>NC_056060.1:93461200-98261200 GCF_016772045.2 Ovis aries
TTCAGTTGTCACCCTCTGCTGCTGAGCAGATTGGGGAAAGGACCTTTACCATGTTGGCTGTGTCATGGCAATTGGGATGATAGGGATTACAAGCAGTAAAGACCAAGTATTGGTGCTTCACATCCAGCAGGCTGAAACTTCTATAATTAGTGACAAGGTTGTAGTAGCAGTCAAGAGGCCCAATGCACGTAGCATTAGGAACAGGGTTAATAGAACCAGCATCTCTAGGGGTGCACAGTCAGCAAAGGCACTGCCAAGCTCTGACAACTCTGGGTGTCAGAAAGACATATGTCTTGTTTCAGTTCAACCTAGCTCAATTACTTACCATCCTTGTGACATTAGCCAAAGTACTGCTTTGAATTTTTATTTTTTCTAAATATTAGAGACAATGAAGCATTCTTTCCTAGAATATTGCTAGATTTAAATCAATTATATATCAACGTATATAACAGATTTTGGCTCACAGGAGGACCTCAATAATTGATAAAGAGTAATGATTATTGTGTTTATCCATGATATTAACTAGTAGATAATTAATGAACTCTTCTTTAGAATTTTATCCAAAAGAGCTCTCTAAGCAATAGATTGGTAAAGTTTGGGGAGAAAAAGAAAACAAAAAAACACTGGATATCTACATTGGTTTATCAATCATCATCGTAATAATAAATGATACATGTGGGCTCAGTCACTTATGACTTTTTAATACCCCATGGACTGTAGCCCACCAGGCTCCTGAACCAGAGAGAATACTGGAGTGGATTGCCTTTAGGAAATGGGATCTCCCCCAGGGAGCTTCTCAGCCCCGGGACTGAACCTAAGTCTCCTGTGACGCCTGCGTTTGCAGGTGGATTCTTTCCCACTGAGCCTCATATCTGAGTTGTCTCTAAGACAGAAGAATGGGGAAAAGGAAGGGTCCTTTCGGAAAAGAGAATACTCAACAACAAGGTCAAAAGAGAAACTTTAGACCCAGTTTCCACTCATACAATGGACCTTGGATACACTTTTAAATAAATAAATTGGAAAAAAAAATATAAATTTGAGGAAAAACTCAAGAGGAGTACAAAAACACTTTTTCAAGGACTGGGAGATATAGAAGGACAATTTAAATAATGTGATTTATATTTTTATAGCTAAAAAACAATTTCATGGTATGCAACTTGAAGCTTGCCTAGTAAAAATATGACATTTCTTTAAATTTAAATATAACGCATAGCAAAAAAGAGAAGACAGAAACAGCTTGTCAACATGTGACAGTCAACTGCCAAATTGTAAGTGAACAATGATAGTAAATGAAGACATATGACATGAAATCTGTTCTTAACTTGCGAAGGATTAAGTTTGGCAATATTACACATTTTCATGAAAATAAAAACCTAGAAGTGAAGCTAAGCATATCTGAGAAGGTAAGGTCTATTTTCTGGAATTATAACTCACCTCCCCCAGGCTCTAGGCACACTTTTTGAATCTTATCTTTAAATTTTATCTCTAGCATGTAGCTTTCAAGTTGTTTGAAATATGATAACTTTTTTGAAGTCCTTTTCACCAATCTGATTTTCCCTAAACCTTTATAGCTATTTTTTTCCCCCCCTCTGAGAACATTTCCTTCCAGGAAATATGAATAATGCAGATATGAATTTGGGGTGATGATTTATCTAATAAGCAAATGTTTCACAAAAATGTACCGGTTGAAAACTATAAAATTAACCTTAAAAATATTTGAATTCAGTTCCATTTCTACTACACTCTACCTGTGCGATTTTGTGGGTTATTTTCTTTAAGCATCTTTTCACCATCTATAAATAATATCTTTCTTTGGATAATTAGTTTACTTTTGTCTATTCATTTGATTGTATTTTTTGATAATAAAAATATTTTTTTGTTGTTGTTTTTGTTCAGTCACTAACTCATGCCCAACTCTCTGTGTCCCCATGGACCACAGCACACCAGGCTCCCCTGTCCTTCACCATCTTCCAGAGTTTGCTCAAACTCATATCCATTGAATCAGTGATGCCATCCAATCAACTCATTCTCTGTTGTCCCCTTTTCCTTCTGCCTTCAATCTTTCCTAGTATCAGGGTCTCTCCTAATGAGTTGGATCATCACATCAGGTGGCCAAGTATTGGAGCTTCAGCTTCAGCATCAGTCTTTCCAATGAATATTCAGGACTGATTTCCTTTAGGATTGACTGGTTTGATCTCCTTGCAGTCCAAGGGACTCTCAAGAGTCTTCTCCAACAACACAGTTTGAAAGCATTGATTCTTCACACTCAACCTCTTTCTGGTCCAGCTCTCACAACCACACATGACTGCTGGGAAAACCACAGCTTTGACTAGACAGACCTTTGTTGGCAAAGTAATGTCTCCGCTTTTTAATATGCTGTCTAGGTTCATCACATCTTTTCTTCCAGTGAGCAAGGGTCTTTCAATTTCATGGTTGCAGTCACCATTTCATGGTTGCAGTGATTTTGAAGCCCAAGAAAATTGAGTCTGTCACTGTTTTCACTGTTTCCCCCTCTATTTGCCATGAAGTTATGGTACTGGATGCCATGATCTTTGTTTTTTGAATGTCGAGTTTTAAGCCAGCATTTTCACTCTTCTCTCTTACCTTCATCAAGAGACTCTTCAGTTCCTTCTTGCTTTCTGCCATAAGGGTGATGCCATCTGCAGATCTGAGGTTATCGATATTTCTCCCAACAGTCTTGATTCCAACTTGAGCTTTATCCGGCCTGGTATTTTGTAAGATGCACTCTGCATGTAAGTTAAATAAGCAGGGTGGCAATATACAGTCTTGAAGTACATCGTTCCCAATTTGGAACCAGTTGCTCCATGACCAGTTCTAATTGTTGCTTCTTGTCCTGCATATGGGTTTCTCAGGAGGCAGGTAAGGTGGCCTGGTATTCCCATATCTAAGAATTTTCCACAGTTTGTTGTAATCCATATAGTCAAAAGTCAAAGCTTTAGTATAGTATACTAAAGTCAAAGCTTTAATATAGTCAGTTAAGCAGAGTAAATGTTTTTTCTGGAATTCCCTTGATTTGTCTATCCTACAAATTCCCTTGCTTTGTCAAATTTAAAACAACCTTGGGAAGGAAGTGTGCTTCTACTCTTTTAATTTGTAGGTGGCGATAGAAATTTTAGATGGTTAACTATATTTCCCAATGACATTCAACTATTAATAACAGGCCTAGAATTAAAACACAGGTCATTATTAAAATAATGTTAATATATTTAATTTCACAATAGTGTGTATATAAAAAATCAAGGAATTTTAAATCAAAACAAATCATCATTTAAAGCACTGAGGAGAAGGATATAAAAATCTTATGGTGTCTAGAATCATTTTCCTCTTAATGGCTCTTTCTAAAACTCATGAATATTTCTTTACTTCCAATGCTAATAGCCAAAGAAAAGAGATAAAGTAGGGCTTTTTCTTATTTAATTCTTATACAGAAGATAATGACTTTCATCCTTTTACTCATCTTTAGCTTTTGAAACTTGGACTCAGCATGAGCACATTTTTGGCAATTACTGGATTTGGAATCATTTTTGTTTTTCTTTTCCAATTATTCTTTTACCTGGTCCTCATTACTCACCATTAAACAAGGTGGCTTCCTCTTTTTAACACTTTCTACCTCCACTCTCTTTCAACTCTGATTTATTATCAGCATAAGCTATGTATTTTGGCTAAGCGATTCCTTTGATTTTTCCAGTCAAATCAAGTCATGCTGCATGATGGGGAGACTTCCAAAGAGGCAGCTCTACTTTTTGGAGGCTTGTTTCCACAGCCTAAGACACCCACAGTATCCATTCATTAGCACACGTTTAATGAGAGTCCTCTTTGTGAGAAGTGTGGCAGTCCTCTTTGCAGTGGAATTCAACGGGGATTAGAGCCAGGGGTAGCTGAGACGGTAAAGAATCTGATCGCAATGTGGGAGACCCCGTTTTGATCCCTGGGTTGGGAAGATCCCTTGGAGAAGGGAATGGCTACCCACTCCCATATTCTTTCCTGGAGAATTCCATGGACAGGGGAGCCTGATGAATTATAGTCCATGGGGTCACAAAGAGTCAGGTATGACTGACTGACTATCACACACACACACACACACACACACACACACACATGCACGCATGCACACTGATCTTAAAGGGACTTCCCAGGTGTTACTAGTGGTAAAGAACCCACCTTCTAATGCAGGAGACATAAGAACTGTGGGTTCAGTCCCTGGATCTGGAAGATCTTCTGGAGGAGGGCATGGCAACCCACTCCAGTAAACTTGTCTGGAGAATCCCATGGACAGAGGAGCCTGGTGGACTATGGCTCATAGAGTCTTAAAGAGCTGGAAGTGACTATACTATCTTAGCATGCATTCACTGACCTTAAAAATTATTCACTCCATTTGAGGAGACTGGAATATGCACATAAAAAAGATTACATATTCTCATTTTAACAAAATATGAAATATTCCCTACCTTATATTTTCTGTACACTAAGATAATGGCAATATACAAAAAAGATCAAGAAAATCCTCATTTTAGGGTGCCTTATATTTAAGCAGGAAACACAAACAATAAAGAATAAATATAATAAATAATTAATGACATACTTAGTAAGTTCTAAGTGCTGTGGAAATATTCACAGGCTCAGGGGGATGGAAAGTGCTGGTGGTCGTACGGGGTTTCAGTCTGAGATGTCTGGTTAAGGTAGCGTGTAATGAGAAAGCAGCATCTGGACACCTTGCTGATTCGTGCCGTGGCAAGTTGGAGCAAACAAAGCATCCGTTTCGAGGTGGGATCACCTGGCATACTTGTAATAAAGAAATGGAGAATACACCAGTTTATTGTAGCAACGTGTGCAAGGTGTTACTGATAGGAAATAAGGCAAAACATGTCATTAGTTGACAATTTCTGTAGGGTCTCTTAGGCCATTGTAAGTTCTCTGGTTTTTCTTTCGGAAGAAATAAAAAGGCCTTTTCAGAGTATATTATCTAACTTTAGGGGGAAAATGGTTTTTGCCAAAAAATTAGTTGAAGAACACAGCAGAAATGCTTGTTAATAATGATGGAGCCTTAGACATGGGTAGCAGGGATGGATGTAGTAAGAAGTTGGTCTCCCTAGAAGTGATGAGAAGCTTAGGACATATTTTGAAGGAAAAGCTAGCACCATTTTATGATAGACTGAATACAGTATTTGAGAAAATAAGAGATGACTTCAAGATTTTTGAAACAAAACAATATAAGACAGAAACTCTTAAAATAAAACTATAAATTTCTGGAACTGAGATAGCTGGATACAACCATAATAATATTTTCTCCATCGATGAAGTCACTCAGGAAATAACAGAGATAGTGTCGATGCAGCAAGTTGAAAACGGAGTCTTCAGGGATGTGTAGGGTTTACAGAGTAAAGAGTAGAGGTATGTATGAGGTAAATGTCACAAGCAAGAGAAATAAGATACAGATACATACACACAGATATAATGTGCGTATATGTCTGCTTAGTCACTCAGTCATATCCGACTCTTTGTGACCTCATGGACTGTAGCCTGCCAGTCTCCTCTGTCCCTGGGATTCTCCAGGCAAGAATACTGGAGCAGGTTACCATTCCTACTCACTGGGATCTTTCTGACCCAGGGATCAAACTCGCATCACTCGTGTCTCCTGCATTGGCAGGCAGTTTCTTTATCATTCTACCACTTGGGAAGCCCATATATATAGTTAAGTTAAATAAAGCTAGCAAACTTGGTCTGAACCAAGAATCAAGGGAGATAGGTTGCAGAGTTTTTCTCTGCAAAATAATTAGAAATCTGCTAGAAATTAAATTAAAAAACTTTTAGAGTTTCAATCAAATTGAGTAAGATTAGTGAATAGAAAATATACATAATAGTTTCAAAAATATCTGGAGATAATTAAGGACCACAATGATTCTCTTTAATTAAATTGAAATCTATTTTCATTCTAAGTGACAACATGAAATTTCATACCTGTGCTGAGGTATTCAATGCTTGTGTTGGGTCCATGATGGTATGTTTTATCCATTTAGAAACTCATCTTTATATTACTAGTGATTTCAAGTGCAATTCAAAATAGTCATAACAATAATCAGGCCAATTTGGACAGCATTTCAAAAACACAACCATGATCAAATGCTTAGTCTATCAAGCATGCTTTGCTACCTCTAATTGAGATTGATACTGTTGATTTCAATTTACATAATAGGCATGGTCAGGTGTCACCCAGAGAGATATTGGTGGCCATAGAATGACTGAACAATACACCAAAGGGACTATTTACCATTTGCTTCTTAGTATTCAGTCATTTAATGGAAGGTTCTCTAAAGATAGTTTTTTCATATATTATCTGCTCCGTAGAAGTAGGTTTACACATGGACTTTGTTCAGTCAAATGCTTGTGTTTTTGCCTTTTTTTTTTTTTTCAGATTTCCTAACAGAAAACTTCTCCTTGTGCATATGTGTATTCTCTAAGGGAGTCACGCTGTAGAGTCTATTTAAGCTCCTAGTCAGGAAAATTGAGAGACGACAGAGAAGTACACCATATTGTATTACTTCTGGAAGAAAAACTCTACAAGAAGTAAAATATGGCTTGTATGTATATGAAAAAGAGCACCATAATGCCAGTTAGTTTACATATATAACTATATACAATGTACAATGCAAGTGCATTGACTTACATACACTATAAATCGGTGACTTTTTTGCAGTAAGAGATATTTTCAAGGGTAGTAGTTAGAGTTGCACAGCTGGAACTATTTGCAGAAGTTTTCCTAAAAGGTACTTTCTAAAATTCACACTCACACTAGCACCTTTAAAATGAACTAAATGATCAAAATATGTTAATCTAATCACTGATTCAGATTTACTATAGATCTCTTACAAGTAGATAGAGATGTTTATCCTTGGCATGAGTCTCACTACTGTCTGCTGGCTTTTGTGTATGGTATAATGAATGTATGAGAGCTCTGTCAGCGTATCACCAACTCCCACGGCCGCAGAGTCTGAGAAAGTTACTGGCTCACAGTAGCTGCCTCCAGACACAAATACTTTACTTGGAGAATGGGCTGACTTATCAGTTCTCTCCTTCCTATGACTCATCTCTAACCACATCATCCTGAAACTTCATTTCCAAAGCTTCATTTAACCATGTATCATCCACACATTTCATCGCTTGTAGTGTTACTTAATTTTTTTCATTAAATTGATAAATTTTAAACAAATAGGCATAAGCTGATAATACATCTTTCAGTATTATAGCAGCTTAAATATAACAGCTTAAATATTAATTAAGCTGTATAATAAACAGTAATTAATTAATTACTGTTAATTACTATTTATTGCTTACTGTAGTAAGTAATTACTGTTTAATTACTATAAACATTAATTACTGTTTATTCATTAGTAAACAGTAATATAACAGCTTAAACATTAAAATACAGAATGTTTGTATATGTATACCATTGAAAACCATCTTTTTTATTGCTTATCATGTCTTGAAATATAGCAAATTTTGATTGGCAGTAAGGTAAGACTCTTCCTTAATCCATGTTGAGGTCAGGCTCAACTGTATTCCTTTGTTGCAAAATTGTGAAAAGTATTTAACCGAATCATTCAACTGAAATGATGTTCAACTTGTGATTATAAGGGAGTACTTTCCTACATCAGGAAATCATATGAGAACATGGTCTGGTATCCACTTTCAAAGAACTTATATCAGGGACAGCAATACTATGTTGCAAGAAACTAAGGGAGTGCAAAGCAGAGGAAAACATACCGATCACTGCAGAATGAGAATTCGGGAATAGGTAAAGCTTGTCCTGGGGTTTTAAATGGCAGATTAAACCTATCATCTCTGAAGATATGAAGGGTTAGGGGAAGATGTTCCCGAAGATTTCTGATGAGCAGGGTCAGGGGATTGCACATGGCTCTTGTGCAATTCTTACACATGGGTATAAGAATTTCGTTGACCTCATGGAGAAAGAGTCTGGAAGTGGATTCAGGCTGCGGATTGTGCAATATTTTGTATGTCAGCAGATGGGATTTCGAATTCTTCATATGATTTCTGCAATTATTTTTTTCTGTGGCTTGTATATATATTTACCTGCTACACTGTATAATGCATCATCATTATGAAATACCATCAGCATTATTACTACTGTTACAATACTATATGTATTATATGGGTGTTATTATTAATGTGATATTGCATGTCCTATATATGTATTTCATATGCATATCTGTATGCATACATATGCTTATTTACACACATGCATAAGTCATTGCTGCTGTAACATTATACATTATTTAAACTGAAAAGAGGAAGCACACTCTTAAAATAGACTTTGCTGTGCTTGTTTTACAAATCTGAAAACTGGCGATCAGAAACATTGTCACAGTCTAACGTAACAGAATTATGGTTCCTTTGCCAGTCTGTGATGACTGAATCTATGCTTCTGTGAAGTAAAACTTCCATGATAGACACTGACTAGGGTAAAGGAGTTTCTCTTATTCAAATTATTCTGGTGGCTAAAACCTAATTTCATGAGGTATAGCCAGGATCTCTGTTTCAGAACAAACACATAGTTTCTCTAACATTAGATTCATAAAATTGTCATGATAACCAGAATTTAATAACCATTATAGTGAGGAACACTGGCAGAATCAAATGTGAATCCACATTTAGCTGGTGGATGCTTCACTGAAGTCAAAAATTTTCTGAATATCATTCTTCACTTGGAATACAAACTTCTCTGAATTCAGTTATCCTGGAAATTCTTGCCAAATACTTGAAGATATGACAACTTACTCAATAATTTTTATGAAGTCTTGACTTCAGTAATCAGTATGATCATTTTTATAAAAAGTGAAAGAATTAAGTTTGTTTTGAATTGTTATTAATTTGAAAACTCTACAAAGGAGAGGCGATCTTTATTGTGTTTCAACTGCGGTATCAGTATCATTAAAGGGGAAAAAAATGAAATAATACTTGGGTCCAAACCATGGATCATTCACTTCCTGCCTGTGTGATCATGAATGAAGTATCTATAGACCGGATTTCAGTTTCTGCATCTATAAATGCAGCATGTTAAGGATTAGGGAGACTAGCCATACATTTGGCACTCAACATAATAGAAAAAATATGCTTTATAGCACAGGTTTTGGCATCAGCTGGCCTGGGTGATGGGTTGTATAACCTTGACTGTATATAACAATCTCTAAAAAACTAAAACAGAGACTATAACATATTTACTTCAGTATGGTTGTGAAAAATGGAGGAAATATTACATAAAACTTCTTGTTTTCTTAGTTTTAGTACTAGTAATGATCACAAATCCTAATAACTGATGTATGTGTGCACTCGTCCATGTCCGACTCTTTGCAGCCCTATGGGCTATAATCCACCAGGCTCCTCTGTCCATGGAATTTTCCAAGCAGTACTTTTGGAATGGGCTGCTATTTCCTACTCTAGGGCATCTTCTCGACCCTGGGATTGAACCTGTGTCTCTTGTGTGTCCTGCATTGATAGACTGATTCTTTACCATGAGCACCACCTGGGAAATAACCAATAATGAAGGGTAATTATTATGAGTGTTATTGTTCTGACAAGAAGGGCTTGTGATCATGACATTTTGATTATTTGAAATTATAATTTAAAATATTGGTTTACAGTTTTGAAAACAGTATTCATATTTGAAGTGACCACAACACATGGAGTACTAAGCAAGAGAGTTCCAGAAAAACACCTATTTCTGCTTTATTGACTATGTCAAAGCCTTTGAATGTGTGGATCACAATCAACTGTGGACAATTCTGAAAGAGATGGGAATACCAGACCACCTAACCTGCCTCCTGAGAAATCTGTATGCAGGTCAGGAGGCAACAGTTAGAACTGGACATGTAACACCAGACTGGTTCAAAACAGGAAAAGGAGTACGTCAAGGCTGTACATTGTCACCTTGCTTATTTAACTTATATGAAGAGTACATCAGGAGAAACACTGGGATGGAAGAAGCACAAGCTGGAATCAAGATTGCTGGGAGAAATATTAATAACCTCAGATACGCAGATGACACCACCGTTATGGCAGACAGTGAAGAGGAACTAAAAAGCCTATTGATGAAAGTGAAAGAAGAGAGTGGAAAAGTTGGCTTAAAGCTCAACATTCAGAAAACGAAGATCATGGCATCTGGTTCCATCACTTCATGGGAAATAGATGGGAAACAGTGGAAATAGTGTCAGACTTTATTTTTGGGGGCTCCAAAATCACTGCAAATGGTGAGTGTAGCCATGAAATTAAAAGACGCTTACTCCTTGGAAGAAAAGTTATGACCAACCTAGATAGCATATTCAAAAGCAGAGACATTACTTTGCCAACAAAGGTCTGTCTAGTCAAGGCTATGGTTTTTCCAGTGGTCATGTATGGATGTGAGAGTTGGACTGTGAAGAAGGCTGAGCACTGAAGAATTGATGCTTTTGAACTGTGGTGTTGGAGAAGGCTCTTGAGAGTCCCTTGGACTGCAAGGAGATCCAACCAGTCCATTCTGAAGGAGATTGGCCCTGGGTGTTCTTTGGAAGGAATGATGCTAAAGCTGAAACTCCAGTACTTTGGTCACCTCATGCAAAGAGTTGACTCACTGGAAAAGACTCTGATGCTGGGAGGAATTGGGGGCAGGAGGAGAAGGGGACAACCGAGGATGAGATGGCTGGATGGCATCACTGACTCGATGGACGCGAGTCTGAGTGAACTCTGGGAGTTGGTGATGGACAGAGAGGCCTGGCGTGCTGCGATTGATGGGGTTGCAAAGAGTTAGACACAACTGAGCAACTGAACTGTACTGAGGATTAGGTGCCATGAACAGAATTTCCCTAAGTGGTAACAGTCATTTTGAAAATTCTTTCAGTTTCTTTTTAAGATGTGGACAGATTAAAGTTGCCCAACCAGGTTATTACCAATAAACTTTTCCAATATGATATAATTAAACAGGAAGAGTGAGGGTAATACAATTTCTTAGTTTTATTTCTAAAGTTCCAGAAAAATCAATATCCCTAATCCACATTTTGGTCATTGCTTATGAAAGTTAAGAAAAGAGATCTATTTTCCCTTCTAGTTGTAAACACGAGAACACATATTCCGTTACATAAAGTTTCAATGTCTAAACACAAAGCTTAAACTATGCATTTGAATCAATTTATAATGATTAAGAGTTTGAAGAGGAAGCAATGTCTTTCTGGTGTCATTTTTCTTAAAATACCAGTCTACTTTATTATGTAATTATAACCATAAGTTGTTTCATTTTCAGGGTAAATAGCAAGTATTATTTTATTCCTCGCGTGAGGGTTTTCCAAGTTTATTTATTCTTGTCCTACCTCTTGCCCTAATGAATGCATTATCTGTTCCTGCCTAATCCTGCTACACAGGAATGGTAAGGGAAATCCAGCATGCATGCCTTTTGACCTTAATCTTAAGTGCATTGCAGCGTTCCTGAAAGTCAAGCCAGCGTGCCTTTCACTTCTCCATTCCTGAAATCTCATACTTAAGAGTGTTTGCGCTTGTCTGCTTTATTTGCCTCAGGACAGAAATCCTGACCTTCTGGGCCATTCACTCTACCATGCACCTTTACGGTTCTTGAAAGCTAGTTTATCTGGGGGAAAATAAAACAGAACAAGAAAAATGAGGACTTAGATTATTTTTAAAATGAAGGAAAGGGATATGATAAGATCAATCATTTAAAATACCTTTGAATTACTTCATGTGAATATAAATCTCTCTACATGTATTGCCTTTTATATATATTTAACCTTTTATATCTATAACCTTTAATATATATTTATATTGGTTGACCAAAATGTTCATTTTTTTATTTTTTTCTGTAAGATGGCTTGAGTAGCTCTTAATTGTCTTTAACTTCATTCAAAGCCATTATGTTAGGTTGTATTGTGACAACTCCCATAGCATTCATTTTAAAGGAACTTATCAAAACTGATGAATTTTTGTTTAGCTATTTTAATATTTAAGATGGAAGCAAAAGCAACATTTGCTGCATGCTATGCTTTATTACTTCAAGAAAGGTAAAAACACAACTGAAATACACACAAAAAAGATTTGTGCAGTGTATGCATAGAAGGTGCTGTGATTGATCAAAAGTGTCGAAAGTGCTTTGTGAAGTTTGTGCTGGAGGTTTCTCACTGGATGATGCTCTATCATCAAGTAGACCAGTTGAAGCTGATAGTAATCAAATCAAGACATTGATGGAGAAAAATCCATGCTATACCATGCCTGAGATACCTGAAAGACTCAAAATATCCAAATCAAGAGTTGAAAATCATTTCCACCCAGTTTGGTTATATTAATCACTTTGAAGTTTGGGTTCCTCATAAGCTAAGTGGGAAAAAAAAAAATCTTCTTGACCGTATTTCCACATGCAATTCTCTACTTAAATGTAATGAAAATGTTCCATTTCTAAAACAAATTGTGACAGGTGATGAAAAGTGGAAACTGTACAATAATATGGAATGGAAAAAATTGTGGGGCATGGGAAATGAACTGCCAACTGGAACAAAGGCCAGTCTTCAGCCAAAGAAGATGAGGTTGTGTATACGTAGGACTGGAAGAGAGTCTTCTATCATGAGGTTCTGGAAAACAAATAATTAATTTCGACAAATACTGCTCCCAGTTAGACCAACTGAAGGCAGCACTTGAAAAAAAGTGTCTGGAATAAGTAAACAGAAAATGCATAGTGGTCCACCAGGATAACACAAGACCAATTATTTCTTTGATGACCAGGCAAAAACTATTACTCTTGGCTGGGATGTTCTGATTCCTCTGCCATATTCACCAGATGTTACTTCTTCAGATATTCATTTATTTTGGTCTTTACAAAATTCTCTAATGAAAAAAATTTCAATTCCCTGGAAGATTGTAAAAGGCACCTGGAATAGTTCTTTGCTCAAAAGGATAAAAAGTTTTGGGAAGATGAGATTATGAATTTGCCTGAAAAATGGCAAAATATAGTGGAACCAAATGGTGAAGATGTTGTTTAATAAAGTTTTCAGTGAAAATGAAAAATGAGTCTTTTATTTTTACTTAAAAAATTGAAGGGAAATTTTGACCAAGGTATACTACTTTCATCAAGTTATACTATTTTTGTTGTTTTTTGCTTTTGTTTAGTCGCTAAGTTGTGTCTGACTCTTTGCGACCCTACAGACTGCAGCACACCAGGCTTCTCTGTCCTTCACCAGCTCCCGGAGTTTGCTCAAATTTATGTCCATTGACGTGGACATTTGCTCATGTCCATTAACTTGTTTTGCAACCATCCTCTGTCTCTTATCCTCTGTCCAACCATCTTTCCAATCATCTTATCCTCTCTCTTCCCCTCTCCTCCTGCCCTCAATAATTGTATAGTCCTTTATGTATATTTCAGTTTGATAATGTGTTATAAGAGCTATTTTATGCAGCAAATCAAATTTGCAATTCTTATTTATAGAGGTGCAGGTTTCTTTCATCTTGAGAGGCATAGAAATTGACATTTTATAAAAGATCACTTTTTAAAAGGGACTGTAATTTAGCACAAAATTGCCAAAAATTTCTAATTGTTCTTCAAATATTTTTATCTCTTTCTACTTAAATGATAATATCCTTGCAGACTTTGGTCACACAGAAGGGATTAATAGAGAGTCCTGTCTTCAAGGAGCTTGCAATCTAGTACAGAAGAGAACAAGAAACAAGGAAAATTAATACTTTTAATATGATAATTGCTTTAATAAAGTTGTATTGCCTGTAGTAAAGTTGTAGTTTTGAAGAAGAATAGGTGGAAATACGCAGTTGCATGTCCCCTGTGTGACTTCCCAGGTGGTTCAGTGGTGAAGAATCTCCCTGCCAAAGCAGGAGACACAGGTTCCATCTCTCTGGTTCAGGAAGATCCCCTGGAGGAGAAAATGGCCAGTATTCTTGCCTGGGAAATCCTATGGATAGGAGAATAGTGTATGGAAAATTCAAATTCTAATTTTTGTAACATTCTGGATTTTTCAACAAATATTTTCCATCAAAGGTTAGTTAACTTTGTGGATGTGAAACCTGCAGATTTCTAAAGCCAACTCTACTCTCAACATTTTCTCAGCTGAACTCCACATGGGGTGCTGATAACCCTTTCTAAAGATAAGGCCCCAAACAGAAAATGTCCATGTCTTCTCAGTGGCCCAAATAATGATGCCCCAGAAGAAGGATACAAATGTGAAAGGAGGAAGAAATGAACTGCTCGAGAAAAGTATTTTAAAATTTTTCTACTCTAATCAAAACAGACATGTGGGTTAGAATATCAAAGAATGGGAGGAGGAGGATGGATAGAGGGCCTCTCCTCAAGAAGCTTTTCTTCTTATTTCCAGTCCAGTCATGAAGTTTCCAGCATTTGGATCAATACCATACCAACACAGGTATCTTGATTCACCATCCATATATACATGATCAGAACTTAAAACAAGCTCAGAAACTCAAAATCATTTGGACTACTGGAATCCTAACGCATGGTACTTGCAGCTAAAAATCGTAGTTTTTAAACTTTGGCTATTGGTCAAATTAGGATTAGTGTGGGATTGCCGGGAGAAATATCAATAACCTCAGATATGCAGATGACAACACTCTTAAGTAAGAAAGTGAAGAAAACCTGAATAACCTCTTGATGAAAGTGAAAGAGGAGAGTGAAAAACTTGGCTACTGGATGCTTGGGGCTGGTGTACTGAGACGACCCAGAGGGATGGTACGGGGAGGAAGGAGGGAGGGGGGTTCAGGATGGGGAACACGTGTATATCTGTGGTGGATTCATGTTGATATATGGCAAAAACCAATATGATATTGTAAAGTAATTAACTTCCAATTGAAATAAATAAATTTATTCTTAAAAAAAAAGAAAAAGAAAAAGTTGGCTTAAAGCTCAACATTCAGAAAACAAAGATCATGGCAACCAGTCCCATCATTTCATGGCAAATAGATGGGGAAACAGTGACAGACTTTATTTTTTGCTCTCCAAAATGACTGCAGATGGTGACTGCAGCCATGAAATTAAAAGATGCTTACTCCTTGGAAGAAAAGTTATGACCAACCTAGACAGCAGATTAAAAAGCAGACACATTACTTTGCCAACAAAGGTTTGTCTAGTCAAGGCTATGGTTTTTCCAGGAGTCATGTATGGATGTGAGAGTTGGACTATAAAGACAACTGAGGGCAGAAGAATGGATGCTTTTGAACATAGGTGTTGGAGAAGACTCTTGAGAGTCCCCTAGACTGCAAAGAGATCCAACCTAGTGGATCTTTCCTTTAGACCATCCTAAAGGAAACCAGTCCTGAATATTCATTGGAAGGAGCGATGTTGAAGCTGAAACTCCAATAGTTTGGCCACCTGATGTGAAGAACTGACTCATTTGAAAAGTCCCTGATTCTGGGAAAGATTGAAGGCAGGATCAGAAGTGAATGACAGAGGATGAGGTGGTTGGATGGCATCACCGACTCAATGGACATGAGTTTGAGTGAGCTCCGGGAATTGGTGATGGACAGGGAGCCCTTCTGTGCTGCAGTCCATGGGATTGCAGAGTTGGACACGACTGAGCAATTAAACTGAATTGAACTGACTGTGGCTCATCAGCAAGGTTTCAGAAGGAGTGAATTTACATGCAAAGCACAGACAGACTCAGACTTACAAAACAAACTTATGGTTACTGGGGGGGAGGGTAGAGGGGAGGGATAGATTTGGGAGTTTGGGGCTGAGATGTATACACTGCTATATTTAAAATAGATAACGAACAAAGACCTATTTTATAGCACAGGAAACTCTGCTCAACACTCTTCAATAATCTAAATGGGAAACAAATTTGAAAAATAATAGGTACATGAATATGTATAACTGAATCGCTTTGCTGTATGTCTGAGACTAAAACAACTTTGTTAATCAACTATACTCCAATATAAAATAAAAATTAAAAAAAATAAGTTTCTTCTTGTCCAGGCAAAATGCAAAGAAAACAGACGTGTGAGTACTTGTAGTGAAGGGGGGAAATTTTAAAGCAAGAAAACAGTAGCAGCGACAGTTTTCGAGAAGGAAATAATCTCAAAAATATTTAGTATCTTGGCAGGTCTTGAAAAAGTAAAATCTCATATTTAAGTTAACTCCCTAAAGATTATCATTGGAAAGGTGAGTCTCATTCACAGTCCAATGGGCTAAACATTTAGTTGAATGAATAGAAAAGCAGATCTAATAAAAGTTCTTAATTACTTTTAGATGTTATCATACTGCAAACACACCAGCTCTGTCATAAAGTGTTTAGTCCACAAAACAAAGTCAGACTCTGTTACAGCACACAAAGTCCTTCAGCATCTGGATTCTGGCCATCCTCCCAGCCTGTCTTCTTTATCCTCTCTATACTCACGCAGTGGATTTCTATTAGGATGATATCCTTGAAATCCCCAAATCAGTCGTGCTTTGTCATACTTCTCACCTTGAATATGTTCTTTGCTTTACCAGGAATGAACATCACATCAGAAATAATACTTTCAAACATCTTTACAATGCTTAGCACAATGAAAGACTTCCATAGACATTTATGAAATGTAAATGATGAAATTTGCAAACAAGTGTTAGATTGTTTTTAATGAATTTGAACTCACTATTCAAGGTTGCTGAAATATGCTAATGTAAATAATCCCTAAATTTGCAGTGATGATGCCCTCCTGCACTGTCCTGATCTTCATCAGACACAGCTCGTTTGTGCTCACTGGGTACCTAGTAAGACGATGGTTCAGGAGACAGGGCCTGACGTGAAATGCAATTGTTCTTGATAAATTTTGAGACCAAGAGTTTACATTTGGAATGAAGTCAAATTATGTTGCTTTTCCTACCTTAGAGCCTGAAAATGTCAGTTTAAATTCTCTGTTCCAGTTACCTATGCTCATTGTCTGTTCTGATATTGCTGTGGATTTTAAAAATTGTCTTGATTGTAATAATACTAATAGCTTACAGTTACTAGAGTTTTACAGTATGTCAGGCACTGGCATATACTATCTCACTGAATAATTGAAAAAAAATCCCATTAATTAGATTCCAACAGATTCACACATTATAAATGAGAAGTTTAAGCCAAGAGATTTGAGATACATTGCCAAAGGGCACACGGCTTATAAATGACGGAGCCAGGATTTTAAAACTTTAAGAGCCCAACGTCCTTGTTCTTAGTCTCAATACTATCATGTTTCCATGTTTCTACCACATTAACATATATTTCCCACTGTGTTCTAGGTGCAGAATTTGTAATTTGTATTGAGTATCTCATAAATTAATCAGTAATCTGCATTAACCTTATCTCAGTCAAAATTTACTAGAATGTTGTTTTCTACATAGATATCAACAGCGTAACTTGGATAGATGAAGACCCTTGCCCTAAGTTGTGAAATTAGTTAATTGTAAAACCTAAATTTCAAATCCAGGTACTTTAACTTAGAAAAAGTAAATGATGAAATGATTATGCTTTGGAAGAAAGAGCAAGTTATTTCATACATAGTTGTAGCTCAGTCAGTAAAGAATCTGCCTGCAGTGCAGGAGACCGGGGTTCAATCCCTGGGTTGGGAAGATCCCCTGGAGAAGGAAATGGCACCCCACTCCAGTATCCTTGCCTGGAAAATCTCATGGATAGAGGAGCCTGGTGGGCTGCAGTCCATGGGGTCGCAGAGAGTCGGGCACGACTGAGCGGTAGGAACTTGCAATAAGACAGTATGTGTGGACACACAAATAATAACAAGGAAAAATGCAAAGAAGCCTGGGGATGAGAAGAGAGACTCTGAGAAGCTGTAATAAGAGGCAGAGATCCCGATGGATTAGGGCTGTACCAAAACATCATGGGCAAAGATATCCATGCTTTCAACCATTCACAATGCCTTCTTTGAAGAAACCTCACACCTTGCCCTTTCCTCCAATGAGTTTTGAACTTTGTACTCCAAGCCTGTCATCTTCCTCTTCACCCCGTTTATATTGTCTTTTATCAGAGACCATGCTTATTTATATATATGCTAAATACAGGCTTCAGTCAAAAATAACCCTCACTTAGTGGCATTACCAGTTTGAAAACCCAATTATCTATTACATTTGTTGGATTGAATGCCAATCAATAATTGCAGCTTCATTTTTATCATTTTACTCTCAGGGCCCAGGGCAAAACCAGAAAATAGTTCCCAACTGAATAAAGAAAGGAGACTGGAAAGAGTTACAGTATACAAAATAAGCTTAATGATGTGGATATGAGGAACTTTATGAGCCCATTAAGAATAAACTCATAATCCAGTCCAAGGAAATCCAGAAAGATTTAGTGGCGCAGGAGTTTTAATCAGTGCCCTCCTGGAAGTTTAGGGTAGGACAATGGGTACTTAGTTTTTAAGAGACAATTTTCCTTGCAATTGCTTGTGTCAGTTTCAACTTAGTGTGGCTTTACCCTCATTCATAATTTATGTGTTTAATTGCTATAGCAAAGCATCTAAATTCTTGGGTAAAATGAAGAGACCAGGGAGAAGCACCTTGCTTTACATGAAGCTCAGTTTGAGAATCAGAACTTATGTAGAAGCCTGCATCTGGGTGAGCGGAGGTCTGTGACTTGAAAGAGGTCCACTGGATGTGTCTCTGGGTGTGCAAAGGCCTCCAGTTGTAAAAAGCTGAGAGGGTTGCATGTTCTGTGGGAGCACAAGGCAAGCAGAGAGTGGATTCTACTAGCAATGTTAGGTGTTGCTGGATTTGGGGATGTTGGATACAATAATAAGAATTTAAAATTGCTCTCTGGAGATGTCATCAGACACCTTAAACTCAAGTTGTTTCCCCAGACAGCTCTCAATGCAGATTGTCCTTTTGTGTTTGGGGTACCTTTCGTTATTGGGAAGAGAAAGGGAGAATAATGCTTTTTAAGTTCTCACACTAATATCATTTTCAATTTCCCCTCTCTTCATCCATTAGGCCATAGCAAAGCAGAAGGTAATTGCTCGAATTCTGTTTGTGAAATGCTACTCTCTCCACTGAGCAACTGAACTGAACTGAACTGAATTGAAACACTGCAGGGATAGGAAATATGAAGTTTCCTGTGAGAGTAGTTTTCTTGTTAATACTACTATTGTTTTAAATTTTAATTATATTGTTTCATTT
The DNA here is from genome assembly GCF_016772045.2 of Ovis aries. Lineage (NCBI taxonomy): Eukaryota > Metazoa > Chordata > Mammalia > Artiodactyla > Bovidae > Ovis > Ovis aries. Next base: position 93,480,375 of record NC_056060.1, read on the forward strand.
ATTATTCGACCATTTTTCTAAAAGACAGCTCATTGTGCATTTCCCACTTGAATTTCTATTTTCTCTGGATTCTTTATAATGTTCTTTGTCATTGAAAAGTAAAAGTATTCCATGTAGAAAAATGCTGCCCTTTTGTTTTGGAGGTTGAACTAAACTCCTGTTTTCACTCTCTCTCATACAGACATACGCTCCAGGTCTTCTGCTTATTCTGTTCACTTAAGGTCACTACTCTTCTGTACTGCAGACTGTAATTGCTTCTAGCGATATAATGCTTTACCTCACTAACATAATCATAACACAGTTACTAAATATTTTTTACATGGTTGTATCTGTCTTTAGATAACTATTATGCTGGGTATTAGTATAAAATTTTCTGTTTGTTCCATTGTAGTTTGAAGAGTTATAGAATAGAGCTGGTTGCTATCTGCTGAGCAATTAAATGACATGTTATAAACAGGATAGTCTATCAGTATAGCTTGGCTGTTTACTTGCTGAATTAGCATATACCAGAGAAGCAGGGGCAGCCCAGAGTCTTGTAGGAAAGAATACATTTTATCTAAGTGAATGGCAGCTTGCTTCCTTTATAATCAGGTCTGTCTTCAGTCCACCTGCTATTCGAAGGTGATAACAGCACAGGCAATCCACCAGTTTTCACTGCCTAAGAGGACAAGGAAGTCACTGGAAACATCCCCTCTTCAGCTCATATTCAGAAATTCTGCTGACTGAACAAAAGGGTAATAAAAACTGGCATTTAGATTATGACTTTCATCCCAAGATCTCAGCCTATACAGAGTAATTCTTCCTTTCTATAGTATGCTCATCACCACTGGGTTAGGAGCCAATTACCTTTAAAGAGTCTGGTCATCTATCCAAATACCCTTACACTCTCATCCATACAACAGTACATAGGATTTATAGTCAACAAATCAGAATCACCATAAGACCTGCGGTTACTTTCCAGCCTTCTTTTATAAGACTTGGCTGACTAAAATGATTATGAGACCTTATTTTCACATCCTAAAGAAAAAAGCCCAGTATTGCTCATTAGGGTCATAGATACACAAAATTCATAATGAAAAGGCATTAGCAAGTTTCTAGACTACATTTCCTTGAGATGAGTTAAGATGTACTGTTTTAGCCCAATCCAAGTAAATTTCTCCCCCTCTGAGTTCTAATAACATTTATGTCAAGCAGTTTTTTGCTTCTTTACGCATTGTAAAGAACTTTATTTTACTCTCCCATTAATAAACTTTATTTATTTTAATCTCACACACACAGTTATTTTAATGATGATATGAGAGAGTATAACAGTTGACATTCCAAGAGACAAATACATTAAAATGTGTATCTACTTACTAGACAGAATATGCCCTGGGAGAGAAACTTTTTCAGTAGGATGAGATCTCATTCTTTTTTCTAGACATGAAAAATTTAATGATGGAAGAGTAAATTAAGAATAAAACCCCTTGAGAATAAAATAGAGATATACTATTGCATTCCCTTAATTTTACAGTTACCTGAGTGTGAACTTTAGTAGGTTTTCAATTGACAATCAACAGTTTTAAAATTATGTGCTCTGAGGAAGAATTCTATGCCAAGACAGCTTTCCTTTGAAATATATTATTCTATTTATGCATCTCAAGATAAAGAGACATGGATTATTTTAAATAAGAATGTGTATCTGTGGAAGTGACAGACTTCTGATTAAACCAGGTCTGTGGGCTCCTTGAACTTATCGTGGCTTATTCCACACCACAGCTGCTTCATGAATGGGTTCAGTTCAGTTCAGTCGCTCAGTCGTGTCGGACTCTTTGCGACCCCATGGACTGCAGCACGCCAGGCCTCTCCGTCCATCACCAACTATGAATGATGTGGGCAAACATCACTGTTAGGCAAACTTTAATTCAAAACACCTCTAGACCAAATTCATTCACTTTAGGAATGGAGTCAAATATACTTGCAAAATAAGATAAATTTGTAGATTTCAATAGAGAATTGTCCACAATAAGATAATATTTTTTTTTTTCTATCAGTTACTTTGCTGTCGCAGAACTGGACCCAATCTTTGCCACACAGGTAGGACGCCAGCTTTCACATTCAGACTGTCATTATGGCAGGAAGGAGGAAAGGAAGACAGGGTGACTTCTTAGTAGTATCTGTTACATTTGAAGCAAACTAATCCTGCCACCTTGGGTTGAAAAATAAACAAGGTTTTAAAAGAAGAGTGCTTCCTAAATTATTTGAGTCTGTACTATAATTAATATACAGCATTATTGATTTAATTAAACCAAGTTGCCTCCGTAACAGGGAAGCCCCAAAGTTAATTAGTGCCATAGCCTTAAGCATTTGAAATACACTGAGAAAGTAATTTGGTGGTAAAATGCATGTTTATGTATTGTAATTTCAAAGACCTTAGCTACCTGTGCAATTTCTTATTAGTAATAGTTTTATCCCCTGGTGTATTCCTCTCTTATACAGCTATATGAAGTTAAGTGTTACAGTTATATTACCTGTACTGAGAATGGTTCCAATTCTACAAACATCCTTGTTTAACATAAATTTAGGACTTCATGGAGAATTGCCAGAACATTCTGGGTTCAGTATCTATGGGGATAAAGATTCTTCCATCCACTTTCCTCCTTCTAATATTCAACATTTAGTGAGCACCTACTGTTTTTCTCCCTTCTCCTATATCCAAGAAACAGCCATTAGTTGCTAATTCTACCTCTTGAAGGCCATGGTTACAGGCACAAGCCAAGAAAAAGCTTGCAGAATCGACTTAAAAAAAAAAAAAACAAAACACTTTCTCTACCTTTGGTGGTCCTTTCACTTCAACTGCTTCTCTTGTGTTTAACCTACCTCTTTTGACCCTGAGGTTAATTCTCCATGTGGTTTTCAGAGAAATTTTACCAACCTGTCCATGTGAATCCCGCCCCCAACTCCCAGCTAACCATTCCAACAACTTCCTGTTGTATATTAAGTATACAGTCCAAACAGCTTAATGTGAAAATCGGAAGTCCTGCTTACAGATGAAAACACAGCTGTGGCACACCAGGTTTGCAGATAGACTAGCTGTAACATCCAATGTCTGCACCTCATGTCCTTTTCTCATGGCGTCCTCTCAGGCTGGGTGACCCTCTTTGACCCTCACGTGCTCATTGTCCAGAATTATTTTATTCAGCGTTCGCCAATCTCAGTCTCTCAACTTGCTCTGAATCTCTTGGTTTGAAAACTATGAATTTTTTAAAATTCCATAATATGGTGCTAATGGCCTTCATCTTACTCTGTGACACAAGTTTATAGTTATGTATGGCGTGTCTGCCTCACTAGCTGATGAAGTCTTTTAGAAGAAAGGATGTGCTTAATTTATCTTTATATCTGAAGTGTCTTTTCCATGGGGATGTTCTTGATGCCTGTCTCCTGTACAATGTCACGAACCTCATTCCATAGTTCATCAGGCACTCTATCTATCAGATCTAGGCTCTTAAATCTATTTCTCACTTCCACTGTATAATCATAAGGGACTTGATTTAGGTCATATCTGAATGGTCTAGTGGTTTTCCCTATTTTCTTCAATTTCATTCTGAATTTGGTAATAAGGAATTCATGATCTGAGCCACAGTCAGCTCCTGGTCTTGTTTTTGTTGACTGTATAGAGCTTCTCCATCTTTGGCTGCAAAGAATATAACCAATCTGATTTCGGTGTTGACCATCTGGTGATGTCCATGTGTAGAGTCTTCTCTTGTGTTGTTGGAAGAGGGTGTTTGCTATGACCAGTGCATTTTCTTGGCAAAACTCTATTAGTCTTTGCCCTGCTTCATTCCGCATTCCAAGACCAAATTTTCCTGTTACTCCAGGTGTTTCTTGACTTCCTACTTTTGCATTCCAGTCCCCTGTAATGAAAAGGACATCTTTTTGGGTGTTAGTTCTAAAAGGTCTTGTAGGTCTTCATAGAACCGTTCAACTTCAGCTTCTTCAGTGTTACTGGTTGGGGCATAGACTTGGATTACCGTGATATTGAATGGTTTACGTTGGAGACGAACTGAGATCATTCTGTTGTTGTTGAGACTGCATCCAAGTACTGCATTTCAGACTCTTTTGTTGACCATGATGGCTACTCCATTTCTTCTGAGGGATTCCTGCCCACAGTAGTAGATATAATGGTTATCTGAGTTAAATTCACCCATTCCAGTCCATTTTAGTTCGCTGATTCCTAGAATGCTGATGTTCGCTCTTGCCATCTCCTGTTTGACCACTTCCAATTTGCCTTGATTCATGGACCTGACATTCCAGGTTCCTATGCAATATTGCTCTTTACAGCATCGGATCTGGCTTCTATCACCAGTCACATCCACAGCTGGGTATTGTTTTTGCTTTGGCTACATCCCTTCATTCTTTCTGGAGTTATTTCTCCACTGATCTCTAGGAACATATTGGGCACCTACTGACCTGGGGAGTTCCTCTTTTAGTATCCTATCATTTTGCCTTTTCATACTGTTCATGGGGTTCTCAAGGCAAGAATACTGAAGTGGTTTGCTATTCCCTTCTCCAGTGGACCACATTCTGTCAGACTTCTCCTCATCTTGGGTTGCCCTGCGGGCATGGCTTGGTTTCATTGAGTTAGACAAGGCTGTGGTCCTAGTGTGATTGGATTGACTAGTTTTCCATGAGTATGGTTTCAGTGTGTCTGCCCTCTGATGCCCTCTTGCAACACCTACCATGTTACATGGGTTTCTCTTACCTTGGGCGTGGGGTATCTCTTCACGGCTGCTCCAGCAAAGCACAGCTGCTATTCCTTACCTTGGATGAGGGATATCTCCCCACCGCTGCCCTTCCTGACCTTCAATGTGGGATGGTTCCTCTTGGCTCTCCTGCGCCCACAGAGGAGGCCTAAATCAAATCCTTTATGATTATACAGTGGAAGTGAGCAATAGATTTAATGGTCTAGATCTGATAGATATAGTGCCTGATGAACTATGGAATGAGGTTCGTGACATTGTACAGGAGACAGGGATCAAGACCATCCACATGGAAAAGAAATGCAAAAAAGCAAAATGGCAGTCTGGGGAGGCCTTACAAATAGCTGTGAAAAGAAGAGAGGTGAAAAGCAAAGGAGAAAAGGAAAGATATAAGCATCTGAATGCAGAGTTCCAAAGAATAGCAAGAAGAGATAAGAAAGCCTTCTTCAGTGATCAATGCAAAGAAATAGAGGAAAAGAACAGAATGGGAAAGACTAGAGATGTCTTCAAGAAAATTAGAGATACCAAGGGAACATTTCATACAAAGATGGGCTCAATAAAGGACAGAAATGGTATGGACCTAATAGAAGTAGAAGATATTAAGACGAGGTGGCAAGAATACACAGAAGAACTGTACAGAAAAGGTCTTCATGACCCAGATAATCACAATGGTGTGATCACTCATCTAGAGCCACACATCCTGGAATGTGAAGTCAAGTGGGCCTTGGAAAGCATCACCATGAACAAAGCTAGTGGAGGTGATGGAATTCCAGGTGAGCTATTTCAAATCCTGAAAGATGATGCTGTGAAAGTGCTCCACTAAATATGCCAGCAAATTTGGAAAACTCAGCAGTGGCCACAGGACTGGAAAAGGTCCTGTGAAAAAATCCCAAAGAAAGGCAACGCCAAAGAATGCTCAAACTACCACACGATTGCACTCACCTCAAATACTAGTAAAGTAATGCTCAAAATTCTCCAAGCCAGGCTTCAGCAATATGTGAACCGTGAACTTCCTGATGTTCAAACTGGTTTAAGAAAAGGCAGAGGAACCAGAGATCAAATTGCCAACATCTGCTGGATCATGGAAAAAGCAAGAGAGTTCCAGAAAAACATCTATTTCTGCTTTATTGACTATGCCAAAGCCTTTGACTGTGTGGATCACAATAAACTGAGGAAAATTCTGAAAGAAATGGGAATACCAGACCACCTGACCTGCCTCTTGAGAAATCTGTATGCAAGTCAGGAAACAACAGTTAGAACTGGACATAGAACAACAGACTGGTTCCAAATAGGAAAAGGAGTACATCAAGGCTGTATATTATCACCCTGCTTATTTAACATATATGCAGGGTACATCATGAGAAACACTGGACTGGAAGAAACACAAGCTGGAATCAAGATTGCCGGGAGAAACATCAATCACCTCAGATATGCAGATGACACCACCCTTATGGCAGAAAGTGAAGAGGAACTAAAAAGCCTCTTGATGAAAGTGAAAGAGGAGAGTGAAAAAGTTGGCTTAAAGCTCAACATTCAGAAAACGAAGATCAAGGCATCTGGTCCCATCACTTCATGGGAAATAGATGGGGAAACAGTGGAAACAGTGTCAGACTTTATTTGTTTGAGCTCCAAAATCACTGCAGATGGTGACTGCAGCCATGAAATTAAAAAAAACGCTTACTCCTTGGAAGAAAAGTTATGACCAACCTAGATAGCATATTGAAAAGCAGAGACATAACTTTGCCGACTAAGGTCCATCTAGTCAAGGCTATGGTTTTTCCTGTGGTCATGTATGGATGTGAGAGTTGGACTATAAAGAAAGCTGAGTGCCAAAAAATGGATGCTTTTGATCTATGGTGTTGGAGAAGACTCTTGAGAGTCCCTTGGACTGCAAGGAGATCCAACCAGTCCATTCTGAAGATCAGCCCTGGGATTTCTTTGGAAGGAATGATACTAAAGCTGAAGCTCCAATACTTTGGCCACCTCATGCGAAGAGTTGACTCATTGGAAAAGACTTTGAAGATGGGAGGGATTAGGGGCAGGAGGAGAAGGGGACGACAGAGGATGAGATGACTGGATGGCATCACTGACTCGATGTACATGAATCTGAGTGTACTCCGGGAGTTGGTGATGGACAGGGAGGCTTGTCATGCTGCGATTCATGGGGTCGCAAGGAGTCGGACATGACTGAGAGACTGAACTCAACTGAACTGAAGTGTCTACTACTTAGCTTGGCTCATCATATAGTTCAAGAAATGCATTGTCTACATATTTAAGAGAAAATAATCTATCTGAGTTATATAATAATAATAACCTGTTATAGGTTTTCTGGTGGCTCATACGGTAAATAATCTGCCTGCAATGCAGGAGATCTGAGTTTGATCCCTGGGTCAGGAAGATCCTCTGAAGAAGGGAATGGCTAACCACTCCAGTATTCCTACCTGGAGAATCCATGGAGAAATTCTGGCAGGCTCCATGGGGTCACAAGGAGTTGGACACAACTGAGTTACTAGCACTTTCACTTTTTTAAATCTATCTGAGTTTTATAATAATAATAACCTGTTATGACACACTGCCTAAGCACGAGGCATTTTTCATGTATTAGCTCATATAATTTTCCAAGTCATCACGGATTATCTGTCTTATATGAAACCTAGAAAAATAAAAGTTGAAGAGTTTGGGAGACAATCATGTGCTTTATTTTCTTTTATTATTTTGGCCATGTGGGATCTTAATTCCCTAATCAGGGATCAAATCTGTGCCCCCTGCATTGAAAGCATGGAATCTTAGCCCCTGAACCACCAAGCAAGTCCATTAAACATGTGCTTCAGAGTAAAAGTTTGAAGAACTAAGGGAGTCAGTGGTTCAAGAGTCAATGCTCCTGGAGAAAACAATTCCATGGTCAATGTGACTTAAAAGTGTGGGTTCTCTTTAACATACTCCACATAAATGCAGCTAATATTTCAAGGATCAAAGCAACGCTGTAACCTGGAAGCTCAGGTGAAATTTCATGAGAGAGTTTAGGCTTGAGTCTGATTTTCTCTTCTGGAATTAGATTTTTCTCTTACTTCTCGCAGCTGATTCTATCCCTCTCACTGCCATGTTAACTTGCACTTTAATAGCTCCAATTGTGGGTATTCTTATAAGCAACAAACTTTTGAGCATTTGTGTTTTTTTTACATCTTTCTGCATTTAATCTCTGAGGATTGAAATGACTTGGATCTTCAAAGACGCTGAAAATTTCGGTGACCTTGACCTCAGTGTGAAAGCATGCACTATCTTTTAGAAAGACTTAACCAGATAAACATGTGTTCTCATAAAATCAATAGCTGACATATCACATCTTACAGTGACCTGTCAAGAGGAAAAGCTACTATGAATCCAAGCATCTGTAAAGCATAAATTTAGGGGGCATAAAATACCTGTACCATAATACAAAGCAGAATCTAGTCAGAAGAATATAGGGAAGATGGAAAAAATCTTGCTCTAGCTATAAACTTGAACACACTAAAAGTAAAACACCTGGTTGTTGTTTCCCCTTTCCTTTGTTTATAGTCTAGAACAGGTAGAGAATCGACCTTCAATGTAGGAGACACAGGAATTGCAAGTTTGATTCCTGGGTTGGGAAGGTCCCCTGGAGGAGGAAATGGTAACCCACTCCAGTATTCTTGCCTGAAAAAGTCTTATGGACAGAGGGTCATGGAGGGCTACTGGGGTTGCAAAGAGTAGACCACAACTGAGCAACTGAGCACACACACACACACACACACATGTACACACACACACACACTCATTTTCTAAAGAAAAGCAAAAGACAGTGAACTATGGTTACTCAGAGACTGAAGAGGTCCTTCATATCTTGTCTATAATTGGAGAATGAAAGAAAAAATGTACTTTCACTTTCTTTAAGATACAAGATCCAAAAAACCAATCAACTCCTTTTATTCTTCCTGCCAAATCCCACGTTCCTTCCTCCCCATTAAAATCTATTGAAGATAAAACCTTTTAATTATCTATATTTTGTTGTTAAAAGTTAAGTATTGTATCAGGTAGATGGGCATTGATTCTTCATCGAACAAAATATTGCCATTTGCAGAGACAGCAGCAGCAGCAGATGGACCAAGAGATTGTAATACAGAAAAAGTAAGTCAGAAAGAGAAAAACAAATATCACTTATATGTAGGATCTATAAAAATGATCCAGATGAACTTACTTGCAAAGCAGAAATAGAGTCACAGATATAGAGGGCAGTCTTATGGCTACCAAGGGAAAAAGAGGGAGTGGGATGAAATTGGGAGATGGGGATGGACATATGTACACTGTTGTTGGCTAGTTGCTAAGTCACACCCAGCTCTTTTGAGACTCCATGGACTACAGTCTGGCAGGCTCCCCTGGTAGGATTTCCTAGGCAAGAATACTGGAATGGGTTGCCATTTCCTTCTCCAGGGGATTGCCTTGACCCAGAATCAAACCCACATCTCCTGCATTGCAGGTAGATACTTAACCTCTGAACCACAGGGAAGCCCTACTATAAGTAAAACAGGTGACTAGTGAGAACCTACTGTATCACACAGGGAACTCTGCTCAGTGCTCTGCGGTGACCTAAATGGGAAGGGGATCCCAAAAAGAGTGGATACATGTATATGTGTAACTGATTCGCTGTGCTATATATCAGAAACTGACACCATATTTCAAAGCAACTATACGCCAATAAAAATTAAAAGAAAAATAAGAAAATCTCCGTCAAATTCAGCGATGCCTTATTGTCAAATCCAATAGTTCTTTATTTTCTTACTGAAATTCTACACTCATATATGTTCAACCAATTTATTTTTCCCTAGTTTTCCCTTTTCTTTTTTTTTTTTTCATATACAACTTCATTTCTGATTTCTTCCTATGACTCTGTTCTTCAACCTGCTCCTAAAAGTCAGGATTCCCTAGGCATCTTTTCTCTTTGATCATTCTGTACTTTTCTTTTGGATGATGTCACCTGAATGCACACCTTCTGTCACCATGTGTGTGAACATCTCTGCTAGTGTTCGTGACTCTTCAATCTAAATTCCCATCCCTAACTCTTCTCCTGAAATGCAGATACTCATGCCTCCTGCTCATTGTCAGCCAAATGCTCCAGAGATGTTTCCTCAGAGTCTAACACATGATTGCGCTTAGTCACTCAGTAGTATCCGACTCTTTGTGACCTCATGGACTGTAGCCCGCCAGGCACCTATGTCCATGGGGATTTTCCAGACAAGAATACTGGAGTGGGTTAGCAGCAACAGCAGCAGCAACAGCCTTCTCTGTGAGAAAGCAACATAAAAAGAGGTAGCTCCTCTGAACTGATGGCTCATTTCAGGTTGGCTCCCTTTATCATGAATTCCCAGGTGGCTTAGCTATAAAGAATTCACCTAATGCAGGAGATATGGGTTCAATGCCTGGGTGGGGAAGATCCACTGGAGAAGGGAATGCCAACCCATTCCAGTATTCTTGCCTGGGAAATTTCGTGGACGGAGGATCCAGTCAGCCCTATGGGGTTGAAACGATCTGAACATGGCTGAGCGGCTAATCACAAGCATGACCATCAAGGCCTTGGCCTTTGAAACACTTGCCCTTACAACTCTGTGGTTCCTAACATACAGAAGCAATACTGGGGATTTACAGTGTGCCTTTCTTCTATCTAGCTTGGGGAACGGAAGGAAAGCAGTAGGTAAGTAGAACAGAGACAGCCTTCTAGGATCTCAGAGTAACTTGCTTGGTATCACTGTTAGAAAGAGGTTATAAAAAAATGACCCCCTACATGTATGGAAGTCTCAACTCCTGCCTGGATTAGTTATAGACCATTTCATGTTCTGTTCTGAGCCCACAGTGTGGTGAATGCCATATAGAAGCAGAACTAAATGTTTTTCATTCCTGTTAATTAAAATCCAAATTTATAAGTCATTTACTGATCAAAGATGATATTTACAGCATTTAATGAGAGATTTTGATCTTCAAACAAGAGTCTCCCATGAAGCTGATTCATTATCTAACATTTAAAGGATTCCACTATTATTCAGTTTATCACTAGACTGTATCATCCGTTATTAGCCCCAACATAAGAGCTAAAGATAAAAGAGACCATTTAAAGCATTTTAATAATGGTTCAGTATAGAAACTGGGTGCTGTGCTACGAAGCTCAGTCGTGTCTGACTCTTTGCGACCCCATGAACTCTAGCCCTCCAGGCTCCTCTGTCCATAGGGATTCTCCAAGCAAGAAACTTGAGTGGGTTGCCATGCCCTCCTCCCGTACCCTTCTCCAGGGGATCTTCCCAATCCAAGGACTGAACCCAGGTTTCTCGCATTGCAAGCAGATTCTTTACTGTCCGAGCCATCAGGAAAGCCCAAGAATACTGAAGTGGGTAGTCTATCCCCTCTCCAATAGAACTTCCTGACCCAGGAATCAAACCGGGGTCTCCTGCATTGTAGGTGGATCCTTTCCCAGCTGAGCTATCAGGGAAGCCCAATATTGAAACTAGAAGAGTGTTTTCGCTATGTTACGGCTATTCCATGTCTAGGACATGGCAGGGACTTCCAGAGAAGTTTTAAGTTTGGGAGGCTGGTTTACCTATTTAGGATGATACATATTGCCCAGTCCAGTTATTACATGCATTCCAGCTTGTCACCTTTTTTTTCCCCCCATTTTGATGAATGTATGATTCTTATAGCATTTGTTTTCTACCACTGTGCTCAGACTGTTTGAGTTTGGGGGTTAAATCCCATTTTGTCTCCTCTTTCCAGAAGTTGTTTTACTGGGGACTTTTCTCCTATTACCACTTCTAAACACTTGTCCCTACTTATTTCATCCATACATTGAGCTATATTCCTTTTACTGTGGTGGGGAGGGAAGAAAATGTGATACTTAATTAGTTCTGCATTCCTTCCAGTGTTATTCCTAACTTAAAATACCATAAAAAGTAATTTCTTGTCAGAATGCATTTTTATTGAATTTCCTCCTGTGCTTGACTTCAGCTGCAATTTCTAGTTTCAGAGTCTTGCATCAATGTCTATTCACTGGCACAAATTATTTGTATCACATTTCAGGAAACCATCAGTGGAGCTCCTTTGCTTCCTTCGATTAGAGAATCAAATCTGTGAGCCAGATCTTAAATTCGAGGGCTGTACAAATAGATGTGTGCATTCCTGGTAAGTGAAATGTACATTTCTTGTATCAGATACTGTCCCCGTTTTATTCCTTCACTTAGTTTTAAAGAAGTGCAGGAAATTGTGTTTCTGGAGGATAACCTATGTAGGGCTTTGATGATATGTTGCTTTGAAATAAAGACCTCTATAGACTGTTCATAAACATCTGAATCTCTATAATTACTACCAGAGAAGGGAAAACAAGATCCTGTTTATATAGTAGATAAAATAAATATTAAGTGCTTCTGAGACTGATATCACATTGCTTACAATTCGTCAACCGGAACATTCACATCTTATGTCAATAGATCAATTCTGCTATTAAATAACACATCAAATCATACTTAAATGCCTGCATTTTGTAAATATTTCAAAATAATCTCCTAAAACTAGATTAGGAATAATATCTCTAACTAATTGAGACCTAATGGGGAGTCTGTTTTTCTGAAGCTGACTTATGTCTGAATTGTATCAATCAGTCTTGCTCTGTTTTTAAGACATAGTTAACTGTGAGTATAAAAAACAAAGCAACTTGAGGTTGTCAAAGATCACAGATAAATCCCTCAATGTTGATTCCTTGAGAATAAGTTTGTAGTGTATAGAAGCAGTCATTTTGATTACATAATATTGTTGATGTTTAATTAATAGACTATTTCAATTAATGTTTGCTTTTGTGAGTCAGGAGTCTGAAAAAGTTCAAAAACATTATGATAGCAGAGAAGGCAATGGCACACCACTCCAGTACTCTTGCCTGGAAAATCCCATGGATGGAGGAGCCTGGTGGGCTGCAGTCCGTGGGGTCACTAAGAGTCGGACACGACTGAGTGACTTCACTTGCACTTTTCACTTTCATGCATTGGAGAAGGAAATGGCCACCCACTCCAGTGTTCTTGCCTGGAGAATCCCAGGGACAGGGGAGCCTGGTGTGCTGCCGTCGATGGGGTTGCACAGAGTCGGACATGACTGAAGCGACTTAGCAGCAGCAGCAGCAGCATCTTTGTAAAGCACAATTACAAAAGCAAGTAAAAACAGGAATAGGTACCTGATTTGACCAGGTGAATATGACAAGTTTCTGCTATAAATCATGAGGAACCTGGAAAAACTGGAAAAAAGAAAGTGTCCTTTCTGTGCTATAGAAATCAAATTGATTGGGGAAAAAAAAACAAAAACAAAAACAAAAAAAAAACTTCACTAAAAGGCAAGTACGAAGGAGCCAGGTAGCATAATTTAAAGTCACATGAGGCAACATTGTGAGCTTCACACTTCCGGGAAGAAAGAAAGCTATATGCAGTCACTCTGGGACTGTGGCTCTGGTTGGGAAGGTTGGTAGGACTTAGGCAGGCAGAGAGGAAAGGGAAAACCATTCCTAATTGGATGGATTTGTAAGCAAGGACCGGGGCTTCCCCAGTGGCTCAGTGATAAAGAATCTGCCTGCAATGTCGGGGACTTGGGTTCAATCCTTGGGTCAGGAAGATCCCCTAGAGAAGAAAATGGCAACCCACTCTAGTATTCTTGCCTGGGAAATCCCATGGACAGAGAAATCTTGTGGGATATAGTCCATTGGGACACAGAAGAGCCAGGCATGACTAAGTGACTAAAGAACATAAGCAAGAATCAAGTTTTGTACTTGGATGGCAAGGTGACTCAAATGGAGAACTGAGAGGCAAGACTGTGGGTCTATGACAAGTTTATGGAAAAGCTTTGATGTTACATTATTATCGTACACAAAATCAAGTATCGTGTCCAATAAACATTTATTTTACACTCAGAATCAGTACAATAAATAATTTTTAAAATCAAAAGACAAAAACACTTTGGCACAACACAGAAGCTGCAGGGGGGGTTCCCAGGTGGTTCAGCAGGTAAAGAATATGCCTGCAGTACAGGAGACGCAGGAGACTTGGGTTTGATCCCTGGGTCAGGAAGATGCCCTGGAGGTGGAAATGGTAACCCAGTCCAGGATTCATGCCTGGAAAATCTCATGGATGGAGGAGCCTGGTGGGCTACAATCCATGGGGTGGCAAAGAGTCGGGTGTGACTAAGCCACTGAGCCCTGAGCATGCATGCGTGAATTGTAGATTCTTTGACTGGAAAACTGCAGAAGCCTGAGCTTTAAACATTCACCTTTCTCTCTGCTCCACTGATGATCCCCTTATACTCCTCGTTCTTTCCTGGTCTGCCTGTTGTAACTACTTAGGAAACAGAATCATCACTGCAATATTTTCAAGTATTTTCGTGATAGTCTTAGGCACCTTGGACCACTGTTGCCCTGTGGACAATGCAAGGGCCTCAGAGTCTTCTCAGCCACTTGCTTCAGCCTCGCTTGATAGAATGTAGATTCTGAGCCCTGTCTCCAGAGACTCTGATATGGTGACTCCAATATGGAACTCGGGAAACTGCTTAAAAACAAAGTGAGACAGAGTCTACTTCATTAACCTCAGCCTCCTCTGTTTTGTCATTCTTTCTGCCATAGAGCTGACTTACTATTATGCCAGTGTGTTATCTGGCTGTGTTGGAAATGACTTGAAAGATCTCTTAGAAAAAGGAGAAAAGTCAAAAAGATCATGCTAATAAGCTCTAAGTTTATTTAATATATGATAGCAGTATCTTGCTTCGTACAAAATACCTGGCACATGAACCACCAGTAGACATAAAAGGATCAAGTTAATGAATGCATAATTTAATTTATACTTTTCCACACTAACATTCAAGGTACTAAAAAATAAGGAGAGCTACTTGGTATCTCTATGTACCAAAACTTGTTGCTAGATAAAACAATAGTTCCAGGGACATCCTTCCAGAATGCAGTTTAATTCTTAGATAATCAGAGTGTTTTGCAGATCAATAATCCTTATCATCCTATCAGGCATAAAGAGATTATTGCTCCAGATTGACTTTTAAAAGAAGATAGAAGAATATTATGAAAAGAAGCTAATACCTTGTTGATCTCACGACGCTTAATGAGAAAGTCATTTCACAAAAGACTTCTACATCCATTACACCTGGGGGTTTGTCTCTAGTAAGAATTCTCTCATTTTGAAAATGCTGCTTCTTTTGATTGAGGGCTTACCAATTTTCACTGCATCTGTAGCATTTATCTCCAATATAAATCTTCTGATGCTGCAAGGGTTGAATTCTTGGTGAGGGATTTCCCACATTCATTATTTCCATGGATCCTCGCCCGAATAAATGCTCTGATGTTTAGTTTGACATGAAGTGTGTTTAATGTGCTTTTCCATATGCCTCACATATGTGGGACTTCTTTCTTATAGCAACTGTCTGCTTTGTAATAAGAATTGATCTGACTCTCAAATTGGTCTCAGGTTTCCAAAGATTTCTTTCTTCTTGAGAATTACAGTTTGCTTCAAATATATGAGCAAGAAATACATCCTCAGAATTTTCCTCATCTGGAGAACTCACCTAAGTTTTTCTAAAGATCATTTCCCAGAAATGCCCTACTTTGATAATGATTTCTCAGTTTCAGAAAATTTATCATTATGAAATGGAATGACTGCATTTAAATTTCAACTGAAATTTGAGGATGTAATAGGTGTGAATACCAAATTTAGGTGCCAGAACAAAGTACAAATATTCAAAACAAATGACCTATTAATGACCCTCAATCATCTGAAAAACATATAAATTGCTTCATAGATAACTTTGTTAATAGAAAACTGTTCTGAAGCCTCTTTCTAGCCAACAGGAGAGTTTAGAGTATCTACTCTCTTAACTGAAACCTCTTCTGAAGCCTCTTTCTAGCCAACAGGAGAGTTTAGTGTATCTACTATCTTAAATGAGAACCTTCAGTGTAAGTATTAGGAAAATCAATATATGACTCCTGCACTTGAAAAGACAGAGGATGCTTTAATTATTTCAAGGAATTAGGCATTCTAATAGATACTTTAACTGCAATTAAAAGTCCACTTAAGACATTATCATGAAATGAGCAGGACAAGTGTGAGCCTTTGTAGCTTTCGCCTAGGAAATAGAAAGAATACCCCAAACTGAGAGAAAATTCCAAAGAAATAGCAAGAGAGGAAAATAAAGCCGTGTATTGATCATCTGTCTTACATTTTTCATGGTAAATACAGGTTCTGTGCATTTTGGATACTTCTATTTTCATCATTGGTAACAATCCTTTGTCCTGAGTTGATGATCAAACCTGTCATCAGGGAAATGCACAAAATCTATTGAGCAGACTTCACTTGGCTCTTCTTCCTGGGTGAATTCCACAGATTTTCATAATACTGAGTTTCAGAACTTGCCAACACGTTTCTCTTTTCTGTGTTAGGCCTTATTATTTTGCTTTTAGAGAAGGAAATCCCAAGACATCCGAGGGGGAAAAAAATCAGCCCGAAGTGTGTTGATGCCCTTTTCTCTTTGAAAATACACTGGTATGCTTATAGAATCTAGATTTTATCTGAAAACTGGTCTTAATTTGTTCTGTGAAGACTGTGGCCCTTGATCCCAGTGTTGACTCAGTTCTTTCAATCTTTGAGGATGGTGTACAGAATGGGTACCTGTATCTGCCTATCTGAAACCAGTCTCCACCAAGTCAAGTGGCAACATCCACCTACGTGTTATTCCATTTGGTACTTGGGGAACAGGTTTATTTTTCTATTATATCATTGAAACATAGGACATAAGCCATACAATTTTCTAACAAAACAGAAACTTCAAGTAGACATATGTTCCTACAAAGGCACACATTCTTTTCTCAGAAAAGACACACGAAACATTGCAATGCATTATTGAACAAGAATAAGACACAGTCACTGTCTGTTAATTCCTTCTATTTACACTGAGCAAGGAAGAAATGAGGACATGTTTCTGCAAGAGGATTTTCTGATTCGGTTACCATTTTCTGTTTCATCGTTCTTCATAGGGAAATAGCTTCTTGAAAGAACCTCCATCTTCTGATATCGTGATGAAAAGTCATGCCCATGGTATCCAGGGTCTCCCTGTTCTCTAGATGTTTTGACTTTGCCTAAGCCTGGATATCCCTGGTCTGATGGCCAAAATCTATGTTACAACATGAATTTGAGAAATAGTCTAAAGTTATAGGAATATATATATGTAACACAATGTTCCAAATTGCACCACGCATGAGTGTGTTCTCAGGTGCTTCAGTCGTGTCCGACTGTAACCCACCAGGTTCCTCTGTCCACGAGATTCTCTAGGCAAGAATACTGGAGTGGGTTGCTACTCTCTTCTCCAGGGGATCTTCCTGACAAAGAGATCAAACCCGTGTTTCTTATGTCTCCTGAATTGGCAGGAATGCCACTTGATAAACCCAAATTGTACCATATCTATTTGTTGAAATTTGTTGTTAAAACTAATCTCAGGGTCTCTCTGTTGAATGAATATCAGTAATTTACTGAGAGCAAAACTACTGAAGTCAGTTCACATTTTCAAAGGATAGACAACTTCCAAAGACTGAAAATCTGCCTAAGTGTATTAAAATGGTTTTATTCACCAAAGCTCTGTTTGAGGATGATTTCTGGCCTTCTGGGTCACAACCTTACAAATCATTTAATAAAATCTTATTTTTACCTAAATGTGGATATGAAGAGATAGAGTAACATCCAATGGCAGGTCCTGAAAATGAGGAATTTCTGCTGAACGTGATCTCCATTAGGAAGTGATTTGCCTTTACATTAAATTAGATGATTTTGTCTACACCTATCAATAGCATTATGAAATTGTTTCATAAGTTCACTATGTGTCACTATATTTAGTCACTATATAATTCACTATATTAGTCAGGGTTCTCCAGAGAAACAGAGCCAATAAGATGCTGTGACATTTAATTCTATGTGTCAACATAGACTGGATAACAGGATGCCTAGATGTTTGGTGAACATTATTTCTAGGTGTGTCTGAAATCAGTATACTTGAATCAGTAAACTGAGGAAGGTGAATTGACCTCTGAAACTTTGATGGGCATCATTTCATCTGCTGAGGACCTGAATAACAGAGAAAGGTAGGGAAGGGAGGCTTCTCTTTCTCTCTGCCTAACTACTTGAGTGAAGTCACTCAGGTGTCTCTGACTCATTGCAACCCCAAGGACTGTAGCCCACCTGATACAGGTGGGCCCTCTGTCCATGGGATCCTACTAGAGTGAGTGGCCATTCCCTTCTCCAGGGGATCTCTCCAACCCAGGGCCTGAACCTGGCTCTCCCACATTGCAGGTAGATTCTTTAGCCTCTGAGCTGCCAGGGAAGCTCAGATAGGTAGAATAATGCCTGAACAGGGGCATGAACCTTGGGCCCTCAGATTAAAAGTCTGATGCTCTACTGACTGAGCTATCCAGGCAACTACTTGAGCTGGAATATAAATCTTCTCTCACCACTCAGTGATCCAGGTTCTCCAGACTTTAGATTCGAGCTGCAATTGATATCATCGTCACTCTAGCTCTTAGACCTTCAAACTATACCACTGACTTTCTTGGTTCTCTAGTTTTCAGAGGGCAGATTGTACGACTTCTCAGACTCATCGTCACATGGGCCAAAACCTTATGTATGCATGTGTGTGTGTATATATATATATACACACTATAAGATTTGGACTTCACAGGTGGCTCTGGTGGTAAAGAACCTGCCTGTCAACACAGGGGATGTAACAGATGTGGGTTCGACCCCTGGGTTGGGAAGACCCCTCGAGGAGGGCATGGCAACATGCTCCAGTATTCTTGCTTGGAGAATTTCATGGACAGAGGATCCTGGTGAGTCCATATGGTCGCAAAGAGTCAGACATGACGAAAGCGACTTAGCATGCATGCGTATATGTTATATACACAAACCTTTTTTCATAAATTAAAATATATGCATATATAATTTGCTGTTGTTTTACATGTATATGTGTGTGTATATATTAATATGTAATTTTTTATGTTTCTATGGATCTCCTGGCTAAAGAATGTCTGATAAGCTAAAGACAAAGTAGAGCCAATGTTCCAGTCCAAAGGCTGCAAGGCTGGGAATTTTCTTCTTATTCTGGAAAATTTGTCTTTTGTTCTATTCAAGCCTTCAGCTGACTGGATGTGTTCCACTGTCATTACAGAGAACAATCTGTTTTTCTCAGTCTTCACTGACTTAAAGATTAATCTCATCCAAAACCACCCTTTAATTTGATATATAAAATTACCATCACACTTGCAGAAACAGAGGATCATCATCGAAAAAACAGAACAGGATGCATGGAAAAATTCAACAGTGAAAAACCAAAAGTGCATCCTCAGGATACGTGGCAGTTGTTTTCAATTTGTCTTTTAAGGAGAAATTTGGATTGAATGAGTCGTAAGACCCTTTACAGCTCTAAAACTCTGCATGATAGTGAGTTATGTGGGTTATAAATAATACAAAAAAGGGGAGAAATATAGAAGATAATTTTTATCTGGTCAGTACTATTCAGGACCTAATGATTCAATTTGCAAGTTATCCAAAGTTTTCTCTTTTTATTTTCATCCGCATTCTACCTTTCAGATAAGGTAAACCTTATCGAAAATTGGCCTTGAGTTTTCTTATAAATGTCAGTCTCTTGCTTATAAATGTCAGTCTCTTCTTATAAATGAGGAATTGGCTGAGAGATAAAATTAGAATCAATCAATTTTGCTTAAAATTGATTAATTTTTTGTTATCTATGGATTTCAATGGCACACTAATGAGTTCCCCTTTATCATAGTTAATTTGAGGTTTGTATCTATAGGGAGTAAAGAAAGTGTTGAATTCCAGAAATTATTTGAAAGTCAAGCAAGCATTATATAGTGATTCAAGTGTTTTAGATAGCAAATCTGAAGCAGCAGCAGGATGATTGGCAAAGGAAAATACAAAACCTCTTGAACTTTCTATTTCCAGCAACATTCATTTATTTTCAGTATAAAATGGCTCTATGAACCATATTAGTATTACAGTAGGATATTAGATAGCCTAAAGGGACAATCTTGAATTATACCTGAGTATTCACTTTGACTAATGTGTCCTTTTGGAACATCTGAGTAAATCTTGAAAATAATAGATAATAGTGCAGAAAGAGCCCATAAGCCAGTTTTTTTTTTTTTTCCTCTTATTTTCTTGGAAGCTTCTCTGTGATGAATAAATCTTAAAAGTAACGGAACTTTTAGCTTTCTGTCTCTTAACTGATGGCATTTCCAAACTATACCAATTACTTATTATTTTATACTTTAATTAGTATTTTTCAAACTACACAAAACATATTTTCACAGTACAGAGATAGCTATTGATTTCATTAATATGTAAAAATAAAACTATAATAACAACAACTGATGTGACATGCCCTGGTAAGTAAAAGAGCTAAAGCCTAAACATAAATTATATGATTTCTTCTAAAATATATTTGGGTAGTTTTGTTGGTTTGTGGCTAATACGAAATAAATTAGATAAGATTTGGGGAGGGAAGTTTGATATATTAATATCACAAAATAAAAGAAGTACTCAGTAAACATTTAGGAACTCATGTACAAAATGACACATTTTCAAAATCGTCTAAAGATCATTTCAAATGTTAACTAAATATAAATAGACAAATCCCAAATATAATTGACGATTTTAACCAACCTTCTCTCAGTAACAGATAAAACACATGGACCAAACACACACAAAAAATACAGTAAGATTATAAGATATGTGAACAATGTATCTTGACCTGTGTAACATTTTAGAACATTACATCCAATCACTGAAGAATACACATTCTCTTCAAATGTACATAGAATATCTCTAAGATAGACCATATATTGGGCCACAAAATAAGTCTCAAAATTAATTTAGATATCAGTGACATTGAGATATTGAAAGAAGACAAGGGAATTTAGAAGTTTAATGGCACATCATTAAGTAACTGATGACTGTGATATCACAAGGAAAGTTTTGAATTACATAGATATGACATACACAAATTTTAAGGTACAGACGTAGAAATTCGTAAAGGGAAACTTATAACAAAATTGTCCATATTGGAAAAATCAGTGTTAAAAAATATTACTTAAACTAAAAAATTTAAGCTAAAAAGGTATTAAAAATTCAAATAAAAGTAGAAATCAATGAAATTGATTGTAAAATACAGAAAATCTAAAAAAACTCATAATTTAAAATTTAGCAAACTCACAAATCCTAGCAGACTGAGGAAACAAAGGAAATGAATGAAATAGGAAAGAAGGAAGGAAGAAAGGGCAGAAGGAAAGGAAGGAGGGAAGAAAGAGAAAGAGGAAGGGCAGAAGAAAGCAAGAGAAGAAAGAAAAATTGCTACCAACATCAGTAGTAACAAAGGAAACATCATTATAACATCTATAGAAATGAAGGAAGAATACATAAATGTTATGAGCAACTTTCTTCTAATTAATCCAATGATTCTGATGAAATTGACACTTTTTAAAAGCAGAAATGGCCAAAACTAACTTACGACAAAATAAATAATCTGATTAGCACTTATATATAGATATGTGTGTGTGTGTGTGTATATATACATATTTATGTTAATTTATAATAAATAGCCTTCTGATAAAAATAAAATCCAGGTCCATATAGTTTTATTTGTAAATTCTGCCAAATATTTTAGGGCAAAATAATAACTATGAAAATAAAGAGGGAAGGAAATATTTAATGATTCGTTTCTGTAGCTAGCATAATTGCAACATCAAAACATGACAAAGATGTATAAACACAGATCAGTAAACCTGAATTCACAAACCTTTAAAGCAATTAGACTATAATAAATTTATGTACTTTTGAAATAATATTGCAAAGAGAGATGTCTTTCTTTGATGAAGGCCCATCAGGATCTTGCTCTGTATCTGATTAAAAGTGACTCTATGAGAAATTAGCAGCCTTTCAAATCATAATGGATTAACCTGCAGATAATCTGGACTAATTCAATCATTTTATCTGATGGTACCTCTTTAAATTTATTGCTTTTATTTCCTTGCTTGACCAGCATTTTAACTTTCTATTCTGAAATGACATGACAAAAGTTGGTTGGACCTTCTCAGTTTTCAAGATCCCAGAGAGAAAAGAACCACTGTCAGAATTAACCAGACATGATTCTGATACATCACAGAAGCTCTTATTTTCTAGCTTATGTCGTAATTATCCTTTTTGTTTCTCCGTCTAGAAATTAGGTTGACCTCCATGGGTTTAAATCGATGTTTAGGCTGACAAAGGAATGAAGATAATTCATATTTAAATGATCCGTAAGTGATGATTATTAAGGAAGACAAGTTGCCACACCTTAGAACTTGCATTTCTAGAAGAAATGCAACAAAATTAATGAGAATGGAGATATTTTATTTTGCTATGTATTATTTCTCTTTGGGCCAAGCAAGAAGAGATGTTTGATTAGGAAATAAACATTTATAGAATTATTTTCAATTTTGACAGAACCTCAAAATAAGATGCATTAATCTATGGCTTACTTTTTACATTTTGGAACACTAATTAACATTGGGTTTTTGAGAAGAATAAATTGTAAGATTCAAGATTACAAATTCAATGTAATTGAATAGCTCTGTAACACCTTTCTCGATTTAATTAGGAAATATTTAGAGCAATAAACTTAAAAAAGAAATCATTCTGACGGTAGAGCTAGTTCAACTACAAACAATGACAACTCTCACACAACATTATAAGAAATGAATGATGAAATTCTCCTGAAGCATTTCTTGCTGTGATCAGGATCAGCACATCGACTTTTTCCATAAATATTCTGCACATTCACATAAAGCAGGTTACAGGACCCAAATCATAATTGTTGACAGTTCTCTAGAAAAACTGTCTTGAAGTTCACAGCTTGACTTTCAGAGAAATCCCTCAAGAGACTTCTCTCAGAGGTGCTGACGCATTGCATCACTGAAATAACAAGAAGTGCAAAAGTGTAAACAAACACAGCCAGGGCCCTTGGAACTTAAGGAATCCAATAAATCTATGCAACTGACTTCAAATCTTACACACACCCAAAGTACAAAATTCTTTGTTTACATAATGAAAATATTTGTCAACAGGGCATAAAGGTTAGATTGTAGAATAGAGCTGGGGAAAATATGTGCCTGTGAGAGTCATACCCATTCCCAGTAGACACTCAATGATTTGAAGCCATAACTGACTTTTTACCATAACATCTTTCTGGCCCTGCAATTGGCAGATACTTCTTTTCCTTATACTTTTTGAAAGTGAAAATGAAGTCACTCAGTCATGTCCGACTCTTTGCAACCCCATGGACTGTAGCCTACCAGGTTCTTCCCTCCACGGGATTTTCCAGGCAAGAGAACTGCAGTGGGGTGCCATTTCCTTTCTACTTCTTACTGCTATACAATCACTCAGTCGTGTGTGACTCCTTGTGACTCCTTGTGACCCCATGGACTGCAGCACCCCAGGCTTCCCTATCCTTCACCATCTCCTGGAGACCGGAGTTTGCTCAAACTCACATCCATTGACTTGGTGATGTCATCCAACCATCTCATCCTCTGCCACCCTCTTCCTTTTTTGACTTCAACCTTTCCCAGCATCAGGGTCTTTTTCAATGGGTCAGCTGTTCGCATCAGGTGGCCAAATACTGAAGTTTCATTTGCAGCGTCAGTTCTTCAAACGAATACTCAGGATTGAATTTCTTAAGGATGGAACTAGTTTGATCTCCTTGTAATCCAGTTCAGTTCAGTTCAGTTCAGTTGCTCAGTCATGTCCGACTCTTTGCGACCCCATGAATCGCAGCACGCCAGGCTTCCCTGTCAATCACCAACTCCCAGAGTTTACACAAACTCATGTCCATTGAGTCAGTGATGCCATCCAGCCATTTCATCCTCTGCTGTCCCCTTCTCCCTGCCCCCCAATCCCTCCCAGCATCAGGTCTTTTCCAGTGAGTCAACTCTTTGCATCAGGTGGCCAAAATATTGGAGTTTCAGCCTCAGCATCAGTCCTTCCAGTGAACACCTAGGACTGCTCTCCTTTAGGATGGACAGGATGGATATTCTTGCAGTCCAAAAGACTCTCAAGAATCTTCCCCAACACCACAGTTCAAAAGCATCAATTCTTTGGTGCTCAGCTTTCTTCACAGTCCAACTCACATCCATACATGATCACAGGAAAAACCATAGCCTTGACTAGATGGACCTTAGTCGGCAAAGTAATGTCTCTGCTTTTGAATATGCTATCTAGGTTGGTCATAACTTTCCTTCCAAGGAGTATGCGTCTTTTAATTTCATGGCTGCAGTCACCATCTGCAGTGATTTTGGAGCCAAAAAAATTAACTCTGACACTGTTTCCACTGTTTCCCCATCTATCTGCCATGAAGTGATGGGACCAAATGCCATGACCTTCGTTTTCTGAATGTGGAGCTTTAAGCCAACTTTTCCACTCTCCTCTTTTACTTTCACCAAGAGGCATTTTAGCTCCTCTTCACTTTCTGCCATAAGGGTGGTGTCATCTGCGTATCTGAGGTTACTGATATTTCTCCCAGCAATCTTGATTTCAGCTTGTGCTTCTTCCAGCCCAGCATTTCTCATGATGTACTCTGCATGTAAATTAAATAAGCAGGGTGACAATATACAGCCTTGACGTACTCCTTTTCCTATTTGGAACCAGTCTGTTTTTCCCTGTCCAGTTCTGTTACTCCCTGACCTGCATACAGGTTTGTCAAGAGACAGGTCAGGTGGTCTGGTATTCCCATCTCTTTCAGAATTTTCCACAGTTGATTGTGATCCAAACAGTCAAAGGCTTTGGCATAGTCAATAAAGCAGAAATAGATGTTTTTCTGGACCTCTCTTCCTTGTTCCATGATCCAGTGAACGTTGGCAATTTGATCTCTGGTCCATCTGCCTTTTCTAAAACCAGCTTGAACATCTGGAAGTTCATGGCTCACATATTGCTGAAGCCTGGATTGGAGAATTTAGAGCATTACTTTACTAGCGTGTGAGATGAGTGCAATTGTGAGGTAATTTGAGCATTCTTTGGCATTGCCTTTCTTTGGAATTAGAATGAAAACTGACCTTTCCCAGTCTTGTGGCCACTGCTGAGTTTTCCAAATTTGCTGGCATATTGAGTGCAGCACTTTCACAGCATCATCTTTCAGGATTTGAAACAGCTCAACTGGAATTCCATCACCTCCGCTAGCTTTGTTTGTAGTGATGCTTTCTAAGACCCACTTGACTTCATATTCCAAGATGTCTGGCTCTAGGTGAGTGATCACACCATCATGATTATCTGGGTCATGAAGCTCCTTTTTGTACAGTTCTTCTGTGTATTCTTGCCACCTCTTCTTAATATCTTCTGCTTCTGTTAGGTCCATACCATTTCTGTCCTTTATTGAGCCCATCTTTGCATGAAATGTTCCCTTGGGATCTCTAATTTTCTTGAAGAGATCTCTAGTCTTTCCCATTCTGTTGTTTTCCTCTATATATTTGCATTGATAGCTGAGGAAGGCTTTCTTATCTCTTCTTGCTATTCTTTGGAACTCTGCATTCAGATGCTTATATCTTTCTTTTTTCCTTTGCTTTTCACTTCTCTTCTTTTCACAGCTATTTGTAAGGCCTCCCCAGACAGCTATTTTGCTTTTTTGCATTTATTTTTCTTGGGGATGGTCTTGATCCCTGTCTCCTGTACAATATCACAAACCTCTGTCCATAGTTCATCAGGCACTCTATCTATCAGATCTAGTCCTTTAAATCTATTTCTTGCTTCCACTGTATAATCATAAGGGATTTGATTTAGGTCATACCTGAATGGTCTTGTGGTTTTCCCAACTTTCTTCAATTTACATCTGAATTTGGCTATAAGGAGTTCATGATCTGAGCCACAGTCAGCTCCTAGTCTTGTTTTTGCTGACTGTATAGAGCTTCTCCATCTTTGACCACAACGAATATAAACAATCTGATTTCGGTGTTGACCATCTGGTGATGTCCATGTGTAGAGGCTTCTCTTGTGTTGTTGGAAGAGGGTGTTTGCTATGACCAGTGTCATATGCTATGATAACACTTGCTCTGACAAGTGTCCCTTGTAATCCAAGGAACTCTCAAAAATCTTCCCCTGCACCACAATTCAAAAGCAACAATTCTTTGGTGTTCAGCCTTCTTTATGGCCCAACTCTCACATCCATACATAACTACTGGAAAACCCATAGCTTTGACTGTACTCTGCTTTTCTTTTATTTCTACATAGTGGTTTATGCCTCCTCAATTCTTTGTTATTGCCTTTTACAAATTTTCACATTTTCCGGTGATTCTGGTATGTGCATTCTGCCACACACTAACCTATTTTAAATACTTCACCTGTACTCCCACCTCCACACACACACACACTCACACACGCACACACACAGTGGACACTTTACTGGTACTCTCTAGTCTGATTCCCTTTAGAAGGCACCAGGCTCTATGTTAAGCATTTTACAAACATTATCCAATTTCTTTATTTCAGACATTAGGGACAATTTACCAATGAAGAAATCAAGTCTTAGTTTCCTTCCCAATGTATGTCACAATTTATAAAATGATAGAGTCACAATATTCTTCTGATATCAAAGCCTAGATCTTTTAATCACTAAGTTATACACTTCTCAATAAGCTTAGAGTACCTATGTGCGGGTACCTTGTGTGATTCAGAAACACACAAGCTTGTATAAATCTGTTGAATGAAAGCAGCAAAAAATTAACCAAAAGGAACAATGTTCTCTATTGTTTGATGCAACTCTTAGCAGGGCCACTGCGATGCCAGAGGGAAGCCCTGCTAGAGAAGGAAGCCTGTCAACCCTTCATAACTTTGGGTTCTATATCCACAGATCTAACCAACCATGGACGAAAATACTGAAAAAAAAAATCCAGAAATTTCTAATAAGACCAAACTTGAATTTGTCTCATACTTGCTTATTTATATAACATTTACACTGTATTGGCTATTATAACAAATTTAGAAAGGATTTAAAGTATATGAGAGGATGTGCATAAGTTAAATGCAAATACTTCATTATCTTATATAAGGAACTTGAGTGTCCATGGAGTTTGGTATTTGCTGAGAATCCTGGACCCAATCCCTTGTGGATACTGAGGGCTGACTATTTTTAATGATGCTATGGTCCAGGGTCAAAAATTGTCCAAATTCTTTCCTGTCCAGCCAAGCATCCCGTCACCTCTCCTAAAGTTCTAAGGAATCTAAATTCAAAGACCAATGACAAAATAGAAATCCAAAAGCTTCTTAATTGCTAGCTGTAGAGCTCTGACACTAAGACTTATTAACACTAAGGCTGACACTTGGCCTAAGTGGGGTCTTGTACTCAGTTTTTACCCCAGTCCCAGTGCTTAGCTTTATCGTAAGCCCCAGTCAAAATGCTTGTCAAATCTTAGAACAAGTGCAGTTCATAAGGTCAGTGCTTAAGTCCATTCACATTCATAGTCACATGAAATCAACAGAGAAAAAGGAAAGAGTGGATCAATAAAGCCTCTGGTTTATCTAATCTACTGGTGCATGAAATGTGAGAGGAAGTGAGGAGTGGATCCTATTTTCCTAATGATAACTGTTCTTTAACCTGCCAAGGTCTGGCCAATCACAATATCAAGAACTCTTCTCTGTTATGTGGCCTGGCTGTGTGAACAGGTATCTAGCAGAGATGGTATACATTCCATTGCAAAAGGAGAAAAGGGTGAAAATGCCTCTCCTGCCCCCTCCACAGACATACTCTAAAGTTTAATCACTCATTCATTCTACAAATATTTATGGAGCAGACACTGTTTAGGGTTTCAGAGAGATTTCAACAAACAGAACAAGTGCATGTCATGCCATCGTCAATATTATATCACAGGGATATTAGCGGTGGTGTGAAGCAACAGACATTACTATGTAAAAAATAATGTTTAGAAAGTGATAATTGCTATTAAGGTCTTCCTGGTGGCTCAGCAGTAAAGAATCCTCCTGCCAGTGCAGAATACATGGGTTCAATCCCAGGGTCCAGAAGATCCCCTGTAGAAGGAAATGGAAGCCCACTTCAGTGTTCTTGCCTGGGAAATCCCATGGACAGAGGAGCCTGTCCATGGCATTGCAAAAGAGTCAGACACGACTTAGCGACTAACCAATAGCAATTGGTATTAAAATAAAAATATCATTTGACAAAATGTCACACAATGAAGGAAGAACAGAGAGCTGGAAGTCAAAAAGCTTGACTTTTTCTTATATACATTATTGTTCAGTGTGCCATTGCAAACTTAATGTAGTCTCCCTTATATTCTCATCTATAAGATGGAAAGATCAAAATTATATGAATGCATAATACTCACTGCTTTTCTAGGTGGCTCAGTGGTGAAGAGTCTACCTGCCAGTGCAAGAGACACAGGAGATGTGGGTTCAGTCCTTAGATCGTGAAGAGCCCCTGGAGGAGGAAATGGCAACCCACTCCAGTATTCTTGCCTGGAGAATCTCATAGATTGAGTAGCTTGGTGGGCTACAGTCCATAGGGTTGGCAAAGAGTCTGACAAGAGCACGCATACCACAATAATAATACTCATAAGAAGCAAAATGTAAATTATAGCTAAAGTCAACTGAGTTCTTGTTTTATCTAGTAATTGTTTTAAGTATACTTGTCATACTAATTTTAATCCTTATAACAATCCTAGGAGGGAAATGCTACTGCTATGCCTGTCTTACAAATTATAAGCTGATGTAGAGAGACATGAAATATTGTGCCCAAGTGGAAATATCAGAAATTGAGCCAAGTTCAGCTTTCATTAAATTTTAGCATACTGGTATACTACAGTTTCTTTTATTTTATATATATATAATATTTTTATATATTATATATTATATTATATATATGTATATATATATATAATGATTGAAATTTCTGTAATTGACTGACTTTTGTGACTATTATTATTATTATTTTTTTTCCTGAGCAGGAGACATCCAAGCAGAGAAGCAGATATCCATGAGGTCTCAGGGTATGGTTATGACTCCTTGGTTTCTCTTAGCCAGGATTTTCTTATCCAGTAAAACTGAAAATTGGTCCTTAAATATATGGATGTATTTCTCTTAAGACATAAATTCTACTGAGATGGAAAGATGATAAGTAAAACCAACACATTTCAAAGTTGTTGATTTTGTAGATTTTTATTTTTAAAACTTCCCACAGTGAAAAATCTGCCTTTAACTATGTAGAACTGCAAGCCATTGCATATTCAGGAGAAGTAGGAAATAGGCATGGGAGGATATTAGGAGACAGGGGAAAAAAAAAATCAACAATTCTTACAAATAGCCTAAGTTTTGCTCAGTTTCCAGAAGGAGAAATAGTAATGAGGAAATGTGAAGGTTAGATAAGTTGTTCACTCCTCTTCGAGGAAATTCAGTCTTGCTGCAGAAACCTAGTATGGATATAAAACCAATGTTAAGTGTTAGTTGCTCAGTCATGTCAACTCTTTGCGACCCCCTGGACTGCAGCCCACTAGGCTCCTCCGTCCATGAGATTTTCCAGGCAAGGATACTGGAGCGGGTTGCCATTTCCTTCTCCAGGGGATCTTCTCAACCCAGGGATCAAACCCGGGTCTTCTGCACTGTAGGCAGATTCTTTACCCACTGAGCCACAAGGGAATCCCATGGAGAATGTTACGGGATTAAATTTACAAAGAGTGAAAAATTTATCCTCAGATTTAAAGAGAGACAGCTGAGCTGAAGTCACCAGCTCTACTTGCTTTTATACATGTCTTTTTGTTTAGATCTCCCTGGAGCACCATCAAGCATAGTATCCAGAAGGGAAGTATTAAGAATATACATCAGTGGAAGGAACACCAAGGGACAGCATGAGCATCCACATTGGAAATAGTCACTGGGGCTATCTAACCAAACTCATATTAATGGTAAGAATACTAAATAGGAACAGCATGAAATGTACAGGCAAGAATGAGCAAGGATGAGATGACAAGTGATGATAGAGTCACGTGGAGTGGAGGATGCTGGCTGTGAATAGCACAATGTGAAGTAGAACTGATTGTGAAAGCCTTTCGATTCCAAAGTAGCTAGAACCCTAGTCTTATTATCTAGGGCCATTGCCTTGGCCAAAATGATAATCTCCCAAAAGAGGTGGGCTGAGCATTTGGGCATATTAGCCCTGCATTGCTTTGCCTTGCCTTTGATGTTGTCCCCGCCCTGGATGGAGCCAAGTCCAGGGATTTAACAGCCTAGATTTTATACAGTACTTTCCTGGTGGCTCGGACTGTAAAGCGTCTACCTACAATGTGGGAGACCCAGGTTCAATCCCTGGGTTGGGAAGATCTTCTGGAGAAGGAAATGGCAACCCACACCAGTACTCTTGCCTGGAAAATCCCATGGACAGAGGAGCATGGTAGGCTACAGTCCATGGGGTCGCAAAGAGTTGGACACAACTGAACGACTTCACTTTCTATCGTTAGACACAAATGCCAAAGAGATTCAAAATGAACAGATTAAACATGCCTGTCACTCAGCCCAGCTGTGTGTGGTGGCTAATGTGGTTGGCTCCGCTCTATTTGAGCTTCGTCTCTTGGGAACTATTTAAAGTGTGACTTAAATGGAGTCACTGTAAATGAGTCTGTACAGGGCAGGCTCTGAATATGCCGTGTGGGAATCAGGCTGCTTGTGTCAGAGAAGAGATGACAATCTGAGAGCTTGAAAGAGGATTGCATTTTAAAAGGAGGGCATTCAGTCTTGAAAATGCTTAACACTGTTCTTCACATAACTGCAGAATAAAAATTAGTCAGTAATTCCAAGATTGAAGATATTTGCATATTAAATATATGTTCTAATTTCCAACATTTAGCATGTATCTCATTTTAGAAATAACAAAGAAAACTTAAAAAATCACATGAGTAAGGTTGATATTCTAGAGCTAAGTTCTCAAGTTATGTTTATATATGATGTCTACACAAAGTAAAGAACTTTAAAAAACTGTACTAGTAGAATATCTATGTATGTAAATAAGCTCTCATATCTTAAACAGTAATTATGATTAAAAAAAATAGTTCGTGATTTAGAACCAGATAGTCCTGGATTCTGATATTAGGATTGTCAGAGGTTAACTGTATAACCTTTAGCAAATAATTTCTCTGAAACCAACCTCAATGTATTATCAAATAGTTGTAATAACATATAATGACAATGTTATTAGGGCTTCCTGCAATTGCAGGAGTCGTGGGAGATCTGGCTTCTGTCCCTGGGTCAGGAAGACCCCCTGGAGGAACACATGGCAACCTACTCCAGTGTTCTTGCCTGGAGAATCTCATGGACAGAGGAGCCTGGTGGGATACAGTCCGTAGAGTCCCAAAGAGTCAAACTCAACTGACGACTGAGCATGCATGCCCAATGCTATCGAGAGGAGTAAATAAAATAACAAGTGAAGCTGATATCAGTGGTGCATAATAGTTACATATCAAATAACTCTTAGTAAATCTCCTTTTCAAATTAGTTGTCATTGCTTTGTGTGTGGAGGCTCAGTCGTTTCTGACTCTTTGCAACTCCGTGGATTGTGGTCCACAAGGCTCCTCTGTCCATGGAATTTCCTAGGCAAGAAAACTGAAGTGGGTAGCCATTTCCTCCTCCACAGGATCTTCCTGATCCAGGAATTGAATTCACATCTCCCGTGCCTCCTGAACTTCAGGGAGATTCTTTATGGCTGAGCCACCAGGGAAACCCCTATTTAAATGTTTCCTAATCTAGGTCCACAAAGAAAGGATCACAGTGTAATAAATGATTAAATGAATAACTTACAGACTTGTTTGCTAAATAGTCATCTCCTTGTAACCTGTAATCAGATGACATTTTGAGAAAAGAAATTTACCATTAGTTTACTCAAGTCAATGAAAATGTCAGTGAAAAATGACAACACATCTTCTGAGCCCTTTTCGTAGAAACGTGAACGTTCTTAGAGAAGATTGCTCACTTTCTTCCACAGTCTTCACTCTTAATGATTTTTGACCGCTTTCCAAATTCAGATATCAGACACAAATCATAGGCAGTCACACTGTGAAATCTGCCACCCTTTTTATTGCCAGGCTTGACTCAAATGATCTGCCCACTAAGTGGATATTGCCTTCCTACCTCACAGCTCAACACACATCCCTCCTAAATACGCTGGATCAAAATTGATAATCTTTATGATCTGTTTAGAAAGAAGTGATATCTTCTCATCAATAGTTTGCAGCAAGTAGCTAACCTCTGCCTGAGTCTCCAAATAGTTATGAAGGATTATCTATAGAAGAAAATGAGACTTAACCTTAAAGCAGAGATCAGACATGATGATAGGTATCCATATGAGTACTCCCCAAGAATCTGAGGGAAATATCAAACATAGTCCTAGAAATATTTCATGCAGTGACAACAGCTATTTCTGGGGAAATGCTTAGCCTTGCATATTATTTGGGGGGATCACTTTTATCTGAATCATTCATTTGTGAATCCCAAAATTCTAGTACCTTCTTGATCCATTACAGGGGCCACTGTAGTGAATCAATAAATATTTAAGAGAAATAATTTAGATATGTAACTTTTAAAAAAAGCTTTAGTGCATTCTTTTGAAACCATTGTCTCCTAGGATTCTTTTGAAACATGGTGTGTTTCACAAAGGTTACTGCATAGAGTTTGTTTCCAAAGTCTCTGACAGGAACACATTATAACCAAAAGATGTTTACAGCTTAACTTCAACCATGAAGCTTCAACTGTGAAACTTAACTTCAGCAATAATTCTGCCATACATTTTTTAAAAATTCACTATTGTCATATCTGTGATAGAATGCCAGATTTCCCTTATTGGTTGATCAATCCAATATGTAGTCCAGATCTTCAGATTATTTTTTTTCATTTTAGGAAAACCAAACATATTTCATTACTAAAATGTTTTAAATTATGAGACTCCCTTTAAGCATTGTTTCTAAGCATCTAGTTCAAAGTAAATTTTACTCTCACTTTTATAAGAACTGCTGTGAAAACTATTTCATCCCCTTTGGACATGAATGCTGCATAAATGAGATTGAAGCCAAATGCAAAGAAAAAGGCTCTTTGTCAAGAATTGTGGTCTCACCTGTACCCTTGTTTAGCTGGGGACATTGTCCAGAACACCTAATATTTTTGGCTTCACTTCTTTTGGCATAAAAATAAAGACAATGATTTCTACCTCTTGGGAGGCAATAATTACATGATACAAAGTAAATGACTACATATTACAGGTCTTGGTTGCTACCTAAATGTCCATCGACAGAGGAATGGGTAAAGATGTGCTATGCATATACAATGGAATATTCTCTGGCCATTAAAAATAGTGAAATAATACCATTTGCAGCAACATGGGTGTACATAGTCTGATAGAGAATGAGGTCGTACTGAATGAAGTCAGACAAACGTAAATATCATATTATACCCCTTATATGAGAAATCTAGAAAGGAAATGGTACAGACAAATTTATTTACAAAACAGAAATAGGCTCACAAATTTAGAGAACAAATTTATGGTTACCAGGGGAAATGGTGGGGAGAAGGGACAGTTAGGGAGTTTGGAACTGACATGTACACATTTCTGTGTTTAAAATAGATAAACACCAACGTTGTACTGTATAACATGGGAAACTCTGCTCAATGATATGTAACAGCCTGGATGGGAGAGAAGTTTAGGGGAGAATGGATACATGTATACATATGACTGAGTCCCTTTCGCTGTTCACCTGAAGCTCTCACAACAGCTAATTGGCTCTACTCTAATATAATTTTTTTTTTAATCAATGAAAATGGTCTTGGTACATAGTAGGTGCTCAAAACAATATGTAATCAATAGGGAGATTGAGAAGAGTGGCTCTCAGATTTTAAGGCATCGCCATTTCAAGCCCATGGGCTACTTGAGGGGATTTCAAAGGATTTTAAAAATAAGCTAAAGTTGAATTTTATGTGCATTATTAAAGCCTATACATAGAATATTAACATCAGATGAAAGAGCTGGACATTTGCATAAATAAGACTTTTAAGGCAAGATAGTTATTTCAAGAAGATGTACTTTGATTTGATCCCTCTGGTTAAGCTGTGTGTAGATGTCTTGACTCACAATATTCTTTTTTTTAAAAAAAAAATGTTCACTGAATACCAGCCATGCGGTATTTTGACTCCAGTTGTGCTGTGCTGAGTTGCTAAGTTGTGTCTGAATCTTTGTGACCCCATGGACTGTAGTCCACTAGGCTCCTTTGCCGTGGGATTTTCTAGGCAAGAATACTGTTGTAGGTTGCCATTTCCTCCTAAAGGGGGTTTTTCTGACCCAGGGATTAAATCCACGTCTCTTGCATTGGAAAGCACAGTCTTTACCATTGAACTGCTGTCATTCAATCCTAAGGGAATTCCTGATGAAGGAAAAAAGAGCCACACAATCTTAGCTAAAATAAAAAAGTTTATTAAAGTTAACGTTTCCCCCCTGATATGACAATGCAGAAAATTGGCTTGATTTTTTTTTTTTTCTAGAAGATCACAAAATGTCAGGAACTTGGAAAATGAAGTGTTGCTTCTCACTGAGAGTCTTGAAGATAGATTGGAGGCTTTCCCTATCTGACAAGGAGTTATCACTATCAAGCTCGCAGCAGAAGACAAGCTTGATGCCGAAGCCTGCCTAACTCTGCTAGTAAAGATACATGAAGCTGCTTTTAGACTCAGTTTATTGCCTAACTCTGCTAGTAAAGATACATGAAGCTGCTTTTAGACTCAGTTTATTAGGTACATCAAAAGGAAGAACAGACAAAGATGCCAGCCTCCGGGTCCCTGCCGTGTACACCCTACAGCATGCATGTGTGTGTGTTTCGTGGCTTGTCATGCCCCACTTTTTTACACTGTGGACTGTAGTCTGCCACGCTTCTCTGTCCATTAAATTCTCCAGGCAAGAATACTGGAGTGGATAGGCATCCCCTTTTCCAGGGGTATTCTTAACCCAGGAATCTAATCCAGGTCTCCTTCACTGCAGGCAAATTCTTTACTGTTTGGATCACCAGGGAAGCCAAATAATGCACAGCAGTGGTCTGCAAACTTTTGGGTACAGGCAAGGGTTTTGTGTAAAATTTTTCCATGGACTGGGGTGGGGAGCTGGTTTCTGGATGATTCAAGTGCATTATATTTATTGCGCTCTTTATTTCTATTACATAAGCTCCACATCAGATCATCAGGTATCAGACCCTGGAGGTTGGGGACTCCTGCCATAGAGGACACATCAATGCAGTGTGAGGTGCTGGACGTCTCTTAGTGCTGTGCAGCCAAATCTGGGCCGCATCCAGTGGTGATCTATCTTGCAGCTCTCCTCTGAAGGAGGTGGGCAGAGAGCCTCATAGTCACTGGAACTTGGGAGGCAATGAGAAAGTATCTCATGGTAGCCTCCCAAGGAAGGTAGGGAAGTGCATGGAAGATGAACCCCTAGAATCCCTTCACGTGTTCATCATGCTCTTAAGTCCTGGGAGGACCACATGGAGTTCCTCCAGGTCTCAGAGAAGCTGCTGTGCTAGATTCTGCCTTGGTGGCCTGTGTGAACATGTGTGAGGTCACCAAGGCACAAGGATGAAGACATTTTTTTTTTACTTTATATGTTATTCTTTCAAGGTAAGCAAAATATATTACTTTTCATTCTCCACTCAAAATATGGGAATCCTTACAGTAGGCATGTGCTCAGTTGTGTCTGAGTCTTGGCAAATCCTAGACTGTAGCCCACTAGGCTCCTCTATCCATGGGATTTTCCAGGCGAGAATACTGGATTCAGTTGCCATTTCCTCCTACAGGGGATCTTCCAGACCCAGGGTTCAGACTCACGTTTCCTGCGGCTCCTACATTGCCTGGTGGGTTTTTTTTTTTTTTTTTTTTTTACCACTGAGTCACCTGGGAAGCCAATGGCAACTAGAAAACAGCATAGTAAAGGCTAAAGTCGTAGAATTTTCACAAAAAAAATATTCTAATCCATTGTTTGACTATGGTGGCCTAAGAATGAAAGTTCAAAATTGTGCAGATAAGCAAAGTATACTTTGTGTAACATTTTTAAAATGTATTAAAATAGCATTTGCTTTGTTACCAAAACATACTATTTCCTTACAAAATCATGCTTCCTGGTTCTCATCATAATTCATAATTCATCTTGAAATACAACTGAAAGAAGCTGGAAGAGAATAAAATCACAGAAATACTCAAGCAAGGTTGACATACAGTATCAAATCCTAAAGACAAATAGGTCATGTGGGAGTCACTGGGAGTCAAACAGTCCTCTTTCCAACCTTCTGCCCATCCAGCTACCTCTTTGGCAAGGTAGGGCAGGAGAAAGTACCCCAATGCTAGGTCACATCTAGCTGAGTCTTGTTATACATTTATTTACATTATTTAAGCCATGATCAGAAGCCGCTTTGTTTGGGGAAGAATCTCAGGCTCTAGAATCGGAAAGTGAAGGTGACGGTGAAGTCGCTCGGTCGTGTCCGACTCTTTGCGACCCCGTGGACTGTAACCCACCAGGCTCCTCCGTCCATGGGATTCTCCAGGCAAGAATACTGGAGTGGGTTGCCATTTCCTTCTCCAGGGGAAGACCTTTAATATCTCTTTGCAATAGTAAAAAACTAATAGAGACACCTCCGCCTTCGTTTCCTTATCTGTCAAACTGCTGTGATGAATATTGTTAAATATTATTGACCAGCATTCCTCTTGGGAAAAACACTACACGTGTAAAGTTTTTGCGTGTTTGTTTGTTTTTTTAAGTGAGGGAAATGAATTTTAAAGGAATACACACATACACAAAAAAAGGAATAAAAGGGAAAATGATCATTAATTCTGTTAGCATGATTAAGAAGAATGTATTCTGCTTCAGAGAGATGGGAGGTTCAAATTAATAAAGAGAAGAACTAGGAAGAGGAGACAGGAGAGGAAAAAAGAAGTCAGATGACACTCTACTTTCTACAATATGACCCTGCTTCTGACCTCTAATTTTTACTTAAATTTTTTAAACCAATAAAGTGCACAATATCAAATATTTCTTATTTTTAACTCAAATTAAGGATATGCTATGCTTAGATATCAATATTATATATTATAATGAGTTAAAAAAGAAATCTTTCACAATGAATGTACTTTACCATAACCTGGGCAGCAAGAAGACTGAACCCATATCTTTATCCATATCCTTTCTTCATTTATTCCAAAAAACTGGCATTGTGAACACCTACAACCTCTGCCAAAGGGACTTTTATTGTCTTCAGGAACACTGTTGTCCCAATGCATATGGCAAACTGCAGGTATTGGAGTATCAATGTCCTTGAATGTAGCCCCCCTAATCACTGACTGTGGGGACAGACTCTTTAGATATTTGCTACAATGCCTCCAAGTGTTCACTGGCAGAACTGAGCTCCATTTACTCACAGAGCTACCTGGCTTACATGACCTTATTGACTTTTTCCTTTCCTGCTTTATTTTTTTCACTCCTCTACCAGCTTTCTCTTGGATAAAGAGAATTCCCACACAAATGATTGGCATTTAAATTCTTGTCTCATCATGTGCTTCTGAGAAAACCTAAACCAAGATATGAGTTCATAATGGAAAACTCACACAAGAGTGTACACACATTTAAGATCCAGGATTCAAATGCCACCATCGGAAAATGCATTGCTTGGAATTTTCTAAAAATTAGAAGACAGGCTTTGCCCTTGCACAAGATATGCAATTAGTGGCTTCTTGGCAAATTGAAACTAAGTCTATGAGAGGAGTATCAGCCATCTGACTTATGTTAGTATTAATATAACAAGCCCTACTACATTAGATGGTTGTGAGAGGCCTAAAATAAATAGGATAATACATATTTAAATGTGCTGTAAACTAGTAAGCTCATGAGAATTGGACATCATTTCTCAACCTTGTGATTTTGATGTATCTGTGACATTAATGTGTCAGATATACTTTATAGCTTTAACCTACTTTGTCAAGTTCACTTAGATTTACCACGAGCCTGAAAGAGAGCACTCCGGGCTACCCCTACTTCTTCTGATTCCCAGTCTCCAGTGTGTCCTTTCTCTTATTATCACATGAGATCTGCAGCTACAGCAGTTTTTGTGTGAAACCCCTGTGCTAAAATAGTCAGCTTGGGTGTAGGTCATCTAGGTGATTCTTTGCCCAGTGGAAGTGGAATGTTATCAGAATTTAACAAAAAATTGATCCCCTAGCTCAGTAGTTGTGGAAAAGCAAAGCTTGACTTTGTCATGCATATTTTGTGTATTAGGGTTTTGTTCTCTGAACCAATCACACAGCACTATCAGTAAAGAAGACTCTTAATACTGTTTTTATTTCTCTATTTTTGTTATCTGATCCATGCTTTTAAATTGATCACTGCTATCCTTTGGAGCTCAGGTCTTACAGCACTAATGTACTAAGTGCTGAATAGTAATGTTGCTTTTGACATTGGGACCCTTAAAGCAGATGGTATCATTTTTAAAACAGGAATTTATTATGACAACAACCTGCAAACATATTCAGAGTATGGATGGCAGCTTTAAAACACACTATTGTAGCTTTTGTGTATCTTTTTTTTTTTTTTGGTTGTTGGAAGTAGTATGGGCCTTTCACTATAGATGTCTAAAGTAATTTCAGGTCAGGATCTAAAATAAGGTATTTTTTTCACCCAGGATTCACTTCTATCACTCCCTAGCTCGCCGTGGCTTTGTTATTTGGTGATTAAGTAGCACTGTCCACAGGTTTTTATTATGATCTTTAAAAAGAAATCATAGCTAAAAAGAATATCGGGTGGGTAAATACCCAAATAACCAGACTGAAGCCAGGTCACCATGGAGAAAGTGACCCAGTGACTACACAGAGATCAGCAAAAGATTTGCCCTATGATTCATTTCACTTCCCCAAACGGAAGGATGAGAATTGGGATCTGGCCATTCAGCATCTTGTTGTGTAAAATTATTACGGCGCATGGACTTCTATGAGGAAGCGCATGCGTAGGTCAGCCTGGCAGGACAGGCACTGGGACAGCCTCTGGGGAGACCAGCGGGAATGGAAGATTGGCGCTAGGCTAAACTTTCTCACTCCGCCTCTCCAGTTACCGTGTGCCTGGGCTAAAGATACAAATATCGCTCACTGACCATAAAATTAAAACCGTGACCCTTACACACTGGGTTAACCCATAGACTCACCTAGGTCACATATGTACAGAAATAAAGAAAACCAGAGAGAACGAGGTTAAGAAAGAGGATGAAAGAACCATTAAGAAAAATCAGATCGCTACAGCAAAGTTCCTGACACTAGGAGAACAATACTTGTGGGAAGTATGTCAGGGGAAAGAGCACGTGCATTCAGGGTTAGGAGAGGGCTCGAGTCACCACTAAGCGAAGCCTTCAGTTTCCTCAGCGGTAACATCTATCTATCTACCTGCAATTCTTTGACTTATATTTTTTTTCTTACATAAAACACGAAAGGAGAAAAGTTGTAATAATTAAAATCTATATGTGCAAAATGTCTAGGAAAAAGGAAATCCTGGATCAATGGTGAATATCACTATGATTGTTCAATGTTTTTCAATGCATGGAATCTGAATGGATCCATAAATTAAAGCCATTCATTTACATATTCATAAAGTCCCCCCCCCCCTTAGGCACCACTGTCACTAAAGTGTAAATAATTTTAAACAACAGATAAATAGGCAGTCATTTATATATGGAAAAGCTGTGCAGTGCTGATTTTGAGGTTAGTCTCCACTTGTAAATTTGAATTCCAAAAGAATCTGGCAGAAAATGAAGACAGGTAAAGGACTTGAGTTTTTACCCTGGATATCTGGGTCTTGATGATAATAATGTTATAAATACCTCAATATCACTATAGCCCTCTTATAACATGCTTAATAACTTTGAATATTCTAGTATATGTTCTTGCACAAAGTCATTCCTGTAGCAGGCTTTGATTTCTTCATATATTGAATGAAGAGTTTGGATATGAAACTTAGTATTGGTCAAGTCTAAACTTCCATGGTTACAGGAAATTCAATAATTTTGTAAATTAAACAATGAATTAAAAATGATTTGCCAAGTCATAAAACAGCACCTTTTTCAAAGAATTGCAAGAGTTAGATATTTTTCTCAGAGTTAAATTTTAGAATATTTACATAATTGAGCAATTTAATATCACTAATAGTGAGATTCTCATGTAGGTTGTCACTACCATGACATTCTACATTTGCTTCTAAATTTCTGCCCAGAGATTAGGGCATGATATTGGACTTAGAGGTAGAGATCAGGGAGAGAAATGTAGGTGCTTACTCTACCAAACATTGGAAATTTAAATTTGCCACTTATTACCAAAAAAGGTCCATCTAGTCAAGGCTACGGTTTTCCAGTGGTCATGTATGGATGTGAGAGTTGGACTGTGAACAAAGCTGAGAGCCAAAGAATTGATGCTTTTGAACTGTGGTGTTGGAGAAGACTCTTGAGAGTCCTTTGGACTGCAAGGAGATCCAACCAGTCCATTCTGAAGGAGATCAGTCCTGGATGTTCATTGGAAGGACTGATGCTGAGGCTGAAACTCCAATACTTTGGCTACCTCAGGCGAAGACCTGACTCACTGGAAAAGACTCTGATGCTGGGAGGGATTTGGAGCAGGGGGAGAAGGGGATGACAGAGGTTGAGATGGCTGGATGGCATCACCGACTTGATGCACATGAGTTTGAATAAACTCCAGGAGTTGGTGATGGACAGGGAGGCCTGGCGTGCTGCTATTCATGGGGTCTCAAGGAATCAGACACAAGTGAGTGACTGAATTGAACTGACCCACAAAATAGATATTCCATAGGCCAATTATTGTGAGGAAAGATAGAGAAAATATATAGATACATCATGCCCTAAGGATACTCTGCCAGAATTTCTTTCCCCTGACTCTTTTGAAGACTAAACTAAAAATGATAGAAAACAGTTAAATTTTACAGTTTTACATTCCATGAGACTTTATGATACTTACAGAAATTGAAATGGAAATCAGGCAAGCCAACAGAAGTATCAACACACAAGATGCTTTAATAGAGTGCACACACAGGCAGCATGGAGCCCATTTAATTTTACGTATTCATTGGAAATAATATTTTTTAGGCCTTAACGCCTTTATCCAGGCTACAATAAAACAAACTGCATCACATGTGCCTTCTCTCATGTACTCCTAGAGCCTCTCAATTCATCTAAAGATTGAAATCCATATGCTATAAAAGAGCAGGCATAAGCAGGCTCTGTGGTGTTTGTGTAGTAGTTTGGGGTTTGGGGAAAAAGTAGGTTGATTCAAATGCTCTCATTGTGAAACAAACCAACCCCATTCCTCAGAGAATGAAGCTCACTAAATGTTTGCTGCTGGCAAGTGGGTATGCTCTGAAGCCATCCCGGGAGCTTGCTTTGACAGATGTCAGCTGATGGACATTTGCACCAAAGTCTCTGAAATGCCATATTTTGCACCCCGTGTCAGTTGGCACATTCCTTTCTTGTACCTTCTGTGTTTCCATTAAATTAGGTTGGAAACAAAGCCTCCTATTTACTGAGCAAAGTCTTTGCTCTGTGAAATAGTGAACAATTACAACCATTAGCCTGTCGAGCACTTCTATCAGTTCAATTAAGAATGCCTACCCACTGCATTCTGCATCATAGACACCCTGAGCGGAGCCTGACTCAGGCGTTCAAGACTGGTGAAAAGTCTCTGATCACACTGGGGTGATGATGGAATGTTCTTTCATTTGTAGCCTTCTTACATTTTCTGAGTGTGTTAACCATGTTCTGTGCACTGTTGGCACAGTGTTCTGACCCCATTCAAAGGACAAACTTTCCGTGACTTCCTCAAAATCTATTATAACTATCACAAAGGTGCAATGAAAGCATAATCTGATGAACTATTATAATAAAGGCAAAATATATCAGTGGGAGATTGTTTAACCAAGTGTTGAATACTTGTGTATTCAAGATATTGCTAAATTCAAACAGATGGGAAAATAGAAGAAAAAAGTAGTTTTAAAACTCCAAAATATTGTCACAGTGTCTATGCTTCTATTGGTACTCCTATTACCACCACATGTCAAACATTATATAGATTTGATCATATATAATGGAAGCAAATATTCCTGAATTAATCTTACCAACTATTATAGAAAAGCTTTAGTCATAAAAACTTCAAGTTTGAAATGTTTTAAAGTAAAAATTTTATTTGAGACATACATACATACATATAATATATAGTTTACATGTACATAAGCATATGAAATGTGTATTCTACACATTTGAAAATATATTATTCATCCAACATGCATAAGGTAAAACTCTAAACTGTCAGGAAAAAAGAATAGGAAAACATTTTTACATCTTTGTGTTGCTAGCAATGGGAAAAGATGTTTTAGATAAAAAAAAGCAAAAATAAGATGAATGATAAATAAAGCTAATTTAAAATTAGCAATGTCCATTCCTGACTTGACATCACAGTTAAGGTAAAAAGACCAAAACAAACTGGAAAAAAAAAATATTTGTAGCTATATAGTGAATGAAAGAGCACTATATAACTCACATAAAGTAACCACTATAAGACATAAAGGAACAAATAGAAAAATAAAAACAAGTATTTGAGAAAGTAGGGAAGACTAATGATCAAAACCCATGTAAAGTTTTCCACTTTATTATTCACAAGCTATGAAATGCAAATTAAAAAAAAAACTGACAATATAAAGTCATGGAAATGATATGGATTGACAGGAAGAGAGAAACACAAGTAATTACAGATATTAATCCTACCATTACCGTAGGATATAATGCTATATTATCTAATAAAAAAGAATATACATATATCCTGTGACCCAGCAATAACACTTTTCAGGGAAACTGCTGAGTCTGTGCACTGGGAAACATGCTGGAGAAGATTTTTAACACGTCTCCTGGTGAAAGTGAAAATTTGGGAGTATCAGTATGGGAAAGAATAAATAAATCAGAATATATTAACACGAGGCAATCCTATAGAGGACAGAGCTATTGCTACACTTATTATTGTGGCTGATCCCAACAAACAATTTTAATAAAATTGAGAAACTCTCAAAAGGATACTTACAGAATTTTATTAGTTGCATAATGTTCAACAACCTAAGGCATAAATATCTAAGTATTATGTAGTACATGCATAAATACATATGCAAGAAACCTATTAATCCAAGAGAATGATAAACAAAATTTGGAATAGTGATTTTCTATTACAGTGAGAGGGAGAAATGTGATGAGTTTAGCACACAGGTTACTCTATGTCCTAATCAGGTGAGCAGACAAATATAGTTCTTAATTATTATTGTATGGCAACCAAATGTATATATTTATATATATATTTGTGGACTTCCCAGGTGGCTCAATCCCTGAATCAGGAAGATCCCCCAGAGGAGGAAATGACAACCCACTCCAGTGTTCTTGCCTGGGAAATCCTGTGGATGGAAGGAGCCTGATGGACTACAGTCCATGGGGTTGCAATGAGTCAGACACGATTGAGTGACTCAACAAAAATGACCATATGTATTTTTATGCTACATATACATGTATATTTATAGGCATTAATTATTTCATAATTTTAACAAAAATCATTTTTCAACAAAATCATTGGCAACAAAGGAAAAATGTTGTTAAGATTGTTAAAGAAAAGATTAAAGAAAGTTTTCTATTTTATACACATTAATAGCATACTTTCCTATTTTGCCCGTCATTCTCATGCATTAATCAACCCAGAAGTCTCACATTTTTCTCTCCCATATCTTCTCTCTGTAGTAGTTAGAGTCTAGCTTAGAAAGAAGGAAACTGAGCATCTCAAATAGAAGTGATGTGGTGCAATGATTGATTGCCCGATATCTCAGGTAAGACTAATGTCGCACAATGACCGATTATGCAGGTGGGCAAAATTTGAAGAGAAGAAGAGAAAGGGAGCTGAATCAAAGATCATTAACTCTAGGAGGAAATGGAATTAAAAGAAGGAAGATTTCTGAACCAGGATTTGGGAGCAGAAGAAGCTCCCAACTTCAAACACTGCCACTGCCTCCAGCACCAAGATCTGGGAGCAAGAATCACCCGCTCCAATGTTGGGATTGAAGAAGCTTCGCACCCCTTCCCTTCAGAGATTCTATGAAAGAAAGGAAAAGACAAAGAGTAAATGGAAGAAACTCCACCTTCTAGTCTGCCCCCAGCACCTCTTGCTGATAGAATTTAACAAGCCAAATGGCAAATGAACATGGGAAATGTGGTTTGCAGATCCCTAATTCTCTGTATCAGTCCCTCAATATTTGCATAACTGTATCAAGTTTTCATACAAAGCCTACCCTCTGTATGAAACTGCATGAAATTACACATACATGAGATGAGATTTTGTTCTAAAGACAAGTTGCTGAGCGTGGAAGGGTGTGGCAAGTTATAAGTGAAGGAGGTTGGTGAGTCTGCAGACAAGAGACAGAGCTGCCGTGATGCTTTGTGATCAATCGCACTCTAAGAGCCCTTCCAGAAGACAAACCCAAATAGAGAAAGATGAGACCCAGCAAAGCCAACTCCTGCTGATAATTGTG
This sequence comes from Ovis aries, assembly GCF_016772045.2. Lineage (NCBI taxonomy): Eukaryota > Metazoa > Chordata > Mammalia > Artiodactyla > Bovidae > Ovis > Ovis aries. The sequence goes on from NC_056060.1 coordinate 93,524,831, forward strand.
TCATGAAATCTAGATCCACAGCCAGCACCTTCCTCAGAGCGAGAGGAGCATGTAATTTAGGGCAATGGACTGGTGCCATGTGCCCTTCCTACCCTTGTCTTTTTGTCTTTTAACTTAGTAATAATAATAATGATAAAGTGTTTTCCTTACCTCATAACTGGTATTTATAAGAGGACATTTTAAAGTCCCTGCTGCTACTGTTGCTAAGTCGCTTCAGTCCTGTCTGACTCTGTGCAACCCCATAGACGGCAGCCCACCAGGCTCCCCCGTCCCTGGGATTCTTCAGGCAAGAACACTGGAGTGGGTTGCCATTTCCTTCTCCAATGCATGAGAGTGAAAAATGATCTTTAACCCATCATGCTGCTATAGCCCATGCTACCATATTAATTGATTTTTGTTTTTCTGCTCCTTCAATGCCCATCTTCTTAACTAGTTATCGATTTTATACAAATATAAATAGTGTATATATGTCAATCTCAACCACACAATTCATCCTACACCTCTTCCGCCGTTTGATGTCTGTGTGTTTGTTCTGTGTCGGTGTCTCTATTTCTGCTTTGCATATAAGATCTTCTATACCAGTTTTCTATATTCCATATATTTGTGTTAATGGAACTCTACTCAATCCTCTAGGGTGGCCTAAATGGGAAGGGAATCCAAAAAAGAGGGGATATATGTAGCTAATTCTCTTTGTTGTAAAACAGCTATACCCAATACAAATAATTTAGAAAAAGCTAAAATAAAAACCACCATCCTCATTTGCTCTTTATCTCTAAAGGGCATATGTTGGACAAATATCATTCCCAGTACATCCCCACTAAGAGCCAAACTCAAGTCAGAACACTTTCCCTCTACACTGTGGCAAGTCAATGTGCTCAAAGCTGACTCTCCGTTTGTTGGCCATAATTTATTTCTCTAGTCTCTCTTTATTGCTGCCTTCATTTTATTTCTTGAAAAGTTTGAGAAGCCCTTAGACTTTCATACCGGACCTGCAATACTAACCAGGATGAAAGGAGATAAAGGTGGGAATGGTTTGAAGGAGACTTGAAAAATCAGCCCAGGGTGCAATTCAAATAACCTGCCAAAGAACTGTTAGATAATTGCACATTTTTATTTTCCAGAAACAAAATTGGAACATTAGAAATATGAGAAGTGCAGCCGATGACTTATTTCTTTAAAATATTTGGTTGGGTTGTAAGAATAACAGATACAAGCCTCTGGGTTTAGCAGAATCATTAGTGTGAAACTATGTACCTGACTCCAAAAATACGTCAAAAACAGTACAGAATATAAGCCAATTCCCAGCAGTTTGAATTTATTATTTATGATGCCAGTTAAACAAGGCTAATGGGCTCCACAAAAGTGGTTATAGCTGCTGTGCAGTATTAGTAGAAATTAGTCAGATGTTACCAGCTCAATACAAAGTCAATTTACAAAGGCTTCTGCAAATGACAGTTTGGCTGAGTTAACATGACACTTGAGAGCATCGCCGCTGTGTCAGTCTTGGCAAGTGGGTTTAGAACCAAAGTCAGCATTTATCAGTGTAGGAAACGAATTAAACTGAAGTGGAGGAGGAGCAATAATGAGCACTTTACCCAACATACAGAAAGAGTCCATTACATCATCCTCCTCTCTAATTCTCCTCTAAGGAGTTTCAAACGAAAAGCCATTAAGGGTCACCTTGCTCATGTTGTTAGATTACTTCTCTACCCAGCTTCTTCTCATCAGATTGCATGCTCTAGGAATACCCTCTAGCAGTGAGTTATTCAGTAAGGGCTGCAGTTACATCAGCTTGCTGTTTCTCAAGGAAATTCTACAGAGGTATATTGGTATACACAGTTGACTAGAAGATGTGCTCAAAAAATGTGTAAACCTAATACTTTATTTTTAATTTATAAACACTTTATCACATATATGCTGATGAAATCTTTTTATGAAAACTTAAGTTCCGTTCAGTTCAGTTCAGTTGCACAGCCGTGTCTGACTCTTTGCAGCCCCATGAACCACAGCACGCCGGGCCTCTCCCTGTCCATCAGCAACTCCCGGGGTTTACCCAAACTCATGTCCATTGAGTCAGTAATGCTATCCAACCATCTCACCATCTGTCATCCCTTTCTCCTCCTGCTGGCAATCTTTTCCAGCATCAGAGTCTTTTCCAATGAGTCATTTCTTCACATCAGGTGGCCAAAGTATTGGAGTTTCAGCTTCAACATCAGTCCTTTCCATGAACACCTGGGACTGATCTCCTTTAGGATGGACTGGTTGGATCTCTTTGCAGTCCAAGGGACCCTCAAGAGTCTTCTCCAACACCACAGTTGAAAAACATCAATTCTTCAGCACTCAGCTTTCTTTATAGTGCAACTCTAACGCCCACAATTGACTACTGGAAAAACAATAGCCTTTAGTAGACAGACATTTGTTTTCAAAGTAATGTCTCTGCTTTTTAATATGCTGTCTAGTTTGGTCATAACTTTCCTTCCAAAGAGTAAGTGTCTTTTAATTTCATGGTTGCAGTCACCCTCTGCAGTGATTTTGGAGCCCCCAAATATAGTCAGCCACTGTTTCCACTGTTTCCCCATCTATTTGCCGTGGGAAAAGACTGTTGAGAGTCCCTTGGACTGGAAGGAGATCCAACCAGTCCATTGTAAAGAGATCAGCCCTGGGTGTTCTTTGGAAGCAATGATGCTAAAGCTGAAAGTCCAGTACTTTGGCCACCTCATGTGAAGAGTTGACTCATTGGAAAAGACTCCAATGCTGGGAGGGATTGGGGGCAGGAGGAAAAGGGGACAACAGAGGATGAGGTGGCTGGATGGCATCAAGGACTCGCTGGACATGAGTTTGAGTGAACTCCGACAGTTGCTGATGGACAGGAAGGCCTGGTGTGCTGCGATTCATGGGGTCACAAAGAGTCAGACACGACTGAGAGACTGAACTGAACTGATGGGACTGGATGCCATGATCTTAATTTTCTGAATGTTGAGCTTTAAGCCAACTTTTTCACTCTCCTCTTTCACTTTCAAGAGGCTTTTTAGTTCCTCTTCACTTTCTGCCATAAATGTGGTGTCATCTGCATATCTGAGGTTATTGATATCTCTCCCAGCAATCTTGATTCCAGTTTGTGCTTCTACCAGCTCAGTGTTTCTCAAGATGTACTATGCATATAAGTTAAATAAGCAGAGTGACAATATACAGCTTTGACGTACTCCTTTTCTTATTTGGAACCAGTCTGTTTTTCCATGTCCAGTTCTAACTGTTGCTTCTTGACCTGCACACAGATTTCTCAAGAGGAAGGTCAGGGGTTCTGGTATTCCCATCTCTTTCAAAATTTTCCACAGTTTATTGTGATCCACCTAGTCAAAGGCTTTGGCATAGTCAATAAAGCAGAAATAGATGTTTTTACTGGAACACTCTTGCTTTTTCAATGATTCAGCAAATGTTGGCAATTGGATCTTTGGTTCCTCTGCCTTTTCTAAAACCAGCTTGACCATCCGGAAGTTCATGGTTCATGTATTGCTGAAACCTGGCTTGGAGAATTTTGACCATTATTTTACTAGCATGTGAGATGAGTACAATTGTGAGGTAGTTTGACAATTCTTTGGCATTGCCTTTATTTGGGACTGGAATGAAAACTGATCTTTTCCAGTGCTGTGGCCAGTGATGAGTCTTTCAAATTTGCTTGGAGATTGAGTGCAGCACTTTCACAGCATCATCTTTTAGGATCTGAAATAGTTCAACTGGAATTCCATCACCTCCACTAGCTTTGTTCATAGTGATGCTTCCTAAGGCCCATTTGACTTCACATTCCAGGATTTCTGGCTATGGGTGAGTGATCACACCATCTTGTGTAGCTGGGTTGTGAAAATCTTTTCTGTACAGTTCTCTTGCCACCTCTTCTTAATATCTTCTGCTTCTCTCAGGTCCATACCATTTCTGTCCTTTGTTGATCCCATCAATAGCTCCCTTGGTATCTCTAATTTTCTTGAAGACATCTCTGGTCTTTTCCATTCTATTGTTTTCCTCTATTTCTTTGCATTGATTGCTGAGGAAGGCTTTCTTATCTCTCCTTGCTATTCCTTGGAACTCTGCATTCAAGTGGGAATATCTTTCCTTTTCTCCTTTGCTTTTCACTTCTCTTTACACAGCTATTTGTAAGGCCTCCTCAGACAGCCATTTTGCTTTTTTGCATTTCTTTTTCTTGGGGATGATCTTGATCCCTGCCTCCTGGACAATGTCATGAACCTCCTTCCACAGAGTCAAATCAAGAACCAGGCTCTTTAAGCAGATATAAGGTTATTCCAGCTATATTCATGATAATTAACTTCCTTTTCTTCATTAGTATTTGAAAGTCACTATTATTCCAAAATAGCTGTGCCATTAGTCTATTCTAGTTCCCATTTCTCTATCTGGACTATTCCCCTAGACTCTGAATTGTTCCTAATGACATCTGATAGACGTGAATTTGAGTGAACTCAGGGTGTTGGTGATGCACAGGGAGGCTTGGCATGCTGTGATTCATGGGGTCGCAAAGAGTTGGACACGACTAAGTGACTGAACTAAACTGAACTGAATGACATCTGTAGTTTAAAAAGTTCTCTGGACCATAGAGACAAAGAATGTATAATTTCAGATACTTAAGTATTAAGATGAAAATCTTTACACCATTTAATTTCATTCATAAAAACACTTACTTGTGATACTTGCTTCAAGCAGTATATACAGTTACATACACATGTAGCTATTTCTATGGCTTTGTTATCTGAGATTCAACACTATCTTTAAAAATAAATGAAGTGGGTATAAGTATTCTATATTATATTTAAGTAAACAAAGATCCAGAGGCAAGAAGTGGCATGCTTTGTGTTGCCTATGAAGTAAGTGATGTTTATATGTATTCGTTTGTTCAGGCTGGTGTAGCAAAGTACCACAAACTTAGCAGAAATTTATCATCTTACAGTTCTTGAGTTCAAAAGTCTGGAATCAGAGTATTGGTAGGGTTGGTTCCTTCCAAGGGCTGTGAAAGGAGGATCTGTTTCGTGCCTCTCTCCTTGGTTTCTGCCTGGCTTTCTTCATGAGCAAGTGGCATTCTCCATGAAAGCATGATTCTGTACTGATTTCCCCCTTTTACGTGAACACCAGTCCTATAGGACTAGACCCAACCTTAATAAACTCATTTTAACTTGATCAGTTCTGTAGAGACCCTATTTTCAAATTAAGTCATGTTCTGAGGCACTGGAGGTTAAGACTCCAACATATGAATGAAGGGCATTATTCAAGCCAAAATATAGAAAAATACACATCTCTTAATATTACTACTTAATGTCTTTACTGTGATACTAAGCTGCTGAAGAAAGACGGGAAAGTGTTAGCAGAGATGAATCAAAAGAGAGTTGAATGGGGTAAGTTAAAAGAAAATAAAGTCAAGTAGTAAAGACTTCCCTGATGGTCCAATGGTTAAGACTTTACCTTCCAATGTAGGAGGTGTGGATTTCAACCCTGGTTGGGGAGCTGAAGTCCCACAAGCCTCACAGCCAAAAAATAAGCAAACAAAAAAATATAAGACTCAATATTGTAACAAATTTAGTAAAGACTTTAAAAATGGCTCACATTAAATATATATATATATATATATATATATATATATATATATATATTTCAAAGTGTCAGGTACCACAAAATTACCCCAAGATAATTTTAAACGTGAAAATAAGTACATTTTATTTTATAGCTTGATAGGATTAACTGCATCAAAAGAAAAGTTCAGGAGCCAGTAAGAATGCACTTGCCTATCCTATATAGTTTCTGGTAATAAATTCCAATTATTTTGAATTGACAGTGTTCTGCTCAGCCTAGAGTTTTCTTCAAGAACTTCCTTCTCTGCTCTGTTTAAGTACCATAGACAAATGACTATACAGAATTCGCTGGCAAGGCTCCATTTATTTAAAGCTCATCTATGCTTTTCTTTCTCTCTCTGGGGATGCTTTGGGGGAAAAAAAATACTCATGGTCCAAATACTGGGCCTGTTGTGGATGCTTTGACTTTAGAAAAGCATCTAAGCCTGAGCTTCAGCTCTTCTGTTTAGTAGCATCTATAGGGAAATTATCCTAATAGAAAAGGATATCGATTTATTTTATAAATCTGGGTGGGTTGCTGTCCCACCTTCCCAACCCTCCAATATTCCTGCTCTTCCAACCTCCTAAATTACTGAAGCTATTAATTCAAAGGACTTGTTCAGAGATCCTGTTCAGTTCTGCCCCTAATCTTGGTCCAATAAATATTTGAAAATTGCAGCTAAAGCCAAATCATAATTCTCACATAATGCAACTGCAGGCTAGTCTACCCGGCACAATGCTTTAAAGTTTCTGGAGGAGGGAAGTGAGAGATGATGAGATCTGGGGACAGCTTATGTGAGCAATTTGTTATGCATGCAGGAGGGACGGAGGCTTGAGGATAGATTCACTTCTTGGTCCTGAACCTTAATTAACAAGGCACTCTGAGAAACTCACAGAGAAACCATAAGAAAATTCTTCTGAGCATTTCGCAGATTATTCACTTAATATCTTTGGGGATTTATTTTATTATTTTTCTGTCTTTTGAGAGCTGCAGCTTTGTTGCCTTGACATCCACACTCAAGAGTTATTGGTATCAAACCAAGCTATATAAAAAGCTATCAAGCACGTCTCAGATTTTCCACAGTTCAAAGCAGTGTTGGCAGCTGGCCAGCCATGAAAGATGAGCTGAGGGCCAACATGGTGAGTGTGACTGCATGTGCAAAAACCAAGCACGGGGGTGAGGGAAGAGAGGTGGGAACCTTCCTCATGGACCTGAGGGTCACACTCTCCCCCTGCAGGGAGGAAATGGAACTTAGAAAGTCCTCCGCTAAATATAACCACAGTAGGGATAGATTATGGGTTTTATGGTCCAGATAATTTTTCCTAAAACACATTGAAATAAATATCTGTTATCTGAAAAAGAAATACAGACTCTTGGAGAAGGAATTTATCAGACAAGGAAAGAGGAGATCTGGTTATAATAACCAGGAATAAAGTTACTAAAGAGGATTTCATTCATGTTAGCCCCAGAGAAACAAAGACTCTAAGGTTCAGAAGTCCACTGAGACCAAAATGCGAATAGTTATGGTGACAATACTCTCTTAACACAGAGAATCTGCATTCCTAAAATGCTAATAAAATTGATGACGTCCTATTAATCCCAATTCTGTTCCAGGTACAAGTTTCCAATTTACTTTTAACTTTTTGGTGTGTATTTTTCAAACACAGTTGGAAAACGGAGGTGGAAAAATGAGACACATCTTATTTCCTTATCATCTTACTGAAATATGATTATGTTTGGTGTCATTTTAAGGACAGACTGTAGGCAGTGTTGTTATTTCATAGATGAGGATATTAGTACTCAGAGATGTTCAATGTTTGTCAAAGCCCTCAGGGCTAGCAAGAAGCAAAACTGGAACTCAAGGTTAGATTTCTACCCTCCCATCTCATCCTCTCAATCCAGGGATAGCTTCTTCTGCTGAAGAGCATGCTTGCCTACATCCTAAGGCATGTCTGACTCTTTGCGACCCTATTAACTGTAGCCAACCAGGCTCCTCTGGTCCATGGGACTCTCCAGGCAAGAATACTGGAGTGGGTTGCCATGCCCTCCTCCAGGGGAACTTCCTGACCCAGGGATCGAACCCACATCTCCTGCAGCTCCTGCACTGCAGGCGGTTTCTTTACCACTGAGCCACCAGGGAAGCCCGCTAAAGAGCATATTCATTTATAAATGCAGACACCCTACAAGGCTAACTGGAGGTTCTGGTGGTGTCTCAGCCCTCTTCCCTGCCAGTTGTCTGAGGACTTTGTGGAGCACACCTTCAAAGTAGACATTAGCACTCTGGAACAATGACCCTCAAGCAGTGAGGGATGGATGTTAATGGATAGAGCACAGCTTCCTCATCTCTCAGCAGTGCAGTTCAATGAGCATCTGTCTTGAATACTACTGACAAAGGAGCCTGGTGGGCTACAGTCCATGGGGTTGTAAGAGTCAGACATGACTTATGTCTAAACAATGGCAACATACATACATACATATACATACAATCTACACACATATATATACAAAATAAAGCAATTTTATGTAATATTTTATAATCATTTTACTTAATATATAATAAACGTTCTTTAGAGTCTTCAAATATTATTTTGTAAAATTGCTTTCATCACTGAAGACAGTTTGTCCTGCTCTATGTACAAAATTTTAGTCAGTGATATAGAACGTCCTTTTCTATTTTTTTTTAACTAGCATAAGCATTCTTAAACTTTTGAAATGTTCTTTTTAGTATCCCAACTAGCAGTTAACAAAAGCACCAGTAGCTTCTTCACAGTTCTGTATTATATCCTTAAAATATTTGTTAATTTACTAGTGACAATTTAATTTACCACTTTCAAACATGATATTTTTTCTTATCAAATGATCTCCGCTTTATATGGTTATCAAAAACGCAGTAGTCTCCTTCTTTGAGAATGCGAAAACTTTTGCTGTGAACTTTTCAACTTACATTTCTTTGTGGTTGAAAACTATCCCTAACAGCTGTCTGAGAATTTTAGTCAATTCCACCCTAAGCAGCTGTTGGTTTTCAGTGGCTTTTGGGGTAGTAGGAATGTGCCAAGGGATCGAAGCAGGAAAAAGATAGGACTTTTGAGGTACTGGGAATTGAGCTTCAACAAGATATTTTCTTGTGGGTTTTTTAATGTGTGGGAGAAAGACTTTTAATAAGTGACCTTCTCGTAATGTTTAAATCAACAGCATCCTGTCTGTCTCCAGGTTTAAAAGCAAAGCTCTTGAAAGAAAGCAATAGAGCTGTATACGGACCTGACTTTATTTAATCTCTGATTTCCCTTTCAGGAACAGTGCACTATGATTCTCATACTTCTTAGAGGTTTATGCGCTTAGTATCTGCCAGGAAAACTTGAGTGATTTTAGAGGTTTTTGTATGTCTTACTGTATCAGTTCCACTCAGAAATTGGTGGTGGTGGTGGGTGGGGGGCGGATTTCCTTTAAGCATCTGTGCAGTTTGGAATCAGAGTCCCAAAATGTTAGCCAGCTAACTGTAATGTCAGGAAAAAAAATTGTTTTAGTGAGAAGGAAGGAAAATAAAGAGGGAAAGAGGGAGGGAAGAAGGCAGAGAGAGAGAAAGAGAGGGAGAGCAGAAGAGGAAGGAAAGAAGGAGTACCATCTGGTTATGCTGTAGTATGCTTTGGAATACTACAGTATTCCACCAGCAGCAGCTTCTAATGTCACATACATCCCTGAAAGATGAGAATATTTAGTGGAAAGGAAAGAGGCTCATAAGAGCTATTACTATTTCTATGACTCTCCTGTTGTTGTTGTTGGGTTGCCCAGTGGTGTCCGACTCTTTGTGACCCCATGGACTGCAGCATGCCAGGCTTCCCTGTCCCTCACCATCTCCCAGAGTTTACCCAAGCTCACATCCATTACATTGGTGATGGCATCCAGCCATCTCATCCTCCGATGCCCTCTTCTCCTTCGGCCTTCTATCTTTCCCAGCATCAGGGACTTTTCCAATGACTCTGTTCACATCAGATGACCAAAATACTGGAGCTTCAGCTTCAGCAACAGTCCTTCCAGTGAATATTCAGGGCTTATTTCCCTTAAGATTGACTGGCTTAATCTCCTTGCTGTCCAAAGAACATTCAGAAGTCTTCTCCAGTACCACAGTTCGAAGGCATCAGTTCTTTGGTGTTCTGCTTTTACAGTCCAGCTCTCACAACGCTATGTGACCACTGGGAAGACCACAGTCTTGACTATATGGACCTTTGTCAGCAGAGTAATGTCTCTGCTTTTCAACACACTGTCTAGGTTGGTCATCGCTTGCCTGCCAAGAAGCACTTGTCTTCTGACTTCATGGCTGCAGTCAGCATGACTCCACCATTCTTCCAAATGGACACTATTTCTAGGTGTGCATGGCGTGCCCAACATGCTTCCATGCTTGGGCAGAAAACACTGATCGCTAGCTGGATCAGGTCACACAGGTTTCTGCTGATGATGCCCAGTGTCTTCTACTTGCTTTCTTGTACTCTGTAGAGGATGAGATGGTTTTTGGATGGCATACCAATGCAATGGACATGAGTTTGAGCAAACTCTGGGAGATAGTGAAGGACAGGGAAGCCTGACATGCCGCAGTCCATGGGGTCACAAAGAGTCAGACGTGACTTAGCGACTGAACAACAACAAAAAGCTGTAGACTTCCCTCCAAAAAAAGTACTAGAAGACATACCCTCTGAAGTGACCCGTCACTGCGTCCATTCCCACTGGATCCACAGCTCTGGACTGACAGAACAAGCTAATTCAACCGCCATTCCATATCACAGCGCTCATTTTCAGAATATGTCTCCTCACAGCTGACTTCGCTGTTTTCTTCTGTGTTTTCTCCTCAACCACTAAGCCCAATTCTCATGTCAACTCTCCCACTGTCTTGGCCAAAGGGGAATCAGTAACATGACTGCAATTCTCGTAATGTCCATAAGCACATGTTCACCTCAGGAAGGTGCTCCCATTTAGCGTTCCTACTTAAGGGTGGCAGACAGCTTCAATCAGTACAGGCATAAAAACTGAGGTAAGGAGATGAGTCACACAGCCTTTCAGAAATGAGTTTTGATCACCAGCTTTTTCCACACCAAGCTGAATTGTCAGCCAGTTGAAGGATATGAGATGGAGGTGGAGATGTTGGTGATAGGGATCTTTCCTGTAATGTTAAAATGATCTGCAAGCCATACATACATGATATTCTCTAATACAATGCAATTATTGTCCTGACAAGTGCAGTAAAACCTATAATGAAGGATGAGCAGCCCCAGGACTCATCACTTTGTAAAAACACAAAAATCAATGCTAAACTTACCCATAATTTAGGGAATGTCCTCCTTGTGCCAGTATTTGAAATACATGAAAATGTTTTATTAATTTCACAGATAATTATTACATAACTGTCATGGGCCATGTACTTTAAACATGCTAGAAATACATCTATAAATCACACACAAATTAGAAAAATACTGTTATTTTATACATTTCACAGACTGATATATTGAAGATCAGAAACCACAGGTCTCTCTCATGTCCATTCATTTATAAATATCAGTAAAATAAGTAAAGCAGTCTAATGATCCTTCAGTATGTGTCTTGAAATTCCTACACTCAAAATCAAAGAATCATTTTCTATATATATTTTAAAGTCTGTCCTTGTACTAAATATGAGACAGGGAAGGAATTTATATCTCTCTTCTATTCCCTTTTTGTCTCTTCCTTCCCATCTTTTCCTATCATAATATTCTTTTTTTTTTTAATCTTTCATGCTATTTTACTTATAGTGAAAGAGGTAGCATTATCTATTTTAAGGAGAATTAGGGTACAGGGAATTCTAGGTTTTGTTTTTAATCTCTGTCAAAGTCGTCTTTCTTAAAGTGCCTTAATTTTCAGCAAACATTATGAAGTGACATGAATTGGAAGGAATATGAAAGAACATTTTAATCATAAAAGATTATCATTCTATTTTGCAAAACTACAAATCATTAGAAGTCAATTAGGTAGAAATGTATAAACCAATTCTGTTGTGGGGGGGGGGGATTGGAGAGATTTCATTATTCAACAGAGAAATAAGAAGTATTTTGATATTACTGAAGTGTTATCATTTTAACCAAAGTAGAGGTTTGTTTTTTCAAGAGGACATGACAAAACACTCTAGCATTCCAAGTGATTGAGACAAATATCCTGCACATCTCAGAAATCAAGAAGGATGTTTATATTCTCTGAGACATTCTGTTACCATTTCCTTCTGGAATGATAAGCTTGGAGGAGAGTGTTAGATTTGGACTACAAAACCAGGAATGCTCTTTGTTTTGGTTAGATGGTCATCATCTTTAAAATAGAATGTGATGCTATTCTGGGAACTGTTTTAAAATGATTTCTTAGAAAATGTAATAAATGTTTCCCTCTCAAGATGTAGAAATGTGCTTCAGAAGGACCAGGCTGGAGGAGGAGATTTGAAGAAAATAAAAAGCAGAGGTTCAATTTCATGACATCAAAACTTGGAGATGAGGGTATCATAGATCAGGGGGTTACAATTTGCGTTTTAAAAAAATCAGGTGTGAGGATGGCAAACTTGCTTTTTTTTTTTTTTTTTTTTTTAATACGTCCTGTCCATCACCACTTCAATGCACATGAACTTTGGCAGACTCTGGGAGATGGTGAGGGACAGGGAAGCCTGGCATGCTGCAGTTAATGGGGCCCCAAAGAGTTGAACGTGGCTTGGAGACTGAACCACAAAATCCTTGTCTATTTCTGGGTAGTTGTTTTTAAGATTGAGGAACAAAAATAAGTTACACACCTTCACTTCCCATGACTATTTGACAAAAGTGAATAAAATAAGCACACACACACACACACACACACACACACAAATCTATCACCTGGATTAATCAAGAAACTATGAGGTAAATTCCCATAAAAGACGCTTCCTCCTTGGAAGAAAAGCAATGACAAATCTAGACAGCATATTAAAAAGCAGAGACGTTATTTTTCCTACAAAGATCTATATAGTCAAAGCTAGGATTTTTCCAGTAGTCATGTACAGATGTGAGAGCTGGACAAGAAAAAAGGCTGAGAGCTGAAGAATCAATGCCTTCGAAAGTGATGCTGGAGAAGACACTTGAGAGCCCCTTGGACTGCAAGGAGATCAAACCAGTCAATCTTAATGAAAATCAACCCTGAATATTCACTAGAAGGATTAATGCTGAAGCTGAAACTACAATATTTTGGCTATCTGATGTGAAGAGCTGACTCATTGGAAAAGACCCTGATGCAGGGAAAGATCGAAGACGGAAGCCTGGTGTGTTGCAGTCCATGTGGTCACAAAGATTTGGACACAATTAAACAACTGAACAACAGCAACAACAAAGTCTTCGTTGTTTCAAAGTTGGTCTGCTATAAACATGATGTAGAAGGATGAGACACTCAGCATGTCTTGTCACTTATTAAACATGCATCAGGCATGTAACGGACCAAAGGGTGCCTTTCACTTTTACAGGATTTTCAGTGCTAGATCATACCCAAAGTGTTGTTGCTGTATAATTGCTTGCTTTCAATTTCTTTTAAATGTTTTGTTTAGATTTTTGATGATACGAAGTACAGTAGTTAAAAGTACAAATTTTGAAACTTTCTCTTAGGATTGTTCTGGTCAGCTTCTCATTGAATAATTTTAGCCTTCTTATTTATTAAAAAAAAAAGAAAAATTAAAATATGTAGTTACTAATGGATTCAAATGAGTTAACAGATCTCAAATACTGATAACACAATAACACCTGGAAACTTTCTTCACTTTTCAGATTTCAGTTAACTTGATTCTCGCTCACAGTTTCTTTAACTACAAGAACGCAGAAACCGTTGCACGATTCCAGATCATCTCAGCTAGCTTACTTCTTCATGCCGCTTATTTTCTCAAGTACTTTATCTCTATATGCTCTCTCAGGCTGTTCTTCATCAAGTGGGTACCGAGTTCATTTACTTTCACACACACACTTCTACTCACAAAAGTATCGGTGAATTTAATAAACTGCATATCTTACAGCATTTTGCCAGTTCCTGTGTCTGCAGCCACAATCTTTTATGTTTTAACAATAGCCAATAAAACATCATTTTCTTGTCTCAGGCTATATGATTTTACTCACAGGCAGGCTCCTCAGATTTTCAGTTTCACTCCAAAATTCTTTTAATCTGGAGTTTTCTTAGAATTTTTTTATAGAAATATATCTATCCAAGAAGAGTTCATTGTGGTACATGAATAAATTGTGCCATAATACTTTTTATACTATAAATAGTTTAATAATTGTTGAAGTGGGAGAAATGGTTCCTACACATTCAGTTCAATTCAGTTCAGTTCAGTTCAGTCGCTCAGTCGTGTCTGATTCTTTGTGACCCCATGAATCGCAGCACGCCAGGCCTCCCTGTCCATCACCATCTCCCGGAGTTCACTCAGACTCACGTCCATCAAGTCCGTGATGCCATCCAGCCATCTCATCCTCGGTCGTCCTCTTCTCCTCCTGCCCCCAATCCCTCCCAGCATCAGAGTCTTTTCCAATGAGTCAACTCTTCGCATGAGGTGACCAAAGTACTGGAGCTTCAGCTTTATCATCATTCCTTCCAAAGTAATCCCAGGGTTGATCTCCTTCAGAATGGACTGGTTGGATCTCCTTGCAGTCCAAGGGACTCTCAAGAGTCTTCTCCAACACCACAGATCAAAAGCATCAATTCTTTGGCGCTCAGCCTTCTTCACAGTCCAACTCTCACATCCATACATGACCACAGGGAAAACCATAGCCTTGACTAGACGGACCTTAGTCGGCAGGATAATGTCTCTGCTTTTGAATATACTATCTAGGTTGGTCATAACTTTTCTTCCAAGGAGTAAGCACCTTTTAATTTCATGGCTGCAGTCACCATCTGCAGTGATTTTGGAGCTCAAAAAAATAAAGTCTGACACTGTTTCTACTGTTTCCCATCTATTTCCCATGAAGTGATGGGACCGGATGCCATGATCTTCGTTTTCTGAATGTTGAGCTTTAAGCCAACTTTTTCACTCCCGTCTTTCACTTTCATCAAGAGGCTTTTTAGCTCCTTTTCACTTTCTGCCATTCCTACACATTGCTGATATTTAATGTTTAAATGTGGGAATAATAAATTTGACTTGCTTGGTGGTATATTCCTTGATCTTGATCCTGGTGGCCCACAGAGAATTTGTCTCCTGTTCTGCTTGTTTGTTCAGGCTTCCCTTATGGTTCAGCTGGCAAATAGTATGCCTGCAATGCAAGAGACCTGGGTTTGATCCCTGGGATGGGAAGAAAGGCTACCCACTCCAGTATTCTGGCCTAGAGAATTCCATCGAATATTCATGTGGTTGCAAAGAGTTGGACATGACTGATCAACTTTCACTTTCTGTTTGCTCAGTACACCGTGGGTGTATTTTGTGCTTGGTACTATTTCAGACACTACAGAAAGAGCTTGTGGTTGTCAAGAGATATCCAGTATTGCAAGAATAAGCTGTGTATGTCTGGGATTAAAGAGCTTCCAGGTAGTTCAGGTAGTATAGAACCCACCTGCCAATGCAGTAGACGCAAGAGATGCAAGTTTGATCCTGGGTCATCAAGATACCTTGGAGAAGGAAATGGCAGCCCACTCCAGCATGCTTGCCTGAAGAATTCCATGGACAGACGAGCCTGGTAGGCTACAGTACATGGGGTCACAAAGAGTCAGACACAACTGAGCGTGCATGCATCTAAGGTTTAAATTCAGGAAATCCATTGCCATCAGACAAAAAGTTGATATTTTCGCATCTGTATATCTTACTCCTTGTCTATTTTTTTTCAGTTCAAAAATTGAGTAGGATATGTTGATTTAATTTAGAAGGTAAACCCCAGGGTTATCATTGTCATTAATATTTGATAATATGTCTTTCATCTCGCAAATAAGTGACTTTTGACTCCAAGATACTTTTGCTTTTCTCTTGAAGTATGTTGTAAACAGTTATTAGATTAGAAAGAGCCACTATACTTTTTCAGATCTACTATTCCTTGAAACATCTCAAAATAAACTACTTCTTGCAAATACCTGTTTCAAGCTCTGTTTCCTAGGCAGATTTTAAGCTTACAAATATTGTGACTGATACAGTAATCTATGCTATTTGTGTATAATATGCATTTACACACATGCAATTGTTAATAGAAGATAAAAGGGCAAACCTCAAGTGATTTGAGGTTTTTCATTTCTTGATTATTATCTCTTCTTCATAATATAATCATTAAAGAACTCTGAGAATTCTTCAATATGCTGTTCATTTACTGAAGCAGTTTCTAACATGTTCCCCATCCTCACCCACACCCCCTCAACCCCCTTCCCTACCATCTTCACATGAATGGGAATAAATCTACCTCAGTGCACACTGGGTAATCCATCAGTAAGATTTTCCAGTATGCTTCCTGACAGGTCTCAAAAAGGTTCATAATGGCATTTCCCTGAGGGCAACAACACTATTAGTCTGAAGTAATAAAACCTTTTAGTGAAAAGGAAATAGGGGAAAAAAGCTTCATATTCTCTGTACATTTTCAAAATGGAGTAAATTTAAACTTCAATGTCTAGACTTATAGAATAAATTCCTAGCTTAATTTCCATAGCAAAGCCATAGGCAAACAGGTGCTGGAAAGAATTCTAATCCCTCAGTTTCATAACCTGGTCTCCAGGAGCTCTGCCCTGTTAGCCAGCAGCATCTGCAGTGAGCCAGGCCAGGAGGGGCCGCTTCTTCTGCAGAGCAGCTGAGGGTTTCCTGACTCAGCCTGACTTCAGATGATGGGAGTTGCAATAATTTCTTCCTGGAGAACCCCAGAACATGCGCCCCCATCTAAACATCACAGTCCCGATTAGACTGACACACTCAAGCGTAAACTCTCGAAAAGATTAAATGGTGGGTAACATATCACACAAAAGACGTTTTTTTGCATTTAATAACACCTGTAATTTTTTTTTTTTTCTTTTTACAAATTAGTTTCCTTGCGTTGTGGTTTTACACCTAGGAAGCGAAGAAATACTGGAACAGCAAGCAGAATCTGTTCTCAGGCCATTTCCAGGCAAGAGCCAAAATGGGAACTCCCTGAGAGGAGATAAGAAAGCCTGGTCTCCGGAGATATTTCCAAAGAGGCTTTGCATCTGAAAGAGGTCTGAGTGTGCAGAAGATGCCGATTAATAGTGCTGCTTTGGTGCACTAATGTAAACCTCAAATCACTTGAGGTTTGCCCTTCTCTCTTCTAAAATGCATCTTGTACTGCACAGGAGTGTGAACACTGAAGGTCAGATCCTCCTTCCTTTTTAATGCTGATTTACATTTACAGGAAAGTCAAGCAGAAAACCATGAGCTGGGAAAGGCTGTTCATTTGCAAAGGTGCATTTCTTTTCCAGGCCTGTGGGTTGAACCAAGCAATTCAAAGTCCCAGGTGCCATTTTCTCTGATACGGCCATCTCTGCTCACATCACACACAGAGCTTCAGCCAAGAGCCGTTTTATGGACTGATCTGACTTTCTAAAGGAAGCTGGTTGAGTGGAGCACTCATGGGCTGGATGTGAGACCTGTGTATGAGACCCTGAAGGTCATCGGGACAATAATCCCATTTGTCCACAAGGTAGCTCAAAAATTATCTACATGGTGTCCTCCTTGGATGTAGATTTTGCGTGCTGGCTTGGGAAGTCTGTTTCAGTTGGCAAAGCCACTAATCCAAATCATCTTTGTGCCGGGAGCCAGTGTGAGGAATCCCGCCCGTGACAAGGTCATGAGGAAGGAAGCTGACATACGCAAGGCGTATAGAGACGTAACTTTAATGCTTTAAGGAGATGTAGATTAAAGAAAAACACTTCAGGGGAAACAAAATTAGCATTCATTAAGGAAGACAGCCAAAAAGTGTTAACAAGCCTCTTGGCCAGAAGATAATGTAAATCACCTGAGACCTTTTGTATACAAAATGATGTATAGAAAGAGTCTGAGCTGCGAACGCTACATAATTTTGTGTTACCCATTGATCTCCGTGTTTTATCAAAAGTATAAAAGGCCTTCTGAACAATAAAGGATGGGGCCAGCTTCTCGAACCAGTTTCTCGGGCCAGCTTCTGGGACCAGTTTCTCGAACTAGTCTCTCGGCCTGGTTTCTTGGGGCTCTGGCTCCCCCCGTGTCTTTCTCTCTCTCTTTCTTCTTCTCTCCCTTTCCCTCTCTCTGCGCTTTACTTTAATTTCAGGCTGAATCTCCACCTGGGGCGCGGAGGCTCGCCAGGTCTACTTACTTGCCCCAGCTGTTAAGACCCGCAGGAAAGGGAGCTTAAGGCGAGGCACTCTTAGATATTCAAACGTAGATGGTGCAAATTCCTTGTCTGGAATTTTATTGGCCTTCCGTGTAAACCAAGCTATTCAGCCCTCTTCCTCCACTTAATCTTCCTACTACACTATAGTTTCTTAATCTAATCTTATATCAATCAATAAACAAGTCTTTCCACGCCAACGCCGTCCACCCTTCGAATTCCCTGGATCCACCGGGGCTGGACCCCGGCATCTTTGCTCACATTTGTTTACTTTTTAAAAATCTTTCTAACCACACAATTCCCAAGATATAAAATAGAGGGATGGTATGGGGAGGCAGGTGGGAGGGGGGTTCAGGATTGGGAACACATGTACACGCGTGGCTGATTCATGTTGATGTATGGCAAAACCAATACAATATTGTAAAGTAATTAGCCTCCAATTAAAATAAATAAATTTAAATTTAAAAAATATATATATAGCATGAATTCAGGGTTCTAGTTGTGAGTCCATTTAGTCCTTTTTTTTTTTTTTTTTCTGTGTGCACTGGTTATATTACCCTCTTCTCCATTTAGGGGATTTTTATGCACTAAGAACATAGGCATTAAAAATAAAACGAGAGACATATTTATAGTCATAAGTTCTCCTTTGAAATTCTTATGACTTCTTGTTAAAATATGACTGTACATTTGAAATGTTTTTTTATCTCCAAATTTTTGTGTAGTTGATAACTTAGCACTACCAACTGTAAACATTATTGAAAAGTTGCAAAAGAATAGTTATTAGAGTCCTCAATTTTTCATCAGTTGTAACTTTATGAATAAAGAATGTTTCTTTTTTTTTCCTGGCAAAAATTCTTTCTTTCTGACTCAAAGCCATTTAGAGTAGGGAAATGAGAACGTGTCAACAGAGGTAAATGGATGTGTTCAATTGTTTAGTCACCATATTAAGAAAACAGAAACATTTCCCCTACTTTTAGAAATGCAGTCCTGGTGTTCCTTGTGTCTTTATGATGTTTATTAGAATTATTCTCTTCAACTAGAAAATGATATAGAGCAATAGTTCTGATACCTCAATATTTTATGGAGGGAAGTTTAATATTTGGAAGTAGCATAAGATTGGGGATTTTATAGTTTGGGTTTTTGTTGTCTTTTCTTTTGAAACCTAAGGCTACAGGTTATAAGAGGAGATGTCTAAACCATATTCTGTTCCATTATTAGCATCTTTCATTGTTTTACAACTCTGTTATTTAGGTCATAACAATAAAAAAAAAAAAAACCCTAAGATCACACATGTTATAGTATATGTCTTAATCAAACTTACAAGCTATATTGGAAATTAGTTAATTTTCCACATTCTTCTTTTGTTTCCTAAGAGGTATATCAGTTTCTGTCCAGCATCTACCAAAAGTCCCCACCCCATTCCCAATCTTGCTTTGGTGATACTACTGATATTTTTTTATCTAAGGTTGGAGAGTGTAATTTAAATCAGAATGCTCCAGTATCCTGACCATAGGGAATGGATCAAGGACCTAAGAAAAGCAGAGAGGACTAATAAAATGCCGTTCAGGGATCTTTCTTTGAGCCGCAGAGTGGTAATCAAGTCCTTTTCAACACACATGGTTAATATGAGCATGAGGGTTCCAGGAACACGACGTTGAATCTGAAAACAAAGCCCTCATTAAAAATATATATATACTTAAAACTCAAGCCCTTTATTATCAGTGGAAGAACTTAAATCAACAGTCCACAGTATCTCTTTTACATTTTAACTTCAAATAATAGGTATATGTTGACTTTTGTGAAAATATAGAAGCAAGTCCACAGAATCAGAACAAATTCTAATTAATCTATACCATTCTAGTGATTCCTACAGGCATCTTAATACAAATCTGCAGATATCCTATGTGGAGAGAGTTTTAATAGAGTATTTTTCTACTCTTTCAGAACTATTTGTGATATATGTCTATAAATAACATATTCTATCTATATAAAATACAGACAATGCACACTATCAAGTCTTCTCTTCTTAAATTTCCATTTGTAACAGATCTGTTCTGCTCAATCTGTAAGTAAATCCTCTAAATTCCAATTAAAATAAAAACTAAAATAAAGCTAAGTGTTCTGGAACAAGATCAAAGGATGCAACAAAGCTTTCAAAGACCATTAAGTAGAATTGAATTGAATTATATAAATAATATTATTGCAGAAAATCAATATACTTTCTTTCTAATATACATTTTAATACTCAAATGTCTACCATATCATAAAAGTTGGCCAATAAGACTCAGCAAGCCCTAGATGAAGTTAGATTAGTAACTTTTTCTCCACAGTACAATTTTCTGAGTGACAAATGATCATTTCATTCCAAACCAAATTTCCTTTGGACTTTGTAGCATTCTGCAATTTAAGGCATGAGAGGTTACAGATTAAATGCAGCTACCAGTTGAAAGGATAGGGTACTGACTGAAAAAGTGTTAATCACTCAGCTGTGCCTAACTCTTTGTGACACCATGGACTTTAGCCTGCCAGGCTCCACCATCCATGGAATTTTCCAGGCAAGAATACTGGAGTGAGTTGCCATTCCTCTCTCCAGGGGATCTTCCAGATCCAGGGATTGAACCCAGATCTCTTGCATTGCAGGTAGGTTCTTTACCATCTAAGCTACTGAGGAAGCCCCAGTACTGACTATTATATTACAAAATCACTAATTAAAAAAAAAGCAGTATGTGTTTAGAATCACATTTGTTATATCAGAACGGTTAGAAAAGGCAATGATTCTATGCACATTAGGAAAAATGTATTTTCATCAAGATGTAGAAGCTAAAGAATTATAAAGCACTTTCCAAACTTGCATGCTTAGCTAATAAATTTCAGGAGGACCCTGAACAAGTAATGAACAGCATGAGAACTGGGGACAGAGGAAGGGTGAGAGTATATTAAGGAGAAGGAAAAAAAAAAAAAAAACCACAGAGAAAAGCAACCTCATGTGCTTTTATATATCTCTCATGGTTGAAGCCCTTGAATACTCATTTATAAAAAAGTGATCCTAGCTTAAAGAAACCAACTTTTTGACCTCATAAAAAACTTTCTAAAATATAATGCAATCTACTCTATGCTATGACCTGAATCCCCAGAGGCTAACACTTGTGCTTTAGCAATAAGAAAATTCATTTCTCAATTGAAAGAATTAGAACACAGAGACCAAAGCTTGAAAGACTTAATCATGACTCCATGGAACATCAAAATCTCAATCAAGATTCTGTCCCAAGCCCTATTATTTTCCTTGTCACAACAAGGCCCTAGAAGCTGATGGAGCTACTAGATGAAAGAAATCTGGATCCCGAATCACCACTTAGAGAATCAATGACTGACCTCAGTCATTATGGTAGACAGTTATTTGAGTAAGGAAAAAAAAAAAAAAGGATAATCTATTGCTTTTGAGCCACAACAGTATAACTTATTATAACAAATCTAAACTACTATAACTTACTATAATCAATCTAACTAGAATGGTATTTGTGGCTATAATTTTCCTTGAATTTCCAAAAATCTCACAGCTTTAAACTTAACTTTGAAGACTTAGTTCAGATGACAACATCCTATAATCCTCCATAGTTAATTGCATCTTTCTTTACACTCAGTGTTTCGTATATGAATCTACTGTACTGAACAGGCAAACAGATGATCACAATATACTTTCACAACTACTTGGATTCCCTGGTGGCTCAGCTGGTAAAGAATCCACCTACAATGCAGGAGACCTGGGTTCCATCCCTGGGTGGGGATGATCCCCTGGAGAAGTGAAAGGCTGGGTTTTGGGCTCCAAAATCACTGCAGATGGTGACTGCAGCCATGAAATTAAAAGACGCTTACTCCTTGGAAGAAAAGTTATGACCAACCTAGATAGTATATTCAAAAGCAGAGACATTATCCTGCTGACTAAGGTCTGTATAATCAAGGCTATGGTTTTCCCTGTGGTCATGTATGGATGTGAGAGTTGGACTGTGAAGAAGGCTGAGCAGCGAAGAATTGATGCGTTTGAACTGTGGTGTTGGAGAAGACTCTTGAGAGTCCCTTGGACTGCAAGGAGATCCAACCAGTCCATTCTGATGGAGACCAACCCTGGGATTTCCTTGGAAGGAATGATGCTAAAGCTGAAGCTCCAGTACTTTGGACACCTCATGCGAAGAGTTGACGCATTGAAAAAGACTCTGATGCTGGGAGAGATTGAGGGCAGGAGGAGAAGGGGACAACTGAGGATGAGATGGCTGGATGGCATCACGGACTTGATGGACGTGAGTCTGAGTGAACTCCGGGAGATGGTGATGGACAGGGAGGCTTGGCATGCTGTGATTCATGGGGTCGCAAAGAGTCAGACACGACTGAGCGACTGAACTGAACTGAACTGAACTGAACCCACTCCAGTATTCTGGCCTGGAGAATTCCATGGACCTTTAGTCCGTGGGGTCACAACGAGTTGGACTCGACTGAGTGACTTTCATTTTCACATTTCACTTCACAACTACTAACTAGATCCTGAGCTCCTTAAGAGAGAAACCTCTTGAAAGCTCCTCTTTCAACTGCATTTCTCCTGTATCTTGGTGATGCTCAGCAAATGATTTTTAAAAGAGAGGATGGATATGTAACTCATAGAATATGATTCATTGTGCAAAGTTTGGGTAACTAATGTTCTTAATTAAAACATTTTCTATTTAACAGTCATTATTAAATTCCAAAGCTTTGATCCATTTTCCTTTCGTGTAAATCTGTAAGGTAACTGCAACCCAGACTCCTGCAAATAGAGATCTAACGACTTTTGATTCTTTATTTCCTTAATGTTTTACCCTTTGAAGTCATCTGGTGTGTGAAAGTTTTAGCTTGTTTATCTATGTATTTTTTTCATAGTTGAGAATTAGAAGGAGGCTTTTAATGCCCAGTAATATATTTGAGATAATGGTTGATGCATTTAAATTACAATCTATTTTCTAGACACACTTATATCCTCTTTGGGGAGGGTGGAGGGAATAGAATCTGTTTAATTTGGCTTATTATAGTAACTTCATAAAATCTCATTCTGTCTGTATTTAAGTTGACACCAAAGCTCAGAATTAAGCTCAGAGCCTAGGAAAGAACCCCTCAGTAGGCTGTCATGAGAACAGTACACATTTCAAGGAGAGGCTTTAGAGAGGACCGAGTGAATGAGAACCATCTTTGCCTACAGATGAAGTTCTTACTGAGACATCTGCAATGCAAATTAAGCATTCTATTTATTTGGTTCATTAGAAGCTGCTGCTGAAGGTGGCAGTGGTGGTGATGGCCACTGGGGGTGGAGAAGAGAATAGTCAGTCCTAAGACACCAGACTTGGGTAACATTCTCTCATCATTCTCTCATCATGTCCTTGTTTCAGACTGAGTGCTTCTCCTTCACCGCCATCATCAGCTGGTGGGATGTCTTCTAAATCATGACCAAAAGAAAGGAGCTGTAGCTTGAATTAATCTCTAAGGTGATATTTATAAATGCAGTAGAGACTATTTGACCTGAAACTTCTGCAGCTGTGTGTGGCTGCAGAGCTACCAGCGGTGCCATGTGGGAAATCAGACAGGTTGGGACTGCCGTGGATTCTCGTCCTAGGTCGAGACCCTAGCCTTCTGGATTTTAGCTGTGACGTACTGTGTAAAGATGGTTACAGATGAGTTGTAATTAACTAGTGTGGCTGTGATCCACAGGCATACTTCATGTCTTATTTTGTCCATAGGAAATTTCACTCTTTGCTTCTCATTTTATTTCCAGAGCACATTTCACAAACTAGGCTTTATGTGGCCCTCTATCACGTTCCCTGGAGGTGGGGTTGGCAACCCACACCAGTATTCTTGCCTGGAGAATCCAGTGTGCAGAGGAGCCTGGTGGGCTGCAGTCCACAGGGTCGCAAAGAATTGGAAAGAAGGGCTAAATAGCAGCAAGTGCAGATTGCTTTTGCTACATTGATGGGGTTTCAAGAGACTTTATTAATAAGAAAACAGAGGAACATTTTACCTTGTCTTCATCAATTAAATGATTTATTAACAAAGCTTGTAACTCTGCATGATTACTGGCAAATGCAACAAGGCAATAATTTACACAATCTTTCTAATTCAAACAGAAATGCCTTCATTTCTGTTATGAAGTGTGTGGTTAAATCTATGAAATAACCTTGCAACTTTTTCTCTTAAGAACTCCGATATTCCATACCCCTCTTGAGATCTGCTCTCTTTCTGCTGAATCTCAATCTAAAGGAAACCTTTTGGGAAATACACTGAGAAACTTTCAAAACCTCTCAGGACACTGCACTGTAATTGCTTAGTTAGGCGCAAAGTCTGTTCATTTGGTTCCTCGCTGCATCTCGAGGGCTGCAGTCTGGTAGTTAGCAGACACTAGTCGCTACTAGTGAGTGAGTGGAAACAACAGATTTCCACCGTGCTCTGTTTCTCCCGTACTTTTCCGCCTATACTCTGGTTATCCTTGCCCATCTGCAAGATAGGATAGAGAGTGATTCCACAGAACTGTTC
Source organism: Ovis aries (assembly GCF_016772045.2). Taxonomy (NCBI): domain Eukaryota; kingdom Metazoa; phylum Chordata; class Mammalia; order Artiodactyla; family Bovidae; genus Ovis; species Ovis aries. The sequence continues at coordinate 93,549,283 of NC_056060.1, forward strand.
TGCAAATAAGCTTCCCTGGTGGCTCAGAGGTTAAAGCGGCTGCCTGGAATGCAGGAGACCCGGGTTCGATTCCTGAGTCAGGAAGATCCCCTGGAGAAGGAAATGGCAAACCCACTCCAGTACTCTTGCCTAGAGAATCCCATGGAGGGAAGAGCCTGGTAGGCTACAGTCCACGGGGTCGCAAAGAGTCGGACACGACTGAGCGACTTCACTTCACTTCAATTCACTTCACTTCTGCAGGTATTTGAAAAGAGAACTGTTTCCCATACTTTATTTTCATAGCTAATTACTACTCTATATATTCTTCCCCTATATGAAGAGTGCTCCTTCTATTAAGTCAAGAGTTTAACTGAGTTCTCCTGAACTGAGTTTACAAGAAAAGCTTGTTTCCTCCTTGTTCTAACAAACCTTAGAAGCATGTGAGATCTTAGTTCCCAATCAGGGCTTGAACTCAAGTCCTCTCTATTGCCAGGTGAGTTCTCAACCCCTCGACCACCAGGGAAGTCCCAGGATTTTCGACATATGAACTGATGGCTGGGGGAGATGCAGGTACTAAGAACTAAGACTTTCAACAGATGAATTTGGGTGGGGTTCATAACATGATCCATTTCCTCTATTTCATACTGCCTCTCTTCCCCTCTTTTTCCACTATTAGAAGGTAATATTAGGTAAGATCTACCCGAGGGAGTAAATGCCTGAGACATTAAACTCCTTAGTCCTTGAATCATACCCTCTGGATTCCCACCCAGGTGTTGTCACTTTTAGCTCTGTGACCTGGGTTTCCTCATAGATAGAATGGGCATAACAGCATTACAATGTTAAGTGCTTCAGTTCTTCGCAAATACTACACTTATACATATGTTATAAAACATTACTGAAGAAGTAAACGGTATTCCAAGTCCAGATCACCGTCCCAAAACACAACACCCTTTATTACCATGTGGTTAGGGCCCAGACTGCTAATGAATGGTTTTGAAAATTGTATTATTTCAGCTTCATTTCTAGTCCTAGATTTGCTTAATCCAATAGAGTCTCAATTCAGAGATATATCTTTATGATGACAAACCCAGGGAACTAACAGAGACACGGGTTCTATCCCTGGGTTGGGAAGACCCCCAGCAGGAGCTCATGGCAACCCACTCTAATATTGCTGTCTGAAGAATCCCACAGACAGAGGAGCATGGCAGGCTACGGTCTATAGGGTAGCAGAGTTGGACTTGATTGAAGCAACTAAGCATGCATGCACGCACATAAGATTTATTAAGAAGCACGAAGACAGCTCCTATCAATAATTCTTAGATGTCTACATATATTTCAAAGATATCAATGACCAACTGCAGTACACAAAGAATAAATTCATGCCCTCCAGTTCTGGCATCCTTTGCTTTAGAACTACAAGCTCAAATGACAAGGTTTTTTCGTAAGTTCACAAATGTGCTTTACTTACCCCTTATAAATTGGATATTCAAAATTGAATCAGCTATTATGCTGATAGAAAGGTTCACCGATTCTGAATCTTTCTACTCTTTGAATAGCATATGTTAATTTAACTTGCATAATTATATATATCTGAATATGTTGTTTACTCATTGTGATATTTAAACAATTTTTATTTTGTATATGTGAAAACTGAGTATTTTTAATTCAGGAAATTATTTTATGTTGGAGTATAGTTGATTTACAATGTCATGTGTGTTTCAATTGTGCAGCGAAGTGATTCAGGCTTATACACACATATACCCATTCTTTTTCAGGTTCGTTTTCCATTAAGGCAATTACAGAATATTGAGTAGAGTATCCTATGCTGTACCTCCTTGACACATATCTAGAGAAAATCTTAATTCAAAAGATACATGCACCCTAAAGTTCTTTGCAGCACTGTTCACAGTAGCCAAGACAAGGAAGCAACCTAAATGTCCATCAGCAGAAGAATGGATAAAGAAGATTGGTACAAATACATCATGGACTATTACTCAGTCATTACCTCCTGTGTGGTTTTTCCAGCAGTCAAGCATGGATGAGAGAGGTGGACCATGAAGAAGGCTGAGCACCGAAGAACTGTTGCTTTCAAATTGTGCTGCTAGAGGAGACTCTTGAGAGTTCCTCGGACTGCAAGATCAAATTGTCAAACCTAAAGGAAATCAACCCTGAACAGTCGTTGGAAGCATTGATGCTGAAGCTGAAGCTCCAATATTTTGACCACCTGAGGCAAAGAGTCAACTTATTAAAAAAGACCCTAATTCTGGGAAAGATTAAAGGCAAAAGGAAAAGTGGGAGGCCAAGGATGAGATAGTTTAATAGCACCACTGACTCAATGAACATGAATTTGAGCAAACTTTGGGAGACAGTGGAGGACAGAGGGGCCTGGCATGCTGCAGTCCATGGGGTCAAATAGAGTCCAACATGACTCAGTGACTGAACAGCAATATCACCCGTTATTCAATTATAAAAAAGAATGAAATCATGCCATTTGTAGCAAAATCAATTTGACTAAAGATTATCAAACTATGTTAAATAAGTCAGAATGAGACAAATATCATATGATATCACTTATATATGGAAAGTAAAAAAAAGAAAAATTGTACAAACAAACTTATTTACAAAATGGAAACACACTCACAGACTGACAGGTTTGAAAACAAACCACCAAAGGGGAAAAGTGTGTGTGTGTGTTGGGGGGGGGGGATAAATAAGGAATTTGAGATTAGCATATATATACTCTGTGCATGCAAGCTAAGTCACTTCAGTCATGTAGGACTCTGTGTGACCCCATGGACTGTAGCCTAACAGATTCTTCTGTCCACAGGATTCTCCAGCCAAGAATATTGGAGTGAGTTGCCATGACCCCCTCAGAAGATCTTCCTGGCCCAGGGATCTAGCCCAAATCTCTTGTGTCTCCTGCCTTGGCACACAGATTCTTTACCCCTAGCACCACCTGGGAAGCCATGGGGTCACAAAGAGTCAGACACGACTGAGCGACTGAACTGAACTGAGCTGAACTAATATATAAATAGATAATCAGAAAAGATCTGAAGGATTTGAATTCAAGATTTCTTAAAGCAGGATTTAAATTTAAAATGCAGCCAGAAAGACTGAGTGGATTTGAATAAGCAAATATATGTTGAGGAACTACACTGCGCCAGTTGTTGAAGATGGACAGATATAAACTTAGATATAGACAGATCTATTTTTCTGTCCATCCACCTATATTCATCCATTTGGCATTGTATATTGGGCAAATGTGATGACCTTCCCAATATATTACAGGAGATCAGCACTGTGACAAGGGCAGTCTTTAAATATTATCTTCAAGCCTGTGATAACACAGAGCATAGACCCAAACACTTCCAAGCAAGTTGAAAGCAAAGTTCAAAGATTTTAACTGAATGTAGAAGGCTATTGTGGAATCACTTTTGCAACACCTTTGTATTATTTTGCTTTTTACTTTTTCTCCTAGTAAAGGTGAACTTCAAGGTAAAATTATAATCATTAATTCTTAAATAATAGATAGAAAACACACCTAGCATATGATTTCCCAAGCACTTTGCCTTTTGTTGTATTTATAGTTTTCACTTCCTAAGCTATGAAGACATATTTATAATTAAGAATCTCAATCTTCAGAGTTTAATCAACACATTTGACATGTTTTATGTCTGAATCGCTTTCTCTGTCTGACTTAGTCTGTGTGCCTTTAGGGTAGGCACTGTGTCTATGACGATTTATATAGTGCTGCCTACTTGGTGTTCAATAAATAATAAACAATAAAGAAAGATTGCCTAGCAAAGTTACAACTCTCATGCTAAGGACAAATTGGCTAAATGACTTAGAATTAAGTTTTTTTTTTTTTAATGTTGGAAAGCAATGACTTAGCATATCTTCTTTGAATGGAGTAATGTTCTCCATTTTAATATCTCAAATTAATCTAGTTGTGTATGCTATCTCTTGCTCTCATTTGAAGCTTTAAATCTAGCTTTACACTCATTTTTAAATGTTACTGTTTTATTGAACATGCACTTTTGAGTAGGATTTAATAGAAACATCAGTGAATTGGTGAAAGAAATACTCTGGTTCATCTGCTGAGTACAGTATATGCAACAACATTTGAAGTGATTCCAAATTAAACTTCCATAATGAAGGTGAAAACACTTCATTTACACTAAACCTTCACTTCTGGCTTTCATACACCCTTGCCTTCCAGAGTGGGAACGCTTCAGTCTTCTACATTGTCCTCTGTGTTCCGTTCTTCGGCATTTCATACCTCAAGGGTCCGTGTAGGTTGTCCAGCTGGAGAACACCCTTCTGTTTCTTGCTTCATTGCAACATCCCTCTAGGCTCAAATTGGTGCGAGAAGAAAATCATGAAGCTGCAGATTGTTTTGTTCAGTCCCACCTCTGGGCCTCGGACAAGTATTTGCTGCATGGAGCCCTCTTTCCACTTCTAATACTTATATTACTTTCTTACCTTCTCTAGCAAGCTATTACTCACTCATATTTCAAAATAAATGATTCTCCTTCAGAAGAATCCTCCTCCCTACCTTAGCCTTGTACTTGGCTATGTTGGTACTCTGGTATCAATACCTTAGTTCCTGGACTTCTTCAACATTGTATTCATTAGATTTGTATTTGACATGTATCTTCTTGACCAGATAATACATCCTAGAAAGAGATGAAACTCATGAATTGATCACTGGTATATCCAAAACACATATCTTACTGCCTGGCCCATAGAGATCATTCAATAGAAATTTGCTAAATGTTTGGCCTTTTGAGACTAACACAAAAAAATATTATTTCCTTTTTTTTCTTGTTTTCATAGACATAGAGAACAAATATATGGACACCAAGGGGGAGAGAGAGGGGTGGGATGAATTGAGAAATTAAGATTGACATATATACACTAAACTATGTATGAAATTTTTGACCACCTAATGTGAAAAATTGACTCATGGGAAAAGACTCAGATGCAGATGAGACAGCAGATGAGATGGTTAGATGGCATCATCAACTTGATAGATATGAGTTTTAGCAAACTCTAGGAGTTGGTGATGGACAGGGAAGCCTGGCGTGCTGTAGTCCACGGGATCGCAAAGAGTCGGGCACAACTGAGCGACTGAACTGATGTATGAAATAGATAACTAATGAGAATCTACTATATAACTCAGGTAAACTCTACTCAGTACTCTGTGATGATCTAAATGGAAAGGAAATCCGAAAAGAGAGGATATACGTTTACAAATAGCTGATCCAGTTTGATGTACAATAGAGACTAATATAACATTATAAAGCAACTCTACTCCAAAAATATTAAATCCAAAAAGAGATTGCGTACTCTTGTGGCAAAGTAGTTAAACTTTACTTTTGAATTTGGCATGTAAATCAAGGAAAGCTTGTTACTCTCACAAATAGCTTTGAGATTCAATCATTATTTGATAAAAATCTTGTGCCTCCCTTGAGCAAATTTAACACCCTGATGCAAAATACTGTACACATTTTCATACAAGCTGAATATTTCTATAATTTATAATCGGTTATTAGCTGATCTGGTAAAGTTAGCATTCATTTTTCCATAAAAATGATATGAGGTTATAATGCATTCGCATCCTCTGCACGGAAAAAAAAAAAAAAAAGAATCATTAACTATCTCCATTTAAACTTAGCACAGTCTGAGAACACTCTATCACAATGGTTTATTGTTATCCTGTAAGGAGACCCTTAGATTAAGGCTGTGCAAGTTGAGACCAAGGACTGTGAGGATAAGAGGAAATCATTGCAGAAGGTTAGGGAAAGAGGGAAGAACTTAAAGCGAGGAGCTAGTGAAACTCAAGAGGGAAGAGCTGTTCTGTCTGAAGAAAGAATCTGAAGTACAGGATTGAAATACACTTCTCATGCTCACTAATCCATCAGAGTGAAAGTGAAGTCTCTCGGTCGTGTCCAACTTTTTGCGACCCCATAGACTGTAGCCTATCAGGCTCCTCCGTTTATGGAATTTTCCAGGCAAGAGTGCTGGAGTGGATTGCCATTTCCTTCTCCAGGGGATCTTCCCGACCCAGGAATCGAACCTGGGCCTCCCGCATTGCAGGCAGACACTTCACCGTCTGAGCCACCAGGGAAGCACCGGAAGACAGGCATTACCCAGAGGGTCCCAGAATGCCAATGTCATCAAAACACATGCTCGGGACTGGCGGAATCATGTGTGAATTGTGGGATGCTTTTGCTTGCTTTCTTGTGTTTGTTTTGTTTTTGGTGAATCAATAAACTTCTGTATTACCAGGCCACTGGAAGTTCCTAAATGCTTCTAAATATGTATATATTTTATGAGGGAAAAAAAGAAAGCTGCAATACTGATATTTCAGGATGAAACCCAACCAAGATTCTTGCACTTCCCATCCAGGCCTAAAGATTTTCAGAAATTTAATCTCATTTGTTGATTTTTTTTTCTGAGACCCAAAATTTAATATGATAGATCAAGTAAGAGTATTATCCCAGGAGATATGAGAGATTGTCTGTCTATACATCTTAAAAAGAATCCTATGTCTACCTATAAGAAATCTAATTTATTTACCTTAAAAGAACATAAATTATTGCAGGGCTTTCTGTAATTAAAACCACCTGTTTAAAAAAAGAAAAAGCTAAGCAAAGTTTTAACACAAAAAAACTTTCGTGAATAAAAGAGTATGAATAATCCAAAGATTTAAGCTACTTGAAAACAATGCACATCTTCTAATTATCCTGATTTTAGCCACCAGTTATTTTAGAAGAATAATTTATGTTTGATTTATGGACCATTATGATTTAGTAATTATATCAGATTTGAACATATATTTTTTCAAAGGGAAACAATGGACTAGCCCAAGTGTTAGAATGATTTGTCCTCCCCTATATCCTTAAACATTAACCTTCATTGAAATCAGTGCAGGACTTTCGCCCTGTCCCCTCTTCATTTTTATTCACCCACTCACAAATTTCATCTGACAGTATTTCCACTAAACTAGTATAGGCTTAACCCTTTTAGATATGTATTTGACTGGAAACACTGACTTGGCATTCATTTTGCCTTCATAATCACTAATTATTCTGAAAAAAAGAAAAAAAAACTCAAAGAGTAAGATCTTCAATTAAGAGTAAGAGCAAGAGTAAGATCTTTGGACAGTTCCTGCTCTCTGATGATTTTTTTTTTTTTATCATTTATGATGATGGTTATAATATGTGTTTTGATGATTTTATGAATGAAGAGTATTTGAGGTCCTAACAGATAAGCATAAGCATTTTCAAAATATGGAATGTAGCCTTGAATTTAACTTTATTCTGCATTCTTAGTCTTTGTACCACTTCATATACAGTATTTAATATTATGTGTTTACAAAACAAAGATACTTCTGAATAATCCTGTAATTCCAGTTTCAAAGCAAGATGCAGTTGGAAGAAAAGCTAAACCTTATGCTAATTAGTTTGAGGCATAATGTAGTTTAGATTGTCTCAGGAAAATAGTTATTCTCCTGAGAAGTAGCAGCTTCCAGAAACCTGAATGCAAGATTAACCAAGCAGAAAGCCTTTCATTTTTGGTTTTTGGTGCACTTCAGAAATGGAACCAGTTGCTTTAGCAGCAAAGTTCTCTTTTAAACAAATCAGCTCTGAAGGAAAATGAGACACCCAAATCCGATAGAGGGAATCTATGATAGATGTTCGAACTCAGGGACAACAGCATTCTTAGTGTGAAATCCATTAGTCTGCCATGATTAAGGGAGTTCATCACCACTTAGAGGTGCACGTTCTTAGGTGATCAATGGAGGTTAAAGAGGTGGTTTTTTTTTTTTTTTCCCTTCTAGAACTTGCTTCCTAATTAATTCAAGTGAATTTAAAAATGGCCTTCTGAGGAACAGCTGTGCTATCTATTGTTTATGGAACAGCCTTGCAGACATCCTTGTTTTTTTGGAACTGAAACAGAAATGAGAGTGATTTGCATAAGTGGAATATTAGTTGCTCTATTGGTTATTTTTCTCCATTTCCCCTTTTCTGCATATTGTTCATTTCTATTATTTTAATGATAAGTAACTTTTAGGCAGAAAACAACTGTCTGCTATTTTTTGACCTCACAGAACTGGCTAAAAACACATTAATATTAAGAGAGTATTAGATTAGATTTTGCTTTAAATTAACTTCAATATGTTCTTTAAAGGAGAGTCATACCAAGTCCTCCAAATTTTAAGATATACGAATAATGTTTAGCATTAATATATAAAGCATTACATCATTATTTGAAAATAGAAAATTTGAGTAGTTTTTAATAGCAAAATATGATTTTTGAGGGAGCTATCTTAAAATGTAGAAGGTTAAAATAGTATTCACTTAAAATTTAGATGGATATTTCATTCAGACTACGGTTCATAAATATAATAAATAAAAATTCCAACTAATTTCACTAAATTCGTATATTGAAGTATTAATTTCCAGATGGCTCAATGGGTAAAGAATCTGCCTGCAATGCAGGAGACTCAGGACACTCCAGTTCAATTCCTGGGTCCATAAGATCCCCTGTAGAAGGAAATTGCAATGCACTCCGGAAGTCTTGCCTGAAAACTTCCATGGACAGAGAAGCCTAGCAGGTTCTAGTCCATGGAGTCTCAAAGAGTTGGACAAGACTGAGTGATTAAGCAGCCATGCACACACAGACTACTTTACCTCAGAGTGTGACCTTATTTGAAGAAGAGTCTCTGCAGAGCTGATTAACTTGAATTGAGATCATTAGGATGGATTCTAATCCAATATGGCTGGTGTCTTTATGTGAATTAAGACACAGAGAGACACATGGAGAAGAAAGACGATGTGAAGACACAGGGAGAAGATAGTCCTTTAACAGCCAAAGAGAGCTGCCTGGATCATACCCTTCCCTTAAGGCCTGGAGAAGGAGCCAAGTCTGCTAAGACCTTCATCTCAGACATCCAGCCTCTGGGACTGTGAGATGATAACATTCTGTTATTTAAGCCTCTCAGTTTGTGGTACTTCATTACAACTGCCTTGGCAAACTAATCAAAAATGTTTTTACTGCCAGGTTGTCTAATTTCAATCAAAATGTTTTTGAACTGTCTCTTAATTGTCAATTAATTATGCTGTTCAGAACCTGTAATGTTTTTTAGATGAGGAGTATAAGCACTAAGAATAATGGGTCTAAGTATCCAACACACCTATCTTCTGACTGTGAGATGCCAGAGAATTTGTTCAGTTTCCCTGCGCCTCAATTTCATCATGAATAAAATGGAAATAATAGTAGTTCCTAACTCACGAGTGTGGGTGTGAGGATTAAAATAGGCAAAATATATAAAGGGCTGATGCAACTTCATGGCCTCTAGAAAGTCTGCAGACTTTATTGGTCATAACATTCACAGTTTATCTATATAAATTAACACTGAAGCCATTGTGAAACACAACCAGGAATCTACTATATTTCTAAAAATTAAGACTTGTAGGTCCACACATCCCAGGGTGTAGACCTTTACCAATTCTTGACACCATGTTATGACTTCCACGAAAACTCCTAAAAGCCTTTTTCACTGAACAATGTGTGTGAACCATGCCTCATCTTTCAGGCTCTAGAGGAGAAAAGATTCTTGAATTAACCGTATTGATGATGAGATACAGAAGTCTAGCTAGAAAGATAACACATGGACACATGTGGCTCTAATACAAAGGCATAATCCATTCTGCAAAAGAAGTGCAGCTGACTCCCACAGCTGGATTGCACAAGTGCCCCTTACCTGTGCCAGCATCCTCGCTTTCCCTCTCTTATCTGTATTGCTCAGATAAATCTTTTCTAAATCATGTTACCCCATGGTTAGGTCCTTTAGCAAGTCATCCTTTTTTTGCATTAATATATGCATTCGTCACCTCTTAATTTACAGCTTCGTGTATGTCATTTTCCCCGCCTAGGCTCATGCTTTAAACATGTGGGATGAAAGGGTGAGGGAGAGATCTGTGCACAGAACACTACCCTTGCATAGTTTTTATATACTTTCTCTGTTTAGTAACAACTGAAATATTGGGCACAGAAAAAGGCTTCAATTGTGCCCTGAGACAGATTTAGTCGCACTTGTTTATGTTTACAAAGAAGCTGCACCGTTTTAGTCTTTGCACTTAATCATCCTATGTTATGGCTAGTTCATAAAGAATCTGTCTACTCGAACACACTCTCTAACATGCAAATTCTTCTAAGCATCATATTTTCTTCTTTGTATGCTCAAAGTCTAGCACAGTGGCTAGCGTCAATCAGGTGCAAGGTAAATAAAAAATGAATTAATTATTCTAAAAGAGGGAAGGTGGGGAGTAAGTAAACAGTCGTGAGAACTTAGTAGTCATGCAGAGCTTTGCATAAAGGGAGGGTACAGACAAGAAAATACAGTGGGAGAAGAAAATTCCAGGCAGATGGAAAATCAAGAGCTAAAGCACACATATGGGGAAAGGAATGTGTGCCGAAATTGCAAACAAGTCAATTTGGCTAGGGCCTCCTGTATCTGAACATGAATAAGGTAGAGTATAAAAACGCAAATCCCATTTACATTGTGAAAGCTCATAAATGCAAGGCCAGGGAATTTCAACCTTAATTGTTACAGCTCTGAAAACAACACTCCATGATTCTCCATTGCCTCTGGCATAATCTGTTAGCAGTTTGTAATTTGGAAAAGCCACAGGAGAGAATTTTGATGTCGTCCAGATATATTAACTCACATTACTCCATGTTTAATTCAACCTGGATATACTTTAATCCACTAATAAAATTGTTTTGTAACTTTGATATATTTTGCACAGAGCACTTACTTGAATATATTAAGTATCATATCTTAGGTTCTTTACTATGAAGTGGACAGTAAATTTACCTGCAGCTTCCTATAAAATGCTGATTAACTTGGATTCACTTATGCACACTGAGATTTCCTGGAAAATGAGAGACTTATGAAATGTAAATACATAGCCAGTAACAATGTAAGACCATGTCATTTGTAAAATCAAATATATTATTTACCTAAGTTATCATCTAATTCTCTGTAAAGCTTGAAATAAAATGGAATGAAAAAGCATAGGTTTAGCTTAAGGTATCTAGTGCCAAGATAATTTCACAAAAAGTAACATAGAAACCCAGTTTGAATTAACGGCAGGCAATCAATTGAAAGATATACCCCCAATATACTAGTATGGGAAAAAATATCTGAAACAACAAAAATCCATATGATTTATGCATTTAAGAATGCATATATTATGCATGCTAGTATGGAACACATTTTTGAATAGGAATATACTCAAAATAGCCTTTTGTGTCAATATGGATGAATTACAGAATCATAATATTATATGAAGAAAAAGTTGAAAATTATTATTAAACTTGGATATAATCTAAAGTGTCATCTAAATTTGAATATGCCCAAAGCAAAATGCATATTTTTTATTGATACAGATGTATGTGCTAAAATTATACTGTTCTTCTTGGTAATGATCTACATCAAACCTCATGGTCATAAACTTCTCTGAGAAAAATGCGAAAAGGATTACATAGCTTTCCAGCGTTCTAAGTGTATTGATATTTGTATACTGCTCTTAAAATGAATATCTTCATTTGTTAGTTAAAAAAAGTAAAGTATTTGAAGCAAATTCATGCCTCCTGGAAAAGCATCTTTGTCAAGTCAAAACACTTACTCTTAACACTTTTGAAAGCACATCCCAAGAAGCTTTTTCCCAAGGCAAACATTTCTAAGTTATATGATATTTTTGCCTCCAGAAGATTCTAGACACTTTTATATCAAGAAGACAGAAAGGCAGAAAGGAAAGAATAAAGACAAGAAAATCATTCTGCCTCTGCAGATAATGAGTGCAACACCTTAACAGCATCATCTTTTAGGATTTGAAATAGCTCAGCTGAAATTCCATCACTTCCACTAGCTTTTTCCCTAGTAATGCTTTCTAAGGCTCACTTGACTTCACTCCAGGGTGTCTGACTCTTGGGGAGCGACCACACCATTGTGGTTATCCAGGTCATCAAGACCGTTTTTTATACTCTTCTGTATATTCTTGCCACCACTTCTTAATTTCTTCTGCTTCTGTTAGATCCTTACTGTTTCTGTCCTGCATTGTGCCCATCCTGGCATGACATGTTCCTTTGATCTCTCCAATTTTCTTGTGGAGATCTCATCTTTCCTATTCTATTGCTTCCCTCTCTCTCTCTCTCTTGCTCTTTCTCTCTCTCTCTTTTTTCATTGCTCATTTTGCCTTCTTATATCTCCTTGCGATTCTCTGGAATTCAGTATTTAGTTGGGTGCCCCTTTCCCTTTCTTCCTTGCCTTTGGTTTTTCTTGTTTTCTCAGCTCTTTGTAAGGCCTCCTCAGCAACCACTTTGTCTTCTTGCATTTCTTTTTCGTTGGGGTGGTTTTGGCCACTATCTCCTGTCCAGTGTTGTGAACTTCTATCCAGCTAAGCTATTTAAAATCGTAAACTATGATACTGTGCAGTTAAATAAGTGTAGTTAAAGTGCTCCACATATTGTGTCAGCAAATTTGGAAAACTGAGCAGTGGCCACAGGACTGGAAAAGGTCAGGTTTTACTGCAATCCCAAAGAAGGGCAGTGCCAAAGAATGTTCACAATACTGTACAATTGTGTTCATTTCACATGTTAGCAAAGTAATGCTCAAAATACTTTAAGCCAGGATTCATTAGTATGTGAATGGAGAACTTCCAGATATACAAGCTGGATTTAGAAAGGGCAGACGAACCAAGGATGAAATTGCCAACATTCGTTGGAGGATAGGGAAAGCAAGGGAATTCCAGAAAAAACATCTATTTCTGCTTCACAGACTAAGCTAAAGCCTTTGACTGTGTGGATCACAGCATCTGTGGAAATACCAAACCATCTTACCTGTCTTCTGAGAAATCTGTATGCAGGTCAAGAAGCAACAGTTAGAACCAGACATGGAACAATGGACTCGTACAAAATTTGGAAAAGAGTACTTCAAAGCTGTATATTGTCACCTTGCTTATTTAACTTATATGCAGAATACATCATGTGAAATGCTGGGCTGTATGAAGCGCAAGTTGAAATCAAATTTTGGGAGCGATATCAACAATGACAGATACGCAGATGATACCACACTAATGGCAAAAAGTGAAGAGGAACTAAAAAGGCTTTGGATGAGAGTGAAAGAAGAGAGTTAAAAACTAGGCTTAAAACTCAAAATTCAATAAACTAAGATAATGACATCTGGTCTTATCACTTCATAGCAAATATAAAAGGAAAAAGTGGGAACAGTAACAGATTTTATTTTCTTGGGCTCCAAAATCACCATGGACAGTCACTGCAGCCTTAGAATTACAAGATGGTAGCTCCTTGGTAGAAAAGCTATGACAGACCTAAATAGTGTATTTAAAGTACAGACATCACTTTGCCAACAAAAATGTGTGTATAATCAGGGGTATGATTTTTCCAGTAGTGATGTACAGATATGAGAGGTGGACCATAAAGAAGACTGAGCATCAAAGAATTGATGCTTTTGAATTTTTGGAGAAGACTCTTGAGAGTCCTTTGGACAATCAGGAAATTAAGCCAGTCAATACTAAAAGAGATCAACCCTGAATATTCAGTGGAAGGACTGATGCTGAAGCTGAAATTCCAGTATTTTGGCCACCTGATGCAGAGAGTCGACTTATTGGAAAAGACCCTGATGCTGAGAAAGATTAAGGATAGGAGGAGAAGGGGGTAGTAGAGGATGAGATGCTTGGATGGCATCACTGACTCAATGTACATGAAGTTGAGCAAACTCAGGGAGATAGTGAAAGAGGGGGTAGCCTATTGCATTGCAGTCCATGGGGCTGAAGGAGTTGGACATGACTTGGCAACTATACAACCACAGCTACAGATAATATATGGTTTTTAATACTGTTCAAATTACGTCTGAGTGTTAGCATTATAACACATTTTCCACATGATTTTCATCCTGTTCTATAACATCTAAAATTTCTAACATGAGTGCATATAACTTTCATACTCAGAAAATTTAAAAAATCATTTCAAAAATTTATAACAAGAGAAAACATTAAGCAAAATTATTTTTTTTAATTTATCACTTTGAAAAATCATAGAACCTACAGATTATTTTAAAGCATATTAAGGAAACACATTTGAATAGATATCTCACCAAAAAGAGACAGAGATAGCAAATAAGCAAAGAAAATAAGATGCTCAACATTATTTCTTATTAGGGAATTGCAAACTAAAACAAGAATGAGATACTATATCATACCTGTTGTTGCTGTTTAGTATATAAGTCACGTCCGACTCTTTGTGATCCTATGGACTGTAGACAGCCAGGCTTCTTTTTCCATGGGAGTTTCAGGCAAGGATATTGGAGTGGATTGACATTTCCTTCTCCAACATGCCCATTAGAATGACCAATGTCCAAAACACTGACAACGTTAAATGCTAGAGAGGATGTGGAAATCTCATTCATTGCTAATAGGAATGCAAAATGATGCAGCCACTTTGGAGGACAGTGACAGATTTCTACAAAAGTAAGCCTACTTCATCATACAATGCAGAAATTAGATTGATTGGTGTTTACCGGAAGGAACTGAAAACTATGTCCAAACAAAATCCTGCAGGAATTTTTTATAACCACATTATTCATACGTGACAAAACTTGGAGTCAACCAACATTTTCTTCAGTAGGCTAATGGGTGAATACTCTGTGGTATATCCAAACAATAGAGTATTATTAAGGATTGCAAAGAATCTGTCACATCAAAAGAACCTGTCCTCTATTGAAAAGAAATAGAGGAAATTTGCATTTTACTAAGTGAAAAAAGTCAATCTGAAAAGACTGAATACTATATGATTTCAACCATATGTTTTATGGAAAAAGCAAAACAATGCAGGCTGTAAAAAGATCAGTGGTTTTTAGAGTAAAAAGAAAGGGAGACATAAATAGGCAGAATACAGAGGATTTTTAGGCCAGTGAAACTATTCTGTAGGATATTATAATAGACACATATTATTATACCTTGTCAAAAATCATAGAATAGACATCGAGAGTGAACCCCCTAATGCAAACTACTACTCTTGACTGATAATGATGTGTTGAAGCAGGTTCATTGTTTCCAATAAGTGTACCACTCTAGTCAAACTATGGTGCTTCCAGTAGTCATGTATGGATGTGAGAGTTGGACCAAAAAGAAAGCTGAGTGCTGAAGAATTGATGCTTTTCAACTGTGGTGTTGGAGAAGACTCTTGAGAGTCCCTTGGACTGCAAGGAGATCAAATCAGCCAATTCTAAAGGGAATCAGTCCTGAATACTCATTGGAAGGACTGACGTTGAAGTTGAAACTCCAATACTTTGGCCACCTGATGAGAAGTGCCTCATTTGAAAAGACCCTGATGCTGGCAAAGATTGAGGGCAGAAGGAAAAGGGATGACAGAGGATCAGATGGTTGAATGGCATCACTGACTCAATGGACATGAGTTTGAGCAAACTCAGAGATAATGAAGGACAGGGAAGCCTGGCGTGCTGCAGTCCATGAGGTCACAAAGAGTCAGACTCGACTTACCGACTGAACAACTACAAACCCCTCATCTGCAATGTGAGCTCCAGTTTCTTCACGTCCTCATTAGCTCCTTGTGTTACCTAGGTTGCACCACCTCTGGTGGAGGTGGGATGGTATCCAGTAAGATCTTAGACTCTAATTTCCTGATGACTAGTAAAAGCGAGCATCTCGTTTTTGTTTAATGGTCATTTCTGCACTCTGTTTTGTAAAGTGATAGAATATGTTGACTGTTTTCTGTTAAATCGCTGGGTTTTTCTTGCTATTTTAGGTGTTTTAGAAAATATTTTGCATATGAACCTTCATCTGACAGATGTTTTACAAATGTTTCTCTTACACTGCGGTTTACTTTTTCACCCACTTAGCAATAATGGGTCCTTAGAAAAATCACCAGTTTTCTAAAGTAAGTGATACACATAAAATAAAAATAAATATACTGAAAATAAGTTACTATTGGAAAACCTAATACTATTAATAGACAATTATATGTTTCATATAATTTAAAATGAAGAAAACATCTAAAGCATTTAACTGGAATAGCTGGGGAGTCACAGACTGGCTGAAAGAGGAAACAAAACAATCAACACTTATAGTTATGGGCTTCAATCCACTTTTTTCCTACGTCATTGTAACACATCTGAAGAAGGTGGCAATGAGGATATGTGAGAATCTGATTAAAGTCATGCCCTCATTTGTATAAAATGTATATGTGTATGTACATATGCACATATATGTGTATGTGTGCATATTATAGAGGCTTTGCCTCCTGAAACCTGGACCTGCCATGAGCACCAGAGTAGAGCTGAGAATCGACTGCATCTGGGCTCAAGTCCTTTTCCTACCTCTAGAAAAAAAAATGTACCTTTGCAATCCTACACAGATGGTCTCTCCTTGATTATGATTTCTGTCCATCTGTGTTGTTTACTGGATAACATGAAACACATTATCTCAAGCCTATGGCAAAGCACACGCTTATAAAACTATTTCACAGTGAATCAGTGAAAAGGATCACCATTCCAAGAAATAGGAAAAGTTAATTTTTTCCCCATTTTTTTTACTCCTGTCACTTATTTCCTCTCCTTCGCTTCTCCTTCACCTTCTAGCTTTCCCTACACAATTATTGAAAGAAGGTAGAAAATATCTTTTCTAGATACTGTGATTTTGAGTGAATATCCTCTGCAATCCAGGCCTCCCCCCTGTCTGTAAATTGTACTTTCTAGGCTATGAAATATTCAACATACAGAATTTTGATGCCCTCCCATCTAGAGACCTCTGTTTTTCCAAACAGATTGTTTACAACTGTGCTCCCCTTCTGCCTAATGCGCACCCCTGGGGAATGTTGTTGGCTTTGTGATTGAACCACATATTTTCAACAAATAGCAGTGTTGAAGCCAATGAAATCTGATAGTAGCAAGCATTATTCAGTGATCTCTGAATAGAAGAGGTTCATATTTCTCTCCCCTTTGGGGTATGAAGGAGAAGGACACAGTGGGATGTGTGAACTGCAGCTACATATAAGCAAATGATTTCAAAAAGTAGTGGAGTGTTTCGTGTTCTTTGGAGTCAAGTGGGAGCCCTAAACTGTCAGGCTTAGCTGCAGTGGAAATGGGTTTCTCTTTGGGGACTAAGATACACATTCATTTCCTTCCCATTTGGTTTGCTGATACAGCAGCCATTCCCTGGCAGGTGCTGCCTGGGACTGCCAGAGGGATGAAAGCAGAAATAAATCACATTACTCTATTGGGTTCTCAGACCAATAGCAAGAATTTATGTTGTTCCATGAAGACCAAAGTGCTTCCCAGGAACCAGGGAAAAACCAATCCTTCATTAATGGTGCCAGCTAGCATTCTGTGTGAAAACAAAACTTACTGAGCAGCAAGATGAGAAGAGGGGAGGAAGCAAATTTCTAATAAGAAACCAGAAGTATCTTGAGTATCAGGATTAACAATTGTAACCATGCTGATTCAACTACATTAGGAGAGAGGTACATTCAACTCAGTGTCATTTTTTAAATTAGCCTCTATTTTGTGTGCACCTACTATGTGCCACCCATTAGGAATACGGCACAAAACAGTTTCTGACATCTAAAGCTTGGAATTTATATTGGAAAAAGAAAGGGTAGGGACTTCCTTGAATATTCTGACTCTGTTCTTCCACTGCAGGGGGCACAGGTTTAATCTTTGGTTGTGGAATTAATTCTGCCTGCTGTACAGCATGGAACAAACAAATTATATAAATAAATAAAGTGTCCAGGTGGTGTATTTGATGATAAAATACCCAAAGGATGTTGGACACAAGAGCCATACGTCTCTCAATCTCAAGAAAGTTCATAGAAGTGACCTTCATTGCTAAGTCAAATTCTAATGGATGACTGGGGAAAGGCAAGGTAAACTGTTGGAAAGAAATGGGGAGACAGTGAGGATTATTTAAGAGCTATTAAGATGAAAGAGGAGAGTGAAAAAGTTGGCTTAAAGCTCAACATTCAGAAAACTAAGATCGTGGCATCTGGTCCCATCACTTCACGGGAAATAGATGGGGAAACAGTGGAAACAGTGTCAGACTTTATTTTGGGGGGCTCCGAAATCACTGCAAATGGTGATTGCAGCCATGAAATTAAAAGATGCTTACTCCTTGGAAGAAAAGTTATGATCACCCTAGATAGCATATTAAAAAGCAGATACATTACTTTGCCAACAAAGGTCCATCTAGTCAGGGCAATGGTTTTTCTAGTAGTCATGTATGGATGTGACTACAGTCAAACAACCTTCTTTATCCTGGAGATCAAGCATAGCACCTGCTTGTCTCTGAGTAAAAGGCATCAGTTCCCTACCAGCCCACAGTATTTTTCAAACGAGCCAATTGTATATTCGCACAGGCCTTAGGGTTTACCCTACCCTCTTTTTACTACAAACCTAGAATTTTCTGTTTTTCTTGTTTTAAAATTGACATAGATTATGCACATTATGCGTGTGCATGCTAAGTCACTTCAATAGTGTCCAGTGCTTTGCAACCCTATGGACTGTAGCCCACCAGGCTCCTCTGTCCATGAGATTCTCCAGGCAAGAATACTGGAGTGGCTTGCCATGCCCTTCTCCAGGGAATCTTCCCAGCCCAGGGACTGGACCCAGGCCTCTTCCATCTCCTTCATTGGCAGGCAGGTTCTTTACCACTAGCACCACCTGGGAAGCTCATGAATAAAGATGAATCAGCAGGACGCGATGGCAAAAGAAAATTGCCCAGGCCAAAAATGTTGAAACTGTATCATTCATGCATATGTGTCTATATATCTATGCTTATACTTCTCTGTTGAGCTGTAGTTTATTTGATCATTGATAAGAGATTGTCTCTTGGCTTGGCAGAAATGCTACATTGCATTCTGATGAAAGCAGACTCTTGGAAAACTGCTTGGATATAGGGACTGAGTAATGCAGGAAAGAGGAAAATATGTGAGTTTTCAAATTGTAGAAAACATCTGTAAAAGTAAACAAGATGATAAATTGCAAAGTCTAGATGGTAGAAAGATTTTAGATGAAGAAAGAAACTGTAAAATGTGATATAAAGCAAAGAGGCATGCTCTGTTTTAGATGTTTTCTCTAAATTTATCACTTTTAAAAGAAAAGTTGCTTTCTCAACTAGTATCCTTATAAGATAAAGGGAATTTGGACAAAAAACACAGGAAGAAAAAGCCATATGACTATACCAGCAGACACTGCAGTGGTTTCTACGCATCAAAGAATACCGTGGATTTCTGGTGCCCACCAGAACTATGGAGAGGCAAGAAGGGGTTCTCCCCTAGAACCTTCAGACAGCGTGATCCTGAGACACTTTTGATTTCAGACTTCTAGCTTCGAGAACAGTAAGAAAATAAATTTCCATTCTGTTTAGCTGTCTAATAACAACAGTCCTAGGTAACTAATGCATCAGTTGAAACATTCAAAAATATTTTTGGAAAGCCCAACAGTGGCAGAAAATTCCCTTTTTGAGAGGCTGATTTGTTAAGCTGATGCCCTTGTTTTCTCATTCACTTCATCTTGTACTGAAGTTTTTGTTACCAAGGGCGTCACCATTCCTGTTTATTTAGAAATATGTTCACCTCCAGATTCTATAATCAGAGCATTCCAGGATTAGGTTAGCATACAAGTCAGCTCTGTAGACTCAGAAATTTATGTGTCTAGACTCTGATGGGTTCTAACAAAGAACAAAACTGAGCTCCTGGGAAAACTTTTCCATCCAATCCACTCAGCTACAACTCAGCACATTTTACTTCCTATTTTCTGCACTTTTTTCCATTGTGCTTTATGTCTGTAAAGGGTCTACACTGGAAAAAAGGAAAAAATTGACAGAAAAGGAGCGAGGGAGAGAAAGAACAGTAGGAAGTTGGGAGAGAGGGAGAGAAGAAGGGTTTCTGTTAAAAAAGTGATGAGCAACTTCGACTGAAAGCAAATACAAATGTCCTTTTGCCAAATGTTAACCATTAAAAGCCCAATTCTGCTTGTTTAGAACTGGAAGATTCTGATTCTAAGGAATAAAGGCAGAGCCGGAGCAGAGGACACATTATCTCCAAAGCACATCTAAAAAAAAAAAAAAAAGGAGCTTTTCTGCTGTTGTTAATACGATTCTAAAAACTAAAACGAGAGAGAAGCTTTCAATGTGAGCATTTCTTCATGTTTCCAGTAGCAATTTATCCAGCATTTCATGAACCTGAAGTAGTTCCTTGGACTCGAATATAACTGGTTCAAATATTCTAAAACACTCATTATTTTTTTCCCATAAATTACCAGCTATATATTTCTCATACCTTCAATTACTTCAGCCAAAATCTGGAAAATGCTTTAATAAATGAGCAATAGAGTAATAAAAACTTCTCAGTCTTTCAAAAGAAGAATGCTACAAAATGCAATATTTATTGAATATCTATGACATTCTGGGCTGACAGAAACCTGTTCCTATGCAAGAATACAGGATGGGTATTAAAGAGATTTTTAAAACTCTTCATTTTGCTTGGAGATAAGCTTTTCTGTGTATATTCTTATTCATTTTTTTCTCTTTTCTTTCCCTTAATCAAGTTATCCTAAGGCATCATCTTTAGGTAAAATCAACTTACTTCAATGACATGAGAATTTTTAAAATGACCTATATTGAGTCTCTAAGGATGCAACATTTCTCCAGAATGCAGATGCACTTATCATTTTTTTCTTGAATTTTGAGATGTTTGTAGAGCATCCATGGGCTTCCTAGATGGTGCCAGTGGTAAAGAATCTGCTGGCATTGCTGGAGATGCAGGAGACATCGTTTTGATCACTGGGCTGGGAAGTCCTTTGGTGGAGGTCATGGCAACCCACTCCAGTATTCCTGCCTGGAGAATCCCATGGACAGAGGTGCCTGGAGTGCTACAGTCCATAGGGTCACAAAGAGTCAGACTTAACTGAAGCGACTGAGCATGCACACAGGCATGTAGAGGATCCACGCAACATGGACCGAAATTGCAGGAGAAATTACTGATACAGAATTAAAACTCTTGAAAGATTAGATGGAATTTAATCTACTGCTACTCAGCTCCTGACCCCTACTGGGAGATGAGTTTGCCTTTGAAAATGAACCTAAATTTATGAATCGCCCACTTGACACTTAATCATGTAAATTAATGACAGTTGATAAGTATGCCTTTGCAACTGCAGTGATGACTAAACTCTATGTTTTGTTAACCGTGCCATTTATAGCTCACTGATTTGGGGATGGGAAGAAGACAAGCTCATTTGTTCTGTAAATGCTCACCATGCTATTGCTCTGTCTTTGACTTTAAAATAACTGTGATTCTTTATTCAAAGCTTTTCTTTATTGAACATTTTTTTAAATTCTTCATCAAGTATCAACTCTTATCTACTTTAAAAATAATTCATATGTATGGCTCATTACAGACACAGGTCAGGAAGACTGTCAGCTATATAAGCCTCTGATTCTTGGTCCCTATTCCAATTTCTCTCCCTATAAAATAAACAACAACAAAAATAGCTGAAACACCGCTAGAATATCTGGTGGACCCTCTGTCTCATCTCTAAGAGAAAGAGCTCCTAGTTATCCACGGACTTTGGTTCTAGGATGGCATTATTTCATTCCATCCCTCTTCTGGCATTGTTGTCCTCGGCTTTCTCACCCACAAAGTAATACAGCTGCCTCGCTTTGCCTATTTCTAAGGAATCAAACCCCAGTAGCCTTCCCCTCTAATAATTTGTAATATCTTTCCTCATAGACACTATTGGCTGCTCCATCCCTCACACTAAATTGTCTTCGATATTGATATTTCTGGTACTTCTATTTTACACTATTGTTATCTGTAACCATTATTTTTCTCAGTAGGTCAGAACCATTCTGCCAGTATTTTTACCTTAGATAGGCTGACCCATTGTTTAGTTATGTGAATCTTTTTACTAACTTCACCAAATGTAGAGTTCCATTGATACTGTGTCTTAAAATCTCTCAGTTCAGTGAATCTTAAAATGTGACCATTATCCCTGTCTCTTTTGTATACTGGGAACTAACGCATAATTTTTATATAAATTAGCATCATAGAAAATGAAAAAAAAATCCAGAAATAGAAAAATCACTCCAAAAAAATAAAAAAAGAAAAATCATTCCAGTTGAGTATTCATTGTCATCCAGCAATATTCTTACATCAGATCAGTTCAGTTCATTTCAGATACTCAGTCGTGTCTGACTCTTTGTGACCCCATGGACTGCAGCACACGAGGCCTCGCTGTCCATCACCAACTCCTGGAGCTTACTCAAACTCATGTCCATTGAGTCAGTGATGCCATCCAACCATCTCATCCTCTGGTGTCCCCTTCTCCTCCCGCTTTCAATCTTTCCCAGCATCAGGGTCTTTTCAAATGAGTCAGCTCTTCACATCAAGTGGCCAAAGTTTTGGAGCTTCAGCTTCAACATCAGACATCCTAATGAACACCTAGGACTGGTCTCCTTTAGGATGGACTTTTTGGATCTCCTTGCAGTCCAAGGGACTTGCAAGAGTCTTCTCTAGCACCACAGTTCAAAAGCATCAATTCTTCAGTGTTCAGCTTTCTTTATAGTCCACCTCTCACATCACTACTGGAAAAAACATAGCCTTGACTAGATGGATCTTTGTTGACAAAGTAAAGTCTCTGCTTTTTAATATGCTGTCTAGGTTGGTCATAACTTTCCTTCCAAGGAGTAAGTGTCTTTTAATTTTATGGCTGCAGTCACCATCTGCAGTTATTTTGGAGCCCCCAAAAATAAAGTCAGCCATTGTTTCCCCATCTATTTGCCATGAAATGATGTGACCAGATGCCATGATCTTCGTGTTCTGAATGTTGAGCTTTAAGTCAACTTTTTCACTTTCCTCTTTCACTTTCATCAAGAAGCTCTTTAGTTCTTCTTCACTTTCTGGTTGGGTCATAGTGAGAGGTCTGACAGAGCTTGGTCCACTGGAGAAGGGAATGGCAAACCACTTCAGTATTCTTGCCTTGAGAACCCCATGAACAGTATGAAAAGGCAAAAAGATAGGAAACTGAAAAATGAACTCCCCAGGATGGTAGGTGCCCAATATGCTACTGGAGATCAGTGGAGAAATAACTCCAAAAAGAATGAAGGGATGGAGCCAAAGCAAAAACACCACCCAGTTGTGGATGTGACTGGTGATAGAAGCAAGGTCCAATGCTGTAAAGAGCAATGTTGCATTGGAACCTGGAACATTCTTGGACATTCTTACATTCAGTTCAGTTCAGTTGAGTCACTCAGTCATGTCTGACTTTTTGCAGCCCCATGAATCACAGCATGTCAGGCCTCCCTGTCCATCACCAACTCCTGGAGTTCACTCAGACTCATGCCCATCGAGTCGGTGATGCCATCCAGCCATCTCATCCTCTGTCGTCCCCTTCTCCTCCTGCCCCCAATCCTTCCCAGCATCAGGGTCTTTTCCAATGAGTCAGCTCTTACATATCCCTGGTTAATTCTCCCATTCTTCTCAGAAGATGGATTTTTGTCCTGCTCTTCAAAACTCCTATCCTAAAACTTGATAGATTTGCAGATATTTATCTGAGAGAGAAGATGAAGACCCTGGGATATGATAAACTAATCTTCCTGGCCTTACCTACAAACTCATTTTCATCTATATTTACCTTACCATTTTCTATCTTAAGAAGTTGACAGAATCAACACCCTTTCTCCTCCTTCTATGAATCTCTTGTAAAAGTCTCTTCCTGCCTTCTTTTGGAACACAAAAGTGGGTTCATATTCTCTGAATAAAGGAATAAAAATCTTCCTTTAGAAACCATGCATTCCTATGTATACTGCTACTTTTCTTTTCTTTGGAATCAAAATTCTTCATAGTTTATGCCAATCTTGCTTTCAGTATTTTTTTTTGACATCTTCATCTCCCAAACTCTGATGGAATCTGATTTTTTTTTTTAATTTCTTTTGCTTCCAAGAAAACAATGATATGTTATTAGACATTTTAATGTTCCTTGCACTGACAGATGTCTACATGTCACTTCCATATCCTTTGACATAATTAATGTTCCATTTCTCTTCAGAGTTCTCATTGATCTTCAACAGCAGGCCTCTTTGGGCTTACACCTGTATTAATGACAATTACTTTTGAATATGCTTATGAGATTTTTGTCTGTATTCATTGACTTCATGAGATTGGTTTTAGGGTTCTGAAAAAGGTTATTTGATCCATTCATTTGCATAATAATTCCCTCCCACACCTGGTCAACCTTTTGCCAAACATCTTATCTTTGCTCCAGATTCTTATGTCTAGCTACTAACTTCCCATCTTTACTTAAATATGCACACCACAGTCAAAACTTTATCACCTCTTCATGTTCACAGCTTTCTCCCAACCCTGTTGTGAAAAAAAGAAAAATTTTCATGCTGTTTACTTCATATGGAAGAGTTATGCTAACTTTGGTTATCTACCTAAAGGGTGGGAGAAAAGGTGACTGGAAGAAATCACTGGAAAGCAATCACTTCCTAGCCATCTATAATAGGAAGTATCAAGATTCAAGTTGGTGCAAGCATAACTGACTGTTCAATAATTTCTTGGCTGGGCCCTACAATTCATACCTCAACAGTTTAGGAGGGGAAGATAGAATAAAAGAGTACCTATTGGCCATGCACTTTCTAACCAAGGAGTTAACAATCCTGTATTTCAGTGGTTTCCACTTTGAGAATGGCCATGAGGGAGGGCAGATCTGCAGTGATATCAGCACAAAGCCTTTGCGTCCCCTTACAGGCAGGAAGCAAGTTTCTTCCAGTTCAGTCTTGACTGAAATCTATCAGACCACTATACAGAGCAAGACTAAGATGATGAGGCCAAGAGTATTTAAAGCTGTCTGCATCAGCAATGCTGACCCAACTTGATAATCATAATTGTAGACTCCTCTCGTGTTACAGCACATGAGGAAGAAGAGCGAAGAGGAGCAGGAACATCCTTCTTTACTACAAGATTGTGGTGACGGCATTGGTAGTTCTCTTTGGAGCTGATAGTTATTTAAAGAAACATAAATTCTACTATAAATATTAAAGATATTAAAAGGATAAAAAAAGATGCACCATCAATGATTTTATGCCGATAATTTTCACTCATAGTTACAATTTAAAAAGCTTTGAAAGATTCATGCTATCAAAAATGACAAAAAAAAAGAAACTTGAAAATCTCTTTATCTATCAGAAATTTAATTTTATGTTATGAACTTTTCCATAATTAAAAACTCCAGGCTGAGACAGATTCACTACAGAATTCTACCAAATATTTTAAGGAAGAAATTTTTAATAATATTAAACAAACTCAATGTTTCCCAAATACAAGCATTTAAATAAATTTCATCCAAAGATTACTTAATAATTACTCTAAAGTTTTTGATATGCTGTGTTTAACTTATAATTTAATTCAAAAGCTGGGTAGCTGGGAAAGCCAGGCCCCTTATTCTCAGTATGTGCCTGCTTGGTGTCCCTTCTTTTTGCGCAGGCTACCTGTGTAATCTCTTCAGTGGGACCAAAATCCCTATGTGCTAGCTCCAGACTTTCTTAAGACTTAGATCTAGAACTATCATTGCATCACTTCCACCGATTCTACTAGTTTAATTAAAGCAGAAACCCATCCATGAATTAATGCAGGCATGAGGGTGAAAATCAGAAAGCATAGAATATTGGGGCCTATCTTTTAAGACTATCCACAACATAGAGATTCAGCAAATATACAGTGATCAGATACAATCACTGATAAAGATAAATAATAAGTATCCAAAAGTGAAACATTTGAGGCATTTTTAAAAATGGTCATTGTCTTAGTGTATGTGCCAAGGAGGTAAAGTGTTTACTTACTCTCACCTCAGCAGCATTATTAAATATCATTTGATCTCTGGGGCTGAAGTTCTAATACTTTGGCCACCTGACAAGGGCTGACTCATTATAAAAGACCCTGATGCTGGGATGGCAGAGGATGAGATGGTTGCATGGCATCACCGACTCAATGGACATGAGTCAGGCCCCAGGAGATGGTGAAGGACGGGGAGGCCTGGTATGCTGCACTCCATGGGGTTGCAAAGAGTCAGACATGACTGTGTGACTAAACAACAATAAAAGTACTTTTTTAAATTTGAAAATGTTCTTTCCACTATACTAAGTTTCTTCAATACAAATAAGACTTCTATTCTTTTCCAAGTTGGTCACCAGAGTATTTTTGATATATTGCACATCTCACTAAAAATTATGTTTCCTAGAATTTTACTTAACACTCTTCAATTTATAGTCAAGTAGTATAAGCATACATGGAAGTTAAGAAGCTTAATGAATACATATGTATATTATCTAATCAAAAGACCATAGCCACGCTTTCAAACAATTCTAACCTGTCATATTAATCTTTCTTTTGGATGCCATTCACTTTCAAGGCTCTCTGAGCCATCTGAAGTAACTTATGACCTCAAGATACAGTTCTTAAAGAATGAGCTATCTGTACCCATTGATCTAGAAAAGGCCCTACTAAAATAATTGTACTAAATGATTCCTTGCCTTTTCTATTAGAGAAGACATTCTTATTTCACCTCCCTTCCTTTAATCATGGACCATAGTAATACATTGTCTATAATCACATAAGACTTCCAATTGCTGTTGGAATTACATGACCAAAAGTGAGCAAAAATCTAATAAATCAATAGACAACAAATTTTTTCCAAGATCTCTTCCAAAGTCTTTTCAATATTCAATAATTGATTGTGATGCTATTTTTGGAGTTCCTGGGTCTATTTTCTAATTAGACCTAAAAGAATTCAAAAGTTGATCTGAAATAATTACTATGATCTATGAAAGGAATAACTCTTCATGTTAAAACCCTTAGGTCATTTCAATTAAAAAAAATAGTGAATTGTACATATATATTGGAAGTGGAATTTAAGTAAATAACTTGGTTGATTATTGTTTCTCTAAAATACCCCAAAGGTATAAACAAACATTATGCAATCTTGAAATTGTCAGTTTGAACAATGAAGTAATTTGTGAGTTCGTGGAGTACCATGAAAAAAAGAAAGAAAAATATTAATGAGAGTAAAAACACCTAACTTTGAAAAGTTTAATTTAACACACCCTTGCTTGGCCAACTTTTTAAAGTGTGGATGGACTCCTATCAATATCATTATTGAATAAATAGCAAAAACTTCATAAAGAAATCTAAACTCCGATTTAAG
This sequence comes from Ovis aries, assembly GCF_016772045.2. NCBI lineage: Eukaryota > Metazoa > Chordata > Mammalia > Artiodactyla > Bovidae > Ovis > Ovis aries. The sequence goes on from NC_056060.1 coordinate 93,576,575, forward strand.
AGATTCATGGGAAATTTTGAGGAAATAGTTGTCAAATATTTTATCTTTGCTATATTCTCTCACCCTTTGGTGTCCTAATAATAGATCATTCTAATAAGTTTCTTAACTCCTCACCCAATTCTTACTATTATGATCTTAACCATTAACTCATCACTCAGGTTAGGTCTGGCAGCTTTTATAGGTATGATCTCTTATAATAGTATTTTTTTTTCATCTACAAAGTACATAGTCATAAATGCGTTTCTTGTTTCCAATATCTGATTCTCTAATCACTGTTCACACAGTTACTGAATAAAATTCCATTAATGCTGCTCCTATATGGTCTCCATACTCAAGACTCTCAAACATGTTTTAGTCACTACCTAATTTTAATACTCACTATAGTTTCATTTTAAAAATCTTGGAGTCAAGGGTAGGCCAGGGAATAAATATCCCATTATCTAGAGAAACTGTTTAACATTGCTATCCCTGACTCTCAGTTTTTATGCATACAATATGAGTAGTCCTGTAGAGTTATTGATATAATTCAATAATTAAGAAAAGTACTAGCAAAGAATCTGACACATAGTAGAGGGAATTTAAATGCCATCAGATTTTCCTTGACTTCCAGCACACAAATTTCATCCACTTACAAATCAGACTTAATAACATTAATACGTTTCATATCCTAGATTAGATCATTTATTTGCTCAAAAAACTCTTATTGATCTATTAATTTCCAAGTAACTCTAAGAATATGTAAGTATTTTCTCATATCCCACTTCCTTCAACTTATGCTGTTAATATTCTGGAAAAAAATTTTAAAGACATTTTTTTCAAGTCATATATTCCTATATGATGGTTACATTGGATATACTATTTTTATAGAAATATAAATATACTATAATCACTTGAAATATGACTAATTTTAAAAATTTAAAAAAAAAACCTGAGCAAGGTGTTTTGGGCATGTATTCAGAGGTATTTCTCAGAAGGCAATGGCACCCCACTCCAGTACTCTTGCCTGGAAAATCCCATGGACGGAGGAGCCTAGTAGGCTGCAGTCCATGGGGTCGCTAAGAGTCGGACACAACTGAGCGACTTCACTTTCACGCACTGGAGAAGGAAATGGCAACCCACTCCAGCGTTCTTGCCTGGAGAATCCCAGGGACGGGGGAGCCTGGTGGGCTGCCGTCTATGGGGTCGCGCAGCGTCGGACAAGACTGAAGTGACTTAGCAGCAGCAGCAGCAGCAGCTTCACACGGAGAAGGCAATGGCACCCCACTCCAGTACTCTTGCCTGGAAAATCCCATGGACCGAGGAGCCTGGTAGGCTCCAGTCCATGGGGTCGCTGAGGGTCGGGCACGACTTCACTTTCACTTTCAGAGGTATTTCTCTTCAAGGTAGATGCACAATATTTGTTTATATGAAAATTTTATAGTATATTAACCAACCCAGGTACTTATTTATTATAGCAGACAAGGATACCAAATGTATATATCTTTGTGTGTGTGTGTGTGTGTGTGTGTGTGTGTGTGTATTTGTTGTTCAGTCACTTAGTCATGTCCAACTCTTTGCAACCCCATGGACTGCTGCACAGCAGGCTTCCCTGTCCTTTACTGTGACCAGGTTTCCCTCTCCCTTACTGTCTCCTGGAGTTTGATCAAATTCATATATGTTGAGTCAATGATGCAATATTCACAGAATTGTTCATACACCACTGCAAATGATTTTAGGACATTTTTGTCACCTCAAAAAGAAATTCTGTATCTGTTAGGAGTCATTCACCATTTCATCTGATCCAAAATCCTGAACCTAGGCCAATACTAATATATTTTCTGTCATTATAGATTTGCCTAAACTGGACTGCTGCTGCTGCTGCTGCTAAGTCGCTTCAGTCGTGTCTGACTCTGTGTGACCCCATCGACGGCAGCCCACTAGGCTCCCCTGTCCCTGGGATTCTCCAGGCAAGAACACTGGAGTGGGTTGCCATTTCCTTCTCCAATGCATGGAAGTGAAAAGTGAAAGTGAAGTCACTCAGTCGGGCCCGACCCTCAACAACCTCATGGACTGCAGCCTTCCAGGCTCCTCCGTCCATGGGATTTTCCAGGCAAGAGTACTGGAGTGGGGTGCCATTGCCTTCTCCGACATTTCATATGAATGAATTCATACGTTATGTGATGTTTTGTGACTGGTTTATTGTATTTATTTTTATAAAGATTTATCATTGTGAAATCATATCAGTTCAGTTCAGTCGCTCAGTTGTGTCTGACCCTTTGCGACCCCCTGAACTGCAGCACGCCAGGCATCCTTGCCCATCACCAACTCCCGGAGTCCACCTAAACCCATCTCTATTGAGTCTATGATGCCATCCAACCATCTCATCCTCTGTCATCCCCTTGTCCTCCTGCCCTTAATCTTTCCCAGTATCAGGGTCTTTTCAAATGAGTCAGCTCTTCGCATCACGTGGCCAAAATATTGGTGTTTCAGCTTCAACATCAGTCTTTCTAATGAACACCCAGGACTGATTTTCTTTAGGATGGACTGGTTGAATTTCCTTGCAGTCCAAGAGACTCTCAAGAGTCTTCTCCAACACCAGTTCAAAAGCATCAATTCTGTGCTCAGCTTTCTTTACAGTCCAACTCTCACATCCATATATGACCCACTGGAAAAACCATAGCCTTGACTAGATGGATCTTTGTTGACAAAGTAATGCCTCTACTTTTCAACATGCTATCTAGGTTGGTCATAACTTTCCTTCCAAGGAGTAAGTGTCTTTTAATTTCATGGCTGCAATCACCATCTGCAGTGATTTTTGGAGCCCAGAAAAAATAAAGTCAGCTACTGTTTCTGCTGTTTCCCCATCTATTTCCCATGAAGTGATGGGACAGGATGTATGATCTTAGTTTTCTTAATGTTGAGCTTTAAGCCAACTTTTTCACTCTCCTCTTTTACTTTCATCAAGAGGCTCTTTGGTTCTTCACTTTCCGCCATAAGAATGGTGTCATCTGCATATCTGCGGTTATTGATATTTCTCCCGGCAATCTTGATTCTGCCTTGCGCTTCATCCAGCCCAGCGTTTCTCATGATGTACTCTGCATATAAGTTAAATAAGCAGGGTGGTGACATGTATCAGTACTTATATATTTTTTTATTGCTAGATAAAGTTTCACTGAATGGATATTATATTGTATTATAATACATAGTATTTATCCATTCATCATTGGATTAACATCTGACCATTTTGATTTTGTGTACTTTGTTACTATTTTGAACAGTGTTGCCATAAAGAATCATTTACTCATTTTTGTGTCAGCAAATATATATAGATTACACACACATTTTTTTTTTTTCCTCATGAGTATGTTCCTAGGGTTGAAATGCTAGGCAGTACGCTAACTCTATTGCTTAAACTTTGAGAAACTTTCAGGCTGTTTTCCAAAGTAGCTTCATCATCTCACACTCCTACCAGCATTTTGTAAGTTTCCAGTTTCTCTACATCCTCGCCAATGCTTGTTATTCTCTTCTTTTGATCATAGCCATCCTAGTAGTGGTGAAGTGGTATCTTATTGTAGTTTTAGTTCACATTCCCTCAGGGAACCAGTTACTTATTCTCAGTCTCTGCTACTGTAGCAGGGGTCCCAATGAAGCCTTCCCTGAATTTCTTGTCTAGCTTCTGATAACTCCGTTGATTAAAGTGTCTAAAAACCTAGTCAGTAACATTACAGGTTGATATATTCCTAGACGTGTGCCTTTCACTAAATAGCTCTTTGCCCTTTGGCAAAATCATAAATAAATCCATATTTTGGCCCCCTGCCTTCAGTCTTCTCACTTTGTTGCAGCAAAGACATGTGCTGCTCTAAAATGTCCTATATCTGTTAAGGCTCTCACCACGTAATAAGGAAAGGGATAACATTATGTATTCTTAATGGACCCATTCCACACTGTAGTGAAATAAAATTCATCTATTCCACTCACTCTTCATGCTCATGCTCAGTCAAGCGTGCTCAGTTTTGACTCTCTGCAACCCCATGGACCGTAGTCTGCCAGGCTCCTCTCTCCGCGGGATTCTCCCAGCATGCACACTGGAGTGGACTGCCACACCCTCCTCCAGGGGACCTTCCTCACCCAGGGATCGAATTTGTGTCTCCTGAGTCTCTTGCATTGTAGTCGGATTCTTGACTACTAAGCCACCAAGGAAGCCCATTCCACTTACTCTTACTTCCCGTTGAAACAAAACTAAAAACTAGCAAGTGTAGCAAGAGCAGCAAGTCAATTTTTTCTTTAACTCCACATTCAATCCCTTTCTCCTCTCAAGTTCTTCCCAAGTAACCACCTTTCTGAATAAATGGCTATACACTTAAGGAGGTACTGATGAAAATATTATTACCAAATCATTATTTCAGTCAATACTAAGTAATTGTAAATACATGGATTTATAGCTAATAGAATGGACATTAGTTATGCTAAATATAAAATTCCAAATGCTATGTTTTTCATCTTTATGAATATGGGATGAGAGTGAAGCTGCTCAGTCATGTCTGACTCTTTGTGACCCCATGGACTATACAGTACATGGAATTCTCTAGGGCAGAATACTGGAGTGTGTAGCCGATCCCTTCTCCGGGGGATCTTCCCAACCTGGGGATTGAACTCGTGTCTCCTGCATTACAGGCAGATTTTTTATCAGCTGAGCTACCAGGGAAGCCCAATGAGATGACAGAGACAATATTTATTAACATACCAGGAGGAGAAGAACTTAAGGACATTTAATGATGATGAAACCAATGGGAATCCACGTGGAGTATGACAACCAGAATAACTGATTCTTAGACTTTATTTAAGTTCAAAGAGAAGAGTGTTTTACACAAAGGAGGTTCTGGTCACATTGTGCCCATACTTTGTTAAACCAACTGGATTATTGTGAGCAATTTAGGGCACTTCTCTTTAAGAGAAATATAAACAAGCACATTTAGAAAAAGAGAGTGAAGAGTTATCACAAAACCATGTTTTATAAGAAACAGTTGAGGCAAATAAGATTGTGTTCAAAAGAGAAGACTTTGGTAGGAAAGAAAGGACAAAGATCATATAGCTGTTTTTGTGAAATTATGGGGAAAACTAAATGAATAGTTTAATTCCATTAAATTCAGATGTGTAGGAAAAATTATTTACTTTCCTTAATTTAAGTTCCATATTAAGCCCTTAATCCTGAAGAGCAGGGCAATTTTATTTGCATTCAATGTGGAAAACCATAATATATCCTACGTTTGTCAAAGGCTTTGTTTAGGTTCTAGGAATTTTCATGGTTTTAAGGTACTATAGAAGGTGGGAAGACCCTGATGCTGGGAAAGTTTGGTGGCCGGAGGAGAAGGGGATGACAGAGGATGAGACAGTTGGATGGCATCACCCACTCAATGGACCTGAGTTTGAGCAAGCTCCAGGAGATGGTGAAGGACAGGGAAGCCTGGTGTGCAGCAGTTCATGGGGTCGCAAAGAGTTGGACACGACCGAGGGACTGAACAACAACAAGGAAGTGGAATATTTTGTATTGTGATTCTTGAGTGACCTGACTATCTAGGTAGCCCTGCAACTTACCTTGTCCCATTTGATCTTGAATCTGAAAGCATGATGGACCATCACTGAGCTGCGGTTCTTTTCCAAATGCTTGGCTGCCTCAGCTCTGATAGCTCTTTCAGCTACATCTGTAAGACGCTTGAAGTAGCAGCTGAATCCCTCAAATGGCTGGAACACAAAGGTTTCTGCAAGGCTATGGATGATTCCATCTTTCTAGTCATACCAGGCATTTATTCCCTTTCTATAAAGCCGTTACTTTCTTGTACTCTAAGCCTTGAAATAAGTAAAACATAGATTCCCTTCTTTTTTTCTGATCTGGGATGCTTAATCCCATTTGATACTTAAAGAAATGGTTCTTTCAAAATTTCTTAGACAACATATTTTAAATAATTTAACTTATTAGCTTTGAGATTTACTTGATTTATATAAAATTGTTAATCTTACGTAATTGAAGTGCTCGATACAAACTTTTTTTTTTTTTTGGTTTGCAAAACTAAGTTTGATGCAACAAAAGTTGGTGACATACTTGATTTCTTAAATTTTATTAGTACTCATTTTTATGACTATTTATATATATTTTGAAAAAATACTTCAAGTAAATATTCTAATGGCAACATTAAAGTGTACAGTTTAGCTTGGCTTGTGATTTGATTAGATTAGGTTCTTGCTGATCACAGCATTGATCCAGAATGCCACACTTGGAGAAATGAATTGTAATGAAAGTGAAGAAAGTTTTGCTGCAGAACTTAACAAATAAATTGACCACTTTCTTTCAAAAGAATGTTTCATGAATACAAGTAATGATGTTATTTATTATGCCCTAAAATCAATGTGCTATAAAGTTTATTACTTGGTAAATGTAGGGTAATTTAGTTTTACTTATACACTTTAAAGTGGATTGATCAGTTTTGGTACCGAGATTAAAAAATGCCTTGGACAAAAATTGGGGTGGAGTTGGTGATGGACAGGGAGGCCTGGCATGCTGCAGTGCATGGGGTCACAAAGAGTTGGACTTGACTGAGTGACTGAACTGAATTGAACTGGACAAAGTTGCACAAGGGTGATAAGTTGCAAGTTCAATGAACACCCATTCTAACCGCAAATAGGATAGAGTTAGTGCCAGGATCAGTGAGGCAGGAAGCAGTGAGTAAGCAAAGATGGGCAACACTCTTTTGGCCTTAATGTTGAAAATGGCGTGTAGTAAACCCTTACCTCAGCAGCATAATTTGCACTGACATTGGGAAAGATGGTCATACAAAGGAACCAGCGTTAACACTGAGTGTCAGAAGGCACAGTGCTGGTCAAGAGTGAGCAGTATGTCATCAAAGATTAGCCTCTGTGTGACACCCACGGGGACAGTTGAGTGGATAATAATAGATTCACGGGGAGACAGTCCCAGGAATGCCTGAGATTCTCTTTCTTGCTAAATCAGTAGCTGGAGGCCTGGAGATTATTTTCAGTTTACAGGAAAAATAAATAAATAAATAAATAAATAAACAGGGCTTGGCTTTCAGAACTCTGACTTCTCTTGAGAGTGAAGATCTGTTGTTACTCATGACAGTAGACAAAACATGTTAATTTCTCACAATCCACCAAAATTAATTATATCCTGAAGATAAAGTTAATATTGTGCTTGCTTTGAACCACGTGATTTGTGCCTTTTAACTTTTTTCTACATTTTCATTAACCTATCATATAAATATGCCTTAAAAACTTATCATTATATACTAAAATATTTCATGTTGTAATAACAAGTATGATCTGGGTGTTTTCAGAAGAAGGTTACTGTTGAAGATAAAGCCAGATGTGCTTGAATGACAAAGGTGAAAGACATTCTGAAGGTTGTAAACTATAGGCTAAGTGAAAAGACAGCCTTCAGAATGGAGAAATTAAAGCAAATGAGGCAACTGACAAAGAATCAATCTCAAAAATATACAAGCAACTCCTGAAGCTCAATTCCAGAAAAATAAATGACCCAATGGAAAAATGGGCCAAAGAACTAAACAGACAGTTCCAAAGAAGACATACAGATGGCTAATGAACACATGAAAAGATGCTCAACATCACTCATCAGAGAAATGCAAATCAAAACCACAATGAGGTACCATCTCACACTGGTCAGAATGGCTGCTATCCAAAAATCTACAAACAATAAATGCTAGAAAGGGTGTGGAGAAAAGGGAACCCTCTTACCCAGTTGGTGGGAATGCAAACTAGTACAACCACTATGGAGAACAGTGTGGAGATTCCTTAAAAAACCTGGAAATAGAACTGCCATACACTCAGCAATCCTGCTGTTGGGAATACACAGTTAGGAAACCAGAACTGAAAGAGACGTGTGTACCCAAATGTTCATTACAGCACTCTTTACAATAGCCAGGACATGGAAGCAACCTAGAGGTCCATCAGCAGATGAATGGATAAGAAAGCTGTGGTATATATACACAATGGAGTATTACTCACCCATTAAAAAGAATACATTTTAATCAGTTCTAATGAGGTGGATGAAACTGGAGCCTATTATACAGAGTGAAGTAAGCCAGAAAGAAAAACACCAATACAGTATGCTGCTGCTAAGTTGTTTCAGTCGTGCCCGACTCTGTGCAACCACATAGACGGCAGCCCACCAGGCTCCCCCGTCCCTGGGATTCTCCAGCAAGAACACTGGAGTGGGTTGCCATTTCCTTCTCCAATGCATGAAAGTGAAAAGTGAAAGTGAAGTCACTAAGTCGTGTCCGACTCTCAGCGACCCCATGAACTGCAGCCTACCAGGCTCCTCCGTCCATGGGATTTTCCAAGCAAGAGTACTGGAGTGGGGTGCCATTGCCTTTTCCAATATCTCCTAGAAGGACCTAATTCAGTTTTTGGACAAGTTGCCATCCACCTCCCTGTTTTTATGGAGTGGAGGGTGATTTTTTTTTTTTTCTCATTATACATGTAAAGAGCTTTATACAAATCTTATCCATAGTAAGCACACAATAAAATAATAGCTGTTGTTATTGTAATAATTAGGGAAAAAAAGTGAAAGAGTAACAAAACCAAACATATGAATGAAATTGTCAAAACACAATACATGTACCCGTAATTCCATTTATGTTAAGTTGCTAGAGTCGTGTCTGACTCTTTGTGACCCTACAGACCATAGCTTCCCAGGTTCCTCTATCCATGGGGATTCTCCAGGCAAGAATACTGGAGTGGGCGGCCATGCTCTCCTCCAAGGGGTCTTCCTGACACAGGAATCAGACCTGTGTCTCCTGCACTGAAGGCAGATTCTTTACCACTAACTCCACCTGGGAATCCCAATTCCATTTATAAGAAACTCTAAAAAGGGGAAAAATCTACTTTTCAGTGGCAGTTTCAGTGACTATGAGTGTGTGTAGTGGGGAGGTGGTATGGAGAGTTGCCTCAGTGTGGGGCATAAGGGCTATTTAGTGCATAATAGAAGTGCTTTTATAACTTGATTGTGGTTATATTTGCAGAAATATATAAATTTTAATTCTAAATTGGTTTATTTAATTGTATGCAAACAATGCTTCAATGAAGTTAGGAACAAGAAATCACTGTACTTTTTTGCTGTCTCATAAATTATTCATTTCTTATCTAATATTTATATTGAACATCTAATCGCTTGTGTAAAACATTTCCTGTTTAGATAATTTCATTCAAAGTATTACATTACCCAATACTCTCAAGTTGCATTTAAAATTTATATCCACACAACTATTGCTAATTATACATTTCTATCTATCTACAAAATTGGCATCAACTCCAAGCTATTAGATGTGTAATTATCTAGTTTTTATGGTCAGATTCTCATTTGCATAGGCACCGTGGACATGTAATCTTATTACTGTCAGTTATAGATTTCTCCCAACGTTTTTCTTAAGTCACCATTAAAGCATCTACTTTTGTGAGAAATGCATGATGTCTACTCTGGTATTACTTAATATTAATGAAAATATTTTTATATACTATATATTAAATAGATAACATATTAATATAAAATTAATTCATTACAGCATGTCATACTATTCTTTTTGTCAGTAGAAGACATAATTTGGAGTATTTCTTATGGACTAAGGGTAAAAAGTACTTTTGGATATACAAATTTATTACATCCTTATCTTATTGGGCTTCCTTGGCTCAAATATTAAAGAAACTGCCTGCAGTGTAGGAGACCTGGGTTTGATCCCCTGGGTCAGGAAAATACTCTGGAGAAGGAAATGGCAACCCACTCCAGTATTCTTGCCTGAAGAATTCCATGAACAGAGCAGCCTGGCCAGCTATGGTCCATGGGGTTGTGACTAACAGTTTCACTTTCCTGAGCTTTGCATCTAAATTGATAAGTACACAATAAGACATTATTAACATATTACATAATGTTTGCATTTTGAAATATGGCACAGTGCAGAGATTAGGTTAATAAAAATGTGCCTTCTGTAATTATCTTCCATTTATTAGCCTAAGAATTTGTTTTTCATGCTGGTTTTTTTTTTTCACTTAGCATAATTTCCTCATCAAAATAGTATTTTCCAACCACACTTGCCCTTCTGTGGAACTATTGTCAATGATATTATCCATTGTCTCTACTGCTCTATATAACTTGAGTTTCACCTCAGAAACTCCTATTATTTCTTAAAATTTCTTTGATTTTATATTTGTATCACTTTTCTGTCTTCTAGTTTTATTGTGATATAATTGACATTCTATGGTTTCCCCGATAGCTCAGTTGGAAAAGAATCCACCTGCAGTGCGGGAGACTCCTAGTTCGATTCCTGGGTCAGGAGGATCCCCTGGAGAAGGGATAGGCTACCCACTCTAGTATTCTTCAGCTTCCCTTGTGGCTTAGCTGGTAAGGAACCCACCTGCAATCCAGGAGACCTGGGTTCGATCCGTGGGTTGGGAAGATCCCATGGAGAACGGAAAGGCTACCCACTCCAGTATTGTTGCCTGAAGAATCCCAAGCACTGTATAGTCCATGGGGTCACAAAGAGTCAGACACCACTAAACAAATTTCACTTTTCAATCGACATTCAGCACTAAGTTTAAAATGTACAATATAATGATTTGACTTACATATATCCATGGAATGATTATCATAATAACTTGATGAACTTGAATTATCTTCCCATATAGATAAAATATTAAAGAAATAGAAAAAACATTTTCCTTGTGATGAGAACTCTTAGGAATTACTCTTACCTTTCAAATGTAACCCATATAAGTATTATATTTAGCATGTTGTAGATTAAATACTCAGTATGTATTCATCTTATAACTGGAAGTTTGTACATTTTTCCTGCCTTCATTCAATTCCTCATCTCCCAATCACCTACCTATGGTAACCACAAAATATATATTTTTCTGTAAGCTTGTTTTTGAAGTATTATTGACCTGCAGCACAATGTTGGTTCCTGTTACACAAGATAACTTCTATATATTTTGAAATGATGATAACTATAAGTCTAATTATGATATGTCACCATACAAAGATACGGCATGGTTACTAAATATATCCTTTAACACCATACATTTCATAAGCATGATTCATTTATCTTGCAACTGGAAGTTTGTACGTCGCTTCTTCACCTGTTTCTTTCCTCCCCACCACTCTCGTTCCCTCTGGAAACCATCCATATGTTCTTTGTACCTATAATTCTGTTTCTGTTTTTTGGTTTGTTCATTTGTTTTGTTTTTTAGATTCCATATATAAGTGCAGTCGTACGGTATTTGTCTTTCTTGGTTTGACTTATTTCACTTAGCATAATACTCTCTATGTCCATCCATGTTATCACAAATGGCAAGGTTACATTTTTTATGGCTGAGTGATACATAGATATCATATAATATATATATATGCATTTATATCACATTTGCTTTATTCATTCATCTATTCACGGGCATTTATGTTGCTTCCGTATCTTGGTTATAGTAAATAATGCTGTGAAGAATATAAGTGTGCATATATCTCTCATAATAAGTGCTTTTGTTTTCTTCAGACAAATAGCCAGGAGTAGAACTGCTGGATCATGTGATTGTTCTATTTCTAATTTGCTGAGGACTCTCATAATGTCTTTTCATAGTGGCTACACCAATCTACATTGCCACCGAGAGTGCAGAAAATTTCTCTTTTGGTCACATCTTCACCAAAGCTTGTTATTTGCTATATTTTTGAAAATAGCTGATGGGTGTGGCTGTGTCTCCTCTCAGCTAGTTGCTTGTTTTTTGAGGAAGTTCAATACTGGCGCCTATAGGCTGGTGCGCAGGGCCAGGTCCTGAGGCTGGGAAGCGAGAGGGCGATTTCCAGAATGGCACTGGTGAGAGCCAGTGTGCATGCCATAGAAGGGGCTCCCCCAGAATGGCTGCTAGCAGGGACTGGGTCCCGGGAGTGAGTGCCAGCTGCCTCGTGCCTCCTCAGGAGATTTTCCAAGAACAGTAGGTAGGACTGACATAGGCCCCTTCCAAGTTACTTTGTCTGCCATGGGTCCCAGAGGAAGTGAGATTTTGTGTGTTTCCTTTAAAAGAAGAATGCCAAAATGCCAAAGAATGCTTAAACCACCACACAATTGCACTCATATCACATTCTAGTAAAGGAATCTTCAAAATCCTCCAAGCCAGGCTTCAGCAATACATGAACCGTGGATTTCCAGATGTTCAAGCTGGTTTAGAAAAAGCAGAGGAACCAGAGATCAAATTGCCAACATCTGCTGGATCATTGAAAAAGCAAGACAGTTCCAGAAAAACATTTATTTCTGCTTTATTGAGTACGCCAAATTCTTTGACTGTGTGGATCACAATAAACTGTGGAAAATTCTGAAAGAGATGGGAATACCAGACTACCTGACCTGCCTCTTGAGAAACCTGTATGCAGGTCAGGAAGCAACCGTTAGAACTGGACATGGAACAACAGACTGGTTTCCAATAGGAAAAGGAGTATGTCAAGGCTGTATATCGTCACCCTGCTTATTTACCTTATATACAGAGTACGTCATGAGAAACGTTGGGCTGGATGAAGCAAAAGCTGGAATCAAGATTGCCAGAAGAAATAAAATAACCTCAGATATTCAGATGACACCACCCTTATGGCCAAAAGTGAAAAGGAACTAAAAAGCCTCTTGATGAAAGTAAAAGAAGACAGGGAGAAAATTGGCTTAAAGCTCAACATTCAGAAAATGAAGATCAAGGCTTCTGGTTCCATCACTTCATGACAAATAGAAGGGGAAACAGTAGAAACAGTGGCTGACTTTATTTTTGGGGGCTCCAAAATCACTGCAGATGGTGACTGCAGCCATGAAATTAAAAGACGCCTACTCTTTGGAAGGAAAGTTATGACTAACTTAAACAGCATATTAAAAAGCAGAGACATTACTTTGTCAACAAATAACTGTCTAATCAAGGCTATGGTTTTTCCAGTAGTCATGTATGGATGTGAGAGTTGGACTATAGAGAAAGCTGAGCATCAAAGAATTGATGCTTTTGAACTGTGGTGTTGGAGAAAACTCGAGAGTCCCTTGGACTGCAAGGAGATCCAACCAGTCCATTCTAAAGGAGATCAGTCCTGAGTGTTCATTGGAAGGACTGATGCTAAAGCTGAAACTCCAATACTTTGGCTACCTCATGCAAACAGTTGACTCATTGGAAAAGACCCCGATGCTGGGAGGGATTGAGGGCAGGAAGAGAAGGGGATGACAGAGGATGAGATGGTTGGATGGCATCACCAGCTCAATGGACATGAGTTTGGATAGACTCCAGGATTTGGTGATAGGCAGGGAGGCCTGGCGTGCTGCATTCCTGGGGTCGCAATGAGTCGGACACTACTGAGTGATTGATCTAAACTGAACTGAACTTTAAGAGTAGAAACTGTTTCATTTACCCTCTGGCTCTCCCAAAATAAGCCCCAGTGACCTTCAAAGTCAAACACTGTCAAGACTGTCTCTCCAGTGTGGGACCCCTGTGCTGGTGAACCTGATGTGGAGTCAGACTTCTCACTCCTTGGGGAGAGCCCCTGCAATGGTAACCATTCCCGCTTCTGTGGGTCACCCGCCCAAGGCATCCACTCTCCTACCCATCTCATCGTGGTTCTTCCTTTATATCTTTAGTTGTCAGTGTTCTTTTCTGGTAGATTCCAGTATTTTCCATAGATGGTTGTTCTATAAATAGTTATAATTATGGTTTGCCTGTGAGAAGAGGGGAATTCAGGGTATTTCTACTCAGGCATCTGGGGGCCAGTTCTCTTACATTGTGATTTTTAATGGTGCCATAGTTTTCTACTTTATGCAATACTATAAATTGAAAATCTTTCTGTCTTAAGATTTATTCTAATGTTTTTACTATTATGAATAGAGTAACAATGAATGCACCACTTTTACCTAATAATGTTTTTTAAACAATTATAACAGGACTGAATAATAATATATAGCACATAAGAATACTATAAAATTTTATAATAATAAAATATATCTTTTTTCAAATAAGTAATCGGATAATTTTCAAAGCATATAGTTTATCAAATATTTTTAAATATAAATACTAAGTTAACCTCAAAGTTTGCTTTAATTTACATTTCCCAATACTGAATATTATTTTTTATTAAATACTAATTTTTGTGACATCTTTTCCATATTTATACCCACCTGTATTTTCTTCCCCTCCCTCTTCTTCTCCCACTCATATATGTATATGAGTGTACATTATATATATATATATATATATATATATATATAAACACATATACCTTATTCAATCTCATGATTCATAGATTCTGTGTTTGCAAATATTCCTGTTTGTTCAAATGTATTTATTTTTTGCTTGGTTTTTAAATTTTGTTTATTTGTATTAGCATGCACTTGCTTTATGATTTTGTGTTAGTTTCTGCTGTACAATGAAAGGTATTAGCTATAGGTGTACATATATCTCCCTCCCTTTCGGACTCCTTCCCACCTGCTACCCCCATCCTTGCCTCTAGGTCACCATAGATCGTCAATTTGAGCCCCCTGTGCTACCTAGCAGCTTCCCATTAGCCATCTATTTTACACATGGAATCAAGAATCAAATGTATTTGTAATCCTCAAATCAATGACTGCAGAGAATTTGCAGTCACTCATGGTTGAAAAAAGTGTTATTACTTGCACACTCCAGCTGAAGACAAATAGGGCTGCACTCTTTTCTCCTTAGTTCAGTTCTCAAACTGTGAATAGGTTTCATAGTCACAGATTATTCAGTGCAAAGTTTTGGGCATTTTTATGCTGTTTAAAATGCCCCCCTAGCATAGTATTGTCTACTGCTTTCTTTTTGAAAGAAGGTTGTGATGCTTTATGAAAAAAGCAATGACCAGAAAGCAAGTGTGTTTAATAAACTGCATGCATTCATGAGCTGTGCTGTTGGCTGTGGGTTCAATGTTAATGAACAATAAGGTGGCATTAAACAGAAACACACCTAAAAAACAGCTATGTATTGATTGCTTGGTAAAAATGTGACCAGAGCTTTGCAAAAGCCTAATCCTATGTTTCTCCTAGAAGCAATGGTTCAGTGTGTGTTCATATGTATGTGGTATATGTGTGGGTATAGTAATTAGTCTGTATTCCATCATTTATTTCTATTTTTCTCACTTTCATGGCTTTTTATATTTTTATAGTTTATTCTTTGATGAATAGAAAAATTCTTTTCTGAATGTTTCCATTTGCTTTATATATAGGAAACTTCTTTCTGTCTCATGAACTACTACATGTGTGCCCATATTTTCTTATAGTTGAATGATTTATGACATTCAACTTTTTAATACATCTGGGTTTTATTTTTTATGTAAGGTGCATAACACTGTTATTCAAGAAACCTGCTCCGTAATTAAAATGTTTCCTTTTGTTACACATGCCAGAGGCAAATGGAACTAATACCCGTTGGTCCGGTCACGTGTATTATTCCTTTTGAAGGTATGTCTCTGTTAATTAAATAAATACACCATTATTGGTAAAATATGGCTTCTCAACTCTCTCTTTCATGAAGAGTGTTGGTCAGAAGTTAACATTAGCTTTACAGCCACGAGGTAAAATATTTTAGTTTTAGCTTATTTTTTGTATGGAGATGTTTTGATTGTTATTTATTTTCCTTGGGACATTTTGTTAGTTACTTCATGGTATGGAACATTCTGAGGGCATCCTTTGCATTTTAATAATGAGACGAAGTTCCCAACAGCTGACTGTGGGCTTTTTGCCTGGGTGGTCCTAGAATGTGACGCCCCCTGTGCTGCCCCAGACATCAAAGAATCCCTGTCGGGCAAGGCAGAAATTGACACTGGCCACGTTCCTCGGGTCTGGCTGCAAAACGTGGTCAAGAATCATTCCACTCCTCCACTTAGTGCATGGATCACCCCATCAAAACCCTGAGTTTGTTGTTTAAAATAAACAACCTAATCCATCTAATTCTCCTCTCTCCCTCCCTTATTGAGTCCTTCCTTTAAAACACCAAAGACTAGACGAAAAAGTAGTTGAGAGAAGTCTTTGAGACATGCTGCCTAAGCTCAAAATGCCAAAGGAACGCCATAGCCTCCTTTTGAATGCGAACGTCAACTTGCACGTAGCATTTGTTACAAACTGCTCTGTGTGCCATGAAACGGGTCTTAGGAGAACCTCATCAGTGCTCTATAAATGCTTCACACTATACACGCTTCACAGAATGTGAAAGCCCTCTTCTGTGCACAATATTGTCAGACTTTATTCTACACGTTAGAGAGGTGTTTTAGTACATTTTAGGGTTGTCTCTGTAATGAAGGGATTCACCTTCTAGTGTCCGCAGTCCTTTGGATCTTTCCCTGAACAAGGAACAAATAAAGGAAAACACTTTAGCTAGAGATCTGAAACTCCACAGGGCAACAAGTTCTAAACAGAAGCTGAAGACTGGATACACACAGTACAATTCTAGCTTTTCTCAGAGGAGAAAAAAGAAATGTCACCACGTAATTAAAATAGATTATCTATAACTGAAAATTAAGGAGATAGCTCATAAAGTGTCAGAAAGAAACTATCTGCTATCTTTGAATTGGCTGATTGCCATAACTTGTACAAGAAATGCATTTGAACCTTGTTTGCTTTTTGCATTTCCTTAGACTGAGCTTACCTCCCACAACTTTTTTGCTCTCTCCATCTTGATTTAAACTCTTTTCATTCAGACTATAAAACTGTTATTACAAAACACTGCATTCCACATGTTGTTGTTGTTCAGATACTAAGTCACGTCTGATTCTTTGCAACCTCACGCACTGTGGCACAACTGGCTTCCCTGTCCTTCACTGTCTCCCAGAGTTTGCTCAGATTCATCTCCTTTGAGTTGGTGATGCTTTCCAACCATCTCATCCTCTGCTGCTGCCTTTTCCCTTGCCTTCAATCTTTCCCAGGATCACCACTCTACTCAAAAAATCTATGACAGACTCCAATCACCAAGGGCAGTAATTCTCAAATATTCTGATTATATGTCACCAGGCATCATAATACTGAACCGCTTTGCCTGGCCATTCTCATCTTCCATACCTTTGAAGTGTATCCTCTTTTTAATAACCTATTCCATCTGCCTGTTATACTCACTTACTTGTTCTCATCCTTGGTAATCTGATTCACCATCTTTAGTCAGTATACCGTCTTAATTTCTTTGCACTTATTAACCATCTAAACACTAAGAGCTTCACAGTTTAATAGTTACATGCTATTGTTATGGAAATTAGACATTCTTCTCTAAACAAATTGAAACTGCCCTGGAGGTATAAATCGCATACTATAATTTCTCAAATTTAAAACATATCGTATAAGACAACGTGAAGTTAGGAAAGTGGAGAAGAGTGTGTGTGGTGATTAATGATGATGGTAAAAATTCACGAAGACATTTTACTTGTATCATGAGGCAATCATCAGTAACAAAAATGTCCTTGGGGAAATCAATTTGGATATTTTAAAATTTTAGTTTACTGCGTGCTCATCAAAGGATTTTGGTCAGAATTAGGACAAGGTATATAGAGTTCATTAAGAAAGATGATGTGGGTAGATTGAACTAGAAGAGGTTTTATTTTATTTTGGTTTTTTCCCAACTCATTGCTGTTGTTGGTTTTCACTAATAAAAATGCATGTATATTCTGTAAATGAGTGAGATTCCTTCAATACAAAAGAATGTAAGGGAAAATGTGTGTTTTGTCTGGTGGTAGCAGCAATTTCAGGAGTAAGGGGTAGGGTAAGAACTGATCAGTGCAGAAAACATGTCCAAAGAAGGCTATTTCTCATATCACTTGAATTTATTTTTGCCTCTTGGCCCCCATGACGTCCAGTCCTTCAAGATGCTGACTGGCCACATTCACCATAGAGCGACTGATTGAGGAAGGTTAAGGAAATACGCTCCTACCCTACCTGTCACTGGCTTGAAGCCGTGGTTGGTATTCATCCTTTCGCTCTGCTGTCAGCCAGAACTCACCTCCTGGGATCACCCAGACTTTCCTTGTCAAGTTTATTACAAGTTCCGAGTTGTTTGCTCTGGTCAGGCTGTGGTTAGTGCAATTGATTGCTTAGTTATAACTGAGCACTGAAGCAGCGATAGAGTGAATTTCATGAATTCCAGATGAATTCCTTAAAGCTCCCTGTCTGCAACAACTCTAGAATCTTGTGGTAATAGGATCATTAGCCTTTCCTATTTTCCTGTCACTGTACTGCCGTGAAGAAATCAAAACGACCCGATGCTGATCTTACCTCCAAGTTCCGTGGAATCCTTCCTGGGTTATTTCCTGGAGATCTTTCCTCTCTGGGAGCCAGGCTCTCCAATTCAGTTGGTGCTCAGGTCATGGGATTCAACAATACAAATTCTGAAAATAAGAACAATAAGAGTTCCACTGAGAATACACAGTCCTACTTCAAACTCTTGGGCTGTGGACCTGTGTACTGTAGTTACTTTGGACATAGCATCATATGTCAAGCATTGGCTCAATGTATGTCCTGTACCCCAGACAGTGCCCAGAGCTTTTGCTGGAGATTGATTATACTGGATTAATGGAAGGAGATCTTGAGGATCAATTCAGAAAATATTATCCCAATTGACGATTTTCAGTGACCTAATATTGGTGGCTTTAAATCAGCCATGATGGGAGTATCTGTACCTTGAAAACTGACAACTGTGTCTCTAGGACATTTATTTATTTATTTTTGGAAAACCAGTTGTTGGACTTTTACCAGTGTATCGCAGGCACTGCCTCTATCATGCAGTGAGTTATTCTAGAGTTGGCATCTTATCTGATCTTCATTCTACCATTCTACTAGGCTTCCTGCTTCTGAACGATATGCTATATCATAGGCGCAGTGGACCCCATGGTAAAAAAAAAAAAAAAAAGAAAAAGATTTTTGTCCTTTTTCTTTTGGTGTAAGAGAATCACATGGTCTGCGGAAAAAAATGTGTGGAATACAAGTCTTGAAAAATCAGGAATTTCATAAGCTGTCAGACAGTGGTACTGACATGTATCCAGACATATATCAGGTCTGGTAAAGGCTTCCCAGGTGATGCTAATGGTAAAGAACCAGCCTGCTAGTGCAGGAGACTTAAGAGATGCAGGTTTGACCCCTGGGTCAAGAAGATCCCCTGGAGGAGGGCATGACACTCCATTCCAGTATTCTTGCCTGGAGAATCCCATGGACAGTGGAGCCCAGAGGGTTATAGTCCATAAGGTCGCACAGAGGCAGATACAACTGAAGTGACTTAGCAAACATGCATGCCAGGACCTACTACTGTCTCCTTTTGAATGGAAAATGTCCAACATAACCAGCCTTCCATTAAGCGGCTAGTTGGACTCTTTGTGTGATGCTACCTTACCAAGTGCACACACGACTTTGACTTCTGCTGTTAGCAAGCTGGGGATTCAGCATCAGTAGTAATTTGGCTAGCAGTCATAAGGGGGAATCCATGCTTTGGGTTGATGGGCATATATATATATGCCATCCATTACAGATGTTTCATTTCTGTTCCAATAGTTAGACTTTGTTATGTCAAGGATGGAAGCTGCTTACCCACCTGGACTCATGTCTAGTTGGATTTTGAATACACTTCTGCCATGAGCACACTTTGAAGGTTATTGTCATGAAACCCAAAGATCTGCACACACTGTATTGATTCCCACATCCCCATTCCCATGATTCTTCCCAAAGCTTCCCTGCCTCTGATCTGTCAATCTTATTCTTTCTAGAGCCCTAAAAAGCTAAACTTTTTTCCACTGTCCAGGATTCTGTGTATAGTCATAACTCAAGCCATTTGTACTTTTTTCCAAAGTAATGGGTTGGCCAAAAATTTTGTTTGGAAAAATGTGATGGAAAAACCCAAACAAGCTTTTTAGCCAACCCAACACATACCAGTAAGTATGTTGCTTAGAATTCAGTGTCTGGGGTCACAAGGGAAGCTGAAGAATAATGAAGTGGGTAGCTTATCCCTTCTCTAGGGAATCTTCCTGACCCAGGAACCAAACCCGGGTCTCCTGCATTGCAGACAGAGCTACTAGCTAAGCTGCCAGGGAAGTCCAAATGAAAAAAAAGGAAAAAAAAAATCCCCTTTTGCCTGCTAAAATTAAAGGATTGTCTTTAGGGCAAAGTTTTAGAAATGAAGAGTGATGGAATATTCAAACCATAGCAAAGAGGCTATCTAATATGTTTGAGCTAAATAAGTAGAAGGAAGAAAAAGAATGAAAAACAGAGGTTGCAAGTTCCCAGATTACAAACAGCTTAAAATGTCAAAGACTTTTTTCTTTCGAATTTTAAATATTATATATGACAGTTCAGTTATTTTTAAGTAATAGTGCTTTATCCCCTCTATTATTCTGTATGTGTTCAGAATTATTTTCCCTTTGTTCTCTGCTTTCCTCCCTCCATTTCGCTTTCTCCCTTTCTTTTCTTCCATTTTCCACTTACTTCATTCTCTCTGAACTTCTTTTGAAGACCCTGTGGAGATTGGTGTTAAATACGTAAACAAATCTGAAAAACCTCTAACATGAAACATGCTCTCCCCATCCACCCAACCCCTGTTTCTAGTAGAAGCCATGGCTCTGGATGTTAATGTCCCCTGGATTATATTCTGATATGTTTACATTGTTTCCTGCCAAAAGAATGAGTCAAAAAGACAAATAGCAAAGCTTTTCCAGTCATTCTAGATAACTTGATTCCTCAACAGACTTATGCTACCATAGTATCTTAGAGCAGGGGAGAACCTGATTGATCCACTTAAGGCAAGCTTAAAAATTATTGTCTCAAAGATACTGTTGAAATGCATCCGTGGTCCAATGGACTCAAATAATTGGTTCCATATGATAATATATTTAAAGCAAGTCTATTATGTTGAGCTTTCATTTCTCTACTCATTTATATGTTCATTGATTTTCTTCTAACCCAATCATTCACTCGTAGCTGCTAAGCTCTGGATTTTCAGACTAAACTTTTAAATAAGAAGATCAACATTTATTTTCATGTCTCCAGATATTTAATAAACCATTCAGATATCTATAAACTATGTGCCAGGCACAGTGTTAGGCAGTGGAGGTAAGTGCTGAATAAGACCCAGTTTCCCCTGTTAAGAGATGTTTAATTGGCAGTAGATAATATATACATGTGGAGTTTTGCTCAGAAGTCAGAATTGGAGTTAAAAATCTGAATTCTTGAAACTGTCAAGTACATCTTACTTTCCAAAATGCTTTCCAAACTATGTGTTTGAGAACTCTAGCTCCTTGAGACTTTAGAACACTGAAAAATCTTCCAGAATAGAAGCCAGTTAACCATGTTAGCACAAGTTATTGACTATGACTCCTCTACTCAGAAAAAGGCTGAGAAGATCTCACTAAATTGATTTTCTGGAAAACAAAATTTGAATATATAAATCAGATATAACTGACTTATATCATATGTTCTTATTCAAATAATTTCCCAGGGATATTTATAATACTGATATAATCATGAGTGCTCATATATTTTACCAAGAAAACAAGAGATACAGAGTAAATAACACATCATAAAATTTGACATGCTAGCATTTTGCAAAGATGATTCTCGCCATCTACCAAACTCTAAGTTTTCTGAAGGGTTTGACATTTTATCTGCAGAGATAAATTCTAAGCATATTCTTCCTTAAGACTTTCCTTGCAAGAACTAGAACAATACATGTAGGCAGTGCACTTTTCCCACCTCTGAATTCTCCAGATATTTCCCTAGACAGAGTCAAAGGAAAAAATCAAATAGAAAATCAATGTGGCTGCTGCAGATGCAAAAGACACATGGATCTGAGGGTCATTTGCATGATGCATCTTCTCTTTATTTTTCCTGCTTCTTCTGACCCCTTCAGACACAACATGAACCCATCTGTGAGCTGTCAAGACAACTCCCTCAGGGCCATCACTTTGTTTTTAAAACTTGGAGGTTTTATGAAGACACTGTCAAATAATATATATGTATATATATAATTGCCTGGAGCTGTGCTGACCCTGCCAGGTTTGTGAGCACAATGGTTGGACAAGAAAAGAAGTAGGGGCAGAAGTTACCATGCAAGGCATGCTATGAACGCAAGGTCTCCCTGGATCCCTAACAACAAGAACCACACTAGGGCATGGGAGCTTTTTATAGCCAACTTTTATGCTCTGGTTTTTGTAAAAAAATGTGTTTTATAGGTGAACTGAAGCTTATAACCAGGGAAAGAAGGTATGAAGAGGAGCTGGCGTGTACTACTTCAGCAGTATCCAAATGAAAAGAAACAAGGGAGAGACTGATGCCTTTTCCTTCGAGGCCAAAGGAGAAAAACAAAAGTCATGTTATTAGCCAGTTCTACCTGCTGGTAATAATTAGGTCAGCCTGCTGAGAAATGAAACACCGTGATTTTTAAATTGACATTTCTTAATTTTTCACAGAATTGGGCACTAAACATGTACCTTCATCCAGCATGCGGCAGCCACGTGCCTGGATTTTGCCCAGGAATGTTGAACCTCTGGACGCACGGGTATGCTGGGCTTTATGGGGACTTCTGGGCACTGGTTCCTCCCTCCCGCTAGTTCTAGGTGAGTGCTTACTGCCGTCAAAAAGATCTGGCCACCTGCAGTACATGAGGCTGGAGCAAGTGAAAGATGGAGCTTAGATACAGAGGTGAATTGTTTGGTTCCCCCAAATACCAACATGAAATGAAAAGTGGAAGCATTAATTGCTCAGTCAAGCTGGACTCTTGCCACCCCATGGACTGTAGCACAACAGGTTGCTGTCCATGGAATTCTCCAGGCAAGAACACTGGAACGGGTTGCCATTTCCTTCTCCAGGGGATCTTTTCAACGTAGGGATTGAACCTGGGTCTCCTGCATAGCAGACAGATTCTTCCCTGGTGTCTGCGCCACCAGGGAAGCCTGAAATGAAAAGTGGAGGGTGAAAACTTAAAAGGTGTGTGTGCTGAGCTAGTAATCAGCACCAAGCCAAACAGAGAAAGAGCGAATGTGGAGACTTCTCATTTCTCTAAAGGAACATCTTCCTGAAGACAGTAGGGGAGATATAAGTAGCCAGCCAGGCTACTCTGTTCATATGATTCTCCAGGCAAGAATACTGTAGTGAGTTGTCATTCCCTCCAACCAGGGACTGAACCCATGTTTCCTGTGTCTCCTGCATTGGCAGGCAGATTCTTTACCGCTGAGCTATCTAGGACATGGAGATCTTAAAAAGAAAAAATTAAGAGTCCTCTCCAAAACCGTGAACTTCCTGATGTTCAAGCTGGTTTCAGAAAAGGCAGAGGAACCAGAGATCAAATTGCCAACATCCGCTGGATCATGGAAAAAGCAAGACAGTTCCAGAAAAACATCTATTTCTGCTTTATTGGCTATGCCAAAGCCTTTGACTGTGTGGATCACAATAAACTGTGGAAAATTCTGAAAGAGATGGGAATACCAGACCACCTGACCTGCCTCTTGAGAAATCTGTATGCAGGCCAGGAAGCAACAGTTAGAACTGGACATGAAACAAAAACTGATTCCAAATAGGAAAAGGAGTACGTCAAGGCTGTATATTGTCACCCTGCTTATTTAACTTATATGCAGAGTACATCATGAGAAACGCTGGACTGGAAGAAACACAAGCTGGAATCAAGATTGCCGGCAGAAATATCAATAACCTCAGATATGCAGATGACACCACCCTTATGGCAGAAAGTGAAGAGGAACTAAAAAGCCTCTTGATGAAAGTAAAAGAGGAGAGAATGGTCAAGCCAGTAAATAAAAGCAAAAATAAACAAATGGGATCTAATTAAAATTAAAAGCTTCTGCACAACAAAGGAAAATATAAGCAAGGTGAAAAGACAGCCTTCTGAATGGGAGAAAATAATAGCAAATGAAGCAACTGACAAACAACTAATCTCAAAAATATACAAGCAACTTCTGCAGCTCAATTCCAGAAAAATAAATGACCCAATCAAAAAATGGGCCAAAGAACTAAATAGACATTTCTCCATAGAAGACATACAGATGGCCAGCAAACACATGAAAAGATGCTCAACATCACTCATTATTAGAGAAATGCAAATCAAAACCACAATGAGGTACCACTTCACACCAGTCAGAATGGCTGCAATCCAAAAGTCTGCAAGCAATAAATGCTGGAGAGGGTGTGGAGAAAAGGGAACCCTCCTACACTGTTGGTGGGAATGCAAACTAGTACAGCCACTATGGAGAACAGTGTGGAGATTCCTTAAAAAATTGCAAATAGAACTACCTTATGACCCAGCAATCCCACTTCTGGGCATACACACCGAGGAAACCAGAATTGAAAGAGACACATGTACCCCAATGTTCATCGAAGCACTGTTTATAATAGCCAGGACATGGAAACAACCTAGATGTCCATCAGCAGATGAATGGATAAGAAAGCTGTGGTACATATACACAATGGAGTATTACTCAGCCATAAAAAAGAATTCATTTGAATCAGTTCTGATGAGATGGATGAAACTGGAGCCGATTATCCAGAGTGAAGTAAGCCAGAAAGAAAAACACCAATACAGTATACTAACACATATATATGGAATTTAGGAAGATGGCAATGATGACCCTGTATGCAAGACAGGGAAAGAGACACAGATGTGTATAATGGACTTTTGGACTCAGAGGGAGAGGGAGAGGGTGAGATGATTTGGGAGAATGACATTCTAACATGTATACTATCATGTAAGAATTGAATCACCAGTCTATGTCTGACGCAGGATGCAGCATGCTTGGGGCTGGTGCATGGGGATGACCCAGAGAGATGTTATGGGGAGGGAGGTGGGAGGGGGGTTCATGTTTGGGAATGCATGTAAGAATTAAAGATATTAAAATTTTTAAAAAAATAAATAAATAAATAAATAAGAAAGTAAAAGAGGAGAGTGAAAAAGTTGGCTTAAAGCTCAACATTCAGAAAAAGAAGATCATGGCATCCAGTCCCATCACTTCATGGGAAATAGACGGGAAAATAGTGGAAACAGTGTCAGACTTTATTTTTTTTTGGGCTCCAAAATCACTGCAGATGGTGATTTCAGCCATGAAATTAAAAGACACTTACTCCTTGAAAGAAAAGTTATGACCAACCTAGATAGCATATTCAAAAGCAGAGACATTACTTTGCCGACTAAGGTCCGTTTAGTCAAGGCTATGGTTTTCCAGTAGTCATGTATGGATGTGAGAGTTGGACTGTGAAGAAGGCTGAGTGCCGAAGAATTGATGCTTTTGAACTGTGGTGTTGGAGAAGACTCTTGAGAGTCCCTTGGACTGCAAGGAGATCCAACCAGTCCATTCTGAAGGAGATCAACCCTGGGATTTCTTTGGAAGGAATGATGCTAAAGCTGAAACTCCAATACTTTGGCCCCCTCATGCGAAGAGTTGACTCATTCGAAACGACTCTGATGCTGGGAGGGATTGTGGGCAGGAGGAGAAGGGGACGACAGAGGATGAGATGGCTGGATGGCATCACTGACTCGATGGACGTGAGTCTGAGTGAACTCCAGGAGTTGGGGATGAACAGGGAGGCCTGGCGTGCTGCAATTCATGGGGTCGCAAAGTCGGACAAGACTGAGTGACTGAACTGAACTGAACTCCAAAATCCAGTACTTGCCTGCCTCACCAACCACCTAATTCCTTGCCTTTGATCTATCTATCTTATCCCTTCACTTTGTAAGCACACCAAATAATTTTAATTTCCTGTATACATTTGCAAATCCCTTCACAACAACACTTTAGTCATTTAAAGAATAACTGTGAATTGTAGTCCAGTCCAGCTGACAGACCAATAAAGTCATCACAACTTCTCAAATAAACTAATTTCCAACCACCTCCAGTCTTATGGTCAGCTATGGGAGAACCCAAATGAACACAAAACCCGGATCCAGTAACAGTTTGCTATTGTTCTATTTATGCTTCTCCAATGCACTTAACTTCATAACCTAAATTTTGGTCAGGCACAAATATTTACCACTTTTCAAACAAAAGTTCTATGAACTAGTTCCAAGTTTTCTTTTCTGTTATTTTGAATGGCAATTCAAACCCTGCCACAGTAGCCCCTTTCCAAAGTTCTAAGCCTCATCTCCCAGATGATAACAGTGTAAGCAAACACTGCCCCCCAGCCCTCCTCCAGCATCTGGGCACACTAGACCATTGTACTTCTTACGATTCCACCTCTTTCCCTCACCCAGGTCATATCTTTCATTGTCCCCTGAGTTGATTTAACAAGTGAAACTTGAGCAGAAGTGATGCAGGCCCTTCTGGATAGAAATTTGAAGAGCCGTCTCATGCTTTTCTGTGTTTCTTACCTTCTTGGTTTGTGTCTTGATGGTGATGAAAGCACCAAAGCAAGACTCCTTCAGTGTTACCAGGAGTATAGCTGTCGCCTGCCTACAGCTGAGCCACACTACTCAGTGTGTCATGAGTGAGAAACAAACATCTGTGTGTGTGTGTGTGTGTGTTAAGCACTGAGATTTTGGAATAGCTTGATATCAGCTTAATGTGTCTTAACTCTACCTTCTGACTCTCTGATTCATTCAGTGTAAATTAAGCTCTTCTTGCCTTTGTTTAGTATCAGTGTTTCTGTATTACAAGTAGGACATTGGTATTATTGTAGGACACTTTAAAATTGGTTCTATACATGTATCTCTGAAGTTATTATTTATGGAAATTAAAGAAATATTTGATTCCACTTGTAATTCTAATATCAAATAATGACTTGACTATAACAGCGAATAAGTGACATTTAATTTAATGAACAAGGACGGTTAAAAATTTCTAGGATCTTCTTTCAAATCTCTATTTGGTCCTTGATAGAAAAAGTTTTTTCTCTCATTAAAATGTTGATTTTTTTTTTACTGGTATGCAATGCTTAGAGTATCAACAGAATTGGCTCAGCACTTGAACATTTTGAGTAAATTGTTTCATGATTAAAAAGGAAATTATGACAACATCTAATCATAACCTATTATTAGTTCAGTAGATTATCTGCAAATAAATGAGAAAAAAGAATTCCAGAAATCTAAAAAACATAGCATTTCAAGGTATAATCTATACCCTGCTCTTCACCTTCCTAAGTAACATAAATGCATAATGACCTTTTGGTCCAGAGAAGCATCGTGACATTTTTATCATATTTGCCTTTATCTGACATTAGATCTGTTTGGACCAAAAAAATATATATATCTCTATTTATTATCTCACTTAAGAGTATCCAGTTAAACAAGAGCATCTCAACTGATTCCAAATCTGAGAGCATTATATGAGGTGACTTTTTTTTCTTGTCTCCCTATAGTTTGCATAGAAAAACAAATCTCAAGGATCAGTCTTTAAGACGTGTTCAACACTGCTATGACTGTACCCCTGGGGTCATGTCAAGAAAGTATTGTTGCTTGTAATTAATAAAAAAGGCAATCTATCAATGTACAGCTATTAAATCTGTCAATATATAGTTATTAACCAACATTTTATAAGGGACATTTCTGCAGTTATATATATATATATATATATATATATATATACTCCCCGTTTACTACCTGTTATGGGCTGAACTATGGGCTGTTTGTCTGTCTCTCCCAAAAACTGTATGTTGAAATCCTAACACCAGGTCCTTCCAAAGGTGACTTTTTTTTCAAAATAGAGCCTTTAAAGGTATATTTAATTAATACGAGGCCAAATTAGAGGAAGGTGGGGCTACTTATCCAATGTGACTGATGTCCTTCTAAGAAGATACCCATAGGAAAGACAGAAGCACCCTGGAAGAATACCAGGTAATAATGAAGGCAGAGATTGGAATTATACAGCTGCAAGCCGAGAGATATCAAAAACTGTCAGCAAGCCACCACAAGTCAGGATGAGGCAAAGAAAATTCCCTACAGGTTTCAGATGGAGCATTGAACCCCAGATTCCAACACTGTGACTTCAGATTTACAGTCTCTAGAACTGTGAGACAGTAACTTTTTATTGTGCTAATCCACCTCTTTGTGGTTCTTTGTTATGGCAGCTCTGAGAATCTAAGACACTCCCTAACCATTTAAAGTACCTGAACCAATGCCATTCTTCCAAATCATCCCACCCTCTCCATCTCCCACAGAATCCAAAAGACTGTTCTATACATCTGTGTCTCTTTTACTGTCTCGCATACAGGGTTATTGTTACTATCTTTCTAAATTCCATATATATGCGTTAGTATACTGTATTGGTGTTTTTCTTTCTGGCTTGCTTCACTCTGTATAATAGGCTCCAGTTTCATCCACCTCATTAGAACTGATTAAAATGTATTTTTTTTTAATGGCTGAGTAATACCCCATTGTGTATATGTACTACAGCTTTCTTATCCATTCATCTGCTGATGGACATCTAGGTTGCTTCCATGTCTTGGCTATTATAAACAGTGCTGCGATGAGCATTGGGGTACATGTGTCTCTTTCAATTCTGGATGGGGAACACGTGTATACCTGTCTGTGGCAGATTCATGTTGAGGTATGGCAAAACCAATACAATATTGTAAAGTAATTAAACTCCAATTAAAATAAATAAATTTATATTAAAAACAAAAAAAATTAATAATGACCATAAACCAATTAAAAAAATAAAATAAATTTCCTGAACCAGGGAAACATGAAGTCAAAGGACCCAGGAAGGACAGGAACTCAAGATGAAGATCTCATAGCTGCCTAATGCGTGGTGGCTTGGAAAGCATTAGGCAGGGATGGAGGTGGTGTTGCTTCTGCCTGACAAGGTTTTACAAGGTTTAGAACTCAGAGTCACCCTGTGAGAAAAAGAAACCATGGATAAAGGGCCATGTGGCATGAGGCTGGAACCTTTAATCCTGAGGGATTCACCTGCCTCCCAAGAGCTCTGTGTGACCCATCTATGTGTTTTTCCCCTTCAAGTGCAGGATTATCCACAATATTTACAGCTGTTCCATAACGCAAAAGCAGCATTCATTTAGCAAAGTAAACATTCAAGGGAGGACTTGGAAGCACAAGCTCTTTTGCATTTTTACAAAAGATGAATTCTTTTTTTCTTTTTTTGATCTTTCAAGAAAATTGCAGACATATATATTCTAAATATTATCTAAATCAAAAACTTGATCTCTCATTTCACATTTGGTTTCAGCCAGTCCTAATCATCCATTCAGTTTCAGCCAGTCCTAATCAGCTCAATATATTAATTTCCAGAAAACATTTCCTAAAATGACCTTAATTGGAACACAAACAACCTTAAAGATAATGAGAAACTGGGAAGAAAAGGAGGTCAGATGTAGATAAAATAACAAATCTAAAAAATAAGACCAGATGAGCTCTGTACAGTTTCCTTTAAACAAATGTATTATTAAAGGAAATGGCTTAATATGCAAACTCATTAAATCACATTCCCATGTCATTTTTTCCCCTTTAAATAACTCTTTTCTGAATCAATGCAAACCAGCACTTAAGCTGTTTCCTCAGAGTACGTTTGATTTGTAAATACAGGCAAAGGAATAAAAACAACAAAAACATCCTATTAAAAAGCAGACTAATTGGCAAAATGCCCTCTGAGCTCTTTCAACGGATTTAAAAATCTCAGCCAAGCGTCTGAATTTATGGTAGTTTTATCTTTCATCACTGTTGTCAGGTGGCTTTCATCTGTATGCCCAGCATTCAGCTCTCTACAGACTTTCGAAGTGTAAATCAGCCCTTGAACTTGGTCATGAGAAGACATTTGACATGGAGTGTTCTAGAGAGACTAAATATGTCTCTCTTATCGAATTGTTTGCTCTGAATTGATATTGAATTCTTCTTCTTCCAGTCACTCACAGGCTCGTTTCAACTTTGTTTTTCTAGCCTCTCCCCATCCTTGACTGGCAGGTATATTAGCTAAATTTGTCAGACTAGTGGCCTGTCCCCCAGAGCAAACCAGGAAGGGCTGACCTCATGTTCACAGCATGCGCGGCCAACACAGCCTTCCCCATCAGTGCGCGCCTGTGAAGACCAGGAGGGCTCTCAGCTGCCTTCCTGAATGAGCTTGATGATCAAGTTTATCCCATCAGGAAGGAAAGCGTTAGTCAGAGCCCAGTTGCATGGCTTATGTTGAGAGTGAACTTTCTGACATTTCAAATCTGCCATATCAAATTAAGCAGAATAAAGCCGGCTGTTTGCTGGATTATTTATACCATCACAGGAAACTTGGAATGACTTATTAAAGAATGGAAATATTTCTCTTTCTTTAGCAAGAAGCTTGCCTCTGCCAAGATACACAGCAACTGGCTGGATATGAGAATGGTGCAAGAGAGTTCCCACTTCCAAGGTTATTAAAACATACCTGGGCTCGTTTAAAAGCTCCACCGAGCATGAGGATGAACACTGAGGCTGCTCCCCTGAGCTGTGTGGGCAGTCCCTGTTACATGCACGTGAAAAATAAAAGGAACAGGGGCATCTGATTTTGCTGAGAGTATTGCTGACCATAAGCTTTGGACAAAGGTGTTTATCACCCTAATAAGCCCCAAGGAATGCTGTCGGAAGGGTGACTCTGAAAGTGGTTTTAGCGTCCTTGCTCATTTACTGAATTGAGCTGAGTCCAGAAATCGCTGATGAAAGCCAGCAATGGAATTTGGCAATATAAGCTCTGTATACGTGAGACTTTTTTGTTAGTGTAATTTTTGTTTTTCATTACAAGACAATATTGGTTCCAGTAAATAATTTGAGGATGTAGCCATAGATGAAGCTTTTAGGCACTCAGAATCTTACCACCCAGAGATACCAAGTATGGACAATTATGTATTTTATATGCAATTATGTACATAATCTTCCAATTATGTACCTTTATCAGTCTTTTTGTTTATGAAAAATAACATTTACACTCACAGATTGTCCAAGGAAAAAATATATTGTCTAGTAATATGTACTTTAAGTAAATCAGTATGTGTTTACTAATACACACAAGCACTCTCATACATATACTTTTAAACACATAGGTATGTGTAGATATACATAAATATTAAAATATACAAATGCACACATCTATATATCTATTTTATATTTTTATTTATCTTTGAAAATGTAATATCTAATCACTTGAATGTTCCATATTTACACAAAGTTTTTCTTTCTTTTTTCTGACTAAGTTGTTTGGAATTATTCCTTTTTACCAGTACAAATAATGTTAAAATGAATATTTTCACATAGAAAGCTTCCTACTTTGAATATTGCTTTAGGGTACATTTTTAAAGGTGAATTTAATTGGGTCAAAGAAAATCAACACCTTCAGGACTCACAGTTCACATTTCTCAACTGTTTTCCTGAAAGTTTGTACCAATTAACTCTCTCCTAGGAGTGTAGGTGGTTACCCTGAATAGCAAATTTCAAGGTTACAAATCAAGAGTTCCATACTGTCTCCTCAAACAGCTTGAACATGTTTTTTTTTTTCCTATGCAAACCTCAAAATCAAATCTGTAAGACAAGTTGCTATGCTCTGTTCAGTAACAGTATAAAGAATACAATCATAGTGCACAAAATATGCATATCTATCCAGTCATGTGGTCATGTATGGATGTGAGAGCTGGACTGTGAAGAAGGCTGAGCGCCGAAGAATTGATGCTTTTGAACTGTGGTGTTGGAGAAGACTCTTGAGAGTCCCTTGGACTGCAAGGAGATCCAACCAGTCCATTCTGAAGGAGTTCAACCCTGGGATTTCTTTGGAGGGAATGATGCTACAGCTGAAACTCCAGTACTTTGGCCACCTCATGTGAAGAGTTGACTCACTGGAAAAGACTCTGATGCTGGGAGGGATTGGGGGCAGTAGGAGAAAGGGACGACAGAGGATGAGATGGCTGGATGGCATCACAGACCCGATGGACATGAGTCTGAGTGAACTCCGGGAGATGGTGATGAACAGGGAGGCCTGGCGTGCTGTGATTCATGGGGTCGCAAAGAGTCGGACACGACTGAGAGACTGAACTGAACTGAACTGAATCCAGTCATGATATTTGTGAGCCTTAAAATATCTTTTTATGGCTAAAAAGTTTTCTGCTTTCTCTGATTATGTTATAGGGTTGATTGTTTAAGGTTAAGTATTAATTTTTAAACAGGTACGTTAAAACGATGTTTGTTTATTATTCTGAGTACTCACATACTTGCTGATAGAGACAATATATAAAGTTGTACAAAAAGCAGGTCAGTGTGTTGATGACGGGGGGTCTTCCATCTGTCATCCTTACTAACCAAGGGTGCCTCATCTAGGTAAAAAGGGGAGAGAAAGCACAGTTACAACTGAAAGCTGCATGCAGAGTAAAACCAAAGGCAGGGGACAGTGGAAGAAAATAAATATAAGATAGATAGATAGATAGATAGATAGATAGATAGATAGATAGATGATCGAAACAAAGAATGAGACGGGAATATGGTAGTAAAAAACACAGCATAGCAGGTGGAAAGAGAGAAGGCATACAAGAGGGAGGGGGCACTGTGCTCTACAAAGTGCTTCTGGCTATTTCTTTGTGATAAATTTGTCTTTCCTCACCTTCTGGGAGGAGCCATATGAATTAGGAGACAACGTAAGGGCATGGTTGTCTAGAGGTAATTCTGAGTGACTTTATGAATTTTTCTCCTTCCTCCTCCTCTTCCCTTATTTTCTCTCCCAGCTCAGCCTTATTTCTTCCACAGAAGGGAGCATGTGTATCCATTCACCTGTATTTCATAGCACTATTTTGGGAATGATAGATTTGAAAAATCAACTCTTGAATAGGTATTCTTTTCTGTACTCCTTCAACATCTGGATTCTTTCCTTTCTCCATTCTTAAAAAGAATGAGATTCTCCTGGACAAGGATATGTCGATGGGCTTCTCTGGCAGCTCAGATGCTAAAGAATATGCACATTCAGTAGGGCTTTCCAGCTGGCGCTAATGGTAAAGAACCCACCTGCCAATGCAGGAGACTTAAGAGACACGGGTTCGATCCCTGGGTCAGGAAGATCCCCTAGAGGAGGAAGAGGAAACACTCCAATATTGTTGCCTGGGAGAATCCCATGGACAGAGGAGCCTGTCAGGCGACAGCCTGTAGCATCACACAGAGCTGGACACGACTGAAGCTACTTAGCATGTACACCAGGCTTTCCTGTCCTTCACCATCTCCCGGAGCTTGCGCAAACATGTCCATCGAGTCGAGGATGCCATCCAACCATCTCATCCTCTGTCCTCCCCTTTCTCCTCCTGTTTTCAATCTTTCCCAGCATCAGGGTCTTTTCCAGTGAGTCCTGAATTACCCAGGCCTTAAGTCTGCCTTTGCATGTCTCTTTTTTAAGCTTGACAGATACAATAGAGAACTCCCAGTTAAATTTGAATTTCAGTAAACTTGATTTTCTTTAGGAAACATTTGCTCTGGACGATATTTAAGACATGTGAGGCATATTTGGCCTACTTTCTGTTTGTGAACTTGATCTTGGGAAATCTCTCCTCCCTGTAGCTTTTTTTGTAGCCCACCACTGATGTCAGATGCTCATATCCATAAATGACTGAGACAATATGGGGAGCTCTTACTTACAAGGTTTATTAACTGCATAGACTTAGATTCTGGAGGAGGAATGGCTGAACCGAGAAACCATCTCATGATCACAGCCAGACATTGATCCATGATCTCTTGTACACTATTTTGTTACTCTACCCTAAAAACTGGAGAAGGAAATGGCAGCCTACTCCAATATTCTTGCCTAGAAAATTCCATGGGCGAGGGAAGCTGGTGGGCTACCATACGCTGGGTCACTAAAAGTCAGACATGATGAACTGACTGAGTACCAATAGGCAACACCTCTAGACAGTCCCCAGGATTCCTTTCAGAGAGAATCTCCGCGGAACTCATGCGGCTGTGCCTCCAATGACTGTTTACTTCATTTTAATGTAGTTTGTCTCGTTTTTAAAGTCATTAGTGTTCTTGCCTGGAGAATCCCAGGGGCGGTGCAGCCTGGTGGGCTGCCATCTATGGGGTCACATAGAGTCGGACAAGACTGAAGTGACCAAGCAGCAGCAGCAGCATCACCTTGGAAACAACCTCAGTGCAGAGGAACTAGGCTTAGAAAATGTTCAGTTTAATCTCTTGAAGCCTTTTTTCCATTAGGTCAATAGTCAGCTCTGCCTTTAGCTGCATTTTCATATGTGGTTGTAGGAATGTAAACGTTTTTTGGTTCCTTTCTCCTTATTTTGTCTTCCTCTCTAGAAAGTTTGAGTGATCTCTGCTCAGACTGTTATATTTGCTGGACTTCTGCTCTATTGCTACTAACCCCAATACCCTTTCCTCTTCTGTAACACAGATTTCCCTCTTAGTAATGCTGCCCACTCAACAATTTTTTTCAAACCTCTTCTTATTCTACTTGCTGCAGATAAAAACAAATTCTTTATCCTGAATTTTATCCCAAATTTATCCTGAATCTTTATCCCAAATTTCTTTATCCTGAAGAAGGATCCTGCTATTAAGAAAATGGCCAAGAATAGGTTAAAAAATGTAGTATCAATTTCCCAGTAGGTATTTGATTTTTCTACTAACCTCAACTTACTACTGAGTAACCTGGAAAAGTAGTCTTTCAGTTTTATTTATTCCTCTATGACTGGAGGGTGGTACTGGTTTTCTAGTATCTGGCATTCTCTTCAAATCACTTTCATAGTTGATTTCCACTCTGGCAATTGCCAGGGCCAGAGTTTCCAATAGAACGTGTTGTTTGGCCCAGTTTATGATCTGAATGAGAAGCAAGATTCTGACTTCAAAAGCTAAAGTTCCGCTATAAGCCAAATAGGGACATTCTCTTGAATTTCAAAGGGTAAGTATTCCTTTTTCCATTCAATCCACTATCTTAGACTAGAATTTGAATTCAGGAAATACCTTATTGGAAAACCTGGTAAATAACTTGAATAGAATATATGTTTGTGATTGATTATTTTTTTTACAGACAATTAACTGACCCTCTCGCTCTTCCCACCAAAAAAAGAAAGAAAAAATCCTGGGATATTTTCAGCTCTGTCTTTTGTTGTTGTTGATTTTCTTAGTTTTTAACTGATGGTTTCAACTGAAAAAGTCAAGTTCTCACACTCAACCAGGTTGCAAAAAGAAAAATTAAAATGGGTCATTTATATTTGTCCATATTTTATAAGATGCTTCTCTGAATTGTGTTATTTTCTCTAAAGAGTGTTTCTGTTTTTCATTACTTATTGTCTAAGCATCTGTGTCTTCTGTCACTATCCACACTTATCTAATTATGATTTTAGATCTTATAAGAACAGTATTTTTACCAGGTTTGTTCTTTTCTAGCCCTATTTTTCCCATATTGTGAAAATAAGATGACAAGTACCTTAAAGACAATTTTGAAATAAAAATCAATAATACATTCCCAGCATCACAGCAAAAACTTTGCATTTACCTATATTTGTTTTTGCCTTTTCAAACAAATATGCACATAATATTTGTCATAGTTTACAAAATTTAGTGAATGTTTTTGTTTTTGACAATTTTACTTTATGTTTAAGGATTGCATAAGAATAAAAATGTGAATGTGTCTAATATAATGTTGATCAAATAGGTATTTAAACAGATCTTTGAATCTGTAACTCTAAGTAAACTTTTCTGCCATGTTGTAAAGTGCATAATATCTAATCAAGCTGATATTGAAAACTCAAAGTATATTCAAAATATAGTCATTGTAGATTTTTTCCTTTTCCTTTTCTTTTTTTAAATCATAGATAGTGAGCATTCATAATTGTAACAATAGTGAAAGTTGCTCAGTCATGTCCGACTCTTTGCAACCCCATGGACTATACAGTTCATGGAATTCTCCAGACCAGAATACTGGAGTGGGTAGTCTTTCCCTTCTCCAGGGGATCTTCTCAATCCAAGGATAGAACCCAGGTCTCCCACATTACAAGGGTATTATTTACCAGCTGAGCCACAAGGGAAGCCCTAATTATAGATAATGATGTAACAAATTTTAGTACATTTTCTTCCTATGAAATTTTTGGAACTGGAATTCCTATATCAGAAGATCTGAATACTGAGCTTCCCAAAGATTATACCAATTCACAATACCATTAAAATAATCACAGCATATAATCATGAAATTATCAGATTTGTTTCTGATAACTTTTAAAAATTATTAAAAAATAACAACATAACATTTATTTTTATTACATATGTCTTTCTTTTAAGTGTTGCATTAGTATGGAGGCCAAACATTTTTCCAATATTCTAGGTGCAATTTCCATCCTTCTTTTTTTAAAAAGTTTACATTATACATTACCAGATTTTATGGTGGGGGTAAAAAAATACTGTTTAGTAGATCCTAGAGAGGGTTGCAGGGCTGAAAGCTCCATTAGAAAGGACTCAAAGAACTTAGAGGACACCTTGAAGGCTGAAAGTCCTTGAGTGGATGCAGTGTTACCAATGATTTTGCCAAGAGAGCAGATGATTTTAAAAAAGAAAAACAAAGTAAAATTCCAATACTAAACACGTTTCTCCTGATACATTAGTCCATTCATTTCTTGCTGTCAATGATTTTGTTTTTAACTTGAATCATTTAGGAAAGCTATAATACTTTTTTCAGACTCTGCCTTATTAAAACATTTTTGGTCAAAAGCAACAGTTGGACACTAATTTTAGTCTAAGAATGTTAATGATCACCTTGGCTTCAGAAAGGAAAACAAATGAATAGATAAGTAAATAAATAAATACACATCTTATAATTTCTTTGTTAGGAGAGGGTGGCTGTGGCTTTCCTAGTAAATAAAGGTGATTTTACTTATTAGCTTCCTTCTAATGTCTCTTCCTTTTTCTTCCTCTTTTTTTTAACCGTCAGTTAAAAGACTCAGAAGATAAGGAACAAATATATATGCATAAACTCTATTTCAGATGCTTATCAGAAAGTGATTGATCACTGAAACAAACTGAAATTGAATACTTTACAGGGAACTTAAGCAAATGATGCTGCTACTGCTGCTGCTGCTAAGTCACTTCAGTCCTGTCTGACTCTGTGCGACCCCAGAGACAGCAGCCCACCAGGCTCCCCCATCCCTGGGATTCTCCAGGCAGTGAGTTGCCATTTCCTTTTCCAATGCATGAAAGTGAAAAGTGAAAGTGAAGTCGCTCAATCATGCCCGGCTCTTAGCAACCCCATGGACTGCAGCCTACCAGGCTCCTCCATCCATGGGATTTTCCAGGCAAGAGTACTGGAGTGGAGTGCCATTGCCTTCTCCGAAGCAAATGGTAGCCGTTTATTATTCTGAACAGAGGAATTTGATAAACTAAGCCACCAAAAGGATACAGATATTTCAGGAAATACTATGTTACCACCCCACACTTTACTTAATGATTAACATGTGCCTGATTCATGCTCACAATCAATCCGTTTGTGTATTAATAAGCTCATTCTGTACCCTTACATGTGATGCAAAGCAGATTTTTTCTTTCTTTTGACTTCTAACGAGGCATGACAAGCAAAGTACAATAACTGAATTCTCCAATATCTCCTGGTCCACGGAGAACAAAAAGCAGCATTAGATGAAATAAATTTAAGATGGAACAGGAATTGGTTGCAAAATAGGGTGTAAAACTTTACTTAAAAGCTATTTCTACGCGTAGCATTTTCTCTGAATACTGTAATAGAATTCTAGTTGCAATAATGGTTTGCTTACGGGCAAGCAATTAAGCACCTGCAGTCACTCCACAGGATGTAGATTTCACATGAACAGCTATTGTATAAATAAACAAATAGAAACTCACATATATAATGGCAAAGGCAAACACAGCTCAGATCTAAATTTTAAAAAAGGCAGTTTTACACATTTTGGAAAATCATTTGTTTCTGTGTATAATTGGATTCAACTTAGCATTTTCATTTCCCAAATGAATAATTAACAATATCATCATTATCTTTACAGTCTTCTACAGCAACTTAATCATAACAGGGCTATCACGAGCAACTGCATTAAGGTAAGTTTAAAAAACATATAAGCAATGCATATGGTAAACATAAGCATGAGATTTTTCAGATGTAGGTGGGAGTTTATTTCTTGACAATGCATTCCCTCTTCATTGTTTTGGTGGTCTCTCCTGGGAGAGCAGAATTATTGCCTCGGGGTATCTCATATGTTCTCTAGATCTTGAGTTGCCCCTTGCTTTAATATGTCTTGTGTGGCGTATGTAGCCCTTTGCAATTTATTCAGATTCAAAAACAACTGATATAGAATCACAACTTTGCCATGTACAACTCAGTGACCCTATTAAGCTGCATTGGCTTTCCTGGGGGCTCAGATGGTGAAGAATCCGCCTGCAATAAAGAAGACCTAGGTTCAATCCCTGAGTTCAGAAGATCCCCTGGAGGAGAGCATGGCAACCCATTCCAGTATTCTTGCCTGGAGAATCCCCATGGACAGATGAGCCTGGTGGGCTCTAGTGCATGGGGTTGCAGAGTCAGACAAGATTGAGCAACTAAGAACAGAAAAATTAAGCTGCATCACCTTTCTAAACTTGAATTTCTTCATGTGAAAAATCAAGATATAAATAGCATTTCCTTTCTAAGTGAGTGTGAAGAATCTCTACTTAGACAGTGGAGTAAAATTGGACACTTTCTCTGAGTTTCAGCTACCACTTAAAGAGGATCGCCAGCCAACAGTAAACTGCTTTCACTCTGGGCAGACTGGTCTTTTTCTAATCTGTGCCCTGGACCAAAAATATCTGGATCTCAACATTCTGCACCAAGGTCAGGCAATCAGGCTAGAACCTATACCTGATTTCACCAAGACCCATGAGTAGCAAAGGGAATTAGTTCATCAAGTTATATGACACAGTCTTTTAAGCCTTAAGGAAGAACCAAATGGCGCAAAGACAGGAGATTATTGCCAACAGTGAAAGAAAGAAGATGATGTTTTCATTAATTTAGAAACCATGACGTATCAGTATAGTTTAGTCGCTCAGTTGTGTCCAACTCTCTGCAACCCCATGGACTGCAGCACATGCTAGGCTTCTCTGTCTGCCACCAACCCCCAGAGCTTGCTCAAACTCATATCCATTGAATCGGTGATGTCATCCAACCGTCTCACCCTCTGTTGTCCCCTTCTCCTCCTACCTTCAATCTTTCCCAGCATCAGGGTCTTTTCCAGTGAGTCAGTTCTGCATATCAGGTGGCCAAAGTTTTGGAGTTTTAGCTTCAGCATCAGACCTTCCAATGGATATTCAGGACTGATTTCCTTTAGGATGGACTGGTTTGATCTCCTTGAAGTTCAAGGGACCCTCAAGAGTCTTCTCCAACATCACAGTTCAAAAGCATCAGTTCTTCAGTGATCAGCTTTCTTTATAGTCAAACACTCACATCAATAGATGACTACTTGAAAAACCATAGCTGTGACTAGACAGACCTTTGTCAGTAATGTCTGCTTTTAATATACTGTCTAGGTTGGACATAGCTTTTCTTCCAAAGAGCAAACGTCTTTTAATTTCATGGGTGCAATCACCATCTGCAGTGATTTTGGAGCCCAAGAAAATAAAGTCTGTCATTGTTTCCATTGTTTCCTCATCTATTTGCCATGAAGTGATGGAACCGGTTGCTGTGATCTTAGTTTTCTGAATGTTGAGTTTTAAGCCAACTTTTTCACTCTCCTCTTTCACTTTCATCAAGAAGCTCTTTAGTTCTTCTTCACTTTCTGCCATAAGGGTGGTGTCATCTGCATATCTGAAGTTATAAATGTTCTCCTGGCAATCTTAATTCCAGCCTGTGCTTCCTCCAGCACAGAGTTTCTCATGATGTACTCTGCATACACGTTAAATAAGCAGGGTGACAATATACAACCGTGATGTACTCCTTTCCTGATTTGAAACCAGTTTGTTGTTCCATATTCAGTTCTAACTGTTGCTTCTTGACCTGCATACAGATTTTTCAGGAAGCAGGTCAGGTGGTCTGGTATTTCCATCTCTTGAAGAATTTTCCAGTCTGTTATGATCCACACAGTCCATGGCTTTGGTGTAATCAATAAAGAAGAAGTAGAGGTTTTCTGGAATTCTCTTGGTTTTTCAATGATCCAGCAGATGTTGGCAGCTTGATCTCTGATTCCTCTGGCTTTTCTGAATCCAGCTTGAACATCTGGAAGTTCATAGCTCATGTACTGTCAAAGAGCTTTGACCAGGCCAATCAGCAGGCTTCACTGGGTACTGGTGGGCCTGGTGACGTCTGTTCAGGCTTCAACCATGACATATAGCTCAAAGTATATTAAGGTGTTCCAAATGGCACAATGGTAAAGAATAAGCCTGCAATTCAGGAGACAAGGGAGATGAGCATTTGATCCCTGTGTCAGTTGGGATGATGGCCTGGAGGAGGAAATGGCAATCCACTTCAATATTCTTGCCTAGGAAATTGTGTGGCTTTTGGAGCTTGGAGGATTATACTCCATGGGGTCGCAAAGAGTTGGACATGGCTGGGCACACTAGCATATGCTAAATTGTCCAGGTTGCATTGTTCAAGCAGTTCCCAGCTCTCAGGTTTTAGGAAAACTGTGAGTGAAAATAAGATTGAAATTGTAGAGCAGTAAAATCCAAGGTTTTGGCAACCAGTTTGTCTGAGTTTTCTTATCACAGTCATCATTAGTTTTGAGACTTTAGGAAATTTCCTTGCCCTCTCAAAGGTCACTGTCTTCATTGCTAGAAGACTAATAGTGATAGTAGCTACTTTGGGGTCTTGGGGCATCAATCAATAACTCGGCAGATTATCTGGCATGAAATTAAGTTCCCAGTAAGCCTTGTTAATATTAATATAGGTAAGATATGAAGTGAAAGTCTCTCAGTCATGTCCGACTCTTTGCAAACCCATGGACCATACAGTCCATGGAATTCTCCAGGCTAGAATACTGGAGTGGGTGGCCTTTCTCTTCTCCAGGGGATCTTCCCACCCCAGATTTGAACCTAGATTTTCCACATTGCAGGTGAATTCTTTACCAGCTGAGCCTCAAGGGAAGCCCTTATGGAAAATATGAAGTTAACAGCATGGGAGAGGGCAACAAAAGAGGGCAGTAAAACTGAAGGTCTCTAGAAAGATCGACACTGGATTCTAAAGATAAATTAGTACTGTTGCAGAGTAGTAATCTAATCAGTTCATTTTCTTATCAATGTTGGAATGCTCTTAAGTCTGCCCAGTTTCCCCCAAAGATATTTATCAAAATCTATCCAAGAAAACTTTTTTGAATTTCTTAACCTTGATAAAAGAATTCCTCTGATTCACTGCATTATAATTAAGGCCATATTTATAAAGGAATAAGATAAAAATTATGTATATAAACTATACATCAGTCTCATGTTAGAATAAAGTCTATGGTTGGTTATGAGTGTGTCATGTTTAATAGACTCATTTTACATATTTACTATATAGTATAAAATCTTGAATTTATTCCAGATAAATATGATGTTTGTGGTCATTTCTATACTGTACTAGGTCATTATTCTTGTTTCTGTTAAATATAATATTATTTCTAAAGGAAATCTCAGGTCTATACCTTATTCATATGATTTTGCCCTATTGTGAATTTCAAGCATACAACCCAAAGCAGACATGGGATCTTACTTATTTCAGAAGTCTTGGTTGTAGTTTTAAATATCAAAGTTATATGCTGAAAAAGTTCTTTTCTTTTCTTTTCTTTGATAGTATGTGTAAGATAATACTTGATAAAATGAACTGTATTATTCAGAAAACATACAACTCAATGACTTTAAAAACCAATTTAAGGTTTACCTCCCGAACAGATATTTCTCTATGCTGTTCCTCACTTAAGGGCTAGCTACAGTGCCTTTAAGCAAGAATCTGAGCAATCTCCTCCCAATAAATAACCATTACAGTTGGTGTCGATGGGCCTCTTGTTGTCTTTTCTGCTTCCCCAAGGAATTCAACAAAAGCAGGGAAGATTAACGAGGGAAGTTGGAAGCTCATATTATATCACATTCACTCAAAACTTGCCAGGTTTAAAGTCAAATTAGGAATTGCCGTTAAACCTTGAAAAGTTGGTTGTAAAGGATAGGGTAGCAACTAAAATTTACAGCAGAATAAAATGTTAGAATCCTAATAAATGTCCAAGGAGAGCATATACACTAAGAGAGTAGACTCTTTCCAAGGTTATCTTGGATTTCATGGAAACATTTCTATTAAGTCCCCACATAAAAAGTGGGAAAAGAAAGATATTGCAACAATTCACAGAAGAAATTGTATTCTGTTTAAATCACTGCAGAATTACCTATGATTTCTAGTCAAGTGTAAATTCTAATCATGAAACTCTGAGCATCATTGTTAGTAGAAATGGAATGGGAAAATGTATAAAACCAACAAATAACATAGTGTATCCAAAACAAGTACCATATCCAGAAAGACTTAGCATTTTTCTGCTAGTTCATTTCTTGCCAACTCCCATGATTTTTAATGAATTCCAGAATATCGATCCATACCTATCTACCCTATTTGATATTAGCAATAGAATGGTTAAATGGTAACCACACTAGTTAAATGCAGCAAGAGCACCAGTTTGAATGCATTGCCTAGAGTCAATATTTCAATTCTATCAATAATTTCAATAAAGAAAAAGAAGAAATATCTATTCTCATTGTCAAAGCAATCAGAAAGCTTATCCCACATCCCACCCACTAAGTTCCAGAGCAATGTATGCTCTCTTGTGATAGGTGGAAACTAGGGTGAATCATAGATAGAGTAAGGTAAATGTAAAAGTGTGCCCAGTCCCCAAAATAAAGTAGCTGCCTTGGACATTTTTCAGAGCACCCTGCAAGGAAGTTTGCTATATCTCTGCATTGGGCAGGTCTTGTCTAAATAGAAATCAAAGTGGCAAGAGTTATAGAAATTGATGTGATGAGAACTGAAAAGTATTTGAGGTTGGAACTCTGAGCAATTGTTGGATAAATAATTTAAAACCTGCGGATAGTGATAAATGTCCTGACTCAAGCATGTGACCTTTCAGCAGAGCAGGGCAGAGACACACTTTTGCATCTCAGTGAAGAGCAGCAAGCTGGCGATATTTCAGCTGTGCCTGGCTATCGATGAAGAGATGGACATTAAAAACAGAACTGCACTTATCTGTGAATATGCAGCCTAGAATTTGTTTTCTGGCAGGCACTAATTAAACTCATTAAAAATATTAATTCTGATGACGCTCATAACAACCTATGAGATAGGAACTGTAATAACTCTTGTTTTGCAGATGGGAAAACAGAAGCACAGAGTGGTCAGGCAACTTATTCAGAATGCAGAGTCAGGTCACAGCGTGTTCAGGATTGAGAGCCAGGCACTGTGTCTCCAGAGCTGAGGCCCTGCTGCCAACCACAGTGATTGAAACTGAGAGAGAGAGAGCAAGGAATGCAGGAGCGAGTGAGTCATTCTGGAGCCTTCTTGAAGTGCCTTCGGGGAACAAAACTGCCTGGAAGGGCAAAAAGGACCTTCAAGAGTGAAAAGAGCCTAGCAACTGAGACCACTGTGGGGAGCCCCATGACGACAGCGAAAGTGAGTGTCCCACCTGCGGGATGAGAGCTCCGAGGCAGTGGCAGGAGTTCTGCAGAAAAAAGAGAGCACTCCATACAAAGGGGTCAGCCTTCAACTCCACCCAGCCCAGGGGATGCCACACTCACAAAAGTGAAATCCATCACCCTCCCTTCAACTCCTCTTCTGCATGCAGACACTTCTCTCCTACCAGAACACTAAGAACATTCCTCTTTCCACAGACCAACTTCAGAGAGTGTCTGTGCTCTAGTCTAAGTTTGATTCTTCTCATACAATCCTCTGGTTCAATCCCCTTGCAAGGAGCAGTCAACCCTAAAGGAAATCAGTCCTGAATATTCTTTGGAAGGACTGATGCTGAAGCTGAAACTCTAATACTTTGGCCACCTGATGCGAAGAGCTGTGATTGGAAAATACCCTGATGCTGGGAAAGATTGAAGGTGGGAAGAGAAGGGGATGACAGAGGATGAGATGGTTGAATGGCATCACCAACTCAATGGACATGAGTTTGAGCAAGCTCTAGGAATTGGTGATGGACAGGGAGGCCTGGTATGCTGCAGTCCATGGGGTCACAAGAGTCAGACATGACTGAGCAACTCAACTGACTGACTGATACAATCCTCTGGTTATCTTATATTAGGCATTCCCAAGAATACGGGGGTGGGTAGCCTATCCCTTCTCCAGTGGGTCTTCCTGACTCAGGAACTGAACTGGGATTCCTGCAGTGCAGGTGGATTCTTTATCAGTTGAGCTACCAGGGAAGCCTGATATTAAGTAGTAGAGCTAAATATTTT
Source organism: Ovis aries (assembly GCF_016772045.2). Lineage (NCBI taxonomy): Eukaryota > Metazoa > Chordata > Mammalia > Artiodactyla > Bovidae > Ovis > Ovis aries. The sequence continues at coordinate 93,620,903 of NC_056060.1, forward strand.
GAATTATTGCTCCAATTCCAATCCAACACTGCAAGAAAAAAAAAATGTTTTTTCTCCTTTCCTAATCTAGACCACCCTTTAGTGAAGATAGTTTTCTTATTAGGTTGGGGAGGAGTTTCTCAGAATACTCCTCTGTGAGAAGATGGTCCTTTTCCTATTTGAAACCTAACCCCATAGGCCAGGTCACTTCTGCTGTCTTTTTGCATACATATGGCCACTCTATTCACTCCACTTGGGTTCTTATGATTCATATCAGGTTGCCTCCCATGGACATGTGTACCTCTGCACACATGCTATCCAACACCCTGCACTAGGCTTCCACTGAAACAGGAGGTAAGGGAGCAGGGCACAACATTGAAAATAATGACATAGCCATCGTTTTCACTGTTGTTCAATTACTTAGTTGTGTCCAACTCTTTGTGAACCCATGGACTACAGATCACCAGTCTTCCTTGTCCTTCACCATTCCCTAGAGTTTGCTCAAACTCATGTCCATCGGTTATGCCATCCAACCATCTCCTTCTGTCAACCCTTTCTCCTCCTGCCCTCAATCATTCCCAGTGTCAGAGTCTTGACTTTTCTCATCAGGTGGACAAGAGATTGGAGCTTCAGTTTTAGCACCATTTCTTCCAATGAATATTCGGTGTTGATTTCCTTTAGGACTTGACATGTCCCTTCTGGACATGACAGAAACTAGTTAGAATCAACAAGGTTGAAGGTGGTGAAAGATTCGACTTCCAGTGGACCTTGAGTCTCATTCTATGTTCATTGTATTGCAGTACATTAGCATCCAAATGGCACACCCACCAATGACATTACAGATCTGAAGCCAATCACCAAAAGGCCAAAATGTGGGCAGTGGTCATGTTTCTGGAAATTCCTGCCCCTTCTCTGAAATAGTTGGAATAATTCTCTCACTTGTTAGTGTATGAAATTAACCAGCCCATTAATCTATAACCACATTGTATTTTAGATCTCTCTCTCACCTTCTGAGATGGCACACCTGTCTGTGGAGTGTTCAGTTCAGTTCAGTTCAGTTCAATCGCTCAGTCGTGTCCAACTGTTTGTGAAACCATGAATCACAGCACATCAGGCCTCCCTGTCCATCACCAACTCCTGCACCTCACCCAAACTCAGGTCCATCGAGTCAGTGATGCCATCCAGCCATCTCATCCTCTGTCGTCCCCTTCTCCTCCTGCCCCAAATCCCTCCCAGCATCAGGGATTTTCCCAATGAGTCAATTCTTTGCATGAGGTGGCTGGAGTTTTGCATGAGGAGTACTGGAGTTTCAGCTTTAGCATCAGTCTTTCAAATGAACACCCAGGACTGATCTCCTTTAGAATGGACTGGTTGGATCTCCTTGCAGTCCAAGGGACTCTCAAGAGTCTTCTCCAACACCACAGTTCAAAAACATCAATTCTTTGGCTCTCAGGTTTCTTCACAGTCCAACTCTCACATCCATACATGACCACTGGAAAAACCATAGCTGTGACTAGACAGACATTTGTTGGCAAAGTAATGTCTCTGCTTTTCAATATGCTATCTAGGTTGGTCATAACTTTCCTTCCAAGGAGTAAGTGTCTTTTAATTTCATGTCTGCAATTACCATCTGCAGTGATTTTGAAGCCCCCCAAAATAAATTCTAACACTGTTTCCACTCTTTCCCTATCTATTTCCCATGAAGTGATGGGACCAGATGCTGTGATCTTTGTTTTCTGAATGTTGAACTTTAAGCCAACTTTTTCACTCTCCTCTTTCACTTTCATCAAGAGGCTTTTTAGTTCCTCTTCACTTTCTGCCATAAGGGTGGTGTCATCTGCATATCTGAGGTTATTGATATTTCTCCTGACAATCTTGATTCCAGCTTGTGCTTCTTCCAGCCCAGCGTTTCTCATCATGTACTCTGCATATAAGTTAAATAAGCAGGATGGCGATATACAGCCTTCTCTTGTTCCATGTCCAGTTCTAACTGTTGCTTCCTGACCTGCATATAGGTGTCTCAAGAGGCAGGTCAGGTGGTCTGTATTCCCATCTCTTTCAGAATTTTCCACAGGTTACTGTGATCCACACAGTCAGAGGCTTTGGCATAGTCAATAAAGCAGAAATAGATGTTTTTCTGGAACTCTCTTGCTTTTCCCATGATCCAGTGGATGTTGACAATTTGATCTCTGGTTCCTCTGCCTTTTCTAAAACCAGCTTGAACATCTGGAAGTTCATGGTTCACATACTGCTGAAGCCTGGCTTGCAGAATTTTGAGCATTACTATACTAGCATGTGAGATGAGTGCAATTGTGTGGTAGTTTGAGCATTCTTTGGCGTTGCCTTTCTTTGGGATTGGAATGAAAATTGACCTTTTCCAGTCCTGTGGCCACTGCTGAGATTTCCAAATTTGCTGGCATATTGAGTGCAGCACTTTCACAGCATCATCTTTCAGAATTTGAAATAGCTCTACTGGAATGCCATCACCTCCATTAGCTGTGGAGTGTTTCTCTATAAATAAATCCACTTATCTATTACTTTGTGTCCAAATTCTTTCTTTCTGAAGCAAGAACCTCAAATTCACAATCAACACCACAACCCCCAAACAGAGACTATTCTTCCCTCACTGGTCTGTCGGCCACACTCTGGGCCATGATGGTCCCACTGTACTCTTCTGAGTCAACCTTGCTGGCCAGAACTCATGGCTTTTCAATGATAATTGTTCAAAAAGAAGATAAAGAGAAAGAAGAGGAAATGAAGAGGAATATGAAGAGACAGAGACTCCAGTCAATTATTCTTCATTATATTCATGGGTTCTTTGAAAATTAAAGTTTTATTGAACTCAAGAAAATAATTTTTGGTACACATTCTTAAAAATCTTTTTATAACTTCCATAGGTAGGTAAATCAATCATATACAGTCACAACATCTAGGTTTGCCTAGCAATTTTGAGAAAAGTGGATGAACAATTGAAAAAGCAAATCAACTCCAACCAGTTGAAATTTCATAAACTCTTTCATTGTTCTTTGCAAGATATTGTAATTCCTGTTCAAGATGGTGCATTTAATGTTTATATCCCTTAAGGAAAAGTGATATCACTTAAGGAAAAATGGACCCAACCAATTCTGTGGTCTTACAGACACCTCCCCTCTCTGAGATTTAATTTTACTGTTTGTAGATTGGTGATCTCACAGACTTTTCCATCATTAACATTCTTTGATCAAAGAACACCTAAAAATACATTTATTTTCCTCCTTTAGACTATTATTTTGCAAGTAGGCTTATTGTCCAGTAACAATGCATTCCTTGTCTTACTAACTAAAAGATCCATTAAAGAAAACACTGTGACCCAAAGCACAGGCCACCTTACAATTCCATGAGAAAGCTTTTAAGCACTAAATTTCTATAAGTAGTATTTACTTTAACTTTCCATCTTTCATGGAACCAGACGTGCCCTCTGTCTCCTAAATTCTCCATCACCCATGAGAACAGTTTTATGTGGTCATATTTAATTCTTTAATGTAAGGAAATAAGGGGAAAATTTTTGGATTCTGTTTTAATCTTGTGATTGTTTTAAAGTTTGTGCTTCACTGTGGCCTAATATTAGGTTCATCCAAACTGCAAATTGAGTTACATTATTTGTAGTGAGGAGATCATGAATTATTTTAAAGATGTAGCCTCAAAGAGGCACAGTTATTAGTGTAATGGAAATTCGAAGCAAAAGCAAGTCAAATTGCTTCTGAGAGTAGATGTATTTATGGCACAGATTTTTGTAGCAGAAAATAGAGTCCTCTTCAGAGTGGAAGTATCTACTTTGCTTTAGATTGGGATTTTCCAAGAAGTAAACTGTTATCTCTGTGGATAAGCTTGAGAGGACATGAAGAAAGGAACAGAGGGCTTACCATTTATAATTGAGCAGCCTCACTTTTGGAGTCAATCACAATACAACTGGGGCACAGATAATTCAAGGGGGTAATAATCCGATGGTCCATATCTCAGCCAGAGGTCAGAAGCTGTTGTTGGATGTCCATATACACTTACATAAACAGCTCCCAGCATCCTGCAGTTCTTTCACTTAGAACGGCATATCATTTTGTCTTGTTCTTAAATCATTTGTGTTCAGTCTATTTATTCACCAGACTTAAATTTGAATAAATATTTCAGAGGCAAAAATACATCAGTGCCTTCCCCCTGTGAGTGCTGCAGAATTTGATATGACTTCAGTGTTCACAAGCTAACAATTGGCACTGTCTTGTTTCCTGAACTGGAGCTTGGAATTTGGGAAATGTGTGAAACTAAGCAAAATGGAATGGGGGTCAGGCTTTCAAAATAATATTGGTATGTATTGGAACAAAGTGATGTTTCATGTTATAAGGAGGAGCAAAATATTTTTCTTTCTTCGTTCCTGTTCCAACTCCTCTAACTGCTGATTTGAATGCAAACTCCTTGATACATTTAGTGGAACAAAAGGCAGCAGGGGCCTGATCTCTGGAGCCTTTCATGGCCAGACGAGATAATTAACTACCCTGAACACTTTAAGAGCATTGTAGTATATTTTATTCAGTGATGGTTTGGATGACCCAAAATATCCCTTCTAACCTCTAAGTGGATGCATTTGCTTTCTGTGTGTGTGTGTGTGTGTGTGTGTGTGTGTGTGTGTGTGTGTACTTTAAAAGAAATGGAGATATTGTTAAAAAAAATCATGTATAATTTTTCTTTAATAAAACTGGTCAGAGCTTGATTTAAAAAAATCTTGTAAACGATAGTTTCAGTCACTTGTAAAAAAGGCATTATTACTTATTATGCAAAAATTAATAAAATACTGTGAGTGTACTCAATGTCAAATGTACTGTTTGGATACCTTTGAGCATTTCTCTGCTTCAGAAAAAGCCAGGAAGTTTTGAAAGAACAAATACGAAGTCCCAGGCCCAACTTGAAATTGTTGTATTATAACCTCTATGTACACATCCTAGAATGAATACTTCTCTCTCTCTGAATTCTGATGTTGAGCTGTAGGTGGTTCTACTGTGAATAGAATCACACTTGAATGATTTCCCAGAAGTGAACTCTAAATTATGTTTAAAAACACAAACTAGCTTAAGCAGAAAGGAAAACTCTCTGCCTCATGCAGTGACACTGTGGGAAGTCTGAGGTAAAACTGTTGCTAACCCATCAGAACAAGAGATATAAACACATCCAAGATTTTACTCTTTCTCTCACTCTTGCTTTTCCCTGAGGTTTGGCTTAATTTTCTCCCTTGGCAAATACGTTTGGTTTTGTTTTGTTTTCCCTCATTTTCTCAGATACTCTGCTGAAGCTCTAAAGCTGAGAGTCAGCATACACATCCTCATGGAACATGATAAGCAGAGAATGACCCTAGCTGTGGGTCTGGCATCTCTCTCTGGCTGCGTACGTGCTGAAATGAGAAGCTTGAGAGTTGCCTAGTGGTGCCACTGGGTACTCAGAAGGAGAGTTGTCAGGAGAAGCTGACATACATCCCTAGGAGTTTGGTACATGAACCAGAGTAGTGGCTTCTTGGTGCTAGAAGACTTCAGAAGGCTAGGGACTGGCTGGTACAGAGAGGGGTAGACTAGAAAAAAAAAATTTAAAAAGTGAGAATGTTGTTGTTGCTGTTGAGTTACTAAATTGTGCTTGACTCTTTTCAACCTCATGAACTATAGTCCTCCAGACCCCTCTGTCCATGGGATTCTCTAGGCAAGAATACTGGAGTGGGTTGTCATTCCCTTCTCTAGGAGATCTTCCTGACCCAGGGATTGACCCCACATCCCCTGCATTGACAAGCAGATCCTTAATCACTGAGCTACCAGGGAAGCCAGAAAGTAAGAAAGTGGTTGTTGTCATTGTTCAGTTGCTCAGCAATGTCCGACACTTTGTGACCCCATGCACAATAGGACACCAGGCTTCCCTGTCCTTCACTATCTCCCAGAGTTTGCTCAAACTCGTGTCTGTTGAGTCGGTGATGCCACTGAACCATTTTATCCTCTGTCACCCACTTTTCCTCCTGCCCTGTCTTTCCCACCATCAGAGTATTTTCCAGTGAGTTGGCTCTTTGTATCAGGTGGCTATTGGAGCTTCAGCTTCAGCATCAATCCTTCCAATGGATATTCAGGGTTGATTTCCTTTAGGAATTACTGGTTGGATCTCCTTGCAGTCCAAGGGACTCTCAAGAGTCTTTTCCAACACCTCAGTTCAAAAGCATCTATTCTTTGGCGCTCAGCCTTCTTTATGGTACAGTTCTCACATCCATACATGACTAAAGCGGAAAGGGGGATCCTGGATTCTTCACTCCCACAAGATAGAATGGGAGAGATCCATGATCCTCCCGTCTGTGAGGAAACAGGCTGGAGCAAAGTTTCTGGCACCTCGCTTTAGAGGGCTGCTTGACCTGTGGAGAGAGGGCTACCAGCACAGAAGAGGAGCAGAAGACTCTCACACGTCAGAGTTATACTGGGCAGAGTCCTGACACAGCTCACGCACAGGTCGCAGGAGAATGCTCGTGAGACAGAAGGCGTTACCAAACAAGAGAAGAGGAAGGTGATGCTCGTTAAAGAAAAAGGCATTTTTCTTGTTCGCCAATCTTTCATCACCTGGCCTAAAACTGGAAGAAGTGGGAGAGAAAAGGCTGTCAGTCAAACATGACCTGAGAGCAAAAGGAAGAGCATTACGCAGAATGCTAACAGCGCCTTCCAAGCTGGACTTGGGCAGGCTTGTTAAATTGAGCCGAAAGTCACGGAATTATGGAGTCTGACTGAACTGTCGTAAAAAGAAGTGAGAGGGCGGGGGTGAAAATTAGGCGGAGAACAGTTGAAGGCAGTGGTGGAAAAATTGATGACTCCTTGTTCAGTGCATTCCAAGGTGCTGACTGTCCCAGACACGGGTCGTAAGCACATAAATGACCCTCACCCCAGCTCTCAGAAACCTTGATGCTTAAATCTTTGATGGCCACCAGCAGAGGGGATCTCTGTCTATTCCCGTAATTTCAATTAAGAATGTCCTCGAAATGGATTTTGATTGGCCCACTCTCAGTCAAATGTCCACTTGAATGCATGGTGGGTCTTGTATAGATGAGCAGCCTTCTTCAGTGTTACACACCAGGAATTGGAATAAATTCCTTAAAATGAAGAAATGGCTGATTCTTAAGAAAGAAAGAGCTCTGAGAAGATGAAACAATAAATACATGCTTTCATTACACACTCTGGAAGAGAAGACTTTAACTACTATAAAGAAGTTATTTTAATACATAACACTCCTGTGATCAAAATTGTTCTTTTATTTCAGTTCAATAATACTTTCCTCTGGTCTTCTTCCAAATCCTTTTCTCCAACTTTTTTTTTTTTTGCTTGTCTATTGAGACTATATTTATTGAAACAAATTGAATTATTTTGTTAGAATATAATGTATGTTGAGGAAACCACTTATTTTCTCTACCTTTAAGACTTTTTAAATTCATGAACTTGTTCTTATGATTTATATGAATCTCTTTAATTGTTCTTGGGACATATTTACATATTTTTTTCCTAGAAAGTAGTTTCCCGTCAAATCTTAGGGCCATGAAATAGATTATGCATAATGAGAGTATATATGTATGTATATTTGTATATGCATATATTTACATGCTTGCACATATACATATTTAAATATATATACAAACGTATATACTATCATATCTTTTACATAATAAGCACAAAGTTAGATCTTAGGATTACTATAGGTTATATACAAAATATTAAATTTTTAGATTTTCTGTTTCTTGATTTCAGATAAAGGAGTTTTAGGTAATATCAGTAAGAGAATTGCTTAGAAGTTTTAAAATCTGTTTTAATGAAGTACAATTAATTTACAACTTCATGCTAATTTCTGATATACAACAAAATGATTCAGTTATACATGTATATGGGCTTCCCTGGTAGCTCAGCTGGTAAAGAACTCACCTGCAATGCAGACCTGGGTTCAATCCCTGGGTTTGGAAGATCCCCAGATAAAAGGAGCATCTACCCACTCCAGTATTCTGGCCCGGAGAATTCCATGGATTGTATAGTTCATGGGGTCGCAAAGAGTTGGACATGACTGAGCAACTTTCACTTTCATACATGTATATACATTATTTTTCATGTTATTTTAAATTATGGTTTATCACAGGATGTTGAATATAGTTTCCTGTGCTATAGATGGCCTTGTTGTTTACCTATACTGTATATAATAGTTTACATCTGCTAATCCCAAACTCCCAACCCATCCTTTCTCTACCCTTTTCCCCCATGGCAACCACAAGTCTGTTCTCTATGTATGTGAATCTGTTCTTGCTTCACAAATAAGTTTATTTGTGTCATATTTTAGATTTCACAGATAAGTTATATGATATTTACCTTTCTCTTAGAATTGCTTAGAAATGTCTCTTTCTTCTTTGTTCTATTTGATATCATTTAAATTTATTAATTCCTTTATTATATATCAAGTATTGGCTTAAAAAATACTTTGATAAGTGGATTCCCTTATAATTAATTCAAGCCATGAAATCTGACAGTAAGGACTATATGAGGATTACCTGAGAACAGTAACAATCTCCTTTCTCCTAACACATGGCTGAAGTTGGGCGTGATGATCACTATTTCTCTTTACAGTAAGTCTCTTGCATGTGAACCTTCAAAAGAACGTTCAGATATGTGAATGTACCCAGAGAATGGATGGAAAGAAACAAGAGAAAGAAGTAACTGAAGAACCAAAGAGATTCATGATGCAGGAAATGGCAAGGGGGTTTTCTTTATGTCGGCGGCATTATGAGCTTTTGAGGCGCAGGGCCTGAGCGAAGCAGGAAGGCTGCAGCAGCTGTTCAGAATTCAGTCCAGTACTAGCATGCCATCTGTGATGATGAAAAAGGAGCTACTGCCCAGATACCCCTGGATTGTTTTTCCAAGAGGGTGGATAGAATTGAATCCATCCAGGAACCTGGACCAGTACCATCAATACCAAGTATGAGTGACTTTGCACTCCCCCTCCGTCCCCTGTTGCTGACGGCTGTACAGCTCTATCATCTCCCACCCCAACCCCCACCCCCACCCCCAGTCAGGAACACTTCTTGGCTGCTCACTTGATGCCATCCCCTGTATGCCAGCTGTTGTACTGTTCTACTGTACTTTCCAGGGTCCTGTACTGTAAGATTAAAAGTGTTTCCTTTTCTTTCTGTGTGTGTTCTTTACATATTACTTGAAAAGTATTTTAAAGCTCTTACAGTACTATATAGCTGATTGTATTAGTTGAGTATCTAGGCTAAATTTGTTGGACTTAAGAATGAATTGGACTTATGAATGAGCTCTTGAAAGGGAACTCATTTGTATGTAGGGGACTCACTGTGTTTTAATTCATGCTGGGCTCATCCTCTCCTGTTGGGAAGATTTTCTTGATATCACTCATTCTGTGTTTGCTTTCAAAGGAAGTGCGTTGTCTAGTAATAGCTCCTCTGTCACTGGTAAGCCCTACCTTCTTGAAAGCAGATCTCAGACATTCATCTCTTCATACCATTTCTCCCAGAGTGGCTGGAAAGAGACACTGATTTTCTAAATTGCCACCTTGTCCAAACACATCATTTCAGGGAACATTCCCACTGTCCTCGCTCACACTATCTTTGAACTTCTATCATGTACATTGTAATGATTTATGGTCAGCTGAATTTAATCAGTATGCACTCTTCAATTGCATCTACTTGCAGCGTATATAGTTTGATAGACACTGCCAACTGGGATTAAACTTCTAGAATGCAGGAAAGGAGACATTTTTAACATTTTCTATCCATTTTGATATAACTCCTAGCATAGTACCATGTGCAGAGAGGTCCTTGATAAGTTGTTGGGAATATTCCTGAGCTCAGTAATTTAAATTCAGGGCTCCAAAATCACAGCAGATGGTGACTGCAGCAATGAAATTAAAAGACGCTTACTCCTTGGAAGAAAAGTTATGACCAACCTCGATAGCATATTCAAAAGCAGGGACATTACTTTGCCGACTAAGGTCCGTCTAGTCAAGGCTATGGTTTTTCCTGCGGTCACGTATGGATGTGAGAGTTGGACTGTGAAGAAGGCTGAGCACCGACGAATTGATGCTTTTGAACTGCGGTGTTGGAAAAGACTCCTGAGAGTCCCTTGGACTGCAAGGAGATCCAACCAGTCCATTCTGAAGGAGATCAACCGTGGAATTTCTTTGGAGGGAATGATGCTGAAGCTGAAACTCCAGTACTTTGGCCACCTCATGTGAAGAGTTGACTCATTGGAAAAGACTCTGATGCTGGGAGGGAGTGGGGGCAGGAGGAGAAGGGGACGACCGAGGATGAGATGACTGGATGGCATCACTGACTTGATGGACATGAGTCTGAGTGAACTCCGGGAGCTGGTGATGGACAGGGAGGCCTGGCGTGCTGCGATTCATGGGGTCACAAAGAGTCGGACATGACTGAGCGACTGAACTGAACTGAACTGAACTAGAGTCATAGAATGATAGAGCTGTGTGTATCTTTAGAAATCAAACTTCACTTCAGATCTTTCACTTTCAGGAAAGAAGATAAGGACTATAAACATTAACTTCCTTAAAGCAAACAAACAAAATACTTAGAAAGAACCTGCTCCAGAAGTGGAACTAAGGCAGAAATATTTCACTTCCATCCCAAACTCGCTTTCCCCTTCACTAAACTATGCCAGCTCTTCAATTTCTAGACTCCTAGTTAATTTTGAATATATCCAGTGGAGGAGAAAATGAAGCAATTTGTCGCTTGCCTTTGTTGGATTTATAACATAAACACCTAGATGCTGTGGTTGAATCTGGAAGGTGGATAAAACTTCCAGGGGACACAACTCTATAAATTTGCACTGAATGAATTATAGTGAAATGATGTTTGTTTCATTAAAGACCAAATTTATTTTCTCAGAGGAACCACTCTCCCCGTAGTGTGTGCTCCAAACAGCCAGTGGACTCTCGATGCTTTCCCCGTGCCGCTTCTCAGAGGACAGTCACAACATAACCCAGGAGAGTGAGGTAATATTTCAGTGTCTTCAGAAATAAAATTGAGTGTCCCTGATCATACCAAATTGAGCAGAGGTGAATGTGTCTTCCAGACCTGCTGGACCTACGCATTTCTGCTTTTGGCCTCTGTCTTCTGTTGTCTCCATCATCCACTCGTTTCTATCCTTATTCATGGCCAGTTCTTTCCACTTCACCCTCTTCCAGGTCTACTCTTCAGCCCCGCTGTGCATCTGTGCATGCTAAATCACTTTAGTTGTGTCCAACTCTTTGAGAATTTATAAACTGTTATCTGTCATGATTGTCTGTCCATGGGATTCTCCAGGAAAGAATACTGGAGTGGGTTGCCATGCCCTTCTCCAGGGGATCTTCTCAACCTAGGGATCGAACCCACATCTCTTATGTCTCCTGCATTGCGGGCAGGTTCTTTACCACTAGCATCGCATGGTAAACACCCACACCCAGTTACTCTCCATTAAAAACTCAGATCCTTACTCTTCTCTATTTTTGTTTCTTAAAACCTTGTCACTTGACTGATCTACAAATATCTTTAGATTGTAAGCTCCCTGAAGGCAGGGATTAATACACCCTTGTTTCTGGTGTCAGCACAGAGCCTGTCCCCCAGAAAGTGCTTAATAACTGTTTTTTTAATTTGATGAATAGCTAATATATCATGAAAATTAAGGTATGTGGATATTTAAGAATAATCCAGGAGGGCATGTTAATGGCTTGCTATAAATATTGGTTCCTGATAGAAGGGATTTTGAGTTCTCTGTACCATGCTAAAAGATAAAAAGTATTATTTCAGTGTGGGGTAGTTTGGCTATAATTTCTCCAATAATATCACATAGGTGGTGCCCATAACCCTGATAACCCTGGTGGTCCCCATTCCAGTAATAAAGAGTCAGAAATAACATCTTTAGTCAGGGTCCCCAGGGTTGGTTCTATATATGATCCACTTCTCAAGGCAATATTGATTTTTTTTTCCCTCTCATTTCCTTAACTAGGAGCATGCAAATAAATCCAGAATCATTGGGCAGGAGAGAAAGGACCCTATTGATCATTTACTCCCAAAGATTACTACTTGGCTTTTGTAAACTATGAGTCCTGTAAAATTTCATAGTATTTCAAACCCTAATGGTGATATAAGCTAACAAAATGCTATTTTTTTTTTTTAACATTTTGTATCATATCACAGTATAGCCAATTAGGAGCTTCCCAGGTGGTGCTAGTGGTAAAGAATCTGCCTGCCAATGCAGGAGACACAAGAGATGCGGGTTTAATCCCTGAGTCAGGAAGATCCCCTGCAGTAGAAAATGGCACCCCAGTCCAGTATTCTTGCCTGGAAAATTCCATGGGCAGAGGAGCCTGGTGGGCTATAGTCCATGGGACTGCAAAGAGTCGGATACAACTGAGTGACTGCGTACATACGGGATCACCAACATGGTCATAGTTTCAGGAGTGCAGCAGAGGAGCTCATCCGCACATATGCATGAATCCATGCTCCCCCAAACTCCCCTCCTATCCAGGTTGCCACATAGCACTGAGCTGAGTTCCCTGCGCTATCCAGCAGGTCCATGTTGGTTATCCATTTTAAAGGTAGCAGAATGTGCGTGTTAATCCCAAACTCTCTAACTATTCTTCCCCACCTTTCTTACACCTTGAAAATGTCTTTCCTTTTGCCTGAACATTTGATAAACTCATGTGGTAAGGCTTCTGACACTAGTTTTTCATTTTGTGTGTGTGTTTTTTTTTTTTTTTTTTTTTTTTTTTTTGCTCAACAGGTTTGACTGGTAGTCCTAATTTTTTTATATTAAAATAAAACCATAATATACATCTTATAACTCAATAAATGAATATTTGTAACAGGAACAATCCCAATTCTGACTCTATTGGGCAGAAGGTGGGAATAATATATATGTGTTTATTGGTTGTGGGAACTTTTGGAAAATGGAATAGGTAAGACTCAGTTCAGTGCTGATTAGAGTGGGGTCTGGAGTCCTTAAGTGACTGGCCTATTGTGCCAGGGCAGCAAACAGTAGCACCAGGATTTCCTCCTTCAGGCCAATAAGTCTCTCTCTTTCATAAATCTGCTTCTCAACATTCAAGAAACACAGTGTGAGCTATTTCTCAGACCAACTCAACGTGAATGCTCTCTCTACATGTAAAATATTCCAGAGACTTTCTACAGTTATCTCATATAAGTAGGCCACAGTTGTCTGAACCTTGATGATTTTAGAAACACGTCTAAACATTCCTACGAGGTGTGTTCTTTGTTGCTCTGTGACCCAGTGATGGTGCTGGGCTTTGATACTGTGAGGAGCCTGCAGAGACAAATGGCTTAGAGCTTCTTGGGCTCTCCAGCATGCACTTGACCAGATAAAACATGTTTGTGATACAAGTTAGACCTTAACAAACAGTCTCCCTGCAGGGGTACACTCCGCTTTTTGCACTAAAAGGAAAGAGGAGATTTTAGATATAAATGCACATTAAGAGTTGAAAAGATTTTGAGTGAACAGGAGCAAAACAGGTTTAGTAATATAACAAAACCCAGTCAGCAGTGGCTCCAGAGATGTACACACTGGATGATCTAGACTCAGGGATCTATACACATGTCAGACGTGATTTTCAAATACAAGGTCATTACAAAAACTGCTCTATAAAATTAGCTGAAACCCTAAAGGTCACTCCACTTCATACTTGGTAGATGATACTTTTGGTGATGACTGAAAATGTATTTCTTAGTCGCCTACCCGTGCAGGAGATGCAAGTTCAATTCCTGAGTCGGGAAGATTCTCTGGAGAAGGAAATGGCAACCGCCTCCAGTATTGTTGTCTGGGAAATCCCATAGACAGAGGAGCTGCAGTCCATGGGGTTACAAAGAGTCAGACATGACTTGGTGACTAAACCACCAAAATCGATCATAAAGATCTCAAAAGGAGAATCACAGTCTGTTGTATTACTCAAATAGTCAGTGCGTGCATTTATTCCTCGCTGAACTTTAACAGCCACTGCTGCTCTGAAAACACCTTTGATCATGTCGTTATCATAGTCCCAAGAAATACTGATTGAATCCACATAGTCAGAGGCAAGATATTGAACAACAGCCTGCCTTCTACTAAATCAGAAATTTATGTTTGGTTTCTGGTTGGATTTCTTTCACCTGAGCAGTGTCCAGCCAGAGACAGGGGCTCAGTGAAGTTATTTGAATTGTCCTCCATAATTTAAGAGCAATTTTGTGTAAGAAAAAATAAATTGTTTGAATTAAATCAATGATTTGTTAAGAGGAGTCTCTGAACTTACCACCACCAACACCACCCCCACCCTAACCACCACCCCCACCCCCATCAACTAAATGCACCTTTGTAATGAGATTGTGTTTCTACAGCAGTTGGTCCCTAGAGTGATTGAAACTAAATCTGCTTTGTTCTCCAAATCATATTTTGAAGTCCTAACCCTGGTTCTTCAGAATTTGACTTTATTTGGAATTTGGATTATTCAAGATATAATTAGTTAAGATGAGATCATGAGGATGGGCCCTAATCCAATATGACTTGTGAAGACATAAAAAGAGGAAATTTGGAAGCAGACATCTACACAAGAAGAATGCCATGTGAAGCTGAAGGCTTCTATAAACAAACAAACAAACAAACAAGCCACCTGAAATTCTCAGCAGACTAACAGAAGCTAGGGGACAGAAACAAAATGAATTTTCTCCCAGTGCCACAGAGAATCCTTTCTATCTGAAGCCTTAGTCTTGGGCTTCTGGCCTCCAGAACTGAGATACAACATATCTGTAGTTCTAAGCCGTCTAGCTTTTGGTACTTTGTTAGAAAATCAGTACACTCACTGATGCAGGTTCTGTACTTAAAATACAATTATGCATTTGGCATTCCTCTATACATCTTAAGAACAAGTAAGTAACTTGTACCTGGCTTATCTCAAGTTCATATGGGAAGCCCAACTGTTGGATACTTTCCAGATATGTCAGTACTTCACCTATTTTATAAACAGAGGTTCCACTGATGACATTCTTTGCATCCGTCTTAGTCTACTAAGATGACATAGCTTTTAGCTTTTAGGACAACATACTGCCTTTTCATATGCCTAGATGTTCTAGTATAAATGTGGTCCCTCTTGACTATACAAGGAAAATCTCATTCTCCTGGAAAACACTGAATTTAGAATCATGCCACCAATCATTTTCTGCACTCTGTATTTCCCAAATCTTGTGTCAAATAACAGAACTGCAACTCTCATTTTTTTAAATTTAGCTATATATCCTCATTTTGTTCATATTCTATCTAGAGTACATAAATGGCATTAACAGCTTCCTCAGACTTCATCCTTACATTGCAACATGCATCTCTTTGTGAAGAAATGTCCATCCAGTCTCATTTTTTAAACTAGAAACTCCGTGCTTAACCTTAACCTGATGAGTAAACTAAGTTGCCTTGGTTCTAACTGTCTTTGCCACAAATAGACTGTATGACTTTGTATAAGTCACTTGAATGCTAAGTGTCTCAGTTTCAGTTTTGTTTTTTTCTTTATTTTTATTTTTTGCTGCGCTGTTGCATGTGGGATACAGTTTTCACACCAGGATGGGGACTGTGCCCCCCTGCACTGTAAGCATGAAGACTTAGGCACTGTGGACCCCCAAGGTTGCCCTGTTCTCAGTTTCTTTGGCAGTAAAGCATATGTAGAAAGAATTGTGCTCAGGCACAAGAAATCCAACCAGCAATCAAACATGAATTTCTAATTTAGTAGGAGGCAGGCTGTTGCTGAATACCTTGCCTCTGACTATATGAATTCAATCAGTATTTCTTGGGACTATGAAAACAACATGAACAATGATGATTTCAAAGGGGCAGTGGCTGTTAGAGCTCAGTTCAGTTCAGCTGCTCAGTCGCGTCCAACTCTTTGTGTCCCCATGGACTACAGCACGACAAGATACTTCAAAGTCAATTCTAACTTCAAATATTTGAAATGTATTTATGAGTAGCTTATTTATCCATTCATTCAACAAATGAATATTGATCACCTACTATATGAACAGCATGTATATAGAAGGACCCTGCCTCTCCTAGAGTTGGCATTCCAGTGGAAAAGACATACAGCTGAGACTGAATGACTGACAAGATGAGGGCTGGGTAGGATGAGTACAGGCTGAAGGGGCAGCAAATGCAAAGGTCCTAAATCAGGAAGGAGCTTGCTTATTCTAGGAATCACAAAACAGCCCATGCCCCTAGCCACTAGGACACACGTTAAGCTGGGACGGGAAAGTTGCAGAGTACATCATGAGAAACGCTGGGCTGGAAGAAGCACAAGCTGGAATCAAGATTGCCGGGAGAAATATCAATAACCTCAGATATGCAGATGACACCACCCTTATGGTAGAAAGTGAAGAGAAACTAAAGAGCCTCTTGATGAAAGTGTAACTGGAGGTTGAAAAAGTTGGCTTAAAGCTCAAAATTCAGAAAACGAAGATCATGGCATCTGGTCCCATCACTTCATGGCAGAAAAATGGAGAAACAGTGGAAACAGTGGCTAACTTTATTATTCTGGGCTCCAAAATCACTGCAGATGGTGATTGCAGCCATGAAATTAAGACGCTTATTCCTTGGAAGGAAAGTTGTGAACAACCTAGATAGCATATTCAAAAGCAGAGACATTACTTTGCCAAGAAGGGTCCGTCTAGTCAAGGCTATGGTTTTTCCTTTGGTCATGTATGGACATGAGAGTTGGACTATAAAGAAAGCTGAGCGCCAAAGAATTGATGCTTTTGGACTGTGGGGTTGGAGAAGACTCTTGAGAGTCCCTTGGACTGCAAGGAGATCCAACCAGTCCATCCTAAAGGAGATCAGTCCTGGGTGTTCATTGGAAAGACTGATGCTAAAGATGAAACTCCAGGACTTTGGCCACCTCATGCAAAGAGTTGACTCACTGGAAAAACCCTGATGCTGGGAGGGATTGGGGGCAGGAGGAGGAGGGGACGACAGAGGATGAGATGGTTGGATGACATCATCGACTCAATGGACATGGGTTTGGGTGAACTCTGGGAGTTGGTGATGGACAGGAAGGCCTGGCGTGCTGTGATTTATGGGGTCGCAAAGAGTCGGACACAACTGAGCAACTGAACTGAACTGAACCACGTAAGACCGTGCAGGTTTTTGCAAGAGTTTGAGCTCTCCTTTTAAGTACAATTGTAGCCTCTGAGGAGATTTTAAGTTGGAGAATTATATGATTGTATTTATTTCAGTCATGATTAATGTCTCCTTCACTAAGGCAAATGAATTTCTAGAGAGACAGTAGATTTTTTTTCTTTCTCTTTTGTATTAACTTTCCATTTTTTCTTCATTTTCTCTGTTACTTTATTGAATTATAAATCTATTTCTTTTCCTCGCCCCCCAATTTTTATTTATTTATTTTCTTTTTGCCTTCACCAAACAGTACTTGAGCTATATTATGGCAGAAATTATTTCAACTGTGCGGAGGAAAGAGACCCCACTAGGGGTCACTTCTGACTCATCGATGACTCCTTGACTCTGCAATGTTGCCTTGGGGTTACAGCCAACTCACGAGTCACTTTTCCTCCTGTCTCCCTTCCCGGAGACACGTTTTCCACCTTTATGATACCCTTACCCCCTGAGGATCCAAATCAAAGGCATTGTGGTCCACATCCTCCCTGGACCGCAGCCACCGCAGGAGCCAGGCAGGCTATCAAAACAGGCCTGCCCAGGTGCTCCCCTCTGCTTGGAGTGAACCGGTGCTCCTGGGGACTTGGCTCTCTGACAAAGGTGGCATCACTCCTTAAAGAGGAATGTCACCGGAAAGGCTGTGATTGTGCGCGGAATGCCTGGGCTGTCTGTCTGCCTCTTGCAAGTGGGCTGCCTGTGGGTCCAGGAGCCAGGCTTCCTGGAGCTTCCTTCAATTGTCTTCCCACACAGAGGTCATTACCCACTTAAAGACACAACAGCCGTGGCTTCAGCCCTCTGATGAAAGTGAATCTTCCCCTGATTTATTTCCAACCTGCTTGCTTTTGCACTGACAGTTTTATTAATTGGAGGATTTTTATTATTTTACAAGGTCAGTTGAGTCATCAAGGACAAGTGGGTCCCTTTGGTACTCTTCCTCTCTTTACATCTGCATATATTAAGCAATGTCTTCCCACACTGTCTATATGCAAGCACCTATCCCTCAAACCTGAAGCGAAAAGGTGAAATTAACCTTTATATGCATCTCACTTACAAGCTGACTGCAGAGTCTTTGGAAAGATCAAGAAAGGAGCAAGTTTGCTTCTGCTAGATAAAGTAATGAATTGAATTTGGTAAGCCGTAGGATATTTTCTTCTATTTATTTTCCCTTGCTTTTCTAAAGTTAAATACATCTCTTTAGGAAAGCCTTGGCCAACTTGTCATTGTTTTACTTGCCTGGCACAAATGAATGCATTTGTCTAATTAAATATGTTATCCTCTTTCATATTATATTGTTTCAGAGTCTACTATGCACTGTCACTATTATCTTCCTTATATTTTACTTTACTATTTATTTCATTTTATGAATAAGAATTTTGAGTTTCACTAAGGTCAAAGACTTTCCCAAAAATTACATGTCTAGCATGTAACACATCATGGGCCAGGCCCAACATCTCTTGAAATTAGTTCAAATTTAGTATCCTTTACAATACAACGTGCTCTGCTAGGACCAGAGAGTAAATATTTTAGGCTTTGTGACCCGTATGTTCTCTGTCACAGTTATTCAACTTTGCTGCTTTAGCATAAAAACATCAAAGACAATACATAAATGAATGAGCATTGTTTAGTTCTAAGAAAATTTTGTATTTGGACACCAAAACCTGACTGTCTTTTGATTTTCATGTGCCATAACACATTATTTTCCATTTATTTTTTTATCTACTTACGTATCTAAAGTAAATAGTTTAGTGCCCTAAAGAAACATGTGGCAAGTGGGACTTGGCCACTAGTCTGTCATTTCTAGAACTGTCTAAGAATGGACTTATGAGTCAGACAGCTGAAGCTGAATTCGTTTGTAGCTCTTCATGAAATGAACAGCTAAACATCTCTAAAGCAATACCCATTGTTATAAATTGTCAGCCGAGTCTTAGGACCAGGAGTTCAGAGGTTAGCCATCAAGATGCTTCTTAAGGGAAAATAAAATGAAAGTTATTTTAATGCATGCAACTTAATAAGAGCATTTGAATCATATTTTTAAATATATATATAATAAAGAATATGACTCGTTTTCCTACTAAAGAGTATCATACATAGATTCTATGAACTTCTCAAGAATTCTCAGAATATGTCAAAGACATATATTAAAATCCATTGTAGTCAAGTTTAACTATAATAAACCAACAAATTTTGTCTTATAGGCACAGATGAGAACATTGCATAGACTATTCAGAAAGGTAAATATCTTCCTTTTCTGATTATTTAAGAAGTTTTAGTGATTATTAAGTGTTTGCTGATAGCTAAGCAAGATAAAGCAACATATAATCTGCATAAGTACAGATCCTAGAGCTATAAAAGAGAAATGAGAAATGATCAACAAATTCTATAAAATAAGGGCTCATCATGTTTGTTTACAATTATGTAAAAGGTAAAAACCAGACAAATTCTTTCTGAATTAGCAGTTGACTGAAGCTGGAAGAGAAATTTCTAATCTCTGAATCTGGTCCATAAATGAAACATAATCAGAGGGCTTTAATCAAATTAAACTGAAAACCAAGAAAATGAAGACTATCCCATGACACTTCATCTTATTCCTTTTTGAGATAATTTTGGAGCTTAGTTTCTATATTCTACTTATATTTAACACAGAGTAAACATTTTGAAATATTAACATAAAATATGATAATATACATTCTCTTGGTTAAGAGCAACTTCATTTGGCAGGCTGGTGGTAGGATTAAGAAAAGATGGGACTGGGGCGTCCCTGGCGGCTCAGGGGTAAAGAATCCACCTCCAATGCAGTAGAGACGGGTTGGATCCCGTTCCAGGAAGATCCCCATGCCGCGGAGCAACGAAGCCCTGAGCCACAACTGCTGAGCCTATACTCTAGAGCCTGGGAACTGCAGCTCCTGAAGCCTGAGCACCTGAAGACCTGCTCTACAACAAGAAAAGCTACCATGATGGAAAGCTACCATGAGTAGTGCCCGCTCCTTGTAACTAGAGAAACACCCATGTAGGAACAAAGACCAGCACAGGCAAAAATAAATAAAGTAATTAATTATTAAAAGTATGGACATAAAAAAAAGAAGAACAGATGGGACTATATACTGAGGGGTGAGGAGATAAGAAAGAGCACTGGCTTTTCTGATTCCCCGTCTCTGAGACTCTCTGTATTTAAAAGAAACAGGAATGCATTAGCTTCTACTCTCTGCCATCCCAAATATCCGCCCATCTTCAAGGCTTGCCTCAATTCCAGATTCCCCCATGAAACTTTCCTAATTATACATGTTCATGAATCTGATTTTGAATCCATGTAACATGTATTTAAAGACCATAAAGGTCAATGTAGATTAATTCTTTCAGTATTTTCTTAAAGTGATGTGAACTACTTAAGGTCCAGGATTACAGCATACCCTCAGAATGCACCTCTGTGGTGCCCCCACAGTAGGTCACTCTTGAAAGACTGCTTTCTTCTTTTTTCACATCTTGAAGGAATGAAAAACTACCTGTCATACTATCAGTGGAGGATAATCTTCCCCGACCTCACAAACAATCCTCACAGAACTGACTTATGGGGTTGGATTACCAGTATTTTAGATTCCCCACTGCAGAACTGAAAATGCTACTTGTACTAAGTACTATTGATAAGTAGATGGGATATGTGCTTGCTTCTTTGAGTCAGAAAATATATGACAATTTGTAGGGAAAATGTCAAACGTTGATTCCTTAGAGTAGCAGCATCTGTTTTAATCCTCTCCCAGTCTGTAACTCTTTTTTTCCCCAGCCCTGAAGACCAGCACCATATAACCTGGCAGACAAGAGGGTATCTGCAGTCAGAGTCTGACTCTATTTTTAAGATAACTCAGTGGGAACTCAGGATAAGTCAACAAATTAACACCTTCCAACCTATTCAGCTTTTGCATCCAGGTGTAGCATTGCTATTTTACATCTTACAAGTTAAATGAATGTCATAATGATCTCTCTATCTCCCATGGTTTTGTGTCTCATGATTCCTAGAGATTAAAACCTATTTTACTTAAGCAAGAAATTACATCAACATAACTTAAAATGAAGATGTGCATGCATATAATAACCAGAGTGAAAGTGATAATCACTCAGTTGTGTCTGACTCTTTGTGAACCCATGTCCTATACAGTCCATGGACTTCTCCAGGCCACAATACTGGAATGGGTAGCCTTTCCCTTCTCCAGGAGATCTTCCCAACCCAGGGATTAAACCCAGGTCTCCCTCATTGCAGGCAGATTCTTTACCAGTTGAGCCACAGTTAACATTTAATGAGGGCTACTCCTTGGAAGAAAAGTTATGACCAACCTAGATAGTATATTCAAAAGCAGAGACATTACTTTCCTGACTAAGATCCGTCTAGTCAAGGCTATGATTTTTCCTGTGGTCATGTATGGATGTGAGAGTTGGACTGTGAAGAAGGCGGAGCGCCGAAGAATTGATGCTTTTGAACCGTGGTGTTGGAGAAGACTTTTGAGAGTTCCTTGGACTGCAAGGAGATCCAACAAGTCCATTCTGAAGGAGATCAGCCCTGGGATTTCTTTGGAAGGAATGATGCTAAAGCTGAAACTCCAGTACTTTGGACACCTGATGCAAAGAGTTGACTCATTGTAAAGACTCTGAAGCTGGGAGGGACTGGGGGCAGGAGGAGAAGGGGACGACAGAGGATGAGATGGCTGGATGGCATCACTGACTCGACGGCCGTGAGTCTGAGTGAACTCTGGGAGTTGGTGATGGACAGGGAGGCCTGGCGTGCTGCGATTCATGGGGTCTCAAAGAGTCGGACACGACTGAGCTACTGAGCTGAACTGAACTGAACTTGATGCTAGATGTTATGCTAAGCAATTTATTTCTCACAACAGCTCTGTAAGATAGATACAATGCTATCACTACGCACTCTTTCATAATGAGTAAATTGAGGCTCAGACAGGCTAATTCAGGTTACTGACATGAGACAGATTTTAACGGGCAGATTGGGTTTAAACTCAGGATGACAGATTCTATTGCCTGTATAACTTACTCATAGAAGAAGTCATGGAAATATTTAGAGATGAGGGATAAAGATACTAATAGTGAGCCATGACATGTACATTTACATGGAAAAATAGTTATCTGCTTGGAAAGGATGCTTTCACATGGATGAAGTATGCAGGAAATGAAATTAGTGTTTCTGTGTGACATTTTACTCATTCAAAGCATGTTCATTGAGCACATACTATTATCCAGCATCATTGGCCAATAGTGCCAATAAATAGTATTTTTCACAAACTTTTTCCTTGTGGACTGTTTAGCTTACCTTCATGCTCTTGCTGCTGCTAAGTCACTTCAGTCGTTTCTGACTCTGTGAGATACCATAGACTGCAGCCCAACATGTGTTTCCACTCCTGTAATTCTCCAGGCATGAACAGAGGAGTGGGTTGCCATTTCCTTCTCCAATACATGAAAGGGAAAAGTGAAAGTGAAGTCACTCAGTCATGTCCGACTCTTCACGACCCCATGGACTGTAGCCTACCAGGCTCCTCTGTCCATGGGATTTTCCAGGCAAGAGTACTGGAGTGGGGTGCCCTTGTGTTCTCTGTTACTTTCATGAGGCTGTATGTAAGGTTTCAAGGCCATGTTCTCTGTGATATCATAGAGTTGTAGAGTTGGAAAGAGACTCAAATACCATCTCTCCTTCCCAAACCTTCATGATCTGTAGGCTCAGCAATAGCATTGGGTTGCAAGGCAGAAAATGTATTGAAATTCAAAGCAATGCTGTGTCTTGCCATGTTCCAGGCAGTGATGGGATTCTAAATCTCATGACCTGTGGAACCTATTTCTCCCACTTACTATTGTTGCAGGCTTAACTGAGACCATGAGGGCCCAGCCTTCACACCTGTTTTTTATGTCACCTTAGATGTCCCAGTTCACTCTGCTTCGTGGTCTTGGATCCTTGTCTGTGACTTCCTTGTATCACTTCTGCTTCGTATCTCACTCCAAGTTCCAGCTCTAGCCATCTGTTTATCATATTTTTGACTTTTATGACAAGCAGAAGTGGAAATATGAGTGGAGGTACAGATAATATTTGTTTTATAGTGAAAAATAAGAACACTAGTATGAGTATTGTGATGTAAGCTTAGAAAGTAAAGACAACCAAAAAATTGCTCACTCACAAGCAAGTTATCACTAGAGCAGGTAGAAGATATGGTCTTTAGGCCTCTTTCCAAGTTTACAAAGTTATGTCCTAGAGGATCTGTAACCTCAGCAGAGACTTTCAGAAAATAAAAGTTATAAGAGAGCAGAGCCCATTTGTATTCTGTTCATCATCAGATAATTTGGGGTAATCCCTGGGAATCTATGTAAGAATACAAGTCTGGGAGTTATCACTCTCATGGAAGACAGTCAAGTAAACCAAGGGACTTTTGATCAATATCTGTTAGTCATGCTCCCTAAGGGTGATGTATCCCCAGCAATTCTGTGCTACCCTATAAGCATGCAGTAGGATCTAGAAACCCAAAAGAGCTTCCAAGAAAGACGTGAAGGTGCAGCAGATGAAAATCTAACCAATGCTATTGAAGTGATGAAAGTAATGTTATTCAGGGGGGCGTGAGGAGTATCTGCTATAGACCCTAGTGTGAGGACTGCAATCAAACCTTATTCTTATGAGTTATCTCTCTGAGGAATAGAGATTATTCCTGTATACTAATTAGTGCTTGAATTTTGACCATAGATTGTCAAGTCTTTGATTATTGCACTTGCTTACCTGGAGAATTCTTCATAGATAATTAATTTTTATTTTTAACTCCTTACCTCTTCTACTAATGTGAATTTATGGCTCCTATATTATTCAGGGTTCAACCAGAGAAACAGAATTAACAGATTTGCTGTAGGGAATTGAGTATGTGATGGTGGGGCCTGACTAGGTCAATCTGAAATCTGTTAAGCAGGAAGGACTTATCTGGAACTCTTAAAATGAGCTGAAACTCTAGTCCAAGAGTAGAATTTCCTTTGGAAAGCCTTAGCTCTGTACTAAGGCTTTCCATAAGATTAAAGCAGGCCCACTTATTTTATCTCTGATAATCTCTCTTATTTAAAGTCAACTGATTATGGACTTTAATCACATCTCTATAACATCATCACAAAATGTCTAGATTACTGTGTGATTGAATAACTGGAAACTATAGCCCAGCCAAGTTAATATTTAAAGCTGACACAATCCAATTTTAGGTGTAACTTGCAAAACATGGCATTCTTCAAGCCTGATTCTCTGCAGAGTGTGAACATTTCTCCTTTTTTTTTTTTTTCCTATAAAGGGTCACTTTTCAGTCTTCAGGAAAATAATTCCGCAGAATAAAAATGCATTACCGAGAGGTAATAAGGTTAAAGTTGCAGGATAAAGGAGCTTGGATTTGGAGTCAGTTTGAATTCAGGGTGATTTGGGGGCAAATTCTTGGACCTCAGATTCTTCATCTGTAAAAAGAGAGGCTAATAATTATAGGTATCATATAAACTGTCTGGGAAAATCTACTAAGAAAATGCCAGTTTGCCTGAGTTAGTCCCAGAGCATTCTCAGGACAATTACTAATAATACCCTTTTACCCTCTAGTGTGATTCAGTTGGGAAAAGAAATAAAATTGTCCTCCTATTTATGTTCCACTCAAAAAACTGAGGTTGTTTTAATGGTAGCACATTTCCATTGGACAACAGTCGTTTACACGTCTGATTTATTCTTACTGCAGAGCACAGACATGAAGACTAACGTTGAAAGTTATAAAGCGCCATTCTTAACTCAAGTGAAGATACTCTCTAATTTTTGTAATATCTCTTCGTGTTATTCCTACAAACATTTGCAACTTCTCAGGTTTTATATTTGCCAAGCGAAATATCCTCAGCGTTTTCCAACTTTTTTCATAAGATGTGACTTCCAGTGCTTAGATGATCCAAGTAATTCTTTTTGGAACCATCCACAGGTTTTCAGTGTCACTCTTAAATATGGTGCCAATATCTTAAGACCAGGTGTTTTCTATTCAGTTCAGACTATATTTAATTGCACAGTTGGTGCCCTTTAGCTAGGTTCTACCCATGCATTAATTTAATCCACCAGTGCAATTAGCAATAACAGTGCTGGCTGTTCTGAGCTTGCAGTCAACTAAATTCCTGAGTCTTTTGTAGAAGAAATATTGAGCTAGTCACCGCTGTTCTCTACTTGTGTCGCCTCAATAACTCCCAAAGTCAACAAAATTGCTTCCCTCACAGAAAGAGTGACTAGATTTAACATCCAATTATCAATGCTAACCCATGCATTGTCATCAAAGTCATTAATTGAAGTTTTAAAGAGGACAATGAAACACTCAAGTTTCTCTCTAGTTTAACATTTATATGCTGCTGCTGCTGCTGCTAAGTCGCTTCAGTCGTGTCCGACTCTGTGCGACCCCATAGACAGCAGCCCACTAGGCTCCCCTGTCTCTGGGATTCTCCAGACAAGAATACTGGAGTGGGTTACCATTTCCTTCTCCAATGCACGAAAGTGAAACGCGAAAGTGAAGTCGCTCAGTCGTGCCCAACTCTTAACGACCCCATGGACTGCAGCCTCCCAGGCTCCTCCATCCATGGGATTTTCCAGGCAAGAGTACTGGAGTGGGGTGCCATTGCCTTCTCCGATTTATATGCTAGTCATCACGTTTTGTAAGTAGTTATTCAATCACCTATTAATACTATAATCTATATTTTGACAACTTATAAACAATATATCAAAATTCAAATATTTGGTCATGGTTAAGGTAGAATTTCGGAGAAGGCACTTTCACTTTCCACTTTCATGCATTGGAGAAGGAAATGGCAACCCACTCCAGTGTTCTTGCCTGGAGAATCTCAGTGACAGGGGAGCCTGGTGGGCTGCCGTCTATGGGGTGCACAGAGTCGGACACGACTGAAGCGACTTAGCAGCAGCAGCAAGGTAGAATTTATCTGTGGCATGCATCTAATTTGCCATCAATTATGGATAAGGTAACATATGGCTTTGAAGTAGACAGATCTGGACTCTAATCTAAATTTATCTACTTAATAAATGTGTGATTGGACACCTCATTTAATCTAAATGTCATGAGTCTCTTCTTTAAAATGTGGTTGTAGGTATGCA
The DNA here is from genome assembly GCF_016772045.2 of Ovis aries. Taxonomy (NCBI): domain Eukaryota; kingdom Metazoa; phylum Chordata; class Mammalia; order Artiodactyla; family Bovidae; genus Ovis; species Ovis aries. The sequence goes on from NC_056060.1 coordinate 93,647,243, forward strand.
TTATTTAGCGCATAGAAAATGCCCAGTGAAATACTTGTTTCATGTTTGGCGATAAATAATTATAATTATTGTTATTGTCATCATTGTTGTTATTATTATTACCCTGGAAGCTTGAAGCAACCATATGATGAAGCTCTTTAAAATCCTTCATTTGATAACACAAACAATTGCATTCAAGAGACATTGAATGGACATTGATGTAGCGACTTAGATTGTTGGGATTTCTTTTGCATGTTTATCAAGAGAAAATGTAAATTGTATTCATTGTCTCCACTTTCTCTTTATCCATTTATTCCTCCCTGGCCTGAAATACAAATGACATTGTCACAACTCTTCTGAAATTTTTCTCTTAAAATATTTCTTCTGACTTCCAAGTGAGAATCCGAAACCTCGCCTATGTCTTTTTACAATTTGATCTCTTAACTGTGTTTCACATCAATGGAACCTTTCCACTGCTAGAAACTTTCTCTTTTGATGTCAATGACAATACCCTCTCCCAGTTCACGACTCTACTCCTTGTCTGTTTCAGTTTCCTTCATTGGCTTTGCTTCCAGTAGAAAATTTGACTCTGCTTGACTACCCTTCTCATCACGAGTTACTTTATTTTTACAGGCCCAACAACAACTTTTATATTAGTTATTCATGCTTCCATCTTTGTAAACCTGATTTCTTGTTTCAGAGATGTGATTTGTTTCCTAAAAATCCAAGTGCTTTTCTGTACCCTCTTTGAATTAGGGAGGGCCATCTAACTACATCTGGCATTGGCTATAAGTTGAAGTGACAGATTTCACCTCTGCACCAAAGCATAGCCAAGAAATTATGGATCATCGTATTGTCTCTTTCCCTGATACAGGGATGTGAGAGATCTTGTGTTCTGAATGGTGAAACTATATAATACTAGATTTGTATCAGCCTAAATCCTTGAGCCACGGTACAGAGAAGAATCACTGCTCTACGAATATAAGTGCGATCTATGAAGTGTCAGTGAGAAATGTGTTAAGTCACTCAGGCTTAGGGGTGATTTTTATAATTATATACTTATTTTAGGTTAGCAGATCTGGGCCAGTTTTCTTTAAAATATCTTCCATTACACATTGTGACCTCCATTTTCATCAGTATGCTAGACTGTTGATCACTTCAGTTTAGCTCAGTTGCTCAGACATGTCCGACTCTTTGTGACCTCACGGACTGCCCCATCCCAGACTTCCCTGTCCATCACCAACTCCCGGAGTTTGTTCAAACTCACGTCCATTGAGTCGGTGATGCCATTCAACAATCTCATCCTCTGTCATCCCCTTCTCCTCCCACCTTCAATCTTTCCCAGCATCAGGGTCCTTTCCAATGAGTCAGTTCTTCATATCAGGTGGCCACAGTTATTGGAGCTTCAGCTTCAGCATCAGTCCTTCCAATGAACATTCAGGACTGATTTCCTTTCGGATGAACTGGTTGAATCTTCTTGCAGTCCAAGGGACTCTCAAGAGTCTTTTCCAACACCACAGTTCAAAAGCATCAATTCTTTGGTACTCAGCTTTCTTCATAGTTCAACTCTCACATCCATACATGACTACTGGAAAAACGATATCTTTGACTAGACAGACCTTTGTCAGCAAAGTAATGTCTCTGGTTTTTAAAATTCTGTTTAGGTTGGTCTTAGCTTTTCTTCCAAGGAGTAAGCATCTTTTAATTTCATGGCTGCAGTCACCATCTGCAGTGATTTTGGAGACCAAGACTACTGATAGTCATCACAAATGACAACATCCAAAAGAAATCTACTCATGTATGTTTTTATCTGGATATTTCTAATGATATAGCATGTATTGCCCTTTCTGAAAAATATCTCAGAAATGCCCCTACTTTCTTCTTGCCTCTTCCAACATCCTGATTAGAATGGTTGTTGTTGTTGTTGTTTAGTTGTTAAGTCATGTCTGACTCTTTGCAACCCCATGGAATGCATCATACCAGGTTTCCCTGTCCTTCAGAGTTTGCACAAACTCATGTCAATTGAGCCGGTGATACCATCCAACCATCTCATCCTCTGTGTCCCGTTTTCCTCCTGCCTTCAGTCTTCCACAGCATCAGGGTCTTTGCAGTGAGTTGGCTCTTCACATCAGGTGGCCAAAACATTGGAGCTTCAGCTTCAGCCTCAGTCCTTCTAATGAATATTTGGGGTTGATTTCCTTTTGGATTAATAGGTTTGATCTCCTTGCAGCCCACGAGACTCTCCAGAGTATTCTCTGGCACCACAATTTGAAATCTACTGGAAAAACCATAGCTGTGATTGAAGTGAAAGTGAAGTCGCTCAGTCGTGTCCAACTCTTTGCAACCCCATGGACTGTAGCCTATCAGGCTCCTCCGTCCATGGGATTTTCCAGGCAAGAGTGCTGGAAAGTGGATTGCCATTTCCTTCTCCAGGGGATCTTCCCGACCCAGGAATTGAACCCGGGTCTCCCGCATTGCGGGCAGACGCTTTACCGTGTGAGCCACCAAGGAAGCCCCCAATCATAACTGTGATTACATTTACCTTTATCAGCAAAGTGATGGCTCTGCTTTTTAATATGCTTTCTAGGTTTATCATGACTTTCCTCCCAAGGAGCAAGCGTCTCTTAATTTTATGGCTACAGTCACTATCCGCAGTGATTCTGTATCCCAAGAAAATAAAATGTCATTGTTTCCACTATTTGCCATGAAGTGTTTAGAATGGTGAAATTGAAAGTGTGAAAGTGTTAGTCACTCAATTGTGCCCCATTCCTTTGTGACCCCATGGACTGTAGACCTCCAGGCTCCTCTGTCCATGGAATTCTCCAGGGAAGAATACAGGAGTGGATTGCCATTCCATCCTCCAGAGGATCTTCCTGACCTAGGGTTCAAACCTAGATCTCCTGCATTGCAGGCAGATTCTTTATCATCTGAACCACCAAAGAAGCCTATTTAGAATGGTAATAAGCTCCAATGCTGATTATTATCTTAGCCCATTATTTCCAATATTTCCCGAATCCAAACCATCTTTCTCTAAACATTTTCCCTTATACAAATGTGCTTAATCACTACTCATGGTCTACAAACAGAAGACCTTCTCAATCTGCTCCTTCTGTGCTTGTATAATTCATAAAAATCTACTTACAGATACTGTGATTTAGTCATGTTGGAGATTTATAAATCTTTATGTACTTTAAACCTCAAAGCATTTCTTATGATATTTTATTTTAACTAAAAGTACTTAAAATTTTTTATCTGATCCTTCAATGCAAGTTCTGAGTGATGATTCATGAAACCAGAATTAGGAAGCAATTAATTTTGAATAAGGATATTGGAGAAGGTTTCACAGAAGCAGTTATACTTATGACAATCCTACAAGCAATCTGACTTGTGTTATGTCATATATATTTTATCTTTCTGTTTGTGATGGTTAATTTTATGCGTCAGCTTCATAGGATCACAAATGCCCATATATTTTGGCTAAATATTATTTTGGGGTGTTTGTGGGGATGGTTACAGATGAAATACGCATTTAAAATATATTTATTTGGCTGCACTGGGTCTTAGTTGCAGTGTGTGGGATCTTTGATCTTCATTGCTACTTGGGAAATCTTTAGTCTCGACATGTGGGATCCAGTTCTCTGACCAGGGATGGAACCTGGGCCCCCTGCATTGGAAGCACAGAGTCCTAGCCCCTGGACCACGGTTTGTTCTCCCTGATTTGGAGGGGCATCGTCCAGTGTGCTGAGTCTGAATTAAACAAGGGGCTAAAAGGGGAAGAGCTCAGATCCCCCTACATGATGGCTTGACCTCCAACAACTATCTTCTCCTGCCTTCTCCTTTCTGCACTCAGGACTTCACACTCCCCTGGTTCTCAGATCTTTGGCTTGGACTGAATTACACTGTCAAGTCCCACTTGAAGATACCAGACTGTGAGGCTTTTCAGTCTCTGTATTTGAATGATCCAATCTCTTACAATAAATCTCATATACAAAATTTCCTATTGTTTCTGTTTATCTGGAGAGCCCTGACAAAGTCACTATGATCATCCCAACTAGACAGGAAAATCACTAAGGGAAAAATCTTGTTATTTTTGTCTTTTTCACTCACACTGTACCTAAAATAATGTCTTTAGATGAATGTTTTATAACTGTTGTTTGAAGTGAAGAGAGCATTTCTGTTATCCTATCCATATCTCTATTATCTTTGTCAACTACTCCCCAAACACCTACTTAATGAGTCTTTCAAGAATCCTTGAGATGCTGACAACAAGATTACTGGTTTATGAGGTTCAGAATTAATCTCTTACTACTTTATTAAGATTTGGTATATTTGCTTATCTCTGGCATTTTATAATACCTTGAATTGCTGACAGCGTATCAGTAATCCTAGCCACAAATAATTTTAGTATGTAACTGACTCTTGAAATTTCAACTCATTAAAGGTACCTGTTGCTCTCTTACAAATATCTCTCTAATCCTCGGGATTAAGTTCCTCTGAAGTATTTGATTTACCTTTCTCATTAAGAGGACCATTCTCTTTAAAGGAAAAGAGAATTGAAATTTCAGATAAATCCTGCTTTCTCCATACAATATTTTTTGTTATCTATTATGCTCCCAAAGCAATGATTCTAGTCATACCATGTCTTTATCTCACCATCTTGCTCTCTCTCCTCTTTTCAACCTACTTATACAACTTCATTTGACTATAAAGACCTTACACTTTTAGCCTAGCAATTCATATCTACAAGGCAAATCCAACAAAGTTTACCCTCCCCCCAAACTGGGCTTCTTTGGTGTCTCAGAGGTAAAGAATCCTCCTGCCAAGCAGAACATGTGGGTTTGATCCCAACTCTGGGTAGGGAAAATCACTTGGAGAAGGAAACGGCAACCCACTCCAATATTTTTGCATGGGAAATCCCGTGGAAAGAGGAGCTTAATGGGCTACAGTCCATGGGGTCCCAAAATTGTTGGACATGAATTAGCGACTAAAACAACAAAAACAAGTGTATTTTCCAGGTAATATATATGAGTAAATGTATACATAGTTTTATATGCATATATAAATATGCATGTATATTTTCCATTAGTGCTACTATACATCATTTATAAATTGTTCTTTGGAGTATTTTTATTTGAAAATATATAATATATTGCAAACACTGTGTATTGTTGACAAAAGTAGATTGATCCTTCAGTTTTTAAAATTAATTTTAGTTTTTAAAATTATATAACAAATTGTCTCTTTTTGATATACAATCTGTAAATTTGAACACATATAGATCAATGTAATAGCATAATAATCAGGACACAGACTAGTTCCATCAGCCTACAATGCTCTCGCCTACTTCTCATTTCCGCCACACCTGATCCCCACTCCTAACTCTGGGCAGCCACGGCTGTGTCCTCTACCACCTGAGCTTTGTGTTATCAAGAACAGCATTCCACTGGAAACACATGGCATTTAGAGACTGACATCTTTCACTCAGCATAAAGTCACTGAGATTTAGTCAGATTATTGGAGGCATCCATAGTTTGTCATTTTTATTACTGAATAATATTCTACTTAATAATATTAAGTGAAGTATAATACATATATATTCCACTATATATATATAATTCCATTCCATTCCATATATATATTATATATATTCCACAATATATATTTATATTCCACAATATATATTATATATAATATATCTATAATATAATAATATTAAGTAATAATATTACTTAATAATATTCTATAATAGTAGATGTGGCATAGCTTCTTCATACACGTACATCTGTTGAAACTTATATACACTGTTTTCACTTCTGGGTGATTATGGATAGAGCTACCATAAACATTCAGGCATACATCTGTGGGTGACTAGAATTTTTCATTTCCCTAAGTTGAATATCCCCATAAATCATTGTCAGGTCATATGGTATAGGTATAAGAAACTGCTTTCCAGAGTGGCTATAGCATTTTGTTTTAATATCAATGTCTGAGAATTCTAGCTGCTCTCCATTCCTCTCAGCACTTAATATTATCCCTTTATATGAAAATTAATTCTAGAAAAATTAGCTGCTGTAAAACATTCATAGAGGTATTTATCACGATTTTAATTTCCAATTTCTCTAGCAACTTCAGTTGTACTTTTAATATGCTTACATGCTATCTCTATATCCTCTTTGGTAGAGTATGTTCAACGTGTTGTCTATTTTTAACTGGTTTGATTTTTTCCTGTTGAATTTTGAGAGTTCTTTATAAATTTTGAGTACACAATTTTCTTCCTTACAAGTGATTTAGAAATACTTCCTCTTAGTTGATGGCTTGCCATTTCAGCTCCTTTTTTCCATGGAGGAAAAAAAAGTCGTTTTCTTATGTTTTCAGTTCAGTTCAGTCACTCAGTCATGTCCAACTTGTTGCAACCCAGTGGACCGCAGTGTGCACCATTCCTCCCTATCCATCACCAACTCCCAGAGTCTACTCAAACGCATGTCTATTGAGCTGATGATGCCATTCAGCCATCTCATCCTCTGTCGTTCCATTCTCCTCTTGCCTTCAGTTTTTCCCAGCATCAGGGTCTTTTCAAATGAGTCAGCCCTTCTCATCAGGTGGCCAAAGTATTGGAGTATCAGCTTCAATGTGATGTTCATGTATTAATTTTTTCTTTTATGAATTTGGGCTTATTTTGTGTCTATCTCTGTGTAGCCCAGGGCAAGAAGCATTGCTCCTATGTTTTCTTCTAGAAGCTTTATAATTTTAACTTTTATATTTATCCATATGATCCAATTTGATTTAATTTTTATAAGGGAGTGAGATTTAGATCAAGGTTTCTTTTTGCATAAGCACATTTGAATTTTTATCAAAATTTGTTGAAATGATTATTCTTTATCTATTGAGTTGCTTTTGCAATTGCCTATGTTTTTATGTGTTCACATCTGGACTCTTTTCTGTTCCATTCATCATAGGACCATTTCTTCACAAACCAGCGTATCTTAACTACAGTATTTAAAGCTAAGTCTTAAAATTAGCTTAATTCATGAAAATGTATTCTTTTCAAAACTGTTTTAACTACTACAGTTTATTTGAAAGTCCAGATAGATATTGAACCAGCTTGCTTTTATATAGGAACAACTATATATATATATAATATATATATATTATATATATAATATATGTATGTATCTAATGTAATAATGAACGTGTCATCTTCTGGAATTTTGATTAAAAATCATGTTAACTATCGATCAATGTGGAGAATTGGCATCTTTACTATGTCAAGTTTTCCAAACCACTAGCAGAGCAATTCTCTCCATGTATTTAGATCTTCTTTGGCCATCTGAGACTCAGTCTGGTGTCTGGGTAGTTGCCTACCTGCTTATTCAATCTTCTAAGTTTTGTGCAACTTAGAATGAGATTTACTCATGCACAGCTGTGGGTTATCTCAGGCATTCAGAGATTCCTTTACAGACATGCTTTCCTGAGCTCTTCGCCTTTGGGATCTTCTTGGTACTTATCAGTTCCCTGGGAATTCTCTTTTCAGTCCTCCAGTTTAAGACAGCTGGCCTTTAGTTATATCACTTTGCTGCTCACTTTTGCAGAAGACTTTATAGCAAGGAGACAGAGAGAGAAATAAAGCAGCAGGGATCCCCCTGACTCTTCGGAAATCAAAGCTCCTGGAATCAGGGAAGATGGTTTTTCTCACTCAAGTTTGTGTTCCTCTGAGATCCAGATGGGCCTTTTACCAACTTCCAGGGCATTGCTTGGAGGGTAAGATGTGAAAGAATGGAAAAAGCAAAGCAAAATAAATAACAACAAAAACAAGGGATTTCTATACTCTCTCACCACTGAAAGTTCCTTTTCTTGCTCCTAGAGCCAAAACCAGGAGATCTTCCCTGGAGCTCTGTCTGCACATGAGTTTCTGGCTGTTGGAATTCAGGCTACAGAATAGGAGAGGTGGGGACAGAGAGGTAAACCCCACTCCATTTCAGCAGTTCCTGAATTCTGACTTTAGCCCATTTCTTTTATTATTATTTTTTTGAGTTCTTAAATAATTCTTTCACATATTCTGTTCAGATTTTATAAGTTGTATCAATGGGAGAGATAGCTTCCCTGGTGGCTCAGAGGTTAAAGCGTCTGCCTGCAAAGCGGGAGACCTGGTTTTGATCAATGAGGGAGATGGGGTAGAGTATGCTGACTCCACATACTAGATACCTGAATTTCCCATTCTGCATTTTAAATTACTGAATAGTATTTTGCCATATGAATTTACCACATTCATATAATCAGTCTCAAATTGATGAGAATTTAAATTATCTCTAAAGGTTTACTATTTTTAAACATTTCTAGACAGCTTTGAAACCTACCTTTGTGCAATTATGTGTTTATTGCACTCTTATAAGGATAAATCACTAGAAGTAGGCTTTCTGACCCTGTGTATGTCACTTTAATCACAGGTATACACTGCCAAATTGTTTACCAGACAGGCTGAAAATTTGATTCTTACCTTAGGTCTATCCTCTTCTTGCCTTTGCCAACAGTGAGTACCATTATTTACTTTAGTGTTTGCTACTTTAGGACTAGAAATATATTAATATTTTATTCTTAATACTTTGGTCATTAATATTTAAGTTTTTTCTGTTATATTTTCCTTTTATCATGTGCTGCTAATGCTTTTGTCCCATTGATCTCCCATACTAACATATAATAATGAGTTGCTTACAATTATTGAAGAATATTTAATTGTTGCTACATGTCTTGTATTTTTTCCCTGAATTATAACTGTTTTTAAAATTATTAAAAATTTTGGAGTTGGAGAGAGAGATAAATTAGGAGTTTGGGATTAACATATACATATTACTGTATACAAAATAAGTAAATAACAAGGAGTTACTCTTTAGCACAGAGAGTTATACTAATATCACAATAACTTGTAACAGAAAACAATCTGAAAACGTATATTTATGTGTATATATATAACTGAATCACTTTTGTATACCCTTGAAATTAATGCAACATTGTAAATCAACTATACTTCAGTTAAAAAAGAACAGAAAAATCTGCTTACCAGGTGGCTCAGACAGTAAAGAATCTGCCTGCAATGCAGACTTGGGTTTGATTCCTGGGTCAAGAAGGTTTCCTGGAGAAGGGAATGACTATCCACCCCACTATTCTTGCCTGGAGAATTTCATGGACAGAGAGCCTGTCAGGCTACAGTCCGTAGGATCACAAAGAGTTGGACACAACTGAAGTGATTGAGCACACACGAACATACATCATGCGTGCTACTTCAACCATCTACTGAGGCAGGAAAACATTCAATTGGAATTTACCCTGGGTCTCCTACATAGGAGGCAGATTCTTTATCATCTGAGTCACTAGAGTAATGATCACATAGTTGTCCTGGGATAAAGGCAAAGTTGTGGCTTTCATTTTGATATCACACTCAGAAAAGCCTTCCCTCCATCAGCTCACTTGCCTGGTATTCAGAAACTTTAATGGGTGCTTCATTTCTGTGCACCTCATGGCAAGACAGGGTCCTCATATTTGGCTGTGGGGACATTGTTTGATTCCACTCCAGAGTGCTTGTATGGCAACAAGTAATTGCTTTCTTCCAGAAATGCTATAAAGTTTACAATGGTTCACCTAATTGCACAATTAGGCACACTGAAGTTGGCAGTTTATTTCTTGACATACACTTTCCCCAAACCACCACAGCAAACTGTAGAGGAAAATACCCATTTAGCTTTGGGTCTGGAAATTCAACTGCGAATGCCAAGACTCTTATGCCAAGACATTAAGCCAATCCCAAGTTCACTTTGGCTTTGTATCCTGGTCTGGGGAGGGGGCCATGAAATGCACCAATGTATTTATAGGCTGGACAGATTTACTATTGAAAAATTTCCATAATGTGGTCTTTAAAGTTATATTTACAAAAATAAAAAGCAAAAGTGATTTTCCCTTTGGAATTCCCTAAGTCAAGGGAAATATTCATATGGCACAGCTAAGTATTCTGCCATGATTAAAAATGAATGCATACCAAAAGTAAAAAAATTAGCAAATATCACTAGGGAGGAACTTATCTGGAGCTTCTCATCACAGAATTACTGTTCTTCTTGAATCAAAGATGTTACCCTTACCCTTCAGTTTTGCCATTACTGGTCACACAGCTTTCAGTTTCAACTAAAGCCAGGCTTTGACTAAAATAACAGTGATATTACCTGTAATACAGGAATTAAAAATGTTTATTCACTGAAAATATTCTTTACCAGGCCATGGCAATTATTGCTATGTTTATTTTACCCTTGAGAAAAATGTAACCAAATTAACCTAAATAATGTCTTGGAAATTACTCATATCTGAGTACTTCTTTGTTCCGGATATTCTTTGCAGCCTTCAATAACTTCGTCCATTCATAGTTGGGTTGAGACTGACTTAGAAGAAAAGTCAAATTTCAGTCTTGCACACCGAATTCAAAACCATATTGAAAACAAATGTGACCATTTGCTAGAATAACAACTTGGTATTATTTTTTCCATATGCATTTTGCTCTTTAATTTCCCAATTCCTTTATCCCTAAAGCCCGAAGTTCGCCATGTTTGACTTTATTAAGCATATAAAGAGGTTGCCTCAGCTTTGTGAAATGAAAATTTAGAACATTGCACAGGTGGCTGAGGAACTGCCAGAAGCATACCAACACAGGGCTGGTCCAAGAATTGGGAGGATCAACTTCTGGGATGTGAAAACTTCTGTGAAATGCCATTATTTTTCTTTCAGAAAACATAGTGAGGCATATGTGAGATGTAAAAGTTATTTCTTTCCCTCTGATCACTTTGCATATCAGCAGAGAAGACTATAAAATTATGCAGAGGTCATTTTTGCCTTGATGCCAAATCTCCAGGATTGATCTTCCAACACCCATAATTGTTCTCAGAGCCCTCATTCTGCAAGCCACCTGACCCCAAGTTTCATAGAAATGTGCTTGTGCTCACATGGCTTTGAATACTATGCGAGGTGTAAACTAGCCTTGCTAACATGTTTGCTGACCCTTAAGGGATGTGTGTTTAATAATAAGCCACTTTTAATGTCCATGAAAATCCTTCAAAAGCCAAGAGAGTAAACACTGAGTAATCCGTATAAAGCAAGCTTCACTAATCTGTGTTTACAAAATAATGTCACTTTTACTTTTTCTAAATGACCTCATTTTTGTCACTATGGCTCTGCTTTTAAAAAGAATAGAAATTACGGTTTTCTAGAGTGTCTTGCAATTATTTTTAAGATGTTACACACTTACTCCCTGAGGCTTCCCTGGTGGTTTAGATGGGAAAGAATCTGCCTGCCAAAGCAGGCGACATGGGTTCAATGCCTGGGTTGGGAAGATCCCCTGGAGAAGGGAATGACTACTTGTTCAGCATTCTTGCCTGGAGAATCACATAGGCAGAGGAGCCTGACGGGCTACAGTCTATGGGATCACAAAGGAATGGGACACGACTGAGCAACTGAGCAAAACTTCCACTTCCACTTGCTCCCGCAAGTAAATCCATTATCTGAAATCCACCCTGGCATCCAGTCTATTCTTCATTTCCTGCCTGACTTGGTCCACTCACTACACCAAGACTTATCCTAAGCCTGGCAAAACATTTTTGATTCCATGCAAATATTATTGAGCAAGGCCTCACTGACTGACATGCCTAGAAGCTAATACTATGGTGCTAGATTTAGGGAAAAGAAAGGGCCTTATTGTGAAGTCAGCTCATAAGAAGACAGGAGGCAGGATTCAGTCCTATCTCCCTCATTCAAGGTTTGGGGTAAAAGATAAAGGGTTAGAGGAGATTCATGCTTGGAAGCTGATTAGTCCATATAAGCTACTCCTGGCTCTGGAAGGCAGATTTTTCCTTCTTAAAGAACTGCTCATTTCATGAAGGGCTCCTGTGGTGACGTTTCTATTCTTTCATTTCCCTACAGGAAAGGTCCTTAGTTCCCAGGTCATCCTGGGGACATGGATTCCCATCTAACATATCGGAGGGGGGGGGGTGTGCCATCTCTGTAAAGTAGCTCGAGATTTAATTAATCAATCAATGAATTTAAGGAAGCAAAACTAGGTTAAGTTGGTCCATGTTTTACACGCCGTTTCACAAAGCTAGTGAGAAGAGCTTCCTCTTCAACTCTGTGACTTGAAGCAGGTTACATCCTCTACAGTTTCTCAAAATCCCTCAAAAGCCATGTGACTTTAAATTAGGTAGTTAGCTTACTTGAGGGGCTTCCCTGGTAGCTCAGACAGTAAAGATTCTGCCTGCAATGTGTGAGACCTGGATTCAATCCCTGGGTCAGGAAGATCCCCTGGAGAAGGAAATGACAACCCACTCCAGTACTCTTGCCTGGAAAATTCCATGGATGGAGGAGCCTGGTAGGCTACAGTCTGTGGGATCGCAAAGAGTCGAACTTGACTCAGCAGCTTCACTGGTTCACTAGCTTCCTTGAGCCTAATGTGTAAAATGGAGACCATGATAGTACTTACTTCATAGAAACCATGAATCCATCAATTATATGTGTTAAAAAATATGGGCAAAGGACAAATCTGTCCTGTACTGAAATGCCTTTTAGATATTAGTAACATAGTTTGCTTGTGAAATTCACAAATCAGTGACAATCACTCAAGAGAATGTAGTGAGTTTTAGCTATGTGTACTTCTGTGCTTTGAAAAGGAAATGAGTTAATATTCAGCTGTTCTTGCTGTCATAATCAGGGGGGAACTCTAAAATATTGTTAGGAAAATATGTCTTGAGGTTTTTTGGTCTTCACAGAAATCGAGATGGTACAAATATAGCAGACATGTCATTCTTATGAATTTTTCTTTTTAATCATGCTCATTTAAGAGCATGTTTTCATGCTTTTTTTTTTATGTGTATGACCTGACTCTAAATGCTGAGCTACTAGGTTTTAGTTAATGTCATGAAGCTCACTCATCTGCTCTCTGAATTCTCCCTAAAGCAAAGATATATTCAGAAAAGGATAGTATGTTTGGGAACACCATTTATTACCTCATGCTACAGAAATTAGGTTGAGCAAAATTTTGTCAAAAATTATAGTCAGTAGATCATTGAAAGAGTAGAAACCTACTAATTAAGAAGCAACCCTGTCATTAGGAAAACCTGGATAAACTTGGATGAATTACATGTATTTATATTTGGGATTATGGAGGTTTCCAGTGTATACATCATTTAAAGCCGTGTTATCAAGGATCTCACTTGTTAACTTTGGACACCTGATCAGTAATTTGCAAGTAACCTAAAATACTCATGTTGTCATTTTCAGAAATTCATATTAACTGAAATTTTAAACATGGATTGATCTTGATGGGAGAAATCAGAAAGAAAGACTGAGAAAGAAAAAGAGAGAAACAAAGGAATAAAGGAAGGCAAGGAAAGAGAGAGGGAGCGAGAAAGAAAATAGAAAGAGAGAGGAAGAGATGGAGTAAAAGAAAATGGCTTTCAGGATGGATGTAGGAGATCTGTAAAATAATAAGGGAAACTAGTTTCAATCTGATAATGAATAGAAAATTGTTTAAAAAAAGAGGATGCTTAAATGAATAAAAATATTAAATGTGTTATTAGGAACTACCTATGTAAGTCAGTATAAGAAATATGACAGTGGCCAATGTGAAATGCTATAGAAAATAAACCGTAAACTTTCATTTCTGTGTGTGTGTGTGTATGCTTAGTTACTCAGTCATGTCTGACTCTTTGCAACCCCATGCACAGTAGTCCTCCAAGGCTCCCCTGCTCAAGGGATTCTCCAGGCAAGAATATTGGAGTGGGTAGACGCTCCCTTTCCCAAGGGATCTTCCCAACACAGGGCTCGAACCCAGGCCTCCTACATTGCAGGCAGATTACCATCTGAGCCCTAAGGGAAATCCTTTTCATTCTGTCATCTAGAAAAACAGCAGAATTCAAACCTGCAAAATAGGGCTTCCAAATAGAAACATTGATTTCCAAGAGTTATACTGGTAAAATCAATGTAAATTCGATTCTGCTAAACATAGGCAGGGCTTCCCAGGTGGAACTAGAGTTAAAAAACCCTACTGCCAACGTAGGAGACATAGGAGAGGAGGGTTCCATCCCTGGGTTGGGAAGATCCCTTGGAGAAGGCCGTGGCAATCCACTCCGGTAATCTTGCCTGGGGGGCTTCCCTAGTGGCTCTTGGTGGTGAAGAATCTGCCTGCAATGCAGGAGACCTGGGTTCTATCCTGGGTTGGGAAGATCCACTGGAGAAGGGAATGGCTACCCACTCCAGCATTCTAGCCTGGAGAATTCCACAGACTGTATAGTCCATGGGGTCGCAAAGAGTGGGACACGACTCAGCAACTTTCACAACAAAAACAATCCTGCCTGGACAATCCCCTGGACAGAGGACCCTGGTAGGCTACAGTCCATAAGTTGCAAAGAATCAGACATGGCTCAAGTGACTTAGAATGCATGGAAACATAGACAGAAATCCTTCAGGGCTGAGTATTTCCCAAACCATAGCCATTAAATGAAAAGGAAAGTCAGCTCTGGAAGATTTAATTGGCTGACATTTTGAAGAGAAACACATATCAGCAAAAGAAGATGACCTATGTCGAAAATGCTGACCCTTGAAGAAGTACTTTGCCACTTTTGTTTTTAGCTCCCAAAGTGGGAGAACTCCAACCATGACAGACACCTTTGGTAGGCTCGGAACTGTGTGAACTATTTTTCAAGCCTCTCCAAAGGATTTATTTATTTTTTTGCTTTTTGATATAAACAGGACAAAGCTTAGGAGAGCAGCCCAATGGAAAGACATAGTAAATTAACAGATCCATTTTAAGGTGAAAATAGTTTTATTTTGCCCTTCTGCAGTTAGTATTAGAAATACTAACTAAAATAAATTAGAAATTACTAAAAATTACTAAAAAACATAATGGAATGAATGGCCCTTATATATGCCATTATTCAGAGATAATTACTATGAACACTTACTTTATCTTTTTGGCTTTTTCTACTATGTATGTGTGCTTGCTGTCATATATTACATAAAGAAATAATGCTATATATGTTATATGCCTTACCTTCAGATTTAGCTTTAAAAGATTTCTAAATTTTTAAATTATTTTCCTGAATGTTATAAAGATATAGAAAGTGTAGTGAGCTCCCAGGTATTGATACCAAGACTTAAGTAAGTATCAACCTAATCATCTTTTATCCACACCCCACCTACTCATCACCATCCCCAAACGAGTCATTATAAAAATTTGCAGATATTATGTCCATTTATTTGAAAGTATCTCTAAAGATATGGATTCCTTTTTTAAAATAACAAAACTATTGTCTCATCTAAAAAAGCTAATTAAAAGTCCTTAATATAATTAGGGATTCAATGTTTGTCCATGTTATCAATTTTTTTAATTTATTTTTATTGTGATCCAAATCAGTTCCATATTGGATAATGTATGTCTTAAATTCTTTTTAATTTATTGCTTTCTAATTTCTCATTCCTTTAATTTTTGCAATTCATTTTGCTGATTATAACCCTGTGATATTATTCAATATGTTCTTCAGGCCTTGTATTTCCAGTAAATTAAAACCTATAGAAGCAATCAGGTTTAGATTTAGCTGTATACAAATTTTACCTACAATCATTTTGATGATTATTTCAATTACTTTATAGGTTTTTGCTTCTATAAACATCAATGTCATAAAATTTCTAATGCGTATATCTTTGTATGTTTGTTAAATTAGTCACTAAAGCAAATTCTCTGAAGTTTTATTGTAGAACAAAAAGGGCATATATTTTTGAAACATTTGTTGGTGTGCGTTGTTACATCAGCATTCAGAAAAGCTATGAAACTTTTGAATGAATCACACTTGACATATCTGAAGATCTATTTCCTCACATTATTTTTTTTAAATATGGCTTTTAAAAGGTATTTTCAGGTAAAACAGTGTTTTTATTTTTCATTTATTAACTTGAATTTTTGTCACTGGTGAGTTTGACCAACTTGTTTACAATGTAATGTCATGTTTAAAACTAGTAAACTGATATCTCCGTTCCTGTATCATCCCCTTGTATGATGATTAGCCTGACAGCAAGATGAAATCTGAAATATTAAATTGAAGGAGGGAGTGGTTACTATAAACTTAAGACCTGATTCTGTTATACAGCAGTTTGATTAAATTACAATTCTTATAGTACTTGCATACTTGATCTTTCCTTGCTTCAATATTAGCACCATGGGGATGAAGTAGGAAAAGTAAATTTTGATTGTATGAAGATGTCTTTAATTCTATAAACTTGAAGCCATATATAGAAACCAAAGAGCTTAGCATTTTTTTCTCTCAGACCAATCTTTATAATTGTTTTTTTCTTCCTTACTAAACCGAGACCACAGAAGCTTTCTGATTTTTCATTATTCTTGAAAAATTCTTAAATGCTTCAACTGGAATATAATTTGCTTTCGCCAGCACCATGCTTTGTGCCTGAGAGATAATGTCTTTCTTCATAAAACGTCCTTGCCTCTGGAGTGGTCTTGAGTAGAGCTTCAGAAAGTGATCATTTTCACTCTTACAGGAAAGTTTCCCAGCAGAGTACCTTCCCTTGTTGGATTTCATTTTCCTTGGCAGCCTACAGGGATGGTGTCAGGATAATATATTAGGCTATCTCATATTATCATCTTGGGAGTTTTGCTATTCTTTTGGTATTTTTCTGACAAATTAGCAGTTAATGTAAGACGGTGGCATGAATTACAGGGAATTTTTTTTTTCTGTTTTCGTTTCAATAATAAGTTTGAAAACCAATTGAAAAATTAGTTTAAAAAATAAAATTCTCTTTTTTTTTAAATTAATTCACATGTTCCTTATTTAACAAGTAAGTTTCATGCTTGGGTAGAAAGCAATGTAGGGCTTTCCTGGTGGATCTGGGGTAAAGAATCTGCCTGCCAATGCAGGAGATGCAGGCTTGATTCCTGGGTCAGAAAGATCCTCTGGAGAAGGAAATGGCAACCCGCTCCAGGATTCTCGCATGGGAAATCCCAGAGGAGCCTGGCGGGCTACAGTCCACGGGCTCACACAAGAGGTGGACATGATTTAGTGACTAAACATCAACATAAAGCAACATATATAAGAAAATTCCCTACAGGAAGACATGTGTACGCTGCCACCCTTACACAATAAATCGTAACATATTCTGCATGGGTGGAAAGAGCGGTGCGCTGTTAGTCTCATTCTCTGAGGGCAGAGATGTGTTATTATAGCAAATGTCGTAGCGTGTTGTTTCCCCTCTCCCCTAAATAAATATATTTCGAAGTCCTAGAGTTCAGGACATGTGTTTGTGAGCTTGAGATAGGATCTTACAGATTGGAAAAAAAAAAAAAAAAAGATGGAATGAGATCATTAGGGTGGACTCTAGCCCAACATAACTGTTAGTCTCATACAAATAAGGAAATTTGGACACAGACAAGGATGTGCAGGGGAAGTACCACGTGAAGACAGACAGAAAGAGAGAAAGCAGGCAAGCCCATGACGACGGAAGCAGAGACTGCAGTCCTGCGTTCACAATCCAAGGAAGGGCGGGGGCTACCAGAGGCTGGAAGAGGCAAGGAAATCACTGCCCCTGGAGGCTCAGAGGCAGTAAGGCGCTGCCAGGAGCTTGGTTTTGGACTTCTAGCCTGCAGACCTAGCTGGAGGACGTCTCGTCCACATTTCTGTTGTTTCCAGCCATGGAGTTTGTGGTCCTCTGTTATGGCAGCCACAGCAATTTAATGCATCATGAGAAACGCTGGGCTGGAAGAAGCACAAGCTGGAATCAAGATTGCTGGGAGAAATATCAATAACCTCAGATATGCAGATGACACCACCCTTATGGCAGAAAGTGAAGAGGAGTTAAAAAGCCTCTTGATGAAAGTGAAAGAGGAGAGTGAAAAAGTTGGCTTAAAGCTCAACATTCAGAAAAAGAAGATCATGGCATCCAGTCCCATCACTTCCTGGGAAATAGATGGGGAAACAGTGGAAACAGTGTCAGACTTTATTTTTTGGGGCTCCAAAATCACTGCAGATGGTGATTGCAGCCATGAAATTAAAAGACGCTTACTCCTTGGAAGAAAAGTTATGAGCAACCTAGGTAGCATATTCAAAAGCAGAGACATTACTTTGTCATCTAAGGTCCGTCTAGTCAAGGCTATGGTTTTTCCTGTGGTCATGTATGGATGTGAGAGGTGGACTGTGAAGAAGGCTGAACATCGAAGAATTGATGCTTTTGAACTGTGGTGTTGGAGAAGACTCTTGAGAGTCCCTTGGACTGCAAGGAGATCCAACCAGTCCATTCTGAAGGAGATCAGCCCTGGGATTTCTTTGGAAGGAATGATGCTAAAGCTGAAACTCCAGTACTTTGGCCCCCTCATGTGAAGAGTTGACTCATTGGAAAAGACTTTGATGCTGGGAGGGATTGGGGGCAGGAGGGGAAGGGGACGACCAAGAATGAGATGGCTGGATGGCATCACGGACTCGATGGAGGTGAGTCTGAGTGAACTCCGGGAGCTGGTGATGGACAGGGAGGCGTGCTGCAGTTCATGGGGTCCCAAAGAGTCAGACACGACTGAGCGACTGAACTGAACTGAACTGATAGTTGGAATAGAAGTTGGAGGCGAGGGTTTGGGGATTGATCTTAACTATAAAAAGTTGACTGAATTGTCACTTTCTTCAGAAAGGCTGCTAGGATAGTTTACGAGCAAATCCTGTCTATCTCCCTGGCGTATTGTAAATTCCATTTACAAATGTGGGAACGCTTGTTTTGTAGCCATCTTTGTTTCCCTATGAATGCTGTAAGAACAAGGATCAATTTTGTTTACTCGCTCCTTGTTCCTTTCTATTAAGGAGCAATGCCTGTCAGGATTGTGCAGTGTCTTCCAAATAAGATTAAAATGCACCTTCCAAATTTCCCATTCACACAAACACACACTCCGCACACACATACACTTATGTATATGAATGGATACTTTCAGAATTCCATCAAGTTAACCAAGATGAATACGCTCAGAATGCCATCAAGTTAACCAAAGAACTTGCCTCTCTATGAAATCTACTTTCCACATAAAAACCAGCTGGGTGCACCTTGTCTCCATAAACAGTCTTGCTCAAGAAACAGTGTGAAAATACTATACCAAGGAAGTAATTATTATTTCACTGGCTAAACCACTATAAAGTAAAATGATTGCAGGAAAGGATGGATTTCCAATTAAAAAAGCAAATAAAGGTATGATTATTCAGTTATATTTTTATCAGAAACTTGAAATCTACCTTTTATCTTGAATAAAAGAGTAAAAAATATGTCACTTATGGAACATGAATAGTCATTCTGTTATAAATCTATCTCATAGTTGAAAAATTGGCTCATTCTTTCCAAGAAATTAGTTGCTTCTATTCCTATGTTATAAATACAGATCTCTTCTATTCCTATGTTATAATATAGTTTAGGGCACAGTTCTTTCACCTTTTTGATTTTGCAAGACTAGTAAGGGTTTCCTTAAGGGTACTCTTGCTGAACTCTCTGTCCTCCCTCTATTTTATGATCACTGCTATGCATGGACTCAATTAGCAGTAGATAATTCGTCCTTAAAATAGCATTAAGACCACTGTGCATTTCATCATTTTGTTTCCCCCAATAAAGCTTTCATATTTGAACTTTGCTTTTCTTATATTAACAAATAAATAAAAAATGAATAAGAATTAGCTGACTTTCCATGGCATTCTAATGAGATGGAAGATAATTTTAAAAATAAGTAAAAATCTTACAAGCAAATAGCTTACAACAATTGTCAATGCATTGTACTGTTAAAACAGAGCTTCTTGGAGTTGCCTGTTGCTGACCTCTTCTACCAGCCATGGGCGGGATGGGAGGTGCTTGGGTCTTTGTCAGTGAGCCTCAGAAAGTATGTGTTTAATCCTGAGCTCTGCGCAGTGACCTCCTGGTAGTTACAGCGCAGTATCTGGCTGCTAGCAATGATGAAAGAGTTGCCAGTGGGACTCTCCAGTCCTGCCAGCTCGGCAGTGATGATGACTGAGGTCAGTGAGAGGGGAGAGAGTCTGGACTCCCAGAAGCAGCTGTCGTCAACCCAGAGAAGTCAAAAGCAATCTCTTCCAACCAAATCCCTTATCAGAAATTTCCTTCAAATCCAATGATATGTTCTATCTCACAATTTACAGTGACATGGCAGTTTTATATTGATAATGCGCCATTGCTTTTCTTAGAAACCAAAAGCTCTCTGCAGCTGCCAAGATGTCCTTAGAGAAAATCATAGCTTTTCAATGTCTTCTTGCTGCCTTCCTAAACATTTATAGCATAAACATTCATGTTTAATAGTCATGAGTGGTGGTAAATCATCATGAAATGACCCTGTCCCTGGTATTTCTTTATGTGACTATCAGCTTCCATTGATAAGAGTAAATCATTCATTTAATACCTTATCCCAGTCTTTCTGCCAAGTTTATAATCTTGCCTTGTTTTTAACTTTTCAGAGTTTATTCCAGACTTCACTGTTAGCACTTACTTAACAACAACAACAACAAAATTATTGAAGTGTAATTACTTGACAGGGTTGTGTTAGTTTCTGCTGTACAATGAAGTGAATCGGTTATAAGTATGCATATACCCCTTCCCTCTTGAGTCTCTCCCACCCAGCCCCATCCCACCCCTCTAGGTCATCTCAGAGCACCGAGCTGAACTCCCTGGGCTATACAGAGTGTTCCCAGCAACGATGTTTTATCCATGGTGAGCTTCCCTGCTGGGTCAGTCAGTAAAGAATCGGCCTGCAATGAAGGGTTCCATCCCTGGGTCAGGAAGATCCCCTGGAGAAGGAATTGGCGACCCACTCCAGTGTTCTTGCCTGGGAAATCCCGTAGACAGAGGAGTCTGGTGGGCTACAGTCCATGGGGTCGCAAGAGTTGGACACGACTTAGTGACTAAACCGTCACCACAGGGTGTATATGTCAATCTTACTCCCAGTTGTTAGCTCTTACAGGAACAAATATAAGTGAAACAAAAGTTATTCTTTAAACATGATTCAGAATCTTATGCATGTATGTATATGTATATATATATAGAGAGAGAGTTTTCAAGGTCTTTAGCACTCCACAGTAACGCTTATTGTCACACATAACTGAGAGTTGATTTTTTCATGCTGGGCCAGGGCCCAGGAAGGATTAGTTCCACCAGATTAATGTGTTTTTCTTTTTTCTTGTGAAGCCAACCTGAACCATCACAGGGGAAGTCAGGGAGTTTCTATAGTCCTTGGATACATCCTTCCTATGCAGAAAGGCCAGGATAGCTTCTAGAATAGGATACACATGTTTTAAGGATTCTTGGAGGGAAAGGTAAGCATGCATTGACAAACCCTGGGGAAACTTGAAATCACAAACAAATTGGGGGTTTTATTTTGACTTCCTGCAAAGAGCTGAGCTATCTGCTTCATTAAGAAATATTTATATGGAGAAACAATCCAAGTGACCTTGATAGGGAATGCCACATGCATATGGTAAAAATAAATAAAACGATAAACAAAAAGGATTAGATGATCCCATATAGCAATGTGAAGATTAAATGAAGTGTTAATTACACAAAGCAAAGCTATACTATATCTATAGTATAATATGATGTTTCGTTTAAACACACTTGGAGAATAAAAAGTAGATAGTTGGATATTTATGTGGTGGTATATGAGTTTATTTATTAGTAAATTAGTATTTCCTAAGGAGGCATGGGTCGTCCAAAGAACCTGCTAACAAGGGTTAATTGGAATAAGAAGGAAAGAAAATTTTCCTTAAAGAAGAGTTACTGGCTATGTTGTTCACATTTTACAAGTGTGCGTGTGTATTTTGCTTACATACAGCAATGTCATTACTGTGACATTACAATGTCGTTACTAAACATTGAGATGATACCATTTGGGGAACTGTTAGCGTGTTTTTAGCCTTTTAACCTCATATGTAAAATAGCAACACATAAATAACAACAAATCTTATGATGAAGTTATATAGAAAGTAGCTGCTTAACCCTGGAAATAAGGTTCAAAGTTCTCCAATATTATAAAATTCTTTCATATATAAGCAACTTCAGTCATAATGAAGACTGAATAGAATTCAACTCTACTCTGGGAGTGAAACATTATTATTTCTATCTAGATCCTTAACTTGAATTTGCTTTCTTAGCCTTTACACATAGAACAGAGCATGGTGATTAAAATAGAGAATAATAAAAAGCGTAGGACTTTAGAAGGTAATACTTTGTGAAGACAGCTGGCATTTCTTTAATTTAGTTACTGCTGTCTCCTCACTGCATAGAATGCTGCCTGCCAATTGTTAGATTTTCATTGAAATAATTGTTGAATGAATGAGTGCATGGAAAAATAAGCTATGTATGCATTGTGGAAAACAGTTCAGGTTTTTCTTTGCCTTTACAATTTAAGACCATGAAAACTTCGTAATTGCATCCCATGTAAAATACTTCAAACTGAGGAAGTGCGACAATGAAAAAAAAATCAGAATTAATCGTATGTTTGTATGAAATGTGCATTTGAAAATCAGTTTATTACGATGATGTTTTGCTAAGATTTAGGTACGCTAACTATCATATGATTAATAACTACTTTGAGTTTAAAAACACTACACTCTAAATGCAAAACAGTGGCTGAGTTTATTTGGGGGGGCTCCAAAATCACTGCAGACGGTGATTGCAGCCATGAAATTAAAAGACACTTACTCTTTGGAAGGAAAGTTATGACCAACGTGCTGCTGCTGCTAAGTCGTTTCAGTCATGTCCAACTCTGTGCGACCCCATAGATGGCAGCCCACCAGGCTCCCCTGTTCCTGGGATTCTCCAGGCAAGAACACTGGAGTAGGTTGCCATTTCCTTCTCCAATGCATGAAAGCTACACAGCATATTAAAAAGCAGAGACATTACTTTGTCAGCAAAGATCTGTATAGTCAAGGCTGGGTTTTTTTCCAGTAGTCATGTATGGATGTGAGAGTTGGACTGTAAAGAAAGCTGAGCACTGAAGAATTGATGATTTTGAACTGTGGTGTTGGAGAAGATTCTTGAGAGTCCCTTGGACTGCAAGAAGATTCAACCAGTCCATCCAAAAGGAGATCAGTCCTGGGTGTTCTTTGGAAGGACTGATGTTGAAGCTGAGACTCCAATACTTTGGCCACCTGATGTGAAGAGCTGACTCACTGGAAAAGACCCTGATGCTGGGAAAGATTGAGGGCAAGAGGAGAAGGGGACAACAGAGGATCAGATGGTTGGATGGCATCACCGACTCAATGCACATGGGTTTTGGTGGACTCTGGGAGTTGGTGATGGACAGGGAGGCCTAGCATGCTGTGGTTCATGGGATTGAAAACTCGCTCGGCATGACTGAGTGACTGGGCTGAACTGAATAGCTTCTGTTTTAGGTGCATTTGAAATTAAAAAAATAAAAAAAAATAACACCATGGACTTAGATCTGTTTTTGTTCAGGAATTTAGTACAACATATTAAACAACTGTGTCACCCATGATTTTTGCAACCATTCTTTTCATCCAGCTATAACGTGTAGGCTAAAAAAGTAGCTCAATGATATCATAAAAAATGAGAAGCAAATTATTTATAAATCTGAAGTAATATTCCAAAATCAAATCACTAATCATGGCTTAAAAATTATAGCTTTCCAAATGACAGATATGACAATGTCCATCACACTAGTAAAACATATATCAAATAACATTTGTGTGAATATCAAGAATATGTAAGAAGGCATAAGATATACAGATGATTGTATACAAACTGAATTACTAAAGCAGATAAAATGATATCACTAGTAGCTATTATTTCTTTGAAAACACAAGGAGAATATTAAGCTAACACATTTGAAGTCTGATGTAAAAACAGGCAAATTTCAGACTGGTTGGGTATATTTTGCAATTATGAATGCACTCAAAAATACTATCTAATATATTTCCACAATTTAAGTACTTGTTACTTAATGTTCTAGCTAGACATCCAAGATTTACTAAAGGCCTACATTCTTTTTTTTTTTTTTTTTCCCAGCCAAGAAAAATATCAACCTCTACTATGCAGCAGTTTATCCTAATAGCTTTGGCAAGAAAAATGAGGTGTGTTTCTTGGAGTAACTGAGCAAACCATGAAGCACAGCTGTTTTCTCTCTGCTGAGACAAATTATCCCTGGTGTACTCGTTCCACGGGACCCCATAATGTGTAATCCCATCTACCTTGCTTAGTTCAAATCCAAGGAAGGACTTTCTCCTAACTCTCTTAATTTCTAGGGAGAGTAACTGGTATTATGGAGAGTCAGATGTTTTAAGTCGCAATATTTTAGCTGTTAAGTATTTATGGAGGACCAAGGACAGAAGAAGTGTAGTCCAAAATAGGCAGCTACCTCATCAATGACTGTCTAGGGTCCAAAAGTACAAAACCCTGAGAGTACAGAATGCTTGCCCTTTCTAAGGATCAAAAAGGGTATTCCTGTTCCTTCAAATTGCAAAGACACCTCAAAGTTAAGAAAACAGCTGAAGGATTTGTTGCTTTGTACTTGCACCAAAGTTCACTTTAAACAATGATGCTTACACAGTGTATAAAATTGCTCTGGATATCTTCAAAGTGTGTACAATAAGATGAAAAGAATAGAAAAGTTGTGACAATTAGAAATATATGAAGCCACTAAATTGACGCTTCTTCAAACAACTACTTAAAAACATTTCAAGCTATCATGAATATTTTTGTCAATACAATAAAATAAACTGTTAGAAAACTTCTATGTAAAAAAAGACATAACAAAATACAAGCCCACTGATCAGGCACTTGAATATCCTGGCAATGTAAACTTGCTGTTAAGTTGTTTGAAACACTGTGTCTGCCTTTGTCTCACAGGAGACACATAATAAGCATTCCATAAATGTTCAGTGATCTCCAGATCACGTTGTGAGTAGTTCTACTTTATGCTGAGGTAAGAACTGATGACGTCTTATGTAATAAGAACCACATATTTTAAAGCTCATCTTGAACATCTGTAAAATTATGGTTTCAACAGATGGTCTTTCCTGCCTCTAAGATTCTGTGCCTACTATTGGTGTACCTGAAGGTAAAGGCCGAAGCTAACGCAAAGAAGCTTGGTTGTTAGATACTGACAGAACCAACACTCAGTAAACTTACTACCTTAGCTCTTGAATTTAGAGATGGTCTAAGTAAACTCTTTATTCTAAAGGCTTCTTTGAAAAACACAAACTCCACCAATGTTCTCAGGATGTATAATTGCTAAAACTATTAAAATACATGCTTCTGCTGCTGACTGCTAAATTGATTCAGCCATGTCCAGCTCTTCGTGACCCCATGGACTGTAGCCTGCCAGGTTCTTCTGTCCATGGATTTTCCAGGCAAGAATACTGGAGGGGGTTACCATGCCCTCCTCCAGGGATCTTCCCCTCCCAGGGACTGAATCCCTGTCTCTTTCTTATGTCTCCTTATTGGCAGGCGGGTTGTTTACCACTAGTACCACCTAGAAAGTTCAAAAATACTATACATAGATAACTAAGAACCCATCTACCATCTACCCATCTCTCTATAGCACAGAGAACTGTGCTCAATATTCTATAATGGCCTATACGAGAAATGAATCAAAAAAAGAGTGTATATATGCTTATGCATAACTGATTCACTTTGCTGTACACCTAAAAGTAACACAACATTGTAAATAAACTATATTCCAATTTTTTTAATCCTACATGTCACATGAAACTTAAATTAACATTAGCATTTCAATGAGAGTTGCATTTAGTTGCAAACTGATCTGGTAACTACACAGTTTTTGCCTAATAATCATCATATTTCCAGACAGACAGCATGTTATTTAATGTTCTGTTGTTATAACAGAATATTAAACTTCTCAGGCCATAGAAACTAGATTTATGTTTAAACACATATCCTAAAGTAATTAAATTCCAGTGTTTGAACAGTTTGAAAAATGAGAAAAATCAGCACTTTCTTAGGCTATAAGAGTTCAAGAGCAGAAATGATAAACCAAGGAAAGCAGGATACATTAGGAGGGAAACAGGTCATTATCTATACTTTCGGATATCAGGTTTAAGCAGTAACCCCTGCTAGGTAGGCACCAATTAATGGTTCTACATATAAAGTAAAAATACCACATGCTATTATATGTAGCATTACTATTTATTGTTCAAAGTTCATCCTAGTCTGACGTAATGCAATAAAAAACATATCTATAGGTTTTTCTAAAAGTCCACTTCACATGAAGAAAATTTCTTTTGTAGAAGCCCCAGATGTAATCAGACAAAAATGTTTAATTTATTTTGGGAGTTAAAAGATTAAGTTACAATTCTTGTAGCAATACAGAAGTTACAAACCATAGACATAAATGCTAAAAGCTGCCTTTTGAAAGAGAAGAAAACTTATTAAAAAAAAATTGTTTTAACTCATGCCCATGAGTTAAAATTAGTTCATGGGCTTTCATTGAAGAAAACTGTGAAATAAGTGATAAATGTTGTTTGAGTAGTTCTAAAGTGAAGTTATTTTTCCTGAAAGGTACCATGTAGATTATGTTCTATGTAGGATCTGCACTCACTAAAGTATACTGAGCATTTTAAGATTTCAGAGTCACTATCAGACACTGCTAAATGAAATACAGTTTGAAAATGAGTGTTATAGCTGTAAAAATAGATAAAAGAGTAAGATTATAATGATGATAGTGATATGTGCATATTTAAATAGAAATGATAGTATCTTAAAAGATATGGAAGATAGCAATGGATACGAGTCAGATTTGTTTTTAAAAACAAAGTTGTTATTGCTGATTAATTGTAATATGATCATCAAAACAAGGAAAGGGGGAAAGAGATTGACGTGGCAATGTAAAAATTAATCAGAAGATCTCCACACCTTCTGGAAGCTATGTGCTACATTTCTAGCCTGGAGAACTGTTAGCAGATTCCATTTACATTCACAAACCTTAGCACACTCAAGAGGAAACTGAAAAGAAACAACCCAAAGACAGTACCAGACTGAGGAGGACTGGCAAAAGTGTCATCTGGGTGTGATTCTTTTCTCACCATATTTTCAGCTGCACTAATTTCAAACTTTGAGGATATGCTTACGTCACTTGTGATGAAAGAGACCTGCCCATTCCCAGTACCATTCAATTACATGACCTGCAGGGCATGAGAACTGAGCTAGATCACTACAGTCTGCCATGTAAAGATAAAAATAAAAAAAAAGGAAATATGTTAGATAAAAGGAAAACGCACATACCCTTTCCTTTAGGCAAGCCTCGCCTCTCTATTTTTGAATGGTGAATTAGAAATGAAGACCATTATGGCAGTTTCCTGAGAAAGATGAACATGCATGCAGATTGCCACCACTCATAAAGCAGGTGAGTTTACACACTATTCAGGCCTTCCATTTTCCAACAAGTGGAACATTCATGATGAAAGGCCATGTTCCTAACTATAGGCCTGTCTTACCTCCCCAGTCTCAGTCATTCCAATAATAAGTTCAATGCTGTTGTGTAAATTTAAGCATTAATCTTCCCCAGTATTTTGTGACATTGGTTGGAAAAGCGTAGATGGGAATTAAAATAATCTCTTAAAATTCCTATCAAATGTGTAATTCTCTTAGATGAGGGCATTTTCCCTATTAGGAATTCAGAGCTACATATTCTGAGAGTTATAACTAATATGAGTCTATCTGCCACTTATAGGGAGAAGGAAATGGCAACCCACTCCAATATTCTTGCCTGGAGAATCCCAGGGATGGGGGAGCCTGGTGGGCTGCTGTCTATGGGGTCACACAGAGTTGGACACGACTAAAGCGACTTAGCATGCCTGCATGCATTGGAGAAGGAAATGGCAGCCCACTCCAGTATTCTTGCCTGGAGAATCCCAGGGACGGGGGAGCCTGGTGGGCTACTGTCTATGGGGTCACACAGAGTTGGACATGACTGAAGTGACTTAGCAGCAGCAGCCACTTACAGACATGAATAGGTGAGCAGGACAAAGCTTCGGGAATTGTTACATTCCATGGCAACCTCAGAGAGCTGTTAAGAGTGTTCTGGGGACTTCC
The DNA here is from genome assembly GCF_016772045.2 of Ovis aries. NCBI lineage: Eukaryota > Metazoa > Chordata > Mammalia > Artiodactyla > Bovidae > Ovis > Ovis aries. The sequence continues at coordinate 93,675,344 of NC_056060.1, forward strand.
CTGGCAGTCAAGTGGTTCCAGCTTGACCTTCCAATGTAGAGGGTGCAGGTTCAGTCCCGGTGGGGTAGCTAAGATCCTACACACCTTGAAGACAAAAAGCCAAAGCATAAAATGAGAACAATATTGTAAGAAATTCAATAAAGACTTTAAAAATTGTCTGCATAAAAAAAAAGTCTCTTAAAAATATGAGTGTTCTGTAAAGCATTTCCAGGTCCTACATTGGAAATGCATGCCTACCCAAGAACCCAAGCATGGCTGTGCTGTACATGGGCACTGGATCTGAGACTTGAATAGGGCAGAAGGTCCCACTAGCAGGATGAGAATGAGAAAGATCATCTCCAAGTATGCACAGTTTCCAAGGATGTTTGGATTGTATGTAAATTCTTTCTTCCTAGAAATTATTTCTAAAATTCTGAGCAGGGCTAATCACTCTTTTTGAAACACACTTACAACTTGCACTAGAACTTGGAAGATCTTGGTTCCTTTGAAGATCTGCCTCTTACTGTATGTGTCACTGTAGGTAAGTTTCTTAAACCTCTTGAGTCAGGAAAATTCAGCTGTGCACACCTATTGTGCCTGTGCCGTGTGTGGGGCTGTAAGAATGCTCTGTAAGAGGCAGTGGCTCTTTCAGAGCCATGCTCATGATAAAGAGGGATTGCTGAGTTCACCAGAATGAACTGTCACTGCAAAAGGGGAAAACAAATGGAAGGGCATGGCATTTAGACAGTATGCTCAATAGCAAATAACTCGATTCTTCCTATCTACAGTAGAAGTCAATAGAGCACAGCCTCCTGACAGCTGCCACTCCTAACATTAGCCTGTAGGTCACCCAGGGTCCTGGAGCATGTAGGTGTAACCTAGCCCATATCAAGGAGAGGAAACACGTGGAGAGCATAGCACTGTGCCAGACTAGAAGCACTAATCAGGTGGTGATTCATCCTTCCAGCTCCCCCACCCAGCTTCCTCGTCTCTGCAGAGGCCAGTGATATATTTAGAAGGCATTTTGCCTTGAAAATAGTGATTAACACAGTGTTCCACCAAAACAAACTTCTCTATCTTTGTTCTTCAGTTCTCTATTTTCTCTTCTTTTGTTCTTCTCTGATTCTTACTTGATCTATTTCTTAGTAATTTCATAGTCCCAGTCAGGATACATGATACCTAGCATTGCACTTCCTTGAGATGGCAAAGCAAGGAATCCTTGTCTTCTACCCTCATGTAAAATCTGACAAGTTAACAGAAAGAATCAAGAGGAGAGAGGGGTTTTAAGGTCGATGATTTCTCAACCAAGGGACTATGGAGAAACGTCACACATCACATACGCCCCATATACACACATTTCCTAGAATGTATTCAACAGAATGTAAAATTAGGAGATTGTCATTTTAATATCATCTATATAGGAAAATCTTATGTTAGCTTACTTAAATAAATCATAGTATTTTAAATGAATACAGCGGAAAGAAAAATAAAACAAACTTGAGAATATTGCTATATATAATTAAGACTATTTTAAGGCATCAGTTGTGATCCATTCCCTAAGTCCAACTAATGGTACAAAAGAAAGCCTCATGGCATCCAATTGTTCATTTGCAATTTACATCAACACAGAGACATTAACTCAAAACAGGGATCAGCTCCATAAGCTGCTGATCAAAAGAGGCCTAATGACTCAGCTCTGGAGGCTTGTGTTTGTGGTCTGTGACCCTCTTGGTGTACTGAAAAGAAAATGTCTGTGAGATGTACCAAAGCAATGCCAACCAGCTGACAGTTTGATTGTGTTTGAAAGGAGAGTATTTGAGGCAGGAGAAACTCCCTGGTTCACAGCCAGTTGCTTTTATAAATACAGACACACACCAGGCACCAGACTCTAGTCTTGTGCACATAAGCACAAAGAGAGGCTGACTGCTGGGAGTGCAATCAGCAAGAATCAGCTCAGAAGTCCTCCTCTGTTTAATCTGGGCTGACTTCCTGTATCAAGAAGGACAGAGTGCATTTGGCTGTCTGTACCTTTATCAGCAATTGTTTCCCTTTGGGTGCTTTGATTGAGCATACATTCCCACTATTTGATGGTCCTGAACTTGAGAATGTAATCCAGATTCAATTCATCTTGTTCATTTTCTCTGGTAGGACTAAGGCAGGATCACAATTTGCTATAATTAGCTACTGAAATACAATTTGCTCAAGTTGACTTTTAAAAAATCTGTTGCTATTAAATGTCTAGGATTCAAGATTACTTTATTCTGTTCACAGCCCTTCATGTCTCCCACCTCCCTTTCCCCAGGTGATCAGGAAGCAAATGGCCAGAAAACGTTTGCAACAAGCAGAGTCTAGGGTTAGTCCCCAGGATTGTATTACAATACCACAGAAGGTCACAGCATGTTTGCAGGGACCCTCACAAGGAAGGCTTTGTTCTATCACTAGATGCTCAGAGAGGAGAGGGCAAGGGAAGAAAAGTAACAGAACAAGCCTGCGACCTATTTTCCAGGGTACAGTGTATGTGAGTGAGGTGGGCTGAGTCTCCATAGTTGCTAGAATGGAATGCCATGCATGGTGAGCCATTAATTAGGGTTGAGGTTGTGTCTGTGCCTGATACGCCATTTCAGTGGTGTCCGACTCCGTGCAACCCTATGGACTGTCGCCCACAAGGTTCCTCTGTCCCTCGGATTCTTCAGGCAAGAATACTTGAGTGAGATGCCATGCCCTCCTCCAGGAGATCTTTCTGACTCAGGGATTGAACTGGAAGCTTTTACATCGCCTTCATTGGCAAGCAGGTTCTTTACCCTTAGCGTCAACTCGATAGCCCAGGGTTGAGGTTAGGGTTAGAACACGGCTCTGTTAAAGGACTTTACAGAGAATGATTAACCTGAATTGCCTTTTAGCATTTAGCCATCTCTTGCTCTTTGGGTTGCTGCCATTCCACTCTCACAGGTGATTCCATGGAGGCAAATGAAAAAAAAATTCACAGCAGCACTTTCATTTAGTGGAAATGCCTTGTGCTTATGCATGTTTCAACCCTCTCCTGTTAATGGGTATCAAGACAGAAACACTGCAGAACATTTGGGTCATGGGTAAACTGAGGGCTCATCTTAAGCGTCACGATTTTTCATCACTGCATGAAGAAAACAGGAAAATATTCCTCAACAGATACTTAGAATGAAGGGTTTCAAAACAAAAGAAGTGAAAACTTAAATTCATTGTTTTTCTTATGGGCAAGCCCAACATTTTCAACTGCAGCAGTAAGATGCATTCACCCAGCACCTCTGAGGGAGGAAGAGGGAGAAAGTCTACGCATGCAAGTGTGAGTATGTGTGCCTCTTAACCCAGACAAGTCAAGCTCACTTCTTTTTTAACTGAAAGCATAAAATCACACGCAAACTCCCTCTGAAGGCTCACCCAGGCAGCCCTGTCCCACCCTGGCCATCAGGGTTGCCTCTGCCCGCTCAGCCTTGTGACAAGCCGCCTTTGTTTTTGAACAACATTCAGCAGATCTACAGTTGGCCCCGCGACCTTTCTCTCCTCTCCCTTTCTTCTTGACTGCTTCCAAAGAATGATTCTTCTGTACATGGCATGCCAGCAGGGGCTAGGCAACACCTGTGTTTATTTAACAAGCTGATGGCTTGCAGTTTCCATTTGTTTCAACAGAAAAGGATCTGAAAGGGGTTAATGGTGCCCGGTAGCACTATTATAATGAAGACACTACCAGTATTTTCATAACAAACTGGAGATTTTCAAACACAATCTGGAAATGCTTTATGAACAATTTAGAATCTAATACTAGAGTTTACTTTTTAAGACACACACACACACAAAATTATACTTTTGTTCTAATAGGTGGTTATCAGGATAACTGATCATCATGCTTCTTACTTGCTTACTTAAAAAAATAAAGACATTCATTTTTATGTCAGATAAGATGCATTTCTTATTTCCATGTGATTCACCAACAAGGGAAATTATTTATATCTCCATAAGGCAATAGATTATTAGGGCACATTGTCTTCAAGTATTCCCCAAAGTGAGTTCTCCAGTAATAAGATGTAAAATGGAATTTTCTGTTATCTTAGAATTTTGGCTAGTGCCCAAAGATGGAACCCATGGCTTTCAAGTATCACCACATTTTGGGGGGCCCATTTTTCAGTATACTTTTTTTTTTTTAGTTTAGTTGCTTTATAATTTGTGTTATTTTCTGCTGTACAGAAAAGTAAATCTGCTATACAGGTACATATATCCTCTTTTGTCACCCCAGAGCATTGAGTAGAATTCCCAGTTCTATAACATGGGTTCTCATTAGTTATCTATTTTATACCTTGCAGTTTTTATATACGGGCTTCTCTTGTGGCTCAGCAGTAAAGACCAGCCTGCCGATGTAGGAGAGGCAGGTTCAATCCCTGGGTTGGGACGATCCCCTGGAGAAGGAGATGGCTACCCACTCCAGTACTCTTGCCTGAGATATCCCATGGACAGAGGAGCCTGGTGGTCTAAAAAGGGCCAGACACAACTTAGTGACTAGACAACAACAGTGTTTATGTGTCAGTCCGAGTCTCCCAACCCACCTCACATGCCTTCTCTCATCTGGGTGTACACAACTTTGTCCTCTGCCTCTGTGTCTATTTCTGCTTTGCAAATCGGTTCAAGACAGAAGACAGACATATCTATGAGACCTATTAAGAAAGAACAAAGCCATCTCTGACAGTTTTACCCAGAGCAGAGATTCATCAGGGTAAATATTGCTCCTTTTGAAGATTGTTGACTGTTGGTCAGACAAAAGTGAAGTGGCTTTGCTTTCATTTTGAAAGTGAAATAAGGAGGGCTTCAGTGAAACCACTGTAAGAAAGAGGGACCGCATGCCAGAACAATCAGAAGTGCTCTTTAGCTGTAGGGTTGCCCGAGGTTGCCCTACACTGTTGCTCACTTTGTAAGTGCCCCTTGGAATCTGAAGGAAGGAAAGTATCTTTTACTCTCATGTGAAAATATTCATTATTTTTATATTTGTCTTGAACTATTGTTGTTGTCTAGTCACTAAGTCATGTCCAACTCTTTTGTGACCCCATGGACTATAGCCTGCCGGGGTCCTCTGTCCATGAGGTTTCCCAGGCAAAAATACTAGAGTGGATGGCCATTTTTCTTCTCTGGGGGATCTTCCTGACCCAGGGATAGAACCCGTGTCTCCTGCATTGAAGACGGATTCTTTACCATCTGAGCCACCAGGGAAACCCATTTTGAAGCACTGCATGTAATCAATACATTGGAGTATCAGACTGAGGTGCTTTCCATTTATTTTGCCTCAAAGGGCATGAACAGGTGGAGAAGTTATCAGGAGTTGTTGGCTGGAGCAAGAAGAGGGGATGGACTGACCCTGAAGCCATTCTTTCATGCCTGCCCACTGTGAGCCTCTGGAATAATTGAAGCTTAAATGGGAGAAAGCAGGAGATCCTTAATTGAATGTGATATGAGGGTATAAGTGCAATGAATATTTTAAGGTCATAAATTAATACAATTCTAATATCCAAAAGTGGCAAGAAAGTGTTGGGATTGCCTTATACACTCCCAATACTGGGAAGCAAACCCAACAAATTCCTTGAAAACCGATGCAAGGACAAGTTTCCATTCAATAAACCAGTTCCACTAAGAAGCCATAGTGAAAATTTATCTATTTAACTTAAATACAAGTTTGAATATCTACATGTATATGTGCTCAGTCACTCAGTTGTGTCCAACTCTTTGCAACCCCCTGGACTCTAGCCCATCAGGATCCTCTGTCCCTGGGATTTCCCAGGCAAGGATACTGGAGTGCGTTGTCATTTCCTTTCCTAGGGAAATCTCCCTGATTTAGAGATCAAACTCCCATCTCTTGTGTCTTCTGCAACGGCCAGTGGATTCTTTACCACTATATATATAATGATTATTTTTTTTTTAACAAATCAGTCTTCTTAAAGTAACTTTGCAAATAGCTCTCAGCTTTCTGGGTCTGCAGCTTCAAATTCAAGCAGAAGTTTTGAAGCCAAACACAGTACTTTAGAGAAACTGTCAGAAACAGATGCTATCAAGAAGGATCATCTTATAATTTTAGGATTCATAAGAAAGATGGTAAGAGTGACAATCATGAAATGAGATAAATCTGAATTTGAGTTTCTGCTCTTATATTTACTGTATGTTTGTGGGCCAGTTAGTTAATTCTTTGCATTTGTTATTGGTCATCCATACAATGAAAAATAACAAATATTGTTCCTTAAATCTGTTGAAAGCATAAAATGCAATAACATAAAAAATGTCTCTTTGGTAATGGTTTGACACAGCGTTTCAACCTTTCTTTCCTTTTGTGTTCCTTCCTTCCTTTTCTTCCTTCCTTTATGATTTTCCTGTTCATTTTCAGGAATGGTTCATTCTCTCTCCCTTTCCTCTGATGCTTCATCCTCTGCATTAACCATATTTCTGTCTTTTCAGCACATACCCGTCTACTAAATCCTTCCTGAGGCAGAGAGAATGAGTTTGTCTCTGTCAGAAGGAAGTGTCTGCAGTTCAAATATTTAGACCAAGCATTGTTACCTGTTTTCCTGAACCTACTGGACATCATATCTGGTTGTAGTCCTTAGAACCTGCTTTGTTCCAGTGATGAAACCCCTCCCCTAGATCCCACGTGTGAGTTCAGTGAGAAACTTCTTACATTAAATATAAGCCTATATTTGTTGAGAATATTCAGAATAACAGCTTTCTCCAAGATCAGACCCTTCCTTGCTCTTATCAACCCATTCCTTGGGAATAAGAATACTGGCATTAAACTTGCACCTCCCCTCGATGAAAAGTGCTGCACTTCCCTGGATGTTGTTCATGGCATCACAGTTAGAGATAACGAGATAAGCATAGGCCAGTTTGTCTTTGTGGGTTCCAGTCTTTAATGTGGATCTCAGCACATCCTCACACAGGTCCAAGTTCTGTCCTTGACAGAGCAATAGAATGTCAAATCCAACCCTAAGCAGAGACGATTGTCTTGCATGGATAACTTCGCCAGCTCACTTCGTTGCAAAAGCTCTTATCCCTATAATAAATTCTGATTCCACGGCCCTTATAATGGTTCTGCTTCTTCATTAGAACTCTGACCAATACATACATTCTGTGGAACTTTTTATACATTCATTTCTAAGCATTTTATCTTTCTCTTGCTGTGGTGAATGGGTTTTTGCATTTTTGGATAATCATGGTTTTAATTTTTATCTTAAAGCTTTGCCTTTGAAACTTTTTTTCAATGAAGGAATCCTAACAGAGAAAGAAAGTAAAAAAAAAAAAAAAATTAGCACTAAAGCATTTGTGGGATATCAACAAGATCATAAGGCCCTAGTGTGCTTGAAATCTTCCTCTGAGGTTTTAATTTATCTTAACTTTTCATTCAATTTATAGCATACCATATATATTTAAAATTTTAAATGTGTTCTTCTCTCCAAGTCTTTAAATAAAATACAATTTCTGGGAACATGTATGCCTACTCTGTGGTTGCTAGTACTCAGTGGCTGATGTGTTAAGCCCCAAATATGCTGTAGATAAGATTTGGAGAAACATTTCTTTAAAGCAGTTTTATGATTTGTCTAAGGTTTTCCAAACTTTTATCATCACATTATCTGTAATGTGTAATACGTTCTTGTAGTCATAATTACTCAGAAAATTATCTGCATCTTTATCATCATGGAGCAGCACACAGATATTGGATATTCAAATTGAGTTTACTGAGTTAACTTTCATTAAAGAATTTTTTAGACTTAGCTTTAGACTTTAGTTTTTTAGTTTGCTGAAATCATTCCAGGTCATTTTTTTTTATATATATAAAGCTACTGAGTTCTCAAGCAATTTTGCAATTATAGTACATTAATCATTTGAATAAATAATCTCATTTTCACAGGAGACAACACAAAAACCAAGGTTATATTTTACAGAACATTAGAAACTCATAACTGGTAATGGATAGAAGAGTAGAGCCCTTAACTGAATTATCCAGGTTCAAAGCAAAACAAATAAAATCATCAGCACTTGAGAACTTATTTTCTAGCAAGGAGGAGTTCAGAGACTGATGAAGGGCCCACATAAGACGTGTGCTCAGTCGCTTCCGTCATGTGCGACTCTTTGAGACGCTATTGTCCATAGCCTGCCAGGCTATCTTCATTGGAATCTCCAGACAAGAATCCTGGAGTGGGTGGCCATTTCCAACTCCAGGTCCGCGTATATAGTAACTGTCAATATTGCTGCAACTCTTAAATCTCAAGAAAACAAGAATTTCTTTGCCTTTTTGAAAGTGGTGTCTATTGGACATCAGAAGAAGCCAGTCTGGAAATAATTTATGATCATGAAAAGGTTCAGACACAAACTAGCTAAAACTTTTACATTTTTGATGTTTAATACTTTGAATCTACTATTAATCTCTTTTTTTTTTTAACAAACTAACTTATATAGCTTAGTAGCCAGATCAAATATTGAACTGTAGAATCAGTATGATCAGTATGTGTGTCTCTAGAGTTCACTTTCATATCCAAATATAAAAAGAATATACCCTTAAAATATCAATATTCTTTCAGAGAGATAGTAATTAGGATTGTTAGAAGTGAGATGAAAAGAGAAAGAAATATAATAATCCATTTGAGTTAATAAAATAAAATGGCAGTATGGCAATAAGCTCAAAAGTTAGAACTTATGGAGAGAAGAATAAAGATTAACCACATGCCTTTAACTTACATTAAATATTTCAAAGCAAATGTTGTCCTTTGAGAAAATACTGCAGTTCCTTTGGTAGTTATGAGACTGAAATTGAAGAGAAAAAAAAAAAATAGAACTTAGCCTCTGCAATCCTGAGGCTTGGTGGGGGAAAGAAAGGAGATGGAAAAAACAAAACAAAACAAAAAATACAGTTAAAAGATATAGATAGCCTAGCAACATTCCTAACTTGGAGGTTTAACTTCGCCAAAATTATGGAGGAGGTTATTTGGTAATGAGGAAATGATGAGAATGGAGGGATTCTTTTTCAAATTTAGTTACATTCTTTTTTCAAATTTTAGTTACAAGAGGTTTATCCTCCCAAAAATTATGGAGGAGGTTATTTGGTAATGAGGAAATTATGAGAATGGAGGGATTTTTTCAAATTTTAGTTACATCTCAGGATTTCTCTGAGGTCATATAAAAAGGATCAGAAAAGTTAAATAAACAAAACAGCTCGGTCAGATAGAGAGAAATCTATTTGTCTCTCCCATGCTTCAGTCGGGCTTCCCAGGTGGTGTAAAGATAAAGAATCCTTCTGCCAATGCAGGAGACACAAGAGACTCAGATTTGATCCCTGCATCAGGAAGATCCCTTGGAGAAGGAAATGGCAATCTGCTCCAATATTCTTCCCCGGAAAATTCCATGGACAGAGGAGCCTGGTGGGCTCCAGTCTATGGGATTACAAAGAATTGGATACAACTGAGCACACACACACACACACACACACACACACACACACACACACTTATGCTTCAACTATTTCTGTATGAAAAGACCCTGTGTTAAAATCCAGGAGGTCAAACAAGGGGACCTCTATTCAGGAGCATGGTGACCTTACAGCAAATACTATAGGATGAGTCAGGAGCAAAGATGAGGAACACACAGAGTCATCAGAGGAGACGGCAACTTCAGGGAGGAGGCAAGGAGGCCAGACTAGCAGGAAGGGGCCCCTGGATTCTGACAAAATTAGGAAAGAGTGTAAGTCAATTAATCAGAGATATCAACAACAGAAAACAGGAGGATGCTCAGAGGCAAGAAGCGACCATGATATACCAGCAGACATCATGTGTATAGATTTAGCTTTTCAGGTTTTTGCCATAATTCACTATCAGATGGTAACAGAATTGTGAGGAAGGCACTTTACATAATCTCACGGTTTGGTGGGAGAGCATGGGACATCTGTGTTTGTCCACAAGGTTTTATCCCAGGGAAGACCCCCTGGGGTGGGCATGCATGGCAAGCCACTCCAGGATCTTTGCCTGGAGAATCCCATGGACAGAGGGACCTATCAGGTCGCAGTCCACAGGGTCACAGAGAGTCAGACAAAACTGAAGCAACTTAGCATTACACACATAACCCAAAGCAACAGAATCAAACCTTTGAATTATAGATCGTATAAATATTACATATAAATGTTTTATCCAGATTGAACTTTTATTAGCTATCACTTTTGTAGCTTTTGTTCCATACTATTCAGCCTTTGGTCACCTAGGGACCATCAACATATTTTCAGAAAGTAAAGAAACAGCATAATCTATGTATAGCTTCATAGATTGTAAGTAAGTTTTAAATTAAAAAACTTTAAATGATAATAAAAATTAAGCTCTTTTAATATATTAAGTATTTCAAGACATAGTATTTAAATTGTGTCAAGAACATATATTTTTACATCAATTGCATATTTTTAAATACACCTTCTATTATTTCAGAAACAGGTTTAATTGCTGAAATCAAGGAGAAAATACATTAGTGGACTAACGTAGACTGAGTTTTTCTTGTAATCTCTTTGAATCATCTAGACTTAAGTCATCCAGCCTAATGGGGTAGAACTAGTTTTAGACTTCAGATTTTGGCTTATTGATTTGTGATCCTTAAAACCTGGCCTTCATCAATAGTATAAGTCCAGGTCCTTCCATCAGATCTATGTTCTATACAGTGGTAAAGAAACAGGAAATGGAAACCACATCTCTTCCTTTTAAGAACATAATCCAACATCTGTATACATTCTTCCTCCCATGCTATTGGCAGGAAATTAGTCACATAGTTCATTAGCTAAGAGGGAAGCATAAAAATCTTTGCCTAGGCAAATGTGCTAAGGAAAACTTGGATATATTATTACTAATGGGAAAAAGGACAGGGTGGATATTGGTGAATAACTGGCAGTTTCTGGTGTGCCTGCTTATAAATACATATAGCTAATACATATTACATGATTAAATGTGTTTTACCATGTATCTGGATAAGTAATATCCACAGAATATGGTAGAATTTTTTAATGTTTGGTTTGATTTGTTAATCGATTGACCCTTTCCCCCAGTGAAATTATTCTTAGAGAAGACAACTCTGCCACCTCTCTATTTTCAAAAAGATAATCAAATGTCAGATGAAAAACTGTACACAGTATAGATTATATAATCCTATCTGGTATAAGTAGGTGCACATTATAATGTGTACTGAGGCAGGGCAGATCTCATTCATTTTCAGATGTTTGCAAAAATCTGTGGGGTGTATTGTTGGTAATAGTACAACTAAAGTCATATTTTTACTCTGGAGAATAAGTCTTAAATCCACAAGTGAATCTTTTCTATTTCCCTAAATTTCAAAGATATGGTGGAAAGATTACATTAGGAGAAAAAAGGAGATTCATAACAATTGTAATAGTCTTCATAAAAGATATTTAATAAGTGAGAGTTTCAATACTATGCTCAAAATATGCCCCGGAAGAGTCGACGTGAAAGATAAGGGTTTTTCTTAAAGAAATATGGAAGAATCCTCACAGTCAGAAACAAACAAAACATAAAAGGGGCCTGGTGAAATTATTAGGGCAATTCTAATTTCAAGTAGCTGTTGATATGTGATCCCTTATGATTATATAGTAGAAATGACAAATACATTCAAGGTATTAGATCTGAAAGACAGAGAGCCTGAACATCTATGGACAAAGGTTTGTAACACTGTATAGTAGCAGGTGATCAAAACCATCCCCAAGAAAAGGAAACTATAAAAAGTCAAAATAGTTGTCTGAGGAGGCCTTACAAATAGCTAGGAAAAGAAAAGTAAGAGGCAAAGGAGAAAAGGAAAAATATACCCATTTGAATGCAGAGTTCCAAAGAAGAGCAAGGAGAGATTAAAAAAGCCTTCTTAAGTAATCAATGCAAAGAAATAGAAGAAAACAATAGAATGGGAAAGACTAGAGCGGTTTTCAAGAAAATTAGAGCTACCAATGGAACATATCATGCAAAGATGGGCACAGGAAAGGATAGAAACAGTATGGACCTAACAGGAGCAGAAGATATTAAGAAGAGGTGAGAAGAATACACAGAAGAACTGTATAAAAAAGATCTTAATGATAACCATGATGGTGTCATCACTCACCTAGAGTCAGACATCCTGGAGTGTGAAGTCAAGTAGGCCTAAGAAAGCATCATTGCAAAACAAAGCTAGTGGAGGTGATAGAATTCCAGCTGAGCTATTTCAGACCCTAAAATGTAATGCTGTTAAAGTGCTGCAATCAATATGCCAGCAAATCTGGGGAACTCAGTAGGAGCAACAGGACTGGAAAAGGGCACTCTTCATTCCAGTCTCAGAGAAGGGCAATGCCAAAGAATGTTCAAATTGCATTCAAACTACCACACGATTGCATTCACTTCACATGCTAGCAAGGTCATGCGCAAAATCCTTCAAGCTAGGCTTCAACAGTACATGAACTGAGAACTGTCAGATGTACAAGCTGGAAGTTTGTATGTAGAAAAACCAGAGGAACCAGAAATCATATTGCCAACATCTGTTGGATCATAGAAAAAGCAAAAGAATTTCAGAAAAAAAAAATTACTTTGGCTTCTTTGACTACTCTAAAGCATTTGACAGTGTGGATCAGAAGAAACTGTGGAAAATTCTAAAAGAGATAGGAATGCCAGACCACCTGACCTGCCTGCAGAGAAATCTATATGCAGGTCGAGAAACAATAGCTAGAACTGGACGTGGAACAACAGACTTGTTAAAAATTGGGAAAGAAGTACATCAAGGCTGCATATTGTCACCCTGCTTATTTCACTTATACACAGAGTACATCATGTGAAATGCTGGGCTGGATGAAGCACAAGCTGGAATTAAGATTACCAGGAGAAGTATCAATAACCTCAGATATGCGGATGACACCATCCTTATAGCAGAAAATGAAGAGAAACTAAAGAATCTCTCGAAGGTTAAAGAGGAGAGTGAGAAAGCTGGCTTAAAACTCAACATTCAAAAAATGAAGATCATCGTATCCGGTCCCATCACTTCATGGCAAATAGATGGGGAAGCAATGGAAACAGTGACAAACTTTGCTTTCTTGGGCCCTAAAATCGCTGCAGATGGTGACTGCAGCCATGAAACTAGAAGGTGATTGATCCTTGGAAGAAAAGCTGTGACAAACCCATACAGCGTATTAAAAAGCAGAGATGTTCCATTGCTGACAAATGTCCATATATGTCAAAGCTGTGGTTTCTCCAGTAGTCATGTATGAATGTGAGAGTTTGACCATAAAGAAGGCTGAGTACTGACAAACTGATGCTTTTGAACTGTGGTGTTGGAGAACTCTCTTGAGAGTCCCTTGCGCTGCAAGATCAAAGCAGTCAATCCTAAAGGAAATCAGTCCTAAATATTCACTGGAAGGACTGATGCTAAAGCTGAAGTTCCAAAACTTTGGCTACCTGATGCGATGGGGTGGCTGATTGGGAAAGGCTCTGATGCTGGGAAAGATAGAAAGCAGGAGGAGAAGGGGATGACAGAGGACAAGAAGGTTGGATGGCATCACCGTTGGATGGACATGAGTTAGAGCAAGCTCCAGGACATGGTGAAGGACGGGGAGGCCTGGCATTCTGCAGTCAATGGGCCACAAACAGTCAAGCATGACTGAGTGACTGAACAACAACAGGAACAAATGTAATCTAACTACTAAGAAAAGATTCAAAACTTCATATGACTTATATAATTATGAGATATGAAAGCATGCTATACCACTGAGGAATGAGTCAAATGCCAGAAACCAAACCAGTTACTTAAACAAAAATAATCTTATTTAAAATGATTAAGTAGCAAAAGACGAAACCCTAACTTGGCTGAAAAGACGAAAATATGCAGAAATAGCAGAGCAAGACAGCAGCTGCTCTTACTAAGGCTGATGGAGAATGTCCATAGTAGGGAAAATATTTGAAGAAACATCCCACATGATTGAAAGTTCTACCACATTGGAGAAGGCATGGCTATGACTTAGTGACGTCTGACAGGCAGGGACTTGTGACGATGAGGCTCTTTGTTGAGGTGATGACAAAACTCACTAGGTAACCGACTTTTGGGATTCAAGCAAGACTGGATTAAAAGCTATCCACTGGGATGCCAGTGATGATTGCAAGGAAGTTCCCTTCTGGGCACTGGCAATAATCATTGACGGGCATATGGCATTAAGTCTCGCACACACCACTGGCCAATCATTGCCCATTGGCCTCCAAGGCATAGAAGTGAGAAGAAACGCCCCAACCAAAAGGAGAGCCTTCTTCCTCTTCTAATTTCCCTCTATTGCCCTCTACTGCCAGTTAGCATTTTGCCAGCTGGCAAAGGAGAAATGTTTACAATATTCTGTTCTGCGGTCACAAAGTAAATATAAGAAAGATGTATTTAAGCTGAGAAGCAATGATCTTATAACTAGCACAGAAGTTAAAGTTCTTTTTGTTTTCGAGGAAAAGCTATACTTTGTGATTAACTACAGGAAGTGATGGAAAAATATTCTAAAGTGTGTTCAAATTTTAAATATAAGGCTTCTGCTTTCAGCTCTGAATTTTAAAGAGCTTAGGAAATGTCAGTCCTGTACTTAGAAGAAGAAAAATCTGGAGAAACTGAAAGCTGTGACATTTCATTGACAGAAAACTGAAGTCACAGGGCAAACTACCACCCTGAGTCTGGAAAGGTAAGCCTATGTAAGATGACATAGTCAGGTTTTATTTCCCTATAACAGAAGTTACTAGAAGTATAAACTAGCAGGAAATTTAGATAGCAAGTTTGATGATTTTCTTGGGTCAGAATGAGGACTCCTTTGAGAATGAGACATTCCTAGGGATTGAAGTCTGCGGTGGGAAGGGTGGAAGTTTTTACCTTAAGAAACCCACCGGTTTCTCAAGGTGAAAATCCAAGAAAATTGTCCCCAGGGCTTCAGCAAGGGGAAGGAAAAGGTAGCTAAAGTAATCACTGTGAAACATATCTAGAGCCTTCTCTATAAAAAAGGCTTAGTATCCAGAAGAGAGATTGCCCGAGCTGGGGGAAGGATAATGTAAATGGAGATATGGGAATTCTAAAGTAGAATAAGAAATAAGGTCTATGAATTAATAAACATTAAGGAAAATGAAGTGTCTAATTGTCTTACCTTTAGAGTCAACACAGGTTCTGTGAGTTTGAACAGAAACTCAATAGAAACTTTAGCTCTATAGCTCAATAAAAACTTTCAAAGTATAAATGCAAAGAAAAAATAATATGAAAAATCAGATGGGAGCATTAAGAAGTTATGGAGAAAGTTCAAAAACTGTAATATACACAACTGGAATACCACAAGGAGAAGAGAGAGACTAGATCTGAAGAAATATTTTATATTGACGATGGCCAAAGCTCTCCCAACTGAATGACATACATAAAATTACAGATCCAAGAAAGTGAGAGTATACTACCAGGGTAAATATCAAAAATAAACATAGCTCAGTACGTAATAGTCAAACCACAGAGTCAAAGATAGAGAATATCCTGAAAAAAGTAAGAGGAATAAAATAGCATAGTTGTAGATAAATAAGGAAACTTGCAATAACTTTCTTGTTACAAACTACACAAGGAAGAAGATCATGGAATCAACTATAAAAATAATTTCAAAAAACTAGACTTATATACCTTGTTAAAGTGAAGTTGTTCAGTCATGTCCGACTCTATGCAACCCCATGGACTGTAGCCTATGAGGCTCCTCCATCCATGGGATTTCCCAGGCAAGAGTGCTAGAGTGGATTGCCATTACCTTCTCCAGGGGATCTTCCCGACCCAGGAATCAAACCCTGGTCTCCCGCATTGCAGGCAGACACTTTTACCATCTGAGCCACCAGGGAAGCCAAATACCTTGTCAAAGTATTCCTCAAAAGTAAACGAGAAAAATCCTTCTCAGGCAAACAATACTTGAAGATATTCATCACCAATGGACCTGTCCTGCAGAAAGGTTAAAAGAAGTTCTTCTTCAGGAATAAAAAAGTGATGTAAGTCAGAATGATAGATCTGCATAGAGAAAGGCAGAACATCAGAGGAGGAATTATTTAATACAAATTATAAAATACTATTTTCTTACTTTTAATTCACTTGAAAACTGGCTTTTTAAAGTAATACTATTAATAGTATATTGGGTGATAGTAACGTGGATATGTGGGATGAATGCCAGCAATGACACAGGGGGAGAAGAAAGGAATGGAGAATTTTCTAAGTACTTGCACTAAGCGTAAAACAATATAGAGTTGTTACAGAGTGGATGCTGATTTGTTAAAATGCATAATGCAAGCTCTAGAGCAACAATTAAAACCACTAAAAAGAAAATAGGTGTAATTGATACACTAAGGGGGGAGATTAAATGAAATCATACAAATGTTCAATTAAAATTAAAACGAGAGAAGGCAGGAAAAGAACATAAAAAGTGAACAAAAAACAACTGCAGATGTCCATCAGCAGATGAATGGATAAGCAAGCTGTGGTACATATACACAATGGAGTATTACTCAGCGGTTAAAAAGAATTCATTTGAATCAGTTCTGATGAGATGGATGAAACTGGAGCCAATTATACAGAGTGAAGTAAGCCAGAAAGAAAAACACCAATACAGTATACTAACACATATATATGGAATTTAGGAAGATGGCAATGACGACCCTGTATGCAAGACAGGAAAAAAGACACAGCTGTGTATAACGGACTTTTCGACTCAGCGGGAGAGGGAGAGGGTGGGATGATTTGGAAGAATGGCATTCTAACATGTATACTATCATGTAAGAATTGAATCGCCAGTCTATGTCTGACGCAGGATACAGCATGCTTGGGGCTGGTGCATGGGGATGACCCACAGAGATGTTATGGGGAGGGAGGTGGGAGGGGGGTTCATGTTTGGGAACACATGTAAGAATTAAAGATTTTAAAATTAAAAAAATTAAAAACTAAAAAAAAACAACTGCAAAGTTATAAATATGAATATGAAAAGTTATAAGTAAGAATAAAGCAAAGTTATAAATATGTTTGATATCAATAATTCTATTTCAGTAATCACTTTCAAACTGGAAGGTGTCATTACACAAAGTATAAGATAGAAATTAACAGTGCATTAAAAACACTCCTATAGATGAAGTAGATAGTGATAAGGACCTACTACATAACTCAGGGAACTACATCCATTATCTTTTAATAACCGATTATGGAAAATAGCTGGATAGATAGATAATGTGTAACTGAGTCACTTTGCTTTACAGCTAAAATTAGCATATTACTCTAAATCAACTATGTGCCTGCTAAGTGACTTCAGTTGCATCTCTTTGTGACCCTATGGACCTTTCCAGGTTCCTCATGGGATTCTCCAGGCAAAAATACTGAGGTGGGTTGACATGCCCTGCTCTAGGAGATCTTCTTGACCCAGAGATCCAACCCATATCTCTTACATCTCTGCATTGTCAGGCAAGTTCTTTACCACTGTGCCACCTGAGCTAAGAACAGTAATCCTAACAACTATTAGGTTCATCTTATCAAAATTTCAGGCAAGAATACTGGAGTGGGTAGCCATTCCCTTCTCCAGGGGATGGCCCCAAACCAAAGATCAAATCTGGGTCTCCTACATTGAAATATCTAACCAGTAGTCCTCTGGAATATCAAGATCATCAAAAGCAAAGAAGTTTGAGAAATCATCACAGTCATGAGAAATCTCAGGAAATCTAATGACTAAAAGTAATGTGGAATACTGAATGGCATTCAGGAGTGTAAAAATAAAAGTATAATATAAGGACTTTCTTTAATAATAATGGTGTTAATATCGCTTCATTGTTAATTATGAACCAATATTAAAACTAAAATGTACCATATAAGTCTAAGCTGCTAACAATTGAGGAATCCCCTGTACTACTTGCACAACATTTCTGCAAATTTCAATCTTTTCTAACAAAAAACATTATTAGACAGCTAAGAAACTCCTTATCAAGTCTTGACAAACAATAATAAAATATGTAAGTTCTAATAGATGAAGAATTGGAATTGGGAAAATACTGAACATAGAAAACTAAATGAAGTTAGAAAAATTCCTTTCAGATAAAATGAAAACAAAATTTAAGTGCTTTGTATCAAAAACCCTTGGAGGGTGACCAAAGTTATGCTCAGAAGTAAGTTTATAGCCTTCATGAAATTAATTTCATGAAACAACAGTAAAACATCAAACTGCATGAAAATAAGTGATAGCAATCAATGCAGGTGAAAGCTTGTGCAAATTTCCACTTTAAAATATATTGTTGAATATAATAAAAATTGCTATGATATGGCAAACAATTCTACTAAAAATGTCTATTAAAATATGGACAGTATTTGATCAAATAATTTTACTTTATATATAAGAATTGTATTAATGCATAATGATTTATGAATAGAATATATAATTAAGAATATCAATAGCAAAAATATTGTAAGCAAGCTAAACTTTCTCTAATATTGAGCTTAATTTTGGTGCATTCAGCAACAATCCTTTAAATTAATATTCAAGTGATAATACGAAGCAAGAATAAAATAAGCTAGAGCTATACTTATTGATATGTAAAGTTTTTATAACATGTCAGTAAAAGAAAAAAGAAAGTTTCAGAGTATTTTTTTTTAAATGATACCTTATCTGGCTAAGAACAAAAGAGGAAAAAGGAAGAGATAAAGAGAAAGGAGGAAAAGAAAGACCTTCTTTAGATATGTATTTCATGAGTATATGAAAGGCGAAATGATACAAAACATAAAGATGAAGAAGAGACTGCATCTGCCTGTATAAATATTAGGTTGATTAAAAAGTAATTGTGGTTTCAGGTCACGAATTTTAATTCATTAAAACAAGGCTCAAACACATCTTTATTAATCAAAATAGGAACCATTACAATCAACACATGGCAACCCACTCTAGTATTCTTGTCTGGAGAATCCCATGAACAGAGGAGCCTGGTGGATTATAGTCCAAGCGGTTCATAAGGAGACAGGACTCAAGCAACTGAACACACACATGTACAATCAACACACATTTGTCAATGAGAAAGAAGTTTGCTTATTCCTGTAGCATCAAAATCTGTGCTTCAAGATTTGAAGAACTCTTGGAAAGCTTTTTCTGCCTGCTGATGGCTGTGAAAGTGTTTTCTCTATAAAAAGTTGTCAAGATGCTTGGAAGAAGTGGTGGTTGGCGAGAGGTCAGGTGAATACAGAGGATGAGGCAAAATTTGTAGCCCAATTTGTTCAACTTTTGAAGCTTTTGTTGTGCTACCTGTGGTCAGGTGTTGTCATGAAGAACTGGGCCCTTTCTGTTGACCAATGCAGGAACTGATCAGCTGCAGGAATTGCATTTTTCAGTGCATTTCATCAGCTTGTTGAGCATACTTCTCAAAGGTAATGCTTTTGCCAGGATTCAGAAAGCTGTAGTGGATAAGAAGGCAGTGGATAACCAAACAGTGACCGTGATGGGTTTTTGATGAAAGTTTGGCTTTGGAAGCGCTTTGGAGCCTCTTCTCAGTCCAGTCACTGAGCTGGTTGTTGCCAGTTGTCATATAAAATCCACTTGTCATCCCATGTCATGATCTGATTGTGAAATGGTTCACTGTTGTTGCATAGGATAAGAGAAGACAACACTTCAAAATGACATTTCTCTTTTTGGAGGGGGAGGTCAGCTCATGAGGCACCCACTTATCAAGCTTTTTCACCTTTCCAATTTGCTTCAAATGCTGAACTACCATAGAATGGTTGACACTGAGTTTTTCAGCAACTTCTGTAGTTGTTAGTGAATCAGCTTCAGTGATGACTCTCAGATGGTTGTTGTCAACTGCTGAAGGCTGACTGCTATACTCTTCAACTTCAAGGCTCTTGTCTTCTTTACAAAACTTCCTGAACCACCACAACATTGTATGTTCATTAGCAGATCCTGGGCCAAATGCATTTTTGACGTTGTGAGTTGCCTCCACTCTTTTATGAGCCATTATGAACTAAAAAAAAAAAAAAAAAAAAAGCTTAAATGTGCTTTTTGTCTCACACCATTTCTATAGTCCAAAATAAATATTAAATAAGCAGGAAGCAAAATTAAAATAAAATTTAAATATTAGCAAAAAAATAAAGCAAGAAATGTGCATTAAAATGATGCATAACATAACCACATTTATTTAAGAATGCATTCCAATATCAAATGGCAAAGTTCAACAAAGCAAAACTGCAATTACTTTTGCACCATCTTAATATATAAATAAAGCAAATATTGCTGTCAATAAAATTCTTTTAATAATGTGAAAAAAATTTAAACAAACTAAAATTTCATCTCAAGAAGATAGAAAAAGAAAAGAAATTGAGTAGAAATGATGTATGAATCATGGTAAAAGAAGAAATTAACTGATTAGGAGATCAGCTCTGCTCATTCTCAATTATATTGAGAATTTAAATATGAAAACCATGTATATTTGTATATATAATCTATACTTTGAAAAAACAAAGAAATTTAAAACAAATGGGAAGATATTTTTTCCATATAATTGCTCTGATGGAAACATTGGTGTCTGTATTTATTATCCTCTGTGTTTTCTTATATATTTAAGATACTTCAAACTAAAAATGTTTTAAAGTTTAATAATTTTTGGCAAACAGATTACAGCTATACATATTTTCTGTTTAAAGTTTTAAGTTACATAAGCAAATAAAAAAAAAAAGGTTTTTAGGCTAATCAAGTTTCTGAAATAACTACCATGAGCACTATAGGGACATATATTTAAAACAGTCATTTCAGAGGACAATTTGACAATATTTAGCAAGTTGTATACAAAAGGGTATATATTCAAATAAGTATGTCTTTTGCTAAAAATATATTTGTATGTGTGCTGTGTGCTTAGTCGATCAGTCGTGTCCAACTCTTTGTGACCCTTTGGACTATAGCCAACCAGGCTCCTCTGTCCATGGGATTATCCAGGCAAGAATCCTGGAGTGGGTTGCCATGCCCTCCTCCAGGGGATCTCCTCAACCCAGGGATCGAACCCAGGTCTCCTGCATTGCAGGAGGATTCTTTACCAGCTGAGCTACCAGGGAAGCCCCTAGAAATATATACTAAATAAATAGTCACCAATGATTCAAAGTGTTAACTATATTGTATTCAAAGCAATTTTGAATCTAATACAAACTAAAATAAAATCTTCAAATAAATCTTATAAGATTAGTTAAATGAATCATAGTAGAATTTTAAAAGACAGCCATGAATAAATTCTAAACTATACAGCAGTAATTTAAAATGTAGAAAAAGTTACAGTGTATTAATTTTTAAAATAGCAATTATAATTGAAAATTAAATCTATTTATTTACTTATAAATATATATCATCATGTGATGTATGTTTAAAACTCTTTCTCTCTGTCTGTCTTTATATCCTTCTCTCTCTCCATTCATTTAAAAGGCATGTCTATGAAATACTCAAATTGCCAACTTATTTGGGTAAATTAAAGGCCTTATAATTTTGTTCACATCTATTTTAATCAGTTTTCAATAATTATTTTCTTTGTGATAAGAAAACAGTTAAATAAAAGAGTAACTTCATTATCTTATGTGAAACACACGAAATGTTGTATATAATAAAAACAAATAAACAGCTCAGTGTGTAAGCCATGGAGTTAATCTCCAAACAGTACAAATGAGATGAACTTTAGGTCCTCTCAAATCTCTACCTGTTAGCAATTCTTTCAATCAAAACTGCTCCATTCTCTATTTCTAACCAAGAGTTGCTGAGCTATGGGAGAAAGAATCCTGTAACTATGCTAACTGAATCCATGGAAAATACCTTCTCTCTCCACTCAGCGCTTCTTGGTAACCCTTTTATTCACTCTTGGTTGAATCCCTATACAGTTCCCAGAGGAGCTATTCCAAAACATACTCAATTTACTCAAGCCCCTGAAATCACCCTTGCCTCCCTCATTCTCATCAAATGATGCTGTCATCTATTTCACTCAGATTAAGCATGGCAGGTTTGAACTTCCTAACCCTCTGTAGCCAGCACTTGAGGGAATAAAGACGTATAGAGGAGCAAATAGAGGAGCAAAAGTAAAAAAAGAAAAGGTAAGCGTAAACACAATGGGTAACGTATTAGACTAATATCTACTGTATCCACTGCTCAGCTCTATTTTCCAGCTGCTATTCCTTCTTTTTCCTGCTTCTGTTTCTTTTCACTTTATATTAAAAATCTCCCCCCAAACCTCAAAGGTAAAGAAAACCATTATAGCAAGTTTATTTTTTTAAATTAGCATGAAGCCATATCAAAAGAATCATAATAAAAAGTATAGAAGTGACTTAGAGAATGCAGACATACATCAAAAAGACAACCATTTGTTCAAATATTGTTATCACTGATGATGATGATGGTAAGATTTACTGAAAGCCCTTTAGTTTAATCCTCTCAACATCACAAAAATGCTATAGTCCTCTCTTGGTACAAAAGAAGAAGCTGAGATTTTATTTTCTTATTTCTTTGCTCAAAGTAGTGTTTGTTAAGTGATGGAGTGCAAGAGTCAAACTCAGTTCGTCTGACCCCAAAACTCATAAGCTTATCACTAGTCTACATTGACTCACTAATCACATATTCACACCTAAATTTGATTAAGACCTTCCTTAAATATAATCAATTTGAGTAAGGAAACCTCACTTGTACTAGCTGAAAAAGATGTTTAGAGTGTCTTACCAAAGGGTGGAAAAGATATTTAATGAAAGGATGGGTAGTGAGGAAAAATCCCCAGGATTACAGAAGGAAATGTCTGCATGATCTACAAGCAAAGCGGGAAAAAAGGAAGAAGCAAGAAAGAAATAAGTGGGTTATAAATAATTTAGCAAATGCTTTGGAAATGAATTTCAGTCAAGGCATTTTCTATGCTTTTATTCCGTTCTTTCTGCCTTAACGGTTTTCCTCATGCTTAGGATTACTCTTGTGCTTACGGATCTGCAATTTCTATTATCCATTATCCTAAGTTTTGGGTAATGTCATCCTTGTGTATGTTGTAAATCATGAATCTTAATATATGTTATAAAGTATATTTGTCTATATGTTCCTAAGAAATCAAAGCCAGAAATCTGTGTCTAAATGGGTTATGCATTTGTTATTAAGTACAGATTTAAGGTCTGTTAAATAATGTTTGACATATGTCATTTCTCTCACCGTTCAACATGCTGTCAATTAGCTTAAAAATCCCACAGACTCCTGCATATGGCTTCCTATTATGAGATGCTCATTTCTTCCCCAAGCCGATTGCTCTCTTTAACCTGGACTTACTACATTTCGATTTAAATGTTTTTATATACATATCTCTAGTCATGTTTCCTGAATTAAAATTATAAATACCAGACCTTTTTACTTGCTCTCCTTGAAACCTCCTATAAATTCCAATTTATTCACTTTGATGTTTGGCAGATCCGCTGATTCCTTTCATCTGTTGTGTGAAATGATGAACAGAGCGCTGGTGTAAGATTCTGAGGACTTGGGTTCCAGTTACATTTTGCCACCAAGTAGCTGAACTTGGAACAATTACCTCACTTCTCTTGGACTCAATTTCCTTGCCTCTGAAGAGGTATTGTACTGAATGAGTTGTAACAATTTGATTCCCACATTCTTTTCTTAAAAGCCATATACTAGAATATAATCTCCATTTATATTTTTCAAGAAAGGAAAACTAGACTCAGAATCAAGACTCAGCTCAGGCTTTTTTTTTTTTTTTTTTTTTTTCTGCAAGAAAGCCCTGTTTGGGTTTTGCCTCCTTGGCTTGTACTTCCAAATCGCCCTAGCCCTTAATTGGGCTTTAAATTATTGATATTAATATATGTTGCTATCTCTGACACTAAAGTAGAAGTTTCTGAAAAACACAAGGCTGTATCACCCACCCCCTCCATATATCCGCAGCATGAAACACAGCACCTGATTGCTCCATCCATGTATGGATGTGAGAGTTGGACTGTGAAGAAAGCTGAGTGCTGAAGAATTGATGCTTTTGAACTGTGGTGTTCGAGAAGACTCTTGAGAGTCCCTTGGGCTGCAAGGAGATCCAACCAGTCCATTCTAAAGGAGATCAGTCCTGGGTGTTCATTGGAAGGACTGATGCTAAAGTAGAAGCTCCAGTACTTTGGCCACCTCATGCAAAGAGCTGACTCATTGGAAAAGACTCATGCTGGGAGGGATTGGGGGCAGGAGGAGAAGGGGATGACAGGATGAGATGGTTGGATGGCATCACCAACTCAATGGACGTGAGTTTGAGTGAACTCCGGGAGTTGATGGACAGGGAGGCCTGTCATGCTGTGATTCATGGGGTCACAAAGAGTCGGACATGACTGAGTGACTGAACTGAACTGAACTCATGAACATACATGTGTGTATGTTTACTTTAATTTTGTGGTAAATATTACCAGCTTTGTATCAAAGTTTGCATTTACTGGTATACCAAGAATTTTATCTTAGATTTTGTTGATTATTAGTATTTCTTTGTAAAATCAGCAAAATAATTTAAGCTTTTGTATAATATTGTCTTCTTTACTAAATAGATTATCAACACTCTAAAAACCTGTTTATTACTTTTATTTGAAACTCATCTCTTGCTTACAATAAATTATTACTTTTGGTAAACTATAAAAATTATTGGTATTATTTCCCTCTCAATAGCCAAAAATGTCTATTGATTTCACTGCTCATATTTATGACTTATGTTTCATTTTCCATTCACTTTATGTTCCAGTTTTCCCAATCATTCAACATATTTACAGTGATAAAAGAAAATACATAGCATATATGTCCAAATGAGGAATCTATAATTTCTTTCCTGTTTTCCTGAAATGTTCTAAAACATCTTTTCATTTAAGATGCCATAACTTTTGCATATATGTCATTTGCATGGCATATAAAGAAAAAATAAAATCCATTGTACACGTATTTCATACATTCCCCCAATTTTAACATGTTCTTGACAGAAGAGAATTTCATTTTGATTGGCCACCATACTCTCCCCTAAAATTTTACACATCAGATACTAGAAAAATTTTGCATGGACTGAATTCTAGTTTCATTTATTTCAAATATTTGTCTTTCCCATTAAGTAGGGCCTCTTCCAGGACTTGAAGGGGATCTTAGAAGTTAGAATCCTGAATCTTGAGTTTCATGAACTTCAGAGGGAATCCTTGGTATAAAGTTAGTGCTAAGAAACATGATAAACACAATTATTGCTTGTTATTAAAGGGTAGAAAGAGTGCATTGCACGCTAAGCAGGTCTAAAGAGGAAGTGTCAGCCAGAGAGAAACCTGAGCATTGTGCTTTTCACTTACAAAGACTCCCTCTGGGGGTTTTGGTTAAATGGAGTCTTCATTTATTACGTCAGTCCCCACTGATGTCTACTATGCATCCAGGCAATTCTTTAATGTGGCGATTGGAATACAGCCCCCACCCCACAGATGGCAACAGCAAAGTGTGTGCTCAGCCATGTCTGACTCTTCACAACCTCTTAGACGTAGTCCACCAGGCTCCTCTGTGCATGGGATTTCTTAGGCAAGAATACTGGCGTGGGTTGCCACTTCCTCCTCCAGGAGATCTCTTCTCAAGGGGCATCAGAAGCCAACTCATTATTCATGAGAAGTAGTAAAAAAAAAAAAAAGAAGAAGAAGAAGAAGAAAGAAAGAAAAGAAAGAAAAAAACAACACAAGCCCATTGAATGAGAGGTGCTCTTAAAAGACAAAGAAAAGTACATTAGCCAAATCTTTAAGTATCTTCTACTACTTAATCCATTTCTGTTTTCCTTGGCATTGACAAATTGAAGGATTAAGTATCTAATTTCAATTATTCTATAAAGATTTGAAAAGACACCAAGCCACCAAAACTGAAAGTATTTTAAAAAAGAAAATCTCCTGATGTACATGACACACACACACACACACACACACACACACAGACACACACACACACACACACACAAAGTTGCTCAGTCGTGTCTGACACTTTGCAACCCCCTGGACTGTATATGGCCAGTCTCCTCGGTCCAGGGGGGATTCTCCAGGCAAGAATACTGGAGTAGGTTACTATGCCCTCCTCAAGGGGATGTTCCCAACCCAGGGACGGAACCCAGGTCTCCTGCTTTGAAGGCGAATTCTTTACTGTCTGAGCCAGCAGGGAAGGCCAATGTAAAGGACAATTGATTTAAAAGCATGATAAACTCATCATTATCTTTTAGTCATAAATAAATTTGAACTTCAAACTCTACTTTTTTATATCTTCACAGGGTTTCTTACCTACCCCAACTCTCCAACAGTTTTCCCCACTTCATAAATGTAGCTAGTAAATGATATGAAACTAGATTCCCTGAATGATCATATTTGCTATGTGCTCAATCGCGTCCTACTCTTTACAGGCCCACAGGCTCTGGCTCACTAAGCTCCTCTGCCTATGTAATTTCCAGGCAAGAATACTGGAGTGTGAGGCCGTTTCCTACCTCAGGGGATCTCCCTGACCCAGGGATTGAACGTGAGTCTTTTGCATTTCCTATATTGGCAGGAAGATTCTTCACCACTAAGCACAGCACTATCACCTGGGAAGACCTCATACTTTCTATATTTGTAACACACATCTAGAAATGTTTAAATAACTGATTTTAAGAAATTAAAACAATTCATTTAAACCTTTTTTTAAACAAATCACAATTCTTTTAGTATAAATTCAATTATAGATTTGTGTCTGTGTGTATGTGAGGTGCGTCTGATGCTTTAAAAAAAAAAAAACCAAGATTTTAAAAGCTACTTTAGCCAGTATACATCAATCTCAAAATTTTGGAATATCATGGTAAATGAATGGAGAAGTCTAGAAAACAATTTATAAATTTCTTCAGTAATCATCAGAGACAGGTTTTCTGCTATTAAAGGCAATGCAATTTAAACTGAGTGGCCATAAAATATAGGCGGTTTTTCCCATTGTAATACAGAGGAAATAAATGTATGTTACATTCCTTCTCCACCCAGAACATGGACATAGAAATGGAAAAACAATTTAAGCACTAAACTTTCAACAGTAAACCAAACATAATGCTGTCCCTTAATTTATCTGCAAGCCTCCAAAACTCTGATCACAGCCAAATTCAATGGTGTGTTTAACTGCTGAAGTCTGTCAAGAGATACAAAACAAATTCCTGAAAGTATTCATTCTATTCCTGGAGCATTTCCTCTGACACATGGGAGATTTTAGTTTTCAGTCTCTGGAGGCTGTCTTCCTATCAGTACTGGCCCACACTTATACACGTGCACACGCACCTACAAATAACAGTATTTATTGGAGCTAACTCACATCTTTAACTTAAATCTCTCTTCCCTTGCTGTTAAACATAGCATGGCCACCCACGATGCTTGTGCAATTCCAGAAGTTTCCTACTCATTTATGCAAGATCCTGGAGGCAGAATTCATGGGGGATTAACACTCTAAAGCATCCTTTCACCATGAATCTCAAATCATTTTGCACATTTTAATTCATTCTTGGAAAGCCACAGAGAGGAAGTCAGCTGCCATGCCTGTTTTTCAGAAAAGTTCCCTCAAATAAGGAAAGATTCAGGAAGGCTGGGTATGTTTAATTCAAGCATACCAAATGAAACTCTACGCATTTAAAAAGATGAATTGTTGAAATTTTAGCTTAAAAATGACTATTTAAAGGAAATATCATAAAAACCCCAAAGAGGGTTGTAATCAGCTGTTTCAAGTAAAGTATGCACTTTGACAAATAAACATTTTATTTAAATGATGGTTGATACAGGCAAAAAGAAGAAAGCCAAAACAGAGATGAAATCTGTTTATGATTAAAATCTAAAACGCATATATTTTCATTTGGCTTAGAACATAAGGGTCAATAAGTTCTTTTCATTATATGTATGAAAAGTATATAATACATTGTAAATATAAGTGAAATCTAGTATATTTGCTTTATCCTTTCTCACATTCTATATTACAAAAATAGATTTTCAAGTAAAACAAAACAAATACATATATTATATAAGGTATCTAATATATTGTGGGGTAAAATGATCTTTATACTTTCTGAATGGTATTAGAAATTTTGTTAAATATATGAGGATGTAACCTTAGGAAATTAGACTATGAATGTCAATATCACAAATGGAGAACCTGCAGGAAATGATAAATAAAATAATTATATTTGAATAGATTTGCAATTGTAATTGGGGCTTCTCTGACAGCTCAGTAGGTAAAGAATCTGCCTGCAATGCATGAGATCCCAGTTCAACTCCTGGTTCAGGAAGATCCGCTGGAGAAACGATAGGCTACCCACTCCAGCATTCTTGGGTTCCTCTCGTGACTCAGCTGATAAACAATCCATCTGCAATGCAAGAGACCTGGGTTTAAGCCCTGGGTTAAGAAGATCCCCTAGAGAAGGGAGAGGCTACCCACTCCAGTATTCTGGCCTAGAGAACTGTAATTAAAGACTTTTTTTTTTTAGAAGAGAAATTAGAACTTTATTCCTAAGTAGCAAGTAAAGAAAAATTTTAAATAAATAGGATACATCTGTGTATGTTTGTCGGAGAAGGTGATGGCACCCCACTCCAATACTCTTGCCTGGAAAATCCCATGGACGGAGGAGTCTGGTAGGCTGCAGTCCATGGGGTCGCTAAGAGTCGGACTCGACTGAGCGACTTCACTTTCCCTTTTCACTCTCATGCATTTGAGAAGGAAATGGCGACCCACTCCAGTGTTCTTGCCTGGAGAATCCCAGGGATGGGGGAGCCTGGTGGGCTGCCGTCTATGGGGTCGCACAGAGTTGGACACGACTGAAGCGACTTAGCAGCAGCAGCAGCAGTGTATGTTTGTGTGTGTGTGTGTTTCACAATCAAGGCACAAACAAATTAAATTGTAGCATAGAAGAATTATTCAGTTCAGGTAATTATATGTCATGATTTTAGATTGTCTTTAAATATGGTCATACAAGGTTATATGGCATCAGTTATCCTTTCCTGATCATGATCATGTAACCCTTCAATAAAAATTTGAGACTAATTAAAATAATCAAATTATATAAAAATATAGCATGTTTCAATTAAATAAGTGTGTGCATGTATATATATATATATTTTCCAATGGGTTTTAGAATATTTAAAATTGTGCAACTATTGCCACAATAAACTTTCAAAAATTTTCATCACCTCAGAAAGAAATCTTGTACCCTTTACAGCCAATAAATGTATTTAAGCTGGTTTATGTGTATTCCCACTTTTTAAACTCTTGATTTGGACCATTCAAGTGTTCTAGTTGTACATTCTTTGAAATTCCTTCTTTTATTGAGCAAGAGGGTTTCCCCTGGTGGCTCAGTGGTAAAGAACCTGCCTGCCAATGCAGGAGATGCAGATTCGATCCCTGGATGTGAAAGATCCCTTGGAGAAGAAGGCAATCCACTCCATATTCCTGCTGGGAAATCCAATGGACAGAGGAGCCTGGTGTACTATAGTCCGTGAGGTTGCAAAGAGTGGGACACGACTTATCGACTAAACAAAGACAAATGAGCAAGAGATGGGGGGCTGTCTTAACAAAGGGATTTCTTTCTATTTGGGCATCGTCTTTGTTTAAATCTTGCTTTCATCCTGTACAAGACTGGCCTCCCTGGAAAATTACCTAAACTCTTTGTGCCTCAGTTTTCTCATTTATAGAATGGGGGTGAAGTAAGTAACAATAGCAACTTCATCACAGCATTATTGGAAGAACTAAATAAGAAATAAAAACTATTTCAGCAGTTCCTAGTATATATATTCTGTCATTTTCATCAATGAAAATAGTTTTAGGCTGTGATATATCAAGATAAAGTGTTTGTACTGTCAGGTTTCAGTAATATCAGGTAGAACTGGAAAAGGGGAAAGTCACCTGTTTCGAATTTATGGATTTTTAAATGTGAAAAAGAAATAATTTTCTCAGTAGGATATATGAAATAATTCAATGTTCTTTTTGAATTATGTAAATCATGCTGAAAGTGGATAGTAATTGCAAAGAGCATTTTTATGCCCTACAAATTAGTTTATTACTCAGAAGCACATGAAGGATGACTTTTAAAGATAGAGGTATGTATTCAAGATGCAGATAAATGCTGGTGTGCGGAGAATGTGTGAACCAACAGTAAGTGGCTAGTCATAAAGCCAATTGCTAGAATTATCCTCAGGTGGATCAAATTAGCTTCACCTGACAGGGTGTCAGACACTGCTGGAATGCCCATGTTCGTATGTCTTATCTTGCCTTTGGAAGCCAGAAGATGTCTCAGTGAGGCCCTACCCACAGCAGACAGGACAGTGTGCCCTACCCCTCTCCGCAGTTCACACTAGCATGAACTCACTGAACTTTGATTGAACTTTCCTGCTCAGTCAAGTACATTTTTAACACAATCTACACTGTTTAAGCCTCATTTGCATTTCAATTTACAATCTTGCCATTTAACAGAAGTCCTTAAAGATAGATTTTAGGGCAGCAGCTAATCTGAAAGGTACATGACTCTCATTCTGCTAACCAAAGATATGCTTTCTGTTTCTGAAACATCCTTAAGAGAGGAAACAGCTGAGCATCTTTATTTGATTGTATGTTTCTGAATTGTCTTCTCTTACAGTAACAAACAAAAAAAAAAGCTACTAGTGTATTTCTTGAAAATTTTTAAACTTTTAATTTTATAGAGAGAATTATTTATCCTTTCAACAACATATAACCAAGAGATATGGCCAATGTTGTCCATCTCCAAGAAACAGTGTTTTCACTGAAAGACTGACCAATAGTGCATTTTTGCAGACTTGGCTCTGACAGATTATATGTGAAGGCAACTTTCTTGTCAAGTAAAAGCATAACATGCCTAAGAGATTTACAAATTTTTATTTTTCAAAAAAGGATTCTTTGCATACCAAAATACAGGCTTCCATTAACCCAATTATAGGGAAGATAAATCTTAGCAGGGCAATTATTTCTTGAAGTTCAGATGGCCACACATAAATTCTTTCCTTGGATTCAGCACATTTTTTAGCTATCTGCTAGGAACATTAAGTCCTTCACTATAGACCAGCATTTTGGGGAGGAAATGGGGGTATTCTTTTTTTTTTTTCCCTCTTCAAATGTATTTCAAATTTATTGTGTTTGGATAGGCTTTTTGGAGTAACTGCCACTTTTTCCAAAGTGCTCCTGGAAACTGACTCTTAATTAAATATAAATTGTAAAGAATAGAAGTATTCTATAAAGGATATAAAATTTTAGACTTGGATTTAAGCAGTACCCTGTGAACAGAATTCTTAGGCTGAATCCATTTGCTGAATAAATATTGCATATAGTATGTTCAAGGTACTATTGAAGGCATGTGAAAAAGACAGGACTGTTTTCTCTATAATTTATAGAACTTTAGGGCAGAGAACAGTAATCATTATTATTTACTGAATATTCACTAAGTATGTGACATTGTGGGTTATAAAGGTAAGACATCCAGCTGAGTATAAAACAGCATTTGTAAGGTAGACCTTAGTGTAAGTCAAATAATTTTATTGTGCACCTACTTTGTAACAAACGAACATTAGTGGTGGCAGTTTACAAGATCTCTGCCTTAATAGGCCATATGCTAATCAAGTACTTTAAGAAAGAAGTAAACCATCTTTCATGTTATAAACTTCAGTGAAGGGCAAGTCTATTTCACTCTGTGTGGATGAGGTAGCATTTGAAGGAAGATTTGGGTTTGGAAACACAGATATTAAAGGAGAAAATCTGAGTTAGTTTCATCTGGAGGTCTAGAGAGAGTTTATTGGTAAGAAGAACTTGTAAGTATAAGAAACTTTTGTTAAAAGATTGGAGTTTGCATTTCTTATTCTTAAATTCTTTTAAACTATTCATTCCAACCCAGATTAATATAGAAGTATTAAAATAATACAATGAAGAGATTTTCACTACATTTATAGACTCATTGAAACAAAGAGAGAGGGGAAAATAATTCAAGTAAAACAAACCCAAAATGTTTTGAGAGATTGTCAGCCTGCAATTACTGCTGC
The DNA here is from genome assembly GCF_016772045.2 of Ovis aries. NCBI lineage: Eukaryota > Metazoa > Chordata > Mammalia > Artiodactyla > Bovidae > Ovis > Ovis aries. Next base: position 93,707,384 of record NC_056060.1, read on the forward strand.
AGAGCTGTCCATATGCCATCCATGTATATTCACAAGGTAGCCAAAATAGGTCTGAAAATCTGGTGTGGTTTAGCAATTGCTAGAGCAAAAAGGGCTATGAGAGCATGATGGAATTGTTTCCCTTTCCCTTTTTTATTCAAAATAATGCAGTTCTGATGCCTAGGGTATCACCGAAAAGACGATGGGGGATGTATATACCTGCAGTCAAGGATTCAGTAGCTGATAGGCACTTGATGGCCCCCTCAATAGATAGTCTTTGGTCATCGAGATTGTTTGCTGCAAATAAAGGGAAGTATTTCGTCTGAAATAAAGGTAAAAAATATCTGGATTTCGTTGGGCATCATCTGTGTTTTTAACAACTATTTCTTGGGGTATCTGAGGCTTTTCAGCTTCCCCTCAATTTTCATGATTGTTCTTTAATTGACCTTCAATTAAATTCTTCTAAATAGCAACTATTGGGAAGAACGGAAACAACAGCTAAAGGAGACACCATCTTCTTTCTCCAGTGATATCTACATTTCAGTGGCAAAATGATTCCCATCTGTGGTGTTTCCTTTCTAAAGAGTTGGAGGAATCACTGGAATAGACATCCTTGTATAATTGCAAGTGTTAGTACTATGATAATTGTTATAATTGGTATTATTAAAATGATGTGGTTCTCCTACAGGAAAGAATGAGTTTCTGAGTAATGGAAGTGATTTTATAATCCAATGGGGCAAAAGTCATTTAGCTGTCTACTGTAACTCTCTCATCACGAAAGAGGCAACATATAGAATCAGTCAAACCTCTCAACATAGAAAAGTTTTGCAAAAATGTATCATCATTGAATTGATATTTTCATGATGTTTGTTTCATCATGTTTGATTGTCAGATGACAGTTTTCCTGTATCATTTATTTTTATTAGCATTATTTTTGAATTATTGTGAGAGCAAGAACACATACACACACACAAATGTGAAACACAACTCCACAGAACGAGGTAGTGCATGCTTGCAGAACCTTCTTGACTTATTAACAGCCAATAATCTCTAAGAGAATAAGATTAAAATCTAGGTTTCATCTGGCCATGTTAAAATTATCCCTGAGGCTCTAAGTTCTTGTGGTAGGATTTATGCTTCTTATATTTCAACATAAGTAAATTTCAGAGACCTTTTCAGTCACTTGTAAGTACTAATAGTCCCCATTCTTATAATAATAGATTAAGAGCCCAGTTTCTGTGCCCACAAGATAATAAGGGTTTATGGGCTTTTGTAGATTTGTGGTATAGAAAATGTAGCTGCCTTTAATTGGCAATAAAACAGTTCCCTCCTAGACACAGTTCCTTCAACTGAGGTTAAGAGAAGCAGCAGCAAATACCTGAAGGGAAACATGTAGATAAACAGAGAATAAACTAGAACAGGATCCATATTTGAAATCTGTTATCAAATGGCCTCTCCAGGTTTGGTATGGTATTCTTTGTAGCCTCGCTGAACAAATGTGATCATATAAATTGAATATTTAGGAAAATGGGGGATTGACTGACAAGAGAATCACACCATCATATGAAAACACCTCTGTATATCTTCCTTTAAAAGATCAGTTTTCAGGACTTCCTTGGTAGTACAGTGGTTAAAACTCCATGTTTTCACTGCTAGGAGCACAGGTTCAATCCCTGGTTGGGGAAATAAGATCCCATAAGCCTTGTGCCCCCCTTCTCCCCCAAAAAGCTCATTTTCACCATCCATTCATTAAAGCAGCATCATGTTTGTCACTAACATCTGCATGAAAAGTGACCTAAAGTAGCATTATTTTAAAACAAAAGAAGGTCCCTACAGAATAGCAAAGTTCATAGCTCTTTACTTAGAGGGAGAGATTTTGAACAGATACACATAATATTATGTTGACTTTCCAAGCGCATGTTTCTTTTCATTTATGAGAAGAAAAGAGTACTTTTCTAATACCATCACCAGCAATTACATCATTTTATTAGTCCATCAATAACGATAGGGGTAATCGAGTATCACTTTGAGACAATCTACAGTCCATCAAAGAATCAAGAGAAAAGCTCGTAAACTGCAGACATTTATAGTCTTCTCTTTGAGTAAGCCATTTAGTGAGAATGTGCATTAAACTCCAGCTCCCATCATTTGTAGAATCAACTGGCTTATCCATTAAATAAAAAAAAAAAAAGTTCTCAAAATGCTTTGGCATTTTCTGTTTCCCTAAATATTTGGCAGTGCATCAGAATGCATTTCCTCAAAATCTTTCTCCTCCTTTGTTTTTCTTTCTGCTTGAAAAGTTGACACAAAAGACCTTTCTGAGTACTTTTATCCAAACTGCATGTATGACCATCGCAGGGTGATACCATTTTCTTGAAGACACATTGCCCTGGGCAAGTCAATTGAAATTTGGAAGGAAAAAAAAAAAAAGAAAGAAAAGAAAAATCAACAAAAAGATTGGTTTGGAAATTCAGCTTATGGAAAATATACACAAAAGGGTGATGTTCTATCTTCCTTTCGTTCCTTGTTCTCATAAAATTAAGAGTTGCTAAATGAACTGTGTAAAGAAAAAAAAAAAAAGAACACCATCATGTTAGTCTTTAGTAGCTCTTTCCCATTAATAAATTATATTTTCTTCCATGTGCAATTTTATCTGTGCGTAATTTTTAGTGTAGTATAGTTGCTTTACAATGTTGGGTTAGTTTCTACAGTACACTAAAATGAATCAGTCACACACATACATATATCCCTTCCCTTCTGGATTTCCTTTCCGTTCAGGTCACCACAGTGCATTAAGTAGAGCTTTCTGTGCTATACAGTATGCTCTTGTTAGTTATCTATTTCATATGTGGTCTCAACAGTGTACACATGTCGATCTAGAAAAATGGTGTAGATGATCTTATCTGAAAGCAGAAACAGAGCTACAGTCCTAGAGAGTTCATATATGGATACCAAGGGGAAAGACAGGGGGACACAGGGGAGAGGAATTGGGAGGTGGGACTGTTTCATTAATAAATTCCTATAAACTCCAAAGAAAGTGAAAACAAAACTAAAGCCTGAATTGAAAGACAATATCAGTATCAGTTCAATCACTCAATCGTGTCTGATTCTTTGGGACCCCATGAACCGCAGCACGACAGGCCTCCCTGTCTATCACCAACTCCAGGAGTCTACCCAAACCCGTGTCCATTGAGTTGGTGATGCCACACAACCATCTTATTCTCTGTCGTCCCATTCTCCTCCTGCCCTCAATCTTTCCCAGCATCAGGGTCTTTTCAAATGAGTCAGTTCTGCACATCAGGTGGCCAAAGTATTGGAGTTTCAGCTTCAGCATCAGTCCTTCCAATGAACACCCAGGACTAATCTCCTTTAGGATGGACTAGTTTGATCTCCTTTAGGATGGGCTGGTTTGATCTCCTTGCAGTCCAAGGGACTCTCAAGAATCTTCTCCAACACCACAGTTCAAAAGTATCAGTTCTTCTGTGCTCAGCTTTCTTTATGGTACAACTCTCACATCCATACATGACTACTGGAGAAACTATAGCCTTGATTAGACGGATCTTTGTTGCCAATGTCTCTGCTTTTTAACAACTGAACCATTAATGTCTATATTGCTTTTGATTTTTAGTTTTTTTCTCTCTTGGGAAGTGATTAAATCTATTATTGTTTGGCACTTTGTGTATATCACAGAATACAGTCTGTAAATATATTAACTGATATATATCTTATGGACAACAAAGACCCCTAAGTTTTCTTAATGATGCTTTGCCTGTGTGTACTGCTCAGATTAAAGAGGTGAAGTTATAAAGCTGAGTTAGTAAGCAGAGTTCAAGGCCAAGCTCCCGCTTTCTCTGCTAGACCATTCAGAATCATTCTCCTGTGGTCTTTTGCACCATTCTACCTTCATCCTTCTCACCATCAAACACTAGCATCATTTGCTGCTCATCTTGCTAAGACACACAGGACCCGTTTCATTTGAGTTACTCAGAGAATGGCTTACTAAAAGAAAAGACTGTATGTGTCTGCAATTTACTAGCAGCATAGTGATAATTGTATTTTTGGTCTGTCCACTCTTCCCCTAAGCAACTCAAATTTCATGAAATCTTTTTTTAGTAGCAATTCCTTTCTGTTTAATGTTATCTGTTCCTATCTTCCCTTCATCATGACCCTGCCTAAAACTAAACTGCACATTTTCTGATCTTCCTTAATTGTGAATTAATTTGTCTTCACAGAATATACCAGACTGTTTCTGTCAGTTAAACCATTTCACCATAACCAGAACACCTCAGACTAAGGTTTCTAGCCTGCCACAATGCAGGCTAGTTTTCAGTGTAAATTTAGGTGAGACACTGCATCTCTGAATTTCTGGGTTCTCACTTGCAAAATGATTTTAAGATTTACCCTGTGCTGCCCAGTGTGATTGTTCTTCTACTCACCCGTGCCTCCTTCTTCTGGACAAATAGACATAATTCCTATGCATTTCACTGGAAGCCCTGGGGATAAGTTGGAGAAAGGAATGGCATCCCACCCCAGTGTTCTTGTCTGGGAAATCCCATGGGCAGAGGTGCCTGACAGGCAACAGTCCATGAGGTCACAAAGAGTTGGACCCAACTGAGTGACTAAGCACACACATGCATTAGAGATAAGAGAAGTTCTGAGTGAAAGTTCTTGCAAAGGCACCGTGATGTCCCATTTCTGGAAATGGAATTCATAGAATATAACTAGACATTGTTTCTTTGTTTTCTGCATATTTTAAAAAATAGGCTATTAGGATGCTGGAGGAAACAAGCTTACATGAAGGAATCTGGTTCTTCCCCTAGACTCTCTCCTTTTCTCTGTACCGCAACCATGCGGGGCTTCCTTACTGTAAATAGAAGCCATCCCATATGCTGTTGCATTGAGGTATTTCAAGAACTCTTCCTCCTTCATCTTGGCCATTCCCCAGAAACATCATGGCTCACACTTTCTTTATTTCCCATTATTTAAGCTCTTTATTTTATTATGATGTACTATGATGTACTATATTATTATTATGTACTATATTATCATGCTTTTACTTTAAAATCACTACAGCATTCCCCTCTTTCATCACTGGTAGCATTTCTCCCTTTTTTTCATGATGTCTATTGTACTGTTGATTTTGTGTATTGCCTACCTGCCATGCTGGCATATCAGCTCCAGTCAGGGAAGGTTTTAAGTCTGTGTTGTGATTAGAAAAGGTCTGAACATGTGAGATGCTCAGTAACAACATGTGGACCATACAAACAAATTAGATATATCTAACTGAACAACTTGATGTACTAAGGAAAGTTCTTCTAGGAGTAGGAATCTTTACTGCAGCCTTTTAGATTCAACTAAACTCAATAACTTGGAGAAGGAAATGCTAAGCCACTCCAGTACTCTTGCTTTGGAATTCCCATGGACAGAGAAGCCTGGCAGGCTACCTACAGTTCATGGGGTTGCAATGAGTCAGACACGTTAGTGACTAAACAACAACATCACAAACTCAATGGATTGCTTCAAACATTTCAAATTGAAAAAAAAAATGAAGCATTGGACACATATTGCCTGATGAATATTTTTCTTCTTCCAAAGATAAAAAGTTTGAATTTAATTTAAAAACATTCAAGTAATATGAGCATACAACTAAAAATAATTCTGCTAGCTTATAATAGAGAGGGGATATGCTAGTTAAATTCACTGAAGAAGCAAATAGACCACTTAAAAATTATTTGTGTACTCATTATAGATTTTCTGTCAACTTTTGATTCTATTCTAGGGTAATATATCTATTTCTTCAGGTATAAGATTTAAGGAAAATACCCACACCAAAAGCCCCATTGTGTTTCTCTAGATAATACTTATCTTTCATGATAAAAATGATCTCTAAAGATTTTTATACTCATTTATGCCTGTACATTTTGAAAATTGTTTGGTTTGATTTTTTTCTTAAAAAAAAAAAAATCACTCTGCCTGTAATGGCACTGTTGCTAATGGGATCTTCACACTAATTCCATGCACAGAAGGAGAAGAATGAAATGGAAATAATGACTCATGATGGTAATTTGTAGCTCAATGTGAAATCTCTTGGCAGGATATGTGTTCCTGTATCCCATAAACAGAGTTAAAAGCTGCATTGTACTCATATCCAGAGGGACCTAACTAATGTATTAGCAAATTACAATAAAAGGAAAAATGGAAAAAGAAGGCTAATATTGGGAGCTTAGAATCACCAAAATCAGAGGAGAAGTGCCCGTTATATGTTGGTTTCTAGACAAATGGGTGCTAGAGCTAGAAAACAATAGGCAAATTACTTGAATATAGTAATAACTGAATTTTGAAAGCAAATTAATCTAAATACCCCTTTTAAGCCTGAGTTACTTAACATTAAGTGTAGTACATTGTAAGGTTTGATGCCCTGTGGTTTCTTCAGTTGCTAAAGACGTAATGTGCTTAAAATCAGTAGGACATATTGGTCTCATTGTGTGTCTAATCCATGACTACAGAAGCTGATGGCATTAATATTAAAATTATATTTATTCATTCAGCATGGTGTTGTGTACAGGTGTGAACAGAATGTGTCTGAAGCACATTAATAGAAAAGATGGAAATATAATGTTATATATCATAATGGTATTTATTATTCTTCCCCAGTCTCGTAACTCATGCTATATTGCAAATAAGGATGCTCACTCATTCCTTGTTTGAGCAGATTGTATTAGCTACAACACTGGCTGGAGAACTGGGCTGATGGTAGATGTACTCTTTTTTCCTATAAATCATGGACATTCTCACATATAGCTTCCTTTCAATATTTTTCATCTTTGCAGTCATTAAAGTGAAAGTTGAAGTTGCTCAGTTGTGTCCAACTCTTGGTGAACCCATGGACTGTAGCCTTCCAGGCTTCTCCATCCATGTGATTTTCTAGGCAAGAATACTGGAGTAGGCTTCCATTTCCTTCTCCAGGATATCTTCCCATCCCAGGGATTGAACCCTGGTCTCCCGCGTTATAGGCAGACGTTTTACCATCTGAGCCACCAGGGAAGTATCTTGCAGTCATTAAAGCAGTCCAGAAAATATTTGATTCTTTCTCTCTTTCTGGACTTTTTGCACCAGAAGAATTTGTTATTGACCATGTGTCTGAAATTGACCAGTTTATTTCAGTTCAGCTCAGTTTCTCAGTCATGTATGACTCTTTGTGATCCCACAGACTGCAGCACTCCAGGCCTCCCTGTCCATCACCAACTCCCAGAGCTTACTCAAACTCACGTCCCTTGAATCAGTGATGCCATACCACCATCTCATCCTCTGTCATCCACTTCTCCTTCCACCTTCAATCTTCCCCAGCATCAGGGTCTTTTCAAATGAGTGAGTTCTTTGCATCAAGTGGACAAAATGTTGGAGTTTAAGCTATAGAATCAGTCCTTCCAATGAATATTCAGGACTGATTTCCTTTAGGATTTACTGGTTTAATCTCCTTGCACTCCAAGGGACTCTCAAGAGTCTTCTCCAGCACCACAGTTCAAAAGCATCAATTCTTCTGCACTCAGCTTTCTTTATAGTCCAACTCTCACATCCATACATGATTACTGGAAAAACCATAGTTTTGATTAGATGGACCTTTGTTGGCCTGGTAATGTCTCTGCTTTTTAATATGTTGTCTAGGTTGGTCATAACTTTTCTTCCAAGGAGTATCTTTTAACTTCATGGCTGCAGTTACCATCTGCAGTGATTTTGGAGCCCCCCCAAATAAAGTCTCTCACTATTTTTCCATCTTTTTGCCATGAAGTGATGAGACCAGATACCATGATCTTAGTTTTCTGAACGTTGAGCTTTAAACCAACTTTTTCCCTCTCCTCTTTCACTTTCATCAAAAGGCTCTTTAGTTCTTCTTCACTTTCTGCCATAAGGATGGTGTTATCTGCATATCTAAGATTATTGATATCTCTCCCAGGAATCTTGATTCCCGTTTGTGCTTCATCTAGCCCAGCATACTCTGCATATAAGTTCAATAAGCAGGGTGACAATATACAGCCTTGACGTACTCCTTTTCTTATTTGGAACCAGTCTGTTGTTCCATGTCCAGTTCTAACTGTTGCTTCCTGACCTGCATACAGATTTTTCAAGAGGCAGGTCAGGTGGTCTGTGTATCATATATATATAGAAGAGATGGGTGTCAGGGTAAAGAACTTTAGAGTTAGCATGGAGACTACTCTTGTGATCCAGTGCATACCATTCCATTTGCAAGGCAGAGGATGCTGATTTGATCCCTGGAAGAGCTTCACTGGTAGCTCAACTGGTAAAGGATCCATTTGCAGGCAGTAGACCCCAGTTCTATCCCTGAGTTGAGAATATCCCCTGGAGAAGGAATAGACTGACACTCCAATATTCTTGCCTAGAGAATTCCATGGACAAAGGAGTCTGGCTACAGTCCATGGGGTCACAGAGAGTTGGACATGACTGAAACAACGAGGCACAGCAGCACAAGGAAACCAAGATCCCACATGCGGGGGTCAACCAAGCCTACACGCAACTAAGACCCAATGGAGCCGAGTAAATAACTATTAAATAAAAGGGGGTAGAGAGAGAGAGTCAGTTCATAGTATGCCATTTGCAAAGGATTCTTTTTTTCAGTCTAGGTCCTGAAGAATAGAAAAGAGAATATGGAACTGAGAAACTTTCAACTTTTGATACACACAGCATGAGTGAAAAATAAACATTTCTTAGTTTAAGTCAATGATGTACTAATATTCTCTAAAGTATGGTGGCACTAGTGATAAAGAATTTGCATGCCAATGAAGGGGACTCAGGAGACACAGGCTCGATCTCTGGGTCAGGAAGATCCCCTGGAATAGAAAATGACCACACAATCCAGTATTCTTGCATGGAGATTATCATGGACTGAGGAGGCTGGCAGGCTACAGTTCATGGGGTCACAAAGAGTCAGACGTGAGTGAGCACACTCACATGCACTAGTATTATTTGTTGCCTCTGCATAACTTAGCTTATCCTGAATGATGCACTTAGTTAAATCAGAGCATTTAAATCTTGCTCAGAAGTTTCTCAAAATCCTATAAGTCCCCATTCCTTTCTTGCCTCCTCTTCTATTATTCCTGCGCTTTGTTCTATTTTTGAGGCAAGAATATATAACCATCACTACTGTGAAGAAGGCTGAGCACCAAAGAATTGATGCTTTAGAACTGTGGTGTTGGAGAAGACTCTTGGGAGTCCTTTGTACTGCAAGGAGATCCAACCAGTCCTTTCTGAAGGAGATCAGCCCTGGGATTTCTTTGGAAGGAATGATGCTGAAGCTGAAACTCCAGTACTTTGGCCACCTCATGCGAAGAACTGACTCATTGGAAAAGACTCTGATGCTGGGGGGATTGGGGGCAGGAGGAAAAGGGGATGACAGAGGATGAGATGGCTGGATGGCATCACTGACTCAATGGATGTGAGTCTGAGTGAACTCTGGGAGTTGGTGATGGACAGGGAGGCCTGGCGTGCTGCAATTCATGGGGTCGCAAAGAGTCGGACACGACTGAGCGACTAAACTGAACTGAACTGAACCATGCATATAGAGAGTTGGACTATAAAGAAGGCTGAGCAGAGAATTGATGCTTTTGAACTGTGGTGTTGAAGAAGACTCTTGATAGTCCCTTGGACTGCAAGGAGATCCCACCAGTCGGTCTTAAAGATCAATCCTGGGTGTTTAAGGACTGATATTGACACTGAAACTGATATTGAACTGAACTGAACCATGCATATGAGCTGTGTTAATAACACACCAATGGATATTGTAGGTAATTTTACTTTTTTATTAATTAATTAATTGTTTTTATTTCTTAATATTTTTTCAGATTTATCAAGGTATAGTTAATTCATCATTAACTAAACATAATTAAAGTGCACACAATGTTTTAACATATATATGTGTATATATGCACCTTTGAAGTATCACCATCAACATAATGAATATCATTGTTATCTCCCAGAGCCTCCTTTTGCTCTTTAAAAATTTTTATTGAAATATAGTTGATTTATAATGTGGTGGCTTGTGTCAAGTGTATAGCAAAGTAATTCAGTTATCTTTTTAGATACCTTTCCATTATGTGCTATTACAGGATATCAAATATAGTTCCCTGTGTCAGTACATAGATTTATGAATCCGCATGAAAAAATTGAGATAGTTCAAAAAATTACATCAAAAATTTGAAGAAAGCTCTCCATGTTGATTTCTTTCCCTAATTAAAAACCTCTAAACCATCACCTTTCAATGTCTGTAAGTCTATATATTTTTTCCAATTGAATGTGTTTTTCTGCTTTAATAGATGGTTAAAGTAGCAAGCATAATGTATGCTCATGTGTGCTCATCACTTCAGTCGTGCCCAACTCTTTATGATCCTGTGGACTGTAGCCCGCCAGGCTCCTCTGCTCATGGGATTCTCCAGGCAAGGGTACTGGAGTGGGTTGCCATGCCCTCCTCCAGGGGATCTTCCTGACCCAGGGACCAAATCTGTGTCTGCAGTGTCTCCTGAATTGCAGGCAGATTCTTTACCACTGAGTCACAGGGGAAGCCACAGTGTATGCACAGAGTTTGAAAATACAGTATTCTTATTATAATATAGTCTATTTATATCAATTCATTATTTCAATAATGCTTGCTGTGTGCCTTCTGCATTCCAAATATTTATGTACATTTCTGGAAATAAGACAGCAACCAAACTAGATACAGCCTCTACCTTCCTGGTCTAGGCATTCCAGAACAAGTGAGACCTATGTCAAGTGACACCAAAAATTGTAGCAGGAGAAGGGGAATAATAAGTCTCCATAGTAAAGCATGGTAGAAGGAGTAGAATAGATATTTTATAAAATGATTTCAGGTAAAATTTCTCTGAATAGGTGACAGTTCAGCCAACTTTCACAGAAAAAAACTTTGGAAATTCTGAAATTTTGGAAAGGCACAAATGAATATATAAAATGAAATAAATTCAGAAAAGTAAAAAAATTAAAATTAACCATTCTTCAATTACTTTTAAAACATTTTTGGATTAACATCAAGGGATTTAGGAAACATTTTGTAAATAATATTTGTAATTTTATAAAATTTGAACTTTTATAAATAATATATCATTGACAGTTTATTTTTCCATTCTTAGTAATAATTTTATTTTAAAAAAATCTGGAATGCATGCTAAACTATTAACACTATGTTTCTTGAAGGCAGAATGATGAGAAACTTTTGCATTGTGCTTTTTACATTTTTATATTACTGAATATTTTAAATCAGAGAATTCATAAGGCTTGAAACTATTCTTCTGCAGGGTAATCACCAATGGCTCTATAGTATTCTATTATACAGCTAATTAGCTAAAACAAAATTTATTTTATTAAGCCACTGTTATTGGATATTTAATCTCTCCAGATTTTGGTGAATAATTAGATTTTAATGATTTTCATGACAAATATATAATATACCAGCTACATTATAAGCCAATTAGACTTTCATGGACTAGCTTGGCAATATATAGTTTTGTATTCTATGGGAAAATTGTATTATGCATTCCAAACCATTTATATAAAGAGTAACATTATAGCATAATCCATGTGCTAATTGTGTGCCTTCTCTACAATTAAATAGTTTTGTAACTTGAGCTGCTCCTATGTGTTGCTAGACAGTATGGAAGCGATATTCATTCACACTTAAGTGGCCAGGTGACTTGGGCATCATATGAAGCAACGGGTGCTATTTTTCCTTAGAACAATTTATAGCACTAATAAAAAATTTGGACACTCAAACCACCTTCTGGGGGTGAGAGAGAGGGTTCAACTGGAAAAAAAACACATCAAATAAGTCCATGATTGAAAAAACTATATGATGTACGAGTCTCAAGGTAGTAGGCAATATTCTGTGATAACTAGCTCTTCACCTAGGCTGACATGATCGCTCATCTTTGTGTTCAGACACATCTGGAACTATTTTCACACTGTGCTTATCACACTTCACTGAGACTTCACTGCTTCAGTGTCTCCCAGATATCTTCCAGCATCTTAAAATTGGCGACCACATATTTTCGCTGTGAAAACACTGCATGTTAGCCCAGGATCCAGCTTATGTTGTCTCCTCAAGAGATGTTTAGTCAACTGAAATAAGATTGCTTGAGAAATGCCACGGGAGAGTATGAATACCGATGTTAGAATATTGTAGATACTTGCCCAAGCAAAAGCAAAATTTGAATTGAAAAAAGAAAGAAAGAAAGAATGGCATCACCAGGTCTGGAGAAACGCATTCTCTACACTCACATTGGAATTCCTTTCAGTAGACAGGACCACAGAGAAAGAGTGTTGGAATTATGCCTGCAACATTGATAAAGAAATAAAGTGACTTTTGTCTCTTCTAACAATAATATCTTCCTTTTCTCCATGAAGAATAGTCCTATCTTATATATCAGTATATTAACAGGAATGGAGTTTGAGCTGCTGCTGCTACTAAGTCGCTTCAGTCGTATCCGACTTTGTGCGACCCCATAGACGGCAGCCCACCGGGCTCCCTCGTCCCTGGGATTTTCCAGGCAAGAACAGTGGAGTGGGTTGCCAGTTCCTTCTCCAATGCATGAAAGTGAAAAGTGAAAATGAAGTCGCTCATACGTGTCCCACTCTTAGCGACCCCATGGACCGCCACCTACCAGGCTCCTCTGTCCATGGGATTTTTTCCAGGCAAGAGTACTGGAGTAGGGTGCCATTGCCTTCTCAGAATGAAGGTTGAGAGGGTCTCTTAATATTAACTTTGCGTTCCCAGCAGCCATACTGTGCCCACCATTCATATGAACTGATTTTTCAGATTTCTTTATCACCTTTAATTTGTCCAGATGTAAGTAGTAAGAATGATAAAAGGGGATGAGGGAAAAAATGGAAGGTTTGGGGCACTAACTGAGTGAAATCTCTTTTATATTATACAACCTAAGGGAACCATAGAGCTTCCAGGTGGCTCAGTGGTAAAGAACGTGCCTGCCAATGCAAGAGATGCAGGAGACATGGGACTGATCACTGGGTCGGGAGATAGTCTGAAGTAGAAAATGGCAACCCAATCCAGCATTCTTGCCTGGAAAATCCGATGGACAGAGGAGCCTAGCAGGCTATCCTCTATGTAGCCACAAAGAGCTGGACATGACTGAGCATCTTAGCACACAAGGGAACTATGAGAATAGAACTCTCAGATCTCGAGTTCAGTCAGGCAACTGCCAGTCCCCATGTCAATGGGCAGAACTGTACAGCTGTGTTTGCACAGAGACCATGTTTCTCAAGGACTTTTTTTGTTCAGTTGCTAAGTCATGCCTGATTATTTGTGAACCCATGGACTGTAGCATGTCAGGCTACTCTGTCCTCAACTGTCTCCCAGAGTTTGCTCAGATCCATGTCCATTGAGTCAGTGATGCTGTCTAACCATCAAATCCTCTGCTTTCCCTTTCTGCTTTTGCTTTCAGTCTTTTCCAGCATTAGAATCTAGATGACGCCCAGTGAATGACTGATGGTAGAGGCAAAAACATGCCTGGAAAATGAGGAATTCTTCCAAAAGATTTTGGCTTGATGACTCCCCAGTGAAATTTTTGTGCTTTCCTTAGACTGCACAGCAGCTTAAGGACATTTCAATCCATCTTCTTTCCTTCCCTCTATCTCTCATTCAGGGTAAGTTCAGTTTAGTCATTCAGTCGTGTCCGACTCTTTGTGACCCCATGGATCGCAGCATGCCAGGCCTCCCTGTCCATCACCAACTCCCAGACTTCACTCAGGCTCACGTCCGTCGAGTCAGTGATGCCATCCAGCCATCTCATCCTCTGTCATCCCCTTTTCCTCCTGCCCCTAATCCCTCCCAGCATCAGAGTCTTTCCCAATGAGTCAACTCTTCGCATGAGGTGGCCAAAGTACTGGAGTTTCAGCTTCAGCATCACTCCCTCCAAAGAAATCCCAGGGCTGATCTCCTTCCGAATGGACTGGTTGGATCTCCTTGCAGTCCAAGGGACTCTCAAGAGTCTTCTCCAACACCACAGTTCAAAAGCATCAATTCTTCGGCACTCAGTTTTCTTCACAGTCCAAATCTCACATCCATACATGACCACAGGAAAAACCATAGCCTTGACTAGATGGACCTTTATTGGCAAAGTAATGTCTCTGCTTTTCAATATGCTATCTAGGTTGGTCATAACTTTCCTTCCAAGGAGTAAGCGTCTTTTAATTTCATGGCTGCAATTACCATCTGCAGTGATTTTGGAGCCCCAAAAAATAAAGTCTGACACTGTTTCCACTGTTTCCCCATCTATTTACCATGAAGTGATGGGACCAGATGCCATGATCTTCTTTTTCTGAATGTTGAGCTTTAAGCCAACTTTTTCACTCTCCTCTTTCACTTTCCTCAAGAGGCTTTTTAGTTCCTCTTCACTTTCTGCCATGAGGGTGGTGTCATCTGCATATCTGAGGTGTTTGATATTTCTCCTGGCAATCTTGATTCCAGCTTGTGCTTCTTCCAGCCCAGCGTTTCTCATGATGTACTCTGCATATAAGTTAAATAAGCAGGGTGACGATATACAGCCTTGAGTACTCCTTTTCCTACTTGGAACCAGTCTGTTGTTCCATGTCCAGTTCTAACTGTTGCTTCCTGACCTGCATACCGGTTTCTCAAGAGGCAGGTTAGGTGGTCTGGTATTCCCATCTCTTTCAGAATTTTCCACAGTTGATTGCGATCCACACAGTCAAAGGCTTTGGCATAGTCAAGAAAGCAGAAATAGATGTTTTTCTGGAACTCTCTTGCTTTTTCCATGATCCAGTGGATGTTGGCAATTTGATTTCTGCTTCCTCTGCCTTTTCTAAAACCAGCTTGAACATCAGGAATTTCACGGTTCACGTATTGCTGAAGCCTGGCTTGGAGAATTTTGAGCATTACTTTACTAGCATGTGAGATGAGTGCAATTGTGTGGTAGTTGGAACATTCTTTGGCGTTGCCTTTCTTTGGGATTGGAATGAAAACTGACCTTTTCATTCCTGTGGCCACTGCTGAGTTTTCCAAATTTGTTGGCATATTGAGTGGAGCACTTTCACAGCATCATCTTTCAGGATTTGAAATAGCTCTACTGGAATTCCATCACCTCCACTAGCTTTGTTCGTAGTGATGCTTTCTAAGGCCCACTTGACTTCACATTCCAGGATGTCTGGCTCTAGGTGAATGATCACACCATCGTGATTATCTGGGTCATGAAGATCCTTTTGTACAGTTCTTCCATGTATTCTTGCCACCTCTTCTTAATATCTTCTGCTTCTTTTAGGTCCGTACCATTTCTGTCCTTTATGGAGCCCATCTTTGCATGAAATGTTCCCTTATTATCTCTAATTTTCTTAAAGAGATCTCTAGTCTTTCCCATTTTGTTATTTTCCTCTATTTCTTTGCATTGATTGCTAAAGAAGCCTTTCTTATCTCTTCGTGCTATTCTTTGGAACTCTGCATTCAGATGCTTATATCTTTCCTTTTCTCCTTTGCTTTTTGCTTCTCTTCTTTTCAGAGCTAAATAAGACCTCCCCAGACAGCCATTTTGCTTTTTTGCATTCCTTTTCCATGGGGATGGTCTTGATCCCTGTCTCCTGTACAATGTCACGAACCTCATTCCATAGTTCATGAGGCACTCTATCTATCCAGATCTTGTCCCTTAAATCTATTTCTCACTTCCACTGTATAATCATAAGGGATTTGATTTAGGTCATACCTGAATGGTCTAGCGGTTTTCCCTACTTTCTCCAACTTGAGTCTGAATTTGGCAATAAGGAGTTCATGATCTGAGCCACAGTCAGCTCCTGGTCTTGTTTTTGTTGACTGTATGGAGCTTCTCCATCTTTGGCTGCAAAGAATATAATCTGATTTCAGTGTCGACCATCTGGTGATGTCCATGTGTAGAGTCTTCTCTTGTGTTGTTGGAAGAGGGTGTTTGCTATGACAAGTGCATTTTCTTGGCAAAACTCTATTAGTCTTTGCCCTGCTTCATTCTGTACTCCACGGCCAAATTTGCCTGTTACTCCAGGTGTTTCTTGACTTCACGGTCAGACCTGCACAAAACCTTATGGCTCTTCCAGCCTTTCTGATTCTCTTGCCATTTCCTTTCACTGGCATTTCTCATAATAAAATTCTTGTGCACTTAGCCCTCTCTGGCAAAGACTCGAGGAATAAAATACAGCAGCGTGCTATAATCACTTATATTTTACATCTCAATCTATGTACCAATCATCCATCTATCCATCAGTCTATCTAGTTGTTTAAATGTATCCATTGACTAGATTGTAAATATCTTGACAATGCCTGGTTTATCATATGCAGCAATTATTCAAAGTTGTGTATTAGTTTTTTAGAGCTTCCTTAACAGAGTACTACAAACTGGATGACTTAAAACAATAGACATGTACTCTATAGTTTTGGAGGCTAGATGTCTGAAATTCAGAAGTCAGCAGAGCCACAACCTCTCTGAAAGTTCAGAAAATTCTTCTTTGCCTTTTCCCGGTTTTGTTGGTTTCCAGCAATTTTTGGTGTTCCTTGACTTGAAGATGCCCCGTTCTAATCTCTGCCTCTCTCTTCACATGGCCTTCTCTCTCATGTCTCCTATCTCTATTTCTAAATTTCCCTCTTTTATAACGTCAATGCTCATTGGATTATGACCTACCCTAATCCACAGTAACCTCGTTTTAGCTTGATTGCACAAGTAAAGTTCTTGTTTCCAAATAAGGTCATATTCACAAATACCATCAGTTAGGGCTTGAATCTTTGAAGGATGCAGTTCCATCCACCATGTTGTGTGACTTGGTTTTACCACTATTGCTGATCTTGACCCAACTGCTACAGCTGGTGCAGATTCCTAAAGAAATCTCTGCTATCCTGTTGCTAACAGCTCACTTTCTCAGTTGAGCCCAGTGACCCCCAAGGTCCCACAAAATCAAGCCTAATCACTTTTAATTTAGACTAAACCAACTCTATTCTATTCAAACACAGCTTATATAGCAGTGGCATGTTAAACTGACAGTAAGATTAATCTGTCCTTCCTGAACTCATCTGCTGTGAAATTCTCTCTCTCTACTTCTGTGCATGGTCTCTACAAACATGAGGCACACAAGAAGATAGCTGGTCTGTTTTCATGATGCTCTCCTTTTGATGCTCCCATTTCTGAGTCTTACCAGTAGGGTTTAAAGATATTCAAGGTTTAAGGTACACAGGGATTCAGGAGGCTGGGGCAATAGATTTTTATGGCTCATGGGCCACATATAGTTTTTTTCTAGGCATCAAGAATGATGACCTTTACTATAGGTCATGTTAGTTCTCAGCCATGTCCAGCTCTTTATGACACCGTGGACAGTAGCTTGCCAGGATCCCCTGTCCATGGATTCTCCAGAAAATAATACTAGAGTGTAGCCATTTCCTTCTCTAGGAGATCTTCCTGACCAAAGGATCAAACCCATCTCTCTCACACTGCAGGCAGATTCTTTACCATCTGAGCCACTGGGGAAGCCAAAAAGACTGATTACTGATGTGAGCTCAGTTGTGTCTGACTCTTTGCAACCATATGGACTGTAGCCTGCCAAGTTCCTCTGCCCATGAAATTTTCCATGCAAGAATAATGGAGGTGGTTGCCATTTCCTCCTCCAGGGGATCTTCCTGACCCAGGGATCGATTCCGAGTCTCTTGCATCTCCTTGCAAGGCAGGCAGATTCTTTACCACTGAGCCACCTGGGAATCCCACATAATCTTTCTAATCGAAAACTCTGTGGTGCTTTTCCAAGGATTGAGACAACATGTACACACAAGGGTGATAAATGTTAAACTTACAAGGAGAAAAAAAAATAGTTAATTCAATTATATTGGACTTTATACTTTAATACGTGTGTCAGTATCTATATGTCTGTCATTATTTCATGGAGAAGCCTTCTGTCACACGAAAGATATAATGCTAATTGACAAAATACAAAGAGAAGAAAAACATGTTAATTTTAAAGCCCTGCTACATGCATGGCACTGATTTTGGTAGGTCTGTCATGATTACTTCTCTATTCTTGATATTTCAACTATGTCTGGCACATAGAAGCTGTCGAATAAAAAAAATATGTGTTGAATGACTGACTGACATAGTGCTGTATAAAGACAGATGATAGCAACTGTGACAGCCTGGGGGAATCAGGAGAGACTGACTCTTTGAACTTGACCATGAACAGTTCATGTCATCAGCAAAGGAATGTTAGAGGTGTGGGTGAGTGCCCAGTCACTTGGGTATGTCCCACTCTGTGACCCAGTGACTGTAGCCCACCAAGTACCTTTATCCAGGGGATTTAAAAGGAAAGAATATTGAAGTGGTTTGCCATTTCTGATTCCAGGATATTAGAATCCTACTTTACGAGGAAGCAGTTTTTCAGCAGATTAAGGTGATTCATATATCAAACAACATGAGAAGACTCTCATAAGAGCAAGGAGGATGACTTGCAGAGTAAACACTATTGAAATTCAGAAAATGAAAGGATGACGGTAAGCTAGATTAATGAAGGAATGATTACCTGGAACTGAGTGAGACCTCTCTCTCTCCCACCAATGAAGGAAGAAGGAATTTAAGTAGTGTAAAGATTAGACACCCATACAGTAAGGGGCACAGAGGTTGGAGCGCATACATTTGACTGGAGTCAGCAGTGCCTCACTAAGTGTCCCGAGGTGCATGGTTTGTGTAGTCACGTGTGGGAGGTATGCGACTAAAGTGGGAGGTATGGTTGAACTTCATCCTAAGTGGGCTCCGGAAGCCTGCAAGGGCCAGGTTCTCATGGGGGTTCTCGATGCACACCTGTTAGAAGCGCCCCCGAACTCAGTCTCTTCCATGTTCACGAGGAAGTCATTGTCCACCACCTTATTTAAAACTTAGTTTATCCCAAATCTATTTAGAAAGAGGAAAGATGGACTGAGCTTTACTCTTTACTCACCTGGACTAGAATTTTTGAAAAAAAAAATCAAATCAGGAATAATTTTATAAGACACTTCACTCTTTTACAGAAAAATTCATATATATAGATAGGAAGGTATAGAGATAGATACAGAGCTAGAGACGGATGTCCCAAAGCACCATTTCCAAAACAACTCAGAGAATTCTATAGCTAGGAAAGAAATGCTGAATTACATAGTTACGGGGGCTTCCCTGGTGGCTCAGTGGTAAAGACTCCACCTGCCAATGCAGGAGACACGGGTTTGATCCCTCATCTCGGAAGATCCCGCATACTGCAGAGCTACTAAGCCCATGCGCCAGAACTATTGAACCTGTGCTCCACAGCCTGGGAGCCACATCTCCTGACCCCTTGCACTGTGACTACTGAAGCCTGAGTGCCCTAGAGCCCACGTTCTGAAACAAGACAGGCCACCTCGACAAGAAGCCCTCTCACCACAACAGGAAAGTGGCATACAGCCTTCCTTTTACTTGCCTCTGGTTTATACATGCTCATGTAAACATAGGATACATATTTATATATACAATGTATGTTTTAAATATATAATAGGTATATATACACACGTGTATATATACACTCTCTGTATGTTTATATTAGTATAATATGTATATGAGTGTGTATAAAATAGGAGAGAAAATGTGTATAAAAAAACAAGGGTATTCACAATTTATCAAAATGGATCACCTATGAAAATCTAAGCTGATCTGGATTTAAGTTATTTTTTTTTCCTTTTCTTTCTTCCCTTCTTTCTCTCTTAAGGTCCAAATATGTTGTTTAAATATTTAAGAAAGAAAATGTTAAATTCCCATAAATCTAAATACGAGGGGAAAGATATCATAATGCTTTATCTTCCGGGCCGAGAAATATGACTATGCCAGCGGTATTCCATGGGCTTGGCTTGTTTGCAACAGCCAAACAAGTTCCACATGTCTTTTTTGCTCCATGTTCTGTCAAATGTTTCTGGATTTCCTTATAAGCTGCTGAACTGGCTCAGTTGCCTGGGTATGCAGAATGGTTTTTGATTTCTTCATTGAGACTCTTGGATTTAAACCCCAAGGACTGGCTTGAGTGTTGTGGGTTTGTTATCTAGATCACTGACTAGCACACTGAGAAGTGGTGAAAAGGCACGGCCTTTGGGAGAGTGTAAGTGTTCATGTCTCCTTTGGGCAGCAAACCCCCAGAGTCAGTGCACATCTCAGTGATATAGCAATTACATTCAGAGTGTTTTTCTAAGAAGAAGAATTAGAGAAATATAAATAAAACCTTTGGTATTTTGCAGAGGAAACATTATAAACAAGTTGGCAGTATCATGGTAGAAATCATATCTACATAAAAATTCTACATTAATTTTTCTTTCCACAAATATATACTGAAAAAAGAATAGGATTCAGACTCATACTTTATTAAAACAATGAGGCACCATCAATTAGAGTTTATTAGCTCTAATAAGAAATTAGAGAAGAAAAATGAAAGAAAATGAGAAGAAATTTTATTTCAAAATGTGTTTTGCTGATGATAATAAAGATGTCAACAATATTAAAAGGGTAATCGTTAAACAAGGCTTTCAGTGACTAATTAATTTTAAAAGATCAAACTATGTTTCTTTCTCCTGTTAGATAACCTAAGTACCTCATTGTCTGTCAAACTGTAAAAAGGTTGCTGGCAAATTACTGTAGTTCTCCACCTGCCAATTAAATAAAAGTAACTTTTCAGGGTGATACAGTTTCTGTGGTCACGGGTTATCATACCTGAGAAAATAGGACATCTATGGTGTTTTCCACGGAACATTAATGTGTGCCCTATTTGTAGAAGAAAGAAAATGAAGAACTAGAAAGCCAGTGAGATGAGTCCTTGAGCCATAAAGAGATTGAGTATTCCACTCTATTTGCTCAGGCAAGCCTCAGCTTTCTTAGGTGAAAGGTAGAATCTTAACTAAGTAATCAGTAGGTTAAAAGATTGCCAGGATGAAGGAAAATGAACGCTTTAATCTGTGTTCTGCTAGCATACATATTGTTCAGAGAGTGAGAAAATGTTTAAAAATGGCAGGTTTGTTGTTGCTGGTTTCATCACTAAGTCATGTCCAACTCTTTCGGGACCCCGTGGACTGTAGCGCACCAGGCTTCTCTGTCCATGGGATTTCCCAGGCAAGCACACTGGAGTGGGTTGCCATTTCCTCCTCCAGGGGATCTTCCCAACCCAGGGATCGAGCTCACATCTCCTGCATCGGCAGGAGGATTCCTTACCACCAAGCCCCTAGGGGAGCCCAGCCATGACAAGAACTGATTACTGAGTCTCTGAGCACTCCGTTGCCCACAGGTTCCCAACGTCTACGTTACCACTTTTAACATTCTCAACAAGAATTAATATTCTCAACCAGGAGAAGTGTTTATTGTCCTCATCTTATAGATGTGGCAACTGAGTCACAGATTAAACTATTCCTGAACTGTGTAAGAGTTCAAACCCAGTTCTTTCTAGTGCCCAAAACAATACTTTTCTTATTGGCATGCTATGCAACCAGGGAGCATAAATAGTAGTGAAAAGTGAATTAATCAGTTCAGTTCAGTCGCTCAGTCGTGTCCGACTTTTTGCAACCCCATGGACTGCAGCACGCCAGGCCTCCCTGTCCATTACCAACTTCCAGAGTCCACCCAAACTCATGTCCATTGAATCGGTGATGCCATCCAACCATCTCATCCTCTGTCGTCCCCTTCTCCTCCCGCCTTCAATCTTTCCCAGCCTCAGGGTCTTTTCAAATTAGTCGATTTTTTGCATCAGGTGACCAAAGTATTGGAGTTTCAGCTTCAGCATCAGTCCTTCCAATGAATATTCAGGACTGATTTCCTTTAGGATGGACTAGTTGGATTTCCTTGCAGTCCAAGGGACTCTCAATAGTCTCCTCCAACACCACAGTTCAAAAGCATCACTAATAATATGGCTAGAATATTCTCTCTGAAGCCAAGCTGTGTTAATCTGGACTAGGCTGACCAAATATAATTATTTGAGAGTCATATACATATAACCTAAAGCAAACAGTGACGACAGAAATAGTAGATGAGTTTTCCATGGTTTAAGCATTTTGTTCTTTGAAAGGGAACACATGAAAAAAAATAAAATAAACTCATTATTTAACTTGGCTAGAATAAGTAAGTCATTAGTCCAGTGATATGAAAATCTCAGTTTTGAACTCTCAAATGTTTAAGTTAAAAATTCAACTTTTTTTTATATTATCATGATAATATTTAAATAATTGTTGACTTTTAAAAATGTGATTTGTGGAGTATCTTTCTCAACACAGTGATACAGTGGGGCATAACCAAACGTATGCCAAACTGATTTTAACCCTGAAAAGAGCTAGGTTTGAATTCTTTCTTAAATAACTTGTGACTTGATTTGTGACTCAGTTTCCTCAGCCATAAGATGGGAACAATACCATTCATCTGATATTCTAGGGAGACAAAGAAGTTAGCCATAGACAAAGATCTTAAATTTTATTTTAGTATATGTGCTTTTCCTGTATAATGCTAAATCCATATCGTCATATTGTATATGTCTAATCATGACCCAAATTGTTCTGTTCACTCAACTTCTGAATATTTTGCTGACAATTTAGCTTATACTAGCCTCACATTAGGACTGGAAGAAAAATACGCCCTTCCTTGAGAAACTCCTGCGATGTTACGAAAACATGAACAGGACAGAAGTTGTAAGTTAACTCTGAAAGTGTGCTGATAAACTTTGAATTATTTATCTTTGAAATTTAAAACATGTGTGCATAGCTGCTTGTTGGACAACTGCTCTAAATCTTCAGTCCAGTATCACTGAGCACTGCCCTTGGTGATTCAGAGAAATTAAAAGGTAAGGTTTCTGCTTACTGGAAATAAGTCATGAACTGGCTTTGCATGTCTCTATTTTGGTCTGGCATACACATTTACTGGAAGGTCTGATAGTAACCTCTGAAGAAATTCAGAATAAGGAAATAATGTGATATTATTATTTCCATTTCAGAAATTGGTCTAAATGGCATGATAATGATAACTTGTTGAAGCCATTAGTGTGTGTGTGTATCTGTGTGTGTGTGCACATGATTACAGACACACTATATTCATCAGTATTGATGCATTAGTATATATTTCTAGGATACACACAAGTATACATTTCTGAATACCATCAACTATAGATTATATCTATATGGGGAGAAAACAAAAAAGCACCTAACCTTTTGAAAATTTGGACAAATTAGAAGCTAGATAGAGTTTAATATTTTAAATAGAAGTTATTTTACTTGTTTCAGTTTTGATTTGTTCCTTTAGCCACTAGGTCACATCTAACCCTTTTGTGATCCCATGAACTACAGCTCTCCAAGCTCTTCTGTCCATGGGATTTCCCAGCAAGATTACTGGAGTGGGTTGCCATTTCCTTCTCCAGGGGATCTTCCAGACCCAGAGACTGAACTTGCGTCTCGTGTCTCCTGCGTTGGCAGGTGGATTCTTTACCATTGAACCACCAGGGAAGCCCCCTTCATTTTTGATATTGGGGTTAAATAGTTCCATGCTCAGGCTTCCCTGGTGGCTCAGGCAGTAAAGAATCCACCTGCCATGCAGTTCTGTACTCAGACAGACTCATGAACACAGTTATATTCAAGGATCTTTCTGATACTTAATGGCCCCTTGGTCCCTATCATCACCAATTAGACTATAAGAAGAGTCAAGTGTGGAAAGTCTCTTAACATATAAAATGCTATTTCCCTGACTTCTTAGGCTTATTTGGCATAAACGGAAATTTTGCCCATCACAGAAATAAAAATGTCTCGAGAGGCCCACGCTCATAGATCTTTAAGTTTCTAAAATAACTGCATCTTTTTGTTATGTTTCCTAGAAAAGCTAAGCGTTACATTTATTATCTTTGGTTTCTTTGAGCTCTTGGACCTTTAGAAGTGAACATGCTTGGGCAGGAATAATCAACAAGCCATGCCAGAGAAAAAAAGAGCAGGACAAGATGAGAAGGCCTTTTCTTTATATGCTCACATCCCAGCCATTGTCCTCTGTGATCCTTCATCTGTGTTTCAACCATGGGACAACTGCTGATAAATTCTAAGAGTCCTCTACTTGGATAACCAGTTCCAGAGAAAATCCAGGTTGTTAAAATATCCTACAGAAGTCCATCCACAGCTGGATTTCATGAATTTTATTACAGATTTCTAAGTATCTTTTCTGAACAAGCAATATCATATGGTTCACTTACCAAAATGAGTTTTCAGGTATGGGAAAAAGTGAAAGTGAAAGTCGTTCAGTAGTGTCTGACTCTTTGTGACCCCTAGGACTACACAGTCCATGGAATCCTCCAGGTCAGAATACTGCAGTGGGTAGCCTATTCCTTTTCCAGGATCTTCCCAACCCAGGAATCAAACTGGTGTCTCCTGTATTGCAGGTGGATTCTTTACCAGCTGATATACCAGGGAAAGTGAGTCACAGTAGGAAAAGGAAAGAAGGCCTAGACCGAAGATTCAATCTTACGTTTACCACAAAAATCAAGATCTATCTAAAAATTCTTTCCTCAATTTCTGTGAATGTCCCATATTTTACTCCTGATGCCCATACAGGAAGGGCAGCCACCATTTTTGAGTATCTATTTGCAACATGTACTATGATTATGTATGCTACTAGCAATGTGATTTTGTGATTTTCAGATGGGAAAAAAGTGAGACTGAAGTTCGTAAGAGAACGGGTTGAAGTCAGCTTATTTGACACTGGGGTCTATGCCTTTCCCTAAACAGCAGTTATTCCTTACTATATTTTAGGGTATCAGCCCAATGTAGGACTCAGAAATGATTCCTTCTGCTTTAGAGAAGACAATCCAAAGAAGTGTGTATTGACAAAGAAATGGGACTCTCAAAGTCAAATAGCTAAACATCAATATGTGATTTCCTATTCCTCTGTCTAGTTACCTCTGAATTTTAACTCAATTTCAGAATTCAGAACACATTCATTTTAAAATTTTCTGATCTCTTGAATCAAGATTGCTGGGAGAAATATCAACAACCTCAGAAATGAAGAAGACACTGCCCTATGGCAGAAGAAGAAGAGGAACTTAAGAGCCTCTTGATGAAAGTGGAAGAGGAGAGTGAAAAAGTTGGCTTAAAACTCGGCATTAAAAAAACTAAGATCATGGCATCCAGTCCATCACTTCATGGCAAATAGATGGGGAAGCAATGGAAAGACTGACAGATTTTATTTTCTTAGATTCCAAAATCACTGCAGATGGTGACTGCAGCGATGAAATTAAAAGACACTTGCTCCTTGGAAGAAAAGCTATGACCGACCTAGACAGCATATTAAAAAACAGAGACATTACCTTACCAACAAAGGTCCATATAGTCAAAGCTATGGTTTTTCCAGCAGTAGTCACACATGGATATGAGAGTTGGATGATGAAGAAAGCTGAGTGCCAAAGAATCGATGCCTTTGAACTGCAGTGTTGGCAAAGACTCTTGAGAGTCCCTTGAACTGCAAGGAGATCCAACCAGTCCACCCTAAAGGAAATCAGTCCTGGATATTCATTGGAAGCACTAATGCTGAAGCTGAAGCTTCAATACTTTGGCCAATTGACCCCTGGAAAAACACTGATGCTGGGAGAGATTGAAGGCAGGAGGAGAAGGGGATGACAGAGGATAAGATGGCTGGATGGCATCATCGACTTGATGGACATCCTGATACTTAATGGCCCCTTGGCCCCTATCATCACCAATTAGACTATAACAAAAGTCAAGTGTGGAAAGTCTCTTAACATATAAAATGCTATTTCCCTGACTTCTTAGGCTTATTTGGCATAAACAGAAATTTTCAGCAAGCTCCAGGAGTTGGTGATGGACAGGGAGGCCTGGCGTGCTGCAGTCCATGAAGTCACAAAGAGTCACACATGACTGAATGACTGAACTGACTGAAGAGCTCCTGTAGGCTGTGATAAACACTCTAGGAGTCATTGTCTGTAAAGTTAGGAGGCCTTTACTTAATGCCCTTTACAAATCCTGCCCCCCCCCTGCCCCCACAGTTCCCACAAAGGGAACTCACGTACACCTGTGGCGGATTCATCTCAATGTATGGCAAAACCAATACAGTATTGTAAAGTAAAACAAAGTAAAAATAAAAGTTAAAAATAATAATAATAAAAATAAAAATAATACTTTAAAAAAAGAATAAAATGGGCAAAATGGAAAAAAATAAAATAAAGGCAATCAATATTATTTATGTAACTTGTAATAAAAGCATTTATGATAACTGTGTAATTTTATTGCTATTTAACAAGGGATACATTTAGGAAAAATAATTTCTTATAATGGCTCACTGCTGGTATCTAGTGAGGTCTTAGATGTGCCGTATACGTTTTCAAGCCCTCAGTGTTCTTGCCAGGGGAATGGAAACCATCGTAGATGCCTCATCTGCCTTCCCAGCACTGGCCTTATTTGCCCATTTGACTCTCTCTTGATAATCTCCCATTTGATTATTTCATAAACAGAAGGGGGAAAATCAAATGCTTTCCAGAAAGTTCATCATATGTTAGCACAATCTCCAGGGCCACATTCATCCAATTCAGGGTGCTATGTGAAAGCCTGACCACCATGGAAAAGTCAGTTGACAATTCGGGTGTTTCCATTTTCACCTACTTAAAGTGGGTATGGCAACATCTTTTGTTCGTAGTGTAGGAATTAAATGAAATAAGGAAATTTAAAAATCCCCTAGAGGAAGAAATAGCAACCCACTCCAGTATTCTCGTCTGAAAAATCCCATGGACAGAGGAGCCTGGCAGACTTCAGTCCAGGTGGTCACAGACTCAGACACAGCTGAGCATACACACACTTCATATGAACCCCAAACCTTAAAATGTGTTTATTTCTTAGCTGTTTTAATGGTTAAAAAAAAAAAAGACTGAAGAAATTTAAGACTGTCTTTCTTTATCCATGTGTATTAGTTTACTGCTGATTCTTTTTTTCATGGCTATAATCATTTACATGGTGCTTCTTAACTTTCCCATGACTCAGCTATTTTTCCTAACTTTGATGTAAAGATTTCTCTCTTTTTTTTAGTTATTTGCTATTTTACATATGTTATCCTCTTTCTAGACAATTAATCAACATGAACTCCTGCTGCTGCTGCTAAGTCGCTTCAGTCGTGTCCGACTCTGTGTGACCCCAGAGACAGCAGCCCACCAGACTCCCCCGTCCCTGGGATTCTCCAGGTAAGAGCACTGGAGTGGGTTGCCATTTCCTTCTCCAATGCATGAAAGTGAAAAGTGAAAGTGAAGTTGTTCAGTCCTGTCCGACTCTTAGTGACCCCATGGACTGCAGCCCACCAGGCTCCCCTGTGCATAGGATTTTCCAGGCAAGAGTACTGGAGTGGGGTGCCATTGCCTTCTCCAAATCAACATGAACTAACCCTCACCAAAATATGTATGCTATTTTCCCTTGGGTTTCTTGATGGCTGTTGCTCTTGTCTGCAAATTCTGCAGAAAGATTGTTTTTCAAGATTCTGTATCCATAGCAACAATAATCAAATTCTCTTCTTAAATTGGAAGAATATCACTATGCATATCTTTTGCATCTGTAAATATTGGCTTTATTCTATCTTTCCATTTATTTCTAATTTTGTAACAAAACGCTTGGCAAACAGTTTGATCTGTAGGTGGTTTACTATTGGTAAAAATTACCATAAAGAATTCAAAACCATTCTGTAATTTGTCTTTTGCACTTTGAATGAGAGCTTTGCTATATGCTTTCAAAAAGAATCTTCTAATCTAGTTTATAATTACATGCAATGTTCACAGAGTAATGAGTTGACATTAAGAATTAAAGCCAACCAATCTGCTTCCTTAGTCAGCACCTTTACTGCAAACTAACAGACTAAGAAACGTTTTGTCCATGCCTCTATTCACACACTTGTTCAATCAAAACTTTTGTTATTATGGAATACAGTCAGTGATTCTCCATGGAATTCAATAAAACATTCCCAAGTTAAAGTCCACTTGCTATTTTCCTTCAATAACTACTCCACTCCTCCATATACCAACCTCCATAATTATCTCTCCAACTCCCAAAATAATCAAGTATAAATATTTAGTATTATCTATTTTCCTGAAGTGAATGAACCATTTTCTCCTCCAGGCAATAAAACAAAATTATAATTGATATTTTCTATAATAGGTGCTTAAGAAGTGATAATTGTCATAGATGTTTTTGTTGGTTTTTGTCTCTAAAATGTCAACAGATCATATTTATATACTTCATTTCCATTTTCATCAGAATATTTAGTGTTGAATGATTGTAGTCCAAATTCTGTTTTTTCTTATTCCTTCATTCCTTTCTTTCTTCTTCCCACTTTCCTTTTCTAATTCTTATTTTCCCTTTCTTTCTTTTTCTCCTATGGCTCTCTTCTTTCATTGTTCCTCTTTCTCTTCCGTTAATAATTTTGTTTTCTTTGTTTCTTGTGAGGAGGTGCGCTGTGTGTGCATGAATGTGTTTGCATTTTGATCACAGCAACATAAGCACAAAGATTTTCTAAATTAAAATAAACTAAATTAAGTGTAAAATAGTGAACTGACTCTTTTTGTTAAAGCATATTGTGTACTTTGTACTATGTGAAAATTTTACCATTTGTATTATTACCAAATGTCTTAAATTCAAGTGCTTATCCTTCAGACTGTATTTGCAACAGACTAGACGGGCATGTATGGGGGCGGGATTGAAATGAATTATATGTAAAGGGGATTAAGCATTTGTCAAACAGCCAAAAAACTCAAATAATCTCTCCTGAACTATGGTTGGAGATTTCTTTTTTTTTTTTCCAAATTAGTTCTCATTTAAAAAAAAAAAAAAAAAAAAACCCTCTCAAGGAAATTCCAAAGTACCCACTTATCCTCTTGTCTTTCTGGAAGAGGATTAACAGTCTGAAGGAAGTAAATGAAATTTAGTCAGCTCCATAAAAGAACATAGCTGGAATTTTGTTCTCACAGCATAACATCACAAAAGCAAGGACTATTGTCTAATCTCACCAGCTTTCTTTAAAGAAGCATCCTAAAGAATTTCTACTTTCACTAAATTGTTATAAAAGGTGTTTCCACCTGCAGAACCTCCTCACTCCTGCTATAAATCACCTAGAACTGGACATTGCCTAGGCCTAACAGAATAGTTTAAGCAGCAAAGCCAGACATTTCTTACCCGATTTCCTGAAAACTCAGACTTCACTAAGGTTTGGCTTTCTTTCCTTCCAGCCTGGTGAAGTTCCAAAAACTTTTAGATTTATATCACTCATTGAAGACAAAGTGGCAGCATATCAGATTTTTCTTCTCTAGAGAAGAATGATTTCTAATTAGGGGCTTTGCAACTATAAACCACTTGGAAAATATTTAGGCCAGCTCCTACATTTGGCGTTTTTCCTTCTGCTGAGATCAGGCTTCCTCACTTTAGGTGAATAAACTATCTCTGCTCATGAGTGAAGGCTCTACTCCAAGGTCGGGAACTTCGAATTCCCCTCACTATAAAATGTGACCTCAGTCAAGCTCTTCCCAGGAATGCTTTGCTATCTTGATCAAATTTTCTCATATGTGTTAGGATTGTCAACAGAGATATATATCTCAATTCTGGCTCTCCACATGTATCCGTCTGATCTAGAAATATGCACAAGACTAATAGTTTATCCACATCTGTGGTTTAATATTTTTTTTTAAAAAGTCAATGGTATGTATAAATGGAGAAAATGTTTTATACTTTTAGAGGGAAGATAATGATAATTATAGCTGACATTTATCGATCACTTGCCCTGTGCTTGCCACTCTATTGTGTGCTATAGCAGTCTACTTTAATCTGAATGCACCTAACAGATCTCTTGGGGCTTCCCAGGTGGTGCTAGTGGTTAAGAACCTGCCTGCCAATGTAGGAGACAGAAGAGACCAGGGTTTGATCCCTGGGCTGGGAAGATCCTCTGGAGGAGGGCTTGGTGATCCACTCCAATATTTTTACCTGGAGAATCTCATAGACAGAGAAACCTGGAAGGCTACAGTCCCTAGGATGGCACAGAGTCAGACACAGCTGAAGCAACTTAGTAAAACAGACCTCTAAATTAGGTGTCATCCTTCTCATTTTCTAGAAGGGAAAGCTTAGATTTAGAAAGGTTAGGGAATTACTTTCAAGTTTTCCAGCAAAAGAAAAGTAGGATTAGAATTCAAATGCAAATTATTGGGTCAGAAGGTTTGACCTTAACAATTTCATCACATTCCCTTCCAAAGATTGAATTGTAAATGCAGTTGCTTTGCAATATCTGAGATTATGTGGATTCAACCTTAGTCAACCTGAATGAAAAAGAAAAGATAAAAGAGAGAAAACGTAGAGTAATTTTGAAAAATATTGTCCTCACTGACACTGAACTCATTTAAGAGGCCAAAAGTAGCTATTGAAGGAAAATGGTAAGTGGACTTGAACTTGGGAATGTTTTATTGAATTCCATGGAGAATCACTGACTGTATTCATAATAAAAAAATACAACACTATCACTTTATATGATAAAGCAATATCAGAACACAAAATATTTCAAATTATTTTAGGAATATCTGACAAAAATATGTAAGGCTTACTGTTATCTCATTGTTTTCTGCAAAATGCATGGTGAAACATGCAGTGAGAAACTATCTCCTCCCTTACTTAGAAATATGAAAAAAATTTCAAGATAGCATGGAAAAGAATCTATTTTTAAAAAGTTATCTTCAAGGAACCACTTACATGCTTAGAAGCATAAAGTGTCAAAAGCATAATTCTGAACCATAATTTTTCTGGGTGAGTGGTGAGGAATTTCCACATTCCTCTCTTAAATATAACAGAATACCCAAGAAATGATAGAAATATTCTTAGTTTTTTTGCTCTCTTTAAAATTTTTGTCTCTACTTTGAACTTTTCCATTCCTTTCCATGAAATAAGATCCATTAAAAAGTATCTGATGTTATAAGCACCTAGCAGTTATAAAAAGTGAAATTATCTCATTTAACAGTTTACTCGAGTGTTCCTAGTTGGTGGGCAGCATTTTTTTTCTTTCTATGCTTCCTGGAGCCACTTCAATTTGCTGTTTTTGTTGTGATAGTGTCAGCCGCACAGCATACATACTCAGGTATGCATTCATATGCATGGACACCTCAGGAAGGAATAGATTCAATTAGCTTATATGAATAAACTACTGTGACTTTTATGATGCAAATATATCCCCACAATTCCTTTGTGAATATATTTCAAATTGTAGCTCTTAATCATACTTGAAAAGTGAAAGTGTTAGTCCCTAGTGACCCTCTTTGAACAGCAGCCCGCCAAGCTCCTTTGTCCTTGGGATTCTGCATTCATACCATGGTAGCTGCATTATTACTCTCAAATATCTACATATTAATAACCGCTGATAAATATCTAATGTGTTTTAAAAAAAGGTAAGTTGAGGCATTGTCAGACTTACCAAACTTAAAATCAATTTTCACTTCTCTGGCAACATGGCTGTCAATTTATTTTTTGTCTCAAGGGTATTTGGTTTGAATGAAAGATCCAAGATTCTGCCTAACTTGCCTGTTCTTAATTGTTCTATGGTGATGATGGGAATAGGAGAGAGCAGGTATTCATGATAGCCACAACTCTTTGTCATACACTGTAAAAGATAAAATGAAGATTAGCAATTGACTATCAGGACTAATGTAAAACAATACAGAGTATCTACTAACACTAAGAGCCCTTTGCAAAAAATGTGCGAATTCTGTTTGCATATAAGAATTTTAGGTAGCTAAATTTCATTAAAGGACAGTAAGTTACAGATTTCATTACACTTGGAAATCTTGCAAGTTTTAATTTCATAATTTAGGAGGATACTAGTAAAGTTATTTAAATGGTATAAAATAAATATCTATTCTCTGTGTCATTTCCTCATATGATATGAAAAGGGACTTCTAAATTTTTTGCCAGTTAAATTCATCCAGCCAACCTCAGGCTGCATTTTCTGAAGAATGGAAATTTCAGGATTATGCGAGAATTGATTATGAATCATTGACATCTGGTAAGCAACATGCCTTTGACTGTGTGGATCACAATAAACTGTGGAAAATTCTGAAAGAGATGGAATACCAGACCACCTGACCTGCCTCTTGAGAAACCTATATGCAGGTCAGGAAGCAACAGTTAGAACTGGACATGGAACAGACTGGTTCTAAATAGGAAAAGGAGTATGTCAAGGCTGTATATTGTCACCCTGCTTATTTAACTTATATGCAGAGTACATCATGAGAAACACTGGGCTGGATGAAGCACAAGCTGGAATCAAGATTGCTGGGAGAACTATCAATCACCTCAGATATGCAGATAACACCACCCTTATGGCAGAAAGTGAAGAGGAACTAAAAAGCCTCTTGATAAAAGTGAAAGAGGAGACTGAAAAAGTTGGTTTCAAGCTCAACATTGAGAAAACGAAGATCATGGCATCTGGCCCCATCACTTCATGGGAAATAGATGGGAAAACAGTGGGAACATTGTCAGACTTTATTTTTTTGGGCTCCAAAATCACTGCAGATGGTGACTGCAGCCTTGAAATTAAAAAGACACTTACTCCTTGGAAGGAAAGTTATGACCAACCTAGATAGCATATTCAAAAGCAGAGACATTACTTTGCCAACCAAGGCTAGTTAAGGCTATGGTTTTCCTGTGGTCATGTATGGATGTGAGGGTTGGACTGTGAAGAAAGCTGAGTGCTGAAGAACTGATGCTTTTGAACTGTGGTGTTGGAGAAGACTCTTGAGAGTCCCTTGGACTGCAAGGAGATCCAATCAGTCCATTCTAAAGGAAATCAGCCCTGGGTGTACTTTGGAAGGAATGATGCTAAAGATGAAACTCCAGTACTTTGGCCACCTCATGCAAAAAGTTGACTCACTGGAGAAGATCCTGATGCTAGGAGGGATTGGGAGCAGGAGGAAAAGGGGACGGCAGAGGATGAGATGGCTGGATGGCATCACCGACTTGATGGATGTGAGTCTGAGTGAACTCTGGGAGTTGGTGATGGACAGGGAGGCTAGGCGTGCTGCGATTCATGGGGTCGCAAAGAGCTGGACATGACTGAGTGACTGAACTGAACTGAACTGAAGCAATATGAAGACATTGGATTTCATGGAGAATTTTTTTAAAAAAGTGAAAAAGGGAAAAAGAAATTGAAAAATAATATTTATGTTTTTCTAAGTAATATATGTTAACACAACCCTTGTCTCTTTTCACTGCAATAATTACAAGTTGAAAAAAAAATAGAGAAACATATCAACTCAAATCCGAGTTTGTTATGAAAAGCAGAAAATTCAACCAGTCTATACATTGGATAAAACCCCGATGCTGGGAACGACTGAGGACAAAAGGAGAAGGGGGACACAGAGGATGAAATGGCTGGATGGCATCAGTGACTCAATGGACCTGAGCTTGAGCAAACTCAGGGAGACAGTGAAGGACAGGGAGGCCTGATGTGCTGCAGTCCATAGGATCACAGAGTCGGACACAACTTAGCGACTGAACAACTTTAATCAGATTCTGATACACAGCTCTTTCTCCTCCAAACTGCTTTTTAAAAAATAATCCTTATAATGCAGATGCTACCAATTAACATTACTAATAACGAAATAAGAACAGCACAAAACACTGTATTATCATGACTGACTGAATTTTGACTTATAAATTCAATCAAAAATACTGATTAGTATCCTCAAATCAGTAAACCAGGATTAATTTGTATTCTTTTTATACCTTATTTAAGTGTGATTGACTCAAATGCTCTTATTCACGGGAAAAAGTTATATGGGTGACCATTACTAGAAATTGGATTTAAAGATTAACTCTATTTCTGTTAATAAATAGAAAGGTAAGTTTAAACATCAAGCTGATAACATTCATGAGATATGTTGACAATGAATATATTATGAATAATTATGGCCCTTTTATTAATTAATAAAGTGAAGGAGCAGAGACATTACTTTGCCGACTAAGGTCCATCTAGTCAAGGCTATGGTTTTTCCAGTAGTCATGTATGGAAGTGAGTGTTGGACTGCGAAGAGGGCTGAGTGCCAAAGAACTGACGCTTATGAACTGTGGTGTTGGAGAAGACTCTTGAGAGTCCCTTGGACTGCAAGGAGATCCAACCAGTCCATTCTGAAGGAGATCAGCCCTGGGATTTTTTTTGGAAGGAATGATGCTAAAGTTGAAACTCCAGTACTTTAGCCACCTCATGGGAAGAGCTGACTCATTGGAAAAGACTTTGATGCTGGGAGGGATTGGGGGCAGGAGGAGAAGGGGATGACAGAGGATGAGATGGCTGGATGGCATCACTGACTCGATGGACGTGAATCTGAGTGAACTCCGGGAGTTAGTGATGGACAGGGAGGCCTGGCGTGCTGTGATTCATGTGGTCGCAAAGAGTCGGACATGACTGAGTGACTGAACTGAACTAAACTGAAGGAGCATGAGTAATGCCTGTTATCAAAGAAAAGAATTGGATTCAGTTCTGGGAACATGAGGATTGCCACTGAATATAGTCCAAAATTTTATATATTAAATTTTTTCTAAAAAAGAAAGGAAGAAGGAAAGAAATTGAGAAAGAAGAAAGAAGAAGATCCCCTGAACAAATGATTCTGTCTGCTTTTTGTTTTATGTACTAGTTCTTTCAAATATCAAGGTTACTGCTTTCTTTCTCCAATATTTATGGAAAACTCGTACAGTTCTAGCTGCAAAGCTGTAAAGATTTGAAAACACAATATAAAACTTTCCAGGTTTCTGTATCACTAAGACACAGACACAAAGAGTTCAACTTGTTAGAGTAGCAAGTTCTGCAGTGTTGAGAGTTAGAATACATCTGCATTGGTCTAATGAAAGATAAATAAAAGAGATATACCACGTAATTTTCCAAACACTAGGGATAAAATAAGGTACTGATGTTCCCAGAACAGGCAAAACAGAATTTCAGTCCTAAAGTTTATTAGGTATCTGTCCTAGCAGTTGGAATCCTTTGGGATCATGAAAATATACTTTAGCAGATAACCTGGAGGAAAGTAGCTTTTTATCTCATAAAGCATTTTAAGAGTTTAATTAAAGGAATAGATGTCAGAGGGAGGCTCTGATTGGCAGTGTCTTTTCCTCTATGGACTTTCTGCACCAGAAACTAAGAAGTTTATTTCTGTTAATGTTCATGGTACTTGATGACAGTTTAAAGATTTAAATTTTTTCCTACTTTTTCCAATCCAGGTTGAGAAAATTTAATCAAATTTCTTTGCTCGTCCAGGCACAACTGTAAATAAGAAAAATATAAATACCATCTCATTTTTTAAAATTTCCTGGGTGAAATAGTTGTTTTATTTTTTTTCCAGTACTCATGCACAAATGTGAGAGTTGGACCATATAAAAAGCTGAGCGTCAAAGAATTGATGCTTTCAAGTGGTGGTGCTGGAGAATACTCTTGAGATTCCCTTGGATGGCAAAGAGATTAAGCCAGTCAATCCTAAAGGAAATCAAGCCTGAATATCCATTGGAAGGACTGATACTAAAGCTGAAGCTCCTTACTTTGGCCACCTGATGTGAAGAGCTGACTCATTGGAAAATACCCAGATGCTGGAAAAGATAGAAGGCAGGGGGAGGAGGGGACGACAGAGGATGAGATGGTTGGATAGCATGACTGACTCAATGGACATGAGTTTGAGCAAACTCCAGGAGACAGTGAAGGACAGAGAAACCTGGCGTGTTGCAGTCCATGGGGTTGCAAAGAGTTGGACACGACTTAGCAACTGAACAACAAGAATTAAGGCAGTATAACATGAAACTTCTCCTCCATTGATATAAAAGTTTTAGCAAGTAAATAGTTATCATAAGATTAAGTAAACCTGGTTCAATAGGAAATGTGATGTCAGGATTAAAATTTAATTCCTATGTTTCAGTATCTTCGAAATTGGTAAACTCTTTTTAGATGTTCCTTAAATAATAAAAGAACAAGCATGCTTTTCACAGAGCACTTTTCTTTCATATTCTCCCTGTAGAAAATAAATTGTTACCAGTATTTTTCTGCATTATTTCCTAACAGACAATATAAATCATCAAAATAGTGTTCTTGAAAGAACCGTGTGATGTCCAGAGAGATTATGAAGCTCTCTATGTCTGATTTAAGCACTCTTGAGCAATAAGAATATGAATAAAACTACTAAAATCTTTGTGTTTCAGTTTGAATCTCTAAACTCATGAATTTCAAGTGATATGAAATTGGTCCAAATAACACCATGGCTAGTAAATGGAACTCTTATTTACCCTTGGAAGTAAAATAAAGTTTCAGCATGTTCCTTTAAAAAAAAAAAAAAAAAGCACTGCTATTAAAAAAAAAAGAAGCAGAAAAATATGACCAAAAAAGCCCTCATTTTTACTCACAATAAACAACTCTAATGGATGTTTGTACTCAATCCTAAATACCTGTGTACTTGATTATATTTTAAGCCTAAGAAACACCATCTTAACAGAGAAGCAGACACAGGAACTTGGAAAGAACACTTCAACCTGTGTTAATGGCTGATA
This sequence comes from Ovis aries, assembly GCF_016772045.2. Taxonomy (NCBI): domain Eukaryota; kingdom Metazoa; phylum Chordata; class Mammalia; order Artiodactyla; family Bovidae; genus Ovis; species Ovis aries. The sequence continues at coordinate 93,743,955 of NC_056060.1, forward strand.
ACCACTGTCATTTTCCATTCATTTGATGATGTATATGTTGTACAACAATTTGAAATAATGAGCAAATTTTAATTCAGTGTCAGTCATATTGATCTACCTATAGAGAAGTCAAATTTAATGTTCTTTGTGGCCATAATTATGTTCATTTAAGAAAGAAAAGCACTGACATCTGGCCAAAAAACATTAAACAGGTAAGTTATAGGCATCTAATCAACACCAACCTCAGTTTATCATAAATAAAATGAAGGATTATTAAATCAACATCTCTGCTCATTATTTGGCATGTTAATGGTATGTTATATTTTTGAGACTGGAAAGGAATACTCTCAATGTGAAAAAGGGGTGAGGCAAAACTAAATAACAGAGAAGGAAATTTGGAATCAGAAGGGATCGTTGACCCCCGGGATTCACTTGATAAATCAGTAACCATCTATTAATTCACTCTGCCACTTTGTCCTCCTACTTTAAAATATGCTGAGAGAACTTTTTACTAGGAAAAATATATTTTTAAAGATTTTTTTCCCATTGAGCATCGAGTAAAAGAGAATTGCTAAGTCATTATGACATTTTAGTTGCAAGGTCTACGTTCTGGAGTATACAATTTAATTCTTGGGAATTTTTTAATCTGTATTTCTTTCTCCCTAGAGCCCCCCAAAAGAGGGCTTAGACAGAGTGAATGAATAAATCGGTGTTTAAGCAAGGCATTTACATATACACACAAAATTATTATTATAGAAATTATCTAAAAATTGAAAAAATAATTACTGAGTTTTTCTCTATGATCTGCACATTTCATGAATAACAAGGTTTGGAATAATCTAAGCACCCTTATAAACTCCCTTTGCTCTGGGGCAAGAAGCCTCTCTCCATAATAAGCTGTATATATAACCTAGCAAGACATGTGCAGTTCTCTGGATGATGAGGACAGTGGTGGTACAAGGGTGATGAGGCTAAGCTTGAGATGACGAGGGTCCTAATGAATTGTGGACTATCTTTCATCTAAGTAAAAAAATCAATTAAAATCCTCACTGAATAAATTTGGAAAATGATTTTCTGAAAAAGTGAAAATCTGTTGTGTGCATATGAGTTTTAAGTTAAATCCCCATCCTGTAAATACCCGCATATTTTGCTGCAGTTTGTGGCGTGAACCGCAGTGTGCATCAAAGCCAAGAAGAAGTTAAGGACTAAGTTGTTGAAATTTTAAAAGTACTTAATCCAGGAAAAAAGGACACTTAACCTTAGAAAATTTGGTTCTGTGGGTTTCATGAGTGAAATGAAGCAGAATTTGCCAGTGATAGAATATTTCCCAACAGAGTACTGAATGAGCTAAAAATACTCACATATTATTTTTATAATGCATTATACTTACATATCTATTTCATACACATTGTTTCACTGATGCAATATCACAGTTAGGTGTTGTGTTTTTTTTTTTTTTTAATCCCCACTTTAAAGATGGGAAAGATTGAGGCTTTTTTATTTTTGTTACAAAATGGGATACTTTGAAGATACTTGGTTTAGAATTTTTGTCTTAAGTCTGCTGTAAATCTAGATGATATTCTATTCTGCTTCTGCAGAAACACTCATGATATAGAGGCACATGCAGACTTATAGTTACAAGAATGTATCCATGTTCATCTTCCCTATAGATTAGCTATTTTCCTTTTGACTCTGAGTTTCAATCCCTCATCATAAAATTTAGGAATAAAATAACTACAGAAAACAAATTTAAATGATATCAGATACTGTAAGAGCTATGAGCACATACTGCATACTTTGGAATAACTTATAATATTAAAATATGCTTCTAAAATTTCTGTTAAAAGAAGAAGAGAACATGAATTCTCCCAACAAATTGATTAGACCATCAGGATGGATTCCATTATTCTTTACAGCTCCATTCATTTCTGTGGCTCTCAGAAATTGAACCTCAGTGGTCTTTTCTGATTTCCCCTCCCTAAAATCAATGTATTATATCAATCACACAAAACCTATAGCCCTCCAAAACTTCCCGTTCTGAACTCTTATCAATTTTATGATCAGCAGATGCTACTACATAACAGATTTTTTTTTCTCAGAACTTTCCCTTCACTTCTATGTTGTTGTTCAGTTTTGTCAGATTTCTCTTAACTAATACACTAACCCAACCAGAAAGATTCAACCAGTCCATCCTAAAGGAGACCAGCCCTAAGTGTTCATTGGAAGGACTGATGTTGAAGCTGAAACTCCTATACTTTGGCCACCTGATGTGAAGAGCTGACTCATTGGAAAAGACCCTGATGCTGGGAAAGATTGAAGGCAGGAGGAGAAGGGGACAACAGAGGATGAGGTGGGTGGATGGCATCACTGACGCTATGGACATGAGTTTGAGCAAGCTCCAGGAGTTAGTAATGGACAGGGAGGCCTGGCGTGCTGCAGTCCATGGGGTCACAAAGAGTCAAACACGGACCTGGGTCCGATCCCTGGGTCAGGATCTCCTGGAGAAGGAAATGACAACTCACTCCAGTATTCTTGCCTGGAAAATCCCATGGACAGAGGAGCCTGGTAGGGTACAGTCTATGGGTTCTCAAAGAGTTGGACACAACTGATTGACTTCACTTTCACTTTAAGACATCTAATCTCCTCTTAAAATGTATATGATTTATCTGAATCCATGGTCAGTGTCTCCCGGGTCAGCAGGCAAAGTTAGTCAGGTTTAGCTACGGATGGCCATAGGCAACAGTGACAAAGAGGCTAAGTCAGAGGAGATTTTTTTCTTTTTTTTTTTAAGAGATCACACTATTGATAATGGAATCTAAAGTACCCAGAAACTTCTGAGTGAGTCAGTGAAATGGAATGGGCTTTGTAATTACAGAGACTTCATTTTCAGAACCAAATATAGGTTTTATAGTTCCTTAATCAGTTGGAAGCTCTTTAAGGGGGGCTTAGGCCTTCCCTGCTGGCCTTGGAGAAGCAAGCTGCCATGAGCTCTATAGAGGGCAAGGGCAAGTTCTGCCAACAGCCACATGATCTTAGAAGAGCCCCTGAGCTTCTGGGGAGGTACCCCAGGTACTTCCTTGATCACAGACTCATGCAACCCTGCATGGAGACACCAGCCAAGCAGTACAGGGATTCATGATCCATCACAACTATCAGATGATAAATATGTTTTGTTTCAAATGTATATATGTGTGTAACCTGCTGCACAGCAGAAAAAACTAATATAACTGTCAATGTTTCCATAATAAGCTTTATTAGCTAAGATACTATTTGAATTCTGTCTTCTGTCTTCTCACTTACATATTCTCTTCCCATGCTCACTCAGTGACACCTCACAGTTCAATGAGAGAAAAAAAAGGGATGTTAACAGAGTTAAACTATTATCACATCTACCACAAGGCTGATCATTCTACCTGCATTTTAAGACATCCTAGTGGCTCAGACAGTAAAGAGTTTGCCTACAATGTGGGAGACCTGGGTCCGATCCCTGGGTCAGGATCTCCTGGAGAAGGAAATGACAACTCACTCAAGTATTCTTGCCTGGAAAATCCCATGGACAGAGGAGCCTGGTAGGGTACAGTCTATGGGTTCTCAAAGAGTTGGACACAACTGATTGACTTCACTTTCACTTTAAAACATCTAATCTCCTCTTAAAATGTAGGAAATATCCCTCATCTGATGAGTAGTTACCATTCTCTTCTTGGCTTATCTTTCATCATTTAATGATGTTCAAGTATCTCTGATTTATATATGTATATGTATAGATGCATGCATATAAATATATATATATGTATAAATCACTGCATGCATTAAAATGTATATATACACACATCTAGTATATTACCCACATATATATACATATATATATGTATGTATGGCCATGCGTATATATACTTAGCAAGGAATATATTATACTATCTATATATTACATGTATATGTTACATGCATATTTCTTCAAAGAAATGTCTATATCCACTATTTCCATTTTAACCTACTATCTATCTCTCTAAACTTACATTCCACACCCACTCAACTAAAACTTCTCTAGACCAGGTTGCCAAAGACTTTAGTCTTTTTGTGATCAGTGGGAAATGTGACTTCATATTGTTCTACCTCTTAGAAGCACTTGGCAATAATGACTATTCTTCTTCCCTACCCTCCCATTAACAATTTTAAAATAGTCTCCTCTTTGGGGACCTCATGAAACCAAATATCCTGGGTTTGGTGAGCCTCATTAGCTTGTCTGCCTTTGTTAACTCTTTCCTCTGTACGTAGTGGCCGGATTTGGAAGTGACTTCAGGCTCGGTCCCAGGTTCTCTCTTTGTGTCTGCCCTTCACTTTGTTCTAGATAATCTCATTAACTCATATGAATTTGTTACCATGGTGAAAGTCCCAAAGCAACATTCTCCAGCCCTGCTATTACATTTAAGATTCACACTCATATCCTTAAAACTTTTGACGTCTATGCCTATCTGGCTCCTGGATATCTCAAAATTCTCATGGCAAAATTGACACTGTTAACATACCTTTTACACGTACACACACACCAAGCAGTAGAAACTACTGCAAAAGCAAGTATCTGTCACTTTAGCCACATCAGAATAAAGACAAAAAAATAATAATAATAAAATTAACATTTAAAAATATAAAATTTAAAATTACATTTAAAGAAAGTGGTTTTATTTATGAAGCCCCTCTTTCTTCAAGCTCTTGTCACCTAGAAATAAATCTCATATCCATCCAATTTATTCATCACTGCCCCATCCTATGATAGCACCTTCGTATATAACCTACACTGACCTTCCTATTTCCACTTTTGGTTATTTAGCATCATATTGTTGGAATGTATTACTTGTGAAGATAAATTCTGACCTAAAACAATGATCTGGATTTCAATATTTGTCTGTTTTTCTCCAAATACACTATGAGACTATAAAGCTCAATGTTTGTTTCTGAAAATAAAGTCACTGTAACTATAAAATCCACTCAGTAGCCATATAATGAAAAAATAAATCCATAGAATGATGCAGTTATGTTGCTCATTTATACAAATTACCTCTTCTAATCTCCATAATAACCTCAGTGTGCTAATCATTTTATTTTTCTCATGTTAAAGATTAAGAAATAAGCTCCCATTTGTAAATTACTTGTAGAAGCACACCAAGACCTCTGTCTCTTGGATCCATGATTTACTCACTGAAACTGAAAAGGGAGTCTGAGAGCAATGTCCATGTCATCTTTGTAAAAGGAGGTGAAATAAAACACTTACATTAGTAATATGGGGCTGCCTGGGTGGCATTAGTGGTAAAGAATCCACCTGTCATTGCAGGTAACACAAGAGATGTGAGTTTGATCTCTGGGTTGGGAAGATCCTCTGGAGTAGGGAATGGTAACATACTCCAATATTCTTGCCTGGAAAACTCTGTGGACAGAAAAGCCTGGTGGACCACATTCCATAGGGTCGCAAAGAGACCAACACACCTGAGCGACTGAGCACATACTCGCATTAATAATATACATCTACACTTACTGGAGACTTCTTCAGAAATATAAAGAAAAATACAAATGGTAATGTAAACAAAGTCAGCTCACTTTTCTCCGCTGAAAACTGAAATATACTTCGAGCTGAATCGAAACCAAAATTATGAAGCAAATAACTCTTTTACAATCCTTATCAGCCTTCCAGTCCTTCATGAGATTTTTCCTCAGTGCAATTTATGCCTTGTATATTTCTCCTCTCAAAATGTTTGCTCTAACCTACCCTAACATGGGATCATTCCAGACTCCCTTCTCCAAAACAGATTGAATCCACTCTGTATGTGTACATGTGTGTAAATTTACGTTTTATTAACTCCAAATTCAATAGCTGAGATTTTCAAGCAAGCTACTTTACCAGGGGAATAACTTTTATTATACCAGTTTTAAGGTATTAAAAATGATAGAATGGCTCTATATATGACTAATGGAAGCTTGTCAGTTATAACGATTCTTGTGAGCAGAGTTTTAAAGAAGTTCTATATGACCTTTTTAAATGTCTAGAATATTGGTTATGGGTACAATCATTTCTACCCTGGCACAGTCATTGATTTTTCAAGTATTCTGTTATGCTAATGTAGTATCTCTCTTGTTCTCTAAAGTTATTCTAAGAAGTACTTGAAACAGTGATGAACAAAATCAGTCTTCCATCAAGTACTCAGTAAGAGAACTTAAGAGAAAGATAGGGAAGGTAAAGGGTTCATGATTTCATGATAAAAGGAACTATGCTTTCCATCAGAACTGGAGCAAAATTCATTCCTAAAAGCAGATGATAATGAGATCTTGTGCTGAAAATCTGTAAGTTAAAAAGGCAATTAGCTTGTCTATCTTATTCACCTACAGGGGCAAAAACAATTCAGTTCTCACTGTTAAAATGGATTGCAGTCATATTGAATTTGAAAACCTGACTTTTTAAATATTTATGAATTTCTAAACCCTGCACAAGAGTAGAAAAGAGGGCACATATAATTTAGAAAACTTTCATTCAGCTGAATGACTCAATCATAGGATTTTTATTTCATTTGAAACATGGGTTGAAATATAATATTTACTATCTCGTTTACAAAAAGTAGCAAATTAGAAACATCTAAAATGAAAAAGTTATATTATATCATTTTAAAATAGAATGTAAGACCAATTTCTTGATTTATTCTTTCATTAGAAAATTCCAAATTAGAAATTCTCTTAGAGAAATGTGCTTTGTATCATGTATTCTTAAAGTCATTCTGACTGTAATATAGATGGTAGGATTCTCACACAGATCAGAGAGAACGTTTTGTGAGGTAAACTCAAAGCTAATCACTAGGGAAACATGATTGTTTAATATTATTCATCCTTGGATAAACATGTTAGTCAAGTACAAAAGTCCGTATGCTAGAATATTTAAAGAAACCATCTCCTCATGGCAAATACTGATACAAAGCCCTACAAATGATGCAATTTAGCCAACCTAAATCCCTAATATTATATTTGGGGATAAAGTTCGTATCCCCAAAGTTCATGCTTTGGGGATAAAGTTCGTATATTTTGTTGAAATCATATTGAGCGTTCAAATAGGTTTCTAGACTTAGAGTCAACAAACACTTCCTGTAAAGATCCCACTAGTTAATATCTTCCACTTTGTAAGGCCATGTGATTTCTGCTGCAACTCTAAATTCTGCCACTGTTGTAAACACAACATAGACAATGCCCAAACAAATGAGCGACTATGTTCCAGTAAAAGTTTATTTACGAAAACAAGCAGTGGGTTAGTCCTGCTTAAGGCTACTGTTACCAAGCTCAAGCTCGTACTGCTTACTACATGAAAAACCAAATAAATCAAGAAGTTTTGAGGCAGGAATGTTTATTTTATTTGGAAGATCCAGCAGACCAACATGGCTTTCATCTGGATACTTTATTTGGAAAGCCAGCAGATCAGGATAGTGGACTAGTATTGTGTCCCAAAGAAACATCTTACGGAGTTAGAATTCAGATTTCTTTTTATATAAAAGTCTTCCCTTGTGGCTCAGCTGGTAAAGAATCCACCTGCAATGTGGGAGACCTGGGTTCCATCCCTGGGTTTAGAAGATCCCCTGGACAAAGGAAAGGCTACCCACTCCAGTATTCTGGCCTGGAGAATTCCATGGACTGTATAGTCCATAGGGTCGCAAAGAGTGGGACACGACTGAGTGAATTTCACTTGTACCAAAAGGGAGAATTGTGGCTGATTGTTGTAAACATGTTGGTACTGGAACTCTTTGTTCTGGCAGTTGTCCACATAGGTCTGATCACAGTGTTCCTATAAAACCTCCAATAAGACAGTTATTATTTTCTGTTTTGCAACTTTTAATCTCCATATGAATAAAAGAGCATTATACCTTTGAAGGTCATGTCTGGGAGGCAGAGCTTTGCTAATGAGTTATCATGCATATATCAGGCTATAGGAGTACAGGGCCAGGATGACTAAGCACAGCAGCTGAGCACACGGGTTGGACCTAAGGAACAGATCCTATATGGAGTCAGGTTTCTTCTCTATTACACCCCCGCTAGTTATTTTTAAAATGCATATACCTGCAAGGTTGGGAAAGAAGAAACTTGTGTAAGCTTTGGTCAACCTTAGCTGTCACCTTGATTTCTGGATATGGAAAGAAACAGAAGAGAAGTTGATGAATGATAAAATACCAGTAAGTGTTTTGAAACAGGTTAGAGGCTAACTGACCAGTTATTTTTCATCCAAAGTTTTCTTACTTAATTTCATCCTCTAGGATGATAATCTTACTTATCTTTGACTACATAGCGTGATAGAGAACTCAGTACTTGGAGTGACATGTAGATACTGGGTTCAAGTTTTGGATATTTCTAAGTATTAGACACTTCTCACATAGAAATATTAAAGCTTGATTTCTAATGAGCACTGCTTTGTATTTTAGGCTTTTTCCTCTCTGGTGTGACTTTCAACAGCACTTCTACTTCCCTATTTAGTTAACTTCTACAAAGCAAAGAAAGACATCTTTTTTTCTGTTTTTTTTTTTTTTTTTTTAAAGTAGCCACCCATCTTTGTATTGAGGAGTTTACTATTTTTGGTGTAATGCCAACATCAAATTATTAACATTATAAACATTAAATTATAGAGAAGTTAGATAATTTGAACTTCAGTAGCAACACAGCTCACAGTGTTTGGAAATGATTTGTGGTAAATGACTAATGTTTTGGTACAGACTTTCCTACAATGTTCCAGTTCAGAAATATATAGGCTAATTTTAAGTACTTAGCATTTTTAACATTAAGGGCATATTATTGGGTAAATGTTTTTTAGGCATATTTTGTGAAGATGATTCCCAATAGTTAAAATCTGTTTCTTGAGTATTAATTATGCATTAGACCCTGAAATAGACATCAAGGGTAGAAAGATGTACTAGGGACGACTCATCAGTTCAGTCGCTCAGTCGTGTTCGATCTTTGATATCCCATGAATCGCAGCACGCCAGGCCTCCCTGTCCATCACCATCTCCCGGAGTTCACTCAGACTCACGTCCATCAAGCTGGTGATGCCATCCAGCCATCTCATCCTCGGTCGCCCCCTTCTACTCCTGCCCCCAATCCCTCCCAGCATCAGAGTTGTTTCCAATGAGTCAACTCTTCAAATGAGGTGGCCAAAATACTGGAGTTTCAGCTTTAGCATCATTCCTTCCAAAGAAATCCCAGGGCTGATCTCCTTCAGAATAGACTGGTTGGATCTCCTTGCAGTCCAAGGGACTCTCAAGAGTCTTCTCCAACACCACAGTTCAAAAGCATCAATTCTTCGGCACTCAGCCTTCTTCACAGTCCAACTCTCACATCCATACATGACCACTGGGAAAACCATAGCCTTGACTAGACAGACCTTAGTTGGTCTTAATTGCTCATGATAATTATATGTACATATTTGTGATCCTTTGGGAATATCCCTGCCCAGAGATTATTTCACAATGATAGCTTGCTCATTTCTTTGTCACCTTTTTTCTCATATCACATTCTTTGTCATTTAAAAGATGCTTCTATTATGAATTTTACTCTTTTATAGAAACTACATCCTTCATTTCAGATAAGCCTTTCTTCACATTGCTGTGCTTAGTGACTCAGTTGTGTCCAACTCTTTGGGACCCCGTGGACTGTAGCTCACTCTGTCCATGGAATTCCCAGGCAAGAATATAGAAGTGGGTAGCCTATCCCTTCTCCAGAGGAACCTTCCTGACCCAGGATTCAAACCAGGGGTCTCCTGCAAGCAGCTGAGATACCTCAGAAGCTTTTCTTCGCATTGCCTGTCATCAATTTTAAGAAAATCTAGTAAGATCAAATATTTTTCAAGAAGTCCCCACCCCACTTTGTCTGTAAAATCAAGCATAATTTAGAAATACTTTTTGCCAGGATTGACAGCTTGCAGCTCTGAATATACAATAAAATTTTACATTGGTGGGTATACATATTTTCATTTCTCTTTCTTGGAATTTTATTGTTAGTCCTTCAACATCATCAGCTCTCAAATGCCTGTCTGATTTTCTAGATTTTGCTAATTTTATTTTGTTTACTCTAATGTCAAATTCAGAACTGAAAATGTCTGATGAATTGCTTGTGACTTACATTTATCATACAATGCTAATGGGCCAGAACTAAAGCATGACTAAAGAAATTATGCAACCTAGAGTCAAAGAGGATATGCTTTGTCTACTCTTTCCTAAGTATGGAAAAAAACAAAGCAAAACACCCAGACTGTGTTATCTTCAGAAAGGAGAAGGAAATATATGATGGGGAGGTGGAGATATTAATATTGGGCAAAGATAAGCTGCTAAGTCAAAAATTCCACATTTTTAAATTTAAAGTCTAGCACTTCCAGAAATTTAAAAAGTGGAATATAATTTGTAAATTTGATTTATTTTCACTATGAGAGGAAACAAAAATGACTATTTTTAGTTATTTAACTTGATGCCACTATAGGCATCATAGCTTTCTCTGCTTTGTAAAGGTTACTGTAAATGTGACGCTCATTACTGTGACAGTATAATGAAGTATTATTTTTTAAAGACTGTATATATTTAATTTTGCCTAAATTCACGCGTTTGGTTTCTCCTGTTTCTTAACTTTTACTCCCCTAGTTTCATAAAAGGTTGTTCCCACAATCAGTGAAAAGAGAACATATTTAAGGCACCTTTTTGCACTTTCACACTTTTCCTTTACACACTGAATTCTGGAGATATTTTCAGATGAAATTTGTACTCGAAAGAGAAGCCCTGCACTTCCTTTCCTTGTGCGTGTGTGCATCTTTCACACGCAACCTGTTCATTTATTATCTTTTACTTTACCTGTACTGAGTGAGCTCTATTAAAGCAGAAATTCCATTCAGTAAAACTGGAAACTTTTTTTCTATTCTAGTTTCAAATGTTCTCCGAGAGCCATAACATTCACCATTCACAGCTTTAAGTCTTATAAACCAGAAGATAAAGCCTGCGTGTGTTTGTCACAAATTCAAAGAAAATAGATCTTTCTCAGTAGGCACTGTTAAGAGCCATTCCTCAGTAGAAGAAACACATTTTCAACCCATTTGTGCCACTTAGAGACATTCCCTTTTTTTCCTCCTTTTTGAAAGGAGTTTCTAGCTGTGCCTCATTATAGTGCGAAGCTGAAAAAGAGAGAAGTGAACAAGAGGGAGGGCTGAAGAGAGACGGAGATACAGAATCAAAAGACAAAATGCTGTGCTGTTAGAAAAATAAAATAAAACAAATTACCCCTTCCATATTAGAACCAAACGCTTTTAAAGCCTGTGGTGATTTTCAGCCTTGACTGCTACTATTCACACCAGCAGGGGTATAAGCATTTGTGTCCCAAAACAGATACACGTGCACAGACAAATCCTGCATAACATTCACCAAGAGCTTACATTTACTCAAACCAGCCCACATTTTGATCCATTTATGTTCCTATATCAGAACTGAAGGATTTATTTATTTCCTGTCTTCATAAAAAGACTCTTTCCTCATTACAACAGAGTTTGCGCATTCTAGAAAGCATAATAAATCATACATGCACTGACATTTTTCTTGCTGGAGTACTTTTTTTAAACTTTTCCTCACAAGCTGTGAATGAAAGTAGCTGTTGATTTTTCTTTTTCTTTTTTTTTTTTGATAGCAGGCTATGATCTAAAACAGGAAAATAAATAGTTTACTGAGTCTTTGTAGAAAACTTCAACTGCAAATGTGTAATTATAAAGTAAAATATGTTCTTTATTAGCAAGTTAAATCGTCCTACTTAAACATTTAATAGATTGAGTTTCTGGTTTTAAGACAGGTAGAAACGTTAAATCATGATTAGATGATCAAAAAGTTTAAGATGAGAATTTTAAAAATTGGATTTCTAATTAATTAAAAAAATAATTTCTCTATTTAGATGAACAGAATTAGAATTGTAATCTGTACTTTTATTATGGAAGCTGTCAAATCTTTTTATATGTTAATCAATTCTTAATGTAGCTGTTAAAAGAAAATGCTTAAAAATTGACAAAAACAGTAAGGCTTTCCTTATGTTGTATTTCCTGATGTCACGAATAAGTTGCTAGTTTGAGATGGTAAAGACTAAGCTACATTCTAGTATTTCTGTCTGCCAGTGAGCCAGATAGTTGAAGTCCTCATAGATGAATAGACTTGAGAGGACACTTTGAAGAATTGTATTCAAAATGCCCTGCTTTGTATCATGAAAAAAAAAAAAAAAAGACACTCTTCATCCTACCTGTTTGAAAAAAAAAAATGATTGAATAGATTTTAGGAAAAATATGAATTGATCAAAATTGCTAGTAATAAAGTAAAATTCAAAAACTCTATCAGTTTACTACAAGGAAATGCATCTGAAGGGAGAAGAGCTCTTCCCTTGGAGGCCATCACATGAATCCTCAGACCTCTCAGAGACCCTCTTTAGATGATGACTGTGAGTGCTCCAGCTGGGTGGACAAGTACCATAAAGTTCTGTATCACAGACTTAAGAGCACTATTTCTGACAGCATCATCATTAAATTAAGAAAGAGGAATGAATAATACCAAGTGAAGTTCAGATGTCACAGTATTCTCATGGGTTGTCTTTATCCTCAGTGTGTACCCACCTTGAACAAAATAGGCATCTAGTCATACCCCTGGGAAAAAAAAATCCAACTCTTAGAGTCAAATGTTAGTAACACTGATTTTACTGAAAATTTTGTGAAGGGAAGGGAAGATTTATATTGCAGACCATGAAACAAAATTTAAAATTTATTATTACTACGTATTTTTTCCCCAAACCTTTCTCCAAGTATTAGAACCTTCATCAATTATTTTTCTTCCTCCCTTACAACCTGTTTAAAATTCCATCCATCATCTCTCACAATTTAGCTGGCGCTTCCAGTTTTAAAATCCATTATAGCAAAACATTGATGATTTTGAACTGTGGTGTTGGAGAAGACTCTTGAGAGTCCCTTGGACTGCAAGGAGATCCAACCAGTCCATTCTAAAGGAGATCAATCCTGGGTGTTCTTTGGAAGGAATGATGCTAAAGCTGAAACTCCAGTACTTTGTCCACTTCATGAGAAGAGTTGACTCATTGGAAAAGACTGATGCTGGGAGGGATTGGGGGCAGGAGGAAAAGGGGACAACAGAGGATGAGATGGCTGGATGGCATCACTGACTCAATGGACACTAGTCTGAGTGAACTCTGGGAGTTGGTGATAGACAGGAAGGCCTGGCGTGCTGCAATTCATGGGGTCGCAAAGAGTCAGACACGACTGAGTGATTTAACTGAACTGAACTGATAGCAAAACATTAACCCCGTCATTTGTTACTTGACTCTCCAGTATTTGTGGCCATCCCTAGTGGCTCAGCTGGTAAAGAATCTGCTTGCAATGTGAGAGATCCGAGTTCCATCCTGGGTTGGGAAGATCCCCTGGAGAAGGGAATGACTACCCACTCTAATATTCTGGCCTGGAGAATTCCATGGACTCTGTAGTCCATGGGGTCACAAAGAGTCAGAAACAACTGAGCAAGTTTCACTTTCTTTCACTTTTCCACTCATCCTAGAAGGAAACTTGGTAAGCCAAACTTGCTCCTAAAATTCAAACTACTTAACTCCTTTCTAATTTAATGTTTTTAATGTTAATAATTTGATATTGGCATTATACCAAAAATAGTAAACTCCTCAATAAAAATATAAGTGGCTACTAAAAAAAAAAAAAATGAAAAGAAAAGAGATGTCTTCCTTTGCTTTGTAAGAGCTCAATAAATACTGAAATAGAAGTGCTGTTGAAACTCACACCAGAGAGGAAAAAATCTAAAATATAAAGTAGTGCTCATTAGAAATCAAGCTTTAATATTTCTAACTGTGAAATGTAAAACTGTTCAGAAGCCAGGAGGATGTTAGCAAACATTTGGTGAATAGATGGAGAAAGATTGTAAATTCTGCCCTTTTTTTTTTTCCATTCAGTTTTGTGGATCACTGTTTATTCATTTGCATTTGCTCTGCATTTAACAAGATGCATCAAGCACTTCACGCATGCTCTAACTCCTCTGGAAACCAAGATGAAAACTACATTGCCCTGACCTTGGGTTTGTAAAGCTAGTTTACAAGAGAGTAGAAGAATGTGATTTATTCTGCTTGAAGAAATCAATTAGTTATTAGAGCTGAAACAGTATGAGACCTTAACCTGGTGATTGATTCAGACTTTAACAGGAGGGCAGGTCATAAAGGAACACTGGAAGAAAAACTGAAGACAAAACAACATTATGAGTTACAAGAACTGCAAATACATTGATGCATGCAGAGCAAAAGTTCTGTGAGCACACACTTCAGATTTAGACCCTTTTGAGCTACGACTAAACAGCTGAATGATGAACAGTCTCTAATTCTCAGCTGATTCCTTTCTATATTTGGGGATAATCATGACTGTTTTCTCATTATGAGATGCTTTAATTTATGCACTTGTCACAGTGTTTGGTAAACTCAGTGGTCAATAAATATTAGTACTTATATACTCGCCTTTTCACTTTTAATTTTTCTTCTTCCGAAGGTATTCCTCAAGATGATTCTTGGACTACAGAGAGGGAGAAATGTTATAAGAAGATTTTTTTTGTGTGTGCAAAGGAGATTTAAGAAATAGTAAGTAGTATTTGTAGAGCTATAATTTGATTGCGTTAGTTGCTCAGTCATGTCTGACTCTTTGTGATGCCTTGGACTGTGGCCCACCACTTTCCTCTGTCCATAGGATTCTCCAGGCAAGAATACTGGAGTGGGTTGCTGTTTCCTTCTCCAATACTTTGATTAATTTTGTACAAATTGATATTTTACTTATGTTGCTGGAAAGTTTTGAGTGGCATCTCTCTCTCTCTCTACACACACACACACACACACACACACACACACACACACACACACACACACATACACATTTAGAGTAGAGAAAACATTGATTAGCCATAGGAAAACTGAAGCCCGTGGCTTCCCTAATATTACTCAGATTAAATGTTGTCACATATTAAATGTGGAAGAATTAATAATGACATAACAGATGATTTACTATTTTGGTTACTTCTAAAAGCAGAGAAAAATAGTTCTTGAGCTATGTTTTCTTTTGAATGATCCTTTAGCTAGTATTATCAGAATGAATAATAATCTAGAGAAGTAAGAAATTAAATACTGCAGAGCTATTTCTCAGGCTCTTAATGTATCATTTATTTGTACTGTTACCTTTTGTAGGCTATGTATTAAAATTAAAACAAATGGTACCAAGGGATTTTTGTTTCAACATTGTACTCTGAATTTTTCTTTTAACTGAATATAGTAAATCTACTTTGCTTAAAAATATTTATTGAAGAATATTCGAGTTTAATCAAGATGGATTGGTTAGTGTGATGGAGCTGGCCATGCTTTTCTCAGACTTAGGAGAATTATAAACAATCATAATTTCATGCATACTAGATGATAATTGGTTAGAATTGCTTCCATCTACTTCCTAGTGGACAGAAGTCTATATATAACAGTGTCATCTGATTATGACCAACTAGTGACATCATGTGCCAATGAAGCTCTACAGGTCAAAGTGAAATATTTACATTGACTCTGATTCACCCTTTAGTGAAAGAAAAGCTTGACTTTGGTGCACTTGAAGTGAAGTGAACTGAAAGTCTCTCAGTTGTGTCCGACTCTTTGCGACCCCATGGACTGCATAGTCCATGGAATTCTCTAGGTCAGAATACTGGAGTGGGTAGCCTTTCCCTTTTCCAAGGGGTCTTCCCAACCTGGGGATTGAACCGGGGTCTCCCACATTGCAGGTGGATTCTTTACCAGGTGAGCCACATGGCAAGCCTTTGTGCACTTACTGGTTTAGAACTTCTGGATTCTTCTTGGTGGGTCATGTTAAAAGGAAAAAAAAAGTAAATTTAATGATGACCCTTGTAAATTTAAGATATGTATAAGGTTTTCTTCATTTTCTAAGAGCTTATGCTTGATTATATTTCTTCCTCTGGATCATTTGGTTAGTGTGAATCAGAAACATTACCTACCATATCGGTAAACAAAGGCTGCTGCAGCCATCAAGCTGCTACAGCTGTCCCCAGTGGTGAGCCCAGAGGGCATTTAGGATGCAGACCAAAGGACTGCCAGTGCCAAGCTCTCAGACACTGCAACCATCCCCAAGGGAACACCCTGAGGGGTCTCAGAATAAGAATGAACAGGATTCTGACCCTGGATAGCTAAGGTACATATCAAAGAAATGATTTCAAAGAGCCCAGACTCTTGCATCTTTCCATACATATGAAGTGAAGAGTTAATTGCTTAGTTACTGTGTGACAGTTATGTCTGACTCTAGTAATGACTACTTGACTCCAGGGGATCGTGGATCATCCTGACCCAGGGATCGATTACCTAACCCAGGTCTCTAGCATTGCAGGCATGTTCTTTATATCTGAGCTACCAGAGAAGCACTCCTATACATATATAGAAAAGTGCTAAATATGTTAACTTGAGATATCTGCTTTTCTTTAATTAGCAGTTATACTTTGATGTTCCAACCAGCTGGTCTTTGTTGCAAAAACTCCTATATATCTTGCTGCTCCCTTACCTCTTCAGAGTAGTCCCCCAGAGCTCTTTGAATGGTTGTCTTACAGGCTTAAATCCTCAGAAATTTCACCAAATAAAGCACAATTCTCACCTCTTATCCCATGCATTTGTCTTCAGTCAACATTAGAAGTAGAATAAACTTTAAATACAATCAAGTTATTTTGTAAAGTAGTCTTTGGATATAACTTTGTTTATTCAATCTCCTTATGAGTCCAATAGCTTTTATTCACAAATTTCATTAAAGAATTCAAAGCATTTCTTTTCATTCTTCTCAAAAGCTTTTTGTAAACAATTCATAAGAAGCTTGAAATACTTTTCTGATATAAACATTTGCAGTTATTTAACAGAATTGTAAAAGTTGTAGAAATTGAATGATACAAATGTGATATCTAAAAATTCTGTTATGGATGTCAGAAAAATGTTATAAATATTACCCCATTTCCTAAAAGCTGCAATTATCAATACTTCCTTTTTACATTCTCACTGAGGATTATTAACAACCTGTGACCATATTATGTGTAAAATTCATGCAGATCATCTTGACTTTCATTTGTATAAAGTGCTTTTATCTCAGATTAGAGCTTAGGGTATGTATTATGCTTACATCCATTATATTATGAATGTGAACATAACAGTTCAATAAAGTGTCACTTTGAACATTTCTTCTTTGCTTTGAGTATTTCCATTGTTCATGTATAGCAGAAAATTGTCAAGACTATTTTTCACGTTAAGTATGGTAACGGAGTCATAAAAAAAAAATGCCCTTGGAAAGATATGTGAGACAAGACCTTAGCATTGAGATATAGAAATACAGCAGAAATAATGTACAATGGGCTCAGTAAACCAATTTACACCAGTATTTTAACCACACAATTGGAACAAATGGTAAAGGCCAGGAAATTCAACAAATTGCTAAACAAATATTAAGAGTATGAAACATGATTACCAACATGAATATTAATAGCTTGTGAAAGATAAGAGAAAACTAAGAGCCACTGATATATCTAGTGACTGGAGTCCCCTTTGCTGATACATCGTGGGGTATTGAGTTTGCAGCAAGGGCGACCGCCACCCACATGGTAGAGAGACATAACGAAGCTCGTGAGAGTTTGAAAGAGTTGTTTAATAGGAAACCTTGTGAAAGAAGAAGTAAAACCAGGAATCACGTGCAAATGTGAGTGTGTGTGTGTGTAGGAATATGCAAGCAGTGAGGAAGTGCTCAAGTTCAGAGAGAAGTAGAGAATTGGTTCCAGAGATTCTTCTGAGTTGATTGAATCTGTGTTTCCTTTTGATGCAGATTTATCTTAAAACCTTGCTCAAACTTTTCCCAAAGTGTTAAGATCCTAGTCCCTGCTTCTTGAAGTGCTCCCAACACCAAAATGTTCTTAGATACCAGAGTAAATGTTTTAGGTGCTCAGCAATGTATATGCATAAACATTAGAGACTCTAATGGATGCTAGAAGATGCTAATGCAGTCTGGAAAATGCAGAATAAAAGATAGGCTTTAGACCCCAGCTTTGTTTGAAGATGTCAGTGAAAAAGGGTTGATTGCTCTGGTGTCTCTCCAGCACTAAGGTGAAAAGAGCAGTCTTCTGGACTTTCAAGGGATGGAGAACTCAGTGAAAAATACAGGTAACTTACAGGGTCACCCAAAAACAAAGTAAGTTTTTCTAGTGGATCTGAAATGAAAACATTATCAGAAAGAGGGTCAGGAGTGGACCATGAAACAAGAGGAGGAGAAGGTTAATTTAAAGTTGCAGAGATGCTGCACTGTTTATTGCATTTCAGAGGCAAGGTTTTTATTCTCAGAGCCCAAAGTAATTAATATATTAAATAGCAAGTATGGGTGAATGATTTCCTGTCATAAAGAATAGAAAAGCAGGTAAAATATTCACTTTGTAGGGAAAAAGCTGACAAACACCCCCTCATCCAGATGATTAAGTTCAACATAAATGTCATAAATCACACTGGTCCTCTTGATAGGATATGATGAAAGGGAACACTACCTGTCTAGTGTTCCACCCAATAACTCATAATTCTGGTAATATTATGAGAAAAACTTCAGTCCAATTTTGGTAGAAAAATATCCTACAAAATATCTGACCAGTACTCCTCAAAATTTTGAAATCAGTGAAAACAAGGTAAGTTGAAGAAAGTTACAGTCATGAAGATGGCCAACATCTGTTGAATCATAGAAAAAGCAAGAGAATTCCATAAAAAACATCTATTTCTGCTTCATGGTTTACTTTAAAGCCATTGACTGTCTGGATCACAACAAACTGGAAAATTCTTAAAGAGATGGCAATATCAAGCCTCCTTACCTGCCTTCTGCAAAACCTGTATGCAGGTCAAAAACTAACAGAACCCGACATGGAACAATTCACTGGCTCCAGATTGGGAAAGGAATACATCAAGGCTGTGCACTATTACTCTGCTTATTTAATTTATATGCAGAGTATATCATGTGGAATGCCAGGCTGGATGAAGCACAAGCTGGAATCAAGATTGCTGGGAGAAATAGCAATAACCTCAGATATGCAGATGACACCACTTTTAAGGCAGAAAACCAAGAGGATCTAAAGAGCCACTTGATGAAGGGGAAAGGGAAGAGTGAAAAAGGCAGCTTAAAACTCAACATTCAGAAAACTAAGATCATGGCATCCGATCCCATCACTTCATGGCAAATAGATGGGAAGCAATGGAAACAGTGACAGACTTTTATTTTTGTGGTCTCCAAAAGCAATGCAGATGGTGAAATTAAATGATGCTTGTTCCTTAGAAGAAAAGGTATGATAAACCTAGAGAGCATATTAAAAAGCAGAGACATTACTTCACCAACAAAGTCTGTCCAGTCAAGGCTATGGTTTTTCCAGTAGCCATGTATGGATGTGAGAGTTGGACTATAAAGAAAGCTGAGTGCAGAAGAATTGATTCTTTCGAACTGTGGTGTTGGAAAAGACTCTTGAGAGTTCCTTGGACTGCAAGGAGATCAAACCAGCCAATCCTAAAGGAAATCAGTCCTGAATATTCATTGGAAGGACTGATGCTGATGCTGAAGCTTTAATACTATGGCCAACTGATGAGAAGAGCTGACTCATTCGAAAAGACCCTGATGCTGAGAAAGACTGAAGGCTCAAGGAGAAGGGGACAACTGCCAGGATCCAGGGTGAGGAACTCCGCCCATGGCAAAGGTCATGAGGAAGGAGTCTTGGCATATGCAAAGGCGTGATCAGGCCTCAGGAAACCCCCTGTTCCCGAGCATCTACCCCCAAAACCAGAGTCTACCTACTTTACTGTTTCATGCTCTCGCCTACACCTCTGACTTTATGGGGGGCTGTTCCCCATCGGTTTTCTTGGAGAAGGAGTAAACGTGCAGCTCCAAGTCAATAAAAATTCCTGGGCATGACAAGAGTGTTTCAACTTATGAACTCCTCTGAAGGTTATCTAGCCCACCTGTATAGGTTCCTCTGGCCACATATGATTGTTTACAGCCTCCCAACCTGAGAGGCATGAGATGTTTTAGACTTACTAAAGGCAAATTCTTTTGGGAAGTTATAAATTATTAGTATAGTGGGTTGGTTAGAAATTATATTGGTGAAGGGTTTTTCATTTGTTGTGCCAATAATTGCTGCTAATTCCATGCCCTGGGTGTGATAAGAGTGTCTCAGATCAAACCTCTCTGCTGGCAAACTAGCTTGTGTGACAGGATTATCCATACTCCTCCCACTATGCACATGATTGTTTACTACCTCTTAAACATAAACAGCAGAGAGAGTTTTGGAGTATTTTAAGAGTCTTAATTAGCATAGGGCTTTTCTCATTGTTGAGTCAATGATTGCTGCCAGGCTTCCATATCCTTAGGCACCTGGGAATATATTAATCAATGTATTTGGAATATAGAAAAGGAAATATAGTAGCTTTTAAAGTTAGCAATACTAGATTTTTTGAGTTAATGAATTTTCTCTTTTGTCATAGATCACTGTACTTTGTTATAAATCACTGTGTCCTTCCTATGTAAAAATGTAACTTTATCACTATCTTAAGAATAAATAGATCTTAAGGGGAACATTGGCAAAAGGATTTTCATTTGTTGGGCTGATGTTTGCTGCTAAATCTCCTTATTCCCTGCCCTTATAATGAATATAACTAGCATATAGGAGAAATAAGTATTAAGCTTTAAGCATATAGGAGAAAAAAAGTATTAGCCTTTAAGATTAATCATGTTAACCTTGGGTTAAATAAATTCCTTTCTTGACTGTAACTCACTACACCCTCACCCTATAGGAATGCAACTTTATTTGGAGGGTGGTGCCTGATTTAAGAAAAAACACCCTTGGAAAAAATAAGTTTTTGGTTATCAGAAAGAAAGGGTCGTAAAATGTCAGCAGGCCTCATAGCCAGAAGATGATGTAGAACCCCTAAGAACTTTTTTTATGTAAAGCACCTGATTTTGATAAACGTCAGGACTACTGACCCCTGCGTGACTCTGTATTCATCCCTATGTGTAACAAAGGTATATAAGCAAACCCAAAAATAAAGAAATCAGATCAGTTTCCGGAAAGACTGATTCCTCCATGTCGTTCTTTCTTGCTCCCCATTTTTCTGGCTGAATTCCTATCTGGAGCGTGGGTGCTCACCATGTCTACTTACTTGCCCTGGTTTTCAAGCCCATGCGAGAAGGAGCCCAAGGAGGGGCACCTTCCAATATTCAAGTGGCACCAGTAGGCCAACAAATTGGTGGTGCAAATTTCTTGTCTTGGAATTTTATTGGTATCCCATGTAAACCAAGTTATTCAGACTCTTTTTTTCTCCTACTCTTTTCTGGCCGAATTCCCATCTGGTGCATGGGTACCCACCAAGCCTGCTAATTTTGCCTGGGCTTCTAAGATCGGACCAGGAGGGCCTCAGTGCCTCCTCTCCTTCGGGAGAACAGGAAGACGCCTGTGGCCTCGTAGGTGGTGATTGGTATTCCATGTAAACCAAGTCATTCAGCCTCTTTTTCTCTGCTAATTTTCTAATCCCTCTCTATCTGTAATTAAATAAGTTATTTCCAAGGATGCTGACTCTGTCCCCACCTTCAAATCACCCTGGATCCACCGGGGCTGGACCCCGGCAGACAACAGAGGATGAGATTGTTGGATGACATCACTGAATCAATGGATATGAGTTTGAGCAAGCTCCAGGATATGTTGAAGAACAGTGAAGCCTGGTCTGATGCAGTCCATGGGGTCCCAAAGAATCTGACATAACTGAGCAACTGAATAGCGTCATGAAAATTGTAAGGGACACTAGATGTAGTGTGGTACACTGGATGTGATCCAAAACAGAAAGCAGAGACTGAGGTAATACAAAGGGATCCAAATAAATTATAAAATTTAGGTAATAATTATGTACCAGTATTGGTTGGTTCATCATAATAAATGTACATACCAATGCAAGATTGGGCTTTCCAGATGATGCTAATGGTTAAGAACCTGCCTGCCAGTGCAGGAGATGTAAGAGCTGTGGGTTAGCTTCCAGGGTTGTGAAGATCCCCTGGAGGAGGAAGTGGCAACCCACTCCAGGATTTTTGCCTGGAGAATCCCTCAGACAGGGGAGTCTGGCAGTCTTCAGTCCACAGTGCTGCAGAGTCGGACATGACTGAAACGACTTAATATACGATGAGTTATAAGAGAAAAAGCTGGGTTTAAAGTATATGAAATGGTACCTCATTGTGGTTTTGATTTGCATTTCTCTAATAATGAGTGATGTTGAGCATCTTTTCATGTGTTTGTTAGCCATCCGTATGTCTTCTTTGGAGAAATGTCTATTTAGTTCTTTGGCCCATTTTTTGATTGGGTCGTTTATTTTTCTGGGATTGAGCTGTAGGAGTTGCTTGTATATTTTTGAGATTAGTTGTTTGTCAGTTGCTTCATTTGCTATTATTTTCTCCCATTCAGAAGGCTGTCTTTTCACCTTGCTTATAGTTTCCTTTGTTGTGCAGAAGCTTTTAATTTTAATTAGATCCCATTTGTTTATTTTTGCTTTTATTTCCAGAATTCTGGGAGGTGGATCATAGAGGATCCTGCTGTGATTTATGTCTGAGAGTGTTTTGCCTATGTTCTCCTCTAGGAGTTTTATAGTTTCTGATCTTACATTTAGATCTTTAATCCATTTTGAGTTTATTTTGTGTGCGGTGTTAGAAAGTGATCTAGTTTCATTCTTTTACAAGTGGTTGATCCAAAAATCTGCAAGCAATAAATGCTGGAGAGGGTGTGGAGAAAAGGGAACCCTTCTACACTGTTGGTGGGAATGCAAACTAGTACAGCCACTATGGAGAACGGTGTGGAGATTCCTTAAAAATTTGCAAATAGAACTACCTTATGACCCAGCAATCCCACTTCTGGGCATACACACCGAGGAAACCAGAATTGAAAGAGACACATGTACCCCAATGTTCATCGCAGCACTGTTTATAATAGCCAGGACATGGAAACAACCTAGATGTCCATCAGCAGATGAATGGATAAGAAATCTGTGGTACATATACACAATGGAGTATTACTCAGCCGTTAAAAGAATTCATTTGAATCAGTTCTGATGAGATGGATGAAACTGGAGCCGATTATCCAGAGTGAAGTAAGCCAGAAAGAAAAACACCAATACAGTATACTAACACATATATATGGAATTTAGGAAGATGGCAATGACGACCCTGTATAATGGACTTTTGGACTCAGAGGAGAGGGAGAGGGTGGGATGATTTGGGAGAATGACATTCTAACATGTATACTATCATGTGAATTGAATCGCCAGTCTATGTCTGACGCAGGATGCAGCATGCTTGGGGCTGGTGCATGGGGATGACCCAGAAAGTTGTTATGGGGAGGGAGGTGGGAGGGGTTCATGTTTGGGAATGCATGTAAGAATTAAAGATTTTAAAATTTAAAAATAAAAACTAAAATTAAAAAAAAATAAAGTATATGAAAGCCCTCAGTACTCTCTTCACATGTTTTTCTGTACATTTAAAAATGTTCTTAAAAATGAATTCTGTTTTGAAAAGTCATTAGATAGTATAACTCATTTGAGATGGCTGAAAATCAAATGACTGATCAGAAATGATGATTTGGTTGTCATGGGACCTCATGCAGAATGCCAAACTTGTGAACATTGTTAGGTAAAAAATAGACCGAGGAGATCCCAGGTTTAAGATTGCTGAGGGGATTTTAAAGGGGATGGACTACAAAAATAACACAGCGACCTATTTAATTAAATATAATTTATATTTGTGTGTGTATCATAGTATATTAGTTGCTAGTCACATCCAACTCTTTGCAACCCCATGGACTGTAGCCCACCAGGGTTCTCTGTCCAAGAAATTCTCCGGACAAGAATATTGGAGTGGGTTGCCATTCCCTTCTCCAGAGGATCTTCCCAACCCAGGGATGGAACCAGAGTCTCTTGTATTGGAGACAGTTTCTTTACCATCTGAGAAAGCAGGAAAATCCAATTAAATATGATAATACCCAATGTAACATAGGTTTGAACTGTGCAGGTACACTAATATGCAATTTTTTTTTTCAATAAATACTACAGTAGTACTACAAGGATCTTTGTGGTTGATTGAACCTGTAAATGTGGAACCCCTGCCCTGGATGATGAAGGAGCCAACTGAAAATGCTGGGCTTCCTTAGTGAGACAGATGGTAAAGTATCTGCCTACAGTGCAGGAAACTCAGGTTCGATCCCTGGGTGGGGAAGATCCTATGGAGCAAGGAATGACAACCCACTCCAGTACTCTTGCCTGGAGAATTCCTTGGACAGGAGATCCTGGTGGGGTACAGTCCATGGGATTACAAAGAGGCTGACATGACTGAGTGATGAACACTAACTGTGAATTTATATGAAGATTTTCAATAACCCTTCTTTCCTAACCCACACATAGTTCAAGGGTCAGCTGTAGTATTAGATGATACCTAACTTGACACTGTTTGGGTGAAATGTATAATTTCTAAGCATAGAGAATATCTCACATACTTATATAACAACAGCAAAGCAATTTAAAGGAAATAACCCCTCAACTTAGGTTTCTTTCAGACTACAGGTCTCAAACATCTCTTTTCTTAGCCCTTTTACTTTAGAAAACTTTAGATTCTTCCTCTGCCCCTTTAAGATTTAAAATTTTATCACCCAAGAATGCCTTCTTAAGGCTTTGCCAACCGTACCTTGAAAACATAATCATCAACTGGAGGACAGACTGCCCTCTATTCCGGAGTCTTCACGTGTGGATGGGGTCTAACCGATTTCCTAATACGCTCCAATACTTTTTTTGCTAGTTCATACCTGTGGTTAAAATCTCTCTGGGCTTTTGCTTCTGTAGGGTATAGTTCAACCTGTCTTCACATTTGCAACAGTCCTAAATAAAACTTTCTTTGCCTATCTATCTGCTCTGGTTCAATTCTTCATTTAGAGAATATGAATAAGATTTTAAGAAGATATGGTAAATTGTTGAAAGCAGAAGATACTGAATCTAGACTTAGGTTCAGCTATAATTACATATTTGACTATGAACATCAAATAAAAGCATTTGGACCAAAGGCAATGGCACCCCACTCCAGTACCCTTGCCTGGAAAATCCCATGGGGTCTCTGAGGGTCTGACACGACTGAGCGACTTCACTTTCACTTTTCACTTTAATGAATTGGAGAAGGAAATGGCAACCCTCTCCAGTGTTCTTGCCTGGAGAATCCCAGGGACAGGGGAGCCTGGTGGGCTGCCATCTCTGGGGTCGCATAGAGTCAGACACGACTGAAGCAACTTAGCAGTAGCAGCAACAACTTTGAAAAAATTCATCAAGACCACATACTCAGAAAAGGAACCTTAAAGAGATGTTTCAGCAAAGCAAAAAAATTATTTCAAGAACAAATGTAAATTAGAAAAAAAAGTTAATTCTAAAATATTATTGATAATGCTTATAAAAATACTCTAACAGTTATATTAACCATAAAATAGATTAAATATAATACAAAAGTTTAAATGCAACCTAGGAAAATGTCAGGTAACTTTGAATGCACTTGGGAGATGAAATAAAGAAACAGAAAATTGTTTTAATAGCATATTAATATGAGAATGACAGGGAACATTAAGAATTGCATTTCTTAAAAATATAAGGTTGGCCTTATACAGACAATACAAGGGTAACAAAAAATTTTTAAAGCCTCAATTTTACAAAGGAATGACAAAGGAAGAAATGAAATGAAACAACCTATTAAGAAATGAAAATAAAGTAAACAGTCTTTTGTTGAAAACAAGAAAAAAGATAAAGAGAATGAGTAGAAAATAGAAAAACATACAAGTAAGTAAAAGATAAAGCTCACAAAACACATTGGCAATGGGAATGAATAGCCAAGTCAGAGAGGGATTATAACTGTGACCAAATATATGAAAGCATCTTTGCTTTAGTAATGTTGTCATAGTTCAGTTGGTATGTTGTGTCCGACTCTGTGTGACCCCATGGACTGCAACATGCCAAGCGTCCTTGTCCTTCACTATCTCCCAGTTCAGTTCAGTTCAGTTGTGCAGCTGTGTCCAACTCTTTGCAACCCCATGGACTGCAGGACGCCAGGCCTCCCTGTTCATCATCAAATCCTAGAGCTTATTCAAACTCATGTGCATGGAGTTGGTGATGCCATTCAACCATCTCATCCTCTGTGATTTCCTTCTCCTCTGGCCTGCAGTATTTCCCAGCATCAGGATCTTTTCCAATAAGTCACATCAGGTGGCCAAAGTATTGGAGCATCAGATACAGCATCAGTCCTTCCAATGAATATTCAGGACTGATTCCCTTTAGGACTGACTGGTTTGATAACCTTGCAGTCCAAGGGACTCTCAAGAGTCTTCTCCAACACCACAGTTCAGAAGCATCAATTCTTTTGTGCTCAGCTTTCTTTATACTCCAACTCTTACATCCATACATGACTACTGGAAACCCAAAGCTTTTTTTTTTTTTTTTTTTTACTTTTATTTTATTTTATTTTTTTTAATTTTTATTTTTACTTTATTTTGCTTTACAATACTGTATCGGTTTTGCCATACATTGACATGAATCAGCCACACGTGTACATAAGTTCCCAATTCTGAACCCCCCTCCCACCTCCCGCCCCATATCATCTCTCTGGATCATCCCCATGCACCAGCTCCAAGCATGTTGTATCCTGTAATATGGTAATGATAACCGTGTATGCGAGACAGCAAAAGAGACACAGATGTATAGAATGGACTTTTGGACTCTGTGGGAGAGGGAGAGGGTGGGATGATTTGGGAGAATGGCATTGGAAACCCAAAGCTTTGACTAGACAGACCTCTGTTGGCAAAGTGATGTCTCTGCTTTTTAAAATGTTGTCTAGGTTGGTCATAGCTTTTCTCCCAAGGAGCAAGTGTCTTTTAATTTAATGGGTGCATGCACCATCTGCAGTGATTTGGAGGCTAAAAAAAAATGAAGTCTCTCACAGTTTCCATTGTTTCCCCATCTATTTGCCATGAAATTGTGGGACCAGATGCCATGATCTTAATTTTCTGAATGTTGAGTTTTAAGCCATCTTTTCCACTCTCCTCTTTCACTTTCATCAAGAGGCTCTTCAGTTCTTTACTTTCTGCCATAAGGGTGGTGTTATCTGCATATCTGAGGTTATTGATATTTCTCCCAGCAATCTTGATTTCAGCTTATGCTTCATCCAGCCCAGGGTTTCTTATGATGTAGTCTGCATATAAGTTAAATAAGCAGGGTGACAATATACAGCCTTGACTTACTCCTTTTCCTATTTGGAACCAGTCTGTTGTTCAATGTCCAGTTCTAACTGTTGCTTCCTGAGCTGCACATAGGTTTCTCAGGAGGCTGGTAAGGTGGTTGGTTTTCCATCCTTTGAAGAATTTTCTCTTGAAGAATGGTCTAGTAGGGAAATCCACTAGATCATTCAAGTATGACCTAAATCAAATCCCTTATGCTTATACAGTGGAAGTGACAAAAAAGATTCAAGGGAATAGATCTGATAGACAGAGTGCCTGAAGAACTACTGATGGAGGTTCATGGCATTGTACAGGAGGCAGTGATCAATACCATCCCCAAGGAGGGGGAAATGCAAAAAGGCAAAATGGTTGTCTGAGGAGGCCTTACAAATAGCTGTGAAAAGAAGAGAAGTGAACAGCAAAGAAGAAAAGGAAAGCTATACCTATTTGAATGCAAAGTTCCAAAGAATAGCGAGGAAAGATAAGTAAGCCTTCCTCAGTGATCAGTGCAAAGAAATAGAGGAAAACAATAGAATAGGAAATACTAGAGATCTCTTCAGGAAAATTAGAGACACCAAGGAAACATTTCATGCAAAAATGGGCACAATAAAGGACAGAAATGTTATGTCCCTAACAGAAGCAGAAGATATTAAGCAGAGGCAGCAAGAATACACAGAACAACTATACAAACAAGATTTGCATGACTCTGATAATCACGATGGTGTGATCACTCACCTAGAACCAGACATCCTTGAATGTGAAGTCAAGTGGGCCTTAGGAAACATCACAAGAACAAAGCTAGCGGAGGTGATGGAATTCCAGTTGAGCTACTTCAAATGCTAAAAAAATGATGCTGTGAAAGTGCAATATGCCAGCAAATTTGGAAAACTCAGCAGTGGCCACAGGACTGGAAAAGTCAGTTTTCATTCCAATCTCAAAGAAAGGCAATGCCAAAGAATGCTCAAACTACTGCACAATTGCAATCATCTCACATGCTAGCGAAGTAATTCTCAAAATTCTGCAAGTCCGGATTCAACAGTATGTGAACCATAAACTTCCAGATATTCAAGATAGAATTAGGAAATGCAGAGGAACCACAGATCAAATTGGCAACATCCATTAAATAATTGATAAAGCAAGAGAATTCCAGGAAAACATCCACTTCTGCTTTATTGACTATGCCAAAGTGTTTGACTGTGTGGATCACAATGAACTGTAGAAAATTTTTCAACAGATGGGAGTACCAGAGCACCTTACCTGCCTCTTGAGAAATCTGTATTCAGGTCAGTTAGCAACAGTTAGAATTAGACATGGAACACCAGACTGGTTCCAAATCTGGAAAGCAGTATGTCAAGGCTATATATTGTCAACATGCTTATTTAACTTATATGCAGAGGACATCATGAGAAATGCTGGGCTGGATGAATAACAAACTGGAATCAAGACTGCTTGGAAAAATATCAATAACCTCAGAAATGCAGTTGACACTACCCTTATGGCAGAAAAAGAAGAGGAACTAAAGAGCCTCTTGATGAATAGGAAAGAGGAGAGTGAAGAAGTTGGCTTAAAACTCAACATTCAGAATACTAAGATCATGGCATCCAGTCCCATCACTTCATGGGAAGTAGATGGGGAAATGATGGCAACAGTGACAGATTATTTTTTTGGACTCCAAAATCACTGCAGATGGTGCACGCAGCCATGAGACTAAAAGACACTTGCTCCTTGGAAGAAAAATTATGACCAACCTAGACAGCATATTAAAAAGCAGAGATATTCCTTTGCCAACAATGTCCCATCTAGTCAAAGCTATGTTTTTTTTCAGTATTTATGTATGAATGTAAGGGTTGGACTATAAAGAAAGCTGACCACTGCAGAATTGATGCTTTCAAACTATGGTGTTGGAGAAACCTCTTGAGAGTCCCTTGGACTGCAAGGAGTTCCAACCAGTCCATCCTAAAGGAGATCAGTCCTGAATATTCATTGGAAGGACAGATATGGAAGCTGAAGCTCAAGTACTTTAGCCACCTAATGCAAAGACTCGACTCATTATAAAAGACCCTGATGTTGTTAAAGATCAAAATGGGAGGAGAAGGGGAAGACAAAGAATAAGATGATTGGATGGCATCACCGACTGTATGGACATAAATTTCAGTAAGCTCTGGCAGTTGGTGATGGACAGGGAAGCCTGGCATGCTGCAGTCCATGGGGTTGCAAAGAGTCAGACAGGACTGAGTGACTGAACTGAACTGAACTGAAGAATTTTCGATTCTTTGTTGTGATCCACACAAAAGCTTTCGCATAGTAAGTAAAGAAGAAGTGGATATTTTTCTTGAACTCTCTTGCTTTTTTGATAATCCAACAGATATTGGCAATTTGATCTCTTGTTCCTCTGCCTTTTCTAAATACAGCTTGAACATCTGGAAGTTCCTGGTTCACATACTGCTGAAGCCTGACTTGGAGAATTTTGAGCATTACTTTGCTAATGTGTGAGATGAGGTCAATTGTGCGGTAGACTGAACATTCTTTGGCATTACCTTTCTTTGGGATTGGAATGAAAACGGACCTTTTCCAATCAAGAAAGAGTCCAAGATGCAATACTTGGGCACAGTCTCAAAAATGACAGAATGATCTGTTTGTTTCCAAAGCAAACCATTCAATATCATAGTAATCCAATTTTATGCCTCAACCAGTAATGCTGAAGAAGCTGAAGTTGAACAGTTCTATGAACACCTAGAAAATCTTCTAGAACTAAGACCCAATAAAGATGTCCTTTTCTTCATAGGGGACTGGAATGTAGAAGTAGGAAGACAATAGATACCTAGAGTAACAGGCACATTTGGCCTTGGAGTACAAATTGAAGCATGGCAAAGATTAATAAGCGTTTTGCCAAGAGAATGCACTGGTCATAGCAAAGACCCTCTTCCAGCAACACAATAGAAAACTCAACACATGGACATCACCAGATGGTCAATACTGAAATCAGATTGATTGTATTCTTTGCAGCCAAAGATGGAGAAACTCTATACAGTCAGAAAAAAAAAGATTTGGAGCTGACTGTGGCTCAAACCATGAACTCCTTATTGCCAAATTCAGACTTAAATTGAAGAAAGTAGGGAAAACTACTAGACCATTCAATTATGACCTAAATCAAGTCACTTATGATCATACAGTGGAAGTGACAAACAGAATGAGGAATTAGATCTGATAGACAGAGTACCTGAAAATCTGTCTCCCAGAGTTTGCAAACTCATGTCCATTGAGTCAGTGAAAATAGCAAATTAAAACAATGTCAACATTTGACAAAAGGTAAAATTAAATAAAAGATAATTTTCTACTCTTGTTCATAGCATAAGTGACAGAATGACACTTCCATGATTTTTCTAATGGTTGTAAACTGATATAACGTTTGTGCAAGACAATTTGTCAAGAGTATGTCAAAATTTATAATGTGTCTATTCTATGTCCCAGCAATTTCCTTTCTGAGGATCTAATACACAGAATTTTGTACACACCTGCACAAAGTTATTGATATTGTTAGAGTATAAAAAATGGAAATCACCCAAAGTTTATTAATGAAAGCATCACCTTAATTCTTTTGTTTACCTATAAAATATGGCATAATACAGTTGCTATACATAATAAAATAAATCTTCAGCTTGATATGATGCAATAACTGTATGGTCGCTTTTTAAAGCAGAATGTATAACTAATTTTATATTTGGTTCTTATTTTTTAACAATTGTTCTTATTCATAGATATACACCCACAGAAACACATGCACACAATCATATGTACATAGAAAGACAAAAAAGATTTAAGTCTAAATACCAAATGCTTGATATTGATTAATTGTGGTGAGATTTGTATGTTTGGGAAAGCATTAAGATGCAAGTCTTTTTATATCTGAATTATTTTATGACACTAACATTTTTATAGCTCAAAGATGAAAAAACTGCACAATGGTAAGCTCATTATAACATAATGAGAACATTTATGTATATACACAACATAAATGCTCTTGTGCTCTTTCTGCATATAACGATGGCATATTGACCTAAAGACGATTTCAAAGCTGTATTATGCATTATGTAAAACATTGTATACATTAGTATAGAAATTAAGATGTCATATGAAGCATTGTTTTATAGGAAGTTACTTCTAAATTATTAGACTAAAGATAAAATTTTGGTTCATACAACATATAATAGTTCATCACTCCATGATTGAAGTTATTTTCAAAATGTGTTTCTCTCAACCAAGTTCATGTAATTCTGGATTTTTTTTTTCTTTTTTAACTTATCTTTGTATAATGTTTATCTACTTTTTTTTTTTTTTGGTGAGGGAGTATCTTATGGGTTCTTTATATACTTACGCTCTCACCTTTTACTTCAAAGGAAGAAAATGCAATGCTTCTTTCTTCAAACATATTATGAAGAACAGGTAATTTATTATTTTGGACAAGGACCTTCTTCAGGTTATCCACTCTGATTTCACACAAAGTGCTTGCTCATTGTTTTTGTCTGTTTATTAAAGTATAGTTGATGTGCAATATAAGTTGCTGCTGCTAAGTCGCTTCAGTTGTGTCTGACTCTGTGCAACCCCATAGACAGCAGCCCACCAGGCTCCCCCATCCCTGGGATTCTCCAGGCAAGAACACTGGAGTGGGTTGCCATTTCCTTCTCCAATGCATGAAAGTGAAAAGTGAAAGTGAAGTTTCTCAGTCGTGTCCGACTCTTCGCGACCCCATGGACTGCAGCCCACCAGGCTCCTCCATCCATAGGATTTTCCAGGCGAGAGTACTGGAGTGGGGTGCCATGTTACATGTGTACAATATAGTGATACACACTTTTTAAAGGATATACTCCATTTATAGTTATTATAGAATATTAGTGATATTCCCCAATATATATGATAGATTGTACAATGCATTCTTTTAGCTTATTTTATACATAATTGTTCAAAAGTTTTAGTTCTCTATTCCTTTATAGCACCAAGCCCCTCCCCTCTCCCTACTGGTAACCACTGTTTGCTTCCCTATAACTGTGAGTCTGTTTATTTTTTTACGTTTTCACTAGTTTGTGTGCTTTTTAGATTCTACAAACAAGTGGTATCGTACAGTATTTCTCTTTCACTGTCTGACATTTCACATGGCATAGTACCCACTAAGTCTATCCATGTTGTTGCAAATGGCAAATTTTATTCTTTGTATGGCTGAGTAGTATTCCATTGTGTGTATGTATTTGTGTGTGTGTATATATATACACATACATACATATATTATTTTTTTAATTTTTAAATTATTTTTTAAATAAATTTATTTATTTTAATTGGAGGTTAATTACTTTACAATATTGTATTGGTTTTGGCAAACATCAAGATGAATCTGCCAGGAGTGTACACGTGTTCCCCATCCTGAATCCCCCTCCCTCCTCCCTCCCCGTACCATCCCTCTGGGTCTTCCCAGAGCACCAGCCCCAAGCATCCAGTGTCATGCATCAAACCTGGACTGGCGATTCGTTTCATATATTATATTATACGTGTTTCAATGCCATTCTCCCAAATCATCCCACCCTCTCCCTCTCCCTCAGAATCGAAAAGACTGTTCTATACATCTGTGTCTCTTTTGTTGTATATCTATAAATATATCCATATATATCACATCTTCTTTATCCATTAATTTATTAATGGACACTTAGTTTGCTTCCGTACCTTGGCAATTGTAAATAACGCTGCTAAGAACGATAAGGTGCATCTATTTTTTCAGCTCGGTATTTTCAGTGGAATTTCTGGGCCATGTGGTGTTTCTATTTTTAATTTTTTGATAAACTTCTATACTGTAATCTACAGTGGTTGCACCGATTTACATTCCACCAACAGTGTACAAGCATTGTCCTCTTCTCTACGTCCTCACCAATATTTACTATTTGTATTCTTTTTAATGGTAGCAATTTGGTCAGGTGTGAGGAGCTTTGATTTGCATTCGACTAATGATTTCTGTTCCTGAGCATTGTTTTATGTGAATGCTGGCCATATGTGTGTCCTCTTTGGAAAAATGTCTATTCAGGCCTTTGCCCACTTTTTAATTGGGATGCTTTGTTCATCAGTGTTGGGATGTAAGAGCTGCTTATGTATTTGGTCTATACCATTTGCAAATATTTTCTTCTCTTCAGTAGATTTTCTTTTCATTTTATAGATAGTTTCCCTTGTTGTGCGAAAGCTTTTAATTAGGACCAGATGGTTTCACAGGTGAATTCTACCAAACATGTAGCAAAGAGTCAACAATTATTCTTCTCAAACTCTGCCAAAATATAGCAGAGGAATTAACACTTACAAATTCATTCTATGAGAGCAGCATCACTTGATTCCTAAACCAGACAATGATTTCACAGAAACAGAAAATCATAGGTCAGAATGTCATTGATAAACATAGATGTAAAAATCCTCAACAAAATATTAGCACAGTAATCCAAGAATACATTAAAAGGATCATACACCACAATCAAGTGAAATTTATCCCAGGATAAAGGATTTTTCAATATTCACAGTTCAATCAATTTAATATACCACATTAACAAATTCAAGAATAAAAATTATATAATCATCTCAATAGATGCAGAAAAATCTTTTTACAAAATTCAACATCTATGTATGATTAAAACTCTCAGAAAGTGGTCATTCAGCTAACAACAAAACATAATAAAGGTCATATATGGCAAACTGACAGCTAACATCATACTCAATAGAAAAAAGTGAAAGCATTTGCTCTAAAATCAGGAATAAAACAAGAATGCCCACTCTTGCTCTTTGTTTGAATTTTATTTCATTCAAAGCATAGAAGATTGAAGCTTAAAAAGACAAGAAAATTTCTCTTCTTTCCCCCTTGGAATTGCTTTTTGGATCCCTTGTGTCTTTTATGGAATTTGAGAATATGAGTCAAAATTCAAAACACCACACTTTCTTATGCTCTTAGCAAAACTCTCACCGGAAGTATTTGAAGCTTTGACAGTGGGAAGCTACCCATTTATACTGTCAGCCTTATTGAGAAAAATGAAAAAAAAAAAAGCCTTTATTCAAAGAA
The DNA here is from genome assembly GCF_016772045.2 of Ovis aries. NCBI lineage: Eukaryota > Metazoa > Chordata > Mammalia > Artiodactyla > Bovidae > Ovis > Ovis aries. The sequence goes on from NC_056060.1 coordinate 93,778,398, forward strand.
GAAACTATATTTGCCACCGAACATTATTTTTATTCTTTATCCAAAAGTGCTAAGTCTAATGTGTCCTCTCATGTCTACGCCTATGAGAATATAGTTTTATCTATTAACTCCCTCAGAAGAAGCCAACTGCAAGGTTATATGCAGCCAGCCACTAACCACAGTCCAAGGAATTCTAAGGTACAAACTATGTGGTGGGAAAATTACAGGTGTTCAGTGTTGATAAAAATGCAATCCCAGGGGCTTCTCTCTCTACCTCCTAGAGAAACAGGTTTTTTTGTTGGTGGTGGTGGGGTTTTTTTTTTGTTTTTTTGTTTTTTTGTTTTTTTTTTGTAATTCCAAATTATTTCTAAAACCAGCAGAGGTAGGATTGTTGCCAAATATTCAAAAAAATGGTTAAAGTAACATTGTGAGAAACATTTTTTTAATTTATTTATTTTAACTGGAGGATGATTACAATATCATGATGGCTTTGGCCCTACATCAGCATTATTGGCCACTGGCATACGTGTCCCCTCCATCCCGTAAACCCCCATCACCCTCCCCACCCCATACCTCCAGGTCATCGCAGAGCACTAACTGTGTGCCTTGCATCAAGCATCAGACTCCCACTGGCTACCTATTTTTTTAAGTATAAAAGATAAAAGGAAAATTCTTCTCAACACTTTCCTAAGGGAATAATTATTAATGGTTTGGTATCACAGATTTCTATTTAGGCACAGACAGATGGGCAGATTGACAATCACAGTCATAGAGTAGTAATACTAGTGATCAGAACTTAAACACAGCCAAGGGAGCAGGGAAAGGTGGATCTGAAAATCCTGTAAACCAATCTGTAGGGTGAAAACAAGAGCTCTTACCCCAGTCTGCATTTGGAACAAGCTGCCTAGAATACTGTAGATTGTTTATTTGAGAATCTTAAAGGCCCAAGAGAAAACATTCACATAGAGGTAGTGTCATTTTTTATGACTGTCAATGGAATAAAGAAAATTATTTGTTTGTTGTTGTTGTTGTTGTTTTGGGGGGTGCTAGTTCTAGAAGGTCTTGTAGGTCTTCATAGAACTATTCAACTTTAGCTTCTTTGGCACAATCATATATGGATATGAGAGTTGGACCATAAAGAAGGATGAGCATCAAAGAACTGATGATTTTGAGCGGTGGTGTTGGAGAAGACTTGAGAGTCCCTTGGACTGCAAGGAGATCCAACCAGTCCATTCTGCTGCTGCTGCTGCTAAGTCGCTTCAGTCGTGTCCGACTCTGTGCGACCCCATAAATGGCAGCCCAACAGGCTCCTCCGTCCCTGAGATTCTCCAGGCAAGAACACTGGAGTGGGTTGCCATTTCCTTCTCCAATGCATGAAAGTGAAAAGTGAAAGTGAAGTCGTTCAGTCGTGTCTGACTCTTAATGAACCCATGGACTGCAGCCTACCAGGCTCCTCCGTCCATGGGATTTTCCAGGCAAGAGTCCAGTCCATTCTGAAGGAGATCAATCCTGAATATTCATCAGAAGGACTGATGCTGAAGCTGAAACTCAAATACTTTGGCCACCTGATATGAAGACCCAACTCATTAGAAAAGACCCTGATGCTGGGAAAGATTGAAAGCAGGAGGAGAAGGGGACAACAGAGTATGAGATGGTTGGATGGCATCACCAACTTAATGGACATGAGTTTGAGTAAACTCCAGGAGTTGGTGATGGACAGGGAGGCCTGGTGTGCTGCAGTCCATGGGGTCACAAAGAGTCAGACTTGACTGAGCAACTGAATGGCAACAAATGAATAAAAAGCATTTATTGCTTCACACTCCACTTAAATCTTGTAGACAACTTTGCCTAAGCTCCCTGAGATACTGATAAACTTACATTGACTTATGGTTAATTATGAGCGTTAATTATCCCACAATATTTGAGGAAATTCTTCACTTGAAAAACATAAAATTAACAGAGAAAGGGACTACAGGGGAAACAAATAAAGAAGAAAATATCCAGTCAATACATTTGTAATCAGTATTTTCAAAGACTAACAAGAAAATAGTGTGCCCATTTTTAAAATCAAATTACAGAATATTATATAAAAGAATCAGAGGTAAAAAATAGGATATAGATTTTTTATGACTGCAAAAATAAATAAAAATTCTATAGAAATGTTGGAAAATAACTTAGAAGATCTCCAAGCAGGTAAAGGAAAAACAAAGGGGTGAGAAGAAATTGAAAAGATGATTAAGGAATAATCTAGCAGTCACCATATCTAACTAATATAAAATTTTTAAAACTACAGATGAAAATAAGAATTTTAAAATATTTTAAAGATGCATAAACCTTTTCTAGAACTGGGGGCATGAGTTTTTAGGATATAAGGTTCATTAGTACTGTATTCAGCACACTGAATAAAACACATGTGCACACACAGACACCCAGCAATATAATCATTAACAAATATTAAAACATCAGATGTAGCAGCTACTCTATAGAACATGGTCCTCCAACGACACATGCCTGCCATTACTCACAGGTTTTGGTAGGATTTGGTATCCTACCATTCCATCTAGTCCTACAACAAGAAGAATGTGGCAAATGTGATGTTGAAGGACTTACAAGGCTAGGTAGGAAGACCATCTAAATTCTGTCTTAGACTCTTCTTCCAGGTTCAGTGACCACACAATAAAATTTTCATGGCACTTGTGGAGGCCCCTCTGATAAACATTCCCAGCTGATCTACCAACTGATAAACAGCATCAACTGCAACCCATGCAAATAAGCCTTCTTGGACATTCTATAAAATTAAACTTCCAGGTGGATTTATCTGCAGTCACTACCTAACTGCAGCTTCATGGGGAAGAGCAGGGAGTTTCAGACCACTCACAGGATCATGAAGGATGACAATAAATTACTGTTCTAAGGCGTTGAATTTGGGGATGTATTTGGGTTCCTATGTCAATTTCAATGTAATGGAGCAGGAATGCTCCTCACCTATTATTAAGCAATTCTTGGACACTGAGAATTTAATTCAGTTCCAACACTATCTGTCTACCCAAAGAAAGTGTCAGACTCCATAGGTTGGACGTTTAGTCCTATAAGAATGTAGAGATTCCAACATCCTCTTCCTTGGGTTTGATTAATTTTCTGGAGAGACTTATAGAACTCAGAGAACATTTTACTTACTAGAGCACCAGTTTATTATAAAAGAATATAATTAAGGAATGGACTTCCCTGGATCAATGGTAGAGAATCTGCCTGCCAATGCAGGAGACGCAGGTTTGATCCCTTGATCAGGAAGATCCCCTGGAGAAGGAAATGGCAACCTACTTCAGTATTTTTGCTTGGGAAATCCAAAGGACAGGGAAGCCTGGTAGGCTACAGTTACTGGGGTTGCAAAAGTGTTAAGTAAGTAAGTAAATGTTGCTCAGTCATGTCCGACTCTTTGCGACCCCATGGACTGTAGCCTACCAGGTTCCTCTGTCCATGGGATTTTCCAGGCAAGAATAATGGAGTGGGTTGCCATTTCAAAAGTGTTGGTCACAACTTAACGAAACAGTAGCAATGATTAAGGGACAGACAAACAGAAAAGCCTGGCATTGGTGACTGAGTCTACCTCCTGCCTCCCTTGCCAGGAGGTCAGTTACTGGAAATAAAGTTTGCAACTCTCCAATCACAGTCCTCAGCCTTAGGTGACCTAGGAATATCCTCAAAGTCCCTTCACTAAGATAACAAAAGGCATCTTTATGGCTCTCATCTCTTAGGTAATTCTTTGTGCCAGAAATGGAACTGAAGACCAAATATATGTTTCTTATTAAAAATTGCAATAATAAAAGATGAGTGTTTATTGCAGCAATATATGGCTGAAATGCCAAAATACATTAAATATTTTGAGAAAAAAGGTAAGAAAGATGAAAACACACAAACAAACAAAAAATAAAAACTATGAAATACAGAACACTTAGAAACACATTGGCACTGTTGGGAATCAGAATAGCAGTAGACTGATCAAAGGTAACTCTAGGAACAAAAAGATAATGAGATAATGTCTTCAAATTTCTTTGTAAAAATTATTTTTATCCTAGAATTTTATATCATATAAACTAGTAAAAAATTTGAAAGCTAAAAAGAAAATGCAAAACCTGTTTTAGGAACACAAAGTTTCAAAATATTCACTTCTCAAACATGTCCAATGAAATATTTAATTAAGGGATACATGGAGTGGGAAAGGAAAACAACCAGGACACTATATATAAGTCCAAACACCAAAACACTCTGGCTGGACTAAAGTATCACCAAAGCAAAGATTCAGGAGATGAAGGATATCAAAATAAGATCTATAGAAAAGGGGGAAAAAAACCAGCTAATGAATATCCTGAAACCATCTTGATTTTAGAAGGAGTACTGATAGGCTTATGATGGCTGTTTGGACTACTTGGGCATTGTTGTTATTATTAATCTCTCTAGCCGTGTCCTCATGAACCACAATGCCAGGCTTCACTGTCCTTCACTATCTCCTGGAGTTTGCTCAAATTCATGTCCATTGAGTCGAAGATGCCATCCAACCATCTCATTCTCTGTCACCCCCTTTTCATCTGGCCCTCAATATAATGATAAGTTCATAGAAAAAATACTTATGTATGATTAGATATAAATACTGACTACTAACTGAAAAATAATTTTGATATAAATACATATGGAAGAGATCAAAAGAGAGGTAGAGATGGAATAACAGAGTTAAATCCAGTTGAGTTTTTGTCCTTTGACAGAAAGTCAGTAATGAATATCTAACACTAAGCAGTCCATATAGAACTCATGTAAACTTCAAATTCATAACTTAGAAGTAAATGACAGAGGGCATGTTGTAAACAAAGATGAAAGTGAGTGCTTCTGTGACTCTGGGGGATGCAAGAAAGTTGTGATAGAAAACAGTTTCTGCTGTTTTGTTATGCAATATTTAATAGTAATTGGCTTTATTAACTTGTGCAAATTTTATTAAAGGTATGACTTAGGTGCCTAGAAGAAAAATCTTTAAACGTAAAAATCTTTGAACTGTCCTATGCTTTAAATGCAAATAAATACCCAAATGTACAAACTAATAACCCAAGGAAAGAAGTGCATGAAAGAGTCATTTGATGCAACAACATATTGTATCAAACAATTTTTAATATTTGTCCATCTGATAGGTAGAGAATAGAAACAGAATGTTTAACTTAATTTACATTTGCTCCATCATTATTGAATTTGGACATTTTTTTCAATGTTTACTGGCAGGTTTTCACCAGAAAATTTCTGGTTAATTTCATCTTCTGACTTTCTATTGAGTCACTTATCTTTGGGGGCACACCTGTGAGTGTAGGTGTAGGTTTTACTTCAGTTCTCAATAGCTTCCTATTCTGTTTGTGTTTTTATTTCTTAACAGATATATAAATTCCCACTTTACACTAAATTTTAATTTTTCTAACTTTTTGACTAAACCTTTATTATTTTTCATTTTTTTCTCTTCTCTTCCAGCTACCTGGAAGTCAAATACTTGCTTGTGATTCTTGCAGAATGAATCAAACCGCTACATTGCACAGTGTCCATAAGAGAAAATGACGCATAGGTGGAATACATTCATAGAAAAATTAATATGATAAGTTTGTAAGTTGCTCCCTTGCCACTGTCCCATCTCAGTCCTATTCCCTTTTACCCTGCTTGATAGGCATAGAGGGAAAAATGAGCAAATCCATCCTATAAGACAAAACAGGAGAATGAACTATTTATCTTCTCAGTCTTTTTTAATTATCATTTTTATGGAGTGTAACTGCTTAACAGTTTTGTCTTATTTTCTGCTGTACATCAAAGTGAATCAGCCTTATGTATATGTATGGATATCCCTTCTCTCTAGGACCTCCCTTCCACACCCCCAATCTCACCCATCAAGGTAATCACAGAGCACTCAGCTGAGTTCCCTGTGCTTTGCTACACGTATAGCACTATCTATTTTACACAAAGCAGTGTTATTTATGTCAAATCTAATTTCCCAGTTTACACCCCCTCCTGACTCCCCTCACTCATGTCCATACATCCACTCTGTACATTTGTGTCTCTATCCCTGCCCTGGAACTTGGTTCATTTGTACCATTTTTCTAGATTTCACATATGTGCATTAATACACACTATTTGTTTTTCTCTTTCTATCACACTTCACTCTGTATGATGGATGCTAAGCCCATCAACATCTCTATAAATAACCCAATTTCATTCTTTTATATCTTCTCACTGTTTTTAATCAACAACATTTCAGAAAGCAACTTTCTTAGAAGGCACTTCTTTTTTAAAAAATAAAAATTTGGATATATTTAAGATAAACAACCTGATTCGTTGATGTACACATAAATTTTCAAATGATTCAGTTCAGTTCAGTCGCTCAGTCATGTCCGACTCTTTGCGACCCCATGAATCGCAGTACGCCAGGCCTCCCTGGCCATCACCAACTCCTGGAGTTCACTCAGACTCATGTCCATCGAGTCCGTGATGCCATCCAGCCATCTCATCCTTGGTCGTCCCCTTCTCCTCCTGCCCCCAATCCCTCCCAGCATCAGAGTCTTTTCCAATGAGTCAACTCTTTTCATGAGGTGGCCAAAGTACTGGAGTTTCAGCTTCAGCATCATTCCTTCCAAAAGAAATCCCAGGGCTGATCTCCTTCAGAAAGGACTGGTTGGATCTCCTTGCAGTCCCAGGGACTCTCGAGAGTCTTCTTGAACACCATGGTTCAAAATCATCAATTCTTTGGTGCTCAGCCTTCTTCACAGTCCAACTCTCACATCCATAAATGACTACTGGAAAAATCATAGCCTTGACTAGACGGACCTTAGTCGGCTTTTGAATATACTATCTAGGTTGGTCATAACTTTTCTTCCAAGGAGTAAGCGTCTTTTAATTATGACTGCAGTCACCATCTGCAGTGATTTTGGAGCCCCAAAATAAAAAGTCTGACACTGTTTCTACTGTTTCCCCGTCTATTTCCCATGAAGTGATGGGACCAGATGCCATGATCTTCATTTTCTGAATGTTGAGCTTTAAGCCAACTTTTCACTCTCCACTTTCACTTTCATCAGGAGGCTTTTTAGCTCCTCTTCACTTTCTGCCGTAAGGGTGGTGTCATCTGCATATCTGAGGTGATTGATATTTCTCCTGGCAATCTTGATTCCAGCTTGTGTTTCTTCCAATCCAGCATTTCTCATGATGTACTCTGCATATAAGTTAAATAAATAGGGTGACAATATACAGCCTTGATGTACTCCTTTTCCTACTTGGAACCAGTCTGTTGTTCCATGTCCAATTCTAACTGTTGCTTCCTGACCTGCATACCGGTTTCTCAAGAGGCAGGTTAGGTGGTCTGGTATTCCCATCTCTTTCAGTATTTTCCACAATTTATTGTGATCCATACAGTCAAAGGCTTTGGCATAGTCAATAAAGCAGAAATAGATGTTTTTCTGGAACTCTCTTGCTTTTTCCATGATCCAGCAGATGTTGGCAATTTGATCTCTGGTTTTTCTGCCTTTTCTAAAACCAACTTGAACATCAGGGAGTTCATGGTTCACATATTGTTGAAGCCTGGCTTGGAGAATTTTGAGCATTACTTTACTAGCATGTGAGATGAGTGCAATTGTGCGGTAGTTTGAGCATTCTTTGGCATTGGCTTTCTTTGGAATTGGAATGAAAACTGACATTTTCCAGTCCTGTGGCCACTGCTGAGTTTTCCAAATTTGCTGGCATATTGAGTGCAGCACTTTCACAGCATTATCTTTCAGGATTTGAAGTAGCTCAACTGGAATTCCATCACCTCCACTAGCTTTGTTCGTAGTGATGCTTTCTAAGGCCCACTTGACTTCACATTCCAAGATGTCTGGCTCTAGATTAGTGATTACATCATCATGATTATCTGGGTCATGAAGATCTTTTTTGTATAGTTCTTCCGTGTATTCTTGCCACCTCTTCTTAATATCTTCTGCTTCTGTTAGGTCCAGACCATTTCTGTCCTTTATCGAGCCCATCTTTGCATGATAAGTTCCCTTGGTATCTCTAATTTTCTTGAAGAGATCTCTAGTCTTTCCCATTCTATTGTTTTCCTCTATTTCTTTGCATTGATCACTGAAAAGGCTTTCTTATCTCTTTTGCTATTCTTTGGAACTCGGCATTCAGATGCTTATATCTTTCCTTTTCTCCTTTGCTTTTTGCCTTTCTTCTTTTCATAGCTATTTGCATTTCAAATGATTACTATAGGATTTGTGTATATGTGGTGATAATGCTTAAGATTTACTCCCAGTACATTTCAAGTATATGATACAACATTAATAACTAAAGTCGTCACAATGTAATTGGCTTTCTTGAACTTATTCATAAATAACTGGAACTCTGTACCCTTGGACCACCATCTCCCACGTTTGGTGTTTGGATGCAAGTTTTCCATGCCTTTTCCTGTGCAGAGAACAGGGAGAAAGCTTTCAAAGTGACAGACTTTGTGCTCCCCATAGAACCAAGAATTAGAAAATTCTCTATTCCCTTCCCTGAGGTTCCTCCCATATGGACTCAGGTAAGAGTGCTCAGATTGGCCTTGGAGGGGAGGGATGGTAGTGATATTACGTGCTTGCTTGATATTTAGTCACAGTAATAAAAATCTGCTCCCAAATGTGAGATCCCTTTTTAACATGTTGCTTTACTCCCATTTATTACTACCATTGACTCCTATTTTGGTACTGGATGGCAAGTAGAAATTTTCCATTTAATATAACATTGAATACATAATTTAAGTGTGCAAACTCAGTGTCAAAATGTTAAATATCTTTTATCCAAGGGCATTGCCTTTGTTTGGGACCCTCTCCAAACAGGCCCTAAAATTAGGATTTGGGTGCTGCTTCTTTTAGGAGTCACTTCGGGAAATCCCAGGAGGGGAGTGTCCATGTGCGCTCAGTAGTATTCAACCTTCTGTGGCTCCGTGGACTGTAGCCCATCAGGCTCCATGGGGTTTCCCAGGCACGATACTGGAGTGGGTTGCCGTTTCTCTCTCCAGGGGATCTTCCCGACCCAAGAATTTAATCTGCCTCTCTTACTTCTCCTGCAATGGTAAGGTGGATTCTTTACCACTAGTGCCACATGGGAAGACCAAGGGGAGCATAAATCAGCCCAAATATAGCAATCAAATTTTCATTTCTGTGTGGCTTATTGCTCTGGGCTCCCACCACTGGAGACCCTCTGTGGACTCAACCACATGCCCCTCATCTTTGTTCCACTGTGGAACAGGGACGCGAAATGACATGATCCTCTTAATGCTATTTGCCACTCCTTGTTAGACCTGGGTGGATTCCAAAAGCATTAAATTGCACCTTCTACAGGGTTAGCTTTCCCATTTGTTTAGCAAGTTTCCAAGGCACCAGCAAAAAAAAAAAAAAACAAAAAGGATCTGGTATGTAAAATATAAGATGTTCTTAGATTTCAATAAATTCCCCGCTCCACCTGTTGGTGAACTTAGAGGTAGACTGAGAGAGTCTGGGTAGAATTACAACAGTGTCAGCTGTAATAAAGCAATAGCCTTGCAACCAGGTTTTTTCTGATTCCAAATCCAGTTGTCTGTGTTAAATTTCAATTACAGGAGAAAGACAGGTAGTTTCCAAGGAAACCTCAGAAGCACAACAATACAGAAGAATTCAGTCTTCCAAGCCTTTTATTTTTATTTTTGGTTTTCTTATTAGCAATTTAAATTTGAATAGTTCCTCTGTCCATGGGGTCGCGCCAACGACTGAGCGACTTCACTTTCACTTTTCACTTTCATGCACTGAAGAAGGAAATGGCAACCCACTCCAGTGTTCTTGCCTGAAGAATCCCAGGGACGGGGGAGCCTGGTGGGCTGCCTGCCGTCTACGGATGGGGTTGCACAGAGTTGGACATGACTGAAGCGACTTAGCAGCAGCAGTATGTATTTAATTGCCCAAAGTCCTGAATGGAAGGAAATAAACATTTCTTGTGTTAAAGTTATTTCGCATCTGTGGAGAAAGTGGAAAATTGACTAGATTGTCTTATGTTTCAATTCGACTAATCCAAACTGCTAAGGATTGTTGTTAAATTATCATAATATATGTTAGGACAGTTACATTGCAGTGAGTTCATAATTTTAGGCTACTATCCAGCAGGAAAAATCTTGGAGAAGTTTTGGCCATTGATAAAAGCATTTTTTTATACTTCTTCATACCTGAAGGTGTCTCTTTCTCTATTCATTGTCAAATAAGAATGTTCTGTAAGTAGCTTTGAAAATATATTTCATAATTGAGTGAACATATTCCATAGATGATATATCTACTGATAACTGTAGGATATTTATTAGACCTAAAAATATAGAGAGAGTTAACCAAGGTTTGTGCTCTATCTTTCTACTAAAAGAATTGTTCTGGTCCCATGAAAGAGCCAAAGAAACAAAAAAAAAAAAAAAGAAGAAGAAGAAGAAAGAAAAGAAATGTAAACTGTGAGTACACACAGGAAGAGGAAAGAAATAATGATAACAATGATGGAAACAAATGGAGAGACTCCTGACCTGGGTATCTGAGGCCTTCCGAGACAATTAAGAATAATTGAAGAGTTTATGATGATGATTCCTAGGAGAATAGAGATGGAGAACAATAAGAGACCTTCCTGTTTATGATTCTCCTGATCCATAAACATGAAGACACCTCTTGTTATGAAGTATCCTTTGACAGTCATGTTTGTGATGTTCTGATCTTTTGTAAACCATCTACAATATTAGTGTAATGTAGATACATATATTTTCTGCTCATTATAACTTGTCAAAAGGTGTTTGAGCTCTTAAGAGGCTATTGGAAATCTAAGTCACTTAGTGTCTCATAATTTCTAAGATGTGCCTAATTAAGTCTAAGTGGGAGATACTAAACAGTGAAGAGGATCCTTGAGGGTATTTCAAAAATAGATAAGGGATTCTTAGACCAGGAAGTGAGTAAGTTCATTACCCAAACTGAGGAACAGATAGAGGAACTGCATTTGATGATAGACATAGGGAGTAGGTCTAGCATAATATTTATAAGGAGAAAACCATGGTTAGATTTGTAACATGGAATATGAATGGGAGTTTATACAAACCCAGAAGAATTTATAAAATAAATTAAAGGATTCTCTTGCCTCAGAAAGCAAATAAAGAAAAAGAAAAAAAAGATTGAATTGTGAGCCAAAGCAAGAGACAAATTAAAAGGAAAACAGAATCTTTTTTGTTGTTTTTGTTGCTGAGATAAAGAGATAGTGAGATTCACAATGGATTCTTAGATAGATTAAGCAGGGATTAAGGAAATGGCAACCCACTCCAGTACCCTTGCCTGGAGAATCCCAGGGACAGAGGAGCCTGGCAGGCTATAATCCACTGGGTAACAAAGAGTGAGACATGACTGAACAACTAATACACACAGAGTTAGATTGATTCATTTATTCACTCAAAGACATTAAGCAAAAATGTGAAAATTCTTTATCAGTCAGATCCAAAAACTGAGGAACCTCCAAGATATCTTTTCAATGATGCATAGTTAAGTTCCAAACTGATTTCATTTCTACATTTTTGACATGTAAGTGTCTTATACCTTGATAAAGCTTCATATACTTAAATAAAATCATTTTGTTTACTCAAATATATTAACCTAAGAGAGTATTGCTATAAATAACTAATTTCTAACAAAGAATTAGAGAGTCTACACTTTTGTAAAAGATCATTTCCATTTGCATTATCTATTTTATTAATAGGTCAATTCAGCTTAACCATTCTTCATAATTGGTTGAATTGAACTATATTAAATGATTTCTATGTTTCAGGCATTATGCTAGGCTAGGTACTATTGATTTTGCTTGAAGATTAAATTATGGTATTTGTTCTCAAAGCATGACATACAGAAGCAAACAGTTTTTACATAATATAATATGCTAAGTGTAATTATAGAGATATGCACAAGATATGATGATATCAAACACATTGTGAGGTGGGTCAAAGTAACATTGTCATCACATTTCAGATGATTAAATTGAAATTCAAGATATCAAATGACTAAGGCAGAATCACGCTGATAATGAAAAACTGCTTGGCAAAGACAGTAGAAGGAACATCCTTCTGAGTACAAGTGTTCTTCATTGGATGAGTAATCTGGCCTTCCCTGAAAGATTTATTAGTGAGTTTTGGTGGATCAGAGAAAATAATAGGAAAACAAGATAACTTGAATAGAAATTCTGCCACCTCAACCTTTTTGAGTATAGCTTTTCTCGAGTTTCTTAATATAATTTTTATTTCTCCATACTAGAACTGCAGTGGAGGGGAAAAAAGCCATCACAGAAGTCTTATTTTTAAATACTTCTAGACATTTCTTCCCGCTTCCCTGGTGGTTCAGTGGTAAAGAACCTGCCTGCCAATGTGGGAGATGTGGGTTTGATCCCTGGATTGGGAATATCCCCTGGAGAAAAAAATAGCAACAAATTCCAGCATCCCTGCCTAGGAAATCCCATGGACAGAGCAGTCTGGTGGGCTACAGTACATGGGGTCACAAAAAAGTCATATATGACTTAACAAGTAAACAACAACATACTTCATCCTCTTCTCTTTACGACAATTTACATCAGGCTGGAGGAAAGAAAATAAATGCAGGCAATATATCTGTTCATAGTTCAGTTGTATTCTAGTTTGTACTTACATACTTCATCTGATTTGTACACTTGTGCTCTAGCAATTATGGATTCTGACACTTTTACTATGGAAGAAAAATGTTTCAAAAGAACAGCTGTCACTTACATAAGATAAAAAGACATGGTATCTTAGCAAATGTTGCCACCAAACTTCTTACCTTGGTTATTTGACCTATATTTGGCTTTCTTTTCTTCCTATGTTTGTCTATTCCTCTATCCCCTAAGGCTCTTTTTGTTGAAAGATTTCACTAAAGAAGTTGATTCAATTCAGTTCAGTTCAGTGGCTCAGTCGTGTCTGATTCTTTGCGACCCCATGAATCGCAGCATGCCAGGCCTCCCTGTCCATCACCCAGCTCCCAGAGTTCATTCAGGTTCACATCCATCGAGTCAGTGATGCCATCCAGCCATCTCATCCTGGGTCGTCCCCTTCTCCTCCTGCCCCCAATCCCTCCCAGCATCAGGGTCTTTTCCAACGAGTCAACTCTTTGCATGAGTTGGCCAACGTATTGGGAGTTTCAGCTTTAGCATCAGGCCTTTCAATGAACACCCAGGACTGAGCTCCTTTGGAATGGACTGGTTGGATATCCTTGCAGTCCAAGGGACTCTCAAGAGTCTTCTCCAACACCACAGTTCAAATGCATCAATTCTTCAGCACTCAGCTTTCTTCACAGTCCAACTCTTACATCCCTACATGACCACTGGAGAAACCATAGCCTTGACTAGACAGACCTTTGTTGGCAAAATAATGTCTCTGCTTTTTAATATGCTATTTAGGTTGGTAACTCTGCTAAATAATAACAGTAATGAAAGTATTTGGTTTCCCTGGGAATAAAAATAATTTCAATTTCCCTTTTTGATTGAAACATTTTGTTTTGAAACTAATTTCACTTTCTGAGTTGAAACAAATTCTAAGCAAAGGATTGCTTAGTTAGTTCTTTCTCCTAAAGTACCTGATAACCAAAACTCCAATATCCAAGAAAGACAATGATGACCTTTCTCTCTGGGACTCATGTCTGGATTTGTTTTGGCAGCCACAGAATGGAGAAAATTATGTTGTACATGGATAATTCCACCTAGGACAACTTCCAGGGTCTGACACTAGATTTAGGAACACTTGACTATCAAATCTTAAATAATAAGTCTTAGCAACCAACAGCTGGAAAGCTCCAAAGCCCTGTTTTGACTTTTTAGAAAATCATCTCCAACACTAAAATAAATGTTGGAGAATTATGTTCTCTCTGGGGAAAGTGAAGAAAAACAATTTCAAATAAAATATGAAGATACCTTTGTCTAAAATCTTCCTGGAAGTCTTTTTCTGCTTCTGTGGAACATGATTCAGGGCTTTAGTCAGTATCATGATGGATTAACTTAATTCAGGCAGGTCCTGTTCTCCCAACAAGCCACCCTTGGGTGGTTACATAAACTCACATTTAAATAAATATAAGTTGGAATTGTTTTTACTGGAGATATTCGTTCTTGGAGTTGGGTATCTCTTTGCAACTCCATGAACTATACAGTCCATTTATTTGCCTAGGAGATTTATAAAGTATCATATCTTAGTGGGAGGTAAAAATGGTTTATTGTCCTGCCAGTGACTGGAAACCTGTGTTAAAATAGAAGTTTCTTGAGGCTGCTATTCTTTGAGTGTTCAGGGAAATGTTAATTGGATGGAAACTGGTATCATAACTCAGGAGCCTAAGCGGATCTCAGCAATTGCAGATGTCTCTATTCCAATGGAGAACTGACATACAACTTGAAAATAGTATCTTAAGAGCTATCATATCAGGTACAATGAGGTCTGTAAAGAAGTATAAACCAGTTCCCTGTCTCTTCAGTTCAGTCGCTCAGTCGTGTCCGACTCTTTGCGACCCCATGAATCGCAGCAGGCCAGGCCTCCCTGTCCATCACCATCTCCTGGAGTTCACTCAGACTCACGTCCATCGAGTCTGTGATGCCATCCAGCCATCTCTTCCTTGGTCGTCCCCTTCTCCTCCTGCCCCCAATCCCTCCCAGCATCAGAGTCTTTTCCAATGAGTCAACTCTTCCAATGAGGTGGCCAAAGTACTGGAGCTTCAGCTTTAGCATCATTTCTTCCAAAGAAATCCCAGGGTTGATCTCCTTCAGAATGGACTGGTTGGATCTCCTTGCAGTCCAAGGGACTCTCAAGAGTCTTCTCCAACACCACAGTTCAAAAGCATCAATTCTTTGGCGCTCAGCCTTCTTCACAGTCCAACTCTCACATCCATACATGACCACAGGAAAAACCATAGCCTTGACTAGACAGACCTTAGTCGGCAAAGTAATGTCTCTGCTTTTGAATATACTATCTAGGTTGGTCATATCTTTTCTTCCAAGGAGTAATCATCTTTTAATTTCATGGCTGCAGTCACCATCTGCAGTGATTTTGGAGCCCAAAAGAATAAAGTCTGACACTGTTTCCACTGTTCCCCATCTATTTCCCATGAAGTGATGGGACCGGATGCCATGATCTTCATTTTCTGAATGTTGAGCTTTAAGCCAACTTTTTCGCTCTCTCTTTCACTTTCATCAAGAGGCTTTTTAGCTCCTCTTCACTTTTGCCATAAGGGTGGTGTCATCTGCATATCTGAGGTGATTGATATTTCTCCCGGCAATCTTGATTCCAGCTTGTGTTTCTTCCAGCCCAGCGTTTCTCATGATGTACTCTGCATGGAAGTTATTATTTATCACCTTATTGGAGGGTGACAATATACAGCCTTGACATACTCCTTTTCCAGGATGTTACAATCTTTGTGAGGAGACAACACATAGAAAAGAGTAATATATAACAGAAAAAAATCTTATGTAGGGCATGTTACAAGTACAGCAAAACATGAGAGTAAGAGGAATTCTTATAGATTCAGATGTGGAGGAAAAGACAGAGAAGTGAAGGTTGAACTTGAGCAGATGGGTTTTCTAGTTTGTAGGATCTTCAAAGCCAGACTCACTAACCAATTTATACTCCTTAGCAGTGAAGAATCATTTTACAGTCTTAAGTGAGAAGTTGATATTGAAAAAAAAAAAGTGTACATATGTGTGTAACTCATACATGTACCATATACATGTTTGTATAGATATATGTGTTTACTATACATACATATACTATATATATATATATATATATATGGCATATGCTATTCTAATATATAGTAATATATAGTGAATATACTGAAGTCGCTCAGTCATGTCTAACTCTTTGCGACCCCATGGACTGCAGCCTACCAGGCTCCTCTGTCCATGGGATTTTCCAGGCAATAGTCCTGGAGTGGATTGCCGTTTCCTTCTCCAGGGGATCTTCCCATCCCAGGGATCAAACCCAGGTCTCCCACATTGTAGACACACACTTTACTGTCTGAGCCACCAGGGAAGTCAATATATAGTAATAACATACATATATTTATAGTGTATATCTAATTATATAGGAAGGGAGAAAGGGAGAGAGGGAGGGAGGGAAGGAAGGAAGGGAAATAAGGGAAAAAATGAAAAATCTTGCAACAGTCATTAAGCAGTCTAGTAGGAAAAATAACTGAAGCCCAACAGATAAATTCAAAAGCTATTAAAGCACGTTAGCGAAAGAGATTGATAAAAACCTAAATCAAGATGGTGGCAGTAAGGATACCTGCACAAGCTGACCCTTTAGGCCATTTTATTCCAATGAATATAGTGTTTGAGTGAGCATATGAATAATAGAATTCTAATTCTGTATTGAAATATATATAATATATAGAATATATATGTATGTGTATGTCATATGTTTACTGTATGTAAAACTAGGAATGCTGTATACTATTGAGAAAGAGCTGATTTTCTGGGCAATATGCAGTATTATAACCATCAGGCATGTATTTAAAGTTCACAAACAGTGTCATCACACTTATTATTCTCCAAGGTGTGCCTAGAAACAAAGGTAATTTTTTTTCAATAGCATTAAGAAGAAATGATCTTTGCAATTAAAAACATACAATATTCTTTTTTAACATTTTATTTTGTAATAATTTTGGACTTACATTAAGTTACAGAAGTGTACAGAGAAGTCCCTGATATCCTTCACTCAGATTCCCCCAGTTTAGTTTAGTCTCTCAGTTGTGTCCAATTCTTTGCAACCCCATGAATCGCAGCACGCCAGGCCTCCCTGTCCATCACCAACTCTCGAGTTCACTCAGACTCACATCCATTGAGTTCATGATGCCATCCAGCCATCTCATCCTCTGTCATTCCCTTCTCCTCCTGCCCTCAATCCCTCCCAGCATCAAAGTCTTTTCCAATGAGTCAACTCTTCGCATGAGGTGGCCAAAGTACTGGAGTTTCAGCTTTAGCATCATTCCTTCCAAAGAAATCCCAGGGCTGATCTCCTTCAGAATGGACTGGTTGGATCTCCTTGCAGTCCAAGGGACTCTCAAGAGTCTTCTCCAACACCACAGTTCAAAAGCATCAATTCTTTGGCGCTCAGCCTTCTTCACAGTCCAACTCTCACATCCATACATGACCACAGGAAAAACCATAGCCTTGACTAGATGGACCTTAGTCGGCAAAGTAATGCCTCTGCTTTTGAATATACTATCTATGTTGGTCATCTTCAAAACCAGGAAGGTCATCTGTCCTTCACTATTTCCCAGAATTTGCTAAAAATCACTTCCATTGAGTCGGATGTCATCCAACCATTCTCCAGTGCAGAAGACGTGGGTTCCATTTGGGGTTGGGAAGATCCCTTGGAGAAAGAAATGACAATCCAATCCAGTATTCTTGCTTGGGAAATTCCATGGACAGGGGAGCCTGGCAAGCTATAGTCCATGTGATCCCCAAAAGATTCAGACATGACTTAGCAACTAAACAAGAACAACAATGCACTGTGTAACCCCCATGAAAATCAGATTTCTGATCTGTTCTAATTCACCAAAGACAATGTTTTTTAATTAC
Source organism: Ovis aries (assembly GCF_016772045.2). Lineage (NCBI taxonomy): Eukaryota > Metazoa > Chordata > Mammalia > Artiodactyla > Bovidae > Ovis > Ovis aries. The sequence goes on from NC_056060.1 coordinate 93,796,011, forward strand.
CCCTTTATAAGCATATTCTCCCCCCAACTCTAATCTTTAGCAACAACTAATCTATTCTCCATCACTGCGATATTGTTGTTTAGAGATATCGTTCACTTTATATTAGAGGAAAAAAGATTAGAACCGGTAAATTGGACCTTGCAAGAGGAGAATTTGAATGGCAAGCTCCTTTGAGCTATAAGGCTAGTCCCAAGACCAGTCAAGGTCAAAACGATTGTTTTTCTCCTTTTTCTTAAAAAGTGCTCTTGATTAACTTTGGCAAGAAGTACTTTCAGAAATTGTGTCGTAAGTAATGATCCTAGCCTTCTGCTCTTGACTATAAGATTGCATGCCTTTTATGTTTAATCATCAATCAATATATGTGAAACCATATATGTGGGGGATGTGTCCATGTGCATATGTGTGTGAATATTTATCCTTTTGTTTCTTGATAAAATTTGGAAGACATGAAATGCACCATTTAGACTGTTATAAACCTTTCAGGTGATTTTTTCTAATTTCCTCTCCACTTTTCTGACTGGAAAGATTGAAAAGTAAAAAATCTACAATTGCATAGGCCCTTGTACTTAAATCTTAGAATACAAATGTGTTGTTGATGTTCACTTGCTAAGTCTTGCCCAACTCTTTCAACCCCATGGACTGCAGCATGCTTCCCTGTCCCTCACTATCTCCCAGAGTTTTCTCAGATTCATATCCATTGAGTCTGTGATGCTATCTAAACTTCTCATCCTCTGCAATCTTTTTTCTTCAATCTTTCTCAGCATCAGGGTCTTTTCCAATGAGTCAGCTCTTCACACCAGTTGGCCAAAGTACTGGACCATCAGCTTCAGCATCTTTCCTTCCATTGAATATTCAGGGTTGTTTTTCTTTAGAATTGACTCTTTTGATTTCCTTGCAGTCCAAAAGACTTTCAAGACTTCTCCAGCACCATAATTTAAAGGAATCAGTTCTTCCCACTCAGTCTTCTCTATGGTCCAACTCTCTAATCCATACATGACTACAGGAAAAAAATCACAGCTTTAAGGTACAGATCCTTGTAGCCAAAGTGGTGTCTTTGCTTTTTATTACACTGTCTAGGTTTGTCATAGCTTTGCTTTAAAGGAGCAAATATCTAAGTTTCATGGTTGCAGTCACCATCCTCAATGATTTTAGAGCCCAAGAAAATATAATCTGTCATTGTTTTCATTTTTTACCCATCTATTTGCAATGAAATGATGGGACAAGAGGCTATGCTCTTATTTTCTTGAATGTTGAGATTTAAGCCAGCTTTTGCACTCTCTTCTTTCACTATCAAGAGGCTACTTAGTTCTTTCACTTTCTGCCATTAGGGTGGTTGTTGCTGTTGTTCAGTCACTTGGTTATGTATGACTGTTTGCAAATCCATGGACTGAGGCATGTCAGGCTTCCTTGTCCTTCACTATCTCCCCAAGTTTGTGCAAACTCACGTTCATTTAGTCAATGATTCCATCCAACCATCTCATCCGCTATCACCACCTTTTCCTGTCCTCAGTCTTTCCCAGCATCAGGGTCTTTTCCAATGAGTCAGCTCTTTGCATCAGGTGACCAAAGTGTTGGAGCTTCAGCTACAGCATCAGTTCAGTTCAGTTCAGTCACTCAGTTGTGTCCGACTCTTTGCGACCCCATGAATCGCAGCACACCAGGCCTCCCTGTCCATCACCAACTCCCAGAGTTCACTCAGACTCACGTCCATCGAGTCAGTGATGCCATCCAGCCATCCCATCCTCCATCATCCCCTTCTCCACCTGCCCTCAATCCCTCCCAGCGTCAGAATTATTTCCAATGAGTCAACTCTTCACATGAGGTGGCCAAAGTACTGGAGTTTCAGCTTTAGCATCATTCCTTCCAAAGAAATCCCAGGGCTGACCTCCTTCAGAATAGACTGGTTGGATCTCCTTGCAGTCCAAGGGACTCTCAAGAGTCCTCTCCAACACCACAGTTTAAAAGCATCAATTCTTCGGTGCTCAGCCTTCTTCACAGTCCAGTTCTCACATCCATACATGACCACAGGAAAAACCATAGCCTTGACTAGACGGACCTATGTTGGCAAAGTAATGTCTCTGCTTTTCAACATGCTATCTAGGTTGGTCATAACTTTCCTTCCAAGGAGTAAGCAACTTTTAATTTCATGGCTGCAATCACCATCTGCAGTGATTTTGCAGCCAAAAAAGAGAGCTACAGCATCAGTCCTTCCAATAAATATTCAGTGTTGATTTCCATTACAATTGACTTGTGTGATCTCCTTGCTGTCCAAGGGGTTCTCAAGAGTCTTCTCCAAGACAACAGTTCAAAACCATCAATTCTTCGGCACTCTGTATTCTTTCTGGTCCAATTCTCACGTATGTACATGACAACTGGAAACACCATCAGTCAGTCAGTTCAGTCGCTCAGTCGTGCCCGACTCTTTGAGATCCCCTGAATTGCAGCACACCAGGCCTCCTTGTCCATCACCAACTCCCGGAGTTCACTCAAACTCATGTCCATCAAGTTGGTAATGCCATCCAGCCATCTCATCCTCTGTCTTCCCCTTCTCCTCCTGCCCTCAATCCCTCCCAGCATCAGGGTCTTTTCCAATGAATCAGCTCTTCACATCAGGTGGACAAAGTATTGGAGTCTCAGCTTCACAATCAGTCCTTCCAAAGAAAACCCAGGACTGATCTTTAGAATGGACTGGTTGGTGCTTTATCTATACAGACATTTGTTGGCAAAGTATGGCTCTGCTTTTTAATACACTGTCTGCTGCTGCTAAGTCCCTTCAGTTGTGTCCAACTCTGTGCAGTCCCAGAGATGGCAGCCCACCAGGCTTCCCTGTCCCTGGGATTCTCCAGGCAAGAACAATGGAGTGGGTTGCCATTTCTTTCCCCAATGCATGAAAGTAAAAAATGAAAGTGAGTGTCTAGGTTTGCCTTAACTTTACTTTCAAGAAGCAAGTGTCTTCTAATTTCATGGCTGCAATCACCATCTAAAGTTATTTTTGAAGTCCAAGAAAAGAAAAGAGGCTTGCTTATCTCTCCATTTGACATGAAGTGATGGAACCAGATGCCATAATCTTAATTTTTGACTGCTGAGTTTTAAGTCAGCTCTTTCACTCTCCTCTTTCACCTCATTAGATGTTATTTAGATTCTCCTCACTTTCTGCATATCTGAGGTTGTTTATGTTTCTTCCAGCAATCTTGATTCATTTGTGTATATTCTGCCTGGCATTTTGCATGATGTACTCTGCATATCAGTTAAATAAATGGGGTGACAGTGTATAGCTATGTCGTACTCCTTTCCCTATATCGAACCAGTCAGTTGTTCCCTGTAGGGTTCCAATTATTGCTTCTTGACCCGCATACAGGTTTCTCAGGAGACAGGTATGATGGTCTGGTATTCCCACCTTTTTAAGAATTTTCCATAGTTTGTTGTGATCCACACATGCAAAGGCTTTTGTGTAGTCAGTGCAGGAAAAGTAGATGTTTTTTCTGGAATTCCCTTTCTTTTTTCTATGATTTAATTACGTTTCACCAATTACCAATGCATACGAGATTTCAAGACAGAAGCTAATTGGAAATCCTCTTCTGGTTGTTATTTCAGCTTGCTGGCAAAGTTTTGAAATATGAATGGTTGAAGTCAGTTGTTGCAACATGACATAACATTTAGATTTACCTGTGAGCTTTGTGATTACACAGGGGCTTCCGTGGTGGCTCAGACTGTAAAGAATCTGCCTGCAATGTGGGAGACCTGGGTTCGATCCTTGATTTAGGAAGATCCTCTGGAGAAGAGAATGGCTACCCACTCTAGTATTCTTGCTTGGAGAATCCTATGGACAGAGGAGACTGATGATTCCATATTTCTATATTTTTCAAAATGATCACCATCATAAATCTAGTTAAAATGTCACTATACAAAATTATTAGTTACTGACTGTATTCTTCAAACTATACATTTCATACCTGTGACTTATTTATTTAGTAACTAGAATTTGTACTTCTTAATTTGCTTTTATACCAAGTGAAAAATTCAGACAGGGAAACAAACACATCGGATTATACTTACCTGTGACATCTAAAATACAAAACAAATTAATAAACATAGTAAAACAAAAACAGAGAACCAAGAGATGGTTACCAGAAGGGATTGGTACAAAGGGAGGTAAAAAGTGAGTAAGAGAGATTGAGGAGTATAAGCTCCAGTTGCAAAATGTATTTATTGTTTCATTTCCGGGTCTATCCATGTTTTCACAAATGTCAATATTTCAATCACTTTTATTGGCTAACATTATATTTACATATATATATGTGTATATATATATATATTAAAACAACACACTTGTGTTGACATGTTTTCCCTAAGAACATATCTCCCATTATCTGCTCTGATTTAGTGCTAACTGCCATGCAGAATTACCCTTCTTTGACAATAATTTGTCTTTCAGAATTTCTGTGCTCCCTGCTTTAAAACCACATTCATTGTCATCATATCCACATTGTTCATTTATTTAGCTTTTCCTTAAGTTTGAACACTATTTGGCTTACTTCTCACAGAGACATGCGTGTTATTCCCATCATCATCTTCCTTTCCTTTCCCAGTAGATTTCTTCAAGCCCAGTAAAAGTTCCGTGTTGCTCTCTTCATCAGCAGGGTAGTTAGTATGTGTGGATGTGCAAAGGAAAGGCCATGCTCTGACATTTCCCACCATAATGATGCCGTTCTTAGGGCTTTCTCTCTCATGGTCTTCCTAAAAAAATGTCTAACAGTAAAAGATTGGATTTATCATTTCAGAAAGGAAACACAATTTAAGTTCTCATGAAAGCTTAACTTTTACCATATAGGCAAGAAAACTCTGTCAGTTCCAGGAGAAAGAGGAAAATATTATGCACCTGCCACAGTTTGTAGACTTTGCCAGAGAGGACATGATAAACTACAGTGTCCAAACCTTCTCTAGCCAAGAAGTGATCAGGAACTATAAATGACTTCTTTTTTCCCCCCATGGTTACTGTTTAAGAATTTGAAGGGTAGCCACTTTGCAAATGGTGTAGGGTTCATAGAAATTTTTCTGATGAAAATCTGTCCTGTTTCACTAAAAAAGAGCAAAATTAGATATCTTCAGTCAGTTTTAATCCTTTTATGTATGATGAAGGGAACATACAGGATGATCAAGAGTAATGGGCTTTATGTAAAGCTCCAGGTGATGTAACCCGCAGGTACATTGAAGGCAACATTTGGAGGGAGAAGAAAGCATGTAACTCTCAAGCTATTTCTTGCCACTGATTGTAAAGATGGTTTTAAGATATGAAGGCCATTGTACATGAAGTGGATAAAGATCTATTTCATCCTGACTCTGCTATCTTGGTAATGGTTTGCATGTGCCAGAGAAGTCAGTTAGTTTATACATCTATTGATCTTGGAGTAAGGAAGCCTAATCAATTAAATTCTGAGTTGTTAGCATCATAGAAAACATCCCAACATTTAAATAGAAGAGCTATGTGAGCTTTGACAAATCATTTTATATCTATGATCTATGAGATCCTTTCCAATTCTGAATCTCTGATAATTTTAAGCCAGTTAGATGTGTGATTCCAGAGCCAGCAGTAATGGCATTAACTGGGAGCTAGTTAGAAATGCAAAACCATAGACTCCTGTTCAGACTTACTGAGTTAGAATCTCTGGGGGAGGGAAGAGAGAGGAATCACTTTTAACAAGCTTGCCCGGTAATTCTTATGAATCCTTAAGTTGATGAGCACATTTGGCGACAGGTGGAAATAAGTAGAACACACAAATATATAGGCTACAGGGAACATCAGAAAGTTCTAAAGAGAGATTGGTTTTCTCTTTGCGGATGGAAGCCACTGTTGGATGCCTTTCTTGTTATGATGAAATACATTTTGGCCAAATCTGACTAGAGGTGACTGGTTCTCTTTTTCTTTGTCTTGAAACAGCAGTGGTGGCACTGGAGTGTAGTCTTCACTCTGACTCCAGAAGGACCAAAAAAAGGTGAAAAAATGTGCTAATAAAATCATGCCAAGTAATTCATGTTCATGAGCATGCAGAGTATTTTCCCTACTGGACACTCTGGCAGCGGGGGTGTCCACCATGAACCTGCTGAAGTCTTCTGGTTCCCAAATGCGTGAAAATCCATTTTACTTTATGACACCCAAGATCACACTACAGAATGTATTACACTGCCAATTCTCTAGACTACATGGGTTCCTGCAAGGAAAAGGCCTTACTGTTATAACAATACTTACTTTCCTAATGCAGAAGGAAAACCCATGCTTCAGATAAGAGTTTCCCTTGGTGCTTATAACATAGACTTTACTGTACCTCTGGCCATATTAAAAAACAGTGGAGATGGAAGAGAATAGACCAGGAAAACACCAGGAGCAAAGTAAAAAGATGATGTCCTCCATAAGGCAAAGCAATGGGACTCCAGCAAGCACAGTCAGCACAGCTGAAACCAAGGGGAAGACCCACAGCCACACCACTTAACACCTTTTGGTATGTTTCTTGTAGAATCTGTTTACTTAATCAGCAATTGAAAAGTTTATTTTAGCTGAAAAAGAAATGTCAGCACCTAAAATTTTAAGAAGGCGGAAGCAATAAAGCCTTATTTCTCTAGGAGGTGCCCATAAATATTTATTGAACACATGAATAAGTGAATGATTGACAATATGTGTAATTAAGCTTTGTCAAATACAGAAAGCAATATGGAGGAATGAGATTTGGTTCCAATTATTCAAGAAGAACAACTGCTTTCATTTTCCCAATTGATTGAGCAAACAGAGACTTGAGAAGGAGTGAAGCTGTAGAGTCCGAATGTTCTGAATGAGAAGATGGCGTACCATCATTCCAAAGAGACCCAGTACTGTCGTTACACTGCGCTGTGCCTCGTCACTCAGTCATGCCTGATTCTTTGAGACCCCATGGACTGTAACCTGTCAGGCTCCTCTGTCCATGGGGATTCTCCAAGCGAGAACACTGGAGTGGGTTGCCATGCCCTCCTCCAGGGGATCTTTCCAACCCAGGGGTCAAACTCCAGGTCTCCTGCATTGCAGGTGGATTCTTTACCATATGAGCCACTAGGGGAGCCTAAAAGGACTAGAATGGGCAGCCTACCCCTTCCCCAGGGGAACTCCCCAGCCCAGGAAGCAAACTGGGGTCTCCTGCACTGCATGTGATTTTTCACTTGCTGAGCTCCCCAGGAAGCCCCTGGTGTTACGTTAGTTGTGTTCAAATCTTGGCTTTACCATTTGCTAGACAGATGCTTTAACCTCAGTAAGTCTATGCCTTTTTTCCATGGATTTTTTTTAATTAAATAAGCTAATGGATATATATATATATATATATATGTATATATATATATATACACACACACACACATACATATACACACATATATTTAAATTTGACAAGATACTTGCAAGAGTTCACTTGAACACTTTGTTATGATTAATATTGTCATTATTAAAGATTGTATGCTACTGTGTAATTTGTGGAAGATGACTTGTCTAAGAGATATAACAAATACTACATATTTCTCCTTACCTAATATTTCAGTAGTTGGCCAGGGATAAGGGGGAGAATTTAATGTAATAAGACCCTTTTTCTTGACCCTGTTGCCCACTTGACAGTGAGCTCTAAATATTTTAGGAGTTGAAACTCCAGCAAGGCTAAATCTTGTGACTTTGAACAGTAATCAAGTACCCCTACCAGGATCAAAATTTTTCTCCTCCACATACTGAAAAAAAAAAAAAAAAAAAGAAAGAAAGAAAAGAAAAGGTTTTTATGTTTTGAATAAGAATAAGGGGTCAGAACAAAGAGGACCTAATCAGAGAATGCAGACTGTTCAGATTAAAGGGAAAATCATGTATCACAAAGGGGCAGCAAGTTGATTCCTGCAATGCACCCAGTATCCTATGAAAGATAGAGCTCTGGACTGAATGAACAGTCAGATAAAGGGAGGAAGGAGGGAAAGTGGAGGGAAACAAGAAAGTGAAGAAAAGCAATCAGAAAGCAAGCTTTAAGAAAAGCAAGCAAACGAGAAATTCTAGCCTAAAAGTAAATAGTACCAGGCAGTTTCCAGAGTGTATAGGAGAGAAGTGACCCCTCCTTAACAATAGGATTTATAAAAATGTGGTACTTAGAGGGAACTTTTAATTAAGTATGTAAGCAAAGGATTATTTTTCTTTTTTGAAGAAAAGCAGTCAGGGCTCTGATACAAAGAGGTGACATTCCAGCATAGAAAGCTGTGATATACAGACAGAATAAGAGAGACAAAAGGTCATCAGAAATTGAACAGAGGAGAAACAGGACCAGGAACAGCAGTTTTAAAAAACTCAATCATGTCATGGGAAATAAGTTTGGAATTATTGTCAGAATAGTGTGACATACAAAATGATAGTCACAATAGAGTCTAACAATTATGAAATAACTACATGGCACCCCTTCCTTGAGGTGGGTTCATTCATTCTTGACTAATTTTCAGTTATGTGAATCATTCCATGTTAAAGAAACCTTCCCAACAATTTTATAGATGTGTTTCTTGATAGGGTCTTCCCTGGTGGCTCAGTGGTCAAGAATCTAACTGCAATGCAGGAGACCAAGTTCAACACCCATAGGTCAGGAGGAGGAAATGGCAATCCTCTTCAGTATTCTTGCCTGGGAAATCCCATAGAGAGAAGAGCCTGGCAGGTTATAGTCCATCAGGTTACAAAGAGTCAGGCAGCACTAGCAACTAAACTTCAACAACACATCTTGGTAGGGGAATCCTGTCTGAGAAAGACCAGTGTGAGCTGACTAGAGAGGGTAGGATCTACTAGGAATAACCCTTAAATAATAGCATCTTAAGCAATGGCACCCCGCTCCAGTACTGTTGCCTGGAAAATCCCATGGACAGAGGACCCTGGTAGGCTACAGTCCATGGGGTCGCTGAGACTCGGACATGACTGAGTGACTTCACTTTCACTTTTCACTTTCATGCATTGGAGAAGGGAATGGAAACCCTCTCCAGTGTTCTTGCCTGGAGAATCCTAGGGATGGGCGAGCCTGGTGGGCTGCTGTCTATGGGGTCATATAGAGTCGGACATGACTGAAGTGATTTAGCATAGCATAGTATAAGCTTATTTTTAACCTTGTTCTGTTTTTTAACTACATACTATATTTCTCCTGGAGACATTCATCTGTTGGCCAAGATTAACATGTCCTTTTCTCTGCAGGCCTTCAATTCCACTGCACTGAAGTAGTTATGATAGCAACAATCAGACCTGCTGGTGTTAGGAAATGCATCCTAACGCTATCTCAGGGGATAATTTGCTAATTCTTGTTAATAGATGAAGGACAACCTAATACTTTTCGCAAATACACTTTGTGTCAGGCTTTGTGAATCCTATGAATTATACCATTTAATTCTGGCAGGTGTCCTATGATTTGAACTATCCCTTTATAATAGATGAAGAAACTGAGGCAAATGTAGACTGAATAAAATGTCTGAGATCGCAGTGCTGCAAGAGGAAGAGCTGGTCTAAGACACCCACTGAGCATATGTAAGTTTAGCTCAGTGTATAAATTGCCTTCTTAACATTTTTTACAAAATTGTACTTGATAGCTTTTACAAAGTGGACAAACTCATGGGTTACAGCCTGGAATCAGGGTTTCTTCAGGCTTCCTATTTGCTGGAAAAAAAAGTAACGCTGTCACTAGGTGCAGCATCCAAGCAGGCTCAGCAAGTGATAAACCTTAACGCAGCCGTTTACAGCAGTCTTCATAAGTGTCTGAATAACATTCGAATTGATCCTTGAAGCTTTTCTGGCTAGTGTATATAAGCTATTCCTAAAAAATGCATGACTTTGAGCAGACATATAGCCTAGCTTCCCACTGGAATCCAGAGCTGAAGGAATAAGTTTTGTAATGTAGTCTGAAATCAAGAAAGTTGATTCCTCCAGCTCTATTTTTCTTCTCAGGTTTGCTTTGGCTATCCAGGGTCTTTTGTGTTTCCATACCAAAAAAAAACAAAAAGAAAAAGAATAGGCTTTACCTATTCCCAGAGGAGATCCAAAGGTAGAAAGGGAGAATTTGTAAGATATGTGGAAGTATAAATAAATTTACTTACAATCATCATCATCACCTTCACAATAATAATAACATGGGAAAGCATATCCTCAAAGACCAACATTTCAGAAGATGCCTGTCTTCCCAATGCCTGAGGTTAATAAGGCAGTAGTTCCTGTCCCCAACTTCCTAGCTCCAAAATCTCCTAGCAATTGACATTCTTCTGAGAAAAGCAAACATACTCATGCGTAAAACCTTTAGCCCTTGATGTTTTCAGAAAGCAAATTAATCCACATGGTAGATTAAAAATATAAAAGGGAAACTTGAGGGTGGTGCCTCTTGGTGATGGCAGGAATAGCAATTTGATGATTGAAGAATATATAAGTGGCCTGGCAGCAGGGGCAGGCTGTGAGCTCTGAGCCCCTCTGGGTTTGCTGGCTGTGGGAGTCCTAATTACGAGCATAATAGATAAACTCATCATAGCCGCAACAAGCTACTTAAGTCGGTCCTGCTAATAACAGCCAATTAAGTTTGCATTATGAAATGATTTCTTGAATTGAAGGTAGGTGGACTTTTAATTATGGTTGTTTGAAAACATTAAAGATTTTGAATCAAGGGCTTGAAGTATTATCTTTGGTATGTGGTAATAGTTTTGATCTTTCTAAATTGTTCCCTGTACCTAAAATGGCAAATCACTGAAAAGTGGGGTCACATTGTTATGCAACTTGAGTATAGATGAGTGTTATGTGTTTATATTATTTCTTCCTCCAGACATTCCATTATTTCTGCTTAATTTTAATCAAGACACCAAATGGCCTTTTATCTTTTTTTTTCTTCCCCCTGCATGAATTCTAACTACCTAATATTTGTTTTTGAATTTAATAAATGCCTTCTTCTCAACCCCTTACAGCTAAGTGTTTGAACTAGTGGGTTGGTAATGAAGATATATAGAGATAAAGCAGTAACAGAAACATTGGAATTACATAGATTAGGTCTGCTGTGTCTAATGATGTCTGTAATGCTTTGATTTCCCTCTAGCTGCCTCTGGAAGTCTAAGATGAATAAATATCAAACAACTGAAATCATAGTGTAAGATCACAGGAGAAGAAGCCTCAGTTTCACCAGAGGTCTCACACCGTAAACACTATTTCCAACCAATACACATCCGTTGCTTTCCACAGGCACATTTTGGAATCCCTCCATTTAGTTATTTGTGCTTGTTTATTTGATTGGTTGTTTTGCCCTGTTGTAATGCAAGATTCTACATTTAGATGCACATGGAAGACAGGAAAGTCTGTTTCTCTGTAGATGTTTAATAAGAGCTTTTGTTGATAGAGTGGATTTAGATGTAAATCAGTCTGCTAGTCCACAGCAGTGGTTCTCAAACTCTAGCATAATGAGAATCTCCTGGAGGATTTGTGAAAACAGGGATTTCTGGGCTCCAGCCCCACTGTTTAACATTCAGTAGGTCTGGGGAGGGACATGTACATTTTCTATAGAGTTCACACTTTGAATCCCAGATCTGTTGGCACTAATAACACAGCAACAGTGAGTAATATGATACAAAAACACATGGCGTATTTCGTCAGGACCTAAAGTCTCATTTCATTCACTTTAAGAATATGATTCTACATGAAGAAAAAGGAGCCAGGTCTGTGGTTCCATTAATATGGGCATCAGATATTGCAATATTTCCAAGAACCAGTCTAACATGTGAGAGAGAAGGTATTCTGTGATAGTAGCCAAGGTCTATCTGTTTGCCTAAATTTCAGTAACATTAATGCTGTCTTACATACTATATCTGACCACTTAGGTTTTATTTTTATTATGACTACTATTATAGCTACATCATCATGAGGAACAACAAAGTTAATATTATTTTCATTAGTTCAAAAGGTAAATTTAGCACTCATTTTCATGCATTTTTCCCTAAATCTTCAAACCCCAGGTCACTGGGTCATGTTAGACGTATCATCTATCTAGGAAAAATGAAGTTAAGAACACAAGTATTGGGCATAGCAGACTTTCATCACCGTTCTTAAAAAAAAGTCACATTTTGGGAGAAATATAAGATTTCTGACCAAAGTCCTTGCGAAGTTAGAGGTACAAATGTCCAATAAGGTCAGAGTCTGAAAGGAATCAGAGCAGGAATAGAGTCACAGATCCACACATTCCAGACAGCGACATGATCATAGAGGAAGCCAAGACTGACTCACGAGACTGGCAAACAAATAAACACATTTCATCTGGGGCCAGTTGTTTCAGGGATTTTATGGTTTATATCACGTTAATGAACCAATCAAATTTGTTTTTGATACCTATGCATTCCTCAGTATAGAGTTCAAACCCCTGAAAGCCCGTCTCTTACTTTATCTTTAGCAAATGTCTCTATTGTATCAGTTTTCTGCCTATGCCTGCCATCCCTGGAAGACTTTGTATACTTAAGTCCTTCTGAGATGGTAACTGAAATTGGTGGACTAACAGAGATTACATGGTTTAGAACAAGAGTGTGTGGAGATGAGATCATCTAATTTTGTCAACTTACAGATGAATATATTTAGGTGAAGATGGATGAATGTCATACAGCTAGTTAGTGACACAGATGTCAAAGGAGTTCTGTTCAGTTCAGTCGCTCAGTAGTGTCCGACACTTTGCGAATCCATGGGCTGCAGCAGGCCTGGCTTCCCTGTCCATCACCAGCTCCTGGAGTTTACCCAACTCATGTCCTATTGAGTTGGTGATGCCATTAAACCATCTCATCCTCTGTCATCCCCTTCTCCTCCTACCTTCAATCTTCCCCAGCATCTGGGTCTTTTCAAATGAGTCAGTTTTTCACATCAGGTGACCAAAGTATTGGAGTTTCAACTTCAGCACCAGTACTTCCAATGAATATTCAGGACTGATTTCCTTTAGTATGAACTGGTTGGATCTCCTGGCAGTCCAAGGGACTCTCAAGAGTCTTCTCCAACACCACAGTTCAAAAGCATCAATTCTTTGGCGCTCAGCTTTCTTTATGATCCAGCTCTCACATCCATATTTGACCACTGGAAAAACCACAGCCTTGACTAGATGGACCTTGGTTGGCAAAGTAATGTCTCTGCTTTTTAATATGCTATCTAAGTTTTTCATAGCTTTTCTTCCAAGGAGCAAGTGTCTTTTAATTTCATGGCTACAGTCAGCATCTGCAGTGATTTTGCAGCCCAAGAAAACAAAGTCTCTCACATTTCCACTATCTCTCCATGTATTTGCATTAAATGATGGGACCGGATGCCATGATATTCGTTTTCTGAATGTTGAGCTTCAAGCCAACTTTCTCACTCTCGTCTTTCACTTTCATCAAGAGGCTCTTTAGTTCTTCTTCACTTTCTGCCATAAGGGTGGTGTCATCTGCATATCTGAGATTATTGATATTTCTCCCAGCAATCTTGATTCCAGCTTGTGCTTCCTCCAGCCCAGTGTTTCTCATGATGTACTCTGCATATAAGTTAAATAAGCAGGGTGACAATATACAGCCTCGACATACTCCTTTTCCTATTTGGAACCAGTCTGTTGTTCCATGTCCAGTTCTAACTGTTGCTTCCTGACCTGCATACAGGTTTCTCAAGAGGCAGGTCAGGTGGTCTGGTATGCTCATCTCTTTCAGAATTTTCCACAGTTTATTGTGATCCACACAGTTGAAATCTTTGGCATATTCAGTGAAGCAGAGATAGATGTTTTTTTTCTGGAACTCTCTTGCTTTTTTGATGATCCAGTCAGTTCAGTTCAGTTCAGTTACTTAGTCCTGTTCGACTCTTTGCGACCCCATGAAGTGCAGCACACCAAGCCTACCTGTCCATCATCAACTCCCGGAGTTCACACAAACTCATGTCCATCGAGTGGGTGATGCTATCCAGCCATCTCATTCTCTGTCGTCCTCTTCTCCAATGGATGTTGACAATTTGATCTCTGGTTCCTCTGCCTTTTCTAAAACCAGCTTGACCATCTGGAAGTTCACAGTTCGTGTACTGTTGAAGTCTGGCTTAGAGACTTTCAAGCATTACTTTGCTAGTGTGTGAGATGAGTGCAACTGTGCGGTAGTTTGAGCATTCTTTGGCAATGCCTTTCTTTGGGATTGGAATGAAAACTGATCTTTCCAGTCCTGTGGCCTCTGCTGAGTTTTCCAAATTTGCTGACATATTGAGTGCAACACTTTCACAGCATCATCTTTTAGGATTTGAAATAGCTCAACTGGAATTCCATCACCTCCACTAGCTTTGTTCATAGTGATGCTTCCTAAGGTCCACTTAACTTCTCATTCCAGGATGTCTGGCTCTAGGTGAGTGACCACACCATCGTGATTATCTGATAAAGGAGTACTGAATTACAATTCCCTCCATTTCACACTTTCTCTTATTCCATACAACATCTTCAGGAGTTAGTTTATTCTAAAAGAGTCCTGTCAAGTCTGCCCTTATTTCAAACTCTGGATATTTAAAATTGACCTACTTGTTAAGTGCATTACGTTGTGTATTAGGACTCTGCTTCTCAGTGGAACAGAACCAACAGAATGTAAAGATATAGACATGCATCAGTTGATAGAGATGTCAATAAAGAGAAAGGTTTATTTTAAGGAATTGGCCCACAGGATTGTGTGGCTGGAAAGTCTGAAATTTGTAGGGCAGGACAGGGTTTGGATGTTCAGAGTAGATTTGATTCTATGGTCTTCAGTCCAAAATCTGTAGGGCAAGACAGGAGCTTGGAAATTCAAAATGAGTTTAAATGTTGCAGTCTAGAAGCAAAATTACTTCTTCATATGGAAACCTTAATTTTTGCCCTTAAAACTTTCAATTGAGTGGATAAGGTCCCCCCACATTATCTTCACACAAAGTAAATAAATTGTTAATCACATACAGAAATACCTTTACAGCAGCCTCTAGGCTAGTATTTGACCAAAAAAAAAAAAAAAACACCCAAAAAACTGGACACAATAGCCTAAGCAAGTTGACACTTACTATGAACCATCACACACTGGTTTACTTGTGATTCCTAAATACGCATTTCTTTCAACAGTCTGCGACTTGAGATCAGGTTTATTTAGAAAGCACCAAGTTGACAACTGTCCAAGTTAAGCAATGTTTTGCAATCTAAGCTTCCCCGATATTGTGATCAGCACAGGTGTGATTGTCCTCTTCATTAATTTTCATACCTTTGAGTGACGACAAAACGCTAAAGCCTACATACCTAGAACAGGTTTAGACAGATACACAGAGGGGGTTTCTAACTATCTCAGTATGTAAAAATAGTTTGTAAATTGTAAAATGCAGCTCACCATTCAATAACTTTTAAGTCACCTTCAAGCAATTGGTTATTAGCTTAGTTGCTTCTCTTTCTATTAAAAAAAAAAAAAAAGACAATTTCTGATTTAAGGAGAAATTTACATTGGTCATCTGAGACCACAAAAATAAAGCTTGAAATTGCCTGGAATTTTCCATATAAATTATAAGAAGATTACCTCAACCCTTGCTTACATTAACTTATGCTTAAAAATGAAAGGTTTCCTAAAGGGCGTTTAGTTCTTGCACAGACTCATGCATGTAGACTACCGTCACATCTAAAACTCTGGCCTTCCCCAGACTCCGCTCTTTCTGTTGCTTCCTGACATTCATCCTAACTGTCCCTCCACTCTTATTCCTTTCTTCAGAATTTACAACCATAAACTCTGTGTGACTAGCAAAAGTGAGTGCAATTTAGCAATTATGAAAAAATAGTCCCTTCTATTCACTGGGATTGTATAATTTTTTTGCTTGTTTTGTACTTTACTAAACTGTGAAATACTATAATGTATCTTCATTGACCTGCTTTGTACACTTTTAACTATATGAGATTTAACTATGTAGTTATAGTTCATTTATTTTCAGTTCTAAATGGAATGTTGTTATACGGCTTCATTTCTATGTAGTCAGTCTTTTCTCAGTGAGTGTTTGGGTTGTTGCAGCTCCTTGGTATTACAAACAATTCTGTTACACACTTTTCCTGGGGAATATTCTCTTGAGTAAACTCCCTAATGATCTTGATTGGATTGCTCATCTCCACTAGTCCTTTTCTTATAAAAGAAATACAAAAGCTCTCTTCTAAAATTTATGAGTCACGTATCTGTTGGTATTGTTGGTTCAAAGACATAAGCAGATACAACCGTTAAAAAAATCAAAGTATGTTTCAATATACTGAAATTTTCTGGGGGGTAAATTTCATGTTAAGAAATGCACAAAAGATCTGAAAATTATGGTCATAGTTTATTTTAAGTTTAGTAAATTTAATAACTTACTGGAATTTTAAAAATTTAATTACCCTAAATAATAGCATGGGTTTGTTTTGATTTCTTTTATTTCACTTTGCTTTTAAATGCTGAATCGATGAGTGTACCCGAATGTTGAAATCTCACACCTTCTATGTACTGCCGTGTGTAACTGCATTGCTTAGAAAACATTACTTATTCTTGAAAATCTAGATCAAGTATCATGACCCTGACGAAGAGTCCCATGATTCTGCTGCTGTCCGGTGCTTAGTCACTCAGTCCTGTCTGTAGCCTCCCAGGCTCCAGGGGATCTTCCCCATCCAAGAATTGAACCAGGGTCTCCTGCATTGCAAGCCGATTCTTTACCAGCTGAACTACCAGGGAAGCAATCTCTGCCCCCCATGATTCTACCACTACTACTACTAAGTCGCTTCAGTTGTGTCCAACTCTGTGCAACCCCACAGACGGCAGCTCACCAGGCTCCCCCGTCCCTGAGATTCTCCAGGCACGGTCGCTGGAGTGGGTTGTCATTTCCCTCTCCAATACATGAAAGTGAAAAGTGAAAGTGAAGTCACTCAGTCGTGTCCGATTCTTAGCGACCCCATGGACTGTAGCCCACCAGGCTCCTCCATTCATGGGAGTTTCCAGGCAAGAACACTGGAGTGGGGTGCCATTGCCCATGATTCTACTTATTGCTAAATCACTCTCTACTCAGTTTCCCTGACATTTTCCCCTGGAACAGCAGTACATCATCGAGAAAAGCTATAGAAGATTAGGCACCTACTATGTGTCAGGTACTTGCTCAGTATTTAGTCTTCATAAAAGTCCAAAGGAGTTAAGATAAAGACCTTCATTTTATAAATTAAAGATTAATTGTTAAATTATGTAAAGGACCCAAGACCCTGCAATTTGTAATATGCAAAGACAGGATTTAACCCTCTTATTAGTTAGCTAATTAAATTTATTGATTCATGAAGACGTTGGCTAGAACTAAACAAACTTTTTATTTATCTGTTTATCCCAACCCCAAGTGAATCCTGTGGCATAAAATAATTAATAAAATGTGAGTGACTGAATAAATGAATGAATAAGGAGATAAAGTATTTTTGATAAATTCAAGTCTTTTATTTGTAGAGAATGCAAAATGTTAAACCACAAAGAGGAAAGAACATTAAATTTTTAGTTCCCCTATGCATCTTACTTCAAGATTTCCTCTAGAGGCTAACAACTTTTTACCTCTTTCACCAGGTTAAAATACAACTATTTTTTTATTGTGAAGAATAGGGAGGTTATCATGATATTTGATGGAAAAAGTCAATTAATGAATACATTCTGTGAAATACAATGGCTAGAGGAGATATCTAATACCAGACTTTACTCTTTTGCAAAGTATATATATATATACACACACACACATATATATATGTATACATATATATATGTATGTATATATAAATATACACTTAGCAAAATATAATTAACATAAAACCCATAAATGCTCACCAGAAACTTCTGGCAGGTACTTGGATGAATTGCCTGATGTGCCTCTTAATCTTTTGTAAGAGGGTGGCTCTTTCTTCCTTCCTGTCTACAGCTCTGTGTAGGTAAACCTCCACAAGTTTAATGTAGTGTCCACCTTCTCTGGTGTATTACTGTTTCTAGATATGGGTTTGACCCCTGCACCATGAAGACTCCATGGTGGAGGACACAGCAGCCCACAACAGTATTCTTGCCTGTGAAATCCCATGAACAGAAAAGCCTGGTGGCATAAAAACATATAAAATACATAAAAACTTCTATGATTATCATTAAATGAGTAAATATTCTTTCAAATGTAATACATTTAGCCCATAAAATCTCAAGTCATATGCACTGTCAGAATTATAACTTTGTGTTAGAAAGAAAAATGTTAGTCGCTCAGTAATGTACAACTTTGCAATCCCATGGACTATAGCCCACCAGGCTCCTCTCTCCGCGTGGATTCTCTAGGCAAGAATACTGGTGTGGGTTGCCATGCTCTCCTCTAGGGGATGTTCCTGACCCAGGGATCAAACCCAGATCTTCCACACTGCAGGCAGATTCTTTAACTTCTGAGCCACCCAGGAAGTTATTATGGGAAGCTAAAGTTTATTGAGCAGATTTCAAAAAGGTAATGGAACTTAAAAATTTTTTTTAAAATTTGTGCCAATTATTTTAATGTCATTAGTTAATGAGGGAAACAATAAGTCCTTGTTATTTAGTCACTATGATGTGTCCAACTCTTTTGCAACCCCATAGATTATAGCCCACCAGGATTTTCCGTTCATGTGATTTACAGGCAAGAATACTGGAATGGGTTGCCATGCCCTGCCCCAGAGGGTCTTCCTGACACAGGGATTGAATCCACATCTGGAAACAGTAAGATACCATAGATATTTCAGAAGGAACCTCAAAGAACCTACACAATCAGGAATTGTGACAATGAATTTATGACAATCAGTCAATTTCTATAGGGCAATATTCAACAACATTATACCAGAGAGAACTTTTGCATTTGTATGAACTGGAATTACTTTCATTATTATCAGGTCTCTACAACTTGAAGAGTTTCAAATGGCTCAAGAGCAATGAAAAATGAAGTGTTATAAAAGGTAAGCTATACAGGATATTATTGTTGTTGTTCAGTTGATCAGTCATATCCAACTATTGTCAACCCCATGGACTGAAGCACACCAGGCTTTCCTGTCTTTCACCATTTCCCAGAGCTTGCTCAAACTCATGTCCACTGAGTTGGTGATGCCATCCAACCATCTCATCCTCTCTCGTCCCTTCTCCTCCTGCCTTCAATCTTTCCCAGCATCAAGGTGTTTTCCAAAGAGTCAGTTCTTCACATCAGGTGGCCAAAGTATTGGAGTTTCAGCTTCAGCATCAGTCCTTACAATGAGTATTCTGTACTCTAAAATTTTTGCCCATTTCATAATATTTCACAATATGTTCTGATACTTAAACAACAGAACTTGAAAATGCTTTTTCATAAACTGTAGACAGTTGACTCTATCTGGGATGTAGGATGTCTGATCAAGATTCCAAGAAAGTGAGGTTACTTTTCATGAGAACAAGAATGGACTGTACATGGCTTCTGAAGTGGAGTGTATGAGAAAGAGAAAAGGGAGCAGGTGAATGGGGAAAGTTGTAATGCTCCCTGTGCAGCCCCCACCAACTTTTCTGAAGTCTGAGCAATAAAGCAACTAAACTGACAGCATTTTGTATGACTGGATTTTAGTGACAGTTGGTAGAAAGAAGAATTCACCTTTGTGTTGTGACAGTGTAGTACAGGGCCAGCATATGACAGCCCAAAACAGGAGCAGAGGGGGTTTTGAGATAAGAACCTGGAGGAGCTGGAGACTTACCTAGGGCATTGTGGAGGCAATCTTGTCCATAACCATAGGATCAGAGAGTTGCTAGGTCAGTGTTCAGTTCAGTTCAGTCACTCAGTCATGTCTAACTCTTTGCTACCCCATGGACGGCAGCACGCCAGGCTTCCCTGTCTATCATCAACTCTTGGAGCTTGCTCAAACTCATGTCCATTGAGTCAGCGATGCCATCAACAATCTCATCCTCTGTCATTCAGTTCTGCTCCTGCCTTCACTCTTTCCAAGCATCAGGGCCTTTTCAGATGAGTCAGTTCTTCATATCAGGTGGCCAAAGTATTGGAGTTTCTACTTCAGCATCAGCCCTTCCAGTGAATATTCAGGACTGATTTCCTATAGGATTACTGGTTTGATTTCCTTGCAGTCCAAGAGACTCTCAAGAGTCTTCTCCAGCACCACAGTTCAAAAACATTAATTCTTTGGCACTCAGCTTTCTTTATGGTCCAGCTCTGACATCCATACATGACTGTTGGAAAAACCATAGCTTTGACTAGACAGACTTTTGTCGGCAAGTCAATGTCTCTGCTTTTTAATATACTGTATGGGTTTTTCATAGCTTTTCTCCCAAGGAGCATGTGTCTTTTAATTTCATGGCTGCATGCACCATATGCAGTGATTTTGGAGCCCCCTAAAAATAAAATCTCTCACTATTTCCCCATCTATTTGCCATGAAGTGATGGGACAGGATGCCATGATCTTAGTTTTCTGCATGCTGAGTTTTAAGCCAACTTTTTCACCCTCTCCTCTTTCACTTTCATCAAGAGGCTCTTTAGTTCTTCTTCGCTTTCTGCCATAAGGGTGGTGTCATCTGCATATCTGTGGTTATTGATATTTCTCCTGGCAATCGTGATTCCAGCTTCTGCGTCATCCAGCCTGGCATTTCTCATGATGTTCTCTGTATATAAGTTAAATGAGCAGGGTGACAGTATACAGCCTTGACGTACTCCTTTCCTGATTTGGAGCCAGTCTGCCGCCCCATGTCACACTGTGTTACATATAAAATGTTGAAGGCAATAACTGTCATAAAAGTTATTTTGAATAATGAAAGCATGCCTGCCCTTTACAGTTTTATTGCTTTTTAATTGGGGTGTAGTTGCCTTACAGGGTTGTGTTAGTTTCTGCTGTACAACAAGGCAAATCAACCATATGTATACCTACATCTCCCCCCAGTCCCACCTTTTCCATCCCTCCCATCCCTTCTAAGTCACCTAAAGCACGATAGAGCACGGAGGTGAGCTCCCTGTGCCATGCAGTAGGTTCCTACCAGCTGTCTCTTTCACACACGAATGTAAATGCGTCAATCCCAGTCTCCTGGTTCACGCCCCAACCCTGTGTCCTCACATCCCTTCTCTGCATGTGCATCTCTCTCCCTGCCCTGAACGTAAGTTCATCTGTACCAGTTTTCAGATTCCTCATGTGTGCGTTAATTTTGAAATGATTACTTGGAAAATAGTTCCTGTGCTTCTTACAGATGATATGTTTAGTACCCATCAATTCTCATTGAATATTAATATCCTCCCTAGATGGCATCACCGACTTGGACATGAGTTTGGGTGAACTCTGGGAGTTGGTGATGGACAGGGAGGCCTGGCATGCTGTGGTCCATGGGGTCGCAGAGTTGGACATGACTGAGTGACTGAACTGAACTGAAGGACTTCTCCATTTTCTACCTAATCCTGTTGCATTGGTAATGTCTTATTTCTCTTCTCTGCTTATCTAATATCTTTCAAACAATTTATGCCAGGACTTGGTTACACTGGTGCCTTTAAATTTTCCTTTGTCTGAAGATGTCTTACACCTAGAACAAAGCCACTAACAATATCGTTGTGCTCTCCTCAGTTAGACCACAATCTCTTGGAAAACACAGAACAGTACATTTACCATCTATTTTTGTTCTTCAGTAAGATTTGCTCCTTTAGGGAGCATATTATGAGTTCGTAATAAAGGAGTCTAAAATAAATGACAGGTATAGTAAAGCAGTTATAAGTTGTATCACCTGAAGCCATTTATATTAATTACAACATGATTGAGGCTTTGCTCACATGAATTTGAGTCAAGATCAGATTAATTGGCATTCCAAAATTGTCTGTTGAGTGATGCTGATGTACTGGACATTGTCATATTCATATCTCAGTTAATTATTTTTGTTTTTCTGGACGTATAATTTCCAAGAGGTGAAAATAGATGCAAAGTTAAGAAAATCTTTTAGTGGTCATGCAATTATTGAATGCCAGTGTCAGACCTCTAATCAACCTTTCTAATTTTTTATAATATTTTTATTATGTCACAGTTATCTGCCAGCTATGTCTGGGTTAAACCTACATAATTCAGTGGAGATCTCAGGGCATAGTAGAGTGTATGCAGTGCACAGAATCAGCCACCATCTCTCTATTTTTCTATTCTCATCTTTATTTTTTTCTTCAAAACAACTCTTCTTTCCTCCACACAGAAGACAGTGTAGATGAAAATAAAAGCAATATTTTAATTAGATATACATTTGACCTTAAACAAATCAATACATTTGTAATATTGTTACCTGAATAGTTTCAGTATCCTTAGACATCAGTGATTTCACAAACTTCAGGAATTTGGTCATAATCTGGAGATGCTACAAAAGTCCAATGTATTATTTTTATTTTTCTCATTTTCACTTTTATTTTTTCTTTGCTGTCATTTATATCTTGGGTCTTCCAATGCCACTGACATGAGCTAGTACATCTGTGGACACTCAGGATTTAAAGAGTGTAGATGATGATCTAAATTAGCCTTTGGATTGTCTCAGCCTCAAGACCGAATTGAATGTCTCTTCTCATCACTGAATTTTATAGGATGTATTCATTTAGTTGACTTCTTCCATCAGTTGTCATGATAACTTTCCCATTCTCATGATGAGGAGATAATTAGGTGTTAACTTGGTGTGTAAGGTAAAAAGCTGCCAACTGCTAGACAGAAGCTTGATATAGGATGTGTAGAGACCTAGAAATTAATGTTCTCATCCGATTGAAGCTTAACACTTCGTAAATCTTTAAGAATTTACTTTGAAAAGGCATATGAATTCAAAACGCTGAACAAAAGCCACTTCAAACAAACATTGCATTTTATGTTTAAAGGAGAAACTGTGTTATTAACATAGAAGCATTTTCCCTTAATAAGTAATTGTTTCGATATATCAATCAAACTGTGTAATCAGTTACTCTGAAATTCAAAGTAGAAATCAAGGTAATAGACTGATACATAGGAAGGAAGTAAAATCTGATTTGAATTCTGGCCCTGCCAACTGTAAGCTCTATGGTTTAAGGAAAATTAAATTCGGCGGCGGGGGGGGGGGGGGGGGGGGGGGGGGGGGGAGGCGCTCAGTTTCCCCATCTGTAGAAAGTCATTTAGCACATTAACCATTAGAGTTCAGCTGTAAATTGACAGGCTGTAACAGGGCTCTCAGCCCTCAGGGGTACATAGTTTGTCGTGTGCATGAATAGCCAGGGTTCTGAATGATCCGTCTCTGTAATTTCATCCCACTTAGGGTAAGTGCTTCTTCTTTTCTTTCTATTCAAAGATCCTTTGGGGCTTCCCATCTATCTTCTCTCTACTCTGTCTGCTTGATAAATTTTCTTTCGTTTTTCCCTTTTATTCTAATTATCTTTTTTTTTTTTCTCCTCGGAGTACTATTTTTTATTTCCACATTCATGCTTCATCTTTTTAGCTAACACTTTCCTCTGTGATTATCGAAAACAGTTTAAAAGGAAAAATCACATTTTTGTTCTCTGTCAGTGTGTTTGATTTATAAGAAATGGCCTTCTGCTGTGTGTTCTTGACACCCAACTTTACATATTTACTCAAAATGTTTATTTTGAACTCTGAAAAGCACTAGAACATGCATTACTAAGTAGAGTGAGTGTATTAATTTTCTATTGATACATAACAAATGACCAAATATTTAGTAGCATAAAACAACCCATATTTATTATCTCATAGTCTCTCTGAGTAAGGAATCCAGGCATAACTTGGCTAGGCTCCCTGGAAGGCTGCGATCATGGTGTTTGCCAAGAATTGATTCTCATTCTCATCTGAGGGCTTTCCTAGGTCATGTGGGAACAATCTGTTTCCAAGTTCATGTGATTGTTGGCAGAATTCAGTTTCTTATAGGACGCTAGACTGAGGATCTAAGTTTCTCGCTGGCTGCAGGTCAGAGGTCTCCCTCAGCCGTTTGGCACCTGGTTCTATTCAATCTACAGCTCACAACACAGTGGCTTCCTTCTTTCTTTATTTCATTGGGGTATAGCTGCTTTACAATGCTGTGTTACTTTTTGCTGTGTGACGAAGTGAATCAGCCATACGTATACATATAACCCTTCCCTCTTGGACCTCCCTCCCACCCCATCATCCTGTTCCACCCTTCTAGGTCATCACAGAGCAACAAGCTGAGCTCCTTGTGCTATCCTGCATAGCAAGATCTTTTGAGACCCTCTTCCTAGAATAATGAAAATAAAAACAAAAATGAACATATGGGACCTAATGAAAAGCTTTTGCTCAGCAAAGAAAACCATAAAAAAAAAAAAAGGAAAAGACAGCCTCCAGAATGGGAGAAAGTATCTGCAAACAAAGCAACTAACAAGTGATTAATTTCCAAAACATATAAATAGTCCTTGCAGCTCAATATCAAAACGAACAAACCAATCAATGAATGGGTAGAAGAAACCAAATATACATTTTCCAGAAAAGATATGCATGCATGCATGTATGCTAAGTTGCTTCAGTTGTGTCTAATTCATTGCAACTTCATGGACTGTAGCCTGCCAGGCTCCTGTGTTCATGGAATTCTCTAGCCAAGAATACTGGAGTGGGTTTCCATGCCCTCCTCCATGGAATCTTCCTGACCCAGGGATCAAACAGGTGTCTCCTGAATAGACAGGCAGGTTCTTCACCACTAATGCCACCTGGAGGCCATAAAGAAGATGTAGAGATGGTCAAGAGACTATCAAATGTATCAGAAGATACTCAACATTATTTTTAGGGAAATGCAGATCAAAAATATTAGGTTGGTGTAAAAATAGTAGCTGTTTCAGACCCTGAATTTTAAAACATCATAAATAGGCTTAAACATATCTTTATTAATCAACTAGAAACCATTACAATCAACACAGTTTTGCCAACAAGAAATAAGCTAGTTTTTTTCCTGCAGCAAAAAAAACCCCTGTACTTCAGGATTCTGCACACTTTTGGAAAGCATTTTCTGATTCTTGCTGGTTGTGGAATCATTTTCACTGCAAAAAGTTGTCAAGATCTTGACAAAGTGGTAGTCAGTTGGTGAAAGGTCAGGTGAATATTGTAGATGAGGCAATGCTTTGTAGCCCAATTTTTCAACTTTTGAAGCATTGGTTATGCAACAGGACATTGTTGCAGAGAAGAACTGTGCCCTCTCTGCTAACCAATGCAGGCAGCAGGCATTGTAGTTTTTAGTGCATATCATTGATTTGCTGAGCATATTTCTCAGATGTAATAATTTTACCAGGATTCAGAAAGTTGTCATGGATCAGAAGGGCAGCATACCAACAAACAGTGACCAGTACCCTTTTTTGGGTGAAAATTTGGCATTGAGAATTGCTTTGGAGCTTCTTCTCAGTCCAAGCACTGAGTTAATCATCACTGTGCATAAAATAAGAAACAGTAACACTTCACAGTGATGATTTTCTTGATTTTCCATCAGCTCATGAGGCATCCACTTATCGTTTTTCACCTTTCCAATTTGCTTCAAATGATGAACTACCACAGAATGGTCGAAATCAAGTTCTTGATCAACTTCTCATGCAATTGTAAGAAGATACATTTCAATGATCCTCTGAATTGGTCGTGGTCAACTTCTAATAGCCAGCCATTATGTTCCTCATCTTCAAGACTCTATCTTTGCAAAACTTCTTGAACCACCACTGCACTGTATGTTCATTAGGAGTTCCTAGGCCAAATGTGTTGTTGATGTTGCAAGATGTCTCCACTGCTTAATGATACATTTTGAACTTGAATAACGAAATTGCTCAAATTTGCCTTTTGTCCAACATAATTTTCATAGTTGAAAATACATATAAAATAAATAGCAAGTAAACATAAAGCAAGAAATGTGCATTAAAAGGATGTATAACATAACCACATTTATTTAAGAATGTACTCCATTATCAAATGGCGAAATTTCACAATGAAAAACCACAGTTACCTTTGCATCAACCTAATACAAAACCTAACAGTTTTCTTTAAAGGCAGCACAGGACAGGATCTCCCCGGGAGAAACATGCTACAATCACATTTAACATGTTTACTTACACCTAATGTTCCTCATTATTTGTGATGCTGAATATGGTAATTTAATATGGTGTTGCACATCAGATGTTGTCATTTTTATAGCAGTATTTCTAAAAATATAATTTACATATAATTATATGTGGAAGAAGCACAAGCTGGAATCAAAATTGCCAGGAGAAATATCAATAACCTCAGATATCCAGATGACATCACCCTTATGGCAGAAAGTGAAGAGGAACTCAAAAGCCTCTTGATGAAAGTGAAAGTGGAGAGTGAAAAAGTTGGCTTAAAGCTCAACATTCAGAAAACGAAGATCATTCCCATCACTTCATGGGAAATAGATGGGGAAACAGTGGAAACAGTGTCAGACCTTATTTTGGGGGGCTCCAAAATCACTGCAGATGGTGACTGCAGCCATGAAATTAAAAAACGCTTACTCCTTGGAAGAAAAACTATGACCAACCTGGATAGCATATTGAAAAGAAGAGACATTGCTTTGTCAACAAAGGTCTGTCTAGTCAAGGCTATGGTTTTTCCAGTGGTCATGTATAGATGTAAGAGTTGGACTGTGAAGAAGGCTGAGCACCTAAGAATTGATGCTTTTGAACTGTACTGTTGGAGAATAGTCTTGAGAGTCTTTTGGACTGCAAGGAGATCCAACCAGTCCATTCTGAAGGAGATCAGCCCTGGGATTTCTTTGGAGGGAATGATGCTAAAGCTGAAACTCCAGTACTTTTGCCACCTCATGAGAAGAGTTGACTCATTGGAAAAGACTCTGATGCTGTGAGGGATTGGGTGTAGGAGGAGAAGGGGACAATAAAGAATGGACAACAGATGGCTGGATGGCATCACCGACTCAATGGATGTGAATCTGAGTGAACTCCGGGAGATGGTGATGGACAGGGAGGCCTGGCGTGCTGTGATTCATGGGGTTGCAAAGAGTCAGACATGACTGAGCAACTGAACTGAACTGAACTAATCACATAATCCAGTTGTCTTTGCCATATTCTCTTGGTAAGAAGCAAGTCACAGGTCTTGTCTCAAGGGCAAAGGATTCTACAAGAAAACTAGAAAGGCACCATCTGTCCACCTCAGTAAATAAAGGTAAGACTTCTAAACACCTAAAGATTATTAATCGTATTTCTCTTTTTCATTGATTGATGAAGGCTGTATTATTGATGAACTTATAAATCATATGAAATTGCATGAATTGTATTAAAAGAAAGCAACAGGTCACTAAAAGTCTTAAGTAGTAGGTTAACAGACTTCTGCCTTTAAGTAGAGGCAGTGATTACTCTCTGGAGAAGGCAATTGCAAACGAAATAAACCATCAATCTATGTAAAAGGCAATGTCACATTGGATTAGGGAGTGGTTATGTAACTGACAATCTGTGGATGAAATTGAGATGCTGTTCTGAAAACAGAATTGGGAGGGCCTGGTTAAAAAAAAAAAAGAAAGAGAGAAAGAGAAAATTTTGAAAATAACCTCTGGTGTGGAATTGGATGATGCCCGTTTACTGAGACTGAAATCACTGAAAGAGGAGTTTGTTGGGTAGAGTCGGTTAGTTTGGACTGTCGCAAAACCTCACCCTGTAAAATTTAATTGAAGGACTAGGGTTGTAAAAGTAAGAAGAGAAGGTTGAGCATATTCCCAGATAACAGGAGCATTTAGGTAATTGAAGGGAACAGTATCAGGGAAAGGAATTAGAACTGGCAGTCAAAGGGAAGAGAAAATCGATATAATATGACATAACTGCATGATAGTTGTCAGAACCACAAAATTCTGTAACATGACAGATATAAGTAAGATAAGCAATGGAGAATCCTTTGTTTTATCAGTAAAATCATTTCAGTGCACTCCATCAGTGCAGGTTTCTTTTTTAATCTTGTAGGTGTTTGGGCTTGAGGGCCTTCTGAGTTTATTTGCAGGCACAGAAAACTAATATTGCAAATTAGTTCCTTAAAGGGCTGTCTACTTTTTTTCTACTTATGGTGAAATTTCCCTTTAGGACAGTTTCATCCAGCACTGAATCCTGAAGAAATACAATCTATATTGGCATCTTGAAAAGTTGTAAATGCTGCACAGCATTTTAGGAAACAGAACAATTGAAACACAAATTATTTGTTCCTTTGGAGATTTATTTGGAATCGAAGCTGCCATTTGTTCTGTAGTGACAAGTCCAGCTCTGGCATTTCTCTTGGAATTCTCTTTGCAAGCTTTTTTTAAGCAACAGCAATTGCAGGATACGACATTCCTGGAGATTAATGACTGCCTGGGAGGGGTTGTTCTTTGGTCCGTTAACCCTAACCAGTCATTAATTTCCATGAAAGATCCTGCATGAAAGTTATTATTACTAATATGAACTGAAAATGAAAGAAACATACAGTAGGTGTATTGATTTCACCCTGCCTTTCAGGATGATGCAGTCATTTCATCTGCATAAGGATCTTCAGAAAACTGAAGGTCCTGCATGTAAACCAATCACTTTGCTGTTCTTGGCAATCCCATTTTGCCTACATTGAAACAATTAGCTTAAAAGGAAATTAAGAGTGCAGAAGTCCCCAGATAAAATGGAAAAGTCTTGATCCAACCAACAAATGTTGGTTATGTTAAACACAGTAGATTGCCCAGTTTGACAGAAACAGTTCTCTAAGAAGTAGATTTTGGTTTTAACTTACAAAAGGTACACAGCAACTATTTACTCTCTTAAAATATTCTAAATTAACCTATAAAGACTAAAGTAACATATTGTCCCAAATATATAGTGCTTTTAAAGACACTTTTCACAAAACTTACTAATACAAATCATTATGACAAAAAAAAAAAAAATGTGCCCTAAACAGCAAAATAGGATCATAATGTTAAATCTTATAAATATACTTTGAATTTATTTTCAGACTAGCAAACATTTCAAAATTCATTTGATAAAACTCATGAAGAAAAAGTTATGTAATATTTTACACATGTATGTGAGAAACAATGACAGTTAAATTGTTTTTGAAATATCATGATATATTTATTTCAATGAAATTCAATCCTCATCTTTCATCTTACAAAATATTTTATACTTTCAGTCTTTTCTTTACAAAGTTGTCATTATATGCTATAATGATAATTGCCAGACAAACCGTTTTTAGCAGTATATGCTTTTATCTTGTTGAAATGAATAGAAAATTTAACTAGGAGATTTGGCATATAGTCATATATATATGCATGTACTTGGTATGTTTGTAGTGTATATATATATATATGTATAAATATATATATATACACACACATATAACAACAAGGTGTGCACAGATATATTACATACATATATGTGTTTATGTGCACATATATACACACACTCTCACATGAGCGTATGTGTACATATAAGTATATGTTTATATATACTTATACATATGCCCCTGAAAATGTGTGTGTAATTAATAACCAATTTTCAACACATTCAAGCTACAAATTTACTGAAGGAATATTAAGTTATGCATCACATCACCTTTTGACTTTATAAATAACATAAATTTAAGTCACATTTGCATTAATTTATTATAACTCTGATAATAAAAAACAAGCCTATTCAGTAATTTATAATAAAATATAGTTACATATTATCTCTATAACTTAATACTTCATCATCTGTCTTATAAAATATGTTTATATACTTTCAAAAATGTTTATGTTTATGTCCATTGAAATGTATAATAAATTGTTCCCTTAAGAGAAAGTGTTTGTTTTATCTGATTAGATAAACAATGAAGATTCCTTTAGATCTATACATCATTCCTATATTGAATAACCTATATCTAGAATATTAAGTATTGACCAAAATTATTTAAATTTATGATAACAAAATATTTTGTCAAAGTATATCATGATGTTAAAGGTATATTGTAAAACTCTAACTATATCATTATTAAGTTATTAAATGGGGTGCTCTAAAGTGAAAGAGTCAAAGATATAATTAAAGGATATTTGATAAAAATCTTATAAAGCTTTTTTGATAGAATTTTCAGAATCTGAGAACAGAAGTGTCATTACTGAATTGGTAACAAATTATTTTGCAAATAATATGGATTCCAATCTGCTTTCAACATTATTAAAGGAGAATCTCATCAATTATCTCTTGATAGATCATTACAAATATTTTTGATGATAAATCATGCCCATTATTTTAGCTTATAACTTGGAAAAAAGTTCAAAAACTTGATTGAATTGTTATAACAAATTCATTCCATTTTGATCTAATAATCTGCATCAATAAGTTTTATCTGCATTTACATCTATGTAAATAAAGAGTAGTCTCATTCTTAACACAAATAGTAAGCCACCATTGGCTATATTAACAAATGAAGTCAACAATATCCACGTATATAAAGCAGTCCAAGCTTATTAATGACACATTTGAAAAATAGTCTTCCTTTTCATATTTAATCATAATTTATCATTTTAACATGTTTTTCATCAATTGTAGTAATAAAATTATATTTTAAAAAATTTTAAATTTGGCATCATTATTTCACATAAATTTAAATTTCAAATTATGAAGATTTTTATGCAGAAAGATATGACAGAATGATCACATAAAAGCTCTCCATTATTAATAACTATTACAATAGGAGATATTTACAAGAGTATATAAAATAAATTTAGTTCAATAAAAGAAACAGATTATATTATCATTTAAAAAACCCGTATGCATTCAGTTCAGTTGAGTTCAGTTCAGACCCTCAGTCATGTCCTACTCTTTGTGACCCCATAAACCACAGCACACCAGGCCTCTCTGTCCAGCACCAACTCCCAGAGTCCACCCAAACCTATGTCCATCAAGTCAGTATGCCATCCAACCAGCTCATCCTCTGTCATCCACTTCTCCTACCCTCAGTCTTTCCCAGCATCAGGGTCTTTTCAAATGAGTCAGCTCTTCCCATCAGGTGGGCGAAGTATTGGAGTTTCAGCTTCAACATCAGTCCTTCCAATGAATACCCAGGACTGATCTCCTTTAGGATGGACTGGTTGGATCTCCTTGCAGTCCAAGGGACTCTCAAGAGTCTTCTCCAACAACACAGTTCAAAAGCGTCAATTCTTCAGCGCTCTGCTTTCTTTATAGTCCAACTCTTTTATTTTTTTATTTTTATTTTTTATTTTACTTTATAGTACTGTATTTGTTTTGCCATGCATCAACATGAATCCACCACGGGTGTACATGTGTTCCCAATCCTGAACCCCCCTCCTACTTCCCTCCCCATACCATCTCTCTGGGTCATCCCAATGCATCAGCCCTAAGCATTCTGTATCCTGCATCGAACCTAGACTGGCGATTCATTTCTTATATGATATTATACATGTTTCAATGCCATTCTCCCAAATCATCCCATCCTCTCCCTCTCCCACAGAGTCCAAAAGACTGTTCTATGCTTCTGTGTCTCTTTTGCTGTCTCGCATACAGGGTTATCATTACCATCTTTCTAAATTCCATATATATGTGTTACTGTACTGTATTGGTGTTTTTCTTTCTGGCTTACTTCACTCTGTATAATCGGCTCCGGTTTCATCCACCTCATTAGAACTGATTCAAATGTATTATTTTTAATGGCTGAGTAATACTTCATTGTGTATATGTACCACAGCTTTCTTATTCATTCATCTGCTGATGGACATCTAGTCTGCTTCCATGACCTGGCTATTATAAACAGTGAGGCGATGAACATCTGGGTACACGTGTCTTTTTCAATTCTGGTTTCCTCCATCTGTATGCCCAGCAGTGGGATTGCTTGGTCATCAGGCAGCCATGACCAAGTGGGCTTTATCCCAGGGATGCGAGGATTCTTCAATATCCACAAATAAATCAACGTAATTCACCACATTAACAAATTGAAAAATAAAAGCCATATGATTATCTCAATAGATGCAGAGAAAGCCTGTGACAAAATTCGACATCCATTTATGATAAAAACTCTCCAGAAAGCAGGAATAGAAGGAACAGACCTCAACATAATAAAAGCTATATATGACAAACCCACAGCAAACATTATCCTCAATGGTGAAAAATTAAAAGCATTTCCCCTAAAGTCAGGAACAAGACAAGAACTATTCAACATAGTTCTGGAAGTTTTGGCCACAGCAATCAGAGCAGAAAAAGAAATAATAGGAATCCAAATTGGAAAAGAAGAAGTAAAACTCTCACTGTTTGCAGATGACATGATCCTCTACATAGAAAACCCTAAAGACTCCACCAGACACTTACTAGAGCTAATCAATGAATAAAGTTGCAGGATATAAAATCAATGCACAGAAATCCCTTGCATTCCTATACACTAATAATGAGAAAGTAGAAAAAGAAATTAAGGAAACAATTCCATTCACCAATGCAACAAAAGGAATAAAATACTTAGGAAGATATCTACCTAAAGAAACTAAAGACCTATATATAGACAACTATAAAACACTGATGAAAGAAATCAAAGAGGACACTAATAGATGGAGAAATATACCATGTTCGTGGATAGGAAGAATCAATATAGTGTAAATGAGTATACTACCCAAAGCAATCTACACTTTCAATGCAATCCCTATCAAGCTACGAGCGTTATTTTTCACAGAGCTAGAACAAATAATTTCACAACTTGTGTGGAAATACAAAAAACCTTGAATAGCTGAAGCAATCTTCAGATAGAAGAATGGAACTAGAGGAATCAACTTGTCTGACTTTAGGCTCTACTACAAAGCCACAGTCACCAAGATAGCATGGTACTGGCACAGAGACAGAAATATAGATCAATGGAACAAAATAGAAAGCCCAGAGATAAATCCATGCACCTATGGACACCTGTCTTCGACAAAGGAGGCAAGAATATACAATGGATTAAAGACAATCTCTTTAACAAGTGGTGCTGGGAAAACTGGTCAACCACTTGTAAAAGAATGAAACTAGAACACTTTCTAACACCACACACAAAAAATAAACTCAAAATGGATTAAAGATCTAAACGCAAGACCAGAAACAATAGTCCAACTCTTACATCCATACATGACCACTGGGAAAACCATACCCTTGACGAGATGGACCATTGTTGGCAAAGTAACGTCTCTGCTTTTTAATATGCTGTCTAGCTTGGTCAAAACTTTCCTTCCGAGGAGTAAGAGTCTTTTAATTTCATGACTGCAATCACCATCTGCAGTGATTTTGGAGCCCAGAAAAATAAAGTCAGCCACTGTTTCCATTGTTTCCCCATCTATTTGCCATGTAGTGATGGGACTGGATGCCATTATCTTAGTTTTCTGAATGTTGAGCTTTAAGCCAACATTTTCACTTTCTTCTTTCACTTTCATCAGTAAGCTCTTTAGTTCTTCTTCAGTTTCTGCCATAAGGGTGGTGTCACCTGCATATCTGAGGTTATTGATATTTCTCCCAGCAATCTTGATTCCAGCTTGTACTTCCTCCAGTCCAGCGTTTCTCATGATGTACTCTGCATATAAGTTAAATAAGCAGGGTGATAATATACAGCCACAATGTACTCCTTTTCCTATTTGGAACCAGTCTATTGTTCCATGTCCAGTTCTAACTGTTGCTTCCTGATCCGCATATAGGTTTCTCAAGAGGCAGATTAGGTGGTCTGGTATGCCCATCTCTTTCAGAATTTTCTACAGTTTATTGTGATCCACATAGTCAAAGGCTTTGGCATAGTCAATAAAGCAGAAATAGATGTTTTTCTGGAACTCTCTTGCTTTTTTGATGATCCAGTGGATGTTGGCATTTTGATCTCTGGTTCCTCTGCCTTTTCTAAAACCAGCTTGAACATCTGGAATTTCACGGTTCACGTATTTCTGAATCCTGGCTTGGAAAATTTTTAGCATTACTTTACTAGCATGTGAGATGAGTGCAACTGTGTGGTAGTTTGAGCATTCTTTGGCATTGCCTTTCTTTGGGATTGGAATGAAAACTGACCTTTTCCAGTCCTGTGGCCACTGCTGAGTTTTCCAAATTTGCTGGCACATTGAGCACAGCACTTTCACAGCATCATCTTCCAGGATTTGAAATAACTCCACTGGAATGCCATCACCTCCTCTAGCTTTGTTCCTAGTGATTCTTTCTAAGGCCCACTTGACTTCACATTCCAGAATGTCTGGCTCTAGGTGAGTGATCACACCATCTTGATTATCTGGGTAGTGAATCTCTTTTTTGTACAGTTCTTCTGTGTATTCTTGCCACCTGCTTCTGTTAAGTCCATACCATTTCTGTCCTTTATTGACCCCAACTTTGCATCAGAAGTTCCCTTAGTATCTCCAATTTTCTTGAAGAGATCTCTAGTCTTTTCCATTGTGTTGTTTTCCTCTATTTCTTTGCATTAATCACTGAGGAAGGCTTTCTTATCTCTTCTTGCTATTCTTTGGAACTCTGCATTCAATGGGTGTATCTTTCCTTTTCTCCTTTGTTTTTCTTCTCCGTTCTTTTCACAGGTATTTGTAAGGCCTTGCCATACAATCTTACAATTGTATTCCTAGTTATTTATATACTTGAATTAAAGACTTACACACTCTTATAAAAACCTATTTGTAAATTTATAGCTTATTTATTCATAATTGCCAAATTTGGAAGCAAGGAAGATATTCTTTAATAAGTGAATGCATAAAAGACTACAGTATGTCCATAGAATGGAATATTTTCAGCAATAATTAGAAATGAGCTTCCACATCACAAAAAGACGTTTAAGAAGTTTAATGTTTAATAAGTATTTCTAAGTGAAAAAAGCCAGTGAAATACTAGAGGTAGTACAAATTATATGATATTCTGGAAAAGATAAAACAATAGTTGTTGTAAGAAGGTCAGTGACTGACTTAGTTTCTATGAGTGAGTGAGTGAGTGAAGTCGCTCAGTTATGTCCGACTCTTTGCGACCCCATGGACTATAGCCTACCAGGCTCCTACATCCATGGGATTCTCCAGGCAAGAATACTGGAGTGGGTTGCCATTTCCTTCTCCAAAGAGTTTCTATGGAAAAAGGCAAAAGATTGCAAGATGAAATATGCAAGGTTATTTTTAGGGTGTAGAAACTAGTATTCTGAATAATACTTTATTTTTTGAAACATATGGAGATACATCACACAGAGGGAAGCATAAATGTATGGAAAGTTTTAAAAAACGGACAAGGTCAGATCTCAGGATGGAACCCAGAATGTGAAAAAAATTTAACTATATTATAAATGAAATGACCTCATTGAAAGGAAAGGAAAAGTGAAGTTGCGCAGTCATGTCTGACTCTTTGTGACCCCATGGACCATAACCTACAAGGTTCCTCTGTCCATGTAATTTTCCAGGCAAGAGTACTGGAGTGGATTGTCATTTTTTTTCTCCAGGGGCTCTTCCCGACCCAGCGATCGAACCTGGGTCTCCCACGTTGCGGGCAGACGCTTTCAGTCTGAGCCACCAGGGAAGCCAGGGAAGACCTCACTGAAGGGGTCCAGAGAATAGGTGCTGACCTAAGTAATCTTGCAAAAGATTAGAGTCTGTAAAACTAAAGGCAAAGGAACTACATATAAGAAACCTGTTCCAGAGAATGAAGTTGTTGATGACAGGAGTATGAGTTAACAAGTTTGATATTGCTTGATTTGCGTGCTGGAAGTGAACCAGAAGCACATGTATGGCAGACACACACATGGAAGCATGCATGCTCCCACACTGTCGAGTAATTGTCAGAGTTGCACAGGAAATGATGGAAAGACGCCCAATGGCCAAAGCTGGAATAATTACAAGATAAATTTTAGAAGTCTTGAATTTTAGCCTGAAGTATAGAATAAATATCTGTGTGTCAATTTTGATACAAATATATGATGAAATAAATAAAGTCTCCTCTGTAAAAGGAATCCAATTATATATGTAGATATTCTGTTCTTAAGAAGGGAAGCATAGCTTTCCAATACTGAGGTATAGGCTATATATATAAGGCATAAGCTCTATGACTTTGTTGTGAAGAGGACAAGGCAGAAATGAGAACAACAGAAAAACTACGTAGTGGAGAAATCTGATAAGCCCTATCTCAGCTAGGTGAGCATCATCAATATCAACTGTGATAAATCCTGTTTACATTGCCCTTGCTAGGATGGGACCAAAATCACACATCATCTGTCTTCTCCTCTGGTCCCAAAACCATAACTATGGTTTTTCTTACTGTGACAAAAAGAAAAAGTAAAGTGGGAGAAATTCTACCAAACACCTGACCAGTATTCCTCAAAGCTATCAACATCACTGAAAAGTAAGTATGTGTAACTTACTCCCAAGAGGAGCCTAAGGAGACGTGACAAGTAGATGTGATGTGGTAAACTGAGCAAACTCTTGGAACAACAACAACAAAAAATAAGTAAATATAAAATATTAGTAGAAACTCAGAATGGTGTATATGGAATCCTACTATACTCTCAATTTTCCTGTAAACCTAAAGCTGTTCTAAAAATAATCTACTTGAAAATAAAGTAGGCGATAGAGTCTTGCTTGTATATCCTATAAATTTTTAGTCTTTGAGCTCTTAGAATTTTTATTTACATGTAAAAAAAGAATAAATTAATTAAACAAAAATAGCTAACTAAACAAATAAAACCACAAAAGAACTGTACACAAAAATCTTCATGACCAAGATAATCACTACGGTGTGATCACTCACCTAGAGCCAGACATTCTGGAATGTGAAGTCAAGTGGGCTTTAGGAAGCATCACTACCAACAAAGCAAGGGGAGGTGATGACATTCCAGTTGAGCTATTTCAAATCTTGAAAGACAATGCTGTGAAAGTGCTGCACTCAAGATGCCAGCAAATATGGAAAATTCAGCAGTAGCCACAGGACTGGAAAAGATCAGTTTTCATTCCAATCCCAAAGAAAGGCAATGCCAAAGAATGCTCCAACTACCACACAATTGCACTCATCTCACATGCTAGTAAAGTAATGCTAAAAATTCTCCAAGCCAGGCTTCAGCAATACATGAACGTGAACTTCCAGATGTTCAAGCTGGTTTTAGAAAAGGCAGAGGAACCAGAGATCAAGTTGTCAACATCCGCTGGATCATCGAAAAAGCAAAATAATTCCAGAAAAACATATATTTCTGCTTTATTGACCATGCCACAGCCTTTGACTGTGTGGATCACAATAAACTATGGAAAATTCCAAAAAAGATGGGCATACCAGACTGCTGGACCTGCATCTTGAGAAACTTGTATGCAGGTGAGGAAGCAACAGTTAGAACTGGACATGGAACAACAGACTGGTTCCAAATAGGAAAAGGAGTACATCAAGGCTGTATATTATCACCCTGCTTATCTAACTTATATGCAGAGTACATCATGAGAAATGCTGGGCTGGAAGAAGTACAAGCTGGAATCAAGATTGCTGGGAGAAATATCAATAACCTCAGATATGCAGATGACACCACCCTTATGGTAGAAAGTGAAGATGAACTAAAGAGCTTCTTGATGAAAGTGAAAGAGGAGAGTGAAAAAGTTGGCTTAAAGCTCAACATTCAGAAAACAAAGATATTTGAATCCGGTCCCATCACTACATGGCAAATCGATGGGGATACAGTGGAAACAGTGGTTGACTTTATTTTTCTGGGCTCCAAAATCACTGCATATGGTGATTGCATGAAACTAAAAGACACTTACTCTTTGGAAGGAAAGTTATGACCAAGCTAGACAGCATATTAAAAAGCACAGACATTACTTTGCCAACAAATGTCCATCTCGTCAAGGCTACGGTTTTTCCAGCGGTAATGTATGGATGTGAGAGGTGGACTATAAAGAAAGCTGAACACTGAAGAATTGATGCTTTTGAACTGTCGTGTTGGAGAAGACTCTTGAGAGTCCCTTGGACTGCAAGGAGATCCAACCAGTCCATCCTAAAGGAGATCAGTCCTGGGTGTTCATTGGAAGGAATGATGTTGAGGCTGAAACTCCAATACTTTGCCCACCTGATGGGAAGAGCTGACTCATTTGAAAAGACCCTGATGCTGGGAAAGATTGAGGGCAGGAAGAGAAGGGGACAACAGAGGATCAGATGGTTGGATGGCATCACCAACTCAATGGACATGGGTTTGGGTGGACTCCTGGAGTTGGTGATGGACAGGGAGACCTGGAGTGCTGCAGTTCATGGGGTCGCAGAGTCAGACACAACTGAGCGACTGAACTGAACTGAACTGATGGCAAGGATTTAGCTTTGTTAAAACAAACAAACAAACAAACAAACAAAACAAACTGTTAAACTCTCTTCTAAAGTGACTGCATCATTTCATTAATGTATTTCCATCAGCAATAAATTTGAGTTCTGGTTGCTTTGAATTATCATCAGCATTTCTTACTGTCAGGTTTTTTTTGTTTGTTTGTTTTGTTTTGGATTTTAGTTATTGTAATAGGTAGGCAATGGTTTCTACTTTAGTCTTAATTTGCATTTCCCTAATGACAAATGATTGAGAAGGAAATGGCAACTCACTCCAGTGTTCTTGCCTGAAGAATCCCGGGGATGGTGAAGTCTGGCGGGCCACCATCATCCTTTCAAATGATCTTACACCTTCTGTATTTCTTCTTTTGTGAAGTGTCTGTTCAGGTCTTTTATTCATTTTTAATTGAATTATTTGTTTCCTTATTGTGGAGTTTGAAGAATTCTCTGTATATTTTTTATATAAGTCCTTTATTGGAAGTATCCTTGATAAAGAAAATGGATGACGTAGTTTTTCAAATGGTAGCTTATCAAACTTACTTTGGTTATTTTTTAAAACTGGTGTAGCAGCTAACAGTTAAATTTTCTTCTGTTATTCAAGTTTATTTCAGAAAAATCTATTAAAGTGTGACTTCACTGGGGTTCCCTTCAAGGTAACAAGGGGAGTTTGGGAGTAAATGGAGGTTCTTAGAAAATAGTTTGTGATTCTCCATCACAAAGAATTTACCCTCTTTTGTGAGTCACCCTTTGATCCTAAGGATTGAAGAGACTCCTGATCATAAAGATGATGTATAATGGATAATATTTCATAATCCACATTCATCACTCTTTTTATTATTACCACTAACTTTAGAAAAGAGGGAAGTATTTCTTCAGGGGAATGGAAGGATACACAAGTAGGCTGCAAATGGAGAAATAAGAGAATCTGATTTTAAAAAATTAAAATGCCATCATTTCCATCACTCCAACTTAAATACCTGCTTCACATGAATATCAGTCTTCCATAATTCAAGGACTAGATATACAGACTGAAAGTAAAAAATCTGCACATTAATGAACATAAAAGTTGTATTTTCCTTCATCATATTCCACATGTTTATCATGACAAAATTTTATTCAAATGTGTTATTTTGAACACTCCACATGGAGACATGTATTTAATAATCTATTTTTGTCAGTAATTATGGTTAGGTATTGAGAACTCAGAACTGCATAAGGAAATAGATTCTAGATGACAATAAAATTCAATGACACTTGCAGTCACACTACTTTATATATTACTGTCAACAATACCAGGAAGAGCAGGAAAAGTAATGATATTCAAAGGAATGATGCATACAAAAGTGAAATCTAACAGTTACCTCTTAAATGTCAGTGTTTCAATAGGCAAAAATTACATATTTTTGCACTGTTGTAATTGAATAATTTAATTAAATTAAATAATTGCAGACCTCATCTTACAAACTCAAGCAATTTAAAACAATGTGAAGAGGCATATAATTTTTCAAATTAATTTAGAGGGTAAGTGAGCAAATATTTTGAACTTCACTGACTCATCATCATCAAAGCAGTGACCACCCCACCCCAGAAGACCTTCCTCTGATATATCAGAATGCTAGACCTTGACTATTCAAGAGGCAAGAATGAATACATTTCTTTCCTTT
Organism: Ovis aries; assembly: GCF_016772045.2. Classification (NCBI taxonomy): domain Eukaryota; kingdom Metazoa; phylum Chordata; class Mammalia; order Artiodactyla; family Bovidae; genus Ovis; species Ovis aries. Next base: position 93,835,893 of record NC_056060.1, read on the forward strand.
TTTGTCTTGCCTTTGGATCAAAGTTATAATCAGATTATAGCATATGCTAAGTCTTTAGCTGGAATTAGTACTTCATTATGAACAGATAAATTTTTATATTGCTTCACAAGCCACTAATAACTGGTGATGAAATGGGTCATATTTATAGTTTCTTTTTTGGGGATTGGTAGTGAAGAGCTGAAGAAGTTAAGAGGAATTATTTTGGAGCATTAACCCTCTGTTCAAGGGAAACAGCTTGATCCTGAGACTCAGTTTAAGGGCCTGGAATCAGGACAGTGGAATCCTGAATGATGACCATGTGCAAATGTTACATGCAAGTGAGGCATTACTGTAGATTAAGATATGAGGTCTTCCAAATGGAGTCTGTCTCTTCAATTAGAATTGTGATACTTTGCATAGGCTACATTTATTCCCTGATTATAAATTGCATTGCCAATGTGTTTATGTTGGTTATCTCTTCTTATTGTAAGTTAATAAGAGGTCATTAACTTTATTTTCTGCAATATGTGCATCATAGATATTATTTAAATATTTATTTTTGAGTGTATCCTTTCTATTACTCAACATTTTACTATGCGAAAGTCACAGTACTTGACTCTCAGAATTTAATGATATACTTACTCTCCTGAAAACATTCATACTATAAATAGAGCATTAATGTAAAATATAATCTTAGAAATTGGAATTTAGTCATTCTATCATAAGACAATTAATGTACCAACCCAGCACTGGTAACTATGCTAGGACTGAAAGCTATAAATGAAATTAAAATCTAGTCATATATGTCAAGCAGATGATCGTCTGGAGTGTGTGTGTGTGTGTGTGTGTGTGTGTGTGTGTGTGTGTGTGCGTGTGCATGTGCATGTTCATTTACTTAGTTGTGTCCAACTATTTTGCAACTTCACAGACACTAGCCCACCAAGCTCCTCTGTCCATGGAACTCTCCAGGCAAGAATACTAGAGTGGGTTGCCAGGGGATCTTTCAACCCAGGGACTGAACCCATGTTTCCTGAATTGCCTGCATTGGAGGTGGATTCTTTATGATTGAGCCACCTGAGATTAGTCTGACAGAGGAAATAGAAATGCAATCATTCCAGTACAATCAGGGAAAGAGACAAAGGAATAAGTCTATTGCATTTAAAACGATATGTGCTATACTTGATAAGTTCATATTACAATACTTCTGGGTAACTTTAAAACATTCCCCATGTGCAGATGGACAATTCTGATAATTCATTGGTATGTGAACAAGGGTCTTTTAATGCAATGTGAAAATATCCTCCTTTTTGTAATAGTTTCTAGATTGTTTTAAAATATTTTATACAAATATAAATGATTGAGTTGTATAGCAAGGAAACATAATGATTGGCATATTTTGAAACATTATTAAAATTTTATTATTTTTCAGTTTGTTTATTTTGCTGGAGCAGAAAATATGCCAAAGTTCCTATGATTTTAAACTTAGATTTTCACATTCTTTTATAATAGTATCCATATAGAACTTGATAATAAAAAGTACAAGTATATTAGCTACATCTTAACTCATCAAGTCCAATTTCCCATTCATTGTATACCATTAAGAAAGACAAAAGGCTGATGATTAAATTTTGAGATAACATTGGTTGTAAAGGCCCATCCCCATTTCAGAAATGTTAGTATATGAAATAAATGTGCATCTCAGACATAAAATCTGGTATGTCTTTTCTTTTTCCTTCTTCCTGAAGATTGCTTATAAAATTCATGGCTCTTAGAGTCCAGAAAATGTGGTAGTTTAAAGTGAAGCCTGTCATTAGTATGCCTGTGACATAAAGTAAATTATTCAACATCTTTGAACCTTAGTGTTTTTATTAATTAATAAATAAAATTGGTATAAATTAATACTTTACAGATAATTAAATATGCATGGTAAATTAATTCAGATTGATGGTTCTCTCCCAAAACATCAGCACCAAAGAAATTAGGGAAATAGAATGAAATCTAAGGAAAGACATGAATAAGCTGCAGGGATAACAGAAGTCTTTTCTGAACGAATGTGTGGTTTCTTGTGATTGAAGTGGGAGGGGCCTTTCACGGAGAGGTTTCCATCTTCCTCTTGCCCTTACTCCTTCTCCGTGCCTTCGGAAATAAACACGTCTTCTCACACACACACACACAAAAGCCGAGGCTAATGTCAAGACCATTGACATAGCTTTCTACAGGGTGATTTCTGGGACACACAAAAGCCCAAATCTCTGAAGATGTGCAGAAACAACTGAACGTGACTACCCTGTGTGATTATCTCACTAGCCTTCCACTATTAAACCCACAGCACAATGCATTACAATACTAGGAACACTGCATATTACTGCTTTTGCTAGAGGCAAAAAGACAAAAGCTATTCGAGGGGAAGGACTGAGAGTCTCGAGGCTCTCCAACATGGGGACTACTTCTCTTTCACTAAGATCATCTGAGGTGGCCAGCACTGGGATATAGAACATATATGCATTATGAGACAGAGAGCTGAGGCCTCTTAGGAAATAAATATAGATTCAAACAGAAGTGTAAATACAGTTTAAAAACTATTGGATAAATAAGAAGCAAGAGATATTACCAGTTAAAAATACAGGAAAAAATGTATTATAAAAGAGATAAAAGAATAAATAGGCAACATTTCATAATCATTCATAGCTAATTATTAAGTATAAAACATAATGATGAAAATAAAGAACACATGAGATAAGATAAATTCCATATTGAATGAAGCTGATTAAAAAATTACTGAATTAGAAGATCTGATTGAATACTTCCACTGAACAAAACATAACAAGATAAAAAGTTACAAATATAAGAGTTAAAGTTATAAAAATGGAACAAAAATTGTCATTATACAGATAACTGAATCCTTTAAAGAGACAGAAATAAAAATGAAAACAAATGACATATTTGTAGATATAATGAAGATTGTTTCTAGAATTTAAAACAAAATCAAGTTGAAATAAAGTATAAAACACTAAACTTCAGAAACAAGAATAAATTTAAAGAATTCCAAACGGTTTAGAGAAAAAGAATAGACTACTAATAAGAAAAAAAAAAAAAAAGTTTGCCAGCAGACTCTTCAAAAGCAACAATGGATTATAGAAAGAATATATTATTTTTTAAGTACAGAAGAAAAAATACTGTAAACTGAGAACCTATTTAGGCAGATTACCATCCAGAAATAAGGATATATTAGAAATATATCTCAGGTATGTAAATTCACAGGTGGCACTAGTAGTAAAGAACCCGCCTGCAAATGCAGGAGATATGAGATGTGGGTTCTATGCCTGGGTGGGGGCGACCCCATGGAGGAGGGCATGCCAACCCACTTCAGTATTCTTGCCTGGAGAATCCCATGGACAGAGGAGCCTAGTGGGCTACAGTGCATAGGGTCACAAAGAATAGGTCATAACTGAAGTGACTTCAATAACCTCAGATATGCAGATAACACCACTCTTATGGCAGAAAGTGAAGAAGAACTAAAAAAACCTGTTGATGAAATTGAAAGAGGAGAGTGAAAAAGTTGGCTTAACATTCAGCTCAACATTCTAGCTCAATGTTCAGAAAACTAAGATCATGGCATCCAGTCCCATCACTTCATGGAAAATAGATGAAGAAACAGTGGAAACACTGTCAGACTTTATTTTTGGGTGCTCCAAAATCACTGCAGATGGTGAGTGCAGCCATGAAATTAAAAGATGCTTACTCCTTGGGAGGAAAGTTATGACCAGCCTAGATAGCATATTAAAAAGCAGAGACATTACTTTGCCAACAAAAGTCTGTCTAGTCAAGGCTATGATTTTTCCAGTGGTCATGTATGGATGTGAGAGTTGGACTATAAAGAAAGCTGAACACTGAAGAATTGATGCTTTTGAACTGTGGTGTTGGAGAAGACTCTTGAGAGTCCCTTGGACTGCAAGGAGATCTAACCAGTCCATCCTAAAGGAGATCAGTCCTGGGTGTTCATTGGAAGGACTGATGTTGAAGCTGAAACTCAAATATTTTGGCCACCTGATGCGAAGAGCTGACTCATTTGAAAAGACCCTGATGCTGGGAAAGATTGAGGGCAGGAGAAGGGGCGACAGAGGATGAGATGTTGGATGGTATCACCGACTCAATGGACATGGGTTTGGGTGGACTCTGGGTGTTGATTGTGGACAGGGAGGCCTGGCATGCTGCATTTCATGGGATTACAGAGTAGGACATGACTGAGAGACTGAACTGAACTGAATTGAACTGAAATGACAGCACATAGCAGATATAAATTCTCAGAATCTAGCTACTCAAAATTTGCACTAGGAAGATTAGTTTGGAGGCAATGTTCAAAAAAAAAAAAAAAAAGGCTGATCTAAGAGACACTGCTGATCTTAGACATGTGTCTTAGAGACATGTGAGAATTCGGGATAGTCACATTTCTTCCTTAAACATTTATAAACTTAAAATTTGAGTAAGATAAAATATAAACAAAATTGTAAATTCTATGTAGAGTCAGCTATAGTTAAAAATTTATCTAGAATTTATCAATACAATGGGAATTATGGTGAGTCTCAAGTCATTTGATACTAGGCTAAAATGAAAGTTTAGCTAGCAATTTGTAACAGGGGCATAATTTGTAAGAGCAGAGACAATTTGGAGTAATTGAAATTAGAAAGTGGGATGGACTAATACTGTCCAACCATACAAACAATTACAATAAACATAAAAAAGACCAAATTTGTTGACTGAAATTTCGAGCTGGGTTGGATTTGAAAAAGAAGAAAATAAAATATAGTTAAATGATATTCCACAGGAAATGGAATAGAACAAAATAAAATAGTAGAGTAAAAACATCAAGAAAATTGGTTGCATTATAGTATATCAAGTTAAATAGGTTTAAAGAAAAAAGTATCAGTAAACATTTTCACTATATTATGGCATAAGGTTTCAGTTCACTTCAGTTCAGTCGCTCAGTCTGTCCTACTCTTTGCAACCCCATGGACCGCAGCATGCCAGGCCTCCCTGTCCATCACCAACACCCAGAGTTTACTCAAACTCTTGTTCATTGAGTCAATGATGCCATCCAACCATCTTATCCTCTGTCGTCCCCTTCTCCTCCTGCCTTCAATCTTTCCCAACATCAGGGTCTTTTCAAATGAGTCAGCTCTTTACATCAGGTGGCCAAAGTGTTGGAGTTTCAGCTTCAACATCAGTCCTTCAAATCAACACCCAGGACTGATCTCCTATAGGATGGACTGGTTGGATCTCCTTCCTGTTCATATATAAAATTATAAATGGTATATAAATATATATATATGTATTCATATGTATGTGCCCAGTCCCTCGGTCATGTTTAAGTGTTTACAGTGACATAGACTGTAGCCCACTAGGCTCCTCTATCCATGGGGTTCTTCAGGCAAGTGTGGTGCCATTCCCTTCTCCAGGGCATCTTCCTGACACATGTATCTTACATCTCCTCCATTGGCAGGCAGGTTCTTTACCACTAGTGCCACTTGGGAAACACTATCTATTTATTATATCAGATCAGTTCAGTTCAGTCACTCAGTCGTGTCCGACTCTTTGCAACCCCATGAATCGCAGTATGCCAGGCCTCCCTGTCCATCACCATCTCCCTGAGTTCACTCAGACTCCCGTCCATCAAGTCTGTGATGCCATCCAGCCATCTCATCCTCTGTCATCCTCTTCTCCTCCTGCCCCCAATCCCTCCCAGCATCAGAGTCTTTTCCAATGAGTCAACTCTTCGCATGAGGTGACCAAAGTACTGGAGTTTCAGCTTTAGCATCATTCCTTCCAAGGAAATCCCAGGGTTGATCTCCTTCAGAATGGACTGGTTGGATCTCCTTGCAGTCCAAGGGACTCTCAAGAGTCTTCTCCAACGCCACAATTCAAAAGCATCAATTCTTCGGTGCTCAGCTTTCTTCACAGTTCAACTCTCACATCCATACATGACCACAGGAAAAACCATAGCCTTGACTAGGCGGACCTTAGTTGGCAAAGTAATGTCTCTGCTTTTGAATATACTATCTAGGTTGGTCATAACTTTTCTTCCAAGGAGTAAGCGTCTTTTAATTTCATGGCTGCAGTCACCATCTGCAGTGATTTTGGAGCCCAGAAAAATAAAGTCTGACACTGTTTCCACTGCTTCCCCACCTATTTCCCATGAAGCGATGGGAACAGATGCCGTGATCTTCATTTTCCGAATGTTGAGCTTTAAGCCAACTTTTTCACTCTCCTCTTTCACTTTCATCAAGAGGCTTTTTAGCTCCTCTTCCCTTTCTACCATAAGGGTGGTGTCATCTGCATATCTGAGGTGACTGATATTTCTCCTGGCAAAGTTGATTCCAGCTTGTGTTTCCTCCAGTTCAGTGTTTCTCATGATGTACTCTGCATATAAGTTAAATAAGCAGGGTGACAATATACAACCTTGATGTACTCCTTTTCCTATTTGGAACCAGTCTGTTGTTCCATGTCTAGTTCTAACTGTTGCTTTCTGACCTGCATACCGGTTTCTCAAGAGGCAGATTAGGTGGTCTGGTATTCCCATCTCTTTCAGAATTTTCCACAGTTGATTGTGATCCATACAGTCAAAGGCTTTGGCATAGTCAAGAAAGCAGAAATAGATGTTTTTTTTTCTGGAACTCTCTTGCTTTTTCCATGATCCAGCTGATGTTGGCAATTTGATCTCTGGTTCCTCTGCCTTTTCTAAAACCAGCTTGAACATCTGGAAGTTCACTGTTCACGTATTGCTGAAGCCTGGCTTGGAGAAGTTTGAGCGTTGCTTTACTAGCATGTGACATGAGTGCAATTGTGCGGTAGTCTGAGCATTCTTTGGCATTGCCTTTCTTTGGGATTGGAATGAAAACTGACCTTTTCCAGTCTTGTGGCCACTGCTGAGTTTTCCGAATTTGCTGGCATATTGAGTGGAGCACTTTCACAGCATCATCTTTCAGGATTTGAAATAGCTCTACTGGAATTCCATCACCTCCACTGGTTTTGTTCGTAGTGATGCTTTCTAAGACCCACTTGACTTCACATCCCAAGATGTCTGGCTCTAGATGAATGATCACATCATCATGATTATCTGGGTCGTGAAGATCTTTTTTGTACAGTTCTTCCATGTATTCTTGCCACCTCTTCTTAATATCTTCTGCTTCTGTTAGGTCCAGACCATTTCTGTCCTTTATCGAGCCCATCTTTGCATGAAATGTTCCCTTGGTATCTCTAATTTTCTTGAAGAGATCTCTACTCTTTCCCATTCTGTTCTTTTCCTCTATTTCTTTGCATTGATCACTAAAGAAGGCTTTCTTATCTCTTCTTGCTATTGTTTGGAACTCTTCATTCAGATGCTTATATCTTTCCTTTTCTCCTTTGCTTTTTGTTTCTTTTCTTTTCACCGCTATTTGTAAGGCCTCCCCAGACAGCCATTTTGCTTTTTTGCATTTATTTTCCATGGGGATGGTCTTGATCCCTGTCTCCTGTACAGTGTCACAAATCTCATTCCATAGTTCATCAGGCACTCTATCTGTCATATCTAAGCCCTTAAATATATTTTGCACTTCCACTGTATAATCATAAGGGATTTGATTCAGGTCATACCTGAATGGTCCAGCAGTTTTCCCTACTTTCTTCAATTTGAGTCTGAATTTGGTAATAAGGATTTCATGATCTGAGCCACAGTCAGCTCCTGGTCTTTTTTTTTGTTGACTGTATAGAGCTTCTCCATCTTTGACTGCAAAGAATATAATCAATCTGATTTCGGTGTTGACCGTCTGGTGATGTCCATGTGTACAGTCTTCTCTTGTGTTGCTGGAAGAGAGTGTTTGCTATGACCAGTGCATTATCTTGGCCAAACTCTATTAGTCTTTGCCCTGCTTCATTCCGCATTCCAAGGCCAAATTTGCCTGTTACTCCAGGTGTTTCTTGACTTCCTCCTTTTGCATTCCAGTCCCCTATAATGAAAAGGACATGTTTTTTGGGTGTTTGTTCTAAAAGGTCTTGTAGGTCTTCATAAAACCATTCAACTTCAGCTTCTTCAGCATTACTTGTTGGGGCATAGACTTGGATAACTGTGATATTGAATGGTTTACCTTGGAGACGAACAGAGATCATTCTGTTGTTTTTGAGATTGCATCCAAGCACTGCATTTCGGACTCTTTTGTTGACCATGATGGCTACTCCATTTCTTCTGAGGGATTCCTGCTCGCAGTAGTAGATACAATGGTGATCTGAGTTAAATTCACCCATTCCAGTCCATTTTAGTTTGCTGATTCCTACAAAGTCGACATTCACCCTTGCCATCTCTTGTTTGACCACTTCCAATTTGCCTTGATTCATGGACCTGACATTCCAGGTTCCTATGCAATATTGCTCTTTACAGCATCAGATCTTGCTCTATCACCAGTCACATCCACAACTGGGTATTGGTTTTGCTTTGGCTCCATCCCATCATTCTTTCTGGAGTTATTTTCCACTGATCTCCAGTAGCATATTGGGCACCTAATGACCTGGGGAGTTCCTCTTTGATATCCTATCATTTTACCTTTTCATACTGTTCATGGAGCTTCAAGACAAGAATACTGAAGTGGCTTGCCATTCTCTTCTCCAGTGAACCACATTCTGTCAGACCTCTCCACCATGACCTGCCTGTCCTGGGTTGCCCCGCAGGCATGGCTTGGTTTCATTGAGTTAGACAAGGCTGTGGTCCTAGTGTGATTAGATTGCCTAGTTTTCTGTGAGTATGGTTTCAGTGTGTCTGCTCTCTGATGCCCTCTTGCAACATCTACCATTTTACTTGCATTTGTCTTACCTTAGGCATGGAGTATCTCTTCATGGCTGCTCCAGCAAAGCACAGCCGCTGCTCTTACCTTAGACGAGGGGTATGTATATGTATATGTGTGTGTGTGTGTGTGTGTGTGTGTGTGTGTGTGTGTGTGTGTGTAATTGCCAAGAATATATACAATTATAGACATAGATGCACCTCATAAAACAGTATTCAAGTATATAAAGCAAAATTTGACAGAACTACATTCATGGTTCTATTCGTCATTTGGGCTTTGTTGATAGGTCAGTTGGTAAAGAATTTGCCTACAATGCAGGAGACTCTGGTTCGATTCCTGGGTTGGAAGATCTACTGGAGAAGGGACAGGCTACCCACTCCAGTATTCCACTGTGGCTCAGTTGTTAAAGAATCCACCTGCAATGTGGGAAAACTGGGTTCAATATCTTTGTTGGGAAGATCCCCTGGAGAAGCGAAAGTCTACTCCAGTATTCTGGCCTGGAGAATTCCATGAACTTTATGGTCCATGGGGGTCACAAAGATTGAAGGATTGAGCGAGTTTCATTTTCACTTATTGGTCATTTGCGTTTCTTTTGTGAAATGTATGTATGTTTATATTTTTGTCCATTTCTTCCTCTGTTGTATTACCTTTTTTATTTTCAGCAGATTGCTAGATATAGGTCTTTGATATTAGCAGTTCCTCAGCTATAAATGTTACAGATGAGAAGATATTCAGTCTTAATATTAATTTGGAAAACACAAATCAGGATGATTTGTCATTTTATAATTATTCAACAGGCATTGGCAAATGGTAAGCCTGATAATATGCAGGTTTATAGAAAACAAGAATCGACAGACTTTTAACATGGCAGGAAGTGAAACCCAAGGGATCAAACCCAAGTCTCCCTCATTGAGGGTAAATTCTTTACCTCTTGCGCCACAAAGAAAGCTCTAACATGGAAGGTACAGGTGCACATTTGGAAAAGGATTTCACATCATCCTGAAAAGTTCTATGATCACACATTTTACAAGCCAGTGTCTCCAATCTAGATAAAAACTTTTGCAAGATTCTCACCAGGACACTTGTTCAAGAAAGTTATAAGAATAATACAAAACATGAAAATAATATGCAGGCACATCGATAGCATAATGAATAAATAACCAGTGTGTGATACATTAAACCAGTGGTTTTAAACCTCTGAAGATTTTGGTCTGCAGGAGACATTTGGCAATGTTTGGAGATGTGCTTGGTTGTCTGAAAGTGGAGAATGAGACTTGTGTCCAATAAAGACACCAGGGGTGCTCCTGAGGGTTACTTAATGCACAGGACAGCCTCTCAGACCAACAGATTATGTTGTCCGATATTTCAGTTGTTCTGCCAAGGTCGACAAATCCTGTGTTAAAACAATGAAATATATACAAAAGAGAATGGATTAATTACCAAATGTTAAGGACCTTACCAGTGTTAAGGACATGCCACAAGATGAATTAATCATGATGAGGTAATATGGAATGACAGAATTACAAACCCAAGGATTTCTTACTGTATGGTATATTTTTGGATAAATTTAAGAACATCCAAAATCAATAACAAACATGTGTATATTAGTAAAATGTTCATGAAAAACAATGTTAAATAAAACCAGGAGTATTAGGAACATACTAAAAAGATACATCAGTTGTGAAGGGGGAGAGAATGGGAAAGCTACCGTGAACATTGTTCTCATTTTCAGTGACGGAACCACATGTGTTTACAGAAGAGAGAAAGCCATTCTGAACCTATTAAGAGAGGATGCTATAAAACCAGGGTTGTGACAAATTCCAGTTCCAATTGTTAGTGTTTCAGTGCTCTCTCTCCCTCACTTTCACAGCAAAGCCACATATCTATACACTCTTCTGCTTAACCTCAAAACACAAAAACACTAACATCAAGAGTGGCTTTCTGGCTTGGAAACAAATAAAATAATAGTGAGATATTAGAGTCCTTCAGCCTTGACGGCTATAACAAATCACTCTCCTCATTTTATATTTGTTAATTTTTTTCATCATTCTATTTATTTTTTCTCAGTTTCAGTTCAGTTCAGTCGCTCAGTGTTGTCCAACTCTTTGCAACCCCATGAACTGCATCACGCCAGGCCTCCCTGTCCATCGTCAACACCCGGAGTCCACCCAAACCCAAGTCCATTGAGTCAATGATGTCATCCAATCATCTCATCCTCTGTCATCCTCTTCTCCTCCTGCCCTCAATCTTTCCCAGCATCAGGGTCTTTTCAAATGAGTCAGCTCTTTGCATCAGGTGGCCAAAATATTGCAGTTTCAGCTTCAACATCAGTCCTTCCAATGAACACCCAGGACTGATCTCCTTTAGGATGGACTGGTTGGATTGCCTTGCAGTCCAAGGGACTCTCAAGAATCTTCTCCAACACCACAGCTCAAAAGCATCAATACTTCAGCACTCAGCCTTCTTTATAGTCAAATTCTCACATCCATACATGATTACTGGAAAACCATAGCCTTGAGTAGACAGACCTTTGTTGACAAAGTAATGTCTCTGCTTTTTTATATGCTGTCTAGCTTGGTCATAACTTTTCTTCCAAGGAGTAAGCATCTTTAATTTCATGGCTTCAATCACCATCTGCAGTGATTTTGGAGCCCAGAAAAATAAAGTCAGCCACTGTTTCCACAGTTTCCCCATCTATTTGCCATGAAGTGATGGGATTGGATGCCATGATCTTAGTTTTCTGAATGTTGAGCTTTAAGCCAACTTTTTCAATTTCCTCTTTCACTTTCATCAAGAGACTCGTTAGTTCTTCTTCACTTTCTGCCATAAGGGTGTTGTCATCTGCATATCTGAAGTTATTGATATTGCTCCCAGCAATCTTGATTACAGCTTGTGCTTCTTCCAGCCCAGCGTTTCTCATAATGTACTCTTCAAATATAAGTTAAATAAGCAGGGTGACAATATACAGCCTTGACGTACTCCTTTTCATATTTGGAAATAGTCTGTTGTTCCATGTCCTGTTCTGACTGTTGTTTCCTGACCTGCACACTGGTTTCTCAAGAGGCAGGTCAGGTGGTCTGGTATGCCCATCTCTTTCAGAATTTTCCACAGTTTATTGTGATCCACAATAAAAAAAGAAAATAAAAAGTCAAAGACTTTGGCATAGTCAATAAAGCAGAAATAGATGTTTTACTGGAACTCTCTTGCTTTTTCTATGATCCAGAGGATGTTGGCAATTTGATCTCTGGTTCCTCTGCCTTTTCTAAAACCAGCTTGAACATCTGGAATTTCGTGGTTCACGTATTGCTGAAGCCTGGCTTGGAGAATTTTGAGCATCGTTTTACTAGCATGTTAGATGAGTTTATTTTTTACCTTTTTTTAGAGGATTTTTTTTTTTATGTGAGCCATTCTTTTTAAAGCCTTAATTGAATTTGTTACCATACTTCTTCTGTTTTTATGTTTGATTTGATTTTTATTTTCTCCACAAGGTGTGTGGGATCTTAGTTCCCAATCAGGGATCAAACCTGCCCCACCTGCATTGGAAGGAGAAGTCTTAACCACAGGACTGCCAGGGAAGTCTCCTAGTTTGTTTATTATATGTAGATTATATCTGGAAACATATACAAGCTAGTAAGCTGACCAACTAGTACCTAGAGGTATGTCAAGCATGTTTTCCTTTTAATATTTTCCAAGCTAACAATCTGATAAAGAGATTAAAAGTATGTTGACAGTTTGCTTTTCCAACTAAAAGCAAGTTCGTTTACCAGAATTTATGAAAAAAAATTTTTTGCCCAAGAGGCACTCATGCATTCATAAAATCCATATACCAGCCTTGGCTAAACAGACTAGGGAGCACAAAAATCAGGTTGATCACCATCCAGCAGAGGAGACAGCTATCCATTGATAACACCCTTGGGATGATTCAGACTTAAATTTTATTCGCTTTATAGCACCCAAAAGATTATTGTATATTTATCCTTTGCAAATAACTGAGAGTGATACAATTCTGAAAATGAGACTAGAAGTGTGGTATTATATCCTGCCTTTATTAAATCCCTGGCTTCATTTTTTGGAGGGCTGAAGGTGGGTGGTAAAATTCAGATACAGTTGCTAAATCCTACAACCACACAAATGAGAAGTGCCAGATGAATATGTGTATGTATGTTCCAGATACAAAAACAACCAAATAATGATACTAACATTTCAAGAATGAGACATGGAGGCCTTTCTTTTTGCAACAGAATAAGAAATCTTTGAAGTTAGAGTGCTTCAGAGGCAACCACTTCCAGTTTCCTTTTATTAGAGATGGAAAGAGAGCATTACATACATTAGACTATTGAATGAAGTCTGCACAGTGTCAGGATCAGAAAAGGTTATTACCTATCTCTTCCACTTATGAGTCAACAATTAAAATATTCCAAGTGTTGTGACTTTAGATATCACCCTTGCTATTTTCTCTATGTGACAGCATCCATAAAGAAGGCTGAGTGTCGACAAATTGATGCTTTCAAACTGTGGTGCTGGAGAAGACTCTTGAGAGTCCCTTAGACTGCAAGGAGATCAAACCAGTCAATCCTAAAGGAAATCAACCGGAATATTCACTGGAAGGACTGATGTTGAAACTGAACCTCCAATGCTTTGGTCACCTTATGCAGAGAGTCGACTCATTAGAAAAGATCCTGATGCTGGGAAAGATTGAGGGCAAGGGGAGAAGGGGTCAACAGAGGATGGGACAGCTGGATGATATCACTGACTCAATGGACATGAAAAGCTTTCAAAAGCATACTTTAGTGGGAAAAAGAAATTAATCCCTGCTAAGCAATTTTTTTTTTTTTTTACAGTGACTGGGGAAAACAGAAAAGTTTTGGATGTTCCTGAACTTAGAGTCATGGCTTCATAAAATTTATTTATGCTTGAAATAGGATTCTGTCATTTAAGTTGTTTATTCTATTCTCAGATTCCATCCCTGCTAAACAATAGAAAAGGCTACATATGAAATAAATAAATACAAGAAAAAGCAACATATAACTGAGTTTTTTTTGCAACTGAGCTCAACTTTTATTTTGATAAACAGAAAAATCAATCCAAAACTGAGGTGAGGGAGTCTGTTAGGAGAAGCCACGCTCTGATAATTGCCAGAAGCTCAGAGATGTTCACTTTTGTGAGCTATTGTGGTCCACAGCACCGAGGGCAGCGTCTTGAATAGGATAAGAATAGTTTGGGGGTTATAGGAAGGAAGGTTTCAGTTTTGACAGAGAAACTTTTAGTTTACCATCCAAGGAAGGGTTGTCTATGGAAACATCTCCATACATGGAGATGTTCAAGCGGGGGCTGGAAAAATCACATATTTGCCAGAATTGCTGTCCAGGGAAATTAAGTAGTTAAAGGGAAATTCTGAGACCCTTTGACTTCTTCCTGCAATTTATTTTCCTTTCTCATGAGAAACAGATGGGATAAGAAACTATTGTCTGGTACACTTAAGCAAAGCACTGTATCTTTCTGTCCCAACAATAAAGGTATCTATTCACAGAATATCTGCAAACTTTCTCTGAATTGACTCTCTGGTTAGAATTCAAACTCACATTTTTTAATGCTCTTGCTGCTGTGTTAATCAGTGGGGAGAAACACTCCAGTGTGTGTGAAGAGCTGCAGTAGGTAAGGCAATTTTGACTGGATGTGATGCTGGCTCTACGAGGTTTTCCCAAATGGAATGTAATTCACAGTCGGGAGGTCTCCACACAAACCCAGAATGACAGTCCCTACAGAGTTTTGGTCCAGGCTTCTGGCAAAGTCTTCAATGTCTGTCTTATCCAGATCCAAATCACCTCTTATCTTAGTTCCAGAACTGTTCAAACTTAAAGAAACTTGCTCTTGGCAGGGGCTGTAAGACTCAAATTTAGGTAATGGGCTCTGCTGACTTATAAACAAAATGCGTTCAAGAAAAAAAAAAAAGGTCATTAGCTATGCATAAAGACAAAAGAATCAACTCTCTTACAAGAGAAATATATGATCACATTGAGCTTCTCAGACTGGGGAAGTCTGTAGCTTTTGAACTTTCTAAATTATTTTTAGCATCTCTTTGAAAAAAATGTATTAGTTTCTTATTGCTGCTGTAACAACTTGCCCCAGATTTAGCACCCTAACATATAACATTTATTCTTACAGTTCTGGAGGTGAAGTGTCTAGAGCAGGTCCACAGGGCCGCTTCCCTTTTAGAAGCCCTGAGGGAGAAGGCTTCACCTTGCCTTTTCCAGCTTCTAGAGGAGGCTTCCATTCCTTGTACCCCGCCTCCCCCTCCTCTGTCTTCCAAACCATCAGCCCAGCATCTGTCTCCTCTCTGACCTCTGCCTCCACCTTCTTGCTGTCACTTGGACTCATCTGCTTCTTTCTTACAAGGATTCTCCTGGTAACACTGCATGCACGTAGATACTCCAGGACCATCTCCTCATCTCAAGATGATTACCTTAATCGCATCTACAGAGTCCTTTTTACCATATGAGTTTCAGCGGTTCCAGGGTTTAGGAAGTGGACATCTTTGGCACCTCATACGTGAAGAGAGGGCATTATTCACCTCACCACACAACGCCTTTTAAAAGTGATCTTTTTCAAGGAATAAATTTGAGTGAGTTCTAGTGAGGTGGATGAACCTAGAGCCTGTTATACAGAGTGAAATAACACATACCCTATAATAAGGCACATATATGGAATCCATAAAATGGTACTGACGAACCTATGTGCAGGGCAGAAGTAGAGATGCAGACATAGACAGCAGACTTGTGGGCACAGTCGGGGAAGGAGGGAATGGGGTGCATTGAGACAGCAGCGCTGAAACATACATTACCATGTGTCAAATAGCTAGCTAGGGGAAAGAACACCCCAGTGTTCTGCAACAACCTAGAGGAGTGGGATGGGGTAGGGATTGGAGGGAGGTTCAAGAGAGAGGGGCATGTGTAAACTTATGGTTGATTCATGCTGTTGTATGGCAGAAACAAGCACAGTATTGTAAACCAATTATCTGCCAATTAAAAAACTGCTTTTTAATGTTTTATTTTTCCAATATTGAGCTTTAATTGGTGCAAGATAAAAGGTTAGATTACCATTGTTAGATTACCAGGGTTTAGGAAGCTATTAAGGTGTAAAGTATGTCCCCAATGAAACGGAACTGAATTCGAGTGAGAAAATAAAATATTAGTGACTAAATATAGCACTTGGAGACAGCAATCGCACCCCACTCCAGTACTCTTGCCTGGAGAATCCCATGGACGGAGGAGCCTGGTAGGCTGCAGTCCATGGGGTCGCTGAGTTGAACATGACTGAGCGACTTCATTTTCATTTTTCGCTTTCATGCCTTGGAGAAGGAAATGTCAACCCACTCCAGTGTTCTTGCCTGGAGAATCCCAGGGACGGGTGAGCCTGGTGGGCTGCCATCTATGGGGTTGCTCATACTTTCTAAACCTTTGGGGGAAATGTAAATAATCCACTTGGCAAGGGAGCCCAGCATGGAAGTAAAGGAGTCTAATAAGCAGGGGCTACATTTAAGTTATTGAGTGTGGCGAGCTCTAGGGAGACTAGGAAAACAAGAATTTCATGGTGAGGACAGCGCATCACAACTGCCTTCAGGTGCTGTTCTGCTACTCAGTTATAAAAGCGTGATGAGAAAGGAAGAAAACAGGCTAGAAAAACACATTTTAAAAAGTTTAAATTGTGCAAGTCAGTATGCACCCCTTTAGCCTCTTATGCAAGCTTTTCTCATGCTTCTTACACAGTCTGTTGCAGAAAGTATCCAAATTGAGTTGATGTAAACCATGACAAACACCTAGACATAAATGAGAAGAGTCAGCCCCACACAAAGTGCATGTGTGCACAGATTATATAGTACTTTTAATTTGTCCCCCAGGAAATATTGCGAAATAAGTGCATTTATAGTCCCTGACTGTTAGACAGATATGGATATGTATATGGTGAACATCAGAGAGGAAAGGAACATTTCTGTAACATTTCACATATGTTTCTGGAGAAGCAGTAGTTAAGCATCTTCCCGTGGTAGTTACCAGTGTTTCACAAAACCAGTTGGTCTATGTGTGTCCATAAAGCCAATACTAACCATTCACTGTTTGCTAGTTGCAAGCAAATTGTAAGATGTTTTAATATCTGGTCAGTGGTCTGCGATCAGAGAATAAGGACCTCATTAGTTGCCTATGCTGTATAAGAAATTACCAGAAACGTTGAGGTTTAAAAAGAGCACATATTTGTCATCTCACACTCTGTGTGCAATGGAATCTAGCACAGGTTAAACGGGTCATTTGCTTAGGTGTTCAATTCTGCGATTTGTTAAAAATGTGCATATTGACTTTTCAGTTGACCAAAATATACTTGTCATATGTATTTGTTCTTAGTGCATGGTTTCTGATTCACAGCTCTCAGAACTCTTGGTATTTTCTAGTGTAGAGAGTGATAAAGTTGTCTCTGGTTATGTTAACTAGGTGACTTTTGGTCAGCCCCTAGGGATGTGGTTTGGTTGCCAGTGGAGCCAACCACGAGATTAGCAGGTTGGAATTTTCAGTTCCCACCTCCTGACGTCTGAGGACAGGGGTGGGACTAGGGCACAGGTTCAACCTCCAATGTCCAGTGACTGAATCAATCTTGTGTATGTGGTGAAACTTTCATGAAACAACAACTCAACAACAAAAACAAGCATCCAGGGTCCAGAGGGCTGGGTTGTGAACATGTGAAGGTGCTGGGAGAGTGATACACCTGGGCCAGGCATGGCTCCATCTCTCTCCCTAGGCCTTGCCCCATGCATCTCTTCAGTCTGGCTATTCCTGAGTTAGAACATTTTATAATAAACCTGTGATCTAATAATAAGATGTTTATCTAAATTCTGTGAGCTGTTCTGTCAAATTGATAAGATCCAAGTTGGGAGTTGTGGGGATCTCTGATTTATAGTTGATCAGTCAGAAGCACAGGGAATAACTTGGGCTTGCAAGTGGCATTTGAAAGGATGGGATAGGGGAAGAGACAGTCTTGTAGGACTGATCCTTAACCTGCGGTACCTGATGAGATAGCTTCAGAGTGCTGTCTACCAGTAGACAGTGTCAGGATCGAAGTAAATTCCTGGACACTAACCTGGTATCAGTGGAGTGACATCCCACTCCCTTTGACAGGTTCTATTCATTGGAGATAAGTTGCCCGTCTTACACACAATCCAGATGAAGGGATTGTTCAAGGACACTAAGAGCTGGCATCATGGAGCCACTTTAAATTCTGACATCCACTGGGAGGGGAACTTACACATGGCAGAGAACATAAAATCCTAGTACCACAGCTCAGATATCCAATTAAAGATTTTGTATAATTTCTGTAACTTGAAAAAAAATATGTTGTTCATGATCCAAATGGCGGTTGCTTATTGTGGCTAATTCTGTATGGAGACTATACTTTCTGTGAGTCTAGCCATGCATTTAGGGAGTGTAAGCACATATTGAGAAGGAAGAATTTCAGGAAGAAAAGATGATATCACTCAGGTGGATTCTGAAGCATTAACTTGATAAACTAAGCTTTCATTCTAACGTATCTTGAAAGAGAAATACCATCTTCAGCTGTTCATATATTTTCTATCTTAATTTAATGGTAGATTTGATCATCAGGTTCCAATAGACCAGGCCAGTATGACAGCATGAGGCATGAGAAAGAGGAAAAATCAGAAGTTTCAAAGTGTCAAAATCATGCTGTGTTTTCCTAGTCTTTACATAGATTATGATATATATGGATATTTATTCCTCATGATCTCTAAGGAAACTTCCAGGCCAGATATAAACATGATTATAACTCAATATATTTATTTGCATAACAAATGAATCTAATGGTGGGGAATGAATGTACTGCGGAGAGGCAAGCATATTAGCAGTAATTGGGATTAAATACAATCAAGTAAATTCTATTTCTGCTAGAATCCTTAATGGTTACAAAAGGATCAAAAAGGCAAAGTGTCTAAGCCCAAACTAGGGAATCAAGAACAGCTTCAAAAGGTGAAGAGATGCAAAATGGTCCAGCTGATCATTCTGAAGAAAGCAAATCAATTCATTTAACACTTGTGTCTGTTCTTATGGACTGGCAGATACTACAGCTCTAAATCCTAAGCACAGAATAGGTTCCCTTATCTGTTTTTGTTTGTTTGTTTGTTTGTTTGTTTAGTTTTGTTTGTAGAGATCATAAAGTGGAAATGATGCTGCTCAGTTGTATCTGACTCTTTGCAACCCCATGGACTGTAGCCTACCAGCCTCCTCTGTCCATGGGATTTTCCAGGCAAGAGTAATGGAGTGGGATGCCATTGCCTTCTCCAGGGGATCCTCCTGACCCAGGATCAAACCCTGGTCTCCGCATTGCAAGCAGACGTTTTACTGTCTAAGCCACCAATCAGAGAGGCATCTTAACAATCTCCCAGTGGCAAACTAATGCTAAACTTTTCAATGGATCAAGCAGTGGAAACCATTATTTAGAGGCAGGATCCTGGAAAGAGTGAATTTTAAGAGCAGAACTTCACTACACTGCTCTCTATTGTTCCTGCTATCGTTCAGTTGCTCGGTTGTGTCCACCTCTGTGTGACCCCATGGACTACCGCACATCAAGCTTTCCTGCCCCTCACTGTCTCCCACAGTTTGCTCAAACTCGTGTCTCTGATCAAACTGCTCTGCTCACCAGCTTCTCAAATGCTTTCAGGCAAGGTCAGAGAAGCATGTGAAATATTTTGACCAGTAACCAAAGCTTGAACATCATTCAGTTCAACAATATACAATTATTTCTAACATTCTTATGCTAATTGTTATACCCTCTAGTATTAGTTTACACAGACATGAAAAAGAAAGTAAAGTGAAAGTTGCTCAGTCATGTCCCACTCTTTGCAACCCCATGACCATACAGTCCTTGGAATTCTCCAGGCCAGAATACTGGAGTGGATAGCCTTTTCCTTCTCCAGCAGATCTTCCCAACCCAGGAATTGAATCCAGGTCTCCCACATTGCAGGCAGATTATTTACCAGCTGAGTCACAGTGAACTTCTACTGTGGCTGCCTCCGGAGTTCAATATCCAAACAATATACAGTCATTCATAAAGACAGCAAGCCTTTTTTAATGGTCTTGCAGAAGAATAAAAAGATCTGGGCTTCACAGATTTATAGAAAGCATTTATTGCTTAATACAATGTTATATATTCTCAGTAGAAGATAAAGTCAAAATGATAATTAGTTCCCATCCCTACAAATTTTCCACAGTGTGATTCAGCAGAAACAAAGAAACTTGAAGCTCAATAAATATAAGGTAAATTCATAAAAAATGTTCCAAGTTCTAACTGACTTATTCACTATGAGAAAGAAAAAAAAAAAACGTATCAAAAAGAATGTGTATATCATATACCAATTTACAACACAGTTTTATTAACTTAAACTTTAAAATTTCTGAACACACAGTTATTCCCCTTTGAGGCACTTGGCCAGGCAATGCACTACCCCTGAACTTGGATGCTGATGGTTTTGTTCACTGAATTGAGAAGCTGATTTCCTCATTTAATTAGATAAGCTAAAGCCATCAAAAGTAGGGAGGCTAGTCATTTTCAACTTTAAAAGTTTTACCAGCAGCATTTTACTGTTAAATTTGTTTACCTTAATTGTATCCATAAAGGTGTTTTAGGAAAATTCCAAAGGTAGAATGGAGGTATTATATTATTTCCTGTTTTATTTTCCTTATCTCACTCTATACTTACTGCCAGCTCATTACTGACATAGTTCTGCTTGGTATTTAGCCATGTAGGGCGCAATAAATCTGTGAGTTGTAAAGATTGTTTGGAAAGAACATGAAGAATTTTGTAAATTTATTGGGACAGGCATAAAGTGAATATCATCTTAAATATTTTGGAAATGACCAAGTTTTATTACTAAAGGGGAAGGAGAGAACAAGAATGAGCCTTGGGTAAGCAGAGAGCACCATAAATCACATAAGATAGCTCTGTGCTTTTATCCTTGAGTCCATATGTTATTCTCAAAGAAAAACAATGTATAACAATATAGCATTATTTTGCACAGCTTTGAGGAGGTCCTTGGAATTCCCTATAACAGTTAAGTAACACCACTTGTAAATTTAATGCCAATATATTTGTAGCTTTTCTCTAAGTTTAATTCAGCTCTATTTAAAACTTAAATTAATTTTAAACTTTTTAAAGAAATATTCTAATTTCAAGAATCATGAGCAAGGAAAATTAAAAATGCTTTATTCATCAGAAATTAATATTTTAGTGTCTTTTTTAAAGCATCTTATTTCAATAAACTACCAAGGCTTTGTGAACAAAAATACTAAAATCTGTATTCCTGTGATTTGTGTAATTGATATTCATCATTGGCAATTGTTACATATGTATACATATTGTTCATATATGCACTTTAGGAGTATTAATTGCACTTCTTTTATAATGTTTACCACATGTTAATCAACACAAGTTATCAGATACAACGGGAAGCTATTTGTGCTTATCAGTAATATTTCTGTTTTTCCTCCTTTAGACACAGAGTACGAGCAGACTTTTCTCCTCTCTTCCAGTGTCCATGTGCTTTGTCCATGTGCTTTGTTCTAGTTGGTGATAAAAGAACAGAAGTAATGTGCATCCCTTAAGAAAAGAAATGTCTGATTCTTTATGTGCATTTTTCCTATCATAGCAACTAATGACATTTCAACCCAAGGCATGGTAGACATTTTAAGTCTTTGAGTAAGGAAGTCATGGGTCAGAGTCCTTTGTCAGCCTGAGGTGACCATGTTGTGAGACTGAGAATTTGTAAACCCTCTTCACTTTTAAGGCTTCCTTGGTAGCTCACTTGGTAAAGAATCTCCTTGCAATGCAGGAGACCCAGATTCGATCCCTGGGTTGAGAAGATCCCCTGGAGAACGGAACAGTTACCCACTCCAGTGTTTTTGCCTGGAGAATTCCACGGACTGAGGAACCGGGTGGGTTACAGTCCATGGGGGTCACAAAGAGTTGGACACAGTTTAGCAATTAACACACAAACTAAGTTTAGAAATATTGGTGCACTCGGTGTGTAGTAACAGCCGGAACTTTTTTCTGCCTTTATACCTGAAGGTGCAAAGGGGGACACATTGTTATCAGAGCCTGTGGAGAGCTGGGGTCATGTCAAAAGGGGCCAAGCTATAGGAGCTGTTCTCAGGGGTGCAACTTCCAGAATTGCAAGTAGCAAAGCAAGGAGGGGAGAGGGAAGGAACTACACCACATCTTCACATCTCCTTCTTTTTACCCTACCTCGGCTGGCCTCTGTTTGCGATTGGTTGTACCCAATTGGAGGAAGATGGCCAAGGAGTCCTAGTGACACAGTCCATTGTGGTCAATCCCCAAGACAAGAACCAACAAACAATGGCAAATGATGGATCAGAGAGAGCAAGAGGACAGTGGAGAAAAGCTGGCAGAGTCACTCTTAGGTGACATTTGAACAAGATTTGAAGGAAATTAAATAGGTGGCCATGCTCATACCCGGAGGACTAATTCTTGCAAGGAGAATTAGTCAGTGTAAAGACCCTAAAATCACAGTCCTAATAAGTTTGAATCAGAGATCAAATGGCCAACATCCACTGGATCATTGAAAAAGCAAGAACATCCCAGGAAAACATCTACTTCTGCTTTATTGACTATGCCAAAGACTTTGACTGTGTGATTCAAAAAAACTGTGGAAACTTCTTAAAAAAATGGGAATACCAGACCACCTGACCAGCCTTCTGAGAAATCTGTGTGCAGGTCAAGGAGCAACAGTTAGAACTGGACATGGAACAACAGACTGGTTCCAAATCGGTAAAGGAGTACATCAAGGCTATATGTCATCATCCTGCTTATTTAAGTTATGTGCAGAGTACATCATGAGAAATGCTGGGCTGGAGGAAGCACAAGCTGGAATCAAGATTGTCAGGAGAAATATCAATCACCTCAGATATGCAGATGACACCACCCTTAGGGCAGAAAGTGAAGAAGAACTAAAGAGCCTCCTGATGAAAGTGAAAGAGGAGAGTGAAAAGTAGGCTTAAAACTCAACATTCAGGAAACTAAGATCATGGGATCCAGTCCCATCACTTCATTTCAAATAGATGGGGAAACAGTGGAAACAGTGAGATACTTTATATTTTTGAACTCCAGAATCACTGCAGATGGTGACTGCAGCCGTGAAATTAAAAGATGCTTGATCTTTGGAAGAAAAGCTATAACCAACCTCGACAGCATATTAAAAAGCAGAGACATTGCTTTGCCAACAAAGGTCCGTCAATACAAGGCTATGGTTTTTCCAGTAGTCATGTATGGATGTGAGTTGGACTATAAAGAAAGCTGAGGGCTGAAGAATTGATGCTGTCAACCTGTGGTGTTGGAGAGGACTCTTGAGAGTCCCTTGGACTGGAAGGAGAGCCAACCAGTACATCCTAAAGGAAATCCGTCCTGAATATTCATTGGAAGGGCTGATGCTGAAGCTGAAACTCCAATATTTGGCTACCTTATGCAAAGAACTCACTCACTGGTAAAGACCCTGATTCTGGGAAAGACTGAAGGCAGGAGGAGAAGGGGATGACAGAGGATGAGATAGTTGGATGGCATCACCAACTCAATGGATATGAGTTTGAGTAAACTCCAGGAGTTGGTGGTGGACAGGGAGGCCTGGCATGCTGCAGTTCATGAGGTCACAAAGAGTTGGAAATGACTGAGCAACTGAACTGAACTGAACTGGGACAGAGTACATGGTTAAGAGAGAAATAACAAAATAGGTGAAAAGTAACAGCAAGCCATTTAGTGTCTAATTGGGATTTAAGTTCTATTCTGAATAAAATGGGGAATCAGTGCAGAGTTTTTCAAGTCCTGGGGCCAGGGACAGGGTTGTCAGAATATTACATTTTCTCTCAATGGAGGGCTGCCTCTAGCTTGTTGAGTAATTCACTGATGCTTTAAAAAACAACAACAGAAAACATCTTTTAAAACATCAGAAACTCCACCCATATACAAATAACAGCTGATAAACAATAAAAATTTCCACCATGTCTCTTATAATTCAACATCACAATCCCTTCTCAAAAATCATTTTTTATGATTCAATCCTTTGTTGAGAGGCATTGGTCTCTGGAAATCAGTTGTTAAGTTCTGTCCTTTAGCAAGTTTTTCTCAAGAGCCTCATAATGGAGGTTTGTTGATTGTATATGGATTGTATATGTATTAATTTATTTATCCTAGTCATTTAGACATAGTAAAACACTGAAGTTAATGTTATTCAAATATTTTCTAGTTCCTGAATCCATCTATTGTGCTTATTGGGTATATATCGCATCCGTGATACCCAGGAAACAGGAGAGCCAGAAGGGCCGATTCTGCTTAAAAGTAAAATAATACTTTCCCAAGTCTTTCTCCTCTTCCTTGCCCCTCTATTCCTTCCTCTTTTGTCACCCCCTCCTTCATTTCTTTTTTCCTAAATACTTTTGATGATTGTCAATGTGCCCAGTGCAGTGCTAGTCACTGATGGGCTCCATAAACTAACTGGACAACTAGTCCATTTGGGAAGTTGGCAAATGGCATAATCCAGGTTAGACTGACCACTCTTTTACATTACTATCAATATTTTATTTATAATCACTAAGAATATAACCAATCTTTGTCTAAGTCCACAAGCCTGGTAAATGACCCTGAAATAGCTCCTATTAAATGTGAAACAGACCATATATATTTTCTAAAGAGGTCACAGAAATTGACCTCTACCAATGCAATTGAGGTTATGCTTTCAAATCCAAGATCTGCATTGTCCATGAGCCAGCTTTTCATGTAATTAAGATTAAAGATGAGAGGCAGAAGCTAGATTCCTTTTCAGAACTATTACTACACTTTGTCTGCCATTACAGAACCCCACAGACTGAGTGACTTAGACAAAGATTATTTTTTCATACTTCTGGGGTTTGGAATTTGAAGGTCAATGTGTCAGCATGATTGAGTTATGGTCTGTCTCTCTTCCTAGTTTGCAGATGGCTGGTTTCTTGCTGTGTCCTTATATAACAAAGAGAAGATGCCCTAGTGTCTCTTTCTCACCTTAGAAGGGCAGCAGCCCTATAGGATTGGGGCCCCACCCTTGCAAGTTCTATCATCTATTCACAGGTCTTGTGTCTAAACATAGTCACATTAGGGGTTAGGGCTGGAGCACACCAATTGTGTAATGGTGGACACAGTCAAGTCAGTAACACTGAGCAATGGGCTAGTCTCTCCTTTCATTTTCTTGTGTCTACCATTTTAACATTTATATGCGTTGAGGCCCATTAATCAGGTTTGTTGGAAAAGCAGTAATTCATAGCATTTAATGGAGACTCACCAGATTCATAGTGACCTGAGGTCAACAGGACATATACCACATTTTCCCAGCTCCAATTACTGGATTACTCACTCCACAGAGAATTTACAGCTTTTCAAACCTTTTTTTGAGTCTCTATTTTCACTATATTTTCTCCTCCTTTTGAATACTGACAAGGACTCATTCAAACTGCTAAGCCCTATACACAATAGAGGGCTAGCAATGTTATGTCCAGAAAGCTCCAATATTACTCTAATTGTTCCTCAATCATTCCTTTGGGGTTAACTATTTGTAAAATGATAGTAACTTTCAGGGGCTTCCCTGGTAGCTTAGCTGGTAAAAAATCCACCTGCAATGCAGGAGACTCCAGTTCAGTTCCTAGGTCAGGGTAATCCCCTGGAGAATGGATAGGCCACCCACTCCAGTATTCTTGGGCTTCCCTGGTGGTTCAAATGGTAAAGAATCCACCTGAAGTTCAGGAGACCTGAGTTCGATCCCTGAGTTGGGAAGATCCCCTGGAGGATAGCATGGCAAGCCAGTCCAGTATTCTTTATGGAGAATCCCCATGGACAGAAGAGCTTGACAGGCTACAGTCTGTGGGGCTGGAAAGAGTTGAACACAACCAAGTGACTAAGCATAGCTCAGCACAGTAGCTTTCATATTCTTTCCGCATTCATTGCACTCTTGAGATATTTTGACTTCAACATGCATTTAATTTATTAAAACTTTCTTAAACCTGTTACCATCCACTGTACCTGCTTCTCCATACTGCTCATAATTAGACAGAAATGCAAAGTGGGTCACCAAAAGGATAATTAATAAAAAATGATTATAGTATTTATTGTTGTTCAGTCACTAAATCACATCCAACTTTTTGTGACCTCATGGATGGCAGCACACCAGGCTTCCCTGTCCTTCGCTATCTCCTGGAGTTTGCTCAAATTCAAGTCTTTTGAATTGGTGATGCCATCCAACCATCTCATTCTCTGCCCTCAGTCTTTCCCGGCATCAGGGTCTTTTCCAGAGGTATTGTCTAATTTAATTAGATCACCAAAAGGATAAAAATAAAAGATAATAGTGTAACATATACTGATTTTAAAAGAGTAAACTCTGATGTCAAACTAAAGCTTACTATGGTTAAACACACTGAAGGGGAAAGAAATCTGAGAATACAATTCAGAACTTTAAATATCCGCAAATTGGTTCAATTTCACTAAATTCCTGGACTTTTGCCTTAAACTAGCTCAATGGGAGTTGATAACTTATTGTCTCTTATGCTGTCAATCATGTTATATAAGAAATCTACAATGGTGAGGCTGGGCTGGAAGAAAAAAGAGCTGGCAAAGTGCCAGGTTTAAACTTTCAAAAAACAGAGGGAGAAAAATCTACTTTAACAATAGCATGTCTGTCAATCCAGAAAATGTAGGTGCTGAACTCAGGAAATCAAAGAACTGTCTGGTGAAAATATGTTGGTCCCCAATGAAGGTTGAACCTGTAACAGAGATGAAGCAGAAACTCTCCTGTTATCTCCACTTACACACAATAAGCAAAATCAAATAAAGTATTTCCATGCCTGAAGACAGTTCCCGATGCTCATAGAAAGAATAGTAATTTTCTTGAACAAAGATACACGCACTTGATAATTGTACCCAAATTTGCAGGACCAGACATTTGAAGTTCCAGGTTCCTTGACCTAAATCTATTGTTATCATTGGGAAAACAAGTAAATAATTAAATGCCATTTTGGAGAAACTTTACTCAAGTTTTTTTCCTTATAAACAAATAAAAACATAGCTCTCTTTGTCCAATGCTCTCTTCATTAATAATAAACATTTGATTTAAAACAGTGCCTCTCATCAAAGTGGTCAAACCATTTTATACATATGTCAGTTCATCATAGAGACCTCTATGCATGCATGCTCAGTCACTCAGTTGTGTCCTACTCTGCGAGTCCATGAACTGTAGCCTGCCAAGCTCCTCTGGTCTATGAAATTCTCCAGGCAAGAATACTGGAATGGCTTGCCATTTCCTCCTCCAGGGTATCTTCCTGACTCAGAGATCAAGCTGGCATCTCCTGCATTATAGGTGGATTCTTCACCACTGAGCCACTGGGGAAATCCAATAGGGACTACACATAGTCATTAAAAACATAGTTCTCTACAGAAGTTTGAAAACAAACAAAAAAGCATTGCCCAGTCAATTATTTTGTGAGTTTTCTATTGTATCTGATTTACAAAATAAAAATTTGACCTGCAGTTAGTTTTGATCTTCAAGTGATCAATTGTAAGATGATATATGATTTCTCCTAGAGAACATTAGCTTAAAAGAAGAACAATTTATAACATATTTCCCATTCATCCCATCCATTTCCTAAGCCAAGATGCATGACTACACTTACCCAACCTACCAATTCTCTCTTAGCTTTATATAGTTAGCATCAGGAGAATAGGGGCAAGGTATACAGACCTCTGAATGTAGCATCTTCAATTTACCACAATGTGTTACCGCATTTGTGTCCTATGAATAACAGTGTATGTTCATTTTTATGGTTAAAAAAATTGTTTAAAAATCACATATGAGCACTCCCAGGTACTTCCTAATTTAAAATTAATCATGGTGAGTCTTTCTACTTAAAAGAGCACCCTCATTCCAGCTAGAAAACCCGTATGAGACAATTATAATTCAATGATATAGTTAAGAAGAAACCTAATTAAAGAAATGAAAAAAAATAAAATGCAAATAAAATAAAAATCAGTGTTTGAGTTGTTCAATCTCTCAGTTATGTCCAACTCTTTGGGACCCCATGCACTGCAGCACACAAGGCTTACCTGTCCATCTCCAACTCCCAGAGCTTGCTCAAACTCATGTCCATTGAGTTGGTGATGCCACCCAACCATCTCATCCTCTGTCATCCCCTTCTGCTGTCTTCAATCTTTCCCAGCAATCAGGGTCTTTTCCAACGAGTCGGCACTTCACATCAGGCGACCAAAATATTGAAGCTTCAGCGTCAGTCCTTCCAATGAGTATTCAGGATTGATTTCCTTTAGGATTGACTAGTTTGTTCTCCTTTCAGTCCAAGGGACTTTCAGGAGTCATATCCAATGCCACAGTTCAAAAGCATCAGTTCTTTGATGTTCAGCCTTCTTTATGGTCCAAGAAAGAGAAAAACACATTTGTTTTTTGAACTAGATTAACAAAGGCTTTGAGAATCTATCAGTTAATATGATAGCAAATTTGAGTGTCTAGGATCTGAAGCAGCATAATTCCATTTAGCAAGTTCATAGTAACTAAATTCCCTTACCCCATGGCTTCATAGACCTGCCTGGAATAGCTCATCTAGGTGAAGGTTACTTCATGTTAAGATCCACACAACTCATTTGGGACACACTGACATTTTTTTTTTCCCTTTCAAGTGCTGTTAATCTAATGGAATGAAAATATAGGATAATAGAATTATATATTTCTAATTAGAGTGATGCACCTAGGAAATCTACAAAGACCCCAAATGTTTGCTAACAACTGAACTACACTTTCATTAATTAATTTGCATTAATATAAGATTAGAGAGAGGCTATATTTCTTTTGTCCTTTCAACAAAAATGGAGACCCATGACCTTATTCTTTTAAATTGGCATACTAAGTAATTACATGTTGAGTTATCACATATTGAATCTTTGCAAATAGCCTTTAATAATAATCTACCAAACGATAACTTTAGTCTTGTAAAATTTTATAAAAATAATTACTTATTTATTCTGCATTTATAACATAAATTAACAGAATCTGTAGCATACAAGTTAGAGGAACTAGTCCTCCTAAGTCTGCAATTACTTTTGCGGTGTGAACATCATCAACTGTATCAGTTCAGTTCAGTTCAGTTCAGTCACTTAGTCGTGTCCAACTTTGCAATCCCATGAATCGCAGCACGCCAGGCCTCCCTGTCCATCACCAACTCCCTGAGTTTACCCAAACTCATGTCCATCAAGTCGGTGATGCCATCCAGCCATCTCATCTTCTGTCGTCCTTCTCCTCCTGCACCCAATCCCTCCCAGCATCAGGGTATTTTCCAATGAGTCAACTTTTTGCATGAGATGGTCAAGTGTATCAAACTCTCCTTAAATCTTCATTTTCTGATTTGCAAATTGGAAGAATAAGAATGTGTAGTAAAGCCTGATTTAATCTTCAGCAAATCCTTTTATACACCTGACAGGGCACACACCAGCGTGGTAAAATGTAACTATGCAACTAGTTCATGGTCAAGGAAGTGTTGGCAGATATTATGAAAGCCAGTTACTGGAACTGTTCATAAAATCTTCTCATAAACAATACTCCATTCACTCTTCTTTCTGTAGGAACTCTGGAAATGAACTGAAAATGACAGAGCTTTAAGACCTAAAACCAGGGATTTCTAATGTATAGCTGATAACATCTATTCATTTAGAGCAGAAATCTGTTTTGAACTTTATGTGGATGAGCTAAATGCATATTGTGTTGTTCTATTTTGTTTTTTCCTACTATAGTAGTTACGAGTACCTCAGCTAATATAGATTGTGTTAACTCTTAGATCCAAAAGAATCCTTTAATGTTGCCATTTGACTCCATGGTTAAAGTCTATAGCTGACTGTACATAGCTGAGAAAAAAAAACCATAATTTTACTTTTATATATGCTTTAGAATGTCAGAAATACACAATGGAGTATTACTCAGCCATTAAAAAGAATTCATTTGAATCAGTTCTGATGAGATGGATGAAACTGGAGCGGATTATACAGAGTGAAGTAAGCCAGAAAGAAAAACACCAATACAGTATACTAACACATATATATGGAATTTAGGAAGATGGCAATGACGACCCTGTATGCAAGACAGGGAAAGAGACACAGATGTGTATAACGGACTTTTGGACTCAGAGGGAGAGGGAGAGGGTGGGATGATTTGGGAGAATGACATTCTAACATGTATACTATCATGTGAATTGAATCGCCAGTCTATGTCTGACGCAGGATGCAGCATGCTTGGGGCTGGTGCATGGGGATGACCCAGAAAGATGTTATGGGGAGGGAGGTGGGAGGGGGGTTCATGTTTGGGAATGCATGTAAGAATTAAAGATTGTAAAAAAAAAAGAATGTCAGAAATAAATATTTGTGTAAAATGTATTCTTCATTCAATTCACTTATCTCACAATGAAGCAAAGCTGTCTAAAGAGTTTACAATTTTTAAATATTTTTCGTATATTTTCAGTGTACTTTCCGATATACAAGTTAAATCACAAAGGTAAATTTAACCAAAGTACCTCATACAATATGCAACCTTCTGTTTAGATTTTACAATTTGAAACTCAAACAGTTTTCATCTTTGTGTTATCAGTGCCTATCAGGTGATGAGGAAGGTATTTAAGCTCAAAGCAAACCTAGACTAAGGGTCATGTATTGTTGATTACTGAGTAATAGATTACCCTAACATTTAGTATTTTCCAATAATACAGGTGTATTATCTTGCAGTTTCTTGGACCTAGCTCATTCTGTCCCTATATTTCACACTCTTTCAGAACCCAGCAATCAAGGTATCTATTGAGATTAGTATCTTCTGAAGGCTCAGCTATGGAAGGGTCTACTTTCACTACAACTTGGCAGCT
Source organism: Ovis aries (assembly GCF_016772045.2). Taxonomy (NCBI): domain Eukaryota; kingdom Metazoa; phylum Chordata; class Mammalia; order Artiodactyla; family Bovidae; genus Ovis; species Ovis aries. The sequence goes on from NC_056060.1 coordinate 93,866,674, forward strand.
TCCCAGTTCCTCAAGTGTTATCAGATTAAGGACCTCATTTCCTTGCTGGATACTGTCCGAAGTCAGCCCCTTCGGTTCTCAGCTCATGGGCCACTCCCTTTTGGCAGCTTGCTCTATCAAAGCCAGCAAGAGACGGAGAGAGTCAGCTAGCAACACAGAAGTCCCTGTCTCCTGTAACCTAACTACAGAAATGAAGTTCCTCAATATTGTTATTTTATATTGATTAGTAGCAGATTATTCAGGGGGTGGGAGGAAGCTGCAGATATCAGAAGGCAAGAGCACTGGGAGTTATTTAAGAGGGCACTTGCCAGAGATGATCTTTGAATTCTTTTATGATTATACCTCACAAATAGCTAACACAATTGGATGTCTTGGTTAGACTTTGATAAAATACTTTCCTGTCATTTCTTCCTTTTGCTATTAACCAGGTTCTGGAGAAAAGACAGAAAAACAAGGAAGAAAAAGAAGACAAGGAGATAGAGTAAGAAGAAAAAGGGGAATATAGAGAAAGAAATGAACAGAAGGTGTTAACTTGTATGAATTTCACTTTCTGCAATCACGTCTATCTGAACAAAAAACATGATGGGTACTCATGTACATATTATAGCAGAACAAGCCAGTGGAGGTGGGGCAGTGCTGGAGAGACCTGGCTTAGTGCACTGAAGGATTTATAGCATGGATGCATGTATTGAAAGCTAGAAATATAGATAGCTGTGAAGAGAACAAAAACTGGCACTTTTATAGAAATTATATGGGAGGACTAGTTATGAGTAAAGTAACAATGCTTTGGTTCATGGGACTCTTGGAAGATGATCTTGTCAAAATAGGGTGTGAGCATTTTATTGCTCTAACAAATATAACTTGATATCAATCTATCTGAATGATGACTTCTATGAAATAATAATGCCTGACATGTATATAGAATTTTATGACCTATTTTATAAAATAATTATTTCATTTTGTTCTCATAAGCCACCTCCTCCTCTCATATATACAGATTTGCCAAGTCACCCACTACTACTAAAAATTCTTCCTTGGCTCCACATTACAAGGAAGATGAAGCCCAGACTCCTTCGCCTAACTTACAAAGCCACTGAAGACGAGCACATGCCTGCATTATCCCACTCACGTCTCCCACTTTACTCTTCCGTCTTCTCTTGTAAATCCACTCCTGAGTGTGCCACACAGACCGACCTTTGGGCATTTGTTCACGCTTTAGGTTAGAATCTCTCAGTCTCAGCACAACTGACATTTTGGACCAGATAATTTTCTGTTGTGGGGGTGTGTCCTGCACATCGTAGAAGAAATAGCAGCTGCCCTTGGCATGCGTGATCGTGAGAAGCAGAAGAGTCTGCAAATATTAGCAAGTGCCTCTTGGGAAGGGGGGTAGAAACTAAACCTCCCTCGAGAAACACAAGTCTAGATCATGTTCCATGCTGCTTCTTTTCTAGAAGATTCTACTCTTATTTCTCCACTGACTGCCTCTCTGACATGTTCTTAGAAGCCATCTCCATTGAGGGCAGCCACTATGGAAAGCAGCGTGAAGGTTCCTCAGAAAATTAAACGCAGAATTACCGTATGATCCAGCAACCCCGTTCCTGGGTACACATCCAAAGAAACGGAAAGCAGAACATCAAAGAGATATCTGCAGGTGTCACGTGCTCATTCTGGCATTATGTTCAAGAGACAAGATATAGGAACAACCTAAGAAACCATCAAGAGAGGAAGGGATGGACAGGATGTGGCCTGCAAAGGAATATTATTCAGCCGTGATAAAAAATAAAGCCCTTTAATTTGCAATAGCATGTATATTATACTAAATGAAATAAGACAGACAGAGAAAGAGAAACACTGCATATCATTTACATGGGGATCTAAAGAAAGCCTGGGGCGGGGGGATGTCAAACTCACAGAAACCGAGAAGTAGCTTCCAAGGGAAGTAGCAGGGCAGGGGCAGTGGGGTTTGAGGAAAACACAGTTTATTAAAAAGGCACAAACGTTCATCTATGAGATGAGCCTAAACAGAGGAGCGAATATAAAACACAGTGGCAGGTGTGTAACTGAAAGAAGAGATGCCTCCATTGGAAAGCCTTTTTTTTTCCAATTCAGCACTCCAGACTGAATTAGATGCCCACTTTTGTTCCGGTCTCTATCTAAGCCCTAGGCACAATATTCAGAAGGATTGCTTCAATCTTAGTTTCACTGTGTGTTAGCTATATAACCATGAGTATGTTACTCAATCTATGATTTTCTTTTGCCTCATCTCTAGAAAAGGGGTGATGATACTAAGCATTTCACAGTATCTGACACATACCTATTCAGCACTCAATATGAGTCAATATTATCACCATTTGCCTTTGTTACTTTCTGAGTGGAAGCATGGTGAATTCTACTTCATTAGGTATTATAACATGGTTTTAAAATTCAAAGTTTATATCATGCTGTAGAGTCAAATCTAAATAATAATTGAATTATTCATCACTTTATATTTCTGTAGCAACATGCTCACCTTGGTGAAGAATATCTTCACTTTATTAAAGGATTATTTATATCTGTTTGGATTATATAGCCAATGAACTACAGTGCTGCTAAACTTGGCTCATAGGGATAAACACTTTATTGAAACATGGATTTCATTTCTCTATTCCTTCATAGAGGAGTTGTGCTGTGAGAAGAGTTCACTATGGGCTACTTGAGAGTAAAATATTTATATAAAGCAGCAAAAAGAAACATTTCAGAACAAACATAAAAATATTCATAATTCGCACTCTGCATCCACATGCTAAGGAAATTTGCGTAGCAGAACTGTTTAAGTATTAACACAGGCAAAAACTCCTGAAAAATACATAAATACTTTTTTAAATGTAATTAAAAGATACAGAAAACTTTACTGAGAACTCAAAGGAAGTCTTAGGGATACACAGTCTGAAAAACGAAAAGATCAATTGGTTGATGAAAAGAGGAATGAACAGAGGGTAGATGGTGTGGAAGGCAAAATAATGTGAAGCTGTAAGTATCAGCTTATCTGGCAATGGCATTTTGAAGATGTTATTAATTCATGGATCTGAAAGCAGGTCAGTTACCCTGGATTCAGTATTATTACCAAGGGTCTTTAAAAGACAGAACAATGAGGTGGAAGAGTCAAAGAATGAGATGGAACAACAGAATCAGGGATCAAAATAACAAGGATAATAAGATGCTATGCTAATGGATTTAAAGACAGAAAAAGGGACCATGAGCTACAGAATGCAAGCTGCTTCTAGAAGCTGGAAAAGCAAGGGAATGGATTGTCCCCTGGAACCTCCAGGAAGGCCTTTGGTCAATGAGAACACTGCCCTGCCAACACCTTGATTCTAGCTCAGTGAAAGTCTTCTGACTTCCAGATGTATAATATAACTCTCTGTTGTGTTAAGCCTCTGAATTTGTGGTAACTTATCATAGCGCTGGAAAAAAAGGACCCTGATGCTGGGAAAGATTGACAGCAGGAGGAGAATGGGACAGCAGAGGATGAGACGGTTGGCTGGCATCACCAACTCAATGAACTTGAGTTTGAGCAAGCTCCAGGGTATAGTGAAGGACAGGGGAGCTTGGTGTGTAGCAGTTCATGGGGTTGGAAAGAGTCAGAAGTTACTTGACAACTGAACAACAACATTATAGCACTAATAGATTTATGCAATAAAGCAAATATGCTGCTGCTGCTGCTGCTAAGTCGTGTCTGACTCTGTGCGACCCCATAGATGGCAGCCCATCAGGCTCCCCCATCCCTGGGATTCTCCAGGCAAGAACACTGGAGTGGGTTGCCACAACATAGATCATAAGTATATTGATGTACACTATATACTTCTTTCAACTTAGGTGTATTTTTGAAAAATTTTATTAAAAAAAAAACTGTTTATGGTCTTCCCATGTGGCTCATTAGTAAAGAATCCACCTGCAGATGGGGGGTGGGGGGGCACGTGTTCAATCCCTGACCAGGTAAGATCATACACATCATGCGCCACAATTCTTGAGCCTGTGCTCTAAAGCCCAGGAGTTGAAACCACTGAGCTGGTGTATGGCAGCTACTGAAGGCTGTGTGCCCTTGAGTCCATGCTCCAGAGCAAAGAGAAGCCACTGTAATGAGAAACTTGCAACTAGAGAGGAGTCCCCGCACATCACAACTAGAGAAAAGCTGGCAAGGAAGACACCTGGCAGCTGAAAATTAATAAATATTTTTTAAAACTGTTTAAAAGTAAATTGAAAAAGAAAGAGAGACTAGTATATTGTAGAAATGATATTAAAATTGAGTTGGTCAACAGTAATTGATTCATTTTTTTATGAATTAATTTATTATTCATGTTCAGTTGCTCAGTCGTTTCTGACTCTTTGCAATCCCATGGACTGTGGCCTGCCAGGCTTCTCTGTCCATGGAATTCTCCAGGAAAGAGTACTGGAGTGAACTGCCATTCCTTATTTCAGAGGAACTTCCCAACCCAGGGATTGAACCCTGGTCTCCTGCAGGCAGGTACTTTACCATTTGAGCTACAGGGAACTCCTTAATTTCCCTATGTACTTTTAAAAAATCTCAGTCTTGGTTTAGAATGCTAGTGCTTGATAGATACTAATAGAGTATTAGGTAAGAATATAGACTCCAATTAGAATTGCTTACCTTGTCTGAATTCATGTGAACTAGCCTGTGGTTAGGAAAGGTGTCATCAGAAGCATAATATAGGTGAGAGACTTTGAGCTTCCAAACACTAAACTGAAATTATGAAATGCTACTCATTCATGATTTTCTGAAAAAGTCTCACAGTGTCGCTGGTTTAATGAATGACCAGTAATCCTGGGAAGTGGAAAGATGGAATGAGCATTAGTAATTTTTTCTTGTCTTGATAAAGATTTTGGGATCAAGGACATAAGCTAAATTAGTTTAGCTTGTTGTTTCATATATACACTGCTGCTGGTGCTGCTGCTGCTGCTGCTAAGTCACTTCAGTTGTGTCCAACTCTGTGCGACCCCATAGATGGCAGCCCACCAGGCTTTCCCGTCCCTGGGATTCTCTAGGCAAGAACACTGGAGTGGGTTGCCATTTCCTTCTCCAATGCATGAAAGTGAAAAATGAAAGTGAAGTTGCTCAGTCGTGTCTGACTCTTAGCGACCCCGTGGACTCCAGCTTACCAGGCTCCTCCGTCCACGGGATTTTCCAGGCAAGAGTACTGGAGTGGGGTGCCATTGCCTTCTCCACATATATACACTGCTATATGTACAATAGATTATTAGTAAGGACCTATTCTATAGCCTGGCTGGCTACAATCCGTGGGGTCACAAAGAATCAGACACGACTGAGCAACTAAACACACACACACGCACACTATAGTTCAGGGAACTCTACTGACTACTCTGAAAGCATCTATAGGGGAAATAATCTTTTAAAAAGTGGATATATGTATAACTGATTTTTTCATATTCATAGGAAGCACTGATGCTGAAGCTGAAACTGCAATACTTTGGCCACCATACGTGAAGAGCTGACTCATTGGAAAAGACCCGGATGCTGGGAAAGATTGAAGGCAGGAGGAGAAGGGGATGACAGGGCATGAGCTGGTTGAATGGCATCACAGATTCAATGGCCATGAGTTTGAATAAGCTCCGGGAATTGGCGATGGACATGGGGGCCTGGCGTGCTGCGGTCCATTGAACATGGGGTCAACACACAGTCCACCACACAGAGAGTGAGACAAGACCGAGTGACTGAACTGAACTGATAACTGATTCACTTTGCTGTACACCTGAAAATAAAAGGACATTGTAAATCAATTACATTCCAATATTTTTTTAATTTGCTATTTCAATTTTAATGGGCTTTAGCATGTTTTCTGTGCTAATCAGCCCAGTCAACTTCTTTGTATTCTTGAGATAAATACCACATAAAATCCTTACCACATAAATCTTCTTTGTATTCTTGAGATAAATACCACATAAAGTCTTTCTACTTTGAGAATGGGAATGCTAACATACCTCCACAGCAGACACTTCAGGGACCTGCCTGTATCCCCTAACCTACTGACCTGATTCCAACTAACAAAGGCTCCAGTTTTTGTGCCTGAGGGCATCCTCTAGCTATCAGAGCTGCCTCTGCCCAGGGCAGGACAGACTGTAAAGCGATGGGTATTGGAAACCCCAGGATAAGTCATTGACCAGTGACGAGGCAGCTGGTGGATAACAGCTTCCTTGCTTTACCTCAGGTATAGGACTATGTTGCACCCTGACTCTCTACTGGGGTTAAACTCCGGTTTTCTATAGCAGTGATGTGCTTAACAACTCTCCCTTAATTTGGCTTCATCCCCCTCTATCTCCTTTACCTGACCTCCTATTGGTGAGTCCTATGGATTGTCCTATGGATTGTCTCCCAATTGTCTCTAAGTGGTCTTAGAACTCTCTACTTTGAAAGAATTTAAATAGGTTTCTCATCCTCAGAAAGAGGTTAAAAAATAAAGAAAACAAACCCACAAAGCTTTAAAAATTAATATTAAAACATAAAATTATAGAAAGCTTTATAATATACTGATCCATTCTGAACACTTGTCTAACTGAGAATTTACTCTCATCAAAATTAAATATTGCATAATATTTGCATCTCCATCCGATGGAACTGAATTTTAAAGCCACTATTCTCTGGGAGTACTTACAACTCTGTTAGGAGCAAAAAATAAATAAATAAATAAAACAGAGGAAAAAAGAGAAGAAAGCAAAAGTCTTCAGCATTCCTCTTGACGTGGCCACTTTATCACATGGATTGAGTGAACGGAAGGCAATGTCTGGGTTAACTCTGATAATGTATGCATCTGAAATTAGTGATTTCAGACAGCAGTGCCAGGAGATTTCAGACACTCTTCGGTCCTCTGTGCATTTGGCTTGGTACACATGACAAGAGTGAGTGAGACTGAGACATCCAATCTTGTTGAAACTAATTCCACAAAGTATTGTTTGATGCCACACAATTGGGAATACTTGATCTTTCTGTCTTAGCTGTGTGGCCAGTTTCATAGAGATGGGCCATGATGAATCACAATAATTGAATTTCATGGCTCTTTTCAGCTTCTGTCAAACAGAAAATGAAGAAAAGGAAGAAAAATCACACTTTTAAATATACTTACCAAAGAAGTTTCAACTGTAGGAATAAAGCCTGAAACAAATATTGAAGCTTAACAATGGTTAAGATGAACCCAGAGGAAATTGCTATTCCTAGTGACAGTTACTAGGTTACTGAGGCTGGCCCGTGAATGGAAGGCGGCCGTAGGCTTTATTAGGAGTTAAGGGGCACCCTGATGCTGTGCTCTGTCAGAAAAATGCTACAGTGGATAGATACAGAGGTCACATTGCTGATTCTTAACATCCCAGAATTGTCACCCCCTGTATAGAATACCACCTCATTTACCCATCGCTTTTCTTCAAATAGGCCTTTGGCTCACCTTCCAGCTTTAAATTCATGAGAGTGTAACAATAGTGAGGTTCGGAGTCATAGAAGTATTTATAATTTCAGCCTTGTTGAGCATTCCCCCTTTGTCTGGTGAGAGGAACCTAGCTTACCTTTGTGATCTCCTTATATCCCTTTTGTGTGCAGATCTGATAAACTTAACTATCACACACACACACACACACACACACACACACACACAGGATGGAGATATATATATATATATATTGTTCCATAGCAACTGTGTCTCAACTAAGACCAATTAGACTCTGCTAGGATAAAGCCAGAATGTGAACACGAACTGAGATGAGAACAACAAAAGATCAAAAGTAAAATAGAAGATGCTAATCTTCCTGTGAGAACCCTGCCTTGAAGATGCTGCTCATCTCTCCTCACAGAGGAAAGTCCAGATCGCGCTGGTCCTGGTTTTTATCCACCCGGAGCCTGGTTTACTTTACTTTTGCAAGTTAACCCACACGTTCAACAGATCACGAGAGACCAGTTCTGTCGCTAAAAGCAATAAACCCTTTTTCTCCTCATTTATTTTTCTAACTTATCACTTGATGTTTCCTTTGGTTTGAACAGTAACATAGGTTTAAAGGGCTTCCCAGGTGGCCCTCCTGGTAAAGAACCTACCTGCCAGTGCAGGAGAGCTAACAGATGTGGGTTTGATTCCTGGGTAGGGAAGACCCCCTGGAGGAGGGCATGGCAAGCCACTCCAGTATTCTTACCTGGAGAATCCCATGGACAGAGGAGCGTGGCAGGCTACAGTCCATAGATTCACAAAGAATCAGACACAACTGAAGCGACAGCCTGCATGCATACACATAGAACTTAAAAAACCACTCTTATTTTATTTTTATTATTTTTAGATAATAATATCCTAATTTTACTTCATATTTGAGAAACAAAGAGTAAAAGTCAATGAGGACTTACCTTTTTGCCAGGCACTGTGATTAGCCATTTTCAAATATTATTTCCTTCAGTCTTCACAAAAATCTAAATCACTATGTAACTTGGCTTTTAAATATTTGTCTTATTTTATTGTTATTCTTTTTCTAGAGAAAGATAACAGGCTAATTGTAGAGTGCTAACTAGAGAAACAATCAAAAGTGCATAAGATGCATATCATATATTGGATTGGCCAAAAAATTCATTCAAGATTTTTGTTTTTCATGAAGGCCCTAATGAATATTTTGGCCAACCCAATATATGACAGATGCAAATAGATGTAGAGAAAAATATTTATTTATTTATTTCAGTTCTTCCAATGTTGTATATATTCCAGACACTGTATACAAATATTTGCATACATTACTCTCTGAGTCAATAAATTGACACTCAAAAATGGTATGTAGTTTTCCTAAAGCCATATATGTCTTACAGAGAGGAAGTTTCAGAGTGAGGCTTTGAACTCAGCTCTTTGTGACTACAAAGCCTACCACAGTCTTCTCCAGTAATTACCAAAGGGCCTACTGTAGAGTATTGTCTTCTTTAGATATTTATTATCTTTAGATTTATTTCTTCATGAGGCTTAAATATGTTTTGCTTTGTTTTATTTTGACTATATGACTATTTCAGCTTAAGGAAAACAGAGAAGAAGAAACTGTTTATAAATTCTCAACAACCTTTAAAGCAGAAACAGCTGTTGGGTTACATTGGTCTTGAGTGAATACAGACATCTCTGAGATGGATAGGCTTTAGAATTCACGTGCATTGTCATCTTACTCTTTGAGAAAACATGGAGAAAGCTGTGGGGACTAATTTATTGCATTTTTAAAATAAAAGTAAATGCCATATCGTAATATAAAGTGACAGTCGGATTACATTCACTGATGAACCTGGTTCCTGAATTTCTGTTGATAGTGATAAATAATCCCAAGGAGAGTTAAGTCCTCACCTTTGATGACTGTTTCTGAAAGCTGAATGATATACGGATCCATTTTGGGGAGAATCTACTCATAAACCCTTAGTTAAATCATTTTAATATACTGTTATGGATCTAGTTTTAAATCCCTTACACTTATAGTCTTTATATAACCCAAAACAAAGACAAATACAAGTATTAACTACAAGCTAACCTACAAAGCCAGTACATTTCAAATTAATAACATTAATTTAATTTAAAGGAAGACTTATTTTGTGGAATTTAAATTGTTGCTCATATATGAATGTGGTACTAACTTCTACGGTTATAAGGACTCTTGAATTTGTTTTGTATTTATTACATAGCCCTGGGGGTGATGCAATTTCCCCATCGTTTTTTGTATTCAAATCCCTGGGTGATTTTGATTCAAACAAGCTATCAAATGATATTTTCAATAACTTTCTTAGATATTATCATTAGTATAGCAAGCCTATGATTTTTTTTCTTTCAGTTTTCAGATATAATTGACATACAGCACTGTATAAGTTTATAATGTAAAGCATAATGATTTGACTTAAATACGTCAAGAAATGATTACCACAATAAGTTCAGTGAATATCCGTCATCTTGTATAGGCACAAAAGAGAAAAAGAAAATGTCTTTTCATTATGATAACAGCACAAGATGTACTCTCTTGATAATTTTCACATAAATGTATAGCAGTGTTAATTATATAAATCATGTGTACATTACATCCCTGTGTGCTAGCTGTGTTGATGTATGGCAAAACCAAATCAGTATTGTAAAATAAAATAAAGTGAAAAATAATAATCATAAAGAAATAAAATTTGCAACAAAAAATAAATAAAATTTTTAAAAAAGATTATGCAAATAAAGTACTTGACAGAAAAAAAAAAAAAATCTGTTTAGGCCGCCATGGGTATTTTCCAGGCAAGAATACCAAAGCCGGTTGCCACACCCTCCTCCAGGGTATCTTCCCAACCCAGGGATCAAATCCAGGTCACTTGCAATGCAGGTGGATTCTTTACCATCTGAGCCACCACGGAAGCCCACATTGCTTCCCTGGTGCTTATGTAATATCTTACAACTAGAAGCCTATAACTTTGGACACCTTCATCCAGTTCTCTCTCCCTTTACCTGCTGCTATGGTAACCACAAATCAGATCTCTGTTTCTCTTTGTTTGTTTTTAAAGTTTAATTGACCTGGAAAACTCTTTTAGTTTCTGGTGCACAATAAAATGATTAAATATTTCTGTACTTTTCAAATTGATCCTCACAGTGAGTCCAGTTATTGTATGTCGCCATATGAAGATATTGCATGGTTATTGAATATATTCCCTGCACTGTACATTACGTGACTCATTTATTTGCACCTGGAACTTGTGCCTCTCAATCTTCCTTGCTTATATCTATCCTCCTCCTCTCTCTCCCTTCCGGCCACCATGTTTGTTCTCTGCATTTATAATTATTCTTGCTTTCTTAGATTCCACAGATAAGTGAAATTACAGACTGGGATGTTTTCCTCTGACTTATTTTCCTCAGTGTAACACCCTTTAGGTCCATCCATGTGGTCACAAGTAGCAAAATTTCATTCTTTTTTATGGTTGAACAGTATTTCACATCTTCGTTCTCCATTCATGTGTTGGTGAGCACTTAGCTTGCTTCCGTATCTTGACAATTGTTAATAACGCTGCCATGAACATAGAAGTGCCCATATCTTTTTGAATCAGTCTTTTTTGCTTTCTTTGAAAAAATACTCAGGATTGGAACCCTCTGCAATTTAACAGAGCTATTTGGCAACAAGAATGTTTTAAATAAAGGGGATTCAATGTCTTAGTCTGAGTTTTTCTGAAGCAAAATCTAAGACAGAAGTTTACATAGTAATGGTTTCTTTGGAGGTGTGGTTTTCTGGAGTCAGAATAAAGGCCCTTGAAGCAGAGAGAAAACATATGAAAGTTCATCCAAACTTATGTTACTGAATTAGCCACCTCAAGGGAATTCTGTATGCTCAATCCAAGAGAGTTCTAAGAAGCCTCTGGTGTGTTTCAAAATCACCCATCTCAGAAGTAAAAAGGGAAATCATTTATCACTGGTTCATCCTCCAACAAGTAAGTACTGTGACTACAAGACTGCCAAACCCTTCCTGGGGCACTCTAAGTGAAAGGAGATTTCTGGGCAGAAAGTCAGAGGACTTGCTGTGTGTTTGGAAGTTTCTGTCTGATTACACTAGTGCCAAGCAGCTCAAAGACTGTGAAACTGTCCACAGCAGTGGTGGCTGGAATAAGGTACGAGACCGAGGGACACTGAAGCCACGCGCAGAGGCTTTACCATTCGCTCAGACACTAAAATCTTAGATGATTTGGAATATTATATCTTTATATGATTAAAATAATCAACAGTCACTTAAAATTTGTCATAGAGGTCACATGGGGACACCCTGTTGAGAAACATTCTTATCTATCTTATTCATGAGTGTCTCAATTATTCAGTGAGTTTAAATATAGTTCTCAAAATATCTGTATACCAATTGCCTTACAGATGTTTGTCAGTGCAAGTTCTCAGAAAAAAGAAGAGACACTTTTTCAAAATAATAGATTCTTTTTATTGAATTCAACATACATTCTCAAAATTTCCTTTTGTTTATTCTGCTATATTCTTGGAATTAAAAAATGACCAGACCACAAACACTAGATGTCCCAAAGTCTTGCTGGGAAAGCAAGCACCTAAACCACAAATCTTATAAAATTCCATAGCTGGCATATACTCAAAGTGATTGTGAGACCATAATGTGTGTTTTCTACATACAAAGAGCATATTTCATATAAACAATTGGTATTCAAAAAATGGGCAGCTTAGTTTCAAATGTGTAGCAAGGATAACAATGCAAGCACATTACAGGAAGGGAAAAATGAAAGGATTTTCCATGACCAATTTAGGCTGGAATTTTTATTTGAGGTAGTGAGAGGGTGGAATTGTTCCTTTGATCTAATTTTCATAGTAAACCCATGCAAGTTATGTTAAGTCTAGGGACTGAAAACCACCCCTTAGCTTAATTCCAAATGGAATTGTGAGCTTTTAAATTTATTTTTAATCCATATTTCGATATATAATAAGCTAAATTTAGGAATATTTCCTATCATAGTAACACTGATTTTTGCCAAGATACAAATAAATGCACACACACACACACACATACACGTAAGCGTTCAAATATGTATATATGTATATACATATACATACATACATAAACAAATGAGTATATTTGTATGTAGGGCTATAATAAATATCAAGGGTGAAAGTACTCTTTTAGGGCTAGTAAACTTTTGTGCATAATTAAAAAAAAAAAGAAAAAGACTAGATAAAATCATCCTGCCTCCTGGAAATGTTAAAGACTAAATCAAAAGCCTAATGAAGCAGAAGAATATTGAGTAAATTAATTCTTTAATAAGGCTCTGACAGCCAACTGCTTTCAGATATACAACAAGTCTAGACATTTGTTCTCACCATGTTACTTTACATAAATAACATGGTGTAATTACTACCACACTCATGCTTCTTTGGTGGCATTATTTTTACATATAAAATAATCTTGATCAGCACAAACTTCTATGGCATTGTGCCTTTTGGACTCTGTGGGAGAGGGCGAGGATGGGATGATATGGGAGAATGGCATTGAAACATGTAAATTATCACATGATGCATGATACAGGGTGCTCGGGGCTGGTGCACTGGGATGACCCAGAGGGATGGGATGGGGAGGGAAGAGGGAGGGGGTTCAGGATCGGGAATACATGTGCACCCATGGCAGATTCATGTCAATGTATGGCAAAACCAATACAATATAGTAAAGTAAAATAAATAAATAAACTGAAAAAAAATAGCTGTATGGTGTACATTAAAATTTCATAGTCTTCCATGACTTCTGAGATAGCAATGCTGGGCTTATTGAAATACAATTTCTAATTCATATGCCAATGCTGGTCATCTCTGTTTTAAGTAGACTTTTTATGTAGATCACAGTGGTTTTTATTACTGTTTTTAGTTAATGTGATTTATTTGTATATTTGCCTCTTTCTATATATGTTTAAGCTTAAAAAAATTAAAAAAAAAACCAATTAGCTCTTAATGCTCCCTGTTTTGGTATACTCAGGCTACCATACAAAACACCATGGACCAGGAAATTGAAACACCAAAATTTTATTTTCACACAGCTCTGAGGAATGGAATATCCAAGATAAGATGCTGGCCAATTTGGTTCCTGGTGAGTTATTTCTTCTGGGCTTGCAGGTGTTCACCTTCTCACTGTGAACTCAAGGGGCAGAGATGGGGGAGAGAGGTGTGGCATTACTTTCTCTTCTCAAAGGGCACTGCCCCATCAGATTAGGGCCCCACATGTATGACCTTTATGACCATATTTTGGGCTCCAAAATCACTGCAGATGGTGACTGCAGTGATGAAATTAAAAGGCACTTACTCCTTGGAAGGAAAGCTATGATCAAACTAGACAGTGTTAAAAAGCAGAGACATTACTTTGCCAATAAAGGTCCGCCTCGTCAAGGCTATGGTTTCTCCAGTAGTCATGTACGGATGTGAGAAGTGGACTATAAAGAAAGCTGAGTGCCGAAGAATTGATGCTTTTGAACTGTGGTGTTGGAGAAGGCTCTTGAGAGTCCCTTGGACTGCAAGGAGGTCCAAAAGGAGATCCATCCTAAAGGAGATCAGTCTTGGGTGTTCATTGGAAGGACTGATGTTTAAGATGAAAGTCCAAAATTTTGGCCAGCTCATGCAAAGAGCTGACTCATTTGAAAGACCCTGATGCTGGGAAAGATTGAGGGCAGGAGGAGAAGGGGACAACAGAGGATGAGACGGTTGGATGGCATCACTGACTTAAAGGACATGAGTTTGGGTGGACTCCGGGAGTTGGTGATGGACAGGGAGGCCTGGCGTGCTGTAGTCCATGGGGTCGCAAAGAGTTGGACACAACTGAGCAACTGAACTGAACTGAACTTTATGACCTCATTTAAAATTAATCACCTCCTCAGAGGCCCTGTCTCCAGTGATAATCATACTGGAAGTTAAGGCTTTGGTCTATGAGTCTGGGAAGATACATTTCGCTTCAGCTGTGTCCAGCTCCAGCTCTTTGTGACCCTGTGGATTTGTAGCCTGTCAGGCTCTTCTGTCTGTGCAGATTCTCTGGTCAAGAATACTGGAGTGGGTTGCCCTGCTCACCTCCAGTAGATCTTCCCAACCCAAGGATCACACACGCATCTCTTATGCCTCTTGTATTGACAAATGGGTTCTTTACCACTATCGCCACCTGGGAAGCCCCTTCAGGCCATAACACTTTCTTAAATCTAAAACGTATTTTATAGTAACTCTACAATGCTTACCTCCTGCATCATCTAGTCCAGTCAGCGATATCTCTTCCCTCTCTCTAGAGGCTCTTATTTAATACCAATCCATAATGCCAAGGATGGAGAATCTGATAACTATTAGGAGGATGCACCTGAATAACTTCCATTTATTTGGCATCGACAGTCTTCTATGCACTCTGCGTCCATTGTCACTTTAATCCCTTACCACCATTCCACGACAGGTATATTACAGCACACCGTACATTTTCTAAATAAAGAACCTAAGGCTTGTAGAGGTCAGTTGCTTTTTTCCTCGTTTGAGCCATTATATAATAAATGATATTTCTGCCCGCTCCTCAGATATTTAGAACAAAAGCTTTGGAAATGCAGTTTAGATTTTCTCCAGGAGGACGTTGATCTGCCACGCTATTACCTTTTTCACCTTCAAGCTGATCCTATCAATCTGACCTTCGTCCACTTTAAAGATGTGAGTATATATTATAAAATGCAGTGAAAATTTAATACAGTAGCTTTTGACATCTCTGTGCTGCGTTCCTAATGATTCAGTGTGCATAAAGAAACTGAGGGAGGAAGGGTGAGATTTCAGAGTAATGCCTTCTATTCAAATGCATGCTTTATGTCTAATGTGTGAAAACTATGACCCTAGATTTTCCCCAAAAGGCTTTGGTTCTTCCGTGTATTTGTTTTTAATAAGTTCTCGATGTGATGTGGTCAAGTTGAATCATTGTCAGTATCAATAGAACATGGCTAGTGGATTATCATTGCCTTGGAGAGAACTTTTTCTCTTTTCACTGGAATTTTTCCGGTGCCTCATCCCTCAGAGAAATGACACTTGCTAGCTCATTTTCCATCCTTTGTTTCCTACTTTCACCCCCAAATACGTAACAGCTGATGACCCGCCTTCTACAGCATTAGGAAACGTGTAACACACCCCAGCAGGGAGACCAAGCAAGAACTTTCCAGTGTAGGTGGGATTAAACACGAATGATAATTCGAGGTTTGAACTGAACCTTCAAGACAGATACGTCCTGGTATAAAATGAGAATAAAATGAGAATATCATCATTTTAGTACCATAAATGGAAAGTAGATGTTGTGTCCACATGAACTGTATCCTGCCAGGCTCCTCAGTCCATCGGATTTCCCAGCCAGGACAACTGGTGTGGGTTGCCATTTCCTTCTCCAGGGGATCTTCCTGACGCAAGGATCAAACCTGCGTCTCTTGCACCTCCTGCATTGCCGGAGGATTCTTTACCACTGGGCCACCTGGGAAGCCCAGATCCCAGCTACTCATTTCTAAAAGGCAACTATTTTCTCTGCTTTCCAGAATTCATTCCTGTCAAAACTGGTTTTCTATGCCCTCCCAAATTTTTACTGAGATATGCTGTGAAATTTAAGTCTTGATTTAAAATAAAATTTTTCTAATCGTGCTGGATGCACGATCTCACGTACTTCCTGGTACAAGAGTTAGATTTGATTCCTAGTACTGGAGTGACCTTGCCTACCGTGTTAGGTCTACAAACCCAGGACAAAATAGCAAACAACAACAAAAAAGAAAGAAACGTTTGTTTCACGATGACTGTATTAGTCTCCTGGAGCTGCCTAACAAAATATCAAAGAGTAGGTGGCTTATACCAGGGGTCCCCAAACTCTGGGATCTAATGCCTAATGACCTGAGGTGGGGTTGATGCAATAGTAACAGAAGCAAAGTGCACAATAAATGCAGTGTGCTTGAATCATCCCCAAATCATCCCCCTCCCCAGGGTCCGTGGAAAAATTGTCTTCCGTGGAACCAGTCTCCAGTGCCAAAAGATTGGGGACCACTGGCTTATACAACAGAAATTTATTTTATCACAGATCTGGAGACTGGAAGGCCAATGTCAAGGTGCCACAGGGGTGATGTCTGCCTAGAGCTCCCCGCTTGGGTTGTAGACAGCTACCTTTTGCTGTGAACTACAGGGCCTCTTTGTGCATGCGTGGAAGGAACAGAGGAAGCAAACCCTTTTTCTTATAAGGGTATCTATGTCCTTCCCCCTTATAACCTTATTTAACCTTAATTGCTTCAGTCTCTAAAGAAAGCCACACTAGGTAAGGGGGTGGTTAGGTCTTCAAGGCAGGGATTTTGAAGGCTCACAGCCACTCAGGTCATAGCAACAACCAGGGATAAAATGCACATCTAGTTCATTTAGGAAAAATTCACTTTGTCAGCTCTATCCTCATATAATATTCCATACTAGGCACGTGCACTCAGATACACACATGCAATTAATTCATCCTCCCCAAAAGAAGTACCGTTAAAAGTAATTGCTTGATGTGTGTATAGTCACATGGTAATTGTGTAGATGAAACTATCTTTGTAATCCTAGCCTGCGTGTGGACTCTTAGGGATTCTGAACAGCTGTCTCTGTTTCTGTAACCCTGTGGAGGTGTGGACAGCTACATTTGTCCTTTTAAGAAGGAAATAAAATCATCATACTTTTTTTTTAAACTGTTTACAGCACAGATGCTTCTAATGAAGAGGTTTATGTTTACACTTGGCCTGATTGCAGGCAAATATTTGGTTTGTTCAGAAGCAGAAGGATGGCTCAAACCCTGAATGTGGGAAGGAATTTAGAAAGATGACAGGAGGCACCTTTTTAAAGTACATTTGTGTTCTAATCCTGACTTTGATTCTAATTAATAAGGGAAGATTGCTTTAGTTGTCTGCATGAAGCTTCTTCCCACTTCAGTCCTTTTTGTCTCCCACAGTGGGGTGTAAACTTCTATTTCCCTAGTACATGTGAAAATGCTTAGTGCCTACAGATATTCAGCTAACATTGGTGGAATAAATGGTGAAATAGCATTATTAATAATGAAAAGTATCAAAACTGAAGATGGTATCCAATTGTGAGCTATTGTCATATAATTATTCTTTACTTGGAAAGCTTCATATCTAGTATAACAATTACCTTGTTAAACTTCAGCTGAAATAAATATACTTTTAAGTACATTTTAAAAATTATTTATTTATTTAGCTATGCTGGATCTTAATTGCAGCAACAAGAATCTTTGATCTTTAGTGAAGGCCTATGAACTCTCAGTTGTGGCATGTGAGATCTACTTTCCTCCTGCTGCTGCTGCTGCTGCTGCTGCTGCTGCTGCTGCTGCTGCTGCTGCTGCTGCTGCTGCTGCTGTTGCTAAGTCACTTCAGTCGTGTCCAACTCTGTGCGGCCCCATAGACGGCAGCCCACCAGACTCCCCCATCCCTGGGATTCTCCAGGCAAGAACACTGGAGTGGGTGGCCATTTCCTTCTCCAATGCATGAAAGTGAAAAGTGACAGTGAAGTCGCTCAGTCGTGTCTGACTCTTAGGACCCCATGGACTGCAGCCCACCAGACTCCTCCGTCCATGGGATTTTCCAGGCAAGAGTACTGGAGTGGGGTGCCATTGACTCTCTGCTACTTCCCCGACCAGGGATCAAACCATGGTTCTATCTGCCTCCTGCATTGGGAGCTAAGAGTCTTAGCCACTGGACCACCAGGGAAGTGCTGAGGTATCTTTTAATTGGCTACTACTGTGATAGAATTCTTTAAGTAGAACATGAATTGGAAAATATATAAAATGAATCAATACTTTTATATACTATATTTTATTACTATAAAGGTAGATAGTAATACCTTAAAAGAGAGTGCATTATTTTTAAATGAGGTTCAAAATTCACACACACACACATCTGCCAAGAACTGGAAGCTGCCTTGAAATAGATGAGCAGTCCAGGTAAGAATTCGTCATGGCTAAAGCTTTTCACTTGTTGCTTCCAGAGGAATGTATCAAGGAGGACATTTTCATCCTATCTTGTAGAAGCTGTGCACAGATCACTACGTTAACGTTGATAGTTAGCACGGCTTGGCATGAGAATTCAGCTAACTGAATATAAGTGCTTCCTGACAGTCGTAGGGGCCGCTTTGGGGATGTACGGCTGAGCTGTTTCCGTAGGTGAGAAGGCAGTTCTCTGAGCACGTGGTGTGCATAGTTATGTTCTCAGGGCCTCTTGGACGCCAACTGGCTTCTCCATTTCACTGACTACCAAAGAGTTCTTTATGGAAAATTTGCCTTCCTTTGCAGAGCATTGCCTGTTTGTCCCCTCAGCCCCCTCTCTCTGCCCTTTTCCAACCTGTTCTGCGCCCTGGGAGGCTGTCCTGTGTGTTTACATCAATGGATCAATCCCCTTGCTTTCTGGTTTCCTATGGGATTCAGATCGTGCGGACAGAGCTTGAGAAAGATTGGAGGGAGAAAGGAGAAGAATTTTCCTCACACTCTGCCTGCAGGTTACTGTTCTTGGTGACTTGTTTTTTTCTTTTTAAACTTCCAAGACTTCATTTATTTGTCCGTAGAAGGTAGCCCCGGGCCGACCTTTTTTTACTTTTCATACTTGAAGGAAGCTGCGACCCAGTTCTACTTCTGGGGAGGGAGCCAGACTCGTGGTAGGGGAGCTAAGTCCTTTCCTAGACATGGCCCTCTGGTGACAAGTGTGTGCCAACTCACACGCAGACTAACCCCTCCACACAGCTTTCCTCATTTTCAGTACTCCCTCACCTACTTAACCCTTCTGGAAATAGAAATAGCCCTGCTAAAACCAGCTATGGTATGCGATCCTGTCGCTGGTTGCTTTCAACAGGCATTAAATTATCCTCAAATTTTCATTTTCATCATACCAACTGGGTTCTACTATAGTTATGACTACATATTTATTCATAACTGAAAACAGAAACATCATTCCTATGTGCCTTCCCCAAAATGGTATATGAATTTTGGAACCAGCATGATGGCCTCAAGGAGTATCAATAATATAACTATAAGGCTATAATGAACTTTAAAATCTTTGCTCTATATTTTAATAGCTGTTTAAAATTAATCATTTTGTTTTCTTCTCTGGCTTCACTTTCCTCACCTATAAAATGTGCACAGTGATCATATTTAGCTCACAGAATCATTTTGAAAGAGGGCATATGTAAAATATTTAGCAAAATATTCAGCATATACTAATGATATAACAATTGTAAAGCATAGTTTTTATGTTTTTTTTGACTGTGAGGGTTAATGTTATGTGTCACCTTGACTAGACCGTGGGGTTCTTGGATGTTTGGCCAAATATTTCCTTATTCTATGTGTTTTTGAGATTGTTTCTGGATGAAATTAACATTTCAGTGGGTTGAGTATGAAGTAAATTGTCCTCCCTAGTATAGATGGGCCTCATCTAGTCAGTTGAAGACTGAATAGAATAGAAAGACATAGATTCCTGCCGATTGTTGAGCTGGATGTTTGTCATTTCCTGTCTGCTAATTCTAACTGAAAAGGCAGCTTATCTTGGGGCTCAGGTTTGCAGGTTTGGGGGCTAAACTTACACCACTGCCTCTTCAGCATTCATGTTCCTCAGCTCTTGTAGATGCCCAGCATGTCAACTGCAATTCTTGGGACTTCTCAGCTTCCATAATCACATGAGCCAATTTCTTCTCCTATATTCTAAAAGTATGATCTCATGTCAGTTTCCTCAATTTTTACATTAATATCCTCATCCAGAAATTATATTTATCATGCTGAAAGCTTTATTATGTTACTATGTTTAATTCGTGAGAAAAGTACCATTCCAACTAAAAATTTATATTTCTTGACTCATAGCAAAACATCATGTAGTCAAGCAAACCATTGTTACTTTTATTACTAGTAATATTTTTTGTTATTATTGAATGAAAAGTGTTGCTCTTCCATGTTTTAATTCACTTCATAAATACTTATTGATTATCCATTAAATGCTTGGCAGTCTTCTACAGGCTGAGGTCACGATGATGAACAAGTCAAAAACAGTTCCTTATCTTATATTACTTAAGTCTTCAGAGGGGAAAAATAGACATAGCAATGAATTCATCATATCACTTCATGTCAAAGGGTTCTAAATTATAAAGTTCTATAAATAGAAGAAAATCAACAAGATGAAGAGAGAGAGGAGAGAGCAAAGTAAGATTTTAGCTGAGGCCTGATTGAACTAGAGTAGGTATGGAAATCTAAACTCCTCACTCAGCTTTTGCTGGTTAGGGTAGAGATGGAGCTGTAATATTTTTCTGAGGTATTTGGCAGGACCAGAGAAATTTTTGTGTAAAATTGCCTTCCTAGCTAGGCTGCCCTTTTCCTGATCCTTTGGCTAGAGAAAGTAGCATTTGACTCGAGAGAGGAGACATTTGGGGGCTTTTTTGTCTGCACCTGCTGATATGTGGGATATTGGCTCCTTCAGCGCCCAGTCTGGGATAAATGGCTGCCAACCCTCACACACAATTGTTAGCTTGCTGCCATTCTACATGCTGGCCAGTTATATTTCTACTTGAGAAGTGCTTTTGTTTTTCTGGATAATATAAATTGAGGTGAAGCTTGGAAAGTTGTCTAAGTTGGCCAAAGGACAGGGCTGATGGGAATCTTTTTCAGAACTGACCTCAGAGGATCTTTCCCAATTATCACCCATAATGGACCACCTCATCATATTTTCAGCTTCTCATCCCACATTTCTTTTGATCCCAACAGCCTGGTCTTAGGCTAATTTGAAAGTCATGAGACTAATTTATCAAGCTCTCTTCTTACAGCTGGAGTACATGATTAAGCTGTCCAGGGCAACAGTATCTCTTTTCATCTCTCAGTGTGTAGACTGAAAGTCAAGTGGTTCCAAATCCTCATGAAGTATGTCATTACAGATTTGTAAGTTATGGCCATGTTATTTCTTAGCTTGCTTGATGCCAGCATTAATGTTAGAATTTGGAGCTCAAAGTGTGCCCCAGGGCTCGTAGTTCACTGAGATTTTTGTCAAATCTGCGTATTTAGGACAGAGATCAACTTATTAGATGCTTCCCTATCTCAAAAAGATAGAAACAAACATAAATTAGAAAACCACAGGCTTCATCAATTTACATCTTGACATCTTCAAAGTCACTTCCCGTTTTCTGAAGTCTGTTAAATGAATTTGTTTTTTGCACTCAACCACTGGCAGATTTGGAGGGAGATTATATCTAGCTGCATTGTTTTACAGTGTCAGCCAAATTCTTAATAAGAAAATCTGTCACGTCTTGATAAATCATCTCCTCCTACTATACCAGTTTCATGGAGCAGCTGGACAACAGTTTCACAGCTGCTTCTTCCCATTGCAGAATTCAATGTTGAATGAAATTATTCCTATGGATAGTGTCCTATAGGTAACTTTCAGGAGGAAAATGCCTTCATGATCTTTACCATTAAAGCCCTTCTATTTGAAAACTGGGTGAAATTCACAGAAAACACAGTTGACTTGAGAACATCAGAAGTACTATCTTTATTAGTAGATTTTCTTTTTGATTATGCATTTATTGCAGTAAATCTTTTTCAAATTTGGCAAACCTTACAAAAGTCTGTTTCATCGTAAACATATCTGTTTTAAAGTGAAAGATGTTGGTATCCTCAGTAAACTCCATTTATTTTTCTTTTCCTCCATTCAGGTCAACATGATTCAGATTGTAAATAGAAAGCCTTGACTACATCTGGACCTCATCATTCTCAATCCCATAGTCTCTCTGGGCTCCCCTACTTCCCCAGAGTTAATTGATTATTGATTAAATCCTTTACAAATTCAGAGTTTCCTTCTGGTGCCGATGCCACCGAATCAAATCCATTCACAGAATTTTAACGTGTGGTATGGTTTCTTTTAATTTTTGCTTTAATTGATGTAGCAAAAGAGATTATATTTGAAAAAATGAAAACCTCACAAAATGTAGTGTCCCTGCATTTTTAAGGCTATGCCAGTGTGTCTTAATGGTATTGGTTACGGCATGGCGATCTTCTCATGTGGTGGAGAGCAACTAGACTGACTGATTACATGACTATTCTACTCAGGTAAAAGTAGCTTAAAATATTAAACTGTCTGTGCTAAGTAGCTGTGTTTGGACAGCTACTTTCTATTCATTTTGGTTATCATTATTTTACACAAATGTAGGGATTCACTGGTGGCTCAGTGATAAAGAATCTGTCTGCCAATGCAGGAGGCGCAGGGGACAAGAATTCAATCCCTGGGTTGGAAGATCCCCTGGAAGAGGAAATGGCACCCCAGTGCAGTATTCATGCCTGAAAAACCCCATGGACAGAGGAGCCCGGAGGGCTACAGTTCATGGGTTCACAAAGAGCCAGACATGACTGAGCATGCACATATGTTGCACACACATTGCATTATGCAACATACGTGTAATTGTGTTCAAGTGTAGTTGTGAACAAAGTGTTCAAACAAAATAATAGCATTCAGTTGCTCAAAATACTTCATCCAACTACTTGAGAAATAGAACCAATTATAGGAATCCTGAAACAGAATTTCTGAGGTGCCACAAAAACATCTGTAACCCAAACAATTGTTCTAAGAAAATAGAACATTCATATGTAGATTCTGAAGACGTAAAGACTCTAAACTAAAGTGATGTGCCAGGTAGTACTGGGTGTGGTTAGAAAGTCACTTGACTTGGAAATTTTCACAAGAGTTCAGTGAGATAAAGTATACAAACACCTAGAATGGTCCCTGGGAAAAACTATATGCTCAAAACTATATGCTCTAAGTGAAGGCCAAAATAAGCAGAACCAACCCTGAAATGTGTTCTCTGAGAGCTGTCAATGACATCAGTTACCAGGGCTACGAGAGAATATTTGCAAGCGCCATCATCCTTGAAAAACCGACAGACTTTCCATTTGCTCTGAATCATTGCAATAAAGACAAAGCCCTTTCAACATTAGCATGGCAGGCAGCAGGTCCCTTGGCATTGTGAGCTGTTTAGAAATGCAGAAATGATAATCAAAGTTGCCAAAATGTGAACCAGTCCCAGAAATGCTTGTACCTCAGTGAAATTTCATCTTTTTGACCCAAAGCTACCCAGAAAAAATTTGAACAGGGGGAGGAGAGGAGATGAAGGGAAGTAGGTGTTTGGTTTTAGGTGAAAAGCACAACTCAAGAGTATTCTAAAGTCAGGATTAGAAGAAAGATAACTTGTATATTTGTATATGTGCCTATGTCATTCCTTGGTGGTCCCTAATCTTGGAAAAAAATTATTTTTGCAAACCAAGATAACCTGAAACAGATTATAAGGAAATCCATCGGAAAAAAAAAATAAATACAGAGTGTCTGTTATGACGTGAGGATGTCCCTTAGTGGGGCTGCCCTGGAAATATGGCGAGAGAATTGTTTGTTTTCTTGTAATTTTACACAGTTGTGTTTCTGTCTAGCTTGATCAGCTGGTCTTGTATCCTAAATCTCCCTTTCTTTGCCTTCCTAGTGAGTCATTGACCATGTGGCTCCAGCTCCCAGTCTGGCTGCTGAGGAAGAAGGAAAAAAATAACTAGTCTAGATAAACATGTAGGCCATTTTGGGTATGAGTTTGACATTGCTGATTTTTTTCTTTTAGCTCAGTCTCTAGAGAACTGATACATTTAATCGCATTCATTAAAAGCCAGGTGTACCTTCTCACTATCTAATAGACTGAGTTTCTCTGCAGGGTCTTTCAGAACTAAAATCAGATTGCTAACACTTTTATTTACATTGCATGTGCAAACACTGCTATGAATTGCTATTTGGGGGAAAGAGGTCTGTGGGTCTAAGGTATCTATGCCTGTATGTTTAAGTGTACCCAGTAATTTTCCTGGGTCTTAAACATTTTTGAAAATAATTTTTAAATTGTTTGTCTCATGATTTTGCAGGGCAAGTTGCATATATTGCACTACTTTTTGCCTCTATGAGGAATGCTGACTTGCTTTATTAAAATATCATCCTATTTCAATGATTACATTTTATACAGAAATGTCAGAGCATGAAAATGCTTCTTGCTTTTTAAACAATATAAAATATATCATCAATGCTGTGTAAATTACTGCTTTTCTATGTGGGTCTTCTCCTCAAATTGATACAGTTTGTAATTTAGTATATTTAAGTAAGGAAAATTTTGGTATAAATATTCTAAGGCTGATTATTTTTATTTGATTACAATTATAAAAATTACCAGTGGGAGGACAGTCTTTGTTAAGGAAAACCAAATTCTCAGATGAGAAAAAAATAATAATAATTAAATCTTTACTGAACTTTGAAACAAATGAGGAAGAGTCATCTCATTTTAAAGGTAAAAGAAGGGAGAGTTCTCTGAATCCAAATTTTTCTCTTTGTGATTTTTTTCTACCAGGTAATACCTTGTACTGTGAAATGTTTTAAGTCCAGTTGACTTTTTCACTTTGCTTCCGATATATTTCCCCAGTGCAAAAGTAATGTTTTTTTTTTTAATCATCTTTGCATAATAAAATATATCAGAATTTTCAGTTGTTTCCTCATTTTGAGTCCTGGTAGGGAATTCCTCACTCCTAGGTGACAGAAGAATGCAGTCACGTTTTCTTCCATATTTTCTTCCAGCATATCTTTCACTTTGTTTTTGTTTGTCTGACTCAGTAGCAAGTGGTAGGAATCAGCGAACTTCAGGTTTAACTTCTCAGCCCCTCACCAATGCACACAACACACACATCTTACTTTCTGCCAGATTCTGAATCATTACGAATAAAACTAACTTATACTTTGGGAATGGGTTCCCAGGTGGTGCAGTGGTAAAGAATCTGCCTGCTGATGCAAGAGAAGCAATAGATGCACCCTCAATCCCAGCTCTGAAAGATTCCCTGGAGTAGGAACTGGCAAACCACCCTAGTATTCTTGGCTAGAGAATTCCATGGACAAGGAAACCTGGTAGGATATAGTCAGTGTGGGTGCAAAGAGTCAGACGTGACTGAGGGACAGAACACACACACACACACACACACACACACACACTTTGGAAATATTCAATTTATTGGAAGTAGCCTGCTGTCTCCAGTGTATGCCCTCTGTGTGAATTTATTGTTACACTTTTCCATTTGGATCAGGGTTCACAGCCTGATGGCAAAAACTGGCATGCCAACATGATATTATGTTAAAACTAACATGATATTATGTTAATGGGCCTGTACTTTATTTAAGGGTTTTTCCTCTCCTTTTTAATATCTGAATAAGTTTAGGTGGAGCATGGTCTTTCCACTCATGTCCTTAAGCCAGGCTAACTTACATGGTCATTTAACTGCTCTGTCTTTAAAGTTATCTACATATTTTTAAGTGCTGCTAAAGACTGTTTCCTTCTCCCTGTGTTTCTGGTTTTCCCTTATTTTCTTCCCAGACAATGACAAACAAGCACATCCATCTTTATCCACCGAACACCCAATCATAAGCACAAACGTACATCCACTACACTTTCATTTGAAGCTGGATTCTGTTCCAGCATTACTTGTATTAATTCAGCTCTGTGACTGCAGGTGCAACTGATGCCAAGGTCTTCTTAAAAACCTTCCAGCTGTGGTCAGTCTCATCACGTGGACCAACTGCTTCATTCTTGCCCTCTTGTAGATTTACTCCCATGGCGATTGGCAGTGCTTTGTTGGGGACCACGGTGTCCTTTGCTGTACTTACTAAGCCTTGGCAATCTTGAATTAAATGTTACCCAGGCAAATTGCTTCTGGTTGTATTACTTTAAGGCCAACATGTTGTAACAGACAGAGAATTGGGTTTAAAATGAGGTTAATATAAATTGAGAGTGAGTTTCCCCTTATTATCTTGATAAATTGGGCCAATAAATTTATTTTAAATTTAAATTCATTTTCGCCTTAATATCTTTGTCTGTTTATTGAGGACAATATACATATATTAGACTCTCTTTTTTTTCATTGAGGATTAAATGATACTGAGCATATGTATAATTGTATGAGAATAGCAGCCATTCATATTATATATTATTATATTCTATTTGCTTTACATATGTTATATCGAGTCCTTACGATAACAATCAAAGCCATTTTTTGTCATCATAATTTTTTTGCAGATGAAATGC
The DNA here is from genome assembly GCF_016772045.2 of Ovis aries. NCBI lineage: Eukaryota > Metazoa > Chordata > Mammalia > Artiodactyla > Bovidae > Ovis > Ovis aries. Next base: position 93,893,313 of record NC_056060.1, read on the forward strand.
TGAAGGCTAATTGACTTATTCTACACCCCTATGGTACTAAACTAGATGCATTAAATTAAAAGCTTAGTTCCAACTCCTATGAACCTTCTGTCATGTCATCCTATCTTCACAAATCTGTCCTTGGCCCAGAGAAAACTTCTCCATAAATATGACTTTTCCCATTAGCACTAAGATAGTATAAACATGATCGTCACAGTGGAATTAAAAAGATTACTATAACATTAACTAGAATATGGATTCCTTGAGAAAAGTACTCTTTATTTACTCATAACTACTTCCCCCAGAATATTCAAGACAATATTTTGCATGCAGCTAGTATTCAACAAATATTTGTTGAACTGCTGAAAATTATAATATTCAGTTTTGATTAGAAAATGACAGTTATTATACCAGTGTGTGGATTTTTATGGACTTAATTCCAGAAGGAAGCTTGAGCAAGAAGAGATCTTAGTAAAGAGTGGAAAGTCATGTCAGCCATGCAGTTAATCTGTAGACAGATATATAATAACTTATAGACCATCAGCAATAAACCAAACACTGTGGAATTTGGATTCAACAACACCATGAGGTTAAAAGCCAAAATAAATATGAAATTCACATCAGTCATGGTTAGAGTAACTGCTTTGCATTCCCTTTTACTTTCCTTCAAAGCGACTGAGTAGTTCACCAGATCAGATGTTAAGAATGTTGTGTAAAGGGCAGAGAATGAGCAGGAACTGTTGTTCAGGTTGATCTGAAAAGCATTCTTTTCCACCTGGAAAAAAAGATAACCGCACACATGGTTCTACTTCTGTGATAAATGACTGTCACAATCATGGCAGCCAATGAGCCAGAATTTCAGGGACAGCCAGAGTCTGTATCCACTGGGTCGCCTGTTGAGGGAAGTCAGCAAATGAGTCAGGAACAGACCAGTCTTATCGCAGAAGTCATTTCTTTATCAAATGCTGTTTAGTCACAGTAGGCTGAAGGTGATAACTATCAATCATCTCAATGAGCTGATATCACAGAGGGAAATTTGCATCCAAATAATGACACGTAGATATTATCCAATGTAATTGTGACCCTTTGCAGAACTACAGGGATAAAAGTCTCCAGGTGATATGAGACACATTTAAATTCATACCTTTTAAATATGATACCAGTTCTCAAAAAAAAAAAAAAAAAAAAAAAAGATGTCCCTAGTATGTATTTATACAATCTTGACAAGCAGTAAGATGACCCTGGCTTTACTTAAAGCCAACATCTTTATAGTCTGTATGCCTTAAAGAAATGCACAGGATAGACATTTATGTGCATGTTTTGTAAAGATGTTTGCATTAAATAGAACAGCAACAGCAAGTGTGCCCTTTGTTTAATTAGCCTGATTTAACAGAAGAAGGTATCAATCAATGTTAGATGGAATTAGTTGATCAATCAAATTTTAATTAGTATTAGCTTTGTAAAAAAAATGACAGGAAAAGAAAAAGACAAATGAAATGTTGTCAATTTCTGTAGTCCTTTTTCACCATAAAAGGCATCTTGTAGTCAGTAAATACAGCCACAAGTATTTATGGAGACAGTCCATACCGTGTTCAAGGCAGAGGATACAAAGGAATCCAAATAACTGTGCAAGGAACACAAATAGCTGTGCTCTGTGTTACTGCTTATGATGTTGTCACAGGCTTTATGAAAACAATATTGTTTGTACATAGTTAGACAGTAGGTGACATTGGGGAAAGGGAAAATGACATTTTGAACACTTTCTACATGCCAGACATTTTAGGAACTGTATTTCCTTCTCAGAAAAAAAAAGGTTGCCCAATGGAAAGCATCTCTGGATTTTGAAATGAGTGAACTATGCCCTAGCAAATGGGAATGCATTGTCTAAGACTGCATAACTAGTCGTTAATGGAATCAAACTTCAACTCAGACCTTTCCTCACTTAAAGCCCACACTGTTTGCAATGGCATCCAATTATATAGCACTGTATTATGTATCAGGCTGTGGTTGTAAAACATAAGGGATGGAAATGATAGAATGAAAAATTAAAAGTAAATGTTTCTTGTTCATGAGGAGAAAAATGAGGAAATTTATTTTTTGTGGCTAAAATCAAGTCCTGGTGAATTATAACATTCCCCAAAGTATTCATTGCTTTCAATTCTTTGCCTCTTTGCTTAGAGGAAATTCTAACTAAAATCTCAGAAGCAGACCTGCTCTAATACTTCACATCTATGTCTGGAGAAGATATTGGGTAAGTTTTTTGAAATCTTAAAATTAATAGGGTCTCCCAAGCAAATATATATATTGAAGTTACAATGATTACAACAAGATCACACATATATGTGTGGTAAGGTAAAAAAAAAAAAAAACGGAAACAAACAAAAACCACATTTTTATTTTGGGAACATAATATTGTCCTGCACAAAACTGTCTGCTAACTATAGATTTAACTCAGTTTTGAATGTCTATGTAATAATTTTCTTCAATAATCTAATGAGTTAAAGTGTTAACTCACATTTTACAGACTTCAGAAAGATATTTGTAAAGACTTTTAAAAGCAACTAAAACTTTATTATAAAAATATACTTCAAATTAGAATAGTACCCACCAATTTAAAAAAAATTAGAAGAGGGACAAAGGAACATAATTTCCTATAATCTTTTCATTCTTCTTCATGCAATTTATTTTATCATTATGTTATACAATTTAACAAAGTGTTTTAATTTTTATAGAATTAGCCCAGCCCAGTCTAATATTCTGCCATATTTATGAGCCATAAATTTCTTGGCCTTCATTTTAATTTCTTCTATTATAAAAAAATACTGTTAGAAATATATCTGTGCATAAAATTTTCACTCCATCATGGACCCATCTATTTGATCATTTCTTAGGGAAGTTTAAGAAAAATGTTTACTAAAATAAAGGTAAGATGAATTTATAAAGAGATGGGAACTTATTAGCTTCATGCTAACTCAAAGTAATTGTATGGTTCTATCAACAGCTTAAGAAGAGGTCAATTTTATCACATCATCCCCAAGAGATAATAAATCCTTTGTGTTTATAACTAAGTTTTTTTTTTCTGATAAAGAGCATCTGGATAATTAGAAGTGAGATTAAAAAGACTTTGGTTTGTTTTCATTCTTTGACTTTAAAATTTGACATGTATCAAAAGCTCATTATCTAATTTCATGCTTTTCATTACTGATTAAGTACATTTTGACTTCCATAATTTGTGCCTTTCATCTAAGGAACTAGCAGCGCTTCTCATGCTTTACTTGTGTTATGAGTATTATATTGTTGTTGATGTTAGGTTGTTAAGTCATGTCTAACTCTTCACGACCCCATGGACTGTAGCCCACCAGGCTCCTCTGTGCGTGGGATTTCCCAGGCAAGAATACTGGAGTGGGTTGCCATGCCCTTCTCCAGGGGATTTTCCCAACCCAGACACACAGCCTGTGTCTCCTGCGTAGCAGACAGATTCTTTGCACTGAGCCACCTGGCATGTGTTGATGTAAACCTGGGTGCTCATTCACATAAACGCAGGACCAAATTTAGCCTAAGTACTCGCCACGAGAAGCATCTATTCTAAGTGGGTGCCAGGTGCTCTCAGCTAATACCAGGAATTCTCTGCGGCTTATGAAACAAGAAGGTGAGTCTGAGTCCCATCACCTTCCTCACCCCCAATTTATTCACATTCAATGAAAAATGTATTCATCAATTACCTGCTATATTCTGAAGTTTCCCTTGTGGCTCAGACAGTAAAGAATATGCCTGCAATGCAGCAGATGTGGGTTCGATCCCTGGGTCTAGAAGATTTTTTGGAGAAGGGCATGGCAACCCACTCCAGTATTCTTGCCTGGAGAATCCCATGGACAGAGGAGCCTAGTGGGCTATAGTCCATGGGGTGGCATAGAGTCGGACACAACTGAGCAATTAACACACACTTATTTTGAGCATTATTCTAAGCAATAGGGATATAAGACTCAAGGTCTGAAAGGGATCTGACATTCCAGTGGGGATTATTCTGTGTGGATGGGACAAAAAAGGCATAAAACAATGGTAACAGCTATTAATACAGTGGTAATCTATGAGTAGAGAAATACTGGAAAAAATACATCAGGTACTAGAGACAGAGAAAGAGGGGGGAGATATTGTTTTAAACTGTGTGGTTAAAAAGTCCTTCAGAAAGATGGGAGCATCATACATTGAACTAAAGTGGAAGCAATGAAGATAGAACAAAGGTATTATTGTTGGGTTTTTTTCACTGAGTGCAGGCCTTCTTTGTGGTGATGTTCTGGCAAACTGGCTCGCTAAACAAGCAAACCAACCATAATCTGAAATAAACAGACTGTCAGATACTTCTCCAACAAAGATGGGTTTATTTGAGATCAGCAGAGAATTCTAATTCAGGGTCTATAATCATGGCGAGCTCCAAGAAAGTCCCCGAAGGGCAAGGGAAGGAGAATGCTTTCCTGGAAAGGAAAAGGAAATTTGAGAGGGCTAAAGTAAACAGACACCACAGCTATTCATTGGCTGAGTTGTTGCCAGGAAAGAAGTCTTTTTAGTTCCTGGTGTGTACTCTGCTAACATTACAGGCAGGAGACCTCCGCCTTTGGGTCTCGCAGTTCTATTTAATTAAGGTTTCTGTGTATGAAGGGCTTCTCTGGTGGCTCAGACAGTAAAGAATCTGCCCACATTTCAGGGGAACTGGTTTTGATCCCTGGATTGGGAAGATCCCCTAGAGAAAGGAGCGGCTACCCACTCTAGCATTCATTGACTTTTTTCTACAAATACTGTACTTTTCCAAGCATATTGCAGGTAATTTATAACAGAGTAGTCCCAATTTTTCTCTTCTGCCCCATGTGACTTTTTTGTCACTCTTTTCTCTTAGTATTACTAAAAGTATCCTTTAGATCAATTAACAATAAGAAGAAGATAAAGATTTTATTTTGCCACTATTTATTCTCCAACACGCTTCTTTTTTATGTAGTTTGTAACATATGTGATTTCTTTATCCCAGAATAACCTCTATTAAACATTTCTGTAGCACAAGTTTGCTGGCTATGCATTCCCATTAGTTTTTAATAGAGAAATTCTTTGCCTTTGACTTTTGAAGTCTAATTTCGTTTGCTTATAGTTTTCTACATTACATTGTTCCTCATGCTTCTCTCTATGAATTCCTTCAAGACTTTGTCTTCTGTTCACTATAGTTTGCGTAGGATTTGCCTAGGTGTAGTTTTTTCTTTTTTTAAATATATATATATATATATATATATATATATATATATCTCCTGCTGGATGTTCCCTGATCTTCTTTAATCTGTGATTTAGCGTGTGTCGTTAATTTTGAAAAGTTCCCAGATATCATTACTTCAAACATTTCTATTTTATCTTCTGGTATTTCAATACTGTGTATGTTACATCTTTTGAAGTTGTCCCACAGATGGACAATTCTTGAATGTTCTGTTTTCCCTCTCTTCCCCATTCCCTGCCTCTCTGTCTATTGGTTTGGTAAGATTCTATTGATCTTTTTCAAGCTACTGATTCTTTCCTTGGTCATACTGAGATTACCATTACCACTGGGCCAATCAGAGGCAGTCTTCATCTGTTTAACATACCATGTTTAACATCTTAATTATAGTTGTTCTACATTCCCTGTCTTATGTTGTTTAGGCCCTAAGTTATGTCCTATTTTTTTGTGATCCCTGGACTGTAAACCCATCAGGCTCCTCTGTCCATAGGGTTTTCCAGGCAAGAATACTGGAGTGAGTTGCCATTTCCTTCTATAGGGTATCTTCCCAACCCGGAGAATGAGCTCACATCTCCTGCAATGGCAGGCAGATACTTTACCATTGAACTACCAGGAAAGCCCTCCCTGTCTTATAATTCTGACATTTTTGTCATGTTTGAGTCAGATTTTGGAATCTATTTTGATTCTTCAGACTGTATTTTTAACTCGCGTTTTGTCATGCCTTGTGATTTATTTTTTGATAATTAGGCATTTTTTAATGCATTAGGTAATAGGTAAATAAGTTTGTAGCAAAAGAATGCTATGTTATTAATGTTTTGACTAGGGTTTGGGCTGTCTTTAATATTTTCTGTAGTTGTGACTGCCAGAGGTTTCAAAGTCTTCCAGCGTTTCTGTTTTCTCTACTTTGTTGACTTATGACTTCAAGCACCTCTTCTCAAAAATGTCGGTATACTCCTTTGAATGTGGTGGTAAGGTACGGAGAAGTGAAAACATTTTATACTTTTATGACTAAGGCCTAGTCTTTCAGCAGGCCAGTGTTTCTGGGTACAGCCTTCACAGGTGTTTCTTTGATTCCTCTATGCCCCTTTTTGTAAGACAGGATGGATAGAGAGTCTTGACTGGGTGAATTAACATATGTAGAAAAAAAAGTAGCTTCAAGAAAATGGAAAACAGAGGTAAGCAAAACAAAAATAGCCTTTGACCGCCTTCAAAGACCTTGCATAAAAGAATAATATGTTTACATATATTTAATATATTTTGTCCATACTGGATGGGTTTGGTGTTTAATAGTATAAACAGCCATTAAGTAGATGACTTTAATGACACTTGTTTTAAGAGTAAACAAATCAGTCAGTCAGTTTGGTTGCTTAGTCATGTCTGACTCTTTGTGACCCCATAAACTGCAGCACACCAGGCCTCCTTGTCCATCACCAACTCCTAGAGCTTGCTCACACTCATGATCATTGAGTCGACGACACCACCCAACCATCTCATCCTCTGTTGTCCCTTTCTGCTCCTGTCTTCAGTCTTTCCCAGCATCAGGGTCTTTTTAAATGAGTCAGCTCTTTTCATCAGGTGGCCAAAGTATTAGGGTTTCAGCTTCAGTATCAGTCCTTCCAATGAATATTCCGGACTGATTTCCTTTAGGATGGACTAGTTGGATCTCCTTACAGTCGAAGGGACTCTCAAGAGTCTTTTCAAACACCACAGTTCAAAAGCATCACTTCTTCAGCGCTCACTTTCTTTATGGTCCAACTCTTACACCCATACATGACTACTGGAAAAACCATAGTTTTGACAAGACAGACCTTCTTTGGCAAAAAAGTCTCTGCTTTTTAATATGCTGTCTAGGTTGGTCATAACTTGCCTTCCAAGGAGCAAGCAACTTTTAATTTCACGGTTGCAGTCACCATCTGCAGTGATCTTGGAGCCTCCCAAAATAAAATCTGTCACTGTTTCCCCATATTTGCCATGAGGTGAAGTGAAGAATAAACAAAGTATAATCTTTTTGGTTAATTAAGTAGCAGTTGTTTGGGAGGAGTAACCCGAGGAGCAGTGCCTGCGTGGGCACAGGAGGGCCTAGAGGAGCTATCCCACGTTGAAGGTCAGGAAGGGTGGCAGTAAGGAGATACCCCTAATTAAAGGTAAGGAGCAGCGGCTATGCTTTGCTGGAGCAGCCGTGAAAAGATACCACACGCCTAAGGTAAGAGAAACCCAAGTAAGATGGTAGGTGTTGCAAGAGGACATCAGAGGGCAGACACACTGAAACCATACTCACAGAAACTAATCACACTAGGACCACAGACTTGTCTAACTCAATGAAACCAAGCCATGCCTGTGGGGCAACCAAAGATGGGCAGGTCACGGTGGAGAGGTCTGACAGAATGTGATCCACTGGAGAGGGAATGGCAAGCCACTTCAGTGTTCTTGCCTTGAGAACCCCATGAACAGTATGAAAAGGCAAAATGATAGCATACTGAAAGAGGAACTCCTCAGGTCATTAGGTGCCCAATATGCTACTGGAGATCAATGGAGAAATAACTCCAGAAAGAATGAAGAGATGAAGCCAAAGTAAACACAATACCCAGCTGTGGATGTGACTGGTGATAGAAGCAAGGTCCGATGCTGTAAAGAGCAATATTGCATAGGAACCTGGAATGTCAGGTCCATGAATCAAGGCAAATTGGAAGTGGTCAAACAAGAGATGGCAAGGGTGAACGTCAACATTCTAGGAATAAGTGATCTAAAATGGACTGGAATGGGTGAATTTAACTCAGATCACCATTATATCTACTACTGCAGGCAGGAATCTCTCAGAAGAAATGGAGTAGCCATCATGGTCAACAAAAGAGTCCGAAATGCAGTACTTGGATGCAATCTCAAAAACGACAGAATGATCTCTGTTCGTCTCCAAGGCAAATCATTCAATATCACAGTTATTCAAGTCTATGCCCCAACTAGTAATGCTGAAGAAGCTGAAGTTGAACGGTTTTATGAAGATCTACAAGACCTTTTAGAACTAACACCTAAAAAGATGTCCTTTTCATCGTAGGGGACTGGAATGCAAAAGTAGGAAGTCAAGAAACACCTGGAGTAACAGACATTTTTGGCCTTGGAATACGGAATGAACCAGGGCAAAAACTAACAGAGTTAGTTAGTCACTGGTCATAGCAAACACCCTCTTCCAACAACACAAGAGAAGACTCTACACATGGACATCACCAGATGGTCAACACCGAAATCAGATTGATTCTATTCTTTGCAGCCAAAGATGGAGAAGCTCTATACAGTCAACAAAAACAAGACCAGGAGCTGACTGTGGCTCAGATCATGAAACCCTTATTACCAAATTCAGACTCAAATTGAAGAAAGTAGGGAAAACCGCTAGACCATTCAGGTATGACCTAAATCAAATCCCTTATGATTATACAGTGGAAGTGAGAAATAGATTTAAGGGACTAGATCTGATAGATAGAGTGCCTGATGAACTATGGAGTGAGGTTCGTGACATTGTTCAGGAGACAGGGATCAAGACCATCCCCATGGAAAAGAAATGCAAAAAAGCAAAATGGCTGTCTGGGGAGGCCCTGCAAATAGCTGTGAAAAGAGAAGTGAAAAGCAAAGGAGAAAAGGAAAGATATAAGCATCTGAATGCAGAGTTCCAAAGAATAGAAAGAAGAGATAAGAAAGTCTTCTTCAGCAATCAATGCAAAGAAATAGAGGAAAACAATAGAATGGGAAAGACTAGAGATCTCTTCAAGAAAATTGGAGATCCCAAGGGAACATTTCATGCAAAGGTGGGCTCGATAAAGGACAGAAATTGTCTGGACCTAACAGAAGCAGAAGATATTAAGAGGTGGCAGGAATACACAGAAGAACTGTACAAAAAAGATCTTCACGACCCAGATAATCATGATGGTGTGCTCACTCATCTAGAGCCAGACATCCTGGAATGTGAAGTCAAGTGGGCCTTGGAAAACATCGCTATGAACAAAGTTTGTGGAGATGATGGAATTCCAGGTGAGCCGTTTCAAATCCTGAAAGATGATGCTGTGAAAGTGCTGCACTCAATATGTCAGCACATTTGGAAAACTCAGCAGTGGCCACAGGACTGGAAAAGGTCCGTTTTCATTCCAATCCCAAAGAAAGCCAATGCCAAAGAATTCTCAAACTACTGCAAATTGCCCTCATCTCACATGCTAGTAAAATAATGCTAAAAATTCTGCAAGCCAGGCTTCAGCAATACGTGAACTGTGAACTCTCTGATGTTCAAGCTGGTTTTAGAAAAAGCAGAGGAACCAGAGATCAAATTGCCAGCATCCACTGGATCGTGGAAAAAGCAAGAGAGTTCCAGAAAACATCTATTTCTGCTTTATTGACTATGCCAAAGCCTTTGACTGTGTGGATCACAATAAACTGTGGAAAATTCTGAAAGAAATGGGAATACCAGACCACCTAACCTGCCTCTTGAGAAATCTGTATGCAGGCCAGGAAGCAACAGTTAGAACTGGACATGGAACAACAGACTGGTTCCAAATAGGAAAAGGAGTGCGTCAAGGCTGTATAGTGTCACCCTGCTTATTTAACTTCTTTGCAGAGTACATCATGAGAAACGCTGGACTGGAAGAAACACAGGCTTGAATCAAGATTGCCGGGAGAAATATCAATGACTTTATATGTGCAGATGACACCACCCTTATGGCAGAAAGTGAAGAGGAGCTAAAAAGCCTCTTGATGAAAGTGAAAGAGGAGAGTGAAAATGTTGGCTTAAAGCTCAACATTCAGAAAATGAAGATCATGGCATCTGGTCCCATCACTTCATGGGAAATCAATGGGGAAACAGTGTCAGACTTTATTTTTTGGGGATCCAAAATCACTGCAGATGGTGATTGCAGACATGAAATTAAAAGACGCTTACTCCTTGGAAGAACAGTTATGACCAACCTAGATAGTATATGCAAAAGCAGAGACATTACTTTGCCAACTAAGGTCCATCCAGTCAAGGCTATTGTTTTTCCTGTGGTCATGTATGGATGTGAGAGTTGGACTATGAAGAAGGCAGAGCACCGAAAAATTGAAGCTTTTGAAGACTCTTGAGAGTCCCTTGGACTGCAAGGAGATCCAACCAGTCCATTCTGAAGGAGATCAGCCCTGGGATTTCTTTGGAAGGAATGATGCTACAGCTGAAACTCCAGTACTTTGGGCACCTCATGTGAAGAGCTGACTCATTGGAAAAGACTCTGATGCTGGGAGGGATTGGGGGCAGGAGGAGAAGGGGACGACCGAGGATGAGATGGCTGGATGGCATCACTCAATCAATGGACGTGAGTCTGGGTGAACTCCGGGAGTTTGTGATGGACAGAGAGGCCTGGCACGCTGCGATTGATGGGGTTGCAAAGCGTCAGACACGACTGAGTAACTGAACTGAAACTGAACTGAAGTCTCTAAACAATTAGAATCAATCAGAGTCATATCACGGAGGGAGGTTGGTTCCTGAGTTGTTCCGTGGAAGGTCCACCCACCAAGGAGAATCATTTCATGAGACTATTACATGAGGAACACTTATATTTAAAACATTGAAACCTGGGATATGTTTGTTTCAGTAACTAATGTCACCTAATACAAAGTGTTAAATGAAACTGCTGTGATTAGTTTTATATTACTTTTTACATGGGTACATTTTTCCAAGTTCCAACTTATCTATGCAAATATCCAGTGTTATGACTGCCATTTTTCAAGATCTGTGTGATAACATTCAAGGTTGCAATGAAATATACTCTAGTGCAAATTTTCATCTGGCCACCTTCTCCATGTATGCTGTCATGTCTGACCATTGCTGACCCCGAGGACTTTAGCCTGCCAGCCTCCTCTGCCCATGGAATTTTCCAGGCAAGAATACTATAGTAAAGGAATAAAGGAGGTGGGAGCAGGGTTCAAGGATGAAAGGGACACATGTATGCATGTGGAAGATTCATATTGATGCATTTCAAAAACCATCCAGTATTGCTAAGTAATTATCATTCCCCAATTAAAATAAATAAATATTTTTTTTAAAAAATAAATAGACAAAAAAGAGCATCAAAAAAAGGAAAGAAAAGGAATACTGGAGTAAGTTATATTTCTTGCTCTAGGGGATCTTTGCCACCCAAGGATGAAACCCATATCTCCCGTTTCTCCTGCATTGGCAGGCAGATTATTTACCACTGTGCCAGTTCATTCTTCTGCCTTTCCAGTATCACACTAAGTATCATGAAGACAAAAAAAAAAAAAAAGGACAATTTAAAGAAACATCTGAGTTAAATTCACCCATTCCAGTCCATTTTAGTTCGCTGATTCCTAGAATATCAATGTTTACCCTTGCCATCTCTTGTTTGACCACTTCCAATTTGCCTTGATTCATGGACCTGACATTCCAGGTTCCTATGCAATATTGCTCTTTACGGCATCGGACCTTGCTTCTATCACCAGTCACATCCACAACTGGGTATTGGTTTTGCTTTGGCTCCATCCCTTCATTCTTTCTGGAGTTATTTCTCCATTGATCTCCAGTAGCATATTGGGCACCTACCGACCTGGGAAGTTCCTCTTTCAGTATCCTATCATTTTGCCTTTTCATACTGTTCATGGGGTTCTCAAGGCAAGAATACTGAAGTGGCTTGCCATTCCTTTCTCCAGTGGATCACATTCTGTCAGACCTCTCCACCATGACCCGTCCGTGTTGGGTTGCCCCACAGGCATGGCTTGGTTTCATTGAGTTAGACAAGGCTTGGTCCTAGTGTGATTAGTTTGATTAGTTTTCTGTGAGTATGGTTTCAGTGTGTCTGCCCTCTGATGCCCTCTTGCAAAACCTACCATCTTACTTGGGTTTCTCTTACCTTAGGCGTGGGGTATCTTTTCACGGCTGCTCCAGCAAAGCACAGCTGCTTCTCCTTACCTTGGACGAGGGGTATCTCCTTACTGCCATTGTTTCTGAGCTTCAACGTGGGTTCTCAAGGCCCTCCTGCGCCTGCGCAGCCACCGCTCGTTGGGAAGCTCCTCCCAGCTGCAGGCCCTGGCCTCCGGCGTGAGTGGCTCCTCCCAGCTGCCTCCCCTGGCCTCAGGCTCGGGGTGGCTCCTCAGGGTCACCGTCCTTGGCCTCGAGTGCGAGGTGGCTTCTCCCGGCTGCCCCTGACCTCGAACGTGTGGTGTCTCCTCCCAGCCTTCCCTGACCTCAGACACAGGATAGCTCTGCCGCCACCCTGATCTCGGACGCAGGGTGTCTCCTCCTGGCCGCCACCCCTGACTTTGGACGCGGGGTAGCTCTACTACTGCAGGCAGGAATCCCTCAGAAGAAACGGAGTAGCCATCATGGTCAACAAAAGAGTCCGAAATGCAGTACTTGGATGCAATCTCAAAAATGACAGAATGATCTCTGTTTGTCTCCAAGGCAAACCATTCAATATCACGGTTATCCAAGTCTATGCCCCAACCAGCAACACTGCAGAAGCTGAAGTTGAACAGTTCTATGAAGACCTACAAGACCTTTTAGAACTAACACCTAAAAAAGATGTCCTTTTCATTATAGGGGACTGGAATGCAAAACTAAGAAGTCAAGAAACACCTGGAGTAACAGGCATTTTTGGCCTCGGAATGTGGAATGAAGCAGGGCAAAGACTAATAGAGCTTTTCCAAGAAAATGCACTGGTCATAGCAAACACCCTCTTCCAACAACACAAGAGAAACTCTACACATGGACATCACCAGATGGCCAACACCGAAATCAGATTGGTTATATTCTTTGCAGCCAAAGATGGAGAAGCTCTATACAGTCAACAAAAACAAGACCAGAAGCTGACCGTGGCTCAGATCATGACCTCCTTATTGCCAAATTCAGACTTAAATTGAAGAAAGTGGGAAAAACTGCTAGACCATTCAGGTATGACCTAAATCAAATCCCTTATGATTATACAGTGGAAGTGAGAAATAGATTTAAGGGACTAGATCTGATAGATAGAGTGCCTGATGAACTATGGAGTGAGGTTCGTGACATTGTTCAGGAGACAGGGATCAAGACCATCCCCAAGAAAAAGAAATGCAAAAAAGCAAAATGGCTGTCTGGGGAGGCCCCACAAATAGCTGTGAAAAGAGAAATGAAAAGCAAAGGAGAAAAGGAAAGATATAAGCATCTGAATGCAGAGTTCCAAAGAATAGCAAGAAGAGATAAGAAAGTCTTCTTCAGGAATCAGTGCAAAGAAATAGAGGAAAACAATAGAATGGGAAAGACTAGAGATCTCTTCAAGAAAATTAGTGATCCCAAGGGAACATTTCATGCAAAGGTGGGCTCGATAAAGGACAGAAATGGTCTGGACCTAACAGAAGCAGAAGATATTAAGAAGAGGTGGCAAGAATATACGGAAGAACTGTACAAAAAAGATCTTCACGACCCAGATAATCATGATGGTACAATCACTAGTCTAGAGCCAGACATCTTGGAAAGTGAAGTCAGGTGGGCCTTGGAAAGCATCACTATGAACAAAACCAGTGGAGGTGATGGAATTCCAGTTGAGCTATTTCAAATCCTGAAAGATGATGCTGTGAAAGTGCTGCACTCAATATGTCAGCACATTTTGAAAACTCAGCAGTGGCCACAGGACTGGAAAAGGTCAGTTTTCATTCCAATCTCAAAGAAAGACAATGCCAAAGAATGCTCAAACTACTGCACAATTGCACTCATCTCACATGCTAGTAAAGTAATGCTAAAAATTCTCCAAGTCAGGCTTTAGCAATACGTGAACTGTGAACTCCCTGATGTTCAAGCTGGTTTTAGAAAAGGCAGAGGAACCAGAGATCAAATTGCCAACATCCGCTGGATCGTGGAAAAAGCAAGAGAGTTCCAGAAAAACATCTATTTCTGCTTTATTGACTATGCCAAAGCCTTTGACTGTGTGGATCACAATCAATTGTGGAAAATTCTGAAAGAGATGGGAATACCAGACCACCTATCCTGCCTCTTGAGAAATCTGTATGCAGGCCAGGAAGCAACAGTTAGAACTGGACATGGAACAACAGACTGATTCCAAATAGGAAAAGGAGTGCGTCAAGGCTGTATATTGTCACCCTGCTTATTTAACTTCTTTGCAGAGAACATCATGAGAAACGCTGGACTGGAAGAAACACAGGCTTGAATCAAGATTGCCGGGAGAAATATAAATGACTTCAGATGTGCAGATGACACCACCCTTATGGCAGAAAGTGAAGAGGAGCTAAAAAAGCCTCTTGATGAAAGTGAAAGAGGAGAGCGAAAAAGTTGGCTTAAGCTCAACTTTCAGAAAATGAAGATCATGGCATCCAGTCCCATCACTTCATGGGAAACAGAATGGGAAACTGTGGAAACAGTGTCAGACTTTATTTTTCTGGGCTCCAAAATCACTTCAGATGGTGACTGCAGCCATGAAATTAAAAGACACTTACTCCTTGGAAGAAAAGTTATGACTGACCTAGACAGCATATTCAAAAGCAGAGATATTACTTTGCCGACTAAGGTCCGTCTAGTCAAGGCTATGGTTTTTCCTGTGGTCACGTATGGATGTGAGAGTTGGACTGTGAAGAAGGCTGAGTCCTGAACAATTGATGCTTTTGAACTGTGGTGTTGGAGAAGACTCTTGAGAGTCCCTTGGACTGCAAGGAGATCCAACCAGCCCATTCTGAAGGAGATCAGCCCTGGGATTTCTTTGGAAGGAATAATGCTGAAACTGAAGCTCCAGTACTTTGGCCACCTCATGCGAAGAGTTGACTAATTGGAAAAGACTCTGATGCTGGGAGGGATTAGGGGCAGGAGGAGAAGGGGACGACCCAGGATGAGATGGCTGGATGGCATCACGGACTCGATGGATGTGAGTCTGAGAGAACTCTGGGAGATGTTGATGAACAGGGAGGCCTGGCATGCTGTGATTCATGGGGTCGCAAAGAGTCAGACATGACTGAGCAACTGAACTGAACTGAACTGAAAGAAACATCATATATTAATTCATTCATGGGTGTTCAGTTATGTTCAACTCTTTGTCACCCCATGGATGGTAGCCCAAGAGGTTTCTCTATCCATGGAATTTTGCTAGAATACTGGCTGCTGCTGCTGTTGCTACTAAGTCACTTCAGTCATGTCCAACTCTGTGTGACCCCATTGACGGCAGCCCACCAGGCTCCCCCATCCCTGGGATTCTCCAGGCAAGAACACTGGAGTGGGTTGTCATTTCCTTCTCCAATGCATGAAAGTGAAAAGTGAAGTTGCTCAGTCATGTCCAACTCTTAGCAGCCCACCAGGCTCCTCCATCCATGGGATTTTCCAGGCAAGAATACTGGAGCATGTTGCTATTTCTTACTCCAGGGGATCTCCCAACCTAGCGATCAAACCCACGTTTCCTTAGTCTCCTGCATTTGCAGGCAGATTTTTTACCACTGCACCACCCATTAGAATCTGGAAATAATTTTTTTAAGCTACAAATTTATAAGCTAGACAAAAAAGAAAATCAAAGGACAAATAATGTTGGCTAAGAAGAAGAGTTCATTCTGTGTGTGAAGAGAGGAAATTTTACCCATTTGAAAAGGTAATACAAAGTGTGTTTTTCCTTCTCTTCTTATCATTCACCTCATCAATTCATTCAAAACTGTTTATTAAGTACCAACAAAATTCTCAAATCTGCAATTTGAAATTTCAAAATTTGTATTAACCAGAATACTGAATAACTGTTCCTCTAATAAGCAAGTGTTGAATTTTAAAATCTCACTAGCGTTAACACTTTTCCCCTACAAATACTTATCTTGATCTGTATAATCAGCGGCTGAACTTTTTATAAAATAAACAGAATTATAGTAGACTGATAAAAATTACTGTCTGTTTATTGTAATTATGGATGATGTTAGTTATTTTATCAGTAAAAAAGTAATACACACTCTTTGCATAGATTTGGAAAATATACATATGTAATCAGAAAATATCTTATAAAATTTAGCTCAACTCAATGTAAAAAGTATTCACCGAAAGACTGGGAAAATGTGAGTAAAATTTATAGATTCATGCTGCTATATAATAACTGCCAATGAAAACTTTAATCTGTTACTAAGAAGAAGCTTATCGAGATTAACTGACAATATTTATCATCTTGTTTTGAATTCTGGGCTCAGAATACTGTGTTATCCAAGATGAGGATGATCACGCTCATGCTTAATCACTCAGTCATGTCAGATCCATTGTGACCCCATGAACTGTAGCCCGCCAGGCTCCTCTGTCCATGGGACTCTACAGTTAAGAATGGATGATAGACATCTGCAAAATGATGACTCCAGTCATAACAATAAGAGGCTTTATATATGGCTGGATTATGATGTTTCCTGCTTACATCCTCCTTTACCAAAGAAACCAGTCGCTATATATTGAGAAGAAAACTGTCCTCACCACTGTGTGCTACCTAAACTCATTTTCAAACTATTCCCAAGGACCATGGATATAAAAATGTCTTTCTCTCATAAATTCTCCAGATCATACATAGGTTCAAGTTTTGTGGAGAAATATCATAAATTCAATTTTATGCACATTGATTTCCAGGTGCCTTTGAGACACTGACGTGGAACTGTCTGCTAGTCCATCATATATGTGTCCGATGCTCAGAGGAGGGATTTAAACAGGAGATAAAATTTTGTTAGTCTTCTGAGCATAGATGAGTTTGTGTAGGGAGAATAGAGATAAAAGGAGAAGAGTTTTGGAGATTGTTCCTGAACAAGTTCCAATATTTAAAAGTGTAGCTGAGGAGATGGAACCCACAAAGAACACTGAGAAAGGGATGCCAGAGCAGGAAGATGTACATCTGGAAGAAGAATGCAATGTTCTGGTAGTGAAAGGAAGCATGCGCAAGTGTTAAGTCTCAAGAAACTTTCAAAAAGGCAAGAGTGATTGAACAGTCATAGTTGCTGAGAGTTCAGTAAAATAAATGCTAGAAAGATGTATTCATTTGGAGACACGGAGGTACCTCAATAAGCAAACCCTCATTACCCATGAGTCCTCTACTTGTGAATTTGCCTATTTACTAAAATTTATTTTGCCATTTCTGTTGTTGAAGCACTAAGTCATGTCTAACATTTTGCAACCCCATGAAATGTAGCCCGCCAAGCTTCTCTGTCTGTGGAATTTTCTAGGCCAGGGTACTGGAATGGGTCGCCATTTTCTACTCCAGGAGATCTTCCCCGACCCAAGGACTGAACCTGTGTCTCTCGTGTCTCCTATTCGTCATTCTCCAAATCAGTATTCACGCTGTTTTCACAGTCGTTTTTGGATGTGCAGAGAATGGCAAAATCCTGCTATGTGCATGCCATCTAAGCTTGTTTCAGCTCTCATATCAAGAGGGCATCCATTTCACTGTCTATTTTTAGGTCACATTTTTCTCATCTTTGCAATTTTTCAGAGGTGACTTCACTTTTCAAAATATCCTGCAATTATAGTGCTGCAGTGTTGTCTGTCAATTGTTACAACCCTGGAAAAGGTTGTGGTGTGCCTTATGAGGAAAATATATGTGTTAGATATATTTTATTTAGGAATGACTTTATAGTGATGTTGGGTACACATTCGATGCTAAAGAATCAACTGTGATAATAAATAAAGTGTCTTTTAACAGAAACATACATTAAAATAGGTTATATATTGATCCATTGATGGAAATATTGTGACCAGAGGCTCACAGGAACCTAATCTGGGATTTCTCCTCGGAGCATGTGGTTCAGTTTTACTAGTTCAGGTTTCATGGTGACATTGTTGAACACAGTTAACAAGAATAGTGATATTCACGTGTACATATTAAAATAACTGAATAAAATATTATCAGACATGAGTACTCTAGTGACAGAGAACTCACTGTTGTCATAAGCACCCTAGTTTAACTTTGGATTTAATATTAAAAACTTTTTTTTTCTTTGAAGTATAGTTGATTTACAACATCATATTAGTTTCAGGAGCAAATTCAATGAATCAAAAGTTTTATAGATCATCCTCTATTTAAAACCACAATGACTGTTTTTTCTCGTACTCTACAATACATTCCTATATTTTGTCCATTTTCTACATAATAGTTTGTCCCTCTCAGTCCTATACTCCCATACTTCTCCTTCCCTCTCCCCACTGGTACCTACAAGTCTGCTCCATATGAGTGAGTCTGTTTCTGTTTTGCTATATTCATTCATTTGCTTTATTTTCTAGATCCCACAAAGAAATGTTAACACGCAGTACTTGTCTTTCTCTGAGTTACTTCACTAAGCATAATACCCTCTGGTACCACCCATGTTGTGCAGATGGCAGGATTTCATTATTTTTATGGCTCCATAGCATTCCATTTCATTGTTTATTGACATTTATATTGCTTCCATATCTTAGCTATGTAAATAAGGCTGTTTTGAACACTGGGATCCATGTATCTTTTCAAATTAATGCTTTCCTTTTCTTTAGATACGTCACTAGGAGTGGAATTGCTGGATCATAGGGTAGTTCTGGTTTTAGCTTTTTGAGGATCCTCTGTATTGCTTTCCACAGTGGCTTCTCCAATTTACATTCCCACTGGCTGTGTACTAGGGTTTCCTTTTCTCCATATCCTCACCAGTATTTGTCTTTTGTCGACTTTTTGATAACAGTTATTATGTCAGTGAAAGTTGCTCATTCAAGTCCAACTCTTTGCGACCCCATGAACTATACAGTCCATGGAATTCTTGAGGTCAGAATACTGGAGTGGGTAGCCGTTCCCTTCTCCAGTGGATCTTCTCAACCCTGGGATTGAACCCAGGTTTCCTGCATTGCAGGCAGATTCTTTACCAGCTGAGCCACCAGGGAAGATGACAGCTATTATGCCAAGTATAAGATTATTAAAGCATTCTTATTATGTACTGAAATGCCCCCCACTATTTCTTCTAATATTTTGAGTTTCACTTACTTCCTATATTTTAGTACAACTTCATTCATTTACTTTATTTTAGTATAAACCTTTTTATAGCATTTTTACTTTCTGTGGAGATTTGGAAAGCATTCAGTTCAATATTTTGTCTTTGGACTGACAAAGAATACTAGGTCACTGTAATTGGCATTTTATGTATTCTGTTATGTCGTTTTTTAGTCCAAATAAAATAATTTGTACATCTACATTTTAAAATTTCTCAGAAAAAGTGCCAAATTTACCATATGTTATTTATTTCGTACCTCCTTTTCCTTGGGTTGCTCTCAATAAAATACCAAAAAAAAAAAATTGTGCAGTTTATTCCTTACAGCTCCTTTTTGCTGAATTATTCTACAAAATCTAGGAGGTATGTTTGAGGAAAACTAGAGCTTAGTTTGTTAATCTTTCCTTAGCGCAGTCTTTCATGTAGTTTAGGTCATCAAATTTAGACTTTTATGCTTACGGAAACATGGCACTAATTTGTGGTTACTAAAGGTAGATTACTTTTTTCCAGCGGTTGTGTATGGATATGAGAGATGGACTATACAGAAAGCTAAGCACTGAAGAATTGATGCTTTTGAACTGCGGTGTTGGAGAAGACTCTTGAGAGTCCCTTGGACTGCAAGGAGATCCAACCAGTCCATTCTAAAGGAGATCAGTCCTGGGTGTTCTTTGGAAGGACTGATGTTGAAGCTGAAACTCCAATACTTTGGCCACCTGATGTGAAGAACTGACTCATTTGAGAAGACCCTCATGCTGGGAAAGATTGGAAGCAGTAGGAGAAGGGGACGACAGAGGACGAGATGGCTGGATGGCATCACCGACTCAATGGACATGAGTTTGAATAAACTCCAGAGCTGGTAATGGACAGGGAGGCCTGGTGCGCTGTGGTTCATGGGGTCACAAAGAGTCGGACACAACTCAGTGTATGAACTGAACTGACAAGTAGATTTTTAAGATTTTGTTTTCAAATCTCCTTTCCAAATAAAAGCCAGAAGCCTGATGTGTAAAATAGATCCAAACAGTGCTGCTTGGGTTGCATAGCGGGTTAGGATGCTTGCGGCACACGACAGTGGGACCATCTATCTAGTCTCTGTGATGGTAGCTGAGGCTTCAACTCAATCTGCTTTAATTCTAGAGGTCATAGAGTGAAATACATGGTCTGAAAAGCTCCTTGGAGTCAAGAGATATGGTGTCTAGTCTAGACTCCATTGTTTACCCTTTGTAAGACATACATGAATTATTTTTGTTACTGGAGTCTATAATATCACTTATGAAATAGGAATTCCAGTATCCAAAAATATGACATTTATGAAAGAAATTTTACATACTCTAGAAATGGAGATACTCTTGAGACATTTCTAGGTCTATGAGCACAGGCTTAATCTAGAATTCTTTGTTTTCCAATTATCAGTCTAACAAAGATGTGGCATAACTGCATAATTCAAAGATGTTAATACTAAAAAAAATCTAGAATCTTAGCTGATTTTGTTTTGCTTCCACTTTTTGGGTTTTGTCTACCTGCTTAAATATGTAGGTCTTTCTAACATTCAATTCATTCAAGGACTATTTGAATTTAGTTTATTACATAGTAGCTAATCAGATTTGAAGGTAGAGCTCTTTGAAAGAAATTTTGAGTAGTAAAAGCAATAAAATTCTGATAAAAAGTCAAGACTGTTGTCTAGGGAATATATATTTAGCAATGATCTCTTACTAAAATCTCAGCTGCAAATATTGTAAATAATCACAAATGAGTGTTTCCAAGCTAGATGATAAGAAAATGGGACCAAGGAGGAATTTCTTTCATAGTCCATGGTTAAAAGATCAAAGAGTCAGGATACCAGTACTTATAGATTTTATATCATTTTATTTATTATGTTTTCTCATCCAGTAGTAATCTAAGGAAACATTTTGTATATTTCTATTTCTTTTATAATTCAAATGAATAGTTGTTTGTATCATTATACCATTTAGCTTTGTGAATCTTCTTTTTCATTTTGTCATTTGCTCTAATCACCATTACATCTCCATACAATGTACAAAACCACTATTTTTCCTAACATAACATTGCAAGCAACTGTACTGCAGTAAAAATTGTTAAAAAAAAGAAAACCACTACTTTTCTTTGTAAGTAGCAATATTGATGATATTTCTAAGCTGGATATTACTGTATTATTATTATTCTCTTCCCCCTCTTTCATTACACACTTAAATCCACATGATTTGTTTCAGTCTTTCAAAAGCAATCACAACCAAGTTAAAAAAAAAAAAAACAGGGGGTGCATTCTTAATTTTATTTCAATGATGATATATAATCTGCTATATTATGATGTATCTGTTTTCTGTCACTAGGACAAATTTCCAGCTTATTTACTATAAGGAAAACACATTAAGTGTTAAATGTATATATATTTTTTAATTTTTCAAACAGCAAAGATCAATTTTCCTCCTTTTAAATCATTGTTTTTGCATCCATTTCCTGCAAGCATGAGCTCAGGAAGTGATAAAGTTGACACAGTTGCTGATGGATTTTTCAAGGGTTCATGCCAAGTTGTCTCCTGGTGCCAAACACAATGGACGAGGAAATATGGCACGTGACCAGAAAAATCTCATTGTTTGAGATAAGTTTTCCCTCTCACTAAAGCTCTAAGCAGAAATTTCCCAGAATATTTAAATCTCTCCTCACTATGATGGATGAGCCTGCAAATGTTCAGATATTTGTCTTCATGCATAGTTTTCTTATTAGCTTAACACTGAGAAACTCCAAATTGTGAAACAGTCCAAGAAATTCATGATATCTTTTTCCAGAAGAGATTAAATAAGACATATTTTTGGAAGAAAAGATTTGATAAAATAGGAAAGCAAAAGTGCCTCACTATGGCTCCCTTGAATTTGATTTCATTTAAAGTAATATTCAATCCAATTATTAATGCTGTATTACAGTTAATATTACCAGCCATGTTACATACAAGAATTAATGTTGTATAATGTGTTAAACCATAATTTTCTCTGTAGAGGCACAGAGATAATGAATCTTCTGGGTTTTGCTTCTAAGAAATACTTCACAGAATGCTAAATCATCTGTCATTTTATAGGCACAATTGGTGCCAAACTTCAAAATTTCTTCCCATCTTTAACTCCAAATGTATATTAATTTATAAGAGTGTTTTCTTCATTTACAAACATCCCAAACTTTGCTTTTTTGACCGTTCTCTTGTAGTTAACATCAATTTGCCTTGGACAGTCATTCATATTTTTCTTCTTACAGACTGGAATGAAGTTTTTATGGATACTGTAGTCAACTAAGTCAGCAGCCAATTATAGACTCCAAAAATATTCTTCAAGTTCCTTAAGGATCTTTTCAAGTGCAAAGACGACATCAACATATAATGCATGAGGTGTTTAAATGAACATTCTTAAAATCAAGTCTGTTGAGCTAAATTATTCTACTCTATTAACTGCCAGAACAAAAACTGACCATAAGCTAGAGTTAGGAAGTCATTGGCCTTTCCTGGAAGAAATAAACTACATGGATTATCTTCTTTAAGCAAGCATGTTTATTGGACAACCATCTTATAAAAGGCTAGGTCTACTAACTGCTCAACTCCTGGGTACAGGCAGTAAACAAAACAAAGCAAAATAAATAAACAAGCAAACAAATTACCAATCATGTTGATAAACTGGCCATAGGTTCTGTTGGTAAAGCTAAATCGTGGTTCAAATTCACAAAATATCTTAATTATATTATTTTTAAGTAACGGATACAAAACAAATAAGTAAGTAAGGAAAGAGAATTAAAACCTTCTGAAAAATAAGAATTTGGGGAGAAGATGATATACGATAATAGTGAATGCACTACCTCATAGAGGGCTTCCCTTTTGGCTCAGCTGATAAAGAATCTGCCTGCAATGTGGGAGACCTGGGTTTGATCCCTGGGTTGGGGAGATCCCCTGGAGAAGGGAAAGGCTACCCACTCCAGTATTCTAGCCTGGAGAATTCCATGGAGTGTATAGCCCATGGGGTCACAAAGAGTTGGACACGACTGAGTGACTTTCACTTTGCATAATAGAGTTGACTTACCAAAAAACTTTTAAGTTTATGTTTATCTACTTTCAACTCTAAATTTACTATAAAATGCATAGCAAAACTGCTGAAGTTCAAAAGGAAGAGAAAAAGAAGAGGATTGTGGACCAACAAAGAGAATTAAAGAAGGAAGATCAGAAAAGCATATACACATACAGCCCCCACCCCACATACACGCATAAACACACAGGAGTGGAGGGATGTTCTATGTTTTGTTCATGTTATGTCTGTGACTCAGATAAGGTCTTTTTGGCTGACCTCTAGCTGAACACCATGACCCAGAAATAATTGAACTCCTGTGTGTGTGTGTGTGTGTGTATGTGTGTCTGTGTGTGTGCTATGCTCAGTCCTGTCTAACTCTTTTGCAACCTCGTGGGCTATAGCCCATCAAGCTCCTCTGTTCATGGGATTTTCCAAACAAGAATATTGGCGTGGGCTGCCCCTTCCTCCTCCAGGGGATCTTCCTGACTCAGGGACCAAACCTGAGTCTCTTGCACCTCCTGCATTGGCAGGCGAGTTCTTTACCACCCACTACCAGCCAATCACAAAGGAAAGTGAAGAAGCCAGAGGAAAAGGAGAGGAAGAAAATGTTTAAATCAATGAATGTAAAACAAACAAACAAACAAACAAACAAACCCAACTTCCTACAAATATATAATGTTAAGTAAGAAATGAGAACATGTTAAAATGTGGGGCTAGAAATGCAAACCATGGAGTAATAGCTTCTAAAGGCAATAGATTCCATTGGTTCTCTCTGGAACCCTGGTGTTGATCACTGATTTTCAAAGAAAGGAATTCTGTAATTCAAGGACTTTCCTGTGGCTCAGAAGTTAAAGAATACGCCTGCTATGCAGGAGCCCCGGTTTGATACCTGGATTAGGAAGATCCCCTGGAGAAGGAAATGGCAACCCACTTCAACATTCTTGCCTGGAAAATCCCATGAACAGAGGAGCCTGGCAGGTTGCAGTCCATGAGGCCAGGAAGAGCTGGACAAGACTGAGCAACTAACACTAACACTCCCTGGGAAGCAATTGAATTCCTAGGTAAATACAAATTATGGTCCAAAGAATTGTAGAATGAGCAATCTAAGCACAGACATTAAAAAAAAAAAAAAGTTAAATAATGAAACAATAAACAGACACACATCTTTTATTTATTTATTTTTTTACCAAACACACTCCCAATTGTAAGCTCCAGCAAGGAAAAGGAAAACCAGAAAATCTTAAAAGAAAAGCAAAGATCAAAAACCAAAACAAAACTATTCTAGTTGGTATTGCTGGGGAGTCAAGAGATCATGCTGATATGGGCAAGAAAGTACCACACACACACACAAAAAGGCTAAGCCTGGTAATTATTCTGGAACCTTCAAAATTCCGTGCAAAAGAGTACAGCATTGTAATGTTTTACTTCACTTTAACCCAGAAATGTACCTGAAAAGTTGTCATAGGGCACAATTTTCTCCAAAGCAATAGGTTAGATAATCTGTTGCCTTATGGTGATGCTTCCAGTTGTTTTATTTCAACGACTCCATTGGTTCAATAGTTGAAAAATTTGGAGAAGATTCTCCATTACTGATAGCTGGCAGGGAGCCTAGTTACAGTGTTTAAAGTCAAGCTATATTTACAAAAAGAAGAAATAAGATCTTCTTATGAATCTTAAAACTATTTTTACTGTCTTACATCTCCAAAACAATGATTAAGTTTTAGTCATAACTCAAAATTGTTTTAAAATTAATCTAAACCCTAGAGTATCTAAATAATAGTCTTTTATCAAAATGTTTTTGGCTTCTCTACAATATGAACAATTCTACATATTACTTAGGAGTTCTGCATTTTTCCGATGTTAATATTCATGATTCTTCACATTTCAACGATTTATAAGTTGAGAAAAACTCTGATAAGTGACTTGTACAGTGAATATAATCTTTTTGTATGAAAAGGAAATTACCCCTTTTCCCACAAAAGACTGTTGCTTTTCAGTTTGTCCTTAGAATCAAGAAAATATTAATCTAAAGATGAAATACCAAATTGGTAAATAAAATGCATATAAGAAATGAGTATTATATGTATTATTAACATCCACTTCACTATTATTACTTTATATTTAGTAGGACATTAGAGTTACTTTTATTATAAAAATAAAATTAAAAGAAACTTATAACATTTAGCTAGATAGTTCCAGAAAATTTCACAACATTTTTTTTTTTAATTTAAGCAAAGGAATTTTTTATCTCCCAGTGGAGATCTGGGGACTTTTTCTCTAACTTAACCAAAATTTTGCTTTGAATTGTTGAACACCACTGAACTATTTATCCAGATTTAAAACCATGGCAGTAATTTCAGAGGCAGAGGAGAGTTTAAAAGTCCAGACAATGTCAAACAGTGTTTATCTTAAGGGGAATTTTTGACAGTAGTGAACATAGCAAATAGGAGAGAACACCCAGGTCAGCTTAATTCTTACTAAAAAGAAAGCTGCCATTGACTTAAAGCAGAAATAACCCCCGTCACTGCAGAATGACGCACCGGCAAAGGGATCAGACTGTAAAGGTTGCATCTGTTTGCCCCATATTTTAACTTTATTTTGGTGTGCTGACATTTGGAGTGTCTCTGATTGGTCTGGAATTAGCCTTCTTATCTTGTGAAACATCTGTACTGTATTGTTCCAAAGGATTAGCTGCCCACTGGGGATTCTCTGAAGTTAGGACAATGGAGGTCATTAAAGGTGCAAACATTTATTTTCCGGTCTCTAGTTCAGCAGGGGAAAACCATGCAGCTGACAGATTTTTCTTTTTTTCTTTTTTAATCCAAAGCTCAGCATTCTTGCAAATATAACTAAACCACAGTGATCTGGACTAGAGTCGTTACACTGGAATTGATGCCCACTGGAATTCAGAACAACTTAATGGCCAAGAAAGAGGAAAAAAGAAAACATGAGATTTTATGTCAGTTAGGAATCAAAAGCATACTAGAGTGTGCCTTTCAGGAGCAGTGCTTGAAATGCCTGGCAGAGTTTTATGTGGTATCACCAATTAAAATATAATTTTCTCTTTCAGTTTCTTGATTTATGATCAATATTATTTTTTTTTTCCTTTTTGCTGGTATCCCTAATCCCAACAGCTTCCCTTTCTCCAAATCTCTTGACACTGCAGTTGTAATTTATAACACTGTGATATTTGATAAGTAAAATCTGAGAAACAATGGAGTACAGAGACATGAGCTCCCCAGTGATATGGGTTGAATTGTAGTCCTCCATATATATACATATATAAGTGTGTGTGTATATAAAAGTAGTAATCCCAGAATCTCAGAATGTGACCTAATTTCACAATAGACTATTGCCAGATCTAGTTAATTAAGATGAGTCATACTGGGGGAAGGTGGCTTACTAATCCAATACAACCCATGTCCTTATAAGAAGATAATTAAGAAGATAATCATGTGAAGATAAAGCCCTCAGGAAGAAGGCAGAGATTGAAATAATGCAGCTGCAAACCAAGGAATGCCAAAGATTGCCAGCAAATCACAAGCAGCTAAGAAGAGTAAGGACTGATTTCCCTACAGACTTCAAAAGGAGCATGGCCCTGATGACCCACTGATTTTGGACTCTAGTCTCCAGAACTAGAAACAATATATTTCTGTTGTTTAAAGCTCCCCAGTGTTTCACTTTGTTATGCTACCCTAGGAAACTAACATACCTGAGGTGTGTACCTGTGTGCTCATTCACTCAGTTGGTTCTGACCCTCGGTGCCACCATCAACTGCAGCCTGCCAGGCTCCTCTGGCCGTGAAATTTTCCAGGCAAGAATATACGGAGTGGGTTGTCATTTCCAACTCCAAGGGACATTCCCTGGTATTACGCATTTAATAAATGGGGCCTTGATTTAAATTTCGTTTCCCCTGACTGTAAAAATGGTCTATCTATGCAGCCTTTTACCTTCTAAATTGCATTAGGGACATTACACCAGTAGGATTGGGGTGTTAAATGATGGTGGTGTGGACACAGCGTTAGTCAAGGTAGTGTGCTATCTCCGCATTGTTCCTGCATGTTAAAGGGTACACTCTGATGACTAATCTTCTCTGAATGGCTCACCAAATAATACTTAGCATATCACCTATGCAAACCTGACCTATCTTTGAGTTCTATGAACTGTATGATTTAAATGCCAATTACATATTGGCAATATTTTTTGAATTGTGGATCGTGACCCATTATGGGGTGATAAAATCAACTTAGTGGATAACCCTTCCCCCCAAAAAAGTGACACCTAATAGAATGAAATAGAATAGCCATTATGAAGGTCTCTTGTACATTCTCCAATATAGTTTGGGGAACGTTTATAGGCCTATGACTGTGTGGGAAGAAGACCTATGTGTGTGAGTGTGTACATTCTAAGTCATGATATAAAATGAACTCCTTCTTAAGGGTTGTGGAGAAAGATTTTTGAAAGCTTCAGGATTAAGCTGTATCCCATATACGACTAATACATTATTACATTAAGAATCTAGAATAAATGGAATTAATTAAATCCAATACATTTTATTTTACAGGAAGTATTAGAAATGGGTCCCTATAATGTTTATTATTTTTGCAAATGATGGAAACTTGTGGAATTTGTGGTGAGGAAAAATGTTTCCATGGCTGCCAGATTGCTTTTTCTACCAATCACAGACTTGCCAAAAAGTTTAAAATATCATGAAATTTTATATTTGCTTTTTAAAATGAGTTGTCCTAGTTATCCTAGCCGTCTGCTCTGAGAACAAAAGGGCAAGGAAACATAATAAATATTTTCAAAGCTTGATAGTATAATATCAACAAAAAGAACAAAAATAAAGTGTCTATGAAAAAAGAACTCATGTAAACAATACAAGAATTTCCAAAATAAGACACCCAGGAGCAAATAAATAATCTGCTATTGTTCTAGTGGATGTTATTTTGTTTATAATGTGAAAGCATCTCTTTGTTATCGGTTCCTTAAAGGTTATGTAGTCAGTTCCTTTCAAGGGAAAATGAGAGGTTTGGCTGCTCAGAGATATGAAATGTTTTATAAATGACAGAGTAAAAGTTAGGCCTAACCCTGGTGTCTTAATTCCATAAATTGTTATTTTGAAATCATTCATTTCTTTTTCATCCCATGGGTATAGTCAAACCCATGACTTTTATTGAAAGATACAAATTACCAAAACTGACAAGAGAAGAGATAGAAAATCTGAGTAGGAATATAATAAATGATGCAATTGAATTAGTAATTAAAATTCTTCCTTTAATGGCTCATTTGTTATGACTTAACTGAATATTTCTATGAAATGTTAAAAGAAGAAATAACAGTTCTTATAAATTTTTCAGAAAATAAAAGAAATATTTCACAACTCATTCTATGAGACTAGTATTAAAGCTAAACCAAGACCTCGCAGGGACTTCTGTGGTGGCTCAGATGGTAAAGAATCCACCTGCGATGTGAGAGACCTGGGTTTGATCCCTGGGTTGGGAAGATCCCCTGGAGGAGAGCATGGCAACTCACTCCAGTTGCTAATACCAATGAATAATCTTTAAATAAAATTGAAATTCCATTCACATAGCATTAAAAATAATAAAATAAACAAAAATACAAGACCTATACACTAAATTTTATAAAGCATTCCTGAGTGAAATTAGGCTCTAAATAGAGATATTCCATGTTTATGGATTGAAAGACTTGATTGTTATAATGACAATTTTTCCAGAATTTTGGTATACATTGAACTGAATCTTTATTAAAACCCCAGTAAGATTTTTTTTTCAATAAGCTAATTCTAAAAGCCACATGGAAATAAGAAAGATTCTGAATAGATATAACAATTTTGCAAAAGAATAACAGAATTAAGAACTTTACTTGATTTTAAAACTTACTGTAAAGGTGCTGAAATCAAGACTGAGGTAACTGCTATAGAGATTGGCTTACAGATCAATAGAACAGAATTAACATCAAAAAACAAAGTCTTACATTTATGGCCAGCTAATTTTTAACAAAGATACCAAAGGAATTCCAAGGGGCAATGTTCAAAAAATGATACTGGGACAGTATGAATCTGTTATATAAAGGGATTAGTTTAGTCCTTAGCCTCATTCCATACATAAAAATTGGCCATTGAGCTAAATGTACAAGTTAAAACTATAGTTCTTATAGAAGAAAACACAGGAGAAAATCTTTATGACCTTAGGTTATGCAAAGCATTTTTAATATGACACCAAAAATCAGAGCCATAAAAGTAAAAACAATTGTTAAATTAGATATCATTAAATAAAAGATGTATGTACTTCAAAAGACATTCA
Source organism: Ovis aries (assembly GCF_016772045.2). NCBI lineage: Eukaryota > Metazoa > Chordata > Mammalia > Artiodactyla > Bovidae > Ovis > Ovis aries. The sequence continues at coordinate 93,922,880 of NC_056060.1, forward strand.
GTTCAGTTCAGTTCAGTCGCTCAGTCTTGTCCGACTCCTTGAGACCCCATGGACTGCAGTATGCCAGGCCTCCCTGTCCATCACCAACTCAGGAGTTCACCCAAACTCATGTCCATTGAGTCGGTGATGCCATCCACCAAATTATCCTCTGTTGTCCCCTTCTCCTCCTGCCTTCAATCCTTCCCAGCATCAGGGTCTTTTCAAATAAGTCAGCTCTTCACATTAGGTGGCCAAAGAATTGGAGTTTCAGCTTCAACATCAGTCCTTCCAATGAACACCCAGGACTGATCTCCTTTAGGATGGACTGGTTGGATCTCCTTGCAGTCCAAGGGACTCTCAAGAGTCTTCTCCAACACCACAGTTCAAAAGCATCGATTCTTCAACACTCAGCTTTCTTTATAGTTCAAATCTCACCTCTATACATGACCATTGGAAAACCATAGCCTTGACTAGAAGGACCTTTGTTGACAAAGTAATGTCTCTGCTTTTGAATATGTTATCTAGGTTGGTCATAACTTCCCTTCCAAGGAGTAAGCGTCTTTTGATTTCATGGTTGCAGTCACAATCTACAGTGATTTTGGAGCCCCCCAAAATAAGGTCAGCCACTGTTTCCACTATTTCCCCATTTATTTGCCATGAAGTGATGGGACTGGATGCCATGATTTTAGTTTTTTGAATGTTGAGCTTTAAGCCAATGTTTTCACTCTCCTCTATTACTTTCATCAAGAGACACTTCAGTTCTTCTTCACTTTCTGCCATAAGGGTGGTGTCATCTGCATATCTGAAGTCATTGATATTTCTCCCGGCAATCTTGATTCCAGCTTGTGTTTCTTCCAGTCCAGCGTTTCTCATGATGTACTCTGTGTATAGTTAAATAAGCAGGGTGACAATATACAGCCTTGACGTACCCCTTTTCCTATTTGGAACCAGTCTACTGTTCCTTGTCCAGTTCTAACTATTGCTTCCTGGCCTGCATACAGATTTCTCAAGAAGCAGGTCAGGTGGTCTAGTACTCTTACCTCTTTTAGAATTTTCCACATTTTGTTGTGATCCACACAGTCAAAGACTTTGGCATAGTCAATAAAGAAGAAATGATGATTTTCTGGAACTCTCTTGCTTTTTCCATGATCCAGTGGATGTTGGCAATTTGATCTCTGGTTCCTCTGCCTTTTCTAAAACCAGCTTGAACATCAGGAAGTTCGTGGTTCATATATGGCTGAAGCCTGGCTTGGAGAATTTTGAGCATTACTTTACTAGCATGTGAGATGAGTGCAACTGTTTGGTAGTTTGAGCATTCTTTGGCATTGCCTTTCTTTAGGATTAGAATAAAAACAGACTTTTTCCAGTCCTGTGGCCACTGCTGAGTTTTCCAAATTTGCTGGCATACTGAGTGAAGCACATTCACAGTATCATCTTTTAGGATTTGAAATAGCTCAACTGGAATTCCATCACCTCCACGAGCTTTGTTCATAGTGATGTTTCCTAAGGCCCACTTGACTTCACATTCCATGATGTATGGCTCCAGGTGAGTGACCACACTGTTGTGATTATCTGGGTAGTGAAGAATTTTTCTGTACAGTTCTTCTGTGTATTCTTGCCACCTCTTCTTAATATCTTCTGCTTCTGTAAGGTCTATACCTTTTCTGTCCTTTATTGAGCCCATCTTTGCATGAAATGGTCTCTTAATATCTCTAATTTTCTTGAAGAGATAGCTAGTCTTTCTCATTCTACTGTTTTCCTCTATTTCTTTGCATTGATCACTGAGGAAGGCTTTCTTATCTCTCCTTGCTATTCTTTGGAACTCTGCATTCAAACGGGTGTACCTTTCCTTTTCTCCCTTGCTTTTCACTTCTCTACTTTTCACAGCTATTTGTAAGGCCTTCCCAGACAGAAAATTTGCTTTTTTGCATTTCTTTTTCTTGGGGATGGTCTTGCTCTCTGTCTGCTCTACAGTGTCACAAACTTCTGTCCATAGTTCATCAGGCACGCTGTCTATCAGATGTCGTCCCTTAAATCTATTTCTCACTTCCACTGTATAATCATACGGATTTGATTTAGGTCATACCTGAATGGTCTAGTGGTTTTCCTCACTTTCTTCAATTTAAGTCTGAATTTGGCAATAAGGAGTTCATGACCTGAGCCACAGTCAGCTCTTGGTCTTGTTTTTGCTGGCTGTATAGAGCTTCTCCATCTTTGGCTTCAAAGAATATGATCAATCTGATTTTGGTGTTGACCATCTGGTGGTGTCAATGTGTAGAGTCTTCTCTTGGGTTGTTGGAAGAGGGTATTTACTATGACCAGTGTTTTCTCTTTACAACGTAGAGAATATGGAAACCACCTCTGTACAAGGTCTGTTCAATTCATTGAAAAGAATATTGCAGTTAGAAACAACTCTTTGCTCATTTATTGCAATGTTATTTCAAATCAAACCATTGAATTTATCCTATATGCTTTGTATTATTTACAATTATAGAAATCACAACACTTGGCATGATAAATGTTTAATACATGTCCATTCAATTTTGAAATATTTTTCCTAGACTTGGGCTTCCTTGGTGGCTCAGAGGTGAAGAATCTGCCTGCCAATGCAGGAGACATGGGTTCAACCCCTAAGTTTGGAAGATCCTCTGGAGAAAGTAATGGCAACCTCCTCCAGTATTATTGCCTGAGAAATCCCATTGATGGAGAAGTATGGCAAACTACAGCCCATGGAGTCGTAAAGTGTATAACATGACTTAACAAATAAAACAAACAAAAAACTTTTTGTACAATTTACGTTGTTTGTATTTCTTCCACTTGAATATAGACATGCATATTATAAACATGGATATATAATATATGCATATATATAATGTGCACATATCACATTGCATGTAGTATATATATGTAGTATCTATGCTTACACATATAGAATATATATGTTAGAAGCTATATCCATTTTTAAATTTATTTTTTAATTGGAAGATAATTGTTCTGCAATATTCTGGTTCCTGCCATTAAACAGTGTAAATGAGTCATAATTATATATATGTGTGTGTTTGTTTGTTTTACTCACTAAGTCATGTCCGACTCTGCAACCCCATGGACTGTAGCCCATGGTTTCTCTGTCCATGGAATTTCCAGCAAGAATACTGGAGTGAGTTGCCTCTTGAGTCTCTATTCCTTCCCACCCTTTAAGATCATCACAAGATGCCAGGTTGGGCTCCCTGTGTCTTATAGCAGGCATATCATTTTACTCAAACATTTATCTAAGTGAATTTCTCCTCTTTTTGATGATCTAATAAAATGTGTTTGTCAGTCATATCCAACTATTTGTGACTCCATGTACTGTCGTCCACCAGGCTCCTCTGTGGGATTTCCCAGGCAAGAATAGTGGAGTGGGTTGCCATTCCCTTCTCCAAATGATCTTCCCATCCCATGGTCAAACCCAGGACTGCTACATTGCAGGTGGATTCTTTACCATCTGAGCCACCAGGGAAGCTGGGGAGGTTGCCATGCCCTCCTCCAGGATATCTTCCTGACTCAGGGATCGAACCCATGTCTCATGTCTCCTACACTGGCAGGCAGGTTCTTTACCACTAGCACCACTTCAATATACCCATAAAATTAAAAAAAAAAAAGAATTATTATTCATTGAAAATTTATTGCATGTCAAGTGTACTATGAAATAGCTTATATGTTGTGTGTATATTATTTCATTTAATCTTTAGAGTAATTCAGGGAGGCAACTAGCATGTATGAGAAAACTGAGGTCCCCTTGAGTAGCTTGATAATTTTGGTAACTTTTCCAAAGTTGCAGACTCATCATATCCAAAAGTCTAAAAGCATATTGTCTGACTTCAAAGTCTATAACCTGAACCAAAAGGCAGTACTATTTTGATGGGATAGACTGCCCACAGGAAGTGTAGTCTTAAGCCATTTCTGAGATTAACATGCATACATACTTAGATAGGTGCCATAATAGAACAGACTTTTTAATGCTGGCTGCACTTCTGAATTATCAGGGAAACCCAGACTCCCACTTACCTAAATGAAAGCAGAATGTTAAGATTATGAGTCCAAGAATCAACATTTTTTAGTTAATAATCTATTTTATATTTTTGAATTTTATTTTTAATTGGATGATAATTGCTTTAAAATATTATGCTGATTTCTGCAATACAATAACGTGAATTAGCCACATGCATGTAAAAATGCCCCTTCTCTCTTGAACCTCCTTCCCAGCCAGGGCCCTATCCCACCCGTCTAGACTGTCACAGAGCACTGGGTTGAGCCCCCGTGTGATATAGCAGCTTTCCACTGGCTATCTATTTTACATATGGTAATGAACATGCTCAGTGCTACTATCCCCATTTGTCCCACTCGCTCCTTCCCCTGGAGGAGGAAATGGCAACCCACTCCAGTATTCTTGCCTGGGAAATGCCATGGACAGAGGAGCCTGAGGGCTACAGTCCATGGGGTTGCAAAGAGTTGGACGTGACTGAGTGCACGCACATATTACGCTCCTCTCCCCACTGTGTTCACAAGTCTCTTCTCTCTGTGTGCATCTCTATAAAGTGAAAGTGTTAGTCGCTCAGCCCTACCCTGCAAATAGTGTCAACAGTACCATTTTTTTCTAGATTCCATATATTTGTGCATTTCAGTGATGGAGAGTAAGACAAGGTTGTCAACTACTGTCATAAATCACAGTGCATCACGAAGCACTTTCTTACAGACAAATGTGGCATTTCATTCTCAACTTCTAATAATAAGATATCAAAGTTTCACTTTACAAACTGTTTATATGACATCATTTATGAAATTAAGATCTGTGAGCAGGTATATTTGCAAACTCTGACTAAATCCAGTTTGGTGAAAATAGCTCCTTAAAATTTCTGTGTTTCTCCATAAAAAACAAGCCATAGGAATGTCGCTGATAGATGGTGATTAAAGCAGTGTTGTGTTATATCCGTTGTTAGATCATTATCAATTTAGAAAGGACTTATAGGCAATATATTAATTGCGCATGCTCAGTCACTCAGTTGTATCCAACTCTGCAACCCCATGGACTGTAGCCACCAGGCTTCTCTGTCCATGGAATTTTCCAGGCAAGAATACTGAAGTGAGTCACCAGTTCCTTCTCCAGGGGATCTGCCTGAATCAGGGACAGAACCCACATCTCTTGCATTTCCTGCCTTCTCAGGCAGATTCTCTACTGCTGAGCACCCTGGAAGCCCCCAAATATTAATTAATTAGACAGTAAATAAATTAAATAAAAATTCTTATTCCAGAAATTCTTAGGTACGACTTTCAGAAATAAATGGAGGTAAAGCACTTGGAGTGTGTTTATTTTTAATGAAATTGATAGAATGAAATCTATTTAATTTTCAACTTTATACATTTACTCCTTTGGGTATATTTAGTAGATTTTACACTATGTTCTGTGGAAACATCTTGTGTAAATGCTGCTCCAGAATTTCTAAATGGCAGGGGTTTCCATTGCTGGCTGTGTTTGGATGTAGAGTGGGACCAGGTGACTTTTCTTGAAGGTGCTTCGGAATCACAGGCTCATGGTCTCCAGATAGATTGTAGGTTAATCTGTAGGTTATTTTGGTACAGTAGGTTCTGTAATCAATCTGCACTGATTTTTGCCTAAGGAAAGCATGTCCATGAAAGATATATTTATTTGATCTTATTTAAAAATAACTGACTTCCAGTTCTAATGAGATAGAGGAAACTAGAGCCTATTATACAGAGTTAAATAAGTCAGAAAGAGAAAAACAAATACCATATTTCAGCACATACATATAGAATCTAGAAAGATAGTAATGACGATCCTACTTGCAGGCAGCAAAGGACATGCAGACATAAAGAACAGACTTTTGAACACAGTGGTAGAAAGAGAGGGTGGGATTATGTGAGTAATAGCATTGCAACATACATGTTACCATATGTAAAATAGATAGCCAGTGGGAGTTTGCTGTATGACACAGGGAACTCAAAGCTGTTCTCTGTGATGACCAAGAGGGGTGGGGTGGGGAGGGAGATGGGAGAGCGGTTTAAGAGGAGGGGTACAATAGTAAACATGTTTACGTATGGTAGAAGCCATCACAATATTGTAAAGTAATTATCCTCCACTTAAAAGTCTTTTTTTTTTTTTTAAGTATTTTCAGTGATGTCACTTTCTTTAGGGTAACTAGGATGGGTTTGACTGAAGAACTAGCCAAAGTTGTTGATGCCAAAGACTCTTTCCCAGAATCATAACAAAGGTTAAGTATTCAGAAACAGAGAGTGCCATGGGATTCCAGCTTGAGCATTTTCCTATGAAAATCAGTGGATAAACATTCTTTAATCCATTTCAAAACATCAGATCTGGAGAGTGGATCAGGGTCATCAACAGAAGATGGAGTCAGAGACTGAATCTAAAAGGAGGCTGGAGTGAACTGGAAAGAATGTGTCTAAAATAAGAAGGATCAGGGAAAATATTCCAGAAAAATCCTAGGTGGCTTAGAATTACTGAGATGGTCTAAAACTTTCTTGCTATTTCATTAAATGAAATTTGAAAATCGAATTAAATAAACATAGTATTCAGAGAAATTGTTCCCTATGGGCGAAGAAAAGGAAGAGAGATGAAAAAGAAGCACATATTTACATGCAATGGCATTGCTAATGTCTGATTTGTTAGAGGAGATGGTGGGTTCCTAGTTGCTCATTTCACTATCATGCTTCATCACTTATATATATGTTACATACATTCTATATGTATCAAATATCAATATTCAATAATTAAACTTGAAAATTAAGAAATACAAACTCGGAACTTGGGAAATGCTGTAACCCTTTTTGTACAATGTCAGCAGAAATAAGAACAGGGCCTGGAGCACTTCTACCATATGGGGACAGTTGCTGTGTTCTTTATCTTCATTTGCTCATGTAGCTTTCCTAGCAGAAGTTGGGGATGACAACAAGCAAAGGAAAAGCCATATATTTAATGACAAGTTGAATTTTCAGCTCCGTGGGAAAGAAATTGCGAGATATTGAAAAGATTATTCAAAAAATAAAAGTTGAAAATCATCTGTTATGGCCCTTCATGCCCGACTGTTTGGAAAATCATATTCTTGTTATTCATTTGATATTTATTCAACATCTGTCACAATCCCATTGCACATAATCATTCAAACAAAACCTGGTTATTCTGATACTGGATTCTACATTTCTCAGGTTTAAACAACTATCCAGTGCTGTTTAAAAGGAGTACAAGGAGAAATTAGCATTTGGACAGCCCATCTCATGTTTGACTACTTCTGGACAAATTTAATTGACAACACTTATTTAGTTTTGTGTGACTTTCAAATCACACTGTGCTAAAGCTGATGTGGAAAGCACACATACTCAGCTCCCTAACACAATCACATATGCATGGACAGACGACACACGCAGGTGATAAAGAAGAGAACAGCGTAACACTTGGTCAGCAGTAGAGATCCCATCACAAGGCTTTCTACATCTCTGGGGAACAGGAATTCACAAGATGCTAGAGGAGAATTGCACAGAGAAAATGAAAACCAAAGGCAGAAATAACATCTCTGGTTTAACAGAAACATATTGTCAGTGACTATAATGCCTACTGTCAAAAGCAGCGGTGGAGAATCAATCTCCTCTCTGTCCTTCCAACCATGGAGCATCACTGTTAAAACTTGAGAATAAAGTGTCTGGCTGCCAGCTGTGCTTACTGAGGTGGCTTCATCCTTCATGTGATTTGACCACACGGATGAAAGAGACTCATTTCCACCTTAACACATGTCCTACAGGGTAGGTAATACTCTGAGCCACTGCCTTGGCAGGCATATCTTCTTCATGGTGACAGCTACCAGTTGTTGAGAGCATAGCTTGCAGCTAAAACACTGATAAAAGCTCCTTGTTATCTCTCTCTCTTTTTGGCTAAGGGAATAAGAATTCGTAAAACTGAGTAAAGTATAAAAATGATGCTCTTGATCGGCATAGGTAACTCCTATTGCTTGAGACATTATATTAATGTTTTCCTTATCGGATATCTACAACTCTGGCTCAAAATCAATGATGGGAAATTTTAACCCACTTTACCAAAGGTAATGTCTGGAGACAATTTTGATTCTCGTGATTAGAAGGGATGTGCTACTGGCGTGCAGAGACCAAGGATGCCACTACATACCCTCAGTCAGTTCAGTTCAGTTCAGTTCATTTCAGTTGCTCAGTCGTGTCTGACTCTTTGCGACCCCATGAATCGCAGCACACCAGGCCTCCCTGTCCATCACCATCTCCCAGAGTTCACTCAGACTCACATCCAGCGAGTTTGTGATGCCATCTAGCCATCTCATCCTCCGTCATCCCCTTCTTCTCCTGCCCACAATCCTCTCAGCATCAGAGTCTTTTCCAATGAGTCAACTCCTTGCATGAGGTGGCCAAAGTACTGGAGCTTCAGCTTTAGCATTATTCCTTCCAAAGAAATCCCAGGGCTGATCTCCTTCAGAATGGACTGGTTGGATCTCCTTGCAGTCCAAGGGACCCTCAAGAGTCTTCTCCAACACCACAGTTCAAAAGCATCAATTCTTTGGCGCTCAGCCTTCTTCACAGTCCAACTCTCACATCCATACATGACCACAGGAAAAACCATAGCCTTGACTAGATGGACCTTAGTCGGCAAAGTAATGTCTCTGCTTTTGAATATGCTATCTAGGTTGGTCATAACTTTTCTTCCAAGGAGTAAGCGTCTTTTAATTTCATGGCTGCAGTCACCATCTTCAGTGATTTTGGAGCCCCCAAAAATAAAGTCTGACACTGTTTCCACTGTTTCCCCATCTATTTCTCATGAAGTGATGGCACCAGATGCCGTGATCTTCGTTTTCTGAATGTTGAGCTTTAAGCCAACTTTTTCGCTCTCCACTTTCACTTTCACCAAGAGGTTTTTAGCTCCTCTTCACTTTCTGCCATCAGGGTGGTGTTATCTTGCATACCTGAGGTGATTGATATTTGTCCTGGCAATCTTGATTTCAGCTTGTGTTTCTTCCAGTCCAGAGTTTCTCATGATATACTCCGTGTATAAGTTAAATAAGCAGGGTGACAATATGCAGCTTTGATGTACTCCTTTTCCTATTTGGAACCAGTCTGTTGTTCCATGTCCAGTTCTAACTGTTGCTTCCTGACCTGCATACAGATTTCTCAAGAGGCAGGTTAGGTGGTCTGGTATTCCCATCTCTTTCAGAATTTTCCACAGTTTATTGTGATCCACACAGTCAAAGGCTTTGGCATAGTCAATAAAGCAGAAATAGATGTTTTTCTGGAACTCTCTTGCTTTTTCCATGATCCAGCATATGTTGGCAATTTGATCTCTGGTTCCTCTGCAGATAAAGGCACCCCCAAGAAATAGAGAACTCATCCAAAACACTGTTGCTATCTAGAAACTCTCATCTATAAGCTTCATATATCTGGGAAGTTAGTCCCTAAGGAGTCCTCTACTCACATATCAACTATTGGAAACCAGTAACAGAAAGTTTTTACATAGACGCTGCTCATTCTTAGTACATCATAACTTCACAAGTTAATGTCACTCAGAGAGTCACTTCTTCAAATCTTGCTTCACAGATTTAGTTTTGAATGAACCCATGATGCCAGTAAAGATAAGAACTCTTCTTTAATAAAAAGTGAAAGTGTCAGTCGCTCAGTTGTGTCCAACTCTTTGGGACCCTTTGGATTGTAGTCCGTCTGGCTCCTCTGTCCATGAGATTCTCCAGGCAAGAATACTGGAGTGGGTTGCCATGCCCTTCTCCAGGGAATTTTCCAGACCCAGTAATTGAACCATGATCTCCTGCATTGCAGGCAGATTCTTTATCATCTGAGCCACTCAGGAAGCCAGAAAGCCAGTAAATTGCCAGACGGTGTGTGTGGATGTGTTTATTATTATTATCTTCGACACCTTGACTTTCTGACAGTCCATTATTTTGAATTAAGATTTTTCCCTTACTGGAAACTACTCAATAATGCTCTAAAATTTTTGAGACAAGTGATTCTGGAAAGTTTGTAGGCCATGGCCCCTAAATCTGCATGTCTCTTTCCTTAATTTAGCCCCACATTTCCTATGCACATGCATTTGCCTGTCCCCTGGCAACTTTCCACATGCCTGGGATTGTATATACTCCTCCTAATTGCATATCCCCTCACCCTCTACTTTATCCTAAAAAATATGACTGTCATCCATAATTTTTCCTTCCCTCATACCAATTCATCTTCAAAATAGTCCATTGTTCCCAGTTCCCACAATTCTACCTATTTTTGGCCGATTTCATCACAACTAATTCTCCACCTCCAGTCTGGTCCACTTCCCCTAATACTGTGGCCTAATAATCTCTCTACAGTTTGAGTATTATAAGTAGATCCCTACTGACAACACCGCCTCCCATACTCGTCAACTTTCTGATTTACCTGTTTTCAGTTCCTGAAATGCTTTATGCTCCCTTTTGGCCTCCCTTGTTATTTTTAGTGTTACCTTTTGCTGGTTCATGCCTGCACTCCAGTCCTGGAATGTCTCTCCTCATTCCATAGATTAAAAATAGGTAATTCTTTACTTGCAAATAATTATAAACTTTCTTCAATGCCTCTAAATTCCTGCCTTTGGAGGCATCTATTAATATAAATTCACAAATAGATTCAACTTCTTATTTAATAAAATCAGCTCATGTTATCGAATCAGGTGATACTAAGTGTTGGGAAGACTGTGAAACAAGGTGAAGTATCATATACTGCTTGCGAGATTGTATTGATTGAATAACTAGAGAGAACAATGTAGAATTTTCTAGCAATGTAAGGATGCAGATGCTGAGCCACAGCAATTCATCTCCTTGGCATATACCTCTAAAATATTCTTATATGCTTGTTCCTGGAGATACATGAAAACTGTTCATAGTATCATTATGTGCAAAACCTCTGTGGTGTATTCGTACAGTTCAATACACTGTACCTCACTTTATTCAAAGAATGAAATTTCAAACTCTTAAGTGAATCTTCAGTATTAAAAATTGAACATAAATTAATGCTCAAAAATAAAATAATGAATAAAGCTCACTTCACAGAATATTAACTACAATGAGTTAAAAGTACACGAAATTTTGCAGTATAACTAATACATTGATACATATATATCTATTGTTTGGGAATTCTCATATATGGAGTGAAATTATAAATGAAAGCAAGTGATTTATGAATACACAAGCCAGGATATTTATGTTTATGTGGAAAGCATGATAAAATCATAAAGGACAAGCTAAGAGTTTGAAAGTCTTTGGAATATTCTACATCTCAAGTTGTGTGATATAAATATGAAGAGTTTATTTTATTCTTTTTTAAAATAGCACATATAAAATTATATGTGCATTTTATGTAGGATATAGTTCCTAATAAAATTATAAACAAAACCTTGAAAGCATTTTAATCATGCCAAGAATTAAATAGATCCTTCTAAACTATATGATGATTTAAAGAAGTCATAGGTCCAGTCTTGGGCAGATCTAGCTTAGATGACAGGAAAAGCAAAAAACTGTTGGAAATGATTTTGCTTCTAACTTTTTTTTAATAAAATGATCTTCATAGAGAGGCTAAGAGAAAATCTGGTGCTATAGAAAAACTAAATTAATAATAGGTGAAGAGGTTTATGAGATACACCTCAGTATATCTAATGAATTCAAATACCACAATTCATGAAAATTAGATATCAAGGAACTGAAAATAATCTTACCAAGATAAGTCATTATCTTTTTGTTCATGCTTTTATTATACCTCTTACATAAATTGAAGAATCAAATGCAAAATAATGTTCAGTTTGTCCCATGAACCATTAATTGGCCAAGAATAAGAAGCTTATATTGTCACAGTAAGAATTCAAAAAGTGTGTTGAATGAATAAATTTTTTTGAAAGTGTGGAGTGACCTAAAAAAATAAAAGAAAGCAAGAGAAGTATTAACAAAACTAGGAACAAATAAATGTATTTCTGATATGTTTTAACATTAGAAAATCTGATTACTTTTCTCATTTTTTTAATATAAATTTATTTATTTTAATTGGAGGTTAATTACTTTTCAATATTGTATTGGTTTTGCCATACATCAACATGAATCCACCACAGATATACACGTGTTCCCCATCCTGAACCCCCCTCCCTCCTCCCTCCCCGTACCATCCCTCTGGGTCGTCTCAGTGCACCAGCCCCAAGCATCCAGTATCATGCATCGAACCTGGACTGGCGATTCATTTCATATATGATATTACACATGTTTCAATGCCATTCTCCCAAATCATCCCACCCTCTCCCTCCCCCACAGATAATTTAAGAATCTTGAAATTACTTCCTGATAAAACACAAATAAAAATGTAAAGTACTTTTCATGTAAACAGTTAAAAAAAATACTATGATCCTCAACAGGCAACAGTTATTGCCTAAGGACAGTTTGTACTGAAAGTCAATTTAGCTGGGCTTTCAAATGGGAAAATAACCCTGAAGAGACTAGTGTGTATGTGCTCAGCCATATCTGACTCTTTGTGACCTGCTAGGCTGTCACATGGGGTACAGTCCATGGGATTTCCCAGGCAAGAACCCTGGAGTGGCTTGCCAGTTCCTACTCCAGGGGACGTTTTGCACCCAGGGATCAAAACCGTGTATCCTGCATTGGCCGGCTGATTCTTGACTAATACGCCAGCTGGGAGGCCTGGTAACACTAGAGGCAGGCTGTAATCCTTTATGCCCTCTGTTCCTCTATGCATAATTCTTACTTTAAAAATGGGTGTATTCACTTAGTTATATGTTTGCATACATTATCACACTCACTGTGACAGCTTGTAACTTTAATAATGACAATAATAATAACTAAAATTTCTTTTTTCAGAATTTTCATGGGTCAGATACAGAGCTAATAGATTGGAAAAACGTCTGGTTTGTAAGCACCTACTGTTATATGCCTATTTTACAGATGAATTACTTTGACGACTTCCCAGGTGGCTCTAGTGGTAAAGAATCCACCTGCCAATGCAGGATATATAAGAGATTTGGATTCGATCCCTGGATCCAAAAGGTCTCCTGGAGTAGGGCACACCAGTGGCCCACTTGACTATTCTTGCCTGGAGAATCCCATGGACAGAGGAGCCTAGCAGGCTACAGGCCACAGGATTTCAAAGAGTTGGACACGACTAAGGTGATTTAGCACGTACGCACTGTAATAATTCCTACTTTAAAGATGAGTAAATTTAGTGACACTAATTGTCTTGCTCACAAATACACAGCTAAGAAGTGTCCTAATCTGAATTTGAACCCAGGCAGCTGGCAGTGGAGTACGTGTTCTAAACCCACACATACACACGCATCAGATCTCATATTATTGGAATAATCAGTTCCAACACAAGAAACACAAAGTAATAGAAATAAATGAAAATGTCCACAAATCAACTTGAAAGTCTCAGTCCCTCACTGAAGAATGAGGGCAACTAGTTTTTCACTAAAATCTTGTATTTGTTATGTGCTCATAAAGAGGAGATGTGTTGGTATAGTTCTGAAAAGAGGCAAACATCATCCTTGGCTGAATTAATCTGAAAAAAGAATTGTTTCCCAAAATAAAAAGCCCACTTGTCATGATATTCTATACACATCTGGAATATCATGTCCAGTTGTGGATGATACATTTTTACAATTTAATACCTGGCTAGAAAGAATAGGATATAAACATGTCTAAAAAGCATATCACAGGAGGTATAACTCTAATAATTCAGACAACTTTGTGAAAGAGTTTTGATGAGACCTAACAATTTTCTCCATATATCACAGGGCCGCATGGAAAAAGGAGGACTTAGACATTCCTTGCAATTCTTTGTGCATAACTGTACCCATCATTTTGAAATTACAGTAAATTGAATTTACTCTCATATGTTGAAGAAGAGTCCCTTCAGACCTCTTCAAACTGCATAAACCAGCTAAGGAGATACTCTTTTTATGAGTTGAAGTCAAAGTTGGATGAATATCAAGACTAATACAATGGTCATTTCTGCAATGAGTGGGAAGTTGGACTCAATGAGCTCTAAAGTATCTTCAATTTCTCAGATTAAATCTTATGAGAAAGGAAAAGATAATCACTTTTCTTCCTGATTTTATTCTGCACTAGCTAGATACAAATATAATTCAATTTAAAATAATTTACAACCCTTCTAATCCTAAAACCATCTTTCATACAATATGAGCCACATGGAATATGGGCAGAACAGCCTGTGTTTTTTGTTCTGAAGGAATAAATAATTTTAAAAGAATACATATGTACATCTATTCCTGCACATTCTCTACGAACAAGACAGTATTTATAGCCTGAGTATTAGATCTCTAAAAACAGTTTACACAGATTACACATTTACATTTAGCAGTTAGGACTCAGTGGTGAATCACTCATTTGTTTTTGCATTTTATATAATGCATTACCAATTTCACCCATTAGTGAGAAAAGAAACTGCAAAAAGATTGAAGGTTTATGAGGGTATCACACAGAGGAGTCAGAATCTGGGTTTCATGGACTTTAATTAATCGAGCCATGTACCTCCTTGTGGGAAATGCTTATCTTCAGGAATTTTCTGTGACAATTCATCATTAAAGCAAATATGATATGCTTATCTCTTTGAAAGCCCAGATTTCACAATCTTCTCTTTCCGCTCAAGCCTCTTCCTAAAAAATCAACAATGAGTAGATTGGGTGTGGGTGGGGAGAATCCATTATGTTAGGAACCCAAAAGACTGACCAGTATAAACTCAAGCATTTATACAAAACAGTTTTGGACTTCTTGGGTATGACTAAAACGGAAATTACACAGCTGACCTATTTACATCACAATGATATAGAGCAACTCAAATTAATGTTGTTGATTATTTGCTATTCACTGCACATTGAGCTAGTTCCTGGGGCAGGTGGGGTGTAAAGCCAAGGCAGTGCCCTGGAAAACTTCACTGATTGTTTGGAAATCAAACAAGAAAACATTATGCAGCTGTGGAATATAAACTACTCAGAGTTAAGACCGTCATGTGTCTTCATTAAACGGCACAGCACCTGGAATGTGGAGAGTCTTGATTCTTACTATAAATTATCTCAAATAATTCTCACTTAACCCTGCCAACAGTAGTATTATCCCCATTGTACACAGAAGGAAAATAAATCTGAGAAAATACAATTGACAAAAGTAGAACCGAAACTCAGGTTAGCTGAATAATCTTTGCAATAAAAAGTGCATTACTAAAAGATAATTCAAATAGTATATATACACAGCAAAACTTTGACCCAGTTCTATAATCAGTTAATACTTTAATGGGGGAATTAATGCATAACAAAATAGTTAATAAGAATGGTTAAAAAATGAAGGTGTCAATATAACTTCATTAAAATTTTAAACATAAATATTTCAGGCATTATTTTGTGGCTCAGTTTTGATTTCCTTTTAGTTTCACATACAGTATATTATAATTTACTTGTTTCCTCTTTCAAGGTCAAGACTAGTGCCAATTGAAAATAATCCTGTACGAATCACGAAGATTTCTGATGGAGGGACAGAACATCTTCCTTTGGGAAGTTTCAAGGTTTCCCAGGTTTGCTGTAATACAGCTGTTCCTGCTCACTCAAAATTCCCTCTTTCAGTTCATGGTTCTTTGAGAGTTCTCCTAATTTCTGATTTCTCAATTCTTGCAGTATAAATATCTTCTAGAAGAAACCACCCTTCCGGGTTTGATTTACAGCCATTCTGTGTCAAGAAAAGGCATGTGCGTGCATTTTGCTGTGGATCAGAAGTCTTAAGCCTGCCCTGAGCACTCCTGGTTTCTGTCTGCTCTTGAATTTCGGCCTCTTGCTTCATCTTGTCTTGACATTCCTAGTTTTACTGACATTTACTATTCCACACTGATGTAATTATTCATGAATTTTTTTCCCTTCCCAAGACGTAAAGTGAACTGAGTTGTTCTAATCATAGCTGGCTATTTTCTATAGAAGATAACCTTTTAAGCATTATCATGGCAGGTACCAAACAAAAATGAGAATAGACGAGTCTTTTCTGGAATGTTAGTCCCAAAAGGGATTAGCCCAGGGATTCCCATCAGGGCAATCAAAACTGAAACATGCTTGTCTTGCAGGCAGATGACTTCTGAGCCATCTTGAGATGTTGCAACACAAGGCAGCAATTATAAAAATCTAACTTTTGATGGGCTTCCGTACTTTACACACAGATCTAACGATAGAACCATGGATTCTGAAGTAAATGTGATACTTAGTATTCCACAGTGTACACTACGATACTTGAACTGCATAGTCAGAGTAGATCTTTGCTGTCAATTCATGGCCCATGGTTTAATAGGAGGAATAATATATCTGAACACTGTTTCGCTGACTGTTTTAATTAAGAAACAGTGAAATTCATAAGCTCCTTTAGCAATGATTCAAAGTGTAATTATAAAAATGCTACTTCAGAAATTGAGGAAGATGTGGTATGGCCCTGAAGACTGTCATCAAGACAAGCCTTATAAAGCCTTATAAAGCATGCAGGTAATAGAAATTAATAGCAAGGGACACTGCAGTACTATTGCATTTGATTCAGCAATATGTAGAATTTATTTTAGTATAAAAATGATGAATTTTGTTACCTCTTTTGGTAGTGAGACTGGCATTGGAAAGAGTCATGTATAGGGTTTGGGCTTGTATTAGGGACCATAACCCCAGAGGCTTTACAACAGAGGATGTAGTTGGTAACCACAGTCATTATACACCATAACTTATAGGACTTTGATATTTACAAAAGATCAAAGTAAACTACAAGTAAATAATCATTAAAACTGTAGAGTTTAAAAATCCTTACTGAATCCTTAAACTCTGAATTAGTAGTATATTGCAATCTGTCATAATATGTTTAGCACTGATCTCACATGCTAGTTAAGTAATGCTCAAAATTCTCCAAGCCAGGCTTCCGCAATAGGTGAACCGTGAACTTCCTGATGTTCAAGCTGGTTTTCGAAAAGGCAGAGGAACCAGAGATCAAATTGCCAACATCCGCTGGATCATGGAAAAAGCAAGACAGTTCTAGAAAAACATCTATTTCTGCTTTATTGACTATGCCAAAGCCTTTGACTGTGTGGATCACAATCAACTGCGGAAAATTCTGAAAGAGATGGGAATACCAGGCCACGTGATCTGCCTCTTGAGAAATCTGTATGCAGGTCAGGAAGCAACAGTTAGAACTGGACATGGAACAACAGACTGGTTCCAAATAGGAAAAGGAGTACGTCAAGGCTGTATATTGTCACCCTGCCTATTTAACTTATATGCAGAGTACATCATGAGAAACGCTGAACTGGAAGAAGCACAGGCTGGAATCAAGATTGCCGGGAGAAATATCAATAAACTCAGATATGCAGATGACACCACCCTTATGGCAGAAAGTGAAGAGGAGCTAAAAAGCCTCTTGATGAAAGTGAAAGTGGAGAGCGAAAAGTTGGCTTAAAACTCAACATTCAGAAAACGAAGATCATGGCATCCGGTCCCATCACTTCATGAGAAATGATGGGGAAACAGTGGAAACAGTGTCAGACTTTATTTTTGGGGGCTCCAAAATCACTGCAGATGGTTATTGCAGCCATGAAATTAAAAGACACTTACTCCTTGGAAGAAAAGTTATGACCAACATAGATAGCATATTCAAAACCAGAGACATTACTTTGCCGATTAAGGTCCATCTAGTCAAGGCTATGGTTTTTCCTGTGGTCATGTATGGATGTGAGAGTTGGACTGTGAAGAAGGCTGAGTGCCGAAGAATTGATGGTTTTGAACTGTGGTGTTGGAGAAGACTCTTGAGAGTCCCTTGGACTGCAAGGAGATCCAACCAGTCCATTCTAAAGGAGATCAACCCTGGGTGTCCTTTGGGAGGAATGGTGCTAAAGCTGAAACTCCAGTACTTTGGTCACCTCATGCGAAGAGTTGACTCATTGGTAAAGACTCTGATTCTGAGAGGGATTGGGGGCAGGAGGAGAAGGGGATGACAGAGGATGAGATGGCTGGATGTCATCACGGACTCGATGGACGTGAGTCTGAGTGAACTCCGGGAGTTGGTGATGGACAGGGAGGCCTGGCGTGCTGCGATTCATGAGGTTGCAAAGTCAGACACGACTGAGTGACTGAACTGAACTGAACTGAACTATATAATGAGAATATTGGGATCATGGCAAATGGTGTGAACTGTTATTTTGCAAAGGTTTCAAACACATATATTTTAAAGGCTTTTGTGTAATATAAGTGAATGCAATGTTAAATTTTTAAGGGAAAGACATACATTGAGAGATTCATTCTAAATATTAGAATTCAAGAAGCTATTTTCTCACTGAATTAACTGAGTAAATTATTTTTCAGGTGCTGCAAAGCATATTTGTTGTTGATGAAGTTATTTTAAATTTCTTATGTATTATTTATAATAAAAACATGTAACATACCCCCATTCAAAACAGAATGTTTCTTGTTTCACATTATGTACAATAAATTAAGAAGTATATACAGGTTTTGAACTTTTATGATTTTCATTCATAGCATTTATCAAAAACTCTGAAGTAAACATTTAATCATTACACACTGTCTTTATTATTAGGAGACTAATCCAACTGCTCCCTCTGTTCTTTGTTTTTGAAAAGTGTGAGTTCCTAATAATGCTATAAGACTTAAAATTAAAAAATACAAAAGCCTACTAAGTGTGGTCAGAGTTTAATGGTATAATAAAACTCCTCTCTCTCCACCCATACATGTACACACATTTTTAAAATAATGCTATCAGTCATACATGTACATGTATATATCTTATACATATAATGTACATACACAGATACATATAAGATATGTGTATGCCTGAGGTCCTTTGCTGTTAACCTGGGACTAACACCACTTTGTTTTCTGGCTATGCCCCAGTACAAAATAAAAAGTTTAAAGTTAAAAATAATAAAATAATGTTCCCTTTTTGACATTTATTCATCTGTATAACAGCTATGGATTAGTGGTATGTGGCCAGAATTTATGGTAATTGACATCATATTTAATTTTCAGATAATATTAATAATTTCCCATTTCTTGTGCTTAACCTACATAGTTATAATACTCCTTACTGCTACCCTTCAAGACTCTGATGATTAGGTTCACAGTTTCTAGCACCAATCAAAGGCTCTGTGTAGGAGTGTAGTGAAAGAGACTGGCTATTCCAAAGGCTTCTTCCAGATCTCGTTGATAAATTGGCACTTACTCTCCCACTCAGCAATCTTTGAAGGAAAAAAATTAATAAAACTCCCAGGCAGCACTAATGATACTAGTTATCATTCCATTTGGAATACGGGATACAGAACTAAATATAATTAATAATAAATTTCAATCAGCTAACCAATCACTAGCTAATATTGGAAATGTTACAACTAATTTTGTTTTTGTTGTTCAGTCGCCAAGTCATGTCTGACTCTTTGCGGCTCTGTGGACAACAGGGAGCTAGGGCCCCCGAGCTTCACCATCTCCCAGAGTCTGCCCAGATTCATGTACCTTGAATCAGTGATACCGTCCAACCATCTCATCCTCTGTCACCCTCTTCTACTTCTGCCCTTGATCCTTCCCAGCATCAGGATATTTCCTAATGAGCCAGCTGTTCACATCATAGACACAGTATTGGAGCTTCAGCTTAGAAACTACTAATAGTGGAATCATTCACACTCTGATAGTAAAGTACAGAGGAAGAAGTGAGTCAGTGGGTGAGAGAGGAAGAACAGGGTCCTTTGAGAGGGTAAAGGAATAGGAGGTGGGAAATGGGTTACTTGTCTATTTCTACAATTTTGAAATGGCCAGTCTCCTTCTCTTCAAAATTTCTTGAATAAAGCTGACTAGCCTCATAAATGCTTGTCCATTATTAGTAAAGTCATGGACATGTCATGCTGGGAGGCCTAATTTGATTGGCATAACACTAGTCATCTGCGGAGGAATTACCCTACCTTTGTGTTTGCTTCAGTGCTTCTCTGGCGGCTCAGTGGTAAAGAATCCATCTGCCAATGCAGGAGACTTCAGGAGACGCTGGTTCAACTGCTGGGTTGGGAAGACACCCTGGAGAAGGAAATAGCAACCCACTCCAGTATTCTTGCCTGGGAAATCCCATGGACAGAGAAAACTGGAGGACTACAGTCCATAAGATTGCAAAAGAGTTGGACACAACTTAGGGAATATACAACATCTATAACAACAAGTATTAGTTGACCATCCCAGTCTTTAAGTGGATATTTACAAATGCAGAGGAGCCTGGCGGGCTACAGTCCTTTGGGTAGCAAAGAGGCAAACGGGACTGAGCATGCACGTGCTAGACATGGTGCTTAAAAATACTGTAACACTCCATGGATGTGCTACCCAAGACACTGAATGAGTGCTAGTTTAAGCAAGGGAAGGATGAAGAGAGAAAAAGCAACTGCTCAAGGTCCCAGAGACAAAGGGAGGCATTGCCCATTTTTTCCATCTGTCATTTGCTGATTAACAAAATTACGGCAAGATCACCACAAAGCATAAAGCATTTAAGCATGTCACCTTACCCAGAGACAAAAGTCTTGGTACCTGAAGTGGGAAAAGATTAAATTTAATATCAAGGACAAAGGATGGGGCTCTAGGAGGAATCAGTTCAGTTCAGTCTCAGTACTGTCTGGCTCTCTATGACCCCATGGACTGTAGCATTCAAGGCCCCCCTGTCCATCACCAACACCCGGAGCTTGCTCAAAATCATATCCATTGAGTCAGTGATGCCATCCAACCATCTCATCCTCTGTCATCCCCTTCTCCTACTGCCTTCAGTCTTTCCCAGTATCAGGGTATTTTCCAGTGAGTCGGTTCTTTGCATCAGGTGGCCAAAGTGTTGGAGTTTCATCTTCAGCATCAGTCCTTCCAATGAATATTCAGACTGATTTCCTTTAGGACGGACTGGTTGGATCTCTTTGCAGTCCAAGGGACTCTCAAGAGTCTTCTCCAACACTACAGTTCAAAAGCACCAATTCTTCGGTGCTCAGCTTTTTTATAGTCCAACTCTCACAACCATGCATAACTACTGGAAAAACCATAGCTTTGACTAGATGGACCTTTGTTGACAAAGTAATGTCTCTGCTTTTTAATATGCTTGTCTAGGTTGGTCATAGCTTTTCTTCCAAGGAGCAAGCATCTTTTAATTTCATTGCTGCAGTCACTATCTGCAGTGATTCTGGAGCCCAATAAAATAAAGTCTGTCAATGTGTCCATTATTTCCCCATCTATTTGCCATGAAGTGATGGGACCAGATACCATGATCTAATGATCTAATGTTGAGTTTTAAGCCAACATTTTCACTCTCCTCTTTCACTTTCATCAAGAAGCTCTTCAGTAACCTCTTCACTAGGAGGGACAGAGCCTTGATAACCAGAAGACCAGGTTAAGGGTCAAAATATAAAAGCTGGTCAAGTTCCCCATCATCACTGCATCATGTCAGGATGACAGAGGCTGAGTATCCCATACCCAAAACAGGCAAATTCCAGGTAAAGTGAGTGAAATCAAAGCACCCACAATTAATGACATGCTGCTCACACCTCTATGAGATCAAAGTCCCAACATCATAGATGTCCTGCTAGACTAACAGACAGCAGATTTTTTTAAAATTTCAATAAGATTACATGAATGAGAAAGCAAGCACATGCAGAGAGACAGCTACAAATTCATTAGATTCTTATGTCTATGTATTAATAGTAGCCATTTATGTATTTTTGAAAATGAATTGGGGTCTGGGAGAAACATAACTGGTCTGAACACTTCAGTTGTTCCTAGTTAAATGATTTAGAAGTAAAGGCCGAAATAACAGCAAAATTTCCCATTTCGAGCTAAAAACAACAACGTAAGTAAAGCAAATTTGTAACTGATACCCCAAAAAAATGAACATAAGAAAAATATGATCTCAACCATGTGGAATTATTTTGTATTGCATCACAGATACCAGGAAAGACATTGGGATTACCTCCTATTGAGGATTGATTATACTTGCTACTTTCCGTGCATTATTCCTCTACCAGACTGTGTACAGCAGTTCATTTTTGTTTCTTTATTTTACTCATCAAACTAGTGACTACATTAACTACCTTGGTTTATTTCCCATATGATTAAGGCTATAATGCAGCTGGACAAGGAAAACTTGACAATATAAATCCAAACAGAAAATATAAATCTAAGGAGAAATTCAAAGCAAAGGATTTGCGGATTTGGGACAGAACATGTCCACTAGTACAATACTAGAATTTTCTTTCTCAAATGATTTTATGTGAAGTATTTTGCAATAAATCTCTGGAAATGTTGCAGTGGCTAGGAGACTGGAGAATGATACAATTGTGTTAATTAAAGCTCTGTGTATGACTCTGTGTTTTAACTGATAGAAATGCCACAAAATAATGAAAATTAGCCTAATGAAAATCCTGTCAATAAATTTTCACTATACTCTATGAAATAGGCATTACTATAATCTCAGTTTTCTAAATGTATTAATTGAACCTTAATGTGCTTAATTAATCAGATGAGGACAAATAGTATGTCACAGAGTTAAGCTCTGTTGTCAGAGAGAGCAGATTTCCTGTCCATTTTCTTATGTAATCTCAGAATTATTGTCCAGGTGTAAAACACAATGAGGACTTCCCTGGAGGCTCAGTTGTAAAGAATCTTGCCAATGCAAAGGACATGGTTGGATTCCTGGGTCAGGAAGATCCCCTGGAGGAGGAAATGGCAACCCACTCCAGTATTCTTGCCTGGGAAATCCCATGATCAGAGGAGCCTGGCAGGCTACAATCGATGGGGCCGCAAAAGAGTTGGACACAGCAAATAAACAACAAATATTAGAGATTCAAGAGTGTTGTTTATAAGGACTGTCACCCTGAGGGAGACACTTACCATCTCTGGTCCTCTGTAAGAAAATACAGTGGCTGGATTGGATAATTAATTGCTGAGGTTTATGGGAGAGCACAGAGGTGTGTCAAATAACTCTACCAGTGTGTCAAATACCAAATACCAGTGTCAAATACCTCTAAGATGTCATAGGTGAATTCCTGTTCAAAAGTAAGAAGACAAACTACATGTGATTTGAGCCTCCCTAATCCAGCCCTCCGCAAAACTGCATCAAGAAAGTGTGGTAAATAAAGTAGGTCACATTATATCCCACATTGAAAGCGAAGTCGATCACAATGAATGAGACTTGGAAACCCAAGTTGTTCAAGGTTCCATTGACAATATGAGCTCAAGAAATACTTCTATCCCCAGTTGCTTGGAAATGTTATTACCAAAATCAGAGCAATTTCCAAAAAATGCTGCTTTATAGAAGAAACATGATTGAACTAGGAATCAATCTGGCTTCAGCTCTGTAAGAAACTGAGACAGTGACCTTGGTCAAATTATCAAAATTTTTTGGGCCTCAATATGCTCATTTTCAAAATAAAGGAGTTGCAGGTAAACCTACCATTTCTCCCTTTTCTAAAATATGTTCTTATATCAATAGGTGAACACCCATATGGCAGGAGAATATAGCATGTTCTATGCTCAGTCATGTCCAACTCTGCCGCCCCATGAACTGTAGCCTGCCCGGCTCCTCTGTCCTGGGAATTTTCCAGGCAAGAATACTGGGGCAGATTGCCATTTCCTACTCCAGGGGATCATCCCAACCCAGGGATTGAACCCCCATCTCTTTCATCTCCTGCCTTGGTAGGCAGATTCTTTACCACTAGCGCCACCTAAGACGCCCTGAAACTGTGTGCTGGGTGTCATTAAGAAGAATATCTAATCGCTATTGTTTGAAAGCTTTGCGTATATCCAAAGAATGAAAACATCTGTCTTGTAAATTTAAGCTATTATGCAATATCACAGCTTAAAAACTGGTTCCAAGTGTTAAAACTCATCTTTAATTGTAAAACATAAAATACTTTTAATACAAAATTTTAAAAATTAGCAAACTCTAGGTTTTAGATGCTGTATTTTTTAATATCACGGATAAATTTTGTGGCGTGCCGCAGTCCATGGGATCAGAAAGAGAAGGACACGACTGAACAACTGAACTGAACTGAATAAATTTTTGACAAATGCACCTGAAATCAATGGATTTATCTAAGAACCCAAAGTGAATCAGAAATACTTACAATTTAAGTTTATAATCCAGTTAGAGAGAAATATCATTGTTCAGGGACAGAGTACCAAAAAGCATTTTATGGAAACAAATTGCCTCATAGGTTCTGGCAGAGATTTTGTTTCTGAGAACGTGGTTTCTCAAGGTTTTTCTCCTATTGTCTCAATTTTTAAGGGAGTTTTATGTTTACTATTCCTTGAATAGCATCTTGAGCTGTTTGGATAATGGGTGCTATATAAATCTCATAAACAAATGGCAAATGTTAGAAAATATTAAATGGGAGTACATTAAAATGAAGTTTCATTATACTGTGTTTGACTTTGACAGTATTCATAAACCATAGCATGTTTAGATTAAATTCATTTTCAATGTAAAACCAGCTCACCACATGTTTTGGAAATGATTTTAAAAATCCAAACTTCCCTCTTAGACTGATCACAATTTTCCTAAATATTTCAGCTTTAAGCTGCAGCTGAAAAAATTTCAGTTGCAATAACCCAAATTATTCTTTAAAGACTTAGATTATTTACACTGAATGTGTATAAATCTTCTATCACCAGGGTATTAGAAATGACGTTTTAATTTCCTAAAGTTCATGGGTTCAAGCACAAAATATGAAAAAGGATGATTTATGAAGTTGGTGGGACTAGATAAAAGCAACAAAGAGGCTGTATGGAAAACGTATGACTCTGAGAGCTGTTTTCAAATTGGTGTCAATTAATTACAGAGACCATCTAAGGTCAGTAAACATATGTGATGAGCGCCAAAGAACAAAGTCATGATTTTAACTTCCTGAGACTCAAAAATTGACATTTTTAATGCAGGTTAACAGGTAACCTGTAGTTTGATCAGAGACTCTGTGTGTGTGTGTGTGTGTGTGTGTGTGTGTGTGTGTGTGTGTGTGCGTGTGTGTGTGTGTGAGAACACACATTTTTGGTGGCAGGCATGCTATATTTAGCATTCAGAGCTTCCTGGTACAGGTAACATTAGTATAGCAGGGAAGGAGGGAAATGAATTAGATATATTTGCTCAAGGGCAAAAACTAACTTTAACCAAAAATCGTAAAATTAAACACAAATCTATCGTACTAAAAAAGAATACCAAGCAAAAGAAATTTTACACTTTCAGCTACATCTTGGCTAAATTAAAGGCAACATTTTTTAAAGTCATTCTATAAAGGGCTTATAGTTTTGCAGAATTAAACTCTCATAATGACTTGAAATTGTCTTACCTTGTTCAAGATAATTTAATAATGTCCTTTTGGGGTTGCAATGTCACGGAAATCAAGTTGTAACATTATTTAGTGTTTCCTACCTTTTTGCTGAATATTTTTTCTCTTAGGGTAAAATCGATAGTAGACTGGGAATGAAAATAAATCTATGAAATTGCTTTAACACTTAAGAAAATTGAAACTTACTTGAAAAATATGAGGATATAAGCATATAAACATGTACATCCATACACATATATCAGAAACTCCCTATGAACCTATTCGTGTCTCTATGCTGGGCATCCAGTAAGGTACTTAGCAGTTAATACAAGTGTTTTTGAATAAATGTATATTGTAGATTATAGTTAAGACTCTACTTGCCCTTGTAGGTCACAGAAGACTGATCAGTAATGTAGATTTAAAGGTCTTCCAGAGGCTTTCCTAGTGGTTCAGTGGTAAAGAATCCATCTGTCAATGCAGACGTGGGTTCAATCCCTGGTCTGGGAAGATCCCACATGTAACTAAACTCCATGAGCCACAACTATCTAGCCCGTGCTCTGGAGTCCAGGAACCACCCACTGCAATGAAGAGTGGTCCCCTCTCGATGCAACTAGAGAATGATCTTCACAGCAACGAAGACTCAGCACAACCAAAAACAAATAAATTAATTAAAAAATAAAGATCGTCATGATACAAATTAATTTGACATGTGGTTAGAAGGTACACATACAGAGGGGTATATGGAGGATATTGTATAACATGAGCAAAGATGGAGGAGAATAAAAAACCATATGTGTGAAGGGAAGTGATGCCAAGTCCTTGACTAGAAGAGTGTTTTCAGTTCTTACTTTATGCCTATGTAGGGTCATATACAGAGAAGGCAATGGCACCCCACTCCAATCCCATGGACGGAGGAGCCTGGTAGGCTGCAGTCCATGCTAAGGGTCGGACACGACTGAGCAACTTCACTTTCACGCATTGGAGAAGGAAATGGCAACCCACTCCAGTGTTCTTGCCTGGAGAATCCCAGGGATGGGGGAGCCTGGTGGGCTGCCATCTACAGGGTCGCACAGAGTCGGACACGACTGAAGTGACTTAGCAGCAGCAGGGTCATATATGGCTTCCCAGGTGGCTCGGTTGTAAAGAATCCACCTGCCCATACAGGAGACTCAGGTTCAGTTCCCGGGTCAGGAAAATCCCCTGGAGAAAGACATGCCAACCCACTCCAGTACTCTTGCCTGGAAAACCCTACAGACAGAGGAGCCTGGTGGGCTACAGTCCACGGGGTCCCAAAGGGTCCCCACGGCTGAGCACACATGCACACAGAGTCATATAAGATAGAGAAACATTTCAGTTTGACTATCTGAAAAGATTAATTAGTTATTCTAGTGCAATCAAATGGACTCTTCTTTATATGCAGAGGTTAAGTGGCGTATAGAAGATACAGAATTTGGTGTTTGGAATGTTTTTTGTAAGATATATTTTTATCATTATTGTTGCTATACAGAACAAAGCAAACCTTTAGAGTTAAGTGTGCCTCTATCTTATTAAATATTTCCAGATCTTTTGTTTATGGTGAACACTGTTGATGGTCTACTCAACAAACTTTCTACTTTCCCATTATTAAACTTTTCCTAATTGTATTGAAGCATATAAACTTACCCCCCCACATATATATTTAGACAATGTGGGTTAGTTGATCCAGACCTCTATAGGAGCCAGAATAGCTTGAAGTTCCTTTACTTCCATAAGGCTTTGTTATAATGATTTTTTCTTTTTTTGTCCATCAAAAAAGAAACATTTTCATCCCCTGAATGACCAAGTATGTAGCAGAGAAGCCAGAAAGTGCTGCTTCAGTTTAAAAGTCACATAGAAGATCAAAGGTCACAAGGTTAAGCCAAAAGTTAAGCTTGAGCCATCTCTGAACTTCCAATATATCTATCACTATATTATATTGTACTCTTAAGTTTGTATCTGGTTCTCTGTTGCCTATGGCAGAAACCATCCTAATTCTAATGCAGAACTTTAAAACAATCCAATTAGAAGACTAAGCACAGATTATGGTTTTGTTCATATGTTATTCTGTGGCAATCTCTCATTAAACATTTATGTGCAGATTTTTTTAACAGTACAGATTGACCTTTTAGTATTCTAAAATCTTTCTATAATATGACATAATTTCTTGTTAGCCTAAGACAAACTCAATTAACTCTGAGCATTTCTGTTATTTCAGATAAACCCAACGGCATGTCTTTAGAGGAAGCTAATTGGCTTCCCAGTACAATGCATATTATACTAATTATAATATATCTTCTGAACATGACAGAATACATGTGCCTTAAATTAACTTCAATTGAATTTAGGGAGACTGGGGTGATACCTCCATATTTATATTCTTTTTTAAAATAGGCTTACTTCTCCTCAACTCTAGCTATTTATCCAGTCAAATGAAAATGCTTTTCTCTAAAGTAATCAAAGTGTCAAGAAGAAACTACGGTATCTGTAGAGTGTAAGAGGGTCATAGAATAAAATTTTATTTAAGCATATTTCAAGCCATGAGAAAAATAAATTACTAGTTGGCTTTATTTTTGAAAAATACCTTTTCCAACGTTTATTGAAACATTTGAAGGACTTTTATGGACTTCTAGCTTTATAGTAAATAAGCTGCACATTTTGCTTGCATACACTGAACATCACTTAAAGTGAAAGCAGGACGAAGTATATATATGATGTCATTTGAAAACACAGGGCCAGATTCTCCTATTTGTAGTTGCTTGAGGGTTGCCTTTGTGCTACAAGAATGATTTCATTTACTTACCCTGTGTGTTCTCTCCCACACCCACAAATGTCCCATACCAGCTCTCTGCTTTAAAGAAGCAAAATTATATTTGATGGTGTCATCAGAAGACCAACTGTCTTTTGCTGTTATGAATTTCGTCATCAAGAACTCTCCTGTGTAGGCCAATAAGATGGACTCCAACTGGAGACAGAAGGAATCGAAATCAAGCTATTCTTTCCAGATGTGTCAACTTGAGGAAAGACAGCATGACTTGCCAAAACCACAGAGCTACTTATTGTAACATTAATTCTGAGGCCCCAAATATCAGACTAGTTCAATCTATCGCTGTTACCCTAAACATCCAAACATATGAGAGAGCATAAGCACTGATCTTAAAATCATGACTGTCTTTAGTTCAGTTCAGTTTAGTTCAGTCGCTCAGTTGTGTCCGACTCTTCGTGACCCCATGAATCACAGCAGGCCAGGCTCCCCTGTAGTGTATATAATCTTGGCTCAGTGGGTAAAAAACTGGCCTGCGATGCAGGAGACACAGGAGACATGGTTTAATCCTTCTGTTGGGAGGAGGAAATGGCAATCCATTCCAGTATTCTTGCCTGAAAAATCCCACAGAGGAACCTGGTGGGCTCTAGTCCTTGGAGTCCCAAAGAGTCAGACACAACTGGGAGACAAAGTACTCATAATAGAATCTGAATTATAATAGACATAGATGCTATTTCCATAATCTCCTTCAATCTTTATCAATTAGTGTGTGCTCAGTGTCTAAGTTATGTTCAACTCTTTGCGACACCATGGACTGTATCCCACCAGGCTCCTTCTATGGGATTCTCCAGGTAAGAATACTAGAATGTTGCAATTTCCTTCTTCAGTGGGTCTTTGGGTCTCAAGGATCAAACTCACATCTCCTGCATTGGCAAGCAGATTCTTTACCGCTGAGCCACCAGGGAAACCCCTTATCAATTAGTACTTGATATTAATATTATGGCAACTTTAGAAATAATGAAACTGGCTTAGAAATTAACATCAAATGTAACATATGAGAAATATGTACAAGAACTTACATTTGGATTCTGAAATTACTAAACTCAGGACTAAACTTACACTTGTTCAGTAGATAACTTTCTCCATAAGCTTGGAAGAACAAATGATGATCTCCAATTTAACACATACATTCCCAGGTGACGCAAGAGGTAAAGAACTTGCATGCCAGTGCAGGAGATGTGCAAGACAATGGATTGCTTCCCTAGTCTGGGAAGATTCCCCTGGAAGAAGCATGGCAATCCTCTCTAGTTTTCTTGCCTGGATATTCGTATGGACAGAAGAGCACGGTGGACTCCATTCCTTGGGATCACACAGAGTCGGACATGACTGAAGCAACTTAGTATGCAAGCGCACGCACACACACATATACACATAACCATTTTCCCTGGTTAAATATCCATATTCTTAACCATTGTTTTTTTTTGTTTGTTTGTTTTACTCAGATAGTCTCTATTTTATTACTTCTTAGATTTTTTTTTTCTTTCTCCTTTCCTTTCATACATTCACTGGTGCAGACATTGCAGTTTTGGGGAGTATTAATCAAGCTACATATGTCTCAGTTTCTGAACATGACATCTTTGGAGATCTCAGGTCAAAAGTAAATGGTTAAGGAGAGGATGACTGAAGTGGGAAACCAAAGTTGGGCACCCTCCCCCTTTTTTGTGCAAAAAATTTGAAACTTGGACACTGAGACTGAGTTTCTCATTAATTTCTGTTAAGAGGTTGAACTAGGAAGTAATGGAAAGTCACATGATTTCATTCCAAAGTGGAGAATGCTCTTGTTAAGAGAGAGAGAGAAATGAAGGATAGTTGCAATGCGAGAAGCAGAGTATAGAAGCTCTACATTTAGAGAGATACACAGAATAGCAATTTGTGGTCAGATGATGACTTTCTGGGGGGCACTTCAATCTATCATGCAGTATATATAGCAACCATCACGCTTTCTTTATGTGCACAAAGTCCAAATAACATTGAAAAACAGATATAAAAAACAAAATCATATGACTAAAATCAAAGAAAAGATTCCTGAGAAAAATGTATTTTTTTAATTCTCAAAAATAGTAACATTGCCTTTAGGAATATTATTTAAAAAATATACCCACTTGAATGTAGAGTTCCAAAGAATAGCAAGGAGAGATAAGAAAGACTTCCTCAGTGATCAATGCAAAGAAATAGAGGAAAACAACAGAATGGGAAAGACTAGAGATCTTTTCAGGAAAATTAGAGATACCAAGGGAACATTTCATGCAATGATGGGCTCAATAAAGGAGAGAAATGGTATGGACCTAAGAGAAGCAGAAGTTATTAAGAAGAGGTGGCAGGAATACATAGAACTGTACAAAAAAGATCTTCACCACCCATATAATGATGATGGTGTGATCACTCACCTACAACCAGACATCCTGGAATGCAAAGTCAAGTGGGCCTTAGGAAGTATCACAACAAACAAAGCTAGTGGAGGTGATGGAATTCAGTTGAGCTATTTCAAATCCTAAAAGATGATACCGTGAATGTGCTTCACTCAGTATGCCAACAAATTTGGAAAACTCAGCAGTGGCCACAGGACTGGAAAAGGTCAGTTTTCATTCCAATCCCAAAGAAAGGCAATGCCAAAGAATGCTCAAACTACCGCACAATTGCACTCATCTCACATGCTAGTAAAGTAATGCTCAAAATTCTCCAAGCCAGTCTTCAACAGTATGTGAACTGTGAACTTCCTGATGTTCAAGCTGGATTTAGAAAAGGCAGAGGGACCGGAGATCAAATTGACAATATTTCTTGGATCATATAAAAAGCAGGAGAATTCCAGAAAAATATCTGTTTCTGCTTTCTTGACTATGCCAAAGCCTTTGACTGTGTGGATCACAACAAAATGCGGGACATTCTTAAAGAGATGGGAATACCATATCACCTTACCTGCTTACTGAGAAATCTGTATGCAGGTCAGGAAGCAACAGTTAGAACTGGATATGGAAAAACAGACTGCTTTCAAATCGGGAAAGGAGTACGTCAAGGCTGTATATTGTCACTCCGCTTATTTAACTTATTTGCAGAGTACATCATGTGAAATGCTGGGTTGGATGAAGCACAAGCTGGAATCAAGATTGCTGGGAGAAATAACAAATACCTCATATACACAGATGACACCACCCTTATGGCAAAGGGTGAACTAAAGCAAAAAATAATTAAAGAGCCTCTTGATGAAAGTAAAAGAGGAGAGTGAAAAAATTGGCTTAAAGCTCAACATTCAGGAAACTAAGATCATGACATCTGGTCCCATCATTTTATGGCAAATAGACAGGGAAACAGTGGCAGACTTTATTTTTGGGGGCTCCAAAATCACTGCAGATGGTGACTGCAGACATGAAATTAAAAGATGTTTGCCCCTTGGAAGAAAATTATGACCAACCTAGACAGCATATTAAAAAGCAGAGATGTTACTTTGCCAGCAAAGGTCCATCTAGTCAAAGCCATGGTTTTTGTACAGTAGTCATGTATGGATGCAAGAGCTCGACCATAAAGAAAGCAGAGTGCCAAAGAATTGATGCCTTTGAACTGTGGTGTTGGAGCAGACTCTCGAGAGTCTCTTGGAAGACAAGGAGATCCAACCAGTGACTCTTAAAGGAAATTAGTCCTGAATATTCACTGGAAGGACTGATACTGAAGCTGAAGCTCCACTAATTTGGCCACCTGATGTGAAGAACTGACTCATTTGAAAAGATCCTGATGCTGGGAAAGATTGAAGGTGGGAGGAGAAGAGGATGACAGAGGATGAAATGGTTGGATAGCCTGGTTGGAGAGTAAACTTTGGAAGTTGGTGATGGACAAGGACACCTGGTGTGCTGCAGTCCATTGGGTCATAAAGAGTTAGACACAACTGAGTGACTGAGCTGAACTGAACTCATCATTCATGAGTTAGAATGAATGAGTTAGATCTAACTCTGTTAGATCAGAGTTTGGTGTACTTGATTTATTTAATTATCAATTAGGGAATGCTCACTGTGAGGAAGTATTATTAAAAGCATTGACTCCACACAAGCGAAAAAGATATGAAAATCCCAGCTGTATTTTATAGCATATTATATTAAAGTCTATGTTGAAATGAAAAGAGTCAGAGTAACCAAAATGTCTTGAAAAGGAAGAATAAGCCTGGAGCATTCTTGTTGCCCAATTTCATAATTTACTCAAATATCCAATAAATTAGACAAAGTGGTATAGTCATAGGACAGACTTATAGATCAAAGGAATAGAACTGAGAGTCCAGAAAAAAAAAAAATCATGGCAGTTAAGCTTAATTGATTTTTGGACAAAAATACCATGACGTTGCAATGAGATAAGAATAGTCGTGTCAAAAAATGATGCTGGAGGAAGTGACTATCCATATGGAAATAAAGTTGGACCTTTATATCATATCGTTTACAAAAATTAACTCAACTCAATATGGCTATTACACAAAAAAGCCCAAGAAAAAATAAATAAATTGTGCTTCTTCAAAATTAAACTAGTTTGTGCTTCAAAGCACAAAATCAACAAAGTTAAAAATACAATCCAGATAATAGGTGAAAACATAAATCTGACAATGGACTTTTATCAAAAATATAAAGAACTGATACTTACACAACAGAACAAGAAGTAACCCACTTAAAAATTGGACAATATATTTGAATAGCCATTTCTCTAAATAAGATATAGAACTGGTCTATAAGAACAACAACAAAAAACTATGTTCTTTGCTATTAGTCCTGTTGTTGTTGCTTAGTTGACTATTTTTAATTCCCATTGACTGGAGCCCACCAGGCTCCTCTGTCCATAGGGATTCTTCAGGCAAGAATACTGGAGTGAATTGCCTTTCTCTAGGGGAACTTCCCAATCCAGGGATCAAACCCTGGTCTCCTGCATTGCGGGAAGATTCCTTACCATCTGAACCACCAGCAAAGCCTTCTATTAGTCACTAGGGAAATGCAAATCAAAATCAGTTTGCATTCCCTAGAATGGATAAAATAAATGAGAGAGACAATAGCATATATTGTGGAAAATGAGGAGAAATTTGAACCCTTATACATTGGTGGTAGAATTTTAAAATCGTACAGAAACTTTGGAATAATTTGGCAATTCCTTAAAATTTTTATACATAGAGCTTCCATATATCCCAGGAATTTATGTTACCAATACAAATAAAACATGTTCACGCAAAAACACGCACATATGAATGTAAAAGTATTTTTCACAGCAACCTAGATTTGGAAAAGATAAAATGTCTATCAAATATAAATGGACAATCAGAATATAATATGTCCAGATAATATGACAATAGTTGGTCTTCCCTGGTGGCTCAGATGGTAGAGAATCTGCCTCCAATGCAGATAGACCCAGGTTCGATCCCTGGGTTGGGAAGATCCCCTGGAGAAGGAAATGGCAACTCCCTCCAGTATTCTTGCCTAGAGAACTCCATGCGCAGAGGAGACTGGCGGACCACAGTTCATGGGGTCACAAAGAGTCAGACACGACTGAGCAACTAACACTTTCTTCACTTTCATAACTAGACAGAGTATCAAATATCCATATAATAGGATAATATTTGGAAATGAAGAAGGAATGGCTTACTGATACATGCTAAAACACAGATGAAGTTTGAAAATATGATGCTGGGACTTTCCTGGGGATCCGGTGGTTAAGACTCCTGCTGTAAATGCAGGGGGCATGGAGTTCAATCTCTGGTCAGGGAACCAGGATCCCACATGCTGTATGGCACAACCAAACAATTTTTTTAATTTAAAAAATAAAGTTATAAAAGTTCAAACATTATGCTAAATGACAGAAACCAGTCACAGAAGTCCACAGAAGTAAAGTTACGAAATGTCTAATAGGCAGATAGCACATTCTTCTTCTCGGGTCCTGGGGTGGGGGGATAGAGAGCTGCTATTAATGGACATGGGGTTTCATTTTGGGTTACGAAGTATTCTGAAATTAGATAATGATGATTGTTGCAGAACTCCATGGATATACTAAAAGAAACACCTGAATTGCACTTTGTTTTAAAGGGGTGGATTTTATGGTTTATGAATTATATTTCAATAAGGCTATATAAAAAGTAAAAATAATGAAACACCTAGTAAGTTATAGATCTGGACCATGAACCTACATGAGCTGTGTCAGAACTGTGTACCCCAACCAATATTTAACCTTCATGTGGAACATGAGTTTCACATATCACATCTGCAAGTATTGATTCTTTCAGTGGCTCTATGGGTAGACAGGTAGCAATGACCTTCTTAATATGGAAAATAAGGTGAAATGGCTTTAACTAAATGACAGTAAAGAAGACCAAACTCATGAGTGTGTTAGCGACAAAATGAAAACCAAGTCTTTGCTTTTTAAATCTAAAACAGTTTTCTTCATCTCATTACTTCATGTCGCTGTTAAATAGATTAGCTCTGAATATATTTTTGCAGTGGTTTTTGTTCATATGTTCAGTTCAGTTCAGTTCAGTTGCTCAGCCAGGTTCAACTCTTTGCGACCCCATGAATCGCAGCACACAGGTCTCCCTGTCCATCACCAACTACCGGAGTTCACTCAAACTCACGTCCATTGAGTCCGTGATGCCATCCAGCCATCTCATCCTCTGTTGTCTCCTTTTCCTCCTGCCCCCAATCCCTCCCAGCATCAGAGTCTTTTCCAATGAGTCAACTCTTGGCACGAGATGGCCAAAGTACTGGAGTTTCAGCTTTAGCATCATTCCTTCCAAAGAAATCCCAGGGCTGAAATCTTTCAGAATGTTCATACGTTAAGAATCTTAATTTCTTGAAATTTATTTAAATAAATGATGGATTCTCTTTTGCCTTCTGAAATCTGTGCAAATGCTGAATGTTGCAATAAATTTACAGACATCTGAATAGATGTGCTAAGATTCATCACAAATTTATATTTATCACATTTATATGATAATGATGATGGCAATATAAACTAAGCCAACTCAGTTTCAAATCTTTGGTCTTTGAATGGAAGGTTCCTAACAATTACACTTATTTAAACATGAAGTTAATAAAGAAATCAATATGTAGCATGAACATATAAAATATGTTCCACGCTAATGTATTACACCAATGTAGAAGTGTAGCCATGACCGAATTACATATTTTTCTAAATACTGATTTGCTGGCACCTCAGTATCTTTTGTATAGGGAATTTTTGGTTCATATGGAAACCATTCATTATTTTAGCAAACATCCAAAGCTCAAACAAAATCAATGGACTACACACAAAAACCTATATATTATACTTATAATTCAATAAAATAGTTGTGTGCAACTATTTTTTCACATATGCAGCAATCTAATTTTGTCAAGCCTTCCAAATATTGTTATTGATTTTTCCCCAAGTGGCACTAAATTTGGAGAAACAACATTATAATTTAGGATTTCTCCCCTTCATTGTACTAAATATGTATATTGGATGTTGCAAGACGTTATGACCCCATCAATTTCTGGTAGGTTAGTTGCTGATATGCAAATACCACCTTCATTAGCTTTTAACCCTAAAGAATGGATATTTCAGTGTCAAAAGAGAGCCAGCAATTTGAATGGGCCAAAAGGAATACCATTTCCTGGGTCATATAAGAGCAGCTTGTGAGAAATAGCAATTACTGCTTTACACCACTTGGTGTTTTTTGAGAGATGATTAATTTCTTTTGGTTTTCGCAAGAATGGAAGCTCTCACTGTTACTTTTTTTTTGCATGTAAAGTTTTTTTTTTTTTAGTTTTTTATTTTTTAAAATTTTAAAATCTTTAATTCTTACATGCATTCCCAAACATGAACCCCCCTCCCACCTCCCCTCCCCATAACATCTTTCTGGGTCATCCCCATGCACCAGCCCCAAGCATGCTGCATCCTGCGTCAGACCTAGACTGGCGATTCAATTCACGTGATAGTATACATGTTAGAATGTCATTCTCCCAAATCATCCCACCCTCTCCCTCTCCCTCTGAGTCCAAAAGTCCGTTATACACATCTGTGTCTCTTTCCCTGTCTTGCATACAGGGTCGTCATTGCCATCTTCCTAAATTCCATATATATGTGTTAGTATACTGTATTGGTGTTTTTCTTTCTGGCTTACTTCACTCTGTATAATCGGCTCCAGTTTCATCCATCTCATCAGAACTGATTCAAATGAATTCTTTTTAACGGCTGAGTAATACTCCATTGTGTATATGTACCACAGCTTTCTTATCCATTCATCTGCTGATGGACATCTAGGTTGTTTCCATGTCCTGGCTATTATAAACAGTGCTGCGATGAACATTGGGGTACATGTGTCTCTTTCCATTCTGGTTTCCTTGGTGTGTATGCCCAGAAGTGGGATTGCTGGGTCATAAGGTAGTTCTATTTGCAATTTTTAAGGAATCTCCACACTGTTCTCCATAGTGGCTGTACTAGTTTGCATTCCCACCAACAGTGTAGGAGGGTTCCCTTTTCTCCACACCCTCTCCAGCATTTATTGCTTGCAGATTTTTGGATCGCAGCCGTTCTGACTGGTGTGAAGTGGTACCTCATTGTGGTTTTGATTTGCATTTCTCTAATAATGAGTGATGTTGAGCATCTTTTCATGTGTTTGTTAGCCATCCATATGTCTTCTTTGGAGAAATGTCTATTTAGTTCTTTGGCCCATTTTTTGATTGGGTCGTTTATTTTTCTGGAGTTGAGCTGCATAAGTTGCTTGTATATTTTTGAGATTAGTTGTTTGTCAGTTGCTTCATTTGCTATTATTTTCTCCCATTCAGAAGGCTGTCTTTTCACCTTGCTTATATTTTCCTTTGTTGTGCAGAAACATTATCCTCAATGGTGAAAAATTGAAAGCATTTCCCCTAAAGTCAGGAACAAGACAAGGGTGTCCACTTTCACCGCTACTATTCAACATAGTTCTGGAAGTTTTGGCCACAGCAATCAGAGCAGAAAAAGAAATAAAAGGAATCCAAATTGGAAAAGAAGAAGTAAAACTCTCACTGTTTGCAGATGACATGATCCTCTACATGGAAAACCCTAAAGACTCCACCAGAAAATTACTAGAGGTAATCAATGAATATAGTAAA
This sequence comes from Ovis aries, assembly GCF_016772045.2. Taxonomy (NCBI): domain Eukaryota; kingdom Metazoa; phylum Chordata; class Mammalia; order Artiodactyla; family Bovidae; genus Ovis; species Ovis aries. The sequence continues at coordinate 93,960,200 of NC_056060.1, forward strand.
GTTGCAGGATATAAAATCAACACACAGAAATCCCTTGCATTCCTATACACGAATAATGAGAAAGTAGAAAAAGAAATTAAGGAAACAATTCCATTCACCATTGCAACGGAAAGAATAAAATACTTAGGAATATATCTACCTAAAGAAACTAAAGACCTATATATAGAAAACTATAAAACACTGATGAAAGAAATCAAAGAGGACACTAATAGATGGAGAAATATACCATGTTCATGGATTGGAAGAATCAATATAGTGAAAATGAGTATACTACCCAAAGCAATTTACAAATTCAATGCAATCCCTATCAAGCTACCAGCCACATTTTTCACAGAACTAGAACAAATAATTTCAAGATTTGTATGGAAATACAAAAAACCTCGAATAGCCAAAGCAATCTTGAGAAAGAAGAATGGAACTGGAGGAATCAACTTGCCTGACTTCAGGCTCTACTACAAAGCCACAGTCATCAAGACAGTATGGTACTGGCACAAAGACAGACATATAGATCAATGGAACAAAATAGAAAGCCCAGAGATAAATCCACACACATATGGACACCTTATCTTTGACAAAGGAGGCAAGAATATACAATGGAGTAAAGACAATCTCTTTAACAAGTGGTGCTGGGAAAACTGGTCAACCACTTGTAAAAGAATGAAACTAGATCACTTTCTAACACCACACACAAAAATAAACTCAAAATGGATTAAAGATCTAAATGTAAGATCAGAAACTATAAAACTCCTAGAGGAGAACATAGGCAAAACACTCTCAGACATAAATCACAGCAGGATCCTCTATGATCCACCTCCCAGAATGCTGGAAATAAAAGCAAAAATAAATAAATGGGATCTAATTAAAATTAAAAGCTTCACTGTTACTTGAAACCAGTCTGGAGACTTTTCAGGGATGACTAACCTTATATTTGATTGGAAATTTGCATTGTTCATTAGTGGAAATTTTTACTATCTTATTTTTTATCACAATTTTAAAGTTTGACTTCATATCCATGATGAAATTTCATCTAAAGTGCATCAGAACTCAGGCAGGCTGGCAGCTTCAATGGGAAAGGCCAGCTGCCATGCAGACCCCATGTAGCTCCTCTTCCTGGGAAGAAAGACTCCACTTTGACATCGTGAGGGATAATTTCTGATGTCTCCCTGCCTATTAAATACAGCGAAACTTAGAGGCCACCTTTCTGTACATCTATTTTACAGGGGCCAACCTGCTATAAAAAATGGCATTAACCTTTCATTTCAAGTCCTTTCTCTGTCTCAGCCTAGGCTGCTGGATTGCTCACTCAGTATAAAACCATGCAGCGCGTTATTGTGGTGTTATCAGCATGAATAATGGATTCCACGCTCACAGAGATAAACCTCAGAAAGAAGAGTTAACAATTCGGCCATCATTGTTCAGGTGACATCTGAAGCACTTGAAAATGACTAGTCTGAAAATCTATGACAGTACTTTTTAAAATATCACGGATTTTGGATGCTCCGAGATGCCAAACATATCATAGGAATGAATTAATAAAATGACCCTGGTCCTTACTGTTGACTTTTCTGTTTTCCTGATACTGACACTGAAGGGGATGGAGGTGGTTGGTAGTGTGAGGGCCATATGGAGATGGCAGCTCCAGCATTAGCTGCTCTTGGGTGATTGAACCGTAAGCTAGAGGTACAACAGTGAAATTCCAAGGTAAGTTATGTTTCTCAGAAATGTCACATCTGCCTGTCACATGCGCCTCTGCTGTCTCCCTACAATCATTTGTGTCCTCCCAGAATCCTACTATCATCTTTGCATTTGTGAGGAAGAAACATTTGCCTTTTGAAAAGAAATGTTCTAGGGATGCGTCCCCTTTAAATTGAATTAGCCGAACTATTAATATGATTGCTTCATGATTCAGCATTGGTGGTTTCATGACATTCACATGAGAGAAACTTGCAATGTTATATATGCCATAGATATAGAAAAAACACTAGCTCTTACTTAAAATTAATTAAATTTGTTCTCAATTAAGACAATCTTTAAGTGGTCAGAGAAGTTTATCGACTTAATTATGGCCTGACTTTCAGTGGCAATAGAAAGACTCTTTACCTATTATGAATAATTTATTCAACCGAAGTATGAAACAGACTAACTGAAATTTAGCATCCTGTGTTGGATAGCTTCATTTTGCCCCTTCCTAATCAATTTCCTTCATTTTCTAGCATGATCTCTTCCTTAGAAGGCTAACTTGCAGGGGTTACATTAAGTTTCCTTATCCTCTAACATTTGATAGAGAAAAGTAAGAAAGTAAAGACAGAATATTTATCCTATGAGATCCCTTCTTGTGAGGTTACCTCAACCTGGCCATGTTCCTCTACTAAATGGTGACTATTCTTAAAGAGTTGACTACACAATTATCTCCTTTTAGGTTTTGCCAACCAGTCTCTCTCTGATCCTTTAAGACTGAGTGGTAACACACTGTTTACTATAAACTTTGGATTACTGCACTATTCCTTCTGATTTCCCTGTACCTGCACCTTTATAAATTGGCCATGTTGTAAATAAACCCTGTTTTATCCTATTCCCATGGTTCATCTGTTTCCTGTTGGGACATGACTGATTCCACAGCATAATTTATGATCAAATGGAGACTCGTTTTTTTCTGTACAATTTCAACATAGATATTTACTCAAATATCTAGATCTAGTTGCCTGAATATGAAAATCCAAAATATCCACTGAAATGCTTCCCTGTGTATTCTTTTTTTTCTTTTATTTTTAGTGAATAGTCAAAGTCTGTGGTTACACAAAATGGAAAAATGCAGCCATGGGAAGTCTTTGCAATCATCATCTAGTATTATTCTTATCATGCAGAGATATCCTTTCTAGGCTGAGAACAAGATCAGATAGACATCTTAACTAACTGAACTGAGAGGAAACTTTCTATTCATAGTCCAACAAAACATGGATTCAAGGTCCTGACTTTTTCAGTTATTTTTACCAAGTAATCACCAAATGCATTTTGACCTACTGCAAATAAAATTAAAAATACCTTTTGATACCTTCTTAGTTTACTATTTATTTTTAAACTTTTCTCATTAAACTACTTTTATGAGAAGTTTCATATAATAGAAATAAACATAAGAAGACTGGTTCCAGAAATCGACTCCCTCTCGATTTGGTAACATCTCACTTGTGGCTCATTTTCGTCATCATGTGCGGATTTGTTCTTTCATTACTGGCCTTATAACTTGAAGGTGAACCTTTCTTTATCCATCTCTACACAGTCCCTTAGTTTTCTGATCCAATCTTATTGCTTAATTTTTTACACGCAAATGATTTTTAAATGTATCTCTAGCATGAATCTCTCCCTGAACTTATGACTAATATATCAAACTACCTAATATAGAGCTCCATGTGGGCATCTCATAACATCTCACACTTAACACTTCCCAAACAAATCTGCTGATCTTAACTCTGCACGCTCCACTCACAGTCTTCTCTGTCTCCTTCTGGGCTCTCAGTATAAAGTTGGAACTTTGTTGACTGCACTCTTTCTTCCATATTCCATATCAAACCCATCAGTATATCCTGTTAATTTATGCAAAAAACTTGCAGAGGATCCAGCTTCTTCCCCCACTTCCACTGTGGTCTCTCTGGCCCAGCCCTCCATCACCTGTTTTTCATGCTGCACGGGGCTTCTAACTGGATTCCTGCTCTCAGATCCCCACCTCTAGATGATGTCTCTCATCTCCATTGCATCCAAGGTGAGTCAAGTTAAAACTGACATCACATGCTGTCCTCTTGTTTATAATCATCCAATGACAGCTCTCTAGATGCATTTCTTAGGACAGGCAAAACCAAGTACCTCAAACTAGGTGGCTTAAAACAACAGACATTTATTCTCACACAGTCATGGCAGCTAAAGCTGGAGACAGGTTGTCAGCAGAGCTGTGTTCTCTTTGAGGACAGTAGGAAAGACTCCGTCACTGCTTCTCTCCTGGCTTCTGGGGGTCATTGGTAACCCTCAGCACTTTTTGGCTTACAACTGCATCGTTTCAGTCTTTACATCCACCACCACTCAGCTTTCTTTCCTCTGTCTACTCTGACATGAGTCCTTCTTATTCCTTTTACGAAGACACTAGTCATTGGGTTTAGGGACCACTCTAATACAGTATGAGCTCATTGTAACTTGATTACTCTGCAAAGACCCTACTTTCAAAAAAGATCACATTCGCAGGTTCCAGGTAGAAATGAATTTGAGGTGAGGGTGTTTTTCAGCCAGTATACTCCTCCATTCCATTTAGAGCAGTGGTACTTAATTGGTGAAATTTTGTTCCCTAGAGCACATGTGGCAACATGTGGAGACTTTCCTGGGGTCCACAGCTGGCATTAGCCTAGAGGTTAGAGGCCAGGACTTCGTTAGACATCACAGTGTGAGGTATTTATGCCAATTTATTTCGGTTCTAAACAAAGGTCAATAAATGAATATAATGGGAAATATGATATACAATCATTGTTTATTACTGAAATTATTAGAGAAATTAACTTTCTAGAAAATAAGATTTTTCTCTTCAGAAAATTACACTTTCACTTGTTATTTGTTAACTAATTGCTAAATAACATTTGCATCTTTCTAATTTAATTTTCTTTGTGTTTTGTTAAAAAGAAGACTGTTGCTGCTAAGTCACCTCAGTCCTGTCCGACTCTGTGTGACCCCATGGATGGCAACCCAGCAAGCTCCTACAGACCCCAAAATGGAGTCTCTTATGTTAAAGCCCATGTCATCAAAAGGAGACTTAATTACAGTTAGCTCTGTAAATTAGTTTCAAATGAAATTTTCAACCAATCAGGAATCACCTGATCAGCGCTAGTTATCTGCCTGATAGACCTCTGCCATCCATTAAAGGAAAGCAAGCTTGCAATAACCAACACCCTTTGCGCCAAGAAAAATTTACTTGTTCCTATCCGCTTCTGTCTATGAACATATTTCATTTTGTACAGTTCCTCAGAGCTCCCTTCTATCTGTTCGACTGGATGCTGCCCTACTGAGCTGAGTTTCATTCAAATAAACATTCAAATTTTTTAACATGTCTTAGTTTATCTTCTAGCAAAATCTCAACTCCAATGGTAATTAAGTTAGACGAGCAAAGTATGAACTATTTTGAAGTAGGTTCACCTAACGGGTGAATATCTCTAATAGCTTCCTTCCAGGGATTATATTCAGATAGTGCACATAATTCCTAAGAGAGAATACTATATGGATTGCAGTATGCAATTTACGTGTTAATTCTTACCCTCTCCGTCTTACTTCATCGTTCCTCCCTGCATATACCACAGCCTTTACAGATATTTTTGAATAAAATATGTGAAGTGACAAAATGGTATTTAACCTATGAGTCAAACTAGGTCCTTATAAAGATTAAAGACATTATATGTCTAATGAAATCATTTTATTATTACTCATTATGATTCATCATATGGTTATGAATTTAGTTTCATTAATTTCCCATCTATTTTAAATGTTTATTTTGTTCTGAAAGCAAATAATTTCTAAATTCATTTCCTTGTATTTCTAGCAGGTCACTGAATATTGCACTGTTTATGAAATTAAAATATCCTGAAATTTTGGCTCAGTCCTTATTTGGGGTATTCAGGTACAGATTTAATCAGAACTTGGAAAAGGGCAATAAAAACATGAAAAAAATAAAACCTGACAGACTTGATTTATGAGGTCAGATTAACATAATTACAGAGTAGATATTGTAGGGATTAAAAAATAATCCTAAAGGGAAACTATCATGAAAAAACATGCAGAACAACTACACCTGTGCAAGACAATGAATTGCATCACAGAGAAAGAGGAACAATGGATATATTTGTTAAAAAAGTTTAACACTGAACCACAAAGAAACCCAGAACATTTAGAATAAAGATCGGAAATTATAAGATAAAAGCCATGGGATATTGTGCAAGGGAAACAGGAGAGGTCAAAATATCTGTTATTTACAATTGAATGAAAATAAGAAACCATTTTGGTTTTGGTTAAAGGTTAAGACTACTTCATAAATTCTACTTTTTAATTATACACAAAAATATATATTGGAAAGCATTCTAAGCAGAAGTACAGTTATTAAATTCTGAAGAGAGAGGATATTTAAATTTCTATTAGCTTTATGTTAGATAAATATCAGAGCACACAGCTGCTGCTTTTAGACAGTGAGAAGAGAGACTAGAAGTCACTTTTTATTTTCTATTCTGTTGGTATTTTGACAAAGTCTAAAATAAGAAAAAAAAAAAAAAAAACAGAAATGACCTGTTCAGCAGGTGAATAGAAGGTTTCATTGGAATGATTAAAGCAAGGGCTTGTTCCTCTTGGATAAATGATCTAACAGGAATGTACAGCTTTTCTAAAAGTGATTCAAAAGAGGTGTAAATCCCATCTTACTCAATTTCTCTTAAGCTATTCAGTAAAATCTTTCCCTCTTTCTTAATCTCAAGTCCTCTTAACTGGTCTTAATTAGGTTGTCTCAAACAAAGCACAAATAAGAAAAAAAAAAAAATTGACATATGATGTACTTACGGTAAGAAGGACCAAATGAATCCCTTAGCTTGATTCATCCTCTTTCTTCCTGTCTTTGAGGCCCGGAAATCGAGTGCTTTTGCAGTTTGTGTCACCGCAGCTACGACCACGACACGCAATAATTTATGGTGTGAATTTTTGCTTGTCAGGTTTCAGTGGGCTGTGAACTATGGCAGGAACTTGGTTACCCTGAAGACATCTTCTGAGCAATCCTCTGACATTTGAAAAGAAACGGAGACTGAAATAATCTCTGCTTGAGTTTGTCCTGTGAAATTTCCAATTAAACTAGCCTTTGCCTGCTGTATTTTTTCTTTCAAATAGGAAAATATACACTTCTGTGGACCTTTAAAAAAATCAAACTGGAGGAATTATTATTTGAAATGTGAAATTAAATACTTGCTCCAGCTAAATGATCAAGATCAGTGAAATCACGGTAATCTATGAATCTTAAAGCAAATATTTAGTTTGCAGGCTGACCTAGTTTCATCACAAATGAAGCAATGGGTTAAAAGACCTCTCCTGTTCCCTGGGTCTTGTGGGAACAGCATACGTAACTATAAAGTAAAGTTGTTTTATGTCCCTCACATTGCTGAACACTTGTTAGACTTTAGGTGTATATTGTTAATTCTATTTCTCCACCTCGTTTATAGTTACTGCTCTTAATGTTCTTAAATACAGCTTAGAAATAGATTTCCTTTAGAGTAAATCTTTATATTTCTTAGCAGTTATAAATACGCACGGTTTCTATAGATGTCTCTTCTCGAATCTTCAAGTATTAGAGCAGATTAGATGTGCTCACCTTTACACACGAAATGAGGAACAAGTTCACATTTCTAGTAGGATTAGAGAGACAGCATTTGGTAAACCAAGAAAAATATTATTTCAAAATGCTCATCCCTAACTGAAAATTAATCGTGACACTGAAAATCTAGTTACCTTTCATGGAATTTAATGAAGATGTGGACATAGGTAGAATTGCCAAGTATTAGCCTTGATTTTGGCTGAAGGCTAATTTCCTGTTTATAAACTTATGCAAACATTAGATTTCAGTGTATATGAAATTCTTTGAGTTTCAAATCTGGCACAAAAATTTATTCTCTCATTCTCAGGTTTATCTCTCTGCTGGACTATTTTTTAAAGTGATAAAAGGTACAATGATTAGATTACTTCTTAAAGCTTGATAGTGGTCCAGACAGCTCAGTTTGCACAATGGTGACTAATAATAGAAACAGAGAAAATGTTAACTTAGAATGTTTTCTTAGTTCTTGGAACAAAGTTCATAAAACCTTGGGCTAAAATATTTTAATTCCTATTGATTAAGTAAGTTATTTAAGCTTTGTTTGAGTTTCTTAATGCAAATTCATTGTTCAAATAATAATTTATGAAGTGCACATAACTTTATTGAACTTAGTTTATAGGCTTTAACAAAATTAAAATATAGAAGTACAATTAGTTATAATGACTATATACATTGTGATTCTAGTGTATTGATTTTATAAAGGTTATTATAAAATATATTGGTTGACATATTTAACAGGCATGTTTAGATTACATTTCTTAGGATTAATATCATCATGTCTATCAAGATAAACATTCTTCCTAAAGTTTATATCAGATCTGAAGTTTAGGTAATTAGATATATAATATAATGCATATATAACATAGCATTATACGCATCTATAGGCTTCCCGGATGGCTCACTGGGTAAAGAATCTGCCCGCAGCGTAAGAGACACAGAAGACTCAGGTTCAATTCCTGGGTTGGGAAGATCCCCTGGAGGAAGAAAGAGCACCCTGCTTCAGTATTCTTGAAAAAGCCCAGGGAGAAAAGACTGGCTTGCTACAATCCATGCAGGCTCAAAGAGTTGGCTATTACTGAGCAGAAGGAGAAGATATTAAGAAGAGGTGGCAAGAATACACAGAAGAACTGTACAAAAAAGATCTTTATGACCCAGTTAATCATGATGGTGTGATCACTTACCTAGAGACAGACATCCTGGAATGTGAAGTCAAGTGGGCCTTAGGAAGCATCACTATGAACAAAGCTAGTGAAGGTGAGGGAATTCCAGTTGAGCTATTTCAAATCCTGAAAGACGATGCTGTGAAAGTGCTGCACTCAATATGCCAGCAAATTTGGAAAACTCAGCAGTAGCTACAGGATTGAAAAAGGTCAGTTTTCATTCTAATGGCAAAGAAAGGCAATCCCAAAGAATGTTCAAACTACTGTACAATTGCACTCATCTCACATGCTAGCAAAGTAATGTTCAAAATTCTCCAAGCCAGGCTTCAACAGTATGTAAACTGTGAACTTACAGATGTTCAAGCTGGATTTAGAAAAGGCAGAGGAACCAGAGATCAAATTGCCAACATTCCCTGGATCATCAAAAAGGAAACAGAGTTCCAGAAAAACATCTCCAATTGCTTTGTTGACTACACCAAAACTTTTGACTGTGTGAGTCACAACAAACTATGGAAAATTACTAAAGAAATGGGAATACCAGACTACCTTATCTGACTCCTAAGAAATCTGTATGCAGGTCAAGAAACAACAGTTAGAACTGGACATGGAACTACAGACTGGTTCCAAATCAGGAAAGGAATACGTTAAGGCTGTATATTGTCACCCTGCTTATTTAAGTTTCATGCAGAGTGTCATGCAATATGTTGTGCTGGACAAAGCACAGGTTGGAATCGATATTGCTCAGAGGAATGTCAATAACCTCAGATATGCAGATGACACCAACCTTATGGCAGAAAGTGAAGAACTAAAGAGCCTCTTGATGAAAGTGAAAGAGGAGAGTGAAGAAGTTGGCTTAAAGCTCAACATTCAGAAAATTAAGATCATGGCATCCAGTCCCATCTCTTCAAGCAAACAGATGGGAAAACAATGGAAACAGTGGCTGACTGTATTTTTCTGGGCCCCAAAGTCACTGCAGGTGGTGACTGCATCCATTAAATTAAAAGACGCTTGATCCTTGGAAGAAAAGCTATGGCCAATATAGACAGCATATTAAAAAGCAGAGACATTACTTTGCCAACAAAGGTCCTTCTAGTCAAAGCTATGTTTTTTCCTAGTAGTCATGTATGGATGTGTGAGTTTGACTATAAAGAAAACTGAGCACTGAAGAATTGATGATTTTGTGAACTGTGGTATTGGAAAAGACTCTTGAGAGAAACTTGGACAGCAAGGAGATCCAACCAGTCCATCCTGAGGGAAATCAGTCCTGAATATTCATTGGAAGGACTGATGCTGAAGCTGAAACTCCAATACTTTGGCCACCTGATGCAAAGAACTGACTCATTTGAAAAGATCCTGATGCCTGGAAACACTGAAGGTGGAAGGAGAAGGGGATGACAGAGGATGAGATGGTTGGATGGCATCACCAACGTAATGGACATTAGTTTGAGCAAGCCCTGGGATTTGGTGATAGACAGTGCTGCAGTCCATGGGGTCACAAAGAGTCAGACATGACTGAGTGACTGAACTGAACTGATTCCTGTCATTTAAAACAGGAAGTCAAGTCCTGTGTTCAGCAGCAGCTCCATCCAGGTTTGCCATTATGAAGGAGAGGAGGCTGGTCACAACTTTTCTCAGGTGAGTAACAGCATCATCTCTTCAAAGTGAAAGTTCTAGACTCTTTTCTGCACCCAGCGTTAAAACTGCAAATGTTTCACTTCCCCTGAGGGCCTGAGAATTATGAGTGAAACTTTCATGTCTCTGTTTTAATTTTATCTCAGACTAAGTAGGGGCTTCCATTCACTTATTCAATCAAGAATCCACTGCATGTTAACTGTATCTGCATGCCAGACATTATGTTCCATGTTGGAAATACCAGTTACCTGATTAGCTGGCTGAATGTCCAAAGAACCACCTTTGTGCATGCACAGTCACACACAAACACACACACACACATAAACACACACACACACATAAACACACACACACACATAAACACACACACACACACACACACACACACATAAACACACACACACATCAGTTCATAGAACAGATCCCATATCTAGTCTATTTATACTCTGGCCTTGCTTTCAAACACTAGTGGGGGGATTTCGCTGGTGCTTGGGAGGTTAAGAATCCACCTTCTAATGCAGGGCCTTTCTTGCTTAGTCACTCAGTCTCATCCGACTCTTTGTGACCCCATGAAATGTAGCCTGTCAGGCTCTCTGTCCATGGGATTTCCCAGGCAAGAATACTGGAGTGGGTTGCCATTTCCCCCTCCAGAGGACTAATGCAGGGCACGTGTGTTCAATTCCTGGTTGGAGAACTAAGATCTCACATGCAGAGGAGCAACTGTGCTGTCTTGCCCCAACTACCAAACCCCTGTGCTCTGGAGCCCGTGAGCCACAGCTAGAGAAGCCCCTGTGTGCTGCAACTAGAGAAAGTCCACGTGTCGCAATGAAGACTCTTGCAGGCAAAAAAAAAAAAAAAAAAAATTTTAAAATATTGAATCGGCCAAAACGTTTGTTCGGATTCTTCCGATAACATCTTATGGAAAGCCAAACAAACATTTTGGCCAACCTAGTATTTGCAGCCACATGCTAAACTTTTGACATCCCTGCTGTTTCTTCTTCTTCCTTTTGGCAGTTCTCTGAAGTCCCTCTCTGAAGTTTCTCCAGACGGCTTCCATCCCCTGAAGGCTCAGAACGTGTTAGGACCTCTTTCCTCTGGCAGACCCTGCCTGCACCAAGGCAGGGTGTTCAGCACACTCTTCTGTAGCACTCTGTTTATCTGTCTGTCTGCCCCCTAGACAGTGAGCGACTTGAGAGCAGGGCTTCCCCTCTGATCACGGGCGTGTCACAAAGGCCTGTCTCGGAGTTTGGCAGAAAATGTATTGGAAAAAAGAAGGGAAATGAAGTGCAACGAAATGAATTGAAATAGACATCCTTGACAAGAGCCCATGGAGTCTCCTTGTCAGCCTCCTATGGAGGAATTCCAGCTTCTTCAGAATGCACATGTTAGGAGTAGGGGGTGAGAGGTGTCACTGTCTAAATATTAGCCTCAAACGCATTCCAATAGTGTAAATCCCTTTTTTAAAAGGGATAGTACTAAAAGCATAGTACTTTGTCAGTAAAGGTATTATACAAATGGCAAAAAAAAAAAAAGCAAGACAAAAATATATCACCCACAATCACTACTAAACACCTGGTATCTGAGACTTGGGCTGAGGCCATTTCCCAGTAGAGGTCCACGCTGAGACACTGCCAGTCTCCTGAGGCTGTTATTCAGTGATCTAGGTTAAATAGAACAAAGGGGAGGATCTACTGCCTGGAGGCCAAGATGGTGCTCTTTTAACCTGGTATCTATCAAGATAGGAAGAAGATAACACCACTTTACCTCATTTACAGTGAGCCTGGAGCAGCAGGAAGCAGAGGGGTTGAGAGTGCACAGCTCACATTGCTTCCTTGAAGCTTTCTCAGCCTCAGAAACAATGCATATCTCTCTGAGGATTAGCTGGCTGAAGGGCAAAAGAATCACACAGGCACAAACTCCCCACCACCATCACCACACACACACATGCACACACACACAAGCAAAGGGAGCAAAGCCAAGGGAGGGAAAGAGATAGAAAGTCCTCTATTCTAAAACTGAAAACAAATTTAAACTTCTGAACTTAATAAGGTAACACTGCTGCTGCTAAGTCGCTTCAGTCGTGTCCGACTCTGTGCAACCCCATAGATGGCAGCCCACCAGGCTCCCCTGTCCCTGGGATTCTCCAGGCAAGAACACTGGAGTGGGTGGCCATTTCCTTCTCCAATGCATGAAAGTGAAAAGTGAAAGTGAAGTCGCTCAGTCGTGTCCGACTCTTAGCGACCCCATGGACTGTAGCCTAGCAGGCTCCTCCGTCCATGGAATTTTCCAGGCAAGAGTACTGAAGTGGGTTGCCATTGGCTTCTCTGAAGGTAACACTAACTGAATTCATTTTAATTTGATGTACAAAAAATGGTGGATAGGAGTGAAAATGCTAATTTAAAGAGAAACTTTTTAAAGCAGTGAAAAGAAAGAAAGTAAAGTCGCTCGGTCATGTCTGACTCTTTGTGACCCCACGGACTGTAGCCTACCAGGCTCCTCTGCCCATTGGATTTTCCAGACGAGAGTACTTGAGTGGAGTGCCATTGCCTTCTCCAGAGGATCTTCCCGACCCAGGGATTGAAGCCAGGTCTCGTGCATTGTAGGCAAACACTTTACCGTCTGAGCCACCAGGGAAGTCTTACCTATAAATCATCCTTAACATAACCACCCAGATTCAAAACAATTTGTATTACTGCATGTTATCTATTTCTCCATGCTTACATAATCGTACATTTAGTATATATTATTTTAAACATCAGGTCAATAGTTTTTCATTTTATTTTAGTAATTAAATCCATTTTTATCGTGCCCATGTGACTTGCTATATGCATCCTAGGGAAACTGCTGCGTCTTATTTGAGGCTGCATTAGATAATCAGGGCTTCCCTGATGGCTCAGCTGGTAAAGAACCCTCTTGCAACACAGGAAACACAGGAGACATGGATTTGATCCCTGAGTCTGGAAGATCCTTTGGGGGAGGATATGGCCAAACCAATCCAGTATTCTTGCCTGGAAAATCCCATGGACAGAGGAGCCTGGCAGGCTGCAGTCCAAAGAATCACAAGGAAGTGGACACAACTGAGCATGCATGCAAACTATATACTAGATAAGCATCCACATACCATATATTTGCCTGCTTAGGAGAAAGTGCAGGAGTAGAGTTCCTTCCTCACCAGATATAACCATTGTTCGGGGCCTTGTTTTACACCAGCATGCTGCTTATTCAAAGTCTTGTTTGTGGTTATCTTCTCAAGGATGATGAATGTGCATGTCAGGTTTACCAACAAGTAGTAATGCCTTTTCATTTTTAAACAATACGTTTATTTAATAAATCTAAAGTGTTGTTTTGGTTGCTTATATTTTACGAGATTTTAAATTAGGGCTGACTGATTGCTTCGTATACTCTACCCATGTATTTTTCAGTGAACTGATGTAACAGATTGAGTAAAATCTTTGCACAGAATCAATGTTTGGCCTTTTTAAAGTAGTGGGTTGGTACAAAAGTAATTGTGACCTGAGACCATGAATTTTAAATTCTTATAATTAGGCTCAAACACATCTTTATTAATCAACATAATAACCTTTACAGTCAACGCATTTTTTTTTTGCCAATGAGGAATACGTTTGCTTTATTCATGTGTGTACAAATCCTTCAGGAAAATTGCTTCAGGGATTTTACAAACTCTTGGAAGGCATTTTCTGCCTCCTGCTGGTTGTGGAAGTGTTTTCCCAGCAAAACGCTGTCAAGATGCTTGAAGAAATAGTAGCTGATTGGCTAGAGGTCAGGTGAATATATGACGGATGAGGCAACACTTCACAGGCCAATTTGTTCAACTTTTGAAGCCCTGGTTGTGTGACATGTGGTTGGGCATTGCTGAGAAAAATCGGGCCCTTTCTGTTGACCAATACCAGCTGCAGCCACTGCAGTGTTCAGGCTTCCCGTTGATTTGCTGAGCACACTTCTCAGATGTAATGATTTTGCCAGGATTCAGAAAGCTGTAGTGGATCGGACCAGCAGGAGACCACCAAACAGTGGCCATGACCTTTTTTTGTCCATAGAAGTGCTTCGCGCCTCTTCTCAGTCCAACCACTGAGCTGGTTGTCATAGGACCCACATTTTGTCATCTATCACAATCTGATGGATAAATGGTTCACTGTTGCGTACAGTAAGAGACGACATTTCAGGATGGCAATTTTGCTTGATTTTCAGCCAGCTGATAAGATACCCACTTAGCAAGCTTTTTCACCTTTTCAATTTGCTTCAAATGCTGACTGACCACAGAATGGTTGACATTGAGTTCTTGGGCCACTTCTCGTGTAGCTATAAAAGCATCAGCTTCGACGATGGCTCTCGATTGTTCATTGTCAATTTCTGATGGCTGGTAGCTATTCTCCTCGTCTTCAAGGCAAAATTTTCAAAACTTCTTGAAACACCACTGCCCTCTATAGAAGTGCCAGGGCTAAATGCATTGTTGATACTGTGAGTTGTCTCCACTGCTTTATGACTCATTTTGAACTCAAATTTTTAAAAAATCACTCGAACTCGCTTTTTGTCTAACATTGTTTCCACAGTCTAAAATAAATATAAAATAAACAGCAAGTAATATTAATCAGTTCAGTTCAGTTCAGTTGCTCAGTAGTGTCCGACTCTTTGTGACCCCATGAATCGCAGCATGCCAGGCCTCCCTGTCCATCACTAACTCCCGGAGTTCACTCAGACTTATGTCCATCGAGTGAGTGATGCCATCCAGCCATCTCATCCTCTGTCATCCCCTTCTCCTCCTGTCCCCAATCCCTCCCAGCATCAGAGTTGTTTCCAATGAGTCAACTCTTTGCATGAGTTGGCCAAAGTACTGGAGTTTCAGCTTCAGCATCATTCCCTCCAAAGAAATCCCAGGGCTGATCTCCTTCAGAATGGACTGGTTGGATCTCCTTGCAGTCCAAGGGACTCTCAAGAGTCTTCTCCAACACCACAGTTCAAACGCATCAATTCTTCAGCACTCAGCCTACTTCACAGTCCAACTCTCACATCCATACATGACCACAGGAAAAACCATAGCCTTGACTAGACGGACCTTTATTGGCAAATTAATATCTCTGCTTTTGAATATGCTATCCAGGTTGGTCATAACTTTTCTTCCAAAGAGTAAGTGTCTTTTAATTTCATGGCTTCAGTCACTATCTGCAGTGATTTTGGAGCTCAAACAAATAAAGTCTGACACTGTTTTCCCTGTTTCTCCATCAATTTCCCATGAAGTGATGGGACTGGATGCGATGATCTTCATTTTCTGAATGTTGAGCTTTAAGCCAACTTTTTCGTTCTCCTCTTTCACTTTCATCAAGAGGCTTTTAGTTCTTCTTCACTTTCTGCCATAAGGGTGGTGTCATCTGCATATCTGAGGTGATTGATATTTGTCCTGGCAATCTTGATTCCAGTTTGTGTTTCTTCCAGTCCAGCGTTTCTCATGATGTACTCTGCATAGAAGTTGAATTAGCAGGGTGTCAATATACAGCTTGACGTACTCCTTTTCCTATTTGGAACCAGTCTGTTGTTCCATGTCCAGTTCTAACTGTTGCTTTCTGACCTGCATACAGATTTCTCAACAGGCAGATCAGGTGATTTGATATTCCCATCTCTTTCAGAATTTTCCACAGTTTATTGTGATCCACACAGTCAAAGGCTTTGGCATAGTCAAGAAAGCAGAAATAGATGTCTTTCTGGAACTCTCTTGCTTTTCCCATGATCCAGCGGATGTTGGCAATTCCATCTCTGGTTCCTCTGACTTTTCTAAAACCAGCTTGAACATATGGAAGTTCGTGGTTCATATATTGCTGAAGCCTGGCTTGGAGAATTTTGAGCATTACTTTACTAGCATGTGAGATGAGTACAATTGTGCGGTAGTTTGTGCATTCTTTGGCATTGCCTTTCTTTGGAATTGGAATGAAAATGGACCTTTTCCAGTCCTGTGGCCACTGCTGAGTGTTCCAAATTTGCTGGCATATTGAGTGCAGCACTTTCACAGCATCATCTTTCAGGATTTGAAATAGCTCAAGTGGAATGCCATCACCTCCACTAGTTTTGTTCATAGTGATGCTTTCTAAGGCCCACTTGACTTCACATTCCAGGATGTCTGGCTCTTGATGAGTGAGCACACCACCGTGATTATCTGGGTCATGAAGATCTTTTTTGTACAGTTCTTCCGTGTATTCTTGCCACTTCTTCTTAATATCTTCTGCTTTTTACCATTTCTGTCCTTTATCGAGCCCATCTTTGCATGGAATGTTCCCTTGGGATCTCTGATTTTCTTGAAGAGATCGCTAGTCTTTCCCATTCTGTTCTTTTCCTCTATTTCTTTGCATTGATCACTAAAGAAGGCTTTCTTATCTCTTCTTGCTGTTCTTTGGAACTCTGCATTCAGATGCTTATATCTTTCCTTTTCTCCTTTGCTTTTTGCCTCTCTTTTTTCACCGCTATTTGTAAGTCCTCCCTAGACAGCCATTTTGCTTTTTTGCATATCTTTTCCATGGGGATGGTCTTGATCCCTGTCTCCTGTACAATGTCACGAACGTCCATCCATAGTTCATCAGGCACTTTATCTATCAGATCTAGTCCCTTAATCTATTTCTCACTTCCACTGTATAATCATAAGGAATTTGATTTAGGTCATATCTGAATGGTCTAGCGGTTTTCCCTATTTTCTTCAATTTAAGTCTGAATTTGGCAATAAGGAGGTCATGATCTGAGCCACAGTCAGCTCCTGGTCTTGTTTTTGTTGACTGTATAGAGCTTCTCCATCTTTGGCTGCAAAAAATATAATCAGTCTGATTTCGGTGTTGACCATCTGGTGATGTCCATGTGTAGAGTCTTCTCTTGTGTTGTTGGAAGAGGGTGTTTGCTATGACCAGTGCATTTTCTTGGCAAAACTCTATTAGTCTTTGCTCTGCTTCATTCCACATTCCAAGGCCAAATTTGCCTGTTACTCCAGGTGTTTCTTGACTTCCTACTTTTGCATTCCAGTCCCCTATGATGATAAGGACCTCTTTTTGGGGTGTTAGTTCTAAAAGGTCTTTCAGGTCTTCATAGAACTGTTCAACTTCAGCTTCTTCAGCATTACTGGTTGGGGCATAGACTTGGATTACCATGATATTGAATGGTTTGCCTTGGAGATGAACAGAGATCATTTTGTCGTTTTGAGATTGCATCCAAGTACTGCATTTCGGACTCTTTTGTTGTCCATGATGGCTACTCCATTTCTTCTGAGGAATTCCTGCCTGCAGTAGTAGATGTAATGGTCATCTGAGTTAAATTCACCCATTCCAGTCCATTTTAGTTGGCTGATTCCTAGAATGTCGGTGTTCACTCTTGCCATCTCTTGTCTGACCACTTCCAATTTGCCTTGATTCATGGACCTGACATTCCAGGTTCCTACGCAATATTGCTCTTTACAGCATTGGATCTTGCTTCTATAACCAGTCACATCCACAGCTGGGTATTGTTTTTCCTTTAACTCCATCCCTTCATTCTTTCTGGAGTTATTTCTCCACTGATCTCCAGTAGCATATTGGGCACCTACTGACCTAGGGAGTTCCTCTTTCAGTATCCTATCATTTTGCCTTTCGTACTGTTCATGGGGTTCTCAAGGCAAGAGTACTGAAGTGGTTTCCATTCCCTCCTCCAGTGGACCACATTCTGTCAGACCTCTCCACCATGACCCGCCTGTCCTGGGTTGCCCCGCAGGCATGGCTTCGTTTCATTGAGTTAGACAAGGCTGTGGTCCTAGTGTGATTAGATTGCCTAGTTTTCTGTGGGTATGGTTTCAGTGTGTCTGCCCTCTGATGCCCTCTTGCAACACCTACCATCTTACTTGGGTTTCTTTTACCTTGGGCATGGGGTATCTCTTCACGGCTGCTCCAGCAAAGCATACCTGCTGCTTCTTACCTTGGATGAAGGGTATCTCCTCACTGCTGCCCTTCCTGACCTTCAATGTGGGATAGGTCCTCTAAGCCCTCCTGCACACGTGCAGCCACTGCCCCTTGGACATGGGGTGGCTCCACCCGGCCGCTGTCCCTGGCCTCAGGTGCAGAGTAGCTCCTATCGGCATTCCTGGGCCATCACAACCTGGCACTCTCGGCTGCTACCCCTGACCTTGCACGTGGGGTAACTCCTCTTGGCCACCGCCCTTCTGGCATGGGGTCCTCCCGGCTTCTGCCCCTGACCTCGGAAGTGGGGTAGCTCCTCTCGGCTGTGCTTAGTGCACTGGTCGCAGCCACCTGCGCTTAGTAGGTAATGTCATTAGGTAATGTCATTAGCAATACACAAATAAAGCAAGAAATGCACATTAAATGATATATAGCATAATCACATTTATTTAAGAATGTATTCCATTATGAAACAGCAAAGTTCAACAGTGTAAAACTGCAATTACTTTTGCATCATCCATGATATTAAGTTTATGAAAGTGAAAGTGAAAGTGAAGTCACTCAGTTGTGTCTGACTCTTTGCGACCCCATGGACTGTAGCCTACCAGGCTCCTCCATCCATGGGCTTTTCCAGGCAAGAGTACTGGAGTGGGTTGCCATTTCCTTCTCCAGGGGATCTTCCTGACCCACGGATTGAACCCGGGTCTTCCACATTCCAGGCAGATGCTTTAACCTCTGAGCCACCAGGGAAGCCCATTAAGTTTATAACACTTTTAAATATGTATATATTAAATATCTTCAAATTTTCTTTGGGGATACAGCCATCATTACATAGCAGAAAAAGTTAAATTTCTCCTAGGTTTTGATAGATCCTATTCTGTTTTGGCCACTCTTGTTTTCCACCACACCTTGTGGTTTGTTTGTAATTTACTTAGAAGGATAGTACAATAAATGGATTAATATTCTTCCTTTATAATTTTTTAAAATCAAGATTGCTATTCCATTATCTTGACATCATTTTTCAACATAAGCTTTTTTGATTCACCTGATTTTGAAGCTCACCTTTTATACATAGTGAGACTTTATATGCCAATATATTTATGGCTTTTCATAGATATGTGCTTTTATTTTGTGCAAGTATTATATTATTTTGAAAATTGTTGCTTTTAGATGTGGCCAAGATCATGGAAAAAGCAAGAGAATTCCAGGAAAACATCTATTTCTGCTTTATTGACTATGCCAAAGCCTTTGACTGTGTGTATCACAATAAACTGGAAAATTCTTCATGAGATGGGAATACCAGACAACCTGACCTGCCTCTTGAGAAACCTATATGCAGGTCAGGAAGCAACAGTTAGAACTGGACATGGAACAACAGACTGGTTCCAAATGGGAAAAGGATTACCTCAAGGCTGTGTATTGTCACCCTGCTTTTTTAACTTCTATGTAGAGTAAATCATGAGAAACGCTGGACTGGAAGAAACACAAGCTGGAATCAAGATTGCCAGGACAAATATCAATCACCTCAGATATGCAGATGACACCAGCCTTATGGCAGAAAGTGAAGAAGAACTAAAAAGCCTCTTGATGAAAGTGAAAGAGGAGAGTGAAACAGCTGGCTTAAAGCTCAACATTCAGAAAACGAAGATCATGGCATCTAGGCAATCACTTCATGGAAAATAGATGGGAAACAGTAGAAACAGTGTCAGACTTAATGTTTTGGGCTCCAAATCACTGCATATGGTGATTGCAGCCATGAAATTAAAAGACACTTACTCCTTGAAAGGAAAGTTATGACCAACCTCGATAGCATATTCAAAAGCAGAGATATTAATTTGCCAACAAAGGTCTGTCTAGTCAAAGCTATGGTTTTTCCAGTGGTCATGTATAGATGTGAGAGTTGGACTGTGAAGAAAGCTGAGCTCTGAAGAATTGATGCATTTGAACTGTGGTGTTGGAGAAGACTCTTGAGAGTCCCTTGGACTGTAAAGAGATCCAACCAGTCCATCCTAAAGCAGATCAGTTCTGGTTGTTCACTGGAAGGACTTATGCTAAAGCTGAAACTCCAGTACTTTGGCCACCTCATGCAAAGAGTTGACTCAGTGGAAAAGACCCTGATGATGGGAGGGATTGGGGGCAGGAGGAGAAGGGGACGACAGAGGATAAGATGGCTGGATGGCATCACCGACTCGATGGACATGAGTTTGAGTGAACTCCAGGAGTTGGTGATGGACAGGGAGGCCTGGCGTGTTGCGATTCATGGGGTCTCAAAGCTCAAACACGACTGAGCAACTGAACTGAACTGAACTGAGTATCATTGCATTGGGTGGTACACCTTATTCTCCCTTAATATTCCTTTAAAAAATATTACTGTCCTTTTAATTTGTGTTGCTACTTTAAACACACTATATTTTAAATTACCATCAATGGAAATAATCTTTAGATCTTCTGTAGCATGTGATCAATATCATAATTATAAACAAATCACAGAACATTTTAAAGTTGTATTCAGATTTTCAGATTTTTTTTTGTTTATTTTAAGAATTAGTCTGGTTAAAAAAATAAAAAACAGAAATATGTGATTTTTTCAAGACATTCTCTTCCAGATTTACCTTAGAGATTTTTATATTTCAGAGTTTTTCCTTGGAAATGACATTCAAGCCAAAAATGTCTGTTTTATAGCTTGCAGTCAGATTTAGATATTAGACCATCTAAGTACTGTGCATCTTGATAATTCACATAATTCAGCAGACTGAACAGCAAAGGAATATTATTCATCGTTATTAATATAAGGAGCTTCCCTGGTGGCTCAGACGGTAAAGCGTCTGCCTACAATGTGGGAGACCTGGGTTCAATCCCTGGGTTGGGAAGATCTCCTGGAGAAGGAAATGGCACCCCACTCCAGTATTCTTGCCTGGAAAATCCCATGGACAGAGGAGCCTGGTGAGCTGCAGTCCATGAGGTCCAAAGAGTTGGACATGACCGAGCAACTTCTTTCTTTCTTTATTAATATAACAAAATATTACACTGGTGTGTATTTGATTAAACTAGAGAATGTTTATATATTTATGTAAATTATTTTAAGTAAGACAGTAGAAATTATTTCTAATAACATGTTACCCAGGATATCCCAGGGTAATGATAAGGAATCTGCCTGCCAATTGCAGGAGACACAAGAGATATAGGTTCAGTCCTTAGATTGGGAAGATCTCCTGGAGCAGGAAACAGCAGCCCACTCCAGTAATCTTGCCTGAAAAATTCCATGGACGTAGGAGGCTGGCTATAGTCCAAGAGGTCACAAAGAGTTGGACACAACTGAGGGAAGTGAGCACAGCCCAGCACACGTTACACAAAGGTGAATAATATAAAGTTAACATCAATTTCATCTAAATATTGGGGTAGTTGTGCATGTTGAGATTGATTGAGGCAAAATTATACATATATTAGTTCCTTTAATAATTAATATGGGAGTGATCACACGAAAAATTTATGTTAAACCTTAAAAAATATCTAATGTGTCACATTTAAACGAATTTTTTTGTGATCTCTGAAGAACAATTGAGACACAATATCTTTGAAAATAGACGTTTTAGCATTACCTACATTTCGTCTATAGACCAGTGAAGCGCATCAGAGAACCTACACTTTTTAGATATTTATCAAGGTCACGTTGGGCAAACAAACCAAGACAGAACCACTTCTCCTGAAAGAGTGGTTAAGAGCATTAGATCTGCAGCTCACTGATTATGGACTCATGGAAATTCACAACTGAAAGGGATCTTTCGAGGACATCTAATTTAATCTCCGCAGACAATGAGACAATTGTATCACAACAGAATGGTTTGATGTCTTAATGCTAACTAGATGCAGGACCACAACCAGGCTACTCTTCCTACGTGTTCAGTTTAATACCTTGTAATTTGAGTGGTTAGTTTTTGGTTTTTTTTAGTCATACTTGAATAAAGAAGAAAATCCTAGCAAATAAGCAAAATTAAGCTTAAAATTGAATTTATAATAAGGTTTATAATGATAAATAAGGTTTACAATGATGTAGCTTAATTACATACTTGATACAATTCAGTTTTACCCTTACTTTATGATTCTAATACTATAATAAAATTAAATACAATTATAAATCAACTGAAAACTATACTAAAACTTTAAATAGGAATCTTAGTTTAACATAATTTTTTTTTCTTATACTAAATCAACTCTCATCAACTAAAGGCAGTAGTCAGTTTTGCTTATCTTTAATGCCATCTACCAGAATAAGTGACTTCTACAGACACTTCCATCTGTATAAACTGCTTGAACAGCTTTAACCATAAAGCATGCCTTGGTGAACATGAGTTTCAACTTCATTTCAATTCCATTCAAAGGGAGTCATTTACGTGTTTATGTAGTCTCAGTAAATTCATTTCTATTTGTCTGCAATAATTTAGACAAGGTTCTAAAATTTCAGACAGGCTCAAATTTTGGGGCCTGAAGTTTCCACAGTGTAGGAAGCCCATTAAAAATTTCACCACAAAATTTCAGACAGGTTCAAATTTGGGGGCCTGAAGTCTCCACAGTGTAGGAAGCCCATTAAAAAACTGGACATTAAAAAAAATTAAATATAAAATTGAGACTATTAGAATGAGAAAAGAAGTCACAACCACTTAGACATCTTTAAAATGTGGACAAATGTCTTAAACATAAAAATTGAGAAGGTAGCATGTTCATCAGTAAGTCCTCAATGATTAAAGATATATAAAATGAATTTAAAATCAAGGCACACATAATTAGAATCAAAAGTGTTTAAAGCCACTGCAATTTCTTCATTGGTGATCATATGTAAGAGCTTTTGACACTGGAACTCCTGCATCTTCAGGTCATTTTGTGGCACTGCTGGAAATTTTACATTCTATTTTACCTGGAACTACTGCTGCTGCTGCTAAGTTGCTTCAGTATTGTCCAACTCTGTGCCACTCAACAGACGGCAGCCTACAAGGCTCTACCGTCCCTGGGATTCTCCAGGCAAGAGCACTGGAGTGGGTGGGTTGCCATTTCCTCCTCCAGTTCATGAAAGTGAAAAGTGAAAGTGAAGTCGCTCAGTCATGTCTGACTCAGTGGCCGCATGGACTGCAGCCTACCATGCTCCCCTGTCCATGGGATTTTCCAGGCAAGAGTACTGGAGTGGGTTGCCATTGCCTTCTCTGACCTGGAACTACTAGATTTTAACAACTCAAAATAAGGCAATACTCAAAGATGGGATCTAACTTGTTGAAATGAGTAAAGTATGTTACTTTACACACAGTTCGAGTCTCTATTTTTAGTATTGCAACAGAGAAACTCTAATGAATTTTATAGGATTTCTATAAAAAAGGAAAATGTGTATCTTACATTGCTAATTTCATATGTTGCACTATCAATTCTGCTGATAGCAGAGATATTACCTGTTATCAAATGCTAAGAAATAAATTTTTAGCATTCAAGTTTATAAACAGAAAGTTGAAAGGCTTTTCCATAGAGTAGCTTCCTGGTGTCTTAATTTCTTAGCTTCTTGGCCTTAAACCTTTTTTCTCCTTGACTATAGGCATACGTTATTTTATGGAGCTTCAGTTTAAAATGCTTCTCAGATATTGCATTTTTTACTAATTGAAGTTTTGTGGCAATCTTGTTTTTTCTCATGTTTTTTCCAACAGCATTTGTTTTTTGTGTCTCTGTGGCACATTTTGGTAAATATCACAATATTTCAAAATTTTGATCATTATTATGTTTGTTGTGGTGATCTGTGATTGGTGATCTTTGACTTTACTGTGGTAATTGTTTGAGGCATCACTCTACCATACTCATATAAGCCTGAAAACTTAAACGATAAACCTGTGTGTTCTGACCGCTCTAGCGGCCAGCCGTCTTCCTCTGCGTCCCACCCCCACCCCTGCATCTTCTCTATTCTCTGAGACACAGTGATACTGAGATTATGCCAGTGAATATCCAGGAAGGAAGAGGCACATATCTTTCAATTTAAATCTAAAGCAAGAAATGCTTAAATTAGTGAGGAAGGCATATCAAAAGTCAAAATAGACTGAAAGCTGAACCACTCGTGTTTGTTAGCCAAGGCGTGAGGGCAAAGAAAAAATGCTTGAAGGAAATCAAAAGTTCTAATCTAATGAACTTGCAAGTGATAAGAAATAAAAATAGTCAGTCTTCTTGCTCACGTGGAGAAGTGGCCTGGACAGAAGATCAAACCAGATTCAACGTTCCCTTAAGCCAAAGCCTGACCCGGAGCAAAGGCCTAACTCTCTTAAATCTATGAAGGCTGAGAAAGGTGAGAAAGCTGCAGAAGGCAAGTCTGAACCTAGCAGAGGTTGGCTCAGGAGGCTTCAGGAGAGAAACTGTCTCAATAACACTCAAGTGTAAGGTGAAGCTCCAAGTGCTGATATAAAAACTGCAGCATTGTCCAGAAAACCTAGTTAAGAGAGTTAACGATGGTGGCTACGCTAAACTAATTTTCTTTTCTTTTTTAAATTTTTTTATTTTTTTACTTTACAATACTGTATTGGTTTTGCCATACATTGACATGAATCCACCATGAAAGAGCCTTCTCCTGGAAGAAGACATCATCTCGGAATTTGATAGCTAGAGAGAAGTCAGTGCCTGGCTGCAAAGGACAGGCTGCCTCTCTTGGTAGGGGCTAATGCAACTGGCGACTTTAAGCTGAAAGCAATGCTCATTTTCCATTCCCCAAATCTTACAGTCCCTAAAAATTGTGCAAAATGTACTTTCAAAATCCTGCTGCTCATTGTCAATGCACTTGGTCGCTCTGATAGAGATACATTAATGCAAAGAGATGAATGTTGTTTTTCATGCCTTCTAGCACAACATCCATTTGGCAGCCCAAGGATTAAGGGGTCATTTTGATGTTCATGTTTTATTATTTAAGAAATGCATTTGTAAGCCTATAGCTGCCTTAGAGAGTGATTCCTCTGATGGATCTAGGTAAAGTACATGGAAAATCTTCTGGAAATGATTCAACATTTTAGATGTCATTAAAGAATTTCATGATTCACAGGAAGATGTCAAAATATTAATATTAGAGTGTGGAAGAAATTGATTCCAACTCTCATGGATAATTTCAAGGGGTTCAAGACTTCAGTGGAGGAAGTGAGTGTAGATATGATAAAAAATAACAAAAGAACTAGAATTAGAAGTGGAGCCTGACATTGTGACTGAATTGTTACAATCTCAAAATAAAATTTTAATGGATCAGTAGTTGCTTATAGATAAGGAAAGAAAGTGATTTCTTGAGATGGAATCTACTGGTAAAGATGCTGCAAAGATGGTTGAAATGATAGCAAAGGGTTTGGAATATTACATAAACTTAGTTGATAAAGCAACAGTTTGAGAGAAATTACTCCAATTTTGAAAGAAGTTCTACTGTTGGTAAAATGTTATCTAACAGCATTGCACACTGCAGAGAAATTATTCACCAAAGGAAGAGTCAATCCAATTGGCAAACATCTTTATGGTCTTATTTTTAAAAACTGCCACAGTCACTCCAGCCTTCAGCAACCACAGCTCTGATCAGTGAGCAGCCATCAGCATCAAGGCAACATCCTCCACCAACACAAAGATTACAAATGGCTAAAGGCTCATGTGATGTTTAGCATTTTTTTTTTTTAGCAATAAAGCATTTTTAAATTGCTATGTACTTTTTTAGATACCATGCTGTTGCACATTTAATAGAATACAGTGTAAGGCAGACAACTTTTATATGCACTGCAAAGCCAAGAGACATTTTTGTGACGAGCTTTATTGAGATATTCACTATATCATAGTGGTTTGGAACTGAACTTGCCATGTCTCCAAGGTATTCCTGTCTTCTTATCTTCCTGATGATAAGCAGTGTGGGCAATATTTATATTATGATAAGACTTTCTGTCTGGATGTAGAGAAAGATGACATAATGGTCCAAATCTTACAACAGGATGCCTGGCTATGACTTAATCATGTGGACGTACCTATAAATATCTGTATGTGTATGTATACTATTTAACGGTTGAATTCAGCCCCTGCAAAATTCATATGTTGAAGCCCTAGTTCTCCATGCTTCAGAATGTGACTGTCCTTGGGGATAGGGCCTTTAAAGAGGTAATTAAGTTTAAAAAGTTCCTTAGTATGGGCCCTAATTCAGCCTGGCTTGTGTTCTTATTAGGCATCAGGAGACAGAGAGAGAAACACCAGACACATGCCCACATAAAAGAAGGATCACTTAAGGACACAGCAAGAAGGTGGGCAAGGAATGAGGTCTCAGAAGATATCAAATCTGCCAACATCTTGAACTTCGCTCTAGACGTCAAAACTGACAAACTATGTCTGTTGTTTAAACCACCCAGTCTGCAGGCCTAGCAAATTAATACTCTGTGTCTATATGCACCAAAAATACTATCGCCACTCCATTTGCTACCTGATTAAAATGAAAGAGAGGAAGGAAATGGCATTAGGGAGAGACAGTGGTATTAACACACCTTATATTAGTAAATGTTGCAAAAATATATGACACTGTATACAGGTTCCCTTGCTACACCAAAGTAGAGGATTCTTATGAAAACTTCCCTAAGCTGAGATGGCATAAAGCAAAGAAGATTCTTTACTGCTGGGCCACCAGGCAAGCCCCAAGTATGCCCTGACTCTCTACACAAAGATATTTTTATGATGCCAAATCAAAGTTTCAGCTTACTAAATGACCTAGAGTTATGTTCAATAAAATAATTCAATTTCAAATTTCCACCGAAAATAATGTGTTTTGTATTTATAACTGCTAAAAGAATTTAAAACGCTTGCACTGGAGGATATGGATGTGTTTTGTACACTTAACATCAGAATATGCAATCCTTGTGGTAGTCAGATATGAAAATTGCTATGCATATAGATTAATACCAACATAAAAAACCCACAAAAGAAAATCACAACATTGCAAAGCAGCACTGAAACTGAAGGATAGGATTAGGTTATAGGGCTTCCCTGGTGGCTCAGATGGTAAAGAATCTGCATGCAATGTGGGAGACCTGGGTTCTATCCCTGTGTTGGGATGATCCCCTGAAGAAGGCAACATCCAAGCGAGTATTCTGGCCTGGAGAATTCCATGGACAGAGGAGCCTGGCAGGCTACAGTCCATGGGGTCGCAGAGTCAGACACGACTGTGTGACTTTCATCTATATGATTATAATGTAGTCATCAAGATAATCCAAAATGTAAAGATTAGGTCATTTGTCACCCCACTCCAGCACTCTCGCCTGGAAAATCCCATGGACGGTGGAGCCTGGTAGGCTACAGTCAATGGGGTCGCGAAGAGTCGGACACGACTGAGCAACTTCACTTGCACTTTTCACTTTCATGCATTGGAGAAGGAAATGGCAACCCACTCCAGTGTTCCTGCCTGGAGAATCCCAGGGACAGGGGAGCCTGGTGGGCTGCCATCTATGGGGTCGCACAGAGTCAGACACGACTGAAGTGACTTAGCAGTAGCAGCTAACTGAAATTAAAAGCAAACACTTCGTTGGTCTGAAGGTAGTGAGTTATCTCAATTGATTGTTCACAGTTAGTTACAAATTGAACTCCTCATTCTACTTTACTTTCCCCCCCTTTTCATGAAAGCACTTGACTAGTCTTAAAAAAAAAAAAGCAAACATTTATAGAGGGGAATTTGTAGGCACCAGATCTCTTGGCCACAGCTTGACAAACATTGCTCTGGATTTTACTGCTTTCTTATGTTCAATGAAAGAAAGCAAGCAAAGTCGCTCTGTAGTGTCTGACTCTTGGCAACCTCATGGACCATAGCCCACCAGGCTCCTCTGTCCATTGGATTCTCCAGGCAAGAATACTGGAGTGGGTTGCCATTTCCTTCTCCAGGGGATCTTCCCAACCCAGAGATCAAACCTGGATCTCCCACACTGCAAGCAATCCCTTTACCATCTGAGCCACCAGGGAGGCCTAGCTAATTTTCAATGTTCCTTATGGTTGATATAAATTTAAAGTTACTTTGTTTATGTAATGTTTATGAAAAGTCGGGACAGTTGAAGGACCATGAGAGCATTTTTACTCAGCTTCCCTTTAAGTTACTAACTCATTAGCTTTTCTGGAGAGAGAGAGCAGGACAACTATAATTACAAGCTGTAAACACTTTTAAATGTGTTGTTTTCAGAATATATATTCATTCTATAATTCTAAGACGAATCAAGTTGGCTTAAAACTAACAATGTTAAGTAAGATGGGCATACACCAGAGAGGACATCCATCTATAAGAGACATAAGTAATGGTGCTCTAAAAAAAAAAAATGTGCTCATCATTGCCCTCGAGAATTGCACTTGAAAAGACATATAGCCAAACTAATTTCCAGCCATGAAGAGCTATGGGAGTAGAGTGGCTACTACAAACATCTATAATTTTGCAGAATAGATGGAAAAATATGCTTCGAACATAGTAAATATAATATGTGTGTCTGTTATATAAAATAAACGATTCTTGCTGTAGCCTGGATAGCTGTGATTGGTGAGTCAACTCTTTTGTGACTACTAGTTACACCATTATTGTAATAGCATTTTTACTTAAAAAAAAAAAAAAGAAACTATGTGAATAAAATCTTAACATTTGGGGTCTGTTGTTTCATGTTTTTCCTTTCAATGAAGTTTTTTATATTAGGGCATTTTATGTGACAACTCCTAAAATGTGTTATTAAGAATTTAAGTGAAATAACACATTTCTCTTTGTTAAAACTAAATAAATAAAATTAATAAATAAAATAATAAAATAAATAATCCAAATAACTGTAATTTTTAACTCTGAATCTTAAAAACTATTCCTTTTGTAATCTACATATTGATACAAATTTGTTTATAAATTCAATCAATATACATTGCTGCTGCTGCTAAGTCGCTTTAGTCATGTCCGACTCTGTGGGATCACACAGACGGCAGCCCACCAGTGTCCTCCATCCCCAGGATTCTCCAGGCCAGAACATTGGAGTGGGTTGCCATCTCCTTCAAAGAATGCATGCATGCTAAGTCGCTTCAGTCCTGTCCGACTCTATGCGACCCTACGGACAGCAGCCCACCAGGCTCCTCTGTCCACAGGATTCACTAGGCAAGAATGCTGGAGTGGGTTGCCATTTCCTTCTCCCAATATACATTAATGTACATATATTTATTGTTATTATTTAGCTTCAAAGTCAAGTTTGACTGGTAGCTCTCTTCATCCCCCCTGCTTTTCCTTAAGAATTTTATCAGAAAAAAAAAAAGACAGGAATATTTTATAAAGCAAAATATAATTCATAACAAAGAGTATTATCCCAGTGGAATAGGGCCCAAGAATAAAGTATACTAGATTACTTTTAAACTTATTCTAGTTTGTTATAACTATATGACCTGGGAACATGAGACAACACAAACTCACTTCTTGGAATATCTTCTTGGGAATGTAAATCCATCCTCAATGATGATACCTGCAGAGCTTCTCAGAGCACTTTGTTGAGGATTTTGTAGCATCCTATCAACTTTGAAGGAAACAGCTCTGCAGTCTATAAGTGATGCCTTCTGTGCATACTAGACAGATTAGCTGTGTTTTCTCATCTGTCAACTGTGGATGATGATATTTGCTATGCATCCTTTAGACTGATGCTCTGAGAAGAACATGAATTGAAATCTGCTGATAACAGCAACCTGTGTTTAAATGTTTACACAAGGTATTACCTTTTGCAAAGCTCTTCTTTTAAAATTCTTATCCAAGGACAAGAATTACACATGTGAATTTATCACATGTATCTTGAGAAAAAGAACAAAGACCTGTTAACAATGCGACTGTTTGAAACTGGAAGTGATTCTTGTGCTTGTCAGAGTTTATAACCATTCACTAAGGGACAGACTAACCATACCTGTATGTGACCATGCAGCTGTCAAGCTTCTACACGTTGCTATTCTGTCGACGGACCGCTATCTGATTATATATTCATGGCCATTTACTTCCCTTCTAAGTGTGCTGGATGCTAGAGAGGGATTCCCTACACCTTAAATTATAAAGCAAAGGATTCTCTCCATGTGACTGTGACTTTAACATGTACACTTCCCTACAATGGCGATTCTCTTGGCTCCTCAGAAGCAAAACGACAGTGAAGGAAAATCAACTAACGCTTGTGTGGTCAATCAAGAATTTCATGGTAGCAATGTGGACTTCCGTGATTTCCTCTTAACCCATGTTTTCAGCCCTCCTTCTCTCCCCAAGGTAAATAAGCAAATGGAACACTTCTACAATGATGAGGTCCATTTAATTTAATTGCATTTACACAATTTTTAATTGAAGCATTCAATATTTTCTGTTTGACATAACATATTTGAAGGCAAGACTGTAGTTATTCATTTCTTAACCTTGCTTCACACAGGCACAAGCACACAAAATTGTTCACATTTTCTTTCAATACCTGTGTTGTAATAGCTCATTATTTGTGCTACGGTAAGGGAGGTGAATGCAATCCACACTCTAATACTAGAGCTTATATAGTCTTAATAATGTTTGGAGGGACTGAGAAGCAAAGACATCGTTCAGAAGGAGGTTTCGTTAGAAGATGGTTTTCAGAGGAGTATACGCAGCTGATATTGCAAGGAAAATATTTAAAAGGATTAAAAATACAGAAAAAATGTCTTTTGTTGAGACAGGAACTTCTTGTAGAGGACAGATAAACATAAAATGCCAGGCATTCAGTCAACCTCAGAGAGTGGCATTCACGTGGAGGGATAAGGGATCTCTAAGAGAGAGGGACAGACCACAATAAACTGCTCATTTTATTAGCGGAGCCAGTGTCGGCTAGAGTATGACCCAGTACCCACAGCTAGCTCACCACCATTACCAAATATCGTATTTGTGACAGGCATGGACTGGGATCAAATAAGATGCCTCCAGAAGCATATCTGAACACCGGCAGAGACAAGGAGACTGTGCAAGCCACAGAAAGGCTCAGACACCCTTCTCCTCGCTAACCAGAGGGAGTGCCGCATCTCATAAAACCAGCTGCATTTTTAATCCTCATTTATTATTTCCATTTACTGTTAAAATACAATGTGCACCCACATGAAGCAAGTCAGCCAGAGAAAGACACATAACCTATGACTCCATTTACATGTAGCGTACAGAAAGCAAGAACAAAAATAAACAAGCAAATCAGACCAAACAAAATCAAACACACAGATGCAAAGAGCAGACCAGAAGTTGCCAGAGGGGACATGGGTAAGGGATCAGACAGGTAAAGGGGATCAACTGTTCGGTGACAGACGGAAGTTAAAGTTTGGGCAGTGAGCACACTGTAGTGTGTACATAAGTTGAAATATAAGGTTGTATGCATAAGACTTATACAGCGTTACCAACCAGTGTCACCTCTGCTAGGGAAAAAAAAAAAACACATGGCACCAGTTTATCTCTATTCTAACATGACTCAATCCAGAGCAAACTCCTGCTTCCCTGAAGCCTTCCCAAGGCTCCTAACACAAGTCCAGATCATATGGCAAGCCTGTTCTAACTCTCTCATGAAGATGTGCCATTGGTCCCATGGTGTGTGGCCTCTGTGTTACAGTGAGTAATACAGCCACTGTATTACTTTGACTGTGGCTGTGTTCCCGCTAGATTTAGCTGGTGAGCATGAATATACATCAAAACAGTAATGACAACAGTTGGCTGCAGTTGAAATGATGGAGGAATCTAGGAGGACCTCTAAATCCCCCATGGCCACTGAGTGGTGAAACCATCCCCTGCAATTGGGGGTGAAGATGGTGCAACACATTTGAACATATGACTGGGAAAGGAGGAAGAAAAAATGACTTTTTTTAAAAAATTAATTTCATGAGTTATATTCACAGGGAGATACCCAAAATATATTTGAAAGTTAGCAAACAAAAATAGTTCAATGAGATGAAGGATCAAACCTCAGCTCCATAATTCCACAAGAAGAGAAAATTTATTTCCATTCGTCAGAAGTTCCTTGGTATTAATGAAAGGGCTTAAGAAAACATGCACTATTTATTTAAATGATGCACAGTAAAAATAAGGAGCGTGAATAGGACAGATGGCTAGGGAGTTAAAACTCTACAAGATAAATAACTTGTTTTCATTTAAAGCTCAGTGATTTTCAACAGTTTTTAATGATGGCCCCTGCAATTTTACATATATTCTTTCCAGAAAGACATGGAACCTAGAGTCTTAGAATAACAAGAGAAAGATAAACATCATGTTTATCAGAACGGGTAGGGAAGAGTATACACAAAAGTAGGAAGCTGCCGGAAAAAATATATAAAACTGCACTCTCTTCCTGAAAACACAACAGAAGTTGAAGACGCTAATTGCTAAGGGACAGAATAGTTCTGCGTCCTTCATGTTTCGGGATTTTTTTATGAAGATTCGACAAACAAATTATTTACGTCAGTTCCTGTTTTGATTCTACCAGAGATTAATATCTGAATTTGCCCTCCCCAAGAAGTGAATAGAAGTTAACAAAAGCTTTCTGCAAGTTTTCAGGAGGGCACTTCAGGCTGACTCTAGCTGACGAGTGCTCTGTTACCCACATTCGGGCACTTTTTATAACGCCTCTAATTCCCTCATCTCTCCTCTCTACCAATCATGTGGATAAGTTATATATACAGTGGTTTTAAATTGGGGGGCACACGATCAAGGGGTCTAGACCTGTGGGGGGTAACCTGATCTGGGGAAAGGATGTCATTGAGCCTCCAATAATGTGTAAAAATGCCAAAATCTTAGTGCAAGACACCCTCTATTTCATGCTCTTAGAGTCTACAATTTCCACCTGGAGGACTCAGATAGCAAAACTCCAGCTCCTGATTCACTGTGTTTAAATGTTCATTAGCCAGGGGGGCGTAAATTGGGCAGATTGCGATGAGCATACATGCGCTACCATGTATAAAACAAATAACTAAAAAGAACCTTTTCTAAAGCTCAGACGGAAAGCAAAGGTGAAAAGAAGTTCATTCGCTTTGTCGGAGGAGAATGCCAATAGGTTTCAACTACTGTGCAACATTTAGGTAAAGGACATAGCCTAGGGGGGAGGAAAATTCCCTTATTTGCAAACTAGTTTTTGTTTGTCCTTCTTTGATACAGTGCAAAATAAAATAGCACCTAAGATAGATACTCCTAAACGTGTTCTACACAGTGACAGAAACACGTTCTTTTAACCTCCAAAATGTCATCCACATTGATGAATTAACAGGCCTGCTCTGTAAGTCTTTTTACTTCCTGCAGCAACACTTCCTGGTACATACTAGTGATGCACAGAGGCACAGTGGAGCTTTTCTAATCTCTTTGTTATGAGTGTGGGTATGAATGTGAACATATCTGGATTTTTGGCAGAGTTTGCACCAGGTTTTTACTGAGTGAGGTCATTCTGGCTGTTAATTCAAAGCAAGGAAAATCTAGACTATTTTGGTTTTGGGTGTGGCAGGCAAAGAGGAAACAATGTCTTTCAAGCGTTTGTAATGCGTCTTAGCAGGCAAGACATTTAAGAAGATTCATAAGCAGTTCTTGGTTGTATGACATAGAACTGAATCACAAAACATATGCTGAAAGCCCAAAATGTACCAGCCAATGTGTCTTACACTATTGGAACCATATGGTGGATACACTTCTTCCAATTTAAAAAATATACTACACTCCCATTGTAGCAAGAACAGTGATGGCAATTATAATAATTATGACTGGGGTCCCACTGTACCTACAGCACTATTCTGATTGTTCTTTGAGTGTCTCTACAGGTTTCTTCTTCCTGAGTACCAACAGAGATAGAGAAGGGTAAGTTTGTTCCTTATCAATCATATGAATGGGAGATGCTCTGTCACTCTTTAAGAAATGCTAACTCCCAGTTGAAAATTTATGAATTCTTTACTCTCAGCATCCTCAAAGGTTAATTCTGCATTCTTTTCTATCCCATAATGTCACTTTTCTCTTTCTTAATAGTTATTAAAAATAATTTTTGTAAAAATGCTCAAGCAGTATTGAGAGTCTTTAAACAATGGCAGGTGGTTTTATATATCCCAGTGTTTCGATTAAATTTTTACTCATTTAATTCTTACTTTTTTCCATTCAGGGTAGATAATGAAAGTTTTAAACTTTTATTTTTGTGTGTGTGATTAGTTTAAAATCACAAAGCTGGCAGAGATTTCTCTAGTGGTCCAATGGTTAAGATTCTCCCCTTCCAATGCAAGAAGAATGGATTCAGTCCCTGTTTGATGAACTAAGATCCCACATGCTATTATCCCCTCCCCGGAAAAAAATTTTTTTACAAAGCTGATGAGTTAAAGACTGAGACCAGAAATAGTGCCTATTGTTTTTCCATGTCACCACAGGGCTTCCTTTATAGGAGAAATGGGATGAGGAAGCAAAGAAGGGTGGTCCAGGATGAGCATCCTTGATGGTACAGGCTATTAATTTGGAATGAAAGGAAAAGATTTTTAAACTAAAATGGAAGCATGGTTCCTTTGATCTAGTCCATGTTGAAAAGGAGCTCAGATCTTTTACACTGTCTAAGGAAGATAGTTTTCACAGATCAGCCTCTGAAGCTTATATTAGTTTTTGTATGTGAATCAATAAAATACCTTTATACTATGTGTAGCATATTTACATAAATTTTCAAGTCGGCAAGAATCTTTTTTTTAATTTACTGCTTTGTCCCCAACATTGAAAGCCTGTTGATATACTATATTAATGATTAATGCCTTGGTTGGTGATAAAAGAAAGATGGACTATTTACATAAATCAAAATTTGCATCTAGAAAGTTATTATAAATTAAGGTTTCATTTGGCTTTTAATTATTTGACAGTGTTCATCCATAACCACTATTTAATTTCCTTTATCAAATCAGCATATGTATGAGAAAAAGTTCAACTGATATTTACTATCTAACCAGAAAGAAATGTCAGAAATGCAAAAAGAATTAAGTGTAAATGGGTAGTAGACATTATATTTTCAGAGCATTGGTTTCATATAGACCTTTCTACTAAACGCAGTGATGACAATGTAAATTGTTTTCTCCATATCCTTCTACCCAGCTATCTAGGGCAGGAGTTTGAAATAAAATGCTGGCACCACTCTGCCCTCTTATCTTTTCCTTCTCCTCCCATCACAATTCTCTGTCAGGTATGTATTAAATATTGAGCCAGAAAAAGAGGAAATGACATCCTTAAACTCCCATGCACCGCTAAGTACAACTATAATTCACATGTAAAAGGATGTTTTCTAAATGTTCATACTTTTTGTGTGTGTTTCCTAAGATTTTACCGTCCACTCCTTCATACAAACTTAATTTTTCTTCTCATTTCCAATCTCTTTCGATGTCATTTGTTGTATATTTTAATGTCAGATTAATTTTTCCTAAACCCTGAATTTTCATGGCTATTCCTTGCCCACAAATTTTCAATGGTTTTCCATGACTTAAAAAAATGTTAAGCTCTAATGTCAAACATCAAAATTCTCCCTAATTTAGCTCAACATTATTCCTGGAATTACAGGAACACTGGGAGGGCCCTAGTGTTGTGTCAGTGACCCACAGTCATTCTCATCTGTGTTCTGTTACGCCTCATATATCCTACGCTCTTTCCATTCAAACTATCTCAATATTTTAGAACCTGGTTTAAGCCAAATTATTTTCATTATAGTCCTCTGAATCATTTCAGACTATAGCCTTTCTAACCACTCCCAAACACTCCAAATTAGCTCTCTGTTTTGTAAATCTTTATGCCCATATGTTGATACTACTAGAAAATTCTGCAGTGTTTTAACTTTGTGTTAGTACATCTCACCTGTCCAAATAAATTGTCCACTGTTTAAAGGAAAAGAATTCTTCTTAACATTTTAATTCTTCATAGCATTTATTCTCATGTTATATAGAGTGTCTCAGATGTTCAGGCAAAATTTGGTCTTTGAAATCTGGACTTTACTCTGAACCAGAATTCTTTTCTGTTTGTCTCTCTCTTTGTACTTTATTATTATTATTATTATGACCAGGAGAATTAATGAATGAATGAAATCAGTATTTCTGAAATATTAACTTAATTACAGAATCAATAATAGTGTCAGGATAATAATGGTAAGGATTTAGGATAGAAACAGTGTAGATACCTGAGTGATAAGTATTTGAATCAAGTAAATGTAATGAGAACCTAAAGAACTAGGAATGTTTGAGGGATATTTTGCTGTAATATAGTTGAAAAAACAAATACCCTATATGTTACTGCATTTCCAAATATTAAGCTGGTCTTAGAAAAGGCAGAGGAACCAGAGATCAAATTGCCAACATCCTCTGGATCATTAAAAAAGCAAGAGAGTTCCAGAAAAACATCTATTTCTGCTTTCTTGACTATGCCAAAGCCTTTGAGTGTGTGGGTCACAATCAACTGCGGAAAATTCTGAAAGAGATGGGAATACCAGACCACCTGACCTGCCTCTTGAGAAACCTATATACAGGTCAGGAGGCAACAGTTAGAACTGGACATGAAACAACAGACTGGTTCCAAATAGGAAAAGGAGTACGTCAAGGCTGTATAGTGTCACCCTGCTTATTTAACTTATATGCAGAGTACACCATGAGAAACACTGGGCTGGAAGAAGCACAAACTGGAATCAAGATTGCAGGGAGAAATATCAATCACCTCAGATATGCAGATGGCACTGCCCTTATGGCAGAAAGTGAAGAGGAACTAAAAAGCCTCTTGAGGAAAGTGAAAGAGGAGAGCGGTAAAGTTGGCTTAAAGCTCAACATTCAGAAAACAAAGATCATGGCATCCGGTACCATCACTTCATGGGAAATAGATGGGAAACAGTGGAAACAGTGTCAGGCTTTATTTTTGGGGGCTCCAAAATCACTGCAAATGGTGACTGCAGCCATGAAATTAAAAGACTCCTACTCCTTGGAAGGAAAGTTATGACCAACCTAGATAGCACATTCAAAAGCAGAGACATTACTTTGCCAACTAAGGTCCGTCTAGTCAAGGCTATGGTTTTTCCAGTGGTCATGTATGGATGTGAGAGTTGGACTGTGAAGAAAGCTGAGTGCTGAAGAATTGATGCATTTGAACTGTGGTGGTGGAGAAGACTCTTGAGAGTCCCTGGGACTGCAAGGAGATCCAACCAGTCCATCCTAAAGGAGACCAGTTCTGGATGTTCATTGGAAGGACTGATGCTAAGGCTGAAATTTCAATACTTTGGCCACCTCATGTGAAGAACTGATTCATTGGAGAAGATCTTGATGCTGGGAGGGATTGGGAGCAAGAGGAGAAGGGGACAACAGAGGATGAGATGGTTGGATGGCATCACCAACTCAATGCACATGAGTTTGGGTGAACTCCGGAAGTTGGTGATGAATAGGGAAGCCTGGCATGCTGTGCTTCATGGGGTCTCAAAGAGTCGGACACGACTGAGTGACTGAACTGAACTGGGATCATTTTCAAGTTTTTCAATCATATTTGAACTAATTTTGGTAATTTTTATCACTGAACCATTATTGTAACTCTCCAAAATAGCTATAATATGTGCAATTGACAATGTAATTTTGAAAGTAAAATACTATTTATGAAAAGCCTTTAAAAGTTTTTGACATAGAAGAAGCATGCTACATCTATTTGTGAAAGTGGTACCTTAAAGTCATAGGTGCAGATATTGATAAAGTTACTCTTTAGTACTTGAAGCTTCAACAATACTTATAAGTAACCATATGATTTTTGATGTGTGCTTCCTTTTTTCCTTCCACTTGCCTATACCCTGATTTCTCACTTTCATATCACTCATTCTGATCTTTAATAGTAGTGGATAAAGGAATCAGTCACCTTCAATCTGCTCTTTTAGAGCTTGCAAAAGTTTTAATATTGTACAGATAATTGTACAATTGCACAAATAATCAAACTGATGTATTTTCACTGCAAACAAACTGAGATATAAGATAAAGTGTGCATGTGTGCTAAGTCACTACAGTCGTGTCTCACTCTGTGTGACCCTATGGACTGTAGCCTGGCAGGCTCCTCTGTCCATGGGATTTTTCAAGTAAGAGTAGGTTGCCATTTCCTACTCCAGGGGATCTTCCTGACCCAGGGTTTGAACACATGTCTCCTTTATGCCCTGTATTGGCAGGTGGATTCTTTACCACTGTGCCGCCTGGGAAGTCCTAGATACACAAATAGATAAACACATATAGATAGATAGATATGGAAATGATGGATAGTTTCCAGATAACGCTCTATCAGATATTTTAATGAAAACCACTTACTTTAAAAAATTTTTTCAGTAACAGACTTCCCATGAAGGGAAGATGGGTTGGTCTAATTGAGTAAGTTACTGTGTGCAGTCAATACTTAGATCATTGACAGATCAAATCCATAAATGAAAATGAGCAAAACAGAAAAGCTTTTATACATCCTACTCTGCAATCTTAAAGAAAGAAAAATTACACATTGAGGGTATTCAGCATCAAGAAGATGAGATGGAAGGAATAGATATTCACAAGAGCCCTCTCAGTCTATGGATTTGTAAATTCTGGACCTCCTAGAAAGAAATAAAATTAATTTTAGTTGAAGGGAAGTTTTCCTGACAATTGTAATCTTCTTTTGAATAATTTCTCAGTGCAGAATCTGTGTGGAATAAACATGAGGCTTGGTTATTACACATGGGCCATAGACAGCAGACACCAGAATTCATAGTCAGACAGCACTCTTACAAACTCAGTTATAATTATTAGAAAGAGTATTCCAAGTTCTTCTATTTTTATCTTTCGAATGTCAACAGTAAAGCTTAGAATATTCAGTTAGGAGGCTTTATATGTGATGTAGAAAATCATTACTCATTTTGAAGTCTGAGATAATTTTATCAATTTTATAGTGTTGGATAAAAAATTATCACAAAAGCTTGGACTTAACATCAGTTTACTATCTCCAAGTGTCTGTAGTTCTGTAGTCTAGGCAGACGGGATTGGGTGCTCAGCTCAGGGTCTTGTGCAGGCATGATAAGCCACTTCAGTCATGTCCAACTCTCTGCAATTCTACGGACTGTAGCCCGTCAGGCTCCTCTGTCCATGGGATTCTCCAGGCAAGAATACTGGAGTGGGTTGCCATGTCTTCCTCCAGGGATCTTCCTGATCAGACGCATGTCTCTGAAGTCTCCTGCACTGGCAGGCAGATTCATTACCACTAGTGCCACGTGTAAAGCTCCTAGGGTCTCACAAGGCCTAAATCAAAGTGATAGTAGAGCTGCACTCCACCCTGAAGACACTAAAGCTAAATCTGCCTTCAATATTTTTCAGTTTGTTGACAGAATTTTCAGTCTATTTGGTTGTAAGAGTGAGATGTTCATTTCATTGCTGTATTATCTGTAGATCATTCTTGTTTTTTAGAGGTCACCTATATTCCTTGGTTAGTACCCTCAACACCTCATCTTCAAAGCCAGAAATGGTAGGTCAAAGTCTTTTTATTCTTCATGTATCTTTAACTAGCTCTTATGCTATCTTCCTGATTTTCTTTTCTTCTGACTTATTTTTATGATTTTCGTGTAATTATGTAACTCTATCTGGCCAACTAGAACAATCCAAGATAATTTCCTTATATTGAGGTAAGCTAATTAATAACATTGATTTACATCTGCTAAGTGACTTTTATAATATAACACTATCTGACACAGGGGAGAATGACCCTGGAGGCCAAAATTCTGCTTATGGTGCTAATGAAGAAGAAGGCTCTGATTTGGGAGATGATAGTAAGAAGAGGTAACATAAAAGGAAGGGAACTGGAGAATGACTTGACAAAGTTTTGTCTGCGTTTACTTACCCGGTGCTTCAGTTTAAAGAACGAACCATGCCAAGAGTAGTTAAAGGGACTTGATAAAGTCAAATCTGTGGCTTCCATGCTCTGTGTTAGGAGGTTGGAAAGAGTTGCTGTTTAACACTGCCTCCTCTCTCAACCTGGAGCATGACCAGAGATATTTGATTTAGCTTTCTCAAGAAACTCATATGTCTCCTGTTTTCTAAATGCTGAGTTAAATGGCAGTTGCCCCTCCATGAAGCCTGCTGTGTCAAGATGAGGTGATTCTGAGTCAAGGGTTGGACACATGGAGAGCCAGAAAGTGGGTCTGGGTGAAAACCCTTATTAAAAAAAAAAATGCTCAATAATAGACTTCCCCTGAAGGGCAGACGGTGTTTGACTTCCTTACGCATCACCCTAATGGTTGTTCCTTGTTCTGAAGTTCCCTTACTGGTCTTCATTTTTCTCAAACAAGCCTAGCTTCTTCTAACTAGAGAGCTTTTGTCTTAACTGCTCTTCAGTTATATCTTACTGAAACTCTCCTTGAACTGTTTCTTATAATTTAGGTTATAAGTTATAAGAATTTAACAGTTCTGCCACCATTCAAGAATCTGTAGCCAGCAAGATGTTGAGCTTGACAGAATGAGTGGACCTTGATCAGGCCATGAGTCACACTGTAGGAAAACTCAGCTACGAATGGCAGCGAGGCAAGAAGCCACTGTTGGCTCTATTTTCAGTTTCTTAAGGAACCTCCATGCTGTTCTCCATAGTGGCTACTCCAATTCATATTCCTACTAAGAGTAATAGGAGGGTTCCCTTTTCTCCAATCTTCTACAGGATTTGTTAGTGCAGGGAACTCTGCCCAATATTCTGTGATAACTTAAATGAGAAAAGAATCTGAAAAAAGAATAGGTACATGTATCTGTATAGCTGAATCATTTTGCTATACACCTGACACTAATATAACATTGTTAATCAACTGTATCCAATATAAAATGAAAGCATTTGAACAAAGAAGCCCCTCATGGAAAAGAGGAATGATAGGAATCCAGAGGATTTCTAAATTGCTCATCTTGACACAGCGACGTGTTATACTTTCTCCTTACCCAGTATGAGTCCTCTTGGGAAAAGAAACAAGAAAAGTAGTTAACTGAATAATAAGTTTGAGCCTTTAAATAATATGGTCTTCTGATTACCACTGTGTGGGAGACTTGGAGAAAAGCTCATTGTGTGCTAAACAACACCTATAATTTTTTTAGTAGTAAAGAAAAATAATCTGAAGTGGGCAACATTTAGCTATTCTACCCAAAAGTTGATGGCACGTTTCAGACAAAAGAAGGAAATGGCAACCCACTCCAGAATTCTTGCCTGGAGAATCCCATGGTGGGCTACAGTCCATGGGGTCGCAAAGAGTCAGACACGACTGAGTGACTTCACTTTCAGACAACTGAGTGCTGTAATACAGACATTTAGTAGTTAAACTTTATTAGCAAAGCAGTTACAAAACAGTTCATGAATTTCATTTTGTAAACTTTATGAAGTTTCACTACAGAGGTGCTCTCCTTAGAATCAAAATCAAAGAGAAAGCTGCAAAATTCAAAGATGGGATGCACAAATAGTGATTAACTAATGAGGTTTATCCTTAAGGACATATTCAGAACTTTCTAGATATTTATGCAGGAGTATTGACTTTGTATAAGAAATTTGTCAACTCCACTTTGTCAGTACCTCTAACCATTAATGAGACTCCACCCTAAACATTAGTCATTCTAGTTGAGGGAACACCAGTTGAACCAATTAAATGCAATTCCTCAGTGTGATGATGGAAAAACTCATATTGGCTCCCCTGGGAGTATATGCTTTTTGCTATAAAGTAGAATTAAATCATCCCAGGGGTATGAATTTTTGATTAAGGCAATAGATGCCCTTATATTCAAAGCTCAAGATAACAGACACATATGTATTATAAAACTATATAACTTGACACTTTTAAGTAAATGAATATTATAACACATAGTCTCTTAATGTGAATTATTTTTAGCATGAATAAAATCAGATGGTAATGGAAGACATCTGTGCTACTAAGCTGCTAAGTCACTTCAGTCGTGTCCGACTCTGTGAGACCCCATAGATGGCAGCCCGCCAGGCTCCCCCATCCCTGGGATTCTCCAGGCAAGAACACTGGAGTGGGTTGCCATTTCCTTCTCCAATGCATGAAAGTGAAAAGTGAAAGGGAAGTTGCTCAGTCGTGTCCAACTCTTTGCGACCCCATGGACTGCAGCCTACCAGGCTCTTCTGTCCATGGGATTCTCCAGGCAAGAGTACTGGAGTGGGGTGCCATTGCCTTCTCAAGATGTCTGTGAGGTAATATTAAAGCTAAAACCTAAAGTATAAGAAACAGTTTAAGGGAATTTATAGTAAGATATAAATAAGTAAAATAAGACAAAGTCTTTCTAGTTAGAAGAAGCTTGGCTTATTTGAGAAAAATGAAGAAGATTAAAGGAAATTCAGAACAAGGAACAATTATTAGGGTGGTACGCAAAGAAGTCAAAGAAGAATGCAAGGCAGGTTACATCCCGAACAACCTTGCAGCCCCAGGATAGTATTTGCGTATTGCAATACATGAAATGCTAGCAGATTGGAGATTCGGAGATGGACATAACATAATATGATTTATATTTATAAAGGATTATTCTGGTTCCTAGGGACTGTTGAGAAATACTATTCTAAAGGAAGAGACAAATTAGAGTCTGGAGCTGTACTCCTGAAAAGATCAAGGTATTTTGCAGTTACAGAGAAAGTAGGGAGTAGCAATTCAATTTTAAATAAAATATAAATTTAGCATGATTTGCTTATGATAGGATTAGCAATCCAGGCCTGAATACTTGCATCTCTTCAAAATCATTGTGTTGAAACCTAAACCCCAGTATGATTGTGTTTGGAGGAGGGGCATTTGGGAGATGATTAGATAATGAGGCTGGAGCCCTTTTTATGGGATGAATGCCATTATAAGCCATTATAAGAGATCTCTTGCCCATTGTGCCATTGCATATCTTGGACATGCTAGAAGTTGGTCCTTTATGAAATAGGA
Organism: Ovis aries; assembly: GCF_016772045.2. Taxonomy (NCBI): domain Eukaryota; kingdom Metazoa; phylum Chordata; class Mammalia; order Artiodactyla; family Bovidae; genus Ovis; species Ovis aries. The sequence continues at coordinate 94,003,185 of NC_056060.1, forward strand.
AGCATAGATAACAATCTACTGTTGCAGAGTTGTAGATGTAATGATGCTATTTCTTTATTATTCTTATGATAAAACTTTTAAAGGAGGCTCCATGACACTAATTTAAAGAATAGGTCAGTTGCATATCAGATATACATGCATAGGTTTTCTTCCCTTCTTTTCCTGATTCTTGTGCTTTCTATAGAAATTGTGTCAATAATTATAAATACTCACACAAATATGCTTCTTCTACACAAATGAATTTCACTGATAACCTGATGACAGAAGTTTCACAATGTGTCTATACCCTTGTGTTGATTTATAAGGATATAACAATATAGCTGTATGTATCAAATAAATATATTCTATACATCTGGAATCACACACATAGCTACACACAGACTCCCATGCACACACATACCATGTATATGGTATTTATCAATAATAGCTCTTAAAACAAGGGTAAACATATATACTAAAAACAAAATATATTTTAAATATAGAAAATGTCAAAGATATGTGCTATTTTGCAATTATAAGTTCATGTCATTAAAGAAAATAGGTATTTTCCAATTGTGGAAAAAATGTTATAAGTCATAACACCCTGCTGTGAAATTTTATGTACTTGAGTGTATTTGGGAAACAGCATGGAATATGTCCACAATCATAGCAGCATGTATTCCCCAAAAGTATATGTTTGCTGAAAATCAACTACTATTGAAAAATAAAAAAAATGTTTTTATTCTTAAGAGGTTATGAATTACTCTTAAGTAATCCTTATTAATTTGATTGAAAGCTTAAGGCAGAGAGAATTTATCTCTCAGGGACATCTGGATACAAAAATAATTTGCATGGGACAATGGACAATGCAATAGTCAACACAGTGAATTGGCTGCCATAGGAAGTGACCACAACAAATACAAGCACTGCAGATAAATTGTAATAAGTTTTTAGTATTTAATAGATTTTTCAGAGCTTACCTAGTTGCTCTTTTAACTTGACTCTTTATTAAGACATGCCAGATTAATATATAGGAGACTATGTATTGAAATATTTTACTAATGAGCAGAGCAAGTGGAAATAAATGGCTGACACCTGTAGGATATTATGCCATTTTTATGTGTGGAAAATTGCATGGAATTTTGACACTTTTAGAATACGGTTAAAGAGGCACCTCACACATTATGCCATTGACTTTCCAATAAACCATTAAATTCTTTTTTACTTCTAACATAACTATTTAACTGCTAAACCAACATAACCCTGCCCAAAGCCTCAGTAAATTGTGCAGACATTTCCATCCCAAAGAGGTAGGATTCAGTGGCCTGGGTGCAAAGATCATTACGCAGTGCAGACCGCAAGCAAGAGGTTAGTGTCTTCTGAATTTCATGAATAAAATGCTTTTTATCATGGTGGTGCACTCTTCACATTTGCCTAGTTATTGCAAATGAAGTGCAGCAAACTCAGGCTTGTGCCTAGTTTGAGAGTTAGAAATAGAAGCAAAATCACTACCACTTCATAGAGATGCTATGTACTCTTGTCTTCCCCCACTGTCAGGAAGACCAAAGGAAATACTGTATAAAAGCTCAGAAAGCACATGAGTATTATTAAAGTGCTCACATCTTCTCAGATTAGCCTGATTCATTGGTCTGATTTAGCCACTCCTCACGCTAATGATAAGTCTAATCCTACTGTGGAGTCTTTCATTTATTAGGTTCCTATTTTCTTTGACACTATTTAGTGACCTTTAGAGGCTCTCATTAACTTAGTGCTTTTAACTTGATGGATACTGTAAAGTCAAGGATGAGTGACTGTTGAATATATTAATGAATAAATATATGAATAAATTAATAAAGTATGTACTGATAAATGTAACAGACAGGGTAGATTTTAAAAATAAAATAGGAATAGCTATATTCATAGCCCTGATATGCATCTATATATCCCTTGCTGAATTAATTCAGCCTCTCATACCATCAATTCTGCAGTATTGGGATTTTCTTTTATTGCGTCTCTATATGTTTCCATTAATTTTGTGGATATCTATCTGTATTAGTCTGGGTTTTCCAGAAAAACAGAACCAGTAGGAACTGTTTATAAAAAAGAAATTTATTATAAAAATTTAGTCTAACTGGTTATGGAGGCTGAGAAATTCCAAAATCTGCAATCAGAAAGCTGGATACCCAGAAGGCCAATGTCATAGTTCTGGTTCTGGTCCAAAGGCTTGATTATCAGGTAAGTCAATAGTTAAGTTCTAGTCCATGTCCATATGTGAAGGCAGAAGAAGACCAATGTCTCAGCTTGAAGACAGTCAGGGAAAGAGCAAATCTTACTCAGACTTTTTGTTCTATTCAGATCTCCAAGGGAATAATATGAGACCCACTTACATTAGGGAGGGAAATTTGCTTTCTTCAGTCTATCATACTAAATATGAATTTCATCCAGAAAGCCCCTCAAAGACACACCCAGCATAATGCTAAATCAAATATCTGGGCACTCCATGACCTAGTCAGGTAGAGACATAAAATTAACTATCACAAATTAGTCACTGATGTGCAAAGCCCCCACCCAAATGAGCACTGCATCAGAACCCATTACTTAGAATAGAAATGAAGAGTGATCCTTAGCCATCACATTGCTAAAAAATAACCACGACATAAATTTCACACACAAAATACATATTTTCTTTATTTTCTTATGTAGTACAGCACTAAATTAAAAGCTTTAAGATTATTTAGCCAAACTAGGTATATAGCAGGTGTCAGATACTGAACTACCTTTTAGCAATACAATAGGCAAATGCCAAAAGATATGGATGTCCTTTTGAACCTCATGCTTTAGTTGAAAGGACAAAGAAGACACTAGCATAGCGTTCATTTTGTTGTCTTTATACAACAGAGTGATCTTCAAAAAGAAAAGAAGAAGAGAAAGGGGGTAAAACAGAAAAGAAAACAGTTGAGATGAATGAATAAGAAATCAACATGGATAAAAAGACTATTTTAGGTATGTCCAACCCTAGGTCTTTAATATCCCTCAGTGCAAACATTTGCCTTCAGTCAAACCAAAATCCCTACTATATAGTTTTCTACAGTAATAAATTCTCTTTATACTCTTGTTTCCGTAGCTCCTAGCCCTCATTTTCTATTAAAAACTTTTTTGATATGTACTAGGAACACTTTATCATGAGTTGAGAAGTAGACTACCAATAAATAATATTGTTATCCTTTTTATGGGTAGACATTAACTGTCAGCATAAATAAGATAAATTGTTCATACAATTCCATAGCAAAGGGAAGTGAAAGTATCAGAGCAATGATATCATCAAATAACCCAGTTCTTTCACTCTCATTTTCCTTCTACAGGGTCACGTTGTCTCCTGCCTGGATCCTAGCCCAAATATGGCAAGGGTGGGGTTTCCTAGAGGTACTTCTTCCTCACTCGTCTCCAGTAGAGAAGAGATTTCAATCTGACGGATCTCCTTAGAAGACATGAAAGTGCAAGTGATAGTGTCTGACTTTTCGTGACCCCATGGACTGTAGTCTGCCAAGCTCTTCTGTGCATGGAATTCTCCAGGCAAGAATACTGGAGTGAATCTATTCCCTTGTCTAAAGGGTCTTCCCAGCTCAGGGATCAAACCTAGGTCTCCTGCATTACAGGCAAATTCTTTACCATCTGAGCCACCAGGGAAGCATGGATGGTGTCAAATTTCCCATAGTCACATCACCTCCAAAATGAATATCTGGGATTGTTGGGAAGTGGAGTGCTGGTGGGGAGTAGTTGGCAAAGGTTATCATTGCTATCGTAAAAATATTTAAAATATTGGGATATATAACACCAGAACTAAATTCACTAGTAATAAGGTCTAAAATATGTGTGATTTGCAGTTGAGTCCCTTTGTTATGGCCAGAGTTTTAGCATTTGAAATTAACATCATTAATGGGTTAGCCAACCAGTCCATTCTAAAGGAGATCAGTCCTGGGTGTTCTTTGGAAGGAATGATTCTAAAGCTGAAACTCCAGTACTTTGGCCACCTCATGTGAAGAGTTGACTCATTGGAAAAGACTGATGATGGGAGGGATTGGGGGCAGGAGGAGACGGGGACGACAGAGGATGAGATGGCTGGATGGCATCACTAACTTGATGGACGTGAGTTTGAGTGAATTCCGGAAGTTGGTGATGGACAGGGAAGCCTGGCGTGCTGCGATTCATGGGGTCGCAAAGAGTTGGACATGACTGAGTGACTGAACTGAACTGAGGTACTAGTAATCTATATTATATGTATATCATTTTTTAGCAATGACCAACAAGGTTAGATAATTTATATGCTGTAGAAAAGTATACAGGGAAGTCTCCTAACAAATCCAGTCTGAAGCAGAGTTAAGATAAGCTTATATATCACATGAGAAAATTCTGTAAAAAATAAAATTTTGTTAATGATAATCACAATCTATATGATGTTAACAGTTATGCAAATTTCAGTCATAATTTTTCTTAGTCTTTACTTAATTGAGAGTTCCCAAACATGAAACCAGTGTACAACAAAGATGTGAGTGTGAATCTGGGCTCCAAGACTGGTTTATCAGGTTAAGAGTCAATCCTATTCTTTAGTAAATTATTTTCTTTTGCTTTCTCTGCAAAATCAGGTTCATAAGCCTTTTGGGGTTGGCTTCTTAACAGTTTCCATTTAGACATGCCCTGAAGTAATTCCTACCAGGATTCAATTCCGTGGTTAACTTTGTCCTTTACAGTTAGACTTGATGATAGTGAAGAGCCCTTGTGTGACTCATATTCCATGTTTCTACAAAAGTTTAATACCAAAAATGGACCCTGAAATTCAGCAGCAGAAATATCTCCATAGCAATGATAATTGCAAATGAAAGAAATTAGCAAATTTCTTCCTTAAATTATTGCAAATATACAATGAAAATTTCTTGTTAATTCAGCCAGTTCATTTTCATTAGGTTGGGTCCCATTCACTGTGTGGTGAAGGGCATTTATTTTTACTGACTACAGCACTAGACAATCCACGTCATTAGGCTCATTTAATTTATACATTTCTCTCTCCTTCTCCTCCCTATTTTCACCCTTGCCTTCCCCTCCCTCTCTCCCTTCCTTCTTACCTCTCTCCCTCCCTCCCTCTCTTCCTTCCTTCTTTCCATCAACATAGATTTAACTAAATTATGCCTTATCTAAATCATATTTCAGTGACCTGAAATACTGCACTGAAGGGTACAACACTTTTTCTTCCATGATTCCCTAAAAGATGCATTACATGACTTTATGCCCTATGTGATCTCATTATGAGGTTGAAGTTAAACTGCTCTTCAGTTCAGTTCAGTTCAGTCGCTCAGTCGTGTCCGACTCTTTGCGACCCCATGAATCGTGGCATGCCAGGCCTCCCTGTCCATCACCAACTCCCGAAATTCACTCAGACTCACGTCCATCAAGTCAGTGATGCCATCCAGCCATCTCATCCTCTGTTGTCCCCTTCTCCTCCTGCCCCCAATCCCTCCCAGCATCAGAGTCTTTTCCAATGAGTTAACTCTTCTCATGAGGTGGCCAAAGTACTGGAGTAATGATCGCTATATATGAGCAGACCTCAAATCCTTCAATAGTCTGAAATATACTTCTTTAGTCTTTTTAAGATGTCACTTTGTCCAAATGTATATGTCTGCATTATCTCAATTCTTGGCATGTTGCTTTAAAATAACACTGTTTCAACTTTCTCAGATGGCATGGCACTATTCACAACATGTCCATAATATCCAGACAAGTTTGGAAATTCTTCCAGACAAACTGATCCACAGTTATTTTTTAACCACTGATGACTCATTAGTGAGGACAGAACCCTTGGCTTGTTTGTAATTTCCACCCTACACTCAAGTTCATTCAACATGTCAGTTCAACAATGTGTGATGTGTCAACTTCATAAATTGAATGAGCCAGACAACACAGCACTTGCTCTACAAAGAAATTGGTTTGTTTCCCAACTTTCCATTGCTAGCAAAACTGCTTTGACTTCTGTTTCCCACAAGCCTCATGTCTGGCTCAATTCCAACTTCTATTTTCTGTTTATTTATCAGAAACTTGCTTTATCAGCTGAGAAATATACTCAAAGATTTTTTTTTCATTGAAAGATCTTGTCTTTTTATGTAAATGTTTCCATTTCTGACCCAGGGGTTACTGACAATTTAAGGTGCCTTTATATTCTTTCAGAAACGTTCTTGTAGCATATAAGGGAGATAATTATTCCTGTGTAAACCAAATTCTTCATTATTACTTATTTCTAGAGCTGAGGATCTCGTTTCCTCTTGCTGTTCTCTGGCACAAATAAAATGTGAATGCTCAAAACTAGAACTGCAAATTAAAAGTATACATAATAAATCTTGTATATCTATACATGTACACAGATGAAATAGTGGCAAAATGAAAAAAAAGTCAATTTGGTATATTTATACACTCCCCTACCCCTCCATGGAAAGATCTATCCATGCTTGGTTAGCTTCCTGACCCTGCTTTTCAGCACAGAATTTTATTAATGAAATAATAGAAGACTGAAAGAAAACCAAGAAACTGCTGCTCTTACAAACTGAGTTAGCAAGGGAAAATGAGAGGTTCAAGTAACCCAGCTTGATCTGGGGTGAATCAGTCAGTGTGAAAACGGATGAGACACTGAATCAACAGTAGGGAGAATGAATCTGGAGAAAAAAGAAAGAAGTTTGAGACACTTTGATATATCTCATAAACAATACTTGTTATTTTCATATAACACTGAAACAAAGACCTTAAATCACCTTTAATTTTTACTGCTTGATAAGCTAATAAAATTTTAACTACAACCCTGTCATATCAAGACAGGGTGACAGATAATATTATGCAGGTTACATATATTAACATGTACATTTATACATGTTTTAATAGCTGTTACTTCTCAAGAGAAGAATTGAAGAGGGGTGAAGATTGATTTCTATGTATACTTTCTGCATGGCGATATGGTGAATATTTTAAGTAAGCATACATTATTTTGTCAGTTTGAAACTAAACAAATTAACAAATTTTCTATAATATATGACCTATAGAACACTAACATTTTGTTAACTGGTTGGCAGTTAGTCAGTAAAGAGACATTTATCACCTTGGTGATAATCACTGATGGGATGAAACAAGTATTAGTGAAAAATAATACCATTTCAAACAATGCTATTGAAGAAATTCTAAGAATGTTTACAATATCCTGAATCCACATGAACCTCTCACTCAGATCCACTGCCTCTCAAAAGAAAAAAAAACTTGAAAGACAGTCTTTTATGACCCAGTTATTTCCAATCCTCCTTGAGGTATTAGCTTTCACCATGACCATAATTCATTACTAATCCAGAGAGGGTTTTTTTTTTTTCTTTTACCATATCTTTGAGTGCTGCCAAAAAGAAAAAAAAAAAAAAAAACTCTCAAGCTTTTAATCAGTCCTCGAAGGCCCTCAGTATCCTATGATTTTGAAATATACTTAATTTCTGATGTAAATCCTAGTGAGAAGTTACTAGGAAGAATCATGGATAGAAAAGATTGAGATATGTTACTGAAAATGGGGGAGAAGAGAAAAGAAACTCATTATAGATAGGGGGGCTGCTCCCTCTTCCTTATGCTGTGTGTGTTATGTGTGTTAATTGCTCAGTTATGTCTGACTCTTTGCAATCCCATGGACTGTAGCCCACCAGGCTCCTCTTCCATGAAATTCTCCAGGCAATGATACTGGAGTGGGTTGACATTTCCCTCTCCAGGGGGTCTTTCCGCCCCAGAGATTGAACCTGGATCTCTTGCATTGCAGGCAAATTCTTTACCATCTGAGCCATCAGGGAAGCCTCTTTATGTTGGAGAATGCTCAAATAGCAATACTGCCAGATAACAATGCTCTCTTGTACACAGATTCTCAAATATCACATAAATACCTGCTGCACTGATCAGAATTAAACTGAAGGACCTCTGCTTTGGAGAAGTAAGTATCCCTTACTACAGAGAAGCCAGCACAGATCAGTCATTTTTTAAAGCTGTCCTCTTTAGAACAAATTAGTCATCTTTGCAGAGATATATCTTATATAACTCAATAGAAATATGTCTTTTATCGCTCTGCTTATTGTCACTCTGCTTATTTAATTTCTATGCAGAGTACATCAAGTAAAATGCCAGGCTGGATGAATCACAAGCTGGAATCAAGATTGCTGGGAGAAGTAACAACCTCAGATATGCAGATGATATCACCCTAATGGAAGAAAGCTAAGAGGAACAAACGACCCTCTTGATGAAGGTGAAAGAAGAGAGTGAAAAAGCTGGCTTAAAACTTAGCATTCAAGAAACTACGATCATGGCATCCATTCCCCTCACCTCATGGGAAATAGATGGGGAAGGGGCTTCCCAGGTGACACTAGTTGTAAAGAACCTGCCTGCAGATGCCAGTGACACAAGAGGTATCTTCCTGGGTCGGGAAGATACCCTAGAGGCAGACATGACAATCCACTCCAGCATTCTTATCTAGAGAATCCCTTGAAATAATCGGACATGATTTAGCAACTGAACAATAACACATATATTTTATTTCCACCCTAAGACCTACATTTACTTGAACAAGAAAGTCAAAGATGTCTTTTTCCTGTCTGGAAGGAAGAACCAATACAGTGTGCTTTGCTGTCTCTTATCCTACGATTTAGACTCAAGTGACAAGCAGAATTAGAAATCTTGGTACCAGATTTGTACCAGGAATAGAATAGAGTTCCCAAATCATGCTACAAAGACTAATTATGGACATTTTCAGAAATTAGGATTATAATCTTATACTCAGGAAGGTGGAGAATTACATGCAATATAGTCTCAAATATACTAAGGATCACTTCTTTTTTATTTATGGAAAAATGCGTGTCCATTTCACAAAAACTCATCATGTAGACTGAGCGTCATTGCTGCCAATGGAAAGGCTAGAAGGGGAAAAAGACATTTTCTACAGAAACATCTCCATCAACTCAATTTATCTGACACTCTGGATCTGCCAACACAATTAAATGAAAAATTCCCTGTTATCAACAGCAGCATTCCTTTGGCTATTTCAAGGCTGAAGTTAAACAATGAGTAGGAATAGCTTTGAAGCTGGAAAATGTAAGAAAGCATGAAAACTTTATGGTGATACTGAGCAATAATGAGGATTGATATGACTGTTTTCTCGGGCGTCAAGTTGTAGAAGTGCTTCCAACTTTCTAGATAACTAATGGTAAGCATCTCTGCATCCTGCTACCTTTTTGTTCAAATAATTCATCTACCATGTTTTGAAGTGTTTGAAACATTCTTTCTGGTAACCATTTGCAAGATGTGAAACTTGATATAGGAAATGACAATTATTTTATTTTTCCATCATTTATCTTCTTCTGAATTTTTTTTCTATTTTAAATTTTTATCTTAACTTTATTTTGCTTTACAATACTGTATTGGTTTTGCCATACATTGACATGAACCTGCCACGGGTATACATGAGTTCCCAATCCTGAACCCCCCTCCCACCTCCCACCCCATATCATCTCTCTGGATCTTCCCAGTGCACCAGCCTCAAGCATCCTGTATCCTGTATTGAACATAGACTGGCAATTTGTTTCTTACATGATAGTATACATGTCATTCTCCCAAATCATCCCACCCTCTCCCTCTCCCACAGAGTCCAAAAGTCCGTTCTATACATCTATGTCTCTTTTGCTGTCTTGCATACAGGGTTATCATTACCATCTTTCTAAATTCCATATATATGTGTTAGTATACTGTATTGGTGTTTTTCTTTCTGGCTTACTTCACTCTGTATAATTGGCTCCAGTTTCATCCACCTCATTAGAACTGATTCAAATGTATTCTTTTTAATGGCTGAGTAATACTCCATTGTGTATATGTACCACAGCTTTCTTATCCATTCATCTGCTGATGGATATCTAGGTTGTTTCCATGTCCTGGCTACTATAAACAGTGCTGCGATGAACATTGGGGTACATGTGTCTCTTTCAATTCTGGTTTCCTCAGTGTGTATGCCCAGCAGTGGGATTGCTGCGTCATAAGGCAGTTCTGTTTGCAATTTTTAAAGGAATCTCCACACTGTTCTCCATAGTGGCTGTACTAGTTTGCATTCCCACCAACAGTGTAAGAGGGTTCCCTTTTCTCCACACCCTCTCCAGCATTTATTGCTTATAGACTTTTGGATCACAGCCATTCTGACTGGCGTGAAATGGTACCTCATTGTGGTTTTGATTTGCATTTCTCTAATAATGAGTGATGTTGAGCATCTTTTTATGTATTTCATAGCCATCCGTATGTCTTCTTTGGAGAAATGTCTATTTAGTTCTTTGGCCCATTTTTTGATTGGGTCATTTATTTTTCCGGAATTGAGCTGCATAAGTTGCCTGTATATTTTTGAGATTAGTTGTTTGTCAGTTGCTTCATTTGCTATTATTTTCTACCATTCAGAAGGCTGTCTTTTCACCTTGCTTATATTTTCCTTTGTTGTGCAGAAGCTTTTAATTTAATTAGATCCCATTTGTTTATTTTTGCTTTTGTTTCCAGTATTCTGGGAAGTGGATCGTAGAGGATCCTGCTGTGATTTATGTTGGAGAGTGTTTTGCCTATGTTCTCCTCTAGGAGTTTTATAGTTTCTGCTCTTACATTTAGATCTTTAATCCATTTTGAGTTTATTTTTGTGTGAGGTGTTAGAAAGTGATCTAGTTTCATTCTTTTGCAAGTGGTTGACCAGCTTTCCCAGCACCACTTATTAAAGAGATTGTCTTTACTCCATTGTATATTCTTGCCTCCTTTGTCGAAGATAAGGTGTCCATAGGTGTGTGGATTTATCTCTGGGCTTTCTATTTTGTTCCATTGCTCTATATTTCTGTCTTTGTGCCAGTACCATGCTGTCTTGATGACTGTGACTTTGTAGTAGAGCCTGAAGTCAGGCAGGTTGATTCCTCCAGTTCCATTCTTCTTTCTCAAGATTGCTTTGGCTATTCGAGGTTTTTTGTATTTCCATACAAATTGTGAAATTATTTGTTTTAGCTCTGTGAAAAATACCACTGGTAGCTTGATAGGGATTGCATTGAATCTATAGATTGCTTTGGGTTGTCTACTCATTTTGACTATATTGATTCTTCCAATCCATGAACATGGACAATTATTTTATTTTTTCATCATTTATCTTCTTCTAGATGGAGAAACAGTGAAACAGTGTCAGACTTTATTTTTGGGGGCTCCGAAATCACTGCAGATGGTGATTGCAGCCATGAAATTAACAGATGCTTACTCCTTGGAAAAAAAGTTATGACCAACCTAGACAGCATATTCAAAAGCAGAGACATTACTTTGCCGACTAAGGTCAGTCTAGTCAAGGCTATGGTTTTTCCAGTAGTCATGTATGGATGTGAGAGTTGGACTGTGAAGAAGGCTGAGTGCCAAAGAATTGATCGTTTTGAACTGTGTTGTTGAAGAAGACTCTTGAGAGTCCCTCGGACTGCAAGGAGATCCAACTAGTCTATTCTGATGGAGATCAACCCTGGGATTTCTTTGGAAGGATTGATGCTAAAGCTGAAACTCCAGTACTTTGGCCACCTCATGCGAAGAGTTGACTCATTGGAAAAGACTCTGATTCTGGGAGGGATTGGGGGCAGGAGGAGAAGGGGACCACCGAGGATGAGATGGCTGGATGTCATCACGGACTCAATGGACGTGAGTCTGAGTGAACTCCGAGAGTTGGTGATGGACAGGGAAGCCTGGCGTGCTGCGATTCATGGGGTCGCAAAGAGTCGGACACGAATGAGCAACTGAACTGAACTGAACTGAACTGAATTTTAATTGCTAGTGTACCATGTGTTCTGGGCTGAATTCTGAACCCATAAAATTCATATGTTGACGCTCTCCCCATAGTTCTGAACATGACTGTCTTAGAAAAGAGAGCCTTTGAAAGCATGTTTAAGTTCAAATGAGGCTGTTAAGATGGCCTTTAATCCACTCTGACTCGTGCCCTTATGAGAAATGCAAATGTGGACACACGAAGAGTCACCAGGTGCACTTAGAGGAATGATGGAGGAGAAGGGCAAAAGTTGATCATCTAGAAACAAAGACAGAGGTGTCAGGAGAAACCAACCCTGCCAACTTCTTAATCGCAGACTTGTAGCTTTCAGTATGAGAAAATAAATCCCTATCATTTAAGCCACTCAGTCTCTTGAAGTTCATTACAGCTACCCTAGAAAATAAAGGTGACCCAGATTTCAAAAAAAGATTATGTTTATTGTATTAATACCTATGAAAAAAGAAAATGATAGTCACTCAGTCGCATCCAACTCTTCGTGACCCCATGGACTGTAGGCTACCAGGCTCCCATGTCCATGGAATTCTCCAGGCAAAAATACTGGAGTGGGTTGCCAGTTCCTTCTCCAGGGGATCTTCCAGATCCAAGGATCAAACCCAGGTCTGTTGCACTGCAGACAGATTCTTTAGTGTTGAAGCCACTAAGGAATAATGGATCAATAAACTATAAAAAATTTGTATGTCTGCACTTAGCTCTCTAAACAGCAGAATATTTACATTTCAGGAAACTTTTCTAAAGTTTAAGGCACATGTAAAATTAGGTCTTAGCTTTCAGTGTACTCTACCAAGAAGACCCAAGTTGCTACCAAAATAGTCCTGAGAGCTCTCTGCAGCTTCAGCCTCCCAGGCAGGCCTCTGAGGTCGGACTGTGCACAGTCAGTGGGTGACGGAGCTTGAGAACCTAGGCTAAGGATTCACTCTTCCACCCTAGTCCCTGATTAATTCTGCTTGGTAACAATGAACAGATGAGATCATTCCAAACGACTCAGGAACAAATTACTCCATGGGCAGGTGCTTTGGTAAAGCTCTATATTTATGAGGATTACTCTTCATTTCCCATTACTATTATACCTGCACCTTTAAAACTCTATGAGTTTTGGCCCAGAGAGACAAAGAAAAAGTTTCCTTTACAGTCAGAATTTTTGCAGATGTCTTTTATGAGTTGGTGAGACCTTGTTATTTTGTTCCTTGGCTGCCTTTCTCATAAACGCTGTCAATAACTGCATCCTTAGTCCATGTAGATGTCTAGGGTCCATTCTGCTATTTATCTCTTCCTTCATCCAAGGCTGTGTTTGTGGTGGTTGATACAATTCAGGCAGAAGTTTGTAAAGTCTTCAAGCTAAAACTTAATTAAAATGTCTATTTATCACCAAACATAACAAGCCATACATTATATGGATGTTTCCATTTATTTGGCTCTGCAAACATGTCACTTTGTTCAATATAAATTTGACTTCACTCATAGCCTTGAAAGTGACAGCTCAGTGACATTCTCTTCCCCAACAGAATTAAAGAGACCGTAGACAGAGGGCTGTCAGTTGAGTCTAAACAGGAAGTTGAGAACCAGCAGGTAGACAGGTCCCCAAGCAGGTAAGGGAAACTTGTAAAGAGCTTTAAAGAGGAGAAAAGATTATGAAAAACATGGGGTAGTCATGGCGTTCTGTCATTCACTTTGCTGCAGAATATTACAAAGGAAAAAAAAAAAAAACAAAGTAAATCAAAACAGAGAGAAGTGATGAAGGAGCAGCAGGTTTTTACCTAAAGGGAGAGATGCACACACAAAGTTTAAATTTTCACCAAAAGAAAATCAGAGAAGCATTCTCTGTTCATTTCTGATAGATAGATATGCAAATATTATAAGGGAAAATGATTAAAATAGAATTACAGAAGGAGATTGAAAAATTTTGAAATCTGCAAATAAAATAACCTCATTTACAACCCACCCTGAAACTTAGGTATTTTTTAAATTGATAAAATGTTATTTTTTAATAACTTAATCTTTTATTGAAAACTCCCAAATAGAACTGAATCAAGCACTCTGCTGTTTTTACTGAAGAAAAGGCTATAAGTGCTCAATAAATTTTTCTTGTTAGAATTCTCAAATGCAAGGTGGCCAGAATAGATTACTGAATAGCTAAGAAACATGACAACCTCTTTTCCTCATTAAAGTATAAAAATATGCTTTAGCTTGCCTGGATTTCATGAAGTTTTGCCTGCAGGTATAGCATTGGTATGTGTTAGGGGCCACAATTTGTTTGAACTTGGATGGTTTTATAGCCCATTTTAATTAATTTTCTTTGTCACATTCCATATATTTCCTTTATAGAATCCAAGAGACTGTGTAGAGATGCCCCAGGGTGGCTAATTTAACACCTGAAATTTCTATGTTTTTTTCTTTTATGTCTTACATTGACTAGTGGGCAATGATGCCATTGAGTGTGGCATAGAAAATTCCCATAGCAGGCATTTGGTTTTGGATAACTGTGCATTTAGAGCTCTTAATAAGGATAGCAATATTTCCTTTGAAGTTCTGGGCAAGACCTCTTGTAATTCCCCATGTTGCTTTTATTTAGCCAGAACATATAGCTGCCCTGATGTTTGTTCTCAGTTCAGATTTCATTAGCTTGGTGTTTGCTTTCACTACTTATGTGATGATGAAGAATTTTTGATTTGAGTAAGGCCGCTGGGAATATATACATGTGCTGCGTGTACATGATTTGATTAGAAATTCTCTGTGTAGTTAGGACTGAGAGGCCGCGAAATGAAGACATAATAGTATATCTCAGTCTCTGACCAGGGCAATGATACCATGGGCAGATCACACCTAGACCTTCAATTCTCTCACCTATACACTGGGGAGCTATAGCACTTTCTTGACAGAATTACTATGTGGATTAAATTAAAGAACAGGTAGAACAGTATCAGGTAAACTGTAAAATAATACATTAGTTGTTTTACAGTTAGGAAACAAGCATAACATGAGGCGTTGGAGTCAGACGTGAGTCTGAGCTCATTTTCACCACTTTTTAGCAGCTTGACTTCTATCTGGGCTTCCCAGCTGGCTCACTGGTAAAGAATCCGCCTGCGAATGCAGGAGACTACGGTCTTTCCAGTAGTCATGTATGGACGTGAGAGTTGGACTATAAAGAAAGCTGAGCACCAAAGAATTAATGCTTTTGAACTGTGGTGCTAGAGAAGACTCTTGAGAGTCCCTTGGATTTCAAGGAGATCCAGCCAGTCCTTCCTAAGGGAGATCAGTCCTGGGTGTTCTTTGGAAGGAGTGATGCTGAAGTTGAAACTCCACTACTTTGGCCACCTGATGAAAAGAAAGGACTCATTGGAAAAGACCCTGATGCTGGGAAAGATTGAAGGCAGGAGGAGAAGGGGATGACAGAGGATGAGATGGTTGGATGGCATCATCGATGCAATGGACACGAGTTTGAGTAAGCTCCAGAATTGTTGATGGTCAGGGGAGCCTGGCACGCTGAAGTTCATGGGTCAGAAAGAGTCAGACATAACTGAGCAACTTAACTGAATGCAGGAGATGTGGGAGACATGGGATCGATCCTCTGGAGTAGAAAGTAGCAACCTATTCCATTATTCTTGCTAGGAAAATGCCATGGACAGAGAGCCTGGCGTGCTACAGTCCACGGAGTCACAAAGAGTCTGACATGACCGAACAACTAAGTACGCACACACTAACCTCTCTGCCTCAATATCTGTCATCTGTAAAATGGGAATAATAGAGCCTCTTCTTGTGAGTTGGCATGACTAAAATTATACATAAAGTGTTGTTTGCTGAGTACCATAGTGGAAGGGGGCTTCCCAGGTGGCACTGTGGTGAAGAACCTGCTTGCTAATGCAGAAGACTTAAGAGAAGCAACTTCAATCCCTGGGTCCAGAAGGGCCCTGGAGGAGGACCTGGCAACAAACTCCAGGAGAATCTCATGGACAGAGAAGCCTGGTGGGCTATAGTTCACAGGGTCACAAACAGTCAGACATGACTGAAGTGACTTAGCATGCATGGAACCATCTCTGAAAGGTGATTTAAACAAAATTGAACAAACTGCCAAGGACCTTCAGAGCTATTCAAGGTGCCTTTTGAAAGAGAATGGGCTTCCCTGGTGGCTCAGATCATAAATAATTCTCCTGCAGTGTGGGAGACCTGTCCCATCCCTGGGTTGTGAAAATCCCCTGGAGAAGGGAACAGCTACCCATTCCAGTATTCTGGCCTGGAGAATTCCACTGACAGAGGAGCCTGGCAGGGTACAGTCCTTGGGGTTGCAAAAAGTCAGACATGGCTTAGAGACTTTCACTTCATTTTGGAAAAAGAATAATGAATGACCACCCCCCCCCTCCTTTTTTTTTTAGTTGACTCTATACCATATGTTAAGCAGGATAGAAACAAACTCTGAAGGCAAAAATTGTATCTATTAAAGTGCAGCTGGGCTTCCCTGGTGGCTCAGTGGTAAACAATCTGCCTGACAATGCAGAAGGCATGGGTTCGATCCCCGATCTTGGAAGATCCCACATGCCGCGGAGCAACTAAGCCCATGAGACACAACTGTTGAGCCTGTGCTTTAGAGCCCGGAGCTACAGCTGCTGAATCCTACATGCCCGAGAGGCTGTGCTCCACAAGAGGAGCCACGGCAGTGAGAAGCTCGCACATGGCAGCTAGAGAGTAGCCCCCACTCACAGCCGCTGGAGAAAAGCTCACACGGCAATAAGACCCAGTTCGGTCAAAAATAAATAAATACAATGATTAAAAAAACACAGCTATAATCTAAATGAGGGTACATATATTAGTTTTGTATTTTTTATTTATTTTGGGGCCCCATCACGCAACACATGGGATCTTAATTTTCCCCAAGCAGGGATCGAACCGGCAGAGCACTTCTCCTGCAGTGGAAACAGAGAGCCTTAACCACTAGGTTACTGGGGAAATTAGTCCTGTCTTTTTTTAAAATGCAAAAATTAATATTGGAACATTATGATCAAATCATAAGCTGGGGTGTAACAAGCTTTTTTCTCTCTCTCTCACCTCTGTGTTACCAAGTACCTACTCTTTTCCCACCAAGCATCAGGAACTATGATAGGCACTCAACTTACAGTTATTGAAACAAGAAATTGGAGAGGGCTTTATCCAACAGTCCAGGGAACTGTACAACTATCTACACCACTTCTATTTCCCAAGTTGACCTCTGTTATCTTTGGTCATTTGTCAGAGAGTTGCAGCGATTTCTCACTTCCACACTCTCATTTCCCCTGACTCCAACTCTTATTCTCATATACGAGCTTTCACTTGGCCAAGCATAAGACTTCCTCTTTTATTCAAACTTAGCTTTCTCTAATTCAGTATAATAGTTGCGGGGAACCACAAACAACACAGCATATCATGGAAATAAAAATAAGACCACTCAATTTTGTCAGAAAAATAATTAACTACAGAGCTGAGGCAATCAGTCGTTAGACTTAGGTGTCAATCAATTGCCTGCTTTCCAGACAGGATCTGGACCAACCTTAAATATTAGATTATGAGTCCCTATTTTCCATAGCTTTGGCATTTACTACTATGGTTTATTGCGAATATTTCTCCCACTCTCCCATTTCATTGCTTGCTTTCTCTGTAATATTTTTTATTTCAAACTTAACATTTTTCGTATGAATTAAGTTGCTTATGGGGAGTTATTATTTGTCTTCATCCTTCAGCTGACTGACCTGAAACTGAGTGCCAGTGTGGACAGTTAGGGTCACTAAGCCAGTGCTTTTGGTTGGCGCACCGAAATGCTCTTAGAAACAGCTTCCAAAGTTCTGAGGCTTTTGCACAATAGAGGCTCATTTCTTGCTCATAAAACACATTGGGGCAGGTGTTTGATGGTGATTTGAGGACCCTGGCTCCTTCCATCTGTGGCTTCATCATCCCCTTGGGTGCCATTATTTTGTCCTGGAACTTTGCATCCAGCTGGCTATAGGAGTAAAAGAGAATTCCGAGAAGTAATGTAAGAGCATTTAGGAGCCAGCCCTGGAGGTGAAGAACATCCCTCCCCTCCTCTTCCATTAGCTAAGACTCAATTAACCAACTATATATAACAAAAGGGAGAAAGAGACAGGCAGGCGACCCCAAAGCCAGTGGGAAAGTGAAATATACTGATGAACAACTAGCCAACTTCTTCCTTTTATGGTCTTCACCTTAGGAAACAAAATGTCCATTTTACCCATTCCCACCCCGTAAAATACAGACACCTTGTCCTCCAGGGAGCCAACTTAAAGACCCACTTAGTAATTGCCTCCAATTCAAAGTCCAAGATCCACAGGAAATACAGAGTCATTAGTAGCTCCTTGTGATGTAATGATATATGAACTGAAGGGAGATATTATCTACCACTCCTCAACACCCAATATACAATGTTAGAAAAAGAGAGGGGACAGCTCAGTGAAATTCCTCATTTAGAAAATGAAAGATTGACAGAAAACAGCAGACTTTGGAATCTTTTTTGAAATCCATTTGGGCCATCATTATGAAAATCTTCCACCCAGGAGATAACTTACCGATTAGACCAGATCCTGCTCTCCAGAGACGCTACATCGGCTCTTGCCTTCGGTGGCACCTGGCTCTTCCCTCGAGTGTCTACTTTATTTTCCGCTTTTTTTTCCATGACAAGGGATTGCTCAGAGCATCCTGGTAGGTGCCTTTGGTCTCTGTATTATTAATAATAGCACATCCTTCTAGTCTTCAAAGCATCAGGTGAAGCAATAAATTATATGGTTATACCCTGCATGGCCATAAATAAAATGGGTATTGGTGGATATTGCCTTCTTGAAGAACATGGGCTAAGTCGCTTGACTTGTTCATAACTCTTTGCCACCCCATGGACTGTAGCACACCAGGCTATCTGTCCATAAGATTTTCCAGGCAAGGATACTGGAGTAGGTTGTTATCTCCTTCACCAGGGGCTCTTCCCTACCCAGGGGATAAACCTGTTCCTCCCATATTGCAGGTGGATTCTTTAACCACTGAGCCACTGGGGAAGCTTCCTTGAGGACTATAGTGCTTACCAAATTCACTTCTTACCTCTGGCTTTGGAAATTAAAGCTTGCTTTATTGCTTGATCAATCAGATGATTTTTGGAAGAGTAGAGTCTGGACTGATTTTTTTAAAAAATATAATTCCTTCAAAGACTTAAGATGCTTCTGTTCCAAACAATTCTTACTCCAGCAGTCTCAATCTAACTTTTCTTCTAGATGTAAATCCTAAATCCTATTCATTTAATCAAGTTAATGCTGACTATTCTGATGATATTTGGAAATTTAAAACAAGGTGGGAAGGGAAGTTAACACTAATAATGTGTTACTTGACATTTGATTTTTTTTTAAACCATGAGATCTTGATTCTTTGAAATTTATGATCTATTTTATCTATTGTTTATTCAATAAGTTGTGTCCGACTCTTTTGCAAGCCCATGGACTATAGCCCACTAGGCTCCTCTGTCCGCGGAATTCTCAAGGATACTGGAGTGAGTAACTATTACCTTCTCCAGGGGATCTTCCTGAGCCAGGGGTCAAATGCACATCTGCACTGTATGTGGATTCTTTACCACTGAACCACCAGAGAAGCCCACCATTTGGCCTTTAGAAGGAACTGGTTTTTTGGAAAGCTTTAAGGCTCTTGATTGCTAGACTTCCCTAATGTTTCTTCAGTCTCTTATTACTTTGGCCATATGATGCAAAGAGTTGACTCATTGGAAAAGACTCTGATGCTGGGAGGGATTGGGGGCAGGAGGAGAACGGGACGACCGAGGATGAGATGGCTGGATGACATCACTAACTCGATGGACGGGAGTCTGAGTGAACTCCGGAAGTTGGTGATGGACAGGGAGGCCTGGCGTGCTGTGATTCATGGGGTTGCAAAGAGTCGGACACGACTGAGCAACTGAACTGAACTGAACTATTAAAAAAAATCACTAATTTTCACCTACAAGTGTCTCATTATACTTTAATTGGAAAGCCAATAATAATCAAAACATAGCATCAGTATGATTCTATCCAATGACTTCCCCTAGAGCTATAGACTCAGTAACCATATTGTCTGCAAGACATCTTTACAGGCAGTTGTCTGTTCCTTTGCTGAGTGCTGCCCATCAGCTAAACCACTACCATATATTTCAGGTTTTTGTTATATAGTATCCTAATTAAAAGCACTAATTTTTATATTAATCAGGATAGACTAACAACCCCAAATTTCCTATGACTTGACATGTTATTTCATTCTCACTTAAAAAGTAGTTTATGCAGTTCTTTATTGAGCATCCTTAAATATGATAACTCAGAGGCACTGAGTGAGTGAGTGAAGTTGCTCAGTAGTATCTGACTCTTTGCAACCCCATGGACTATAGCCTACCAGGCTCCTCTGTCCATGGGGTTTTCCAGGCAATAATACTGGAGTGGATTGCCATTTCCTTCCCCAGGGAATCTTCCCAACCTAGGGATTGAACCCAGGTCTCCCTTATTGTAGACAGATGCTTTACCATCTGAGCCACTAGGGAAGTCCTACTGGGGTTCTATTGACCTCTAAACATTGACATTCTCTGCAACTAGCCTACAGGCAGGAGAAAATGGAGGGCTGCATGGAAACTTTTATCATCCATGCTCAAAAGTTATGTGTCTCATATTCAATCATATTCAGTTGGTAAGAACACATTCACATGACCTTAACTAACTGGAAAGATAGAGAATAAAGAAGCCTCACTCTGAACCTATAGGAAAAAAAAAAGATAATTTGATGAACAACAAATCAGTCTTTATCAGCAAATATGTAGCTGAACACAGTTTTGTACATTGATCCTTGATAATGAATCTAATAGGTTTTCTTTCTTCCCAAACAATTTCATCTAAAACTTTACACCTCCAATAAGTCTTTCTTCACTAAAAATATTAGCTATCATCAAACTCCACAGCCCAGAAAGGTAACAATTTAATTATTGAAGTACTTGTTTTTATTTTACTAAAAAATTTATTTGGCTAATTTTTGGTACCATAATGCACTATGGCCCTGCAACACATTTCAAGGAGCCAGGAACTCTCTAGGTAACAAGTCTAGCTGAAAATGCTCTTGACTCTGCTACATATAAGTTTAAGAAATATATTTACAAGATGACATATTAACTACTACCTTATTTTCTTAAATTATGGCTTTTGCTGATTAGATATTTCCATGAAAATATTCACTAAGATACATAAATAAAACTAATTTGAAGCAATAAACTTTTTTTTCTTTAATTAAGTAACTGGTATATAGTATGTTAGTCACTCAGTCATGTCCAACTCTTTCAAACCGATGAACTGCAGCCCACCAGGCTCCTCTGTCCATGGAACTCTCCAGGCAAAAATACTGGAGTGAGTACCATTCCCTTTTCCACAGGAATTTTCCCAACCCAGGGATTGAACCCAGGTCCCCTGCAGTGCAGGCAGATTCTTTACTGTCTGAGCCACAGGGGAGTTCCGAGTAGTATATGCTTGTTATTAAGCATTATAAAATATAGAAAAAAATAAGAAAATGCAAATCACACTTAACAGTTTTTGAACCTTATATATAAATTATTGAAAAATGATTGGAAATGAAATTTTATGTTAGCTTTTTTAAGTATGAAACAAAAATGTTACATATTATTTTACTTATTATTACATTGTTAACATGTCCTTTGACAGTAAGTGATCTTAGAAGTGAGATTATTTTAAAAAAATATTTTGGATGAAAGATAATAGATTCTACAAATACCCTCAGTTTAGATATTTAAGTTGTTTTTAATTTTTCTATTCTTATAAATTATGTTACAACAATCATTCTTTTATAGACAGTATATCTTTCAGTATATCTGGTTATATCTATTATATAAATAGAGTTGTAATATGCTTATTTTTCAATTACTCTTTATTTTAATCCATCATTGTCCAAAACTACAAATCAATCCCTTTCTGCTTAATTTTGTTATTGTTTTATTTATCACAAATAATTATACCACCAAGTGAAAATGTTATATATGTTTTCTTATTTAATATTTTGATACTTTTCTTAAGCATACTTTTATTCCAGCTTAATATGATGTGAGGTTTTTCTTATAATATTGCACTGGCAGGGAATATTTGATGTTTTGTTAGCAAAGGCTACCAATGAAGTCTCTCAGTTGTGTCTGACACTTTGCGACTAGATTCTCCAGGCTGGAATACTGGAGTGGATAGCTATTCCTTTCTCCAGGGGATCTTCCCAACCCAGGGATCGAACCCAGGTCTCCTGCATTGCAGGCAGATTCTTTACCAGCTGAGCCAAAAGGGAAGCCCAAGAATACTGGAGTGGGTAGCTTATCCCATCTCCAGTGGATCTTCCTGACCCAGGAACCAAACCAGGCTCTCGTGCATTGCAGGCAGAGTCTTTACAAGTTGAGCCACAAGGGAAGCAATGAAATCTATAGCCATAACTATTGAGAAGCCTATGTATATATATGTATATATATATATATATATATGTGTGTGCGTGTGTGTGTATGTGTATATATATATATATGCATATATATACAAGTGTAGTAAATGTTATATAAAAAATGTTTCCATATATACATACTTCAGATGCTTACAAACTCACAGAACATTTCTAATAGCTATTGTTTAATAGATACAAAGATATGATTTCATTATATACATGGAAACTATTTTATAAATCTAGACATGTTTCTATGTAAATTGTCCATATTTAAATATATGGCCATATACATAGGATATATATGATATCTATATATGATATATGGTATATATTATATACATGATATCTATAAGAATATCTATATGGATGATAACATAAATAACATATTGCATGTTTAGGCTTTAATTTTATTTACTCCCTATAGTTAGGTAAACACACGCTTATTTCTTAATTCAAGCTAATCTATATGAGCTGAAATTGGAATTTAAATTTTAAAACTATGCAATTTATAGAACTTTCAATTGTTTTATTATTTGTTGTTGTTTAGTTGCTATGTTGTTTCCAACTCTGCAATCCATGGACTACAGCATGTTAGGCTTCCCTGTCCTTCATTATTTCCCAGAATTATCTCAAACTCATGTCCATGGAGTCAATGATGCCATCCAACTATTTTTTTCTCTGTCTCCCTATTCTCCTCCAGCCTTCAGTCTTCCCTAACTTCAGGATCTTTTCCAGTGAGTTGTCTCTTTGTATCAAGTGGCCAAATATTGGAGTTTCAGCTTTGACATGAGCCCTTCCAATAAATAACAGTGTTGATTTCCTTTAGGATGTGCTGGTTGGGTTTCCTTGCGGTCCAAAGGACTCTCAAGAGTCTTCTCCAACACCACAGTTCAAAAGCATCCATTCTTTGATGCTCAGCCTTCTTTATGGTCCATCTCTCACATTGAAATATTAGCTCTTTTAATATTATTTAAATAGTGCATGTACTATTTTAATGTGTGTCAATAATTTAAAGCAATTAATGCAATTGTTTTCAACGTATTTCTTTATGTGGGATTGAATTTTCTAAATTTTGTGCTTCACACATGGTTTGTGTTAATTAATACTAGTTTCATTCCTCCTATAGCACAATTTTAAAGCATCTCATTTACATACTTTTTTCTTATAGATGAGCAAATATCTTCACAACTATGGATTTAAAATTTCTACATATCATTTTAAGTTTTGGACTAAAAATATTGTATGTTTTGTTTCTGCTTTAATATTTAATTGGTTGCATTATTCATCTTTAATTATATCAATCATACTTTATGAAATGTGTCAGCAACTCTTTGCACTATTTTTCTTTATTGTATTTATTTGATTAAATTACTTTTTTTTGAAAGTAAATTTAAGGGCTATCTCAATGACTAGATTAAAGAACTAAATATTTTAACACAACTTTTAGAAGTGCATTATTTTTCTTTCCAGAACTGATGCTTTATTATAGTTTTTGAAACAACTTGCCACTTTTATATTGTTTTGACTCTTTTCAAAGTGTTTAATTGCAAAAATTGAGTGAGTTAGTGTTAGTCCCTTAGTTGTACCTGACTCTTTGCAACTCCATGGACTGTAGCCACCAGGCTCTTGTCCATGGAATTCTCGAGGCAAAAATACTGGAGTGGATTGACATTCCATTCTTCAAGGAATCTTCCTGAACCAGCGATTGAACCCAGGTCTCCTGTATTGCAGGCAAATTCTTTAACCGTCTGAGAAAACCCCGATTGTAAAGAAACACTCCAATTCTGTAAAGTTCTTCTTTACCTAGAAAAAGACAACTCAAGAACTTCCAGGGAAGGAAACTTGTAAGGGAGATATCCTTACAACAATTTCTACAATCCATACTAAGAAAAACTTAGTTTCAGGGTCTTAATCTCTAGAATGCTAATAATATCGAATTTCTTTTTGGGAAACTTCCTGGTCATATCTGTGTTAGTCCATCATGTCCAAGTCTTTATGCCCCATGAACTGCAGCACTCCAGGCTTCCCTGTCCTTCAGCATCTTCCTGAGTTTGCTCAAATTCAAATTCATTGAGTCAGTGATACCATCCTACCATTGCATCCTTTGTTGTCCCCTTCTCCTCTTGCCCTCAGTCTTTTCCAGGATTGGGGTCTTTTCCAATGAGTCAGCTCTTTGTAGCAGGTGGTCATTTACTGTGAGTGAGTGAAGTCACTCAGTCGTGTCCAACTCTTTGCGACCCCATGAACTGTAGCCCACAAGGCACCTCAGTCCATGGAATTTTCCAGGCAAGAGTACTGGAGTGGGTTTCCATTTCCTTCTCCAAGGGCTCTTCCTGACCCAGGGATCAAACCTGGATTTCACACTTTGCAGGCAGACACTTTACCATCTGAGTCACCAGGGAAGCCCAAATTCTGTCAAAAGTGGGAAAGCCATTTACTGTATTATGTTGCAACTTAATTGGTGGCATGCTTTTCTTCTCCAGTAGAATTCAAGTTTCTCAAGAACAGAGAATGTATTTCATCTTCTTGTAATCCAATGTATTTCTTCAGGAGAGTCTTTAACCTTATCATATTCAAAAAGTGCTGAATAAAGAAATTAATAATTGAAGCAGCAACAGTGAACCACGTTTGAGTCAGAAAGGTTCTTCAATAACTCTATGTGCTGATTCTATGCTACTTCCAACACATTTTCACTTTGTTGATTAAACAGCAGGCGTTTGCTTAAAAGGATGAAATGAAATAGCTTGTTGATTTCATACAAAATGTAAAAAGTTTCAAAATAAAAGGACCATTCACAATTTTAAAGAAAATTTACCTGGAAATAAGAATATTTAGCCTTGATAGGCGTGGAGTAGGGGGAACAATGAGAAATTGTAGAATGATGTTT
Source organism: Ovis aries (assembly GCF_016772045.2). Classification (NCBI taxonomy): domain Eukaryota; kingdom Metazoa; phylum Chordata; class Mammalia; order Artiodactyla; family Bovidae; genus Ovis; species Ovis aries. Next base: position 94,028,402 of record NC_056060.1, read on the forward strand.
ATTTAAAATGCAGAGAAACTTCTGACTAATATCTACAGGAACAGCGGTTTCTAGGGTCATCTAATTTGAAGTACTCCATATTTCATCAATGATAACTGTCCTGAAATGTCCTTAATGCAAGTATTTTCTCTGAAGGCAACACGATAGATGCTCTCCAGAGAATAATTAATTGCTTTGAGGAGTTATTTCTAGTCCCTCTCTCTTCCTCACTACAGTATGAAAAGTCACCTGAAAATTTTCAAAGAGTAGAACTCACATAAGTTTTACAGTCTTAATAGCTCTATTATAAACATTGAACCTTTTCCTTTCAGCTAAGAAAACAGAAGATGATGACTTAGAATACTTCTTTGAAATAAGTTGAAGTTCTTGACCACCAAACGTCCATCTTTCAGTCAAAGTTGAAAGTATGTTTTAGAATATATGCAGGAAAAAATTAGCAGGTATAGTTAACGTGTCTTGGTTTCCCAGGAGAAAACTTGCATTTATAGGGTCGTATACTCAGGGTTCACATTCCTGTGAGACTCACAACACAGCAAGAAACAAAGAGTCATTAGGAGATCTGAAATAACACTGCATTTTATAGTTTCCAAGGACATTGCTTAAAGGCTCTGCTTCCTAAGAAGACTTCTTTGATTACTCTCTGATCCTATGTCCCAGACTCAGTTGTATGTGTATTTCTATATATTAATAGGGAAAACAGTATCATAGAGAACACAAACTCATAGCTTTACCAATCCTATTTAGCGTCTTTTCAAACCCAGTTTACCACAATTCTAGGTGTATTCTAAATTCCCAGTAATTTAAATATTAACAGAAATAAAATTACAGTAATAAAAAGTACAGGAAAATAATTAAAATATGGGAGAGAAAGAGATTTAGAAATATTATTTTCAAATTCAGACCATCAAGATAAATCATTTTCCTCTTATTTTAAGTTCCAGGAGATAAAGTGATTCATTCAAGATCATATTTCTAATAATTTTCAAACATAGAATACTTTCCTTGTTCAGTTTTTCACAATGATGTGTTTTCTCTACTTCATTCATGTTTTTTTATTCCATTTATACACTGACAGCTTTATAAATAGGTGATCTAATCCAGATCAAACATTTCATGCCACTCAAACTCTGTTACTTTCCTGGTACTCTAGCAGGACTCAGAACTGACTTTTTATGGAATACTGACAATGAAATTATTACGATGTGATTCAGGCAGAGAAAAACTTATTTGAATCTTGGGCATGCAGTTAATAGAATCATAATGTTCTGAACTGTATGAGCATAAGAAGGAATACGGTAATGGTAGCAATCACTTCTATAACTCATTCTTATGAATCAAGCTGATACTTCCGTGCATAAGACAAAGATGAAAGTATGTTGTTAAAATTTTTTCATGGATCATGCCTGTTAAGTACGAATGGAAAATGTAATGTTAGAAAGACTGATCTTCTGATCGCCAAAGAGTATCAGTTTTATCTGGTTTTATCTGACCAAGATATTCACAAAGGTGTGATCACTCACAGTCACCTAGAGCTGGACATCCCAGAATGCGAAGTCAGGTGGGCCTTAGGAAACATCACTATGAGCAAAGTTAGTGGAGGTCATGGAATTACAGTTGAGCTATTTCAAATCCTAAAAAATGATGCTGTGAAAGTGCTACATTCAATATGTCAGCAAATTTGGAAAACTCAGCAGTGGCCACAGGACTGGAAAAGGTCAGTTTTAATTCTGATCCCAAAGAAATTAATATCAAAAAATGTTCAAACTACTGCACAATTGCACTCATCTCACACGCTAGTAAAGTAATGCTCAAAATTCTCCAAGCCAGGCTTCAGCAATACATGAACCATGAACTTCCAGATGTTCAAACTGGTTTTAGAAAAGGCAGAGAAGCCAGAGATCAAATTGCCAACATCTGCTGGATCATCAAAAAAGCAAGAAAATTCCAGGAAAACATCTATTTCTGCTTTAATAACTATGCCAAAGCCTTTGACTCTGTGGATCACAATAAACTGTGGAAAATTCTGAAAGAGATGGGAATACCAGACCAGCTGACCTGCCTCTTGAGAAACCTGTATGCAGGTCAGGAAGCAGCAGTTAGAACTGGACATGGAACAACAGATGTGTTCCAAATAGGAAAAGGAGTACGTCAAGACTGTATATTGTCACCCTGCTTATTTAACTTATATGCAGAGTACATCATGAGAAGTCCTGAGCTGGAAGAAGCACAGGCTGGAATCAAGATTGCCAGGAGAAATATCAATAACCTCAGATGTGCAGATGACACCACCCTTATGGCAGAAAGTGAAGAGGAACTAAAAATCCTCTTGAAGAAAGTGAAAGAGGAGAGTGAAAAAGTTGATTTAAACCAGAACATTCAGAAAACTAAGATCATGGCATCTGGTCCCATGACTTCATGGCATATAGATGCGGAAACAGTGGAAACAGTGGCTGAGTTTATTTTTCTGTGGATGGTGATTGCAGCCATGAAATTAAAAGATGCTTACTCCTTGGAAGGAAAGTTATGACCAACCTAGACAGCATATTAAAATGCAGAGACATAATTTTGCCAACAAAGGTCCATCTAGTCAAGGCTATGTTTTTTCCAGTGGTCATGTATGGATGTGAGAGTTGGACTATAAAGAAAGCTGAGCGCTGAAGAATTGATGCTTTTGAACTGTGGTGTTGGAGAAGACTCTTGAGCATCCCTTGGAGTGCAAGGAAATTCAACCAGTACATTCTAAAGGAGATCAGTCTTGGATGTTCATTGATAGGACTGATGTTGCAGCTGAAACTCCAATACTTTGTCCACCTGATGCGAAGAGTTTACTCATTTGAAATGACCCTGTTGCTGGGAAAGATTGAAGGCAGCAGGAGAAGAGGACGACAGAAGATAAGATGATTGGATGGCATCACCACCACAATAGACATGGGTTTTGGTGGACTCTGGTAGTTGGTGCTGGACAGGGAGGCCTGGCGTGCTGTGGTTCATGGGGTCGCAAAGAGTCAGACACAACTGAGTGACTGAACTGAACTGAACTGAACCAGTTTTAGGTAGAACAAAATTCTAAGTATTGTGTCTCTTGGGATCTGTGGCCTTTATTTTGACAGGTAAATTTTTATTAGAAACTTTAGAATGCCTCCTGCAGCTGACTAGTAGAAATCAGATTAATTAAAGGAAATGACAAGGGGACACTCAGCTTTATTCAAACCAGGCGGTCCCAGAAATAAATAATTTGTAACAGCAGTGCCATCAATATTTTGGAAATACTTAGATATGTGTACTTACGCGGCATTTAGTATGTATGTCCTCAAAGAGTATTTGGGGATACAGCCTTAGTAGGTAAGGAATATTTTTCAAATGATAGGAAAATAGGCTGTACATTGTCAGAAAGATATAGATTGATATTAGTTGGAGGAATTTGAATGATTTCATAGAGAACATGAAACTTGGTCAAGCTTGAAAGTTAAATAGAGTTTGGATAGATACAATGGTGATTCATTTCAGATAAACATGGGGGAACACAGATATATAAAGTCAATACACAAAATATTTTGAGATATATTATATAGACCTACCTCCATAGATGTATAAGTAGTTAGTTAAGAAGGGAGAAGACTTGCCATCATTTATAATGCCACATGAAAATTTTATATCATTTCTCTTCAATTATATAGAGTGCTAGAAGAGGAAGAGATTAGGCATAAAATTTGAAACACTGTTTGGGGAAAGATGGGACCCACAGTAGATGGCTTGAATCTGGGTACTATATATTAATGAAATTTGAGCACATAGTCACCCTAGTGTTCAGTAGTGAGCAGAGAGAGAAATCACCTTGCATACTGGTGAAGCAATACAGTTGCAATAGAAGCTCTATGCGAGAAAAGAGAAGTGAGCCGCATGCCCAGAGGCTCATGATTGAAGAGAAAGGGGGTCCTTTTAGATTCACAAAGTTCTTGAACAACCTTTAAAAAATAAGAATGCTAATTTTCAGTTTGGATTTCCCAGGTGACTCAGCAGTAAAGAATCCACCTGCCAAACAGGAGACACAGGTTCCATCCCTGGGTTGGGAAGATCCCCTGGAGGAGGAAACGGCAACCCACTCCAGTCTTCTTGCCTGGGAAATCCCATGGGCAGAGGAACCTGGGGGGCTACAGTCACAAATATCACTCTTTTGAGTCACAAAAGAGTTGGACACAACTTAGTGACTAAGCTACAGCATGAAGATATTCAATTTGCATGGCATGAAATGTCTCTAACTCTCCCACTGTCCAGTCAAGCCTGCTAGCCACAGAAATTGTGTGATGATGTTTTGAAGAAAAGCAATGCAAAAATACTGATTTCCACAATCAACTTTGTTCCGACCAAAGGAAGAGAATATATGGAAGAATTAAAAGTTCAGTCATATCAGGGGTTGTTTATGCTTGGTTTGGATAGTATCATGGGGTCATATTTCAGGGAACTTAAATTGTTCAGGTGTTTGCTGTCTTTGCAATTAAAAAGTCAAATTGAAGAATTTATGAGAAGAGTGATGATACATTTAAAGCAATGTTCTATAGTAATCCCAGCTTAGACTTTCGAAAGTTACTTTGAAACTATTGTTCAAATAGAATAAATAGCTATTATATGTTTACCTTATTTTCTTTTCCAGAAAACCAAAATGTTTCTATTTTGTCCATGTTTTATTTGAGGAATGTTTCATGCAGCATCCTCTCTTATCTAGAGCTTTCCTTTACTGGATAAGCTGGTTTTTCAGTACTTCTACATCTTTCTAATAGTATGATGCTCTGAGTCCCACATGATATTATAGGGTAACTGAATCAAGGTAAAGATGGACATATGTACTGTAGTGTTTAAAACATGCCACACAGAAATAACCCAAGTTGATGATAACTAAATGTGAAACTTTGATGAAAAAATAAAGATTTAAGACAATCATTATAAAAGCAAGTAGATAAAAACTGGATTCACAGTCTAGCACTGGGTATATAAAGATCCCTGGCTCCACTGACTGTAATATATTAAAAATAATGATATGGCTTTTAGGCTTAAGCCTAGTGTTGCCATTATTAAGCTCAATATTAGTAAAAGTAAAATTCATTCTATGAAAATTAAATTGATGGCTTCTAATTGCTGTAAATAATATATACTCCAGATGTGAAGTATTTACAATTTGCCTAATAAGATACAAACAACTATTGACCATTTAGAAGAAAGCAATTTGAATTAAAATGTGGAAAACTAGTTAGTCATAGAGAAAGTTGACCACACATGTTTAAATCCATGGTTAGGTGCTTTCCTCCATCCCTGCTTTTTGTTTAGACTAGGAAGGAATTGGTTCTGTATTTGTGGAAAAACTTGCATACCAAAAAACTGTAAGCAGATAACAGAAATTGCACAAAACTTTACAAAGGAAAAAATGTGGGTATTTCCTAATAACAAATGAGTATGAGTTAAAAAAAAGTAATTAAAAATGAAGACAGACTATATTTTGTATATTCTGTTTCACACGTACTTTATTCACAGAATATTTATTAATTCTTGAAAAAAATGTATATTCCAATTATTTGTTAAATATTCCCTGATGGCTCAGAAGGTAAAGAATCTGTCTGCACTGTAAGAAACACTGGAGACTTGGGTTTGATCCCTGGGTAGAAAAGATCCCCTGGAGATGGCAGTGGCTGCCTACTCCAGTATTCTTGCCCAGAGAATCCCATGAACAGAGGGGTCTAGGGGGCTGTTACAGTCCATGGGATCGCAGAGAGTCTGACATGACTGAGTGACTGAGCACACTCACATACCTATTTAAGTGCCAGAGAAATTAACTCAAATAACTTAATGTTTCCAAAAATTGTATAAAGTATTTGACATTTAGTATCTGATATTTATGATATGATAAGATACTCTTATTTTCTTTAATTAATAAAGACTTCACTAAAACTTTGCCATTATAACAACAATTTACCAAAGAACAATGTATCAGATATCCCTACAAATCAAAATTTCATCTAAAAATCCCAGTTTGGGGATTTACCAATGTACTGGAAACATTTACACCTATGAGGTGGATACTTTTTACACATAAAGAAGAGTTTATCAAGAAAAGATATTGTTTTAAAACCAAGGCAGTAGTTAGACGGGAAGAATGAAATCCAATATAGAGCAGTGTTAAGATGTCAAGGAAAAAGTATGGTTTAGTGATGTGACATACACCAGAGATTAAGAATATGAAAGTGGGGGAAAGGTCACTTGAATTAGCAAGAAGAAAGCCATTTGAGGTCTCTGAAGGATGTTTCAGAAGAATGATGGGCCTGGAATTTAGAGAGCAGGGGCTTTAAGGGGGCATGGATGACGGGACACGGCAGCGTGAGTGTCGATGAATCATGAAAGTGGATAATGGCAATGGAAGGGGGAGCAATTACAGGAGAGCGGCAACCAAGCCAAGTAAAGGTTTTCTTTCATGACTTTGCAATAAGGCTGAAGCCTCGGAATATTTAAATATGCCCAGAGAAGAAGGGCTTAGAGGGAGAGAAGAAAGAAGAGACATGCTGATGGGGACTCAAAAGGAATGAAGGGATCAGTTCAGCCTAAGGTTGGTCCTAAGCGGACATAATCAAGTGTTAAGTAAGAGGAAATATTGAGGATGCTGAACCTAAGAAAAGGATCCTTTTATAAACTATCTCAAAATCTGGGGCCTAATGAAACTTTGTATGGACAGTTAAGACAGAGTGACTAAAGCAGATGAGTCTTGTCTCTGATGCTGTTTTACTTCCTCTTAAAGTTCTTTGGAAAGTCCTCTGCCATTCACTATTTCAACAACTCACCTAATTGCTCCAGGGATGGTATTTAGCATTCTAGCCCCTGAGTGGCTTATGATTCCTCTCATTGCTGAGGTTTTCACTGAAAAGAAATAAACAGGAAACATTCCCTACAATCCTTTCCCATCTAATCCCACCAAACATAAAATGTCCTTTGCAATGCAAGGGAGTCTATTCAGCAGAGAATCAAACATGACCTTAAAAGCCTGGTGCCCTCCTCGAGCTATGGGGCTCAAGCTCCGCCTGGCCCTCGGCCTCACCCCTGCTCTCCAGCATCAAGGAGAGCATCTAGCTCCTTCCTCTAGCACTCTGTGCCTTCAAGAGCCGACCCTTCTGTCTGCCTTTGCCATTCCCTTCTCCTGTTTTCTGGGTATCCTTCAGAAATGTGCTTAGTTAGCAATGGCATCCTAGAAACTTTTTTTGAAAGTTCCAATCAGTTACTTATTTGGCATACATGAGCCTTGGTCCCCAGCCAGGGATCGAACCTGTGTCCCCTGTATTGGAAGCATAAAGTCTTGACTAGACCACCAGGGAAGTCCCCCTGTAATGACGTTTTGACATCTGTTTATTTCCCCTAGGAAAGAAGAAGACCTACATGCAGAAGCTATCAGTTTTCCCATAAGCTTTGCCATCTTCTAGCAATTAGGGTGAAAGGAGCGCAAATCCATTAAATACATAAAGAATAAGAAAGAAGGGGAAAAAAAGAAAATACTAATGACAATGTTAACTGTGCAGTAACCACCTAAATTTGCCAGGGCTGTATTTATATATATATAGCAGATACCATATTATTATCTTCGTTGGTGTTGTTTGGTTGTTAAGTCATGTTAGACTCTTTGCAACCCAATGGCAGGCATATTCTTTACTCCGGAGCCATCAGGGAAGCCCAATTATTGCATTACTATATAATAATGAAAGTAGCAATCAATTAAAAATATGAGTAACATAATAATGTATTTTTATGGTTAAAGCATCATTTATTGTTTGCTTTGTATATAAGTCATTGTCTAAGGAGTCTGCATACATTTTATGCTTTAATCATCACAGTAACCCTATGAGATAGAAGTTTTCAGCTTTATTTCACAGTTCAGGAAAATGAACTTGAAAAGGTTAAGAATGTTTGTTCAAAATCAAACAGGTAAAGTTAGGATCAAATTTAAATCCGAATCAAAGCCTGGGTGCTTAATGAATGTTCTACAAGGTTAGTGCAGAGACTTTTTCAGGACATCAGAAACATTATTCAATGTAGAAATATTTAAACTGTTCCTTTCACAGAAATCTGATTCGTGAAATGATTATACAGCAGTTCTGCGGCAATGATTGTTTTGAAGACAGAGTTCATTCTAACACCACTGATTTATTAGGGGACAATCTGAGCATAACAGAAATTTAACTTGTGCTTATGTACAATTTAATTCATGAGAAACACTATGTGAACACAGAAAACGGCACTCAGCGAAACCCAGCACAATGGAAAACATAAACTGCACACACCTCAAACATGTATGGGTTTTTCATCCACTTTCAGATAATCCTTCTGTCTTTTCACAAGAATTCACGAGTTGCAGCTCTTTCCAAGTGCACTTCCACATGTGTCTGGTCCCTTACAATGCGCGGTGCCATATTTATTATACTAATTATGTCTTTATTGGGGCTTCCTCAGTGGCTCAGTGGCAAAGAATCTGCCTGCAATGCAGGAGCCACAGGAAATGCAGGTTTGATCCCTGGGTTTGAAGATCCCCTGGAGGAGGGCATGGCAATCCACTCTGGTATTCTTGCCTGAAGAATCCCATGGCCAGAGGAAGAGGGTGGGCTACAGTCCATGGAGTTGCAAAGAGTCAGACGTGACTGAAGTGACTTAGCACGTCTTCCTTAACCAGTCAGAATGCATTAGCTATCAGTTTTATTAAGTTCCTAATGTTTTTTTTAACGTTTCATCGATGATGTGTCTGAGTGCAGCACCCTGATTCCATTTTTCTCACAAGCCTGCTGGGTTTTGTTGTGATTTTGGACAGCACAGTGGTTTTAGCAACACGTATGGATCATCATAGCAGAACTGGCTGTACTTGAGTAATCGATATGCAATGGGCAAGCTTGGATACCTGAGAGACTATTTTTTTTTCCAAAAATTAATGGTCATTAGTCAATAGCACGGTTACAGTGTGGAATTAGGAATGAAAAGTATAAGTAATCATAATACTTTCTATTTTGTTGATACACACTAAGTAAACAGCATACAAAACCAATTATTGCTGACATCTCTGAAAATGAAAGGCTAGCTAACATTGGTAAAAGACGCTATTTCTAAAAACCCACAGTATTTCCCTCCTACTTTGTCAAACTTGTAGTTTAATTGTTTGTTTTAAAAGGCCAATGCTGGTATTTTTAATGAAATCTGTTTATTTAAAAAATAACACACTATTGGTCATATGGCAAGTGTTTCATAAAGCAAGATGGGAGAAAACCTGCTAAGTTTAAGCTCAGCCTGATCAAGATGCCTTCCCCATCAGGTTAGAAGAAAACTTATTTTTTAATGGGTAAAGGTCTAATGCAATCTATATGTGTCTATTTTATAGAAGGTCACATTCTGGGAATACTCACAGAATTTACACGTCTGTCAAGAGATACAAATGAGATTGGTATCCAAGTCAAGAAAAATGCACTTAGAGTAAGAACATGATCTGCATGATTTCAACACCTGTCAGATAATCCTTATGCCTTTTGTCTTAGTACATCCACAAGATAGCATGAAGGTAGAGATGATGCTTGAAATATCTCACAGCTTTATGACAGAGGCACTGACCAGTCAGAGGGATACCAGCCCCATAACACAATCGTCCCATCCTGGTGTGTGCTAGTAAACAACATCCTCACTGGAAGAAAGGGGAGGGAAATGCATAATCGGTGAAACAGGTGTCAAGCAAGTGCATGCAGACTACCATAGCATATTAAAACCATTTATGTTTTCACTGCACTATATGCTGTTCTACTGCGCTCAGGCTTCCTGGGCGGCGCTAGTGGTAAAGGACCCTTCTGCCAGTTCAGGAGACATGAGACACGGATTCCCCCCTGGGTCAGGAAGATTCTTGGAGAAGAGCATGGCTACCCATTCCAGTATTCTTGCCTGATGAATCCTACAGACAGAGGAGCCTGGTGGACTCCTCTGGGGAGTCCATGGGGTCACAAAGAGTCAGGCATGACTGAAGTGACTTAGCACAGGACAGCACAAGCTTTTTTTTAAAAAAAGTTTGTCTTTTTCAAGGATAATATCTTATACTTTTTTTAATATATCTAGAAGGGAATGCTATCCTGATCCATATAATAATGTTTAGAAATGCCAAAATAATCAAATCACCCATTGGTTGAGCGTTCATTACGCTAAGTGAGAACTGGATTGGATGCTTCATATGCATGACCTCTAATGACTCAAAACTCAGAAGGTAAATGTGAGTGTCCCTATTTTATAGCTAATAAAACTAAGTCCCCAGAAAGCCCATGGACTTGACTTGGGCCACAGTGTCAGAGAGGGATTTAAATCAATGTATGACTGCTCCAAGATCCTGCTAGTTCATGTCCAGCCTAATGCAAATATGTTTCATGTTGGTTGGATTGAATAAATCTCTTCATTTCAAACTGACCTTCACAAAATCTACATTAGACCTATTTCCTAGATCAAGGGGAATTGTTCCAAGGTTGTCATTTAACACACATAGAGGATGGAAACATTAAGAGACAGAAATATCTTTGTTTCTCAAATTGATTTACATATCAAAGCTTCTTGGAGAAGCCTGGATAAACAGTTACGTTTCTGGAAACTTATTTAAATTAACGTTCACATTCCTTGGAGAAGTTAACCACAACATTTTGAGGGGAATGTATAAGCATCGCGGGTTGGCACAAGATTCATTCACATTCGTGTGGCCAAACATGGCACCCATTTTTCCCCCATGACCTCACCAGAATCGTGGTGATCACACTGCAGAACTTTCTCATTTTAACTCTGTTATTCATCCTAGCTTTTTTTTTTTTTTTTCCTTGCCTGGAAACTTTAAAGGTTTAAAGCGATTGAATTTATTCTGTGACAATGTGCCTGATACAGATGTTTTACATATGATCCTTTTGAAGTCACATTTCTTAGGAAAGGCCATTTACCTTGAATGACAAGTTATAGAGAAAAAAATGAATAAGCAGTTTTCCAAATACAGTATATAAGGAGGTGGCTTTGTGTGATGATGATAAAAAGAATTATTTTAGGCCAGAATCCTAGAGAGTAGTCCTCTGCTCTGCTATTTTTCAGATGTGATCTGTTACTCCTATGGTTCAATTTCCACAATAATATAATATATAAAAAGCAAATTATCTCTATACTTTGACGTGCATGAGTTTTACACAAGTAAAAGTAATACTAAATGACATACCAAGTTTCTACTAAGTGATGTAACTAACTTCAAAAGAGTTAATACTGTGAGAGTCAAAGTGAAACTATTAACTTTTTATAGTGCAGCTTAAACTACTTAACATAAAAATATAAGAAATTAAAGTTTGACAATGAAAATGAGTTTAAAGTGTTATTCAAAATTTGGTAATGCATCACACAGAACTATGAAATAAGAAAATTTGGAGAAGAACCAATTCAACTCTTTCCTATTGACACAAGTATCTCCATAGGCTGCTATGAAAATATAATGTATATGTTCTAGACAATGTGCCAAGAATTTGTATTCCATGTGTATTATAAATTAGCCTAAAAGCTGAGATTATGTCAAAGCTTTAAATATCTATTATATGAGAGTTTGGACATTACAAATTTTCTCATTACTTTGGATTTGTATAGCATATTCATAAAGCTGAATGTAAGAAACAAGATTTATCACCTTATAAAACACATTCAAATAAAAACATTTTAAGTATTTGTATCATTTTATTATATTAAATCAATGTTTATGAAATAAAATAAGTAATGCTGCTAAGTCGCTTCAGTCGTGTCCGACTCTGTGCGACCCCATAGACGACAGCCCACCAGGTTCCGCCGTCCCTGGGAGTCTCCAGGCAAGAACACTGGAATGGGTTGCCATTTCCTTCTCCAATGTGTGAAAGTGAAAGGTGAAAGTGAAGTCGCTCAGTCATGACCCCATGGACTACAGCCCACCAGGCTCTTCTGTCCTTGGAATTCTCTAGGCAAGAATTCTGGAGAGAGTTGCCAAGGCCTCATCTAGGGTATCCTCCCAACCCAGGGATCGAACCCAGGTTTCCCACACTGCAGGCGGATTCTTTACCAACTGAGTAACCAGGAAGGCCCATCAATACTGGAGTGGGTAGCCTATCCCTTCTCCAGGAGATCTTCCTGACCCAGGAATCAAACCAAGGTTTCCTGCATTGCAGGCGGATTCTTTACTAACTGAGCTACCGGGGAAGCCCCCCAAACAGGCTCACCACTACAGAATTTCAAAGTCACAAAGAACCAGAGAAGAGATGAAGAAAGGGATTACAAAGTAGTTGGAAAGTAATTCTCAAAATGGCGATAGTAAGTCCATATTCTATCAATTATTAAGTGTGAAAAGACTAAATTTTCCTATCAAAGACATATGGTAGCTGAATGGATTAAAAAAACAAGACCAAATTATATGTTGCCTACAAAAGATTCACTTCAACTTTACAGACACAGGCTGAAAGGGATGGGGTGGGAAAAGATATCTGATGTGAAGGGAAACCAAAAGAAAGCAGGGGTAACCATACTTACATCAGACAAAATAGATTCTAAACCAAAGACTATAGTAAGAGACAGAGTAGGTCATTATATAAAGATAAGGAGTCAATTTAACACGAATATATGACATTTGTATATATTTACATATCTAACATAGAAACATCTAAATATATAAAGCAAATAATAAGAGACCTGAAGGAAGAAATTGGCAGAAATACAGTAATAGTAGGAAACTTAAATACTCCACTTTCAAAAATGAAAAGATAGTTCTGACATAAAATTAACACAGAAATTTGGACATAACCTAATAGTTTATACCAGCTGGACACACAGACATTTAGAGAGCATCATCAAATAGCAATAGAATATAAAATCTTCTCAAGTGCAAATGGAATGTTCTCCAAGATAAATCATATATTAGGCCACAAAATAAGTATTAATAAATCTAAGAAGACTGAAATCATATCAAGCATCTCTTCTAATTACAGGGATATGAAACTAGAAATCAAATATAACAAGAAAACTGGAAAATTCACAAACATGAAAATTAAACAGCATGACAGAGAACAACTGATGAGTCAAAGAAGATACACAGAAAGCACCTTGAGACAAGTGGAAACGGAAATACAACAAACCAACCTTTACCGGTTCCAGCAAGAGCAGTTCTAAGAGAGGAGTCTATATTAATAAACATATACATTAAAAAGCAAGAAAGAGCTCAAATATGAAGTCTAACTTAACATCTAAAGGAACTATAAAGCTCAAAGATAGTAGAAGGAAAGAAATAGCAAAGAGTGGAAATAAATAAAGGCCGCTGCTGCCGCTGCTAAGTCACTTCAGTCGTGTCCGACTCTGTGCGACCCCATAGACAGCAGCCTACCAGGCTCCCCTGTGCTTGGGATTCTCCAGGCAAGAACACTGGAGTGGGTTGCCATTTCCTTCTCCAATGCATGAAAGTAAAAAGTGAAAGTGAAGTCATTCAGTCGTGTCCGACCCTCAGGGACCCCATGGACTGCAGCCTTCCAGGCTTCTCAGTCCATGGGATTTTCCAGGCAAGAGTACTGGAGTGGGGTGACATTGCCTTCTGCAAAATAAAGGCTCAAAGCACAATAAAAAAAATGTTAGTGAAATGTGTTGTCATTCAGTTGTTAAGCTGTGTCCGACTCTTTGCTACCCCATGTACTGCAGCACTCCAGGCTTCCCTGGCCTTCACCATCTCCTGGAGTTTACTCAAACTCATGTCCATTGCGTTGGTGATGCCATCCAACCATCTCATCCTCTGTCATCCCCTTCTCCTCCAGCCTTCAATCTTCACCAGCACCAGCATCAGGGTCTTTTCAAATGAGTCAGCTCTTTGCATCATTCAGTTCAGTTCAGTTCAGTTCAGTTGGTCAGTCGTGTCCCACTCCTTGTGACTCCATGAACTGCAGCACGCCAGAACTCCCTGTCCATGACCAACTCCTGGAATCCACCCAAACTCATATCCCTCGAGTCAGTGATGCCATCCAACCATCTCATCCTCTGTCGTCCCCTTCTCCCTCCACCTTCAATCTTTCCCAGCATCAGGGTCTTTTTAAATGAGTCAGCTCTGCACATCAGGTGACCAAAGTATTAGAGTTTCAGCCTCAACATCAGTCCTTTCAATGAACACCCAGGACTGATCTCCTTTAGGATGAACTGGTTGGATCTCCTTGCAGTCCAACGGACTCCCAAGAGTCTTCTCCAACACCACAGTTCAAAAGCATCAATTCTTCTGTGCTCAGCTTTCTTTATAGCCCCACTCTCTCATCCATACATGACCAGTGGAAAAACCACAGCCTTGACCAGACGGACCTTTGTTGGCAAAGTAATGTCTCTGCTTTTTAATATGCTGTCTAGTTTGGTCATAACTTTCCTTCCAAGGAAATTTCATGGCTGCAATTCACATCATTAGACTTACAAGAAAAAAAAAAAACATAAAGAGAGCGAGAGAGAAATAGAGAAAAAAAGGGGACTCAAATAAATAAAGTATAGGAAAGAATAATTATTATAATTAATTCCACAGGAAAAAAAAGGATCATAAAATACTATCAAAAACAGTTATACTCCAATCAATTGGACAGACTAGACTAAACAGATTTCTAGAAACTACAAACTACCATGACTGAATTGTGCAGGAATATAAAATCTGAACAGGCCAATTACTTATGAGATTGATTCAGTAATCAAAAACCTCCTGCATATCCACAAGTTTGGAAGCCTCAGAAACCATTCACCTTTCAGGTGTCTATGGTGCCAAAGAAGGTGATTGGGAATTTTCATTCTAGTTCTGGTTTCCTGTCCTTGTTTCAGAGATTAAGGAATTAGTCCTCTCCTGATTTCTGTTCCTATCCTGCTCCATCATTTGTCAGTCTAAACCATTATGCATGCTCAGTCATATCCTACTCTTTGTGACTTCATGAACTGTAGCCCACCAGGCTCCTCTGTCCGTGGAATTTTCCCAGTGAGAATACTGGAGTGGGTTAATATTTCCTCCTCCAGGGGATTTTCTTGACCCAGGGATTGAACCCATGTCTCCTGCGTCTCCTGCATTGGCAGGTGGATTCTTTTCACTGAGCCACCTAGGAAGCAATCTAAGCCATCTAGGGGCTGCCTTTTTCTCATACAGACCCTTTCAATACCTGATCTCCTGGTTTTTATATTGGATATTCCTATGTCTTCAGCATCTTCCCAGAACAATCTCTTCTGGAAGCTTGCCCTAACTGGAACCTCACTCTCTCATAAACAGACTTTTCCCCAAAAGGTAAGGTTGATATTCATTTTGGTTTCAGATTATTACTTTTTTCCCCCTCTTTGCCCAGTACAATGTTTACTTGAATTTACTCCATAAACACTCTCCTCCTTGTCTTTTCTTAATTGCTATCATTGGCTATGTATTAATCACTCCCCTTCACTGTTGATTTTGTTTTTGCTCCATCTTCTTTTCCACTGAATATCTTTTGATCATTTTCAAGGACACTAAGACCTTCATGAATAAAGCATTCAAAACTCACTTAGCATCTTGGCATCTCCTCCAAAACCTAACAATTTTAGCCCCCGATTCCCTTGATTATGCCTTAGATTTAATGTGTCAGAAAGCGAGACATAATTGCATTTTTAATTTCAGATATTCTACTTTGCAGCCAGCCAGCATTTTCTATACTTTGGATTCAATTGCTCATTTACTTCCATGCCAAAATTATTTGACCTAACAACAGCTCTGATCCATTTTTCCCCACCCTCATTCATACTTGCTTAAGTCTTCAAGAACTTGGAGATGAACTTCCTTTTAAGTGGAAATCGTTATCTATTGGATAGGAACCCCTGTCTCTTTCTGCTATTCCAATTCAAGCCCGTCTTTTCTTCCTTTCTGATATAATGCCCCCCTTCAGTAGAAATCCATGTGTCCTCTCCTGCTGTACCATGCCCTCCAGATTTTAAGAAACTCAGCTTCTTTGGTTTTATTTTTCAATTTCCTGTTCCAGCGTTCCCTTATTTTCAAATGGCTATTCCTATTGCTTTTAAAGAGCTTTTCTAGGGAGTTTCACCTTTAAAAATCCTCAAATCTTTCTGAGGAATTTCATTTTTTTTTTTTCACAGAATTCCTTTGTAGTCAAACTTTCAGAAAAAAAAAAAAAAAAACAAAAAACCTGTCTCTTACTGTATCCTTGGTGCAATTCAATGAGGTTTCTCACCCATATTATTTAATCAAATGGCTTCTGAATCCTATAATGTCTTTGCTTAAAGCGGCATAATATTTAATTTAAATATATTAAATTATATGTAGTTAGGTTATTTTTCTTTATTTTTTGTCTTTATAAATTCTTTCAGGACGTGGGACCAAATCTTCCTTGTTTATGATCATATCCCGGGACTTTGCCTGTAAATAAATATTTGTTGAATGAATTAATGAAATGACCAGATTAGAGAATATCATACAAATAGACAATTTTCATTTAAGTTTAGGATATATATATATATATATATATATATATTTATAAATGGAAGCAATACGAATTATAATGTATTAAGAAATCATTTTTATTATTATGACTACACAAATGTTATTTTGTGTAAGTTGAGGGAATTTAAAATTTGGCTGTAAATTTCAGATCAATACAATAAAAACATTCTATAACACCTAAATTGCATTATCAATGTTTGTGACATCAATAAATTACTTGCGGTTGGAATAGACTTTCTAAGAAGAAATACAAAGACCAGTAGTTCACATTTCCTTGTTTCATATATACCCTTCGGCTCCATACTGTCTCTTTCTGGACTCGAAGCCTGCATTTTATGTGTATTTCAAATTGACTGCAGTCATTAATATATAACAACTTTACCCAGAAGAAATATATTGTGAGTCAATGGGCAATTTTAAATTTTCTACTAGTCACATTAAAAAAAAGTTTTAAAAATTGAAATTATTTTTAATTACATCTTCAATTTAACTAAGTATATGCAAAATATTATTATATCATCATATAACCAATATAGCTTTTTCATATTTTCATATCAGCTTTTAAGAACCCAGTGAATATTTTATATTCATACCACTCTCAAGTTGGATGCTAAATTTTCATCTAAAATATAGAATTGGATTTAGATTTCATAAAATTTATAGTGAAACAACAGATTCACATTTTTACACATGCTTATAAGTATCCCATTAACTGAAGTGTTATTTTCACATTTAAATTAATTAAAGTCAAATAACAAATTCAGATGACTTTTCATACTAAACCGATTTCTAATGCTCAATAGTCCTATGCCACCAGTGGCTGCCAGTTTAGACAGCACAGGTATAAAGAAATGGTGTGTCATAATCTGATTACCTTTCCCTATGAGAGCTTATATAAAAGTGAGTTGTTTAAGAGTTTAAAATATGTATTAACTCCTTAAGGTGTATATGTGTGTATAAACAAACATAGACAGAGTTACTTTAAACAACTGACAGAACAACATTCAAGTGGTAGCTTTTATTTCTATATTTTAAATAATGTCTCTTGAGCCTGGTGGGATGACAAACATTACCCTAATTTTATAAAGTGACTATGCAAGAGCTAGATGATAAATTTACCTCAAACGTCCACCGACACTTTTTTTTTTTTACAAAGTCACCCAAACGAATAGCAAGAAAAGCTAGAACAAGACTCCTCCGTGTATGCTTTATTATCACTCATTATTATATCCACAGATACCCAATTCCACATCCACAAGTGCTCATCAAGGGCTAGCTTTGTTCTCCTATGTGATTACTGCAGTAGTGGACCTTAGAGAAAAACATTTAAAACTTTTATGGAGGAAACTTACATATATGACTTGGTCCATTTCAAAAGTACTTTTTTTTTAAATTAATTTCATTTTCCTTTGATTTATTAGGGGAAAAATCATTGGAAAAGTTACACTTAAAAATACTTACTTGCTCGTTAATGAAAAATGCTTTAAAACAACTTCTTGTGGGAAAAATCCAGTCTAGAAATAGAATATTTTTTTTTCATATACCTGAATTGGCAAAAATTAGTGAACAGCAATAAATTGGGTTATAAGTCCAAGGCTGTAAAATGGCATAAAATTGTGTATTACTATTTTTTTGGAACAGGAAATGGGAGGAGTGCGCTATATACTGCCATGGAAAATTAATACAAAGAAAGACTGAGAATGCGGCTGCTTTAAGACATAATGTAAAAAAGAAAAAAAAAAAAAGAAAAAATATACAAATGGTAAGTGTTTCCATCAATTTGATTAAATTCCTTCTAACATTTTGATTTCTCCCCAACATATTATAAATTTCAGCTATTTATACGTAAAATCGAAACAGGTCAATAAGAAAGACCTGTATGGGAAAGCAATAGATAGCCTGATAATGCCAATTATTATGGGCTATTGAAGGACTCTCATTTCTAACTTGTCAGGTATGTGAAGAAAGGCAAGATGTTTAATTCTGTGCCACCTAGGGGAAGAAAGCACTGTTTAACTCTTCAGAGTTTGTTTTGAGGTACGGAGTAGAATGCGTCCAGGTTGGGTGCAGTGGGACAACTGGAAAATGAGATACTCCGAGAAGCAGATGAAAGAGAGTTGAGGAAAGGAGAAGATACATTTTCTGTGATGTTGCTATGGTTTACAACTTATCCCTTTTAAGTTCTTTGTGAGTTGTAAGTGGGGACAGGATTTTTATTTATTTATTTATTTATTTATTTTTTGGTAGCTGAGTTGTCCTACTTGGGCTGTTTCAGGCTGAGACAAAACCACGCAGGGTAATTTATATTTGCCCCCAAATTACATTCCAGAGTGTACTGTTCATGGTTTTGAACCTAAAATATCCAGATCCAAATGAAGACCTTCCCTGTAAATCTAAGCCAAATACATGTGCCCTGAAACTGCCACGCTGTTGAGCTCTTCAGGAAACAGAGCAGGAATCAATCAGACCAGAGCCACTGCAGTTCTTAGAAAGTCACAGAGACAACGTGCAGATGACACTAAATAGAAAGAGGGATTTTTGTAGAGAAAAAGGAGGCTTATGTGGTATTATGTGGCTTTACTCCACTGATGAAATCTTAAAGCCTTCCTGCAAAACTGTACATTGAAAATGAAGATTTCGGCAACTTCCTCGACATGTGCTTTCTTGAGGAATGACAGGCTCTTTGGATGGAAAGGAATGGTCAATGGCTGCTGTGCTGGAATCAGTTTAATCTCCTTTCAGACCTCGCCACCAAAGAGCAGATACCCTTTACTACGGCGTCTCCTGGAACTTGCGGTCCATTAGCATTTTTGCAGCCCATAGTAGTAGGGTATAATTGCTAATAGAAACTAGGGAAATTCAGTGGATTAAGAGTTGTGTGACTCACCAATAATAAATTAGCCAGTAAGTGCTGATTAATTGGTAGATAATATTAGCATTCCTGATGAGGGAATTTTCAATGTTTACCTAAAGCGGAATGGGTTCATCCAAGGGAAAGGTACCGATTACTGTTATAAACTGCTTTTTAGCAGCAGCTACCTTCAAGTAACACTACGTAACTTTTTCAACATTTTATCCTTGCAATTTTCAAATAAAATTGTATGATTAAGTATAATACATAATATAGATCACAGCAAACCTGCTCCCTGATTGAAGGGGGAGCAGGAAAGATTGCTTGATTACCCTTTACTCTGTCTCTTTCCCTGCCCAGCATGGGCCCACAGACACCTCCAAAAACCGCTTTGGGATCCAGCTAAGTACATCTTGAAAATCACAGCTCTAAACCATCCCCCTTTAATTTCCTGGATCCTAGCCAGTTGGTGCCGAATTATTAGGCAAAGCCCTAACTTCTCATTTAATAGACTTGTCTTCTGGGAAAGAGTCTATTTTTCATTTGATTACTTTGTGCTTTCACTAACTAAATGTCATTAATAGTTATAAGGTTACACAGTTACTGAGTGCATACTCTGTGCCTGCCCATTTTCTAAACTCTGATCACAAGATGTAATGGGGAGATGCAAGAGACACAGTTTCCATCCCTGTGTGGGGAAGACTCCTTGTAGTAGAAATGGCAATCTGCTCCAGTATTCTTGCTTGGAAAATCTCATGGACAGAGGAGTCTGGTGGGCTACAGTCCATGGGGTTGCAAAGAGTCAGACACAACTGAGCGACTGAACACAAGACTATAAGGTAGGTGTTATTACTATTATTATCATTATTAATTTTCCAGTTTTCCAGATGAGGAAACTAAAGTTGAGGAACATTAAATAACTTGTGCAAATATATTCAATGCATCAGAATTCAGCCCGGCTTTGATTCCAAGTCTTTAGGTCTCCATATCCTCCTAGGCAGCCACCAGGGGCAGCCGTCACCTTTGGCATAGTTTGATACTCAGACAGTCCTTCTAAATTTCCAAATTAGAAAACTGATCTCTTCTCCCTAGGCTGCTGTTTTTCCATCATTAGTTTTGTCTGAATATGCTCGTATTTATTCTTGAACATTCAATACAATTAGTCACCATTTTAAATGTAACATCAAGATAAGTTAAAAACAACATGGGTCAAAATGCTAGCTTAGAAGGTGGACGGGTGCTGATTTGAATGAGTGACAACCATTTGGCTACCTTGATAAGCTGATGTAGAGAATGCTCCAGACTTTGCTTGGCCAAGGCAGGCATTGTTTATGTTCAGTTCCATGATCTCTCCCAGCTTTCATGGGGAAAAATACAACCATTTAGCAGATTTTTGCAGCCCCAGCAAAGCGTGCTAATCAGGTGCAGGCTGGGCTCCTTTCTGCCAAGATGGAAGCAAGGTTTGTGAGTTCTCTGCATTCCGCAGACTCACTGGAGGGCGCACCTGGTCTTAGTTAATTGGGTGAAGGAGTTTTGCCTGTGAGGTGAAAGGAATTAGTGACAGGTTTCCTATTCTCTCGACCCCCTGAGGTGGGATAAAAAGCATGACTGGCTCCCCCATTTTACAAGACCAGTTGGGGGAAGACATAATTAAGGGAAATATGGTGAGGCATGAGTTTTTCTCTTGTTTGGGGATGATAAAGTTCAAGTAACAAGGTTGGGTTAGCTGGCTTTCTGTTTAATATTTAGTTAGCCAGGAGTGGAGACAATCAACTAGATCATTTAGCACCACTGGGTTATAAATTTACCATTATGCGATTTAGTTGAGTGATGTTGAATAGGTCTTGTAAAGTTTATTGGAGTTCAAGAAAGGAAACCATCACACCTGGCTAGCTCTGACATAAGGGAAAGTGCCTTGTGGGAGCTGGTTAGACCTTCTAATATGATCAATGGCCTGATGTTACCCAGAAGAAAGAAATAAAGGACTTGACTTGGAAAGTGTGTTAATTCTTTCAGGCTATTTAGTATAATATAATGTACTGTAGAGTGCCCCAGGGTATTGAAAGAGTTAAACTCCCTGGACAAAATGAAGAATTACTCCCTTTTTCCTGGAAAGATCAGGCCTATATGTATAGAGAGAACTTTATTAGCAAGGGTATTAAAATTGGTTTCACTGTAAGCGATTTTCCTAGGTTCCATTTCTGTGCCATCTGTCCATTTTTTCCCTACCAGTAAAAGCAATAAAATGTACACATTCACTGAAAAGAATAGAGTTTTATTGTATCCGAGGGACATTAAATTTCTGTTCTCTTGTGAAATATTTCTTGATCTTTCAGAATACTGGCCTAACAACTGATTTCTAATATATCTGTCTCAAGTTATTCATATTTTATGTTAATGATCACAGAGATAAACTGGGTAAAAACCATGAAGAAAACAAGTCCCATTAATATAACCAATAATTGCCATTGAGAATACAAATTGCGGTTATAGTTTGACATAGAAAGGAAAATCCCAACATATGAGACATGAAATAGGGCTGACCTTGCCTTGGTGGTCAGTTTATATTGTAGAGAAAAATAAATAAAGGCACTGAAATGAATAGGAATTGGGTCTTCCAAAGAAATACAAGTTCCTAGAATTGGGGCCTAATCACAATAGAAAATCATAGGTAAGAAAGAATCAAAAGATTCAATCAGCCATGACCTTTGACATTGCTTTTTGTTAATAAAACACTACCTCAATGCAAGTCGATTCGGCCTTGTACCTTTCCCTCCGATCTGTACCTCTGCCTGGATTTAAGTTTTGTTATGAAGCATTTTCCTGCACTTGTTTAACCTTCAAACTACTAGTACTTAGTTTAAATTGAATAAAAGTTTTCAGTTGTACTTTTAACACCCAATCCAATCGTCTCTAGTTTTGAAACAGGATCATATTAAGTACTGCCTCCAAGGAATTTGGCCCAAATGAAGACAGAAATCCATACACAAGTTTGGAGCTAGAGTTTTGACCTCTGTATAATTTGGCTGTGTCATTTCCTAAAATCTTGTGGGCTGGAATATGTCATCCTGTGACAGTAATAGTATTCTGAACTGAACCCTTTTAATGCACGATCTCAAATCATTTTTCAAAGAAATAAAGAGAGTTACACATGTTATTCAGCAGGGGAAAGTCAAGGACGTGAAACTTAACTTTCCTTTCTGAAGCTGTTCTCTGAGTTGGAAATATTTCAAGGATAGTGCTTAAAATAACATAGTATTGATTTTTCTGGGCCATTAGATCACAAGTATTTTATCCAACCGCATGTTTCACACTTTACCAGAATGCGCCGGTATCTTATCTCTGTGGGCCTTTCGGTGTTTTAAAACCCACTCTTGTCCATTATCTAATCTGATCTGCAGGACAGCCCTGTGTGCCAGTTGGTTTCTCTGAACCCTTTTTCCCTGGCCTAAGATGAGGATGAGTAGCTTACCTTAGCAGCAGTTACCTGGTCAACTGCTGAGCAAGCACAGGGCCAGAAAACAACTTAGCCCTACATTGAACCCTCTGCAGGAACACTGAAACTGATGCTTGACTTTTCAGAACAATATTTAGAATACTTGGGTTTTTTAATAACATAGGAATGCATGACTGTTGTCAAATATACAGGGAATATGAAGAAATAAAAGGAATCATCATCCTCATACGCCTCCATCAAGACAAAAATACTGTCAACGTTTCCTTTCCAATCCCTCAGCTGTATATTTGTGGCATAGCTGACATAATGTTGTATTTTCATTTCTGAGAGCTGATTATTTCCATGAAAATTATAACATAAATATATTACTGAAATATTAAAATCTTTAAAAAAATTCAGTGGCAACTGATGACTGCATATATCAACATAGATTTCACTGGTCTATATTTGTACATATAAAACTGGAGTATGATAATATAAACAGCTTTGTTCATATAGTAGGGAATGAATTTAGCATTGGTTGCTTAGAATTTTCTAGAGTTATAATTTTATAATTATGAAAATAAACATTTTATAGGCTCCTGATTATTAAAAGTTCTCCCTAGTACAATAGTCTTTGTGCTCTGAAAGTCTTCATTTAGATCCCAGTTCTAGCTCTTATTCTTGTTAAGGTTAAGCAACTTAATCAAAATACTTAACTACTTTGATCTTTAGTTCTTCCTGTTTAAAGTAGTGATAATCTCAGAGTTTACAGAAGCCATTGCTTTGAGAGTTAGAAAATATGGATGCAGAACTTAGGATGATGCTGATAAGTATCAAAACATTGCAGTAAATAGTATATATTATATAATCCTCTTGCACATATAAAGACAGTTAACATGCATTCCCCTTGATATCACAGTATTTGCTATTGAATTAAGATGTTAAATGGATATTTCATCTGAGTCCCAAGGAAAATAAAATAGCATACAGAGGAATACTAAAAGGCATACAAACACTTATAAGTATCTCACCTATTTTTTACAAAGAGGTAAAAAAATTGATAACCAATATAATCTCTCCATTATATCAAATTTACACATTAAAAAAATTTGATCCATCATTCTCTGTTTTGTTCCTTTGCTCATTTTTTTTCCTTTGTTCTATTAGCATAGGAGATACAAACATTAAAAAGATAATGAGACAATGTTAGGAACATCTTTGTGGCAAAATATATTAAAGTAGTGGAAATGAACAATCTTACCTAAGTCACTGAAACTGTTTAAAGAAAAATTGAGAAATGAGAAAAAAATATTAATCAAGTTTTTAAATAAAGATAATACTTTGTTTGTCAAATGACTTTTTTGCTTTCTCTCTCTCTTTTTGATAATTGTCAGTAGTTTTTCAATATTAATCTTACCAAAGAACCAAGTTTTGGTTTTGTTGACTTACTCTTTTATATCTTTTATTTCACTAGTTTCTCCTTTTTTTCTCCTAATTAACATTTTGTTACACATTTTTGACTAATTTTCATTTTGGTCAGAATTATAATCAATATTATAGAAATACAAGTTGCAGAGAGTATGAAGATCAAATTATATCATCTAATATTATTAGACAGGAAATCCATAAACAATCTATAAGGCGTTTTGCATTGTCGTCATTGTTTAGTGGCTAAGTTGTGTCTGACTCTTTGTGACCTTATGGACTGTAGTCCCACAGGCTCCTCTGTCCATGGGATTTTCTAGGCAAGAAGACTGGAGTGGGTTGCCATTTCCTCCTCCAGGGGATCTTCCCAGGGATCAATGTAGGGATCGAACCCAGGTCTCCTGCTTGGCAAGGCAGATTCTTTACCAATGAGTCACCTGGGAATATTAACTAATTATACCAATTAATAAACTAAACGGTTGATCTTTGTTATTTAAGTTATTATCTAAGCATGTCAAGCACAATTGTAGGTTCAGGAGAAAAAGGGAGAAATGGCCTTTAATATGCAGAGACTAATAATCTTGGCAGTCTATTATTTCCTCTACCCAAAGGCCATATCTCACTTTAGGAAAAAACACTAAGTGGCTGTGGGTTGGAGGGAACCTTCTCACACACAGTCTTTCTGGCAACATTTTTGACTCATTTGTTTGGCAGAAACTTTGATAGCCTTAAGCAGCCCCATATTCATTCATATAAAAAGTGGCTGTTAGACCATACTTCTTTACCCACTGGTGCAGCAAAAATTCACAGGCCTCACATAAATGTTAAATCAAAACTCAAATGATATCTGCAATCATGTACTTGGTTTCTATTTCACCTTGAGTGAATAATCAGCTTCAGGGAACTTCCTTGACTGTCCAGCGGTTAAGATTCCATGCTTCCACAGCAGAAGACACAGGTTCAATTCCTGGTTAGGGGAACTAAGATCCCATATGCTGTGTGGCCTGGCCAAAAAACCAGAAAAGTTAGCTTCAGTAATATAACTTTTAACACCATCTCAATTATTATTATTTTTTTTGGTTTAGGAATTTAGATTTATGAATAACTTATCTCTAATGCCACATTGTCATATAAACAAGATTTAAATATCTTTGTAATTTTATGTTTTTCAAACTCCTTCCTGAAACATTATAGCATGGCATTTACTTGTAAGTAAATGTTTCCTGTTACTTGACTCAATATCTGATTTAGTAAATTCTTCTCCTACTTAATATTTGGGTCTTTCTTATAAGATATAATAACCACTCATCTTCCTCAAAATGCAACACGTACTGTATTTGTTGGCATATATTTATTATTGATACAATGACAGCTTTTTAAAAAATTTCACCCCAAATTCTCCTTAAGTTTAGAGGACACTCAGATAATACTCTTACGTGACAACTTTTCATTCGTGTGTGTGATCATAGGTTTCTTTTGAAAGCAGTGGTACAAAACGGAATGAAAGAATTCACTGTGGAATGTTGGCCCAACTGTGAATGCTAGGATACATATGATAAAGCTTCCTCACTTCCTTCAACTGACCCAAGAGAGTTTCTTCTGTGATAAGTGTGGGAACATCTTAATGGACCAGTTTCTAACAACAAAAGAATGTGCCTTATTCTCTCTGCTAACATAAGTGCTCAGTATAATCCTATGAACTTTTAAGTACCTTTTAACTGACCACCAAAGGCATTTCAAATTCTTGGACGAGAGGACTGTAGTATTTTTCAACTCAGCTTCCTACTTAACATGATGATAGTAATGCTAATTGTATTCAGGAATCCCAATTGCCCCCATTTTTTTTAAAAAAAAGTTGAAATTATTAATAAAGGGTAAGGTGCTAAAAGTTGAAAACTTAAATATGGCTACAAAGTAGAAATATAAACAGAGAACTCATGATATCATATGAGAAGAAATACACCTTCTTGCAAACAGGCCGAATTTGTGACAACAGGTTTGTTTTTCTTGGTGTCAATGTCTTCAGTAAGTACTTTGCCAAAGTTCCATTCTAGTTCAAAGAGGGAAAAGAAAGCCACAGAGATAGTAATAACAAGACTTGGAAGGTTTGGACGATTTCTCTCTTGTGAGTTAAGATTATTTTTAAGAGTAGACACAATCAAGCAGATTTGTTTTTTTTTTTTTAAATTGAAAAGTTCTGCTTTGTGCTGAGAGCTAATATTTTTAAGAAGCATTGTTGAATTTGGGCCGTACATACGAGACTGGGGAGGTGTTCCTGTCAGACTATACACCACATCTTTTTTCTTTTTCTTTCAAACTGTTGAGGTTATGAGGGGCCTGAATACAGTCATGTAAAAAAAAATTATAACAATAAAATATGTAATAGGAACCAGGATCTCGGGATCCTTTAAGAGTTTGAACTTTTTACCCTTCTAACATTGCTTTTTCCCCCTCTTTCTCAAGATGTCAATCTATCCATTAATCACCACTAAATAATCCTCCAAGGATTATTTATAAAAATGCATGAGTGTATATGTGTGTGGGTTCATTTCCACTGGAGTGAACTGGATAGGTGGAAGATGGCTGAGAAAGCAAATGAAAACAGCAAATATGTTACTAAAATTTAAAGTGCAGATCTGTCTTATTTTTGTCTCCCCCTCCTTTACTTGGTAGTTTCCTAGTATTTTAATCTGTGTCTTTTACTGAGGATGTCTGTCTGCACCATCACTACTGCTCCACACTTGGCCCATTGACCTCTAACCTTCTTATATCTAGGTAAGAGGGCAAAGGGGCTCCCCTCCTTGGGTCAGCGGTTAAGGATCCACCTGCAATGCAGGAGATGCGCCATGTAGCGCCGGTAACAACCCATGGGGTCCCAAGAGTCGGACACGACTGAAGCGACTTAGCACGCAGCGCAGAGGGCAAAGAATACACCTAAGTAAAGGGAAAATGCTGTAAACATGTCTGGCACTCTAAATAGCAGTTCACTGGAATATTTGACAATGAGCACATGCCACTTGCCCTGTCTTAATGTTGCTTGACGAAATGATGCCTCGATGGGGCTCGCTTTCTTACCCATGCTGAGTCATTTGAGTGCTGTCTGACTCTGCGACCCCATGGACTGTAGCCCACCAGGCTCCACTGCCCATGCGATTCTCCAGGCGAGAATACTGGGGTGGGTTGCCATACGCTCCTCCAGAGGGTCTTCCTGAAACAGGGACTGAATCCATGTCTCCTGTGTCTCCTGCATTGCAGGTGGAATCTTTACCCACAGAGCCACCTGGGAAGCCCCTATCTTACAGCTCTTTCTTTACTGACAAGGTGTCCCCATCCTACTTAACTGAGTTGCATTATGGAAACTCTAGGTGGTAAAGAACCTGCCTGCTTATGCCAGAGATATAAAGTATGTGGGTTAGATCCCTGGGTGGGGAAGATGTCCTGGAGGAGGTTCTGGCAACCTACCCCAGTATTCTTGCCTGGAGGATCCCATAGACAGAGGAGCCTGGTGGGCTACAGTCCACAGGTTCACAAAGACTTGGACAGGACTGAAGCAACTTAGCACAGCACAGTGCTTGCCTGAATAAGCCTTTCTTCTCACTCTTACCTTTCCATTCCTTGCTCCCTCCATGATACTTACACAAATAAGATAAATTTTACAAAATAAACTAGGATTAAAATTTGGATGTTTGTAGTTTAAAATTTGTATATTTATTATCTGGAAGGTGGTAGACATTTCTTTGTATGTTTTACAATCTCTGATTATCATGCTCATTGGTCCTTCAAATGCTAATTTTCACATGTGAGTTTTATTAACTTTTTTTTTTTAAATTTTAAGTCCCCAACTTTGTTCAAGACACTTTGAAGCATTATTTTTTGACCTGGTTTATAGTTGTAATGCTTTACTTGGCAGAGGAGGAAAAAATGATAAGCTTGGATTTCAGCATACAAACTAGATTTTTGAGTGTGATTAAAGTTTCTTTAAAATGTTTATTCTTAAGTTCCCAGTAACCTTTATAGTAAATGCTTCTATGCTACTTTTCTGCATATATTCTTGACTCTCAAATTAAAATTTGAAATGAATCATAACTAAGTATTGCAATGAGGAAGGCATTAAAAAAAACAAACAATGTGTTCTCAGAAATGTTGGATAATCTCAGGAAACCTGTATTATGGTGAATCAATAACAGTATCTCATTTCTCACTCAATGAAACTTCTTTTCATTTTGGTGTTTTGTTGATATTAAAGAATTAACCTTTATTTGGTCCTTTAATCTCAGTGATGGTTTCAGTTCAGTTCAGTTGCTCAGTCATGTCCAACTCTTTGCAACCCCATGGACTGCAGTATGTCAGACTTCCCTGTCCATCACCAGCTCCCAGAGTTTACCCAAACTCATGTCCATTGAGTTGGTGATGCCGTTTAATCATCTCATCCTCTGTTGTCCCCTTCTCCTCCTGCCTTCAATCTTTCCCAGCATCAGGGTCTTTTCAAATGAGTCAGCCCTTTTCATCAGTTGGCCAAAGTATTGGAGTTTCAGCTTCAGCTTCTGTCCTTCCGATGAATATTTAGGACTGATTTCCTTCAGAATGAACTGGTTGGATCTCCTTGCAGTCCAAGAGACTCTCAAGGGTGTTCTCTAACACCACAGTTCAAAAGCATCAATTCTTCAGCACTCAGCTTTCTTTACAGTCCAACTCTCACATCCATACATGACCACTGGAAAAACCATAGCCTTCACTAGACTGACCTTTGTTGGCAAAGTAATGTCTCTGCTTTATAATATGCTGTCTAGTTTGGTCATAAATTTCCTTTCAGTGAGTAAGCGTCTTTTAATTTCATGGCTGTAGTCACCATCTGCAGTGATTTTGGAGCCCAGAAAAATAAAGTCTGACACTGTTCCCCCATTTATTTGCCATGAATTGATGGGACTGGATGCCATGATCTTTGTTTTCTGAATGTTGAGCTTTAAGCCAATGTTTTCACTCTCCTCTTTCAGTTTCTTTAAGAGTCTCTTTAGTTCTTCTTCACTTCCTGTCATAAGGGTGGTGTCATCTGCATATCTGAGGTTATTGATATTTCTCCCGGCAATCTTGATTCCAGTTTGTGCTTCTTCCAGCCCAGTATTTCTCATGATGCACTATGCATATATGTTAAATAAGCAGGGTGACAATATACAGCCTTGGTTTATACCCTATCAAAACAGTTTATCCTCAAAAGGTATACAGCACTTAATTGTATCTTTTCATATTCACAAAACTAGCTTATTAGATAAACATACCTTAAGCAAATGAAGCCTCAAGCATAAATTGAGAAAAAATATAAAAATAAAGATCTACAAATTATCAAGAGCTATGGATTTAAAAAAAAGTGTTATTAAATTTGTTAAATTTAAAGCAACAAGAAAAGATGGTCATGTTGCTATCATTCTCAAACTGCAGTAAATATTGAGCTTACTGCAATTTTCTGATTATTTCAACTCGTTAACTGTATTAATTAAAAAAAATAAAATCTTCAGATGCTGTTTAAGTCACGTTGCTCAGTCACGTCTGACTCTTTGCCATCCAGCAGACTGTAACCTGCCAGGCTCCTCCATCAAGGGGATTCTTCAGGCAAGAATATTGGAATGTGTAGCCCTTCCCATCTCCAGGGACCTTTCTGACCCAGGAATTGAACCTGGGTCTCCTGCACTGCAGAAAAATTCTTTATCAACTAGTTGTAGCTATATATACCAATCATCAATATGAAACCCGATTTTGATATTAGGACAAGTTATTTTAACTGGCTTCATACTATTTTAATGATTCAGTCCAGTTCATTCACTTAGTCCTGTTCGACTCTTTGTGACCCAGTGGACTGCAGTACACCAGGCTTCGCTACACCAACCATTTAATGATTAGAGATGTAGTACACCAATATACCAATCATTTTAATGATTAGAAATGTAATTTTTATCTGATTTCCAGGGAAGTAAATAATAAGGGAGTGAAATGATGAAAGTAATATATCTGTCTTGAAATCAGAAGTGTTAAAATGTTGAACTCTATAAAGCAATCTAATTTGAAATCAAATATAATAATAAAAAAGATCAGTTATAGCATATGTGGCTTCTGGATTTCATTCACAGATTCATTTTCTGCATGAAGCTATCCTCTTAAGATTACAAATACATCTTGGAACTGGTGGGCATCTACTAGAGCCTTCACTTCCTTTGTCTTTTTTCTAATTAAATGAAAAAAAACCAGCAGATAAATAAATGGAAAATATGAATGAACGTCCCTCATAGCTCAGTTGGTAAAGAATCTTCCTGCAATGTAGGAGATACAGAATGTGTGGGTTCAGTCCCTGGGTCAGGAAGATCCCTTGGAGAAGGAAATAGCACTCCAGTAATCTTGCCTGGAGAATCCCATAGACGGAGCCTGGCAAGCTGCAGTCCCTGGGGTCGCAAGAGTCAGACTCGACTTAGTGACTAAACCACCATGACTGGAGCTATTAGCTTTGGCTTTAATATGGATATTTAGACTATAATTTCCTGGTATTGCCCTCTTCCACACTAGTTTTGCTATTTTGGGGATCATTGCAAATACATAAAATTGTACATTATTTAAACATATAAACATAATTGACTTATATAAGCAAGGGAAGGAAATAGATCATCAGCTTTGCATCAGTATGTTCCAATGCCTACATTCTGTTTTATTCTGTTTTTCCCTCTGGATAGACAGATCTCAACAGGCTGAAGAGAAGCATGTAGAGCTAATCATTTTAAGGGCATATCATGCGATTGTTCATAGTCACATTTTCTTGAAATATACATTATTAGGAAAAGTATGCTGGTGGTGAATATTCAAGAGATTTAAGTTCTAGAGTAAAGAGATTCCCTGTTGATCTAGTGGTTAGAATTCTGTCTTCTGAATGCCTAGGGCTTGAGTTCAACTCATAGACAGAAAACTAAGATCTTACAAGCTGCGGCAGGGCCAAAAATAAAATATGTTCTAAAGCAGAACTCCTGGACTTTACCTTGTTTATAATAGAGAACTGTTTATATGATTATATTTTATTTCTAGAGTATAAAGTATTTTTTACGGACCTTTAGAAAGTGATACACAAATAATTAAGGCTGATTTCAATTATCTACTTCAATGAGCATCTACCTACCTTAGAAACTGATGGAATTACTTAAAATACTTAATGCTAAAAAGCATATCTGTAATTGTAAGCATTCTTTATGGAATAAATAAATAGGGTAGTGCTCGATCACAAATAAAGACATTGCATCCACAATCTATATGATTTTTCTACATACAAACAGCCCTCAAATCTACAAACAAATTATCAGAAGTAATGATAGAATTTAGCAAGATAGGTAGATAGAAAACCATAATCCAAAAACAACAAAAAAATTTCAATTGCATTTATATTTGAGCAAAAACTGAAGTAATTAAACATCATTTCATAATTTTTAAATTATGTCCATTCAAACAAACTCATGTCCATTGAGTCGGTGATGCCATCCAATCATCTCATTCTCTGTCATCCCCTTTTCCTCCCTACTATAAGTTCAGTATCTTCAAGTTCAGAATCTACAAGTTCAGTAGGCCAATTCTTCTTCTTTTTTTTTTCAGGAGGCCAGTTCTAAATTGTATATGGAATAGCAAAAGTCCAAGCATAGTAAATATTTATTGAATAATAAGAAAAATGTGACAGGCTTAGTCTTACTATATTCCAATGAGTATAATAAAGCTATAGTCCTCTAAAGGTATGTTATTGACTCAGTTCAGTTAGTCGCTCAGTCATGTCCAACTCTTTCCAGTCCCATGGACTGCAGCACACCAGGCTTCCCTGTCCATCACCCACTCCCAGAGTTTACTCAAACTCATGTGCATCGAGTCGGTGATGCCACACAACCATCTCATCCTCTGTCGTCCACTTCTCCTCCCACTTTCAATCTTTCCCAGCATCAGGGTCTTTTCCAATGAGCCAGTTCTTCACATCAGGTGGCCAAAGTATTGGAGTTTCAGTTTTAGAATCAGTCCTTCCAATTAATATTCAGGACTTATTTCCTTTAGGACTGACTGGTTGGATCTCCCTGCAGTCCAAAGGACCCTCAAGAGTCTTCTCCAACACCACAGTTCAAAGGCATCAGTTTTTATATCTGTGTCACTTTTGCTGTCTTGCATATTGGGTCATCGTTTTCATCTTTCTAAATTCCATATATATGCATTAGTATACTGTATTGGTGTTTTTCTTTCTGACTTACTTCACTCTGTATAATAGGCTCCAGTTTCATCCACCTCCATTAGAACTGATTCAAATGCATTATTTTTAATAGCTGAGTAATAGCCCATTGTGTATACGTACCAAAGCTTTCTTATCCATTCATCTACTGATGGACATCTAGGTTGCTTCCATGTCCTAGCTATTGTAAACAGTGCTGCAATGAACACTGGGGTATACATGTCTCTTTCAAGTCTGGTTTCTTCGGTGTGTATGCCCAGCATAAACCACTACAATATTGTAAAGTAATCAACCTCCAACTAAAATAAATTAGTTAATTTTTAAAAAGCATTAATTCTTAGGCACTCAGCTTTCTTTATAGTCCAACTCTCTCCTCCATACATGACTAATGGAAAAACCATACCCTTGACTAGATGGACCTTTGTTGGCAAAGTAATGTCTCTGCTTTTTAATATGCTTTCTATGTTGGGCTTAGCTTTTCTTCCAAGGAGCAAGTGTCTTTTAATTTCATGGTTGCAGTCACCATTTGCAGTGATTTGGGAGCCCAAGAAAACAGAGTCTCTCACTGTTTCCATTGTTTCCCCATCTATTTGCCATGAAGTGATGGGACCAGATACCATTATCTTAGTTTTCTGAATGTTGAATATAATTTCATCAATAAAAGGAATAGAAGAAAGCTTAGAAACACAACCCACATACATACTGACACTTGAAGTATGAGAAAATGGCATTGTAGATCACAGAAAAAGAATGAATTGTATTGTAATAACTTTGTATAATAAGAGATGGAACTAGACTTAACATGGTGGTCATTTTACAATATGTAAAAATACTGAACCACTATGTTCA
The DNA here is from genome assembly GCF_016772045.2 of Ovis aries. Taxonomy (NCBI): domain Eukaryota; kingdom Metazoa; phylum Chordata; class Mammalia; order Artiodactyla; family Bovidae; genus Ovis; species Ovis aries. The sequence goes on from NC_056060.1 coordinate 94,061,706, forward strand.
ACACCTGAAACTATTATAATATTATGCATCAATTATACTTCAATTAAAATGGATTACTTACTTTAAAAAGGACAAATCACAAAATTATATGAAAAATGTAATTAAATTTGAAATTCACATCATACGCAGAAATTTCAGACAGTTTTATGAAGAGAAAATTTTAAAATTTTAGAAGAAAACCTTTAAAAAGTTCATGGATTTTAGGTAGAGAATAAGTTTAACTTAAAGGAAATATTGATTAATTTTACTAATTAAAATTAGGACCTTGAATTTGCCAATAAATTCTACCAAACAAATGAGAAAATAAATCACATGTTTATAGTGTTTATAGACTAAAGATAAAAAGGATCAATGTTCAGAACATGTAGCATTTTCTACTATCAATAACAACAACAACAAAAACTACAACTGAATAGAAGAGTGGGGAAGGCAGAGCAGATAATTAACAGAAGTAGGAAATGTCAATTAGCAATAAAAAGCATGTCAGGTTATTACTTTGTGATATCCCATTTCAAAGCCTCCAGGTTAGCAAAAGTCAAAGTCTGAAAATACCAAACATTTCGACAGTATAGTGCAATGCATATTCATAAAGTGCTGAGATTAGTACTTAAAATAGGAACTATATAGTAACTTTGAAGATATATATATGCAGCAATTATACTCTCATTCACTAACATGGACTAGAGAAAATCATTCATATGTAGTGGATCACATGGAAAATAATTATTAGAAGCATTATTATAACTGAAAAAAACTGGAGAAAAACAAAAGTCCAGCAAAATAATGTTGATTAATGAATTATAATACATTCACTAAATAGAATATTTTAAAGCAGTGAAACAAAATTAGAGCTATGTGTACAAATGGAGCTTCCCAGGTGGCGATAGTGGTAAAGAACTCACCTGCGAATGCAGGAGATACAGGAGACACAGGTTCTATCCCTGTGTTGGGAAGATCCCTTGGAGGAGGTCATGGCAACCCACTTCAGTATGCTTTCTTAGAGAAACCCATGGACAGAAGAGCCTGTTGGGATACTGTTCACAGGGTCTCAAGATTTGGATGTGGCTGAAGTGACTTAGCACATACATGTGTAAAAACATGTATAGGTCTTTAAAACTTCACATTGAATAGAAAAAGAATATTGTAGAAAAGTAAATACAATCTAATTCCAGTTGCATAAAGTTCAATTCAAGTTGAGCTAAACAATATGGCAGGGCTAGTTTAGACAGAGGAATTGGGAAGAGAATGGACACATAGGAAAAACAGAATTTGAAACATTCTCCCATTTAACTATTATTTTTTATAATTTTTACTTCAATTTTTCCATTCAGTTAATATAAATATATATGTTATGTATAATCTTTCTATGCTTTAAATTATACTAATATAAATTTCAGAGTTAGCATTAACTCTCCCCCACCCCACTCTCCATTATGAGCACAGATGTGTGTTAATGTTGTAAAATGTGGACGCAAACATTAGTCTGTCACTTACTAGCTGTGTTAACTAAAAGAGGATATATAACATTTTGATAGATAAATGTAATATTACTTTCCTGCAGTGTTTGATAGGAAAACAAAATAGAATTTATATAATGCATGTAGCAGAGTGCTTCCAATATAACAAATGCTCAACTTCAAATATATCATTCTAAAATTCTTTGGTGATACATTATACAAAGCTATTTTAAACTAGCTTACAACTTTGGTGAGATCCAGTATTTTGAAGATCATTTCAAACTGAGGTTTGAAATACACTGCAGGTTGACATTAGTAGGCAAGGAGAGGAAGAACTTTTTATCATGAGAAAGTAAATGTATTAGAATATCTCAAATGAAATAAACCAGAAAAGAAGGATGGAAAAAAGGAGGAAAGAAGAGTCCTGATTCTTGAGCAGATAGATATGAAATTTCAAAATCATAAGTTTGATTGAAAAGGAAGGCCTAACACAAAAAATGGTAAGAAAAGATGTTTGGGGCCTGGGTTGAGAAATGGGGCCGCATTCATGGCCGTAGAGAGAGTGGGACTCGGGCATAGTCTTTTGTTTTTGACTAGAATGTCCCCAAACCTGCAGCACAGCTATAATGTGTGAGTCAATTACTGGGATGCTCCGGGACAGTCATTATTGAGGATATCATGGATGGCAAAGTATATAACATGATTCAGACAGTACTTTCAACAAGTGGTGTGGGAAAAACTGGATGGCTATATATAAAAGGATGAAATTAAAACATTTTCTCACATCACATATAAAAATAAACTCAGAATGGATTAAAGAGTTATATGTAAGGTCTGAAACCAACTCTGTGACATAAATTGCAGGGACTGTTTTTCTCATCTAGCTCTTAAGGCAAAAGAAATACAAATAAAATTAAACAAATGGAACGAATTAAATTTAAAATTTTTGCATAGCAAAGAAAACCAACAAAATGAAAAGACTACCTGCTGAAGATATGACTGATAAGGAATTAATATTCAAAACATAAAAACATTTCATACAACTCAATGTGAAACAAATAAACAAACAAAGATTTTAAACTGGGCAGAAGAGATTAATATTTCTCAAAAGAAGACATGTACATTGTCATCAGGCAAATGAAAAGATGTTCATCATCTTATCATCAGAGAATTGCAAATCAAAACCATAATGAGCTATCAGAACAGCTAACATTAAAAAAGTCTGTAAATAGCAAATGCTGGTGAAAATGTGAAGAAAGTGGAAGTCCTGTACACTGTTGGTGAGGATGCAATTTGGTGTAGTCATTATGGAAAACAGTATGGAGTTTCTTCTAATAACTAAAAATAGAACTACCATATGTCCCAGCAATTCCACTCCTGGGTATATATCTAAAAAATATGAAAACAATAATTTGGAAATGTATATGTGCCCCAATGTTCATAGCAGCATTGTTTACAATAGCCAAGATATGGAAGCTAGTGTTCACTGAAAAATGAATGGATAAAGAAATTATGGCATATATAAATATGGCATATTACATGAAAAAGAATGAAATTCTGCTCTTTGCAACAAGGTGCATAAATCCAGAGGATACTATGCATAGTGAAATAAGTCAGAGAAAGACAAGCAGTGGATGTTATCACTTGCCCATGGAATCTAAAAATAAAACAAGTGAATCTATATCACATACAGAAACAGACTCTATAGAGAATAAAATAGTGGTTATCAATGGGGAGCAGAAAAGGGGAGGGCCAAAACAGGTTTAGGCAATTAAGAGGTACAAAAAACTATGTATAAAATAAATAAGCAATGAGCATATATTTTATGGCACAAGAAATATAGTGATTATTTTATAAAACTTTAAATGGAGCACAGTCTATAAAAATATTGAATAATTTTGTTACATGCCTTAGCTAATATAATATTGCAAATAAAAAATTGAAGCTAACAAGAAACCAAAACTTTACTGGAACAGGTAGACATACAAAGAGACAGTCATTATTTTCTAAATGTTTTTCAAATGTTTTTTCCTTCCTCCATCCTGCCCCCCACTCACTATTGCTCTCTCTTCATCTTTCTATAAGAACTATTAACTAATTTTGACATTTGATATTAAAAACTAGTTAAATGTTGATTCTCCCAGGGACAGAGGAGCCTAGTGTGCTGCCATCTATGGGGTCGCACAGAGTCAGACACGACTGAAGCGACTTAGCAGCAGCAGCAGCACTACTGTTTGGGGAAAATAAATTATACTTAAAAATATGAGTGGAAAGTGCAATCAAATATTTCAATGAGCTTGGATATTTCAAAATTCAGAAGTTGCATATTAAAGCATATTAAACCATTCTGATCATATATATAATCATATTTTATTTTGCATATTTTCTAGAAAGTTAATTGAATATAGTATTTGAACTTTATACTTTGCTTACCCCGTGCTTACTGTTTTTAAATTGTTGATGCTAATTAACTAAAAATTTCTTAAAATGATCTGGTGTCTATTGTTTTCTTGTGATACTCTTAAAAAAAGTAGGGTTTGAGGCAAGTACTACAGTTCATGTAGTTTATTAGGGAGGGGTTTGGAAGAGGTGGGAATGAGAGGAGTAAGGAGTGAGGCAGGGAAATAGACAAGCCAGCGTGAAGTCCTGTTGTTCTGAGCTGCAAGGATGTGGCTCTTCTAGGATCTTCTAGACAAGTAAGTCAGGAAAAGAAGGACTTCCGACTCTGTGGAAGAGAATAACTAGAGAATCTCTCCATATGCTCCCAGCCCCCACTGACTACATGTGACCCCTGGATGGTGTTAATTCTCCCATGATTCCCGGCTGCACTTAGGTTTGAATTAGATGATTTTGTTTTGGAGAAAGCTCTGAAGCAGAATGTGAAAAGATTACAAATTTTGCTAGAGAAGTGACCCTTCTGGGGTTCAGAGCAGAAATGTCTCTTTCACTATATATAATATATATATATACACACAGAGTAGAACTGCCTCCTGTAATATATATATGCGTATATATAATATAATAAATCCCAATTTTAGTACCAAGACACGCAGCTATTTGATTGCAACTGTAAAGTTATATAACATACAAACTACAACAGTCTCAAAAACTTTACTCTTAATGCTGAATAAGTTATATTACCTAATCATGTAAAATAAAGTAGATTGCCTTTGCCTTCATGTGTTCCTGTAATTCTCTATCTCAGCCTAAAACTGTTACCTTTTAGTTATATTTTAAAAATAAACAACATTGCTAATTTAACTACTTTAACACATTACTAAACAAAATATCTCTATGGAACAGAAAAGAGCTTGTGACTCTTTTAAGTGTCTGTAAGTATAAAATAAGAAGCAAGTTACCCTCATGAGGTTAGTTCCAGCAGCATGAGATCATAGTAAAGTGCCTAGTCACAAGATCACACATCGAGAAATGCAAAATGCTTCACAAGTTACAGAGCTGCTTTCGAAGACTAGTGTTGGGGACCCATGAAGCAAAGAAATAGAAAAGATACTATTTTGAATAGTGCCTGTGTCCATGATATATTCACATGAATTCAGAGGATGAAAAAAATATATATTGTACTGGTTAGAGACCATGAAAAGAAACACTAGGAAGATTGTCTATTTTTATCATGGACATATCAAAACAAAATACTTAGAATATTCAAGTGGAAACAAATATTTTGAAAATAGGGCTATATGAAAAGACTCATAACTGTGTGCATCGTACACAGAGGCAGAATACAAGGTCAAGAGCCGTGACCAACAACCTTAGGAAGTGAAGTGAAGTCAGTCAGTCGTGTCCAACTCTTTCTGACCCCATGGACTGTACCAGGCTCCTCAGTCAGTGGAATTTTCCAGGCAAGAGTATCAGTTCAGTTCAGTTCAGTCGCTCAGTAGTGTCTGACTCTTTGCGACCCAATGAATCGTACGTGAACTCAAACCTCAGCATTGCCTGAGGCAGACCAAAGCTGTGCCTTTTACTTGCTTGGTCCACACCAAGCTATTTGAACATTCTACTGCAGCACACTAAGTTTTCAAATGCAGAGAGAAGTATGTTTTATGTCATAGATTGCTCTGAAGAGTCAGTAAATTAGTATTAATAATATTAGCCACATTATTAATGGTAAATATTCATCAAAATAGCAAATCAAGATGACCCAATTTTTTTTTATATATTGTTAATAACACTCTTTACTGACAAAAGTGTCTTGCTTTGGGAGAGAAATTATATTATATCATTCATTAACATTTATTCTGAGAAGTCTGACATTTAAATAATCAATTTTGAATTCACAGAGAAGGCTTAGCACATAGCCTGTCTCTAGATTCAGATGTATATTAAATTATATTAGAAGATGATAATTCTAATAGAATTCAGGTCTCTATATATCTTCAGCTTTGTGCAAAGTATTAGAATATCACTGGCTTTTGTTACATATGAAGTGCTTTTGCTAAGTAAAAAACAAACAAACAAAAAAAACCCCAAAAGTTTATGAGCTAAGAATTTTTAAAATTTCTTTGTAGTTGGTGTGACTAATGATCATTTTGTACATTGTTAAAGAATAATTATTCGTTCAGTACAGTTCAGTTGCTCAGTCGTGTCTGACTCTTTGTGACCCCATGAATCGCAGCACGCCACTCTTCCCTGTCCATCACCAACTCCTGGAATTCACTCAGACTCACGTTCATCGAGTCAGTGATGCCATCCAGCCATCTCATCCTCTGTCGTCCCTTTCTCCTCCTGCCCCCAATCCCTCCCAGCATCAAGTCTTTTCCCGTGAGTCAACTCTTCCCATGAGGTGGCCAAAGTACTGGAGTTTCAGCTTTAGCATCATTCCTTCCAAAGGACATCCAGGGCTGATCTCCTTCAGAATGGACTGGTTGGATCTCCTTGTAGTTCAAGGGACTCTCAAGAGTCTTTTCCAACACCACAGTTCAAAAGCATCAATTCTTTAGTGCTCAGCCATCTTCACAGTCCAACTCTCACATCCATACATGACTACTGGAAAACAATTGCCTTGACTAGACAGACCTTAGTCGGCAAAGTAATATCTCTGCTTTTGAATATGCTATCTAGGTTGGTCATAACTTTTCTTCCAAGGAGTAAGCGTCTTTTAATTTCATGGCTGCAATCACCATCTGCAGTGATTTTGGAGCTCAAACAAAGTCTGACACTGTTTCCACTGTTTCCCCATCTGTTTCCCATGAAGTGATGGGACTGGATGCCATGATCTTCGTTTTCTGAATGTTGAGCTTTAAGCCAACTTTTTCACTCTCCTCTTTCACTTTCCTCCAGAGGCTTTTTAGTTCCTCTTCACTTTCTGCCATAAGGGTGGTGTCATCTGCACATCTGAGGTTATTGATATTTCTCCTGACAGTCTTGATTCCAGCTTGTGCTTCTTCCAGCCAAGTGTTTATCATGATGTACTCTGCATATAAGTTAAATAAGCAGGGTGACAATATGCAGCCTTGATGTACTCCTTTTCCTATTTGAAACCAGTCTGTTGTTCCATGTCCAGGTCTAACTGTTGCTTCCTGGTCTGCATACAGATTTCTCAAGAGGCAGGACAGGTGGTCTGGCATTCCCATCTCTCTCAGAATCTTCCACAGTTTATTGTGATCCACAGAGTCAAAGGTTTTGTCATAGTCAATAAAGCAGAAATAGATGTTTTTTTGGTATTCTCTTGCTTTTTCCATGATCCAGCAGATGTTGGCAATTTGATCTCTGGTTCCACTGCCTTTTCTAAAACCAGCTTGAACATCAGGGAGTTCACGGTTCATGTATTGCTGAAGCCTGGCTTGCAGAATTTTGAGCATTACTTTAATAGCATGTGAGATGAGTGCAATTGTGCAGTAGTTTGAGCATTCTTTGGCTTTGCCTTTCTTTGGGATTGGAATTAAAACTGACCTTTTCCAGTCCTGTGGCCACTGCTGAGTTTTCCAAATTTGCTGGCATATTGAGTGCAGCACTTTCACAGCATCATCTTTCAGGATTTGAAATAGCTCAGCTGGAATTCCATCACCTCCACTAGCTTTGTTTTTAGTGATGCTTTCTAAGGCCCATTTGACTTCACATTCCAGAATGTCTGGCTCTAGATGCGTGATCACACCATTGTGATTATCTGGGTCATGAAGCTCTTTTCTGTACAGTTCTTCCATGTATTCTTGCCACCTCTTCTTAATATCTTCTGCTTCTGCTAGGTCCATACAATTTCTGTCCTTTATTGAGCCCATTTTTGCATGAAATGTTCCCTTGGTATCTCTAATTTTCTTCAAGAGATCTCTAGTCTTTCCCATTCTGTTCTTTCCCTCTATTTCTTTGCATTGATCGCTGAAGAAGGCGTTCTTATCTATTCTTGCTATTCTTTGGAACTCTGCATTCAAATGCTTATATCTTTCCTTTTCTCCTTTGCTTTTCACCTCTCTTCTTTTCACAGCTATTTGTAAGTCCTCCCCAGACAGCCATTTTGCTTTTTTGCATTTCTTTTCCATGGGGATGGTCTTGATCCCTGTCTCCTGTACAATGTCACAAACCTCATTCCATAGTTCATCAGGCACCCTATCTATCAGATCTAGGCCCTTAAATCTATTTCTCACTTCCACTGTATAATCATAAGGGACTTGATTTAGGTCATACCTGAATGGTCTAGCAGTTTTCCCTACTTTCTTCAGTTTAAGTCTGAATTTCTTCAGTTGAAGTCAAGGGGTTCATGATCTGAGCCACAGTCAGCTACTGGTCTTGTTTTTGTTGGCTGTATAGAGCCTCTCCATCTTTGGCTGCAAAGAATATAATCAATCTGATTTAGATGTTGACCGTCTGGTGATGTCCATGTGTAGAGTCTTTTCTTGTGTTGTTGGAAGAGGGTGTTTGCTATGACCAGTGCATTTTCTTGGCAAAACTCTATTAGTCTTTGCCCTGTTTGATTCTGCATTCCTAGCCCAAATTTGCCTGTTACTTCAGGTGTTTCTTGACTTCCTACTTTTGCATTCCAGTCCCCTATAATACAAAGGACATCGTTTTTAGGTGTTAGTTCTAAAAGGTCTTGTAGGTCTTCATAAAACCGTTCAACTTCAGCTTCTTCAGTGTTACTGGTTAGGACATAGACTTGGATTACCATGATATTGAATGGTTTGCCTTGGAGATGAACAGAGATCATTCTGTCGTTTTTGAGATTGCATCCAAGTACTGCATTTTGGACTCTTTTGTTGACCATGATAGCCTCTCCATTTCTTCTGAGAGATTCCTGCCCGCAGTAGTAGATATAATGGTCATCTGAGTTAAATTCATCCATTCCAGTCCATTTTAGTTCGCTGATTCCTAGAATGTTGACATTCACTCTTGCCATCTCTTCTTTGACCACTTCCAGTTTGCCTTGATTCATGGACCTGACATTCCAGGTTACTATGCAATATCGCTCTTTACAGCATCAGACCTTGCTTCTATCACCAGTCACATCCACAGCTGGGTATTGTTTTTCCTTTGGCTCCATCCCTTCATTCTTTCTTGAGTTATTTCTCCACTGATCTCCAGTAGCATACTGGGCACCTACTGACCTGGAAAGTTCCTCTTTCAGTATCTTATCATTTTGCCTTTTCATACTGTTCATGGGGTTCTCAAGGCAAGAATATTGAAGTGGTTTGCCATTCCCTTCTCCAGTGGACCACATTCTGTCAGACCTCTCCACCGTGACCTGCCCACCCTGGGTTGCCCCGCAGGCATGGCTTGGTTTCATTGAGTTAGACATGGCTGTGGTCCTAGTGTGATTGGATTGACTAGTTTTCTGTGATTATGGTTTCAGTGTGTCTGCCCTCTGCTGCCCTCTTGCAACACCTACCATCTTACTTGGGTTTCTTTGACCTTGGGCATGGGATACCTCTTCACAGCTGCTCCAGCAAAGCACAGCCACTGCTTCTTACCTTGGACGAGGGGTATCTCCTCACCACTGCCTTTCCTGACCTTCAACGTGGGATGGCTCCTCTAGGCCCTCCTGCGCCCACGCAGCCACCACTCCTTGGAAGTGGGGTTGCTCCTCCATGCCGCTGCCCCTGGCTTCAGGCTTTGGGTAGCTCCTCTCAGCCGTTGTCCCTGGCCTTGGATGCGGGGTAGCTCCTCTTGGCTGTCGCTTCTGACCTCGGACGGGGTAGCTCCTCTCGGGCGTTCCTGTGCTGTCGCAGCCTGGCACTCTAGGCCACTGCCCCTGACCTCGGACGTGGGGTAGCTAATGCGCCGGCTGCAGCCGCCTGCGCTTGGTGTTTAGCCAAAGCAACTAATTGAAGAGAAAATTTGAATACCTTAAATAAATATATCATTATTGTAAAAACTACATGAAAAATATTACCATATATTGATACAGCAATGGCAACCCACTGCAGTACTCTTGCCTGGAAATTCCCATGGACTGAGGAGCCTGGTGGGCTGCAGTCCATGGGGTTGCAAAGAGTTGGACACGACTGAGTGCCTTCCCTTTCAATTTTCACTTTCATGCATTGGAGAAGGAAATGGCAACCCACTCCAGTGTTCTTGCCTGGAGAATCCCAGGGATGGTGGAGCCTGGTGTGCTGCCATCTATGGGGTCACACAGAGTTGGTCACTACTGAGGTGACGCAGCAGCAGCAGCAGCAGCAGCAGCAGCAGCAGCAGCAGCATGCACTTTAAGCAAAAACATAACTTCAGGAGAGTATGGTTAGAATGCTCATTAACATTATTTAATGAGTCTTCTAATTTTAATCATTAAGAATAATTGCAAAACTTAATAGACAATATTTTATCAATATTTTGAAATTCATGATATTTGAATTTCACATCCATTTTCATAGCGATAAGAAATTTCAGCATTTTATTTTAATAGTATAAAAGGAAGAGTGATGGTTTTAAAGAATGAATATATATTTGGAGCACAATTTAGAGACTTAGTACTCTGAAATCTTGCTAATACTTGTAGATAAATTTCCTTCTATTGATGTAAATAAATCATAAACCTTCTTTTGCCATTTGCTACCACCTACATGTGTGAATAAAATTTCCTGTTGAAGATATTTGAAAAACCTGCAGCAACCATTGAAAGTGTTGATCAATTTTCAGGTTAAAATCTGGGAAAATAAAATGTTCACAGAAGCCAATTCATGTTTCTATTTTAAAGCTTTTTAATATATCCTGTTTAAATTTTCAAAGAATTAAAAATTTAACTTTTTTCATATTTCTTTTATTTTCTGTATCTTTTACTTCTGTAAAATAAGAATAATTCATTCTTTCATGGAGCCCCAGAGGCATCCAATGTCTTTCATTTGCCCTGCTATGTGTATAGGTATCATTTCTCTGTGTATCATGATATGAAAAAGCTGGGGAAGCAATTCATTTGTTAGCAATGGTAATGAAGGTCAATTGTTTGAGAATGATAAGATGAAAATATTAGAGAAATATGTAGCTGCATGCAGTTTGGATTGAAAGATGGAGACTTGGATTGTGTCAAAAATGATCAGTGATGAGGTAAGGAGAATTCTTAAACTAGTGGAACACTTGTGGGAACAAAAGAGAGAATGAATTCAAGAGTCTTGGATAAAGAGCAACCCAGTGGGAGACTGAAAGTATAAGTTCTCTAAGGTTTCAACGTCGTGTTAGGATATCTTGTTATGATAATCATGAATATGAACAATTCTGTCTTGGCACTATTCTTAAATGTTTGTTTTTATGTTTAAATTCCATTTATCATATGTCTTTTTTAGTCACTAAGTCATGTCTGACTCTTTGTGACCCCCTGGACTGCAGCACTCCAGGCTTCCCTGTCCTTCCCCATCTCCCAGAGTTTACTCAAACTCATGTCCATTGAGTCTATGACGCCATCCAGTCATCTCATCCTCTGTCACTCCCTTCTCCTCCTGCCCTCAATCTTTCCCAACAGCAGTGTCTTTTCCAGTGAATCAGCTCTTCAAATCAGGTGGCCAAAGTACTGGAGCTTCAGCTTCAGCATCAGTCCTTCCAATGAATATTCAGGGTTGATTTCCTTTGGGACTGACTGTTTTAATAGCCTTGAAGTCCAAGAGTCTCTCAAGAGTCTTCTCCAGCACCAGAATTCAAAAGTATCAATTCTTTGGCACTCAGCCTTCTTTATGGTTCAACACTCATATCTTTACATGCCTAGAGGAAAAACCATAGCTTTGTCTATAAAGACCTTTGTTGGCAAAGCAATGTCTCTGCTTTTAATATGTTGTCTAGGTTTGTCATAGCTTTCCTTTCAAGAAGCAAGTGTCTTAATTTCATGGCTGCAGGCACTGTCCACGGTGATTTGGAGTCCAGGATAATAAAATCTGCCACTGTTTCCAATTTTTTCCCATCTATTTGTCATGAAGTGATGGAATCAGATTGCATGATCTTAGTTTTTTGAAAGTTGACTTTTAAGCCAGCTTTTTCACTTCTCTTTTACCTTCATCAAGAAGTTCTTTAGTTCCTCTTTACTTTCTGCCATTAGAGTGGCATCACCTGTATATCTGATATTGTTGATACTTCTCCTGGGAATCTTGAGTCCAACTTGGGATTTATCCAGCCCAGCATTTCATGTGGTGTATTCTGTATATAATTTTAGCAAATCTGTGCACCTAAATTCTGCCAGTACTCTTGGTGACTGAGAATTCTGAGTAGTGCTAGAAAAGTGTGCCATGGACAGTGAATGCAGTTCATTCACTCTATATATCATCATAATTTAGCCCTTATGTCAATCAGGTTTAAGGTGTGACAGACTCAGTGTGGCCACTCGTAGGATCACCTTCCATCCCTTTACAAATTTCCATTTCTTTTGTAGTACATTCAAGCATGATTGAAAAGATTTCTTTTCCTTCCAAAGAAGTAAATTGACTCTCAAGGAAATTTTCTAAAATAGAACTGCAGGAAGTATAAAGTTTACCTTGAGGCTTTGTCAAATTCATCTCTAAGTGTAAAGCTTGTGGCCTCACAAATATCAGAAACTGCATGTTTTTCAAGATTCCTGAAACCACAGTTTAAGAATGTGAAAAATTTCTGATGAGGAATGAGAAGGCCACTATTTGATCTTGAGATCCATCATATACTAAACTTATATTTACAGGATTTCTCTCTGAATCTTATCAAGTGTAAAATGGACATAAAGATTTAAGCCTTCTTTACATCTCATAGAATTGTTATCCTGACCAATTGTCATAGTACATTTCAGAGCCCACTTTAAACTATCAAAACTTTACAAACATAGTGGAAGTACATATTAAATAATAAATGCCATGATTATTTCTTTCTTGTCAGATTGATTTGGTGTAAAAGATTTATACGGTAAGTAGTTTATTTTCAAACAGTGTGGCTCCAAACTTATACAGCAAAGAGTTAAATCCTTGTATTTTTAACTTCACAAAAACTGAGTTTGTTGTTTGGACAATCTAAAGGAGCTTGTCAAATAAAAGGGAGTAGGCATCCATATAACATATAACTCAAGGTTACAAAAACAAAGTCACTTAATTGATGTTTCTCCTGCCTCAGTTTTAACCAGATCTCTGGATTAGGACTTGAACCTAAAATGAAGTCTGATAAGGAATATGGTTTATTGGTAACATGGATAGTAAAACTCTCAGCTTGTGAGGCATTTGTGAATCAGTAAAATAACATATTTCAGATAACATACTCCAGTGAAAGAGCCAAAACACCCTCTTTGCCACAACCTTGGGCAACTGTAAAACACAATCTGCAATAACAGTTAAACATTACAGTTCTTTGGGGACTTATATACCAATATATAAAAGTAAATGGGTCACTGGCTTTCCAAATGGGGTTTGCCTTTTAGAAAAGCAAAGCTACAAACTAGGAAATGTGCTAGCGAAAGGGTCAGTCTATGCTCGGGCACTGATGCACTTGAGTTTCTGTTTTGTTTGCCCAGATGAGGGTGTTACCTGGTATCACACAAGTGGCACCATTGTCATGATTATTAACTGATGGGGAGCAGAGGACTAAATGAACAGTAGCTTTATTAAAAATAATAAAGTTCCTTTCTTCTGGAATAAGTTCTATAATTTAGTTATATGAGAATTGCAGGTTCATGATGATGTCAAGAAGTGTATCTTGGCTTGGACTTCCCTGGGGGTCCAGAGGTTAAGAATCTGCCTTTCAATGAAGGGGAGGAGGGTTCCATTCTTGATCAGGGAACTAAGATCCCACACGGCATAGGACAACTAAGCCTGTACACCACAACTGACTCAACTCAGCCAAAAATAAATCAATAAAATACATTTTAAAATAATAATAAAGTACATATTTCAGTTATGTTCAGTCATTCAGGCATGTCTAACTCTTTGCGACCCCATGAATCGCAGCACACCAGGCCTCCCTGTCCATCACCAACCCCCAGAGTCCACTCAAACTCATGTCCATTGAGTTGGTGATGCCATCCAGCCATCTCATCCTCTGTCGTCCCCTTCTCCTCCTGCTCCCAATCCCTCCCAGCATCAGGGTCTTTTCAATGAGTCAACTCTTCACATGAGGTGGCCAAAGTATTGGAGTTTCAGCTTCAGCATCAGTCCTTCCAATGAACACCCAGGACTGATCTCCTTTAGGATGGACTGGTTGGATCTCCTTGCAGTCTAAGGGACTCTCAAGAGTCTTCTCCAACACCACAGTTCAAAAGCATCAATTCTTCAGTGCTCAGTTTTCTTCACAATCCAACTCTCACATCCATACATGACTACTGGAAAAACCATAGCCTTGACTAGACGGAACTTTGTTGGCAAAGTAATGTCTCTGCTTTTCAATATACTATCTAGGTTGGTCATAACTTTCCTTCCAAGGAGTAAGCATTTTTTAATTTCATGGCTGCAGTCACCACCTGCAGTGATTTTGGAGTCCAGAAAAGTAAAGTCTGACACTGTTTCCACTGTTTCCCCATCTATTTCCCACGAAGTGATGGGAACAGATGCCATGATCTTCGTGTTCTGAATGTTGAGCTTTAAGCAAGCTTTTTCACTGTCCTCTTTCACTTTCCTCCAGAGGCTTTTTAGTTCCTCTTCACTTTCTGCCATAAGGGTGGTGTCATCTGCATATCTTAGGTCACTGATATTTCTCCAGGCAATCTTGATTCCATCCAGCTTGTGCTTCCTCCAGCCAAGTGTTTCTCATGATGTACTCTGCATAGAAGTTAAATAAGCAGGATGGCAATATATAGCCTTGACATATTCCTTTTCCTATTTGGAACCAGTCTGTTGTTCCATGTCCAGTTCTAACTGTTGCTTCCTGACCTGCATACAGGTTTCTCAAGAGGCAGGTCAGGTTGTCTGGTATTCCCATCTCATGAAGAATTTTCCACAGTTTATTGTGATCCACACAGTCAAAGGCTTTGGCATAGTCAAGAAAGCAGAAATAGATGTTTTCCTGGAACTCTCTTGCTTTTTCGATGATCCAGCAAGAATGCTGGAGTGGGTTACCGGTGTCTTCTTCCAGTGCATCTTCTCAACCCAGGGATTAAACTTGATTCTTCTGCGACTCTTACATTAGAGGCAGAGTCTTTAACACTGAAGCCATTATGTTCCTTAAGAAAATAGCAAGCACAGTAACAGTACATCATCAACCACAGATCCTAACTATGGATTATTAGTTGGAATATACAATTTGTCAAGTTATTTTCTCCAGTGTTACCTATAACATATGTGTTATAATCCTAGTATCCCAAGAATAGCATAAAGAAGGATTTACACCATTGCTCTTGACTCTCATATGAAAGAGAAACCTCAAATCTGTGTAAACATGGCTGAGAGACAAAGGGAAGAGAGAGTGAGAAGTTCATTTGGCACCCACCTGGACAATAGAGTGTCAAAATGCCATCTGGTCATTATTAAACCAATAATTATGTCTGTACCATTGAATTTGGTACTTAGCCATATACAGGCTTATTTTCACTTATATACATCTATCCCTAGGGCTTCCAGCTTATGCTTATAGGAACAAATGGCTTAAATCAATTGTCAAATATGAATGTCTTTTTACTTGCTCACGATGACACCAGCTGATCTAAGCACCCAGCCCTGCCATGAGAAATGTTTTCAAGTTCCTCAATAATGAGATATGAATCTGCTCATGTTCTCAAATTTTTTTGACAAGACCCCTCCTGACCACCTCTTCTGTCATTATAGAGCAGTGTTGATACTTCATCAACAGAATCATAGTACAGGCTGTCACTAAGTTTTTTCTCCAGGATGAAGACTGATGTGTCTTCCTTGGGGCCAGTGTATCAGACATGTTCTCTTTTCTCTAGCTGAAAAAGCCCTTTTTAAAAAAAGAAAAAAAATGATAGACACGCTAAGAGACACATTGAGGGCCACCGCCTCATCATTCTCTAAATGCTGTCACAATTTAAGCTCAGTTGAAACACCCTGATTTTCCAGAATCCTCCCTTTTTCCTCCTCTTCTAACTTCACCCTTTGCTTCCTTCTTTCAAGATTTGATTTCCTACATTCAACTGGGCAAGGAACTTAAAAAATAAAATGAATCATATCTATAGGCATATTCAAAGTTTCTACCTTGTAGGAAGACAAGCTCAGAGGAGAAAAACGAGAAATAACATAGCACCTAAGACCACTGAGAACTGGACATTTAAAAACATTTCCATAGTACATTTGTTAACAAAAGATCTTTACTACCTTAGACAATTCCATTAATGAGTGTGAATTGTGCCTGATCAATAGTGACCTGGGTGTGTAATGTGAGTTTTCCCCAGAGAAATGTAACTTACCATTTCACAAAGGACATTCATCACAGTGATGATTTTCCCTATGGGGACGGTTTGAGAAAAGGCAGTAAATCTAATTGCCCCAAAACATTCCCATATTTAACTACATGCCAAAAGACATCACATCCCACCAATAGTAACAATAATAATAATATTAAAGAAAGAAGAGAAAGAGAAAAGCAAAACTAATTCAGTAGAATAATGTTTCATTTATTTTAATTTGTAAAAGAAAAACATTGATAAGAATGTGACATGGAAGCCTAGGAGGAAGTTTCCAGATAAAAGCATTTTGGCTAATATTTGAAAACGAGGAAGATTTCTTTAGAGCTGTAATATTTCCAGCCCTAAGGAAACCTAGAACTTTTTAGAAAACAAATATGTAGAATGCCTCTAACAGGTTTAAGAGCTACTTGAATGAAAAAGTAGGTTCAATAATGAGGAAAAGGACCAGGAGATTCAAACAATAATTAAAAGTTCAGTTCAGTTCAGTTCAGTTGCTCAGTTGTGTCCGACTCTTTCTGACCCCATGAGTCGCAGCACGCCAGGCCTCCCTGTCCATCATCAACTCCCGGAATTCACTCAGACTCACGTCCATCGAGTCCGTGATGCCATCCAGCCATCTCATCCTCGGTCGTCCCCTTCTCCTCCTGCCCCCAATCCCTCCCAGCATCAGAATCTTTTCCAATGAGTCAACTCTTTGCATGAGGTTCCCAAAGTACTGGAGTTTCAGTTTCAGCATCATTCCTTCCAAAGAAATCCCAGGGCTGATCTCCTTCAGAATGGACTGGTTGGATATCCTTGCAGTCCAAGGGACTCTCAAGAGTCTTCTCCAACACCACAGTTCAAAAGCATCAATTCTTCAGCACTCAGCTTTCTTCACAGTCAAACTCTCACATCCATACATGACCACTGGAAAAACCATCGCCTTGACTAGATGGGCCTTTGTTGGCAAAGTAGTATCTCTGCTTTTGAATATGCTATCTAGGTTGGTCATAACTTTTCTTCCAAGGAGTAATGGGGGCATAAAAACCTTATTTTTTATCATATGGCAATGAGCCTCATAAACTTTCCAGTGTAATGTACTAGTAAATCTATTCTTGAAAGAAAATGAAAGTATTAGTCACTCAGTCATGTTTGACTCTTTGCGACCCCGTGGACTGTTGACTGCCAGACTCCTCTGTCCATGGAATTCTCCAGGCAAGAATACTAGAATGGGTGGCCATTCCCTTCTCCTGGGGATCTTTCTGACCCAGGGACTGAAACTGGGTCTCCCACATTGCAGGCAGATTCTTTACCATCTGTGCCACCAAGGACATGAATGATAAATCTAACAGTTCATGTAAGAGGATACAGTTCAGTTCAGTTCAGTTCAGCTGCTCAATCATGTCTGATTCTCTGAGATCTCATGGACTGCTGCACGCCAGATCTCCCTGTCCAACACCAACACCAGGAGTTTGCTCAAACTCATGTCCACTGAGTTGGTGATGCCTTCCAGCCATTTCACCTCTGTCGTCCCTTCTCCTCCTGCCTTCAATCTTTCCCAGCATCATGGTCTTTTCAAATGAATCAGTTCTTCGCATCAAGTGGCCAAAGTACTGAAGTTTCAGCTTCAGCATCAGTCCTTCCAATAAATATTCAGGATTGGTTTCCTTTAGGATGGACTGGTTGTATCTTCTTGCAGTTCAAGAGACTTTCAAGAGTCTTCTCCAATACCACAGTTCAAAGCATCAATTTTTTGGCACTCAGCTATCTTTATAGTCCAACTCTTACATCCATATATGACTACTGGAAAAACCATAGCTTTGACTAGATAGACTTTAGATGACAAAGTAATGTCTCTCCTTTTTAATATGCTGTCTAGGTTGGTCATAACTCTCCTTCCATGGAGCAAGTATCTTTTAATTTCATGGCTGCAATCACCATTTTGGAGCCCCCCAAAATAAAGTCTGACACTGTTTCCACTGTTTCCCCATCTATTTCCCATGAAGTGATGGGACTAGATGCCATGATCTTTGTTTTCTGAATGTTGAATTTTAGTAAAAGGAAAAGGTTTAGGATAACAATTTGCAAAGAATTAGTAAAATAGAATCATTTGAGATAATCAATATATGTATTTTAATAAGACAAGGAAATCAGAAAGGAAAGAGGAAAGAAAAGCTAAAGGATAATACATATACAAGCTGGATATAGGCACCCATGAAAAAATAAGATAATCTGGGTTAAATGCTGTTCTTAGGATACCTTATGTTTACAGGTCATAACATTTATTTGCAAGTAACTACTCCTTTAGGTACCTGTATATATACACTACTGTTTTCCATCATGGCAGGCAAATGTGAGTTTCACTCATCTGTGGATTTCTGAGCCCTGGAATTGTTCTAAATAATTAGAGATACTCCCAAGATTACACTGGCTCCAAGTTACCTCCCTTTGAACAGGAATGTCTTCCTTTTGTTACCCCCTGTATCCTTAATCTTGTTCACAGTAGACGTTCCATAAATATTTATGGAATAAGTAAAGAAGTGAATGAATCCTGGCATTCAGAGGAGTGGGCCATAAACGCCTGCATTAGTAATAAGACATGAAATCTAAGAAGGCTCATAAAATTAACTGAGTAACTTGTAAGGTATAAATCTTGGCACTGTTCTGCATTAATGTGGACACTACCCATTTTAGCAAGTAAAGATGAACAACAAAGGAAATCAGTCTGCTAGTGTCCACCATATGCCCCACCACTTTATTGTCTCTTATGTTAAGAATAAATTAAGATATAAATGAAAAATTTAATTCCTACCTGAGCACTTTCCTCTCTACAAAGATCTTATACCAAAACTACATCATGGCTAGTATGTATCTAGGAATCTGTGTAAAACATCAGACCATGTTCCTAGAAGTGAAGCAAAAATATGATGAAAGAAATAGGATTCGGAGGTGTAGATGGATGCCTGCAGGGGAGGAAAAGAGGTAAACATCAATCTCCCTTATGCTAAAAGCAAACCAAACTTCTGGGTGAGATTTTTTTTGAATTATGAATCGACAAGTGAACAGACAAAAACCCAGCAAATACAGCTTGTAACATTGAATACTCACTTCATTCCTTGTTTTCCTATTGAGTAGATCCCCAGACTTACAACATCAGCCTCTCGTGTTGCGGTGCACCCAGCTGGCAGTCTGCTGGGCAGAAACAGAGAAGAGCGTGCACATAACTGTCAATTCTCAGCTACATTATCCTCTTCCTCTTTTCCCTCCCCTCATCTATCCCATTCCTTTCTTGTCTCTGTGGATCAAACTGCAGCACATACACTTAGCAACTGACATAATTTTATTATTGATCGATTGACTTTAGGTACTGGGGCTACAGCTCCATTAGTAGCTGCAACTGGGTACTCCTCTGAGCCCAGGATTCAGAAGAGGAGACACTTTAGCCTTGACATGTAAATTGCTCAGAGGGAGGCAAGAGACTGCTGTATCCATTACTCCCATTATTGGCCAATTTGTCAGCAACTCAGAAAGCAGAGCAGCTCTATTACAAGTCAAAGGAGACATAAGATCGTCCCCAAGGCAAGAGAAGAGGAGATGAATTGGAAGAAACTGATATATTACTGGAGGCCAAATGACAAAATTATGAAGCAAAGGGAGTCCTGGAGTCCTACAATCCTCCAAACGGTGGAACTGTGGAGAGAAAAAAGGGGAAAAAAAAAGTATGTGCATACCCATAAATAGTGTATCTATGGAAATTTATTTTGTTTCATCCTCTGTGTGTGTATATGTGTGTATGTTAATCTCCAAAACATTGTTATAGAACTGGTATCAATGAAGGGGAAATTTAACCAAAGATTTTTTATTCAGTAACTAAAGAAGTAGGTAAAATGCTTTTAGTTTTGATCTTTAACAACAATGGCTACAAGCAGACTATCAGAGAGAATGAATAACAAAGTCCTGCTGAGAAGGTAACACACACACACACACACACACACACACACACACACCCCATCACACACACCTGGAACAACCCAGTTACTGTTACATTGAAATGTAAATTCTCTTCTCTTTATAAAGGAGCTCCTGTCTGTAAACTAGTCTGCTTGCTCACTCCTTGTTTTATCTGGCACTGATCCCTGAACAAAAATCAATCTCCAATTCGTTTTAATGTTTAGTACTAAATCTAGAAACTGAAACCAAACATGGGAGTCTCATATTTATTATAGAAACCCTTTTATCTGGCTGGAGGGCAACCTTCTAATCAAGGGAATGAATAAACAGTCATTTACTTACTTTCAGGGAATAGAGGAGACAGCTCAATCTTCTTGAAGCCCAGGCAGACCAAAGGGGCTTCAAATTTGTAAGTCAAAGCATTAGCAGCTTGCTAATCTAGCTTGGCAATTATTACGACGTAAAAAGTTTAGAATTACTCTGTTTACCGATGGAGGTTACAGGTACGAGCAGAACTACTTATTTTCTTTCTTTGTGGAAGAAAAAATTTCTAGTAATTGAGACCAAGGCTTTTGGGGCATATATTCAGTGAAGCTATTGTTGTTGATGTTTAGTCGTTAAATCCTGCATGACTCTTTTGTAATCCCATGGACTATACCCCACCAGGCTCCTCTGTCCATGGGATTTCCCAAACAAGAGTACTGGCGTGGGTTGCCATTTCTTTCTCCAGAGGATCTTCCTGACCCAGGGACTGAATCTGCATCTTCTGCTTGACAGGCAGATTCTTTACCACTAAGCCACCTAGGAAGCCCCATGAAGCTTTTATACATATGTATATTCACTACCTAAAAATCGAAAGCAATGACAGTTATGTTTTATTCAGTGGGAAAATTTGGGACTTCAAGCCCAGAAGACAGCATATCAACTAACCCTGAGAGAACTGCTCCAAGGAGGTGAGGGGAGGAACAAGGTTATAAAGAAATTTTACAACAAAGGACAGGTGCTGAGCATCAAAAGATTATTGTTAATGAAAGGGAATAATATATGCCAAGTTAAGGAATTCAGCATTTTCCTATGTATGGGAAGATGTATGTGTCAACTCACTGAAGTCATTACTTTCATAAGCATCTCAGCTATCTAGGGCCAGTGTCCTGTGTTTTTCCACATCCTGAGCTTCCTTGGGTGTCACCACAGGGACTGACTGCAGCCCTGATGTCTGTGAGCTTGTAGGTATTCTTCCTCTTCCTGAGTGTCCATAGGGCTCAGGAACTCGCATTGGAGGGGTGGAATTACAGATGCCTGTGACATCCTTGTTTACTGATATGGCAGGAAATATACCATTTCTCTCTCTCAGGAAAGTATGTATATTTTGATGATTCTCAAATGTTTCAAAAGTAAATAAATTTAGGAACCTAAACAATGAGAGGATTTATAGTGTTACATCATTGTGTGTTCAGAGGTATGGTGTTCTGGTTCAGTTCAGCTAAGTTTAGTCACTCAGTTGTGTCTGACTGTTTGTGACCCCATGAACTGCAGCACGCTAGGCCTCCCTGTCCATCACCAACTCCAGGAGTCCACCCATACCCATGTCCATCGAGTTGGTGATGCCATCCAATCATCTCTTCCTCTGTTGTCCCCTTCTCCTCCTGCTCTCAATCTTTCCCAGCATTAATGTCTTGTCAAATGAGTCAGTTCTTCACCTCAGGTGGCCAAAGTATTGGAGCTTCAGCTTCAGCATCAATCCTTCCAATGAACATTTAGGACTGAATTCTTTTAAGGAAGGACTGGTTGGATCTCCTTGCAGTCCAAAGGATTCTCAAGAGTCTAAGTTCAAAAGCATTAATTCTTCAGCACTCAGCTTTCTTTATAGTCCAACTCTCACATCCATACATGACCACTGGAAAAACCATAGCCTTGATTAGATAGACCTTTGTTGGCAAATTAATGTCTCTGCTTTTTAATATGCTGTCTAGGTTGGTCATAACTTTCCTTCCAAGGAGTAAGCATCTTTTAATTTCATCGCTGCAGTCACCATCTGCAGTGATTTTGGAGCCCAGAAAAATAAAGTCAGCCACTGTTTCTACTGTCTCCCCATCTATTTCCCGTGAAGTGATGGGACCGGACGCCATGATCTTAGTTTTCTGAATGTTGAGGTTTAAGTCAACTTTTTCACTCTCTTCTTTCACTTTCATCAGGAGGCTCTTTAGTTCGTCTTCACTTTCTGCCATAAGGGTGGTGTCATCTGCATATCTGAGGTGATTGATATTTCTCCCAGCAATCTTGATTCCAGTTTGTTAATCCTCCAGCCCAGCGTTTCTCATGATGTACTCTGCAAAGAAGTTAAATAAGCAGAGTGACAATATACAGTCTTGATGTACTCCTTTCCAGATTTGGAACCAGACTGTTGTTCCATGTCCAGTTCTAACTGTTGCTTCCTGACCTGCATACAGGTTTCTCAAGAGACAGGTCAGGTGGTCTGGTATTCCCATCTCTTTCAGAATTTTCCACAGTTTATAGTGATCCACAAAGTCAAAGGCTTTGGCATAGTCAATAAAGCAGAAATAGATGTTTTTCTGGAACTCTCTTGCTTTTTCGATGATCCAGTGGATGTTGGCAATTTGATCTCTGGTTCCTCTGCCTTTTCTAAGAGCAGCTGGAACATCAGGAAGTTCACGGTTCACATATTGCTGAAGCCTGGTTTGGAGAATTTTAAGCATTACTTCACTAGCGTGTGAGATGAGTGCAATTGTGCCGTAGTTTGAACATTCTTTGGCATTGCCTTTCTTTGGGATTGGAATTAAAACTGACCTTTTCCAGTCCTGTGGCCACTACTGAGTTTTCCAATTTGCTAGCATATTGAGTGGAGCACTTTCACAGTATCATCTTTCAGGATTTGAAACAGCTCAACTGGAATTCCATCACCTCCACTAGCTTTGTTTGTAGTGATGCTTCCTAAGGCCCACTTGACATCTCATTCCAGGATGTCTGACTCTAGCTGAGTATAACAACATCATCATTATCTGGGTCATGAAGATCTTTTGTGTACTGTTCTTCTGTGTATTTTTGCTGCCTCTTCTTAGTATCTATTGTTTCTATTAGGTCCATACCATTTCTGTCCTTTACTGAGCCCATCTTTGCATGAAATGTTCCCTTGTTATCTCTAATTTTCTTGAAGAGATCTCTAGTCTTTCCCATTCTATTGTTTTCCTCTATTTCTTTGCATTGATTGCCGAGGAAGGCTTTCTTATCTCTCCTTGCTATTCTTTGGAACTCTGCATTTAAATGGGTATATCTTTCCTTTTCTCCTTTGCTTTTTGCTTCTCTTCTTTTCACAGCTATTTGTAAAGCCTCCTCAGACAGCCGTTTTGCTTTTTTGCATTTCTTTTTCTTTGGGATGATCTTGATTCCTGTCTCCGGTACAATGTCATGAACCTCCATCCATAGTTCATCAGGCACTCCGTCTATCAGATCTTGTCCCTTAAATCTATTTCTCACTTCTACTGTATAAGGGATTTGATTGGGTCATACCTGAATGGTCTGGTAGTTATCTCGACTTTCTTCAAAAAAAGAAAAAATGAAAAAGTAGAGTATTGATTGGTGTCTTCCCATCTAAAATGAGTAATGTCATACACACTCACTCACACACACACACACACACACACACACACACACACACACACACTGTGAGTCCTGGGTAAATCCAAAAGAAACATTTCTTATGTTTGCATCTTTATTACAGCTATTTCTTTATCCATGTCAGTAGCCTCATTTGTGTAAACTTATCCACCTAAATTCAAATTGAATGAAGTAGAAAGGACTCTTTCTCATATAGCTCGGAAGATGGAATTTGTATATTTATCATGGTAGACAGTGAGGAAATAGAATGCTTTGATGTGACCAATTGGACAGTCAGCTTTTCGACTTGGAGGTTCTTTCTGACATGGCTTTTATTTATGTGGCCATTTCATAAACCTAAATCGAACTAGTTCCACATTATTCTTACCCTCTCAGTCTTCTCAGATGTATTTCACTCAGTGAAGCTGAAGGAGGAGTGGTGCTGGAAGGTGGATGTCTGTTTCATGCATAATTTGATAATGAAATAAATTCTAAAGCTGGATGGCTTAGAAAGGCACTAGAAGAAAATAGAAGCAAATGTTACTGCAATTTCATGGTAAAGAAGAATGATAAACAAAGCTTCAAATTTAGAAGGCAAAATGGAGAAAAAATGGTAGAGCTGATGAATGGAAGAATAAAGTATTCCACGAACAAGTGTAGAAGGTAAATAAACTTGGAAAATATTTGCAACATATGTTACTAAAGTGCCATTGATACCTTTCACAGAATTAAAGCTCTTTAAAATTGTATTTTTTTAAAGATGGGTATCTCTACTATTATGTTTTCTATAGGATTATTGTCTATGATTTTGATATACAGTGAAGGTCCTGCTGAAATCCTGAAATTGAAAAATCAAAAGTTATCTCCTAGAAAGTAGACAGGGAAACGTGTCAAGAATGAATATTATCAGTGCTATAGTTTAACACTGTTCTGGTTATGATAGCTAGAGTACAATGTATATCGACATCAAATAACCACAAGGCACACTTTAAATATCTTATAAATGTATTTGTCAGTTTTGCCTATTTATAAATCTGAAATTTTAAAAATCCTGTGAAATTTATTGTTGTTTAGTCACTATGACTCCTTCTCAATCCCAAGGACTTTAGCCTGCCAGGCTCCTCTGTCCATGGGATTTCCCAGTCAAGAATACTGGAGTGGGTTGCCATTTCCTTCTCCAGGGGATCTTCCCAACCCAGGTATCTAGCCCACAAGCTCCTGCATTACAGGAGGATTCTTTCCTGCTGGGCCACTAGGGAAGCCCAAGGTGAAATGTATGCATAATATTAAAAAGCAATGCATTTTATGATAATGCTCTTTGTTCCTTTTACTAATAGTTTGTGAAATTGAGATTCTTGATCTCAATTGTGTGGGATGGCATGAGATATTCCATAGTGGGAGTGTTCAGTCTTGTCCCACTCTTTGCTATCCTGTGGATTGTAGATCGCCAGGCTCCTCTGTCCGGGGAATTTCCCAGCTAAGAGTAGTGGAGTGTATTGTCCTTTCCTCCTCCAGGCGATCTTCCTGACCGAATCCGTGTCTTCCACACTGGCAGGAGGATTCTTTGCCACTGAGCCACTCTAGTAAAATACTTTAAATCTCTATCGAGGTGCTCGCAGAAGCAAAACAGGAAGGGAAAAAGAAAACCTGGTGAGGAATATTGCTCTCCCTTCCAAAGTCCCACTGAGACTGAGTTGCCACCAGGTGACCTGTGGCTCATCTCAGGGCACTGTAGCACACTGGTGTCTCAGAACTGGTCACGGCCAGTGCTTTCATGCACCCGGCGGTGGGACTTATCAAGTCAGTCATAGCAAATGGTTAAGTCCATATTTTTGAGCCCATACATAACTTTTATTGCTGCCACTGTAGGTATTCTCTTTATGTAGCCTTTGAACAAGCAGTTGAGTTGCTGGAGGAAATGAACTTAAATTCATAGAAGCACATATTGTCTACAGGTTTATGGAAAGTATTCTCTAGGGTCCACATGCAGATGTGCGTGTGTGTGTGTGTGTGTGTCTACCTTTCATATGAAACACAATTCTGAAATTCCTATTCAGAGCCCATTATGGCCTTCTATTATATTGTTCCTTATCCTAAACATCCAGCCAAACGTCAATCATTGATCACGTCCTTATGTAAATCCAGGCCTGGGGGTGTATCTCTATGTAGAACAAATGGACAGTGAAACATTCTGCTTGATGTTCTGGCAGCTGGAAGGATCTTCCCATTGTCTTTTAAGAGCAGCCTTGAGAGAGCTGGACTACTTCAGGAGTCACCTGTACCTAGTGTCACCAGACCATTTATTTTATTTTGCAGTTGACTGTGAAGTCAGAGGAACCCCCTTGCAGATTTAGGAGGCTGTCAAGCAGGCAGTAACAATGCTGCTGGTGGATGCACAGGGCGTTGGCTTCTCATGGGATGCCTTTTCTTTCAGGCTTGTCACCTTTGGGGAGAAGTGCCAGAGAGCAGGGAATGGATCTCCAATACTCATGAGACCATCAATGCTTTCTGCCTCAAGCTTGGTTGAATCTCTTTTAGTCCCTTTCCCTCTCTTTATATTTCTCTACTCTCCTTTTAAGAAACGTTGCTTTTTTTTTTTTTTAGTGAGTTTAAGTATTAAAAAATCACACAGGTTATTTGGGAAGATAAGACCGATTCAGCAAACTTGGGGTTTTCACTCAACCGCACACCTTTCTTTAAGACAAGAAAGAAAAGTCAATTATCTGCTTATACAGGACAAGAGAAAGTGAGAAATTATACAGAAGGAAACTTTAAAAACAAAAAAAGAAAGCAAAAGAAAAGAAAACAAAAAACTACAGGAGCAAGGAAGAAAACAGAGGAAGAGAAATTAAAAAAAAATTACATTAAGCAATATAACAAACCTTATTTGGTCACTTGTATTTTTATCCTTGTAAGTATAGCCATATTGCATTCCAAAGATGTTAGAACCAGAAAGAATCAACATTTAGCTATTTTTTATTGTGTCACATGATAATTTCATCAACTGAATGACATTTTCCTGATGGACATACCACTGCATATGGCCCCTCATACTGGGTCATGATACCAGTGTGTACTACCTGGCTTTTCCATTATGAATCAACTATTTGCAGAACTATGAGACACGGAGAGAGCATTTGCAGAGAGAGTCCTCCCAATTTTCAAGGCTTTTTAACCCTTTTGCCTAAACATTTTCTCTTTTTCTATCCTTGGTTACACCGCAGTTTTCCAGGCTTTTTTGTTTAATGAAAGAAAAGGTTCTGAACAGATTCATCCTGAACTGCTAGATGAGTTAATATTTATTTCTTTTCTGCACATGCCTAGAAAAGATAAGGCTTAGTCTAAAGTAAATAATGTTTACCGAGTGATAGAATTCACACACCACAGTAAGACTCAACTATACCCTATGAAGCCATTATCTGTTAGAAAGATGTGTTGAAAACTCAAGTTCCTGGCAGAAGAGAAAGCAACATCTATTAAGCAATGATTCCCAGCAAGAGTTTCTCCAAGCTGTTAAATAGGTTTGGCTCTTTGAAAGCCTTCTTATAGTCCATTAGGCAGTGTGAGCATTCCCAGAGGAATAATGTTCACTGATGATCAATCGCATTGTTGATACAATTAAGATCCCCACAGCTAGGGACTTTAAATACCTATCGTTATGTTTTTGTCATTTCCTGAAATCCTTCTTTTTTTGTATTTTTCTAAGCATAAGGTTCATGAAAAGGTGAATGTTAATCACAACATTTGAGAAAAATCCCTTAGCTCATTATGTGCCATGAATATGTGAAAAATAGGCTTAAACCACTGCCAAAAATGTTTTTTTGGTAACTTTTTAGTTAATTATGATAACTTCCAGAAGAGAAAAAAGGGTAACTTTGAACTTCATCCCCCTTGTAAGTAAACTTGAGCCAGAAAATCTTTCTCTTATAAATTTTAACATTTTGCATTTTCATACTTATTAAATCATAACTTTGATTCAGTATTATTGTTTAGCATTTTACTATAGAAAAGAGTCTGGATAAATTCATACTTCATAAAAATCAGGGGATATTTTTGTCTAAAGTACTTAAGTACTCAGCTTGTAATTAATTAAAATATTTTGTCCAAATAAATAAAAGGAATACACAGGTTGTCTATTTTTACATAATCTCTCTTTATTTTAAAATGTATTCACAACAGTACATCAAGTTAATTTTCATAAACTGCCAAAGAAAATATGTCACAAGTGATAATTCTTTTCAAAAACAGCAAAAACATATGCTCAATAGTATTTGCATTTTAAATACTGAATATTCTATTTGTTTTAGTCAATAATTTGTCTTTTAAAGGGATTAAGATATCTAATAATGTTCATGAAATAACCTTATAAGAATGCATCTGACTAAGTAACAATTTTCAAAATAAAAATGATTAAATTCTGGGTTTTTCAACCTAACAAAGGCCATATTTATTTAAAAAATTGTTTTCATATTCTCTAGGGGAAGCTTTGCTTAATATATGGAATTAAACTAATGTCAGCACAAGTCCAACATCAGTTATAATTTTTGCTTTAAATAAATTTTGAAAGTATGTGTATGATATACTTACAGGTTTTGGGTAATTGATTTAATTCTACTCTGGAAGTAAACTTCTAGTAAAGATATCTTGTTTGTCCTTAGGTGGAAATTAGATGAATGCATAATCTTTGCCAGCTTTTCAACAACTGTTTGGGCATTAGGTTAGACAACTTATCAAACGCTTAACTCTTCCAGGCTTCCTGGGCTACTTCAAGGGAAAAACAAATACAGTAGCACAATGAAGGATAATCCATTACCCATTTTAGCCTATTGTTCTAGCTTTTCTGGCCTCACTCCTTGCCAACACCAACATAAAGGAACTTGAGGTCACCAGTGAAGGGCTGACTGGGAACAAGTTGCCGTTCTTAGTACCAGCGTGTATCCCTGTTTGTTTGCATAAAAGGGTTCTATTCTGTCTTTTTCGTGATGGTTTCAAAACTAAGGTTGAATCTAGGCTAAAAATACTGGAACATGTGCAAAGAAGATACACCTTCAAAACAGTGATAAGCACAAAGCAAGTGTCCAACAGATGCATAAAAAACTGTGTCTTTATTTGTTAGATATGCCATTGATATCTATTCTCATATGATATTCATCATACAAATATTATCACTAACTGTCCACAATGCAGAGAAACAGTTCTTCCTTCTCAAGCCACACCTTTCTTTGCCTAGCATTGCCTCCCTCTTCAAAATCTGACATTTGATCTACTGACCTACTTTGCTGTTGCCGTGTATGCAACATACCTCTCCTTGGCTCTTCAGGAAGTATTTGGCTTTACTTAAAACCAGCTCAGAGAGAACTGTCACTGATCTCTTGGGTAAGATTAATTCTAGAGCCTGCTGGCCTCTTGGCCAAGTTTATTACTACTAATAAATCACACTTGGGCCACCCACCCCCTCTGTTTTCTCCCTTTTTCAGTGGTGTCCGGCAATCTTCTTCAGCCCTTGCTGTCATGATGTTCAAGATTTAAAGGTCTTGCTCCTGCCTGATCCACTTTGAGAACTCCCATTAATTTCAATGTACAGGTTCATACCTACACAGAATTCATCAAAAGATTTTAAAGTGTTAGCACAAGCTGTCAAGTTAATGGAATTTAAACAGACTTCACATACAGGGAATTTAACAATATACAAATTAAGAAAAACAAATCTATTCCCTGAGGATATCTTTTTCATATATATGTAAATTTTAAAGCAGTATTATATCATTTTGAGGCTTTTCTTTCATTAAAATTTCTAGTTATATGATGTGGCATCCTAGTTACATGAGGATTTCTTGTTTGTTTGTTTGAAGTACCGATAAATCTACAAACTTTAGACTGTGAAGGAGATGGCGACCTCTTTAGAGTGTCATAAAGCAGTGTCACCGTTAGCAGCCTATACAACTCTGACTTGTTCCCTTTTCTGTTCATCAAGTTTTTAAGCCATGTCTCCTTCCTAACTCCTAACACATTCTTAGAAAGGACATTTTGCCAGCCTGGACTTACAAATGTCAAGATAGTATCAGATATACAATAATCACATATCCTTTATTTTTTTAAAATCTGCTGTTTTGGGTTGCCAATTCACCTTTTCCTTAGTTTAGAAAGATCAATTGAAATCCGAATACTTTGGCCTGGAATTCATTAAGTAAAACTCTTATTTACCTATGCTAAAGCTACTCTGCCCATTTTTATAAGAGCAACCAGATATTATTTAAGCTAAACTAGCAGCCTCTTGATGACCACAACCACAAAATTAACAAATGCTTGCTCCTTGGAAGAAAATCGATGACAAACTTATACAGCATATTAAAAAGCAGAGACATTGCTTTACTGACAAAGGTCTGTGTAATCAAAGCTATGTGTTTTGCAGTATTCATGTAGGGATATGAGACATGGACCATAAAGAAGGCTATGTGTCAAAGAATTGATGTTTTCAAATGGTGGTGCTTGAGAGGACTCTTGAGAGTCCATTGGACAGCAAGGAGATCCAACCAGTACATCCTAAAGGAAATCAGTCCTGAATATCCATTGGAAGGACTAATGCTGAAACTGACTAATAATTTGGCCACCTGATGTGAAGAGCTGACTGCTGATGCTGGGGAAGATTGAGGGCAAGAGGAAAAAGGGGCAACAGAGGATGAGATGGTTGGATGACATCATCAATCCAATGGAGCTGTGTTTGAGCAAACTCCAGAAGATAGTGAAGGACAGGGAAGCCTGGTGTGCTGAAGTTCATGAGGTCACAAAGAGTTGGACACGACAGGCTGACTGAACAACAGCAAAAGCAGTATATTCAAAGAAGATAGTCACTCACCTCACTTTCTTTCGCCTTCTTCAACCCTAGAAGATCCACCTTAGTGAATCTGACATACAATTCTTTATTACCAGTGATTGTGTGCAGATCACCTATGACCCACAGGTGCAGCTGTTAGAGGTATTGTGAATATTATAAGAAGGAGAGAGAACAGTGTGAAAGGAAGCAAACCTCTTTCCTTTCTTCTTGTCCTTCCCTCTTAGCCATCTTCCTTCCTTGGCTATTATGCTGGAAGCTTCTCAGTTGCTCTGGCTGTCTTCCAGCTATGGATGGAAGGACTGGAAATATAGGAATAATAAATGGAGGAAAGCAGGCTTTCACATCCTCTACCTGGTGGCTTAGCCAATCCAAGGAGGCTTCTGCTGTTGCTGGTCTTGCTATGCAATTTATTTGTTTGTGTTGTTTTATTGAAACCAAAAAAATCATTGTCGATATAAGGACATAAGCTTTATGGATCTACCGAGAGCTGAGATAGTAAATGCCTCTGTAGAAAAGCCCTCTGTGGGAAACTTTTGAATGTTTATGAAGCATAATGTAGGAGAAGCAGAGTGCTGAGAAATTAACTTTTCTCACAACACATGAAGGCTGTTCCCCCAGCAGTCTATGACACAGGAGAACTGTTCAAGTTGTGGTGGTCTAACATACAGAATCACTCACCCTCCTCCTGTGTGACATGCCAGAAATCTGACTCATGCCTTGGTTTTAAAATTCACCATTTATTTCTGTAAAGAATAATATCCATTGGTCTTCCTTGCTTGTCCATAAGCCAATTGATATCTTTATATCAGAAGTAAATTTCTTTTGGAATATAATCAAATGCTGTGGAATAAGGCAGCAGGAAAAAGTATATATACATATATATTAAAATATTTAAATATATATCTATATATAGGAAAAAATATTATGCTATGTATTTATGTCTATATACACGTCTGTCTATCTACTTATAATTTTTTACATGCTTTCCCTCCTAAATTTTAATCAGTCATAAGACAGGACAGTAGATAATGTCTACAATTAACTAGGCATTTATAAACATATAGGCTATATATATGATACATATTTCAATATTAGTGCTGAAAAACTACTTTATCTTTTCTCAGAATTTAGTGAAGCGGGTTGAATATCTACATTACTTTGATAACCATCACAGGTATTTCTGGTGACTAGTTTTGAGAACTGCTTGACTTGATAATAAGAAATAGAGAAGCAATGAAAACCTGCATCCAGAGATTCTAAAGTCCTGCCACTAAAATATTAATTGAAACATAAAAGTGCCCGATTAAAAGTGTCATTCTTTCCAGTATATCAGATGAATTCTATTGTAAATAACAACAAATTCATCAGCTTCAAATAGCCTTCCAACTAGCCTCAGGATTCTTCTTATTTTCTTCATTATCTTGTTAGTTCCATATCATTTTCACTCCGCATGGACTTAAATGTCTCAGTTTAGTGGCTTTGCAATTGAGAAAGTGCAATATTCAGAGCTATCAAAAGCAGGTCATTTCAGGGGTTTGGCTGTTGGAAGGTTTCACTTATATCCCTCTAATCACTAAAATATCAATGAGAGTGACTCCAAGCCCAAGTGCCAGGAATCCTTCATCACTCTCCAAGACTGAGTCTATTCAGGGCAAAGTGAACTGAAACCCTGTCAGAGAAGAAAATAAGGGCTGTTCTCAGCCAGAGAGCTCATTATCATGATATTTGTCTCTGGTGCATCTAACTTGTCTTTGTGGATGGACCTGATTCATAAATTCTTTATACTCTCGTTCACATTTGTTTGAGATCATTTTTAGAATAAGGGCTTCAGTGAAGGCCTTTGAAAGTGAAGTCGCTCAGTCGTGTCCAACTCTTTGTGACTCCATGGACTGTAGCCTACCAGGCTCCTCCCTCCATGGGATTCTCCAGGCAAGAGTACTGGAGTGGGTTGCCATTTTGAGGATTATTCAAATAAATGGAAAGCTTTGGTTAAAATATTTTCTGCAAATATAGTAGATCCCTTTTATCTGCAGGGGATAGGTTCCAAGACCCCCATGGATGCCTGGAATCATAGCACTGAACTGGGTATATACCTTTTTTTTTTTTCCTATATATACTCAGGGATTGAAGGTGGGTTGCCTGCATTGCAGGCAGATTTTTACTGTTTGTGCAACCAGGAAAGCCTCATACAAACATACTTATGAAAAAAGTTTAACTTAGGCAAAGTAAGCAATTAACAACAATAACTAACAATACAATACAACAAATATAACACAACATTCCAATCAAGGTTACTTGAATGTGCTCTCTTTCTCAAAAATACATTTTGTGTAAATGTCATGTCTTCACTAATCACTTATCCTCAGGTGGCACAGAGGTAAAGAATCCACCTGCCAGTGCAGGAAACACAAGAGACATGGGTTCGATCCCTGGGTCGGGAGGATCCCCTGGAGTAGGAATTGGCCACCCACTCCAGTATGCTTGCTGGAGAATTCCAGGGACAGAGAAGCCTGGAGGGTTACAGTCCAAGAGATTGCAGAGAGGCAGACGCCACTGAGCACACAGCAACAAGCGCTGCTAAGGCAGAGTGGTCGTAATTCTGCAGTTTGAGCTGTGACAGCAAAACTGGCATGAATTTCTTCTTCCTTGTTCACAATTTATTAGAAGATTAATTCTTACAATAGATCTTAGAAATATCAGGATGCAATATTTGTCCTTATTAAGTGGAGAACTTTCATCTTTTCACTTAAAGGAAGTACTTTACAGCTTCTCTTTGGCATATCTGAATTGCCAGTATCAGTACCCTAGCAGTTTAGGGTCATTATTATATAAAATAAAGGTTTCTTGAACACAAGCACTGAGATAACACAAGAGTCCATCTGAAAATCAAAACAGCTACTCAGGGGCTAAGGGGAAGGACACCCGGACAAAGGGATGATCCTTGTCCCGGATGGAGCAAGCAGAGCATCTCAGCACGAGATTTCATCAAGCTACTCAGAATGGTGTGCAATTTAAAACGCAGAAATTGCTTATTTCTGAAATTTTCCATTGAATATCTTCAGATTGTAGTTTATAGATGCATAACTGAAACCAGGATAAAGGAACTTTTCAATAAGTGGGGACTTCTGTAAGGGGGGAACAGCTAAGCAATTTAAGTGCAGGTAAACCAAGGAAGGCAGGTTTGTATGTGAAAGATATGGAGTCATTGGAATTAAATTGCCGGCAAATTAAGTATTTATATTTTTCCAAGCTTCCATTCTTTAATTTACAAAGCAGGGGAAAAGATATTTATTGTTTTAAAGACAGAAAGTCTGTCTACAAAAAAGTCCTTGGACAGTGGTAAGTAAGAACACCATAAAAGTCAGCTAATATCACTGTAACTATTAACACTTACTATGTTTTAAAATGATTTAGTAGGAGTTCTTGAAGAAATATGACTATCATATTGTATGTTATCACTAAATTAATGTAGAAAACTAAATCTCAGTTCAGTTCAATCGCTCAGTCATGTCCAACACTTTGACACCCCACGAATCACAGCACTTCAGGCCTCTCTGTCCATCACCAACTCCCAGAGTCCACCCAAACCCATGTCCATTGAGTCAGCGATGCCATCCAACCATCTCACCCTCTGTCATCCCCTTTTCTTCCTGTCCCCAATCCCTCCCATCATCAGAATCTTTTCCAATGAGTCAACTCTTCACGTGAGGTGGCCAAAATTTTGGAGTTTCAGCTTTAGCATCAGTCCTTCTAATGAACACCCAGGACTGATCTCCTTTAGAATGGACTGGTTGGATCTTCTTGAAGTCCAAGGGACTCTCAAGAGTCTTCTCCAACACCACAGCTCAAACACATCAATTTTTTGGCACTCAGCTTTCTTCACAGGCCAACTCTCACATCCATACATGACCACTGGAAAACGATAGCCTTGACTAGACAGACAGATCTTTGTTGGCAAAGTAATGCCTCTGCTTTTGAATATGCTGTCTAGGTTGGTCATAACTTTCCTTCCAAGGAGTACGCGTCTTTTAATTTCATGGCTTTAATCATCATCTGCAGGAAAATAAACTCAGCCACTGTTTCCACTGTTTCCCTATCTATATGGCATGAAATGATAGGACCGGATGCCATGATCTTAGTTTTCTGAATGCTGAGCTTTAAGTCAAATTTTTCACTCTCCTCTTTCACTTTCATCAAGAAGCTTCTTAGTTCCTCTTCACTTTCTGCCATAAGGGTGGTGTCATCTGCATATTTGAGGTTATTGATATTACCCCCAGCAATCTTGATTCCAGTTTGAATCTAAAGAGACAAAATTAATTAGCATAAGGTAGAAATAACAAAAGAATAACATATGAGCTAGGTAATTTTATCTGTTCTTGAAGAGTTCATCAAAAGTTCAACCATTATTCTGTAACACCACTAATGATTTGAATTCTCTGATAATCATTTTTTGGGGTTAAAATAATCAATGTATTCTTTTACTTTATTCAAAATTGCAAATTCACTTAGCAACGTGTATAATTTTTTGAACTGTGGTGCACAGAAATATATGGAGAAAGATTTTGTAACCTCACAGTTTATAAACTAATAAAAAAGCTAAATAATGGTTATTTTTTTAAAGTAAGTAAATAATTAATAGGTGAAACAAAAGTTTGATACAAACATGATAGAAGGCTTAGTGGGATTTCTCCCACAATTCAGGGAATCATAAAAGCAAATATTAGTGATTAATTAATTATGAAATGTATTCTTGCTGCTGCTGCTGCTGCTGCTAAGTCACTTCAGTCGTGTCTGACTCCGTGCAACCCCAGAGACGGCAGCCCACCAGGCTCTCCCGTCCCTGGGATTTTCCAGGCAAGAACACTGGAGTGGGTTGCCATTTCCTTCTCCAATGCATGAAAGTGAAAAGTGAAAGTGAAGTTGCTCAGTCGTGTCCAACTCTTAGCGACCAAGTAGACTGCAGCCTACCAGGCTCTTCCACCCATGGGATTTTCCAGGCAAGAGTACTGAAGTGGGGTGCCATTGCCTTCTCCCAAAATGTATAGGAAAAGGAGTACATCAAGGCTGTATACTGTCACCCTGCATATTTAACTTATATGCAGAGTACATCATGAGAAACGCTGGACTGGAAGAAGCGAAGGCTGGAATCAAGATTGCCGGGAGAAATATCAATAAACTCAGATACGCAGATGACACAACCCTTATGGCAGAAAGTGAAGAGGAACTAAAAAGCCTCTTGATGAAAGTGAAAGAGGAGTGAAAAAGTTTGCTTAAAGCTCAACATTCAGAAAACGAAGATCATGGCATCTGGTCCTATCACTTCATGGGAAATAGATGGGAAAAAAGGAAACAGTGTCAGAATTTATTTTGGGGGCTCCAAAATCACTGCAGATGGTGACTGCAGCCATGAAATTAAAAGACGTTTACTCCTTGGAAGGAAATTTATGACCAACCTAGATAGCATATTGAAAAGCAGAGACATTACTTTGCTAACAAAGGTCCATCTAGTCAGTTCAGTTCAGTTCAGTTCAGTTCAGTCGCTCAGTCGTGTCCAACTCTTTGCGACCCCGTGAATCGCAGCACGCCAGGCCGCTCTGTCCATCACCAACTCCCGGAGTTCACTGAGACTCAGGTCCATCGAGTCAGTGATGCCATCCAGCCATCTCATCCTCTGTCATCCCCTTCTCCTCCTGCCCCCAATCCCTCCCAGCATCAGAGTCTTTTCCAATGAGTCAACTCTTCGCATGAGGTGGCTTTAGCATCATTCCTTCCAAAGAACACCCAGGGCTGATCTCCTTCAGAATGGACTGGTTGGATCTCCTTGCAGTCCAAGGGACTCTCAAGAATCTTCTCCAACACCACAGTTCAAAAGCATCAATTCTTCGGTACTCAGCCTTCTTCACAGTCCAACTAGTCAATGCTATGGTTTTCCCAGTGGTCATGTATGGATGTGAGAGTTGGACTGTGAAGAACGCTGAGTGCCGAAGAATTGATGCTTTTGAACTGTGGTACTGGAGAAGACTCTTGAGAGTCCCGTGGACTCCAAGGAGATCCAACCAGTCCATTCTGAAGGAGATCAGCCCTGAGTGTTCTTTGGAAGGAATGATGCTAAAGCTGAAACTCCAGTACTTTAGCCACCTCATGCGAAGAGTTGACTCATTGGAAAAGACTCTGAAGCTGGGAGGGATTGAGGGCGGGAGGAGAAGGGGATGACAGAGGATGAGATGGCTGGATGGCATCACCGACTCAGTGGACGTGAGTTTGGGTGGGCTCCAGGAGTTGGTGATGGACAGGGAGGCCTGAAGTGCTGCGATTCATGGGGGTCACAAAGAGTTGGACACAACTGAGCGACTGAACTGACTGACTGATTCTTAGTAAGAGATAATTACATAGGGGATATTGTAGAAGTTTTGAATGGTTAGGACTTATACAACCATGAGGTATGATTACAGGTCAGACAGAAAGATATGTGTGAGGATTAATAATTTATGGAGTCACAAAATGCCTTGCCATGTTCACTGAAAGCAGACACAAAGGGCAAGAACAAGTCTAGCAAACTTGATTCAGGCTGGATCATAGGAACCCATCAATGGTTAAAAGAAATGTTTGCAGGGTGTTTGAAGTACACTTTGACGAAAAATTATAACAAGTTTACAAGCTGATATGCATGCCAAAGAAGAAAATCAGAGTTTAAAGAGTATGTAAACTGAACTACCTAAAAAATTTGAAGCTAAAAGGCAAGTTAGAAATTTGTAAAAAAAAATATTAACATATATAGTAGAAACATTTCAGAATAAGTAGCTTTTAGAAATGAATAAGAACAACAAATTTTAAAAACTTCTTGGAAAGATAAATGATCAGTTTATCATTGAAAAAGTCATTAGATAAGCCATAAATATACAAATAACCACAAGAAAAACCTCAAGCTACACAATAAACACATAATGTAAATTAAAACAGTATAAAGGTATAAAATGACTATCAAGTTGATAAAAATTTAATGACAAGGTCCACAAAAAGGGGAATGTCACACACATTTACTGTAAGATAAACAGGTTAGGTAGGAAAATGAATTTGTTCTTTTTGAAACAAAAATGATATATATCACCTGGCTCAACATTTTGCTCCTAGTCTGAGCAACACTATATATACAAATTCATTCTATGCAAATTATTATGAGTGTGGCCAAGAATGTTCATTATACTGTTACTTAATATATAAACTTGGAATTGTGTACAGTGGATTTGAGGCAGGGCCATCAAGTATGATCGTACAGAAAGCAGCATTTTACATAAACTGTGATTCAAATACATAGTTCAGAACTTTTCAAAACAGTGGTTCTGATCTGAGATATTATTTATATAAATTATTGAAATATATAATGGAAAAGTAGAAGTACATTTCTAATCTAAAATTGATAATATGGAAATATATTAATAATGCATTAAATGAAAAAAGCAGCTTATAAAATAATACATACGCAAAATGCAAAAGTAAAGACAAATACATATAAATAAAGCAAACACACTATAAAAGTTTAAAAATAGACCCAAATAGCTATTTTTTTAAGATGTGGGTGGTATATTTGTTGTCTTACAATGTTCTGCAAAATGAACATTGTATTAATGTTTCTTATGAAAACTACCAATGGATAAGCAGAGGAACAGCATAAACAATAAAATATTTAATTTTTTCTTATGTACATTAAGGATAATATATATGGAACGGATATGGTACATATATGGGATTAGGGAAAAATCACTTGGAATGGAAATAAGGATGTGGAGAACTTATAATAAGATGTTCTCTGGCAAACTTATAGGAGTGCGTAGATTTGAAAATCTGCAGATACAACTCTTATAACGGAGAGCTGTGAGGTTTTCCATAAAGCATTACAAAAATTCATTGAACTCCAAAAGCTAGAGGAAAACTTCAATCTATAAAGGTTTTGAAGAAATTCTGTATACTGATATGTTGTCAGGCCAGCTTGGGTGAGTATATAAGTCTATTTACATTTTTCGAAGAAATGGAAGTAAAATTTTACATTCTTTGTTGCCTGAAAGGCTAACACTCCAAGTTCACCACCTCAGACTGCAGACAAGAAGTTCTTTTTCAATCCAATCAGAGTCCAAGTTCTAATACCTTTGATGTAGGGGTGTCACTGAGGTGGAGACATTCATTGAATAAAATTCCCCAAGGGGATTCAATTAGTCTTCTCAGAAAGCCCAAATGAATGTCAAAGAAGAATCCTCTAATTGTAAATTTAAATCCTACTGACAGGCTCCTTAAATATGAGAGGGCTCGGTTCTTGCGTTTTAAAATCATCACACTCACACTGGGTCTTCGAGTTCCTGTCCTAAAGCATTCAATTGTCTCTTGGAGTTAGCTGTATTTGAATGGACATTTTTATAAAGTGATTACCTAAGGATCTTCTCTCCAGGCCTCACCTCAGAGACACACACACAGTACAGATCCCAGACAACTTGACTTTTCTTAATTCTAACATCTACATTTCAGTTGGGGGGGAAAAATATTTGCAGAACTTCTCTTTCAAGTGTGGAGAAGTATTGCAGTGAACACTTATCTTTGATTTTTCTCTTTACAAGTGCTGAAATCTTTTATTTTTTAATGGTGATAGTAAAACCTGAGCAGGAACACAAATTAATTTTATCATGGAGGAAATTACCTTGAACTTAGAGTAGTGTTCAATATACTATCAGGCAAGTGACCCTGGAGATAGGGGACAGAAACATTGGACAGGCTGAATTAAAATGCTTGCATTGGATGGTTTATTAAATCTGTCTGAAACACATGCTGTGAGAATCTCAAGAAAGTGCATGGGGCAAGATAGCACATGTTAAATACTGTACAGACAGAGGAGCAGGATGATAGGAATCCTGGGATGTACACTGTTCTCATATATACAAGGAGGTATCCTTTCTCATAGACTACAAGAGGATGCTTGGGGCCAAAACAATACAAGTGTTCTACCTGAGGGTTTCAAGCCCAAGTTGACCTGGTCACACCTCTAGCTCACCAATTAACTGGCTGAGCAGCTCTGGACTTTATGCACTTGCTGGGGAGAGGACGTCTAAAACCAGAAGCGGTATCAGCAATGGGAAGCTTAATTAAGACTTCCTGATTATGATACGTCACATGTGCTTCTTGTGTATTTGCTATATCATAAGTGTTCAATACTTTAGTCAGCTCATGTATATTGAATCCCTGGTCACCATTTAGCATCTCTTACATTTAGAGCCTTATATATCTTAAGAGCCTTTTTTATTCTGTGTATATTAGGTATCATTTTTTTCCTTCCATCCCTTTCTATGTTTGCATATATGCCCTATTCAGCAACTGCTTTATCTGTTCAAATTCATCTAATGAGTTTCATCAGATCCATCTGTGTTTTTTTTTTTTCCCCCTCAACAGCAAGCTTGAATGTTGTCAGGCAATACAACATATGCACATTATAGATTAAAAATCATATTTGTATTCTAAATGTTGAAATATAACACAATTTTTCTTAAAAAAATCTAAGAGAACCCTTAAAGTATAAGGGAACCATATTATACTGTAATCTTTTTTTTTTTAAGTTGGCCGCACCACATGGTTTTGGAATCTTAGCTCCCTGACTCAGACCATTGTCAGTGACGGTGTGTGTTCCTAACCGTTGGCTTCCCTGATAGCTCAGATAATAAACAATTTGCTTACAATGCAGGAGACCCAAGCTTGATCCCTGGGTGGGGAAGATCCCCTGGAGAAAAGAATGACTATTCACTCCAGTGTTCATTCCTGGAGAATTCCATGGACAGAGAAGCCTGGCAGGCTATGATCTACAAGGTCATAAAGGGTCAGATATGACCAAGTCACTTACAAACCACTGGACAGCCAGGGAGTTCCCCATACTGTAGCTGTTATAGCTCAGTTCTTTCTTAATTGCTTTCTGTTAGAAAATAGAATATCATCTGGTGAAAAAAAATTGCCAGAAAGTATACAAATTCTCATTAATTTGGTAAGTTTATATGACTCATCTGAACAATTTCTACAGTCATATATACATGCATACAAATATAAATATGGAAGTGGGTTATTCAGAGTTGCTTTCAGATGTCAGTTTAATCCTGCCTTTTTTTACAGGCTTTACAAAGTAATAGAATAAGGCTTACATTGTGCAGATCCCAAACATATCAGCTAAGGGTGAATGGGGGAAATGTCAGAATACCCTGAAAATGATTATTTGTAAACCTCTACAAACATTCTCATAGCAACACCATACACAGCTTTAAAAGTGCTATATTTTAAAAAATAGAATGAAAAGAAAGAGCTTGTGCTTGGACCTAGAGTGATAATGAAGTCAGAAAGGGGTACTGGTGTTGAAAACACCAAGGTCTAGGATTTATATTAAGAAGATGCAAAAAAAGAAAAAAAAAAGTCCATGATCTTAAACAATAGAAAAAAATTCCAATTATATAATATGTAGTGGACATGTAACTATGTCATCTTCATTTTTGTATATTTACATAATCAAGTTAACCAAAAATCTTCCCTTTTTGTATTTCAATAATGAAACTGAGGGAATGGCTTTGAATGCAACTGCAGTTCAGTTCAGTCACTCAGTCATGTCTGAATCTTTGCG
This sequence comes from Ovis aries, assembly GCF_016772045.2. Taxonomy (NCBI): domain Eukaryota; kingdom Metazoa; phylum Chordata; class Mammalia; order Artiodactyla; family Bovidae; genus Ovis; species Ovis aries. Next base: position 94,102,919 of record NC_056060.1, read on the forward strand.
ACCCCTTGGACTGCAGCCACCAAGCTTCCCTGTCTATCATCCTCAAATTTATGTCCATCAAATCAGTGATGCCATCCAGCAAAATCAGCTTAAAATCTAACAACAAAGCTGTTTTAAGGGTAATATGGGATCATTATATAACTTGATAATAATAATTAAAAAAAAACTTCTCAAAAGAGTGTTGCCATCCATTAGTAACTGTCATTGTTTCACAATATTTCCCAAACCTTTTTCTGAAAATATTTACATTTGTGTAATGAGTATCAAGTGTATATATACATACATATGTATGTGTACATATGTACTCACTTTTCAGCATGTAAAACCACTAATAATTAAGTTCATTTCATGCAAAAACAAGACCTGTACACCACCACAAAAAAAAAAGCAACAGGAAAATCATTTAGTTAACACTTCAATACTGTAAAAAATATTGCAAAACCCCATTTAATAATTTATTTAGGCAAAGCAGTGTTGCCTTCTTAAATTTATCACTACCAATATGATTTGATTAATATATTTTTCTGGATAACTTTATATTATATGCTGGGCAAACTAAAGTTATATTAAAATTTTACTAAAAGTGGAAAAATAAGTACCAATATATTTCAAAATATATTGGCAAATAAATGGAGAAACAGTGGAAACAGTGACAGACTTTACTTTTGGGGGCTCCAAAATCACTGCAGATGGTGACTGCAGCCATGAAATTAAAAGATGCTTGCTCCTTGGGAAAAAAGTTATGACCAACCTAGACAGCATATTAAAAAGTAGAGATAATACTTTACCAACAAAGTCTGTCTAGTCAAAGCTATGGTTTTTCCAGTAGTCATGTATGGATGTGAGATTTGGACTGTAAAGAAAGCTGAGCACCAAAGAATTGATGCTTTTGAACTGTGGTGTTGGAGAAGACTCTTGAGAGTCCCTTGGACTGAAAGGACATCCAACCAGTCCATCCTAAAGGAAATCAGTCCTGAATATTCACTGGAAGGAATGATGCTGAAGCTGAAACTCCAATATATGGCCACCTGATGTGACGAACTGACTCATTTGACAAGACCCCAATGCTGGGAAAGACTGAAGGTGGGAGGAGAAGGGGATGACAGTATGAGATGGTTAGATGGCATTACTGACTCAATGGACATGAGTCTGAGTAAACTCCAGGAGTTGGTGATGGACAGGAAGGCGTGGTGTGCTGCAATCCATGGAGTCACAAAGAGTCAGACACGACTGAGTGACTGCACTGAATAGATATTTCAAAAAAAATTATACTAGATGCTTCCAGAAAATTCCAACTGCTACTGATAAGACATGTTCTGTATTTATATATTAGATATATTTTTTAAAAGTATTAGAAAATATCCTGCAACCTCAAGCAGTTACATCACTCTCACCAAAATTCAAATAAAAACTTTATTATTTTAATTTTAACCGCAAATCAAGTAATAGAAACTCTGGGCCCCTCTATATTAGTAATTAGATCCTTCTTTGATTCCACTTTTTTCTTGTTCCAAACCGTTAGCCTCATGCTATACATCCACTTTTGACCCTGAAGTATGTAAAATGTGCGTAGAATTCTCAGTATCTTTCAAAAACATGCCAATACATACTTCATTATGGGAGGCATAAATATCAACAAACATTTAGCTGCTCAAAAGTAAATACTTATATTTTCAAACTGACAATACATGCAATTTGGGTGTAAAATAGAAAGGATGTTTTAAGTGTATCATCCCGTTTCCATTCAGGAGTCTAGAATAATTAGTATATCCAGGTCAAGGATTACTCTCTCTGGCTTTTGTCCACGAAGCAGTTCTGAACATCATTAAACCACATACTTTCTATCACGACTTCCAGTGTCTGCTTTAAGAAGGTTCAGAGATGAAAAAATTAAAACCGGGGTCTCAGAGGCAGAAAGGGCAGAGGGAGCTGTGACCAATGATTCGCCACCATGTGGCTCTGCCTGCTTGTCAGTCACTGATTCTGAGTATCAAGAATGGCCCTCAGGGGTATTCAGAAGAAGAACTCAAAATCTGGATGTTTAATTAGCCTTTCATGTCTGCAGGATTGTGTTTAAAACTGCACAGGACTTCCTCAGAGGTTTCCAAAGAAGAAGGAATTTTTCTTATAAATATGGAAGGTATAAATCACCTGTGATGCTTTCTAAGGAACACCTCCAGTAAACGCTACTGTAATTCCAAAGTGATATTTCCAGTAATAAAGTACTTGACAAATGAAGCAGGTTGAAACATTCAGTCTCCTTAAAGTCTCAAGAAGTTAAAAGGGAGGTGTGCTCATTTGGTTTGCTCACAGAAAAACAACAAGCATTTATCTCCAGGTATGACACATTCGTTGGTCCAGCTGTCTTTCATGCCAGTCCACACCCCCATCTAGGTGTTGAAAGGTCATTAGTGAAAAGAAATAGAAACATTCACACCAATTAATGATGCTGAAGAATGGGCAACTCCTCTTTACCTCTATCTTTCCGTGAAAGCAAATATTCAAACTAGGAATTTGTGGACCAAGAGTAAAAAGAAAGACCTGGTTAGAAGCATAAACTGAAGTAGAGTGGTTCAGTTCCCAAATTACTGATATATGGCTACATACAAATCATGAAACTTTGAGAAAATTAGAATTATGCAAATACCCAGAATCTATACCCGGATTCTTTAAATGAGATAATTAAATGAGTCTATTGTTGAGTCTCTTTCTTCCTGTTTCTTTCTTTAAAAGAGCTTCAGTCCATACTAAGTCACTCAATCAGCATTAGCTGTTATGTCTAAAGTTGCTAATGTTGAATTTTTTAGTGTTAATGTTGTTTATACTGTTTATATTCATTAGTGTTGTTTATGTTGAATTACATGGTTTTGCATGTTTGGAAAGCTGTGCTTTAGGGAATGGATTAGTTTCATTCTGCTGTCCAGTTTTTACAGTCTAAATAAATTCTGAAACAGGAACATAATATAAACCTTCAGGAAATATGAGTAGACAGAACCAACATATCAACATACTGATCACTGGAGCCAACCTGATCTTAAATTGATGTGTCACATGATTATTTAAATATTCTTTAGTGGAAGTATAGCTGATATACAGCATTATGCAAGTTGCAGGTGAACAGCCTATTAATTCACAATTTAAAGATTATACTCCATTTGTAGTTATGATAAAATATTGGCTATATTCCATATGTTATAGAATACAGCATATAGCTTACTTTATACCTAAGAGTTTATTCCTCCTAAACTCCTGCCAGCCTCCTCTCACCTTCTCCTTAATTCTTGTTGTTCATTTGCTAAGCTGTGTCTGACCCTTTGCAATCCTGTGGACTACAGAATGGCATGCCCCTTCGTCCTCCACTCTCTCCCGGAGTTTGCTCAAACTCATGGCCCTTAAGTCAGTGATCCCATCGAATCATCTCATCCTCTGTTGTCCCCTTCTCTTCCTGCCTTCAATCTTTCCCAGCTTCAGAGTCTTTTCCAATGAGTGGCCAAAGTACTGGAGCTTCAGATTCAGCATCAGTTTTTCCAATAAATATGCAGGGTTGACTTTCTTTAGGATTGACCGGTTTGATCTCCTTGCATTCGAAGGAACTCTCAAGAGTCTTCTCCAACACGACAGTTCAAAAGCATCAGTTCTTCAGTACTCAGCATCTTTATGGTGTAACTCTCACATCCGTACATGACTGCTAGAAAAACCTCTGCTTTGACTAGACAGACCTTTGTCTGCAAAGTGATGTCTTATTCTTAATATGCTGTCTAAGTCTATGAAACCTTTTCCTCCAAGCAGCAAGTGGCTTTCACTTCCATGGCTGCCTTCACCATCCACAGGGATGTTGGAGCCCAAGAAAATAAAGTCGTTCAGTGTTTCCATTTTTCCCCCTTTATTTGCCATGCAGTGATGAGACTGGATGCCATGATCATAGTTTTATGAATATTAAGCCTCAAGCCAGCTTTTTCACTCTCCTCTTTCACCCACATCAAGCAGCTCCTCAATTCCTCTTCATTTTCTGCCATTCAAGTGGTATCATCTGCAAAACTGAGATTGTTTTTTCTCCCAGTAGTATCGATTCCAGCTTGTGATTCATCCATCCTGACGTTTTGCATGATGTGCTTTGCAAATAAGCTAAATAATGAGAGTGACAATATACTGCCTTGTTATACTCCTTTCCCAAGTTTGAAACAGTTGTTCCATGTCCAGTTCTAATTTTTGCTTCTTTATACATTCATATGTTGATGGACGCTTCATGCTTCCATGTCTTGGCTATTGTAAATAAGGATGCTATGAACATCGGGCTACATCTATCTTTTTGAAATATTTTTTGTGTTTTTTTCAGCTATATGCTCAGGAGTAGAATAGACGTTTTCCAAAAAGGAAAATCAGATGACCAACAGGCATATGAAAAGATGCCCTACATCATTAGTCATTGTGGATATGCAAATCAGAATCACAAAAAGATGTCACTTCACAGCTCTCAGAATGCCTATCATCAAAAGCAACACAATAGCAAAAGTTGGGGAGGATGTGAAGTAAAGGGAATTCATACATTGTAGATGGGAATGTAAATAGGTATAGCCACTAAGGAAAAGAGTATGAGGGTTTCTCATTATTCTAAAAATAAAACTACCTTATAACCCAGCATTTCCACTCCTAATCATTTCAATCTTTACAAATATAGGTATACAAAAGTCTAAGATAGTCTGGTATTGAGTCAGGAACTAGGCCTATGTATACTCTATTAGTTGTTGAGAAAATGGCAATTCTTTATGTTGGTCTTTTTTATAAATATTAGTATTGGATTATTACAAGTCAAGGTAATGGAAGACTCACAGTTACTATCAAGGCTCAAAGAGCAAAGGTATCATCATTGCTGTACAGGACAGTTATATTCTGTCCTAGTGTCAGCATGAAAAAAAAACACCAGACTATGGGTAATATTTGCATATTTATTGTTTTTGAGTGCTTTCCTAAGATCTGGTTTTATGTTAGTAGTTAATAATGTTGGGAGAAATGTGGATGGTGGAGTTTCCCATCAATCAGCTTATAAACTTGTTGGAAGAAGCTGTGTTTAAGAGACTGACATCATACCTATTTCAGGAAAAGAAAATTGAAATGTCATTGTTTACTGGCCAAAGAACACATCTCTGCCGTGTTTTTAAAAATTTTACTGAGATAAATTAAAAATTGTTTAAGAATATATTATCAAAGGTTTTGTGTGTGTATGTCTGTGTCTGTGTGTGCTGTGCTCAGTCATGTCTTACTCTTTTGCAACCCCAGGTACTGTAGCCCACCAGGCTTCTCTGTCTATGGGATTCTCCAGGAAAGAATACTGGAGTGGGTTGTCATCTTCTCTTCCAGGGGATCTTCCTGACCTAGGGATCCGACCCATGTCTCTTGCATCTCCTGCATTTGCAGGGGGATTCTTTACCACTATGCCACCTGAGAAGCCATCAAAGGTTTTGCATTTATACAATGGCTAGAATAATTTAATACAGAATCTCTTTTAAAGCAGGAAGAGATGCTAAATAAAATATTTAAAAAAAAAAAATATATATATATATATATATACATGCTGATAAAGAAAAGGGTAAGGTAGAAGTAGTGATGGATTTCCTCTTCTTGGGCTCCAAAATCACTGCAGATTGTGACTGCAACCATGAAATCAGAAGACAATTTCTTCTTGCCAGGAAACTGATGACAAACCTAGACAGTGTGTTGAAGAGCAGGGAAATTATTCTGCCCACAAAGGTCTACATAGTCAAGGCATGGTCTGCCCAGTTGTCACCTACAGTTGTGAGAGATGAATGGTAAAGAAGGCAGAACACCAAAGAATTGATGTCTTAAAACTGTGATGCTTGAGAAGACTCATGGAAATCCACTAGATAGCTAGGAGATCAAACAAGTCCATCTTAAGAGAGACCAACCCTGAATATTCATTGGAAGCACAGATGTTGAAGCTGAAGTTCCAGTATTTTAGAAATCTGATGTGAACAGACGACCCATTGAAAAAGTCCCTGATGCTGAGAAAGATTGAGGGCAGAAGGATAAGAGCATGTCAGAGGATGAGATGGCTGGACGGCATCGCTGAGGCAATGAACATGAACTGGGGCAGTCTCCAGGAGATGATGAGGGACAGAGAGAAATGGCGTGCTGAAATCCATGGGGTTTCAAAGAGTAGCACATGACTGGGCAACTGAACATCAACAACAAAATATGCATGCGTGTATCTCACGCATTGGAAGTCGGGTTCTTGACCACCAGCATCACCTAGGAAAAACCAAGTTTGAAAGTAAAAGATATGTCTTCAAGTACAAGAAACAAAAAAGAAATCTCATGGTCAGAGCCCGTAATGGTCAATATGAGCAAGTGGGAATCTAGGGTTTTTATCAATCTCAAAACTAGGCTCATTAAGCTATGGATATAGTTGTTGCTGTTGTGTACACATTCAACTTTAAGGAGCCTTTTTCATGCTTCATGACTTAATTTTATTTTGAGATTAGATAAAAACATTTTCAGGATTCAAAAGTCAAAATTATTCTTTAAAAGAATGCTTAAACTACCACACAATTGCACTCATCTCACATGCTAGTAAAGTAATGCTCAAAATTCTCCAAGCCAGGCTTCAGCAATACATGAACTGTGAAATCCCAGATGGTCAAGCTGGTTTTAGAAAAGGCAGAGGAACCAGAGATCAATTGCCAACATCCACTGGATCATCAAAAAAGCAAGAGAGTTCCAGAAAAACATCTATTTCTGCTTTATCGACTATGCCAAAGCCTTTGACTGTGTGGATCACAATAAACTGTGGAAAATTCTGAAAGAGAGGAGAATACCAGACCACCTGACCTGCCTCTTGAGAAACTGGTATGCAGGTCAGGAAGCAACAGTTAGAACTGGACATGGAACAACAGACTGGTTCCAAATCTGGAAAGGAGTATGTCAAGGCTGTATATTGTCACCCTGCTTATTTAACTTATATGCAGAGTACATCATGAGAAACGTTGGGCTGGAAGAAGCACAAGCTGGAATCAAGATTGCTGGGAGAGATATCAATAACCTCAGATATGCAGAAAGTGAAAAGGAACTAAAAGAGCCTCTTGATGAAAGTGAAAGAGGAGAGTGAAAAGGTTGGCTTAAAGCTCAACATTCAGAAAACGAAGATCATGGCATCTGGTCCCACCACTTCACAGGAAATAGATAGGGAAACAGTGGAAACAGTGTCAGACTTTATTTTTGGGGCTCCAAAATCACTGCAGATGGTGATTGCAGCTATGAAATTAAAAGACCCTTACTCTGTTGAAGGAAACTTATGACCAACCTCGACAGCATATTGAAAAACAGAGACATTACTTTGCCAACAAACGTCTGTCTAGTCAAGGCTATATTTTTCCAGTGGTCATGTGTGGATGTGAGAGTTGGACTATAAAGAAAGCTGAGTACTGAAGAATCAATGCTTTTGAACTGTGGTGTTGTAGGAGACTCTTGAGAGTCCCTTGGACTCCAAGGAGATCCATCCAGGCCATCCTAAAGGAGATCAGTCTTGGGTGTTCATTGGAAGGACTGATGTTGAAACTGAAACTCCAATACTTTGGCCGCCTGGTGAGAAGAGCTGACTCATTGGCAAAGACCTTGATGCTGGGAAAGATTGAGGGCAGGAGGAAAAGGGGACAACAGAGGATGAGATGTTTGGATGGCATCACCGACTCAAAGGACCTGAGTTTGGGTGAACTCTGGGAGTTGGTGATGGGTGGCCTGGTGTGCTGCAGTTCATGGGGTCGCAAAGAGTTGGATATGACTGAGTGACTGAACTGAGCTGAGTTCTCCCTCACTCCCTATGCCACCCTACTGCTATAGCTAACTGTTTTCAACCATTTCACTAGTCACTGACTTACACTTCTGACGTGTATATATGCATAGACATAGAGAGTTGCCCTTTGAAAAACATGGTTATAACCTGCAGGAATCCATTATGCTCAGATTTTTTTCAATAGTAGATACTACAGTGCTACATGATCTGTGGTCGGTTGAATCCAAGGTTCTAGGGACAAGAGTAACCAGGGATATAGAACCACATACACTGTCAAGTTATAGACAGATCTTCAATTGTGAGTAAGCTGGTACCCCAAACTCCCATGTTGTTGAAGGGTCATCTGTATATATTCATATATATATATATATATATATGCATATGTATATATTACTTGTATGTATTCACATACATGTACATTTGATATGCATGGCCTTTATGTTCAGACACGTGTGTTTGTGTGTATATCATATGAAACATATTAAGTGAGTATCTGTTCTATTTTCTGAAATGCTTTCTCATTAGCTGGTGTTGAATTTTGTCAAAGTCACGTTTAGTGTCTATGAAGATAATTATATTTTTTCTGCATATCACCTGATATGGTGAATTATATCATAAATTTCCCAATACAGAAATGTCTTTGAATCAATACTGAAAATACCCCACTTTGTCATTATATATTAATTTTATTATTATATTATTATTATTATGTTGCATTGATATTCATAAGTAAAACTGGTGTTTTGTTTTCATCTTAATGTGCTACTTTGATCAGTTGTTGGTTTCAAAGCTACCCTTATTTTAAAATTGCTAATTTTCCATCTTTTCCTATAATCTGGATTTACCTCAAATTATTTAGTCTCTGAAAGTTTGGTAAAATTTTTATGTGAATCCACCTATACTTGTATTTTTATAACTGTAGAGCTCTATGATAATTTTATCCATTTATTCTATAGATTTTTTTTTCTAGAACATCATTCATTTCAAGTAGGCTTGGATATATATTTATATACAACTTTCTTTTATCTTAAATCTCTCATATACAGAATCTCATATGTCCAAACAATTTTAAAAGAGACATGAGCTGTTTTCCATATTGGTATGTTAGGAATTTAAAATCTTAGAGGATATATTTTTCAAATTATATTTATTGATTTTAAATTTCGTATTTGGAAATCATTTTTTGATTTTGGACACAAAGGCACACACTAAAGAATCACTTTGGAAAAGATTTAGGATTTAAAATAAGTTTCTACAAGTCCATTCAATAGCTACAAATATCTTACTAAGCTGAAAGGAGAAAACTATAGGTCTGTATATTTATTCAGGGATCCTGACATTACCCAGAGGACTACAAAACAGTTTTATTATAACATTGAAAATATGACTGTCTTTCCCTAATATTGTGTTAGAGACTGAAAACAGAATGACAGCGACCTTCCATGCCGAGGAAACACTTGTAACTGATATTCATGTTAGACATCTGAGTCTGTCAGAGTGGGAATGTTTTCAGAGCAATAGGATTGATATTGCAAACTATATGCTACATACAGATGGAAAGGGCAACATAACGGAGTCAGTGCTGTTATAACAGTTGGCAAAGTCCACTAAAAGAAGAAGTCGTGTGGAAAGTTAGAGGGATTTAGAAAGACACAAATGGGGCAGGGAGAAAAGGATAAAGAGAAACGTTCATAAGAATCATGCAGCTGCTTTCTGGTTTCTCTTGTTGCCTTTGCAAAGTTCTCCCAACAAAAAAATAAGAATGTTACTCAACATAGGTAGGGCCACCTTGTGCCTATCCCGAAAAGAAGAAAGCAGAAACTCCTCCCACTATTTAAGAGCCTGACAGATACTGTGGCACAGTCTCCAGATCTAATAGGGTGGTTGTTGCTGTTGTTTAGTCACTAAATTTTGTCCGCCTCTTTGAGACTCCATGGACCATAGCCCACCAGGCTCCTCTGTCCGTGGGGTTTTCCAGGCAAGAATACTTTAGTGGATTGTCACTGTCTTCCCAGGAGATCTTCCCGACCCAGGGATTAAATCCACGTCTCCTGCATTGCAAGTGGATTCTGTAGTGATGAACCACTGGGAAGGTGAATAGGGTGGTTCGAGAGCCACAGATTGAAGCTGGTTTAAGGAGATGGCCTGATTTACTACACATTCTGTTCTTGCTGGAAGACAAAAGCAACAAAGCCCTGCAAAAGCTCAAGGGATGACGTCTACAGAAGCATGGAGCTCCTGATGTTTCTGAAAACACGTGCTCCAGGTAGGATGCATCTCCAGGAAAGCAGCTGATGTTTGTGATTCTCACTCTAAGCTATACTTACGTATTTAAATGTATTGAGTCTTCCATCGAGAACTCAAAAATTTTCACATCACAGGAAGAGAGTTTACTTCAAGTTTTCCTAACTAGCCAAAAGCTATTAATACTTGCTAAGATGCTTGCTCAGATAGCTTTGGTATTAAAAAAAAAAACAAACTGAACCCCCAAAAAGAAGGTGGCGACCTCCTGAGTTGCAGTCAAAATGAGCAATAAAAGGAGTCATCTTTACTCAGACCTGGACAGTCTCTCTCACACCACTTTATCTTGCCTCCTTTTCATATGGAAAAAATATGTTGATGATTGCTCCTGCCTGTATTCTTCAAAGGGAGGGGGGGAGCTAAAACCTCATCCTTCAACACCTCCTTCACCCCAAAGACATACATTTATCTTTTTTCCCCTGAATTCTTTTCCTTTGGCATTCCCTTCGGGTCACTTTTTAACCTTTTCTTTGCCATCCATATGATTTAAGCAGTATTCTAACATCCTCTGCGATCCTCGTTTAAGTATGTGTTTGGGTCGGGAAGCTCCCCTGGAGAAGGAAATGGCAACCCACTCCAGTGTTCTTGCCTGGAGAATCCCATGGCCACAGGAGCCTGGCAGGCTACAGTTCACGGGATCCCAAGAGTCGGACACGACTTAGTTCTATCTTTCTTTGGTGCATTGAGTTTTAACTTTTTAAAATGTTTTTTATTTCATAAGACATTGTTGATACATTGTTTGTGAGTATAGCACAATGTGTGAAAACCTTTGCATCTATTCCTTCTCACCATGGACTGTAGCCCGCCAGGCTCCTCTCTTCATGGAATTATCCACACCAGAATCCTGGAGTGAGTTGTCATTCTCTTTTCCAAGGATCTTCCTAACCCAGGGATTGAACCAGGTCTCCTGCATTACAGGTGGATTCTTGACTGAGCCACCAGGGAAATCCATTTCTTCTTATACCTTATGCCAAAGCTAAGAGCCAACCATTGGTGGTGATCTGCCATTCATTCAACAGGCATTTTACAACTAAAGGAATTACAATGACTCCTTATGAAGGCTAAGTGAGGTTTTTCATGCAAAAATGCAAACCGTTATTCTTGTGCTTTAAATAGAGGTCATCTTGTGAAGATGAGACTTCCAAAACTGTAACAGAAGACAAGCTATAGTAAACATGTTAAGTCTAATTGGCTATAACCATATAAGCATTTATAAAAAAGACAGTATTTACTTGCTTGAATAATCAGAGGAAACATGCTTAAGAAGTTGGTACAGCCATACCTGAGAAACATTGCTCTTTGGTTCCAGGTAAAGGCAAAAAAGTGAATGTTCCAATGAAGCCAATCACACAATTTTTGCTTTTGTTTTTCCTAGCACATATAGCGTTGATGTTTATACTGTATGTTAGTCTATTAAATGTGCAATAACATTATGTCTTTAAAAATGCATACCTTAATTAAAAAATACTCCATTGCTAAAAAATATTAGCCATCATCTGAACCTTAAGTAGGTCATGTTAATAATATCCAAGATCAGTGATCGCAGCTCTCTGTAACAGATATAACAATAAGGACAAATTATGTAATAGGACAAGAATTACCAAGCTGTGACACAGCAAGGAGAAGTGAGCACATGCTCATGGAAAAATGGTGCCAATAAACATACTTGATTTGGAGTTGCCTAAGCTTCAATTTGTAAAACAATGCAGTATCTATGAAGGCAATAAAGCAAAAAGCAGGCAACTGCAGTGCATTCAAACAGATTCTATAAATCAAGATGGAAAAGAGACTTCCTAAATTTTTGAACAGTAAGTTGCCAAAATGGAACAAATATTGATCTCACCAGGTACTATGTAGGCACGTGTTTTGGTTAAATATTATTATCAACCCTATGAAGTGGCATAAAATAACTTTGTATTATATCAGGCTGAGTACAGATGTGAGCACTGAACCATAAATAAGCCTTAGCACTGAAGAATTGATGCTTTCATTCTGTGGTGTTGGAGAAGACTCTTGAGAGTCCTTTGGACAACAAGGAGATCCAACCAGTCCATCCTAAAGGAAATCAACACTGAATATTCATTGGAAGGACTGCTGAAGCTGAAACTCCAATATTTTGGCCACCAGATGTGAAGAGCCGACTTGTTGGAAAAGACCCTGATGTTGGGAAAGATTCAGGGCAGGAGAAAAAGGGGGTAACAGAGGATGAGATGGCTGGATGCCATCACTGACTCAGTAGACATGAGGATGAGCAAACTCTGAGAGATATTACAGGACAGAGAAGCCTGGCATGCTGCATCCATGGGGTCACAAAGAGTTGGACACAACTTAGTGACTGAACAAGATGAGGCAAAGGAGACATCTGACATCAGTTCAGTTCAGTCGCTCAGTCGTGTCCAACTCTTTATGACCCCATGAATCGCAGCACGCCAGGCCTCCCTGGCCATCACCAAGTGCCAGAGTTCACTCAAACTCACATCCATTGAGTCAGTGATGCCATCCAGCCATCTCATCCTCTGTCGTCCCCTTCTCCTCGTGCCCCCAATCCCTCCCAGCATCAGAATCTTTTCCAGTGAGTCAACTCTTCTCATGAGGTAGCCAAAGTACTGCAGTTTCAGCTTTAGCATCATTCCCTCCAAAGACATACCAGGGCTGATCTCCTTCAGAATGGACTGGTTGGATCTCCTTGCAGTCCAAGGGACTCTCAAGAGTCTTCTCCAACACCACAGTTCAAAAGCATCAATTCTTCAGTGATCAGCTTTCTTCACAGTCCAACTCTCACATCCATACATGACCACAGGAAAAACCATAGCCTTGAAGGACCTGTGTGGGCAAAGTAATGTCTCTGCTTTTGAATATGCTATCTAGGTGGTCATAACTTTCCTTCCAATGAGTAAGCGTCTTCTAATTTCATGGCTGCAGTCACCATCTGCAGTGATTTTGGAGCCCAAAAAAATAAAGTCTGACACTGTTTCCACTATTTCCCCATTTATTTCCCATGAAGTGATGAGAACATGATCTTTGCTTTCTGAATGTTGAGCTTTAAGCCAACTTTTTCACTCTCCAATTTCACTTTCATCAAGAGGTTCTTTAGTTCTTCTTCACTTTCTGCCATAAGAGCGGTTTCATCTGCATATCTGAGGTTAGTGATATTTCTCCCAGAAATCTTGATTCCAGCTCGTGCTTCTTCCAGCCCAGCATTTCTCATAATGTACTCTGCATGTAAGTTAAATAAGCAGAGTGATAATATACAGCCTTGACGTACTCCTTTTCCTATTTGGAACCAGTCTGTTGTTCCATGTCCAGTTCTAATTGCTCCTTCCTGACCTGCATATAGGTTTCTCAAGAGACAGGTGAGGTGTTCTGGTATTCCCATCTCTTTCAGAATTTTCCACAGTTTATTGTGATCCACACAGTCAAAGGCTTTGGCATAGTCAATAAAGCAGATAAAGATGTTTTTCTGGAACTCTCTTGCTTTTTTGATGATCCAGTGGATGTTGGCAATTTGATCTCTGGTTCCTCTGCCTTTTCTAAAACCAGTTTGAACATCTGGAAGTTCACGGTTCACATGTTGCTGAAGCCTGGCTTGGAGAATACCTGACGTATAAAGTGTCAATTCCTAATAACCAATGGGCTTATTATTTGAAGTTGCTCAATGTGTGTGTGTTAGTCGCTCAGTCATATCCACGTCTTTGTGACCCCATGGACTGTAACTTGACAGGCTCCTTTATCCATTGGATTTCCAAGGCAAGAATACTGGAGTAGATTGCCATTCCTTTATCCACAGGATCTTACCCAACCTAGGGATCGAATCCATGTGTCTCTCGCATCGCAGACAGATTTTTTACCATCTGAGCCACTACGGAAGCCCAAGTCAGTATTACCCACTATATTTTTATTAACCAGCACCATGATATTTGGTTTTCCCCTTCTAAGCCTTCAGAACTGAAATAACTTCATATGTCTAGGAAAAGGACCAGGTGGACAAAATAAAATCCATGAAAGACAATAGGATAATGGATTATATTTTGAAAAAACAATACAGCTAATTTGCACATTTCACTCTGATGTTAAGAGACTTTTATTGAGCAGGATTGCCATCACCCTCTGAATTAGGAACACATCACATGATTTTCAAGAGCAAGCTGCACAGTTGCTTTAAGAGTGGGAAGGATTCTGACGGTGATTTTTTAGCCTTGTCTGTCTTTTTCTGAAGTGTGCATCTCCTGTTTTCACAGAGAAAGAGGAGGACATTTCCTCTTTTTATACATTTATTTGTCATCAGTTCATTTAATGTTAATTTACCTTTAGAGCTGAGGAATCACATCTTCTGTAAGAGGAAAAGAATAAAAATGGATTCCACATAGTTTTGCTATTTTCACAAAGAAAGCAGCAAAAAGCAAAGCTTTCCTCATGTCAGTTTCATGGAGGAAAAGAAAACTGGAAAATTTGAAGCTACTGTATAAAAATATTCAAGGAAATGTTCATAACTTGTTATTCGTGTTATTGTTGGACAGATGATCAAGGATATCAAATTTAAGCTAATAGAAGTTCAATTTTTTATATCCACTTGTGAATTATTTGTGAAGTATAGGGAAAGAGAGCATTTTTTTCTTTTTCTTCCTAGCAACGTATCAGCCCTAGAATGAATGGATTTCTGCCCAGACACAAGTGGGTCATTCAGCTGGTCAACAAGGATGCTTCTTATGAGAGCAGATTTTTTATGGGGACAGCTGTCTAGCAGGAAGTATATTGCCATGTGTTCTTTTTGAATTTAGCAAAAGACTGTCAACTATTCCTAGTAATGACCCACTTAATTTTATAGAGTACTTTAACATAAAACTGTATTAATAATAAATATGGATCTGGAATTGAGATTACTATAAGTTGGTTTTAGACAAGATTAAAAAATAAATATATACTATATAATAAATGACAGCATTTATGTAATCACATGAGCTGACTTCTATTCACTCCGAAGAAGCAAGTAACATTGAACGTAACCTCAGTTCCTAGACTCTCAGAATCCAAACCTGAAAAATACATACTTTACAGCCATCCCATGGAAGAAATGTTTTTGGCTGGTAAAGACAGATGGAGTAATAGAGTCAGTTTTCCTTAGCTTGGTAAGAACCTTGCAAGAACCAGCTTTTCTTAAGCTGTGGGGATATTTAACTCTCCAGTTTCTTTGAGGGGTAAGCGCTGACCTTTGAAAATATGAAGCAATTTACTGCGGTCACACCAATGAGCAATGCCTATTGGAGGGAATGGACCCATCTCTTGTTTGCAGTGCTGTCTAGTTCTTTAGTAAATCTAAGTTGAAGCTGTTCATGATATGGATATTAGCCTTCATATTATCTTAATATATTATTCTAATATAGGGGCTTCCCAGGTGGCACTAGCTATCAATGCAGGAGATGTAAAAGATGTGGGTTCAATCCCCAGGCTGGGAAGATCTGGAGTAGAGCATGGACACCTACTCCAATATTCTTTCCTGGAAAATCCTGTGGACAGGGGAGCTTGGAAAGGCTATGGTCCATAGGGTCAAAAAGAGTTGGACATGACTGAAGTGACTTAGTAAACATCCTAACATAACTGATATCAGCAGCAAATACTAGCAAATCATTGATATGGATTTATTGAACTCCATGGTGGTAACAGAATCATCTACCGTGAAGAAGAAACAGATTCTCAACTTGCTATTTATTGCCATTCAAGAGTTTACACGGCTACTCATTTGAGATGAAGTACCTGGGCATGCTCCTATTCCAGCGGGGTCACAGACCCACGTGTATACCATGCAACACATCAGCTCACTGGCCTGACTTTGATTCAAGTTTTGATCTTTGGTTACTTTTAAAATTCTGTTAATCATGAAGCTGTGCTTTTGAAAATGTTAGAGGCTTGTGATAATATGGACTCTGATTTTTATATCTTGTGGTCAGTTCTCAGATTCTAAAAAATGTTCCCAAGGGACAACAATGGAAAACCAACAAACATATCAGTTGATGGTGCTTATTAGCCAGACATTGGCCCTATACGTCACCTTCTTTCTGCCATTCTTTCTTCTCCCTGATCAAGTCTATGAGTTCTTCATTCCCTGGCTAGTTCCGTACAGTGGTAGACCTTAATGCCCAAAATAGCCTGATATAATCGGAAGGGAACAGTAGCTCTTTTCAACAGAGGGACTCAAGTTTCAGGCCAAGGACCCATGATAAAGACAGGTATCATTAGTGGTTTGGTGATGTACAGTTTGGTGATGTACGGTTTGGTAGACTGACCTGAGTATTCTGTTCATAGGGTATACCATCCCTACTTGCCTGACATTTTCTGTTTTAGCAACAACAACAACAACAAAATACCCTGACCTGGGAAACTTCAGAGTCCCAGGCAAGCAGAGATTGTTGTTCACTCTAATTCTGAGTCTGGTCTATTAAATTCCAAAGGCATTTCATTTAGCTTCTAAAGAGTACAGGAGAGAAAGTCATCAGATCCTGCTGGAATTGATGGTTCTATGAAATACTGTCCCTTGGTTTCAGAGAAAGTGATTTCCAGTTGAAATGGGTTTGGCTTATGTCTTCCAGAACAATACTGAATGGATAAGATGCTTTGCTAACAGAGATTCTTATTAATGAGTGAGATAAATAGAGATATAGCTATATAATAAATCAAACAATAGAATGCTTGCTGTAGAGTAAAACTATGTAAATATAGTTATGGCAAATAATGCTAGTCTTAGAAAGATTTCTTAGTAACTAGCAATTGTAGTATGAAACAGTATTATATCGACATGTGATACATGAGTTACTAATTCAAATTGCATGATGGTGATTGATTAGTTTGATGATAATCATGATTTTGTATCATTCACATTTTCTTGCTCTCATAACATATATTCTATCAATCAACTGAAATGGTTTCATTTGTTTAATTTTTGCTGTCTTCCTTTAAAGCTTTGAAAAAACCAAGAGCTATGAGATACTCTCACTGATTTTCTCTTCACTCGTCATAGCCTAGAGAATTCTCCTGCTCTTTGGCAAAAATGTATTTACCATGTACTTTATTTTTGATCTTAAGAGAGTCTTGGTCTTCCCTGGTGGCTCAGACAGTAAAGAATCAGCCTGTA
Source organism: Ovis aries (assembly GCF_016772045.2). Classification (NCBI taxonomy): domain Eukaryota; kingdom Metazoa; phylum Chordata; class Mammalia; order Artiodactyla; family Bovidae; genus Ovis; species Ovis aries. The sequence continues at coordinate 94,120,153 of NC_056060.1, forward strand.
ATGCAGAAGACCTGGGTTTGATTCCTGGATTGGGAAGTTATCCTGGAGAAGGCAATGGCAACCACTCCAGAATTATTGCCTGGAGAATTCCATGGACAGAGGAGTCTGACAAGCAACAGTCCATGGGGTCCCTAAGAGTCGGACACGACTGAGTGACTAACAATTTACTTTCAAGACGGTCTTATTTTTTATTTTCTTGTTTGTTTGCTTATTTTTAATCTTGAGAAAATACAGTATCTTGAATTTTTTACAGTAAAAAATATATGATTTTTCTTAATGGTCTTACAGTTTTAAACTTTTTTTAAAAACCATTTTATTTTCTGTTCTTTATTTTATACCTATATACAGAAATATAGCTTGAAAATGCAAATTGCTCAAGAAACACTTGAAGATGAAGTGTTTCTTACTTGGTTGAAGCCATATAAATTATTAAACATACCTAGGTGATGTAAAATAACTGAATGAAGATTGCTTTGGTCGTTTTGAGAAGTAGCAAAATATAATGCATTGAAAGGTAGGAGACATATATTCTTCTTCCAGATTATATGAATATAAGCTATAGTACTTATGGAGAAGGAAATGGCAACCCACTCCAGTGTTCTTGCCTGGAGAATCCCAGGGACAGAGGAGCCTAGTGGGCTGCCGTCTATGGGGTCACACAGAGTCGGACATGACTGAAGCGACTTAGCAGCAGCAGCAGCAAGCTATAGTACTTTACTATTTCCTATCTGCTGAGAAATCTCTACTGCTGGTTTTCATTTAAATAACCTAAAACAAGTGATATGTTAATATAAAATTCACAACAATTCCATTTGACCGAAGCAAGGATTACTGATTTTAGAGAAGCTACATGCTGTCACATACTAGGTAGAAGTACCTATTGTGGTGTCAGAGTGTGTAGATTTCAAACATAACTCTGCTACTCACCAGCAGCTCTATGGACTTTGGGAAAATGTTCAATTTCATTGTGCCTTAATTTTCTATCTTACAAACGAGTGTCAGCCTATCTCATAGGACTCTGATGAGAATCAAAGCAAGTTAGTAAATGTAACATACTTAGAATGGCACAGGCATAAGAAGAACTATATCTGCTGTTTACTGTATCTATCATTTTGACTTATATATCTCTTTACACTACAGTAATTTTGCCTCAAAAATTCCTTAAACTGGGGAACCTGGTGGGCTACAGTCCATAGGGTCGCAAAGAGTCAGACATGACTGAGGAAACCAGCAGTCAGAGATGGCCTGTTATATAACATGGAATATGTATGCCAAGAGTATGTACATCTCCTACCTTTCTACCATGAAATTAAAAGATGCTTGTTCCTTGGAAGAAAAGCTATGAGCAACATAGACAGCATATTAAAAAGCAGAGACATTACTTCGTCAACAAAGGTCCATCTAGTCAAAGCTATGGTTTTTCCAATGGTCACGTATGGATGTGAGAGTTGGACTATAAAGAAAACTGGGTGCCAAATAATTGATGCTTTTGAACTGTGGTGTTGGAGAAGACTCTTGAGAGTCCCTTGGACTGCAAGGAGATCCAACCAGTCAGTCCTAAAGGAAATGAGTCCTGAATATTCATTGGAATGACTGATGCTGAAGCTGAGACTCCAGTACTTTGGCCACCTGATGCAAAGAACTGACTCATTGAAAAAGACCCTGATGCAGGGAAAGATTGAAGGTGGGAGGAGAAGGAGAAGACAGAGGATGAGATAGTTGGATGGCATCACCAACTCGATGGACATGAGTTTGAGCAAGCCCTGGGAGTTGGTGACGGACAGGGAAGCCTGGTGTGCTGCAGTTCGTGGGGTTGCAAAGAGTCAGACACGACTGAATGACTGAACTGAACTGAACTGAAGTAAACTACATTTTTACATCCTTTGCTATGAGTTAAGGAAATGCAGTACACCAAGCTGCTTATAAAATATCTTTAAAAGATAAAAGCAAATATCTTTTTGTTTAATTATTTAAGAACTGTTTTTCAGTTACCATTATTAAAGTAATGAATTTATTTTATTCACTAGGACCCAAGCATGATTCTTTAACACAATGACAAAAGGAAAATTATAGCCAGTTGCTGTTTGTTGGTCAACAACTTGGTAAGCAGTGACTCAAGGAACAGACAGATCCCAAAGTAAAAGCGAGTTGTAAACAAACGTATGCATGTGTGTGTGTGTCTGAATATAGCATTTTCCTGTCCTCAAGACCCAACATATATGCCTTGTATGCCATTCAGATTTTTTGCTTGCTTGTCATCATGTCTAAATATATAAATTATTTCTTACACTTTCATTTTATTTTTTATTAATGACCACTATTTTTCCATCTGTAAAACAGAGATAATACCTATTTCATAAAACTAATGGTCGAAAAATTTGAAAGGGGAAATAAACATAAAGCAGCTTGGACAGAAACTGGCCTAAGAACAAATTTCCTCACCCATCTCCAAGTAAAAGTTCAGGACCTTTGGTTTATTGACTTGGGAATTCACTCCAGTATTTTAGAACCCACTGTGATCTTTAAGACCTTATTAAAATGTTCCTATTTTCTTCACACGAACATGGAAATTTAGTTTTAGACCACACTCAACTTTGAATTCCCCTCAGGATTACTTTGAAGAAAACAAATCAACTGCACTCTGAACTTGCCTCAAAATTTGCTTCTGCTTCCTGTTTTGAACACTCTTCCTTCCATTTTCTTTATTTTCTATTAATAAAATATTCACAGTACTCATTATTAGAAACAAAATTCTTAGATTTTCTGAAAAGTCACATCAGAGTGAATCCAGATTTAAGAAATTTGAAAAAGTGAGTTAGTCACTCAGTTATGTCTGACTCTTTGCAACCCCATGGGCTGTAGCCCACCAGCCTCCTCTCCCCATGGGATTCTCCGGGCAAGAATACTGGAGTGGGTGGCCATCCCCTCATCAAGGGGGCCTACCCAACTGGGCCCCCCTCATTGTAGGCAGATTCTTTTCCATCTGAGCCACCAGGGAAGGCCCAAGAAATTTGAATCCAGATAGATGTGCAAAAAAGATCCAGTGTTAGTAGAAGGACAGCAGCATTTATATATGGGAGCCTTTCATTTTAGACCAATTAAATGCACACACACAGACACTTTCTACTAATATTATCTATGCCATAAAATTAATACATGAAACTTCCATTCCTGCAAGATTCAACTTTCTGTTTTTACATGATCTTGTAGAAGGAAAATTATATTTTTAAAAAAAAAGTGTAGCTACCTAGAATTCATATTACAGAAAACTTAATCACAAAGTAAGTTATTTGTGTATCTTTGGTAGATAAATCAAAATCAAATAATCTTTTCGTAAAAGAAAATTTGCTAAATTTCTGCTGTTGTTGAGCGATCACCCCCGTTAACCATTTCTATCCACTAAGAGAATGTTTGTGAATAAGTATTTAAGAGTAAAAAATAGCCTTATATAGACACACACACTTCAAGTTAACTGAACTATTCTGTCATCCAGAAAACAAACTGTGATTGGGCATACTTGGACATTGTTGAAAGTTCTTGTTTTCACTACTTGAACTTTTCTAAGCAATTGAATCAATGTTCCATAGCAGCATTTCTGCAGCATAACCTGGTTTTCTTCACGTTCAACTCAAAAGATATACCCTACTTACATTTAAATCTTGTTAAAAGATACATAACGCCCTACTTAATGTTGTTTGCATAAATAGCATTCCAATTCTACTTTGTTCTGATGGTGGTTTGTTACGTGCTAAAAACATGATTTAAAGTTACTTCAACTCTGCGGTGATGAGTTGTGTTCAACTTCAGTATAGAGACAGGTTGAAATGCGGTCTTTTCCCAAATGCTAATAGTCACATTCCTTCAGAGTTTTATTATTGGCACTGCTTCATTCCAGGAACAAAAGAAAACCAAATTAAAAAAAAAAAAAACAATGGAAGAAAAAAAATGGGGGTAGGGGAGGGAAAGGAGAAGAGCAAACCAAAACACTCACCATAAAACTCCTTTTCTGGTGTAGCTGGTTGACAATCTAGAAGTCACGTGTATGATATTTTTCATCAAGAACAGCAACTGTGCTTTTTTGCTTGTTACACTCGTGTTTTGTGTTTCCCTGATAGCTCAGCTAGTAAAGAATTCACCTAGAATGCGGGAGATCGCGGTTCGATTCCTGAGTCTGGAAGATCCACTGGAGAAGGGATAGGCTACCGACTCCAGTATTCTTGGGCTTCCCTTATGCCTCAGCTGGTAAAGAATCCTCCTGCAACGTGGGAGACCTGTTTTTGATCCCTGAGTTAGGAAGATCCCCTGGAGAAAGGAGATGCTACCCACTCCAGTACTCTGGCCTAGAGAATTCCACGGATTATATAGTCCATGGGGTCACAAGGAGTTAGACACAACTGAATGACTTCCACTTAACATTCATGTTCTCTTTGGAAACAGGTTTCAAGAGGTGTAATACTATGAAACTATTTCTCGGGAGTCAGTTGAGACTCAGTTTACTAATTGAAAGCATACATATTCTTCCACATATTGAGAGGGGCCTTTTTCCATTTTCTTATTTATGCATTATTTAAAATATATAAAGAGGGATGAAGGGTTATAAACCCTTTAGTTTTCTGTTCAAAAAATCCCACTTTCGTCTTATCTATAATCTTCATGGGGAAAACAATAGGTAGACGTTGCAGCCATATTTTTGTATCGCATAGAATCCCTTGCTCTGCCTTGAGTCTCAGAAATTATTTTAGAACTTATTAAAATCAGTAGATTTGAATGACCTAATTCCCTACCAAAGACAATGAACAAACTAGAGAAGAAATAAGAACTGAATTAAGCTGAGACCATAAACAAGGACACATACACATTAATTTCATTTCTAATTAGCTCATCCTCTCTGAGTTGCAAAATAAACTATCTGTTCTGCTTATTTATTTTCAGAAATGGGACTTCAGTTGTTTTGGTGTTCATAAAATAAACTGGTGGCTCTGATGATAAAGAATCTTCCTGTAATGACGGATATCCAGGTTTGATCCCTGGTTCTGGATGATCCCCCAGAGAAGAGAATGGCTACTCACTCCAGTATTCTTTCCTGGAAGGCTGGAGGGCTATGGGATCACAGAGTCAGACATAACCGAGCGACTAACGCACGCACATGGGGTTTTGTTTTGGTTTCATTTTGGGCCTAGCACAATAGAAAACAAATCTATTACCTCATTATGACCTCAGTAAACTACACTTGTAATATGTGTGGGAAAATAAGGTTAACAAACAGAACAAGTGTATAAACACTGAACATCTGTTGAGTAATGTTGGTTAAAAGGAGTTTATGAATTTACTGATAGTCGAGATCAATGTGCTTTAATACAGCAGAAAAAGAAAATAAAGGGAAAAAAAAAAAAAAGGAGACATGTCCTTAAAACGAACTGATTATAAGCTGAGTTTGACATAAAACACAGGATCAGGTGTTGATCTGATTGAGTAGACAAGCATGCTGGAGAAGGATTATTATTATTTAAGTAGAGCATGTTCCAATTGTCAGAAACTTTCCCTCTGATTATTATGCCCCAAAAGTTAAAAGGATATATTTGTGGAGAAAAATAAACTACTTTCTCTTTGGGGTTGCACAAGCAGACATGGGTTGGATTTTCTGAACAGAACCTAAATAACTAGAAATTTAGTGGATAAAACAAACCTACCTGGCACTTGTGAAATGTTATAGTGAATCTTGTGCAAAAGAAAGATAGACAGATGATAATCAAGTGTGCATGATCACAGTACCCAAGACAAAATTCCCCTCTTTCCAAATCCTCAAAGGAAAGCAAATGAGAAAATGTATCAACATGACTTCGTTGCTTCCTTGTATAGTCAAAATCCTAAATTACAATCCACTGTAGCATTGTAAAAATCAACTCTTTGCAATGTTTGGTATCTTTTACTAACATTATTAATAAATTCACCAGAGCACACACAGCACTGCTCTTTGGCATGCAGTGTGCCCAATAGTGCGGCCAAGAACCACTTTTTTTGTGTGCTAATGTCCTATACCACATTTTGTGCAGCTGTCAAGTTCATGAGGTAGTTGGAATGAGAAGAATTTCATACTGTGATGTTCCTTTGCCAGTCAGAGACAGACTATACCCTACACAGAGCTATACGCACAATCTCTTTAGTGTTAAATAACTAAGAGAAAGATGTGGGAGAACTCAAGGAGATAAAATTATTTTATCAAAATGCAGAGCCTTCCTAGGATTACATCTTGAAAGTAGTTATTTATTCCCACCAATTAAGGAAAAATGTCAGGGAAGGAGTGTAAACAAATACCTCATCACAATGTACTAAGAAAAGAAATTTGTGTTTCACTGGTAAGTCAAAGGGACAGAGACAAGACAATTCAGTGCCTTGGATTGATATCGACCTACAAAATAGGCTTTGTTTGGCTATGCCAATAGAAAATTCAGGCTCCCCTGATGGCTCAGATGGTAAAGAATCCACTTGCAATGCAGGAGACCTGAGACTGATCCTTGGATAGGGAAGATCCCCTGGAGAAGGGAATGGCAACTCACTCTAGTATTTTTGTCTGGAGAATCCCATGAACAGAGGAGACTGGTGGACTACAGTCCATGGGGTCGCAAAAAGTCTGGTGTGACTTATTGACTAAATACCTACACATAGAAAATTCACAGATTATGAGATTGTTTTATTTTTAATCTCAAGAAAGACAGCTAAACTGTAGTGAGGCTCTTTAGAATCTTCCTACTCAAAGAGAAGTCCATGGACCAGCACAAGAACATTAATGAAAGAGATTGTTGGAAAGACAGACTGCCAAGAGTCTCTCAAGAACTTCTGAATTTGAGTCTGCATCTTCATGAAATTTCTCAGGTCTGTTATAAATTTTAAATATACCTACTTTAGAGGGGTAGGGGGCCTGAGAAGTGTGATTTACAGGACATATGGTTTATGAGAACAGAAATCCTTAACAGAAAAAGAACAGTTCTGAAAATTAAGTGGAATCATTAGGACGTTTCATAGGAACATGCCAGAACCCTCCAAGGGGCATTCAGAAGCTATTGTTTGGGTGACTGAGAAGGAAAGATCTGCACGCTTCATAGGTTCATTGAAGACAAGTGAAGCACAGATGAATTAAATGCGCAAATTTATCAGTCAGATGTCCAAAAGTGTTAACCATAATATCAAGAGGTAACAGTAATACCTATGAATTGATCAGTCAGACATCAAACAAGACGTAACAGTATATCCTGCTGGAGATATTAGTGCTAGAGAGGACTCCTGAAAGTCCTTTGGACAGCAAGGAGATCGAGCCAGTAAATCTTAAGGGAGAGCAACCCTGAATGTTCACTAGAAAGAATAATACTGAAGCTCCAGTATTTTGGTCATCTGATGGGAACAGGTGACTCTTTGGAAAAGTCCCTGATGGAGGCAGAAGGAAAAGAGGGTGACAGAGGATGAGACGGCTGAATGGCATCACCAATGCAATGAACGTGAACTTGGGCAAACTCCGGGAGATGGTGAGACACAGGGAGGCCTGGAGTGCTGCAGTCCATGGGTCACAAAGAGTTGGACGGGACTGGGTGACTGAACAACAAAAACAACAGCAACCACAATGTCAGTGCAGGAGGGACTGGCAATCCACTCCAGTACTATTGCCTGGAAAACCCCATGGACAGAGGAGCCTGGTAGGCTACAGTCTATGGGGTCGCAGAGAGTCGGACACAACTGAGTGAATTCACTTTCACAGAGAATTCCTGTAGTAAACTGAAGCAGACATAAAGAGTTTTCGAGGAAAATTTGGGAGTCCCTGTCACTGCTTTAGTCAATGAATTTCTTTTAATATTATATTATGCTCAGGGCATTATGGTAGTTGTATTTGTTAAGCAAGACCAAATCTCCACCCTCCAGAAATGTAAAAGGCATTTGCTTTTAGGTCAGGGAAGCCATCAAAATCACAACATGGAAAAGTCACATGGAATAGAAATCCTATACAGGCGTCTAGAATGCTTCCCTGGTGGCACAGACAACAGCAAGTCTCCCTGCAATGCAGGAAATCCAGGTTTGATTCCTGGGTTGGGAAGATTCCCTAAGGGAATGGGAACCCACTCCAATATTCTTGCCAGGAAAATCCCATGGACAGAGGAGCCTGGTGGGCTACAGACATGGGGTCTCAAAGAGTCAGAGATGACTGAGCTGCTAACACTTGGGCTTCCCTGGTGCCTCAGTCAGTTAGGAATCTGCCTGCAATGCAGGAAATCTGGGTTCAGTCCCTGGATTGAGAGGATCCTCTGGGGAAGAGAATGGCAACCCACTCCATTATTCTTGCCTGGAGAATTCTTTATTGAACAGAAGAACCTAGCGGGTTATAGTCCAAGGGGTTGAACAGGCTTCTGGGCACATGGCAAAGAGGACTTATGAATCCCTTAGGGCACATATTTTTGAAAGAACAAGGCCACACCTGTGATATATAAATTACAATTGTGCCCCCCCCCCCCCATGCACACATTTGTATACTTGTATTTAATTTGGCCAGGCTTCCTAGGTGGCTCAGTGATAAAGAATCCACTTGCCAAGCAGCAGAAATGGTTTCCATCTTTGGGTTGAGAAGATCTACTGCAGAAAGGAATGGCAACCCACTCCAGTATTCTTGCTTGGAAAATCCCATGGACAGAGGACCCTGGCGGGCCTCAGTTCATGGGGTCCCAAAGAGTTGGGCATGACTCAGTGACCAAATAACAACAATTCAGTTTGACCACGCTAATCTGAGTCTTATCATCATTAGTTTTAGTTGTTTCCAAATCCCGATGTCAGAAACCAAAACCAACCCCTAAACTTTGGTAACTGCTAAGAGTGACCCAAGCAGCCATGGTTCCAATCTAGTCTTCCTGTGTATTCCATCAGACAGAGTGCAATCTTTACTCATACTGGTCCTATAGGATTCCCTCTCCCAGAGATCTGACCTTGAGAATAAGAGGTAGCTGCAAGAAGGGCCAGACCTTGGAGACACTGTAAACTTGAAGATTTGTGTGTGTGTGCGTGTGTGTGTGTGTGAGGAGCACCTTCCACCACACACGTGGAGGGAAGAGAGTGGTCTGCAGAGAGAGAATGAAAGCTGAGAGCAGGAAGGAGCAGACACTGGAAATCCTGCAGCTTTTCTAATCCAGCTTCAACTCTTCCTTCAAGTTTGCCTTCACACCATACTTCTTGATTCCAAAGAGAAACTCATCTTATGATGAATTTCCTCTCTTAAACTGTTTAGGTTAATCCCTTACATTATTCTTTGGCTTTGCTTTTACTTGCAACAAAAGGCACCTTAACAAAGATACCCAATGACTATATGGTATGATGTTAAAACAGGTGACAGGGCCTCTAGGTAGAAAATCAGTACTGACCCCTTGGTAATGTTCAAGTAAACTTCCTCTTTAAAGATGTATCTGTTATTAACTTTGACTGAATATATCAGGCTATAAAATTTTACAATCTGTGTTCACACTTGGTAGTGGCTTCACGACTACCTCTCAACTCATTTGCAATTGATCAGAATGAGGAAACCCATTTCCTTGAATGCTACTCTTGGATGGTACAGGCCCAGAGTTTTGGAAATCTCTCTTTGCATCACAACTTGAGGGGCTATGTAAACAGTGCAGAATCTTAGCCTCATTCCAGTTACACTGAATTAAAATTTTGAAGTATATTCTTTAACATGCCCATCAGATGATTCTGATTCAGATAATCCAGAAAACTTGCTTCTAAAAACATGTTTTAAACTGTGGTTCTTCATTCAGAATTGCTCACAACAATATTTTGAGAAGCATTTTCAAGATACACATGCTGAGTACCACTTCATACCTGCTGAATCAGAAATTTGGCCAACATCTCTTTGCACAAGATCCCTAGGTAATATTGAAGCCTGCTTCTAGCTAAGAATGGAAGATTTGAGGCACTCAAGGGTAATTGATTCAGCTCTACCTTGAAGGTCGCCCCCTTCCATTGAGATCTATTTACTCTGCGACACCAACAGTATTTTATTTCAGTGTTCAGTTTCAGTGTTTAAATTTGTTCAAGTCCGAACTAGTCAGACTATAGCTACGTTCACCTAATTTAAGATAAGCATTTAAAACCCTGCCCTTCCTTTATCCTCTGATCACAGGTGCATTTTTTCTAATTTGAAGGCTTGCCTACTACTGCAATTTCTATGGCAAATAACTGGAGATGGATTTGACTTTAAATACACTCTTCATTTATCTACTTTGCAGTATGTCAAAGTTCCAAAGGCCAGAAATCCAGACTTCTCCAAACTAAAAGAAAATTGTACTCCTTCTTATTTCAGCCACTTGTTTGTTAGAATTTACATATCTCAAATATAAACAAATTTTCTTTATATCAGATACTCAGATCAGAGCAAGAGATCAAAATCCGCAAACTTTGCTTTGCATAATTTAGCCTTTTTAAAAGTTTCCTGAGAACTTCAGAGTGGACTTCAGGGAATATACAATATGTACCAATTTCTGGAAATCTGTAAAGTTCACTGCCATTTGTATGCAGAAATGGATATACCCTCTGTGGCTTTCTATTAGCACCTCAACCCATTGGCTTTTGGATAATGTAGTTTCAGTCACTTTTTTAGAATTGACCTTTGAGGAGTTCCTGCTACAGATCTAACCTATAAGTCCATTATGAGAGGAATGGATAAAGAAGATGTGGTGCACATATACAATGAAATATCATGTAGCCATTGGAGAAGGAAATGGCAGCCCACTCCAGCATTTTGCTTGGACAGAAGAGGCTGGTGGGCTATAGTCCATGGGGTCACAAGAGTCGGACATGACTTAGCAACTAAACCAAACCGTTATTCATCCATGAGAACGAAAAACATTGGGTCATTTGTCGAGACATTGGACCTAAAGACTGTCATACAGAGTAAAGTAAATCAAACATAGAAAAACACATAGTGTATATTAGTGAATGTATGTGGAATCCAAAAAAATTGGAATAGATGATCTTGATTACAAAGCCAAAATAGACACAGAATATCAAACAAAGTATCATTACCAAGGGGAAAGGGGTGAGGATGGAATGAATTGGGACATTGGGATTGACATACACACACTACTACGTATACAATAGACTACTGATGAGAACTCTACTCAGTGATCTGTGATGACCTAAAAGGGATGGAAATATAAAAAGAGGGGATGCATGCCTAAAGCGCAACATTCAGAAAACGAAGATCATGGCATCTGGTCCCATCACTTCATGGGAAATAGATGGGAAAACAGTGGAAACAGTGTCAGACTTTATTTTTGCAGGCTCCAAAATCACTGCAGATGGTGACTGCAGCCATGAAATTAAAAGACACTTACTCCTTGGAAGAAAAGTTATGACCAACTTAGATAGCATATTCAAAAGCAGAGACATTACCTTGCCAACTAAGGTCCGTCTAGTCAAGGCTATGGTTATTACTTGTGGTCATATATGGATGTGAGAGTTGGACTGTGAAGAAGGCTGAGCACCGAAGAATTGATACTTTTGAACTGTGGTGTTGGAGAAGACTCTTGAGAGTCCCTTGGACTACAAGGAGATCCAACCGGTCTATTCTGAAGGAGATAAGCCCTGGGATTTCTTTGGAAGGAATGATGCTAAAGCTGAAGCTCCAGTACTTTGGCCACCTCATGCGAAGAGTTGACTCATTGGAAAAGACTCTAATGCTGGGAGGGATTGGGGGCAGGAGGAGAAGGGGACGGCCGAGGATGAGATGGCTGGATGGCATCACGGACTCGATGGACGTGAATCTGAGTGAATTCCGGGAGTTGGTGATGGACAGGGAGGCCTGGCGTGCTATGATTCATGGGATCGCAAAGAGTCGGACACGACTGAGCGACTGAACTGAGCTGAACTGAATGCATTCATGTAGCTGATTCACTTTACTGTACAGAAGCAACTAACACAACATTGTAAAGCAACTATACTCCAATAAATTTTTTAAAAAAGTACTAAAAGCAACAAACACAAGGATATATACAATTGACCATTGAACAACACAGACTTGAACTGCATGGGTCCATTTATATACAAATTCTTTTGAACAGTAAATATGACTGTCCTACATAAGTGAAAAGACCCTGATGCTGGGAAGGATTGAAGGTGGGAGGAGGAAGGGACGACAGAAGATGAGATGGTTGGATGGCATCACCAATTCAATGGATATGAGTTTTAGTAAACTCCAGAAGTGGGTGATGAACAGGGAGGCCTGGTGTGCTGGAGTCTATGGGGCCGCAAAGAGTTGGACATGACTGAGGGACTGAACTGAACTGAACTGAACTGAACATAAGTGAATCTGTGAATGCAGAACTTAGGATATGGAGGAACCATGGGGCCAACTGTGAGCTACATGCTGATTTTCAAATGTACTGAGTGTCAGTTCCCCTAACCCTGACTCTGTTCAAGGGCCAACTGTATATACTTGCACGTATGACTCTTGAGAGTCCCTTGGATTGCAAGGAGATCCAACCAGTCCATTCTGAAGGAGATCAGCCCTTGGTTTTCTTTGGAAGGAATGAGGCTAAAGCTGAAACTCCAGTACTTTGGCCACCTCATGCAAAGTTAACTCATTGGAAAAGACTCTGATGCTGGGAGGGATTGGGGGCAGGAGGAGAAGGGGACAACAGAGGATAAGATGGCTGGATGGCATCTCCGACTCAATGGACCTGAGTCTGAATGAACTCCGGGAGTTGGTGATGGACAGGGAGGCCTGGCATGCTGCAATTCATGGGGTTGCAAAGAGTCAGACACGACTGAGCGACTAAACTGGACTGAACTGATGTAAGTGTGTGTTATATGTATTTGTGGATATGGGTTTTTCCAGTGTTTCGTATTATGATCAAAACCAAAGAAAGAAAGAAATGAACAAGAAATAACTGAGCTACCAGTGAAGAGGGATGAGTTGAACATTTTAGTCTTTTAGCATGATGAAATAATATACAGCTATTAAAAGGAAGTGTTAGTCACTCAGTCATGCCCACGTTTTTGTGATCCCATGGACTGCAGCCCACCAGGCTCCCCCATCCATGAGATTCTCCAGGCAAGGATACTGGTGTGCTTTGCCATTTCCTTTTCCAGACTAAAAGGAAAACAATGGGCAAAGTGGGTATGCATTTATTTTTAAAAAACATGACCCAGATAACCTTCACCTTCATAGTGCACCCAAATCAGACAATACTCCTCAATTAATTAAGAATCAGGGGCAAAATGTAAATAAAAATAGAAATAAAGGTTCATATTCAAGCTGCCTGGTTGGAATGTGTCAGATTCTGTTTTTAGACAAATGGCTGAATAGCCTCCATAGTGTCCATCTCATATGTAATATTATGCTGGGGAGAAGCACAGCCACCCAAAATTACCTAAAGAGGCTAGAACAGAAAATGTTGGTCAGTATCTGAATAACTAATAAAACTCAGTGGAAAATAAGCAATGTTTCAATTTCAAAGAAAACTGAATTTTCTCTGTGAAGAGGGTTAATGCTGTGTTTCTGTCATGTCAAAGGAGGGTTGCAGTGGATTTCTGAAACCAGAGTCAAGCCATGAGGTGAAGGGTGAATGGTATAACATGTAATGGTCTAGACATTCTTGGAAAGGAAGTCACATTGATGTTAATAGAAACCCAAGCTTCTCCTGCAGCACCATCCATGTTGCTGCACATGGCATTATCTCATTTTTTTGTGTGGCTCAGTACTATTCAACATGTCTTTTTTTGATGCTGCTGCTAAGTCACTTCAGTAGTGTCCGACTCATAGAGACCCAATGGACTGCAGCCTAGCAGGCTCCTCCATCCATGGGATTTTCCAGGCAAGGGTACTGGAGTGGGGTGCCATTGCCTTCTCCGGTCTTTTTTTGATGGGGCACAATTTAACCTGCAACTATCACCCACCACATTTCATCATTCAATTCCAGGCCAGAGGCAGGCTAGCATTTTGTCTCTTGACCCCAGCTTGAAGACCTTTTTCAGAAGATTGCTGGAAATCTATTATCCCTGAGCAGTCCTTCTCGCAAAGTTAGATAATGAAGTTTCCAAACACAATTCAAACTAACCCCAAAGGCAGGGATAGTTTTCCACTGAAGCATTAGGAAACTGTAAGGAAAATGTGTTCTGAATAATTGACTTTCACCTCATGACTGAGGTCTCACAATCTAGATATTTGTAAGACTTTGCTGACAGCTACTGTCTTCTTTCCTAATATAAACTTAGCTCACAGTGTATCTCAACAGGGATTATGAATGAACGCAATACTGATGTACTGATGGAATGCAAATAGTTCTGTAGTTTACCTGCCACGAGCAATAAAGCATTGTTAAAACCTCTTAGAAATACTTTTATTTGTATGTTTATGTTGCTATCAGAATTGAATTATATATTAAAATGTTATTAGCAATGGATATATATTTCTACATAATATCATATAAAATGGCTATACTTACTCAAATTCTTGAGCTTTAAATTTTGCATAAAGTTATCTGTTTCAATAGTTAATAGGATATCTGAAATCAAGGAGGAATTTGTTTTCTAGTGACTAACTGATTCTGGGCATATGACATCTCTCCTCATCTCCAACTTTCTTCTTTGTTAAATGGGGAAAGTATTAAATAATATCTTCCTCATAGGATTAATGGGATTCCCAGGTGGCTCAGTAGTAGACTCTGCGTGCCAATGAAGGAAACACAGGAGATGCTTGGGAAGCATTCCTGGCTTGGAAAGATCTCCAGAGGAGGAAATGACAACCACTTAAATATTCCTGCATGAAAAATCCCATGGACAGAGTAACCTGGTGGGCTACAGTCCATGGGGTTGCAAGGAATTGAACACAGCTAAGCACATAGGCCTCATGCCTCTCCTGTGCTTCAGTTTACCCAGCTGCAGAAATTAAAATACATACATACATACATATATATATATGTATGTATGTATAAATGGCAATAGTCCCTGGTGGCTCAGATGGTGAAGAATCCACCTGCGATGCAGGAGATGGATACTTAGGTTGGGAAGATCCCCTGGGGAAGGAAAAGGAAACCCACTCCAGTAATCTTGTCTGAAGAATCCCATGAGCAGAGGAGCCTGAATATGGACTACAGTTCATGGACTCACTAAGAGTTGGACATGTCTGAGCGACTAACACTTTCACTTTATCTGTTTGTTATAAAATTAAAACTAGTAGATCGGATAGAAGGGAATCTGTGTACAATGTGCATACTGTGTTGCTCAGGATTCTCCAGAGCAACAGATCTAATAGGATGTGAACACATCAACATGGATGTTTGTGATAAGAGACTGGCCCAAGTGATCCAGAGGCTGAGAAGTACCAATCCACTGCCCTCGGGGAGCAGGCCTGATAAGCAGGCTCCACCCACATGCGTAGGGCGCATGCTAAGAAGCTGTAACCTTTGGCAGGCTCCTTTGTGGTGCCTGGGCTGGCACCCAGTGGCACCTGCCCTCTGCCTGGGACTTCTGTCCTAGGGTCACTTCACTCCTTTGCTCAATCTCTTACAAGTTCTCAGAGCAAGTAAGGGTGTCCTGTGTCTCCAGGCTCCTCCCAGGTCTGGAGTACCTGGGAATTTGGACTCTGCGGTGGAGCAGCCAGTGCCAGTGAGGCTGATGGTGCTGATGTTGGCTTTGCCAGGTTGGCTCAAAGTGGGTCAGAGGTGGTCACTTGCACCAGAAGCATATGGCAGGTATGGTAGCCAGTGACACCTCCCTCTTCTGCAAGGCGGTGGCCGGCTAAACCTTGTGCACCCCACCTGTGAGCCTGTTCTCTGTAGCAGGTTGGAGAGCCAGTATTGCAGAGAACTTCAGAAGGCAGTCTGCTGGAGAATGCCCAGTCAGGTGGGAAGGCCTATCTTTCAGTTTTATTTGGATCTTTAAGGGGTTAGATGAGGCCCACCCACGTTACAGAGGGCCATCTGTTTACTCAAAGTTCACTGATTTCAATGCTAATCTCATACAAGAATACCTTCCAAGTTGACGTAAAACATTTACCATCATTCATGTAAATACACATTTTGTATTTTTTGATGTCACTCTCCTCTCAGTAGGCTAATGCCTTGGCCATGAGGAGGAGGGAGTTAGAAGGGTAACTGAGATTTCTTTGCAAAATCAAGAGGAAATGAAAGACTGAGCTTCCAGAAGGAAAAAAAGAAAAAAAAAAAAAGGGAAGGGATGGGACTTCAAGATTGGAATTAAAAAAAAAAAAAAAAACAAAACCTAGAAAAGGTTGTAAAAATCTAGAAATTTAGATTTGAGATTTTAGAATAAAAATAGAAGCAACTGAGAGGGAAGCATTATTACCAGGAAGAAACCAGTGAACACATTTTTTGAAGCTTAAGGGGGTAGGAATTATACTGTAGCAAGAGTTTGCCAGTGAGGCTGTTATTTGCCGTTGTTCATTTCAGCCCTCCTTGGACTCCTTATATAATAAGACTTCTGGTCAAGGCCGATAAAAATCTTAAGATTAGGATAACAAGAACAATTTCACGGAATTGCAGAATAAAAGTCCTTTGAAATTAACATGGCAACTTCTGCATCAAATTCTGTCTTCACGCATCAACTGTAAATAACCATCTAATACAGTTCTGAAAATCAATATCATATGTTCATCCTACGAATTTAACACAGTGTATGTAATTAACAGGCATTGTTGACTGTGGATAGAATGTGTAATTGACCTTTCAATATTATGAGTGATGGTTCCGGCCAGCAACGTTTCCCCAGTGAATTCAGTACCACAGCCCCTTTGCCTGCATTTTTCTCAGTTCCACACTTTGCATGAAGTTAGGCACCATGATAGTCGATCAAAGAACCTGTTGAATTCCTGAGATAAAGCTGCCACAGTCTCTTAATTAGTATCTCTGTGCACAGCTCTTTCTGGGAACATGCATTAAAACTTCCCCCTTATCACATATGTGTTGCAAATTAATAGCGACTTCTCTCATGCCTGGAATTAAAAATATATATATATCAAAGAGACTCAGTATTGAAATAGCAAAACTTCTAGCCAAACGCCCTGCTATCAATATGGAATACTGTTTCTGGGAGTATGTTCAGGCTGTGAAGATTTTTATGAAGGAGACAACAAAAAATAATAGCCCTACTCTAAGTTAGGATAAAGAATATTATCTGGAGATTGGTTCTAGCTAAGAACTCCTCTCTGGGAATTTATATGAATGACTGAGTGAGTGTGTGCCATGTGTTGTAGGCAAATTCATGCTGACTTTTCAGAACACATTGTAACTAATTACTGAGGGCTACATGTCATACACTTATACTTCATAAAACAATATGTGTAAACCAATGCAAACAGCAAGGCGTTTTTTTTTTTTTTTTAACAATTTTTACTTTTAAGATTTTTTGATGTGGACCGTTTTTAAAGTCTTTACTGAACTTGTTACAATACTGCTTCTGTTTCATATTGTGGGTTTTTGGTTGCAAGACATGTGAGATCTTAGCTGCCTGATCAAGGGTTGAACTGGCACCCCTTACATTAGAAGGCAAAGTCTTAACCATTGGGTGGCCAGGGAGGTCCCCAGTAAAGTGCTTTAAAAATGTACATCCTCTTGAAATTTAATTCTCACTAGAAGGCAATGGCACCCCACTCCAGTACTCTTGCCTGGAAAATCCCATAGACAGAGGAGCCTGGTAAGCTGCAGGCCATTGGGTCGCCAAGAGTCAGACACGACTGAATGACTTCACTTTCACTTTTCACTTTCATGCATTGGAGAAGGAAATGGCAACCCACTCCAGTGTTCTTACCTGGAGAATCCCAGGGATGAGGGAGCCTGGTGGGCTGCTATCTATGGGGTCGCACAGAGTCGGACAAGACTCAAGTGACTCAGCAGCAGCAGCAGCAGCAAAGTCCCTGAGGCATCATATTTTTCCCGGCACTGAATGAGGAAACTGAGTCTTACAGGTATTAATGTCTTTTTCATCATTCCCCAGGTCTATCTACTTCCAAGGCCTGTGTATATCCCACTAGGCACAAGGTCAGAAAAATTCAAACCCAAATTTGGCTTGCTATGTTAAAGTGTCTGCCTCCAATGCGGGAGACCCAGGTTTGATCCCTGGGTCGGGAAGATCCCCTGGAGAAGGAAATGGCAATTCACTCCAGTATTCTTGCCTGGAGAATCCCATGGACGGAGAAGTCCATGGGGTCACAAAGAGTCGGACACTACCGAACGACTTCACCCATGTGTTTTTGTAAATAACGTTCATTCATTTACTCGTTGTCTGCAACTGCTTTTACACTACAAGGGCAGTCTACTAGCTGCAACACAGATTCACATATACAGTGACTGGCCTCGCCACATATATTTACTATCTGACCCTGAACAGAAAAGTTGTCAGAATCATGTACTAGACTGTGCTGTCTGCTTCATGTGTGGGTTATATATATATATATATATATATATATATATATATATCACTAGACCTTTCACTTGAGACCATCAGTAAAGACAAAGAAATAAGACACAAGCCTCTATTTCAGTTATAATTGCTCAAACATCTGATGAATAAAGTATATCCTTTTCTTCCCTGGGTCCTTTGTTGTCAACAGAAGAAAGCAACTTTGAGGAACTTAAATTGAAACTCGTTTTTGGATAACTTAATAGCTCCATAACCAAAAGAAAGACCACGGAACAAAGCTTTTGAAAGTCCACAGACGGTGAACTATGCCAAAGCCCTGGTCTCAAGAATCTTCTGCTTGGGCAAGCTGTCATTCTGGAGGACTCCCAGGCAGCTCTTAGGTATGAACATTGCTTCTTCTTTCCATAGGACAGGCAGCAGGAGAAAATTCCCCAGACAATTCAAGATTTAAGGCTCAGGCAGAGCATCTGAATATTTATATTTGGACAAGGTGACTCTTTAGTCACCAGGAGTGCACACAAAGGCTATGATGAATGTACATCACCGTTCCCATCAGTGTCTAAAGATGGCTCATCAAATCAGTGCTATCCCAGCGCTGAGCTGGAATTCCGTGCACGTGTGCTCAGTAGCTCAGTTGTGTTTGAGTCTTTGCCACCCCATGGATGGTAGCCCTCCAGGTTCCTCTGTCCATGGGATTCTCCAGGCAAGAATACTGGAGTGGGTTGCCATTTTCTCCTCTAGGGAGTCTTCTAGACCCACAGATCCAACCTGCATTTCTTGCATCTCCTGAATCAGAGGCATATTTTTTACCACTGAGCCATATGGGAAGTCCCATTCCCAGGGGTATCAGAGTGCATTCAGGAACAAGCATATCACCTTCACTTGCGTGTGAAGTGATTACCTTAGCTCCCTTCTGTGCTTATGTTTCATAATCCATTGAAAGTGAAAGTGAAAAGTGAAAGTGAAGTCACTCAGTCATGACTGACGCTTTTTGACCCCATGGACTGCAGCCCACCAGGCTCCTCTGTCCACGGGATTCTCCAGATAAGAATACTGGAGTGGGTTGCCATTGCTTTCTCCAGGCAATCTTCCTGACCCTGGATCTTCCTGGGTCCTCCTGATCCAGGGATTGAACCTGGGTCTCCTGCACTGCAGGCAGACTCCTTACCATCTGAGCCACAAGGGGCTCAGTGTCTCCATTTTAGTGTCTCCATTTTGGACATTAGGTTGCTTCAGGACATGCTCCCTTCACCTTGTTCCTTTTGCCAGAACTGTCTTTAAACGATTACTCCTTACTCACTTGGCCATCATCCTAGTGGTTGCCAGTGGTCAACTCAGAGCCATGCTGCAGTGATTCCACTCAAGCTGCCGCCTGCACTGCTAACCTCCCAGCTTTGTAGCATCCACTTACTGCTCCCTCTGGCTGCTGCTTTGGGATAGTTTGTTCCTACAACCAGACAGCATATTAAAAAGCAGAGCTGTGGTTTTTCCAATAGTCATGTATGGATATGAGTGTTGAACCATTGAGAAGGCTGAGCACTGAAGATTTGAAGTCTTCGAACTGTGATGCTGGAGAAGACTCTTGAGAGTCCTTTGGACTGCAAGGAGATCAAACCAGTCAATCCTAAAGGAAATAAACATTGAATGCTCATTGAAAGGACTGATGCTAAAGCTGAAGCTCCCATGCTTTGGCTACCTGATTCAAAGAACTGACTCATTGGGAAAGACCCTGATGCTAGGAAAGACTGAAGGCAGGAGGAGAAGGGGACGACAGAAGAGGAGATGGTTGGATGGCATCACCAACTCAATGGACATGAGTTTGAGCAAGTTCTGGGAGATGGTGAAGGACAGAGAAGCCTGGCGTTGCTGCAGTCCATGGGGTCACAAAGCGACTAGCATGACTGAGCAACTGAGCAACAACAGTAATCTTTCTTTTCTCTGTTACCAAAGGTGCCCATGGCTCATCTTCCCTCTCCCAACCCACTTTAAATCAGTAGGGGAAAAAAAAAAATTATCTTAGTATAAAGTTTTTAAATTGAATAGCAAGCACCTACATATTGAGATTTCAAACTCATAGCTTTCATATGCAACTTATTTTTTTCCCTATATTGTGCACACTGTGTTAAGTGGCTACACTTGGTTTGATTCAAATAATGATGAGTACGTGACACTCAGATCCATTATTATACACTGATCCTTAAGCTCTGTGTTTGATTCCAACTTGTATTGTCTTCTCCCCCACCTTAAAAAAAAAATTCTTTTTCAGAAGATCATATGATCCCTCTTGAAATTCCCCCCTTATCATTAAGCTTCAAGTCCTGGAAAGTGTCTGAACACAAATAAAACCCAATCTTCTGTACTCCACATTCTTTCAATGGAAGCCTCCTTTGCCTCTCTGTAGATTAGTTAATTCAAACACACACAAGCTGAGGAAAAAAATTCCAAATCATTCTCCAATCACCATTCCCTGTTCCCTCAGTCAGGAAATTCTTCTTAAAATCTCATAGTTAACGTTTCTCTTCTTTAAAGCTGGAATTCTCTCTCTCCAGACTTTTCAAAACAAACAAAAGATTTACAATTTTTTCCATCTTTTATCTCTTCCTTCGACTTATTCAGAAATGAAGATTAAGAATTTAAAAAATAGCTAATCCTTAGAGACTTTACTTTATGCCAGGAATTATTTTATACTCCACATAAATGACCATTTGAACCGTCACTACAATACCATAACTTACCAACTAGGTGCTATTATCACTAACCCCATTTTACAGATGGAAAAGTTAAAGCACACTGAGAGCATGCGTGACTTAACAGTGCATATTTGGTCTCTTGCCCCGGGTTCTGGGTAATAGTCTTCATCCCCATTTCCTGGTGCATAGCTCTTAAAACTTACGCTCACTCTGAAGCTCTGTATCTTTTTGTACATTAAGGACATGACTGCCAGCTCTGGGCTCCTGGATAGCTTCACACCTGGGTTGGGAGCCAGGGAAACTAGTGATTATAGGGTTGGACCTTGCTGCACCCCACTCCCAACTTCCAGGGGAGGAGAAAATCTGGAGTTTGAATTAGTCACCAGTGGCCAACGGTTTAGTCAGTCATACCTAAAAATTAAACCACGGTAAAAATTCTAAATGATAGGGTAAAAAAAGCTTCATTGGAAGGACCGATGCTGAAGCTGAAGTTCCAATACTTTGGCCACTTAATGCAAAGAGCCAACTCATTGGAGAAGACCCTGATTCTGGGAAGGATTGAGGGCAAAAGGAGAAGGGGATGACAGAGGATGAGATGGCTATATAGCATCACTCACTGAAGGGACATGAGTTTGGGCAAACTACAGGAGATGGTGATGGACAGGGAAGCCTGGCGTGTCGTCATCCATGGGGTCACAAAGACTAGGACAGTGTTTAATGACTGAACCAAAAAAACAGCTTCTAGGTTGGTGGCATGGGTAGTATTGGGATGTGGGGCTGTCTGGAGAGGACATGGACACACTGCTCCCTTTCCCCATACTTTACCTCATGCCTTTCTTCCATTTGACTCTTCCTGAGTTGTATCTTTTTTCTTTTTCTCAAAATATTTATATTAATTTTTTTTTTCTTTTTTAATCAAAGTATAGTTGATGTGCAATATGTTATGTTACAAGTAACATAAACGTGTACAATGTACTAAGTCATTAGTTTTAAAGGTTATATTCCTCTCAGAGTTATTACAACATATTAGCTACATTCTCTGTGTTGTATAATATATCCTTGGAGCTTATTTATATTCCACATAATAGTTTGCACCTCTTACTCTTTTTCACCTGTTTTGCCACTTCCCTTCCCTCTCCCCACTGATAACTACAAGTCTGTTTTTTGTATCTGTGGGTCTGTTCCTTTTTAGTTATATTCACTGGTGGTTGTATTTTTTTTTTTTCAATTCCACATATAAGTGATATCGTATAGTACTTGTCTTTGTCTGTCTGACTTATTCCATTTAATATAATACATTCCAGATCCATTCATGTTGTTGCAAATGGCCTTCTCCAACAGTGCATTAGGGTTCCCTTTTCTCCACATTCTCAAAACATTTGTTATCTATGTTCTTTTTGATGATAGCCATTGTGACAGGTGTGAGGCAATATCTCATTGTGGTTTAATTTGTGTTTCTCCGATTAGTAGTTTTGAGCATCATGCCATGTGCCTATTGGCCATTTGTATGTCTTCTTTGAAAAAGTATCTAATCAGGTCTTCTTCCCACATTTTTAATTGGGTGTGTTGAGTTGTACGAGCTTTTGTGCCTTCCAGGTGGCATTAGTGGTAAAGAACCTGCCTACCAATGCAGGAGACACAGGAGACACGTATTTGATCCCAGGGTCAGGAAGATCCCCTGGCATAAGAAATGGCAACTCACTCCAGGATTTTTGCCTGGAAAACTCCATGGACAAGGGAAGACTGGTGGGCTATAGTCCATGAGGCCTCATAGAGTCAGATGCATCTGAACACCCACACCCACACACACACCCACACACATAGGAGCTCTATATATATATTGGATATTAACTTATCAGTCATATCATTTGAGAATATTTTCTCCCATTCAGTAGGTTGTCTTTTCTTTTTATCTATGGCTCCCTTTGTTGTGCAGAAGCTTTTATGTTTAATTAGGTCTATTGTTTGTTTTTACTTTTATTTCCTTTGTTTTGGAGATACATGTCCAAAAATATATTGCCACCATTTATGTCAAAATGGTGGGTTATATTTTTTCATAATAAAGAGGTGATAAAATAAGTAAACTATCTTCCTGAGTTTGGTGAGCCATCTAGACTTGTGTGAGTCATTCAGCAGATTATAGAACGTGATAAGGGAATTGTGGCAACATCTGATTCATATCCAATTCAGACCAAAGCTGTGGGTGTCCAAAGGATCTACTTATTGTGGTTGGTATCTGAGGGTAGGGTGGAGGCATGGATGCCTCGTGGGACTGAGCCCTGAAAATGTAAGATCGCAAGGTAGACAGTATCAGAATTGAGTTGAATTGTAGGACACTCAGTTGTTGTATACAGAGATTTAGAGAATTGCTTGTCATGGGGAAACCCCCACATAGTTGGTGGCCAGAGTATTGAGAGTTGTTGTTGTTCAGTTGTTAAGTCATGTCTGACTCTGCCACCTCATGAACTACAGCATGACAAGCTTCCCTGTTCTTTACTATCTCCCAGAGGTTGGTCATGCTCATGTCCACTGAGTCAATGATGCTATCCAACCATCCTATCCTCTGCCATTCCCTTCTCCTTTGCCCTCAATCTCCCAGCATCAGGGTCTTTTCTGAGTCAGCTCTTCACATCAGGGGGCCAAAGTACTGGAATTTCAGCTTTAGCATCAGTCCTTCCAATGAATATTCAGGGTTGATTTTTTTTTTTAGAATTGGCTGGTTTGATCTCCTTGCTGTCCAAGGGACTCTCAAAAGTCTTCTCCAGCATCACAGTTCAAAAGCATCAGTTCTTTGGCACTCAGCTTTCTCAGTGGTCCAACACTCATATCCATACATGACTATTGGAAAAACCATACCTTTGGCTATACAGACTTTGTCAGCAAAGTGATATCCTTGCTTTTTAATACATTATATAGGTTTGTCATAACTTTTCCTCCAAGGAGAGTGTTTTAATTCTGTGGCTAAAGTCACCATTTGAAGTGCCTTTGGAGCCCAAGAAAATAAAATCTGTCACTATTTCCACTTTTCCCCCATCTATTTGCCATGAAGAGATGGACCAATGCCATAATCTTAATTTTTTGAATACTGAATCTTACGTCAGCTTTTTCACTCTCCTCTTTCACCTTCATTAAGAGGTTCTTTAGTTCTTCTTTGGTTTCTGCCATTAAAGTTGCATCGTCTACATATCCGAGGTTGTTGATATTTCTCCTGACAATCTCACTTCCATCCAGAGATTCATCCAGCCTGGCATTTTTCATGATGTTTTCTGCATATACTCCCCTGGTGACTCAGATGGTAAAGACTCTGCCTCCAATGAGAGAGACCTGGGTTTGATCCCTGGGTAAGGAAGATCTCCTGGAGAAGGAAATGGAAACCCACTCCAGTATTCTTGCCTGGAGAAGCCCATAAACAGAAGAGCCTGGAGTGAGGCAGTCCATGGGGTTGCAAAGAGTCAGACATGACTGAGCGACTAACAGTATATATTATACTCTGCATGTAAGTTAAGCCAGCAAGGTGGCAACATACAGTATGTAGAGTAGACTATGGAAAAAGTGTCGAGGGAAAAACAATTTGAGTGTTTTTCTTTCAGCATGGCTCCCATTTAAAGTCACGCTGTTAGTATATAGTGGAGTTAGAAATTGAACTCATATAGTCTGACTATAGAGTGTAAAAACTATGTTTACTGTCTTTAATAGTAGGTGATTCTCAATGGCAGCTAAAGTTTATTTTTCAATTCCTTATTTAATTCACTATGACTTACTCTTTTTTCATAATATGAGTGATGAGGATGTAACTCTTTTAACATAATTTTCATATGTTCAGTGATCAGTAAAGGATATTTCATAGGTATTTGATAAGTGCTTTGATTTATATTATTATTATTACTTTTACATGTTTATATATATATATAGAGAGAGGAATATTCTAAAATAAATTTCATTTCAGCTAAATCTCATTGTTCTCCTTCTTGAGCATTGAATTCTCAATGATTTCTCTAGAATGTTCTCTTTCTCAATAAATATTTGTTGAATATATATTAATTAGTTAGTACCAGTTACTGTGCTATATGCTAAGGTTAAAAGGTAAAATAAGATCTGATTCTTGGCCATGTGACGTAGACATATAGAAAACAGTGCAATCAAGTAAATGCTAGTATGGATAAATTCAGAATGCTAGAAACATGGGAAAATGATTGCATATTTGGCTTCAATGGCATTTAAAGAAGCAGAGATTTTACAGGCTGAATCATAGAGCTTCAGTTTCTATATATGCATATACATATTCCAGTTTTTTCTTTCCTGTTCCAAGATGATCCTGCTAATGGTACCTGTAATCTCTAAGAATAACTAAAGAGAGATGGATTTGCTCTGATAATCTCTACAAATTGAAATATAAGTGGTCAGCGTGTTGCCTGTTTAGTATCTATAGCCACAGTCTTAGGTTTCTTTGATCTTTGCATCAAAGACTAATTGTCCTTTCATAGCCAGAGAAAGGCTCTGTTCCATAGAGAATGTTCTAACATCTATTTCAGCTTGATTCACACTTAAGCTCTGTTATCTGTCCCTGCCATCGATAACTTGCCTGCCTGACTTAATGTTGGTTGTTTTCTCAGCCCACCCTGGCTTCAATTAAAGCTAATGCTTCCTCCTCTCTTGGCCAAGACACATTCTCATATACCACATTCTGTTATTATATTTTGTCCAAAAACATTCTGTTAATTCATTTTCAAGGGAAGGACCTCTGCAGAGTAATTGCTGTGTGCTGCAGAAAATAAAGAAGAAAACAAAGTTCTAGGTTTTTTTTCTCAAATATTTGAAATATGACTAAAAAGACAAAATTTCTGTTCAGGAAACAACTGCAGAGCAATGCAAGATAATAAGTAGTCAGGTAGTAAAATGTATGGAACAGTTAATAAATGTTATAAGGAAAGCTTTTCATCACATCATAATCAAACCATTGAAAACTAAAGACAAAGGAAAAAACCTTGAAAACAACCAGAAAGAAGTCACTATCTGCATGCAGACAATAATTTGAACATCTAGTTTTCTTATAGAAAACCAGAGTCTGAAGGAAATGACATGACATGTATAAAGGGCTGAATTGAAATTAAAGAAAAATAAGCCTAGAATTCAATATTATGCAAAAATATCCTTTGTAAATAAAGGTGAAAAAAAAAAAGAAATAAGAGAGTTCATTGTCACAAGACATGATCACACATAATTGATAAAGGAACTTCTTCAAACAGTAGGGTAGTGATTTCAGGATGAAACTTGAAACCTCAGAAAAGAAGGAAGAGGAGCAGAAATGGTTGAGTATCTGAGTAAATCTGATAAATTATTCTTACTCTCTTAAGTTCCTTAAAATTTTATTGACCGTTGCAAGTAAAGTTGAAAATATTTACTCATGGAACTTATAGTGTACATATATGTAATATATGAGACCACTGTAACATAAAGGAGAGAAAGAAATTTTAGAAAACAGACTATATAAGATTTTTACATTCCACTTTAAATGGTTAAATGGTGATTCTAAGCAGAATATGGAAAGTATGATTTTCATATTATTATAACTAGAGCAACCATGTAAATAACTATTCAAAGAGATGAAGTACAAGAAGTACTAAAAAACTAAAATAAAATACAAAAAGTTCAAATAACCCCCAGGAAAGCATTAGGATGAAAAAACATAGAATTGTAAGAGATAAACAAATAATAAAATGGCACCCCTCAATCCAAACATATCAAATATTGCATTAAATGTAAATGATCTAAACATATCAATTAAAAGTATTAAATTAAAAATTAATTTTAAAAAGTTAATTAAAAATTACTTTAAAAAATTAAAAATCAATAACAGACAGAAGGTGACAGAAAGGATTAAAATGGCTCCATTATGCTTTTGTATAGAAGAAACTCACTTCAGATACAATTATATAATAGGATAAAAATGAAAGGATAGAAAATACATACCATGCAGATTCTCATGAAAATTTTCAGTGGCTACATTAATATCAAACCAATTAGACTTCAGAACAAGGGCTATTACTAAAAACAGAGAGGGATTATTGCAGCATTATAAAGGACTCAATTCACAAAGGACAAAATAGTCACAAACAATAAATGTGTATGCGCCTCACAGCAGAAGCTCCAAATACATGAAGCAATCTGATAAAATCACTGCACAAGAGTTTGACAGTTTCTATAAAACAAATTTAAACAGGACCCAACAATCCCACTCTCAAGTATTTATCCTAGAGAAATAAAATTTTATGTTCACATGAAAACCTCTACAAGACTGTTTATGCCAACTCTATTCATAATCTCCCCAAACTGGAAACAATCCAATTTGACTACCACAAGGGAATGGATGAACAATCTCTGTACATCCATAAGGTGAAATACCAATCAGTATTTAAAAGAATGAGCTGCTGATACACAACAGCTTGGATGAATCCCAAATGCATTATGCTCAAATGTTAACACACTGCATGATTCCTCTTCTATGTCATTCTTGAAAAGATCAAAGTATAAGCAATGAGGGACTCATCACTGGTTCATCGAGTTTGGAGGGAGGGAGCAGATATGACTATAAAGTGATAGCGCAAGGAAAGTTTTGATGAAACTGTTTTAGACCCTAATTTTGATGATGATTTAATACGAATCTTTACATGTATTAAAATTCATAGAAGATACACACAATTAAATTAATTTCACTACATGATCAGTTCAGTTCAGTCACTCAGTCATGTCTGACTATTTGCGACCCCATGGATTGCAGCACGCCAGGCCTCCCTGTCCATCACCAACTGTTGTAGTTTACTCAAACTCATGTCCATTGAGATAGTGATGCCATCCAACCATCTCATCCTCTGTTGTCCCCTTCTCCTTCCGCCTTCAATATTTCCCAGCATCACGGTCTTTTCAAATGAGTCAGTTCTTCATGTCACTATATGATAAATTAAAATAATAAATTAATAAAAGAAAATTCTAAGCACTGCTTTCAGACTTTTTCCAAACTTATCAAGTGCCTAGGTTATTCCACCCATATATATACATGAAGGAACCATTATTGCAAATGCATAGCTTCATTTTCTATGCCTAGATTCTTTTATTCTCTACCTGAAATATTTTGAAGTAAGATTGGGGGTACCTTTTGGAGAAAGAGAAAGTTTTGCAAAATAATTTTCAGTCATGGGATGCTGGTAATGTTTAACATTCTGATCATGATGGTATTAACATGGGTGGGTACATTTTCTCTAAATTCATCAAGCATGAATTTAGAGAAAATGTAACGCATAAGAAAGGTTTTAAATGAAAAGCTTAAAACAAAACCAAAAATCTCTTATCCAGCCTTTTAAAACCTATGCAAATTATTAATTCTCCTGAAGTCTTCCCTGGTCTCCTGGAGAGCAATATGGCCATGCCTATGTCTCAGTTGTAAAACTTAATATATTTCATGATAGTTACTCATGTGTGTGTGTGTGTATGTGTATGCAAACACTCCTTCACTGTCCAGACTGGAAATAAAACACTGAATCTTTCAGTTCTTGGCTCTCTGCAAGCATATGTCTGTTACTAACAAGCATATATTCAGTGAACATTGGAAAGAAAAAAAGTGTGCAGAATCACTGTGTCTAGGAATGGTCCACACTGGCCCTGGTTTCTTTCTCCTGGCATCTCACTGCTAGCCATTCTTTCCTCGCTTGAACATATCAGAAGCTACATTATCGAAATAAGTACTCTATTCCCTTTCATTCTTTGCTTGACTACCAGTAAAACTTTGATCCAATTTTTAATGCAATGGAACCTGTCCCAGCCACATGAGAAATGCAGAGATGTGTCCTAGCAGAGGTACTTCCTAAGATTCTTGAGATGAGATAGATGTTAGAGAGAAACAAAATGATCTAGTACATCAGGAACTTTATAGGCAGAGTCACTGGAATATCCTTAAGTTGTTAACATTCTATGGCTTTCTTAGAATAGACTTTTATTTTAAATGGTGAGTGGGATCTTGAGCAAATTAATTTGTTACACATAATCATACCTGGAGGGTATAATCATTGTGAGCTTCAAAAAGCCTAGGCTACGGCCTTGGTGAGACTATTGTAGTTGATGTTACTACATAATTCTACTGGAAAATTTGGGTACGGATTTAACTTGCCTACCCTCCCCTACTATTGATTTATGGTCATGATTAATTTCTATATTTACTGTACTCATTTGATGATTTCAAGGCCAATGATCATGTTGACAATATGAATTTCAGTTGATATACACAGTTTTCATTTCAATATTTGAATTTAACAGAGATGAATATTATATCTACTCTTGTGGGCAAGAACCCTTAGAAGAAATGGAGTGGTCATCACAGTCAACAAAAGAGTCCAAAATGCAGTACTTGGATGCAATCTCAGAAACAATAGAATGATCTCTTTTCCTTTCCAAGACAAACTATTCAGTATCACAGTAATCCAAGTCTATGCCCCAACCAGTAATGTTGAAGAAGCTGGAGTTGGACAGTTCTATGAAGACCTACAAAATCTTCTAGAACTAACATCCCAAGAGGATGCCCTCTTTATTATAGGGGACTGGAATGCAAAAGTAGGAAGTCAAGAGGTACATGGAGTAACAGGCAAATTTGGCCTTGGATTACAGAATGAAGCAGGGCCAAAGGCTAATAGAGTTTTGCCAAGAGAATGCACTGGTCAGAGCAAACCCCTCTTCCAACAACTCAAGAGAAGACTCTACACATGGACATCACTGGATAGTCAATACTAAAATTAGATTGATTATATTATTAGCAGCCAAAGATGGAGTAGCTCTGTACAGTCAGCAAAACTAAGACTGGGAGCTGACTGTGGCTCAGATCATGAATTTCTTATTGCCACATTCTTACTTAAATTCAAGTAGGGAAATCTACTAGATCACTCAGGTATGACCTAAATCAAATCCCTTATGATTATACAGTGGAAGTGACAAATACATTGAAGGGATTAGATCTGATAGAGTGCCTGAAGAGCTATGGACAGAGGTTCCTGACATTGTACAGGAGGCAGTGATCAATGCAATCCCCAAGAAAAAGAAAGGCAAAAAGGCAAAATGGTTGTCTGAGGAGGCCTTACAAATAGCTGAGAAAAGAAGAGAACCTAAAGGAAAAGGAGAAAAGGAAAGATATACCAATTTCAATGCAAAGTTCCAAAGAATAGCAAAGAGAGAAAAGAAAGACTTCCTCAGTGATCATTGCAAAGAAATAGAGAAAACAATAGAATGGGAAAGACTAGAGATCTCTTCAAGAAAATTAGAGATACCAAGGGAATATTTCATGCAAAGATGGGCTCAATAAAGGACAGAAATGGCATGGACCTAAGAGAAACAGAAGATATTAGGAAGATATGGCAAGAATACACAGAAGAACTATACAAAAGAGATCTTCATGACCCAGATAATCATGATGGTCTGATCACTCACCTAGAGCCAGACATCCTGGGATGTGAAGTCAAGTGGGCCCTAGGAAGCATCACTATGAACAAAGCTAGTGGAGGTGATGGAATTCCAGTTAAGCTCTTTCAAATCCTAAAAGATAATACTGTGAAAGTGCTGCATTCAATATGCCAGCAAATCTGGAAAACTCAGCAGTGGCCACAGGACTGGAAAAGGTCAGTTTTCATTCCAATCCCAAAGAAAGGCAATGCCAAAAAATGTTCAAACTACCATGCAATTGAACTCATCTCACACGCTAGCAAAGTAATGCTCAAAATTCTCCAAGACAGGCTTCAACAGTACATGAACTATGAACTTGCAGATGTTCAAGCTAGATTTACAAAAGGAAGAGGAACCAGAGATCAAATTGCCAACACCTGCTAGATCATCAAAAAAGCAAGAGAGTTCCAGAAAAACAGCTACTTTTGCTTTATCAGCTACACCAAAGGCTTTGACTGTGTAGATCACAACAAACTGTGGAAAATTCTTCAAGAGATGGGAATACAAGACCACTGACCTGTCTCTTGAGAAATCTGTATGCAGATTAGGAAGCAACAGTTAGAACTGGATATGGAACAATAGACTGGTTCCAAATAGGAAAAGGAGTACGTCAAGGCTATATATTGTCACTCTGTCATGTTTAATTTATATGCAAATTACATCATGTGAAATACCTGGTTGGATGAAGCACAAGCTGGAATCAAGATTGATGGGAGAAATGTCAATAACCTCAGATATACAGATGACACCACACTTATGGCAGAAAATGAAGAACTAAAGAGCCTCTTGATAAAAGTGAAAGAAGAGACTGAAAAAGTTGGCTTAAAACTCAACATTCAGAAAACTAAAATAATGCCATCTGGTCCCATCAATTTATGGCAAATAAATGGTGACTTCAGCAATGAAATTAAAAAGATGCTTGCTCCTTGGAAGAAAAATTATGACAAACTTAGACAACATATTAAAAAGCAGAGACATTACTTTGTCAACAAAGGTCCATCTACTCAAAGCTGTGGTTTTTCCAGTAGTCATGCATGGATGTGAGAGCTGGGCTGTAAAGAAAGCTGAGCGCTGAAGAACTGATGATTTTGAACTGTGGTGTTGGTGAAGACTCTTGAGAGTCCCTTGGACTGCAAGGAGATCCAACCAGTCCATCCTAAAGGAGATCAGTCCTGGGTGTTCATTGGAGGGACTGATGTTGAAGCTGAAACTCCAGTACTTTGGCCACCTGAGGCGAAGAGCTGACTCATTGGATAAAACCCTCTTGCTGGGAAAGAGTGAAGCCAGGAGGAGAAGGGGATGACAGAAGATGAGATGGTTGGATGGCATCACTGACTCAGTGGACATGAGTTTGAGTAGGCTCCTGGAGTTGGTGATGGACAGGGAAGCCTGGCATGCTGCAGTCCACAGAGTCGCAGAGAGTCAGACATAACTGAGCAACTGAACTGAACTGACTCCAGAAAATCACTATGTAGAGATGACCTCAGTTGAAAATGAAGAAGAAATGCGCTAGTAGAAAGCTATGTGTTTCTTCCCTTGTCCACAGGGAGGGAGAAAAGAGTTGATTTGTGTCAATTCTACTTATTTCCATCAAATAGTTCCCTTTGACCTTTGAGTTCTATGCATCTACAATTTAATTTCTATGGAATAAACTTTTATTTTGACTCTATCTATATAATAACAACAAAAACAATCAAAAGGATAAACTTTTTCAAATGAATGTCGACTCCCATCAATCTAAAAAGATCAGGTTAAAACGTATTAAACTTCCAAAGAATCTGAGCTATTTCAATAAATTTGATGAGTCACAGACTGTAAATTTACAACAGAAGCTAGACTCATAATAGCCCTCAAGCCTTGATGAAATGTCTACAGTCAGTTCAGTTAATCGCAGCACGCCAGGCCTCCCTATCTATCACCAACTCCTGGAGTCCACTCAAACCCATGTCCATCGAGTCAGTGATGCCATCCAGCCATCTCATCCTCTGTTGTCCCTTTCTCCTCCTGCCCCCAAAACTTTTCCAGCATCAGGGTCTTTTCCAATGAGTCAACTCTTTGCATGAGGTGGCCAAAGTATTGGAGTTTCAGCTTCAACTTCAGTCCCTCCAATGAACACCCAGGACCTATCTCCTTTAGGATGGACTGGTTGGATCTCCTTGCAGTCCAAGGGTCTCTCAAGAGTCTTCTCCAGCACCACAATTCAAAAGCATCAATTCTTCAGCGCTCAGCTTTCTTCACTGTCCAACTCTCACAACCATATACGACTACTGGAAAAACCATAGCCTTGACTCGATGGACCTTTGTTAGCAAAGTAATGTCTCTGCTTTTAAATATGCTATCTAGGTTACTCATAACTTTCTTTCCAAGAATGGAATGCTTACAAATTATATAAAATTCTAAGCAATTGAGAAATTCCATGCAGAGAGAAAGGACATGCTTTAAGATGGAATCACCTGCATTTTTGTGTTAAAAAAAAAAAAAGATGAAAATAAATGCTTCTAAGCTGGTTAAAATGTATACTTTTTTTAATGACTGCTTGAAAGGAATAATAATTAGAATAATAATACTGAGCTTTTAGAAAATGCTTTTTATCTTCAAAGCATTTCACAAAAGTATATGTGGTTAATCTCAGTACCCTAAAAGCAACTTGCTGAAATATTTCGCTTTACAGCAAGCAGATGCATTTCTGAAGGGTTTCACTCATCTTTACATTTTCTTGGGTGTAGCTCTTTATGTTAAAAAAATAAAAGTGGCTGCAGAAAGTAAAATCCATCAAAGCCTTGCTTTTTAATGCAAATAAGCTTCTTTCTATTCTTCCTACAGGAAAGAAATGTTCAGTTGAAACTGACTATAAGCCCAATTCTGTTGAATCTTTGCAAGAAGGATCATTTGGTATAGGACTGTGGTTCAACTGTTCTCTGTCTCCACTCAGGTCCAAACAAATAGAAATAGGCTCAAAAGGCAAAGGGCTAAGTAAATATATTTTTAGATATATTTACTAATGTACAAGAATTAAATTCACTTAAGATAAAAACCTTTACTGAAAGTAGTCACTTAGTGGAAACTTAGCTGGAACTTATTATTTTGATGGCATAAGATCCTTTTTCCAACTGCTTCTGGAAAAGCATTTTCAGATACAGCCAGCGTTGACCTTCCAGGAGTACACACAAATGTTAAGTGGAAGAATCAGGGTGGGCCTGCCTGCAGCAGACTCTGGGGTGGCAGGTGAACTGCCAGGCACCTCTGCTCGGGGGGCGCATTACCCTGCATTTAATGAGACTCAGAGTTAATGCCTCTTCTCCAAACTGTATAGCAATACAAGTCCAGCACTCCTTTTCTTTGATTCCTTTCTCTCTTTTAATTTAAAAAGATGAAAACAATAATGAATGTTAATTGTTGAAAAATTAAAGGAGATAAATAGGACAGAAAGAAAAGCGAAAATTTCCCTTTCCTCTATCAGAGATGATGTTACTAAATTCTTCTGAACCTTCCCAACACACTGATAACTTATTTAACAAAAAAAGGTTCTTACTGTACTTATATAAGCTAACATTTTACAAAACCTGGTATATAGCTTTATAACTTTTCATGAAAATATAAATTTATATACCACTGTTCTAATTGTTATAGGCATTTTATTTCTTAATATCGTTTACTAAATATAATGATTCTCAAATTTACCGTATCATAAAAATCACCTGGAGAACTGCTTAAAATATACAATGATATATCCCTATTCTAGATGTACTGCATTAGAGAATCTCTAGGAAAGTGTCTTAAGAATTTTTATTTTAAACCAAGCTTCCCAGGTTATTGGAACAATGATTGAAGTTGTATTTTGTGTTTCATTTAATTCCCATTAAGAAAAAAGAAGACAAGCTATTCAATATTTTACCTCTTCATCATGTTCTAGCCTAATTGTTTCCTTAATTTAAATTCAAAGAGATAGAATTACTCCCTCACACAATAAGGACATTAAAATCTTTTAGCATGTTTTGCCAAACTATTCTTAATCAGGCTATCATAATTTATGTCTGCAACTACACGTTATTACAGTGGTTGCCAGGATCAAGGTAATTGGATGAAGGATGTCTGTATATATGCCCCCTGTGCTTCCAGAACAGGTAACAAGAAGGTCCTTCCATCCTCAAATCAACTGTAAGCTTTAACCTCTGCAGCTAGTCAAATCTGGGGAACGAATTCTGAGCAAGGCCAATTCATTCTGCATAAAGCCTGAGATATGTAAATTAGAACAGGATTCTTTGTTTACTCCCCCCTTTTCCAAAATGTTAAAACGTTAAATACTCAAGGGTAAAGAATATGCCTGCAATGCAGGAGACAAAAGAGTCACAGATTCAATCCTTGGGTAGGGAAGATGCCCTGGAGGAGGAAATAGCAACCTGCTTCAATATTCTTGCCTGGAAAATCCCATGGACAGAGGAATCTGGTGGGCTGCAGTCCATTGGGTCACAGAGAGTCAGGCATGACTGAGCATACAGGCACACAGTAGGATTTTGAAAAGTGTGACAATTCTTCTGAATATAGCATCCTTTAAATTTGGTTACTGGTTAAGTAATACGGGGCAATTATTTAAAAAACAGATGTCCAGCCTCACCTGAATCAGGAAAGGAGGTTTCTGGAAATTTTCATTTTTCTAAAACTCCATGGATATTTCCCATGCAGAACCAGGCGAGAAGACCTCTGCTGACCCACATTCCCAGTTTTGTAGATGGGAAAAACAGCCCAGGGTAGTTCACTGTGGGACCTATGACAGATGCAAGTGAGTGACAAAGCTGGGATTAGAAGCCACGTCCTTGTCAGTGCATATATTGTGTTTTCTGGTACTTAACTGTATCTATGATTAGGTCTATGGATTTGTAAAAAAAAAAAAATATATAGGCACTCATTAAAATTATGAAAATGAAAGCTACTGTTTTACAAATTCAATTATACTTAGACATATAAAATTTGATAAAGTAGCTAATACTGGTTTAATAACCAATAAAATAGCACTTAAACTAATGCTTTTAGGTTTTTATAATAAGTATAGCTTACCTATTAATGGAAAATAAATGTGAATATTTCAGAACTTTATCCAAATATAAAATGTTTCATGTAACTGCTCATTTGTTTCTCCAAAGATCTCCTGTTTAAACTCTGTCCTTTGTCAATTTTTCTGAACATCTGTAAGAAAGCCTCACTGCTGTACTAATGGTCTTTAAAGACTTCCTTTTCTAGTTATCCAGATTCTTTCTCTAAACCTGAGCACACGCACTAAAAGTGGAGGCACCAAGAACTGGCAGAAAGAAGGGAAAAGGAGGGCTTTAAAAGAGTGTCTGATACAGGAAACATCAGTGTGTAAGCCTAAAATCTTCAAGTTTCTCTATTCTTGATTATGAAATGAGCTTATTCCAAGCGCATGATCACTGTTTTGCTTACTCTTCCTAATCTTTTATACTTTAAAATATCTGTGACTCTAGACTAAATTATATTGCTTACAGTTTCCTAAACAAATATGTGTAATTTTTGCTCCAAGAAAAGCTCTAAAGTTACATTTAATCTGCATGAGCAATTTGACCCATTCACTTAGGATTCCTCAGGTGAAACCTCTTTCTATTGATATATATCTCATTAATGTTATGGAATTTAGTTGCATTTCAATTTTGAGCCAATATTTCCATTACTTTTATCTTTCTCAAAAGATGACTCTTCCGAATTGGAATTTTCATGGTTGACATCACTTGACAAACTACCACGCTCTTTCTGAGTGATACGAATGGAATAAACAGCATTTTTTTAAAACTTCAAAATGCTTCCTCAATGTTTTGTTGACGAGAAACCAGTTTATTATATGAATTTTCAAAAATTTAACTTGAGGGCATTGTGTTTTAATTTACTTAAGTTCAAATTAAAAAAAAAATACATTTATCAAGATTGCATGTGCTTGTGTGTGTATGTGTACATATAAACAGTATCAAGAAAAGAAACAACTTACTAAAGGAACTGATCCTTTATAGATGCATGTTTAATAATCATTAATAATTATTCTCACATATAGTATCTACTGCAGGTAAATACATATGTACACATGCATTGTGTATAAATGTAGGGGGTAGATTTTGCTAGTTATTGAAACTGAAATAAAATATTTTGAACACCTAGAAAACACAGCTGTATCGAATTATCTAATTGTTCAAGCCTCTTAAATTCATTAAGTTAGAAACTGATTTCCCCTTTGCCCCATCACAAAAAAATTTACTTCTTCTGTTGTCAGTTTGCAGAAAGACTATCCTTATTGTTCACCAACTTCCCCAACACATGGAGAGTCATCAA
The DNA here is from genome assembly GCF_016772045.2 of Ovis aries. Taxonomy (NCBI): domain Eukaryota; kingdom Metazoa; phylum Chordata; class Mammalia; order Artiodactyla; family Bovidae; genus Ovis; species Ovis aries. The sequence goes on from NC_056060.1 coordinate 94,157,067, forward strand.
GTACCTAAGATTTTACTGCTTAAGTTTCTCTCAAGGCTAGATTTTTAACCAATTGCATTCCATTGAGTACAAGTTTTGTAGGATGTTAATAGGCGTTACCCCAAAAAAGGAGGAAGAGGAGAAGGAAGACAAGAAAAAGAAAACACTCTGGGGTTGCTACATTTGGAGAATATTACATCATGCAATAAAATGCAAAATTCACTGAATCATAGAAAATGAAAGAGAGTTCCAGAAAAACACCTACTTCTGCTTTATTGACTACGTCAAAGCCTTTGATTGTGTGGATCACAACAAACTTTGGAAAATCCTTCAAGAGATGGGAATACAAAACCACCTTACCTATCTCCTGGGAAATCTGTATGCATGTTAAGATGCAAAAGGCAGAACTGGACATGGAACAACAGACTGGTTCCAAATTGGGAAAGGGTTACGTCAAGGTTGTATATTATTACCCTGCTTATTTAACTTATATGCAGAGTACATCATGCAAAATGCCAGTCTAGATGAAGCACAAGCTGGAATCAAGATTGCTGGGAGAAATATCAATAACCTCTGATACGCAGATGATGCCACCCTAGTGGCAGGAAGTGAAGAGGAGCTAGAGAGCTTTCTGATGAATCTGAAAGAGGAGAGTGAAAAATCTGGCTTAAAACAACACTCAAAAAATGAAGATCATGGCATCCAGTCCCATCGCTTCATAGCAAATAGATGGGGAAACAATGGGCAGAGGGAGAAACTTTTTTTTTGAGGGGGGGGGGATCCAAAATCACTGCAGATGGTGACTGCAGCCATGAAAATGAAAATAAAAGACACTTACTCCTTGGAAGAAGAGCTATGATCAACATAGACAATATATTAAAAAGCACAGACATATTACTTTGCTGACAAAGGTCTGTATAGTCAGCTATGGTTTTTCCAGTAGTCATGTGTGGATGTGAGACTTAGACCATAAAGAAGTCTGAGGGCCAAAGAATTGATGCTTTCAAACTGTAGTGCTGGAGAAGATTCTTGAGAGTCACTTGGACTGCAAGGAGATCAAACCAGTCAATCCTAAAGGAAAACAACCCTGAATATTCACTGGAAGGACTGATCCTGAAGCTGAAGCTTCAACTTTTGACCACATGATGTGAAGAGCCAATTCACTAAAAAAGACCTTGATGCTGGGAAAGACTGTAGGCAGGAGGAGAAGGGGATGACAGAGGATGAGATGGTTGGATGGCATCACCGATTCAATGGACATGAGATGCGCAAGCTCTGGGAGACGTAAATGGACAGGGAAGCCTGGTGTGCTGCAGTCCATGGGGTCACAAAGTCAGATACAACTGAGGTACTAAAAAACAACAATCCACAGATTTCTTTTAAATTATGAAAAACATTCCTACAGGTCAGTTCAGTTCAGATCAGTCATTCAATCGTGTCTGACTCTTCGCAACCCCATGAACCACATCACACCAGGCCTTCCTGTCCACCACCAACTCCCGGAGTCCACCCAAACCCATGTCCATCGAGTCGGTGATGCCATCCAACCATCTCATCCTCTGTCATCCCCTTCTCCTTCTGCCTTCAATCTTTCCCAGCATCAGGATCTTTTCAAATGAGTCAGCTCTTCACATCAGGTGGCCAAATATTGGAGTTTCAGTTTTAACATCAGTCCTTCCAATCAACACCCAGGACTGATCTCCTTTAGGATAGACTGGTTGGATCTCCTTGCAATCCAAGGGACTCTCAAGAGTCTTCTCCAACACCACAGTTCAAAAGCATCAATTCTTCGGCACTCAGCTTTGTTTATAGTCCAACTCTCACATCCATACATGACTACTGGAAAATCCATAGCCTTGACTAGATGGACCTTTGTTTGCAAAGTAATGTCTCTTCTTTTTAATATGCTGTCTAGGTTGGTCATAACTTTCTTTCCAAGGAGTAAGCATCTTTTCACTTCATGGCTGCAGTCACCATCTGCAGTGATTTTGGAGGCCAGAAAAATAAAGTCAGCCACTGTTTCCACTGTTTCCTCATCTACTTGCCATGAAGTGATGGGACGGGATGCCATGATCTTCGTTTTCTGAATGTTGAGCTTAAGCCAACTTTTTCACTCTCCTCTTTCACTTTCATCAAAAGGCTCCTTAGTACGTTTTCACTTTCTGCCATAAGGGTGGTGTCATCTGCATACCTGAGGTGACCGATATTTCTCCTGGCAATCTTGATTCCAGCTTGTGCTTCTTCCAGCCCAGCGTTTCTCATGATGTACTCTGCGTGTAAGTTAAATAAGCAGGGCGACAATATACAGCCTTAATGTGCTCCTTTTTTTTATTTGAAACCAATCTGTTCCATGTCCAGTTCTAACTGTTGCTTTCTGACCTGCATACAGTTTCTCAAGAGGCAGGTCAGGTGGTCTCGTATTCCCATCTCTTTTAGAATTTTCCACAGTTTATTATGATCCACACAGTCAAAAGCTTTGGCGTAGTCAATAAAGCAGAAATGGATGTTTTTCTGGAACTCTCTTGCTTTTTCAGTGACCCAGTGGATGCTGGCAATTTGATCTCTGGTTCCTCTGTCTTTTCTAAAACCAACTTGAACATCTGGAGGTTCGTGGTTCATGTATTGCTGAAGCCTGGCTTGGAGCTCCCCATCAAAGCTCATGAGATGACTAACCTCTCTCTCTTTCCCCTAAAATACACATACTTACTATGGAATCAAGCAATTAAAAGCCTTTTTGGTGCAATATTTTCTCATTTACATAATGATATCCTGATCAAACCCAGGTCTCCTGCATTCCAGGCAGACGCTTTAACCTGTGAGCTACCAGGGAAGCCCAATAGAAATCAAGTCTAATTAGAAGTAAGCCAGCCTATGGTGGACTCTGGTCAAGTTATGGGTCTGAATCCTCCACATCTTAAAGACAGCATCAATTCTGAGAACTTTTGCCATTGACCAGTTTCAGTGGATCTATCTGAGTGCTGCCGTCTCTAGGCAGAATGTCTCTAGGCATAATGTCGTTCTGTCTCTAGGCCATTGTTTTTCCAGATTTCCCTTGGAGTTCACCAATTAATATACCATCACAGAGTCCCTTCTGCACTCTGGGCTGGACTTGGCTTGGTGCATTAGGCTCTGTCATGTCGTTTCTTTTTCTTTTAAGAACCCTTCTACAAGCAGCCTACGGAGCTCAGTGACCTTTCCTATGAATTTCAGGTGCCTATTTGAGGAATTTTTCCAGTTATACATTGGATATACCTTCTCTCAGATGATCAGTGGTGGTAATCAAAGAGAGACCAAATAAAAGTATTGATTACTTAGTTTACTGGTAGAGATTCTCAGTTATTCTTCAGTACTCATTCTTTCCTTCAATTAATTGAACTTTCCACTTTTTAGCTAAATCAAAGATTCTGAGAAAATGGACCATTTCCTCACTTCTTTTACACCTGGATTTTGTCATCTGATTTAGTTCTTGCCAAAGGGTAAAAATTAAAATGCCATGTGAGAACCCTTCTTACGACAAAAAAACAGATGCATATCCCTTGTCTCCAATCCTGTACCCCATCGTATTCTTGCTAGATAGAAATCAGATGAACTGGTTGGAGTTCTGGCCACTTTGGACTGTGGAGGTGAACATGGGGATAGAAGTTATACATGACAAAGAAACAGGAAAGAATAAGCCTGGGTCTCTGATTTCATTAGCATCATAGCAGTGTTGGACCTTGTCAACAAAAAGAAAAGTAAGCTTTTATTTTTGCTTCAGTTCAGTCATCCAGTTATGTCCAACTCTTTGTGACCCCATGGACTGCAGGATGACAGGCTTCTCTGTCCATCACCGACTCTTAGAGCTTGCTCAAACTCATGTTCATTGAGTCGGTGATGCCATCCAACCATTTCATCCTCTGTCGTCCCCTTCTCCTGCCGCCTTCAATCTTCCCCAGTGTCAGGGTCTTTTCTAATGAGTAAGTTCTTTGTTCACATCAGGTGGCCAAAGTATTGGTTTACGCAACATTATTTGAAGATTTCTTATAATTTGCATTTATAACTAAACTTGATACACATAACAATCCAAAATATTTTCAGAAAAAATATGAAAGATGACATATATGAATGGAAGGAAACAGTTATGGAAGAAAGAGGAAAAGTTCCATTCCCTATGCTTCACTATCACGTTTTAGATTTTGATATGATCTTTAATTTTAAGGTTGTATAAAAACAAAAGTAAAGAGAAAATTATTTTTTGATCATCCACTTTGTGTTATCCCCGTGAACTGTGTTTTATATTACTTCTCTTTCAACAGCAAACACAAGTTTCTTTCCCAAAATAAATAACACATTGTACTACTGAAATCAACCTGTCTTTTTATGATAACGTAATAAGTTTAACAAATCTCCACTATTGTGTTTTCATAGCTTTTCCCTACACTCTTCTTATATTCGAGAATTATACAATCTTCAAGGTGAAAAAAATGTTTGTCTATAGAATAAAATATTGGTTTAGATGATCTCTAAATGATTAAGCAATAAACACTGGTTAAAAATTTGGAGCACTTGACTCATTTTATTATTGCATTTCTTTTCATGATTGCATAAAATATTAGAGCTAGAAGGAAATGTACAAACATCTGGGCAACTTTGAAATAAGTGTTGTTACCTGTAAGCAGTTGTAGTGATCTCTAGCTGACTGGTGTAGTCCAGCTTATTTTTCTAGATACATAGATTTCTTAAGAGGTATTAGTTTTTCCATATCTATCATGGTATGTGTCCTAGGCTTCATAGATTTGATGTTATTGATACTAATGAATTAAAAGTCACTCAACAAGTCTATGATGCTAAGACTTCTGAGTTATAGGTTTGTTGAAATCTAATATAGCAATGCCCTTAGATAATTATATTTCTCACTAATTCATCTGCTGGCTCCCACTCTTGCTCCTGTAGGCTATATGTGATCATAGAAGTCCAATTAAAGCTGAAATCCAACGTGTCATTTCTCTTCTAAAAATTTTTACATGGCCCCTAAATTCAAAGGTAAATCCAAAGTCCACCCTAGGCTCACAAGATTGTACATGATCAGTCCCCGTCCATCACCCTGCAGACTTTATCTTTTACTGGTCCTCCCTCACTCAGCTCCAGGTTTACTAGTTTTCTCATCATTCTCTGAACCAAAGAGATGGAGCCCAACAACTTTTCTGTCAGTCTGGACAGCTCTCCCTCAGACATTCAGGGGAAGCACTCTTTCACTTCCTTCAGGGTCTGTTCTAACAGCAGCTTCTCAACATTTAAAATATAATCCCTCATGTTCTTGGTTTTCCATTACCTTCTACTGTTTCCCCATAATGTTATAACCCTTCTTGTTGTTGTTCAGTTGCTAAGTCTTGCCTGACTCTTTGCATCCCCGTGGACTGCAGCACACAGGTCTCCCTGTTCCTCACTGTGTTCTGAAGTCTGCCCAAGTGCATATCCATTGAATTGGTGATGCCATGCAACCATCTCATCCTCTGCTGCTCTCTTCCCTTTTGCCTTCAATCTTTCCCAGCATCAGGGTCTTTTCCAATAAGTCAGTTCTTCATATCAGGTGGCCAAAGTATTGGAGTTTCAGCTTCAGTCCTTCCAATGAATATTCAGGACTGATTTCCTTTAGGACTCACTGGTTTGATCTCCTTGCTGCCCAAGGCACTCTCAAGGGTCTTCTCCAACACCCAAAATCAAAAACATCATAATCATATGCTATAATCATAAAGTACACATATTAACCCTTACTATTATTATTTTCCATCTCCTTCCTACTAAAAAAGTAATTTCCATGAAAATACAAATTTATATTTATTTGGTTTCCTGTATGTCCATTCTTAGAACAGTAAGTTCTGTCTCTCTCCCTCTCTTTCACTCTATATATAAATTCATCCCAAGTCTTAAGCTTCTGTGTAGAACTTGGTTTTAGTGAAGAAACTTTTAGAAAGGAAGTCTCAGTACATTTTGTATCTAAACTCTTAGAACAGAGCTTGTTAATTTTAGCAGACATAGCCTTGTGAGCTAAAGTATCTAAAAACTGAGAGTGGGAGCATCCTGTAATTAAATGAGGAGAGATGCAAAAGAACTAGTTGACTTATTTCCATAATTTCTCTCTCTTTTGTAGACAATGTATTTATTCTGTGTTCTAAGCATCTCTTGAAATGATTTTCCCCTCAGTTACTTCCTGTCACTTCCCAGATCAGTACTCTTGGTCATACTAATATTATATTCTGTCACCCTATGTCCCCATAGCATCATCCTGTTCCTTGAGCCAGCCATAACCATCCTCTCTTACTGAAAACACTGTCTCATCAAGCCTTCTAAGGGTCTACCCTGGGTCTGTTTGGCTCAATATGACATTCTTATTGACAAGCACAGTTTTTCACACAGAATGCATGACAAATAAACATAGATTAAATGAATGGACCTCAGATCTGCAGATGACACCACCTTTACGGCAGAAAGTGAAGAACTAAAGAGCCTCTTGATGAAAGAGAAAGACGAGAATGAAAAAGTTGGTTTAAAACTCAACATTCAGAAAACTAAGATCATGGCATTTGGTCCTATCACTTCATAGCAAATATATAGGGAAACAGGGGAAACAGTGGAAACAATGAGAGATTTTATTTTGGAGGGCTCCAAAATCACTGCTGATGGTAACTGTAGCCATGAAATTAAAAGATGCTTTCTCCTTGGAAGAAAAGCTATGACCAACATAGACAGCATATTAAAAAGTAGAGACAATACTTTGCCAACAAAAGTCCATCTAGTCAAAGCTATGTTTTTTCCAGTAGTAGTGCATGGATGTGAGTTGGACTATAAAGAAAGTTGAGTGTTGGAGAATTGTTGCTTTTGAACTGTGGTGCTGGAGAAGACACTCGAGAGTCCCTTGGACTGTAGGAGATGAAACCAATCCATTCTGAAGGAAATCAGCCCTGAATATTCATTGGAAGGACTGATGCTGAAGCTACAACACTTCGCATTAGCCACCTGATGCGAAGAATTGCTTCATTGGAAAAGACCCTGATGCTGGGAAAGATTGAAGGCGGGAGGAGAAGGGGACGACAGAGGATGGTTGGATGGCATCACCGACTCAATGGACATGAGTTTGAGTAAGCTCCAGGATTTGGTGATGGGCAGGGAGGTCTGGCATGCTGCATTCCATGAGGTCGCAGAGTGGGACATGACTGAGTCACTGAACTGAACTGAAATGAATGAAACTCTTACAAATAAACTTTTATGATTGTCTACCATCTGCTGCTTTTGACTTCAATTTCTTCCTTGTTTCTTTCACCCAACATTATGCAGAAGCATCATTTTTCTAAAATGTAAATAGCATCCAGTTTTCTTTCTTGCTTACTACCGTTTATTGCCCACAGGAGGAATCCAGATCCTTTAAAAGCCTCCATATGATTCCAGATTCCCTTTATGGATTTCTCTCTAGTGATTCTATTCTATATCTCATATACTGTGGTCCAAGATGAAGCAGCATTTCTTTGAAAATGTCTATCCTTCATTTCCAAACCTTTACACAGTCTTTTGCTTCTTCCTGGAAGGTGGTCTAGTTATCTCCTAACCACAGTCAATTTGGTTTTGCAGGACCTTTGTGGTCAACTGATGGGAAACCTAGACAGCATATTAAAGAACAGAGAAATCACTTTGTCAACAAAGGTTTGTATAGTCAGAGTTATGTTATTTTTTCCAGTAGTCATGTACAGTTGTGAGAGCTGGGCCATAAAGCAGAATGAGCCCCAAACAATCGATGCTTTCCAATCGTAGTGCTGAAGAAGACTCTTGAGAGTCCCTTAGACTGCAAGGAGTTCAAACCAATCAACCCTAAAATAAATCAACCCTGACTACTCAATGGAAGGACTGATGCTAAAGCTCCAATACTGAAGTCAGATGCAAACAGTCGACTCACTGAAAAAGACCCTGATGCTGGGAAAGATTAAAAGCCACATACGAAGGGGATGACAGAGGATGAGATGGTTAGATAGTATCATGGACTCAATCGCTAAGAATCTGAGCAAACTCTGGGAGATAGTGAAGGACAAGGAAGCCTTATGTGCTGCAGTCCATGAGACTGCAAAGAGTAAGACCCAACTTAGTGACTGAACAACAAAAACAGACTTATTTATCTTGATTTTTTGCTTGTTTCACCCATTTAGAAGCCAATGAGGGCAGAGATTACTCATATCCATCCTTACTGTTGTATCCTTACTGGCAAAAACAGTATCTGGCACATAACATATTCTCTACAAATGTTCACTGAATGAAGAGTGTGATCTGGTCTATATGTCTACTGCCTCAACTAAGTAAGGAGCTCCTTTTGGAGGGAAGTGAGGATAGAATGGCTTATTTACTTCTCAGTCCTTTCATCTAGCATGTCATCACACAGGACACACAATGAATAATGCCTGGCATTTCTTTCATTCCATCAATGAAATCCATATTAAAGACCCCTCCACGTTATTTATTTTATAGACTGTGTTCTCCATCATTACATTTTTTATAGTTGTAATCATCTTTTTTTGTGATGTTTTATTGGATTTTCAAAGCACTAGGTGGAAGGGAGAGATTCTCATTTTCCTTTCAAAATCAGGGAGATTAAGACACATGAGAAATAAGACCCATATTTAAGTAAGTAACAAAGTTAGCATTAGAATCCAAAATGTACTTAGCCTAGGATCCCCTGAATTATCCTTGTTCCAATGAATTACCCTTGGATAAATGTATTAGAGGAAAAATAAATCCTTTGGTTTTCATCAGGGAATCTATTTATTGACATCTGTTCTTTTCAAAGACAGAGGCATATGTAGATTTTTTCTTTTTAATTAATTTATTTTTTATTGAAGGATAATTGCTTTACAGAATTTTGCTGTTTTCTGAAATTTGTTTTCTTAAAGCAGACAAGGGAAAAAAAATTCTCCCTATAAATCTTTGACAATTAAGTTCATTTAAGAAGGCATGACAACTGGATGCCATTTTCTCAATTCACATCACCTTAAGTTGTATTTAAACAAAAGTGCACTTGTGAATGGATTCAATTCAAACATTTGGGGGCATATTTCAAAAGTTTCTTAGCAAGGAGAAGCATAAAAATAGGAAATGAATGTTTATGAAAAGGGCCTAAAAACTTAGCACTGATTTCAGAGCATCTTTTTTATGTGGGGGTCTGCTCAGAAGTCTTTTTTGAGTAAATATTTATGAAAAAAACTCTCAAATTCCTAGATGAAAAATGCCTATTTATCCATAAGGCAAGAATCTTCATTTTTGTGTGCACTGCACAGCATGGCAAATGTAAGAAATGGGGAGAAGTTTGAAGTCAAGGGGGAATAGTTAGATTATTACAATCATTTAGGTAAGTTTAGCCTCATTCAGGCAAAATGTATTCATCATCCATGTTGGTCATACGTATACCTTGGTAAGCAAGACAGACCCAGGCTGGGCCAGTAGAGGGCTTGGTGAAACTGACCTGCAATCCTAATCAGGTCTGATGGATATGATTCAAGGAAAGAAAATGCGTCACGGGGATACGTGGTGGCAGGACCTAACATATGTTCCTGGACATTTGTTTCTTAACATATTCGAACCTTATTGAAATGAAATGTTTAGGAAAGCTTTTCCATTTTGTATGTCTTTATCTGAAATGTAAATGGACACTTTAAAGTGACAAAACATTAAAATGGTAAATGAGACAAACCCACACATGCACATATACACAAAGCAAATAAAAACAAATCTCTTATAACCTGGTTCTTTATTCAATATTTTAATCCTGGCCCATTCAAGGTTTATCTAGTCAATGTCTCCAAAGTTGGGGTTAAAACCATGCATGAACTAATTAGCTTTAATGTAGGGAAAAAAATGAAATGAGATGGGCAATACCAGGAAAATTATATTTAAAAAACATACTGTGACTTATGACATTTTGCTTCAAAATATTTTTATGTGAATTAGAAATAAACCAGCAAATGAAAGACACTTTATATTCTTCTCACTGTAGTTACTTCGGTCATTTCTAATTGATTCACCATGGACAATAAAAATTGAAAGGCTCGGTTTTGCTAGTGCTTCTCACTGATAATTTATTCTGCTCCCCACCAAAACCATATTATTTTAGCTTACACACAGTTATAAAATGCCTTTTATGTTTGCATAATATTTTATTATAACCAATTTCCTCCCCCCTTTCAGTAAAGTCTAAATTTGGATGAACATTCTAAAGCTTCTCCCATTACACATAAAAGCTTTTAAAACACAGTTTCCATTTAAAATATATATATTTTTCCCTTTGTAAGGGAGTAAGTTTGAATAGCCAACAGTGCAGAAATTCAGGGGAAAATAAAGTAATTTAAATTTGCCTTGAAGAAATACCTTTACATGTTTTCTTTTTCATTCTTGAATTTTTTTGGTTCCTAAAAATTTGATGAAGCTTGTTCTCTTGATAATGGGGATTAGGTTTACAATTGTCCCTTTCGGTACATAACAAAGACCCTTCCCTTCATCCAGAAGCTCGTTAATCACTCCTTCCCCTGTCCATGTCAGACTGGCTCTCCCCAATCTTTCTGCTTTCTCACGATCTTTGGCAGTCTTCTTAACTCTAGATTCTTCCTGTATGGCTGTCACCTAGTTGAACGCCTGCACGTACTAAGTGCTCAATAAATAGTTGGTGAAAAGTAAAGAAATAAATACCTGATGCTTTTATAATTTGAAATAACTACCTTTATTATCAGATGCATTGGTTTTTCAATTGATCTTTTATGTTTTTATTGGAGTATTATTGCTTTACAATGCTGTGTTAGTTGCTGCTGTACAATGAAATGAATCAGTTATATGCATTCAAATATCCCATCCCTCTTGGACTCAACTCCCACCCTCCCATTCCAACCCTATATGTCATCACACAGCCCGGTGCTGAGCTCCCTGTGCTTTATAGCAGGTTTAACAGATATCGTTCCTACGACGAGAGCCCTCCAGCTTCTCCTTCCTAAGTATTATCTAGATTTACCCACAGGCAGAAATGAGAATCAAGAAGCATGTGTTTAATATACCTTTCTTTCTTTATCTTAGTGTCTTGTTTTACTGCCTCCCAGAGCTACTGTTCTCTGTGTTATTCTACTTCAGTTCCATTCTTTTCCTTAACAAAACTGTCTTACAATTCCTGAATTCCTCAGTGTCTCAGTAGAACGTTGATTATTTCATGTAGGACCTGCTATGTGAATGCCATGTTTTGAGGAGAAAAAAAAAAAAAAAAAACAGGGCAAAAACTTTGAACAGAAATCTGGGCCTTTGGTATATAACCTCTATAAACTTTTTCTACATCTATAAAATGGTGATAATTACAGAAATTCTGCAGGATTGCTGTGACTAGTGAAGGAGTAACTCATGTAAAGTATTTAAAACAGTTCATTTCTCTATAGTAGGTAATTGCTAAATGAAATTACTATTTTTATTATTAAAACTATCAACACCTAGAAAAGAATATTAAATTGATATCACCCTGTAAATGTGTTTTAAGAAGGTACTAAAATATCTTTTCAAAATTAAGTAACCGAATAGATGACCGAGACAGTCCTAGTTAATTGAACAGGGCTTTTGTGATTCCTGACGAATACAAACATGTTAACACATACTCTATTCCAGCTTTTCTTAATCATAGTGCATCCTTTATTTCCAACAGAACTTTTAAAACATAATATCCATTACTTGATATCTATCATCTAATTTACTTCTATTACCACATGACAGAGATAGTTGAAATAATATTTTTTGTATTTCATTTGAAATTAAAAGGATTGAGGAATAAAAGGATATTCTGCAGCACCAAGTCTGCTCAGACCATAACATATCAAATAGCTTAAATAAGCAAGTTTCAATAATACATTTGAAGGAAGCAACAAGATCAAACACACCATTTTTCACTACTGACGTTACAACTACAGATGAATATGCTGCTGTCACGGGTACAGGTTCCCAACTCTCCCATAGTCTTACCTAAGATATAGAAAATAATTATTCTTGAGAGGGAAATCATAGATAGAAAATTCATTTTAATCTTGCAAATATTTAGTAAATCAAAATCTCTGCCATATTACTCATTGCTCCTAAAATTATCAATAATACCTAAAGAGCACTTGAGATTTACACATTTTGAAAAGTTTTTCTATTTTAAATTAATGAAGTTTAGAAGAAGAAATATGTAGGAATGGAATAATCATCGATCATAGATAAATGAAATTAAAAAAAATTATACTGGATTTAAAAAAATAATAAAACTACAACTAAACCACACCATTTATTGACATAGTTTAAATACAATTATACAGACATGTTGAAAGCAAAAGAGCAAACAATGTTATATGTCTATACAACCCCATGTATCAGAGAAAGTAGGCTTTAAAGAAAAGCAATTGTCAAAGCAAAAGTAAGAATTAACGAGTCAGTTGACTTGTATGCATGCATCTAATAAGAAAGTTCCCAAAAACAGATTGTATGAATTTGCAGGGAGAGAGAAAATTAGCCAAGATGGCACATTCAGGCGCTCTCACCCCTTGTTTTGTAAATAATGACTATGCAACGGTTGAGCGCATTCACAGCACTGCGCATGCACGCCCCGAGGTTCTCTCCTGGCCACGGGCTGGGCAGCACGCTCCCGAGAGCTTCACCGCAAAAGATCTGGCTGCTGCTGCGTTGGGGCGACCCTGGAGTGACACCTGACTATGTTATATGAGGTTATCTTACGGCTCTGTTGTGGTTATGTTGAGGGCTTCCCTGGTGGGCAAAGAGTCTGCCTGCCAATGCAGGAGACTCGGGTTCGATCCCTGGGTCAGGAAGATCCCCTGGAAGAGGAAATGGCAACCCTCTCCAGTATTCTTGCATGGAGAATCCCATGGACAGAGGAGCCTGGCGGGCTATTGTCCATGGGGTTGCAGGAGTCAGAAACAACTTAGCAGATATCGTGGCTGCAGCGTCAGCCAGGAGAGAGACTCTGTTCCGGCTGCAGTGCCAGCCAGGAGGGCATAAACACGTCTGCAGTTCCTACAGCTCCTCCCCTCTTCTTCCAGCCTCTTTAACTCGGGTTTTGCCTACCCTGGGTTTAGCAAACAGTGCAGGCACTGTGAACAGCAAGAACAACTGGAGCCTCAAACAGGATCTGTGTTACAGAATTGAAAAAGTAAAACAGTAAGAATAAAGAAGATATGAAAATCTGATTAATAAACTCTACCTAAGACCTAAGGATATCCAACCACTCCATCGTAAAGGAGATCAGTCCTTGGTGTTCATTGGAAGGACTGATGTTGAAACTAAAACTCCAATAATTTGGCCACCTGATGCAAAGAACTGATTCATTTGAAAAGACCCTGATGCTGGGAAAGATTGAGGGCAGGAGGAGAAGGGGACGACAGAGGATGAGATGGTTGGATGGCATCACTGACTCAATGGACATGAGTTTGGGTGGACTCTGGGAGTTGGTGATGGACAGGGAGGCCTGGCGTGCTGCAGTTCATGGGGTCACAAAGAGACACGACTGAGCGACTGAACTGAACTAAACTGAAGACCTAAGGCAATTACAATCCAAACTGACAGATATTGCATTCTTTCAAGTGTTTCCAAACCATACTAACATTAATCTGATGGTGAGCCATTAAACAATTCTTAAGACTTTTTAAAAAAATTAAAAATAATTTAGAATGTCTTCTCTGACAAAGGAATTGAACAATAATTCAATTAAATAAGATAAAAATAGCCATGCATTTTTAAATAAGATAATAATATATGGATACATACCATTGGGGAAAGGGAAATTAGAAAATATTAAACTGAGTATGAAAATGAAACATATCAACACTTGGGTTATATAATTAAAGCTGCATTTACCAATAAATGTATAACTTAAATATAGTCTTAAATGTATAAATATAGGCATATTTAAAAAGAAAACCTATAAGCCAATGACCTCAAGAAGTGAGAAAGTGCACAGCAAACTGAACCCCAAGAGATGAAGGTGAATGTATTATTAAGAGAATTCTAGATCTGCATAACACATTACACAAACCAGGCAGCTTAAAACAACAGATGTGCATTCTCTCATTGTTCAAAAGGCCAGAAATCTCAAATCCAAGTATGGACAAAAGTGCCTCTTTCTAAGGGGTTCAGAGTTAAGAAGTGTTTCATGCTCTCCCCTGGTGTCCAGGGGTTGCAAGAAACCCTTGACACTGCTTGCCTTGGAGCTTCATAATTTCAATCTCCACCTCTGTTGCCACGTTGGAGTCTTCCCTTGTGTCTCTCTCTGTCTTCTTGTAAGAATGCCTGTCATATCAGGTTGAAGGTCCACTCTATCATGCTGTCATCTTGACTTACATCTTACTTATATCTGCAAGACCCTCTATCTAAATCAAATCACATTCACCAGTATCAAGGACTGGGACATGAACATATCATTAAGAGGGACATACAATTCGACTCGAATCAGAAGAAATTACTAAAAAACGGACCTTAAAGAATGTTCACACACACACACACACACACACACAGAGAGAGAGAAAATTATCAAAGCCAAAAGTTGGTTTTTGAAAGAATAACAAAGGACTAATGGGGCTCATAGATAGCCAAGAAGGTTGATAAGGAAACATACACACTTTAAAGTTGGAAGAACCTATTTTTTTCTTTTCTTAAATAGATACTAAACAAAAATGAAGATGAAGAATAAAAATGAGATCACTGTGATGTACTGAAAGAACTGGGTTTAGAAAGTACAGGATAAAGGAGTCGTGTCTCAGACCCATGATTTATGAACTGTGTGAACACAGGATAATCAGTGAAATTTCAGGAATTTATTTATTTTTTCTCATTTGTGAAATGTGAGGAAAGAAGCATAACATCTCATGATACTGGTTTTAATAGTAAATATAAATTAAAACATCTTATAAATGTGGATGGTAGCAAATAAACTTTTAACTGTGATTACTAAATCTACATTTCCAATTTGTCAATTATTTCCCCTGGATTATTAAGCTACTGTCTAAATTACTACGTCATAATTCTAAAAATTCCTTCTTAGAAAACTTTGGTTACAAAATAACCCTTTAATTTTTATTCTTGATTCCTAGAATTCTTGCCAAAATTTGCATCATCACGTTTAACTTTGATTTTAAGAATAATCACATTTCTATTTGCCTTTTATCTCCCTTCAATTTAGTGTATAAAACAAGATAATATCAAAATAGCATTTAGTTAAAATAATCTTTTCATGTAAAACATTCTTAAAGAGAGCAGAAAAAGAAAAAAAAGTAATTGTGACAAAACACAGGCTGAACTTATGGTTAGCACACGGTCTGAATCTGATTCCTCAAACGATAGTTGTATTTTCACAAAGTAAATATTTCGAGAACACATTCATTTGGGAAAAGATGTGTTTTCCATTGAGATTTAGAAAAATAAACAAAGACATAATTCTTTACCCTGACCGCCGTATATGGTTAAGAAAAGTCCTCAACCAAGCATGTGAAAACATTGTTCTACAGTGTGGTTGCAAATAAAATGGCAAGAAAAACCACAGCAGGAGGTGATTTATATCGTGCGGAACAAGTCCTGGTCCGCCCAGCGCCATAGTTTAACCTCTCCGTGGCCATAAACGGACCCCCTTGCGCTCCCACGCTGGGGTTTAGCATGAAGAGCAGAGTTTCTGATTGCAGAGGCGTGCTGAGCCCTTCTCCTGTGAGCCGCTCATCCTCTACATCGTCTTTCTCCGCCTCCATCCCTGGCGCCTGCGCTGCTTCCTATATGAGTCCGTGGCCCAGGAGAAGACAGGGAGGCATTCGGGCTCAGTAAAAGTTAATAAAAAATCCTGGTGGCCTTTCTACTGCTGAGGACTTCAGAGGCTGCTTCCAAGGCCGGTGACAGGAAAAACGAAGCACAGCTCTTCCAACAGACTCATGGTATTTACCCAGGGGAAATTTTTTGCTGTGACTCCCAAAGGCCATCAGCTGGTGCTGTGATCAGTGTGATCTGAGGGTCCATACAGTTCTTTTTGCTTTCATAGATACTAATGCAAAACTTTGCCTTCCTATTCAAATGCACCCAGAGCATTTCACTTGATGCCTCCTTCTTAAGGTTGAATAATATATTTGTTTTAGTTTTGAGTATATTAAAAATAGCTGAATGACCATTTAAAATTAATAAAACATTGATCAGCTTCCCAGGTGGAGCAGTGGTAAAGAATTTACGTGCCAATACAGGAGATGCAAGAGACACAGGTTTGATTCCTGGGTTGGGCAGATTCCCTGGAATAGAAATGGCAACCCACTCCAGTAGTCTTCCCTGGAAAATTCCATGGACAGAGGAACCTACCAGGCAACAGTCCATGGGCTCAGACAGACACGGCTGAGCAAATACACACACTGCTCATCTGACATTACACTACCGAATTTTCAGTTGTCACAGTTTAACCTCTGATAAAGCTTACGTCTATTACATTGACCAGATTTTTTTTTTTTAATTTTAGTTTTTTATTTTTTAAATTTTAAAATCTTTAATTCTTACATGCATTCCCAAACATGAACCCCCCTCCCACCTCCCTCCCCATAACATCTCTCTGGGTCATCCCCATGCACCAGCCCCAAGCATGCTGCATCCTGCGTCAGACATAGACTGGCGATTCAATTCACATGATAGTATACATGTTAGAATGTCATTCTCCCAAATCATCCCACCCTCTCCCTCTCCCTCTGAGTCCAAAAGTCCGTTATACACATCTGTGTCTCTTTCCCTGTCTTGCATACAGGGTTGTCATTGCCATCTTCCTAAATTCCATATATATGTGTTAGTATACTGTATTGGTGTTTTTCTTTCTGGCTTACTTCACTCTGTATAATAGGCTCCAGTTTCATCCATCTCATCAGAACTGATTCAAATGAATTCTTTTTAACGGCTGAGTAATACTCCATTGTGTATATGTACCACCGCTTTCTTATCCATTCATCTGCTGATGGACATCTAGGTTGTTTCCATGTCCTGGCTATTATAAACAGTGCTGCGATGAACATTGGGGTACATGTGTCTCTTTCCATTCTGGTTTCCTTGGTGTGTATGCCCAGAAGTGGGATTGCTGGGTCATAAGGTAGTTCTATTTGCAATTTTTTAAGGAATCTCCACACTGTTCTCCATAGTGGCTGTACTAGTTTGCATTCCCACCAACAGTGTAGGAGGGTTCCCTTTTCTCCACACCCTCTCCAGCATTTATTGCTTGCAGATTTTTGGATCGCAGCCATTCTGATTGGTGTGAAGTGGTACCTCACTGTGGTTTTGATTTGCATTTCTCTAATAATGAGTGATGTTGAGCATCTTTTCATGTGTTTGTTAGCCATCCGTATGTCTTCTTTGGAGAAATGTCTATTTAGTTCTTTGGCCCATTTTTTGATTGGGTCGTTTATTTTTCTGGAATTGAGCTGCATAAGTTGCTTGTATATTTTTGAGATTAGTTGTTTGTCAGTTGCTTCATTTGCTATTATTTTCTCCCATTCAGAAGGCTGTCTTTTCACCTTGCTTATATTTTCCTTTGTTGTGCAGAAGCTTTTAATTTTAATTAGGTCCCATTTGTTTATTTTTGCTTTTATTTCCAGAATTCTGGGAGGTGGATCATAGAGGATCCTGCTGTGATTTATGTCTGAGAGTGTTTTGCCTATGTTCTCCTCTAGGAGTTTTATAGTTTCCGATCTTACATTTAGATCTTTAATCCATTTTGACCAGATTTTTGTTCTCTGCTTTAAAGCATAGAGTGCCAACTTTGCTTTTATTCCTGCCTTTCATGTTCTTTTTTTTTTTTTTTTTCCC
The DNA here is from genome assembly GCF_016772045.2 of Ovis aries. NCBI lineage: Eukaryota > Metazoa > Chordata > Mammalia > Artiodactyla > Bovidae > Ovis > Ovis aries. The sequence continues at coordinate 94,174,887 of NC_056060.1, forward strand.
CCAGAGGGTTCTCTCTCCTTTGGTCATTTAATGTCTGAGACATCATTTTAAGATCATTTTGTCTTTTGTTTTTCAATAGCTCCTACTATGGCACCTAAATACAAATGGCAAATAACGCATGAGAGTTGTGTAAATAAATGAAACTTACTATTAGATATTTTACATTTTTAACAAGGTCTAGTCTAGTAAAATGTGAAATCAATCGGAAAATAATTTTTGTCATAGGTTCTCTAGCATCACTTTTAAACTTGCTTCTAAAACATTTCCACAGAGGTACACTTATATATAAATATATATATATATATGTATAAATTCCAAAGACTTTATATATATACAATATAAATTCTATATAAATTCTAAAGACTTATATTCCAAAATTTATACATACATATAACTTTAGAATATAAAGCCCATATATGTATAAAATAAAGTCCATATGTATATATGCATATATATACATACATATGGGCTTCCCTCGTGGCTCAGTGGTAAAGAAATCTACCTGCCAATGCAGGAGACATGGGCTTGATCCCTAGGTCTAGAGGATCCCCAGGCCTGAGCGGCTTCACTTATATATATATATATATATATATATATACATACCCCGTAGCCTAGGAGTATACTCTAAATTCTGCAGTGATGGAACAGTTTCTTTGAAATTGTATGATTTATTGTGTATCTGTACTCACAAATTTTTAAAATTTCTTTAGCTGAAAGCATACTAATAAATAAGCAAAAGTCTTATAGGAAATATTTTTATTTTATTTATAACGCGGTATTTGGTTAAAGATCAATAAAACCGGTAGCTCACCATGAATGCAAGAAAATTAAAAATTAGTTATTTTAAAAATGAGCACACATGCTATTTACTAAGCGCCTGTTTCTGTTAGAAGTACATCTATAGCTGTCTTTTGAGGCAGGTACTGTAATTATGCCCATTTCACAGATAAAAATCGGAGGCATATGGAGGTTAGGTAAGCTACCAATATTATTAACCTGAGTATTATAAAGTGGCAACTGTAGTCACAGTTCAAGCCTTAACCACCGTGCTTTACCTTCCGGTGATGTAAATAGTGTCAGAGATAACAGCTGAAACTTGAAACATGAAATGTTCTGCTACTGTAGATACAAATGTGATTTTAATTTGAATTTTATTGATTTTTAAAGTTTGGTTTGCATTTGATTTGCACTTTTATAGTTTGGTAAAGACATAAAGATTTATATCTAGCATTGTGTCTCTACATACTTAAAGCATATAAAAAATATTGTGAGCAAATATGTATCTATATTTTTCCTTTTAAATAAATCCATATATTTCTTGGTTCTGAAAAACAGCTGGCTTCATACACTTTTAAGCCACTTGACATGTCAAAAGTAAGAGTTACATACAGTGTCTCCTACTATTGTTTGTTTCTGTATATTTTTCATTTTATTCCATTTTTTGCTTTCTATGTCATAGGCATTGGTGCTATATTTGACTCATAAAGACTTATGACAGCTCTATTTCATTGCAGATTATACCTTGTAAGAGAAAATAAGCTCCATTTTTGTTTAATGCTTTCTTCCTTGATTTCTACTTTGTGTGGAATTACAACTCTCACCACCCCTTCCCTTCCCCACCTTGTATGCTTTTGTCTAATATGACTTTTGACTATCCTTTTTATTTTCCATGATATGTTGTTAGGTGTATTTTTTTGTTTTTGAAAGAAACATACAGTTGACTTTTGATTTCAATCCAACAGAGGCTGTATACTACCAGGGGGTGCCAGCCTTCATCCCTTTTTGTCGTAGCAGACATCTTTGCTCATCTCTGTATCTCTTTGCCCAGGTGTCGTTTATAGTTTTGCTCCCTTTCTTTCTACGGCCTGACCTACATATCATGTTCTCTTTGATGTTACAGTCTAAGTTGACTCAGAAAGAATCCAAATTCGTTTTCATAAACAAGAACAGAAGCAGTAAATGTTGAAAGCAAGATTATGACCCTCCGTTTTTCCTCTGACGTCCGTGTGTAAATGACTCATTTATCTAAATAAGTTTACAGGTGTGGATAAGGGAGGTGGGGGGAATTCCATGTGCTTTTGAGGCTTTGAAGTATCTGGAGAAATTGAGTCTTCATTATGTCTTATTGTCAGGCTTTTCCCCTGGGCAGAGTGGAGCAAATGTGACATTTATCTGAGAGTCTTTCCTGATAAATGCAGGATAGAAATTTCCCTATCCATTTTCTGGCGGCATTGATAAGCAAACTGCTCCCAGTGTATTTGGAAAGAGGGGAGCATGCTCTCTTTTGTTTTCATCAGGAAAGGATTGATGACAGAGGAAGGCAACCTCACACATGTCCTCAGGGGAATTTCATCTCTGTAGCCTGTTTCTTCTTAGCCTATTGGCATTAGAGTGCCATGATTTCATCCCAACCCATGACTCCATCACTGTTACAGAAATCCCAACAACTTCATCTAAAAGGTTTCTTAAAACAATACCCTTGGAAAAATTATCAAACAAAAACCCATCAGGAAAAAAAATCTCACAATCCATTTAAAGGGATTTAAGGGAATTAAACTAAGCTAAATAATGAGAACAAGAATGTTCTATTTAGGCAGAACTAATAAGAGGAAAAAAAGGAAATGTTCCATCTCTAAGATTTTGTTCAAGGTTTCGAGAAACATGCTTATAATATTTAGAACTGATATTGCTGCAAGTGAAAGAAATGTACATCAACTGGTGTCAGACAGTTAGAATTTAAGTACAGACTAGTATAGCTAATCCAGGTGCTCAGATTGCATCACCAGATGTCAATGTCTTTTCACTGCGAACTTCAAAAGTTAACTTAATTTCCAGGTAGTATCATTGCAGGTTGATCTGACCAAATTCCAGGCATTTAACCCATTGGTTTCAAATCCAAGAGAAAAACATCTATTAACTAACAGACTTAGAAAATATAAAGGTTAAGCATTGAGTTTCAGTGAATTAATCTGGGTTCTCTGTACTTCCAAGAAACAGAAGTTCTGGGAGAAGGCAAATTAACAGATAATGAGGAGGACAAATCCCTCAGAAAGCCCACTGTCCTCTCACCAGAAGAAGGGGTAACCAAAAGTCCTTCCTACAGTTTTAAAACCTATGGAATGAGCCCTTATATATTATTATAATATTATTTTAATTGGGGGATAATTGCTCAACATTACTGTGTTAGCTTCTGCCATACAGCAGTGTGAATCAGCCATAAGTTTTCACACGTCCCCTCACTCTTGAACCTTCCCTCCCCCGCTCCACCCTGTCCTGGTTGCCACAGAGCACCACGCTGAGCTCCCTGTGTTGTACAGCAGCTTCCCATTAGCTATCAGTTTGATATATGGTAATGTACAAATTTCAGTGCCACTCTCAATTCATCCCACCCTCTGTGTCCAAAGTCTCCTCTCTATGTCTTCCTCCCTATTCCTGCCCTTCAAATATGTTCATAAGTACCTTTTTTCTAGATTCAATATATATGTTTTAATATATAATATTTGTTTTTCTCTTTCTGACTTACTTCACTCTTGGTAACAGGGTCTAGATTCATTTACCTCACTAGAACTGACTCAAATGTGTGTGTGTGTGTGTGTGTGTGTGTGTGTGTGTGTGTTTATAGCTCAGTAATATTTCATTGTATATATGTACCATACTTTATCCATTCATCTGTTGATGGACACCTAGATTACTTCCATGTCCTAACTATTGCTAAGTAGTGCTGCAATGAACACGGGAATATATGTGTCTTCTTCAACAATGGTTTTCTCAGGGTGTATACACAGTAGTGAGATTTCTGGACCATATGGCAGTTTAACGCCTAGTTTTTTCAGGAATCTCCATGCTTACTGTTCTCCATAGTGTCTGTATCAATTTACATTCTCACCAACCCTGCAAGATCATTCCCTTTTCCCCACAGGCTTCTCTTTAGCATTTACTATTAGCAGATTTTTTGATGATGGCCATTCTGACTGGGGTGAGGTCATACCTCATCGTAGTTTTGATTTACGTTTCTATAGTAATGAGTGACGTTGAGCACCTTGTCATGCGTTTGTTGACCACCTGCTGTGTTGTTAATATTATTAATCGCCGTGTAATAGGGAAGAACAAGTCTGACTTCATATCGAGTCCCTTTCTTTAACCTTCCTATTCTATTGCTTTTGCTACAAGTTAATCACTGAAGGAATGTTACCTACAAGTTTAAACTATACAGAATGGCTCATCTCTGGGAACCCTGTCTGCCATGTAAAGAATGGTAAGCTAAAATAACTTTATTTAGTCCATAGGAAAAATCCTGACCAGGCTCACCTGTGAATCGCTGCAAGGAAGGAATAAATTAACACATTCTCTCAGGAGTCTGATCAGAACCAGAACTGTATCCCTCCCCTTTTAGTATAAAGGAAGCTTGAATTCTAACTCAGAAACGGTGGCTCTTTGGGACATGGGTATACCATCTTCTCTTTCCAAATAAAGTCGCTATTCCTTGCCCCAGCAACTGTCTCTTGATTTATTGGCCTGCTTTGCAGTGAGCAATGCAAGCTTGGACTCAGTAACAGCTGTATTATATAGCTTCTTTTAACGAATTATCATTGGTCCAATGTTATTTTTATTCCTATTTTTATTATTTATTTCATTGTGTAACTGATTTAAATGCCCACCAATAGTCCTTTCATTTCACTTTTTTTGCCACTTTATATTATTATTTGCAGTTCTCACTTTAGCCACCTAGATTAGGAATTCAGCATTTTTAAAGGGATTTTTGAAGATGATATATTCCCTGAAGCCTTTTGTTATTAAGCAAATATTTCTGTTACAGTTTTGTGGAACATAAACCAACTTTAACATAATATTTATGCACCAAGTATATATTTCTTAAACTATCTTATCTTACAACACTACGGAGGAAAAATAAAAGGATGAAGTAATCCTACCTTTTACCTTGTTTTAGCTGATTGGATCAAGGGGAATATTAGTTACCAGCTTGTCAGTGACCAATTGCATTTCTTGTTTAACCCTGGAAACAGACTGTGGGCAGCCACCGGGGTCAGCTGTCATGAAGGTCACATAAAAGTAGGGTCCAGGGTCAGATGCATGGCATGGCCACGTGGCATTGACTCCAAGGCTGTTGAAAAACAAACACTATGACTATAAAATAGAAACTGACTGGTACAGAAAGAAAAAGAAAAAAGCTAATGTGAATTCAGGAGAATTAAATCCATCATTGTCTTATTTCTGGATATATTTCAAGTTTGGAAATGAGCAGCTTCATTACTTGTCCTTGCGATTTTTGTGTTGAGTCTTGTAGTTCAAAAAGGTACTTGACTACAACACTGAGTCATTTTGGCTTAAACATCATAGGCTTTTCTCATTATTTTCTGCCATCTAGTACTGCAGAGTCAAAGCTGAGATCAGCCTGATTATGTTGTATACGTTACTATAATTTTTATCGACCTGAATTTTCATGCAAACTCTTTTTGCCTGTTAAATTGTATATGTTTTCCAAAGTATATCAAGGCTGAATCTCTTTTTAGTTTATCATACTGAAATATAGGGCAGTTTTAAAATGTGTTGTTCTGTTATTTCATCTTTTCTTGTTACTTTTAGCTACAAGCATGATCATTACCTTTAAACCATATGTTCTGATCTCTCCTTCCTGTGTACATATGATCACCAATCTAAGAATGTCTTGTCTTTACATCATAGCTATTACTTTAAGTTACTTTTATTTGCATTCTAGGAAAGTGTTTCATGATTACACATCATGGTTTTAATTGTTTCAGTGTCAAATTTGCTCTTTAAAGCTGTCAAGGTTGTTTAAAGTGTTTTTTTATCATGATGTTAGCTTTGTTACTACCATATCACAACTAAAATGTATCTTACAATTAAAATATTGTGCTCTGGAGAGGAACTTGGAGAGTATAGTTAATCAAAAAGAGACAAGAAGGGACAATTAAACAATGCTAATGATGAACTGACTATGTTCACTTGTACAGAAATCAAGAAGCACTTACAATATCTAAAATTTCTAACATGTCTTTGTTCAGTCAGTATTATATTTCCTAAACTTGCAATCTACCTATTTTGACTCTCCAAACTAAGAACTCTTCGACACATAAGGAAAAAACAGTTTTTGGTTATAATCACTTGATCTCTGGAATGAAGCTTGAATTTTTAGTAATGATGCTCAAGCATAACATACCACATTCCAGATGACCAAAATATTATGCAAAATGAGCAATCAAATTACTTAATGTCATTAACATAGATTCAGAAAACACACGTGTATCAGCATCCTAAAGACAGTTGACTCTTGAACAGCGCAGATTTGAACTTCATGGATCTACTTACACATGGATTGTTTTCAGTGAATACATGTATGCACTGTGAATATATTTTCTCATCCTTATGACTGTCTTAATCACATTTTCTTTAGCTACTTTAACTGTAAGAATACAATATATAATACATATTTGTTGTTGTTCAATATACAACATATGTGTTAATTGACTTTTATGTTATGTGTGAGGCTGCCAGTCAACACTGTAATTGGTAGTTAAGTCTGGGGGAAGTCAAGTTATGTGTGGATTTTTAACTGTGTGGAGCATGAAAGAAAGTGAAAGTAAAAGTCGCTCAGTTGTGTCCGACTCTTTGTGACTCCATGAACTGTAGTCCATGGAATTCTCCAGGTCAAAATGCTGGAGTGGGTAGCTTTTCCCTTCTCCAGGGGATCTTCCCAACCCAGTGATTGAAACCAGATATCCTGCATTGCAAGTGGATTCTTTACCAGCTGACCCAAAAGGGAAATCCAAGAATACTGGAGTGGGTAGCCTATCCCTTCTCCAGCAGATCTTCCTGACCCAGGAATCGAACTGGGATCTCCTGCACTGCAGGTGGTTTCCTTACCAACTGAGTTCTCAGGAAAGCCCTGTGGGTGGGGTGAGCACCTCTTATTCTTCAAGGTGTTCAAAGGTCAACTCTATATGTTACTCAAACTCATTCTAAGTATACAGATGTGTAATAAAAGAAAAAACATATGAAATAGCAACAACCAATATGTGGTCTTAACTCAGTGAGTTCACAGTTTACTGGTGTAGAGTGATAAAACTAGGTTTAATGTTATCTTGTTGTTATTTAGTCACTAAGTCATGCCCAACTCTGTTATCCCATGGAATGCAGTCTGCCGGGATCCTCTGTCCATGGGATTTCCCAGGCAAGAATACTGGAGTGGGTTGCCATTTCCTTCTCCAGGGGATCTTCCCTACCCAGGGATCAAACCCTTGTCTCCTGCATTGGGAGGCAGATTCTTTACCCTTGAGCCACCAGGGAAGCCAAAGTTATTTTCAAAATGGTAAACTGGCAATAGGAACAGAGAATGATAGGCATACAGAATGAGGAAGATGCATTAAAGATGGGAGGGACATTATCTTCTGCAACAGTGAGTGGTTTACTGTGTGCTGTCTCTAAGGTCTTGGCCTCTTCCATTACTAGTCCCTTTAATTATTCAGTGAGTGGTAAGTGTACTTTCATTGTGTGCAAATATTTACATGATCTCCAAAGTGTGATGAAATTGAGTTTTTGAAACTCTTGACTAGGAAACATCTAAGGCAAAATGGTACTCCTGGTCCGTGGCTCAGATAAGAATCTGGGATGTGTAAAATCCACATTATGGATTTATGCTATTAAATTCAGAGAGTAGAGACTGCATTCTTCACCCACAGGCTTTCCATTTGTCAGCTCTGACAAGGACTGATCAACATATCCAATTTGCCTTCCTTCTAGGATTTTTATTTTAATCCAGAGAGAAACACTGGTGTACAAGTGAGTGAATAATATAAACTGTGTTTATCTTAATTTGCTGATACCTGCTGGAACACTTTTCTCTTTTTCATCTCAAGTTAATCAGTATGAGTTAAGAATTAAGTGTGTGTAAACATGTTAAAGAGCGGAAAGAAATACAAAATTTATAACGGGAAGACATTCCACTAGCTGCATTAGAGAAAGGAGGAGACACAATCAGAGTAGAAATATTATCAAAAGATAGAAGAGGAAATTATAACATGTGAATGCTGACAGGCAGAGATGCACATATATAATACATGTGCATAAAATTTATTTGGAAAATTACTATGCCTTTTTCCTTCTGTGTAGTTACAATGTTTGTGTGGTTTATTGTATTTGGTGACTTTTTCTTAAGTTTTCTAAAAAATCAATGTACTTTTTACAACAAATGCTATAAAGAGAAGTGGGTAAAATAATGCAAATTTACATTCAAATTCTTACCCTTTTACTTACAGATTGGATAACCTAGGAGAACTTAAGTTTTAAAATAAACATTCTTATGGGATGCCCCTGGGGGTCCAGTGGTTAAAAATCTGCCTGCCAATCAGTGCAGGGAACAAGTGTTCAATCACTGGTCCTTGAAGCTCCCACATGCCACTGAGCAACTAAAGCCTGTGCACCCAGCTTGCTGAGCCCATGCTCCGGGGCCCTCAAGTACTGAACTCTACATATCCAGAGCTCACGCTCTGCAACAAGAGAAGCCGCTGCAACCAGAAGCCCATGCATCGCAAGGAAGACACAGCACAGCCATTAATAACCAAGTGAAAATAAAGATTCTCAGACTCACGTCACAGGAAGAATTCTTTGAAATATTTCCTGTTCAGTACCTAACAATACAGCTGGTAAATAAGAGGTAATCAATAGTTTTTCTTTTCTAAACAGAAGTACACACATATCCTCACCACCACCCTCTCCACACACAAGCACACACCCAGATTTCCACTTCTCGTTCCCCAAAGCTCCTTTCCTATCTGAGTTTTAACACTATGTGAAACCACTGCCATATGGAGAACTACAGCAGCTTGGAGAACTGCATTCTGATGCTTGCTCTTCTGCTTTAAAGCCATGTTAAAATTTTAAAAGTACAGTTATATGCGAGGCATGTATTAGAATGATGTGGAGTCTTTGAGGTAAAGATGATACTTTCAATGCAAGCAAGATAATCAAATCTCATCATGGAATCCTTTGATCTTTGATTCAAAAGAAAGGATTATTTTCTCTGTATTAGGGTGATAAAGACTCAAAGACATCCCCTTACCCAGTAGTAACATGAAGAGGAGGCATAGAAGCAAGATGGTTAAATACATAGGTCAGTAGGTAGTTGGCTAGATAGATGCTAAAATTAAATTCTCATGAAGACAGTTCCATATATATATATATATATATATATATATATATATATATATATATATTTTAGAGGAGAGTATCCAAATACAGCTCTATTCCAGAATGGAGTTTGAATATTCTGCAATAAAAGGCTGATTAAGTTTCTTACGGATACAAATGGCCCCAACTTAAGATGGTTTGACTTAGAATTTTTCAACTTCGTGTGAGAGTCCTATGAATTCAGTAGAAACCTTACTTCAAATCCTGAATTTTGATTTTCTCCCACTCTTTGTGTGTCCAGCGCTCTCTCAAGATGCTGGTCAGTGGCCTTGAGCTATAATTCCTGATCAGCTACGTGATCACAGTGGTAAGCAGCTGATACGCTCACAACCATTCTGTACCCACAGGAGTGTTCTATTTTTCACTTTCAGTCAAGTATTCAATACATTACATGAGATACTCAGCACTTTATTATAAAATAGACTTCGTGTTAGATGATTTTGCCCACTGTAGGCTAGTGTGCAAGTGTTCTGAGCAAATGGCTAAACTCTGCTATGTGCTCATAGCTTCAGTTCAGTTCAGTCGCTCAGTCATGTCTGACTCTTTGCGACCCCATGAATCACAGCATGCCAGGCCTCCCTGTCCATTACCACCTCCCAGAGTTCACTCAGACTCATGTCCAGGGCAAGGCTAAACTATGATATCCAGTAGGTTAGGTATGTTAAATCCACTTTCAAAAGAGATTTCCAACTTATGATGGGTCTGTTAAGACCTAACCCCAAAGTAAGTCAAGAAAGATCTGTATACTATGCTGAGTAAGCAATATCTGCCTCAAATCTTTTTGTTTCACACTTTGTTGCTGAAAAAGTGTACATATGAAAACATGCATACAAAATCATATATATATATATATATATATGTATGGCTTAATCTAACATTTTCAATAAAAGTGTAAAATTTGAGACCTCTAAAAAGATAACATATCATCGTTATGGAAAGCAGGTCTTATTTCCTTATATAGAAACTGAAATATAAGTCTTGAAGTTACAATCAATTACGTGACAATTTCCTAAAATCCAATAATCCCCTCATGTTCCCACCAAAGTTTGAAAACAGTGCTTTTTTTTCTTGGAACATGAATCTTCTTCCAGAAAGCAAAAATCGTGGCTAAATACAATTCAGATAAGTAAGAATTCATGAGAGCTTTATGATTTTACAATTACTTTGAATTAAGGCAAAAGGGGCATCTGCCATAAGAACCATAGTTTGGGACACAATGCCCCAAACTAAGGAGTGATTTTCTGAGGACAGTGGGAGATCTTGTCCGAGAGTTGGTGCAAACACACTTCCTGATTCATGGTGTTCATCAAATGCTTCTCTTCCTTCTTCCACAAACCCACTGTCCCACCAAGTGAGTCATCTGATTCTATTCTGTTCCTAACGGATAAACAAGAAGCAACATAAGAACACCAGGTCTTTAGGCTGCTTTGAGTAGACACCAGACACCCCCAGCTTAAATACACAAAGCTCAAGGCTGGCAGATACTTACAAGGCCACGTCTTTATGGAAGCTGAATCAAAAGCAGAACCCAGAGTGGGTGGGGAGACCCTCTTGAAATTCTCACAGGAAAATGTTTCTTTTCTCAGCAGAGTGCTTAGCTTTTTACCATGGTTTCTTTCCTGCCTGAATTCTTAAAATTCCCTGAATCTTTCTAAACCATTAGAAGACATCATTTATTTAAATCTTCAACTTGTCAGGGCAGGAAGTATTGTAAAGATATGTATGAAGGAAGTAGGAAGAGAAGTGGGGTGTGTGTGTGTGTGTGTGTGTGTGTACTTACGCTTGCGAGAGTAGCAAGTATGGAGAAGGGTCATCTGGTAAATGAAGAGAGCACAATTCAGAATGAAAGCTCCTGTCTTCTGCTTTTAAGTGGGAATATTTTAGCATTGATCAGAGATGTGCATCCCCTAGACACAGGCCTTCCAACATCAACACAAAGAAACTGTGTGTGTTGGTCGTTCGTCATGTCCGACTCTTTGTGACCCCATGCCTTCCAACATTAGCATAAAGGGACTGGGACAGAAAAAAATCTAATAAGCATTTCAATCCTGAAATTCTAGGATCCAAACATACAGATCTACAATAAACACCACTGAAAACATGAATCTGAATATACTGCAGGAGATAGGGAAGGACAGGGGAGCCTGGCGTGCCATGAGGTCACAAAGTGTCAGACACAACTTAAAAACCAAACAGCAACAGAAAAACATTTAACCACTAAGGACTTCCAACAACTGATATCCTAGTATTTTCTGGTAATAAACCAATGTGTTAGTTGTTGTCTGAAGTGAACCAGATCACAGGGCTTGGGCAGATGTGCTTGCTGGAAACACACTCCTTACTGCACACTGTCCTACTCTGCCCTACCCTATAGTTATTTGTAAACAATACTGATGCAATATTCGGGCATCAGAGAAAGTATAGACAAGCATTTTTCATCTGAGAGCCTTTACAAGCCTCCTTCCTTCCAAGGATCTGCACTTAGCTGAGGAGGAAGATCAAGACATGGAATGATGGAATTCCACCAACTGGTAGAATTTGAGGAGGAGGAAATTCAGGGTAGAAACTTTGGAACCAGAGAGATCATGGGTTGAATTTTGTTCTGCTGCTCACTGCATGTGAATTTGCCCAAGTTTGCTCATAGGCTTGCTAATGGGATTCTATGAAATAATCTTTGAATATTATTTCTTTACTTTCATGATCCTTGTAAAGGACAAGACCAAAATTTCTTGAATTGAATCAGCAAGAAATCCAACAAACAAAAAACAACTTTGTCTCCTCTACTCTTTGTATTTTAAGCAAATGCAAGTTCTACTGGACACGTTGAAAAGGCATGATAGCAAAGTAGAGCAATTGGAATTTTGATGGTAAAGAGCTAGAAGAGGAAACAAGAATTATCAGGACCTTTTCCACTCTAAATTCAATTAATACAGATGAATCAGTTTTCTTTATGGAAACACACACACACATACAATACAAAGAATTTATTCCTGGTGAAAGCAAATATATGAGTCTTTTGCAAATTGATGGTTTCTGTGGAAGTTTTTACAAATGTTCTTCATTTTATCACTGTAGAAACCACAAGAGGAATTTTAAAGAAGGAAGCAAGGATTGACTAGACACGCAGGCACTCTTAGATCTTGCAGTAATATACTAAGTGCTATTTTAATACATCAGAGCATTTAGTCACATGAGAAGGAGATTCTTGAATGCAAAACGGCCAAGTGAAATAGAAATAAATAAAAGCTAACAGGACTTTAAAGACAATAAGGGATAAAATATCCTGTCCCATTTATAGGTTTTATACATGTATGGTGATTTTATTCTTTTGTTAAGTAAAAGTTTTAAAAGCTGAGATAAAAACTGTTCTCTTTTTTAGGGATCACTTCTCTTTTATTATCTGAAAGACATACAAAGTAATGCTTAGCATCTGAGTTGCCCCTTTATTTAACATTGAAGAGTCTTCTTCTCTGCAGAGTAGAAAAGCTTCTGTAAGCAACCTTAAAAACGAGGCTTTTGAGATCTCTTACCCGCTGCAGTTTAGTTGGGATTCTCTGGTCTAATAAGAGGTATGCTTCATGTGTTTGTATGTTATGTTGATCATAGTTTAATGGAGGAAATATTAGAGTCAGAAAAATTTGGATTTGATCCTCAAAGCTTCCATAGACTGCTCTGTCAAGCTGGGAAGCATATGAGTGCATAGATCTCTTGAACTTCAAGTTGGAAATCATGCAACCCCTCTAGGCTGCTCTTGCAAGAAGTATATATAATGCATGTATATATAACACATAATGGGTGGTAGCAGAGTAGCCATCCTATATAACCTATTTGCTTTAATAGCTGAGGTCTCATGCAAAAAAATAAGCAGGAAAAAACTATACTAAGTGCCTGGTTATTTGGTATATTTTGGCATTATTTCAAAAACGTCTATATAACAACAATAACAAAACATCTGATAGCTAATCCTGTTTCCTCAGGTAAGTGATTGTGGCTATCCATTGCAGTCTATCAGCTCAGACTTGCAGACACTGAATCATTTTAAGTTGAAAAATATGTTGAATGCTATAGTAATTCTTCTGTTCATTGATGTTTCCCCAGTACCCATAGTAATACTGAGAACAGAATAGGCATCCAACAAATATTTGAAAATTCATGTATGCTAATACCTAATTTTTATAATCTTCCTTAATGTAGACTCTGAAACAAGCAAACCTAGTTAGATTTAATTGCTATGTCTGACATTACCTTGAGCAAGCTACTGAATTTCACAAAGATTTCATTTCCTTATCTATAAACAGTGAAAATAAACCTCATCTCTTAAGAACTGCATATAAATAAGTGGTGTTGTCCCAACTCAGTCATGGCCAACTCTTTGTCACCCCATGGACTGTAGCTTGCCAGACTCTTCTGTCCGTGGGATTTTCCTGGCAAGAATACTAGAGTGGGTTGCCATTTCCTTCTCCAGGGGAGCTTCCCAACTCAGGGATGGAACCTGTGTCTCCTGCATTGGCAGGCAGGTTCTTTACCACTGAGCCACCTGGGAAGCACGAATAAGTTAAATAATATCAAGCATTCCCACAGTACTTAAGAAAATAGTAAATCATCATTAAGTTAATATTATTACTTGCCTTTTTAACACTGGGGTGTCATTAAGTTAAATATTACTATTTGTCTTTTTAGCACTGTGTTGTCACCTATCAAATACATTATAGTAAATATCAGATATAGATCAATATTTGTTTTTCTGGAAACGAAAAAGAGAAATAAGGAAAAACTACCTTTGACATGACATTTTGATAAGATGTTTGCTAGTCTTCCATTGAAAAGTAATTCAGTGTGTTGGCAAAGTTAATTTTTTGAATAAACACAAGTCAGTATTTCTGCAGAGAAGTAGCAACACACCCTGATCCTCTCTGATGAATCACAACAAAAGAAAAATCAGGAAATTTCAAAGTTGTACATTCAAACATCCTACTAGTATTTCCTCCAAGAAACAGCGATGGTTGTATACGGAATTTTTTAAGGAGTCTAGATAACCTCAAAATCTTTCCAGTACACACTTGAGAGCCCATACATAAGATACAACTTATTTGTTATGAATGCTTACCTTTATTTATCCAACTGGAGAATCTCTGGGATCTGATTATTTCTTGTAATCTTATTTGTTCCGCAGTTAAGATCCTTAACGCTTAAGGCAGAATGTACAGAATCTTTTCTGAAATGTACTAGTGTTTGTCAAAATAATTCCAAATCTTTAATGTTAACTTTCCTTTTCTCTGATCAGTTTCGATGTGTTTATATGAGCATCAGCTTACTAGTTTAAAATTAAATTACTAGTCTCAAGTTTTCATTTTTAAAATAATTGTTTGCTGACTTCTTGCATTTTGTACTGTACTCTTAGATGATCAATCACAGTGACAGGCAGGGACTTTGTCATCACCCTGGAGTACTTTGAACAATCAATTAAACAAGAACATAAATAGCAGAGCACACAAGAATTTGTATGTTTTCTTTTGTAAGTCAATGTGAATCATCTGATTGTTCATATAATGTGACTGTGTATTTTAAGGAAATAATTCATTTCCTGTTGCCTGCATTTTACTATTCATTTTGCAAGCTGGAGATGGGAATAACTGACTTGCTTTCTTTAAGTTGAAGTCAGAACGATGACACTTACATGTGCAACAGTTTCTGGAGAATGAACAATTTTTGTTAGTTGAGTTCTAAATTGATCAAGTGGAGACCCAGTACATTTTAGTCCTATGCCAAAGGACGTTTACTTAGTCAGCCATCTTCAAATTTATCAGGCTCATGTTATACCACCGTATTTAAATTTACCATCCTTTTAGGAGAAATCATATCAGCACATCAAGCAGAGCCTTTTTCTTTCTTTTTTGTTTTTTTGCAAACATGCTTGTAGAGGCATAGTCACAAAGTCTGAACTACATTGCTAATTTATCCTAGTTGGTAAAAAGTCTTTCTGCTCTTTGTTAAATGAGTTGAAATTTGAACTTGCATCTGTATTGTAACAAGATCCCCAAATCTATCTTAATTCCCCAAGCATATATAGTTCTCCCCAAAGCGTTATCATTTAAAGAAAATAGTTTAACCCAGTGAGTTGCTTATATTTTAGACCCTGAAGTATTAAGTATGAGAACTTTCAAATCCAAGCTTCTGTGAATGGATTTTTACATTATCTTGAGTCATAAGCGTCTATATATTGAGACTCAGCGTCTTGCCCCTTTCTCCTGTGTTTGTATGTAAATGTATTCTGAGCCTAATGTGTTTATAACTAATATTAAATGCCATGTGTTGGTCTTCTGTGCCATAATTAAGTACATCCGTGCCTTCCGAATTTCTCTGGCAGCCATCTCCGTGTTCACTGTCCTCCAATCAGCTTCTGCGAATGTAACCACTTAAATCTGATCCCACTGTCTGAACCAGTTACTCAGATAAAAGGCAGCCAAGATCTAAGCCCTGCTCCATGTGGGAGCCTCTTAATACGCTCCTCCGGAGTGGACATGGTTCCTCTTACTAGGAGTGTCTGTTCTTTGTTTCTTTCACTCATTCTTTATCTACTCCCATGTCTCCTCCTGGATTCTTGCAAGTTCTGTCTTAAGCGGGAACCAATTATGCAGAATTTAACCAAAGGCTTTCTGAAATTCAAACAGTCATAACATATGTACTGTTATTCTCAACACTGCTGGTACCACTTCAGATTGGAAAGGACGTTAAATAGGCAGATCTGCTTCTTAAAACTACATTCATCATTTCTGTCTTAGGCCCTGGGTTAAAAAATACTCATTATCAAGTCAACTCACTTTTTAAATTCTCAGTTATTAATATATATTTGTGCTGCATGATGCTCAATGAAATTGATCAGATTTCTAAAAGCTTTACTCGAGGGCTTTTCTTTGAATCACCTTTAGGCCAATGGATAATTCTGCTTTGTTCGTTTTCCTTCAGAGCAAAATTGTGATATCAGCATGTAAGTCATGCAAAATTCTTACCACCATGTGATATCAGTATTTAAAAAGCATTTCAAAAGTTCTGATACAGGTTGATATATTTACAGGACTATCCAGGTTTTACTTGTGACTACTCTTAGAAATAAGCTGGAAATTGGTAGTAATACATGTTCTTCAAAAGCAGTATTTTATTAAGCTTGTTCCATGGCTCCCCATTATGCTATCAATGAAAGCACGGTTACAGTTCATTTCATTCTTCACCATATCACAAAGGCTTTATTTGGAATCATTATGATGACTAAATCAAATTAGTTTGATTCAGGGACAGGAGTTGCAAGTGAGCATCTTTTGGCATTGAGTATCCAATAGATTTCCCAACTACTGGCTAAGAGCATTGGTGAGTACTTGATATGACTCTATGAACCTGAGAGACAATGTCATATTTATTTTCATCCTCAAACAATATTTTCAGTTGGTGTTAATTGATCTATTTTTCTCAGATGAAGAAATTAAGATTTGGAAAAGTCTTAGCCATCCGCATAAGGTCATACAGACAAACGATCAGAGCCTGCATGCAAACATCAGAATTATCTGAATTTGAACTACACTCTAAGCCACTGAATATACACCGCTCCAGAGAAGGTGGGTACAGACAGACACATGCCTACATACATGCAGATACACCCAAAAGAAATCTCATTCCTGAACTCCAGAGCAAGAACTCCTTTTCCATATAAAGTTGAAGGAGATCTTGAGATTTGTTCTGAGTTGGCTACTATGTTTTAGTGGGAAAGGGAAGGAAATTAGAAATGAGGGCAGAAACTCGATTATAGGAATTATCACTGTTTGTCACCAGACAATAGGTTGAAACTTTTTCCCCAGGATGTAAATATTTGGGGGCTTGCAAACCATGACATAGTCTCTATTGAAACTATTCCATGAAGCAGTTGCAGTAAAAGTCAGCCACTGACCAGAGTAAATGAATAGGTGTGACCTGCTGTGGCTCCCAGCACTGACCCCTAGGTGAGAATACACAACATACCATCTTTTACGAGAGCCTGGATTTTGTAATCAGGATGTAGGAGAAGGCAGAGGAGCAAAGTCATCACATTAAACTTATTTCATCGATTCTATGTTAAGTCCCTCAATCATGCTTTATGGACAGACTTTATTAAGAATAAAATCTTCACAAGGGAGCTCTGTTAGAACCAGCAGAGACCATTCCATGGCAACTAGGCTTCCATTCTGGTGATGAAAACAGGTATCTGTGTTTTTGGCTCTCAGAAGGGTAAAAAGGAGAGTGAACTTTGCTGAATATAGAGCTTCTCATCTACTAACAGTATAACATTTGGTGTGAGCATTTGGTAGTGACAAGTTCTGGAAGAAATTAGTCACGCATTTGTAAGAATCATTATTAGATTTTTGGAAGAAAGATAACATTAATGTGATGTTCAAGGAAAGGATCCCATGTGGAGATGCAGAAAGTTTAATGGAAATATTAAAAATTAGACTGTGAAATGGTGTTTGACAGCAAGCCTTTAAAATTGCCAAATTATAGGAAAAAAAATTGATGTAAGACCCATACAACAGTAAGTTAAGAACAGTTATGATTAACAAAGGATTTGAATCACTTTTTTGGATTTCATCAAATAAGTGGCTCTATAAATAAGATACACCTTTTGAGTAAGTTATTTCAAGTGATACACTTAAAAAAGACATGTATTTGGTCTTGTCCCTCTCAAAATACAGGTCAAGAATGAAGTATTTTGAGGTAGGAGAGGAAGACCAATGGGATTATTCTTATGTGACATTCACACATAAAAAATGTCCATGTGGCAAAGCTATTAGCTAACAGCAGTAACAGCTTCATAAAACCCTATCTTACATTTCCATTTCTGTGACCTCTTCCCCCTTTTCACCAAAGCAGACCTCTGCATGAATTAACTGTTGGTCAAGTAGTTGTGAATGCCTTATAGATTTCTCATTAGAGTAAATTACCCCTCGAATATTGACTTTTGCCAGGACAGCTTCTGCATAATATGAATCCATAATGCATGGAAAAAAGGAGAGACATTGCTTTGCCAACGAAGTTCTGTAAAGTCCAAGTTATGGTTTTTCCAGTAGTCATATATGGATGTGGGAGCTGGACCATAAAGAAAGCTGAGTGCCAAAGAATTGGTGCTTTTGAACTGTGGTATTGGAGAAGACTCTTGAGAGTCCCTTGGACTGCAAGGAGATCCAACCAGTCCATCCTAAAGGAGATCAGCCCTGGGTGTTCTTTGGAAGGAATGATACTAAAGCTGAAACTCCAGTACTTTGGCCACCTATGACTCATTAGAAAAGACTGATGCTGGGAGGGATTGAGGGCAAGAGGGAGAAGGGGACGACAGAGGATGAGATGGCTGGATGGCATCACTGACTCAATGGATGTGAGTTTGAGTGAATTCTGGGAGTTGGTGATGGACAGGGAGGGCTGGCGTGCTGCGATTCACGGGGTCTCAAAGGGTCGGACAAGATTGAGCGACTGAACTGAACTGAACTGAGTGACTGAACTGAACTGAAATGAATGCAGGAAAGGGATGATATTCCTGACATTTGCCTGACTTGACATTTATACACATAAAACCATTCAGAATTATTATTTTTGCATGTGTGAGAGTTTAGTTTTATGAGAACATACAGATGTTTCCATTTCACCTAGAGAAAAAATATCTGCTATATAATATTGAAGATAGGACTTAATTAAACCCATCAGATGATAAAGAAACAGTGCTACACTTCACATGACTTAGCTGCAGCTTTGTCCTTGACCCTTTCCCCCACTCCCCCAGCACCCTATGGGTTTCTTCCATGGCCTTTCCCCTCTTTGAAGTCAGTGGGGGCACTGAGCTTAAAGTCACCCAGAGTACAGAGGTGCACAAGGAGAAGGCTGTTTGACTTTCTGCCCTGGCAACGATCATGGGGTGGGTGAATTAGTAAGCAGAAAGAAAAAATTCTAATCTTGGTTCCAAATGCAAAGCAAGCATTTTTTTCTTTCTTTTTTGAAGCTCAATATTGTTTTCTTTACTTTTTCTTTTTTTAATATTTTTTGTTTTTACCTTTGCCCTTCCTGTTTCCAACAGAGGTTGGAAGTACTTAAAACTCTTCAGAAAGCATGTTCTGTTGATATTTCTAACAGGGACTGGAACAGAATGTATGACTTATGAACTTCTCCCCCTTTGATGCACTGTCACTGAGGCTGGAAGTGCAAAGCGTGAATGTATCAGGCTTACATTATCTCTCAAGGGACTGCCAAGATCAAGGAGTCACTGATGGGGATTTCAAAAGATGAATAACCAAGCAGACTCCTTCAGTGTGCATTAACACTTATAATTAGGAAAGGACATTACTCGTGCTTTTCTTAAAGCAGAGATTTTTAATGCACTTCTTTAATTGTACATGAGTTTCAACAAGTATCATTTATTAAAACATTTTGAAACTTTACAAAGAAAGATATTTTATAGACTCTTACTGTAATGGCCCATCACTACATCTTAATTAGCTGTTAGTATTTATTAAACATACAATTACTATCTTATTGAAATAAAAGCAGATTGTCAATTAGAGAAACTTAATATATTACTACTTTGGCTAGTTAATAATTTAATATCAACCTCTCCCTTACTTTTCAGCAGATGAATAAAAATTTAATTACTGTATATTAAAAATTTCTGGTTAGTTTACTTTTATTGCACATAGGATTTACTTTCCCTTTTAATCTTCTTTGACTTTCGTGGGCCTACATCAATCCACCTGGTAACTTTTCTACCACATCAGACAAAGACATTTCCCTTGGTTCTATGCCTGACCTGATAGATGGATTTTGACTGCAACCAACGGAATCTATTGCAGTCCCGGAGATGTTAATTGAACACTGTTCACGTGTAAGAAATGATGCTAAACCTTTTAGGGAATAGAGAAAGAGGCCCTAATGTGACTAACTGTGCTGATTTGCCCAGAACTGAGGGGCACTTGGGAATAGGACTTTCAGTGCTAAACCTGGAAAACTTCTAGGCAAACCAAGACAGGCATTTTACCCGAACTGAAGTCCTCTCGTTAGGAAACTTTCTCAAGTAGAAAAAGACAATGAAATAAAGAATACATGATGCCATATTAACCTTTATTAGATGACCAGCAATACAAATAGGTATATATTGGCTCTAAGTGGCCAAAAGAGATGCTTCTACAGCCGTTTCTGTTCATATTGATAATAATAATCATGATTTTACCATATCTTATTTTAATGTAAAACTTCATAGAATATATGATACTTATGGGTGCTCTTAGAATTCTGAAGTTCTGAGCAGTTTAAAAAGCTGCATTAAGTTCTCCTTAACTTAGGGCTAGAAATTTCCTGATGCTAGAAATGGTAAACCTAGAGACTATAAGTTACACCTTCACTACCTAATGCTTTATGTTATTCAGATCTCTTTATGCGATTCTCTCGGTACTGTTGCTTGAGATACACGAATCAATGCTTCAAATAACAACTCCATAGGCTATTTCCATCTTACATACAGAAATACTGAGGCATAGGGTTAAGTAAGTGGTCCAAGTATGAAAGTATAAATGGTAGCCAGGATGTGAATGTCACTAGTCCAGCTTCAAAGCCCAAGGTCATAACCATAATTAGTACCTGCCTTCCTGCAGCAGCACTTGACTTTGGTGTTACAGTTCTTATTATTCAATTTAATTGAAACAATAATAAAGAGGGTTATCCCACTCTGATTGCTAGCATGGCAGGCGAGGTCAGGTTTGAACAAGCCTTCTATAGCAATATTCACTCAATCAACATGAATATGAGCAAACTTCAGGAGACAGGAGAGGGGAGAGGAGCTTGGCACGCTACAGTCCGTGGGGTTGCAAAGAGTTGGACCTGACTTAGAAACTAAACAACAACAAGCCTAATGTCAACCCATATAACAGAATTTTTTCACTCGCTAAGTTACAAACCAAGTAGAGTCGGGGAATCAAAGGAACGAGGGGAAAATAATCACTTCCTTGGCACTTACACTCTAACAGGGAAAGGAAATGTAAGTTTCGATTTGTTTTCTTTTGGATTCATTTATCATTTTTTTTTTAAAGCTGTGATATCAAACAGATGTAAGCTTCACTTGAAGAGGGAAAAAAATACATAAGTAAACAAAGGGTTTCCACTGCGAAGCAGGTGAGCAAGATTTAGTGTTCCATCTATGTGACTTCTGGGCTTCCCCGGTGGCACAGACGGTAAGCTGATGGCTACTCACTCCAGGATTCTTGCCTGGAGAATTCCACAGATGGGGATCCTAGCAGGCTAGAGCCCATGGGGTAACAAAGAGTTGCACGTGACTGAGTGACTAACACTTTTGCATTTTCACTCCTCGGTATCCATTCCCCTTCATCATTCAGGAGGCGGGGTGAGCTGGAACTGGGTTCTAACCAGTGTGGCTTAGGAATCATTGCTAGAGATTCAAAGGCCATAGTATCTGTGTTCACATCTGGGTGAAATAATGGAGAAAGATCTCACAGATCTGGTGGCATTTGATGTGGGCCTTAAATCATAAGCAGTATTTCTCTGATTTTACTTAGGAAAGTAGTTTTATTTTGTGGGGATGGTCAGCAAGAAAAGCCAGCCATTTAACAAAATCAGGACATTTGTACTGAGAAATCAAGACCAAAAATGGTGTGAGGTTATAAAATGGCTTCCTTATAGATTTCCTGAAGAAAGAAAAATAGCTAAAAACAGGTAAATCAAAAGGAAGAAGCTGAATAGTCCTCAAGATAGTCTCAGTGTATACGAAATTTTACTCTCACTGGGATGTAAAATGACAGTCACACAAGTCTTTTCACAACTACAGTATAAATAATATTAACAATACCCTTAAACTATTAGAAAAAAATTTAAAAATCAGTCAGATTTCACCTTGTTATTTTAAAAAATTATAGAGTCCTATCAAACTACTTAGTATACTAAATGGGAATCCACTTAAATGTATATAATGAAAAAATAATGCAAAACACAGCTAAATTCTATGCCATATTGGCAACATTTGCAGTCTTCTGCAAGCTGTCAGAAGTAGGTAATGGGGTGGCATGAATATTTGTATCCTGACTACTTCCTTATTTAAATGACAAAGTCTCCATTACACACTAAAAATCAAGGTGTGCCATTCAAATCCCAATTTATGTATCTGGTCATTTTCCAACCACAATCACCAGAACAGAAAAGCCAAGGATTTTAGGATGTATTATTATATCTAATTGAGTTTTATTTATTAATCTGGAGAAGATTAAGTAGAGAAGTACTTAAAAGAATTTAACTTAGGTATCAATAATCTGATTTCAGAATATGCTGTACATATTTGATAATTTGAGAATTTGGCTAATCAGGATAAATGTTAATACTTGCAATTCCTTTTTAAAATGTGTTAAGTGACCAGTCAGGGCTTCTCTGGTGGCTCAGCTGGTAAAAAAAGAAACCTGCCTGCCAATGCAGGAGATGCAAAAGATGGAGGTTTGATCCCTGGGTCAAGATCCCTGGAGAAGCAAGTGGCAAGCCACTCGTGTTCTAGCCTGGGAGATCTATGGATACCCACTCCAGTATTCTAGCCTGGGAGATCTATGGACAGAGCCTGTCAGGGTGCTGTCCATGGGGTCATAAGAGTTGGATGCAAATGAGCACTTTGGGGCCAGGTGATTAGTCTAACCCCCTCCTGTATTCTTGCCTGGAGAATCCCATGGACATAGGGCTGTTCAGAGTTGGACACAACTGAAGCAACTTGGCATGGCACGGCAAGTGATTGGTTTTGCAACTTTACATCAAAGTCCAGTAAATTTTATACACATTAACAAATTATTTAAGAGAATACCATATTTCTGAGGGCTTCCTTGGTGGCTCAGATGGTAAAGAATCTGCCTGGAATGCAGCAGGCCCAGGGTTCATTCCCTGGGTCAGGAAGGAAGAACCCCTGGAGAAGGGAGTGGCTACCCACTCCAGTATTCTTTCCTGGTGAATCCCATGGACAGGTCAGTCTGGCAGGCTACAGTCCATGGGGTCACAAAGAGTCGACACGACTAAGCGACTAACACTTTTCACTTTCATATATATTGCATCTATTTGATTTACAAGATTTACTTTAGTATTAGGGACAGTTTATAGTCACTTGAATAATTCAAGTTCTATAAAAGAAACTATAATCAATCTATAAATACATTTCAAAATGAGAAGTATATTTAACAGTTTTGTAAATGGGGGGAAAACTGTATTAAGGCATCTTAAGAGTGATTATTATCATTTGCTAGACTTACTAACAGAGATGAAAAATAAAGCAGAACAGAAAACTAAGGTTAGGATATGTAATATCAGTAAATTTGATATTGACTATTCAAGACAAAATGTGAACAGAAAATCCTCCCTGAGAGCATCAATACTTACATTGGCACTAAATAGGTGAACTCAATTCACTACAAATAAAAATACTTTCTGTGATAACTTGGTAACCACGGAACAATTTAGAGACGGAGAGGTAGTGGCACTAAATAAATAAATAAAAAGAATCAAAAGCTACTCTGTGATGGACACTCCCAGTCAACTGAGGGAAAGTTGATATTTTACCAGGCGTCATGCTGATTTCTCAAGCGTCTTAGCCTTTGGACAACAAGGAATTGGAATTCTGAGGGAAGTCAGGGTGAATATTGCTACACGGAAGAAGTTTCTAAGGCTTAATGGACCACGCCATACCCTGCATAATAAGTGTCATTAACTGTCTTTCATAATTCTCATGCCACCTCTAAAAACAAAGTGATTGAGATATTTCACACGGTAATTAAGAAGCAGATGATGATTCTGATTTTAATTTCATTTGATTGAAAAGTTATGGCACTCAAACCTGAAAGTAAGTGGGGGCCATGTAGTTAACAGTGCATTAGCATTCAGTCCCAGGTGAGGAGCGGGGTGGGGTGCGGGCTGGTGTCTGCAGCTTATACTGCCATCATCCGTTACTCCTCACGGCGGCCAGAGGAGCCCTACTTCTATGATACTGTGAATGATGGAATGGTCTCCTATCATTATAAACATGGTTGATAAGGAGATATATTGGGCTGGTTTTACTCAATAGCTCCAGAGCCCTCATCGCCTAATGGTATAATTTGACAGGCAAATTTGAAAGCCATTTTATTTCCTCCACAGTTTGGATCCCTCTGGAGGAAAACAAACTCCACACACTTTCGGCCTGTGCAGAGGCAGAAGTCCTCATTTGTGAGAGCCACATCAAGGCACCGGTTGGGGGTTTTCTTCAAAATGAAACATTTGCGGCCAGTTGACATTGCAGAAGGTTGGGTCGAGCAAACTGTATCAAGAGGGAAGTGTTTGCTGACAGTTTGACAAAAGTACATGTTGCTTTTTCTTTACCAGTGGAGAGGTTAGGCGTTACACTACCACTCCCAACGAGACCTTGGGGTATTGCCTAACTATCCGTTCACAGCTTTCACGGTGATGAATGAGGTCTTAGCAGATGCCTTGCAGAGAGGGTTAAAGAAGAATAGATTCCTCATACGTCTGCCCTTTCCCCTTCAGGTTGGCCCAGGCAGATGCTTAGAGACAGAATGGTCTGGGCAGTTTAATGAAACCCATCTGCTTTGGCAGTTAACAGAAAAGTCTTTCAGAAGCTCTTGGAAAGCAAACGCAATTTAATTTTAAAAAGTCATATATAAGCATGTGTTATTATATATTTTACACACACACATATGCACATATAGCAAAATACGTACTTATTTACTCCAAGGATAAAACTTTCATTTTCTGCAATCCCAGTTGGACGGATATATAGCTGTATCTACATCCCTCACTACACAGTTTTGACATCAATATATGGTTGTGTTGATTGAACATAAAGGAAACTGAACCAATGCAAATCCAAAACATTTTTGTTAGGTTTGCAAAACAGCATAGGGAATTTTACAGCAAAACTTAATTTATTGAAAATATCTGAATATTCTGACAGCATGAGGTATTGAAATCATACTGAATGCTTCCTTTCTCACAATGCCTTCAAGACTGGTTTTCACATACAGCTGAAACTGAAAAAGAAGGGGTAAAATCATTATTTCAGCCCACATTAAAAATCATAGGCGATGTCTGAAAGAGATTTATTCTATACACAGTGGCTTCAACACCCTTTTATGCCATGTGAACTATTTTTGTTTGAATTCGGCTTACATAGAAAGTTATTTAGTTAAAAACATTTTCATTCATGTTCAGAATTGAGTATACTGTAAAATACAGATAAACATATATATTTGTCATGTATACATATTTCCTAATGAAAGAATAAAACATCCAGAGAAATACTAGTGAAATTAGAAAAGCAAAAAGCATTAGTTTTGTTTAATATTTACATATTGAAAGTTACAAATTTTTGATGCTTCATGACATTTCTTAAATAGTTACCAATAATGGGCCAGTGCTGCCAGGCAAATAATATTTTTTTTATAAAGATAAATATAATGAGTTGATATATTATAAATAAATTGAAATTTTGGGGAAGAGCTCTTAAACCAATTCCTATTTTATTAAATTTATTTTTTATTGAAAATATTCTTCATATAATGAAAGTCTTTTTTGAAAAATGTTCAGTCCTTTCGAAATTATGCCAAACATTTTTCAAATATTTTTGAAGGATAACATGGAGGCTAACCTGGGGGTTATTTAATTTATAGCAAATACATAACTTTAAACTATTAAATGATATGCTTATTCTTCTTTATGAAGAAACAACTCATAATATCACTTTTAGAACATGAAATCTCATCTGCATTAAAGCATTAAAAAAGCAGTTTAAAACCAAATAATTGAACTGAGAACTTCCATGCTAAAACAATTTGAATAGAAATAAGTTATAAAAACTCCAGAGACCAGCTGCTGCTGCTTAGTCGCTTCAGTCTTATCTGACGCTCTGCAACCCTATGAACTGCAGCTCACCAGGCTCCTCTGTCCATGGGATTCTCCAGGCAAAAAGACTAGAGCAGGTTGCCATGCCCTGCTCCAGGGGATCTTCCTGACCCAGGGATCGAACTTGGGTTTCCTGCATTGCAGGCAGATCCTTTACTGCTGAGCCACCAGATAAGCCCACGGATATCATAATATTTGTTTAAAACAGTGGTTCTTAAATTTTAGAATGCACCAGAATCACGTGGAAGGCTTTATAAGCAGACTGCTGCGCTCCAGCCTGGAATTTCTGACTCAGTTGGTCTGCACTGGAACCAACCATATGCCTTTTCTACAAGTTCCCAGGTGATGCTAAAGCTGCTTGACTGAGGGCTATGCTCTGAGAACCACACACTTATACTATCAATTTGATCTTTGAATGTGAATTCACTGCTACTAATAAAAGAACAAAAATATGAAATGATAAGAAAGGAAATGTTCATTAAAAAAAACATTAGAAAGAAAGGAAAATGTTAATCATAAAGAAAGGAAAATGTTCTTTCATCTGTTTGAAAATTGGCTTTTTTTGTTTGTTTGTTTTCTTTGGTTTACTTGTCTTCTTTTTGCTTGCCCAGCAACCTAAAGAGGAACCAGGAAATTGGAGGGGGAAACATGAAGAGGCAATTTATTTATATTTATAGCCGCTGACCTTGCTGTAGAAGAGTTTTTCAAATCTCACTCAGCCTTCTTAAGTCATGAAGCTTTCTTCTTTTCCGTTGCTGTGACTTACTGAGATGTAATAGTAATTTTATATGGATATTGTATTCTATCCTTTATAATTTTTTATCATCGCTCTACAACAGAACACACTTTGTATTATAGTGATAGAATGCCTTGCAAAAGCTCTCTTTTTTTTTTAACTTAAGCAAACATTATTTGTCTAAATTTGTTGGGACATTCTTAGCTCTCTAATTTGTTTCTGTTACAAATTAATATAAATGTAAATAGCCCTGGTGTTTCCTCCTCATGACAGGGATTTCCTGGGATAGTCACAGTAGGCTTTTTCTCTGCACGTCTTGCAATTATTGCTTGCTGCTTCATTACCCGGGGTATCAAAACGAAGCATCATGTTTGGATAATAAGGAAGTGCTTTCATACCTGGTCCACAAACCAGCGTAGCCTCCTTCTCAAATGAGAGCAAATGTGAGCCCCTTCGTCCTGCTTCTTCTCTCATGGCATCTGAACTTGAGCGCCATCACAATAAGAGGGTGGTTTTCAGAAACCCTGGGTCCTAGCCTAGCTCTCCCAACAACATAGACACTCAACGGGAGGAGACAATATAAGAATGACCAAGCATCCTTTTTACATATTTAAAATGATCATCTTTTTCCATGTCCACCCCCTCCTCTTTCTGGCAGAAGACTGATTTGCATACACTCCCAGAGACTCATGCGCTGTTTGGGGATGTCCCTCAACATCCCAGAGATGCACTTTCCTTCCTTGGGTGGCTCTGAGTACACTCTCAACTGGTTTTCAAATTCCAAAGGGAAAGAGTCCGTGGTGCCAAGTAAAAGCAATTCAATCATAATCAGAGCTTAAAAAAAAAAAGAAGAAGAAACGAAAAATTTGTTTGAAATTAAAGCTCTTTGTGCTTCTTCAGCCGGAGAAGGCAATGGCACCCCACTCCAGTACTCTTGCCTGGAAAATCCCATAGATGTAGGAGCCTGGTGGGCTGTAGTCCATGGGGTCGCTAGAGTCGGACACGACTGAGTGACTTCACTTTCACTTTTCACTTTCATGCATTGGGGAAGGAAATGGCAACCCACTCCAGTGTTCTTGCCTGGAGAATCCCAGGGACTGGGGAGCCTGGTGGGCTGCCGTCTATGGGGTCGCACAGAGTCGGACACAACTGGAGCAACTTAGCAGCAGCAGCAGTGCTTCTTCAGCATCAGGCATAACCCCCGATGCCTAGTTACAGCAGGTACAAATCTCAATATACAAGCAATGCCTAGAAAGGAAAAAAAGGCCAGCCTATTAAAAAAAAAAAAAAAAAGAGTTCACTCATTTTTTTTTTTCACTCATTTTTAATTTATAGAATGTCTCACCGACTGCCTTTAAAATATTTTGTAAGCTGGTGAAGTTTGACAGCATCAGGAAATATGCTAAGTTCCTCATTGGCCTTATACATTGATTCCTGGCCCCAGGAAACAATGGAGTTTTGAGGGGGTGTTTTGTATCAGAAAGTTCTTATTCATTCAGAAAGAATCTCCCCAAATTTTTCTTCCCAAAAATATATTTTAAAAGATTCTGGCAAATGATCCTATCATTCAACACGTGTCATATAGTGGTAGTCTGTCTGTACATTTCCCCCATGGATCCTCTTGTCGTCTTGGTCCTTTGATGAAGTACAGTTAAAGTCTCGGCAACCACCGACACTTAACAGGAGAGAAGAGCATTTTGAGAGACCCAACATTTTCACCATTGGATCTATTTAGGGAGGCTGTACAGAGCCCCTGTTCCCCTAATCTCCTACTGATTTCCAATGCAAATACTGCCAGCCAGGCTCATGGCCACAGGATTTAGTTGCTCACTTCACTGAAAACCATGTCAATGCAAATTCAGAGGATAAACCAGCATGCAAATCCCCAAGGCCTCAGCAAGTTATAATTCAGCCACAGAATATTAGTAAAACAAGGTAGCAATTATGCAAGAAATCAGCTGAAAGGTTATTTTTAATTTAAAAATTTTGCATCTTCACAGCTGGGAAAAATGAAACCCTGCCTCTTCTTTCTTGTAAAACCCACCCAGTAGAAGCCAAAAGACGCAGGGTACATGATCACAGGTGTGTGGTAAGATGAGTTACACATACGCACACACGTCAAGCAACAGTAAACAGACCGTTTCAGGAAGGGTAAAGAGACTTCTGGTGAGATTCAATCGTTTTATTTTCTTCCATTTTTTAAAAAAAACTCATCTTTCAAAGATCAGAGCACAATTGCTGTCCAGTAAAGAAAGAGAGATGTTTGAAGGTAATTGCTGCTGCTGCTAAGTCACTTCAGTCGTGTCCGACTCTATGCGACCCCATAGACGGCAGCCCACCAGGCTCCCCCATCCCTGGGATTCTCCAGGCAAGAACACTGGAGTGGGTTGCCATTTCCTTCTCCGATGCATGAAAGTGAAAAGTGAAGGTGAAGTTGCTGAGTCGTGTGAGACTCCTAGAGACCCCACGGACTGCAGCCTACCAGGCTCCTCTGCCCATGGGATTTTCCAGGCAAGAGTATGGGAGTGGGGTGCCATTGCCTTCTCCTGAAGGTAATTAGCTCTGGGCAATTTTTTCCCCCTCAATTTTGAACTTGTCTCCGGTCTGACAATTTCTCTTCAATTCCACTTTTAGGTGCTGTTGCTAAGGTCACTTCAGCTGAGACAGGCAAAGACAGAGGTTCTACTTTTTATCAGCGTGAGGACCTATTTTCTGTTCAGAAAAGACCAAAGGTAATTTATGACTGGTAGAGCTATTTGGCATGATGGTAAGAAGTTTGCCTGCAATGCAGGAGACCTGGGTCAAGGGAAGATCCCCTGGAGAAAGGCATGGCAACCGACTCCAGTGTTCTTGCCTGGAGAATCCTATGGACAGAGAGGCCTGGCAGGCTCCAGTCCTTGGGGTCACAGAGAGTCAGACATGATTGAGTTACTCTCACTTTGTCACTTTTCTCAGTTTATTTCATCTAGGTCTGGAGAATGAGCCTGTGCTGTTTCTCTGAGAAGTCAGCTCTCACCTGTACAGGATACCCCGGGCACCCTGCATCGCGCATGAATCGGGAGCAAGCTAACCACATGTCCCATTGCAGTAGTTTCAGGGGCCAGGAAGACAGGCACCGTTTTGGAAAGGGGAGAGAGGGTAGTTGTGTGGCTCCATTTAGGAATGGCTGGAGTTTAGGAAGGCAGGGAGCAGGCTTGAGAACTAAGGGGTCATCAGCCTGGTCTGGGTGAGAGTGCTGGGTAAACGGACAAGTTACTAAAGTTTTGGATCCCCAGGTCTTCTGCCTGAGGTGTCTAACTCCTGTTTCTCAATGTATGCCCAGCATCAACAACACTCCAAAATCTCTGAATGAAAACCCCCTTTGAAGCAAAGTTTAAGATGATTGTAGTCACGTTAAAATTTGACAGTTCACTTCAATACCATACAGCAGGCCTCCCATAAATGATAACATGATTAATTTGCTTAGTACCAACTGTGTCCCTGATCCTATGGTAGGTTCAGTGGCTATAAGAGAAACCAGAAATGAACATTGGCTTTTACTCCTGTAGTAGGAGAAACAGAATCTCCTAAAGGAAAAGCCTGACTGCAGATTGAGATAAGTGATCTACAGACATGAAGGCAGCCTTATGATCATAAGACATTTACTTCAGCTGTGGTGTCACAGTAGCTACGTGTTAATTCTTTAAGTTCGTCTTTAACTCTGTTCACAGAAATCCCCTGCCATTCCTTCTTTCCCAGAGCATTTTGATCTTCAGATCTTATGTGCTAACCAGTTTTGCACTTCTGAATACACATTAGATCCTGTTAGGGTTAAACGTTCTCTTTCTCCTCCTTGGCATCCAGTCCTGAATTTCCAAACAACTGTGTGCCCTGCATTAACTCAGCAGACAAATCACTCACTTTCTTTCCCCATAGAGATCTCTCGGAAAAGGGTATTTAGCCTGGTAGGGGCGACTGATCTCTTCACTATTCAGCACAGCTAGTGGAGCGTCTGCAGCAGCTCAGGATTCTGAAAGGTCAAGCCCCCTCACTGGACATGTTATATTATAGTCATTACTTTCCCTTGGTTTTCCCCCTTTAAGTACTGTTCTCAGGCTCCACTGAGTCTTGACCTGCCCACCTAGGACTGCTGATTCCTGAGTTACCATATCAAGAGTAATAGCTCAGCCACACAAAATTGCAATGAATGGAGAGACCCAGAGGGACCAAACCTCCAAAATAGGAAAATAGCAAAGAAGGAAGAATCTCAAAATTGCCAACCCATGATACTTGGATGCCAAAGTATTGGTATTACAACAGTGACTGAGATTTATGGATTCTAATTACCACAACACAGTATCTGTCTTACAAAAACACTTGAACATTGTCATTAACTAATACAGAGCACAGAGCATCTTATCTTGTTGGGGCTTGTTGACTTTGTTCAGCCACTTACCTTTAAATGCAAATCTGACTAAATTGTTCTCCACTTACAGAGTTTTGAGAATTTCTGTTAGGGATGTCCCTAGGAGTCCAGGGGTTAAGACTCTGAATTTCCACTGCAGGGGTGCAGGTTTAATCCATGGTCAGGAAACTAAGATCCCTAATGCCGTAAAACATGGCCAATAAATTAATAAATATGGTTTCCCAAGTGGCGCAATGGTTAAAGAAGCAGCCTATCAATGCAGGAGGTGCAAGAGATGCTGTCTGACCCCTGGGTCGGAAAGATCCCTTCGAGTAGGAAATGGTAACCCACTCCGGTACTCTTGCCTGGGAAATCCCAAGGACAGAGGAGCCTGGCAGGGTCACAAAAAGTCAGATACAACTGAGCACAAAACAAAAAGAAATAATAATTAAGTCAAAGTCTCAATCGACTGGGAAATTCTGTGACTTAAAAACACAGTTTCTATTAAGCAATGTAAACAAGGTTCAATTCCCTTCTTGTCCCTTCATCTACTGTGGCCCTTTCACCTTGGATCCTATGCACCTACCATATTGAAGACAGAGATTTCCAATATGTCTTATTACTCTGTGAATCTGAGTCTTTTATCACACTTCCTCTTTGATATGAAATCTACTTGCCATTCTCTTCTTTTTTCTTCAATAGTTATTCATATCTCCTTGGTGAGGTCTTCCCTGACTCCCTGAAAAAGACTAATTAATTAGAAATTCCCACTAATGTTTCAATTAACACTTTTTTTACTCTTTATTTTTTTATACAACATACCATACACAAATATTTTTGAGTTTTTGCATGATTTTATATTATGTTGTAGCCTCAAAAGCGTATATCCTGACTTTTGAGTTGTTTATTCCCAGAGAATAAAATAGGTGCTGAAGCACAGCATGCTCTTGGGGAAAATGTGTTCAGAGCATCAGGCATGAAAAATTGTGTCCATTTTAATAAATGGATGAATGAAGGAACAGGGATTGTGAATTGCTTCCATCCACAGTTGAAAACAGAACAAAATTAAAGGCCAGATCCTTGCATATTGCTTGCTTTGTAATCAGTGCTGAAATATCTGTGAAATCAACAAGAAAACTTTATGGAGGCAGACAGAAAGACAGACTTGTGAGCTCTGAAATTGTCTCTTTTGCCAAAAACAACCGCACAAGTATACCAGGTAGGCACATTTCAAATCTTTCAGATCCAACGTCACATTAGGAAAATATTTTTTATTAGTGGATCAACTTCTGTGGTTAAAGAGCAATTTGTAAATATTATCTTTTCAACTCAACTAATGTAGACAGTCTGCAAACATTACACTTACGCTCCAGAAGAGCGGCCAAGGGAGTGTGTGTGTGTGTGCGGGCACGCGTGTGTGCATGCGTCTGTGCGTGTCTGTTTGTCTTTGTGTGTATGTGTTGTGAATGGAAATCAACCTTCACTACGCTGAGTTTTCTCCAGCCTGTCTCTCTCAGTGCCTTGCTAGATTACATGAAGCTTACCAAGACGGTCAGGCAGAGATCCCGACCAATCATTTAAATGACTCTCCTTCCAGGTTTCACACACTCTGTTTGTGTAATCCTAGAGACTAGTCAACAACACAATTTATCTCTATTTCTTTCTCTGTCTCTTTAAAAAATCTTTTTTGATATGGGTCATTTTTAAAGTCCCCATTGAATGTGTTATAGCATTGCTTCTGTTCTCTGTTTCGGCTCCTTGGCCTCAAAGCACGTGGGGTCCTAGCTCCCCAGCCAGGGATCAAACTTGTACCTGCTGCACTGGTGAGATCTCAACCACTGGGCGGCCAGGGAAGTCCCTCCTTCTCCATTTCCGTATCAGTCTCCCTCTTCTCCTTTCCAGGTGTGGCATTCTACAATACTTGTCCCCTGAATCGGGGAACCAACTAAAAAGTATAAACCATGTATTCTTCTCCCAGAGAGTTTGCAATTTAATGGATTACTAAAACTTGTTCCCTGTTTCAGTCATTGCTTCTTGATACACGACAATAATCACACCCTCCAAACTGCAGGACAGAAATGCAAGTGTCAACATGGTCCTTATTATATGAGAAGGGCTTCAAGGAATCACCTTCTGTGTGTCCTTAAACCCTTCAACAGAAGGACTGCATCTTAGCTTATCTAATCTCATTTCTCGTTATGCTTCAAAGGACTCCAGTTATTCTGTGAGCCTTATATTCTCACACTCACACAGCTCCTAATTCTGCTTTAACTCTGGTTCTTTTTTCTGCATATTTTGCCTTCTCTACATACTCAAATTCTGCCCTTCTTTCATGATGCATACCTCATCCCCACAAATAAACTTATTTCCTGATGGTTCTTTCTATCCCTGAAGTTCTGGTAAATATTACAAAGGTTAGCATATAATTGCATATTGATTTATAGTGTTCTCTATTTGTTCGATGTATGCACACTTTATTTCCCCAAGGATGATCTAAGTTTACAGACTTTTACAAATATCATATCTTAAATTAGTTTGTATTCTCCAAAGGCTGAATAACACTTCTCGCTTAGGAGTTGGGATTGAAGCATGTTCATTGAATTTTCCTTTGCTTATTACATCATTTGCTTACAGCTCCACACCTTCATTCATATACTTCTCTATGCCTGGGGTTTCCTCTCTCCACCTCCAACCTTATAAGCACCAACTTGTTCATCAAGACCCAGAGCATTGAAGCATTTCTCCTTGGACATCCCCAAAATTAATTTGATTTACTTACATGCTCCTATGATACTATAAACAGTACTCTACTTTAGCTGTAATTACATACCCTTACAATGTTAACATTTATAAATTTATCAAATTCATTACTATCTGTAATAGATTGAAAAATGACCCCCCCCAAAGATATCCACCTCCTAATCCCTATAACTTGGGAATGTTACCTTATAAGGCAAAAAAACATAAAGGAAGGGTGAGGTCTTGAAGATGTAATTAAAGATCTTGAGATGAAAAGTTTACACTCACACTTAGAGAATATCTTTATACTTTTTCCTATTTTTCTATAGCTTATATGGAATGTTGTAATCTTTAAAAGTTTTAGCTGTAATAAATAATGAATTCAAATCTTTACATTTCAATTAAATTTGAATACATTTAGCACAGTGATATTTTTATAACAGCTGTATTGCAGTGTTGATTCACTTAGCAGCCTATATTCTAAAACTTGGGAGGTTTTCTGAGAATTTATAACTCACAAAAATAAAAAAGACTATCCTAGCCTATCCAGGTGAGCTCTAACTCCATTCATATGTATCCTTTAAGGAGGAGATAGTAGGGAACTGTAACACATATCAAGGAGAGTGTGTGCGTGCGTGCTCAGTTGTGTGTGACTCTTTGCAACCCTAGGTACTGTAGCCTGCCAGGCTCCTCTGTTCGTAGAACTTTCCAGGCAAGAATACTGGAGTTGGCCGTCATTTCCTCCTCCAGAGCATCTTCCTGAGCCAGGGATTAAACTCAGTTTCCTGTGTTGTCTTCATTGCAGGTGTATTCTTCACCACTGAGCCACCCGGGAAGCCAGGAGTAGGTGATGTGTATGCAGAGCAGATGTGTGAAGATGCTGATCTCAAAGACTGGAAGGACGCATCCAAACGCCGAGGAGTGACAGAAGCTATCAGAAACTGGCAGAGACAGGAAAGGATTCTCCCCTAGCATCTTCAGATAGAGTGTGTCCCCCTGCGCGCATTCCAGCCCAGGATACTAACTTCAGACTGATGACCTCTGAAAATATGAAAGAATAAATTTTTGTTCTTGAAAGCCATCTGGGTTGTGGTATTAATAATGTTACACTCGCTGGGGGAAACTAACAGGCCATCTCTTAAACTGCTTAAACTATTTCTGATTCTTTTCTCTCTGCCCGACCTTTAGCACTATACCCCCTGCATAAAAATGCACGTAAATCCTTACTGAGTTCCTACTAGGTGCAAGGTGTGATGCTGCATGCTTGGGAATGTCGCCGCAGGGAAGATTGTAAAGGCTGCATTTACTCTGATAGTGTTTTACTTGTTAATATATCTAAACTGAAACTTTCCCTAAAAGTCCAGATTTGAATATCCAACTGCTTCTTGGACTTTTTCACTTGCATTTCCAAATGGTGCCTCAACTTTAAAATCAAAGACACAAAACTTTTGATAGATTCACTCCAGTTGTGTTCTCTGGATGTCACACTTCTGCTTTATTCTAAATTCCCACATCCACTACCCCAGCTGCATAAAGTAAAAGTCGTTTTTCCTCTTCGCTTACCCTCCACGTCCAACCCATCTCGATAAACCCTCTTGTCCCTGCCTCCACATTGTATCCCATTTTCATTCATCTCTGTCATCACCACCATCACACGTATCCATAGCCCTAAGTACTATAGTGGTCTCTGAAATGATTTCCTTGCTCCTTCTGTTGTTCCTACTCCCTTTAATTCTTTCATTTTCCAGGATGTTCTTTTAAAAGAACAAAACAGGGAATTCCTTTGTGGTCAAATGGTGAAAACTCAGTGCTTTCACCGCTATGAGCCCAGGTTTGATCCCTGGTTGGGGAATTAAGAACACATCCCTGCATGGAATAGCCAAAAAAAAAAAAAAAAAAAGGAGCAAACCAGTTTGTCTCCTACCTAAAAATACTCTAGTGCTTTCCTATTGCTCTCTTAGCTCAGGTGCTATTATAAAATACCATAGACCTGAAGGCTTAGCAACACAAGTTCTAGAGGTTGGGAAGTCCAAGGTGAAGGTATCAGCCAGTCCTGTGTCTGATAAAGGTTTGTTTTGGTCGCACAAGGTTGTGGCCTTGCTAAATCTTCACATAGTGGAAAGCAAGCAAGCTAGTTCTCTGTCCTCTTCTGATGAGGGCACTAATCCCATTCACGAAGACTCCACCCTCAATTGCCTCCCTAAATACTCACCTCCAAATGCTTTCATATTAGGGGTTAGATTTCAACATATCGGTTTTGGGGAAACAAAACAGCTCATTTCATAACAACTGCATTTCAAATAAATCTCCAAATTCTTACCTGATCACATGAAAGGTATGTCTCAGATTTCATTCCCTGCCACTTTCTACTTTGTTCATTACGCTCTAACACATGGCTTTATTTTAGAATTTCAGATAAATCTCACTCTAACCTTAGCATCCTTACAATGGGCTTTGCATTTTCTTACTGAAATGGTTTATTTCCTCAGAATCACTTGAGGTCACATTATCATCCTCTTTTAAATCCTAATGTTTAAAAGTTAACTGATCCCTCTTTGCTACAAGAGCCAATTGTGAATCTTTGCATATTTGGCATCTTTATTTGCATATCACCCCCTCGTTAAAATGTAAGCTTCATGGTAGCAGGAAAACCCTCTCACTTTCACTTATCTCTATTCCCAAGACCTAAATCAGTGTTAGCATGTCAGTGTTTAGCATAGAATGGTCTCTAAATAACTATCTGTTGGAAAAAAGGAATGAAAATATAGGAGACCATTGTTGTTACTGTTTAGTTGCTAAATTATGTCCGACTCTTGTGAATCCATGGATTGTAGCCTGCCAGGCTCCTCCGTCTATGGGATTTCCCAGGCAAGAAAACTGGAGTGGGTTGCCATTTCCTTCTCCAGAGGATCTTCCCTACCCAGGGATTGAACCTAAATTTCCTGCATTGGTACTGCTGAGTCACCAGGGAAACCCATAGAAGCCCATTAGCCATAACCAATTAATGAATAATCTACAAATTTGAATATGAAAAGAGTTCACTGGGTTACAGCGCAGGATCTACAGCGGAAACTTACAAAATTATTTCAAGACTGTATTTCTTTGCCTCAGTTCACATCGGAAGAACAGCGAAAACTATAGTCCAAAGCAGAGGAGGCTGTCTATCTTTTAGGAAGTAACAGCTCCTGCATATCTTCAGTTTCAGGTTACACTGCTGTCTCCCTGTATTTTTCCTTGTGCCTGGCTGGTCCTGCAAAGCAGACCTTCTGCCAATACTGCCACCTAAAGATGCTCTCTTATTTATCTGATTTTCTTGGCTGCTCTCATTTATCTGATGACCTTCACAACTCACAGTGACAATCAGCACCATGACTTCCCTGTGTTCATATTTCTGAAGATAACTGCCTAACATAAGCCAGGCCACTGACTGCTCCATTTCTCCACTCTGTGACACTTTCCCACACTCACTCCTGCTCCAGGTAGTCCCTGCTTTTACAGAAAGTCTGTACCATACTTCTCTGTCTTTTTGAATCCATTCTAAGGAAGTCTTGCCTTCTAGTCTGTCTGCTCACAAAAGGATCAGAGCTAATTACCAGCCTCATGTCTGCTTGTACTTTTCTCTTTTTCCTCTTTCTCTTTATGCTGTGACTTGAATGGAAGACCTGGAAGTTTATAAAATTTGCCTAATAATTATTTAATCATACAACTTCTCCAGTAGCTCAGTGGTAAAGAAACCGCCTGCAATGCAGGAGACACAGGAGATGCAGGTTCGATCCCTGGGTCAGGAAGATCCCCTGGAGGAGGATATGGCCACCCTCTCCAGCATTCTTGCCTGAAAAATTCTATGGACAGAAGCAGCCTGACGGCATACACTTCATGGAGTCGCAAAAAGTAGGACACAACTGAACAACTGATTGAATTGATAGAATCTGATTGGAGTCACTCAGTCATGTCCGACTCTTTGCGATCCCATGGACTGTAGCCTATCAGGCTCCTCTGTCCAAGGGATTTTCCAGGCAATAGTACTGGAGTGGATTGCCATTTCCTTCTCCAGCGGATCTTCCCAATCCAGGAATTGAACCCGGCTCTCCTGCATTGTAGACAGACGCTTTACCATCTGAGCCACTATACATTATTTAATTATTTTTAGGAAGCTTTTAAAGAAAAAAAAATATTATTATCTATGTATTCCTTTATTCCAACCTTGTTTACTTACTAGACCTTGTTTCTTTAAATGCAAATTAATCACATGAGATATGACAAGTAAAAATGCTCCATAAATGGAAGATACCATCATAGCTAGTGTTATCGTTAAACAATTAACAAGGGAAAACCTAAGTTCTATTCTAATTTTTATATATCTTTCTGCAAATGCTCTGCAAATACAGTGAATTTTAATTGTGTAAACCTGTTTCATTTTCTCTCAGGGTGCCACAGCAATGATTTGAAAACAGAATATTCTGTTAGTCAAGAAATGATTCTTGTACATGATGTCAAACATCAGCTTGCATTTAATTGCCTGATCAATATACCTTTTGAAGTCATGCATGCATCATGTCATGTGCAAATTGAGATCATAGTTTGTGCCTACAGAAGGAGAGGAGGATGAAAAGCAGTATCCAGCATGTGGTAGCAATTCCCTTTGATCACGTCAAAAGGAAGATTTGTATAAAAGATGGACTTAGTACTTTACGAAGCACATACTCTCAATTTGTGAATATGGTCTGTATTTATGTCCTCCATATTATAACACTGAAATATATTAACTACATCAATAAAATCTTATTTTTTCATACATAAACTGTATTTCAAAATAACGTATGGGGTCAGCGGTTCCTCTGGTTACTTTTGATTAATAAAGAAATTTTCATAACACATTCCTCTGGATAAATTATATGTTTCAGGTCCATATCTTGAAATCTCTAAATTCCAAAAAAAGAAAGAAATCAGCTCTCAATTTCTAGAGATTAGTCTTAGAAAAATGACATTAAAGAGTTATAAAAAAATAGGAATTTATT
The DNA here is from genome assembly GCF_016772045.2 of Ovis aries. Taxonomy (NCBI): domain Eukaryota; kingdom Metazoa; phylum Chordata; class Mammalia; order Artiodactyla; family Bovidae; genus Ovis; species Ovis aries. Next base: position 94,213,924 of record NC_056060.1, read on the forward strand.
TCAAAAATGATGACAAAAAATCCAAGGCAGATGAGGTAAATAACTTGCAATAGGAAATATCAGAATCTTCAAAATATAGTGAATTAAATATCAGAAGAGATGGAATTTCCACTCACATTGATTTCAAAGGGATGTTTCTAAAGAATTTCTTACCTTTGCTTTAAGAGTCGGCCATCAGCCACTGTCAGTGTTTAAAGGCTAAAGCTATCTTTCTCCTAAACTCTGTCTGTGTAGATCTTAGCTCTTTGCCTTTGCCACTGGGTCTTAGACATTTTTCCATGAGGAGGGTGCCATGGAATCCTAGAAACCCTTCAGGGCATGATACTGTCAGTCATGCAAGGAAATTTCTTCAAGCAAAACTATGATTTATTCTGCCCTCTTAGCTTAAGTCTTCCCTTAGTCCTCCAGAGTCTTTCATAATTCTATACATCAAAGGCAGGAAAAACCTATAATTTTGACAGCTGTGTTGTTTCATTTCTAACCAAACACACTTTATTTTCAAGGATGAGAAACAAAATAAGTTCATATTGTTTTTAAAAGGAGAATCGGCATGCTTTGCTATGAAACATATAAGTGCTTGGAGCACTCATCTTCACCCCAACCACTGGAACTCACCCCATCACACTGCTGAGTGGCTAGAAGTTTCCTTTTGGTCTCACAGTTACTCTGGGCTGAAAAACTCTGTGGAAAGAATATTGTGGAGTGGTTAGGTAGGTAACCAGGCAATTAGCTGTCATGCTGCTGGCTGGATTAGGGATGGAGTTCCCACTCACAGGAAGACTGAGTGGTGAAGTCAGGAGCGGAAGTGACATTTTCAAGTAAACCAAGCAGAGATCTAGCAGGGACTCTGCGCATTCAAATATGGCCCTGATTTCTTTGCAGTGGTTTTTTGACCAGCTCAATCCCAGTGACAGTCAAGCATCACACACCTGGACAATTCTCTCAGCTCAAACTCCTACTCTTTCGTTTTCCCAATCTCATCCAACAGATGTCTCATATTGCCATTACTCCTTTCTATTGAAATACTATTATTCCTTTTATTATTGTTCCTCTCATAATACACATAAAAGGCATATTAGGAAGAGACCATTCACTCATAACAACAACAACAATGAAAAAAAATAACATGCAGAATCAGTAGCAATATAATTTAGTGTTCTTTTTTCCACAAGAAAAACGGGGCTCTGACGTCAGAAATAACTCAGTCTGGTGTTTCCTCCCGGGAAAATAAAGGATATGTGCACCTTTACCGCTGGGGAAAAATACCTCTATAACCAGATGGTCCCTAAGGCAGCAATGGAGAAAACAAGCAAACTAACAAAAACCCACTGACATTTCCAAGGAATTGCATTAAAAAAAATTGAGTTTTCAGATTCTGTTGTATCTGTCTGAACAACCTTAAGCCTGAGTAATTTATTAAACCATTCAGACTGAACTCTAGTCAAATTTTAAATTTTAGTCAGTGATAGTCATGAGACCATAGGTCTTGAACCTAAAAACATTTTCATTCTTGAAATCCATTACAATTCAAAGCCTTTCTTCTGCTGGTTTTAACTTGTAGTCCAAATTGTCATTTATTTTTTCAATCTTCTGGTACTGATGAAAGTTTCAAACATATCCTTTTCACATTTCTTCACATAAAGAGTGCCCACAAAGTTGATTTAATATTCCTAACATGCATTCATTCTTTTATCAAAGCTAAATGTCTGTATGCAGGTCAAGAAGCAACAGTTAGAACCCGACATGGAACAACAGACCAGTTCCAAATTGGAAAGAAGCATGTCAAGGCTGTATATTGTCACCCTGCTTATGTAACTTATATGCAGATTACATCATGTGAAATGCCAGGCTAGATGAAGCACAAGCTGGAATCAAGATTTCTGGGAGAAATATTAATTACCTCAGATATGCAGATGACACCACCCTTGTGGCAGAAAGTGTAGAGGAACTAAGGAGCCTCTTGATGAACATAAAAGACGAGAGTGAAAAAACTGGCTTAAAACTCAGCATTCAAAAAGGAAAGATGATGGCATCCAGTCCCATCACTTCATGGCAAATAGATGGAGAAACAGTGGAAACAGTGACAGACTTTAATTTTTGGTTTCCAAAATCACTGCAGATGGTGATTGCAGCCATAAAATTAAAAGACCCTTGCTCCATGGAAGAAAAAGTATGGCAACCTAGACAGCATATATTAAAAAGCAGAGACATTACTTTGCTGACAAAGGTCCATCTAGTTAAAGCTATGGCTTTTCCAGTAGTCATATATGGATGTGAGAGTTGAACTATAAAGAAAGCTGAGCACCGAGGAATTGATGCTTTTGAACTATAGTGTTGGAGTGATTCTTGAGAGTCCCTTGGACTGCAAGGAGAGCCAACCAGTCCATCCTAAAGGAAATCAATCCTGACTATTCATTGGAAGGACTGATGTTGAAGCTGAAACTCCAATACTTTGGCCACCTGATGGGATGACTCATTTGAAAAGCTCCTGATTCTGGTAAAGATTGAGGGCAGGAGGGGAAGGTGATGACAGAGGATGAGATGGTTGGATGGTCTCACCAACTCAATGGACATGAGTCTGAGTAAACTCCAGGAGTTGGTGATGGACAGGGAGGCCTGGTGTGCTGTAGTCCATGGGGTCGCAAAAAAGTCAGCCAGGACTGAGCAACTGAACTGAAAGCTAAATGTCAAAGATATTAGGAAAATCAAATATGAATGAGTATAACAATAGCTGAAAGTGAAAGTTTTACTTGCTCTACTGCTTGCAATCCCAAGGATGCCTGTGCTTATGGAATTCTCTAGGCTAGAATACTCGAGTGCGTTGACATTCCTTTCTCCAGGGCATCTTGTCAACCCAGGGCCTGCAAGCAGGTCTCCCACATTGCCAGCAGATCTTACAACCTGATTCACCAGGGAAGCCCATAAAATCAGCTCAGTGAAGTCGCTCAGTCATGTCCGACTCTTTGCAACCCCGTGGACTGTAGCCTACCAGGCTCCTCTGTCCATGGGATTCTCCAGGCAAGAATACTGGAGTGGGTTGCCATTTTCTTCTCCAGGGGATCTTCCCAACCCAGGGATCAAATCTGGATCTCTCACATTGCAGGCAGACAGTTTATCCTCTGAGCCATTAGGGAAGCCCAATATAACTAATAGAAGTCAAAAATTACCAATCCCATTGCATTCTGCCATGCTAAGATTTTTTTCATTTCTACTTATGTCTGTGTGTACTAAGTTGCTTCAGTCATGTTCAACTCTGTGACCTTATGGACTGCAGCCTGCCTGCCTCCTCTACTTTTCAGGCAAGGAAGAGAGGGAGTGGGTTGCCATGCCCTTCTCCAGGGGACCCTCCTGATCCAAGGATCAAACTCACTTCTATTACTTCTCCTGCATTGGCAGGTGGGTTCTTTACCACTAGCACTACCTGGCAAGCACCATTTCTATGCACACAACCCCCCAAATAACAAACGTGAGATTTTTAAATGTTTGCTTTACAATTTTATTTATAATGAGTCTGCAAAGGAAATAAAACCATATATTGAGTTAAAAGAAATAGACTTTGTGGAAGTGAAGTCTAGAAGCTCAGTTGCCTTTTGTATAAAGAGCTTCTGTGTGAAATAAGAGCATTGGACTAAATGATTTCTGTGTTTCCTTTCAGCTCTTAGGGTCTCCGATTGTTGTTAGGCATTTGTTCATGTTTCTTTTTGGAGACTAGGGACACCATTTTTAGTTGGTGTGGTCTGTTTTCTCAGTTCAATTTATTCACCTTGTAAAAAGATACCATAACTGTACTGCCTTCACTCCAGGAGTTTCTGTGAAAACACAGCACGTGGGAGTACTTTATGGACTAGAAACATTTTGCAAATCATGATGGTAGTTCAACATTCCATGCTATAAACTGGTACCAGAAAGCAGCATTTAGGGGTTAAAGTGTGTGGTCTTGACAGTCTAACTCAGACTGAGTCTTTATCGGCCCAGTGCCACTGAGTCTGGCACCTAACTTTGAAAACAGGGATTCAGGCATCTACTTAATGAGGTTATTGTGAGATAAAAGATGTACAGCTCTCATCACAAGATCATGCACATGATAAGCACTTAGTAAATGCCAGTGATGATCTTTGTGTACCCCTAGCTTTGTTGGGCATGCTTCTGGGCAGTGATCATGAAACAAAATTTCAGAGAAAATAAATTTTAAAAAATTAATTGTAATAATTTATTAGAGTGGCCATTTCCCAGAGATTGTTCTATCTCACAAAAGAGGTTATTGTTGTTGTTCAGTTCCTAACTTGTGTCCAATTCTTTGTGACCTCAGGGACTGCAGCACACCAGGGCCCCTGTCCTCCACTCTCTGGGAGTTTTCTCAAATTCATGTCTATTGAGTCAGGGATGCTGTCTAAACATCTCATCCTTTGCTGCCCTCTTCTCCTTTTGCCTTCAGTCTTTCCCAGCATCAGGATATTTTCCAATGAGTCAGCTCTTCACATCAGGTGGCCAAGGCAGAATAAACAAAAGTTAGGGCTGTTTGGCTTCTTTCTCTTTCAAATGGGAAAGAACAGTATATAGAGGTCTTTGATCACCATTCTCAAGATACAGATACATTCTTTTAGGAGAGATGAAGATTGTATACTGTTAACAGCCCATCAGAATTTTTTCCCTCAAACTGTGCTTCCAAATACTAGCATTCCACAGGTGTTAAACAGGTGTCATGTGAGACACAATCCTGTGATTTAATAAAGTGAGGGGATGCTAAGTTAGATAAAGTTAAACACATTTCTTGCCTGTACATTTTCTCAGAGATGTTAATGAAATGATGTGCATTATAAATTCTTGGAAAGGGAAAACAGTATACAATGGTTTTAAACTACTTTGGTTAGAATCATGTCATTAATTTGACTTCTCACTGTTTCATTCATTGCCTGATATCTATTAACAATATATACTCAGTCACTCTTATTTCAATGAATAAGTAAGACCCAGGCAGGACGAAGGGTAGAAAAGGCACTCAGACTAGCACTTGTTAAAAAGTGTCTTATTTTTGTAGCTCACAACCCCTGAACAAGAAAATGGGCACATCTTCTGGGGAATTCTCAGGTGGCGCTAGTGGTAAAGAACCCACCTGCTGATGCAGGAGACATGAGGGACATGTGTTCAGTCCCTGAGTCAGGAAGATTCCGAGGAGGTGGGCATGGCAGCCACACTCCAGTATTCTTGCCTGGGAAATCCCAAGGACAGATGAGTCTGGCGGGCTACGGTCCCTAGGGTCACAAAGAGCTGGACAGGGCTGAAGCGACTTAGCATGCACGCAAGGTTATAAACCAAAACACATCTTGACTGGAATATTAGTTTTAGTTGAGAATGGTGGCTGGGGGTGAGTAGATTCTCTATGATCTAATTGACTTGCTACTCTTTATTTATTTATTTATTTATTTTTAAAATTTTTATTTATTTATTTTTTTTAAACATTTGGTTTTATTTTATTTTTTTTTAATTTTAAAATCTTTAATTCTTACGTGCGTTCCCAAACATGAACCCCCCTCCCACCTCCCTCCCCATAACATCTCTCTGGGTCATCCCCATGCACCAGCCCCAAGCATGCTGCATCCTGCGTCAGACATAGACTGGCGATTCAATTCTTACATGATAGTATACATGTTAGAATGCCATTCTCCCAAATCATCCCACCCTCTCCCTCTCCCTCTGAGTCCAAAAGTCTGTTATACACACCTGTGTCTTTTTTCCTGTCTTGCATACAGGGTCGTCATTGCCATCTTCCTAAATTCCATATATATGTGTTAGTATACTGTATTGGTGTTTTTCTTTCTGGCTTACTTCACTCTGTATAATCGGCTCCAGTTTCATCCATCTCATCAGAACTGATTCAAATGAATTCTTTTTAACGGCTGAGTAATACTCCATTGTGTATATGTACCACCGCTTTCTTATCCATTCATCTGCTGATGGACATCTAGGTTGTTTCCATGTCCTGGCTATTATAAACAGTGCTGCGATGAACATTGGGGTACATGTGTGTCTTTCAATTCTGGTTTCCTTGGTGTGTATGCCCAGGAGTGGGATTGCTGGGTCATAAGGTAGTTCTATTTGCAAGTTTTTAAGGAATCTCCACACTGTTCTCCATAGTGGCTGTACTAGTTTGCATTCCCACCAACAGTGTAGGAGGGTTCCCTTTTCTCCACACCCTCTCCAGCATTTATTGCTTGCAGATTTTTGGATCACAGACATTCTGACTGGTGTGAAGTGGTACCTCATTGTGGTTTTGATTTGCATTTCTCTAATAATGAGTGATGTTGAGCATCTTTTCATGTGTTTGTTAGCCATCCGTATGTCTTCTTTGGAGAAATGTCTACTTAGTTCTTTGGCCCATTTTTTGATTGGGTCGTTTATTTTTCTGGAATTGAGCTGCATAAGTTGCTTGTATATTTTTGAGATTAGTTGTTTGTCAGTTGCTTCATTTGCTATTATTTTCTAGCCTTCTGAATGACTTGCTACTCTTTAATAGCAAGAGCATCATGGATTGAGGGGAGGGAGTTCTTGGTCTCAGCTACAATTGCTTTATTTATGATAAATTATCACCCTTATCTTAGGACAAGTATACAAACATTATTAGTGATTAATGCAATAACCTACACAGCCCTTTAAATTATCCAGGCATCAGATAGGATCTGTGATCCTCTAATGCAGGAAATTGGAAGAAGTAGGCTACACTCAATCTGAAGCAATCTTTCTTTCTGTTTGTTGTACATTTAATGGCCTTTAATTTCATCTAAAGTCATCCTGTTCCCATGATCTGGAAAACATCTGCATGGGGCACGCAGGAGGCTTTTCCCGACATCTATTGGACTCTTGAGGAGAGCGCTGAACGCCCTTTGAGAGTCCTTCGTTAACATTGCCGTGGACCCATCACTCTTGGCAGTGTTTCCACTCCCCCTCCACACCAGGCACTTGCTTACACAGCATCCAGCCACTCTCACCTTTACCCCTTCTAATGTTTCCCTTTTGCCCTCAAATAAAGTTCAGACTTGCTTGCATGGCTCATGAGGCACTTCATAGTTATCTCCTAGACCCATCTCCCTACCTCACTTCCATGCCCCAGCTATACTGGATGTCTTGCAATGTCCTGAGTAGAGGAATTTTTATCTCATCTCCATATATCTGCCGGTGCTGTTTCGTCTGCCCAGAGGGGTCTGTCTCCCACATCTGCTTCCTCCTCCTCTTCCAGGTCTCTTTCGATTGAGCCTCCAACAGAGACTCCACGTTGACTTCCTTCTAATTGGTAAGGAGCCCCTTCTGTGAATTTCAAAAGCATTCTGTTCTTCCTCCTAGAATCCATTTACCACACTGCATTCCAAACTGCAAGCGTACTTATTTGGTCCTCTCAATAGATTTGCCTATTTTTTTTTTTTCACCTTTTAATCCATAACGTCTAAAGCAATACCTGCTGCAGAGCAGTTTAATGTTTTGTTAAAAATATGTTGGAAGAAGGAATAAAAAACTCATGTAGACATCATGTATCCTTAGTGCCTATATGTGTACTGGTTAAAATTTGGTAAACGTGGTGGGCAAAGTCCACAAATAAATATGTAACAGAGGAAAAGCTGTTGGTGAATGCTTATAATCATAACAAATGTTCCGCAGGGGGAAATAGTGGTTGAGAGGAGGATATGGTGTAGAATATGGAGCTATGCAACATCAACCTGGAAAAACAGCAAAATGTATTTTCAGAAAACAGGTAAATTTAAAAAAAAAAGGCAAATTTCAAATCAAGAGAAGCCTTGAATTTGTTCAGAAGAATAAAGGGAATATAGTAATGAAGATGAGTAGTTTATGGTGTTTATTGAAATGAGGTTAATTGTAAGATATTAATATCATCATGCTCTCTGATTACCAGAACACTATCCCTCTTCATCTTGGACACATGGTTAGGCATTGTCCAGCCTCCCTTCCTTTTAGGGATACCTGTACTGCTCCATGTTGCTCATGGTCTAGGGGTGAACATGTCTCTTTCTGCCCCTGCAGGCTGAATGTACGCTAGCAAGAGAGGCTCATGGAGCCACGGCAAAGAAAGAGGGGGGCTTCTAAACCACTGAGGGGTTAACATCTGCCTCTTCATCAAGAACACACACTTCAGGATGATACGTGAACAATAAATATTTTCTACCTTCTAAATTTTAGAACAGTATGGTACAAATATTATTATAAACTTCTTTTTTTTAAATTTTCAACTGCATACATTTTATATTCTTATTCAGACATCACAAAGACTTTAATTTTATTAAAGAAATTAAGGTTACCAGACTTTCTCTGTATATACAATTGACAGGACTTTTATTTTGTTTATATTTCTTAGGGGCTATACATTATCCAGATGGAAAGAGAAGAAGTAAACAACACTTATAATATATAGATGCATTCATAGGTAAATATATACACACAGATGTAGTATAGATATCAATAGAGACTTTCAAGTAAATGTTAAAACTACAGAATGATGTTAACATCCATTCAAGTAGTACCAAGATCTTGCTATAAAGAAGTATATTGGAGACCTTAGCTGTCACACTTGGTAATCTACTTGGAATGTTCACCATTCTGAATTGATAATCCTAAACTTATCATTTTACCTAAGCCTGCAGAACCTTCCCTTCCTCCAACAGCTTTGCTAAACTCATCCAACTCTGAAGAATATAGCACTCATTATTTAAATCATTCCCCAGTGTACTAATAAAGTACATGATTTTATATGAGTATATGGGAATGGGAACTTAAGTACTAACTGCTGTCCACTTTCACATTCTATATCATTTTAACACATAGAGGTGTTTAATTGGATTTGAAAGGATGATTTTTTTTCTCTATTAGGTTAAAGCACTTACATCTACTTGGCATGCTTTGGAGGTGGGGGGATTAGGAGTCCTGTAGAGATTAATTGCCATTGGAGCCTAGACTAATCCCTTGAAAAATCTAAACAGTACCAAGAAAAAAGGAGAACTATAAAGTCCAAGCAGTTGAGTCTGGGCTGGAAAATTCAATTCTGCTAGTTTTTTTTAAGATTAGGAAAAAAAAAATCCAGAGAAACTGGAGAATATACATATAAAAAACTTAGCAAAAATATTCACACTTGAATTTGAACATCATATCAACTAGGCCAAGCCAAGCTAGGGAAGGCAAGCAAATCAGTGAAGAGGTCACACGCTAAAAAAAACTAAGTAAATAAATTAAAAATGTGATTTTTGTTCATTTGGATTTGCTACTATTCCATTCCCAAATCCTGACACAATGTTTACCATAGAAATGTCATTCAGGGATTTCCCTGGTGGTCCAATGGGTAAGACTCATGTATCCAATGCAGGGGGCCAGGGTTCGAGTCCAGGTCAGGGAATTTATATCCCACATGCCACAACTTCTTAAGGGGCCACATGCCACAAGTAAGACCTGGTACAGCAACTGCACTTTTTGAAAATCAGAATAAAGAGAAAGAAATATAATACAGCATCTGGTTGTAGTAGCATAGGTCAATGCAGAGTTCAGAACAGAACTGAGCTAATGGTCTTATTGTTTGCTTGTTATATTCTAGAATATGCCTCACATGTTAAGATCTTTCTTCTTGTTACTTAAGGAGCAGCTGAAAGTCCCTGTCTTTATAATTAGCAAGGTCATGCAAATAATACAAAGTATATATATATGAATTATGTAAACATCCAAGGAGAGGGAGATTTTTTTCCTAAATTCAAGCTATGGAAACTGATTAGAAATATAATCCCATCTATGTCCATACACAAAAACTTAATCAGAATAACACCCTAGCATCAGGGGTATAATTTTTTCACTTATTCGACTTAAAGATACGAGGGGCATAATTCTCATAATAAGATAACAGTATATATCAACAAAATACAAAAGGCCCACTTTATTGCTGTGCAATTATGATAAACTCACTTTTTATTAATCTTCCACCTGAGGCACAGCAATAATTACTGATGTTATAGTACCCTCTCATTTAATAATTGAGGCAGCTGTCCTACATATAAAATGCCAGGAAAGATGCAAACATTCTTGTAACCTTGCTTATTAGCTTTGACAAGTATTCTTTTGCTGTAAGATTACCACCATCACATTAGATACGATTAGATGAAAAAATAATTTCCATTTGAATGGTACGATCTGTGTTCTTTCTTTATTAAAAGCACACAAAAAATTCAAAATGTACAATTGTGTTTGAATAGTTATTCATGGAATACAAGGCAGTTTACTTAAAAAAAAAAAACAAAACTCAGCCCCTATTTTTACATCTCAATGTGCTGAAATGTACTGGGATTGAACATCTGTTAGAAGAGTTAGATAGGGACCCTGCAGCATTCTTCTCTCTTCTAAACTAGCTCACTGGCACTTAAAACAGAACTAAATAAGCTGGCTTGATTTGCTTTTGTCCCAGGAGGAGGATAAATTCTGATTACCCCTTTGAGAAAGAGGCAAATTTGATCTGTCTGCAGCTAGGAAGTGAAGGCTACACACCATTCAGAAATTGTAATTCAGGTTCATGCTGCAAATACAGAAGAAAATGAGAAATAGAAATCTAAAGCTTAGTCACTAAATCTGAGGGACATTCATTTAGAAACAATAGTTAGAAACAGGAAGAGAGATAATATATTTCCATTTTTGCACAAATGAGCTTTCAAAGTAGGTGCAGAAATGAAACGAATGATGTAGAAGAAAATTGCAGACGGCTATCACATGGGGATGAAATCAGTAGGGACCTTAGCAGGTAAATAAGACCTTAGCAGGTCCTACTCTGGGCAAAGAGAATTAACATCTGCCTGTTGTCTACATCACAATCATACGAATGGAATACATAGAACCTTTGACCTCTAAACTCTAACCTCAGTGAGGAATATTCCTGAATTCAGCATGTCAAAACACTAGGAGAAAATAAAATATAGTAGAATAAAGTCGCCTCTTAGAAATACAAAATCTCAATTCTATGTTAGGCTTTTTCCTAAACTAACTTTTAGGTAAAATCTATCTGCTTCAAAAAGAAGACAAAATAAGATTAGGAATTTGAAATCCAAAGGACATAGAACCTGCCACAAGCCAGTGGAAATCTCAAATTTAGTCTTCCTAACATCTTTGCAAATGATATGTGCTTCAGTTCAGTTCAGTCACTCAGTCATGTCCGACTCTTTGAGATCCCATGAACCACAGCATGCCAGGCCTCCCTATCCATCACCAACTGCTGGAATCTATCCAAACTCATGTCCATTGAGTCAGTGATGCCATCCAACCATCTCATCTTCTGTTGTCCCCTTCTCCTCCTGCCCTCAATCCCTCCCAGCATCAGGGTCTTTTCAAGCGAGTCAGCTCTTTGCATGAGGTGGCCAAAGTATTGGAGTTTCAGCTTCAACATCAGTTCTTCCAATGAACACCCAGCACTGATCTCCTTTAGGATGTTCTAGTTGGATCTCCTTGCAGTCCAAGGGATTCACAAGAGTCTTCTCCAACACCACAGTTCAAAAGCATCAATTCTTCAGCGCTCAGCTTTCTTTATAATCCAACTCTCACATCCATGCATGACTACTGGAAAACCATAGCCTTGACTAGATGGACCTTTATTGGCAAAGTAATGTCTCTGCTTACTTTCTACCAATTTTGTAGTATATTTGTCTTATGATACACTCCTATATCTATTTAATATTTTTATATTATTCTTATGCTAATGTTCCTTGTACATGGTTTCCTTTTCAGAATTTTGCTTATTTTATTTAAGTACTATCAATAAAAGTTGTACTAATGAAAGGTTTTATGCCAGTAACATTTTTTTCAGGCTCAACTTTCAAACATGGGTTGCTCTTTGTGCCAAGTCACTTCAGTCGTGTCTGATTTTTTTGCAATCCCATGGACTATAGCCCACCAGGCTCCTCTGTCCATGGGATTTTCTAGGCAATAATACTAGAGTCGGTTGCCATGCCCTCCTATCAGGGATCTTCACCACCCAGGGATCGAACACATCTTTTATATCTCCAGCATTTGACAGGCAGGTTCTTTACCACTAGCACCACCTGAGAAGCCTTAAGTTGCTCTTTAGTTGAATATTATAGTGAATTCTTTTGTAGCAAAAGTTGCCTCAAGTTTATCTTGTATGTATGTTCAGATTTGTATATTTTGGTTTGTTTAAAAGATATTTCTATTGTGGTTGTAGACTTTGTATTGGTAGAGATCCAAGTCTTATAATTATCTCTGTATAGGATAAACCAAAGCCTTGTGTCTTGAAGGCTGGCCACAAAGCAACAGTCACAGCATTCCCTGGAAACTGTTAGAAATGCAGAATCACAGGTCACACTCAAGGTCTAATAAATGAAAACCTATATTTTGATAAGATCCTCTGTTGATCATATGTTCATTTACTTTTGAGAAGCACTGTACCAGTCTAAAGAATTTTCTGTGTAACTTATTTAAAGATATAGATGGTGTTAGGATGGCAGTGATTTTGATGGCATAGTGATGCAAAGGTGGTGGTTCTTGGTGGTATTCATCACAGTCGTGATTTGGGTGGCAGTGATGGAAGTGATGGTGGTGGTATCAATTTCCTTCCCTGGTCCCTCTATGTAAAAGAAATATCACTTCTATCACTTTGATATGAAAAGATCATTAGAGAAATAATTAATGAAAATGAGAAAATTGTATTTACCAGAGAGCCTATGGGGGGAATTTTGTGCCTTTGTAGAGAAAATACTGATAAATTACTTGAAAGAGAGAAAAGGTTCCCAAGGTTTATGCCAGAGAAGGAATAGAAAGGATAGATCTTGGTAACAAACAGAGAATTTGAGGGCCAGAACTGAACCTGACACCATACAGTAAGCTCTTCCCTATTACCTTTAATAAGTCTCCCAAATGAGACTCAGTTGCTTCTCTGAAGAAACGCTAAACATATCTGATTTGCAGGCCTGAAGTGTGGATCCACTGCTAGCTGTCCCGCTTTCCCGTAAGAGTTATTAACTTGTGTGATATGTCTTTATGATTCGTCTCAGCCCAAATTACCATGAATACTTGGACTTGAAAAGTTTTCAAGAGTTCTCTTCCTCTATCGTGTTTCTTCCTCTATCAAGCAACACAATACAGAAACACTGAACACTTTGAAACGGCGGGTGAAAGTAAGACCCTGGCTTTGGGATAACTTTTCATAAGCAATCAGCTCATCCGCTTTATCTTTTTAGGTCTGCGGCATTTTCTAGGATGGCTTACTAACTCAGTTGGGTTAAGGTCGGGGGACCTGTAAAGAAAAAAGGAATCTGCATTTATTTCTGTGTATCATCTCCCTCTGCCACGCATATCAGTGCTGCTCCACAAAGGATGTGCTGGGAAGCAACTTCCATCAAAAGCTGTGCCGTGCGCTGTGAAGAGCTCTGAATGTGGCCCTCACCCCATGCCCGCCTCCAGTTTGAACGCCTTCATTGGCTATCAACACGGAGCTGTGATGTGTTTAGGAGGTCACTGGGAGAGCCTAAAGCAGCATATTAAAATTGTAATTGCAGCTATTCTGTCAAGGAAGCTTCCCCGTTTGTCGTTTATGAAGAATATGATGACAGATGTCCACAGGCCTTCGGCAGCTCTGCTGCTGCTAAGCCACTTCAGTCGTGTCCGACTCTGTGTGACCCCTCGGATGGCAGCCCTCAGGTCTTCCTAAAACTCTGTGTGGACCATCATGTTTACGTGGTAAAAACTGCTGGAGCACTGCGTTCTTAAAGCATCACCTCTTTAAGAGTGAAAAGAGAAAATCAGATTAAAATAAAATTGTCCTTATTGCAAAATTAAAAACAAACACAAACACCTGAATAGGTGGGAGAATGCTATGTTTATCCTAGAAAGCCATAACGCGTACCATCTTTAGGGGAAAATATTTCAGGGCGGGGTTAATATTCACAGTGCCTGTCTAAGGCAGGAAATTGAACTAAGTCTCTAGAGTCCCACTGTCAATTCATCAGGATAAATAAGAGGCTGCAATCCAGCATGTTCCAGATGAGAAGCAGGCCCGAGGCAGCTTCTGCCATATTTCATTAGCAACCTTTCTGATCACTGGGTTATATCTAAGGAAAAACATATATGTCACATAATGCAATGAAGACCAAAACAGGTGGTCAGAAAGAAAAGAATGCTCAATCACAGCCTTCTGACTTCTGTAATTATGTGAAAAGATAAACTTAGAATAAAATTTAGTCTATAATGAGTTAATAGATTAACAAAATGTTTGACATTTTGTTTTTCATTGTCAATGGATTGGAACATTTTAGTTAGAGATTTTTTGTTGTTGTTTCTTTCATTTCATAATCACTCATAATGTACCCCGTAAAATATATGTACTTACATTAAATACTTAGGGGGAGGCAGCAATAAAGGAAGATTATAATCTTTGAGTCCTTCCAGTAGCAGAAGGGATTTGCAGTGTAAAGTCTCCACTGAGATATGCACGCATTTGGCTCTAATCCCGTGAAGCTCCCAGGTCCCTGCAGAAAATTAAATAGATATTAAATAGATATTTTACTTGGCTATAATAGGTAAATCTTTGGTATCCTACTCATTTTTTTAAGTCCAAGTTTTATTTTTTTTAAGTCCAAGTTTTATATGTGTGTGTTCAATATGGACAATATTTACAAACATACTATTACAGTTATACTATTATTGTTTGTAGACTTATTGTGAGAAACAAATTAGCTGTGCTATTTGAAAAATCACATTTTAAGCTGTAAAATGTTGTTTAGTTTTATAATACAAGTACAAAACCATACTGGATATTTCAGAAGAAGCCACATCCCAGTGAAAAAGCAGAGCAATAAATGGAGACCAGTTGTGTTCACATATATGGGCACTCAACAGAATGCTAGAAGAACATTTAAAAAGTACATTGGGGCCGTATTACTAAGTCACGAACACAAATGTCTGATGATTTCTGAATTGTGTTAAAAGGAAATAAGCTGCTGATCACTGGCAAAATAGAACTTATTAAATTAACTTTCAAGGGGCTACGAACTGACTTAGGAAAAAACACACAGAAGTGGAAATGAAACAGTAAGTGAAACGGATATTGTAAAGAAGGGAGCCTGAGTGCAGTAAAGATCAAAAAGGGAAAATGAGATTTTTGTCTAAACAAGGGTACCTAAAACACAGAAGAAAGGTAAAAAGAATAGATACAGATGAGATTTTCATTTCTAACCTCAAATTTTCCTGAGTATATTTCTAATGATTTTATTTTTTCTATTGATAAAAATTCCCAGTGGCTGCCTGGCACAGAGAGTCTAAGATACACACACACACACACACACACACACACACACACACACACACGGCAATTAAATTTTAACAACTGGAAAAATTTTGCTGAAAAGGACTCTTAATAATATAATAAAATACTTCAGTTTTTCTCATCCTCTGTGTGGTCCTCTGTATTGAAAATATTTGATGTGTTCTAAAAGACCACCCAGAGTTTCAATTCTTGCTTTTCTCGCTGCTTCCTTAATAATGTTTACACTTTCTTCAGTTTTTCCTGCTGTATTTGAATTTGGAATCCTTATATGTCTAAACATCAGCATAAACTGGGACTCATTGAATAAAACGGCAGAGGTGTAGATAAAAAAGCCAATTCTACAGGAGCCAAATTTTAATACAGTGCATAATTGAATGGAACAATAATCTATAGAGTAGCATCTACAGATATGCTGTGTAGGATTTATTGTACATCTTGATAATAACTTCTAAGTTTTTTTAAAGTAATTATAGCAACCAATGTTAAAATCAACTCAGCCACAGATGATAAGGACTCACTCCACTGATCATTCTAGAGACAAATTAATTAAGGATAACATCCTCCCTTGGCTTCCCCAGGGGCTCACTGGTAAAGAGTTTGCCTGTGAAAGCAGGAGATGCAGATGTTATCCCTGGTCAGCCAGATCCCCTGAAGAAGGAAATGGCAACCCACCCCAGTATTCTTGCCTGGAAAATCCCATGGACAGAAGAACACGGCAGGCCACAGTCAATGGGATCACAAAAGAATCCAACATGACTTAGCAGTTAAAGAACAACAGAACATACTTTATCTCCCTAAAGACAAAATAGAAATATTCACAACTACCTTTCATAACTGGCAAAATCTTCAAGGTATTTTCTAGACTGACTACTATCCAAAACCTAGCCAGTTGCTTAGCAACAAAAACATCACTAAGGTACAATATTTTCTTAATATGAAAGTTCCAATTAGTCTAATTCTGTTGTGTTATAGGTGCTTTAAGACTCGAGTATAAAGAATCTGAATTTGTCTCAATTTATCAAACAAATCAACATATGAAACCTTTGCAGTAGCCAAGGATTATGTTTGTGTCCTTGTTTATAAATTCCCACTTCTGTGATATGGAAAATTGTTTCTATAACTCATTGAAGTAGAGTTAATAATACATACTTGTCAGGACTACTGTAAATCTAGATAAAGCCAACCAGCAATTATCTTCTATTTTCAATTATTTTGTTAAATATCTGATTTTCGAAGCTGAAGCCAGTAATTTTAGAGAAAAACCAACTTTTAAAGACAAGTTTTAGACTCATCACTTCATGGGAAATAGATGGGAAGCAGTGGAAACAGCATCAGACTTTATTTTTGGGGGCTCCAAAATCACTGCAGATGGTGACTGCAGCCATGAAATTAAAAGACACTTACTCCTTGGAAGAAAAGTTATGACCAACCTAGATAGCATATTCAAAAGCAGAGACATTACTTTGCCAACAAAGGTCTGTCTAGTCAAGGCTATGGTTTTTCCAGTGGTCATGCATGGATATGAGAATTGGACTGTGAAGAAAGCTGAACGCCAAAGAATTGATGCTTTGGAACTGTGGTGTTGGAGATGACTCTTGAGAGTCCCTTGGACTGCAAGGAAATCCAACCAGTCCATTATAAAGGAGATCAACCCTGGGTGTTCTTTGGAAGGACTGATGCTAAAGCTGAAACTCCAGTACTTTGGCCACCTCATGTGAAGAGTTGACTCCTTGGAAAAGACTCTGATGCTGGGAGGGATTGGGAGCAGGAGGAAAAGGGGATGACAGAGAATGAGATGGCTGGATGGCATCAACTCAATGGAGGTGAGTTTGAGTGAACTCCGGGAGATGGTGATGGACAGCGAGGCCTGGCGTGCTGCAATTCACGGGGTCACAAAGAGTCGGACACGACTGAGTGACTGAACTGAACTGAACTGAACTGAATTTATGTGCTTCTACTGATTTCCATGTGATAACAAATATATGATTTCAATTTTAATAAGAGATTTGAGAGTCTGGAAATTTTGTTTCTTCTGTATTTAAGTGTTATTCTGAGTTCTTTTCAGCATAGAGTTAAGCATTTCATAAGTACCAAATGTTGCTCTTGAGCACCCTAATTAACACATGCAAATTCCAATTGAGAAAACTTCATATGTTTATGAACTGAAATGCCTTTTTCTTTTTTTTTAATTAAGAGAGAATTAAATCATCCCAACTCCACTTAACCAACGTGAATTTAGTCTCAGGGAAAATGTACAAACAAATGCTTTTAGGATTAAACTTTTTCCAAAGGAAAATCAATTCTCTTTTGTTAAGTGTTAAAATTGGTGGGCAAGGTGGACATGCTCTGCTACATCCAACCAGTAAGAGAGGTTTGAATCCATTTATCACACTCGTGTTAAAATTGGCAGGAACATGATTCAGAATAGGAATTAGAGGTTGACGCAGTTTCTCAATTGTTGCTTATTAGGATACCCACCTTTTTCATGAAGTTTTTTTTTTTTTTAAAGAACAAAATTAGAAATAATAAAACAACAACAACAACTTTTCATTCTAAAGTTTATCTCACAAAAAAACAACTCTACGTTTTTGTTTTGTTTATATTTTTGGAGTAGGGGTCAGCAGGGGTCATGGAGGAGCCCATGTTTGGCCACATGAACTCATCATGAAGGAAGGAGAATTTCTAGTTCAGTTCTTCTCATCCTTCACTGCAGGCTGCTCCTGCCCAGAGTAGGCAGAGGCAGGAGCCTGGAGGTGGAGGGAGATGAGTGAGGTGAGGGGACACTAGACTGTCTCTTCCCCACTTCCTGTCCTCAGGTAGCTCTTATGGGCACGCCTCCATCTTCCCTAAGGTCACAGCTCCCCTTGTAGAGGCCAGGGCATGGCCTCAGCTTCCAGTTCCAGTGATGCTTTTCTCCTACTCTGTCCCACCAGTCAATGCAGGGTGGGAATTCCTGACGTCACCTCAACATCTTTTGTTGACTTGTGGGACCTGTTATAACTTGGTTAACCAATTGTCTGTATTTCAGTCCTGATTTAACCACTCAAATAATTTCTGTTCCCTTGCTAGATTCTGAATAGAACATTTTTCAGATGTCCAATTTTTGATATCATTTCAGTATTACCTTATATGCTTTAACTCTCACAGGCTGGATTTCCATTTCTAATAGTAGTTAATCAACACTAAAGTGTTCCTTTATTACATCAATTGACATGAAAATCTTGGTGCTTGGTATTTTATTTTAAAATTATGGCAGCGTTATGACTCATTTACTCTAGATACTGGAATTTTACAAATTATGCTTGGCCTGTATTTTAGGAAAGTTTAGCCTAAATAAATAATTCAAATTTATTTAACCCTTCATTCTTCACCTTTCAGAATATGGTGCCTGAGAGGTGGTCCCTTTGGAGTCTTGTATTCAGTCAGGAATTTCAGTGATTCTAATACTTTGGCCACCTGATGTGAAGAGCCAACTCATAAGAAAAGACCCCAATGCTGGGAAAGATTGAAGGCAGGAGAGAGGGAGACAACAAAGGATAAGATGTTTGGATGGCATCACTGACTCGATGGACATGAGTTTGAGCAAGCTCTGGGAGTTGGTGATGGACAGGAAAGCCTGGTGTGCTGCAGTCCGTGGGGATGCAAAGAGCTGGGCACGACTGACTGAACAACAATGCAGATTATAAGACTGACTAAATCTTCTCCCTGGAAATATCTGATTTATTTCAAAGAAACTCTAGTGCAAGGTGGATGGAATAACTCAAACAAACATAAACTTGCAGGTGACTTAATCTTACAGAATACTTTCATGATCATTTCTATGCTGGTTTCCTAGTTCAATTCAGTTTCGTGGCTCAGTCATGTCTGATGCTTTGCAACCCCATGAGATGCAGCACGCCAGGCCTCCCTGTCCATCACCAACTCCTGGAGTCCACTCAAACCTATGTCCATCGAGTCAATGATGCCACCAACCATCTCATCCTCTGTTGTCCCCTTCTCCTCCTGCCCTCAATCTTTCCCAACATCAGGGTTTTTTCAAATGAGTCAATTCTTTGCATCAGGTGGCCAAAGTATTGGAGTTTCAGCTTCAACATCAGTCGTTCCAATGAACACCCAGGACTGATCTCCTTTAGGAAGGACTGGTTGGATCTCCTTGCAGTCCAAGTGACTCTCAAGAGTCATCTCCATCACCACAGTTCAAAAGCATCAAAATTCTTCTGCACTCAGCTTTCTTTATAGTCCTATTCTCACATCCATACATGACTATTGGAAAAACCATCGCCTTGCCTAGACGGACCTTTGTTGACAAAGTAATGTCTCTGCTTTTTAATATGCATCTAGGCTGGTCATAACTTTCCTTCCAAGGAGTAAGTGTCTTTCAATTTCATGGCTGCAGTCACCATCTACAGTGATTTTGGAGCCCAAAAAATAGTCAGCCACTGTTTCGACTGTTTCCCCATCTATTTGGCATTAAGGGATGGGACTGGATGCCATTATCTTAGTTTTCTGAATGTTGAGCTTGAAGCCAACTTTTTCACTCTCCACTTTCACTTTCATCAAGAGAATTTTCATTTCCTCTTTACTTTCTGCCATAAGGGTGATGTCATCTGCATATCTGAGGTGACTGATATTTCTCCTGGCAATCTTGATTCCAGCTTGTGCTTCTTCCAGTCCAGCGTTTCTCATGATGTACTCTGCATATAAGTTAAATAAGCAGGGTGACAATATACAGCCTTGACGTACTCATTTTCCTATTTGGAACCAGTCTGTTTTTCCATGTCTAGTTCTGTTGTTTCCTGACCTGCATACATGTTCCTCAAGAGGCAGGTCAGGCGGTCTGGTATTCCCATCTCTTTAAGAATTTTCCACAGTTTATTTCGGTCCACACATTCAAAGGCTTTGACATAGTCAATAAAGCAGAAATAGATGTTTTTCTGGATGCTTTTCTGATGATCCAGAGGATGTTGGCAATTTGATCTCTGGTTCCTCTGCCTTTTTTAAAACCAGCTTGAACATCTGGAAGTTCACAGTTCACGTATTGCTGAAGTCTGGCTTGGAGAATTTTGAGCATTACTTTACTAGCATGTGAGATGAGTGAAATTGTGAGGTAGTTTGAGCATTCTTTGGCATTACCTTTCTTTGGGATTGGAATGAAATTTTCCTAGTAAATGTTGCTATATTAGAGAGAATAGAAATAGTAGGAAAGAGCTAAGGGAAACCAACTATTGGCAGCTACTGTTATCTGAAAAGAGGAAAGAAAAATAGAAAGGAAGAAGCTAGGAAAGAGGTAAGGAAGGAAAGGGTAAGAAAACTTTTAAAAAACCAATGAAAAAATAATCCAACTAATATCTATATATTTACAGATTAATCTAGACAAATCACAACACAAAATATTTTAACTACCCCAGGGGTTCTGCCTGGTGTTGGTTATCACTCAATTCAATGTAAGAATTATATTTAGTTTACATGTCCTTACTTTTATCAATTTATATGAAACAGAATATCTTAACTCAGAATGCTCTTTCAGAATATAACAACACATGAATAAAATGATACTACTTTGAGATGGTTAATGAAGTGCAGCAGGATGACACACAAAGTTATTTGGTATATTGGTGTGTGCATAAATCATCTAACATTTATCCAGACTGATAAAATTTTCTGCTAAATACTTTAAAGGAATTAAAGGATCCTATTTCAAATATATTAAAAAATCAGTATGATAATGACAAAAATACTGATATAAAATTACCCAATGCAAATATACCCATATGTGTTCAACATAAGTAAGTTTCATCAACATAATTTTTGCTACTGATAGCCTAGAAAGAAGGAAATCAGATGGTTTGAAAATCAAAATTATAGAAATGAAATATCAAAACATAGCACCCTTTCAAAAAGCAGATTATTTCTGTTTGTTATCTATTTTAACACTCTATTCATTAGACCTTCTATTGCATCATGGGATAATATTGAATATGAAATATAACACATTTTATAGTGGATATACTGTGAGACTTGTAATGGCAAAACTGTTCTTGGTTAAGAGCAGAATCTCCATGAATTAGTGTAACATGTGGCAGAGTGAATACTCAACAAACATTAGCAAAATTAAACTTTCCCACATTGTTAGTGATTACACAGGAGTTACTGTGCTTTCTGTATTACTGTAGGTAGACTGTATTTGTACAGTTTGATGTTTTCAATGAGGTTGTGCAATATGCCCAGATTGTCAGTATTTATAAACTTGATTTTCGATACAATGCTTTTTAAGTTCTAACACCTCACAATTGGACTTCAAAATCTGCTAAGAGAGCAATATCCTGTAATTTAACTGTTATGTGAAAACCAGAAGAGACATTAATGTACCAATTTGGCTGCAAATGGAATAAAACACAGAAAATATTTTTATCTAAAATTTGGGCTTATAGGAGTATCAAAGATTCAGATGCAACATATATAAGCTTACAATGAAGCTCACCAACCCACAAGGATATTAGTCACGATAAGTGAGAGCAAAAAAAAACCAGAGGTCAGTTTTAAACATTGAAATGACCAGTGACAAGCTGTAATATATGAAATGTTTAATATAATAAAGATATAACTACAAAAACAACCAAATGAAAATGAGTATGCATATGCAGAGGACAAAAAGTTTTAGTATGTTAATGATGAGTGTGAAAAAAAAAAGCTTCAATGCTCAATCAATGGGTTAACTTTAGATTTAGGCTAAGAGAGAATTCATGAACTAGAAAAAGATGTAAAGAATGCATTTAGAAAGCAGTGGAGGGAATCAGAGTAAAATATATATATATTTATATATATATGACTTTAAGAGTTAGCAAGAATAGAATGAGCTCTAAAATATACAATAAACATAACAGTTTTTTCAGATTGAAATTGGCAATTAAGTCCACGTAAAAATATAGACTTTAATCTAGTACTATGTTCACTTTAGAGAGCTACAAAGAACACCAAAAAAAAAACCAAAACCAAACAAAAAAAACCACAAAGCTGTCCAGTTCATCATAGGGGATTGGAATGCACAAGTAGGAAGTCAAGAGATATCTGGAATAACAGGCAATGTTCAGCCTTGGAGTACAAAATGAAGCAGGAAAAAGGCTAACAGAATTCTGCCAAGAGAATGCACTGGTCATAGCAAACACCCTTTTTCAACAACACAAGAGACAGCTTTACACATGCACCTCACCAGACGGTCAATACTGAAATCAGATGGATTACATTCTTTATAGCCTACAATGGAGAGGTTGCATACAGTCAGCAAAAATAAGACCTGGAGCTGACTGTTGCTCAGACCATCAGCTTCTCCTAGCAAAATTCTGGCTTAAACTAAAGAAAGTATGGAAAACCACTAGGCAAGCCAGTTCAGTTCAGTTCAGTCACTCAGTCATCTCTGACTCTTTGTGACCCAATGAATCACAGCACACCAGGCCTCCCTGTCCATCAACACCTCCCGAGTTCACTCAGAATCATGTCCATCAAGTCAATGATGCCATCCAGCCATCTCATCCTCTGTTGTCCCCTTCTCCTCCTGTCCCCAATCCCTCCCACCCTCAGAGTCTTTTCCAATGAGTCAACTCTTTGCATGAGGTGGCCAAAGTACTGGAGTTTCAGCTTTAACATCATTCCCTCCAAAGAAATCCCAGGGCTGATCTTCACAATGGACTGGTTGGATCTCCTTGCAGTCCAGGGACTCTCAAGAGTCTTCTCCAACACCACAGTTCAAAAGAATCAATTCTTCGGCACTCAGTTTTCTTCACAGTCCAACTCTCACACCCATATATGACTAGTGGAAAAACCATAGCCTTGACTAGATGGATCTTAGTAGGCAAAGTAATGTCTCTGCTTTTGAATACGTTATCTAGGTTGGTCATAACTTTTCTTCCAAGGAGTAAGTGTCTTTTAATTTCATGGCTGCAGTCACCATCTGCAGTGATTTTGGAGGCCAAAAAAATAAAGTCTGACAATGTTTTTACTGTTTCCCCATCGATTTCCCATGAAGTGATGGGACCAGATGCCATAATCTTCATTTTCTGAATGTTGAGTTTTAAGCCGATTTTTTCACTCTCCTCTTTCACTTTCTTCAAGAGGCTTTTTAGTTCCTTTTCACTTTCTGCCATAAGGGTGGTGTCTTCTGCATATCTGAGGTGATTAATATTTCTCCCAGAAATCTTGATTCCAGCTTGTGCTTCTTCCAGTCCAGTGTTTCTCATGATGTACTCTGCATATAAGTTAAATAAGCAGGGTGACAATATACAGCCTTGATGTACTCCTTTTCCTATTTGGAACCAGTTTGTTGTTCCACGTCCAGTTCTAACTGTTGCTTCCTGACTTGCATATAGGTTTCTCAAGAGGCAGGTCAGGTGGTCTGGTATTTCCATATCTTTCAGAATTTTCCACAGTTTATTGTGATCCACACAGTCAATGGCTTTGGCATAGTCAATAAAGCAGAAATAGATGTTTTTCTGAAACTCTCTTACTTCTTCTATGATCCAGCGGATGTTGGCAATTTGATCTCTGGTTCCTCTGCCTTTTCTAAAACCAGCTTGAACATCTGGGAATTCATGGTTCACATATTGTTGAAGCCTGGCTTGGAGAATTTTGAGCATTACTTGACTAGCGTGTGAGATGAGTGCGATTGTGCGGTAGTTTGGGCATTCTTTGGCATTGCCTTTCTTTAGAATTGGAATGAAAAATGACCTTTTCCAGTCTTGTGGCCACAGCTGAGTGTTCCAAATTTGCTGGCATATTGAGTGCAGCACTTTCAAAGCATCATCTTTTGGGATTTGAAACAGCTCAACTGGAATTCCATCACCTCCGCTAGCTTTGTTCATAGTGATACTTTCTAAGGTCCACTTGACTTCACATTCCAGGATGTCTGGCTCTAGGTGAGTGACCACACCATTGTGATTATCTTGGTCGTGAAGATCTTTTTTTTACAGTTCTTCTGTGTATTCTTGCCACTTCTTGTTAATATCTTCTGCTTCTGTTAGGTCCCTATCATATCTGTCCTTTATCGAGCCCATCTTTGCATGAAATGTTCCCTTGGTATCTCTAATTTTCTTGAAGAGATCTCTAGTCTTTCCCATTCTGTTGTTTTCCTCTATTTCTTTACATGATCACTGAGAAAGGCTTTCTTATCTCTTTTTGATATTCTTTGGAACTCTGCATTCAAATGGGTATATCTTTCCTTTCCTGCTTTGCTTTTCACCTCTCTTCTTTTCACAGCTATTTGTAAGGCCTCCTCAGACAGCCATTGTGTGTTTTTGCATTTCTTTTCCATGGTGATGGTTTTGATCCCTGTCTCCTGTCCAGTGTCACGAACCTCATTCTATAGCTCATCAGGCACTCTATCTATCAGATCTAGTCCATTAAAACTATTTGTCACTTCCACTGTATAATCATAAGGGATTTGATTTGGGTCATACCTGAACGGTCTAGCAGTTTTCCCTACTTTCTTCAATTTATGTCTGATTTTGGCAATAAGGTGTTTATGATCTGAGCCACAGTCTGCTCCTGGTCTTGTTTTTGTTGACTGTATAGAGCTTCTCCATCATTGGCTACAAAGAACATAATCAATCTGATTTTGGTGTTGACCATCTGGTGATGTCCATGTGTAGAGTCTCTTCTTGGGCTGTTGGAAGAGGGTGTTTGCTATGACCAGTGCATTTTCTGAGAGGAGCTACCCCCACTGAAGGCCAGGGATGGTTGCCCTGGGAGGAGCAACCTCATGTCCAAGGAGCAGAGGCTGCATGGGCACTGGAGGGCCTAGAGGAGCTACTCCATGTTCAAGGTCAGGAGGGGCGGTGGTGAGGAGGAGATACCCTTTGTCCAAGGTAAGGAGCAACAGCTGCCTTTGCTGGAGCGGCCGTGAAGAGATACCCTATGTCCAAGGTAAGAGAAACCCAAGTAAGACGGTAGGTGTTGCAAGAGGGCAGACACTCTGAAACCATAATCACAGAAAACTAGTCAATCTAATCACACTAGGACCACAGCTTTGTCTAATTCAATGAAACTAAGCCATGGCCTGTTGGGCCACCCAAGACGGGCAGGCATGGTGGAGAGGTCTGACACAATGTGGTCCACTGGAGAAGGGAATGGCAAACTACTTCAGTATTCTTGCCTTGAGAACCCCATGAACAGTATGAAAAGGCAAAATGATAGGATACCAAAGAGGAACTCCCCAGGTCAGTAGGTGCCCAATATGCTACTGGAGATCAGTGGAGAAATAACTCCAGAAAGAATGAAGGGATGGAGCCAAAGCAAAAACAATACCTAGTTGTGGATGCGACTGGTGATAGAAGCAAGGTCCGATGCTGTAAAGAGCAATATTGCATAGGAACCTGGAATGTCAGGTCCATGAATCAGGGCAAATTGGAAGTGGTCAAACAAGAGATGGCAAGAGTGAATGTCAACATTTTAGGAATCAGTGAACTAAAATGGACTGGAATGGGTGAATTTAACTCAGATGACCGCTATATCTACTAATAAGGGCAGGAATCTCTTAGAAGACATGGAGTAGCCATCATGGTCAACAAGAGTCTCAAATGCAGTACTTGGAGGCAATCTCAAAAAAGACAGAATGATCTCTGTTTGTTTCCAAGGCAAACCGCTCAATATCACCGTAATCCAAGTCTATGCCCCAACCAGTAACACTGAAGAAGCTGAAGTTGAACAGTTCTATGAAGACCTACAAGATCTTTTAAAACTAACACCCAAAAAAGATGTCCTTTTCATTATAGGTGACTGCAATGCAAAAGTAGGAAGTTAAGAAACACTTGGAGTAACAGGCAAATTTGGCCTTGGAATACGGAATGAAGCAGGGCAAAGACTAATAGAGTTTGGCCAAGAAAATGCACTGGTTGTAGCCCAGCCAGGTACGACTTAAATCAAATCCCCTATGACCATACAGTGGAGATGACTAATAGATTCAAGGGATTAGATCTAGTAAACAGAATGCTTGAAGATATATGATCTGAAATGCTGTACAGGAGGCAATGAACAAAACCATCCCAAAGCAAGAAGGCAAAGTGGTTGAGGATGCTTTATAAATGGCTGAACAAATAAGAGAAGCTAAAAGCAAGGAAGAAAGGGAAAGGCACACCCAACTAAATGCAAAGTTCCAGAAAATACCAAGGAGGGCTTCTTCAGTGAACAATGCAAAGAAATAGAGGAAAACTAAGTAAAGGGAAAGACTAGAGATCTCATCAATAAAATTGGAAATATCCAAGGAATAATATTTCATCCAAAGATTGGCACAATAAAGGACAGAAACAGTAAAGATATAACAGAAGCAGAAGAGATCAAGAAGAGTTGGAAAGAATACACAGAACTGTACAAAAAAAAGATCTCAGTGACCCAAAGAGCCACAATAGTGTTATCACTCACCCGGAGCCAGGTATTCTGGTGTGTGAAGTCAAGTGGGCTTTAGGAAGAACTGCTGTTGATAAAGATAGTGGAGACAATGGAATTCCAGGAAAACCATTTAAAATCCTAAAAGATGATTCTATCAACATGCTGCACTCAATGTCAGCAAATGTGGAGAATCCAGCAGTAGCCACAGTACCGGAAAAATTCATTCCTTATCCAAATTCCCAAGAAAAGCAGTACTAGAGCACACTCAAACCACCAGACAATTGTGCTCATCTTGCATGTTAGTAAGGGTAAGCTCAAAATCCTGCATGAAAGGCTTTAGCATTATGTGAACCAAGAAATTCCAGATGTACAGCTTGTGTTTAGATAAAGCAAAGAAATCAGAGATCAATTTGCCAACATTTGCTGCATCATAGACAAAGCATGGAAATTCCAGAAAAAAAAAAATCTACCTCTGTTTCATTCACTATGCTGAAACCTTAGTCTGTGTGGATTATAACAAACTGTGGACAACTCTTAAAGAGATGGGAATACCAGACCACCTTACCTGACTCCTGAGAAATCTGTATGCAGGTCAAGAAGCAACAGGTAGAACCTCATGTAGAAAAACTGACTGGTTCTGAATTGAGAAAGGAGTATGACAAGGCTGTTTACTGTCACCTTGTTATTTAACTTATACGAAGAGCACATCATGAAAAATGCCAGGCTGAATGTGTTATAAGCTGGCATCAAGATTTCTGGGAAAAGTATTAACAACCTCAGATATGCAGATGATGCCACTCTAATGGCAGAAAGTGAAGAGGAATAAAGAACCTCTTGAAGAGGGTAGAGGAGAGTGAAAAAAATCTGACTTACAACTAACTATTAAAAAAAAAAAAAAAAGCTAAGATCATGGCATCCAGGCCCATCACTTCATGGCAAACAGAAGGGGAAAAGGTAGAAGCAGTCACAGATTTCCTCTTCTTGCTCTAAAATTATTGCAGATGGTGACTACAGCCACAAAATTAGATGATTGTTTCTTGGCAGGAAAGCTGTGACAAACCTAGACAGTGTGTTAAAAAGCAAAGACAATACTTTGCAGACAAAGGTCCGTATAGTCAAGGCTGTGGTCTTCCCAGTAGTCATGTGTAGTTGTGAGAGCTAGATCCTAAAAATGGCTGAACACCAAATAATTGGTGCTTTCGAACGGTGGTGCTAGAGAAGACTTTTGAGAGTTTCTTGGACTGCAAGGAGATCAAATCAGTCAATCTTAAAGGAAATGAACCCTGAGTACTCACTAGAAGACTGAAGCTGCAATACTTTGGCCACATGATCTGAAGAGTGATTCACTGGAAAAGACCCTGATGTCAGGAAAGATTGAATGCAGAAGAAGAGGGTGACACGAGGTGAGATGGCTGGATGGCATCTCTGATGCAATGGACATGAACCTGGGCAAACTCTGGGAGATGGTGAGGAACAGGGAAGTCTGGTGTGCTGCAGTCCATACGGTCACAAAGAGTCAGACATGACTTGGTGAGTAGACAAGAACAATGAAGCAACGACTTAGCAGCATAGCATCTTCTTGAATCTAAAGGCACCAAAGCCACTCAAGTACCAAGGAAAGTGGGGGCCACATAGTAGTTATAGCCTCTATTTCCCATTCACGTTACATATCATTCTAGTCACGCAGGCCCTGACTTTTATGCCAGTGTTCCTGTAATTCAAATAAAGGATCATAACAGTCACAATTTTGTTAACTCTTTTCCTTGCAAAATAGCAATGCTAACGACAAGGAGGTCATTCTCAAGCAGGTTTCTATCAGCAAGAGCCTGATATTAACCATTCATGTATTTAATTGAAATTTCAAAAGAAATAACCTTTTTTAAAGAATGGGAAAGAAGTTAAGTTTGGAAGATAAAACAGCAAATAAAAGAAAAGCTTTACAAAACTAAATGAAGGACTAACTCAGAATTTATAAAACTGTCATTATTACAAGCAAGATAAATTAAAAGAAAGGAACAGCTGGAGATATCATGAAGCCCTGAAATAAAGAAATTTTAGAGAATAAATAAATATTTTAAAAGAGCTAGAGGAGGAAACAATTCTCTGGAAACATTTCAGAACAATCAATTGACTATATAAGAGTGAATCTACATCTGGGCTATTTTTATATTTTATTTAATCTTCCCATTCACTTTGGTTTATATTAATTATTGAGCTCAGGTCTGTACAGGGTCTAACTCTGTTTTTCCTTGCAAAATGGATTTTAAAATTCTGTATTAATTTTGAAGTTGGTTTGTCACTTTCTACCAAAAAAAAATAATCACTGAGGTTATTGAGCCCCCTTTTTTAACTTATATTTTTAAAAGATTATTCTTGTTTGCAGAGGGAAGAATAGAGTAGGGAGCCCAGTTTGGAGATTACCACAGTGGTGCAAAAGAAGTTGATGGGGCCGTTATACAAAGGATAGCACTGAGAGGGATACAAGTGAATGGCTTCAAGTTAGGTCTTGCAGTATTTGAAGAGATGGAGACTCGAGAGCATGGTTTAGGGCATTTGTGAATGTAATTCAAAAGTGATGTCGTGGGTGGAGATGTAAATTTTGGAGTCACTAGACATAGAAATGAAATCTGCATGAATCGGATATCATTATACAAAAGCAGCATGAGATAGCATTATTAAATTGTTGGGAAAAGAGTGTTACATGCTATTTTGGGGGATGATAAGAGGCTAAATGAATTAATCTGCAAAGTAACCTTAGAGTTGGGTTTAAAGGCATGATCATCTATAATTATAATGTTCTTTCCATCAATCACCTCATTCTGTGAACCTATTTAATCAGTCTGGGTATATAATAAGCCAAGATGTCATATATACCTCATAAATACTTTTACTAAGGGTGGAAATCAGTGCTAACTGAGTTGGAAACCTGAAGTGGTAACGGGTGGGGTGGGTGGCTAATCCTTAAATTAAAAGAATCCTATTAAAGATGTAAAATTGGCCTCAGCTGAGCTAAAACCACCAGGGACTGAATTACAGAATCTCTCATGTATGTGTGTGTGTGTGTGTGTGTGTGTGTGTGTGTGTGTGTGTGTGTGTGAACAATAACAGTTGGAAGCCATTCTCTGCTTCATCCAGGAAAATAATATGCTGAAAATGCTGGCTCTAACAGTTTCCCAAGATGTATGTAAGCATTTACAGAAAAAAAGACTGAAAATTCAGTCATTTCATAAAATAGATTCATTTCTGAAAAATTCAAGAGGAGAAAGAGACTTAACCCCCTTTGACCCTTTCTAAAAAGCTGTTTATATGAGTGTCACTTGACAAGGAAGTAGAAATTATTAGCCATAAAATATTCATTCATTAGACATAAATTATATGAGCATGTCCCACATACACTATACAAATTCCTGCTTAAGGACTTCATGTGTAAACAATGCAATTAATAAAACTTGCTCCAATACCTTCCCGTTTCCTAAGATCCTAACAATTGTGAAGCCCATAATAAGCATCATTTTTATGATCCTACCTGCATATCTCATAAATGTCACCATCATAGGAACATTCTCAAAGAGAGGGCATTCTTAATAAATAATACTCTAGGTCAGGTATTTTTCTAGTCCATTGGGCTGAAGTTCTGAGGGAAGGAAAGAAGTTTAATAGAGCTATGTTCTCTTAGACATTCATAAAGGCCAAGAATAAATCCACAATAATTATACTTTGGGGAGCTGTAAAGAAACACTTTGGTGCATATAAGGGCTACAATTATAGAAGTGCCACTGAAATACCATTTCCTGTTTGGAGAATTATTCAGTCACAGAACCTTTCCACACAGATGTCCCCAATAAATTATGAGTGTCATACTTTGTCTTTGAGTAATATCCCTGAAAATAAGTTTAAAAATCTATGGAGGAAACTCACGGAGTTGAGATAAAAAGAAAAAAAAAAAAGAAATAGTTTTGAAGGTGGATGAGTCAGCAAGGGTTACAATGATAGACAGTCTATCATTTTAACCAAACTATTAGAAATAATGCTTATTTTGTTTCTAGAGTGTACACAAGTCTGTGTAGCATGCTGTGACACTTTCAAGAGAAGTAATAAGCTGGACCTGTCTTCTGAGAGTCTATATCTTATTTAGGAAGCCCAAGATAAGACAAAGATAAAAATTCAAAACAACATAGGCATTACCCTAATCTTTGAGTATGCAGCCGACTAATGGAGGTCTACTCCACAATCAACCTCTGCTAATTTCTTTACGAAAGAATCATAATTTATAGTTCTTCTGTACTGTAACATCCCCTGTTGAAATATCCACTTTCTCAGACTATCTAGAAACTGAGAGTATCCATTTGGCTGATTTCTATTCATTGAGATATAAACAAAAGCATCCTACATGGGCATCAAAGCAAGCCGCTGTTTCAGTGATGAAAATGAGTAGATTCAGTTAGCAGCAGCATTTGGCCATTTGCTCTTTCTCTTATCCCTGCCTGAAATGTAGGGCAGGCCAAGAAGACAGGATGGAAAAATTAAAGAAACCTGCTACCCCAATGGCATTGTAAGCCATCATCTCAACTATGGTGGGTCTACCTTTATTTATACTTCTCATCATGCTAGTAAATATAACTGTCTATTTGGTTAAAATTCAGATTGCTGAAACTACTCCTAACTGATAAATGTCATTAAAGTCAATACGTGAGTCGTGACATTAATCAAAACTTCAGATTTGCCGAGCACTATCTCATTAATTTCTCACAACAACCTTACTGGCTTAAGTGGCAAATCCATTTTTCCAGAAGAGAAATCTGAGATTCATGGAGCTTGTGTCTGTTCTGGGATCACACAGGTAGTTCATGGTAAGGATAGTATTTGTACCTACTTGCTCAACTGTATTACTGTACTTTAGCAATTCAATAATATTAGAGGTTTCCTTCATATCTATTACCTAAATAATGCTACTTTCTGTTTTTTTTTTTTTTTTAATGTTTGCTTGTGTGGTTCTCATAATTCCATGAAATATTTAAACTACAGTATGTTACTTGAAGCTCACAATTGCGTAATGGAAGTAAGATAATTCTTGCCATTCGTCTTCTACAGCTGTGGAAGTTGAGTTTAGAAGGTGACGAACCTGCTGAAGAAAGGGAAGGCAGAAGAATATGCAAATTTCACCCAGCTTTAACACGTCACCAAACCTTACATGGGTTACTTGAAATCACTGCTTTCATAGGCCTCGTTTAGCAACTAACTCTTTACTTATACTCCTCATTCCCAAGTAAAGATCCCTCTCCAAACCTGGAAATAGCTTGTTTAGGAAACTGAGTCTGTGCTCTGAGGATCCAGTGTCACGCTGGTTCTCTCAGAGACTCCTACAGAATTCTGAAAAGGAGATTAAAGAGAGCTTTTCCTAGCAAGGACCTTTGACCTCATGCCACATGTATATCCCAAACTGATGAAATACGGGGGAGCTCATCTGTGTGTATCTGACTACTGAATTCTGTGACACACTTAGATGCTTAGACAGAAAGTAGTGAGGCCTGCAATAGTGCCAGCCAAACATGCAGATAAAGGTGCCAGGTGATATCTGAGCAGACCGTCTCAGTTATGTCTAGGACTTTTCAAGGGGAGTCTGACGCCTGCTGGTGGTCTGCCTCACTTTTTCCACTTTGCCAAGTATGCTCAGTGGATTTGGAAAATGAAATATTTATGCACCATGTTAAGACCTGCCAGTCTGATGACCACTGTACCCCCTACAGAGGCGCATTGTTGAATAAACGGGAAAGCTTTTATGCTGCCAACCTGCTGGGCGCCTTTCTCCAAGCCTGAGTCAACACACAGCAATGGTCATATGATATATTTGAATGCTTAGAGGATAGGGGTTATTTTTACCAGATTTATTAGGCAAGGATATCTTTAAGGTCTTCCAACTTTTTGCATATATAATACTACATTACTCTAATTCAAGAATCATTGATATATGCATTTTATTTAAAATCTAGATTAAATAAATCTTACCAAGAGGATCTAAATTTTGTGTTATTATAAATGCATTGGGAACACCCAATTTCACATACTTAGAATAATTTAAAGCAAGTACAATCTTAAAGTAAGACACATTTTTTTTATGAAGTGAGTGTGCTCCTTGGTCATTGTTTTATTTTTATTTTTTACTTTTTAAGAAAGCATGTATCTTTTCTGTTGTTTCTCAGTGGGCATCAAAAGCATCTGGAGTCAGTTACGTTTATTTATGTTCTATTCTAACCAAAATGGCTTAGCTGAAAAGTATTTCAAAATTTATTTAAGGAAAAATAAAACTGACTTTAGACTCACATGCCAACTTTTAGCCCAGAGCAAAGTGTCGTGGCTGATTCCTAAATGAAATGGAAACACTGACAGACTTTTTATCCTGGCAGGGTTATAAGGATAACAGGTAAATACAATAGTCTGAGCTAATAATAGGTAACATTTTCCAGGTTTTGCTATTAAAGGTCCCTCACCACAAACAAGCTTTATAAAGTTCCTCCAAGAAAAGTTTGTTTATAAGATAAAAAAACTAAAAATTCAGCCAATTTTCCATTGCAATAAAATATGACTCTTTTTTTGGTTGTTTTCATATTGTTAGTTTCCCCTTGTATGTTTCACATTATTAGAATATGTGTTTTTGGATATTAGTCCTCTATTTAAAAGCAACTCTATAGGCATCAATAAAATGAGGGCATATAATTAGATATTATTAAATTTCCTTTTAGTGCAAGTTAGGTGTTTATTAAATCTTTTAAAAATTAATATTTTTATGAAATATCCCTTATCTCATTGGTTTCCCATATTACTTCAACTTATGATTCTTAATGTTTGTATTTAATTGAAATTTTGAACATGCTGGCATTGTAGTTTATATTTGTTTTGAAACAGTCTCATATTATTGTTTGTTTGTTTGGTTTGGCTTTAATTATTAATGTTTCTCAAGAGGAAATATTTAAAACCAGGCACAGGGTTGACTACATGGATTTCAGAGAGGAGAACAGTGTTTAGATCCTGGCTCGGACACTTTTGAGCCTTCCAATTGTGGGCCCTGTTTGAATTTTTGAAATGGGAACTAAAATAGTAGCTAAATCAAAGGGTAAGTCTGGAAATGGAAAGAGATAAGGGGCTTAGTAGAACTCCTGGCTCATGGCAAATGCTCTATAAAGCTTAGCTGTAATCATTCACTGTGCAATTTATTTTTTGTCAGAATAGCATGTAGGACAATTCCCCTCATCATGCGCAGGTTAGCCAACTGCTATGAATGAAAGTATTTATCACCAGTTATACCGAGCTACTGGTGGTATTATGAATTTCCATGCACATGAGGGTCTGTTTCTGGACCCTCTACTCTATTTAATTGATTAAACTTCTCTGTGCTTATGCCGATAAACACTGTATTATTATGGCTTTATAAGATACTTTGAAATTTAATTTTATAAGTATCTAGGGTTGTTTGTTTCAAAGAGTGTGTGGGCTCTTATGTGCCCATTTACTTTTTACGTATATGTTACAATCTACGTGGTCAAGTTCTATGAAGAATCCCATTATAATATGTACTGAGAATTCACAGACTCTATAAATCAACTTGGTAGAATTGGTGTCTTTTGCAATTTGATTCTTTCATTGTTGATATTTGATGCTTTATTTCTTATTTGATGTTGTTGTCTTCTATTTATGTATATAAATACATGTATTTGGTTGGTGCAAACATAATTGTGGTTTCAACTGTGAATTTTGTTATTGTATATACATAAATATTTATTCATAAATGCATGCGTATGGGTATGGATGTGAGAACAGGACTGTGAAGAAAGCTGAGCACTGAAGAACTGATGCTTTTGAACTGTGGTGTTGGAGAAGACTTTACAGAGTCCCTTGGACTGTGAGGAGATCCAACCAGTCCATTCTAAAGGATCTCAGTCCTGGGTGTTCATTGGAAGGACTAATGCTAAAACTGAAACTCCAGTACTTCGGTGACCTCATGCGAAAAGTTGAATCATTGGAAAAGACTCTGATGCTGGGAGGGATTGGGGGCAGGAGGAGAAGGGGACAACAGCGGATGAGATGGCTGGATGGCATCACTGACACGATGGACGTGAGTCTGAGTGAACTCCAGGACTTGGTAATGGACAGGGAGGCCTGGCGTGCTGCGATTCATGGGGTCACAAAGAGTTGGACACAACTGGGTGACTGAACTGAACTGAACTGAACTGATGCACATATATCTCCAGTACTCTTACCTAGAGAATTCCATGGACAGAGGAGCCTGGTGGGCTGCTGTCCATGGGGTTGCACAGAGTTGGACTCAACTGAATTGACTTAGCATGCATGCATGCATGCATTGGAGAAGGAAATGGCAACCCACTCCAGTACTCTTGCCTGGAATATCCCATGGACGGAGGAGCCTGGTAGGCTGCAGTCCATGGGTTCACTAAGAGTCGGGCATGACTGAGTGACTTCACTTTCACTTTTCACTTTCATGCATTGGAGAAGGAAATGGCAAGCCACTCAGTGTTCTTGCCTGGAGAATCCCAGGGACAGAGGAGCCTGGTGGGCTGCCGTCTATGGGGTCGGACACAGTCGGACATGACTGAAGTGACTTAGCAGCAGCAGCATGCATGTATATATTCTTTTATATAACTTCAAATAATATTTCTGTATGTTTTTTCATATAGATCATTTATGAAAGGTTATTCTATTCATGTATGTATTTTGCTAAAAGTAATGTGTGGAATTAGATTTCCTACTTGTTGCTGTGAGTAGAAATTTAATAAATGCCATTATTAATCTAAATAAAATTATGTGGAGATTTTTGTTGTTTTGTGTAAGCAGTTATACGTTCTGCAATATTTAGAATGTTGAGTAAAAACTGAATAAGAATGAATAGGAAGCATAATTTTCTTATTCCTGATTTTAAGAGAAAAGCCTATTATTTTAAAGCTTATTATTTCATTGTTATGTCTGTGATGTCTATGTTTGGTGGATATCTTTAATCTAGTTAACAAAGTTCTCTATTTTCGCTTTGTTTCTTTTAAAAAAAAGTGTAGAATTTTATGACTTGTATCTTTGCAGATATTGAAACTTGTGGTCTTTAATTATTAATTTGGTGAAATATATTTATACCTTTTTATAATATTCATTTACATTCATTTCTGAAATTGTTTCCTTGAACACACACTTCAAGACAACTTAGTATATATAAGTCCTAGTCGGTGTATGAGGGCTCATTTCAGTTCAGTTCAGTAGCTCAGTCTTGTCCGACTCTTTGCAACCCCATGGACTGCAGCATGCCAGGCCTCCCTGTCCATCACCAATTCCTGGAGTTTACTCAGACTCATGTCCTTTGAGTCCATGATGCCATCCAGCCATCTCATCCTCTATCCTACTCCTCCTGGTTTCAATCATTCCCAGCATCAGGGTCTTTTCCAATGAGTCAGTTCTTCTCATCAGGTGGCCAAAGTATGGGAGTTTCAGCTACAGTATCAGTCCTTCCAATGAACATTCAGGACTGATTTTCCTCAGGATGGACTGGTTGGATCTCCTCACAGTCCAAGGGACTCTCAAGAGTCTTCTCCAACACCACAGTTCAAAAGCATCAATTCTTTGGTGCTCAGCTTTCTTTATGGTCCAACTCTCACATCCATACATGACTACTGGAAAAACCAAAGCTTTGACTACACGGATATTTGTTGGCAAAGTAATGACTGTGCTTTTAAATATGCTATATTGGTCATAACTTTTCTTCCAAGGAGCATGCATCTTTTAATTTCAGGGCTGCACTCACCATTTGCAGTGATTTTGGAGCCCAAGAAAATAAAGTCTCTCACTGTGTCCATTGTTTTCCCCTCTATTTGCCATGAAGTGATGGGACCAGATGCCATGATCTTAGTTTTCTGAATGTTGAGCTTTAAGCTCACTTTTTCACTCTCCTCTTTCACTTTCATCAAGAGATGCTTTAGTTCTTCCCTTTCTCCCATAAGGGTGGTGTCACCTGAGTATCTAAGGTTATTGATATTTCTCCTGGCAATCTTGATTCCAGCTTGTGCTTCTTCCAGTCTAGCATTTCTCATGATGTCCTATGCATATAAGTTAAATAAGCAGGGTGACTTTATACAGCCTTGACACACTCCTTTCCTGATTTGCAACCAGTCCGTTGTTCCATGTCCAGTTCTAACTGTTACTTCCTCACCTGCATACAGGTTTTTCAGGAGGCAGGTCAGGTGGTCTGGTATTCCCATCTCTTTCAGAATTTTCCACAGTTTATTATGATCCACACAGTCAAAAGCTTTGGCATAGTCAATAAAGCAGAAATAGATGTTTTTCTGGAACTCTCTTGCTTCTTCTATGATCCAGCGGATGTTGGCAATTTGATCTCTGGTTCCTCTGCCTTTTCTAAATCCAGCGTGAACATCTGGAGTCCATGGTTCACGTATTGCTAAAGCCTGGCTTGGAGAATTTTGAGCATTACTTGACTAGCGTGTGAGATGAGTGCAATTGTGAGGTAGTTTGAGCATTCTTTGGAATTGCCTTTCTTTGGGATTGGAATGAAAACTGATCTTTTCCAGTCCTGTGGCCACTGCTGAGTTTTCCAAATTTGCTGGCACATTGAGTGCAGCACTGTCACAGCATCATCTTTCAGGATTTGAAACAGCTCAACTGGAATTCCATCACCTCCACTAGCTTTGTTTGTTACTAAGGCCCACTTGACTTCACATTCTCGGGTATCTGGCTCTAGGTAAGTGATCACACCATCGTTGATTTGGGTCGTGAAGATTTTTTTTGTACAGTTCTTCTGTGCATTCTTGCCACCTCTCCTTAATATCTTCTGGTTCTGTTAGGTCCATACCATTTCTATCCTATTGTGCCCATCTTTGCATGAAATATTCCCCTGGTATCTCTAATTTTCCTGAAAAGATCTCGGAGTCTTTCCCATTCTATTGTTTTCCTCTATTTGTTCCCTGAGGGCAATAAACAAAATGGCATTCCTTAACAGAGCTCACATTGATTATAATTTTTTTAAACTTGAATAAGTCATACATTATAATCATATGTACAATGAAGAAAAACCAAAAAACTAGTTTATCATCAACACATTGTATCATATATAATTTTTGTTTTGAATTTTTTAACCAGTATTTTGTTTAGGATATCTGTGAGCTCATGAATGAGGTTGATCTATTATTTTTCCTTTATTAGATGGTTTTTGAGTGGATAAGATTTTATGAACCTTATAAAATGAGTTGTGGAGCTCTTTTAAATTTATTTATTAAGTTTATTTTTGTATTATATTTATTTTTGTATTGTATTATTTGCTCAAATGACATACAAACAATTTCTATATGTTTTATCCAATCAAGTAATGAACAATATTTCCCAAAATATATTTATTTATTCACAAAATGTGCAAAATGATTACCTCCTCTGTATGTCTTATATCATGGATTATAGTAATTCAGCAATATTTAGCATTTCTTAATTCAATGGAAGTTATGTCATTGCATCTATTCTTATTTTGAGCATTTGATTTTTATGTATGAATGCATAAAACAAAGAGAAATATTTTCTGTTATCAGTGTTTGTATTCTTCATAAATTCTGCCAGAATTTTATCAAATTCAATTGTGATTTCTGCCAAGAAAATTCCCATGCTCACATTATTTTTGGAATGATCATCTCAATGCTAGACATGGCCTTGCCAAAAACAGAATCATGTAGATTATGCATTTAAAAACAGCATTTTGCTCTCATTTTCATGTAATCTTGTTACACCAAAAGGCAGCTATTATTATTTTAAAAAACATATTCCAATGTAATATCCTTCAATCTATTGAAAACGCACATTTAAATTCTTA
Organism: Ovis aries; assembly: GCF_016772045.2. Lineage (NCBI taxonomy): Eukaryota > Metazoa > Chordata > Mammalia > Artiodactyla > Bovidae > Ovis > Ovis aries. The sequence continues at coordinate 94,252,473 of NC_056060.1, forward strand.
TTACAATGAATATAAAACTGTTAATCTTTACACACACTAATTTTTTAATCAACTGTGTTCCATCTCTAAAAGATTTTCTGCTTAATGAAATTTAATAAAAATAATTGGAAGTAGAACAAAGTAACTAGGATCTGATCACTTTTTCAACATATGTGAGAAAAATTAGTTATACATTTCTAAAAACTTCCTTTAAGTATACCATCTTTTAGACAGTTAAGAGATTGTGGTTAAAATAGATAATTTTCAAAAAAAGTAACCAATAATATAATACTGAAATTTCAAATTTCATGTCATTTTATCTGAGTCAGCCACAGCATATTTATATTAATGGAGTCTTTAGGATAGTCTCTCTTTCCATTTTTCCTGAAATTCATCTAGGATGACTGACATGTACGTAACTTTCCTGTCCTGTTAGTGAAGTATCTTCTGCTATTTAATGGCCAAATTAGTAACTCTGAAGTGATTTCCTGTTTTCAGGTATTTTGCCTATTTTCTCAAAAAATTTACTCTCTTATTCCAATAATTGTTACTTTATTTCATCTCTAATCACTTTCTATTTTTTCCTAATAATTTTAAAAGATATATTTCTTTAAGCATTGAATGAACATTATACAGCATAGGAACTTAGCATAGAATTTGTAAAGAAAATTTAAATATGATCAGCCTCACTAAAAAATTGTTATAAGATTTAAATCTGTATTCATGAAATTTCTATTTCACCAAATAAATGGTTGCTATAATAAAATCAGTGGATCATTATGCATTAAGTTTTAATTTATTACTACACTCAACTTTTTGATTTATTAATTGCAAATGAAAATTAATTTCTACTTACCAATTCATAATACCACTAAAGTAACTCTAGATTTAAATTAAGAATTTGACAATATCATTCTAACACATGAAACAAATAGACCATATGACTGCAATATCTCATGTCATATACAGCCAATGTATTAATTCAAGTAGCAGCTTTAAATAATCATTAACAGGCTCATTAGATTTTAAATTTTCAATTATTTTTATTTTAAATATTTTTAAAATGTGGCAGATTTTCAATGGAGTTATATTATCCAAGTTATGCCTTTTTCTTGTAAATAGAAACAAAACAAAATATACTCTCACAATAGAACAAGAGATTTTATTTTCTTATGTTGATAAGTGTCCTAATGTACTGACTTATAAGAAAAAATACTCCACTTTCTAGAAAATTTTTATAATAAATGTACAAGTTCTCCATCTTTGGATTTAGCAAAATTATTACAAAACCAATTCCAAAGTAATGAAGAGGGCTACGATCAGCTTAGCTCATTCTGCAGTGCAGTACACACCCATATGTAACCTGCCATGAGCAGCTTGCCATGATGATTTGTCGACGGTCTCCACTGACAAATCCATCTACACTATTTCAGAAAAGTAGCCAACGAAATTTTCAATCTTCTGAATATTATCATCAGATATTTTGCATTGTCCTCTTTAATTTAGTTAAGCCACTCTCTTCCACTAACTTATAAAGTCCAAGCATAGTTTGTTTTCTCAATTTAAGAAGGAGATAGTCTTGTTTGGTTTCAATTGCAGAATCAAGGCACTTTGAAAACAAATGAAACTAGTGTCTCAAAACTTAGAACTATGTGGTATCATATGGCTCACCAATCCAATTCCATAACTTAATATAAAGTTTCATTTACCGAGCAGATGGCTGCTAATGTTGTAGATGTGTTTATACATGCAATAGAACACACTGGTACAGAGAATAAGCATGTCAGTATCCCTCTTGCCAAAGTAAAAGCTTTCTTTTTTTTCCTGCACCAAGAGAAAACTATTTGATCAAGTTAGCCCTGAGCAGTCCTGCTGATTAAGATCCTGAAGTTACTATGAAAAGGAAATCAGATTGTCAGTGGGGGTAAGGATTGAGAATGAAATTGCTGGTTCAGGGCTGGAGGTATATTTAATAGCTTTTTCCTTTCTCATGTTCCATTTTTACTAACATGTCCTTCGTAATCATTCAGTATGTCATTCAGCTTTGGGATTGGCATGCATGATGTGAAATGTATTTACATTAACAAGGGGAGTAAAATCAAATATGAACAAACAGCAACACAAAAAATGATGGCAAAGATAAACCAGCACTATGCCACAGAAAAGAAAGCTGGTGTGTGTGTGTCTGTGTTAGTCATTCAGTCGTGTCCGACCCTGCGATGCATGGACTGTAGCCCACCAGGCTCCAACATCCATGGGATTTTTTGCCAATTCCTTCTCAAGAGGATTTTCCCAACCCAGGGATAAAACCTGGGTCTCACAAATTGCAGGCAGACTCTATGGTCTGAGTCACCAGGGAAGCAAGACAGATATACTATTAGAGATAAAAACATTCAAGTCAACGAGATGTTATAGTAAACACATATACGTTGTTCAGTTGCTAAGTCATATTCGACTCTTTGTGATCCACAGACTGCAGCATGTCAGGCTTCCCTGTCCTTCACTATCTCCTGAGGTTTGCTCAGACTCACGCCCATTGAATCAGTGATGCCATCCAACTATCTCATCCTCTGTCATCCCCTTCTTCTCATGCCTTCAATCTTTCCCAGAATGAGGGTCTTTTCCAATGAGTCAGTTCTTCACATCAGGTGGTCAAAGTATTGGAGCTTCAGCTTCAACATCAGTCTTTCCAATGACTCTTCACGGTTTATTTCCTTTAGGATTGATTGGAATGATCTCCTTGCTTGACTCCTTGCTGATCTTTTCTAGCACCACCATTTGAAAGTATCAATTTTTCCCCACTCAGCCTTTTTTATAGTTCAACTCTCACTTCCATACATGACTACTGGAAAAATCATAGTTTTGAGTATACATCACTTTTGTTGGCAAAGTGATGCCTCCAGGTTTTAACAAGCTGTCTAGGTTTGTCATAATTTTAATTTCATAACTTCAGTCAATGACTGCAGTGTTTTTGGAGCCCGAGAAAATAAAGTCGGGAATTGTCTTCATTGTTTCCCCATCTATTTGCCATGAGGTGATAGGACTGGATGTCATGATCTTAGTTTTTTGAAAGCTGAGTTTTCAGCCAACTTTTCCACTGTCCTCTTTCACGTTCATCAGTTCATTTCAGTTCTGTAGCTCAGTTGTGACCCCATGAACCATAGCATGTCAGGCCTCCCTGTCCATCACCAACTCCCAGAATTCACCCAAACCCATGTCCATTGAGTCGGTGATGCCATCCAACCATCTCATCCTCTGTCGTCCCCTTCTCCTCCTGCCCCCAATCCCTCCCAGCATCAGAGTCTTTTCAAATGAGTCAACACTTTGCATTAGGTGGCCAAAGTACTGGAGTTTCAGCTTCAGCATCAGTCCTTCCAATGAACATTCAGGACTGATCTCCTTTAGGATGGACTGGTTGGATCTCCTTGCAGTCCAAGGGACTCTCAAGAGTGTCCTCCAATAGCACAGTTCAAAAGCATCAATTCTTCAGCGCTCAGCTTTCTTCACAGTCCAACTCTCACATCCATACATGACCGCTGGAAAAATCATAGCCTTGACTAGACGGACCTTTGTAGGTAAAGTAATGTTTCTGCTTTTTAATATGATGTCTAGGTTGGTCATAGGTTTCCTTCCAAGGAGCAAGTGTCTTTTAATTTCATGGATGAAGTCACTATCTGCAGTGATTTTGGAGACTAAGAACATAAAATCTCTCACCATTTCCTTTGTTTCCCCATCTATTTGCCATGAAGTGATGAGACCAAATGCCATGATCTTAGTGTTTTGAATGTTGAGTCTTAAGCCAGCTTTTTCACTCTCCCCTTTCACTTTCATCAAGAGGCTCTTTTGTTCCTCTTTGCTTTCTGCCATAACAGTGGTATCACCTGCACTGTCTTCTACTAATTATTACTGAGGTTATATCTCTACATTTAAGTGAATCACTGCCTTCATTGGATAACTAGGTTAGATAGTCCTACTAGCTAATTCCCAAACAAGTAAGTTATTATAATATATTGTAAGTTCTTATGTGTCACTATTTTAAACTAATTAGAGATGAGATAAATGTCTTTTTAAACAACTCTAAACTCAGAGTTTGTCTTCTGCTTCATATAGTGTTGACATTTCCTATTTCCAGAGCCTCCCCTCCAAATATCCTCTTCAACTTTATGGATTAATAGAAAACTATCTCTTGATCAACACATCCCCCAGCACTTCAGAGTGGAGAACAATTTCTTTCTCACTCCCTACATTGCTCATAAACTGGAGGTGGGATAAGTGTCGGTTTTCCTTCCTTCTACACTTCAGTATCACCTTTTCTTTTCCTCTTTCAATACCTCCAGCTCTTTTGAACTGGATATCATCCAATAAGAGCAACTGCTGTCCTTTGTTGCTCTAATTCTTTGACTCCCTTGATGTACTTTCCTGCTGAAGTTGTCATCACTGTGCTCATAGTCAGCTTTCCCCATCCCTGCTCTTACTACCATTCTTGGTGACTTCAACATATTTGATGTCCTGAATAATCCAAGCAACACTCAGGGCTTAAATTTCCTTGATCTCCTCATGTCCAGTTGTCTATTAAAAGCGTGAAAGTGTTTACTGCTCAGTCCCATCTGACTCTTTGTGATCAGCAGGACTGTAGCTCACCAGGTTCCTTTGTCCATGGGATTCTCCAAACAAGAATACTGGAGTGGGTAGCCATTCCCTTCTCCAGGGGATCTTCCCAACCCAGGGATTGAACCAGGGTCACCCACATTGCAAGTAGATTCTTTATCATCTGAGCCACCATGTTCAACCCCAGTGGTCTATTACTTCATCTTAATTTTACCATTATCAGGGCCTAGCATTGATTCTTTTATTGCTACCTTACTTTTAAATTTCAAATCTAATATTGAAGTTTCTCACACCATCTCCATCTCTTCAGGTAGCCTACTCTCCTCTTTTGCAACAGTCCTTTTGCCCAATTGAGAAGCTTTCTCCATTGTTCTGCGCTAGTCTATCAACCATCCTCTCATGGTCATTAATTCCTTCTTTACTCAGATTAGATTCTGTGGAATATCATTTAAAAAATCCCTTGAAAATATCCCCAAGTCCCTTGACCCTTTTTGCATCTGCTGTTCTTACCTGAAAACAATAAATCTCCTTAAACACCTATGTTTCTGGATCTGTACTTAAGCAATAACACATGGCTAGAGGTAATGTAAATCTAAGTTTACCAATCACAATTTAAACTTACCATCTTAAATACTGAATATGCAATCTTCCTATATGCTATTCTAATGTTTATACTGCATCTAGTGAAATAATTATTTTATACCTTTACTGTCTCCTAAAATCTAAAATGTTACACCTCTCCTCCCACCAGTTCAAGCAATTAAGTTCAGTTCAGTTCAGTCTCTCAGTAGTGTCCGACTCTTTGCGACCCCATGAATCGCAGCACGCCAGGACTCCCTGTCCATCACCAACTCCCGGAGTTCACTCAGACTCATGTCCATTGAGTCCATGATGCCATCCATCCATTTCATCCTCTGTCGTCCCCTTCTCCTCCTGCCCCCAATCCCTCCCCACATCAGAGTCTTTTCCAATGAATCAACTTTTCGCATAAGGTGGCCAAAGTACTGGAGTTTCAGCTTTAGCATCATTCCTTCCAAAGAAAACCCAGGGCTGATCTCCTTCAGAATGGACTGGTTGGATCTCCTTGCAGTCCAAGGGACTCTCAAGAGTCTTCTCCAACACCACAGTTCAAAAGCATCAATACTTCAGCGCTCAGCCTTCTTCACAGTCCAACTCTCACATCCATAGATGACCACAGGAAAAACCATAGCCTTTACTAGAAGGACCTTAGTTGGCAAAGTAATGTCTCTGCTTTTGAAGGGATCTATTTTACTTTCTTCTTATTTTACAATCTTACTTTCATCTCATCTCACATTCTCTGGCTCTTCATTACAAAAGATGACAATTTGACATGCTAGTCAAATTCCAAACTTTTCACTGGACTCTGTATTCTTTTCCTTCTAGATTTCTCACGGTCTTTTTTACTATTATTTCATCTCTCACCTACATCATGATTTTCTCCATTTCTACTGATTCATTCTCAGTGACGTATAAACACGCTCGAAGATTCACCATTTTAAAAACTGACAACACAACGCTATAATGTTTAAACTCCATTACGTCTCGGATCCTCTTCCCAGTAAAACTTTTTAAAGCATGATCTGTGACTGTTGCTCTGCTATTTTTCCTTTCTGTTTCCCTTCCTCTTGATCCAACCAGATTTCCACATCCAACATACTGAAACTATACTAATTGAGATTCTCAGCAATCTGAATGCTGCCATATTTGAAAAGCGATTCTTTATCCTCAGCATCTTTTTCTTCTCAGCAACTTTTTGATGTAGATACTGCTTTTCTATTTCTTCAACCACACTCTCTTGCATTTAGAGACATCAAATACTTCCATTTTTCTTAATTAACTTTCAGCATCTTTCCATCTTCTTTGTCTTGCACCTTCCAAAACTTCATCTTCTGTAGTCTAAATTATTTAAACCATCTCAGAACGTTTTGATTCATCTTTAATGACTGCATAATCTATTCATGCAGACCACCTACAGTAGTCTTCTTGTTTGGAATATAAATTGTACCATATCATTTCCCTACTGAAATTGCTTCCAATTACACACAAAGTTTAAGCCTCCTGTAGGGGTTTTGTCTAAGGGATGCTTGGCCAGACTTTATGACCTCCTCCAATTTTCCTCATCAATGTCTTAGTATGAGGCTTCTCTGGTGATTCAGACAGTAACTGCTTGCGATGCAGGATTCCTAGGTTTGATCTCTGTGTCGGGGAGATGCCCTAGAGAAGGAAAGGGCTACCCACTTAATATTCTTCCTTGGAGAATTCCACAGACAGAGGAGCCTAGTGGGCTACAGTCCAGGGGCTCACAAAGAGTTGAACACGACTGAGCGACTCAGACACATGAGTCTTTTTGGTTTAGTCAAACATGCCAGGTTTGTTCCTGCCTTATATCCTTTGCACTTTCCAGATGTCTTCAGCCTAGAAGATTCCTCCTCATAGCTTTGCCAGTTGGCTTGTTTTCTGTTTCAACGATAAGCTGGAATATTCCTGCCTCACAGACATCTTTTCTGAACATCCAAAGTAAACCAGACTCTTCCCTCACCTCTACTGCACTACTACTCCACTTTCTGATCTTCTAATAGTCACTACTATTTCATAACATCTCATTTAAGGTTCTTAATAATTTCCTGAGGCAAATATCATCATTACCGTACTTATATGTATGACAAAATCATGATTCAGTTGCATAAATGAATTATCTAAGCTGAATATTTAAGCCTCAGGGCTCTTTTTGCCCCTAAGTCATTGTCATTAAAATTTTCCCAAGTGATGCTGCAAATTAGATCACATGAAATCACATACAAACTCACACACACACACACACACACACACACACACACACACAGCACTAGCAGTTTGTCTTTTATTGTGTCAGCTAGCTTTAAGCCAATCTACTTCATCAGGAAAGTATGGGACAATGCATCCTGTCTTTGTAAATAGGAGAAAAGTTCAACCTTTGATCAGAACATGATCAGTAATTATAATTTCTGGTTGCTACTCTTTCAGACTTAAGCTAGGTGACTCTCTTAAATGTTTGGGTTAAATCATTAATCCCACCTACGCTGGCTGGAGCTAGAGTTAGTTGAAACACAGACCAAATTCTTCATGTTAAAGTTCAGATTCTTTGAAACTGCTTGAGTGTGATCACCCAGGGTCCTGACTATTGTATTAGTTGAAAAACGCATGTATATGTGTATTTATAATATTGGGCAGTGAGGGGAGAGAAGATAAAGTCATGTGAAGAATTCAAAAGGCCTCAACAATTTAGCAAACAATAATTCTTTAAACAGGAACACATGGTTTCTCACACCATGTGTAAAACATTAAAAGGAGAAAGAAGAAAAGAGAATGATAATGGGTGTTGTGTTACAATGCAAGTATAAAATGTCTTGTATCAAGAGCACTTATAGCAAAAACAAAAGCTGGTTTTGGTACAAACTTTCTAATTACTAATTGTGTTCATTTCTGCTTGTATTTGTGTTAAACACATTTTAAAATGTTCACAGTTGAGTTCACAAATACTTATCAGCTCATGGTCTCTACAAATTACAAAAATGCTTTTGTGCATCATATAGTTTAAATGGGTAGTGTGCAACAATCTTTAGTCTTTTCAAAATAAATAACATTTAATTCACTTTAAAGGTAGTTAAATGGTTATGGGTTTTTTGGTTGTTTGCTTTGGTGATTTTGGTCTCTGTTGTTTTTGCTTTAAGAGTCACCTCTCTTTCTATTGGAAAAGTCCTTGCAGATTTATTTTCATATCAACTATTAGAAAACGTGGCAAACAGCCTTCTAAAATAGTTTACAGTGATTCATGTCTTCTATTATTAATGTCCTCATCTAATGTCTACCTGTTAAGGGCAGGCTGAGCCTAGTAGCTAGCTTTAAACAACCTGAAAATGGCAAATGTGATTGGGTATCACTTCCAAGATTAGACTACAAAAGCTGAAGACTCCTGTCTTGCTAGCAGTCATTCTTTTGCTTGTACTTCCTCTGCTTATTCATTCCGATGAAGAATGTTTCCATGTGGTGAGATACTGAGAGCAACCTGTGGACAATAGGAAGCGAGAAACTTAAGCTCTCATTCCAGTAGCCTAAGAGGAACTGAAGTCTTCCAAAAAAACAGCTAGCCCTTCTTGAAAGTAGATCCTTTCCTATTGGAGCCTTTAGATAAGATGGTAGCCTAGACTGTAGCCTTGACTGCAGACTAATGAGAGACACTAAAGCTAAGATGTGCCTTGATTCCTGGAGTACAGCAACTGTGAGATAGCAAATATGTTATACTTAAGCCAGTGTGTTTTAGAGTAAATTGGTATGCAGCAATAAATAACACAGATAAAAACATAATCAAAGAATAATGTGACTTCACTATTTCCATGACCAATTATAGCCAAAGTTGGGTTTTGTATACTCCATCAACTCTGAGTCCATTTCAGTCTACCCAGATAACCACAATGGTGTGGTCAGTCACCTAGAGCCAGACATTCTGGAGTATGAAGTCAAGTGTGCCTTAGGAAGAATTATTATGAACAAAGCTAGTGGAGGTGATTGAATTCCGGCTATGCTGTTTAAAAAACTAAAAGATTATGCTGCTAAAGTATGACACTCAATATGTCAGCAAATTTGGAAAACTTGGTAGTGGCCACAAGACTGAAAGAAGTCAGTTTTCATTTCAATTCCAAACAAGAGCAATGTCAAAGAATGTTCAAACTAGCAGACGATTTTGTTCATTTCGCATGTTAGTAAGGTTACGCTCAAAATCCTTCAAACTAAGCTTTGAACAAAGAACGTGAACAGAGAACTTCCAGATGCACAATCTGGGTTTGAAAAAGGCAGAAGAACCAGAGATCAAATTGCCAACATTTTTTAAATCACAGAGAAAACAAGGGAATTCCAGAAAAGCATCTACTGCTTCATTGACGACATGAAAGCCTTTGACTGTGTGGATCACAGTCAAAGTAAAAACATCACTTTGTCAGCAAAAGTCTAAGATCACAGCATACAAGCTGTGAAAAATTCTTCAAGAGATGGGAATTCCAGACCACCTTAACTGTCTCTTGAGAAATCTGTATTTGGGTCAAGAAGCAGAATCTTACATGGAACAACTGATTGGTTTAAAATTGGGAAAAGGGTACATCAAGGTATATTGTTGCTGTGCTTATTTAACTTATATGCAAAGTAAATCATGCAAAATGCTGGGCTAGATGAATCACAAGCTGGAATCAAGACTGCTGGGAGAAATATTAACAAACTCAGATATGCAGATGACACCACTCTAAAGGCAAAATTGAAGAGGAACTAAAGAGTCTCTTAATGAGGGTGAAAGAGGAGAGTCATAGAGCTGGCTTAAAACTGACATTCATAATACTAAGATCACAGCATACAGTCCCATCACTTCATGGCAAATGAAGAAAACGTGGAAGCAGTGACAGGTTTTGTTTTCTTGGGCTCCAAAATCATGGCAGATTGTGACTGCAGTCATAAAATTAAAGACGTGGGCTTCTTGGAAGGAAAGCTATGACAAGAGTACACAGAGTATTAAAAAGTAAAAACATCACTTGGTCAGCAAAAGTCTATATAGTGAAAGTTATGATTTTTCTAGTAGTCATGGATGGATGTGAGAGTTGGATAATAAAGAAGGCTGAGCACTGAAGAAGGGGTGTTTTTGAATTGCGATGCTAGAGAAGACTCTTGAGAGTCCCTTGGACTGTAAGGCGATCGAACTAGTCAATACGAAAGGAACTCAACCCTGAATATTCATCGGAAGAACTGACACTGATGCTGAAGCTGAAGCTCCAACATTTTGGCTATTTGATGTGAAGAGCTGACTCATTGGAAAAGACATTGAGGATGAGAAAGACTGAGGGCAAGAGGAGAAGGGGGCAACAGAGGATGAGATGGTTGGGTGGTGCACTGACTCAATGGACATGAGTTTGACCAAGCTCTGGGATAGAGTGAAGGATAGGGAAGCCTGGCATGCTGCAGTCCATGGGGTTGCAAAGAGCTGGATATGACTTAACAACTCAACAACAACGGTCATGCTCTCATTTCTATTTCAATCCCCATTAACATTTACTTAAAATATTTCAATGTTTCCTAAGAGCTGTGCCCATCTCCAGACTGATAGGTTCCATTCCAGCTTCTATACCAGCACTTCCCTAACTAATGCTTTCATGAACTTTCTGAAAGGAAAATTTATTTTATCAAATTAATTTAAGTTAGACAGGGTTTTTATATGCTCCCCTGGTGAGTCATAACTGAAGTCGTAATATTTTCATATATATTTATTCACTAAAACAATTCTCAAATTATTTTGACACCAAGACTGAGCTTTTTATTCTATAGTTTTTTTTTTCTTTTCTATTAAACATTGATAATATTTTATGGGATTAAATTGTCACAAAATAAGAAAGTAAAAACATGTCCATGTTTGATAAATAACAATCCAAACTTCTGAAAGAAAAATTTTCTGAAATGCACATTAAATCATGGCACTAATTTGTTTAAAACACATGTTTTTAGTCTTATGTTGCCTATAGAATAAGGTACACAGAAAGAATGCAAATGAACACTTGTATGGCCGGCCTCAGCCTGTCTCAGCTTTTCTCTGAGTTCTTTTTCTGACTTGCTACTCTAATTCTCCATGCCAGCCTTACTAAACTCCAGTTAGTTTGCTAGCTGTTTCTTGGGCTCAAGATTACTAGCTTCCATTCGCATGCCTTCCAAGAGGAGACTGAGAATTCTTATCTGTATGCCTATCCCTGATTCCCCAGTGTTCTGACAAACTATAACTTATTTTTTTCTAATCAGGTCAAGTCATTTAATTTATATAGCATTTACATAGCTTAAAGGCTCTAAAAAATTGATGTGTTTCATTTCTGAGCAGATTCTTCGAAAGTGACACACATTTCAGGACAAATATTTACAGAAGTTAAAGGACATTGTATTTCCCTTCAATATCCTTATTTCACTGTTGGTGAAATCATTTCAGGTTTAATTACACTGAGAGTTTCTCTCTTCTTTTCTCTCAGTTCCACCACCCCCCGCCCATAATACTTCTATCTTTTTATTATATGTACTTCTTTGCCTATTTCTACTTGTGATAGACAATTTCTTGAAGTCAGTAATGAGACATTCATTTTTGCCCCTTCGCAGTGTTTTAATAAACAATTAATGTACAAATAATGCAATATTAATTCATTCATTCCCTTACGTCTTCAGTAAACTTTGATTTTTAAAATAAAATTCTCCCTGGTTTCCCTTCTGCAAGTGTATCATTTTAATTATTTCCTATAATTTTTTATTCTATCTGGTGCATTTTACTTCCATATTTTATAATTGGATGTATACATTGTTGCATTTAAGAGTCTTAGTTCCCTACTGTCTTGTTTGGTCTTCCTTGCTGTCTCCAGAGTGCTCTGATGTGATCGCCAGAGCACCTGAGCTTGGTGATGTATTCTTCTTATAGGAATAAGAATAACAATTTCTGCAATGACTTTATTTCATAAATTCATGAAAATGTTAAATATCTATGACTTGAATACCAGCAAGGCATAACAAATATCAATAAATACAAATATGAGAAATTTCCATAAATCGTGTTTTGTTAACCATTGGCATTCATGTGTAGTTTTCACAAGTAAATTCTTTATCCAGTGTATGGATACATTTTGTTAAAAATAATGACATTTCCTAGGCTATAAATTTTAAAATATATACATAAAAATAGAATTTGATGAAAAATTAATCAGATAAATACTCTAAACTATAAATATACTTTATTTATAGCTTTAATGACATCAATATTCATGAATTGCGAAACTATTTGAATTTTTATTATCTTATTAAATATGGATCTGAAAAAAGACTGCAATGGCTATTGAAAATGTTGATTTTATACAGTAGAACACAATACATATGCTTTTATTAAATAAATTTTATTATTTAAACCTCTATACGTTGTCCATGCTTCATCAAAATTTCATTTGTTTTATTTTTTAACCAAAAGTAATTGCATTCAAAAGTAATTGTGGTTGCGTACCCCGAATTTTAAATCAGGGTCTGCAATTGCTCAAACACATCTTTATTAATCATAATAGGAATCAATGCAATCAACACATTTTTGCCAATAAGAAATATGTTTGTTTATTTCTGTAGCATAAAAATCTGTGCCATGGGATTCGACGGACTCTTGGAAAGCATTTGCTGTATCCTGGTGGTTGTGGAACTATTTTGTCTTCAAGAAGTTGTAGAGATGCTTGAGTAAGTGGTAGCTGGCTGGCAAGAGGGCAAGTGAATATGGCAGATAAGGCAAAACTTCATACCCAAATCCACTCAACTTTTGAAGCATCGGTTGTGTGATGTGCAGTAGAGCGCTGTCCTGGGAAAGAATTAGGCCTTTTCTGCTGACCAGTGCCAGCTGCAGTCATTGCAGTCTTATGGGCATCTAATCGATTTGCTGGGCATACTTCTCAGTTGTAATGGTTTCATTGCATTCCGAAAATTGTAGTGGATCAGACCGACAGCAGACCACCAAACGGTGGCCATGACCTTTCTCTGCTGTGGGAAGTGCTTTGGAGCTTCTTCTTGGTCCAGTCACTGAGCTGGTCATCATTGCTTTTCAGATAAAATCCACATTTCACCACAAGTCACAAGCCAATGGAGAAATGGTTCATTGGTTTTTGCATAGCATAAGAGAAGATGACACTTCAAAATGATAACCTTTTTTTCTTCAATCATCTCTTGAGGCTTTTCCACCTTTCCAATTTGCTTCAAATGCTGAATAGAATGGTTGATGTTGAGTTTTGGGGCAACTTCTTGTATAGCTGTAAGATGATCAGCTTCAATGATGGCTCTCAATTGGTTCTTGTCAACTTCCAATGGCCGGCCACTATTCTCCTCATCTTCAAGGCCCTTGTCTCCTTTGCAGGTTTTGAACCACCACTGCATTATACATCCATTAGTTCTCGGACCAAATGCATTGCTGATGTGAATTGTCTCCGCTGCTTTATGTTCCATTTTGAACTCGAATAAGAAAATCACTTGAATTTGCTTTTTTGTCTAACATCATTCCAATAGTCTAAAGTATATATAAAATAAACAGCAAGTATTAATTCATTAGCAAAAAGTATAAAACAATAAATGCATATTAAAATTATCTGTAATGAAATCATGTTTATTTAAGATTGTATTCCAACATCAAATGGCAAAGTTCAACAATGCAAAACTGCAATTACTTTTGCACCAGCTTAATACATACTCTTATTTAACCAGGAATAAAATTAGAACATGATTAGAATCAGGAGGAAAAGTTATTCATTTTTATGCTATTTCCATTCATATCTTATTGCAGCATAATATGCTAGGAAATTTTGACCAATGTATTTCTCTTGGCAAAACTGTTAGCGTTTGTCCTGCTTCATTTTGTACTCCAAGGCCAAATTTGTTTGTTATTCCAGGTATCTCTTCACTTTCTACTTTTGCATTCCAATCTCCTATGATGGAAAGGACATCTTTCTGGGGTGTTATAGAAGATCTTGTAGGTCTACATGTATTAATGTGAGAGTTGGACTATAAAGAAAGCTGAGTGCCAAAGAATTGATTCTTTTGAACGATGATGCTGGAGAAGACTATTGAGAGTCCCGTGGACTGAAAGGAGATCCAACCAGTCCATCCTAAATGAAATCAGTCCTGAATATTCATTGGAAGGACTGATGCTGAAGCTGAAACTCCAATACTTTGGCCACCTGATGCAAAGAGCAGACTCACTGAAAAGACCCTGATGCTGGGAAAGATTGAGGGCAGGAGGAAAAGGTGACGATAGAGGATGAGATGGTTGGATGGCATCACTGACTTGATGGACATGAGTTTGAACAAGCTCTAGGAGTTGGTGATGGACAGGGAGGCCTGGCATGCTGCAGTCCATGGGGTTGTAATGAGTCAGACACAGCTGAGCAACTGAACTGAAGTGAACCACGCAGAAGGGTAACTCCAGCAGAGCACAGATAACAAGGGCTTCAGCGAAATGAGGACACAGAAAAAGGAGTAAAACTGACTAAGGTAGCTGGAATCTGAGTAACTGGCGCTTCACTATCTCTCCCATTGTAAACAACCAGAAAAGTAGACAGTGAACGAAATGATCGCTTCCATGGATGACAGAGAGCAGATTCCCCAAGAGGAGGAGACAAAAGGCAACCTCCAAAATTATTTGACTTCTGCCTGACGATATTTATCAGACCTTAAAGGAGATCAGTCCTGAATACTCACTGGAAGGACTGATGCCTAAGCTGAAATTCCAATACTTTGGCCACCTGATGCGAAGAACTGACTTACTGGAAAAGATCGTGATGCTGGGAAAGAGTGAAGGCAGGAGGAGAAGGCAACAACAGAGGGTGAGATGGTTGGATGGCATCACCGACTCAATGGGCATGAGTTTGAGCAAGCTCCAGGAGTTGGTGATGGACAGGGAAGCCTGGCATGCTGTATCATGTGGTCGCAAAGAGTCAGGCATGACTGAGCAACTGAACTGAACTGAACTGAACTGATGCTAGGAAATGTTTATAGAACAGGACTAAATTTTCAAAATCATGATTTTGATATTTTCCCTCCACTTTCAGAATACGTTTTAGCTGAATTATTTTCAGTTTTATAAAACTATTTTTACACAGCTTATGACAGCAATGTTCCTGGCTTATTGTAATAAGTGTCTGGCACGTGGAAAATCTTCTCAGATATCAATTAATAAACTGTGCTGTTATGTCACATCAAAGACAAGTAATCTAGGGGGACCCTGTCATTTAGGTCTTCTTACCATCATTGATTCCTTATTTTAGAAATGACAGCCCACATTTTTGGTAAAATAGTCTCCCTTCTGCATTTGCACTATTCTTTATTAGCTTATCACAATGTACTACTGGCATAGTTTTGGACAGATAACCCAAGTCAGTTGTAAACCAACATCCTGTACACCATAAGAATGGAAAACATGAGTGGTCATGTAACTCCAGCAGGCTAATCTGAGTCCCGCTTTGGAATTTTCCTTACTGAAGGTGAGAGTGAGGCTCCTTTCTTTTCTCTGGTTGAGAGCTTCCAGTAGTCATGTCAACTACTTGGAGATGGCCAATGGAATTAGGCCAGTTCATATACAGAACAGGAAATGAGATGGGGAGATAGAATTACATACAAACAATATCCTTCCTAAGAAAGACTGAAGGCAAAAGGAGAAGGGGGCGGCAGAGGATGAGATGGTTAGATAGCACCACTGACTCAATGGACATGAATTTGAGCAAACTCTGGGAGACAGGGAAGCCTGCCGTGCTGCAGTCCATGAGGACACAAAGAGTTGGACATGATTGAGTGACTGAAAGCAATAACAATATCCTTCAGCTCACAAGATCCAGTCATACATTTCCTGTTTAGTTGCTAAGTTGTGTCCGATTCTTTTGCGATCCTGTAGTCATGTATGGATGTGAGAGTTGGACTGTGAAGAATGCTGAACACTGAAGAATTGATGCTTTTGAACTGTGGTGTTAGAGAAGACTCTTGAGAGTCCCTTGGACTGCAAGGAGATCCAACCAGTCCATCTTAAAGGAGATCAGTCCTGGGTGTTCATTGGAAGGACTGATGCTGAAGCTGAAACTCCAATACTCTGGCCACTTCATGTGAAGAGTTGACTCACTGGAAAAGCCCTCGATGCTGGGAGGGATTAGGGGCAGGAGGAGAAGGGCATGACAGAGGAGAGATGGCTGGATGGCATCACCTACTCTATGGACATGAGTTTGGATAAACTCCAGAAGTTGGCGATGGACAGGGAGGCCTGGCGTGCTGCGATTTATGGGGTCGCAAAGAGTCAGACATGACTGAGCGAATGAACTGAACTGAGACTGTAGCCTGCCAGCCTCCTTTGTCCATGGGATTTTCTAGGCAAGAATACTGAAATGGGTTGCATTTCTTTCTCCAGAGGATCTTCCCAACACAGGGATCAAACCTAAATTTCCTGTATTGGCAAGTGGGTTCTTTACTACTGAGTCACAGCAACAACAACAGCAATAATATCCTTCAGCTTACCAGATCCAGTTATACATACTTGGGGCAAAATTTACCCGTATCTTTTCCAGGTTCATGAATCACTGTATTTAAATTACTTTTAAAAATAGACTGTAATTTTGATTTTCTCATTCACAACCAAAAGATGTCTTACTAAAATGAAAGAGATGTCTTGGGAGAAATGATTAGGAGTTGAGGGAGGGCATGTAAGAGAGGTGTGTGGGTGGCTTAACAAGATGAATGTGTTAGGCAAAGTTAGAATTTATTAACTTTGCAAATATCTATTCATATAATTGAAGAAAATATTATACAAATAGTCCGAAAGGAGAATACATTTAAACTGGCTCAACTTTGACATGAGTCAAGGTGGTATCTCAGGATACTTGCACCTTAGAGACCTTTTGTTGTTATTATGATCGGGGACACTTTCCATGTGTTTCTGTGCAGTTACAATTTTGGTGTGTCTGCATATATTTTAAATCTAATGCAAATCATATAAACATAATATGTGAAAGAATTGAGAAATCTTTGTTTGATTCATAAAACTATCTGGATAAGCCCTAGAAGCTGGATAAATGAAATGGAGTTAATATGAACAAATCTAAAGGAGTCTAAGGGGGGTTCCTGGTGGTTCAGTGGTAAAGAACCCACTTGCCAGTGCAGGAGATGTGGGTTCGATTCCTGGGTCAGGAAAATTCCCTGGAGAAGGAAATGAAAACCCACTCCAGTATTCTTGTCTAGGAAATCCCATGAACAGAAGGGTCTGGTGGGCTACAGTCCAAGGAGTCACAAAGGGTCAGACCCAAATTGGTGACTGATCACACACACAATGGTGTATAAAGTAAGTAACACTGAATTTCACTCTGCTGCTGCTGCTGCTAAGTCACTTCAGTTGTGTCCGACTCTGTGTGACCCCAGAGACGGCAGCCCACCAGGCTGCCCCATCCCTGGGATTCTCCAGGCAAGAACACTGGGGTGGGTTGCCATTTCCTTCCCCAATGCATGAAAGTGAAAAGTGAAAGTGAAGTCGCTCAGCCGTGTTCGACTCTTAGCAACCTCATGGACTGCAGCCTACCAGGCTCCTCCATCCATGGGATTTTCCAGGCAAGAGTACTGGAGTGGGGTGCCATTGCCTTCTCCAGAATTGCACTCTAGTCTCAGTTGACTGATACTAACTGGCCCTATCACAGGTCAAGGGCTAGGATAACATGGCTTCTTTCAGCACTATCTCTCTATCTCCAGCAGGCCAATCTGTGTTGATGCTCATACTGGCCAGCTACCGATAGAGAGGGGAGAGAAAGAAGTGGGGAGGGAGAGAGAGAAGAAAAGCATGTATTCTCACATTCTCTTTGGAATTACACTCAGAATTGTCACAATATCCTCTACTCTGCATTCCATTGGGCAAAACAGCAACACACCAGCTTCAATAAGAAAGAAAATGGACTTCGCCTTTAATGGCAGAAGTTGCAAAATGACATTGCAAAGGGCAGATATATAGGAGAGTGGAGAACTGGGGTCATTTCTGAAGATGTGGGAGGGTCAGCAGAGCTACAGAGATAATCTGGGAGAGAGTGTGTGTTTCTGTGTGTGTTCCAGTTTCTGATTTTCTAAATGCATCACTCTATGCACTTTCCAAAAGGCATAAAATCATTATCACCCTGGGATCATATTCTACCCTGGATGTCATTCAGCAATTTTATAGGAAAATGAATCTGGTTCATGTTAAAGTCATGAATTATTTCAAATTTAAGTAAAAATAAGCTCCAAATCCTAACGAAGAGGCAACTTATTTCGCTTCCAGAGAATTATATACTCATTCATAAGAATCAGTTCCCATCCATTTCCAGATGAGAAGATAAAAGTCTTGGTAAAAATTCTGAAAGTGAAAGTCACTCAGTCGTGTCTGATTCTTCGGGACCCCGTGGACTATACAGTTCATGGAATTCTCCAGGCCAGAATACTGGAGTGGGTAGCCTTTCCCTTCTCCAGGGGATCTTCCCAACCCAGGGAGCGAACTGGGGTCTCCTGCATTGTGGGCAGATCCTTTACCAACTAAGCTTACTTGCCTGGATAAAGTGAATTTTTTAAACAAATTTTTAGGCTAAAGAAAAAATTATCACAGAGGGAAAGTAAATAATACAAGCATCACATTATCCATCTGCAACACTGGATGTTATAAAATAGCACAATAACATCAAAGTACTACTGAGACAAAATGACTCTACCCAAGAATCCTATTACCAATAGAGTATTGATATCTCCATACATGGACATCACCAAGTGGTCAGGACTGAAATCAGATTAATTATATTGTTTGCAGCCAAAGATAGAGAAGCTCTAGATCATAGGTCATTAGGATAAATAAGACCTAGAGCTGACTGTGGCTCAGATCTTGAACTTCTTATTGCAAAATTCAGGCTTCAGTTGAAGAAAGTAGGAAAAAAACCCACTAGGCCATTCAGGTCTGACCTCAATAAAATCCTTTGTGTTTACACCCTGGAGGTGACAAACAGATTCAAGGGATTAGATCTGGTACAGTCCCTGCAGAATTATGGATGGAGGTTCATAATATTTTACAGGAGTCAGTAATCAAAACCATTCCAAAGAAAAATCCATGTTAAACCTCTTGAATTTGTAGCAGAGATCCACTGAAGCATTCATTATGTTTTAGTATTTCTCTTTCTATTCTTCACTTTGGATACTTTTTGATCTGCATTTTTCTATTCTGTCTTCAAGAGCAGTCATTAATTCTTCTGTTATATCCAACATGTATTGTTCTTATTCAATAGACTTTTCTTTCCAAATTTTAGTTTCCTATAAATGCCATTTTTTAAATATCTTTTATTTTCCTTCTATTACATTGACATTCTCCTTTAAATCTTTGCACATATTTATAATCAATTTTAAAAGATATTTTCCTGCTGATTCTATTATCTTAATCATATTGAGTTCTGCCCCAGTAAACAGATTTCCTTCTGTTTATGGGTACCACTTGCTCTTTTTTGTCATATACACATATATTTGAATGAAAGGTACCGTGATTGTTACATTGCTCAGTGTTTGGATTTTGATGTCTGCTTCATAATGAATTGAAGTCTATTTTTATAAGGCCTTTATGTTTCTTGTAGATCAATGTGGTCCTTTTAAGATTCATTATTAAGCCTAGCTACAGTAGCATTAAATAGCCTTTTTTCTAGAGCTAAATAGTCGTTTTTAAAGGTGATCTTTTGGGGGTATCTATGAATAGCTCTAATTGATCAACAAGGCCTCTCTACTTTAGCTAAATGGATAGGAAACATTTTCCCAACTCTGTGTGGGTTCTGGGAATGTTTATTTATTTTTTTTTTTCTTTCCACCTCCACACATATCTTCATGTGAATGTAAGGGGATCCCTATGCAGATTTCTGAAGCTTTTTCTCTGAGTAGCTCCATCTGCTATAGTATTTGAGTTTGCAAATTCTAGCCACTTCTGCTTCCTTGACCTCTCATTTTTGTATGACTGATGCACTCACCTTCAAATTTCTTTGCCTTTAGTGTAGACTGAGAAGTGCTTCTAGGCAGAAAGCCAAGGGGAATGTAGAACTCACTTTGTTTTATCTTTTTCCAGAGATCACAGTCTTATTGGCTTGTTGTGTAGTGCCTGAGAATCTTGTCTAATTTTCTCTTTATTCATGGCACATGGGCTAGTTCAATAATGATGACTCTATCATAGCTGGACCATAAAATCTCAGCATTTATTTTCAATGTAACGTGATAGGAGTATCTTGGCATTAATTTTATAAACTTTATATGTTATAAAAGTTTCTGCCTTTTTCTTGCTCTTCTCACGGCCTAATATTATGCTTGACATAGAGTTGGCCCTTAGTATATATTTGTTGAATGTGGGTGTGCATGCTCAGCTGTTCAGTTGTGTCCAACTCTTTACAATCTTTTGGACTATAGCCCACCGGGGTCCTCTGTCCATGGGATTTTTCAGGCAAAAATATTTGTTGAATAATTTAAAAAAATACTTGTAAGAAAATGCAAAAATTCTTCACAAAATGGACAACTGTTGCTTCAATGAATCAGTTAAAGAAACGTCTGAAATTCTAGTATGTATACCATTTTGCTTATTATTAATGAAATTTTTATGGGAGAGTGACATGCATTATAATATGTAAATAAATATTTATATTAAGATCAGTGCTCTGGATAAGGGGTTTCAACCACTGAATGACATTTATACAATCAATCTCAATGTGTGTGAGTCCGAGAGTCTTAAGAAAATTGTTTAATTTTTAAGCCATCATTAAAGACTTATACTTATTTTACCTAAGGACTTCCCTGGTGGCTCAGTGGTAAAGAACCTACCTGCTAATGTAGAAGACATGGGATCAATCCCTGGGTTGGGAGATTCCCTGGAGAAAGAAATGGCTCTCCAGTATTCTTAACTGGGAAATATCACGGTCAGAAGTTGTTGGCAGGCGACAGTTCATGGAGTCACAAGGAGTCCAACCTGACTAGGGACCAGATGTCAACAAAATTTTATCTAAAGTGTGTAGAAATGCTCAAATACTGTCACTTCAATACGCCATGCATAGTCACCATTGGTCTACAGCTGCCCCAGATGAAACTGTCCTGTTTCATGCTTCAATCTCTAAGTTACCGACGTTGGTCTCCCTGACAGACTAACCCTACGCAGCATATGAATACCGTTTTGCTACAACTGACAATTTAACTCTAAGAAACCTGGGAAACTCACAGCAGAAATGGTTTCTTTGACTTCTGGGAACAATTCAACATTTGGCCACCATTACAGGAACCATTGCTAATTTATGTTCTAATTAACTTCCCAAGCCCATAATGATGGCTTGTTTTATTCTTTTTGAATCTCCACTCATTGTTTGCTTTTAAGGATTGCTTGGCTTAACAGGGTAAGGAGCTAAAACTTAATTTTATTTCAGATAAATTGGTAATAAATATATCCTGTTAAGAAAACATTCTAAGAAAAGCAAAAGAAAATCCATGAACCTCAACTAGTAAGTATTCTGTAGAGGAAATTCCTATAATCAAGGATTTAAGCAAGCCAGCCACCAATTATAAATTTAGTTCCCACAGGGGGCAAACCATTTAAGATACTAAAGCCATTCAGCTTTAAGACATATGGTTTCAACTTTTGATGCAAATCTAAAGGTGAAGCGTTCAATTTGAATAAAAAAAGAACAAAAGATGCTTAAATTCAAAACTGTTCTTTGAAATGAAGTTACCATCTTTATTGTTTCTTTTATTTTATATTACCCATGACTTTTTGCATAATCTTATATACTTACGGAACTTTAAACGCAAGAGAATCTATAGAACTTACGCAGCACACATGGTCCCACTCAAGGTGCTTCTTCAAACTACAGATTTGGGGCCTGTCTCACAGAGATTATAATTCAATTTATCAGAAATGGTCCTATAATATGGTTTGAAAAAAATATGTATAACTGGGGGCAGGAGAAGGGGACGACTGAGGATGAGATAGCTGGATGGCCTCACGGACTCGATGGATGTGAGTCTGAGTGAACTCTGGGAGACGGGGATGGACAGGGAGGCCTGGCGTGCTGTGATTCATGGGGTCGCAAAGAGTCGGACACGACTGAGCGACTGAACTGAACTGAACTGAACTGAGTGGAAGCACTAATATAGTTTAATTTTTCATTTTAAGAATAATAAAACTAAGACCCAGAACAATTAACTGATTAGCTTATTCTCTATGAAAGTTAGTGACTAAAAAAAAAGAAAAAAGCGATTATTATACTGGAATGCTGTTTTCTACTCTAGAGTTTTTTCCATTGCTGAATAGTCATTTTTTCCCAAAAGGAGAAATAATATTTATATATTATTATGTGGTATAGATCCTTGAAACTCTATCCTTAGTTTATGTCCCTTATCAATCTATACTTTCTCTCCAGGAGATCTCATCCACTGTCATAGTGTTATTCTGTATCTTTCTTTCACATCTGCCTCCAAAATTCTAGAACTACATATTCAATTGCTTAAGTAACCTTTTTATTTTAATCAACTTCAAACAAAGCACATGTAAAACTCAAACTTTTATTAATATGTGGCCAACTTTATCTGTCATTGTTCTCTGTATCTCTGAAGTTACACTATCAATAAACCCAGTTAAGCAAGTTAGAAGCCTGAGAGGGAATCTGCATACTCTTTTTTCTGTATTGTCACATCCAACGTTATCCAGTTCACAGTTTTTCTAAGTGTTAAATTAATGAAACAAGGAAGCCAATAGTCTCAAGTAATTCCTATATCTTTGGTTCAGTTCAGTTTAGTCGATCAGTCGTGTCCAACTCTCTGCGACCCTGTGAACTGCAGCACACCAGGCCTCTCTGTCCATCACCAACTCCTGGAGTTCACTCAGACTCATGTCCATCGAGTTGGTGATGCCATCCAGCCATCTCATCCTCTGTTGTCCCCTTCTCCTCCTGCCCTCAATCCCTCCCAGCCTCAGAGTCTTTTCCAATGAGTCAGCTCTTCGCATCAGATGGCCAAAGTACTGGAGTTTCAGCTTTAGCATCAGTCCTTCCAAAGAAAACCCAGGACTCATCTCCTTTAGAATGGACTGGTTGGATCTCCTTGCAATCCAAAGGACTCTCAAGAGTCTTCACCAACACCACAGTTCAAAAGCATCAATTCTTCAGCACTCAGCTTTCTTCACAGTCCAACTCTCACCTCCATAGGTGACCGCTGGAAAAAACCATAGCCTTGACTAGACGGACCTTTGTTGGCAAAGTAATGTCTCTGCTTTTGAATATGCTATCTAGGTTGGTCATAACTTTCCTTCCAAGGAGAAAGTATCTTTTAATCTCATGGCTGCAGTCACATCCTAAAGCAAACCTAAGCAAGCCTAAACTCAAGCCTATTAGTGCCTCAAGGTTAAGAAATCAAAATCTAAAACCAATCAGAATAAGCTTAAATTGATCATAATCTAGCTCTAAAACTTTGCCATGCCTCAAATAAATAAATTAATCCTGCTATAATCAATCAGCATTTACCCAGGATAACTTAATTCCTGTTCCTTATAGTCAACAACCGTCTCCCTTTGAGCAACTCTTCAAAGCTCCTCTCTGCTTCTTTAGACCAGATGCTTCTCTATTCATGATTCACTAAATAAAGCCTACTAGATCTGAAATGTAAATGTCTGTAAAATTTTTAACAGTATTTAGCAAGTTTGTTCAGATCTTCCTAAAGCAGGAGATAGATGGGCTCCCCTCCCCCAACTCCCAGGGTGAGCTGTTGGAGTTTGTTTCCTGTGAACCAATTCTCCAAGATCAAAATAGCAGGACAATCAAGAGAGGATGTTGTATGTACTTGACAACACGTGTGGTAAAAGACCACATATTTCTCATTCTCTAAGTCAAGGAGATGTTCCCGACTACATATGCACAGAAAGATTCTTTGGAGGTAAAAAATGGAGGGGGAACGGTTAGAGGAAGCACACTAACTAACTGAAACTGCTCACCCTGGCCAGGCATCAAAGTAACCATTTGCATGATTTGTTATTATGGCCGGAGTCCTGGTAAGGAACATGGAACTAATAAGCCAGGACCAACAGGAAGAATTCAAGAAAGGTCAAAAGGAGACACCACATGTCTGACCACCTCCCAGAATCCTTCTTGCTGGCATCCATCTTGGCTGAACAAGGAAGGACTCTGAGTCAGAATGATTGGCTAAAGAATCCAGAAGCTAATCTTATCACATAAAACCCAAGACCATAAAACAGCTCTGTGGCAGAACAGTTCTCCCAGATTCCCCTACCCTACTGCCCTCCACCCAGGTGCCCTTTCCCAGTAAAATCTCTTGCTTTGTTAGCACATGTGTCTCCTCAGACAATTCATTATGAGTGTTAGGCAAGAGCCCAGTTTCAGACCCTGGAAGTGGTCCCCTTTCCTGCAACAGAACTACCCTGCACTAACTGAAGGCAATCTACCTGTAAGCCTCTTTACCAGAATCCATCTTGGCTAAGAGATGTGCGCCCACACACAGGGGGACCCAGAAATATATGAAAGATGGACACAGAATTAGGCAAAGCGAGATGACTGGCAAAAGGGAACCCAGAAGTAAAGCCCCATAAAAGCAATTCAAAATTTCAGGAGAGTGAAACTCTCTCTCTGAATCCACTCATGTGTCTAACCACACAAACTGTTCTCTTTTTCCTATCAATAGACACTTGTTTCACTACTCTTCATCTTTGTGGGAATTCTTTTTGGCAAAGCTGAAGGGCTAGGGCCACTGGCCACTGGCCACTGGCCCAGGGGCTAGGATTCAGCTCTCTCATGGCCGCAGTCCCATCTCAATCTCTCGACAGGATCGGAAACCCTGCATCAAGTCTCTACAGGCCTAGTCCACCTGAGATCATTCCAAGCTAAGATCATCTTACTCATAGACAGCAGCAAGTGCTTTGGAAATGACTGCCTTCAGTGTTCCCTTCTTCCAATCATTCTTCACATTGCTGAAAATAAATCTTCTGAAAATGCAAATCTGATCATGTCAAATGCTACAATGTCTTCTGGTTGCCCTTGAGATAGATCCTAAAAATGTCACACTAGTTTATGTGGCCCCACTTAATTTATGCCTACTTTCAACCTCAATATAATGCAATCCTGTTTTTTGCTCTCTCTGTTCCAGTCATATTGGGATAATTTTTTGATCAATAGATTTAATAGAATTATACTTGTATGTGAGGAATAAAACTAATTTCCACTTGTTAAATATTAACTTGAAACCAACATAATTTCATTTGCCATTATTTACTTTATTCTCATTAATATCATTTATAAGTTATATTTCTTCTTGAATTGATTTTTTTATATAAAGAGATAATCTAAATTCTAGTTGTACTGTTTTAACACTATTGGCACACTCAAATAGAAGATACTTTTTTAAAAAGATGATTTTAAAATAAGATTTGTTGATATAACAAAAGTTTTTGAAAGAACGAAAGAATGCAGGAGACCTGAGTTTTATCTCTGGGTTGGGAAGATTCCCTGGAGGAAGACATGGCAACTCCCTGCAGTATTCTTGCCTGAAGAATCCCCCTATGGACAAAGGATCCTGGCAGGCTACAGTCCATAGGGTCACAGACATGACTGAGCAACTAAGCACACAGCAGACAACATCAGCACACAGCATTTATTGATGGTGTATTAGCTTCTAGCTATCCCACACTGACGGTCAGGAATGGCGGCGGTAAGGAGATACCCCTCATCCAAGGCAAGGAGCAGTGGCTGTGCTTTGCTGGAGCAGCCATGAAGAGATACCCAACACCCAAGGTAAGAGAAACCCAAGTAAGATGGTAGGTGTTGCAAAAGGGCATCAGAGGGCAGACACACTGAAATCATACTCACAGAAAACTAGTCAGTCTAATCACACTAGGACCACAGCCTTGCCTAACTCAAATGAAACCAAGCCATGCCTGAGGGGCAACCCAAGACGAGGGGGACATGATGGAGAGGTCTGACAGGGCGTGGTCCACTGGAGAAGGGAATGGCAAGCCACTTCAGTATTCTTGCCTTGAGAACCCCATGAACAGTATGAAAAGGCAAAATGATAGGATACCAAAAGAGGAACTCCCCAGGGAATTAGGTACCTTATATGCTACTGGAGATCAGTGGAGAAATAACTCCAGAAAGAATGAAGGGATGGAGCCAAAAAAACAAAACAAAACAAAACAATACCCAGCTGTGGATGTGACTGGTGATAGAAGCAAGATCTGATGCTGTAAAGAGCAGTACTGCATAGGAACCTGGAATGTCAGGTCCATGAATCAAGGCAAATTCGAAGTGGTCAAACAAGAGATGGCAAGGGTGAACGTCAACATTCTAGGAATCAGCGAACTAAAATGGACTGGAATGGGTGAATTTAACTCAGATGGCCATTATATCTACTACCGTGGGCAGGAATCTCTCAGAAGAAATGGAGTAGCCATCATGGTCAACAAGAGTCTCAAATGCAGTACTTGGATGCAATCTCAAAACGACAGAATGATCTCTGTTCGTCTCCAAGGCAAACCATTCAATATCACAGTTATCCAAGTCTATGCCCCAACCAGTAATGCTGAAGAAGCTGAAGTTGAACGGTTTTATGAAGACCTAAAAGACCTTTTAGAACTAATACCCAAAAAAGATGTCCTTTTCATTATAGGGAAGTGGAATGCAAAAGTAGGAAGTCAAGAAACACCTGGAGTAAGATGCAAATTTGGGCTTGGAATGCAGAATGAAGCAGGGCAAAAACTAATAGAGTTTTGCCAAGAAAATGCACTGGTCATAGCAAACACCCTCTTCCAGAAGACTCTACATATGGACATCACCAGATAGTCAACACCAAAATCAGATTGGTTATATTCTATGCAGCCAAAGATGGAGAAGCTCTATACAGTCAGCAAAAACAAGACCAGGAGATGACTGTGGCTCAGATCAGGAACTCCTTATTACCAAATTCAGACTTAAATTGAAGAAGTAGGGAAAACTGCTAGACTATTCAGGTATGACCTAAATCAAATCCCTTATGATTATACAGTGGAAGTGAGAAATAGATTTAAGGGCCAAGATCTGATAGATAAAGTGCCTGATGAACTATGGAATGAGGTTCCTGACATTGTACAGGAGACAGGGATCAAACCATCCCCATGGAAAAGAAATACAAAAAAGCAAAATGGCTGTCTGGGGAGGCCTTGCAAATAGCTGTGAAAATAAGAGAAGCGAAAAGCAAAGGAGAAAAGGAAAAGATATAAGCATCTGAATGCAGAGTTCCAAAGAATAGCAAGAAGAGATAAGAAAGCCTTCTTCAGCGATCAATGCAAAGAAATAGAGGAAAACAATAGAATGGGAAAGACTAGAAACCTCGTCAAGAAAATTAGAGATGCCAAGGGAACGTTTCACGCAAAGATAGGCTTGATAAAGGACAGAAATGGTACGGACCTAACAGAAGCAGAAGATATTAAGAAGAGGTGGCAAGAACACACAGAAGAACTCTACAAAAAAAGATCTTCATGACCCAGATAATCACGATGATGTGATCACTAATCTAGAGCCAGACATCTTGGAAAGTGAAGTCAAGTAGGCCTTAGAAAGCATCACTACAAACAAAGCTAGTGGAGGTGATGGAATGCCAGTGGAGCTGTTTCAAATCCTGAAACGTGATGCTATAAAAGTGCTGCCCTCAATATGCCAGCAAATTTGGAAAACTCAGCAGTGGCCACAGGACTGGAAAAGGTCAGTTTTCATTCCAATTCTAAAGAAAGGCAATGCCAAAGAATGCTCAAACTACCGCACAATTGCAGTCATCTCACAAGCTAGTAAAGTAACACTCAAAATTCTCCAAGCCAGGCTTCAGCAATACGTGAACCGCGAACTCCCTGATGTTCAAGCTGGTTTTAGAAAAAGGAGAGGAACCAGAGATCAAATTGCCAACATCTGCTGGATCACGGAAAAGCAAGAGAGTTCCAGAAAAGCATCTATTTCTGCTTTATTGACTATGCCAAAGCTTTTGACTGTGTGGATCACAATAAACTGTGGAAAATTCTGAAAGACATGGGAATACCAGACCACCTAACCTGCCTCTTGAGAAATCTGTATGCAGGTCAGCAAGCAACAGTTAGAACTGGACATGGAACAACAAACAAGAAAAGGAGTATGTCAAGACTGTATATTGTCACCCTGCTTATTTAACTTCTATGCAGAGTACATTATGAGAAACGCTGGGCTGGAAGAAGCGCAAGCTGGAATCAAGATTGTTGGGAGAAATATCAATAACCTCATATATGCAGATAACACCATCCTTATGGCAAAAAGTGAAGAGGAGCTAAAAAGCCTCTTGATGAAAGTGAAAGAGGAGAGTGAAAAAGTTGGCTTCAAGCTCAACATTCAGAAAACGAAGATCATGGCATCTGGTCCCATCACTTCATGGGAAATCGATGGGGAAACAGTGGAAACAGTGTCAGACTTTATTTTTGGGGGCTCCAAAATCACTGCCGATGGTGATTGCAGCCATGAAATTAAAAGACGCTTACTCCTTGGAAGAAAAGTTATGACCAACTTAGCATATTCAAAAGCAGAGACATTACTTTGGCTACTAAGGTCCGTCTAGTCAAGGATATTGTTTTTCCTGTGGTCATGTATGGATGTGAGAGTTGGACTGTGAAGAAGGCTGAGCGCCGAAGAATTGATGCTTTTGAACTGTGGTGTTGGAGAAGACTCTTGAGAGTCCCTTGGACTACAAGGAGATTCTGAAGGAGATCAACCCTGGGATTTCTTTGGAAGGAATGATGCTAAAGCTGAAACTCCAGTACTTTGGCCACCTCATGAGAAGAGATGACTCATTGGAAAAGACTCTGATGCTGGGAGAGATTGGGGGCAGGAGGAGTAGGGGATGACAGAAGATGAGATGGCTGGATGGCATCACGGACTTGATGGACGTGAGTCTGAGTAAACTCCGGGAGTTGGTGATGGACAGGGAGGCCTGGCGTGCTGCGATTCATGGGGTCTCAAAGAGTCGGACACGACTGAGCGACTGAACTGAACTGAACTGCTGAAACTTAATATCATCAGTTGGAACAGTAATGATGTTGATATATATAATGCACTGAATGCTTTCTAATGCCTACGGCTATGATACACAGTTTACGTGGTTTATCTCACTTGATCCTCATAACTATATCCAGATAGTTAATCCTATTCATTGGGTAAGTATATTAAAATGCCTGTAGATTAGTAAGCATTGCTATTGTTTGGCATTTATCTCTTTTGAGAGATGAGAAAAATTGAAGCACAGAACAGGTACATTTGGCCTATGGTTTAGCCAGGATTATTTCTTAGGTCTTCTAACTTCCAATGTTCTTTCCACAGATTTTTAACAAAGGAATACAAGCATGACATAAACTCTGACATTTACTTTTATCTTTGAAACTTGTTTTTCCCTTCTAGAAGCTTCCCCTTCTCCAGATGGCATCATCAAAACATGCCCCTGATCATTTTGAAGAGGACAGATGTTCCAGGATGTCAATGAAAGGTGTGTCCCTGGATAACAATTGTTAAAGTTCCAGAAATGGGTGCATGACCTAAAACACAGCAAGTCAGAACCCTTTTACAGCATTAACTATGGATATCGGAAATGAGTTTGTCTTTCCTTCTGTGATTACAGGTGCTGAGAACTTTGTGACTCTGGAGTGTCTAGGGGCTTTTTCATAGTATCCTGGCTAGCTTGTTTGAGAATTCAGCCAATACAAATAAAAGCTGTTTAAAGTGATAGAGAGGCTTAATCCTGATGACAATTTTGGAATGTCTCTAACTTTCCAGATTTAAATAAATCTGTTTGTGTGTGTGGAAGGGGATGGGGCAGTGTTTTTCTTAAACCTGTATGAGTTACATTTCAATCTCTTTAATAGAAGCTCAGATTAAAACACAGTTCGTTAAATAAAAATTGAATTGAAACAGGTTCTTGTGGTTACATTTCTGAAAGCGTGATACAATTTTCAGTTTATCCATTTCCTTATCTTTCCTCCTATCCTTCATCATGTCCTGTATTACTGTAGCCTTCTTTTCATCCCCTTTCTCCTTCCTTTCCTCCCTTTCTTCATGCCTTCTTTCTTTGTTGGTTTCCTCTTACTTTTCTTTCTAATTTGAGGGGGTCCGATAAGTTACATCCATCTTTCCCAGGCCCAAGCTGTGACACAGATCAGAGGCAGAGAGGGCAGCTGGATAAAGACAAATTCCTTTTATCTTTTGCAGGATTCTGTTTGCTGATATCCTGTAAAAGTTTTTGTATCTGTACTCCTGAGGGCTATTGAAGAAAGCTGTATTGTTTCACTGTTGCAATGTCTTTGTTTATAATCCTGAACTCCTAAACAAATTGAAAATGATCCCTGATGTTCTATTTTCTCAAAGTTCAGTTCAGTTCAGTTCAGTTGCTCAGTCCTGTTTGACTCTTGATGTCATCCAAACATCTCATCACCTGTCATCCCCTTCTCCTCCTGCCCTCAATCTTTCCCAGCATCAGGGTCTTTTCCAATGAGTCAGCTCTTCACATCAAGTGGCCAAGTATTGGAGTTTTAGCTTCAGCATCAGTCCTTCCAATGAACACTCAGGATTGATCTCCTTTAGGATGGACTGGTTGGATCTCCTTGCAGTCCAAGGGACTGTAAAGCGTCTTCTCCAACACCACATTTCAAAAGCATCAATTCTTTGGCACTCAGCTTTCTTTATAGTCCAAATCTCACATCCTTACATGAATTTTCAACTAGATTTTCTCAAAGAGATTCCTTAAATATGTGATAGAATTAATCAGGTAAAACTCTCTGGGCTTAGACTTTGTCAGAAAGTGTTTAATTATAAATTTTAATTATCTAAGTTTTTCTGGAGTATTCACGTCTTCTGTCATTGGTCATAATGTGTGTCTTTCAAGAAATACGTCCACTTCATTCACATGGTCGAATATATTGCCACGTATTGCCCACAATATAAGTTTATCGTCTTTATAATATGTTTATGTAATCTGTAGTGTTTCCCTATTGTTTAACGCCCAGCTTAATATTCATAATTGGCACAGCTCTCAATTTTTTTTTCACTATTTTGTTGGTCCTTGAAAAGAGCCAGCTTTTGGTTTCATTGATTTTCTTTATTTTTTTTGCCCAATTTCTTTATTTCAGGATTCTGTTCTGCTTTTTGTCTCCTTTCTTCTACTTTCTTTGCATTTAATTTGCTTTTCTTTTCCTAGGTTAAGGTAGAGCTTAGATGACTGATTTAAAAACTTTCTTTTCCAATAAATAAATAAATGAAATAATTCATTTCTCCTTAAGCAATGCTTTATTTGCGTACTACAAATTTTTACATTTGGAGTTTTTATAAATGTTTTATAGAAACATTTAATAATTTTATTTGTATTTTTGTTTGTTCTGAGAGTTATAGGACTGTTGCTTACTTTCTGTATATTCGTTCCATTTGTTTCAAGAAGATCTATTATTGATCTTGAACATAACACTAAGTAATTTCAATTATTTGAAATTTATTGAGACTTGCTCTATGGTCCAGAATACAGTTCAGAATCTAGTCTTATATGTATATCCTTCAGTTGTTTGGTATGGTACACTGTACAAATTTTATTTTATTTTTTATTTTTTAAAATTTTTTAATATTTTCTTTAATTTTTATTTTTACTTTATTTTACTTTACAATACTGTATTGGTTTTGCCATACATTGACATGAGTCCACCACGGGTGTACATGCGATCCCAAACATGAATCCCCCTCCCACCTCCCTCCAGTTGGAGAGCAAAATTCACATTTTCTTTCCATGTATTCTCATAATTCTCAAAATGTCTAACTAAAATGGAATATTTATTTTTCTCTTGTGTTCCATAATTTTTGGTTTATCTTTCAAATTGTTCTTATTAGATAATATATATTTCATATCATTTGTTCATAAATTGATCATTTTGTCATTATAATGTGTAACTCTTTATCTCTAGAAAAGTTATTTCTCTGAGTCAACTTTATTCTATATAAATATAACTGCTGTATCAATGTAATAATTATATTTTCCATTTTATGTCAATTTCATCATTTTACTTCTAATTTATATTGTTATGTTTATTTAAAATATAAACATCATATATTGGGTTGCTTATATATAGGGTACAGTCTGATCCTGGGTTTTATTCATTCTAACAATTTTCACTACATAATGTTTTAGGTCATTCAGATACATTATAGATATAAATATGCTTGGATTTAATTCTACCATCTTGATATTGGTATCATGTATCTTTCCTCAATATTTCTTTTCCTGTATTATTTTGAAATTATTTTTATCAACTTTTTATTGCATTTCACTCTTCTCTTAGCTGTGTGTATGTGTGGTTCCTCATAGATTTAAGACACATTTCACCCATCACATTCTCATTCCCTAAAATACTGTAGCACTTCAGCATCACAATTGTATATGTCCCATCCTTCTTATATTACCATTATTCAATTTATTTTTATGTATTTTACAGCTCCACCAATAAATTGTCATTAGTTTTCTTAAATCAGTCTGTTCTTCTCAGAAATATTAAAACAAGCAAAAAAAAAAGTCTCAAGCGTAACACATGCTGTCTATGGTGTAGTGAAAGTGAAAGCTGCTCAGCCGTGTGCAGCTCTTTGCAACCCCATCCACTACACAGTGCACGGAATTCTCCAGGCCAGAATATTGGAGTGGGTAGCCTTTCCCTTCTTCAGGGGAGTTTTCCAACCCAGGGGTCGAACCCAGATCTCCTGGATTGCAGGCGGGTTCTTTACCGACTAAGCTATCAGGGAAGCCCCTGAGCTGTGAGGGAAGCTCTGTGGTGCCTTGTGGTTAATTTCGGGTTCCCAGGAGGCTCCACCTCCTTTCAGAAGGAAGAGCTTTTGTTTACAGTAGCTGTAGTGCAAATCTGACGGAATAACCATCTCACGTGTATTTGGCTTAATATGTATGTTACTTTTTTATAGCTAAACGTATTTATTTTTAATTGAAGGATGATTGCTCTACAATATTGTGTTGGTTGTCGCCAACCATCAGCATGAATTGGCCGTAGGGATAGCTACGCCTCTCCCGTGTGAACCACCCTCCCAGCGTGTTTCACTTTTTTACCGTTACACTTGTGGAGTTGTAATGGACTCACATACACACTTTCATTCTGTTGTCTTTTGTCAGGCATTATTTCTTTATACAAGTCATCAGTTACTGTTTTTGTTGTCCATATACAACTTTTCTTTTTCCCTCTTGCTTAAGACTTTTTTTTTTTTTTCCTCAAATTCCATCAATTTTGCTTTTATAAGGCTCATGGTATTTTCTTTGTGTTTCTTTTCATTAAGGATCATGGTGCTTACTTGGTCTGAACAATTACGGTTTTCATTGTCTTTAAACACATATTTTACATTCATAAGTATTTTTGTCTTTCTTTTTGTAATCCCAAATATGCATATGTTAGACCACTTCACTTTGCAGTCCAATTAACTGAAGACCTTTACATTTTCCTCCAAACCATTCTATTTTTTTTCTCCTTTTCAATTTGGATGCATTCTCTTGTTTTTTCCATGTTCACTTATCTTTTGTTCAGTGTCTTGTAAGCTCTTAAAACAGAACAGCAACTTTTCCACTTTAGATATTCTAGTATTCACTATGGGGCTTCCTCAATGGTACAGTGGTTAAGAATCTTCCTGTCAATGCAGGAGTTGCAAGAGATGTGGGTTTGACCCCTGGGGTCAAGATCCCTGGAGTAGGAAATGGCTACCCACTTCAATATTCTTGCCTGGAAAATATCCAAGGACAGAGGAGCCTGGCAGGCTACAGACCTAAGGGTTGCAAAGAGTCAGACACGAATGAGCGTGCACGCAACCTAGAAATTCCACTCTATTCATTTTACAGTTTCTGTTTTTCTGCACATTATACTTTTGTTTTGCATAGCTTTCTTAAATGTATTTATAATAGCTGTCTTAAAGCCCTAATATGCTAATTTGGTCATTTCTGTACTTCTGAGCCTATTTCTACTGACTAAAGTTTCTCATGGTTCCTACTTACAGTTTTTTCTTTATTCATAAATCCAGTATTTGAATGTCATTAAAGATTATTACATTTTACTTATAGGTACACATAATATCACTTTTGAGTATGTGGCTAATTCTAGTCACTGAAAGAAAATGTTCTACACAAGTGCTTCCCAAAATATCTGTGGTTAAAGAGCAGGTTTATTTTTCTCTTTTTATTAGAGTCCTTCACAGATAAGCACTTTTGTAAAATAAAGTGAAAGTGAAATACTAGGGGAAAAAGAAATAAAAGATATACAAAGGACAAGATATAATTGAGTAGTTCTAGCATAGTTCTAAAATTGTTGGCTTTTATCTCTTCAATATCATCTTTTCTCTTTCCACGATCTTAACTCTTTCTGTAGCTCCAATTGAACATGTATTGTTTACTCATGTATTCATTGTATTTTTCTCTTCTCTTTTAAATTTTGCATTTGATTTTTATATCCAGTATTTCTTACTTCCTTGGTGGCTCAGACAGTAAAGTGTCTGCCTACAACGCGGGAGACCCAGGTTCAACCCTTGGGTCTGAAAGATCCTCTAGAGAAGGAAATGGCAACTCACTCCAGTACTCTTGCCTAGAAAATCCCATGGACAGAGGAGCATAGTAGGCTCCTACAGTCCATGGGGTCGCAAAGAGTCGGACATGACTGAGCGATTTCACTGACTCTCTCACTCACTCATCCAGTATTTTACAAATCTATTCATACTGTCTGTCAATCTTCTGGATTCCAAGTTTCTATCTTTTCTTATGGATTTGTGTTTCTCAGAATGTGAATCATATAAAATCATTTTGAGTTCAATAATTATAATTTATAATACATATTATATTATATATTGTAAATATATATAATATTATATATATTATAATAATAATTTATAACTTCTTCCTTCAGAAATAATTTAAATTAGTCTCTGTTACATGCCTGGATTCACTGCCCATCTAAATACAACTGCAAAACTTAACCATTGCTGGCCTGCCCAGGTGAAAGGCAACTGGCTGGTATATTTTCCATATACAACCCTGGGATTTAGCTTTTCTCTCAACATGCCAGCTTGCTGAAGAATATGTTCAACTCCTCAATTGCTTTCCCTAAATAAGCAAAGAAAATCAAAGTTATGTTGTGTGTTGAGTTTAACCCTGAGTTCGCTACTTCTATCAAGTTTTAAGGTGGTAATTCCTCACTGTGTTACTATTCTTCAATGCATTGAGAAAGATTTTTCTTAGAGTTTATCCAACTTTCTCTGTTGCATTCAGCAACAAGATTGGCCTGATATATGTAATCCACAGTTATTCTAATGGAAATTCTAATCAATTTTTAGTTGAATGCCCTTCTGATTCCAGGAATTCTGACTCTTTCCCTAGATCCGGGAGTGGGGAAGAAGGCTGAAGCTAAATCAAGTGGGACCTCCATCTTGTTAGCCAGAGTAACTGTCATATCCCTGGACACATGACCTAGGCTGCTCCAATCGGAACTGTTTGCAGAATCCTTACTGGAAATTCTGAAACAGAAGAATTATTTGTATCCTATAATTGATGGCATGTAGTTGTAATGGCTAATTTTATGTGTCAGTCTGACTGAATCAGAGAAGCCCAGGTATTCTTGATGTGTCTATGAAGGTGTTTCCAGAGGTGAGTAGCCCTGGACTGGTGAGCTGGATAAAGTAGGTGCCCTCCATCTCTGCCATGAGAGTGAGCATCAGCAAATCCCCTGTGGACCTGAATAGAATAAAAAGGTGAAAGACAGTTGAAGTCACTCTCTGCCTGACAAAATGAGCTGGGATGTCAGTTTCTCCTGCTCTCAGCCTCTTGGTCTTCAGGCATTCAGATTCAAATTGCGACGTCCATCAGCAAACCTCTTGCTCTCAAGCCTTTGAACTATCCCATTGGCTTTCTGGGTTCTCTAGCTTGCAGAGGGCAGATCATGGAATTCTCAATTTCCATAATCACATGAGCCAATTCTTTATAAGAAATTTTATTTTATATATGAATAAATGCACATATATGCACATACAAGTATTATGCATGCAAGTTTAATGTGAATGATACATAAGTTATATGTACATGTTATAAAATACTATAAACAGAACCAATAGATAGATATAGATACATGTATAAATGTCTACCCAAATATAGAGATATAGATACATATTATATAGCTGTATGTATTCCCTTGTGGCTCAGATGGTAAAGAATTCACCAGCAATGTGGGAGACCTGGTTTTGATCTCTGGGTTGAGAAGATCCCCTGGAGAAGGGCATGGTAACCCATCCAATATTCTTGCCTGGAGAATCCGCATGAACAGAGGTGCCTGGTGGACTACAGTCCATTGGGATTGCAAAGAGCTGGACATCACTGAGCAACTAAGTACAGCATGGCACATATATGTTTATATGTATCACAGTACATGCATCTCTATATGTGTAAACAACATGTTTATATATATGTGCATATAAATGCATGCATTTTAAAGACAGCACATATGTATGCATGTGTGTGTGTTAGTTCCTCATTCGTGTCTGACTCTATGCGACTCTGTGGCCTGCCAGGCTCCTCTGTCCATGGAATTCACCAGGCAAGAATACTGGAGTGCGTTGTCATGCCCTTCTCCAGGGGATCTTCCTGATCCAGGAAACGAACCTGGGTTTCCCGCATTGCAGGCAGATTCTTTACCCTTTGAACTACCCGGGAAGACCATATGTATGCATAATCATATATATACAAAGATATGTGTGGCATTTTTATATCTATGTCTATGTAATCTGCAAATATGCATCTACAGATATATTTCTATATGTTTATATTCTACTGTATTTCATATGTACATTAGATATATGTATATCTATGTAGATATGCCTATACATATAGACATGATAGATACACATTATCTATATATTTATATATCTCTATTATAGATATATATCCATCTATCCTATTGGTTATGTTTCTCTTGAGAACCCTCACTAATAGCTTTTGATACCAATAATGATTCTAGAGGAACAGAATCTTAAGGATGAGTTTTCTAAATTGCTTCTGCTGCTGCTAAGTCACTTCAGTCATGTCTGACTCTGTGAGACCCCAGAGATGGCAGTCCACCAGGCTCCCCCATCCCTGGGATTTTCCAGGCAAGAACACTGGAGTGGGTTGCCATTTCCTTCTCCAATGCATGAAAGTGAAAAGTGAAAGTGAAGTCACTCAGTCTTGTCTGACTTCTAGCAATCCCATGGACTGTAGCCTACCTGGCTCCTCCATCCATGGGATTTTCCAGGCAAGAGTACTGGAGTGGGATGCCATTGATTTCTCCTAGAGTCTCTGAAATAAGCTTTCTCATGTGATTATATTTAAATGTGTTTAAGAAACCAAAAATAGAATCACCATGAACCAGTGATACCATTACTGAACATATACCCAGAGAAAAATAATAATTCATAAAAAGACACACACACCCAATGTTCATTGCAGCACTATTTACAACCGCCAGGACATGGAACCAACCCACACGTCCTCAACAGAGGGATAAAGATGATGTGGTACATGTATATAATAGCATATTTATTCAGGCATAAAAAGAAATGAAATTGGGTCATTTGCAGAGACGTGGATGGACCTAGAGATGGTCATACAGAGTGAACTCAGAGAGAGAGAAATGAATATCGTATATGAAGGCATTTATATGAAATCTAGAAAAATGGTATAGAGACACAGATATAGAGAACAAACGTGTGGATACCAAAGGGGGAAGGGGAAATGGAATGAATTGGAAGACTGAGACTGACATATATACACCACTGTGTATTAAGCAGATAACGGTTGAGCACGCTACCGTGCAGCCTAGGGAACGCTACTCAGCACTCTGTGGTGACCGAAGTGGGAAGGAAGTCCAGAAAAGAGGGATATATGCATACGTAAAGCTGATTCACTTTGCTGTACAGCAGAAACTAACACAACATGGAAAAGCAAGTGTAATGTAATACAAACTGATTCGAAATAAAGTTGTTAATGACTCTATTTCCAGCAGTAAAGAGATTGCTGGTAGTTCACGGTATCATCTGGCAATGGAGATACGTAATCTACCTTCATTGGATATTCCTAATAAACCATTTCTAAGAAACAAGGTGTTGGATTAGTGTGTATATGATTCTTTGGAACATTTTGGGGCAGTTAAAGTGAATATATTGTTTGTTGCTGCTTGTTTTTTGACTAATAGCTTGTTTTTATGCCATTGCTTATTTTTATGTCACTGGACAAAAAAGTGGATGAGAAGCATGAAGTTAGGGATTTAAATTCCCAATTTAAGTATGAATGACCCAAATGCTTCTATGTGTACCTTGCAGGAGGCCCTTCAATATTGTTAAAGCAATTTTGACACAGTGAAAAAAAAAAAAAATGACCCATAGATAAAGCTTAAATTGTAGACCAGAAATGAAAACTTTCCAAAGAAATAACATCATATCCCAAACAACTTACCTAAAGATAAGAAGTGCATGATAGAATTTGATTTTTTTTGGTCATATGAATCAGTTAGTTCCCTTATTTTCTTAGAGTCAATTTACTTGAATTTCTGTATCTTGCTTACTTATCAATAACTACCCAAGGTATCCTAACAGATTCAACTGTGATGCCCCTGAAATTGAAGGAAGAACACAGGACTTTGTGAAGTTAAATCTTTGACATATACAACAGAGACTAAAGAATGAATGGTAGCCATCAGTAAACACTACAGCAGAGATATCTTGAAAAAGATCTTTTGATTAGGCTACATTGTCAACAGACCGTCTCTGGAGTAGTCACCGTGAAGGAATTATGAAATTTTGGTATTGCTGTTAGCCTGGATGGATTCATGGTTTAGCCATTATTCACTTCACTTTACAGGTAAGAAAATAACAGTGCAGAGGATCTAAGTAATTCACCAAGAGTAACAAAACAGGAATAGGATGCTTATTTTAATTTTTTTTAATCCATTTTAACTGAAAACAAAACACAACTTATGTTTACTTAATCAGGAATTCTTACATTATTCGTTTTCCTTTAAAATCAATATTAGTCATTGATCTTAAATGTGTTTACATATGACTTGATTTGCCTCTGTGTACTGCTTTCTCTGTATTCTTACAGTAAGATTTATTGCCAGGAACATTCATTCCTTGGCTTGGGCCTCTTAAATGCTCACTACACTGTACATTGATATGTTTAGATCAGTATCTTCAAATGTCCTTCAGAATTTGTGCATTACTCCTACTGTTCACCAAACATCTCCCCCCCATCCTTTATTTTCTCATGGGGAGAAATTCAGCTCAAATTTTCTGCCTCTGGTCCTCCAATAATCTGTTTCTGGTTTTGGCACATATATAAGGAATTTTATAAAACACTGTCTGCCCTTCAAAGAGAAAGGTGGGTTTAGATTTCAGCCAGCTGCCAAGTAAGAAATTTTAATTTTTTAACAACCAAGAGAAAAAAATCCTGTTCTTTTCATTTTTTACTAGTGCTGCCACAGTGATAGTGGTGGGAAGTTTGTTTTGTGTTTTTTTTTTTTCCCCTAAACTTTGGGAAATATTCTAATTGGTTATCCTGCCACAAAACACTGCTTCTCTGAATTTTAATTAGGGGCATCATTTAACTCCTCTTTTAGCTATAAATTGCAAGTCTGAGGATCAATTTTATCTTGGTACTGGTCTTTCTGATGTGCAATGGGCCTGTTGCCCAGCCTGTTTTCTGGGCTGGTGGTCAGCCATCAAACCCCATTTGGCCATTTGAATAACAATTGAGACAAAAAAGCATATGACAGAATCTCTATACCACACATTTACTTCCTGGGCCTCGATGACTGTGAGGTTAGTGATGTGTTACAAAATAAATACATAAAAATAAAAACAAGGAGTTAAAGACTGTTTAGCATACAAGCAAAGAAAAACAAGGGACTAAGGGGAGATGTCAAAAAAGCAGGAGAGTTCCAGAAAACGTCTACTTCTTCTTTATTGACTATGCCAAAGCCTTTGACTGTGTGGAGAATTCTGAAAGAATAAACTGTGGAGAATTCTGAAAGAGATGGGCATACCAGACCACCTGACCTGCCTCTTGAGAAACCTGTATGCAGGTCAGAAAGCAACAGTTACAATTTGACATGGAACAACAGACTGGTTCCAAATAGGAAAAGGAGTATGTCAAGGCTGTATATTGTCACACTGCTTATTTAACTTTCATGCAGAGTACATCATGAGAAATGCTGGACTGGAAGAAACACAAGCTGGAATCAAGATTGCTGGGAGAAATATCCATAACCTCAGGTATGCAGATGACACCACCCTTATGGCAGAAAATGAAGAGGAACTAAAGAGCCTCTTGATGAAAGTGAAAGAGGAGAGTGAAAAAGTTGGCTTAAAGCTCAACATTCAGAAAACGAAGATCATGGCATCTGGTCCCATCACTTCATGGGAAATCGATGGGGAAACAGTGGAAACAGTGTCAGACTTTATTTTTTGGGGCTCCAAAATCACTGCAGATGGTGGCTGCAGCCATGAAATTAAAAGACACTTACTCCTTGGAAGGAAAGTTATGCCCAACCTAGATAGTATATTCAAAAGCAGACATTACTTTGCCAACAATGGTCTGTCTAGTCAAGGCTATGGTTTTTCCAGTAGTCACCTATGGATGTGAGAGTTGGACTGTGAAGAAAGCTGAGCACCGAAAAATTGATGCTTTTGAACTGTGGTGTTGGAGAAGACTCTTGAGAGTCTCTTGGACTGCAAGGAGATCCAACCAGTCCATTCTAAGGGAGATCAGTCTTGGGTGTTCATTGGAAGGACTAATGCTAAAGGTGAAACTCCAGTACTTTGGCCACGTCATGAAGAGTTGACTCATTGGAAAGACCCTGATGCTGGGAGGGATTGGAGGCAGGAGGAGAAGGGGACAACGGAGGATGAGATGGCTGGTTGGCATCACTGACTCGATGGATATGAATTTGAGTGAACTCCGGGAGCTGGTGATGGACTGGGAGGCCTGACATGCTGTGATTCATGGGGTCACAAAGAATCGGACACGACTGACCCACTGAACTGAACTGAAGGGGAGATGATGTTAGGCAGAAGACAAGTGGGATGTGATTTTGCCCATCCCAAGTGTGCACTAATTAAAAATGACAATCATTTCTTACAAAGTAAAAATGAATGAGAGCTTGCACTGTCTCTTTGGAAACTAAAATATCTACATGCTAGCCCTATGACATCATCCTAACTCCTGGACAGTGAACATTCTGTCATGTCAGAGGGCCACATCATACTGGGTAAAAAGTTGCTGTTATGAGTAATATGGTTTCTAGGAGTCATGTATGGATGTGAGAGTTGGACTATAAGCTGAGCGCTGAAGAATTGATGCTTTTGAACTGTGTTGTTGGAGAAGACTCTTGAGAGTCCCTTGGACTGCAAAGAGATCCAATCAGTCCATCACAAAGGAAATCAGTCCTGAGTGTTCATTGGAAGGACTGATGCTGATGAAACTCCAATACTTCTCCCACCTGATGTGAAGAGTTGACTCATTTTCAAAGACCCTGATGCTGGGAAAATTTGAAGGCAGGAGGAGAAGGGGACGACAGAGAATGAGATGGTTGGATGGCATCATCAACTCAATGGACATGAGTTTAGATAAACTCTGGGAGTTGGTGATGGACAGGAAGGCCTGTTGTGCTGCAGTCCATGGGGTCACAAACAGTCAGACATGACTGAGTGACTAAACTGAATGGAACTGACTGATTAGTAATATTGGACACCACCATCAATAATACTGGACAACAAACCACTAATATTGAATAACCTCTATGTGATACTTAAGAAGAAAAATTAAGGCAAAACATTTTTATAGAAGCAAAATTTTTTAACTCTGTGACTTAGCTGTCACACCTCAGCACAAGTATAATCAAATTTGAGGCTGACCTTTTCTTTGTTGCTGTTCAGTTGCTAACTCATGTCTGACTCTGCGACCCCAGGAACAGAAGCACAGCAGGCTTCCCTGTCCTTAACTACTTCCTGGATAGTGAAGTTTGGGAGTATGCCCAAACTCATGTCCATTGCCTCAGTGACGCCATCCAACCATCTCATCCTCTGCGCCCCCTTTTCCTCTTGCCCTCAATCTTTCCCAGCATCAGAGTCTTTCCCAATGAGTCAACTCTTTCCATTAGGTAGGCAAAATATTGGAGCTTCAGCTTCAATCCTTCCAGTGAATATTTAGGGTTGACTTCCTTTAGAATTGACTGGTTTGATCTCTAAGATCTCCTCTTAGGATGATATATACAGAAATTTGTAAGTCTAAGCATATACTCTGTTGGATTGGGAGACACATCAGAATCCAAAGGTCCAACATGGACTCAAGAAATACCTTTCATTCAGGATGTTTGCGGGCTTCCCTGCTGGCTCAGATGGAAAGAATCTGTCTGCATTGTGGGAAACATGGTTCAACCCTGAGGTCAGGAAGACTCCCTGGAGAAGGGAATGGCCATCCACTCCAGTATTCCTGCCTGGAGAATTCCACGGACAGAGGAGTTTCCTAGGCTACAGTCCATAATGGTCACAAAGAGTTGGACGTGACTGAGCAACTAAGACGTTCATTTTCCAGATGTTTGTGACCACTCCTCTTAAGATATTTGAGAACATCAACTTTAAATAAAATGTCAAATGGAACACCACAGATGATAAAAGGAGCCAGAATTAAAGAGTAGCAAAGAAGACAGTCTTCTTCAAGAATGCTAAGGGCGTTTGACCCAGTTCTATGCCAACCCCAAAGAAGTCTGGTGCTGGATCTATTCTTTGAATTCAATACCTGATTCATTTTCAAAATCACCTTGATTCCAACAAAGAGTCATAATGTCATTTTCTGTTTTCTTGTTCACATCTAGATATTATGCTTCTTGTTTTCCATTCTCCGTACACTGACACTCCTAAAGAGCTAGCCTCTTTGTTTTTTTTTTTTTTTCTTTCCCCTATATTTTTCCCTTAAGAAACCATTTTAGATTTCCTGACCTGGTCCATACCAACATCCATCAAGACTGAATATCACTCTAAGGTACCTCTCTCTCCCTTCTCTCCTGAACTAATATCTCTATCACCTTTTCACTCTTGCAGATGTGTGTTTAATGTGAGTGTTTATTTTCTAATTTCTGGGCAAAATGTATCAGTAAGATGTGAAAACTCACTTCACATAGATGTCAAATCAGTTCAGTTCAGTTCAGTCACTCAGTCATGTCCAACTCTTTGCAACTCCGTGGGCTGAAGCATACCAGGCTTCCCTGTCCATCACCAACACCCAGAGCTTGCTCAAACTCATGTCCATAGAGTCGGTGATGCCATCCAACCATCTCATCCTCTGTCATCACACTTCACCTCCTGCTTTCTATCTTTCCCAGCATTAAGGTCATTTCCAGTGAGTCAGTTCTTTGCATCAGGTGGCCAAAGTATTGGAGCTTCAGCCTCAGCATTAGTCCTTCCAGTAAATATTCAGGACTGTAGGATTCAATGTTTTTATCACCTTGCAGTCCAAGGGACTATAGTCTTCTCCAACACCACAGTTCAAAAGCATCATTTCTTTGGCACTAAGCTTTCTTTACAGTCCAACTCTGACATTGATACACGACTACTGGAAAAATCATAGCTTTGACTAGATGGACTTTGTTGGCAAAGTAATGTCTCTGTTTTTTAATATGCTGTCTAGGTTGGTCATAGATTTTCTTCCAAGGAGCAAGAATCTTTTAATTTCATGGCTTCAGTCACCATCTGCAATGAATTTGGAGTCCAAGAAAATAAACTTAGCTGCTGTTTCCACCGTTTCTTAATCTATTTGCCAAGAAGTGGTGGGACCAGATGCTATGATCTTCATTTTCTGAATGTTGAGTTTTAAGCCGATTTTTTCACTCTCCTCTTTCAGTTTCCAAGAGGCTCTTTAGTTCTTTTCCACTTTCTGCCATAAGGGTGGTGTCATCTGCATATCTGAAGTTATTGATACTTCTCCCAGCAATCTTGATTCCAGCTTGTGCTTCATCCTGCCTGGCATTTCACATGAGGTACTCTGCATATAAGTTAAATAAGCAGGGAGACAATATACAGCCTTGACGTATTCCTTTCCCTATTTGGAACCAGTCCATTGTTCCACGTCTGGTTTTAACTGTTGCTTCTTGACCTGCATACACATTTTTCAGGAGTCTAATAAGGTGGTCTGGTAGTCCCATGTCTTTAAGAATTTCCACAGTTTGTTGTGATCCACATAGTCAAAAGCTTTGGCATAGTCAATAAAGCAGAACTAGATTTTTTTTTTTCTGGAACTCTCTTACTGTTTTTAATGATCCAAGGGATTTTGGCAATTTGATTTGTGGTTCCTCTGCCTCTTCTAAATCCCGCTTGAACATCTGGAGTTTCTCGGTTCACATACTGTTGCAGCCGCGCTTGGAGAATTTTGAGCATTACTTTACTAGTGTGTGAGATGAGTGCAATTGTGAGGTAGTTTGAACATTCTTTGGCATTGCCTTTCTTTGCGATTGGAATGAAAACTCACCTTTTCCAGTCCTGTGGCCACTGCTGAGTT
Source organism: Ovis aries (assembly GCF_016772045.2). Taxonomy (NCBI): domain Eukaryota; kingdom Metazoa; phylum Chordata; class Mammalia; order Artiodactyla; family Bovidae; genus Ovis; species Ovis aries. Next base: position 94,297,269 of record NC_056060.1, read on the forward strand.
TTCCAAATTTGCTGGCATATTGAGTGCAGCACTTTCACAGCATCATATTTTAGGACTTGAAATGGCTCAACTGGAATTCTGTCACCTCCACTAGCTTTGTTTGTAGTGATGCTTCCTAATGCCCACTTGACTTCACATTCCAGAATGTCTTGTGTGATCACACCATCATGGTTATCTGGGTCATTAAGACCGTTTTTGTATAGTTCTTCTTTGTATCCTTGCCACCCTTTCTTAATATTTTCTGCTTTGTTAGGTCCATACCATTTCTGTCCTTTATCGAGCCCATCTTTGCATGAAATGTTCCCTTGGTATCTCTAATTTTCTTGAAGAGATCTCTAGTCTTTCCCATTCTGTTGTTTTCCTCTATTTCTTTGCATTGATCACTGAGGAAGGCTTTCTTATCTCTTCTTGCTATTCTTTGGAACTCTGCATTCAGATGGGTGTATGTCTCCTTTTCTCCTTTGCATATAGCTTCTCTTCTCAGCTATTTTTTTTTTCCTCAATCAAATTTTTATTTTGAAAAAATCAAAATTTTGGAAAAGATAAAAGGCGTATACAATGAACAGCATGCATTCCTCACCTGGATTCACCAGCTGTTAAAATTCTGCCACATTGGGAAGTAAGCTTGAGACAATATGAGATTTCACTGTCAATTGGTCTAGTCATTAAGTTGTGCCTGACCCTTTGAGACGCCATGGACTGTAGCCCACCAGCATCCTCTGCCCATGGGATTTTCCAGGCAAGAATACTGGTGTGGGTTGCCATTTCCTTCTCCAGGTGAAAGGATCAAATTCAAGTCTCCTGCATTGACGGGAGGATTATTTATTACTGAACTACCAGGGAAGCACTTCACCATAAATACTTCAGCAGATATTCATATTCATAGATGATCTAGAAAAGACAATATAGATAAGAGCATCACAATATCATTCTTGCACTGAAGAATACAAGTAATGCTTTACGCATATATGTAATATTTTGTATATAACACATGCAGTATTTTTAAGGTCTCCTCAGAGAACCATTTTGCCTTTCTGCATTTCTTTTTCTTGGGGATTTTTTTTTTTATCATTGCCTCTTGTATGAACCTCCATTCATAGTTCTTCAAGCACTCTATCAGACCTAATCCCTTGAATCTATTTGTCACTTCCACTGAACAATCGTAATTGATTTAATTTATATCATACTGAATGGTATAGTGGTTTTCCCTACTGTCTTCAATTTGAGTCTGAATTTTGCAATAAGGAGTTCATGATCTGAGCCACAGTCAGCTACCGGTCTGTTTTTGCTGACTGTATAAGACTGAAGAGTTTCTCCATCTTAAGCTGCAAAGTATATAATCAGCCTAATTTCGGTATTGCCCATCTGGTTATGTCCATGTGTAGAGTCGTCCTTTGTGTTGTTGGAAGAGGGTGTTTGCTATGATGAGATGCCACCTAGATGTCATAAAAAAGAGGCCTTACAGGAAGAGATCTTGAGGCCTTATTCCAGTGAAGCCAGAGCTTCCAGATGGCAGTAGAAGATGGAATCCCAGCCAGTGGATGTGTTGCTTGTCTTTAATATGTGGAAGTGCCTCACAGTTCTCCATCTAAACACACTTCCCAGTTAAACTGTGATGCATCACAACAGGCTCTGCATACCTGAGGGGAGAAGAGGACTAATTCCAAAAACAGGCAGAGAGTATGATCTATGGAGGATTAAGCAGTATCTCTTGGGTCCATGGAAACCCACTCCAGTACCCTTGCCTGGAAAATCCCATGGATGGAGAAGCCTGGTAGGCTACAGTCCATGGGGTCGCAAAAAGCCAGAGACGCCTGAGCGAATGAGTCTGAGTCTTAGGGCCATTAGTACTGGAAGAATACCATCGTGCAATGCATGAATTTGCTAAATTAGCCCCAAGATTTGCTCAGCTTCATTAAAAGAACAAACTGGTCTGCAATAAGCGAATCCCTCTGGTGCAGTTTTTACAAGACCCCATTTAGTAAGACCTCAGTGAGGAAGATTTGAGACTAGGAGAGTGGAGGAATTGTTTCCAAATTGAGTTTCACTGGGTGGGAGGTAACTTAATGAAAACAACCCTTTGAAAGTCAGCTGCTCTGTCTGTCAGCTGTTGGAGAAAACACTAACATCATCGAGTTATAGTTTTCTTCCCGGTGATTTGGCTGTCTGTGTGAGAGTTTCTTACACATTTTGAATTCTCAACACAACCCTAGAATCCTGTAAAATCTAGGCTAGGAGCCAAAGAGCCCACAAAAGTCCTTGGCTTGCCCTGGATAAGAAAATAAAGTCTTTTTGAGTAACAACACAAAACAGCTGGTAATCGACTGTGACAGTGGATGTGTGCAGCCTTCTCATGTGTATGAAGGCAGTCACTACAGTGTTCCCTGTGCCACAAACTCTGCCTATGGTTTGCTCTAGATTACTGACAATGGGCAACTGCTGAATGATATACTTTTGTAGCAGCAATTTTACATTTTAATATAAAGGCAAACTATGTTTTATAAAACACTCTGAACAGAGAAAAAATGGTTTTAATCTCTATTATTTATTTATTGCTTGTTTTGTTTTGGGGGAAAAGTAACAGTAAATTGCAAGACTCCACATAACAACTGCACTTCACTATTATAGATACTGTTGGAAACCATCCAGCTATCTTTATCTAGCTTCTGGCTCTCGTCGTCCCATCCTTTATTTATAATTGTATCACACTCATGGACAAATGGACTTAAGGCCACTTAATCAATTGCTTATAATGTGAAATGAAACATCTTGGTGAGGATGATTATATGACTCTCAGGTCTTCTCTCCTCCAGGACCCTTTATATTACTAAAGTATAGTTTCTGGGCAAAGAGGACCAGTCAGACATTGATAAGGATGGCTAGTAACTTGACCTGTGGCTAATGGTCAATCATGAATCCACTCCAGACATCAGTTTCTTCAAAAAGAACATGAACAGGTTGGAGTAGATTATACCTAAAACTCATCACACTTGGAATTGCACCATGTTAAATTTGGGTATCCAACTCTAGACCTTGTTCCTGAATTAGCGTGTATATTTTCTCTTTCAAAGATGTACTGGACTATAATGGTTAGCAAAGTTCATTCCCACCATTCTTAGACTCTCTGATGTGGCCGTGTTCAAAGGCTATTGATAAGCTCTAAACTTCTAAATCTCAAACATCAGAAGGAAGGAGCTGAAAACTGCCCTGTTTCCTGTTCCCCATCCCAAATCACTAAATGAGATGACTCAACTTCTAAAATCCAGGAATGCTGGAGGGTACTCTTCAATATTTGATTGTTGTTGTTGTTGTTTAGTTGCTAAGTCATCTCCAACACTTTTGACTATAGCCCGCCAGGCTTCTCTGTCCATGGGATTCTCCAAGCAAGAACTGGAGTGAGTTACCATTCCCTCCTCCAGGAGATGTCCCAACCCAGGGACCGAACTCATGTCTTCTGTAGCTCCTACATTGCAGGCAGATTCTTTACTGCTGAGCCACCAGGGAAGAGCCAATATTTTGAACTTAATTCTTTAATGGAATATTTGTAAAGAGAGTTTAAGAATGAACCTCCATTTCATATAATAAAAAAAGCATTTTTTTAAAGAAATTAAGTGCTTTTCACTATTCATGAAATGCAGATGATACAGGTCTTTTTCTACATGATTTGTAGTCAATGTATGTGTGTGTATGTGTGTGTGTGTGTGTGTGTGTGTGTGTGTGTATTTTGCCTTCATACATGACTATGGAAAAGTCAAAACTAGTTTAAAACTTTCAAGTTTAACCATATTCAAATATATAGTCAAAAAATATTTGGAAATTTATTCTTAAAAATGTTCAGTATTTTACCTTTGTCATTAATCCTTAGGCTTCTTGATGTACAAAATTCCTATACTAAAGAAAATAATTTGGTAAGCTGAATTATTCAGTTAGTTGAGTGAAAGGTGCATTCTAAATACTAGACAATTATGAAGCTCCTGTTGGTTTTCAGAAATATATGGGGTATTTAACATCATTAAAGATTATATGGTGCTTATGACCAACCTAGATGTCATATCAAAAAGCGGAGACATTACTTTGCCAACAAAGTTCCATCTAGTCAAGGCTATGGTTTTTCCAGTGGTCATGTATGGAAGTGAGAGTTGGACTATAAAGAAAGCTGAGAGCCAAAGAATTGATGAGAATTGATGTTTTTGAACTGTGGTGTTGGAGAAGACTCTTGAGAATCCCTTGGACTGCAAGGAGATCCAACCAGTCCATCCTAAAGGAGACCAGTCCTGGGTGTTCATTGGAAGGACTGATGCTGAGGCTGAAACTCCAATACTCTGGCCACCTGATGTGAAGAGCTGACTCATTTGAAAAGACCCTGATGCTGGGAAAGATTGATGGCAGGAGGAGAAGGGGATGACAGAGGATGAGATGGTTGGATGGCATCACCAATTCAATGAACATGGGTTTGGATGAATTCCGGGAGTTGGTGATGGACAGGGAGGGCTGGTGTGCTGCGCTTCATGGGGTCACAAAGAGATGACTGAGCGACTGAACTGAACTGAACCAAACTTCTGAATCTCAATAGGTAACATTTTGAACCCCTCTTCCAACTCAGAAATATAGATAGTAAATAAATGCCAACAAATAATGTTTTCATTTGTTGCTAAATTTTATGGGTAAGTAAAAGAATTTCCCAAAAAGGGAAAAAAGAGTTGGCCATGTACATTGTTATTTATTTTAAAATAATCATCAACTGTTAAGCAGTTTATTCATGCATGAGTGAAAGTGGAAAGTGTAGGAGACCCGGGTTCCATCCCTGGGTTGGAAAATCTTCTGGAGAAGAGAATGGCTACCCACTCCAGGATTCTTGCCTGGAGAATTCCATGGGTAGAGGAGCCTGGCAGGCTAGAGTCCATGGAGTTGCAAAGAGCTGGACATGACTGAGAAACTAACCCTTTCACTTTTCAATTACATGTATATGATTACCTAGAATCAGAATTCTAAAAAAAAAACCTCTGAATATTCCATTTGACCTTATCACTAAGCCCTAAAATACAACTAGTACTGTACAAATGTATCCAATTTGATATAGGAGACCAGCTATATCTAATTCTGTTATATCTCCAAAGTTTCTTTCAGCAATTAATTTATGAAAGGAAAAAATTCTGCTCCATTTCTCAGGGAAGACTTTAACACAAGTCTCTACCTGCTAATTTTTTTTTTTTTCTATTAGACAGTAATAAAATGAGCTCACTGAATGTATAGAATGTTTTGAGAAGATATAGCATTTCTTGCACACACAAAAAAAGAGTAAAACATTGATGACTGTGTGTTGATGTTTGCTGTCTCTTCCAGGGTGCAGTTCTATCATACTCCTCAATTTTTAGACTTAAAATGAAGCTTACGGTGTGTGAGGTCACAAATATAGTAAAGGACACCAAAATACTATGGTCACCCAAGAAAAGTAGTATATTTTGCATCACACAATGAGATTTTTTTAAAGACCAAACAGTGATGGGATAGAGAGAGACAGCCAGACAGACACACACAGAAGAGTAGTAACGAACAGAGAAGGAAAGATGAGAAGAAGGGAAGGAACATTGGAGATGCAAAAACTGAAAGTGAGATGAAAGTGTTAGTCACTCAGTCTTGACAAACTCTGCAACCCCATGGACTGTAGCCCATCAGGCTCCTCTGTCCATGGAATTCTCCAGGCCAGAATACTGGAGTGGGTAGCCATTCCCTTCTCCAGGGGATCTTCCCAACCCAGGAATGGAACCTGGGTCTCCTGCACTGCAGGCAGATTCTTAACCATCTGAGCCACCAGAAAAGCCCAGAGATAGAAGCAGAGAGCAAAACGGCAAACAAGGAGAATTGTAAAAATCCTGCTCATCCTTTCAGCTACGTTTTCTGAGGCCTGTGACTGATTAAACCTGTCCACCATAATGAATTTAACACCAGCGAAAGACTCAACTTTTGTTTTTTGTTTGGCATCTTTGCTGTCCCTTGAAATGATGTCACCTTAGAAAGCCCAAGGTCGAGATTCCTCATGTGTTCCCTCTGGCTCCTCTCAAACTGTGATCCTTAAGAAAGGAGAAAAAAAAAAAAGCGCACATGATTTAAAAGATTGTTCACCCAGTAGTAAAGTAGGTTGAAACTTCAAATAGTTAAAGAACATATAACTTTTAGGAAAGTAGACGTCTTCCCATTAGTGTCAGTGATGGGTTTGTTCTAATAATTCACCTCGAATTAATGAATTTTTATGTTTACAGGATAAAATAAATTTTGGTTTAACATGAACTGTTTCCTCTTTCTTTTATACTCTGATGTCTAATGCTACTGAGTATCACTATGCTCTCTTATTGTAATTAAAGACAGTCCTCCCCTTAATGGTATGTCCCAATTCTTAATATCTCTATAAGACAATGACATATTCTCTCTGGCTGTGTCTCAAGCCAGAAATAAAGCCAGTGCTCCACAGTCTTGGTTCCACACATATTTTTCTTCTAGCTATTTATACCCTCATGTCAGTCATCAGTTGCAACAGGTATTAAATTTCAAGATGTTTATAACAACACCATACAACATTTTATAGTTAATGAAAAAGTATTTCAATAGCCTATTAAAATATAGTGCATGAGGTTTGTTTTAAAACATTTCCAAAATCACTTTGAAACTTTATTTTCACATATGCTAGGATACATATTTTTAAAGAATCTATGTGAAATGGTATGCTTGAAAGCATAGCCATATAAATGAGACAGGAAAAAGGAACCAAACTATTTTCCAACTCAACTGACCATCTGACCACTTATATTTCATGCCATTCATGTGTTGAGATATATATATATATATATGTATATATGTAGAGGCAGGCATGTATATTCATCTATTTATGCTTATTTAAAGAATGGATCAATAACTCCTTTGTTCTATGTACTCTTTTGAGTCAAGTATTTATATATTCAAGATTATTTGGATTTGCTTTTTAAAATGCTTTGCATTTTTAATATTCAATGTATCCTGTTAAAGCAAAGTCTGTTTACAAGGCCATCTTATATTTTAAAAATAACAAAAACAATATACATGAACATATTTACAAATCAGAAACAGACTCACAGACTTCGAGAATGAACTTTCGGTTCCTGTAGGATGAGGTGCAGGGGAGAGATAGCTAGGGAGTGTGGGACTAGCACATACACAGTGCTGTATTCAAAATGCATAAGCAACACAGACCTACTGTTTATCACAGGGAGGTCTGCTCAGTGATCTGCAACAGCCTAATTGGGAAAAGAATACTGAATCACTTTGTTGTACAGCTGAAACTGAGAAAACATTTTTAATCAACCGCACTCCAAAACAAAATAAAAGATTAAATAAAACATTTTATTCTAAAATTTTTTCAGGGACATTGAATGGCCTAGTGGAAAATCATCTTCTGAGTGTTCCAGGGACTTTTTCAAAACAGAAATTACAAAGATGTTCAGACACCTGCACATTTCTTAGCATTGACCATCAGTCAAAGATCCAATAACAAACTCCTCTCTGTCTTAAATCTTCTAGAGAATTTCTTTCCCATGTTGGATTTAGTTGCTTTTTTTTCTTTTCGTTTCTATAATAGGTATTGCTCTGACTTGGGCTTCCCTTTAGCAGCACCTAGAAACAAAGTGAGGGAAAGCTATTAAGAGGAAATCTGGATCTGGAATATCTATGATGCTGAGAGGGGCACGGTGGGGAACAGGAAGCAGGAAAGGAGATGCTTATTAAGTAAGATATCCAAAATACACTGGTGCTTTCAGAGCAATTCCCTGGTGGGTCAGATGGTAAAGAATCTGTCTGCAATGCAGGAGACCAGGTTCTATCCCTGTGTCAGGAAGATCTCCTGGAGAAGGAAATGGTTACTCACTCCAATATTCTTGTCTGGAGAATCCCATGGACAGAAGAGCCTGCCTTGCTAAAGTCCATGGGGTCTCAAAGAGTCAAACACAACTGAGGGACTAACATACTTCTAGCCCATTAAAAAAAAAAAAAAAAAAGACACTATAACATCTAACTCATTGTCATCTTAAAAACTTTCACAGCATTCCATATACCAAAAACGGATGGCCTTTGGCTCCTTCAATATTAACCGCTATTTCAAATCGTAAAAGATGGTGCTGTTAAAGTATAGAATCAATATGCCACCAAATTTGGAAAACTCAGCAGTGACCAAAGGCCTGGAAAAGGTCAGTTTTCATTCCAATCCCAAAGAATGGCAATGCCAAAGATGTTCAAACTAACGCACAATTGTACTTATCTCACACGCTAGCAAAGTAATGCTCAAAATTCTTCAAACCAGGCTTCAGCAGTACATAATCCATGAACTTCCGGATGTTCAAGCTGGATTTAGAAAAGGCAGAGGAACCAGAGATCAAATTGCCAACATCCACTTGATCATTGAATAAGCAAGAGAGTTCCAGAAAATCATCTACTTCTTTTTCACTGACTGTGCTAAAGTGTTTGACTGTGTGAATCACAACAAAATGTGCAAAATTCTTAGAGATGGGAATATAAGACCAACTTACTTGCCTCATGAGAAATCTGTATGCAGGTCAAGAACCAAGAGTTAGAACTGAACATGAAACAGACTGATTCCAAATTGGGAATGGAGTACTTCAAGGCTGTATATTGTCACACTGCTTATTTAACTTTCATGCAGAGTACATCATGAGAAACGCTGGGCTGGAAGAAGCACAAGCTGGAATCAAGACTGCCGGGAGAAATATCAATCACCTTAGATATGCAGATGACACCATCCTTATGGCAGAAAGTGAAGAGGAACTAAAGAGCCTCTTGATGAAAGAGAAAGAGGAGAGTGAAAAACTGGCTTAAAACTCAACATTCAGAAAACTAAGAACATGGCATCTGATCCCATCATTTCATGGCAAATATATGGGGAAACAATGGAAACAGTAACAGACTTTTTTTTTTTTTTTTGCGGTTCCAATCACTGCAGATGGTGACTGCAGCCATGAAATTATAAGACACTTGCTCCTTGGAAGAAAAGCTATGACCAACCTAGACAGCACATTAAAAAGCAGAGATATTACTTTGCCAATCAAGGTCCATCTAGTCAAAGCTACGGTTTTCCGGTGGTCATGTATGGATGTGAGAGTGGGACCATTAAGAAAGCTGAGCACTGAAGAATGAAGAATGAATGCTTTTGAACCGTGGTGCTGGAGAAGACTCTTAAGAGTCCCTTGGACTGCAAGGTGATCAAGCTATTCAATCCTAAAGAAATCAGTCCTGAATATTCATTGGAAGGGCTGATGCTGAAGCTGAAGCTCCAATTCTTTGGCCACCTAATGTGAAGAACTGACTCATGGGAAAGACCCTGATGCTGGGAAAGCTAGAAAGCAGGAAGAGAAGGGGACGACAGAGGATGAGATGGTGGATAGCATCACTGACTCAATGGACATGTTTGAGCAAGCTTCAGGAGTTGGTGATGGACAGGGAAGCCTAGTTGTGCTGCAGTCCATGGGGTTGAAAAGAGTTGGACATGACTGAGTGACTGAGCTGAGCTGATGCTATGATTAACTTTCCATGCTATCCACCATTATTGTAAAATGAACCGGGGCCAAGTGAGCTGGCAATGAGACTTCAACATATTAATTTTTTATTTACCTTTATTGTTTATCCTTTAAAAACCACTTATACAGATTCATTTGATTGTCAAGATTTATTCATGAAGCTGGAAATACTGCACTAATTCCAAGAAGGTGTAGATAAGAAAATGATAATGCACGGAATGGAAATATTAAGAAATGAAGGAAAAAACAGAAAAATGATAGCTATTAATCAACAATACTGAAAAAATGTTCTTTAAAACGATCAACAAAGTTGATAAATCTTTAGATTAACTACAATGAAAAAAGAGAGATTTCATAAATTAATAAAATCAAGGATGAATGAGGATGCATTACTGCAGACTTTAGGGAAATATAGAACCTTTTAAGGAAATATTACGAATAAACATGTGCCAGAAAATTAGACTAGAGGAAACTTATTAATTCTTAGAAAGACATATAGAACCACAACTCATTGAAGAATAAGTTTATATAAAGACATAAACAAACTAAAAAAATATAAATTACTATTCAATACATTTTACTCAAAGAAAAGTTCAGGCTCACACAGGTCTTCTAAGAAAAGTCACAACAACCCTTTAAGGAAAAACTAATATCAATTCTTTACAAGAATATATCTTATATAGACATAAATTCTTTGACAAAATACTAGCGAACTAAATACAGCAATATACCAAAAAAATCATACCAAGACCAATTGAGATTTATCCCAGGAAGGCAGTTGGTTCAACATTCAAAAATCGAGTACAACATATTAATATAATAAATGGCAAAGCCAGATGACAATCTCAGTAGATGCAGGAAATTCACCTTTCAAGCAGTAATGACTTTTCATGATGAAAAAATAAATAAAAAATAGAAAGGAATATTCTTGCTGATAAAGGCAGTCTATGAAAATCTCACAGATTTCATCACAATCATAAAAGACCGACAGCTGTCTTTTGATGCTCAGGAATAAGACAAAGATGTCCATTCTCAACACTTTGTAAAATCATACTGGAACATGTAGCCAGGAGAGCTGGGCTAAAAACATGGAAAAAAAAGACATCCATAATGAAAAGTAAGCAACATATAAATCTGTTTCTCTTCGCATATAACATAATATTGGATGTAGAAAATCTTAATTAGAAAAAAAAACATTTGTTATTAAAGAGTTCAGCATGTTTGCATGCTATATGTCTAATACACAAAATACATTTGATTTCTCTAAAACCGCAAAGATAATGTAAAACTATGTTTAACAGGAAAATACGTTTATAATAGTATCAAAAATAAAGAAATGTTTAGGAAAAAACAACAAAAAATGTATAAGACTCATACACAGAAAACTGCAAAACATCACTGGGAGAAACTGAAGGTGACTTAGTTAAACAAATAAGCATTCTGTGCTCAGGAATTAGAAAATCTAATACTGTTAAAATGGTGATACTATAAAAAAAATTAATCTAAAAATTCAATAGTAATCCCTCTCAAAATCTATGCTGTCTTTTTTGAAGAAATTGACAAGTTGATTCTAAAAGTGAGAAAAATCTGAAATAGTTGATGCAATCTTGAAGAAGAAGGAAAAAAAAAGTTGTAGGAGTCATACTTCACAATTTCAAAGCACAATATAAAACTATAGTAGTCCAGACAATATGAAACAGTCATAAAAACAGAGATATAGATCAATGGAACAGAACTGAGAGTACAGAGATAAAGCTTTTGTTTTGGTCAACTGATTTCAGACAACAATGTCTAAAGCCTAGTTTTAGCAGCAAATAGTGCTGTGTAACTGACAATCCATAGGAAAAGAATAATGTTGGACCCTTACCTCACACTGTTAACAAAGGTTAAATCAAAATTGTTCAAAATCCTATATGCAAGAGTTGGGAGTATGTAACTATTAAGTAAACATAAGGATAAATATTCATTGCATTGAATCTATAGATGCTTGGGGCTGGTCCACTTAGATGACCCAGGAGGATGGTATGGGGAGGGAGGTGGGAGGGGGGTTCAGGATTGGGAACATGTGTACACTCTTGGTGGATTCATGTTGATCTATGGCAAAACCAATACAATATTGTAAAGTAAAAAAAAAAATTAATAATAATAATAAATTAATTAAACCAGAAATAAATAAATAAATGCTTTTCCTGGGGGGGAAAAAAAAGAATAAATATTCAGGATCTTGTTTTAGGTAATGTTTTATTTGATATAACCCAAATCAAATCAATACAAGAAAAAAAAGGTGATTAAGCCTTCATTACAATTAAAAAAATTGTCTTCCAAGTGACACTATTTGAAAAAGTCAAAAGAACTCTTAGGATGGGAGGAAATATTTGCAAATCAGTTATCTGAGAAGGGGCTATTATCCAGAAAAATATTAAATTAAAAAAAAAAGCCCCTTAGAACCCAACAATAAAAAGACATATCCAGTTTCTAAAAAATAGAAAAAAGATTTGACTCCTCTTCTCTGAAGAGTATGTACAAATGTCAATGAGCAGATGAAGAGATGTTCAATACAGTTAGTCATCAGGGAAACGCAAATCAAAACCACAGTAAGATATCACTTCACATCCACTTGGATGGTTATAATTAAAAAGCAGGACACTAATGAGTGCTTTGTGGACATGGAGCTCTCAGATTGCTGGCAGAAATTCTACATGCTTAGCAAGAATATGCTCAAAGTCCTTCAAGCTAGGCTTCAGCAGTACATGAATCGAGAACTTCTAGATGTACAAGCTAGATTTAGAAAAGGCAGAGGAACCAGACATCAAATTGCTAACATCTGTTGGATCATAGAAAAAGAAAGGGAATTAAAAAAAAAAAAGAAGTCTGCTTCAATGACTATGCTAAAGTCTTTGATTGCATGGATCACAATAAACTGCGAAATAGTCTTAATGATATAGGAATAGCAGACCACATTACCTGCCTCCTGAGAAATCTGTATGTAGGTCAAGAGGCAATAGTTAGAATTAGGCATGGAACAATGGCCTATTTCCAAACTGGGAAAGGAGTATGTCAAGACTGTATATTGTCACCCTGCTTATTTAACTTATATGCAGAGTACATCATGAAAAATCCTGGACTGATGGGGTACAAGCTGGAATCAAGATTACCAGGAGAAATATAAACAACCTCAGATATGCAGATGACACCACCCTAATGGCAGAAAGCAAAGAGGAACTAAAGAGCCTCTTGATAAGATGAAAGAGGAGAGTGAAAAAGTTGACTTAAAATTCAACATTCAGAAAAGAAAATCTGGTCCTATCACTTCTTGGCAAATAGATGGGGAACATGTGGAAAGAGTTTCAGATTTCATTTTCTTGGGCTCCAAGATCAACGCAGATGGTGACAGCAGCCACAAAATTAAAAGACACTTGCTCTTCAGAAAAATAGCTATGACAAACCTAGACAGTGTATTAAAAAACAGACATATCACTTTGCTGACAAAGGTCCATATAGTCAAACCTATGGTTTTTCCAGTAGTCATATAAGGACATGAGCGTTGGACCAGAAAGAAGGCTGATTGCCAAAGAATTGATGCTTTCAAACTGTGGTCTGGGGAAGACTCTTGAAAGTCCATTGGATTGCAAGGAGATCAAAACAGTCAATCCTAAAGGAAGTCAACCCCAAATATTCATTGGAAGGGCTGGAGTTGAAACTGAAGCTCCAATATTTTGGCTCCCTGATGTGAAGAGTTGACTCACTGGAAAAGACCTTGAGAATGAGAAAGACTGAGGGCAGGAGGAGAAGAGGGCAACAGAGGATGAGATAGTTGGTTGGCATCACTGACTCAATGGACATGAGTTTGAGTAAATACAGGGAGATAGTGAAGAACAGGGAAGCCTGGCGTGCTGCAGTCCATGGGGTCACAAATATTCAGACATGACTGAGAGACGAACAATGAGTGTTGTGTGGATGTGGAGCTCTCAGAACTTTCATATTGCTGATGGAAATATGAAACGATTCAATCTCTTTGGAGGAGTTTGATGGTTTCTCAAAATACGAAACATAGTGTTACCATATTACTCAGCAATTGTACTCATAAATAACTACTCAAGAGACATGAAAACACCTATATATACAAAACTTTCATATCAATACTTGTGGTAGCATTATTCATAAAATCCCCAAGGTGAAAGCAACCTAAAAGTCTATCAATTTGTGAATGGATAAGGAAATGTGGAATATTACTCAGCAAAAGAAAGGAATAAAACACCAACAAAAGCTACAGCATGAATGAATCTTGAAAACATTACACTAAGAAAAAGCCAGTCATAAAAGACCACATATTGTATGATACCATGTATATAAAAAGTCAAAAAATGGTCAATGCACAGAAATGCTTTAGGGATGAATGGCTATTACTGCACAATTCTGCCATTACACTAAAAATACTGAAAAGCAACTTTAAAGGAGTGGTTTTTATGGATTTTTTTTTTTTTAAATCTCAAGAAGACTTAATAAAACTTCCCAGATGGCTCAGTGGTAAAGAATTTGCCTGCCAATGCAGAAGTTGCAGGAAGCACAGTTTCTATCCTTGGGTTGGGAAGATCCCCTGGAAAAGGAAAAGACAACCCAGTGTAGTATTCTTGCTAGATAATCAGAGAGTCAGACACAGCTGAGCACACACATACACAACACCCTTATCTCATTTTCTGACAGATCTTTGCAAAATGTGTTGACCTTTCCTAAGCTTCTTGGCTTCAAGGGTACTTACCAAGGGAAATGTCTTGATTTCCTGCTTTCTTCTAAAGCTGATACAAATAGATAAAATAACTCCCCTGATTACCATATAATATTGGTTTTATGACAGCAAGATCTGATTTCAGATCTTTCATGTTAGGTGGCTAACCAGAAAATTCAGAAAGTGAAAATGGTGATTTAAACAAAACCATTCCCAGATTTTGTTGTTCTGCTATTATCAGTATAACTTTTGGGAAAAACAATAGGAAAAGCAAGGTTTCAACACTGTATCATTCTAAAGCATTCTAGTCCACCAGGTCCGAAAGCCTTTAATGGGATTGGAATTTCTACCGTCATTGAGTTTGGACTGATTTGATATTACAAAGCAAGTTCTCAAAAAGTATAGATGATCTTCAAATAATTACTGTCTATGAAAGTATCAGAGGTTAAAAAAAAATTAATTGGTCTATTTGTCACTGGTATCTATACTTATTTACTTTTTTTATTATGTGTTCTTTTTTTACCTTTTTTTATTATGTGTTTTTTTTTAATTTTTATTTTTACTTTATTTTACTTTACAGTACTGTATTGGTTTTGCCATACATTGACATGAATCCAACATGGGTGTACATGCAATCCCAAACATGAACCCCCCCACCCACCTCCCTCCCCACAACATCCCTCTGGGTCGCAAAAAAGACACAGATGTGTATAGCGGACTTTTGGACTCAGAGGGAGAGAGAGAGGGTGCGATGATTTGGGAGAATGGCATTGAAACATGTATACTATCATGTAAGAAGCGAATCACCAGTCTATGTCTGATGCAGGATACAGCATGCTTGGGGCTGGTACTTATTTACTTTTATTTTTTCTCTTTTGTCTGTGCTTGGTCTTCACTGCTGCATTTGAGCCTTCTCTAGTTGTGGAGCGATTGGGGCTACTCTCCAGCTGCAGAGCACTGCTTCTCACTGTGATGCCCTCTCTTGTTGCAGCGCACAGTCTCTGGGGCATGAGCTCAGTGGCTGTGGAACACAAGCTTAGTTGCCCTATGGCATGTGGACTCATCCTGGACCAGGGGTCAAACCCATATCTCCCGAGTTGGCAGGCAGCTTCTTCAACACTGGACCACTGGGGAAGTCCTCAATGGTACTGTTACAATGAAGTGATATTTTTAAAATATGAACATATTCTCTTATTCCTAAGTTCTGTCTCATTCAAAAATTGTTTCCACCAGTTTTATTAGGATTGGTTTGTTTTTGCATTACAGGACAATCAGTTTAGCTCAGTTCGGTTCAGCCACTCAGTCATGTCCAACTATCTGTGACCCCATGGACTGTAGCACGCCAGGCCTCCCTGTCCATCACCAACTCCTGGAGTTTACTCAAACTCATGTCCATTGAGTTGGTGATGCCATCCAGCCATCTCATCCTCTGTTGTCCCCTTTTCCTCCTGCCTTCAATCCCTCCCAGCATCAGGGTCTTTTCAATAGGATATTCCTAAATTGTGAAAGGGCTTCCCTGGTGGCTTGGTTGTAAAAAATCTGCCTTCAGTGTAGGAACTGCAGGAGATGCAGGTTTGATCCCTGGTTTGGGAAGATACCTGGATGAGGGCATGACATCCACCCCAGCGTTCTTGCCTAGAGAATCCCACGGACAAAGGAGCTTGGTAGGATCAGACCATAGGGTCACAAAGAGACAGGCATGACTGAAGTAACTTCGCATTAATGCACGCATGCAAACTGTGAAAACCTTGGCCCAAGAACCCCAATTCCAACATGTCCCTGAAAAGACAAAAGGAAGAGTTTGCAAAGCCTTTACTTTTACCCTCGCAGGCATCACCTTCAGCGTGCAGCTAATCTAAACCTCTCTGCTGTTTCTCACTCTCATGTGTATCTCCTGTCAGCAAGAGCTGCAAATTACCCTCTAACCATTCAGTTCACATCTTGTAGTGTTTAATGTCTGTCTTTTTTGTCTTTTCTGTACATTAGTTCCTGCCAAATGCTCTCTTTGAAGGGAGAGCAAAATAAATTCTGGCCACTAAGAAAGGCCAGACATAATTTCATCTTCAAAATGTTCAAGTGATGAAATAGCATTTTACTCCTTTTGGGTCATAGTTAGGGAAAGGAGTGGAAAGTTTCCTAGTTCACATAAACAATCCCATTAACCGCATGAGGAAAGAAGCCTGAATTAACGCACTGCGGCTGACGTTCTTAGGAGAGAGTTACACCTTCTAGCTGGGGGCAAACTAAGAATGCGTGCAGTGCAGGTTGTTTTGATTCCTGGCAACCCTTAAACTCGTAGTTAAAAAAAAAAATTAAAAACACCTTTGAAGTCTTCAATCCACGATCTCTTTGAGCAAATACTATTTTGATGAGCACAGTGTCAATGAATCATAAACAGAGGGATTATATTTCTAATAAAATACTCCTGAGTTTTACAACTTAGATAGCAGTCTACTTCCTGCTATTCTGAACCTTAAAGTTGAAAAAAAAAAAAAAGCAGTTGCAAGTTATTTGCTGATATTACATTTCTTTCTGTTCTTTAACAAACATTTCAAAAGAAGATAACAGCAGTCATTCTTCTGACTTTGGCTGGAAAAGTTTCACATCGCATTGCTTTTTTGTTTTATTTAGTCTTCCCAAAACTCTGCCAGCAGTCTCAATGAGTATGGCACAATCGTGTTGAATCTGGGACAGACGTTCAAAGTGAGCACCTCTAAAAAATACATCCTTAGTGATACCTACTACAGTTCCAGTCTCACCAATGAATTTTGTCTGGGAGAGTGGGGAGAAAATGAGAAATCCTATGATTAGAACACCATGATTATAACTCCATAGGTTCCTTGGTGCAAGTCTGCTCTTAACTTGCTGGATTGACTGTTTACACCCAAGAAGCATCCTGGCATTCCCCTTTTTCTTTTCTTTTTCTGTCACTCAAGCAGAGCCTGGCTCAGGTGATGATAATGGAATGCAAATGTTCTGCTTGCTTTATCCCTGAGACAGGGAGAGAGAGGGGCTGTAATGGGATCACAGGAATAAGGATGGATGAAAAACCAAAGAGGGGAGGAGGGGAAGGAGTGAGCACAAGTAATGAGAGTTACAAATTGGCCACTGGAGGAGGCGAAGCAAGCAAGGACAGCTGCGTAACACAGGCGTGCACAGGCACTGCTATCTCATTAGGGTTTATTAGCTGCAAGGAAATGGGGCGTGAGAGAAAGCCACGGCTCTGTGGAAGAGAGGAAGTCCTTCATTTATTACTTGGAGGGGTCGAGTTTCAGCGTTCTCTCAACCTTCCCTTCCTTTCTCCTCTCCTCCTCCCACCCAAGCAATGTTACTGATGCTTGACTTGCAACACTACTCAAGATTCAGGAAGCATGTTCATGTTTGTTCTGGAGAAAGCCAACAGTGCCTCATGGAGAAGCAAGGAAGAACACCTTTTCTCCCCGTATTCCGTCACCATTCTCTTGACTGAAGTACTCTAGGCGCTAAAATAGCTGATCAACCAGTACTGGTATTCCATGTATAGGAGAAACCACGGGCAATAAGCACTTTTGTGTGGGGCTACCTTTATGAGCAGGCTGAGAAGGCAGCTATCGCCCTCACGATTCAAGGAGCAATAAAACTTCACTGTGCTCCAAGATAGTTCCTCACATTTAATGTCACCTACTAGAGAGTTCCATATTACTTTCTCTTCAGCTTCCTTCTCCCTCTTAAATAATGGATGTTTAACTTGAATTCCCTGGATGGTTTCAGGATACCCAAAGCATTTTTACTTGGAAGAAAGTTAAACTGTCTTGACCAAAGGAAAAAAAAAATTGGTCAAGGGGAATGGAGTTAGGTGGCTGAGAATCAATACTTTTGTTCACTTTACAGAGTTTTCAGTGGAGGAAGGAATCAATTATCTGTTGCTCCATTTAAGAGAAGTGGGATTATAGGTTGAGACATTAAAGGAGGTCCAGTTGGGCTCAACAGGGAATTGTTCAACAGTAAAGAGGGAAGTTTCCGATTGCGGTGAAGTAAGGCAGAAGCTAGATGCTGCCCAGGATAAGTAATATTGCTTGTACTGGGTAGGAGTACTGCCTGTCTCCAGAGACCCCATCCAATACCTCTTTATTCTCATCAGTTACTATTTATGTGAGTAAACATCTTTCCAATATTTACTCTGCCCTGATATAAACTTCTATAGCTCTGGAAGAAAAATTCTACTTAGGTTTCAGTTCAAAATCTTGCCATTTAAAACATCTGACCTAGGACTACCTCATTCTGTGGGACGACATAAAACGGCTTCTATCACGGATGGAACCACAGCAGTCACCGGAAGCTATTCTGGGGTGGGGGATTGGAAGGATGTCAATGGCTTCATCCATAGTTTCAAATATTGATATGATGTTTCCATCCAGAAACAACTTTCTCTAAATGGGAAAAATCTCAGTATGAGTCCGAGGAAACAAAATCCTGTCTCCCATTGTCATTTTATATGGCATGGCATTTAAAAATTCTGAAGTTAGATTAAGTGTAAAAATATATTATTTGCAAAAAAAAAAAAAAACCTGCAAAGTTAACAATTTTTGATAGGAAGAGATACATTTAGCAGTCAATATTTTTCTATATGAAGTTGCTGAGTAATATAATGAATTAATAAATCCTTCCAAAACATAATCACAAAAACATGATAAATATGAACTGAGAGATAAGAAATATGGAAATGCAGCTATAGAAGTACTGCTGAAGAAATTCTGCTCCAGGTTGAGAATAAAGGGGGAGCAGGTTTGGGGCAACAGGATTTGAGGAAGTGAACCATGGGTCAGTAAAACCTGTTTGGGTGTGCTTTGAGCCCAGAAACATCAGCTGGCTAAACTCATAATAAATTCAATAGATGGTATGTTTTAGGTACATCAATAGAGTAATCCTTCTGGAATTCTGGCAAAGGCAAGGTTATTATAGGTATTATTAAGGAAATTCTTATTTCTGAAAGGAAGACAAAGAAAAATCAAAGACAAACTCCTAATACCAAATTCTGGCTAAGATTCAAAGAAAAAGAGATGACCATCTTTGAAGAAAAATTGCACATTTGGCCAAAATGTACATTAAGTTGATTTAACAAACAAGTTCCTATCATTAACAAGGATAGAGCGCACACGATCGGAAAAAGTATGATACGTACATAATACTGGGTTTTCTGCTGAACACAGTAGAGAATTAGAGTGATAAACTATAATAGGTGCCATGCAACTTTCATTGATCTTGAAATATGCGATTTTCAACATGTGCAATTTCATGAAGCTGAGGACATAGGCAGCTTTTGAACATGGTAAGGCTGAGGAAACCACAGTTTGAAATATTTCACATAACAATATGAAACTTACAAAGAGTAGCAATAAGTAGGAGTTAGATGATGAAGCTATATAAGCACGTCAGGCAAACAGACAATTGCCTACATTTTGACAAGGTTAAGTCTACTTTACTTGGTAAGGTCTGAAGGTAGAGTGAAAGGAAAGACTAAAGGTTTCAGAACATAAAGGCCAAGCTCTGCATTCAGATTTACCAGTTCAGATTTACAGGCTTCAGATTTGCTAGTGACTGGGATGTGGTTGTACCAAGGAATGGTTCAGTTCAGTTCAGTCGCTCAGTCGTGTCCGACTCTTTGTGACCCCATGAATCGCAGCATGCCAGTCCTCCCTGTCCATCACCATCTCCCGGAGTTCACTCAGACTCACGTCCATCAAGTCCGTGATGCCATCCAGCCATCGCATCCTCGGTTGTCCCCTTCTCCTCCTGCCCCCAATCCCTCCCAGCATCAGAGTCTTTTCCAGTGAGTCAACTCTTTGCATGAGGTGGCCGAAGTACTGGAGGTCTGATTTCCATGAGCTTTCAGTTTCCATGAGCTACTGAAGAATCTAAGCTACTCCATTTTGTGAACAGAAAAACTCCATTTTGTAAGGTTCCAGGAAAAGAGCCTTTGGAAATTCAAGAGCCTTTGGAAATCCCCTGACCTCACCCCACCACCCACGAGCCAATCGGACCCCAGACCAAAATCTCCTGACTTAACACTCAGGAACTTGTGGTCTACCTAGACAATAGGGACCAATCAAGAACCAACACATAACCCTTTGAAAGAAAGTGACCAATCAGACGTTCCCCTACCTAGAAATCCTTTCTTTCCATGTATACTCCCTATATAAGCGATGTAATCCAAGACCCGGGGCTCCTCCCTATAGCCTCTGTGTCGGTATCAGCGGGAGCTCCAGCTCGAGCTTGGTAATGAAAACTCTCTTGCTTTTGTATTGGATATCGGCTCCCTGGTAGTCATTGGTAGACTTTGCGACTTGGGCATAACACATACAAAAAAAAAAAAAAAAAAAACAGTTAGGCTTCCGTGGTAGCTAAGTGGTGGAGACTCGGCCTATCAGTGCAGGAGACACAGGTTCAATCCCTAGATCAGGAGAATCCCACATACTGTGGAGCAACCGGGCCTATGCACCATAATTACTGAGTCTGTGCTTCAGCCCTGAAGCCGCAACTGCAGAGTGCACGTGTCACAGCTACTGAAGCCCACGTGCTCTGGCGCCTGTGCTCAGAAAGAAGAGCAGCCACCGAAGTGGGGGGCCCATGCAGCACAACTGGAGAGTGGCCTCAGCTCTCCACGACTAGGAAAAAAAACCCTGAACAGCAATGAAGACCCAGCACAGCCAAAAATAAATGATAAATAAAATTATACATTAAAAAGGCGCCATATAAGAAGGAAACAACAGCATGATTACATGCCCATAGAGTTATTACGAAAATCCAGTAGTCTGTCATAGGTGAAAATACTTTCTAAATTATAAAGTGCTATGAAATTAAAAGTGGTGATTCATCAATCATCAAATTCCTCTGCAGATGTTTCCAAAAGTCACCTCCACAACGATAAGGGCCACATCAAAGCCATGACCGCAAACCTGCCATGGGCTATCATATTCAAAACATAGTTTTTTAGGCACTAAATATTCTGGTAATTTCTTTCTTTTTTTATCAAAAGAAGATTTCATGAGCCTGTTAATTTAATAACTAGGTCCACTCTTGTTAAGATTAGTCACTAAAGTTTAACAGTACATCACTACTAAAATAAAGACCTTAAGAAGGGCATTTCATTTAAAAGACATAAAGAAGCTGCAGTGGAGAAATGCAACACCAATAAAAACAAAATGAACTGTTTTGCTAATGGATTTGAGTCTTTATCAATAAATCATGTAACTTCTGTTCTTTAAGATTCATTCAAAAGTAACTGAATTTTTGGTTTGTGATTTAAGCAAAATATGTTGTTAAATCAGAGAAACGATGGTAAAAAACGATTTGTGTCTGTAGAAAATGTCCCTATGGTATAGTTATCTAGCAATATTGAAGGTCATACTCTGGATGGCATTTTAGGAATGACCATTAAAAACAAAATATATCACTACTGGTATGATTCAATACAACTTGCTCTGCATGTCTGTCTTAGCAACTGTAAGAAATCACATCATTTTTTATTTCCCAGAGTCCCTTAAAACGCAAATTGTTTCTGAGTCTAGTACTTTTCCAGTTCATTGACAACTAAGGCTACGCCATGGAGACGGTTATAATGGACGTCTTAATTCTCTGGGCTTGGATGACTGGCAGGCCCCAGGTGCCCTCATATGGAGACAACATTCTCAGGATGGCAGACAGTGGGTCCAGGGTGGATTTCACAGGCAGTTAGGTTGATGGCTCCACAATTGCTTCCTGGTCTGTCACTGGCCTCCCTGTTGATGGCTTTCAATAGGCACTCCAGGCCCCCTTAGGTGTAATTTTTTCTTGACTTGTCTTTGATCCTGAGGTAATGGAGCATTTTATCAATTTTAGTGAATAGAAAAAAATCTTGATCACTTTTTTTTTTTTTTTTTTTTTTTTTTGCAGAAGATCAACATTCTCAGCTGTTTAGTCAGGGAAAGCAGGGAAAGAGGTGAGGCTGAAGGCCTCCTTCTCTGTCTCTGGATGCTTTTTTATGTTAACCTTTGTAATGCATTCCAGGTGGCAGCATTCCTCTAGACAGCGACCAGAGAAAGTTTTAAATAACACAGCAATGTTCAGTTAACCCCGTTTAGGATGAAAGACCCCTTATCAGAAGTCCACTGGCAAGGGATTTGAATGTTGAGTTTTTGTAACCGTACCTTTGTTGCGGTATGTGATTTTGGCCATTTCAGAATCCCTTTCTGAGTATTCATATAAATTATTATAACAGCAGGATGTATTTATCCAGTGATCTCCAGGATAAAAGGACAGTGAAATGGGAAGGTCTAGAAAAATCAGTTGCCCTTGATACTGAGTGTTTGCAGACAAGTTACTGTGCTGTGATTTGGTTAATCAGAGAGAAAAAGAAAGAGCGAATTATTACTTTTTTTTCTAATTTTCAAATTAGAAGCAATTATTAGAAAGCTACACTGGCACAAATTTTAATTAGACTTATCTTTGGCTCTTCATTAGCATTCATGAAATTTTAAATTGTGATATGTCTTAGAAGAAATGGAGGAGCAGAAATTATTAAGGGGAAAAGGAGTTAGTTATTTACTTTAAAATATTGCTTATAAAGGCAGGTTAAGAATCTATGTCTGGCCTTTGAAGTGGAATATTCCTTTAAAATATGAAAACCTTTAAAATTCAATGATACTATTTTGTCCATCTTGTCTCATTTAAGTACATTGAGTTTTCTGAAGGAAGCCACGATATTGGCAATATGCAATAAATTTTTGGAAACAGCCTGACTTTATACTATTTCATCTTCTTATATGTTATATCTTTAAAGGTGTAATACATGTAACTTAGTGTTGAATTTAAAAATAGCTGCCCCCCCCCCCGCCCCCGGCTAACTGTGTATTTATGGAATGCTTACTTGTGAACAATAAATTCAGTGTTTGGTACAGAGACTACAGAATTGAATAAAACATTTTTCCTCATAGATTTTCTTTAAGTTTTGTCTTCAAAAGCGTGTCTACCATGATATACCTAAGTCTTTTCTCTGGCTATTTATACTTTGTTCTGGCTGCTAGAAAATCAAATTAATAGTCCATTACTAACATCTGTCCAGAATTATATTATATGTAATTTTATTATTCTTACCTATTTTAGCTTCATTTTACTTCTGTTCTCATTTCCTCATTGATTTAAACCTAGTTCTCTCATAAGCTTCCTCATATTACATTTTAAAATGAAATGCGGCAGCCATAAATAAAAAAAAAATACATTGTTTTTCTCTCTTATTGAGCATCTATAAGGCTGAACTTGAAGGGAGTGTTCAATAAATCAGTGCCACAAACTCAGTGTTTTTCAGTAAGTATTAGGTTTTATGATTGTTGGTGTCTTGCTATGTATGTTTAGGAAATTCTTTCCAAATATGGGCCTCTCTTTTGTGAAAGGATTGTTCTGCCCTCAGAGTGCCACAGCTGGGACAGTTTTACAGGAACTAAGCTGGCACTAAACCGGGAGGGCACCTCTGTTTCTTCCCTGTAGAGCTCTGTCTTAAAGACAGATTGTGGCCAACAGAATCCCTACACTTGGAATGCTCAAACTTTTCCCCACACAATGTCACATGCTTGCTTCACCAGTACTCATTATATATCACCAAGGAGAATTATAGTGAGAGGAAGGGATAAGACATTTTACAGTTTCAATTATAAACTTAAGCTACTGTACAATGAAGACAGTTCTGCTAATGAATATGGTAAACAACTCCTGCTTCCTGTACTTTGTTGAAAGAGTGAATGGATAAATAGGACTTTCACAGAAGAGACTCCACTAAACTGATATTTCAGTGCTCTGACTGATGTACACGTATTCTACAAGCCTTCTTACTGTATTGAGTCGCTACTACCTTCAATATATTATGTTGAATGTTGTTGTTTAGTCACTGAGTCCTATCTGACTCTTTTGTGACCCCATGGACTATAGCCACCAAGCCTCTCAGTTCATGGGATTTCCCAGGCAAGGATACTGGAGTAGGTTACATTTCCTTCTCCAGGGGGATCTTCCCAACCCAGGGACTGAACGTTTGTCTCTTGAACTGGCAGGCTGATTCTTTACCTCTGAGCCACCTGGGAAGTCCCATGATCACTGTGCTAGTTACTTAATTTACTCCTATACGATGTTTGACACTTTTCATCTGTCAAGCCGCTTTAGAAAATAACTTCTATGAAGGCAACTGTTCACTAATGCATCCAAAGTGCCTAGAACATAGCTGATAAATGTCAATGGGAAAAACGAATCAGCGTCCTCCCCCACTATGTTCAGTTAGCATTTCTTACAACTCTATTTCAAGACAAAAATTCAGGAGATGATAAAGTTAAAATGAACGAAGATGATTCTGCCATGGCAGGCTCTTCAAATTCAAGTGTAGGGTCTATCTGAATTTAGAAAAGTCTAGAAGCAAAGTGTGCACTGTAAATTCTATCAAAGGGGGCAAGAATGTAAGCATTGGAAGAGGAATGATAAGTTAATTCAATTCTTCTTGTTTTGATTCTGTTGGTAAATAATGTAAATGAAAATTGCCAGGATTTTCAGTGAGGAGTCCATGCATGAACTTGTAAAGAGCAAAGTCTGAAACTTTCTGATAGACATTTGGTTCATTACTAACACATTGACAGAAACCTATAGAAGTGCCCACTCCCAATGGGAAGAATTTGAGCTGAGATTCAAGATCAAGTCTTCCTCACATTAAGTCAGCAGGTGCAATTCTGTTCACATTCAGAAAGGTGTTTTGTTCCTTGGTCTCAAAGGATAAGAAGGCATGCAACACAAATATATCCCAGGCTCAAAAAACATATCCCACATAAGGATTCATTCTGAACACAAGGGGCTGGGCATTTCTTTAAAGAAATAAAAATCAACTATGGTTTTTCAAGTAGTCAGATATGAGAGTTGGATCATAAATAAAGATGAGTGCCGAAGAATCTATGCTTTGGAATTGTGTGGCTGGAGAAGATTTTTGAGAATCCCTTGGACTGCAGGAAGATCCAGCCAGTCAATCTTAAAGGAAATCAATCATAAATACTCTGTGGAAGGACTGACACTGAAGGTCAAGCTCCAATACTTCGACAACCTGACTCAAAGAACTGATTCATTGGAAAAACCCTTGACGCTAGGAAAGATTGAAGGCAAAAGGAGAAGGAGACGGCAGAGGCTAAGATGGTTAGATAGCATCCTTCACTCAACGGACATGATTTGAGCAAAATTTGGGAGATAATGGAGGACCAAGGAGCCTGGCATGCTACAGTACATGGGGTCACAAAGAGTTAGACACGAGTTTGTGACCTAACAACAACAGCAAGAACAAAATATGTAAAATTATTTTTTAAATAAAATGGATTAATTTATGAAATCAAATAAAAACTTCAGAATATGTTTCAATAATTGAATAGGTTCAATTAGTCACCCTTCAAGGAAAGATTTCTATGCAATGCAAAAAATATTTATATTGCTAGATTATATTAATGTATTCATTCAGACATGCCTATTTAGATTATAGAATCTAATATACAAGTTGAATATGTCTGGTTTGGGTTTTCACTACTTATTTATCAGGTGTAAATTCTCTCTGGTTTTAAAAGCCAATGAACTGAAGTGGAACTGAGAATATCTGGAAAATATGCTTTGAGCTTTTAGTTAGAAACGTCAAATTTATGTTTTGACTAAGTTAATTAAGCAATTTCAGTTTTTTAAATATTCATACAAACATGTCAATAATTCTCAAGTTGTTAGTTTAACTGTAAATGAATGAAACAGTGGATACAGAACAAAAATATACCAAAAGTATCTGAATCATAATAGCTAAAAGTGTAATTGTTACAATTCTTTGCGTACTGAACTATTTTTAAGACTTTCACTTGACAATTAACTGCAGGCTGCAATAACAGTACAGTATACAACTTTGATATGTAATTTTGTCTGAAGTATTAGAGTATTTTAAAGAAAAATGAGAGGATATCCAAGTTACTTAACAGGGATACCAAATAAGGAAATATTTTGGGTCTTGCGCTGCAAAACAGGCAGAGCTTCACATCAATACCGATTAATAGCAACTATAACTAATATACTATGAAACCTGTCTGCTGCACGATGCTATGAAGTTCCTACTCAACCAGCAGGGCTTCCCAGCTGGCTGAGTGGTAAAGGATCTGCCTGCCAACGCAGGAGACACAGGTGCCACCCCTGAGTTGGGAAGCTCCCCTGGAGAAGGAAATGGCAACCCACTCCAGTACCCTTGCTTGGGAAAATCCCTGGACAGAGGAGCCTGGCGGGGAACAGCGCATGGTGTCGGAAAGGAGCAGGATACGACTTGGTGTCTAAACAACAACATCCAAGCATATCCAGAATGTTTTAAAGGTTGGCAATTTTCAATAAGAATGTTTACCATCAATCTTTTTTCTTTTTCTTTAAAAGTAATCTTCTTTAGTTTTATCATTATTCTGCTTACTGAGTCCATAGACAACACTGAATTGTGTACTGATAAATATTTGTGTCTTCACTACTTTTGATCACTACTTTTCCAATACCTAGAGTTTAAGGCAGCATGCACTGGTTATTCCTTACATATGTTCGTATATTTAAGTAGATACACTACCTGCCAACACCCAGGTTGCTTATGATTTTATATTTTATTGGGGATATTTTGCAACAAAAGTGTGTTTTTTAAATAACTTTAATATTGGGTCAAGTTTAATATCAAGGTAATTTTATGAACATCAGCATTTAGCATAAGGCTCCCTAAAAGTCTTCTTTATTTCATGAAGTAAATACTATGCAATTCTTATGGGTCACAAGAAATGTTAATAGTTCATTATTTTCCTTTTAATTACTTGTCACCAAATTATTAATATTTTTTCAAAGACAAGGTGCAAACATATTGAGAAAAGGCAACTGATTCTTTGACTCTATATAAATGGACTGTTGTTAAAATGTTTGCTAGCCAGTGTTCAAATAATAGCCATTATTGAATTTAGTGATACATTTTGCCACCACTGTGTTTTACAGACATTCTCCAGGCAGCATAGCACTCCAGTTGTACCCCAAAATATAATACCAATTCTGTTGTTGAAAATACAAGGTCTGCATCATGGTTCAAGATTCAACATCCAGTAGGCTTTGATGAGCAAGAATTTGAAGCTAGCTTCTAGTAAGGAAATTAGAAGAGGAAGAAAAGATTATGCCACCTACAGCATTTTTTACATGCATTTTAGATCTCACAAGCCTACAATGAGGCTCATGGAACTCAGCTGAGATCCCTTGACTTCTCAAGTGCCAAGTTTAGAACAGAAGTCAAAACGATTTGACCCAGTGTCCATGTTTTCACTGCACCATGTTACCTCTTTTAAGATGCTCAAACCTTTGAACACTGACATCCCATGTGACCAAATCCTCCCCTTTATCCCAGTTCCAGTAACTATATCCTCACTTTGCATTTCTGTATAGCAGCTCTGCCTCCTATTTCCATTGCCTGTCCAACTTTTCATAATAAGAACTACAAAAACCAACTAGCCCATAAAGAAATTCAGTTAGAAAATAAAACAGCCATGATGTAGACCACTCTCTAGGCATCAGGCAGCATCTTCTGTCATCCACAGGGCATCAATATTATCTAACATGCCATATTAGATAGGAGAATTACTTGGTGAAAAAAAAGAAAGTGTTATTAGTCACTCATATATGGATATGAGCGCTGGACTATAAGGATAGCTGAGCACCAAACAATTGATGCTTTTGAACCGTGGTGTTGGAGAAGACTTTAGAGTCTTTAGAGTCCATTGGACTGCAAGGAGATCCAACCAGTCCATCCTAAAGGAGATCAGTCCTGGGTGTTCATTGGAGGGACTGATGTTGAAGCTGAAACTCCAATACTTTGGCCACCTGATGAGGAGAGCTGACTCACTGGAAAAGACTCTGATGCTGGGAGGGATTGGGGCCAGGAGGAGAAGTGGACAACAGAGGATGAGATGTTTCAGTGGCATCACCAACTCGATGGACATGGGTTTGGGTGAACTCCAGGATTTGGTGATGGACAGGGAGGGCTGGCGTGCTGTGGTTCATGGGGTCGCAAAGAGTCAGACACGACTGAGCAACTGAACTGAACTAAGTCATGTCTGATTCCTTGCGACCCCATGAACTGTAGCCTACCTGGCTTCTCTGTACATGAAATTCTCTAGGCAAGAATACTGTAGTGGTAGCCATTCCCCTATTCAGGGGATCTTCCCAACCTGGGATCAAACCCAAGTCTCCTACATTGCAGGCAGATTCTTTATCATCTGAGTCACCAGGGAAGCACATGTCATGTTAGACAGGGGAATTATTTGGTATCAGGGGTGAAATTAGGTTTATACCATGCAGCTTAATGCTAGTTAATGTAAAGGAAAAAATAATGAATTTAAAGAGATGCCGTATGTCAAACCATAACCCACTCATTCCATGCATTCTATAAACAAACAAGTCTTTTCCAGTTGGTGCCCAAAGTTATTGCAGAAGATTTCAGCATCTCTCCTTGAAGCCCCAGTTTTAAGTCCCTGCAGAACCCATGAGCTTCCGTGTCTGGACAAAGGGAACTTTTCAAGTTCATCCTTAGACTTTCCTGCCCCAGCTGTGAAAATCAATTAGCCCCAGTGAAAGCCAAGCCACGCTATGTTCTCAATAATGAAAAAGGCCAACTGCACACTAGCAATTTTCTCTGTCTTTACAAAGACGAATGGGGACTTTGAATCTTTTTCCACCACTCCATGGAATTGCCTTTAGCTCCTATTTTGAAAGTTGCCAGACATGCCAGGAGATTAACACAGAAGACTCTCTGGAGCAGCAGGAAAATTATACCATTGCACACCAGTGACATTCGTGACTCCCTCAGGCTGGTATGCAGCCATCAGGCAGTCAAAACAAACACCTCCCAAACACACTCCAGAGCTCAACTCCCCCTCGCCTCTGCTGCCTTGATAAAAATGGAAATGGCTGATGGTACCTCATCAATTTTAAAGACCCAGCCAGTAGCTCAGATAATGCTTTACGAAAACAACAATAGGAAAATGTGAGAGCAAAGCTGGACAGACAGGAGACCACTGAGATGATAAGTGAGCACTAGGAAATTGCCAGAGGAGCAGGGGTCACTCAACCAGTAAAGAGATCTGAGATTGCACCTTACCATCTTGTTATGGAAGGGTGGCCACTTCTGGAGAGGAGGAAGAGTGAAGAAGACCCTCTCCACCTCACCTTCTGCACCTCTACCGTTATTGCTCATCACCAACCACCTTCTTTGTCAAATAATAACTCCGCAGCAAATTCTTCACTCAGCTGAGCAGGGCTTCTCAACCTTAGCATTATCAACATAATGGACTGAATAACTGTTTGTTGGGGAATTGGAGGGACCGCTTTGTGCATAATAGAGTATTTAGCAGCGTCTCTGGCCTCTACTCACTAGATGCCAGTGCTCAACCTCTCCAAGTTGCCATAATCAGAAATGTTTCCAGAAATTGTCAAATGCACCCAGGGTGGCAAAATCACTGCTAAGAATCACTGTTATAGTGATGCTTCCTTTAAGTCCCCAAAGAACAAAAGAATTAGACGATTCAGGGAAAATCCATGCTATTAAAACTGTTGAACATGTAACTAAAATATACTGGCTCCATATTTATAATGCAATTAATCAAAAAGCAATGGACTTTTATTACAAGGTTTTAAATGCACATGGAGACAAAAATCTAGATAAGCAAGGTTCCATTTCAAAACAATTAAATAAAAGACATTGATTGTTTGGCTATCTATTTTTAAAATATTTTGTCTCACATTATAATCTATGCTTCATTCTTGCATATGTTGTCTCATTTATCTCACAGGTGAGAAAAACCAATTAGTTTTGCATTTTCATTGTGGAACTAGTTGCAATGTGTTTAAATGACTTGTAAGAGAGAAAATGCCAAGCCATTTAAAATAAAACTATTGCCTTTTTTTACATGAGAGTCTTTCTTTGTACTTGAAAAATGAGTCATATTTTGTACCTTAAAGTTAATAAAGTTTAAGTATTTTAATTAAAACTGAATTACAAAGAATGACTTGATTGAGCTTAGATTCTTCCTTTTCAGACAAAGTTGCTTTTTCAATTAAAAGTAATCAACTACCATGAGCAAACCACCACATTCAGAGATGATGCATATTGTATCATCCATGAAGATATGTAAGACATAGATTAGTAGATTTTGACAGAAATTATGGTTACTTTTAGTAGTGAGTAGATATTCAATTGGAGAAGGCGATGGCACCCCACTCCAGTACTCTTGCCTGGAAAATCCCATGGACAGAGGAGCCTGGTAGGCTGCAGTCTGTGGGGTTGCGAAGAGTCGGATACAACTGAGCGACTTCACTTTCCCTTTTCACTTTCATGCATTGGAGAAGGAAATGGTAACCCACTCCAGTGTTCTTGCCTGGAGAATCCCAGGGACAGCAGAGCCTGGTGGGCTGCCGTCTATGGGGTCGCACAGAGTCGGACACGACTGAAGCGACTTAGCAGCAGCAGCAGCAGATATTCAATAGAATGTGGTAGACTGTAGCACTACAAAGCTACAATGGCTACAAATTCCTCCCACTCCTGTACGGATAATACCTTTGATCTTACAACTCCTACAAACAAGGGGTAAAGCATATGTATTTTTCTACTCTCTGAGTCTAGACTTGATCATGTGACTTGCTTTGTCCAACAAGTCATTAACAAAGAAAAGCAAAAGTAGGAGCTTGAATGGGCTTCTACACTGAGACTTGCCCTTCCTTAAAACTCTGCAACCATAACAATGCAAGTGAGCCAAAGCCAGCTCGCTGGATAATGAAAGACACACAGGCAAGTCATTGCTTTCATCCAAGGTGATATGCCAACTTTTTACCTGTGGAAGAGAACATGCTAGACTATACAGCCCAGCCATGGACTGACCAGAAAGACAGCATGACTGTGCCCAGACCAAAAGAATCCTCTGTGTGCCCAGTGGATACAAGAATCAGGAAATATTATTATTATTATTATTTTGGTTTTAACCCGCTATGTTTTTGAGGTATTAGTGGCAGAAAAAAGCTAACATATTTGCATAAGTAGTAAGCTTTAAACTACATATGTGGGCAAGAAAACTACTGTAACCAAGTTGGAGGTCAAAGTGAGTCTGTCACAGGGTCACACAGCCCTACATTTAAGTGACCTGTGAGAGAAATACAAGTTTGTTAGATGAATTTCTGTAACAGACTGAAGGTAACAGTTGAACAATAGACATTATATTAATTCAGACATATTATATAACTCTTAGGCCATAATCTTCATCACATCATTATCACCATCATCACCACTTACTTTGAGTCAGGTCCAGAGTGTTTTACCAGCCTCATTGCCCTCATCATGAAAAAAAGCAAAACCCACTACTTTATTTATTATAAGGGCTTCTCTTGTGGCTTAGGGGTAAAGAATCCACCTGCTGATGCAGGAGACACAGGCTCACTAGGTAGGGAAGAACCCTGGAGAAAGAAATGGCAGCCCATTCAAATAGTCTTGCCCAAGAAATCCCTGGACAGAGGAGTCTAGAGGGCTATAGTCCCTGGGGTTGCAAAAGAATCGGACATGATTCAGTGATTAAACAACACAACAACAAAGCTATTATAAGGAGGAAATTTCACTCAGGGAGTTTGTCACCTGTCCAGAATCCCATAGCTGATAATTAGTAAAGGTTTGAAACCAGCCCTTAATAACATCATAGGTGGTGTTCTCAATCACCACTCTCACAATCTCGCTTCATTTGACTTGTGTCTCCTGAAACTGAATTCTATCATATTTTTCCATCCACCAAGTCATTCATTTTCTTAAGCATGAATGGCTGCATTCAACAAACTTCAAGTGCATAACATGTGCCAGAAATTATTAATGCAGAATTAATAAGATATATACTATACCAGCTCCCGTAAAGCTGATGTAACTTACTTACTTTCAGCCTTCCACCTCCTACCTCCTTCACAAACTTCAAGTGCATAACATGTGCCAGAAATTATTCACACAAAAGTAACAAGACAGATGCTGTACCAGCTCCTGTAAAGCTGACGTAAGTTACCTACTCTTAGCATTCCAGCTCCTACCTCCTTCACACCACCTATCCTAAAACAATTTTCTTTCTCCTTTTTTATAACACATCCATAGAGATTTTCTTTTAGAATCCTAACAGGCTTTTATAGCTTCTGTTAAGCCAAGGTGCTCCAGAAAACAGAACCAATAAAACATGCCATATCATATATATATATACATATTACATATGTGCATGTGTGATATATATAACACATGTGTGTAATATATATATTACATATGCACATGTGCGTGATATATATTACATATGCACATATGTGTGATATACATATATTACATATGTGCATGTGTGTGATATATGTAACATATGTGTGTGATATATATTACATATGCACGTGTGATATATATATTACAAATGTGCATGTGTGATAAATATATATACATATTACATATGTGTGTGATATATATTACATATGTGCATGTGTGATATATATATTACATATGCGTGAGTGTGATATATATACATATTACATATGCACGTGTGTAATATATATTACATATTTGCGTGTGATATATATATACATATTACATATGTGCATGTGATATATATATAACGTGCATGTGTGATATATATAACATATGTGTGTGATATATAACACATGTGTGATACATATATTACATATGTGCATGTGTGATATATACTACATACATGCATGTGTGTGAGATATATATACATATTACATATGTGCATGTGTGATATATATACTACATATGTGCATGTGATATATATATAACATGTGCATGTGTGATATATATAACATATGTGTGTGATATATATAACATATGTGTGTGATACATATATTACATATGTGCATGTGTGATATATATACTACATATGTGCATGTGATATATACATATTACATATTGTGATATTTATATTACATATGTGCGTGTGATATATACATTTATTACTTATGTGTGTGTGATATATATTACATATGTGCATGTGTGTGATATATATATATATATATATATATATATATATATATATATAACATATGTGTGTGTGTGTGTGTGCTGCGCTGAGTCACTGGGTCATGTCTGATTCTTCGTGACCCTGTAGACTGTAGTCCCCCAGGCTCCTCTGTCCGTGGGAATTCTCCATGCAACTCCATACTGGAGTGGGTTGCCATGCTCTCCTCCAGGGCATCTTCCCAACTCAGGGATCAAACCCAGGTCTCCTGCTTTGCAGGAGGATTCTTTACCATCTGAACCACCAGGGAAACCCAAGAATACTGAAGTGGGTAGCCTATTCCTTCTCCAGGGGATCTTCCCGACCCAGGAATGGAACTAGGATCTCCTGCATTGCAGGCAGATTCTTTATCAGCTGAGCTCCCCAGGAAGCTACCTGGGAAACCCATATGCATATATATGCATATATATATATATATATATATATAGTGAGAGAGGAAAGAGAGGAGTAGAGACATCTATTATAAGAAAGTGACCTATGTAATTATGGAGGCTGAGAAGTTCCATACTCTGCCATCTATAAACTGGAGGCCCAGGTATGCTGGTGGTGTACTTCCATATCAAACCAGAATAGGAACCCATGGGGGCCAGGGGTTCTAATGGCTTAAGTCTAAGCTTGAGTCCAAAGGGTCCAAACCCAGGAGCACAGATATCTAAGGGCAAAGAAAGATGACTGTCCCAACTCAGAGAGAGCAAATTTTCCTTTCCTCCACATTTTTGTTCTATTCAGGCCCTCATTGGATGGGATGACGCCCACCGGCATTGGGTGTCTTTACTGTCTATGATTCAAATGTTAATCTTTTTCCAGAAATATCTTCACAGACACACCCAGAAATGATGTTTTACCAGCTGTCTGGGCATCTCTCAGCCCAGTCAAGTTAATACATGAAGCAAACATCACAGAGCTGCATCACAGACACTGCAATGCAACCCAAACAGTGACCTGCTTCGGTTAGGAGACAGAATTCTAGAGAGTTTGTAATTCAAACAAAACGAAGCAGGTGTGTGTGTGTGTGTCCATCCATGTGCATGAGTGGTGTCCACATACGCAAGCATCAGGGAACACTTTCTGAGAGAATTACAAAGGGGAGAATCTTAAGCATCTCACTTAGCAGAGCGAGGGCACACACTCCAGCCATTATTTTTAAAAATGGAATCCGAGCTATAGATACAGATCCATACTCTGTTCCAGATGCCACTGGAGATGCGTTTATAAATTTCCTTGAAACCTCCTGGCCACTTGCAATGTGAAGAGTGAAAAAGAATGGTAACGTGGGTACATAGTTCCTACTCCAAGTTTTGAGTTCTCTACCCTGCCCTCCAACTTATTAAAAGCTTCTAGAATGGATAAACAACAAGGTCTTACTGTATAGCACAGGAAACTATATCTGGTTTTCTGGCATAAAGCATAATGAAAAGAATATTAACACACACATATATATACTATACATATATATATATATATATATATAATATACATATATTCAACTGATTCCCTTTGCCATACAGCAGAGATTGGAACAACAATGTACACCAACTATACATCAATAAAAGAGATAACAAAGTAAAAAAAAAACCTAGGCAATTTATCTTTAAAGTCATGTCAAGGCATTACCATAAATGTATCTCTGATTCTGAAAAAAAAAAAAAAAGAAAAAAAGGATGAAGACAGTAAGTCATAAAGGAGCGTTCAATACTGGCTAATGTTTCATAAAGGAAGAGTAACTGGTGTATTAACAGTTTAGCATCCTCTTTAGGATATAATATATAATCCATAGTTCCCTGTAATTTAAAGCATAGAATTTACTTTAATAAAATGGTGCTAATGCAGGAACATTTTATAAAACCTCAACATTTTATACTCCACATATTCTATCAGTGAGAACACTGATACTCTCAAACACCAGCAACCATACTTGAGATTGAAGACTTATTTAAACCAACAAATTATTGTCTTTTACAACAGAAGTGTAACATAAGTGATTTGTGAATTGCAAATTGATCTTCCCCGCTGCGAGCCGTAACTAGCTTTAGTTTCCACTAGAACAGGCCACATTTAAATATGTGACTATAAAAAAATGTCCAGGTCTGGAGGACATAATTTACTATTTTGACACAAGCTGTTTCATTTCCCATCCACCCATAAGTGTTCTATTGTAGTAAACCAAGGAGAATGAATCAAATATGACATAGACTCTAGCTTCTATGGGTAGACTGTGGAAAACCTTGGATAATATATTTCTTTTAAAGCACTTGACAAGCAAAGATTTCCAAGGTCTGTAAATCACTCCAGGGTTGCTAATTGGTACTACAAACATTTCACAGGACGTGTTATAAGAATTGTTTTTCCACTTATGGCTTCATGTGACTAAACGCCTCAGGATATTCAGCAGGTGTTCTGAAGACTCTATAAAGTATCTCGTAGTATAGAACCTTCCAGGTTGGTACAAATCTGACCAGCATCTTCTGAAATACTTTTCTCAGGCCCGGTGCATAAGGGGAGTGTGTGTGTGTGTGTGTGTGTGTGTGTGTGTGTGTGTGTCTGTGTGTGTGTGTCTGTGTGTGTGTCTGTGTATGTATGAGAGAGAGAGAGACATAGTGCATATGTGTGTGCTTGTGTGTGTGTGTGTGTGTGCGTGTGTGTAAGAAACAGAAATATAAATGGATATATTACCAAGTTTGCTAGAAGCTACGTTAATACCATTATAAATGCTTCATTTCATTTGTCCTTTGCATGTGGACGTGTCCACCAATTTATTGAGTGACCTTGGTCTTCTTAACTTTATATTTTGCAGTTTGAACTTTGTTTCTCCATATTATAAGCACTATTTTAAAAACAAGAATATAGGAATGCTTTTAAGATCTGACCCCACTGCACATCTTTTCTGAGTTTACATAAAATCAGAAAGTAGAATGCATTGTTGGTTTTTTTTTTTTTTTGATTAAAAAAAAACTTACCTTCTATGAACTTTCCTGTCAAAGGGCAACATTTAACTCAAACTACACAGAGAGGCATTATTAGCCATTGATAAATTATCAACTCTGAGACTAGAATGGCAAACAAATTATTTGGAGTATGTCTCTAAACATAGATTAGACAAAACAAAATATTTATGTTTCATCCAAATTTCTAAGTTGGCTCCATTTGTCCAATTTGATATGGTCTCATTGCATTGTGGTGACCGTTAGCATCTGAAACAGAATTTCAGGAAAATAACGGCACTTTTTTTTTGTTGTTGTTGTTGTTTTTACTTTATTTTACTTTACAATACTGTATTGGTTTTGCCATACATTGACATGAATCCACCACGGGTGTATACGAGCTCCCATTCCTGAATCCCCCTCCCACCTCCCACCCCATATCATCTCTCTGGATCATCCCCATGCACCAGCCCCAAGCATCTTGTATCCTGTATCGAACATAGACTGGCACTTCGTTTCTTACATGATAGTATACATGTTTCAATGTCATTCTCCCGAATGATCCCACCCTCTCCCTCTCCCTCTGAGTCCAAAAGTCCGCTATACACATCTGTGTCTTTTTGCTGTCTTGCATACAGGGTCATCATTGCCACCTTTCTAAATTCCATATATATGTGTCAGTATACTGTATTGGTGTTTTTCTTTCTGGCTTACTTCACTCTGTATAATCGGCTCCAGTTTCATCCATCTCATTAGAACTGATTCAAATGTATTCTTTTTAATGGCTGAGTAATACTCCATTGTGTATATGTACCACAGCTTTCTTATCCATTCGTCTGCTGATGGACATCTAGGTTGTTTCCATGTCCTGGCTATTATAAACAGTGCTGCGATGAACATTGGGGTACATGTGTCTCTTTCAATTCTGGTTTCCTCGGTGTGTATGCCCAGCAGTGGAATTGCTGGGTCATAAGGCAGCTCTATTTGCAATTTTTAAGGAATCTCCACACTGTTCTCCATAGTGGCTGTGCTAGTTTGCATTCCCACCAACAGTGTAAGAGGGTTCCCTTTTCTCCACATCCTCTCCAGCAGCTCAACTCCAGAAAAATAAATGACCCAATCAAAACATGGACCAAAGAACTAAATAGGCATTTCTCCAAAGAAGACATACGGATGGCTGACAAACACATGAAAAGATGCTCAACATCACTCATTATCAGAGAAATGCAAATCAAGACCACAATGAGATACCATTTCACACCAGTCAGAATGGCTGCAATCCGAAAGTCTACAAGCAATAATGGCACTTTGAAAGATAAATACATATGTTGCTTCACTGTGCATTTTTGCCCACATAAAGTGATTAATAATATTTTTCCATCACTCATATTCTATAATTCTATATCCTGCATCCAAAAATGAAAAAAAAAAGTGCAGGATTAAGGAAAAAAAAACATAATAGCAGCTTATCATGTAAGTAGTTTATTAAACTTGAATCCAATTTGAAATATCCAAGTTTGTCCTATACCACTATTTTAAAAAATATATATTTAAGTTCATATTTTAAGGAAAGATATATTTATCTAAAGTGAAACTGCTCAGTCGTGTCCAACTCTTTGCGACCCCGTGGACACCAGGCTCCTCCATCCATGGGATTTTCTAGGCAAGAGTACTGGAGTGTGTTGCCATTTCCTTCTCCAGGGAACTTCCTGACCCAGGGATCGAACCCAGGTCTCCCACACTGTAGACAGATGCTTTCTATCTGAGCCACTGGGGAAGTCAAATTTATCTAAAAGGTATATTTATTCATTAAAAAAATAAATACATCTAAATTTGTACTAATAAATTGAATTGATTTTGGCACAAACATATGTAATCAAATATCACAAACCAAACAAAAAATGAAATGAAGGTAATGTTAGCAAGTTCACCCAACAATTTAAAAATTAAAGATGAACCATGAAATGTAAGCAATATATATACATTAGCTGAACTCCACTTTAATAATATTATATGTGAAGTCTAACTTAATAGTTATAACAATTCATCAAAATAAATCTATTAAACATATTTTAACAAAAGACATAGCTATGATCCAGAGAGGGCTTCCCAGGTCATACTAAAGATAAAGAAACTGCTTATCAATGCAAGAGAGGTAAGAGACAGCGGTTTGACCCCTTCATCAGGAGATCCCTTGGAGAAGGAAATGGCAACCCACTCCTGTCTTCTTGCCTGGAGAATCCCATGGACAGAGGAGCCTGGCAGGCTACAGACCATGGGGGTCACAAAGCGTCAGACACGACTGAAGCAATTTATGATGCACATTGTCCAGAGAAGCCCAATTGAGGGCAGGAGGAAAAGGGGTGAAGGAGGATGAGATGGTTGGATGGCATCATGGAAGCAATGGACATGAATCTGAGCAAACTCCAGGAGTTAGTGAAGGACAGGGAAGCCTGGCGTGCTGCAGTCCATGAGGTCACAAAGAGTCAAACATGACTGAGTGACTGAACAACAACATGATCCAGAGAAGCATTAGTTTATTAGCGTGTGAGATGAGTGCAATTGTCCAGTAGTTTGAGCATTCTTTGGCATTGCCTTTCTTTGGGATTGGCATGAAAACTGACCTTTTCCAGTCCTGTGGCCACTGTTGAGTTTTCCATATTTGCTGGCATACTGAGTGCAGCACTTTCACAGCATCATCTTTTAGGATTTGAAATAGCTCACCTGGAATTCCATCATCTCCACTAGCTTTGTTCATAGTGATGCTTCCTAAGGCCCACTTGACCTCACATTCCAGGATGTCTGGTTCTAGGTGAATGATCACACCATCGTGATTATGTGGGTCATGAAGATCTTTTTTTGTACGGTTCTTCTGTGTATTCTTGCCACCTCTTCTTAATATCTTCTGCTTCTTTTAGGTCCCTATCATATCTGTCCTTTATTGAGCCCACCTTTGCATGAAATGTTCCCTTGGTATCTCTAATTTTCTTGAAGAGATCTCTAGTCTTTCCCATTCTATTGTTTTCCTCTATTTCTTTGCATTGATCGCTGAGGAAGGCTTTCTTATCTCTTCTTGCTGTTCTTTGGAACTCTGCATTCAAATGGGTATATCTTTCCTTCTCCTTTCCTTTTCGCCTCCTTATTGCTTTCTCTTTTTTGCTTTTCACAGCTATTTGTAAGGCCTCCTCAAACAGCCATTTTGCTTTTTTGCATTTTTTTTTCTTGGAGATGATCTTGATTCCTGTCTCCTGTACAATGTCACGAACCTCCATCCATAGTTCATCAGGCACTCTGTCTATCAGATCTAGTCCCTTAAATCTATTTCTTACTTCTACTATATAGTCAAAAGGGATGTGATTTAGGTCATACCTGAATGGTGTAGTGGTTTTCCTTACCTTCTTCAATTTAAGTCTGAATTTGGCAGTAAGGAGTTCATGATCTGAGCCACAGTTAGCTCCTGGTCTTGTTTTTGCTGACTGTATAGAGCTTCTCCATCTTCAGCTGCAAAGAATATAATCAATCTGATTTCGGTGTCAACCATCCGATTATCTCCATGTGTAGATTCTTCTCTTGTGTTGTTGGAAGAGGGTGTTTGCTATGACCAGTGAGTTCTCTTGGCAGAACTCCATTGGCCTTTGCCCTGCTTTATTTCACATTCCAAGGCCAAATTTGCCTGTTACTCCAGGTGTTTCTTGACTTCCTACTTTTGCATTCCAGTCCCCTACAATTCTATATTACCTGGGGTGAGATTATAACTGTATATTCCTTTTACAAACTTTTTACAAATATAGTCAAAGATCACATTTTTGGAAAACCCATGCTGTATTATAGACAGTTAGTATTTAAGCTCTTCTGCTTAGGATTTACTAAGTAATGTGGGATGAGACACAGAATGTTTTGTATCCTTGAAACCATCCAGAGTAATGTATATAATTACATACCTAAGAAAATGTCCATAATGATCTATTTTAAAATAAAAATGCATGTTGTTTCTCTATAAAAAGACAAACATAATGAGCTCCTGTATTTGGATCATGAGGAATACTTACATTCCCATGACTCAGCTTTTCAAAGTGTGGTCCAGGTTCTATAGTAACGTTACCTGGGGTGTTATTGCAACTGCAGCTCTTTGAGCTTCATCCTAGACCTACTGAACCACACTCACTTGAGTAGGAGTCTGTTTTCAGGATGAATAGGTGTATTTATACCATAACTTAAGAATCTCTGTAAGGATGAGATATGGATGAAATACAGTCTACTATCTCTTGCAGTCACTTTCCCCAAGGTGAAATTAAGGTAATATGGGTATCAGTAGGCAAAAATAGGCTTCCATGGTGACTCAGACAATAAAGAATCTGCCTCCAATGCAGGAGAGCCAGGTTCAAACCCTAGGTCAGGAATATCCTATGGAGAAAGGAATGGCTTCCCGCTCATGTATTCTTGCCTGGAGAATTCCATGAACAGAAGAGCCTGACAGGCTACAGTCCATATGGTCACAAGAGTCCCACACGACAGAGCAGCTTAATACTTCACACTTTCCTTACTTTGCTTCCTCCTTACTAAGCAAGTTTAAGGCAGCAATATAAAAAAAAAAAAAAAAAAAAAGCTATATTATCTCCTTTTGGCTTCACTAGTGGCTCAGATGGTAAAGAGTCTGCCTGTAATGTGGGAGACCCAGTTCAACCAGTTCAATCACTGGGTTGGGAAGATCCCCTGGGGAAGGAAATAGCAACCCACTCCAGTATTCTTGCCTGGAAAACCCCATGGATAGAGGAGCCTGACAGATTACAGTTCACGGGGTCCCAAAGAGTTGGACATGACCAAGCAATTTCACTTTCACTTTCAGACAAAAATAGTCATGGTACCTTAAGAGTGCTCCTTACCAACCTTTTCCCATCCCCTTGACCAAAAAGGCTGTGATTATTTCAGTAGTTAATGACTTCATTATATATCATGATAGGAGTGGTCTTAGTCTTGTAACTTCTGCCCCTTTCTACAACAGTCACTCCTGAGTCCGTTCTCTGCCACTCACCAACATTTCAGTCCCTGACGATAGGCTTATCTATAATAGCTTTGGGTTATCAGACCCCAAGTGAGACCATGAATAACACAAACTAAAAGATCCAAGGACTGGCAAGTTTGCAAAAATGTGCTCTCTTAGTCTCTCCTGGAATTATAAAGAGGGGAAAGCAATTTACATAGGATTTCAAAAAGCTGTATCATTCCTGAACTTGCACCTCTGTACTATATGTGATTTTTACATACTTGGGCTTTCTAAACAGGGCACGATGATAAGTCATCCACATATGGTACACACATTTTTTAAAGAACATATTTCACTTACTTTAACTCTTTTTGACAGAAGGGAAGGACAGTCAAATGATATTCATTATTCAGCAGTGGTTTGATCTCCAAGAGGGCAGTCATTTAAAAGCTGAATGCAATGTTGCTGTAATTTTCTGTGACATAATCAGCTTATAGTACATATGAAGAAACATAGCAACTAGGTAATTCATAAAAACTAATGATGATGAAATTTAAACCTCTATCTTATAGTGATGCTCCCAGGAATTCTTTATTTATGCAATTATTTAAAAAACATTTATAGAGAGCCTCTTTTATTCCATGCACTATAAGAGCAACTAAGAATAAATTCACTGACGTTTTTGTGTGTGAATCCATAACAGAACATTGCTAAATGGTCAAAAGCTCTTTAATA
The DNA here is from genome assembly GCF_016772045.2 of Ovis aries. Lineage (NCBI taxonomy): Eukaryota > Metazoa > Chordata > Mammalia > Artiodactyla > Bovidae > Ovis > Ovis aries. Next base: position 94,339,292 of record NC_056060.1, read on the forward strand.
CAGGTCACAAACCATGTATCTAGTCCACTAGATTATTTTAGTCCCTCAAGAAGAAATTTGAAATATCATGACAGCATTATATGTAAAAATACTAAGGGGGCTATAAAATAATTGTTCAAGAGATGACATTTCATTTTATCTATTTTATACAACTTAATTTTCATGGCATGTTTTGATATATGTTTTGGACATACAACATGCTTTTGGACACAACTGACAGAATGGGGTTTTTGTGAAATTATAAATGATCCAAATGGTCATCCAAATGTTCTAGCTTATATAAATCATGGAAGCAAGTCATTTGTCCTTTGGTTGGGCTAAAGAATGAGTAAAAATGATGGGGATATGGTAAGTAAGACAGGTCAGAGTTTAGCTGAGTCCTATTTACACAGAAGCCCCTAAGCACACAGAGCTGCCTGAGGTTCTAGAGATCTCTGCTCAGTTCCATGGCGAGGCTATGCCTTTTTCTATCATATTGCTGTTCTTCGTGATTTCTGGTGGTTTGGCTTTGCTTCTTCTGCTCACCAAGAGCTAAATAATGGTGACAATAATTTGTAGCCTGGTTCTCTACTGTCTTTTGTCTCTACCTGTTTAATCGGTGACGTCCATCGCTTCAACAGGTGAGTCAGTCAGGGAAAATTGCATGCACTGCTCTGTATAAAAGACTTGAAACAAGCAACTAATGAGAACCCACTGGGCAGCACAGGGAGCTCTGCTCAGTGCTCTCCACTGACCTAAAGGAGAGGAAATCAAAAAACAGGGTATGTGTACATACAGCTGGTTCTCATTGCCCTACAGCAGAGACTAACCCAACAGTGAAATGCAACTGTGAAGTGAGCATGGAGAGAAAGCGTTAGTCGTTCAGTTGTGTCTGATTCTTTGAGACTCTATGAATGGTAGCCCACAGGCTCCTCTGTCCATGGAATTCTCCAGGCACGAATACTGAAGTGGGTAGCCAATCCCTTCTCCAGGGGATCTTCCTGATTGAACACTGGTCTCCTGCATTACAGGCACATATATTCTTTACTGTCTGAGCCACTAGGAAACCCCATAGTTTAATAATTTTTTTTTCAAAAAGGAGATAAATAGAAGAGTCCTTGATCCCTGATGATGACAGAGTACCTGCACCAACTTGTCAAGGGCTAGCTCAAGAGCTTACGGTAGCGCTCACTTCCTATTTATTTAGATCTTCCTCCATGTGGTTGAATCTCATTTTAATTGATATACTCACCAAAGCCTTACGTTCATTTCTTACTAGATCCCTTTCCCTATCTCAAGTTACCATGCCAGGAAAAGTCCTATTTGTCTCATGGAAGACAGGTTAGATATAATAGTTTATAAACCTATTGCACGGGTATTTGCTCTTGAATAATATACATATCTTCAAAGGAAGAGAGTTCTAATGCTATCATATCAGTTAAACAATTACGAATCCAGTGATGTATATTGAGGCAAAATATTGGTTTTGGTTTTATACAACCAATTGTATATTGGTTTTTTATTACTTGGCCATATCTGTAATGAAAATTACAGCATTATACTGTCAGTATTTTCTGTGTCCAGTCACAGCAGATGCCTTCAGTGCAATACATGTGAGCCTTTTTCTGTTGTGGTATTTGTATAGTTTCTGAAAGTCCTAAGACTTTTAAGCAACGTGCATTTGATTTTGTCTCTGAAAATGGTTCTTTTTCTCCTTTTTATCAAGTTTCCAAAGGTCATGTTAAAAAAGGCTAAGGTATCAAATAGAAGACTGCACAAAGGTGGGAAATTCTACGATGGACTTTAGTATGAATGACTTCCTTTCTGATTTTCATCAGCAATGATTTAATTTCTCACCTCTAGGGGAATGCAAGTTAGCAAACTAAGGCAAATTTATCACTTCTGAAAACTGCTGTAAGACCCCCAAGACGGAATGATTACCCCCAAATTGAATTTAAATAAAAGTAATTAGTTTTATCTTGCTTTTTAACTCATTTACCTCTGCACAGAAATCCTCCAGGAGTTTTGAAACTCATCAGTGATTATCCCTGGAGCTGATCCAATAATGTAAGAATAAATACACCATTAACAAATTATACATAATGACTCCAAGATATGCCAATAGTAGAACAGTTCAGGTGATTTATAAGGCTCACTTCCAATAGCCTATTCACAATTCACATCTTTTCTAAAAACTGAATTAAAAGTTAAGCAAAACTTTAGATCTGCCTACATCCATCTCCTCAAGATATGAACAAATGAAACTAAGCCATTTATTTAAAAATGTTTCTTTGTCACATATGGAAATCCTTGAGTGTTGGGAATTAAATATTTATTTGAAACAAGCACCCTCTTACGCTGTTGGTGGGAAGGCAAACTAGTACAGCCACTATGGAGAACAGTGTGGAGATTCCTTAAAAAACTGGAAATAGAACTGCCTTACGACTCAGCAATCCCACTGCTGGGCATACACACTGAGGAAACCAGAATTGAAAGAGACACGTGTACCCCAATGTTCATCGCAGCACTGTTTATAATAGCCAGGACATGGAAGCAACCTAGATGTCAATCAGCAGATGAATGGATAAGAAAGCTGTGTTACATATACACAATGGAGTATTACTCAGCCATTAAAAAGAAAACATTTGAATCAGTTCTGATGAGATGGATAAAACTGGAGCCTATTATACAGAGTGAAGTAAGCCAGAAAGAAAAACACAAATACAGTATCAATTCAGTTCAGTTCAGTTCAGTCACTCAGTAGTGTCCAACTCTATGCGACCGCATGAATCGCAGCACGCCAGGCCTCCCTGTCCATCACCAACTCCCGGTGTTCACTCAGACTCATGTCCATCGAGTCCATGATGCCATCCAGCCATCTCATCCTCTGCCGTCCTCTTCTCCTCCTGCCCCCAATCCCTCCCAGCATCAGAGTCTTTTCCAATGAGTCAACTCTTCGCATCAGGTGGCCAAAGTACTGGAGTTTCCACTTTAGCATCATTCCTTCCAAAGAAATCCCAGGGCTGATCTCCTTCAGAAAGGACTGGTTGGATCTCCTTGCAGTCCAAGGGACTCTCAAGAGTCTTCTCCAACACCACAGTTCAAAAGCATCAATTCTTTGGCGCTCAGCTTTCTTCACAGTCCAACTCTCACATCCATACATGACTACTGGAAAAACCATAGCCTTGACTAGACGGACCTTAGTCTGCAAAGTAATGTCTCTGCTTTTCAATATGCTATCTAGGTTTGTCATAACTTTTCTTCCAAGCAGTAAACATTTTTTAATTTCATGGCTGCAGTCACCATCTTTAGTGATCTTGGAGCCCCAAAAAATAAAGTCCGACACTGTTTCCACTGTTTCCCCATCTATTTTCCCATGAAGTGATGGGACCAGATGCCATGATCTTTGTTTTCTGAATGTTGAGCTTGAAGCCAACTTTTTCACTCTCCTCTTTCACTTTTATCAAGAGGCTTTTTAGCTCCTCTTCACTTTCTGCCATAAGGGTGGTGTCATCTGCATATCTGAGGTGATTGATATTTCTCCCAGTAATCTTGATTCCAGCTTGTGCTTCTTCCAGTCCGGCGTTTCTCATGATGTACTCTGCATAGAAGTTAAATAAGCAGGGTGACAATATACAGCCTTGATGTACTCCTTTTCCTATTTGGAACCAGTTTGTTGTTCCATGTCCAGTTCTAACTGTTGCTTCCTGACCTGCATACAGATTTCTCAAGAGGTAGGTCAGGTGGTCTGGTATTCCCATCTCTCTAAGAATTTTCCATGGTTTATTGTGATCCACACAGTCAAAGGCTTTGGCATAGTCAATAAAGCAGAAATGGATGTTTTTCTGGAACTCTTGCTTTTTCCATGATCCAGCAGATGTTGGCAATTTGATCTCTGGTTCCTCTGCCTTTTCTAAAACCAGCTAGAACATCAGGAAGTTCACGGTTCACATACTGTTGAAGCCTGGCTTGGAGAATTTTGAGCATTACTTTACTAGCGTGTGAGATGAGTGCAATTGTGTGGTAGTTTGAGCATTCTTTGGCATTGCCTTTCTTTGGGATTGAAATGAAAACTGACCTTTTCCAGTCCTGTGGCCACTGCTGAGTTTTCCAAATTTGCTGGCATATTGAGTGTAGCACTTTCACAGCATCATCTTTCAGGATTTGAAACAGCTCAACTGGAATTCCATCACCTCCACTAGCTTTGTTCATAGTGATGCAGTATACTAACACATATATATGGAATTTATGAAGATGGTAACAATAACTCTGTATGCAAGACAGCAAAAGAGATACAGATGTATAGAACAGTCTTTTTGACTCTGTGGGAGAGGGTGAGGGCAGGATGATATGGGAGAATGGCATTGAAACATGTAAATTATCACATGTGAAACGAATCACCACTCCAGGTTTGGTGCCTGATACAGGGTGTTCAGGGCTGGTGCACTGGGATGACCCAGAGGCATGGTATGGGGAGGGAAGTGGGAGGGGGTTCAGGATGGGGAATACCTGTACACCCATGGTGGATTCATGTCAATGTATGGGAAAACCACTACAATATTGTAAGGTAAACAAATAAATAAAACTGAGATTAAAAAAAAAAAGAAACAAGCAGAGCACAAATGTAGAGTTTCGAGTCTTGTTGTCTATTAAGTAAGTCTAGTTATCTAGTCCTGCATGCTAATACAGTGCAAAAGCTACTGAATTAAAGAACACCTCTTGAATATCAGAATCATCAAAAGATCTAAGAAGCTATGCCTTTTCTGTTTTCTCTTTCAACATAAACGTTTTCTACTTGCCCATTTATTTCTCAGCTTCATTAAGGTGTGGTTGACAAATAAAATTGTAAGTATTTAGGCTAAATGACATGATGTTTTGATATATATTATGAAATGGTCACTATAATCAAACTAATTAACACATTTGTCATCTCATATAGTTACCTTTTGTACGAGTGCTAAGAACAGTTGCGAACTATTCTCAGCATATTTCAAGGGTATAGTCTGTGTGTGTGCTAGTCTTTCAGTCGTGTCCGACTCTACAATCCCGTGGACTCTAGACCTCCAGGCTCCTCTGTTCATAGGATTCTCCAGGCAAGAATACTGGAGTGAGCTGCAAGTTCCTTCTCCAAAGGTAATAGTCCACTATTACTATGCTGTATCTTATGTCTCTAGAACTTATTCATTTTCTTACTGTAATATGTACCCTCTGACAATATCTTACCTTTTTCCCTACCTCCCAGCCCCTCATAAGCACCATTCCACTGAGAAGTTGTGTTTGCAATATTTAACAAAGAAATTGAACCATGTTCGATATGGATGATAATCAGATAATTATTTGATGTGCTATCTGATAGAACTATCTTCCTCTAAAGTATAAGAAAGTGTAAAGATTCGTCCTTGCTGTTTCAAAAATGTTTGACGATTTCTGGAGACTAGAGAGATATTCCTCCAATTGATGATCATCAATCATTTATAAATTATCAATTACTCTCCAGGCGGAGTACAAAGGAGAATGGATTCTAGATTCACAGGCTCTAGATTCACAGAGATTTCATTCAAATAAGTTCACCAAATGCCATACTGATGACCTATTGGACTTTGAGTAGGCTATTGGACTTTTAACTTGCTGAATCTTTAATTTTGTATTTGTGAGATGGATATGAACAAAATGGTAGCTTACTGACAGGATTTTTGAGAGGTTCAAAACAGGTAAATCTACTCACAGCCCTAACAGACATAAACAGGTGGTGAGATTTTACACATCAATCATTATTATTATATAATGAGGACATACAATTTATTCCTAGTTCCATTTTGCAGTTTTTGCTCTACAGATTATTGTGCAAGAGATGGGGTGCATATTCTTTTGCTTCTACCAATACTAACAGACTTCATACACTGTACCTCGATCAGCATGGATAATGTCATAACAAAAATAAATTAATATATCAGAGAAGGCAAGCAGATCATTGACATTTATTGACTGCCAAGTGCATGCCAAGTTCTGTAATGCAGGAGTCCCCAACCACCAGGCCACAACTGATACTTGTCTCTGGCCTGCTAGGAACTAGGCGGCACAGTAAATGAGTGGCGGGTGAATGAGCAAAGCTTCACCTGTGTTTACAGTCACTCCCCATCTCTTGCATGATAGCTCAAGCTCTGCCTCCTGTTCGATCAATGATGGCATAACAAATGCAATGCACTTGAATCATCCCCAAACTATCCCCCACTCTCTGTCTGTGGAAAAACTGTCTTCGGTGAAACTGGTCCCTGGTGCCAAAAAGGTTGCAGACCAGTGCTATAATAGATTCTTTTTAAGACTCTTATTTAATTGCAAAACAGCAATATGCAAAATTTTCTCTGTGTTATATGAAAGCTAGAGCTTAAGCAGAGGTTAATCAAATTATCTGAAGCCACATAGTTAGTAAGTAATACATAACACCTACTCAGGTGTCACATTCTTCTGTGTATTTATTACACTGGGCTGTGCTTCATTGAGTTGGCACAAGAGCAGTGGAAAAAATTTGGGTTGGCCATGGGTGCAGATACTGTATAATTATAGATGCCTATCAAATGCCAAGCCATAAAAACATAATTATTAACATGATTTACTGCATGAAAAAATGGAGTCACATAAAAAAATAATATGCATGCCCTTTTTAGGAGCACAATGAATGAATCATGCAATGAATGTCTTTTTATTATCACTTCAGGGAATGGCTTCCCTGGTGGCTCAGCACCTACAGTTCAGGAGATGCAGGCTGGGAAGATCCCCTAGAGAAAGAAATGGAAACACACTCCAGTATTCTTGCCTAGAAAATCCCGTGGATAGAGGAGCCCAGTGAATTACAGTCCATGTAGGGGTTGTGGAAGAGTCAGTATGACTTAGCAACTAAACAACAGGAAATGCAGAGAGTTCAGGCTCATACCACAAGGCTACAGAGTTGAGAAAAGCAAATGATATGTTGAGAGGAAAGAGATGAAATATAAAACTCCACCAAGATTTCTGACAAAGGACAAAGTGATTAGACTGTTTTGTTTATACACGATGAAATTTCTGTATGTCTGCAGATATCCTATGCATTTTTCATGTCATCAGTCTGACAATTGTCAAAAAATAAAGGCATATCCTGTGGAGCTTTATGTCAGCAAAACCAAATACTCTTATAATTTTAAAAAAAATGCTAAAAATATTTATTTGTAAAGACCTTAGGTCACACAATCTGTCATAAGCAGAAAACTAGACTACAGTGGTTATTTTGTGAACATACCTAATCTGAGGGTTGGTTTTCCTGACATTTGTTTGAGCGCTTAAGCATGCCATCTTTCTGTCTTCCTAACCTGCCATCCTAAGACTGTTAGTCTTTCCCTACTTGGCTTCATGGTGAAATGGACACATAGCAGCAATGGATAAATCACCCACTCTGAAGGCATAAAGAGTGGACAAGTAAAGAAAATCCACCATGTCCTTTTTTAAAAGGGAAGAAAAATTTTTTTTGAGAACGAAACCCTTCCATCAGCAGAATGCTGCTTATTTCTCAGAAGCTGGAACTTGGCTAAACAGTTATATAACAGAAAAGGTCCTGGAAAGGTAATTATTTGGCTTTCCAGTCCCTTCAGGGGAGGTGATAGAGGAAAAGGAGGTTGAAAATGTCTTTTATAGGCCAATTAAGAGAAACTGAAAAAAAAAAAAGGACAAAAAGCCAGGTGTACTTTGATTAGGCCAATGGATGATGATCTGAGGTTGGAATACACCACGTGGCATGTGGGAGGATTTATGCATGAGGACTGACCTTATGCTAAATCGAGAAGCACATGTCTTCTCTTTTCAATACCTTCGTCTCTTCAGTGTGTCTTCACATCTAACTATTCAGGGTCTATTTTTTTCAAGAAACCCTTATTCCTCTATGCTCATATTTTGCCTTTTAAGCCCCTCAATCACTAGGCCAGCTATATCACAAAAAAGGTAGGACCATTAGCAAACCATCCCCACTTCACAATCTATTTTTGATCTCTGAGACTTGACTTTTTGAATGCTGTGATTTTAAGAAGTCATTTAGAAAATTATTATTGATGCTCAGCATAGCTTTAGGGAGCTAGTAAGTCAGCTAAACAATGTAAAAGTTTATTGGTTCTCTATATCTGGAGAGCACTGGAATGAAAACATACTGATTTAAGGTTGCAATCAATTCACAAGGAATTTTTATATTTAGACTGGACCATGAAAAGAATATAGTTCGGTTGTCCATATAATTCTCTTGACTTTGCATATTCTACAATGATCATAACAGCTGATTTCCCAATGATTTCAACAGTAGGTATAGATAAAGGAAAAGATTTTGAAGGAATTTTTGTAAACATTTATGAAATTATTATAAAGATTTATGGCATTATTAAATCACTGAATACCTTCTCAGTTTGTCTGATGGTCATTATTACATATGTCCCTTCAAGAAATTGTATTAATTGACTCAGTGCCATGATTGTGGATGAAATCTCTCACCAGGAAAGAGGATAGAATGTTTAAGAAAACAGACCAATTCATCTTGGCTGTCAAAACAAGAGATCATGGAATTAATGATGCTAACCTTTTTATTAACATGAACACTCTCATGTGGAACGCGTTTGCTCTAGAGGTCAGAGCATTACGCTGAAACGTCTTCATTCCTCAGGCTCATGTTTTGCCTCTTCTCTGTATCTACCTAGGGAATAAAAGAATGAGAGCAAATACTATCTGGAATTCCTCCTTTGTTATGCAGGCCATCAAACTTAATTAAATGTAGTACAAGATTAGACAATATAGGCCATGGGAAAGGCACAGCTTAAAGGTAATGTGGGCTCCCCTTGTTGTACCATAAACACTATAGCAGCATTTATTAAGACGCCCTTGGTTAATCTGTTAAGAACCAGCAAGTTTTCTTTTCTCCCTCTTTCCTTCATCTCCTATGTGCTCTGTATGTTAAGATTATTAAGGAGGTTTGCAATTATAGCATATTGAATTCCATACACATTTTTATTATTTTTCTTTTCTTCCTTCCTCCCTCTTTCCCACCATCCCCTTTCTTTTTAAGTTTTAAAATTCTTCCTTTGTGGGGAAAATCATTTTAACAGACAAATTCCAAAGTTAGTTACAAATTCCATATTATAACTTAAGGCAGTACTCCCAAAGCCCATTTCAAAGTTTTGTGTTTTTATTTTTGTGTTTTTTTTTTCCTTTCTCCAAGTATTACAATATTTAGCAGTCACTATAGAAGACTGAGGTTCCTCAAAAAATCTAAAAGAATAGAATTCCCATGAAAAAGTGGAAGTTTTAGTAGCTCACTGGTGTCCAACATTTTGTGATTCCATGGACAATAGCCCTGTCAGGCTCCTCTGTTTATGGGATTTCGTAGATAAGAACTGGAGTAAGTAGACATTCCCTTCTCCAGGGGATCTTCCCAAGCCAGAGATCAAACCCAGGTCTCCTGCATTGCAGGCAGTTTCTTTACTACTGAGCCACTAGGGAAGCCCCAAGCTAACATCAGTTCAGTTCAGTTCAGTCGCTCAGTCGTGTCCAACTCTGTGTGACTCCATGAATCACAGCATGCCAGGCCTCCCTGTCCATCATGAACTCCTGGAGTTCACTCAGACTCACGTCCATCGAGTCAGTGATGCCATCCAGCCATCTCATCCTCTGCTGTCCCCTTCTCCTCCTGCCCCCAATCCCTCCCAGCATCAAAATCTTTGCCAATGAGTTAACTCTTCCCATGAGGTGGCCAAAGTACTTCAGCATGATTCCCTAAAAAGAAATCCCAGGGTAGATCTCCTTCAGAATGGACTGGTTGGATCTCCTTGCAGTCCAAGGGACTCTCAAGATTCTTCTCCAACATCACAGTTCAAAAGCACCAATTCATTGGCGCTCAGCTTTTTTCACAGTCCAACTCTCACATCCATACATGACCACAGGAAAAACCATAGCCTTGACTAGACAGATCTTTGTTGGCAAAGTAATGTCTCTGCTTTTCAATATGCTGTCTAGGTTTGTCATTACTTTTCTTCCAAGGAGTAAGCATCTTTTAATTTCATGGCTGCAATCACCATCTTCAGTGATCTTGGAGCCCCCAAAAATAAAGTCTGACACTGTTTCCAATGTTTCCCCATCTATTTCCCATGAAGTGATGGGACCAGATGCCATGATCTTCATTTTCTGAATGTTGAGCTTTGAGCTTTAAGCCAACTTTTTCACTCTCCACTTTCACTTTCATCAAGAGGATTTTTAGTTCCTCTTCACTTTCTGCCATAATGGTGGTGTCATCTGCATATCTGAGGTTATTGATATTTCTCCCGGCAATCTTGTTTCCAGCTTGTGCTTCTTCCAGTCCGGCATTTCTCATGATGTACTCTGCATAGAAGTTAAACAAGCAGGGAGACAATATACAGCCTTGACGTACTCCTTTTCCTATTTGGAACCAGTCTGTTGCTCCATGTCCAGTTCTAACTGTTGCTTCCTGAACAGTATGAAAAGGCAAAATGATAGGTTACTGAAAAAGGAACTCCCCAGGTCAGTAGGTGCCCAATATGCTACTGGAGATCACTGGATAAATAACTCCAGAAAGAATGAAGGGATGGAGCCAAAGCAAAAACATACCCAGCTATGGATGTGACTGGTGATAGAAGCAATGTCCAATGCTATAAAGAGTAATATTGCATAGGAACCTGGAATGTCAGGTCCATGAATCAAGGCAAATTGGAAGTGGTCAAACAGGAGATGGCAAGAGTGAACATCGACATTCAGGAATCAGTGAACTAAAATGGACTGGAATGGGTGAATTTAACTCAGATGACCATTATATCTACTACTGCGGGCAGGAATCCCTCAGAAGAAATGGAGTAGCCATCATGGTCAACAAAAGAGTCCAAAGTGCAGTACTTGGCTGCAATCTCATAAACAACAGAATGATCTCTGTTCGTTTCCAAGGCAAACCATTCAATATCACCGTAATCCAAGTCTATGCCCCAACCAGTAACGCTGAAGAAGCTGAACTTGAATGGTTCTATGAAGACCTACAAGACCTTTTAGAATTCACACCCAAATAGATATCCTTTTCATTATAAGGTACTGGAATGCAAAAGAAGGAAGTCAAGAAACACCTGGAGTAACAGGCAAATTCAGCCTTGGAATGCGGAATGAAGCAGGGCAAAGACTAATAGAGTTTTGCCAAGAAAATGCACTGGTCATAGCAAACACCCTCTTCCAACAACACAAGAGAAGACTCTACACATGGACATCACCAAGCTAACATAGGATCCAGCAATTCCATTTCTGGGTACTTTTCTCAAAGAAAACAAAACCGCTAACTCAAAATGTGCTCCTGTGTTCACTAAAGTATTATTCACAATAACCAAGAAATGGAAGCCACCTATGTACCTACCAATAAATGCCTAGTTAAATCAGCTGTGTTATAGATGCACAATGGGGTATTATTCCATCATAAAAAAAATAGAATTTGTGACAATGAGGATAGAGTGTTATACTAAGTTATACTGGTAAGTGTTATACTAAGTTACATAAGTTATACAGAGAAAGGCAAATACCATATGACTTCATGTATATGTGGAATCCAAGAGACAAGACAAATGAACAAACACAGAACAGAAACAAATCCATAGACACAGAGAACAGGTGGTTGGCGGCAGGGTTGGGGGTGGAAGAGAAGAAGAAAATTAAGAGCTTTTCTTAATTAAGAAAACAGACTTCCAATTACAGAAGAAACTGAATCATGGGGATGAAATGCACAGTGTGAAAAACAGAGTCAATAATAACATAATGTCTTTGTATATTCACAGAGGGTAACTACACTTATCACGATGATCACTTTGTAATGTACATAACTATCAAATCACTATGCCGCACACCTGGAACTAACTCAGTGCTATAGGCCAATTATACGACTTCAAAGAACAAACTCATACAAAACTCAGTGTTGTGGTTAGGGGGCATGTGGCGAGAGGAGTCAGATGAAGGTGGTCAAAATGTGCAAATTTCTAGCTATGAACTGGTGCCAGGCATATAAAGTATAACATGATTAATACAATTAATAATGTAGCATGTAATATATGAGAGATAAGAGAGGAAACCCTAAGAGTTCTCATCACAAGGAAAAATGCTTTTCTTTCTTTTATTTTCTGTCAGTGTTAAACGATGAATGTTCATTAAATTTATCACTGTAATGATTTTAGGAGGTATCAAATCATCACGTTATACACCTCAAACTTACACAGTACTGCACATCAATTGCATGTTAATAAACATGAAAGGAAAAAATAACTAAACATTCTAAACATTCTAAAAATTGTCAAATAATGGTATTTTGACTTTCATTTTGCCTGCTTCAGCATTAGATGAAAGTGAAAGTGCTAGCTGCTTAGTCATGACCGACTCTTTGTGACCCCATGGAGTCCACCAGGCTCCTCTGTCCACGGAACTCTCCAAGCAAGAATCCTGGAGTGGGTAGCTATTCATTTCTCCAGGGGACCTTTCTGATCCAGGGGCTGAACCTGGGTCTCCTGCATTGCAGGCAGATTCTTTACTGTCTGAGCCACCAGGGATTAGCAGCCTAAAAGTATAGTGAGACTCTTCCTTAGAGTGATGCCTCCATGTTTGAAACAATTATGACCCATTTTGATAGTCTGAGTCCTCAACAAAGTCATCAAATAGGTGAAAGCCACGCCTCACATTCTCACCACTTAGTCCTATGATCTCCTCTCTCCACTGTTCTGATATACACCACACAGAACCCACATTGTTCAAGACCATTATTCCTATTGAAAGATAAATAAAAGAAGCTTATGTCATTTCTATAGAAATCAAGATACTTTGTTACATGTTGAGCACTATGTTGGTATTGCACGTATCAAGCAAGAGAGAATTCTGCTCTTGAGAGAGTCTGAAAAATTGCCATTTCTGATTAACAAAAAAAAGTGAAAAAAAAAAAAGGAATAAACGAAATCTCCAGGTACAAAAGTAAGAAATAACAGTATCTAAAGTAGGGATGGAGGGAGGGAATCCCATGAGTAATATCTGGATGCACATTAATAGAACATCAACAAGAAAAATAGGAATGTTGAAGCTAAGACACAGGAACGTCCAGAAGGAAGCAGTTAATTGGAAAAAATCAAGCAGACATCCCAGTAATTTTTAAAGTGAATCACTTTAGCAACAACAATTTACTTTCCCTTGAGATAGAAGCAGAAGAATTAGGAATCAAAAATGAGAAAAAAAGACGCTTTCAAGGAACTTGGGTATGAAAGGAGATGAACTCAAAGGATGAGGCTAAGAGAATATTTGATGTGGAATAGAGTGTCAGATGTAGAACAGAGTGTTCCTTTTTGTTTTTCCAGGGATAGGATTTAAATACTGTTTACAAGCTAAAGGAGTCAATGAAGAGAGAGAGAGAGAGAAAAAAAAAATTGAACAAGAAAAAAGATGTAAGATCTAATGAGCCAGGGTCACCTGACAGGCAAAAGAGGGTAAGAAGCATAGTAATCATAGAAGAATGTGTCTTATACCAAAGGTATGAAAAGGGACAGCGATAATTAGGGTGGTTAAATTCACATGATGGTAAGGGTGAGATCAGAATGTCAAAGAAATTCATGTCCTATGATTTCCAATTTTGTATGAAGAGGTTGCCTTAATAGTAGTCTTTTATTCAGGTATGTGACAACTCAATGATTAAGTTTATTACAGCCAGACTTGTCATAATTTTGAGATCATATCAATATTCTTATGCACACTGAATTCATTGTATCTACAAGACATTACAGAATATAAGAGTACTGCAAAAGAGAGTCTATTCCAAAGGAATCAGGCAAAAAATAAAAATCAGAAATGCACATGTGAAACATAAGTATAAAACTGTTGTTGTTAAGTTGCTCAGTAGTGTCCGACTCTTTGTGACCCCATGGACTGCAGCACCCCAGGCTTCCCTATCCTTCACCAACTCCCGGAGCTTGGGCAAACTCATGTCCATTGAGTTGATGATGCCATCCAACCATCTCATCCTCTGTCACCAAAATAGTTCCAGAAAAAAAAAAAAAAATATATATATATATATAGGGTAAAATATATATATATATATATATATATATATATATATATTAGGTATTAACTATAAAATAAAGACAATAAATGGAAAACTATTCAAACAAAGAACTTGTATAGAGCTAATATGAGGTTAGCATATAATGAGACTTTATCACATAATAGTTGAGGATGAAACTTCCGGAGCAATACTACCTGAGTTTAAACTTATTCTTCATACTACGTGTAGAATCATGGGGAAGCTACTTAATTTCTCTGAGGTTTCTAGTTATGTATGTTATTTTTTTGTTCAAGCAAAATAGCTGTTAAAATTCTAGGACTGAATCTCTGCAAAGGAAATCAGAGGAAAAGAAACCATCCCATAATATGGCTCCCTCACATAAAGGAGAGAATAAAATCCCCAGAAAACTCTGATATCTCTTTGATCTCAGTTTGGTCCTGAGAATTTATTATAACTAGAAGAATGCCATGCCCCAGTTGGCTTAAGCCTGACTCCTGAAATGCAGAGGCCTGAAATCCACCTCTGATATGCTAGTTTTTATCTCCCTCAGTTGTGACTTCTCTACAATGAATAGAGGCCAAATGATTATTGGAGAAATTATCACATAATCCTTAAACAGGCAGAGTACTTTAAGCCTAAGTAAAATGTACAGAATTAGGTTTGCTGATGGCTATTGTCTAAGTTCACAGTTATAGGCTTGACTGATGCCTGGGATATTATGGAAGAATAGAGCAAATTACATTTGGGTAGTGCAGTCAGATTCTTTTTTAGTTCGAGGAGAACATTGAAAGCAGCCCAAGAAGCCAAGCTTAGATTCAGTATGATGATAAATGTAAACACTATCTTCAATATGATAAACTCTGGTTCAATCTTCATATTTTCTTTGGTCTTAAACCAAGAGACTATCACATTTCATGAGTAGCATGCATTAGCTTCAATCCATCTGGATCTAAATGAATATGAAGAATCTGCTCTCATAGTTTCCTGAGAATAGTTTACTTTCATTTTCCCTAAATATTAACCCTGGAACCATGGAAAGGTTCCCCTCAAGGGTTTTAATACACTGTGACAAAGATTCTACTGTACACAAAGATAAAAGTGGAGTTACCTTGTATGGATTAAAGGTATCACATTATGAATATAGAAATGGACTTTTAAGGTAATGAGTCATCTTGTGGAGGACTTTAGCTGTTCTGGTTCTCTCATTATGGCTCATTCTTTTACTAAATGCACTTTACAAAAACATCCTCACAATCCTCACAACTGTTCAAGGAAAAAATAAGCTAAACTGACTCTCAGCCTCTCAGTGGGACTGACTTTCTCCATGTATACTAAAGACAGGGTCATGGAAGGTAGTGTAAGATGCTAAGAACATTTTTTTTCCATTCATAAATCTTCATCATTAAAAAAAAAACAGACATTTTTCAGCAAGAAATCTATCATAAAGTCCTATATCACAATGTTGATGGAAGATTTTCATAGCAAATATTTGTGTCACAAGATGATTTTAACATGCCAACTATCATGAAATGTTTTGGCATTTATACAGTGCTTTTTCAGTGTATTTGTTGAATAAGTTGTATCATCTGTTTCCTCTGCCAAGTACCTATGTGGTAACTTGTGTCAATTAACAAAATACAAAATCAGTCACCAATCTCTCATCCTCTTCTAATCATATGCAAGGCAGAAGAAATCAAAGAGTCATCATGTCAAGAAAAACATCGGATCTGTTTATTCTTTGAGACAAAAATCTTCCAGGGAGTGAGCCTTCTTAGACTTCGCAGAAAGGTAAATTTAAGTGGAAACATAACAGCCCTCCTCTGCCTTTTGTCATGTTTCAGTGTCCATGGCTTTTGTGACCCTAGAGTTCTAGGCGATAGTAGACCAAGCAAAGCTCTTCTGAAGGCAAAAATGATGATTGACTTTCAAATTAGGCTTAACATTAGCTAGAAAGCACAAGGAATGAGTTTTGATGAATTACAAAACAATGAACTATAAGTTTATCTGGATCTGAATAAATATTGACTTAGGGGACTTTCAGATGACTTCTCAACCATTTCTACTAGAACTGTGGCAAGGTATTTTCCTTAGATTTCAATCTTAAATTTTTTTCAAAATTCAGAAGCAATTTCAGATCAATCTACATTTAGATTTTGTCTTTAGCAAACTTTATTGGATAATAAGAAAAGTGTTATTCTCAGCATTCCTTTTGTAAAAAAAAATAAAGCATGAAATATGTAAAAAAGGAACACGCAAATATGTCTGGATAGCTTATTCTATTATTTGAACTAGCTTCTATTTCCTGTAGTTTTTGAATAAGTCATCAATGAAGAGAATCATGAATCCTTAATCCTTGAAATACTTACTCATTTTTTTTTAAATTCAAACTTTACTGACATATAATTGACATGCAACATCAAGTTTAAAGTTTACAACTTGTTGACTTGACACACCTACCTATTGCAAAATGATTACCATCATAGGGTTAGGTAACACTTCCATCATGTCGTATAATTACACTTATATTATGTGGTGAGATAATTCAGGGTGCAATAACTTAGCATCTTTCACATATAGAGTACAGTGTTATGAGCCTTAATTATCACATCTATGAGATTCCTAGAACTTACTCATATTACAACTGGAAGTTTATACCCTTTCACCAACTTCTTTCCATAACCCCATTCCTCAGTCCCTGGTACATCTTTCCATATCCCCATCCCTCAGTCCCTGTTAACCACCACTCTACTCTGTTTCTGAATTTGATCATTTATCCATGGAATCTAAAAAAGCCAGTCAGTCAGTCAGTTCAGTTGCTCAGTCATGTACGACTCTTTTAAACCCCATGGACTGCAGCATGCCAGGCCTCCCTGTCCATCACAAACTCCTGGAGTTTACTCAAACTCATGTCCATGGAGTTGGTGATGCCATCCAGCCATCTCATCTTCTGTTGTCCCTTTTCCTCCTGCCTTCAAACTTTCCCAGCATCAGGGTCTTTTCCAATGAGTCAGCTCTTCGCATCAGGTGGCCAAAGTATTGGAGTTTCAGCTTTAGTGTCAGTCCTTCCAATGAACACCCAGGATTGATCTCCTTTAGGATGGACTGGTTGGATCATCTTGCAGTCGAAGGAACTCTCAAGGGTCTTCTCCAACACCACAGTTCAAAAGCATCAATTCTTCGGCCCTCAGCGTTCTTTATAGTCCAACTTTCATATCCATACATGACCCCTGGAAAAACCATAGCCTTGACTAGATGGACCTTTGTTGGCAAAGTAATGTCTCTGCCTTTTACAAGCTGTCTAGGTTGGTCACAGCTTTCCTTCCAAGGAGTAAGCGTCTTTTACTTTCATGGCTGCAGTCACCATCTGCAGTGATGTTGGAGCCCAGAAAATAAAGTCAGCCACTGGTTCTGCTGTTTCCACCTTTTTCACGTACCTGTTGGACATTTGTATGTGCTCTTTGGAAAACTGTCTGTCCAGGTCCTCTGTCCAGTTTTTAATCAGGTCATTCTGCTTTGTTTCTACTGAATTTGTAAGTTCTTAATGCATTTTGCACATTAACCTCTCATTAAATCTATATGATATGCTAGTATCTTCTCCCATTCTGCAGGTTGCTTTTTCATTCTGTTGACCATTTCTTTTGCTGAGCAGAAGAAGCTTACTTGTTTTTACTTGCGCTGCTTGTGCTTTTACTTCATACCCCTAAAATCACTGCAAAGATCAATGTGAAGGAGCTTTCTGTGTCTGCTCTAGAAGTTCTACAGTTTTAGATCTTATGCATAAGGCATTCATTCATATCAGATTAGTTTGTGTGAACAGTGTAAGACATAGGTCTAATTTCATTCTTCTGCAGATGGTTAACCATTTTTTCTAACACCATTTATTGAAGAAACTATTCTTTCTTCATTCAGTATTCAAAGATACCTTATCAAATATTAGCTGATCATGAAAGTGACCATTTATTTCTGGGCTGTTGATTCCACTCTGCTGTCCTGCATGTCAATTTTTATGCCGGTGCCATACTTTGATCATTATAGATTTACAGTATATTTTGAGGTCAGGAAGTGTGTTTCTTCCAGGTTTCTTCTTCTTTCTAATGATTGCTTTGTCTATTTGCGGTCTTATGCGACTCCATACAAATTTTAGTGAAAAATGTCATTAGAATTTTGATAACCATTGCATTATATCTACAGATGGATTTTATAGTATGAGTGTTTTAATAATATTAATTCTCCTGACCCATTGACATGGAAAACATGTCCATTTGTTTGTGTATTCTTCTATTTTTTTGATCAAAGCCTTGTACTTTTCAGTATACAAATAGATTTTTCACCTTTTTGGTTAAATTTATTTCTAAGTATTTACTGTTTATTGATGCCATGTGAATAGTTATGCTTTATTTCTTTCTTCAGATGTTTTGTTGCTAATATATAGACATGCAACTGATTTGTGTATATTGATTTTGTATCTTTAAACTTCACTGAATTTATTAGCTCTAAGAGATTTTTGGCACTGTCTTTCAAAATTTCTATATATATAAAATCTCACTTGCATCCAAAGATGATTTTTACCTCTTCCTTTCCAAATTGGATGGCATTTATTTATCTTTATCACCCAATTTGTCTCATTTGAAATTCCAGAACTATGTTGAATAAGAGTGGTGAGAGTCCGTGCTCTTGCCATCTTTTTGATTTCAGAGGAAAAGCTTTCAACCTCTCACTGTTGAGTATAATGTTGGCTATGGGTTTGTAATGCATAGCCTTTATTTGAGGTGTATTCCTACTATACCCAACTTGTTGAACATTTTCATCAGGAAAGGACATTGTTTTTTGTCAAATGTGTTCCTAAATCTATTCAAATAACTGTATGACGTCTAACTCCATTTTTTTCATTTTGTACATTACACTTATTGAGTTGGCTATGTTGAAACATCCTTGCATCACAGTGATAAATCTCACATGATCATGGTGTCTGACCCTTTTCACGTGCTGCAGAATTCAGTTTGTTAATGTTTCATTGTGAATTTGTGCATCCTTGGTCATCAAAGATTTTGGTCACCAATTTTCTTTTGTTGTAGTGTCCTTATCTGCCTTCTGTATCAGGGTAATGAGGATCTTACAAAATTAGTTTGGGAGTCTTCTTCCTCTTTAAGTTTTTGGAAGAGTTTGAGAAGAGTTGGCATTAATTCTTCTTTAAATATTTGGCAGAATTCACCAGTAAAATTATCTGGTCACAGGGTTTGTGTGTTGGCAGGTATTTGATTATTGATCTCCTTAATTATCATCAGTAATCTTAGCTTTTCTATTTGTTCATGATTAAGTCTCGTTTGCTTGTATATTTCTCAGAATGTATCCATTTCTTCTAAGTTATTCACTTTGTTGACATATAGTTGTCCTTATTAATATTATGACTAAGATCTAGGCTCACTGTTGCTGGAGTTCCTGGGCTCCTGGGCCCATGCAATTTTATACCATCTGTGGCTTTATGTATCTACCACCACAGTCAAGATATGAACAATTCTAGCACAAGAATCCCTCAGGTTTCACTCTATAACCACTTTTCCTAAATGATAGCAATCACTAATCTAGCCTTAATTTATAAAACGTCATTTGAAGAATGTTATAAAAATGGAATCCTAATTATTCTATGTATCAATAGTCCCTCCATTCATATTGCTGAGTAGCATGCATGGTATGTTTTTACATTTGTTTAACCATTCACCTGTTAAAGAACACCAGTATTGTTTCCAGTTTGGGTTTATTAAAGATAAAGCTGCCCTGAACATCTGTGTATAGGTTTTAGTGTAGACAAATCCCTATGCACAGATGCTTTCACCTCTGTAATAGTTTTCAATTCTCTGGAATAAATGCACATAAGTACAATTATGGGGTTCAACAGTAATTCCACAGGGCTTCCCAGGTGGCTTACTGAGAAAGAACCTGCCTGACAATGCAGGAGATGCAGGAGCCATGGGGATTTTTTTTCTGGAAAACCCATGGACAGAGGAGCCTGGTGGTTTACAGTCCATAGGGCCACAAAGAATCGGATACAACTAAGCAACCAACTGAGCACACACACATGGTAACCCCATACTCTGTTTTAGGAGCAAATGCCAAAGTGTTTTCCAGAGTGGCTGCGCCATTTACATTCCCATCAGAAATGTGTGAGGGGACCAGTTTCTCCTCATCCTTGCCAGTATTTGGTATTCTTGCCTTTTTAAAAAAAATTAGCTATTCTGAAGGTGTGTAGTGATACATCATCATGGTTGTGTTTGTATCATTTTGATGGGTAATGATACTGAATATATTTTCATCTGCTTGTTTGATATACATTTATGTTCTTAGATTAAAGATAAAAAAATTCTGTCCAAGTTGTTTTTTTTTTTCTTAATTCCCCATTTCCTAACTAGGATTGTGTTCAGTTCAGTTCAATTGCTCAGTCATGTCCAACTATTTGTGACCCCATGGACGGCAGCACACCAGGCTTCCCTGTCCATCACCAACTCCTAGAGCTTGCTCAACAATCATCTTATCCTCTGTTGTCCCCTTCTTCTGCCTTCAATCTTTCCTAGAATCAGAGTGTTTTGCAATGAGTCAGTTCTCTGCATCAGGAAGCCAAAGTATTGGAGTTTCAGCCTCAGCATCAGTCCTTCCAATGAACATTCAGGGTTGATTTCCTTTAGGATTGACTGATTGGATTTCCTAGCAGTCCAAAGGACTCTCAAGGGTCTTCTCCATCACCTCATTTCAAAAGCATCAGAACTTCAATTCTCAGCTGTCTTTATGGTTCAACTCTCACATCCATACATGACTATGGGATAAACCATAGCTTTGACTAGATAGACCTTTGTTGTCAAAGTAATTTTCTGCTCTTTAATATGCTGTCTAGGCTGTTCATAACTTTTCTTCCAAGGAGCAGTTCAGTTCAGTTCAGTCACTCAGTCGTGTCTGACTTTGCGACCCCATGAATCACAGCATGCCAGGCCTCCCTGTCCATCACCAACTCCCGGAGTTCACTCAGACTCACGTCCCTCAAGTCGGTGATGCCATCCAGCCATCTCATCCTGGGTCGTCCCCTTCTCTTCCTGTCCCCAATCCCTCCCAGCATCAGAGTCTTTTCCAGTGAGTCAACTCTCGCATGAGGTGGCCAAAGTACTGGAGTTTCAGCTTTAGCATCAGTTCTTCCAAGAACACCCAGGGTTGATCTCCTTTAGAATGGACTGGTTGGATCTCCTTGCAGTCCAAGGGACTCTCAAGAGCCTTCTCCAATACCACAGTTCAAAAGCATCAATTCTTTGGTGCTCAGCCTTCTTCACAGTCCAACTCTCACATCCATACATGACCACAGGAAAAACCATAGCCTTGACTAGATGGACCTTAGTAGGCAAAGTAATGTCTCTGCTTTTGAATATACTATCTAGGTTGGTCACAACTTTTCTTCTAAGGAGTAAGCGTCTTTTAATTTCATGGCTGCAATCACCATCTGCAGTGATTTTGGAGCCCAGAAAAATAAAGTCTGGCACTGTTTCCACTGTTTCCCCATCTATTTCCCATGAAGTGATGGAACCAGATGCCATGATCTTCATTTTCTGAATGCTGAGCTTTAAGCCAACTTTTTCACTCTTCTATTTCACTTTCATCAAGAGGCTTTTAGCTTCTCTTCACTTTCTGCCATAAGGGTGTTGTCGTCTGCATATCTGAGGTGATTGATATTTCTCTCGGCAATCTTGATTCCAGCTTGTGTTTCTTCCAATCCAGCGTTTCTTATGATGTACTCTGCATGTAAGTTAAATAAGCAGGGTGACAATATACAGCCTTGACGTACTTTTCCTATTTGGAGCCAGTCTGTTGTTCCATGTCCAGTTCTAACTGTTGCTTCCTGACCTGCATACAGATTTCTCAAGAGGTAGGTTAGGTGGTCTGGTGTTGCAAGAGGGTATCAGAGGGCAGATACACTGAAACCATACTCACAGAAAACTAGTCAATCTAATCACACTAGGACCACAGCCTTGTCTAACTCAATGAAACCAAGCCATGCCTGCGGTGCAACCCAAGACCAGCGGGTCATGGTGGAGAGGTCTGACACAATGTGGTCCACTGGAGAAGGGAATGGCAAACCACTTCAGTATTCTTGCCTTGAGAACCCCATGAACAGTATGAAAAGGCAAAATGATAGGATACCAAAGAGGAACTCCCCAGGTCATTAGGTGCCCAATATGCTACTGGAGATCAGTGGAGAAACACTCCAGAAAGAATGAAGGGATGAAGCCAAAGCAAAAACAATACCCAGTTGTGTATGTGACTGGTGATAGAAGCAAGGTCCAATACTGTAAAGAGCAATATTGCATAGGAACCTGGAATGTCAGGTCCATGAATCAAGGCAAATTCGAAGTGGTCAAACAAGAGACGGCAAGGGTGAACGTCGACATTCTAGGAATCAGCGAACTAAAATGGACTGGAATGGGTGAATTTAACTCAGATGACCATTATATCTACTGCTGCAGGCAGGAATCTCTCAGAAGAAATGGAGTAGCCATCATGGTCAACAAAAGAGTCCAAAATGCAGTACTTGGATGCAATCTCAAAAACGACAGAATGATCTCTGTTCGTCTCCAAGGCAAACCATTCAATATCACAGTAATCCAAGTCTATGCCCCAACCAGTAATGCTGAAGAAGCTGAAGTTGAACGGTTTTATGAAGACCTTCAAGACCTTTTAGAACTAACACCCAAAAAAAGATGTCCAAGGAGCAAGCATCATTTAATTTCATGGCTGCAGTCACCATCTGCAGTGATTTTGGAGCCCCTCAAAATAAAATCTGTCACTGCTTCCACTTTTCCCCCTTCTATTAATGCTTGTCATGAAGTGATAAGACCATATGCTGTGAGCTTAATTTTTTGAATGTTGAGTTCTAAGCCAGCTTTTTCACTCGCCTTTCACCTTCATCAAGAGGCTCTTGAGTGCCTCTTCACTTTCTGCCATTAGAATGGTATCATCTGCATATCCGAGGCTGTTCATATTTTTTTCCCAGCAATCTTAATTCCAGGTTGTGACTCATCCAGCCCAGCATTTCACATGAGGTACACTGCATTGAAGTTAAATAAACAGGGTGACAATTTACAGCTTTGTCATACTTCTTTCCCAGTTTTGAACCAGTCAGTAGTTCCATGTCCGGTTGTAACTGTTGCTTCTTGACCTACATACAGGTTTCTCAGGAGATGGTAAGTTCTATGGGACTCCCATCTCTTTACAAATGTCCCACAGGTTTTTGCAATGCACATAGTCAAGATTTTAGTGTAGCTAGGAAGCAGATGTTTCTTTCTACAATTCCCTTGCATTTTCCATGATCCAACGAATACTGGCAACTTGATCTCTGTTCCTCTGCCTTTTCTAAATCGAGCTTGTACATCTGGGGGTTCTTTGCTCGTACACCGCTGAAGCTTGGCTTGAAGGATTTTGAACATAACCTTAATAGCATGTGAAATGAATGCAATTGTGTGACAGTTTGAACATTTTTGGCATTGCCCTTCTTTGAAGCTGGAATGAATACTGACCTTTTCCAATCCTGTGGCCACTGCTGAGTTTTCCAAATTTGCTGGCATACTGAGTGCAAGACTTTCACAGCATAATCATTTAGGATTTGAAATAGCTCAAGTGGAATTCTATCACCTCCATTAGTTTCCTTCTTAGTAATGTTTCCTAAAGTCCACTTGACTTCACACTCCAGGATATCCTGCTCTAGGTGACTGACCACACCATCATGGTTATCTGGGTCATTACAATCTTACTTGTATAGTTCTTCTGAATACATTTCAGGAACTGAGACCTCACTTGTCCAATAGTCCCCATGTTCTAAAGCAAAATTTTATAATTGCACATGCATGCTGAAAATCTTTTGCTCTCTTGCCATTTCCCAGAGAATCCTTTGCAAATGTGCCAGTGTGGCCTTTGCAGCCTTGCATTAGCTTATCTTTAACTACTTTCTCAGTTTATCTCTCCTACATCTCATTCTAGAACATAAACTCTGGACAGTTCTTAATATCTCTGCTAAGTCTTTACAGAGTCATTTTTTGTCTTTGAAGAACATTTTTTTCCATAAGTTGGCACTTTCTCGCATACCAATTTTCTTGAATACCCTGCTGGCTGAGTGAAATGCCTCTTTTGTGCTCAGATGATGTCACACACTGGTACCCACAAGTTCATTTTTATCTCTGCCACCAGGAATCTTACTTACTTCATAGTGTAGATGTCAGGAGGGAAAAATCAATATCTACATTATTGATCATTGTATATCCAGATCATAGCCCAGGACAAATGAAGAAAAGGTGCTTAATAAGTATTGTGTGAATACATGAATTAATGGAATAGCATATGATTCTCAACTGCTACTGCCTCCTTTCTCAAAAATATCTCTTGAGAAATAACTTCTTACCAAAGTCATTTGTTCACCTAAAGGAGAAGGTCAGGAAGCCCAAATAAATGAAACTCTGTGTCTTCTCCCCTTTTATTTATTTTTCTTTACTTTAATTTTATTGAAATATAGTTGAATCACAATGTTGTCCTCAATTATTTTGTACAGCAAAGGGACTCATTTATACATATATATATAATTTTTCAAATTATTTTCTGCATATAGCTTGTCATAGAATACTAAATATAGTTCCTTGTTCTTTACAAGCATTCATGTTAAATTGCTTCAGCCATGTCCCACTCTTTGCAGTCCTTGAACTGGGACCCACCAGGCGCTTCTATTCATGAGACAGGAGTGGGTCGCCACGCCCTCTTCCAAGGGATCTTCCAATCCACGACTGAACTCATATATATATATATATATATATATATATATATATGCCATCTCATTATTCATTTTTCTGTCAATGGACATTTAGGTTGTTTCCACGCCCTATCTGTTGTAAAGGATAGTGTTATAAACATAAGGGCGCATGTATCTTTCATGCATAAAATTATACTGTTACATGCAACTCAATGGGTGAGTAGACATATGTGAGCAAGAGACACAAGGGCTGTTCCAGAACCCTTTATAATTTACATTGTGTGAAGATCGAGATCAGGGCACACTCGTCTATAGTGGAGGAGAGCAGAACTGCTGTTAAGTTTTGTTTGGCAAACAAGAGGGTGGTTGAGCAGAGAATAGAGCCAGTGCTGGTGGTGGTGGTAGTGGGGAGTTCCATGGTACCTCTGAGTCATTTTGCTTTGCTCTTCTCTAATAATTAGCAGTGCTGAACACCTTTTCATGTGCCTGTTGGCCATCTGTACCTCTTCTTCAGAGAAATGTCTCTTTAGGTCTTGTGCCCATTTTCAACTGGATTGTTTGCTTTTTGATGCTTTTGAAGTATATGAGTTGTTCATATATTTTGGAAATTAAGCCCTTATCAGTAACATCATTTGCAAATATTTTCACTCAGTTCATAAATTTTCTCTTTGTTTTGTTTAAAGTTTTCTTTGCTGTGCAAAAGGATGCAAGTTTATGTCCCATTTGCTTACTTTTGTCTGACTCTTTGTGACCCCATGGACTGTAGTCCACCAGGCTCCTCTGTCCATGGGGATTCTCCAGGTAAGAATACTGGAGTGGGCTGCCATCTTCTAGGGGATCTTCCCAACCCAGGGATCCAACCCAGGTCTCCCACATTGAAGGCAGATTCTTTACCATGTGAGCCACCAGAGAAGCCCAACATTTCTTTAGTGTTTATTATATGCTTTCTACTAGATGCTTCATAACTTTTATATCAATGAATCTTCCCAACTCTAAACGTGTGTTGGAATGGAGAAAACAGAGATTTAGAATAGATTAAGAGATGTTTCCAAGGTCATACATCTGGTGAAGAGCGAAGTAGAGATTCATGCATATATATATATATATACATATATATATATATATATATATATATATAAACACTATTCTCCATGCTGTCTTTAAAAGATGATGTTACATCACAATTACTTCTGAATTTTAAAAATCCACAAGCTTCTTATTTGCTTCAGTTGTGTCCAATTCTTCCTGACTCTATGGACTGTAGCCTGCCAGGCTCCTCTGTCCATGGGATTCTCCAGGCAAGAATACTGGAGTGGGTTGCCATCTCCTCCTCCAGGGGATCCTCCTGATCCAGGGACCAAACCTGTATGCCCTGCATTATAGGCAGATTCTTTACTACTGAGCCACTGGGGAAGCCCAAAAGCCACATAGGTGAAACTTTATACTTTTTAGCAAGTTACAGTCCTTAAAAATTCATATAAAAACTTTAGTAAAAAATAATGATGGAATGGTATCCCTTGGTAGTTCAGTGAGAAACCTATTTAAAAAAAAGAAAAGAAGAGGTAACATGGACAAAGGCAAAAGGATGTGGTGGACGGGACTGATTCACACAGCAGCCTTCTAACTTGTACATGCTTCATAATCCACCCGCTAAGCCTTTCACTATGTCACTGTAGACACTAAAATGGGTTTTGTTGATAGTTTGCTCTTAGTCTATTTGGCGGCCTATGTGGACACAACACATATTAGACCTTAGAACCTTAGCGTGTCATTAATGAACACGAATTTTGGCTGTCAGAAAGAAATTACAGAAAAAAATTACAAAGTATCAATATGTTAGTCATGCTATTTCAAAGGTGTCTAAAAGAAATCCTCAACATATTTCCAGTGTCTCTTTCAGAAGTGCTGATAGGTGCATTTAAAAGAATTCTTATTGTTGAAAATGTGTGGTCTTTCCAAAGATCCTTATTTAAACAATATTTTAGAATATATGTATATTGCAGATTATCCTTTTAGAATTCAAACTTATTGTCATCATGTTAACAACACAAAAGTTGGATAAATTTCATAATAAAACTCTGATCTCTGAGAAATCAAATACCACATGTTCTTTTATTCTCTGCATTTTCTATAATCAAAAACAGCCTCTGTCAGTCTTTGTTTAGTTTGCTGAATAATATTCAATAAAAATTAAAAGCTTCTGCACAACAAAGGAAAATATAAGCAAGGTGAAAAGACAGCCTTCTGAATGGGAGAAAATAATAGCAACTGAAACAACTGACAAACAACTAATCTCAAAAATATACAAGCAACTTATGCAGCTCAATTTCAGAAAAATAAACGACCCAATCAAAAAATGGGCCAAAGAACTAAATAGACATTTCTCCAAAGAAGACATACAGATGGCTAACAAACACATGAAAAGATGCTCAACATCACTCATTATTAGAGAAATGCAAATCAAAACCACAATGAGGTACCACTTCACACCAGTCAGAATGTCTGTGATCCAAAAGTCTGCAAGCAATAAATGCTGGAGAGGGTGTGGAGAAAAGGGAACCCTCCTGCACTGTTGGTGGGAATGCAAACAGTACAGCCACTATGGAGAACAGTGTGGAGATTCCTTAAAAAAAATGGCAAATAGAACTACCTTATGACCCAGCAATCCCACTGCTGGGCATACACACTGAGGAAACCAGAATTGAAAGAGACACATGTACCCCAATGTTCATCACAGCACTGTTTATAATAGCCAGGACATGGAAACAACCTAGATGTCCATCAGCAGATGAATGGATAAGAAAGCTGTGGTACATATACACAATGGAGTATTACTCAGCCGTTAAAAAGAATACATTTGAATCAGTTCTGATGAGATGGATGAAACTGGAGCCTATTATACAGAGTGAAGTAAGCCAGAAAGAAAAATACCAATACAGTATACTAACACATATATATGGAATTTAGAAAGATGGCAATGATGGCCCTGTATGCAAGACAGCAAAAAAGACACAGATGTGTATAATGGACTTTTGGACTCAGAGGGAGAGGGAGAGGGTGGGATCATTCGGGAGAATGACATTGAAACATATATACTATCATGTAAGAATCGAATCGCCAGTCTATGTCCGATGCAGGATACAGCATGCTTGGGGCTGGTGCATGGGGATGACCCAGAGAGATGTTATGAGGAGGGAGGTGGGAGGGGGTTCATGTTTGGGAACGCATGTACACCCGTGGTGGATTCATGTCAATGTATGGCAAAACCAATACAGTATTGTAAAGTAAAATAAAGTAAAATAAATAAATAAAATAAAATAAATTTAGTTTATTTTGAAGTAAAAAAATATATAAAGCAATTTATAATTTCAAGGGTAAATAATAGGATGAAATATAATATAAAAAAAAGGAAGCAAAAACAAATCAAGTTTTTTTTTTTTTACTTTTCTAATTTCCAAGAGAAATACAATTTAATTTTCAATAAGCTATCTTTTTGGAAGGTAAAAGCAATATAAGACAATTCCTTGAGAAGAATTTCCAGAAAACTCATATCTAAAATACTAAAACTTGCTCAGTGAAATTCATCAAGCAACTGGCTACAGAAAAATGCCATTTAAATTATGATTTACCATACAAAAATATTACTCTATTTTAATGTACATAACCAAAGAATAAATGAATAAGTTATTCTCATATTATTGATTTTGCTATGAGCAGAAAGACCTTTATCAATCTCATTAATTCTTAATCCGAAAACCTCTGAGAAGTACTTCATAGTTTTCAGAAGTAATTGGAAAAAAAAAAAAAACAAACAAACAAACGCAGAATATAAGCTCTTTTATGTCTTGTTCGTGTCTCATCTTTGCTTCCCAAGTGTGTTGCACTCAGTAGGTGCTTCACACAAGATTTAATACTGCATCAGAAGTTGAGCTAACACAAAAACTGGCATCTGTAGATATTTTCCAGAAAAAGTTAAAGGGCCAATAAAGGTCATGACATTTTGAAAACCTTTCAAGATGAAGGAATGTTTTTTAAGGGGAAAAAAAAAATTCTGTTGTATAATTGCTTCCAAAACGATCATCTTCTTCACAAGGAATTTTTTTATTCTTCTTCAAAACCCCCATTCCAAGTTCAATGAAAATTATATTTAAATGTTTCTAAGAAATTTCTCCTGGTTTTCATCAAAATAAAATTTCCCCACTAAGTCCATCAGTGGCATTCCAGGGAACGGACAGAGAAAAGATGCCATTCTTATTCTCTACCAAACTCTTTTTCCAACGCCTAATTTGAAGTATTGGGTCTGAATATATTTGGCAACAACTCACAAAAAATGAAATCTGTTGGCTGAGAAGTAACGTTATCTATTCCAGCTTAACGACAAACACAAGAACATTTCTTTGTGTGGCTGCTATGGAGGAGGTATTTTGAGCAGCTGTAGCAGTGATTGAAATATGGAGGTCAAATTTATTCCAGATTAGAGGACTCAGCATTTGTAATATTCAACCAACACACCATAATGAGCACTAGGTTTCCTGTTTGCAATTTCCCACAGTACCAATTAGCATCACTGCAGTGGTACTCTCACTGGACTATTTTGGGGCAATGTTAGAGACAGTCCTTGGGAAACATCTGCTGAATTTGAAACTCACTCCCTAAATCATACCACTTCTAATAATAATAATTCATAATGATGTATATTAATAATTAATCATCCCAGCACACACTTTTGAGCACTTATTAGATGTAGGCATTGTGATAAGCATGTTGCTTATTACATAATTATTCCATGAATTAGTTACATTAATATCCTTATTTGAAGGATGCAGGACCTGAGGCTATACGGGTAAACTGACCTGTCATTTACAGAGATGGTCATGGTGATTCTTTGTGGCATAGCTGGGAATACAACTTAAGAGTTTCTTGTATTTATGGTCTATATACATGTGACGGTCTCACTTGTCCTGAGAGACCCCTTCTCTGAGCTTCTTTGGTATTTATGGGCAGACAGCTAAGATGATGCTTAATCACAAACTGCTTATGATATTATTTTTTTTTCCTCATCCAATATTTTCTCATATGAATCAGACTGGCCAATAAAGTCAGTTAGGCTTTCCTGTAAGATGTTATGAAAAAAGCTGAATGAAACTTTTGGCCAACCCAATATCCATCTATCTTTATATATATATATATATATATATATATATATTGGCTTCCCAGGTGGTGCAGTAGTAAAGAATCCACCTGCCAATACAGGGGATGCAAGAGTCACAAGTTCAGTCCTGGGCTGGGAAGATACTCTGGAGAAGGAAATGGGAATTCACTCTAGTATTCTTACCTGGAGAATTCCGAGGAGCCTGGCATGCGGTCACAAAGAGTCGGACACAACTGAGCATGCGTGTATATATACAATATATATTATAATAAATATAATATATAACATAAGCAACATGCCAGATAAATACTACTGAAAACAACTGTTGCCGTTCTTAGGATA
This sequence comes from Ovis aries, assembly GCF_016772045.2. Lineage (NCBI taxonomy): Eukaryota > Metazoa > Chordata > Mammalia > Artiodactyla > Bovidae > Ovis > Ovis aries. The sequence continues at coordinate 94,369,619 of NC_056060.1, forward strand.
TAGAGTAATAGCAACAAGAGGAACAATAGACAACTAAGTTTTAAGGATTATGACTTGATATCACCTACCATGTGCTTCATTATATAAACAATAATAAAAATTCATCATGTCTTTTGCTGTGCAGAACTCCATCTCCCTCCTAAATGCACTATTATTTCCTTTGGGGAAGCTATTTTCCCCTCAGTTGGCATTCTTTCCTAGTGAGAATTGTCCTCCTCCACACCTTCCACGGAGTCGGTTACCTGAGACTTTACATCTTCCCTGTGGCCCAGACAGTAAAGAGTCTGCCTGCAGTGTAGGAGATCGAGATTCAATCCCTGGGTCAGGAAGATCCCCTGAAGAAGGGAATGGCAACCCATTCCACTATTCTTGCCTGGAGAATTTCTTGGACTGAGGAGCCTGGTGGGCTACAGTCCAGTCCAGCTCAGCTCAGTTCAGTCTCTCAGTCGTGTCTGACTGCAACCCCACTGACTGCAGCATGCTAGGCTTCCCTGTCCATCACCTACTCCGGGGCTACAGTCCATGGGGTCGCAAAGAGTCACACACAACTGAGCGACTAACTCTTTCGCTTTCATACTTTACATCTCGAGGGTTCCTGCAAGCAGCCAGGAAGCCAGAATTGGCACAGCCTGTCCCTCCGCTCCACAGTCCTTCAGAGGTCAGACTTAGGAGCTCCCATCTCCAAGCCTACTGTTCCAATTTCTCAGTGACCTGCTGGAATGCTAACTTTTTAAGAACTCCCCCTTCTGTTTAAGTCAGTCACAGTGAAGCCTGAACTCCTGCTACGGCCATGCTAGTTGTGGGCATCAGGCTCTCCTTTTGACTCTTGTCGAGTCCTGAGTCACAGATGGACACAGATAGAGGATACCTCCTGACAGAGAAGGTGACCATGTCTCCTTGTCACAAGCTTGCTGCTAACTGGGGAAGTGGGAGAGAAAAAGAATCAGATGAGGCACAGTAAGAGTGCATCTTAAATTTCCTTATGAGCCCCAAATTTTTAAAAGGTGTGTATGAATTAGAGAATTAGTTGGGAGTCAAAGATGTATTTTAAAGCAGTTGAGTTAGTCCCTGTCTAATTCTCACATGTGTTTTACAGATTTGAGCTTAGGAATCAGAGGATATATGCTCAAAATAAAGAACTGTCACTTATTCCAGGACAGGAAATTGGAAAATCTTACTACCATATGGATGCACTTCATAATCAATACAATCAGTGGTAGACCCATCTTTTATCTAACACCTTAGTAACCTTATTATTCCTTATTGAATACAACTTGAAGAAATTGGAATAATGTGTTTGTACCAATTAAAGATAAATAAATGTATATTCATGAAATATGTTGTTTTTTTTAAAGAAGCACTTATATTTCTTCAATATAATTATTCAAATAAGAAATACATATTAACACAATACAAAATGAGCACACTTGTTTGTACTACAAATATCCCCCTGCAGACCAATAATGAATGTCTGTTACAAAGAGTTTCAAATGACTTTCATTGAAAACAACATTTTATTCTGAGATGCTTTAAATAGTCCCCTACTGATTGATCACAATTTCCGTTTCTCAGCAAACTTTAACTTGTTATAATAAAACATTTGACTCATGTGAAAGAATTTTAAACTACACATATATAAGATGTGAAAGAAGAAAGTGAAAAAGTTGGCTTAAAGCTTAACATTCAGAAAACTAAGATCATGGCATCAGATCCCATCATTTCATGGCAAATAAATGGGGAAACAGTGAAAACAGTGGCTGAGTTTATTTTTCTGGGCTCCAAAATCACTGCAGATGGTGACTGCAGCCATGAAATTAAAAGACACTTACTCCTTGGAAGGAAAGTTATGACCATATTAAACAGCAGAGACATTACTTTGTCAACAAAGGTCCATTTAGTCAAGGCTACGGTTTTTCCAGTGGTCATGTATGGATGTGAGAGTTGGACTATAAAGCAAGCTGAGTGCCGAAGAATTGATGCTTTTGAACTGTGGTGTTGGAAGAGACTCTTGAGTCCCTTGGACTGCAAAGAGATCCAACCAGTCCATCCTAAAGGAGATCAGATCTGAGTATTCATTGGAAGGACGGATGTTGGAGCTGAAACTCCAATACTTTGACCACCTGATTCAAAAAGCTGACTCATTGGAAAAGACCCTGATGCTGTGAAAGATTGAGGGCAGGAGGAGAAGGGGACGACAGAGGATAAGATGGTTGGATGGCATCACCGACTCAATGGACATGGGTTTGGGTGGACCCCAGGAGTTGGTGATGGACAGGGAGGCCTGGTGTGCTGCAGTTCTTAGGGTTGCAAAGAGTTGGACACAACTGAGTGACTGAACTGAACTGATATAAGATGTTTCTGCTGGAGAGTGTAAAGAGAAATGTTAAATCAGATTTTGTCTAATGATCGCATATTCTGAATCAGCATGATCTCGGTTGAGATTTTTTTTTTCCTGAAAATTTATTAATTTTAAAATTTATTTTAGAAGTAAAAAAATCACATAGTTTACAAGAGTGATTGTTTTAATATTATTTAATATTGTACCTGCTCATAATCTGATACTACAGATTACTCAATAAGATAATTTGTAGGAAAGTTGAGTTAATCAGCCTTTAAAGAAGGCCAAAATATACTGCATATACTGAGAAAGCGCCACAGCTTCCCCAAAGTTGGTTAAATTCCAGGTGCTTGATGCAAGGTCACTATGATCACTGCAGCAACACACGTTTCTAAGGGATCATTTGATTTCACTAATGGTCATTTTTCAATGATTTATGTTTGAAACTAAATGATGTATCTTTATTCACAGAGGAACACTTTCTGCAAGCTATCAAGTGAATCCTCTATTTAACAGATATATATCTTTGAAAAGTGTACTATCATCCCTAGGAAAACACAAGAAATCAATTCAAGTCAATTATCATGTTGAGTAAGTATTTATTAAGGCTTATTTTGTACTGGTTACAATAGAGACTCAAAGATGCCAGGCTACTGTGCCCCTGTATTCAGTGAGTCTACTTTTTTTCTATTGAGAACCACACAGGCATTTAAATACCTTCAGTTCAGTTCAGCTCAGTCCAGCCACTCAGTCGTGTCCGACTGTTTATGACCCCATGAACCGCAGCACGTGAGGCCTCCCTATCCATCACCAACTCCTGGGGTTTACCCAAATTCATGTCCACTGAGTCAGTGATGCCATCCAGTCATCTCATCCTCTGTCATCCCTTTCTCCTGCCCTCAATCTTTCCCAGCATCAGGGTCTTTTCAAATGAGTCAGCTCTTCATATCAGGTGACCGAAGTATTGGAGTTTCAGCTTCAGCATCAGGCCTTCCAATGAACACCCAGGATTGATCTCCTTTAGGATGGACTGGCTGGATCTCCTTGCAGTCCAAGGGACTCTCAAGAGTCTTCTCCAACAGTGACGTAATGAAGGGAATGGTTAATGTGAACTGGCAAGTTAAGATAAACTTCATGGATAAGGGACTCACGGAAGTATATTTTGAATGGGTAGAAATGCCATAAGAAAAGACCAAGTATAAGAAGAAAAATCAATAAAGACACAAATGCATTAAAACACACACACACACACACACACACACACACACACACACACACAACAACTTCTGCTTACCAGGGAGGCAACGCAGGTCAAAGATGACAAATGATGAGGTAGATGAGCTAATTTTAATAAAATAATTTTCTGTCACATAAAAACTAAAGTGTATACCTTAAAAAGCATTAACTTTTTTTTATATGTAGAAGTTTAGAAAGGGAGAGTTCAATTTGCTCAAGATGTTTAAGGCAGAGCTTTTCAATCTAGTTGGTGAAACGGAGTGTTAAGGGTATCTGTGAACCCTCAAAACTGCAGGTAAAATTTATGTTTGAATTTTTCTACTTGGTCTGTGACTCCTCAAAATTGTAAATATTTCTGTAACATAGTCCAGAACCCATAAATGGGGAAATATTTTCCCAATTTCAGTAAATTAAATGTCTATCAAACTATTAGCTAAAATCAGAAATCTGAGACCAAATCTTGTCACTATGTTATAAATCATTATTTTATTTTCAAAATATGAAATCTTCATATGTCTCTCTCTACTAATGTTATTTGAAACTAAATCACCATTTTCTTATCTGGATTAATTCAATCATATCCTTAATAGCTTTATCTCTTAATTATCTCTTCTCCAGTGTAATCTTTAAGAATATAAATCAGCTCTAAGCTCTGTCTTTCTTAAAAATCAGTAAGCCCAGAGGTAAATCCACACACCTATGGTCACCTTATCTTTGACAAAGAAGACAAAAATATACAATGGAGAAAAGACCATCTCTTTAACAAGTGGTGCTGGGTAAACTGGTCAACCACCTGTAAAAGAATGAAACTAGAACATTTTCTAACACCATACACAAAAATAAACTCAAAACTGATTAAGGATCTAAATGTAAGAGCAGAAACTATAAAACTCCTAGAAGAAAACATAGGCAAAACACTCTCTGACATAAATCACAGCAAGATCCTCTATGACCCATCTCCCAGAATAATGGAAATAAAAGCAAAACAAAGGGGACCTAATTAAACTTAAAAACTTAAGCACAACGAAGGAAACTATAAGCAACGTGAAAAGTCAGCCTTCAGAGTGTGGGAAAATAATAGCAAATGAAGCAACTGACAAAGAATTAATCTCAAATATACAAACAGTTCATAAATCTCAATATCAGAAAAATAAATAACCCAATCAAAAAATAGGCCAAAGAACTAAACAGACATTTCTCCAAAGAAGACATACAGATGGCTAACAAGCACATGAAAAGATGCTCAGCATCACTCAGTTCAGTTCAGTTCAGTTCAGTTGGTCAGTTGTGTCCGACTCTTTGCGACCCCATGGTTCGCAGCACACCAGGCCTCCCTGTCCATCACCGTCTCCCGGAGTTCACTCAGACTCACGTCCATTGAGTCCGTGATGCCATCCAGCCATCTCATCCTGTCGTCCCCTTCTCCTCCTGCCCCAAATCCCTCCCAGCATCAAAGTCTTTTCCAATGAGTCAACTGTTTGCATGGGGTGGCCAAAGTACTGGTGTTATAGCTTCAGCATCATTCCTTCCAAAGGACACCCAGGGTTGATCTCCTTCAGAATGGACTGGTTGGATCTCCTTGCAGTCCAAGGGACTCTCAAGAGTTTTCTCCAACACCACAGTTCAAAAGCATCAATTCTTCAGCGCTCAGCCTTCTTCACAGTTCAACTCTCACATCCATACATGACTACTGGAAAACCATAGCCTTGAATAGATGGACCTTTGTTGGCAAAGTAATGCCTCTGCTTTTGAATATGCTATCTAGGATGGTCATAACTTTCCTTCCAAGGAGTAAGCGTCTTTTAATTTCATGGCTGCAGTCACCATCTGCAGTGATTTTGGAACCCAAAAATAAAGTCTGACACTGTTTCCACTGTTTCCCCATCTATTTCCCATAAAGTGATGGGACTGGATGCCATGATCTTCATTTTCTGAATGTTGAGCTTTAAGCCAACTTTTTCACTCTCCTCATTCACTTTCATCAAGAGGCTTTTTAGTTCCTCTTCACTTTCTGCCATAAGGGTTATGCAAATCAAGACCACAATGAGGTACCATCTCACACTGGTCAGAATGGCTGCTATCCAAAGATCTACAAGCAATAAATACTGGAGAGGGTGTGGAGAAAAGGGAACCCTATTACACTGTTGGTGGAAATATAAACTAGTATAGCCTCTATGGAGAACAGTGTGGAGATTCCTTAAAAAACTGGAAATAGAACTGCCATATGACCCAACAATCCCACTGCTGGGCATACACACGAAGGAAACCAGAATTGAAAGAGACATGTGTACCCCAATATTCATCGCAGCACTGTTTACAGTAGCCAGGATATGGAAGCAACCTAGATGTCTATCAGCAGACAAATCAAGCTATGGTACATATACACAAAGGAATATTATTCAGGTATTAAAAACAAAACAGATTTGAATCTATTATAATGAGGTGGATAAAAACAGAGCCTATTATACAGAGTGAAATAAGTCAGAAATAAAAACACCAATACAGTATATAAATGCATATATATGCAACTTAGTAAAGTAATAAACGCTAGTAAAGTAATGCTCAAAATTCTCCAAGCCGGGCTTCAGCAATACATGAACCGTGAACTTCCAGATGTTCAAGCTGGTTTTAGAAAAGGCAGAGGAACCAGAGATCAAATTGCCAACATCTGCTGGATCATCAAAAAGGCAAGGGAGTTCCAGAAAAACATCTATTTCTGTGTTATTGACTATGCCAAAGCCTTTGACTGTGTGGATCACAATCAACTGTGGAAAATTCTGAAAGAGATGGGAATACCAGACCACCTGACCTGCCTCTTGAGAAACCTATATGCAGGTCAGGAAAGAACAGTTAGAACTGGACATGGAACAACAGACTGCTTCCAAATAGGAAAAGGAGTACACCAAGGCTGTATGTTGTCACCCTGCTTATCTAACTTACATGCAGAGTACATCATGAGAAATGCTGGGCTGGAAGAAACACAAGCTGGAATCAAGATTGCCGGAGAAATATCAATAACCTCAGATATGCAGATGACACCACCCTTATGGCAGAAAGTGAAGAGGAACACAAAAGCCTCTTGATGAAAGTAAAAGAGTGGAGTGAAAAAGCTGGCTTCAAGCTCAACATTCAGAAAACAAAGATCATGGCATCTGTTCCCATCACTTCATGGGAAATAGATGGGGAAACAGTGGAAACAGTGTCAGACTTTATTTTTTGGGGTTCCAAAATCACTGCAGATGGTGACTGCAGCCATGAAATTAAAAGACGCTTACTCCTTGGAAGGAAAGTTATGACCAACCTAGATAGCATATTCAAAAGCAGAGGCATTACTTTGCCAACAAAGGCCCATCTAGTCAAGGCTATGGTTTTTCCAGTAGTCATGTATGGATGTGAGAGTTGGACTGTGAAAAAAGCTGAGTGCTGAAGAATTGATGCTTTTGAACTGTGTTGTTGGAGAAGACTCTTGAGAGTCCCTTGGACTGCAAGAAGATCCAACCAGTCCATCCTAAAAGAGATCAGATCTGAGTGTTCATTGGAAGGACAGATGTTGAAGCTGAAACTCCAATACTTTGGCCACCTGATGCAAAGAGCTGACTCTTTGGAACAGAGCCTGATGCTGGGGAAGATTGAGGGCAGGAGGAGAAGGGGACGACAGAGGATAAGATGGTTGGATGGCATCACTAACTCAATGGACATGAGTCTGAGTGAACTCTGGGAGTTGGTTATGGACAGGGAGGCCTGGTGTGCTGCAATTCATGGGGTCGCAAAGAGTCAGACACAACTGAGCAGCTGAACTGAACTGAACTGATGGAACTTAGAAACATGGTAATGACGATCATATATGTGAGACGGCAAAAGGGACACAGATGTAAAGAACAGTATTTTGGACTCTGTAGGAGAAGACAAGGTTGGGATGATTTGAGATAATAGCATTGAAACATGTATATTACCATATGTGAAATAGATATCGCCAGTCCAGGTTTGATGCATGAGACAGGGTGCTCAGTACTGGTATACTAGGATGACCCAGAGGGATGGGATGGGGAGGGAGGTGGAAGGGTATTCGGGATGGGGGAGGATACATGTACAGCCACGGCTGATTCATGTCAATGTACGGCAAAAACCAGCACAATATTGTAAAGTGATTAGCCTCCAATTAAAATAAACAAATTAATTAAAAAATAATTTACTGTTATTTTTCACATTACAATATAACTCAAATTTTCCAAAAGGGACTACATACCAATCCTTCATCTCCCCACTCTACTCCTGTTTGTGTTCCAGCTATGCTAATAATCTGAGTTTTCTTTCATTTTCCAAACACAGAAAGTTTATTATCAAAGTAGGGTCTTTGATACCTTCCTCCGTTAGCACTTTTCCTGGCTTTAATGTTACCTGCTCAGAGACTCTATCCTAAACCAATGTCTACGTTGACTTTTGTTACGAATCGGAGCACCTGGTTATTTACCTGTATATTATGTGTTATAGAGTCTTTTATATATATATATATATATATATATACATATATATATATATGTATATATATATATATATTTTTATCTTTTGGCTGTACCACATGACAAGTGAAACCTTAGTTCCCTGACCAGGGATCAAACCTGTTCCCCCTGCACCAGGCTTGTGTTTGTTTCATGTAAGGGCAGGGGCTAGGTAGGCCCAGGGCATTAGCTACACTGGGTCATATTTCCTTCATCATTGTTCACACATCTAGTGCAATGTCAGCCATCAGCTTGATGCTCAAGATGTGTACTTGAAACAATCAATCAGCTTGCCTTCCCCCGTCTATAGGGAATAAACATTAGGAGACCACATCATCCACTCGTATTTCCTCAAAAAAGGCAAACTATTTCCTATTTGTAAGAGCTGAGCAGCCAGTTTTAGGCAAATAGTTATCAGAGGAGCACATGCATGCATGCTCTGTCACGCCCAGCTCTGCAACCTCATGGACGGTAGCCTGCCAGGTTCTTCTGTCCATAGAACTTTCCAGGCAAGAAGAGTGGAGTGCGTTGTCAGAAGAGCAAAGAAGGCTAAAATTCCGGGGATTTTCACCAATATGTGTGATAGATCAAATAAGAGGTGCCTCAGAATGTTCTTGACCTGATCCCTGAAATTTGTGAATTTGGTGGTAAAAGAGATTTAGAAGATTTGGTTAACAGGAGGGACCTTGAGATGGGGAAATTATCCTGTATTATCATTAATATTCAGATGTGATCAAAAAGATCTTTAAACATGGAGGCAGAAAAGGACGGATGGAAATGTGACCTCAGATGAATGGCGAAAAGAGGCAGTGTTGCTGGATTTAAAGATTTAGAAAGAGGCAATGACTCACTAAAAGGTGGAAAAGGCAAGGAAATAAATTCTTTTCTAAAACCTTCAGAAAGGAACGCAGACTCCCACCACCACCATATCTTGATGTGAGTTGAATGAGACCTTCATCTGACTTCTACCCACCATAATTAAATGATTTTAAAAAATGTATTTTTAAGCTTCTAAGGGTGTGATAAAAGCTTTCCTGGTGGCTCAATGGTAAAGAATCCACACATTTAAAACTAGGAACATCATTTTGCTGACAAAGGTCCATATGGTCAAGCTATGGTTTTTCCAGTGGTCATGTATGGATGTGAAAGTTGGGCTGTAAGGAAAACTGAGTGCCAAATAATCGATGTTTTTGAACTGTGGTGCTGGAGAAGACTCTTGAGAGTCCCTTGGACTTCAAGGAGATCCAGCCAGTCCATCCTAAAGGAAATCAGTCCTGAATATCCATTGGAAGGACTGATGCTGAAGCTGAAGCTCCAATACTTTGGCCACCTAATGCGAAGAGCTGACTCATTTGAAAAGACCCTGATGCTGGGATCGACTGAAGGCAAAAGGAGAAGGGGGTGGCACAGGATGAGATGGTTAGACAGCGTCATGGATTCAACAGACATGAATCTGAGAAAACTCCAGGATATAGTGCAGGAGAGAGGAGCCAGCCGTGCTATATTCATGGGGTCGCAAAGGTCGGACATGACTTGGCCACTGAACAACAACAATGAAGTGTGTCGTAGACTGCGACAGCAGCAGTTAAAAAAAGGCACCGCCTTTAATTAAACGCATTCTGGATGGTCCTTTATTATCATATACAGCAGTTCCTGAAACTTTTCTCAGTCTCTCGGTGTAAAAGTGTCCAATAGGGCTTGCTGCTGCTCAGTGGCTTCAGTCGTGTCCGATTCTGTGCGACCCCAGAGACGCCAGCCCACCAGGCTCCCCCGTCCCTGGGATTCTCCAGGCAAGAACACTGGAGTGGGTTGCCATATCCTTCTCCAATGCATGAAAGGGAAAAATGAAAGGGAAGGTGCTCAGTCGCGTCTGACTCTTAGCGACCCCGTGGACTGCAGCCCACCACGCTCCTCCGTCCATGGGATTTTCCAGGCAAGAGTCTTGCTTTTTTTGTTTGTTTGTTTTTAATAGTGTGACAGGTCACACCATGTTCACACTAGTGTCTCATTAGCTGATTACTATTCATATGCCTACTTATAAGCAGTTAGCTTTCAGGTTAAACTACAACAGTTTAAAAGGGAGAGAGGCATCAGGTGAAATTCTGAGCACCTGTCCCTTTCAGAGACACTGTGCTTTCTCACCAGGCCACTCCCCTCAAGAGCGACACCTTCAGGGTTCCATCACAGCACTGTATATATTTTGTTAAAAATGAAACCTCTGGGTCTAAGGCAAAGAGAGGATATTGGCAATTAGTTTGCTTTATTTTCCTTACTTTGTTATTAAAAAAAAAAAGTAATTTCTCTCCTTTGGTTTGTTAGGCTTGACAGAATAAACTATAATGAAAAAAAAAAAAATCATACCAAGTACTTCCTTACCTTTTCTTTCAAGAAGGAAATCTTATGACCTCTCTCAGAGATATTTCCTCCATAGTAAAAGAGCATAGAATATAGACCTCAATTTACTGTACTGAAAGAGATATTTCACTGAAGTTTCATCTGCAACCCCCCTTTCCTAAAGTTCTAAATTCTTGAGAGCACCTTTCCTTTCAAGACCTGCGAGCCATTCAACACAGCCAGTGCATCTGTGAAATTCTGTGGTCTGAATTAAAAGGGGCTTTGGGAAGCTTCTCAGCTAACCCCCAGAAGGGCTTCTAAAACTTTTTTCATTCAATTATACTGAGTGAGGTTGAGATGATTCTAAAGCCACAGCCTGATATTTCTAAGCTTACATTTACCTTAAAAATTCATGAAAACTTACTTTTCTGCCAGTATACATGTGTCTCTACTTTGGTATATATTTATTATTATTTGTGTTTACCTCCATCCCATCCAAAACTTATGTTTAATAGCGTCTAAGAACACCCATTACATCTATCCTCCATTTCTTAATGTATTATTGAATTATTCAATTTGATAAATTTTCTTATAGTGATATGTGTCATGAACTCTCATAGGTAGCATGCACAAATGAGTCAATTGTGTAATAGCCCCAAAATATAATCATAAGACAATCTGAAACATGCCACTGATGTTACAAAGGAAGAACCCTTTAGGGCTGAATCATTATCTTGATGGGGCTCAGATTTGAATGCAAATAATTTTCAGGAGAGCAGCATATAAATGTATATGGATACTATGTACAGTTCTATGCAAAGCATAATGCATATTACTATGGCTGCATTTTTCAGAATTAGCGATGGGATATAGATACAATTTGAACAGGATGTTGTGGAAGGAAAGGAGTACCTAGTGGTTTAGCGGAGTGGAGCTGGCCTTTCAGGCCTGTGAAAGTGAAGGAGCCATTTTAGTTAGACGGTTAAGCACCTGGGGATGTGTGCTCTCACACTTCTGCCTGTATCAGGGCTCCCTGGAGATTTTGTTCTTGGTCTCCATCCCCAGGATTTCTGATTCAGTAGATCTCAAGCAGGGCTGAAACTGTGCATTTCTAATGAGTGCTTAGGTGATGCTGATGTTGCTTTTCCAGAGACAACTTTTTGAGAACCACTGAGGTCTTAGAGGAACTGAGCAGACAAATTTGTCTGTTTCTTTTTCTTTTTTTTTTTTTTTTTTGGTTTCAACTATGAATTTGAGAGCTCCCAGGAGGGAAAAACCAGATGTACTACTGACAGATAAAATACTGCTTTTCTAATCAAAGGTATAGATTTGTGTCCTATTAAGTGGCATGAAATGACCCTTTAAGATACATGTAAGTATCAGTAACATGGACACAGGGTTAAAATAATAATAGGAAGGCTGTTTAATCACTTTTAAATAGTTATTTTAAACATTGTTGAAATAGTTTAATGTTTGATGCCTGTAACATTTCAAATTACTCTATGCATAAGTAAGGCACTCTATTTCCTAGTCTTTTTCAGAAATGATAATAGCTATTTATTCTTTTAACAGTCTTGTTTAAATGATATATACTTTTGATGATACTTTAGTTATTTTGAATTCTTTGGAATACATATTTTATCAGCTTTCTCCTTTCACAAAGTCTGAATTGTCATGTGGAAAGTCTCTATTGTTTTTGGTCTTTTCAAAGATTATTTTCCAGGTGAAGTGGTTTTGCCCAAGAAATAACATATCTTAATTCCTTTCTTGTTCACTATTTTAAAAGTCAGTGGAGGAATATATTTCAAAGCTTTGGTTTCTCAGGATATACTGAATCGGCCAAAAAATTTCTTTGGGATTTTTTTTTCTGTAAGATGTTATGGAAAAACCCAAATGAACTTTTTGGCCAACCAAATACATCTCTTAAGTGGTAGCTACAAAATGTTAAGCTCTGATTTAAATCTTTTCCAGTATTTCGCCAGGACAGGACATTACACAGAGACAAAAGGTTCATCTTGAAGATTAGTTGATGATTGTCAGTTCTTCCTGTTTCCTAAAGCCTCTTTTTTTAAAAAAAATTTTTTTTACTTTATTTTGCTTTACAATACTGTATTGGTTTTGCCATACATCAACATGAATATGCCACGGGTGTACACATGTTCCCAATCCTGAACCCCCCTCCCACCTCCCTCCCCATACCATCTCTCTGGGTCCTCTTAAAGAACTCACAAATGTGGCTCTGTTTACCTCACACCTTCAACAGAAGAGATTTACATAAAGGTGCAGGCTCACTCCTCTGGGCATCTCTCAGGTAACTGGAAGAATGAAGTCCCTAAGGAAAAACTGTCCCAAGATCCTTAACCCACTCACAATGATCTGTCGTCAAACTGCCAGTAAAAGTTTGTTAGCAAAGAAGACATAGGAATGACGTATTGTGAAAAGGAAAGTAAGAAATACTGCCTTTTTCACTTTCCTATTCCTAGCCTTCAAACTTCAAAAGCAATACTAAAATGCAGTTATTAATTTTGATTTTACCTGGTACCTAGAAACAACCTAAAGCATATTTGGACTCAGAAAAGCTATGATAGAATATTAAAAGTTTATTTGATTTCATAGTCCTGGTATGTACATGTATAAGTAGTCATGTACACTCAGATTTATGGGGTCAGGGACAAGAAACAATTTTGTAAATGTCAGCCTCCTCCGACTGTATTGATTTGGTTTCCCTAGGTAATTTTTGCTATCTTTCCTTTAATCGGTTTCCTTGTCAATATTTTATTACCAGAACAAATTAATTCTTTCATTTTTGTGAGTGATACTGCCATCTTGTTCCCAAACTTGGAGTTATTAACTGCATGCATATGTCTGGAAGCTGATATAGTCTCATCAGTTCAGTTCAGTTCAGTTCAGTCGCTCCATCGTGTCCGACTCTTTGAGACCCCATGAACTGCAGCACGCCAGGCCTCCCTGTCCATCACCATCTCCCGGAGTTCACTCAGATTCACGTCCATCGAGTCAGTGATACCATTCAGCCATCTCATCCTCGGTTGTCCCCTTCTCCTCCTGCCCCCAATCCCTCCCAGCATCAGAGTCTTTTCCAATGAGTCAACTCTTCACACGAGGTGGCCAAAGTACTGGAGTTTCAGCTTTAGCATCATTCCTTCCAAAGAAATCCCAGGGTTGATCTCCTTCAGAATGGACTGGTTGGATCTCCTTGCAGTCCAAGGGACTCTCAAGAGTCTTCTCCAACACCACAGTTCAAAAGCATCGATTCTTCGGTGCTCAGCTTTCTTCACAGTCCAACTCTCACATCCATACACGACCATGGGAAAAACCATAGCCTTGACTAGACGGACCTTAGTCGGCAAAGTAATGTCTCTGCTTTTGAATATGCTATCTAGGTTGGTCATAACTTTTCTTCCGAGGAGTAAGCGTCTTTTAATTTCATGGCTGCAGTCACCATCTGCAGTGATTTTGGAGCCCTCAAAAATAAAGTCTGACACTGTTTCCACTGTTTTCCCATCTATTTCCCATGAAGTGAAGGGAACAGATGCCATGATCTTTGTTTTCTGAATGTTGAGTCAAAGGCTTTGGCCTAGTCAATAAAGCAGAAATAGATGTTTTTCTGGAACTCTTTTGCCAAAACTTTTTTTTAGAACTAACACCCAAAAAGGATGTCCTTTTCATTATAGGGTACTGGAATGCAAAAGTAGGAAATCAAGAAACACCTGGAGTAACAGGCAGATTTGACCTTGGAATGCGGAATGAAGCAGAGCAAAGACTAATAGAGTTTTGCCAAGAAAATGCACCATTCATAGCAAACACCCTATTCCAACAACACAAGAGAAGACTCTATACATGGACATCACCAGATGGTCAACACTGAAATCAGATTGATTATATTCTTTGCAGCCAAAGATGGAGAAGCTCTATACAGTCAACAAAAGCAAGACCAGGAGCTGACTGTGGCTCAGATTAGGAACTCCTTATTACCAAATTCAGACTCAAATTGAAGAAAGTAGGGAAAACCGCTAGACCATTCAGGTATGAGCTAAATCAAATCCCTTATGATTATACAGTGGAAGTGAGAAATAGATTTACGGGCCTAGATCTGATAGATAGAGTGCCTGATGAACTATGGAATACAGTCATGTACATCAATCTAATTACCCTGCCATTGATGACCGAATGATGTTGGCATAAGACTTTCTTCTGAGCACAGAAGTTCTTCATGTTTCTATCACAGATAATATTCTTTTATAAAGAGAAAGAGAGGAGATTTTAAAATATTTTATGTTTGGGGGCAGAGAATATACTATTTAGAATTACTGTTGCATGACTGTGAGGTAGAACCAAGGAAGACATGTTGGGAACAGAGTGGAAAGTGACTAACACATGTTTTCCTCTGATGATGCTCCCAAAACTCATTTTAGATAAAACCCAAATATATTCACAGCCATTTCCAAAACTTCAAATTTCTAGTTATTTTAGTTTTACATTTCAATTGAATATCATGCAATTCTAAACTACTGGAGATTCAAAAAGTACATCCTATGTAGAATCTGTGGCTGTGAGGTTGACAACTAATTATATACAGTCAAGGAGTTTATGCAGCTCAAATATCTGACCATAGGTGTGCACAATGTAGAAATGATAGAGTAACAGAACAATTGGAGACCTGCTGTTATACATGTGACCCTTAAGTCTCTGAGTAATTGTAGAAGGAAAGTGTAAGAGATAAATGAGAGAGATACCAAAATACATGCTTTGTTCCAGTACTTTATATAATCCAAATTAAAATAAGATGGCCTTAGTATAAGATTCAGCTTACCTATGTAATCTTGTTCTGATATGTTAAAACCACAGGTTTATTGCTCCCTGTCATTATATTGGTAAATACTAACTAGCTTTGTAACAATTTTCAGAAATTTTGTTCTTAATATGCAAAGTAAGTAAAACTTTTTTCTCTATTAACTTCATTAATTTCTTTCAGCTTGTACTGAATTTTGGTGGGTAGTTCAATCTCAATGAGCACACTAAAGTCAGCCCCCTATAATTTAAAATTTGTTGTTTGAAATCATCAGCCTGAATTCAGTCCTTTCTTTTGGTTAATATAAGATATAAAATGTGAATAACAAATCATACTAAAATATTATTAGAGTTTTTCATGCTCTATTTTCTAACAGTAAATGAAAACAACCGCAAGAGGAAGCATAAAAATAATGAAGTTCCTGTTATCTAACAACTACTGGTAAAATACACTGTTCCTTTGAAGATATCAAAAGTGCCATTTATAGTTTTGTCTCAGTCTCAGTTGCTGAATGGTGATTATTCAGTATTCTGGGGAAAATATTTCTTGTATATCAGACTGTATTCTAGTTCATTGGCTATAGAAGCAGTGATTTTATCTAAGATATATGTGATTAATGATGTAATTTACTCAGACTACAGAGAAACAATCCAAAAGACAGAATAAAAATCAAGCTTTCAACCACAAATGATGTATGATGGTCTTCTGATTTGAATATGAAAGGTAACTCCCCATAAAATATTTATTTAAGGTCTCCCAGATTAACTGTTTTGATAGAAATGACTGATCTATTTTAATAAACTAGATCAATTCATCCTAACAACCAATTTTAATTGTTTTTTTAACTTTGATCATTAATTAAAGAATGATTTATATGGCACAGCCAAGACATAGTCATAAAAACAAATGCATTCTTCACAAGTAAACTTTTAAAATGCATCTAAGATGTAAAATAACATAAATCTGTTACCTACACTTTCTATATTGTATTTCATTAACTTTTGTGCTGGCTTTAATGTAAAATTCCAATGAGAATATGAAATTAATGATATCACACCTATTTTTAATTTTAGCCTTCAGGTTTTGTTTTCTACATTATAGATTGAAAGTGAAAGTGAAAGTCGCTCAGTTGTGTCTGACTCTTTGCCAGTGTAAGTAAAAAGTTCCTCCTAGAGAAGGAACCGTCAAAAGTATCTAAAACTTCTAGAAGAAGAGATTGGACAAGTTTTACACATCTTCCCACAAACAGTGAGGACCTAATAAAACAAATATGTAAGAGGTATTTTGATGTCAATCAAAATGATTTATTATCACAAACCTTTCTTTCAGATCGATAAAGCTGGATTTTAGTTTAGTTGCCATTTCTTCATAATTACCAATGTACCTAGACAGGAAACTGTCTATTCTGACAAAGAGCAGACAGCAGCGCTTTGTCAGCATGAGCACGGGGAGAACTGGCCAGATCACTGGACACACACAAACCCTAATTCCCTGCAAAGTGGTTCAATAACACCACGCATTCAATACAGATTCAAGCATGAGTTTCCTCTAAAATTTCCCCTCCTGTCACAGACATTTGTAGCTGAATTCGATACCTGGATGTTACCAGGTATCAGTAAGTTTAGGATCAACGGCTGTAACCCTAGAACTGGCGATATTAATGCAAAACCTGGTGTCTAGAATTCCTTCTTTCAAAGATTCCCTCATCCGCACCTCAACCTTCCCTGCCCCAGACACTTGGCCTAAATTAAGTTCATATTATCCTGCTGCTGCTGCTAAGTCACTTCAGTCATGTCCGACTCTGTGCGACCCCGTAGACGGCAGCCCACCAGGCTCCCCTGTTCCTGAGATTCTCCAGGCTCTTCTATTTTTTAGATTTCTTCCACTGATGATAATGCATCACCAATTCCAGGAATGATGCCCTAAGTTCTAGTCCAAAGGACTGGACTTCTGAAATTCAGTGCTTACCAATGGTTGGCACTGAGCCTCTTAGCAAATTTCTCCTAACTGCATGAGCCGTTCAAAACAGGACCTGACTTTTAACAACTACCAAAACCTCGAGACAGTTATCTGAATTCAAATAACATATTTTATGCTCTACATGTTTCTCTTTTGACTTGTCTACTCTTTTGGTCCTCTGGTCTCTAGACGTCTATCACATCTTAGGGAATGGCTGTATTTCATTTACATCTTTGAAAAAGATGAGAGGGGAAGACTTAGATGTAAAAGCAAGAGTCTAGAGCTGAGAATATGTAACAGTATCAGTAAAAACTCAGGTGTTTTCTTAAAGAAATTTAAGCAAAATAATCTTTGTAGGCTTTTCATTATTTTCTAATTTATATATATATCTATATATTTTTTACTTTCAAAAATTTAGAAAATTCTGGCTTGACTCTAAAACTAAGAGATGAAGGGGAAGGGAGTGAAATATAGTCTGTCTGCTTACATATAAGTAATGAAGACAAAGAACTAACAGCTTCCTTCAAGTGGAAGGTAAAACTTCTGGAAAAGAGATTGGACAAGCTATACACAAATACACCTACCTACAAAGAGTGACTGCCTTTCAAAGCTCCCCTCTTCCTTCCCTTCAGGTAAGATACCGTCTAAAAGATCAGTGTTTGCCTTTTGATGGTGAGAATCCCCTAAACATCTAATAAGAAATGACATTATCAGAATATAAAAGTGCTATTTATTTGGTTTTATTATTTTTAAATAATTTAAAACACAGTCATCTTTTCCTTCTGCTCATCTATTAGTTTCACTTTGTTGACAGCTAAATCAAAGACAAATATGAAATCAAATTATATTCTGGTTAAAAATGTAGCTTCAAATAAAATTCATGCCTGTGATGATTGACACTTAGTGGCATTTGGAGAAGAAATGAGCTATTTCCAGCTCATACTGATTAGGGAAAAATAATGGATACTAAATCAGCACACTAGCCCTAAATAAAATGGATTTCTCACATAGTCTCATTTTGAAAATAGTAATAAATGACTTTTCAAGTTTTATGATACACAGGATACTACCAGTGATACATAGATTACAAGGGAAAGGGGAAAAGAAGAGATAATGGCCCCTTAGGTCAGTATCACACCAGACAAGTTTGTTAATAGGAGACTGACATTTATGAAACTATAAATTTAAAGAGATGGATATTTTGTAACTACAAGTTTCATTAAAGATTTATCTTTGAAGTTTATCAATTGATGTTGGATGTCATCCTACATATATATTTGGGGGGGGGAGGAGAGCTCCAAAATCACTGCAGATGTTGACTGCAGCCATGAAATTAAAATACTCTTTCTTGCTCCTTGGAATAAAGCAATGACAAACTTAGGCAGTATGTTAAAAGGCAGAGATATCACTTTGCTGACAAATGCCCGTATGTCAAAGCTACGGTTTTTCCAGTAGTCATGTACAGATGTGAGTTTTGGACCATAAACAAAGCTGAGCACCAAAGAATTGATGCTTTCAAACTATGGGTACTGGAGAAGATTCTTGAGAGTCCCTTGAACAGCAAGGAGACCAAACCAGTTAATCCTAAAGGAAGTCAACCCTGAATGTTCATTGGAATGAATGATACTGAAGCTGAATCTCCAATTAATACTTTGGCCACCTGATGTGAAGAGTCAACTCACTGGAGAAGTTGCTGATGCTGGGAAAGACTGAAGGCAGGAGGAGAAGGGGATGACAGAGTATGAGATGGCTGAATGGCATCACTGACTCAAGGGGCACGAGTTTGAGTGAACTCTGGGAGATCATGAAGAACAGGAAAGGCTGGCCTGCTGCAGTCCAAGTCCAGAGAGCCGTACACAACTTAACAACTGAACAACAAAGGCAATGACCAGTCCATACTAGACAAGAAGGATGGTGAGGGGAAAAGAGGCTTGCACACTGCTGTCAGGACAAGCTAAGCACCAGACGGACTAGACACCAGGAGAAAGGGGAGAGTGTTACAGTGACAGATGTTTCTACTCTAGTTGACTGAAATAATACAGCTGCCTTTAATCAGAACAGAAAACCCCATGGAAATTGTAACTGGAACAGAAACTTAATTCCATTTTTAAGAAATCTGTCAGCAGAAGTATCTACAGTCAAGAGAAGAGAGAGAATATTTTTAGATATGGGATTTTTCCCATATTTGGGAAATTTGATGGGATTCATTCAAAATTGTATAGGACAACCTTTTGTGTTTCCCTTTACCGTTTCACAAATACTACACTCATAGCTCATCTGACACCAGAGTCACGGGTTAATTCCCACAGCAGTAGGTGTTGGATACAAGCTGAGTAACCATGCAATTCTGACCCTATCTACCTGGATTTAGCATGAGATCCCCACAAATTAAGTGTTCGATCTCAGAAGACTGCCCTTCTGGATGACAATTGCTAGTAACACGTTGTTGCCAATACTTCTGAACAACCAACTATGAACTGGGGTTCCCACAACTTCCCAGTGTTCCACAATGTACCAGTACATTTGGCAGAACTCAGTGAAATACTTACTTACATTAATTTATCATATAATAAAGATGGCTTCCTTGGTGACTCAGACAGTAAAGAATCTGCCTGCAATGCAAAAAGACTCAGGTTTGATCTCTGGGTTGGGAAGATCCCCTGGAGATGGGAATGGCTACCCACTCCAGTATTCTTGCCTGGAGAATCCCATGGACAGAGCCTGGAGGCCTACAGTGTATGGGGTTTCAGAGTTGGACATTATTGCACAACTAACACACAAAGATATAATAAAAAATATGATAAAGATACAGATGAACAGCAGAGGAAAAGATACACAGAGCAAGGTCCCTAGGGAGTTGAGAGTAACACCCTCCCAGCACCAACTGGGAAACATTATGGAGGCATAAGTCATCATTAACTCAGTCTCCAGCGCCTCTCCCCCTACTGGAAGATGAGGGTGGGACTGAAAATATCATGTGTCTAATCTTGACTTGGTCTGATGACCATTCCGCATCCTGAATCTACCCAGGAGCCTACCCAGAGCTGTCTCATTACAGCATAAAGCCATTCTCATCACCTGAGAAATCCCAAGGGATTTAGGATCTCTGTGTCAGGAACTCAAGTCAAGGACTAAATTTTAGAATAAAAGATGCTCCAAATGCTCTTGCTGCTGCTGCTAAGTCACTTCAGTCATGTCCAACTCTGTGTGAACCCATCGACAGCAGCCCACCAGGCTCCCCCGTCCCTGGGATTCTCCAGACAAGAACACTGGAGTGGGTTGCCAGTTCCTTCTCCAATGCATGAAAGTGAAAAGTGAAAGTGAAGTCACTCAGTCATGTCCAACTCTTCGCAACCCCATGGACTGCAGCCTACCAGGCTCCTCTGTCCATGGGATTTTCCAGGCAAGAGTACTGGAGTGGGTTGCCATTGCCTTCTCCACCAAATGCTCTTACCACTTAGGAAATTGCAAGAGTTTTAGGATCCTTGTTCTAAGATATTTTTCTATTATTTTATAATTATCTATTAATAGTTTTTCTTAAAATGAAGATATTTTGATTAGAAGACTAGAGAAAAAGAAATTCTGAATTCCTAATAGGATCAGGGAAACGTATTATCCATTTGTCCTACAGAGAGGACCTGGTTATGTTAATTGATCTTTTTATCGACAGACTTAAAGTAAATGTATCATTTATCTAATGGTTGATTGATGACTTTGCCTTCCAAATCGAAAAGAAATATTTCTCACATTCCAAAGCACTCCCATCTCCGATTTAAAGCATAAAGTGTACTTAATTTTTTACCAATGTGCCAAATGGGGCTTATCAGAACTGGACTTTTGGGATCCATGCCATGGGGCCCTCTTATAAGTGAAAAAGCTTTATAATGAGGTACTTCTGCTGCTGTTGCTGCCAGGAATATGTTCTTCAGTGAGGACTAAGCAGACAGGCATTATGCCAAATTTCACACCACTTCAAATCATATTTGGACTAACCTTTAGGGATGGAATTGATTTTCTGTAACAAAGTTTTACCACCACTGAGAATATTCAAAAGAAAACACCATAAGCAATTCTAAAAAAGGACATTCCTGAACTGCTTTGTGTGATGACAACCTGATTGGAATAAATAGAGAGTCTCCCATGGTGACTATTTTGAAGGATCAAATATTCCTTGGACAAAGAACTTCCAATACTTTGCATAAAAAGTTTATTTTATGATTTTATTTTTATATATATGCATGTAAATGCAAAGCTTCTGGGACACACACAAGCTCACACACCCGTGAAGACACACTGTTCTATTTGGCAGATATCATATTATTTTTTCAAATGTTTTTAAGACTAAAACACATCTTTCCCAGTATGCGACCCCATGTGAATTTTAAAGAGTACAAAGTCCAACTTTGATTCATTTACACTTTTACTCAGCAAAATGTCACGCCATGAGAGATGACCGATGTGCTAAAGACAGCTGGGTATTTCTCTGTTCTCTGGCTTCTCAGACACAGAACAACAACCTTAGCTAATTATAAACAAAACTATCTCCTTGTAAGATTTAGATCAATTCAAAGCTGAGGCGGGGAAATGTTCTTTTCAGTGTGCTCTATGTTGAGAGGGGGAAAAAAAAAAAACAAACAAACTAGGGAATATCAGAACTGAAGAGTCATTTAGGTTCATACCCTTAACTGTCAGATGAAATAAGCAAGAAAACCAGGCAACAGGAAGATAGAGGGCTTTAGGCTTTTCAGCTTTGGGTCAGAACTAAAGGTGAGTCCTCTGCTGCAAAATCCAGTTCTTTTACTAGATAATGACCTTTCAAAGGAGTCTGTTTCTTTACATGAACAAATACACACCTATATAGGACATGATGAGCTTGTGCACATATATATGTGTATATATATATATGAGTGTGGGCTTCCCTGGTGGCTCAGTAGTAAAAAATCCACCTGCCAGTTCATGAGACATGGGTTCAGTCCCTGAATTGAGAAGACCTCCGGAAGAAGGAAACAGCAACCCACTCCAGTATTCTTTCTTGTCTGGGAAATCCCATGGGCAGAGCAGCCTCGTGGGCTACAGTCCATGAGGTTGCAAAGAGTCGAACCTGTTGTACGCTTATGTGTGTGTGTATAGATAGATAAATAGACATATTCACAGATGGACTAACTTTTAAGGGTGAAACTGATTCTCTGGAACCAAGTATTACCACCTCTGAGACTATTCAAAAGAAAATGCTCTAGGCCTTGTGAGCAATATCCTATATACTTATAATTTATATAATGTTCTTATGATTCATATGATGTTAATCTAATTCATGTAATATTAGCATTTCATATGTATGAATATAAAATAAACTTTGAAAATAATATTCTTTGAATTTTTGCTCAAATATTATTAAAATTCAAATCTTAATGGGCTACGTCCTAAGCCAAAAAGGTTTTATGAGGGAGCAGGAGGCAAGTGTATATATGAAATTTTAAATGGCATAGCTATAATTTTTCTTTCAAAAAAGTATAAAATGTGGCACTTTGGTCAACATTAGTGTTTTTGTCTTGAATGACTGTCTTTACCTCTCTATACAATTATCTACATAGGCGCATGACTTGTTTATAGATCAAGCCTAAGATTAATGCTAAAGACTACCTAAATATTAACGGATTTATAATCTAAATTTGTTTCACTTCCAAGCACAATGATTTTCCAATGTTTATTGCAATCTCATTTTTTTTAACTGAGGTCATTGGTATCTGTCTATGGAAATGAACATGCTTGAATTCCTTGGATAGGTAAGAATACGGTCTCTCAGGGAGACAAGGCATCAGCCATCAGTTCAGTCACTCAGTCGTGTCCGACTCTTTGCGACCCCATGAATCGCAGCATGCCAGGCCTCCCTGTCCATCACCATCTCCCGGAGTTCACTCAGACTCACATCGATTGAGTCCATGATGCCATCCAACCATCTCATGCTGGGTCGTCCAGCCTTCTGCCCCCAATCCCTCCCAGCATCAGAGTCTTTTCCAATGAGTCAACTCTTCTCATGAGGTGTCCGAAGTACTGGAGCTTCAGCCTTAGCATCATTCCTTCCAAAGAAATCCCAGGGTTGATCTCCTTCAGAATGGACTGGTTGGATCTCCTTGCAGTCCAAGGGACTCTCAAGAGTCTTCTCCAACACCACAGTTCAAATGCATCAATTCTTTGGCGCTCAGCCTTCTTCACAGTCCAACTCTCACATCCATACATGACCACAGGAAAAACCATAGCCTTGACTAGACGGAACTTAGTCGGCAAAGTAATGTCTCTGCTTTTCAATATGCTGTCTAGGTTGGTCATAACTTTCCTTCCAAGGAGTAAGTTTCTTTTAATTTCATGGCTGTAGTCACCAACTGCAGTGATTTTGGAGCCCCAAAAAATAAAGTCTGACACTGTTTCTACTGTTTCCTCATCTATTTCCCATGAAGTGAAGGGACCAGATGCCATGATCTTCGTTTTCTGAATGTTGAGCTTTAAGCCAACTTTTTCACTCTCCTCTTTCACTTTCATCAAGAGGCTTTTGTGTTCCTCTTCACTTTCTGCCATAAGGGTGGTATCATCTGCATATCTGAGGTTATTGATATTTCTCCCGGCAATCTTGATTCCAGCTTGTGTTTCTTCCAGCCCAGCATTTCTCATGATGTACTCTGCATAAAAGTTAAATAACCAGGGTGATAATATATAGCCTTGACGTACTCCTTTTCCTATTTGGAACCAGTCTGTTGTTCCATGTCCAGTTCTAACTGTTGCTTCCTGACCTGCATACAGATTTCTCAAGAGGCAGGTTAGGTGGTCTGGTATTCCAATCTCTTTCAGAATTTTCCACAGTTGATTGTGATCCACACAGTCAAAGGCTTTGGCATAGTCAATAACACAGAAATAGATGTTTTTCTGGAACTCTTTTGCTTTTTCCATGATCCAGCGGATGTTTGCAATTTGATCTCTGGTTCCTCTGCCTTTTCTAAAACCAGCTTGAACATCAGGAAGTTCACGGTTCACGTATTGCTGAAATCTAGCTTGGAGAATTTTGAGCGTTACTTTACTAGCATGTGAGATGAGTGCAATTTCGCAGTAGTTTGAGCGTTCTTTGGCATGGCCTTTCTTTGGAATTGGAATGAAAGCTGACCTTTTCCAGTCCTGTGGCCACTGCTGAGTTTTCCAAATGTGCTTGCATATAAAAGCATATAGCTTATCAGTGAAAGAATCCCCAGCAGTTTCTCTTCTGATCATCAGTGGATTAGGACACTCATGCTCTCTCCCCCTCCCCCTAAAACAGAGACTGTAGGAACAGTTCTCACTGAATCTGTCTATGAGAAAGGCAGAGAGAGCGCCCTCTGAAGTCTTTCCTGGCTTTGGCGTTTCTAGTTTAGTAAAATATGATTTTGAAACTTCACTTGGTAATTTATTACTAATTAAGAGCACGGGTTTTAGAGTGAAGTTGAGCGTGCTTCAAATTCTGGCTTGCGACTTATTAGCTAAATAATACGTTTTGATTCAGTGCTAGACATCGTGCTAGACTCTGAAGGTACAAAGACACGCACACTGACCACACAGCAGCCTTCCTTCCAGAGCTTCCGCCCAGTGGAAGCATGCCCCTAAGGTGTCACAGAAATTATTGTAAAATTACAATTCGGATGAATGTGACAGAAGAGAACTATTCATGGAACAGGGACGTATAATGCAGGGAGGATGGGTTCATTAGCAATGAGCTGAGACATGGTACTCAAACAGGAGTTACCCAATAAAGGAGAGAAAATACTATCACGCTTTAGGTAACAACCACAACGGCCCCCAAAGTACATAGAGCACTTGCTGGTGCATGAGCAGAAAGGAAACCAAGGTGCCTGAGGTAGCAGGCATGCTTTCATGTAAAACACACGCATTTTCAAACAGAACAGATTCACACATAATAACTGTTTTCTCTGCAATGTACTTTATTTAAAAAATTTAAAGATCATGAATATCTTTCATGTTCATTCATAAATAATTATATTATCTACATCATTCATTTTAATCATTGTCTTGGGTTCCATTAAGTTTAGCACCATAATTTAACTACTCTAATATTTATAAAAATTTAAGGTATTTTCTATTTTTAAAATGACAATAATGCATCAGTGAATGTTCCTACACCTATATTTTAGTTCAATTGTGTTGATATTTCATTAAGATTGCTTCAGACTCTTGCTTGTAATTATACTCTGTACACAGACAAAATTGCCTGTGCCCTCCTGGGAATTCTGGTTTAATGAGAGGCAAATAGTCACATGAATAAGTTCATAATTAAAATATTGGTAAACATTCTGAAGGGAAGTAAAGCATTCTATGCAGCTGGGGTACCTGATATCAACAGACACAACAGATCAAGAATGGCCTCTTCTATGCTGAAACA
This sequence comes from Ovis aries, assembly GCF_016772045.2. Classification (NCBI taxonomy): domain Eukaryota; kingdom Metazoa; phylum Chordata; class Mammalia; order Artiodactyla; family Bovidae; genus Ovis; species Ovis aries. The sequence continues at coordinate 94,395,214 of NC_056060.1, forward strand.
CAGCAATAGAAGTTAGGTGTGTGAGACTGGGATATGTGAGAATTCAGAGAAGGGAGTAAGACCGTCTTCTCCATACAAACGGTTGCTGAAGACTTGAACAGGAGGTTGATGGGTTTGAGGAATATGTATATCTGGACCATTCGCTAACGAGAATGCCAGGAAACCAAAAGGAGAGGAGTAGTGCTTAGCTATGTGAAACCTTATGATGGTACCTTATTCTTTGCGCAACGCAATGATCAGTCCTGTTTTATCTTTTTCTTGCCTCTTTGGAAGAAAGTTGACTCACTGGGCAACTGTCTTGTAAGTACTCTGCATCCTTTCCACATTCACACTTTTAAAGCCACCCACTTACAAAGACCACACAGTGACAGTGAAGTCGCTCAGTCATGGCCGACTCTTTGCGACCCCATAGACTGTAGCCTACCAGGCTCCTCTGTCCATGGGATTTTCCAGGCAATAGTACTGGATTGGGTTGCCATTTCCTTCTCCAGGGGATCTTCCCAACCCAGAGCTCGAACTTTGGTCTCCTGCATTGTAGACAGACCCTTTACCGTCTGAGCCACCAGAGAAGTACAAAGACCACAGGCTACACAAAATAAGCAGAAACAGTGGGGTAAAAAAAAAAAGGAAACAGTGACAGACTATTTTTTTGAGCTCCAAAATCACTGCAGATAGTGACTGAAGCCATAAAATCAAAAGACGCTTGCACCTTGGAAAAAAAGTTATGACCAATCTACACAGCATATTAAAAAGCAGAGACATTACTTTGCCAACAAAGGTCCATCTAGTCAAAGCTATGGTTTTTCCAGTAGTCATGTATGGATTTGAGAGTTGGACTATAAAGAAAGCTGAGCACCAAAGAATTGATGCTTTTGAACTTTGATGTTGGAGAAGACTAATGAGAGCCCCTTGGACTGCAAGGAGATCCAACCAGTCCATTCTAAAGGAAATCAGTCCTGAATATTCACTGGAAGGATTGATGTTGAAGCTGAAACTCCAATACTTTGTCCACCTGATGTGAAGAACTGACTCATTTGAAAAGACTCTGTTGCTGGGAAGGACTGAAGGCAGGAGGAGAAGGGGATGACAGAGGTGGTTTGGATGGCATCACTAACTCAATGGACATGAGTCTGAGTAGACTCTAGGAGTTGGCAATGAACAAGGAGGCCAGGAAACCCAGGTTCGATCCTGGCTTGGGAAGATCCCCTGGAGGAGGAAATGGCAACCCACTCTGTTATTCTTGCTAGGAGAATCCGAAGGACAGAGGAGCCTGGTGGGCTACAGTACCAAGGGTGGCAAGCACAAACAGAGGAACAGGAAAAGGTGAGGGATCAAAAGAACCAGCAGAGAGTTAAAACAAAGTGATCCACAGGCCCTCCCAAGAATATAATAATGATAAAATATATTAGTAAAATTCTGAATAGTTTATAAATAGCTTAACCCAGGCAGGCCAGATTATTCCTCTGTAAAATAGGGATAATAAAACTGGGATCAGTATATGGGAAAAGCACCCAACCCTGCGTCTGCTACACAAGAGATTCTCGAGAATCGAATGCTACGATGACAGGGATTGCATTTAGTGGCAGTAGCTGTAGTAATAGTAATAAAGTGCAACCCACTCCAGTTTTCTTGCCTGGGAAATCCCATGAACAGAGGAGCCTGGTGGACTCCAGTCCATGGAGTCACAAAAAGAACTGGACACAACTGAGCGACTGAACAACAACAATAATGAAATATGTTCAAATATCTGTCTAACTTGTTCTTCTAGAGAGACCTTTGGTGTACATATTTGTTTTCAGTTTGTATGCTAAATGAAGTGGTTTGGACAAAAGTCATAAATTTAAAAATTATAAATTCGGCTTATAAATCACTTGCTGTTGTTCAGTCGCTCAGAGTCTCTGACTCTTTGCAACTCCATGGACTATAGCACACCAGGCTTCCCTGTCCTTCACTATCTCCCAGAGCTTGCTCAAACTCGTGTCCATTGAGCTGATGATGCCACCCAACCATCTCATCCTCTGGAGGAGAAGGGGACGATGCATTATTGTCATTTTAAAAATAGAAAATACCTTAAATTTTTATAAATATTAGAGTAGTTAAATTATGGTGCTAAACGTAATGGAGGAAGTAGGGACAAAATGTACCCAAGAAAATACTTCTTAGAAGAAAAATAATCCTCTGTTCGCTTCCATGTTCTGTATGTGAACAAGCATATATACGATGCATTAAGATTTAGTTCCAACTCTTTTCCCTGCTATTAGACTCACAGGTGTGACATTTAAATTATATTCTGCCTTTCTGGAATTATCCAGAGAAATCATTTAACTATTTTACACCACAGTTCAGGAGCTAAACCTTTTCATCTCAAACAACAATTTAGAGAGAAAACCCGACAAATACATATAATGCTGTGATGTAGTCTATATTTACTGAAATGTAATATTAGCTTAATTCTGGTCTTTTTTTGCAGTTTAAATGTGTACATTTATGTTTCTAATGCATCTATTTTCTTAATATTGTCATTTAAGAAAATAAAATGATAGTACTCACATATACATCACAGAAAAAAGCCAAATAAAGAAAATTTGGACCTTTGGGATTTTTTCCTTTCCTTTTGACCTGGTTTGCAGGTGTGCTGTGGTATTCAAATTCTTGTGGTCTTGGCATGTCTTCAGAGCATAGAGAATTACTATTCTGTGAAACTGGAAGTGCAAAATGTAATTAACATTCTTGTTTTACAGTATTAGTGATAGCTGAGAATTTATAATTTTTATTTTAGGTGTGAAATTATACTTTAAAATAGTTTTAAGATAAAGCTGTGCAAAGAAATCTCTAGTTCCTAATTGCTATAAGAGATGTTCTTAATACTTTACATAGTATTAAGAATGTCTTTCTCTTTGTTTACAATCTAAACCATAAATATCTTTTCCCCTTCCTGGTTTCATACAACTACAGATGTATGAGAAAAAGAAAAACCACTAAAAATATGAGAGAGGTGAGTAAATGCTCAAATCTTCAAATGATGAAAAGAAATAACTGGTCAACTTTCTCTGCCTCTATGTGTTTTGCAATACCACGATATTCAAAAGTATTTCAAGAGAGACTTAATTGTCCACTTGTTTACTAGGGCATTTAAAAGTTTATTAGCCAAGAATGCACATTTCTTGTGGATTTATTTTTTATTGACACCAGAAATATTTCTGAAAATAGAGTGTTGTTTCACATAAATCTCAACAGAATTTTGCAGATAAAGTCAGAGAGAGAGAGACTTGGTGGGGAAGAAGAGGAGAGGAGAGGAAAACGAGGTCACGCACTAAACATCATTTGAGAATTAAGTACATCTCGTAGCACAAACTGAAAGTGGTGAAAGATGAGAATGCAGTTCTGCAGAAATGATAGAAATTTCCACCTGCTACACACTTTTAGCATTTGAGCATGGTGAGAGTAAACCAAGGAAGAAATTACAAGGGGAAACTAAACTGAAATCGCACCTATTCTCTTTAATTTAGGATACACGTTTTGATGTTAATCTGGACAGAGATCCCTGTCTTTTGGAGTAAAAATCATTGCTGGTTCTCTTTCAGGGACTTTTGAAGATCACGTGGCAAATAACAGATGGAAACAAGGAGTCTCTGTTTTCAGCAAACTTTCAGCAAAGTCTCAGTACCAGGGAATGGAAAAGTATTTCTGCTGACCATTTCTTTCAATACACTTGAACAACAAGTCGATCATCTGATTTTCTCAGGCAGAAGTCAAGGCATTACTCATGGGTGGAAGCTTGTGAGTCACAGACTCAGGGTGTAGAAGCAACACAAAAAGGAGAAAGAGGTGCTGGACAAAGATCAGGGTGAAAGGAGCTGAGGCAAAAGAAGAACAGAACCCTTCTACCAAGAAATTAGGAATATCTGAAGGGTCATCCAGGCAAGAAGATAGAACACATCTGACAGGTATCTCAGAAAGCAACCATGAGATTCCAGCTAAAGAGTGCAGAATGTAGAGGAAACAAGGGCTTAAAATAAAGCCAATGGGAAACGCATACACTAAAAAAAAAAAAAAAAAAGAAAGAAAGAAAAAAGAAAACTATGTTTTTGGAGGACTACATCGTTTTTTGAAATCAGTCCAAAAAGATGATATAGCATAAGATTGATAATTTGTGTCATCCACCCTTCCTGCCCCTGAAAATCTGAGAATGCTTGCAAATTGTAACATAAATAGTGGCAACTTGCTGCATGATGCAGAGAACCCAAATCTGGTGCTTGGTGGCCGCCTACAAGGGTGGGCAGGGGTGGGAGGAGCAACGGTGGTCCAAGAAGGAGGAAACACATGTGTGCCTGAGGGTGATTCATGCTGATGTACTGCAGAAACCAATACAATATTGTAAATCAATTATCCTCCAATTAAATATAAATTTTTAAAAATGTTGCTATTTTTATATGAGTGTTTTCATCACCATCATCATGGATATAATTACATTGAGTCCTTATTATTTTGAAATGCTTTCTAAATCATGATATACCTATAATGAAATGCATTCACTAATTTGGTATTAACTGTATATTGAAAGTGAAACTAAATTTCTTGGTCCTCTGCATGGTATTAATATTTCCATTGTAATCTGCTAACATCTTCAGGCTGGGACATTTTAGAGCAGACTGTTCAGGAAGAAGAGTGAGGGGCCAATTCAACTCAGGGCTTGGCTTCAAAATCAGGCCATTATATGAGATTTGGAAATTAATAAACAAAACCTTCTGAATGGAGAAGTCGAGGTGGGGTTGGAGGTGAGGGGGAAGAGAAAAGAGCACCGTGCATAATTTGGCTGCCTAAGCAGCTAGGCACAAAACACGGGAGAAATTTGCTAGCACATGGACAGCAAAATCTAGCAATATTTGAGGGATACACATAGCCCTGCTGAATTGTCAGTCTTTTCATTATGCATTAAAGGGACACTGAAGTTTAAAACTACAACGGTGTATTTGTATGCCACATTTATCACTTGATCACACTCTATATTAACGTTCTACGATCTGGACAACTAAAAAGGAAATTTTTTTTCTTAGTTTTCACTTTACTTCAAATAATTTTCAAGAGGCAGTACTTAACCAAGACCAGCTGTATCCTCAAGTCCCAATCATTATTATGAAATCATTTCTAAGAGTGCTTTGATTACTTTAATGTGGTTTAATTTTGAACATTCTAGTAAAACCTTATATAGCACACAAATGGAAAAGCCTTGTCAGTCTTAAAAAAGTCTTTAGAGCACATTTTTTTCCTTTCTTTCCTTGTTCATTCATATTGAAGTTCCTGAATTCATTTAGGGCATTTTCCAGAAAATAACTTTTTTTGAGGTCTCTATGCACATAAAACATGCAATCAGGTGTCTTTTATTCAGCAAATTCATGTTAAGCATACTCTTTTAAGCTGGAACCATCTGATAATGGTAGAAGGGTATAAAATAAAATATTCTCTTTTTTAATTGTAAGGGGATTTGGAAAGTGGGGGAGTCATCTTATGATCCATCCACGTCTATCAGAGATCCATACTTTCTGACATACTTAGTGTCAATTGACAAAAAAAAAAAAAAGAAATTATCTTTGTTTGTCCTTAAATACATGGGAAGAAAGGACAGCACGATATAGTAAAAGGATGTACATTTGAAGCTAGGTTGGGGCCTAATCAATAGGGGTTGATTCTACAGTGTGGTAAAGTTAATTATCTGATCTGTAATTTCTTCCTCTATAAAATGGGGATAACTTCAACATTTAGAGGTGATTCTACTATTAGAAAGTGTGTAAGTAATAACAATATATTAGTATTTGTGATTCATTGGGCAGATAGTGATGAATATCATCTGGATAAGAAAGTTAAAACTCAGAAAATAAAATTCCAATAAAAGAAACATGTAATTGTATTATCAAATAATCCCTTTAAATAGTGCTTTATTTCAGACTAAACAAGCTTGTATCGTCTGATTCACTCATAACTGATCCTGAACTATCCAGGATTGCATGCTAGCTTCATCAAAGTCATCATTTCTTCTTGAGAACTCACTAAGCACATTTTATTTTTTTTCACAAGGTATGTTAGTCACAGTTTCTGCAAGTTCACAGCCCTCTCAGTCACTCTCTTGAGTATAACCCCATTAAAGGGACAATGTGGACCACCAGATGAAAGGTACCACCTGTGGACCACCACGGAAAGAGAAATAAATTTCTGATCAGTGAGTGAACAGTTACTCCCTGCCACAGCAGAATCTCCTCGTAACAGAAGTGTGATCTTGTGATACAGTTAGAAATATGTATTTGGTCTTTGTTCCCAGTTCCTGGCACAGAGTGTCAAAACTCCTGATGATAGGGGTGAGAGGAATGATTTTTTTTTTTAATTTTTAAACTCATAATAAGCCTCTCAATTATACATATAAGCCTTTCAATTGAATAAGCCTTTCAATTATACATAAACTTATGCTAAAAGGTGACTCTTGATAACTTCAAGACGGGGGCTGGTTGCCAGAGGAATTAAGGATGTGATTAGATGGTTGGAACTTCTGGCCCCATATCACAACCTTTGGGCAAAGAAGAAAGTGTGGGGATTTAGTTAATTACCTACGGCCCATGATTTAACCAATCATGCATATGTTGGAACCTCCATAAAGCCTTAAAGGGAGGGATCTGAAGGGCTTCCAGACTGATGAGGCCATTTACATGCTAGGAGGGTAGTGCGGCCTATACTGCACGGAGACTGGAGCTCCTGCACTCAGGACACTTCCAGACCTCACTCTGGCTATGTGCCTCTTTATCTGGTTGTTCTTTTTGCTGCCTTTACAATAGCCTTTATGATAAACCACTAATAGTAAGTAAGTTCTATGAGTTATTGTAACAAATTATCAAACCCAAGGAAGGGATCATGAGAATCCCTGGTTTGCGGCCATGTTGGACAGAAGTGTGGTCACCTCAGGAGCCATCACTGTGACTGGCACCTGAAATGGAGGCAGTCTTTTCAGACTGAGCCTTTACCTTACTGGGTCTGCACTAAGTCTGCGTAGTTAGCATCGGAACTGAATTAAGCTGTGGGACACCCAGTTGGTGTCTGCTGGGAATTTAGGTAATTGTTTCGTGTGGAAAACTCACACGTTTGTAGTCAGAAATATTGTGAGGAGAGAAACAACTTTAAGAAGGTTCTGCAGTTAACGTTGGAGAAGGAAATGACAGCCCACGCCAGTATTCTTGCCTGGAGAACTCCATGGACAGAGGAACCTGGTGGGCTATAGTCCATAGGGTCGCAAAGAGTGGGACGTGACTGAGTAACTAATGCTGTAGGTAACCTAGGATTCACATGTTTATTTTCTTTTTCATTAAAACGTACATAATTGCCTTGTCTTCTAAGTGGTACAGCATCTGAATTTTTATTAAGAAAATCCTCTAGATCAGGTTTAAGATGTTCCTTTTATCAAGTAATGAGGGTTTATGTTGTTGTTGTTGTTGTTTTTCTTTTGTTCTTTAGAGCAGTCTCCAGAAAGCTGGGGCCTTCTCTGGTAGCTCAGCTGATGAAAGAATCCACCTGCAAATCAGGTGACCCCAGTTCCATTCCAAGGTCGGGAAGATCCCTAGAGAAGGGAGGCTACCCACTCCGGTATCCATGGGCTTCCCTGGTGGCTCAGATGGTAAAGAATCCACCTGCAATGCGAGAGATCTAGGTTCAATCCCTGGGTTGGAAAGACCCCCTGAAGGAGGGCATGTCAACCCACTCCAATATTCTTGCCTGGAGAATCCCCATGGACAGAGGAGCCTGGCAGGCACAGTCCATGAGGTTGCACAGAGTTGGATATGACTGAGCGACTAAGCGCACACAGCACAGCAAAAAGCTGCATGAATTTCTTAAGGGACAGCATTTTGTTATGGAGAATGAAATCATAAAACCAAGTATCTTCTTCAAAAGAATGGAGTGACCCCACCCCTAGCTTCAGACCACACTTAGCCTGAGAGCACCAAATTCATACATAAGTGAAATATTCTGGCTCAGAAAAGATGAAGTAGATTGAATTCTCAAGATTTTGATGTGAAAATGCAGAAATGATGAAAAACTACTAGTCGAAATTGAAACTAAAAGGATGACAAGCAGAGTGTCATAGACATGGTATTGCATGAAAGCCAAACTTATGAAGAACCAGTGGCCACAGGACTGGAAAAGGTCAGTTTTCATTCCAACCCCAAAGAAAGGCAATGCCAAAGAATGCTCAAACTACTGCACAATTGCACTCATCTCACACACTAGTAAAGTAATGCTCAAAATTCTCCAAGCTAGGCTTCTGCAATACGTGAACCATGAAATCCACAAGTTCAAACTGGTTTTAAAAAAGGCAGAGGAACCAGAGATCAAATTGCCAACATCCTCTGGATCGTAGAAAAAGCAAGAGAGTTCCAGAAAAACATCTACTTCTGCTTTATTGACTATGCCAAAGCCTTTGACTGTGTGGATCAGAATAAACTGTGGAAAATTCTGAAAGAGATGGGAATGCCAGACCACCTGACCTGCCTCTTGAGAAAACTATATGCAGGTCAGAAGCAACAGTTAGAACTGGACATGGAACAACAGACTGGTTCCAAATAGGAAAAGGAGTATGTCAAGGCTGTATATTGTCACCCTGTTTATTTAACGTATATATGGAGTACATCATGATAAACACTGGGCTGGAAGAAGCACAAGCTGGAATCAAGATTGCCAGGAGAAATATCAATCACCTCAGATACACAGATGCCACCACCCTTATGGCAGAAAGTGAAGGGGAACTAAAAAGCTTCTTGATGAAAATGGAAGAGGAGAATGAAAAAGTTGACTTCAAGCTCAAATTCAGAAAATAAGATCATGGCATCTGGTCCCATCACTTCATGGAAAATAGATAGGAAAACAGTGGAAAGAGTGTCAGACTTCATTTTTGGGGGCTCCAAAATCACTGCAGATGGTGACTGCAGCCATGAAATTAAAAGATGCTTACTTCTTGGAAGAAAAGTTATGACCAACCTAGATAACATATTCAAAAGCAGAGACATCACTTTGCCAACAAAGTTCTGTCTAGTCAAGGCTATGGTTTTTCCAGTAGTCATGTATGCATGTGAGAGTTGGACTGTGAAGAAAGCTGAGAGCCAAAGAATTGATACTTTTGAACTGTGGTGTTTGAAAAGACTCGTGAGAGTCCCCTGCAAGGAGATCCAACCAGTCCATTCTAAAGGAGATCAGCCCTGGGATTTCTTTGGAAGGAATGATGCTGAAGGTGAAACTCCAATACTTTGGCCACCTCATGGGAAGAGTTGCCTCATTGGAAAAGACTCTGATGCTGGGAGGGATTGGGGGTCAGGAGGAGAAGGGGACGACAGAGCATGATATGGCTGGATGGCATCACCAACTCAATGGACAAGAGTTTGGGTGAACTCCGGGAATTGGTGATGGACAGGGAGGCCTGGCATACTGCAGTTCATGGGGTCGCAAAGAGTCGGACATGACTGAGTGACTGAACTGAACTGAACTGATGTGGCCTAGCCCTGGGGCAGGTTGGGTGATGGGTCTAAGATCCAGGCCATCGATCTCCACTGGCCAGGTTTTAGACTTGGGATGGACCTAGATAATGGGACAGTTTTTTTCAAATTTACCCCACCCATAGTGGGTAACTTGCACCATTAATTTACTAAGAGATTACACTGTTTTCTTATTCTAATCAAGATAGCCCTGATGACAAAACAGAAACTGTACAGTGAAAGATGCTGAAAAGAAAAGAATATGCTCATGAATCTGGAGTAAGGGTCAGAAGCAAACATTCAGCGGGTCTGGATCAGTTGTTTTCTGATGAACCCTTAAGTGAAGATCCGCCATTTCTTGTGATGCTGTTCCTATAATTGTGTTGGTTCATTCCTTTCCTCAAAGTGCATCCAGTCCTAGATAAAGGTCAGCTGAACCGATTCCTCATTTCTAATCACAGTTTATTTTTCCACATAAACATTCAATAATTTTGATGTATCATTTTACTTTAGTTACATGAACCTTTGTCCCCTACTATGAAAATAACCCTGATGCTGGGAAAGATTGAAGGCAGCAGGAGACGGGGATGACAGAGGGTTAGATGGTTGGATGACATCACCGATGCAATGGACATGAGTTTGAGTGAGTTTAGGGAGCTGGTGATGGACAGGGAAGCCTGGCGTGCTACATTCCATGGGGTGGCAGAGTCGGACATGATTGAGCAACTGAACTGAACTGATGAAAATAACATAGTTAGGATATTCATTTTCAATGTTTGCTAGTAATTGTTCCATCTCTTTTGTGTGTGTGTATGCCTGTGTGTAGGGGAACGAATTAATTCACTCCCATCCAGGGAATTAATATGTGTTTTAATCAATTCACCTTCTATGATGGCTTTTGTAGTCCTATAATATAAAATCCATTATCTTCCTATCCAGCTAATTCATCAACCAACGTACACAAACATGAGCCTTAGCTTAATAGAGCTCTGACACTGACAACAGGGCTAAGTTTTAAGACTCGGTCAAACCCAGAGAATAATATGTGATTTAAAGGAATGTAGAACTCTAAGTTAGCTTAAATTATTTTGCTATTAACAAAAGACATAACTAGGAAAAAAAAGTCTACTCTTTAGTTCAAAACCAATAAAAGATTTTTGAGGCTGTGAAAAATACACAGGATCATCAGTTTCTACATTTATTTCCATATTTGCAAAGGGATAAGTTAGACAAGACAGGCCTAGAAGATGTCTTAAAATCTAAAACATGGTGATTATTTCATATATTTTATAGAACAAACATCAGTCAAAGCAAAGCATTTCTATGAAATGATTATTTGAAAAAAAAACAGAGATCTAATAGTATCTATCATTACTATGCTTTATCTATTGTTTTTGTAAATATATGATGAAGCACATATTATGTTCACTGTTGCGTGATTATAACACAAAAGAGATTCACATGAAAACAGAAATTCTGAATTTCACTACAAATAGAAAATTAAATATAAGAGCTTGTCAGAGGAAATTATATATATTGTCTTTCAAGTGAATGTATAATATGCATTTACAAAACACAGGACATAAAATTTACCATCTTTATTCAATGTAACACAAAATTTAAATAATCTTCAGTCCTAGAGTGTAACAAATCGGGTACACACTTCCCAAAGCTAACAAAGGAGATGCAATGAGAGCAGGGAAGATATCTGGTACTTGCACAGTCTCTCTTTCACTTTCTTTCTCTCTCATTCTTTCATAAACAACTCCCTCCCCAAAACACACAAACACACACACACAGATGGACACTAACATCAGCGGCATACCCCGCAGCCTTTGATCAACTATCAAATCATCAAATTTGTCAACTAACATCAAAGTGTTTAAGGGAAAGGGTGGGGTTGCACAAAGCGGACAAGTTAACTGCGCTTGCTAACTATCATTCTTCTTCAGTACAAAAGCATGATGTCTAACTTTAAGCTAATTGAAAAAATGAAAAGGTTCGTTGGGTTATAGAAGAAGTCAGACACAACTCGGTGACTAAGTGACAACTTAAATGTGATTCTGCAAAAACCGAACATTGACTACCGTAACGATAAAGTGTATACTGGGAACAAACAATAAAAACAACAAAACATCACTTCTTCCAGAATGAGCTCTTCTTCAGTTTCATTAGAATCTATACAAAGAAGATGGCCAAAAACTTTCAAAATGATTTAGATGGCTATTTGAAGTAAAGATACATTATCTTTCCTGTAAACAATAAAAAGATATTCTCTTTATGTATTTTTATGTCTTTAATAGTATGAGGTCATCATAATGAATATTATATATAATTTATTTTAAATGAGAGTCAAAATATTCAGTATCTTCAAAACAAAATAATTTTATGCTATTAATAAAGGTGATATATTTTAAAAATATTCTTCCACACATCCTTAGAGGAAGACACTAAATAAATGAAAAGATGGGGCTATGTGCCCTAGAAGAGGGCATGGCAACCCATGCAAAGATCATATACAGTAGTCCACATGGAACCCACTCCAGTGCTCTTGCCTGGAGAATCCCAGGGACGGGGGAGCCTGGTGGGCTGCCGCCTATGGGGTCTCACAGAGTCGGACACGACTGAAGCGACTTCACAGCAGCAGCATCCACATGGACCTCATGGCCACAGAAGACAATGTGACTATTAATCTCCGCATCTCACTCAACACATCCTAAGACCTGAGACCTTGCAAGATTCATAAATAGGTCCATTGTTCTAAAGGATGTGTGTGTGTGTGTGTGTGTGTGTATTCTTCAGTCAAGATTTCCTGGACCCAAATCTTTCTACTACCAACCACCTCCCTCTAATCCCCACCACTTGCTGAACAGATCTGCTATTTTTATGAGGTTCTTTCTTTTTCTCTTCTCATTTTACAGATGAACTGCCTTTCAGAAAACAATTGGACTTATTTAGAAGTAGGGAAAGAGAGATGAGGAAATGTGGCAAATTAGTAAAGGTTTTTATAAGGCCTTCCATGAGAAGGACAAAAACACAGCACATGGAATTCTAGAGACACTAAAAGAAAAATAGACATGTGCAAAAAACAAGATGAAAATAAGCCCAGAATGAAGTCTTACAGTGCTCGGAAGCTTGTTCCTTAGAAGCAAGCTTCATTCTATAAAGAGTACAGTAGAATTCACTACTCTTGTCTATCTGCAAAAGAGCAGATGCAATGATAATGTATGCTGAATGTCCAACTGTCAATATTTTTTTGATAAGGATGGTCATTGTCTTTGGGGAAAAATAAAGACAGAGGATTTTACAGTGCATAGTGTTACCTGAAATGAAACAATTAGAACAATTTTGGCATAGCCTACAGAGTAGAAGTCAGAGGCAAACACTAAAATGAACTAATAATTAAGTATTCACCGACACTGTAATATGCTCAACACTAATTATGTGCATAGAGTTGCAGGGCAAGTATAACAGCTGACCTCTGCAATGGGTGAGCTTATATTCTATCAAGCAGATGATGACAATGACTCTGATGATGGTGGAAATGCTGATATATGTCTCATCTGAATTGCATGCTGAGCACTCTGATAAGTACTTTTCAAACTGAAAGTAATTGCTCCCAATGAGCTGATTAGTTAGCTAAAGTTACACAAATGAAGAAACCAAGGCATATAAAAATTAAGTAATTTAAGTATTATTCTAAGCTAAAGAATTATCAATTAAAACAGTATTTCCCAACAGGTATAAATAGAAGCCTGTGCTTTTAACTACTTCTGCTAAGAGTCGGACACGACTGAGCGACTTCACTTTCAATTTTCACTTGCATACATTGGAGAAGGAAACGGCAACCCACACTAGTGCTCTTGCCTGGAGAATCCCAGGGATGGGGGAGCCTGGTGGGCTGCTGTCTATGGCGTCGCACAGAGTCGGACACGACTGAAGTGACTTAGCAGCAAAAGTCCTTGCTCCCATCATACAATACATCTGGTAACATATTGACTGCTAAGAATGTTTAAAAAGATGAATACTGTTATGACCCAGAGGTAGATCCTTGAGGGCACGTTTCATGAATGCTATGAGCCAGCCTCTCAATGATGACTATGATCTGAACCAGCAGAGGACAGAAACCAGAGCATACTATACTGAGAAACAAAGAAACAATGGAAGGCTATAAACGTAGAATTGATGAGGTATGTAAGAAACAGAGGGCTTTGTGGCTCAGCAGTAAAGAATCCACCTGCATTGCAGGAGTCACAGAGAACATGGGTTCGATCCCTGGGTCAGAAAGATCCCCTGGAGGAGGGCATGGCAACCCTCTTCAGTATTCTTTCCTGGAGAATCCCATGGACAGAGGAGCCTGGAGAATCCCATGGACAGAGGAGCCTGGAGGGCTACAGTCCATAGGATCACAAAGAGTCAGACACAATTGAAGTAATTTAGCACACAGCACAAAGGCACGTAAGGGACAGAAAGGAAGATAGCATGTTCCAAATGAAGGCAGGGACAGTCACTGTGAATGAAGCTAGATGAAAAGGCTGTAGCTACACAATAGAGAATCTTGATCATCAGAGATAAATCTATACTTCAGGCATATTCTTAGGTTGATTTCAGAAAGAGTACACATGAGTTCTGAGAAGAGTAAAGGCATGTTGAAAGGTACCCAAGAGGACTGGCAGGAAGAGGGGCCAAACTCAAGAGAAAGCAGTTGGCAAATTTTTACAGCCCTGGGGCATAGAGCAATGAGGGTCTGGGATAAGAGTCAGTCTGTTCAGTCATGTCTAACTCTTTGCAGCCCCATGGACTGCAGCACACCAGGCTTCCCTGTCCATCACCATCTCCAGGAGCTTGCTCAAACTCATGTCCATTAAGTCGGTGATGCTATCCAACCATCTCATCCTCTGTCGTTCCCTTCTCCTCCTACCTTCAATCTTTCCCAGCATCAGGGTCTTTTCTAATGAGTCAGTTCTTCTTCTCATTAGGTGGCCAAAGTATAGGAGCTTCAGCTCCAGCATCAGTCCTTCCAATGAATATTCAGGACTGATTTCCTTTAGAATTGACTGGTTGGATCTCCTTGCAGTCCAAGGGACTCTCAAGAGTCTTCTCCAACACGATAGTTCAAAAGCATCAATTCTTTGGTGCTCAGCTTTCTTTCAAAGTGTCAGTGGCTCAATCATGTCCAACTTTTGTGACCCCATAGACTGTAGCCTGCCAGGCTCCTCTGTCTGAGGAATTTTCTTAGCAAGTACATTGAAGTGGAAAGCCATTCCCTTCTCCAAGGGATCTTCCTGACCTAGGGATCAAACTCTGGTCTCCTGCATTGCAGGCTGATTCTTTACCATCTGAGCCACCGGGGAAACCCAATTTTCTTTATGGTCCAACAATATGGTAAAATAAATAATAACAATGATGTTAAATAAATGTTTTAAATCTCTACATTGCAGATTATTGCTACCAGAAGACTTGTAAATGGGTTGAATATTTACTTTATCTCAGTGGAATTCTATTTAAAAAGTTAAGCTTAAATGCTGGTAGCTATACTGGTAAGAAAGAAAATTTTCTATAGTAAGAACTGACTTTTTTTTTTATCTCCAGTAACTATAATTTTCACTTAAATGTAATATTATCTGCTATACCACGTTTTCTTAAGGAGTAAAGTCCCCTTGAGAATATTAGACATTTCTGAAAAAGTTCAGATACAAGTAGCATGATAGAATTTAGAGCTCATTTTAGCAAACAGAACTTGGAAAAATTCAATTGCCATTTTATCAGCCTGAAATAGATAATGACCTTTATCACTAGGGAATATTTTGAAAGAAGATGCAAGTGAATCTACTAGTATTGTGAATCTACTTCTAAAGAGCATTTTATTTTTGATATGTACAGTATTTTAGTTTAATAACTGTTACATGCTTTGCCTCTCTTCACTTGCCTTTGTCTAAAAAATGTTCTAAATTATGAAGGAACAGAAAATAACCATTATGGCTTGAGGACTTGAGTTGTGAGAAAACAAAGCACTCAAAAAAAATGGGGATGGAGGCAATGTTTCCATGTGAACTGAGCGTGAGGCAGATGTGCTAGCAAACATGTTTTCTTTTTGTGTGGCCTAAAATTTTTAAATTCAGTTTTGGGCATGAAAAGACATGTAAAAGGTTACTGTTTTTCTTTTATAATAGATGTCTTCATTACAAATGTAATATTGTCTTTTTCACAAAGGTTTTATTTTCTATCTAATTCCTGGTTATTACTTAAATATGCAGAAGAAAAATATTTATCAAAATTTAGTTAAGCCAAAAATATATTCGTCACATTTCCTACAAATCTTAAAGAAGAAACACCAAACTTTTTAAAGTGTATAAACACAGTCTCCCATTGTAATGTCCAGAGGCCGTCAACTGGACCTTCAGTGCTGCTTCAGATCCCACTGCATCAGGCTAGCTCAGTTCAGTTCAGTCTCTCAGTCGTGTCCGACTCTTTGTGACCCCATGAATCGCAGCACGCCAGGCCTCCCTGTCCATTACAAACTCCCGGAGTTCACTCAAACTCATGTCCATGGAGTCGGTGATACCATCCAGCCATCTCATCCTCTGTCGTCCCCCTCTCCTCCGGCCCCCAATCCCTCCCAGCATCAGAGTCTTTTCCAATGAGTCAACTCTTCCCATGAGGTGGCCAAAGTATTGGAGTTCCAGCTTCAGCATCAGTCCTTCCAATGAACACCCAGGACTGATCTCCTTTAGAACAGACTGGTTGGATCTCCTTGCAGTCCAAGGGACTCTTAAGAGTCTTCTCCAACACCACAGTTCAAAAGTATCAATTCTTTGGTGCTTAGCCTTCTTCACAGTCCAACTCTCACATCCATAAATGACTACTGGAAAAACCATAGCCTTAACTAGATGAAACGTTGTTGGCAAAGTAATGCCTCTGCTTTTCAATATGCTATCTAGGTTGGTCATAACTTTCCTTCCAAGGAGTAAGTGTCTTAATTTCATGGCTGCAATCACCATCTGCAGTGATTCTGGAGCCCCCAAAAATGAAGTCTGACACTCTTTCCACTGTTTCCCCATCTATTTCCCATGAAATGATGGGACCAGATTCCATGATCTTCGTTTTCTGAATGTTGAGCTTTAAGCCAACTTTTTCGCCCTCCTCTTTCACTTTCATCAAGAGGCTTTTTAGTTCCTCTTCAATTTCTGCCATAAGGGTGGTGTCATCTGCATATCTGAGGTGATTGATATTTCTCCTGGCAATCTTGATTCCAGCTTGTGCTTCTTCCAGCCCAGCATTTCTCATGATGTACTCTGCATGTAAGTTAAATAAACAGGGTGACAATATACAGTCTTGACGTACTCCTTTTCCTATTTGGAATTAGTCTGTTGTTCCATGTCCAGTTCTAACTGTTGCTTCCTGACCTGCATACAGATTTCTCAAGAGGCAGGTCAGGTGGTCTGGTATTCCCATCTCTCTCAGAATTTTCCACAGTTTATTGTGTTCAGAACTTTTCAAAGTCTAATATGAAAATGAATTATCCAGATTTTACATTTTCTAACACACTTCCAGGTGTAACTGATGAGGCTGACTTTTTCACCTCAAGTTTGTTAGGCTCTGGAACAGGGCTCTGTATCCCTGATCTACTGGCACTTTGAACTTAATAAAAATTCTGTGAGGGTTCTGTCCTGTGCAGTGTAGGATGTTTAGCAATATCTCTAGCTTGCAGCAACCAAAATGTCTCTCTGCTGCATTGTGCCAAGTTGCTTAGTCTTGTCCAACTCTTTGCGACTCCATGGACAGTAACCCACCAGGCTCCTCTGTCCAGGGGGATTCTCCATGCAAGAGTGGGTTGCCATGCTCTCTGGAGTGTGTTGCCATGCCCTTCTCTAGGGGATCTTCCCAGCCTGGGGATAGAACCCAGGTCTCCCACATTGCGGGCAGATTCTTTACTATCTGAACCACCAGGGAAGTCCTAGGTTTTGCCAAACGTAACCTAGCCGGGACAGGGATGAAGGGGAAAACCATTCTGAGTTGAGAACCACTGTTCTTGATAATTCATTCACCCTTTTCCCAGACCAGTGGCTTCTCTTTGGAGTACGCATGTCCCAGGGAGTACCCAAAGCTTTATTCCATGACATGAACAAGTCTCAGAAAATCAGTTTTGAGACAGAAAAATTCCATATGCACTCTTCTCTAAACTGGTCTAAAGCACCCCTGCAGTGTAAGCATCAGTCAATTTCCTCTTTCCTATTATATCCACAGTAATCAATTTCCTTTTTCCTAGTCTATTCACGGTAATCATACATCACTTGATAAAAGGTCCATCTCACAACCATCCTGAATCTTACTGTGGTACATTGCTCCATATATAAAGACTGGGACATCAAACTAAAGGATGATTTCAGCATTTGGAACCTTGGTAACAAGAAGCCTCCTGTAATCAGGGCACCTCGTTGGACACGTGCATTGATCTTTCCCACACTCCTCTATTAAGGACAAAACTCGGTGGTTAGAAACAACATACTTTGGCTAACAGTGATGTATTTTGAAATCAGATATATTGTAAAACTTATATTGTAGAGTGATCCAGCAAAAGTACTGGCAATTTTTATTTAACTACGTCTCTCTTCCTTGCCCTTGCTATTCTCAAAGGAAAAAAAAAAATCACACTGAACAGTGTCCTATACGATAAGAACAGACAGTTTTGCAAGAAATTGAAGGTCTCAGTGACTTGCTCATCAAAAGAACAAATTTATGTCAAGACTTACACCTTATATCTATTTATCATAGAATTAGGATTTACAGTGATATGAATGTCACAAAGATATGCATTAACAGTACAATTTGAATTAAAATAAGTAAAAAAAAATTCTGAAAGGCAAGTCTAAGTCGGACATTTGTTTAAAAAATGACAACTTAGTTTTCCAGTTATCAATAGCTCTGACTGACATATTTTGCAAACTGAATGAACTGAAGCTACAGCTGAAAAAGTTTTGATGAAAATATGCTTAGAACACATTTTAAAATAAAAACACTGTATCAAAAATTATTGTACTAGCAAAAAATGTCTATAGAATAAGACATTCAGAATTTTACAGTCCTTTATGATTATATCGGAGAAGGCAATGGCACCCCACTCCAGTATTCTTGCCTGGAGAATCCCATGGACGGAGGAGCCTGGTAGGCTGCAGTCCATGAGGTTGCTAAGAGTCGGACACAACTGAGCGACTTCACTTACAGTTTCGACAGAAGTACCCCTACCTGAAAAGGTAATGTGTGTTTTGGTCACTTAGTCGTGTCCAACTCTTGCGACCCCGTGAACTGTGCCTGCCAGGCTCCTCTGTCCATGGGATTCTCCAGGCAAGAATACTGGAGTGGGTTGCCATTTCCTTCTCCAGGGGATCTTCCTGACCCAGGAATCGAATCCGGGTCTCCTGTATTTGCAGGAAGACGATTTGCCAACTGATCGATGAGGGAAGCCCTGAAAAGGTAATAGGCATAACTAACTGTCATTTCATAAATGTTGGTAAACCTTTTTAAGGGGGTTTCCCAGGTGGCACTAGTGGCCAAGAACTTGCCAGCCAACATAGGAGACATAAGAGACATAGTTTTCATCACTGGGTTAGGAAGATTCCCCTGGAGAAGGAAACAGCAACCCACTCCACTCTTCTTGCCTGGGAAATCCCATGGACAGAGGAGCCTGATGGGCTAAAGTCCATGGGGTCACAGAGAGTCAGACACGACTGAGTGACTGAGCACAGTACAAACTTTTCTAAGAGTTATTTCCTAAGCGCTGAAAAAAACAAATAACGAATAGTTTGGAGGGGAAACTGTAAGCTTTGTGTGTGTGTAACTCTTGAACTGCACCAAAGTGAAAGGAGGGCCTAGTTGAGTTGCCAGCTGATAGATTACTACGTATAATTCTTAACGATTTAAAGTTATTTGATAGTTGGGACATATTTGAAAGGAAGTAAAAAATATGCTTGTTTTCTGAACATAGTTTCTTAGGATTCATAAGCACACGAAATGTAATTGATGCTGAACCTCAGATGATTATATAAACAAAGCAATATATATCCACACAGATATATGAACTTTGATACAAAAAGTTCATCTATCTTATTAAGAATGCATTGTTGGTTACACTTTGTATATCTGTGGTGATGAGAGAAAAATCACTGCTGGGAGCTCTCTTCAAGAAAAAACTTTTTGTTGAACTGCAAGGCTCACAGTCATAGGAAAGCCTCCAGCACTAGCGCCTCCGTGAACTGATGCTTCAGCTCCCCAGACACAGCCAGCCTCTTCCTGGACAGCCCTCTGTCAGTGACTATGTACGGAGTAGTCACTGTGCTCGGCCGCTGCTCAAGGCAAGATTTCTCTAATGGGAGAATTTTGCTCTGTAGCCTCTGCTGGGTTGGCAAGACTGTCAGACATGCATTGCAGTTTGAGACTGTCCCACTCACTCTCTTTCGGCTCTCTTTTAATTTTTGCAGGTGTATCCATTTCCCCCACCCCTACCTCACCCTCAATCAGTTCAGTCCAGTTTAGTTGCTCTGTCGTGTCCGACTCTTTGCAACTCCACGGATGGCAGCATGCCAGGCCTCCCTGTCCATCGTCAACTCCCGGAGTTTACCCAGACTCATGTCCATCGAGTTGGTGATGCCATCCAACCATCTCATCCTATGTTGTCCCCTTCTCCTCTTGCCTTCAATCTTTCCCAGTATCAGGGCCTTTTCCAATGAGTCAGCTCTTCCCATCAGGTGGCCAAAATATTGGAGCTTCAGCTTCAACATCAGTCCTCACCCTCACTAAGCCTCCTACAAATCTAACTTAGTCATGGTGTGTGGTATGCACTCCCAGAAGCGAAGTGAAGTGACTCAGTAGTGTCTGACTCTTTGTGACCCCATGGACTGTAGCCCACCAGGCTCCTCCGTCCATGGGATTCTCCAGGCAAGAGTACTGGAGTGGGTTGCCATTTCCAAGCATCTAACAAATGTTTAACACCTATGCACATCTGTAACTGGGCTTCCCAGGTGACTCAGTGGTAAAGAACCTGCCTGTCAACGCAAGACACATAAGAGACACGGATTTGATCCCTGTGTCAGGAAGATCCCCTTGAGAAGAAAATGGCAACCTACTGCAGTATCCTTGCCTGGAGAATCCCCATGGACAGAGGAGCTTGGCAGGCTACAGTCCATGGGGTCACAAGGAGTCAGACACGACCTAACAACTAAGCAACAAGAGCACCTATAACTACATGTAATAATATTATATACACTAATTGCATCGTACGTTGTCACATTAATTATTGAGTACAAATACTCTTAAAGTTGTTTCACAATAAAAGAAATTTCTAAAATTTTGTCTTCTAACACATTACACACTGTAAAAGTCTATCTGTATACCTCATCTTCTTACAGAGAAATATAATAAGATGAGTAATAAAAGATTTCAAGCATAAATATATCTCCTTAGGCTCAAATTCTGGAATTCCATTTCAAGAAGAAAAGAAAACAAAGTTAACATTTCTGAGAGAGAAAATCTGTTCATATTATATTTTTGAATGGATAATGGTGAGTTTAAAATACTTAATTTAGGTTCCATTACATGCATCTTAAAAAGTGATGCTAAACCTTAATTGAAAAGTATCAATAATTACAATATGCCAGAAAGTATCTTTTATAACATTTAAATACATGGTGAAAAATTGCAGATATTAATTTTTAAATGCTTGTGAAGAATAAAATTTCTCAAAATTCATTTACAAGGTAAAAAAGCCTAAGCAACGATTTGTCGCACTGTCATAAATGACTATTGTCCTTCAAATTGCTGGTTCCTCCTGCTACTTTTCCCATTATCTGATAAACTTGCTTCCAATTTCACTGATTAAAAAAAGAAAAATGCGACCAGAAGAAAATTTCCCCCACTCCTTCCATTCCTCTATCTACTTCTTTGAACTTGGGGCACATGTATCTGGCCTTCAGTTCTGTCCAGTTCAGTCACTCAGTTGTGTCCGACTTTTTGTGACCCCATGGACTGCAGCACGCCAGGCCTCCTGTCCATCACCAACTCCCGGAGCTTACTCAAACTCATGTCCATCGAGTCAGTGATGCCATCTAACCATCTCAACCTCTGCCGTCCCCTTCTCCTCTTCTCCTCCTGCCTTCCATCTTTCCCAGCATCAGGGTCTTTTCTAATGGGTCAGTTCTTCTTCACAACAGGTGGCCAAAGTACTGGAGCTTCAGCTTTAGCATAGGTCCTTCCATTGAATATTCAGGGTTGATTTCCTTTAGAATTGATTGGTTTGATCTCCTTGCAGTTCAAGAGACTCTCAAGAGTCCTCACAAACACTACAGTTCAAAAGCATCAATTCTTTGGTGCTCAGCTTTCTTTATAGTCCAACTGTCACATCCATACATGACTACTGGAGAAACCATAGCTTTGACTAGATAGATCTTTGTTGGCAAAGTAATGTCTTTGCTTTTTAATATGCGGTCTAGGTTGGTCATGGCTTTTCTTCCAAGGAGCAAGCATCTTTTAATTTCATGGCTGCAGTAACCATCTGCAGTGATTCTGAAGCCCAAGAATATAAATCTGTCATTGTTTCCATTGTTTCTCCATCTATTTGCTATGAAGTGATGGGACTGGATGCCATGATCTTAGTTTTTTAAATGTTGAGATTTAAGCCAGCTTTTTCTCTCTCTTTTTTCACTTTCATCAAGAGGCTCTTCAGTTCCTCTTTACTTTCTGCCATAAGGATGGTATCATCTGCATATTTGAGGTTATTGATATTTCTCCTGGAAAACTGGGAAAAGAGTACATCAAGGCTGTATATTCTCACTCTGCTTATTTAACTTATATGCAGAGTACATCATGCAAAATGCCAGGCTGGATGAAGCACAAGCTGGAATCAAGATTCCTGGGAGATACATCTGGCCTTCACTCTTGTGATTATGGATGGGGTGTACCTTCTTGTTCTCTTAACTAAGCCTACCCCCTCCATTTATGCAGAAGCAACAAACTTCAAATATTCAAAATTTCCAAGTTCCATCCAATGATTCTTTTCTTTTTTTTTCCCCCTTAAAAAACAAAAGAAAACACCTCTGTCTATCACACATGCACTCCAGCCACCATCTCATTTCTCTGCTCCCTTAATATTCCACTCAGCGTTTCAGCACCAGCCTTTACCAGGACTTTGTTGTCCAGGCCTCTAATGAGCTGCTAAGCCCACTGGTCAGTTCTGAATCATCAGTATTTAATCCATCAGCAGCATTTGACACAACTGATCCTTCCCTCCTCTTCAAACACTCTTCACTTGCTTCTAGGCTAACAGGCTCCCCTGTGCCAGTCACTTCTCTGTTCCCTCTGCTCATGTCCCCTGATTTTCTAAATTTTTAAAAGTTGGAGTACCCACGGAACACTTGCAGACCTCTTCTCCTGTCTATTCTTACTAGCTTGGAGAGCTGTCGTCAACACTCAAGAATTTAAATAAGCTAAAGAATCCCACTTTGAAATCTCCAGGCTGGACTTTCCTTCTGACTAAAGAATTACACATCCTAATTCCTATGAACTGTCTCCATTTGACTGTCTGAGGAGCACAGCATACGTAACAGATCACAGAGAACTTGGATCAGCTCCATGAATAACACCCCATTTTAAATGCATCAACCATGATTTCTCTACTTCCAAAATATATCCAGAATGTCATGACTTTTATCTACTATGACCTGGATCCAATCAGTCATCTTTGGCGAAGATTTTGCAATGGTCTCTGCCACAGTTCTCTGGCAGTCTAGTACTTAACACAGTATTCAGAATTAGCTTATAGGAACAGAAGTCAGAGCATAGTTTAAATCCTCCAATACCTCCCCTTCTAGCTCAGAATAAAGGCCAAAGGCTCTATAAGCATCAACAAGACTCCATAGAGCCCAACCTCCATCCCCACCCTATTTACCTCTCTGATTTCATCACACCTGCCTTGCTCAGTCAGTTCAGCCACTTTGGCCTCCTATCCACATCAGGCATGCATCCTTCAGGACATTTTCAACCACTGTTTTTTGCCTGAAATAGTCTACTTCTAGATACCTGCAAGATTCCCATCCTCTTCTCATTCACATCTATAAATGTCACTTTTACAAAGAGGAATTCATTGGTCATCATATTAAAATTTCAGCAACTCTCAACAGCTTCATTGTACGTCCTAACCTCTTCCTTATGTATATATATGCTCAGTTACTCGGTCATGTCCGACTCATGGCCTCATGGAGTGTAGACTGCCAGGATCCTCTGCCCATGGGATTTCCTAGGCAAGAATACTGAAGTGGGTTGCCATTTTCTTCTCCAGGAGATCTTCCCGTCTCAGGGATCTAACCCACATCTCTTGTGTATCTTGTGTTGGCAGGTGAAGTCTTCATCACTGAGCCACCTGAGAAGCTCTCAACCTCTTCCTCAGTTCAGATTTTTTCATGTTATCAATCTCCTGCAATGCAGGGGACCCAGGCTCAATTCTTAGGTTGGGAAGATTCCCTGGAGAAGGGAATGGCAACCCACTCCAGTATTCTTGCCTGGAGAATTCCGTGGACAGAGGAGTCTAGCAAACTACAGTCCATGGGGTCACAAAGAGTCAGACAAGATGGAGCAACCAACACATCCATCACCTTCATGGCACACCCTAATCTCTTCCTTGCTTCAGATATTTTCTTATTACCATTCTCATCTATCAATATTTTATTAATATCTTACTTTATTCATATACCCTTCTCTTAGAATGGAATAACCGTGAAGACAAAGATGTCTGTATCTTTTTCCACAATATTGGGAAGAGTCTTTACTACACAGGGAAAGTGACAGCATCAATCTCTCAGTCGTGTCTGACTCTTTGCAACCCCACAGACTGCAGCCCACCAAGCTCCTCTGTCCATGGGGTTCTCAAGACAAGAATACTGGAGTGGGTTGCCATGCCCTTCTCCAGGGGATCTTCCTCATTCAGGGACTGAACCTGAGTCTCCTGCACTGCAGACAGATTCTTTACTGTCTGAGCCTCCAGGGAAGCCAGTGTTCTCTTTAAATGTCTGTTTTGTGAATTCATAAATAAAAATCAGACAAAGAGAGCCAAAAGTGAAAACTTGTTCTTTATTTCCTTGTGAGAATTTCACTTATAGTAATCTTGATTGGATCAGATGACCCAAGCCAACCACGGGGATTTTATTTAATTATTTATTTAGTGGCCTTGCTATGTGGCTTGTGGGGTCTTATTTCTGTGACCAAGGATGGAATGCAGGCCCTCAGTAGTGAAAGAGCAGAATCCTAACCACTGGGTCAGTAGGAAATCCCAACCGTGGGGAATTTAGAACTATTGATTTCAACTACTGTCTTTATTTCATGAAGCAAATGCATGGATAAATTATGTGAATATTACATATTAAATGAATTTTCTTGGCCTGTTGGAGAGAAAGATAAAAGAAATGAAATAAATCCAATTGAAACAAAAGCATATTGAATTCAAACCTGGTTTTTAGACTATTTTTGTTTATCTAACTGAACTCATTTTAAGATTGCATAGGCAAAATGCCAGTTTCCCTATAGAATTAACTTACTGTTTGCTATATAAATGTTAACCTTCACTGTGTGTCTGGAACTAGTTTAAGTAGTTTTAGGACAATGGAAGATGAAATCAGAGCGATAAAGTATATTGACCTCCTGCTCACTCAAAATTCAATTTAATTTCCTTGTAAATAATCTCTGTTGAGAGGAAGAGATGGCAGAAATGTCTGTGAATTTGCAATAAAATGAGTAACAGTATGTAGTCTTTAAAAAAAAAAAAAAAACAACAGACTTCTCCATTGAAACAAATTAGGCACCTTGCACTTAAAATTCGGTATAGTGAAACACTGGGCACCATAAAGAATCACTTAATGGATTTCAAGATATATTGCAAGGGCCCTAGAAGAGGACTAGTGATAGATGCCTGAATTTACAATATTCCACCAATTTTTCATTTACAACATTCCACCAATTTTTCAAGAATCTGTTCTGAACCAAAATGCTATTGATTTTGAAATAATGTCGCATGAAGCAATTTTTTCACTTGTGTTGTTTTCTGCATTTGCTTCTGCATCTGCAAAACCTTGGGACACAGAAAGTAAACCCTTTAAGAAGTAGATATAGCTGAGTCAACATTTATACAGGGTACATTGTTCTAAGCCCCGAGTGAGAGAACGAAAACATAAAATTCTCATCATCAAGTTCTTGAGAACATTCCAGTGAACAGTGACTGACTTCTAAACACCACAGGGCAAAATGTCAGGACTTTATAAGCTGCTACCATAAGGAGATGAATTTTTTTGCCATTTGGGAGATGAGTGCATGGAAGAGGAGAGAGGGAAGGATTACATCAAGGTATATCATCATCCTTTCATTCAACTTTTATGGAGAGTATATCATGCAAAATGAGGACTGGATGAAGCACAAGCTGGAACTGACACTGCCCGGAGAAATATCAATAACCTCAGATATGCAGATGACACCACCTTTATGGCAGAAAGTAAAGAAGAACTAACGAGCCTCTTGATGAAGCTGAAAGAGAACAGTGAAAAAGCTGGTTTAAAACTCAACATTCAAAAAACTAAGATCATGAGATCCAGTCTAATCACCTCATACCAAATAGATGGGGGAAAAAGGAAATGATAACAGACTTTATTTTCTTGGGCTCCAAAATCATTCTGGACAGTGACTGCAGCCATGAAATTAAAAGATACTTACTCCTTGGAAGGAAAGCTATGACAAAACTAAACAACATATTAAAAAATGGAGACATTGCTTTGCCAACAAAGTTTGTATAGTCAGAGCCATGGATTTTTCAGTAGTCACGTGTAGATGTGAGAGCTGGACCATAAAGAAGACTGAGCGCTGAAGAACTGATGCTTTTGAACTGTGGTGCTGGACATTCTTGAGAGTCCCTTGCACTACAAGGGGATCAAACCAATCATTCCTAAAGGAAATCAGTCCTGAATATTCATTGGAAGAATTGATGCTGAAGCTGAAGCTCCAATACTTTGGCCACCTGATGCAAAGAACTGACTCACTGGAAAAGTCACTGATGCTAGGAAAGATTGAAGGCGGGAGAAGTGGGCAACAAAGGATGAAATAGTCGGATGGCATCATTGACTCAATTGACATGAGTTTGAGGAAATTTAGGGAGACAGTGACGGAGAAGGGAATGGCAAGCCACTCCAGTGTTCTTGCCTGGAGAATCCCAGTGATGGGGGAGGCTGGTGGGCTGCCGTCTATGGGATCGCACAGAGTCGGACACGACTGAAGCGACTTAGTAGCAGCAGCAGCAGCAGCAGCAGCAGCAAGGAGACAGTGAAAGATAGGGTTGTCTGGCATGCTGAAGTCCATGGTGTACCAAAGAATTGGACATGATCAAGCCACTGAAGAGGGCTTCCCTAATAGCTCAGTTGGTAAAGAATCCGCCTGCAATGCAAGAGACCCCAGTCTGATTCCTGGGTCAGGAAGATCCACTGGAGAAGAGATAGGCTACCCACTCCAGTATTCTTGGGCTTCCCTTGTGGCTCAGCTGGTAAAGAGCCACTGAGCAACAAAAATTATATAGTTGTAAGCTAATACAATCAGTGACACTAAAAACGAATGAGGAATATGATTAGATTCATCTAGGAAAAGGTGAGTTAAAGCATAAGTTTTTTTCTTTTCTTTCTTTCTTTTTTTTTTTTTTTTTTTTTTAAGATCCAGTGGAAGCAATAGTCTTCAGCCATTATCTGAGTGCTCATTCTGAAGTTTATCATGTCAGTTGTGGTTTTATGAAGTGTTAAGTTTATAAAGGAAAAAAAATAGTTATTTGTACTTGAAGAAACTAAAAAGAGAAATTATATTTGACTACCATTAAGTTGCATCTGACCCCTTTTTGATCCAGACTAAACAGATTAAATGTTGTGAGCTTTATTTAAAAAAAAAAAAAAAGACTGTTAAGTTTTCAGTATTGCCTTAAATCTTATAACACATAAACACATATGATATTCCATCAATATTTTGATTAGGAAAGACCTTTTTCTAACCACTGGCAACTTGTCAGAAGAAACATGCTAAATCTTCAGTTCATCCTAATTTGATGTTTGAGGGTCAGTCACATGGCTAACATTCAAGCAGTTTCTTTTTGTTTCATGTAAAGCCTACTTTTAAAGCACTGAAGTAGTTTTAGTTAGAATTAAATTGAAATATGGATTTTCAGAGGTGAAACATGTTTTTCCTTAAGAGATTTCTCTGAGATGGTAAACCGGACTGTACTAGGAGTCAGATTTCTTGTTTTTCCTTCTCTTTGTCAATATGGATCTTAAGAAGTGGTGGACTGGAATACAAAGGATTTAACTGAACATCAGAACCAGTCTTCACATTGGAGGATAAATCCATAGGAACACGTAATGAAGAAAGTCAGTGAAAGCCACAGAAGCTGGTGCTCTTGTGTTGAAGTTTGTTTTGTTTTCTTGTGTTTCATTTTTATTGTGCCTTATTTCTTTAAGAAAAAAGATATTAGAAGAGTAAAGTGGTCTAAGTTTCAGGAAAACAGTCAGAAACAAAGGAGTACCCAGAGTAGTTCATAAGAAAGACAGAAGAAATGAGCAAGTAATCAAGAAAGCAAAGAGCAAAAGGTTTGTAAATAAGTCTTTATACTGAGGATGGTCTACCTCCTCAGCCTCAGATATGCAGATGTTACCACTCTAAAGACAGAAAGTGAAGAACTATAGAGCCTCTTGATGAAGGTGGAAGAGAAATTAAAATGCTGGCTTAAAATTCAATGTGAAACAAACTGAGATCATGACATCTGGTCCCCTCACTTCATGACAAATAGAAGGGTAAAAAGTGGAAACAGGGACAGATTTTATTTTCTTGGGCTCCCAAATCACTGTGGACAGTGACTACAGCCATGAAATTGAACGATGTTTGCTCCTTGGGAGGAGAGCTATGACAAACCTCTACAGGGTATTGAAAAGCAGAGACATCACTTTGCCAACAAAGCTCCGTATAATTAAGGCTATGTTTTTTCCAAAAGATAGTCAAGTAAGGATGTGAGAGTTGGACCATAAAGAAGACTGAGCATCAAAGAATCGATGTTTTTGAATTGTAGCACTAGAAAAGATTCTTGAGAGTCCCTTGACTCTCAAGGCAATCAAACTAATCAATCCTAAAGGAAATCAACCAGGAATATTCATTGGAAAGTCTGATGCTGAAGTTCCAATACTTTGGCCACCTGATGTGAAGAGTCAACTCAATGGAAAACACCCTGATGCTGGGAAAGATTAAGGGCAAGAGGAGAAGTGGGCGACAGAGGATGAGATGGTTAGATGGCATCACTGACTCAATGGACATGAGTTTGAGCAAACCACAGGAGATAGTGAAGGACAGGGAAGCCTGGTGTGCTTCAGTTCATGGGGTTACAAAGAGTCGGATATGACTTAGTGACTGAACAGCAAGAATGACAAACTCGACCCATAAATGTACTTGT
Source organism: Ovis aries (assembly GCF_016772045.2). NCBI lineage: Eukaryota > Metazoa > Chordata > Mammalia > Artiodactyla > Bovidae > Ovis > Ovis aries. Next base: position 94,424,224 of record NC_056060.1, read on the forward strand.
TCTGTAAGACATTATTCTTATAACTTCCCAGATCCATAGTTTCCCAGATCTTATCAGCACATAGGCACAAATGGGCCACATTAATGTCCGGAGGCCCTCTGCGCTGACATGGGCAGTGCTCAACACTCATGCCTCCCTTTGTCATTTAGTGAAAAATAAATGAAGCTGTTTAGTTGCTCCGTCATGTCTGACTCTTTGTGACCCCATGGACTGTAACCCATCAGGCTCCTCTATCCAAGGGATTTCCCAGGCAAGAATACTGATGTGGGTTGCCACTTCCTTCTCCAGGGGGTCTTCTTTACCATCAGTAAAAGGCAGTATCACTTCTTTCTAGGTTCAGTGGCAAAGCTTGGGCTTCAAGACAGTCTCCACAAAAATTTTTCTACCATTACGTGTAACAATAAAATCTTCTTTTGTTTCTTATTAATTAAGGATTTAGAAGTTCCATATTTGTTCAAAATAAAGGGAGCTGTAATTAATGTACACTAACATTTATTTTGGGAGGAAGACCTAAGAAAATAAATGTCATACAAGCTAACAAGAGTTTGAAAAGTTCCATTTACTAAAATGTGGTATTTACCTAATTCCTGAGCAGAGAAATGGAGCAGTAATTAAGAAGTTACAGAAACAGTACCAACTAAGGGGAGTTGATCCAGTGAACCAAGTGTTCAGGTAATAAACCATTAACTCTTCTTTCTTCTCTCCCTTCATCTTCTAGTTTAAACTTGAAACAGCTCCCAGTCAGATACCTCATAATTTAGCCTGGCCTCTACTGTTTTTCAGTAACTTTGATGACAAGTGGCCCTATAGAAAATTTTGTTGGCCAGGTGATTCTGCAATGATTCTGGTTCACTTATTTGGGTTCACATGCAAACAAGCTTTTAAAAATCATCTTATATGGTATACATTTCATAGAAAGAATGGGCAAAGACTAATGGTTAATTTAGATAGATGAAAAATTATACTCAAAGGACCCCATATAAAGATGGCATGCAGAAACAAACTAAAAGAAGAGGAAATAAATGATCATATTGAAATAGACCATGAAGGAATTCAAAGCCCCAAAAACTGGGCTTTGGAAATTACTGCCTTGATTGACAGGGAAGGAGGCTGTGATGTTCATGGAAGGGACTTAAGACTGTGAAGTTGGACAGGGCTTTGAAAGGAGCAAGACGGAACACGGATTACTGATAAGAACTGTGTCATGATCTGTAGGTCACAGATTTATTATGCTTTTCTGAAATTAAACTACCAGTTGTCAAGTGAGGTACTTCAGTACAACAGGCCCGGGTGCTGGGAGAAGTGAGGTTGCTGCTCTGTGTCCAGGCAGGTTTTCTCATTCTGACAATGGTTAATGGAGCTGCCTCCATTCTCAGTCTGAATTAGCGTTCAAATTACTTTACCTCTAAAGAGCGATGCATGCTGGATGGAGAGATAAGAGTAACACTATTTTTTACCTATGATGATTCATTAAAATAACATTTACTTATCCTATCCCCTGGAGGAGGAAATGGCAACCCACTCCAGCATCCTTCCCTAGAAAATGCCAGGGGCAGAAGGAGCCTGGAGGGCTACAGTCCATGGGGTTGCAAAGAGCTGGACACATCCTAGTGATTGAACACGCGTACTAATTTTATATGATGATCAGGAAAAGTAATGCATAAGATTTTAGTAACATTTCATTTTACATGTTATATGCTCTCTAAAAATGTTCTAAGTTTGCTTCTCATGAGCTTACTACTCAATAAAAATTTACAAATGTAATATTAACCCATAACTCCCAGAAAATGCCTGATCATGGTCACTACAGACACTGTTCTCTATCAAGGCACATGATATTGAGTAGTGCATTGCCTTATACCAAAGAGAAAATGCCCATGTATAATCCAGAAACAACAAGAGTTTAGTGGCTCGGGGACTGATATCTGTGCAGCACATTTATGTACGTCAGAATTTTATAGAACCTTTAGGCTTAAAAAAAAAAAGCTAATAAATCTGTTCCTATTCTAGTATAGAATATAAAGATCTGAAGTCTTTTGGGGACCTAAAAGGCATTGCACAAACATTAGAGCATGTTAATGACTTTCTTGTGCACATGTCTGCCACATGTTTGTGTACGAAGATATTTTTAAACTGCAGAACTGAATCAGACATTAAAAATGTCATATTTTAATGGTTGCTTATTGTAAAAGGTAATACATATTTTTTGCAGATATTTGGAAAATACAAAGAAGGAGAAAAATATCTCAGGCCCTGATCTACTTTCAGATACCACCATTGCTGTCTATTTTCTAGAGTTGACGTTCTTAAACATCCTCTCACTGAAACTAATCCTGATTCGAATAACTGTCATCTGAAGCTGGAGATATCCATACAGCTCTTATTCACTCTCCCTCCTCTGGGGTGGGGGGTACCGCCACTCTATTAATAAACCAGTCCACATAGGTGCAAAAGAATATTCTGAACATGCTGTTCATGGCTAGTTGATTCTCTCGGCCTTGGCTTAAATATTGATGGATGGAGATATAGTAAGGGAAGCCACGAAAAAGAAGGAGGAGTATTTTTGTTGGTAATTTGTTTTCCAAAAAGATCTGTTTACATTATGGCAACCTCTGACTTGAACAGATGGTTCTGTGAGATGTTGTACGCAATGAATTTGATTATTCACCAAAGCACAGGCCTAAGTAGACCAAGGTGTGACATTTCTGGAACAATTCATTTAGCAACAGCAAACGCCCCATCTCATGGTCATAAACTTCACCCTGACATCTAGAGAAAAGTCTTTCAAACATCTACTGCAATTCCAAAGGAAGCTGGGGGGGACGATGGATGCGAAAGTATATATTTGATCAAAACACAAATCCCACTTCATTGTTGGCAAAGGACTTTCCCATGTAGATTGGGTTGGGTACATATAGAAGGGAATGCCTTTTCTGGTGCAGTATTTTGAGTATAACAGGAGATGCAGTAGAAATAGCAAGCATCATTAATTCCATGATAAAAAATTTAAAAATACATATACCAGACTGAGATCTGCTAAGCAACAACTTCAAACACAGCTTGAGAGTCAGAAGAACTTCGTGGAGTTTTGTAATGAGACTCTACCTGCTGCAGATCAAGGACAGACCGAGATGCTAAATTCTCAGTCTAGCAGATCCATGCCAGAGTCAGGGGCAGATAAGGAGGGAGAAACATGCTAAAACTAAATATAGGGATGCCTGAAAAGGAGAATTCTGCACAGTCAAGAACCTTGAATCCTCACTTTTGTAAATACCCTCTGGACCTGTGGGGAGGGGAGTTGAAAGAAATAGTCCTTCCTTCTGCTCGGTGATTACACAAAAGCCTCCAAAGGGCCAATGCCTTATAAGAAAATGCTTGTCCTCCTAGGGATCTGCTCCCACCATGCCTCGAGGCCACATACCCATATCAGTGCCACAGCTCGGCAAGCTCAACTGCAGACTCGCTGGTTCTGTCACATAAAGGGGGGTATCGTTTGCCAAAGGAGATATAGGACTGGCAGGCGTGTACCCCCAGGAACCCAAAGGGCAACTTAGGAGCGAATCCTGAGGGACCTGGTTCAAAGCAAGTGGAGGGAGCAGTACATAAAGCAATAAGGGAGAGCAAACTGACGTGTGGTCACCCAGGACCCTGACAAGGGTCTTATGCTATAATTCACATACTGTTGGGATGGATGGTTCATGCTGCTTGGCTGGCTGATAAGTCACCTGGCTGGAGGAGCACAAGAAGAGAGTCTGCGACAAGGAGATCTGGGAAAGAGGCACGTGAGCGCAAAGGGTGAGTTTCCTTTTACTAAACATCACTCCCTTAATAAACAACAGAGATGCAGGTTTAATATCAGTGCCCATCGGACAACATTCACTGCAGAAGCAGCACTAACCAGGTGGACAGAAAACTCGGTAAGCACATGCAAGCCAACTCCTTTACTTGTTTAACTACTGACTGCACAGTGGACGAGTTGCTGACGGACAGGAAGGCTTGGCGGTTCATGGGGTCGCAAAGAGTCGGATACGACTGAGCAACTGAACTAAACTGAACTGCACAATGAACTTCCGAAAAGAGCATCCACGGGTAAGATGGCAGAGATTATAATAAGAGGTTCCTATCACACCCACACACATACAAAGAAGAATAATAGCAACAGGGACTTTCCTGGTGGTGCAGGGGTTGAGAATCCACCTTGCAATGCAGTGGATGTGAGTTCGATCCCTGCTCTGGTAACTAAGACCCCATATGTGGCAGAGAAAATAAGCCCTTGCCCACAACCACAGAGCCCTCATGCTCTGCAGCCTGTGGGCCACAACTAAGGTGTGCCAATGCAGCCAAATAAATAATTAACAATACTTAAAAATAAGAGCAAGGAGGAAATGTTTAGAGATGACAAGTTTATGGCATAAATTGTAGTGATAGTTCCACAGGTGTATACTTATCTCTAAATTCATCAAGTTGCATATATTAAATATGTATGCTTTTTTAAAAATGTCAATCATATCTTAATAAAGTGGCATTAAGAAAAGAGTATGCATGGCAACAGAGATGAAGACTACACACGTGTTCAAAAACACAAGGAACCTCTCACCAGGTCTGAGATGCTATATGGGAAGCAGAAAATTTCAGGACGTTATTCTCTCCTATATTAAACACCCTTATCTCCATTTTCCACACATCTCTCCATATTTATAAAAGTGTTTTGGAACTTCGCTGGTGGTTCACTCTTTAGGACTCTGTAGTTCCAATGTAGCGGGGTACAATTTTGATCCCTGATTAAGGAACTAAGTTACCACATGCTGTGTAACACAGCCAAATAAATAAATAATGTATCTTTACAATTCAACAATAAAAAGAACTCACATAAAAACATGTCCAATTGGGTTTAAGATCCATGGAGTGTACAGGATAAGCCTCTGTTGATGTATTATTCGTGAAAACCAATTCTCAGCTTAACCTTCAATATTTTACTAACTCCTGCAACCTTAACCTGAATCTCCTACAACCTTAACCATAAAATAAGCCTCAGGTTACCTGTGCTTTTAGTTTTTTCTTTGATAATGTAACATTTCATAAGGCTCAGAATTTGTCTGTCATAAGATACATTTATGTTGAAAGTGTCTGCTATATTTCTGTCTGTAGACAATAAATCGAAGAAGATGATCATGGTCCCTATCTTTGAATCTATCTAAAGAATGAAGCATGTTGAGAAGGTGGAGAGTCTGTTTCTACTAATTATCATCATTCTGTAAAGATGTCATCTCCCCTCCCACTCTGTCCCATGTGGACTTTATCACAGTCTCTGCCTTTCATTAAATGAGACCCCTGCTCTGTTACCTTTATGTCCTAAAACGCATCAGCCAAGGTCAAGACTAAACGGAAATAAGGACAAAGAAACAATAAAAAAAAAAAAAATAGCATTCCCTGGATCTACCCTCCTTGAACTAGATACTGAAAGAGTATCTTGATCAAAGCAATAATTTTGGAAGGCTGGAAACTGGGAGGTAATTATGTTTTCTTTAGAGATTAATTATAAGATAAATGCAGAAATCTAGTCTTCTAATATAAATGAAGGGAAAGCTTCATTTTCTGAGGTGCAGAACAAAAATAAAGAATTTGCAGACCAACTTTTAAAGTAGGAATGAAGCAGTTTAAGAATTCACTCTGATGCAAGATCAGAAGAAACTGCCTCTGATGCTGGGAAAGATTGAAGGCAAAAGGAGAAGGGGATGGCAGAGGATGAGATGGTTGGATGGCATCACTGACTCAATGGACATGGGTTTGAGCAAGTTCCAGGAGACAGTGAAGGACAGAGAAGCCTGGCATGCTGCAGTTTGTGGGTTTGCGAAGGGTCAGACAGTCCTTAGTGGCTGAACAACCACCACCACCGAGTCCAGTGCTGGTCGGTGGACAACTTTTGGGCTGAGTATCTATAATTCAACTCAAAATTGACACTATCTGCTGAGGCAGCACCAGGTTCCACAGGAGGGTTCAGTCCTACCAGACTCCCTTTCCTTACTCCCTTCAGAAGCCAGTCTCAAGCCCAGGTTGTTGCTTGTATTTCAGACTGACTGGCTGTAAATCAGAGGTTCACAAGACCCCTTCTTATGCTCAATTACTTCACTATAGTGACTCACGGAATTCAGAGAAACATTTTACTTACTAGATCGCTGGCTTATTACAAAATATATTCAGTAACAGTCAGATGGAAGAGATGCAGAGAGGATATATGGGGAAAGGGCTGGAAGCATCCATGTCCTCTGGGAGGGTGTCATTCTTCCCCTATCTCCACATGTTCATCAATCCAGAATCTCTCCAAACCCTGTCCCTTTGGGTTTTTATGGAGGTTTCATTACATAGGCATGACTGACGATAAGACTGGCCACTGGCTACTGATTCGACCGTCGCCCCTCTCTCCTCCCTGGAGGTAAGATGTGACAGTGAATGTTCCAACTCACCAGTCACGTGGTTGGTTCTACTGGCAACCAGCCCCCATCCTTAGGGCTGGTGCAAAAGCCATCTCATTAGCAAGGTAAAAGACATCGTTAGGATTCTCCTTACTTTGGGAATTCCAAGGGTTTCTGTGCCAGAAACAGGGATGAAGTCCAAACATATACTTCCTAGTATAAATCACAATATCACATCTGCCTCCTATAATCCTCTCCTGGAAATTAGCATTTTTTAGCTTATAAAAAGATTCACAAAAATCCCCACACCAAGCAAATACATGCTATTTTTGTATATTACTGTGCCTTGTTCCAATGTAATTCACCAATCTAACTTTTCATTTAAGTACATCTGGATGTTAGCGTTCAGCAAAATACCATTCATTCGGGAAGGGAAACGTCATTAGACGGTGCTATGATTTCAACTGCTTCCCCCAAATATTCATATACTGAGGTCCTGATTCTCAGCATCTCAGAACGTAACTCTATTTGGATACAGGGTCTTTCAAGTGATTGTTTAGTTGCTCAGTCGTGTCCAACTCTTGTGACCTATGGACCGTAGCCCACCAGGCTTCTCTGTTCATGGGATATTCTAGGCAGGAATACTGGAGTTGGTTGCCATACCCTCCTCCAGGGGATCTTCCTTATCCAGGGATTGAATCTGATTATCCTGCATTGGCAGGCAGATTCTTACCAATGAGCCATCTGGGAAGCCTCTTTCAAGTGGTATTTAAGGTTAAATGAGGCCCCTAATCCTATATAACAGATATTTTATAAAAAGAGAAGATTAGGACACAGACAAGACCACGTGAAGACAAAAGGAGAAGACAAGGAGAGGACCCTCAAAATGAAATCAACCCTGCCAGTCCCTTGATCTCGCTAGGAGAGATCAAGCTAGCCTCCAGAAAGGTGAAAAATGAAGGTGTGTTTTTAAGCCACTGGATCTATGGTACTTTGTCAAAGCAACCCTAGTGAACTAACGTATTCAAAAAAGTCAGAGGGAGAGGGAGAGGGTGGGATGATTTGGGAGAATGACATTCTAACATGTATACTATCATGTGAATTGAATTGCCAGTCTATGTCAGACGCAGGATGCAGCATGCTTGGGGCTGGTGCATGGGGATGACCCAGAAAGATGTTATGGGGAGGGAGGAGGGAGGGGGGGTTCATGTTTGGGAATGCATGTAAGAATTAAAGATTTAAAAAAAAAAAAAAGTCATATGTTTGCAGACATTTGCTACTTTTCATAAAAATGTACATTAAGGGAGGTTAATTAGGATAAAGTTAGTGATACTTTCATGTCAGCAATTATAACATTAAAACCAGTATATATCTCCAGAGACTATTAACCTGCTGAAGTCAGAATAGAATATATTTCATAAGTGAGGTAAAATCTTATACAAGTTAAGTGTTGATACAAAGTCACAGGTTCAGAGAATGCTATTGACAGGAACAGAACAGAGGTCTTCTGATTACATGTCTGGCGCTAAATCACAGAATAAAAGCATTATTATAGAATTGGTCTCACCACAAACAACCAAGAAACCACTCCCAAATGGCAAATTAACAGCCTACTTTTCACTTAAGAATCATCCCAGTAAGAATAATTAACATGCTTCCCATCTGTGGAATTTTTTTTGGAAGCCACACATTTCTAAAGAAAATTTTGATTAATCATTTATAACTTAGATATGAAAATCTATATTTGGACCACTTGCTTAATATACCACACAGTTCTGGATGGATTTGTAACTGCTTCTTGGGAAACTAGTGAACACAGTGGCCAATAAATGTGTGAAGCTGTGAAATGATAGATATTGAGAAAACTGAGTCTATGCAACATGATGCCTAAAGGAAAATGGAGAAGATCATTTATAGATTAAGTATACAAATTACGAGATTGCAGAGCCTGGAAAAAATATCTTACTCTATCATATTAAACTATTTTTTCATCTTACCTGATAAGAATCTGAACCTATTGAATTCAGCATATAATGCTTGAAAACATTTAACAGATTAAGATAAATTTTAGTTAAATAAAACAAAACTCACCAGCTCCATTCTCATAAAAAGAAGGAATTTGCGCACAATGGTTTTCATTGGAATGTCAATTCACCATCATGATCAATGCAAATCGTCACTCTGATCTGTCCTATGTAAACTAGAGGGATGAACAGTAATACAGATACTGACATCTACACTGATGGATCAATAAATCAAACAATCTATTATTATCTAGGTCTTAAAATATTTAAATTTCTGATACAATTTTGAGTCATGCTAAGTAATATATGCCAACTAATCAATAGATGCAAATACATAATTAATGTCCCTTTCTTCCCTTCTCTCTTTTAGTTTCCAAGAGAATGAATCAATAAGATTGTCTCCATTTATGTTTTCCATAGTTATAAGGGTTAATATTTCTATGTTTTGAAAAAGTACAAAAGGAAAAAAAAAGCTGTAAAACTTACAAATAACTGTAAATATACCACCTGTTTCCAAAGAAAGGATTTTCCTTTGGGTGAATTTAAGTCATTCATTTGCTTTTATCATAATGCATGGCCATCATTATCTACTCAGTCATGCACATTCTAATCATGACAGGATGAGGTGTCAGCAGCTCCATAAATATGAATATTCTACTCATAATCAAAACTGCAATATAATGACTAACATCATGCCTAAAGGGGAAGGCAAGACTTCCAGAAAAAGATCCATGAGGAGATTTAGTTCAGTCATGTTTTAACTAGAAAGCAGAGGTTATTTCTGAGGAGATCAGCCTTAATCATGCTAAAGTATTTACAATCAGCATTAGACTATTTTCGCAGGCCTAGAACTGAATATTGCAAAATGCTGACCTCAAAGCACACTTGTTTTATCTTTACAAGACCAATAGGCTCTCATTTTAATTCAGTGAACTATTTCACAGTATTGGCGATTTTTAATGAACAACTCCAAAGAACAAACTTATAAAAAAGGCATTTTCTTTTCTTCAGATTGTTTTAACTTAAATAACAAATGTGAGAAAATAGGACATAATTTAAAAAAAATAAGTCTTCCCTATTCACATGGCATTTTAACTGCAAGGCTTAACAATCAACAAGTTCACCATAATCTTATTCCCAACAAATGTGGAACAACCTAAATCTCCATAGGAGTGCAACAAATAAATACAGAGTATATATTATGTGATAACACCACGTCACTGCAATGTGTGTTAACTAACAAAATCTTAATAAATTGGGAATATGTTTATAATAAAATGCAATGAGAGAAATCCTATATAAATACCAGATCAATCATGTACGGCAAACGTATTGAAAATACACCAAAAATATTTTCAAAGTGGTGTTTCTTCATCAGGATAAGAGTGATTTTGCTATCTCTTGCAATATTTCCATATTTTTCAAACTTTTTACAGTGGCCATGTAGTACTTACATAATCAGAAAATGTCTCTTTTGACTTACAGTTTTTCTAGGTATTCTTGGTCATGGTCCATTTAAATCACTGAAGCACCACTGAGTTAAATATGCCATATACTCTTCCATGCCATATAGTCTTCCACGCCCTGGCATAATTCCAATCCCTTTGAAAGCACACTGTGTGCCTCACCCCACTTTCAGAGGCTTCATTCTTTTTATTTTGCATGCAAAGCACAAACGTAGGAAGCTGCAAGCTTTATCAGAGCCAGATCAGCATCAGTGGCTTTCTTCTGTTCTCTTACAGTGTCTTTTTTGTTTGTGAATTCTTACTAATTACATGGTGTCTCTTGACAGCAGGTACCAAGAGGAAGACAATGGCCATAAACCATAAGAATCAGCCAGCCACTGAAAGAGCTTGATATATTGGAAGGTGATGCCAACAAGTGAGTTGGGCTTGAACCTTGTCCTGGCCGTCATTCAGTTAGTACAGCCTTCAAACTCCCTGAGTCTGATTTATTTGCATCATATTGGGAAAATATCTATATTTGATGCACTATTTCAGACTTATCACCACATACCCAACACTGAGCAACTTCATTTCCCACACAGAAGCAATCAGCTCCCAAAGTGAAAGTGAAAGTTGCTCAATCCTTTGCAACCCCATGGATTATACAGTCCACAGAATTCTCCAGGCCAGAATACTGGAGTGGGTAGCGTTCCCTTCTCCAGGGGGTCTTCCCAACCCAGAGACTGAACCCAGGTCTCCCGCATTGCAGGCGGATTCTTTACTAGCTGAGCCACAAGGGAAGCCCACAGCCCTGAGAAGTGTAAGGCTAACAGTTTGTAGTTGAGAAATATGAGACCAATTTCTTGCCTTTTTTTCCTGCAACTGTGAAGCAGAGGATAGTTACTTAATATTAATGAAATCAGACTTTCTGACTTCCTTCTGCTTAATTTTGTCTTTAAAAATCAACATAATTAGTCTTTTACAAAATATTATCAGCTCTCCCTTCATGTTTGATGACTCATTCTGTCCCAAATCTATGACTGTGAGTAAACGATTTCAAAGTTATTAATCTGATGAAGCCAAATAGTAATCAATGCAGAAAAAAAAAAAAGATAAAAAAGACAAAAGGATTCCAACTGAGATTTGACAACAATGACTATATGAAGTAATCCAGCTTCTTGAATTGGTTACCGAGGAAATGCACTGAGAAAAATGTTTAAGAAGCAAATTGATTGGGCATCTCACAGAATAAACAATTTGACTGACAGAAATGTAAAGGTCAAGAGTAAACTCTGGGTCTGCATTTCAACTCCCTACATATAGCATATAAGATGCTTTTTCAATTACATTTTAGATCAAACGAACTTTTTCTAGCAGAGGAGGGGAGGACTGTTAGGACTTGATTTGAAAGAGGTGTAACAGATATAATATGAAAGTATTTGTGTTGAACCATCTATTATAAGATTACAAGTGAGCATAGCAGGAAGTTCACATGTTGGGAGTATTTTCCCCACTACTCCTAACTTTTAGTCAAAACTCTACTGGAAAATCATTGTTATTTCCCATTATTTCTATAACACTCCTTCAACATGTTGGGGAGTGGTACAACCAGTAATATCTCTTATTTTCTCATACGAATATATGTTCATTTCCCCCTCAATTTATCTAGTCCTAGTTTTTTTCTTCTGAGTGTGGTTGAATTGTCTTTTAGACATCTCCATTTGGGCATCTAATAGACATCTCAAATTTAACTCGGTCCCTACCTGACAAAGCAATTGTGATCTCATATTTACCATGTCTTTCTGATCTTAGTGATAGGCGGTAACTTTCATCAACTGCTAAAGCCAATTCCTAAAGCCATCCTTAGTTCTCTCTTTCTCTTGCCTTCCTCATTCTATGACACAGTTCTATTCATTTTTTTAATTTATTTATTTTAATTGGAGGCTAATTACTTTACAATATTGTAGTGGTTTTTGCCATACATTGACATGAGTCAGCCACGGGTGTACATGTGTCCTCCATCCTGAACCCCCCTCCCACCGCCCTCCCCATTCCATCCCTCAGGGTCGTCCCAGTGCACCTTGCTTTGAAATTTAACAGGTATCCCAATTCTAAACACTTCTCCCCATCTCCATTATTGCAGGTGCAAAAAATTTGGAGATATTCTTACCAGGTATTAGTTTTAAAGGACTGTTGTTGGTCAGTCGCCTAGTTGTGTCCAACTCTTTTAGTACCCCATGGACTGTAGCCCCCCAGGCTCCTCCTTCCACGGGGATTTCCAGACAAGAATACTGGAGTGAGTTGCCATTTCCTTCTCCAGGGGGATCTTCCTGGATCAAGAATTGAACCCATGTCTCCTCCATTGGCAGGCAGATTTCAGATTATTTACCACTGAGCCACCTGGGAAGTACAGTTTGACAGTTTAAATCAGTTCATTTGCCCTTAGGTTTCTCAGAGCTTTTAATATGGAAATATTCATCAAGAATTTCTCAGAGGGTGATATAGTATCAATGATATTGAAAACCTTGAGCACGGATCCTCTTTGAGGTGAATTGCACACAGGTTTAGGAAACATTACCGTGACTACAATGCTTAAACTTTATGTTTGTTGACACTTCCTATTTCAAGATGCTTATTCTTTCAGCTTTGTTGTTGTTTTCACAGCTATTACTGTTCTTTAGGGTTCCCCTGGAGGCTCAGTCAGTAAAGACTCTGCCTGCAATGCAAGAGACCGGGTTTGATTCCTAGGTCAGGAAGATCCCTTGGAGGAGGAAATGGCAACCCACTCCAGTATTCTTGCCTGGAGAATCCCATGGACAGAGGAGCCTGGCAGGCTACAGTCCATGGGGTCGCACGAGTCGGACACAACTTAGCAACTAAACCATTGTTCTTTATGTTGGATCTTTTCATCTTCCCAAACTCTAAACATTGAACTATTCTTTTACTTCTTTGAATTCCTTTTTCTAATTCCACAAGTGATTATTGCACTCACGGTTTTAAACACATCAATACATTAAGATATCACTAAGTCTGTCTCATAACTACCCCTTATTTCCTACTGAACAGATTCTCTGAATACTTAAGAAACATTCCCAAGCTAACTCTTTATTTGCCCCCACCCTAACTAGCTTTGCCTTGGCTTGCTATTTTAATAAATGACAGCCTCATTTTTCTAGCAGTTTAGGCCAAAGAAACATTTGGGGTCATCCTTCACTACCTGCTTCTTTTCTCATGCCACATAACTTATCAATGACCACAGGCATTCATTTCTGTTAAGGCCATTAATTCATACCATTGAAATACTGCAAACCATATTCCTCCTCTAACACCTTCCATTGGCTCCTTATCTCACTCAGAATGAAAACTTTTACTAGAAAGCTCTTACACAATTTCTCCTAGACTAATCATCTTGCCTCATGTTCCTATCACCTCCTCTTCTCTCATTAATTCTTAACTGAGAAGTTCTCTTGCCAACACCATGCCAACGTGCTCCTACCTTAAGGCCTTTGAATGCAGTTCCTTCTGTGTTAAGTAGCTGGAACACTGACCATCAGAGAATTCTTCCTTAATCAGCCTATCTGAAATAGCCCATCACTTCATTCTTTATTTTGCTTTACTTTTTAAAAATACTACAATGATGATTAATTTTATGTGTCTTCTTGGGTGGTTACAGTGCCCAGCTGTTTGGTAAACACCAGTCTAGTTGCTGCTGTGAATGTATCTTACAGATGTGACTAACATCTAAAGTCAGTTAACTTTAAGTGAAGCAGGTCACTCTTGATATTGTAGATGGACCTCATCTAATTAACCGGAAGCTTTGGGAGCAAAACATGAGTTTTCCTGGAGAAAAAGGATTGCTGCTATAAGTCAAGAAGACAGAATCAGTGTGCCCTACAGACTTCAGTCCCAGCCTGCAATATCAACACCTACCTGAATTTCCTGCCCTACCAATAAGCTTGCCAGACCCCACAATCAAGTGAGCCAATTCCTTAAACTATTTAAGGGATATAAAAATCTTCTGAAAAATTCCTTAACATCTTCTTTTTCACATACCACACACACATACACACACACACACACACACACACACACACACACACACACACACACACCCTATTGGTGCTATTTCTCTGGAGAAACTTGACTGATATAACTACTTATTACCACCTGCTGAATTATGTGTTCCTTTGTTTATTATCTTTTCCTACATCACTAGAATGTACATTTGTGAGACAAGAACTTCATTTCTTTGGGGCATTATTCTTTGTCATCTTCCATGAATATACAAGCAACATAAAAGACCCTCATAAAATGTGTGTTAAATGAATAAGTGAAAGTTATATTGTGAACTTAAATCAGGGTAATCAAATCAAAATAAGAGCAAGACAGAACAAACAAGTCACCATGAAATTACTACTACATTCAGTTCAGTTCAGTCACTCAGTCGTATCTGACTCTTTGTGACCCCATGAATCGCAGCACGCCAGGCCTCCCTGTCCATCACCAACTCCCGGAGTTCACTCAGACTCACGTCCATCAAGTCCGTGATGCCATCCAGCCATCTCATCCTCGGTTGTCCCCTTCTCCTCCTGCCCACAATCCCTCCCAGCATCAGAGTCTTTTCCAATGAGTCAACTCTTCGCATCAGGTGGCCAAAGTATTGGAGTTTCAGCTTTAGCATCATTCCTTCCAAAGAAATCCCAGGGCCGATCTCCTTCAGAATGGACTGGTTGGATCTCCTTGCAATCCAAGGGACTCTCAAGAATCTTCTCCAACACCACAGTTCAAAAGCATCAATCCTTCAGCGCTCAGCTTTCTTCACAGTCCAACTCTCATCCATACGTTACTACTGGAAAGACCATAGCCTTGACTACTACATTACCTGTTATGTAACTTTCACAAGCATTTCCAGGAAATGATCTATGTATGTCCATATGCGTAGTGTAAAAATAACCAGAAATATCACCTTGTGTCTCTTCTTATTTAGCCCCATAATCTTTAAGTATGTAGCTAATAAGTTCCAAGAAATTTCACATTTGTGACATTTAATATTCATAAACATCATACAAGGTTTGAAATTGTATTGGAATTTAAATATAAGAAAACCAAGGCTCAAAATGGGTAGTGGGGTGAAATATAATTTTGCTGAAGGGAGGAGTAGAATGCTGCATTTAATAAAGAGTCAAATTAAAAAACATAGTTTGTTATTACAGCAAATGTAGATAATCAGAAGAAACAAGTATTCCTCACTCTTTTATTAAATTTCCAATGCAGTTGCATGTAGTCTGCCATGATTCATCTTGTTACGAAACAGTAATAATATGATGGGCTGGGGAAGTTGTAAAGAGCTACTTCATGCAATTTATACAACAGCACCTATCATAATTTATAACAGATGTAGAATTTGAAAATTGTCAAGTTTGAATCCTTCAAATTCATTCTTGAATTTAAAAGCCAAAGTCAAAGACATGAATTTTAAATTGACACAAAACTATGAAAATGCAATACACTTATGGACATTTTGAGTTGATATACAGACAAGAGCAAAATCTGAAAAATATTTCCTAGCAGATACCCTGATGTCACTAAGAATATAATTAGCCACTGTGCCAAGGTTACTTCATGTGAGATTTATTTGTATTCTGACCTAAAAATGTAAAATTTATATGAAGTTTTCATGTGACCTTCTAACTTTACTACAATGATTTATTGTTATGTATCATTTAAAGCTAAGAAAACAGCTTTAGATATTTTATAGAAATTTTATTCATTCATTTACATTTGTTGTAGAAAGTTCAATTTTATTCTGCTTAGCTCACTATGAATTCAATGATTATGTTATGATAAATTCAACAAGAATAAAACTTGGTAATAAACACCTATATTCTTTCATGTACCTATTTTTGGAAGAGTTAAAAAAATGATAGGACTTCCCTGGTGATTCAGCGTTTAAGACTCCACACTTCCATTGCAGGTTTTGATCCCTGGTTAGGGAACTAAGATTCCACATGCCATGAGGTGCAGGCTAAAAAGAAAAAAAAAAAAAAATATATATATATATATATATATATATATATATATATATATATATAATGGCAATGACGTGTCTATAGCCCATCACCAAGTTCTGAAATTTTCCTTGATTGTACCTACCACTTATGTAGTGGATGCTCAGTAAATCTGAATTAAATGTGAATTACCTTAAAATCTGAGTTCACTGTCTCAAAGGAAAAGATTCATAGTTTTAGAAAAGGCACTTAAATTATGCTTTGTTAGCAGTCTATAAAAATCGTACATATATATGAGGGTTTATCTTAATCACCCTGATAATTTTCCTCACATCAGCACTGTAATTTGGATGTGTTTTCAAAAATCCAACTATCCCACTGCAAGAATTGATAGCTTGTTTGATTGAAAATTTGATTGCTTGACATTTTACAAATGATGGTGTTCAGAGTCAGGGATTTATCAAATGGCTTCATTCTCCTCATAAGATTTGAGGATGTTTGGAAAACATTTCACTATCTCCACCATTCGAAGGAAAACACTGAGTTTGCCTTTCATGACCAAAGCATTTACTTTTTTGAAAATGTTTTTGCCCAAGGAAAAGGTTTTCATTTAGAAATGTAAACATTTTGGCTATTAGGGTGGTACCGAATAAAAGATTCCTTGATTGCTTTAAATGAGCCATTTAGAAGCCTTTGCCAATGCAGACACAGTCAGTATGCCACAGTGTGTCAAAGCAGTCCACCTTCACTGGTGCTCTGTAAATCACACCAGGGATTTGGGTAAATTAAATTGGTTTTTTCACTAGAAACCAGATGTTGCACCTCCACTGAGTTTTACTTGGGAAAACAATGCACTATTAAGTGACTGTGAGCCATGCAATGAGGAAGAAATATTGCACCTGGCTGTCAAAACGCATACCAAGTTTCAACCTGCAGCAACAGAAAGTCTTCAAGGGAATACTCAGTCCCGGATTGACTGGAATCTGGAATCTAGATTCCAAATATTCTAAATTTCAAGGATGCTTGATAAACTATCAAAAGCAAGTTAGGTCAAAAGCATCTCTAGTAGAGTTAAGAAATAGATTGACGTGTCTAACATAAAACAGGATGTGTGTGGTGTGTGTGTGTGTGTGTGTGTGGCAAAAAGCCCACATCAAAAAAAAAAAAAAGACTACTGAAATCAAAGAGCTAACTCAGCCAGTGCATTCAGATTCTAGATGCAAAAGTAATTAAACTGTAGGAAAAAAAAAAAAGAGAGAGAGAGAGAGAGAAAGCAAGAAAAGAAGGGAGTTAGGCAGAGGAAAGAATGAAGGCAAAAAAAGATAAGAAAGAGAGGAGGAAAGGGGGGAGAGAAAAGCAAGGGAAGGGAAGCAAAGAAAGAAGGAAAAAGGAACAGATTATGTAGAAGTTGAAATATATTTATCAAGACTAACGTCAACTATAAATTGTCACTTGCGATCTCCCTATCTACCTCTGCAAGGATTAAGCTACATGCTGCTGAAGCTACTGACCTTCAGTAGCCCTTCAAAGGAGGAGAGTGTACATGAGACACTCTGTGCCCAGGGAAAAACTGGCAAGACAGGTCCTCAGATACTTAGATGTTTTCATCTCTAACGAATTGTATGAGCCCAGTTCTTGTATCTCCTCAAATCTAGAAAAGTGCCAAAATCCTTTATGGTGATGACTATTCCTTGTGACTAACAGAAGCTTCATGAGACTAGCAGAAACTTTCTACAAAAAAAAATCTGTGCTTGATTGCATGTACTCCCCTTTTACCCCATTTATATAAACTTTATATCTTTATATAGTCTTTATATCTTTATATAATCTTTATATCTTTATATAGTCTTTATATCTTTATATAATCTTTATATAGTCTTTACATCTTTATATAATCTTTATATCTTTATACAGTCTTCATGTCTTTAATCTTTGCATATATATACCATCTTTTCTCCCTACCTCTTTGGAGCAGTTTCTCAGAGCTATCTGAAATGCTGTCTCCCAGGCTGTAGTCCCCATTTTGCCCCAAACAAAATGTGACTTGCAACTCTAACATTGCGCATTTTCTTTAAGTCGACATTAACATATGTCCAAGACCTCCCACATTGTGGCTGTGAATAACTGCACTTGTCACTCAACCACAGAATTCCAAATTATTTGAGAATACCCCAGTTTTTCTGAGCATCCTCAAAAGAGGGTCCCATATGAGCAAATGGCTTGTCCACTGTAGTCACCACACAGCGGCCCACAGGCTCTGCCCTGTTCACCTTTGACTTCTGTGCCTACCTGTCCCCTGATATCCCTGTGCAGCCAAATGCTGGAAACTCCCTGCCACTGCCCATTATACGTCTTCCTTTCTTTATCCTAAGGATGCTAACCCATGTGGCATAAGGAATCTCCCATGTATCCCAAAGTATCCTAGAGTACCTAGAAGTACATGATACAATGGTTTACAGGAAAGGATAGGAGAATGGCCTCTTCTCTAAGCTCCCTATTTCATGGGAGTCAGAGGCACAGGTGGCAATGACCGTCGCTGACACCATCCTCCTTACATCAGCCTTCGTTCTTTCTTCTCTGCTCCAGGAAACCGAGCCTAACCCAAGACGGCCATGAAACACACAGCTTTCCACATCTTATTCCAAGTTCCTCTGCTAGCATCATGTCCCAATCCCGAACTCTTCTCCTTTCCAAATTTGAAAAGAAAACATATCCTCACATGCCAAATACAGACGCAGGTGAAAAGATGTCCACGGGCCAGCAAGTTTGCACTAATACAACCGTAGATCGGGTAACTCCTCGCATACATGAAAGTGAAAGTGTTAGTCACTCAGCTGGTCTGACTCTTTGCCACCCCGTCAACTATAGCTTACGAGGCTCCTCCACGGATGGAATTCTCCAGGCAAGAATGCTGGAGTGGGTAGCCATTCCCTTCTCCAAGGGATCTTCCTGACCAGGGATCAAACCAGAGCCCCCTACATTACAGGCAGGGTCTTTCTTGTCTGAGCCCACCAGGGAAGCCTTTCCTGCATATTTAATATATAAATACATACATATTTTATATCTAACTTTACATGTTTTTCCTGGTGGCTCGGTGGTAAAGAACCTGCCTACCAATGCAGGAGGCATGGGTTCGATCCCTGAGTCAGAAAGATCCCCCGGAGAAGGAAATGGCAACCCACTCTAGCATTCTGTTTGGGAAATCCCACTGACAGAGGAATCTGACAGTCTACAGTCCATGGAGTCACAAGGAGCTGGACACAACTTAGCGAATGAACAACAGCAGCAATAGATGTATTTATATAATGTGCAACCAGCTCCCATTTTCATGTTATAATATCAGTCATATAATAAGCCTTTTTCCAAATCGCCTATATCATAAAATTTGTAATTTCCCTAAAATACCCTCACTACATTTTATATAAGGAGGAAAAAGACATTTCAGATAAATTACCCATTTTTTTTAAAGGAAAGTTATTGACAATCAACGTTTCAGAAATAGTTTTATTTGATAGCTTTACTGAGTTCACCGATTGCTTTGCTGAGTGTACTACCAACTGCTGAATTTTAAAATTGCCCTAAAATTGTACATAATAGTTTAAAATAAACATGTATTATATTGTACTCTTTGTTTGGTTTGGGAAGTCAGGGGCAATTTTCCTGTGTGGTTGTGGCTTAGATTCTTTCATGAGACTGCAGTCAAGGTGTTGGTCGGAGCTGCAGTCATCTAAGGCACAACTAGAATTGGGAGATACGCTTCCAAAATGGTCCATTCACATGGCGGTTTGGCAGGAAGCCTCCTTTTCTTGCCAAATGTCCTCTCCACAGGACTGGCCCAGCATCCCTGACATCCATTCAACATGGCACCATCTTCTCCAGGAGGAATTTAGCCAAGAGAGAGCAATAAGGAAATCATAATGCTTCTTACAACCTTGTCTCAGAAGTCAGACACCATCATTTCTCTCACGTTCTCTTTACTAGAAGTTAGTAAGTTACTAAGTCCGGCCCGTATCTTAAAATAGGGGAGTTCAGTCACACCTCTTGAGAAAAAGAGTGTCCAGGACTTCTGTACATGTTTAAAAATCACCTTAAGAGGAATATGTGAGGCACTTAACAAAAGCTCAAGAAAAGATACGGCCAAGATTAGATGAATCTGGGTCCCCTTAACTGGAGATCCAGGCTAAGAAGAAACTGTTCTTTGAGAGAAAGAGGAAAACATCTTAAGGTGTAGCAGTATCATTTGAATAATATCTGTTTTTGATCTGTGTAGGTTTTAGCCTGTTTCAAGGTCTTCCTATAATTGCAGTAGAGACAGCAGACTTCATTCTCAACCCTTTAGTCCTTTGTATTGTTATTAATATGTCCACGATTCCTTTTCTAGTAAATGATGAGAAACTCTCTCATTTCAGTAGTGGTGCCTGCACTGGCAGATGGCACTTTGGAGTGGACTGAACAAACTGCTTACAAGAGGCATGAGAATGGTATACAGGATTTTCTGATGGGGAAGCCATAACATCACAGCCCGAACCACACTGCCGCTGGCACGGCAGTTCAAAGTACTCAAATGGACTAGAGGAACATTAGAAGACAAGTGAATATGTTACAATAAATTACGTTATGATAAAAATCTGCTTCAGCATTACATCTTAGGGATCCTTCAATGTGTCGGCAACACAAAAATAAGCTATTTCATTTTTCCTTCCCTGAGATTAGCAGTCGAATGTGTAGGTGGCAGGATGGATAATAGACAGTTTAGCAGAAGCGAGTGGCAACAGTGGAAGCATGGGCAGCAAATTTTTATAATATTAGCAATTCAGCTCCAACTATCAGATTAGCACAGTATTAGAATCATTCATCGCAATATGCTTGGAGGCCAAAACTTTTCTCAGCAAAACTTTCAATGAATTTTAAGCAAAAGAATATGGTGTTTGTCACTGTATGTATCAAAATATGCCATCCAATAATATTAAAATCATCTTACGTTCAGCCAAAACCCTCATGTGATTTACAAAATCAAAAATTCATTTGAGTCATGGATCAAACAGAGCATTCTAAAATGGCAGCCCAACTGCTGTTTTTCCAACTTTATATGCTCATGGCAAATCTTGTAATGTCAGCATTTAAGAGAAACTCTGGCTTCCATCTATTCTAATTCAACTTTTAAAGTATTTAAATTGTGACTTGTTTTCCATTTGTCACGCAAATATCACCTATGAGGTATATAAAATGATCCATTACCCAATTCAATCATGCCAAAGCAATGCCTAGTCTTTCTTCTTCTGCCAAACAAGTGAGGCATCTTATTGATAAAGTTTGTAGGAGTGTCCCTTTTAAAATAACTTCTTTGAGTTTAATATTTATACTTTACTTATGAGGATATGGTTATAGTAGGACCAGGTTTTTTATTTTTCCACAAAACCTCATTATGTTTGCTTTTGCCTTGTAACAGATAACACTCAATCCTAGTGAATTAAAACTACAACCGTGTTTGACTCACAGTTCTTTGGGTTGACTGGATGATTCTTCTGGACTGAGCCAGCTCAGATCATGACCATGTGTCTGTAGTTGTCTGATGAGTCAGCTGGAGGATGAACTTCTAGGATGGTGTCATACCTGCACACCTAGCAGCTGATAGCCAATCACTTGAGACAACAGGGAGGAGGGTGGAGACCCTACCTACAGAGACCTCATTTTGCACCGAGGGAGCAGTATATTAAACACAGGGCAGGAAATGCTTGTTGAGGAATGTTCATATATTGCTTGACAGCCTTCCACACACACACCAGGGATGCCCCATGCACTATTTAGAGATTATAAGAGTACTTCACAGGGTTATTTTAAGGGAGTCATGACCCAGAGCAACACCCATTATATTCCTTTCTTTAAAATTAATTAATGGAAACACATCATAGTTCACTGTCTAGCCCCATGGAAATAATGAAAGAAGGCTTTATAAAATTTAGTCTGCTGGCCCCCCTCTCAGTCCACTCCCTCTGAACCCTGACATCCAATCCACCACCCTCTAACTCTCTGTGGTCTCGGGAATCCACACC
Organism: Ovis aries; assembly: GCF_016772045.2. Taxonomy (NCBI): domain Eukaryota; kingdom Metazoa; phylum Chordata; class Mammalia; order Artiodactyla; family Bovidae; genus Ovis; species Ovis aries. Next base: position 94,446,167 of record NC_056060.1, read on the forward strand.
TCACTATCAGAAACACAAATGTCAGTTTAATCTCTTTATGTTACACATGTGTCCAATATTTCAGATCACACTTGCCAACATTAGTGTGAAATATCTACTTATGATTACGTTTGGAAGATAGGGATTCAATCCTCCTCTGATTATCTACAACAGTAGTGTGATTGAAAAGCTACATGCCAAGAAAAATTATCTAACTTATGGTGCATGTTCACAGGGAAAAGGAAAAATATTTGTTATTCCACAGGAGGATGAGTGCACTTCTACAAAATCATAAAGATCAAAATTTGAATTTGTCTTGGGTAATTATTTTATTTGCATTTAAAAAATCAAGCATACCCCCATTTTAATTGTTTGGCTTGTTTTAAGAAATTGAAAACAACATTTTGAGTTTATATTTATAGCCCTGTTACTTTAAGATGAATACATATCAATGATGAATAAAGACCAGTAAATTTTTGAGACTTGAATCTTATTTTATACTTCTTGGGAGACAACAAATGTTCTTTGAACCAAAATTGTTGGTGAAAAACAAACAAACAATCAAACATAAGAACACTTTTGTCTTCTTTTTACAGTCTCTTTCCCATTCTTTCTACTGTTGTCCCTATAACATTATTTCTTACTCTCCTCCTCACAAAACACCACAAACAAACATGGTATAGAAATTATTTATAATTACACAAACAAATCATTTCCTTCTATTTTTCTGTAGACTAAAATAATAACTCATCAAGAAGAGCTTATGCAAGCAGTTCTTTGCAGGGCTCAAAGATTCATGTCTACTAAATGCTGATGATTTCACTATATCATGTAGAAATCATTTCCAATTGTGCAGTGTTGGTATATTAATTAATAGTTGCTCAGTTTTAGAAAAAAAAAAGGGGGAAGCAGCCATCAAGTATGTCCAGAATATATTAATGATATCTCTGTGTAATATATATTTCTATGTTTATTGGCATTTATTCATTTGACAAATATTTATTAGTAGTATTAATCTTATGCTTAGTCATTCCATTGTGTTCAACTCTTTGTGACTCATTGAGCTGTAGCCCACCAGGCTTCTCTGTCCATGGGGTTTTTCAAGAATACTGGAGTAGCTGCCAATACCTTCTCCACAGACTCTTCCAAACCCATGGATTGAAGCCATGTCTCCTGCACTGCAGGCAGATGCTTTACCTGCTGAACCATCAGGGAAGCCCCGATGTGCCTTGCCATTAATCTCACTATATTCCAAGTACTCTGCTAGAAATTTGTAATAAAACATTATATAGGATACAATAGGAGAGATAAGCTTGTTAAAGAAAACTATAAAGGCAGAAAAGACAAACCACTTTACTATTTCTAAGGCTCAGGAGCATCAGAGAAGATCCTACAGAGGTGGTGAATGTAAACAGGGAACAAATGGAAGGTTTAAAGGTTTACAAAGAGAAGAATAAACAGTAAATGAGATAGAACTGTGTCTAAACCCAGAGGTGTGAAAGGCCTTCATGCAATCTGGATCCAGTAAGTGTTTTGATTCTGCAGAATCCTAGGTCCTTATATAGTTACAGTAGGGAATGAGGTTCAAAACATTCAGTTGCTCAGTTCAGTCCAATCCCTCAGTCGTGTCCAACTTCTTGCGACTCCATGGGCTGCAGCACCCCAGGCTTCCCTGTCCATCACCAACTCCTGAAGCTTGCTCAAACTCATGTCCATCAAGTCGGTGATGACATCCAACCATCTCATCCTCTGTTGTCCCCTTCTCCTCCTGTCTTCAATTTTTCCCATCATCGGGGTCTTTCCCAATGAGTCAGTTCTTCACATCAGGTGGCCAAAGTATTGGAGTTTCAGCTTCAGCATCAGTCCTTCCAATGAATCAGGACTGATTTCCTTTAGGATGGACTGGATGGATCTCCTTGCAGTCCAAGGGACTCTCAAAATATTGGCAAGGGCCAGTTGCTGAAGAACAGTTTTATGCTGGATTAAAGAGTTTAACATTAACCTTGAACATATCGAGTACCAATAAAGGGTATTAAGAGAGATATGGATGAGGACAATTAATTTGGAAGCAGTATAGACTCTGGATTGATCAATGAAGAAATGATATAGAAACCTCCCTTAAGTGAACACTGGGATGAATTTTACATTGCAGGAGGGTAGAATGGGCTCTACAAACACAGAAAGTAGAACAAACTATGTTCCTAAATAAGAGTCCCAAGAGTTGGACCAGGGAGACCCCCAAAGTATAGGGAGACCACACTGCAAGTTTTATCAGTTTTTGCATAAGTGTGCCTAAGGCAATGTTATCCAATTTTTAGTCTCCATTCGCAGTCAGAAATACAGTTATTTTAACTTATGAGCCATACACAAGTCTCTGTGACTCTCCATTGCCTACCCCCTACCCCTTGCATATACCTCTGTGTTCAGAAGTCTTTACAAAACCATTACCCATAGTCAACGACATGCACTGGGAAACTGTCAATTCTTTCATATCTATTTCATTTAGAAATGATAGATAATATCACCTAAACTGACTGTACAACCTTCTGCATGATGATCAGCAATTTGAACAACACTAGTTTAGAAAAGAAGAGAGTTTGAATCACTTGAGTTTGTGGTTGCCTATGTCCAGGTCTGGGAGAAGGCGATGGCACCCCATTCCAGTACTCTTGCTTGGAAACTCCCATGGACAGAGGAGCCTGGTAGGCTGCACCATCGGGAAGAGTTGGACATGGCTGAGCGACTTCACTTTCACGTTTCACTTTCATGCATTGGAGAAGGAAATGGCAACCCACTCCTATGTTCTTGCCTGGAGAATCCCAGGGACAGGGGAGCCTAGCGGGTTGCCATCTATGGGGTTGCACAGAGTCAGACATGACTGAAGTGACTTAGCAGCAGCAGCAGTGTCCAGGTCCAGCCAAGTGTTTGCTGACTTGAAAGACTGCTATAAAACAGCTCTGGAACAATTAAGACAGAATTTTCTCAGTCAGCTGCACTTGATTTACCCAATAAAAGTCAACGGTTTCTGAATTAATTCTATTCTATCTCTAGCTACTTTATCACCCACTACTAAGGTATCAGTGGTTGCAACAATGTATTTTCTGTAACAAATAAATCTTCCCTGGGCATATCCAAGCACTGTATTTTAAAAATGGGTTAGCAGTAACGATAGGGCTACTGTTACATGAATTGGATGGAGTTCTAATTGATCTTTTATCAAACACTATTTTTTATTTATATCACTTGAAAAACATCCCCAAATGCATTATATATGCATATATATATAATATTTTCAATACTAAGCAATGTATGTCATTATCACTCCCAAAACCACAAAGATTAATTTTTACCAAGCAATCTTACTCCAAAAATACTTTCTTATTCTTTTCTTTCTGAAATGTTTCAAATAACACTCTAATATGAATTACTTTCTTCTTGTACCATGAGTTATACTGGAACATTTGGAGATATTTATCCTTTATCCATAGGCTTCCCAGGTGGCACCAGTGTTAAAAAAACCTGCCTGCCAATGCTGGAGATTCAAAAATGGCAGGTTGGATTCCTGGGTTGAGAAGATTCCCTGGAGGAGGAAACATCAACCCACTCTAGTATTCTTGCCTGGGAAATCCCACAGACAGAGGAGCCTGGCGGGCTACCATCCAGGGGGTCGCAAAGAGCCAGACATGACTGAGCTGCACACACACACACCCCCTGTATTTAGTTTTGCTGTATCCACAACTGTCCATGTGTACACTTGAAAGTGAGTCTTACAAGCCTTTTTCAACCTATTTACTTAAACATACAAGTGATAGTTTTTGTTGTTGTTGTTTAGTCCAACTGAGATTTAAGTAAAACAAAATCCAGGCAAAGAGAAAGGTTTTTTTTTTGTTTTTTTTTGTTTGTTTGTTTGTTTTTGCCTGCAGAAAAGCCTTTTACAATTTCGACTTTGGAGATTGAATCTTCATTTAAGAACTATTTCTTGAACACCTGTGGTAAGGCAGGTGCTAAGCCAGATGTGAGGAGTGGTGATCAAAACAGACACAGTTCCTGCCCTCATGGAGCTTTCAGTCTCAGGAAGAGGCAGGTAGCAAATAGGTACAGTTACAAGTTGCCCAGGACTCTGATCAGGAGAGAGACCAGCTTGGCATTTGGTGGGCCTCAACCTGACTAGAGATTTCCCTGATGGCTCAGTGGTAAAGTGTTTGCCTACAATGTGGAAGACCCAGGTTCGATCCCTGGGTCAGGAAGATCCCCTGGAGAAGGAAATGGCAAGCCACTCCAGTACTCTTGCCTGGAAAATCCCGTGGACGGAGGAGCTTGGTAGGCTCAATCCATGGGGTTGCAAAGGAGTCTGGTAGGTTCAGTCCATGGGGTCGCAAAGAGTTGGACATGATTGAGCCACGTCACTCACTCACAGAGTAGAAAGCTTCTACTCCACTTCATTAAAAAAAAGAAATACACTGCCACTCGATGGTCTGTGGTGACTTAAACGGGAAGGAAATCCAGAGAAGAGGGGATATATGTATACATACAGCTGGTTCACTTTGCTGTACAGTAGAAACTGACATAACATTGCTAAGTGACTATTGAGCACGCATGCTCAGTCATGTCTGACTCTGCAACTCAAGGGCTTGTAGCCCATTAGGCTCTTCTGTCCATGGAATTTTCCAGGCAAGATTAGTGGAGTGGGTTGCCACTTCCTGCTCCAGGGAATCTTCCCAATCAAGGGATCAAACCCATGTCTCTTGTGTCTTCTGAACTGGCAGGCAGAGTCTTTTACCACTTCACCACCTGGTAGATGATAAGTAACCATACACCAAATTAAATTACCTACATATTTATAAATATTTGTAGTAAAATTCCTTAATATTTACAAATAACCAACGCTTCTCAGGAGAAGGCAATGGCACTCTACTCCAGTACTCTTGCCTGGAAAATCCCATGGACAGGGAAGCCTGGTGGGCTGCAGTCCAAGGGGTCGCTCAGAGTCAGACATGACTAAGCGACTTCACTTTCACTTTTCACTTTCATGCATTGGAGAAAGAAATGGCAACCCACTCCAGTGTTCTTGCCTGGAGAATCCCCAGGATGGGGAGCCTGGTGGGCTGCCATTTAGGGTCGCAGAGTGGGACACACCTGAAGTGACTTAGCAGCAGCAGCAACCCTTCTCAATCTCACCTATCCCATCATACACATATATTTAGTTGGTTAGTCGATTAAAGAACTCAATATGATTTAGAATATGTTTATTTCAAAAACTGATTTTCTTCTTCTAATTAATATAATTAGCCTCGTAATTCAGAGTATGAATTTGTAATCAGGTCCCTGAAAACTTTATGTCCCATCTTGGCCTAACTTGCTTAGGCTAATTAGTATAATTTTTAATTTTCTAATTAATGATTAGCTAAATTTCCTTCTTTGTTAAAAATGGAGATAATGAGAGTATCATCTTATGGAGTCATCATGAGAACTGAATAAGCCAGAGCTTTTCACATAGCAAGGGTTTATTAAATGTGAGCTATAGTTATTTCAGCAGAAATGTGTGACCTCAGTACTTTGACATAATAAGCTTCTAACTACATTACCTTCCATCTTTCAACCTTAACCTTCCATCTCTCATAACTGAAAAGCTTGACTGAACTGCTGGAGTTCACATGAAGGCTGGGGATGGGCTTCATCATTTCATTAACCATTTGCAATACTTTTTAAGTATATCATTACCTATTGTCATGATTTATTTATTATTGATTTCATAAGTGTAGTTTTATAAATATAGTTACTATATTAATGTTATAATCAAGATATATAATGTGTTCTCTCATCGTCTTCATTCTTTATCATCCTCAGGACGTAAAAAAGTTTCAAATCAGCAAATCCCCACCAGAATGTAATTAATTAATTAAAGCAAACTTTCCCAATGTATTACTTTCCATAGCTTTGCACACTGAAAACCATTTGGACTTATACACCAGTATTTTCCGAAATAGGGGAACAAAGATTCGAAAATGAAAAATAATAATAATAATAAAAATCCATGATACTGGTTTAAAGTCTTCAAGGTCTTTGACTCTGCTCTGCATAATCACTACAAGGCCAAAAACAATATGTCTGTATAAGTGTACTATTGTAACAGTTTGATTTGGAATATTGTAAATTTCAGGAATACCTCTACTTTAATTATTATCTTATATGCCTAGAAAAAAGTTGTTTTGGGGGCTAAAGGAATTTCTTAGCAAATGGTCCACTCCTACCTCCTAGCCTCATGCTCTTTTCCTCTATCATCATAGCTGGTGACTCATTTGGTTAACTGCACCACAAACAGAACCTCAATTACAGCTTAAGAGTCTGTTTTCAAAGCCAAAGGCTCTGCAGGTTGTTTCAGAAGCACTGGCACTCCAGTGCTGCCAGAGGAGCTCAAGGAGAAGACCACAGGAAGACACGGGACAGGAGGGCAGGGTGGTGGTGGAGGGGTTTTAGCTCCTCTGTAAATATAAACCCAGAGCCAAATTATATTAGTGAACATTGAACAAAATTGTCCAGACCTTTCCAAACCCACTTGCATTTCCTCTTAATTTAAGAAAGACATGTTCTTTGCCATGTGGACTAGTATTTCCAAGTGAAAGTGAAAAGTGAAAAGTCACTCTGCTGTGTCTGACTCTTTGCGACCCCATGGACTAGATTCTCCAGGCCAGAATACTGGAGTGGGAAGCCTTTCCCTTCTCCAGGAGATCTTCTCAACCAAGGGATCGAACCCAGGTCTCCCGCCTTGCAGGCGGATTCTTTACCAACTGAGCTATCAGGGAAGCCCAAAGGAAAAATACTTGGAAAAAATTATTTCCAAGTATTTATACTTAATGTTACATACTCTCATTTTAGATGAAACCTGCGATTTTTCCCTCAGATTTTGATTCTAAAAATTTGTGAATTCAGCCAGCCTGAGTTCAAGGACTGACTAGTCCCAGGAATAAAGCCAGTTTTGCCACATTTCAGGGTTCAATCCTTTCTCCTATAAAGAGAAACAATTAGACTTTATCTTACAGGCTTGTTGGAAGATACAAATGAGGAAGTATATATCTTATTTAGGACCTCCCAGGCGAGTTAGTGGTAAAGAATCCGCTTGCCAATTCAAGAGATACAGAAGAACTGGGTTCGATCTCTGAGTTTGGAAAATCCCCTGTAGGAAGAAATGGTAACTCACTCCAGTATTTTTGCCTGGAAACTTGCATGGACAGAGGAGTCTGGCAGGCTACTGTCCATGGGGGTCGCAAAGTCGGACATAACTGGGTGACTGAGCATGCAATTCTTGTTTAAGAGTACACAAATAATAACTACAGAAAGTTATGAAGACTTCTTTTTTTCCATTTACAATCTCAATAACTGATCATGTGTTTTTAACTGTCACTTCCACAGTCTCTTTAATGCTGCAGAGCAGATCCCCTTTCCCATCTTACATCCTGTGTGCTGTGCACTTCTGCACATCTTGCCAATGTTCTACCCTCTCAAAATGCAAAAACCAGGATTGCCCACACCGTCGCTGGCGTCTGCGTATAACCCGTCTCTTGCCCTGAAGGTGATGCTTGATTTGCATTCCAGTGCCTTTCCTGACAACATCCCATGCTGTGTCGCCCCACTTACATCGTTATGGGAAGATGAAAGGACTGGGAAAAATTGTGCCCGCTTTAAAACACAGTCCTTAATCCACTCTGCTGGGCCACGTTATGGAATGATAGAGAAGGACAATCTAGGTGGGAGGGCAGACTCAGCAGCTGCAAGGCAAATGCTACAAGCATGATGTACGGGCCAAGAGCAGGAATCAACACCTCGGAGGCCTCTTTTTACACATACAGCTGAGCTGTTTCATTCTTCGCTGGACACTGCGCTGGCTGACACTAAAACTTATCAGGGACTTTTCTGCTCACTTACCCAGGTACTTAAGAGACGTTTATAATCTATTCTTACATGATTGACTCTGCATTTCTGAAAAGCAGTTAAGGTCAAGTATAAACTCAGAGATTTCACTCAGTTGCCAGCCTACACACTTTAAAAAGTATTTCCTAATATGTATCGTCAGTGTTTATAATTGCCTTTAGAGATAAACACAATACTTTAACTATTCCGTATCGAAATCAATTGTTTTCACAAAAAATCAACAAATGAAAACTGTGCCATTCCAGGAATACGCAGTTTTTATAATGTGCCTGCAAGGAAGAGCATTATAGTGCGTTTTTCAAGTATGAGCAGATCACGTGTTCCACTTCACCTTTATCTGTACAGGAACACACCTACTCCAAATCTTGCAAAGTAGCTTAGACGAAAGAGCCTTCCCTTGAGGAAATGCTGTGGCCTTCTGTGTGAATGAGTTATAATTACATTAGGGCTTGCAGAATTGGTCAAGTCGCTATAATTCCAAGAAGGGAGGCTTTGTCATCAAATTTGCCCAGGATTGGCTCTCAGCTAAAGACTTAATGTGCGTGCGTGAGAGCTCAGTCATGTCCGACTCTGTCCGACCCTTTGGACAGTATCCCACCAGGCTCCTCTGTCCATTGGATTTTCCAGGTGAGAATACTGGAGTGGGTTTCCATTTCCTCCTCCAGGGTAACTTCCTGACCCATGGACTGAGCCCGCATCTCCTGGGTCTCCTGCAGCGCAAGCAGATTCTGTACCCACTAAGCCATCGGGGAAGCCCCAGGCATTTTTCAGATGATTCGTTTAGAAAGTCAGGAACATCCCTGGTCATTTTCCACATTAACATGATCAAGTATACCATATCTTTAAAAAATTATTTTTAAAATAGCTTTCTTCTCTTTTCCTATCAGTTTTTAACATTTCTTTAAAGATTTATTTGATGTAGACCTAAAGTCTATTGAATTTGTTACAATCCTGCTTCTGTTCTCTATTTCTTTGTTTGTTTGTTTTTTCCTCATGAGGTATGTGGGATCTTAGTTCCTCCCATCAGGGATTGAACTTGCAGCTCCTGCACTGAAACGTGAAGTCTTAACCACTGAACTGCCAGGAAACTTTCCCTATGAGGCTTTTTTTAACCAAGCCTGCTTACTTTCACTATTCTTTCCCCAGCAACTCATCCATAATCATTTTCCCAGGACTCTCTAAAATTTGCCTTCCTGCGTGTATACATTTTTCTCTATTCTTCAATTTATATAGATTTTTCTCCATATTTCAATTTGTTGGCAATTCGGGAGCACTTTCTGATTCCTCAGCTTCTGTCTGCTTTGCTGCGTTACTTGAAACTTGCTTTGGCAATTTCTCTGAGATCCTTGCCCTGGTGGTTGCCCTCCTACCCATGAGGAGGCCCTAGACAAACCACCCTGCCCAAGCCCTGCTTAAGGACCAGTTTTGCTCTGAGTTTATTAGCATATTTCCCACAACAAGTTTCTTGAGTGATAGGGCAAAATACAGTATCTACAGCAAAAGCCAAGCAGGGTGCCACGTGGCAGCCCTGTCAAAGTCAGGGTTTGAGTCTGCAACTCATTTCTCTGATACAGTTCCTGCCCTCAGTAGTGACAACTTTATGAACATAGATATATTTTTTAAGAATTCTGAGAAGAGAGTCCAGATGAACCCTGAACTTCATAGCTGATGGCTTTTCTATCCTTAAAATGGTTCATTTTGATCAAATCAGACTTGACCAGGTCTCAGATTCAACTATATTTCATGTGGGTGCTAGTCTTCCTATGAATGCTTTTGAGAAACCTGATTTAAGTTTGCAGCAAATCTGACAGCTGGATTTCCCTCTTTAATACTGTCCACGGCCACTCACTCCCCCCTGCACACATTAGTGTCAGTTTTGCCCTGCACAACTCAGGGGGCAAAATCGATACACCCTTGGCCAATCGCCTCGGCACGGCCAGTGAAGCTGGTTTCTTCATGATCTGTCCTGATCTACCCCTCCAACTTCAGTGCCCCCAACTTGTCTTCAGCTTACACACTGCAGTTGTGCACAATGAATTGTTTTTTCCTAAATACGCCATGGTCTCATGTCCTGTGGCCTTGTAGACATGGCTTATACTGTAGGGAACGCGGCTACCATCTTATCTGCTATTTCCACTCAATCTTTAAGTTTGAGTCTCCTCCCCTGTGGAGATTTTTGTCTGGAGTTAATAGTTTTCCTCTCCTCCCTGATCGTCTTCTACTTATATTTTCTTCTGGCTTAGCGTGTTTATCTGTCTCCCCTCTGGACTTTAAAGACCTTTGTGAGCAGCCTGTGCCATGTCCAACTCTGACCCACCGTTCTTGACGAGGACGTGGCCCAAGGAAATTCTAAAAAGGTTCATATGGCAGACTCAGAAAACATGTCCCCTTAGTTCCCTTGCTCGTTCCAGCCTCTGTCACTTATGCACTGTGCTACATGGCCAGATTACTTAACCTTTCTGTGCCAAGCTTTTTTCAATAGTAAGTGAAGTTTGCAATAGTGTCCATCATACAGGGTAACTGCAACTAGTAAAAGACTTACGACATGAAACATGCCTATAAGGTTGTGTTAGTCACTCAGTCCAGGAGTCAATATATGCAACATACCTATAAAGGTGTGTGTGTGTGTGTTAGGCACTCAGTCAAGGACTTATTACAAGTAATATGTCTATAAACATGTGTATGTTAGTCACTCAGCCGTGTCCAACTCTTTGTGACCCCATGGACTATAACCCACCAGGGTCCTCTGTCTATGGGATTCTCCAGGAAAGAATACCAGAATGGGTTGCCATTCCGTTCTCCAAGGGATCATCCCAACCCAGGATTCGAAGCCAGGTCTCCTGTATTGCAAGCAGATTATTTACCATCTGAGCAACCAAGGAGGTGGTAAGTGATAAACACATTTGAAATATTAGATATTAATGTTATATTGGTATAATCACTATGGTTTCACTTTTCACTTTCATGCACTGGAGAAGGAAATGGCAACCCACTCCAGTGTTCTCGCCTGGAGAATCCCAGGGATGGGGGAGCCTGGTGGGCTGCCGTCTCTGGGGTCGCACAGAGTCAGACATGACTGAAGGGATGAAGCAGCATTGTATCATTGTCTCTTTCATGATACTGCCAACAAGTAGTTCTCAAAGTTTGGGATGCTAGATAAATGCTTTTAACACCCAGAATGCTAGACTTCAGGGTCCTGGGCTCTGCATTCTTACAAATAATTCCACATTTTTTAAACACCTTTCCAGCACTGTGGTAATTCTAGAAGAGGTCATAAAATGTTGAGTAATCCTAAGATTCTAAACTGTCACATAAAGATTATGTTAGTATTCCTTACGGTGATTAATACACACACACACAAAAAAAACATACATACCATCGCCTTTAGCTACTGAAATTAAGGCAAACTTTTTTTTTTTTTCCTAGATTATCCTCAATGTCAGAAATGTGTATATATCTGAAATTCATTATCTTTCTTTACCATATTAGGTTGTTTAAAACTATACTTTTGCTGTCTAGCATTTATAACATTAACAATATCTCATATGCTTATTTGAGGCACTCTGTAATTTAAAGTCCACTTGCTTATTTCATGATTTTTGTACATCTTTTGCAGATAAATCAAGTCATTCAAACAACAAAGCAAAATTAATTTTACAGTAGTCATGTTTAAATACACAAGGAGAGACCAATAAAAATCTGTATCTTGCAAGTTTTCTTGCACTGTAGGTCAAATAATAAACTATCCTCCCAAGTATCTGCCTTTTAGTTGAAGTTCTAGAAAATTCTATCTTCACCATTTATTATACTCAAGGCGAGTGTTATTTGCTCTAAAAACTTGCACATGCTGTATTACCAAGTGTGTATAAGGGAGAGTAGATTTGTAAAGCCAATTTTGAACAACTTCAGACAAAAGTTCAATTGACTTTTATTTGGAGTGTAAAATTCAGGATAAAACTCAACACATTCCTTCTGGACTATATGGACAATAGCTAAACAGTTTTTTAAGTCACATTTGAATGTGTCCATTCCTGTTGTGTGCTTATAGGGCCACTCAGTAAATAATTACTTTAATAGAAAATGGGGTAAAGAAAAAATGTAAGTTCAACATCATGTTAGAGAAGTATTTTTAAAATACGTGTTTCTGTAATAAGATCTTTTTGAGTCTAAAACAACAGTCCCAGGCCATAATGGTCTTCTTTGAGACTGTCTATGATAGCCATAAGGTAGAAACAATGAGAAATTAGGGAATTATAGTACATGTTAAAAGCATCCTTAATAGGAAGGGATGGTTCAGACTTAACGTTAAGCTACAATTCTCCCTATTCTGTATATTCTGTACTTCACTTTTAAATTTTCCTTTTAATACCAAGAGACACATTCAAATACCCAAGAGATATGAAATACAAGATATAATGCTTCCTTGTAAGTAGAACAAGTTAACTTTCAAGGCAGTTGGTTATATTATGTTTGGTATCCTGTTTTAGGTTCCATCTTATTTGGCTTCTGCTCCTGAGAGTGTATAATACGACACAATCCATAAGGCTCCTTTTCTTCTTCAATACATATGTTTAAAGCATCTGCTCTGTGCCCAGCACTGTTCTCGGTGCTGGGACAAGAAAGAGCCAAAGGCTTTACCATCACAGAGCTTACATTCTGGCCCCAGGAACAGACACCCATGTTAAAATGAATGAATATACGTCAGATACAGTGAAAAATGCTAGGAAGGAAACGAATGCAGGGCAAGAGCATGGGTGAAGGGTAGCAGGCAATATATATCCGGGAAAGGTGAAACAGGACCATCCAGAGAAACTACACGTTATCACAGGCAAAAGTGAAGGAATCTGTCTCGTAACTGTCTGTGAGGAGTGCTTTAAGAGAAGGAGCTCGCGGGCACAAGGGCCAGGAAGGAGAAGAGTGTTTACTAAGCTCACACTGCTGGCTTTCCTATTTGCTGCCTCCAGCCACTCTACCCACTTTGAAACTTAGAAAGATTAATCACCTTCTAGCTGTTCAGCCTCTGTCTCAAAGGGCTAAGTCTTCTTTTCTTTCTTTTTTTTTTTTTTTTTGTCTTGTACTAATTTTCTAAAAAAAATATTACAAAAGCAGTACATGACTTCTAGTAAAAAATTAAAATTATATAACAAAAGCTTCCCTCTCCAATCTCCTGTCTTACAAGTCACCACTTTAGTTACTTTTCATATCCCATTATTTTTCATTATGTTTTTTTTTTGCATTTATATGCATACTTACAAATAAAACAATCTGTGTGTGGGATTTTTGTATGTATATTGGCACACACACACACACACACACACTCACACACACACACATACACCAGGGCTTCTCTGGTGGCTCAGACGGTAAACAATCTACCCACAATATGAGATACCCGGGTTCCAATCCCTGGATCAGGGAGATTCCCTGGAAAAGGAAATGGCAACCCACTCCAGTATTCTTGCCTGGAGAATCCCATGGACAGAGGAGCCTGGTGGGCTATGGTCCACGGGGTCGTAAAGTCAGACACAACTGAGCAACTAACACACATGTATACACCCTAGAACGACCACTCATTTCTATTCATAGTCAGATACAAAAAATAAGTCCACAGCTCAACCCTTCTTATTTCTAGCTTCTTTGTTTAAACACTGAGTTCACCATAGTGGATTTAGTCCAAAAGTTACTGTAACTGAATTCTTAATTACATCTACCACCAAGAAAATGTATTCTGAGCCTGTCATCACTGTGATCCCTCTCTGTTTATCTTACTTTTTGACTCCAGCTACTAAGTACCTATTAAAATATTTTCTTTCAGAAAATATTTGCGTGTTCACAATGCTGCAGGTAGCAGGACCTCATGAACACAGGACTTCACTTCTTTCTCTCTTCTAGTAAATTCTGCCCTATATTGGCATCTCGGGCTGCATTATTTCTATAATCGACCCAAAGCAGTCAGTTTTGTTTTATTCTGATGGTTACAGGCTTGAGAAAAACTAAAGTAATTTTATATCTTTTGTTTGCTTGGCTCTTTGAACTGCCCAGGGCTTTGCAAAACAATTTTAAAATATAGTTGTGATGGTTTTCTCAAAGTTCATTTTAAAATTTCTCATAAATGGCTTTTTGGATTGTTCCATCGGACTAATACAGAGAACCAAAAATAAAAGAACCATTTTGTTTAACTTCCATGAAGCAAAAAAAAGTTTTAAGTTTTAGTAGGCCAAAGGACTCTAAAAGTTTTTTGCTTTTTTTCTTTTCTAATTTTCTTTTCATGAGCAACTTACAAAAAGGCTCCAGCAATATTCACAATTATACTTACAATTTTCTTCCCACAACTAATTGATGATACAAAACTTGCACCCACAAGCAGCCACAATGACCACAGAATGACAATGACGTGGCCTACGGTCAGCAGTGATTCATTATGCCTGAAATGTTTGCAATTAAACTTAATGGAGGGGAAACAGACCTCTCTTTATAAGCGGTCGTCTCCTTTTTCCCATTGATTCAACCACATTATTAAACACACATAAGAATATATTGTCTCTAAAATTCACTATTTGATTGAAGTGTCTGTTAACTCAAGTTAACACAGACAAACTCAACTATCTGTTTTTAGCAGTGTTTCGAGAAATAAATAATTGTTGTTGATTTAGATTTTCCAAACGTTAACATAGAGCAGAGTCAAGAAAATCAGAATGAAGGTGCAGGGCATTAAAAAGGAAGCTATAATTATCTAAACACACTATGGCAAGAGCAAATTCCAAAATATCATTAAAGACTCCATAAAATATTTTTTAAAGCCTGTAAATAGAGTTGCTGTGATCAGACATGTCCCTCCCATACATACTTTAAAGAATAGGAAATTGAAAGAAAACAAAGCCAATAAAGTAAAATATCCATAAACACCATCAGGAAATCATCAATTAAACTGACCCTCATAGGTTATTTAATAAGGCTTTATAGTAACAAAGATCCCATTAAACCACAGAATAAACAAACACCACACCACTGTTGCCAGTCCCTGTGCCTCTTTTATTTCCTGTCATATATAAGATAGAAAGAACACAGAATATACTTGACTATAACCTTTCTAGATTTGTTAAGTGAGCAAACTTTCCTTCAAACCGAGATCACACCAAAATAAAACTTCCCATTATACTGACCCAAAAGTGAGGACATGGAAAAAATGTCAATCTCTTCAGTCCATTGTTGGACTCTCATTGATACCAACCTTAAAGTCTCCTAAGAATTCAGAATGAATTTAGACTAAGTTATTTCCAGAATGTAGAATAAGAATCTGCCACTATATAATTGTGGAATCAGGCTCCAAAGAACAGAATAGAATATATAATCAGAAAATTACTGAGTTCTCTGAAAAAGCAAAAAAAAAAAAAAAAAAAAAGAAAGAAGAAAGAAAAAAATAATTTGAAAGTGTTCAATTCCTCTTGCAAATATGCAAGAGTAATTTTCTGCAGTTGAATTTAGGTTTCTTTAATCATTTAAGTACCTAGCATGATATTTGAAATATTTTAATCATAAAATTCTATTGTTTTTTAGAATTTTAAATGTATATTTTGTTACTTAATGAGAACGTTATGGTGTAAACATCTTAAGATATTCAAGACACAGTAGTTTATAAAGCTGAGATTTTATATAAAGGCAACACAAATTCCGCTAGCCAGTAGGAGTCAGAACAGACCTCTAGATCTTCTAAAATTACATTCTTTTATTCTCTCTTCTTCCTTTGCTATTTTGTTGTTCTATTCTAACTTTCTACCATCTATTTGCTTTTTCAACCAATATTCAGCTAAGAAGCATATTTTGTACTAAGGCATTTTTCCAGGCACTTACCTGGACACAAAAAGAAAATAAGACAAAAGTTTCCCATTATATTTTAATGCAAACAAAAGAAATATATACTGTGATATGTCAGAAGGTCCTAAGTGTCAGGCAGAAAACTAAATTAAGAGTTTGGACAGAGGGTAATTGTAATTATAATTATTGGTATGGGCACTCTTTGTCCCATGGGACCAAATGATTGGTTAGCTCCACTAAGAGTGACTGAACATTCTCCTGTGGTCATAGGCCCAGACTCAAGCAAGATCCATTTCACCTTTACAAGCACACAGACATGGATATTTATCCCACACAGCTGTTAATTACATGTGGCTTTTCCCATGATTAATTAAATGTGGCCTTGACCTTCGTCTTTACTTTGCTTCAAGTTACAATCTTTGCACCAAGTCAAACCATTTTTTTTCTAATGGATTCTTCATCTCCCTTTGGAACTCCTGGTGGGATTCAATTACATTTTTCAATTTTCTTGTTTTGCTCCCTTTATTGTGAGACATGCAGCGCTAACGTGAATTCCCTATCTGAAAAATTATCCATTTTCTTATCCAATCTTCTGTAATTGACAGGTTGCCCCATTCTGCAATAGAATACATAGTTTTACAAAGTATTCCTTGTCTACCAAGGCATTCATACGGCTTGAACAGAAATCAGGTATCATCTCAAATAATTATTCTCAACTCTGGCTTGATTTTTGCATCAGCTGGGTAACTAAAAATATTGATGCCTGGACCTGGAATGCCTACCAAAAGTTTCATTTCAATTGTCTGAGCTAGGACTCAGGCATTGGTATTGTCAAAAATCTCCCTAGGTTCTTTCACTGTTCAGCCAAGGACTGCAAGAAACTCGAATGAGCATTTTTGTTCATCCTGAGTCAGTATCACTGGTATAAAGTGGGAGACTTTTAGAAATGCAGAATCTCAGGCCCCATCCCAGAACTACTGAGTCTGGGATTTTTAAAACTTTTTATTTTGTGTTAGGGTATAGCCAGTTAACAACACTGTGATAGTTTCAAGTGAGAAACGAAGAGACTCAGCCCTGCATA
Source organism: Ovis aries (assembly GCF_016772045.2). NCBI lineage: Eukaryota > Metazoa > Chordata > Mammalia > Artiodactyla > Bovidae > Ovis > Ovis aries. The sequence goes on from NC_056060.1 coordinate 94,462,971, forward strand.
CGTGGGTATCCATTCTCCCCCAAACTCCCCTCCCATCCAGGCTGCTACATAACACTGAGCAGAGTTCCCTCTGCTCTATAGAAGGCCCTTTTTGGTTATCCATTTTATTTTATTTTATTTTTTTTAGTTTTTTATTTTTTAAATTTTAAAATCTTTAATTCTTACATGCATTCCCAAACATGAACCCCCCTCCCACCTCCCTCCCCATAACATCTTTCTGGGTCATCCCCATGAACCAGCCCCAAGCATGCTGCATCCTGCGTCAGACATAGACTGGCGATTCAATTCACATGATAGTATACATGTTAGAATGTCATTCTCCCTAAACATAGCAGTGTGTCCATGTCCATTCCAAACTCCATAACTATTCCTTACCCATGTCAGACTCACAGACTTAGAGAATGAACTTATGGTTGCTGGAGGGGAAGGGTGAGGGAAAGAACCCGAATTTTCAACAAGATCCTAGGTGATCTTTATGTGTACTAAAGTTAAAGGAGCACTGCCCGAGATACACACTTTCATTTTGCAGGTAAGATAATTAGGAGTAGAGAAATCATTTGCCCTGCCGGTGGTTGGTATAGCAAAGTAAGGGAGGGTTTTGGGGTGTGAAGCCAGGTGTTAGGTATCTCCATCATGAGCTGCCCCTCTTGGCTACATATGGTCCTCAGTACAAAGAACTGTTAATTATTGTAAGTGACTGGAACCATGATGCAATTGGGAAAAAAAAAAAAATCCCTGCATGGACTAATTAAGGACAGAAGAATATACATTATTGTTAAATAAAAATTATAAAATACTTTAAAATAAAAATCACTTTTTAGAGCAAAAGGACTTGAGTAATTAATACTGGTAATGTGCTCCTACTTTAATGAATATATATAAATTTACTTGTCATAAAGATCTTGTAGAAACCTTTAAAATATATATAGCAGTCTCTTGCTGCTGCTAAGTCACTTCAGTCGTGTCCGACTCTATGAGACCCCATAGACAGCAGCCCACCAGGCTCCGCCATTCCTGGGATTCTCCAGGCAAGAACATTGGAGTGGGTTGCCATTTCCTTCTCCAATGCATGAAAGTGAAAAGCGAAAGTGAAGTCGCTCAGTCATGTCCGACAGTCTAGCAATACATTTTCTCAAGGAGACTGCCCTATGGTATTTCTTTTGCTTTGTTTTACTTGGTTAATCCTTTTATCAAAAACTGAACAAAAGTAAATGTTTAATAGACAGTAAGTATCATAAATTCCAAGATAGTAAAATTAGCTTTAATGTGCTTTTCCCCTTCAGAAAAGCAATTTGATTGATGTCAAAACATTTAAATATGGTTTAGGGCACACAGAATGTTCTAAAAATAAACAAAAAAATTTTTTTCTTTTTAACTAAAGAAAATGCCTAGAAGAATTTGCAACCTAATCTGCACCCATTCAGCTCTTTATTACCAAATACAAAGATCTTTGAGCAGAAAGCACGATTTATTAATAAAGATTGGCTTGGACACTTTTTGTGTGGACATTCCAGTTTCTTTACCTTTATGGAAGAATATGGCTACATCTCTCCTATTACCATAAATATTTTCCTATGAGGTAAAATATTTAAAATATCTATTTTCAAAGAATAGAAACTGTATATTTAAGTTAAGCAAAATCACTTAAAATGAGGTAGTTCTCACATTTATCATAATTCAAAACTACAATAAAAAGTCCCCATGTGAGGTTACAGTGCTGTGTTCTACTACATACTAGTATCTTTAAAAAAAATGGAGTCATTATTAATTTAAGTAGGTAATTATTTGGGTCCTTATTGAGTAAGATTTTATTCCCCCCTCAAGGAAGCTTGGGGCTTTCCAGGTGGCACAGAGGTAAAGTATTCACCTGTTGTGCAGGAGACACAGGAGACATGGGTTCGATCCCTGGGTTGGGAAGATCCCCCAGAGAAGGAAATGGCAACCCACTCCTATATTCTAGACCGGGAGATCCTACAGACAGAGGAGCCTGGCGGGCCACAATCCTTGGGGTCGCAAAGAGTTGGACAAGACTTGGTAACTAAACTGCAGCAGCAGCAGCAATGAACCTTGAGAAATAATTGTTTTATAAGATAGTGTCATTTGTGTCTTATTTGAGCTAGTAACTATCTTCATTGATTTTGGATGAACTATCTCCTTAGCAGTTACACTTACACCAAATTAATTTCACATCAGGAATATGTCCCCAAAAGTATATCTTTCACCCATATCCTTTACTACAGGTTTATATGATTTTTATCATAATTTACTCTCCACTCAACTCTTATAAGATTTGCTTTCTCATTCTCACAATCGGGATATATTGTACTGTTTGAATCTACAAATCCCATTAAACTATTTCTAAGTCACAGGCTGCAAATCAGAAGTGGCTGTGCTGAATTCAGAACAAGAATAAAATGCCCCAGAGGTAAAAAAAAAAAAAAAAAAAAAAAAGACACTTCAAGAGATAATGAACAGACCTTCCTACTTAGACTAATATGTTTGAAATCCAAAACTTGAAATTGAGATCCAAATTTTGTTCCAAACATTTTGAAAATAAAAGTGCACACACTTTTGATATTTAAGATGTTAATTTAAAGATAACTTGAAAGGTCCTTTCCTCAAATTTGCCCTGTGCTAACTACAGAAAATAGACACAGAAGAAAAGGAAATCAGATCTAGAAATGGAGAGAGTAAAACAGATTTCCGGAGAAAGGGAGAGAGGAGAAAGGTGGATGGTGAGCAGGTAACATTTCAAACCTGGAAAAATTCAGTAGTTAGAAGCATACATTAAAAAGGACAAATGTCCTTTGATTACTGTGAGTGGAAGAAACAGGGGTGCTTTAAACATCCCAGCTTATATATAATGACCCACACAAACTTCATTAAAAGAACATTACAGCTGTTTCAGGAAATTCACAGTTCGGGGTGAAATATAACATATGTCCGCGATACCGACACACAGCAGGGTGCGTGAAGATAGCTATTAGGCTGGCTCCCTGTTGTGCCAGGTACTAAGGACATATGGCGCCTTTCACCCTTGACTAACATTCCCTCCCTTTCATTGTTTCCTGCAGTAAGTTGAACGTCTTCTGAATATTGTTTCCCAGTCTAAGGACTGAGTTCTCATCGACAACTATCCCCCATGACAACACACATATATGCATTCATACATGTATGTTGACATTTCAAGTGTTGGCTGTCGGGGGAAGTAGAAATGCTTACTACTATGTTGACATAAGCATTTACTAAACTTCAGTCCTCAATAAATACGGTCAAAAGATGTTTCTATTCCTTAGCATATCTTCTGTAGGGGAAAAAAAAATCACAAGGACAATGAGCTTCTCCTTTTGCAGAGAGATTTTTCTCTGTGTAATCTACTGTACTTGGCAATACATCACCATGACTAATCAATCTGCAAACAAGTTTAACATGAAACGATGACAACAGTGCCATAAGTGGGCTGCAGAATGGAACAAGGTGTTATCTCTAAACTAAAGGAGGAAATGTTATAGATAATGAGAGAGGGAAAACAACAAGAAATGTGGGTAAACAAGAAGGATTCTTCGGAATGAAATACAAGAAATTCAGCATTTTCTTCACCACATGAAGCAAATGTAATTTCTGAAGTTCATCCTAATATTCAGGGGCTTTCCTGGTGCTCAGGGTAAGAATCCACTTGCAATGCAGAAGACACAGGAGATGCTAGATTCAATTCCTGGGTTCAGCTCAGTTCAGTCGCTCAGTGGTGTCCGACTCTTTGTGACCCCATGAATCGCAGTATGCCAGGCCTCCCTGTCCATCACCAACTTCCGGAGTTCACTCAGACTCACGTCCATCGAGTCAGTGATGCAATCCAGCCATCTCATCCTCTGTCATCCCCTTCCCCTCCTGCCCCCAATCCCTCCCAGCATCAGAGTCTTTTCCAATGAGGAAGATCTAATATACAAACATACTTATGAACATATTTGTTGAGGATTATAAATATAATATAATGCTTATGTCAAAATAACAGTCAACTTCCTCCCCCTCCGACAGTCAGCGTTTGATTGAAATGTCTACATTCAATGAATATTCAGGTAAGAAACATTGTATAATCCTACTTGGTATCTCCAGTGTGTAAGACCAGGCTAGCACACTTTTGTTATTTCCATTAATTCTGTTTTTTTTCTCTTTTTTTCCCATTTGTTTAACTGCAGTATAGTTGATTTAAATATTTTAGGCATATAGCAAAGTTACACACATACATATACATGTTTTTTTTAGATTATATTTACTTATAGGTTATTATAAATGATATTGAATACAGTTACCTGTGTTATACACTAGGTGCTTGCTATCTATTTTAAATATACTAGTATCTACCTGCTAATAAGGAGAAGGAAATGGCAACCCACTCCAGTACTCTCGCCTGGAAAACTCCATGGATGGAGGAGCCTGGTAGGCTACAGTCTATGGGGTCGTAAAGAGTCAGTCACCGCTGAGCGACTACACTTTCTTTCTGTCTATAGTTTCTTTAGGAGAAGGAAATGACAACCCACTCCAGTGTTCTTGCCTGGAGAATCCAGTAGACAGAGGGCCCTGGTGGGCTACAGTCTATGAGGTTGCAGAGAGTCGGACACGACTAAGCAACTCACTCACACACACACACACACACACACACACACACACACACACCCCTGTTAATAGCAAATTCCCAATGTATCTCTCACCTTCCCTTTCCCATTTGATTCTCTAAGTTTGTTTTCTCTGTCTGTGAGCCTATTTCTGCTTTGCAATAAGTTCTTTTGTATCACTGTCTATAGGACTGTCCATGTTGCTGCAAATGACATCATTTCATTCTTTTTATGGCTACTATTCCATTGTGTGTGCATATATACAGACCATATGTATGCATAGAATATTCTCTTTATCTATTCATCTGTTGCTGGACACTTAGGTTGTTATGTGTCTTGTTTACTGTAAATCGTGTTGCTATGAACACTGAGGGGGCATGTTTCTTTTTGAATTAGAGTTTTCATCTTTTCCAGATACATTTCCAGTCCTCGGATTGCTGGGCCCTCGCCAGTATTATTATTTGTAGACTTTTTAATGATGGCCATTCTGACCACTGTGAGGTGACACCTCATGTTAGTTTTGATTTGCATTTTTCTAAAAATTAGTGATATGAGCATTTTCTCATGTGCTTGTAGGCCATATGGACGTCTTCTTTGGTGAAAGGTCTATTTAGGTCGTCTTCTCGTTTTTTGATTGGGTTGTTTGTTTTTGATATTGAGCTGTATAAGATGATTGTTCATTTGGAGATCTACCCCTTGTTGATCATGCTGTTTGAAAGTGTTTTCTCCCACCGTGTAAGTTGTCTCATTTTCATTATGGTTTCCTTTGCTTTGCAAGAACTTTTTAAAGTTTAATTAAGTTTCACTTATTTTTGTTTTTATTTCCATTATTCTAGGAGATGAATCCAAAAATATGGCTGTGATTTATGTCAAAGAGAGTTCTGCCTATGCTTTTCTCTAGGAGTGTTACAGTATCCAATTTTATATTTAAATCTTGAATTCAGTTTATTTTTGTATATGGTGTTAGAGAATGCTCTAATTTAATTCTTTGACATGTATCTGTCCACTATTCCCAGCACTATTTATTGAAGAGATTCTCTTTTCTCTATTGGATATTCTTGCCACCATTTTATAGATTAATTGACCATATGTGTGTGAATTTATTTCTGAACTTTCTAAATTGTTCCACTGATCTATGTGTCTGTTTTTGCACCAGTTACATACTTTTCTGATTGGTATAGCTTGGTAGTATAGTATGCACTCAGGGAATGTGGTACCTCAAGCCCCATTCTTCTTGGTTGAGACTGTTTTGGCTATTTGAGTTATTTTGTGTTTCCATACAAATTTTCATTTTTTTTAAAATTTCAGTTCTGTGAAAAATGTCATTGGTAAATTTATAGGCAATCTGTAGATTGCCTTGGTTAGTATGGTCATTTTAACAATATTGATTCATCCAGTCTAAGCATATTCAGCTTTTTTTTTAATCAGTGTTTTATAGTTTTTTTGAGTACATAAAGGTCTTTTGCCTCCTTTAAGCAGGCCCAGCATACTTTTGCTCTCTTTTTCTCACATTAGGAAGATTTGTATAAAGAGATAAGACATAATATACATTTAAATTGTATTTTAAGAAAGTACATTTACTAGATTTTTAATCCCAAGGCCTTTGGAAATAACAAAATAGGTACCACCAACCATATTTCACTCATTTTGGTTGGTTAAAAGGAAAAAACAACAACAACAAAAAAAAAACCTAAGATGCTTCAGCCTTCTTCCTTCACTTACTTATCCAATGACTTAATCCTCACTCATTTTTCTCTCACCAAATCCCCAAGACACAGCACTGCGTGGAGAAAAGTATAGAGAAAAGGGAAAAGATGGTAAGAAAAGAAATTGAATTTTAAGAAAAAAGTAGACCAATGGAAGAGGACAGAAAAGGCACCACATATCTTCAGGGGATGTAACTGCTGGGCCACTGAATTCTGTGTATGACATGCCAAGCTGCGCTTGGTCACTCAGGGAAAGGGCTCGCCAACACCTAAAGTGAAGTAAGAACATATCATCTGTGTGCTTTAAAGCAGAGTCCTGGTGGGGATGGAACACAAGGCAGCTTATAGCAGAGCAAAGGCATGAACCTGGAGGAAAAGGAATCCGCTGGAGTTGAAGTTCTGCTAATTTCTTCTCATTGTGTGGTCCTGGCCAATTTACCTGACCTGACCTTCAATTGCTTATGAAGGATCCTTCATTGAAAGAATCATACTTAAGTCGAATACTGTGGGAAGACTAAATGAGATCGCCCACACGAAAAGCATATTGAAATGCATTTCGCAAATGTTCTGCAAGCCCTCCAATCTCGCGGCTCAGCAGCAGTGAGGTGAAAAGCTTCTGAGACTCCATTTCCTATGAGCTGGTGAAGTTTTCCAGCTGGGGTGCAAAGGCTTTTGCCAGGATTGGCCCCGAGTATTTGCTGAGAGAAAATTTAAATGAAAATAGCCTACGTTTATTTAACTATCTTAACTTTCCAAGAAATGTATTTCTTCCATGTCATATATGATTTATTCCCTGAACCACCAGGAATCTTTTAAACCAGATATTCTCCCCCACTTTCTGAGCATGCCCCAGTCATGAGAAATCAGACATCCTACATAAAACAATCTGCTTGTTGACTGAAAAAGAATTAGAGCCCCATCAGCTTATTCTCAGTCCAGAGAAGTTTCAATCTGTATTTTAGACTGAGTGTGTGTCTGTCATTCAGTCGTGTTCAACTCTTTGTGATCCCATGGATGACAGCCCACCAGGTTCCTCTCTCCATAAGATTCTCCAGGTGAGAATACTGGAGCGGGTTGCCATGCCCTTCTCCAGGGGATCTTCCCAACCCAGGAATTGAACCCGGGTCTCCTGCATTGCAGGCAGATTTTTAAATGTCTGAGCCACTAGGGAAGCCCTCAGGCTGAGTCAGTTCTCTTCAGTTACTCAGTCGTGTCTGATTCTTTGTGACCCCATGCACTGCAGCATGCCAGGGCTCCCTGTCCATCACCAATTCTCAGAGCCTACTCAAACTAATGCCTGTCGAGTTGGCAATACCATCCAAACATCTCATCCTCTATCATCCCCTCTCCTCCCACTTTCAATCCTTCCCAACATCAGGGTCTTTTCTAATTAGTCAGTTCTTCCCATCAGGTGGCCAAAGTATTGGAACTTCAGCGTCTGTCCTTCCAGTGAATATTCAGGACTGATTTTCTTTAAGATTGACTGGTTGGATCTCCTTGCAGTCCAAGGGACTCTCAAGAGTCTTCACCAACACAATACTTCAAAAGCATCAATTCTTCTGTGCTCAGTTTTCTTTATGGTGCAACTCTCACATACATACATGACTATTGGAAAAATCGTAGCTTTGACTAGATGGACCTTTGACTAGATGACTTATAGACCTTTGTTGTTAAGTAATGTCTCTGTTTTTAATATGCTGTCTACGGTGTCATAGCTTTTCTTCCAAGGAGCAAGTGTCTTTTAATTTCATGGCTGCTGTCACCCTCTGTAGTGATTTTGGAGCCCACGAAAATAAAGTCTCTTATGGTTACCACTGTTTCCCCATCTATTCGCCATGAAGGGATGGGACTGGATGCCATGATCTTTGTTTTTTGAATGTTGAGCTTTAAGCCAATTTTTTCACTCTCCTCTTTCATCTTCATAAGAGGCTCTTTTAGTTCCTCTTCACTTTCTGCTGTAAGGGTGGTGGCATCTGCATGTCTGAGGTGATTGATATTTCTCCCGGCAATCTTGATTCCAGCTTGTGCTTCATCCAGCCAGGCATTTCGCACGATGTACTCTGCATAGAAGTTAAATAAGCACGGTGACAATACACAGCCTTGACAATACACAGGAAAGTACTTCTTTCCTGATTTGGAACCAGTCTGTTGTTCCATGTCCAGTTCTAACTGTTGCTTCCTGACCTGAATACAGATTTCTCAGGAGGCAGATCAGCTGGTCTGGTATTTCCATCTTTTTAAGAATTTTCCACAGTTTGTTGTGATCCACCTAGTCAAAGGCTCTGGGATAAGTCAATAAAGCAGAAATAGATGTTATTCTGGAATTCTCTTGCTTTTTCTATGATCCAACAGATGTTGGCAGTTTGATCTCTGGTTCCTTTGCCTTTTCTAAAACCAGCTTGATCCTCTGGAAGTTCTCGATGCACATAATGTAAAAGCCTGGCTTGAAGAATTTTGAGCATTACTTTACTAGTGTGTGAGATGAGTGCAATTGTGTGGTAGTTTGAGCATTCTTTGACATTGCCTTTCTTTGGGATTGGGATGATAACTGACCTTTTCCAATCCTGTGGTCACTGCTGGGTTTTCGAAGTTCGTGGGCATATTGAGTTCAGTACTTTAACAGCATCATCTTTTAGGATTTGAGATAGCTCATCTGGAATTCTATCACCTCCACTATCTTTGTTCATAGTGATGCTTCCTAACACCCACTTGACTTCATACTCCAGGATGTCTGGCTCTAGTTGAGTGATCACACCATCGTGGTTATCTGGGTCATGAAGATCTTTTTTGTATAATTCTTCTGTGTATTGCTGTCACCTCTTCTTAATATCTTCTGCTGCCATTAGGTCCATACTGTTTCTGTCCTTTTTAGAATGTGCTGTTTTCTCTATAGAAAAGAGAGATGACTTTAGCTGCAGCCTGTCCCCCTTGGGGTTAGGGAGCTGTATTTGAGTCATGGGTATAGAAATTTATCAACCTCACTTTTGCCAAATTATCCATTCAATAACTGTCAAGTTCCATTTCTGTCCTTCACTTGACGTGTTTAGAGGCAGGTGAGTTCTACATCTTCTCTTTTTATTAGCCTGGTTATCGAAAGGTATGTAAGCCTAGCCTATGCTAAAGTAAGGGATAAAACATGCGAGAGGCTAAAATCACAGTCTTTTATCCACGGCATGTTGACTGAGGGGTCTGACCTTGTCCTTGTCATTTTTATTTGGGGACCAAGACTGACAGATGGCAACTAAATGGAGCATTGTTAGAGGCCATAGAAGAGGGCAAAGGGGAAAAATCCTGGAAGTCTTATGGTGGCAATGTGATGCTCAGGCAGGAACTGCCTCTCGCAACGTACTAACCACAAACACCAAGGCGCAACATCCCATAAAAGACGAAGAGCCAGAAGAATGTGGTGCAAAGCATTAACAAGTCCCTCCATATTTCACAATGAAAGCAAGCCCCAGAAAAATTTCCCACGCAGGCAAACATGTATTAGCAATCAACCACAAAGTCAGTCATATGTCTATTTATTTGCCTCCTATTTTTTTGTAAAGCCCAAAATTTCATTGGGGTTTTTCTACACTTTTTGGCCAACCCAATAGAGTCCAGTCAGAAGACATAGTCCTGCATGCTGCAGGAAGAACAAGGGACAATGACTCTCCAGACCTGGTCCAAAGGTCTTTAGTTTGCTGAGCTGGCTGGATTATTTGAGCTACAGAACCCAAATAATTATGGTGGTAGGGCCATGACATATCTTGAACCTTATCCATTTCATCCATAAAAAGTAATTTCTAGCAAACTGTACACTAATTAACAAAATATTTGTTGTCAGTTTCAATAAGGAGTTTGAAAAACCTGAATAGTCACCTCTGGCAGCAGAGTTCTATTTAGTAAATCAAATGCAGACTGACTGTCCCTTGCTGCAGAACAAGCCACCTTACAGCTCAACAGCATACGATAATAAACATGCATTTCTCATGCTTCTGGAGTGTGCAGCTCAGGGAGGGGTGAGTCTTGCACCAGTCCGTGAGTTGGCTCTGCTCCACACGTCCTACTTCTTTCTCCTAGGAGTAACAGACTCCCCGGAATGTTCTTTTCTGGCCACGGCAGAAGTGCAAGAACTCAACCAGAAACATGGAAGGAGTCCTGAAACCCAAGCTCAGAACTGGTACACCTCCATCACTGGGCCGAAACAAGTCCCACAGCTGAAGTGTGGAAGTCGCTCAGTCATGCCTAATGGACTGCAGCCTGCCAGGCTCCTCTGTCCTTGAAGTTCTCTAGGCAGGGTCAGGATCAAAAGGTAGGAAAGTTCCAGGAGCGTATTACAAAGCAACAGGGAATTGAGATGGGGTATCTATCTCGGGTCTCCCGCATTGCAGGCAGTCTTTTTACCCTCTGACCCATCAAGGAAGCCCTACAGAATAATCACAGGGCTTCCCTGGGAGCTCAGTTGGTAAACAATCCTCCTGCAATGCAGGAGACTCCAGTTCAATTCCTGGGTCAGGAAGATCCCCTGGAGAAGGAAAAGGCTAAGTACTCGAGTTTTCTCAGGCTTCCCTGGTGGCTCAGAGGGTTGAGAATCTGCCTGCGATGAAGCAGACCTTGGTTCAATCCCTGGGTTGGGAAGATCCCCCTGGAGGAGGGCATGACAACCCACTCAGTATTCTTGCTTGGAGAATCCCCATGCACAGAGTGGGCTATAGTCCCTGGGGTCACAGAGTCAGACATGACTGAGAGACTAAACATAGCACAGCACAGAATAACTGCAGTGATGACTGCAGTCTAATATACACTCCTGCTGCTGCTGCTGAGTCGCTTCAGTCGTGTCCGACTCTGTGCGACCCATAGACGGCAGCCCACCAGGCTCCCCGGTCCCTAGGATTCTCCAGGCAAGAACACTGGAGTGGGCTGCCATTTCCTTCTCCAATGCATGAAAGTGAAAAGTGAAAGTGAAGTCGCTCAGTCGTGTCCGACTCTTCGTGACCCCATGGACTACAGCCCACCAGGCTCCTCCCTCCATGGGATTTTCCAGGCAAGAGTACTGGAGTGGGGTGCCATCACCTTCTCCTACAGAACAAATAAAAATTGACTCACATATTCATACATCACTTATTCCAGTTTTCAAATTTCAAAATCCCACTGCTTACAGTGGGTTCTGATTTGTGCAGAACCCCATCACATGACTCCTAGCTGGAGTCTCTGACGATTACCGCTTTAGTAAAAATCAGTATTTTCTGAGAGCTCTAAAGTGTACTAGGCAGAACAAAGGAAAGGAATTAGATCATTCTTCCAGCAGCTTGAAGCAGAATAAGGCATCAAGATAAAGGACTTAATTCTACAACTATTCTGAGTTAAGATCAAAGACAGTCAATTCTCCGAACATGAAACAAAAAGGTGATATGACATTTTGTCCCCTTCATGTATAAAATTATACAGATGACTCACATTTGTTTGACCATATACCTGTAGTTTATACTTTACAGAGCCTGGGCTAATAGAAAAGAAAAACTGATTCCCTGTGAGATGTTTAAAATTCAGTGGGTTGGAATGTTGCTCCGAGTACATAAGTTTCACAAAGAATAAAATGGTTCTGAAGAGAATTTTAGCTTCGTCTGATATCTGGTCATATTGTAACCATAAAAGTCTGTTTGTAGGTAGAGGGGTCTGGGGAGTGACAAAGTGCTATGTTCTCCTGATCAGGAAGTCTCAGAATAAGCTTGAATAATCCATGTGAAAACTATAAGATGTATCGTCATTTTCTCTGAATTTTACTAAAGCAATTTTAAAGTTTATTGGCAGCAGATAAAAGCTGATATTACAACCTGGTCCGTGTTGGTTTCTGCCACATAAAGGAGATCTAACACTGATTTTGTGCAGGAAGCATATGCCCCCTTAATTACACAGAGCATTAAGTTACTAACAGGAGAATTGAGACCCATATGGCTCTTTAGGATCAGCAGTCAGAAGGTAACAGAGACTAGGATTTCTGTGCTAACTAACAGAGATACCGTGCAATAGAAGTTTCTTTTATAACTAGAAAGCAGTGCAGAATTTCATCATTTGACTTGGCTCATTCAAAAGCTTTTTACATTGTTCTAAGAATGGCTGTGGTAATGTAACACCCACTTAGATCGTTTTGACCCAGTCTGTCATATTTGTGGAGCAGCACTGACTGGACTGCATTGTGATGCCACTATTTATTTACTCACAGAAGTGTGGGCTCTTCTAGGTCAAGGGCTCCAGCTTAGGCAGTTGAGTTAACTTGTCCTCAATCTGAACACTCTCACTTAAGACTGAGCCATCTTTGATGTCTCTAAAGACCGGGTGAGGTTATCATTATGTTACTATAGAGAAAGTTAACATGTTGCAGAAATAATAAAAAAAAATGTGAATATTATTTTCTTTTTATGTACAATAGATTTTGATGATGAACAATAACTAAATGACCAGAAAGTGAGTGCTGCTTTAGCGGGTGAAAAGGAACCAAGTGGCTTTATTTTGAACTTGATATTTATACCAGGATAGGATTTTTGAGACCTATTTTTCAAAGATGACTTTAATAGATCATTTTAACTTCTAAGTTATGAGAGTCTCAAATGTGCAATATTGAAACTTTTTTTTATAACTTTAAAATAATGTTTATAACGCCTGCGGGTTTATGTTCCTTATGAAGATGCAGCTACAAGAAAGATGACCCTCGATAGATAAGGGACAAAGTAAAGGGAGCTAAACCTCTATATTCCCTATCACACACAAGGCTTTCACTTCATTCTTTAAAACTATTTCTTTAAGTTCAATGAGGTATCAGAAAGACGTACTTGTGCTTTTATCTTATTTACGATGCTTCATGGAAAAATCAAACTTTCTTTAGTTCTGAAACATCAGAATTACCTTTTCAAGTAAAGGAAAGGATTTAAAGGTTATCACTACTTCTTCAAACAAATAATAATATACATAATTTAAAATTATCATTTATCAAAGTTGCTACATTAAGCAGCCTTTTTCATGTTAAAATGTATCATGGGTCATTGAACATAATGATAATCATAATTTAATACATGTTAAGTAAGAGAATGGATAATGACTAAAAGTGAAATTAAATTGACAGTTCCTTGAAATAAATGTGTAATTTAATTTAAAATAAATGTGTAATTACTGTATCATTAAATAAATGTTATGTATTTGCAAAAATAGTGTATGTGTGCCCTATATACACACAAGCAGACATGTTTAATAGGCATATAATTTTGGAGATTGCTTATAACAATGTTGATTCTGTCTCATCTCAACGATCCACTTACTAGGTTTAGTTGAAAGTGAGATGCCTAAGAATGTAATACAAAGACATCATTTTGTTCACATGTGGGAATTTGTTGATTACATTGTACTGACCTTTGCCAAATGTGATTACAACACTACGTGATTCCATTTCACTGAGTTTTGGGTTATGAAAAATTTTTCTGAATCGTATTGCCAATTTACACCAGTCACTGGGAAAAGGTACCCCTGCGTGTGCTGCATTTATATATATATATATATATATATTGGAGAATAAAAACTTAAAGGGCAGTGAACAGTCATAGTGCCTTTGCCTGCAGTCCCCGTACTAGGTAAGTCCCAAGGAATAGGAGATTAGGGAGAAGAGAAAGAGTTACAATGAAGTACATGTGGAAAGTATCTTCTCACTTTTAAAGAAATAAGCACACTTTTAAATTATTCTTATTGTTCTTTAAGGTAAGAAATATATTCCTCCATTTTTTTTATTCTCGAATTCATATTCTCAATTAAAACAAAAATAGGCCTTGGAAATTTAAGTAATTAAAAGACAATAATAAAATCAAATAAGCAAAGAATAGAAAGTTTATGCTACATTTACCATAATAATTGAATCTTCTAGATGCTACAGAATACATAAAAAAATATGTTGTACAACAGTCTCCATAATCTATTCTTATCCCAGTGCTACATTCCTGCTAATACATGCCGTATCCTGCATTTTGGCTGGACTGCACCAGACTGCAAGCAGTTATCAAAACTGGTGTCCTTATTCCACCTTCACAACGGATGTGCCTGGAACTTTCCTGGTAACTTCCTACTAATATTTTCAACCCCAGATCAAATGACCCCATGGAACAAAGCCCATCCAGGCTTTTGTGGGCATCAGTCCCTGCCCCTTAGCATACAGTAGCACATGCGTCCTCTGCTATCGCTCCTGTGACATGTAAAAGTCAAAATTATTCACCGTCCTCTTAGACGGCAAGACTGTAAATGTAAAGAAATGTTCTATTTACTTTGTAATAGACCTTTTTTTGTTGCTGTTTATGGGCTAACTTATGTCTGACTCTCTTCTGACCCCACAGATTGTGGCCTGCCAGGCCTCTCTGTCCATGGAACTTTCCAGGCAGGAGCACTGGAGTGAGTAGCCATTTCCTTCTTCTGGGGATCTTCCCGACTGACCCAGGGATCAGACCTGCATCTCCTGTGTCTCCTGCATTGGCATTACCACTGAGCTTCTTGGGAAGCAAAAGGCACTTCAGAAGCCTCATTAAGCAACATGTTTGATACCAAATTTAACCATTTAAATTTTAACAGTGTAGAAACTTTCTAACTCCTCTAGTCTAATACAAAGCCATATTTTTAAAAGGAAAGGTATCTTTAAATCTACATACAAGTGACATAATCAGATTATCGTAGTGTGCTCTACAAGATCATTTTAATGTAGTGGAATTGATATTTGTCTCTCTAATGTAAAGTGCTAGCTTCACTCAGCCTATAAAATCCCTGAGAATATAGTTCATACCATGGAACTCTGGGACTCAACAAACCAACTTCAGTGACCAACAAAAATAAACATGAATAAATGCTTGATTATTTCGATGTTAACAAATGTCAACTGGCATATATTCCCTAATTATTATGTAACATAAATAATTGTATGACTTTTTCCCTCTTTTTCTTATGCCTTAATGTTCTCTTGACTGTGTGGATCACAATAAACTGTAGAAAATTGTGAAAGAGATGGGAATAGCAGACCACCTTGACCTGCCTCTTGAGAAACCTATATGCAGGTCAGGAAGCAACAGTTAGAACTGGACATGGAACAACAGACTGGTTCCAAATAGGAAAAGGAGTATGTCAAGGCTGTATATTGTCACCCTGTTTATTTAACTTCTATGCAGAATACATCAATGGAAACTCTGGGCTGGAAGAAGCACAAGCTGGAATCAAGATTGCCAGGAGAAATATCAATCACCTCAGATATGCAGATGGCACCATCCTTATGGCAGAAAGTGAAGAAGAACTAAAAAACCTCTTGATGAAAGTGAAAGAGGAGAGTGAAAATGTTGGCTTAAAGCTCAACATTCAGAAAACTAAGATCATGGCATTGGGTCCCATCACTTCATGGGAAATAGATGGGGAAACAGTGGAAACAGTGTCAGCCTTTACTTTGGGGGGCTCCAAAATCACTGCAGATGGTGACTGCAGCCGTGAAAGTAAAAGATGCTTACTCCTTGGAAGGAAAGTTATGACCAACCTAGATAGTATATTGAAAAGCAGAGACATTACATTGCCAACAAAGGTCCGTCTAGTCAAGGCTATGGTTTTTCCAGTAGTCATGTGTGGATGCGAGAATTGGACTGTGAAGAAGGCTGAGCACTGAAGAATTGATGCTTTTGAACTGTGGTGTTGGAGAAGACTCTTGAGAGTCCCTTGGATTGCAAGGAGATCCAACCAGTTCATTCTAAAGGAGATCAGTCCTGGGTGTTCATTGGAAGGAATGATGCTGAAGGTGAAACTCCAATACTTTGGCCACCTCATGCAAAGAATTGACTCATTGGAAAAGACTCTGATTCTGGGAGGGATTGGGGGCAAGAGGAGAAGGGGACGACAGAGGATAAGATGTCTGGATGGCATCACCGACTCAATGGACATGAGTTTGGGTAAACTCCGGGAGTTGGTGATAGACAGGAAGGCCTGGCGTGCTGCAATTCATGGGGTCGCAAAGAGTCGAACATGACTGAGCGACTGAACTGAACTGAACTAATGTTCTCTAGTTTGGTAAATTGTCACAGAGTACTTATTCCTTTTGTCTAAATTCCCTTCCTAGCCATTTTGCTGAGAATATTTTCCATACCTTTGAAGATTCAGCTTACCCCTTCCCAAGTAAACTCGCTCACACCATTTCCATCACTCTACCTCACGCTAAGTTAAATACTTCCAACTCTATGTTTCCACCAAACTTAATAAACAATAATGCAATAGGTATAGCTCCCTGAATTATCACTGGTATCTCAAAATATGATACCTGTACTTGAAAAGGGCCACACAATCTTCATGTGTCTATCCCCTCATTTTCTGATAGAGCTCTGCACATAGTAAAGTGAAAGTGAAAGCCACTCAGTCGTGTCCGACTCTCTGTGACCCCATAGACTATGCAGTCCATGGGATTCTCCAGGCCAGGATACTGGAGGGGGCAGCCTTTCCCTTTTCCAGGGGACCTTCCCGACCCAGGGATTGAACCCAGGTCTCCCGCAGTGGAGGCGGATTCTTTACCAACTGAGCCACCAGGGAAGCCCAAGAACACTGGAGTAGGTAGCCTTTCCCTTCTCCAAGGGGTCTTCCCAACCCAGGGACCAAACAAAGGTCTCCCGCATTGGAGGCAGAGATACCAGGGAATCCCATATTGGATTTTCGATAAATATTTTGCACATAGTAGATTCCCAATAAAAGTGGATTTAATGAACTAACAAGTGAATGAATGGTGTTAAAGACAAGCACACACACCAAGTCATTGTGCTTTGGCCCTTTCTGTGGCATGAGTGTGCAAGCAGAAAACTGTGAGCAAGATCAAATGTATAAACGCTGTTTCCAAAATTACTGTTTCATCACGGGATGCTGCCTGACTCTTAAGCATGAGCTGAAGTCCACTGAACACTGTAGGAACTCAAAAGATAATAAAAAAGGATGAAAAGGCTATTTTACTAAATTGACTACTTATGCTAAACCTTGATCTTTTTCAGAAAAACACACTCACATCAAAGTAAATATCACTGACATAATTAAAATTCAAAGATCAAAAATATATTCAGTTATTATACCATACATTATTAGGATACAAATACCCTTGCTTGCATGATGTGCTATACAAACTGGGAAGAGAGCTTATATTTGCATATCAATGTGTAAGTCACCAAAAGGAACAGTTATAGAAAGGTATCTTTACCTACCATAAGAGGAAAAAAGGAAATTCTTTGAAGCCATATTGTTTGATTAGAAGTCAAGAAATAGTTGAATAAAAATGCAATGCAATGCAATTTCCTCTCAAATACACTTACTATAAAAAAGAAGCCTTTATTTATTTTTTTAAGTTTAATTTTAATTTTTTTTAAATTTTTTTAACTTTATTTTACTTTACAAAATGTGGCCCAATTGCTACCTTATCTTTAACCAACTTGTAACACAGGTCATAACAGAAATTAAAATAAATTCTTTAGTATTGGCTTAAGTGTGAGGTCTCAAATACATAGTCAGCAAACTATGAGGCTTACGGAAATACATATATCTGCTCTGTTAACATCAAGCAGTTTTAAAGAGCCCTGAAATTAGTCAGATGACAATACAAGTGGTCAAGCACCTACTGCCTTGTAATGTGTGGTTACATCTACTCCTCCCTGACATAAATCCGAATTTGTGACCACTCACTTAAATGCTACTTTTGTTTCTTTCTCTTTTTTTTGAACAGTGCTCAAAGGACTTCACTAGTGGTCCAGGGGCTAAGACTTTATGCTCCCAATACAGGTGGTCCAGGTAGCATCCCTGGTCAGGGAAATGGATCCCTTAAGCCTCAACTAAGAAACTGCATGCCACAACTAAAGACCCCACATGCTGCTGTGACCATTGAAGATCCTGTGCACCACAAGCAAGACCTGGTGCAGGCAAACAAATATTAAAAAAAGAAATGAAAACAACTGTGATCAAAGAAGAGACCTGTTTCATCTTTTCTGTTTCTTCTTCTTCCTCTGCTGGACTCTTAAATGTTGCAATTGTGCACAACAGTCCTGGAGGCTCTTTTCTTCTCCCTTTATACTGTATACGTTTAAGTGTCCTTTCA
Source organism: Ovis aries (assembly GCF_016772045.2). NCBI lineage: Eukaryota > Metazoa > Chordata > Mammalia > Artiodactyla > Bovidae > Ovis > Ovis aries. The sequence goes on from NC_056060.1 coordinate 94,481,396, forward strand.
AAGCCAATGACCACAAACGGATTTCCCAGTCTAAGACCTCTCTTTAGATCTCAAAACTATCATATCCTACTTCATTCTTATATACCTTTCGAAAACCTTTTATGTATTTGGAATGTCAGTCTGTTCAGTTCAATTCAGTTCAGTCGCTCAGTCATGTTCAACTCTTTACCACCCCAAGAACTGCAGCATGTCAGGCCTCCCTGTCTATCACCAACTCCCGGAGTTTACCCAAACTCATGTCCATTGAGTTGGTGATGCCATCCAACCATCCCATCCTCTGTTGTCCCCTTCTCCTCCTGCCCCCAATCCCTCCCAGAATCAGAGTCTTTTCCAATGAGTCAACTCTTCGTATGAGGTGGCCAAAGTATTGGAGTTTCAGCCTCAGCATCAGTCCTTCCAATGAACACCCAGGACTGATCTCCTTTAGAAAGGACTGGTTGGATCTCCTTGCAGTCCAAGGGACTCTCAAGAGTCTTCTCCAACACCACAGTTCAAAAGCATCAGTTCTTCAGTGCTCAGCTTTCTTCACAGTCCAAGTCTCACATCCATACATGACCACTGGAAAAACCATAGTCCTGACTAGATGAACCTTTGTTGACAAAGTAATGTCTCTGCTTTTGAAAATGCTATCTAGGTTGGTCATAACTTTCCTTCCAAGGAGTTAGCGTCTTTTAATTTCATGGCTGCAATCACCATCTGCAGTGATTTTGGAGCTCAAAAAAATAAAGTCTGACACTGTTTCCCCATCTATTTCCCATAAAGGGATAGGACTAGATGCCATGATCTTAGTTTTCTGAATGTTGAGCTTTAAGTCAACATTTTCACTCTCCTCTTTCACTTTCATCAAGAGGTTTTTTAGTTCTTCTTCACTTTCTGCCATAAGGATGGTGTCATCTGCATATCTGAGGTGATTGATATTTCTCCTGGCAGTCTTGATTCCAGCTTGTGCTTCTTCCAGCCCAGAGTTTCCATTGATGTACTCTGCGTAGAAGTTAAATAAGCAGGGTGAAAATATACAGCCTTGATGTAGTCCTTTTCCTTTTCCTATTTGGAACCAGTCTGTTGTTCTATGTCCAGTTCTGTTGCTTCCTGACCTGCATATAGGGTTCTCAAGCGGCAGGTCAGGTGGTCTGGTATGCCCATCTCTTTCAGAATTTTCCACAGTTTTTGTGATCCACACAATCAAAGGCTTTGGCATAGTCAATAAAGCAGAAATAGATGTTTTTCTGGAACTCTCTTGCTTTTTCGATGAGCCAGCGGATGTTGGCAATTTGATCTCTGGTTCCTCTGCCTTTTCTAAAACCTGCTTGAACATCAGGGAGTTCACGGTTCACGTATTGCTGAAGCCTGGCTTGGGGAATTTTGAGCATTACTTTACTAGCATGTGAGATGAGTGCAATTGTGCGGTAGTTTGAGTATTCTTTGGCATTGCCTTTCTTTGGGATTGGAATGAAAACTGACCTTTTCCAGTCCTGTGGCCACTGCTGAGTTTTCCAAATTTGCTGGTGTATTGAGTGCATATTACAGAGAGTAAATTGCTTCAAATTATTTAAATTTAATAATTTAAATATCAATCTCAAATTTAAAAAATACATATGTATGTCTGTGTGTGCGTTTATCTTCACAAAAGTTCCTAAATTAGTGTCTAGACTTAGCCAAGCTGGATTGTGAAATTAACCACAATAGTTTCCATCCCTAGCACCCATCTTCTAGGCAATTGGTAAACCAACCAGCTAGTTACTTTACTTTCAATCTCCTGGCCTGTAGGCCAACTTCTGCAGTGCTGTCAGAATTATCCTTTTTAAAACACAGATTGGGTCACGTCACTCTTTCCTGTTTTATATATTAAAGTGGTTTTCAGCTGAGATACAAAGATGTGAAGCCATTACAGGCACTTCTAGTCTGGTTCCGCCAACCTTATCAACACTTACTCCATTTTCTCCCTTGGAATCCACTCTTAACTCTATTAACCCTCTCTCAGGTATAGAATGCTCTATACTCCTTCCTTCCTCAAGGCCTTCATATGCACCTCTTTTTCTTAGAATGTTCCTCCCTCAGCACTTTAGCTGATGAATTCTTTGTCCTCCAGAAGTTGTTCAAATGTGACTTCTCCAGCCAAAAGGCTATCCTTTATATCTTTCATTATAGCATGCATGCCCCTTGCCAGCATTATCACAGCCTTTCACAATTACATCCTTCACTAATGGAATTTCTTGAGGTCCACCACCACACAAACATGCCTCTGTGTGCCAACACCTTCCCCCACTGCTACAACACAGTTAATTCCGTGTGAAAAAAAAAAACAAAAAACAAAAAAAAAAACCTTTCTGTATTTGGTTCATTGTGATATACTTGGTATTTGGCACCATATCCTGCATGTAACAAACACTCAAAAAAAGCCATTGAATAAATCAGCAGGTAACTAAGAGAATGAATGAATAGATATCATCGTCTTATGTAGTTAAAATCCTTGGGCAAAAATAAATGTTTTATAGGAAGCTAGTTATCCATTTTACATAGGAGAATTCTGGAAAATACTATAATAACCATTTCTTTCCATAATGTACTACACTTGCATCAGTATGTTCCATCTGTATCATACCCTCCTTTTACCAGATAAGAAACTGATGTGAAAAGACTGTCCCCTGTCCAAAGCGATAGAAGAAATTCAAATAAAAAACAACAAAATCACTGAACACAATGTTAACAGTCAACAAACAACACAGAAAGCAACCTGAAAATGGTTAATATTTATTTTAAATGATAAAACTCTAGCTAAGATATGGCCAAGTATGTCAGTAGAATATAACTGAATTCCGGAGGGTGAAAGTCCTGAGCAGTGTATTTCTGCATGCCCTATCCTTCAGATAACCTTAGGCTCACCAATGCGTGGCCACGTTCAAATAAAGCCTATTGTGTGGCATAGAAATAGGAAAGAAACACTTCTCATTTCTATTTTAATATAAGCTTTAACAACTTTACCAACTGAGCTAGCAGGGAAGCCTAAGGCTTCCCTGGTGGCTCAGAGGTTAAAGCATCTGCCTCCAATGCGGGAGACCCAGGTTCGACCCCTGGATTGGGAAGATCCCCTGGAGGAGGAAATGGCAATCCACTCCAGTATTCTTGCCTGGAGAATCCCATGGACGGAGAAGCCTAGTCCACGGAGTCGCAAAGAGTCGGACACGACTGAGCGACATCACCTTCACCTTTAACAACTTAAGTAAAACTTAAAAGCGCATCAATACATATTTTCCCTTGTTCATCCTGAAGTTACATGTTTATTAAGCAAAATGATTCTTTACATATGTTTTCTCCACACTTGTTTGTTCATGTCAATCAGGTTATATAGACTTTGACAAATTTTTCCCTCAATTCTAAAGTGAATGGGTTCGAAGTTTATGAATAAATTTTATCAGGGCTCAGATTCCACTCGGGGAGACAAAAATAGGCTTTTTGACTTAGTTTGGAGCAATTACTTGCCAATGTTTATCTCAATCCATCTCTAACAGTTTAGTTAAAAGTACAGTTTTAAAATGTATAGTATATTTTATTACATCTCAAGATTGGAAGGAACAATAGTCTCAATAACAAACACAGATACTTCCAAACTAGGAATCGTTTGCTCTTTTCTGTGTTTACAAATGCTTTGTTGGCTAATGTTGACCTTCTTATTGTAAACATTCCTGAATAATGCAGTGGCAAGATCTTATTTGAGCTGTTTATCTCTGTTAAACTTTGCATTTTTCTCCTCATCCATTACAACCAAAAGTCAACTTTTTCGTACTCCCTTGCCTCAGAGCTATAAGGAAAATAGCAGAAACTACTTATAGACATTTTTTTTTTTCCCTTTGTCAATACCTGGTTTCACTGAAAAGAGTAATCACTGTCTCAGGAGAAGAGGTAACAAGAGAAAATCCTTTTGGAAACTGGAGAAGAAGAGAGCAATTTCCTCCTGGTGTAGGAAGAGTATAAGGTGCCCAGTGGTTTGAACTGTATTTTACACAGTCATGAGACCTCTGGTTGCCGGGAGCCTCAAACTCTGGCTGAGGCTCCAAGGCCTCAGAGAAATTCTTTCCGGTGCCCACAGGGAGACTAAACCTAGTCCTAGAGCTTGCAGCCTGGTTAACATATCACCAAGAATGGCACATAAATTTCAAAACTCAAAAACAGAGAAAATATGAGCTGAAATACTCCCACTACAGATGTTATATTGCGAAGTTAAAGACAGCTGCTTTAATTAATAGATGGTGGTTTAAAATCTTAAAGCAAACAATGCTACAGATCTTGGCTGTGAAGTGAAGTGAAAGTCACTCAGTCATGTCTAACTCTTTGAGACCCAATAGACTATACAGTCCATGGAATTCTCCAGGCTGGAATACTGGAGTGGGTAGCCTTTCCCTTTTCCAGGAGATCTTCCCAACCCAGGGATTGAACCTAGGTCTCCAGCATTGGAGGAGGATTCTTTACCAGCTGAGCCACAAGGAAAGCTGAAGAAAACTGGAATGAGTTGCCTATCCCTTCTGCAGGGGATCTTCCTGACCCAAGAATCGAACTGGGGTCTCCTGCGCTGCAGGTGGATTCTTTACCAACTGAACTATCCGGAAAGCTCCACAGATCTTGGCTGTCTAACCACAATGGCATTAAAACCCAGATTGTACCTAAATAATCCTATATTGGACTTCCCTCATAGCTCAGTCGGTAAAGAATCTGCCTGCATTGCAGAAGACCTGTGTTTGACTCCTGGGTCAGGAAGATCCCCTGGAGAAGGAAATGGCAAAACACTCCAGGATTCTCGCCTGGAGACTCCCATGGACAGAGGAGCCTGGCAGGCTACCGTCCACAAGATCCCAAGAGTCGGATACAAATTAGTGACTAAACCAGGAAACCATGAAACATCCTATATTGGAATAGAGAAGTTTGTATATATATGTTTGTATATATGTGTTATATATGTGTTATAGATATGTTATTGGAGAGTTTGTATACATGTTGTATATATCCTGGCCAGATTAGAGATTACACATCTACAGAATAACCAGTCTAGAGATTTAATTTTTACTACCTCTATTGATCAAAATAAATGAAATCACCTGACCTTGAATCCATGCGACCCACAGACAGAAGACATTACAAAATTAAGTTTACTTGTGAACACGACAAATAGGTCAAATGTGACCCAAATATCATCTGCATGTCTATTTTTGCTGTGTTTTGGTTAGGGAAAATGATAAATCTTAAATTAGTTATACTAAGTGAAATAGCCCTTAAGTCCCTAAACACTTTTCTTTAAGGAATATATACTTCTGGATGGATTTTATTTGGACAATTTTTTTTTTTTGGCAAGTTCATGGTAAGCACTAATACACACTGAAAAATGAATTAATAATATTGGTAATAAATGGTCACTGTAAAATACACAAATGCTTTGGAAATAGAGAAATTATGAAAGCACTTCTTCATTCCTCTTAGAGAAAAGCGCTACTGAGTTAATGTTCATCTTTCCAGTCCTTTCCAAACTTTCATATAAACATACAGATGTTCATGTAAACATATCTAAATGAGTTCACACTACAGATTTTCTATAACTTGTTGAATTGTATCCCCCACAAGATAAATTGAAATCCTAATTTCCAGTACATATGAATGTCACCTTACAAAGAAATAGGGTCTTTGCAGATGTAATCAAGTTAAAATGAGGTCATCAGGGTGGGCATTAATTCAATGCTAGTGGTAAAGAAACAACAGAGAAGGCAATGGCAACCCACTGCAGTACTCTTGCCTGGAAAATCCCATGGATGGAGGAGCCTGGTAGGCTGTAGTCCATGGGGTCGCTAAGGGTCGACTGAGCGACTTCACAGTGGTAAAGAAACAGAGCTACAGAGACACACAAAGAGAATGCCAAGTGATTAAAGAGGCAGAGACTGGAGTGATACCTACAAGATAAAGATTGCTGGCGCTACCTAAGCAGGCGGAGGCAAGGAAGAATTCCCCTAAAGGTGGTGAGGGAGCCTGGTCCTGACTACATATTGATTTTGGAGACCTCAGAACTGTGAAAAAATAAAATATCTGTTCTCTTAAGCCACCTCATTGCGTAGATTTGTTGTGGTAATCCTGGAAAGCTAATGTCCTTGTTTTTTTCACTAATAGCAAGTTTTAGACATAATTTCCAGTTTCCATAATAGTGTATATAGTTATTCTCTATTTATTGTGTAATTATACTTACTGTAAAGCATTTTAACACAGCCTTTTGCTCAAAGTTAGTGACTGGCAAGCACTTCTTAAGGTTTCTTTGGGACACATTTCATGGTTTAAAGAAAGCATGCTTTGCTTACGGTGAAAGTACTTGAATATAAAATGCTGCAAACATAAATCAAAATTCCCAAGACAAATACAGGTACACAGACATACAGAGAGAATGCCAAAGATAGACAAAATGTCCTCCTAAACACTTATTTCAATAATGGTGTGAACTTAGAGTACTTGGATTTCTTTTCACCCTGAAATTTAAAACACTGCATTAGATCAGCCTATCACTAGGAAGTTATTTATGGACAGATATAATTCTTTTCCTTTCACTTTGCCTCCCTCTCTTTCCTTCTTTCATTCCTTATATTTTTTCATTAAAGTGTAATATACAGGTCATAAGGGTACCACTGAAAGAATTTCTATGAACAAACACAGCCATATAATAAGAACATTGATCAAGAAAAGGTATCTTATCAGCACTCCAGGAACCACTGTCTTGTTTCCCTTTAGTTATTGCCCCCATCAGTCCCAATTTGGGATTTTATCTGTTGTTAATCAAAAATTGGAGAAGGAAATGGCAACCCACTCCAGTATTCTGGAAAATCCCACGGACAGAGGAAGCTGGTGGGCTTGCAACATGGGGTCACAAAGGTAGGACAGGATTACCAAATAAACCACCAACCAACCAAAAATTCCATCAAGTCTCACCATAACCTCAGTATTCCTAAGTGTTCCAGCTTCTAATTCACCAACCCTACTGGGTCCTGCTTAATTTTCCAACTCATTTTCTTCCTTTGTCACCTCCTAGTCTTCACTCCAGCCACACAAAATCACCACAACCTCAGGAACCCATCTTGCCCAGCATTCTCATGAATCACCATCACTCTTGTTATTCTTTTCATTTCAAAACACCTTTTTGATGCTCAGTTCACCTCCATCCCATTCTGTCTTTTCCGTCTCACCAGATGGTATAGATCTTTAAACATCGCCTCCCCCCTACCTCTTTCTATTCCTTCCCCATGATTTTCTTGGGGGCCCCTTCTAAGTTCTTGAGCCTACCTTATCAGTGTTGTAACACTCACCACACTTGAAGAAAATTGCCTGGTTCCTTCTGCTGACAGCTAACACTCTCAAAGGACTATCAGAATAACCTGTTGATCGAACAAAGCCAAGGTTACCTAGCACATTGTGGTAGGGGAGAACAACAAAATTTACCTACTGTGCTTTGCTTACCTGAGTTTCAGAATGTTGGGGGTCCAGAGCAGATATGTATTTCATTTTGGAATCTGGGCACAAGTAGTTAAAGGAGGAACGGATCAGCACTGGAGAGAGTTTGGGATATAATCCTTTAAGACTGGTGGACGCAGACAGGAGGACCTACTCCCGAGTCTTAAAAAGGAGATCCTTGTTTATTAAGTGCTCTTTTTACCCAAATGAGCAACCCTTAATCCTGAAATTGCAGGCTTATCACTCAAAAGAGTTATCTCAATCAAACAAAGGGTTTCAGGAATTTCTTGAAGCAAAGTGTAAAGTCTTATTTTGCTCTGCTTCCTTGGTGGCTCAGCTAGTAAAGGATCCGCCTGCAATGCAGAAGGCCTGGGTTCGATCCCTGGGTCGGGAAGATAACCTGAAGATGGGAAAGGCTACCCACTACAGGATTCTAGACTGGAGAATTCCACAAACTATGTATAGTCCATGGGGTTGCAAAGAGTCAGACACGACTGAGTAATTTTCATTTTGCTTCACTTTCTTCAACAGCAAGACGGTTGGGGGGACTTCTCTGGTGCTCCAGTGGTTAAGAATCCACCTGCCAATGCAGGAGACCTGGGTTCGATCCTTGGGTTGGGAAGATCCCCTGGAGAAGGGAAAGGCTACCCACTGCAGTATTCTGGCCTGGAGAATCCCATGGACTGTATTGTCCTTGGGGTCACAAAGAGTCGGACACAAATGAGGACTTTCACTTTCATGAGCGTTTATCTAACTAATCCTGCCCGTGCAGCTGGTCAGGTGCCCTGGCAGCGCTGTCCCTCCAAGAACGGTGCGGACCCTCCCATGCTGTGGTCGCAAAGGCAGATGTCGTCTCCTCGGCGCCTCGGGCACCGCACCTGCAGCGCTGTGGGTTCTCTGCTTTTCCCTCCGGTTCTGAATTCTGAGCTGTGTCTCTCTTCTTGCGAGGTTTCCTGCATCCTCCTTTTCCCATGAAATGGCACCCCACTCCAGTACTTTTGCCTATAAAGTCCCATGGACAGAGGAGCCTGGTAAGCTGCAGTCCATGGGGTCACTAAGAGTCGGACACGACTGAGTGACTTCACTTTCACTTTTCACTTTCATGCATTGGAGAAGGAAACAGCAACCCACTCCAGTGTTCTTGCCTAGAGAATCCCAGGGACGGAGGAGCCTGGTGGGCTGCTGTCTCTGAGGCTGCACAGAGTCAGACACGACTGAAGCGACTTAGCAGCAGCAGCAGCCTTTTTCTCTTCCCGTCGCGGCATGCGGTTTGTGGCAGCAGGAACCGATGGATGCACTTTGGTTTGACTCTAAGCAGATAACGTGTTGTTATCTCAGTGTCTTTCAAGCCAGTGCTGGAAAGTGTGGCATCACACCACAGCACTTCATGGCCTGAACTGTTGTCAGTCCTGTTGCTGTTGTTAATCACGCAGTCGCGTGGGACTCTTTGAGATGCCGTGGACTGTAACCCACTAGGCTCTTCTGTCCATGGGATTCTCCAAGCAAGAATCCTGGAGTGGGTTGCCATGTTCCTCTCCAGGAGATCTTCCCGACCCAGGGATCAAACCCGGGTCTCCCCCTTCACTGACACCTTCCTCTGAATTCCAGTATTACTTTATGTCTCCACTAGTCAGCTGTCATCTGTTTTCTGTTCTACCCTGTCGGCAGTGGTGGTGGTGGAGTCACTCAGTTGTGTCTGACTCTGTGACCCCATGGACTGTAGCCCGCCAGGCGCCTCTGTCCATGGGATTCTCCAGGCAAGAATACTGCAGTGGGTTGTCATGCCCTCCTCCAGGGGAATCTTCCCAACCCAGGGATTGAACCCTGCTCTGCTGCAATGCAAGTGGATTCTTTACCATCTGAGCCACCAGGGAGGACTAGAGGAGGGGGCTAAAGGTTTGATTAGAATGGGTTGGACAGGCTGAAGGAGGAAACTAGTTGGGCTGAACTTGGGATGGAAGAGGAGCTGCAAGGTTCTGCAGGAAACTTGATGAGTTAGCTCTTTTGATCCCAATAAATGCAGATCCAGAAACTATTATTAGATGGGTTTACAGAGGTGGCCTCTGCAGGTAACACACATGTGGCAGGGCCGAGGTTTCAGCCAGCTTCCAGGCTCCTCCCCCTTTCTTCCCTCTTTCTTTTTCCTTCCTCCCTCCCTGGCTTCCTTCTCTCTTTCCTCCCTTTCTTTCTCTCCCTCTCTCTTTTTCCCTTCTTTCCTTCCTTTCTTTCCTCTTAAGATTAAATAGCCAAATTGTTGTCCTCTTTATGGATTTCAGGTCATATATTTGGCTTGAAAAAGCATGCAATGCCTAGTTTCAATGAAGAACTAATTATTTTTTCCCAAAGACAAAAGTAGAACAGGAAACTAAAATATTCTTCCAGTCTCTAAATGCTCATTAGAGAGTCAACTTCCATGGTGCCTGGCACAGAACAGTCTGAAGAGTTAACCCCTCAGAATAGATTCATGTAAGCAAAAGCAAAAATACGCTATGTGTGTCTCTTACAAGACCCTGAACTCACATAACTAACAAGTTCTTGTTCAGTTGTTAAGTCATGTCCAACTCTTTGCCACCCTGTGGACTGTAGCTCCCTAGGCCCCTCTGTCCTATGGGGTTTTCCAAGCAAAAATACTGGAGTGGGTTGTCATTTCTTTCTCCGAGGGATCTTCCTGACCCAGGGATGGAACCTGGGTCTCCTGCATTGCAATCAGATTCTTTCCCACTGAGCCACCAGGGAAGCTCACCTAATTATCACACTTATTTTTTAAATCATCTGTGTGCTTCTCCTTAGCATCATATCCAGAAAATCTAGAACTCCAAATTAGAAGGTGGCCCAAGTGCTAACGCTGCCTATGGCTCTTGCTACAAAATAGTTTCAGTCTAATTTGAAAGTCTGAAAAGAATGACAGAAATGAACAGACTCTGCATGATTTGAAGCAAACTTCCCAGATGGACCTGGAGAGCCAAGAAGTCCACATGCTTTCTTGGTGGCATGTCTCAAAGAGGCATAGACAAAAATCTTCCGGATATTCTGCCACAATGACACAGAACACAGAATGAACAGGAAGGTGAAGGCATCCACAGTTGAGCTATGTTGAGGCAGGGGTCTTAGGCACCCTTCCTCTCACTTCCAATCCCATGGACCTTGAGAGCAGGCACTCCATGTAGTCCACTATGACAGGTTTAAACTCACTGCTCATGGGAGTAACTACCTAGAGACTGGCATACTGAGAGAAGCAAGTCAGAGAAAGAGAAATAAGGTATGGGATGCCTTGTGTGTGGAATCTAAAAAGAAGTGATACAAAAGAACTTACAAACCAGAAATAGACTCACAGGCTTACAGAAGGAACATATGCTTGTCAGGGGGAAGGAATAGTTAGGGAATTTGGGGTCCACGTGTACCCATTGCTATATATATAAAATGGGTAATCCAGCTTCCATGGTGGCTTAGTGGGAAAGACTCCTCCTGCCAACGCGGGAGCGACAGGTTCAATCTCTGATCTGGGAAGATCCCACAGGCTACGGAGCAGCTAAGCCTGTGTGCCACAGCTACTGAACCTGTGCTCTGGAACCTGGGAATGGAAGCAAGAGAAGCCACCACAATGAAAGGCCTGCATACCACAATGAGAGTAGCCCCCGCTCATCGAAATTAAAGGAAAGCCTGTGCAGCAACAGAGACCCAGCACAGCCAAAAGTAAATAAATAAATAAAATTAAGTTAAATAAAATAATATAAATTATACATTATAAAATTATATAATATTTATTTTATTATATAAAATTATATAAACATAAATAAAATTAAAATGGATAACCAACAAGGACCAACTGTGAGGCACAGGGAGCTCTGTTCAATGTTATGTGGCAGTCTGGTTGGGAGAGGAGTTTGGGGGAAAATGAACACATGTGTAGGTATGGCTGAGCACTCTGCTGTGCACTGAAACTACCACAACAATGTTATCCAAGTATGCTCGAATATAAAATAAAAAATCTAAAAAAAATACAAATATTAACACTCTAAGGAAGCAGGGCGTGAAGTGAATAGAGGCTCCAATGAGCTACAAATTAACCTGAAAACCTTTACTGAGAAGCACTGTCAGGATCTATCTCCTCCCTCAGAAGTGTTGAGCTCAGGGAAATGGGGTTAATGGTGAATACTGAGAAAACCAAGATTAAAGCTGAGAATAAAAGCCATTGCTGTGGAGAGAGTAGGTTGAAGGGAGCTGCCTAGATGTCAGAGGTCAAGAGCAAGCATGAGTGGCAAATAAGCCAACACCAGCAAGGAAGGATGTAGCACCTGAGGGTCACCACCTCCCAGAATACACCAAAGTCACTCACATTTCAAAGGTCCAAACACAGCCACTGCTCTGTGGAGAAGGGTGGACCTGGAATCCAGAGCAAACTGATCTCAATGGACAGCTTCTTTGACCTTTTCTGTTGCAGATAGTGCTCAAGCTTTAAGGCATTCTTGGGGCTTTGCCCTAGAAATTTGCATGGCAACAGGACCACATTTGACAACCGAAGGACTTCAGCTTTCCCCATAAGGAAGAATTCCCCTTCTATTCTAAATCCTTCATGATCAAAACTTCTAAAACGCAGCCGGCTACATTTCAAGTAATGAAGTTTTTTGAGACCCTTAACTGGGATATGGAGACTGTAGAGAGAATTATTAATTTTAGGATTTGAGTCATGCAGAGGAGAAATGGTTTCAAGAGCCAAAGTTCTTATTTCAAGAAACTACATATATTTGTTATTTCCCACAACAAATATGAGCACCAAAATTTGAGCAGTGAGTAATACAGTAGAAATGGGCATGGATGAAGAACAGTTTTCTTAGTTTTATTAAAAATGCATACTAACCTAGATTAAAATTACAGAGCTATCAGTCCTCTTGTTTTAAAGAGTGTGTTGAATGCCAGCTGGGTTCAAAGAAAAAGATTACCTATTTTCCTCTCTGCTGAGCTCTAATGTTGCATTGCTTGCCAGGTGCAGGAGGGCCTTGATCTGTCCCTGAGGAATGAAGAACAGGCCACAGATGGAAGTTAGACACCCAACCTGGGTCCCAGGATGGCTCAAAGTCAACTCAAATTGTCCCCAACACTGGAAGCCAAAATGTTCTGCAAGTTTTAATTGTCAGTGCTCACAGCTCAGTGCCTTTCTTACCTCCAGTTGGGTATAACAAGCAAATTAAAAAACACGATACACAAAAGCCAGAACACCACACAGAAGTCAGTCGACCTCATGCAGCAGAGGAGATGAAGCCAGATACTTGATGTGATTAGATAACTGTCTCAGGTAAAGAGATTTGTTTAAGCTGTTATGTCAATTACCTGACTACGTAGAAATGATTCTGTGCCAAGGAGCTCAGCCAGAGTTAACAAGACATTAATCTATTAATTCAGACTAAACATTAAGAAGACTGAGTTTGACTCTAAGACCTGATATTTTGATTTGTGCAAAATGAGGCAGGAGTTCTGTTGTAATTTCTTCAATAATGCTAAATTTGACTACATTGAACCAAAGGGACTAAACATTTCTAATCCAAGTAAGTCACTTGTATAACTAAGATTTTAAAGTTGTTTTTTTTTTTTTTTTAATTTTTAAAAACCTACATAGCAGCAAAACTTGAACTTCTACAACAGCAGATGTGTCATTTTCAATCCCTTATTTATCAAACTGACCTACATACAGAAGATATTAGACAATTTCTCCATAAAAATGGTTCAGGCTCTATTTTGCCTGAATAAAAAGTTTAAAACTGTATCTCAAAATTTCTCAGATATTTGGAATATCTCTGCTTTCTCAATTTTGGATTTTTAAGAATATAAAAGTAATCAAAGTATTCTTCTATTAATACCTCATAATGTCAATATATTTTGTATTATGTGAGCCTTCTATAATATCAAGATTTTTCCAAAGCTTCAGCTAAGTAAAATAACCCTACAGGGGGATTTTTTTTTAAATTTTCCAATTTAGGGGGGCGATTTGGGGAAAGAGACTATTCTTGCCTAATCACACTGTAATTAAAAATTACTTTCTAGAATAACTGATAATTTTGATATTTTTACCTTTATCTCTTTCTTCCTAGTAGAAGAAGTAATAGTAGAAATAGTATACCCATGAAGTGGAAGGCAGACTTTGAAAGTGAGATGGCTGGATGGCATCACCGACTCGATGGACGTGAGTCTGAGTGAACTCCAGGAGTTGGTGATGGACAGGGAGGCCTGGCGAGCTGCAATTCATGGGGTCACAGAGTCGGACACGACTGAGCGACTGAACTGAACTGAACTGAACTGAGGTTTAATGAATCTGCAGTACAAATGTCAATGCGACTCCAAATTCTCCTTAAATTAAGAGAAACTTTGACCTAGACTAAATCTCTGCCCCTTACCCTCACCCCTGCCCGCGCCCTAATCAAAATACAGTCTTGGGGGCTTTCTTGGTGGCTCAGTTGTAAAGAATCTGACTGCCAATGCAAGAGACACAGATTCAATCCCTGATCTGGAAAGATTTCACGTTCTCAGCAGCAACTAAGCATGTACGCCACGACTACTTAGCCTGCGCTCTGGAACCCTGGACCTGGAACTACAGAAGCCCGAGTGCCCCGAAGCCTGTGCTCACAATAGGAGAAACCGCTGAATAAGAAACCTGTGCACTGCCGCTGGAGAGGAGCCCCTTCTCGCCACAACTAAAGAAAAACTTGCACGCAGCAACGAAGACCCAGCAAAGCCAAAAATAAAACAAATAAACATTTTAAAAAAATTTTAAAATACAGTTTGTATCAGTTGGTGGAGCCATGATAGAAAGAAACAAATTTCAGAGGCGTAATTGGAAATGACAAGTAAATAGGTAATTGTTCAAAGAGGTCATCTAGAATACAGGACCACTAGTATATCTGTGAACTGGATCTCGGCAAGCCAATCAAAGGCGCTTCACCCCTTTCCCTGTAATTGGAAGGTACATTCTGTCCACTATGTACACCGAGAAACCAGAATTGAAAGAGACACATGTACCCCAATGTTCATTGCAGCACTGTTTATAATAGCCAGGACATGGAAACAACCTAGATGTCCATCAGCAGATGAATGGATAAGAAAGCTGTGGTACATATACACAATGGAGTATTACTCAGCTGTTAAAAGAATTCATTTGAATCAGTTCTGATGAGATGGATGAAACTGGAGCCGATTATACAGAGTGAAGTAAGCCAGAAAAAACACCAATACAGTATACTAACACATATATGGAATTTAGGAAGATGGCAATGACGACCCTGTATGCAAGACAGGAAAGAGACACAGATGTGTATAACGGACTTTTGGACTCAGAGGGAGAGGGAGAGGTGGGATGATTTGGGAGAATGACATTCTAACATGTATACTATCATGTGAATTGAATCGCCAGTCTATGTCTGACGCAGGATGCAGCATGCTTATGGGGAGGGAGGTGGGAGGGGGTTCATGTTTGGGAATGCATGTAAGAATTAAAGATTTTAAAATTTAAAAAATAAAAAACTAAAATTTAAAAAAAAAAAAAAAAAAGAAAGTAAGATGTTGTTGAGAGCCTTAAGACAGAACGCACCACTGAACAGAGTTAACGCTTCCATATAAACAAGATTCCGGGTAGTGGGCTTGAGATCTACTCATTTTGTAGCCGCCTAAGACTGAGCGACTGAACTGAACTGAACTGAACTGAAGACTATTCTCCTACGTAAGCTCCCTTGCTAATTTGAACCGCCCACCTATCAGATTGGAGTGGCTGCCTCTTTCTCTGGAGTCTCGTTGCCCTCCATGTACAGGGTCTGGTTTCACGCAGGGAACTTCCGGGGATGAGAACCAACAGTGATTAACTCCAACTGCACCTAACTGTACCTCAATACAAAATATTTTACCATAGCGTGTGTGTGTCAGTTGCTCAGCTGTGTCTGACTCTCTGTGACCCCATAAACAGACCAGACTGGTGAGCTACAGCACATGGGACTCTCCAGGCAAGACTACTAGAGTAGGTTGCCATTCCCTTCTCCAGGGGATCTTCTCAATCTAAGGATCGAACCCAGGTTACCCGCATTGCAAGCAGATTCTTTACCTTTACCGTCTGAGCCACCAGGGAAACCCCTTTTACCACAGGCGTGAACCTAGATAACACACTAGTATTTGGGGAGTTTCGCTGCTGCTGCTGCTGCTGTTAAGTCGCTTCAGTCGTGTCCAACTGTACTACCCCATAGATGGCAGCCCACCAGGCTCCTCTGTCCATGGGATTTTCCAGGCAAGAATACTGGAGTGGGTTGCCATTTCCTTCTCCAGGGGATCTTTGCGACCCAGGGCTCAAACCTGTTGTCTTCTGCATGGACAGAAAGATTCTATACCATTGAGCCACCGGGGAAGCCCACAATTAACATAAAGATATCCAAAATGACTTCTGAACTTTTTTTTTTTCCTTTTTTAACCTCCTCAGGAGATGGACTGGTTTTACTACACCTGTTAGATCCCAATCTCACACACATTTTTCTCAGATGCACTTATCATTAGTACCTGGATAATTAAGGTATTGTCTGATTGACGGTACCAAAGGATATTCAGTAACACTTCATCAAACTACAACTTTTCCCTCAAAACTTCCAAGCTATTTACAACATTGCCGTCCACTACTTGTGACTTAGGCAAGAGTGGCCCTACAGAGAATGCCCATGAGTGGCCCTGGCGCTTCTTCCATCTTTGCATACGTGTATACCTTCTGCTCTAGTCTCCTAAGGTCTTTAGGAAGAGCCAAATAATCACATATACCACCTTCCTCTTAATTAAAAATTCAGCTAATTAGTTCGTTCCCTAAACTAAAGAGCCAGGAAAGTGAAGGTCTCTCTGTCATGTCTGACTCTGTGCGGCCAGAATCCTTCAGGCCAGAATACTGGATTAAGTAGCTCTTCCCTTCTCCAGGGGATCTTCCCAACTCAGGGATCGAACCCAGGTCTCCAACATCGCGGGTAGATTTTTTTTACCAGCGGAGCCATCAGGGAAGGCCTGGAAGTAGGTCTTAATTCAAGATATAGACTATCATGAACTGATATTTTTATATAAGCAAAATGTATAATTCACACCCACACTCACCCCCGCCACTGGGTGTTGGCACATGAGCCAATTCTCATCTAATGGAAACGTGAAATATTTGACAAACTATTCTGCTTTGTAAGCCCCATTCTGCTATGCTACAGAAATCTCGATATATTAATCCTA
The DNA here is from genome assembly GCF_016772045.2 of Ovis aries. Taxonomy (NCBI): domain Eukaryota; kingdom Metazoa; phylum Chordata; class Mammalia; order Artiodactyla; family Bovidae; genus Ovis; species Ovis aries. The sequence continues at coordinate 94,498,097 of NC_056060.1, forward strand.
CCCCCTCTGATTTGGAAAGGAAACATCTACTCCTAGCTAAGTGCAAAAATTTCCAAAGGCAATCCTTCAGAATGTATTTTATTATGGGTGAGTACAAACCTCTACATTTGATTAAAATAAAAGTTGGACACACTGATATAAATTATTACAGAACACAGGGAGGGGTCATGAAATTGAGAGAGAATCATCAGATTATAGAAATGACTTTATGAGAGACATGATTCTCTCTTCTGCTTTAAATGTATCTTTTCTATACATATATGTAAGCATGAGTATGACTTTTCAAGTTTATTGCAGGAAACATCTATTCCTCTCAGTTCTGACTTTTTCTTTTTTTAAATTCCTGATATTTTCACATTTCCTTTTGCCTTTGTTCTGGCATTTCGCTCTCTGGAGCCATTACTCAAAGTGATGCTTAATGGCCAAAATAAGAAAGCAACATCTTTCAGTAATGCACATGACTGCTTAATGATGTAAGATCATCTTAATTCCCTCTCCTTGGGTTTTATTTTCCTTTAGGGGGCAACAATTCTAAAGGCTTAACTCTGTCTCAGCTGGTGAAAGTTGAATTGCCCTGCTGAGTGCCGTGGTATTTTTTTTCCTCTCTTCTGTTGGTCTGAGGAATAAAATCCCTAATGCTCTTTTGAGAGTGAACCGTTTGAAGAGTGTTTGTGGTTTGCTTCCAAAATGTTGTTGCTTGGAGAATTGAGCTAAACACAAGGGGACAGATAGGCTGCTGTTTCCAAGACCTCTTAAAAGACATAAAATCACACCAAATGATATGTCATTTTACAGATTTCTCCCTTTAACACCGTTTTCCCAAAGGCTGACCTGCTAGTTAAATCAGAAGAGAGGAAGAAGGGCTGATCACTCAGAATAGACAGAGAAGGATCCCAGAGAGCCCTAGAGTGCTGAATTCCAGGTTTATTATCAAAGAATCGGTAATGCGTACACCGCAGCATGAGTGGCCGCAGAGTCACCTTCATATAAATATCCAAGCTGTTCAGGCTCCAAGCCCCATGTGTTACACAGTCATCCCCGCTCTTTCCCACATGGCTCTTAGGTTCCAGATAATTCCCAAGTTCCCTAACAGTGCTTGATTCAATGCTTGCAATCACTCCACGACTGCTGAAGTGGGGATTCTGACATGCTTACCGAGATCAGACTCGGAAAACTCAATCCTGCATCTTTTCCCCAGCAGAGTCAGATGTCTCCAAATGTCTTACACCCTCCAGGAAATACAGAGCCGACGAGAAAAGAGGGCTAGTGCCTAAAGCTCCAGTCCTCTGGTTGTTCTCAATCTCTGATCAGACCTCAAGCTCTCTCTCACTCCCTGAAGAAACCTGATGTCTTGCTTAATTGATTGTCTCCCCCAATGGTGCTGGTGATCTGCTGGGGAAATGATGCTTTCTGCAGGATCATTTGGCCAAAATGAAACTCTGCCTTAATCATCACCATTTTGCCCGAAGTGTGAAACAAACTCAACCCTTGAGATTAAGTTTAACTTTACAAAAGATCATGGAACTGCTTCCTGATAAGGTCTTTCTAAGTCCCAAAGACTTAAGGGGCATTTTTGGCTGGGTGGGTCAGATGGCAAAGAATCTGCCTGCAATTCAGGAGACCTGGATTCAGTCTCTGGGTTGGAAAGATTCCCTGGAGCAGGGCATGGCAATCCACTCCAGTATTCCTGCCTGGTGAATCCCATGGACAGAGGAGCCTGGCGGGCTACAGTCCATGGGGTCACAGTGAGTCAGACACGATTGAGCGACTAAGCAGCAGTATAGTACTAAGTACCACACTCCCACACTCACACCAGCCCCACCCCACCAGCGTCAACTACAGTTCCTTAGAGCAATTAGGTGCAGAGTGCAGTTTAAAGTCTACACTACTGACTTGTTATTTAGTCACTCAGTCAAGATGATTCTTTTGTGACCCCATAGCATGTAGCCCCACCAGGCTCCTCTGTCCATGGAATTTTCCAGGCAAGAATAGTTGAGTGGGTTACCACTTCCTTCTCCAGGGCATCTTCCAAACCCAGGGATTGAACCTGGTTCTCCTGCATTACAGGCAGATTCTTTACCACCCGAGCCACCAAGGAAGCCTGACTGTCTCCCAGACTTTGTTCAAATTCATGACCATTGAGTCAGTGATGCTTTCTAACGTCTCATCTTCAGCTGCCCCCTTCTCCTTTTGCCTTCAGCCTTTCCCAGCATCAGGGTCTTTTACAGTGAATCAGCTCTTCACATCAGGTGGCCCAACTATTGGAGCTTCAGTTTCAGCCAGCAGTCCTTCTAATGAATATTCAGGGTTGATTTCCTTTAAGATTGACTGGTTTAATCTTCTCGCAGTTCAACATAAAACTGTTTTCTTTCTTCTCTGGTCTTTCTTGCAAACTGTCCTTGTGTCTTTTATCTGCTATTTAGCACCACAGGGTACCATGAAGTCCCTAGGCCAGTGTAGACCCTCCTAGGCTCCCTGGACCTGGTCTTGCCTGTGATCCCAGGATGCTCAGAGCAGCACACTGCTCTCAGGGTTGTTCCCACAGCTGCAGGACCGATGCTCTGGGTGGGGACAAAGCAGATCCAATCTCCCCTTCCCAGGGCCACCTTCCCAAGCTGTATCTGAGAGACCACTAAAGGGTTGCAATCTCTAGTAGGGGTATACCTTCAGATAAAAACTGATAAAGAGAATCACTCTCCACCCACAGTCACTGACTAAACACTTCCAGCCCTGGAAAAAGATGACTATAGCCATCTCTCATTGTGAATGAGAAGGAACCTATGAGGCCGTCCTGAGATAGGATTTCCCTCCTGCCCCCATATCATCTGCTCTAACTAATAGCATTTGAGGCAAATTCTCTGAGTCGTTTTGCAGATGTGAATTCCTCCCCTCCTCAGATGGAAGATGTTAACTATTTGATGACCGAGAGCACAGGGCCCCAGGCCTCCTGGAGGCAAGGACAGAACAAGGAAATTCCCTGTTCCCTCATCATCAGCCAGTCAGAGAATTTGGCACAATCTGATCACGTACCCTGGGAAACCACCCTCCAACCTGGCCTTTAAAAATGCTTTGCCAAAACACTTCAGGGAGGTCCTAGCTTTCTAGGGCACAAGCCACCTCGTCTCTGTGCATGGCCTTGCAGTAAAACCTCTGTGCTTAAACTCTGATGATACAGTTTGCTTGACCTCACTGTGCATCGGGCACATGAACTTGAGTTGACATCATTCCAAGATGTGGCAGGGTACCCGTGTCTGATCCAGACCTGCCCTGCCTGTGTCTAAATCCAGGACCCTGTGAGGTGAGGCTAGGGAAACTGAGAAAGAGCTGGCCATTGAGCAGAAGCAAGGAGAGGGAAGCCAGGTGACCAGGACTGATGAGTCTAGAGTCAAAGGCTATTCCTTAAGGATGTGGGGAGACAGTGTAGGCCAAGCAGACATTCAAAGATAAATTTAAGTATCAGGACGGTGGCCAGAGATCACTCAACCACAAGCCAGGGCCCTTCAGAGTATATCAGCCCGAGGCGAATGCATAGGTCCTGTTCCCTTGAAATAAGTCTCCCTTAATCTGGTGTTCTCTATTCTCTTGGCCAAACTCAGCAATGCCAGTTCAGCCTCTCTGGGATAGTCAGAGTGGGACCGAGCAGATTTGCTTTGACAATTTGGGAAATGTTAGTCTTGTAGAATTGTGTTTACAAGTCTGTGTTTCCACGCGCCAACAGCTCAGTGAGGAATAAAGGCGACATGCTGATCTGATTTTCATCTACCTGAGTTCCCTCTTATCTTTGTTCCTACTCCTGCTCACTCTCCCTCAATGAATTATGGACTCTCTGTGTCCTGAGAGCAAGACATCCACAGGGAGTGATTCTTCTCCTCACTGCTCCATGGCACACATCCTCTCTGGGGATCTCCCCAGTGTAGGGAGGTCACCTCTGGCCTAAGGTTGTTTATCGCCAGGAAGACCAGCATATCCATTCCAGGGTCTGATTAGCTTTCACACAAAGCTCCATCCTTCATTTTAGCCTTTCTTAGTAATTACACATTTATTTTCTTGTTGTCCCGTTTCTTTATAAGAAAGTCACAGCTGGCCAAGGAAAAGTAAAGCTGTTTATTGGATCCTGTTAGATTCCCTTGTAGCTCAGTTGGAAAAGAATCTGCCTGAAATGTGGGAGACCTGTGTTTGATTCATAGGTTGGGAAGATCCCTGGAGAAGGAAATGGCAACCCACTTCAGTATTCTTGCCTGGGAAATCCCATGGACAGAGAAGCCTGGGAGGCTACTGTCCACGGGGTGGCAAGATTTGGACACAACTTAGAACTAAAAACCAATATACTCCAAAGCACACATGAGATTTTCCTCAATCAGTCATCCTTGGCCTGACCTTCCTGTGACTTTTGATACTTGAGAATTGGGTGCTCCCTGTGGATGGATGGAGCTTCTCCAACATCTGAATTTCAGAAACCTGTCTCATCTTCCTTCAATTCCTTTTCTGAGTTTTCCTTTTCATTTTCAGCCAGAACTTTTCCTTTGCTTGTTTCATAAAGACCATCTTTCCCAGCATCCTCTCTTCAGCATTTTATCATTATACTCCCTCTCTTTAAGAGCCCTTTCCTCTCCAGTGTTTCCAATGACCATCTATACACCAATGATTTTCTAATTTCTTTCCCTAGCTTGACATTTCCTACAAAGTTCAAAGCTAGTATTATTGTCTTTATTAAATATCTGTGTCTGGATAGGAAAGTCTTCTAGAAAATCTATGGTTTCAAGTGAACTAACCCTGTTTTCTTTTTTAAATTGGCTCCTCCTTTTATATCCTCAACAAGATGAAGAGCTAATTCATACACACAGTGTTCCCAAGCCAGGAGTCCTAACCTCTGAGATTCCCATGTGATATTCCTTCCTACTCTTAGCACATTCACCAAATAACCAACTCCTATAAGTAATGCATTCTGTATATTTTATTTTGTTTTTCAGTATGATTCTTTCTCTCAGTTCCCCTTATCTCAGATCATCGTTATTATATAAATGTGCACTAAGAAATGTGCCTTATTTAAGAGACTTGTGTAGAAAAGCAAAAGTTTCCATCAGAAGATATTCATTGATCAATCAACTGCAAAATCAATATATTCTCTGGGTTTATATCTGCTTAAACAAGTTTCTTTCCCTATAGTTTATATTGTCTCCTTTGAAGAATTCATATTTCCATGTTTACAGTAATTGCAAATATCTGGTTATACAACATAAATTATTCCATGCAAATTGATTTCAAAGTCAAGCTGCTTACTTTGCAAAAGAAGAAGGATTCAATAGAATAGATGAAAGTGTTGGAGACGATCTCCAGTGTCAGAACAATCACAAGGGGTTAGGCTGTGTACTGCACAATTGTAGGGCTGGCATTGTTCATGTGATGATTATAATTGTGCATTTATTATGCAAGAACGATGTTTGGGAAGGAATATTTTCCTTTTTCTTCTTTTTTTCTAATCCAACAATAGTTTCTGTGTAGTTAGGAAGTAGAATTGCAAAGCATACACATAGCCATTTCAAATGAGAGTTGAGTAGGCTTTGATCACTTAGCAATTAGGTAAAGTGAAAGTGAAAGTCACTTAGTCATGTCTGACTCTTTGAGACCAGAATTCTCCAGGCATGAATACTGGAGTAGGCAGCTGTTCCCTTCTCCAGTGGATCTTTCCAACCCAGGGATCGAACCCAGGTCTCCCACATTGCTGGCGGATTCTTTACCAGCTGAGGCACAAGGGAATCCCATCAATTATGTAAGATATAATCATTAGGGATTAAAATGGTGTGCATATCAAAGAATTGACAAATACCTTGGGAAAAGTAATAAAACTCTCAAATATATTTACAAATTTGGCCCTCTTTGAAGTTAATGATATTAAAGTCAAATATACATTTCAGGGCCCAAAATATGTTATCATATAATTTTATAAGAAAAAGTATGCAATAAGTATTAAAGCTTCTAGTTCCCCTTTACTTATAAGAATCCCCACACAGCTTAAAAATAAAACCTGACTGTGATTTAATATAAGCCAAAGTAAACTTTTTTCACAATGTTACTTTTATCTTTTAAGATAAAACCATCATGAAAAAATGTGTTCCATTATTTCCATGCATTTAAATTACATATTTAGTGGGTCAACACGAAATAGCAATCTGCTTAGATTATTTGTCATTGGCTGAGAAAGACTTACCATACTGAACTAGCCCCACACAATGATGTCTCTAAAAGAGAAATCCAACGAGGCACTCATTGCTTAAGTTCCTTCACTAGCTCATAAATGCTCTGTGGGTGCATTTTAAGTCCCAGTAAAGTCCTCCATCTTTTTTCACTATCCCAAGCCTTATCTTATCTTCAGGTTCATATCTTGTAACTTAACCTCAGCTCAGTCCAGTCACTCAGTCGGGTCTGACTGTTTGCGAACCCATGAATCGCAGCATGCCAGGCCTCCCTGTCCATCACCAACTCCCGGAGTTTACTCAAACTCATGTCCATCGAGTCGATGCCCTCCCTCAAAAGTACCACCACACCACTTATTTAGTCTTCAACACCTCAACAATTGAGATCTATTCATGGCTCCTAGAATGAATCATACTGAATCAAGCTGGCATTTAGCCATGTAATTTCTTCTGCTTTGACTACTTTTTCTCACCTAAGATCGTTTACTTTTCATCCTTCAAAATCATGCTGATGGTTTCACTTGCTCTGAGAAGCTTTCTTTGACAACCTGCAGGCCAAACTCCTCACTTTGTAACCACTCAAGAAAGAACAGTACTCAATCTTCGCAGGAGCTTCTGCACTCAGCACCTACGTCTTTTGCTATGTTCACCACCTTGTATTTCAAATCCCTCCTTAAACGTGTGAGCATCTAGAAGAAAGAGACTGTATCTGTACACTTAGGTGCCTATACTTATTTTAATAGACTCATAAGAGAAATAAGGGGGCCTCCCAGGTGGCGCTACTGGTAAATAACTCTCCTGCCAGTGTAGGAGGGATAAGAGATGTGAGTTTGATCCCTGGGTCTAGAAGATCCCCTAAAGGAAGACATGGCAACCCACTCCAGTATTCCTGCCTGGACAATCTCCATGAATAGAGAAGCCTGGAGGGCTACAGTCTGTGGGGTCACAAAGAGTCAGACACAACTGAAGTGACCTAGCATGCATGCACACACACACAAAAAGAACATTAGACAAAAAGTTAGTCTTTCAAAATGGATCAAAACTGGCACAGGTCAAAGGAAGGGCCTTACCATTGTTGCCTCATCAGTTCTTCAGATCCTGTGTGTGAGGCTCCCTATAATGAGTGGACTGAGAGATTCCAAGGATACAGAGGTCTCTATAAACATGGAACTAGGGAAGACCGCTTCTTTTTGTCTGTTTGTTTTAAATTTTTATTGGTGTACAGTTGATTTACAGGGTTATCTTAGTTTCAGGTGTACAACAAAATGAATCAGTTTTACGTGTACATAAAACCACTGTCTTTTTTTGTTAGATTCTTTCCCCATACAGGCCATTGCAGAATAGTGAGTAGAGTTCCCTGTGCCATACAGCAGATTCTTATTAGTTATTTATATTATATGGAATCGTGTGTTTATGTCAATCCCAGTCTCCTTATTTCCCCCTCTCCCATACCCTCTGGTAAACATAAATTTGTTTTCCACAGCTGTTTGGTTCTACTCCTTTTTGTTGTTGTTGTTGTTGCGGCTGTTTTTTTTTTTCTTTAATTTTTATTGGAGTATAGTTTCTTTACAACATTCCCTGGCAGTACAGTGGTTGAGGCTGCCTCTTGAAATGGATGAAAGCTTTATTTCCTGGCTACCCACAGACCACATCCTTAACAGACCACAAAACCTCCTTCTTGTTTCACTTTGCTCTTTTAAAAGATAATAGTTAACATATTTTCCCATCCAATTTTGTGTTGTCTAAACAATATAAGATCTTACAAATTTGATATTTTCAATGGTAAATAAGAAAATCACAATACAAATTACTTACATCTTTAGCACTCATAACTTCATGACTTATTGTTTTATATCTGTGAATTCAAGGAAAAACTATTTCTTGCCTATTTTCTCCATCTGTGAAAGTCTGTTCCCTGTTTTTTATTATTTTAGCACAGTCACAACTGATAATTCAATGTATAACCAATTATTTTCAAAAAAAGAAAAGATGTAAAACTAAAATTGGATACACGCATCACCTTGGGCAGATACCCCAAACAATAACAACTTATTTCTATGGCCTGGAGGCAGAGAAGGAGTCTAAATAATGAGTTAAGGTCAAATCTTACACTTAGTCTAAGAAAACTTTCAGAAACATAAAAGCATAGGAGACAATCTCAGAATTTCATCGAAGGTGTTAGTTGAGCTGTCTAAAAACGGAAACGAGCATCTGAGATGGGTGATTTCAACTGGTCAAATAGGTAAGTAGTCAACCATATTATAGCTGATATGTGATAGGTCACAGACACTGCTGGGAGCCCAGTAAAATTTTCTCAATCCCTATGGAAGGCAAATATTTGAAGAATAGTAAAGCTATAGCTAAGAATGAAATCAGGCATTAAGCAATTCAATAAAACAATAATTCAGATCCAGAAATCAAAGCAAAATTCAAGTTAGGTAAAGGGTTGGGTTACTGGATATAAAATGATTTTATAAAACCAAACTAAGTTAGGGTTAGGAAAATTTCAAAAGTAATGTGCTGACATACTAGGGATGGGATACAGATGGGGAATTAGAAAGCTAGTTAAATGTCTTTTATCATAGGATATAAATTACTCTAAATCTTGATCCCCTAGCTGACACTTTTAGGTATATAAGATGTGAGCTGTGAAAAGCCTGTGGAAGAGAAATACAAGGGAAAATTCAAAACTTAAATTTAAGGTGAATATGACATCTGACATTATTCAAGCACAGGGAACAGGGTAGTTTAAAGCAGATATTAAAATTTGAAGAACATCTTAATCATCTGCCAATCATTTTCATTTAGCTCAATAAACTTTAAGCAGATTGAAATTTATTGGCTCAGCATTTCCAAAAACAGGATAAAAAGGATGTACAGAAGATGATGGATCTAGCTGGTACCCAAGAGCAAGGAGGACCAATGACTCTAACACCTCTGAGACTCTGATTCCTCCATCTTTCATCTGGGCTTTCCTCTGGCTGTCAGCTGGCATACAACCCTCACAGGAGTGGGGAACCCACAGCCCCTCTTGAGTTTTGCGCCTCTATCCATAGCTTCTGCTATCAGTAGAGAACATACTTTGTCAGGTTCTGATTGATTTGAAATAGCCTGGAAAATGCCTTGAATTGACTAATCTTGAGGTTAGGCAATGATTCTCGGACTAACGGGAAGAGAGAGCCAAGGCAATGCTATGACGGGCTGAACTGTCTCCCCCATAAATTCATGTGTTAGCACTCTAACGCTAGCTCCTGAGAGTGTGAATGCACTTGGAAATAGGGCCCTTACAGAGGGAGTTAGGTAAACATGATGTCATCAAGGTGGGTCAAAATCCAAACATGATGAATATCCTTATGGGAAGGGGAGGTCTGGACACAGATATGCTGGGAAAGATCGAAGGCAGGAGGAGAAGGGCACAACACGGGACGAGATGGTTGCATGGCATCACTGACTCAAGGGCATGAGTTTGAGCAAACTCCAGGAGATGGTGAAGGACAGGGAAGCCTGGAGTGCTGCAGTCCATGGGAACGCAAAGAGTTAGACGTGAGTGAGCTACTGAACAGAAAACAAAACCAAAAATACAGAAAGACGGCCATGTGAGGACACAGGAAGGAGACAGCCATCTACAGGCCAAGAAGAGAAGTCCCAGAAGAAACCAACCCTTCTCACACCTTGATCTCAGACGTCTAGCCTCCAAAACTGTGAGAAAATGGGGGAAAAAAAGAAAAAGTTAAGCCATGCAGCCTGTAGTACTTTGTTACGGCAGCCCTTGGTAAATGAATTCAGAAACGGAGCAGAGGTCCTCTAGGGCACCAGAGCCTTACTCCAGCTCGTGCCATCGGCACAGAGGATACTCCACCATGTCCTGCTTTTACGTGCCCTGGCAAAGGCTTCCAACTGACCACGCCTGAGTCAGTGAATAATCCTGGACTAATACAGAGATAGAAGCATTGTTTGGGCTGGTTGCCTCCGCCCGGACTAGTTAACTGTGGTCAAAGAACTACAGACAAACACGAAGTCAACTTCCATTGGATTGATGGAATTGTGCTTTAGAATAATTCAGAGGAAAAGTGGTAGTGTTTCAAGAGGAATTAGGGTTTGGAATGTTAAAAAAAAATAATATGTAAATTCACTGTAACAGTTTTCCAAAAATTCTAAGACTAGACATTCGAGTTTCTGATACTTTACATGGGTATATTTAAATATTTAAAAGTTTTACAGATGATTCTGCTAATAAACTAGTTTATGAATCTCTAATTTTTAGTCAAGATAGAGAGTGTTTTTATGACCTTTGGACTACAAAGCAGGTTTTAACATTGTTTTCCGCTTTGGCATGACTAGCCAAGAATACACCAATTCCAGGTTAAAAATGATAGGTTAATTCCCAGGCAGAAAGGTATAAATGATGAAGCTTCACACTAAAACATGTAGGACACCTTTGAAAATGGCTCTACATGATTGGTGTTGAGATGTGTAGAGAAAACATCTTGAATTTCTTTGAATTTGACTGTACCTGACTTCTATCTTTGACAGGGATCTAAGTTGGACAGACATTGGACAAACTATCATAAGAAAAAGAAAATAGGTAAACAAAAGCATACAAAAACGTTTTTTTCCCACATCATAGATTGTAAAGGATAGCCACAGATTGTGGTAAAGCACCGACAAATGGATCTAAATCTTGAAGCTATTGCTAACATTTAAGCCAAAAGTACTGGAATATATGTCCTGGGCATTTCACAACTTAATAATAGCTGAATTGAGTTTCTGGATAAATTCATGCAGAGCACTATAATCATTTGTTTTCAATAAGAAAACATGTTTGATTGAACTATTTTTACTTATGTGGGGCAGAGATATTTTTTCTCGTCTTTTCATGCGGAGTTTAATCATCATTTTATTCCTACCTTTTTACTTATGAATATTTTATGTATTTACGATAAGAAACTAGTAGGGACTTAAACACAGAACAAAATAAATGAAAAGAACTTCACGTTAAGATATCTCTGTCCACGGGGATTCTCTAGGCAAGAATACTGGAGTGGGTTGCCATGTCCTCCTCCAGAGGATCTTCCCAACCCAGAGATCACACCCATTGCCCATTGTAGGCGGTTTCTTTACCATTCGAGCCACCAAAGAAACCCAAAAATACTGGAGTGGATTGTCATGCCCTTCTCCAGAGGATCTTCTCAACCCAGGAATTGAACCAGGTTCTCTTCCATTCCACGAGGATTCATTACCAGATGAGTTACCAGGGAGGCCCAAGGACAATGCTAATCCAAAATAAAAAATGAGTAATGAGGGCAATGACAAGAGATGCAGAAATTCTGCATTAGTGGAGTGGGCATTGCTATAAAGTGGCATGAGAACCTCTCTTACAGCTGGTGAGATGTCAGTCATGAAGAAATACAGATTGATGAACTATACTCCCCAACTATGTGAAGCAACTAGCTACTAGTTATAAGAAATAGAGATGAATCTAAGGTCATTTGCATTATGTTGAAGATTTAGTGATGTCTGCTTCCCAGGTGGCTCTGTGGTAAAGAATCTGCCTGCCAATGCAGGAAACGCAAGAGACACAGGTTTGATCCCTGGGTCGGGCAGATCCCCTGCAGGAGGGCATGGCAACCCTCTCCAGTATTCTTGCCTGGAGAATCCCATGGACAGAGGAGCCTGGTAGGCTACAGTCCATGAGGTCACAAAGAGTCAAATAAAACTGAGCAACTGATCACGCTCACAAGCAATGTCAGCCTGTGTGTGTGCTTGCTCAGTTGCCTCAGTCATGCCCAACTCTTTGTGACACGATGGACCATAGCCCACCAGGCTCCTCTGTCCATGGGATTCTCCAGGGAAGAATACTGGAGTGGGTTGCCATGTCCTCCTCTAGGGGCTTTCCCTGACCTAGGGATCAAACCAACAACTCTTGTATCACCTGTGTTGCAGGAAGGTTCTTTACACACTGAGCCACCTGGGAAGTCCCAACATAAGCCACTAAGGCAAAATGGCCTTTTCATTCATTCTTGGTGCCAGTAAGAGGGAGATAGAAGGCTTTATAAATATGCTCTCTACCATCAGTTCAGTTCAGTCACTCCATCATGTCCGACTCTTTGAAACCCCATGAACTGCAGCACTCCAGGCCTCCCTGTCCATCACCAACTCCTGGAGTTCACCCAAACTCATGTCCATTGAGTCAGTGATACCATCCCACCATCTCATCCTCTCTAGTCCCCTTCTTCTCCTATCCTCAATCTTTCCCAGCATCAGGGTCTTTTCAAATGAGTCAGCTCTTGGCATCAGGTGGCCAAAGTATTGGAGTTTCACCTTCAGCATCAGTCCTTCCAATGAATATTCAGGACTGATCTCCTTTAGGATGGACTGGTTGGATCTCCTTGCAGTCCAATGGACTCTCAAGAGTATTCTCCAGTACCACAGTTCAAAAGCATCAATTCTTCAGTGCTCAGCTTTCTTTATAGTCCAACTCTCACATTCACACATGACCACTGGAAAAATCATAGCCTTGACTAGATGGACCTTTGTTGACAAAGTAATGTCTCTGCTTTTCAATACACTGTCTAGGTTGGTCATAACTTTCCTTCCAAAGAGTAAGTGTCTTTTAATTTCATGGCTGCAATCAACATCTGCAGTGATTTTGGAGCCCCCCAAAATGAAGTCAGCCACTGTTTCCACTGTTTCCCCTTCTATTTGCCAGGAAGTGATAGGACCAGATGCCATAATCTTCGTTTTCTGAATGCTGAGCTTTAAGCCAACTTTTTCACTCTCCTCTTTCACTTTCATCAAAAGGCTCTTTAGTTCTTCTTCACTTTCTGCCATAAGGGTGGTGTCATCTGCATATCTGAGGTTATTGATATTTCTCCTGGCAATCTTGATTCCAGCTTGTGTTTCTTCCAGTCCAGCGTTTCTCATGATGTACTCTGCATATAATTTAAATAAGCAGGGAGACAATACACAGCCTTGACGTACTCCTTTTCCTATTTGGAACCAGTCTGTTGTTCCATGTCCAGTTCTAACTGTTGCTTCCTGACCTGCATGCAGGTTTCTCAAGAGGCAGGTCAGGTGGTCTGGTATTCCCATGTCTTTCAGAATTTTCCACAGTTGATTTTGATCCACATAGTCAAAGCCTTATAGATACAGTTTTAGATGGGAAGGAAGAACTTGCCCTGAAGCAAAGTCCATGTTAGGGCAGGAAGGATGACAGCTGTATGCCCCAGTCTTACCTGATTTTTAACACAATGCCAGCATACTCTGGGGGCTCTGAATGTAATGGTTTTAAATATCAACTCATAAGTGAATCAATGAATGACAAGTGAATGAATGCATAGATAAATTTGGAAGCATCATACCAGATTATGAAGCCTTAGGCAGCAATCTTGAAATCATAGGAGAAAGGAGATATTTCAGCTTTGCTTTGGAACAGTAGTGAACAGCTGGCTGAACAGATGTTCTCTGAAGAATCAGATTTGGATTTCTAGTCCAAGCATAAGCTGAGGATTGGAATAACAGGCTCTTGGCAAAGTAAAGCTGAAGAGAATATGGTTGAGCATGTTTATCCAAAAACTAGCTGCCTTGCTCACCAGAGCACTGTGTCCAGAGGGGAAGTCTGTCCTGATAAAAGAGTACAAGCCATCATGTTAGACCATTATCATGCTCAGACTTCATGTCCGTGGTTCAGTTATAAAAAAGTTGCAGACAAGCTTACACCTTGCAGAGGTTTTGCATATTGTTGGAGGTAAAGATTTGAAGTAATAGCCCTTTAAGTTGCTGAGCACTTTATCCTATGAGTGAGTCTAGATCCCCTGGGAGCCAATATCTCAAAAGGACTTCATTTCCCTACTTCCAAGAAGCAGAAAACATTTCGTTCTCATCCCTTATTCATGAATTCATAGTCCAGGGAATAAGAGTCCAAATGTTCTTCCTTCATATGCCATCAAGTCTTTAAGGAAATTTACCATTATTTTTCTTCAGATATTTATGAAGTGCCTGCATGCGTCTGTGCATGCTATGTCGCTTCAGTCTTGTCTGACTCTTTGCGACCCTAAGGACTGTAGCCCACCAGGCTCTTCTGCCCATGGGATTCTCCAGGCAAGAATACTGGAGTGGGCTGTCATGCCCTCCTTCAGGGGATCTGTCTGACCCAGGGATTGAACACATGTCTCTTTACATCCCCTGCATTAGCTGGCAAGTTGTTTACCACTAGATCCAACTGGGAAGCCTAGGAAGTTCATAACGTTGTAGGAATTATGGAGGATAAAGATGGCAAAACTTGGTATATTCCTACATGGAAATTTTGGCTCTAATCCATGCTACTGTTGTTAAGTTGCTAAGTCATGTCCAACTCTTTGCGACCCCAATGACTGCAGCCTGCCAGGCTCCTCTGCCCATGGGATTTCCCAGACAAGAATACTGGAGTGGGTTGCCATTTCCTTCTCCAGGGTATGTTTCCGACCCGGAGATCAAACTTACATTTCCTGCATGGGCAGGCAGATTCTTTACCACTGAACTACCTGGAAAACCCAGTGGTGTGCTACATACAGGCTAAAATAAGTGTAGTAGACAGTTGAAATTAAACGACTATTAAAGACATAAAATATTGCACTTCTGGAGTGGGACCATTATTATTTTTTTTTTCCCTAGGAGTAATAAGAAAGGCCATAGAATGAAAATAACATTTAGCCAGCTTTCAAGAATAGGTAAAATTTGACCTTGCATAAAAAATAATAATGGAAGCATTTATTTATTGAGCTATCACTGCATGGCAATCATTGTCCTAGACAGTGAGGTAGATACCTGCATTATTTAGAATAAGCTAAGATGGTGTAATAAGGAGAATACAAATATTCACTTTCCTAAAGACTAAGAATTTTCTACCACTTTGCAATATCACATGATTTTCATCATTACATAAGCCATTACGTCTCAATAATAACCTTACAATCTGTATGTGGTTCAGTTACTCTACTCGCGCTAGCTTTTTTATGTGGGAAAAATATTAACTTATCATGTCTGTTTCTCCATGTAATGAGATGAACTCTTTCATTAAGGTGGGACTGTAAGAATGGAGAGGTAGGCAAGGTATAATTTCATCATCTTTTTAAAATCCAAATCTGGGGATAAATACAATGAAGGGGAGAAGAAGAGAAAGAAGAAATATGATTGCAATGCCTTGGAACATTAGAGATACATTGATAAGACCGTCAAAAAATAAGCAAGCACAGAAGACCTTTTTTAATACATAATATTTTCTTAGTAAATAAAAACTAAATTGTATATAAACAAACAAATATAAATGGATACTTGGAGAGGATTGATAGATTAGTAACAAAGATAAAATAACTTTTAAAAGATGAAATTGAGGTGCTAGGTAGTTACGCACTTTCACATGTGGTATTTCTCTATTAGGAAAAGATTCTAAAAAAACATCCAAAACGGAGAGGGTATATGTATACATGGAGCTGATTCACTCTGTTATCAGTAGAGATGAATACAACACTGTAAATCAACTATACTGCAATAAAGGTAATTTTAAAAATTTTAAAAAAGGAAAAAAATGATAAATTGCCCAAAACATTAAAGTTTCCCACTTGCAATTTTTCTAATTCAGTATTGCCATAACTTTGTCAATTTTCTTCACTAAAACTAGAGCCTCAACCCTAAATAAACTGCTTTTAATTTTTGCAATTTTGAATGCATCCTTTTAGAGTGGAGCCAATTTTACCAACTAGCTGAGAACTTGGTCCTAATTAATTAGTTGAAATGGAAACTTTAGAAGTCTGTATTTGATATTCTCTTAATGACTATGTAGGGATCGAAAAAAAAACATAACTGAAGCAAATCACTACAAAATTAGAAGCCAGTAGTGACATTTCTAAACTACAAGACAGCTCAAAGAAGAATAAAAGGGGGAAAAAACATACAAGCTTTGGATTCTGTATTTTTAATGTCAAAAGTGATTTCAGTCATCTTCTCACTGCCCTTTCAAGAAGCAGTCAAAAAATGACATCAGACTCGGGGAAATTTGGAGGATCTAAAGTGACTCTTAATTCTACAGTTTACAGTTTTCATTGCTTTAAGGCTATCTTCTTTAACAGCAGTTATTGAACTGGAGGATGGAGTTCCAAAGGATCATTACATAAGACTAGCTGTTTTGTAATTTTTCAGAAAGTTTGAGAGAGTCACTTTTAGCAACTTCTAACAGATGCTAAAAATAACAATATATGTCAGTACTGAATACAGAGTTCTGAACCATTAAATTTAGGTAAAGCACTTATGCCTTAAGTTCAGGTGGCCACTGCTTGGGGGAGAGGGGTGGGAAGCAATAAAAAGGAATTTTAAAACCAAAGCAAAAAACATATTAGATGAAAGAGCAGGGATTCAAAGTTAAATGTTATTTCCCTGGTCCCTATCCCCAGGGGCGAAGCAAATGTGTTTCCATAGTTTCAAAAAAACTAGTTGAAAAGTGAATAACTGATTTTCTTTGCAAATATGCAGGTAAAATCATTTTAACTAAAGTTTACTCCTCCAATTCTTTTACCTTTAAATAGGTAAATAGTTTATATAAATAGACTTCCCTGGTGGTTCAGACTGTAAAGCATCTGTCTACAATTCAGTAGACTCAGGTTCGATCCCTGGATCAGGAAGATCCCTTGGAGAAGGAAATGGAAACCCACTCCAATATTATTGCCTGGAAAATCCAATGGACAGAGGAGCCTGGTGGGCTATACTCCATGGGGTCGCGGAGTCGGACACGACTGAGCAACTTCACTTTCACTTTCTTTCACTTTGTATAAAAGTAGAGATGGGGAAATTAAAATGATGATACAGGCATATAAGACTAACCAATGAATTAATGAAATTGAGAACTGAGAAAGAAAGGCAGAAAGTTCAAAAGCATGCCTGAGAAACGGAGAGAGTCAGAGAGCCAAGAAAAACAGGGCACATAAAACTAAAGCTGGTAATAATGAATCATGAGAGGCCCTACCTTTTAGTGCATTTTTAAAATCTAGTCACACTCGTTCAATAAGGTGAAATAATAACTGATATTGACAACTTTGAACCAAGGGGTGGAAGGATGCTGTGTCTGTCAAATAAAATGATTCAAAGCAGAATTAAAGTTAAGCTGAATGAGGGAGAGAATGAGCAAAAGAGTTGGAAAGGAGATCCCTAAGTGAATGTAGAAAGTGGCATTATATACTGCCTGCAAAATGAGGACAGATGAAGATTAATGGTCTGCAGATATTCTGCCCGTGCTTTTTCAGAAGATGGTTTTGCTTTATTTATCTTGGCTGCCACAAAGAAGTAAGGCTCGGCCATACACAGACATATCCCACATGGCAGTAGAAAGCATCTGTTTCAGAAATAGCTCTACTCACATTGGAGAAGCATATTATCTACATATATATGGTGGATAAAAATTTCAAGGTAATTATGTTTCTCAATGTTAATCTGTACTGTTTGTATGACACATTGTGGTTTTGTACTTTCCTTGGTTCTTTTGGACAAATCTCTTCCCACATTAAAAAGAATCTCAGATGTTTACACATCACAGAATCATGACATGTGGTTCTGTGTCTATAAATGCTGTCATAGGGGATCATTAACAGATTCTATAATGATTACCCTGCTGAAGCGAACTACCAGTTAAAAATGGATAATATGAATCTGTTATCCTGAATCCATAAAATGATTATCACCCAGACCCTGCAGAATATAGTTGATGAGAAAAACAGACCAGCTCTGTCTTGCAAAATGCTGATTCCAGTGTGGTCTTAGTCTAAACACTATATACTAGGAGTAAAAATAATAAATTTGAATATACTTATAAAGCAGCTATCTCAAAGATGAATAGTATTCTGTTTATTATTTTAAGCCTATTCAAAAAATGCTGAAGATAACTATTCAATACATCATGTGTGTATTGTTTTACAGTTAACAAAATATTCACATTAAATGCAATTCATTTAATCTTAAAAAAATCTTCCAAATAGGAATTATTACTTTTAATATTTGTGGGATTAAAAAAAACTAAAATTGGTCAAAAGTACCGAAACAGTTTCAGCTAAAATGAGGAGAAGTTGAAATTTGACCCAAATTTCTCTAACTCCATCCTTTAATGAAGCTGAGTAAAATCTGAGTGCTTACCATTGATAAGATACAATACTGTGCTCAGCTTATAACATCGTGATGGAACTAAAAAGGTCCCTCCCACAAAGAAAAGTTTGTCTCAGCAAGCAAGTTTCTAAACAGCTATTTATATAAAATTTTGAAAAGATCCACAAAAGACAAAAGCAAAAACACCAGTATTATATCAAGTGACCCATCTTAATTTGGTAAGTTTAAAAAAGGATTTTCTTGAGAAAGTAAGCCAAAGTAGGCATCTTGTAAGTTATTTAAAGTAAAAATGATTGTCTATTAAGGCTGTGGAGATACTGCATGGAGAATTCCCACATTTGGTGTAAATAGGACTTATGTGAAGAATGAAAGGCAGCTCATGCCAAAGGACTAATGAGAGAAGGAAATGGTTGGTGCCAGCTGAGGCGGGTGATGCTGGCAGGGCAAGATCTCAGTGGACAGCCGCTGAAAAGCTTTGCTCAAGGAAGTGATACAGTGGTAAGATCAGATTTTGGTGCAAAGCAGAGAATGAATGCAAGTGGAATAAAAATGGAGATAGACACCTTTAAAAATGTGCAAAAGATCTAAAAAGACACCTCATGCCAAATATTATAGATAACAGCATATGAAAATATGCTTATCATCATATGTCATTAGGGAACTGTAACTTTAAACAACAAAGAGATACTACTACATACCTATTGGAATGGCCGAAATCTGAAACACTGACCTTATCAAATACTGGCAAGAATGTGGCATAACAGAAACTCTCATTCACTGCTGGTGGGAATGCAAAATGGTACTACAACATGGGAAGGTAATTTGTCAATTTCTTACAAAACTAAGCATATCCTTACCATAAGATTCAGCAAGAGCACTTCTTAGTATTTATCCCAGTGAATTAAAAGCTCGTGCCTACAGAAATATTTGCACATGGAAGTTTATAGCAACTGTATTCATAACTATCAAAACCTGAAAACAACCAAGATGCCCTTCAGTAGATAAATAAGGGATAAATAAACTGTAATAGTTATTGACAATAGAATATTATTCTATGTTTAAAAAATGAGCTATCAAGGTATGAAAACATATGAAGCAAGCTTAAACGCACATTGCTAAGTGAGAGAAGACAATCCGAACCGGCTACATGTTGTGAGTGCAACTATAGGACATTCTGGAAAAGTCAAAATTAGAGACAGTAAAAAATAGGAAAGAGGAGGAACATTTAGAAGGCTGGACTCACAGCACCATCAGAAGTGACAGCGACCTGAAATGTTGTGCCCATATAGGGCAGTGAATTATCTATCATACATAAAGCTATCTAAACATAGTCCTCAAATAAGCACTGCAAAGAGTTTGAAAAATTAAGTTACTGACATGAAAAACAATTGTGATTAAGTCATTATCTACTTTTTTAAAAAAAAGTTTGTTAATTTATTTGGTCACACCACATGGGGTCTCTTAGCTCCCTGGCCAGGGTCAAACCCTCGACACCTGCATTGGAAGCACTGAGTCTTAACCACTGACATCCAGGGACTTTCCCAGTCATTATCTACTTTAAAATCCCACTACTTCCCGATTAAAACCATACACACCATTTTAATGTGAATCAGTTCAGTTCAGTTGCTCAGCTGTGTCCAACTCTTTGCAACCCCATGTACTGCAGCACGCCAGGCTTCCCTGTTCATCACCAACTCCCAGAGTTGTGAATACTTTCCCCAATTTGCCTTTAGTAACTTCTCTGCCTTATCTCCACCATCCCTCCCCAAAGTTACCCACCCTTAGCCTCAAGACTCACTGTTCTCCAAGACTGTTAGCGCAGTGCTGACTCTGTACATATCTCATTGCTTCTGCCTAGGATACCTCATCCATCTGGTGAATGGCGAACTCTTCTAACAAGAATCAGTTCAAATATCACTTTGGTGTCAAAACCTCAAGCCTTTCTCCATTCAATGTAGTTTCTCCATCCTTAGATGTCCCATGATTTTTACATTCAGCATTTTACTTATCCTACTGAATTATGACTAGGTTGCTTAGCACCAAAGGTTTGTTCCACCGATCTTTGGTCCTCAAAGGCAAAGCTGTTCCATTTTTAACTTTGTATACTCAGTAGATATGTTCTATACTCAGTAGTTAAGTCTTCAGTAGACATTGAGATCATAAATTATTATCTATTCAAGAACAAAATACTTAGGAATCCAAAGTGAGTTGGCTGTTATATGGATGCATGGTTCTTAGATAGGGCTTTTCATACAGTTGAGTTTGCAGATGTGGAGACCCTGCTGACTTCAAGTTATATGCAGATTTTTAACTGAGTGCGTGTCAGTGCTCCAATCCCCATAAAGTCAACTACTATATTCCTAATATTCAAGCTATGACTCAAGCTAAAACTATGTTTTCTTAAAAAAAAAAAAAACAAACAACTGGTTGTTTTTATACAACATAATGGTTGATAAGGGCTCATGTTCCTCTATTTTAAAATAATGTTTCATTATAGTGGTACAATTCTGGGTCTGCATTCATGTCAGTTCATTCACTCAGTCATGCCCAACTCTTTGCAACCCCATGCACTGCAAGGCTTTCCAGATGGCACTAGTCCTAAAGAACCTGCCTGCCAATGCAGGAGATTAAGAGACAGGGGTTCTATCCCTGGGTCAGAAGATCCTCTGGAGGAGAAAATGGCAACTCACTCCAGTATTCTTGCCTGGAGAACCCCCTGGACAGAGGAACCTGACAGGCTACAATCCATGGGGTCACAAAGAGTCAGACATGACTGAAGCAACAAGCAACTTAGCAGGCATGCATGAACTGCAGCATGTCAGGCTTCCCTGTCCATCACCAACTCCCAGAGTTCGCTCAAACTCATGTCCACTGAGTTGGTGATGCCAGTCAGCCATCTTACACCCTGTCATGCCCTTCTCCTACTGCCTTCAATCTTTCCCAGCATCAGGGTCTTTTCTAATGAGGCAGTTCTTACCACCAGGTGACCAAAGTATTGGAGCTTCAGCATCAGTCCTTTCAATGAATATTAAGGGTTGATTTCCTTTAGGATTGACTGGTTTGATCTCCTTGCTGCCCAAGGGACTCTCTTGAGTCGTCTCCAACACCACAGTTTAAAAGTATCACATCTTCAGTGCTCAGCTTTCTTTATGGTCAAGCCCTCACATGCATACATGACTAATGGAAAAACCATAGCTTTGACTAAATGGCCCTTTGTCAACCAAGTAATGTCCCTGCTTTTTAAGATGCTGTTTAGGATCTACATTAAATCGTTCCATATATCAGCACGTACTACTACAATTCTAGAATAGAGGCTGATAAACTACAGGCCATGAAACAAGTCTTGTCCAATCCTTGTTTGTATAAATAAAGTTTTATTGGAACACGGGCATACACATTCCTTTACATGTGGATGCTTTTGTGCAGCAACAGCTGAGTTGAGTTGTGATAGTGACGGTCAGGTCTGTAAACCTAAAATATTTATTATCTGACTCGCTACAGAAAAGGTTTGCTGAGCTGAGTATAGCTTCTGAGATCAATTTACTGGGTTTTCAGTTCTGTTCTGTCACCTGTTAGGTCATCTGGAGCAAATTATTTGGCTTTTCTATTTCTTAGTTACTTATCTGAAAGTGAGGATAATAAAATCAAACTGAGTTAATATAGTAGAGATACTATAAAAAATAAATGATTAAAGTCTTGCAAGGTAAATTATATATGATAAATTGTGAAAATGTGGCTATATCCCTACCATTAATAGGGATGATATTTTAGTATTTTATTTTTCCTAATAGAAAAATTGGCTAGGGTGGTAGAATTAAAAATCCCTGCAGTACATACAAATGCTTAGCACAGTGCCTAGTGCAAGGTAAGATTTCAGTAAATGTTGACCTGCTAGTAGTATATATAATTTCTTTGAATAATCACTTATTTTTTTGGGGGGGGGGCTCCAAAATCACTGCAGATGCTGACTGCAGCCATGAAATTAAAAGACATTTGCTCCTTAGAAGAAAAGCTATGACCAACATAGACAGCATATTGAAAAACAGAGACATTATTTTGCCAACAAATGTCCATCTAGTCAAAGCTATGTTTTTTCCAGTAGTCATGTATGGATATGAGAGTTGGGCTATAAAGAAAGCTGAGCATTGAACAATTGATGCTTTTGAATTGTGAGGTTGGAGAAGAAGCTTGAGGAGATCCAACCAGTCCATCCTAAAGGAAATCAGTCCTGAATATTCATTGGAAGGACTGAAGCAGAAACTCCAAAACTTTGGCCACATGATGTAAAGAACTGATTCTTTGGAAAAGATCCTGATGCTGGGAAAGATGGAAGGCGAGAGGAGAAGGGGGCAATAGAGGATGAGATGGTTGGATGGCATCACTAATGCAATGGACATGAGTTTGAGTAGGTTCCAGGAGTTGGTGATGGACAGGGAAGCCTGGTGTGCTGCAGTCCATGGGGTCGCAAAGAGTAGGACACAACTGAGTGACTGAACTGAACTGAATCAATAAAAACTTTTGGAACCTTTCTTCAAAGTGCTTTTATTTTTAGCTTATACTAGCTGAGATAGCATTCATTTATACGTTTACTGAGCTTCCCAGGTGGCACTAGCGGTAAGGAACCTGCCTGCCAATGCAGGAAATGCAAGAAATGTGGATTTGATCCCTGGGTCGGGAAGATCCCCTGGAGTAGGAAATGGCATCCCCTCCGTATTCTTCCTGGGAGAATCCCATGGACAGAGGAGCCTCCTAGGCTATAGTCGTGGGGTCACAAAAATCAGAACATGACTGAGTGTCTGAGCATTATATGTTTATTAGTCACAGCTGAAGAGTGACATTATATTTGCACAAAAGTTTATGGACAATCTAATTGTAAACCAGTTAACTCCAGGTTACTGTGTTACTTATTTGGGGCCTATTTGGTGTGAAGATCAGACATTTTCTACAGTTTATCCTACACCTGCCTGGTGGGGGAGGAAAAAGCCACAGCTAGAGAAAGAGTAGTCAAGACTGGAGATTCTTGGGATGATATAAAACTCTTTTCAGCCAAACAACACAGCCCTGAGTTAGGCTTCAGTTCAGTCCAGAGGCCTTCTTATTCCACGCTACTGAAAGTGACCGACAGCTCAGTCACATCCCAATCTTAAAATTCCTTAATCTTGAAATCATTAAATAAAAACTGGGAAAAGATCTGTGGCTCTAATATGCAAAGAGTTGTCTAAAAACAAGGCAAGCCCTTCATGGAATCAAGATACACTTGTCTAGCTCAGTTTTACAATGGTTTCATACAGGGGAACACTAAAGATTTTGCTCAAGTTATTTTTTCCACCTGGAGTGCCCTGTCTAAAAATTCCTCATGGCCAAATTTTATTCATGGTTCAAGGCTACTACATCTGGGAAGCATTTCCTGATAAGCCTCTCATTCGTATTCAGAATTCTAAAACTTTCATTTAATCATTTCTGTTTTGTTTTTGAATACATAAAACATAATGTATAGAATTCATATAATAAACTCTATTATGTACTATAAAGGAGCATATATGGATACTCATATATACATATATAAGAGTGTATATATATAAGTTTTCCAGTAATTCTACTGAGAAGGAAGAAGGAGAAGAACTTGCCCCCTGATGCCAAGAAATTGATTTTAACTTAGATCCCAACAATGTGACCTCTGGAAGTCCATCATCTCTTCTCCAGATTGATCTCAGGAGTCCAAATGTCCATCAAGTTCTCTCTTCTTGGCCATAGGCTTTTAGTGCAGCTTCTGCAAATCACATTGCGAGCCATCTTGGATAGTGAATTCAGCTTTTGGTTACTTTCCCACTATACTCAACCCCATTGTGTGTTTGTAAATTTTACTCAGCGTTGGTCTCTTTCTTTGCTTTGGATGATCTTGAGAGAGTCACGAAGGGAGTGCACGTGACCCTTGGGCTTCTGCAGTTTTGGCATCTCCTTTAGCTCTGTGGTCATGCATGGGTGTGAGAGCTGGACTGTGCAGAAGGCTGAGCGCCTGAAGAATCGATGCTTTTCCAGATGGCCGAAAATTGATGGTGTTCCAGAAGACTCTTGAGAATCCCTTGGACTGCAAAAAGGTCCAACCAGTCCATTCTAAAGGAGATCAGTCACAATATTCTGGCCACATCATGCGAAGAGTTGACTCATTGGAAAAGACTCTGATGCTGGGAGGGATTGGGGGCAGGAGGAGAAGGGGACAACAGGGGATGAGATGACTGGATGGCATCACAGACTCAATGGACTTGAGTCTGAGTGAACTCCGGGAGTTGGTGATGGACAGGGAGACCTGGTGTGCTGCGATTCATGGGGTCGCAAAGAGTCAGACATTATTGAGCAACTGAACTGAACTGAACTTAGCTCTGTCTCCTCCCATCCTCTTCTGCTGAGATTGTCCCTGAGAAATCCATGTTCTTATCATTCTATTATTTAAACCCACTTGTCTTTTTTTTTTTTTCACAGTTGATATATAAAATTCAAGGTTTAATTTCCAAGGGCCCAGCAAAAGAAAGGACCCTTCTATTGAAAGGATTCAAGCCAACTCCCATCTAAAAAATAATCAAGTATATAGAGGTGAATGTTGCCTCGTCACCACACCATTCTGTCTGTAAGAGTCACATAAATGCATTCAGGTTTAAGAGATCATCACGTCCTTCACCAGCGCAAGAACAACTAGGCTAGAACTGTAGCTGTCGATCTCTCATTGTGTGTTGACTTTCACAGGCAAAATAAATTAACAAAGCTAATAAACAAATTGCAGATTCCTCAAAGTCAAGTAATAGCTGTACATCTATCATCCTAACACATTGGTGGGCTCACGGGGCTACCTTATAAACTTTTGATGTGGCCAAATATAGGACTAAAATATTGGAGAGCATTATTTGTGTTACTAGACACATTTTTGGATATTCTGTGAGTGTTTATAGATTAAATTAACTTGTATTGCCCTTGCACACTGGGGGATTTCACTGAGCTTCATTATTCAGTTCTTTGTGTTAAGAAGGGTATAAACAGAATAACACCCTACTGCCCTAAATGTTATCAAGTATGTGCCCCTTGTGTTGAATTGTTTGTCATTTATAATAATCCAATCTTAGATAAATGTCACGTAATAAAAGCTAATTGTGCGGTTACTGGTGATATTAATGTTGTCTGAGTCAGAGGAGGTAGATGAATTACTTCATGGGGAAAAATAGTAATGCCCAAGTGGATGGAAGACTAAGATAAAACGACCCCAGGTTTAAGTTCTTAGAAGAATGGCATTTCAAAGTATGAATCTGGTTTCCTATGGGATCATTAGAGTTAGCTAGAGACTTTATTTTTTTAACTGTCTTCATTTAAGGTTACTAAAACAGTAATTCATATGAATCATTAAATTGTGTTTCTAGAAAATTAAGTCAAATTGTGGAAGGAGTGGATTTTTCAAAGATGCAACATTGTTTACTCTCAGTTTAATCTGTCAAAGTACCTTGCTGGTATGTGGCAGGTCAGGGGTGGGGGTGGGGGAGTGAGAAGAGCTGGCATGGACGCAGTGGTGGAATCTTACACTCATCGAGTGTGCATGTCATCTCCATGTGGAAATACTGGGAGCCCGAGGTTAAGCACATGTCAATCATTTCGTAGAAAAAATGAAATCAGTCGAGCCAATCAGGCTTAGTCTCTTGGTTTACAAGGGCTTCCCTGGTGGCTCAGTTGGTAGAGAATCTGCCTGCAATGCAGAAGACCTGGGTTCCGTCCCTGGGTTGGAAGGATGCCCTGGAGGAGAGCATGGCAACCCACTCCGAAAATCAAGTCTCAGGAGAAGGAGGAAGGAACCAAGAGCTGAAGTGAGACCAAGGAGTGTAGGTGATCTTCATTCTCCATCTCGTGGTCCCCGTGAATAGGCCTGATAGTCTGCACTTCTATTACAGGCACTGGGCTTCACACTTGTGATTCATTTTCTCCTTAAAGCTCAGCACACTCCCTCGAGATGGACATTATTAATATTCTTCCTCTTTATGTGATGGAGCTGTGTCATCAGAAGTTAGTTACTCCAAATCATGTGACTAGAGAATGGCTTAGTACAAATTTCAAAATAGATTTTAAAGGCTGTTTTCAATGCCAGTAAGGTCTGATTGGTGTATGGGAATATAAGTGGGAGGCTTATTACTCATAGCAGGTTCAGAAAACAAAAATGACAGTGTAGTCTATGCCCAAAAAGAGGGAAAAAATAGGTAATGCAATTTTAAAGACTGATCACGCTTTTGAAGAAAACAAGTTATTGACTGACATTATCTCAATTGATGCTCACAATAATTCCATGAATCAATTGTATAATCAAAAATTTACCACTGAGGAAAATAAAGCTGAGAAAACTTAAATAACAGCACAAAATTATGATTTTATTTATCCTGAAGCCATTCAATCCAGAACTGCAAAACCCAAGACATAATGTATCACATGGGGATCATTTATTTGTTTATCATTAAAGACAAAACCACATAATAATGTAAGCACAGATTCTTCTAAAAGTAATTGAAATAGTGACTATGCCCAAGAATTTATTGTTTATCTATTGGTTGGGTGTTTGGCCTCAAAACAGATACACGAATGATTAATAAGAAGACAATATTGTTACTGCTCTGAAGGAATGAATAATTTTTTGTACCAATAAAATAATGGAAGGACAAATAATTCAGAACCCAGATAATTTCTGAATGTAGTAGAAAAGATTAGAAGCTCTGGCTAAACCTACAAAAGATGGCATTCTAGGTGAAAAAAATTAACCAAAGCAATTTACAGAGTGAGCCTTTGCATGAGAAGATGGAGTCTATTGGGCATTTGATAAATTCTAAAAAAGAAAGAAAGAAAGAAAGAATAAGCAATTTAAGAGGATCTTAAATGGGCATTTCACGAAGTTTATAACTGATCTGCTAGGCAACGTATAAGTGCAGTATAAGATATTTACAGTGACTCTTTAAAATACATATTAAGACCTTGGCAGCACCAGGTTCCTGTAGCTTTCCTTGTAAATTCTGTTGAAATTGGCCTGGGGAATAACACAGTTGCTTAAATTAAAAATGAACTAAAAGATCATAAGTAAAAGATAATGATTAATAGGCTGTTGAGCCTTCTGGGGAAATACCGAGTGGACCTCTTCAGGTTTGCTACTAATGATCTGTAAGAAAGTGCAGACAGCATGTTAATGAAATTTTTTGATAACATTCAATTGGGAGAGGCTGGAACATAATTCAGGTCAGAAAAATAATTGTTATAGAAAAGACTATGATGAAGTTAGGAACATGAGGGAGATAATAAAAATGGCATCCAGTGACCCTAAATTCTAAGTAGTATATCATAAGACAGATTTTCAAAGTAGCAAAAGTAGAGGACATCAATGAGAGGCTAACAAACTACCTTGGAAGCCAAGCGTGTAATGCAGACTATCTCCAGGACACATGCGCATGGTTGTTTCTATATGACTCAGAAAGAGTACTGAGACCATGGTTCTTAGAAAAGAAATATTTTTTTGGTGCATGGAGGCCTATTATGTGTGTTGGAAACTACTGAAACAGTGAGTAGGTCACTGGAACAGGGGGCGTCAAATTTATCTTCTAGAGTTTCTTTCTGGTGAAGTATATGCATAGATTCATTCCAGGCAGGTAAAATGAGAACACCAGTTTTCAGAAAAAAATTTTTTGTGCTCAAAGAGAGAATTATGGCCTGCCTGAAGAGTGAAGTATCATAAAAATAATTGAGATTCCATATTATGATAAATTGAAATGTAAAAAGAGAGAAAACTAACTAAGCTCATTTAAGAGGTAAAAGAAATAAAATGTTTTCCTCTGAAAGCCCTTAAGAACAAAAGTTACATCATGTTAATTTCAACTTGAAAGGCTTTCTTTTTAACTAGACTTTATTTTGAGGTTTATCCCAATACCCATAACTACAAAGACAAGCATTATTAAGCAACTCCTTTTTCGCATACAAGGAAATATTATTTTCTTATTAACAACAGTCCTGTTTAGAAATCTTGACTTAGGATAGCACTGTAATTAAAAATAAAGATTCTGAAGCCAAATCTGAAGTCAACAATTATTGGTTATGTTATTTGGGGCATGTAATTGAACATGTATTGGTCAATGTTCTTATGTACTCTAGTATAACTAGCTACCTCAAAGATTCAATAAGAATTCTGGGATCAAATAAGATTTACTTGGGGATTAAATAAGAAAATACATGTAAGACAGCATAATTTCTCAAGTAATATAGATATTCTGTGATATTTACTAAGCATAAAATCAACAAACATTATATTTGGAAGAGATTTTTGTGATTATAAGTCCAACTTTCCAAATTTAGAGATGAAGAATATTAGAACCACTGAATCTTAGAATTCAACCACTCCCTTAAGATTACAGAGATAGTTTTGAAAGAACAGGAGCAGCATTCAGGTATTATAATTTCTTCTCCAGAGAAATCATGCAGGTTTACTATGACAAGTTCCAGGGATTTATATAGAAAATTTTGAAAGTTACAAAATGCATGAATTTTATTTTCTCTCATGGATTCCACTGACATTATTTTCTGTCCCATTTCCCAGAAATAAACAACTCAATAGTACAGTGAAGGCTCCAGTGAAAACCACAATTAAGGCATTAACCCAGGGACAATACTGTCATCCACAATGCAATATATATTATACATTGAAATCAGTTCAGTTCAGTTCAGTTCAGTTGCTCAGTCATGTCTGATGCTTTGTGAGCCCATGGACTGCAGCATACCAGGCCTCCCTGTCCACCACCAATTCCTGAAACCTACTCATACTCACATAGGTGACGCCATCCAGCCATCTCATCCTCTGTCACCCCCTTCCCCTCCTGTCCTCAATCTTTCCAAGCATCAGGGACTTTTCCAATGAGTTGGTTCTTTGCATTGGGTAGTCAAAGTACTGGAGTTTCAGCTTCAGCATCAGTCCTTCCAGTGAATAACCAGAACTGATTTCCTTTAGGATTGACTGGTTGGATCTCCTTGCAGTCCAAGGGACTATCGATAGTCTTCTTCAACACCACAGTTCAAAAGCATCAATTCTTCGGTGTTCAG
Source organism: Ovis aries (assembly GCF_016772045.2). Classification (NCBI taxonomy): domain Eukaryota; kingdom Metazoa; phylum Chordata; class Mammalia; order Artiodactyla; family Bovidae; genus Ovis; species Ovis aries. The sequence goes on from NC_056060.1 coordinate 94,527,517, forward strand.
CTTTCTTTATAGTCCAACTCTCACATCCATATATGACAACTGGAAAAACCATAGCCTTGACTAAATGGACCTTTGTTGGCAAAGTAATGCCTCTGCTTTTTAATAATCTGTCTAGGTTGATCATAATTTTTCTTCCAAGGAGGAAGCGTCTTTTAACTTCATGGCTGCAGTCGCCATCTGCAGTGATTTTTGGAACTCTCTTTCTTTTTTGATGATCCAGTGGATGTTGGCAATTTGATCTCTGGTTGTTCTATCTTTTCTAAAATCAGCTTGAACATCTGGAATTTCATGGTTCACATACTGCTGAAGGCTGGCTTGGAGAATTTGAGCATTGCTTTGCTAGCGTGTGAGATGAGTGCAATTGTACAGTAGTTTGAACATTCTTTGTCATTCCTTTTCTTTGGGATTGGAATGAAAACTGACCTTTTCCAGTCCTGTGGCCACTGCTGAGTTTTCAAAATTTGCTGGCACCTTTAGTGCAGCACTTTCACAGCATCATCTTTTAGGATTTGAAATAGCTCAGCTGAAATTCCATCACCTCCTCTAGCTTTGTTTATAGTGATACTTCCTAAGGCCCACTTGACTTCACATTCCAGGATGTCTGGCTCTAGGTGAGAGATCACACCATTGTGGATATCTGGGTCATGAAGATCTTTTTTGTTTAGTTTTTGTGTATTCTGGCTACCTCTTCTTAATATCTTCTGCTTCTGTTATGTCCATACCATTTCAGTCTTTTATTGTGCTCATCTTTGCAAGAAATATTCCCTTATTATCTCTAATTTTCTTGAAGAGATCTCTAGTGTTTCCCATTCTATTGTTTTCCTCTATTTCTTTGCATTGATCGCTGAGAAAGGCTTTCTTATCTCTCCTTGCTATTCTTTGGAACTCTGCATTCAAACGGCTATACCTTTCCTTTTCTTCTTTGTTTTTCACTTCTCTTCTTTTTTCTGCTATTTGTAAGGCCTCATCAGACAACCGTTTTGCCTTTTTGCATTTATTTTTCTTGGGGATGGTCTTGATCCCTGCCTCCTGTACAATGTCACGACCCTTGAATCTATTTCCTACTTCCACTGTAAAATCATAAGGGATTTGATTTAGGTCATACCTGAATGGTCTAGTGATTTCCCCTACTTTCTTCGATTTAAATCTGAGTTTGGCAATAAGGAGCTGATGATCTGAGCCACAGTCAGATCCCAGTCTTGTTTTTTCTGACTATATAGAGCTTCTCTCTTTGGCTGCAAAGATTATAATCAATCTGACTTTATATTTAATGTATATGAATTATATTTATATACATTGAAATAGCAACCAGAAATGGTGTTCAGACCCCTTAGCTAGAACATTTAGGTCAATTACATGGTACATGATTCAACAGAGACAAGGCAACTAAGGGTTCAGACTCCTTGAGCTTGAAGCTCTGAATCGATTTCTTAGTCAAGCAACACACATCCAATGAACTACTGATAGAAATCAAAGGGAATCTAGAAAGGAGATAGAGATGGGTAACAAAGACTATCTGGAGAAGGCAATGGCAACCCACTCCAGTACTCTCACCTGGAAAATCCCATGGACGGAGGAGCCTGGTGGGCTGCAGTCCATGGAGTCGCTAAGAGTCGGACATGACTGAGCGACTTCACTTTCACTTTTCACTTTCATGCATTGGAGAAGGAAATGGCAACCCACTCCAGTGTTCTTGCCTGGAGAGTCCCAGGGACGGCAGAGCCTGGTGGGCTGCCATCTATGGAGTCGCACAGAGTCGGACACGACTGAAGCGACTTAGCAGCAACAGCAGCAATGAAGACTATCAATCATAGAAAGTTGCTTCTTCACTAAAGCTCATGCATTAATACTTTAGAGACCTTGAAGGGGTTTCTAATGCCAAGTGAGGTTAAGGAAGTCACCAAAAAATGTGTTTTGAAAGAAGAGGCTTCCAACTCCAATAGCTTCTCTTGATTTGATAAACAGACTTCCATGGAAGCTACTCAATTCTTATTTGTACAGTTTCAGAAATCATACTCCTAAGAGGTTAACATCCCAGGGCCAAAACTGAATGGCAGCCAATGGATGAGTAATTAATCTTCCCTCCGTTAAGACTAGACCATCCTGTGACGTATTTCAGGACTTCCCTCCGATTAAGGAATGTGCATTCTTTAGAGGTAGCAATTCAGTGATGTATTGAATCTTTCCCTGTCCCTCTCCCCCTATGTTCACTTACTTCCTTAATCCCACTTACCATTCATTGCTTGTGTTTAAGTAACTGATTCAACTTTACTTTCTAGAGATCCCAAGCTAAGATAATATTTAAAAGCAAACTCCAAATATGAGTGAAACCCCCTTCTTCCTCAATCTTCTCTTTAAATAATCACTTTGAATACCTTCTTAATGCTTTCAGTTCAGTTCAGTGGCTCAGTTGTATCCAACTCTTTGCAACCTCATGGACTGCAGCACGCCAGGCCTCCCTGTCCATCACCAGTTCCCAGAGTTTACTCAGACTCATGTCAATCGAGTCAGTGATGCAGTCCAACCATCTCATCCTCTGCTGTTCCCTTCTTCTCCCATCTTCAGACTTTCCCAGCATCAGGGTCTTTTCCAATGAGTCAGTTCTTTGCATCATGTGGCCAAAGTATTGGAATTTCAGTTTCAACATCAGTCCTTCCAATGAATATTCAGGACTGATTTCCTTTAAGATGGACTCTCAAGAGTCTTCTCCAACACCACAGTTCAAAAGCATCAGTTCTTCTGTGCTCAACTTTCTTTATAGTCCAATTCTCACATCCATACATGACCACTGGAAAAACCATAGCCTTGATTAGATAGCTCTTTGTTGGCAAAGTAATGTCTCTGCTTTTTAATATGGTGTCTAGGTGGGTCATAGCTTTTCTTCCAAGGAGCAAGTGTCTAATTTCATGGCTGCAGTTACCATCTGCAGTGATTTTGGAGCGCCCCCAAATAAAGTCAGCCACTGTTTCCACTGTTTCTCCATCTATTTGCCATGAAGTGATGGGACACGATGCCATGATCTTAGTTTTCTGAATGTTGAGCTTTAGGCCAACTTTTTAATCCTCCTCTTTCACTTTCATCAAGAGGCTTTTAGTTCCTCTTCACTTTCTGCCATAAGGGCGGTGTCATCTGCATATCTGAGGTTATTGATATTTCTCCTGGCAATCTTGATTTCAGCTTGTTCTTCTTACAGCCCAGCGTTTCTCATGATGTACTCTGCATAGAAGTTAAATAAGCAGGGTGACAATATACAGCCTTGGTATAGTCCTTTTCCTATTTGGAACCAGCCTGTTGTTCCATGTCCAGTTCTAACTATTGCTTCCTGACCTACACATAGGTTTCTCAAGAGGCAGGTCAGGTGGTCTGGTATTCCATCTCTTTCAGAATTTTCCACAGTTGATTGTGATCCACACAGTCAAAGGCTTTGACTGATCCACAAAGTCAAAGGCTCAATACTTTATTATATTTTAAATACATTCAAAATTATAATCACTAGTATGAAACTGATCTTGGAAATAATTACATTTTATTGGGTGAATGAAGTATTCTCATAATTAATCATTCTGTTTTTATCCTTGCCTCCAATAATTTACTTTCGACACACCAATCATAATGAAAACTTGAGGATTTTAGTCAATTGTTTCATTCCTCTCATTAAGGCTCTCAAATGTCTTTCCATGTCACACTGAATAAAGGGAAAAAGCCTTTCAGTGGCCTGAATTTATCCACATTTATGACTTCTATCTCTTGCTCTGCCGAGTTTCCCCTAGATCACTCCAGGTCAGCCAGTTTGGCCATTCTGTTTTCCTTTGAGTTATCCAAACACAGGCCTGTTCTCAGGACCTTTGCTGTTCTCTCAGTGCAGAAATACAGATGGCTTTGTCTTCCCCTAGATAGCCACATGCCTTGCTCCCCTGCTCCTTCAAGTTCCCCCACATATACTACTTCTTAGTTATAATTAAGATTCCTTCCTGTCAATATGGCATCCCCTACCTTCATCCCTCCTTTATCTTCTCCAAAACATGTATTATTCTCTAAGGCAGACTGCTGTCAAAGTGGCCATAGTAATCTATACCAGCCTTGTATTGCATGTCCAGTTTCAACAATACTTGATATTTTCTTTCATCAAAAGAGGGAATCTACCTCTCCATTCCCTGAATCTGGGTTAGCCTTATGATTTACTTTAACCCAAAGAGTGTTATAGAGGTGATCTTCCAAACCTAGGCTTACAAGGACTTCACACCTTCAGTTTCTGTCTTCTAGAGCATTGCCCTGGGTTCACCATGTGAAGAAGCCCACTTTAGCCTGCTGGAGGCTGAGAAATCTTATGAAACACAGACAAGCTTTGCAAACTAAAACCCCTAGATCAGATAGCAACAGCCAACACCAAATGCAAGTTGTGTGGCTGAAGCCATTTTAGACCGAAAAGCCTCAACTGAACCACTAGATGACTGTAGCTGTACGACTGACCTCAGGGAAGTCTACCAGAAGAAGCATCCATCCATAGAGACTGGTTCAGAAAACTTCGGTTGTACATACAGTCTTAACTTGCTCAAAATCTCCAGTGCTAAAATATCCACTTAAATAATTCCCGAATCATTTTGTTTTTAATTTGGATTTATCTGGGCTGTATTTTATAGAATACCAAGCTTTCCCCATATTGTCTGAACAGCTATATTAACTGAGCGTTGACGAAATTAATCATCTGAGAAATTATGTCATCTTTAGTCTGTCACTGAGGTGGAACATTTTGTTTTGATGAACAAATCCATAACTATTTGGATCAAAAAAAATGGAAATGTATTCACCAGTTACACTCCCATCGATTAGAGATAGCAATAACAAGTGGGTAAATAAAGTTATTGATCTTAGACTTCCAATTAGACATTTAGGCTGTCAGTCCTTGGAGAAAATCTAGAAATGAGCTCAATTTTCCAGGAATTTCCAAACTTGTTTCTTACACCTAGATTGATAAAGCATGTGGATTTTAACGGGTTTGGCCTTGTGAATTAAGGTATGTTTACCTCTAGTAGATAAAATGAAATCTTCTTTATTGAATCTTGCTGCTGCTGCTAAGCCGCTTCAGTCGTGTCCGACTTTGTGCGACCCCATAGATGGCAGCCCACCAGGCTCCCCCGTCCCGGGGATTCTCCAGGCAAGAACACTGGAGTGGGTTGCCATTTCCTTCTCCAATGCATGAAAGTGAAAAGTGAAAGTGAAGTCGCTCAGTCATGTCCGACTCTTAGCGACTCCATGGACTGCAGCCCACCAGGCTCCTCCGTCCATGGGATTTTCCAGGTGAGAGTACTAGAGTGGGTTGCCATTGCCTCCTAGCTGCACTAAAATATTCAGAAAAATATGTTAATCAGTCATGTACCACTTACAGACAGTACATTAGAGCTGTGGCCCACGTAATTGAAAGGACAATGGTGATGTCATATAGCAGCCTCAGGGCATGCATATTCCTATTAGTATCTTATTATTGTCATCATTTGAATGTCTGTTATACTTAGCACTGAAATTACAAGTTGAAACTCTATTCCCTATAGAACATAATTTCTCCTTCTTTTTTCATTTTATAGAAGCTTATAGCTGAGCCTGAGCTTTCAGGCCTTTTAAATTATTCTTTTATTTCTCTAGGTAGATTTTTGTCAAATCATATATTTGCAATTAGTACCAAAGAGAAATTTTCCCTCAAGAATAATGTTTCCCCAGACTCAGAAATGTGTATGCAACACTTATATTATGGAATCTACAAATAAGAAAATGAAATATTCAGTCCTGTAAGGTGTATATGTTTCTAAGAAGGGATGAAATACAGAGGCAGTGACCTGATACTGAAAATGTCCAACTATAGACTAAATTTTGGTGGAAAAAGTCAACATTAGAAACTCAAATTATCAATTATTACCCAGGGGAAATAGTTAAAGTCTCATCAGGCAAATCTTAAAAAGCTAGTAGAGACTTGAAAAAGATTCCATTTTGACCAAAAGGAACATTATAACAGAGCATTGCTGATTTTTCCTTTTCCTATACTTTCAATCTAGGGAAAAAGCAGGGAAAGAAAAACTAGAAACTCAGTATTTAGGAAAAAAAATAATCATAATGATTTCTACAGAGTCCTTAATAAAGACATAGTAACTTTAAAAATTTTTGTTTGTTTATATTTAGGAATCAGTTAATCCACCAGAGCTTGGGCAAAAGTTCATCTCTGGTACCGTTAACGGCACACTCCTAAATGTAGCAACATGACATGTTAGGGATCTCCTACATGAAAGATGCAGTTTTTATATTAATGGTAGAAACAGCTGGAGGAGTAAAGGACCTTGGCTTGGCTGCGTATTCCTTCGGTCTAACATCGCACCTACCTTCTTTGTATAAATAGCCATTTGCATTTCACATAAAGCTGCCAGCTGCATGGTCAATAAATACCACACCATTATCTTTGCAAAGTATCCCTTGAATCAGGACTTCACAGAGGCATAGTCCCTAGGACAGGTCAATACGTGGTATCAAATCCAGGTGTAACTGTCAGTTTTACTACCCTCCCAGGTAGACCCAATTGGATGGTTAAATTTAAAGCAGAGGGGAAAGTAAACTCTGTTTCTAACTACATATAGCAAAATATACGTGTATCAGAAATATCTTGCATATTTGCACATGCTGGTATACTAATGTCTATATAAGCAGCCCCAGGCATCAGTTGGTTTCAGGTAACTCACCAGCAGCATTAACTATGGATTTTATATGAATATATCTATAGACAAACCTTTCTTAGGTCAAATGAAGTGAAGTGAAGTGAATTGAAAGTTGCTCAGTTGTGCCTGACTCTTTGCAATCTCATGGGCTGTAGCCCTTCAGTGTCCTCTGTCCATCAAATTCTCCAGGCAGGACTATTGGAGTGCGTAGCCATTCTCTTCTCCACAGGGTCTTCCTGACCCAGGGATCAATCCTGTGTCTCCTGCATTGCAAGAAGATTCTTTACCATCTGAGCCATCAGGGTCAAGACCGAGTCCATTTCAGATGGAAAATTTCTTTTTTTTGTGATCAAGTTTCTTCTCTGCTGGGCACTTAGAAGACTTAAAATCTTGGCCCCTCTGTGTATTTTGCAAACCCATTATTCCAGTGCTTAAAAGGTTGGCACTGAAAATGTTAAAGTGAATCAGATTCACAGTAAAAAGAAACTCTGCCAAATGGCAGGTTTTATCTTTTCACTTTCATGCATTGGAGAAGGAAATGGCAACCCACTCCAGTGTTCTTGCCTGGAGAATCCCAGGGACGGGGGAGCCTGTTGGGCTGCCATCTATGGGGTCACACAGAGTTGGACACGACTGAAGTGACTTAGCAGCAGCAGCAGCAGCAGCATCAGTGAATATTGCAGTTGATAAAGATAGTGGTAATAAAGCCCACTACAGGCTAAGGATGCATAAAATATTAGGTACTGTGCTCAGAGCTTTACAGATATCATCTGGTTTTGTTGCACAAGAATCTTACTCAGTGGTAGTATTGCCATTTGCCCATTTTACAGACAAATTCACAGGGACAGGAACTTTTCTCAAGGCAACACAGGGGTTAGTACTGGAACTATCTTTAAATCTCAGCACTACAGTTTATAAAATGAGTCCAAGATTTCTGGTACTGTCCCTGTCTCTCATTATTTGTGCTCATTTAACCAATGTTTGCTGAGCACTTACTCTGTTAAGGCTGAGCACTCATGGACCTAGGCTGAGGACCTGGTGCCTGGCTACAAGCGTAGACCAGCGCAAGGACAGAAAATTGCTGCTATCTCAAGTGCCAACTCTGATTAACTGGCAAGAGTGGTCTGAAAAAATGTGTTTAGAATTCCATAGTTCAGGTCAGGTTAGCAAGGAGCAGTGGGGGAGGGGCAGATGAGCAATGTCTATGCTGCATGAGGGGAGATAGGGACAGTAGAGGTCACCAGTATTTGACTTTCCTGAGCTGGGAGATAACAAAAAAATAGCAGAAATACTCAGAAGTGAGTGGTCAAATGGACTTGAGCAAATAGAAAACCGGAATACTTTAGGATCGATATTAAAGCAACATGGAGCTTCATTAAGAGAAAGAGATACAGACAAAACACGGTGTGCAGGTCGAGGGTAAGCAAAGGCAGGCAAAGAATGAATCAGACTCTAGACAGAAAGATGCACAGCTATTCAACAGGATAGTTGAAGGGCTGTCAGAAAAACGGGAAACCAAGTATCCCAGACAGATAATATAAGTAAGTTCATCTTTTTATTAAACTCTATTTATTTTTACTTGCCTATTTGTTTTTGGCTGCAACAGGCCTTTGCTGCTGGGCGCAGGCTCTCTCTAGCTGCGGTAAGTGGGGGCTACTTCCTGGTAGCAGTGCACACGCTTTTTACTGTGGGGGCTTCTTTTGCTGAGAAGCACAAGATTCTAGAGCTTGGGCTCAATAGCCGTGGCACCCGGCTTAGTTGTCCCCTTGGCATTTGAAATCTTTCCAGTGAAAGATGAAGTTGCTCAGTCATGTCCTACTCTTTGCGACCCCGTGGTCTATAACCTACTAGGCTTCTCCATCCATGGGGTTCTCCAGGCAAGAATACTGGAGTGGGTTGCCATTTCCTTCTCCAGGGAATCTTCCTGACCCAGGGATCGAACCCGGGTCTCCCGCACTGGAGGCAGACGCTTTAACCTCTGAGCCACCAGGACCAGAGATCAAACCTGTATCATCTGCATGGGTAGGCGGATTGTTAACCACTGAACCACAGGGAAGTCTGTAAGTTCCTTTTCATGAGGAAGATTGTGGATAACTAAGCTGGGATACCTGCTGCAGCTCCAGAGGCACAAACTACCACTCCACCATTTGCCTGGGCTGAGAGGTCAGAGGGTACCCTGGGCAGAGGTGGAAAGAATGGGGAGAGGTGTAGCTGGGCTTTGTAGCTGAGATCCATCTCAATAATCCCCAACTAGACTGGCCAAAAAGGTGGCTCTAGCTCAGCAGTGGCCAACTTTACGCTCTCCCAGGCCTGCTTTTTGACCACACAGCCTCCTGTTTGTTGCATCTGTTTTGGTAATGCACTGCTCCCCACTCCCAAGCAGATATCTGAATTGACAGCTGTTAATCCCACTTCAGTAGAAATAAATCCTGCCAGGGCTGGCAATGAGCAGGTGCATTTCCACTCACCTGGATCAAACAGAGTCTCCCAAGAGAATACAATTTGTGCACAGAGCCCTTATCCCCCTTGGCAACTGGAGGATTTAGCCCAAATTGTAGTACCTAGAGCCTACAGTTTGAGACAAGCGGCCTGGAAGAGAGATAAGCACACACTTCTGAGATGCATACGGTAACTAGCTCCCAACAGCATAAAATATTCAACTCAGAATGATGAATTTTAATTTTATTTCAAAAGCCTTTTCAAAGGGAAGGTGTCAGAGATTAACACTTGCTACTAGGTTTAACATAAATGGCTAGCTGCCAATTAGAATCTGTTTTCCAATCATTTGTGATCTCATATATGAAAATGAATTATGTGGTTCAAGATGAAACAAAATCTATAATCCTCTGTACTGTGCTGAAATACTAAATCACGATAAAGGGGTGAGAGGTGAAGGGGAACATTTTGTTGATTTATACAGGAATAGCAAACGTGCAGCTCAATGAGATCTCAACTCAGCTGGGAAAGCATTTGGCTCATCTTGCTATGGAAAATAAAAACAAAACGTGGATTTCTAAAAGTTTTAGTGAACTTCCCAGGTGGCTCAGTGATAAAGAATTTGCCTGCCACAGATGACGCGAGTTCAATCCCTAGACGGGGAAGATCCCCTGGAGAAGGAAATGGCAACCCACTCTGACCTCATGGACAGAGGCGCCTGACAGGCTACAGTACAAGGGGTCACAAGGGAGCTGGACACGACTTAAGTGACTAAACAACAACAAACAAGGGTGAAGCTTAGGATCTAAAAGACCAGGTCAAATTATGTTCCTGGACAGGAGGACTAAGATGATCAGCCCAGCAGAGAGGCAAGAGCGGCGGGAGGAAATGCGAAAGGGTACACTCATATCTTGGCAAGGGCGTTATTGTACCAGCAGGACCCAGGAACCTGAGCAAAGCCTAGCACTTTGAGTGTGTGTGTGTGTGTGTGTGTGTGTGTGTGTGTGTGTGTGTGTGTGTGTGTGTGTGGTGGGGGCAGGTATCCAGTAGAATGGGACAGCTGATGTTGTACCTCAGCGCAATGCATTCTAAGACAGCTTTATTACTCATTGGGGCCACTTGGCTAGGCATACTGAGTGACACCAAGATCATGTGAATAGAAAGCCCCTGTGACTCTATGCAGTTTGCATTCTGTAATCTAGGGTTTTGAGGGCTTATTTTAACCTTGGACACTCTTATGGGTTAAATTGTGCTCCCTCCCCCCAATATGTTGAAGTTCTGACTCCCAGTACCTGTGCATGAAACTTTATTTGGAAATAGAATCTTTGCAGATACAGTCAAGTTACAATGAAGACATGGTGAATTCGAGTGGGCTGTTAATCCAGTATGGCCAGGGGTTGCCTAAGAAAAGGGAAATATAGAAACATACAGAAACACTCAAGGGGAGAATGTCACATACCAACTGGAAGTGGAGGTGGGCATGTTTACAGCCACAAGGCAGGGAATATATGAGGTGTTCAGCAGCTGGAGGACACAAGGAAAAATCCTTTAGAGCTTCAGAAGAATCATGGCCCTGTGGACAACTTGATTTCAGTCTTCCCACCCTCCGGCTATTTCCAGATGTGAGTGAGATAATATATTGTTGTTGTTTTAAGTCATCCTGCTTGTGGTAATTTGTTACAGCAGACCTAGAAAGCTGACAGTTACCCTTATTCTAGTAAAATATACTCAGAACCTTGAAATATTAGACAAGTAGATACAAAGTTGATCTGATGAAAGCTGGGATGAAAAGTCACAATTCATACCTGAAATATTCCTAGTCTATTGAACACTATTGGGGCAACCCAAGATGGGCGGGTTATGGTGGAGAGGTCTGACAGAGCATGGTCCACTGGAGAAGGGAATGGCAAACCACTTCAGTATTCTTGCCTTGAGAACCCCATGAACAGTATGAAAAGGCAAAATGATAGGATACCAAAAGAGGAACTCCCCAGGTCATTAGGTGCCCAATATGCTACTGGAGATCAGTGGAGAAATAACTCCAGAAAGAATCAAGGGATGGAGCCAAAGCAAAAACAATACCCAGTTGTGGATGTGACTGGTGATAGAGCAGTAAAGAGCTATAAAGAGCAATATTGCATAGGAACCTGGAATGTCAGGTCCATGAATCAAGGCAAATTCGAAGTGGTCAAACAGGACATGGCAAGGGTGAACGTCGACATTCTAGGAATCAGCAAACTAAAATGGATTGGAATGGGTGAATTTAACTCAGATGACCATTACATCTACTACTGTGGGCAGGAATCCCTCAGAAGAAATGGAGTAGCCATCATGGTCAACAAAAGAGTATGAAATGCAGTACTTGGATGCAATCTCAAAAATGACAGAATGATCTCTGTTCATCTCCAAGGCAAACCATTCAATATCACAGTTATCCAAGTCTATGCCCCAACCAGTAATGCTGAGGAAGCTGAAGTTGAACGGTTTTATGAAGACCTACATGATCTTTTAGAACTAACACCCAAAAAGATGTCCTTTTCATTATAGGGGACTAGAATGCAAAAGTAGGAAGTCAAGAAACACCTGGAATAACAGGCAAATTTGGCCTTGGAATGCTGAATGAAGCAGGGCAAAGACTAGAAGAGTTTTGCCAAGTAAATGCATTGATCATAGCAAACACCCTCTTCCAACAACACAAGAGAAGACTCTACACATGGACATCACCAGATGGTCAACATTGAAATCAGATTGGTTATATTCTATGCAGCCAAAGATGGAGAAGCTCTGTACAGTCAACAAAAACAAGACCAGGAGCTGACTGTGGCTCAGATCAGGAACTCCTTATTGCCAAATTCAGACTTAAATTGAAGAAAGTAGAGGAAACCACTAGACCATTCAGGTATGACCTAAATCAAATCCCTTATGATTATACAGTGGAAGTGAGAAATAGATTTAAGGGACTAGATCTGATAGATAGAGTGCCTGATGAACTATGGAATGAGGTTCGTGACATTGTACAGAAGACAGGGATCAAGACCATTCCCATGGAAAAGAAATGCAAAAAAGCAAAATGGCTGTCTGGGGAGGCCTTACAAATAGCTATGAAAAGAAGAGAGGCGAAAAGCAAAGGAAAAAAGGAAAGATACAAGCATCTGAATGCAGAGTTCCAAAGAATAGCAAGAAGAGATGCAAAGAAAGAGAGGAAAAGAACAGAATGGGAAAGACTAGAGATCTCTTCAAGCTGGGAGGGATTGGGTGCAGGAGGAGAAGGGGACGACCCAGGATGAGATGACTGGATGGCATCACGGACTCGATGGACGTGAATCTGAGTGAACTGCAGGAGTTGGTGATGGACAGGGTGGCCTGGCGTGCTGCGATTCATGGGGTTGCAAAGAGTCGGACACGACTGAGCGACTGAACTGAACTAAACTGAAGCCTTTTTTTTAATTAAAAATATACTTATCTCATGAGTGTTCATCTAAATGATTTTCCATTAAGTGAAGGTACCCATGTTATGAGCACTCAGATCAAGCATTATGATATCCCTTGTGCTCCCAGAATCCCCTCATGTTCCCTTTAGTATCCCAAATGCCATCTCTTCTCTTAGCTGCTTACTATCAAGTCCTTTTCCTCTGTCCATGGAATTCTCCAGGCAAGAATACAAGAGTGGATAGCCATTCCTTTCTTCAAGGGATCTTCTTGACTGTGGAATTGAACCTGGGTCTCCTGCATTGCAGGCAGATTCTTTACTGTCTAAGCTACCAAGGGACATTGGCAATATCCGATTCACCTATAAATTTATTTAAAAACATAAAAACTGCACATAAGAACTTTTAAATTATTATCTAATGCAATTGTCCCCTTTTTTCTTTCTTTTTAAATTATTCAAACCTGCAATAGTTTTTGCCTGTGTAATTCAAAGAACTTGCTATCTGACTCTCTTGTTAAGAGTCAGGGCATATTTCAAAAACACTTTTTAACTTCCAGCTTGATATTTTTAGAATACTTTGCCTATGAGGAAGTTATATGTAAATTATAGGGAATGAATCTAAATAATTAATTTTCATTTATTTTTATGTACTCTCTCATCTAGATGAAAGCTGAATATGTATAAACAAAGTAATGTTATTATTGTATCTCCATCTTTTCACCAAACTGATGAGGTGACTTCTAAAGCCAGCCAGTATTTGAATTGTATTCATTTTGTATCAAGTATTGTTCTAAGTGACTTTACATATTTTAAATTACTTAACCTCATAAGAATTCAATGAGATAGGATGGTTATTATTCACAGCCTACTGTAGAGAATACAGGTTACAGAGAGCTTGAGCCGATTCCCTAAGCTCACAGATGCATGGAGCTCAGATTCACACCCAGGCTCAGTAGCAGTTGAAGTCCATAGTCATCTTATTAGAGAAGCCTTCAACAGAGAGGCATGCAATGATAATGTTATAGGAATAAAGGCAAGGAAAAATACAAAAAAGTCAGCCGTAACATTCCGCGTATTTCTCAAGTTGAGCTCTAAAATGTTTTTCTTTGAGGCTCTTCAGAAGAAACACACTAAATAAACCAAGCAAGCCAAAACCAGTCAGCTGCAAAGATCTCACAGAGACCATTTCTTTTTTAAATTGAAAAGAATAGCAGCTTTTCAAAACACCTTCCAAATATTGAATTTGAGAATTAATTCTTCAAATTATAAATATATTTATGCTTTGACCCAGCCATCCTGCTCTAGGGGATTTATCTAACTGGCAGACAAGCATGCATACAGAAATGATTCATGAAAGCTAATCACAGAAGTATTGGACTTAATAGCAAGGGGCTGGAAATAGCTCAAACGTCTGTTTCTAGGGACTAGTTAAATAGAGACAGTGCATCCTATGTGTGACGCCAGAAGGGCAAAAAATATGTCTTTAAATGAGATGAAATGTTCATACATAATATATAGCGTTATACACTGTAAATAGATCAAGAAACTAGACATAACTTTGCCTTCCCAGGTGGTGCTAGTGGTAAAGAACACACCTGCCAATGCAGGAGATTTCAGAGACAAGGGTTTGATCCCTGAGTTGGAAAGATCCCCTTGAGGAGAGCATGGTAACCCACTCCAGTATTCTTGCCTGGAGAATCCTATGGACAGAGGAGCCTGGCGGGCTACAGTCTGCAGTGTCACAAAAAATCAGACATGACACGACTGACGTGACTGAGGCTGCATGCAAGTATGCCTGCTTATATGTATAAGAAGATACACCGGGAGGATTCACAAAATTCAAAACGGACACGTCTTCTTTCTCATTCATGACGCATTTGCAAATACCATTGCTTCTGCTTTCAAAACAGGCCACAAATCTGACTGTTTATAACAGCTTCCTACCACCATTACTATGGTCCAAACCATCATTATCTCATGCCTGAACAACTATAATAGCTTCCACCCTTGAACCTTAAAACCATTTTGACATGGGAGCCAGAGGGATCCTCTTAAAAGGATGTGTCACTGCTTGGCTTGAAACCCTCCCAAGTCAGAGTGAAAATCAACACATATTATGACTAACAAAGCTTTATATGACTTTACCTAAGTTCCTGTTCTATTTTCTACCAATCTTCCCTTAGTTCACTTATGGGGTCCCCATCGTTCTATCTAGATTTAAGAAGATACTCATTAATTTTAAAAAAAATTGAAATAATCTATTATTAGATGCTCTTATACCAACTTCTACCTAGGGGTTGTATTTAATAAACCAGAAGTAAAAGAAACTTTCCTCTGAAAGTATAAGAACAATGGAATTCAAAAAAATATTAAATTGTATAAATAACTGTATTCCAAATTCATGGTGGTATATTCATTTACTTTAAAAAATTAACTATATCAGAAACATCATCTATAAGTGTAGTCACTACCTTGGATTATTAATCCAAGATCATTCTTAAGAATCCAACAGTTTTTTGGTTTGTTTTGTTATTTTTTACTATCAAGATTAGGAAACAGATTTATGGTGGTGTTGCTAATACTTTCACTTCTTTCAAGAATATCTTTCACATAATTGTAGTGGGGTGGAGGTAGATAGGCTTCCAAGTTTGATACTTGACCCTTCATTCATAAGAATAAATACCAGAATTTGTGCTGTTTGGAAACTGGAGAAATAATCAATGTAAGATGAACTTGTCCCAAGAGTCCATTTATACTGGAACTTCATTTGCAAACTGAAAATTGACCTCATTCAGGTTACAGTTATGTACTGGTTATTGGAATTACATTATCCAGCATGTTGTTTGGTGGCTTATTTCTTTTCCTTCAAAGAATAGGCACCAAGATAAAAAGTCAAGAGTGTATTCCATGTGGTGCTATTGGAAGATCAGAGGTCATTGATTTTTATGATCATTCTCAGGATTCCTCTTATTCAAGACCTAAAGAATAATAAATTAACTTGTCTAGAAACTATTGGATCTAGCGATTAATTTAACTAGCTGGTTTGAATCAACGAACCTGTTTACAAGTCTTGGAACTTTTGCAATTAATAAAAGGGAAAACAGAAAACTGTCAAACTGGGATCTTTACGTGTACAAAGGAGTCCTACTGAGTATAGTGTTTTCCCCCTTGATGAAACTGTAGCCCAAGTGGAAGGACCAGAGGTCTCCCTGTGCCTGTTCAGCTCCTAAACCAAAACTACTGGTCCTTCCTCTGCTGATGGCAAACGACCACATCCACTTGGCACGTGCCATTTAAATCTCCCTGTTGGACCAGGACCTTTCATTCCTCTCAAGACTGTTTAGGTTGCATTAAGCTGCCATGTTCCACATTAGCACTCCTTGCTGAGAAAGAAATGTCAGGAATGTCAATTCCCGTGTGGCAGAGGCTCCTCTGGTACTTGCTTATAACAATGGAAGAGAAGATAAACTACTGTAACATAATTCAGAGGCCAGTGGACAGAACTCACAGGAAAGCCCAGTCTAACATTCACAGCCCCTGAAGTCTTTAAATTCCTTCATTTACACTGTGATGGCGTGTTTACTGGTTTTTTTATTTCAGCTCTCAGGGGCCTGGATGATGAAGGTGGCCATGAAATTAAAAGGCTCTTGCTCCTTGGAAGAAAAGCTATGACAAATTTGTGTGTGTTAGTCACTCAGTCATATTCAACTCTTTGCAACTCCATGGACTGATAGTAGCCTGCCAGGCTCCTCTGTCCATGGGATTCTCCAGGCAAGAATACTGGAGTGGGTTGCCATTTCCTTCTCTAAGGCATCTTTCCAATCCAGGGGTTGAACCTGTGTCTCCCCCATTGCAGGCAGATTCTTTACCATCTGAGCAACCAGGGAAGTCCATGACAAACCTAGATAGCATATTAAAAAGCAGAGATGTCACTTTGCCAACAAAGGTCTATATAGTCAAAGCTATGGTTTTTCTAGTAGTCATGTATGGATGTGAGAGTTGGACCATAGAGAAGACTGAGCACTGAGGAACTGATGCTTTCAAACTGTGGTGCTGGATAAGACTCTTGAGAGTCCCTTGGACTGCAAGGAGATAAAACCAGTCAATCCTAAAGAAATCAACCTTAAATATTCATTAGAAGTATTGATGCTGAAGCTGAAGCTTCAATACTTTGGCCACTTCATGCAAAGAGTAAGCTTATTGGAAAATACCTTGATGCTGGGAAGGATTGGGGAAAGGAGGAGAAGGGGGCATCAGAGGATGAAATGATGGGATGGCATCATCAACTTAATGGACATGAGTTTGGGCAAACTCCAAGAGACAGAGAAGGGCATGGAAGCCTGGAGTGCTACACTCCGTGGGGTTGCCAAGAGTCGGACATGACTTAGCAACTGAACAGCAACAACAAAAGCATAGGCCAACCTTGAATGTAAATCTCTGTCATTTGACAACAAACTCTTTCATCCACAGCTGGTTCCCTACATGCACACATGGGAGGCAAAATCACTGGTGTGAGACAGCACTAAAGTTAATTTGGCTTCATGTAAAATGATGGTCTGTTTTGGCAGTATCTGTCAAAATGTAAAATAGATTTGATCTCTTTTGCCAAGAAGTTCCACTTCAAAGGAAACATTCTTCAGATATTCTGGTATAAGATCCCAAAGATGTATATGCACTGTCCTCACTGAAGCATTTTTTGGTGATAGCAAAGACCTGAAGACAAAAGCTGATCACTAAGGAATAGGTTTAACCAATCACAACAGAATTGCAAGCAATCTCTGAGAAATATGAGACAAATTTGTATATACTGTGAGTAGCAGGGTGCTCATGATGATTTTTTACGACACAATAAAAGTTAAAAACAGTACAAAAAAACACGTTTAAATTTTATCATTAATGTTACATATTTGCTCTATATTAGCAGTGCTAGCCTGGAGAATCCCAGGGACAGAAGAGCCTGATAGGCTGCCATCTCTGGGGTCTCACAGAGTTGGACATGACTGAAGCGACTTAGCAGCAGCATCAGCAACGGCTACCTCACTCTGAGAAAGGGTGAATGTGTTCGTTGCTCAGTCATGTCTGACTCTTTGTGGTCCCCTGGGCTTTAACCCTCCAGGGTCCTCTGTCCATGGAATTTTCCAGGCAAGAATACTGGAGTGGGTACCCATTCTCTCCTCCAGGGCATCTTTCTGACCTAGGGACCCAACTGGTGTCTCTTACATCTCACGCATTGACAGATGGGTTTACCACTAGCACTGCCTGAGAAGCCTCAAGAAGAAAAGCTTCCCTGACTGGGAATCAAACCTGGGCCACTGCAGTGAGAGTGCTGAATGCTAACCACTAGGCAACCAGGGAGCGTCAACCCTCAATCTAGTAGTGGGATTATGAGTGCAGGAATCTTTTTATTATCTATGTTCCTTTTAAAATTTTTAAATTAATTAATTTATTTTGATTGGAAGCTAATTACTATACAGTATTACAGTGGTTTTTGCCATACATTAGCATGAATCAGCCATGGATGTATCTATGCTCTGTATTTTTATATAATTGATTTTGACAAAGACAGGAACTCATTTTCTATTATTAATTTTAAAAACTCAAATGATGATAAAAATTACAGAAAATGATACCCATTTTTTCACAGTTTAGCAGGCATGAAATGTCTTATTCTTATATTTTACCCCTAGGCCTAATTTCCGCATCCTTTACCTTGCTCGCTCCTATGTCAGTGGTCTTTGTGAAACAGGAGATTTCTCTGGGTTTAGGGGTGCATTCTTGGACTCTGAATAGACTAAGCAGCTTGATCTCTTACTGTTGGCCTCCTAGGAAGTCGGCTTTAAATAACAGAACTATCCAACTCCAGAGGCCAATCTCTCTGAGGTCACTTGGATACATCAAAACTGGTTGAAAAACTGCATATATGACCCATGAAAAAAAAATTGTTATAGGGGTGATAAGTTTATTTAGGAAAAGATTAACTCTTGTAAAAATGCTGCATGCAAGTAATTGAAGTCCATATCACACAACGGAACATGTGAAGTATTAACATGGTAAATGGATCATTTTCTAGTGAAGGTGAGTGCAGAAACCCAGGGACTCTGGCTGGGTACAGTCTACAGAAGGAGATTCAGCTCCCAGTGGATCTGAAGAACAAGTATGCCAGGAGTGCAGTTCTGGAATCAGGCTCCTTGACTTACTATCCACATAACAAGAGCCAATAATCTCCATTGCGTAGCGAGATAAATCATAGGACTTTCATTGTGAAGTTACTGTGAGCATCAAATAAGTGGATGTCTTATGAAGCACTTAGAAGCATGTGGTTTAGTAAACTGAAGTTATCACCATTATTTTACCATTACTAAAATTGTAACAAACCCAGAATCCAGTGAATATACTATCCAATGTCAGTCACTTATTCAATTAGCAAAAAATCAAATCTCATTGACTGAAACACTCATTGTTGATTCAGCTGAATATTTTCCAGATAGTATGAATGTACACTTAAAAACATGACTAAAGATCTCCATATGAATTTTCTAAAACCTATGGAAAATTTTAATAAGTAAGAAACATTTTCCCACAGTAGTTTGGTATCCAGAAAAATATATTCTGGCAGTCATTTCAGATGCTTTCTTAAAGAAAACTTTGTTGAAAAACATTTACTTATGTCATCTTGGTTGTGGATTAATTGCCAGAATCTGCTTCCCAGGTGGCTCAATGATAAGGAATCTGCCTGAAGTTGCAGGAAATGAGGGTTTGATCCTCGCATCAGGACGATTCCCAGGAAGAGGAAATGGCAACCCACTCCAGTATTCTTGCCTGGAGAATCCTAGGCACAAAGGAGGCTTGTGGAGTACAGTCCATGGGATTGCAAAAATCAGACATGAGTGAGTGCACACACACACACACACACACACACACACACAAACATTCTTATCAGAGAAAACTTTGCAATATCGTTTGCCTTTCTGCCTACTTTAGGATAGCCCGGGATGGGCTGCAGTAATAAATAAACCTTAAAATCTCATTGGTTTATCATAACAAAGATTTATGTCTTGCTTGTGCTACCATGAGGGCAAATTTCCCACAGTTTCAGCTACCAATTCTAGAACAATTGGTTTATAAAATTTTTGGAGAGAGATCTTAAGGGATATTCAAGATGTTTCAAAAAGTGAAATAAGACTGAAATCAGTCTGTATTATTTTGGCCACATTCCATTTACCCAAATTCAGGGAAACAGGTCAAGCCTCACCATGTAGGAAGCTGGAGAATGAACTTGGCTTGTCTTAGGCACAGCAAGCAAAGCAGAAAACTCAGGACCTTGTCTCTGCCATACAAGCCTCATATACAAGTGATGTGGAATTCTGTACATGGGTGAGCCTCAAAACTAGGAAGCAGAGCCATCTCACTGATGACTCGAACAGGGTCTGGCACCCAGCCATAGCTCCAAGAATACTGGTGGATTAATTGATGTAGAACCATATCATTATTTTAAGCTATTCAAGGTTGAGCTGATTATTTCCAGTACTGACTGATTATGAAAAGCTCCTCTTCTTCAGGAATTCCTTCCTCAGGGATGATTTTTTACTTTTGGAAACAATCAGTTGCATCTAGTCTTCCTTGCATTTCATTGTACATTTTTGATTGTATTAAATTCTAATGCTTGTGTGCCCAGTCACTCAGTTCTGTTTCACTCTTTGCAACCCACATACTGCAGCCCTCCAGGCTCCTCCTTCCGAGGGATTTTCCAGGGAAGAATACCGGAGTAGGTTGCCATTCTCTTCTCCAGATTATCTTCCCAACAAGGGACGGAACCCTCGTCTCTTGTGTCCCCTGCATGGGCAGGTGGATTCTTTACCATGAGCGCCAACAAGGCCTTGAAATGATGTTTCCTCTTACCTCTGATTTCCAGGAAGCAATACAGGTTTTCCACTTGGGGAGTAATAGGTACATTTCTTCTAAAATCATGTGTTAAAACCAAGACAACTATGTATGATATAATCCATATATCTAATCATTTAAGGGTGCAAATACAGAGGGGTGATTGTAGTCCTCAAATAACTGAAGGTTGGAAGTTGTATGTCTAAAAAGCATGAAGTCAAGTTATGTATTAGTCATAAATTTAAAATAATATTGATGCTTACATCTAACCATTAGAGAGAAATTAGTTCATTTGGAATAGAGCCAATACCAAATATGGCAAATGAATTCAAACTCATTTCACTACTCTGCTCAGTATTATGTAAGCCGCTGGCCTAAATTTATATGTTTTATTCAGAGTTAGCCATTGTTTAAGCTAATGGGGCTAACTTTGAAACACAGTGAATAAAAACAATACATAAATTGACTTATTTTCCCTATTTACCCTCAGCAGGGTCAAGTATTTAGCACTCTCAGCATCTTTATTTGTGTATGTATGTTAATAAAATCCCCCTTAAATGAGAATGAAAAAAATACCACCCTCAAGGATTCATATTTCAAGTTAAATAGACTTAATAGCTACTCAAAAATTTTGTTGAGGGCCATACACTATGGAACAGCTATTCAATATAACACTGAGATATTATAAATAATATATAGTATTGTAATTATGGATAAATGTTGGTTGTCAACAAATGTTTATTATCTGACTGGCATATGCTAGATTCTAGAATTACAGAAAAAGAAGTCTTACATTTCAGATGGGGCTTCCCAGGTGGCTCAGTGGTAAAGAATCTGTCTGCCAATTCAAGAGATGTGGCTTCAATCCCGGTGTCAGAAAAATCCCCTAGAGAAGGAAATCAGCAACTCACTGCAGTATCTTTGTCTGGGAAATCCCATGGACAGAGGAGCCCAGCAGGCTACAGTCCATGGAGTCACAGAAGAGTTGGGCACAACTTAGCAGCTAAAAATACCACCACCCTTCAAATAAAGGGGGTGACACCCACTTACAAATAAATCTGCTAAATGTCAGAGAGCAGAGTCCATTAATCATACTGGGCAACATGGAAGGACTCTATAAATCTATTCTAGGGAGTATGGGTGGGGGTGCAGATTTAGAGAGAGAAATTTAGGATTGCACAATGTTAAGAATGAATAAGCATTTTCAAGGAATGCCAGTAGAGTATAACTATTATAGGTAGAATACCACCAATGTACAAAGGTAGCATATTTGAAAAAACCCAAATACCTCAGTATAGCTGGAGGTAGAAAGAGGATAAGAAATAGTCGGAAATAGAATCACAGATGTACAGAATAAACTTACTGATACCAAGGAGGGTGGGGGAGGGCGGGGTGAATTGGGGGGCTGGGAGTGACATGTATACACCAGTATGCAGAAAATAGAAAACCAATGAGAACCTCCTGTAGAGCCCAGAGAACTCTGCTCACAGCTCTGTGGTGACATAAATGGGAAGGAAACTAAAAGAAAGGAGGTATGTGTCCACACGTAACTGGTTCACTTTGCTGTACAGCAGAAACGCACACAACACTGCAAAGCAGCTATACTCCAATAAGAATTAAAAAACAATAAAAGAAAATAAGAAAGGAATAAAGCCAGTTATGTAATTTGCATAGCCTAGTGCACAGCAGAGATGCTGCTGGCAATGTGTGGGACAGGAGAATGGAGTCTTCCGTTTATGCAGGGTCTGCTACCCCATCCTTCCAAGAGATTAAAAACCAGCATTCTGGAATATGCTTCAAGGTGTGGGCACCTGGATCGGGGTGGTTGCAAGACTCCCATTAACTCGTCTGCCCAGTCAACTGGGAACATGCCTGGGTGCTGTTTGCCCAGATGGGACAGTCAAGCGTGCCCTAAGTGCCATCAGGACTGTGTTGGATCCCTACCCTTCTCTACGCTCCCTGTACTCATATCCAAGACAAAGCTGGGGCCAAAGCCAGAGAGAGTGAAATGCAAGCCTGGCTCCATTGTTGAACCCAGGTATCATTCCCAGCTAAGCGTGACAGGTCAGTATGTGGGTGTGTGAAAGGGGAGGCTGAGACTCTCTTCTGAAGGCAGGGGAGAGGGCAGACCATGTGCAAGCCTACTATCCACGCCCCTGGCACATGGTTCATTATTCCACTGAACTCCACCTGCAAAAGCAAATTCCAAGATAAAATTAGTAAGCATTTGAAGATCACAAGCGTACAGCATCAGACTTTAAGCTGCTCTGGCCACAGGCTCTGGAACCTGTATTTGGGCAGCAGAAAATTTAGACTGATTAGAAATAAAAACTGCCATTTTTTTCATGCTAATGTGTTTGGGGTTTATATTAGAGATACGTGATTGGTATTAAAGGATTCTGTTCGATAGAAAGGACAAGTGATAGTACTATAGCCATTGAAAAGAAGTATAAAATAACAGTTAGGGACATTGTGGAGTTCTCAGATTAAAAATGTTATTTCTCTTTGGAGGAAAAGCTATAACAAACCTAGACAGCACAGCAAAAAGCAGACGTTACTCTGCCAAATAAGGTCTGTATAGTCAAAGCTATGGTTTTTCCAGTAGTCGCATATGGGTGTGAGAGTTGGAACATAAAGAAGGCTGAGCACCCAAGAACTGATGCTTTTGAGCTGTGGTGTTGGAGAAGACTCCTGAGAGCCCTTTGGCCAGCAGGGAGATCCAACCAGTCAATCTTAAAGGAAATCTACCCTGAATATTCATTGGAAGGACTGATGCCGAAGCTGAAGCTCCAATACTTTGGCCACCTGATGTGAAGAGCTGACTCACTGGAAAAGACCCTGATGCTGGGAAAGATTGAAGGCAGGAGGAGAAGGGGATGACAGAGGATGAGATAGTTGGATAACATCACCCACTCAATGGACATGAGTTTGAGCAAGCTCTGGGAAATGGTGAAGGAAAGGAATGCTCGGTGTGCTGCAGTCCATGGGGTCACACAAATTCAGACATGACTTAGTGACTGAACACAGCAACAAAAATTTTAAACTTTAATTTTATGACCTAATGAAACTCACAATCACTATGTTAGGTCATGGTTTTATTGGGTCATAGTAGTAGAAGAATCTAATGATTTGATTTAAAATTGTGAAAAGCTGATTCTTTAAGGATTGGATTTCTTTCCTATATCTAATAAAAAAAGAGGAAATGAATATGAGCACAAAATGAATAAAGTACAAAATCTCAGTGCATCACTGTCTTCTTATAAGATGATATTTGCAATGGAGATTATGTTTAAAGTCATTCTGTTACAAAATGTCTACAGAACAACCTTGTTGGAAACCAATAAATGGACTGCATTAAATCCGCAGGATAATGTGCCATATGTGGCTTAAAAATTGTCTCCTGGAAAGTACAGACATGCCTCTCCAGAATTTTACAAAAGCAAGGTCATGATATTGTCAAGCAGCTAACTTGATAGAAATTTCAGCACATTTGAAGCACAATTGCTTCAAATTTATATGCCAAATTATCTTCATTGAGCCAGTCACCTACCCTTTCTAGCACTTATTTTTTTTTTTTCCCAAACAGGGCTGCAGTGATTTTCCTGCAGACTTGACTTATTGTCATAGTATTTATAAAATCTTCTGAGCCAGATGTAGCTTATAGAATTTCAAGTTTAATTTAACACATCGTACAGACAGATAAAATGATTTCATATCCCATAGAAAAATACAGAAGGAAGTCAAACTCATGTTTCAAGACCATGAGCTTCTCTAAGCAAATTTTGTATGGGCTCTGTGGCCTGTTTCAGTTCAGTTTAGTCCAGTTGCTCAGTCGTGTCTGACTGTTTGCGACCCCATGGACCCCAGCACACCAAGCCGCCCTGTCCATCACCAACTCACGGAGTTCACTCAAACTCACGGCCAGTGAGTCAGTGATGCCATCCAACCATCTCACCCTCTGTTGTCCCCTTCTCCTCCTGCCCTCAATCTTTCCCAGCATCAGGGTCTTTTTCAGTGAGTCAGCTCTTCGCATTGGATGGCCAAAGAATTGGAGTGTAAGCTTCAGCATCAGTCCTTCCAATGAACACCCAGGACTGATCTCCTTTAGGATGGACTGGTTGGACCTCCTTGCAGTCCAAGAGACTCTCAAGAGACTCCTCCAACACCACAGTTCAAAGCATCAGTTCTTCGGCACTCAGCTTTCTTCATAGTCCAACTCTCACATCCATACATGACCACTGGAAAAACCATAGTCTTGACTAGGTGGACCTTTGAAGGTAATGTCTCTGCTTTTTAATATGCTGTCTAGGTTAGTCATAACTTTCCTTCCAAGGAGTAAGTGTCTCTTAATCTCATGGTTGCAATCAGCATCTGCAGTGATTTTGGAGCTCCCAAAAATAAAGTCAGCCACTGTTTCCACTGTTTCCCCATTTATTTGCCATGTATCCCATGATCTTATTTTTCTGAATGTTGAGCTTTAAGCCAAACTTTTCACTCTCCTCTTTCATTTTCATCAAGAGACACTTTAGTTCTTCCCTTTCTCCCGTAAGGGTGGTGTCATCTGCATATCTGCAGTTATTAATGTTTCTCCTGGCAATCTTAATTCCAACTTGTGCTTCATCCAGCCTAGCATTTCTCATGATGTACTCTGCATATAAGTTAAATAAGCAGGGTGACAATATACAGCCTTGACGTACTCTTTTTCCTATTTGGAACCAGTCTGTTGTTCCATGTCCAGTTCTAACTGTTACTTCCTGATCTGCACACAGGTTTCTCAAGAGGCAGGTCAGGTGGTCTAGTATTCCATTGTTTTCAGAATTTTCCACCGTTTATTATGATCCACACAGTCAAAAGCTTTGGCACAGTCAACAAAGCAAAAATAGATGTTTTTCTGGAACTCTCTCGCCTTTCTGAGGATCCATCGGATGTTGGTAATTTGATCTCTGGTTCCTCTGCCTTTTCTAAAACCAGCTTGAACATCTGGAAGTTCATGGTTCACGTACTGCTGAAGCTTGACAGGGGAATTTTGAGCATTACTTTATTAGCATGTGAGATGAGTGCAATTGTGCAGTAGTTTGAGCAATCTTTGGCAATGCCTTTCTTTGGTATTGGAATGAAAAACAACCTTTTCTATTCCTGTGGCCACTGCTGAGTTTTCCAATTTTGCTGGCATATTGTGTGCCGCACTTTCAAAGCATCATCTTTTAGGATTGAAATAGCTCAGCTGGAATTCCATCACCTCCACTGGCTTTGTTCACAGTAATGCTTTCTAAGGCCCACTTGATTTCACATTCCAGGATGTCTGGCTCTAGGTGAGTGATAACACCAATCTGATTATCTGGGTAGTGAAGATCTTTTTTTGCACAGTTCTTCTGTGTATTCTTGCCACCACTTCTTAATATCTTCTGCTTCTGTTAGGTCCATACCATTTCTGTCCTTTATCGAGCCCATCTTTGCATGAAATGTTCCCTTTGTATCTCTAATTTTCTTGAAGAGATCTCTAGTCTTTCCCATTCTATTGTTTTCCTCTATTTCTTTGCACTGGTCATTGAGGAAGGCTTTCTTATCTCTCCTTGCTATTCTTTGGAACTCTGCTTTCAAATGGGGATATCTTTCCTTTTCCCTTTGCTTTTGACTTCTCTTCTTTTCACAGCTATTTGTAAGGCCTCCTCAGTCATTTTGCCTTTTTGCATTTTCTTTTCTTGGGGATGGTCTTGATCCTTGTCTCCTGTACAGTGTAGAGTTTGTATAGATTTCTGTACAATATCTAATTCAATATAAATTTTAACAACTATGTTAATATAAGCCCACAAAATAAATTTCATTACTTTAAATCTAAACCTGATTACATGAAATGCATAGCAGATTCCTGCACCCTAATTGCTCCATAGATTTTTATATTCAGCATCACATTCTTTCTTTCTGTACTTTTTTCATTCATCCTGCACTGATCCTACCTCAGCTGGTGGACATGTCTTCATGACTTCCCAGCACGAGGGTCTACGAGAGTTAGTTAACACCTACCTACCTGTCAAGATACATTTAAATGTAAACTGTCACAAAAACCTTTACTGATCCTTCTAGGCAAAGTAAATAATTTCTTTCTCTTTGTGCTACTTTGCTCTGTACCTGTGTCTATAATAGTACCTATAATTTTTATTTCAAAATTTTTATTTCAATATATTTTTTAATGTACTACATGCCTTCATTAATGGGAAATTTCCTAAATTAAATGACTACTGTCATACTCATCTATGTATTTATATATTTATTAAAATATAAATATATTTTTATGCTATGTATTTATAAAATAATAGAATGCTTAGTCCACAGTTGAAAACTAATATAAAGGAGGGAATAAATGAATCATCTATTTACTTTTGTGACTATATAATCTTTATTCACATCAGACCTTATCGTAATTTGTTTCAAGTATATTATGTTTGTCTTTCAATTTTGATTTGATATAATTACTTTGATAGACAGATTTTCCTTTCAAAAATCTGTATTACTATATTATTATATTATATTAATATATGATTTTATTTATATAATATATAAATATATATATAATATATAATATAAATATATGATATATATTATATTATATTAATATTATATTGTTTATATATAAAATAATGTATTATTTATGTATATAATATTTAGATATTATTTATATATAATATACATCTATTTACTTTTGTGATTATATAATCTTTATTCACATCAAACCTTATCTTAATTTGTTTCAAGTATATTTATGTTTGCCTTTCAATTTTGATTTGATAGAATTACATTGATAGTCTTAGATTTTCCTTTAAAAAATCTGTATTATATTAATATATTATAATATTTTTATATAATGTAATATAAATATATTTTATATGACAATTTATATAATTCCTTTAAAAAATCTGTTTATATTATATTATATTATTATATTATATTATTTATATATAATATATAGTATTATTATATTATATTATTTATATATAATATATAGTATTATTATATTATATGAATATATTATTTATATATAATATATAACATATAAAATATAGTATTATTTATATTTATTATGTTATGTTATTTCTCCCAATAGTTAATGGATGTCATCCCATCATACTTTGACCCAGATAGGACAGTGTCTCAATACTTTTCTATACATTTCCAGTTGGGCTAAATTTATCTTATTTACTTTTTTTAGCTCCTTGTAAGCACTGTGCTAATCAAATTTTGGTGCTGGAGAAGACTCTTGAGAGTCCCTTGGACTGCAAGGAGATTAAGCCAATCAATTCAATTCTAGAGAAAATCAGCCTTGCATATTTACTGGAAAGACTGATGCTGAAGCTCCAACAATTTGGTCACCTAATGTGAAGAGTTGAAAAATACTGTGGTGCTGGGAAAGATTAAAGGTAAAAGAAGAAGGGCGTGGCAGAGGATAAGCTGCTTAGGTAGCATCATTGACTTAATGGACATGAATTTGAGCAAACTGTGGGAGGCAGTGGAGGACAGAGGAGTCTGGCATGTTGCAGTGCATGGGGTTGCAAACAGTCAAACACAGCTTAATGACTGAACGACAATTATTTGCACTAAGTCCCATGTAGCTGAGAATTGTCACTCACTAAGTATCTAAATGAATGAATAAGTCATGTAGTAGTCAAACCAATGTCAAGTGCTTTACTTGTTAAGTACATTATAGCTGCTTTAGACAAAAAGACTCTCAAGAGTGATTAAAATCACAATTACAATATTATCCTATTGAAAAATATAACCCCTTTGACAGTTATTATCTTTATGATATAATTTGCCAGATAGAATTTCAGGAACAACACACCTATTTATACAAGAGGCTATTATGTGATATATTAATTTTTCTGCTTTATATTACCTTTAATTACACAAATGATACATGATTATCATTTCTTGCAAAATTTATTCCACAAACTGCAAATTCTTCTTTGAATACCCCCTCAAAAATCCATCTCCTTTACCTCCTCGATAGATGTAACTACTGGCAAGTTGCATATTTCTTAGTTTATCTAGATAAGATGTACACACATGGTTAAGTTCAATTAAACTCTTTGCATTTATGTATCTCTCATTTTGCCGTGAGACAAAGAAAGAAGTAAACATTAAATTCCATTAATAGAGGAAGAAGACAACCAATCTAAATGTGTATTTTCTTTGAGCACATAGGGAAAATCATAAAACCTGCTGGTCATGATTTGAAATCCTGTTTTTAAAAGCCCACTTCATTTCTGATTATATCTATCAGATACAAGAATCCAGCTGTTTATGTTTTGTGATAGCTTGCTTGGATGTAGTCCAAAAGGTGAAGTGGGTGAGTTTACAATCTCCTAGCAGCACGTTGAAGCAGCGTGGCACAGCAGGAGCAATGGTTAAGTGTGCTTGTTTTGCTTCATTCAAACATTAGCATCTTTTGCATTGCTAGGGGGACCTCTTGGGAGTCAGGGACAGCTCTGGTTTACATTGCCAATTCTCCTTCCTCCCCACACTGAGCGTTCAGACATCCTCATAACCTCTTCCACCAGGGGCTCCTCAGCCTTAATTGGGAGAACAATGGGGCTTTTTAGAAGGAGCCACTTACCCCAGCAGCCCAACTTGCTCTTTTACGGCTTCTGTGTGAGCTGGACTGATTACCCAGGGAGCATATACTATACCTTGTCAGATTGCTTATTAAGGAGGCTGGAGCTTGATTCGAAAAGACTGCGAAGAATACCTCCAGTCTTGACTGTTCCATAATACAGTTCCTCTGGGCACACTTTACAAAAGACTCAAGGCGAGACCAGCACCAGGTTGCATTTATGCAGAATGAGAAGGCTTGGGGCATTGTGATGAAGTGTTTTCAACATTTCACAGTTTAACATAATTGGTTTCTAACAGGAGCTTTCTGTCATGAAGTCTTTTCAGTCAAGAGAGCTATCAAAGAGCTTGGGTCCCTTACATCTCTATTTAAAAGGCACATTTTATTCCAAATATTAACCCTAGGGATAACTAAACAACTAAAAGATATATAAACAAATCATGAGACCAGCAAGGTACCTGTGGTAGTTATGCTTAGGATGAATTTTACAGAATGTATGTATATCCAGGTACACAAATACACACACACAGAGGAATGAGTGTGTATGTATATATTTACAGTTGACTCTAGAACAACATGGAGTGCTGACCCCCCAGGGAGTGAAAAATTACCTGTAGGTTATAGTCACCCCTCCCTATCCTCAGTTCTACATCAGTGGATTCAACTAACTGGGGATTACATATTGGGAAATATCTGCTTACAAGCGCACCACACAATTCAGTCAGGTGTTGTTCAAGGGCCAACTATATTTGGAAATATATCTTCTATTATTCACCAATTGGTACCGGAGGAGATGAACATTATCCAGCTTTTATTTCATTATTTACAAAAGTGAAACACTTGAGGGCACATAAGAAAGATAAATGCTAGGTATATGATTTATCATCTATCAGTGTAAGGACATATTTGTATGTATTTGTCTGTTTTAAATGAAAACAGAGAAACAGAGTTGAAGGTAAAGATGGAATTCCTAAGAATTTGGGACTATTATTTCAGATTTGACATTAGTTCTTTGGTGTGGACTTCAGCATGAATTTTTCTTCTCTTCACAACTCCTCAACTGTAAAATGGAATCCAAATGTTTGATAGAGGTTGGGAAGTTATGCAGGAATCACTAAATATGGCTTCTATAAAAGAAGAGATTTTCACTCATAAAAACTCCTAAGTGTCACACTTAATAAAAATTTTATTTACTATTACATTTCTCCTAAGCAAATAAAAAGATGTCAGGTAAACACTCATCTGACATCAGTCTTGACAAGCTTCTTTCTACCGATTTATAATGCTGTATGCTTTAAAATGCATTTGGAAAATTATGTTATTTTGCACACTCAGGCATTTTATTTTGCAGCTGGAGACTCTAAAATGTTCAGTTTTCATATCTTTTAGACATTGGAGTGGGACAGTCAGTGGAACTGATATTTCTGGAACTTAGATGGAAGCTCAACTAATGATATTTGATTAAACTTAATGAAACAGAGTTTAAGGAGTATTTTGTGCTCTTGCAGGGATTTTTACTGCTTATTGATTTTTCAAAAATTGTTAATTCTAAAATTTTAGGGGAAAGTATGAAACACTATTCTAGCGAAAAGTCAGTAGATTGCGTGTATTTATTATCAATATAAAATCCGTTATTATTTTGCTATGTCAAATATTACAGATATGTTTTGGACACCAGCTACCACATAACTGTAATGAATTCTAAGAAACTTAAATAATTGTCTAGTCATTTTTTACTTAACCAGAAGAATGCTCAGTCATGTAGAAAACTAATCATGTTACATTCCGAAGAAAGAAAATAATCAAGATTCAATATCATGATTTATCTCTGTATTCTCTCCAGATAACAATCTGTATTCAGAAACAATGTATATACTAGACAACATAGAATTTATTATTCAGAAAACATGGATCCTAGTTATGGATTTTTTCCTAGCTTTGTGATGTTATACAAACTACTTAATTCTCTAAATGCCTTGATTCTTTGTCTTTAAATTGGAGCCTAAATTAGACTATATTAAAACTAGTAGTAGGTCATTTTCTTCCCAAATTGAATAATAAAATGAATCTGATAGATTTAAGAGGAGGTCCAAAAAAAGATAAATGAGACTGACTTTCATTTAGAACATTTTAGAGAATAAGTAGAACACTAGGTTGGCTTTACAGGTGGCATTGGTGGTAACGAAACTGCCTGTCAGTGCGGGAGATGTGGGTTCCATCCCTCGATCAGGAAGATCCCCCAAAGGAGGATATGGCAAGCCACTCCAGCTCTCTTGCCTAGAGAATCCCATGGACAGAAGAAACTGGCAAACTACAGTCCATAGGGTCACAAAGAGTTGGACAGGACTGAAGCAACTTAGCATGTATGCAGAACACTAAATAAAAAGAGGAAACTTTAGAAAGTATATATAGGATTAAAAAAAAAAAAAAAGAAGCAGATTAAAGCCATTAAACTAGCAGCAAACTTCTCAGTACCAATGACGGAATCCAGAAGAATCAGATAACATCTTCAGAATGCTCAGAGAGGGCCATTTTCAATTTATAATTCTGCTCAACTAGCTTTCTAAATAACAATATAGTAAAAATATGTTACACAAAGTTTGACTGAGAGAATATGACTAAAAGGCCACTATAACTTAAAGACGTTCAAAAGAAGGAAATTAAACTAGAATGAAAGAATGCAATAGTAACAGCAGTAGAGAACAAAGATGCTTGTAAATGTAGGAGTGAAATTTGAAAGAAAATCAGACTTCTGGTCTCAGCTATTTTTAAAACGATTAAGTATGGTTGATTTCCAAAACTGTATTAATTTCAGGTACACAGCATACTGATTCAGTTATTTTTTTCAGATTATATTTCATTGTAGGCTACTACAAGATGTTGAATATAATTCCGTGTCATATAGTAAATCTTCATTGCTCATGTATTTTACATACAGTAGCTTTTATCATCTGTAACCCTGCTCACCTAATTTTTCCCTCCTTCCCTCTCCCTTTTAGTAACCACACTTTTTCTAATGTCTGTGAATCTGTTTCTGTTTGGTTTCAGCTTTGACATATAGAGATAATCACTCCTGTATGAACAACAAGAAAAAGCGGAAAAAAACAAATATTGGTAATTGGGTTCATCAGAAAACTGAGATCGCAGAATGGACGTACCACCCTAAACCATGAAGAGAGGCTGATTCCCAAACTTAAGCCATGGTCAGCTTACCCTGGGGAGAAGTCACTATGCCATAAGCGAGTGGGAAGAAAGAAGTCTGTCACCAAGTGGTGACCGACTCTTTTGAGACTGCATGGACCGTAGCCAAGATCCATGGAATTTCCCAGGCAAGCATACTGGAGTGGGTGGCCGTTTACGTCTCCAGGGGATCTTGCTGACCCAGGCATTGAACTCTCATCTCCTGGATGGTAAGGATATTCTTTACCAGTGAGCCACCAGGAAGCCCCACGCTATTAGGAATGATCACTTAAATGTCAGTCATGAGTTGTTGGAGACAGAGTGTAGATTAATGCGAGTGAGACACTCCCAGGAACTGAAGTTTTAGAGAAACCAAGACACTTTGATGAGTTTACTATCAGGATCTCTGTCAACTTTAACAGTAAAGATCCTGGAAAAAGCCCCTTATGATTTTGGTAGTGAAAGGGGATGAATGATCCTACCTAATGGTAGGAAACAATATGTATTCCCTTAAGCCTGGGAATGAGGCAAAGATGTCACCTCTTACCTCTAATATTTGGTATCCAACTAAATGTTCTAATTAGTGCAAGAAGACGAGAAAGGAAATAAGGATTTATATATAAATTCCCAAGAATAGATACACACAGTGAACACATTGCACATGCCAACTCCCATGACTAATAAATAAGTAATATAACAAAGTCACTGCTTTCCCATATACCGGCACACCTGACATTTGAAATTACAAAACATTGTAACTTGCAAATGATAATCCCCCCAATTAAATACTTACGCTTTCCTGGTGGCTCAGATGGTATAGAATCCACCTGCAATGCAGGAGACCTAGGCTTGATTCCTGAGTTAGGAAAGCCTCCTGGAGGAGGGCGTGGCAACCCAGTCCAGTATTCTTGCCTCGAGAATCCCCAGGGACAGAGGAGCCTGGCAGACTACAGTTCATGGAGTCACAAAGAGTTGGACACAATTGAGAGATTAAGCACAGCACAATTAAATTCTTACGTGCAAATCAAAGTATGTAAAGAAAAACTATATGTGGAACGTTCTCATGAAATAAATCAAATGAAATAAAATCTGTATGTGAAAAAACTCTCATGAAAGAACTCCAAATAATGTAAGCTTACAAGCCATGCTCACAGATTAGAAGATACAATGTTGTTAAAATCTTAGTTGTTCCCAAAGGGATCTAAAGATTTAATGTAATCCCAATAAAAATATCAGCAAGATATTTTGTAGATGTTGACAGACTAGTTTAAAATTTAGATGGAAAAGCAAAAGATCTAGAATAACTGCTATGATATCGAAGAATGAAGTTGGAAGATTCAGCATATCCAATTTCAAAACTTAGTGGAAAAGCACAATGATCGAGAAGTTATGGTATTAGGCAAAGCACAAACAAACATGTAGATCAATAGAAAAGAATAAAGCCCAGAAACAGACCTACACAAACATAGTCAACTGGTTTTGAAAGAAGAGCAAAGACAATCCAATGGAGAAAGGATAGTCATTTTAATAAACAGTGTTGACAAGTGGACTTCCCAGGTGGCACCATATGTAAGAAAAGAACCTAGACACAGAACCAACAGCTTTCACAAAAATTAACTCAAAGTGGATCGTAGACTTAAAAGTGAAAAAGAAAATGAAGATGAACCTCTATGTGTGCTTGGGTCTAGTGTGGAATTCTTAGATATACCATCAATAAGCACAATCCATGTCAGAAATAATCGATAAGTTGGGCTTCATTAAAATTAAAACTTTGACTCTGCAAATACTGTTAAGAGAAAGAAAAGATAAGCTATAGGCTGGAGAGCAACTGGTGAAAGTTTGAGTCAATAACTATAAGCAAACCCTCTAAAATAGGGTAGCAAACACCACATCAACCCTGATTATTGTTGAGATGAATATTCACCTTTATAATTCAAAGTTTATGTAAAGTCTTCCAGAAAATATAAAAAGAGAGATCATTCACTTTGTTCTATGAGACTCAGAATGTTATTAGCAAAGTCAGATTAGGATATATACCGAAAAATTGGCCAATATTAGTAAGCTAAATCTAGAATTATATACAAAATATAGTATAACATAACTAAGCTGAGTTCTTCACTGAAATGTAAAAGTGATTTCACTTCACAACATTGTTGATGAAAAATACTCTGAAAACAAAGCAAAATGATAGGAACAGAAAGTAACATCTTTAGCCTTACTGTCCAAAAGTATTTCAAAATAAATGATTAAATGTTAGTGTAATATCCTCAAAATACACATATAGTTTACCTTATATATGTGTGTGTGTGTGTGTGTGTGTGTGTGCTCAGTTGTGGCCAACACTTGGTGACTTCATGGACTGTAGCCCGCCAGGCTCCTCTGTCCATGGGATTCTCCAGGCAAGAATACTGGAGTGGGGTGCCATTTCCTCCTCCAGGGGACCTTCCTGATCAAAGCACCCAAGGATAGAATCTGCATCTCCTGCATTGGCAGGTGGGTTCTTTACCATTGAGCCACTTGAGAAGTCCATGATATGTATGTATACATATATATGTATTTAGTATTTATTTATACTTGCTAACACTACTTTATGGTATAGCTAATACTCACAGCACAGGCAGTACAGTAAAACAAGGAAAAGAAGCAAAAGAAATAGCTTTTAGAGAGAAATAACAACAGTGTAACTTATAATTAGTGATATGTTATCCTAAACAAATTCTAATAGTTTGAAGAAAAAGCTAATCCATTTCATTTTGCAGTCCCTTAACTGAAACACTTAGATCCATATGCTTCAGAATTTAAAAGTTTTGAATTTTAAACAGATAAAAAGGTGCATAACCATATATTATAGAACATTCTCAGCAGGTTGTTAGCAGCATTCCTTAATCAAGTACATTAATATTTTTTCATTGAGACTGATGAATATTTACTTTAATTAAGACAAAGGCTGAAATAGCTTCATATCTGTTCACATCAGATTTGGCCTTGAGATAAGATTGGGTGTCAAACTTATTTAAAATTTTTTGAGTTTTCAGAGCTTTCAGATTCTCAGAATTACCATAAGTGGTTATGAACCTATTGTAAGAAAGGAGCTCAGCACAATACTATACAATTGCTTATAACCCACAAATACATTCTTATATACTAGCAAAAAAAATTAGAAAATAGAATTGTAAAAATTATTTACGGTTAAAGCATATAAAAATGACTAA
This sequence comes from Ovis aries, assembly GCF_016772045.2. Taxonomy (NCBI): domain Eukaryota; kingdom Metazoa; phylum Chordata; class Mammalia; order Artiodactyla; family Bovidae; genus Ovis; species Ovis aries. The sequence continues at coordinate 94,562,962 of NC_056060.1, forward strand.
GGATAAATCAAAAATATATTACCAACACTGAAAAATTATAAACATTTAATGATGTATAAAATAATGTTCAAGGTCATTAACAAACATCATACTTAATGCAAAGACTGTTTTAAACAAATTACGCTATGAATTCTATAAACTAGCAGTACAAATCCAATATTTTTTTAAAAAAGAACATAACAAGTAAATTCTAATTTTATATGTAAAAGCAACAGGCCTTGAATAGATAAATTTATTTTGAAACAGTTAGGAAGTAGTGTGGACTCGGTGGAGCAAATCACAAGATTTCAAGTCTGAGTAGTTAAGAGGCATATAAATTGACAAATGGTACAGAGTAGAGATCCCAGAAACCACCTCAGCATATGAGATAAATGTGAACTTATAAGCAGGTAAGAAAACATAAACTATTCAAACAATAGTGTGAGAAAAATTGCTAATCAATATGAAAAAACATAAACTTAACCTCATAACACCATCCACATGTTAAGTAGAAAATTTTACATGCAAAAAGTATTTTAAACACTAAGGAAAGATATATGATCATATATTTACAGCTGTAAGGGTAAGAAAATATTTATTATTTAAATAAAATAAAAACAAAATATTTTATTACTCTGGTACAAAATATGTAATGTAATAGGATAGAATATAACTATTTTAAAATTAACTTTTTCTGAATATAAACCCTATGAGCAAAATTAAAGACTAAACTGAAAATTAAGAGTAGGTATTCTGTATGTGACTCATAAAAGATTAATATTCATAAAATCAAACATCTTTATAAATTATTAAGAACAAAAGAAACAATTAATTTAAAGTATGAGGAAATAATAAGAGTCAACTTAAAGAAGAATGGCCAACATATAAGAACATATCTATTTGCATAGAAATCTGCAAAAGTTAAATGGAAACAATGAGATAATGTTTCATATTCAATACATTGGCAAACGCTGAGAATTCTGATACCAATTCTAGTATAAATTGAAGAAGCAGTGATTCAAAATGTTATAAAAATGTTATAAACACTTCAATAGTAAATATTTAGTAAAATTAAGAAGGTGAGGATTTCCCTGGTGGTCCAGTGCCTGCCAATACAGAGGACACAGGTTCAAGTTCAGGTCCAGGAAACAAAATTCCACATGCCTTGAAGCAGCTAAGTCCATGCACCACAACTTCTGAGCCCGAGCTCTAGCACCTGAGCACTGCAATGCATCTCAGCAAAGAGTATTCCCCACTTCCCACAGCTAGAGAAAGCCTGTGCATAGCAACTATTAATAAGATCCAGAAAGGCAACAAAGAGCCAGCACAGTCAGTAGACAAACAAATAGATAAATATTTTTAAAAAGAATGTGAATCATCTGTGACTTGTAACACATCAGATTCTGTTTCGAGCATGAAACAAATGCATGGACAAGAAAGCAGCTTAAAAAGTGATGATAGAGGTATTAGAAATAATGGCTTAATTATAAACATTTGAACATATGAGCATTGAACATATAAACATATAAACAACCGGAGAATGGAATTGGTATAACTTTAAAACAGAATACCATGCAGCAATTCAAATGAATATACTAGAACTCATTTATACATTATGGTTAAAATGGAAAAACAGGTTGTTGAGTGAATAAAAGATATTTAGAAAGATGCATGCATTAGAATAAGTAACAGCATATGACCATCATAATATTTAACTTGTTCTAGCTCTTTTTAAACTATTTTCAACAATTTTATATTATTTAAGCTTCTCCTTAGAATTTGCCACTCTTATGGGTTATGTAGCGCTTTGGTCTGAATGTTAGCGCTTCCAGAATTCAAGGGTTGGAATCTTAATGCCTAACGTCACAGTGTTAGGAGATGAGGTCTTTGAAGGTGCTTAGGTCACAAGAACAGAGCCCTCATGCATGGGATTAGTGTTTTTATGAGAGAGCCAAAGCTTTCTGCCTCTTCCACCCTGTGAGGACACCATGAGCAGTCCGAGACCAAGAAGAGGGTCCTCTCCTGACTATTCGAGCCCTCTCACCTTAGATTTCCAGTCTCCAGAACTGTTTAACTTCCCAGTTTGGTATTTTGTTATCACTGCTCAAACAGACTGAGGTATGCAGGTTTATATTTTTCATCAAACCTGGAAATATTAAGCTGTTATTTTTAAAACATGTATATTTTAAATTATTCCCCCCTACTCTACTCCTGTCCTTGGGAATCTCCAATTCTACACATGCAAGATTGCTATTGTTCCCCAGATCATCCTGCTTCTGTTCAACTTGGCTCCATTTATTTTTCTCTCTGTGCTTCATTTTTAAAGTTTATTTTTCCCTAATAGGCATTGGCAGCATTTCTATTTTTGAATACTATTTAAAGGAAATCCAGATTAATGGACATTAATTCAAATATTCACTTTAAACATGAAAATTTTAACATTGACTAGCTAAGACAGGAGTCAGTTTCCAATCCTTAGTTGTCTCAGAATTAGAAATTGGAAGTAATTAATAGTTATTATACAATAATAATTGATCCCATGGTACACATACCCTTCCCCTGCAACTCATTAAAATAAAAACACTTAATTTGATAATCAACTAAAATACCACTCAGCTCACAAGATGTAGCATTATTTACTGGTTTTATAGTCATTAAATGTGGCAGAATACTAAATATCTTACAGGAACATCTGGTAATCCTTTAATCATCGAACTCTCAGCTTTATTTATGTAAATCTCAATTTGGGCCTATGTTGCTTAGATTTCATGAGTTTAGTTTACCTTTGATGATTAAGTAACTTAATTATTTGGTTACTCTGTTATGTTTACATTCTAAATAACCATGGACTAATTATTGCACAATGTTATAATCTAACACTTTATATTCCATTTGTGTAAAAAAATCAATACAGAAACCAATTTCTTTCTAAATATTTAAATATTTCCATATCATCTTGTAATATAAAAAGCTGATTTTGAAGTAATGTGAAGCAATGAAAGTCAAAATGAGTTTTATATAAAATTACACAGTTCATATTATTGTCAACTTCCTCATTCATCACGAAGTATGCTATCATCCTTTGAATTCATCGCAGACTTATGAAGAAGACTGTATTATCCCTAATTTGCAGATAAAAACGTGATACTCAAAGAGGTTAAGTCACTTGCCTGGGTTATTAAGTGATTTAGTCAAGGTTGAAATTTTTGCCTATTTTATTCCAACCGTTATTCACTGTGCTATTATTCTTTTCTTTACTTTTTCATAGTTAATATACAAATGCATTTTCATTTCCGGAAACTTTAAGGAAAAGGAATGCCATCTTTTTCTTGGGTTAAAATAAGAGTTGCATTGCTAAGCTGCTCTCAGCTGAAGACGTCAAAGCAATAGGAAGAGGAGATGGAGGAAAAAGAGGGAAAATCAGGAACAGGAAGAATAGGAGCAAGAAGATGACTTCTTCCACCGCATCGCCCATACCCCCATTTTATCCTTATCTCCAAATTAGCACATTTGTCTCTCCTCTTAAACCTAGGTGACTGTTTTGTATCGCTCTAGCCTACGGATAGCCAGTGTGTGGCTGGACCGGCCCCTGGGGTTCTTATGACTGTAAGCTACCCTCAGTAATAACCCTCAGGGAACTTCGGGAAAAACACAAACAAGCAAAAAGTCTGTGAGTCATAGGTCCTGCAGAGCAATGGCAAACCAGGGGCCACCCAGTGAGGTGCTGGAGAGAGAGGGCGGTGGGAGAATGAGCCTTAGGTTCTGCTTTTGTTGGGGTCAAGGGTAGGGGCGATTGAAAAGACAGGAAGAGAAAAAAACAAGTGGCCTGAATGGTCACTTACAGCAATCCACCAAGAGCTCTAAACCAAAAGAGGGAGCCCCGGGGACTGGGGCTTTGGGTGAGGGGTGGTGAGTGGTGGTGTGGCCAACTTTTTATCTAGTCCCGTAGCTGGCTGTGTGTCTATTAAGAAACAGCCATTTTGAAGTACATGACTTGACACTGGTATTACAAAAAAAAAAAAAAAAAAAAAGCCAACTTTCTGGGCTTACACTACAATGTCATAGCTTAATAGTCAATGTTTGTTTTCACCAATTTATTTTTGTGTTTTATTGAATCTTTACCAGCTGTTTTGTACTGGGTTGACCACACCTAATGAGGTCATGAATCTTTAAAGTTTGCATCCTAAAGCAAAGTTCCCTGGGGTAAAGTAATGTACTGATTTGAAAACAGAAAGGACTTATCCTGGAAACCCTGATAGTATTTCCCAGAGTACTGCTAAATTATGTATGTATGAGGATCCTGAAAGTACTACTCTGTTTTTCTTTCTTCATTATAGGATAATAGTGAGTCAAATTTATGTAAGTTGACAGAATAACAATTATCTGCTGGGGGCCAGCGTGAGGAACTCCACCCATGGCAAGGGTCATGAGGAAGGAGGCTTGGCATACGAAAAGGCGTGATCAAGCCTCAGGAAACCCCCTGTTCCCGAGCATCTACCCCAAAACTAGAGTCTGTTCTATGCTCTCACCTACACCTCTGACTTTACGGGAGGCTCTCCCCATAACCATTTCTCTCAGAGAAGGAGTTAACTTGCAGCTCCAAGTCAATAAAAATTTCTGGGCGTGACAATAGTGTTTCAGCTTACAGACTCCTCTGAAGGTTATCTAGCCCACCTGTATAGGTTCGTCCGGCCACATGTGATTGTTTACAGCCTCCCAATCTGAGAGGCACAAAATGTTTTACACTTACTAAAGGCAAATTCTTTTGGGGAGTTAGAAATTATTAGTATAGTGGGTTGGTTAGGAATTATATTGGTGAAGGGTTTTTCATTTGTTGTGTCAATAATTGCTGCTAATTCCTTGCCCTGGGTGGGATAATGTTGTCTCAGGTCAAACCTCTCTGCTGACAGACTAGCTTGTGTGACAGGATTATTCATATTCCTGCCATTACGCACATGATTGTTTACTACCTCTCAACCATAAACAGCACAGAGAGTTTTGGAGTATTTTGGGAGTCTTAATTAGCATAGGGCTTTTCTCATTGTTGAGTCAATGATTGCCGCCAGGCCTCCATATCCTTAGGCACCTGGGAATATATTAATCAATGTATTTGGAATATAGAAAAGGAAATATAGTAGTTTTTGATGTTAGCAGTACTAGACTTTTTGAGTTAATGAATTTTCTCTTTTGTAATAGATGACTGTACTTTGTTATAAATCACTGTGTCCTTGCTATGTAAAAATGTAACTTTATCACTATTTTAAGACTAAATAGATCTTAAGGGGAACATTGGTGAAAGGATTTTCATTTGTTGGGCTGATGTTTGCTGCTAAATCTCCATGTTCCTTGCCCTTATAACGAATATAACTAACATATAGGAGAAATAAGTATTAACCTTTAAGCATATAGGAGAAATAAGTATTAACCTTTAAGATTAATCATGTTAACCTTGGGTTAAATAAATTCCTTTCTTGATTGTAACTCACTACACCCTCACCCTATAGGAATGTAACTTTATTTGGAGGGTGGTGTCTGGTTTAAGAAAAAACACCCTTGGAAAAAATAAGTTTTTGGTTATCAGAAAGAAAGGATCATAAAATCCCTAAGACCTTTTTATGTGAAGCACCTGATTTTGATAAAGGTCAGGACTGCTGACCCTCACGTGACTCTGTATTCATCCCTATGTGTAACAAAAGGTATATAAGCAAACCCCAAAATAAAGAAATTGGATCAGTTTCCGGAAAGACTGATACCCCATGTCGTTCTTTCTTGCTCCTCGTTTTTCTGGCTGAATTCCCATCTGGAGCATGGATGCTATTCCATGTAATCCAAGTTATTCAGCCTCTTTTCTCCACTAATCTTCCTACTACACTATCCGTTTCTAATCTCTCTATATATCTGTGATTAAATATGTATTTTTCCAAGGACGCTGACTCTGTCCCCACCTTTGAATCACCCTGGATCCACCGGGGCTGGACCCCGGCAATTATCAATAGCACATTGGTAATTTCTTAACACATTACATATCAAAATGCTTTGCAAGTATAACATAAAAAGTGTATAGAATTATACACTTTTTTCTTAGTTTAGACCTTACAATATCTCTTTTGGGCAATACAGCAAAAAAAAAAAAAAAAAAAGTGCATAGGTGCGCTAATCTGTATAGTTTAGAACAGTTTTTCATTTCTTGATTTCTGTTTCAAGTTCCTCTGGGAATATGTGACTCATCTCAGTCACAGAATAAACCAACTAAAATAAAAGGTAAGTGAGTATCTAATCCTATGCTTTCTCTGATGCATTAGTTTATCGTAATTGAATATTCTAGTTAAAAGTATGTCATAATTTAATATTCTAGAGTTAAAAGTTACCAATAGGCAGATATCACTTATAAAGAAAGGTTAAATACCTATCTGGAATACTAACAAGCCAATATCTTAGAGGAGGAAGGATTCAAATCATTTCCATGAACTTGACCTAAGACTGAGGCAAATCTCTCAGGACAAAGACTATGAAGCATGAAACCTGACAGTCTGTTATACTGCCAATTTAGAAAATAATCTCATCCCCTACTGTTTCACTGCCAACTTGTCATGCTGCAAAATTTCCTCTTATTCTGTCAGATCATTCAGCATAACCACTGTTTTTTCTCAATCTTCCAGACTTTGGGGACAGAGGTTAGAGGAAGGCTGCTTCTTTTTTTGTTAGGAATCTTTTATTTCTCCTTAGAAAAATAAAGGTGGGAAATAGAATTCAGGAGCTGAAAGGTACCCAAGTGTATTCTCAGTCATCTTTTGCTGCAGAAGCAGAGAGTTTTCCAAAATCCATGAAAAAGAATACAAGTTTTGTTAAATTGAAAATCACTTGATTGGTAGAATGTGGTTGTGAATCTAGGTTTTCTTCAGGATCACTGTCTTTCCTTTGCAATAATATCTATTATTATATCACAATCTTGCAGTCAGTTCTATATACCACTGACTCTACAGCTAGATCCTAAAGTGTGAATATTCTTGAATGTCAGAAACTCCCTCACACTATTTACAATGATTATTGCATCAGTGGGGTGCATTTTAAAAAAAGGAATGTTTAGGGAATATACTGTGCTGTGCTGTGCTTTATCACTCAGATCTGATGCTTTCCAATCCCATGGACCCCATTCTCTAGGCAAGAATAGTGAAGTAGGTTGCCATGCCCTCCTCCAGGAGATCCTCCCAACCCAAGGATCGAATCCAGGTCTCCTGCATTGTAGGAGGATTTTTTACAATCTGAGCAAACAAGTAAGCCCACGGATCTTTTTGAAAATGGTCAGGTCAGTTTAGTTCAGTTCAGTCACTCAGTCATGTCCAACACTTTGTGATCCCATGGACTGTAGCACGCCAGGCCTCCCTGTTCATCACCAACACCTGGAGCTTGCTCAAAGTCATGTCCATCCAGCTGGTGATGCCATCCAACCATCTCATCCTCTGTCATCCCCTTCTCCTCCTGCCTTCAATCTTTCCCAGCATCAGGGTCTTTTCCAATGAGTCAGTTCTTCGCATCAGGTGGCCAAAGTATTGGAGCTTCAGCTTCAACATCAGTCTTTCCAGTGAATACTCAAGACTGATTTCCTTTAGGATGGACTGGTTGGATCTCCTTGCAGTCCAAGGGACTCTCAAGAGTCTTCTCCAACACCACAGTTCAAAAGCATGCATTCTTCTGCTCTCAGATTTCTTTATAGTCCAACTCACAACCATACATGACTACTGGGGAAAAAAAAAAATAGCTTTGAGTAAATGGACCTTTCTTGGCAAAGTAATGCCTCTGCTTTTTAATATGCTCTCTAGTTTGGCATAGCTTTCCTCCCAAGGAGTAAGCATCTTTTAATTTCATGGCTGCAGTCACTATCTGCAGTGATTGTGGAGCTCAGGAAAATAGTCTCTTACTGTTTCCATTGTTTCCCCATCTATTTGCCATGAAGTGTTGGGACCAGATGCCATGATCTTAGTTTTACGAATGTTGAGTTTTAAGCCAGCTTTTTCACTCTCCTCTCACTTTCATCAAGAGGCTCTATATTTCTTCTTCACTTTTTGCCACAAGGGTGATGTCATCTGCATATCTGAGGTTATTGATATTTCTCTGGCAATCTTGATTCCAGCTTGTGCTTTTTCCAGTCCAAAATTTCTCATGATGTACTCTGCATATAAGTTGAATAAGCAGGGTGAAAATATACAGCCTTGATGTACTCCTTTCCCAATTTGAAATCATATTTGGAACCATTGTTCCTTATCTGGTTCTAACTGTTGCTTCTTGATCTGCATACAGATTTCTTAAGAGGCAGGTCAAGTGGTCTTGTATGCCCATCTCTTTAAGAAGTTTCTACATTTTCTTTGGATCCACACACTCAAAAGCTTTGGTGTAGTGAATAAAGCAGCCATAGATGTTTTTCCGGAACTCTCATGCTTTTTCTGTCATGCAGCGGATGTTGGACATTTTATCTCTGGTTCCTCTGCCTTTTCTAAAACCAGCTTGAACATCTGGAAGTTCTCAGTTCATGTACTGTTGAAGAATTTAGAGCATTATTTTGCTAACGTGTGAGATGAGTGCAACTGCGCTGTAGTTTGAACATTCTTTGCCCTTGCATTTCTTTGGGATTGGAGTGAAAACTGACTTTTTCTAGTCCTGTGACCACTGCTGAGTTTTCCAAATTTGCTGACATACTGAGTGCAACACTTTCACAGCATCATCTTTTAGGATCTTTTGCAGGAAATTGGGACACATTAAGTCGATCTCTCATACAAATACACCCTTTGCATAATATAGTCTGTGATAATCTTTCTTACAAGTTTTGCCCAAGGAGTTGGGAGTGAGAAAGCAGGGAGAGCATAAGTACTGCAATTACCCGCATGTGCCGTAGTCTACGTCAGCAAGGATATTCTCTCCTAGGGTCACGCTCTTTGTGACTTTATATTTTATAATACATGAGCATCCATGCCACTGATATCTCTGATACTGGAAGAGGGAGAGACAGTAAAAGAGACAAAGAGTTTGTGTGTATATGCACATTTATGTTTATATTTCTGATAGATTGTGAGTTCTTTGAAGGAACAGATCATACTGTATTCCGCAGGGCTCTAGAGAGAAACAAAACCAATAAGTTGTATGCAAGTTGTGTATATGTGGAGAAGGAGAGAAAGAGAACTGGTACCTGCAGTGCATGTATGGGATCTCACAAGGCCAACACACACAGAGCAGGTCAGATGGCTAGAAGCCTGGGGGAAAGTCGGTATTGAAGCTTGAGTGCAAAGGCAGTCTAAAGGAAGCAAACTAGGTGTGCACCCATAGATGAAAGGCAAAAGAAATGTGGTACGTGTGTATATGTCTATAAAATACTCACACACACATGCACACACATCCATTAGTATTTTAATGGAACACTTCATCCATTGAAAAGAATAAAATAATACCATTTGTAGCAGCATGGCTGGATCCAGAGATATGATACTAAGTGCAGTAAGTCCGACAGGGAAAAACACATATACTATGCTATCAGTTATATGTGCAATCTTTAAAAAATGATACAAGTGAATTTGTCAACAAAACAGAAATATACTCATAGACAGAAAAACTTATAGTTACCAAAGGGGAAATGGGGGAGGGATAAATTAAGAGTTTATAGGGTTAATAGATGCACATTACTGTATATGTATAACTGAGTCGCTTTGGTATCTGCCTGAAACTGACACAACGTGGTAAATCAACTTCAATTTTTGTCAATTGAAAAACAATAAAAGGTCAGTGGCAGCCTAGAGGCAGTATTCCCCATTCTTTGGAAACCTCAGTCTTTTTCTCCAAAGGCCTTCCACTGATTGGATGAAGCCCATCTGCAGGATGGAGGGTACTACGCTTTACTTACAGTGGAAGAGTGCAAGTGCTAGGCACTCAGTCCTGTTTACTTAAAGAGGAAGAGTGCAAGTGCTAGGCACTCAGTCCTGTTTACTTAAAGGCGAAGAGTATAAGTGCTAGTCACTCAGTCCTGTTTACTTAAAGGGGAAGAGTATAAGTGCTAGTCATCAGTCCTGTTTACTTAAAGGGGAAGAGTATAAGTGCTAGTCACTCAGTCCTGTTTACTTAAAGGGGAAGAGTGCAAGTGCTAGTCACTCAGTCCTGTTTACTTAAAGGGGAAGAATATAAGTGCTAGACTCAGTCCTGTCTGAGTCTTTGCAACCCCATGGACTCCAGCTAGTCAGGCTCCTCTGTCCATGGGATACTTCAGGCAAGAATACTGAAGTGGGTAACCATTCCCTTCTCCAGGGGATCTTCCTGACCCAGGGATCAAACCCAGGTTTCTTACATTGCAGGCAGATACTTTACCATCTGAGCTACCAGGGAAGCCCTTTACTTAAAATCTACTAATTTACATATTAATCTCATGTGAAAAAATATTTTCTTAGAGATATCTATAGACTTGTATTTGATCAAATATCTGTGAACAATGTCCTGGTCAAACTGACACATAAAATTCAGCACCACATATGCCATAGGGTTTGATCACCCACAGGATTTTCATCCCAGGTATACTTCCCAAAGTTGGATGATTTATCATATTTCATGTATTAGTTTATAATTACTTCCCTTTGGAAGCTTTCACTGATCACAATTCAGTTATAATGACCTGATCTACGTTCTAAGATCAATTTCTGAATAAAAATATTAAAAAATAAATAAATACAAAGAAATATGCAGAGCAGTGTTGTTTATCAACTAAATGTAAATGGTTAACGGTGCAAATCTAGACGTATATCACCACATCAATAATTTAGTAAGATTAACTTCTACTTCAACATTTTTCACTATCAGGGCATTAGTCATATATTGTATGAATGATAATCCTATATAACATGATTTGACCATCTTGAAGAGGAACTCCTTTTGGCCTTCTGTCATAAAAATATTATTTTCTAGTGATACAAGTTCTGCTCTAGATGGACTCTGTATCAGCATCCACTGTTACTTCTTTACTGTCTCAGTAGAGTATAAGAAGATAAAGAGTGTGAGTATGAATATCCTAAAGGAAATCAGTCCTGAATGTTCATTGAAAGAACTGATGCTGAAGCTGAAACTCCAATACTTTGGTCACCTGATGTGAAGAGCTGACTCACTGGAACAGACTCTGGTGCTGGGAAAGATTGAACGTGGGAGGAGAAGGGGACAACAGAGGATGAGATGATTGGAGGGCATCACTGACTCAGTGGACATGAGTTTGAGTAAGCTCTGGGAGTTGGTGATGGACAGGGGAGCCTGTCTTGCTGCAGTCCATGGGGTCACAAAGAATCAGACATGATTGGCTAACTGAACTGAACTGAATATGAACAAACCTGGTATATTTAAAAATTCAGAAATTTCTGACTGAAGTCATGAAAGTCAAAAAGTGGTTTCAGAAAATAACAAAACATGTTTGAGAACTTATTCTTGTTGAAATTAAAAACAAAAACAAAAAAACATTCTAACACCATCTCAGATGTCCTAAGTCCTGATTGAGTAATGTAACATCAACAAGTAAGCTATAGCTGGATTTTTGTTGTTGTTATTGTTTTGTTTTTATATATCAATAGAGAGTTGGGTGTTTCTGCTGGCTCAGTGGTAAAGAACCTGCTTGCCAATGCAGGAGATGCAGGTTCAATCCCTGGGTCAGGAAGATCCCTTGGAAAAGGAAATGGAAACCCACTCCAGCATTCTCGCTTAGAGAATCCTATGGACAGAGGAGCCTAGTGAGCTAAAGTCCATAGAGTCACAAAGAATAAAACACGACTTAATGGCTAACAACTACATAGAGAGAGTCAGAAGTCAAAAACAGGATAATATTCCACACCGATTATTCTTCTGCAGTGTGTCCACTTAGCAGACCTCTTGTTTCCTATGGACAGTGCCCTCAAGCAGCAGTAGCTGCTTTTTGGGAAGAAAAACTAAATTGAATTTATTTAATTTCAGGAAAGCTTGATACTTTTCATTATAAAAGACTGAACACATCATGGTTGATGAATTTTGTCTCCTTTAATTTATCCAGCCACTTGCCTCTAGACCAATGATAGCTCCTACCCCAAAACCAATTCTGTAACATATTGTCTAGTATATTAATAAAAATAGAAACAGCAGTATTACTAATAATGCTTCACATTATGCAAAGGCATGCCTTCATTAGATTGCTATTTTTCGTTTTTTGCCTGTTTTGCAAAAGTTTGACTTTGAATAAAGTCTTATAGTCAAGAGAAGTACCGATTCACTAAATGCAGAAGCTCCTGCAATTTCAATTCACTCATCTTTTAGGAAAATCTATTTAATATCTTTGCTGCACTTGACACTGATGGAAGCTTAGGCAAACTATTATTCAAAGAATATTATACTCTATTCAAATAATATTATACTCTAATGTTACCCTAATACTATGAATAATATTTCTGGGTCAACATTCAATTCAGTTCATTTCAGTCACTCAGTCATGTCCAACTCTTTGCGACCCCATGAATCGCAGCATGCCAGGCCTCCCTGTCCATCACCAACTCCCGGAGTTCACTCAAACTCACATCCATTGAGTTGGTGATGCCATCCAGCCATCTCATCCTCTGTCGTCCCCTTCTCCTCCTGCCCTCAATCCCTCCCAGCATCAGAGTCTTTTCCAATGAGTCAGCTCTTCTCATGAGGTGGCCAAGTACTGGAGTTTCAGCTTCAGCATCATTCCTTCCAAAGAACACCCAAGACTGATCTTTAGAATGGACTGGTTGGATCTCCTTGCAGTTCAAAGGACTCGAGTCTTCTCCAACATCACAATGCAAAAGCATCAATTCTTTGGCACTCAGCTTTCTTCACAGTCCAACTCTCACATCCATACATGACCAGTGGAAAAACCATAGCCTTGACTAGATGAACCTTTGTTGGCAAAGTAATGTCTCTGCTTTTCAATATGCCATCTAGGTTGGTCATAACTTTCCTTCCAAGGAGTAAGTGTCTTTTTAATTTCATGGCTGCAATCACCATCTGCAGTGATTTCAGAGCCCCAAAAAGTAACAGTTTTGAGACTGTTTCCCCATCTATTTCCCATGAAGTGATGGGACCAGATGCCATGATCTTAGTTTTCTGAATGTTGAACTTGAAGCCAACTTTGTCACTCTGCACTTTCGCTTTCATCAAGAGGCTTTTGAGTTCCTCTTCACTTTCTGCCATAAGGGTGGTGTCATCTGCATATCTGAGGTGAACATTAATAACATTCTATTTTGTTTTTCCCCTGTAGGAGAGTATTTCAACCCACTCCAATATTCTTACCTGGAGAATCCTGTGGACTAAAGCACCTGGTGGGCTACAGTCCATAGAGTCTCAAAGAGTCAGACACAACTGAAGCAACTTAGCACACACTGCATTTTGTTTTACAGATAAAATGCAAATATTTTATCAGGTGAAAAAACTGACTGATGGATATTAAGCTCTCTAATAGGTCACAGAAGTTGACAGGAAACTAAAATCTGCTAAATTTTTAGTAATGGACTTGCTGTCAGGCATTAGAAAGAGTAATTTGAGGATGATTTTTCCCTTCTTTCTTTCTTTCCTCCACTCATCTCTCTGATCCTTTCCAGCACTTATTGCAGAGCTTTTTGTTTTTGTTTTTTAATGCAGTTCTATCTTGGGGGCTAAGAAAGTACCATTTGTGCAACAAAAATCAGAGAGAAGACTTTAAATAATAGTGTTTAACTAGTGCATTTCACCCAGACTTTTCCTGTCCTAAGGAAATTAGGTTGGGTCATAATTTCTTTAGACAATAAACAAAGTACTGACAGTAAATCATAACACCTCAAGGAATACATAAAAACTACCAACTATCTTAATCAAACATCCAAATGACTCTGAAGCAGTGTTCCAGTGGGATTCTGAGGAATTGACATTATCCTGACACAAATATTGTGTCACTCCTTACCCCCCCCCTTACTAAAAAAGACAATTGCTTAATGAGTGTGAATGGCAGCAGGTCAGGCACCCCAGGGTTACAAGGAGCATCTGTGGTACAGTAATTCCTGCCCAGTGCAACAAGCGTGTCAGCAAAGATCTGTTAATCATATTTTCATTTTATATTAATGTGCAGGGCAAGACAATAACAGGATATAAATGTCAGCATCCAGTTTATCTTTTTTTCTACCCCTCAAGGTGGAAATACACTTATATACTTATACAACTATGTAATAGAAAGAAAAGAACTGTACGTTGCCAAGATTGATATAAAACTTACCCCTGCAAGTGACGGAGAAAGACCTACATGCTTATTTGCATAGGAAAAAGTTAATGCTGTTTTATGGGTCTGTGGCCAGTGAAGGAATGAAAACTTTGTAAACATGCTCTAAGCATCTCCCTTAAACATCAGCACAGCATAATCGTCCAGATCTCTAGATTCACATGGAAACTAGACAGAGAACATGAGCTCTTCACTGTTCTATTAAAACAAACAAACAAAAAAAACAGCTTAGAAGGATATAATCTATTTAGTTTTCCTCATGGATATTTTTTGCCAATCAGACTTGCACTATCAAGCCCTTCTTTCATCTCATAATGAATTTCCTGCCAAAATTTAGGCATAGATCTGCGGTTCACAGATCTTAATTTATTCTATTTAATTCCGATCTAAACCTAAGGACTGCATTATGTCTGTATTAGGTAATTCAGGCTGGAGTCTGCTTCCACTGTTGCAATGAAACTGCTCTTGTCAAGGACACCACTGAATTTTTGTTATTAAATGAATATTTTCTGGTCCTCCTCATGAAACTGAGTAGGACCCTACAGGGATCCTGAGGATGAAAACCTTTCATGGCCCACATTTCTTGACTTTATCTGAGTTTTAAAGCATGGGTTCAAACAGATGTTGATTGGGGAAGGGAGGAGGTGCAGAGACAAGGGATAAATAGTTAAGAAAAAATAGTACTACTTTGGGGCAGTTTCCTGATTCTGCCTCAGGGAACATGCACAATACATTTAAGCTCTTTTATAGAACTAAAGAATATAATCAATCTGATTTTGGTATTGGCCATCTGTATTGTCCATGTGTAGAGTCATTTCTTGTGTTGTTGGAAGAGGGAGTTTGCTATGACCTTGGAGTTGTACTCCAAGGTCGAACTTGCCTGTTACTCCAGGTATCTCTTGACTTCCTACTTTTCCATTCCAGTCCCCTATAATGAAAAGGACATATTTTGGGTGGTTTTTTTTTTTGTTTTGTTTTTTTTTCTTTTTCTTTTTAATGTTAATTGTGGAAGGTCTTGTAGGTCTTCATAGAACTGTTCAACTTCAGCTTCTGTGGCATTAGTGGTTGGGTCATAGACTTAGATTACTGTGATATTGAATGGCTTGGAAACAAACTGAGATCATTCTGTAACTTTCAAAACTGTACCCAAGCACCGCATTTCAGACTCTTTGGTGACTATGAAGGCTAGAAAGTGAAAGTGAAGTCACTCAGTCATGTCTGACTCTTTGCGTGTCCAACTCTTTGTGACCCCACGGACTGTAGCTTACCAGGCTCCTCAGTCCATGGGATTTTCCAGGCAAGAGTAATGGAGTGGGTTGCCATTTCCTTCTCCTAAGAGATTCTTGTCCACAGTAGTAGATATAATGGTCATCTGAATTAAATTCACCCAATTCAGTCCATTTTAGTTCACTGATTTCTAAAGTGTTGATGTTCACTCTTGCCAGCTCCTGTTTGACCTCTTGCAGTTTACCTTGATTCATAGACCTAACATTCCAGGTTCCTATGCAATACTGTTCTTTATGGCATCGGACTTTCACCAAAAGACACATCTACAAGTCAGTAAAAACAAGACTGGGAGCTGCATGTGGCTCAGATCATGAACTCCTAATTGCAAAATTCAGACTTAAGGAAACCAGGGAAAACCACTAGGCCATTCAGGTTTGACCTGAATGAAAATGACAAACAGATTCGAGGGATTTAATCTGATAGAGAGAGTGCCTAAAGATTTATCAATGGAGCTATGTAACAATGGACATAAGGCAGTGATCAAAACCATCCCCAAGAAAAAGAGCTAAAAAAGGCAAAATGGTTGTCTGAGGAGGCCCTTCAAATATCTGAGAAAAGAAGACAAGTGAAAACAAAGGAAAAAAAGAAAGCTATCCCCAACTAAATGTAGACCTTCAAAGATTAGCAAAGACAGATAAGAGCGCCTTTCTCAGTGAACAATGCAAAGAAATAGAGGAAACAATAGAATGGGAAAAACTAGAGATTTCTTCAGAAAAATTACAGATACCAAGGGAACATTTCATGTTAAGATGGGTTCAATAAAGGACAGAAATGGTAGGGACTTAACAGAAACAAAAGATATTAAGAAGAGGTGGCAAGAATACACAGAAGAACTATACGAAAAAGATCTTCATGACCCAGATAATCATGATGGTGTGATCACTCACCTGGAGCCAGATATCCTGCAATGTGAAGTCAAGTGGGCCGCAGGAAGCATCACTATGAACAAAGCTAGTGAAAGTGATGGAATTTCAGTAAGGCTATTTCAAATCCTAAAAGATGATACTGTGAAAGTGCTGCACTCAGTATGTCAGCAAATTTGGGAAACTCAGCAGTGGCCACAGGACTGGAAAATTCCAATCCCAAAGAAGGACAATGCCAAATAATGTTCAAACTACCACACATTTGCACTAATGTCACATGCTAGCAAAGGCATGCTCAAAATCCTCTCAGCTAGGCTTCAGCAGCTCATGAACCAAGAACTTCCAGATGTACCAAGTGGATTTAGACCAGCGAGGCAGAGGAACCAGAAATCAAATTGCCAACATTTTCTGGATCATAGAAAAAGGAAGAGAATTCCAGAAAAATATCTATTTCTGCTTCATTGACCATGCTAAAGCCTTTGATTGTGTAGATCACAGCAAACTGTGGGAAATTCTTTAGGAAATGGGAATAACAGATCACCTTACCTGCCTCCTGAGAAATCAGCATGCAGGTCAAGAAGCAAGTTAAAACTGGACATGGAACAACTGACTGTTTACATAGGGAAAGGAGTATGTCAAGCCTGTATACTGTCACCCTGTTTATTTAACTTCTAGGCAGAGTACATCATGAGAAACACTGGGCTGGATGAAGCACAAGCTGGAATTAAGATTGCTAGGAGAAATACCTCAGATATGCAGATGACATCACCGTTATGGCAGAAAGCAAAGAGAAACCAAAGAACCTCTTGATGAAGGTGAAAGAGGAGAATGAAAAAGCTGACTTTAAACTCAACATTCAAAAAATGAAGATAGATCATGGCTTCTGGTCCCATCTCTTCATGCAATATAGATGGGGAAGCAATGGAAACAGTGACAGAATTTATTTCCTTGGGCTCCAAAATCACTACAGATGGTGACTGCAGCCATGAAATTAAAAGATGCTTGCTCCTTAGTAGAAAAGCTATGACAAACCTAGGCAGCATATTAAAAAGCTGAGACTTTACTTTACCAACAAAGGTTCTTCTAGTCAAAGTTATTTTTTTTTCCATTAGCCATGTAAGCGTGTGTAGGCTGGACCATAAAGAAGGCTGAGCACCAAAGAATTGATACTTTGAACTGTGGAGTTGGAGAAAACTCTTGAGAGTCCCTTGGACTGCAAGGAGATCAAACTAGTCCATCATAAAGGAAATCAATTCAGGATAGTCATTAGAAGGACTGATGCTGAAGCTGAAACTCCAATTCTCTGGCCACCTGATGTAAAAAGCTGACTCACTGAAAAAGACTCTAATGCTGGGAAAGATTGAAGGCAGGAGGAGAAGGGGACAACAGAAGATACTATGGTTGGATGGCATCACCGATTTGATAGACATGAGTTTCAGCAAGCTCTAGGGGATGGGTGATGGACAGATAAGCCTGGCATGCTGCAGTCCATGGGTTCTTAAAGCGTTGGACATGACTGAGTGACTGAACAACAATAAAACTAAAATGGTAACAAATTGAAGCTGTGAGCATTCTCCTTGTTAAAGAAGGTCACATGTTGATAACCTCAAGAAGCTCATCAGGTGGCCACCTGAGGCCAGATAAGTGGCATATTGGCAAATAACTAACTCATAGGAAAAGATCCTGATGCTGGGGAAAATTGAAGGTGCGAGGAGAAGGGGATGACAGAGGATGAGATGGTTGGATAACATTACCGACTCAATGGACATGAGTTTGAGTAAACTCTGGGAGTTGGTGATGGACACGGAGGCCTGGTGTGCTGCAGTCCACAAGGCAGCAAAGAGTGACTGAACTGAACACACCTTAATCCTTATCAGCAACCCCATCCTTTAACCCTTTGACCATTGCTCTAAAACTCCACACCTAATCCCCCTGGGTTGGGATACAGAGTTTAGAGGGGCACAAGTCTGCTCTGTTCCCCTTTGCCTGGCAAAGCAATAGAGCTTTTCTACTTCATGGAAAACTCTGTCTCTGAGATTTGATTAGGCCCCAGTGCACAGAGGCCTGTGCTCCACATCCTCCACGTGGGTCACTCTTTGTCTTTTAGGTACATCCAAATTGGCCACTCCTTTCCTCTTAAGCAGCCTCTTCATTTGACCTCTGTGATGTCTCACTTCATTACTTCCTGCTGAGACCTAAGCACTTCCACTGTCTCTGCCCCATTCTTCCTCTTAACTTTAGATTTCGGACTTTCTCTTATCTCAAGTCTGTAATTCTCTTCTTTTTTCTATGTATCTCCTTAGACTGATGTATATATTTCCATGCCTTTAAAAAATATTTTTATTTGGCCATCCAAAAATTTGCATCTCCAGTGCCAACTTGTCCTCTAAAGTCAATTCTCACACCACCAGCTTCTTCCTTGATTCTTCTATATGTATCAGTGGCACCGAGTATTCTACTTGTTAAACTGAATTTGCAAAGATCGCCCTTAAAACTTGTTTTTATCTCATCTCAGTAACGCCACTTCTTTCAAGATACAAGATCCTGAAAACTGGGGTTTAACTTGGATTCCTTTTGGACAGTCATTGGAACATCTAGTCAAACTCCAGAGCTCATTATTTTTATCTTTGACAGATAGCTAAATCTATCTATTTTTCTCTGTCACCTCAGTCATACCCTTGATATCTCCAAGAAGAGCTGTGTCAGGGGCCAGCGTGAGGAATCCCACCTGTGACAAGGTCATGCGGAAGGAAGCCTGACAAAACGCAAGGACATGATCAGGCTTCAGGGGTTCCCCCTGGAATTTCCTGAACATCCACCCCCCCAAAAAAATAAGAATCTGCCTGCTTTTCCACTCTTCTGATATTCTCTGGAAAAAGTCAAATCAGGGCTTTTCTGCCTTTGAAAGGGATGTTTCAATTAAACCCCTCTGATAGCTCTCTAGCTTGCCTAACAGGTTCCCCTGGACTTCTTACAGTTTGTGAATTGCTTACAGCCCCCCAACCACGAGGGGCACAAAGCTTAAAGCATCTTAAGGATACGGAGCCTTTTCTAAAGAGCTAAAAATCATATTGGTGACGGGATTTCACTGTTGACTCAATGATTACTGCCAGGCCTCCATATTCTTTACCTTTTAGGCACCTGGGAGGATGTTAATCAATGTAAACGGGATATGGAAGAAGATATATAATAGTTTTGACGTTAACAACACTAGACTTTTGAGTTAATTACTTTTCTCTTTGTTATATATCACTGCACTTCTCTTGTGTCCTTACTATGTAAGAATATAACTTTATTTAGTGCTTTCTGAGAGTGGCACCAGACTTTGGGAAGATCAACACAAATAAGTCTTCTGGTTGACACACCTTATCAGAAAAGGACTGTAAAATGTTAATTGGCCCTGTTGGCCAGAAGATGATGCAAATTACCTAAGATTTGTGTATACAACTAGGTATGCAGAGAGAAAAGCCTGGTTTTGATAAGAGTCTGGGCTGCTAACGCTGCATAACTTTGTGTTACCCATTGATCTCCATGTATTATCAAAAGTATAAAAAGTCTTCTGAACAATAAAGGATGGACCAGTTTCTCGAACTAGTCTCTCGGCCTAGTTTCTTGGGAATCTGGCTCCCCCGTGTCTCTCTCTCTCTTTTTCTCCCTCTCCTTCCTTCTCCTCTTTACTCTAATTTCAGGCTGAATTCCCATCTGGAGCGGGGCGGCTCACATGTCTACTTATTTGCCCTGGCTTTTAAGACCCATGCGAAAGGGAGCCTAAGGCGGGGCACCCTTCGATATTCAAGTGGGTGCCGGTGGCCCAACGTAGATGGTGCAAGCTCCTTGTCTGGAACTTTATTGGCCTTCCCCGTAAGCCAAGTTATTCAGCCTTCTTTCTCCATTAAATTTTCCTACTACACTATTTCTTCATAATCTAATCTTATATTAATTAATAAATAAGTTTCTTCTTGCCTACGCCGTCCACGCTTTGAATTTCCCTGGATCCACCGAGGCTGGACTGTGGCAGAGTTGATTCATTGAAAAAGATCCTGATGCTGGGAAAGACTGAAGGCAAAAGGAGAAGGGGGCAGCAGAGGATGAGGTGGTTAGAGAGCCTCACTGACTCAATGAACATGAATTTGAGCGAACTCAGGGAGATAGTGAAGAACAGAGAAGCCTGGCATGCTGCAGTTTATTGGGTCACAGATTTGGACATGACTTAGGGAATGAACAAAAACAAATAATCCTAACCTGAGTTTCTGGTTTCTAGTCTTGACCACTTGAACTGCTGCTAGTAATTCTTAACTGCCTCTGTATTTCCAGACTTATGCCCTTGATAGATTCCTTACCATGGTGATCTTTCAAAATTGTAAAGTGCATTCATGCTAAATTATGTTACTTCATTGTTTTAGGTTGATAACAATGCACAATAACCCATAAATACATCTTTTTGCCATCTAATCTAAACGCACATGTATACCTGCTATGGATTGAACTGCTCCCATCAGAATTCCTATGTTGAAGCCTTATCTCCCCAGTGCTGTGGTATTTAGAAATAGAGTCTTTGCAAGGTAAATAAGTTTAGATGAGGTCATGAGGGTGGAGCTCTCCATAACAGAATTCATCCCCATACAAGACAAGACATCAGAGATTTCTTCCTATTTCATTCTCTTAATTTTTCTTTTTCTCTGAAAATTGACCCAGCAAGAAGGTGGCCTTCTATAAGCCAGGAAAAGAATCCTCACTGGAGAATCGAATCAATTATTAAAATCAGAAATTCAAGGTTGAGAGTCCCTTGGACAGTAAGGAGATCAAAACAGTCAATCCTAAAGGAAATCAACCCTGAATATACATTGGAAAGACTGATGCTGAAGCTGACACTCCAATACTTTTACCACCTGATGCAAAGATTCCATTCATTAGAAAAGATCCTGATGCTGGGAAAGATGGACGGCAGAAAGAGAAGGGTGTGACAGAGGATGAGATGGTTGAATGCCATCATCAACTCAGTGGACATGAGTTTTTTGAGAGAACACTGTGAAATGGTGAATAACAGGAAAGCCTCACAGCATGCTGCAGTCCATGGGGTTGCTAAGAGTCAGACATCACTGAGTAACTGAACAACAAGTACACAGTCACATACGCTCATTTGATTTCTTAAAATCTATTTCCAGCACTAGACCCTATGACTAAGATTCATGAGAACTGGTTCTGTGTCTGTTTTATTCACTTGTTCTATCCCTGCCTGACCCAGAGTGCTCTTCTGAATGTGTGCCCTGACCTTATGAACGACAGGAACTAAGCTGGTTCCAGGAGGTGAGGACAGACCAGGACAACAAGGGTTGTCAGGTCATTATAGTCTTAATAGTTCAGTAATAGAAGGAAACAATAATCAAATAAATTCAGGATTACAGTAAATGTTGGGAGGAAAA
Organism: Ovis aries; assembly: GCF_016772045.2. NCBI lineage: Eukaryota > Metazoa > Chordata > Mammalia > Artiodactyla > Bovidae > Ovis > Ovis aries. The sequence goes on from NC_056060.1 coordinate 94,584,765, forward strand.
ACTGTAGAGGCTGTATGTACACCCACATATTAGTATGACTTTATGAGTTTGACCAAGCAAATCAAGAGCAGAGAAAGATAATATCATTCCATAGGGAGTGACCAGGTATGGAAACCCCAGTGTGTTCACCAGGAAAGAGAGTAGACCAGTATGAATGGAATACAGTAAGTTTGGCTTCTGAAAATGCCCTACTATTTGAGCATATTTCTCATGTGCTGGGATTCGCAAGAATCCTCTATCAAGAGTCTCCTAACAAATTTACATAATAGCAGAAGGGACTGGTTTTTCTCTTTTAAGAATTGAAGGAGTTAACCAGGGACATTCATTGACCATGGGTATATGAAAGTTTCATCACATTCTGGTGTGACAATTGATTGACTTACCTGATACACTGCATATTTAATATTATTTTATATTCAGGGGGAATTTTTTCAATAATATATATTTGTACAGCCATTAGCTAAATTATGGGGCTTCCCTGGTGGCACAGAGGTTAAAGTGTCTGCCTCCAATGCGGGAGATCCTGGTTCGATCCCTGGGTCAGGAAGATCCCCTGGAGAAGGAAATGGTAACCCACTCCAGCATTCTTGCCTAGAGAATCCCATGGACAGAGAAGCCTGGTAGGCTACAGTCCATGGGGTCGCAAAGAGTCAGACACAACTAAGCAACTTCATTTTCACTTTCACTTAGCTAAATTATACAAATTTTGGAAATTTCTGTTGTTCAACCATGTGAATTAGTATAAATAAAGCTACAGTGAATGTAGTGAGTCCAGCTATTCAGAAGCATTTTAGGCATCATTGCAATGCTCAAGAGGATTAGTCAGTTATCTGCAAAATAGAAAAGCACTTGTCAAGAAGCACAACATGAAGTGATGGCATGTTACACTTTTCTTCCATTCCTTTCTTTAACCAAAAAAATCTATGCATCAAATTATGACTTTATAATAATTTTAGTGTCAATACACAATAAATGTGGTTAAAAAAATCTTCAAGTTCAAGACATTAGAATCCTCATTACAAAATAACTTTAATTAGTTTGACTAGTTTTTTTTTTTTTTTTAACCATTATTGTTGGATTGGATCCAGTGGTTCTTTTCAACAGACAGATTGAAAAAGAAGCTTCTCTAGTGTTGGGACTTCCTGGCTATAAACAACTTAATGCTTAATTAAACAACTGAAGCTGAGAAAATAGAGTTTAGGGCCCCAGCAAGGTGTTTGGTTACAGTCATCCATAAAGAAAGGAATCCAGGAAATTATTCATAGAGCTCTCTGGGCTCATTCAAATATTACTTGGGGACTAGAAATACCATTCTCTATAATACAGGGCAATATCTAAATCATTCCTAGGTACATTGCATTTTATATGTTTTTGTGTGTATGTATGTTTGAAGGTGTGGGAAGCACATTCATGTAGACAGAGGTTTAAGGGAAGCAAAACAAACAAAAAAAGACTTCATATATTCTCAACTGTATTTGGCAGAAGGCGTACCAAGACTGTAAACACTAGAAAAGAGTGTTGTTAGTTTCACTAAAATATTCAGACTATTAGAATATATAAATACATATGTATGTGTAATTGGGTGTGTTAATATTTTTGTTGTTCTTTGCCTACTTTTTAGAATGAATCTTTGCAAAATTCCAGGAAAGCAGGCATGTTTTTTTGGTATAAGCACCTAGTGATCAGCATGCAACTGCTATAGAGAAATCTAAGCCAACTGCTTTTAAATGCTGGGAATTATAAATGTGTTGATAAGTCTATGAGATATGAATTATTTTGGAGGCAGTAATAATAGCAGCTAACACTCTCTGAGTGTCAACCATGTGCCCAAGTCTTCTTAGAATTTTATGTTTTACCTTCAGTGCAAGGAGAGTGCTGCTAATGGTGTTTATATTTCAGTGATAGAAATGAAGGAGCTGAAACACAGAGAGGTTAAGTAACTTGTACAGGGTTACAGGTGGTAAGTGGTAGGACTGGAATCTAAACACAGGAGTCTGGCTCCAGATCACGTGTTTCTTAATCATCATAGTATTATGAAAGCAGAAGAAAGAAATAAATGGGTGGGGAAGGCACAAAAGAGTGTAAAAATGAATGAGATAATATGCAGAAACTTAGAATGATAACCAACAAAGTAGGCACAAGATAAATTCAAACTAGATTGAATTTCATCATGCCATATTAGGATGATACCAAGTTTCATAAACAGTAACTACTGTCCATAGAATGTCCTCTTAAACACAATAAGTACAAAAAGACAACCTGCTCTACAAATAGCTAAAACTGTAGTCTAAGTGAAAGTGAAAGTGAAGTCGCTCAGTCGTGTCCGACTCTTTGTGACCCCATGGATTGTAGCCTACCAGGCTCCTCCATCCATGGGATTTCCCAGGCAACAGTACTGGAGTGGGTTGCCATTTCCTTCTCCAGGGGATCTTCCTGACCCAGGAATTGAACCCAGATCTCCCACACTGTAGGCAGACAGTTTTACCATCTGAGCCACCAGGGAAGTCTAAAGGCTCAACATTTATTCAACTGTTTAATTCCCACAAACATCATATGCATTAAGTAATGTTTTCATTTTATTTAATGGATGGGAAAATAGAAGCACACACATGTCAAGAAATTTGGCTAATGCCACACTTCAGTTCAGTTCAGTTCAGTCCTTCTGTCATGTCTGACTCTTTGCAATCCCATGGACTGCAGCACGCCAGGCTTCCCTGTCCATCACCAACTCCCGGAGTTTACTCAAACTCACGTTCATTGAGTTGGTGATACCATCCAACCATCTCATCCTCTGTCGTCCCCTTCTCCTCTTGCCTTCAATCTTTCCCAGCATCAGGGTCTTTTCCAATGAGTCAGTTTCTCCCATCAGGTGGCCAAAGTATTGGAGTTTCAGCTTCAACATCAGTCCTTCCAGTGAATATTCAGGGCTGATTTCCTGTAGGATGGCCTGGCAGTCTAAGGGACTCTCAAGAGTCTTCTCCAACCTCACAGTTCAAAACCATCAATTCTTTGGCGCTCAGCTTTCTTTATAGTCCAACTCTCACATCTATACACGAATACTGGAAAAACAATAGCCTTTACTAGAAGGACCTTTGTTGACAAAGTAACATCTCTGCTTTTTAATATGCAATCTAGGCTGGTCATAACTTTCCTTCCAAGTAATAATCTTAATGTCACCCTATTAGTATGTTTTCAAAATTGGGCTTTAACATAAGGTGGCCTAGCTTTCTAGTCTGTCTTCTTATACTGTACTTCCTGAGGCATTCTAAGTTTACATCCAATTATCAGCCTAAGTCTATAGACCATATCATAGCATCAAATGGTCAAAAACTCCTGGTAAACTCACAGTTGCCTTTATGCCAAGTAGCAATCAGAAACTATGGGCCCAGATTTCAGTAAACATGCCTGATTTACTAGAATTTTACAAAGATGCTTAAAACTCTTTAAGCAAGCTCTTCATTCTCCCTTTTGATGCAATGTTTTGCTAAAGGGTGCTATTTCCAGTAATATTTATCAATAGAGCCAATAATACTTGAATGAGAGAGATGGTAATATAATACATTATACATACAGACTCTCAGAAAATAGAATCAATCTTAAGCAAAATTAGCGTAGTTTCTCCCTTGTAGAGTGTCCTTTGAAGGGTCAAACCTCCCATGGATCTTTCTCTGTCTGCTAATATGTACTAAACAGACAAACAACTTTCATTAACATCATTCAGTTTACTAGTTTTATGTTGTATTGTTCATTGTTCATAAGGCCATTTCCCTGTATCCATTCTTTGCTCTCAAGTGTGGGGGAATTGCATTTCCCAGAATCCTTGGCAGAAGGTTTTGGGTTAGATTGAGCCAATGAGAGTCACTTCCTAGTGATCTGGTGAATTCAAAGCAGAAGCCAACATTGCTCCTGAGGCAGAAGCTAGTCACCAGGTGAGCTTAGAAGAGAGTGTTGGCTAGGAGAGTCCAGACAGCCTCGCATAAAACATGTTCTGCCTTTCCAGACATCTGAAATCTGAGCCAGTAGCTTCTTCTGACTTCATACTCACTGGTCTGATGAAGGTTACTGTTAGCTTTCCTGGCCTTTGCTCCATTATCCTTCAATAAGCCTTAACTCCCTAATACTTTGTTTTAAATCATTCTCTTAAAATACTTAGGATGCCTTCCATTTTCCTGATTGAACCCTGACTCATAAAGGCATTTATTCATTTTAGCAAGACTAGTATTATTATTACCTCATGTTACTATGTCATGTGGCAATCTGCAAAGTACTATCATTTATATTTATGCCCCAATTTATTTCAAAATACACTTATGAAATGGATGTTGCTATTAGTCTCTAAGTCCTATTTGACTCTTTGTGACCCCATGGACTGTAGCTCTCTAGGCTCCGTTGTCCATGGGATTTCCTAGGCAAGAACACAGGAGTAGGTTTCCATTTCCTTATCTGGGCATGAAATGGATAGAGTAGGTATTATCTCCAATACATAAATAATTTACTTGAGCCCTGATTTCTGTAACGAATGACTTAAAATGAAAAAGAAATTGAAAGTGAAGTCGTTTAGTCATGTTTGATTCTTTGCTACCCTATGGACTGTAGCCTGCCAGGCTTCTCCTCCATCCATGGGATTTTCCAGGCAAGAGTATTGGAGGGGGTTGCCATTTTCTTCTCCGAGAAATAACTTAAGCTAGTCACAAAATCAGTACAAGAACTTAGCGCAACTGATCACAAAAAACTGTGCTCTTCATATCATATTCAGTAGTTTCAGAAAGCTCTCCACTGAGAAGGACCTGAATTCTCAATGAAGATGAAAAGATGAAGTACTATGAGTCACTGAAATGTAGGCTTTTTACTTTTAAATTTTTTATTTATTTTTTAATTGGAGGAAAATTGCTTTGCAATGCTGTGTTGGATTCTGTCAAACACAAATTAGCCACGTATCACCTCCCTCTTGAGCTTCCCTCCCATGCCCTAATCCCACCCCTTTAGGGTCATCACAGGGCGCCAAGCTGGGTTCCCTCTTTTATATAGCAACTTCTCACCAGCTATCTATTTTTCACTTAGTCCTGTAGATATGTCAGTGGTTACTTTCTCCTTTTGTTCCACTCTTTCCTTCCCCCATTGTGTCCATAAGCTAAAGATATTTCTTAAAAGGTGAATATGAAGCCTAGGGTTATTTTTCATCCCTTTACTAACTCTGTAGAAAGTTTAATCACCATTTTGTAATGTAAGCTACATCTGCTTCAATTAAACACAACAAGCAAATAAAATAGTACCTTAAAATGCAATTTCAAATTATATACACTTATGCTTATGCAACCCAGTTTCCCTATGAAACAAAAATAGAAATTAATAATTGTACATCAAATAAATCAACAGTAGTATCTTTTAACTGTAGTGTCTTTGTAAAGTTCTTCCTTTTAAAAATTGTTTCTCTGTTTTCCTTTTCTACTGAATTAAACAGAGGAAACAGTAAAATTGAAAGCTTAAAAATGGCTTTTAATTAGCAAACCTTTCTTGTTATTGTATTTAGCATTTGCATTAGAGGAGCAAGGCCCTGTGGAAATATTTTTACTACTTATTTGTTTTTCTTTTGAAAATTTATTTGACTATTACCAGCAAATGAATTTTTTATAATAACATTGCTTTCAAAATTATAATATGCTGTATATCAAACTAGAGAGTTGTCATCATATTAGCTGCATTGTGCTTGCAAGAGAAAGCTTTATAAAATAAATTATCAATTATCTGCAAAAACTTCTGCATTTATTGACAGTTAGAGGTGATAATTTTCCTCTGTTTTTAAGTTTATTATTTCATCAATTGTGTATTATTCCTTCTTGTTCTCATTCATTTCTTCTATGATAGACATATCTGTTTAAAACATTTTACATTAACTTTATCCATACATACACTTAGAAGCAGTGAGGGAGAAAATATGATTTTTATCCTCCTTGTTTTCATGAATTTCAGTATAAAAATATGTAGTTCTTGTTCACTCACTACATCTTGTCTGACTCTTTTTGACCCCATGGACTGCACCACTCCAGGCTCCCCTGTTCTTCGATCTCTCTCCTGGAGTTTGTTCAAATTCATGTCCTTTGAATCAGTGATGCTACCAAACCATCTCATCCTCTGCCATCTCCTTCTTCTTTTGCCCTCAGTCTTTCTCAGTATCAGGGTCTTTTCCAATGAATAGGCTCTTTGCTTTAGGCAGTGAAAGCATTGGAGCTTAAGCTTCAGCATTAGTCCTTCCAATGTATATTCAGGACTGATTTCCTTTAGGGTGAATTGGTTGGATCTCCTTGCAGTCTGAGGGACTCTCAAGAGTCTTCTCCAACACTGCAATTCAAAAGTACCAGTTCTTTGGTGCTCAGCTTTCTTTTATGGTCCAACTCTCACATCTGTATGTGACTACTGGAAATACCATAGCTTTGACTCTACAGACTTCTGTTAGCCAAGTGGTGTCTCTGCTTTTTAATTCCGGTTTCTTTTTTTTTTTTTTTTTAAGGTAGGTTAGAGTTTTTATTTATAGAGTTTTCACTGTGTGTTTCGCCATAGCTAAAAGCCATTTTAGAGGTAGGATTAAAAGAGTCACTGAGAGACCTTGTAGAGACACTGAAAGTTCTTAGGGAAGTGGAAGACACAGTGGCCATTATCAGCCTAATTGTTTAAGTCAGGTATATCCATGCTGCTACAGACAACTTCAACTCAGCTCCTGGCATCACAACTTCATCACCTGTTAATTGGAAAGTTCCAAAATAAGCATTGCAAATACATTTGAGGGCTCCAATGAGTTCCTTAAACTGCTCCATGGTATCTGTCATTAATATTTCTCATTCAAATTGATGTTTCTATTTAAGATACATTGACTAGACTAATGATTAGAAATAGAAATAATAGCAATGACACCAGCCTTTCTCCACCACCAAGAATGACCACCACATGATATTTCCCTCTGTGTCTTTCTGTATGTCTCTATGTGTCTTCTCTTTTTCTATCTCTTATAAGTACGCTTGTCATTGGATTTGAGACAAACCCTAATCCTGGATGACTTCATTTCAAGATCATTATCTTAGTTCTATCAGTTAAAAAAAAAAATCGGATAAGGTCATATCCTGTGGTTCTGAATGGACATTGTTTTGGGGTCACCACTATTCAGTGTACCATCATAACTAAGATTTATCGAGAGGCTCTTATCTTTAGGCTCTGACCAAATGCTCGCCAAAAAATTGAAGCTTTTGACTTGTGGTTCTGGAGAAGACTTTGAAAGTCCTTTTGACAGCAAGGAGATTAAACCAGCCAATCCTAAAGGAAATCAACCCTGATATTCAGGGTTGGACTGATCAGGAAGGACTGATGCTGAAGTTGCAGCTTCAGTACTTTGGCCACCTGATGCAAAAAGCCAACTCATTAGAAAAAGTCCTTGATGTTGGGAAAGATTGAGGGCAGGAGGAGAAGGGGACAACAGAGGATGAGATGGTTGGATGGCATCACCGACTCAATGAACATGAGTTTGAGCAAATGCCGGGATACAGTGAAGGACAGGGAAGCCTAGCAAGCTGCAGTCCATGGGGTCACAAAGAGTTGGGCACGACTTAGTGGCTATAAAATAACAACATAAATCTTATGTAGTTCTTACAATCCTCAAGGGGCTGATGCAGCAGGAGAGGAATGACAAAATGAACTCATTAGTATCTTAGTAATAAATTATCACAGATCCTGTGACTTAAAATAACAAAATCTGTGCTGTCACAGTTCTGAAGTCCAGATGTGTGAAATCAAAATTTTCAAAAGGCTAGTTCCTTCCAGAGGCTTCAAGGGAGCTTCTGGCCCATGTCTCCTTCCCAGCTTCTGGCCCTGCCAGCAACCCTTCATGCTCCCAGCTTGTGATTGCACTACTCTCGTCTCTGCCACCATCATCCCATGGCCTTTCCCGGTGCATCTCTCTGTGTGTCTTCTTTCTGTCTCATATAAGTATACTTCTCATTGGATTTATGATAAAGCCTAATCCAGAATGATCTTGTCTTTAGGTCCTTACCTTAATACCATTTGTAGAGACAATGAACTCAAATAAGTCATATTCTGCTGTTCTGCATGGACATAACTTTCGGGTGGCCACTATTCAAAATACTGCAGTGAATATCCAGCTACACAGTTTACTATTTGAATCGGTTCAGTTCAGTTGCTAAGTCATGTCCGACTCTTTGTGACCCCATGGACCACAGCACGCCCGTTTCCCTGCCTATCACCAACTCCTGGAGTTTACTCAAACTCATGTCCATTGTGTCAGTGCTGCCAACCAACCATCTCATCCTCTGTCATCCCCTTCTCCTCCTGCCTTCAATTTTTCCTAGCATCAGGGTCTTTTCAAGTGAGTTGCTCCTTCGCATCAGGTGACCAAAGTACTGGAGTTTCAGCTTCAACATCAGTCTTTCCAATGAATATTCAGGACTGATTTCCACTAGGATGGACTGGTTTGATCTCCTTGCAGTCCAAGGGACTCTCAAGACTCTTCTCCAACACCACAGTTCTAAAGCATCAACTGTTCAGTGCTCAGCTTTCTTTATAGTCCAACACTCACATCCATACATGACTACTGGAAAAATCATAGCTTTGACTAGACAAAATTTTGTTGGTAAAGTAATGTTTCTGCTTTCTAATATGTTGTCTAGGTTAGTCATAGCTTTTCTTCAAAGAAGCAAAAGTCTTTTAATTTCATGGCTACAGTCACTATCTGCAGTGATTTTGGAGCCCCCCAAAATAAAATCTCTTATTGCTTCCATTGTTTCCCCATTTATTTGCCATGAAGTGATGGGACTGGATGCCATAATCTTAGTTTTCAGAATGTTGAGCTTTAAGCCAACTTTTTCACTCTCCTCTTTCACTTTCATCAAGAGGCTCTTTAGTTCTTATTTGCTTTCTTCCATAAGGGTGGTGTCATCTGCGTATCTGAGGTGGAGAGCAACAGGTCAACAATAATTTTAATCTCTCATATGCACATCTAAATTAACTCAATTTACTTACGATATTATTTCCCTTCATTGCTTCAATCCCCTTTTATTTTAACATAGTATAAATCCTTTGCACACTTCACTAAACATCCCACCTTCCCCTACATGGAGCTATCCAAACCACAAGTAGCTTTTGACTTCACCACTAATGAATGGTTAGATGACATAACTTTTTTTTTTTTTTAAGAGTTTCCTATTGCCATGGCTACTGAGAGGGCAATATAAGGAGTTAAGTCTGAGTTAGTCCTTCTATTCAATTTTTCCAACATCAACTGGAATTTTGTTTCCTTTCATAACTATAGTCAGAAAATGTCTTCACATAGACTCTGCTTATGAATTTGCCTCTTCCTAAGAGTTGAGCACCCAACTTCAGTACTCTTGCCTGGAAAATCCCATGGACGAAAAAGTCTGGTAGGCTGCAGTCCATGGGTTCACAAAGAGTTGGACACAACTAAGCAATTTCACTTTTACTTTTCACTTTTATGCGTTGGAGAAGGAAATGGCAACCCACTCCAGTGTTCTTGCCTGGAGAATCCCAGGGGCAGGAGAGGCCTGGTGGGCTGATGTCTATGGGGTCGCACAGAGTCAGGCACGACTGAAGTGACTTAGTAGCAGCAGCAGCAAGAGTCGAACACAGTTGAGACAACTTGTCATAAGGTCTTCAGAAGGTTTCTGGTGATTCAGCAGTAAAGAATATGCCTGAAGTTCAGGATACACAGATGTGAGTTTGATCCCTGGGTCTGGAAGATCCTCTGAAGGAGGACATGGCAACCCATTCCAGTATTCTTGCAGGAAATACTCCATGGACAAAGGATTCTGGGAGACTACAGTCCATAAGGTCACAAAGAGTCAGACAAAACTGAGGTGACTGAGAATGAGTGCATGCAAGGTCTTTGTAACCTGTACTCATTATTCTGTTTTCACTGACTTCCATATTCTTCTACTAACCAGCATTGATCATTTCCTTTCCTCCAAAACAATAGATTCTCTTCGAGTCCATAATGAGAAACCAATAGTATTCAGTACAGAGATGGATGAAATCGCAAAAATACTTCCTGTGGTTGAAAATGTTTTTATCAGTAGTAGGTGTTTCTGTGTCAAAAATAAGAATAATGTTGCTGCTCATGAAAATAATGCCTCATTTCTCTTGGTTCTCTTCATAAATATCTTGTATAAATATATAATCATCTGGGATTTTAAATTGCAGTCCTTATGAAAAGTCTATTTCTATATATTTCAGTAAGAATTATTTTACTTAGTGGATGCTTTATAAACCTAAATTTGAGATTCACTTAGAAATCTATTTTAAAATTTATTGCTTACATTTTTTAGTATAGTAATTATAATTTTAAAATGCCAACTAGAAAACAAGTAATATATAAGAACTCATTGATTTGTCACTTGGCACAAAGCACTCCTATCAAAGTAAAAAATACATAAGCATTTTTAAATGATTTATTTATAATTTATAAGTTGGATATGAGTCAGAATGGAAGTCTGACTTTTTTGTATATTAAAACTTTTCCTTGATGTCACACTTGATTTACACCTCACAGACTGTCAGAATGGGTGGAAGGAGACTGGTAATTGAATGAAAAGGGAAGACTTAGTATCAAGAAGGTAGTAAGAAGTACTAGACACCAGGAAGACTGCCATGCTGGTTACTGTTTGATTGTCAGGGTTGACTTGGCCAGTAGGATCTTCATGAGTATTCCTTAATCTTCACCGATTACTACAATAGAATCTTACTATAGGGACTATCTACGGAGGGTCTGTGCTGTGCTATGCTTAGTTGCTCAGTTGTGTCCAACTGTGTGACCCCATGGACTGTCGCACACCAGTCTCCTCTGTCCATGGGGATTCTCCAAGCATACTGGAGTGTGTTGCCATGCCCTCCTCCAGGGGATCTTCCCAATCCAGGGATCAAACCCGAATCTCCCACATTGCAGGTGGATTCTTTACCATCTGAACCACCAGAAAAGCCCATGGAAGGTCTCAGGTCAGTTCAGCTCAGTCGCTCAGTCATGTCCAACTCTTTGTGACCCCATGAATTGCAGCAAGCCAGGCCTCCCTGTCCATCACAAACTCCCAGAGTTCACTCAGACTCAACGTCCATCGAGTGGGTGATGCCATCCAACCATCTCATCCTTTGTTGTCCCCTTCTCCTCCTGCCCCCAATCCCTCCCAGCATCAGAGTCTTTTCCAATGAGTCAACTCTTCGCATGAAGTGGCCAAAGTACTGGAGTTTCACCTTTAGCATCAATCCTTCCAATGAACACCCAGGGCAGATGTCCTTTAGGATGGACTGGTTGGATCTCCTTGCAGTCCAAGGAACTCTCAAGAGTCTTCTCCAACACCACAGTTCAAAAGCATCAATTCTTCAGCACTCAGCTTTCTTCACAGGCCAACTCTCATATCCATACATGACCACTGGAAAACCATAGCCTTGACTAGATGGACCTTGGTTGGCAAAGCAATGTCTCTGCTCTTCAATATGTTATCTAGGTTGGTCATAACTTTCCTTCCAAGGAGTAAGCGTCTTTTAATTTCATGGCTGCAGTCACCATCTGCAGTGATTTTGGAGCCCCCCAAAAAACAAAGTCTGACACTGTTTCCACTGTTTCCCCATCTGTTTCTCATGAAGTGATGGGACCAGATGCCATGATCTTCTTTTTCTGAATGTTGAGTTTAAGCCCACTTTTTCACTCTCCTCTTTCACTTTCGTCAAGAGGCTTTTTAGTTCCTCTTCACTTTCTGCCATAAGGGTGGTGTCTAGTTAATGTCAAAAGAATAAGGTGGAATTAGAAGGTGAAGGAGGATGCAGAATCAGACGTGTTCACTTAGAAACATATCTAAGTGATAAGCAACTTGGAGATATTTCTAAGTGATAAGGACTGAATCAGTTTCATCATGGGAATGTTTCATCATGAAACAGATTCATCCTGGCAATGGCACACACTAAACACTTAGGAGGTAGTTACTGCTCTTTCAATTTGGGGTATTCTACTATTCTTATAAATTATGTTGCTTTATATTTAAGTTAATTTTTGTAGTATGATTTAAACACAGTTAAAATTACCTATGGACAGATCTAGGCATGTGTGTAACTGCCACTACAACCGAGACTGCATCCATTACCCCAGAGAGACTTTTTTGTGCCTCCTCATAGTCAGGAGAGCCATCTCCACCCCCAGAAAGTAAGTGATCTGCTTTCTGTTACTGAATGCAAGTCCTGCCTATTCTAGAAGTGTGCATAAAAGGAACCACACAGTAAGTAGTCGTTTTTTGTCTTTTTATTCAGCACAGTTTTTGAGATACAGCTGTTGCGCATCTATCAGTACTCTGATTTTATCTATTGCTGAGTTATATCTCACTGTATGAATACAGCACAAGTATTTTATCAATTTACCTGCTGATGGGCGTTTGAGTTGTTTGTAGCTTGTCACTATTATGAATACAGCTTATATGAATACTTCTGTACATCTTTGCAGATATGTAGTTTCAGTTATTTTAGATGAATGCATAGGAGTAAAATTTCTGAGTGATATAGTAACTTTATGTTTGACTTTACATGAAACTGTAAAAGAGATTAACATTTCCAGGCTCACCAGGAATGTATGAGAGTAGTAATTATTTTGCATCTTTTCCACTTTTGGGAATTGTAAGTTTTCTTTTTTTTTTTTTTTTTCAATTGTTTACATAAGTTTCTGGTTGTATCTCATTGCACTATTACTTTGTATTTTTCTGATTACTCATGGTTTGAATGTCACGAACCTTTGTTTATAGTTCATCAGGCACTCTATCAGATCTAGTCCTTTAAATCTACTTCTCACTACCATTGTATAATCCTAATGGATTTGATTTAGGTCATACCTGAATGATCTAGTGGTTTTCTCTACTTTCTTCAATTTAAGTCTGAATTTGGCAATAAGGACTTTCATGATCTGAGCCACAGTCAGGTCCTGGTCGTGTTTTTGTTGACTGTATAGAGCATCTCCATTGTTGGCTGTGAAGAATATAATCAATCTGATTTCAGTATTGACCATCTGGTACAGGAGACAGAGATCAAGACCATCCCCGTGGAAACGAAAAGCAAAAAAGCAAAATGGCTGTCTGGGGAGGCCTTACAAATAGCTGTGAAAACAAGAGAAGTGAAAAGCAAAGGAGAAAAGGAAAGATACAAGCATCTGAATGCAGAGTTCCAAAGAATAGCATGGAGAGATAAGAAAGCCTTCTTCAGTGATCAATGCAAAGAAATAGAAGAAAACGACAGAATACAAAAGACTAGAGATCTTTTCAAGAAAACTAGAGATACCAAGCGAACATTTCATGAAAGATGGGCTCGATAAAGGACAGAAATGGTATGGACCTAACAGAAGCAGAAGATTTTAAGAAGAGGTGGAAAGAATACAAGGAAGAACTGTACAAAAAGATCTTCATGACACAGATAATCACGATGGTGTGATCACTCATCTAGAGCCAGACATCTTGGATTGTGAAGTCAAGTGGGCCTTAGAAAGCATCACTAGGAACAAAGTTAGTGGAGGTGATGGAATTCCAGTTGAGCTATTTCAAATCCTGAAAGACGATGCTGTGAAAGTGCTGCACTCAAAATGCCAGCAAATTTGGAAAACTCAGAAGTGGCCACAGGACTGGAAAAGGTCAGTTTTCATTCCAATTCCAAAGAAAGGCAATGCCGAAGAATGCTCAAACTACCACACAATTGCACTCATCTCACATGCTAGCAAAGTAATGCTGAACATTCTCCCAGCCAGTCTTCAGCAGTATGTGAACCGTGAACTTCCAGATGTTCAAGCTGGTTTTAGAAAAGGCAGAGGAACCAGAGATCAAATTGCCAACATCCGCTGGATCATGGAAAAGCAAGAGAGTTCCAGAAAAACATCTATTTCTGCTTTATTGACTATGCCAAAGCCTTTGACTGTGTGGATCACAATCAACTGGGAAATTCTGAAAGAGATGGGAATACCAGACGACTTGACCTGCCTCTTGAGAAACCCATATGCAGGTCAGGAAGCAACAGTTAGAACTGGACATGGAACAACAGACTGGTTCCAAATAGGAAAAGGAGTGCCTCAAGACTATATTGTCACCCTGCCTCTTTAACTTATATGCAGAGTACATGATGAGAAACGCTGAACTGGAAAAAGCACAAACTGGAATCAAGATTGCCGGGAGAAATATCAATAACCTCAGATAGCAGATGACACCACCTTTATGGCAGAAAGTGAAGACAAACTAAAATGCCTCTTGATGAAAGTGAAAGAAGAGCGTGAAAAGGTTGGCTTAAAGCTCAACATCCAGAAAACGAAGATCATGGCATCTGGTCCCATCACTTCATGAGAAATAGATGGGAAACAGCGGAAACAGTGTCAGATTTTATTTTTGGGCTCCAAAATCACTGCAGATGGTGACTGCAGCCATGAAATTGAAAAATGCTTATTCTTGGGAAGGAAAGTTATGACCAACTTAGATAGAATATTCAAAAAACATTACTTTGCCAAGAAAGGTCAATTTAGTCAAGGCTATAGTTTTTCCAGTGGTCATGTATAGATGTGAGAGTTGGACTGTGAAGAAAGCTGAGCACTGAAGAATTGATGATTTTGAACTGTGGTGTTGGAGAAGACTTTTTCTTGAGAGTTCCTTGGACTGCAAGGAAGTCCAATCATTCCATCCTAAAGGAGATCAGTCCTGGGTGCTCATTGGAAGGATTGATGCTAAAGCTGAAACTCCAATACTTTGGCCACCTCATGCGAAGAGTTGACTCATTGGAAAAGACCCTGATGCTGGGAGTGATTGGGGGCAGGAGGAGAAGGGGACAACAGAGGATGAGGTGGGTGGATGGCATCACCAACTCAATGGACATGTGTTTGAGTAGACTCTTGGGTTTGGTGATGGACAGGGAGGCCTGGCGTGCTGCATTCCTGGTCTCACAAAGAGTACGACATGACAGAGCAACTGAACTGAACTGAATGGTTTGAATATTTATCCTGTGGTTACTAATTGTATATCTTCTTTTGTGCTATTTCTGTTCAATTTTCTTGCTCATTCTTAAAACTGAGTTGTAATTTTTTTTTTTTTTTTTTTAAATTCTGGGTTTGCGAGAGGGTCTGCAGTGGTCTATGTGTCGATCACTTCCTTTCTGTTACCGGGGAGAATACAAGAAGTTGCTGCAACTCAGTTCCACTGTGCAAAGACATGCAGCCCAGAGACATGGTTTGGTTCTGAATAGTCTGCTGAGGGAAGGGAAACATTTCAATCTAATTAGGCAGTGGTGCTAATGAATGAGTCCAGGGAATCCCAGGGATTTCAACTATAGTTGTTTATTTTTTCTCGTGTTACATGAGGATGAATAACAGTTGATACTGCTCTAAGCTGCAGGTTGGTGCCAGGCTATGGGTCTCCTCTTTCTGAGACTCTGGCAAAGGGAGCATCCCTGATCTGGTCCTCCCATTCTCATGGCGGAGAAAGACCAAGAGTGACAGGACCATTGCATGGTGACGCTAAACCCCCTGCTGGGATGTGATATGTGCTGTGTCACTCACACTCTTTGGCCAAAGCGCACCACAGGGCTGAGCCCAGCGTGAGTGAACAGAGTGAGAATACTTGTCCCAAAATAGGGGTGGGGAATATAGAGATCTGTGAATACCAATATAATCAGCCATGTATGTGCTCAGCTGCTCAGTCCTGGCCAACGCTGCAACCCCGTTGACTGTAGCCTGCCAGGTTCCTCTGTCCTTGAAATTTTGTGGGCAAGGTTACTGGAGTGAGTTGCCAGTTCCCCCTCCAGGGGATCTTCCCAACCCAGGGATTAAACCTGCATTTCCTGAATCTCCTGTATTGCAGTGGATTCTTTACCTCTGAGCCACTGGGGAAGACCACAACCTCCTATTACAATCAGTTGCGAAAAAAAAAAAAAAAAGACCACAGCCCAGACAGAGAACTTTCAACAAGAATCACATGCAAAGCTCAGAGTATAAAGCCTGCCCATGACAAACTTTGAATAAATGTTCATTCTTATTTTTATTATTTCTTACTATGGAGGCCAGACCCTATATCACATTATAAGAAACCTCTCCCTGGAATGTAGAGGATGATCTTATTAATAGCACTGATTAGGTTGAATTGCTTAGAAATCAGCTGGCATTGTTATCTCTTATTTTATTAGTTCTAGATCTTTACCCAGAATGAGATACAGATTTCATTCTGGTGCATGTGAAATGCTGAATTATGAACCATTAAAGATTTCACATAATAAAGAATTAAAGCTATTGATAATGAACTAAAATGTGTATGCTTGTCTAGATATAGAGTTGATTTTTATGCGTGTATGTTAAAATCTTACATAGTATAAAGATGCATTAGTTTATGATAGATGTAGTGTGTCTTACATAGAAGAAGTCTAGGAAATGTACCCTTGCTCCTCCCTAAAGTGTCACTTTCCAATGCCTCTCACAACACCTTGCCCTGGAATGTTGTATTATTGTGTGCCATCTTCTCTAAACAGTCACCTCCTGTATGATAGAGTCATGTCTCTGAAATTGGGGGCACTATAATATACTGTCTAAGACTATAGCAAGGTAAAAACACAGCACAAAAAAATCAGTAAAAAGGAAAATAATGCTGCTGCTGATGATAGTAAGACAAAATTTTCCAGAACACTTTCTATGGGACAGTCCCCATTCCAAACACTTTATATCTGTTACCCCCTTAGTCTTTAACCCATGGCCACGAAAGAGGTACTATGTTTAATGTCATATTACCTAGGTGGAAGCTGGTATCAGAAAAGTTTAGTAACTGGCTCAGGGTCCAGATGCTTAGAAGCTATGTTAGACTGGGGCATAGTGGGCTAGAGTGAACCATGCTTCCCGCTGTTGACACCCTGACCGTTGCCTTGGCCGTGTGACTTTCCTTGGTCAATAGAATATTATAATACGTGGTGTGAACAGAACAACTAGAGGTCTGGTTATCTTAGAACATTCCCTTTTGGAAGTGAGACACTCTATTAGATGGCTGCTTTAGGCTAATGAAAGATTACCGGACACGTGGGAAGAGAGACACTGAGTCCACCATAGGAGCAACGTCTCACCGTTCTGATGCTCTAGTTGAGCCTAGTCCCAACAAACCCACTAGCTGAAGGAAAATACATGAGTAGCCTAAGGAGATAATAGCAGAACTGCCCAACCAACCCAAACTTTTGTGAGAAATGATGTACTTTTCTTGCCACTATATTTTGGATTTTTTTGTTTTGTTTTTAATGGAACTATAATTGCTTTATAATATTGTGTTGCTTCTGCCACATATCAGCATGAGTTTACAGCTGCAACAGGAGGCAAGCCATTGTCTGCTTCAGGGAATTCTGCTGTTACTGAAGCAGCTTAAAAATTGCTATGTAATATAGTTAGTTAATATAGTTAGTATATTATGTTAACCTCATCCATATTTTCTGGATTTTCTACAGAATCTTCCCCCAATTCCAATCAATTCTGCAGGAGACTTCTCCTTGTCACAGAATACAGAGTGCCAGCCCCATCCTGGCGTATAATACAGAACTTGCTAAATTAAATAACCTGAGTTCCTTAAGTTCCAGGAATCTCATCTGAGGGACAATGTCAAAATGAACTCTGAGGAAATTTCAATAATGATCCTGGAGGTCTGGTTACCAGTGGGTGTTTGACACTTTTTCCCCTCACTCTTGGCCAAGTGCTCCTAAACAAAATCAGACGTATTGTTTAACTGGCTACCAATTAATGTTTCAGACAATGTGGTGATCAACTATCCAAATGAGCAATTAATCAGAGCAGTGAGAAATAAATGGCCTCTTTAGACCACATTTTAATGCAGCCTAAAAACCAAGTTTGTTTCTAGAGTTTTTAAACCAGAAATGACGTGAATATTAGCTATGAATTACACAATCAGTCATTTAACACTTGACCTTTAGAGTTACTTTTCACTGAAAGAAATCAGTTAAAGATTTTGCAATCATAAAGAGAGGACTAAGAATATATTCATATTGGAGGTTGATTATGAGGAATTAGTTCACATGATTTATATAGGCTGAGAAATCCCATGGTCCACCATCTACAAGCTGGAGACCCAGGAAAACACACAGTGTAATTTAGTCTGAGTCCAGAGACCTGAAAACCAATATCACTGATGATGTAAGTTCCATTTACTGAACTTATTTTCTGACCAAGAGTGGTTGAGATGAAATGTCTTCAGCTCAACCAGTGCATCAGGAAAAAAAGGGTGAATTTTTCTGTTTAGGCCCTCAATAAATTGAGAGATGCTCACTCACAATGGAGAAGGCAATTTATTTTATTGAGTTCACTGATGCAAATGCTAATCTCATCTAGAATACCCTCAGAGAAACGTCCAGAAATAGTGTTAATCTGGAAATCCCATGGCCAGTCAAGTTGACACATACAGTTAACTATTACAAATAAGAAAAATGAAATTACTGCACAGCAAGGTGTTAAAAAATAAATGTTGATGACAATGATGATTGTCAGAGTACATTGCAATGGAAGCAAGGTTCACCTTGTAATAATGGTCTCCAAAGTCCCTTCGAATGTTGTCATTCTTTTCTCCTCTTAACGATACCTGAGTTTTACCCTGAGAGCCCTTTTTAGCTCTGTTATACCTCAGGAATTCCTGGAAGAAAGATTCAGAGATTATGTTGTTGAGACTCCTTCCCATCCTCTTCCTGAGGAAATGCAAAGGTTCCAAAGAGCCCTGGTGCAACTTCCCTGGCACACAACAGACCAGTGCAAACTTGAGAGGCAGAAAGCCTTGCACCTGCTTAAGATTCCAAAGTTTTAGATCAAGAAAATACTCAACACCGCTATTTATTAGAGAAAGGCAAATCAAAACTACAATGTAGATATCACCTCACACCAATCAAAGGGGCTAACATCAGAAAATCCAAAAACAATAAATGCTGGAGAAGGTACAGAGAGAAGTGAGCTCTCCCACACTGTTGGCGGGAATGTAAATTGGTGCAGCCACTATGGAGAAGAGTATGGAGATGCTTTAAAAAAAACTAAAAATTGAGCTGCCGTATGATCCAGCAATCCCACTCCTAGGCATATACCTGGAGGAAAAAAAAGGTTCAAAGGGATACATGCACCCCAATATTCATTGCATCACTGTTTATAGTAGTGAGGTCATGGAAGCCACCTAAATGCCCATTGACAGAGCAGTGGATAAAGAAGAGGTCCATATAATGGGCTTCCCAGGTGGCTGGAGTGCTAAAGACTCCATCCCCCAATGCAAGAGATGCAGGTTGAATCCCTGAATCAGGAAGATACCCTGAAGTACGGAATGGAAACCCACTCCAGTATTCTTGCCTGGAAAACTCCGCAGACAGAGGAGCCTGGCAGGGTATAGTCTACAGGGCCACAGAGTCGGATATGGCCGAGTGACTGAGCTCAAGCCACAAGACACATATATACAATGGAATATTCCTCAGTCATTAAATGAATGAAATAGTGCCATTTGCAAGAACATGGGTGGACCTAGAGATTGTCATACTGAGGGAAATAGGTCAAACAGATAAGGAGGAATACCTTACAGCATCCCTTATATGCAGAACCTAAAAAGAAATGTTACAAATGAACTTATTTACAAAACAGAAACGGACTCAAAGACTTAGAGAAAGAACTTGTGGTTGCCAGGTGAGAAGGGTGACGAGAAGGGATAGTTAGGGGGTTTGGGAATGCCATGTACACCCTCCTATATTTAAAAGGGGTGACCAACAGGTCCTACTGCACAGCACAGAGAACTCTGTCAATGTTGTGTGGCAGCCTGCATGGGAGGGGCCCTGGGGGGAGCATGGATACTTGTATATGTGTGGCTGAGCCCTTTTGTTGGCCATGTATGGCGTGTCGATCCATTGTTGGGAATACATGGAAGATATCTCCTAACTGCTTTAATGGTTCCTAATGAAATAGAAAATAGTCATGCACTTAAAAAAAAAAAAATCAAGCAAGGGTGGTAGAGGTTTGCCATTGAACCAACAGAAATCAGAATCCTGGCCTGCATCTTTGAAAATGCATTCCTTTTGGCCGTAACCTGGTCTTCTAGATCCCTCAGTGTCCTCAAGAATAAAATGGGATAATAGTACCTACCTTGTAGGACTGCTGCTAACAACAAAAGCAAAAATATACTTCAAAACACACTTCACCATAGAACTTTGGATTCAGATTATTAACCATTATAAACCTTATGAAGAACAAGCATGATTACAGATAAAACATAAGAAATATTCTCAAGCTCTACAATTGTCTTTAAGTTCTCTGCATCTGACAATCAATGCATTGTGCAGCTCCCAACTCCAGGGCTGTTGAGGTTTGCAAGCAGCATGTTTAAATCAGAGTTCAATACATTCAAATCAACTGAACCCAACAATTCCCTGTGTATATAAGACCTGAACTTCCTTGAATTCAATATGAAATATTCAAATGCTTAAATTCATGGAATCAGGCTTCTGGGACTTTTGTAAGAGTACAATTGTGGTGAAATTGTCTTATAGCAAAGTTATTTTTATAGTTCACACTCTCTCTCCCACCAGGCAGATGCAACTTTGTCAACACAAAAAATAGTTTATGGACCCACAGGAGCATAATATATCCCATGGCTAAGGTCATGATATTTATTCAAATATCAGAATGGGAGCTGATGAGATAATTGTGGTCCTTCCATTATTTAGTTATGGTGATACATTTCCCATTAATTTATTTCTTCTAAATCAATGTCTGCTTACCATCAGTTGATATCAAATCACTTTTGAGACCCTTCCAGGTTTTTATCTTTCTTTTTCCCAAATCCATGGGTGTGAAATGGGAGTCCAGGCATGGGTAGTTTTAAAAAGCCCAACTTGTAACTCTGATGTACAGCCCTGATTAACAGCCATTTGTGAAAATGAGTTGAGTTGACCCATTCCATGTAAATGATCTTTTGAAAAGTGAAACTCAGTTACAATTTCACCACTTCCTTCATAATAATTTTATGCTATATGTATTGGCAAAAGCTTTAGATTGTAAATTTTATTACAAATTTTAATTTTGATTAACCATAAAAACCATACCATTGTAGCACCAGAATAAAGGAAAAGAGTGTTAGTATTAATAGCTACTCCACGTGGAAGAGTGGCAGAACTCAGAATTCCAGTTCACTACTATACTGTATCCATCCTAATACCAGTGGCTTGATAGTCGTATCGAGCTCTTCTGACAGTGGCGCATATAGTATGTGGGATGGAGTCCTTTTCAGAGTTTGTACATAAGTGACTAGCAGCCTCAGTTACTGTGTTCCTTTCTACATTTTTATAAACAGCAAGTCAGAAATAAAAAGAAGTCAACAATCAGCAGCTAGTCAAAACCATCTCTATTGCTTACATAGACATGCTCCTATAAATAAACACGTACATACATATACATACTGTAAGTGTGAAAAGTATTCACATGAACAAATACATAGCATAGGTTTGAGAAAGTATCTTTTATAATAAAACCAATTCTAGAATTCAAGAACTTCAGAGACCCAGGTGACTTCCAGTTTGTAAGACTCAGCAAGAAAAATTTTAACAACTCTATGGCAATACGATTGACAGGCATAAACTGTGTATGTTTTGATTGTACAATTTTATGACTTTGAGACTATCAGCACAGTTGAATTCCCTGATGACTCACTGGATAAAGAATCCACCTGCATTGCAGGAGATGCAAGCTCGATCCCTAGGTCAGAAAGATCCCCTGGAGAAGGAAATGGCAACCCACTCTGGTATTCTTGCCTGAAAAATCCAGTGGAGAGAGGAGCCTGGCTGGCTACAGCCTACAGAGTCTCAAAGAGTCAGACACGACTGAGGGACTAAGCAAAGCAAGAAAAAAAAATATTCTGGAATGTTTCCTTATACTTTTTTATAATCCTTCTCTCTAGCTCTTCTTTCAGGAAACCACTAATTTATTTTCTGTCAACCTTTGTTTTATTTTCTTAAATTCATGCAATAACTATTCTCTTTCCTTTGTCTTCTTTCATGCAATTTTACTATTTTCAGATTCATTTATTCTGGAGTATGAATCAATGTTGTTGTTCAGTTGCTAAGTCTTGTCCCACTCTTTGCAACCCTATGAACTAGAGCATGCCAGGCTCCTGAAAGTAGCATTATATTGTCTGACTGTACTAAAATTTCTTTATTCATTCATCAGTGGACATACTCACATTGTTTTTAGCTTTACTATAACAAAGCCACTATAAATAAAAATGTGTGTGTAAATCTTTGGTTCATCACACACTTCCTTTCCTCTTAAAGTGGATGTCTCATACGGTAGGTATGCATGTAACTTTTTTGTGGGGTGGGAAGTGCTTTTCTGGTGGCTCAGTTGGTAAAGAGTCTGCCTGCAATGCAGGGGAACTGCATTGGGTTCGATTCCTTGGTCGAGAAGATCCCCTGGAGAAGGAAATGGCAACCCACTCCAAAAATGTATCCCTTTACATTCCCATCAGCAGTATATGGGAGATCCGAGTACCTCCGCATGCATTCTTGACATTTGGTATAATCAGCCTTTTTAATTTTAGCCATTTTAGTACCAATGCAAAGTGGTATCTCCTATGCTTTTAATTTGCGTTTCTATAGTACCAAATGATATTGAATTCTTGTCATTTGCACATTTACCATGCATATTTCTTCTTTGGTGGGATATTTGTACTTTAATCCATTTTTTAAAATCGGGTCGTTTGTTTCCTTGTTAAATTTTGGAATTTCATTATGTGTTACATATACAAATCCTACAACAGATACGTGACTTGCAATCGTGTTATCCTACTCTGTGGTTTGTTCTTTCATTCCCTTAATGGTGTTTCTTGAAGAACAGAAGTTTTTAATTTTGATGAAGTCCATTTGTTTCTTATATAGGCTTTCATTTCTTGTAATAGCTAAGAAGGGCTTCCCTGGTAACTCAGCTGGTAAAGAATCTGCCTGCAATGCAAGAGAGAGACTCCAGTTCAATTTTGGCCTGGGAAGATCCACTGGAAAAGGGATAGGCTACCCACTCTAGTATTCTTGAGCTTCCCTGGTGGCTCAGCTGGTAAAGAATCCATCTGCAATGTTGGATACCTGGGTTTGATCCCTGGGTTGGGAAGATCCCATGGAGGAGAGCATGGCAATCCACTCCAATATTCTTGCATGGAGAATCCCCATGGACAGACGAGCCTGGCGGGCTACAGTCCATGGGGTTGCAAAGAGTCAGACATGACTGAGCAACTAAGTACAAGCACAGCACAAGAAATCTTGGCTTAACCCAGATTCCAAAGCTTTTCTCCTGTTTATTTCTAGGAGCTTTATAATTTTATATTTCATATTTTCATCTTTGATCCATTTTAAGTTGCTTTTTAATGCAGTGTGAGCTATGGATTTAATTTCACTTTTTTGCATGTGGAAAACAATTGCTCTAGCACTATTCGTTAAAACAATTATTTTCTCTGCTGAATTATTAGGGGAAATTATTCACGTTATGATGTACAAATATAGAACAGATTATACCAAAAATGTGTTTAAGCCTCACTGTAAAAATGCCTGGACTATTGAGGAGAGATTTTGCTTTCACTCACAGTTACAATTGCTTTTAAACACAATAGAAGAACTGAAGTATAAAAAACAAAGCAAACCAGACCAAACACATTGATTTGAGGTTTGTTTTGAACCTGTGGCCAAGCTCCATGACCCAGCTGCACCACATCTACTCCTGCCTGTGCTCTTTATTATTTAGCCAAATATTGACCTATTTTAGACATTGGATGGTAGCCCATTGCTGCTGAGGTCTAGAAATTTCCTACATTGTTAAATGATTAATTTCTTTCCAAGGGATGCACTACTAATTTTGAATCGCTAGATGCTGACGTCGCATATCAGAAACTTGTAGAAAGTACACTTTTCCCCAGAGATTCATCTCCTATTGAGTTTCACCCTGCATTGGTAACACGCAAGCCCATCTAGTTAAAGGAGTTCATTCTACTCTATTTTGAAAGATAAAATTTCTAGTATTGAAAGTATAGAAATTTTGAGATCTTAGTGACTATTTTGTATCTTTTTATTATCTAAAATGTTCATCCTAATTCTGTAGTCATGAAATAATATTTGAAGCATAACAGTATTTTTCAGATTTTACTTTATAAAACATAAACAATGATATATATTAAATCACTCTGACTTCCCCTTCTGAGCACAAATGAAAGCCTTAAAAACATTGTAATCCGAACCAATAAATCAAAGGAGAGAAGCCCATAAACTTAGCCTGACTTTGATGATCACAACCACTGATGCTGCAAAATTGATTTAATTTTTAGGGTCTACCAAGAAAACTCCAGCTCCCACAGGAAGCAAAGACATACATAAACACACACACACACACACACACACACACACACACACACACACACACACACTTGAACAGTTACTGCTTCTACTTTATCAAAAAGTAAAACCATGTTCATTGCTTTATAGTTCACCAAGTCTCCATAAAGCAGCACTATTTTGTCTGAAACTCTTCCCCAATAAACTTTTATTTTGCAGTTAAATAAATTCCTCTTGCATAACTCCTGGGTTTTGCTGGTCAACATTGTCACCAAGTATGGGTGTTGTGCCAGGGAAGAACGGTCTGACATAGTACTGACCGGAATGTCTGTGCTAATGGTGGGACACAAACTATGTTTTTTGTTAGTGTTTCACAATGTTGATTATTTTCATACTGTATTAGAACAACTAGAACTGAGACTTTTGTTTCATAAGACATAGAGCTCATTCATAACCTGTCACATTTCTGAACAATTCTAATTGTACACTGGACATTATATTCTAATGTTGAAGTGAAGATTTCATTGTAATGTAGAAAGGGAATGGTATGGTTTGAATGAATATGTCCCAGCAAAACTCATATCTTTGAATCCTAATGCCCAGTGTGATGGTATTAGGAGGCAGAGCTTTTGGGAGGTTCTGAAGTTGTAAGGGGAAAGGCCTCATGAGTGAGATTAACATCCTCATAATAGAGACCCCAGGGAGGTCTCCAGCCTCTGCTTGAACGTGAAGACATAACAGGCAGTCTTCATTATGGAAAAGGGACCTCACCTCACCACGCTAACACCTTTATCTCAGACTTTCAGATTCCAAAACTACAAAAGATACCTTTGTGTTATATATACTATTTTCAATCTGTAGTTTTTTGTTAGAGCAACCAGAGTGAGCTAAGACAGCAAGGTACATGTACCCATGGCTTCCTGACTCTGTGGGCATATTTATAATGCAATATAGTCCCAGGGTTCTGGACAAGGGATCTTCCTCACCCAGAGACAGAACTTGCCTCCCCAGCTTGACAGATGGATGCTTGACTGATGAGCCTCCAGAGAAGGCCCTCAAAAAGGACTGGGGAGCAACTGCAGGTCTTGAACAACCACCCTAAAAAGGGTAGTTGAATCACAAGGCAGTCAAAGGAAACACATTTGACGACAGATGACCTCTTTAATGCTTTTTATAACTTTTGACACCCTAAGCACCATGAGTGCCAGGTGTTGTCTCCCCCCATGCATATATGATAGTTGCCTAGCACCTTGTAGGGACACAAAAATGGGTGGTGAGGGAATTATTATATCTGTGAAAAATCAAGCACTTGCAATTCCTACTTGACGTTATTTTGCAAGTTTTGTTAAATGTCTATAAATATCTTGGTTACTGGGCAAGATTCTAGAGATACAAAGAAAATAATATCGGCTATCTGATTTCAAAGAGCTTAGAATCAATATAAGTGTGGTTAAAACTGGAGTATTTACTTTAAGATGCTTTTGAAAGGAAAGATCAAAAATTGTTACTCATAAATGAGCTCACACTGTGTATTTTTGTCAAGTTTTATAGATCTTATACAGTGTTACAACTCCTTATCATTCTCTATCACACCTGAATATCATCATTGTCATGTAAAAGCTAAAAGGCTTTCTAAGATTCAGGGTCAACTGAGTGCCGTGAAATGTCAATATAGGTAAAAATGTTAAGATTGAAAGAAAAATGAGTGGTGGTATAAATGTTTATAGGATTCTATCCACATTAATTATTGATACAACAGTTTTTAAAACAATTTGAAATGCCAAAAATTTCTACGTTAACTTACACTTATTTTACAGGCAAGTTAAAGTTGATTAAAGCCGTGACTCTGTCAATATATACTATATATATGGTATATATGATATTTAACATTAAATACATATTTAACGTATCTGTTATATATTATGACAAAGGAAAACAGAGTGCCAGGATGAATACAAAATAACTACTTCTTTACATAATTGTTATGATCAGAGAAGAGTCTCTGTCTATTGTTAAGCCATTCATAAGAGTATATACCGAAATTATACTACTTTATGTAGAACTTCTCCATGGAAAATGTTGAAACATATATTGTTTGTGCTTTGAACGCCAGTACAGGCTTGATTTATACCTTGGCTTGACTTTTAATTAGAAAATCTAGACCAACCAGTCAAAGTATGAAAACTCGATTGTAGGAGGCAAAGCAAAGTCACTCTGTTTTGAGTCTCAGTGTTTTGATATTAATAGATCCATCAAGGCCGTGCTTAGAGGAAAGGGAAAACTGAGACTGAACGGCAAAATCTCAAAATGGGGAGGGGGGCATTCTCATAGACATGTGGGGCCAAAAGGGGGAGTGGGAAGAATTGGGAGATTGGAATTGACATATATACGCTATTGATACTACGTGTAAAAGAGATAACTAATGAGAACCTATTGTGTAGCTCAGAGAACTCTACTCAGGACTCTCTGGTGATCTAAATGGGAAGAATTCCAAACAGAATTCCAAAAGTTGATTCATTTTGCTGTACAGGAGAAACCAATACAACATTGTAAAACAATCATACTGCGATAAAAATTAATTAAAAAAAGAAGTATAGGATCAGAAACCATCTGAAAAATCGTGTAGTCACTTGCATCATTTTACATCCCCATATCACCGTGATCCCCAGAGGTGCTGTCAGCTTGCCAGCTTCACAGAGTAGGCTATGGACACAGGTAGAATAAAACTCCAAAGAATTTAAATTTCTAGTTCGAGATTCTCTCCAATATTAGAAGCTTTTTAAAGGGACTGGTGTTGCTTTAAAGGAAAGTGCTTCCTTCTAAGTTTAATTGCTGAATAAAGTCCCTTAAAGACACATCCTGAGAACTGAGACTTTTCAAATCATATAGAAATTACATTCACAGAGAGCCTGCTTCAAAGAATAATATTCAGGGGAACAGATACTTATAGAAAAGCAAATAAATACTCATGCTATTATCAGTTCAGTTCAGTTCAGGTCAGTCGCTCAGTCGTGTCCGACTCTTTGCGACCCCATGAAATGCAGCACGCCAGGCCTCCCTGTCCATCACCATCTCCCGGAGTCCACTCAGACTCACGTTCATCGAGTTGGTGATGCCATCCAGCCATCTCATGCTCGGTTGTCCCCTTCTCCTCCTGCCCCCAATTCTTCCCAGCATAGAGTCTTTTCCAGTGAGTCAACTCTTCAGATGAGATGCCCAAAGTACTGGAGTTTCAGCTTTAGCATCATTCCTTCCAAAGAAAACCCAGGGCTGATCTCCTTCAGAATGGACTGGTTGGATCTCCTTGCAGTCCAAGGGACTCTCAAGAGTCTTCTCCAGCACCACAGTTCAAAAGCATCAATTCTTCGGTGCTCAGCCTTCTTCACAGTCCAACTCTCACATCCATATATGACCACAGAAAAAATGATAGCCTTGACTAGATGGACGTTAGTCGGCAAAGTAATGTCTCTGCTTTTGAATATGCTACCTAGGTTGGTCATAACTTTTCTTCCAAGGAGTAAGTGTCTTTTAATTTCATGGCTGCAGTCATCTGGAGTGATTTTGGAGCCCCAAAAAATAAAGTCTAACACTGTTTCCACTGTTTCCCCATCTATTTCCCATGAAGTGATGGGACCAGATGCCATGATCTTAGTTTTCTGAATGTTGAGCTTTAAGCCAACTTTTTCACTCTCCTCTTTCACTTTCATTGAGACATGACCCAGATAATCATGATGATGTGATCACTAATCTAGAGCCAGACATCTTGGAATGTGAAGTCAAGTTGGCCTTAGAAAACATCACTATGAACAAAGCTGGTGGAGGTGATGGAATTCCAGTTGAGCTATTTCAAATTCTGAAAGATGATGCTGTGAAAGTGCTGCACTCAATATGCCAGCAAATTTGGAAAACTCAGAAGTGGCCACAGGACTGGAAAAGATCAGTTTTCATTCCAATCCCAAAGAAAGGCAATGCCAAAGAATGCTCAAACTACCACACAATTGTACTCATCTCACATGCTAGTAAAGTAATGCTCAACATTCTACCAGCCAGGCTTCAGCAGTATGTGAACCGTGAACTTCCAGCTGTTCAAGCTGGTTTTAGAAAAGGCAGAGGAACCAGAGATTAAATTGCCAACATCCGCTGGATCATGGAAAAGCAAGAGAGTTCCAGAAAAACATCTATTTCTGCTTTGTTGACTATACCAAAGCCTTTGACTGTGTGGATCACAATCAACTGGAAAATTCTGAAGGAGATGGGAATATCAGACCACCTAACCTGCCTCTTGAGAAATCTGTATGCAGGTCAGGAAGCAACAGTTAGAACTGGACATGGAACAACAGACTGGTTCCAAACAGGAAAAGGAGTGTGTCAAGGCTGTATATTGTCACCCTGCTTATTTAACTTATATGCTATTATATAGCTGATTTAAAATCTAGGCACCAATAGTATGGCAAAGGAAAATATATTTCAAGACATGTGAATAGAGGAAATGCTATTTTTTGTATCCATCAGGCATTCCATTAAGGGGTCCATAACTTGTCCCTTGTGAAACGAATTCAATTTGGCACTTCAGTTCTAGCAGAGTCCTCAGTTTATTTATCCTTTCCCTCTTCATGCTTTCTTGTACAGTGTTATCAACTTCTATTGGCTTCAGTTATCATCCATTGGGCTTAACTTCTCCCAAGTATATTTCTATCTTCCATTTTTTCTTTTGCATTCTAGACTGACATGCATTGGACTCTTCTACCTAGAATACTTACAAGCACCTCTAGTTAAACACGCTGGTTATTGAGCACATTATCGATTTCTTTCTGATCTTATTTTCCCTGTATCCCTTATGCCCTTTGAAAGAACCGGCACCTTGCACTTCTGCTGTGGCCTCGCCCTTCATATCTGTTAAGTCTAGCCCGAAATCGACCTTAGGTTTATTTCCTGCTTTGCATTTCCACCACCTCCACATGACTCCTGGAATTCACCTCCTCCTATGTGCTTTCTTCATCTCCTTCACTTGTTTCATAAAACTCCATTTCTTTATTCAGTTTGTTTCTGAGGCAATCAGGTCATGTCCAGTATACATGGAATATTTTATACATTATAGGTGAACAAAAAGCCCTTTACAGGTGATCCCTGGCTTTCTTCTCAACTCATTTTGCATCAGTTACCCTAGGTCTCCCTCTAGTTTTCTTATCGGAGAAGGCAATGGCAACCCACTCCAATACTCTTGCCTGGAAAACCCCATGGACAGAGGAGCCTGGAAGGCTACAGTCTATGGGGTTGCTAAGTGTTGGACATGACTGAACGACTTCACTTTCACTCTTCACTTTCATGCATTGGAGAAGGAAATGGCAACCCACTCCAGTGTTCTTGCCTGGAGAATCCCAGGGATGGGGGAGCCTGGTGGGCTGCCATCTATGGGGTCGCACAGAGTTGTACACGACTGAAGCGACTTAGCAGAGGCAGCAGCAGCAGCAGCAGTAGTTCTCTTATATCCAAACCACTCTGAATTTTCAGCAATTTTTTAACACCATTCACCATTTCATGCTTCCTCTCGTGTGATGAAGTTTTATATATTCGAAAAGGTTTGGTCCTCTTGACTCTCCATAAAGGCTTCATTCAACCACCAACACAACTAATAGAGCAAGGTCCTCTCACCCTTATGTTCCCATAGCAATCTGTTCATGTATCTGTTGTGACATGTAACAAACTGCACTCTACCTCTTTCTGTATCTAGCATTCCTAAGCACTGTGAGCTCTCTTAGGTCAAGAATCGTATCACATTTGCAAACAATCAACCTGGAAACAACCACAGCACTTAAAACCCAGGGAGCATTCAGTAGTCTATGTTTGCTAAAGAAAAGAATAATGCCAGATAGGCAAATGCACAGATGGATGAGAGAGTGATGAGTGAATCAAACATAGCCCCTCGACTTTGTGTATCGAGGTGAGACTGGAGTAGCACATAAGTAGGAAAGTTACCTGAGCCTGGCATTGCAGAAATAGATACGTGTAGGATAAAATCCCAGGCAATCGAAAGGGCTCCTGTCCTCAAATACCTCTGATGCTTGTAATTATCTAAAATATAACAAAGGTTTTCATTATATATAATTAGAAAAGAAGTTAAATTTTAAAATGCATGTCACTAATTCACAGTGCAATGTGGAATAAGTGGTCTGCATTGCAGCTCGTCTCTACCCTTATGGAATATTGCTACAGAACTGGGCTGCCTGAGATTAAGACCCAACTCAGTGATGTACTGATCTGACGAATACAAGGATCTTTCTGGGCCTTGGATTTTTGATATATAAAACAGGAATATCTTTCTAGGTGTGTTACAATGATAAAACCCAGTAAGTTACTACATGTGTAATGCATACAGGAGTGTCTTATACTTTGTCGTTATCTAGTCGTTCGGTCTTGTCCGACTCTTTGCAACCTTATGGACTGCAGCCCATCAGACTCCTCTATCCATGGCATTTCCCAGGAAAGAATACTGGAAGGGGTTGCTGTTTCCTTCTCCAGGGGATCTTCCCAACCCAGGAATCAAACCCACATCGCCCGTATTGGCTGGCAGATTCTTTACTCCTGAGCCACTAGGGAAGCCCATCTTACACTTAGTCTATGTTGAATCAATTACTTTTAATTCCCAATAATTTATAATGAATATCAGAATTTCTATGAAGGGAAATTTGTAATAATAGAATTGGTTATTTGTAATAATAGGATAGGGTGGGATACTACAGAAGAAAAAAAGTCAAGGAAGATAGAACCAGAACTATCACATGAAATCTTTACCTCTGGGAACATGTTTGAGCCTCCACCCAAATACATAATAATAATAATAATGATTAAAAATCCATGGATTTTTGTTTAATTTTCAGGATACCCTAAGATGCTTTCTTACAATAAGATTGAATAAAAAATTGAATATTGAAAAATAAACAAGATCCAGTTTTAAAGTATTTTGTATTTGCTGGAGAAAAAAAAATACTGTGAGAAGAATTAGAAGACAGTCATCCACAGTTGAAAACAGTTATTATAAAAAAAAAAAAAGTGAAGTAAATCAGAAAGAGAGACAAATACCACGTGATATGTGCAGATTCTAAATATGGCACAAATGAACATGTCTCAGAAGTAGAAAAAGCCTCACAGACAGAGAGAGCAAACCTGCGCAGGTCTACCTAGCAGGAGGAGGGCAGGGCAGGGATGGGCTGGGAGTTTGGGGTTGGTGGATGGACTCTCACATATAGGATGGACAACAGTAAGTCCCTACTGTACAGCACAGAGAACTATATCCTATATTCTCTATCATTCCTAGGATAAGCCATAGTGGAAAAGAATAGTAAAAATGTGCATCCATGCATAACTGAGTCACTATGCTGCCCAGCAGAAATTAACACAGTGCTGTGAGTCAACTATACTGCAATTTAAAAAACTAAAAATTAAAACAAATCTGTAAGACAAGATGAAAAACAGGAAGGAAAGGACCTAAGAGTGACTCTGTGAGACTGAGGGAGAGTACGATCGAAAATGACAAACACAGGTGTAATTTTGTAAAATGCCGTGAATCGATTGTAACACTGTGGATGAGGGCAAAGAGTCCCTCCCCCAAAGAGCGAGAAGTCTGTACTTAGGTTTTACTTTAAATTACAGAGATGTTCGAATAAAGCAAAGAGAAGAAAATAATAGGCAAATACAATCTATATAATACTTGTTCAGTGTAAAATACTACGTATAGTTAAATAAAATGTGATATATATCGAGTATAAAAATCTGAAATATATAAAAGAAAAATGTTGCAAATCAAAGGAGCAACAGGAAAAAGCTGTAAAAATTTAAAAAAAAAAAATCAAGACACATAAACAGTCCTGGATTAGTAAAATCAAGATCATCTGTAGCTACAGAAGGGAAGTACTGTATTATCTCAGAGGCTAAAACAATGATGGATATTCACACTTAAAAACGTAAGACTTCACAGAAAGTTTAAATTATCAAGAATGAATGCAAAATGTTTAAGAGAGATGCCTGCTTTTATCGCTACGTTTTGCATCATCTATGTAGAAAATTTACCTATATCAAACATTTCATTTGAAGACAATGATGGAAAAAAAAAGACTACTGCATTTATCAGAACTATTCTGATCATGGTAAGATTGTAAATTAACTTTCTCATATCCCAAGTAGTTAAAAATAGCTGAACTGCTTCCGATATCTTTCTTTTATGGACGGTTTTAAAAATGGGTCTTATGTTGGAGATAATTGACAAACAAGTACTGCAGATTATTACTTCAAAATACCTGAATCTTGAAAGTCTTCATTAAATTTAATTGAAATAGAAATTCAATGAGGATAAAAATTGTTTTAGTGTAATTTCTAATAACTAAAACCTCTATTTAAAATAGTAAGAAGAGACATAAATGACAATGGTGAGCACCACAGAACTTGCTTTTCACTGTTTCCCCAAACTCTAAATGTTTCCCTCTGTTCAAAGTAAAGAATACAGGTCTCAAGGAGCCCTTTGAACTATTTGAATCAATCAAGCAATTCTTGGAGGCAAAGCAAGACAGGACAAAATGCTGTTATAAATCTGTACTGTGGACTAGGTATGGCTGAGACAAATAGTCTAAGCTTACCCACAAATCACTGAAGGTCTAATCTGAAAGTTTCTTATCATTCATAAACCCACTAATAAAACATACCAAATGACAGCGCTAAGGAGATGGCTGTGTGCTTACTAAAATTCCCTCTTCCCTTTGTTCAAACATCTAATCTAGGTTATTTTCCAGCCTCTCTTGAGGTTGGAAGTCTCCATGTGACTTAAGTTTCTCTATAAGAACACAAACAGGAGTGCTTTGTCAAATTCACACCTGGCTGGGGTTCACCCCACACCTTCTTCCTTCCCCTGGAAATAAGAGAACGTATAAGGTCCTACCCAGGTAGCGACTGAGCTTCAAGACCCAAGATGCTTGGATCTGTGTGGGATGATCTGGAGAAAGTGATCCTGCAGACAGGAACGCTGGTCCATCACTGTTATATGAGCGAAAAATCTGCTGTGTCAAACCACTGGCATTCAGTGTCTTAACTTACCCTAACCAACTCAAATGGTTAAGTAGAGCATTTGGAGTTATATAAATCTAGCTTTCAGTCTCCACGCCCTATTTATTAACTGTGTGATTTTAGGTAAGTCCCTCAAGCTTTGAAAATCTCCATTGCTTCATCTTTCAAAAGAGAAACAATAAAACTCCATAGCCACCTCAGAGTGGTGCTATACATTTTAAATGAGATAATGTACAAAAAAATTTTAGCATAGCATCTAATAAAATATTTAATATATGGGAGTTATTATAATTTAGTTTGGTGAGCAAGTACCATAAATACTATTGAAAAGAAATTAAATATCTGAATAATTTTTCAAGACTATATATACACGTATATATAGAGAGAGACTCTTACCTCAATGCAACTCAAATGGTAATTCAGTTTTCTCTATAAGAAAACTGTATAAGCAAGAGGATTCTTGCAGGTTGATAGGTTTAAATAGTTTTAAATTCAAAGATACAACATCAAATGTGATCCAGACACCTCAAAGCAAGCAAGTAGAACCATTTGTATGCATTACCTAACATACAAATGTACATACGTGCACACACACACACACACAACCTATTTAATGAAGATCCTTCCAAGAAGACAGCTTTATTCCACTTTAGGCAGAAAAGGTAAAATGACTTTATAAAGATAAAAGAATTACCTCACTGCTCTAACATTCGAAGTCTGCGAATGTGAAATCCTAGTTCTTACTCGTATTCTGTTTGTTTCCCAAGCTAAAAATGAAAGTGGGACTATATAGTCTCCTAAAGACAAAGAGTTATCCCTTATCAAACTCTCATTGAAAACACTTTAAAATAACTATTTCTATAAATAAGAGTGTCAACATTATAATTTGATTGCTCATCGGCCTCAAGTGCATTGGAATTAGATTCGAAACAGGAACGTGAGAAGAGTAAAATCAGCAAGACCTTTTCCTTTTTAAAACACATTTCAGTAATGCAAGGCAACATGCCTTTGTCTTTATCTTTAGTTTTATTAGTGCTATTTTGAATTGTAAGATCTTTATCCCAGCCCACCAGCTCCCCCACCCCCACCCCCTTGCCTTTTCTTTCTTCACCATTGTTCGTCCAAACTACAAGACCATCTGTTCACTTGGCAGATGCAAGTCAGTGCTATAATTGTTGTCATTCTTAGCATAGTGCAAACCCTGCACAATCAAGAGGACGAGAAGTACTACATTCATGAGTTAGCCAAATGCGTATTGTTGTCGAAATTACTTGTCAAAACGTCAAAGGGAACAATATTTGATTTTCAAAGCACAGCATACATCTACCCAGATTACAATATGAGGGCTCTATTATGCTGTTACTTATGCAATGCATCATTCAGATTTTGACGAAAGTAAATGGCATGAGCTCTTGCAGGCTTTGATTTCCATTGTGTTAAAGGAGTCTAGGAGTTAGTTACAAAATCCTTTGTTTAAACAGTGAATTGAGAGTTTTTCTTTTTTTCTTTTTTTTGAAGTGTATCGAATGCACACATTTGGAAGACAGAAATCTCTGATATGAATGCACCACACTTTTAAACAATGCCAAAATGTGATAATCAGGATTTAAACACAGAATATATTAAAATGTAGGATTGGGGGATTTTCAAGATGGAAGGCAATAAGATGTTGTACGAGAGTTTCACTCATGTTGTAACAAATTGGCACGAATTTAGTGGCTTCAACCCACACAATTTATTTATCTTACGTTTCTATAGATCAGGAAGATATGAGTCTTCCTGGGCTAATATCAAATGTCAACAGGGCTGCTCTCCATTTTAGAAGCTCCAGCAAGCAAGTAACTCATTTTCTTGGTCTTCCAGCTTCTAGAGGTATCCTGCATTCCTCGGCGTGACCTCCTTCTGTCTTCAAAGTGAGCAGCATCGAGTAATCTCTGACCATTCTGCCATGATCACAGCTCCCTCTCTGATAATAGGCAGGGAAGGTTCTCTGCTTTTCAAGAATCATGGGGTTTCTCTTTCTGACTTACATACTAACATCTGTATACGGAATCTAGAAAAGCGGTTCAGATGAACCTACTTGCAGAGCAGGAACAGAGACAAAGAGAAGTGTCCTGTGTACTCGGCGGGTGGGAGAAGGGTCGTGGCCTGAATTGGGAGACTGGGGTTGACATGTATGCAAGGCGTATGCATGGTGTGGAAAATAGACAGCTACTGGGAACCTGCTGTCATAGCGCATGGAGCCCACCTCGGTTCTCTTTGCGGCCCAAATGAAGGGGATGAAGGGAATAAGAGGGAGGTTCAAGAGAGAGGGGTCATATATGTTCATACAGCTGATTCACTTCACTGTACAGCAGAAACTAACGCAGCATTGTAAAGTGAATATAACTCAATGAAAAAACTAAACAGGGGATTAATTTGGGCTTATTTGGGTAAACCAGGATAATTACATCAACTCAGAGTCCTTAACCTTAATTGCATCTGCAAAATCCCTTTTTCCAAGGAAGGTAACGTATTTGCAGGTTCCGGGGGTTAGGTGCTGGTATCTTTGGGAAATATTTTTCAGCCTTTTTCATCCATCTCAAGCTCCTCTTTTACAAGTGAGAAAAGAAAACTGAAAAATTAACACTATAACCCTGAGACTCCAGGTCCCTGCTCTTGTAACTAAAAGATACCACGTTTCTTTGTAATTTGACATGACTCATCTTGTGAAAAAGAAATGAACCAAAAAGCCCTCTAAATAGCATTTGTACTTCAGAGCTCTATTAACAGACCTAGGCCATTAGTTGATGATACAAATCAGTTTTACATGCAACTGTTCGGCAATGCATAGACCTCCCAGATTTAGAATAGGTGTTTAATTAATATAAATGTGTATATATATATATATATATATATATATATGTACATATATATAATTAGATTATATATATATTATTATTTGAAAACAGTGATGATTTCATACCACAACACTTTCTCTAAGGCTCTAAAATGCTCTTAATTTTTAACTGATTTATGAAATAATTTTAACATACTCACATTGAATATAGATGAGTAAGAAATCAACTGATTAGAATGTTAGTACATGCAAACTCTCTACAAAAACCTATTAGGTGACTATTCCAGGCTAAACTTTGAACTAGATGCTGGGAGATAAAGGGTAAGTAGGTCCTGGAACTGCCCTGAATTAACCTGGAGTTACTGGGTACTGTGCGTTCTCATAAAGGTGCATGAAGGGTGAAATGGAGGAAGCAGCTATGACCAGAAGGTGCATCAATAGAGAAAGTGGCATTTAAATTAATTTTGAAGAATAATTGGGATTTAAAATGCTCAGAGAAGTAGTAATAGGCTTTCCTTTATGTTCTTAGGAACCATAAAATATCAGGTTAAAATGCAAGAAAAGTTTAGTGAAATTAACCTTTTGGAAACTTATATGTCCCACATCATATGGTGCCACACATAAGATATAACACCCCACATTATATGCCTCAATTTTTCTTCTATATTAAAAGATGGATCTGGAGATTATCATACTAAGTGAAGTAAGTCAGAGAAAGACAAATATCATATGATCTCGCTTATATATGGAGTCTAAAAAAATGATACGAATGAACTTATTTACAAAACAGAAACAGATTCACAGACATAGGAAGAAACTTATGGTGTTTAAAGGTTGAAGGTAGGGGAGAGGGATACATTGGGAGCTTGGGATTGACATATACATTTCTGTATGTAAAATAAATGATCGCCAAGGACCTGTTGTGTAGCACACGGAATACCACTCACTATTCTGCAATAATCTAAATGGGGAAAGAATTTGAAACAGATTGGATATGCACACAGGTATCACAAATTACTTTGTTGCATACTTGAAACTAACACAACATTGTCAATCAACTATTGTTTTCGTTGTGCTCTGTGCTCAGTGCTCAAGTCCTTGTGACCCCACGAACTGTAGCCGGCCAGGCTCCTCTGACCATGGAATTTTCCAGGCAAGAATACTGGAGCAGGTGGCCATTTCCTCCTCCAGTGCATCTTCCTGACACAGGGAACGAACCTGTGTCTCTTGGGTTTCCTGCGTTGGCAGGTGGATTCTTTACCACAGAACCACCTGGGAATCCCATAAATCACCTCTACTCCAACATGAAATAAAAATTTTAAAAAAATTGAAAAAGAAAAACCATGGCAAACAATTAATAAAATAAAATAATAAAGTAAAAACAAATAAAAATTAAAATTTGTGTCTGAAGATGGAAAATAGCACCCTCTACATCATGTAACCAGACTGCTTTCCCCAGTAAGCCATCTTGTGCTCTTGAGCCGAGTGTACAAGTCCGCTCTGCTCAGTAAGTGCTTTAGGGAGGATACAAGGCCCTTATCTACAAACTTGCTGTCACATGAAATACAACCTTCAGCTCTGGAAGCCCTTTTGAAGAAGGGCATTAAAAAAGGAAATGGCAGCCTACTCCAGCATTCTTGCCTGGGCAATCCCATGAGCAGAGAAGCCTGGTGGGCTGCAATCTATGGGATCACAAGAGTGGAACACAACTTGGCAACTAACAACAATGACAAAGAAATAGAGGGTCAGAAATCAGAAACAGGAAAATATTCTAGACAAACCACCACCAAGCAAGGACGTAATTAGGAGCCCATTACAAAGTTATCTTTGCCATTTTTCAAAGTGGAGATTTTAGAGCTATCTGTACTGGCATAGAATGATAATAAAGTTGAATCCATGTGATCAAGAAGAGCTATAAAACTTGTGGAATTTGGAATATCTAGACATGATTCCTGAGTATCACAAAGACATTGAGTAATGCTGAAAACTATTGCCACAGATCATTACAGTCATTATTTACAAGACATTGCTTAGAAAATACTTATTTATAGTCAATTGTGAGACATATTCAATTGATTTCCCTCATTTTAAATATTTGTGCTGAGTATTTATTTTTAGTTTACATTCTTATTAGCCTGCTTACTTATTACATTCATATGTTCTAGCCAGTAACTCACATATTAGAAAAATAGTATCCTAAAATTACCACAACTCTATAAAGTTGCTAAATAACATTTTCAGATATAACTATCCATATTTTCTTTCAGATAGTCAAGATTTACTAGCTATTATCATAAAGGTCAAAGTCTAAACAATGGTTAATGTGTATTTATACAAATAGAATCACATCTATAAAGGTGTACTTCTAAGTTATTAGGAAAGTCTTCTATTAAAGACTTATTAGTCCATATGTTTAAAATCCCCTTTCTAATAAAGCATTTATGATATTTAGTTTCCAGGCCATATGTACAATTACTTCAGAGATTGCTTGGTACATGGATAGGACTGTTTGTTTTCTTTTTTTTGGTTGAGTATTGGTTGCTAAGGTTACAGACCTTTTTCTCTGCTAATAGCAGACTCTACTGGGTGTGAAACTTGAGTCTCCTTGGCATTTAGAATCTGATCGCCCCAAGTCTCACTTTCTAGGCTTTCTTTGTATCCAATTCCGAACTTTCAGGTCCCTGCCCTGTGTCAGCTGACACCAGTCTTCTTGCTCACTGCATATACCCTTTTCCTCAATGAATAAGGGCTTGATTGTGCATCAATTAACACGGCTTATTTTACTGTTAAAGTAAATTACACAGAAATGGCATTTCCTCCCAAACAAAGAAAAATAATACCATAATAACACAACCTTGACACTTCCCTAATGCTTTAATCTGACAATCTCAGTGCACTTCACAAAAAGCAATTAATTAACCCTTACAACATTCCTGTCAGGAACGCCTGATTATACCCACTTTACAAATTAAATGCTAAGAGGTACGTACCTTGGACAAGGTTACACAGTTTGTTTGTGACAGACTGGAGACCATAACTCAACAGCCTTGGCCCTGGTCTCCGTGGCAGTCACCGAGCAGTCACCAAGAACCAATCAGAAAAAACATATTGCTTCTGTTCCTACTACTAAAATCCAATCTTTGTTTCATAAGAATCTGTGAATGGCTAGTTACCAAAGACAGTATTCTATTTAGTCATCATTCTCATTCAAGAGGAAAGAGAACTTGAAAATCTATGAGCTTGAAAATCCATAAGCACATCTTGTCAAGGGTTCTACTCTTAAAAAAAAAAAAAAAAGAAAGAAAGAAAGAAAAAAGACTGCATTAAATGTTAACTAGCAAAATATGGCCAAAGGAGAGGTTTGACACAAGAGTGCTAGAGCCCCAGCATGCATTTGTGTGAGCTACAAAGAATAGCAGTCAATGTATTAAATCTCGATTTTCCTTATAAATTCACATCCATGCACATAATACCCGAAAGTGGAAATGTTTCCTTACAATTCACACACAGACAAGCAGAACCCACTGTTAAAGAAGATGCAAAGCCATTTGGGAGCTCTAATGGATACATCCGTCCCGTGGGTTTTTTTTTTTCTTTTTTGTAAACAATTAAGTGTTGTGACTCCACGGCCAGTCATGTGGCATCTTCAAAAGCTGTGCCCACAGTTAAATTGGGTCCCAAAGCATCGGTGGGGATGGCTAGCATCATACTGACATTGTAGCTGCGGCATCTGTAATCACCAAACTTCAGTGGGTTCCTGACATCAAGGGCAGAGAGCCCACATCATTCCCCTTCTCATGCTGTTCCAGGAGAACATAAACTAGTCTAGCCTCTCATTAAAAGTTATGTTTCCTTAGAAGTGCCCCTAATGAGCATCTGATTTTAGTAGTTTGCATCTGGCTTCCCCTGCCTGAGACATCAAGCTTATTGAGGCTGTGGATGATCCACAGCTGATTGGCACTTAAGCCATTATCCTGAGCACATAAAGGGGAAATAGACTCGAGCACTGACCTTCCTCTTGACCGCAGCTTCATTTCCACCTCTCTCCTTCTTTTGACCTGAAGGAGCTCACTCTTGTGCACCTATGTAATTGGACATCCATTTTTTGGTACTTTTCCATCTCCCAAGTTCATCGGGCCATTTTTGGAACCACGTCTTTAAACCAGCAGCACCCCAAACCCAGCCAAGGCACCATGTTCTCTTCAACATCCCATATTCTG
Organism: Ovis aries; assembly: GCF_016772045.2. Taxonomy (NCBI): domain Eukaryota; kingdom Metazoa; phylum Chordata; class Mammalia; order Artiodactyla; family Bovidae; genus Ovis; species Ovis aries. Next base: position 94,625,259 of record NC_056060.1, read on the forward strand.
TCCTTCTCCAGAGGTCACCTCTGCAGCTACTTTTCCAGTCTCTAATTCCAAAGAAATACCACTATCTACTTTCCATTTCGTGTCTTCATCTCTCTGCCCTTCCAGTATATGACTTTTCATCAATCATGGGTCAATTCTGTTTTACATTGTTTTGGCTGTTCAGCTGCTAAGTCATGTCGACTAGTTATGAGCCCACGAATTGCAGCATGCCAGGCTTCCCTGTCCTTTGCTATCTCCTGGAGTTTGCTAACACTCATGTCCATTGAGTTGGTTCAAGTTCCAGTTCAGTCGCTCAGTCATGTCTGACTCTTTGTGACCCTATGAACCTCAGCATGCCAGGCCGCCCTGTCCATCACTGACTCTCAGAGTCCACACAAACCCATGTCCATTGATTCGGTGATGCCATCTCACCCTCTGTCGTCCCCTTCTCCTCCTGCCCTCAATCTTTCCCAGAATCAGGGTCTTTTCCAATGAGTCAGCTCTTCGCATGAGGTGGCCAAAGTACTGGAGTTTCAGCTTCAACATCAGTCCTTCCAATGAACACCCAGGACTGATCTCCTTCAGAATGGACTGGTTGGATCTCCTTGCAGTCCAAGGGACTCTCAAGAGTCTTCTCCATCACCACAGTTCAAAGCATCAATTCTTCACCACTCAGCTTTCTTCAAAGTCCAACTCTCACATCCATACATGACTACTGGAAAAACCATAGCCCTGACTAGATGGACTTTTGTTGACCAAGTAATGTCTCTGATTTTTAATATGCTGTCTATGTTGGTCACAACTTTCCTTCTAAGGAGTAAGCATCTTTTAATTTCATGGCTGCAGTCACTATCTGCAGTGATTTTGGAGCCCCAAAATATAAATCAGCCACTGTTTCCACTGTTTCCCCATCTAATTGCCATGAAGTGATGGGACCAGATGCCATGATCTTCGTTTTCTGAACTTCACTTTCCTCTTTCGCTTTCACCAAGAGGCTCTTTAGTTATATTCTTCACTTTCTGCCATAAATGTGGTGCCATCTGCATGTTTGAGGTTATTGATATTTCTCCCGACAATCTTTATTCCAGCTTGTGCTTACTCCAGCCCAGCGTTTCTCATGATGTATTCTGCATATAAGTCGTGGTGCCATTCAATTATCTCATCCTCTATCTCCCTCTTTTCCTCTTGCCTTCAACCATTCCCAGCATCAGAGTTCTTTCCAGTAAATCAGCTCTTTGTATCAGATGGCCAAAATATTGGAGCTTCAGCATCAGCCATTCCAGTGAATGTTCAGGGTTGATTTCCTTTAAGAATGATTGGTTTAATCTCCTTGTTGTCCAATGAACTCTCAAGAGTCTTCTACAAAACCACAATTTGAAAGCATCAATCCATATTATTGTGCTCTAAATTGTGACATGGAAATTTAGTGGTGAATCTGTCATAGACAGTACCCAAAGATCACCTCAGTTCTGTTTAGTCTCTCAGTGACGTCCAGCTCTTTATGATCCCATGGACTGCAGCACGCCAGGCCTCCCTGCCCATCACCAACTCCTGGAGTTTATTCAAACTTCTGTCCATTGAGTCAGTGATGCCATCCAACCAGCTCATCTTCTGTCATCCCCTTCTCCTCCTGCCTACAATCTTTCCTAGCATCAGGGTCTTTTCAAATGAGTCAGTTCTTTGCATCAAGTGGCCAAAGTATTGGAGTTTCAGCTTCAGTATCAGTCCTTCCAATGAATATTCAGGACTGATTTCCTTTAGGATGGACAGGTTGGATCTCCTTGCAGTCCAAGGGACTCTCAAGAGTCTTCTCCCACACCACACTACCAAAAGCATCAATTCTTCAGCACTCAGCTTTCTTTATGCTCCAACTCTCACATCCATACATGACTACTGGAAAAACCATCGCTTTGACTAGATGGAACTTTGTTAGCAAAGTAATGTCTTTCCTTTTTAATACTCTAAGTTGGTCATAACTTTCCTTGCAAGGAGTAAGCGTCCTCTAATTTCATGGTTGCAGTCACCATCTGCAGTGATTTTGAAGCCCCCTCAAAATAATATCTGTCACTGTTTCCACTGTTTCCCCATCTATTTGCCATCAAGTGATGCGACCAGATGCCATGATCTTAGTTTTCTGAATGTTGAGTTTTAAGCCAGCTTTTTCACTCTCCTCTTTCACTTTCATCAAGAGGTTTTTCAGCTCCTCTTCACTTTCTGCCATAAGGGTGGTGTCATCTACATATCTGAGGTTATTGATATTTCTCACGGCAATCTTGATTCCAGCTTGTGCTTCTTCCAGCCCAGAGCTTCTCATGATGTGCTCTGTATAGAAGTTAAATAAGCAGGGTGACAATATACAGCTTTGACACACTACTTTCCCAATTTGAAACCAGTCTGTTGTTCCATGTCCAGTTCTAACTGTTGCTTCCTGATCTGCCTATAGGTTTCTCAAGAGGCAGGTCAGGTTGTCTGGTAGTCCCATCTCTTTCAGAATTTTCCACAGTTTGTTGTGATCCACACAGTTAAAGGCTTTGGCATAGTCAAGAAAGCAGAAATAGATGTTTTTCTGGAACTCATTGCTTTTTCAATGATCCAATGAATGTTGGCAATTTGATCTCTATTTCCTCTGCCTTTCCTAAATCCAACTTGAACATCTGGAAATTCTTGGTTCACATACTATTGAAGCCTGGTTTGGAGAATTTTGAACATTACTAGCATGTGAGATGAGTGCAATTGTGTGGTAGTTTGAGCATTCTTTGGCATTGCCTTTCTTTGGGATTGGAGTGAAAACTGACATTTTCCAGTCCTGTGGCCACTGCTGAGTTTTCCAAATTTGCTGGCATATTGAGTGCAGCACTTTCACAGCATCATCTTTTAGGATTTGAAATAGCTCAACAGGAATTCCATCACCTCTACTAACTTTATTTGTAGTGCCCCACTTGTCTTCGCAAGGCCTAAGACCTAAGGCTTGCTTGACTTCACATTTCAGGATGTCTGACTCTAGGTGAGCGATCATACCATTGTGATTATCTGGGTTGTGAAGATCTTTTTTGGTATCTTTTTGTGGAAAGATAGATTATTATAAATCCAATGATGTTCACATAGTAGTGAAATTCTTAATGGATACATTTAAAAAGAAATTATAACTTGATGATCAGTTGAAGAGAGAGAGTAGATTCCAATTATTTAATAGCTGTCTGGGCTCATAGGTATTTGAAGTGAGTTAAAGTGTTAGTAACTTAGTGTTGTCTGATTCTTTGCAAACCCATGGACAGTATCTCACCAGTCTTCTCTGTCCATGGAATTCTCCAGGCAAGAATACTGGAGAGGGTTGCCTTTCCCTTCACCACGGGATCTTCCCAACCCAATGATTAAACAGGATCTTCTACATTACAGGCAGATTTTTCACCAACTACGTCACCCAAGAAGTTCTATTTGATCATACTTTAAAAATTACTTGATTCTGTAATATATTTAATATTCATTATTAAAATGGTAAAATAAAAAGGAAAAAGACAGTAGGATAAACTGTACATCCATTCACTACAGACAATGTTTTAATTTTTGCCTTCCAGTTTGTTTTGCTTTTACATCTTAGAATTATGTTATATGTGCTTTGTAACTATTATTTAAAATGTATTATGACATGAACAAGAAAAAGAAAAAAGAACTTACTGTACATAAGATTCTTAAGTTTGCTTTGTAATTTCTAAATCATTCTAAGAGGAACATACCCCATTATATAAAGGCATTGTTCTTATTTAAACCTTAATTTATAGGCATTCAGAGTGGTTCTAGTTTTGAAAAAAAATACATTTGCATTCTGCACAAATTTTTTTTTCAGGAAAAAAAAACCCTATAAAATGTCAAGTCGAGTCAACACACTCATTCTTAAAGTCTACTTTAAGATTTGAAAATTAAGGTTTGTGTAAGAATATCTTCATAAAGTAGGATATTTTGCCTCAGAATCATTTAGAAATTACCAAGCAAACTTAAGAATCATGTGTATAATAAGTTTATTTTTCACTTAAAGGTGAAGTTAGGTACAAGTATATATATATATATAAATGTCTAGAAAAATGTCTAAGTGAAAGTTGCTCAGTTGTGTCCGACTCTTTGTGATCCCATGAAGACTATACAGTCCATGGAATTCTCCAGGCCAGAATACTGGAGTGGGTAACTTTTCCCTTCTCCAGGGGATCTTCCCAACCCAGGAATCCAACTTAGGTCTCCTGTATGGCAGGCAGATTATTTACCAGCTGAGCCTCAAGGGATAGTCCAAGAATACTAGAGTGGGTAGCCCGTCCTTTCTCCAGAGGATTTTCCTTACCCAGGAACTGAACCAGGGTGTCCTGTATTGCAGGCAGATTCTTTTCCAACTGAGCTATGAGGGAAGCCCCAGAAAAATGTCTGCTGCTGCTAAGTCGCTTCAGTCGTGTCCGACTCTGTGCGACCCCGTAGATGGCAGCCCACCAGGCTCTGCCATTCCTGAGATTCTCCAGGCAAGAACACTGGAGTGGGTTGCCATTTCCTTCTCCAATGCATGAAAGTGAAAAGTGAAAGTGAAGTCGCTCAGTCGTGTCCGACCCTAAGCGACCCTATGGACTGCAGCCTTCCAGGCTCCTCCGTGCATGGGATTTTCCAGGCAAGAGTACTGGAGTGGGGTGCCATTGCCTTCAACACATGAAACTAACATAATATTTTATGTCACTATATTTCAATTAAAGGAAATCTCAAAATTGTAAAAACAAAAATTGAACCTCTTTAGAAAATACTCAAATTCTTAAGGAAATCAACTCTGAATATTCACTGGAAGGGCTGATGCTGAGGCTGAAGCTCCAATAACTTTAGACACCCAATGCAAAGAGCTGACTCACTGGGAAAGTTGGGAAAGATTGAGAGCAGGAGGAGAAGGGGACAACAGAGGATGAGATGATTGGATGGCATCATCGAGTGTATGGACATAAATCTGAGCAAATTCTGGGAGACAGTGAAGGTCGGGAATCCCGGTGTGCTACAGTCCATGGGGTCGCAAAGAGTCAGACAGGGCTTATTGACTAAAGAACAAGAGAAAATACTCAAAGCGAACCAGACAAATTTCTGATATTGACTATCTCTGACTGCTGAGATTGTGGGACTGGTGAAAATTTCTGTGTGTGACAATTTACTCTGGAAAACAGATACATGAACATATTGTACTTTTCTGTTTAAAAAATAAAGACATACCTATTAAAATGTTTAATTTCTTATCCTTTTTTTTCCAAAATGGCCCATTAGCTGAACCAAATGTTTAAAATTTAAGTACGATATTTTAAAAAATTATATGTAAAGCAGCAGATAAACTGTAACAAATTAATCAACTCAATGATAACATAAAGAGGGAACACAAAATATTATAAACAAGATTACATTTTCTTTGGTTCTAAATTTATTATTATAAACTAAGTTCAATTTAGAAATCAAAAGCTAAATCTATAACCTGCAAATTCTTTGGTTCATCATATATCCTCAGATGTGCTTTTCACGTGGGTTAGAGTGTTTGCCCTACTTCTCTGTTAACGCAAGAATTGCAAAACTCAAGTTTTGAGTGAACTTTATTGTTTATAGGACAAAAATACTGATTATGAAAAATAATAAATCAAACTCCATGACTAATTCAACCAAGCATATCTGGTAAGGCAGGGCAATTTTCTTCTCATATAACAAAAGATATATTGGTATTATGGCTAAATAAGTGCTATTATCTACAATTAGCAGTGACAGAGTACTAACTACAATTCTCGCCATCAATGCATTTTACATGAATTTCGTTCATTCACTTCAGTCATGCCTGATTCTTTGTGACACTATGCACTGTAGCCTGCCAGGCTCCTCTGTCCATGAGATACTTCAGGCAAGAATACTGGTGTGGGTTTGGGTTGCCATTTCCTCCCCCAGGGGCTTATCCAGATCCAGGAATCAAACCCGCCTCTCTTATGCCTCCTCTTCTGCATTGGAAGGTGGGTTCTTTACCACTAATGCCACCTGGCAAGCCCATCAGTGCATTTTGTACCTAATTAAAAGCTGTGAACTATTCAAGACTCTCAAAATGACATGTCAGAAGGTCAGAGGCAAATAGTACATTCAGGTAAAGTTCTCTGTAACCTATAAACTTATGCCTGCTCCTTTTACCTGTATTACTTAATAATTAGAGAATAATAAACTCTGTAAGTTGAGGATTCTTAGATGGCACAGTGGTAGAGAATCCACCTTCCAATGCAGAAGAGGCAGGAGAGGCAGTTTCGATCCCTGGATTGGGAAGATCCCCCGGAGAAGGAAATGACAACCCACTTCAGTATTCTTGCCTAGAAAAGCCCATGGACAGAGGAGCCAGGCGGGCTTAAGTTCATAGGGTCACAAAGAATCAGACATGACTGAATCGACTTAGCAGGCACGCATGCAAAAAAATGCTGAGCCATGTGCTTTTTTCCATATTTCATAGTTCCAGAAAACTTTAACTGCAGAAATCATAGTAATGATGATGTTGATGAAAATGCTTGAAGAAGAGGTTGGCATAAAATGTAGCTTTAAGAAAAATGAATGTAAACAAGAAAAACAGAAAATGACTTTCTTTTATTCACCTCTTGAAATAAGGTTTTGAGAACATGGATAAAAAGGAGGAGGGAGGGGGTTCAGGATGGGGAACAAGTGTATACCTGTGGCGGATTCATGTTGATGTATGGCAAAACCAACACAATATTGTAAAGTAATTAACCTCTAATTAAAATAAATAAATTTATATTTTTTAAAAAAGAAGTTAGAAAAAAGGGGTAACCATTGTAAAAGAAGCAATAGAAAAAGGTCAAAAGATAGACTCTTCCAGAGAGGAAAGCAATGGATTTCTAGCATATGTATATTTTAAAAGCTCCTTTTATCTTCTCTGTACCTGAGAGCCCTTTTCAAATGGCTCAAGAAGCCGCCTGGATGCACTTACCTGGTAACAGGTGGACGGAATTAAGCACCAGTCTCAGAATGTCACTGCATATCATGTTTCCAATATGCTCTTCTAGTTTTAGCAAGTAGGCTGTGATCAGGGTGCAAAACAAACACATTTTAGTCTGTCTCTGATTAAACTAATGATAAACCAATAACTGCTGTTAGAAGAAAAAAAAAAAAAAACACTAAAGTTCAGGCTGTCAGGATGCATTCTATCTCCAGCTAAAGATTTTCATGCCTGATAAGCTTTCATTTAAAGCAAAGATTAAGCCATATGTTACTTTAGTCACTGATATTTTCATTTGCATATGCCGATATCATGTATAGGAAAACTGTTCTAAATCTGTAGAGTGGGCGGCACTTAGCAATTCGGAGGAACTGCATATTGGTAGTCAGATGATTTATATGGAATTGATTTCACAGAAACCCAAATGTTGTTGTGGTTGATTCTGTCCTGCTGTTACATAAAGGTGCTCTCTTTCTTTAAACTCCTTTCCTAACCACTCCCTACTGAAGCTGATGAGATCAGAGAATATGTGGATTTCTTAATAGAATTTGTTGACTTGCTTATTTTTCCATCAGTCTGTCCATCCATCCATCCAATATGTATTAAGAACATATTCTCTTCTACACACTGGCAGAATTAGTGGTTGGGGATGGAAAAATGAATTAAGGACTTTTTGGCTTAAAAACTGTTTCTATGAAAGGTGAGGCAATACAATGAGAAAAGGGCTAGGGCACAAGACTATTTTCTCAGCTGAGACCTGCAGTATTGGTATTAATAGCAAACTCACAATTCTAGGGGCTTCCCAGGTAGTTCAAATGGTAAAGAATCTGCCTGCATTGGGGGGGGGGGGACCTGGGCTCGATCCCTGGTTTGGGAAGATCCTTGGAGAAGGACATGGAAACCCTCTCCAGTATTCTTGCCTAGAGAAGTCCATGGAGAGAGGAGCCTGGTAGCCTACAGTCACAAAGAGCTGGACACAACTGAGTGACTGAACTGAACTGATATGTATATATTAGGAATATGGACTATGAGGAATAATAGAAAACAGAACTTTTTTTTTCATTTTTGTTTTGTTCAGTCTCAGTTGTGTCTGACTCTTTGTGACCCCATGGGCTGTAGGATGCCGGGTTCCCCCTGTCATTCACCATCTCCAGGAGTTTGCTCAAATTCATGTCTATTGAGTTGGTGATGCCATCCAACCATCTCATCCTCTGTTGTTCCCTTCTCCTCTTGTCTTCAGTCTCTCCCAGCATCAGGCTCTTTTCCGGTGAGTCAGTTCATCACATCAGGTGGCCAAAGTGTTGGAGCTTCAGCTTCAGCATCAGTCCTTCCAGTGAATATTCAGGATTGATTTCCTTTAGGACTGACTGGTTTGATACGAGTAACTAAACTTCTATCTAAGGAATGTTGGTAGCTTACTACTACCAAAAAATACCGGTAACTGTAATGCTAAACTTCTGTTAGATAGAAATGAAGCAGAGATAATCTTAGAAATCATGCTACAATTTAAAACTTTTTGGAATTCAGTAGCACCATTTGGAATTATGAATTTATGATTTATTGTCATTTAATGAACCTTATGGGCTTCCCCGATGGCACAGTGGGTAAGGAATCTGCCTGCAGCGCAGGAGACACAGGAGACGCAGATGGAATCCCTGGGTTGGGAAGACCCTGGAGGAGGAAATGGCACCCACTCCAGTACACTTGCCCTGAAAATCCCGTGGACAGAGGAGCCTGTGGGCCTTAGGCCATGGGTTCCCGAACAGTTGGACACGGATAAGAACTTAGAGGAAAAAGAGAAATGAATCTTGTGATTTACCATTTTCAAAGCAAGATCTCTTAGCTGTAGCCCATAAATAAAATGTAGGATTTGGAAGAAGAAAATGAAAAAAATAAAACATTAAGGAGAATCAGAATTTTGTGTGTGTGTTTTTTTTTTTTTTTGAATTAATTGAAAAAAAGAAAAAAAAAGTACCTTTCACTTATAATGCCTAAAATAAATAATGTATTTTCCTGTGAATAAACTTTATAAGGCACTCTCAGCCTTAGATACCCCAAATTTTCTAAACCACCATCTGAAGTATAACAAACTCATTGCCTGAGAACAAATTTAATCCACTTAATGAAAGCAAAAATTTATAGTTTCTATTAATTCATAAAATCTGTTTTATAATTTATCCAGGTACTTTACTGAAAAATGTGCAGCCTGTTATGATTTAATTTTTCTTATAGCATATTATTTAAACAATTTATTAGAATATTTTTCTTTAAAAAAATCTAGGGGACTTGAAAAATTTTCCCAGGGCTCAGTATTAAGGTGATGATATAGACAGCTCCTCAGTTTCCATCCTCCCACAGGCCCACCAAGCACACAACTATCCTTAGAGCAATTTCCAGTGAGAGAAATCCAGAAAATAGTTGAGTGACTCCAATACCTCAGGCAAATGAGAAAATGCACTCATTAAAGTGATATGAAAGGCAAGATTGAGACAAACTAAAGCTATAAACCCCATCATTGGCACAGTGCCATAGAGTCAAAAGGGAGACTCCACCTCCCAGATTTCCCAGGGGGAGCAAATGGTTTAGATGTCACATCCACTGCCTCAGATTTTTGAAGCCTGTCACCCAAAGGATGGACCCCAAATCACCTAATTCTGAAAGCCGATGGGACTTGCATTCAAGAGTTCCATAAGATTATACTTTAACAAAGAATCAGTTGTTAATGATTCTAATAACACTCTCCTTGGCTCAGCACAGTGGGGACAGACAAAAATGCCCATCTTTCAGGCTTTCTTTGGAAGGGCTTTGACTAAGTACTTTCCCAGCTCCTGCTTGAGGGTTCGGCTTCTAATCAGTCTGAATCTAGGTGCTGACTGCAGTCTTTTCCTTTGGGACACTGACAAGTGTTAGCACCATCTCAAATACTGGAAGCCATTAAGAAAAAGAAGGCAGCTTGGGTTAACCCCAAAGGTTACAAAACAGTTGGAAGCTTACACTCAATCCATGGATGAGGCTAATCTCCGTGCAACCTGTCTGGCAACACTGGAAGAGGTGACTATTTAATGTGCAGAAAGTGACACAGAGCATCAAGTGAAAAAAAGAAACAGAAAAAATATTCAAAACACAGAACAAGATACATCTCCAGAAACAAATCTTAAGAAAATGGAAATAGATAATTTACCTGACAGAGCTGAAAATAATGATTATTAAAGAAGTTCACAAAGTCAGAAGATCAACCTTTGAACAAACTGAGATTTTCAACAAAAGTATGAAAGCTGTTAAAAAAAAAAAAAAAACAAAAACAAAAAAAAAACAAAAAACAGGAATCATAGAACTGGAAGTATAATAATTAAAATGAAAACAAAAAAATCAGTAGATAACTTAAACATCGGTCTAGATGAAGCAGAAGAAAGGATCAGCAAACTCAGAGAGGGCAGTGGAATTAACCCAATTAGAGGAACTAAAAGACATAGAAAAAAGAAGGAAAGGAAGTACAGATAGTGTAAGGAACTCCTAGTACATCATCAACCACTGACTATACATATGATAGGAGTTCCAGAAGGAGAAAACAGAATAAAAAGGGCAGGAAGAGTGTCTTGAGAAATAATAGGACAAAAACTTCCCTAACCTGGGGAAAGAAACAGACCTCCATCCGTGAAGCCCCAAAAGTACCAAATAAGATGACTCCAAAGAGATTCATGCCAAGACATATTAAATTGCCAAAAATTAAAGACAGAGAATCCTAAAGTAGCAAGAGAAAAGTGATTTGTTACACACAAGAGAACTTCCATAACACTGTAAGTGGATTTTTCAGCAGAAACCTTGCAAGCCAGAAGGGAGTGGGATGATATATTCAAAGTGCTGAAAGAAAGAAAAAGATACAGCAACAACAACAAACTGCCAACCAAAAGTGCTCTATCTGACAAAGCTGACCTCAGTACTGAAGGAGAGTTAAGGAATTTACCAGAAAAACAAAGCTGAAGGATAGCATTACAATCTGCTGCTGCTGCTAAGTCGCTTCAGTCGTGTCCGACTCTGTGCGACCCCATAAACGGCAGCCCACTAGGCTCCTCTGTCTCTGGGATTCTCCAGGCAAGATCACTGGAGTGGGTTGCCATTTCCTTCTCCAATGCATGAAAGTGAAAAGTGAGAGTGAAGTTGCTTAGTCGTGTCTGACTTTTAGCGACCCCATGGACTGCAGCCTACCAGGCTCCTCCATCCACGAGATTTTCCAGGCAAGAGTACTGGAGTGGGGTGCCATTGCCTTCTCTGATCATTACAATAAGACCAGCTTTATTATAAGCAATATTAAAAGCAATTTAAGGTGAAATTAAAAGACAGTAATTAATGACAGAGAAACTTTTAAAAGTATAAAAGTCACTGGTGTAGATAATTATATAGTCAAATTCAGAGCACTCTACTATTGTAATGATGATGCATAAGTCACAAGACAACAGGATTAAAAATAACTATGACTAAAATAATTTTAATACATGTACAATATAGAAAGATGTAAATTGCATCATCAAAATCATAAAATGTTTCAGAGGGAGTATCAAAATATATGCTTTCAAAGTTAAATAGTTAGCTCACAATGCATTGCTATATGAATTTGATGTTTGATGTGTCATGGTAACCACACACACACACACACACACACACAAAACCTATAGTAGGTACATGGAAGATATAGAGAAAGGAATCAACGCACACCACTGCAGAAAATCATCAAATCACAAAAGAAGAGAGCAAGAAAGGACAAAAGGAAAAACGAAACTGCAAAATAACCAGAAAATAATTATCAAATGACAACAGTAAGCGTATATTTATCAGCTATTAAATGGAAATAAACAAAATTCTCTGATGAAAAATACAGAGTGCAAAAGCATCAATTCTTCGAGTTGCGAAGAGCTGACTCATTGGAAAAGACTCTGATGCTGGGAGGGATTGCGGGCAGAAGGAGAAGGGGACAACAGAGGGTGAGATGGCTGGATGGCATCACCGACTCGATAGACATGAGTTTGGGTGGACTCTGGGAGCTAGTGATGGACAGGGAGGCCTGGTGTGCTGCAATTCATGGGGTTGCAAAGAGTCGGACACGACTGAGCGACTGAACTGAACTGAACTGAACTGAATCAAGAGCATATAACAATTGTAAATATTTATGCTTCCAGCATTTGAGTACCTACATATCCAAACTAAATACTAAAAGGTCAAAGGAGATAGATAGACAATACAATAAAAGCAGAGGAATTCAACACTCTAGTTTCAACAATGGATAGATCATCTTCTCAAGCACAAATGAAATATTTTCCAGGGAAATTACGTGTTATGCCACAAAGCAAGTCTTAATTAGAAAGACTGAAATTATATCAAGCAGTTTTTCTTACAACAATAATATGAGAATCTTTAAAAAAAAAAGTCAAACTCATAGGAACAGAGAGTAGAATGGCATTTGACAGGCACTGGGGCATGTAGGAAATAGGGGGAGGTTAGTAAAAATGGTACAAACTTTCAGCTATAAGATGAATAAGTTCTGGGAATCAAACGTATAGCATGATGACTGTAGTTTATAGTAATGTGTTAATAAATCAAAATTTGCCAAGAAAGCAGAATTTAAGTGCTCTCACCCTCAAAACAGGTAAATATGAGAAGAGATGAATGCACTATTCAATGAGATGATGGAAATTCTTTCACGGTGTATGTATATGTCAAATCATCATGCTGTCTACAATGAACAGTCACAGCTTATCTGCCAATTATACCTTAATAAAGTTGAAAAAATTATAGCCAGATTTAAAATGAACACCTGTTTGCTGCTATTTTGTATTTCTAGGAAAAATGCATGTGAAGAATTGATATTATCATTTAAACGAAGGGTGGACACTACTGGCATTTTTGCTATTCTATCACTATACTGGGATCAAGAGTTTTGAGATGTACTTTTTTTGCATAATTTCCTCCATGTGAGGTTTGGTGGTAAACATATTTTTGTTTTATTGTGCATAAATGAGGGGGAAAGAGCATATGGCATTGACACTGATTTCATGAAAGACTTGAAAGAATTTTATAGATTTATTTTATAGGTTTATCTTGAGTACGATTTGATGAGTTTGAAAATACAGTCTTTTTGTTCACCACCTCAAATGCCTCTAGAATTAGTATGATCACATAAGTTCAAATAACGCTTACCTCCCTTATAAAAACAGGAAAAGCAAGTTTGAAACAGCCTCTGTGTTTGTTGTCTTTCAAAAGATGCCCCCAAAAGTGAACTGAGGCCTCAGTTTGTCCAAATTATTTTTCCACCAAAATGTGACATAATCATCGAAGCATGAAAGAGTGTCTTTTTGCCCACAATTCCCACACACACTATGCCCCAGGGAGGGAGATGAAAAGGATGAGGGTGAGAAATTTTGGATTGGGTAGTTCCCTCTCTCCGAAAAGCTTCAAATCAAGAAAATGACATGTAGCTTCTTTTACAGTGGGATCAAAAGAAACCTACAGACAGCTGTGTTTTTGTGCACATGGATTTTTTTAAGTAAGTTTGTAGTTTGAATTTTTGGTCTTAAAGACCAGATGTTGGTGATAATAGAAACTTCCACGTGTACTTGGGAGGAAGAAAGAAGAAAGAGAAAGGAGATGCTTTACCAATTGAAAACATGTTTTTCTTTTCTTTCTTTTTTTAACCATAAAGTGCAACTGTAAAATATTACACAACAAATAGTCATTTAAAAACTTCAGGATCCACCAAGTTCTTGATTTCCAAAAACCCATAGAGTCACAGAAAAAAAGTGATTAGAAGATGCTGCTGCTGCTGCTGCTGCTGCTAATTTGCTTCAGTCGTGTCCGACAAAGATAATAACCATAATTAAATCAGGTGTGCACAATGGTCAGTGAACTTGGCTTTGGACTTGTGCCTAAAATATGACATGTTTAAATCTTATATGTTTTGTTTTGCTATTAGTTTTTCCTTTTGCTAAGAAAGAGGAAAAAGAATGGTGAAGATAAATAGAGTTCTTCCCATGTTTAGGGAGTGGCATGAAGGCAGCTGCATGCTGTGTGCTAAGTTGCTTCAGCCATGTCCAACCCTGGGCAACCTATGGGACTGTAGCCCACCAGGCTTCTCTGTCCATAGCATTCTTCAGGCAAGAATACTGGAGTGGGTTGCTGTGTCCTTCTCCAGGGAATCTTTCCGAAACAGGGATCAAACCTATGTCTCTTGAAGGAAGCTGGGAATAGCCAAAAGAAAAAAAAGAAAGAAAGAAAAAGAAAAGCATGTATTTAAAGCCATAGAGTTGCAAAGGAGAAAATAAAATGGAAGCAGAGTCTGGAAGGTGTGTGTGCATGGGTGGTTGGGATGTCAAACCCTGTAAGGGACCAAGGGTGATCAGAGCAACAGCTTTGATGGATAACCATGGACAGATTTCAAATGGAAACAAAAGAATATGTGCTTTTTAAAATCCTAAAAGTATGTTTGTTCCCTCTCTTAAGAATATTCAATGTATCTTCACTTAATTTGATCAGCAGTAGGTAACTCAGGGATTGAGAGGAAAGGTTAAAAAGCATTGCCACAGACACTGTGATTTTAATTAGTATCAGGTCCTTAGATCTTCACTTTACATCTCAATTTTTTTTTCTTGTATACATATAAAAACATCTGTGAAAATATACCCTTTGGCAGGCTCAAAAATTGTGTTTTAAAATAGCATTCTAACATGTATACTATCATGTAAGAATTGAATCGCCAGTCTATGTCTGACACAGGATACAGCATGCTTGGGGCTGGTGCATGGGGATGACCCAGAGAGATGTTATGGGGAGGGAGGTGGGAGGGGGTTCATGTTTGGGAACACATGTAAGAATTAAAGATTTTAAAATTTAAAAAATAAAAAACTAAAAAATAAAATAAAATAATTTCAAATATTATAATATTTTCCTTGAAGGCCTGCACGCTGAATAGCTATTCACCTAAAATGATGTGCTTGTTTCACTTTAAAGCTAGAGGAAGAAGTATTACTCTTCAAGAAGTGCAAGACATTGGATTTCAAATGTCTCCAGCTTCATTAGCTTTGTTCCCCAGACCAATTGCTGTAACTCTCCAAGTTTCAGTTTGGGTATTTCTTAATTCATTGGAAGTTTACTTTATACTCTAAGCAGGGTTTTATTGCAAAAAGTAAATTATATATGTGTATGTGTGCTTAGTTGCTCAGTTGTGTCTGACTTTTTGCAACCGCATGGACTATAGCCCGCCAGATTCCTCTGTCCATGGGATTCTACAGGCCAAGAATACTGGAGTGGGCAGCCATTTCCTTCTCCCGGGGATCTTCCCAACCCAGGGACTGAACTCGGGTCTCCTGCATTTCAGGCAGATTCTTCACCACTGAGCCACCAGGGAAGCCTATATCACTATCTGTATCTATCTATCTATCTATCTATCTATCTATCTATCTATCTATACACACACACACACATGAGAATATTGCTTGGAAGCAGAAATTATTGTTGTATGAGACACTTTGCAATTAACAGAGAAAAAAGATCATTGGTATTTCAATGCCTTCTATGGTATTAAACACTAAGAATTGTGTTAAGTGATAGGTACGCAAGCAGGTAGATAGATGATAGCTTGATATTGCTACTGATATCGATATATGCCATTTCGTTCCCATTCGTTAGGTTGTATTTTGTTAAGGACTGAGATTTAGGGAGACTCAAGCAACTTGCTCAGAGTGACACAGCCATAAAATAACAAACTCTTTATCCCTAAAGACTACTGCCTCCCCTTGATGGCATATGAGTCAGAGAATACCTTCAAATACATATACTGATTATTTGCTATGATCCTGTGGCTCAGGTGGCTCTTCTGGTCTGGGTTGGGTCAACAGGCCTGTGGCTGGGATTCAACTGGCATAGACGGGCACATTGGGTTAGCTGGCCTAGCTGGACCCTCCCTCCATGTGGTTTCCGGTCAGTCTGAGCTTATCCACATGGAGGCAGAAAGAGCGGCACAGTGCAGTAAGAGAGGCAAGCCTCAGGACACAGGTGTTTTCCAAGGCTCTGCTTGGGCCATGCTCACTAATGTCTTAATAACGAAATAAGTTATATGATCAAGGCCAAATAAAAACGCATAGAAATAGACTCCACTTCTTGAGGGGAGAAGCAGCAATAGGATAAACATATAAGAACAGAAAACTTTCTGGTCAATTTTGGAGTCTATCAGACTATGACATTTATTATATAATAGAAACCACATTTATTATCTGTTGTATATATGGATGTTGTATATTTATGTTTGCATATTAAGTATTTCTACATGTGTGTTGCTTTCGGGGCTTAGAAAGCAATGAAAGGAAACAAGAAAGATGCTTCTAGTATCTTCTCTTGACTTACATAAGAATAAAAAGACATCAAGGAAGCACAAACGAATGTCTTGAACTTGGTGCTTAATATATCCCTGCAAATTTATGTGCATTTTTTGCCCATCTTTTGCCTCCCCGACACACTGTTTTAATTCCGAATTGTTTCTAATATTTAAAAATATGAATAGTGCATGGAAAAATATGGATTTCTTTCTGGCTTCATTTGTAATATTGAAAGATCTGACCACACCAGGCCACATGACTACAGTTTACTGAAGATAAGAAACCTTTAAATGCGGTGGAAGCCACAGTTTACTAGTTTCTGCAAGCATTTTCTTGTACTTCCCTCTTCCTAGTGAGGCTGAAGGTTTAAAAAGACAAGGCATGAAAAGATGACTGGAGATTGTTTCTAAATGCAGTATATCTAGCCTCAGTGATCCTTGTTATTATTATCATCAACCAAAAGTCCCTTACCTCTGACTTAAGATAGGTAGTAATTAACATCATTAACATGAATTTGGCATCATCAATTAACTAAGGTAAGGTGTTTTTTCTTTTGGGAATTCATAAATTGCATATAATAACACTTGTGTGTATCTGCCAGTGGGGTAAAAAAAAAAAAAAATCACTTCATAGGCTAGAGATGAGAGCTTCAAATAAGTTCCATCTCTAACTGTCAAATCTGAGCAAATCACTTAACACCAAAGTATTTCCCTACCAGTTAAGAAAGAATAATAAAAGAGACTTTCATAACCTTCCAGGGATGCCTTTGGTCTTAAAAAAAATTAAGACAGATGGAATGCACATATTTCTGGGGGGGAAAGGGAGGGGAACTGGGAATCTTTAAAAGTGTGCCTCAGATTCTGCTAGGTTTACTCATGCTACTTGGGTTTAGCAGCAGAATCAACACTAAAAAGAATCTTTACCAGTATCTTGGCTTGTCAAAACTGTACTAAGCAAAACACTCGGGCTTATCTGATTGCGCCTAGATTCAGGTGCACAGGTACCAAATTACCAGGCAAGATCAAAGAGACTTTTTTCAGTCTTTTTGAGGCAGAGCGCCATATTCTTGGCCAATTTCCCACCCCACTTTTCTTGGCTCTCTGTTTACTGTTTCAGTAGAATAGAAAGATGGCCACAGTCTAAGCCTAATGTGTATGAGCTCATCCTCCATGTCTATCACAAGGGGAAAAGGTATGCATATGAACATTTAAAGGATGTTTTTGAACAATGTCTTCTTTCTATTTGAAACAAGCCTTTTTAAAAATATATGTTTTATCTTTTTTTAAAATGAAATATAATTGATTTGCAATGTTATGTATCTATCAAAATGATTCAGTTATAAATGTGCATATATATTATTTTTCATGTTGAACTAATATATGTTGAGCCCTAAAAAGAATATCTTTATATGGCACTGTGGGCTCTTGGGTTTATCAGAGCATTCTGTGTTTAAGTGGAGGTCAAAAATCAAACAGGAAAGCAAGTAATTATTCTCTAAAGCTAAGTTTTAATCTGGTTTTGGTTTCATGAGGCTGTAGTAGATTAAAGATGGCCCCTATTTTTTGCTACTTATTCTTTCTTATAATTGTTTATTTTTTTGGCCACATCATGGGGCATGTGGGATCTTAGTTCCTCCACTAGGGATCAAACCTGTGCCCTCTGCATTGGGAACACAGGAGTCTTAACCACTGGACCACATATCCTTTTAAAGAAAAATAGTAAGAATCAGCTGCTCAGTCATGTCCAACTTTTTGCAACCCCATGGACTGTAGCCTACCAGGCTCCTTTGCCCAAGGCATTCTCCAGGCAAGAATACTGGAGTGGGTAGTCAGTTCCTTCTCCAGGGTATCTCCCAAATCCAGAGACTGAACCCGGGTCTCCTGCATTCCAGGCAGATTTTTTACACTCTGAGCCACCGAGGAAGCACATTCTTTTAAAAGGTGAGGCCTATTCCTTTTCCGCTTGAATGTGGGCTGATATGATGGCTGGCTTTGACGGTTAGCTTTGACTAACAGAATGTAGTCTTGACTATACAGAAGTCAAACCGTATATTCATAACTCTTGATCAAGGCCAAGCCTGAAGCCATTTGAAGTGTTCACTCTCTTTCTTCTTGAACTGATCCATTTTGGAAGCTTACCACCAGGCTGTGAAGAGCTTAAGCCTCCACTTAGAGAGGGTCATGTAAGAACAACACAGCCTCATCCTAAATTCCCAGCCAGTCACCAGCACCATCAGCCAGGAGCAGGAAGGAAGCCATCTTGGACTTCCCAGCAGCCCTTGCGCCCCAGCCGAGACTATGTGAAACAGATGGTCTGCAGAGTTGTACTCTGACCACATTCCTGACCCCCAGCATCATGAGCAAATAAAATCATTGTTTTACGCCACTCAGTTCAGGAGTAGTTTGTTACATGGCGAGAGAAAACTGAAATACTCCTCAAAATGTTTTACTGGGTGGGACTGGTGGGAAATTGGTTACAAGTGGCTTATTTTAATTTATATGGCTGTGGTGGTGATTAAGTTTTATGTTTTCTCCTGAAGGATAACCGTAAAGTGGAGGATCTTCACATCCTCTGCACTGAAAGTAAGAATCTGACAGAGCTAGTCCAAGGAAGTCTTGAGCTATAAAGAATATCTTTTATTTACTTAGTCTTTGAAAAAGCATTCTTTTGTTCTCATAGGCGCTACTAGGTTTTGGAGAGAGGGTGTGGAGGGGGAAGGAGGGGTCAGTTTTCGCATTTGCAAAGAGTCATTTTCAATGGTCCTCTTGGGATCCATTTGCAGGGACACTCCTGGGGCAAGCAGATCAGAAATGAGCAATTCTGTTTTCCTCTATATTCTTCTGGCAGCAATTAGTGAAACAAAGGGCCTCATTAGTATCTCCTGTCTGAAATGTGTAAGTCCACTAGGTTGGCAGGATCTCTGCAAACTCATCCATTCTTTCCATGAAGCCAGTAAATGAATCACATCATTATATTTGCTTTTGTATGAACATTTCAACTGAGAATAAAACACACAGGGGTGCAGGCAGACATTCAGGATGTAATTTTTTTTTTTTCCCAAAGCATAGTATTTCCAGCCTACGTTAAGGCATCTGCGTTCACCAACTCAAAGCAGAATTTGGCAGTGAACACAAATACATTCACATAAGCAGATGAAGCCACAAGCAGGAACAGGCTGATTTCAAAGTAGGCTTTTCAATTAATGGGTGTATCTGGCATAATGTTGACATCTACATTGTAGTGAGAACTGTGGCTTTGAAATTACTTAGCTTCCTTACTGTTGTAAACCATCGTTGTGAAACTCTCAGAGTGATGATGCTTTTAAAGTAGGCTTCAGGTATGAACCAAGCCTTGTAAATAATAGAAAGTAAAATCATTTTATAAACCAGAAGGCTGAGGCATAAACCAACACTGACAAAATGAGTTGGTGCTCACTGCTGGGACAAACTTGGAATGCTTACAACAACTCAGATGCTTCTGTTCTATCTATTAGATCTCAAATTGCTCCTCAATCCATCACTTCCCTCTCAAAGTTGTACAATTATTGGTTGATGCCTATAAATAACTTTCTTATTATTTTCTCCTTTTAACAAGTAATGAGCCATTATACCCTCTCCACCCCGGGGGCTGGAATTCTCTAACTTTCATCATCATCAAAACTGGAGTTAAAATCAACAGTGTAATTAGTTTTGAGTAATGCTTTAATTATACAGTAAAACATGATATCCAACAAGAGAAAAAAAAAAAAAAAGCTCAATTTAGTTTTGACTTTTTAATGTTTTTAATTTGTTATTAAGAAATTAAATAAAAATTGCACTCAAATCCATGATGGCATTTAATTGTATAGCTAAGAAATGCTTTAGTTTAAGAGTTTATAACCACATAACTTTTTTGAGTGTTTACTAACACCAGTTGCTTTACGTGCTTTATCCCCCCTCATTGATTCTTAATTTAAAAAACCTCTTATTTAGAAATTCTATTTTTCTTTTTCTCATAGTTGAGGAAACTGAAGCTTAGCAAATTCAACTAGCTTGGCTGAGTTATTGTCAGTATAGGACACAGCGGGGATTTGAACTTAGACCTCAGTGACTCCAGGCTTGTGGTCTTAAGCTTCTTATTTACTTCCTCCCCATCAAAAATTTCATGGACAGAGGAGCCTGGCAGGCTGCAGTCCATACGCTCATAGTCAGACTCAACTGAACACTCACGCACACGCATACAATGACTGGTACCACTTGCCTTTACCTAACTCAGAAAATGAAAGCATCGTTAGTTTTCATCTAAACTGCTTTTTTTTTTTTTTAAAGAATCACTGATTGCTTAGGAATGAAAGTCAAAGATACCTGACTGTGAGTGATTCTGCAGAGAAATTCTATATTCAGTGGGATCCTGAGTACTTCCGAGACATTCGACTTTGGAAGGACAACTTCAATAACTATTACAGCAATAAAGTGACTGTATGTGAGCACAGATGTATTTTCTGTGTCATTTCATGAGTTCATACGGAAATGCCATGTGAGGAAAGGGCTGAATCCTGCTGCTTGAATTCTCTCGGATACTGTCTCCAAGTCTTATTGTGATGGAAAGTAAGACATCCTTCCTAAAGCTGCCATGCAACTCGGTGGAGGTCCAAGCCTTCTTATCCCCAAGACTAAGAACCAGTTCATTTTTCATTCCAATCCCAAAGAAAGGCAATGCCAAAGAATGCCCAAACTACCGCACAATTGCACTCATCTCACATGTTAGTAAAGGAATCCTCAAAATTCTCCAAGCCAGGCTTCAGCAATACGTGAACCGTGAACTTCCAGATGTTCAAGCTGGTTTTAGAAAAGATAGAGGAACCAGAGAGCAAATCGCCAACATCTGCTGGATCATGGAAAAAGCAAGAGAGTTCCAGAAAAACATCTATTTCTGCTTTATTGACTATACCAAAGCTTTGACTGTGTGGATCACAATAAACTGTGGAAAATTCTGAAAAGGATGGGAATACCAGACCACCTCGTCTGCCTTTTGAGAAACCTGTATGCAGGTCAGGAAGCAACAGTTATAACTGGATATGGAACAACAGAGTGGTTCCAAATAGGAAAAGAAGTACATCAGGGCTGTATATTGTCACCCTGCTTATTTAACTTATATGCAGAGTACATCATGAGAAACACTGGGCTGGATGAAGCACAAGCTGGAGTCAAGATTGCCAATAGAAATATCAATAACCTCAGATATGCAGATGACACCACCATTATGGCAGAAAGTGAAGAAGAACTAAAAAGCCTCTTGATGAAAGTTCAAGAGGAGAGTGAAAAAGTTGGCTTAAAACTCAACATTCAGGAAGCTAAGACCATGGCATCTGGTCCCATCTCTTCATGGCAGATAGATGGGGAAATAGTGGAAATAGTAGCTGACTTTATTTTTCTGGGCTCCAAAATCACTGCAGATGGTGATTGCAGCCATGAAATTAAAAGACATTTACACCTTAGAAGGAAAGTTATGACCAACCTAGACAGCATGTGGAAAAGTAGAGACATTACTTTGTCAACAAAGGTCCGTCTAGTC
The DNA here is from genome assembly GCF_016772045.2 of Ovis aries. Taxonomy (NCBI): domain Eukaryota; kingdom Metazoa; phylum Chordata; class Mammalia; order Artiodactyla; family Bovidae; genus Ovis; species Ovis aries. Next base: position 94,647,135 of record NC_056060.1, read on the forward strand.
AAGGCTATGGTTTTTCCAGCAGTCATGTATGGATGTGAGAGTTGGACTGTAAAGAAAGCTGAGCACTGAAGAATTGATGCGTTTGGACTGTGGTGTTGGAGAACTGAGAGTCCCTTGGACTGCAAGGAGAACCAACCAGTGCATCCTAAAGGATATCAGTCCTGGGTGTTCATTGGAAGGACTGATGTTGAAGCTGAAACTCCAAAACTCTGGCCAACTGATGCAAAGAGCTAACTCATTGGAAAAGACCCTGATGCTGGGAAAGATTGAGGGCAGGAAGAGAAGGGGATGACAGAGGATGAGATGGCTAGATGACATCACCGACTCTAGGCACATGAGTTTGGGTGGACTCCAGGAGTTGGTGATGGACAGGGAGGCCTGGCATGCTGCGGTCCATGCGGTCACAAAGAGTCCGACACGACTGAAAGACTGGACTGAACTGAAGAATCACTTCTGTCTTTGATGTCATTATTATTTTAGGCTTGGATATTTTCAGAATGATGGAATTAATGTGGGGAAAATTCATCTGAGCATGTCAGGAATCCTGGCATCTTTCGGAAGAAAGGAAGAAAATAGGGAAGCTTTTTGAAATCTGACCAGCCTGGTGAGGTGTGTGTGTGTATGTGTGCGTGCGTGTGTGTCTCAAGTGGAACACTTGTCCTTGTTTGTCCCCTTAATTGCATCTCATCAGCAACGTGAGCTGTTGTTCATTAGCCTCTTCTTATTGTCATTGCCTGGAAGTAGAGCATCCAGCTGGCAATTTCTAGCACTTGCTGTTTATAACCAAAGTTACATTGCTCTTGATGAGAGACAAAGAGAAAAAGAAAGAAAAAGGATGACATGTGGGAAACCAGTAACTGAAAAGATAGAATATTCATTTTGGTAAGACACAATAAGACAGTCTAATGAGTAGTCAAAGTAAAACGGTCTTTAGTTGAAAGTGTATAAGAGGATATTCGTTTTCCTGTGCTGCAAATCCATGTGATTTCAGTGTATTTTCTTCCTCATCCTTAACCTCTAAGAGGCCCTGACACACCTCTCTTTTATCCAACCATCATCAAAACGCAGAATTTGTCCGATTTGCACTGCCATCCTCACCCTCAAACACATACGTGAACTCATGTCAGTAAATATCAGCCCTTAGTTGGTGGTTTATTGAAAACGGTCTGCAGCTGTAGGACTTGCTCTGTATATTCCCCAATGCTATGTTTGCCTTTGCCTTACATGAAATTCAGTTCTACAACTGTTGATATATATTGTTGCTCAGTGCTTGAGGTACTGGTTTAATTACTCAAGGTCCAAAGTACCGACCTTCATACTAACTAATAACTCATGAAATGAAAGGAAGGAAAAGCAAAGCTGGCACAAATTAGGAATTCCAGAAGTACACGTAGACAGTGGTTGGATGTGCGAATGAGCAAATAGGAGATTTTTCCCATTCTTCTCTGGCACACGGCAAGGATAAAATTCAGAATGGACAGCAGTGGATACATTTGCAAACTAGTTCTGGAAGAACTGAGAGCCCAATGGACAGAGGTGCAGAGGGTGAAAGAGATGGAGCATAGCAGGGTTACCGTGGGTCCCCTGTGATTAGACAAGCCTGGCTCCTTACTATTCCAGAAGAGTGTAGACCACCTCTAATAATAATCCTTTAAGTGATAACTCACTTAGGTGTCTGTGAAATAATAAGCAGAACTTTTCTGTTCAAAGTTTTACCAACTTTTACAGGTAGTACAAGGGACTTCCTTGGCAGTCTAGTAAAGACTTAACCTTCCAGTGTTGAGGATGTGGGTTCATACCCCGGTCAGGGAGCCTCATGGCCCAAAACCCAAAAAACATAAAACAGAAGCAATTTTGCAGCAAATTAAATAAGGACTTTAAAAATGGTCCACAGCAAAAAAAAAAAAAAAAAAAGATTAAAAAAGTAAGTAGCTCCAGAGCTTGAATACTTAAAGTTACCACCTTGTCATGAATCACAAAACATTTTTTTTGATAGTTTTACTGAGTCCAATATGCTCCCATATATATATATATATACACACACATATATATATATATATATATATATATGTATATATTTATCAGCTGACTTTCAAATAACACAGTGGGATAAGCTGGACAAACATGTATATCCTGTAATATGGATGAGGAAAGTAGGGGTCAAGAACTTTGGAAATAATAGGTTCCAGTAACAGGGAAAATATGAGCTGTATCCTACTACAGATTAGTAGGATAACGAGTGATGGAGAATAAATTAACCCTTGGATAATTAGCCCTGATGAGACTTTAAACACAAAAGCTTTTCGCTATTGGGTGTTGAGAGCCACACAATAAAATAAAATAAATGATGACAAGTTGGATCTGAACTTCAAAGTGTTCCTTCCAAAGAGTTCATTAGTTAGTTGAGAACGAAACAAAATACAAATGTTTGTCCCACTTAAAATGTATGCCAGACTGTCCTCAACTCAAAGCCTTTAATGGTTTCCGAACCAAGTCAAAGTCAATGTTTTACAAATCGATGCTTCTTACCCTTCTGACTTCCTGTTCTGTTATTCTCTATTTTTATGAGTGCTGTGATGGTTTCTTTCATATGTCAACTTGACTGGGCTAAGGGATACCCAAGTAGCTGGTAAAACATATTTCTGAGGATCTTGGTAGAGGTGTTTTTTGCGTTGATTCAGTAGACTGAGCAAAGAGGATCCGCACTCACCAGTGTGGGTGGATATCTTCCAGTCTGTTGAGAGCCCCAGCATAACAAAAGAGAGAAGAAAGGGCGAATTTTCTCTTTTCCATTCACGAACTGGAAAGTTCATCTTTTCTTGCCCTTGGATGCTGATGGTTCCAGGCCTTTTACCCTGGGGCTTACTCTAGTGATCCTCTGGTTCTCCAGTCTTCAGACTGAGATGCCCACCCCTCCAGCCATCACCGAGCAGCGAGCTGTGCTCCCAGGGCTCTGCGACAGCTTCCCACTATCTATTTTGCACATGGTTGGCACCCCACTCCAGTACCCTTGCCTGGAAAATCCCTTGGACGGAGGAGTCTGGTGGGCTTACAGTCCATGGGGTCGCTAGGAGTCAGACATGACTGAGCGACTTCACTTTCACTTTTCACTTTCATGCATTGGAGAAGGAAATGGCAGCCCACTCCAGTGTTCTTGCCTGGAGAACCCCAGGGACGGGGGAGCCTGGCGGGCTGCTGCCTATGGGGTTGCACAGAGGTGGGCACGACTGAAGCGACGCAGCAGCAGCAGCAGCAGCAATGCATACGCCAGTGCTCCTCAATCTGTCCCGCCTCTCCTTCCCCTGTGGTGTCCGCAAGTCCATTTTTATGTCTGTGTTTCTATTCCTGCAGTGGCTCTCAGAGTAGCCGGTGCTGGAGTAGGATGCAGATCATTCTTTTGCTCTGATCAGTTGAGAGATCATAGAGTTCCATAAGGAGAAGAACCCGGAGACTAACAGCAGGGCTATTGAAGGCTTTTTCCTTCTTTTTTTATGTATGTCCATGAATGGATGATATGAAATGTGCGTATAACTCTCTAGAGTTTGACTTCTGTCTTATTTGATGAATCACTCTGGAAGCTTACTGATAAGAACAATTATTCTAAATAGGTATTAGTGTATTTTGTGGGTATATTTTATTTTTTAATACTTTTCCATCCTAACAACTTAGTCCAACCCAAAATGAATTGGTCAGCAACCAATGAACTTGAGGAAGACCCTCAGACCTCAGATGAGACTATGACACCAGCTGACACTGATTCTGGTCTTGTGACATCTTGTTATCAGCTAAATTGTGTCCCTATCAATTTCATATATTAAAGCTCTGAAGTGAAGTGAAGTGAAGATTCTCAGTTGTGTCCAACTCTTTGTGACCCCATGGACTGTAGCCTACCAGGCTCCTCCATCCATGGCATTCTCCAGGCAAGAGTACTGAAGTGGGTTGCCATTTCCTTCTCCAGAGGATCTTCCCAACCCAGGGATCAAACCTGGGTCTCCCACACTGTAGGCAGACGCTTTACCATTTGAGCCACCAGGGAAATCCCAATTAAAGCTCTAACCCCCAGTATTTCAGAATGTGGCTGTATTTGGACATAGCATCTTTTAAGCTGTAGTAAAGCAAATGAGGCTGTTAGCATGAACACTAATTTGGTGTGACAAGAGTCATAAGAATAGAAAATTTGGATACAGTCAGAGACACCCTGCTGGCTCAGGGGGTAATGAATCCGCCTGCAGTGCTAGAGACTCAGGCTTCACCTCTGGGTCACGAAGATCCCCTGGAGAAGGGAACCGCTCCCCACTCCAGGAGTCTTGTCTACAAAAGTCCATGGACAGAGGAGCCGAGCAGGCTACAGACCAAGGTGTTGCAAAGAATCGGACACAGCTGAGCAACTAACACTTTTACTTTCACACTTGAGACACCAGGGAAGTGCATGCCAAAAAATAAAACTATTTGCAGACACAGAGAAGGCAAGAACCCAGTCGAGCCTGGGATAGGAAATACAGAAACTAAGAGATAATTAATGGATTTTGTTTAATGTCACTAAGTTTGTGGTAATTTGTTCTGCAGCAATAGAGAATTAATACAACATATAATTACATCCATGTCCTCTTGGGGCTTACAATTAAGCAAAGTATGGTAACTAAACAGACAGCTGACACAAATACAAATGAGTAAATATGTGGTCTTTTCTCCATCAGTAAAATGAGGCAGACATTGGATTTAAGTGTCTGTATTTTTTCAGCTCTACCATTTTTCCCTGGCTGCTTTGTTATAATGGTTGTTTTGTCCGGTAGTATTCAATATATTAGTCAAGATTCTCTCAATGTTTGTTCTGTGTATCAGGACAGAAATATGCATAATATCTACAATGTTGAGCCACAGGAATTTTAGGGTATTGCATTTCTTTTGAATTATTGTGAAAATGTAAAAGTCACACTCAGTCGAACTTGTATATAAGTAAATACATGCGTGTGTGCTAAATTGCTTCAGTCATATTAGACCCTTTGCAACCCTGAAGACTGTATAGCCCACCAGGCTTCTCTGTCCATGGGACTCTGCAGGCAAGAATGCTGGAGCAGATTGCTATGCCCTCCTCCAGGGGATCTTCCCCACCCAGGAATCAAACTCTCATCTCTTACATCTCCTGCATTGGGAGGCAAGTTCCTTACCCCTAGTGCTATCTGGGAAGCCCCCTATGTGTAATAGTGGATAATCTTTGTTTAAGTGTATGGAGTCATTTGATAAAGCTAAATATGCAGTTTTGTAACTATACTGAATAATAGAAAAATGTTTGTAACTGTTACTCCTTACCTCAAAAACATCTTTGAGGGGACCAGCATTTTTTTTTCGAAGGCTGTGTCAGCCCTGAGTAAACCACTCTATTTACTTGTTCTTGTTATGACTCAGAGGAAGCTGAAAACCAAAAGCTAATATGTATGAGACACTATATCACGAATGCCCCCACTTCTCAGAAGAGAATTTAAGTCAAGTCTTACTGCTGATAGGTGGTCATTCATGTGTTGTGTCCAATTCTAAAGGGCATGATCTGACTGAAAAAAAACAAAAAAAAAAACAAAAAAAACACTGAAAACTGTAGATAACTGTGTCTGAGGCTGGAAAACTACCAGAATCTAGAAAGACACCAACACCTGGACGTCTACAAGTCATCCCGGGTTTGGCACCGAGAAAAGCAAGCATCTGAAACAGCTGATGAATTGCTCCAAATTTGACTTGATCACCTGCTCTTTGAAAGCCAAACTAAAGAGACCCTATCTGCTAAAGGCCAATGGCCATCTGCTTTGAGGAGCAAATTTAGTGTATTCAGAACCAAGACTATACCACTTGACTCACCTCAGCTCTTCAGAATTGTCATGTGAGCTATCATCCCAGTTTTCTGGAGGTGTTGGTGGTTGGACAGCCACTCTAAAACGGAAAGGATGCCACCCATGGGGTGATCAGACCAAGCATTCTGTGTGCACAGAGATCCTTCTTCTTGGAGGACTTCTGCCAAATTATCTCTTTCCTTTCTTTTGTTTGAAAACGGTAACACAGAAACTGTTCCACAGAATTCATTTTCCCCTTAAAACTTGGGGAGTTTTACCAACCAGAGGTGTTTGAAGGAAAGGTCATCCTGTGAAACGAATAATTGTTCCCTTGGAAGATTTTTTTTTTCCCCAAAAAAAATTCTTTATTGTAGAAAAAGCTCATTGAGCACTGGTTTCTCTCCAAAGAAATTAAGCTTCTATAGCCTATGAATTCAAATGCAGTACAGGAGACTGAGACATTTTAAGATCCATTAGGTTATCAAGCCTGTCCTTCTGCAGCCTACTTTAAATTCTCTCTGCAAGGTGATTAAAAGTAGCATTTAATAACAGGTCAGTTGACAAGTAATTATTTAGCACCCGCAGGGTGCAGAGTTCTATTCAAAATGCTCAGATTTGAAATTTTAATGTCACATAATGGGAAGGGAGACAATAATATCTTTTTCTCTGAGCATGGGAACAATATTCAGTCCTACTTTCTCCCATATTTTGGGAAGATAGGCTGTCAGAAATTATGCAAAAAGTTAATAATAAGTTACTTTTTGCAGTGTTCTCTTCTTTGTAAAATATTTTGCGTTTTGTTGTAGAATCAAAACACTCCTTATATGGAGTAACAAATAACCTTATGTTTCTATATTTCAAATGAGGAAACTGAGGCCCAGAATGACAACTTATAGATATACATTTCCTGGGCAGAAATCTTCCATCCACCGTACTCTACTTATATATCTTAATCTAGTTCATTGTTACTGAAACTTCAGCATGCTGAAGTTCATAATATAAGATCAGTTCTCCTGTATTTTAAGCTCCCTCAGTTTTCTGTATTTTCTAAGTAGTGATCACTGCAGGTAAAATTTGGGCTTATGTAACTAAGCCCAGTATAAAGGACCAGAATTCCAGGGCAGAGGTCATTTTTACTGTTTGCTTATTATTATTTCTTAGTGTCTGGGATAGAACTTGAAACACTGTAAGAGTTTAATAAATATGATTTAAACATTAAAAACATTTTTGACTCCATGATTTTCTAATAAATGTGTGCTGTATTGCCAATCTCATGGTGCTCAGCACACTAAAGACATTCAATAAACCCGTGTTCAATGATTGAATTACTGTTCAATGCATTTCCCACATATAACACTCTGGCAGCCCCAGCAGGAAAGGACATATGGCACACTTATTTGTGATGAATGTTCATTATAGCTGTTATTTTCTTGTTGTTTATTTGCTTGCATTAGTTTGAATCATGCAAAGTATCTTTGTTGCAGACAAAAACTATTATTAGTAAATGCAGTCAATTTCACATAGTTCATCAGCTTAACGCTTTCCACCGCAAACTTAATTTACCTGTTATGGTATATTTAACAATAAAATAGATAAAATATATTCTGTGCATTTGAAAACTCTAGGATTGCAAAGTGAAAAACTAGGGATGAGGAGGGGAACTCTAATGGACCAATAGATTCTGTTATTATATTGCCTTTAAAAGAGATCACTCTTAGCACCGTTAAATTTAGCTCTGAACTTGCTTATGATAAGACAAAAAAGAAAAGCATGATAGATTCAGGCTAACTTTGGTGAGCAAGTTTAAACGCTTATGATTCACACCCTATAAAATGCTGTGATGCTTAAATTCTACAGCCATAGATTTTCTTTTTCCATTGAGTTTTCTCCCAAAAGTCAGGACTTCGGTTCTACTCATAAACAAAATATTGAAGTGATTATCTAGATCCATTAATATTATTAAAACTATTTTATTGAGAAATAGATGAGCTGATTTAGCTTCACTGTCCATATGTATGACTTGTATCAGGTAACTTTGAAATTCTGTTTGACTCATAGGCTTCCTGCGTAGCTCATGCCCGCAATGCGGGAGACCAGGGTTCAATTTCTGGGTCAGTAAGTTCCCCTGGAGAAGGAAATGGCAACCCACTCCAGTATTCTTGCCTGGAGAATCCCATGGACAGAGGAGCCTGACAGGCTACAGTTCAAGGGATCACAAGAGCTGGACACGACCTAGTGCTCTTTCTTTCTTTCATGGTCTTGACCCAAATAGTTTGCACAGCTAGAAAAGGCCCCTTAAGCTCATGGTCCTAGGATCCTGAGCTACATTTTGACTTGCTTCTCTCAGTATTCCCACAACCTTTGTTACACCTTCTAACTAACAGTTAAACTGATTTATTTCTCTGAAGATTTTAACCCTCTAATTCCAACATTCTGTAGACATTCAATTTATTTCTACAATAAGATGCTAAAAGAATTGGGGTACCGTCTAATTTTTAGATTTTCTAAAACAAAATCCAAAGTTTGCCTTGAAATGGTTAAACATAAAGGAATCTCAAGAAAAAAAGGCAAAAACAACAATGTAGGACTATATTCGGTTAAACAAAATCATGCCCACTCAAAAATTTGTGAATGTGATCTTATTTGGAGACACTTTTTTGTTGATATAATCAAATGAAGATGAAGTCATACTAGATTAGGGTGGGCCCTAATGTAATGATGGCCATCCTTATAAAAAGAGGGATGTTCGGACACAGATCACAGACAGGAAAGACAGCCGTGAGAAGCCTAAGGCAGACACTAGAGCCAGACTTCCATAAACTGAGGAATATCAAGGATGGGTTTCAGACTTCTGGCCTTCAGAAATGGGAGAGAATAAATTTATTCATTTTTAGACACCCAGCTTGTGATAACTTGTTACACAGCTTTAGGAAACTAATCAAAAGATAGAAATAAAAATTGCGCTTTCTTTCCTTTCCATGCATGAGATGTCAAGGTGAAAAAAGAATTCTCAAGAATTCCAGGTGTTCTCAGTCTCCACCCATGAGAAGAATCACTGAAATTTGGAAGGTGTCAGACTTGCAAAATTTTTGAACTTGAGTTTAAAAGTGGGTCATAGACACTGTTTCTTGGATAATAAGATCTTAAAATTGTGTAGCACTTTCTACTAATTTGACCCTCAAGGAACCTTTCCATGCAGATAAGGAAGCTAATCAAACTCTCAAGTGGAAGAAGAAGCAGCTTAGGTTCAGGAGGATTAAATGACTTGCTTGAGTTGCTCAACAAATCAATAAAAAGGCCTAAATGGTAACTTAGATGTCCTCCTTCAAGTCTTTATTTTTTATGATTCAGCCATGAAGCTCACTTACTATTTTCTGACATGATATTTGACTTTCTGCTTTACACTTGGGACCAGCAACCTTGCAGGCTGGGTTGTTTAACCAGGGAGACAGGAATTCCTGGGGCTATGGAAAGAAGGGGAGATTCAACAGTCTGAAGTAACATATATCAAGTGTATGTGATAAAATATACTTGAGAGCACTGGAAAATGTATGTGCTCTGGGAATTAGATCCCTATGACAGGCAAAGGGCATTGGAGAAAATGAGAATTTAAAAGAAATGAAAGCATAGAGTCCACAAGTTGCTGAAAGTGCTCTAGGGAATATGATTTATGACCAGAAACATAAAAGACCCATAACCAACAACAGAATACAAAACAGTGGTTCCCAACTGCCAGGCCACAAAAAAGTGCCAGACTAAATGCCAGAGACTCCTCTGAGGAACTTACTAAAGACAGTGGGACCAGAATTCCTGTCCAGGGAATTCTTCAGCCCCTTGGGAGATTCTGATGCCCAGGCAAGTTTTGTCATTCTTGGTTCAGGAGAGGTATAAGGTTATGGTTTTGCAGTATTGCTCACAAGTCAAATTCTTCCTGCCCTCATTTATCCCCATCTGTAACTGCCTAATATCCCCATCAGTCAGGGACTGGGGAATGTCAGATACATAATAGACAATGAAGGGGAACTGAGGCTTTAGTTCTATGCCTCTCACATCAGCTACAGAGGCAAAACTTCCTAAGGTTTTCTTTCTTTTTTTTTTTTTTTTGGTACAGTGTTTTTATAAGATTTTTATCTCTTTTTCACTAGGTGATAGAGACTATAAGAGAATACCCATTGTTTTATCTGAAATCAAACAGTCAATTGGCAAAATCTTAAAGTAGAAAATATTTAAAATTTGTCAATGACCTCTTTTAGTATGGTTCATCCATCGAAACCCTCTTTCAACCTGTTGTGGAATATCCAATAGGCAGGCAAAGAAAGTGCAGAGGACAAATTGTAATAGGATTGAATAGTTCATGCCAAAGAGAAAACAATACTGTTGGCTTTTAGAATTTACTAGATTTATTTAATGGTTATATTGTTCATTCTGAATTCATGGCTTCTAAACATCCTAGTCACACCTCTTCTTTAACTTTTTGTCAATTACCAATTATCACATCTTGTGGATCTCTCTGTTTTCAACTACTGTCTACGTGTTCAAAATATTTTCACTCATTCCAAAATGAAAATTTCCTTCAAGAGGTTTTGATAAACTAATTCACCTGGAAGAAATGCCTCAGACTATCTCTGACAGGGATGTGTACTGTATGGGACTTTCTTCTCTGCAGCCCCAGAATTTTAGGTATAAATTATAAGTCCATAGTGCATCTATTTTGAGACCATGTTGCTTTCCAAGTTCTCCTCAAATTATATTCAAAGGCAGCTGTCCATGTTAGCTATTCTTGAAGCCATTTCGGAATGCTACAGCAAACAAACAAAATAACACAAGTGTCGGTCTCATTTTTTCTTGTTTTTAGTCTTTCTTTCTGCTAATGGGCTAGCTTAGACTGTGTGTTGGTTTATTAAATGCTTAAATCACTGCCGTTAAAGCTATTGACTACATTTTAAATTATTAGCTACCTTCAATATTGCATTTCCAATGATTTAAACTGATTTTACAAGAGTTCAAATAATGATGTAGGGACTTGAAAATCTGAGAAAGCCCCAGTGCTTTGATATTCTTCAGAACTTGAGGTCTACAGAACCTATCTCTCTTGTAATTTTTGTGGGACCCACAATCTCACTGAAAACCAGAATCATTTATCTTGTAGATTTTCACCGCATTTCACTGCTGTTTCCTGTTCCAACAAGAAAACAAAGAACAGAAGATTTAACTTAGAGTTAAATTCAAAAAGTTCTTAGTATGGGATTAGACAGATTTGTAAAAAAAATTTCACTTCTTTTCCTTCTTTTAATCATACATACACACAAACACACACACACAGAACAATATGGCTTTACAATCAGGGAAGAAGGCAGTTAACTTCTAACTGTTGCATGGATTGAAAATCACCATAAATATTAATAAGAGAATAAATTCGGATCCTGGATCTTTAAGTTTTGGAATCTATCCAAGGTACAGTTAGGAACAGAACAATAGGTAATGATGGCTAATTAGCCCCTGCTTCGGAATTTCAGTTCCCATAGGATGCCTCTAATGATTATTTCCCACTACCATTACCTGCAGAGGGTTGTATAAATTGAAGGGCTCAATGTGATGAAACTGGCTCTTTCCAGACTCCCTAACTTTATTATTATCAATGGATTTTTATATAAAAGCAATGAAGCACCTTTTCCTGACTCAAACTTAAAAGAAATAACAAGATGTTTCAAGTGTACGTATATATGCTCCCCGTAAGATACACATAATTGGAAATAGTAAACAAGTTCTTTAAGAAATAGTCTTCTATAAAGATGACTAGATTGCATAACCAGTATGGAAGACAGGCGTAACTTTTGCCCAGTATATACAATGGCATTTTCATCCTTAGATGGGCCAGGCCAACCTGGTTAACCAGAGACCCTATAATTTACAGTAGTTGTCTTTAATAAGACCACTGAGAGACATGGGAAAGTAGACAGAAAGCAGGGGGAGTGAAAGTGGTTCTATGACAGAAAACAGAGGCTTCTAAATGCAGTTTCGGAAGATGGAGAAGGGTATAGTAAAAAGTAGCATAACAGCCATGTCTATAGAAACAGTCTTTACTTCTAAGCTTTCATTAAATCAAATACTAAGTGGCAGTTACTGAAATACAATAGGCACATTCAGACTCTTGACAACTCTCAACCATGCTGGGCTTTATAAACCATTTGTCCCAGTTCACATGATGTCCCCACCACATGAGGCGACTGTTTTGCCACAGTCTTAAATGCCATGTGGAACAATCTAGAGTTCTTGAATGGCTCAATTATTTTGAGGTAATTCAAGACATCTCTATTGAGGCATCCAGTATTCAACCTGCGTTTAAATAAGACTCTAGGGTCCTGAAAAGCATAAATGTATGCAATAGACAAGTTATCATCTGTTTCGGAGGGAGTAGGGCTTTACTTCCTGACTTAGAATTGTTCAGTTGTGGGCACACATGTAAGATACTGGGCACAATGAAAAGTCTGATGCTATAAATATTTATTACACAATGGGGTTCAGAGAGGCCTGCACTAAGGAGCTGAAAAATAGGCAAACAGAATCAATGGGCAGCATTTTGTTTATCCTTCCTGGTTCTATATTGTTCAATGTAGCAATTCCTTCCAGCAATTCCTAAAACTGTTTCACATTTGTCTGGGGTTGATAAGCAATGACACTGTATTTCACCAATTTGGAAACTGAGGCTTGGACATCAAGCTGACTTATTGCATAGTTAACCCTAGATTGATGATGTTTCCTAGAGGTTAGAAAAAGAAAGTAGCCATAAACTGGAGTGGAAAAGTCCCTCACCAGGTGACAATCAACATGATATTTCTGCTCCTTGACCCCTTTACTCAAACTTGTCCTCTGTGCAGTCCTTAGAAACTGGAGCTATCAGGCACACTGGACAACAATTCAGAGACGCTTAGAAAGATTCACCTCATGAGAGGGTCTTTTAGGGTATATACGTGTGTGTATACAGACTGGCCGTTTTAAATGACATGATCTTAGTCATGGTCTCTTTTGTAAACAACCACATTTTACCCACAATGTTTTTCATATTGATATTGTCAGGGTGATGATATCAAATCAGAATAAACTCTTCACATATCCTGGAAGAATTGCAGCCGAGATATGGAAAAATATTTCTACTGGCCAGGGCATTAGTAGGTCTCATGATATTAAGGAAGCACCATGTATACCATGGTTGGGAGTGCAGGAAGCTGAGTTTGGGGGATTGGAGTTAAAATCATTTCTAGTTGGTCCTAAGAAGTGATTGAGGCTGATCTACCAATCTTTAGGGTTTAAAATGCTGCAACGCATTCTACACACGCCCCTTCCCTTCCCTGCAAAACTGGGCTGATGTTCTGTTGTGAATTCTTTTCTCATCAGGGCTACCCTTTGTGATAATGTTCAACAACCATTAGCCTACATGAAATTACTTTTGAGCCTTGAACAGAATTATGGAGAAAGGAAGCTGGATCAAGGCTCTGCAACCTAGCGAAGATTTTGCGTATTGCAACTAAGACTCTGCACAGTCAAACACCAATCAATCAGTAAAATAAGGTGGGGGGCGGTGGGGGGAAGTTCCTGGAAGACAAATGGATCTTTTCATCCTTCCTCTAATCCCAGATCCAGGGTCCATGTTCTTTCCTTTCATATGGAGTCTAGCTTATCTTCAATCCAATTCGATATAACTTATCCCATCAAGTCTCTTCAGAATTGTTACCTATGTGTTCAAGCTCAGTCATTTAGTTGCGTCTGACTCTGTGATCCCACGGACTGTAGCCTGTCTGGCTCCTCTATTCATGGGATTTTCCAGACAAGACTGCTGGAGTGGGTAGCTATTATATCCTCCAGGGGATCTTTCTGACCCTGGGATCCAATTCACGTCTCCTGTGTCTCCTGCATTGGCAGGCCCATTCCTTACCATTGAGCCACCTGGGAAGTCCCCTATGTAGTGCTTTTATAAATCTGTGGGATTTGGGGAAGGCAGTGAGGAGAGGTATGAGAGCATTTACAAAGATATTAACAAAGCCCTTGGGAAATATAAGAACAATAAGAATCAAATAAAACAGTATTAATTATCAACTGGCATGCATGTCTGTGTGCATGCTTACACACACACACACACACACACACACACACACAGGGCAATCTTTTCGACGATCAGATGAATATGTAACAGAATCCTATGGATGAGCCCATTTCTAACTCTGGGTGAGTCCAGAGACTGGAGCTCTCTCTTTTCAGAGCTTCCCCCAGCACCTCGTATAATCACATCAAAGGTAAGGCTACTTTTTCTCCCTGAGGCTCAGCTATTAATGTTAACCCTCCCACAGCAAATTCATCCATGTTCCTGATCTTAGGATTCTTACCTTGTTTCTTTTTAGGCTTATTCTACACAGTAATCATCTGGCTTAGGCATAATCACGTGAGAAACTTTCAAAAACTTGATTATTACAGAATGTTTCAAAACCATACAAAATCTAGAGAACAGTGATGTCAGCTCCCTCATTCCTCCCAACATTTCGCTTCAATATATTTCAGTTCATGGCCAAATTTTTTTCACTTCCTAATCCCCCAAATTCATTTGAAGTAACTATCAGACTTTTTATCATTTCATCCAAAAATATTTTCCAGTACATATTTTAGAAAAAAATATTTGGAGGTATAATTACATACTGTCATCACACTTCAACATACCATTAATTCCTCGATAGAATGTAATATTCTGTCAATTTTAAAATCAATTATTTCATAAACTATTATTTCAAAGCTTGTTTGATGTTACCAGAACTAGAATATGGTTATGGATCTCAATTGGTAGTTGATATGGTGTTGGACAGGGAGGCCTGGCATGCTGCAATTCATGGGGTCACAAAGAGTCAGACACGACTGAGCAACTGAACTGAACTGATACGTTTCTTAAGTGTCAAACCAGTCAATCCTAAAGGAAATCAGTCTTGACTATTCATTGGAACAACTGATGTTGAAGCTGAAACTCCAAAACTTTGGTCACCTGATGCGAAGATCTGACTCATTGGAAAAGACCCTGATGTTGGGGAAGATTGAAAGCAGGAGGAGAAGGGGATGGCAAAGGATGAGATGGTTGGATGGCATCAAGGATTCAATGGACATGAGTTTGAGTAAATTCTGAGAAATGGTGAAGGACAGGGAAGCCTGTTGTGCTGCAGTCCATGGGGTCACAAAGAATCAGATGTGACTGAGCAACTGAACCACTGCTGCTGCTGCTAAGTCACTTCAGTCCTGTCCGACTCTGTGCAACCCCACAGACAGCAGCCCACCAGGCTCCCCCGTCCCTGGGATTCTCCAGGCAAGAACACTGGAGTGGGTTGCCATTGCCTTCTCCAATGCATGAAAGTGAAAAGTGAAAGTGAAGTTGCTCAGTCGTGTCCGACTAGTAGCGACCCCATGGACTGCAGCCTACCAGGCTGCTCCGTCCATGGGATTTTCCAGGCAAGAGTACTGGAGTGGGGTGCCATTGCCTTCTCCGAGCTGAACCACAAGTGTCTTTTAAAATATCCCTGCCCACACCCTCTTCTCTTTTTCTTTCTCTCCCTCTGTCTCTGCTTCTGTCTCTCTTTCAACCTTACTAATTATTCCTTGAGGAAATGGATTGTTTCTCCTTTTTCTCACCATCTGGACTTCTCTCATTATCTTCCTGAGGCGTTATTTTACACTTACTCTACTCTGTTGCTTGTATTTTCTGAAAATGTATCTAAGTGCTCCATCAATTTTAGGTTTGAGCTTCTTGAAAAGAAGAAGTCATACCATATTTGGTAGTCTCTGTTGCTGTGATGTTAGCAGTGATTAATGATTATTACCGCAATTCATTATGCCATAACGAGTTACAAAATAATGATATTCTAATTTCTTATGTTAGCATTCCTATGATATTCTAGTTCTAACATTCCTGGACTATGCATCTTAAAAGAATCTCCTCCATCCAACTCCAAATACCATTGCATTTGGAGTTAGAGATCTAACATAATGAATTTTGGGGTAGGGGGTTGGAGAAGGACAATTCAATTCCTAGCATAAGGTTACATAGCTAAATTGTAAATTCATTTGGAATAAATTGTCTGTAATGCCACCAACTGAAATAAAGACATATATTATTTAATTTTACTCTAGATTTCTGCTCTGCTCTGCTGCTAAGTCACTTCAGTCCTGTCCGACTCTGTGCGACCCCATAGACGGAAGCCCATCAGGCTCCCCCCATCCCTTGGATTCTCCAGGCAAGAACACTGGAGTGGGTTGCCATTTCCTTCTCCAATGCATGAAAGCGAAAAGTGAAAGTGAAGTTGCTCAGTCGTGTCTGACTCTTCATGACCTCATGGACTGCTGCCTACCAGGTTCCTCCGTCCATGGGATTTTCCAGGCAAGACAACTGGAGTGGGGTGCCATTGCCTTCTCCAACTCTAGATTTCTAGGCAATGTTAATTTTGTTTTGTAATTATGTAAAAATTTTCATGAATCCAAACTGAATTACACAAAAGTAGATATCATGACAGAAGATTATTTCCGATCTAGTACCTCTTCACTATTTCTTCCCTCCCATGTAGAGAACATTACAAAAATGTATTGCTTATTCTTTTAGATAGCATATTTAAGAGATATATTCTTAGGAACAAATTTCAGTCTACCAAATTAGAATAATAATAATTCTAGCAAGTTAGAATCCCAGAGGGAGGCCAGATGACTCTGATGCACATATCTGATTACAAATCCTACATACTCTTCTTCAATGATGTCATTTATTCCATGCTTTCTGTTATAACTTAAAAGCCAGTGACTCAAAAATCTATTTCTAATCTTCAGTCTCTTTTGGATAATGGGCTGTTGAAAAAACCAGATAACATAATGTCATCCCATCTTAATATATTCAAAGTAATTTTATTTGTTAAGTATATCCAAGTATCTATGTTGACACATTCTCAGAGGTCCATAATTCTTACCTTTTTCTTACACTCTATATCAATCCTGACGTTTCTTCAAAGTTGTTCCTCAAAGTCAGTCTTTATCTTTACTAACCTAACCTTTGTCAGGACCAGGGTTTCTCACTCTTGGCACTATTGGCATTTTTGAGTAGATAATTCTATGTCACAAAGAGCTTTCTTGCACTTTGCAGATTTTCTAGCAAGGTCTTTGTTATCTTCTCTCTTAGGTGTTATCAGCCTCTTAGGTGTGAAAGCAAAAATATATCCAAACATTACTAGGTGTCCCGTGTGTGTGTGTGTGTGTGTGTGTGTGTGTGTGTGTGTGTGTGTAGGTGAACTGTGTGGGGTAAGGTGCAGGGCAGATGGAGAATCTCTTGTCTGAAGCATCATCATTTCACTCTTAGACTATGACAAACCCTCAGGCCTGGTCTACCTGCTTCTAAAATTATTGGTCTGCCACATTACTGTATATTACAAAACGCATCCTTCTTAGTCCCAAACTTTGTTTTTTCTATGGGATATAGGCAAATACCACAGTGGGTTCTACACTGTTCTTGACTGAGAGTCCGTTCCACCATCATCTTCTGCCACTGACTCCCTACCCTGCCTAGGTTCATCCCATTCTGTTGTGGCAGCTGCTCATCCCGCCTCTCCAAATCTTCCATTTATTTCTCTTCAATTTACACACATACTTTTTCTTCAGCTATATACCACTTGCTTTTTCAGGTGGAAAAGCTTCTAGTCCCTCTTTCTGTAATCTTTATTTCCTTCTTATTGCTCTTTCATTGCACGGTGCTGCATGTTGCTGCTTAATTCCTCAACCAGGGATTGAACCCTCAGCCCTTGCATCAGGAGCACGGAATCTTAACCACAAGATCACCAAGGTGGTCTCTCTAATCACTCTTTAAGCTGGTTTCCAAAATTTGTTTAGCGAATGAGGCCTTTTCCTTTACCCCCATCTCAAGTACAATACCAAAGATATCATATTGTAACTATTTATACTCTCTCTCACTCATTCCAGGTAGCTCCCCAAGGGTGGCTGGATTTATTCACAGTGCTTACATAGTACCCCAAAGGGACACCTACTTGTATCTTCACCTTCACCCTTCTAGAATAGTCTATGTCAGTAGAAGTAGAGAAAAAAAAAAGTGATAAAGTCATTCCTTTGAGATCTGCAGCCTGCTGGATTTAAAGGGACTGACTGCATGTGATCCAGAAAACATATCACTCAAAATGCTTCTTTCAGAGTTACTTTTAACTTTTAAAAGCATTTTATTACTGCTAGAATTTGAAATAAAACTTAGTAGTCCTTAACAGAAGAAAATGGCACCCAAGGCATTTCTAGAACTGACTGCAGAGTGTGCCTGTGGTGCCAGCAAAGGTCTGTTCCTTTTGACAGCACAGCCTCTGATCTGTAGCACTGAACTTCATTACTCACCTGTGCCTTTCAAGGGTGGCTGCTGTCTACTGGTCCATGCATGCCCTTTCAAGGATTCTCAAAAGAGAATCAGGGTGATATTGAGATGTTGGCAATGTTAGCCTGTCTGGAAAGAAAGTTGTACTTGATATGATGGAGATGATCTGACCAGAAAGACACAGGGAGGTGGGAAAAATAAGCTCTATTTGAGTCCCTCACTAAGTTGCATACAGCAAAAGAGCACTTGCAAAAGTTAGAAACAAAACTAAATGAAATATGGATTGACCATTTTTAAGAGCTATCTTTCTTTATGAAAGTTTATTCTTAATTTTAGCCTTTGCTATTATAGTCATGATAGTTATATAAGCTTCCCACTTTCTAGATCAAGTGGGAAGAAAAGGAAAAAAAAAGTGAACATTAACTGAAAGTATTTCATATGTGAACAATAATATAACAGAGGAGAACCAACTGGACTCCCTGTTGAATCTACTCCTTGAGCTCTAAGCTTTTACACTGTCTCCTGTGTTTAGTCACTCTGGCTCTGCACCTTTGTAAAAGCATGTTGCTTTTACATGACAGCCCATTCTCAAGGCTCTATTCTATAAAGGTATACACTTTTCCATTCAAAATCCCATGGACGGAGGAGCCTGGTGGGCTGCGGTCCATGGGGTTGCTCTGGACATGACAGAGCGACTTCACTTTCACTTTTCACTTTCATGCATTGGAGAAGGAAATAGCAACTCACTGCAGTGTTCTTGCCTGGAGAATCCCAGGGACGGGGGAGCCTGGTGGGCTTCCGTCTATGGGGTCACACAGAGTCGGACACGACTGAAGCGACTTAGCAGCAGCAGCGATAAAAAATGCAGAACAGAAAATAACAATTGCCTTGTTGGAAGTTTATAAGAATATTGTGACCAGACCTACTTGGAGAGTTACAAGAATAAAGGATTCTTGCACCAAGAAGTTTTCAACAACTGGCTTCTTAGTATAAAAGAAGCCTGAATTCTAACCTAGGTAAGATAGTTCTTTGGGACACTAATTCACCATCTTGTACTTCTGCTGGCTCTTCAAATAAAAATCAATATTCCTTGCTCCAGCACCTCATGTCTTGATTTATTGGCCTGCTGTACAGCAAGCAGTGTGAGCTTGGGCTTTGTAACAATAATGCTGTGAAGAATGCAATATCTGTTACTTGGAAACTGAGGCTCTGTGAGATTAGTGCTGTCCTTATGGACACAAAACTGATAAGCCTTGACATATAATTCAAATATGATTCTTTCTGTCTCTAAAAGTCTATACACGTTTAGTTACCTCTTATTTAGTTACCTTCCCTTTATCACGTTTGGGGCTTAAGTGCAATTCTTTATACCTACTGCACTGGGGTTGAGTACGGAGACTTGTGTTCACTATGTCATTTCGCCATATTGGTAGAAAAATGCCCTTCAATTGGTTGACTTTGTTCTTCACACCTGACTAGGGATGAAAGAAGCAGGTGAGGGTTACTCAAAAGCAAAAACAAACACAAACAAACAAAAAAACAAAACCCTAGTACTTGTCACCGATTAGGGAATGGTTAGAATTAAGAAACTCTTGTTCAAATGCAACTATCCAAAGAATGGTTAAGTCTAAAAGTAGATTATGTTCATCAGGAACGGAGTTTGTTTTACACGATGGTATTTTTAAATTCTTGCTCATGAGGAGAAGCAGAAGAACATTTATATTAAGGACAGAATCCAATCCTTGCAAATTCTTTCCTGTTTCTGCTAGTAAGACAAGGCAATGCACAGCTGATATTGTTTGTAAGAGCAAGGAACCTAAAATCAATCTTGGAGAGAAAGTCTTGACATCAGGGCTTGAGAAAGTGAATTTAATCATTTTGTACGGAGTATTTTCACCCTTCATGTCTAAAGAGAAAGTGGATGAAAAGATATAGGGCCAAGGGAGAAAATGTACAATGAAGGGGGCTAAAGATCACACTTTTTTGGTTCATTTTTAATTTTTCCAGAGGCTTTATAAAAATGAATTCTAGAGTCTCACTAAAATTCACCAAAGTGATATGAAGATTTTAGATGTGGCCACCTCCCCATCTCTACTGCTCTCTCCACTGTGAATGTAGTACAAAAGACTAGCCACTCCTGTTGGAAGTGTATTGAATAACTCAAGGAAGGAGAAACTGATTCTAAGAGTTGACCACCAACTGGTAAGATTTACTTGTGAGTAGCCATTGATTCAAGATCTTCTCTTGATACTACGCTTAGAGATTTATCTATGCTGATTCACAAAAACATCCTGTGAAGGTAGAAAACTGGTATAATTACCTCCAGTTTATAAAAGCAGAAACAGAGCCTTAGAAACAAATCAACATTTCCAGAAATACATAGCGACAAGGGAGAAGAACCCAAGTCCAGAGCACTTTTGGTTTGGACAATGTGATTTTACACAATCAAGAAACAGTATTTCTCTTGGGTCTGGGCCTTCCTTCCTGCTGATGCTTGGTATTGCATGACCTTTGCAACACGTCAGCACAGACAGATTATTGTAAGAAATCGCAGCGTATTTACCAAGAAATAGTTCCTTGGTAAATTACATTTGGGAAAACAAGAGGCTAATCTATAAGAGATAC
The DNA here is from genome assembly GCF_016772045.2 of Ovis aries. Lineage (NCBI taxonomy): Eukaryota > Metazoa > Chordata > Mammalia > Artiodactyla > Bovidae > Ovis > Ovis aries. The sequence goes on from NC_056060.1 coordinate 94,667,964, forward strand.
TAACAATTGTACTATAACTGGTGATCACTGGTAATAATAAGACTTAAGAGCTATGGGTAGCGTTTTAAACATACAGTATCTACTTAACTAAAACTATGCAAATTACAAACACGTCTATTGAAAACTTGGAACTGTGAGTAGATACATCCATTTACCACGTGTAGTAGCTATTACATCATAAGAATATTTCCAGTCATCTGCTAATATTTTAAGACTTTCATTATAGTTAAATAATATGCATAAGACAAAATTTTTCTTCTTTTAAAGTGACAAGAAAAGACATGCGAGGTTTGATAAATGTTCCTTTATGACACTTGCAAACTAAAACCGACAGGGGATATAAAATGCTTATAAAATTCAAGCAGTTAAGGACTTACCTCCAGTAACTGGCACTCTTTCCCAGTGCTGAAAGGTGTTTAGTTTTAGTAATCTCAACAGACAGACAGATAGATGGACACGCACACATCATATATTGATTCTCCGGAAAAAAAAAAAAAATCAAGTAATGTCTCTGCCTTCTACATAGTTAAGAGTTACTATGATGAAAGATGTTCATAGCGTGGTGTTTGTGTGTGTAGTTTCAATTGCTTGTTGTCACTGCATTTTCAGCATTTGAAAATAACGATTTAGCCTAGATTCTCTTTATGCCTGCAGCTCCTAACTTGTGCTGACTCATAGTTTATATTCATTAAATGTGTGATATTTGTTTGACTAGTTCTCAATCTGGCAGTTATTATAGTTGATGGTGCCATTCAGGACCTCTCAAAAATTGACGCGAATGCAGAGAGAGCTGATGCAGTGGTGGGAATGTACAGGCAGATTATATACATAAAGAAACAAGCCTCTTTTATCTACCCTAACTTAGCCATCTCAAACTCTTTATTCTTTGGGATAAATATTGATTTATTGAGCTTAGAATATGTATAAAGGCCCTGAGTGAAGGGTGCTACATATGTCTTGTCATTTAAACCTCAAAATAGCCTTGTCTGGAAACTATAATATCCTGGTTTTATGAGTAAAGACACTTATATTCAAAGGGGCTTAGCAATTTGTCCAAGGTCAAAATCACTTAATTTAGAAAAAAAAAAAAATGACAGCAAGAGAAAATTACGATTGCATGGCCAGCCCATAGTTCTCTTTACAGTCCATCAATTCCACCTCTTTATGCTAGCATAACATTTCCAGGCTACAGTTCTGAAAGGAGAGGTCAAAGGAAGAAGAGTCCATAATAAAGCAACCTGAGCCTTTAAAATTCACTCTGACTTATGCTGACAGTTCTCTCTGATCATATGCTGCTCCGCTACCTAGTTTAATTTCTGGGGTTTCCGTTACCCTCTCCTCCTAGATTCCTGAGCTCACTTTCCTGTGACGTCCTCTGATACCTTCCAAACTTGAGTATCTGTGCCCCAGACCTCTACCCGTTGCCTCAACTCCAATCCATTTTCACAACTTTATATTCCTAACATTGATCTAATATTGATTGATGTACCAGTTATAATGAATTCAGCCTTTGCCACTCAAGAGAAAGTCCCAGAGACCTTTTCCCTCAAAACGAAGGACTTGACTCCAAGCTAGAGGTGAATCTCAACATCTAGGACATCCAAATCCTTGTTGGGGGAAGGAAATGGCTCCAGTATCCACTCCAGTATTCTTGCCTGGAGCATTCTATGGGGAGGCCTGGTGGGCTACAGTCTGTGGGGTTGCAAAGAGTCGGACATGACTGTGCGATTAACACACACACACACACACACACACACACACACACACACACACACACACCACACATCCTTGATCTTGTTTTTGTATCACTTTGAGGAAAGTCTTTCTCCCATTTTCCACTCTCTGCTTTCCCTAAGATTTCACATGCAATCACTGTGGGTCACTCCAGCTTTTCTCTCTCTCTCGTCTCTCTCTCTCTTTTTTCAATGAGTTCTCCTTCCTTTTCCTGCACTAGTTAACAACAATTTAATTTAAGGGTCCTCACCCCCCCAGGCCACACACGGTGGTGGTCCATGGCCTGTTAGGAACTGGGCCACACAGCAGGACATAAGTGGCCGGCTGGCCAGTGAACAAAGCTTCATTTGTATTTAAGGCAGCTCCCCATCAATGGCATTACCTCCTGAACTCCGCCTCCTGTCAGATAAGTAGGGGCATTAAATTGTCAAAAGAGCTTGAATCCTACTGTGTTTCAATCATCCTGAAACCATCTCCCCCCACCCCACCAGGTCAGTGGAAAAATTGTCTTCCACGAAAGCAGTCCCTGGTGCCAAAAAGCTGGGGACTACTGTTTTAAATTATCCAATTTGACAGCAAAGCCCACAGGTCCAGGGGACTGCTTAATAATGTAAGCTCATCCCCAGAAGGGATTTCGTTGGAGCACAACTCTAGTATGAGCAGTAAGAATAGTGGGTATTGGTGGTGGTCATCGAATAAACAACAACAAACACTGGTTTTGTGACTCACTAGATGCCTCGTAATTTGCTGAGTCCTCTGTATTCATTCTCTCTTTTAAGTTGCACAATAATTTCCAGAGAGACAGTGCCTCTGCTTTTAAAATGTGGAAAATTGTAGCTGAAAAATCTTAATTGCCCAAGATCACATGGCACAGTCAGAATTCAAATGTGTGTTTACTTAAATCTAAACATCTAGCTATTAGGTACTGTCAGCCACTTCCTCCCTTTAGTATCTCTCTCTACCACTCATACTTTGCCTTATTTTATTGGAGAAAAGAAGGATTTGTTCACTTCTCATAACACGTGCAAGACCACACAGCTAGCGCATAATAGGGCCAAGATATCACCTTGCCTGCCTGAGTCTTTCTATGATACCAGGTGAAAACATTCTTGAAGGGATGATACATAAAAGTATGACCATCTTTATAAATTTGAGATACGTTTCAATAAAAAATCATAAATTCACTGAGAATATCTAGCCTTAGTTCAAAGAAACAACGTTTATCTCTCCCTAGAGCCACTTTACTGGCAACCTGAGTCATTTTAGTGAGCCGGGGGACCCAGTCATTTCAATGCCTGTTGCCCTGGATGACTGTCTTTTACAGTCTCGCTGAGTGCTCAAGTCAGAACCCTGACAGACCTGTTAATAGGCAATGCTTCTTTGGGGAAGCCAACAGGAGGTGTGTGCAAGATTGCAGAACTCCCAGGGCTTTAAATTGTCTGTCACAGTGAGTCAGCATCTCCCAGGAACAGAATGCACAAGCCCCAAGGAGGAGATTCCTGAGTCTCACCCTGCAAATATGACATTACAGACACAGCTTTTAAAGACCAATGCTGTTCACTGTATTTCCACTTGGTCTTTGTTCCTAGGACCTCCAGGAAATATTTTGCCCCAGTATATAGCATATGTGGAAGAATAGATAACTGCCTCTGGATATATCCTTTAATATCATGCGGCTACATATCCATTCCAAACTCCCTAACTATCCCTTTCCCCATCCTCCCCCACAGCAACCATAAGCTTGTTGTGCCGTATTTAAAATGGATAACCCACAAGGACCTACTGTATAACACTTAGAACTCAGCTCAGTGCTACATGGCAGGGAAAGGGAGTTTGGGAAAGAATGGATACATGTATTTCTATGGCTGAGTCCCTTCACTGTTTATCAGAAACTATCACAAAATTGTTAACTGGCTATACTCCAATATAATATAAAAAGTTAAAAAAGAATTGTCAAGTGGCCACTCAGTGAGAGTCTGGGGGAATTTGCAGGGAGCTAGCTGCTTTCAGAGAACAATAGGAATATAAAAAAAGTTTCCCACTGAAACCAAAGGCAGTTGGTCCTAGGACTGGATTTGATTTAAAAGCAAAACATAACACTTGAATCATTTCCATAGTAAGAACTTTTCATTTTCTCATGATGCTTAAGTAAAGCATAATAAAGTTTAAAAAGCAGTGGAGGATCTTAAATTCAGTAAAAGACCAGTAAGGCTCTTTAAACATTTTAAAACCTTGAGCAGGGTACTTATTCTCTCAGACTCTCAGTTTCTCTATCTGCTGAAATGAAAAACAGAGGCAAAACACTGTTTTCTTTTGAGTTTGATGAATTGTACTCCAAGGCACGTTGTGTTTTTTGGTACTTAAAACGCTCAGCTCAGGCCTGGACAATCTTGTGTTGCCATACTGCAGTTATAGCGGCACTTGCATAGCTTATGATAGAACACCAGGTCAATCACTTGTTGGATGAATGACCTTGGACTAGGTACTAAACCTCTCAGTGTCTCCATTTTTTTCAATTGTAGTATGAGGATAACAATAGCAACTATCCCTAAGTGTTGCTTAAAGATTAAGTCAATTAATATGTACAAAGTACTCAGAATAGTTCCTGGAAAAACTCCATGCATACATGTTTCTTAAACAAATGTGAGTTTTTACCCAGTGTCTGGGAAAGAACCTAGAGTCCACGCTCCACTGAGCTTAGCGTAATTGCTCGGAAGTTTTCCTGAAACAAGGATCCTCTAACACATAACCCATTTGACTCATTCTTGTTACCTGCCTGATATTTGCAGCCTGCAGGCTTTTGCCTCTGTGGCTCCTGTTTGAACTGTTATACTTCCAACGTCACTGCATTTTAACGAAAGGAAGTGTATCAGATTGACTCACCTGAGAAAAAAAATGAGGCTCTTATATTTTCATAGACTGTCTCTAGAATCTGTGTAGAGCTCCACAACCCTAACTTTGCACCCCAGATACTAACAATAGAGTCAGTTCTGCTCTCATCTGTCTTGGTTTTCATTGAATGTTGGAGTCTAGACTATTAGCACCTAGCCACCTGCCAGGAGGGTTTCAGAAAGGGGGCTTGGGGAGGAGGTGGGTAAGGAAAAAAGCTCCGAAAGGATTCCTATTTGCTTGCTAGGTCTTACTTTCAATAGAGTTATTGAAAACTCATTATAGTAACTCTTAATGGCATTTGCCAAGCACTAGCCTCTGTTCCAAGTGTTTTTCACATGTTGATCTCTAAAACTCCATGAGGCAGCTCCTATTACTAACCTGCTTCACAGGAGGAGTAAACTAAATCTGAAATCTTAATGTAATGTGCCAACGTCACACTGCTGTGTGCGAGGGAGTGCTTAGTCACTCAGTCGTGTTCAACTCTTTGCCACCCCATGGACTTTAGACCCCTGGACTGGAGCCCCCTGCCAGGCTCCTCTGTCTATGGAATTTTCCAGTCTAGCGACTTCTAGAATGGGTTGCCGTTTCCTACTCCAGGGCATTTTCTCCCCCCAGAGATCCCACCCACGTCTCTTGCGTCTCCTGCATTGGCAGGTGGAGTCTTTACCACTGGGCCACCAGGGCAGCCCAAGCCACACTACTGCTAGGTGGTAAAGCAAGATTTCAAAACCAGGAATACAGGCTTACACGTGGGTACATACACAAGCAGACAGTGCAGCTAGGCAGAAATTTAATTTACGACAAAATGGGTACCCTGGCACATAGTCTATGGTCTCAGTTTCGCCAAGTAAACTTGAGCCCAAATCCGTGTTTTATTGCCTGTGTGCCTTCTGTAAGATCTTAATCTTTCTGAGTTTCTCCATTTAAATAGAAACTCTCCATAGAAATGAAAACAATATTGCCTGCCTATTGTGATATGAGACAATGTGTATGAGATACACAGTAAATGCTCAAATGATTTTTTAGCAATGACGATAAATAGTATTAATCAGCAAGCATGATGGCCATGATGTAAGGAAAGTGTCTAAAGCAATACTCAACTCTTAGCTAGTTATCAATATATATTCATTTCGTCTCTTTCCAATATAATGTACTGACTATCCTCATGACAAGCATATTTCTATAGCCAAGATTACAGAGTAACCTGAGGAAAACAGACAAGCTCTCAAGGGAAGTAAAACAAATGGAAATGCAAGAAAAGATCACTTCTCCAGAGAGAACTTTTCTTCAGTGGTAATACTGAAGAAAGAATTTATTCATATTTAATGGGGACAAACAAATATTTCAGGATGATGTAAAATTGGAGTCAGTTCCTTTGTCTAAGGGGTTTAGATTATTTTTGAACTGTAAGGTTCTGTTCAATTACTTTATTTTCATGAGAAGAATGAGAAAATCTAGTAAGATTTCACAGGGTTCGGAATACCAATATTGAACACAGAAGTTATGCTCAAGTAACTGTCATACCCTGAGGTGAGGCCTCCAGGACCAGTTAACGGCAGAGCAGTTCCTCAGTTCTCTTGGAATCAATAGACTGGCTTAACTTCTGTATCTTCTAAAGATCTTTAGAAAATTGTCTTTGGTTAAATGCGGTTTGGTGTTCATAGCTCACTTCCCCTTCTTGATGCCTTGCTATTATGCTGCATTGTCCAAAGTAGGTGCCGATAAATCATATTTATATTCATCATGCTGAAAAGTGAACCAAACACTACCTTTTCTGATGTAGTGAAAAATCCATTAATCAGGACTTAATTAACCAAAATCATACATTAAAAATCTATTTCAAGCCATTTTCTATCAGCAATTCACCTTTAGAAATCAGATCAGGGTTCTCCACTTAGTGTCTTACCATTGCTGAAATCAAGAAGTCACCCAGACTGGGACTTCCTTTTATTGCTTGAAATCCACTTCAAGTTCATGTCTGTTCTGTTTCGTTTTTCTGAAATTCAGTTTCCTTGTGGCTGTAGAACTGAGGTCTCCACTCTGCTTCTGGCTGTCAGTCGAAGGGCACTGTCAGTTTCTAGAGTTTCTTACAGCTTCCTGCAGCCCCGGCTCGCATAGAACCTCTCCCGGGCAGCCAAAGCATGGCCAACAAGAGAATCGCTATGTTTATTTCCAGTCTCTCTTCAGCAAAGGCCACCACCCTCCTTTAAGAATTCACTTGATTAGGCCAAGCCCACTCAGGATAATTTCTCTTTAGATTAACTCAAAATCAACTAATTCGTGATCTTAATTGGATATGCAGGACCAATCTACCTGTGCCAAATAACAGAAGCAAATCATGGAAAGAACACTGCTTTATCAACACAAGTCCTATGCACCCTTCAGGAGAGGGGATCAAATAAGATCTGTGTGCAAGGAAGTGGGCTTCTTGGAGGCCCTCTAGAATTCAGGCAATCACAGCTACGGAGAAAGCTTTGCCAGAATCAACTTTGAAAGTCAATTGATAGATATAGCTTAAAGATCCTTTAGGGATATAATTAAATAAAGGCACTCTATACTTGATTATGGCATTCACTGTTTTCTGGGATTAATTTGGTGTTTATGAGATAAACAACTTGCTCATTAATTTATTTCTTCTTTTAATCATTTATTTTTTATTGATTTATCTTTCTTTTCTGATGTCTTTCTTTTCTACGTGAAATTAAATTTATAAATATATCTCTAAACAAAGCACTGGCTGCTTCATATCTATTTGGGTATTTCATTATCATTTAATTTCAAATATTTTCTAATTTCCATTATGATTCCTTATTGATCTATGTACAATTTCTAAATGCATCTTTTAATTGCTAAATACATTCAGTAATCTTTTTTTGTTTTGTTTTGTTTTGTTGTAGTCAGAGAACACACTTTGTGTCATTTCAGTGCTGTAAAATGTAGTAAAGCATGGCTTAGGTCCCAGTACACAGGCAACTTTTGTAAGCATTATGTTTATATTTGAAAATAATGTGCATATTTCTTTTATTGGTTTTTATATATGACAATCATATATATGCCAATCAGGTAAAATATGTTGATTATAATATTGAATTCTTCCTTTTCCTTAATGAATTTTGACCTTTTACTATATCAAAAATTAAAAGATATGTCACAGTAAACGTGGTTTTGGGTTTTTTTTTTTCTTTTTCTTTTTTTTAAAAATTCTGTCAATTTTTGCTATATATGTCTTGAGGCTCAAATTTGAAATGCTAAATGTTCTGGGTGGATTAAATTTTTATGATTGTAAAATGTTCCTCAGTAACTCTGGTAGTGCTTTTTATTAGAGACAATATCATAAGCTCAACTTTAATAATAATTTAGCTACACCAACCACTTTAGTGTCTACATAGTAACTATATTTTTCTATCTGCTCCTTTCAGCCTTTCTGTACTCTCATAATTTAAATATGATCTTATAAATAGTATGTTAATGAAGTCTTATTAATTCTTTGACATTTGAAACCTTTTGAGGTAAATATAAATGGTTAGTATGTATTCATTTATATCTATCTGCTTTTGATTTTCCTCACTAGTTGTGGGTGTGTTTTTTGTTTTTTTTTTCTCTTGTATGTGTTTGAATTAATTTTGTAGATGCTGATGATGATTTCAGTTCTCACATTAATACATTGGTAGCTTTATACTCCTGTGTTGGTTACAAGACATTCTTGTCTTACTAAAAAATGAATATTATTTGCTATCTTTGCCCTGTTTATAAATAATGCAAGTATGGTAAGACCCTAACTTCATGTTCCACGTTGTTTTGGATTGCAACTCTTTGTATATTGCAGACCTCACAAGGGGCTATTGTTATTGTCATATATCAATATCCACTGAATGTTGATCAGATTTGCCCTTTCCTATCATCATTCATTGCTTTCTGCTTCTCGGATCTTCTGCCTGGGATCATATCATTCTGCCTAAAGAAACTAAAATTAACTTTTCACCAACTCAATATTTCCTTTAGTGTGAATATGCTGGTGACATTCTCTTGGTTTTTGTTTGTGTGAAATGTCTTTACCTTTATTCTCCAGTCATATTCAGTACGGGTATAAAATTCTGAGTTATTTCTTTTTAGTGCCTTCAAGATATTTCATTTTGTTCTAGTTTGAAACACTACTGTTTTGACATCAACTTGAAGTCTAACTGCTCTTCAAACATATTATCCACTTTTTCTGGAAGCTTTTTAATAATTTTCTTTTTGGCTTTGGGTTTAGCAATTTTATTACAGGTGCCAAGTGGAGCTTTTCATTTATGCCTCTTGGGGTTCAAAGGCCTTCTTGAATCTGAAAGCTAATATCTTCCTAGATTTTGGAAAGTTTTGTGGTTATCACTTCAAATGTTGCTTCAGCTCTATTTTCTCTCTTTTTAAAACTCTGGACACCAGTTATACATGTATGGAATCTTCTCATACATCTTTTTATGCATTATTCTCTACTTGCCATACTTTAAATTATTCATTCTACAAAATTTTCTTCATAGTTTATTTTTTCTTTTCTTTGTGGTTAAGTTTGCTTCAAACATCCTAAGTAAGATTGTCATATTAGGTAAAAATAGAGGATGTTCATTTAAATATAAATTATAAATAAGCAATAGATACTTTTAATAAAATTATCTTTCAAATATTATTACTGTCGTTCTGTCACTAAGTCAGGTTCGACTCTTTGTGACCCCATGGACTGCAGCACACCAGTCCACTATCTCGCTGTTTCCTCAAACTCATGTCAACTGAGTCAGTGTCATCCAATCATCTCATCCTCTCTTGCCCTCTTTCAAATACAGTGAGAGGAAATTTATATGTTGAAGACCTTAAGCCTAGGAACTGAGGATGTGACTGTATTTGGAGGCAGAGCTTTTAAAGAGGTTCAGTTCTGTTCAGTTGCTCAGCCGTGTCCTAACCCTAACCCTAACCTTAACATGGACTGCAGCATGCCAAGCTTCCCTGTCCATCACCATCCCCCAGAGCATGCTCAAACTCATGTCCATAGAGTCAGTGGTGCCATCCAACCATCTCAGCCTCTGTCATCCCATTTTCCTCCTGCCTTCAAATCTTTCCCAGCAGCAGTGTCTTTTCTAATGAGTCAGTTCTTCACATCAGATGGCCTAAGTATTGGGGCTTCAGCTTCAGCATCAGTCCTTCCAAGGAATAATCAGGACTGATTTCCTTTACAATTGATGGGTTTGATCTCCTTGTAGTCCAAGGGATTCTCAAGAGTCTTCTCCAACACTACAGTTCAAAAGCATCGGTTCTTCGGTGCTCAGCTTTCTTTATAGTCCAACTCTCACATCCATATATGACTACTGGAAAAACCATAGCTTTGACTAGATGGACCTTTGTCAACAAAGTCATGTCTCTGCTTTTTAATATGCTGTCTAGGTTTGTGATAGGTTTTCTTCCAAGGAGTAGGTGTCTTTTAATTTCATGGCTGCAGTCACCATGTGCATTAAATTAAATTAAAGAGGTAATTAAGGTAAAATGTGTTGATATGAGTGGGTTCTAATACAACATGACTAGTATCCTTCTCTCGGAGAAGGTGATGGCACCCCACTCCAGTACTCTTGCCTGGAAAACCCCATGGAAGGGGGAGCCTGGTGGGCTGCTGTCTGTGGGGTCGCACAGAGTCGGACACGACTCAAGCAACTTAGCAGCAGCAGCAGCAGTGTCCTTATCCAAAGAGCAGATTCAGACACAGACATACAATGAGGAAAAACCCATATGAAGACAGACAGAAGATGGCCATCTGTAAGCCAAGGAGAGAGGCCTAAGAAAAACACCAAACCTGCTGATACCTTAATCTCAGACTTCTAGTTTCCAGGACTGTGAGAAAATACATCTTGTTTTTCAAGCCGCTTAGTCTATGTTACTTTGTTATGGCAGCCCTAGCAAGATAATTTTAGTTATTTTCATTTGGACTCTGTATGTATCTGTTTCTGTTGTTTGTTCTTTCTCTTGGTTTTCATTCAAGTCAATTCTTGAATGTCTTTTCCCCCTGTTACTTCAAAACACTTTATATATTCATTGAATCAAATTTTTTTAGTGAAACAGAATTTTCACTTTGATTTTTGAAATACCGCTTTTGTGAATCCGCAAATAGTAACTGCAAACATTCTCATAGTTGTTTCCCTGTGATGCATGTGAGAATTTCATCCCTAGGGTACCTTCCTAGGGACGGAATTGTTAAGTCTGCATGAAAACTTTTCTTGTTCCGATATGAGCAAAGGCTGCTCTTCTCCTCCTCTGCTCTTACATTACCCTGAGAGGACATGTGGTCTGTTCCTGTTTAAGCTACAGAATGAGCTTATCTGTGTTCAAGGATTTTCAGGGAGGAATAGAAGAAGAGGACAGGAATGGTGGTGCTTCTTTGCCCATAGAATGCTTCTTCCAACCACGATCTTGGGAAACCAAAAGTGGACAGGTCCAGGCAAGGTGACACATTCCACCCAGCTCTGTTGAATATGGATGTGAAGCTGCATTCTGCTGACTGGATAGTAGGGTCTCAGGATGCAGCATAGTTAATGTCACAGAATCCTCTATGAAGTCACGGCTGTCCTACGAAACATGTAAATTCAAAAGGAAGTTTGAGATTCATTTTGAGAATCGGTGGTCTTATTTATTAAAAAGTGATGAAACGAAACTGGAAACCACTCTGTCCTCATCCTCTGCTCCTGCTTGCTGCTGTTGTGTTTTGACAGGCTTTGGAGTTTGTTGTCACTTGGACTCACATACAATGACACCAGTGATCAAGTATCTCACCATAGACACTGGCTGCCTGACGGCCTCCACACTGCTCCTAGATGTGATGTCCACCTCTGTACAAGGGGCATGGTGGTGAACTTTGAGATTTGTTAATAAAGAGTCAATTCTGCTGGACATTTATCTTGCAGGACCTGGGACTACTGTTTATATGGTAGAGCTGATGTTGAATTTCATTAAAATCCAATCTTTCTGGATTTTTTCACTGTGGGACCTGGGGCCACTGTTTACATAGTAGAACAGATTTTCAACAGTTAGTTAGCCAAACTTCTGTCTTTTAATTGTAGAACCTGGGTTTTGAAGTTACTGAAGAGGCAGTCAATTGACTTGGCTTTTTCAAGAACCCGAATTAGTTGTAGACTGGCTCCCTGCCAAAGTCTGAGATAACCTAGACTTCTTTGCATTCTGTTCATTCAAGTACTTTTCCCTCGGCAATGTTGAGACAAGGCGTGCCTTGATTATGCCTTTAGTTCTTTCTGCAACAGGAGTGTTGGTAGTCTCTGCTCTTGCTAAGTCGCTTCAGTCATGTCTGACTCTTGGCGACCCTGTAGACTGCAGCCTGCCAGGCTCCTCAGTCCATGGGATTCTCCAGGCAAGAATACTGGAGTGGGTTACCATTTTCTTCTCCAGGGGATCTTGACAAAGGGATTGAACCTGGGTCTCTTATATCTCCTGCATTGGCAGGTGGGTTCTTTACCAGTAGTGCCACTGGGGAAGCCCCCAAATAGTCTTATGCTAGGCCTATATGACGGAATGGACAGCTTACATCTAAGCTTTCGACTGAGTCTATTCACACACTAAGATCGAGAAACTGACGGGCAATTGATAAATACTGCTGTCGTCATCACAAGCCTGCTTTCCTCCGGGAAGAGACTGAAGCTTCCGCTGATATTCAGAACAACCCTCTGTCCTGCCAGTGGCGTGCTAATCTTCTCCTGAGTCTGCAGACTCAGTTGTGGGCACATCCACAGTGCCCACTGTGCTCCAGCCCTGCTGCTGCTGCTTTGCCAACCACGGCAGGTGGCGTGTTAGGGACAGTGTGCTTTCAAAAACACAGGATGCACGGCAGACACGTTGGGGTCCTTTCCCACCAGCATAACCGGATGAGATGACGAGGCCCCAAACAAGAACTGTGTGAAGCTTCTTGATCTTGCTCACCTTCCTCATGGAGATGCACGGCCTCTTGTCCTTTGCCTCAAGCATAATATCCCTGGTGTCCTTGGTTGGGACGACCTGCAGAGCTGGAACTCTCCACCGGTGGTCTCAGGAAGTAAACAGTTTATCCCCAAATAAATGAAGAGATGTCTTGCATCAGAAAGGGGACACAGCTGAAGGTCAAAAGAGCAGCCAGTGGCAAGCTTCAGACAGGGCTGTTTTTCACAGTCGTGGATGGAGATGTTTACAGACTTCAGGGCAAGCATCTGGTTAGCTATCAGACAGATCTTTGTAGGTTTTGGGCCTCTTCCCTGGCTGACCTGGCCATGTCTGAGATACTATTCACAGCCTGCAGCTCTTGGGGCCAGAGGCAGGATGTCGGATAGGGGCTGGGGTGTGTGAGACTCACGGTCACCATTTGCCCATGAGTGCACACATCAGTGGGGCTTCCCTGGTGATTCAGAGGTAAAGAATCCACCTAAATGCTAAGTGCAGGAGATGCAGGAGATGCAGGCTCCGTCCCTGGGTCGGGGAGATCCCCTGGAGGAGGGCAGAGCAACCCATTCCAGTATTCTTGCCTGGGGAATCCCCATGGACAGAGGAGCCTGGCAGGTCATTTTGTGTTCACATCACTTCACTGGGGTGGGCAAGCAGCCGTTCTCTGCAAGCGTCTCGTTCTGTCTCAGTGTCCTGCAGAGATGAGTTCGGAACCACTGAGGACTGGATGGATGCTGGTGGTTACGCCACTCGGTCTGCATTGCCCCAGACCTCCTGGGCACCTGGACCCAGGCCATGCCCACTTGGCGTGTGGAAAGCAGAGGCTTTCTCCAAGGAGTTTCCCACCAAGCCTGACACCTGGGTGGAGCTTTTAACCCTCGCCTGCCCACAGTGACTGTCACCACGTCACAGCACTCTGTCTTCATCCCCACAGCCAGTCCCTCCGGGTAGGGACACCAGCCTCTGCCTCAAAGACAACGCCATAAAGCAGAGAGGTCCCTCTGAAAGCTGACGCTGGTTTTTAAATATTAATGCTATTGTCGTTCAATGTTGAACAATGTGCTTGAAAAGTGGCAGAAATGATTCAAGGCTCCATATGTTGCTATCATCCTCCAGAGATGATTCAGCTTTGCTTCTGACAAATGGTCAGGCTAAGGGACTAGCATTCTGAGATCACTTTATCTATTTATTTAACTTTTTTAAAATTTTGTATTGGAGCCTACTTGATTAACAATGTTGTGTTCAAGTGTACAGCAAAGGGATTCAGCTGTACATATACATGTATCTATTCATTTTCAAGTTATTTTCCCATTTAGGTTATTATAGGATACTGAGCAGTGTTCCCTGTGCTATGCAGTTGGTCTTTGTTGATTATCTATTTTAAATATAGCAGTGGGTACAGGTCAATCCCAAACTCCCTGACTATCTCCCCTCCCCCTCTCACCCCATGGTAACCAGAAGTTGCTCTCTAAGCGTGTGAGTTTGTTTTTGTTTTGTAAATAAGTTCATTGGTATGGTGTTCTTTAGATTCCGCTTGTAAACAACATCGTATGATGTTCGTCTTTCTTTCTCTGACTTACCTCACTTAGTATGGTAATTTCCAATTCCATCCATGTTGCTGTAAATGGCATTGTTTCATCCTTTCTGATGGCTGAGTAACAGTCCATTGTGTATAGGTACCACCTCTTCTTTATCCATTCATTTGGCAATGGACATCTAGGACTTTAATTCAATTTCAGTCCTTGAAAGTGTCATTCTACCTCTTTTATTTAACTTTTATCCTGCAGGCTTCCCTTGTGGCTCAGCTGGTAAAGAATCTGCCTGTAATGTGGGAGACCTGGGCTCAGTCTTTGGGTTGGGAAGATCCCCTGGTAAAGGGAAAGGCTGCCCACCTCATATTCTGGCCTAGAGAATCCCATGAACTGTATAGTCTATGGGGTGGCAATGTGTTGGGCACGACTGTGTGACTTTCACTTTTATCCCGTAACCCCATCCTGAAGTGGACAGATTTATCTGACTCCACCTTGGTAGGCTTCACCCATGAATTTTTGTCTGTCTCTGCCTGTGAGGCTTCTGAGAGAACTGCTCAGCTTTTCCACCTTGAAGAAAACTTTTCCAAGGTCGGAAAATGCCAGTAGGGAGAGAGTTTTCCAAATCCTAGGCTTATCTCACCACTCAACCTGCTTTACCTGGCTCTTGGCCTCATGAGTCACCACTACCTTGATTTTCTCTGATGTTTTCAAGTATTTGATGTTCTATTTTTAAATATTCTAATTATTCTCATTAGAGCTAATTCACAGGTTCCGTTTAAATTAACCTGGTTCAGAATTGCTGAAAATAGAACTATCCTCAGTTGTCTTTTCCATCTTAGAAAAATCAGGTAATTAAAACATCCAGCTAATAAGCACCAGAGCAAAGTGTTAGAACTAAGATCTGCTTGAGCCCAAAGCCTACATTCTTGGTCTTCATACCACACTGCCCAAGAATGAGGATGAAGATATCAAGAAAATGTGGACCCCATAGATTTCCTTAAAACACCGCATCAAAAAGGACTCTGCTACAAAGCAATGTATGCCCTCAGTCTGGTGTCAAGAGAGAAAAAGTCAGTGTTTATCTTTGCATACATAACCTAGTGTTCTGTGGCTGGAGTGAATCTATGGATAGTAAGGAAAAAGGTGTTATTGCTGATAATTCCATAGAGACAGTGATTCCGCAACTTGACCAGCACCTTTCCAGCTAGGCATTAAGACAGAAAGGTGCTCAGGACAACAGCGTAAAAATGAGACTGGCATAAAGCTCATGATCATCATGACAAAATAATCAAACTGACTGAAATCTTTGCCATCTTTGTAAAGTTGGTAAAGTGGGAGTGGAGTGGTATCTGATAAAATGGCAAAAAAAAAAAAAAAAGGACTGCCTGGTAATTTGAGAGATGTCAAATAAGCCAGAAGGTAATGAAAGTCCTTAGAATGCTAAGGAGACTCATAGGCTTTACATAAGCAAATGAGGAATTTCAAAAGGAAAGATTGGATCCAGAGCTAATGGGCATTGCTATCATACATGCTGGGCTTCCCAGGTGGTGTTAGTGGTAAACAATGGGTTTGGTCCCTGGGTTGGGAAGATCCCCTGGAGGAGGAAATGGCAACTGACTCCAGTATTCTTGCCTGGAAAATTCCATGGACACAGGAGCCTGGCGTTCTACAGTTCATGGGGCCACAAAGAGTCAGACACAACTGAACAACCAAGCTCATCATATATATTATTAAACTAGTGCGTATTAAAGTCTTTCAGAGATCCAAAAGGGGAGAAATTGATCAATGCATATTTGCCCCCAAAAAGCAATGGATCAAAGAAGGAAAGTGACTTTCAGTCTCTAAAACCTTATTCTAAACTGTAAAATTGGAAAAACACAGACCTTAAGTATAAGAAAGGACTTGGCACCATCCACCAAGTTTTCTCAAAGCCTTAGTTGTTCTGAGAATCAGCCTCATGGTCCCACATGCTTTTAAATACTAAGTTAAAAAATTACAGAGCATAATATCTTAGTTTCTGGTTAAATATAAACTAAATGATGTAAAATTGTACCAAAACAAGATTCCTCTATACAGAACAGAACTCTTGCTTTCTGTACTCCAGGGGAATGAAAAAATAAAAGTCTTCAAAAGAATTTGCAAAGTGAAACCATCAGTAAAGCATTTTTCCTACATTTGTTGTGGTATTTACTTGGCATTTTAAGCATTTTCTCTTGGTGTGACACATCCATTTTGCACATATGGGTTATTTTATTATTAACACATAATGGAGTAGTTAGACAAGCAATAGCATTTCATGCCTAAGCATGTGAAATTAATCTAGCCTTTCAAATAAATCCATATTCATTCTATAAATTCTGCTTCCTCTTTCTAATTCTCAGACCTGTGCTTTGTGTTAGGTTCAAATTCCTTTTCATTATATTTTTACATACCATAAATATATAAATATATATTTATATATATTTACATACCACTTCTTCCAAGATAATGTGTATATATATTTTTATATATATGTGTGTGTGTGTGTGTATATATACTGGGCTAGTCTTAGGTAAAAGCCTATTTGTTTATTTAAATTATTTTTTAAAACCAGTAATCTTGATAGCAACACTTTCTTTGTAGTTTAAGTGTTTCATTTCTATTCATTTAGTCTCCCATGTCTGACTTGAATGATACCAAAGTTAGTAGTAGTCAAAATAAAAAAAAAAATCTAAAATTTTGCTAGAATTTTCATTTACTAGGTTTCATCGTTCCCACTAAGATTTTGTCTCTAGAAGACCAGCTTTGGATAACACATAAAGAAAGAACAAAGGCAACTGAATCAGTCCTTAAGTCGCTAATACATTATCACAGCAGTTTCTCTGTGTAGCGGATCAGCTACTATGTTTAAAAGAAAGATTCAGAGCATGAGACTCAGGGCTTGCAGGCTGCCATTGCCAAGCCATGAAATTACTGGATCTTGAGACTTGTATTTTGTTCCAGGTTTAGAAAGCTGAACTCCAACCTTTGGTTCTCCTGCTTAATAGTACTTTAAAGTATCTTGAGACATATAAGCTCAGGTTCTTTAATGTGGCATATAGAGCCTCCAACTCACAGCTCACACCTACTGCTTTCGCCATAACACCACTCAGCGAACTGAACTTGACCCTTCAGCGACACCTCGTCTGTTGCTTGCTTCACGGTCATACTGCTCCAGGCCTCCACCTTTGCTCCCTTCTCTGCCTTGGGAATGTGTTTCTCCTTCATTCTTCAGGAAAAACTTGCTCATCTCTTTCTTGCTAAATGAGGTATCCCTCTCTACCATGCGTATTTCTGTTTCTCCATGAATATGTCTGGTATGGCAGCGACTATGTATTATTATAATCACTTATTTTTATGGCTTCCTTTCCACAAACTATACTGAGAAAAGGGACTTTATTCTGCTTTGTATTCCTTTGATGGTTATTTTATGACTGAAAAGAGTTGGCATTCTAAGCTACTGTTAACAGCATGCTGCTACTGCTAAGTTGCTTCAGTTGTGTCCGACTGTGTGTGACCCCATAGACGGCAGCCCACCAGGCTCCTCCATCCCTGGGATTCTCCAGGCAAGAACACTGGAGTGGGTTGCCATTTCCTTCTCCAATGTATGCATGCATGCTAAGTTGCTTCAGTCGTGTCCAGCTCTGTGACCCTATGGACAGCAGCCCACCAGGCTCCTCCATCCACAGGATTCTCCAGGCAAGAATACCGGAGTGGGTTGCCATTTTCGTAGGCAAAAGTCAAAGACTCAATGAGGGAGAAGATATTTTAATTAGGAAACAATGGAGTGTGTGATCCTGGGTTTGTTCCAAACATACACTGAGCCCTAAACCTTGCTTGACAAGCTTCTGTGCTACTTATCTGCAGTGTAATAGAGACACAGTATTTCCCTTATGAAGTTTTAATTCTATGTACAAATACTAATAAATAAGCGATACCAAGTTAGTACAGAGCCAGAGATTTTAATTACTATGGTGAGTAATGGGAAGTCATTTTATTGTTGCTACTTTTGAAATGATGTTTCAAAGTGAAAATAATATTTGAGCTAAGGTATTCCAGTGAAAGTGTATGCAATACATAAGGAGAAAAAGAGTTCAGACGTTAAAGCATGAAGTTGTTTAATGTGTTAAGAGTAGGAGAAAATTTAAAAAAAAAACATGAAAAAATGTTATTATTATTTTTTGGCTATGCCCTACAGCATGTGGGATCTTAATTCCCTTGTAAGGGATTGATCCCCAGCCCCCTGCATTGGAAGCATGGAGACTTAGCCTCCAGACCACCAGGGAAGTCCTTGAAATAATATTTTTTTAAAAGAACACTTATTGTATCTAAAAACAACTCAGAATTGAAAGACGGTCTTAGGGGGGCATTCATAGGTGAAAAGTAAATTCTGAAAGAGAAATTTTCAAAATGGTAGGAAAACAGTCAGCAGCCTAGAGAGAGCATTAAGCCTATAGAAGTTCAATTAATGGCTCCAGTATTTTCCTATCTCTCATTGACATTTAGTGATATCTTCCCATTCTGACTGTGGGGTGGGCCATGTTACTTGTTTTGGCCAGTGGGACAATAATCAATTTGACCTAAGCAGAGATCTGAACAAGCACTTGTGTATTTCCACTTCTTTTCTTGCCTCTCTGCAGAACCTGCTCAATGATGAGGTATGTGGAGAAGAACCAAGCCAGTTCAGATTTCTCCATCAAGATCCAGGCAGGCAAGAGGACCCCAACCACGGTTAGCAGGCTCCTAGTCCACAGGCAGCTGGCCAGAAGGATGAGCCAGAATTAGTCTCCGGAGCCCAACTCAGACAAACAAAGAGCAACCGGCCTCAAGATTTGTGAGTGAAAGGAAATATGTTTCTTATATATTAGTGAGCTTTTGTACTTGTTTGTTACACAGCATGATTTTGGCCATCAATTACTCATATAAGTATCATGGGTGCCAAAAGACGCTTTCTGTGAAGGCAGGTATGCAGGATTGAACTGTGTTCCCCTAGATGATACCTGATGTTCTAATCCCAATAACTGTGAACGTAACCTTAATTGCATATATTGTGGATATCGTCAAGCTAAGATGAGGTCTTTAATCCAATATGATTGGTGTCTTTACAGGAAGCAGAGAAGAGGCGTGGGGGAAGACAGTACATGAAGACTGAGGCAGAGATTGGCTTGGTGCATCTAAGTCAAGGGACATGGAATTTAAAAAGGAGGAGGTGCAAGTATAGCTGTAACAGTTTCACTTTTCTCTGCAGCTAAAGCTAACACAAATTGTAAATCAACTGTACTCCAGTATATATTTTTAAAGGGATGTGAAGGATTGCCAACCACCCCCAGAAGCTAGGAGAGAAGACTGGAAGAGATTCTCACTGAGGCTCCAGTAGGAACCAATTCTACAAGCACCTTGATTTCAAACTTGTAACCTCTAGAACAATGAGGGAATACATTTCTGTTCTTTTCAGCCACTCAATTTGTGATAATTTGTTACTGCAGTCCTAGAAAACTAACACAACATAGGATTAAGGAACAATAGCTACAGCAAACTAAAGATTTCTAAAAGAAGCCTAAAACATATGCAGAGTACTTGGCTAAGGCACAAGAATTCATATATATTAAAAGTATTATTCCTGACAAAATAGCAGGGATCCTTATAACCAAGAACATACTACATTATTTCTCTTGTGAAGATTCAAAACCTGCTTAAAAATAGGATACAATCAGAAATTTCTACTCAGCTTTCCTCTTCTTTATATCATGTAATTTATCTCCCTTATTCTGCTTCCCTTTATTTTATTGAAGTTCTCTATCTTTTGCACAGAAATCCTTTCTCAAAGTCTGAGCTGGAAGCCATGTTTAAGTTCCCATAGTCCATGTACTCACACCTTTGGTGATTTTGTAGTTGATATTTTAATTTGTCCATTTTCTGCCATCAAGTTCCAGACTCTGAATTCAGTGCTATGACCATATTCAGTTCTTAATATACTGTTGAATATAGTACCTGGAACATGTGCTCATTAAAAAAAAAAAATTAAGTGGATTATATTATTAACTTACTAGCCAGACCTGTTTCCCTCAAGGCTCCAGTTGTACAAGTGTGTTCTTCTTTTCTAGCTTATCATTAATCTATTGGATTCTAAATATAACAGTAGGCATTCTTCAATCAATAGAAGTGATCTTATTTTGTTTTTAACCAAAACTATCACAGTTACGTTACTGTTTGAACAACGCACAGGCAATATTTTGTCAACGATAGCTCCATACAGATATAGCATGGTGATTAAAGGGAATGTTTCAGAGTGGGACAAGGTCTAGTCTCAGTCTTTGCCTTAGTGACATATGAGCTCAGTGACCATGGAAAATTACGTAAATTCTCTTAACCTCATTTTTCTCATTTGCATCATAAATTCAAAATAACAATACATAAATCATAGACTTGTCATAAGAAGCAAATAAGAACGCACACGGAGCTACTAGGACATATGAACCTGAATGGAAAAATAAGGCTTTGCAAAGAATTATGTGAGAATCCCATTGTATTAGTTTGCTAAGGCTGCCATGACAAAAATGGCAGGACTTAAGATTAAGGTACCAATACCGCTGAGTTCTTCTGAATGAAGCTTTTCTCCTTGTTTTGTGGGGGGTTCTCTGTCCATGTTTTCACTGGGTCTTATCCTATTCCTGTTTGTGTCTCAACTTCCTCTTACTTATAAAATGAGGCATGTTTGCATATTAGGTTAGGTCTCACCCAAATGACTACGTTTTACTTTAATTACCTCTTTAACAGTTTTGCCTGCAAAACCAGTCACATCCTGAAATTTAAGACTTCAGCATATGAGTTATGGGGGATACATAATTCAGCTCATGACACCCTTATTCCAGTGTTATGTTGTCAGACCAAAATGATGTTTCTTATTTTCAATATCATGCTTAGTTTATTATCCTAAAGCTATGATTTCATATTTAATATTAGAGGTGTTTAGTTTTTAATCTGTCATACATGTCAAAAATGATAGGGAACATAGCCTCCATGGTTTTAAACAAAATTCAACTCTAATCTTCCACTTTAAAAATGGGTTTTGGCAAAAAGTTATGTAACTCCTGTTAGAATATTATCACAATATTTTCTATGTCCCCATGGAAATGGAGTCTTTACTTTCTATTTCCATCACATTTTATTTATGTCCTTCAATACTGAACATTGGCACAATAACCATTACAGGCAACTTGCGTCCCTATGGGCTGCCTGCCTGTTCACTTCTGAAGAATTTCTTTCCCAGACTCCTCTAGGACATTGAAAAGAATATGTTTCTTTCTGGCAGTCAGCACTTGGTACATGTATGGATTGTGACTGTCACTAAGTCTACATTTCAACATTTTAAAACCTAAAAATATGAACATACATACATAGATGAACAGAATTCACAAAGATCTATTTGTTGCCATTGCCATTCAGTAGCTAAGTCATGTCCAGCTCTTTGTGACCCCCATGGACTGCAGCACATCATGCTAATCTATCCTCTGCTATGTCCCAGAGTTTGCTCAAATTTATATTCATTGAGTCAGGGATGCTTTCTAACCATCTCATCCTCTGTTTCCATCTTCCCCTTTTGGCTTCAATCTTTCCTAGCATCAGGATCTTTCCAGTGAATGTCAACTCTTCGCATCAGGTAGTCAAAGTATGGGAACTTCAGCTTCAGCATCAGTCCTTCCAATGAATATTCAGGACTGATTTTCTTTAGGATGGACTGCTTGGATCTCCTTGCAGTCCAAGGGATTCTCAAGAGTCTTCTCCAGCAACATAATTTGAAAGCATCAATTCTTTAACACTCAATCTTCTTTATGATCCAACTCTCACATCTGTACAAGTCTATCGCTGGCTAATTATTGTTAATTAAATACAATTAGAATAAAATCAAGATGTTTGATACCAGGATACTGAACCAAATCACAATGGAGAATATTTAGCAACTTTCTTTTTTATGTTGAGGGACAGAATTGCCAAATCTAGTCAAATCTAGTTAAATTCAATCAATTAAAATACCTTGGACACCCATGCGTCTCTGGCTTTCAGTTGCAATATGTGGGTCACAAGAGAGAATGACTCAAAGAAAATCTTTCCCCATTACATGGGACTGAAGTTAAAGGCCATGCTGGACACATGTGGGTCAATAGCCACATCATAGTAGCTTCATCACAACTACTGTCAAGCTGTCAATAATTGTCACATAGGAAAACATCTTGGTCTAGATACCAGCAAAAAATTGTGTATGGAATTTTTCCCTTCAATATACCGTTTACTGAAAAAAATTCCAACTGAGGAAATTAATTGGTTACACTTAACACAATTCTTGATGAGATGAAAATACATATTCAAATTTAATAAAGCTTATGTCTTGTGGTCATGGACTATTTTCCCATTGAATATTGTCTTATATATATAGTGTTAGCCAGCAGCACAATAATTCTGTTGGTAAGATACCTGAAGTTCAGGTCACATGAGAAAAGTCCTCATTTTTAAGCCTGTGTTCTATGAAGAACAAAATAAATAGTATTAGGAAAATAGGCTATCCATTGGGGAAAAAAAGGAAATTAAAATTGCTTCCTATTCTGCTTGGCTTAAGCAGCAATTTTCCCTGAATCAAACATTTGCATGTAAAAATGAAGCTATAAATAGGAAAAAATAGAATATTTTTTTTTCCTTAATAA
Source organism: Ovis aries (assembly GCF_016772045.2). Classification (NCBI taxonomy): domain Eukaryota; kingdom Metazoa; phylum Chordata; class Mammalia; order Artiodactyla; family Bovidae; genus Ovis; species Ovis aries. The sequence continues at coordinate 94,690,780 of NC_056060.1, forward strand.
TAATTGATTAGGATAAGCCTAAGCAAGAACAAGTGTCTAAATGCCTAAAGAATGTAACTGATTAAATTGTATAAATATGTATGGGTTTTCTATGTTAGTAAATACCTTTCAAAACACCAAAAGGATATTGGCAAAATTAGTTTTTAACTGGTTAATTGATGAAGTTCCATTTTAGACATAAAAGTACATATAATTTTTTAAATGTAAAAATAGTTTTCAAATCATTAAAAATGAAAAATCCAAGGAAAAATAAGCAAAAGATATAGAGTTAGAAAATAATGAGAAAGTAACAGAAATTATCCAAAGCAAATAAAAACATGCTCAATCTTTTCTCACATTATAAAAGAAAGCCTGAATGACATTAAAATCTGTACACTCTTAACAAAGTCGAGTTTTTGAAAGCATGCAGATAAATATAAAAATTCAAATAACTTCTCACAAGTTAGTTCAAGATGCTCAATCACTGCGTGTATGCTCACTCAGTCATGTCTGACTCTGCAACTTGATGGACCGTAGTCTGCCAGGCTCCTCAGTCCATAGGATTCTCCAGTCAAGGATGCTGGAGTGGGTTGCCATTTCCTCCTTTCTGCAATCTTCCATACCCAGGGATCAAATCCATGTCTCTTGCATCTCCTGCATTGGCAGGTAGATTCTTTACCACTGAGCCACCTGGAGATAGTTCAAGGTGAGTATATTTAAAAAATTAAAATACATAGTCCCTTTGGCTTATAGTCTCCACTGTTAAGAATTTGCTCTATAGGTAAAATCAGTATATAAGATGTTCACTGAAGGGCTATTTTAAAAGAAAAATATGGGACATTTTATCATAATTAAATGCAGAATTAAAACTTCTCAAATAATTGAAGAAAATGAGATTTAATAAAATTTTGTCTGATGGAACTGGTAAAAGTCACCTTTCTTTTCCTGTTTTTGAAAATCTAGCATAAGTGAATAATAGGAAGAGACTATTATAATTTTTTCAATCTCTTCATATACAGTGAAAAAAAATTAGTTTTATCTCTTACAGAAGACACTTTAACTTTAGGAAGTGATTTTTTTCTTTCTTTCTTTCCAGGCATGTATAAAAGTAGAGCTGCTCTATGAGTGAATCATCTTTTTATAACACAACATGAAGAAAATACATTCATAGCAGAATGAAATATATTTACTTTGATCTTGTTACAATGAGAAAGGGCCAGAATGGACCTAAAGTCCCATTCATCATGTATTTACGATGAAGGCATTAATCATGATAGCACTGTGTCTCGTGTAGTAAGAGCAGTGGATCAGGAAACATACGGAAACAGTTTCAGAGGAGCACATATTTTCTTGAGATCTTCTGCATTCAAAGTCAAAACACTCCCTGTCCAGGGCACCTCATATATTTCCAACCCAACATCTCCATTTGTGTTTTCCAGACGTGCAGTTAAAATGAAATATTAGATCATGTTGGGTAATGTTTAAGAGCACCCCATGAAACATTTTGGCAGCCATGGACCCTCTAGAAGAGTGTGGAGAATCATAACATCTGCCCTACGGGGATAAAATCAGCTCCAGCCACCACAGACCACTTGTAGTTTTGGCAATCTAAAAAAGTGATGGTTGTACTCACCGAGATCATGCATTTGAGTTTCTCGCACAGTGGTCAGGGCTGAGATCCATTGTTCATGTGAACTAGACTTAGTAACAGACATAGCTTCCAAAGCTAAAATAGCAATTCTATATCTATACACCAATAGGGACACTTCATTATCAGCTCTGATCTAGGAAAGAGCATCCTCACAGAATCAAAATACTATGGGGTATATTCTTTTAGTAGTAGCACATGCCCATTGTCTGCTTCTTGACTGAATTGTTGTTGCGCTATTTTCAATGGCTTGGAGAAACTGCAGCTATTTGTTTTTCTTTGCCCTCTGTCCTCTGCTCAGCTTCTACTCATGCACACGTTTATAGATGCCACCAGTCTAGGGCTCTCACTTCTAAAAACAGAATTCAGAGCTGTGTGAGCACAATATCTCTGTTTTATCATCACAACGGACAACATGCTCAGAAAAAGATGCTTGATTGAGCTTCTTATGCAATGATTTGCTATAAAAATCCATTTAATCTCTTTGTTATAAAAGGCCTTACTGTGGAAGTGGTTACTGATACTGATAGTTTGGGCTTCATTTTGTTCACTTGTTACTATATTAGTTATAACTTTAGGAAAATGTCCAAGGATCCTTACGAGATAGTCATCTTGCTCATGGGAATTGCTGAATATTGTTATTTGTCAAACTGAGGGAGCTCATAGTGATCAAGGGATGGGCCTTTGACTGGTCTTGGTCCTGCCTCTACAACTAACCAGCCATGTCATTTTGGAAAATATGTTTAACCTCTGACTTAACTAGGAGGAATTATTCTAACTGAAAGTTGCAGAAATCCAAGTTTAATTAGCTAATATATATATATATATATATATATATATATATATATATATACACACACACACACAAAAATGCTGAGCAACATGACAAGAACACAAAATGCAGAAGCAAAATGATTTGATCCAAGGGCTCCACGCCATCCATTTCCCTGTTGGAATTTCTTTGTATCAAACTCGCTTTCTTTTAATAGAAGTAGATATTTTCTATGTAGAATATTCCATGAATCATTTCAGACTTACATACATAGAATCCCAAGCCGAAAGCCAGGGCAATACTCTTTCTCAATTTCTCACTAACTCAAACCAGAGGAGTCTTATGGCAGTGACTGTGATCCAGTTGGGACAAATACCCATTTGTGAAAAAATTCAAGAGAGGCAGAGGGCTGTAACCAGTTCTCCCTAAATCTCAAAATATGACTAATGACGCCTCTCCTTTCACTAGAAGAAAAGTAGAGAGAAGAATGCAGGGTTGAGGCAATTTCCAGTTTTGTGTTCCATTATTTTCAGCTGCAAATTGGGAATAACAGTACTTTCTCAAGTCTCCATGAGACGTGGATGGCATAACACATATAGTCGCTAACACAATTCTTGGGCAATGGCTGTTGTTTAGTCACTCAGTCTTGTCCGACTCTTGGTGAGCTCATGAACTGCAGCATCCCAGGCTTATCTGACCCTCACTATCTTCTGGAATTTGTTCAAACTCATGTCCATTGGGCTGGTGATACCATCCAACCATCTCATTCTCTGTTGTCCCCTTCTTCTGCCCTCAATCTTTCCCAGCATCAGGGTCTTTTCTAAGGAGTCAGCTCTTCACATCAGGTGGCCAGAGGGTTGGAGCGCCAGCATCAATCCTTCCAATGAATACTCAGGGTTGATTTCCTTTAGGATTGACTGGTTGGATCTCCTTGCAATCCAAGGGACTCTCAAGAGTCTTCTCTAGCACTACAGTTCAAAAGTATCTATTCTTCAGTGCTCAGCCTTCTTTATAGTCCAGCTTTCACATGTTGGCCAATAGAATAGAATCAATAAATAGTGACTATTATTATTATATTTGTATTAAAGAAGGCATACAAAATGATATTTTATGGCATGTCTCATCTTTTTATTATATGAGATAGAGCATAAAAATTTAGTAATTATCCACATTTACATCATTTGAATTCCATCATAAAGCATACATATTTCTTATCCTTAACTCTTTGATTCACTAAGTATCTCCATGTAATTTTATATCATTGTTAATGAATTTTTTCATTTTCAATAATGATGAAATTCTTGATTGTATTTCTCATGAAATGCTGGTCTTCATTTCAATGGTTTATTTAATAATATTTATTGACCAATTAAATCTTTGAAACATCAAAGAAAGCATTTTTAAATGCAATTAGCACTCCAAAAAGAATGCAATATTTTAATATTAAATTGGAAACAAAAGCTGATGTATTGATGTCTTTAATAAAGACAAAAAATTTCAGTTAACAAATTATCCAGAGAAGGAAAGACATTTCAAATGATTTGCTTATTATTAACAAGTACTGCTGCTGCTGCTGCTGCTGCTGCTAAGTCACTTCAGTCATGTCCAACTCTGTGCGACCCCATAGATGGCAGCACACCAGGCTCCGCCATCCCTGGGATTCTCCAGGCAAGAACACTGGAGTGGGTTGCCATTTCCTTCTCCAACGCATGAAAGTCAAAGAGAAGTTGCTCAGTCGTGTCTGACTCATTGTGATCCCTTGGACTGCACCCTATCAGGCTCCTCCATCCATGAGATTTTCCAGGCAAGAGTACTGGAGTGGGGTGCCGTTGCCTTCTCCGATTAACAAGCACTACTGTTTGTTATATACAGCTATAATTTTTGTGTAACAAATACTTATCAACTCTTTTACACACAAGAAAAAATAGAAATAATGGGATTATGAAATAAAGTCATTCTTTAGTGAGTGTATCCTATTTTTCAGAGGCTGTGTGAAGTTTTTACATATATTTCCCATCTTAGCTTCTCTCAAGTCTCATGAATTTAGATATTATTATTATTTCATTTCAATATTGAGCACATTAAAGCACAAAAAGAACCAGTAACTTGTGTCCAAGTATTACAAGTTAGTTAATAGTAGAGCTCATATTTGAATCTAGCTGTGTAAAGCCTTTGCTACTGACCACTATAAAACACTGGCCATTGTCTTACAGCTCAAAACACCAGGGCTTGTACATCTGTGTGTTTTCCTATCATCCTTCCTATAATGCATTCTGACTACCTCTCAATTCAAACCACGCAGGCTCCAGGGAGGGTAATTAAGAATTATGACTTCAAGGGACTTCCTGCTAGGTCACCAGCTGGATTTTTCACGTGCTAACAAAGATAATGTGAAATGTAAATACACAACATCATTAGGCAAAAATGGGTGCTTAAATTAAGAGCAAAGGGCCCAATTTGCTGCTAATATGCACAATGACAAACCAATTACCCACTTGGAATGTGCTGACACTATTATTTCCCACCACATCAGACATATACCATTGTTGAAAGTCTTCTTTAGGTCTTGCTTTCTTTAAAAAGTGCCATTACCTTTCAAATCAAAGTTAACACTGACGTAATGCTAACAGCCTCAGGATGATCTTTCTGCTTGTAAAATTTCTGTGCATCCTATCTGTAATCTCGCCTCACTAGGACTTGTCTTTCTTTCCCTGCTTCTAGTACCTTATCCCAGTCAAGTGATGCTTGCTATGTGTGAGATTAGCATTTCCCAACACGCTCTGCAAAAGTTCTATGGGACATAATTGACATTGCCTGAGATTCATATTCAGCAAGTTTGGGAAAGACAGGGAGATACTTGTAAAGACTTTGCAAACCTTCTCAAGGATATTAAAATGCAAATAGGTATATCCAGAAAGGAGATATAAAAGGCAATAATTCCCAGATGCATCTAATCATGAAACACTGCTTTTTGGAGAATCTCTCTAAACTTGTGGTCTATGACACATGGAGAAGATATTGCTTGATATCCCTTCGGTGTGCTCATTTTGTTTCCATTTCTGCTTCCTAATCAGTCTCCATTTTCTCACTCTGTCAACAGATTTAGATGTCTGTAATTAATATGCATCAGTATCTGTAGAGCAAACATTTATTACATGTTTAGCTACATGATGGACTTTGAGCTAGGAACTTCTACCGATTTAACTCAAAGCAATTCTTTTAAGTGTTTTAATTAAGCCCATTTTACTTATTTTAAAAAATGACAATCTGAGAGGTTACGGGAATTGTCCAAGGTCACTTGGTTATTCAGTGGTGGAACAGAGAGGCACTCAGCTATCAGATTCTAATGCTAGAATTCAAACTCTTTAGCAAAGGCATTCAATGCCTTTAACAAAGCATTAAACAAAAGCTGATAATGCGCCATCCACCTTTCTTATCTTCCCTCTATCAATCATCTAGTAATACACCAATTTATATGCACTTTTTACCTATTACTAATTTATGGTTCTACTATAAGTATATGTGTCTATGCTTTAAAAAATAAGTAACTAGCAATATTTAAAGTTATTTGGATAACTGATATTCTTAAAATATTGTAAATTATATTTTAATGAACTTAATGTCATACTCTATAAACTATACATATATATATATATATATGCAAGGGTATATGGATTTACTTGCCTATGAGTGAAGATAAAATGAGCAAAACATGTAAACAAAAATATTAGGAACTTTTTCTCAATCTCACCAGCTCTAACCACACTGGAAACAAATATAGCAATTACTGGTTAATCTAAGTTTTTAATAAAGCCGATTACAGAATTTCTAGCCATATATTTCCCATGATGGATTATGTAGGTCCTTTTTTAATATGTTCAATATAAAGCACCAGGAAAAAAAAAAAAACTATGTTCTTTCACTCTGAGGTAATTATAATGCATACAATAATACAGCTCTGCATATTGATATTCTATATTTGAGTAGCAAGTCACATAGGCCTGTCTCTTGAGTTCTATTTTCTTATGTATTCTTGACCTCCAATATCACACTGATGAGTCCCAATATGAATGAGATGGTGCATTTATTTGATATAATTGAGAAAAAAAAAGCATATTGAAAAGATGCTTGCATAGCACTCCAGGGGCTAACAAGAAGCGGGAACAATTTCCATGCCTGGATTTGAAGGGTAAAGTAGGGCATGAGCATCAGAACTTAGACGCAGAGGGCTGCTGCGCTGGGGCAGGGCCTGCACAGGTGCTCTGGGCATTGTCGCGAAACACAGTCAATGCCAAACTGTGACCCACTATGTAGTAAATTTGGGAGAAATCTGTCTAACTTTACTATGCACTCTCTTTCCACTTTTCAATTCCTTGGCAATGTTTTCCATTGACTATTTTCAACTGCAGGCTAAAGGGAAATCCAGTTGACGAAGTCCATAAAAGTCAGCTTCCAGGGACACAGCACAGGAAGGACAAGGATGGAGAGTGAATCTTAGGGGCAAACAGAGACTATTCAGCACAATCACAAATCATTAGTTTAAAAAGAAAAAACAACATTGAGTGATGGTCTTATGACTTGAATAACCTTTAGTTGTAACCAAATGTCAGATGTCATTTAACTTCTATGAACAAAATTCTTAGGTCTGGATTGATAAGTTTATCAGGATAGAAAGTCTGGAAATGATTTTTTTTTTAAACTCTTCCCAGCTACATAGAACTAGTCTGTCCTTGGGCTTCAGATTTTCCCTCTGTAGCTAGCAAGAATTTATCATTCAGTGTAATAAAGAAGCAAGGAGCCTTTTTTCTTCCCCCCAATATTTATGTAGAGCAATGTAGGAAAGTAGTGAGTGTAGATACACTGTCCCAACCATCTTAATATACAATAAAACAAAACTACTGCTTTTTTAAAATCCATAAAATGTCCTATAATAGTTGAATACAAAAGTATTACCTATAGTCATGCCATAACCTTCAGAGAAGAAAATTTTGGTTCTATTACATGGAAAACAGGAGCTGAAAAGAAATGTAGAGAATATTCTTAGCTCAAACAATGAAGTTAAAGCCTATAAAGAGGTAAAATATTTTCATAAAGCTAATTTCTCTAGCACTTTCTTCCAAAGTAGATATTTAATTTCATTTCCTAAATGTTTCAACATCACAGTGTAACTAACTCCTGTCTAATAGAAAGGATGCTTTAAAATTTGATTTATACTTCCACTTAAAAATTACCCACACTGACACTAAACACTATGAAAAGTGCTGTGAGAAATTCAAGAGTGTTCTCATATAATACCAGAAATTTATTTAGATTTTTTTTTCCTCAAAGAGTAGGACCATTATATAGATATTTAGGATACAGGTAAAATGAACTATGAGACCTTAAAAAGGTATCATAGTTTTATATGCTATTAGTTTTATATGCTGTCAATTACTAATGTTTATACTTTATAGTTTAAAGATAGTTTACTCTGCTCACAGATGTTATGAGTTCATTGATATATAATTATTATTGCCATTTTGTAGATGAAAAAACTAAAGCCCACATTAGGAAGGTGGTAAGGGCTTAAAATCCTTATTGTTTGTTTCAGTTTTTTTTTTTTTTTTCTTTTTAATCTATTCACTTATCCTAATTCACCATGCCTCTTTTCCTCAAAGAAGACTAGGTCTATCTGTGAGGGTGAGGAAACGAGGCAATGAAATAAATATGGAGAATGAGTTCATCCAAATTTGAGCTTACCTACCTCACTGCTATTCTCTTTTAGAAAACAAATATGGGCCCATTTCCTCTCAGAACTGGAGCAAGAAATAATCTCCTCTGTCACTTGGCACAAGAATGGGAGTGTTAACCATGTGTCAGGACACATTTCAACAGTGGTAATTGCATTTTTGTTTCTGCGCATCCATTAAATTACTGCTGTGTTTTCAACCAAGATAGCAGCTCATCTACGGCAAATGAAGTGACCCTCAGCCTTCTGTCTGAGTCTGTTACTCATAAAAGCACCCGGGGTGCACTTCCGGGTGGCAAAGCATGCATGTAAGGACAAGCACATTTATTGTCAGCAATCAAGGGCATGAAAACCTCTGTGTCAAGATTCCTACAGAGATTTTCTCCTTGGCAAAGAAAATGCCTCCCTCTCCTCCCTCCTCCACTTCCTGTAAATGTCAAGAGAAGTTGGCATCTGGAAGAAAGCTAGAGGGCTATCTCTAAGCCCCCCTAGCTGGTATCTACACTTGCTGCGGAACGCCTGCCACGTTAATTGCAGCCTTTTCTGTAACCTTTATGTTCTCCAAGGCTCCAAGGAGCAATTAGCGCTGTCCACTGCCACAAATGGATTCATCCAGACCTCATTCCTACACTTGTCTGCTATTATGCGGTCTCAAGAAACAGCTTCTGCTAATGCCTTGGTAGGAATATCAAGTATATTACAATGGATTAATGACAGATAATTAGATATATTTTTAAACAAATTTTTTTATTGAAACTTAACCTATATATGGAAAGTTGCTGAAATCACATCACCAGATTAACATACCATGTAGTAACAAGACAAGTCAGAAAATTAAACATTACCTGCATACTAGAAGGTCCCTTGGAGTATCCTCCCATTCCCTATACCCTTTGGGTAACCAGAATCCTCACTTCTAATTTCACAGGCTAATTTTGCCAGTTTTGAACTTATTCAAATTGAATAATACTGTTATGTTGGCTTTTGCATATGATTTCCTTTGCTCGATATTGCATTTGTGAGATATGTCCATCTTTTGTTTGCTGTTTTTAAAAAAAAGATTTTTTTTTGATGTGTGCCATTTTTAAAGTCTGCATTCAACTTGTTATAACACTGCTTCTCTTTCATGTCTTGGCTTTCTGTCTATGAGGCTTGTGGAATCCTAGCTACCCAACTAGGGATCGAACCCAGATACCCTGCGTTGGAAGGCGAAGTCGCAACCCCTGGACCACCAGGGAAGTCCCCCATGCATGTTCTTTGGGGCAGGAGTCATTTGCTCACTCTCAACGTAACGTAGTAGCCCAGTGCAAGAATATATTGGAATGTACTTATTCATGTGACTGCTGGTTGTCCTTTTGAGTAGCTTTATCATATGTACCCAGTTTTGCTGAGTATTCATAACTAACAGAAGACTTAGTAGATAAGGGAATACGTGCATTTTTATCTCTGGCAGGTTTGGCCATACAATTTTTGGAAGTGATTTTATGAAATGGTGTGCCAGAGCACGTAGGGAAGGTGCCCTCGTCCACATTCTGCGAGCACTTGGCTTCCTCAGTCTTTTCTCACTGAAGCCATTCTGTGGGTTCTGGTGCTATTTCCTGTGGTTTTAATTCACTTTCCTTTGATAATAATAATATTGAATTTTTTCATACGCCTATTGGAATATAAATATTCTCTTTCATAAAGTGTTTTTGAGATCTTTCACTTGTTTTTATTTTTCCACTTTTGGTTAGCTATTTTTTGTTATTAATGTAGGGAAATTTGTATGTATTTTAGATATAAGTCCTTGTAGGATACACGGATAAATGTATGATACACATAGGATATATGTATAATATTTCTGCCCACTCTATGATCTGATTTTTATTGTTCTCATAGTGTCTTTGATAAACTTGAGTTCCTTATTTCAATGAAGCCTATATTTTACCACTTATTTCATTATGGTTGGCATTTTTTAATGCCCTATATAAGAAATGCCTGTTCTCTCGTCTCTTCTTGAGAGTAAAGCAGCAGCTAAGGGTTTTCTTCTTTTAATAAAAATTAGGGGCCAAGATTCACTTTTTTCCCCACGTGAGCTCCCAGTTTTCCAGACTTAGCTCTTTGTCCACTTGGAAAAAGTCTCTTCCATTCAGCACTACTGTGTAGTTATAAATCAGGTTATAAATCTCAGGTTATAAAACAACACTTCTCTTTGCTATAAATCAGGTAATTACGTACATATGAATCTGTGTCTGAATTCATTTTTCTATTGATCCATATATATCCTGGCTCCAATACCACATGTTCTCAATTTCTGTGTTTCTTAATTACTCTAAGTCTTGATATCTGATATTTCATCTTCCAGATTTGCTATTTTTTAAGATTATCTTATTTAGGCCATTTATATTTACATATATATTTTTATACCAGTTTGGCAGTTTCCACAAACATACATAGACGCATATATGCACAAATTTAAGATCTGTTAACATTTTTTAAATTATTGCATTGAATCCATAGGTCAATTGCTAGAGAATTAATGTCTTTACAATATTTAGTCTCCCAACCTTTGAAAAGGTAAGCACTTCATTTATTTAGGTTTTACTTTTTTTCTCAGTGTGTGCTTCATGTGAAAAGTTTTGTATGCTTTCATATTTGATTTATTCATAGGTATTTTATTTTTCTGCTGTTATAAATATTTTAAATATAATCCAATTTTAGTTATTGTTGTGTGGAACTGCAATTTATTTTTGTGTGTTTATGTATATAGAAATCTTGCCACAGTCTCCAAGACCTAATTTCTAGATTATTTTGAATTTTCCTCATAAATGATGCAATTTTTAAACAATGAGTCTTTCCTAACTTAGGACTTTCATCAATTACGTTGTCTTTTTAACTGTTATAGTTCATAAGGCCACCTCCTTCACCACTTAGTAATTAATTGTTCTAATTATGATTGGTATTATTATTATTAGTAGTAGTAGTATTAATATAGCATTCATTTATATATTATTAATACAGCATACATTTGTATATGCTCCCATATTTACATTATATTTTATTCTTTATTGCATTTCTATTCTTCTGAGATGATTATTCTTCTGCCTAAATAAAATTCTTTTAGTACTTGCTTCAGTGTGGGTCTACCAGTGACAAATTCATTCGCTTTTTGTATTTCTAAACATTTCTTTTTTTTATGATCACTTTAAAGTTATTTTATTTTTAAGATTTAATACTAATAATGATAATAGGAATTCCACTCTCTTCTAGATTTCATTGTTTCTGTTGAGATGTGAGATACCATATTGCTGTTCATGGGAAGCAATGTAACTCTGCTCTCGCCTCCTGCTCCCTGCCTCAACTGTTTGTAACATTTTCTCTGTCATTGAAGACCAGCAATATTCTTTAATGAGTTTAGACATAGTTACGTTCATACTTAAGCTGTCTGAGCCTTTAAGTGCTCTTGGGATTTATAACTTCATATCTTTATTCATTTGGGGAAATTATTGTCTATTTCTGTTCATTTATTGTTTCTGCCCCATTTTTTGTCCCTTACGCTTCTGGAATGACAAATACAGATCCATTACACTTTTTCACCAATGCTGTTTCTCATATCCTTTTACATGTTTTTCATCATTTTTGCTTTTCATGCCTCAGAAGATATTTTCAGCCAGCTCATCTTCTGATTGTCTAATTGCCTCTACAGATTATGGTTCAATTTATCTATTAAATTTTGAATTTTAATTACTGCATCTTTTAGGTTTAAAAATTCTGTTAGATTATTTTCATTCTTAATTAATTTAATTGATTTAATTCTGTTAGATTATTAAATTTCACTGATTTTAATTCTTCAAAAAGAAAAAAATCCATTATGTTACTCATTAGCTGAAATACGTTAATAACATTTATAAAGCCCATGTCTGGTAACTCTGACAAATGGATATTACGGCTAATAATTTTTGTTTGCATGTCAGACATTAAATGTGGAAAATTGTAGAGTTTCAAATGGTGTCATCTTTCTCCAAAGAGAGTTCATTTTATTCCTTGTACATCAGGAGGAATGGAGGCAGATAACCTTAATCTGGTCAAGACCAGACCTGACTCTAAGCTCTGGCAGCTTTTGGAAGACTGGATCTACTTCTAATTCTTCAATGCTATTAAGTACAGCTTTTCATGGATTTCAGGTGAGCCTGGGGTTTTGATAGTCTGGGTCCTGGACTACTTCTTTATCAGACACTCTGGAGACATTCAGAATTCATTACAAATATTCGAGGCTTCTGTATGTACATAACAATAGTAGTTTAAAAGCTTGAGAACAAGGAGTCACTAGATAAAATTAGTTCCATATTGTACCATGAAGGTAATGATAGCAGTAAGTATACTTTTATAAACAAATCCTATAAATTATATATAAATTATGGTTAACATACTTCCAAATAAACACTCTTAGTATCAATTTATAGGATTTGTTTATAAAAGTACAAAATAATCACCAAAGTTTCAGCAACTATTACAGAAATATAACATTGCAACCTCATGTACACAAATAAATTTTTCTGTAAAACTCAAGTGAAAAATCTGAACTTCTGGAAATCTAAAAATTGGCCGTGATTATCTGTCAGAGAAGGCGATGACACCCCACTCCAGTACTCTTGCCTGGAAAATCCCAGGGACAGGGGAGCCTGGTGGGCTGCCATTTATGGGGTCACACAGAATTGGACACGACTGAAGCGACTCAGTAGCAGCATGGCATTCTGCAGTTTCAACTTCTATTATTTTCCTTGAATTCAAGACACAAGAGTATTTTTGTCAAAACTAAAAAGTGAAAATGAACTATTTCAGCCTGCTTCTTAAAGATTCATATGTAAGTTGGAATGAAAAGTACAGGAAAAGACTCATCATATTGTTAAAACGAATTCACTCAAAGATCAGAAAATGTTTCAAAAATGCAAAATTGATGAACTTTCAAGATTTGCCATAGGTAAATATAACAGTAATAGTAGGGTTAGTCATCCTGTCATGTCCAGACCTTTGTGACCCCATGGACTGTTGCCCACCAGCCTCCTCTTTCCATGGGATTCACCAGACAAGAATATTGAAGTGGGTAGCCATTCCCTTCTCCAAGCAATCTTCCGGACCCAGGGATCTGCATTGCAGACAGTTTCGTTAACATCTTAGCCAACAGGGAAGTCCCAAATATAATAAGGTGATTAATTATTTCAAAGAATTTTTAAATGAGATGTAGAGAAGTCAGAGATCGCCCATGGAGAATAAGACTGCAAGGCCCAAGGCCCCTCAATTAACTCCTGAATATGTGAAATTTTGATTTAGTTGTTATCTCCTATATGATTAATAATTGCTTTACGTATAACAAGAAGCCTTTTCTACTGTAGATAATGAGCACCAGTTTTCATCTACACAAAGGAGAGAGAATAGGAAAAGCAGATTTAATTTCCTTGAATGAGGGAGTAGAGTAGATGAGTTCACATGTAAAATCTCCATAAAATAATGGGAAATGAGTTTTGAGAAGAGCAACTTAATGATCACTACAGAGAACTTTATAAACTCCTAAATCCTATTTTTTAATAAAAGGACATATCTTAATAGTTCAAAGTAATTTTTGAGGTGCTATGGGGACATGGGAAGGTCCTGGATTGGAAGAAGGGGACACATTTGAAGCTGATATTCTGTTTCACTATTTACAACCTGTGTAAGGAGTCATTTAAAGGCTTTAAATGTTAGTTTCCTTTGTTATCAAATGGTGGTAAAAATGATTTTTCTGTGTTTGTTCTATGCTTGAGTGAATTAATTTGCAGGGTTTCATATACGATTATACCTAATATGGGCTTCCCTTGTAGTTCAGTTGGTAAAGAATCCACATACAATGCAGGATACCTGGGTTCAATTGCTGGTTTGGGAAGAGCCCCTGGAGAAGGAAATGGCAACCCACTCCGGTGTTCTTGCCTGGGAAATCCGCCAGCCTCCTCTGTCCATGGAGTTGCAAAGGTCAGACACAACTTAGTGACAACCACTGCCACTACTACCAATACATACAGAGAGCTTTCATTTAATCCTCTGAACCACTCTGTTATAAACATGTTATTAATAGCATTCCAACACAAGATATGAAAACAACATGAGAGAAGATTCTACACATGGACATCACCACATGGTCAACACTGAAATCACATTGATTATATTCTTTCCAGCCAAAGATGGAGAAGTGTTATACAGTCAGCAAAAATAAGACTGGGAGCTGACTGTGGCTCAGATCATGAACTCCTTATTGCCAAATTCAGATGTAAATTGAAGAAAGTAGGGAAAACCACTAGACCATTCAGGTATGACCTAAGTCAAATCCCTTATGATGATACAGTGGAAGTGAGAAATAGATTTAAGGGACTAGATCTGATAGATTGAGTGCCTGGTGAACTATGGACCAAGGTTCGTGACATTGCACAGGAGACAGGGATCAAGACCATCCCCATGGAAAAGAAATGCAAAAAAAGCAAAATGGCTGTCTTGGAAGGCCTTACAAATAGCTGTGAAAAGAAGAGAGGTGAAAACCAAAGAAGAAAAAGAAAGATATAAGCATCTGAATGCAGAGTTCCAAAGAATAACAAGGAGAGATAAGAAAGCCTTCCTCAGCAATCAGTGCAAACAAATAGAGGAAAAACTAGAGATCTCTTCGAGAAAATTAGAGATACCAAGGGAATATTTCATGCAAAGATGGTCTCAATAAATGACAGAAATGGTATGGACCTAACAGAAGCAGAAGATATTAAGAAGAGATGGCAAGAATACACAGAAGAACTGTACAAGAAAGAGCTTCATGACCCAGATAATCATGATGGTGTGATCACTCACCTAGAGCCAGACATCCTAGAATGTGAAGTCAAGTGGGCCTTAGAAAGCATCACTACAAACAAGGCTAGTAGAGGTGATGAGATTCCAGTTGAGCTGTTTCAAATCCTGAAAGATGATGCTCTGAAACTGTTGCACTCAATATGCCAGCAAATATGGAAAACTCAGCAGTGGCCACAGGACTGGGAAAGGTCAGTTTTTATTCCAATCCCAAAGAAAGGCAATGCCAAAGAATGCTCAAACTACCACACAATTGCATTCATCTAACATGCTAGTAAAGTAATGCTCAAAATTCTCCAAGCCAGGCTTCAGCAATACGTGAACCATGAACTTCCAGATGTTCAAGCTGGTTTTAGAAAAGGCAGAGGAACCAGAGATCAAATTGCCAACTTCCGCTGGATCTTCAAAAAAACAAGAGAGTTCCAGAAAAACATCTATTTCTGCTTTATTGACTATGCCAAAGCTTTGATGTGTGGATCACAATAAACTGTGGAAAATTCTGAAAGAGATGGGAACAGCAGACCGCCTGACCTGCCTCCTGAGAAACCTATATACAAGGCAAGAAGCAACAGTTAGAACTGGACATGGAAGAGACTGGTTCTAAATAGGAAAAGGAGTACATCAAGGTTGTATATTGTCACCCTGCTTATTTAACTTATATGGAGAGTACATCAGGAGAAATGCTGGTCTGGAAAAAGCACAAGCTGGAATCAAGATTGCCAGGAGAAAGATCAACAACCTCAGATATGCAAGTGACACCACCCTTATGGCAGAAAGTGAAGAGGAACTAAAAAGTCTCTTGATGAAAGTGAAAGAGGAGAGTGAAAAACTGGGCTTAAAGCTCAACATTCAGAAAACAAAGATCATGGCATCTAGTCCCATCACTTCATGGGAAATAGATGAGGAAACAGTAGAAACAGACTATTTTTTGGAGGCTCCAAATTCACTGTAGATGGTGATTGCAGCCATGAAATTAAAAGATGCTTACTCCTTGGAAGGAAAGTTATGACCAACCTAGACAGCATATTCAAAACCAGAGGCATTACTTTGCCAACAAAGGTCCTTCTAGTCAAGGCTATGGTTTTTCCAGTAGTCATGTATGGATGTGAGAGTTGGACTGTGAAGAAAGCTGAGTGCTGAAGAATTGATGCTTTTGAACTGTGGTGTTGGAGAAGACTCTTGAGAGTCCCTTGGACTGCAAGGAGATCCAACCAGTCCATTTTAAAGGAGATCAGCCCTGGGTGTTCTTTAGAAGGAATGATGCTAAAGCTGAAACTCCAGTACTTTGGCCACCTCATGTGAAGAGTTGACTCATTGGGAAAGCCTCTGATGCTGGGAGGGATTGGGGGCAGGAGGAGAACGGGACGACAGAGGATGAGACGGCTGGATGGCATCACCAACTTAATGGACGTGAGTCTGAGTGAACTCCAGGAGTTGGTGATGGACAGGGAGGCCTGGCGTGCTGCACTTCATGGGGTTGCAAAGAGTTGGACATAACTGAGCTACTGAACTGAACTGTACTGAATAGTATTCCAAGACTTAACTAGCAGTGCAGTAGTTAAGACTCTTTGCTTCAGATACAGGAGGTGAAGGTTTGATCCCTGGTTGAGTAGCTAAAATCCTGCATGCTATTTGATGTGGAAATAAGCAATATTTCCAGGCCCTCGGGGAAGAAATGAAGCACAGAGATGTTACATTACATGCTCAAGGTCACACATCAAAGAGGTAGTGGAAACAGGATTTGAACTCAGGCACTCTCGCTTGAGAGTTTATTTTTGTTTGTATATATTTGGCTGTGCCGGGGCTTCCTTGCTTGCACAGGCTTTCTCTAGTCATGGCAAGTGGGGTCTACTCTTTATCGCGGCGCGGGTGCTCCTCATATGGTGACTCCTCTTTTTGGAACACAGGCTCAGTAGCTGCAACTCGCAGGCTCCAGAAGGCAGGCTCGGTAGTCATGAAGCATAGGCTTAGCTGCTCTGTGGCGTTCAGAAGCTTCCTAGACCAGAGATTGAACCTGTGTCTCCTGCATTGGCAGGTGGGTTCTTATCCAGCACACCACCAGGGAAATCCGAGAGTTGATTTTTTTTAATATCAACTCTGTAAATAAGCACCATTAACAATATGTAGTCATGAAAATAAGAGTGAAAGTGAAAGTCGCTGAGTGATGTCCGACTCTCTGTGACCGCATGGACTATACAGTCCATGGAATTTTCCAGGCCAGAATACTGGAATGGGCAACCTTTCCCTTCTCCAGTGGATCTGCTCAATCCAGAGATCAACCCAGGTCTCCCGCATTGCAGGCGGATTCTTTACCAGCTGAGTCACAAGGGAGGCCCAACCATACTGGAGTGGGTAGCCTATCCCTTCTCCAGTGGATCTTCCTGACCCAGGAATTGAACCAGGGTCCCCAGCACTGCAAGCAGATTCTTTACCAAGTGAGCTATTCTTTACCAAGTAAGCCCCAATTATATTGTCATGATACCTGCTGATTTATTACCAGTTTGATAAGGAGGGCACATGGACTGATTGAAGCTGGTGCAACCTTTGGTTGTTCCAATAAGGGGCTGTTGTTCAGTTCCTCAGTTGCGTCAACTCTTTGCGACCCCACGGACTGCAGCACACCAAGCTTCCCTGCCCTGCACTATCACCTGGACTTTGCTCAGACTCATATCCATTGAATTGACAATGCCATCCAACTAGCCCATCCTCTGTTGCCCTCTTCCTCCTGCCCTCTATCCTTCCCAGCATCAGTGGCTTTTGTGATGAGTTTGCTCTTCACATCAGGTGGCCAAAATATTGAAGCTTCAGCTTTAGCTTCAGTCCTTCCATTTATGATCAGAGGTGCTCCAGTGGTTCCACTATTTTCCCCGGGAAAACAAGGCGATACCTTCAGTCCTTCTCCCTAAGCCTATTCATCCCTGTACCAGTAAGTACTGTATAATCATAAAAGCACTTCCATTTCTTTTCCTCTATTTGCTATCATACCCTATCCCTGATTTCATTGAATTAAAACTAAAATTAGTATTTCAGTTCAATGAACAAGAAATTCCCCATGTCTTTTCTAAGGTTGACCTTTCTCTCTCTTTCTCTCTTTTTTTTTTCCTTAACCTATGCCCTTTTACTCTAACATGTCTTTGGAAAGCTTAATCATTTGAAAGCTTCTTTTTCCAGAGGATCAATTCAAGTATGTGATGTAATCATTTTTAACAACCTATGCCTATGAGGCACACATTTTTTTAAGAAAAAAAATCATTGAAGAATCACATTTATATAAAAAAGTGCACAAATCATGAGATTATAACTTGATGAGTCTTCATAAGCTGAATGCTCTTGGAACCAGCATCCAGATCAAGAAAGAACATGATCAGCCCTTCCAGGCCGTAGAGATTCTACCTCCCATCCTGGTACAATATTACCCCCATGTGTGTCTACTCTCCTGCCTTATAACACTACGGCTTACTTGTACTTATCTTGATTTTACACGAACAGAATCATATTGTATGCATTCATTTCATAAACAGTTTCCTTCAACTGGTTGGAATGTTCATCTACATTGTTAGTGTAGCTGTACTTTATATCTTATGGTTACGTTGAGAATATGCACTGATTTTGAAAGGAAAAGACTCGAGTTATGTCTAGTTTGGAGCTGTTAAGAATAGCAATGCTATAAATAGGCTTCCCTGGAAGCTCAGTTGGTAAAGAATCCACCTGCAATGCAGGAGACCTGGGTTCGATCCTTCTGTTGAGAAAATCTCCTGAAGAAGGAAATGGCTACCCACTGCAGTGTTCTGGCCTGGAAAATTCTATGAATTGTAGAGTCCATGGGATCGGAAAGAGTCAGACATGACTGAGTGACTTTCACTTTTAATGCCATAAACACTGTTTTACATATATTGAAAGTGAAAGTCACTCAGTCATGTCCAACTCTTTTGCTGACAAAGGTCCGTCTAGTCAAAGCTATTGTTTCTCCAGTAGTCATGTATGGATGTGAGACTTGGACAATAAAGAAAGCTGAGCACTAAAGAATTGATGCTTGTGAACTGTGGTATTGGAGAAGATTCTTGAGAGTCCCTTGGAAAGCAAGGAGATCCAACTAGTCAATCGTAATGGAAATCAGTCCTAATTATTCATTGGAAGAACTGATGCTAAAGCTGAAGCTCCAATACTCTGGCCACCTGATGCAAAGAGCTGACTCTTTGGAAAGGACCCTGATGCTGAGAAACATTGAAGGCAGGAGAAGAAGGGGACAACAGAGGATGAGATGGTTGTATGGCATTAGCGACTTGATGGACATAAGTTTGAGCAAGTTCTGAGAGTCGGTGATGGACAGGGAAGCCTGGGGTGCTGCATGCAGTCCATGGGGTTGCAAAGAGTTGGACATGACTGAGTGACTGAACTGAGCTGATATATATATATATAGACAATCCATGAAGTTGCAAAGTCAGACACAACAGAGCGATGATCACTCACTCACTCACTCACACACATGTGTATGTGTTTCTATTATTTATACACCCATGAATAGAAATATTGAGACATTAGAAATGCCCATTATATTTTTAATAAAAAATATTTTTAGAGCAGTTTTAGATTTACAGAAAAATTGAGAAGTTAGTAGACATGTATGTACCTCATATCCAGTTTCCCTTATTAACAGCTTTCATTATTATGATACATTTATTACAATGAATGAAATAATGTTGATATATATACTATATAAATATATAGCATTATATATGATAATATATGTAAATATATATCATTATCATTATAATACCATTATTATCAACTAAAGTCCATAATTTATTTAAATACCATTAATTTTAACTTAATTTTCTTTTCCTGTTCGTGATCCCATTGAGAATATCACGCTGCATTCAGTTGTCATGTCTATTCATGTTCTTCTTGGCGTGAGCAGTTTTGCAGACTTCCCATGTTTTTGATGACTTAGTTTTGAGGAGTACTGGCTAGACGCTTTTTAGAATGGATTTCAATTGGAATTTTTCTGATGTTTTTTTCTTGGCAAGACGTGTTATGGATTGTTGGGGGAAGACCTTAGATATAAAATACCATTTTCATCATATTATATTAAGAGTACATATTATCAATGCAATGTGGCTGCTGTTCTTGGCCTTTATCACCTGGCTGAGGTAGTGTTTATCACATTTCTTCACTGAAAGCTTACTCTTCTACACAGCCATTCCAGATGGCACCCTGTGGAAGAAAGGCAGTGCTTATTCCCCCTCTAAGGAGTGCAGAGTTCCGTTCCACTTCACTGAGGGCAGACTATCTTCTCCTCTTTATATGAATATATGAAATAATTTACTTTTATTCATATGAAGTGGCTATTTATTTTATATTTTGAGTTTGTAACACTCTTGTCTTTTAAATATGAAAATCTAATATTCCAACATTCACCATTTGATATGAGAATCTCAGAGAATACTATGGAATTCTTTCTGGAGACAAAGCTCCATAGGTGTTTTGAAATTCTGCATATCTTTTCAGAAGAGACACTATTTCCTTTTTGCTCTATTCAGGGATGCTTGGACAGCGAACAATCTTATAGATAATATCTCCCTCCAGAGCAGAGGGCAGATTTATTTATACCCCATATAAAAGGTTTGTGTTTCCTAAGCTCAAGTGTGATAAAAGCCGACCGTGGGCGGCATCCATCTGTGCCTCACTGCATCACCTCTCAGGGACTAAGAGTCAGGGTTAACTGGTGCTCATGTTCACTGTTGTGCTCTAAGTGATACATCTCTTTTTCTTTGACCTTGGAGTTTCATGTCTTCTGCAAGGATTCATAAAATGGCAACATATTAACTTGTTAGCTTACAATAAGTGAAAGTGAAGTCCTTAAGTTGTGTCCGACTCTTTGCGACCCCATGGACTGTAGCCTACCAGGCTCCTCTGTCCTTGGGATTTTCCAGGCAATAGTACTGGAGTGGATTGCCATTTCCTTCTCCAGGGGATCTTCCCAACCCAGGGATCAAACCTGGGTCTCCTGCATTGTAGACAGACGCTTTACCATCTGAGCCACCAGGGAAGTCACAGTGGAAAATTCTTCAAGAGATGGGAAAACCAGACCACCTAACCTATCTCTTGAGAAATCTATATGCAGATCAAGAAGTAACAGTTAGAACTGGACATGGAACAATAGACTGATTCCAAATAGGAAAAGGAGTACGTACGTGAAGGCTGTATATATTGTCACTCTACTTATTTAACTTATATGCAGAGTACATCATGAGAAACGCTGGACTGGAAGAAGCACAAGCTGAAATCTAGATTGCCAGGAGAAAGATCAATAATCTCAGATATGCAGATGACACCACCCTTATGGCAGAAAGTGAAGAGGAACTAAAAAGCCTCTTGATGAAAGTGAAAGAGGAGAGTTAAAAACTGGGCTTAAAGCTCAACATTCAGAAAATGAAGACCATGGCATCTGGTCCCATCACTTCATGGGAAATAGATGGGAAACAGTGGAGGGCCTTTATTTTGGGGGGCTCCAAAATCACTGCAGATGGTGACTGCAGCCATTAAACTAAAAGATGCTTATTCCTTGGAAGAAAAGTTATGACCAACCTAGACAGCACATTGAAAAACAGAGACATTACTTTGCCAACAAAGGTCTGTCTAGTCAAGGCTATGGTTTTTCCAGTGGTCATGTATGGATGTGAAAGTTGGACTGTGAAGAAAGCTGAGCGCTGAAGAATTGATGCTTTTGAACTGTGGTGTTGGAGAAGATTCCTGAGAGTCCCTTGGACTGCAAGGATATCCAACCAGTCCATTCTGAAGGAGATCAGCCCTGGGATTTCTTTGGAAGGAATGATGCTGAAGCTGAAATTCCAGTACTTTGGCCATCTCATGTGAAAAGTTGACTCATTGGAAAAGACTCTGATGCTGGGAGGGACTGGGGGCAAGAGGAGAAGGGGATGACAGAGGATGAGATGGCTAGATGGCATCACTGACTCGATGGACGTGAGTCTGAGTGAACTCCGGATGATGGTGATGAACAGGGAGGCCTGGCGTGCTGCGATTCATGGGGTTGCAAAGAGTCGGACACGACTGAGCGACTGAACTCAACTGAACTGAAGTAAGGCAAAATTGCACTCCTTCACAGTTTGAGGCCACCCAAACAATGACTCACATACACACACAATGTTTACAAACCAGTAAGTCGGCTATGTATATCGAGTTGTGTCATAGCTCTAAGGTACTGTCTGTTCAGCGGCCAGCCCCTCACATCTCTGCGCTGATGGCAACACTTTCAGAATCATTTATAGGAACCTCAGATTTTTACTGGCTGATGGTGGCCCCAGAGCTAGCCAGTTTCTTGCCCCAAGGGTGCTGCGCATTGCTCACAGAGGTCCTGCTCCCTGGAGCAGAGAAGTGCTGGGTTATGAGAAAGAGCAAAGAAAACATCTTTCTCTCCCATTTCATAGTCGACACAATTGGCTACATGGACCCAAGTCCACTTCCTTAGCCTACGATCCCCCAAAAGTTCCATACCTACATGTGTCTTTTCTCTGCAACACAGTTTAAAAAATATTTGGGAAGAGCCAGAAAAATGTCACCCACGAGGCTCATAAATAACCCTTCCTCAGTCTAAGGCTTTTCTATAGACAACAATGTGTAATGAGGTTGCTGCAGATGCAGCTCTGTGTATCATTGAGGGTTCTTTCAGTTATGAATAATAGAAGCCACCACAAAATTGATTTAAGTTACAGAAGGAGTTTACTTTTTTAACCTATAGAGTATGTTTAAAAACAAACAAACAAAAAAAGCAATCTTTCAAAGCTCGATCCAGTAGCTTAAACATATACTCAGCCTGCTGTTCTTACTGTCCATCTCGTCTCAGCCTGCAGGGGGTCAGCTTCCTCACGACTAACTATACGTGTGGCTTCAAGATGTTTTCAAGCAGCTACGAGGGCCGGAGGCTCTCTCATTTTCTCATTTATATTTGTGAATGAAAGAGAACTTGTTTCTCTCCACAGTCTCAACACAAAAATCTTAGGCTTCACTTCATCCTTTGTGTCCATCTTGAACCAATCACTTTGACACGGGCATCTGTTTGCAAAGATTATTTTAGATCAGGGAGAGAACGGGGGATAATTCCACTGCAACCACTGGCAATGCACAATGCACTATGAGAGAGGCATAGAGTGCACACCGGAGAGGGAAGTATTATATGCATGAGCTGCAGTTGTGTCTGACTATTTGCGAGTCCGCCAGGCTGCACTGGCCACAGGATTCTCCAGGCAAGAATACTGGAGAGGGTTATCCATGCCCTTCTTCAGGGAATTTTCCTGACACAGGGATGGAACCCACATTTCTTACATCCCTTGCACTGGCAGGTGGGTTCTTTATAACTAGCGCCACCTGGGAAGCCCAAATATATTATTACTCTGATACAAATCACTGTGACTAGGCAGCCAGGAGGATCTCTTCAGCTACCAACTAGATGTGGCCCTTAGTACATGACTGAGATTCAGCTTAATGATTACATTTGCAAGACAAAGGTAATTATTCCCGAAGCTCTCTTTCCATACACACACATACCACTTATCTAGCATATTTCACAGTGCTATTTTATATCTCAAATAATGTAGTGAAGGTAAAAAAAAATTGGAAAATAATGAAGCTTGCAAGCATTATATACATTTTATCTCTCATCGAACATCAAAATATACTCCCCATTTGTCAGATCTGTATTTAAAAGAGGCCAACTGCTCCCACATTATCTAGTAATCATCAATCAGCTTCACATATTTCAGAGTCAATTTTTTTTTCTCTCCTTTCTGTCCTTCTGAAATCTCCTGCAATTATCAGATATTTTCTGCTCAGGCAGTAAAATCTGTTTCTCTAACGCCAAGGAAACAATTATTTAGAGCTCACCGCACACAGAGAGGGACAACATGTGTATGTATGAGATGGATAGAATGCAATATCAATCAATATTGTAATGCCAGGCACACAGGAGAAAATAAATAGTACGTGATTTGATTACACTTTCCTTCCAACTATCAAATGCTCTTTAAAATTTCTTACTGAAACTACTCTTTATCTTTCCCATTAGATAAGGTATTGGTATTAGCCAAGAAAGTAATGGTTTTGTATGTGTAGTCCAATAAATAGAGCTTAAAAGTTTATTATCAAACATATTGCACGCTGCAGTAAAAGTGATCTATACTCCTGGAACCTATTCAGCACACAGAAAAACGCTGAAGGGCCAAGATGGGTGTTTGTCAACCCCCTGGAAAGGCAGCTCTTCACAGAAGGAAACGTCAGCTTGCCGGAATACATTCTTCTTTCACTCAAATACGAAATCAGTTCCAATTGAAAGTGCTTTGGAAAACATGCTATGCAAATCAAATGGATTTAGCATTTACTGAATGAATCAAATCCAGGCTCTGAGTAGGAGCCTGGATCTTGGACCCACAACACTGAAACCTGAATTCTGATTCCATTAATTTCCTTTTAATTCTTATCTTCACAGTCCTATGGCTCCCTTTGCTCCAGTATCAGAAATTGCACTCTGGTTGCTGACAATGGCTTTCTTGTTTATACACATGCATTGCCTTGCTTGCCCAGTGTCTAAAAAAAGGGCTGAACCAATAGTAAAGGTGTTGAGAATTTTTACGCTAAAACTCAGATGTGAGTCACTCCAGACAATGCCGAGCTCTAGTCCTTCTGGATTCTTCTTCTCACAGGAAACAGTCCTCAGGATTGAGTAGTGTCTGCCCATCACAGACAGAGTGGGGGCCCAGGCAAGTCTGTCTCTCTGTGCTTCTCGCAGGCTCCTGATGGAAGCTCAAGCATCAACAGAGGTTTCTCCACATGCTTACGCTGTTGCTTTTCTTACAGGAGAAATACTATTACTCTGTGCCTATGTTACATAGAAGAAAGGGAGGACATCAAGTACAAAAGGGAAGCAATCATTTCCTTTGTGGTTGTTTGATAAGCAAAAAAAAAAAAAAAAAAATTAAGTGAGTGCTTATTTAGGAAAGTATTCTAGCACATTCTTTCATTTACTTTCCCACCTTTGATCCATAGGGCATTCTACTAACCCTGTCCTAGTTAAACCAAAATTCAAATGGAAGGGTTTTATTCCTGCCCTATCCTGTATATGAGGTGTTCTCCCTGGTGGCTCAGCTGGTAAAGAATCCACCTGCAAAGAGGGAGACCTGGGTTCAATCCCTGGGTTGGAAAGATCCCCTGGAGAAGGGAAAGGCTACCCACTCCAGTATTCTAGCCTGGAGAATTCCACGGACACAGTCCACAGGGTTGCAAAGAGTCGGACAGGACTAAGCGACTTCGACTTTCACTTCACAGGTGTTCTCCCCCTTTTATTTACACCATTCTCAGTTCCCACATGACCTTGCCATTCTCTCAAACTCTTAGAATCACGAGTCACTTCATTGACAGGCGATATCCTGTCTCCTCTATGAAGCCTCTATCATATCCACAATTAATTGGAAAGTAATGGTAACCATGGTGAGTCTCTCAAATAGGCAGCTAATGTCTTATTTAAATTCTTGTCTTATTACCCCCTCATGATTACAAACTTCAGGGAACCAGCTCCAGTCACTGAGTTTCCTCCCTGACGTGCATACTCGATAATCTTTGATTTCCTGGTGGATTCTTATTCAAACAGCAAAAAGGCAGAGATGTTGTCATATCTTGATGTGTTGGCAAGTTTAGGACAGTGAAGCCACTCAGCACATACTCTGTCCCCCTTTCTTTTGTGCCTTTTCTCTCCTCTCCTGCACAGTTTGAAGTGTCATCCAGACACTCACACATCTTGCACCCACATCTTGGGCCAGTCTGGTAAATCCCCTGGATCCAACCACATAGGCATGATATGAATTTTCTCTTACAATAGACAATACAATGAGTAATTGAACATGTGTAAACATATAAAGCCACTAGAGAAAAGTGATCCCTAAGGATAAAGACGGCTCAATGTGTTTTGAAAACATGCAGCAGGAAGACAATGCCACAGGGGGTTCACCAGAAAATTCCATTTTATTTCCGTAGCTTCTTAAGTAGCTAAGATTTAAATATTTGGATTTGGGAGCTTTACTCTTTGCTATGTGGCCTGTTATGTTTAGTGTCTGTCTTTTTATACTATAACGTCAAAAAGAAATTGTCAAGTTTCACCCTTGAGCAAAGCACATCCGGTATTTCTCGTGTTTTGCTGAAGATCTTTTTTAAGAGACAGAAAATCTCCTAAGATGAAGAACCTTCCAGAACTCATAGATCTAATTTGACTCTTTGAGCTGGAGAACAATGCTGTCTTTCTTACCATATTTGGGTGTTTGAAAGGAGTCTACTCCTTGCTCCAAACAGAAATAATTGACATGCACAAAAAAAGCAGCATCATTGAAGACCTCCCAAAAAGTTTGGAGTTTAGTTCTGCGTGGTTTATTTTTATTCTTGTTTTACTCAAGCTGGTTTGCTATTCCATAAGCATATGCACCATATGTGACCGAAGACTGCTAAAAGCACTTTTAAACAGAAATCCCAAAGAGGAAGAAATGAAACTAAACGGAAAGAAAATCAAACTAACAGTTCTTTTTAATGTGTGTTTAGAAAGAAAGTCTGATGAGAGAATTAATGTTCCTAAATTCTTGGTAGATATAGTGGTACATTTATAAGGAGTGGGGTTGAAGAGATAAATTTAAAATTATGTTACTTTTGAAAACACAGCTCCTTGACTGAGAGTAAAGAATGAACACAAGACCCACTACCTTGTTTTTCTGATAATTGGGTTAGACATTGCGTCATCTGGTAGAATATAAAAACACACGATTGAAATCATCTGACATTGTTCTTTGTTCCTTAGCGTATTGAAGCTGTGCAGCCCATGAATATGGATTTAAAAGTCTAGAAGAAGCCAGATTTTATCAAACAACCCAATAAATCAGGACTTTTGAATGTTTGTCTTGTGGTCACAGAGGGAAGTTTTGGAACTCACGAGCCTTAGTTACAGCTCGTTAAAAGAGAGAAGAGGAATCAATACTTAAGGAATTTGTGAAGATAAATAGCACCCAGAACAGAGAAGCACTCATTAAATGATTTTTGAAATGGACCTGAGACATGTACGCTAATATTTTGTAAATGCTTGTCATTTGAGAGAAGTCTTTTTTCATAGTCATCATTGTGTGCTACAATCAATAGGTTTAGATTTAAACTGGAAATTGAATAAAATAACTCAATGTCACAAGTAAAATCGAGGCAGAGGGCAACACGGGAACTTCCCAGGGCCATTAGCCAAAAAATTAATGTTGATGCTTCCAAGCTCAATCTGGTCTTATACCTCAGTTTCTCTAGGTATCACTAACCACTAAATAGGGGAAAACAAAACCCAAAATAAAGCCAAAAAACACCCACATAAGACATTATGTTTGTAATTCACCCTGCTGTCCTTCTTGATCCCATAAACATCTAGCCCACCAAGTAAATAGCTTCATATCTATAGTATATGACACCAAGCTTCATCCTATAAGAGGCTGAATATCATAGGAATAGACTTGCAAGCTCAGAAGAGAGATAGCCTAAGCGTAAAACTCATCTTAATCATTGTATTAGTATCTATGGCTATGCAATCATTTACCATAAACTTCATGATGGAAAACACTGCATATTACCATCTTGCTCCTTCTGATAGGAGACCCATGCTCTGCAGGGCTGGGTCTTCTGCTTACAGCCTCGCAAATCTGCAATCAGGGACTTGACTGGGCTGTGTTACCATGTGAATCTCACAGTCCTTCTCCAAGCTTCTTCAGGTTGTGAGCTGAATTCAGTGTTTGTTGTGGCTTTGGAATTCATGGTGGCTTGCTTCTTCTAAATCAGCAGGAAAACCACTTGCTAAAAGGAGATTCTTTCAAACACTTTCACTTAATTAGGTTGAGTTCACTCAAGATGACCCCCTTTTGAAATTAAATTAAAAAAAATAATTTATTAATGACCTGAATTAAATCAGCAGACCTCCATCATTGTCACATTATATGATTCGGTTCGGTTCAGTTCAGTCGCTCAGTCGTGTCTGACTCTTTGCGATCCCATGAACTGCAGCACACCAGGCCTCCTTGTCCATCACCAACTCTCGGAGTTCACTTAAACTCACTTCCATCGAGTCAGTGATGCCATCCAGCCATCTCATCCTTGGTCGTCCCCTTCTTCTGCCCCCAATCCCTCCCAACATCAGAGTCTTTTCGAATGAGTCAGCTCTTCTCATTAGGTAGCCAAAGTACTGAAGTTTCAGCTTTAGCATCATTCCTTCCAAAGAAATCCCAAGGCTGATCTCCTACAGAATGGACTGGTTGGATCTCCTTGCAGTCCAAGGGACTTTCAAGAGTCTTCTCCAACACCACAGTTCAAAAGCATCAATTCTTCAGTGCTCAGCTTTCTTCACAGTCCAACTCTCACATCCATACATGACTACTGGAAAAACCATAGCCTTGACTAGACAGACCTTTGTTGGCAAAGTAACATCTCTGCTTTTGAATATGCTATCTAGGTTGGCCATAACTTTCCTTCCAAGGAGTAAGCACCTTTTAATTTCATGGCTGCAGTCATCATCTACAGTGATTTTGGAGACCCCAAAAATAAAGTCTGACACTGTTTCCACTGTTTCTCCATCTGTTTCCCATGAAGTGATGGGAACAGATGCCATGATCTTAGTTTTCTAAATGTTGAGCCTTAAGCCAACTTTTTCACTCTCCTCTTTCACTTTCATCAAGAGGCTTTTTAGTTCCTCTTCACTTTCTGCCATAAGGGTGGTGTCATCTGCATATCTGAGGTTATTGATATTTCTCCTAGCAATCTTGATTCCTGCTTGTGCTTCTTCCAGTCCAGCGTTTCTCATGATATACTCTGCATATAAGTTAAATAAGCAGGGTGACAATATACAACCTTGACGTACTCCTTTTCCTTTTTGGAACCAGTCTGTTGTTCCATGTCCAGTTCTAACTGTTGCTTCCTGACCTGCATATAGGTTTCTCAAGAGGCAGGTCAGGTGGTCTGGTATTCCATCTCTTTCAGAATTTTCCACAGTTTATTGTGATCCACACAGTCAAAGGCTTTTGTATAGTCAACAAAGCACAAATAGATGTTTTTCTGGAACTCTCTTGCTTTTTCGATGATCCAGCAGATGTTGGCAATTTGATCTCTGGTTCCTCTACCATTTCTAAAACCATTTGAACATGTGGAAGTTCATGATTCTGTTAGTTAGCAATAAGTCATGGGTCTTGCTCACACTCCAGAAAAGGAGATGAATGATACCAAGTCATGACTCACCTTAAGCTCTGTTTGTGTCGATCGTTTCCAAGATACTCAACCTGGGGCAAGCTATTTACTATCTCTGAAGCACCTATTTCCAAGTCTGTAGAAGGGAACTAGCAGATGAACCTGCCTGCTATGATTGTTTTGAGGATAAAATTAAAGCATTTATGTAGAGTATTTAGTACTATGACAGCAAATTCTTAGAATGTGTTAGTTCTTGTTTTCAACGTGTATACTGTGCAGAATACAAATAATTTTAAACAAATTTTAAGTTGAATCATTTTTGAATAGTTAGGCTATGTATCTGTTTATACATACATATTTTACTATATATATGTGTGTGTGTGTACATATATGTGTGTGTGTGTGTGTGTGTGTGTGTGTGTGTGTGCACATATGGGGCTTTCCTGGTGGTTCAGGGATAAATAATCTTCTTGCCAATGCAGGAGACACAGGTTCAATCCCTGGGTAGGGAAGATCCTCTGGAGAAGGAAATGACAACCCATTCCAGTATTCTTCTCTGGGAAATCTTGTGGATAGAGGAGTCTGGCAGGCTATGTAGTCCATGGGGTTGCAAAAGACTCAGACACAACTTAGTGATTAAACGACAATAACAATGTGCATATGTATACATTTATATTCATATGTATTCACTTACATGAGGGAGTCTCATCAAACCTTTATTATCAAGTCTTAAAGTCTAGTCAAGGCTATGGTTTTTCCAGTGGTCATGTATGGATGTGAGAGTTGGACTGTGAAGAAAGCTGAGCCCCGAAGAATTGATGCTTTTGAACTGTGGTGTTGGAGAAGACTCTTGAGAGTCCCTTGGACTGCAAGGAGAGTCAACCAGTCCATTCTGAAGGAAATCAGCCTTGGGATTTCTTTTGGAAGGAATGATGCTAAAGCATCATAAAGTACTGAAACTCCAGTACTTTGGCCACCTCATGTGAAGAGTTGACTCATTGGAAAAGACTCTGATACTGGGAGGGATTGGGGGCAGGAGGAGAAGGGGATGACTAAGGATGAGATGGCTGGATGGCACCACTGACTCGATGGACATGAATCTGAGTGAACTCTGGGAGTTGGTGATGGACAGGGAGGCCTGGCGTGCTGCAGTTCATGGGGTCGCAAAGAGTTGGACACGACTGAGCAACTAAACTGAACTGAAGGTCAACTATGGGGAGAAATATAAATTAAATTAACAAATTGCCTTCTCTTTAATTCGTAAGTGTAAAATCCTTTGAATAAAATGATAAAACCTTATTTATAAGATTCTGATAAATAGAAGGGTTTCCCAAGTTGTGTTTCACAAAACTTTTATTAGATGGACAAAATTGTAAAGGGACCACGTGGTCAAACAAATTCAGGATATTTGGATTTAAATAGCATTTTAAGGTTTTCTTACTTCAGGCAAAATTTCTGAGATGTCGTTGAGCATGGAACCCCTGTTTTCATTTCTGAGCATCTTCCTGGGCTTCTATTCCTGAAAAAGGCCTTGCAAGAAACTCAGAGCTACATGGGCTAGTTCACACAGAAGGGAAAACATATGTCTGCAATCGTGATGATTTCCCTTTTTAGGTCTTCTGCATCTCTGCACGATGATTCATTTTTCTCTTAGTGTTTGAGCACTTACCACCTGACTCCTGTGTGCCAAGTTATCATACACTAAAGCTTCATGTTTTTCCTAAATTCATATGTTCAAGTCCTACGGCCCCAAAATGATGGTATTTGGAAATAGTGTTTTGGGATATGATAAGGGTTAGATGAGGTTGTAAAGGTGTCTTGGTCCAATGGGCTTAATACCTTTGAAAGTAGAGTACCAGAGAGCTTGTTCGCTCTTTCTTTGCACACACAAGTTGAAAACAGGCCATGTGAACAAATGGTGTGAAACATCTGTCTGAAAGCCAGGAAGAAAGCTCTCACCAGGATCTGACTCTGCTGGCACTCTGAACTCGGTCTCCCAGCCTCCAGAATTGTGAAAAACAAATCTCTATTGTTTAAGCCACCCAGTCTGTGGCATTTTGCTATGGCAGTCTGAGTGCACTTATGGACAAATAAAGTCTGTAAGTTTCCTTTCATGTTCACAATATCACTCAGAGACAAATAATCCAGGCTTCTGTTTTAGAGGCTCAGGAAGGCTATTAAACTTAACCACATTTCATGAGTAAAAAGAGTCAGGAGTTAAACTCAAATCTTCCTAAGCCTGTGTACTTTTTATCACATCACATCATTAATACCTTTCTAGCCTGAGAATGATGGTTTATTGTGACCTAGTGTCGAGATAGAACAGCACATAGCATGGACACTAATTAAACATTACCCCCTGCTTAGAAAGGGCTTCCCAGGTGGCTCAGTGTTAAGAAGTCTGCCTGACAGTGCAGGAGATACAGTAGATATGGGTTCAGCTCCTGGGTTGGGAAGATCCCCTGGAGGAGGAGATGGCAACCCAATCCAGTATTCTTCCTGGGAAGATCTCATCGACAGTCCATGGCGTCTCAAAGAGTTGAACACAACTGAGAAACTGTATGAAATGTGCTTAAAAAAAGGACTTGAAGCAAAATAAACATTTTAAACCTTTAAATCACAAATACATGCCTTCATGAGGGTTTTTTTATACATTGAATTCCAATATATGTTCAATAACACTTGAATGAGCTTCCAATACATTTGCATATGAATGCAGTCTCTGTGATACCCTGGCAATGAGAAGAGTAAGAAACATTTCAGTTCCCTGCAAAAACAAGTCTTCAGTTTTCACAATCATACTATATAATCAATTGTACCATGATGGTTTTGAAAAAAATCTTTTTCAACTCAAGCTTCATGGGAAGGAATATACATGAAAATTTAAAAAAAAAAATAGAACATCTATTCAGTATGAATAAAGGAGCAGTAAGCTGACTTTTTTTTTAATGGAGGAAAAGCAGAAATAAAAATGTTGGCAAGCTGATGACTTTTAACAAAGAATTTCTAATCTTTCTGTTGTTGTACTACATTTCCTTTGGTGAAAATGTCTCTCTTATATTCTTGCATCAGGAAAATACATCATGTCAAACTTCCGGAGGTCTTAGCAGGATCTAACACCCAGGTGCACCAAGCACTCTGTGGAAAACAAGGCCTGTGACCTCAAATAAAAAGAAAAGAGAAAAGAAATGAGAATACTATAAATAAAAACTGTTCTTATGTCTCCCACTATCCCCAAACTGCTGACATGCAGTTTACAAGCTTATTTTACTAACCAAAAACTGACCAAGATATATAGTTCAACTTCTGTGTCTCAACTGCACTTCCTCTCCCTCTTATCCATGTAGACACCTTTGATGTCCACTTTCAGCGGAAGCAATCCCAGTGAAAATCATAGAGTAGGGGGTGGGGGTGGAAGAGCTCAGAAGTATTTTTTCCAGATCCTAGAATAATCCCTGAAATGTACACCCATCTTCCCCCGAAACAGTCTTGCCTTTCTTGTGATTGCTTTCAAACAATTATTTCTGAATTTACTACATTTTTTTTTATTCTTCTTGTGTATTTATCTCAGTGACACAATATGTAGATAAGTTAAAGATATGAAATTTAAAAGAAGAAAAAAACCTCTTAGCAAATATCTACTTGGTTACAAAGAAGTTAAGCTAGCTCTTGCCCTCTAGACTTGTGCCATCTGAAATAAATTTCCATGAAGAGGGAAATTTCTACCCTTTCTCCATTAGATACTTGTGACTGGTGACTGGGATCATAAAAAGTGGCTAGATTGACTGAGGAACTGTATTTTAAATTTTATTTATTTACATTAAATAAAATTTAAGAAGCTCTATGAATGGCTAGCATGCTGGAAAGCAGGGGAATGTGATATGCTTTCTCCTATCAGTAAGGCTAGATTCTAACGAATAGCTCATTAAAGGAAGCAAGAGTTGACTTTCTTCTGCAAAAAATTTAGGGAAAATTTGTCTGAAATGGTCTGGAGATGGGGTGGTATTTATTTCAGGATGTTAGAAACTGTAATGCTAACTTTCTGGACCATAGTATCACCCAAGCTGGATGGAGCACCTCGTTCTCACTAAAAGTCAGATGAAGACAATGAAGAAAATAGTAGAGAGCAACTGCTAGCAGTCTGCTAATTATGGTTCCCAGAACTTGGCCCTAGCCCTTCTGCTCACATACTACTGTCTACAACTGGCCTCAAGACTGCCTTAGACTGCAAAGGACAACTGGGAATAGAGACTTTTATTCTGGTAGTCATCTGTTTAGCAAACAACAACAAAGGTTCTATTGTTTTTAAAGTAGGGGGAAACGGAGATGGAAATGACCATCAGTCTCTTCATTCAGTAAGAAGAAATATAAACTTGAAAGGGGTAGAAGAAAGGATTTATGGAGGAAAAAGGCACAAGAGAAAAAAAATGGCTCTAAAGATAAAGTATTATCACTTGGTAAGAGACCCCAAGATGATTTCCATTTTATATTTGTAAACTTTGCAGTGATGAATTTGAAAACAGCTATGTGTAATTGCCAGAAATTCAGAGTATATGTTTCCTTTTGATGCTATCTTTGAAAATATCCCAAGGATCCCAGTTTTCCTTCAGATTATGGGCTATTGTTCAATGCACTTCAGCATCCTCATGCATACACACACACAAAAATAGCTTTTCAGTTCTGAATTCCACCAACAGCTAATGCTTTAATGCTTAATGGACAATTTCTCTACTTTTAGATAGATCAGAAAGCAACTTGGGTTAATGCAGAGAAACAATGTCAGTCCTGAGTAAGCAAAGTGTAATATATAGCATTTTTCCTTTTAACTGTATCATCTGCTCTGGGATTTTCTGATTGTTTTCAGAATCCTCTTATCCTGTGCTACTTCAAGTATGGTCCACCGACCAGAGCCTTTCTACAAAATGAGAAGAGCTCATTACAAACCCATGTAGCAGCGTGACAGAACAAAAATATGTCTGTTAAATCTAATAATAAAACATGGGGGCTTATATTTTGCGTGTCTTTTATTTCATTTTCTACTAACTTTTATTAGATTTTTAAAAAGTTACAGTCTTGGCTGTGTTGGAAATTTAAAATAAAAAATAAAGTATCTGGATATTCATCTAGAGTAGTTTGAGAAACAGATATAAGTGTACCTTCCTACTTTGTCTTTTTGCTAGGGAATAAAACTTACCAGCAAAGCTTCATTTGCTACAATAAAAACATTGCTATTTCACAAACGTTAAAAAAATATGAGGGAAACCACACAAATAACCAAACATCCAAACAGAAACTCTCCTAATTTGCCAGGCACCCATGCTCAGCCTCTGTCTCCAAGGAGTGTACCCCTGCCGATCTGTTTAGTTTAACTTGGGACTTCATCTGAAAATTATAAGACACATGGAAAAAATCTAGAGTACACATTCAAATAGCACTGTGAAAAGGAAACTCCCAGAGCTGGGCGGTTGCTAAGGAAAAAGCCACCGTCCACATGTACCCTCGCCTTGGGACCACATCACAGTGTTCAGTCCCTCTCTGCTGACTCACCCACCACCAACTAAACAAACGCACGCAAGGTGCACAGTCCAAGCGCCCGCACAGAGTGCATCTGCTTAGGCCCGATTTCTCATTATCGCTCACGGCTTTCTCCCTCAAATCCTAAAATAAAGTTGAGAAGAGTAGAAGATACCAAACCTTGAAGAGATTCTAGAAATCAGAAAAGCAGGACCACAATTTAAAATATACCCTTTCTACTTAAAAAGTCTATATCAATGTGCAAAGTATTGAATTTATGTTTCTTTATGTTTCAGAATATTTATAAAATTCCTGTCTTCTGTGTGATTTTTCAGATTGTCTTAATCCGCTTGGACTGCTATGAGAAGAGTAGTATCAGTGTGTGGTTTATAAGCAAGAAACATTTATTTATCATAGTGCTGGAGGTTGGGAAGTCAAGGTCGTGGTGCTGGGCGATTTGATGTCGTATGAGGACTCCTTTTCTGAAGGTCACTTTTTACTTGTAACCTCACATGGCAGAAGGGCCAAGAAAATTTTCACAAGCCTCTTGTGTATGCAGGGCTGCATGCTAAGTCGCTGCAGTATTTGACTCTGTGCAACCCCATGGACTGTAGCCTGCCAAGCTCCTCAATCCATGGGATTTTCCAGGCAAGAATAGTGGAGTGGGTTGTCATGCCCTTCTCCAGGGGATCTTACTGACCCAGGGATGGAAACTGAGCCTATTCTGTCTCCTGCATTGGTAGGCAGGTTTTTTGACACTAGCTCCACCTGGGAAAACCCCCCAAGTCTCTTGTATCAGGGCATGAATCTCGTTCCTAAAGTCTCCACCCTCATGGCCTAATCACTTCCCAAAGGCTCCACCTAAAAGTACCATCATATTAAGGGTTAAGTCTTCAACACATGAATTTTGGGAGATGTCAACCTTCTATCCACAGTCAGTCAGTCAGTCAGTTCAGCAGCTCAGTCGGGTCTGACTCTTTGCGACCCCATGAATCACAGAACTCCAGGCCTCCCTGTCCATCACCAACTCCCGCAGTTCACTCAGATTCACATCCATCGAGTCAGTGATGCCATCCAGCCATCTCATCCTCTGTCGTCCCCTTCTCCTGCCCCCAATCCAATGAGTCAACTCTTCACATGAGGTGGCCAAAGTACTGGAGTTTCAGCTTTAGCATCATTCCTTCCAAAGAAATCCCAGGGTTGATCTCCTTCAGGGTGGACTGGTTGGATTTCCTTGCATTCCAAGGAACTCTCAAGAGTCTTCTCCAACACCACAGTTCAAAAGCGTCAATTCTTCGG
This sequence comes from Ovis aries, assembly GCF_016772045.2. Classification (NCBI taxonomy): domain Eukaryota; kingdom Metazoa; phylum Chordata; class Mammalia; order Artiodactyla; family Bovidae; genus Ovis; species Ovis aries. Next base: position 94,726,819 of record NC_056060.1, read on the forward strand.
CACTCAGCCTTCTTCACAGTCCAACTCTCACATCCATACATGACTACTGGAAAAACCACAGCCTTGACTAGATGGACCTTAGTCGGCAAAGTAATGCCTCTGCTTTTGGATATGCTATCTAGGTTGGTCATAGAAAAATACACAGATGAAAAGTTAAAAAAAAAAATGTAACATAGCTTTTTAAATTTGTTTCTTCTTTGTCTATGGAGGAAAGATGGATTGAGAGAGAGAGCGTATTATCCTCTAGGTTTTATAATTAAGTCACTCTAAAAATTGTCTCAAATACATTTTTCCCACATCTCATCTTCCCATGTTCGTGTTGTCTCTTATCCTGACTACTTATCTTTATGCATACCTATCTTAAATGTTTCTAAATAGTTGCTTCTGCCCTCATGCCCTTATGTTAAGTTCCTTGACGACGAGAGCTACGTCTTCTTCAGCCTTGTGTATCTAGATCATTATATAGGGTCTGGCCCTTGGAAGGCACTCAGTAAATATTTTCCAATTGAAAGTTTTCCTCCTTCTCTTTTCCTGATCAAGTGTTTAGATAATATTTTGCTGGGCCAGCTGAATTTGCAGAGTACCTCTTCTAACACTCCTTTTCCTTTCCAATCATTAAAGCAATTAAGTGTGAATACACACACACACTCACACACACACATAACCCCATTTATTAGATGCGAAAAGAGCAAAATGAATTAGAGTACTAACAATTTCCCTTCCCTTCTTGGTGTCAGACCATAATATCCTCATAATCAGGGAATAGTTTCTAAGACAAGTCTACTGACAACAAACATGTTACTGAACTTACTTATATTCATGTTAAGAGCATGATGGGTAGATGCCTAGTTTTGGTTGCTTAGTTTATTCCTAAAAGGAACTTGCAAGGGGAAAACCATACCTCAAAGTATCCTTGGAACTGTACGTGACTTACTGCATCAGTGCTAATTCCCAACTTTTATGGTTCTTTCATTCCCATCTCTACATTCCTGTCCATTAGAGTTGGGTAGCTTTACTCTGCTCCATCTCCCCAAAAGCAATTGAATCAGACAAAGGATACTTATCTCACTGGTGGTTTATACCATTCTAAGATGGAGGAAAAGAACAAGATGTGCTGCTAATTTTGGCTTAAAGTATTTTAACTTACATAGGGAGACACATTTATTAAACTGCATTATTCTTCTTGATGAATCATTTGCACTGGTTAAAAGACTACTTTTGATTCACAATATATTCTGAGTCAAACATATTAACTCTTTGAACACTGACCATTAATTTCAACTTGGCTTTTTCTAACTGCCATTTTATGAGGGGGAGTCAAGTGAGAAGGGAACATAATTTCTACAGAAAAAAAAAAGTCATTTTGAACCCAGGGTGCAAGAGTAGAATATTCAATCAAATCTTTAATTTGCATATTCAAAAAATCCAGAAATTTGGTACCCAGCTCACATTCTAATTTATATATAATATTTTATTTTAATGAATTCATGTTATTTGCATAACTTCAATGATTTTGTTTGCTATCTACATTTTAGAGAGCCTTTATAATACAGGGCATTCTTTTGTTTTCAGTCTTGGGTTGGACTAGGAGACTTGGTTTCCTAAACCATGTGACATTTTGAAAGATAAGACTCAAAAAACCCCTGCTTTCTAGATGCCTATTTGCACAATTAGCTGTCTTGGTTTTGCTTCTTCCTAGCTCCTAGTGAACATCCTTGGTGTCCCTCGGCTTGAGACTGCTTCACACCAATTTTTACCTCTCTTTTCACTTGGCCATCTTCCCTCTGTATATGTCTATATCTTCGTTTTCTTTTTGTGAGGACCCTGATTCATCGCATTACGACAGACTTAACCCAGTATAACATCATCATAACTGTGCTTACAAAGACTCTATTTCCACAAATGACATTAAAAGAAGTATTTGATAAATGATGCTGAGAAAATAAACTTAAGCCTATCTAGTTATATAAGGGTGTGCCACACTCTCTTTTGGTGGGCAATCTCATTCTCAAAGGTACGGCACTCACTAATGGAGGGAGTGACTTGGTGTCCCCACAGTCCTGAAAGTACAAAAACATTGCTATGTTTCTAATGTAGTTAAGAATTACATGGATTATTGATAAAAATTGTGGGCAATAAAGTCAGAATGCTCAATTTCAACATGCTTTTCTACCATTCACTAACTAGCACTTTATCTAGTAATTTCCCTTCTCTGTGCCTCAGTTTCACCTTCAGGAAAAATGGGGAAGTGAATAGGATATCCTCCGGAGAGTTGGGAGAATGAAAGGAGATGATGCATGGAACACGTTTACAACACTGGGCAATGAGACGGCTCCCAAGATTGGTATTATCACTGCTGCTGTTGTTGCTGTCGCTTTGTTTTCTAAGGAACTTAAAGATGCTGTCTGCTGTCATGCCCATTAGGTAAATGTACCTGCTCTTAGCCTTTGATTCTCTTCTTCTCAGTTCTTATCCCCAACCTGATTGCAAGAAGCAGTATCAACAAAGTGATGCTCAAAGGAGATGCCATCCATCCTACTGTTGGAATACCATGAGTCAGTACTCACTACCTCACCACGTGGCCTAAACACCACATCAAGTACTCTCCACTTATCAGTTGCAGGGTTTTTTGTTTGTTTGTTCATTTATTTTGTTTTGCTTTTTTGCAATTTATATAACAAGGCTTTGGGGATGTTCCTATCAGAAAAGTTTGCTAGCCAAAGGGAAAGTCTATGAACAACTACTCAATATAATCTGTTGTACCCTTAGATCTTTCTAGAGATTTGCATAACTGTGTTTCTGGATATTTCATAAAATCATGTGCCAGAATTTTACTTTAGCATTTTGTCACTGTTCTATGCTGAAGGACATTATCATAAAAATCCTATTACACTGTCTATTATATTCATTTCAGAGATGCTGTTTATTAGAGCTCATTCAATATATCAGATGTTGTGCTAAACGTTTTACATAAATTAGTTCAGAAGTCCTCACTACAGCTCCATGAAGTAAGTGGTAATATCATAGTCATTCTTCTATACACAAGGCTACTGAGATTTATAGATATAAAGTATCTTGCCGAGGATCTCACAGCCAGTAAGGGATGTGGCCAGGATATAAATTCAGCCAGGGTGCACTGAGTGGAACAGGGCACCTCAAAATTTCATGTTTACTGAGAATGTTTACTTGAAAATGTTACACTTTTCAGTGCACAAATCTTTCAACTGCTTGGTTAAATTTCTTTCTGATTTTTTAAATTCTTTTTGATGTTATTGTAAATAGAAGATTTAATACCATCCATAATAATCAGCTCAAAATAAAGACTTGAACATACGACCTAAAAATCTTACAATTCCTAGAAGAAAATACAGCTTCTTGACATTGGTCTTCAGAATTTTTTATGTTGTATTTGATGCTAAAAGCAAAAGAAACAAAAGGAAAAATAATCAAGTGGGACAACATCAGACTAAAAAGTTTCTGCAAAATTGACTTAAATAACCCAGATAACCCAATTAAAAATGGGCAAAGGACCTTGATAGACACATTTTAGAAAGATCCAGGTACATGCAAAGATGCTCAACATCATTATTCATCAGATAAATGAAATCAAAACCACAATGAGACAGCACCTTGTACTTGTTAGGATGCCCATTATTGAAAACAAAGCAAATACTAATGAGATTGTGGAGAAAAGAGAATATTTTTACACTGTTGTAAATGTAAACTGGTACAGCCACTGTGGAAAGCAGTGTGCAGGTTCCTAAGGAAATTAAAAATAGAACTTCCATATGATCTAGCAATCCCACTTCTGGGTATATATCCAAACGAAACGAAATCATTATCTCAAAGAGATATTTGTATTCCCATGTTCACTGTAGCATTATTCACAGTATGTGAATTCAAGTTATGATAAAAAATCTCTGTCAAAGGGTGAATGGATAAAGATATGGTATATACACACAATAGAATATTACTCATCCTTTAAAAAGAAAGAAAGAAAGTGAAAGAAAGTGAAAGTGAAGTCGCTGAGTCATGTCCGACTTTTCACCACCCCATGGACTGTAGCCCACCAGGCTCCTCCCTCCATGGGGTTCTCCAGGCAAGAGTACTGGAGTGGGGTGCCATTTCCTTCTCCAGGGGATCTTCCCGACCCCTAGACCAAACCCAGTTCTCCTGCATTCCAGGCAGATGCTTTAACCTCTGAGCCACGAGGGAAGCCCAAAAAGAAGGAAACCCTTCCACTTGTAACAACGTGAATGAAACTGGAAGGCATTAAGTGAAAGAAGACAGAAAGACAAACTGTACATTTATATATACATATAGATATATAACTCATAGAAACAGAGTAGAATGGTGGTTGCTAGGGGCTAAAATGTGGGTTAAAGGGGGAGATTTTGGTAAAAGGGTACAAATCCTCAGTTTAAAGATGAATAAGATCTGATAATCAAATGTTTAAGAAGATGACTATAATTGATTACACTGTATTATATACCTGAAATTTGCTAAGTGGAAAAAATTGAAAACTAAGATGATAGTAAATATGTGAAGTGATGGATGTGTTAATAAGCTTAATTTTGAGAATCCTTTCACAATGTAAATGTATATTAAATTATCATGTTTACACTTTAAATGTGTTACAATTCATTTGTCAGATATACCTCAGTTAAGGTGCAGGAAATATGACCTTTAAAAGAAAGAAGATCTTTGCAGATATAGTAATAGATGAGATGATGCCACGGAAGTTTAAGGTGAGTCTAATCTAAAGACTGGTGCCCTTAAAAACCAGTCAATCCCAAAGGAAATCATTCCTGAATATTCATTGAAAGGACTGATGCTGAAGCTGAAGTTTCAATGCTTAGACTACTTGATGCAAAGAACTGACCCATTGGGGAAGACCCTGATGATGGGACAGTTTGAAGGCAGGAGGAGAAGGGGACAACAGAGGAGGAGATGGGTGGATGGCATCACTGGCTCTATGGACGTAAGTTTGAGTAAACGCCACGAGTTGGTGATGGACAGTGCTGCCGTCCATGGGGTCACAAAGAGTCGAACACGACTGAGAAACTGAACTGAACTGAACTGAACTGTCCTTAAAAACTTAGAACGCAGGACACATACAGAGGAAAGACGCCATGTGAAAAGACAGGGAGAACTTGCAGTGATGCAGATTCAAGTCCAGCAATGCCAAGGATGCCAGCAACCAGCAGAAACCAGGAAGAGGCGAGAGGGATTCTTCCCTGGGACATCAAAACAAACACTAAGAACACTTTGCCTTCAGATTTCTGGCCTCCAGAACTTGGAGAGAATAAATTTCTCGTGGTTTAAACCAACCAGTTTTTGGTAATCTGTTCTAACAGCCCTAGGAAACTGATACGCAAGTGCATGAATAAACAAATAGGGATTTTCTAAATTGTAAAAATATCCGCTATAAATTCAATTGCTTATATTTCAGACACGTTCTCTCAAATATGCTTTGCTGATGGCCGTCATTTTACTAGCTCAGTCTAGAAGCTAATGGTAGCTGCAGTTATTTATTCAAAGCGGAATATTTGTTATTTCCAAGCTATGTACTACGTACTGATGATTCAAAGATGACTGAAATCCTAATGATTTCTGACCTCAGGGCCATTAATATAATGTAATGAAGGGAGAGGGCTTTTCTGGTTCAGTGGTAGAGAATCTGCCTGCAATACAGGAGACCTGTGTTCAATGCTTGGTTTGGGAAGATCTCCTGGAGAAGGGACAGACTACTCACTCAGGAATTCTTGCCTGGGAAGTCCCGTGGACAGAGGAGCCTGGCGGGCTATACAATCCATGGGGTGGCACAGAGTTGGACAAAACTGATAGCATATTCAAAAGCAGAGACATTACTTTGCCGACTAAGGTCCGTCTAATCAAAGCTGTGGTTTTCCCTGTGGTCATGTATGGATGTGAGAGTCAGACTGTGAAGAAGGCTGAGCGCCAAAGAATTGATGCTTTTGAACTGTGGTGTTGGAGAAGAGTCTTGGAGTCTCTTGGACTGCAAGGAGATCCAACCAGTCCATTCTGAAGGAGATCAACCGGATTTCTTTGGAAGGAATGATGCTGAAGATGAAACTCCAGCACTTTGGCCACCTCATGCAAAGAGTTGACTCATTGGAAAAGACTCTGATGCTGGGAGGGATTGCGGGTAGGAAAAGAAGGGGACGACAGAGGATGAGATGGCTGGATGGCATCACTGAATCGATGGACATGAGTCTGAGTGAACTCCAGGAGTTGATGATGGACAGGGAGGCTTGGCGTGCTGTGATTCATGGGGTCACAAAGAGTTGGATACAACTGAGTGACTGAACTCAACTGAGCAACTGAACGTGAGCACACAAGTGAAGAGAGAAAAATCCTAAATATTATCAGTATTGATAAATGAGATCTGCTTTATATTATAAACAATCTATTTTACATTCTTTGATGGGCACGTTAAAACCTAGATTATAATTATTACACAGAGAAAAAATAATTATCTTGACTTGAAGGGATGAATATGGACTCTGTTCACAAGTAGTGCAGTGTACTGACTGCTTTTTCATTTTCAAAATTCTGTACACACACTTCTGACTTTTTATTTTTTTCTTTTTCTTCCATTCTCAGATGCTTGGTGCTAGCTATCACTTTAAGGAGTTGGAGTCCTGCTTGGTTCCTTGTTCTTTCTACAGTAAACAAAATGAGAATAAATCCTACAGTAGTTAGTGCTCCGTTTTTAAGGGACTCATTAAAAATAAACAGTAGAGGAGAGGCAATTACTGTTAACAAACATAGACATAAAAACCACAAATAAAGGGCCATTAACACAGAGAAATAATTACGCGGTCTCTCATCCAGATGCTTTGTCAGTTTCACTAGCTGTCACTGACTCGGTTTTGTGAGAGGCCGCTGCTGGCTGCAGTGCATCCGTTCAATAGCTCCTCCTTTGCCTCTCACAAGAAAAGAAAAAATGATCAGCAATGTCAGAGAATTGCACTGAAGTCTATATAAAATATGGCATTGCCTTCTCCCTTCGTCTCTCCTTTCTGTGAGTTTTTTAGGTTTTATGTTACTTTATGATGGTGAAAAAATATATCATCATGATAGTTGTTTTACTAATGAATAGAAGGTAAAGGTGAAATAAGCTTTCTTCCTTTTTAGGAATGTGAGATTTGATAGAAGAGGGATTTGAATATGGAGAAAAGCGCAGAGCACAGTGTGCAAGATGTATTTCATTGCTCCAGGGAATACCTTTGCAATTGCTTCACCGGACATGTTTTGCAATCAAGCCTCATAAGCTACATGTGGGTGCATGTGTGTGTGTGTGTGCGCGTGTGTGTGTTTGGGAAAAACAAGGGGGGGGGAAGCAATATATTAATGTAACATAATTCTAATTATCTGGGAAAAGCAAACAACGTAAAGTTGAGTTTTTGGCCCATTTGATCAGTTCAGTAAATTGAACCCATTCAGACCTCCCAGAATGCAGTGTCAGCTAGTTGTTTACACCAACACGCCCAGGGTTCAATCTGCCAATCCCTGCATTAAAATTGTCTTTATCATTGCCACATTACAAAGCGGAACATTCTGAAAGAATCCATCTCTTGCATAAGTTTGTGAGGGATGATATCTTAAAATTTCTCAAGAATTGGCCACTAAAATACCGCCAGCAAAGACGTTCATGATTCATTTATTTTAAAAATGCCAAGAATTGTGATAAAAAATAATAAAATGCACATAATCAGATCAAGCTTTTTATCATGCACATAATTTCAGTATCTGTCTTTCTTGGCTCATGTGATTCTCATGACATGCATGTGGAAAAATGTAATTTTTTGTAAAATTTTGTAAAATTTTGAAAATAATAGGCCTTTTTCTAAGTATCAAGATAGCACATATCTTAAGGGAAGATCTGCCACTAACTTATGATATGGCCTCCAGGACAGCATGTTGCATTTGAGTCCTGAATATTTTCTCTGAAATAAGGGAACTTAATAAAATGATCTTCAACGTCTTTCCAGTGCAACATTCTATGGTAGTTAGAAATCAACTTAATGCTGCTTCTGCTAAGTCACTTCAGTCGTGTCTGACTCTGTGCGACCCTATAGACGGCAGCCCACCAGACTCCCCCGTCCCTGGGATCCTCCAGGCAAGAACAGTGGAGTGGGTTGCCATTTCCTTCTCTAATGCATGAAAGTGAAAAGTGAAAGTGAAGTCGCTCAGTCATGTCCGACTTTTCTCAACCCCATGGACTGCAGCCCACCAGGTTCCTCCGCCCATGGGACTTTCCAGGCAAGAGTACTGGAGTGGGGTGCCATCGCCTTCTCCAACTTAATGCTGGCTACCCTTTAACCTAGACTTCCACATCCGCCTCTTGGGCTCCTTTTCATCAATAAAAAGTGACTCACTGGGAGAGAGCTGCAGGTCTACAGATCTTGGCCCTGGGGCTGCAATGACTTAGAGGAGCGGCTTGATCAGTAAACCTAGAAATGAAATCCAAACCTAAATGTTTACACAGAAAAGTTGCGGGTCACTTTATATGCCAGTTTGACTTAAACCCACAATATATGGTAATTGAGGCTTTTTAAAAGAAAAATATACATTGCACGTGGTTCTATGAAAGAAGAATATGCACAGTCAAATAAATACCAGCATAGCTTCAGCTATGCACTTTAGCCATCTCAGCATCGCATGATTTTGTCAGATATTCTCCAGGGTACTATAGGAAAAAAAGGTCAGAAACTGAATGTGAATCCTGGCCTAACCATTTACTGTCTCTGTGACCTTGAGGAGGTTCCTTGTTCTCCCATAGCTTCATCTATAAACCAGATAAATCATGAACTATAGTACATACCTTGTGGAAAAAGATAGTTAGAGATAACTCAGAAATAGCAAGCCCTCAATCAAGTACAGCTATTATTGTTATTGTTACTCTTGGGTCTCTGATACAGCTAGAATGATGTTGCATGCAGCCCATGTATTTCAATCATGGCCCATGTCATAGATTTATTCTTTGGAGTCACAAAGCCATTATCCAAAAGTACCCAGTCTATCAGGCAGGTCTTTTCAGCTCCATAAAGTGATCATTTGCTAAACAAGAAATTTGTGCATCCGTTATTTCAGAATATCAGTATATAAAATCTTTCAGAAATTTCCTCTAAGCAGCTTATGTACTGCATTCAAAGCTAGATTCTGTTTGATGTATGAGTGAGGAGAGAATTCAGAATCTTCTGAAAATGAAAAAAAAAACCACACTTTTAACCTGAAAATATTGGAAATCACATTGGTAAATTAGTTGAGAAGAATAGATGTAATAATGCGACTGCACTCTGGTATCGTTATAGCCACCCAATCACCTGATGAAAGGAGCATCAGGGAAAGAAAGAGATTTTTTGATAAATGACATTCAGTATGTTAATAGTTGTACATTTTCCTGATGGCTTCTTCTGAGTTCCTTTTGATAGGCTTTAAAAGGAGGCATGATCTTCCAGTTTCAGAGGAACAGTAAAGAGACAGAGAGAAAAAGGGGGGAGGGGGAGAGGGAGAGGGAAACAGAGGAAGAAACAGAAGTGTAACATACTGTAAAATTCATGGTACTGTGGAATACAATATGAATCTTTATACTCGAATCTGGGACTATTTCATAATCTCGGAGGGAAGTTACTGAGGAAGCACTGTATCTGTTCATTAGGGTCTCAGTGGAGGGACAATTTATTGAGTCTAAACACTTCATCTTGAGGTCATCATTGCTACTTAGAATTTTCAGTTATGTATAAGACAAATTAAGAAACTGTGTTTTTTTGTTTTGTTTTTTTTTTTTTAACTGCCACCCTAATAGACTGAGGGCTTCCCTGGTGGCTCAGCTGGTAAAGAACTGGCCTGCAATGCGGGAGACCTAGGTTTGATCCCTGGGTTGGGAAGATTCCCTGGAGAAGGGAACAGTTACCCACTCCAGTATTCTGGCCTGGAGAATTGCATGAACTGTATAGTCCATGGGGTCGCAAAGAGTTGGACGCAAAGAGTTGGACACACCTGAGCAACTTTCACTTTAACACACTGAAAGAAGATAAATCAATACCTTTTGCCTCAACTATTAGGCAAAAAGTGACATAATCATTTTGTTTTTTTAATTACAAGGGATTCTTTTCTTTTAGGGCCTTCCCAGGTGATACTAGTGGTAAATAATCCACCTGCCAATGAAGGAGATGTAACAGACATAACTTCAGTCTCTGGATCAGGAAGATCCCCTTGAGGAAGGAATGACAACCAGCTCCAGTATTCTTGCCTGGGAAATCCCGTGGACAGAGTAGCCGGGCGGGGTACAGTTCATGGGGTCACAAGAGTCAGACACGACTGAGCCACTGACTGCTTTTCTTTTAGAAGAATTTCACAGTAGTCTTCTATTTAGAGCAGAGACCAGAGAGAGAGAGAGAAATAAGCATCACGTCTTGTTCCTCCTGCTGAGACTCCAATTCTAAGAGACACTGGAAATATCCTCAGCAAATATCTCTCAGCCTACATGAAATGTTATGTCCTTTTTCTTGTAACCAGAAGGTTCCTTGATTAGTACAACAGCCAATGTCTTAATCCTAGCGCTCTCTGGAGCGTGAATAGTCAATGACTGTCACGTGTCTCAGCCCTCATTCATAACGGAAAAGTAAAAGTGTAAAAATCAGTTCACAAGACCTGGCCAACAGACCCAAGGAGAAGGCACTGAGGAGGCCTTCGCATGGAAAGCAGAAAGGACCAGCTCTGGGGATGGCAAGCGTCACCCCCTACCCGCCGCCTGGAGCTCCCACCTTCTGTGGCCACACCCAACTGTGAGGAGGCTGGAAGCCGAAGGAAGGGCATGCCCCAGGAGAAGGGAACGGATTTAGCAAGCTTCCAGCCAGCGTGGTGTTCTGTCCTTTCTTTTATTCAGAATAATCACCGTGTACCTAAGTACGTCTGCCTATGTCAAAGATCTAATACTGAACAAAGCCAGCCAATTCTTTTCTTTTCCTGAAAGCTCAAAACAAAACAGTGCAAAAACTGTTTGAATGCTCTAAGACTTTTTGATTTTAGAAACAAGTAAAATTTTATAACATTTGCCAAGGTTCAAAAAAATTACTGCCCACTGGGTTCGCAATCGTTTCATTAAAATGGAAGGAGGCATTTTAACAATTAAATATAGAAAGAATTGAATCTCATAATAAGAGGCTGTTCCTTGAAATTGAATAAGTTTAACTTTATGGAAATGCCACTATATTAATTTTAGTTTGCTGTGGATGAATGACACTTTATCATAGCTTCACCAGTTACCATTTGGACCAACATTGCAGAGCCTCCCCTGTAACAAGTAAAACACAATTTCACAGAAGCTCATTTTGTTTTTAGGCAACTGAGTTAATTTTTCTATATACTTAAGAAATAGAGTTTGACTCTAAGTGAGGAGCTTTTTCAATGTGAACGAACCACATGCTTTTAGCACCCAACAACTTGCTGGGAATACAATGATCCTCTGAGATTTTCCTCTTGACCTTTCTTACCGCTCTACATCAGTTACCGAGTCCTGTCGGAAGTACTTTTCCTGGCATATATTTATGTGAATCATATCCAGTCATATTGCTTTGCAGTCATAAAAGGTGACCTACAAAGTTTCTTCTTTGATGTATTTGTTTAGGTTTGTGCATGCGTGTTCAGTTGCTAAGTCCCATCTGACTCTTTGCGTCCCTGTGGTCTATAGCCTGTCAGGCTCCTCTGTCCATGGAATTTCCAGGGCAAGAATTTTGGAGTGGGTTGCCATTTCCTTCTCCAGGGATCTTTCCAACGCAGGGATCAAAGCCAAGGCTCCTGCATTGGCAGGCATACTCTTTACCTCTGAGCCACCTGGGAACCCTTGATTAGGTTCACATTGTCACAAAATTCATGATTAATTTTGGTGAATGCTTTCTTGAGGCTTAGATAGGTTCTTGTATGATGTTATAAAATATTTATTTATTTTCCTATCTCTAACACATTCCCTTTGAAGGAATTTGCTTACATACGCTATTGATTTTGAGCTTGGTCCGGTGACTTGCTTTGGCCCTTCCTCTTGAATTTAGGCTCAACCTTGTTTGGTCAGTGGGATGCAGGTGGAAATAGAGGGCTGGTGGCAACACTGAGCCGTAAGGAGCATTTATATGTTTCCACTTGCTTCTTGTGTTGCTACTCTGGCTATAATAAAGCATACTGATTTGCTCAGGGGTCCAAAGAGGCTGAGACCAGTCTCAAGCTTACAAGCTCATCTTAAATGGCTGACCCCCAACAAAGTCACACATGCATGAAATGAGGACAGCTGAGATTAGCACAACAGTTCCAAGTGATCTGAAGACACTTAAGAAGTGCACGTTTATTTTTATACGGCACTGAGGTTGTGGACTGGTTGTTATGCATCAGCCTAACATTAGCTGACTGAAACAGTGCTGTAATGCTCCATTTGTAAGGTACGAAGCTTCATGTATCCATTAAATCAAATATACTAATGTGATAGTCAACTTCCCTGGTAGCTCATCAGTAAAGAATCTGTCTGCAGCGCAGGAGACCCAGGCTTGATCCCTGGGTCGGGAAGATACCCTGGAGAAGGAAATGGTAAACCACTCAAGTATTGCCTGGAAAATACCATAAACAGAGGAGCCTGGTGGGCTATTGTTCATCAGATCGCAAGAGCTGGACATGACTTAGCGACTAAACCCAATGTGATATTCAGTTCTGTAACTATCCTCATCTGTTTGCTCTCGAAGCGTTAAGAAAGTTGTATGAAGGTCTTAATTGAAGGTCAGATTCTTTCAAATGCACCATGTATTTCTAACAATTTTTCTTTATGTCCTTTTATGCCCAAATAGAATTTTTAAAATCTTTCTAATGATTTTTCGAATCCTAATTCTGGAAATTGTAGACACCAACCTAAAACGGTATAGTAATATTAATATCTAAAATAGCCTTCAGCATTAATTGTATCTTAACAGTGATTTTTAAGACATGTCTACTGTAAGTAAAGTATAGAACTGAAATAATCAATTTCAGAGACTCTGTAAGGTGGATGGAAGATTTATTTTGAGATATACTGACTTTCAGTATCAGATCGCAAATTATGTTAAATCTGTGACCACTTAGCTTATCTTCTGGGATAGTCTTGATAATGATATCTGGAGACATATGTGAAATGGGATAGGTCTGGCAGGAGAAATCCATTTACTGGATGCAACCAAAATTCAGTGCTGTGAAGTACGTATTGAAAATGTGGGCATTAACAGTGTGGTGGCTCTTTTGTTTTTCACACAGGCATCTGCCTACTTTTGCTCTATGTATATCTCATTGCAGCATTACAAATTAGGAAGAAAATGGTCTTTTTGAAACAAAAGTTAAAATTCAGAGATACTGATTTATTTGTTGTAGTTGTTATTGTTAACTTGTTAAATTGTGTCTGAGTCTTTTGCAACCCTATGTACTGCAGCCTGCCAGACTCCTCTGTCCATGGGATTTCCCAGGCAAGAACACTGGAGTGGGTTGCCATTTCCTTCTCCAGGGAAGGGAGACCAGGCACCAAACCCAGATCTTCTATATTGTAGGTGTACTATTTACAGCTGAGACACTAGGGGAGCCAATTCATTTCCCTAGGTGGAATTTGATCTTTAAATCTGAATTTTATTTTTAATGCAAGTTTTCAAACATTTAAATGAGATTATACAATTTTTTTTTCTTGAACTCTTGGCTTAAATGTTTAATTAAGAGCATTTGTTTGGAGTTTTCAAAGATTTCCTGGCTCCTTGATTTATAATAAGTACAACTTATAGAGAAACTAAGCTATTACATATGAATAGTGTAGATTAAAACTTCATACAATTACCATAGCTTTCAACTAATAGCATTTTGGTTGAGATTTACTTTAGTTTCAAGTTATATAAATACTCCATATTTGTTTATAACAAGAAAAAAGAATTATTAAAGGGCTCATTTATGTAATTTTATTCAAACCTGGGAAATGCAGGTATGAGGTTACTAGGTCCCAAAATGGAAATATGAGCTTGACTGTAGGTCTTATAACTATAATATTTCTCTAGTTTTAGATTCAGGCAAATGTTAGGAAGTAATGTTTATGAGTATGAAAAATTCCATTTAACAATTTATCTTTCTTAAAAATATCAAATTTGTTCTTCTTATTTGCAAGTTAAGAGCCTTTTTAAAGATGCTCTAATGCAATAATACATTAAAATTTGCTAATTTTCACTTGTAGGTTTATTGTCTTGTTTAAATAGAATGGAGAATTTCTAGTGGACTTCTTCATGTGATATGCAGCTCTAGAATGTAGTAGCAATAACCCAGACAAGTGATGGCATTTAGAGTTGCCAGAGTGCACATTATGTGTGAAAATTAGAAATATTTCTAGAGAAAACTAGGCTACTGCCCAAACACAAGTACTATTCCTTTCCTACTTTTTAAGGCAGAAGATACAGAATGACCCTAGACCCAAAATTCTCCATGATCTGTGTCCATAGCTATTGTGTGGAGGACTGTTCACTGATCCCTACAAATTCTGAAATCTGTCCCTTCTTCCACACAAATAAGATTACATTACATTTTCTCTCTTATACCTAAGTATTGTCAAATGTTGGAGTGCTCATTGATAGAATGCAGTTTCCACTCAACAGGTTAGTGAAATTTCTGTCTTGTAAAATCAAATGTCTTAATCTTAAATTAAAAAGTAATGGTAAGTTATCTTTTTGTCAAATAATTGCTTTTTGCCTTTGGACAAATATTGGCACACTATTAGAATGAAATTTAGTGTGTTGAAATTATTATTCATCAGACAGCATTACCTTAACTGAAGAAGGGCAATTTCTTAAAATAATAGGAAAATGGAAAGCCCGTTTGGACTTTCCTATAATTGGAAAAACAGGATGGTGTGGTCACTAACCTAGAGCCAGACATCCTGGAATGTGAAGTCAAGTGGGCCTTAGGAAGAATTACTACATACAAAGTTAGTGGAGGTAATGGAATTCCAGCTGAGCTACTGAAAATCTTAAAAGATGATGCTGTGAAAGTGCTGCACTCAATATGTCAGCAAATTTGGAAAACTCAGCAGTAACCACAGAACTGGAAAACATCAGTTTTCATTCCAGTCCCAAAGAAGAGCAATTCCAAAGATGTTCAGACTGTTGTATAATTGAGCATTTTTCACATGTAACAAGGTTATGCTCAATATCCTTCAAGCTATGGTTTGTTTAGCAGTACATGAACTGAGAATTTCCAGATATACAAGATGGATTTAGAAAAGGTAGAGAAACCAGAAGTCAAATTGCCAACATTCGTTGGATTGTAGAGAAAGCAAGAGAATTCCTGAAAAAAGAAGAACATCTATTCTGCTTTAATGACTGCACTAAAGATTTTGACTCTGTGTATCACAACAGCCTATGGAAAATTCTGAAAGAGATGGGAACACAAGACCACCTTTTCTGTCTCCTGAAAAACCTGTGTGCAGGACAAGAAGCAACAGTTAGAACTGAACATGGAATAATGAACTGGTTCAAAACTGGGAAAGGAGTACAACAAGGCTGTATATAGTCACCCTGTTTATTTCACTTCTATGCAGAGTACATCGTGTGACATGGTACTACTGTCCATTGGGTTGCAAAGAATAGGACATGACTGAACTGACTTAGCACGCACACATGCAAATATGATTGATTTTTGCATGTATTTCAATAGATCTTATGTCCTGGAACTTTGTTAAACTCAATTTCATTATTTTCTTCATGATCTTTACCATTTTCTTCCTTCCTCTTACATTGGGTTCCTTGTGTTCTTCCTTTTTCTATTTTTTTTTTTTTAATGGTAGAAACATAGATTAGTCAACTGAGATCTTTCCTCACTTCTACCATCCAATCATGCCTTTTTGTACTGTGGCCTTGCCATTTCCACCATCATGTAGTAGAATCTGGTTCTTCTTCACATGAATTTCAGCTGGCTCCATGATACTGAGTCAGACTCCATCCTGTCTGACTCTTTGCAACCCCATGGACTGTAACTGGCCAGGCTCTTCTGTTCATGGAATTCTCCAGGCAAGAAAACTGGAATGAATGGTAATTTCCTTCTCCAGGGGATCTTCTCCATCCAGGGATGAAGCCCAGGTCTCTTGCATTGAAGCAGGTTGTTTTACCATCGTAGCTATCAGGTAAGCTCCATCATGTAAAGAAGCATGAGCTAGGTCAAGGTAGCCACAATGGTAGCCAAAAACAGTGTCACAAAATGTGAATAGAATATTCTAAATCTTCTAGCTTCAATTATATAGAGTATAGATGAGCCTTACCATCTCAGACATCCTGGAACTTTTGGCCCCCAAAATACTGAACAATTCAATGATTGTTTTCTTATGTAGCAAAATTATGGAGTTGCTTTTCACATCCTAATCGATAATCAAATGTTGCTATTTGTGGAGCAACTAAGATTTGTAACTTGCTTATTATCTTGTCTAGCAATATCTTAACTCATGCAAAAACAGCAAACAAATTTTTTAAACGGAAGTTTTGATATGGATTACAAAGTTATGTAATATAAGCCCTGACATGCATGCATCTAATGAATTTTAAATATTTTATTAATGGTGTTGATGAAAAATACATTATCCATAATCCCCAGATACTTCAAATATCTTACATATAGGAAAAAATGATTTAAAAAGAGCATTGTGGTAAATCTTCAAGTCCCACATATTTACTATACCTTTGAAATTGAGTTTCAAGTGTTTTAATTACCAATACATTTTAGGTGGTGACATTATAATCTACAGATAGAATTCTTGCTATTTTTGTCCAGTCACTCAGTCATGTCTGACTCTTTGCAGTTCCATGGACTGCATGCCAGAATTCCCTGTCCTTCACCATCTCCCAGAGCTTGCTCAAACTCATGTCCATAAAGTCGGTGATGTGATCCAACCATTTTCTCCCGTGTTATCCCCTTCTCCTCCTGCCTTTAATCTTTCCCAGCATCAGGGTATTTTCAAATGAGTCAACTCTTCGCATCAGGTGGCTTCAGCTTCAGCATCAGTACATCCATGAATATTCAGGATTGATTTCCTTTAGGATTGACTGGTTTGATCTCCTTGCAGTCTAAGGGACTTGCAGGAGTCTTAGATTCACAACACTGCAGTTCAAAAGCACCAGTTCTTCAGTGCTCAGCTTCCTTTATGGTCCAGTTCTCACATCCATACATGACTAATGGAAAAACTATAGCTTTGACTAAATGGACCTTGTCAGCAAAGTAATGTCTCTGCTTTTTAATGTGGTGTCTAGGTTTGGCATAGCTTCTCTTCCAAGGTGAAAGTATCTTAATTTCCTGGCTGCAGTCACCATCTACAGTGATTCTGAAGCCCAAGAAAAGAAAGTCTGTCACCGCTTCCATTGTTCCCCCATCTATTTGTCATGAAGTGATGGAAAATTCTGAAAGAGATGGGAATACCATACCACCTGACCTGCCTCTTGAGAAATCTGTATGCAGGTCAGGAAGCAACAGTTAGAACTGGACATGGAACAACAGACTGGTTTCAGATAGGAAAAGGAGTATGTCAAGGCTGTATATTGTCACCCCGCTTATTTAACTTATATGCAGAGTACATCATGAGAAACGCTGGACTGGAAGAAACACAAGCTGGAATCAAGATTGCCGGGAGAAACATCAATAACCTCAGATATGCAGATAACACCACCCTTATGGCAGAAAGTGAAGAGGAACTCAAAAGCCTCTTGACGAAAGTGAAAGTGGAGAGTGAAAAAGTTGGCTTAAAGCTCAACATTCAGAAAACAAAGATCATGGCATCCAGTCCCATCACTTCATGGGAAATAGATGGGGAAACAGTGGAAACAGTGTTAGACTTTATTTTTTGGGGCTCCAAAATCACTGCAGATGGTGATTGCAGCCATGAAATTAAAAGACGCTTACTCCTTGGAAGGAAAGTTATGACCAACCTAGATAGCATGTTGAAAAGCAGAGACATTACTTTGCCAACTAAGGTCTGTCTAGTCAAGGCTATGGTTTTTCCAGTAGTCATGTATGGATGGCAGAGTTGGACTGTGAAGAAGGTTCAGTGCCGAAGAACTGATGCTTTTGAACTGTGGTGTTGGAGAAGACTCATGAGAGTCCCTTGGACTGCAAGGAGATTCAACCAGTCCATTCTGAAGGAGATCAGCCCTGGGTGTTCTTTGAAAGGAATGATGCTAAAGCTGAAACTCCAGTACTTTGGCCACCTCATGCGAAGAGTTGACTCATTGGAAAAGCCTCTGGTGCTGGGAGGGATTGGGGGCAGGAGGAGAAGGGGACAACAGAGGATCAGATGGCTGGATAGCATCACGGACTCGATGAACGTGTCTGAGTGAACTCTGGGAGTTGGTGATGGACAGGGAGGCCTGGTAACCTGCGATTCATGGGGTCACAAAGAGTCAGACACGACTGAGCGACTGAATTGAACTGAACTGAACTGATGGGACTGGATGCCATGATCTTTGTTTTTTAATGCTGAGTTTTCAGTTCAGTTTAGTTCAGTTGCTCAGTAGTGTCCAACTCTTTACAACCCCACGAATCGCAGCATGCCAGGCCTCCCTGTCCATCACCATCTCCCGGAGTTCACTCAGACTCACGTCCATCAAGACCATGATGCCATCCAGCCGGCTCTTTCACTCCATCAAGAGGCTCTTTAGTTTGCCTTGGATTTTTCCATAAGGGTGGTGTCATCTGCATATCTGAGGTTATTGATATTTCTCCCAGTAATCTTGATTCCAGCTTGTGCCTCATCCAGCCCTGCATTTTGCATGATGTGCTCTGCATATAAGTTAAATAAGCAGGGTGACAATATACAGCCTTGACACACTCCTTTCCCAGTTTGGGACCAATCCATTGTTCGTTTCTAGCTGTCAATTCTTGACCTGCATACAGGTTTCTCAGGAGGCAGGTAGGGTGGTTTGATAGTCCCATCTCTGTCAGAATTTTCCACAGTTTGTTGTGATCCACACAGTTAAAGGCTTTGGCATAGTCACTAAAGGAGACGTAGATGTTTTTCTGGAACTCTCTTGTTTTTTCAATGATCCAACTGATGTTGGCAATTTGATCTCTGGCTCCTCTGCCTTGTCTAAATCCAGCTTGAACATCTGGGGACTTCTCAGTTCACATACTGTTGAAGCCTAGCTTGGAGAATTTTGAAGATTACTTTGCTAGTGTATGAGATGAGTACAACTGTGCGGTAGTTTGAGCATTCTTTGGCATTGCTTTGATTTGGGATTGGAATGAAAACTAACCTTTGCCAGTGCTGAGCAACTGCTTGGCTGTGGCAACTGCTGAGTTTTCCAAATTTGCTGGCATATTGAGTGCAACACTTTCACAGCATCATCTTTTAGGATTTGAAATAGCTCGGCTGGAATTACATTACCTCCACTAACTTTGTAGTGATGCTTCCTGAGGCCCACTTGAATTCACACTCCAGGATCTCTGACTTTAGGCGGTGATCACATCACCGTGTTTATCTAACTCATTATGATCTTTTTCATTTAGTTCTTCTTTGTATTCTTGCGACCACTTCTTAATACCTTCTGCTTCTCTTACACCCATATCGTTTCTGTCCTTAATTGTGCTCATCTTTGTATGAAATATTCCCTTGGTATCTCTAATGTTCTTGAAGAGATCTCTAATCTCTCCTATTCTATTGTTTTCCTCTATTTCTTTGCATTGATCACTGAGGAAGGCTTTTTATATCTTTCTTTGCTATTCTTTAGAACTCTGCATTCAAATTGGTATATTTTTAAAACATTTAAATGATTGAAAAAAATGGAAGCAAGGTGTCCAATGTTTAATGAGCAAGCAACATCTTAAACTCATCTTTTGATAAGCAAATGCTGGGCAAAGGCGGGGGTATGGAGAACTATCATTCTGTCAGCAGCATTACAGATATCATAAGCAATTGTTGTTGTCCAGTCCCTGTGTCATGTTCAACACTTTTGTGGCCCCAGGGGCTGCAGCACAGCAGGCTCCATGGGGTTCTGCAGGGAAGAATACAGGAGTGGGTTTTTATTTTCTACTTTAGGGGATCTTTCCAACAGGATCGAATCTGAGTCCCCTGCATTGGCAGGAGAATTCTTTATCATGGAACCCCAAGGATAATACAGTTCAGGCTAATTACTGACCCCCTGATAGTCCTTTTAACTAGGTCAGGGATTCCCTGGTGGCTTAGACAGTAAAGAATCTGCCTGCAGTGGAGGAGATGCATGTTCGATCTCTGGGTTGGGATATCTCCTGCAGAAAGGAATGGCTACCCACTCCAATATTCTTTCCTAGAGAATTTCATGGAGAGGGCAGCCTGGTGGGCAACTAACATATTTTAACTAGAACCAATCCTATGGCTAGAAGGAAGGGGCCAATACTTTAAAAGAACTTATGGAACTTGGGTTACAATTCAAGTTCTGACATCACTTCTTTTTCACCAGATTACTTACCCATTTTGACCTGAATTTTCTAATGATAAATAATTCCCTCTTAGTCATCACATAGGTCACATATCTTTAAAGAAGCTACAGAAACCAATCTAATCTGCTTATAATTTATGAGATACTTTGAAAAATCAAATGCTTTGGAAGCTTCCTTATATTTTTACATTTACTATGTTTCTTACCAACCAAAAGAAACATTTTCAATATCCCAAATATATATTTCAACATTAATAAAATGTTAAGGTCCATTTAATCTATGGCATGATACCATCAATATTTTCTAATTCTTTGTGTACCATTTGAGCCTCATATTCCAACATCCTTGTAACGTGATAAAATGGATATAGATCATCTCACCTACGAAAATCAAGATCCATCTGTTATATTTTAAATGCATCTGTTCATCTGCTAAATCCATTTGTCAAACTCATTTTAGTTAACAGAGATTTCCTCTAAGTTCATAAAATATGTGAGAAAAAGAATTAAGACAGAGTCCTGCTTTACCAGATACCAGGGGAAAAATGCTTAACTGAAGCCAGCAATTTTTTCAAATGTTTAAAAAATGTTTTTGATATTGTGTACCTGAATTCTGAAGAAGCATATTTAATCTGCTTTGGAAACTATCCTCAATTTTAGAGTGGGTAATTTTTAGATGATGCAAACATTTTTTTTTAAATTTTATTTTTAAGCAGGCTTTAATTTCAAGGAAAATGAAAATATTGTATCTAAATACGTGGAGGAAAGATGATGGAAAGGAATTTAGGTCAGCTTTCTAAATGCTATATAGACTTTCATGTGTTTGAATTGGAAGGAATTTATCAGACAATATACTTTTAGTGTGAATGCTATTTCCTTCACTTAAACATTGAGGTTTAGACAGACAGAGTATTCTACCAAGATTCACAGAGTTTTGGAGAAGATTAAGAAGGCGGGTCTGGAAAATACTAGAGGCAGGGAAACTAAATTGGCTGTTCAGATCATTTTTTATATGTTAAGCAAATGACCCCCTCCTACACTGAGCTTGATTCCAAGATGAACCTCTTTCACATTTGCATCCAACTTTCTTACCATGACATTTAACCTGAGCCAAATAAACCTCTTAATTTCCTATCTGCTTTGTATTTTTCACAGCAAAAATAATATTTCTCCTATTTATTAATAATGTAAGCTATTCTGTGCTGGTATCTGAACCTCAGGTCCTCAACTGCACAGTGAGACAAACTATTTATTACTACTTTAAGCTATTGTGAAGTCTTCAAAAAACAGATACATAAAATGGCTAATAATGTATAAATGTTCCTTTACAACTTTAAGAAATTATTTTTCATACACTTAAGTCACTCAGTCATGTCCGACTCTTTGTGACCCCATGGACTGTAGCCTACCAGGCTCCTCTGTCCATGGGATTTTCCAGGCAATAGTACTGGAGTGGATTGCCATTTCCTTCTCCAGGGGATCTTCCCAACCCAGGGATTGAACCCAGGTCTCCCGCATTGTAGACAGATGCTTTACTGTTTGAACCACCAGGGAAGTCCACAAATTACTACTATTCCATAATTTACCATAGTTTTCACAGTCCTGAAACTTTTTCATGTCATTTTTTCTCTTGATCTATCCTCACTCAACCCTTCTCAATGTTTTTCATGTATCTAATTCTTACTATCTCCAACATTCTAGATCACTTGTGGCTTCCATTTATGAACCTTCTAATATCAGTCTTCTCACACTACTTGAGGACTCTCTCCTATTCTTTGTTATCCTATTAATTGTGTCTGCGTGCAGGTGCTCAGTCATGTCTGATTCTTTTCTGACTCCATAGATGAGAGATAAGAAAGCCTTCCTCAGTGCTCAATGCAAAGAAATAGAGGAAAACAAGAGAATGGGAAAGACTAGAGATCTCTTCAAAAATTAGAGATACCAAGGGAACATTTGATGCAAAGATGGGCACAAAAAGAACAGAAATGGTATGGACCTAATAGAAAATATTAGGAAGAAATGACAAGAAACACAGAAGAACTGTACAAAAAGATCTTCATGACCCAGATAATCATGATGATCTGAACAGTCACCTAAAGCCAGACATCCTGGAATATGAAGTCAAGTGGGCCTTAGGAAGCATTGGTACAAACAAAACTAGTGGAGGTGATGGAATTCCAGCTGAGCTATTTCAAATCCTAAAAGATGATGCTCTGAAAGTGCTGCATTCAATATGCCAGCAAATTTGGAAAACTCAGAAGTGACCAGAAGACTGGAAAAGGTAGTCTTCATTCCAGTCCCAAAAAAGGCAGTGCAAAGAATACTCAAACTACCACACAGTTGCACTCATCTCACATGCTAGAAAAATAATGCTCAAAATTCTCCAAGCCAGGCTTCAACAGTATCTGAGCTGTGAACTTCCAGATGTTCAAGCTGGATTTAGGAGAGGGAGGGGAACCAGAGATCAAATTGCCAACATCTGTTGAATCACTGAAAAAGCAACACAGTTCCAGGAAAACATCTATTTTTGCTTTATTAACTATGCCGAAGCCTTTGACTGTGTGGATCACAATAAACTGTGGAAAGTTCTGAAAGAGATGGGAATACCAGACTGCGTGGTCTCCATCTTGAGAAATCTGTATGCAGGTCAGGATGCAACAGTTAGAACTGGAGATGGAGCAACAGACTGGTTCCATTTAGGGAAAGGAGTACTCAAGGCTGTATATTGTCACCCTGCTTATTTAACTTCTATGCAGAGTACATCATGAGAAACAATGGACTAGATGAAGCACAAACTAGAATCAAGATTGCCAGGAGAAATATCAATAACCTCAGATATGCAGATGACACCACCCTTATGGCAGAAAGCGAAGAAGAACTAAAGATTCCCTTAATGAAAGTGAAAGAGGAGAGTGAAAAGTTGGCTTAAAACTCAACATTCTGAAAACTATGACATAGCATCTTATTCCATCAGGTCAGTTCAGTTGCTCAGTCGTATCTGGCTCTTTGCGACCCCATGGACTGCAGCAGGCCAGGCTTCCATGTCCGTCACCAACTCCCAGAGTTTACACAAACTCATGTCCATTGAGTCGGTGATGTCATCCAACCATCCCATTCTCTGTCATTTTCTTCTCTTCCAGCCTTCAGTCTTTCCCAGTATCAGGGTCTTTTCAAATGAGGCAGTTCTTTGCATCAGGTGGCCAAAGTATCGGAGTTTCAGCTTCAATATTAGTTCTTCCAGTGAATATTAAGCACTGATTTTCTTTACGATGGACTGGTTGAATCTCTTTCACTTTCATCAAGAGGATCTTTAGTTCTTCTTCACTTTCTGCCATAAGGAGAAGGGTGGTATCATCTACATATCTGAGGTTATTGATATTTCTCCTGGAAATCTTGATTCCAGCTTTTGCTTCATCCAGCTGAGCATGTCTCATGATGTACTCTGCATATAAGTTAAATAAGCAGGGTGACAATATGCAGCCTTGACGTACTCCTTTTCCTATTGGGAATCAGTCTGTTGTTCCATGTCCAGTTCTAACTGCTTCTTCCTGAGCTGCATACAGATTTCTCAAGAGGCAGGTCAGGTGGTCTGGTATTCCCATCTTTTTCAAAATTTTCCACAGTTTATTGTGATCCACACTGTCAAAGGCTTTGGCATAGTCAATAAAGCAGAAACTGATGTTTTTCTGGAACTATCTTGCTTTTTCAATGATCCAACAGACCTTGGCATTTTGATCTCTGGTTCCTCTGCCTTTTCTAAAACCAGCTTGAACATCTGGAAGTTCACAGCTCACATACTGTTGAAGCCTGGCTTGGAGAATTTTGAGCATTACTTTACCAGTGTGTGAGATGAGTACAACTGTGTGGTAGTTTGAGCATTCTTTGGCATTGCCTTTCTTTGGCATTGGAATGAAAACTGACCTTCTCCAGTCTTGTGGCCACTGCTGAGTTTTCCAAATTTGCTGGCATATTGAATGCAGCACTTTCACAGCATCATCTTTTAGGATTTCAAATAGCTCAGCTGGAATTCCAACACCTCCACTAACTTTGTTTGTAGTGATGCTTCCTAAGGCCCACTTGACTTCACATTCCAGGATGTCTGGCTCTAGGTGAGTGATCACACCATCATGATTATCTGGGTCATGAAGATCTTTTCTGTTCAGTTCTTCTCTGTATTCTTCTTTAAGAAGATTCTTCTTAAAATCTTCTGCTTCTGTTAGGTCCATACCATTTCTGTCCTTTATCGAGCCCATCTTCGCATGAAATATTCCCTCTGCATCTCTAATTTTCTTAAAGTGATCTCTAGTCTTTCCCATTCTATTGCTTTCCTCTGTTTCTTTGCACAGATCACCTAGGAAGGCTTTCTTATCTCTTTGTGCTATTCTTTGGAACTCTGCATTCAAATGGGTATATCTTTCCTTTTTTCCTTTGCTTTTTGCTTCTTTTCAAAGCTATTTGTAAGGCCTCCTCAGGCAACCATTTTGCTTTTTAGCAATTTTTTTTTTTCCCCCCTTGGGGATGGTCTTGATCCCTGTCTCCTGTACAATGTCACAAACTCCATCCATAGTTCACCTGGCACTCTGTCTATCAGACCTAGTCCTTTAAGTCTATTTTTCACTTCAACTGTATAATCATAAAGGATTTGAAATAGGTTATACCTGAATGGTCTAGTGGTTTTCCCTACTTCTTCAATTTCAGTCTGAATTTGGCAAAAAGGAGTGCATGATCTTAGCCACAGTCAGCTCCTGGTCTTGATTTGCTGATTGTATAGAGCTTCTCCATCTTTGGCTGCAAAAAATATATTCAATTTGATTTCGGTGTTGACCATCTGATGGTGTCCATGTCTAAAGTCTTCTCTTGTGTTGTTGGAAGAAGGTGTTTGCTATAACCAGCACGTTCTCTTGGCAAACCTCTATTAGCCTTTGCACTGCTTCATTCTGTACTCCAGGGCCAAATTTGCCTGTTACTCCAGGTGTTTGTTGACTTCCTACTTTTGCATTCCAGTTACCTATAATGAAAAAGACATCTTTTGGGGATGTTACTTCTAGCAGGTCTTGTAAGTCTTCATAAAATCGTTCAACTTCTGCTTCATTGTTCCTAGTTGGGGCATAGACTTGGATTAATGTGATATTGAATGGTTTGCCTTGGAAACGAACAGAGATTATTCTTTCATTTTTGAGATTGCATCCAGGTACTGCATTTTGGACTCTTTTGTTGACTGTGGTGGCTACTCCATCGCTTTTAAGGGATTCCTGCCCACAGTAGTAGATGTATCTGAGTTAAATTCACCTATTTCAGTCCATTTTAGTTCACTGATTCCTAGAATGTCGACATTCACTCTTGGCATCTCCTGTTTGACAGCTTCCAATTTGCCTTGATCCATGGGCCTAACAATCCAGGTTCCTACGCAATATTGCTCTTCACAGCATCGAACCTTGCTTCCATCACCAGTGACATCTACAACTGGGTGTTATTTTTGCTTTGGCTCTGTCTCTTCATTCTTTCTGGAGTTATTTCTCTACTGATCTCCAGTAGCATATTGGGCATCTACCAACCTGGGGACTTCATCTTTCAGTGTCCTGTCTTTTTGTCTTTTCTCTCTGTTCATAGGGTTCTCAAGGCAAGAATACTGAAGTGGTTTGTCATTCCCTTCTCCAGTGGACCACAGTTTGTCAGAACTGTCCACCATGACCCATCTATCTTGGGTGGCCCTACACGGCATGGCTCATGGTTTCATTGAGTTAGACAAGGCTAGGGTCATGTGATTAGTTTGGTTAGTTTTCTGTGATTGTCCTTTTCAGTCTGTCTGGCCTCTGATGGAAAAGGATAAGAGGCTTATGGAAGCTTCCTGATGAGAGAGACTGACTGAGGGGGGACCTGGGTCTTGTTCTGATGGGTGGGGCCATGTTCAGTAAATCTTTAATCCAATTTGCTATTGATGGGTGGGGCTGTGTTCCCTCCTTGCTCTTTACCTGGGGCCAAACTATAGTGAAGGCAATGAAGATAATGGTGACCTCCTTCAAAAGATGCCATGGGTGTACTGCTACACTCAGCAACCCTGACCCTGCAGCCAGCCACCACCAACCCACACCTCCACTGGAGACTCCTGGACACTCACAGGCAAGTTTGGGTCAGTCTCCTGTGGGGTCACTGCTCCTTTCTCCTGGGTCCTGGTGCACAGGATTCTGTTTGTACCCTACAAGAGTCTATTTCCCAGTCCTGTGTAAGTTCTGGCAGTTCTATGGTGGGGTTATTGGCAACCTCCTCCAAGAGGGCTTATGCCATACCCAAGTCTGCTGCACCCAGAGCCCCTGTTCCTGTGGCAGTCCACTGCTGACCCGTACCTCTGCAGGAGATGCTCAAACACAGTTCTCTCTGTCTCTGTAGGGTCCTTGGATCCTGGTGTGCACAAGGTTTGTTTGAGCCCTCTTAGCATCTCTGGCAGGAATGGGGTTTGATTCTAAATGCGAATTTGGCCCTCCTACCATCTTGGTGGGGCTTCTCCTTTGCCGGTGGACATGGGATATCACCTCACAGCCACTCCAGCACCTTACTAAGGTTTCCATCATCTGGTTCCATCACTTCATGGCATGTAGATGGGAGACAGTGGAAACAGTGACAGACTTTATTTTGGACAGGCTCCAAAATCACTGCAGATTGTGCCTGCAGCTATGAAATTAAAAGACGCTTGCTCCTTGGAAGAAAAGTTATGACCAACCTAGACATTATATTAAAAAACAGAGACATTACTTTGCCAACAAAGGTCCATCTAGTCAAAGCTATGGTTTTTCCAATAGTCATGTATAGATGTGAGAGTTGGACCATAAAGAAAGCTGAGCACTGAAGAATTGATGCTTTTGAACTGTGGTGTTGGAGAAGACTCTTAAGAGTCTCTTGGACTGCAAGGAGATCCAACCAGTCCATCCTAAAGGAAATCAGTCCTGAATGTTCATTGGAAGGATTGATGCTAAAGCCGAAAATCCAATACTTTGGCCACCTGATGGGAAGTACTGATTCATTGGAAAAGACCCTGATGCTGGGAAAGATAGAAGGTGGGAGGAGAAGCGGATAGCAGAGAATGAGTTGGTTGGATAACATCGCTGACTCAATGGACATGAGTTTGTGTCAGCTCTGGGAATTGGTGACGGACAGGGAGGCCTGGCATGCTGCAGTCAATGGGGTCACAAAGAATCAGTCACGACTGAGTGACTGAACAGACTGACTGAGCTGACTGACCGCCCTGAGACTGTAACCTTCCAGACTCCTCTGTGGGATTTCCCAGGCAAGAATACTGGAGTGGGTTTCCATTTCCTTCTCTAGAGGATATTCCCAACCCAGGGATTGAACCAGCATCTCTTGTGTCTCTTGCCTTGATAGATGGATTCTTTATCAGCTACGCTACCTGGGAAGCCCATTACTTGTGAGTCCTTGTTAAATACCCGTCTCTCCCCAAGCCCCTGCATTAACTCCTAAATGGAAGATTTCTTCCTAATTCAACTTTGTATCTCCAAAATCCAGTGTTAAAAGATATCAAAGAGCTGCTTTTGGAAAGAAAAAAATAAATAATTATATTGGCATCCCAGGTGGCACTCTTCTTATTTTAAATGTTTCCTAATTCTAGAATATTCTCCCCCATTCTTTATGATGTGTTCTCCTGCCACTCCTTGTATCAAATAGGACACGATCTCTCAAGCAGGATGTGAAAGTCTTTCTTCCGTGTGCTCATAACATTTTATTTATAGCTTTTATTGTCATTGCTGTAATTTAACCATCTCCTCCTTTCTGATGTTTCATGTCTTTTTAAAAATTCTAAAGATAGGGATCCCAAATTCAAGTGCCAAATGGGCCAGACAACCATGAAAATAAAATGGAAGAGGGTGTGTTTTAACAGTTAACATTTGCTTAACGTTTACAGCATTCCAGACACTGGAACCTATTAACGCTTCTATCCTCACTAGGATCCAATGTGTTAAGGAATATTTTTATCCATTTAAAAATAAACCACAGAAAGATTAAGTAACTTGCTGCACTGGAGGAGGCAGAATTTAAACCCAGACAGGTGTGCTCCTGGGTCTACCTACGCTTGGGCACTGGAGTAAATAATGCTTGTGGTGGTTTTGTCACTAAATTGTATCTGACTCTTGCAACTCCATAGATTGTAGGCCGCCAATCTCCCCTAACCATAGAATTTTTCAGGCACAAATTCTGGAGTGGATTGCCATTTCTCCAGGGGATCTTTCTGACCCAGAGATTAAACCTGTGTCTCCTGCCTTGCAGGCAGAATTCTTTATCACTGAGCCCCCAAGGATTCCTATAAATAATGCCATGAAGTTATAGATGAGTAGGGGGTTTGTGCTAATAAAGGGTGAATACATGAGGCCTGAAACTCATCTGGGTTATATTATACATGATTGTTATATATTATAACTCAGTAGGTTATATTAAGGATCAAACAAAGTCTATGGTGACTGGGTGGCTTTCCAAGTGACTTTTAATGTCTAGCTCAATTTGACTAATACATAGAAGATGACTTCTTCACAGAAAGAAAACCATATTCTGATTACAGCTTCATAGGGTACCAGGCACAGCACGATCACAAAACCCAGTCATCTACAAATGCTCCCCCTTTTTTTATATAGAACACACCATTGTGATATTGAATATTGTTTCCTGTGTTATACAGTAAATCATTGTTGCTTATCAAACAAACAAATGAACAAACAAAAAGTACTATTGAGAATTCGCAGTTAATTCACTCCCATGAGTGAAATTCCTCCACTGTTCTTTCTGTGTTTTTGAAGTTTCTGATCCATGGCAAGTATTAAAAAAGTTTTTGCCTTAATAAATAAATGAATGTAGTATGAAATGTTGTTGGTAATGTCTACACTGAAACCCTTGTTTGCCATTGTTAGGATCAAATGATCTCTGCAAAAATCAACTACCTCTAGATCTGGAGGCAAATCATTTACAAAATAAATTAGAAGGAAAGATATATATATATATAAAATCTAAAATATCTTCAGTTTTTTTCCCATAGAATCTTTTTACTGGAGGGGAAAATTGCTTTCCTGACATTACAATGGAATGCTTTACACAAAACTGTATATGATGAAAACCAGAACAGGTTCTTACTATAAACATTAAAATTTTCAAAGTAGTTCAGCAAGAGAAATGTATAAATGCTAAAAATTAATGAATTTAGGTAAATTTTTTGATCATTTCAAAAAGTGCCACTAATTATTCATGCAGTTCTGAAAGAAACAAATCAACTAATAATTATAATACCCATAATTTTTTTTTGTTCAGAACTCACTCTAGCATTTGCTAGTTCTCACTGAAGGCAGATTAATAAATTTCTTATTTCATTTTTAGAAAACAAAGTATCTCTTTTTTTAGCATTTTTGTTTTTTCTACAAAGTATTTGAAGGCTTCTATTTCTAGTAGTATCTCCAACTAATTATCCTAACAAGTAGCATTCCACAACAAATTTTATCACACATATACATATAGATATGCATACCACCAGAATATTCTGGATAAAACTTAGTAAATATCTTTTTTAAAAAATAGACTTCACTTTTAAGGCAGTTTTAGGTTCACAGAAAATACTTTTTGTAATCACAATCTCAAAAAAATTAAAAAAATTATATTCAGGTTGCCAAAAATGAAGACCAATAATAAGTATAGTGAGCAGGGCTAAAATTACAGATTTTTGAAGACATTTACCAATTTCAGTAAAATGGGTCTTTGCTTTCAAGGTTCACATAAAGAATAGAATATAGATGCTTTGCATTTAAACAAAATTTAGAATGCTCCAGTCTCAAGAATTTTAAACTTAAAATTCTAAATTTTTAAGTTTAAAATGCCCCAGTCTCCCTCCAAACATACACAAATAGCCAGGGCCCTTAAAGTACTGCATTGTCAATAAAAGAGTAGTCTAGAAAACATTCTTCTATGTACAAAATAAGACATTGAGGGTAAATAATATTTCTTCCCCAGCCTGATCTAGGTAAGAGAAAAAAAAATGCTTCTGAATATTCATACTCTCAAGATGATAAGTAAACCTAAACATATCCCAGAAGAAGCAATGGCAAAATCTCCTTGGAGAAATAAACCAGGGCATGTCTCACAGGATCTCCAAGTTAAAACCCATTGAACATGTGTTCACACTGCAAAATTACAAAACTGATTGGAAAATGACTTCTGCTGAGCTGAGATTGTTCACAGCTAAGGAGAAAACTAGGGAACTGCAAGATATACTGGGAATAAAGAATTTACTTATGCTTCAGAGGGCTTCCCTGGTGGCTCAGGGGTTAAGAACCTACCTGTGTAGGGAGACCTGGGTTTGATCCCTGGGTTGGGAAGATCCCCAGGAGAAGGGAATGGCTACTCCAGTATTCTTGCCTGGAGAATTCCATGGACAGAGGTTCCTGGCAGACTACATGTAGTGCATGGGGTCACAAAGAGTCAGACAGAACTGAATGACGAACACTTTCACTTTCACATGCTTCAGAGATGGGCAAAGAGAAAGAGAAGAAAAGGTAGAGAGTTGTGTAGGAATAAAAATGCAAAAACAGAAAAAGAGAGACCATAATGTTAGAAGAGAGCTCTGGGGAGAGATATCTATTTCCCTACCCATCTATTTTGTAACTTTGCAAACTTTAATTTCATTTGGGCCCATCCCATTTACGAAACATTCTCTTCTTTCACAGTACATGTTTTCCAGGAGGGCTTATTAAAGTAATTTATTTCTTGGGCCTAATCCTCCTTGACTAATAAAAACTTGAAAAACTTAGAATTGCACAACTCTTTTGGTAAACAAGATTTTTCTCATTCCAAAGCAAAAAGAACTGGTTGGTAACACAGCATTATATAATTTTACACTATCTTGTTTCAGGCCCTGGATCACAGCAGCCACTGCCTCTGTCATTCAAGCCATTTTTTAAAATTATTATGATTTTTGACATTCAAAAAGAAGGAAAATATTTGTGTGTGTGTGTGGCAGGTCTACAGACTCAAGTACATTTGGACTTTTTGAACCGCCCTGCTGTTAAATCTTACCTAAATGCACTGCCTTCCATTCCCACACTGGACCTCTGGCTTTTTATCTCTTCATCTGCAAAGTGGCCTGAAGCCCATCAAATACGCAGGAGTTGCCTACGGGGGTGAGCTCCAAAGCATCTCCTAGGGGAAAGGGTAGATGTGGCTGCCTCCAGGGAACGATTCAGCATTTAAGCTGCTGTAAGGAGACACGCAGCAAGAGCATCTATCCATCCATCTCCAAAGAAGAGATGCCTCTCAACTGTGCTTCCTATGGTGATGCATTTCTTTTGCTCTTAAATGGCTGCAGAGCCTGCAAAAGCATGACAGGTCTTATCAGACTTGACAGCTGTCTCGAAGAAACAGCAGGCAACCTACAACTTCAGCCGGCGTCGTGTGCGGCTATCTCCTCGGGTCCTGCCATGGTTGGGAAAGCTGAGTCTGATCAGCCCTCAGACAGAGCCCCTCCTCGCTGGCTGTGAACAGGCCTCTTCAGGGCGGGGTTCTTTCTGTGCAGGGAGTTTCAGATTATGATGAGACCACAATAATTGGAAGCTGGATGGTGACATTTAGGGCTGATAAAACAGTCAGTCCGAATTCAAGTATTTATTTCTGGTATCTCTATGTTCCTGGCAATGGAATAGCCACTGCAGGGGAGTCAGAAAGGAATTAAATCAAAATCATGCCTATTAAGCCACATAGAGTCTGAGGTGTTCCATCTCTTAGTACTTGGCGGTCCTTCCCTAGAGGGCAGTCACATATTCCAGCCTTCTCCACCCTCTCCTCCACCTGCCAACCTTCCCATGACCCCTTCTTCAACTACAAACACTACTTTTTTTTTGCCCCAGAAACTTCTTGTAAAAGTAATTACACTGAAAGTTCCTTCTATAGATGGAAAGTGTATGTTCCCTCAAAAATTCTTGAGTTGAAATCCTATAACTCCCAAGGTTATATTAAGAGATGAGTCACTGGGAGGTGATTAGGTCATGAGGGTGGGGCCCTCCAGAATGGGATTAGTGCTTTACAAAAGAGGCCTCAGATGGCTCCCTGGTCCCTTCCAACCTGTGAGGAAGCAGCAGGGAGGCACCATCTGAGCCAGAAAGTGAGCTCTCACCAAAATAGAGCATACTGACCCCTTGAGCTTGGATTTCCCAGATGCCAAAACTGTAAGAAGTAAACTCCTGTTGTTTCTAAAATATCCAGCGTATGGTATTTTGTTCCAGTAGTCCAAAAGGGCTTAGACAGTGCCCCTACCTTCACCAGTTCACCTTTCAAACTACGAAATTCTCTTTTGCCTCCGTTGTGTGTTGGAACTGCTTGTCCTGCAAGAACTGTCTTCCTTGTGCAGCCAAGGACTTCATCTTCATATCCCTGCCCCGTTCAAGGTCTCCTCCTACTCCAAACTCTCTGCTTCCACGGCCCCAGAGCCAGTTCTCTCTTTTAAGCTCTGCCAGGCAGCTTTCTCTAATAGAAATGGAAAAGGCACAGACTAAGAGAGATCTAGAGCTTCCCAGGTGGTTTAGTGGTAAGGAATCTGCCTCCCAACGCAGGAGTCACAGGAGACACTGGCTCAATCCTGGGGTCAGGAGGGTTCCCTGGAGGAGGAAATGACAACCCACCTCAGTATTCTTACCTGGAGAATGCCATAGACAGAGGAGCCTGGCATGCTATGATTTATGGGGTTGCAAAGAGTCCAACACAACTGACTCAACTGAGCATGCATGCGCAAGACAGATCTAAGGATTATTCCTGGTTGTGACATGAGAGACATGGGTGAATTAACTTTCCTAAGCCTGAATGCTCCCTCAGTACAAAACCATTTATAATACCCCTCCTTGGAGAGTCACTGAGAATGCATTTAAACTGCTCAATAGCACAGAGAATGACACATATTGGGTATGTTTTCATATGCTTTCTCATCGGTTTAAAATTCTTCTCAATCTCTCTCACTCTGTACTGCTCTGTTACCTGTCCTGATACTCTTGAGGGAAATAAATCAATAAATAAAAAGGCGTCAAGGACAAGCATGTATGCTTCAGAACCAGAGAAAACTGGGTTCCAATGAAACATTGCTTTTTTTTTTTTTTTGCATTTTAATCCATTCATTCTTTTTTCTAACCAAATGATAAACATTGACAATAGAGGCATAAAATATGAAATAAAATGGAAAGGAAATACTTCTGAAGAAATATTGTTCCACCAATAAAATAGTCACCTTCTATATGGTTTGTCAGGATGCCTTATATGTGATTTCCAACTATGGTGGTTTTTTTTTCAGTTTTCTTTTATTTATTTTTTAAAATAAAATTGCATTTAAATATTTTAAATTTTGAAACAATTTAAAACTCCTGAGAATTTTCAAAATTTACAGAAGTGTCCAGTATCCTTTACACAGCTTTTCCCAATGATAGTATCACATGTAACCACCATGCACAGCTCAAAACCAGGAAACTGACATTGCTGTGATCTTATTTACATGGCTATAGACTTCATTCAGATTCTACTAGTTTTCACAAGCACTTAAAGTACTGCTATTTATTGTTTTCATACCTGTGCAAAGTTTACTTAACCTGAGATTTAGTCTGCAAAATAAGAATAACTCATCAGCATCAACCTCATAGAGAGTTTTGAGTGTTTTGGGAGCCCCCTAGGTAAATCTGCCTGCAATGCAGGAGACCTGTGTTTGACCCCTGGGTCAGGAAGACCCCCTGGAGAAGAAAATGGCAACCCACTCCAGTATTCTTGCCTGGAGAATCCCATGCAAAAAGGAGCCTGGTGGGCTACAGTCCATGGGTTGCAGAGTCTGACTGAGCGACTAGCACCATTGCTGAGTAAATTTGAGACCGCTGGGATCTAGGACCCTTTGCTGCTATGTTGCAACACTTGCACGTGGACACACCACTCCTTGAACAACAAAACACAAAGAAACTGTATGAGACTAAAAATAACTGTGTGCAGGCAGAGTAGGAACAAATTCTGGACCAAAGGTACAAAGAGATCCTAAAACCCAGCTGTCACTTTTGAAGAGTCAGGAACAAAAAGAGTACTGCGCATGCCCCCTGCACCCAATGCTGCCTAAGGAGGGGCTGAACCACCTAAACCATCCCCCTGGCCCAGCCTCGGGACACATCCCTACCCTCACCTTATGTCAGGAAAAGGCTTGCCCCCCTTGGGGACAAAGCAAGAAAGAGGACCTCTTGTTTGCTTTCTCTCCTGCTGTATCAGGGGCCCCAATAAAGCCTTGCCTGAATTTCTTTCTGGCCTCTAGTCAATTTCTGTTGATTAGGGCAGGCCAAGAACCATGGTAGGCAACAAATTCGTAGACACCCACCTCTCACTGGTCATAGTTAGAGCGGTCACTCCCAGGCAGCGTTCTGAGGTCAGTTAGAGGACAGACTCTGGGCCAGAGGACCTAGCATTGTACACTTGCTCTCTACTTGTTCGGCAAGCTCTCAGAGCCTCAGCTCTTTGTCACAGAAATGGGGATAATAATAGTACTTACCTAAGTACAGTTTTGAGAGAGTTTACATTAGATAACTTTTAAAAAGAATTTCAAATGATACCTGACATCTAGTGAGTTTTGTGTTAGCTCTTATTTTGTTTGTAGTATCTAGTACTTACTAGGAAGATAATAAATGTCTGTATTTTATTATCCTTCTTGCCCTCTACATGTTGATTTATGGAATTCTGCCCTCAGCTGTATTCCTTACTGGATACAGAAAATTTCTATAAACGCTCATCTACTCTCAGGATTTCACCAATTCCCAGGTCTATACCTCTGTCTTTTATTCCTCCTTTTGCTCCCAGATCTGAACTACAAGTGTCAAACAGACATCTCTAAATAAAACTCACTCTTTTTCTTTTTCTCTGAAACACTGTGACACTGTAAGAGTTCACTATAGGCAAACTCACAGTCAAGGAGAATAATTAGTCTTCCTACAGGCAGGGGGCAGTGAATCCTTCACCCTCAATTCCCCGCAGTACCTTCCATCCTTACCCACCACTACAGTTAAGAAGGATCTGTCAAGTGAGATGGAGGAACCAATCAACTCAGACAGAAGTGTTGCCAAGTGTTGGGAGTCTCTGGACAGCAGGAATTCTTGGGGACCAAGACATGAGAACTCAGTGTTTGCTACATGGCTTGACCACATGGTATTAGCAAGATGCTTTTCAGTCTGTCCTTGAAGGAGGGTGTATTAGTTTCCCAAGACTGCCAGAATAATCACAAGCAGGGTGGCTTAAACCTCAGACACCGACCGCTTCTCAGTTGGGGAGGATAGAAGCTGAGGTCAAGGCATGGACATGGGTTCCTTCCACGGTTTTTAAGGCAGAATCTCCCCTGCATGTGCTTCTTTGCTTACCCTGGTGTTCTTGACCCGTGACCTCACCCAATCTCTGACATCATCTTCACATGCTGTTTTCCCTTGGTTCCTATTTGCCTCCAACTTTTGCCTCTTTCAAAGACATTACTCATATTGGATTAAGGTCCACCCAAATGAGACTCATTTTAACTTTATTACCCCTGTAAAGATGCTATCTCCAAATAAGGTCAGATCCTGAGGTTCTGAGAGTTAAAATATTATGAATTTGGGGGTGGGAGGGACACGATGCAACCCATAAAAAGAATGGGAATAAATGTGTTTCTTCCACTTTCTTCTCCTCCTTTCCAGATGCGGGAAAATATCACTTGTCATTATACTTCAGGGATTAACCATTATTACTCAGTGGTAATAGGAGTAAGTTTTATCTGACAAGTTAGAATTTTTTTTTTTTTTTTACCTGACAGGTCTTGAAGCTCTTTATGATTTTGTATGAGGAAAGAAAACATTAAACTTTTTGTTAATAAAATTGTCAAGAAGGAATAAATAGAAATAGAGATGGAGAAGGAAACTCAAAGAGGTAAATCAGGGTTACCCAGACTTACCCTAGTCCAGAATGGGCCTAGTAGCAACCTATAATCCCGAACAGTCATGGTAACAAACAAGAAAAGGGAATGCTTTTGTGGGGCAACATTCATGTGACCAAGAGTTATGATGAACCAAACAGTCATCTCCAGGGAAGGCTGAACATCACTGGGAAGGGACCAACAATCTTCCTATGAGTAGTGTTCTTAAAACAACTATCTGGCCCTACTCTGAGTACCTCTTCTGAATCTCCTCAGTGTCATCCTGTCCTTGAGGGGCCTCCAGGTGCCTTGAGGAATGGACCGGATGCTCCCTCACCTGCAGCTTGGCACTTTTCTGGAAAACTCAAAGGGAAGATATTCATGGGACACTGGCATCAGAAGGCCGGCCAGTGACAAGTAGTGGGTCTTATCAGAATCAATACAAGGGCCGTGGAAGGGGAGCTAAACACTGAAGGGAAGGCTTGTGGTGTGTAAGGGGTCAAAGCTGATACTTCTTGATAGAGGGATTCAGAGGCTGGTCCCATCTTGGAAGAATACTTGATGGAGCATCGGGGACTGGGGCTTAAGGCAAATCAACAAAGGACCGCAAAATACATGGGAGACTTAGTACAACCACGTTCACTAATGCAAAGTCCTCTCCTCATGATGGAGGAGATGGAGGACATGATGAAGACAAAGTAACTGTAATCAATACTTCCATGAGGAAAACAAAATTATGGGAGATACCTAGTGGCGTCTAGCCTGTAACAAGATGAACCTCTGCCAGACAGGTGTGACAAGATCTCCATGTCCTGGTGGTGGGTGAAGGT
This sequence comes from Ovis aries, assembly GCF_016772045.2. NCBI lineage: Eukaryota > Metazoa > Chordata > Mammalia > Artiodactyla > Bovidae > Ovis > Ovis aries. Next base: position 94,764,036 of record NC_056060.1, read on the forward strand.
CCAAATTAACTCCTAATTCTGATTTCTGGGAGGAAATCTTTTGTCTTTTCCTCTATATAGCCCATGGCTCTACCCTCCAGAAGGTTCTTTTTCCTCTACTGTTCTACGCAACCATAACCTGAAGCGGTTATTTGTATGTCCCCTTTACGCTACCCACAACTTTCACAGCACACTTCCTGGTACTGTACGTCTGGGCCATCAAAAAGTTGTTTGAATGATAACACAATTAATAGTTCCCCCCAATTCTACAGTTTAGATTCAGGGAGATTTTGGAAATACTGCTCCAAAAGTTTTATTGTTTATTTATTTGCTTTCACTTGGTACCTTATACCAGTGATTACACTCAAATTCTTTTCTATACTTCCTTCTGAAGGCTAATTTATTTATTCATTTTTCTCATCCCTATGAGTCTCTTCCTGGTTTAATAGGTAGCTAGAGAATATCCCAGGAAGGACACACATTTAAATTTTTCTTCAGGGCAAAACTGTGAAGTCCTTGAGGGCTTTTGTCAAAGGCCATTTTTTTGTTGTTGTTGTTTTAATTTGATATCCTACTGTTTGGGATCTAGAATCAACTAGTTTTTCCAATTCTTTGAGACCTTAAATTTCTAGATTCTCTGTATTTCATTTACCTCTGATTGTACACTGACCAATTCTTTCCTAGTTTGGCATTTTTTAATATCTTGCAATAAGCAGAAAAGTAAAATAATTTTAAAAAACCACATTATCATTTAAATGTTTTCCATTGTTGTACCAAAAAGGAGACTAGTGGATAAATAATTTTATCTATAGAAATAAGTGTCACAAATATTTTGCCTTTGCAAATTTTAAGCCTGTCCACCTTTTAGCCTCTGAAGTAAGCACCCTCACGGTCTACTGATTGTCCCCTGGGTCAGTGACACTCTTTCTGGTGTTATGGTGGCAACCTTTAATTGAAAGGTATTTATTTCTGTTTGTAAGGTAACTCTGACTGCTATAACAGATATACAACAAGTCTAAGTGTCTCAGTGACTAAAGTTAAATTATCACACACATTTCAAAACCGGAGTTTATGATCAAAATGTGATTTTTTTATTCAAGTGGTGGTTCCAAGATTCCACCATGTTCCACACATAGTTTTCAAGAACAAAATACGGAGAATTGTTCATGGCATTGTTTTTATAAGTTAGGTCTAGAAGTCTTGAACTAGTCAGCTCAGGCTGCCATAAAAAAAAACACCATTTACTGCATGGCTTAAACTTCAAAAATGCATTTTCTCAAAGTGCTGGAGGCTGGAAGTCCTCGATCTAGGTGTCAGCCTGGTTGGGTTCTGGTGAGAGCCGTCTTTCTGGCTGGCAGATGGCTGCTTTCCCTGTCTCTATTTGGTGAAGTAGATAGAGAGAGAAAGAGAGGCGGAAAGATGGACACACACCCACAGTCTCTCTTTCGCTATTAATATAAGGCCACAGTCCTATTGGATTAGAGCCCACTTCCCTGGTGGCTCAGACTGTGAAGAATCCGCCTGAGATGCAGGAGATGCATATTTGCTCCATGGGTGGGGAAGATCTCCTGGAGGAGGAAATGGCAATCCAATCCAGTATTCCTGCCTGGAGAATTCCATAGACAGAGGAGCCTGGTGGGCTACAGTCCATGGAGTCCCAAAGAGGTGGACACAACTGAATGACTTCCGCTTTTCTGATCTTAACCTTACACTCTTTAATTAACTGCTAAAGACTCTTTCTTAGGTTGATCACATTCAAGAGTTAGGGCTTCAGTATATGAATTTGGGGAAGATAGAATTCAGAGCATGTGGTAAACATCAAGATTTCTTATGTTCCAGAAAAATTGTCTCTATTATAAAGTTATGGATTTTATAGCTAACTTCACTAAGCTCCTGTAAAAATTTATTTTATCACAGGTAATGTAAAATGAGAGTGCATCCTACCACCACTAAAAAAGATCAGTGCTACAGCTCTGAGGAGGAGAGTTAGATCTCAGCTGTCAGCCTGTGGCTTTGGGGTTTCTTGCATAATGTCTAAACTCTAAGATCTTCAGATAATTCACCTTGGGGTGGGGGGCAAAAACTTAAGCTAGTGTATGCTAGGTGATCACAAAGAGGGCTCATTCTTTTTCATTCTTTCTCTTCTATTTTATGTTAATATGTTGTATATTAATTAAAATTTTTCAGCTTTTCATAGTTTCAATTTCCCCCAAAGCAGATATTGAGATAATAATTTAGGAACAAGGATACAGGTGAGAGTTGAGAGAAGCATATAAAACATGGTCCCTTCAAATAAAGAAACCAGTTACTGTATAGGCAAGAAAAGAAAAGAAAGTGAAGTCATTCAGTCATGTCTGACTCTTTGCAACCCTGTGGTCTGTAGCCTACCAGGCTCCTCCGCCCATGAAATTTTCCAGGCAAGATTACTGGAGTGGGTTGCCATTTCCTTCTCCACCTGTATAGGCAAACAGTGTTCTAATTACTTTGAGCACCAAGGGAGAACACTACATAGACCATTCTGAATGGTGTATCATTAGAGAATTGATTGTACATTATTTATTACTACTAGGTTTGACTCAGAGGTTCTTAGGGTGGAACACAAGTCTTTGTGTTGGTTGATTTCTTAAGACAACTTGGTCCAAGCCAGGCAAAAATCTAAGCAAAGAAGAATGTGTATACAAGTCACAAGATATTCTGTGGTTTCATTGCATAACTGATAAGGGTGATGTCTAAGTTCTCGGTCTTACATAATCAATGGGTGTGATTGTTCTGGTTCTCACAGGGAAGGGACGAAAACTGGTAAAAGGTGGGTTAATGCACAAGCTACCTACTGGAAGAAGGGAACAAGAAAACAGGAGTATTGATCTTCTCATCTTTCATTGATTAGGGATTGCTTCTTGAGGGTTAGCCTCCTGGCACTTCTGACTGCCCCTCACACTGGCTTTGCAGGCTGGAGAGGCCAGAGAACATTCTCAGGGAGAGAGACACCAGAAGTCATGGACATATTTGGGAAATATGTAGGTCCTCCCCAGATTAGACTGAGGAGACAAGAAAGAGAAGAGGGCCCCCACAGCACTGGCTAACAGTATTTAAGGACAATGCTAAAAAATGAAAATAATTTGCTATTTATAGTTAGTTATAGACCTGAATGTTGCATCTCCTCTTAGATTGCACAATTTTGAAAAATAAAGTGTACTGACTCAGGGTGAATGAGAAGTTGTTTTTGTAGTAAACACAGAAAAATGTGGAATTTCAGTGCTGTCTAATCTCCTGCTCACTGTTAAACAGTTTATCACACACGAAATGGTATGGAACTATTCTACAATAATATTCATCAAGGGATAATATCACCTAAGGTCCACTACAGTTCAGTCATTCAGTCATGTCAGACTATTTGTGACCCCATGAACTACAGCATGTGAGGATTCCCTGTCCATCATCAACTCCCAGAGCTTGCTCAAACTCATGTCCATTGAGTCAGTGATGCCATCCAATCATCTCATCCTCTGTTTTTCCCTTCTCCTCTGGCCTTTAATCCTTCCCAGCATCAGGATCTTTTCCAATAAGTCAGCTCTTCGCATCAGGTGGCCAAAGTATTGGAGTTTCACCTTCAGCATCAGTCCTTCCAATGAAAATTCAGGACTGATTTCCTTTAGGATGGACTGGTTTGATGTTGTAGTCCAAGGGACTCTCAAGAGTCTTCTCCAACACCACAGTTCAAAAGCATCAATTCTTCAGTGCTCAGCTTTCTTTATAGTCCAACTCTCACATCCATACATGACCACTGGAAGAACCATGGCTTTGACTAGATGGGCCTTTGTTGGCAAAGTAATGCCTCTGTTTTTTAATATGCTGTCTAGGTTGGTCATAGCTTTTCTTCCAAGGAGCAAGCATCTTTTAATTTCATGGCTGCAGTCACCATCTGCAGTGATTTTGGAGCCTCCCAAAATAAAGTCTCTCACTGTTTCCATTTCCCCATCTATTTGCATGAAGTGATGGGACCAGATCTAAATTTTTTGAATGTTGAGTTTTAAACCAACTTTTTCACTCTGCTGTAATTTTAAACTGATGATATCCTTTGTTATAAACCTTCTAAAGTATTAAATACTCCAAATTACAATTCCAGGCTCTATTCTAATGCTTGACTGAGCTGAGAAGACTTAAATTGAGATGTTTGCTAAGCATTGGTTTACCATGATTATTAAATACGTCTGGAGTTCAGTCCACATTTAGAATAATCATTCACCAGATTAATTATCTAATGGAGCTTTCCGTGATCTGGATCATGCTTATTGTGTTACCATGTTGTGGAGCAGCACAAATCACTGAAGGGCCTAGAAAAAATGATGAGGCTGGTAGCCATAAACAACTCATGAAAGTTTAGTTGCTCAGTTGTTGCTGACTCTTTGTGACCCCGTGGACTGTAACCCACCAGGCTCCTCTGTTCATGGGATTCTCTAGGCAAGAATACTGGAGTGGGCAGCCATTCTCTTCTCCAGGGGGGTCTTCTTGACCCAGGGATCAAATCTGGATCTCCTTCATCACAGGCAGATTCTTTACCATGTGAGCAACCAGAGAAGCCCATAAACAACTCGAACTCCATTTAAAACTTAAAAGAAACCAGGAGTTTTTTAGAAAAACAAGTAACTTTAGGCCTAGATCATTATATCTATGAGATGATTTGGGGTCATCTTTTGTTAATATTACCAGATTGCAAGGAACTGTCAATTACTTCTGGAGTCATATTAAAAAGATTCAGGAGTCAATACAAATAGGCTTCCACTAGTCAAAGAAGGAATTATGTGCACTTCAGTACAGACAAAAAATTCAATAGATTTAAACCTATCAACTCTGTTTAAATTCATTATTTTAAAATGACCCCCCCACACACACAAAACCTAATGGATCCCTTTTTGAAGATGCTGTGAAATCAACTCTTTATTTTGTAACAGATAATTAAAAGAGAAAAAAAAAACATACATTCATCTTGTCTCTTCTATAGAAAATACATAGTAGATAACCAGAGAGTAAATATGAGAAAGTCTCTAGTTTTTAAAGTATTTCACAAATAGGAAAAATAGCCCCATTTGCAATCCTTTGCTTTGAAGATCAGTGGTTCTGACATCCCAAAAGAGAGATAACCAGGCATTATGTACCATTTGATGAAAGATACACTACTATCTAAAAAATAGTCTTGCCAAAAAAAAAAAAGAAAAAAGAAGCCTCAATATGATTACACCTCTGATTCCAACAGCAATTCACAGAAAAGCCCAAGGATAGAGTAATATTCTTGATGCAAAAGATCTCATTTTTTACTATAATCATCATTTTCTTTGACCTCTCTACTTTTTCTTCATGCCTTTAGTGAGCACTACCAATTGCTTTCTTCTTAGAAATATGTGCAACATTAATGCTTGGTTTTCTCACTTTATCCAAGCTCCCACATAAACCGCAAAGGAATAGTTCTCCTTGAGGTGTGGTTGCAATGTAGTCAGCAGGGCCTCTTCATTAACTGCATTACCCACCAGCCTTTCAAAACGCTTGAATCAAATTTATGCTGTAGTCAATTATAAATTACTCCAGGTCATGGATCTCTGGGGTCATACTTTATTAGTAGAAATTGTGAATGTAAAGTCAACAAATGTAATTGGTCTGGGTTAACATCGGCAGTAGTTACAAGGCAAAAGATGCATAACATCATGTATGAATGTAAATGGGTCTTTTCCTCCATCCAACAGACAAAATCTGAATGAATTCAACACTCAGTGTAGATTCTTATTAATAAATCCCATAGATACAGAAGTGAAAAAAAAAAGGATTTAAAAAAGTAGCCTATGCATAGAGACATATTTTTGTTGTAAATCAAAATATAGAATTAAACAGGTTTTGCTTCAGGACTTCTGTATTTCCTGCTCTCTATTTACACTTAGTGAATTTCTTAGAGGTTTCTTTTAAGAGGACAAAAAAATAACTCTGAAAAACAAAAACAAAAGCCCCTGTAATATTTTTAGGTCTATTTTTTAAAATGCTCTAAGCTGAGAAACTATTCATGAAGAAGATTTGTGATTTGCCAGAGCCAGTATATAACACTAAAAATTGTAAGTTTTAAAGGGATCAAGGATAAATGTTAAAACATAAGTAATAGCCAGAAATAGTTTTTAAATACAGGGTATGTTTTTTTCTTATCTTTTTCTGTCTGCAATTTAATAAAATGATAGATAATTTATTTCCAAACAAAGTGAACAGATTGTACAAAATTCTATCCACAGAAATTGATTGTATATTTTAGCCTATCAATAGTGAGTTATTTCTGTAAATGTCAAAGACATATATATATGACATATATAAAGTGAAATATATATATGTATATATAAGACATATATATGAATTATGTAAGCAGCTAATTAAAACATTAAATTTTATATTCTCAATCTTAAAGTAATAATTGTAAATGTAAAATATGCATCAATACATTTTAAAATTAAATGTTATTAAGTTTAGTGCCTGCTGCTGCTGCTGCTGCAAAGTCGCTCAGTTGTGTCCAACTCTTCGCGACCCCATGGACTGCAGCTTACCAGGCTCCTCTGTCCATGGGATTTTCCAGGCAAGTGTACTGGAGTGGGTTGCTATTGCCTTCTTCATTAGTGCCAACTAGCTTAAGACAAATTGAAAAAGATAAAAGGTGGGGTGCAGGAAGACCTTTCATTAATGATGGTCCAAGACAAGAAATTTTTTCTTATGAGAACTATAAAACTGACAGAGATATATACACACACATGCACACACAGAGCCGTATCAAGTACATACAAAATTGGGATATCACAAGGAAAAGCAAACATGAACACCCAGATTTCAGGAAAAGTGGAAATCAGGGTAATTATGGGCATGGCAAAAATTTGTGGACATTTTCTCTAGGACCTTGCCCCACCTTGTAGTTTCTTTTATCTCTGTGTACAAATTGTGATAAATGAGGGACAATCTGATTGACTGCTGGGGACCAAATTGTTTTTCCTTCGTCAAGGGTGGAGTAGGTAAACCTCTTCCCTCCTAGCAGTAGTGTTTCTCCTTTATTACTCACACAGAACACTTTACTCCTGATACTTCTTATACCAAATACGTGAGGTTTTTCCCCACACTAAGCAACTCTCTGAGACAACAGCTGGATGTCCGATAGTTTAATTCAATCCTCACACTATCTACCTGAAAATAGTGCTGGACCCCACAGATTAAAAGGCTCATCCCCACAAAGACTGCCCCCTCCAATCTCAAGCAGCAGACGCCCAGTTTACCCACAACTTCTGTCTGATTTGGCTACAAATTGGAGGTTCCTGTGACCCTCGTCTTAGGTTCAATGAATTTTCTTGAGCAGCTCACAGAACTCACGAAAGCACTTGTTTACTTTTACCTGTTTATTAAAGGTTGACTTGGAAAATTCAGATGAACAGCCAGATGAAGAGGTACAAGGTCTCAGAGCATCCTGAGGGCAGCAGCTTCTGTCTGAGGGGAGCTGGGTGCATTACCTTCCCAGGTGGATTTGTTCACCCTCCTCAAAGTGTTCTGTACTACCTACACTTGGGATTTTATGGAGGCTTCTTCATGTAAGCACGATCAACTATATTAACTCTATTTCCAACTCCTCTGTCTTCTATAGACAAGTAGGGGAGAGGGGAGCAGGGATAAAAATTCCAAGCTATTAATCATGGTTTGGTCTTTCTAGTAACCCACCATCATCCAGGAACCATCCAGGAGACCAATCAGAGTCACTTCATTAGAACAAAAAATGCTCTGAACACTTAGGCATCTGTAAGAGTTTTAGGCGCTCTGTGCTAGGGATGAGGGGAAGAAATGAAACTATTACGTATTTTCCACTGTCTCACAAGGGTCTATCTCTAGGCTGAGCCGTAATGGCTAAAGGAGTAGAGACCCATAAACAGGGTGTCACCCATGAGAATATATATATAAAATGCATTGTACCAATTCACCCTAGATTCATCTGGAGTTTCTGGTAGTTTGCAAAGAAAAGATCATGATTTGGTCAACCATGTTCTAGAAGTTCTCATCAGTAAGGCATTATATGTCTATATTTTCTTCCATTATTTTCATTTTACCTTATTAATACTCTTAAAATATGAGTGATAAAGTCACACTAATTAATTTTCCACTTATGTATTTCTTCTTCTACAGAATGGAGTTCTCAATGACTGGGGCTAGAGGTAACTTCTTTTTATATGTTTATACCTTGGTGAGCACCAGTGTCTCTGATTTTGGTAAACATCTCTTTAAGGAGTGACAGGGATTTATTTATTTATTTATTTTATGAAAATAATAAGATATCTTAAAAAGTAACTTTTAAGGCCTACTGTGACGTGGCATATGGTGAATATACAATTGCATGTGGTCTTTTTACAATGTAACTTACCTCCTCACCACGCCCCACCCCCTCAGAATGTCAGCTGGTTGTTTGTTACCGCCCCAGCCAATCAGAGTGCAACTGAGTGATCCTGTATGACTTCTTCGAATCTGAGTTATTAAAAAGATACATTTTCCAGGGTCTCTCTACCTCTTCTGACACTTTCCCTGGACACAAGGCTCCATGTTGTGAGGATGCCCAGGACATATAGTTAGGATATGGCGTCACCAGCTCAATGGACTTGAATTTGAGCACATTCCAGGAGATACTGAGGGACAGAGAAGCCTGGTGTGCTGCAGTCCATGGGGTTGCAAAGCATCAGATACGACTGAGCAACTGAACAACAGCAGAAACAGCAACAGCAACTCCATCGAACCTCTCTAGCTAATGTGTCAGCTGACAGACATCTTTGGTGAGTCCATGAGCCTTCAAAACCAGCCTCTGAGTTCCCAGATGAACCCCAGAACCCACAAACAAAGAAATCCACTGCGCTCTGTCGGCATTCCTGGCTCACATTGCCAGAGTTTTGTCTGTTCGGTGTGTGTCATCTCTTTACCACCCTAATGTCTCTCTACCCTGGACATATGCCTGAATCTGTGCTCAGTCACTTTAGTCTTCACCAACTCTTTGTGACTCCATGGACTGGAGCCCACCATGCTCCTCTGTCCATGGGACTCTCCAGACAAGAATACTAGAGTGGGTTGCCACGCTCTCCTCTAGGGGATTTTCCCAACCCAGGGACTGAATCTGTGTCTCCTGCAGCTCCTTCATTGGTGGGTGGATTCTTTACCACTAGAATACCTGGGAAGCCCCCACACTCTGGATACTCATTCGAATTTCACTCAGAGATCTGAATTCATTCAGAGCATTTGAATGGCTTTTAGTAAATTGTTCACATGCATTTTGTTTTAATATATTTTTCCTAATAGTTATTTTGGCATGATGATAACAGTCCAAATATACTTAATGAATAAGTGTACACAGACTTTGAATTAATTAATTTAAATATCTTTTTAAAAATCTCTCAAAAATTGATGTTCAATTTATTGTTCAACTGTTGGGAAAAATGAAACATTAATGGAAACTTCTATTGCCTGATTTAAAATATCTCTATCATTTATTCACATTCTTAAGGATATCTCACTCTTTCTGTAATCTCCTGCAGCTACTCCCATTAAGAAATGAAAATAATTATCACAAGAAGACACTTTTGCGTGTTTCTGAACATCATTCTACTTGACTAGTAAGTACAGTTTTATTTAAAATCTTAAAATAAAAAAATCAAATAGAATTAAGAACTCAGTAAATAGAACTTACTTACTGAATCAAAGGTGTATTTTTATTTGTAAAAATAAGCTCTAAAATTATTCAAATTTTTTGGTACCTGCCATCCAGGCATAAATAAAGTGATATGTTTGCTTTATTTCTGATACTACATACTTTTATTATTTGTTGTTGTTTCACCGCTAAGTTGTATCTGACTCTTTGCGACCTCATGGACTGTGGCCTGCCAGGCCCCTCTGTCCATGGCATTCCCCAGGCAAGGGTACTGGAGTGGGTTGCCATTCCCTTCTCCAGGGGATCTTCTTGACCCAGGGATCGAACCGGTGCCTTCTGCATTGCAGGCAGACTCGTTACTGCTAAGCTCCCAAGGAAGCCTCATTTGTATCATAGACAGACATTGAAAACCAGTGTCCAATCATTATAGCAGGTTTTGTATCACTCCAGGAGAAGGCCTTGCATTTACCAGCCTCATTTCTTTTATTCTGTCAGATCCTGTCACAATGAGGGATTTCAAATAGTTCAAGGACTTTCTCTGCCATAAGCCCAGGTCTTGGCATAAAATAAGTGTTCAACAAATATGAACAGAATAATCAATGGATAAATTTACACCAAACAGTTCCAGAATATGAAAGATGAAGGGTTTCTCACTCCAAATGCAGGGTCGCAAGGGTGTTAACTGAACACCCGAGTTTCTTAGGTCTCCCCACTCTCACTGGACTGAAACTCCAATGCTTCTCAGTTCCATGCAGCCTCTGCTGTCCCTTATCCATGAGCCGACTCTGCTAGGCTTTGTCGACATGGAGAGTCAAGTCTCTGGCTGCAGGACAATGTTGAGCTTCCATCAGATTTCTGGGTCCACTCCTCTGCGTGGGCCACGCCTTCTTTCCAATATCCTGGTCCCCAAAACTGAACTCTACAGTAGGCTGAAATTCTCATCCCTGCCTCCCTAGCCCAATGAGATTACCATTCTAGGTGAGTTCCACCTCTCTGCAGCAAGGTGAGAAAGTTCCCTATTCACAGACCCTGGAAAAAGGTGGCAATCATCTCCAGTGTTTCTTTAAAGGATAACAGTCCTGCTAGGTTCATTGTTCAATGCATCAGAAAGGCCACTGGATACATTTTTTATGTGTCGGTTGGGAGTAGTGAGTTTTAGAGTTTAGGGCAAGAGGTCAAGTCCAATTTTAGTTATTCAGTTATGGACAGAATGAATGGCCCGGGAAGACAGTTTCTGAAAGAATTTTCTCTGAAGTCCCACTCAAGTTTGTGCTCATGTATCTTGACCAGTTTGATCTACAAAGGAGGCAGAGAGAGCAATGTTTTAGGCTCATTGGCGCCTCCAACAATATGAATGCCTGTTCATAAAGATGAAGGAGGAACTGGATGTGGATGGTTAACTGGCTGTCTCTGATGGAGATTGTTTACTGTCCTCAGGGTGTTTTATGGATGAATATATAAAGGACAGCAATATAATCATGGTTATATTGATCATGCTTGGCATGTTAGTAAGCTAGACAATTTCACCAGGAGTGAACAAACCTTTGGAGAGTAAAGCATCCTTCTCTAATTCATTTCTTTTCTAAAGTTCCTAACACTTTATCATGCATGTGCCTCAGAAATTATTTTTTTACTAATTTGATCCAAACATTGACTGACTTCTGTATAATTTTAAAGATGTGGTATGAATTAGTATTCTCAAGTGAAATGTAAAACAATAGAAAAAAGGCAAAACAAAGCAGAAATACAGCAATTTCCCTTTTTGATGGCATAAAATGTTAAAAAAATAAATCTTCCTTGAAAGTGATTGAGACAGTTATTCCTGAGTAACTTTAAAACTCATAGAACAGCATGTAGTCACAGATGCTTTTCTTCCTATTTCATAAATACTTGTGCAAAGCTTCTCCCTGCTCTTAACCATAGGAACAAGAGCTGGTCATCACATTTTTCATATATAACCCTGAAATTTCCTTTTCGAGAGAAGGAAAACACTACTGAGTTTGGCCAATCAGAATTTTTTTTTCCAGTATGTTTTAAACAAGGTTTAGGAAAGCTGGTCATAACGTTTCTGCTTACTTAAAATCAGTGGCTTTTCTGTAGCCATCTTCATAGAGAAGCGGAGGGAAAGTGTCCATCAGTAAGAGGAAGCAAGGCAGATATAAAAAGATGGTCAGTGTTATGTATTTTTCCACAGATTTGATTGTCTGTATTTTCTGTTGTAATATTGTATAAGATCAACTCATACATTCTAATATTTGCTCCTATTTTAACATGAGCTATCTTGAGTCAGTTTATTATTTGCAACCAAATGCCTTACATTGAGTGGTATTGCTAATATTATTGAACTATTCTAACAAAGATGATCTAATTTAAGAATTATAAAATTCTACCATTCACTTTTTCATATGACTATTCACTTAATTTAGGTAGAGAATATGATTTTACCATTTCCAAAAATGTTGTATATATATATATATACATATATATATTTAATAACAGGTAATGCTCAATACTTGTACAGTACTGAAAGACCATATCAATAAAAGATATTGATATGGCCTTTCAGTTGTTCTCCCAGGAGAACAATATTGAATTTTTATTGGACTATGAAATATTTAACAGCAATGAATCAAAAGTCTCTTCTGTTAATATTTAGTCTAACTGTGCTTCAATTTGAGATAAAATTGAATTAAAATGATATATCTTTTCTTCCATAATGAATTCTACATAAATTTTCCATGGTTCAATACAGGTGTCAATGAGGCGCTCAATTTTTATAAAATTATTAATAAAATTCAATGAGTAGGAGCATGCAGTAATTCACTGTGTGCAGACCACTAGGAACAACCTGCTGTAAAAATGGTTTTTCCAAAAGGTTGTTTCCTATTCCTTTTTAAGGCAAAAAGTTGAATTTGGAGCTAGAAAACCTGGCTTTCTTTCTACTGAGTAATCTGTTACTAGAAGCAAATAAGAAGACTGAGAATCAACTTTATCAAATAAAATACAAGCTATTGTCACCTCATACAGTTGATGTAGAAATCTTATGAGGTAATATATAACATGTGAAGTCATTTACACAAAAGAAAAATAATTTTGATTGATTCAGCGAGTATTCTGGTGGCAGGCACTGAGTTTTTCAAATTACATACATGTAATCTTAGCTGCACGATAATTCCTCCCTGAATACCAGCAAAAGAGCACATCTAATAGGGTTGGATTTATACTGCCTTAAATGTTTTTGCAATTTGTTCTTACAAAGAAACTTGGCATTAATATCTCTCCAATAACAATGTTAATATATTTTGACTCTCCACTCTGGGGGGGAAATCTATGATATCATAATGAACCATAATTGTAAGTAATCCCTTTGAATATTCTTAGAAAGCTGCTTGTAATTACATGAAAGAGCATAAGGCGTCTTGGGGCCTTTTACCAGCTGTTTCCTGTCATCGTGTCAGTCCTTGGAATTAGAAACTTTTAGATTCAAGTGGATTTGATCAGACAAGGATATAGGGAAACAAATGGAGACTTTGATAGACCTTTCCAGTGGCGACACGATGAATTTCATTCTTGCTACAAGAGCTCACCCACTTATATTCCAGACAAGCTGTGACAGGTGGGCTCAACTTACTGTGCTGCTCCCTGACGACATATTTGAAAGCATAATGTCCTCTCAAAATGGATTTTAACATGAATTTATGTCAGGAAAAGAACAGTATTCTCCCACAAGTAATGAAAAATGCACAGGTTAAGTTAAACCTCTGACTTTGCAGGTTGAGTCAGAATGCTAAGTAATCTGAATTCCTCCTTGTTTTTAAACAACATGATAAAAGCTCAGTGAGATCCTATAAGAAAAGAACTAGCCAGTATATATAACTGCAGAGACATCGCATCACCATTCCCCAGCCACCCCACCAAGTTGACCCTGCGCACTCTTTCAAATGACTGAAGCTACCAAATGAACGTACAGACCATCTATACATTCATTTGAATCAGCAAGGGCCAAGCTTTCAGCACCGCTTCTTGGATGAGGGTTCTGAAATTGGAGACGATGCCATCGCATAGATACTCTGGTACTAGTTCTATTCAAATTTAAATATGGGCATCACAAAGCATTAGAGAGGCTTGAGTTCATTTTTTTTTTTTTAAATTGACTTTTAAGAAGTGAGTCTAAAGGAAATCAACCCTGAATATCCATTAGAAGAACAAATGCTGAACTGAAGCTCCAATACTTTGGCCACCTGATTCAAAGTACTGACTCTTTGGAAAAGACCCTGATGCTGGGAAAGATTGAAGGCAGGAGGAAAAGGGGATGACAGAGGATGAGATGGTTGGATGTTATAACCGATTCAATGGACAGAAGTTTGAGCAAGCTCTGGGAGTTGGTGATGGACAGGGAAGACTGGCATGCTACAGTCTGTGGGGTCACAAAGAGTCAGACACAACTGATCAGCTGAACAACAATAAGAGGTGAGTCTAATTTCTTAGTTTTATTTAGTTGCTCTGTAACAATGTGTGCTGTCAGTTTAATAGTAAAATGAATCAAATAAAGATTAAGATGAAAAATAAAGGACAGAGATTATCAGCTTAATGCACAGCTTTGTTTGGTGTGGCAAGCCCTTTATCTCAATATAATTAGGCATGTAACAATATGTATTCACTAATTATCTAGAAGAATTAGGAATTAACTTGGGCTCCATGGACTACCCTGATGTTTTCATATTATAGTAGGATTTAAAAGTAAAGAAAAAAATGCCTGTAGTTCATCCCCTAAATAAATAATAATAAAATTTAAAAGTATAGGTAAGCAAATATCTACTTCCATTGTTTGGTTAAGCAAATTGGCTAAATCATGTAATCTATAAACATAAAATGTATTTGGAAAATGAACGTTCTTTGTAGGAGTCCCAGAGAAATCCGCTTTGAATAGGGCTTACAGCTTTCCCAACAAATATCACAGTGAAACAAGAATTTCTTTCTTTAGTCACTAGGAATTAAAAGCTTTTAGAGAAAGCTGGGTGATATAATTGGTGATATTACAATTTGAAACGAGGTACCTATATTGTGTTTGAAATAGAAGTATGTAATTGGCTTGCAGTTCTGAATTATTTTACCAAGGAAGGCGAGCTCTTTTCCTGATATACATCTTGAAGTGTTTAAGCGGAAAACCTCTAATTAGGTTAAACACCACTCAACCAGCCCTGCGGGGTGGGGCCTAAAGGCTACTGATTTTGACGATGTGAAGTAACTCTAGTTTACGTGTTGGTAAGACGACTGTCTTTCCCCACACTGATGAGCCTGACCCAGGGCCACAAAGTGCTACTGGTAGAAACAAACATTCTCTCCAACCTACCTTCCTTTCCAACAATCACATTATTCCCTGCCTGGAGATGCAAGAAACCATGATGCTCACTTCCCCTCTGTGAAAGTTTATAGTTCATTTCTGCCCCAAACTAGAAAAGATGACATGGAAACATTTACTTATGATTGCTATATAAGGCAGCCTATATACTCAGAGTTTATCAAGCAGAAAAATGAGTAGAAGTGAGAAACATAACAAAGAGTAGATGTAGGATCAGCTTTAGTTTTGTTCACTGAGACTTCAGTTCAGTTCAGTCACTCAGTCGTGTCCGACTCTTTGAGACCCCATGGACTGCAGCATGCCAGGCCTCCCTGTCCATCACCATTGAGACCTCCCAGAGGGGCAAACAGGTACCAGTGGAGAGAAGCTGAAAACATTTTGAGATATCTGGGGGCTGCAGAAGGAGAAAGCAATTGACCAAAACAGAGATGCCTTCTCCTGGGTCGAGGGAGGAGGCCTTCAGAAGCGATGCCCCACGATTTGGTCCTCCAAAGAACCAAAGCTTAACTTGAGTAGCTGCCAGGCTCACAGACCACAAACCCATGAGTCAGTTTCAGTCACATGAGAACTTTTCTCTGCCCTGTTTGACATTTCTTCCCTTATTGAATTCCAACCCGGGAAGGGCAGGAGCAGATTCTAAAAAGGGAGAAGGTGGAGAGGACTCCACTCCCACCCCTCACCTCTGTGGTCTCAGCCTCTTTCCTCCAGCAGGGCTTAACTGAGAGGGAGAAGATGACTTCCGATTAAGTTTGGAGGATTGCTATTTTACGGGCTGGAATTTTAAACTAAAGATTGTGTTTGATAGTCTAAAAAATTGTATCCAGTGTTTGGAAGAAAAAAAAATTCTTTGTTATGACAGAATTTTTTCTCCTTTATTTTAAGATATTTTTAGTCTAAGTTATTGCAAAAAATTTTACCTATCTAAAGAGAACAGAAAGTGCTCTAAATCCCTGTTAGAAATTTGAGAATTTTGTTGAGACTTTTGTCAATGCTAGAGCAGAAATATGAAGAAATAGGCAAAAATTATAGATGTTAAATGCGGTTTCCCGGGAGGCTCAATCATAAAGAATCTACCTGCCAGTGCAGGAGACACAGGAGGCTCAGGTTTAATGCTTGGGTTGGGAAGACCCCTTGGAGGAGGAAATGGCAACCCCCTGTAGTATTCGTGCCTGGAGAATCCCATGGACAGAAGAGCCAGGTGGGCTACAGTCCACGACTGAGCACACATGCATAGATGCTAAATATCTGAATCAGTTTTCAAAAGTAAGAATCTGTCTTTAGTGCCCTCCATGTGGCTCGCAAAGTAGTATCTGTGCAGTACAGTTTTGCAGAAAGGCAAGACAGAAAACAGAGGAAGCAGAGACAGTGAAGGGGTAGGAGGAGAGAAGAGACTTGTAAAGTTGGAACTGGTTAGCATATCTTTTTTCTTTAAAGATTTTTCATTTTTTTAAAAATGTGGACCAGTCTTAAAGTCTTTATTGGATTTGTTACAATATTGCTTTTGTCTTACGCTTTTGTATTTTTGATTGGGGGGCATGTGGGAACTTAGTTCCTAGACCAGAGATCGAACCCACAGCCCCTGCCTTGAAAGGCCAAGTCTGAATCCCTGGAGCACCAGGGAAGTCCTTTAACCATTTCTTGACCTTCTTCAGAGGTTTTGGAATGATGACAGCTGGAAACAATGATTGATAAAAGTCCTCTGAAAAGAATGGCGTTAAAACGGTGGCAGATGTAGGAAAAAATTTCTGAAAATTATTCAAAGGCTTAGAAAGTTTTATATCTCGAGATGCCTTATGGTCCACCAGACAGAGAAAATGTTACCAAAACGAAACAAAGTAAATAAAAGTAATATATATTCATAAACAAAGATTTATAGGACTCAATGAAAAGTGAGTAAAGTGAGTAAGTGAATGAGTGAGTGAGTAGAGGCAAATATGAATCTCAGTCCAGCAGGTGACCTGGGAGTTGCTGTCTCTAAATCTAGACAAGAGGATAACCTGGCTCACAACCTGTATAATCACACAAGACCCCATGCTTAGTAGGGCCCTATTGCTTCTTGTTCACCGTTTTGGTCTTGAAATCCTTAATATATTTTGAAAGAGTCTTATATTTTCATTTTGCACTGGGCCCTAGGATTTTTGTAACTAGTCCTGGGGGTAATTTATGCAGATTTGAAGACAATAATAAGATATTTGATAGGAAGTTCCATCTCACTGATGCTCAACAAGGCCAGTGGGCTTCATCAGTGTGGCTGGCATCAGAAATCGGCAAGCATCCCAGCTGACCTCTGTTATCACGGCTTGTGTTTGGACAAGCATCTCTCAAAATACTTTGCAATGATATAACCATTTCTTTAATAGTAAGTACCTTTCGAATATGGGAATCATTAGTAAGTATATAAATTAAGATGTCAAAGAGTTTAAAGTATTCTCACATTTCATGACATAAATAAGTATATTTTTAAGAGGATTTAGATCCTGAGACTTAAAAAAACTATTTACAGCATAGGGATTATAGTAAATATTTTATAATAACTGTAAAATGGAGTTTATCCCCTAAAAATTGTGAATCATTATATTTCATACCTGAAACTTAATATTGTCAATCAACTCTAACTAAAAAATATATATATTTTTAATAAAAAAGCCAGATTTAGGATTACAATTTGGTGTTTTTTAATTGAAAATAAATTTAGGCTTCAGATAGATGGGGAAACAGTGTCAGACTTTATTTTGGGGGGCTCCAAAAATCTTTGCAGATGGTGACTGCAGCCATGAAATTAAAAGACACTTACTTCTTGGAAGAAAAGTTATGTCCAACCTAGGTAGCATATTGAAAAGCAGAGACATTACTTTGCCAACAAAGGTCCGTCTAGTCAAGGCTATGGTTTTTCCAGTGGTCATGTATGGATGTGAGAGTTGGACTGTGAAGAAAGCTGAGCACAGAAGAACTCATGCTTTTGAACTGTGGTGTTGGAGAAGACTCATGAGAGTCCCTGGGACTGCAAGGAGATCCAACCAGTCCATTCTGAGGGAGATCAGCCCTGGGTGTTCTTTGGAAGAAATGATACTAAAGCTGAAACTCCAGTACTTTGGCCACCTGATGTGAAGAGTTGACTCATTGGAAAAGACTCTGATGCTGGGAGGGATTGGGGGCAGGAGGAGAAGAGGACGACAGAGAATGAGATGGCTGGATGGCATCACTGACTCGATGGATGTGAGTCTGAGTGAACTCTGGGAGTTGGTGATGGACAGGGAGGCCTGGCTGCTGCGATTCATGGGGTCGCAAAGAGTGGGACATGACTGAGCGACTGAACTGAACTGATCATGTTAATTTCATATATGTTATTGAAATATTTAAAGCCATCTAAGAATCACCATATTTACAAATTAATCAAGTTTAGATTCCTGCAAAACAATTGTTAATATTTCATGGGTTTAGAAATAAAGAATTTTAAACATGACCTAATTTCAGAAAACCATTCTTTAAACTTTAGCTTTATTTATTCTCACATATTAATTTGAAAAACAAAGTGAGTCTCTGAAAGACCTTTTCTCTATCCAAAAGCATTTTTGAGAATAATATAACACAAACCTACATTCCTGCATCCCTGGAACTTACAGAAATTGTGTCCATTCCTTCACTCATTTATTTAACAAATAGTTATTGAGCAGCATGCCAGGTGTGCAATGGTGAACAAGTAGAATTGTTCACACCCTGATGTCATTTAGGTATTGCTTTGGAAAGTTAATAGTTATCATAAACTTTATTTATAGGTAAAAATGTCTATATATGCTCGGTTTCTGGGGGGACAGCTTCAACAACTGGTAGGTCAAATGTTTTCATCTTATATTGAACAGATTGGAGCCCTAGGTTCTAATTGATGCCTATTGTGCTGGCATAGTTACTAATAGTTCCACTTTTACACTCAGACTTTGGATGGTTAAAGCCTGTGACTTTACCCTTCTGTAATGACTTGAGCCTCTAAATTAGCAAAGCCGCAACAGCGCACACACGTTTTCTAATCTAGAGTGGCCCTGCACACTAGAGAAAATGTGGACCACCAATGTCATTTAGAATGTTCTAGTAGCCACATCCTAAAGATACACATATGGTTAGTGGCTACCATATTGGAAAACACAGATAAAAGTCTTCGCGTCCTCTGGCATGGATTCAACCTGAACATCCGTGGCTTCATCACCCAAAAGCACCTTTTCCAGTGAATAGAAACATAGATCTGCCCCCATCAGTTGCCTTCAACAGGTGGAAAACCTGCTCCACACAGCCCTCTGTGGCTAGGAGTTCAGTGCGTTTCCACTTGGAGGCTCTCACGCACAAAATAGTTCCTAAGGGAATGTTGTTCTTTGTGAGGCAGGCGTCCACCCTGTTCTTCAGGAGACATGAGTTGTTTGGCATTCCCAGAGATGAGGTTCTGTGGGACTGCTAAACTAGCTGACAGAGGTTCACAGACCAAGAGAGAAGGCTGGATTTTCTCCCTGTGTGGGCGTCCTCACTGAACACCGGTTCCTTAGGGGACACTGTTGCGAAATCAGTCCATCAGTGTTCAGACAGGAGTGCCTAGGAGTCAGCTGTATACCATTATGTGTGATACTGCTTTTGTTTACAAGTCCGTCTCTTCTCCCTGGGAATGCTGCTGAGCAAAACGTTGCAGAATCATCCAACGTAACAGGAACGACAGGCTTCCAAGTAGGTTCAGAGGAAGGAATCAGTTTAACCTAATTCAGTATCTTTCCTGATATCCTGACTTGAATCTGTGTGATCCTGGGAAGTCAAAAGCACCTCCCAGCACCTCTATTTTATCTCCCCCCACCAAAAAAAAACAAAAAAAAAAAACAAAAAAACAAAAAACTGTGAAGGACTATCTAATATTTGGGAGTACAACCTGTGTATGCTTATAACATTTCAGCCTCATAATCTAAGTAAGTATCTGGGATTTAACCCCTAAGGGGTGCAATTCCACTTTTCACTTTGAAAGAGGCAGCTTTTTATAGCTATTGCTCCCTAAATTATTCCACAGGAGAAAACTTAATGACAGAAATCTCTGAATACAGCACAGAGGAAACCAACTCACACCAAATGTATTTAGAGTCTCCTGTTGCATTCTGAAAACGTTGAGCAAATTTGCATCTTATATGTGTTGATTTTAACACAAAAAATAGTGTATTTCCTCAAAATGTTGGATGAAAGTGAAGTTTTCTGCATAAAGTTTCCCATAGGACAGAGAACATCTAAGTTTCCGTGTGTCTGCTGTTGTTTTTCTGTACCTTAGCTCCTACAGAGATGCATGACTTTGTTTAACAAATGGTTATAGAGCTCTTATCACATGCCAGGTGCTACATCACTTACTGGGAAAACAGGCTTTATAAGAAATATAGCTGGTGTCTTTCTCTGTAAAGTTTGCACACAAATTTATCCATAGAACTGCTGGCTCAATATTTTCCCCCAAAAGGATAGATTACAGATGCCTGCTGAATCAATGAGAAAATATGGTAAAAAAAAATACTAGTTAATGTACAGAAGCAATGTAAATGTCTGACATTTTAGCTACTCTTTCTGGAATGTCTTCTTAATATTGGAATAGAGAGGGAGGCATTAAGCTCTTCCGTAGTATTCTTTGAAGTGGTGACTTCAGTAGCTGATATCAGTGTTGGTGGAGTGATTCCCACAGAAGTGCATCCGGGGTAAATCTGGACCCTCCCAAGTCAGGATGATCCAAGAGTTGACCAACAATCAGCGAGTGGCCCTCCTGTTTACTGAGATCAATACTAAACATCAATAGCAAGAAGGGTCTTTTTGAATGGCTCTTATCTGTCCCTAGGGGACTGAGCAGGTCAAGGAGTCTAACAACAGAAAATAAGATGAAGGAAACAAAAGGAAATACTTATGAAGATTGATGTGAAAAATCCCGGGACTAGTACACGTCTCGATGTCTGTAACTACAAATGAGAACAGTGCCATGTGGATGGTTTTCAAGATGGATTTCTCAGAAGCTCTGCAGCTGGCCCACTTTGCTATGTCAAACCTAAACATCCTCTTTTCACATTGGGGCTCTGTATAAGATTTCATTGCAGAAGCAAGCATTTATAAAGCTTAAAAACTTGAAATACACAAGCCTAGATGATTTCTTAGTTTTCATCGTATTCTGAAAGTCTACATTTTTAATGAGGGAAAAGGAAACAGAATCTTTTGGCCCATCTTCTGTTGAATCCGTAATTATATTTAAAATGCTTTTTTTCCCTTAATGTGTAATTAATGAGAGGAAATCATAGCCCCTCATCAGTCTAATTTAAATCATTGTGTGAACTATTTTAAGTGAATAAGAATACCCGCTAGAACAACCCCAAGTGTTGAAAGCAGTTAGTTCTATAAAGATAGGTATTCATTAGGCAAATATTTAGCCTGTCTATGCTAGAGCCCCTCCACAATGAGGTGTGTCTTTTTTCTTAAGTCAAACTTAATTACTTAATGGGGCAATTAAAAATAGTGGATGCTTTAGATTATAATTTATGAGGTATGAGGTTACATTGCTGTATAGTTACGTATCGTGCAAGGCTTCTTTGTTTCCATAAAAGATGTTAAGATTATCTTGTAGTTTCTCTAGCTAAAGCTATGGAAGAAAATTTAACTCAGCCTTCAGAAAACTTCTGAAGTCATTTCTTTCAAATAATGTTAAATTTTCATGTGCTTAGCCTGTCATTTTTATCTTTAGGCTGTAAAAATCTCATATTCTTTTTTAAAAATCTTAATTAAACTATGGAAAATAAATGAGCCATATCTTTCTGAATGGCAAGTTGAATGACAAATTTATTTCGTAGTTGTGCTAAGCACCAAACACTGATAAAATTCAAAGCATGCTTTATGAAGAATATACTCTGATCTTTTATAAAATCTTTAAACACATGATAAAATATTGATTGACTTCTCTTCATAAATATTGGAACTTAATACTTTCACACAAAAAGGAAAACAAGAAAATATTTTTCTGATACACTACAGGCAGATGGAGAAAGGACCGAAACCCTTCTTCAATTTTTATTTGTTTCGCCTGTCTCTAGCTGATATTGTATCTAAGCGATGCTTCCTTAGTGAAATGGAGGTGACCATTTTGTGAGGGAGACATGGCTTTTTGATATATGTAGCTTCACTAGGTTTAGGAAGACAACAACTTTTTCTGATAAATTAATATGACTTGGATCCCTATCTCAGTGCAAGTGTTTCTTTTCTACCAGGAATACTTTTAAAATGTAGCCAAACAAAATCAAAACTACAAAGCATCACCTCACACTGTTCAGAATAACCATCATTTAAAAATCTACAAATTATAAATGCTGGCGAGAGTGCAGAAAAAAAGGAACTGTCCTGTACTATTAGTGAGAATATAAATTGGTGCAGACACTATGGAGAACAGCGTGGGTGTTCCATAAAAACTAAAATATTAGAGATGCCATATCATTCAGCAATCCCACGCCAGGGTGTATATCCAGAAAAAGACAAAAATTCTGATCAAAAATGATACTGGAATATTTCTCAGCCACAGATAAGAAAGACAGAATGCCATTTACAGCAACGCGGATGGACCTAGACATTATCATACTAAGTGAAGTAAGCCAGACAAAGAAATACAAGTAACATGATACCACTTATATGTGGCATGTGAAAAAAAGTCACTTGAAGTAGCTCAGCTGGAATTCCATCATCTCCACTATCTTTGTTCATAGTGATGCTTCCTAAGACACTTGACTTCACACTCTAGGATGTCTGGCTCTAGGTGAGTGTCCACACCATCGTGGTTATCTGGGTCATTAAGATTTTTTTTTTTTGTACAGTTATTCTATATATTCATGCCATGTATTCTTAATCTCTTCAGCTTCTGTTAGATCCTTGCCATTTCTGTCCTTTATTGTTCCCAGCTTTGCTTGAAATATTCCCTTGGTATCTCTGATTTCCTTAAAGATAAATCTTTCTCTCTAATCTTTCTGATTATAGTATTTTCCTTTACTTCTTTCATTATTCAATTAAGGCTTTCTTATCTCTCCTTGATATCCTCTGGAATTCTGCATTCAGATGGGTATACCTTTCTTTTTCTCTGTTGTCTTCAGCTTCTCTTCTTTCCTCACCTATTTGTAAGGTCTCCTAAGACAAGCATTTTGCCTTTTTGCATTTCTTTTTCTTGGGGATGCTCTTGATCACTGGCTTCTGTCCGTAGTTCTTCAGGCACTCTGTCTACCAGATCTAATCGCTTGAATCTTTGTCACTTCCATTGTATAATCATAAAAGATTTGATTTAGGTCACAGTTGAATGGTCTAGTGGTTTTCTCTACTTTCTTCAAGTTAAGCCTTAATTTTGCAATAAGGAGTTCATGATATGAGCCACAGTCAGCTCCAGATCTTGTTTTTGCTGATTGTATAGAGCTTCTCCATCTTAGGCTACAAAGAATATAATCCATATATAATTATATTTTTTATTGATCATGTTATATACATAATATATTGAGTGAGAGAGTTCCAGAAAAACATCTACTTTTCTTTACTGATTACACCAAAGCCTTTGACTGTGTGGATCACAGCAAACAGTAGAAAAAATTTGAAGAGATGGGAATAAAAGACCACCTGACCTGCCTCCTGAGAAATCTGTATACACGTCAGGAAGGGACTGTTAGAAGTGGACATGGAACAATAGACTGTTTCCAAAGAGGGAAAGGAGTACATCAAGGCTGTATATTGTCACCTGCTTATTTAACTTATATGCAGATTACATCATGAGAAACGCTGGGCTGGAAGAAGCACAAGCTGGAATCAAGATTGCCGGGAGAAATGTCAATAACCTCAGATATGCAGATGACACCACCCTTATGGCAAAAAGTGAAGAAGAACTAAAGGACCTCTTGATGAAAGTGAAAGAGGAGAGTGAAAAAGCTGGCTTAAAACTCAGCACTCAGAAAACTAAGATCATGGCATCTGGTCCCATCACTTCATGGCAAATAGGTGGCAAAACAATGGAATTAGTGACAGACTTTATTTTGGGGGGCCCCTAAATCACTGCAGATGGTGGCTACAATCATGAAATTAAAAAATGCTTCCTCCTTGGAAGAAGAGTTATGACCAACCTAGACAGCATATTAAAAAGCAGAGACATTACTTTACTGACAAAGATCCATCTAGTCAAAGCTATGGCTTTTCCAGTAGTCATATATGGATGTGAGTGTTGGACCATAAAGAAAGCTGAGCACCAAAGAATTGATGCTTTTGAACTGTGGTGTTGGAGAAGACTCTTGAGAGTCCCTTGGACTGCAAGGAGATCCAACCAGTCCATCCTAAAGGAAATCAGTCCTGAATTTTCACTGGAAGGACTGATGCTGAAGCTGAAACTCCAATATTTTGGCCACCTGATGTGAAGAACTGACTCATTGGGAAAAACCCTGATGCTGGGAAAGATTGAAGGTGGGAGGAGAAGGGGATGACAGAGGATGAGATGAT
The DNA here is from genome assembly GCF_016772045.2 of Ovis aries. Classification (NCBI taxonomy): domain Eukaryota; kingdom Metazoa; phylum Chordata; class Mammalia; order Artiodactyla; family Bovidae; genus Ovis; species Ovis aries. The sequence goes on from NC_056060.1 coordinate 94,788,563, forward strand.
TGGATGGCATCACCGACACGATGGGCATGAGTCTGAGTAAGCCTCGGGGGTTGGTGATGGACAGGGAAGCCTGCCGTGCTGTTATTCATGAGGTCACAAAGTGTTGGACATGGCTGAGTAACTGAACTGAGCCGAACTGAACCTATACATGGGCTTCAAGCTGGCGCTAGTGGTAAAGAACCTGCCTGCCAATACAGGAGATATGAAATGTGAGTTTGATTCCTGGGTAAGGAAGATCCTAGAGGGGGGCACGGCAACCCACTCCATTATTCTTGCCTGGAAAATCCCAGAGACAGAGGAGCCTGGTGGGCTACAATCTGTAGGGTTGCAAAGAGCTGGACATGACTGAAGTGACTTAGCATGTACACTGTGTCAATTATAAAATGAAAAGGCACACAACCGTTTTCTCATCATTTTCAAATATTTTAGAGATCATTTAAAAATATAATGTTCAATTACATTTTAAGTGAAAAGAGAATCTGTTATAAAATAATTTACAAAGTACAAATATGGTATTCAAATATATGCTGTAAATACATCTATAAAGATCCAATGTATAAATATTTGATGATTCAAATTTTTATAAATAGTTGATTACATGTTAGATAATAGTTTAGAAGTTGTGGAGTCTAAATTTAAGATACGCTTGTATACAGACACTTGAAGTGTATACACAAATGCTAATAATTATTTTCCAATGGTTAATTTTATTATGGACTAGCTTAAGTGTTTATCTTAAATATCTTTCCATTCCTGAATGAACTCTAGCTTTCTGTGTTTTCCTCCCTTACTGTAGAGAGTCCCCTAACAGCTCTCCCGCTCGCAGTGTTTATTACCCTTCCTTCTTCTCCTGCCCGTTGGTTGGTGCACCCCACCTGTCTGCACACACTGGCCAGCCTGCGTCAGTCTTGAGCGCCTCACTACTGCAGTGGGTCATACCTGACCCATCCCAGCCATAGCTTCTGCAGTAGCGCCAGTGGTTTCAAATCCAACACCGTCCTCTCAATAATTAGCTCCCATTTACAGCTCCTTTCTACAATGTCCTGCTTATATTTTCTTCCTTAAATTTTACCATTCCTGATGTAATAGACAGTCCTTTACATATATCTTTACCTACGATGTTGTCGCTGCTTAGTCGCTAAGTCATAGCTACTCTTTGTGACCCCATGGACTGTAGCCCGCCAGGCTCCTCTGACCATGGGATTTTCCTTGCAAGGATACCGGAGTGGATTGCCATTTCCTCCTCCAGGGGATCTTCCCGACTCAGAGATCCAACCTGCATCTCTTGTATTGCAGGCAGATTCTTTACCACTGAGTCACCTGGGAAGCCCTTACATGTATATGTAGATGTATTTTCCTAGTTGAAGATGTTTGAGAATAGAGGCTATGTTCAAATATCAAAGTCTCCTAAAGCTTAATTTTCTTACATGTGTGCAACTGTAAAGATGAAAGAAAGTTCCACCGAAATGAAAGTCTATATCACAGCTACAGAGATTAATAATAGGTTAATGATAGTAACAGCTAACACCTCTTGGATATTCTCTTTATGTTCAGTGCTGTTTTAAGGGACAAAGACACACACTCTCATCCAATCCTTGCAGCAGTTCAGTGATGCAGATTGCATGTATGGTGATCGACCATCCAAGCTTGCTTTTAGGACTGAAAGCCTCCTGTCCTCAGGAAACCCTTAAATCATGGCAAATCAGGACCGTGGAACACCCAGATAGTCATACAACTTTGTTGATGAGGAAACTGGACTTGGAGGGGTTAAGGAATTTGCCCCAGATCACAAAACTGGTAACTGGAAGAAGCAGAATTCTTAACAGGCAGTCTGGCATCAGAGAACATATTTTTTCTTTTTCCCTTGAAGTTAGCTTGTGCTTTTATTTGCCAGTATAATTTAACTACAGTGGCCTGAAAACTTAAGTGATTAAAATGAAAATACATTTTATATCAGAATCCAACAAACACACACATATGTAATATACGCTGTGTTGTGCTCAGGCGCTTTGGTCGTATCTGACTCTGTGACCCAGTGGACTGTAGCCCGCCAGGCTGCTATGTCCATGCAGATTCTCCAAGCTAGAATCCTGGAGTGGGTTGCCATGCCTTCCTCCGGGGGATCTTCCCCACCCAGGAATCAAACCTGTGTCTCCCACATCTTCTGCATTGCAGGTGGGTTCTATACCACTGAGCCACTGAGGAAGCCCCTAATATATATACATTCATAAAAGTGAAAAAAATTGTAGTCTAAAACATCTACCCTGAGTGGTGGGTTTTTTTTTTGTTTTTTTTTTTGTTTGTTTGTTTTTTTTTTTTTATATTAAGCAGTTTTAGGCTCACAGCAAAATGACAGGAAGGTGCAGAAATTCCCCCATATAGCCCCTCTCCTCACATGCATAACCATTATCGACAGAGCGTAACTGGTATCTTTTTTTCTTTTTAAACCAAGAGTAATCTGCTTTGGCACCTTATAATATAACACCAAGGTCCCCAGTTCATCTTAGTGTTCACGTTAATGAAGGGAGTAGTGTTTCACATTCTGTGAGTTTTGACAAAAGTATAATGACATACATCCATCATTGTAATGCCATTCAAAGTATTCTCACTGCTCATATAACAACTCTATACTCCATGTATTCATCTTCCCACGAATTCCTGGCAACTATTGATCTTTTTATTGAAACAGCATATTCTTAATTACCAGATGCATCATAATAGCGTAAAAAGACCAAACTCAGAAGAGATGGAAATAATCACTTTTAGGGAAAGTAAGTTTTTGAGTGAAAAATTGAGAAGTTCAACTATTATTTCTTTCTCTTTTCAAATATAATGGCTAATCCTTAAGCTGGTTAATTTTTATCCCCCCAGTAGCATACATTAAGGAGGACAGAGTCAGGTTTCAAGCCTAAGATGTCTGACTTTTCCAGCTTTATACTTTATCAGCATCCATGGAAGAGGTAATTGGTGAAATAAACAACAAATGAGGGTGAAGGGATGCTCTGGTCAACAATGATGCTAGTGAGATTATGCCACCAACCTGCGCAGAGGTGGGTGACTTATCCAGAGGTGGAGACACCTAAAAACCTGGAATATTCAGTTCTCACCATGAGAAGTTGGGATTTGATCAAAAGGACAGAGCCCCAAAGTGCTAGAACCATGTCTTCTCAGCATCCGTTCAAGCTCAGAGGCTCTGCTGCTGTGGTCCTTGTTCTTGCTCTTCCCCAAGCTACTTTTCAGCTTTCCCTTCCTCTGAGCTACATCCACATCCTCCTCAAAAATACTCCTATTGCTAGATTATTCAAGCTCACAATAAAAGGAAACTTTGCTAATACAAACGGCAAGGCAAAGGCTCTGATGCGGATGGAGACAAACCAAGCAGAGGAAAATATGGTTGAACAATGAACACTGTAGAAATAGAGACTGAGAGTCAGGACATCTAACTGCAAAGAACTTCAAGTTAATTGTATTAATCAAGATTCTTCCTAATGTCTTGGGATGTATATAGATATTATTGTAATTTTATGTATTATATATTTAGACATATTTATTATATGATGGTATAATTATAAGTAATGGTATTTATACCAGTTTATATTTTGTATCAATACAAATATATTTATGGAAATAAATTGCAAATATTATAAATTGTGAATATTAGATATAAATATATTATATATAAAGAGATAATTTCTTGTAAGCAATTGGCTCACATAGTTTTAGAGGCTGAGAAATCCCCAGATCTTGCAGTTATCACGCTGGAGACACAGGAGACTCAATGGTGTAGTCTAAGCCCTTGTCTGAAGACGGTAAAAGACTGACATTCCAGCTCAAAGAAAGTTAGCAGAGAGAGGGAGTGCTTTCGTGCTTAACCAGACACCTGGACATCCCTTGATCCCATCAAGTTGATCCATAAAATTAATGATCAGGCTGATCCTTGTTGGCAACCTTACTGGAAATGCTGGAAAAGGGATCCGAGGCTGAAGAGGTATAGGTTTAAAGAAATCTAAAGCCCAACTTTAAGATTTTATGACTGTATTTAGAGTGTTTGAGTTAAGCTTATTATAATTGTTAGGGTAAAATAGAACTAATTATGCTAAGAGAAGTTATAAGGAAAGGGATGGGATTTACCACTGGGACAGTAAAAGAATAGCCTAATGTCCTGTTGCTTCTAGACCCACATACAGATTTCTCAGGAGCCATGTCAGATGGTCTGGTATTCCCAGCTCTTTAAAAATTTTCTGTAGTTTGCTGTGATCCATTAAGTCAAAGGCTTTAGCATACTCAATGAAATAGAAGTAGATACTTCTCTGGAAGTATCACTTGCTTTTTCTATGATCCAACAAATGTTGGCAATTTGATCTCTGGTTCCTCTGCCTTTTCTAAATCCAGCTTGAACATCTAGAAGTTCTATGTTCACGTACTATTGAAGCCTAGCTTGGAGAATTTTGAGCACTACTTTGCTAGTGTGTAGGATGAGTGCTTTTGTGCGGTAGTTTGAACATTCTTTGGCATTGCTTTTTTTAGGGATTGGAATGAAAACTGACCTTTCTCAGTCCTGTAGCCACTGCTGAGTATTCCAAATTTCCTGGTATATTGAGTGGAGCACTTTAATAGCATCATTTTTTAGGATTTGAAATAGCTCAGCTAAAATTCCATCACCTCCACTAGCTTTGTTCATAATGATGATTCCTAAAGCCCACTTGGCTTTACACTCTAGGATGTCTGGCTCCAGGTGAGTAATCGCACCATCGTGGTTATCTGGATCATTGAGCTCTTTTTGTATAGTTCTCCTTGTGTGTTCCTGCTACCTCTTCTTAATATCTTCTGCTTCTGTTAGGTCCATACCGTTTTTGTCCTTTATTGTGCACATCTTTGCATGAAATATTCCTTCATATCTCTAATTTTCTTGAAAAGATCTCTAGTCTTTCCCATTCTATTGCTTTCCTCTATTCGTTTGCACTCAGAGAAGACAATGACACCCCTCTCCAGTACTCTTCCCTGGAAAATCCCATGAAAGGAGGAGCCTGGTCAGCTACAGTCCATGGGGTCGCTAAGAGTCGGACATGACTAAGTGACTTCACTTTCACTTTTCACTTTCATGCATTGGAGAAGGAAATGGCAACCTACTCCAGTGTTCTTGTCTGGAGAATCCCCGGGACGGGGGGAGCCCGGTGGGCTGCTGTCTACGGGGTCGCACAGAGTCGGACACAACTGAAATGACTTAGCAGTAGCAGCAGCATTCATTTTCATTGATCACTTAGGAAGGCTTATCACTCCTGGCTTACTGGAGTCCATGGGGATGCAAAGAGTCAGACATGACTGAGTGACTGAACTGAACCGAACTGAACTGAATGTCCTGTATTCAAATGTAGAAGTTCCTGCAGAGAGCACAGGGTCAACTATCATCTGTTTTCCTGTCTTAATTTTTCTGCATTTCTCCTCTATCCCAGCTCTCTTTTCTGCTGACATATCTTGCTTGAGGGGATGAGTATGGCTGATCTAGCCCAGTATTTACGCTACAGTTCGACCTAAACTTCCCGTCATGATACCCTTGTGTGCATCCTATTGCAATAGTCTCATAACTGCTCTCCTTGATTTTGTCCTTTGCCCCATATTCCAAGTTCATACAGAGATCACAGTGATATAAAAGCTAGGGATTCCCCATTGGTCCACTGGTTAAGATTTTGCACTTTCGTTTTGGAGGGCTCTGGTTTGATCCCTGAACTAAGGTCTCACAAGTTTTGCTGTGCAGCTTAAACAAATGAATCACTGATCCTTTTTAAATGAATAAATAAATTCTTAGGAAGCACTACTACAAAGCTAGTGGAGGTGATAGAATTCCAGCTGATCTATTTCAAATCCTAAAAGATGATTCTATTAAAGTGGTGCTTCAATATGCCAGCAAATCTGGAAAACTAGCAGTGGTCACAAGACTGGAAAAAGTCAGTTTTCATTGTTTTCTGGGAAAGCAATGATAATATTACAGAATCATCTTTCTCCTTCAGAGATTCAGTTAAAAGAATCAGTAAAGAACATAAAAACATTCCTGCCCAAAGAGATATAGTAACAGAAGACATGAGAGTCCCATAGTACAACATTAATCAGTGGATGATATTTATTATGTGTCCACTGGATACAAAGCCACTGTTGAGACATTCTGTACTTTAAGGCTAATCTCTGATCCTTGATGTCAAGAATGGTAGATACTATATTTGTCTGATCAGCAATCTTTATTGCATTTAAGTGATTTTCCTTCTCCATTTCATTTGCTCCGAAAAGACACTCAAAGTCAGATCAGGACATAAAACAAAACAAAGCACCATACAGTTACTGGAATAAGAAAAGCTTTAACTAAAGAATGATAAACTATATCAGGGCATTGGAGTAACAAGAGATCAGCTAATAAAAAATAAAGACAACTGCAGATAATTAGGAATAGCAGGCACAAGAGGAAGCACTGCCCTCAGTGTAGCAGATTAAATAGTCATGGTCACCAAAGCTTTAGAATGCGACCTTATTTGGAAATAAGACCTCTGTGGATGGAATTAGTTAATTTAAGATGAGGTCATATGGATTCGGTTGCACCCTAAATCCAGTGGCTGGCACTCTTTAAAGAGGCCTTGTGAAGATGTACACCGAGGAGTGCGCCATGTGAAGACGGAGGCCCAGATCCAAGGGTGCAGCTACAGCCAGGGAATGCCTAGGGTCGGTGACAGCCACTAGCACTAGGGGCTCCCCTCAAGCTCAGTCGGCAAGGAGTCTGCAGCGCAGGAGACCTGGATTTGATTCCTGGGTCAGGAAAATCCCCTGGAGAAGAAAAGGGCAACCCACTTGAGTCTTGTTGCCTAGAGAATCCCATGCACAGAGGAGCCTGGTGGGCTACAGTCCATGAGGTCACGAGAATCACACACAACTTAGCAACTAAACCACCACAATCACCACTGAAAGCTAAGAAAGAGACAAGGGATGGTTTCTCTAGCTAAGTCTCCACGAAGAACCAAGCCTGAGGATACCTTGATTTTCGACTTCTGAACTCCCAAAGTTTGAAATAATGCATTTCTGTGGTTTTAAGGCATCAAGTTTGTGGCAATATGCTATGGCAGCACTGAAAAAATGAATCCACCCAGAACTGCAAGAGAATGAAAGAAGAAGGGCACCTCCTCACCCCCAGGACTGAGGTCCAGAGCTCTATGGGGCGGTCGCAGCTGTGGATCGCTGGATGGAAGCACAGTCACTGTGATGCCTCCCCGGTGGAACTCACTGCACATCTGTCTTCTGGGATACCGGAGAAAGGGAAAGCCGTGCATAGGTGGTAACTTGCTTGAAGCATTCTACCGTCAAACTTGCCAAGAGGGTTGCTGGGGAAAGCTGCCAGGCGCTGAGAGCTGCTGAGTATTGTGCACGGGAGGAACTGGGTGCATGGGGAAGTTAGCTACATGGCAAGAGCTGCGCACTGGAGAAGCTGCTGTCCTACCAGATCTGGGTGCTGGCAACACCAGGCATGTCAGTCTTCTGCCCGGCAAGCATGACATCGCAGGAAAGGACAGCCCCTTCCTCCTGAAATGTTTCTTCCATGCTTTCCACTGGCAAAGCTTAACATGGTGCCAGGTGGCAAAAAGTATATTTCCGTAAGATCTTCTAAAAAACCCAAATGAACCTTTTGGCCAATCCTCTATTTAAATGCTCAGCCTCCATTTTCAAAGTGTGGGTAATGAAAGTAATGGATTGAGATAAACTGATAACTCATCCAAGGGTCAAACTTGCTTGTTTGTTTGTTTTTTTTTTTTTTTTTTTTTTTTTTACACCCATTCCTGAGCCATGGGAGTGAGGACTTGGATTTTGGAAAACCATAGACAGTACTGAAGTACCAAACCTTGAGAGAGAGAAATTCCTTTTTCTGTTTGTAGTGCTAAAACTAAAAACCGTGAAGCCGGGGTTGTTAAAACCCATCTTACATGATATACAGAGAGAGTCTACCTACAAAAATAAACAGCACAGTCACAGACTCTATGGAAAAACACAGAGGCTGTGCCCTAATGAGAACATGTGTGTGTGTTAGTCACTCAGTCATGTCCAACTCTTTGCAACCCCTTGGACTATAGCCCACCAGGCTCCTCTGTCCATGGGATTCTCCAGGCAAGAATACTGGAGTAGGTTGTCATGCCCTCCTCCAGGGGATCTTCCTGACCCAGGGATCGAACCCAGGTCTCCTGCACTGCAGGTGGGAAGTCTTGCATTGAGCCAGGGAGGCCCAATGACACCTTTGGAGCCCCTGGATCCAGCCTTAACTAAAGTTTACTCCCCAAATTCCAATATAGTTCTGTTTTTCCATTGTTTGGGTTGAGTTTCTGATGGCCAGCTAAAATTATCTTAACTACCAGCTGTTATCTAGGCAGCAGTTCGGCAGCCCTAGGGTTAAACTTGAGCGTGCTTTGTTTTTCAGAAACTAACCATTAAAATGTAGAAAGTTCCATGTTCCCCCTCAAAAAAAAAACAAAAATTTATAGTGTTTCCCAGTCAACAAGGTTACAGTTTGAGCAGTCAAACACACACTTGCTTGCAGTGTTTGACACCTAGAATAACTTTCCCTCATTACCATGATCTTGCCTACCCTTTCATGAATATGCATGCCCCCAGGTTTAAAGCTTCCCTGGTCCAGTGCTTTGAGGAGACAGTACTTTGAGAGGTATCTCACTGTCTCCTTACTCGTCACAAGTAATAACTGCCTCTGCTTTTATCAAAAGCACATGATGTTTTCATTTCAGCCAAGTGTCGAGCCCCATCTAATTTGGCAGCAGTCAGAAGGAGTTTCCTTGGCCTGGTCTCTAGCATGCTGTATTTGGAGTATGTATGTTCTTTGGAATCAAGTGAATCAGGCTTAAATTCTGCTACCTCTTTTTATTAACTGTCCCCTTAAGTGATCATCAATTCTACCATCTCTAATAACGGATGGAGCTCTCATGGCATTGGAGAAAAAAAAGAAGGTTCAAATAATGCCACTTGATTCTCTTAGTTCAATCTCTTCATTATTGCATTGAAAATATCAGCCTACACAGTAGTTATATTGAACCATACTTCTCCAAAAGGGTCAAAAACTACATACGTAGAAGATTCACCTCATACAAAGATGGACTGAAAAAGATCCTTCTGTAGATGTCTGTATGCAATTCCTTCAGTCCAGCCAGACACGCTTCACACTTTGTTGAAAGCTCTGGCAATAAACACTTCCTTCTTTTAGGTCGCAAAAATTTGGAGAAGGACCTGCTCACTGGATATTCTTAATTTTCACAAGGTTTTGAGCTATGGTAAATTAGGAATTGGAAAATATGATGGTAAGACTTGTATCTGTATATGCCCTTTGTTCTGAGGAGTTTATTGATTCTTCAAAGGTCAAACAATCCTGGAGAAGCCCTTTGACCTTTTGCCCCATGCCTGTCCACAGCAGACGGCAAGGTTTCCTCTCATGATATCCCAAATGTTTTCTTTTTCTCCCAATCTCTGCCATTGCATGCTTTAATGTTATTACCACATGGCTTTAAAAAATGGCCAAGTCTTCTCTCTGCACAAATCCAGACAGTTCTTGGAATGTAAGCCAACTCATTTGTTTTTTTCTAATTTCCTTCAGTGAAGTTGGACATTGGGGGCATTTAAAATCTAACCCAAGCATGTCTAAAGTATAAAAATCCTGTTGCCTTTTATGTCATCAGCCAATCTAATTATAAACTCTATAAAGTTGCTTTTCTTTTTCCCCACTTTTAAGAAACCCCTTAAAGGAAGGGTTTGACTTTTAATGGCTTCCCTTTACCATTTCCTTACTGTGTCTGAGATGGAAAAGCTTTGCCTAGCACCTGGCAGTGTTTGCCTTTGCAGTTCTGTAGTAGCACCAAGTCTCTGGCTTTAAAGATAAGCCAAGGTACTTACTGGATTCTTGAGCAGTGATAAGAAAAGAAAAACAATAAAGACAAGTAACTTAGACATTTTTCTTTCTTAGTTGCTAGAAGCCTCTTAAGGGGTTTATAGGAACTATACAAGGTGGAAGAGGTACAGTGTCAGAAAGTTGTTGAAGAATATATATATATATATATATATATTTGAAATGACATAATGAAAATAACTTCAAAATAATTAAGATCCTTATAAAGACAAAATACGCCTACTCACCTCAAGTCTAGATACCTCACCCAAATTCATGTTTATGCATTTGTTTGCGCATTTTTCTCTAAATTCCATTTTTAGTATTGGCTTTAAATTAAGTCACATAAATGTGATTTTTTTCTTGTTCTTTTTAAGTCTATTCTCATAATTTTTTATTACAATAAAAAGGCTTTCTTAAAGCATTAAGGAATATGCAAATATCAATGAAAATGTGATATTCATATTTATATATTACATTATATATCTAATACTTCATTATGTATAATTAAAGACATTTATAAATACTACATGCAAGATAAAAAGAAAGTTTACTAGTTGGGGGAAATCATGCTATTCTAATTGGAAGAGGCAATGTGGACAGAATTTCAAGATTTAGTCCTGCATATTTGAAAGTAAGGCATTCCAAGCAGAGGAGGTCACAGAATTTAAATTAGGTTTGTAGGCAATGGTCATATGGTTCTAGTAAGATTAGATCACCACTAGTTTGAAAATTCTAGAAGAACAGACTGTTTAATCCATGTATCTTTGGTACATGGCCATATGGCATGTTATCAATCATTCATTTAATGAAAGAAGGTAGGGCAAATGAATAATAGGATTGGAAAGACAGGCTAAGCCACATTGTAACACCCTGAATGCTAACCTAGGGAGTGTGAATTTTACTTATATGTGGTAGAGGCATCTATGAAACTTCTATCAGCAGGGGCATATCACAACAAGCACTTCAAGTTGGGAAGATTCACAGACCAACGTGTAAGACACCAAGTGTAAGGAGAACAGTGCTAGTCACCAACATACACATTTTTATATGACGGAGGAGAAAGTTACTTAAAAAGCTCTGGGACAGTAAGGTAATTAATATGTTTTTTTTTTAACTTATAAAAGTGATTAGAAAAGGGTCACAGCACGTTTGCTGTACTTGGATGGATACCAGAACTGAAAAGGAGACACTGGGTAAACTGAGGACCAGAGACATTGGCAGTGTGCTCCCCATGTGCCTGGCACTGTCTTTTAACTGCACTGTTGGCTAATTTTCACAATAGCGCTATGAGTTAGCTAGTAATCTAGTCTTCACTGCCGAGGGAGGAACACAGACCGTCTGAAAACTGCCCACATCACACAGCTTGTAACAGGTGTAAGCCCTGGTCTAGGGACTCCACTAAAGGACCATCACTGTGTCTCATCTGCCCAAGTATCCTCATTACTATTCATCTCCTCAGCCTTGGCTGATTTACATAAACCCTCTGGGTTTTAGTTTCTTCATCTGAAAATGATAGAATTAAATTAAATTATGTCTTACCTCCTATTTAGCTCAAATCCTCTAATATCCATGAGTTGATTCTAAGGCTTTGGTGACTAACTGTGATTGCTAAAACATATTTTCCTGTGACTCTTCGTTCAGTCCCAGTGTATGCAGTCTCATCGCAACATGAATAACCCTGAAACGGTCTGGATTCCCTTATTTTTGGATTTGGGTAGACTGACACTTCCAAAAGCAAAGTAACAGTGGCAAAAACCTTATGAAAAGAAATGGAAAGAATGGAAGTGGAAAAAAAGAGAAAAAAAGAAAAGAGAAATGAAAAGGAAGGAAGAAAGGAAATGGAAGTCCTAGAGAAATGAAACAGCTGAATAACCTCAGCATCCTTGGCATATTCTTCGCATATTCAGAGTTGCAGAGCTTCTGAGATTGGGGGAAATTAAGCCATACACTTGCAGCGGCCTGTCATTGCCCTGCACATGGCAGGCAGTCATCACCACGCCGTTGTCACCACCGTTTTGATTACCCTTAGTATCGTCACCATCACTATTTTTGCCTTTTTTGCCCTTTCAGAGCTCTTCCAATAACATTTCCCACTAATATTTTCTCTTTTTCCTCTGTCTCAGTGTTTTCTACTACTCTCTTTTTTCTTAAACCTAATGGAGTTTTCCTGTATCTATGTCAACTGAATGGAGGTATTTAGGGGAGGCCTCCAATATACTGATTTAAATCCGATTTTGCTTCATTTTAACGATGCCTTCTCTATAATTTTTAGGCTAGGTTTGTCTTACCTTCAAACCCTAGTTCTATAGAACAGAACTAAAACCAAATTTTTGCTTTTACGTGGATACATTATTTCTAAAGTGTCAAAATAGAATTTAATACCTTCCAAGAATTTCCCTTTTCCTTGAGTTGCCCTGAAGTCAATTTTAAAGCTAGGTTTTTCTAAACTGAGGACCTAGCATCTCAGGAGATTTTGACCTTTTTGGAAGAAGAATGGAATAGATGATGGGATGTACTATTTAGACTATCCTTTAGGACTGGGTCATTTATTCCCTAAGCTGCTGACAACACACGAGTTGAATCCTTCCTCTTTCTCTAGGAATTTTCTCAACCCAAGGGGGACCTTGGAATCAGCTTGCTTCCAATGGCTGAAGATCTCTATGGGGATACAAGGACACAGACTCCTTGTCTCAATTCTAGGCAGCTTTGAGGGATCACCTCAAAGCTCCTTCTGTCCAACCCTGCCTGCCTTCTGCCTTCCACAGGTGCTAGTCCTGAGAGCAGTCTCCAATAAACCTTCCACTCACCCATTTCTGGCTCCGATTCTGTTTCCTGGTCAACCTGGCCAGCAAGCATTGAGAACTTGGAACAGACTCCAAAGTTTCTGGTTTTTATTTGGTGCTGAGAGCAAAACCACAGAAATTCAAATGCAAAAGAATTTTTTTAAAAAATATGATGGTCTGGCTGAGAAATACCACTAGCCTTTGAAAAGAAATACCTCCAGAGGTTATGTAATTTTATAGGATAAATATGCTTACTTGTTCCAAATGAGGTCTTAAAACTTACTGGATCATCTGAAGTGACATTGGAAAACAAACAAGTTTTAATGCCTGCTCGTCATTAATCCAATATTCCATAGAGCCAGTATTGAATAGGTTAGCTGTAAGACTAGAGTTTATTTATGAATGAGTAAGATGAGGGCAAACACTCCCAGGCTGGACTGATTCATCTTGTTTGCTGAACTCGAATAGCATAGCCTCAAATTACACCCAAAGATAACCTGAACTTTGATGATTTTCACCATGAGGTTTCAATTAATTTCACAAAGGGCTGTTTCCTTGAAGGTACAAAATGTGAATGCATTGACTGCAAAGAAGTTTGTAGCCAGTGGACGACTGTGAATGAGAGACAGTCAGTCTGTTTCCAGTTGGAATTTAAAGGTGACTTCAAAGTATTAATCCTAGTATTTTGTCTTGCAAATTAGACCGACAGAAATTTGTTTCCTTTGACTTTGCTAAAACTACATAGACATATGAGCTTTGTAAAAGTAAAAGACTTTCATATTCAAAAGCAAAGAAGATGAAGTACCTATCTTTCAACACTGCTTGCTCAGTTGTGTCTGACTCTTTGTGACCCCATGGACTGGGGTCCTCTGTCCATGGGATTCTCCAGGCAAGAATACTGGAGGGGGTTACCATGCCCTTATCCAGAGGATCTTCCCAACCCAGGGATCCACCCTGCATCTCCTGTGTTGGTAGGCATGTCCTTTACCCCTATATCACCTAGGAAGCCCTCAGTCTCTTCATCCGCTGCTGTGTGCCCTTCTCTTCTCAGGAGTCATATCCTGCATCTCCAGGCTTTCTGGATGTCTGATTTGAAGAGGCTTTCTAAGATCTTCCTTCAAGATAAAGACTCACGTAAGAATTTTTAGAACTCACTAAGAAGGATAACCTACCACTTCAAAACTCACAAAAATAGAAATGGAATATGTTTATTTTAAAATGAAAAGGTCAATATCTTTACCACATAAAATAATAAATGCACTTAGAATTCTTCAAAAGGCAGCAGACTCAAGAGGCAGTTTAAACTATTCCTTTGCAATTCAGGAATGGAGGAAATTGTATTCACAGCTGATGCTCCACCTCAACCATTTCAGACATCTAGAGCTCTGTCTCAGTTTGTGTACCTACACAAAATAACTGACGAACTTAAAAACGTAAGTGCATGTATAGATAGAAGTCAGATAAGACTGGGATAAATCATATGTATAGTGTTCTTGTCTCTAAGCTCATTTTATAGTTTTAAAACATGAAATGTTAACATCAAATTGTTATTATTTTTTTTTTTTCTGCAGAGTAACCTTGACATTCCTGTCCCTCCCTCTCCCTCACCCTAGGCTAATTATTTTAAGATCTGCCTTTGCTAAAGAAAACAAGCAAATGTGGGTGAGGCTATGTGGAAAGGGATTTTATATAAAACAGACATTCTATTTTTAGGGAGAGGAACCGCAGCATCTTTAAAGCGGCTCCGCAAAGGTAAGATTCTTTAAACAGTGAAACAAGAGAGGTTACACGGGGAATAAAGGGAGAAAGTCAACCAGAGTCAGCAGTGGTGAAAAATCTGCCTGCCAGTCCAGGAGCTGCAGAAGATGGGGATTCGATCCCTGGGTCAGGAAGATCCCCTGGAGGAGGAAATGGCCACCCACTTCAGTCCTCTTGCCTCCAGAATCCCGTGGACAGAGGAGCCTGGCAGGCTACAGCCCATAGCGCCGTAAATAGTAGGACAGGACTGAATGACTGGGCATGCGTGCAAGAGCGTTTACTGAGACAAGATGAGCCTGAGTTAAATCACAGAAGTGACTAGGAGAGAGAAGCCGCCCCAGAGACATGTGCTGGGTAGCGTCATGACCCTGGGCTGCTTTAAAGGCATCCTCTTATCAACCTGGGGGTCCCTTTGCAGGCTCCGCACAGGATTACAGCTGATAAGTCATGACAAGCACCCAGTGGAAACCCAGTCAGCTAGGAAGGGCATCACCCCTTTTGGTGCATGCATTCACATTACTTTGGCACTTATTATTATCATTTAAATGTAATCTCACCTTAGAAGGAAAAAAAAATCCTATTTGCTGCCGACTTAAGCCTGACAAAGTAATTGAAGTAGCTTATTAAGGCTTCTAAATGAGAGGCTCCGGATAGAGGAGCTGAGCTGGCAGCCTTGCAGAATGAAAACATCACAAGCCTACCTCAGTGACATGAGCTCGTTAGACTCTGGGGAGTCACACACACACACACATACACTCTCTCTCTCACACACACACACACATGCACACACAGAGGAAAGACTAAGAAAAAGACAACAATAAATTCCAATCCACAGAGGAAGGAGCCAGGTTTCATGTCTAATTTTGTTGTTGTTGTTGTTAGATACCACTCCATATCTAGAACAGAGTCACAATATCATAGTTCAAGCCACAGCTATTTATCTTTCTTACCAACAGCAATCTGGCAAGTCAGGCAGAAATGAAAGAAAAAAGATAATACTGATCACTAATGTATGCTCAATAAGGTTCAGCTCTTTACGATTCCATGGACTGTAGCCCACCAGGCTCCTCTCTCCGTGGAATTTTCTAGACAAGAATACTGGAGTGGCTTGCCATTTCGTCCTCCTGGGGATCTTCTGGACCCAGGGATCGAACCCATGTTTGCTGTGCCTCCTGCATGGGCAGGCGGGCTCTTTCTGAGCCACCTGGGCAGCCCACTGATTACTGATAAAACCGTTAGCTAAAAATATTACATTCTAGGACTTTTCCCTTTAACCATAAAAAAATATTTGTCTGAAAGTGTCCATGTGGGATTAATCTAGGACCCCACAGATATCACAATCCAAACACAACCAAATCCCTTTTATAAAATGTAACAGTGTTTGCATATAACCTATGTGCAAACTCCATATACTTTAAACCATCTCTAGATTACTTACCATGCCTAATATAATGTAAATGATATGTAAATAGTTGTAAATAAAATGCAAATGTCATGTAAATAGTTGTCTGAATGCAACAAATTTAAGTTTTGTTGCTTGGGACTCTGAAAATTTTCCCCTCGCTTTTTCCTATCCATTGTTGTTTAAATCCATGGATGCAAAATCCATGGTTATGGAAGGCCTATTGTAATAATAATTTTGTCTGCTTCGTCGTCACTAAGTAAAATGACAGCAGAGACTGGAGGCATGTAAATACCAGGGTGACCGGGTATTGGTCTTCTAGAACACTTGAGGTCTCTAGGTATGCAGGGTTTGCTGCAGGGCAGGGGTCCCCTAAACCTGGGCTCTCACAAACCAGGGGCGTAGTTGCTCCATATCAGCTCCCTAGACTGAAGGAGGGGAAGGATGGAAATTCTTGTCACCGGCGGAAAAGTAACCTGAGGCCACCTGAGCAACTCTTTCACTTGCAGCTGGAGCCTGGGGGTCATTTATAATATGTTTAAAATGCTCATCCATTGTCAGGATGCCATTTCTTTATCTCTCAGACTTTGAAGGTGGGTTTAAAATCACAAGGTAACAGCTTTTCAAATGTGGCTTTTCCTCTTTCTTGTGTAAGTTTTCCAAAGTTAGATTTTCTTGTCTTGGCCTTGCTCCAAGGTGCATTTAATGAGTCCTGTGGAAGATGAAATAAGTGTCAAAAGATCAACTGACAGATATGTATTGGGTGCCAGCCATGTGTAAGGTGGCATGTGTAGCACAATAGAAATTTTAGAATCAGTCAGAAGAGCAAAGAAACTGAAGCTTGGTGTATTAGGCAGCTAGGGCTGCTGTAACAAAAATACCAGAGACTAGGTGACTTTAATAATAGAAATTTATCTTCTTATGGGACTGGGTGTGACTGGTGATAGAAGCAAGGTCCAGTACTGTAAAAAGCAATATTGCATAGGAACCTGGAATGTTAGGTCCATGAATCAAGGCAAATTGGAAGTGGTCAAACCGGAGATGGCAAGAGTGAATGTCGACATTCTAGGAATCAGCAAACTAAAATGGACTGGAATCGGTGAATTTAACTCAGATGACCATTATATCTATTACTGCGGGCAGGAATCCCTTAGAAGAAATGGAGTAGCCATCATGGTCAACAAAAAAGCCCAAAATGCAGTACTTGGATGCAATCTCAAAAAAGACAGAATGATCTCTGTTCGTTTCCAAGGCAAACCATTCAATATCACAGTAATCCAAGTCTATGCCTCAACCAGTAATGCTGAAGAAGCTGAAGTTGAACGGTTCCATAAAGACCTACAAGACCTTTTAGAACTAACATCCAAAAAAGATGTCATTTTCATTATAGAGGACTGGAATCCAGAAGTAGGAAGTCAAGAAACACCTGGAGTAACAGGCAAATCTGGCCTTAGAGTACGAAATGAAGCAGGGCAAAGGCTAATAGAGCTTTGCCAAGAGAAAAGGTCAGAAAAGGTCAGTAAAGTTCAGTTTTCATTCCAATGCCAAAGAAAGGCAATGCCAAAGAATGCTGAAACTACTGCACAATTGCACTCATCTAAAACGCTAGTAAAGTAATGCTCAAAATTCTCCAAGCCAGGCTGCAGCAATACATGAACCGTGAACTTCCTGATGTTCAAGCTGGTTTTAGAAAAGGCAGAGGAACCAGAGATCAAATTGCCAACATCCTCTGGATCATGGAAAAAGCAAGAGAGTTCCAGAAAAACATCTATTTCTGCTTTATTGACTTATGCCAAAGCCTTTGACGGTGTGGATCACAATAAACTGTGGAAGATTCTGAAAGAGATGGAATACCAGACCACCTGACCTGCCTCTTGAGAAATCTATATGCAGGTCAGGAAGCAACAGTTAGAACTGGACATGAAACAACAGACTGGTTTCAAATAGGAAAAGGAGTACATCAAGGCTGTATATTGTCACCCTGCTTATTTAACTTATATGCAGAGTACATCATGAGAAATGGTGGGCTGGAAGAAGCACAAGCTGGAATGAAGATTGTCGGGAGAAATATGAATAACCTCAGGTATGCAGATGACACTACCCTTATGACAGAAAGTGAAGAGGAACTAAAAAAGCCTCTTGATGAAAGTGAAAGAGGAGAGTGAAAATGTCGGCTTAAAGCTCAACATTCAGAAAACTAAGATCATGGTGTCTGGTCCCAACACTTCATGGCAAAGATAGGGAAACAGTGGAAACAGTGTTAGACTTTATTTTGGGGGGCTGCAAAATCACTGCAGATGGTAACTGCAGCCATGAAATTAAAAGACACTTACTCCTTGGAAGGAAAGTTATGACCAATCTAGATGGCATATTCAAAAGCAGAGATATTATTTTGCCACAAAAGTCTGTCTAGTCTATGGTTTTTCCTGTGGTCATGTATGGATGTGAGAGTTGGACTGTGAAGAAAGCTGAGCACCGAAGAATTAATGCTTTTGAACTGTGGTGCTGGAGAAGACTCTTGAGAGTCCGTGGACTGCAAGGACATCCAACCAGTCCATTCTAAAGGAGATCAGTCCTGGGTTTTCTTTGGAAGGAATGATGCTAAAGCTGAAACTCCAGTACTTTGGCCACCTGATGCAAAGAGTTGACTCATTGGAAAAGACTCTGATGCTGGGAGAGATTGGGGACAGGAGGAGAAGGGGACAACAGAAAATGAGATGGCTGGATGTCATCACCGACTCGATGGATGTGGGTTTGGGTGAACTCTGGGAGTTGGTGATGGACAGGGCGGCCGGGCGTGTTGCAATTCATGGGGTCGCAAAGAGTCAGACACAACTGAGTGACTGAACTGAACTGATCTTATAGTTCTGAAGATTGGAAATCCAGGATTAAGGTAACAACAAGGTTGGTTTCTGGTAAGACCTTTCTAGTTTGTAGATGGCTGTCTTCTGGGTCCTCACATGACCTTGGCTCTGTGCACATTTTGAGAAGCAGGGAGACAAAGAGAGAGGGAACTCTGGTGTCTCTTCTTCTTATAAGGACACTGTTCCTTGCAATTAGGGTCCTACCTTTACAACTCATCAAATACCTATTTTCATCAAGAAGTGAAGTTGCTCAGTCATGTGTGATTCCTTGTGATCCCATGGACTGTAGCCTACCAGGCTCCTCCACCCGTGGAATTTTCTTGGCAAGAGTACTGGAGTGGGTTGCCATTTCCTTCTGTGGTGGATCTTCCTGACCTGGGGATCGAACTCATTTCAGTTCAGTTCAGTTCATTCACTCAGTCGTGTCTGACTCTTTGCAACTCCATGGATTGAAATCATGTCTCCTGCATTGCAGGCAGACACTTTACCCTCTGAGCCACCAGGGAAGCCCTATTTTCATTAGGTAATTAAAACAGCTTTTATTGGAGTACAGTTGCTTTACAATGTTGCATTATTTCCTGCTGTGTAGGAAGTGAATCAGCTATATGCCTGCATGCATCCCCTCTTTTTTGGATTACTTTCCCATTTAGGTCATGACAGAGCATTGAACTGAGTTCCATGTCCTATAAAGTAGGTTCTAACTAGTTATCCATTTTCTACATAATAGTGTGTACATGTCAATCCCCATCTCTCACTTCATCCTACCCTCATTTCCCCTCCTTGATGTCCAACATTTGTTCTCTATACATGTGTCTCTGCTTCTGCTTTGCACATAGGTTTTTCTGGTACCATTTTTCTAGATTCCATGTTTATACATTAATATACACCTTGTTTCACTCTGTCTGACAGTCTCTAGGTTCATCCACTCTCTGCAAATGGCACAATTCCACTTCTTTTTGTAGCTGAATGATATTCCATTGCATGCATCGCCACGTCTTTCTTTATTCTTCTGTTGGTATGCATCTAGGCTGCTTCCATGTCCTGGCTATTATGAATATTAATGGTGCTGCGCTAAACTTTGGAGTTCATGTATCTTTTGGAATTATTGCTTTCTCTAGGTATTTGCTCTCATCCTCTGTCATCCCCTTTTCCTATCTTTAATATTTCCTAGCACCAGGGTCTTTTCCAATGAGTCAACTCTTCGTATGAGGTGGACAAAGATTTGGAGCTTAAACTTCAGCATCAGTCTTTCTAATGCATATTCAGGATTGATTGGTTTTATCTTGCAATCCAAGGGACTCTCAAGTGTCTTCTCCAATACCACAGCTAAAAAGCATCAGTTCTTCAGTGTTTAGCCTTGTTTACGGTGCAACTCTCACATCCATACACATGGTACTGTTCTCTGTAGTGACTGTATGAGTTTACACTGTCACCAACAGTGCAAGAGGCTTGCCTTTCCTCCACACCCTCTCCAGCAATTATTGTGTGCTGCTTTTTGGTAATGGCCATTCTGAACGGTGTGGGATGATACTTCATTGTAGTTTGATTAGCCTTTTACTATTGTTTACTGATGTTGGGTCTCTTTTCACGTGTCAACGGCTCTTAAAGCCCTGTGCCTGCATGGTGCTTTCCCCTTATCTCTCATCAATTAGGCAAACTTGCAAGATATGAAGCATATCCACACAAATATCCACATCCCATCCTGATAAACTGGATCTGTCCCCATGGGAACTTATGTTTACTTCTCATTTAACTGGAGGCAGGTTTGGCAATGTGGCTAGCTGTGGGCAATGTAACATGAGCACAAGTTTTAAGGGTTATGTGTGGTTCCACCATCTTTCATTTCTTTTTTTTTTTTTTTTTTTGTCTGCCACAGGAATGCCAACATCCAAGGCAAGCCCTGCTCCTTCCTCTGGATGCCAGAAGGAAGAAACAGGCCAGAGCAGGGCCCACCTTAGGCCTTGAGCAACATGCCATGGTGGTGAGACAGAAGCCTTCATTGTGGTCAGTGGAAACTAAAGACTGTGTAACATCTCCTCCCACGAAATCCATATTTTGAGGGTTTGCTGTGTGCCAGGAGCTTGGCAAACATCACTTTCTTGATTTTACAACAACTGTATGAAGGGGTTATGATAATCCCTACCTGCCCCCACCACCCCGCCACCTCAGGAAACTGAAGTACAGGGAGGTTAAGTTCTCTAAAGCTACACAGCCAAAATGTAAACAAAAGGCTAGCTGATTGTTAAACACAAGCTCTTAGTCTTCTCCATGAACATTTGATGTCGAGTAAAAAAGGCATAATAGTAACACCCTAAGGTTAAAGCTAGTATAAGTCCTGGAATGAGTGGCTAGTGTGTCAGCGGCTAAAGCCCAGATGTCAGCGTGAGGCATCTTCGCTGTCCCCTGCTTGGGTTTTCCAGAGAAGCACGTACAGTCCCTGCGAGAGGGTTCTGGCTATTCCCATAGGCCCAGGCAGCGATCCCAGCATGGGTGGCCAGGGCCTTGGTTCTGTTTGTTTTATAATATGTTCGAACATGGCCAGCTAACATTTTTCAACTTCTTTTTTCCCTTTTCAGTCAAACCAGTTCCAAATGTTTGAATGCTAAATGGTGGGAAGAACTAAGAGTAACCAGCAGGACAGAATTTTTTTTTTTTTTTATGAAAAATAAACACTTTGAAGAAAAGCAAGATTCATCTCCTCACTCTAGCAGGGAAGAGAGGAAGGCAAACCATCACCCATTTCAGACATCATGGCAGAAAAAAAAGTTTTGTTTTGGGGGTTTTTATTGTTCAAGATGTCTTTGAATATTGGAGAGATGAAATGATAAATGATGTCTAACTTATGATGTAAAGTAACCTAAGTCCTTTGCCAACAAAGGTCCGTCTAGTCAAGGCTATGGTTTTTCCAGTGGTCATGTATGGATGTGAGAGTTGGACTGTGAAGAAAGCTGAGTGCCAAAGAATTGATGCTTTTCAACTGTGGTTTTGGAGAAGACTCTTGAGAGTCCCTTGAACTGCAAGGAGATCCAACCAGTCCATCCTAAAGGAGATCAGTCCTGGGTGTTCATTGGAAGGACTGATGCTGAAGCTGAAACTCCAAATCTTTGGCCACCTCATGCAAATAGCTGACTCATTTGAAAAGACCCTGATGCTGGCAAAGATTGAAGGCAGGAGGAGAAGGAGACAACATAGGATGAGATGGTTGGATGGCATCACCAACTCAGTGGACATGAGTTTGGGTGAACCCCGGGAGTTGGTGATGGACAGGGAGGCCTGGCGTGCTGTGGCCCATGGGGTCTCAAAGAGTGGGACACGACTGAGTGACTGAACTGAACTGAACATGAGTCCTTATTAGTTAGGAACCTCTTCAGTTGCAATAACAAGAAGCCAATCCAGTTCTTCCTTCCTCTCTATATTTCTGTCCTTTGCTGTATGACCCTGTGAGGAGTGTCCTGTTACTATAGATAGGATCGACTTTCCTCATTGACCCCATGGGGCTTGCTTTGCCAACAACAGGGGGAAGTGACAATCTGCCAACTCACAGCATAAACTAATGCCAAAAGCTCAGCTTCTCTGCACACCAGTACCGAATCAAATCTCAGAGATATAGTTTCAATGAAGTAGGAAAGGGAAGCTTTAGTACTTTGCCAGACAAAGGGGGCCACAGTGGGCTAATATCCTCAAAACCATGAGTCCCACTTGGGAAAGATAGAGAAAGGCTTTATAGTAATTGTTCAAAGAGGCAGTGATCAGCTTGTGGACCTTTTTCTGATGGGTTGATGATGAGATAATTTAGAGTCAGTATCATCAGTCTTCAGGTCCAACTGCTCTGGGGTCTACATGCTTGGGTGTGGCATATCATCATGGACTTCTCCCAAATGGAGGGGGTTTCAGAATCTTCAAAGCAGTTCAAAGATATTACTGTGTGTATCCCTTAATGCAGAAATAGGACTTTGCCCCAAGGCTGCTCTTGACTGTTTCTCCCTGGTCTCACATCCCCTGCCTTCTCTAGTTAACAGTCTCTTCAGTCCGTCGTCCATCAGGACTCAGGAAACGTCATGGAAGCTGAATGAGGGCTGCTTCCTGCAGTCAAAGAAATCGGGGACATAAAGGCCTTGTATCCAGGAGCCCCACAGGGCCATGCATGGTACCAGAACCTCAGGGAGTCTTCCTTCTTTCATTTGTTCTCTTGACTGTTTCTCCCTCCATGAGAAAAACATGCCTGGGCTAGCCTGTTGACGCCAGAAAGAGACCACAAGCAGGAGGAAACGTGAGGTACACCCAGCCCAGCCCAGCCCAGCTTAGCTCACTCCTGGCCAACCAGAACACTCTCAGGGTAGACAAACACTAATTGCTGTTTGTTCTGGAGAGACTGCAGCTGTTTATCATACTGATAGACCAATTCAGGGCAGCTTCAGTGAAAAACAATGTTTATTGAGAGGCTAGAAAGGGAGTCTATACAATCTGAGGGAGATCAACCAAATTGGACCTAGAGAAGCGTCAAGGTCATAACCTGAACTTGAGCAGCAGAGTTAGTGGACTTTCTGTGGCTCTGCCATGCGTCTTGGTCTCTCAGTCAGTTACAGCTTCTCAGAAGAGTCCCTCGTGTTGGCCCAGCCTGGTTTTCTGGGCCTCCTCTTATCAAACAGCATGGCCTCTTGGCTGTGGCCCTCTTCTGTGGCAAGCCGTTCCAAAGTGCTAGAGTCTGAAATGATGACTGGAAAAGAGTCCAACCTAATTTATTTAAAGTGAAGGAAAAACGTAACCATATCCAAAGTTTGGCCCAGAGCCTAGTTTTTCATGTTTGTTTGTTTGTTCCCCCCACCCACCCACCCCCTCGCCAGTGTGGTGTGTAATTCAATGTGCTGCCTGAAGGGAAGGCTTATGGAATTCTTCTCAAGATGCTTCAAGTCAAGGACACGCAGGAAGAGACTAGATCGCGGCGCCCACTTCTGCATCCACTCCTGTGAGCCACTCCTCTGCAGACGGCCAGTGCCCAGTAACAAGCAGTTTCACAGCTAAAGCCGTGCTTCACCTCTTTCTGCCTGGAGTTCTATTCCAGCAGCTTACCTCAGCTGGTTATGAGTTCCTTGAGCACAAGGGTCTGGTGAGGATCTGTCCACACCCATTTCATAGCCCGTCTATCAAAATTTACCTCATGTATCAGTCTCCTAAACCTGCCCTAACGGATTGCTACAAAACGTGTGGCTTAAGACCCAGAAATGTATTCTCTCACAGTTCTGGAGGATGGAAATCAAGGTGTCGAAGAGCCACGCTTTCTCCAAAGTCTCCAGGAAGAATCAGCTCCATGCCTGCCTCCCTTTATTTGGCTACCCTCTGTGACCTGTGGGTGTTCTGGGACCAGGAGGCGGAACCTGTGCCCCCTGCAGTGGCAGAGGGTGGAGTCCCCTGCAGCACCAGGGAAATCTCCTTGCCTCCCTCTTCAGTTCCGATGCTGTTAGCAGTCCTTGGTTTCCCCGGCTGACCTCGGTCTCCCTCCTCACGTGCTCCCCTCACGCGTGTGTCTCTGTGCGTCTTCTCCTCTTCTTATGAGGACGCACATCATATGACACTGGGGGTCCACTCTGCTCCATGTCACCACTTCTTAGCTCATTGCACCTGCAAAGAGTCTATTTCCCCATGCAGTCACATTAGGGTTCTGGGAAGGATGCGAATTTTGGGGAGAGGAGGCTGGAGACACTCTTCCAACCCAGTGCGCCTAGTGGAACAGCATCTTGATCTCTACAGGACTCTCAGAGCTGGTCAGGTCATGCTGCTATCTAGCCAGTAACCCCATCATTCTCTTTTGAATATCTTTCATTCATGGGGTGCTCAGTTCCTTGGAAGTCTGTTATGTTTAATTTTTAAAGAGCTGCTCTTTAGCAATTAGTTCAAATACCCATCAATAAAAGTTTAGATAAACAATGTGGGCTATTTTCATAGAAGGGGCTCTTGAACAGCCATTAAAATTATGAAGACCTATAGTTATTAACACATAAAACTTACACAACGAATTATTGAATAAAAGGCAGATTTAAAGCACATTTTAAACTAATTAAACAAGTTAGTTTCATTTATTTAGAGACACAAG
This sequence comes from Ovis aries, assembly GCF_016772045.2. Classification (NCBI taxonomy): domain Eukaryota; kingdom Metazoa; phylum Chordata; class Mammalia; order Artiodactyla; family Bovidae; genus Ovis; species Ovis aries. Next base: position 94,813,380 of record NC_056060.1, read on the forward strand.
TGCCTTTTAAAACATGAAACTTGAAAACAGTTGAAGTTATTTTTGGATGCTGAAAATAAAGATGGGCTTTTTTTTTTTTTTCAAATATTTCTGTAGTGACTTTTTTATTTATTTCAAAAATGTTGAAGTATTTTTCAATGATTGTAAAAGAAAGGGTATTATTGTTTGATTAGAAATATTCTTTCTAATCACTTCCATCATCTCTCTGCTCAGTCTATGACATCAGATTATTGTGAACTAATCTTAGTGACATTTACAAAAAAATCTCCAGTAAGACATTATTTGCCACCCCCCAAAAAATACAATTCATAAATTCTAACACTGACTCATTTCTTTCTTTATTTCTCTACCTTAGAAAATGCAAGATCTTTAGCTTATGAATGAAAGAAAATAAATGAACAAATTATCAAAGGTCATTTTGACAGCACTGGCTTCTATTATTCTTTTTAATTCTTACCAATTTAGTAAGTGGTGTATAGAGTATTTTGTTTGTTTTTTTGTCAACAATATCATTAAATATCTTTTATCAAAATCCCATGGACAGAGGAGGCTGATGGACTACAGTCCATGGGATTGCAATAGAGTCGGATGACTTGGTGACTAAGCAACAATTGTGCTGATTAATCATTTTACGTTCCTTCTGTGAATTACCTGTAGTCCAGTTTTGCTCTTTTACAATAATTGATCTATAGGATCTATAAACGTATTCTGTATAATAACCCTGTCTTTGAGATATAGGTAATTTCTTATAGTCTATCGTTAGGTTTTTATCTAAGTCTCATCATTTGAACTTTTCACTTTCAGACATAAAAACTTGCAAGTATTTTCTTTAGACTTTCTACTATTCCTGTGTTGCTTAGAAAGAACTTTCCCATTCCCGAAATTACAGGTAGTATTCTCTTCTATTATCTTCTGTAAGTGTGTCTTTATTTTAAAGGCATAGTGAATAAGGTGAGACAGTTATGACAAAGCCCCTCAGGAGTGCAAAGCCCCTCAGTCTTGCTAGTTCCCTTTTCATGTCTTCAGAGTTTTTTACTCATTATTTCACAAGCAGTGAGTGGGCAGTAGTCGTCTGAGATTTAAAGACTAGTAAGTCTAAATGCTTGCCAATCACAAAGAGCTCACAAAAGACATTCTGAGATACTATTTGTAAAATATTTTGGTCATTTTCACAATTTCCCAGTTCATTCTGGCTCGAACTCACTTTCAATAAGACAGAATTTTGATAACATCTTTGATAAGCCATTTCATTGGGGAGATTGCATTCATTGTTATCACAATCTATATAAGCCAGGTCCAGATGAAAGAGTTTGTATAAAATATTACCCCCTACAGTAGATAGAGACCAAGTGTTAGGATTGCCACCATGCTTAGTACTGGAGAAGTTTTTCTGAATAATGGCTATGACCTTTAACAATTATTTATATTAATGCTTAGAGCAATCTATAAAGAAGAAATTAGTGAATTATTACCTCCATTTTCCACACACACACAAAAATGAGGCATATAGGGTTAAATTTGTCTACAGTTCAGTAGCTGGTTCAAAGCAGAGTCAGAGTCAAATACACATTGCCTAATGGAGAAAGCAAGTTATACTTATTTTAGATGGTATGTATTTAAACAATGATAACAAAGTCCAGACAACAACATCAGTAATGGAGAAATGGCGCTTCTACAGCATTTCATGAACCACGTTATCCGTTAGTGAGTATACAGGGTTCACACCTCCCTACTGAGAGTCAAATAGTAGAAGGTTACAGGAAATTGCTTTGTACAATATAAAGGAAGAGAGAAATTAGCATTTCAAAGCTGATGTGCATCTGAGAGGGAAATCTCTAGAACAGATCTGCACCATGCCACAAGAGCTGCTGATTGACATGCAGTGAAATAAACAGGCACAGTGGTCCTCTGAGCCTTCTCCCATAAGATTCCAGTCAAACCACCTCCCCACTCCCTTCTTGCAACCTTGTCCCTCCATTCAACAATCCAAGCTTCTTCGTGCTCATGAAGCCTTAACACACCTATGTTGGATACCTATGGATCATGTGTCTGCAATCTACTGAGTACTGCTTTTACATTTTTGATGATTTACATGTAATATTTGTGTAATTCTTATTTTGTAAAACATTTATCCATACATCTCCTCATTTAAGTTCTCCAGGTAATTCATCACTGACTCTATGCACATGAGTTTAAGCAAGCTCAGGGAGCTGGGGATGGACTGGGAGGCCTGATATACTGCAGTCCAGGGGATTGCAAAGAGTCAGACATGACTGAGCGACTGAGGTAATTCTAGCAAAGTACAGAAAGAAAAAGTGATACTTTTATTTTACAGATGAGAAACATTATATGAAAGTTCCTTTATCAATTGATAAAATTGATAAAGTTCCTTTATCAATGAGGAGGCAACACCTTCTCCAACCTCATGTCCTAACGCAAGAACCTTGTCGGCAATAGTCCAGGACTAGCATTTTGTGAAATCTCTTTGCCTTTGGTCCGACTGTTCCTAAAATACTTCCCCCCAGAGCTTCCAGTTCTAAATCCTTATCATTTTCTCATTAAAAGACAGTCTGTTGAAAACACACACACACACACGCACACACATGAATCTATTGGAATGTATGGTTTTACTTACCATGATTATTTAAGCATCTTCAGTATGTGACAACTCCAGGAAACACACTTTAGCTCCACCCTTTTAAGTTTAGCATAATTTCAATACTAAGGATAGCACTCAGTGTCCATTTCATGTATGAGAAGTTGCAAAGACATCTTTTTTTTTTTTTTTTGCAAAGATAGCTTGATCATTAAGGTTAGAATCTTTTCAAGCCAAGGACTCTGAAGGAAAAATCTCATCTGAATGCAGAATTATTATTTTTCTATTTAAGAAAATGCTGCTAATGTATGGTTTCACCTAACAGACACTTTCTGTAATTAGTCAGCGGAAATGGCAATATTGTCAGTGGAGCTATGAGAAAATGGAGGGATATGCCATTTGGGAACATCACTCTTGTGCCCTATGGACCTTGAACTCCAGCAGCTATTTCTAAGGACACAGATTCACATCTGAGGCTCACAGGCTTTCCAGGGAAAAGCGCATCTGCACAAACAGCTCGGGTCTCCTTCAGTGCTCCTGCCTAGAGCTTTCGTCAGTATCACTGGGTGTCCTTTGATGAGTTGCTCGCTTCTGCTCTCCAACCACAATTTCTGTTTAGTTCTCACCCCCTCTCAAGAGAACGGGACATTTGGCAAGCTTAGAGATTGCTTTGCAGACAGTCATTCAAAAGCTCCCATGAACTCTCCCTCCCCTTTTTTTTTCCTTCTTGCCCTCTTTAAGAAAAGTTATTGAAACTTTTCTAAATTAGAATAAATCTAGATGTCTGCGTAGAGGATGTTAGAGATTTTTAAAAAGTTTTTAAACAGTCAGTCTTTTTTTCCTGAATATGCAGTTTAGCTTAGCTTGTTCTTATCCTAATAGTGACTAAACTTGAAAGACAAAATACAGTAGGCGTGATTAGAAACTTCCCATTAGTATATACACTGCTGCTGTGAACACAAAGCATAATGTGCCTTCTGTACAACCAGGAGAAGGCAAATTAGGTAAGAAGTCTGATTCTCTTCACTCTGACAGGGTACAAACGATCATCTTTCCGGAGTGCAGGAGGAAATGCAGAAATAGCATGCTTCTGGAAATTTCCTTTTCAGCCCTGAGCAAACTAAAAACAATAAATTTGGTTAAAGCAGAACACGCCTTCCTAGGAGTCAGCAATCTTTACAAACTGAATCTTCACAGACACCAGGTTGAGATTTTGACCCAAGTAATGCAGAGCTAGTCTTTTTATGCTTTCATTTTCTTTTTTTCAACCTTAAGGATGAATCCATTTTTTTTTCTTTTTAAGCTAGGGCTAGAAACATTTATTGTACAGAGTACAATGCATTCTCATTCATCACCAGGGTTTTAAAAGATTGATATGTAATTCATGGCTAAAGTTTCCCCAGGGCATTATTCACTCATACAATGTGGGAAATTTGGATATGATGTGATATTGAAGAACAAAGAAAGGTTTTACAGGCCAATTTTTATAGCTTTATCTCCCTACATACAATCTGTACCCATAACTCTGTTTATACCTTCACTTATCATGAAATAAAGTCAAGTAGCAATCAATCATGCAGTAATAGAATAGTTTACGAATGTGACAGTGAATTATAACCAGTACAGTCTTCACAGGTAGATATATGTTTCCCGAGCAGTTATGCCATTTGTTTCAAAGAACTTCAGAATTCACTCTAAGAAACTACACATTAACCTGCTCCTCTTGAGACTCCTTTCCATTTCCTGTTGTAATTTCCTGAGCTTGAACGTTGGCCTTGAGCACCAAGAATGTGTCTTCAATGTCCACTTCTTGCTACTTGCTATTGGCTTGAAGGCATTTGTTGAGGTGATTCTGAAAAACGACATTACCTTTCTCTGGGATCATCAGTTTTTCTGAGAGAATTTTGTGTTATTTAGTTTTGCTTTCCTTTCAGAGTACAAAGCTTTTCATCAGCTTTCTGTAATTTTTTTTTCAATGAGATTTATGGGCTGAATAAAATGAGCTCACCCAGTGGGTGCTGTACAAGTAGCTTCCTGTGAATTCTCACGGTCAATTATTTTCAATGTACCAGTAGATCATAAATCTCAAAGGCCATAAAAATATTCTTTCTCAAGGTTTGCTCTAGTCTGTAAATTCCAAGGTGGATGGCCTTCACCTCAGATCCTAAAAGCTCTTTTTTTCTTCCTTCTTTTTCACTACAGATGATTTCTTAGTGTCTGAGACCTATGTTACTGAGAGATAGTAACAAATCTCAAAATTTTCAACGTTTCTGCAAAACATAAAAGTTAAGAAGAGTGAGGTCTACCCAAGCTCTCTTTTCTAAGTATCTTTCAGCCTCCTGAGTGACAGAATTTCAGTTGTAGCAAAGAGAGAAATAATTCATAGAGTAAAAAAATAAAGAAAAAGAAAAAAGGGGGAGAAAGGGAAAAGTGTTTCATCTTCCCTTCAATGTTATACAAATAATCAAGGCTTAGCAACAACAATCACTATATTTATTTTTAAAAATATATGTTTTTCAACTTAAATTTTTCTGAAGTAAGAATACGTACATGTGCACTTTCAATGCCACAGTGTTTCAGTTTTATTTACTTTTTTTCTGAAAGTCTTATTGAAAGGAAGGTATCTAAATGTATCTAATACCTTAATATAGAGAAATGTATTCAAGTCCTACTTATTTCCTAGACCTGACCACTAACTTGGCAAATAGAACATTAACACATGTCTTGTGAGCCTGAAAAGCCGAATTCAGTATTTATAATAGTACATGATATTGAACTAGGAATCATATAATCTAGGAAGGAAACATATGACGAGGCAGTAAATGTGATAAACTCCACCCTGGGAGGTAATAATATGGAAATGGATCTCTGGTTGGGCCAAACACCAAAAGAAGTATGGCCCTACTGAGGAAGCTGCTCCCTGAGCAGAATGCTGGGCATAAAATGTTCTATTCTTTAAAGTTCTCTGTTTCCTTATATCAGTATCATAATTGACAGAAATAGTTCTAATTTTAACAGCCAGTGATGTTGCTTTTTTTGAAAGGTGGTTGAAATCAGATCATTAGAGTAACATGCAGTGTGTTGAACAAGTATTGCATGGAAGAGCCCAAAAGAATATTCCAACAATGAACCAAAGACTGTGGGGCTCTTTTTAAAGAGTGAAATGCATGTTCCAAAATTATCAATGTCTAAAATAATGTTCAATAGTAATGATAAAGAAATCACAGCTTGATAATTAAGTACAGCTTGGTGGAACAGAAGCTGAGGATCCATTGAAATATGTAGATGAGAGGATATGATCAAAGGTTTTGAGTATTAAATTATGCTATTTACTGTTAAGTTGCACTTCACAGTATGATAAAACTTTATAAAGCATTTTAAGGGGGAATTTTTAGTCTCAGGGTGAATTTAGTCTCAGGCATGAATTAACCTAAAGAGGCAATTATTCTTCTATCCTTATTTATTTCATTTCCACTTAACTAGTTATAGTGTGATAATTAATTTCCAGTTTTCCGATGAGGATTATTTAAGGGTTTGCTTTTTAAACCATCATTTACATATAGATATTTCTGGTATTTAGTGTGAGATGTGGTTCTAAAACAGCAATGGTGGAGTACATTTATGATCATATTTAATATGCAACATTAAAAATAATTACTTTCCAAGAAAAGGGTACCAAAAAAAAATCATGAAATGTTGTAGACTTAACATATAAAAGCAAGGAAGTAAAACACTGCAAGGGTATAGGTGTTTCTTTATTCATTTAAGTTTTTGTTTGTTTTAGTTTTCTTTTGGTAATGGGTGGGGAGGCATATTCAAGAGATAATTTAAACCCCTGGATTCTGAGTATAAGTATTTGCACCACTTAAAATCAATGCTGATGATGATTTAAGCCATGAAATTAAGACTCTTGCTCCATGGAAGGAAAGCTATGACAAAACTAGACAGCATATTAAAAAGCAGAGAATTACTTTGTAGACAAAGGGCCATATAGTCAAAGCTATGGTTTCCCAGGTAGCGCTAGTGGTAAAGAACCCACTTGCCAATTCAGGAAATCTATGAGATATGGGTTCAGTCCCTAGGTTGGAACGATCCCTTCGAGGAGAACATGGCAACCCACTCCAGTATTCTTGCCTGGAGAATCCCATGGACAGAGGAGCCCGGCAGGCTATGGTCCAAAGTGTCGCAGAGTCAGACACGCCTGAGTGACTTAGCAGAGCTGCACAGTTTTTCCAGCAGTCAGTTGCCACAGGTATAAGGACCATAGAGAAGGCCGAGTACTGAAGAACTAATGCTTTCAAATTGTGGTTCTGGAGAAGACTCTTGAGAGTCCTTTGGACTGCAAGGAGATCAAACCAATCAGTCCTAAAGGAAATCAACCCCAAATATTCACTGGAAGGACTCACGCTGAAGCTGAAGCTCCAATACTCTGGGCACTTCATGACTTAAGTCGCTTAGAAACTGAACAACAAAAACAACCAGTCTAATATCTTTTTCATTGCTGAGTACAAGAAACAGTCGCTAGTTCTCTCTAGACTTCAGTGGATGACTCATGGTTATAATACTTATAAAAAGGAAAGGAAAGAAAAAAGGAAAAAACAAATGGGAAATCTAGCACCTCCCTCACATCTGGCCCTATGGAGCTGTTTTGTTCTGTTTGGCTGGCAGTTGAGAATCAATCTGGAATCCCACTGGCTAAATTATGAACTGCCAGAGGCAGATCTGTTCCATTGACTGTTACATCCTGGTGAACAGACTTCCTCAAAGCAAAAGTGAGACAGAAGAATTCTGGACCAACTGGAGAGGGTGTTACTCATTTCCACACATACCATCCCAGGTCGGTATGCAAATTGCCACTTCATATATCATATGCAATGCCAGTAGCCAAACAAAATAAAGAATTAAAAAAAAAAGTTTGCCACTGTGAGATGCATACACAGCTACTGTCTTAGTTCACATTCTAGAATGTGATTGTGGGTAAGACACAGGGTAACTCCTAAATGTGAAAGAAATTAATGTGTAAAAAGGAAATGGAAGACCAGTTTTTTCCAAGATAGCAGAACTTTTACCAACTTTTTGTTGGTAAACGTTCAGGAAGCTTTTCCCTCAAAATAAATTCGTATTAAAAAATAAACTTGATGACACCACCGTTACGGCAGAAGGTGAAGAGGAACTAAAGAGCCTCTTGATAACAGTGAAAGAGGAGAGTGAAAAAGTTAGCTTAAAGCTCAACATTCAGAAAACTAAGATTATGGCATCTGGTCGCATCACTTCATGGGAAATAGATGGGGAAACAGTGGAAACAGTGTCAGACTTTATTTTTTTGGGCTCCAAAATCACTGCAGATGGTGATTGCAGCCATGAAATTAAAAGATGCTTACTCCTTGGAAGGAAAGTTATGACCAACCTAGATAGCATATTCAAAAGCAGAGACATTACTTTGCCACAAAGGCCTGTCTAGTCGAGGCTATTGGTTTTTCCAGTGGTCATGTATGGATGTGAGAGGTGGACTGTGAAGAAAGCTGAGCGCTGAAGAATTGATGCTTTTGAACTGTGGTGTTGGAGAAGACTTTTGAGAGTCCCTTGGACTGCAAGGAGATCCAACCAGTCCATTCTAAAGGAGATCAGTCCTGGGATTTCTTTGGAAGGAATGATGCTAAAGCTGAAGCTCCAGTACTTTGGCCACCTCATGTGAAGAGTTGACTCATTGGAAAAGACTGATGCTGGGAGGCATTGGGGGCAGGAGTAGAAAGGGACGACAGAGGATGAGATGGCTGGATGGCATCACCGACTCAATGGACATGAGTTTGAGTGAACTCTGGGAGTTGGTGATGGACAGGGAGGCCTGGCGTGCTACAATTCATGGGGTTGCAAAGAGTCAGACATGACTGAGTGACTAAACTGAACTGAACTGACAAAATAAAATCTAAAAAAGAAAGTTCTTGACTATTAGTTTATCATGGACTTGGTGGTACCTATGAACAAGAATTACACCAGTTACCTTTGTATTATGGTTGATTTTATACAATTCCTGGTCTTGTAAAACTAGGCTGGACTATCTGCGTGTCTTGAAGAATTCTGACTCTCCTTATGCAGTCCCCAAACAAAACAAAACCATTTCTAAGACCCTGTTCTAAACAGGCATTATTCCAAGGTTTAAGAAGTGAAGTAGTAACAGAGCTATATTCCTGTAGAGCCTACATTTAAGGAGGAAAAAAAAAAAAAGAAAATAAACAAAATAATTCTTCTATGGTATTAGAAATTATTAGGTATCAGGAGAAAAACAAACCAGGAGTCCAAGACTTCAGATAAGGAGTCTGGATTCATGTCAGAGTATCTTTAGTCTTGAACTGGGTAATGTCACCAAGACGGGTTAGAAACTGTAGAAAATAGACAGAAAACGGGTTTGAAGAGTAAGTTCTGGACTTTTAAAAATGCAAAATGCAAAATGCAAGACAGATGAGGAAGATCTGGCAAAAGAGATCGAGAAAGAGTAAAATCAGATGGCAAGAACATGACGTCCTGGAAGTCAGTGGTAAATGTCTTTATAGGTGAAGGTAGTGATTATCTGTGTCAAGTGTCACGGAGGGGTCAGATGCATGAGCACAGATCTCAAAAAGAGAAGAACATGCTGCAATTGTATTTTAATACAATTTTGGTCACTCTGTGAGCTCAGGGTCTCGGCGGAAGATGAAAATATAAAAAAAGAATGTGAAGTAGTAGCAAATTTTTGCTGTGTTTTGCACAAAAATGCACATTCCTACAGTAAGCTGTCTTGCCTTCCTGATTGATCCTGTCTCTTGCTTCTCCCTGAGACACCGTTTGCCTCTAGAATAACTTCTTTGAAGGACTGTATCCTGACCCTTACCTTCTTCCCACTTTATCATCTGTCTTGCTGGCCCGTCAGCATAGCTGTGAAGAACAGGCCCACGGACACTCCTGTTTGTTTACCCCACACACAGCACGGTGCCTTGAGCAAAATAAGGATTCATGGTGTTTACTACCGAACAGAGGAAGGAAGGGAGAATGATGGTGCTACGAGGGAGGGAATTGAGACAGACAGAGGGCTCATGAAGGGAGGAAGGGATGGGGGGAACAGGAGAAAGACAGGTCTGCCCACAAAGACTGGCATTAAAAGTCAGTTTACAGAGCAGTGAGACATCTGGAGAAATCTTCAGGGAAACGAGATATGACACTGAGAGCAACGCACATGCTGGAAACCTGTCCTCATTCCCAGCAAACAGCCATTTGTTATCTGCTTTATAAGGGTTCCCCTGTGAGCACTACAATTAGTCAAGGGTCAGTCCATGGAATCCTTTCAAGGTCCCGTTAGCACTCAGAAAAGGGAGTGTTAAATCTCAAATATGTAAGTTCACCTAGTGAAAAGGCTTTGTCTTTACCCTAAACTTTTTTTTTAATTGTTTTTTATTCTCAAAATGAAATTCAAGGTCTCCTGAGAAGAATTATGAAGCTGGTGGTTTTAATTAAGTTAAGTAAGGATTAGAAACATTATGAACTATGCTCAAGAAGGAATATAAGCAAAATCCTCTGAAACAAATCTGACAAAAAAACTTTCCGTAAGGGTTTAGTAAATAATTATTCTCTGTTCTGTGTCTCATCTCCCCGAATCTACTCTCCATTTTCCTACTAAATATCTGAAAGAAGATTTCTGTATAAAATCCAATAAAACGCTTTCCCTTTTTTTTTTTTTTTGTACAAATTTAATAAGTATCTATGCTCCTAGCCAAGGTCAGTTACTGTAATAACCGGTTCTAAATCTGGAAAGGAGTATGTCAAGGCTGTATATTATCATACTGCTTATTTAACATGTATACATATGCAGAGTACATCATGTGAAATGTAGGCTGGATGAAGTAAAAATTGGAATCATGATTGCCAGGAGAAATATCAATAACCTCAGACACGCAGATGACACCACCGTTATGGCAGAAGGTGAAGAAGAACTAAAGAACCTCTTGATGAAACTGAAAGAAGAGAGTGAATAAGTTGGCTTAAAACTCAACATTCAGAAAGCTAAGATAATGGCATCCGGTCCCATCACTTCATGGCAAATAGATGGGGAAACAATGGAAACAATGACAGACTTTTATTTTGGAGGCTCCAAAATCACTGCAGATGGTGACTGCAGCCATGAAATTAAAAGATGCTTACTCCTTGGATGAAAAGCTATTACCAAACTAGATAGCATATTCAAAAGCAGAGACATTACTTTGCCAACAAGTTCTGTCTAGTCAAAGCTATGGTTTTTCCAGTAGTCATGTATGGATGCGAGAGCTGGACCATAAAGAAAGCTGAGTGCCGAAGAATTGAAGTTTTTGAACTGTGGTGCTGGAGAAGACTCTTGAGAGTCCCCTGGACTGCAAGGAGATCCAACCAGTTCATCCTAAAGGAGATCAGTCCTGAATGTTCATTGGAAGGAATGATGCTGAAGCTGAAGCTCCAATATTTTGGCCACTTGATGTGAAGAGATGACTCATTTGAAATGACCCTGATGCTGGGAAAGATTGAGGGCAGGAGTAGAAGGGGATGACAGAGAATGAGATGGCTGGATGGCATCACCAACTCAATGGACGTGAGTTTGAATTTCGGGAGTTGGTGATGGACAGGGAGGCCTGGAGTGCTGCGATTCATGGGGTCGCAAAGAGTCGGACACAACTGAGAGACTGAACTGAACTGAACTGAACTGATACCGGCTTATAAATCCATCATCACCAGTTTCATAACTATCATCATCATCACATTAAGCCATATTTATCGCTCACTTACTTTGTGTTAAGCAGCACGTTCATGTGTGTGTACGCACACTCTCATACTTGGTTGACTGTTTGCCACCCTTTGGACTGTAGCCCTGCCAGGTTCCTCTATCCATGGGATTTTCCAGGCAAGAAGACTGACGTGCGTTCCATTCCCTTCTCCACCGGGTCTATGTGACACAGAGATCTAACAATCTCCCCTGTGTCTCTTGCACTGCAGGTGAATTCTTGACCTGCGGAGCCACTGGGGAAGCCACATTATGCACATTAATTCATTTTAACCTTTGCAACACCCCCAATTTACAAAATAAGAAGACGGAGACTTTGGGGAGCTGGAAAGTCACATAACTTGTAACAGTGTAGAAATTCAAATCCAGACAGTGAAACAGAGCCAGCATTCTTATTCATAACTCAACATTGCTTTCCAGGGTAAAAGCTTGGATACTGAAGTCAAACAGACCTAGCTTTAAAGCCTGCCTATAGCATTTATTAATTATAGAACCCTGGACGGAAAAAAAAAAACAAAACCCTGTAGACTCTAATCTTAATATTTTTACTTGTAAAATGATATTTTTTAAAAAAATCAACCTTTTGGGGTTGTGTTGAGGCATCAATAAAAGTTGATTAGCAAAGAACAGACCCTAGTGTCTGACACAGGGGAGTATTTAGTAAATTCTAACTATTATCATCATCATTGTTCCTGGTAGTCTGAAATCTTTGTAAATGAGCTCTGCTTTCTTAGAAAACGTGAGTCAGTCCTTCCATAATTTGAGGGCTGAATTTGAAGTCATCAGATTTAATTCCCATATCCACCAGCGATCCATTTTCATCTACTTATTCAAAACTGGCATGTAGTATATTTACTTCATGAAGTCCTTCCTTCAGCATTGAAGTGACTGATTCCAACTACTTTTCATTTAAACTGGTTGACACGTTGATTTATAATTGTTACTCTACAATCCATCTGTCTAAAATTGTTTTCAACAAATAAATGTTCACAAGTTGCCCTCAGAAAAATCACATCTGTAGTTTCTTAAATTAGCACAGAGGAAGGATGCCCCAGGTGAACAGTGGCTATATTACAATCTATATACACTGGAGCAGAAATTGTAGGAGAGAGGGACATGAAAATTATATTCAGTTTATCCTCAAAAGGACTTACAACCTATAATCAGGGACTAAATATAATCAATATTATATTGAAAGGTAGCCGTCATAGGAGATCCAAAAACAAAAAGCATTTTGTCATCAAGATGAGCCACTTTGCAGAAGAAAGTACCTGGATTTTAAAGTCTTGTGGTTTTGGGGTCACCCTGAGGTAGATGTTATTCACGTACAATCTGATCTAGGGCAAGTCATGTAACCTCTCTGAACCTATAACTTTGCATCTGAAAGACAAAAAGAGTGAGCCTCCCCTCTAAGATTAGTGCATTGATCAAATAAGATCCAGGGAGAAGGAGGATTGGAAAGCGCTGTGCCCACCTGGCCGCTTAGCAGTACTCAAACTGTCTCAGTGGTTTCCTTTCTCCTCCCTCTATAATAAAACAACAAAGCCACCCAATACATACTTCAATGGGGATATTATTGGACTTTTTAAGAACTTACTCCTTTAACTTTCTTTCAGACTTAAAGGAACACGTAGATATTATTTAACAGAACTACAATTTGCTATCCTACCCTTAAAACTTTTCAACGCTCATTAAAAACTGCAACCATGTGAAAAATTCTTTTGTACCTTCTGCAAAATCCCTGTTGAAGATATTTTTTCTATTATGTCCCTCAAAGTGTCTTAAATTATCGCCAATCTATAAATGGCTCATAGAATTCCACACCAATGAAGAGTCTGCTTTGACGACCTGAAACCCTTCTCTTTATCTTACAGGTGATTGAAATGGCAATGGTGTCGCAAGGGGTGGTCCCAGATGGGCTCTGCCCGCCTAGCTCCACCACCAGGATCTGCTTCTATGCCTTAAATGCCAGCCCTCCAGAAGCAATCTTAATGATGGTTCTTGATATGGAGAATGTTTCTTTTACCAATATCTTACAAGGACTAAAAAACACATCTTTATAAACCTTGATTAGCATATCAGTCTATAACAAATACTTGAGATAAAACATGTGCTTTTCAGGCAGATGCAACTTTAAGACTGTTCTTAAAAAAAAAAAAAAAAAAAACTGTTCTAGCCTGTCTCCCACCTTTCAATCAGGTGTTCCACAGCTCAGGAAGTTCTAGACTCACAGATGGATGTACACCACCATACTCCTGCTTTTTTCCTCCTCTCTTAGAAGGATTCTACTTCAACTGTATTTTTTTTTTTTTTCCTGATTTAAGTGGGAATCAGGTTGCATGGAATCCCATGAATCTCTGAACTCCCTTTCTCAAAGCAACAATCTAGTTAATCTTAGATGGAAAAGTCTCAGAAAGCCTGCTTTATTTCTTTTTCTTCTTCCTGTCCCAATGTAGAATGTAAAGCCTTTTAGGAATCACTCCCATAAATAAAAGTAAGTATAATTTAATGCTCCATTTAAGTAACCAACTTGTCTCAGCTTCCTATGGTAATTACTCAATTATTTTTAAGTCTTCTAGACTAAATAAATGAGTCCTTGTGACAAGCCATCTCGAGTCTTTTTTTTTTTTTTTTGGTGAAGTGGAATTACATTAGAACATATAAAAGGAAGACACAATGAAAGGCTCATGGAAGTTTCGAGTTGAAGGAAATGTAAAAGTCATCTAATATAATCTTCAGCTTGATTTATGGATCCTTTCTGAGAACTTTTCAAGTTGGTTGAGGGTAAAGGTCCTCGCCATCTATTTCACTTTGTGTGCCCCCACAGAGCATGAACTTCACTGATCTACACACAATGGGTTCTCAATAAATATTTCTGACAATTGTTGAAATCTATAATATATAACCTCGTTGGGCCCAACTTGTCAGTGCCTATTGGTGAATATAAATTATTTCCTGTGCTGGATGTCCACCTTCATAAACACTAAAGACTGAATGTTGATGCACAAAGTAAGAATGGAGACTTCTCAGAATTTACTGGATCATGGAGGGTGTAACTCAAGAACAGTAATGTTACTTTAATGTAGCAGTCTGGGTGCTAATATGATATATTTCTGCTATTAAATTTTAAGAGGTTTTAGGAGAAAAGGTTTTAGCACTGGGCAGAAGACATTTTACAACATCTGGTTTGGCATTTCAAGAAATATTCCCCAGAAAGTCCTGCAGTCCACTCATGAAAAATGAAGAGAAAAATGTCTGGCTTTTCTCTGACCTCTATTAAATGAGAAGTTTCAAGTAAGGCTAAACTTGCCTGTCTCTGGGTCAACTTTCTATCAGTAGAATGCAGAGAAGATGTAAAAGAAGATGACAGAAATGGAATGGGGTTGATAGAAATAAAAATGAAAAGACTGATTCAAAAGGAGGTTTTCACTACAAAATAATAGGAATAATATAATTATTCCAGCCCATGTACCCTGTTGTCTGATACAACACAACTCATGACAAACAGAAAAATCTCCACAAAGCCCTGAAATATTGAGACCAGTCCCAGAGCTTGCAAATGTGGTCAAGTGGGATATCCGCACATTGAGGAGAGCAGAGGTGATCAATGAGCTGCTAGAACGTCAGTGTCATGTATAAGACCTTAGCTCTTTGAGGACTGAACTTTAATTGAGTGATATTTGCATTATTAAGGTGCTTATTGTTGTTTGGTTCCTAAACTATGTCTGACACTTTTGTGACCCCATGTAGCCTGCTAGGTTTCTCTGTCCATTGGACTTTCCAGGCAAGAATTCTGGAGTGGGTTGCCATTTTCTTCTGCAGGGGATCTTCCTGACCCAGGGATCGAACCCAAGTCTCCTGCCTTGCAGGCAGATTCTTTACCACTGAGCCACCTGGAAACCCCACTGAGGTGCTCAGCACAAAGTAAAAATTAATAAACTTTCGTGACCCAATTAATAGAACATTTGTTTTTGTCATCACTGTCTTGTTTATTTCTTTATCGCCTTTTTGCTCCAGTGAAAAATAACACACTGCTATGCTAGACCCTCATTCTAGGATTTTCCTTGGGATCTAAATAGAGGGCTCTTGCATTGATTTAAATATGTCAGTAATTTTCAGCCTTTTACTGCTGAGAAGCAGCATAAAATAGTAGTGTATTCCATGAGTCTAGAATTTGACAGGCACTTCTTTGTTAATTGAGGGACAAGGGACAAAGTATAATCTTTTAGCCTTCAGTTTTCTCATCTGTAAAGCAGAGAAGATAACACAAACTCTGATACAGTGGTTGTAGAGATTAAAACATATAATGCATATGAGTGATCAGCATATTCACTGGCCCATTTCTAAGAGCCTAACACCTATCTCCTAATGAGTTGTGTTATGACTGCTGGAGTTAAGTGAAGCAGCGCTTTGAACTGCACACCCTAAATTTGCTGCACTCTTCCTGCTGTTACAATATAATTTTGAAAAAAAAAAAAAGAAACTTTGACTTTGATTACATGTGAAACTTCAAAATTATAATGTCCGGGTGTTTATTATCACTCTTCAGTCTCAAAATGGAATATCAGTTAACTTTGCTATCAGATGTATTTCAGTGATTACACCGGTATAATGTTAGCCATTCAAGGAAGGAATTTAAACATCTGAGAGAAGATTCCATCCATGCCACTTCCACCTTTTTCATGAACTCAGTGTCCTTGTTTGTCAAATGGCTACAGTAATATTGACCCTTCAAACCACAAAGGGTAACTTTGTAGAGTGTATATGTGAAGCCTTTCTGAAAATATAAAATGTCTTAGGCATATATTTTTCTCTTATTTATCAAAATACACTGGTTAATGGTTCTAATTACATTAATTTCTATGCATAAGTATTTCCCTTTATCCAAATTAGATAATCCACAAGCACTATTTTCTTGTCTTTTTTTTTTTTTTTTTTGCAAAATTTATTTGTTTGGCTGTGCCAGGTCTTAGTTGAGACACAGGATCTTCATTGTGTAATCTGAGATCTTTCTTTTCGAGGTGGGGGTTTAGTGGCCCCTTGGCATGTGGGATTCAAACATCCTAACCCAGGATCTACGTGTCCCCTACATTTCAAGGCAGATTCTTGACCACTGGACTACCAGGGACGTCCCTGCTTTTTTGTTTCCTAATATTGTCGACAACATATCTTTTAATGATCAAGTAGAATATGAAATGGAGGACTGTAGCATGCAAACTCTGCATGTGATGAGATATTAAATGCATTTGAAATAGCTGCAAAGAAAGAAAATTTAGAAATTAGAAATTGTAGGTTCATAAAAATGGATGAAATAGACTAAGTGGATGTGTCAATATCTGCACCTTATATTCTAAATTATACAGAGTGAAATCTCTTTCATATAAGCACATATCCACATGAAAAGCTCTGGAAGAATAAGAGTGATTATTTTTAGTTTTGGGGTTAAGGAGGATTTTACTGCATATAGAAAACAAAATTATAGCCCAATTTCTTTTTATAATTAGGGTGTACTATATTCAGACAAAAAAAAAAGACTCTAAACTATACGGAATATATGTGCCATAAATATACTTGTAGGAACGTTTTAAACTATAAAATCTTTTGTTCAGGGATAAGAAGAATCTATTATGAAAAAAAAGATGGCTGCAGGACTGCTCTGTTTTAAGCAAAGCTGAGAATTGTGGGGCTTCAATCAAAGGTCCAATTTTTTGTGTGTGCATTTCACAGGAAATCTGGTCTCTGATCTCTGAGCTATGCAGTTGAAATCCATCAAACTGCATTCTCCCAGACAACATAATGGACTTCTTGCGTAATAGTTCTTTAGAAGAAAACTGAAGATCAATCTTGTTTAGCATTACTGACTACCGAGAAAATAGATAACAACAATATAAGGTTATGTTCGAAATTCAGGTAGGTACATGATATTCACATCTTATATTTGTATGACGTTTTGAAATTAAAAAAAATCTTTCGCATCCATTGTCATAAGTTAGCATGTTACAGCCCCAACTTCACTATGCAATACTCAGGTAACTGGCTTGGTGTTTCTAGGAATGCCCAAAATGAGAATTGAGGTGGAAGATAAACGCAAACTGTCTAAAATCCTTTCTGTACCCACCACTCTTATTTACTTGCTCTCATGGGAAGTGGCATCTCTCAGTTGTCCACTATCTTGACTTTTTCCCCCACATGCTTCCAAACTTTTCTCACTTAAATATAAAGAACCCAGTAGTTTAACTGTTTGCAAACAACATGGAAAGAAAGGTGATTTAAGAACAGATATTTATCACACATTTTGATTTTAATTCCTTTCCATTTCTACAACTTTTAGTGAAATATATGGAAAACCCACTCACAAGAGTAGTACATCACCTTGTGCTCAAACAGTCATGCAATGTTTTAATATAAATATTTAATATAATAATGTTTTTTTCTGACCAAGGTGAATTCAGACTAAATGATTCTAAAGAGAAGTCACAATTGAAAAAACTATACTTTGACTATTCTGTTGCAAATGTATTTGCCACACTATAAAAAGAGGGAGGCTGTTTTATAATGGTAGATTAGATGGTGGATAGATTTTTTTCAAATTTGGATTTATGCATAATAATTATGACACTGAATCTAATTTGTTGCCAAAACACTTATTGACATAGTATATGATGTCCTCAGCCATATTTTTATCCAAAGCAACAAAAACAAACCAAAAAAAACCTAGCGTGATTTGTGTTTTTGTTCTATTGCCTCCCTGCTAAAGCAATATGTAAGAAAGTGGATAATTGCTGTTATGGTTTATTGCCGATGCAACCGTATCTCTTTATCTCACCCTACGGGTCTCACCTTACTTCAACCTGCTAAGTATTTCCTGCAATCTGTTTTATTTATCATGTTCAATTGGCAAATGAGATGACTAATTAGTTTATGCATTAATTACTTTTCCATCTGTGTTCCCTGTTAGAGGAGCGAGAACAGCAATGGCAAGTAATTAAGGTTGACTATGGCCCATTACCACTCTTGGTTCTCTTTCTAATCCACATGCTCCTTGCCAGATATATATGGAAGACTCATACCTTGAGATAAATTTAACTAAGTCTTGAGCCAGTAAAACTTTACACTGAGTCTCAGTTCAAAACTTTTTAAGCACACAATTGTTATATACAGATATAGGTATAGATGGCCATTAAGTAATAAAAGTCTATTATGTAATACATAAGCAATATATATGTAAATAAATAAGCGGTAAAGTTACATGTAATAATTATATGTATATATTTTATTGCTTATTTTAATAGTTTTTCTTGAAGAAAAATACATTTCAGATTAAAATTAGAGATTTTGACTTTAGAAAACAGTTAAAGAAATAGCTATAATCTGTGGCTGCTGCTGCTGTTGCTGCTGCTAAGTCATTTCAGTCGTGTCCGACTCTGTGCGACCCCATAGACGGCAGCGCACCAGGCTCCCCCATCCCTGGGCTTCTCCAGGCAAGAACACTGGAGTGGGTTGCCATTTCCTTCTCCAAATCTATGGCTTCTATAGTCTAAATTCAAGATGTTCATTTTACTACGAAGTACTGTGTGAATGTGCGCAGATGAGAGTGTGTGCTTGGGTATGTTTGTACAGAGACGGAAAGCTGACTGAAGTGAATTAGTTTTTTATTCACTAATTTCTCCTCCTTAAAAAAAAAGAAAACACTAATACACATCCTTTGTAAACCCTATAATAATAAAATTGTAAGTAATCAATGAAAACTCTCTCCAAGCCTCTTCTGTTCACACAGCTACTTAAAGATGGCATGTTCCCTCCAGAGCTTTTGGTTTTACCTAGTTAGATAATAGGTTACCAAGGAGACAGGTACATGCATACCTCTCTAAATATATGTATATGTTCATATTATTGTTAAAACCTAAATTGCCAAAGATCACTGGGAGCAAATCTGTATTCTTACAAAATCTATTTTTTTTTTGATTCAAGAAATCAAGAGCAGACATACCAGAGGAACCGCAGGATGCTCTTGACAAGCGAAAGGAGGGAAGGCCCTAGTCTATGGTTTGGTACCCACTGAAGCAATGTGAGGGGAGCCTAGAGGAAGCTGGGATGAGTTCTGGACTGGTTCCTGGCTGGCTGAGAAGTGGGATGTACTAAGGATGGGAAATAACAAAGACATGGGATGATTGGCTCGTGGGTGTCTTCCTAGGGAGGGATGTAATAAAGCAAAACTGGGGACAACACTGGAAAAAATCACAGTCACTCAAAGAGGGGGCTTTCCAGGGCATTCTCCATCTGCTGTTTGACCTTGGGAGAAAAGCCATTTCCTGGTAAATTGGCTTGATTAGGGTCCAGAGTGTTTTGCTCTATTTCTTCCAAGCAGATTTTCACGGCTTCATATATACGTGTAACTCTTATATCTATGTCTCTTCTTATATATATGTATATATATATATATATATACATATATATATTTATTTATTTTAATGTATATATATACATAAGAATTAGTCATGTCCAACTGTTTGGGACCCCATGGACTGCAACACGCCGGGATTCCCTATCATCAACTCCCAGAGCTTACTCTAAATCTCCACATTGAGTCAGTAAGACCAAACAACCATCTCATCCTCTGCCATCCCCTTCTCCTCCTGCCTTCAGTCTTTCTCAGCATCAGGGTCTTTTCCAGTGAATCAGTTCTTCACATCAAGTGGTCAAAGTATTGGAGCTTCAGCTTCAGCATCAGTCCTTCCAATGAATATTCGGGATTGATTTCCTTTAGGATGGACTGGTTGGATCTCCTTGCACTCCAAAGGACTCTCAAGAGTCTTCTCCAACACCACAGTTCAAAAGCTTCAGTTCTTTGGCGCTCAGCTTTCTTTATGGGACACTCTCACATCCATACATGACTACTGGATAAACCATTGCTTTGACTAGACAGACCTTTGTTGGCAAAGTAATGTCTCTGCTTTTTAATATGCTGTCTAGGTTGGTCACAGTTTTTCTTCCAAGGAGCAAGTGTTTTTTAGTTTCTTGGCTGTAATCACCAGCTGCAGAGGTTATTTAGTGTACACTTTTATATGGTACCATCCTACACACCTAATAGGAAGCTGTAAAGATCTCAGACTAAGGCCATTTTATATAAATGGTGCTGGAAATTTTGGAACACGTTATTGTCCATGGTTTTCTTTGAGTTTCTTATGGTTTTAGATGACTTATTCCTTCTTCCATGTGTTGATTCGTATCAAAGTATCTAAAACACTCAGATATGTGTAGTAGGTGCCCTCTACACAAATATAAATTAAACAGAATCTCCTCCTTTCCAGAGGTAAAAATCTTTCCCTTGTAAACCTTATGATTGATTGAGAATAATTATCGCCAGATAGTTTCCATCTCATTAATTGACCATCTATTTTTCAAATCTCATCTGAAACTAACTCTTAGCATATAACTTATTACTTTTAATTTGCATTTCTCTCAAGTAATATATTTCACTTAACTTGTGGTCAGTTTTTTTTAAATTTGATCTAAAAATATTGAATTCAGTAAATTATAAATAATATTACAAGATAAATTGTAGAGCCACTTATTATTTTGGAATTCAACCTGTCTGTAATTTCAGAACATATATGTGAAGCTGACTTGACTATGTTATGTGTTACAAGACTTTGCTTGCCATTGGCCTGCTAATTCATTTAAAATTTAGATGACCAATTTCATTCTGATATAGCTAATGTCAATTAATTTAACCATTTTAGTGGTTATTAACTATATTGTTAAAAGGGAGACATAGGATAGAAGAATATATTTACTCTCAAAGAGCCTGTTCTCTAAATGACAAGATGCTAAACTATAAGCAGTTATTATTGCTGTTCAATTGTGTCTGATTTTTTGCAACCTCATGGACTGTAGCACAGCAGGCTTCCCTGTCCTTCACTATCTCCCTGAGTTTGCTCAAACTCATGTTCATTGAGTCGGTGATGCCATCCAACCATCTCATCCTCTGCCATCCCCTTCTCCTCCTGCCTTAAATCTTTCCCAGCATCAGGGTCTTTTCCAATGAGTCAATTCTTCACACCAGGTGGCCAAAATATTAGAGTTTCAGCTTCAGCATCAGTCCTTACAATGAATATTCAGGGTTGATTTCCTTTAGGATTGACTGGTTTGATCCCCTTGCAGTCCAAGGGACTCAAGTGTCTTTTCCAGCACCATGGTTCAAAAGCATCAGCTCTTCAGTGTTCAACCTGCTTTATGGTTCAACTCTCATATCTGTACCTGACTACAGGAAAAACCATAGCTTTGACTATATAGAACTTTGTCATCAAAGTGATGTCTGTGCATTTTGCTTATTGTGGCTTATACAAACTAAGTTTATTTCTCTTTGATATAAAATAATATGAAAAAAGTCACTCTAGGGCTATTTTACCATTTCATGAACATACACTGTCCTTTCAGTCACCCTGCAGTCCACCCTCCCAAAAGTTCAGTCCATCCATTTGGTAGCACAATCATTTTAGAAAAGCATTTGGTAAGTTGTTTAGGAGACATCTCAAATTAAGAACCTCCATATCTGACAGATCCCCAAGAATACCTTTGGCTTTGTTTTTTTCCTGAATTTTTTCCCCTTTTTAAATCTGCTAAACCTGAGTATATGCCTATCACCTGAGCTAGCTATTCTCACGCTTTACACTCAAAAGAAATGCTTCTATACGCTCATCAAGAGATACATAGGAGAATGACACAGACCAGTCCTGTCCATAAGTGCTAAATACTGGGATCAACTGAAACATAACTGGAAGTAAAATGGGTAACTAACTGGGGGTAAACTCATACACTGGAGGACTACACAGAAATGAGAATGGATGAGCTTTGTTATATGCCACATATGCCAAATCACTGATTAATCTCAGAAACACGAGATTCAACAAAAGAAATAAGATGTAAAAATGCATACAGTTTGAAACCCTGCATGTAAATTTTGATAGTAGACCGGAGCCTGGTGTAGTTAGAGATCTGGACTATGGTTACCCAGGGGGTGTGGGTTACGGGTAGGAGCCTAAGCTCTTTCAAGATCCAGGTATCCGTCTGCTCTTTGCCCTGGGTGCTGATAACACATGTATTTAGCTTATGGAAAACCATTAAGCTGCACTTCATGATCATGCAAATTCCAGGTTGCATACTATACACCGATAAAATTTGTATTAAAGATTTTTTATTTATTTCTATTCTGACAATTTTAGGAAGCATTTTAGCTATGCCATTATTTTTCTGTGTTTTTCCTAATAGGATATGGGGAAAGGATAGGCTCAATTAACAAAAATAGTTTGATAAATCCTTCAAAACTAAATATGCAACTAAGCCTTCAATAGGCATTTGTCCTCGTGAAAGAAAGAAATATGTTCACATCAAAACCTGTATGAAATGTTTAGAGTAGCATTATTCATAATGGTCCAAACTAGCAAAGAGTCACCCTACCTGTCTTTCAGTGGGTGAGTATTTAAATAAGCAATTGTGCATACTATGCTGTGAAATGCTACCCAGCAATAAAAAGCCAGGGAATATTGATACATGCTATAACTTAAATGACTCAAGGGAATTATATGCTAATTGGGAGGAATCCAATCTTAAAAGGTCACATATGATATGAATCTATCTATGTAACATTCTTGAAATGACAAGTTACAGAAATGAAAAGATGAATGGTTTCCAAGAATTAGAGAAGGGGCACAGAGGTCAGACAGGAGAGGGTATGGTAATAAAAGGTTAGCAAGGGGGATCCTTGAGTTGACAGAGCTACTTTGTATTTGATGATGGTGGCAGATTCATGAACCTATACATGTGATTTAAAAAAAAAGGCATAGAACTAAATACATACAAATGACGAGAAGTAAAACAGATGAAATCTAAGTACAAGATCAGAGGATTGTATGAAAGCTGGCATGATGTTGTACTACAGTCTTAACAAGATGTTGCTCTTGGGGGAAATTGGATAAAGGGTAGCTGAGATGTCTCTGCACTATTTTTTAGAACAGTCTGTTGATTGACAACTTGCTTAAAGTAAAACAGTTTAGTAACAGCTTTTGAGAGAAAGAGAGTGACCCTAAACTTAACAATATGCTAATCTTGGCAGAGACCAATAAAAATGTTTTAAGTGGGCAAGAGTCTGCATTTACTGTAAGTCTGTAAAAGGGTAGCCAATGAGGACATTGGCCAATGAACACTGATGACAATGAACATTGGTACTGTATGTGTATGGTATTAACAAATCCAAACAAAGAGTGTGTATTTTTGTGTGAATATGAATCTGGGTGTTTGAGCATGTGGGGATGAGTTATTCAGAAAGAACAAAGGAAACAGAGAAAACTATATTCTGTGGATTCTGGTCCTGTCTACAGGAGTGAATATATTGTTCGGCCAACATAAACATGTCCAGGCCAACTGGTAAACATATCTGTTTCATGGGAAAAATGCCTTAATTTAGCTTTTGAAAATTACATTTCTGATTTAGAAAGCAGGAGGAACTCAGAAACATAAAAGGAAGCATGTTTAAGCTGATCTTATAAACACTAATTTTTTTTACAGTATTCTATTACACAAACGTCTCCGCTTATCCAAGACACACAGTAGACACCTGAAGACAAAGATGGTATGGAATTGCCACATCATATCCTTTTTCCTGTATATACATACCTATGAGAAAGTTTTGGGGCTTCCCTGGTGACTCGGACAGGAAAGAATCTGCCCGCAATGCAGGAGACCTGGCTTCGATCCCTGGGTCGGGAAGATGCCCTGGAGAAGGGCATGGCAACCCACTGCAGTATTCCTGCCTAGAGAATCCCATGGACAGAGGAGCCTGGTGGGCTACAGTCCACCGGGTCGCAGAGTAGGATGTGACTGAGCATGCACACACACATTCCTCCTATAGATTAGCAACCACAACATATTATTTTTCCTTATTAAATTGAGAACTTTAACCTTTCACTTAAAGGAAGCACTTTATGATGTCTGCTTGCTGCTGCTGCTGCTGCTGCTGCTAAGTCGCTTCAGTCGTGTCTGACTCTGTGCGACCCCATAGACGGCAGCCCACCAGGCTCCCCTGTCCCTGGGATTCTCCAGGCAAGAACACTGGAGTGGGTTGCCATTTCCTTCTCCAATGCATGAAAGTGAAAAGTGAAAGTGAAGTCGCTCAGTCGTGTCCAACTAGTAGCAAGCCCATGGACTGCAGCCCACCAGGCTCCTCCGTCCATAAGATTTTCCAGGCAAGAGTACTGGAGTGGGGTGCCATTGCCTTCTCCGATAATGTCTGCTTGGTGTATCCCAATGCTAGCCTCACTAGCCTTGCAGTTTGGGGCCATTGTTAACTCAAAGAAGGTGACTAGAACACAAGCGCTGTGGTACTGCAGGACACCTAATAACCGAGAGGGCTCCTGAGCGACTGGCAGGTAGTATTCTCTGGACAGAGAAATGGTTCATGTCACAGGCCAGACAGAGGAGGACAATGAGAGAGGTTATCAGCTCTTTACAATGGCGTGTGAGTCGGAACTTTGGCTTTCTTTATTTCTGAATTTTCTTTTAATATTTTGGGACCAAAATTGACTGTGAAATTGAAACCATACAAACTACAGAGAGGGGGGACTACTGCATATTTATGTACTTTCATATTATTTTGCAGGCTTCTTTCACTTTTTCTCTCATGAGAAAAGTTTAATGGTATTTTTTAATGCTTATGTAATGACTTCCTTTACAGAAATATCAGAATTAACCAGTGTTATATTTCTAGAGCTAAGGTGATTATTATTATTTTTTTTTTCCAAAAAACAAAATTCCCCACTCCTTGAGTGTGGACTGCACAGAGTGATTTCCTTCCAGAGTACAATAAATTGAAGGAGTAAAATGTGTAAAAACTGTAGAAACCCAACAAACCCCTCCTCAGCCAAGAGATCAAGGGTGACATCAACAGCGATGAGTCACAGTATTGAAACTTGATATGTGATGAAAATGACACTTCACCCCTGTGGTATTCTTCCCCAAACTCCTAAACTCATTATTCTTGTTCAGTGGCTAAGTCACATCCGACTGTTTGTGACTGCAGCACGCTAGGCTTCCCTGTCCTTCCCTGTCCTTCACCATCTCCCAGAGTTTGCTCAAACTCATGTCCACTCAGTTGGTGATGCCATCCAGTCACCTCATCCTCTGTTGTCCCCTTCTCTTCCTGCCTTCAATCTTTCCCAGCATCAGCATCTTTCCCAAAATATCAGCTCTTCACATCAGTTGGCCAAAGTATTGGAGGTTTAGCATCAGTCCTTCCAATGAATATTCAGGGTTGATTTTCTTTAGGATTGATTGGTTTGATCTCCTTGAAGCTCAAGGGACTCTCAAGTCTTCTCCAGCACCACAGTTGAAAAACATCAGTTCTTCAGTACTCAGCCTTCTTTGTGGTCCAGCTCTCACATCTGTACATAACTACTAGAAAAACCGCAGCTCATCATGATGATGGTTTTGTAATAACCATGACATGCATGCAGTGGAGCTTCTTTCTACAAAGCATCTGACCAGTCCTTCTCAAAACTATCCAGGTCAGGACTCCTCTGCTGGTTCAGTCCTCCGCTCCAGGGGACATAGGTTCAATCCCTGGTCCGGGAGGATCCCACTTGCTGCAGAGCAGCTAAGCCCAAGCACTTATAACTACTGAGCCCACGCCGAGAGTCCATGTTCCACAACAAGAGACGCCACTGCAGCTGAGTGGCCCTCACAAAGAATAAGAAGCCCCTGCTTGCCGTAAGGAGAGAAAGCCCACACACGGCAACAAAGACCCACCACAGCCCAAAATGATAATAACTTAAAAACAAACAAATGAAAAAAAAATCTATCCAGGTCATCCAAAGGCAGGGTAAGTCTAAAAAATTATCAGAACCAAGAGAAGCCTGAGCAGACAGGTCAACTAAATGTGATGTGGTATCATGGACTGGATCCTGGAACAGAAAAAGGACATTAGATAAAAGCTAAGACAATGGGAAATAGATGGGAAACAGTGTAAACAGTGTCAGATTTTATTTTGGGGGGCTCCAAAATCACTGCAGATGGTGATTGCAGCCATGAAATTAAAAGATGCTTACTCCTTGGAAGAAAAGTTATGACCAACCTAGATAGTATATTCAAAAGTAGAGACATTATTTTGCCGACTAAGGTCCGTCTAGTCAAGGCTATGGTTTTCCCAGTGGTCATGTATGGATGTGAGAGTTGGACTGTGAAGAAAGCTGAGCGCCAAAGAATTGATGCTTTTGAACTGTGGTGTTGGAGAAGACTCTTGAGAGTCCCTTGAACTGCAAGGAGATCCAACCAGTCCGTTCTGAAGGAGATCAGCCCTGGGATTTCTTTGGAAGAAATGACGCTAAAGCTGAAACTCCAGTACTTTGGCCACCTCATGCGAAGAGTTGACTCATTGGAAAAGTCTCTGATGCTGGGAGGGATTGGAGGCAGGAGGAGAAGGGGATGACAGAGGATGAGATGGCTGGATGGCATCATGGACTCGATGACCGTGAGTCTGAATGAACTCTGGGCGATGGTGATGGACAGGGAGGCCTGGCGTGCTGCGATTCATGAGGTCACAAAGAGTTGGATATGACTGAGCTACTGAACTGAACTGAAGAAAATTTGTCTATCCTAGAGGAAATCAGTGCTGAATTTACTTTGGAAGGACTGATGTTGAAGCTGAAATTCCAATACTTTGGCCACCTGATGCGAAGAGCTGACTTATTCGAAAAGACCCTGATGCTGGGAAAGATTGAGGGCAGGAGGAGAAGGGGATAGCAGAGGATGAGATGGCTGGATGGCATCACTGACTCAATGGACATAGGTCTGAATAAGCTCTGGGAGTTGGTGATGGACGGGGAGGCCTGGCGTGCTGCAGTCCATGGGGTCACAAAGAGTCAGACATGACTAAGTGACTGAACTGAACTGAACGGAAGAAAATTTGAAGTGTAGAGTTTAATTAACAGTACTCTGTCAATATTGGTTCATTCACTCTGACAAAAGTACGATATTAATTTAAGAGGTCAAAAATGGGGGTAGTGGATGAGGTGTATGAAAACTCTGTAGGATCTTTGCAATTATTCTCTAAATCAAAAGCTTTTCTAAAATCAAAAGCTAATTTTAAAAATAAAGTACCGAAGACTTTTTTTTACATAAATATTTTTATTTCCTTAATAAAATAGTCTAGGAAGAATATCACTCGGTCACAAACTTTGAATTATTTGCATATTTTAAAAATTTGACATATAATTGCTTTGTGATGTTGGATTAGTTTCTGCTGTACAGCAAAGTGAACCAGCCCTATGTGTATGTATACCCCCTCCCTCCTGAAACACTCTCCCTCCTCCTGCCCCTCTGGGTCATCACAGAGCACTTATTTGAGCTTTCTGTGCTGTAGAGCAGCTTCCCACTAGCTATGTGACACATGCTAAGGATCTCTTTGCACCTCTTGATACATATTAACAAATCATTTTCCACACATTCATGCTTCCTGCACTTGTATTTCATTAAATTGTATAAGTGCATTTATCATCGCACTTAAAATGCATATGTTCTTTAGAAATAATATCTACCAGTTATTAGATATTTCAATTTCATCAGCAAAAGAAATGGAGGCCTCAACTTAATTACTGTGTTTCCCTAATCACTCAGGCTAGCCATCTATTCAAACCCCTCTTGGACATCCGTGCTTCATAATCTATGAGACCTTGATTCTTTTCTTTTTCTCAAGCTTTTATGTTCAGTTATTAAATCTTTCCAAGCATGCTAAAGCTGTTAAATCTTTGTTTCTTTTGTTACAAAATTTTTCATATATGACTTCTAAATGCATTTATCGTTCTTTCTAAAGCACAACAATCTTAAATTTATATATGAGATAGTTTGTAGAAATCATTTGCTTGGTTCTTATGGTTTTGTTCAAACCATACCTCATCCTTAAATTGAGTAAATTTCTACTTATCTTGTTTTAGTTGCATTGGTTTCATTAATTACATTTTCTCTGTAATATATTTGCAGAGCTTGTAATTAAAGGAGTTATTTGAACAATGTGCTGCTTTCCCACTGAATCTGCATCTGGTTTGCTACATAGTAAGTTCATATGGTTGTTTATTTTGTGAATATTTAACTTGTAGATTTAGCAGTGGGTGGGGGGGATTGGTTCCAATACTGAAATACTTTAAATGTTATTGTTTCAATATAAATATATAAAAATGATTATAAATAGTATGATGGAATAAATACTAGTTGTTATACTTAGCAACATTTCTCTGTAACTCTCAGCAATTGTTTTTCTAATCACAACTTTATATAATCAGGTTCCAAAAAGTCACATTATAACATTTTACTACAATAGATTTGCATAAAATCTAAAAAAAGAGGAATTGGCTTATCATGTTCAAGTTCCCATCTGTGGACTTGGTATTTCTCATCCTTTTAAAATCTTCTTCTTCCATGTCTCTCAGCAAATATATTCGGATTAGTTCAGTTCAGAGGAGTTCTTATTACGAAGACTTGCAAGCATTTTTGTTGTGGCTTCTATTGTGAGTGGAAATTTTTTCCCACATGTGTTGACTGATTGTTGATTACATAAGACATCTATCAAGGTTTGTACCTTTGTTACTTACATAGATAAAACTGAATTTACATCTTAGTTCCAACAGAGTGATTCTCTTGAATTTCCCAGAAAGAAATTCTTCTCAAATGCAAGACATTCTTATCAAATACAAATACTTTTATATTCTCCTGATATTAACCATAAATATTATTTTCATTTCTTTTTTATTGCTAGACAGCCCATAAAAGTATCGCATAACAGTGGACATCCTTTGTGGTGATTTTTGTGAAATTGCTACTGTGTTTTCTAAGTTGTGAATGATCTTGAATGCTGACAATGCTTTCTACTTTTTGTTTGTCCTGGAAAGATGGTAAAGCATGAGAGTTTCAGGTAATGTCAAACTTTGAAAGACTGTGTCTCTCAAACTGCCAGTCTAGTGCTGCCAAAGGGCTTATGGCACCTGCCACGGTGCCTTTCTGGCCCTCCCTGGATAGTTCCTGTGCTTATTGTCTTCTAAGCTAACCTCTGCATTACTTCCTTAAAAAACATTCATAGATGGTTGTTTCCCTCACCCAGTCCAAGACAAGAGCACTTCCTGCATGGGCTGAAACACCTTATAAATAGATCTAACAATGTGATTAGCACATACATGTGAAATTGTCTGCCCATCTGCTCCTAAACCATAGCCTCTTCAAGAGAAAGCAATTCATATTATTCCTAATTTTTTGTCTCCAAGAATTGGTTTTACTGACAATTCCAAGGGGTGAGTTCTAGCAGAAATGCTAAATGAAAAACTATATACACTCACTTAATACTACTGAGCTACAAATTTCCAGGGACAACCACAGTGCCTGGCAAAAGGTATTTTTAAACTGTTTCTGGAGCAAAACAGTATCCTGATGATGACATATTGGAATTATGGTCAGTCATAGATGCTGCATTACACTTGGTGTATTCCTGCTCCAGTAGTTACTGTTTCCCCTTGCTTACATAGCCTATATCTCTGCATGGTGATTTGTTTTACTTTGCATAATGTCCTTAAGGCCCACCCATGCTGTTTCAAATGACAGGGTTTCTTTTTATGGCTTAGTAATATTCCACTGTGTATACGTGTGTGTGTGTGTGTGTGTGTGTGTGTATCACGCCTTCTTTATCAGTTCATCTGCTGATGGGCACTTTAAGTTGCTTACATATCTTGCCTATTATAAACAATGCTGCAATGAACATAAGGATTCATACATCTTTTCTAATTAGTGTTTTTGTTTTGTTCAGATAAATATTCAGGGTAGACTTACTGGATCATATAGGGGTCCTAGTTTCCACTTTTTGAGGAATCTCCATTCTGTGTTCCAGAGTGGTTGCATCAATTTACATTCCCACCAGCAGTGTCTGAGGGTTCCCTTTTTTCCACATCGTTGATAGCACTTATTTCTTGTCCTTTTAATGATAGCCATTCTGACAGATGATTAATGATATTCATTATGGTTTTGGCTTGCATTTCCCTGATGATTAGTGATGATAAGCATCTTTTTATGTATGTGTTGGTCATCTGTATGTCTTCCTTGGAAAAATGTCTATTCACAGCTTCTGCCCATTTTTAAAAAAATCAAATTGTTTGCTGTTGATAAACTATGATTTTGGTTTCATGGATAAGAGAGAGACTCAGAACGTCTTTGTGAATTGGAGACTTCAGAATTGAATCTAGGGTTTTTTCTGACTTCAAACCTGTCTGCTCTTTATTCATGCACAGTAGTACATTTTCTACCAAACCAATGACTGTTGGAGTTTGCAGTATAAATGAGGCCAGAGATTGCACTCCTGTAGTGCAGTCTAGAGAAAACCTCTTAAGTCCTTGAAATGTGAGAATTCACAAATCAAAGGAAAAAAAATAATCGTGTTATTCCTTGGGGTTGTATAGAAACACCATCTACTACACTCCAAGCAAAAAGTTAAAAAACAGACTAAATAAAGTTCATTTGAGCTTAACCATACAAAAGACTTTTCATTTATAAGGCTAAATGATTGACTCAAATAGTTTAAGAGAATTTCTATTTTAAAAATAATCTCTTTTAATCTTAAATACATGTGTAATTATTAGAATAAACTTAACTGATTTTTTGAAAGCCTTCACTGCAAATTCATATTAAAAATTTTAAAATCACTATTATAACTCTGAAAGATCCCAGACTTATGCTGGCCATTCAGAATTGATGTGACATTGAAGTTGGAGAAAGTGTCAGGTAAAGGAAACTTGCCCCCTCAACAAATCATGCTCTGCTCTTATCTCAATTACCAGTAGGAGTAAAATGTTCTTATTTCAGCTGATTTTCATATTTTGATATTCTCAATTTAAGCTCATGTCTTATCTGCAACCTGATTTTAGAACAATCTGAGTTTTCTGCCAATTAACTTAAAAATCCCTAACAGCCACTAGTTTTCAAATTTGTTTCATTTTTCCATGTTTAATTTGGTGGTACTGAATAAGATTTTCACATGAACTTCTGTAGCACCTATTAGGCACTCAAAGAGCTTTGTTGAAATTTTAAAAATTTGCTCAATAATTTTATCTCACCTGTTCTTCTGTTAGAAATAATAATATTGCTTTTGAAGCCATTTCCCACCATTTTACTCCTGTTCTTCCTCTGTTTTACGTGTGCTACCTTTTTTGTTATATTTCACATCTATACTCAGACTGCAACTAATATCCTGTCTACTTAGTTATTACCCGTGTCCTGGCAGAGAATCCTCTTTAGGAACAAAAGATGTGTCCTACTGGACTCCACTTATCTTCACTCCCAACCAGCTTTGTCTCTCTTAGTGGAGCTGTGCAACAATGCTTGTTCTTGTGGTTTAGTCTCGAAGTCACGTTCCACTCCTTTGTGACACCATGTAGCCTGCCTGGCTTCTCTGTCCATGGGTGAATTGCTATTTCCTTATCCTGGGGATCTTCCTGACCCAAGGATCGAACCCACATCTCCTGTACTGGCAGGTGAATTCTGTACTACTGAGCCACTTGGGAACTTGGGGAAAACAAGGTCCAGGGAAATGCAGGGTATCTTTAAGTATATAAAAGGCTGTCATGCAATAGATGAAATAGCCTCATCCCATGGTTCTGGAGATCTGACCAGGATAGAATTTAAAGGGAAGTAGTTTTTATTTGATTATATGGAAGAAAATATGAGATGTAAAAAACACAACGTGCTGCCTCTGGAAATAAAATTTGTCATCACTAATGTTTCAGCCACTTGGAGAGACTACTTTTCAGAGATCTTTGCATTTAAGGAACAGATGAGTCTGAACAGGGCTTCTGCTCTGCTCTTGTTTCTGCTTATCTGTATTTTTCTCTCATTTTCTCTGTCTGCAGATTACATCTCCCCAGCGGTATGGAATATGGCTGCTTGCAAGCTTAAGCATAATGATCCAATGGAGAAAGATTTTCTTTTTTTTCTCAGTGTCTGTATTTCTTCCGTGTAAAAGTCTCAAGCCCTGACTGCTTCTTGAGCTCACTTCTTGAATCACTTGTTATTGATGGTGGTAGCTTACTGGGCTCCTTTGTTCATGGGTTTCTCCAGACAAGAATACTGAAGTGGGTTGCAGTTTCCTTCTCCAATTGATGGTAGAGTAGTTAATGGTTTCCCTGGTGGCTCAGTTGGTAAAGAATGTGTCTGCAAAGCAGAAGACCTGTGTTCAATCCATGTCAGGGAAATCCCCTGGAGGAGGAAATGGCAACCCCCTCCAGTATTCTTGCCTAGGAAATCCCATGGACAGAGGAGTCTGGTGAGCTACAGTCCACGGGGTCTGTGTCTACTGCAGCTCCAGCATTGCAGGAGGATTCTTTACTGCTGAGCCACCAAGGAAGCCCAATTTCTCAAGAACTGTCAAATACTCATTTGTCCTTTAGGACACCAGTAATTCAGAAGCACTACGAGCATCTGATTTGAAAGGATTATAATATTGCTTAAAACACTTTGAGTCTGAGAATTAGTCGCCATCTTTGTTTTACCTGAGTTCCGTTTATAAACGCTTTAGAGTTTGCACTGCTCTGTGAGCCATACACAGGCTGGATGTAGACAGAAGCCTGAGTGTCTTTCTCTCCAACTATGAGCTTCTGCTTTGTTCACATCCATTGACCCTGGGCCAAATTAGGGAAAACAGTATGCAAGCCATCTGATTATTTCTGTTTGCTTCGCTAGGAAATGAACAAATGATTAATCAAGACATGACACTGTTTGTGAGAGTTTAGGGCTATGGCTGACATTTAGCAGATTGAGAATTGAATATGACACAGCATGAGAAAGCTTGACTTGAAGGTCTCAGGGTTTCTGGTAAGTGGCCAGGTTGAAAGAAGGGCAAAGTGGTTGAGAGAGTTCAAAAGAAATCTGTGAGTAGTATTCAGCATAGCAGGTTCTGGACTAGAGGGGTTTTTGTGTTTTGTCTTCTTTTTTTTTTTTTTTTTGCAGGATGTTAAAGGGGAACATTTTTGAAGAATGTTTTAATTAACTTTTGCTCTAAAGTACCAAAGTGTGTATTTAAGGTACACAAGAGAGTTACCTTATTTGTTAATGGTATCAAAGTTATTGAGGAAATATTGGTCCTAGGGAATACAGGGTGGATTACTTTATTTTAATAGTTGATAATGGTATCAAAAAATACGGAGAGCATTGTGAATATGGAATCCAGTTACACATGAAGGCACATAATCTATTTACTGCGTTTGGACCTATTCCTTAATAAAAGAAACTATTAATCCATTTAAAAAATACCTTTTACTTGACAATTGATAAATACATAAACTCCCTTAGATTCTTACTCTTGCCATTCATTAATATTTTTAAACTCATTTCTTTTAAAATTTTATTTTATATCTTCATGTATTGATTCTTTTTCAAATTTGTTTCCTATTTAGGTTGTTATAGAATATTGAACAGAGTTCCTTGTACTCTACAGTAGGTCTTTGTTGCTTATCTATTTTAATATAGCAGTCAATCCCACACATTTGTTGGAAATGGGGGCTGGAGGTAGGGGAGATGGAGTTAGTATGATGTCCTTGGAGATTAGCATTATTAATTATGTATTTGTTTAAATTTTTTAAAAAGCCCTAATAATACTTTATTCTTAAAGAAAGGCAGAAATAGCAAGGCAAGATGGTGATTTTGCTGGAAAGGTTTTGGATCATTATTTTAGAAGGCACATAAATGTCAACTAGGACTCTGTCTAGATAAGCAATATTTTTGTACAATTCTATTTCTCAAAGTAATAGACTCAATATCCTTCAGTCAGGTACTATGAGATTCCCTCAGGGACTTCAGTGTTCTACTTTCTCATAGGGGTGAGCCTCTCAAAATGACTTTACAATGCTTTCAAGAGACAGCCTCACACAGACCCTTATAAATGCTTCGTCTCTTGATATTATATACTGATCTGACCTGAGTTACTCAAGCTTCACCCTTTTATTGCAGGGTAACATGGAAGCCTCTGGAGGTGTGGCTTCTGTTGGGTTTAGGACATACTTCACACCAAAGCTGTCAGACATAGTTGCCCTGATCCTAGGGTTTAGTTCTACTGGCATGCGTGAGAAGAAAAGCTTGATTCACAGCCTCTGAAATGTGAAGGTTTCAGGGGAATAAAATGGTTCATTCCAGACCCTCTGGCCTGTAGCTGACTTCAGTTTAAGCAAAGAGGTTATATATAACTCATGGCATAATATTTGTGATTGGATAATGATGATGAAATGTTCTACATTCTTTTTTTAGAATTCCATATAATGTTAAAAGTTTGGTAAGGAATCATAAAGTTGCCCTTAATTGGAAATTCCTGAAAAGTTGAAGAATTCTAATATTTAGTCACACACTAAATTTACCTGAAGATTTTATCATAATCAAAAGCAATGCACACACTGAATTTAGAGCCTTTCTAGTACGAGGGTAATTACAGATACACACACACACAATTTTACAGTATCTACTTTTTTTCTCTCTGGTCTTATCTGTTCAACATCGTATTTGTGAAAGTTTCTGTATTACTGTGTGTAGTTTATTCTTTGTGTTGTATACTATTCCATTTTGTGCAAATATACCAAAATATACTTATCTCATCTACTATTGATGAGTACTGGGGAAGTGTAGTTTGTGCTGCTGGTATATTTTCTTGGCGAGCATCTGTTCACATTTCTGTTGGGCATCTACTTAAGAATGGTGTTGTTGGGTTTTAGCTTGAGCATATGTTCAGCATTAGTAGCTCTTCTGTCAACAGGCCATGCATGCAGACCACACAAACTTTCATATTAGATGGTGTAGCAGAATTTCCAGGGTGTCTAAATTGCTGTTGCTTAATCTCCTTACTGATTAAATAGATGCATCTGGACCCATCACTTCATGGCAAATAGATGGGAAAGCAGTGAAAACAGTGACAGACTTTATTTTTGGGGATCCAAAATTACGGCAGATGGTGACTGCAGCCATGAAATTAAAAGACTCTTGCTTCTTGGAAGAAAAGTTATAACCAACCTAGACAGTATATTAAAAAGCAGAGACATTACTTTGCCAACAAAGGTCCATCTAGTCAAGGCTATGGTTTTTCTAGTAGTCATGTATGGATGTGAGAGTTGGACTATAAAGAAAGCTGAGTGCTGAAGAATTGATGCTTTTGAAACTTGGTGTTGGAGAAGACTCTTGAGAGTTCCTTGGACAACAAGGAGATCCAACCAGTTCATCCAACCAGTCCCTAAATCCTGTATATTCATTGGAAGGACTGATGCTGAAGTTGAAACTCCAATATTTTGGCCACCTGATGCAAAGAACTGACTCATTTGAAAAGACTTTGACACTGGGAAAGATTGAAGGTGAGGGATAAGGGGACGACAGAGGATGAGATGGTTGGATGGCATCATCAGCTCAATGGACATGAGTTTGAATAAGCTCTGGGAATTGGTGATGGACAGGGAGGCTTGGCATGCTGCAGTCCATGACATCCCAAAGAATCAGACAGGACTGAGTGACTGAACTGAACTGAACCATAATCCCAAAGATTATAGGGAAAAAGCAGGAAGATCCAACCAGTCCATCCTAAAGGAAATCAGTCCTGAATATTCATTGGAAGGACTGATGCGAAAGCTGAAGCTCCAATACTTCAGCCACCTGAGGCAAATAGTTGACTCACTGGAAAAGACCATGAGGTTTGGAAAGATTGAGGGCAGGAGGAGAAAGGGAGGAGAAAGGGGTGACAGTGGACGGTATGGTGGGATGGCATCACCGAATCAGTGGACATGAGTTTGAGCAAGCTCTGGGAGGTGGTGAAGTACAGGGAAGCCTGGTGTGCTGTGGTCCATTGGTTGTGCTAAGTTCTCTCTGACTCTGCAACTCTGAGCAGAGTCAAGACATGACTGAGTGACTGAACAACAACAAAAGGGAAAAAAAAATTCATCTTTCTGGGCTTTCTCCTTCTGTTTCATAAAGACCTGAAATGCAGATGGCATTGGATTAGTGCACTTATTTGAAGGGAATTAGGCACTGTGTTTATATAAGAATATTGCTAACTTTGGACCTTTCACCTTTCTTCCCTAATTTCATTTTTTTTTCTTTTTCCCAGTTGTTTTAAAAATTCAACTGAATGCTTATTTTGTGAGTCAATATGTGAGAGTCTTTTGACATTAAAATATTAATTATTTAATTAAACCTTTTGAGTAGGCACACCACTGAAATCCTTCAGGCATTCCGATTCCTTGTTTATGGGCTGGGCACAGGCTTTCATGTGATAATTTTGTATTGAGAGGCATTTGAAGAATCATTTGATGTGGCAGAAACTCCCTCACTATTAAACTACCTGAACTCCTATCTGCCTATTGCCCTAAATTCCTGAGTAATTTGGAAGGCAGAATTTGTGGTCTTCAGTGGAAGAGAGAGATTTAACAAGCCCCAGGAGATTGGATGGTGCCTCCATATCATGGATGAAGGTGATGAAATAGACATTTCTTGATGGCATCGGCATGGTGTCATTGGTTTCCCTGAAACCAGTTAGTGAGGCCACAAAAGCTTGATAAAAACAATAAAGAGAAGAGAGTGGAGCTATCAGTTTAGAGAGGGTGCAGAAATCATCTCTCCATGTAAAGCATTGTGCAATTAGGAAGAGCTTCTTTGGAAGGTAAGGGATTACAAGCAAGAATTGTAAATACCTATTTGCAACAGTACAATATTATGCCATTATGAACATCTCAATTGTATAACTAAGCTTGTGTGTGTGCTTGTTCAACTGCTTCAGTAATGTCCAACAGTTTACAACTCTATGGACTGTAACCCACCAGGCTCTTCAGTCCATGAGATTCTTCAGGCAAGAGCCCTCCTCCAAGGGGTCTTCCCAACCTAGGGATCAAACTAGCATCTCCTACCTTGCAGGTGGATTCTTTACTGAGCCACCTGTTAAGCCGTTTATAGCAAGGTTATTTATACTCAAATTCACTTTCTAGCCAGTAAAGTAACACTAAAACAATTTTAGCTTTGGGGGGTTTTGTATGAAAATAGAAAAAAAAAAAACAAAATAAAAATAATTCACCAAATCAATAATTGGCTCTCAAATTATTTTCTACCAACTTTTTCAGTTGCATTTTAACAAAAAATGTTACTCTATTATATAATATATTTATAAATTCTATTTCTCATTGGACTAATAGTCCTTTCTCCTTCATATTTTCAATAATACTAAATTAGTATAGAACCTAAATGTTTGGAATTAATATAGTCTATACATATTGAGAAATTTGAATTTTCATGAATCATTGAATCATTTAACAATTAGTGAATATATATTAAGTGCTTGGTATTTAAATTTTCAAAGATAAGATCTGATTTCTATACTCATGTGGTAGGGAAAAGATACTAAATAATTTACAAGAGAGTAAA
This sequence comes from Ovis aries, assembly GCF_016772045.2. Taxonomy (NCBI): domain Eukaryota; kingdom Metazoa; phylum Chordata; class Mammalia; order Artiodactyla; family Bovidae; genus Ovis; species Ovis aries. The sequence goes on from NC_056060.1 coordinate 94,851,221, forward strand.
AGATTCATATTAAAGTATAAATAAAGAAACATTCACATAATTACAATGGGTTGGAATAACAGAGAAACATTTCCGAAAGAGATGATGTTTGAGCTGAATTCTAAAGGAAGAATAGATTTTTTTCTACATGATAATGTTTGGAAGATTATTTCAGGTAAGGATTAAGACATGGTTTTCTGAAAAAGAATGACTTATAGAAGGAACCAAAAGTGGTTAATGTGGCTGAAAATGAATGGACATGTAATGACAGATGAGATTCAAATAGTAATTAGTGACCAGGCTGTGAGGGGCTTAAAATGTCAGACTGATGAATTTAAATTTTATTCAATAGACAAGGAAAAATAATTGATGGATTTTTAAGTAAGGGTTATCAGCTATGTTTTATATCATTTTTAGAAGGAAACATAGAACTTTGGTTGTTAAGTGATGACCAACTTGTAGGAATGAGAAATAACACAAGGGGAAATGTCAGGAGGCAAGTGTGGTCCTTCAGATGAATGATGCTGGAAGGCCAGTCATTCTAGATGTAAGGAATACAAGGGCCACAAAAGTCCCACCAGGAGAGCAACTATTCTCATAGTTCACCCGAAGTCAGAGTCCTGAGGCAAAGAGCTAGTTTCCTAGGAAACTTATATTCTCATCTTCACATTCCAGCAACACTGCAGCACTTACACTGCCCAGGCTCACACTAGCAGCAAAGGGGCCAACTAGATCGAGAGCCTTTAAAATCACTAGCCAACTTAGATCAACAGTTCTCACATGGTAGCAGGTGTCAGAACCACCTAGAGGGGCTGTCATAACACAGGTTGCTGACTACACCCCCAGAATTTCTGGCTCAGTAGATCTGGGATAGAGTCTGGTGATGCATCTTATTAACAAATGCCCAGGCGAAGCAGATAGTCTTAGTCCTGAGAATGAGAACCTACTGAGAACAACTGGTAGGCAAAATTGTGAAGAATGGGAAGCTATAAATTGAGGAAAAAAGCATACACTTCAAAAAAATGTAGGGATATGTTAGAAGAACATTCCTTACAGACCTCTCAACAGAAGACCCGAAAGATGAAATAGCACAAATATCCAAAGTTAGAGGCTTAACTCATGAAACAGCATGTCTATGGCTGCATAGTCATCAAAAACGGTGTTGTAGAATAATAGTTAAAGAAATGGCACATTGGTAGAGTATAAGTTAGAATTGAAACTATAATTCCTTTGAAAAAATTTATCTCTGCTTGTACATATACCTATGAAAGCATGCATGGAACAAAAGGCTAGAAAGATAATGTCCCCCATGTTAGCAGTGCTCATCTCTGAGTGATAAAATATATGACGTATATTTATCTTCCTTAGGTTTGATACATATCTTCCTAGCATGTTAATTGGAGAAGGCAATGGCACTCCACTCCAGTACTCTTGCCTGGAGAATCCCATGGACAGAGGAGCCTGGTGGGCTGCAGTCCATGGGGTTGCTACCAGTCGGACACGACTGAGTGACTTCACTTTCACTTTTCACTTTCATGCATTGGGAAATGGCAACCCACTCCAGTGTTCTTGCCTGGAGAATCCCAGGGACAGAGGAGCCTAGTGGGCTGCCGTCTATGGGGTCACACAGAGTCGGACACGACTGAAGCGACTTAGCAGCAGCAGCAGCAGCGTGTTAATAAGTACAACTAACTTTAGGCTCACAAAGGTATTTTTAATATTGATACAGGTATGCATTTGCACTGATATGAAATGAAGGAAATCAAAGGCAAACAACTGACCTCACAAACACTAAACTCAGGGGAAACAGAAAAGTCATTCTGATAGATCGGATTTTGCCTCAAAGGAGTGACTAGGTAAGCTTGCCCTTTGCCACTTTGAGGACACAGAAAGACCTGAGACAAAATGCAACCCATCTGGGATGAACTCACCTTCTATCTGGACAGCAGAATGAAATCCCCAGGAACAACATTTGGCGAGACAATTAGAACCAATGCTAAGGGTGAGTAGCTTAGATTCATGTCCAGAGGAAATGGAAACAGTTCAGGAAGGGACTAAAGCCACAAGAAATAGGAAACCAGAATCCCTGAAGGAAGAGAGACAGTCATGGGCGAGAGAGAGACAAGGGCAAGCCACAAAATCCTGGGGGAGAATTAAGGTCCTTGTGGCACTTCAAATTGTGTTAGCTTGACTTTTTCACAAGATTGAATTTAGCTGCCAAAAATGAATCTACTTTCTTTTTTTTCCCTTTTTTTCAAAATTGTATTAAATTTATTTCAACAGGCTGTCTGAGTTATTCCATTTTGTTACAAGCTGATGAAAATCCATCAGCAGCCAATGACAGACCCTTGCCTTTCCCTCACTCCAGTTTAAGGTCTGAGCACACGCAGTAGCAGCATTCATGTCAAAAGCCAGGCGCGTCATAGCAAGTCTACCTCTATTGAGATTAAAACGTGTCATCTTTTTCTACGACCTGGAGTCAACCACCAGGGAACTTGTTCTCCTGTCGCCTTTCCCAGGGAAGAACCATTCACTCCATCAGGGAGGTATGTCAATGACCCTGAAGACAGACACACGCTGGCTCTGATCTCACCTGTCCCCACAGGCTAATCAGAACCAGACTTGATCTGAACTTGACCTAAAAGTCGCAGGGAAGGGTGATGGTGGCCTGTGACTCATTACCTGAACTGTGCCTTTCCTTGTATGCACTGGAGACTTCAGGAGGGATCATTTCCAGAAATACGCACCCTTCACCTCCCTGCCACGGCCACCATACGGCATTTGCAGTCTGTGCTACCAGAATCTATAACAAAACGCAGTACTTGGCACTTACCTTGGAAAACCTTGTGTGTGTTGAAATGCGGATCATCTATGCCCACAAAATCAAGTCTCTGGAAGGAGGACCAGGCAGTCTGGAAACTGGGAAGACTCCTTTAGGGATTCTGATGCAATTAAAGTTTAAATGCCATTGACAAACTGGCAAAGAATTGGAGTGTCCAGTGGAGACAGCTCTGCAATTTGCTTGTTTTCAGAGTTTGGAAAAAATTACTCTCTCAGAACCTCAGCTTAATCGTCTATAAAATCAGGGCCATAATACCTGAACTCCTACAACATTTGTGAAATTCAGTTCTCTCTCTCTTTTTCACACCCACAGCAAATCAATAAGCATCAGTTATTATTATTTATTGTGATAATAATAACACTATGTATATAACAGTTTGGTGAAAACATGAGATAGGTTTTGGAGTCGAACTGAATTCAAATTGTAAATTTAATATCTGTGCCTTCCAGCAGGGTTTGGGACTATTCCTTTTAAGAAAAATGCATTGATTGAGTGCCTAATGTGTGACAGGTACTATTCTAAGCCCTGGACAGATGGTGATGAATGGGATGTGACGTGAAAGTCTATCAATAGTGTTGATTCTTTGCGACCCCATGGACTGTATGGACTGTATGGGATTCTCCAGGCCAGAGTACTGGAGTGGGTAGCCTTTCCCTTCTTTAGGAGATCTTCCCAACCCAGGGATCGAACCTTGGTCTCCTGCTTGGCAGGCAGATTCTTTGCTAGCTGAGCCACAAGGGAAGCCCAAGAATACTGGAGTGGGTAGCCTATCCTTTCTCCAGTGGATCTTCCCGACCCAGGAATCCAACCGGGGTTTACTGAATCGCAGGCGGATTCTTTAGCAACTGAGCTGTCAGGGAAGCCCTGATGAATGGGATAAATAAGATGTTTACTTAATCTCTTATTCCCGGCTAGTGAGGAAACAAACAACTCACAAAACATACACAGAGACACAAAGAGATATTGAAAAGCCTAAGGAGATGATAAAGCAGATATTTACTAGAAGGCATTATAACTAGATGGGAGATAACTTTGGGTAAAGTAGCCCAGAACATTCCCTAAGGATGTCACATTGGGGAGATCTCCAATAAGGAGGAAGCGGCCACATGGAAGGAAGTCTTTGCACATACTCTCAACACAGTTTATCACTAGTGGCCTTAATCCTGACCACTTGGTGAGTTTCTACACCTTGCCGGGTTTCTACTGTGGGAAGTTACTGTATCCCCCCATTCATATTCTGCGCAAGCGCACGACTAGGTTCGGCCCACGTTCTTCTCATGATATTATCCTAGAAGAAATCTCACTCAAATGACACAGGCAAGAACCGGACGGAAAGAAAAGGGGTGAATGCAAGCCCAGAGAAAAAAATCTCCCACCCTGAATTACACTTTGGATGCTCTGAAATTTGCCTGAGATAAGCATCTTGCCTTCATCATCATCGTAAAACCTCAGACAAGCTATTTCCTGACCTTACTGAGGCTTGCTAAAGTGGAAATCCTTGTCACTCTTAAGGCTGCTTTATTTCTGCCCATGATTCCCCTGAAATAAGATGTTTGTCCCACGCAGCTGAGCACTTACTCAGGAAGTAGTCAGACATACCACAAGTCTGGTCTTTCCCACAGGGGCACGGCCCCCCAGACGAGACATCCAGGTGTCACTTGCACGCCTGGCTGAAGCCAGGTGAGACAGGCACAGTTAAAGAAATGATGAGTAAAATTCACACCAACCAAAATCTAACCCTGAATGTGCGTCCACCTGTTCTCTCATGGTCCCAAGCCAGCCCTGTAATTTTGCAAAATTTTGAATAGCTTTCCCCCTAATTATTGAGTTATGTTTTAAAAGTACTAGATTCATGGTTCTCAAGCTTTATTTCCTGGAGGACTAGTTAAAGCATAGATTCCAGGGCTTCAGATTCACTCATTCTGGGGTGCAGTGCAAGAAATTACATTTCCAGCAAGTTCTCCACCGAAGTGGGTACTGCTGGTTCAAGAATTATACTAAGATAAGCACTGTCCTAGATAAACAATTTGCTTCTAAGCCTTTTTATTTAAAAAAAAGAAAGAAAATTCTGGTTTTGGCATTTTCATAAGTTTAACTTTGCAGAGGCTACAGCTTTCTTAAAAGGTACATGTGACTGGATGGTGTTGGGAAACAGGAGTGGGGAAAGGCAGGGTCTGGTCTCAGTTTAGGATAAGTCTCAGGGCTCACCCAGCATCTGACTTCATTGGGAAGGGGCAGCCGGGTGGAGAGCAGTAGGGTTAGGGAGCCCAGCAGGACTGCTTCACCATATGGCTCGCAGTCTTGAGCTTTGTGGTGACGGGATTTGTTTCTGGGTTTTCCCGGGCCGATCACTGACTCAAGATCCTTCCTGACGGTGCACACGTTGCTCAGTCAAGATGTCAGCGAGAAGGATTCTGGGAGGTGATCAGACATGTAGCGTCTCCTCCTGACCTTTCCCAGACTCTTCTGGTTGGTGGTGGCTTGTTAGTTCCATGTTCCTTACCAGAGCCTTCTGTCGTTAAAAAACTCACACAAATGATTACTCGGGTGCCAGTCAATGGGCTTTCCCTAACCCAAAGGAGTCATTGTGACTTCTGCCCACCTCTTCACCAAAACCCTCCAGTGAGAGGAGTCCTCTCTATACCCAGAGGAGAGGAGCATCTTTATCTCTAAAGACAAAGACCCAAGAAGACTCCAAACAGACCATGTATGTTTCCCCCAGTTTACCACAATGACCTCTACCCCTTATCCTGTCCTATGCCTCCCAAATCTGCACCCTTTGTCAAGCTCAGCATGAGTACCCACGTCTGTTTCTTTGGGTTTTTCTTTGTTAATGGAAACCCCCATGTCGCACAAAACATGCATCAGATAAATTTCTGTGCCTTTCTGTTGTTAGTCCGTCTCATTTTAATTTTCAGATCCAAACTAAGCACCCTCAGAGGATCGCAGGAAACTTTTCCTTCCCAACTGTTACAAATGCTTTGCTGCTCCATCTTGTTTCCTCCATTCTCCCTAAGTGTGTGCTCTCCAGAGTGTCCTCCAGTATTGCTTTCTGTGTGGAGATGCAGGCTTCAATCCAGGGATGAAGGCTGATCAACACCTAAATGGGCGGTGGCAGTTTCATCCGTGCCTGTTGCCTGGTGTTTCAGGTTGCGCAAATAGACACTGAATTCCTGCAACCCTAACAGGAAGCAATAGATTTTAATCAAGTATTAAGAAACTCGTGTTTGAAGATCATCCTACTAAAGTCAGAATTCTTAGTTGATGGTATTATTTTTACATATTATATCTCCTGATTAAAAAAAAAAAATGAGTGTGTGGATGTGTATGCTAAGTCATTGCTAACTCTTTGTGACTCCAGTCATTTCTGACTCTTTGTGACTCCATGGACTGTAGCCTGCAGGTTCCTCTGATCATGAGATTCTCCAGACAAGAATACTGGAGTGGGTTGCCATTTCTCTCCAGGAGATCTTCCTGACCCAGGTATCAAATCCATGTCTCCTGTGTCTCCTGCTTTGGCAGGCAAGTTCTTTACAACTGACTCACCTGGGAAGCCCCCCAAAAGAAAATAAATGTTGTACATTCCTACAAACTACTATATACGGCTTTACTCCGTATAATGATTGAGAAGTTTAATCATCTGCTTTAATTTAAAATAGATAGTTGATGAGAAACTTTTAAATAACACATTAGACAAACTGATTGATTTTTTAAAATAAGAAAAGTATGCTCAAGTTCTGAATAACTTTTGATGTGTAAATACTCCTCCCCTCATCCAGCAAATATATTTAACTATTCATTTGGATGGAGGATGTCGTTTGTGTTTTTTAATTGCATTCATATTTATAATTTGCTTCCCAAAGATTTTTTTGCCAATTAAAAAAGAAGCCGTTTTATATGCCAGCCAGTGTGACCTGTGTGTGACCACAAATCTCTCCCTTAAGAAGGAGCTGACTTCGACTTTCTTTCTTCTTTCTCATTTTTACCTTGAAAGCAGGTGTCACAGCTGTCACTACTCAGCCACAGTAGACTGTGCTAATTAAAAGGTATAAATTACATCCATGTGCCATCGCCTCTCTCCTGTGAGGCAATCGTATTTGTTTGTTATGCTACAGGGGAGTAGGGTTAAAGAGGGCCACTGATTTTGCATAAACACAGACCTAAATGTTTGAAGGCCAGAGAGCATGTACCGCAAGTCTTTGTATTCCCCACTGTGTTTTTCCATACCTGGGAGAACGCGTGCATCAATACTTGTTGAATGATCTGAATCGTCAAGGGAAGGATCTTTGTACACGCTGGATGGCGCAGTTTAGGGAGCGAAAGAGGTCTGCTGTAAGAGCACAGGAAACATGTAACCACTGATAACTTGGGGAAGAAAGATTTGATCACACATTTTTCGAGTTGCTGCCAACATTGCACTGCGCTATGGACCCTCCTTCAGCACTTAGCTTTAAGTTGAGAAACAGTCTTCTAACCGAGGCAAGAGCCCTGTGCATGGTTAGTAGTCGAGACCAGTTAGTGCATTTCCTCTCCAACTGAACAGATCCGAAGCACAGAAATTCCATTGTTTGGCAAAGCATTGGTCAGGGGATGGTGGTCTTTAAGATGCAGGGAGCTGAACTATTTAGCTATATTTTCTAACCTATTCTGACCAGCCAACCAACCATACATAGACTGATGTATTTTTACCAAGCATTCATATCAGCCTCCTGAATGTTACCTAATAGTAATCCTTAGAGGCACTGCAAATGACCAGTTGAGTCTTAAAGGTTGACATGGTTGAAAAGCAGATAACTCTCCTCTCAGTGCCAATAAGTATGATAAACCTGTTCTAGCACAGAGAACACTGAGCGTTGTTTCCCAAATTGCTTTCAATGTAACACTTGCTTAGAAAGAAGACAATGGAAGACAGATATTGAACCTTAAAAAATGTCAAATTTTTATTATAAAATTTGTAAGGGATTTTTAAGCGATTGCTAAAAAATGATATTCCCTGGCCTAAGATTGTTGTTGCTTCTGACTCTTTTGTGACCCCATGGGCTGTAGACCTCCAGGCTCCTCTGGGATTTTTGCCTGGGATTTCCAGGCAAAAAATACTGGATGGTTTCTCATTCCTTCTCCAGGGGATTTTCCTGACTCAGGGATCAAACCTGCATCTCTCCTGCCTTGGCAGATGGGTTCTTTACCATTGATCCACCAGGTAAGCCCCATTGTTGTGAAACACACTGGAAAAACATAAGAATAACTACTACAATTAGAATTTTGCTAACACTGAAAGGGAGAAAAGGCTTGCACCACTTGTACTAACCAAATCCAGGCAAAATTATAGCAATAATTGGTCATAATGTGAAGATTCAGAGAGTTTGCTTGCTTCCATTTGGATGTAATTATAATTTATTTGAGAATCAACTCTTTTTCCTGCTCAGATATTTTTCAATGCTTGTTAAGTTAATCTTTTAAGAAAGGATTAACAGATGCTGAGAGAAGTATTCCATCAAGGCTAATTTTGAAACACTATCTATCATATTTGACAAGATTCATATCAGTTGAAGTCCTCTATCAAATCTTCAAATCTAGTGATAATAAGCTACAAAAGCCACCAGAATAACCCACTTGATTTAGCAAATTATTTATTATGCCACAGCACATTTTTAAAAGTTCATGCAGTGTAGTAGAATGTGTTCTGAGCTGGGCTAAGAACTAGTTACAGAAACAAAGGTGAATCACTCAAGCTCTTTCAAAGCCTCTACAACTTCATTGAAAAATTGGGAAGGATAAGAGCTACTCTAAGTCCATTGGCTTATTTTATTTTATTTTTTTTCTTTTTTTTTTTTAATTTTAGTTTTTTATTTTTTAAATTTTAAAATCTTTAATTCTTACATGCATTCCCAAACATGATAGATGAGAACATTTGAAACACTGGATGAGATTTGTGAAACTACGGAAGTTTTTGATAATCTAATATTATAGTTTTCTGTAACACTATAAAACTAGAGAAATTTTATCATCTATGAAAGCATACATTTTGTAAATTTTTACTCTATTTCTTACATACATAAAATTTCCTTGCAATTATACTTCTCTGTTTAAACATCAAGCATCCCTGATGCTCTTGATAAGTCAGTGTAAATGAGGCAATAAGACTTGGCTTCATGAAAGCTGAATTACTGAAATTGCCCTTTATTGCAGAAACCACGTAAAGCTTGATGCTCTAAATATTGTAAAATCCTGATGACTCTGAAAACTATAACGTTGAATCTATTTACCCCACCACTTAAAAGCATCAATACATTGTTTTCACAATGCTCACATTCACACCAAAGTGCAAATGTCCATGGAACTTTATGTACTATTTTGCAACTTCCTGTGTGTCTCTGATTACTTCCCAATAGAAAGTTTAGAAATAGAACAAAAACAAAAGCAAAAACTCAAGTGCTTGAAAGAGTGTACCATCTTGAAATAAAGATCAGTATAAACTGGTGAAAATTTTAAATTATTTAATATTTTAATGAGGTACAATTATATTGGGGCTTCCCAGGTGGCTCAGTGGTAAAGAATTCACCTGCCATGCAGGAGATGAAGGTTCGACTTCTGGGTTGGAAAGATCCTGTGGAAAAGGAAGCAGCAACTCACTCCAGTATTTTTGCCTGGGAAATCCCATGGACGAAGGAGCTTGGTAGGCTGCAGCCATAAGATTAAAAGACGCTTACTCCTTGGAAGGAAAGATATGACCAAGCTAGATAGCATATCCAAAAGCAGAGACATTACTTTACCAACAAAGGTCCATCTAGTCAAGGCTATGGTTTTTCCAGTGGTCATGTATGGATGTGAGAGTTGGACTGTGAAGAAAGCCAAGCGCCGAAGGATTATGTTTTTGAACTGTGGTGTTGGAGAAGACTCTTGAAAGTCCCTTGGACTGCAAGGAGATCCAACCAGTCCATTCTGAAAGAGATCAGCCCTGGGTGTTCTTTGGAAGGAATGATGCTAAAGCTGAAACTCCAGTACTTTGGCCACCTCATGGAAGAGTTGACTCATTGGAAAAGACTCTGATGCTGGAAGAGATTAGGGTAGGAGGAGAAGGGGACGACAGAGGATGAGATCGCTGGATGGCATCACCGACTTCAATGGACATGAGTTTGAGTGAACTACAGGAGCTGGTGATGGACAGGGAAGCCTGGCGTCCTGCAGTTTATGGGGTCACAAAGAGTTGGACGGAACTGAGCAACTGAACTGAACTGAACTGAACTGAGGCTGCAGTCCATGGGATCACAAAAGAGTCAGACATCACTTAACGACTAAACAACAACAACAATACTGAAAAATGTCCTAAGTTGAAGACTTTTGGAACTTCTTTCAATTAGAATTCAAGAATAATGACATAATTACCAGGTTATGGACTAATGCTTCCAGGCATGAGGTGTCAGATTAAGGCCTTTTGTCTTATGGAATATAAACTTTTAAAAGGAGTTGTTCATTTTTGTCTTATTTAGTTCTCAAAAGTTTCATTTTGATGAATTCTTGAACTTTGGAGTCAAAAGACAAAGAAATACTCTTGTTACTCTTGCTCTTTAGCTAGTGGTTTTCTTTCTTTCTTTTTTTTTTTTTTCTTAATATGCCTATTCCCTTAGCTGTATCCTCTTGACTGATAGTAATGAGGGTGAAAAGTGGTTACTATACTCTTCATGATTAACTGTGGTCCTTGAGATACTGGAGAAGAGAATAAAGCCTTAGTTTGTTTTGGCACAATTCCTAGTGTAAAAGGGTACTAAATGAAACTTTTCCTAATTTTTTCAGTTTAGTATGAAAAACAAAACACTAAATACCCAGTATTCTCTCATTCCAAAGAACGATGTTAGCTCATCTAGGCATAGGATCGAGTTGCTATTATTGTTATTATTATCATTGCTGTTAATAGGTTGTCACCCTTTTAATAGACTTAATAGATCATTAAAATCTGTTTTGCAACCCTTTGCTCACCTTTTATCCTAAAAATATTAAAAAGGATGGCTAGAGCTGGAAAATCCAGAGAATAACTACACTGGGGCAAGTTGAAATTCATACACGACAAGGCTTAAGGGGTATGTTTTTCATGAACCAGATATTGCGCCGATGAAGGCAGACTTGGGTCTGCCAGAGGAGTGACAGGTAGCCAGAAAATCCCACCCATGTTATAATAACTCCAAGAAAATGCCTCTAGAGTTCTATCAATAAACCACAAAAGAAGGTGTCAATACACTGACACTATCAGCTCTGTACCAATCACATAAGATAGCTCCTTCTCTCATCTGTATTGATCAGCACTGTACCAATCACATAAGATATCTCCTTCTCTGTACCAATCACATAAGATATCTCCTTCTCTCATCTATATTTACCCTCTGCCTAAGTTCAAGCTGGTTTTAGAAAAGGCAGAGGAACCAGAGATCAAATTGCCAATATCCGCTGGATCATCAAAAAAGCAAGAGAGTTCCAGGAAAAACATCTACTTCTGCTTTATTGACTATGCCAAAGCCTTTGACTGTGTGAATCACAAAAAACTATGGAAAATTCTGAAAGAGATGGGAATACAGACCACCTGACCTGCCTCTTGAGAAACCTATATGCAGGTCAGGAAGCAACAGTTAACTGGACATGGAACAACAGACTGATTCCAAATAGGAAAAGGAGAATATCAGGCTGTATATTGTCATCCTGCTTATTTAACTTATATGCAGCGTACATCATGAGAAACTCTGGGCTGGATGAAGCACTAGCTGGAATCAAGATTGCTGGGAGAAATATCAATAACCTCAGGTATGCAGATGACACCACCCTTATAGCAGAAAGTGAAGAGGAACTAAAAAGCCTCTAGATGAAAGTGAAAGAGGAGAGTGAAAATGTTGGCTTAAAGCTCAACATTCAGAAAACTAAGATCATGGCATCTGGTCCCATCACTTCATGTCAAATAGATGGGGAAACAATGGAAACAGTGGCTGACTTTATTTTTGGGGACTCCAAAATCACTACAGATGGTGATTGCAGCCATGAAATTAAAAGATGCTTACTCCTTGGAAAGAAAGTTATGACCAACCTAGAGAGCATATTAAAAAGCAGAGACATTACTTTGCCAACAAAGGTCTGTCTAGTCAAGGCTATGGTTTTTCCAGTAGTCATGGATGGGAGAGTTGGATTATAAAGAAAGCTGAGTGCAGAAGAATAGATGCTTTTGAACTGTGGTATTAGAGAAGACTCTTGAGAGTCCCTTGGACTGCAAGGAGATCCAACCAGTCCATCCTAAAGGAGATCAGTCTTGGGTGTTCATTGGAAGGACTGATGTTGAAGCTGAAACTCCAATGCTTTGGCCACCTGATGTGAAGAGCTGACTCATTTGAAAAGACCCTGATGCTGGGAAAGATTGAAGGCAGCAGGAGAAGGGGATGACAGAGGATGAGATGGTTGAATGGCATCACCGACTCAATGGACATGGGTTTGGGTAAAGTCCAGGAGTTGGTGATGGAGAGGGAGGCCTGGTGAGCTGTGATTCATTGGGTCACAAAGAGTCAGACATGACTGAGTGACTGAACTGAACTGAACTGAACTGAACTGAATGCTCTGGGACCCAAAGGAGAGTTGAAAGTGACAGTGTCTCAGTCATGTCCAAATCTGTGAGACCCCATGGACTATACAGTCCATGGAATTCTCCAGGCCAGAATACTGGAATGGGTAGCCTTTCCCATCTCCAGGAGATCGTCCCAACCCAGGGGTCAAACTCAAGTCTGCCGCATTTCAGGTAGATTCTTTACCAGTGGAGCCACAGGGAACCCCAAGAATACTGAAGTGGGTAGTCTATCCTTTCTTGAGCAGGTATTTCTGACTTAGGAATGAAACCAGCATCTCCTGCATTTCAGGAAGATTCCTTACAAACTGAGCTATCAGAAAAGCCCAAAGGAGTGTTAGGGAGTGAAATGAAAGATAAAATGAGGGCAGGGAAAGGAAATCAGTCACACATGAGCATGTAGTGTACATTTTCCAGGCACACAGAAGGCACTGCACAGATTTGAATCGAATGCATTCTTTCTTTATCCCTTAAAAAAAAAAAAAATCTTGGCCATGAATAGGATATGTGAGATCTTAGTTCTCCAACCAAGGATCAGACCTTTACCCCTTGCACTGGATGTGTGGATTCTTAATCACTGAACCACCAGCAAAGTCCCCTTCATCCATTTTTTTCTTTCAATCTTATGTATCTGTGCTTTGCCACTATGCAAACTTATATCATCAACGTTATTTTTTCTATCTTGATTTTTTTTTTTAACTTTAGTGGGGAGAAACACTCTGGTGATATCATTGAGTCCTCGTGGAGTATCAGTACTTGTCCATCTGACTATCTAAGCTGGATGCATTTTCACAAAGACTGGAAACCTCATGAGAAGATTGAGTGTCAATGGGAAGAACTGAATCGATGACCTGTGAGTCGGGATTGAAGGTACCAGGGGAATCCAGGTGCCTGAAGCTACAGATAGACCCTGGCAGACCTGAAACCTGACTTGGTAATTAACCACATTCAGATCTTATTACGAACAGTCTTTAACTTATTTTGGCCTCAGTTCGGACATCATCTGATGTGTGAGACTTAAAGAGCTCGCGTTAATCTACAGCATAGTTACTGGTTTGGGGTGTCTTCAGTTCATGTTTTCAGAGCCCACATATTAATGGTATATTACTGACAGGGAGGAGAAAATGTACATTTTGTTCGTTAATATTTGTGAAGCCTAACAGATACTGAAAGCTCCTTCAGAAACGAGATGATGTTTAGAAGAATCACATCAACTTAAGGTCGTACTATTCCCTGGTGGCTCAGCTAGTAAAAAACCCTCCTCCCAATGCAGGGAGTGCAAGAGATAAGGGTTTGATCCCTGGGTTGAGAAGATCCCCTGGGGAAGGAAATGGCAACCTGCTCCAGTAGTCTTTCTTGGAAAATTCTAGGAAAGGAATTTGGTGGGAGCCAGGTGGGCTGCAGTCCATGGGGTCACAAAGAGTGGAGATAACTGAACATCCATACCTGAGGGGGATTCCATGGAAACCTTTCCGAAAGTTAGCAAAAGAACAGAAGTGTCCATAATAATCATTCTCTCTTTTTCATCTTCCCTTACTAACCTCTGAGCCACCAGGGAAGGTATTGAGGTGTTTTTTGGTGTGTTTTTGTTTTTGATTTCTAAATTCTTTTCTGTGGGAAAAATAATTTGACCAAAAATTCTTCTAGAGATAGAATAATGATGGAAATCACCAGATGATCCTGCCCAGAATGCTTGAGTTCAATTACAAAGGAAACGTTTCCAAGACAACAGTTTCAAGTTTAAATCATGTACTTTGAGTTACAGAAGAAGAGAGCTTTTCTTCCACCCTAAGTCATTAGGATTGTAGTCACTTGCTTTGACCTCTGGTAAGGCTGGTCCCAAAAGACAAAAGACTTAGTGTCTTAGCTTCAAACAGGCCTCCTCCACTTAACAAATATATGCCTGAGTTAATCAATCTCAGTCTCAGTTTCCTCGTCTGCCAAGTCCCTATTACCTTCTTCAAGGAAATAATGAATTTTAAATAAAAGATCTTAGCCTTTCCTTGCACACAGTAAATTCATGATAGATGTTAGCTGTTTTCTCAAAAACAACAGCATTCAAAGGGCCATGGGAAAGGGAGCCCAAAGGAGACTAGAACTGTATTTTCATAGAGAAAATGAGAGAAGACATCAGGCAGCCTGGAGAAAAAATCTAGGAGGTATGAGAGCCATCAATGAAACTCTGCCTTCCTTCACCTGAGGTCTCCCACCTCATCCACTCTCTTACCGAGGCAAATGTAACAGGACTTTTGTCTGGCTCAGGTAATTTGTATCTATCTGCAGGATTAACTCTATAGAGAGGCCACAGAGCCACTGACCACCAGGAAAGTTGTGCCCTGTGGAAGCCTCATAATTTAGGGAGACTGCATGCACAGTCGGCGCACCAAAGCTTTTCACATGACACCCTAGGAAAGAACAATTGGCCACAGGCTGTAGGCCAGCTGGATAGACTGGCAGTGCCAATGGGCTCTCACAAGTTTGGCATGTACCTCATCTGGGCTCCTGGATAATTTAAGGATAAGTTTTTGAAAGCTACTTTTCTAAAATTAAAAATATATATATTGCAAAAAATAAGAAATGCTTTACAAAACGTAAAGACAAGGAAGTAGCTAGATTTGGAGGTGGAAAGCCAGCAGGGTCCCAGACGGTACTGTTTGTCTGGACTCTCTCTGCCCTGGTTTAGTTGAGTTTTTTTCTCTGGCAGATAAGACTACCATCCCATAGCCCCTGGGTTCCTGTCTCCTCTACTCAGAGACAGGCTGCTTCCAGGTTTCAATTCCAGTTTCCCAAGAGAAAGACTGGGAGAGAGAGGTTCAATTTACACTTCATGTCCACGCCTATCTTCAGATTCAGAAATTTGTGTGTATGCCTGTGTGTGTACGAAGTTGCCACAGACCCAACTCCATGGAAGCAGTTCCCCAAGAGAAAGAACCTTTGTGAGTTGGGCATATGAGATTCTCTATTGCAGCACTCCAAACATCACTTGGGGATGTTATGTCATATTGTAAGTATGAAGCCTTGCATCACCACTTAGAATCCAGATGACAGTCAAGCACAGGCTCAGCTATGTTTGTTCCATATTAATTTTTGCATCACTTCCCATAGGTACACAAAGTTTCTAAACTACCCTACTAAATTAATTACCTGTGATGCAAGATTGTCTTGTCAAACCTGTTCAGACTTTTGTTTTTCTTTCTGTCTCAACCAATTTCTGTGCTGCAGTTATTATTTTTTACATATTAAGGAAATGATTGAGAAAGCATGAAAAACAGTTTGTTTTAACTTTAAATACCTTTAAATCCATACATAGGAATGAGCTATTTGATCATTTGATTTCCTGAAGTAGAAGGCTCATTTTTTATTTTAAGCTGCTTCGATTTGTATCCAGAAAGAATGGTACTAGTCCATTTGTAAGAAAGCCTCTTTTCCAAAACCACTTAAGCTACCTGTGTGCTTTTACCAGCAGTGTTCACAGTAAAGACAATCTCACCTCACCCTGATGCGGTTCTGCAAATGCGCATGGTAGCTATTACGCTTGGAACCCAAGAGCTTGTTTTAGTGAATCAGTTTTGGTCTCTTATTTGCAACACCACTACTCATGGCTTTCAGGCTTCCATGTGGTTCTATGCGGGAGATTGTTGAGATTCACTGACTTTCTTTGCTCTGCCAGTTGAGTTAGAAACTACCCAAGCAAAGATTGGACAAGATTACCCAAGATGATTCACGTGTCGTGCAATGGTTTGAGATGGGGCAGTTTTTGTAACCTGTGAAGGCTAAGCATATTTCCAGTCATGACGGATGCATTCCAAAGAACACTTCATGTTTCATTCTGACAGTGACTTTTAGTGTATTAACTCAACAGTCTCAGTTGTTTGAGACCCTTCAACAGCTGGGAGAAGCTGGAGAATCCTAGAGACAGAACAGAGTGTGAGTGAAACGCCACTTCAGAACGTGTTTATGAACTTTCGACTCTCACGTTCTTCTCCACTTGATAGCTCTAGTGTCTTTGTGTTTTTCTCCTCTTCCGATTTTAGGTTCTCTGGTTGGTTTATGTCTAAGGGACAGGAAGCCTGAAATCTGAAACCCACCCGGTTCACTGTCCTTTCCCTTTCAGTGACTGTGAGAGGAAGCTAGACATTTCAGTAACACCATGTTCCAATTATTTTTATTTTAGACCACATGGGCAGAGACTGGTCACCACTGTTTGACAGGATGTTGCTGTGTCTTCTTGGTAGGGGTCCACTGCTCTTCAAAGAGAGAGATTTGGATTCTTTTGACTCTTAAAAAAAAAGTGTTAGCCACACACACAGAGAAAACACCGCACAGGGATACATGTCTGGGTGAGAACTTTTGAATGAGGCAAGCTCTCCAGTTATATTCTCTTGCTGAAGAGGGGAATATCTTATTTCATGTGAGTTCAAGAAGCTCAGTTGCCTAATATTATGAAAGATATAAATCCACAGTCCCTTTCCAATAATCCTGAGGTCAGAGGTAACCCCTAATTCAGAGCTACTCAGATCACATGTACTCCATGTTGCACAATGCACCAGGTAGATCTGAGCAGAGCTAGGGTAAAACACATTCATAATTTCTTCCTAATGTGATTAATAAGGATGGCTAAAGATTATAGCCACTCTCACATAAATTCTGCTTGGGATTCCCATAAAATTTATTCCTTTAAGGTCAGATTTTGCCTCCATATAGGGCAAAAAAAGTTCTTGGTGTTCCGAGTTTGTTGGATTTTGTGTGTGCAAGAAAGGGATTGTGGTTCTACTTCCTAAATTGTAGGCATACTGTAGATAGATATGATTGACTAGTTAAACGAATGACTGACTGATTGAATAGATGAGAGAATAAATAGTCTTTTTTTATAAAGTAGAAAATAAAGAGGATAAACTGTATTAAGACTTAATAGGCTGCCTAAATGTGGAAGCGAACTTTAAAGGGGAGGTTGTCCCAAGTGAAGAGGCAACTTATCTCCTAGCTCATCACTGCACACTGTGCTTGGGACCAGGGTATTCAGGTTTCATGTTCAATTATGTGCATCTTCAATTTACTCCCATCGCCAGTCTTCCTAAGCTCTCTCCTTATAGCTCATTGTGACTATTGACCACAGGTTACATTTTCACCCAGAAAAACATGATACGCAGGAAAACAGATGATTGCGAGTACAGGCTTTGCTTCTACAGAAACAGATGTTGCTTACTTTTGAAGAACTTTTGCCAGTATTTCATCATTAAAAAGGGCCTTTTGGCTTATAAAGTTTGTCACGCCCCCTGCGATTCTTTCACTTATAGAGCGCTCTGCACAGTTTAAAGGGCTGTTATGCTTTGAAGATTTACTGCATTGCATGTTTGATACCATTAGGAAGAATATGACTAGAAAACAAAAACACACTGGAACGAGTTATATAAATGACCTTCACCTTGAAGAAGTCATTCATGCCTTTAAATTGCCTTCCAGCTGACTGCCGGGGAGTAGGCGCTCCCTTCTGCCCAGTCAGCAAGTGAGTTACTCCAGGGCTGCCATTTTCCAGCTTTGCCAAGAACTGTTCTGGATAGCACCTGCTGTCTTAGCCTGTTTATTCATAGTGCTCACTCCCATTATTAAAAAAAAAAGAAAAAAAACTATTTTGAATGAAAAATTGTATAATCACGTTAATTAAGAAAAATTCTTGTAATTTTGGTTAAAAATCTCAAGTTTTCCCAGAAAATTCATTCTTTGCTTCAACCTTATATTCTATCACATGGTGGACATTTTTGCTTTAAGTGATTATCTTAAACTCAGTTTTCTAAACAACATTTAACCTTCTGTGGAGAGGATTAGAAAGTCATTTTAATCCATGTTTAAAGTAAGTTGGCACATTTTCCTCCCCATCAGAGGGGGAATATTCTCTTTCTTCACTCATAGGCATTTTTAAAATATGTTTCTGCCATTCACTGATGTCTTTCACTACAGCACCAGTTTCTCCATGGAAAAAAAAAAAAAAACACTTTGGAACTCCAATAAGTTCAACATGACAGAGGCCTTGCACACTCCCAAAATGTTTGCCTTGCAAAGCCACATGAAAGGCATCGTCCCTCCCCCTAGCCAGCTTGTTTCAGCATCCCTGCAGCCTGCCAAGATTAATAGAGGTGTAAAAGGCATGTGTTCAACACCGAGCCTATTTATTAAGGAGGGAGGTGAAGAGAAATAAGTGCTAGGAAGGAGCTGTTGAGAGGCAGGATGGTTCTGTTGCTGATAAAACGTAGGGGAAATTTTTTTTTTTTTTTCCCACCAGAAAGAAAGTCAGGATTAGCTAAACAGATTGATGCTTGCATTGTTATCTACAGTGTTTACTAGTGTTATAAAGGAATAAAACATTCAAAAGTGTAAGCGGGTGGGTGGAGTAAAAGTAGCGCAGGTATTTCTTTCTTTCTAGAAAGAAAAATTATTTTGACCTCCCAGATGCCGCATAGATGGCTTCAATCTCTCTATCCATATTTCATGATTAAAACTAGAAAATGGACCCATTGGCTAAATTCCTTGGCTCCCAGAAACACATCCATTTACTTCTAAACAGATTAATCCCCTTACCTGGAATGGGAGACAGATAGATTAACTATATGGATTTTACCATTTAGACCAACAAAATGAGGCTTTGTTCAAAAGAAGGGAGTTTCCCCAACATGGACTCTAAGTGGAGTCATTCCAGACGTCAACACTCCATGTTTCAATCTGGTAGGGTTTCCAGACAAATATTGGTGGTGATAACGACAGTCCCTTCAGCTTCAGTCACACATTAGCAGTGCTGTGCCAAATGCCCTCGACAGACCCTAAAACATTTGCATCAACATCGGAACCAACAAGCAACTAAGGCAGTGTTCAAACAAACGAAAGAAAACACCAAAAAAAAAAAAAAAAAAGGCAGCACTCCTCGATGTCTTCTCTGCTTTAAAATGAGACAAAACCAGTGTCCCAGCCTCTCTGGTCTGTCAAGACTCTCATGCCTTAGATTTGGCTTTGAAGATAGACTGATGATATATTGACCATGGTTTACTAATTCAAAATTAGAAATGTATGGTTTGCTAAAAATAAGTCTACAACCAGCATGTGAAAACACAGGACTGTGCAAGAAAATTCCAGACACATGGCCATCTCAGACTGAGATCTTTTCGTCCACACACATCATTTTTTAAAGGAGGAAACTGAGATAAGTCAAGTAGCTACGTACTGACTAGCCTGGAACCAGGAATTGTACTCTTTGCTCTACTGAGGACTTCTCTCCTTTGTTCTTGACTCAAAACAACAACAACAACAACAACAAAAAACAACCAAGTACCAATGTCATGAATATATCAAGTAATCAGAGCCATAAGGAGAAGAAAACAATGTTCACAGCCAGGAAGAATTCAAAGGTAACTCCTGGATGTAAATACAAGAGAGAAAAACTAGGATAGGATGATTTTGTCCTCAGACACAGCAGGGAAATTATCCAAGATGAAGTCAAAACTATGCAAATGTGATTGGGTGCTGAATGCAAAAATCTTTGAAAGCAATTCTGAGCAGGAGCTGGTGGCTGGGGTCTTAATGAATTCCTTGGTGGATTTCATGTAGCTTACGGAAGAGATATCCTTAGTTCTCAGGCATTTGCTGGGTTGACTCATCAGTGAAGGTCAGCAGATAGAAACGTGTTTGTCTTTTTATGCTCACTTTTCCAATGCCTTTGCAGAAACTAAACGCACCTTGATTGAGAACCTTGATTTTTCTTCTTGCCTTTTGCAGATTCTTGCTGAAAAAATTCTTAATTTCTTTCATCCTCTTCCATCCCCAGTACTTTCTGCATGGAAACATATTGCCTTCTTGTCTTATTTCCCGAGGAGAGAGTCTCTGACTAAGAGTCTTCAAGTGTTTTCAGGAGGGTGTTCAGTAATTGAGAATTAAAGAAACTTTAAACTAGAAGGGGCTGTTAGTTTAGTGATTCCCCACAGGGATGATCCCCACTGGGAAGATTTAGCGAAGTCTGGGGACATTTTTGAGTCACAATTTGTTGTCTCAATTGAGTGGGAGTGGCCGTAGCATCCAGCTTGTATAGTCCAGGCAGGACGCTAAGCATTCTGCAATGCACAGGGCGGCCCCCATAACAAAGAATTCCCCTCAACTGACAATAGTGTCTAGGTTGAGACATGACACCTTCCCTGGTATCTCAGTCGGTAAAGAATCTGCCTACAAAGCAAGAGACCACCTGCAGCGCAGGAGTTCGATCCCCGGTCTGGAAGATCGCCCGGAAAAGGAAATGACAACCCACTCCAGTATTCTTGCCTGGAAAATTCCATGGACAGAGGAGCCTGGCGGGCTACAGTCCATGGGGTCGCAAGGGTGGGACACAACTGAGTGACTGCACCAGCAGAGGTGCAGGGAGGTTAAGCCACGCTCCGCAACGTTAAGCCCAACCCTAAACACTTTGCCTCTTGACTCCCGTTCTAGTGTTCTTTTATCTAATAATTGGAACTACTATTAATATTTGCTTTGTTCATTCTTGAAGCTGGTTCCAATTTTCTACTAACAATCATCAATACTCTCAAAAGAAATGAACTCCATTGTGTTCTCTCAATTTGTTAACATTTCTGAGAACGACAAATCTACCAGCTTAAAAAAAAAAAATAAGAAAAAGTAAGGGAATTGAGTTATACCTTCAATGATCTCTCATTAACATCTGATGAAGGTGAATTCAGAGGGGGTCATAGGCTAATTTATACACTTGCTGCTATTGATATAGTCCAAAAAATGTAGAGCAAACATCTCAAATTTAAGAAACATGAGATGAGAGAGGAAAGCATTAAGAGTATGGAATGTACTTCTCTAGAAGGATTTTCCTAATGAAACAGGCATAAATCCCAGCATCATTCTTTCCTTATCTCTTGTTTTCTGGCTTCTCAGGCAGTGGGGGAGAAATAGGCAACTGGACTCCACTGTGTGAACCTCCCCAGCCACTATCCCTTGGCCTCACGGAGACCATGTGTGCAAACATGTTAGCCGTTCGGTCATGCCCAACTCTTTGCAACCCTTTGGACTTGGGCTGTACCTCGCCAGGTTCTTCTGTCCATGGGATTTTTCAGGCAAGAATACTGGAGTGGGTGACCATTTTCCTCCTTCAGGGGATCTTCCTGACCCAGAGATAGAACCTAAGTCTCCCATATCTCCTGCATTGCAGGCAGATTCTTCACCTGCTGAGCCCAAAACTATGTAAGTTATTCGTTCAAAATAAAATTGTATTTCAACCAAACCATGTTATTGAAAGTTTCAGAAGATTTTACTTCCTGATCTGAATTTCCTGGGTTTTGGTGACCTTGTACTTTTTTCATGATATTAAAATCATATTGATGGAAGAGTCTCCCCTCCAGTACAGGCAGAAATAGCATGGATTCTACACGTTTGAACATATTCTTTAATTTCCTGGCTTCTCATGAGTCAGGGTTCTTCCAAGTTTCAACTTGTCAAATTAAGGATGGAGAGGAGAATGAATTTTCTTTTCTGAGAGTGGCTCCTGAATAACCTCTAGTCATTTAAATTTAAAAAAAATAGTGACCTATACTTCAGCTGTACGTCAACCTTTATACAAACACATTGATTATTCATCTATAACACATGTCCACAATAAGTCTACTCAATAGATTCTCTCCCAATAAGTTACCTGTCCCTAGTTATTTGCAAGGGCTTCCCAGGTGATGCTAGTAGTAAAGAATCCACCTCCCAGTGAAGGAGAAGTATGAGACGTGGGTTTGACCCCTGGGTCAGGAAGATCTCCTGGAGGAGGCCATGGCAATCCACTCCAGTATCCTTGCCTGAAGAATCCCATGGGCAGAGGAGCCTAGCTACAGTTCATAGCGCAAAGAATCAGACACGACTGAAGCGACTTAGCAGGCACTCAGTTATTTGCAAGCAGTTTTCTACAGAAGTTATTAAGAACCTGGGCTTGCAATTTGCCACTGATGTGATGGGCTCTGTGGACTGAGCCTTTTACCTGCAGGATCTGGTGCTGTCTCTCGATAGACTTGTTCAGAATGAAGTTGAGTTCGCAGACACCAACCTGAATAGCTCAGCTCTCATTCACTCTAGCACCTAATGAATAATAACACGCAAAACATTATTGGTTAAATGAATAAATCTGAATCTCCCATTTAGTGTTAGGCCCTTAGAGGAGACTGATGTTGATTTATGTGTGATTCTTTAATTCCAAGCCCAATGTTTGGTAAATATTTGAAGTACAATTAAACAGCTCCTAAAATGAATTTCCCAATTACAAAAAAAAAAAAAAAAGTAATCCTTCTGAACCTCTGGTTTCCAGTATAAAACCTTGACTCACATGGAAATAGTTGAGAAAATGTATATAAAATTGAAAGTCTTAAACAGTAATAGATTTATTTGTATCTTTTTGTTTCCAAAATGTTATATGGTATCTCTAGAATGTCATCCCTGGCCACTTCCTAGCCCTTTCATTCATCCTATCAAACTTTCAGTGTGATCAGCAAACACAGTGAGCCCAAGGTTAAGCTGCCTTGGACCAAGTCTTAGGTCTCTGCCCCTTAAGAGTTGTTATCAGATATTAATACAGTGCTTGATTCCTCTTGTGTGTGGGTTCTTTATCATCAAGTGGAGATAATGTGTGTTCCCACCACAGGCATTCACTGTAAACATTAAAGGCCTTAATATAGCTAAAGCACGTAGAATAAAACTTGGCACAGCAAATGCTATATAGATTAGCTGTAATTCCCAAAGTATTTGTACAATTTTCCCAGATGATATTCCCACATTCAGGTTGTAAACCTCTGTAATGATTATTTAAGGATTCTTTCTCTTTTTACTGTAGCATCTTGCTCAAAGTCTAAAACATTGTGTCATTCACTCAAAACTGAGCTCCTATGTGCCAGCTCTCAATTCTGTAAAGCTCTTATCCTTCAATTCAAAAATGAAGAAATTTAAAAAATTAAAGAAAGAAAGAAAAGGGTAAAATATAAAAGAAAATGGGCATGGTACTATGGGAGCAGGAAGCAAAAGGCAGAAAAGCTAGTTAATTTTGTTGGTGTGTATTGGTGGCTATGCCTGTGGGACTGTGGGAACACGGACTGGGGGAGTGAAGGGGTTGGGTAGGTGGGGACGGCGGGGATGAGGCACAGCTTTTGCAGACGAGGTAGCAGCTGAATTGGATCCTTAAAGACTGTAGGAGAAAAGGAAGTGATCACAGAATATTTTTTTTTTGTAATATGAGCTTTGAGTGGGGAGGGGGTGATAAGAAAGAGAATGACTCTTTTCAAACGCCATATTTTCTTCCCTTTATCAATAATAAGAAAAAAAATATAGCAAACTTGTACCAGTTTTCTAGAATAATGCATTACCAAATATACGTTGTTTTCACTTTTTAATTTTAATATTGGACTGCAGGTGCAGAACGCAATTATTCGTTCAGTCTCTTTCCACTTTCTTATTCAGGATCACAGTCAACATTTAAGTCTATACCTTTATGATATTCACACGCCGAAAATCAGTGTGGACATCTCTGGTTATACATAGCCTAGTGATCACACACTGCTTTTCAAAATCCCTGCTTATGATCACAGCATCTTTATCACTCTTAAGATCGAGTGCATAATGTGGAGGCTCATAGAAGAACGTTGGTGCTTTTTCTGTTTCTTGTTTGTTAAAACTTATAGTTAAATTTGTTTCTTTATTTAAATTATGTATCTCTGGAAGTTGAAGGGCTTCTCTTGAAAATCAGCTAGAAGCTTTAGACTAAGAGCTATTCACGCCTGAGTGATGATCATTTCAGCATATGAATTGATCATATCAAACTTCCCAAGCTGGGAAAATTCTGATTTATTTGAGACACTGCTTTAGTTAGTTGTATGATGGTCATGTGATAAACCAGTCCTCTATAAACAAAATGATTTTTTGTTTCAATGCTGTATAATCTCTCAGAAGGGTTTTATTCAACAATAGGAGATCCAAAATCCAGGTCCAATTTAATTGGGTGTAGTTATTTTAGTAATCGAGACCCAGTCGGGAGAGGGAAATCACATGGTAATTTGAATAAGAAAAGCTGAATATATATATATATATATAAATATTAACTATGTTCTGTGATAGTTGTTCAGTCATGTCCAGTTCTTTGTGACCCTAGGTACTGTAGCTCACCAGACTCCTCTGTCCATGGAATTCCCCAGGCAAGAATACTGGAGTGGGTAACCATTCCCTTCTCCAGGGGATCTTCTCCACCCACCCCGAGACCAGACTTGAGTCTCCTTCATTGCAGGCAGATTCTTTATCATCTGAGCAACCAGGGAAGCCCATTATTAACTGTAATGGTAGCGTAAATTATAAAAGAGAAAAAAGTAACACTCTAGGGAATATTTGATTGAAGAAGGAAATGGCAACCCACTCCAGTATTCTTGCCTGGAGAATCCCAGGGACAGAGGAGCGTGGTGGGTTGCCATCTAGGGACTTGCACAGAATCAGACACGACTGAAGCAACTTAGCAGCAGCAGGGAATATTTGAGGGCTGAGGGATGGTATCTAAGGGAGGAACAACTTGGAGGACAGAATGGGGAGCTGACGGCATCCTTAAGACTGGGACTTTGAGATCTTCTTGTAGAAGATGTGGTTGCAGCTGCAGTAGGCTGTGAAGGAGTACTGTGGGTTACCCAGGCCAGAAAAAGTCCAGTCAATAACAATTAGGAGACTCCCTTCAGGAGTGCAGGGAGACCAGGGTCCGCAGGTGTGCACACAGCAAGATTCTGGGTTTTAGAAGTCTGTTCACCAGTGGGATTTTGCAAGAACTGGTGTGCAGCTATCCGGGGACGATCACAGAGAAGGATCACTAGGCTGGCACCAGGACTATAAGCTCTTTGAGGGATTGCATGCTCTAGAACAGAGCATCTCTGGGAGGGGTATGGCAAAAGCCAGGGAAAACAGGAATGATAGCATGCTATAATTGGAAAGATAACTTGCAAAGTTCCCCAGTACCTCCGCTGCAAGTGTAACATTGTGCTCCTTGAAATAAAAACATACATTTGGAGGCATTCAGCCCAATATCACACACAGTGTAGGTAGTGAGGGACTGATTCTGATGTGATAGACAATAATCTGATATCTGGAGCAATGATCTCCTCAGATTGCCCAGCTGAGGTAGAAATCAATAGCAAAAGTATCTCCTGCATATTATTATCATATTATAATATGTTATTATAATATAATAATGTAGGGTTAATATATTACCAATTATCACTAATGTTTACATAATTATTATATATACAGTCCATAGGGTCTCTAAGAGTCAGACACGACTGAGCGACTTCACTTTCTCTTTTTGCCTTCATGCATCAGAGAAGGAAATGGCAACCCACTCCAGTGTTCTTGCCTAGAGAATCCCAGAGATGGGGGAGCCTGGTGGGCTGCCGTCTATGGGGTCTCACAGAGTCAGACACGATGGAAGCAACTTAGTAGCAGCATTCATATATAATGAAATGTAATTACATATTATAATATATATGAAATATTAATAAGGCTTATAATATTTAAGAAATAGAGGAAAACAATAGAATGGGAAAGACTAGAAATCTCTTTAAGAAAATGAGAGATATCAAGGGAATATTTCATGCAAAGATGGGCTCAATAAAGGACAGAAATGGTAAGGACCTAACAGAAGCAGAAGATATTAAGAAGAGTGGGCAAGAATATACAGAAGAATTGTACAGAAAAGATCTTCATGACCCAGATAATCACGATGGTGTGATCACTCATCTAGAGCCAGACATCCTGGAATGTGATGTTAAGTGGGCCTTAGAAAGCATTACTATGAACAAAGCTAGTGGAGGTGATAGATTTCCAGTTGAGCTATTTCAAATCCTGAAAGATGACACCATGAAAGTACTGCACTCAATATGCCAGCAAATTTGGAAAACTCAGCAGTGGCCACAGGACTGGAAAAGGTCAGTTTTCATTCTAATCCCACAGAAAGGCAATGCCAAAGAATGCTCAAACTACTGCACAGTTGTACTCATCTCACACGCTAGTAAAGTAATCCTTAAAATTCTCCAAGCCAGGCTTCAGCAATACGTGAACTGTGAACTTCCAGATGTTCAATCTGGTTTTAGAAAAGGCAGAGGAACCAGAGATCAAATTGCCAACATCTGCTGGATCATTAAAAAGCAAGAGAGTTCCAGAAAAACGTCTATTTCTGCTTTATTGACTATGACAAAGCCTTTGACTGAGTGGATCACAGTAAACTCTAAAAATTCTGAAAGAGATGGGAATACAGACCACCTGACCTGCCTCTTGAGAAACCTATATGCAGGTCAGGAAGCAACAGTTAGAACTGGACATGGAACAACAGACTGGTTCCAAATAGGAGGAGTACGTCAAGGCTGTATATTGTCACCCTGCTCATTTAACTTATATGCAGAGTACATCATGAGAAATGCTGGGCTGGAAGAAGCACAAACTGGAATCAAGATTGCCGGGAGAAATATCAATCACCTCAGATATGCGGATGACACCACCCTTATAGCAGAAAGTGAGGAAGAACTAAAGAGCCTCTTAATGAAAGTGAAAGTGGAGAGTGAAAAATTTGACTTAAAGCTCAACATTCAGAAAACGAAGATCATGGCATCTGGGCCCATCACTTCATGGGAAACAGATGGGGAGACAGAGGAAACAGTGGCTGACTATTTTTCTGGGCTCCAAAATCACTACGGATGGTGATTGCAAGCGTGAAATTAAAGATGCTTGCTCCTTGGAAGGAAAGTTATGACCAAACTAGATAGCATATTAAAAAGTAGAGACATTGCTTTCCCAACAAAGGTCCGTCTAGTCAAGGCTATGGTTTTTCCAGTGGTCATGTATAGATGTGAGAGTTGGACTATAAAGAAAGCTGAACACCGAAGTATTGATGCTTTTGAACTGTGGTGTTGGAGAAGACTCTTGAGAGTCCCTTGGACTGCAAGGAGATCCAACCAGTCCATCCTAAAGGAAATCAGTCCTGGATGTTCATTGGAGGGATTGATGCTGAAATTCCAATACTTTGGCCACATGATGAGAAGAGCTGACTCATTGAAAAAGACCCTGATGCTGGGAAAGATTGAGGGCAGGAGGAGAAGGGGACGACAGAGGATGAGATGGCTGGATGGCATTACCGACTATGGATATGGGTTTGGGTAGACTCTGGGAGTTGGTGATGGACAGGGAGGCCTGAAGTGCTGATGTTTGTGGGTTGCAAAGAGTCGGACATGACTGAGCAACTGAACTGAACTGAATTATATAATTATAATTATTTAAATATATTCATATATAAATAAATGTAATTATATATTATAATATATATTATTATATAAGCAGTTGTACCAACTTGGGCACCAACTTTTGCTTCCCAACTTATACCTCTTTTGCAATGGATTACACAAGATACCCCTGATTACAGAAAATGAGGAAACTCAAAGCAACGTGCATCACAGTATTAAGAATATATGATGGTTCCATGTGTCTGTAGCATAGTATGAACTGAGGACAATCAAAAGTTGAATCAGAAAGTAATCACGGGGGCTTGACTGCAAACTGTTTCCTATGCTTTATAAAGGAACTTGATTTTAATGTCAATATAGAGAATATGGCAGAAACTCTTTAGAGATCACCAAAACATGTGTGCAATCTTCTGTATTACGCTCAGGTGAAATGCAACTAGCTTTTAAAAATGGAATGTCAAAGTGATGCCATTCTATTTTGAGTCAAGTAAGAGCTGGTGTAACTTCTCCAACCATATGGTTTGAAGCCAAGAACTTTAGAGGTAGAACTGCAAAATGGAAACCATCAGGTCTCTGAGTCGTGGCTTGGAGCAGGGACCTACAGAGGACAGTGAATCTGGGACATGTCTGATTGTGACATCGGTGATAAATCTGCATTTTGGTTGTTAAGTCCCTGTGATTTAGGAATTTGTTACTGGAACAACAAGCCAACACTACGTACTGATTACCTTATTCCTATAGGATTCTGCAATACTCTTTGCATTATGGTAAGCGTAGTGACGGTGAAATGTTACTGATAAATGAGCTACTACTTGATGCATAAAAAATTACAATAACATAAAATCCGAGAATTTCTCTTATGTGTACCAAAAAAGGCATCCAGTTCATGACTCTTCTTGACACACTGACCACTCTAAATGAACCGTGAAGCATATTCACAAACACAGTGGCTGAGAGAAGCTTCCTGAGTCACTGAGTTTTATGACAGGACGGGACGACACTGAGAACAGTCCTGGTGGGGGAAAGTGGTTATCCCAGCTGAAGATGGATTGAGTAGAGCCCTCGCTTCTCACCATGCACCTGCAAGTGTTCTGGCTAGTCACGTTACACAGAAAGACACAATCACGGTCCCAAACCACAACGCCTTGGCACAGATATTACTTAATTACCTGTTAATGCAGTCACTGAGATCTGGAAACACGGGTATTTTCAAAGGTCAAGAAGATACAGGGAAATTCCTGGAAAAGGAATTGCTGACACCTCGCACAGGAAAGCTGGGCAGAAGTTACAAGTATGGTTATCTTATTTCAAATCAGTCACAGGTACGATCTGCCTTGCTGCCTCCAGAGTATTCCAAGATCCTTGTGCATGCACGTTAAGCCGTTTCAGTCGTGTCCAACTCTTTGTGACCTCATGGACTATAGCTCACCAGGCCCCTCTGTCCACGGGATTCTCCAGGGAAGAACACTGGGGTGGGTTGCCATTCCCTCGTCTAGTGGATCTTCCCACCCCAAGGATCGAACCCACATCTGTTCCATCTCCTGCATTGGCCGGCAGATTCTTTACCAGTAGTGCCACCTGGGAAGCCCTCCACCATCTTTGTTGCTTCATAAAAACAGTATCCTTTCTGTGTAACTGTAATAAAAGTGAAAGTGAAAGTGTCTCAGTCGTGTCCAGCTCTTTGCGACCGCATGGACTATACAGTCCATGGAATGCTCCAGGCCAGAATACTGGAGTGGGTAGCCTTTCCCTTCTCCAGGGGATCTTCCCAATCCAAGGATGGAACCCAGGTCTCCCGCATTGCAGGAGGATTCTTTACTGGCTGAGCCACCAGGGAAGCCCGTGTAACTGTAATAATCATACATCATTTGATATAATTAATAAATACTGTTTCCATTAACTCTTTTCCTGTATCCTTTCTGGTTTCTTTTTTTCTCCCTAGTTTTTTTTTTTATGTTCTATTTTTTTACGTGTCTCAAATAAAAGTTAAAACTTTGAATCAATATTTAGAAATGTATTTCAGCATTATATAGTTAGACTTATATATTTTAATAACAATAGCAAATATTTATATAACACTAGGTGATAGGCACATTTTGAAGCACTTCACACATACAGATTTATTTACTCTTCACAAGCTTATAATGATAGGTACTATAATTTTCTGCATTTAACGTATGAAGAAGGTGAGGCACCTAGAAGTTAAGTAATTGGCTCAACTCACATAGTTACTAAGGTGATGCTGCAAGGATTTGAGCCCTGATAATTTTTACTCCAAAATTATTTCTTTTAATTATAGAATTTGGCCTCTTTGAGAGTCTAATAAATGGAACAGCAGTGACAAATTATCACAAAGTATAGCCTTAAAATTCTATTTAATCATCCACATCAAAGATTCTATTTATTAATTGGTCTTTCTTAAAAATATCTTAAACTTTATAGCTTGAGACATGGCATCTATCTGAAAGCTTAAACATATCCAATCTTCAGGTCATAATTTAGTCACTGCCGTATGTTCAGTTTTCTTTCATTTTGCCCTCTCATTTTGCAACTCATTGAAGTCTTCAAGATTTGTGACAGGGTTTAAAACATCAAGTATACTTTCACTTGATTGATCATTTAACTTTTTTTTTTTTTTTTAAGGAGAGACATGGGGAGAGCTTGGAAATAAATTTCACATTAAATTATTAGGTTAGAGTAGCAACTGTGAGGGTTGCCGGCTTTCTCTAAAAGGATATTAATCAAGACAGGCACCTTTTCATTATATCATCCTATGATATAAAGATTTTTGAGTGTGTATATTTTAAAATATACACATTTATTCATGTTTGCACAAATTTGTTGGGCTTCCCTGGTGGCTCAGTGGTAAAGATTCCATCTGTGAATACAGGAGATGCAAGTTTGGTCCTTGAATTGGGAAGATCCCCTGGAGAAGGAATGGCAACCCACTCCAGTATTCTTGCCTGCAGAATCCCATGGACAGAGGAGACTGATGGGATGGTCCATGGGGTTGCAAAAGAGTCAGACACGACTTAGTAACTAAAAAACAAAACATTAGTCAGGGAAAAAAAAAAATATCCGCACAACTGAATTCATGCACAAGCACAAAACAATTTAAAAATTAGAATAATTCAGTAAAGAGGAATGAAATTCTTCAAAACAGTAAGTACTCTGTGCCAAGTTGGGCCTGAGGTTGAGGGTTGAGACAGAATGTCTAGAGAAGTGTTTTTTTCCTCAGTTGATACATTAAATTCTATTCACATAATTTATAACTTTGCATTTTGACACTGGAACAGCTTATGTTGTTAATATGCACCAATTGTTACATCATCAATTCATAAAAGAGACTAGTCTATTATATAAAACAATGATTTTTAATAGGTTTGAATTGCTTGCTTTTAAACAAGGGAATTATCACACAAAAAATATGGCCTAAAGAAAATATAATCCATAGAGTAGGCAGGTATTGTTACTGAATAGCTTGTCCATTTCCTTTTTAAAATGAATAATTGTAGGCTTTTATTGGTTTAGTTTTCATCTGTTTGAAAATCCTTTCCCCTCCTTTTTGGTTGGTTTGTTTGTTTTAAAGACCAGCACCACAGGGAGAACAGTAAAGCATAGCTTTTCTGAAAAGTCTTTTGTGTCTGTTCATCTTGGTTAAGGAATTAATCCCAGACCTGACTGTTTGTATGACAATGTTGATATCTGATTCTGTCACTCAAAGGAAAATAGGAAACTTTCTCTTGGCATCGGTTATTTTATACTTCCCCAGATTGAATAAGATACAGACACCACAACTCTGAATTTTATTTTTCCCTAGGAAGAATGACTACCTCTGACAATTTAAAGCCTTATATTATTAATACACCATTGAATATTTATTTGAAAAGATTCCAAATTCAGGTGGAACTAAACCAAAAGTTTCTGGGTCTGGTCTTCTAATTAACATAATTAAATTTTAAGTCATGTTGCCCTTTATTCACATCTTGTGCTTTTATTTTTATTTCTGCTACCTTTCTATTTCTAATCTTCTTCTTCATCTATGCTATTTAGATCCCTTTATTTAGATGACATAATAGTATCATAAGTATTGTAAAAGAAAGATGTGATAAACAACTGTATTTTATCCTATAATAACTTTAGTTAAGTATTTCATTTACCACTTTTAAAATTAGAAAAATTTGGTTCAAAAACTTCCTGATTTCACTGTCACAACTACATAAAGATTATATGTAAACTGGGGAATAATCTGAGAAATAGCTTAGTAACTTGCAGTTAAAAAAAAAAATGCAAGTAGACAGAAGGCTATACTTGCACATGAAAGCCCACTTATCTCTTACAGAACTTATTTGTTTTATCTGATAAATAATGTAAAAGAACTTTAAAAGTTGTGAAGTGTTATATAAAGAAAAAGAGATTTTTTAAAACATTCCCAGTGCCAGCTATGTAAAATCTCCATGTGTATATTTAGCCCATAAAAACGTTGAAGATTCATTACCTTTTATTCAAGAATTATATTTTCTTCTTCTGTGCTTTGCAAAATTTCACCAGTATTTTCATTCCAAGCTTCTTTTCCCATTGTAAACTCCTGGAGTTCACATAAGAAGTTTTATCTACTAATAGACTATAGTAAGTAGTCAGCAATATTTGCAGAATAAATGAAAATCTGTTGTTGTTACACAAGGTATATATATATATATTTCCCTCTAACTTCCTCCATGTTCTGTCCAGAAAGTACCAACAAATTGCCATCATCACAAAAGTGAACAGAGGACTTAATCTGGGGGAATAGTCCAGAATGGAAATAATGATTTATCATTTGATGCATGGTAGATACACAATAGATAGTTCTTAAAATACTGCTCAAAAATAATTGCTAATAGATTTGCAGACTTTTCAAAAAGCTGTTGAGCATTACTCTTCATACTTTAATCTCCCGTCACTTGAGCAAACTTTCTAATGTTGGGGAATGGAGGAACAGAATGAGTAATCTTCAACAATTGCCTCCTGGACAGGAAGCAGGGAGATTTCCCTCCAGGAAGCACAGTCTTGGCTCAGGATAAGCATTTCCTGTTTCTCTTGTTTTGTAGCCTTTTGTTAATCATGTTTGGTTAGGTCACCTGTCTGGATATCCATATCCTCTGATGCTGAGGTTTCTAGGGTTGTGCCGCTGAGCCTTGAACAAGTGACACTGATCGCTTTCTGAAATTTGCCTACATTTTGAGCTTTTTGGTTTGCTGTTGAGACTCGTCATGCTCAGATGACAGGCTTTCTTAGCATGCATGATTCTGACTTTGAGGCCACTCTTGTTCTCTCTGAACTTGAGACCATTCTAATTGGTTCCCTCTAAACTTGGACCTCTCTGATCGGTTCCCTCTGATTTTAAACAACTCTGATTGGGTCCCCCTGAGTTAGACACACTGATGGGTTCCTTTTGGTCCCAAAGTCAGCTCTCCCTCTCTTTTATCCTGTGGTTGGGTCCGCCTTCCTATCCTGGCTGAAATGGGACTTGACTCATGGAGTACACATGAAGATAGCTTCATTCCTGGTCTGCCTTGTGTCACATCTTGTGCAGACACCTTCAGAGAACTGTGAGACTGGTTCACAGATTGAAGAATGAGAGTAATAAGGAAGGTTAAAGAACAGAAATTATTTAGCCTGAGAATGTGAAGTCTGAAGGACAGCTTAATAATGGTCTCCAATTATGCTGCAAGTTCTGTTAACATCTTAGTGCTGCAAATTGCAACCAGCTGCTTTTATTCTGTTTTGAGGATGGAAATCATGGGTATAGTGTCAATTATAGCACAAGAGATCAGGGTTAGGCAAAAAAAAAAATTTATATATATATATACACACACACACACAGATATATATATATATATGTAAAATTTCCTGTTAGAATTAACTTGCAGCTGTCTCCATACAAACAAAAAATATGGATTGACATGAATTTAATCTCATTTTCTTCATTTTCTTACAGTGAATAGGAATATTGAACTCTGAGCTGCTACGATTTTCAGCTGGCTCACAGTAACAATGTTTAAGGTCATCTGCTTTCTAGATGATACAAAGATTGAAGGGGATATGGACACTTGGAACTTCCACCATTGGCTCCTCCCATTTCTCCAGCTTGCCCTCCCGCACCCCTTTATACTTTTACTTTTCTGCTTCAAGTACTGTGCTTAGGATATAAGAGCTGAATAAGATAATGTATCTGTTCTAGGTGCCAATTAACATGGGGCTTATTTTCAGGTTTTGTTCAAACTTTATTCAAGTTTCTTGAACTCTTTATGACCCCATTGACTGCACCACCCCAGGCTTCCCTGTCTTTCACTGTCTCTCGGAGCCTGCTCAAACTTCATGTATATTGAGTCAATGATGCCACCCAGCCATCTCATCCTCTGTCACCCTCTTATCCACCTTTCCTCCATCTTTCCCAGTATCAGGGCCTTTTCCAATGAGTTGGTTCTTCACATCAGGTGGCCACAGTATTGGAGCTTCAGCTTCAGCATCAGTCCTTCCAGTGACTATTCAGGGTTGATTTCTTTTAGGATGGACCGGTTTGATCTCCCTGCTGCTGCTGCTACTGCTGCTAAGTCACTTCAGTTGTGTCCGACTCTGTGTGACCCCACAGATGGCAGCCCACCAGGCTCTCCCACCCCTGGGATTCTCCAGGCAAGAACACTGGAGTGGGTTGCTATTTCCTTCTCCAATGCATGAAAGTGAAAAGTGAAAGTGAAGTCGCTCAGTTGTGTCTGACTCTTAGCAACCCCATGGACTGCAGCCTACCAGGCTCCTCCATCCATGGGATTTTCCAGGCAAGAGTACTGGAGTAGGGTGCCATTGCCTTCTCCAGATCTCCCTGCAGTCAAGGTGAAACTGTTTACCACAGATTGGTACTTGAACCCACGTGGCTGGGACTTGAATCCAGTCAAAATCCTGTTTGGGACTTTAACCCATGTGGCTGGGAATCAAACCCAGCCAAAATCCACAGTACCTCGTTTCAGCACCTTAATGAAGTTTGGGTTCTTGATGTCTCCTCACAGAAAGAATTCAGTGAGAGACAAAGTGATAGGTAAGGAGTGGATTTATTCAGATACAGAGAGAAGCACACTCCACAGAGTGTGGGCCATCTCAGAAGGCAAGTGCAGAAACCCTGAAATTTGACATCGAACCCAGGGATCGAACCCAAGTCTCCCATACTGCAGGAAGATGCCTTACCATCTGAGCCACCAGGGAATATTTTAGAAGTTACATAAACCACTAAATAACAAAATCAATAGGGAAAAAGGAGATAAAATTTCAGTTACCTGCTTCCTTCTTTCCTCAGATTATAACACTTAATATGCAACCCAGACCAAGACTTAGAAAAGGACGGATGTAGGGACACTCTCCTATGATGCTAAGGGGCTCATAAAGTACTATAATCAGGGGTGGAGAAGGCACAACAGAAGGAGTTCATGTCAGACAGGGAATGCCTTCAGTGCAGTTTCAGTATCGTCAGTCATGTCCCATGCTTTGTGACCTCATGGACTGCAGTACGCCTGGCTTCCCTGTCCACAACTAACTCCTGGAGTCAACACACACTCACGTCCATTGAGTCCGTGATGCCATCCAACCATCTCATCCTCTGTCGTCCCCTTCTCCTCCCGCCTTCAATCTTTCCCAGCATCAGGGTCTTTTCCAAAGAGTCAGCTCTTCGCATCAAGTGTCCAAAGTATTGGAGTTTCAGCTTCAACATCAGTCCTTCCAATGAACACCTAGGACTGATCTCCCTTAGAAGGAACTGGTTGGATCTCCTTGCAGTCCAAGGGACTCTCAAGAGTCTTCTCCAACACCACAGTTCAAAAGCATCAATCCTTCAGTGCTCAGCTTTCTTTACAGTCCAACTCTTGCATCCATACATGACTACTAGAAAAACCATAGCCTTGACTAGACAGACCTTTGTTGGCAAAGTAATATCTCTGCTTTTTAATATGCTGTCTAGGTTGGTCATAACTTTCCTTCCAAGGAGTAAGAATCCTTTAATTTCATGGCTGAAATCACCATCTGCAGTGATTTTGGAGCCCAGAAAAATAAAGTCTGACACTGTTTCCCCATCTATTTGCCATG
Organism: Ovis aries; assembly: GCF_016772045.2. Classification (NCBI taxonomy): domain Eukaryota; kingdom Metazoa; phylum Chordata; class Mammalia; order Artiodactyla; family Bovidae; genus Ovis; species Ovis aries. The sequence goes on from NC_056060.1 coordinate 94,887,021, forward strand.
AAGTGATGGGACCAGATGCTATGATCTTATTTTTCTGAATGTTGAATTTTAAGCCAACTTTTTCACTCTCCTCTTTCACTGTCATCAAGAGGCTTTTTAGTTCTTCAGTTTCTGCCATAAGGGTGGTGTCATCTGCATAGCTGACGTTATTGATATTTCTCCTGGCAATCTTGATTCCAGTTTGTGCTTCCTCCAGCCCTGTGTTTCTCATGATGTACTCTGCAGAGAAGTTAAAAAAGCAGAGTGACAATATACAGCCTTGACATACTCCTTTTCCTATTTGGAACCAGCCTGTTGTTCCATGTCCAGTTCTAACTGTTGCTTCCTGACTTGCATACAGATTTCTCAAGAGGCAGGTCAGGTGGTCTGGTATTCCCATCTCTTTCAAAATTTTCCACAGTTTATTGTGATCCACACAGTCAAAGGCTTTGGCATAATCAATAAAGCAGAAGTAGATGTTTTTCTGGAACTCTCTTGTTTTTTCGATGATACAACAGATGTTGGCAATTTGATCTCTGGTTCCTCTGCCTTTTCTAAAACCAGATTGAACATCTGGAAGTTCATGGTTCACATATTGCTGAAGCCTTGCTTGGAGAATTTTGAGCATTACTTTACTAGTGTGTGAGATGAGTGCCATTGTGCAGTAGTTTGAGCATTCTTTGGCATTGCCTTTCTTTGGGATTGGAATGAAAACTGATCCTTTCCAGTCCTGTGCCCACTGCTGAGTTTTCCAAATTTGCTGGCATATTAAGCGCAACACTTTCAGAGCATCATCTTTTAGGATTTGAACTCTTTAGTTACCTTAATTGAAACCTATCACTTATTTTTATCCTATATAAATTTCTAAGCATTTATTAGAAGTTTCATCTTCTCCTTTGCCTTTCATTTTTCTTCTTTTCTCAGCTATTTGTAAGGCCTCCTCAGAAAACCTTTTTTGTCTTTATGCATATCTTCTTCTTGGGGATGGTTTTGATCACAGCCTCATGTACAATGTTATGAACATCCACCCACAGTTCTTCACGCACTTTATCAGATCTAAACCCTTGAATCTATCTGCCATCTCCTCTGTATAATCATAAATTGATTTGATTTAGGTCATATCTGAATGGTCTAGGGGTTTTCCCTACTTTCTTCAATTTAAGTCTGAATTTTGCAAATAAGGAGTTCATGACCTGAGCAACAGTCAGCTCCAAGTCTTGTTTTTGTGGACTGTATAGAGCTTCTCCATCTTTGACTCCAAAGAATATAATCAACCTGATTGTGTACAGTTGTCTCTTGCATCGTTGGAAGAGGTTGTTTGCTATGACCAGTGCGTTCTCTTGGCAAAACTCTTGTTAGCCTTGGCCCTGTTTCATTTTGTACTCCAAGGCTAAATTAGCCTGTTACTCCAGGTATCTCTTAACTTCCTACTTTTGTATTCCAGTCTTCTATGATGAAAAGGACGGCTTTTAGGTCTTTTAGGTCTTCATAGAACTGTTCAACTTCATCTTTCTTGGCATTAGTGAATGGGGCATAGGCTTGGATTACTTTGATATTGAATGGTTTGCCTTGCAGTTGAATAGAGATTGTTCTGTTGTTTTCGAAATTGCACCCAAGAACTGCATTTCAGACTCTTGTGTTGACTGTGAGGGAAACGAATCACTTTCTTCTAAGTGATTCTTGCCCGTTTAGAGGGGCAAGAGGTAATGGTCATCTGAATTAAATTCACCCATTCTGGTCCGTTTTAGTTCACTGATTCCTAAATTGTCAGTGCTCACTCTTGCCGTCTCTTGCTTGACTACATTCAGTGTATCTTGATTCATGGACTTAGCATTCCACGTTCCTATGCAATAGTCTTCTTTACAACATCAGACTTTACTTCCATCACCAGTCACATCCACAACTGGGTGTTGTTTTAACTTTGGCTCATTCTCTTCATTCTTTCTGGAGCTATTTCTCCACTCTTCTTCAGCAGCATATTGGGCACCTACTGACCTGGGGAGTTCATCTTTCAGTGTCATATCTTCTGCCTCTTCATACTGTTCAAGGGATTCTCAGGGCAAGAATACTGAAGTGGTTTGTCATTTCCTTCTCCAGTGGACCACGTTTTGTCAGAACTCTCCACCATGACCCACCCGTCCGTCTTTGGTGGCCCTACATGGCATGGCTCATAGTTTCATTGAATTAGACAAAGCTGTGATCCATGTGATGTTTGGTTAGCTTTCTGCGACTGTGGTTTTCAGTCTCTCTGCCCTCTGATGGATGAAGATAAGAGGTTTGTGGAAGTTTCCTGATGGGAAAGACTGGCTGTGGGGAAATCTGGGTCTTGTTCCGTTGGGCAGGGTCATGCTCAGTAAGCCTTTAATCCAATTGTCTGTTGATGGGTGGACTGTGTTCCTTCCCTATAGTTTGGTCTGAGGCCAACCTAGGGTAGACGTAATGGCCTTAATGGCAACCTCTTTCAAAAGGGCTTATGCCAGCAAGCCCAGTGGCTCCCAGGACTTGTAGTCACTACATGGTGGAGTGGAAGGACATGGGCACATTCTCTCACAAAGAATAGCAAGGAGAGATAAGAAAGCCTTCCTAAGCAATCAAAGCAAAGAAATAGAGGAAAACAATAGTATGGGGAAGACTAGAGAGCTCTTCAAGAAAATTAGAGATACCAAGGGAACATTTAATACAAAGATTGGCTCAATTAAGAAGAGAAACAGTATGGCCCTAACAGAAGCAGAAGATATTCAGAAGAGGAGGCAAGAATACACAGAAGAACTGTACAAAAAGGATCTTAATGATCCGGATAACCACAATGCTGTGATCACTCACCTAGAGCCAGACATCTTAGAATGTGAAGTCAAGTGGGCCTTAGGAAATATCAATATGAATAAAGCTAGTGGAGGTGATGGACTTCCAAATGGGTGATTTCAAATCCTAAAAGATGATGCCACACTCTATAAACCAGCAAACTTGTAAAATTCAGCAGTGGTCACAGGACTGGAAAAGGTTAGTTTTCATTCCAATCCCAAAGAAAGACAATGCCAAGGAATGTTCAAATACACAACTGCACTCATCTCACACACTTAGCAAAATAATGCTCAAAATTCTCCAAGCCAGGCTGCAACAGTATGTGAACTGAGAAATTCCAGATATTCCAGCTGGATTTAGAAAAGGCAGAAAACCAGAGATCAAATTGCCAGTATCCACTGGATGATCAAAAAAGCAAGAGAGTTCCAGAAAAACATCTACTTCTGCTTCTTTGGCTACTCCAAAGCCATTAACTGTGTGGATCACAACAAGCTGAAAAATTCTACAAGAGATGGAAACACCAGACCATCTTACCTGCCTCCTGAGAAATCTGTATGCACTTCAAGGAGCAACAGTGAGAACTGGATATGGAACAAAGAACTGGTTCCAAAATGGGAAAGGAGTACATCAAGGCTGTATACTGTCACCTTGCTTATTTAACTTATATGCGAAGTACATTGTACGAAATGTTTGGCTGAATGAAGCACAGGCTGGAATCAAGATGCTGGGAGAAATAACCTCAGACATGCAGATGACACCACCCTTATAGCAGAAAGTGAAGAGGAGCTAAAAAGCCTCTTGATGAAAGTGAAAGAGGAGAGTGAAAAAGTTGGCTTAAAGCTCAATATTCAGAAAATGAAGATCATGACATCAGATTCCATCACTTCATGGCAAATAGATGAGGAAACAGTGGAAACAATGACTGACTTTATTTTCTTGGGCTCCAAAATCACTGCAGATAGTGACTGCAGCCATGAAATTAAAAGATGCTTTCTCCTTGGAAGAAAAGCTATGACCAACCTAGACCGCATATTAAAAAGCAGAGACATTAGTTTCCTGTCAGAGGTCTAGCTATTCAAAGCTATGGTTTCTCCAGTGGTTATGTATGGATGTGAGAATTGGACCATGAAGAAAGTTGAGTGAAGAAGAATTGATGTTTTTGAACTGTTGTGTTGGAGAAGATCCCTGAGAGTCCCTTGGATTTCAATGAGATCAAGTTAGCCCATCCTAAAGGAAATCAGTCCTAAAGATTCATTGGAAGGACTGAAGCTGAAACTCCAATACTTTGGCCACCTGATGTAAAGAACTGACACCTTAGAAAAGACCCTGATGCTGGGAAAGATTGAAGTCAGGAGGAGAAGAGGAAAACTGAGGATGAGATGATTGGATGGCATCACCTACATGAGGGAGATGAGTCAGAGCAAACTACAGGAGTTGGAGATGGACAGGGAAGCCTGGCGTGTTGCTATCCATGGGATCGCAAAGTGTCATACTCAACTGAGCAACTGAACTGAATTGATTAGGAGTTTAGCTCTTAATTATTAGATGTCCAGTCTCTGCACAAGAAATTCTCTGACTCCTCACCTTCTTATTTTTCTGTTTTCATTTTAGGATTTTTTTTTTCAATCAATTCATGTGAATTCTGAAAATATTTTTGAGGATTTATAATCTAATATATATCACCTATTGCATGAGAGCTAGGCTGAACATATACACATTTTCTTCTTCAAAATTACCTGTTAGATTACATTGAGCCAAATCTCAAAAAACAGTAAAAGCTATTTCTTTAAGTGACCTGAAGGAGTATCACCCATGAGGTTGATGATGCTGTTATGCTAATGTTCTTACTAGCACTCCTAAGGCAGACAAGGGCCTGCTCACGAAGACAAGCCAAAATGGTGAGTTAGTTTATTACCATATAGAGAGACTTGACTCCTTTCTATCAGAAGGCTTGCTTTGTTTTTTTAGAAAATTTGTATTAAATCCTTTGCTATCAAAAAGTATTCTGTCTCTTCCACGTCAGCCTTATGGGCATTGTGGTTAAAAGGATGGATTCTCTGTTCCAATAGTCCAGGGCATGGTGGCCTGGGGATTACCTAACAATGCGGATCAGACTAGATCACAAGCAAAGATTACTAGGGGCTTCCAGCTGGCACTTTTGTTCGTCTACTACCTGAAAACACTCCCTCGACTGAACGCGTTGGTCAGAGTCAGAGTTCCTCTGCCCCCTTTCGCTTCCATATCTACAAAGTGCCTCTCTTTTGAGGATCAGCCAGATCTCTAGAAAGGTCCCAACATTTTAGACTTTTCAGACTTAAGGCCATACTCAACACCCTTTCAAAATCTCTGCATTTGTATTGTCTCTAGAGCTTTTCCCAGCTCTGTTGTCGTTGTTCCATTGCCCATTCGTGTCTGACTCTTTGCCACCCCATGGACTTCCGAATCATGATTATCCGTCCAAGCACACCAACAGTTACAGTTGTGCTTCTGGATACACGGTGCACTCAAGTGCTTAGCAAGTTTCCTAGGAGATTCTGAGACTCACCCCAGGTTTAGAAACTGAAGCTAGGGAACTTTCCATTGATCGTGAGCCTTTTAAAATATGACTCAATAGAAATGAACCTATAAAGTTTTGTTAGCATGCTTGAGGATGTTCTACCATTGTGTGCTAGACATCCCCGCTATTTTGGTTAGGTTGGCATGTGAAAGTGTCCATCACTCTTGTCCTCCAATCTGTAAATTCCTGTCTCTATCTCATCCTCATCCCTTCACGTTCTAAGAAAGAAGTGCTTCTCTGCAAACTTTTGGGCTTGAGCCACACACCTTTGTCCCAGAGCTGTATGCTAAGCCACATTTCATTTGGGTTGACTGTTACACCTCTTCCAGAAGCAAGATAGAGAAAGTGTACAAACATTCAGTGTGAAACGTAATTTGTAGTAACATCAAGAATAAAAGGAAATATGTCCATTTGATATTTGGTCTTCAGGAAAATAAAATTTTCAAAAAATTTGAAAATTATTAATTATTGCTATTAATTATTGCTTGTTCATGATGCATAAGGGCTTGATCTTTAAGAAGTTTAGAACCTTACTGCATGATATAATAAGTAAAGGAAATGACATTTTTGACAACAATAACAGCAACAAAATTCAACACAACAAAAGAAGTCCTGGAAACAAAAATATAGTAGGCGTTTTATAAAAGTTTATTAAGTGAAAATGAGCAAGTACATGAATGAGCGAATAGCCTGAGGTTAATAGACAAACTGATGGTAGAGACAATGTTTTAGAATTTTAGAGTAAGGAAATAGTATTTTAGACTCTCAGATTCCAGAAAGCTTTCAGGAAAAGGCAAAAAGTCAAATGGAACAAAATACGAAATATTAGCGGAGATAGGTTAAAATACTATATAAATATTCAAATTTTTTGTAGGACTAGTTAAATCACGGCCAGTTTTTTGTAGTGTTCATTTACCTAACGAAAGGAAACAACTACTTAAAATTTACATACAAACAGAACTGAGCAGAGAATTAGAAAATGTAAAGGCAGTTTTTTTCAACCTACAATATTTTCCTTTCTTAATTTTGTTTTTGGATTAACACACTGTGGCAGAGAATTATTTTAAAAGCATCATTTGTCAAAGTTCCCAACAAAGCCCTTCACAAATAAACCGATCGAGGGAGACAAGACAATAATGGGTCTATCGTTTCAGTAAAAGTGATGCTACACTTGCAGACAAAGTCACTTCCAATTGCTTAATGACCTTTGGCAAAATGACACCTTGAGTCACTTTCACCTAAGTGTGTACCTCTGAGCATCAGAACAAAACTAAAATGTTATGGTTCTAGAAACACCAGTTTTTACCTGCGAAACACACTCACAGCACACCTAAATACGGAAAAAAGAAAGTGAAAGAAAATGCAGCCTTCAAACAGCTGTTGCAGCTCTCCGGCTAATGGGTCTTGTTTTGCGAAAAAACCAGAAATTATACGGTAAGCTCTGCATGTAGGTGTGTAGGGTAGATTAACAAGTGTCAGAGCTAAAAAAAGCCATTTTACCCCTCCCCTAGCTGCTTAGTATAAAGAATTCCCCTCTCTTTTCTATCTCCTCTCCCCTCCAGAAAAGAAAGGAGGAAGGGGGAGAAGAAATTAAACTCAGACTAGGTATTTACGCTTTCCTGTCCAACACTGAGAAACTTCGATGACTTGCTACACACTACACATTTTCATCACACAAAAACATCATTCACAGCACTTATGTGATTACCTAATTAAGTCATTAGACACAAAGGTGATTATCATGAGATAATTACATCCTGGGGATATAAAGAAAGAAAGAGAACCCAGCTTGAAATAGGAGTCCTTCCTATTACAAGGGCCCCTTCATTATGGAAACGGTATCCAGGGAGGCAGGTGGAGAAGACGGGGGCTGTGTGTTTCTCCACCGAGAGCACTGGGGTTGGAGGTCAGACTGAAGAACGCTGACATCCAGATTTGACTCAGTTATGTGGACCCCACTAATCGCTGCCAGGGCACCTGTGGGGATGTGTTCATGAGCTCAGAGAGCAGAGGGCTGGAAAACTACCCCAGAAGGATGAGAAACACCAGCCACAGAGCTGAATATGTCTGTTGCAACTGCGCTGGAGGTCCAGTTGCTGATGAAATTAAACTTACAAACAGATACCTCTGCCTGGCAAACTTAGAAGTCAAAAATGTTTTAATGTTGTTCTGAAAACTATCAGATTCTATCACTTGATGGTAACGGAAGGGGTCGAATTTCCCCCTCAAGTATTTGTCTCAATTATATCACATATATCACATATATATCCACAAATTCATGTCTCTGTGTGTGTCTGTGTGTGAATAAAGATGCTTTTACAAACACATATCCATAGACACAGGCACAAAGCATGAAAATACAGATGGGCCAACATTAAACAAAGGTACCCAAGCCTGTAAAATTATAACTTGTATACCAAAGAGTAATATCACCAATCACCAATAGAGTAGTTATATAACGTCATTAACACATCTTTTTAAATTCTATAACATGCTGATAAGTGGTTACAGATATGAAGAGAAACATTCACATGCGCATATTAAGCTATGTGTGTTCCTTTATAAGTAGATTTTCTGATACTTGTGGTTTTATTTTCACAAAGAGATCCTATAGCTATTGTTTAGTTGCTAAGTCGTGCCCTATTCTTTTGACACCCATAGACTGCCCACCAGTCTCCTCGTCCATGGGATTTCCCAGGCAAGAATACTGGAGTGGGCTGCCATTTCCTTCTCCAGAGGTTTTTCCTGACCCAGGGATCGAACCTGCATCTCCTGCATTGCAGGTGGATTCTTTACCACTGAGCCACCAGGAGAGTCCAAGACGCACTATCGAGACTCCTACAGCAAGTGCAATGCATTGTCACACACAAAAAAATAATAATAATAACAAAAGTGAAATAATAGCCCAAATTCATATTGCCTAGATATTGAAGTAGAAATAACATTTTTGAATGAAAGTGATTATGAAAAAGAAAACATATGAAGAAAAAACAACATGGATATTTAGATAGAGAAGTTATTTGCTTTGGAAGAAATAATGAAGAACAGAAAACTTGCAAAGTCCCCTATTTCTGTCTGGCTCAATCACTTAAAATGACAGAAATGTTTACACTTCAAGTTTAAGACTAAATTATAGCTATTATAAACATCTTCTGAGTATATTATTCAATAAGAAATATAATTGAAAATACATAAATTTTAGAACAACAGTCTGGTGGAACAACAGACTGGTTCCAAACAGGGAAAGGAGTACGTCAAGGCTGTATATTGTCATCCTGCTTATTTAACTTATATGCAGAGTACATCATGAGAAATGCTGGACTGGAAGAAACACAAGCTGGAATCAAGATTGCTGTGAGAAATATCAATCACCTCAGATATGCAGATGACACCACCCTTATGGCAGAAAGTGAAGAGGAGCTAAAAAGCCTGTTGATGAAAGTGAAAGAGGAGAGTGAAAAAGTTGGCTTAAAGCTCAACATTCAGAAAACGAAGATCATGGCATCTGGTCCCATCACTTCATGGGATAGATGGGGAAACAGTGGAAACAGTGTCAGACTTTATTTTTTTGTGCTCCAAAATCACTGCAGATGGTGACTGCAGCCATGAAATTAAAAGACACTTACTCCTTGAAAGAAAATTTATGACCAACCTAGATAGTATATTCAAAAGCAGAGACATTACTTTGCCGACTAAGGTCCGTCTAGTCAAGGCTATGGTTTTTCCTGTGGTCGTGTATGGATGTGAGAGTTGGACTGTGAAGAAGGCTGAGCGCCGAAGAATTGATGCGCTTGAACTGTGGTGTTGGAGAAGACTCTTGAGAGTCCCTTGGACTGCAAGGAAATCCAACTAGTCCATTCTGAAGGAGATCAACCCTGGGATTTCTTTGGAAGGAATGATGCTAAAGCTGAAGCTCCAGTACTTTGGCCACCTCATGCGAAGAGTTGACTCATTGGAAAAGACTCTGATGCTGGGAGGGATTGGGGGCAGGAGGAGAAGGGGACAACTCAGGATGAGATGGCTGGATGGCATCATGGACTCGATGGACTTGAGTCTGAGTGAACTCCGGGAGTTGGTGATGGACAGGGAGGCCTGGCGTGCTGCGATTCATGGGGTCGCAAAGAGTCGGACATGACTGAGCGACGGAACGGAACTGAACTGGTGGTGTAAAACTACTATTGATGAAAAAGTCAGTAGACCTAAGTTTTAGATCAGTCTTTCTCATACCACTTTTTTTTTTTTGCAGCAATTCAGTATTTCTTTAATTAATTTTCATAAATAGGTAAAATAGGTCATCTAGATCCTTTTTCCTTACCTATACACTACCCGCCTCCTACAACATAAAACACACACACACACACAACTCCCCTTTCTAAATTCATTCTGCAAGAAATTCAATTAAAAAACATATGCAACCAGATATAAAATGTTTGTAAAATTTTCAGCTAACTTCTACTTTTCTTTGCTAATATACAGAATTAGCTAGTTGGCAGAAAGCCAGTAGGGTGGTGATTCTGTGCTATTTCCCCCTGTATTTCCCAAGCGTCTGTCCAGTCCCATGTAAGGACCGGTTCATGAATGACAAGTAGAGAAGAATAAATGGCATTGTCTTCACCCTCCAGATCTTGTTACCCAAGGAAGAGAAGTAAGTGGGTATACCTTCCAGGACAGCGTGTAACTGAATGTTCAACTCTATATTGTGTGATAGGCACCACAGCTTTCGGAAATAACTGGGAGAGAGTTACAATGTTGGACAAGGAGAAGCGAGGGAAGAAAGGTGTCCAAGCAATGGGTGTGTACAGCAGTTTGAATTCAAGTACAGAAGTGGAAGCAAGGCACACCTGGGTAATAACGACAGAGGCCGCTCGTAGGAAGCTGTGATAATACGACTGGTCAAAAAAGCTGTCACCTGCTGCCCCAGTTCTTTCTGGTTGTACATCTAGTTTATAACATGAGGTAAAAACGTTTGACTTTAAAGTCTGTCTCTAATCGAAGGTGATAGATCTATGAAAACTGTATTATTTATTTATATTTTTATTGGAGTAGAGTTGATTTACAATGCTGTGTTAGTTTCAGGAGTACAGCAATTTTTTTTACTGGTGTAGGAAAACTACTTTAAATACAGATGAAATTGGGGAGCCACACCACACTGCTGAAGTCTTCTTTTAGAGAGCTGATGGAAATCTAGTCAGGCATGCATTTTTGGAAAACATGCTGATAAAATGTGTCAAAATCCTTAAGTGTTCATATTCATTAATTCAGCTAATTTTACATTTGGAATGTGTTCCAAAAGGGCAAAATGCAAATTATGTACAAAAGTTTTAAGTACTACATTTTTTTGTAGCAATTCTTAAAATAGATAAAACTAATGATAGTAAAGTGTCCAATAATGGGTATCAATTATATAAATTATACTATAGTCACATGCTGAATAGTATATAGTCATTGAAAGACTAGAAAAATGCACTTCATAATGAAACATATCTTAATTTGTATATATGTACACATACTCACATACACAGAATAGTCATTAAATCATAACAAAAATTGAAAGGCTAACAGCTACTAACTCTGGGAAGTGGAATGAAAAGATTCAAAGAAGCATGACACTAGTTGGTTTATCTGAGTTCCTTCCAAGGAGATATATTTTTTAAATAAATGATAATTGCAATGAAAAAATAATATTTACATATTTGTATCATTCTTCCAATAAGTTCACACTCTTTGTGCACTGAATTTTTCTAAAAGTAAGAACACTAATAAAGATGATATCTTTAATATACCTTGCAGTGAGAGAAAAACATCATATTTTAATTTTGCTACTGCTACTGCTGCTGCTAAGTCGCTTCAGTCGTGTCCGACTCTGTGCGACCCCACAGACGGCAGCCCACCAGGCTCCCCTGTCCCTGGGATTCTCCAGGCAAGAACACTGGAGTGGGTTGCCATTTCCTTCTCCAATGCATGAAAGTGAAAAGTGGAAGTGAAGTTGCTCAGTCGTGTCCGACCCTCAGCGACCCCATGGACTGCAGCCTTCCAGGCTCCTCCGTCCATGGGATTTTCCAGGCAAGAGTACTGGAGTGGGGTGCCATTGCCTTCTCCTCAAAATGGCAACTGCATTTCATTTCGCATTATTGACATGTTTTTTCTCAACCCTTGCTTTTTAAAGTTCTTTTTTCCTGGGCTGCAAGCTTCATGTTCTATTTGCTTCCTATCTCTCTGCTCAGTCCTTCTGTTTACAGAAGTGGGTCTTCTTTGTCTGCCAACCATTCAGATGCTGATGGATCTTCAAGTTCTGATTTCAGTCCACAATCTTTAGCATTCCACACTGTTCCCTCTAGAGTTCATCTACTACTGAGGTTGTAACTATCACCTAGACATCAGTGATCCTCTAGATTTTATCTTTAGCTGGACCTGTCAGATAGTTTCACATAGATGCCCCACAATAATTGATATTCCACTCATCAACCTTGAGTTAATCTGCACACCTCTGAAAGATTTTCTTGCTCCTTGCCTCCATTTCTTGGCCACGGCCACCAAATAAATAAGCTGAGCTAGAAACCTGGAAGCCATCACTGATTTCCCTCTCCATCACCTCTGCCCACTTCTAATCCATCATCCGATCTGCTGATCTTACCTCCTAAACATTTCTGGAATCTGTCACCTCTTCTTAAATGTAACTCTGGAATAAGCTTATATCATCACAACCCTGAACCACAGCAACAGGCTCCTAACAGGTTTATGTGTCTCTAGCCTTGTTCCTTCTCAAATTCAGTCTATAAGGATTGGCCAGAAGATCATGCCTCAGCCATAAATATGAATAATTCGCTCACTGACTTTAAATCCTTCAGCAGTCCCCCGTGGCATGTAGGATAAATTCCAAGCCCCTTAATGTAATTTGCAGAATCTTTCCTATCATGGTGCTTGCTTTCTGAGAATGCCATCTCAAGCAGAGAACTACTTAAATTTCTATTCACACATCATACTCCCTTCATAATTACATGATCACCAGGCCTTCATGTGATTATCTGCCTTTCCATCCCCAAGGCCACTTGGCAGTTGATTCCTTCTTACCTGTTAAGACTTACCTAAGGTTTCATCTTCTGCAGGAAGTGTTACTGACTCAGACGACAACCAGTGGTGTGCTGGCATCAGCTCATATAAGCTTACGAGTAATGACTATTCTCAGGAATTTTGTGAGCTAGAGTAAAACACAGCCATTAATAAAAATTAATTTAGATACATCCATGATGAATTTTGTGTTCTCTCTCTCTCTCTCATTTTAGAACATCTGTTTCTGAGGTCAAAGCAGCCTATGTGGAAATAACCACATAATTACATTGTCTTGGACAATGACCCTATTTCTCTAAGCCTCTACTTCTGCATCAATAAAATTGGGATGCTAATGCCTATCTCAAAAAGTGAAAGTGAAAGTCTCTCAGTTATGTTCAACTCTTTGTGACCCCATGAACTATACAGTCTACGAAATTCTCCAGGCCAGAATACTGGAGTGGGTAGCCTTTCTCTTCTCCAGGGGATCTTCCCAACCCAGGAATCAAACTGGAGTCTCCTACATTACAGGTAGATTCTTTACCAGCTGAGCTACCAGGGAAGCTACCAGGAAATGCCTACCTCAAAGACTTACTCAAAAGTTTAAGCAATAAAACACATTAAAAGAGCTTACCTGAGTGTCTCAAAGTCAATAAACTCCTAATAAGTGGAATGTAGATGGCAACCCATTCCAGTATTCTTGCCTGGAGAATCCCATGGGTACAGGAGCCTGGCAAGCTGTAGTCTATGGGGTTGCGGAGTTGGATATGGTTAAAGTGACTTAGTTGAAGTGGCAACAGCAGCAGCAGCAACTAGTAGTTATAGGAAAAGGGCGTGGACATAGCTTCAACAGAAACAGGAAGATTTCTCTTTCTCAGGCTACTGCTATTTGCCGGCATATAGTTCAACAATCCTCCTCATCTCTTTGCTCAGTTAGAGCCGTAATGAATACCTGTCATACATGTATGCATGGCATTTAACTTTCTCTATTCTCTAGACTTTTCTTCCCCTTCTTTTCTAACTTAAAGTCTCCAATACCATTCTATGTGTCCCAGCCCCTGATCCTTTTTAAAATCTTTTTCCTTCATTCCCTTGGTCTTAGGAAACCCTCTCTACTTCCTAGAAACATCTGCAATCTGGAGAGACTTATGAGCAGATTAGATTGGAGACCTGAATAATGTCACCTTTGTCAGCCTGACTTTGATCATGCATATCAGCAACAGAGTGAACACAAGTTGTATTTTTTAGTATTGTTTGATATTAAGGTTAATTTTCAGACAGCAGCCTTCTGTTTGTAAGTAATGAGCTCAAATGCTTTTAAGCAACCTTAATATAATCTATCAAGGCAACTGTGTGCAAGTTGACAAGAAGAATTTTGTACACATTAAAAATATGAAAGTATATAGCTTTCTGTTTACTAATGCTATAATGGATGAGACAGTTTTTGGACAAGTAGAGAACTAGGTTACTCTATTTATCATGGTATATTTAAAACTTTAATACCCCTCTAACATCAAATACAATTCATGACACATAAAGAAACAGTGAATTTTTTTTGTTATTGTTTTTTAAAAACTGAAGGCTTTGAGAAAATGTCTTTCTCACTCCTAAGTTTCATTTTGTAAATGGGTTCATTTCTAGCTTCCTATTTTATGTCTTGATATGTGTTATATTCCTAGTAGTAGAAAACTGTTTAATGAAGCCAGACTTAATCCTAAGTAATTATGGAGGACACACAGAATTAAACCAAAATAGAAAATAAGACAACACCCTTGTCTTCCATGTGAAGAAAAATGGTTGGGGTAGGAAAAAAGAATTGGAGGCAAAATTAGCTTATAAGTAGAACAAGAAGTGAGATTCCATTACTTATTAAGCATTTTCTCTATATCAGTCATTGACCTAGCTTATTGATATAATCCCTTCTGAAAAATATATGATGCAGAAGTATTGTTGTCGGGCTGTTTTTTGGTTGTTGTTGTCGTCATTTTCTAGGAGTGAAAATTGAGACTCAGAATGATTAAACAGCTCAAAGTCTCTGAAACTGTAGGAGAGTTTTACTTTCAACACTAATTCATTTAGAAATCATTCTGAATAAGTCTTAAACTATTCCATAAACAAAATACTACTCAAAAAACAATATTATTAATACCACATGTCTACCTCAGCAATAGTTTAAAAATGGAAATGTTGAATGAAAAAGAGGAATATAATCATAAGGCAATCATGCAGCACTTTCCAGATAAAGACTGAGTTGGAGAATGAGCATAATGTCTATGTTGTTTTCTAAAACAAATAAACAACAGCAACAACAGCAACAAAGCACACTAGAAAAATCACATCTAGGACTTGAGCAAGAAATAGTTTAAGATTCTTCTAATTCTGCGATCTTTCCATGAGGTTCAGAGGGCCCCAAACAGCATTAATTCTAAATATGTATAACAGTAATATCATCACTACTAATCAACAAAAGACAAAAGATGAAACAGTGCAACTGTTAATATTAATTCACAGGGAAAAATACAGTAATATTTAAGATTTATTTGAATGCAATTCAAATTGGAAATATATCATGGTTTCCTTTATCTTAAATCCTGATTTTGGCTGTTTGACTGTTCTGCAATTCAGGAAAATCCAAAATTGATGCCAATTAAAAAAAAAAAAAACATTTGGTAAAACTCAAGAGAAAAACTCATGTTGTTTCCAAAAACAACTGAACAGCTGATAAGAAGGCTACACCAATTCAACCTAGAATTCATAAATTTTCTTAGACAATAAAAAAGATGGGAGAATCATGGAATTTGAACTGAAGATCATGTTTTAGTCTTTGGAATATCAATCTATTGCAAATGATAACGGAAGTCCCATTTTCTCCAGCTCAACTATAATGGTTTTCAAAAAGACTCTGGGACAATATTAACATCTTCTATATTATGTAAATTAGAAGTTAATGAACATAAGAACCATTAGCCTTCATTTATGTTCTATAATTGAATCGATGCAATTGATTTTAAAGTTTAGAAGCACTCCACATTTCAGTAAAGCTTGCAGAGGCTTTTAAGACTTTGAGTTAGCTCCATAAATAAGACTATCAGATTGATAAGAATTCCCAGAAGAAATGAAACACAACATTTACTGTGCTCAGAATTCTACATTCATGACATGAAACCCTGTGTTTTTCATAACCTCAGTTCTGATCTATTGAGAGGATAAGTTGTGCAGAGCAAAATAGAATGAGGTTTGCGTGTTCAGATGACATCAAATCTCTATTCTTTCATAAAATCACAAACAAGACCATGCCCCACCCACACGCACACACAAAATCAGAAACAACAGTTTAGGGACTGGAACATAGACAATAACATATAAAACAAGGTGAGTTTTCATTTGAGTGTGAGGAGCAATGTTATGAAATGATATTCAACGGGAACCCAGTGCCTCTTTCTGAATGATGGTGCTTTCTGCTACCCCACTGGGACTTGGGGAAGCTCAGCACTTACTGCACGGTGGTTTGAACCCTGTGGTCACATCCTATAAAGTCATCACTTTCTAAGGTCATAAGATATATGGAGAAAAGGCCAAGAAGCCTGCTCCCTGAAGCTTTAACCAGAACGCAACAGCGCTGCAACCATCAATTTAGTTAGAAAAAAATAAAAGAATGACTTAGTGTCCAATTTCTGAACAGTGATTTTTCTTGAATTAAGCCTTGCTTTAATGAAAATAGAACCTTGCCTGATTGGATTGGTAGTTTTCTCTTTTAATAGACGCCAGTGATTTTCCCCAATAGGTACTATTTCTCTGAAGTTTAATTATCTAAAAGTAGCAGTTCACAATTTTAACCAACACCATTGTCATCGGATTGGTTCTCTGGTCACTTTATTTTCCCCTTTTCCTCCTACCACGTGGCCACGGAGGAGTCTAAGGAGAACAGAGAGTTAAAGTTATGGAATTTGACCATCTGGCCATGTCAAAAACAACCATAAATTCAAGAGGTTTTAGCTTATGTATATTCTACAATCTCTGTTACAAAAACTGATGAAAGGGAAGATTTTGTAAAATCAAAATATCTCTAGAGGAAAAATCAACACTATCTTCTTAATAAGAATCACAGACACACACGCACATACATACACATGCCTATACATGTATATATTACATAAAAGACATTTTTTTCTCTTTTAACTATCTTTACTCAATGTAAAGTTTCACCAGTTCCAAAGGATCAATATTCATTTTTTACTAATAAGAGTCTATACTTGAAGCCACTAGCTACAAAGTTTCCTTCAAGCTTTGTAAAGGCCATCTCCCCAGAAATATGAGGAAGGAAAAGTATGGAGTTATGTCAGATATATGCACCCAGCAAGCAGAAAAGGAAATTGTTTCCCCCACCTGCCTGCCCATACATTACTGACAATAACCTGGGCATTCCCAGCCACTCTGAACTCAAGTGTCCACGCACTGAGATTCCCTCAACCCTCCCAACTGTTCAGGCCCTGATATTCCTCACAGCAGTGCAAGGCTACACCCCTTGGATTTAAACCACACATCACTTTTTCCTTTCATTTCTGGGCAGCCGCCCAAAGCTACGCAGCAGGTGCTGTCTCGGGAATGTCACCGTCTAATAAAAGTATCGTAACATAACACAGAGACAGTGGCGTTCTCTTTGGATGCACTTAGCTTTTCTTGACAGATCGCATTCCTCATAAGACCATGTCTCAAAGCTCCAGGCAGAACAGTATATGTGTTTCATCATTTAAAAAAAAAAAAAAAAACACTCAATATGAGTTTGGCTTGGGCAATGAACTCCGGTTCTGGGTGACAGGAGTTTAGGAAGCGCTGTACATTGTTAAAGGAGGAAGGTTCATACAAAGTTCTTCAAAACTCTGTGGTCTACATTCTTCTGGTGCCTCACAGAATGACACATTAATTGCTTTTCTAAGTGGGTTATGTGGGAATGATATAAAGAAAAAACAGCTTTAAGGGAGTGTGAGTGATTTAAGTGATTCGATTCAATTCAAGTGACTTCAAGAGAGTTAGAGAACAGAAAAGTTAAATGATGTAATCTAAAGGAATCAGAACCAGGACAGTAACAATTTTGAAATTAAATGCAGCAACTTTGGGATCTGAAAGCTTCGGACTTGAGCACTAGATCCTATATCAGCCACCAGCATCATGCTTACCTGAACAGTCATGAGGTTCACATTTTTCTGACACTCTTCTTGAGACTATGCTCTGAAAAGAGAAAGTGAAGTCTCAAGAAAAAATAACAAGTTGGATTATTCGTCTTAGGGCCAGATATTGTATTCCAGAAAACTATAAAATAGGCAATGGCATCCCACTCCAGTACTCTTGCCTGGAAAATCCCATGGACGGAGGAGCCTGGTAGGCTCCAGTCCATGGGGTTGCAAAGAGTTGGACATGACTGAGCGACCTCACTTTCACTTTTCTCTTTCATGCATTGGAGAAGGAAATGGCAACCCACTCCAGTGTTCTTGCCTGGAGAATCCCAGGGACGGCGGAGCCTGGTGGGCTGCGCCTATGGGGTCAGACAGAGTCGGACACAACTGAAGCGACTTAGCAGCAGCAGCAGCAGCAGCATACAATAGTGTACATACCAGATACAGATAATACAGTCCTAAAAATCAAAGAGAGAACTTCTATTTTCAGTTAAAAACTGGCCTGAATTGTTCTATCCTTATTTTTCCTTTTCTTTGGGGGAAGATCCTCTTTGGGTCTGGGTCAAGGGCATAGAAAGTGATCCACTAAGGCCCATACAAGAGGCAGACTTCCACATGTATTCATTTACATCTCAGGTCAGGTCGTGTCCTGCTCAAAGCATTATTGTTTCATGCAACGAAAGATTTCAGAACGTCGCCCATGGGAACAGAGTAGGTAATATTCCTAATGGAAAATATCATCATTACCTCTCAGGCTTACGTGAGTTACATCCCAGAGTTATCCTTTCCTCTTTCAAGAGGTAAAAAATAACTGACGTAAAAATCGCAGTGTGCTTTTGTAACAGCCAGGCTCATAAGCATCTGCCCTGCAGCTGTGTCTCATTTTACGATCCTCATTTACAGCAAGTGTTGGTAAGAACCCTGAGCACGCGCTATTCTCCAAGATTTTATACTCAATAGCCCATGGATCCTTTCAACCTGGTAAAAGAATCGATTTTATATTTTTAGATGAAGAAATGTTAAGACTTGAGCAGTTAGTAACTATGCTTAGGTGCAGAACTAGGTTTTGGATCTAAGTCTGACACAAAATCTTATATGTCATGCATTACGGGACACTTCTTTTAGCACAAAATGGAAGTTTCTCTTCTTAATATATGAATTACCATACAACAGAATCCATCGCTTGAACTTATCTCCTACTTAGAGTTTCTTTTTTTTTTTTCCTTCAATTGAACTAAATTAAGCTGAATAAAACCCAAAGTCAAATAAATCTCAGAAGGCTTGGGGATTGAATGGAAGTAGAAACC
This sequence comes from Ovis aries, assembly GCF_016772045.2. NCBI lineage: Eukaryota > Metazoa > Chordata > Mammalia > Artiodactyla > Bovidae > Ovis > Ovis aries. The sequence continues at coordinate 94,905,887 of NC_056060.1, forward strand.
ATGCCAAGTTTAGCACAGCCCACTCTAAACCTTCTGGGCAGTAACTTTACAGTGCAGATTGAGTGTTTAAAGATTCAAGATTCCTTGTATGTATCTGACAAGCTGTGCTGTCCTGCCTAGAAGTGGAAAGGCACATAAAAGAATTCTTTGGACATCAAAACGCTCATAAACAGGACGATATCAGGTAGTTTTGTCGCCTTTGCATGTGCTCTATAAAGGCTTTTAAATCTAGTGTCATTCATTCAGTGGCTCTGCAAGATACTTCTTTTTCACATTCATTTCTCACTAGACATTTCAAGATTCTACTTATCTATAAATATTTTCTCAAAAATTGAGATACATGCAAATAAAGATTTAAAAAAATTAAGAAGTATAAAGGGGACTGTAGTTTGTAAAGAAATGCAATATATTTAGGAGGAGCTGGTAGGGTGTATTTTTTATTACTATTATTTCACATGCTATCTGGTAAACCCCAAACCCAGCCCATCCTCTCTTTGCCCAGTATTTAAACCTGGACAGTAGTTGAGTTTCAGCTACTTTTCATTTTAAACTCTTTGGTGTGACAAACTGAGTTTTGTGTCCTCTGAAAACAGCTTTTCTCAAGAGATTTCTGGTACATTCTGATTCTGGTTGGACTGGAAATACCACAAAAACAACTTTCCTTATGGTATTTTGGCACTTCGACCATCAGGACCAGATGGTACACAGAAGTGCAGAGGAAGCATTGAATATGAATAACGATACGTTTTAAAAAATCATCCACTCTTCTCTAACTTTATTGCATTTCAGATGAAGGTTCATGCCAATTTACACTCTGATCTGAACATGTTCATCCATTTCCAATGCAGGAAACTGGATGGCAGGGTTGTAGAATGGTTTGGATTTAGCAGAATTCTTACTCTTGGTTTTGCCTAACCCTAACCCTAACCCCATGAGATTCAAATCCCCACAGTATACAAGGAGGCAGACCCCTAAAATGCGGTCCTCAGAAGAAAGTGTGAGAAAGATTGCAGATGTAGTCCTAAATGTGTCAATCAAACTCGAAGAAAAAGCATCATTTTCATCCATCAAGAACAACAACAATGTGACTGTAGGTGAGCATTAATTTAGTCACAAATGTGTCCAACATATATTTGGTGCAGTGTGCGCTGAGTTACTAAAAGTGAAATGCAACTGAAATATGAAATAGAGTGTGCTATAATTATACAAAGGAGATTGAAACATTGCGTTGGATGATGTTCTTTGTCTTTGCTTGTCTGTATTCCTCATCATTTCTGTCTCAGGATGTGGGTTCTGGGGAAGAAAAAAAAAGTGACTTATTCTTTCTAAGCCATTTATAAAAAATAATGGAGACAAATCTAAATTCAGTCTCCCGGTGCTTTCACCTCTGACAGAAGTGCTAATAAAAAGAAAAAAAAAGTAGCTGGTAGTTAGGTAAAAAGACCTAAGATTCAATTAAACCAAAACAAAAGTCAACAGAAGGTTGAGACTAGATATTCTAAGTTATTTTTTTTCCCCAAAAATTTGTTGCTTAGAACAATGAATTCACTAGATGTTATGACTTTAAGACATGATGGGATAAATCAAGGAAGTTTTTATTGGTTTCTTCTTACAAGATAATTTGGGACAAGGTATATTCTCCAAGAGAATGATAAACTGAGTAGACTTTCCAATCATTTTATGTCTATGAAATCTTTTTTTTACCAGGGAGTACCTTGGAGAACTACTGATACAAGTTTTAAGTATTAAAAGGATAACCAAGTTTTAAAGATTCTGAGGTCAACATCCTATTTCCATGTACGTGTGCACGCTTCGGAGAAGGCAATGGCACCCCACTCCAGTACTCTTGCCTGGAAAATCCCATGGATGGAGGAGCCTGGTGGGCTGCCGTCTATGGGGTCACACAGAGTCAGACACGACTGAAGCGACTTAGCAGCAGCAGCAGTGAATGCTTAGCTGCTTCATCACATCTGATTCTTTGCAATCCTTTGGACTGTAGCCTTCCAGACTCCTCTGTCCATGAGATTCTCCAGGCAAGAATGCTGGAGTCTGTTGCCATGCCCTCCTCCAGGGGATCTTCCTGATACAGGGATTGAATCCACGTCCCCTGCATTGCAGCTGGATTCTTTACCACTGAGCTAACAGAGAAGCCCCCTATTTCCATATGGCTACATATTTAAAAATCTTGTTTGCAAATCCTTAGCAAAGAAGTAGTAAGAAAATTCATTTCTTCCTGTTGTTCAGTCACTCAGTCGTGTCCGACTCTTCACGACACCATGCGCTGTAGCACACCAGGCTTCCCTGTCCTTCACCATCTCCTGGAGTTTGCTCAAACTCATGTCCATCGAGTCGGTGATACCACCAAACCATCTCATCCTCTGTTGTCCCCTTCTCTTCCTGCCGTCAATATTTCCCAGCAACAGGATCTTTTCCAGTGAGTCAGTTCTTTGCATCAGGTGGCCAAAGTATTGGAGCTTCAGCTTCAGCATCAGTCCTTCCAGTGTATATTTAGGACTGATTTCCTTAAGATGGACTGATTGGACCTCCTTGATGTTCAAGGGACTCTCAAAAATCTTCTCCAACACCACAGTTCAAAAGCATCAATTTTTCAGTGCTCAGCTTTCCTTATGGTCCATCTTTCACATTCATGACAACTGGACAAGCCGTAACTTTGACTGTTTGGACCTTTGTGGGCAAAGTAATATCTCACCTTTTTGATACACTGTCTAGGTTTGTCATAGCCTTTCTTCCACGGAGCAAGTGTCTTTTAATTTCATGGCTGCAGTTACTCCATTTCTTAGGTGTTTAATATTGTTTTGATAAAATCGTTTTAAAAGATCCAAGTTCAAGATTACATCTGACAGGTACAGTTATCTCATGTTCTCTATCAGAGACCTGAGAGCAAGAGCACATAGTGAACATCAGAAATTCACCAATCCCCTTTGTCAGCAATGAAAGTAGAAAAGATAATCCCAGATGCCATTGCTGTATCAGTTAATTTGATCTTTGATAATTACTTTTTATAATCAATGTTGAGCCTTCTCTATGCTTCAGTTATTAGTATCACTGCTATAAACAATACAGATTCCTGTCCTTTTATTAATGTATAGGAATGATGAAGAAAAATAAATCTATCTTGAGTAAAATCTTCCAGTAGAGATAAAGAAATTACTAGCTTTCCTTGTGGTAATCTTTGATGATACCAAACAATTTTAATAAACAGAGATTATCAAAAGTGAATGAATATTAAAGAAGGAGAAATTTTCACTTGGTAATTGTTCTTTTAATTTTGTGACACAGAGAACAAACTAAATATTCTTACTCCTTTAGATCCAGCAGAAAAACACATCTGCCTACCAAAAAGTAAAAATAACCCTTTAGAGAAGCTTAATCTCATAAGAAAAAAATCTTGTCTCACACCCAGTAATGTTTTGATAACAAAGGTAATTAGGGATATCTGGAAATGAAATGCTTAGTTGCTTCATACTAGCTCTGGGGAAATGATTTGATTTTTTTAAAAAATTTAATTGAATTAGGTTGATTTATAATATGTTAATATCTGCTGTACAGTAAAGTGTTTCAGTTATAACATAAATATACATTCTTTTTCATATTTTTCCATTGATTTATCACAGGATATTAAATATAGTCCCCTGTGCTACATTTTAGGAACTAGTTGTTTATCTGTTCTATACATGAGTTTGCATCTGATGAAATGATTTGCCCAATATTTAATTCAAAACAAAATTTAAAAGTGGAGAGCTTTTTGTTGGAACTTTATTAAAAATACCACCTTTGTTTCAGGCATAATTTTGTTTAATAAGACAATAATTTTTCACTAGCCACTTTCCAAAAGGATGTAAATAGTTACCAAAAGAAAAAAAAAGTGCTCCAAAACAATAGGATTTTGTAAGATTCTGTTGACTGATTTTATAAGTCATGTATTCAATGACCTTAAGCAAAATGTCTTGACTGATTTGTCCAAATGTACGCGATGAGACACGAGGAAACGTTGGGTTTTCATTCTCTTGAGAACAGGGAATATGATCAAATGTTTGAGATGAGTAAAACAGAGTTCTCAGTTTCAGAACTATTGGAATTTTGGGCTGGGTAATTGTTTGCTGTACAGGGCTCTCCTGTGTTTAGCAGTATCTTTGACCTCAACTTACTAGGTTTCAATAACTCACTCTCCCACCAGTCATGACAGCAGAAATGTCTCCAGACATTGCCAAGTGTCCCCTGGAGGGATATATTGTCCTCAGCTGAGAACCACTGGTCTTATTGTCCTCTTTGGACGTGAATTTATAGAGAACTCATTTATGGAGTGCTGGACACAATTCCTTGTTCTTCTTGGCCTCTTGGAGTTTATAGAAAAGGCAATGTTTTGAACACTTTCCTCAGGGTATTTACTTCTGCTCACATTCAAGCTCACTTTGCATTGTTTCCAAGACTTGGTTGTCACTGTTTTTAAGTTCATCACAGTATAATAAGGACCTTCCATAACAATATCCTTGTACTCTATAGCAGTCCCTAAGAAAATAGAAGCTGCTTCATTTCTGAATAACAGTATACTCTAATGGACAACTTCTCTGCCCTCTAAGTCTTTGGACAGCTTCTGTATTTTTAAATGTATTATTTGTACTGATTTTAAACCTATAAATAAAGTCAACACTGAATATTCAACTTTGATCACATCGAGGTCAAAGCCCATGTTTTTTCCTAAGACCTTTGAGGGCCTCTGTGGTCAAGACCTAGCTAACCTATCTCTCCACCTCTTTCAACAGCTTGTCTCACAAATCACACTAAAGTGAGACACAGTTCATGCCATGCTCCTTTTCATTCTCATACCTTGATAACTTTGTTCCTGCCATTTTCTCTTTTAGGACTAAGTTTTTTTGGTTGTTTGTTTTGCTTTTTAAATTATTTTTTTAATTTAGATTTATTTATTTTAATTGGAGGCTAATTACAATATTGTATTGTTTTTGCCATACATCAATGAACCACACATTGTACATTAGCTGAACACCACAAATTCAAGTAGTAAAGTGTTTGTATAAATTGAAACTACTTCCTTCACTTGCATAGAATTCAAGTAAAATTCTTCTTAAATCATTTCTTTTTTTCAGTTTTTCTTTTCTGGTTTCTAACATGAAACTACCTAGAGCTGATTCCTAGAAAAGTAGAGTTTTCAGGGGAAATAAACAGAAATAATTACATAATTGAATTTCAAAATCAGCAAGAATCAAACAGACACACTAAAGCGCAGACGTTATCTGACATCACCAAGACCATCGACAGATAGTAATTAGCATGGGCAGATGAGAAATAATTTCTGATTTTTCAGTGTCTACTTAACCTCAGTCTGGAATATCGGGATAAATGATACGTATATAGCAGCTGTGATCGTTTAAATTGTTTGCTGTTTTTGCTTTCTTTGTCTAATTCATGTATTTGGATATTTTTGTAAACAAAACAAGTACCCTGTAGCAGTTGGGAGAACTAACCCGCCCATGGTTGTTTTTAAAACGAGCCGGTGGTGGACGGTGGTTTACGAGCTGCTTCTTAGAGGTGAACGGGGGGTGTGTGACTATTTTTCCATCTGTTCTTTTGTGATTTACACAGATTCCATGCAGATAAAGAGGAGCTGCTTCATCTGACAGGACTCCCCAAGCTGCGCTCCAAACAGCAGGGAAGGCCACCTGCTACTCTCCAACTTATGTTACATCAAAGCGCCCGGACGGCTCACCCTGATTGGCTGACAGCGGCTCTCCCACGGCAAATGCCTGCCGGGTTTCCACAGAAAGAAATTAGCAGGCGCCAGAGCCTTGAAGCGTCACCCAAGGGGTCGTAAATTTGGAGTGTGAAGGGAAGATGATTATCTAGTTTTCCTTCATTGATGTTTTAGAGTTTCACATGTTTTCTCAACTAGACTTGATAAGATTTTATATTTTACCTTCATCACCTCTCCCTCTTATATCTAGGTATCTTGGAGTGAGGCAGAATCCTCCTAAAGATGACAGGGGGAAATATGGAAAATGTTCTAAAACGAGGTCTAAAACAATGCCTTTCTCTTTTTCTGCTGTCATTTTCCTTGAGGACTCAGACAAGGGAATTTGATGTTTTTCTTTCCTTTAGTTTTGCTTTTGCATTATTTTATTTTACTTAGGAACAGTGATCTCAGGTGTGAAGGTCCAGAATGGAAAACCTTGGAAACTGAAGTGGCTATTGACTTTTGGGCCTAAAGTATCCAAGGAAGGACGTGCAAGTCCCCAAAGCTGCAGTCTGCACAATTCCGCTCAGGCGATGGCCTCATCACCAGCTCTAAAAGTGTCTTAAGGGTGTCTTCTTCTCAGCAGCTCTGAGATATTTCATCTTCCACCCAGATAAGCTGATCAGTTATAGCAACAACTGCAGAGATCTTGGGCGACTTTTTTTTTACCACTATGATGTGAAATCAATCTGGAATAATTTTAAGACATACAAGCTATATCAATGCATGTATGACTCATGTTGTCCCAAAGACAAATTTACTAAACTCCTTTAGGTTTAGCCAAGTGATGGCACATGCCAAATATAATTTAATATTTAGAATCATCCTTATAATGTCTTCTCTGTTTTCGAGAGTATATTCTAATTTCCTGCCAATGAACTTCAACCACCAGATTTAATTTTCAGATACAAGTTGGCTCCCCTAACTGCTGAAAAGCAGAAGCTTCTCTTTCACATAACTTGGTATAAGAAATATTTATTGAATACCTAAACTCATGGATGTGCTCCCCATGTGGTGCTGGTGGTAAAGAATCTGCCTGCTAATGCAGAAGACACAGGAGGCTCAGGCTTGATCCCTGGATCCAGAAGACCTTCTCAATGAGAAAATGGCTCCCCACTCAGTATTCTTGCCTAGGAAATCCCATGGACAGAGGAGCCTGGCGGGCTACAGTCCATGGGTTGCAAAGAATCGGGCACGACTGAGCATACACGCATAAACCAATGGATAAGTAGAGGTATCTTAAGTGGTAAAACTCTCCAAGAACATGCTTTGGTGTTACAATTGCCCATCTATAGTAATTTATTTCAATCCAAACATTTAAAACTACCTACTGAGAATTAGACTCCTAAGCAAGACTTGTGAAGGGGCAGATGTTTCTGCCAAGTTCGAATTGTCCAGATCCCTAGAAGGAAGTACAGCTTTGTCTATATCACAGACATCCCCTCTAAATTCCTAAGCAGCCTCAGAACTGGCAGTGCCGCCTGGGGCTGTGTGTCTGCCCAGAGAGGCTTTGGCAGAACCCTGAGGCAGCTGCGGATGCAGGCTTGGTGCAGGTGCTTGGGCGGCGGGCTGCGGGAGAAACTTACCGAGTCCCTCCCCTGCTTCCCAGCTCACACGTGGTTCTTGCAAAGATGGGCTCTTGAGTAGCTGGAGATCAAATCAGTCTGGAGAGGAAGCAGCAGGAATAGCAACAAAAGAAACTCAACCTCCATAAAGGTGATTAAGGAAAGGTCACTTAAATAAGAGGATAATTGAACATACTAATTAGGTCATTACTGGACGTGGAAGGGGACCGTCAGGCAACCCTGGGGTGCTTTCGGAATAGGAGCCTGATTTAAGCAGAACTAGTGAGTGAAACTGGAGTAAGCCGTGGCAGCAGAGAATTTCAGTTCTTAAGGAAAGTCTTCACTTTGCATCTTTGGAGAGTTCACAAAGATGGCCCTGGGGGGGAAACAAGGAGCGTGACATTCCTGGAAAGGATTTCACCTGCAGACTATGGCAAAGGGGCAGAGAGAGGCAGATTAAGGAAGCTGGAGATATCAAATGTATTTATGCTTTGTAAGGTGAGTGTTAGTCCCTAAGTCATGTCTGACTCTCTGTGTCCCCATGAACTGAAGCCTGCTGGGCTCCTCTGTCCATGGAGTTCTCCAGGCAAGAATACTGGAGTGGGGAGCCATTGCCTTCTCCAGGGGGTTCTTTCCAACCCAAGGATTGAACCCAGGTCTCCTGCACTGCAGACAGATTCTTTACCATCTGAACCACCAGGGAAATAGAGCACTGAATTTCAGTGATATGAGAGAGATTAAGATTAAGAGGGGAAACTGAGGGTGCCAAGCGATTTTTATCCTGTAAATAAATCCAAAGTGAGAGACTGATACTATTTCTAAGTGTCAAAAATCCTTGAAAGTATTTATTTGTTCTTAGTAGTTATTTTGAACATTCTAAAAAATTAAAAAAATCAATGAAAGAATATCCAGTGAGCACGCATCCCTCTAGCCTGCTTTTAGAGTCCCCCTCTGAACACAAATTTGATTTTTGAATTTTTAACCCCCTGCTAAGCTGTGGATTTAAGGTCATGTGTTCCTCTAGCAAAAATGTGTCCATTTCCTGGACTAAATCTCATCCTTGGCAATGGTCCCTGCACCCTGTGGTGATGCTGTGGGGTTTGGGATGTCTGTTTGTGTGACAGCCTCCTGCACCTGGAACAGTTCGGGGGGTGCCTGCCTGGGAACAATGAGCAGGGGCCGGACAGAAACTCACTCGGGTTCTGGAGCATCCTCCCCAGTGGTGCTTATCTACGGACCATTCCCACCTGAAAATGTCCCCCTGTCCTCTTTGGAGAAGGAAATGCTGCCACAATTCATTAGTCACAGAAACATTCCCTGGGAATTAGTGTGTTTAATACATCAACTGGTAATTAACAGAAAAAAAAAAAAAAAGAAGAAGAAGAAGAAAATATCCCTTGATCCTCTTATATTACTTCCCAGGAAATTATCCTACGGATGTGCTCACACACATGCTCAGAAGAATATGTTCAGGATGTTTATTGCAGTGCTGTTAGTACTAGCCAGAGAATGAAAAGCAAAATTGACCATCAGCAAGAGACTTAATTGAATTATAGTACCTCTGTCTTGCGAAGTATTATGAAGCCATTAAATAAGCAGACAGGAACTCTACAACTGCTGCTAACAGAATGATCTGTTCAAAAAAAGGCAGTTCTTGAAAAAGTGTGCAAATTGTGTGTGTGCATGCTTAGTCGCTCAGTTGTGTCTGACTCTGTGACCCCGTGGACTGTAGCCCACCAGGCTCCTCTGTCCATGGGATTTTCCAGGCAAACACACTGGAGTGGATTGCCATGCCCTCTTCCAGGGGGTCTTCCCGACTCAGGGATGGAATCCATATCTCTTGCATCTCCTGCATCCGCAGTCGAGTTCTTTACCAGCTGAGCCATTGGGGAAGGTAGCTGCTGCTGCTGAGTCACTTCAGTCTTGGCTGACTCTGTGCGACCCCGTAGACGGCAGCCCACCAGGCTCCCCCGTCCCTGGGATTCTCCAGGCAAGAACACTGGAGTGGGTTGCCATTGCCTTCTCCAATGCATGAAAATGAAAAGTGAAAGGGAAGTCGTTCAGTCATGTCCCACTCTTCGAAACCCCATGGACTGCAGCCCACCAGGCTCCTCCATCCCTGGGGTTCTCCAGGCAAGAACACTGGAGTGGGCTGCCAGTTATTCCTATGTAAATACAGTTGGCTCTTTATATCCTCAGGTTCTGCATATATGGATCCAATCAGTCATAGATCAAAAACATTCAGAAAAAAATTTCCAGAAGGTTCCAAAAAGTCAAACATCCATATGCTGCATGCAGACACCTATTTACATACAATTTACATTGTATTTACATAACATTTACATTGAGTCAAGTATTATAAATAATCTAGAGATGATTCAAAATCTATGAGAGTATATGTGCAGATTATATGCAAATACTCTTCCATTTTATATAAGGGTCTGGAGTACTTACAGAAATTGGTATCTGCAGGAGTCCTGGAATCAATTCCCTATGGGTACCAAGGGATGATTGTATATGGAAATTTTCTCGAAAGACCGAACACAAGTTCACTTTTTTGGCCTCTGAAAAGGAGGTCATGAAGTGAGAGTGTGAATTCACATTTTATAGCCTTTTGTAATTTAAGTTTTTTAACATGTGCATAGGAAAAAAAATGAAAAAAAAATAGACTTCCCCTGTGGCTCAGCGGTAAAGAATCCACTTGCAATGCAGGAGATGCAGATTGGATTCCTAGGTTGGGAAGATCCCCTGGAGAAGGAAATGGCAACCTGTTTCAGTATTTTTCCTGAGAAAATCCCATGGACAGAGTAACCTGGCAGGCTACCGTCCAGGGAGGCACCAAGAGCCGGACATGCCTGATCACGCAGATTGAAAAATACTGTAAACGTACAATAGTAAGGCTGGCCTTGGGAGTAGAAAGCATAGCTGAGACTGCTCTTGTGAGTCAGGAACACGGAGCAAACCAAAGATCTTGGCTGTGGTCTCTATACTGGGACTGTGAAACTTTCAAGGCATTCCCTAGGGCTGAACCTCTGTAATTTACTAAGACTCTCTGAGCTTATGTTTCCTCATCTACAATATGCATATGGTTAAAAATGTCTATTACATTTGGACTCTGAAAATAAGTCAAGCTACTAAGTATTTAAAAGGAATAATAATGTAAGAAGTTCTATTCTTTCATGTAATTTTCCAGTGGAGTTATAACGACATAAATAAGTTTTCTAAACTTTAGCTTCCTTATTTCAGAAACAGGGATTTTAATGGAATCTAGCTCATAGTGTTGTCATGAAGATTATATAGAATAATGCATACAAAGTATCTCATAGCTTTGGGCACATATCGAATTACTAAATAAATATTAATGACAATTATCGTTGTCAAAAATAGGGAACCTACTGCTGTGGATTAGAGTTTTTTTTGTTGTGGTTCAGTGGCTAAGTCGTGTCCAACTCTGCAACCCCATGGACTGCAGCACATCAGGCTACTCTGTCCTTCACCATCTCCCAGAGTTTGCTCAAACTCTTGCTCAAACGCATGTCCATTGAGTCGTTGATGCTACCTAACCATCTCATCCTCTGCCACCCCTTCTCCATTTCCATTCAATCTTTCCCAGCATCAGAATCTTTTCCAATTAGAGTTTAACCAAACTATAAATATACAGATGCACTAATATGGAAGGTTTACCTCAGCCAATCAGAACTGGCTGTTGTTGGGCTTCTTAAAAAAAACAGAGCCCCTCTCTTCCACGCTGTGTCATCAACAGACCCTTTCTGCAAACACAAAGTGTCTTATGATTCTTTGGCACATGCCCCTCCCTCTGCTTTCCTTCGATGGGAAATCAGGAAAAGGAAAGCACCTGCTAGCACCTCCTATAATTCATTCACATTGTCCCAAAGAAGATTATAGGCTCTTCCATCCTGCTGCATGTCTTAATTTGGGTTTCTCTGAAAGCAAGCCCTAAAGAATGCAGTGGTGTCAATCAGAAGAGAAAGAAATGCCAATAAACTGTGCCCTAGTGAGTGAGTTACCACGTGAGTGAGTGAGTTACCACGTGAGTGAGTGCGTTACCACTGTAGGCACCTTGGTAGGCCTTAGTGAGTGAGTTACCGCGGTAGGCACCTGGGCATCAGCCCCACTGGGATGCTCTGAGAAGGCACGGAAGGGGCTCCAGAATCAACCCATCAGAGGCTGTGGAGACTGGGTGGTTTATCCACCAGCTTTTTTCCCATGAGTGGATTTGTCCTTTAAATGCAAACCACCCTGCCCTTCTGGGTTGCAACTGTGCACGGCTCCCTCCGTGCTTGGGAAGGTTCTCAGAAGAGGAGAGAGTGGCCAGCCTGGCACTGAGAAGCTATCCACATGCTGGCACTGCCCACGGGAGCAGGTGAACTGAGATGAGCTCAGAGGATGCTGATGGGGAAGAGGGTCTAGTACAGTGGGTGCCCCTGGCCTCCAAGAACTGTGCTCCGCTGGCTTGGTGAGAGTTTGTCTTTGTTTCACCTTTCTCTTTTTCTCTTTCCATTTTTCCCATCTCTCATCATCATAAAGAAAATAAGTATAATTTCTGTATTCATTTAAACTTTTTCTCTGATCACATTATAAATATATTACATTATCTTGGACAGAGTTCCTTAGACAGCAATCTTGTTTTCCATCCTTCTTCCAGTGCCCTCAAGAGCCACTTCTATACTTGTGGATTTTAGCTGGCACATATTAGGTAGAACTTACTGTTTCCTTAGTATTTAAGGAACTTCCTTCTAGAGCACGAAATGTATTTCCTTGCCTGTGCTATGCTAAGACCACATCTGACCACCAGACTGACATCCCGGAAGGATGAGAAGGCAAGGGCAGATCTTGAAGAGGACAAGCTTAATCCTGCAAGTCAGCTGCTTCAAAAGGAGCCTCTAAGCAAGGAAATCCTGCTCTCCTTCATCAAGGGAAAGGAAGTGATCATGCCAGCCCAGAGGACTTGGAAAATCCAGGTTTTAAGAAGTTTCAACCATTTATATATCCATGAATAATTTCTGACTTTGGCATAGAAAACCTGTCTATGCCAAAGGTGGGCATTTAGTCTCTTTTGCAACTCTTACATCCTGATCTTGATTTTTAGCATAGCAGGGGCAGTTCTTGAGAGTCCCCAGGACTGCAAGGAGATCAAACCAGTTCGTCCCACAGGAAATCAGTCTTGAATATTTGTTGGAAGGATTGTTGCTGAAGCTGAAGTTCCAATACTTTGACCACCTGATGAGAAGAGCTGACTCATTAGAAAAGACCCTGATGCTGGAAAAGACTGAAGGCAGGAAGAGAAGGGGACAACACTAGATGAGATAGTTGGATGGCATCACCACCTCGATGGACACGAGTTTGAGCAAGCTCCGGGAGTTGGTGATGGACAGGGAAGCCTGGCGTGCTGCAGTCCATGGGGTCTCAAAGAGTCGGACCTGACTGAGGGACTGAACTGAGGAGCAGCAGATGCAGAAAATTAAACTGTCCTTCAGAGCTGCCATGGAGAAATGCTGGATTTTCCAGCATAGCATGCATTGACAACTAAGTGCTCTTAGCCTATAATTATTACTAACATTCCCAAAGCAGTTAATCAAGCCCAAATCACCCCACAATTCTTACAATGCTTACTGTTCTCCTGGTGCCAGCAGTGAAGTACCTGCCTGCCTGTGTAGGAGACGGAAGATAATTGGGTTCAGTTCCTGGGGCAAGAAGATCCTTTGCAGGAGGGTGTGGCAGCCTACTCCAGTATTCTTGCCTGGAGAGTCACACGGACAGATGAGCCTCAATTGCTGCTGTCCATGGAGGAAGAGGGGGCAGGTAGCAAAGAGTCGGACATGACTGAAGCAACTTAGCCTGCATGCATGCACTGTTCTCATATGTTCCAAGTATCATTGCTGCTGCATATCCAGGTATTCCCCCTTCTTCCTGCATGTTGTCCCAATTAACCATAGACAGATACCTGAGTAGTTTTGATGCGTATTGTGAAACAGATGCCCTCTTCATACCAGCAGTGTGGTTATCTGCAAACATCACAGAGCGGAGGGAATGAGTCATCCAGCCCCCGAATCAGAACCCGGAGGTTTTTTGTCTACATTTATTCCTGTGTGGCTACTTTCACAGAAGCAAGTAGCCTGTGTAAACTGTATTCACTAAAAGAGAAGCCAGAGACAAATGGCTCCTGAGCTGTTACTGTACTCTGAAATGAAAACCCAGGGGAAGGCAGTGAAGGATAAGAGAGTAAAATAGGGAAGGAAGGAAAACCAATAATAGGCATTACCCCTCATGCATGCTCATTCATGTCCAACTCTTTATGACCCCATGGAGTGCAGCCTACAGGGCTCCTCTGCCGATGGAATCCTCCAGGCAAGAATACTGGAATGGAATACTGGAATCCCTTTCTCCAGGGGATCTTCCCCTCCCAGGGATGGAATCCGCATCTCTTACATCTTCTCCATTGGCAGGTGGGTTGTTTACCAGCTGAGCCACTGGAGAAGCCCTCCATGAAACTGATTATTTAAAATTCTATGGGACCATCTTCTGAGAAGCTGAGTAAGCTGCAAGTCAGAACAATCAGCTCCAGAAAGAAAAGGAGGAAAAATGGATCTATAGGCTTCCAGCTTCCTTTGCATAAAAATGCCCCCCATAGAACCTTAAATTCCCACATTCTCAGGTTCCATAAGCAAGGGCAGCAAACTGGGTACCTCACATGGTATCTCACGTTTTAGGTCCAGTTAGATGACCAACCTATCTGATGTGCTTGAAAGTGAGGGGTTTCCCAGAGTCCCAGAACGAGAGACTTTCAGTGCTGAAAGGAGGCAAGTCCCAGACATCAGGATCAGGCGGTCAGCCTATTAAAGGGGGAGGGGGGAGGTAATTAATCAGAGATGCTGTCAAGGTAATCAGCAACCTAGTCACCTCAGTAGCAGCTAGAACAAAGACTGGTGGGGCTAAGAAGTTATAACATGATACATAAAAGATGTCTGAAATGGTATTTCAACATCTCCCAGGAAACTGATTCAGCCATTGAAAAAAATGACCTTATTGTAACGCATCTGTCTTGTTTTATTAAAAATCTACCTTTCTTCTTTTATTCCCCCAGGACAATCGAATTCGTAATCCACAGTATATTAATAATTCCTTTATGCTTTTCCTCAATCAGCATAAACTTTTTTGTGCTTTTGCATAATTTAGGGTAAATCAGATTACGATAGGAATGTTTAAAGCTTATTTTCCATGGCAATCAGAGGACAACATTACAGTCAATTATATCATCCTGATTAAACACTGCAAAGGTTTTTTGTGTGTGTGGTTTTTTTTTTTTTTTGCCCCAAGTAATAAGAGTGAAACGTCTGAGAAGATTCAAGCAGGGAAAACTTGAGAAGGCCGTGCCAGGGCAATATTGCATAGCAGAGTGAATGGCGCCCAGATCCCGCCTTTGCAGGACTGCGGTTCAAATTACAGCTTGTTTTATGTGCTTGTAAATGAAATCGTTTGAGGGTCTCATGACACAGATCATACATGATTTGCAATGTTTGGCACAATTTTTCCTCCGTTCTGGCAATACCTTACAAATGAGCTAGGATCTCAAGAGTGAAGTCTAGCTTTCCTGGACAGGAAGTCAGTGGCCTCGAATTTACAGAGGTGAGGAAGCACTGAGGAAGTGGCAACCAAGACTCATCTACCTTAAGGGACAGCAGTGAATGCCTCTCAGCTTAATTAGTATTCTGGATACTTTTCTTTTTCCTTCTCTTTTATTTGGCAGATTTTAGTTGTTTAAGAAACTAGGCAGAATTGGGGTTAGGCATGCAGTTAAGGAAAATGCAGTATCGTAGACATAGGCTGTTATTTTACTTGTCTGCTTTCCAGACCTTGTACATGCACTGCTCAATATCAGGATCAGCTTTAGGTATGTTTTTTAAAAAGTGAAATATTAATTAACGTTTAAAATCCATGTTGCTTCCTTCAACTCTTAGGAGTTCTTTCTAAGATCAGCAACAAATATTTGTAACAATAGTAGTAGACACTTTTCCAAGGATAGAAGCAGCTTCTGGGTTGTATAAACAGTACAAGGCTCGGTGTATATTGTGCGGTGAACTGAAATGTGTATCTCTGCAGCTGTGCAAAGTGTCAGACTCTACTGTCTGTGAGTTGTGTTTGCCAGACAGGTTTTAAATTGTAGTTCTTCCTGGAAAAGTTTATATCACTTCTCGGAGTTTTTTGTGAAAGGATTGAAAAATCAGAATAGCCATGTCTTTAATATTCATTTAAAATTTATTCATTTCATATTAAGGGGACCATTAACTTGTCACCAAGCAGGACTCCATATAAAATACAATTTAAAACTGATACACAAAAAAATAAAAGATATGTTGCAATTTTAACCCAGGTACCTGTGAATGTGACTACTGAAAATAGCCTTAGCAGATGTAGTCAAATTAAGATGAGGTCATTCTGGACTACAGTGGATTCTAAATCCATCACCAACTCAATGGACATGAGTCTGAACAAACCCCCAGAGATACTGGAGGAAAGGGAAGCCTGGCGTGCTGCAGTCCGTGGAGTGGCAAAGAGCCGGAAATGACTTAGCAACTGAACAACGACAATAACAAAATCCACTGACAGGTGTCCTTCTAAGAACATCATGTGAAGACACAGGGACACAGAGACACGAGTGATACTGCCATAGGATGCAGAGGCAGCGATGGAGAGATGGAGCTGCAAGCCAAGGAATGCCGCCGGAAGCTAGGAGAGAGACTTCTGGAAGGAACCGGCACTGCCAACTCCTTGATCTCAGAGTTCTAGCTGCCAGGACTGGTAAAGAACAAACTTCTGCTTGAAAGCACCCCGTGAGTGGCCTTTTGTTGCCGCAGCCCAAGGAAGCGACTTGATGGCAGCTTTCTGGCTGCTCTGAAACATCTGCTGCTGAGGAGCCTGGGAACCTCAGCTGAGTGCTGTCACCTCCTGGAATCTTGTCGTACTCACCTGTAAAATGACTAAAGTGCTTCACATGCATAGTCTATCACTTCCCTGCTAGCACAACACTTCCTGGAGTCTGTCTTTGCAACAAAAAAGAAAATAAGATCTGTTCCTAGCTTAAGTTTTCTATTGGGAAAAGTGAAACATTGGGACACCGAGGAACATGGACGCAGATGGTCCCTGAACAGATCTGTTCAGATATAAATTCCACTGAGGTGTGAAATTTGACGATTTTATTCATTGTTTCCATGGTGCCGAGAACATTGCCCAGTGTGTAGTAGGCATTGATGCATTTCTCTATGTTTGAGTGAATGAATGCATCGATGAATGAATGCATCTGTGTTCAGTTTTCTTTCTTGCGGCGACTGATTCACTGGCTCTTCCTCACGTTTGACCATCACAGAGGTTGATAAAATATTTAAGCATCAGGTTAGAGAGATGGGTTTTTAAAGATGAGTACAGTCATTCCTAGACGTTTATTCTCTTATCTCAAATATTCCTACTTTAGTAATAACATTTTTATCAAGTTTTGGAGGCAAACATATTCTTAATTTATTCCAAGCTAGCAGGCTAAGCACTTTAAAAGGATTTCCACAAACGAGGATAATGAAGAAACACAATTAATTTGGAAACATTCATCCTTCCTTGTGAGAAAACCATTAATTTCTAAGCTGATAACAGCCATTCTTTAACAATTATCCATTCAATGCTTGAAACATGCCTATGCAAAATGCATGGACTATCACTGTGCATCTTAAACAGAGATAAACACAGACAAACAAACACAGATAGAGTTGGAAGCTATGTTCTTGTTGGGAAATCAAGGAGGGTCTGCGGCTCATGTACTTGAAGGAGAGCAGTCTGTCAGCTGCTGGCTTCTTTTGTTTATGGAGACAGATGGAAGCGCAGATATTGGATGCTAATCATTAAATGCTAGGAAAGCTACAGTTGGTCCCCTTTGGTTATACACAAAAAGCAGAGAGGTACCTATAGTCCATCTTTAAGCTCTCTTAGCAAAATTTTAGTATCAGACTCCAGCCTAAATCCCACATTCCAGAAACTGCATTAGACTCTTTTGTGCAGCTTTTACAGAAATAACATTCTCCCTGTGCATCATTATATTTGCAGAAATGGCTTTCTTCCCGAATCTGGTGCTCTGGGATCACAGGCTGTGGTCCCCCTCATAAAGGGGTACTTCATCTGCTATCTCTCTAAGGGAATATTTCACCAGAGCAGGCTCTCCCCCCTGTCATCCTGCCCATTTTACAAGCCACTCTCTTCCCTGTAACAGCACTATCATGAGCTCTGAATATTTCTCCCAATGCAGACACTAACAAGCTGGTATAAAGTTTTCGGGGCAAAAGTGCTGAGGGATGCAATGATTTCCCAAGTCCAACGTTATCAGAAAGTCATTTCTGCTCTTGAGCTCTCAAAGAATTGAGTGATCACTACCCTGAAGAGGAACATCTGCTTTGCTAAAATGCTCTGTAGTGCGTGGTCTCCGTATTCCCACTGAGGACTCCTGCTAACAGCAAAACCGGGTCCCATCCCTTACCGTGAAAGTCACATCGGCAGCACTCTCTCTCTCACGCGTGTCTGGCGGGGAACACCTCGGCGCCAGCGACCTGTGAAAAGTAACGCAAGCCCGGACCCCAGGCTGCATCCCGACTGCCCATTAGAGATTTTTACTTCCTGAAATGGTACCAGACAAATCTGAGGAGAAAGCCAATAACATCCCCCAAAGAAAGGCAGTATTATAGACTTGCCTGGCAGAGAAACGCATCACGAGTCTCTCCGAGTTAACCTTCCTATGTAAATATTTCGACTCTTAGAAAATAACCACCACTCTACTAACCAAGGACACCAAAAAGCTCTGGGAAAGAAGCCTCTTAGACACACAAAGGTGAAAGAGGGAAGCTGGGGAAAAGGGGCTCCTTGTACATTCATTCCTACCTGCCTTCCCAGTGAGTTTCTTTCCTTTTGAAAAAATATGTGTGTATTTACTTGGCTGTGTGGAGTCTTAGCCGTGGCACAGGGGATCTTCCGTTGTGGTATACTGACTGTCTGGTTGCAGCACGCGGGCTTCCGTAGTTGCAATGCTCTGTGGCATGTCCGCGTTGCAGGATGGCTTCTTAACCACGGGACCACCAAGGAAGTCCCTGAATTACTTTCAGATTGTTTTGGGAAGAGAATAAGGAGACGGGCTACAGGAACCTAGCAAGCAACACGTCTTTCAGGTGTCAGCTGAAGTTCTGCGTGTGTATAAGTGGGTAGTGTGTCTGTTCATTCAGTTCAGTTCAGTTCAGGTCAGTTGCTGAGTCATGTCCGATTCTTTGCTACCCCATGGACTGCAGCACGCCAGGCCTCCCTGTCCATCACCAATTCCCCAAGCTTACTCAAACTCATGTCCATTGAGCCAGTGATTCCATACAACCATCTCATCCTCTGTCCATCTCATCCCCTTCTCCTCCAGACTTCAATCTTTCCCAGTATCAGGGTCTTTTCAAATGAGTCAGCTCTTCACATCAGGTGGCCAAAGTATTTCAGCTTCAGCATCAGTCCTTCCAATGAGTATTCAAGATTGATTTTCTTTAGGATGGACTGGTTGATCTCCTTGCAGCCCAAGGAACTCTCAAGATTCTTCTCCAACACCAGAGTTCAAAAGCATCCATCCTTTGGTGCTTCATTAGTACAATACAAATAAATAGAGATGAGAAGATAGAGAAAGCATCTTTGAATGATTTTTGAGCAGAGGGCTGAATGAAGTGAAGGAGCAAGTCATGTAGACTTCTTGGGAAAGGCATTCCAAGAAGAGAAAGCAGCCCTTACAAAGATGTATTCTTGGCATGGTTAAGGATGGGCAGTGTGGTCTTCATTCCTGGAATCCTGAGCATGAAGGGGGGATTAGTGGGAAATGAGGTTGGAAGTATGGCAAATCATCTGAGGTCTTCTGTGCTGAAAAGTAGAAGAAGGGAGACCAGTTATGATGTTGGCTTTCCAAGAAAGAGAAAATGGTGGCTTTAACTAGGGTGGTGGCAGTGAAGAGCGTGAGAAATTATGTTTAGATACCTTTTGAAGATAGAGGTACAAATTTAGGTGGTGTAGTGTATGTGAAAGTAAAAGTGTTAATTGCTCAATTGTGTCCAACCCTGCGATCCTATGGACTGAAGCCCACCAGACTCCTCTGTCCAAGGGATTCTCCAGACAAGAGTACTGGAGTGGATTCCTGTTTCCTTCTCCAGGGGATCTTCCCAACCCAAGGATTGAACCTGCCTCTCTCATGTCTCCAGCATTGCAGATGGATTCTTTACCACTGAGCCACTAGGTAAGAAGTGTATATGAGGTTTGAAAAAATAAAAGAGGTAATTCCTTTATTAGAATGAGCACCTATGCAAATGATCCTGCTTTTGAACTGAGATGGACACTCAGTAAGAAAAAGGTTTGGGAGATGTATTGGTGATACAGACTGAAGGATGAGTAAGAATTCTTTCCCGGGACTTCCCTGGGGGTCCAGTGGCTAAGACTCAGCGCTCCTAATGAAGTGGGCTTGGGTTCGATCCCTGGTCAGGGAACTGGATCCTACATGCTGCAATGAAAAGATTTCACATGGCACAAAGCAGACCTGGCACAGACAAATAAATAAAATAAATAATTTTGTTTTTAAATTCTCTTCCCGATCTGCTGGGGCTGAGATGTTTGTTGCACTTGCAAATTAAACTGTCAAGTAAGCTCCTTGAGAGGAATCTTGAGTTCAGGATTGAGTATAGGTGTTTCCAGGAATGCCTTAGGAATGTGGAACTTTTTAAAGTCCTCATGGTTTAGGAACAAGGCTGCTGCAAATTCTTAACTGTGGTGACTCCCATCCTGCTGTCTAAAAAGATTCTCTTTTGTTTTTCCTCATAAATTTGCCTGAAGGAAATCTATTTATTTCTTATAAATTTGCCTGAGGGCAATATGATTTTTTTTCAACCTTAATTCCAAGGTTTGATTTTCTCTCACTGAAGGTTTGCTAGCTATTTTGCTTGCTTTTATTATTTATATACTGGAGCTGGCAGCTCCCATGATTAGTTTAGGCTGCCTGAGATCAGGATGCTTTGATTTATTTATGCAATACCACTCTCTGTCAGTATTAAGAGAATAAATCCGAGACCTGTTTGTTGAGTGTGTGGGCGTGTGTTTCTGAGAAGCACAAGACAGAGCGGTCTTTTTAAAGGAAAGAATAAAAAAGCATATGCTGCGGGTTTCCCAGAGTCTTCTGAAATGATCTTCGAGCTTAGAGATCCAAAAATTTTAAACCTTATGGATCTCTCCTTGTAAATAGTTTTCCCCTCATTTGGCCAATAAATATGTCATCTGGCCTGAGAAATCCGCCTTGGCTCTGTCTTTATTTGCTCACGTTACTCTCTGTCACGCCTTATCTTGCCATGGACCACAGGCAGAACTGTAACTCTAATTATGCCCCAAATACTTTTCCAAGGAAAACAGAAATAAATGTGGTCATGATGCATGCATCTTTTTGGTGGAATTTAATGAATTAAACACATTGCTTCTGCTTGACTCTGCTTAGGCTTAAGAACTTTGTGCTATATATTTTTTTCTATATCTGTATATCATATCTAACCTTTAGAATTACAGCGAAAGCTGATAATCACAAAGTTGTTCATTTAGCGAGGATACAAATCATTCTCCTTATGAAGCTGTGTTGGAAGAGAAAGAGGAAATGTGATTCTATTAACCCCCGTGCTAGATACAATGTAAGTGGTTGATTCTGTTTTGAAGTAATCCAGGAAAAGGAAAACTGAGGTGGGGTGTCAGCGGGGTAAGCGGAGGGAGAAACTTGATATTATTAATATGCTCTCTCTTCCGCTTTGGTAAGTCATTCTCTCCTTCCGGTTAACAAGACCCTCCCCCTGACCTAGGGAGCTCCAGTCCTAACCAGCACCCGTTAGAGATGACCACGCCACAGCCATGATCCCTGTGAAATAAACCCAGGTTCAATCATAATTCAAGTAGCAAGACATGGCTTACCCACAACAAAATGATTTCAACCTTCTGATTGTTGACACAACTGCACGGCTAAGATTCCTGGATTCAGAACCAAATAAGTGACCCATAAAATGCCCTCCAGGTAGAAATTCCTTTGTGTTAATGATGCTTTAGTCATAAAACAAATAAAACGAAAAAACAAGGGTACTGCAAATAGAGATATTAGGGGAAGATCAGATCTCATGGAAAATAAAGAAAACAGTCAGAAAGACTTTGAAGTCTTATTTTTAGCTAAAGTTAGAACTCTAAAAGGATAAATTTCTCTCAAAAATATGAATGCATTAACAGTAGATCAAATCAGTCAATCCTAAAGGGAATCAGTCCTGAATATTCTCTGGAAGGACTGATGCTGAAGCTGAAGCTCCAATATTTTGGCCAGCTAATGCAAAGAGCTGACTCCTTAGAAAAGACCCTGATGCTTGAAAAGATTGAAGGCAGGAGGAGAAGGGGACGACAGAGATGAGATGGTTGGATGGCATCACTGACTCAATGGACATGAGTTTGAGCAAGCTCTGGGAGATGGTGAAGGACAGGGAAGCCTGGTGTGTTGCAGTCCATGGGGTCACAAAGAGTTGGACAAGACTGAGTGACTGAACAATAAGATACAAGTAGGCTAATCAGAGGCAAAGTTCAACATCACTGTCCATCTGTCTATGTAAACTTTATGAGATTGTAAGGTTTTATCCAGCCTCTAGCTTATTAATTTTAATTTCTTCTTTTCTTAACCATGCCTGCTCTCTGGGAGCAGTGAGATATTTATATATCCTATTTCCTCTTCCTTCAAAATATATCCTCAATAATATTTAAATCAAATGCAATGAAAGAGAATGGAGTTTTCCTTTCAGACTTTCATTCTGCCCCAAATTCCCACTGAGAAGATTCATTAGAACAAACATCTGCTGAGGAGCCAAAGAGATCTTAAATTTAGTGATGTTTATTTTCTCAGTCAAATTGGTCTGATTTTAGGGCTCAGGATAGGAAAGTATGTCAGCTGTTCGAATGCATAGTGGGTACAGATTATGTTTCTCTTTTATCACTCTGTTCTTGAGATTTAATTTCAACCTGTAAATCACTTTACATCTGAGTTACCAAGCAACTGAACTGATGGGCCCCAATCAGCATAACTCTTTTTGATCTCCCACAGGTTTGACCATGCCTTTCCCCCCATGTCCAAATTCCAGTCACAGTAGAAAGAAGGGTTAGAGAAAAGTTGCTACTTGAACTTTGTCTATGGAAAAAGCAAACCTACTTCATTTTCTTTTTCCAGGACGCTTCTCTCTCCAAAGTCTTCTGAAGAAAAAATGTTAATTCACACCTATCACTGCAAATTTATACTCAAGGGTGAATATCAACCACAATAGCTACTGCTTCCCCAGCTTCTTACTATCTACGAGTGTCTGTTCCTCACTGTCCAAAGACTAGGCTCAACAGTGGAATGGATTTGAGCAAAGTGGACAAAATTAGCATCAGATCTCCAGATGTCAGATCTAATGCTTTGTTAATAGATCATTATTTTCCTCCTTTGTCAAAAGGAGATACTGTGTATGCATTTTATCTCACATAATGGGGATGAGGGTGAAATATGGAATATTCCTTTCTTACTATTGTTTAAGGCTACATTTGCAGCAGCTGCAAAGGACCACACAGGAAGTGCTGCAGCTGTGACAAAAAAACTAGAAAATCTGATCACACAGACCACAGCCTGGTCTAACTCAATGAAACCAAGCCATGTCCTGTGGAGCCACCCAAGATGGACGGGTCATGGTGGAGAGGTCTGAGAGAATGTGATCCACTGGAGAAGGGAAAGGCAAACCACTTCAGTATTCTTGCCTTGAGAACCCCATGAACAGTATGAAAAGGCAAAATGATAGGATACTGAAAGAGGAACTCCCCAGGTCAGTAGGTGGCCAACATGCTACTGGAGATCAGTGGAGAAATAACTCCAGAAAGAATGAAGGGATGGAGCCAAAGCAAAAACAATATCCAGTTGTGGACGTGACTGGAGATAGAAGCAAGGTTCAATGCTGTAAAGAGCAATATTGCATGGGAACCTGAAATGTCAGGTCCTTGAATCAAGGCAAATTGGAAGTGATCAAACAGGAGATGGCAAGAGTGAACATCGACATTCTAGGAATCAGCGAACTAAAATGGACTGGAATGGGTGAATTTAACTCAGGTGACCATTATATCTACTACTGCAAGCAGGAATCCCTTAGAAGAAATGGAGTAGCCATCATGGTCAAAAAAAGAGTTCGAAATGCAGTACTTGGATGTAATCTCAAAAAGGACAAAATCATCTCTCTTCATTTCCAAGGCAAACCATTCAATATTGTGGTAATCCAAGCCTAAGCCCCAACAGTAATGCTGAAGAAGCTGAAGTTCTATGAAGAGTTCAGTTCTATGAAGATCTACAAGACCTTTTAAAACTAACACCAAAAAAAAAGATGTCCTTTTCATTATAGGGGACTAGAATGCAAAAGTAGGAAGTCAAGAAACACCTGGAGTAACAGGCAAATTTGGCCTTGGAGTACAGAATGAAGCAATGCAAAAGCTTATAGAGTTTTGCCAAGAAAATGCACTGGTCATAGCAAACACCCACTTCCAAAACATAAGAGAAGACTCTACACATAGACATCACCAGATGGTCAACACCAAAATCAGACTGATTATATTCTTTGCAGCCAAAGATGAAGAAGCTCTATACAGTCACTCAAAACAAGATTGGGAGCTGATGGTGGCTCAGATCATGAACTCCTTATTGCCAAATTCAGATTTAAATTGAAGAAAGTAGGGAAAACCACTAGACCATTCAGGTATGACCTAAATCAAATTCCTTGTGATTATACAGTGGAAGTGAGAAATAGATTTGATGGACTAGATCTGATAGACAGAGTGCCTGATGAACTATGAACAGAGGTTCATGACATTGTACAGGAGACAGGGATCAAGACCAACCCAATGGAAGAGAAAATTAAAAGAAACAAAATGGCTGTCTGAGAAGGCTTTACAAATAGCTGTGAAAAGAAGAGAAGCAAAAAGCAAAGGAGAAAAGGAAAGATATAAGTACCTGAATTCAGAGTTCCAAAGAATAGCAAGGAGAGACAAGAAAGCCTTCCTCAGTGATCAATGCAATGAAATAGAGGAAAAGAACAGAATGGGAAAGACTAGAGATCTCTTCAAGAAAATTAGAGATACCAAGGGAACATTTCATGCAAAGATGGGCTCCATAAAGGACAGAATGGAAGGAAGCTAACAGAAGCAGAAGATATCAAGAAGAGGTGGCAAGAATACACAGAAGAACTGTACAAAAAGATCTTCACGACCCAGATAATTATGATGGTGTGATCACTCATCTAGAGCCAGACATCCTGGAATGTGAAGTCAAGTGGGCGTTACAAAGCATCACTACGAACAAAGCTAGTGGAGGTGATGGAATTCCAGTTGAGCTATTTCAGATCTTGAAAGATGATGCTGTGAAAGTGCTACACTTAATATTCCAGCAAATTTGGAAAACTCAGCAGTGGCCACAGGACTGGAAGGGGTCAGTTTTTGTTCCAATCTCAAAGAAAGGCAATGCCAAGGAATGCTCAAACTACGGCAAAATTTTACTCATCTCACAGGCTAGTAAAGTAATGCTCAAAATTCTCTAAGCCAGGCTTCAGCAGTACGTGAACTGTGAACTTCCAGATGTTCAAGCTGGTTTTAGAAAAGGCAGAGAAGCCAGAGATCAAATTGCCAACATCTGCTAGATCATCAAAAAAAAAAAAAAAAAGAGAGAGAGTTCCAGAAAAACATCTATTTCTGCTTTATTGACTATGCCAAAGTGTTTGACTGTGTGGATCACAATAAACTGTGGAAAATTCTGAAAGAGATGGGAACAGAAGACTACCTGACCTGCCTCTTGAGAAACCTATATGCAGGTCAGGAAGCAACAGTTAGAACTGGGCATGGAACAACAGACTGGTTCCAAATAGGAAAAGGAGTACATCAAGGCTGTATATTGTCACCCTCCTTATTTAACTTCTATGCAGAGTCCATTATGAGAAACGCTGAACTGGAAGAAACACAAACTGGAATTAAGATTGCTGGGAGAAATATCAATCACCTCAGATATGCAGATGACACCACCCTTATGGCAGAAAGTGAAGAGGAACTAAAAGCCTCTTGATAAAAGTGAATGAGGAGAGTGAAAAAGCTGGCTTAAAGCTCAATATTCAGAAAACTCAGATAATGGCATCTGGTCCCATCACTTCATAGGAAATAGATGGGGAAACAGTGTCAGACTTTATTTTTTGGAGCTCCAAAATCACTGCAGATGGTGATTGCCACCATGAAATTGCAAGACGCTTACTCCTTGGAAGGAAAGTTATGAGCAACCTAGGTAACATATTCAAAAGCAGAGAATTACTTTGCCAATAAAGGTCCGTTTAGTCAAGGCTATGGTTTTTCCATGGTCATGTATGGATGCGAGAGTTGGACTGTGAAGAAAACTGAGCGCTGAAGAATTGATGCTTTTGAACTGTGGTGTTGGAGAAGACTCTTGAGAGTCCCTTGGACTGCAAGGAGATCCAAGCAAGTCCATCTTAAAGTTCAGTCCTGGGTGTTCATTGGAAGGACTGATGCTGAAGCTGAAACTCCAATACTTTGGCCACCTCATGCGAAAAGTTGACTCATTGGAAAAGCCCCTTATGCTGGGAGGGATTGGGGGCAGGAGGAGAAGGGAAGGACAGAGGATGAGATGGCTGGATGTCATCACGGACTCAATGGACATAAGTGTGGGTAAACTCTGGGTGTTGGTGATGGACAGGGAAGCCTGGTGTGCTGGGATTCATGGAGTCCCTAAGAGTTGGACATGACTGAGCGATTGAAGTGAACTGAACTGAAGCCTACATTTCTTTTGAGACTACTAAATTTCCTGCCTTATGATAAGTTTGGAGAAAACAAGATATAGATGTGATTTCCCCTGAGTACATGTTAGCTTAAAAAAAAAAAAGTATAACGACAAATAAAGATACAGTGTGGGGATTATTCTGGAACAGGAAAGAAGGATGTACTCTGATGAACTGCTATGGGAGTTCCACGAGAAGAAAGACTTTAAGCACCAGGGATTTGGGTAGAGTCATTGCAAATGTATCTGAACGGAGTTTGACTAACAGATACCACGAAGATTTTTGGAAATGGAGAAGGAAATTCAAAGGTTGGAAAATATCAAGCATAATTCAGGAACAACAAATAATAATCACAGTCATGTTTACTAAATATTGAAATAGTGCTAGGGATTCATCTAAGCTTTTTGTGATTATTAACTGTTTGATCTCTGTAAGGATGCTCTGGATGGCTATCATCAATATTATCCCTATTTTAAGAATGTGATACACAGAAAATTTAAGTAGATTGGAAAAGTCATTCAGCTAGTAAGCTGGAAAACAAAGTTTTGCATTTGGGCAATATGACACCAAGACCCATATTCTCAACATCATCTCCATAGTATCATATTAGACTCACACATGGTAATAATGAAAGGAAAAATATGAAGGAGGATGAAGGAATAAGGTCACAATGAAACTTAAAAGAAGAGGATGGATGAGGTAAGGATTTGGACTTTTAAAAATAAATATCAATCAAGTTATTATTTAACATTTTTGATTAGAATGCTATTATTAAAACTATATTTATATTATTCATATAAACAAATGTTTAGTATTTGGGGGATTGCTATAGTAGAAATTGGCTCCAGCTAGCTTAAAAGAGAAAAAAAATGAAGATTTGAAGAACTAAGCCTCGGAAAGAGCAGGAAGGAGACAGGTTCGATTGTCTCAGCTGAAGGCCTTCATTGATGCAGCTTCGCATCCAGGAGTCAGCTATTAAAAATTACATTAGTGTCTTAGGACTTCCCTGTAGCTCAGACGGTAAAGAATCTGCCTGCAATGCTGGAGACCTGAATTCGATCACTGGGTCAGGAAGACCCTCTTGAGAAGGGAATGGAAACCCACTCCAATATTCTTGGCTGGAGAATTCTATGAACAGAGAAGCCTGGTGGGCTGCAGTCTGTGGGGTTGCAAGCGCCTAACACTGCAATTACTACAAGTGACTCAGGATTGTGATGGTTTTGTCCGATTTTAAGTACATTGGGGAGATTACTTGATGGCCCCAGTTTGGTCAAAAGTCCACACTTGAGCAGCTAACAATACTTGACTCAGTCCAAAGATACATGGTATGAACATGCCAGTGTACTGTTTCCAGTTCTCAAGGCATGGAGGATGATGAACTTGGAAGGTGCACCAACTTTAATACCAAAATAGTTAAGAAGCCTTAGGGTCTAGAATGAACTATGCAAAGGAGACTCTGGAAGTGGGGAGGCCAGCGACTATTCAATAGTGATGGGCTTAGAGTCAGGTAACAAATGTCTATGTTAGGATAATGGATGCTGAAATGGAAAATAGGAAAGTGCATGATGATTGAATATGGGGAAGGGACTAGGAAAAATCAAGGAATCCACAGTCATGCTGAAGTTTTGAGACCATGACTTGGAAAGTGTTATTATACTTTTTATAAACTTCAGTGTTAGCTGCTCAAACTCATCTGGCTCTCTCAGGTACCACTCAGGGCAGACTGACAGCATCCATGCTACAGTCTGTTTGCTGAGGATTACCTTCCTAATACTCTCTGTGTGTCTTGTTTAAAGTTGATATTAATGGTAAGGTGTACATTTTACATTTTATATATATTTCACCTCTAACGGTCTTTTTAAATTCTCTACAAATCCTAAGTCAGATGAGAGAGAATTTTTATTGCATTAAAAATATCAATGCAAATATTTCCTTTTAAGTTTCCACTATAAGTAAGACATGGTTAATGGTACTAGAAATCAAAATATATGAGACAATATCTGTCCTCAAGTGACTTGTAGTCTGGAAAAGAATCAAAACATTAAAAATAAATTGTGAGCCACATGACTCAAGTAGACAATTTAAGATACAGCTATTTGGAGGAGGCTAGGGCTGTCAAGGAATTTTATAGTCCAGATGGGATTTGAACTGGATCTTATTAAAGGATTTCAACAAGATTCAGAAATATGTAGATAACTAGATAACTGTTGGTACTGTGAGTTGACATAGTGAAATTCTGGATAATACAGCTACAGATAAAAACTCACACTGGATCCCTTTTATATGATAAGCATGTTGAGAGATGCTTCAGTAAGTTACACCACTTAATTCTCCCCCCAAATCCCAACCAAAATGCATTTTATTTTCTCCATTTTACAGATGAGGACACAGAGGGAGAAGTCGAACATCTTATTCCGATTGCAAAGGTTGTGAGTGTCAGAACCTAAATGGCAGCAAAGTTTGTTTTTTGGGCTCAACTGATTGGCTTCCCCAGTGACTGGCTAACAAAAGTGAATGCTATTCCCCATTTTCCAGGACTTTTTCTTTTTGCTTGTCTGACGCCTTTGCAGATGCGCTTCTTTCCCATCCCACCCCACCCACCAAATTTTTAGCGGCAAGTCTTGGTCTCCCTCAGATGTCTCACGTTCAATCAATTTCTCAGCTTTCAAGTCACTATCCTTTGCTATAGGATCTCTCCTCACTTCCAAACCTGCATTTTATATCATCTGCTGGACATTTCCTGTCTGTCCATCATACGTGTATTTTAAATTCACAATGGCAGGCACTCAATTGTCTAACTTTGCTTCGGTGCCGTATGTGTTTGGTGCCATCTTCCAAGATGCTTGTCCCTATAACAGTTGGCTTAAACGACATTCTTGTTTTAGTAACATATTCTTCCTGGGTGGCTCAGTGATTAAAAAAGGAAAAAAAGAAAAAGGAAAAGAAAAAAATTCCATCTGCCAATGCAGGAAATGCAGGTTCAATCCCTGTATTGGGAAGATTTCCTAGAGAAGGAGATGGCAACCCACTCCAGTATTCTTGCCTAGAAAGCCCCATGGCTTGCCAGAAGCCTGGTGGGCTACAGTCCATAGAGTCGCAAAAGAGTCAGACATGACTGAGTGGCTGCACACACACACACACACATGCACAACACATACTCCAACTCTTAGTGCTTTAAAACAACAGTGGATTGTGTCCCACTAACCTTTACGCTCATTGTGTTTTGCCTGTGGCTTGCTTCATGTCCACTTCATTCTCAGAACAGGACTAATGAACCAACTCCTATCTAGAACACAACAATCTCCTGGCGGATGGAATGGAGAAATAGCGGGACCATGTGATGACTCTTAAAGCTTCTTCTTGGAAACGGTGTAATTTTTGCGTTATTTGATGACATCTGACATCAATGGATTGGGAAGTGTAATTATTCCCCAAGGACTCACCCAACAGGGAGAGAGAGTGAATATTTTTACTATGACATCTTTGGCTGTAATTTTTCTATCTCCATAATCAAGATGTTAACTACCCAGGGAAGTCCATGTCACTAAGATGCTTTTTCAGATTTTCCCAGCCAAAAACGATCTGAAAACGCAAAGCATTTTACCTACGATTGTCTTTTAACTTTCTCTTTTCTCTATTGTTTGCATGCTACTTCTCCTCCAAACCCTTCATAAAGATTACAAGTTCTACAATTTAGTAACCATGGCAAATAACTTGTAGCACAATGCCTTGCACATAATAGATGTTAATTAATGTTTATGAAATTTAATTGATTTTATCTTTTAAGAAATAAGGGAACATGAATATTTTCATGCTGAGAAGAATATGAACAAAAAATATCTCAAGCTGATTAATGTGATAACTGGAACAATATTTGCTTCCTTAAGCATCTTGGCTTATTTTCTTTGGCAAATTTGTCCCCACAACATTGAGGACTCATGGAGCTAATTATCTTCCATAGTTCTGTCACTAACAAATCAGAAAACCTAAATTACTCTAAGTCAAGCTTTTTCCAAGTGGCTTCCCTTGGATCTACAGTGAATCAGCACAGCAAAAGTAAAAATTTATATAGCAATTATGTTTTTGATGATGATGTGAAAATGGAACAGTGTTTTATATCCAAATCTTTGAGTTCACGATTCTGTATCACTGCCAGTGGATATCTAACATCTAGTGTGAAGGTGGAAAAATAGTGCCCCCACTATGTTCAATGAACAATGAATGACTGATTGAATGAATAAATGGATAATGAATGAATGAATGTGATGACAAAAATGTTTGGTAAAAATAAACTACTAATCGATAGATGTATATACATTCCTGGCAAATAGATGGGGAAAGAGTGGAAACAGTGACAGGCTTTATTTTGGGGGGCTCTAAAATCACTGTAGATGGTGACTGCAGCCATGAAATTAAAAGACACTTGCTCCTTAAAAGAAAAGCAATGGCAAACCTAGACAGTGTATTAAAAGGCAGAGACATCACTTTGCCTACAAAGGTCCATATAGTCAAAGCTATTGTTTTTCCAGTTGTCATGTATGAATGTAAGAGCTGGACCATAAAGCAAGCAGAGTGCCAAAGAACTGATGCATTCGAACTGTGGTGCTGGAGAAGACTCTTGAGAGTCTCTTGGACTGCAAGGAGATCCAACCAGTGACTCTTAAAGAAAATCAGTCCTGAATATTCATTGGAAGGACTGATGCTGAAGCTGAAGCTCCAATACTTTGGCCATCTGATGAGAAGAGCCACCTTATTGGGAAAGATCCCAATGCTGGGAAGGATTGATTGCAGGAGGAGAAGGGGATGACAGAGGATGAGATGGTTGGGTGGCATCAATGATTCAATGAACTTGAGTTTGAGCAGTCTCCAGGGGATGGTGAAGGGCAGGAAAGCCTGGGGTGCTGAAGTCCATGGTGTCACAAAGAGACATGACTGAGTGACTGAACAACAACAATAAAGACAAAAATCCCTTGAAAACATGGTATTGTATTAAATATCAGACTATTTAATTTTTAAAATTTATTTATTTTAATTGGAGGCTAGTTACTTTACAAGATTGTAGTGGTTTTTGCCATACATTGACATGAATCATCCATGGGTTTGTGTGTTTACCCATCCTGAACACCCCTTCCCCTTCCCTCCCCATCCCATCCCTCTGAGTCATCCCAATGCACCAACCCTGAGAACCCTGGTCTGGCAATTAAGTCTCCATGCATCAAATTGAAAAAATGATTTTGCTTCTATCCTAAAAAAAATACTGAAATTTTAGATACAGCTATTTCTTTTTTGACCGTGTGGTCAAGAGAATAATCATAAGAACAGCAGTATACACACATAAATATATCCATATCTATGAGGGTTTCTGATGTATTTCTTAAAAGTTTTTATTTTATGAAAGAAAAACAAAACAAAAATGGGACAGATAATCTCCAGCTTTTTTTTTATCGACTGAACCTGAGTAGTGTGTGTGTGCATATACATATATATATATAATGGTTTCCATTTCATTGTCAATGTCTGTGACTTAGTAAAAATTAATCATGTGTTCATTTTATGTCAGCATACCCAGTACCACCAGCAGCATTGTGAATGAACTAAGCTAGTAAAATCAAACATTTCAGAGACTGTTATTTTTGAATGGAACTGTTCATGTAAAGCAGATTAATTCCAGGTTTTCAATCAGAAACAGAACAATTGTCAGGAAAACTGCCAAGCCCCATGCTCATAAACACTGGGTAAAAACAATAATAAAAATATTGTCTCACTGTATTCATAAAAAGAAAAGATGTCATAGAAAATTCCTTGTTTGAAATCTTTGTGACTACCAAAGGTTTCATTTTTCCATTAAAATAGTTCCTTATTTATTTTTTTTATTTTTATTTTTTAATTTTTTTATTTTTTTTAATTTTAAAATCTTTAATTCTTACATGTGTTCCCAAACATGAACCCCCCTCCCACCTCCCTCCCCTTAAAACTCCTGCATTAAGTCAGTACATCTGGTCAAAGATGTAAGACTAGATATAAATTATAGTTTTGTGATTTACCCAAGTTTTTCTCCTTTGAATAGTTCACACCATAAAAACTGTAAGTTCCTGGGAATATATTTCATGTTTTACTGGAATACAACTGGTCAACTGGAAAAGCCAACATTTTATCTTTTATTATTGAAAAACATATTATCAGAACATGGTTTATATACAAGCAACTGCCAAGACAGTGCTCATGGTTGGTCGCTCAATCACTCTTTGTGACTCTATGGACCCCGCCAGGCTCCTCTGTCCATGGGATTCTCCAGACAAGAATACTGGAGAGGATTGCTATTCCCTTCTCCAAGGGATCTTCCCAACCCAGGGATTGAACCCAGGTTTCCTGCACTGCAGGCAGATTCTTTATCCTCTGAGCCACCAGGGAAACCTCAGAGATGAAAGCATATCTAAGCAAGTGTTTGCTGAATAAGTCCAATTTTGCTCTTAACACTTTTTTAAGGACTTCAACACAGCTTTCTGGGAGGAAAAGATTGTTTTCTAACAATTGTAATCATCAGGACAGTTCACATTTCCACTGCTAGTTACCAAGTGTTTAACAACCAAAATATTTCAATGTTTATATCTATGATTAGAGCCTTATAGAACAAACTCTAATTTATAACAATAATGGTAAAATTTTGTTGAGAACTGACTGTGGGCTAGGTATATCTCCATGTTTTTTTACATGCTTTATTTAATTTTCACAAAATCCTTCTCAAAATTGAATTAAGTAGATGAAAATACCAGGATACAATCTCTATAGGGTCACTTAGCCTGTTAGCAATGAAGTCAGGATTTGAATCCAGGCAGGCTGACTCCAGAGGGTGCACGCTTCACCACAACACTGCGTTTCTATGCCTGGTGTACCTCTCTGGTGAATAAATAGTCTAGCGTTTCCATATTAAATTCACACTGCAGTTAGGAAACATATTTTTCTAAAGATGGAGGCCTCTATGTCATTTTAATCCTAGTCCTAGGACTACCTTCCCATATACCAACATAGACATGAAAACCATAAGAATATAGATGTACCTTTTCGTTAATGATATATCAATTCTTTACCAAGTACTTATAAAATGCAAAGAACTGACTCCTTAGAAAAAAGCCTGATGCTGGGAAAGATTGAAGGCAGGAGGAGAAGGGGACGACAGAGGATGAGATGGTTGGATGGCATCACCGACTCGATGGACATGAGTTTAAGCAAGCTCTGAGAGTTGGTGATGGACAGGGAAGCCTGGCATGCTGCAGTCCATGAGATCACAAAAAGTCGGATATGACTGAGTGGCTGAACTGAACTAACTTATAACATACAAACCTTCAGGTATTATATCAATTTCTTATTGCTGCTGTAACCAATCACCCCCTAATCAGCGGCTTAAAGCAACATAGATTCACGCTTTTACAGTTCTGGAGGTCAGAAGTATAAAATCGAGATGTTAGCAGGACTTTATTTCTGGAGGTTTCAGGAGAAAAGTCATTTCCTTGCCTTTCCAGCTTCTAGAAGCATGCTGCATTCCTTGGCTTCCGCCTCTTCCCTCCATGTTCCGTGTGCATCACTCTAAACTCCGGTCTCATTGTCACATACCCTTTTTTTTGTTTTTTCCTTATTGCCTTTCCATTATAAGGATCCTTTTAGGACTTCCCTGGTGACTCAGATGGTAAAGAATTTGCCTGCAAAGGAGGAGACCTGGGTTTGATCTGTGGGTCGGGAAGATCCCTTGAAGAAGAGAATGGCTATCCACTCCAGTGTTCTTGCCTGGAGATGTCCATGGACAAAGGAGCCTGGCGGGCTGCAGTTCATGGGGTCGCAAAGAGTCAGACACAGCTGAGCAACCAACACTTTCAGTTATAAGGACCTTTTAGGTGAGGGGTCCCCAAACCCTGGGCCACAGACTTGTACCAGTCTGCGGCCTCCTGGAACTGGGCCACACAGGCGGGAGAGTGAAGACTCATCTGTATTTGCGGCCATTCCCCATCGCTTGCATTTCTGCCTGAACTCTGTCTCCTGACAGGTCCCCACAGATTTGCAAACCCTGCCATGAACTGCGCATGCAAGGGGATCGAGGCTGCCAGCTCCTTATGAGAAACTAATGTCTGAGGAGCTAAGGTGGAGCAGAGGCAGTGGTGCCAGCGATAGGGACCAGCTGCAAACACCGATTATCATTCGCACAATAAATGCAATGTGCTTGAATCAGCCCCAAACCATCCCCCGACCCCGATCTGTGGAAAAATAATCTTCCATGAAACCAGTCCCCGCTGCCAAAAAAGACTGGAGTCCACTGCTTTAGGTTATACTGGACTCACCTGGGTAATTCAGGAGAATGTTGTCATATCAAGATTCTTAATCACTGCGGCAAAGTCCTTTGTCCCATGGAAGAGAAAACACTCACAGGTTCTGGGGATGGGGTGTGGACATTGTTGAGGGGACATTACTGGGTTTACCATAGGCATGGTCCAAAAGTGAGAGAGTAAGAAGTCATTCATTACTTTGGAGGAGATATTGGAGGAGCTACTAAGGATGTGATACACAAAGGGACACTTTCAGATTGTAGAAAGGGCATTTGGCAGCCCTGAAGGGGAAAGCTCTTGATGTCATTCTTCTGAGAATATTCAAAGCTTAACTTAACATTGTGGAAGCCAGGATGGAGAGAAAAGCAGTGACCTGAAGAATGTGTAGAGTGTAGGATCAGCCAGGACACAGGGAGGCTGTCTACAAGTAATCATTTTCCTTCTGAATCTGCACTTACATATACGCAGAAGATAAATGTTGCATTATATAAAAGGCTTTTAAGTTTTTATTAAAATGCTTCTTTATCACATTTTTAAATTTAGGGCAATGTAGAAAGCACTGTGTGGCATCATTTTGGGGCAGGATCCTAATATTATATTCATTTCCTATAGAATAACATCAATCAACTATCTTTAATTGAAATAAAAGTTAACTATTCCCACTTATTCATAAACACCATCTCAAGTAACTATTCAAAAATACTTGGTGATATTAGATCTAAAATACAACGATGGGACATTAATTGGTTTGGGGCCTTAAAAAAAGATTTCTTTTTATCTGAAGTGATACATTCCAAGATGGTTTTATTGATAGACCTAGACCTGTATGAATTCACTCCATTTAATATACTAACACCTGCTTGATTCACGTTTTCCTGATTGCAAATATTAATATATCTTATCAAGTTTAATTTCTGCTCCATAAATTGCTTTTTAATATCACATGCTGTTCTTGGTGATATTTTTTGAGTCAGTTCATAACAGGTGCAATATACTATACTCACATAATTCCCCTTTTCAATAGGCGCTATTCAAATACGTGCCAAATCATTCACAGAAATTCATTCCAAAAAGTTGTTTCCAAAGTCCTTACCAATGAAGGGGGGTTTTAAGTTTGAAGAGGAGAACTTGTGTGACTTTGTCAGATGGCCAGTGGCCAGGATTAGCTTTAAGCATTCTGGGCCAGATCTCATCCTGAGTAAATGGAAACCAAACACTTTTATCTTTTAATCATATTTATGTTGTTTATCTTGGAGAAAATGTTATCACAGGCATGTGTGAACCCATGTGATTCATTTACGCTTAAAATCTTTGAACAGTTACACTAGAGTTAATATCAAAAATAACAGCTCAGCTTGGATACAGCTGAGAACCTTCACGAAAGGAATGGCAGAAGGGAGGAAAAGAAAGCTTCCAAAATTTTTGTTGCCATATCTTGCAAGCTTAGACAGACAAAGTTCTCAAGTATGGGCGGAAAGTCGAAGCATCAGTATTCTAGGAGCTTTAGAAGTGTTGCAGTCATTATTGGGGTACTGGGTGGTAGAAAATTGAGGCACAGAATAAACAGGCCACTGACCAGAGAGGTGTCTTCTGGCACAACCCTCTGCCCACGTCCTTCTCCTCCTGTGCTCTCACCTGCAGACGCTGGCAGGGCACGGGGCCCAGTGCGCCAGGCTTCAGCTCTGGCATTTCTAGCACGCCAAAGAGCCATGCTTCTCACTGCTGGTTGAACAGACTCCTCTCTGCTGAAACAAAAGCTTGTGAACCGATCATGCTCTGGCTTGTCATTTCATTTCTTACATTGGATGAGAGAAAACGGAGAATGTTTCATAGAAGTAGTGATGCTTCTCGCCCTTCACGTACTCAGACTTGACATTCTCAGACTATTTCAAGCTTTTATAAAACCTACTTTAAAAAGCTCTTCTGTTTCAGGGCCGTGGTCATTTTCATTTTAGCCTCCAGCAGCCACAGAAGAATGCCGGAATCCCTTGCATACTTATAAGATGCTCAAGTATGGCGCACCTTTCAGTCGGTAAGCTGCTAAGTCGCTTTAGTCGTGTCGACTCTGTGCGACCCCATAGATGGAAGCCCACCAGGCTCCCCTGTCCCTGGGATTCTCCAGGCAAGAACACTGGAGTGGATTGCCATTTCCTTCTCTAATGCATGAAAGTGAAAAATGAAAATGAAGTCGCTCAGTCGTGTCCGACTCTTTGTGACCCCATGGACTGCAGCCTACCAGGCTCCTCCGTCCATGGGGTTTTCCAGGCAAGAGTACTGGAGTGGGTTGCTATTGCCTTCTCCTCAGTCAATATAGCTTGAGTCAAAAATATTAGAATATGGGGACTCCCCTGGTGGTCCAATGGTTATGAATCTGCCTTGCAATGGAGGGGACACGGGTTCCATCCCTGGTCAGGGAATTAAGATCCCACGTGCTGCAGAGCAAAGAACTGTTTGCCCAGCAACTGCTAGCCTGAGTGCCACAACTAGAGACACCGTGCGCCACAAGTAAGGGTCCCCCATGATGCAATTAAGACTCAATGCAGTCCAGTAAATGCATAAACATTTTAAACGAAGCAGAAACAAAAGACACTGGGATATGGCATATGAGGTCCTTTTATCTAGAACTATAACTTTTTGTTTTTGCTCCAGAAAAGAAATAGGCTTTACATGTTAGGGAAAAAAATCCATTTGGATATATCAGTTTTTATTAATATTTAATACTCCTACAATGCCCAGAAAAGACTGACAGTTTAAGAGTATTTGTTAGATTAGGGGGTAGGTTATTCTCAAGATACCAGTGAAATACAATTCTCTAAAGTAGCCTTTGTGGGAGAAGCAACTATATTTAGTTACTTCTTTAAAGGCAATTTTTTTTTAAGGCAGCTGATTGTGTCTTTAAAATATTCATACCCCCTAGTGAGATAATTTAAAGCAACTAGTACGTCAAGGCTGTATATTGTCACCCTGCTTATCTAACTTCTATGCAGAGTCCATCATGAGAAACGCTGGGCTAGAAGAAGCACAAGCTGGAATCAAGATTGCCGGGAGAAATATCAATAACCTCAGATATGCAGATGACATCACCCTTATGGCAGAAAGTGAAGAGGAACTAAAAAGTCTCTTGATGAAAGTGAAAGAGGAGAGTGAAAAGGCTGGCTTAAAGCTCAACATTCAGAAAACTCAGATCATGGCATCTGGGCCCATCACTTCATGGGAAATAGATGGGGAAACAGTAGAAACAGTGTCAGACTTTATTTTGGGGGGCTCCAAAATCATTGCAGATGGTGACTGCAGCTATGAAATTAAAAGACACTTACTCCTTGGAAGGAAAGTTATGACCAACCTAGATAGTATATTCAAAAGCAAATACATTACTTTGCCAACAAAGGTCTGTCTAGTCAAGGCTATGGTTTTTCCAGTGGTCATGTATGGATGTGAGAGTTGGACTGTGAAGAGCTGAGTGCCAAAGAATTGATGCTTTTGAACTGCGGTGTTGGAGAAGACTCTTAAAAGTCCCTTGGACTGCAAGGAGATCTAACCAGTCCGTTCTGAAGGAGACCAGTCCTGGGGGTTCATTGGAAGGACTGATGCTGAAGCTGAAACTCCAATACTTTGGCCACCCCATGTGAAGAGTTGACTCATTGGAAAAGACTCTGATGCTGGGAGGGATTGGGGGCAGGAGGAGAAGAGGACGACAGAGGATGAGATGGCTGGATGGCATCACCAACTCGATGGGAGTGAGTTTGAGTAAACTCCGGGAGTTGGTGATGGACAGGGAGGCCTGGTGTGCTACGATTCATGGGGTCGCAAAGAGTCGGACACGACTGAGAGACTGAACTGAACTGATGTTCGTATTATATGTGTCAAAAATAAAACAGATTTATTTTCTTAATTTATCAGTTTAGAATTTTTTTTTTCTTTAAGCACAATGGGGGAATCTTGGGGAAAGTATGGACAATGTACTGGGGATGCAGCCTGCCCTGGGGAAACTCTGGATGTTGGTCAAGTCACACATCTCTCAGGTTTTCTACTTGTCTGGGTAGAAAGCTGGGATCAGAGCACCTGCCTATCTGCCCAATGGAGACAGGAGAGTGGCTTCTGTCAGGAACACTTGACTTTGGAATTTTATTTTATTTAAGCATGTATTAGATGTGATCTAGAGGTGAGACAATGTTCCAGGCCCTGGGGATGGAGACGAGTTTCTTTCAGACCCTGTCCTCAGGGACTTCACTTTGAAAACACACACACACACACACACACACACACACGCAGAGCCCAGGATCATTAATAATGAAAGGGCTTCCCAGGTGTCTCAGTGGTCAAAATCTGCCTGACAATGCAGGGGACACAGGAGTAGCAGATTCCAACTCTGGGTTAGGAAAGATCCCTGAGAGTAGGAAATGCCAACCTACTCCACTATTCTTGCCTGGGAAATCCCCTGGACAGAGAAGCCTGGTAGGCTACAGTCCATGGGGGTCACAAAGAGTCAGACAGGACGGAGAGACTGAGCATGCACAATGGACCAGGTTTAAGTATTTCAAAGTCTACACTTTATAAAATCACTGTATGTGCATAATTATAAAAATAAATTTATTGAATTATGCTTTATAGAGCTTAAGGTTTATATTTTCTTATGGATACAGAGAAGAAAACCTATGATGGAGATGCTTAAAAGATCCTTCGATGAGGTTTTGTTTGACGATGTGTCTTGTTATTCCCATCACATGAGATAATTTCAATATGTATCATTTCCTAGTTACCTAATTATAACTACATACCGCTGTTCTTGCATGCGTGAATGGTTAGACTGTGGTACGACCAAACCATAGAAAAATGCTCAGAAATACAAAGGAATGAACAATTAGTTCGTGCAACATGGATAAACCTCAAGGAAGTTGTGCTGCGCAAAAAAAGCTAATCTCAAAAGGATACACACTGCAAGGCTCCATTTACTTAGCATTCCTGAAAAAAATAATTGTGGAATTACACCATGAGATTATGATGCTAGGGGTTGGCAGGGGATGGGCCTACGTGGTGACGAAGGTACAGCACGAGGCAGACACGTGATGGTTAAGTGTGTTGACTGTGGGGCACTCGCACAAAGCTACACATATGATAGCACTACACAGAGGTTTTGGAGAAGGGAATGGCACCCCACTCCAGTACTCTTGTCTGGAACATCCCATGGACGGAGGAGCCTGGTGGGCTGCAGTCCATGGGGTTGCTAAGAGTTGGACACGACTAAGCAACTTCACTTTCCCTTTTCACTTTCATGCATTGGGGAAGGAAATGGTAACTCACTCCAGTGTTCTTGCCTGGAGAATCCCAGGGATGAGGGAGCCTGGTGGGCTGCCGTCTATGGGGTTGCACAGAGTCAGACGCAACTGAAGCGACGCAGCAGCAGCAGCAGCAGCACACAGGGGTTTACACGCACACGTGATTACATGTAGAACTCATTAAATCAATTAACTCAGGATTGTATCAGGGTTAATCTCCTGGTTTTCACATTGCACTACAGTTACCCCTGTCGTTAACATCAGGGTGGATGAATGAAGTGCACACAGGGCTCCATATACAATTCTTTGTCATTTTCTTTTCTTTTTTTTTTTCAAAATCAGAAGTGTTTTTTTTTTTTAAAAAAAGAGTACATGCTCCATCTTGCTCACCAAGTTTCCATTCTGCACTAGTGGAGTGTGCATGCCCAAATAATGGCACATGTGTATGTATCAGTCAGGATTTTTCTGGCTTTGTTCCCTTTGAGACCTATGCCATGCCTACAGGAGATGCTTGGCAGGACCCAAGTCCATCTGTCCTGTTGTGTCTCTGAAACTGATGATAATACTTAAAATTTTTAGCATACTTTGGCATTTTAAAAAGTCTCAATTTAAATTTATAAATAGTCTACGTGTTAAACAAGAAAATATAAATATCAAAATGCTATGCTTGAAGAAACTATAGAAAAAATTTTATGATGTTAATATGGCATATATACTTGGGACTAGAGTAGCTTTGCAAACTCTTAACCCAGTGCTCTTCTTTTGTGGAATAGTTTGGGATAACACCATTGACCATGACGAAGCCCTCTTCATCATGACCTCTCAGATGCCCACTGCTACAGCCCGTGTTTGTGTTCACTCAAAATTCACATCTTAAATCCTAACCCCTTGTTGTTGTTCAGTCACTAAGTCATGTCCGACTCTTTGTGATCCCATGGACCACAGCACCCCAGGCTTCCCTGTCCTTCACTATCTCCCAGAGTTTGCTCAGATTCATGTCCACTGGGTCAGTGATGCTGTCTAACCTCTGCTGCCCTCTTCTCCTTTCCCAGCATCAAGGTTTTTTTCCAATGAGTCATTTCTTCACATCAAGTGGGCAAAGTATTGAAGCTTCAGTCTCTGTATCAGAACTTCTAATGAAAATTTAGGCTTGATTTCCTTTAGGATTGACTGGTTTGATATTCCTGCTAGCCCAGGGACTCTCAAGAATCTTGTCTAGCACCACAATTGGAAAGCATCAATTCCTTGGCACTCAGACTTCTTGATGGTCCAATCCTAACCCCTAATATCATGGCATTTCGAAGTGGGGGCCTTTGGAAGGTGATCAGGTCTCAAGAACAGAACCCTCATGAGTGAAATCAGTGCCCATCTGAAAGGAGACCCCAGAGGGTGCTACTTAGCACTTCTGTCGTGTGAGGTTTTAGGAGGAAAACAATCATCTATGAACTAAGCAGCGGCCCCTCCTCAGACCCTGAACATGCTGGCACCTTGCCCTTGAACTGCCTAGACCCCAGAATTGAGAGAAATGTTTTCTTTTTCTTAATATTTGTTTCCATGTGTTTATCTGGCTGCACTGGGAGATGGTAAAGGACAGGGAAGCCTGGCATACTGTGGTCCATGCAGTTGCAAGGAGTCAGACATGACTGAGCGACGGAACAAGAGCAGCTGGGTCTTAGTTGAGACACATGGAAGCTTCATGGCATGCAGCGTGTAAACCTCTAGTTGTGGCATGTGGGATTCCGTTCCCACCGGGAACCAGAGACTGAACCTACACCCCTGCACTGAGAGCATGGAGTCTTACCCACTGGATCACCGGGGAGTCTCAGAAGTGTTTGCTGTTTATGAGCCACCAGTCTACGGCCGATACTTTGCCACCTGATACGAAGAGCTGACCCTGATGCTGGGAAAGACTGAGGGCTGGAGGAGAAGAGAACGACAGAGGATGAGATGGTTGCATGGCATCACCGACTCAATGGTCACGAGTTTGGTTAGACCCCAGGAGTTGGTGATGGACAGGGAAGGCTGGCATGCTACAGTCCATGGGGTCACAAAGAGTCGGATACAACTGAGCTGCTGAACTGAACTGAACTGAACAAACATGTTTACTTCCCTTCAGTCTTTTTCCTCTCTGACATATAACAGGAATGAGTGATGAATGAGAGGACAGCCTTCAGAGTTCCCATAAATTATTTCAAGAGAATTCCCCAAGACCCTTACTCCCAACATACTTGCATATTCATACCTTCAGCAAATATGAATTGAGGGACTACCTTGGGGGTCCAGTGGCTAAGACCCCACTCTCTCAAGACAGAGGGCCTGGGTTCTATCCCTGGTCAGGGAACTAGAACCGACATGATGCGTCTGAGAGTTCACACGCTGCAGCAAAAACCAAAGATCCCACGTGCTGCGGCGAAAACCTGGTGCAGCCGAATAAATAAATAAATGTAAATGTTAAAGAAGCGGGCAGTGGAGGATGAGACGGCTGGATGGCATCACCGACAGAACAGACACGAGTCTGCGAAGACTCTGAGTGATAGCAAAGGACTGGGAAGCCTGGTGTGTGGCGGTTCATGTGGTCACAAAGAGTTG
The DNA here is from genome assembly GCF_016772045.2 of Ovis aries. Taxonomy (NCBI): domain Eukaryota; kingdom Metazoa; phylum Chordata; class Mammalia; order Artiodactyla; family Bovidae; genus Ovis; species Ovis aries. Next base: position 94,948,319 of record NC_056060.1, read on the forward strand.
GATATGACTCCGCAACTGAACAATTAACAATACACGAATTGAATATTCCCTCTTTGTGTGATAGAGGGGATTTAATTACAAATAAGACAGTTTAATCCTAGATTTTCCGGTACTTCCTTTCTCCAAGTGACTACTGAGTGCCATCATGTGCGAAGCGAAAGCAAGGGGTGAGGACAGCTCTAGTGTCCACGTGCAGCTTTCAATCGCAGGGTGGAAACAGCACCAGAAAGGTCAAAAGACCGCCAGAGGCTCAGTAATAGGGCTCAAGGGAACACACGGGCAGACCAACCAACTGGACAGGAGCAGCCGCAGGGGGTCAAAACGTCTTAAGGAAAATGACGTTAGGATCGTGATCCAAAGTGTACGAAGGCGAGAGGAAGCAGGCAATCAGGAAGAGAAGAGGGCACTTCTCAGGTGAGGAGAGGGCATGGTGGTGCAGCAGTGGAGAATGGCAGCAAAGGAAGGTCGGGTCCAAAGGCCACTGAGTGATGAGAGAGCAGAGCACGCCAGTGGGCAAAAGCAAGCCAGTGAAGCGGAAGCGCAGCATCTAAGAATATTGAATACCTGAATCTGAAAAAGACGTTGGGCCCACTTCATGAAGGGCCACATCATGAAGCTCCATGAAGAATTTTGAATATACACTGAGGGTAAACACCTGAGTGGCGTTCCGGAGGAGAATTACATGATCTAATGTGTGTTTTCCTGGTATTGCATACCAAAGCCTGCCCAGCATTTTTGTCTAACATTCAATGTCAAAGCGTAGAAAAGTTGATCTTAAAAGTCAGAGGAAAAAATAAAGCAACAGCAATACTACATAGGGGGGAGGAAGAAGCAGAAAAATACAATTGACAAACTATTTCAAAAGCAGAGAAACCACACCGTTTTATTTCTATTGTGTTAATTGTATCTGTGATTATTAAATAAATATAGTTACTAAGTATATATGATTAATATCCAATCCCCTACTACGCTGTATGATCGTGAGGGCTGAAATGATGTTACCTGGTTCACCACGATGTCTCCAGCGCCAAGGGCAGTGTGTTAAATTAACGTATAGTTTTTGAATGACTGAGCAAAAGAATGAAATAGCATATAAGCCTTAATGGTCTTGAGGGCACCATTATATAACAGCAGACTACAGTGCTAATAAATATAAATTGTCTGTGTAATTTTGAATTATTTCCAGCACATTTAGTTTGAAAAATAACAATAGTACATAATATATTTTAGAAAATCTCAAGATGTGTAAGTTTTTTTTAATCCACCAGGTAGGAAACTCTAACCAGAAATTTGACTCCTCCTCATTTTGTATCCAAGGGGTCCAGAGAGGTGAGGTTTAATAATTGTTGCATTTATCATGGTCATTATTTGGGGATAGTATCTAAAATTATATTCTCCTTTATTTCTTTGTTCCATTAGGCTTTGGAACTTATGAACTAGCTCTATTCTCAACTCTGAGAAAATCTGCAGTGCGTGTATAATATTTTTCATGATTTTCACTGAAAATCAACCACAATAATTTTGTCTTAGGCTAAAAAGTCTCCTAATGCTAATGATTAGAGGCATTAACTTGCATGCTTTGAAAGCAGTCATCTTTAGGTAGACGTGTCGTAGCTGTTCAGAGTATTACAACAGACAGGAAGCACAGGCTTCCATGATTCCTTTAAATGCAAGAGAAAATATGTGTAATCAGCTACAGTATATCCCATTGGGAATTTAGCCAAAGCCACAGACCCTTGCAGGGAAATTAGTCTACATCAGCCCTTCATTTATAGACACTGGAATCCCACTCTTAACAGAGCATGTGGAAACAACAATTATGTTGTGAATGTAGCTTTTTACAGAAATTATCAAAATTAAGCATCTGACCTACTATTCCTCAAAAAGTGCTTCCCTCTTCTGCTTTATCTGCTTAATCATTATTAAAAAAAAAAAAAAAGTCTGTATACTTCTTCCTCCATACTGAAGTGATTCGGGATATTTCAGAAAGGGTGTGCAATTGCTTATATTTGAGTGTTTTGAATTCAAACAGGCGCGTCTGTTTGTTGACTAAATCAAGAAACCAGCACAAACCTTTCATCCTTCCCAGCAGAAACCAAAAACTGCAGTCATTCTGTGTTGAGGCCACAAAAATGGCTGTCCATTTAAAGATCAGAACTGGCATCTTGTAAAGGATTTTGTCCTCTGACTTGCTAACATTGCAAAGTTAAGGAGTCAAGTGATCTGCTTTTGTGCCTCTGGAGTGCTGCTTACAAATGCTGCATCAGTATACCATTAATATGAAAGAAGGAAAGAGAAGTCGCTCAGACGTGTCCGACTCTTTGTGATCCTGTGGTCTGCAGCCTACCAGGCTCCTCCGTCTATGGGATTTTCCAGGCAACAGTACTGGAGTGGGTTGCCACTTCCTTTCCCAAGGGATCTTCCCAACCCAAGGACTGAACCCGGGTCTCCCGCATTGTAGGCAGACGCTTTACCGCCTGAGCCACCAGGGAAGTCCTTATCGTTAGTATGATATCTGTGCAATTAATATTTCTTAGTTTGACACTGCTGTCTACCTTTGCATGCACTGTAACTCCTACCCCAGTCTTGAAAGCAAAACAAAGACAAAGCACAAAACAAACAAAATCGGGAGCATCGTTGCATTTTTGAGCTGAGACAATGAATTAACAGACACGTCCTAACTCACGTTTGGGAGAAAGATCAAACTCATGAATTCTACAAGTAAAACCAAATAAACTTAGACAAACACAATGATTTGTATATGCTTAGTCGCTCAGTTGTGTCCAACTCTTTTGTGACCCCGTGGACTATAGCCTGCCAGCAACCTCTCTCCATGGACTTTTCAGGCAAGAATATTGCAGCGCGTTGCCATTTCCTTCTCCAGGATCTTCCCAACCCAAGGATCAAATCCACATCTCGAGTCTCCTGCATTGCAGGCAGATTCTTTACCCACTGAGTTATCCAATATTTTCATGGCTGAAGTGAAGAGCAATTTTATGTCATAAACCTGTATAAATAAAAGCCTCTTGAGTAGCGTTCCATGCTGCTAAGAGAGCTTTGCTTTCATTTGTCTTCAAACAATAGTTTTTTTTAGTTAGTTGTTCTGATAATAAAAAATTAAACTAATTGAATTTAATGTTTTCCATTTTTCACAAAATGTGTAACTCAAAATCTGTCCAGTGTTCTCTTAGATCAGGCGTTCATGTGTGTGTCCGCAGTCGTGACTCTTTGTGACCTCACAGACTGTGGCCCGCCAGGCTCCTCTGTCTGTGGGATTTTCCAGGCAAGAATACTGGAGTAGGTTGTCATCTCCTCCTCCACAGGATCCTCCTGACCCAGGGGTTGATCTGGAAACTCCTGCATCTCCTGCATTGCAGATGAGTTTTTACCACTATGCCACCTAAGAGGCCGTATTTTCTTAGATATTGCATCAATTAAAAAAGAGATACATTTTCATGACTGAATAACCCTTAAATAATCTGGATTTCTTTCACTTTAAAAAGGCAACTTCAACCAATTTGTAGAAACTTAATTTTTTTTAAGAAGTCCATTGAAAACCAAAGAGTACTCTTTTTCCCTTAAGACATGAGATCATATAAGTACATATTCTCAGAACCAATCACCAATATAAACATCACTGTCTGGATCACAGCTCCCACCTAACTTCATCATTTTAACTGATCTGTGATTAACTAGTACTGCGAAAGCTACTCCCTGATTCTGAAATATCAGATCTATTTTATATCTCCATACAGGCACACAAAAAAATGCATGCATGCATGCAAAGTCACTTCAGTCGTGTCCAACTCTTTGCCACCCCATGGACTGTGGCCCACCAAACTCCTCTGTCCATGGGACTCTCCAGGCAAGAATGCTAGAAAGGATTGCCATGCCCTCCTCCAAGAGATATTCCCAACCCTGTGATCGAACCCATGTCTCTTATATCTCCTGCATTGCAGGTGGGTTCTTTACATCTAGTGCCACCTGGGTAGCCTAAAACACTGCATACTTGCCTTCATTATCAGTTAAGTACTTTGAATCCTATACTTATTATTACTACTATGACTCTTAACATCTAGAAATGAATATGCATTTTCTATTGATTATGAAATATTTCTGGGCTTCCCTGGTGGCTCAGAAGGTAAAGAACCCACCTGCCAATGCAGGAGATGTGGGTTCAATCCCTTGATCAGGAAGAGGAAGGAGGAAGGGTTGCCCCCTGGAGGAAGGCATGGCAACCCACTCCAGTGTTCTTGCCTGGAGAATCCCATGCACAGAGCAGCCTGGAGGGCTGCAGTCCATAGGATTGCAGAGTTGGACACGACTGAAGCGACTTATCACACACACATGCATAAAATATTCTGAAGATGTACCTGATATCCAAAAATCAAAAAAACTTAGTTTTATCTCTGGTTCTGCTTCTCAATATTTATAATCCAAGAGAATCGTTTTGCTTTATAAAGCATAGGAAATAATACGTGTATTACAGAGGTGTTGCATCACATGTTAGTTTTGGGACCTGACTTTTCAGAATAGATAGAATTCTAATTTTCTACAAAGTTGTTTTGGATACAGAGAAATCAACTTTTAATTATAGTATGATGACCAACACGATCACATTATATTGCACAGGTGGTGAAAAAAGTTTTTTATATCATCTAATCAAGGCATTACTGAGGGTACCTTGACACTGAAGATCAAAATTAACCTCAAAACTCTTCCCACTTTCAGTAGGTAACATAATATCTTTGATAACAGCTATAGAGTTCATGCAGGGAATTTTATCTCCCAAACTAATGTCTGGTTAAAATTATTTTTCTAATATAGTATCCTAGTGTTTCCATGTATACACCCATATTGAATATTCTTCTGACCCTTTTATATCCCCAACACAATACCTCTATAAGCAGAAATGTATGTATCAGGCTCCCACAATCAGGACAGTACACGAGTTTTAAATCACTGGACCATAAACACTTTAAAGTCTAATATTTTGCATCATATTTTACAAATCCTTTGCTGTTTTCCCACGGGGAGTATCTCAGAGGCTGTCTCTCTCTCCAGGTTCAGTCACTGCTGTGGTCCTCAACCTCTCTTTTCTCTCTAACCTCTATACCTCTTTCTTAGCTCTATTCTTTACCCCCGATGCCTGCTAAAGTCATTTTCAAAGCCACATAGCTCTCTCTTTGGCCCTCTGATTCCAGATTATTCCCCGGGAACTCCATCAGCTGCCGTGAAATCAGTTTACTAAGGACTTCTCTCTACATCCAGGTCAGTCTCTTCATAAGAGAAATGTTGCTGCTGAGGTTAAAACATATTTTTGAATTACTCCTTCCACCCGCAAGCACAACAACAGCAATTCTACAAGATAAACATAACAGTTATCATCACAACATTTTGCAGATGAGGAAACTGAGGCCTCAGCTGTTTGAACGAGCAATTCCCGGGGGCACGTGGTTAGTGAGTGGGAGCGTCAGCCCTGCTTCTTCTCTGAGCAGGGTCAGTTTGCCTCAGATCATGCCGGGGATCCCAGAGCCCATGTCAATTACTGCTTGGATTTGGTCCTTCCTGCTCTGTCTGGCCTCCATTTGTAGCTGACTCTACATTTCTTCTAAAAATCTCCTGCCACCTTTTTCCTCCTGCGTCTCTAAATTCAACTTCATACTCTATTTTCAACTTCCCTGTTAAAAGGGATTTCATATCCTCTAAAGATGTGAAATACATCAGCATCAATCTGATGAATTAATTCACATAAAAATGCTTTATAAACTATGAAAATGTTCACAAAATATAAGGCTTTACTGATGTTGAAACGTTCTACCTATACTTCATTTAATCAATAAAAGCAAGTAAGTGAGTTATTTTAATCTGCAAACTGAATGACAGTTTATAATAAATGTCCTTAGTAGAAACTCCTATGTGATGAAACATTGATGCTAATAACAATCTGTTATCACAGACATTGAACACAGTCCTACTAATTGTTTCAAACTAAGACGTAGGATGTGTTCAAATAAAGCCAGGGGAATGATCAGAAGGAATAACCCCACAATTATACAGTTCATTTATTTATCCAGTAATCACGTTTATTATGTGTAAGAGCTGGATTTTCTCAGGAAGTCAGAGAGTTTGGAAGTGAATGCACCTGTCACCTATCTCTGAGCTAAACAGAGGAATGAGGTCCTGTGATCCTTGAGCTCCAAACAATGGTCCTAATACATTAAAACACAAGCAAAAAATGTTAAATGCAAAGGTCTTTCTATTTCAGTCAGACCCCAGATTTACAGAGATATCTTGTAGCTGTTACTTCTGAGAAAATGAATGAGTTCCTTATTTGCTCAGTATGCAAGCTGACACATATAAGATCTGTAATTTATCTATGGGCTGAACTTCTCTCTGATATAGAAATTACTGTCATGGTGGTGATCAGTGATGGGGAATACTCTTTGGAGGATATACTGTTCAAGATCATGTGACCCTTTCACCTCCTAAATCTGATGAGACAGCTGGTAATGGCAGAAACATCTAGCCCGCAGTCTGGCTACTAGAACAGATAGGCCGAATACCTAGTTACAGAAAAATGAAAAACTCTCACTCTTTCATAAATGCTTATAACATAAAATGTCAGGCTACGGAGTAAGACTTATTAAAACTAGATGGTAACTTTGCTTTATTTTTATTTTGGAAGTAGAGGCAGAGTGAGGAGAATAAGATGTTAAATACAATAAAAGGATCTGAGTGAAGGACAAAGATATCCTGACATTCTTTTGAACTAGACAGAGGAATGATTGTTTCTTTACTCTTATTTCCTCATATTTTGAATATTATATTTGTATAAAGGCTCAGTTTTTGCCATTTTCCAGTAAGCCGAATTTGGTAAGAATCCAGTAAATTAAAATTGGTGAGTTGAGCCTATAAACAAATGGAGTTACCCTACTTTGAGCCAGAGAAAGATTTGACAGTTAGAGCATATGTGGAGACTGGTTGCTGACGTCTTACATTTGGATGTAATGAGCACCAGAACATATCAATTAAACAAGCTGCCCAGAGAAATTGACTCCACTCCTCTGGAACCCTCGCGTGCTTACCTTGCAAACTCACATTAACACTAGCAGATCAAAACCCTAGAAAAAGAAATCATATTCGAATGAGTTTCATAGGAAAACCAATGCTCATTCACTAAATCTTTGTTATTTTCAGCACAACTGGCTTAATCCAACTGGAAAAGCCTGAGTCTTTCACTTAGAGTTCTGTAACAGCGCAGTGTTGCATGATGCTATCTCCCAAAGCATATCTGCATCTGTGAAATGAGTAAAAGCAAAGGCCTACAGAGGGGCCTATCAGTTCTGTGGGCTATGAAAAATGAAACATTTGATTCATGTTTGGCCTCATCTAAAAAGCATTAAAAGAATATGGTAGAATGCATCTCAGGGATAAAAATTATTGGTCACTGTTATTTACAAAGAATACACATGGCCACATGCTTTGCATGCCCATCTGCTTTTGCAACAACCCTGTGTATGAGTCACATTTGAACCACAATGTATACCTATATAAATTAGTTATTGAAAAATCACAGGCAAAAGTACTCTGATGCAAGAAGTATGCATCATTGTGTTCTGTGTTCCTTAAGGTTAACTAAAACCATAGTAAATTTATAATGATAAGGCTAAAGTAGTAATGTATAATTAGAAAGAAGAAACAGCAGCTGAAAAATGGGCAGCTTGAGACAAATTGTGACTTTCAATTAAGCTTTCTGTCAATCCTGTTCATCATCTGACTATAAAATCAGAAGGTGGGGCTTTAAAGTTCACATCAGTTTATAATCCATTACCAAATTCTTCCTCATCCCATGAAATCATGAGCAATACTTTGAGAGATATGAGACACAGATTTAGACTGTTATAGAGACATTGACGCAATTGCCTCAAAGGAACATTAATTTGCTGTTTTAGACACTTAGTATCTGTAGTGGAAACCTGGGTGAGACTCCTGGGTTGTAAATCTGGCTCTGTTTTGGAACATTTGGACTCACTTTGTCATCTAAAAAATTATTAAGAAAAGAAAGACAGAAGAATATAAGAAAGACAATGCTCATTTCCTATCCTCACTTATAGGACTGCTTTAAGACTCAAATGTAATCCTTCCTGTATGTGAACGCACATTAGGATGTGTAAAGTACATGCCATACAACATTGAAAGTCCAAAGACATTTGAAGTTATAAAGGTCAAAGTTGTGGATAAGCACAGAAGACCAGTTATTGTTGATTTGCTAAAGAGCAACCAGAAATTTAGCTGTCAGAATTCAGTTGGGAGATGTTTCAGAGTCTTTACACTGATCCTCAATTCACAATATTATTCCTGTTACCATCAATATTGTTGTTAATATCTTGCTGGGAAAATATGTAATATACCTGTGTAGTAACTGGGCTGATCACACCTTTCTTTTGAAGTTTCCCTTCTTTGTCTTTTTGACATCCAATAATCTGGTGATCCTACAATTCATTTTCTTCTTTCTTCATCAGATACCACTGATCATATCTATGAAACTCTGCTAAAATTATTTCTCAACTTTAATCACTAATATTATCACTCTTTTTTCAAATGGTTGACTATAAAATTGTATGCCTGACTTTTTCACATTTAAATTTAGTGAGATTTATATACAGATGTTCCACACAATGTCAAAATCATAACAGTTTTAAACAGAAGCAAATTTAGCATCAAGAAGACAATAGGTAATACCTTTAAAAATGACTTTCAGTTTAGAAATGCCAATCTAACAAGAGATTAAATAAGTGTGACTAATTAAATAGACTAGTGGCACATTCATGCAAGGGAAAAGTACAAATATTTAACTTTCAACACTTCTCATAAGAAGCATCGCAAATAGGTATTTGATCAAAATGGGGAAGGAAAATAATAACAAATGAAGATTCAGGGTCCATGACATAGGGATATTGAGAACAGCAAATTTAAGTGCCAGGCTGAAAATGGAAGCAGGCGAGAGTACTTCAGTACAATTGATAACAAGAGAATAGAAACTCTGAGGAAAAGAAATGTAATTGATAGAGTACCTGAAATGTTGATTGTTGGGAAATGCCTTTTTTATAATTTACACACTTACTTGAGAATATGAAAAATAGGAAAACAAGCACATAGGAAGCTAATTTTAAAAAGCAACTGTTAACTCCTAAAAATCTAAGAAGACTGGATGCAAATGTGGAGAACCATTACCAAACTTCTCTGAACTAAGAAGCTCTTCCACGAGGCCAGATAGTAAACCCAACACTGAGTACCCTTCTTCCATGGAAACATGGAATCAGGGTCTACTTGTTCTTCTAATCATATAGGTATAATTTGCCCCCTGTTGGATGGTTCTTCATGCCAAGTTCACACTGAAAGCCTCAGGAATTTTCAAATCTTGATCACCTCTTGTGGTTTTCTTAGAATGATCAACAATACCAAAAAGAAGTATAATTGTCGTTTATGATTTAACCAGCAGTAGAAATATTCACACAGCCATTGTAAAGGCAAAGAATATATACTATCTAAACCAAAGTTTATGATCTAATTTTGTTGGAAGGATTGGGGGTGTGTGCTAATTATTTAAACTAATAGGAAATCAGTAGGTAATTTCCAAAATTGATTAAGTCGAGAAAGAGCAGTGTAAGTATATTATTTAGACATGAAGAGGTAAATGTAAAAATAGATATCTGAAATATTTGAAAGGCACTATTCAGGGAACAAGAGTAGCAATATTAATTTTAAAATGGCATGCTACATTGTCCTTTCATTTAAACATGTTTCCCCAGTTTCTGTTCATTTGCAATCTTACTTTTATACCTCAGCACACTTACTTGCCTATAACAGAAATTCAAATATTTGTTTTAGGAAGTGCTAAATGAATAAGGGGAGAAATTACCATTAGTTTAATGGCATGCAAAATGTCTGCTTAAGCTTAAAGATCTAGAGCAAAGCAGATAGAAAAGAATTGAAATAAAATTAAAGCAAGAATTTTTCCCTGGAAGTTTGAAAATCCATTATTTTAAAGTGTATTTAGACTCTTTCCTTAATATCTTCCTTCTGGATGCATTCAATTTTCCTATTTCTTTCAGTGTTGAGCATTGTTTCCACAATTAACAAACTTAGATACTTTACCAATCTCTTTACCAAAAAAATTTGAAAAACATACAATAAAATAACATGCTTTAACTAGGTTAATAAAATACAAATGGAAAGTCAGGGCCACAGAAAAAAAGAAAAGTGAAAGTTTTTAGACAACCGTGTCCAACTCTTTGCAAACCCATGGGCGGTAGCATATAAGGCTCCTCTGTCTACGGAATTCTCCAGGCAAGAATACTGGACTGTATGTCCTTCTCCAGGGGATTTTTCCCCACCCAGGAATCAAACCTGCATCTCCCTCATTGTGGGCAGATTCTTTACTGTCTGAGCCACAGAGAAGCAGGAAACATCTATATTAATGAAAGCCTTGATTTACAAGTTGTTAAATATTTACTTCACTCATTTTTTTTTTTTTTATATCATTCAGTCTTGGGAACAGGGGAAAAATAAGTGAGGAAATTAAAACAAAGGAAAAATAAGAATAGGCGAAAGCAATTAAAACAAGGTTACAGGTTTTGTTCAAAGTACATATGTAATTTCTTAGACACATTGCTTGATAGACCCCAAATTTGGCTCTGTATTTCAGGCAACTGAAGTAGAAAGCGGTGGTCGTAGTTGAGTGCCAGAATGCAGAATGTTACTCCGAGCTGCCTGGAAGCCAGGGCAAAAATAAAACACAAGCTATTTTCAGAATTTGTATGTCAGCATAATTATTGTAGGGGGATGATAGAGGATCACAATAAACTGTGGAAAATTCTGAAAGAGATGAGAATACCAGACCATCTGACCTGCCTCTTGAGAAATCTGTATGCAGGTCAGGAAGCAACAGTTAGAACTGGACATGGAACAACAGACTGGTTCCAAATAGGAAAAGGAGTACATCAAGGCTGTATATTGTCACCCTGCTTATTTAACTTATATGCAGAGTACATCATGAGAAACCCTGGACTGGAAGAAACGCAAGCTGGAATCAAGATTGCCGGGAGAAATATCAATAACCTCAGTTATGCAGATGACACCACCCTTATGGCAGAAAGTGAAGAAGAACTAAAGAGCCTCTTGAGGAAAGTGAAAGAGGAGAGTGAAAAAGTTGGCTTAAAATTCAACATTCAGAAAACTAAGATCGTGGCCATCCAGTCCCATCACTTCATGGGAAATAGATGGGTAAACAGTGAAAACAGTGGCTGACTTTATTTTTCTGGGCTCCAAAATCCCTGCAAATGGTGATTGAAGCCATGAAATTAAAGGACACTTACTCCTTGAAAGGAATGTTATGACCAACCTGGACAGCATATTGAAAAACAGAGACATTACTTTGTCAACAAAGGTTCGTCTAGTCAAGGCTGTGGTTTTCCCAGTAGTCATGTATGGATATGAGAGTTGAACTATAAAGAATACTAAGTGCCGAAGAATTGATGGTTTTGCACTGTGGTGTTGGAGAAGACTCTTTTGAGAGTCCCTTGGACTGCAAGGAGATACAACCAGTCCATCCTAAAGGAAATCAGTCTTGGGTATTCATTGGTAGGACTGATGTTGAAGCTGAAGCTCCAATACTTTGGCCACCTAATGTGAAGAGCTGACTCATTGGAAAAGACCCTGATGCTGGGAAAGACTGAGAGAAGGAGCAGAAGGTGAAGACAGAAGATGGGATGGTTGGATGGCATCACCGACTCGATAGACATGGGTTTGGGTGAATTCCAGGAGTTGGTAATGGACAGGAAGGCCTGGTGTGCTGAGGTTCATGGGGTCACAGAGAGTTGGACACAACTGTGGCTCAGATCATGAACTCCTTATTACCAAATTCAGACTCAAATTGAAGAAAGTAGGGAAAACCTCTAGACAATTCAGGTATGACCTAAATCAAATCCCTTATGATTATACAGTGAAAGTGAGAAATAGATTTAAGGGCCTAAATCTGATAGATAGAGTGCCTGATGAACTATGGAATGAGGTTCGTGACATTGTACAAGAGACAAGGATCAAGACCATCACCATGGAAAAGAAATGCAAAAAAGCAAAATGGTTGTCTGGGGAAGCCTTGCAAATAGCTGTGAAAAGAAGAGAGGCGAAAAGCAAAGCAAGAAAGGAAAGATATAAGCATCTGAATGCAGAGTTCCAAAGAATAGCAAGAAGAGATAGGAAAGCCTTCTTCAGCAATCAATGCAAAGAAATAGAGGAAAAGAACAGAATGGGAAAGACTAGAGATCTCTTCAAGAAAATTAGAGATACCAAGTACATTTCATGCAAAGATGGGCTTGATAAAGGACAGAAATGGTATGGACCTAACAGAAGCAGAAGATATTAAGAAGAGATGGTAAGAATACACAGAAGAACTGTACAAAAAAGATCTTCATGACCCGGATAATCATGATGGTGTGATCACTCATCTAGAGCCAGACATCCTGGAATGTGAAATCAAGTGGGCCTCAGAAAAGCATCACTACAGACAAAGCTAGTGGAGGTGATGGAATTCCAGTTGAGCTATTTCAAATCCTGAAAGATGATGCTGTGAAAGTGCTACACTCAATATGCCAGCAAATTTGGAAAACTCAGCAGTGGGCACAGGACTGGAAAAGGTCAGTTTTCATTCCAATCCCAAAGAAAGGCAATGCCAAAGAATGCTTGAACTACTGCACAATTGCACTCATCTCACATGCTAGTAAAGTAATGCTCAAAATTCTCCAAGCCAGGCTTCAGCAATACGTGAACCGTGAACTTCCTGATGTTCAAGCTGGTTTTAGAAAAGGCAGTGGAACCAGAGATCAAATTGCCAACATCTGCTGGATCATTGAAAAAGCAAGAGAGTTCCAGAAAAACATCTATTTCTGCTTTACTGACTATGCCAAAGCCTTTGACTGTGTGGATCACAATAAACTGTGGAAAATTCTGAGAGAGATGGGAATACCAGACCACCTGACTTGCCTCTTGAGAAACCTATATGCAGGCCAGGAAGCAACAGTTAGAACTGGACATGGAACAACAGACTGGTTCCAAATAGGAAAAGGAGTACGTCAAGGCTGTATATTGTCAACCTTGCTTATTTAACTTATATGCAGAATACATCATGAGAAACGCTGGACCGGAAGAAGCACAAGCTGGAATCAAGATTGCCAGGAGAAATATCAATAACCTCAGATATGCAGATGACACTACCCTTATGGCAGAAAGTAAAGAGGAATTAAAAAGCCTCTTGATGAAAGTAAAAGAGGAGAGTGAAAAAGTTGGCTTAAAGCTCAAAATTCAGAAAACGATGATCATGGCATCCGGTCCCAGCACTTCATGGGAAATAGATGGGGAAACAGTGGAAACAGTGTCAGACTTTATTTTTCTGGGCTCAAAAATCACTGCAGATGGTGATTGCAGCCATGGAATTAAAAGATACTTACTTCTTGGAAGAAAAGTTATGAGCAACCTAGATAGTATATTCAAAAGCAGAGACATAACTTTGCTGACTAAGTTCTATCTAGACAAGGCCATGGTTTTTCCAGTAGTCATGTATGGATGTGAGAGTTGGACTGTGAAGAAGGCTGAGTGCCAAAGAATTGATTCTTTTGAACTGTGGTGGTGGAGAAGACTCTTGAGCGTCCCTTGGACTGCATGGAGATACAACCAGTCCATTCTGAAGGAGATCAGCCCTGGGATTTCTTTGGAAGGAATGATGCTAAAGCTGAAGCTCCGGTACTTTGGCCACCTTATGTGAAGAGTTGACTCACTGGAAAAGACTTTGATGCTGGGAGGGATTGAGGGCAGGAGAACAAGGGGATGACAGAGGCTGAGATGGCTGAATGGCATCACGGGCTCAATGGACATGAGTCTGAGTGAACTCCAGGAGTTGGTGATGGACAGGGAGGCCTGGCGTGCTGCGATTCATGGGGTCGCGAAGAGTTGGACACGACTGAGCGACTGAACTGTACTGAACTGTACTGAGTGATTTAACTAAACTGAACTGATAGGGGATGCTATTGTAGGAGTTATTCCATGTTTTCCCAAGTGCTTATGCTAATGTAGATTAGGGTTACCAGAAAAAAATATAATACATTCAATTTGATTTGAATTTATAGTAAAAAATAAATATTTTAATACAAGTCTTTCCCAAATATTGTATGGAATTGTTTGTACTAAAAAAGCATTTGTTGTTCAGCTGTTATTCAAATTTTACTTAGAGTCCTGAATTTCTTTTTATTTTTCTAAATTTTGCTACACCTATTTGTGGCTCAGCTGGTAAAGAATCCGCCTGCAAGGTGGGAGACCTGGGTTTGATCCCTGGGTTGGAAAGATCCCCTGGAGAAGGGAAAAGCTACCCATTCCAATATTCTGGCCTGGAGAAGTCCATGGACTGTATAGTCCATAGGATCACAAAGATTTGGACATGGCTGAGCGGCTTCCACTTTCACTTATCTAGAGTCCTGATAGAACTTCAGTGAATGAAACTTTACAAATAAATTTCAAAATGTCCATATCTGTTATACTATATTCTAGACTATCCAGTGCAATATAAATTCCCATTGTAATGATATGTTGAGTTTTCCTAGTGATCCAATTAATCCTCTGAAGAATAGGCTTCCTCAACTACTTTCTACAAACCAAATTTTTATATTTTATGTATGTATTTAATGAACTTCTATGATTTATCTGAAAATTAGACCTTATCTGAGAATGTAGCATACTTTTTCTCTGTACTAGAAAATACTGAAACAAGGAGGAGAAGACCCATTAATTTAAACTGATGATTGGATGATTAAAATTACACAGTCTTTCTATGTAGGAGACCAAAATGGAATCATGGGAAGATGCGTAAGGAACCAGCTATCATTGTTCTCGTGGCGAGAAAACTGATTGTTCTTACTACTGTGCTTGGAAAAAATGATGGCTGTCCATTTGTATAAAAGATGCTTAGTGCTTGTATTTATTGTGTGAAACAGAAGGGACAAACCAACAGGCAAGTGAACAACAAGTGATCAGACTTGGGGACAGGAGCAGTTTGTTCCAGTCAAAACGAACTCTAGAATGCCAAACTTTTTACTTTGGCAACACTGAAGAATAGATATAATTTTTTTTAATGTCTGTGTGCTTTACTTCTATGCATAAGTTCTTTAAAACAAATATAATTAATCTGTAGCATTGATATTGAGCAAATCTTTAATTTGCTCTTTTTATTCCACCCTTAAAACAGGATTTCTTTAATATTGTAGAATGAAAGGAGTATGGAATAAATTCAAAGTCAAAGAAACGAAAAGGAGGATAACTCTAAAAGGATGAAAAAAAGTGAAAGCGTTAGTTGCTCATTTCAGTTCAATTCAATCTCTCAGTCACGTCCGACTCTGCGACCCCATGGACTGTCAGGCTTCTCTGCCGATGGGATTCTCCAGGCAAGAATACTCGAGTGGCCTGCCATTCCCTTCTCCAGCGAATCCTCCTGACTCAGGGATAGAACCTGGATCTCCCACATTACAGGCAGATTCTTTATTGTGGCAGGATACTTGCTCCCCAAATTTTAAATCACCTTATATTACAGTTGATTTTTTCTAGAATTAATGAGAATAGAAGCAATATTTTCCTAAAATCCTAAGAAAGTTTTGATAAATTTTCAAGTGCTTCATAATAGTCCTCACAGGTGAAATACAAATAATGAGCCTCCCTCCACTAATAAATTTGAAAAGGGAAAATAATGTGAGAGATGATAAAACTTTCAAAAACTCACTTCCTAAGGCAGTAGTGTCTTATATTGTTATATTGATTTTTAAAAAAAATAAAATAAAGTTCTAGAGAAAGCATCTCTAAATCTTTCATTTTCAACAATCCAGATGGGTTCTTTGGTGTAAATGCTTTCCTAACTTTATTTAATTCTTCAACAAGGACACAGAAATATGAGAAGGGTAAGAGAACATAGAAAATGCAATAGTACTTTAGAGATTAGGTCGTATTTATACCAGCATCTGACTTACTCTGTAGCAACTAAGATGTATCATTAATTTCCATGTATTTTCAATTCTCTAGTGATTCTAGTGGGGAAACGTCATACTGATATTCTACTGTAACTGACTCTCAAAAGACACTAAATTAATTTTACTAAAGTTATTGGCATAATAAATATGTGATAGAAGGCAAAATGGAGACAGGAAATATTAAATTGTAACTTTGTTATTCAAGTCAATACATATATATTTAATATATACTCTGCAAACTAGTGCTTTGGCTTCTGAAGCTATAGAAATCGATACACAATTCAATGCATTTATCCATTTTCCTACCCACTCCAGTGTTCTGGCCAGGAAAATTCCATGCACTGTAGAGTCCATGGGGTCGCAAAGAGTCAGATACCGCTGAGCGACTTTCACTTTCACTTTCAGATGTGGGAGATTAAAAATAAAATTTTCAGGCAAGATGGATTTTATTACTGGTGGCCAGTGTTTTGAGAACAAAGCAAAGGGACAGCTAATGATCTAATAGGGAAGAAGAAAGAGAAAACCCATAAAATCAGCCACTACAATTTCAAAACCGAAGCAGTCAGTTGGGCTGAGGGAGTTATACAAGACGAGTTACCACTGACGTACCCTCTTTCTCTTTGTGCATCAGCATTTTTACAAACACCGTTATGACTGCTCCTTGAAGGGGCAGGTTGAGTCATCAAAAACAAGTTAAATTATGTTTACCATCTCTTTTCATGAAATCAAACTGTGAACTGCATTATGAACTGCATTAAGAGAATTAATATAGTTGTAGATTGCTTAAACTCTGTGAGTCAGATTCCTTAACTGTAACATCACCATAGTAATGTTTACCTAGTGGGGCTGTGAAAAGCTGTAAACAAGATAATGATAATTAATGTGTCTAGTACCTGGACTTACACATATGGTATTAATTAGTTCATTTCTGCTTTAAAAATATTTGCCTCGCTTTCTTACTTGAAAAATTATTTTCTTATGAGTCTACCATGGTGAAATTTAACTTAGTAGTTACTTCTTTCTCTCTTCGGTTAAATGGCCAAATAGTTAAGCATAATGAGCTTAACATTTGTTTTCATCTATCAAACTAGAAGTTGTTACCCTTTCACAGGGGTTCTTCCAAAATTCACAATTCCTTTAAGAGTTGCAGAATGCCACATGGCGCTAGCATGGAGAAAGAACCATTTATTTTTTCATGAATACAAGGTGTGTGTGGGATTTATCACACAACTGTGGGAACTCCGATCTCAGAGTCCCTCCTTGTTGATTCATTACGTCTGAGTAGACAGAGTCTTAGACCACAAAAAATGAACGTACATGTACATGTTGGAAAGGAAATCAATTTGTCTAATTTTGTATGATAGACTCTGGGAATGAATTTTTATTAGCAAAGAACGGGTCACTACAGAGTAGCTGTGTGTAATTTTCTGTGGAAACGTATACTTTATTTGAGATTTGGAGACCTTTAACATGAGTGAAACTTCATTCAGAAATGTTACTCATTCTTTCACTGAAAGTAACCTTTTCCTTTTTGAAAATGAAAAGGATGACCCATTTCCATGTCATCAGATTCAGCTCCACTCCAAAGCAGTGCTACTGAAGTACATCTCTGTTTTGCACGTTAGCCCTATCAGAATCCTGATTCTGCAATGTCTTTCACGCCAAAGGAACAAGGAGCATTTGATTGAACTCATCAGTGGTTCAATTCCTTCATTCCACCTGGTGAAGATGAAGCAACAGAACTTGTTACTGGAAGTTGAAACACTGCTTGCTGCAAACATTTAATCTTTCAGCTGAGGTAATCGACAAACCTCCTGTCTGACCCTGTCTGGGTTCCAGGCTCTCAGACTGAGCAAAGGGCTGATTCATAAATCCTTGGCAGCTCATCTCCTCTCTATGCTATTACATCCTAGCATTCACACACACAAGCACACACACACACACACACACACACACACACACACACACACACTACTCTTTCTGAACGTCATGCCCTGTTTGACAATAGGACTTTCACTTGTATCTACTCATCAATTCTTATCTGACTGGTATCTCATTATTTTTAAATACTATCAAGATAAAGAAACCATTTAATCTTCTTTACAGTTTGGGCATAAGACTACGTTAGGAGGACTAGTGAAATAAATTAGTTAAAGCCAACACAAATAAACTCAAAATAGATTAAAGATCTAAACATAAGGCTAGAAACTATTAAACTCCTAGAGGAAAACAGGCAAAACACTCCCTGACATAAACCATAGCAGGATCCTCTATGACCCACCTCCCGGAATATTGGAAATAAAAGGAAAAATAAACAAATGTGACCTAATTAAAATTAAAAGCTTCTGCACAACAAAAGAAACTATAAGCAAGGTGAAAATACAGCCTTCAGAATGGGAGAAAATAATAGCAAACGAAGCAACTGACAAAGAATGAATCTCAAAAATAAACAAGCAACTCCTGCAGCTCAATTCCAGAAAAATAAACGACCCAATCAAAAAGTGGGCTAAAGAACTAAACAGACATTTCTCCAAAGATGACATACAGATGGCTAACAAACACATGAAAAGATGCTCAACATCACTCATTATCAGAGAAATGCGAATCTAAACCACAAAGAGGTACCATTTCACGCCAGTCAGAATGTCTGCGATCCAAAAGTCTACAAGCAATAAATGCTGGAGAGGGTGTGGAGAAAAGGGAACCCTCTTACAGTGTTGGTGGGAATGCAAACTAGTACAGCCACTATGGAGAACAGTGTGGAGATTCCTTAAAAACTGGAAATAGAACTGCCGTATGACCCAGCAACCCCACTGCTGGGCATATACACCGAGGAAACCAGAATTGAAAAAGATAATGTTCATTGCAGCACTGTTTATAATAGCCATTACATGGAAGTAACATAGATGTCCATCAGCAGATGAATGGATAAGAAACCCATGGTACATATACACAATGGAATATTACTCAACCATTAAACATAATACATTTGAATCAGTTCTAATGAGGTGGATGAAACTGGAGCCTATTATACAGAGTGAAGTAAGCCAGAAAGAAAAACACCAATACAGTATACTAACACATATATACGGAATTTAGAAAGAAGGTAACGATAACCCTGTATGTGAGACAGCAACAGAGACACAGATGTATAAAACAGTCTTTTGGACTCTGTGGGAGAGGGCGAGGGTGGGATGATTTGGGAGAATGACACTGAAACATGTACATTATCACATGTGAAATGAATCGCCAGTCCAGATTTGATGCATGATACAGGGTGCTCAGGGCTGTTGCACTGGGATGACCCAGAGGGATGGGATGGGGAGGGACGTAGGAGGGGGGGTTTCAGGATGGGGAACACAGGTACACTCATGGAGGATTCAAGTCAATGTATGGCAAAACCAATACAATATTGTAAAGTAAAATAAATAAATTAATTAATTTAAAAAAAAAGAGAAGAAAAAAAAGAAAAAACAGTTAAAGCCAGACTTGTGCACTTAGGAGTTGGGGAATGATCTTGGCAGAGAGAACCTAGAATGGTCAGAAACAAAGAGAAGCAGAGGGTCAAAACTTCCCTATCTTAAGAGAATACCAAGGATGAAACCACTGGTCAAAAATCTTCTTTAGGAATAAAGGGTAAGTGGCTTAGAGGGTTGGGAATCTATCCGTAATTCAGGAGGCCAGAGTTCGATTCCTGGGTCAGGAGATCCCCTGGAGAAGGGAATAGCAATTTGCTTGAGTATTCTTTCCTGGAGAATTCCATGGACACAGAAGCCTGGTGGGTTCTACACTTTCACTTTTCATAGGTCTAGGGAAATAATACAGCAAGCCAAACAGTAAGGAATGAAAATAAAGTACTAGAGTAGGAATGGGATGGATGTAGGACTTCTGACTTCTAGCCAGAGCTGATTCTTTGTGTTGGGTGCCTTTTGTATGGAGCTTTGCGGAACCTGTCCGGATATGAAATCAGAATAGTCCCAAGTTTCCCTATGGATACAATGCGCAAATACAAAACATATCCAGAACATATGACTCAATTATCAATGCACTACATAAAGCTTGCTCAACTATAGTAGGTTATCCCTTTACCATCATCATAGTTTCAACAGCTATATTTCTTTTTTTTTTTTCTCATTTACCTGACACTTCAGTCAGAATATAAGCTCTAAGAGGAAAAAAAAAAATCTTGCCTCTCTGTCTGTAATATCCAGTAGAGTACACAGCAAGTTTGATTAAATGGCTTTTGGTATAGCAAGCTGATCATCTGGAAGAGATTTACAAATCCTGGGCCATTAACAAAGTTAAGTGACCTGGATAGTGTCAGATCAAGTCAAGGAAATAAAACTGCAAAGGGATGAAGGGTTGTAAATGCCCCCTTTTATAAAGTCCAGTTGCATCAGTTCAAAAACTATTTATTGTACACACATTTTATTGTCATACAGATGAACAGAGATCATTAGGCATATTGTGTTATTGTCAATAGTTAATGCATTCTTCCTCTTCTTATGTCGATTTCTGAAGTCAAGGGTCAAACCTAACTCAGCACTCTTGGGCAACGTTTTGAATGAATATCACGCATTGTGCATTCATTAGAATTTATAGGACAATGGTTTATGGTAAAAAAAAAAAAAATTAAAAAAAGGATAAACAAAACGCTTGAAGTGAACCATTAACATTATTTCCAGCTAATGGAATATACTGAAATAATAGATTATGGAAGAACTTCAGTACATTTGGCATTAAGATATTTGAAATATAGTGAAATATATGAATAAAATCATTAAATTAACCAATGGTTAATGGTAGAATAAATCTTAACACCCTATATTTTAGTTTGGACAGATCTTATTAAGCCATGTATTGTTTTTTAAAAAGTAGAGGATGACTAGCATATAAAAGTGCTGATTTGAGAGTCTGGGCCACAGTATGGCATATTTGGTGAGGCCTGGGGTGCTGTAGTCCATGGGGTTGCGAAGAGTCGGACACAGCAGGACAACAATGAACAATGGCTTACTGGAGAAGAGGCCATGTCCATTCTCCTTCGTTCATACGTCCTTCTTGAGCTACTGGCTGGTTCTTAGCTTCTCTTCACAGGAAGCTCTTCAAGAGCTGTGTTTTGTTCCCATCTCTTTACTTTCTGGCATAAAAGCCTTACCCTCCTGGATGGTCAGATGAATTAACTTACCCGTGTCCGTGTCCCACTGTCTGTTTAATGAACTCAAATAGATGTTTGTCACTACTCTACTGAAAATGCTTCTATCCCTGCTTTATATTTTGCCAAATACCTGCTACATCCAAGGTGGATAATCATGATCTCAAAGCCATAGTCTGGCTTCAACTTCAAAAATTCAGAGATGTAGCAAAACTGGGTTGCTGAGAATAAAAGCTTCCTACCCCCTTTTTCATGCCATTCTTTACAAATAGCCAGCGGAAGCATCAACAGTACATATCTGAGATCAAATTTTATAAACAAAGGCTCTCACCTTGACAGAGGAACAGGGCCTGAGAATGAAGTTGAGAAAGCAACTATGTAATGGTTTTTTCATATTAAAAATGTAAAATATCTGTTAGTCAAACTATAAAAGATAAAAATGTAACCAAAAAATTGGATACTATATACAATACAGAGCAGTGTATTCATATTGGTTATGAAGAGATCTTAGGAAAAAAGACCAAATCTCAACAGGAGGATGGACAGAGTGTGTGATGATCAACTCTCACAGACAGAAGCAATACAGGTCAACACTTTTCAGAGCCTCACCAACTTAAAAAGACAAAGCAGATTAATAGGATGCCAAGGCTTCCTTCCTCCTTTGGCAGTGATTTTCAAATTAAGCTCCATGTGAAGAAGACAGCGTAGGGCCATCTCTTTCACTGCAAGTGGGAATGGAAATAGGAAAAAGTTCACGCTGGTGAATTTGTAACATAAGCCCCAAACTCTAACATGATCTATTTCCTTTAACCTTGCAATTTCATTTCTCGAAAGGCATCCTACGTAAATGAAGTCTAAATGTACACAAGTGCAGAACTGGAAGAGTGCTTGTGGTGATTCATTTGTATATAACTGTTGACCTCTCAGGGCTTCCCTAATAGAAAGAATCTTCCTGCAATGCAGGAGACCCTGGTTTGATTCCTGGGTCTGGAAGATCTGCTGGAGAAGGGATAGGCTACCCACTCCAGTATTCTTGGGCTTCCCTGGTGGCTCAGCTGGTAAAGAATCCACCTGCAATGAGGGAGACATGGGTTTAATCCCTGGGTTGGGAAGATCCCCTAGAGAAGGAAAAGGCTACCCACTCCAGTATTCTGACCTGGAGAATTTCACGGACTGTAAAGTCTATGGGGTCGCAAAGAGTCAGACACGACTGAGCGACTTTCACTTCCAATTTCTTGGCCACCCAGAGCCCTTGGAACGCTGATGACAACCACCAGCTCAAGGCACGACCTGACCTAATGCCACAGAGGCTCATTACGTGGCTGGTACTGCAGCCCTCCCTGCACAGAAGGCAGGTGACCTGAGCTTGCCTGCTCCCCGCTGCTCATCGACAGCATGGCCATCCCCCAAACACATGATCCCACAGCTGCCCCACCCTTACTGAGAGCAGAAAAAGAAATTCTCAGTCCCCCCAAAACAACCATCTGGCTTCCTTCTCATTCAAGTCACAGCCAGATTCTCTGAGACTTAGGTTTCCAGAGATGACAGAGACTGACGTCGTCCTCCCAAGCCTTGCCAGAACCGTAAACCCTCTTCAGCATCCAGACTTACCTGACATTAAGCCTGTGATACATGGAGCACCCTCTAACCGAACCCACCCTCCCATGCTTCCTTTTCCTTTCAAATCCTTTCATTAGGTTTGGAACACTCACCACATAACCGAAAAGCTCCCCTATAATCCTACATCTCCAACTTCACATGCCAACTAAAGCTGACTTTCCCTGAGTTTGCATCATAAATTCTCCTGCAGGTCATCCAGTGGAGTCTTGGGTATTCTGGATTGAAAGGCTGTGGTGGGTCAGTGTCCTCTTCTTCAAGTCTGGGCACTTGTCCTTCCGTGTTCCATGCCTCTCTCTCCCTCCTCACTTTCTCCTCCTCTGGCACTGGTGGTCCATGCCTCATACACTGGGATCTTTGTCGTAAGGCTGGCACTCTTCCTGTCTGCCTCCACTCTGGCTCTGGAATCGCATGAGCAACCTGCTGACATTCTTGCTTCCCAGAGACCCACCTTCTCTCCTGTGGCCCCTTCCTCCCTCTAAGTGGTCCACTGGAACTCATTATGACTTGAGACAGCTCCAGGTCCACAATCACAATCTCCCAGCCAATGCTGCATCTCTGCAGACCATGTGCCTTGGACCTCCTGTCTGTCGGCCACTCCATACTCAGCCCTTTTGGGGTCACTTCTTTCAACAGCCAGCAGCATTCCAGCCCCTCTCTGACCGGCTGCTCACCTCCACCTGGCCTCTCTGTCCCTTCCTGACTGTCCACGCCTGGAAAACCTCCCCTCCTGGATGACTTAAGCTTGGCTCTTTCAGGTCAATCCCAGGTTTTGGAGTTGGGGTAGAGGAAACTCACAACGCAGAACTTGGATACATCTAATAGCAGGGTTCAACCTCAAATGGGCTTCCCCGATGCTTATAATTCTATCACATTCCCTATCAGCTCCTTCCCTCTCTCTCTCCCTCTCTCTCAACAATGAGGACTTAACCTTTTCCCCCACTCTTCAGACACCTCATCTGCCTCTCAGCTTTCATGAGATAACCTTGCAGCTTACTTTGCAAAAATAAGAATTTTTTAAAAGGCCACTTCTTTGACTTCTGTACGGAAATGTCTAAGCCTGCCTACCTCCGCTCTCATTCTGCCTTCATCTGCTCTTCTGTGAAAGTCTCTCCCCTTTTCTATGCATGCAGCCCTCTGCTATGGGTTCTCTGCACCACATCCGCCCCAGCCCCCACCTCTTAGGAAACGTAGCCTGATTAAGGATTATTCCTATAGGAAACTCGTGGTTACCTCCTCTGTGTACAAGCAGCTCCTCGCATCAGAACCGAGACACGTGCCCATCTCTCTCTTCTGTACAAAGTGGAGAAACTAACCCCATTGTTTCCAGTTTGGATCCTCTCCTTCTCTACCACCATCTGCACACTCACCTAATGGTGCAATAGGGATGGTTTCGAGGGTTAAGTGTGAGTTTCAGGATCAGGCTGCCATGGAAGCAAATTCTGACTTTGCCTTTTACTCTAGGAGTGAGTGACCTGAAGTAATAGCTTCTCTGCAAATCCTCCGAGCCTCAGTTTTTTCAACTCTAAAAGAATAGCCTCATGGCTCCTGCCTCTCAGAGATATCACAAAGGTTAGATAAAGCTGAGCACGTAAAGTACCAAGCTTTCTCTCTGAGATCTGGCCGATGCTTTAAATGTTATTTATGATTGTTATTTTTGGCCAAACTTCCAGAAGTAGCCATGTGCCCTTGCTCCCTCTGGGTCCTTACGCCTCTTTTGCATCCCAGTGATCTATGCTGAGTATTCCACTTCAACATTCCACTAAATTCTTTCGATTGCTCGTGACCTTCAACGTCCTCCATTCAGTGAGTGCTCTTCAGCTTTCATCTAATTTGATTTCTCAGCAGCCTTGAAAAAATTACTTAAAAATAAATATTTTCTTGCCTTGTCCTCCATGATCCCTAACTCTTGCTGATCTTTCTCTGTGTCTCTTACCAGACAGACAGTTATTATTTGAAATATGACTTTTATCTCCCTTCCATATCAAGAACTTGCAGGTTTACAAAATAATTGTTACTACAGTCGTAAAATTTTCAGGACATTCAGTTCCTTTTTTTTAGATACAAAATGAAGCCCCTATACCATCAACTTGAAGAACAGTTTTTAAAAGTAATAGGTTTGTCAATTATTGATTAAAATTTCAAATCATACACAAATTTTTAAAAGACTACCTCAAGACCTTGCATGCTCAGATGCTTAGCAGTGTTTTACTCCTTGTGACTCCATGGACTGTAGCCCACCAGGTTCCTTTGTCTGTGGAATTTTGCAGGCAAGAATACTGGAGTGGGTTGCCATTTTCTACTCCAGGGAATCTTCCCCATCCTGGGATCGAACCTGTGTCTCCTGTGTTGGCAGGTGGATTATTTACCATTACTGTCACCTGGGGAGACCTTAGTTCCCAACATAAACATAATCACTTTAATACTTATGTATATGTGTGTGTTTGAACCCATGAACAAACAAACAAAAAAATAATCGAAAAATTTCTTAAGATAAAATATCTGAACCAGAGGTATCCAACTAACAACCAGGCTAGATTTTTATACATAAGGCTTAAAGCCAGATATTACATAAACAGACAACATCTGTTTAGGACCCAGGTTCTTATTGGTGAGGACCTGTACACATTGTGCAGTCAGGTAGGCATGCTTCAGTTGTATAAAGCTGCATAACCAAACATCCCAAAATGTAGTGACCCATAACAACACGCATTTCTTTGCTCAAGATGCTGGGGGTTGGCAATCTGGGCTGTGTTCAGCTCAGCAGACCTCTTGCTGGTCTCAACAGGGATCCCTCATGGGGGAAGCAATCTTCGAGAAGCCTGCCTGGAATGTGATGGGAAGGGACGGCCTTGCTCACACGGTTGGTGGTGTTGGTGCTGGACATCAGCACAGCCCCCACATTATTTCTTATCCTAAAACAGATTAGCCTTGTCTTCAACATGTGATGGGAAGAAGGCAGCAAGAGGTTGAAAATAGAAGCCACAACATTTCACAAGACAAGGCTCAGAAACCACATCATATCCGTAGGATTCTACTGGTCATCACAGCAAGTCACAAGTCCAAACCAGCTTCATGGGGAATAAAAAAAGAAAAAAAGAGTCCATCCATTCTAAGGAAGATGTAATACACATATGCAATGGGATACCACTAAACCATAAAAAAGAATGAAATAATGCCCTTTGCAGCAATATGGATGCAAATAGGGATTATCATACTAAGTGAAGTAAGTCAAAGACAAATAGAAGCATGGTGTCGCTGATATGCAGAATCTGAAATATGACATAATGAATGTACCCAAGAAACAGAAACAGATCCGCAGATACAGAGAATGGAACTGTGGTTGCCAGGTTTGTGGGGATGGGATGGCTTGGGAGTTTGGGGTGTTTTTCTGTCGCCAAGTTGCGTCCAACTCTTGCAGCCTCATGGACACTAGCACGCCAGGCTTCTCTGACTCTCACCATCTCCCAGAGTTTGCCCAAGTTCATGTCCGTTGAGTCAGTGATACTGTCTAATCATCTCATCCTCTGCAGCCCCCTTTCTCCTCCTGCCCTCAGTCTTTCCTAGCATCAGGGTCTTTTCCAATGAGTCAGCTCTTGGCATCAGGTGACCAAAGTGTGGGGGCATCAGTCTTTCCAATGAATATTTAAGGTTGATTTCCTTGCAGTTTAAGAAACTCTCAAGAGTCTTGTCCCCCACCACAATTCAAAAGAATCAGTTCTTCAGTGCTCAGCCTTCTTTTTTTTCTCTCTCTCTTTTTTTTTTTTTTTAGTTTTTTATTTTTTTAATTTTAAAATCTTTAATTCTTACATGCATTCCCAAACATGAACTCCCCTCCCACCTCCCTCCCCATAACATCTTTCTGGGTCATCCCCATGCACCAGCCCCAAGCATGCTGCTCAGCCTTCTTTATGGTCCAACTCTCACATTCCATCCATCCACCTCTTGATGGGAGAAGCAACAAAGTCACAGTGCAAACAAATGTGCTAACAAGAATGAGAGGAATTACTGTGGCCATCTTTACAAACAATCTATCTCAATATCATTTCTTGGAGTAATGTTTTTAAAAGCACAGGGTAAATTGCACAGAATTACAAAGGAAATCAATTATAGAGCCATCCAATTATCAAACTATTAAAAAGAACTAAATTTTTGATACGGTAATATGACTTCATTATTTTCACCATTAGGAATACAACATCAAAAGTCTAATAATGACCATAATTTCAAATCAGTAGTGAGCAATGTACTATTCTCAGATATCTGCAATGACAGTAATCAAGATTTTTCCTAGAACTATATTTTTATTGGTGATGAACTCATCCTCTTGTGGTTTATTTCCTACATTCAGATTTGAGGGAAATGCACATTTTCAGGCAGAGGTTAGAGAAAACAAAAGTGTAAGTTTTCTCTCATCTAAGATCATGACCTCTTGACACCCAAAGACTCAGGTGACATGATCTATTCCAGGTACAGGACTTTCGTGTGTGTGTGTGTGTGTGACACTCTCCATCCCAGCTTTAGGAAATATAATCTGCGTGCACCTACCTCTTTCATCTGTAGGATCTACATACAAACCGTGCATTCATGCACCTTCCAAACACCACTTGGATGTTCTTGACATGTCAGGCTCTATGTGCCTGATATCTGGAGCTCTGGGAATAGAGTGATGAACTGAACTGGAAAAGACCCTGCTCTAGGAGAGCACACTCCCTTCTGAGTGTTATCTTGTCATGAATAAATGAATCACCCCAGCTGTTACTCCTACCATTTAAAGACCTGTTATAATGAAGAACTTTTTTTTTTTTTGTACCATAAACAGATGCTTCACACATTACCTAGTACAAATCTCTGTTTCACTTGGCAGATGTTAGAAAAGTACCTCTTCCAAGAATGGAGGACTATTCATTATGTCCTGGTAGCAATAATAGCAAAACTTCAGAAAGCACTCTTGTAGCTCTTTTTTCCCTTTCATACTAAGGCAATTCAAATTATTTTTCTCAATGATGCCTTGATCAGTAATAAAAAGCAAACGAGATAAGAATGTCAAGTGGTAAACATTTATCTGAGCAGAGACGTTCTCATGAATACCTTGGGATTAAACATAATGTAAGCACATCAATTAATGGTGATTCTGCAAGAGAATATATCCAAGGAGATTACTTCAGTGGGTGCTGTGAGCACGATGTTGGTCTGGAAGCCAATTTTTAAATCACTATCAAATGTAAGACTGCACCTGTTAAAACAGTCACTTTCTGTAACACAGAAAGCAGTTTCAGTGTTTACCATAAAACAGCACTGGCTTGATCTTTGATAGAAGATAAAATTAGGTTTTCATCCAAAGAGGCAATAAATGGTAGCATGCTCACCCTCAGCAGATTCCTGCACTTGACCTCATTCCCACCCACTGTTCCTAGACGGTAATAATAAGAAAGTTTTAAAAAAAAATTATTAATCCTTCTTCCTTCTCATAAGAGAGTAAAACACATTTTCTTGTGTAGGGGCTCACCGAAAATTCTGCACTATTGTTAAAAGCTTGACAACTCTGCAGGGTAAATAGACAGAGTGTGCAGGAAATTAGTCAGCCTTCCCTACCTCTCAATTACATAGTTAATCCCATCATTTAATTCAGGCCTGAGTATCTTCTTGATGGACCCTCCTTTCTTTTATTACAATCCATTTGTCTTTTCCTGGATTCATTGTCTTTTCTATCTCTTTTACATGCTATGGTCCACTACTGTATTGAAGCCCTTATTAACACAATACACTGAATTTTGCCACTATCTTTCCAATATTCGCAAAATGGAAATTTCTCCATTTGTACTCAGTCCTACCTCTCCTTTCCTTTGCTTATGCCTTGAGCCAAAAACAATATATTAGGTGTGTATATACACACATATATGTGTGTGTGTTACTCGCTCAGTCATGTCTGACTCTTTGTGACCCCATGGACTGTAACCACTGGGAAAGCATGCATATACGGGCTTCCCACTGGCTCAGTGGTAAAGACTGTAAACCTCTGTACATTCATGAGCCCTAGCCTTTGCTGAATCTTCAGTGTTTCTTGGCAATAATTTCCTTTTTTTCATTTCCCCCCAGCATATATATATATATCTGAACATGTGTCATGCTTATCAAAGCCACGGTACTCTTCATTTAAACACCTCTCAAATCATAGACAAAACAGTAATCTTTAATCAGGACTTCCTTCATATTCTTATGCTGAAGCCCTTAAAAGTGTACCAGCATGCATTCCTCTTTGCGTCATTTCATGGTATTCCCAAGGGTGAGGTTCACATCGCTCTTCTAATCTCCTCACTTTTGAGTCAGATTTATATCATCTTCAGACTTTCCTGAGACTTCCCTCTATTACTGATTCCGTCTTTTTCCGTAGCTGCAATCTTTCTCTCTCAAAACAGGAGGATCTTCCTTTATTCTATAACCAGAATCATTCCCTTCCCTATTAAGAAGCAAATAAAAACAAGCAAAAAGGCTGAAAAAAAGGACTTCGTGGTGGTCTGGTGGTTAAGACCCTCTGCAGGGGGTGTGGGTTCCATCCCTGGGTGGAGAACTAAGCTCCTGCATGCTGCGAGTTTTGGTCAAAAAGTAGAAACAGAAACAAGCAGACAGAAAGGTAAGGCAAAATAATGAAAACCTAAGCTTTGTGTACCACCTGGTCCTTTCTCTAGCTTTCCTTTCAGAGTCAAGCTTCCAGAAGATGCGGTCCATCTCTCTGCATCTGGTTTATTGCCTCTTTGTTCAGCCCTCAACCTGGTATAAACCTATTCCTGTCCCATGCCCCCCTTTATTCCAGTCAAATCCCTCCCGTTGACGTAGCCAAGTCACCGTTCGCAGCTCCGCCCCACACTTCTCAGTCCTGTCTTCCTGAGCTTGTCTTCCACCACAGGTGCTACCCTGTTCATCCTGGGATTCTCACTCCCCCTGTTGTCTGATGTGTTCACATCTCCCCCTCGATTCTACCCCTCTGGTCTTTCCATCTCATTCTCTTGTCCGAGCACCTCTTTCTCTGTTCACTTATTAAATGTAGTGACACTCCATTTTCTCATCTGGAGTCTTCCCTTGAGTTAATGATCTTGCTTAAGCCCGTGTCTCCCATGTCCACATAATGTTGTCAGGTTTCAGATAGATGTCTTCCATTCACTTGTCGCTCACGGGCTGCCTACTGCTTACCTTAGAGTGAATGTGGTAAAGAAACCTCGATATCATCATATCCAAGTGGAACATACTCCCTTCCCCTTCCTTCCAATGTGCACTCCAGACACTAAATTGTTCCTGCCCTTCTGTCTCTGTATTGCCCACAGCAAGGCATGTGATTTTGGAAATCTGGATGTCACTTTCAGCAACGTGACTGTGCTCTCATTCCCTCATCCTTGTTTATGGACTCCATCTCATCTCATCTCATCCGCTGCTCTAGTTCAAACTCATCTGCTGCTTAGATTAGACAGACATCAGTTTCCCAAGGCTGATGTGTATTGTCTGACTCCACACGCGAGCCCTCAGTTCAGCCCTTCCAGCATAGAGATCATGTTCCTATCTGCCTTTTCCCCTGTACGTCAATGCACTCTTCCATCTGCCTAGAATCACCTCCTCATTCATTCCCACCATTTGGTCCTCTGGAAGTTACTTGTTTATCCTTTACCCTTCTAGGCTCATTTAAATCATCACTTCCCTTCTGAAGACTTCTTGTGTTTCAGTGGGCAGAATGGTTAAAATTCAGCATGGATGTCCCTTTTTTTAACCATTTAAAATGTAAAAAAAAAAAAAAAAAAAACAAATTTAATACATGACTTTTTAGACTTCTTACTGATTTCATATTATCGCCTCCACTGAGCTGCAAGTTAAATGAGAGAAGAAGCTATTATGTTGTATTCACTTTCTTTTTTCCAATGTCTAGCACAATATCTGAACTACATTACATATTCATGAAAGAATGAGTGAATGAATTTGAGGGCAATACCATGGCAAATATAAACACAACTGTGTGTTCCAAAAAGGGCAATCACACCAAACATGGTCTTTAACACAAAACACAAGTGGAGAGATGAAATTGTGCTGCAGATTCCTCGGAGAACATGTGTTTGTGTGTTATCACAGTCCTAAAGCTCTAGATAGAGTCTCAGTGGGTAACAGTCAATGCTTGAGCAATAAGGTGATTAAAAGAACTGAATAAATAATTTTTAAAGTATTTCCTCAAGATATTGGACACTGACACAGTCACTATTCTTAGTTTGGGTATCTATTCTATTAAATGAGAAGAGGCATGGGGAGGTTTCACAGACGGAAAAAGTGAAGAAGGAAGCAATTACTAAGTGCAGGTAAGTTTATGAGCAATTTTGAGCCTGCAGTTGTAACATTAGCTCTTTCCCTCTCATTCCAAAAAGCATTTTACAATGCAAGTGAGACTAAGGTTATTATTAAAATAATATTTCATTCAGTCCAATGTGTGAATACACAAACCATTCACAAACTTCAATACTTTATTATTAGCTGTATTTTGTGAATATATCTCTCCATTGATTAAAATGCACCTGTGTGTCTTGACAGCAAAGTTGGAAACCATTTCATACCTATTGATTGGCTCACCAAACATCTTTCCTTCACCGGAAACCTTCAAAAACGTACAGAATCAAAAGGGAGCTCTACAATTCAGTGCTTAGTTTTTAGTGTTTGAGAAATATATACTAAGTATTATATCTTTCTCAAAAAAATAATATTTTAATGCAATGTGATACTTGGATTGGATCCTGACCAGAAAAAGAGTATAAAAGTGGGAAAGTTGTGAAAATCTGAATAGACTGTGTAGATTAGTCTATTATACCAATGTTAATTTCTTAGTTTTGAGAAATGTACCATGGTTATGCAACATATTAACATTAGGGAACACTGGGTGAGAACCATGCAGGAACTCTCTGTATTATCTTTGCTGCTGCTGCTGCTAAGTCACTTCAGTCGTATCCAACTCTGTGTGACATCATAGATGGCAGCCCACCAGGCTCCTCCGTCCTTGGGATTCTCCAGGCAAGAACACTGGAGGGGGTTGCCATTTCCTTCTCCAGTGCAGGAAAGTGGAAAGTGAAAATTGAAAAGTGAAAGTGAAGTCGCTCAGTCATGTCCGACTCTTAGCGACCCCATGGACTGTAGCCCACCAAGCTCCTCCGTCCAAGGGATTTTCCAGGCAAGAGTACTGGAGTGGGTTGCCATTGCCTTCTTTGCAACTCTCTGTTAATCAAAAACAATTGGAAAACAATGTTAATATTTCCTCATTCTTACAAAGATCCTTCTTTGGAACTCCTACTACCATGAAAAAACAAGTTAATTGGTTCCCATACTCATTACATATTTATCATCTGAGAAACAAGCAGCGAGGACAACAAACAGCCTGCACCAGTGAATTCCCAGCAAAGAACGTCATCACGCGCTTCAGTAAGCAAACATGCTTACAGCTGTCCCAGTGTTACTGCCTGGCCATTGCAGGGAAAAGGAATAAAGTGCCAGGATATAAAATTGATTTTTTACTCCTTCTGCTAGATAATAATGCCTAACATCTATCTTACTTTTAAGATCAAGGCCAGGAACTAAGACACAGCCAGAAGAGAAAAAAAGAAAATCAATATTATGCGTTATCCCTTATCCACATATGATTCATGCTAAAGTTAATACTGTGGATACAGGAGGGAGCTAGTCCTATCCATTTAGAATTAGTTTTCAAGACTAGGGTTGAACATCATTTCCATGTGCCAAGGTTATGTTTCATTAAAAAGTGAGTGTGTACACATGTGTGGGGAGGAGGGCATTGTGCTGCAGATTAGGCCAGATGCCAGAACAGACCATAGGAGATGTGAGCAATGGTTTTCCTTTGTCTACACCTTCTTGTAACTGTGAAAGTGTTACTCAGCCATGTCCAACTCTTTGCAACACCATGGACTATAGCCCCACAGGCTCCTCTGTCCATGGAATTCTCCAGGCAGAATACTGGAGTGGGTTGCCATTCCCTTCTTCAGGGGATCTTCCCAACCCAGGGATTAAACCCAGGTCTCCTGCATGGCAGACAGCTTCTTTACCATCTGAGCCACCAGGGAAGCCACTTCTTATAACTGACTGGGTACACATTTTGGTGGTCAGAATCTGGAGGACACATAAGCAGCATCGGATATTCATATTTTCATTTAATGAGCATGCATTAAACACCTGTGTGCTTAGAGGAAGCTACCAAAAAATAAACGTAATATTGCAAGGTACAGAAACCTATAGAGCAGTACACTGAAGTAATAATCTAATTTTTATTTCCTTTATGTAATACATAATTCTCCCTGACATTGGTAGGACTTAAGAAATAATAGAGAATGAAAAATTGCATTTTATTTCCACGGATACCCTGTCTTCAGCAGAATCTGCTCGGTTTACGTGCAGTTCGATGATTCACAGCCTTAATGGAGGCACAGTGGCATCAGGAAATATTAGGAATGCTTGTGTCAGAGGCTTCATCCTAAACTGATGAGATGCTTCTTGGCATGCTGGTATTCTAGATGGCAAATAATGTGACAATAATGTTTAGAGTGAGGTTCAGAATTTTTGAACACTAAATGAGCTTTCTATATTCAAAGATAGAAATGAAACCCATTCTCAATATCACAGTTTGTAAACTTTCAGAAAAGCGACTGTAAGTTCTGATTTTGAAGTTTTTATTTCAATTATAATGCAAACCAAATTCTGAATGAGAACTTCTAACACTCCCTGGACATGCTACATAGGAGACACTGCGATAAGGACTCATATAATTCTCACCGATTAAATTATGCCATAAAACCTGTCGTTAATACCTCATTTGTTGGATGAGATACCACATCTTAGGGAGGTAAAGAAAATGACTCTAAGTTAAATGGCTGGTCAGTGGTGATGCATGGTTCAAATGCAGGCTGTCCAAGTCCAGACTACACAGTCATAATCACTCCTCTGAACAATGCTGCTTTCCAGCTTTAATTTAAGCATAATTTAATTACGACCACAGAATTTCTTTGCCTCTAAAATAATAAACAATATTGCTGTCCCTACTTACTTAGAGCATTTCTCTACTATAAAACATATTATGACAATGACCTTATCCTGGTTCTTTTAGGCCTTCCTTAGTAGAGAAAGGTTTGTTTGGTTCCCCCACCCCACCCCACTCCCCTGCCCCCCGCATTTTTAAAAAAGATAAACCTTTAAATGATAAAAAGAGGAAGGGGAAGAAAAGTTCAATGTTGCATTTAGAAGAAGAAACTTCAGAGCTACAAATGGGATAGCAAGCAAAAATACGTGGATAGTACTTATTGGTCTGCACCACTCACGGAGACCTGAAGAGGCTCTGTCAGTATTGCAATTATTATACACACAGAGAGGGGAAGACAAGCTGGTCCTTGGGGCCATATGATGATAGGTACTCTGTGAGGCATGTGGCCCCAGAGTTGTGAGAGGGAGCAAGACAAAGCGCTCCTCTCTGCACAGAGAGGTAGAATGGGCCAGCATGCCTGCCACCAACACTGAGAATACACACTGCAAAAAAGCTACAAGAAGTGCCGTATTTTGAGATTGCATATGGGTAGCTTTTCCCAGTGACCAAAGTGCTAACACTTGCAAACTTAGTGTCAAGAGAGATGACAACGCTCCTCACGAAGAGCCAGTATGACCTGCAGGAGGACTCAGTGATCATAAACCACGGAGGCAGTGAGTTGAGCCCCACTCTGCCCTGCTCTTTACACAAGGAGTGGCCCAAGCACCTCCCAAGGAAGAAGAGATTTTTTTTAAACTGGCGGAAAATTGCTTTGCAACGTTGTATTGGATTCTGCCATACAGCAGCATGAATCAGTCATAATCATACAAATGTCTCCTCCCTCTTGAGCTTCCTTTCCTTCCCCCCATTCCACCTCTCTAGATTATCAGAGAACACGAGGCTGGACGCCCTATGTTATACAGCAGCTTTTCAGCTTTCTACCATTTTACACATGATAGTGTTATGTATGCCATTGCTACTTTCTCAGTTTGGCCCACACTCACTTCCCCCACTGTGTCCACAAGTCTGCTCTCTACTAGGCTCGTGAGTCCTGTTTATCTGTATTCCATATATATGCATTGATAGATGATACTTGTTCTCTTTCTGACTTACATCATTCTGTATAAGGTTCTAGGTTCATCCACCTCACCATAACGGACTCAAACCCATTTCATTTTATATGTCTGAATAATATTCCACTGCATATACGTATGTGTACCACATCTGGAAGAAGACATTTTGAACAGAAATTAATCAAAGACATTTCGGAATAAATGCAATGAAAGGGAAAAAAAGATGCCTGGAAAAACGATTCCAGCAGGCAAGCTTCGGCGAGCATCGCATGGAGGATGAGTCATGTGATCCAGCCAATGACTCCACACGATAGAAGTCAAGGAGCTAGAACCTTATTGAAGGAAAATCAAGGTTGAGAAGAAAAAAACCCTTCTCCCCTCCACCCTAGATCACATCACAGAGGTGCTGGTTGTTCAATAATCATAAAATGTAATTAACAGACTATTCAAGCTTACTGAGAAATGGTTGCAGAAAGTTGAAGCCTTTGCCATTGAGCTCTTTCCTTCATAAATTGACTGCATGATCAGCAAGTACCTGAGCAGAGTAGCCATATCTATCTTGTCAAAAGTTAATAATCTTTAGGATGTTGAAAGAAAATGAGGGAAAGCTAGTCCCTTCCCTTTTAAGGCAAGAGTGCCTCTTTGCAGATATTTTTAGCTTTTTCATGTGCTACGTGATATTTTAAATTAGTACCCCCAGAAAGGGGCTGAAGAGACAGAAATGTCCCCTACAAAGGCAAGCAATCATTCCAGAATGATTCCTGTGCAGCATGAACCCTCTGTCTCAATACTGTTATTTATAGCAGCACTTGGTTGAAATCCCCAGGCGGCTTCTCTTTCTGTGAAACTGGAAGTGAGAAGTGCTTCAGGGAGAGGCCTTCCAGGCACCTCAGAGCTGCTGGAAGATCCCCACCAACAGCTCCGACGACGGGTGTCAAAGTCCCCATCTGCGTGCACAGCGTGGGTACTTCCTCCTGCTCTCTGCCCAGTCCGGATGTGAATGAGTGACTCTGATACACACGTGTCAGCTCTTCCTCTCGAGAATGAAGGGGAGCCTGTGGGAAGTGATGATGATGTGTGTGTACGCCTGTGTGTGTGTGTAACTGTGTGTGAGCCGAAGAAATGAAATTCTAGTCATTTTTTTCTGACTTTTTTCATTTGCATCCAAATGATCCTGCTCTTCCTCATACTGTTATCTTGAGGATGGAGACCTGCTGCCTCTTTAAATATGGTGCTTTACTATGACTATTGTTCCTACGATTTTCACTCACATACTGACACGCATGCTGCCTTTGGATTACATTCCCAAGGGATTCCAGCCCATGATTATGAAGAACAAGGGCTTCGGAATCACATGCGGAAGAGTTCCCGTTCTGAGCCTGCCTATTGCCTGTCATTCAATGACCCTTGCTGAGCACCTACTATGTGCCGGCTGAGCAAGTTCTTCTCGCCGCTTTTGTGTTGTAACATGGGTAACAGCTGACCCCGCAGTGAATGCGACCCGAGGTCCAGGATGGGGTCGAGGGTGGTGAGGAAAAGGAAACTAAGGTGAAGGGTGGCCAGGGAAGGTTGGCTGAAGACACGTTACAGGAACGATGGGCCACAGAGGACTCCACGGAAAGGACATGCTGCACAAATAGGGAGATCAGGGCCAGCAATATAAATGTCCTCTTGAAGAGTAAAAAAAAAAAATAAAAAAAATAAAAAAAAACACTTATATAGATGAAAAAACAGTGTCAGGAGAAGAGCACACACTTAGATAACCTTGGTGGAAGCCTTTGAGCTTTGGCTTGCACAGTAAATACAGGGATAGTAATACATAAACTGGGGGACTATCGTAAAGCCTGGAACAAAAATTTCTAAGGGGCTTATTGCATGCCTGGTTCCAATAGGTGAGCTAGTCGCTTTCTATTTTTCATCCCTTCTCTCTCCATCCTGTCTGCTGGGTCTATGTCCTCGGCGTTCAGACTTCTGTGAACCACACTTTGCAGGCTCCCTCAGAGTTTTAGTCACAGGCCAGGAGGAGTGAAGGCATTTCCTTTCTGCTTTCTTCCTGCTTTGGCGCTAAGGCTCTGTCGGGAGCTGTACTTCTCCAAGAATATAGCTTTGTGCTATTGCGATTTATAATAAGAAATGCATATTTGGGCTTCATCCACCTTCCTGTCTCAGAATTTCTAAATTCCCTGGGATTTCCTAGTGATTGGTATGATAAAAGTGCCTTTTATTATTCATAACAAGACTCTTTCACTCACCTTTGAGTTTATGTTAATGAAGGGGTTTGAAAAGTCCCTATATAATTTTAGGATGGTGGCTAGTCGCCAGGGAACCAATTTATTTTTTAAAATTTTTAAGTATTTTATATTTTCATACAATTCTAAAGGTTGCTTTCCATTTACAGTTATTACAGAAATATTGGCTATATTCCTCCCTGTTGAACAATATATTCTTGAGGCTATCTTGTAGCCAAAGAATTGTACCTTCTTCTCCCCCACCCAAAACTGCCCCTCTGCACTGGTACCCACTAGCGTGTTCTCTATATCTGAATCTGCTTCTTTTTTGTTTATTCATTAGTATGTTGTATTTTTTAGATTCCACATGTAAGTGATATCATACAGTATTGTGCTTCTCTGCCTGACTTTTAGCATAATGCCCTCCAAGTTCATTCATGTCGCTGCAAATGGCGAAATTTTGTCCCTTTGTATGGCTGAGTAGTATTTCATTTTATATCTGTGTGTATGTATATGTATAGATAGATAGATAAACATCTTTGTTGATGAATGCTTACATAGTTTCCATATCTTGGCATTTGTAAATAATGCTGCTATGAGCACTGAGGTGAGTGTAGTTT
Organism: Ovis aries; assembly: GCF_016772045.2. Classification (NCBI taxonomy): domain Eukaryota; kingdom Metazoa; phylum Chordata; class Mammalia; order Artiodactyla; family Bovidae; genus Ovis; species Ovis aries. Next base: position 94,986,129 of record NC_056060.1, read on the forward strand.
TCCTAGTTAATGTTCCCCTTTCTTTCTTTTTTTCTTTTTTGGGTGTATACCCAGAAGTGGAAATGCTGGGTCATAAAGGCTCCCTGACTTCAGACCATACTCCAAAGCTACAATAAGCAAAACAGTATGATACTGGCACAGAAACAGACAGACTGATCAATGGAACAAGATGGAAAGCCTTGAAATAAACCCAGGCACTTATCGTTAGTTAAACTATGGCAAAATAAGCAAGAATATAAATGAAGAAAAGACAGTTTCTTTAAAAAGTGGTGATGGGTAAACTGTACAGCTATATGTAAAAGAATAAAATTAGAACATTCTCTAATATAATACACAAAAATAAACTCAAAATCCATTAAAGATCTGAATGTAAGACCAGATACTATAAAACTCCTAGAGGACAACATAGGCAGGGACACTCTTTGATATAAATCACAGCAAAATAATTTTGGGGGAGTCTGTCTCCTAAAGAAAAGGAAATAAAAGCGAAAATAGACAAATGAGAGCTAATCAAGCTTAAAACTTCTTGAGCAAAAAAGCAAACCACTGACAAAATGAAAAGACAATACCAAAAGGGAGATAATATTTGCAAATGATATGCTCGATCATGGAATAATATTCAATGTATATAAACAGCTCATACAATTCTACATCAAAGAAGCAAACAATCAGATTAAAAATTGGGCAGAAGATCTGAAGAGACATTTTTCCAAAGAGGAAATACAGATAATCAACAGGTATATGAAAAGATGCCCAACATTGCTAATTGTTAGAGAAATGCAAATCAAAATCACGATAAAATGTCACCTCACACCTATCAGGATGGCTATCATCAAAAAGAACACAAATAACAAATGTTGGTGAGAATGTGGAGACAAGGGATACTTTGCACACTGTTGATGGGACTGCAAATTGGTACAGTCATTATGGAGAACAGAAAAGAGGTTTCTCAAAAGTAAATAAAAATGGAACTACTAGGAGAACTAATATTAATTATTAGATTGCAAATTTCAGCCCCACCTCCCACCCCACCTCCTCCACCTCTGGGGTGGGGAGAGGGGCTGGAGACTGGGTTGTATCACTAGTGGCCAATGATGTAATTGATACTGCTGATGTAATGAAGCCTCTGTAAAAACCCAAAAGGACAAGGTGGAGAGTTTCCCAGTTGGTCAACACGTGGAAATGTTGAGTGAGTGTTGTGCCCAGGGAGAGTGTAGAAGCTCTTCCTCCCTGTCCACTTAGTTTTCATGAAATGCATCATTTTTATAGGGCTGTTCCTGAATCATATCCTTTTATATTAAGCCAATAACCTTAGATAGTAAGCTGTTTTTCTGAGTCCTGTGAGCCATGTTAGGAAAAAATAGAACCTGAGGAAAGGATTGAAGAACATCCAATTTATAGCTAGTAAATCACAGATATGAAGCTGGACTTGCAATTGGTGTCTGAAAGGGGCTGTGGTCCACCTTGTGGCACAAACCCCTTAAAGTGTAGTTATGACGTTATTTTCAGACAGATAGTGTAAGAACTGAATTAAATTGCAAGACATACAGATAGAGTCACAGAATTGCTTGATGCATAAAAAAACCCCATAGATCCAGTGTCAGAAATGAAGTGACTTTGTATTAGCGTGTTGACAGCAGAGACACACTGGAGTATAATTTCCCTGATGTTAGCACCTAATAGGAAGTCCTTCCTCCATGGTTGGGTTCTCTTGGGCTCTTTCCATACCATATGTCTTTCTAATGTTATAGATGGATAGCCGTTGCTTTCCACAGGTAGTGTGTTTCTGGATGCCCTACCATATATTCATTTGTTTGCTATTTTATTTCTCTAGTTCTAATCATTCCTCTGTTGACAGTAGTGTCCTTAAAATATCTTAGTTTGAACCATTTGGCAGAAATTCTCTTCCCTGCTAAGGCCAGAGTAATACAGTAGGCACTCAATGAATGTCATTATTATTATTGTCTTTGTTGTTGTCTATATTCTTATACCCAACTAACTCAACTCATAGGCAAACTAATAGTACCAGATTTCAGGTGTACCAGAAGGTATGAATCCCTTAAAACATGGTCACATCCAGAGTACTGAGGGACTCGATATTTTTAGGTGCCAGCGTATTAAACTTCATATCCTGATCGTGATTTCCTCCATAAGCATGCAATCTGATAGCTCCATGGCCACACTGAGCCAAAAGAGAAGAGGAAGACAGCCGCTCATACGTGCATTCTTCCAGTCTGTGCTACTTTCCGGCGATGGTTATTAAAAGAAAAAATTGCAACCTGGGAGGCGTATAATCACAGAAATGTCTTATCTCACAGTTCTGGAGCCAGAAGTCTGAAATCAAAGCGTAAGTGGGGCCACAGTGGCTCCAGAGTTACTAGAGGAGAAACTTCCCTTGCCTCTCTCAGCTTCTGGAGGCTGTCAGCATTGCTTGCCTTGAGGGCACAGCCTCCAGCCTCTGCCTCTGTGATCACATTGCCTTCTCCTCCTCTTTATCTTTTCCAATGTGTGTCTTTCAAAGATACATATCATTCCAGTTAAGTCCACCCATGTCCAAGGAGTGGTGGCTGCACAGGCGCAGGAGGGCCTAGAGGATCTACTCCATGTTCAAGGTCAGGAGGGGCAGCGGTGAGGAGATAACCCTCACCCAAGGTAAGGAGCAGCAGCTGTGCTTTGCTGGAGCAGCCATGAAGAGATACCCCACGTCCAAGGTAAGAGAAACCCAAGTAAAATGGTAGGTGTTCAAGAGGGCATCAGGGGGCAGACACACTGAAACAATAATCAGAGAAAACTAGCCAATCTAATCACACTAGGACCACAGCCTTGTCTAACTCAATGAAACTAAGCCATGGCCTGTGGAGCCACCTAAGATGGGCGGGTCATGGTGGAGAGATCTGATAGAATTTGGTCCACTGGAGAAGGGAATGGCAAACCACTTCAGTATTCTTGCCTTGAGAACCCCATGAACAGTATGAAAAGGCAAAATGATAGGATATTGAAAGAAGAACTCACCAGGTCAATAGGTGCCCAATATGCTACTGGAGATCAGTGGAGAAATAACTCCAGAAAGAATGAAGGGATGAAGCCAAAGCAAAAACAATACCCAGCTGTGGGTGTGACTGATGATAGAAGCAAGGTCTGATGCTGTAAAAAGCAATATTGCATAGGAACCTGGAATGTTAGGTCCATGAATCAAGGCAAATTGGAAATGGTCAAACAGGAGATGGCAAGAGTAAATGTCGACATTCTAGGAATCAGAGAACTAAAATGGACTGGAATGGGTGAATTTAACTCAGATGACCATTATATCTACTACTGCAGACATGCAGTAGAAGAAATGGAGTAGCCATCATGGTCAACAAAAGAGTCCAAGATGCAGTACTTGGATGCAGTCTCAAAAACGACAGAATGATCTCTGTTCATTTCCAAGGCAAACCATTCAATATCACGGTAATCCAAGTCTATGCCCCAACCAGTAACAGTGAAGAAGCTGAAGCTGAACGGTTCTATGAAGACCTACAAGACCTTTTAGAACTAACACGCAAAAAAGATGTCCTTTTCATTATAGGGGACTGGAATGCAAAAGTAGGAAGTCAAGAAACACCTGGAGTAACAGGCAAATTTGGCCTTAAATACAGAATGAAGCAGGGCAAGGCTAATACAGTTTTGCCAAGAGAATGCACTGGTCATAGCAAACACCCTCTTCCAACAACACAAGAGAAGACTCTACACATGGATATCACCAGATGGTCAACACCGAAATCAGATTGATTATATTCTTTGCAGCCAAAGATGGAGAAGCTCTATACAGTCAACAGAAACAAGACCGGGAGCTGACTGTGGCTTAGATCATGAACTCCTTATTACCAAATTCAAATTTAAATTGAAGAAAGTAGGGAAAACCACTAGACCATTCAGGTATGACCTAAATCAAATTCCTTATGATTATACAGTGGAAGTGAGAAATAGATTTAAGGGCATAGATCTGATAGATAGAGTGCCTGATGAACTATGGAATGAGGTTCGTGACATTGTACAGGAGACAGGGATCAAGACCATCACCATGGAAAAGAAATGCAAAAAAGCAGAATGGCTGTCTGGGGAGGCCTTACAAATAGCTGTGAAAAGAATAGAAGCAAAAAGCAAAGGAGAAAAGGAAAGATTTAAGCATCTGAATGCAGAGTTCCAAAGAATATCAAGGAGAGATAAGAAAGCCTTCCTCAGGAGTCAATGCAAAGAAATAGAGGAAAACAACAGAATGGGAAAGACTAGAGATCTCTTCAAGAAAATTAGAGATACCAAGGGAACATTTCATGCAAAGATGGGCTCGATAAAGGACAGAAATGGTATGGACCTAACAGAAGCAGAAGATATTGAGAAGAGGTGGCAGGACTACATAGAAGAACTGTACCAAAAAAATCTTCAGACCCAGATAATCACGATGGTGTGATCACTCACCTAGAGCCAGATATCCTGTTATGTGAAGTCAAGTGGTCCTTAGAAAGCATCACTATGAACGAAGCTAGTGGAGGTGATGGAATTCCAGTTGAGTTATTTCAAATCTTGAAAGATGATGCTGTGAAAGTGCTACACTCAATATGCCAACAAATTTGGAAAACTCAGCAGTGGCCACAGGACTGAAAAATATCAATTTTCATTCCAATCCCAAAGAAAGGCAATGCCAAAGAATGCTCAAAGAACCGCACAATTGCACTCATCTCACACGCTAGTAAAGTAATGCTCAAAATTCTCCAAGCCAAGCTTCAGCAATACATGAACCATGAACTTCCGGATGTTCAAGCTGGTTTTAGAAAAGGCAGAGGAACCAGAGATCAAATTGCCAACATCCGCTGGATCATCGAAAAAGCAAGAGAGTTCCAAAAACACATCCATTTCTGCTTTATTGACTATGCCAAAGCCTTTGATTGTGTGGATCACAATAAACTGTGGAAAATTCTGAAAGAGATGGGAATACTAGACCACCTGACCTGCCTCTTGAGAAACTTATATGCAAGTCAGGAAGTAACAGTTAGAACTGGACATGGAACAACAGACCAGTTCCTAATAGGAAAAGGAGTACATCAAGGCTATATATTGTCACCCTGCTTATTTAACTTATATGCAAGAGTCCATCATGAGAAATGCTGGGTTGGAAGAAACACAAGCTGAAATCAACATTGCCAGGAGAAATATCAACAACCTCAGATATGCAGATGACACCACCCTTATGGCAGAAAGTGAAGAACTAAAAAGCCTCTTGATGAAAGTGAAAGAGGAGAGTGAAAAAATTGGCTTAAAGCTCAACATTCAGAAAACTCAGATCATGGCATCTGGTCCCATCACTTCATGGGAAATAGATGGGGAAACAGTGGAAACAGTGTCAGACTTTACTTTTTTGGGCTCCAAAATCACTGCAGATGGTGACTGCAGCCATGAAATTAAAAGACGCTTACTCCTTGGAAGGAAAGTTATGACCAACCTAGACAGCGTATTCAAAAGCAGAGAGATTACTTTGCCAATAAAGGTTTGTTTAGCCAAGGCTATGGTTTCTCCTGTGTTCATGTATGGTTGTGAGAGTTGGACTGTGAAGAAAGCTGAGTGCCAAAGAATTGATTCTTTTGAACTGTGGTGATGGAGAAAACTCTTGAGAGTCCCTTGGATTGCAAGGAGATCCAACCAGTCCATTCTGAAGAAGATCAGCCCTGGTTGTTCTTTGGAAGGACTGATGCTAAAGCTGAAACTCCAGTACTTTGGCCACCTCATGTGAAGAGTTGACTCATTGGAAAAGATTCCGATGCTGGGAGGCATTGGGGGCAGGAGGAAAAGGGGACAACAGAGGATGAGATGGCTGGATGGCGTCACCAACTCAATGGACTTGAGTTTGAGTGAACTCCAAGAGATGGTGATGGACAGGGAGACTTGGCGTGCTGTGATTCATGGGGTCGCAAAGAGTCAGACATGACTGAGTGACTGAACTCAACTGAACTGCACTGAAGACCACCCAGATAATCCAGGATGATCTCTTTCTTTCAAGATGCTTAACTAATCCTATGTTTTGCCACATAAGGTAATACTTGGAGATTAGAACTGGGACTTATCTTCCAGGAGAATCACCGTTAAGGCCATGACACACTTTATTTTTGCCATAAACTTTCTCTCCTCTGTTCTTTTCCCCCATCTGAACCTAGACAATAGAATGCCTTTGTTTATTTCTTCTTTTTCTGAAGATCTATCTACAAGAACATAAGAAATAATAACATATTTCATCATAATGAAGATACAAAAAATTTTCCTAAATGTCTATGTTTCAATCTTGATATAGTTACCTCACAGATAGTCCTTGTTTATTTTTATCTTTTCAGTCACACAGTGAAAAATTCAGGCTTCATGGTGTGGTGAAAAGAGAAGAATCAGGTTTTTAGCATCCTTTCTGCCACTCAGGAGGCAAAAGATTCCGTTTTAGCAAAGAACACTTTGAACCTCATTGTCTGCTGTTCAATTAAATGAAGGAGAAATAGACGTCCATCTTTCTCGCAAATGGAAAGCTTTTAATCCATTCCACCCTCCATTTGAATGCTGTCTCTCAAACTGACAAATGATTCTGCTTTTGATGAAACAGTTTTTGTACAAGTTCAAAATATTAAAGTGTATTGATATTGCTATTAAAAAGCAAACCCCAAAATAAATAAAACCACTATCTTCAGGCCAATGTTTGTAGATTACTCTAGCTCTTTCTTAAAAATTCAAAAGAGACCAAGATTGTTTGTTTCCTCTCGTTTGCCTTTGTTTTGATCCCCTACTGTGCGTGGAAGGGTAAAGAGGCACCATAAAAAGGGAAGAGAAAATAAACAGATGATCGATCAAATGACTGAAAGTTTTTTGGGTTTTTTTCTTTAACCCAGAAATCCAGATGCTAATTATTCTGCCAGCCTTCCTACAGTTTGCGCAGGGATATAGGAAGCAAAGCCTATATTGTGAGTTCTAAAAAAGTTTACCTATGTGAAAGTCTCTTCATGATTTCTGTCTCAGCTGTACACTGAATTCTTTTAAATGTCTCTAATACAGCATCATTCTTTACAAACCTCTTTGAGTCCCTCCAGCTTTCTCATTTCAGTTTCATCTGTTTAGCTCTTTTCAGGGCCACCTATTGTAAGAACTGTCTGTTACTTCACCAGAACCCAGAAAATGGTGTTCCTTTTAAAAAAATATATTTAAAATATTTAAATGTTTTTAAACATTTTTAAAAGTAACAGCTCCACTAATGCTAAACCTTCAGCCAGACCGCTGGTAGCCTTCTGGGTTTGAGGTACCATCACATTAATTCCTCTACAGAAAACTAAGCCAAGAAATGTTGAGGTTTAATTTTGATTTGGCTTTTGCAGAGGTGGCAACTCTAGGGAAGTCATTTCACTCCTCGGGCCCATTTCAATCTTTTTTTTTTTTTTTTTGGGGGGGGGGGTGCACTGTGAGATATATAGAGCTGTAGATGCCTGACCAGGGATGAAACTCATGCCCCTTGCAGTGGAAGTGCAGGATTTTAAACACTAGACCGTCAGGAAATTCCCCTAAGGCCTTATTTTGAAACTACATTTATTATAACTACCTTTTTTTCACATGCAACATTCTTAAATCAATTCAGTATTAGGTCACCTGACTGCAAGGAGATCCAACCAGTCCATCCTAAAGGAGATCAGTCCTGGGTGTTCACTGGTAGGACTGATGTTGAAGCTGAAACTCCAATACTTTGGCCACCTAATGTGAAGAGCTGACTCATCTGAAAAGACCCTGATGCTGGGAATGATGGAGGGCAGGGGGAGAAGGGGACGAGAGAGGATGAGATGGCTGGATGGCATCACCAACTCAATGGACATGGGTTTGGGTGGACTCCAGGAGTTGGTGATGGACAGGGAGGCCTGGCGTGCTGCAATTCATGGGGTCGCCAAGAGTCAGACATGACTGAGCAACTCAACTGAACTGAACTGAACTGATGTCAGAAAAATTACAGAAATTGAGAGAGTAACATTTTAAATTGGTAGCCACATGTGGCCAGCTAGAACCTGCAGACTCTTTCCTTGTGTTTCCAGGGGACATAGATGCAAGACTGCTGAATTCTACAAAAGAAAGTAGTTCAAATATCCAAGACCTTCTTCCCTACTCAGGAGAGGTAATCTTAACTCCGGAGTCCTATTGTGCTTGCTGAAGCTAATCACTATGTTTAACTGATAAAATATTACCAGAATCAGGGTAGATGATTGTTCTACCAAATTGAGTTTGCAGAAATCATAATATAAAGGCTAGTATAAGGTGTGATTTTGGGGTTATACTTCAAATGCGAATTGCTGATTTTCCTTAAGTTATATTTCTTTTCAGAGATGGCCTCTGGCTCCTGCCATATCTCCAAGTTCCATGGAAAGTGTATGAAACATAGTGGACTGCCAAAAAACAAAAACAAAAACTCATTCATTCAGATATCACTTAATTACTGAAAATCATTCTCCTAGTTTCCTCCTATGCATTTGGGAGCAAACCAGTCCAGGAAAAGGGAACAGTAAATTCAAAGACTTCATGGGCACAAAAGAACTGAGATTGTTGGGCAATAGTAAGGAATCTGTTTTTTAAAAGAGAAAAATGAAACTCCATTTTTCCTAATTAGGGGAATCTTAGTGTAAAGCTAATTTCTAAAAAGCATTTGCACACTACTATTAGTTTATATTTTACCACACACTGTATAATAAGTACATTTTACTTATTGCTAAAGCATAGTTTTCCAAAATGTAAATTCTCACACAAATGTAAAATGAATCATGAACCCTTGTTGAAGATTTTATTCAACGTTTTAGTTACTGAGACAACCAGTGAAATACTAAGATCAATTTGAAGAGTATTTGTAGATCTAGTTATTTACAGTCAATTTAGTAAAAGGAGGGTCTTCCCTGGTAGCTCAGGTGGTAAAGTATCCATCTGCAATGCAGGAGACCCCGGTTCAGCTCCTGGGTCAGAAGGAGCCCCTGGAGAAGGGAAACTAAGATCCATTCGAAGAGTGTTAAGGGATCTAGGTATTCATAGTCAATTTAGTAAAGGAAAGTTAGGATAAGATTACTGAATTAGATACAAAGTTAGTCATTGTCCTGTTGGATAGTAAGCCATACTTTTGGGATTATCTTTTAACCACATGATATTTTTTGCATCTCAGCTGGATAGAAGTCTACATGTCAACATTAGCTTCACTGAATTGAGGTTTTAATGAGTAGTAAACTAAACCTTGGCTTCCCAGGTGGCCCAGTGGTAAAGAATCCACCCACAATTCAGGAGACGTGAGTTTGATCCCTGGGTCGGGAAGATCCCTGGGAGAAGGAAATGGCAACCCACTCCAGTATTCTTGTCTGGGAAATCCCATGGACAGAGGAGCCTGGAAGGCTACAGTCCATGGGGTCACACAGAGTGGGACAAAAACAACAAGCAAGAACTGGGATTGGTCCAGTTTTTTGATCTAACGTTGAAAGGGTGTGTCACTTACCTTTTGCCTTATTTCCAAGTTTCAGATATTTTTCTCTTAACACAATTTGACTTTGGGAAAAATGCTTTTAAAAGGATAATGAGACATACGTGGCATTGCTCAGTATATGTTCGCTTTTACCATCTTTAGAAATTCAGGACATGAAGATCCTTATTCATGGAAACTTCGATAAGTCAATTATCTCCTTTTCCCCTGCTCATCTTTGTTTCAATAATCTCTTTTGTTTTCTTTAAACCAGTTGAAGCTGGGATTTGTTTCTTTTTCTCCAAGCACAGACCTCACTGATAGCAAATCAAAGCTCAGGGGAACAGTTGTTTGAGTTCATCGCAGTCCAGTATTTGATGTTGTTCAATGGATTGTTCTTATTAGAAACGAATCGCTTGTTTTGAAGACACTGTTTTGGCCAATAGTTGATAAAGCAGAGGGTTAATTAAGTCCACGTAGAGGTCATCACATCTCAGGATCCAGCTTCTCTAGAGAATGTGTATAGGAATTCTGTGCCTCTATTATCGTCAAAGCCTTAATTTCTCCAAACTGTGTAGGGGAGGTGGAGAGAGTGCCTGTGAGCTAAGCTTTTGTGTACGTCTTAGGTTCTAAATTGAAAAAGCACTTCCCTTTTGGAAGCATTCACATTTCCCTTGCTTCCTGGACTTGAATCCAAACACAGGAATGAGAAGCATTTCCCAGCTTTTCCTGTCAGAGATTGAAGGGGATCACAGGTCTTCAGGGTCTTTTATCATACTGATGAGAACGCTTCCTTTCTCCCTGTCTCCCTTACTTCATAAGATGCCTGCCTGTTAACTCATTGTCCATTATCAAAGAGATGAGGATCGTAAGGAAATAATTACCTACTCATGACAAGGAGGGGGGGATGGCTTTACACTTTTAAAAATGAGGGTAAACACTAATATTACTCAAAATGAATTGTGATGTGAGTTTATTAATCTCCTTCCACAAAGACGTTGGAAGCTTCTGCAAAGCACCAAAATAGAGGGTACTAATTAACTTCAACAGCACAATAAATTTCAGTGCCAAAGTAACTCAAGCTCTTCTTTTTAGACACAGCTACTCTGTTCAATGAAGCTTAGATTTTGTGCCCTGCAGCAAAAGTATAGCTCCTGAGGCCACATTATAAGGCTAGGCCTTATTCCTTTGACCAGGCTGCTCTGTGAAGTCATTTGCAATCCATTTTCTTTTAATTGGAAACAAATTAGTACTGTCTGGAGAGAACAATGCCCACATTGAACCACCCTCTTTTTGTGGAAAGTAACACAAACAGTATGTGAGATTTTTTTTTTTTTTAACATTTCCTTTTTAGCTACAACTTTTGAGCCTCCTATTATGTTATGTGGCCTCTAGGGTTCCCCTCTAAGCAAGCCATTAATGCTAATGTGAAAATCTTGCAATGTTTGGAATAAATTAAGCACATGATGTACCCTAATTATTTTACAGGTATTACCGCTTTGCTGGGTAGATTGTGAACAGGAAGCTAACTGAAAACATTTCTAATCATCTGGTAGACATTAAGCTGAAAGGTTCTCTGTCTGCACCCATTGCTTAAACTCCGTTTAGTAAACAGACTGCACACAGTTAACTGCTCTGACTTCTCTCTTTGATATGATTGCATAAATAAAAGACCACACTGCTGTGTGTATTTCTATTTATGAAGCTTATAACCACAGGATTGTGCGATCTTTAAATGTCTGTGTTGTGGTAGTGACTCTGCTGAGCATAAATGTCAATTAGTGCCCATGGGACAGAAGATGAGTCCACTACCTACTGTCTTCAAGAACGTGATGATTACTTTCTAGCTTCTCTAACTCAAAGGTTATTCTTAAAAGGAAGTCGAGGTTAGGTAAGAGATCAAAACCTTCATTTACTTAAAACTAAACACTTCAAGGGGTGGCCCTGGGAGCCCTGGCATCAGAATTACCAAAGGTCTCTGTTAGATATTCACATTTCTATACTTAATCTTACCTTGATCTTCTGAATGAGAATTATTCAACTTCAGGCTCCAGATTCTACCTTATTCAAGATTTGCCCCTGGGGCAAGGAGATTATTCTATAGTCGTGTTTAAGGCATATGTTGAAGGGCAGCTCTAATAGAAATGATAGTTCATCTAGTTATATCTACAAACTAGAATGATCAAAGCCAAGCTGGTGAAAGAAGCTAGAAATAATTAAAAAGTTAATCTCACTTACTGGAGAGTAGTTGGATTGTCTTACCCAGTAGTCCATGGGAATTAACACCTTTTAAGGGAATGAGATACAGTAGCAGCAATACTTGTCTAGTTCTCATAAATGTTCATTGACAGCTTACTTTGGCAGATAGGTCAAAATTTTGAAAGTAATACTGAAATCTTGGCCTCTGTGCACCAGTGCCAAATCAAATCTTGGAAGTAGAATTCTGAGTGAAATAGAAAAGAATAGCTTTATAACTTTGCCAGGCAATGGAGACCCAGCAAGCTCCTGCCTCCAAAAACTAGGTGTCCCAATGCAGCAGGAGTTGATGAGGAGTTTTATGGCAATGGTTCAAGGGTAGGATTGCTGTTAAGCTTAGGGTGTGCAAAGCTTTGTTATTGTTGTTCAGTCCCTCAGTCATGTCCAACTGTTTGCAACCCCATGGACTGCAGCATGCCACTCTTCCCTGTCCTTCACCAGCTCCCAGAGCTTGCTCAAATTCAAGTCCACTGAGTCAGTGATGCAACCCAACCATCTAGTCCTCTACGGCCCCCTTCTCCTCCTGCCTTCATTTTTCCCAGCATCAAGGTCTTTTCTAATGAGTTGGTCTTCTATCAGGTGGCCAAATTACTGGAGCTTCAGCTTCAGCATCAATCCTTCCAACGAATAGTCAGGATTGATTTCCTTTAGGACTGACTGGTTTGATCTCCTTGCAGTCCAAGGGACTCTCAAAGTCTTCTCCAACACAATAGTTCAAAAGTGTAAATTCTTCATTACTCAGCCTTCTTTATGGTCTGACTCTCTCATCTGTACATGACTACTGGAAAAACCACAGCTTTGCCTATATGGAACTTTACTGGCAAAGTAATGTCTCTGCTTTTTAATACACTGTCTAGGTTTGCCATAGCTTTTCTTCCAAGGAGCAAGCCTCTTTCAGTTTCATCACTGCAGTCATCTGCAGTGATTTTGAAACCCAAGAAAATAAAGTCTATGACTGTTTCCATTGTTTCCTCATATATTTGCCATGAAGCTATGGGACTGGATGCCATGATCTTTTTTTTTTTTTTTTAATGTTGAGTTTTAAGTCAGCTTTTTCACTCTCCTCTTTCATCTTCTGAAGAGGCTCTTTAGTTCCTCTTCACTTTCTGCCATAAGGGTGGTGTTATCTGTATATCTGAGGTTATTGATATTTCTCCTGGCAATCTTGATTCCAGTTTGTGCTTCTTCCAGCCCAGCATTTGGCTTGACGTACTCTGCAAATAAGTTAAATAAACAGGATGACAATATACAGCCTTTACGTACTCCTTTCCCAATTTGGAACCAGTTTGTTGTTCCATGTCCAGTTCTAACTGTTGCTTCTTGACCTGCATACAGGTTTCTCAAGAGGCAGGTCAGGTGGCTTAAAACTCATTGGCTTATATCTCGTCTCTTCCCTAGTTAAGAACTATTTTGCTTTACCCTTTGGAATTCAAGGAAGGTCATGGAGGCTGGAGTTTTTTCCCTAAAACAGGAAACGCAGACGGAAAATCTTCCATGCCCAGGGTCCTTTTGGGTTTTGAAGTGTCATTTGAGTCAGACTATAGCCCAGATCAGCTTATTGCCAAGGGTTTGGCAGCTCTCTAGGTTACCCAGAGCAGATGTGTGCCATGACCCTCAGGTAACCCGGTACACACAAACTATTTGTCTCCATGTCCAGAAGATATATACTAGGAGCTAACTGTTTCTACCCCTATGATTTGCATATTCTGGAAAATAAATGTTATTTCTTTTTATTTTGTTTTCAACTGAAATTTGTGCCTCATCATTATTATTGCTGGCACAGTATTTGCTCAGTAAAACGTACCTTATCTGTTAAATTTCCCAAAAGGCTTATGTTTTGAGAGGTGTCATTTGAACAGTGATGTTTTTCTTTTATTTTAAAATCAAACCTGTAAAAGAAACGTTCCTCAACTACTCTAGTGAAGTGAAATTACTTCTCAAGCATCACCCAGGATACGTTTCTTAAAGACTGCATATAGTCTGTGCTACATTTATTACCTAAGCAGGACATTGTATAAGAAATTTTTTGACTTAAATACACTTTTTTTTAATATATTTTCAGATACCTAACTGCTTATTCTGGGGTATTAGCTCAAACTAGGTAGCATTAATGACAGTTTCAAATTTACATATTAAATGCTTAGCAAATTGTGACACTGTAAGTATAAGAATATGTATAACATGGCAAAATTTTACGACCCATGAGGTTGACAAAGGACCTGTTTCCGTCAATATAAGTTCTAATAAAGCAAAAGAGCAGTGACATGACCAGTTTCTTTTAGAAAGTGAGACAAGTTTTACTTTGATTATCTTTAACTGCTTTTGTAAAACAGTTACTAAAAGAAAAACTTCTTTGGATGATGAGTACTTTTATTTCTACTTTCAAAAAAGGTTTGTTGAACTTGACTTTGGGACTCCTCCTTGAAGATCACTGGAAAGTGTTTACTGCTAACCAATAGGTTTTCTATAAACTGTGACAATGATTTCTAAATAACAGCATCTGTTATTACAGAGATCATAAAGGTATACCCCAAACTCTTTTATCCCTTCTTGAACCTAATCCCTGAATTAATGAAGACTATTCACTTTTCACTTTCATGCATTGGAGAAAGAAATGGCAACCCGCTCCAGTGTTCTTGCCTGGAGAATCCCAGGGATGGGGGGAGCCTGATGGGCTGCCATCTCTGGGGTTGCACAGAGCTGGACACAACTGAAGCAACTTAGCAGCAGCAGCAGCATGGTGGGTAAAAGAAAGAGATTTGCATGAATGAGTACTATTGGGTCACTCCTATGAATTGAGTTCAGTAAGAGACTATAATCAAGATTCAAAAATTTCCATCTCTTTTTGAGAACACAAAAATAAGTTTTTTCGATGATGAGATTTTATATACATTTATGTAAATAAGATTGTCCTAAAAAGTAATTCTGTCATTTCTTCTTGACAGAAATCCACACTGAAGTAAAACATTCTGTCTGGGAAGCAGATCCTTGTCATTAACAGGTTTTGAAATTATGAAGCAGAAGGACCACGTTAAAAAATAGTGAGAATTGTCAGGAGTGCTGTTTTTCCTTATTGCCACTGAACTGGCTTTCCATGCAGAAAATTTATAGTGGTCTTAACAATGACTCTCCAGAGAAATTACATACTAATTTTTTTATGAATCAGCACAGTAGGGCCATTATAAAAGTGGACGGGACTTTTTCTTTCTTCAAGAGTTTTCCCTCGGTGCACTGCTCCCAATTCAAAAAAAGAAGGAGCAACCAACCACGAGAAAGTGAAGCATCTAAGTTTTTGCCCTAACATTTATTGCGTTCATCTTGTGTCATGATGTCTATACTTGAGAGACCTTAGGGTTCTAAGTTGCAGAACCTCTGTGCTGTCCACCTCCAGGATAGGAGCTGGCTCTCAGCATGTCTGGGGCCAGGTTTTCAAACACTGTTTTCTTTTCCAGGAACCCAGTAAGTGTTGCCTTGTTGAGTCATATGCCCTCCAGAAGGTTAATGCCCGCACACTCACTCTGTCGTGGCTGACTCTGCAATCCTATAGACTGGAGCCCACCAGGTTCCTCTGTCCATGGAATTATCCAGGCAAGACTTCTGAAGTAGGTTGTCATTTCCTTCTCCAGGGGATCTTCCCAACCGCAGAATCGAACCCATGTCCCCTTGTGGCCCCAGCACTGGCAGGCAGGTTCTTTACCACTGAGCCAACTGGGAAGCCCCCAGAAGGCAAAGAGGTCTCATAAAAGATTCTCCATTTTATTTAGCAGGTAAACCGTCTTCTTTCCTCAGCTAAGTCAGTTGTAGTTCATTGGCAAAAGCTTTAGACCCAGGCTTGCATAGTCACACACACACACACACACACACACACACACACACACACACCTGACTCACAAACCTTTTTTTCTTTCTGACCATTGCTTTCTTGACTCTCAGTTTATTGTTGCTGTCAAAAAGAGATAAGCATGTGATTGTCAAGATTACTTCCTGAAAATGATCCCATTTCAGACTCATTAAATATATTGACTTTGAAAAAATAGAAGGGGCAGTGAAAAGTATTTTTGTTTTTCCCTTCATCTAAACAGTGGTTTGCATTAGCAGAGCATTTAATAAAACTGGTTTGGTCAGGGCTGTATGTGAGTTTTAAAAACTATATCTTTTATGTGATTGAATGATAAAGCCACTTTTGTATTACACTTCCTCCTGGAACTCAGACTCCTCATTATCATTACATCACAGGACAACCTCCTAACAAGTCTGCAATTTAATCAGAAACATGACAGCTTCCTCAGGAGCTTTGAGGGTCTGCTCTTTTCTTTTATATCTGATCGTAGCTGCTATTAGATGTTAGCCTATTTTAATTATTTTCAAGCATTTCCGTTATTGATGTATAGGTCTGACTCCATCAATAACACAAACAAAAATTAAGAACTTACTATGTTCCTAAAAAAAAAACACTTATGAATCTAGTATTTTGAAGAATCTACTAGCTGAAGAGAGAGGAATGAGCTATAAAATATTTATTAACAGATCTAGAATATTAAGATTAAATAGATAAATGAAGTATTTAACAAATGAACTATGAGAATTCTTTTCTCTAAAAGCAATGGAATTTTGGAGATTTTAAGTTTGTTGGGATCCACAGGGTCTAGGGGATTAAACTGAATTTTGAGATAGTAAGATTTGAATGCATGGAAACTAGCACATAAACCAATGCCTAAATAAAGGAACCATATATCAGAGGCTGCTTGACCAGCATGTGTAGGTTCCTCGTGCAAAGGAGGACTGCATGGGAGAGATGGGGAACCAGTTTGAATAAACACTATTGGTCCAGTTTCTCATGACTTGAGAAATGAGGCAAAGTACCTCAGATCGAGCCCCTCTGACAGTTGGGGCCTGCAGAAAGCAGCCGCCATGGCACAGGAGCCCAGGGAGTGTAAGGAGGGCAAAGCCTCTGAGAGACCAAGAAGGAGAGACAGCAGAAGCAGGCAAGACCTCTAGGCGCTGCAGGTCTTACACGTGTGAAAAAGGAGGGGAGGAAAGCAGGGTTGGTTAGGAATGGCTGCTGCCTGCAGCGCATCTCTGGAGAAAGCCCCAGCCAGTCCGGCGGGACTGGCACAACGCTTGCCCACAGAGGAGCGGGCCTTAGGCAGAAATGACTAGCCCTGGTGCTGCTCCCCCATGGTCCAGGAGAAGTCGGGGCAGACCCTGGAGGCACCCACAGAAGCAGACACTCTGCTGGCTCTTCTCCCCTAATGCACATTCCCCTGTGAAGGGAAATCTGTGTATCCCACCCCCGTGGCAGATAGGACGTTTAATCCCTGCCCTGGTGGCTCAGATGGTGAAGAATCTGCCTGCAGTACAGGAGACAGTCCCTGGATCAGGAAGATCCCCTGGAGAAAGGAATGGCTACCCATTCCAGCATTCTTGCCTGGAGAATTGTATGGACAGAGAAGCCTGGTGGGCTACAGTCCACGGGGTCACAAAGAGTCAGACAGGACTGAGCGACAGACACAGTGTATACACAGTGCAGTATTAAGAGGCCTCAGGCACGCTGGTTCCAACTTGCTTTCCCAGATCCTGACACACTAAATTCTTCCTTCACAAGTGGATGTTAAAACTCTCCTTGTTCTTACGGTTCTAGACAGGGTCTTTCGTACATGACTACCGAAAGCCAACAAAAAATTCTGAAGAAGAAACATATGGACTAAACATTAAAAAAAAAAAAAAAAAAGACTGATTATTGTTTGAGGATGGGAGAAGACAGTAAAATATGTAAGAATATTAGCTAGTGTGATAGTTAATACGTGTATCAAATTGTCTAAGCCACATTGTTCAGATACTTGGTCAAACATTACTCTGTGAGTTTCTGTGAGGATATTTTTGTATTGAATTAATAGTTAAATCAGTGGACTTTAAGTAAAGCAGATTGCCTTCCATAATGTGGGTGGAACTCATTTAATCAGCTAAAGACTTTAATAGAACAAAAGACTGACCTCCCAGAGCAGGAGGGAATCCAGTGGATGGCCTCTGGATTGAAATGCATTATTGGTTCTTCCCTGGATGTCCAGCTTGGCAGCCTACCCTGAAGATTTTGAACTTGCCAGGCTCCATAATTACATGAGAAAATCCCTTAAAATGAATCTCCCTCTCAACAGGATCTGTACACATTCCCTTTTTTCTGTTTCTCTAGAGAGCCCCAACTAATACATAGAGTGATAAGGAAGAAAAATTAAAACTGGGAAGAGGTACAGAGGATGTGTGAGTTTTATTTATGTGCTGAGGGCAGGAAGGACCTCACTGTAAAGACAACAATGATATAAAACTATAAAAGAGACATGATATAAAAGAGACACTGTCTTATCAGAGATAAGATCAGGTCCCCAGGGGCAAGGGCTGCCCAGACTTTTTCTACAAAAGACAAGATAGGAAATATTGTTGGTTTTGTGTAGTATAAAACATCCATAGATAAAATGAATGAGCATGACTTTGTTCCAATAAAACTTTATTGACTGCAAATAGGCAATGGATCGGATTGGACCTTCCAGGAAATCATTTGCAGAACTGGACTTCATGAATTGGTAGAGTGAGAGAAAATACAGTTCTAAAGGTCATTAGTCAAAGAAATGAAGAGGCATGAGATCAGGTTCTGAGGGGAAGAGACCAGTGAGTGAACTGGAAAGTCAGGAGAAAGCGATGTTTGGAAGAGAGGTGAGGTGAAAACGAAAGTCGCTCAGATGTGTCCGACTCTTTGCATCCCCAAGGACTATACGGTCCGTGGAACTCCCCAGGCCAGAACACTGGGATGGGTAGCCTTTCCCTTCTCCAGGGGATCTACCCAACCCAGGGATCGAACCCTGGTCTTCCACATGGCAGGCAGATCCTTTACCAACTGAGCTATCAGCGAAGAGAAGAGCATAGAGTATTTCAAAGAAAAGGGAATCATCACCTTTGCCAAAGGCAGTTGATAGGTCAAGTAAAATGAGAACTGGCATCTCATCATTGGATTTAGCCACATGGCCAACACTGGCAGGATGATCCTAAAACCTAATGTGAAAATAATAAAGTGGCTGTCCAGGTCCCCTCTTCAAGGCTGACATAGGCATCTCCCAGCCACTGGGAATACCAACTGCTCACGGCTTGCAGCTGCATATCTCACTGGAGGAGAGATGCCTTCATCTCCTCATACTCAAAGTTAGGCCTCAGATTTTCTAGCCCCTTGTCTCAATTGAGAATCACTGTGAAGGTCCAGCTAGCTCAGCTTCAGAGGTTTCTCACAGGATGGGTTAAGCCTCATTTTATCCATATGGAAAGTCAGCTTTCCCTTCTGCCTAATCCTGCCTTCCTTCTTCACTTTCTTGCAGTTGTACCCCCTGGAGGACTCCCCCTAGAACTTGCATGGGACTCCCCTGCATGGGACTGGGCGTTTCAGTAGCTATTTTTATGGAACACTATCTAAGACACGGGATTTGCCCATGGACCACCTGGGGTTTGTCTACTCTCCTAATATAATTATTAATGGCACTCTTTTCACTCTCAAATACGTCCCTGTTGGAGTGCTAAGCTGTGTGCTCGTCTTAGTCAAAGGTGACCTTCCTGAGAGCATCGAGGTGGCATAGTAGGGGTACCAGTCTGGGGAAGTGAGGGGATACGGGAGGGAGGAGTCAGAGGAGAGGAAGTGTACATAGAGAGAGTAGCTAATTCTCTGAGAGTTTTCCTTTATGTGGAACAGAGCAAGTTGGAAGGAGAAGTGAAATCAAAGGAGGCATTCGATTGTAGAAAGGCTTCCCTGGTGGCTCAGCAGTAAAGAATCTTCCTGACAGTGAAGATGTGGGTTTGATCCCTGGGGCTGGAAAGTGTCCTGGAGAAGAAAATGGCAACCCACACCAATATTCTTGCCTGGAGAATCCCGTGGATAGAGGAGCCTGGTGGGCTATAGTACATGGGGTCTCAAAAGAGCTGGATGCGACTTAGTGAGTAAACAGCAGTAAGATGAGAGAACACACAGCACACGTAACATATAAGCTGCAGGCATGTTAGCATACGTGTAAAGAGGGAGAAATAAGCATTGCAGACAGAGTGGACATTAGCAGAAGCTCTGACCCTGAATAAGCAGGTGTGAGGAAACCTAATCCACAAGTGGAGGAGTTGACTCAAGTTAGGTTCACAGTCAGTTTGTCATTAAAACAGGGGGAGAGTGGTATATGGCACCAACACGGGGAGAAAGGCAGATGCAACTCTAAGAATATTGCTTGCACCTTTTTTATCAATAAGTCAGAAAAAAAATAAATAAGATACTTATAGTATTCTTTAGAAGACTGTCTGCCATTTAGCCCCTGGCCTGATATTAAAGAAGAATTCTTTAATATCTTTAATAGAAAAAAGAAAAAGAAAGAAAACTAAGTTCTTATTCTCAAAAGTGGTTCTATATTAGTTTAACTTGTTTTCTTTGTTTTTGTTTTAGCAGTAAGATACTTTTGTAAAATAAATAAATAAATAAAGTATACACATCCTTTTCTCTTGAATATCCCTTCACTCTGGTTGGTCTCATTTCTTGAATTTCCTTTAGACAAGGGAAGGAAATAAACTTAATATCAAGTGCTTTGGAATCAACCATTTCTTGAAATGAACCTAAATCTGATTTCTCAGTCTTAGTAGCCCTATTCATAAAAAAAAATCATTGGTTCTTATAAATTTTTAGTGAGATTAACTTATGAAAATGTCTTAGCCCAATGTCTAACACACAGTGAGCACACTGGTAGAATGTGTCCAAAGTCAGTCAAAAGCCTGTGGTATTTCTTCCACTAAAAGTACATCAAATATTACAACCTCAGAACATACTCAGTCTATCCCACCATCATTCCCACAAAGAGGTGCCTTTCCTAACTGGTAGGCAGAATAGTGCCAACACAACCCAACTCCTCAAAGGGCCCACATCCTAATCCATGAAATGAATGTGTGGCTATGTTACAGTATATGGCAAAAGGGGAATTAAGCAGATGGAATTAAGGTTACTAATCAGCTGACCCTACAAGAAAATACTCCTGGATTATCTGAGTGGGGGCAAAACCATAAAGTAGATTCTTAAAAGTATAGAAGACGAATGAAGAAAAAAGAGAACTGGAGAAGAGAAATTGTGAGAAAGACTTGACCAGACCTTGCTGGCTTTAAGGATGCAGGAAGGGGGCCGTGAGCCAAAGGAAGTAGGCAGCCTCTAGAAAGTTTAAAAGGCAAGTGAAAGCACTCTTCCTCTGAGCTTCCAGATGAGAACAGAGCTCTGCCGGTACAGAATGATTAGGTGTTATTTAAAGCTACTACATTTGTGGGGAGTTTGTTACAGTGTGTGCATGTGTGCACAGCCGCTCAATCATGTCTGACTCTTTGCAACCTCATGGACTCTAGCGCTCCAGGCTCTTCTGCCCATGTGATTATCCAGGCGAGAATAGCAGAATGTTTTGCCATTTCCTCCTCCAAGAATCCAACCTGAGCTCCCAAGCCTTCTTTACCACTGAGCCACCTGGAAACTAATACCCTGACTTTCCTATTTCTGCTCAGTGAACCTCTAGACTGCAAGGAGTACGAGAGATCAACAAGGAGAGCATACTCTTATCTCTCGTTCTCTCTTATCTAGTGAGGTGTTTTTAACTTTTTACTTTCTATTAGAGTATAGCTGATTTACAACTTTGTGATGGCTTCAGGCATACAGCAGAGGAGTTCAGACACACATATATACCTGTATCCATTGTCCCTCAAACCCCCCTCCCATCTAGACTGTGACATAATACTGAGCAGAGTGTGCTTGTTGGTTACCCATTTTAAATATAGCCCTGTGTACATGTCAATCTCTGGAGAAGGCAATGGCAACCTACTCCAGTGTTCTTGCCTGGAGAATCCCATGGACAGAAGAGCCTGACAGGCTGCAGTCCACAGGATCACAAGAGTTGGACACGACTTAGCGACTAAACCACCACCACCACATGTCAGTCTTAGAAGAACAGTTAGGGAGCTTAAGATCTAGGGAGTTTCTTAAGTATAACATTCTATTACCTACCAAAGGAAGACCCAAAATCTCTTGGCTGGTACTCACAGCTCTCAAGATTCTTCATTATTTTTCCTGATGTTATATCTGCCTGAAATTTCTTTTCCCTTCCTCTCCTCCACTCACCCATCTGTCTCTCTTTAAATTTACATATTAAAACCCAGCTCTTATGTGAAGCTCTTCTGAATTTCTCCATCTTCACCCTCACTTCTAATATAAATATACCCACTCCTATAGCACATTCCCACTAGGATAATAACCGCTTGCTCAACAAGCTTTGGATGAATGAATGCTAAATTTGCTTGAAAATGTTTTAAAGTTGTGTTTCCAAATCTTTCAAACTAGACGTTACAAGCCCCAAGGTCTTCTGATACCAGCCGTGCATGACAGTCAATATGACTATCCACGGGCATCTCTAGCTTGGAATTGATCTGGAGATCTTATAAGACAAGGGGCTGCTCAGCATCATCTGTTCTGTGGGTGCTTACATTTAGGTTTGATTCAATAAGTTACTTTAAAGGCTTAAATATTATTCAATTTAATAGACTCACAAATAAAAAACTAATATGGCATAAAAAAAGGCAGTATAATAATATCCCTGAAATAAAATTCAAGATTAAATTCCAGAAGAATGAGAGTGGCAGCAGTGCTGGTGTGAGTGGCTGAGAGAATCAACTAGATCACTAAACACTAAAGTAAGCAAAAGCAAAATGTTGGGATTAATCTCTGCAGAGGCCCGTTTTGTCACGGTAGCAACTAAAATGACTTTCCTTCCCACCCCTGTTAGTAAAACTATACCTCCCAGGATTGCTTAATAGAAATTCAATTATCATGACTGGGTTTGGATTTGTGGACATTTCCTCTTGTTGCTGCTAATAAACTGGGATGTTAATTTGTGTACTTCAATACATTTCGCTTAAGCATGAGATGATGTAGAATTTCCTGGATTTGGTCATCTGAGAGGAGGCATAATTCAGAGTAAATCGAATCACAGGACAGTTTAAAAGATTGGCTAGGTTTACTGTTTAGGGGGCTGAGATTACACCACTAATGGCAGATGCCTTGCTGGGTATTTGTCACGCCCCTTTGCTCAGGGCACTGGCCCACCTACCTTGTTGTAGGACTGGGAAGAGGCAGCAGTTATCCATCATTTCCCTAATTAGTTGATAATTAGAAAAGCCATAGGACAAATACATTGTTTCATTCCAGGAGCAAATAGCAGAGACTTTAGACAAAAATGCAACCGAGAAATGCCTTTTCTTCTTCATCAGGGCTTGTCTTCTGGAATTCCCCTTCATTTAACATTTCTGTATTTGGGTGCAGTATCCTAGCAGGGCTCATGAGTAAATGAACAGTAGAGCTCGGCCTCTCCTCAGTCAAACCTTTCCCTAATAAATGTAGCCAACTTATTTTTCAAGTCATAAGTATCATAACTTGTCATCATCATCATTGCTATCATTGTGATTTACAGACTACTTACTATAAACCAGGAACCCTTCTTAAAGTTAGCTGATCTCTAAATGATTTATACTGACAAGAAGTAGATATTGAACTGTAAGGAGGACCATCTTAGAGAAAACCAGGTGGGTGACAGACTCAGAGACAAGGTACCCAAGTTAGATCCTGGTTTTACCTTTCACTGCCAGTTTAAACTGGGACGTAACTGAAGTGCTCAGTGACCCAGGTTTCTCAGCTGTACAATGCAAGGAGGAATGGAGCTTAAGTCATAGGCTTCCTGTAAGATTAAGAGAAGAATTCAGTATCTAGAGTGTTTCACATACATATATTAAGAGCTAAATAATTTTCTAATTCTTATGAATGGTGAAAAATCTTATTCATTTTTGTGTCTCTAAAACTTAACAGATTCTTTATATTATGAGAGGTACTCAACAATTTTTAATGGAAGGAAAGAACAATTTGTAAATTCTCCATCACATGTCAGTTGATTAGTATGGTAGCCTGACTAATGGCCCTCTAAAAACGTCCACATCCTAATTCTTGGAACCTGTGAATATGCCACTTACTTGGCAAAATGAACTTTGGAGATATGAGTAAGTTAAGAAACTTTTGATGAGAGTGTCTTGGATTATTTTGTTCAACTCAGAGTAATCACAAGGGCCTTTATAAGAGGGAGGCAGGATGATAGAGAAGAGAGACTTGATGTCAGAATCAGAGGAGAGGTTGGAATGATAAGCTTGTGAGATGAAGGCCTCCACAAACTAAGGAACACGGGCAACCCCAGAGGCTGGAAAAAGGCAAGAAAAATGGATTATCTCCTAGAACTTCTAGAAAGAATGAAGTCCTCAGTTAAGTTCAACCCCTCAGTCGTGTCTGACTCTCTGCAGTTGCATAGACTGCAACAGACCTGGCCTCCTTGTCCATCACCAACTTCTGGAGTTTACTGAAACTCATGTCCATTGAGTCGGTGATGCCATCCAGCCATCTCATCCTCTGTCATCCCCTTCTCCTCAGGCCTTCAATCTTTCCCAGCATCAGGGCCTTTTCAAATGAGTCACTTCTTCCCATCAGGTGGCAAAGATATTGGAGTTTCAGCTTCAGCAACAGTACTTCCAAAGAATATTCAGGACTGATTTCTTTAGGATGGACTGATTGGATTGCCTTGCAGTCCAAGGGACTCTCAAGAGTCTTCTCCAACACCACAGTTCAAAAGCATCAATTTTTCAGCACTCAGCCTTCTTTATAGTCCAACTCTCACATCCATGCATGACCACTGGAAAAACCATAGCCTTGCTTATTCCTTGGGAGGAAAGTTATGACCAACTTATATAGCATATTAAAAAGCAGAGACATTACTTTGCCACAGAGGTCCGTCTAGTCAAGGCTATGGTTTTTCCAGTAGGCATGTATGGATGTGAGAGTTGGACTGTGAAGAAGGCTGAGCGCCGAAGAATTGATGCTTTTGAACTGTGGTGTTGGAGAAGACTCTTGAGAGTCCCTTGGAGTGCAAGGAGATCCAACCAATCCATTCTAGAGATCAGTCCTGGGTGTTCTTTGGAAGGCATGATGCTAAAGCTGAAGCTCCAGTATTTTGGCCACCTCATGCCACAAAAATTGACTCGTTGGAAAAGACTCTGATGCTGGAAGGGATTGGGGGCAGGAGGAAAAGGGGACGACAGAGGATGAGATGGTTGGATGGCATCACTGACACAATGGACGTGAGTCTGAGTGAACTCTGGGAGTTGGTGATGGAAGGGAGGCCTGGCGTGCTGCAATTCATGGGGTTGCAAAATGTTGGACATGACTGAGTGACTAAACTGAATTTAACTGAATAGATGGACCTTTTTGGCAAAGTAATGTCTCTGCTTTTTAATATGCTGTGCAGGTTGGTCATAGCTTTTTTTCCAAGGAGCAAGTGTCTTTAATTTCACAGCTGCAGTCACCATCTGCAGTAATTTCAGAGCCCCTCCCCAAATAAAGTCAGTCACTGTTTCCATGGTTTCCTCATCTATTTGCCATGAAGTGATGGGACCAGATGCCATGATCTTCATTTTCTGAACACTGAGCTTTAAGCCAACATTTTCCCTCTCCTCTGTCACTTTCATCAAAGGCTCTTTAGTTCTTCTTCACTTTCTGCCATAAGGGTGGTGTCATCTGCTTATCTGAAGTTTTTGATATTTCTCCCAGCAATCTTGATTCCAGCTTGTGCTTCATCCAGTCCAGAGTTTCTCATGATGTACTCTGCATATAATTTAAATAAGCAGGGTGACAATATACAGCCTTTATGTACTCCTTTCCCTATTTAGAACCAGTCAGTTGTTCTATGTCCTAATTGTTGCTTCCTGACCTGCATATAGATTTCTCAAGAGGCAAGTCAGGTGGTCTGGTATTCCCATCTCTTGAAGAATTTTCCAGAGTTTGTTGTGGTTCACACAGTCAGAGGCTTTGGCACAATCAATAAAGCAGAAATAGATGTTTTTCTGGAATTCTCTCATTTTTTCAATGATCCAACAGATGTTGGAAGTTTGATCTCTGGTTCCTCTACATTTTCTAAATCCAGCTTGAACATCTGGAAGTTCATGGTTCACATACTGTTAAAGCCTGTCTTGGAGAATTTTTTAGCATTACTTTTCTAGTGTGAGATGAGTGCAATTGTACGGTAGTTTGAGCATTCTTTGGCATTGCCTTTCTTTGGGACTGGGATGAAAACTGACCTTTTCCAGTCCTGTGGCCACTGCTTGGTTTTTCAAATTTGCTAGCATATTGAATGCAGTGCTTTCACAGCATCATCTTTTAGGATTTGAAATAGCTCTACTGGGATTCCCTCACTTCCACTAGCTTTGTTCATAATGATGCTTCCTAAGGCCCTCTTGACTTTGCATTCTATGATGTCTGACTCTAGGTTGGTGATCACACCATCATGATTATCTGGGTCATGAAGATCTTCTTTGTATAGTTCTTCCGTGTATTCTTGCCACCTCTTGTTAATATCTTCTGCTTCTGTTAGGTCCATACCATTTCTGTACTTTATTGTGCCCACCTTTGTATAAAATGTTCCCTTGGTATCTCTAATTTTCTTGAAGAGGGCTCTAGTCTTTCCCATTCTATTGTTTTCCTCTATTTCTTTTCACTGATCACTGAGGAAGTCTTTCTTATCTCTCTTTGCTGTTCTTTGGAACTCTGCATTCAAATGGGTATAACTTTCCTTTTCTCCTTTGCCTTTCACTTCCTTTCTATTCATAGCTATTTGTAAGGCCTCCCCAGACAGCTATTTTGCCTTTTTGCATTTCTTTTCCTTGTGGATGATCTTCATCCCTGCTTCCTGTACAATTACATGAACCTCTGTCCATAGTTCTTCAGGCACTGTCTATCAGATCTAATCCCTTAAATCTATTTCTCACTTACGCTGTATAATCATAAGGGATTTGATTTAGGTTATGTGAGAGTTGGACTATAAAGAAAGCTGAGCACAAAAGAGTTGATGCTTTTGAAATGTGGTGTTGGAGAAGACTCTTGAGAGTCCCTTGGACTGCAAGGAAATCCAACCCGTCCATCTTAAAGGAGATCAGTCCTGAGTGTTCTTTGGAAGGACTGATGTTGAAGCTGAAACTCCAATACTTTGGCCATCTAATGTGAAGAGCTGACTCATCTGAAAAGACCCTGATGCTTGGAAAGATGGAGGGCAGGGGGAGAAAGGGGATGACTGAGAATGAGATGGTTGGATAGTCACCGACTCAATCAACATGAGTTTGGGTAAAATCTGGGAGTTGGTGATAGACAGGGAGGCCTTGATGTGCTGGGGTTCATGGGGTCGCAAAGAGTTCAACACAACTGAGTGACTGAAATGAACTGAAGTGAACTGATCTGAATGGTCTAGTGGTTTTCCCTACTTTCTTCAATTTAAGTCTGAATTTTGCAATAAGGTGTTCCGGGTCTCAGCCACAGTCAACTTCCAGTCTTGTTTTTCCTGACTATATAGAATTTCTCCATCTTTGGCTGCAAATATAATCAGTCTGATTTCAGTATTGACCATCTGGTGATGTCCATGTGTAGAATCTTCTCTTGTGTTGCTGGAAGAGGATGTTTGCTATGACCAGTGCATTCTCTTGGCAAAACTCTATTAGCCTTTGCCTTGTTTCATTCTGTACTCCAAAGCCAAATGTGCCTGTTACTCCAGGTATTTCTTGACTTTCTACTTTTGCATTCCAGTCCCTTATAATGAAAATGACATCTTTTTTGTGTGTGAGTTCTAAAAGGTCTTGTAGGTCTTCATAGAACCATTCAACTTCAGTGTCTTCTGCATTACTGTTTGGGGCATAGACTTGGATTACTGTGATATTGAATGGTTTTCCTTGGAAACAAACAGAGATCATTCTGTCGTTTTTGAAACTGTGTCCAAGTCCTTTGTTCTGGACTCTTTCGATGACCACGATGGCTATTTCATTTCTTTTAAGGTATTCTTGCCCACAGTAGTAGATATAATGGTCATCTGAGTTAACTTCATCCATTCCAATCCATTTTAGTTCACTGATTCCTAAAATGTCAATGTTCACTCTTGCCATCTCCTGTTTGACTACTTCCAATTTGCCTTGATTCATGGACCTAAGATTCCACATTCCTATATAATATTGCTCTCCACAGCATCCGAGTTTACTTCCATCACCTGCCAGCATGTTAATTTTAGAATTTCTGATCTCTAGAATGGTACAATAATTTATCTGTCATTATTAAACCATAAAATGTGTGGTGTTTTGTTAGAGCAGACACAGGAAAATGATGCAATTAAATTTTACATATCATGTGAATATAAGGAAGGACCACTCATCTCAGCTCTTTGCAGGAAATATTCTTCCTCTCATACATCTTTTGGGAGAAGGAAATTGCAACCCACTCCAGTATTCTTGCCTGGAGAATCCCACGGACAGAGGAGCCTGGTGGGCTACAGTCATTAGGGTCACAAAGAGTCAGACATGACTGAGCAATGAACACTTTCTTTTTTTTTTTCTGCAATGAACACTTTCATCCATCTTTTGGCCCAGTTCACTACAAGTAGAGCCACTCATCAAAGTCTTTTTGTTTAATCACAGTTTTTAGCCTGGAAGACAGTATGTGTGGTGGCATCTTGCCTTTCTGATAGCTGTTTAAGTTTGCATGGACTTAATTCTTTAACAATTTATGATAATATTTGAACTTGAGTCTTTACAATCTTTAGAGATCCCTAGAGTAGGAAATGGCAACCCATTCCACTATACTTTCCTGGGAAATCTCATGGATAGAGGAGCCAGACAGGTTATCATCCATGAGGTCACAAAGAACTGAACATGACTGAGCACACAGACACAAGATCTTCAAAGAGAGTGTTCATTTTGGGAACAAAGATGAGTGAGTAAATGCGGAAATGAAGAGTTGTGCAGGTCTTCAGAGACTGGGTTGCCAGAAGAAACCTTAGGGAAGGAGATTTGCTTGTGAAAGACCAACGGGAATCTATGGGAAAAAGACATTCATTTAGCTGGTAACAAGATCTGTTTACAAGCTAGTTACAATTAGCTTCTATTTGATAATGAGGTTCCACCCTTCAACCAACATGACGTGTGACTCAGAAACTGGCAGGTGCCCAGTTGGCAGGATGCCTAACTGAATTTAAAGCACAACCTGAAAGTCATTCCTCAAGAACATTTCTTCACTGTGAGGACAATCTTGAATCTAAGTGTGCTGTTAGAATGCATCACTGTAGAATCCTGTGTGGTCTGTTTCCACACATACTCAACAAACCAGACTTCTGCCTTTGAGCATCTCTCCTGGCAGATGAAAATGGTCCTAGGGACCCAGGACAAGAGGATTAAGGTCATCTGTGTTCCCTTTGAGCTCAGTTCCTAGTATGCTTCCTGCCCGTACCCCTCAACCACTTTTGAAAACAACCACAAGTTCAATAAATTCTTGTAGCTTTCCCATTATCTGCTTTCTAGCCACCTGAGGACTTTTCCACCTCTTTTACACCAAAGACAGTGGTTGGAGAAGCAGCTGGTTCACGTATGATATTGGCAGTGTAGAGAAAAGACCCTGATGGAAAAGACCCTGATGCTGGGAAGGACTGAAGGCAAAAGGAGATGAGAGTGGTAGAGAAGAGGGTGCTGATGGTATCACAATAATTTATCACAACTTACTGTGATGGCATCACTGACTCAATGGACATGAGTTTGAGGAAATTCCAGGAGATGGTGAAGGACAAGGAAGCCTGGCAAGCTGCAGTTCATGGGTCACAAACAGTTGGATGCAACCAAGTGGCTGAACAACAACAGTAGCAACAGAGAGAGCAAGATCAATTTTAAATGGCAGCCCCTGCAGCTCTGCTGCAACTAGAAAACTGAAAGCCCGAAAGGAAGGGCTAACATCTACAGTATGTTTATCATTCTTATTAAAAGCGAAGGAAATGGAGGCTTAAAGAGGTTAATGGTCTGAAAACCCAGAGCTTCTGAGTGTTAAGTCAGCATTCAAACTGCAGCTGGTCTGATATCTGAACATAACCTAATAGCCCAGTCTCTGTAATTACCCTCTCTGGTGGCACTTAATTGATAAAGAACTGGACCTCGATGATGGTAGCAATGGGGGGAGAAGGGATATTAGAAAGACACAGTGCAGAACTCTCTAGAAGTTAAAAGCACACTGCCTTCCAATTATCTCTCTTTGTATTTTTGTTACACTTCAGCCTTTCTAGCAAATCTTGTACCTCTTCATTTTTTTATTTCTTTTAAAGTGATTCAGGCTTTATTTTTGGTGCTCATGAAGGGTAAATGTCAAACCCCATGGACTACAGCAGAAGAAGGACTAGGTCATTCACTTGGGTTGGGACCCACTTGCCTACAACCAAGTGGAAACAAAAATATGAAAACTGACTTTCAAACATGCCCAGACACTGGTTGTATTGATTGGATGGTCTATTTAAAACAGCTTCAAATCCCGACACAAGCAGAATGAAGTGCTGTATTTGGGGAACAGTGAACCTGGTGTAGAAGACAAAGTAACTCGCTTCAGGCCCAGAGATATGCTTGACAGGGTCAGCGTCATCTCTTGGTAACTAGGTGTCCTCAGTTGGCACTAGTGGTAAAGAAGCTGCCTGCCAATGCAGGAGACTCAGGCTATGTTCCAGGATGGGGAAGATCCCCTGGAGGAGGAGATGGCAACCCATCCAGTGTTCTTGCCTGGAGAATCCCATGGATGGAGGAGCCTGGCAGGCTACCATCTGAACGGTTGAAAAGTGTTGGACATAAGTTAGCGTCTGGTCATGCACACAGTACACTTTTGTCCCTTGGTAGCGCTGTGATGTGAAATGATTTATCTTATCTTTGCCTCAGTTTCCTTGCCTGCAAGATGAAGATCACCATGCATACCCTTCAGTTTTATTGTGAGGAATAAAAAGAGAGGAAGTGTATAAGGCACTTCAGGACAGAGCCAAGTGCGAGTGAGAACTAAGGAAACAGCAGCTAGCCCTGTCATCAGCACACATGTGCGCACAGGGTTCTGGACGGGTCTGCAGCCCTGCTCCACGTTCCGTACCTGGTCCTTTGTCTCCAGCCGTCCTTCCTGGATCTCACTTAGCGCTTAGAGCTGTGTGAGAAGTTCCACCCACACTTCCTCTGCCACTGTTTCACAGAAGTTTGGTGGACCTCAAAGAGGGTAAGCTTTACACCTGTTTGAAACTCTAGATGCACTTAAAAACAGCCAAAAACCAGGAGAAGTCACATAAATGTGTAAACTGCAACCCCCAGTTCACCTGTCTATGGTGTAAAGATCTGAGGAGATCAATGCTGGCTTAATTGTGTTGTTGGAGTCCCTGGGCTCCCAGAACACAGCCCACAAATGGAAAGCTGAAAGTGTTACATCTCTTTCCCCCCAATGTCTCACCTTACTTCTTTGAAAAGATTCCATCTAATTTTGAGACATAAATAACTTGGACAGGAGCTAAAATGCATTTTACAGTGCAGTAGTGAAAAAATAATGAACTTAGCTTGGTATCAATACACCTAAGGCTTACTGCATGCATTGTGTCAGGCTCGTAAAGTATCATATTTATGGCATCACTACAACAGTCAGCTCCCAGCATCTGAGCGAGGGGCACTGCCCGTAGTTCAGAGGAGCGCAACTCAATGTGAAGGCGAAGACTTAAAGATTCCAAGGCCTCTGCTCTTATATGTAGATAAAACCAGAAAGTTCCCTTCTTAGTAGACAGTTACTTCTGGTCATATTATCATGAATCACCACAAAGTATTGATTCCTTATGCATATGTCCAGAGAAGGAGGTTCTCTTCTTTCTGATCTACAGTGTCTCATCAAATCTTACTAGATAATATTCAGTTGAATAAGCATTATCAATGTACACTATGTTTTTCCCGTTGTAAACTCAGGCATATTAAGTCAATTCCTTTCTCCTTTTTAAATGTTTCATTACTTGTTGTGTCAGCATATATGTATACATTTCCAAGAGCTAAAGAAAAAAGTGAATGGAAAAAATCAAAAAAACCATTTTGAATAACTAAGCAGAATTGGGGAAGAGTAGACCAGGTGATTGGCAAGCACTTAGAGTATCTCTGAGTTTCTGAATATGACCTTTTAATTCAGTTTAAAATGCTTTTCAGAAGAGTCCTTATATGATACGGGAAGCAGTTCTACTCTGTCCCAAATCTATATTTGAATACTTTGCCATTGACACTACTCCCTTGTATCTTTTAACACACATAATAGCAGGGATGAAGACTAACATTTAAATAAAGCAATGAATCCTCAGCTATGTTTAGAAACAAATGCTGCGAAGACTTCAGAATAGCAGAGATTAGACCAGATTTGACCATATGAAATAAGTTTTTTATCTAGATATAGTAACTGGATGGGAATCGGAAAGGCATGGGACTGCTGTAAATCCTTTTATCCTGATAGGTATGCCACTAAATGAGCAAAAGACTAGACAACGATTCAGTACGATAAATATGTATAGACCACATGCTATATGTATGCCAGGTCCAGGGAATACACTGGGAATCAATAGACACAACATAATCAGAAAGAGAAGATCTGGGTGATCAATGTCAAAAAGAGGATGGCATTATACACTTGCTCTCAGGCAGTCTGGGTGCCTAGTACTATTTTAAGTGTGATAGAAATCTATAATAAGATAGCTTTTCTTGCAGTCTTCTAATTTAGTAGATAAAATAAGATATATTGTTTAAAAAGTCAGCCAACAAGGCAAAAAAATGCATTCAAAATGAGTGTCATACTAATAAGATCTGAAAAAGTACCTGGTTAAGTGTGCAGAGAATGGAATAAAACTTTGAATGAAATAATAGGCTTCAAGATTTCGATAAAGCCATATATCTAATATTTCACTTAAATTTTGGGGGCATGTAATTTCAAAATGTTATATGATTGGTCTTAAGCAAGTAGCCATATCCAGTGAGAAAATTCCTTCCTCTCATCTAATCACATCTTTTTTTTTTTCTTCCAAGTGGATTACAAGTAATTTTTAGAGTAGTTTCTAAATTCCCTTTAACAGAGTTATCAAAGCAGATGAATTACATTCCCTTGATGTTTGCTATTAACAGATTGTCCAGCGATAGTACTGCAGTATCCTTTTTCACTAGACATGAAAAACATTCTTGCAAGCTGGATTAAAAATACAGATAAAATAATAACACTAATATCTTCTGCATTGCGTTACATTCCATGCTGTTATATTCGTTATCTAGTTTCAACGACAGCAACCACAGACGAAATGCACTTGAAATGAATAACATGTGAGCATGTTTATTCCATGCAAAGTGGACCAGAAGCACTTGAATTTATTGCCGTGACTTCAATAGAGAATTCTTTACATAATGTTACATGAAGTAGCATGGCTAGAATATACAGCAATTGGGAGAAGGATCCACAGAAAAATAAACTCTCCTGATGTTATATATTAGATTCCCACAGTGGTTTGGGGGCATGTCTGATGATCTTAATTCATTTAGTGTGTTGGTACAGTTCTCTTCAGCTTGCATCTTCTCAATGTTATAAGGCTACGCTCCTGGCTCAGACATTTAAAAAGAAGCCTTGTAGAATATTTCTTACAAAAATAAATAGCATAAGTATCCAGATACGGAAGAGCTTAATTCTCAAGATCTGGCATGTCTAAGATTCACATTTTGGGGAATTTCAATCAGAAACAGAGAAGAAACTCTCTTTTAGAGTTGACATTTCTAAATACATTACCAATGAGTAGTGCAGAATGGTTTTCCTTCGCCTGCTGACCACATCCTTTAGAATTAGTGCAAGGCAACAAGATCACTGGAAATGACAGCCACTCACATTATAGGCATACCTCAGGGGTTACTGCCTGTTGGGTTCCAGACTGCCATAATAAAGCACATATCACAACAACGCGAGTCAAAGGGAAATTTTGGTTTCCCTGCGCATACAAAAGTTATGTTTATACTGCACTCTAGTCTATTAATTGTGCAATAGATTATGTCTAAAAAAAACAATGGGTGTGGTTTGGGGTACCCCGCCCCCTCACCTCCAAATTACAGTAGTAACATCAAAGATCTCTGTTCATGGATAATCCTAACAAATGTAATAATAATGAAAGAGCTTGAAATATTGCAAGAGTTACCAAAATGTGACACAGAGTTATGAAGTGAGCCAACACTGTAGGAAGAGCGGGCATATGTGCTTGCTCCACACAGGGCTGCTGCACACCTTCAATTTTTTAAAAATGCATCACCTCCAAAGTGTGAGAAAGGGAGGCACAATAAAATGAAGTGTGCCTGTGAACATAATTTCCAGGTATTTGAAATGTTGCCGATCTGAGGCCATGGCTCATATTTTCAGGCTCAACATTTTCTCTTGTTTTCTCCAGTTCCAACTGGGGAAGGGTGTTTCCATGACATTGGTAAAAGAGCTAGAGAAGACAAAAATGCCATTACACTGGTTGGATTTTTTTCCTGGCATATCAAGATTAGTTCACTTGTAACTTTTAATTTTCCTGAGTGGATCAAACTAATGCTACTAATAAATCAGTCTAGATAATAATCTGAATAAAGAAAAATTGATATCCCTTTCTGAAGGTTTAAACTTTTGTGTCTACGTTTGGGGTTTATAGAGCCAGCCTTTTACTCTGTGTATAACTAAACCATTAGGGAAATTTCTTTCAGGGTGGCAGACAAAATGGAAGGGAAAAAGGAGAATACATTTATTTGGTACTTATACTTCCATTGGCCCTGGACAAAGTTAAAAAGCAAACACAATCTGCTGTCCATCTATCATTGTCTCCTCTTGCCACATATCCTGGGGTTGAAACATTTCTTCTTACATGTTTCCTCTCTCCTCCCTTTTTCCCAGACCCATTGTTTTGTAATATAAACTTGAGTCGTTTGAAGGCAGGGAACTTATTTTAAACCTCTTGTTCTGGAATTATGCTACACAGGTCATAATCAAGTTGTAAAATTAACTGTATCAGTGGACTGCCTTAGAAGCCAGTTAGAGAATAGTTTATCCCATCTGGATAAACTCAGTGTCTTAATGTATTTGGGGGTTAGGAATTTTTAAAAAGAGAACAAATTTCTGACAGTAAGAAGTTAATCTAATTCCCACAACATAATTGTCTGTGTAATTATAAAGGAGACCACTACATTTTCAGAGCAACAGATTTTAAATATCAGTGACCGACTCCATCAAAATGTGGATTTAATGTGGTAGTTTCTTTCCAGGATGAAAGTGGCCAGGCCAATATGTTTGTAAAGGTCATTCTGTGTGTTTTTATATCTGTCATACATATGTAGAGCATGTTCTCGGGTTTACACTTGCCCTTTAACTCCCAGTACAGGAAATCTGCTGCCAGGAAAGACTTGTAAAATATTTATGACATTTAAATCATGTTTAAGATTTCTTACTCAGGAAGAGTATGCCATAAAATTTGCATATGGTGTCCAAGGTTTAAACTCAAAGTCCTGTATCTGGCCTTCTACAACCTTGGTTATATAGTTGCTTTATCCTCTAGCCATTTGATTATATTTGCAATGTTTCTTTTTGTTACTGAACATCATATTTTCTTTTTCTTTTTTACTCTCTATTATTGACTAAGTAAATTATAAATTATATAAGTATTTTATCTTGTTCAAACAATTCTTGGCATTGTGATGTATAGAGGAATTTTTACTGTGAAATATTGAAAAGTTTTCACTTGTGTTGCTTGGAGCTGCAAATTTAGCTTTAAATATATGAAATATCACACAAACAGGGTCACACTGAATGCATGTGTGTAGCGCATCACACATGTAATTCATGGAGCTCCAGCTTTGGTTCCTGATGGCCACTAGCACTCAGGAGGCATATTTATATTTGGTTGCAACCAACAGTTGTTTAATGTGATATCTACAAACACAGGAGAACACACACCTAACACACACCTAACACACACCTGATTCCTCTAAAATGGTATTTTTAAAAGGCATTTAGGTTTTAATAAGTAGATTCATTTTACTTAAAAAAAAAAGTTCAGCTAAATATGTACACAATTTTCAGAAACAGGGAATCCTGGGAAGGAGTTTCAGCTAATTATTTTGGAAAATAAATCTGATCCTGATAAGTAGAGAACATCAGATATTGCAGGAGCAGCAGTGTGGTGTAGGTGATATTACTATTTAGTCGCTCAATCATGTCCGACTCTTTGCGACCCCCCTGGACTGTAGCCCACCAGGCTCCTCTGTTCATGGGGTTTCCCAGGCAAGAACACTGGAGTGGGTTTTGCCATTTCCTTCTCCAGATGTGGTATAGAACAAGCGATGCAGATGGGCTCTGCTTTCCCTGAGAAATTCCCCCAAAGTGTCCCTTTTAATGATGATTATGACTATGATGAGGGAAAAGGGCTCAGGAGAAGCAGAGTTAAAGGTAGAGCCCAGAGTCTGAGTCAGAGCCACCAAGAGGAGTGGCTCCTCGCACACTTGCTTCACCACCAGCCAGTAGGTCCTCTCTCCTCACCCATGTCAGCTGGGTTGGCCGAGCTCACTGCTCCTGAAGGTAGACCCACTGACAATATAGGGCAGCATCTCAGGTCCTTATTGTTACAAAACTGAGGACTCAAAAAAAAAGTCATCTCATCTAGAATAGGATTGAAGGGACTTTCCTGGTGGTCCAGTGGCTAAGCCTTCATACTCCCAATGCAGGGGGCTGGGGTTTGATCCGTGGTCAGGGAACTAGATCCCACATGCTGCAACTGAGTTCAAATGCTACAGCTAAAAGATCCCTCATGCCACAAGAGATCCCCACAAAGATTCTGGGTGCTGCAACTAAGATCCCACATAGTCAAATAAATAAAGAAATATTAAAAAAAGAAAGAATAGATTTGGAAATTTTTTGCCCTTCTGGACTTCATTAGATTATTTGTAAATACTAAACAAACCAACTATATACAGTAAAGAGTCTGCCCACAATGCAGGAGACCCCATACGACTTCTGGGTCGGGAAGAACCACTGGAGTGGTTGGGCTACCCACGCCTGTATTGTTGGATTTCCCTTGTGACTCAGCTGGTAAAAAATCTGCCTTTAATGGAGGAGACCTGGGTTTGATCTCCGGGTTGGAAAGATCCCCTAGAAAAGGGAAGTGCTACCCACTCCAGTATTCTGGCCTGGAGAATTCCATGGACTGTATCATGGACTGTATCCTCCATAGGGTCACAAAGAGTCAAACATGACTGAGCAACTTTCACTTTCACGTGCATATAGCTAACGGACTTCCCAAGTGGTGATAGTGGTGAACTGACTGCCTGCCAATGCAAGAGACTTTAGAGATGCAGCTTTGATCCTTGGGTCAGAAAGATCCCCTGGAGGAGGGCATGGCAACACACTCCAGTATTCTTGCCAGGAGAATCCCATGGACAGAGGAGCCTGGTGGACCATGGTCCATAGGATTGCAAAGAATCGGACATGACTGAAGCGACTTAGCACAGCACATATATCAAGTATATGCCATATTCTAAGATAATGATAGGAGTGACTTGAAAGATTTTAAAAAGGTAATATGAGCATAGGAGGGCTTACTTTCAAAGATCACAAGCATTCAGTACACATGCGCAAATTTAACTATGCAATACAACATACCAGAGAAATCGTAAGGCGCTACAATGACTATCCAAAGAAGTGTATGAATACTGCTTGACTTGAGGAGTAGATTTCTGAGACTTAAAGCTGACTGATTTCCTAAAGGAGGATCAAAATATAACTGAAAAATTGGGAGTAGGTCTACGTGTTAGGGTGGCTCTGGCTTTGGAAGCAGTCTGCCAGTGTCCAGTTGCACAAGACCGTACCATGCCTCTGTTATTTCCTCTGCTTCTGGGAAATGTAAAGCAGCTACTTCATATGATTTAACGAGTTAATAAACACATAGAAATTTCAGTAGTATTTGCTACCTAAAAGTACTCAGGAACATTGGTCATTATTTTGTTACTGTAATTCTCATTTTAAGAACGCTCATGAGGAAAGAATACACTAGGCATTGAGACAGAAACAAAGTTTAATATTCTTCAGAGAAGACATGTAGATGGGTAAGAAGCACATGAAAAGACGCTCAACATCACTAATTATTAGAAAAATGCAAATCAAAACTAAATGAAGTATCACCTCACACTGGTCAGAATGGCCATCATCAAAAAAACCGTCTACAAACAATAAATGCTTCCGAAGGTAAGGAGAAAGGGAACCCTCTAGCACTGTTGGTAGGAGTGTAAATTGATACAGCCACTATGGAGAAAAGTATGCTACTGCTGCTAAGTCACTTCAGTCGTGTCCGACTCTGTGCGACCCCATAGACGGCAGCCCACCAGGCTCCCCAGTACCTGGGATTCTCCAGGCAAGAACACTGGAGTGGGTTGCCATTTCTTTCTTCAGTGCATGAAAGTGACAATTGAAAGTCGTGTCCCACTCATTGCGACCCCGTGGACTGCAGCCCACCAGGCTCCTCCGTCCATGGGATTCTCCAGGCAAGAGTACTGGAGTGAGGTGCCATTGCTTTCTCAGAGCCAGGACATGGGAGCAACTTAAATGTCCATCAACAGATGAATAGATAAAGAAGATATATATATATATATATATATATATACAATGAAATAGTACACAGCCATAAAAAGAAAAGAAATTGGGTTATTTGCAGAGCTTTGAATAAACCTAAAATCTGTCATACAGAGTGAAGTAAGTCAGAAAGAGAAGAACACATATGGTATATTAACACATATATGTGGACTCTAGGAAAATGGGACAGTTGACCCCACTTGCAGGGCAGGAGAGGAGGCACAGATGCAGAGAACAGACGTGGCATGGAGGGGGTAGGCAGGGTAGGGTGGGATGAATTGGGAGAGTAGGATTAGCACATGCACACTCCCATGTGTGGAATAGAAAGCTAGCGAAACCTGCTGTATAACACAGAGAGCTCAGCTCCATGCACTGTCATGGCATAGAGGGGTGGGATAGGGGTTGGGAGGAAGGGCTAAGAGGGAGAGGATATATATGTACGCATGGCAGATGCACTTTGCTGTACAGCAGAAACTAACATAACATTGTAAAGCAACTATATTTCAGTTAAAAAAAAAACTGGAAACCAGTAAAGGCTTCACTGGGGTTGAGGGGTTGGTAAGAAATTATAAAGCAGCCACCTTCAACTGGAGGTCAGAGGTATCAAGCACATTTGATAGAGTTTCTCAAATTCTCATATCTGTCTCTTTTTTTTTTCCCTCCGACCCAATACTCATTTGAATACAACCCACTGCACATCTACTTAAGAAAAACCACTTTACAGTTATTGATGGGAGTGTGGGAGTGTGAATTTGTTCCTCATATGCATGGGGAAAAGTAAAGATTTGAGAAAAATTCACATATTCAGAAAATACTTGGCACCAGAGATAGACTTGGCATTGTGTGTTACCATTGGTATAAAGGGAAGATTACATTCATAAAAGAAGACAAACTTTATGTGAGAGACACAATTATCTAATCAGTGAAGGTGTACATGCTTCAGTCTTACAATTTACTCCAAGCCAGCACAGGGTCTGGCATGTAAAAACACCAAGAAAATATTAGCTCCTTCCTAGATTGATTAAACTCTTCATCTGAATTCCAAGCATTCTTAAGGATCGAGCTGAGTACACTGCCCTAAATTCATAAAGTAGCTGAGAACTAATGGGGGCTTGATCTATAAGCTCTTAACTGAGCACAAGGAGTCCTATTTGCATTTAGATTTTATGGCTCTGTAAATGCAGCAGGGACAATATTTGAGGAGATGTAGTGTTTCCCAGGTGGTGCTGGTGGGAAAGAACCTGCCTGCCAGTACAGGAGACATCAGGAATATGGGTTAGATGCCTGGGTTGGGAAAATCCCCTGGAGGAGGGGATGGCAACCTACTCCAGTATTCTTGCCTGGAGAATCCCATGGACAGAGGAGCCTGGTCGGCTACAGTCTATGGGGTCACAGAGAATGGAACATGACTGAAACTCATGCACAAAACTCTGTGTTCTTGGCATGCATGCACAGAACTGGGTGCCCTTCTTTGCGCACTGACTTTTGCAAGAATAAAGGGCAACGGACATCCTTCCTTAGTTCCACCAGTGTCTCAGTTTGTATATGTGCCAGAACCTTCATATACGGCCAAGGATGCAACATAGGATGACAGTCACCTTGGGGGGTCAACCCTGTGAGAATGAGTGCTCCCAGAGGGGTCTTTTTAGGTCATAAGATTTGCTCTAATTCAGACATCGATCTGTTCAAAATTATCCTGCATATACGCTCTCCTGGCATATGAGTCTCAAAATGCCTCCACACCAGAGTTTCTCAGCCTCAGCACACTTGCCATTTTGGACCAGATAATTCTCTGCTGTGAGGGCTGTCCTGTGCATTGCAGGATGTTTGGTGGCATCTCTGGCCTCTACTCTCTAGATATCAATAGAACTCAGTTACATCAACAACAACAAAAATGTCCTTAGACATTACCAAATGTCCCCTGGGAAACAATAACCTCACCTCTTTGAGAACCACTTCTCTAAGTTGATGAACTGTAAACATATTTCAGGGACCAGTGACACTGCCTGAGACCAAACCAGCTGCTTCAGAAGGATGTGTAGAGGAGTAGTTGACAATGGCATGGGCTGTTCATTGTGGGCATCAGATGCGTTCACTGTGCCAACAAGAGGGATGAGCATCTAGAGATGGGTGAGGATTGGGAACCAACAATAGAACTCACCAGGAAAGGCATGAGGTGAACAGTGATCGTGCATTTTCCCCAAGGAAGTTAGGACCTAAACTCTGAATGCTGGTGGAATCCTTGGCTAGATCCAGCCAGCTAGGTAGTTGGTTCAGGAAACTAAGCATGCAAGAAGCACCAGTCTCTGCACCAGCAATCCTGAACTTCACCCCTGGCTAACTCTTCATCCAATGCTCCTTGGCTTTGTGCATCCCTGTTGACTTAATGATCCACGGTGCAGTCAGTACCTGCCAGCTGGCTGTGAAAATATGAACTAAGTCAATCAGATTTCTTTTCTCTTAATATACATGGGAGGGGAAAATTGAATTTGACAACTAGAAAATGATAGTGTGGAGCAGATAAGTATCTAACTCAATTGAACGGCAAAGTTTCAAAGTGGAAATTCTTTTGTTTGTTTGTTTCTGAAATGTAAATGCCATGAGCTGATCCACAGACTCTGCCCTTCCTAGCTTTCTCAAGTCAGGTTGTATAACTTCTACTAGGATACATTTGTTTGTATGTAGTCTTAAAATAAGCCCTCTGTTACTTGTGCTAGGTGAAGGGAGTCTCTGTTCCTTGCAGATAAATGTGCCTATTTTAAGGGTTTCCCAGGTGGCGCTAGGGGTAGAGAACCCACCTGCCAATGCAGGAGACTTAAGAGATGCAGGTTCAATGCCTGGTCCTAGAAGATGCCCTGGATTAGGGCATGGTAGCCCACTCCAGGAGACTCCCATGGACAGAGGAGCCTGGCAGGCCACAGCCCATGGGGTCGCAAAGAGGCAGACAGGACTGAGCAACTAACACTTTCACTTGGGCTTCTCAAGTGGTGCTAGTGGTAAGAACCCACCTGCCCACGCAGGAGATGTGGGAGATGTGCATTTGCTCCCCGGGTCAGGACGATCTCTTTGAGCAGGGCACAGATACCCACTCCAGTATTCTTGCCTGGAGAATCCCGTGGACAGAGGAGCCTGGCAGGCTACAGCCCATGGGGTCGCAATGAGTAGAACACGACTAAAGTGACTTAGTATGCCGCCTGCATGCTAAACAAATATTAGTATTTTAATAGATAATGCATATTGCAATGTACACAAAAACAGAAATTAAGAGTGTTCAAAGAATGTGACCAAGTAAATACAAATGAAAATCTGAACACTTAATTATTCAAATTCTGTGATTAGCTAGATTAGCTAGAATGTCCTTTGGGATACGTGCCATCCTCTTTATGGAATTTCTGTTTTATATTATAGGTTTTTAGTGTCCAAAAAGAATTTCTTTCCACTAATGGTGGGCTACATAGAAATATCAAGAAAGGGCTTATCATGAATGGTAGGCATGGTTCTTTATCTATTTACTGTTTGATTTTTATTTTTTACTGGAGTATAGTTGATTTGGGCTTCCCAGGTAGCACTAGTGGTAAAGAACCAACCTGCCGAAGCAGGAGACATAAGAAAAGCAGGTTCAAACCCTGGGTCGGGAAGATCCCCTGGAGGAGGGAATGGAAACTCTCTCCAGTTTTCCTGCCTGGAGAATGCATGGACAGAGGAGCCTGGGGGGCTGCCATCCATAGGTTCTCAAAAAGCCGGACATGACTAAAGCGACCTAGCAAGCATGCAGGCACGTGACTATTTTAAACACTAGAGTTTTACCAATCCATGGAAAATCTGAGTAAGGTATTGGGAGGAAAAGTTCACAAGCATCAAACTTTTTTTTTTTTTTCCATCTTTCAGTGATGTCAGTATGAGTATGAAGGTGTTACTCACACTGTTATATTACCTTTATTACTTTACAAACTGTCAGTGTTAATATTAAAAAGACAAGTATGACATATATCTGTCAAAGGCACTTACTCGGTGGTGGCTGTAAAGTGTATGTATAGCATTAATTTTTGCATGTGTGCTGCCTTGGTGAATTGAGTTTGAAATAAATGCTAAATTATGTGAGTGTACTGCAGTGAAATGTTATTGCAAAGAATTGCTTTTATTTCACCTGAAATAGTCTTCCTGCCTGACTTAACAAATTAAATTAGTCATGGCGATGTGAGATAGAAACTACATTTTATAGGTTTGTCAATATCAAAGCTAGTGGCTCATGGTACTTCTGTGACCACATAGCTGTTATGCCAAATACCCCACGGTCTCTTTCCTTCTGATTTCCCTGAACTTGCTTTATTGGCCGGAAGTTCAGAACATCCTCTTCCATGAGCATGTGCTTGGTGGTGTATTCTTCCAGTGGAGACTCAGTTTAGGAATGTCCTTTAAGGCCTGGAAAAGGCTGAGTTTCAGGGGGACCTTTGCCCATCCCGAGGGGGATTCCTTTTCTCTTCTCAGGCAAAGCATGCACCTGCTGCAGACTCGTCACCACCATGGTTCAGCACCCAGAGGTGACTCACCAGCCAGGACAACACAGCCAGGCCTTCAGAAAGACAGATGCAGTCAGACTCTCACTAGTTCTCTGTATTTGAAAACAACCGAAATACTGCAATGGGAACAAATCATAAAACTTCACATACCCAAAATGAAATCAAATTAAATGCAAAATCAGAAGGGAGGTCAGTGTATTTATAGGTTTAAAGATAGCAAGTTGCCTTTAAAAAAAAAATGAATTGATTAGGACAGATCGGCCACATGATTTGGAAATGGGATT
The DNA here is from genome assembly GCF_016772045.2 of Ovis aries. NCBI lineage: Eukaryota > Metazoa > Chordata > Mammalia > Artiodactyla > Bovidae > Ovis > Ovis aries. The sequence goes on from NC_056060.1 coordinate 95,029,257, forward strand.
ATTGTGAAACGCACTTTAATATAGGGCTCAGTTCAGTTCAGCTCAGTTGCTCAGTCCTGTCCGACTCTTTGTGACCCCATGGACTGCAGCACCCCAGGCCTCATTGTCCATCATCAACTCCCGGAGTTTACCCAGATGCATGTTTATTGAGTAGGTGATGCCATCCAACCATCTCATTCTCCGTCATCCCCTTCTCCATCTGCCTTCAATCTTTCCCAGCATCAGGGTCTTTTCAAATGAGTCCGGTCTTCGCATCAGGTGGCCAAAATATTGGAGTATCAGCTTCAGCATCAGTCCTTCCAATGAACATTCAGGACTGATCTCCTTTAAGATGGACTGGTTGGATCTCCTTGCTGTCCAAGGGACTCTCAAGAGTCTTCTCCAACAACGCAGTTCAAAAGTGTCAATTCTTCGGTGCTCAGCTTTCTTTATAGTCCAACTCTCACATCCATACATGACTATTGGTAAAATATAGGGCTAGTCAATGCCTTTTGTAATATGAGAACTGTGCAAACTTTCACTAATCAAAACTCATTGAAGGATTTAAGCTGACAATAAATGTTAATTTTTTAAAAAAGAGGACCAACATGGGAAGGAAATTCAGAAAAGAGGGAATGTATGTATATGTACGGCTGATTCACTTTGCTGTTCAGCAGAAACTAATACAATATTGCAAAGCAAATATACTCTTGTAAAAATTAATAAAAAATAAAATAAAAAAATTTTAAAAAGGACCAATAGCATATTAATGTTATATACTGCCTTATATTTTAATGAAGCAGCTGACTCTTTTGGTGAAGTTGAAGAAATAAAAATAAAAAGAACCGAACCCTATTAGGCAATTAGAGAGTACTGGGCAGAGTTCCCTGTCTATACTAAGACAGGTGCTTATTAGTTATCTATTTGATATATAGTACTGTGTATATGTCAGTTCCAACCCCCCAATTTATTCCTCCACCACCCACATAGCCAGGGAACCATAGGTTTGCTTGCTACATCTGTGATTCTATTTTCATTTTGTAAATAAATTGTTTTTTTTTTTTTTTTTAGAATCCACATATAAATGGTATCATATATTTTTTTTTTCTCTGGCTTACTTCACTTGGTATGATGGTCTCTGTTCCATCCATGTTGCTGCAAATGACATGATTTCATTCATTTTTATGACTGAGTAATATTCCATTGGACATTTGGGCCACATCTTCTTTGTTCACTCCTGTGTCAGTGGACATTTAGGTTATTCCCATGTCTTAGCTATTGTAAATAATACTATGATGAACACTGGGGTACATGTACCTTTATGAACTATGGTTTTCTCTGGTGGATAGATGTATATATATAACTGATTCACTTTACTGTACACCTGGCACAATACAACATTGTAAGTCAACTATACTCCAATAAAAATTAAAAAGCAAATAACAAATAAATAAAGAGCCACACTTAACATTTACGATAAGTTCTTTATTGATATTTCTATGTAGACAGCCATAAGTGGAAAGAAATTGTTTTTGGAATTTTAACACCTATAATATGAAACAGGAATTCCCTAAAGAGGGTGATATGTACCCCAAAGACCATTCTAGCTAATTACAGAATTTGAATAATTAAGTATTCAAAACTTTATTTGTATTTACTTGATCATATTCTTTTAGTATTGTTAATTTCTGTCTTTGCATACATTGCAATGTGTGTTATCTATTAAAACACTAATATTTGTTTAGCATGAAGTACATGCTGCGTACTAAGTCTCTTCAGTCATGTCCTACACATTGCGACCCTATAGACTGTAGCCTGCCCGGCTCCTCTGTCCATGGATTCTCCAGGAAAGAATACTGGAGAGGGCGTCTGTGCGTTCCTCAAGGAGATCTTCTGGACCCAAGGATCAAATCCGCATCTCCCACATCCCGCGCATAGGCAGGCGCATTCTTTACCACTAGCCCCACCTTGGAAGCCCAAGTGAAAGTGTTAGTTGCTCAATCCAGCCTGACTCTTTGTGACCCTGTGGACAGTAGCCTGCCAGGCTCCTCTATCCATCGAATTCTCCAGGTAAGAACACTGGAGTGAGTTGCCACACACTTCTCCAGGGATCTTCCCAACCCAGGGACCAAACCCAGGTCTCCCATCTTGCAGGCAGATTCTTTACCATCTGAGCCACCAGGGAAGCCCCGTTGGTACTCAGTGACTTTTATTTCTATGTGACAGCGTAACCATTTACTTTAGCAGAAATCTGACATTTTAGGGAGCATGCTGCCTGTACAGAGTGAAACATTCTGTTGTCAAATATTGAAATGCCTGAATTGACTTTGTCCTCTATCCCCTACCTTTCGAGAGTCTGGAGGTCCCTTCATTCCTGTCTATGGTTTATGCAGCAGATAATGTCATGGTGCTGCTGCTGCTAAGTCACTTCAGTCATGTCTGACTCTGTGCAACCCCAGAGATGGCAGCCCACCAGGCTCCTCTGTCCCTGGGATTCTCCAGGCAAGAACACTGGAGTGGGTTGCCATTTCCTTCTCCAATATGTGCATGCATGCTAAGTTGCTTCAGTAGGGTCCAAGTCTGTGTGACCCTATGGACAGCAGCCCATCAGGATCCTGTGGTTGCTAAGAGTTGCCTGGAGAATCCCAGGATGGAGGAGCCTGGTAGACTGCAGTCCATGGGGTCGCTAAGAGTTGGGCACGACTGAATGACTTCACTTTCACTTTTCACTTTCATGCATTGGAGAAGGAAATGGCAAACCACTCCAGTATTCTTGCCTGGAGAATCCCAGGGATGGCAGAGCCTGGTGGACTGCTGTCTATGGGGTTGTACAGAGTCAGACACGACTGAAGCGACTTAGCAGCAGCAGCAGCATACTTAATACAGTTTTAGTAAAAAGCTGTCAACTCCTCTGATAAATCTTCACTTTAATTCCATCTTTTCCCATAAGGTCAAAATATTCAAGTGGCCTATAGTACAATGGGGCTTCCCAAGTGGTGCTAGTGGTGAAGAACTGCCTGCCAGAGCAGGGGAGATAAGAGACTTGGGTTCCTTCCCAGGGCTGGAAAGATTCCCCTGGAGGAGGAAATGGCAATCCACTCCAGGCTTCTTGTCTGGAGAATTCCCATGGACAAACAAGCCTGGAAGACTATACATTCCATAGCCTTGTAAAGAGTAAGACTTGACTGAAGCCGCTTCGCATGCATAATTCAATAGTTTTCTGGAGTGCTTGGGAATGAATACTTGTGGACAGGTCAGGTTTATACAGTCAGGCTAACCATTCATATGTGAAAACTTTTATTTTATTGTGTAGTTAACAAATCCTCCTTCACCTAAATATTACATCTTTCCATAAGCCTGATAATAGCTTTCTACTGAGAGAGACTTTCCCTAATAGTCATAAATATTTGTTGGGGTTACTGTTTTTCTCATTATAAATCTAATAAATACTGAATTGGTCCAGCTAGTTAGGCTCCTCGGGATCACAGAGAGAAGCGTATCTGGATGATATACATGAATGTATCATCTTTCCTAGGTGTGCATGTGTTGGGCTCTGTCCTAATAGTTCCCACAGATATATGGAATCTGATTAATGGTCCATCCCAGGAGTTGTGCAATAAGAGACCCTAGACAGCATATCTCCCAACTTAATGGGCCACAATATCTTTGGGGCTTTTAAATCAAGCAGAGTTGAGTAATCTTTCCTCTGTCATTATTAACCATGACAATTTATGTCCAGAGGTGCAGCCTGGCCTGGGTGTTTATGGCACCATTTGATCTGTCTACGGCACTGTTATGGACTGAATGATATTTTCTGCAAAATTCATATGTTGAAGTACTAATCGCCAGCATACCAGGATATAGCTATATTTGGAAATGGGGTCTTCAAAGAGATAAATAAGGTTAAATCAGAGCACTGAGGTAGGTCCTAATCCAGCATGCCTGGTGTCCTTGTAAGAAGAGGATGCAGACGCGCCCAGGGGAAAGCCCGTGAAGGCAAAGGGGAGGCAGCCTCCTGTAAGTCAAGGACTCTGAGATTTCTCAGAGTGAAATCAACCCTGCCGACACCCTGATGTTACACTTCTGGTGCCCAGAACCATGAGAAAATACATTTCTGTTGCTTAAGTCATTTGTCTGTGATATCTTGTTGTGACAGTCCTAGATGACTGATAGAAGAAGTTTTACTGAGCAGTATTTGAACCATCAGCAACTTCAGAGAGTGTAAATTATTTTGGTACAAAAGGAATATTACAGTTAGCAATAAGCCTTTGCCTAGAAATAACAACTGTTAACACTTGAATGTATCTCTTCTGGTCATTTAACAATATGTTTTAGTATTTTTGTTATTAAATATTCTTAGTAAAATATTAGTAAGGCTGTAAATAATCCATCCATAAATGTATTTCAACAAAATTCTAGTACTGGATATTAAAGTTGAACTTTTATAAGTCTATATTGTTACTATTATAACTAGCTACAGAAAGGAGTTTATTACATAAATCTTCACCAAGTCCTCTATGTACTTAGAGTCCAAAGCAGATATTTACTGAGAAAAATAAAATGAAATAGTGTTATATAGGTAAGTAGTTTTATTATCTCTTTCTAAAAGACTTGTACCAGTTTCTGCTCACAGTAGCAACTAAGATAATAATTGGCATGGTCACAGAAATATTAACTGTTATAAATTTTTATATCCTATCTTACTTATAGTAAGGTTAAGTGATTTTACTTTTTTAGGTTATTGAAATGCTTTCCTCTGTGGATCATCCTTTTTTCTCTTCTGTCACTTATCCAGTTATGCTCTTAATATTTTCCTGTGAAAATATTCCTATAATTTGGAAGTGATTCTAGTTTTTTCTTTTTCCAAAAACGTTTCCTGTTTTTGATTGTATTTTAGTGACTTTAGAACTTTTACAATAATTTTGAAAAATAGTGGTGATACCAGTCACTCTCATTTTATTCATTGCTATTTTGTTAATGTCCCTATGACAGTATTTTATAATTTTTGTTGATAAAGCAGAAATTAGAAAGTTTGTAGATAACAATCTAAATTTAGTAATTGATAGCTAGCCTTTATTCATTTTTGAGATAAGTACAAATTCAATTGTAAAAAGTAAGACACAAAGCTCTCCCATACACGTCACCACTTTTCTGCCAGTGGCAATGTCTTCTATGAAGTGAAAACGTTAGTCACTCAGTTGCGTCCCACTCTTTGTGACTCTGTGGACTGTAATCTACCAGACTCCTCTGTCTGTGGGATTCTCCAGACAAGCATACTGGAGTGAGTAACCATTCCCTTCTCCAGGGGATCTTCCCAACCCAGGGATCAAACCCAGGTCTTTTGCATTGTAGGCAGATTCTAGCTGTCTGAGCCATCAGAGAAGCCCAATGTCTTGCACAACCAAAAAGTTGACATTGATACTGATGAAATTAAACCAATCTTATTTGAATAACTAGAAAAAGAGAAGAATACTACAGAACAGAATAAAAACTAACATTTTTCATTCCATATAGCAAGGCTAAATCTTGTTTCTGAAACCTGATTCACTTAAATACATGTGATTAAGTCACTATGCTTCATTTCTCCATTAATAATGATGCTACTTATTAGCTAAGTAGAAATATGTTGTATCAAATTTAGGAATTACAGATAAATAAATACTGCATTAAAATTTAACAAGTTTATAGACAAATATTTAACTATGGTTGAGAGATCAAATTGTGTTAAGTAAATCAACATTTTTAAAACAACTGTCATAGAAAAACCATTGCTTATTCTACACAATTAACTAGAAGCAGTTTACTGGTAGACTGCTTACCATAGCAATATGGTCTACTCAATATTTTTATCAGTGATTTTCATGAAGATTTTAAAGGGATGATGTCATATTTCATCCAAATCATAATAGGCAGATGCCAAATTAATGGATGCAATTCACTGGACAAAATGTAACCCTGAAAAATTAAAGTTTTCATTTGGAAATTAACTAAACATGAGTCCATGTTATGGAGGTAATAGGACTTAAACCTGCTCATCCCCCTCAAAAAGAAAAAATAGCTGGGAAGGAGACTTGTGGGTTTTATTTAAGTAAATATTTCATATTTCCATGTGAATCTCATCTCCAGAGAGGAAAAAATTAATCCGAGTTGTCTAAGGTCTAGGATTCAAAGAATCTAAGTAACAGTTGTAGGAGGCTTGTCTTACTGGAGTAAGGGAGCTAAATAGACATTTGGGTTTTATATGTAAAAGAGGGTTTGTGAATATGGACAGATTCTGGAAAGGAAATTTAGGATAAGTGGGGGAAACTATGGGGATCTTTGATGAGACCGTTCTTCGCTTGTAGACAGTACAGACAGATTCTTGATGATTTAAAAACAAATTGAACGAATTGGAAAGATCTCAGGGGCCACAAAAACTGGATTGAGAGCTGGAGACTGTGTCTAAGCAAGAAGCCAAGTACAAGGGAATCTGGGAGCCACTGGCAAAAAACACCCAGCTATCTGAGTAGCATTCCAGCACCAGGGTGACTTGCGTGCCCCCATTTGTCTTATGATTCCAGCTGGCCTCACTCTTCACAGGATTTAAAGCCCTGGGCTGGAGAGTCCTATGGTCATGTCAGCTGCTTGTCCTGGGCTGGGAGAGGAAGCCTATGGCCAAGGACAGGTGCTCTAGCCCCTGAAATGGAAGGGAAGAGGACTTCACCTAAGGGTGCACCAAGACTGCAGACAAGGGGAGAGAAAAATCATTCTCTTGGAAAGAAATGGCAAAAGCCAGGTGGTCAGAGAAACAAGTGCCCACCTCAGAATGAATGAATACCCTACATTTATGAACAGCCACAAAGTACAAAGACCTGCTGAAATTGTACTCAGTGGGTTGTTCAGACTTCTGTCAAAGGCATTTAGTTCAATTACATGTGAAGTATATTGCGTATATGCTCATGATAAGCCTTACTGGCTATACATTATGACTTGGGATTGAAGAGGACTCAATGACTGAATGACCTCTGGGACTAGTTCCAAATCAAGCTTTTGGAGTAATAGAGGGCAGCAATTATGCATCATAATACCAATTTGCATAATAGTTATTTCATTTTATCTTGATAACATATTGGAACATAATTTGTCATTTGAGGCTTAGAATATGTTTTTAGAATGGTGCTTTGTAAGGAGTTCAAAGACACTGCATAAAAGAGAAAGCAAAGCACTAGAATAATTACTTTGGAAGCCACTTAAAGGATTTCTTTGTGCTTGGGAATATCTAAACCTATGATTCCATCCACTGGCTGTATGACCACACTGGTAGCTCCAACTCTTTAGAGGTTATTAAAAAGACTTCTCAATTTATAAAAATAAAAAAATTTGCTGAAATACCTACTAGTCAAAATAACTAAGGGAAAGATGTTATGGATTTAAGGAAACGACTTAAAATATTCCTATGCTCTTTATTTTCTGTTTCCTAAATTGGAAGAAATCAATGTATTTATAATACAGGTTTTCAGAACATGTTTATTGCTTTCCAAGTATTTTCAAGTGCATCTGAATGTCAAACTTAAAGAAGAGGCGACCCCATCATTTTCCTTTTAATGAGCTGGATGCTTGTGGAGTTAGATGTGTCTTTCTGCATAAATAAAACAGAGAGAGAACGGTATCTGGAATATATTTTGGTGTACATAAACTTTCTGTGACCATGATTTAGTTATACAAATTATACTAATAGAGATCTATCAAAAGCAAATATATGTATATTCTTTCAATGTAAGGTTTAAATCCAAATGTAAGGTTTAAAACATGGTCTATTATTTATTTCTGATTGAATAAGGCTACTAGGTAGATGTTTTAAAAAAATTAAAGCCTATAATTCCACTTTGCATCATAAACTCTTTGTCACCGACTCTAAAAGATTAGCCTCAAGGCGCCCATAATGGATACTTTTTGATACTACAGATGGCAAAACAGCCCATAGGAACATGTCTGGTAGGCATTCCGTTCCTGTCGAGTGGAATCCAGCATGACATGTTGTGCAGCTATAGCATGGTGAGTTTCTGTAAAAACTCCTCATGTTTTATATCTCCTTTTTGCCCTCTTTGCTGACAGTCTTATAATTTGAATCTACAGTGTGTATCTTTCTAGCACAAGGTGAACAGTCAAGGATGACCTGCATTTATGATGAAATTTCAAATCAGGAGTCATCTTTTGTAAAACAGAATCTAGACAGTTCTAGTTAATCTAGTGAGAGATTTAAAAAAATATTTCTGAATACGTAAATATATCCTGCATACAGACATGCTCAGTCACTTCAGTCGTGTCCAACTCTTTGCAACCCTGTGGGATGTAGCCCAACAGGCTCCTCTGTCCATGGGATTCATCAGGAAAGAATACTGGCATGGGTGAGTGGGTTGCCATGCCCTCCTTCAGGGGATCTCACCAATTCAGGGATCGAACCTAAGGCTCCTGTATTGCTGACAGATTCTTGATCACTGATAAATATATCCTACTTTTGTTAATTCCTGTGCGTAAAGCTCCCAAAGCTATTTGAAAAATGGTGGGGGTTTATTCAATCAATTTGATATTTGGAAAGCATGATGACAATACTCCTTTTCTAAAGTCTAGGTATTTCTGTTTAATGGTTACCCCCATAGTTCAGATGGTAAAGAATCTGTCTGCAAAGTAGGAGACCCAGATCCAACCCTTGGGTCAGGAAGATTCCCTGGAGAAGGAAATAGCAACCCACTCCAGTATTCTTGCTGGAGACTCCCACAGACAGAAGAACCTGGTGGGCTACAGTCCATGGGGTCACAAAGAGTCTGACACAGCTAAGTGACTAGCACACACACATTTTATTAATTGTAAAACAAACACCATGAGATAGGCTAATGTGCACAGGCTTATAATATTTTAACAGTCAAAGCTCAAGAATTAAGATTTTCTGTTTTGGATGCTACAATTCTGTAATTTCAATTGGGGTATATGACTAGGGGAAAGGAACGGTGAGTGATTTATGTAAGAGTCCTAGCTGCAGTCAGGAGTTACTCTGGCTTCGAAGTAGATTATCCCATTTCCAGCTCTCATCTATTTGAGACTTAGAGGGAAGACACATGAGAATAAACACTCTATCTTATTCGTCTCTAGGATTCGAGTCTAGGATTTCTAGCATTAATGTTGGCACATGACCCTTGCTCATGATTACATGAATTCTCAATTGAAACTACTCTCAATTAAAGACATACATTTCAATTCCAAGTTATTCTGTCATGAAAGAATCAATTCAGAGTAGCACACAAAACCTGAAGGTATTTCCTCATGGCTATTATGTGCTTATAAATGGAAAATAGTTTAAAAATAGGAAAAATGGCCAGACTTAAAAGTGCTTCTGATTCTGCCCAAATAAACAGCCAGCAGGACCACACAGACTTTTCTTCCTTTACTGTAGGACTCAACTTTTGTGTTTGAAATCAAGTTAATCAGGTACAGTAAAACTTCATTAAGTCCGTGAATGTTTATCCTAAAATAATAATTAGAAAAATTTCTTATCTTTTAGCCAAGTGGAAAGCCCAATAAAAATATTAGATCATGTAAACCTGGTTAAACTGTAGCATATTTTAAGTCTCCTGTTTTGAATTAATCATTTTTTCTTAAATATTTTATAGCATATTTCCTAGAGACTAATATTATGGTTACGGTAGCTCTTTCTAAATTAAATGAAAACTATTAACATTAGAATGTGTGTTTTTTATATTCAGCACTAGACTTGTGACCACGGACAAGGTTACTGAGTAAGTTGTTATCCTGATAGAATTCTTTCTGTTATAATGGAGCTTTCATAAGGTCTCAAAGAGAACACCACATGCACAACATTTTGATGTAAAGTATTATTATTATCTTTAATTATAGTGTCTTACAAGATAATTTATTTCCCTTAGTTAAAATCCAGAAAATCCACTGAGATTTCATTGGCTTCTAGAACACTTGTCACATATTGCTTCAGGAAACTAATCTATTTATCTAAATTTTCTACCCATGAGTAATTCAGGAAAAATAGTCAATATGCACATAATCTCTTTTCAACAATAAAACTATTATTGCTTTTTTTAAGGAGAGGCTTAAATACAAAGAAGGGATTTACTTGATGAAAGTAAATGGAGTATTTTAACCTGTAGTTTTTCTTGCCTGACTTGGAGAAAATTTAGGGCACACGGATGGTCCTGTTTATTTGAACAGCTAGAACTGCAGTGGTTTTCAAACCTGCCTGAACATTCAAATCTCCGAGAGAACTTATAAAGTACAAGGTTGCTTGATATCCAACCCAGATCTAAAGAGACGAATGTTTGATGACCAGCCAGGGTTGAGAAGGTCAGAATCCTAAGGAAGCAATCTGAGCACTGAATTATGATGATTAAGGCTATCAGCATACTCATTCTTACTCCCATAGAATTCAAGTCCCCAACAAAATTTAACATCAGAAATTAATAATTATCATCTTAGAATGAAGGGTCCAAGAGGAAAACTATTTACTTCAAGAGAAAGGCATTTTTATCTGCCTTCATCTTTTAAAAGAGTCTAGTGGAGTGGAATGAGGGTTGGTCCTTTAAATAATAGCTCAGAGGATTCAAATTGAGCCAATGTGGGAAATTTAAGGAAGAAAAATCAGATATGACCCACTGTAAGGGAATCCTAATTCATTTCTATTAGAATAGACTGTGTTAGGAAGTATCATTTTCTCCATCACTACAGGTGTTCAGATGTGTTCAGATATGTTCTGGGATGAACTTTGTAAAAACAAAAACAAAAAACTCAAGGGCAGAATGTGGATATACTTTCAGATCCTTGAGATCCTTGCTAACTAAGCTTTAGCTATTCACACTGATATATTTCAAGCTTGTTAATTGTCTTGTTAATTTATCCATTCTCCTTGTAAAATGCAATATGGCCATACTTTGGAAGGTGTTATTCATGGGTTGAGTATTCTTAATGTTCATTGAGGAGTTGAAGTCATAGAAGTGAATTCTTGAATCCTCAGATATTTCTTGCATGGTCTTTGATAAAGCAGAATCCTTTAGGTGGGGCTGATACTGGGGTTGGATGGCATCACTGACTCGATGGGCATGAGTTTGAGGAAGTTCTGGGAATTGGTGATGGGCAGGGAAGCCTGGTATGCTTCAGTCCTTGGGGTTGCAAAGAGTTGGACATGACTGAATGACTAAACTGAACTGACTGATACTGGGGGAAAGGTGCACCAGATGAGGGAAGCACTTGCCTTTGTGGAAAATTTAAGAAGCAAGCATTGAAAACTCAGTAATCAAATAAATAATATTGTATTGCGATATTTCTTTTAAAAAATCACATAATGCAGAAAAATCCATGATGAAGAAAATATCTCTATTCTCAAGCAAAATAAGATCCATATCACTGATTTTTCTTTTTACCTCAGATTCCTAAAAATGTCTTGGAACAGCAGTGTTACCAATCCTTATCTTGATTGATGAGTGTGTGTGTGTGTGTGTGTGTGTGTGTGTGTGTGTGTGTTAGTCACTTAGTCGTGTCCAACTCTTTGTTACCCTCCATGGACTGTAGCCCACCAGGTTACTCTGTCCATGGGATTCTCCAAGCAAAAATACTGGAGTGGATTGCCATTTCCTTCTCCAAGGGATCTTCTTGACACAGATCGAACCTGGGTCTCCTGCACTGCAGGCAGATTCTTTGCCATCTGAGCTAAGGATGAGTTTTTGTCTCTCCTTAAATTCAGCACCCAGAGCAAGCGCTCTTTTGACTCATCAAGTGCTGACCAGGCAAAGAGGCAAAAGGTAAGTGTTTGACTTCCATGTGCGTACATTTGCGTATATGTACACGTGTATAATTGTGCACAAGTCCTCATGCGTATTTGAGAGATTCAAGCTAGTAACACTTTCTTCATGATTGCAGCCATTTCCCTTTTGATGGAGAATGAGCTGATTTTGCACAACACATAAAATATGACTTTGACTTTTAGAAATGTCATCTTTAAAGAGGACTCCATTATAGTCACTTCATTGGCAGTAAATTATGACCTGTCCGTGGCGGGACAGAAGGACATCCATGATTGTTTAACGCTTTAATGGTCAGCTGCATTCAGGCTATGCACTAAGGGACAGTCATGCAGCTGTGGAATGAAGCCCCTTTGTATCAATTTTAAAGTGAATATTCTTGCTTACTGCATAGATATCAAAGTCTTACAACTTACTCTTTGCCAAAATTTCACTTTGAAAACAAGCTTCAGAGAAAAATGAAATTGTTGTTATGTACCTAACAGTGGAAAACAAACCGTCTAAATATGTTCTGTGATCACATTATTGGGCCATAGGTATAAAACTTTCTTTTTCCCTTCTGACAATTTATACTTTAAAGTCTTTAATTTAAGAGTTAGGAGTATGATCTAGTAGGTAGAATTTCATTAAGAACCAGAATTTCAAGACACTGAACTAAAAAGGCACTTTTAACCTACATCTGTTAGGAGGAGGAATGTACATTGCAGGCAATGTTTAAAAAATGGCAACTTGTGTTTAATTTTCTTTCTGCACTGCTTTATGTATTTTGTCTCATCAGCAGACACCTTATTATCCTCTCCTCTTATACTCAGAGAAGAACCATGCATTCTTTATCTCTTCCTTTACCTAATGTCTTAGCCTGGGCCAAGGTGGAGTCAGGTACCATCACAGAGGTCTTCTGTCTTTAAGAGTAGCCACTCCCACCTCTGCAGAGGTAGCCATGTCATCCAGGAGCCAGTGAAAGTTACAACTTGTATTTAATCCATGTGATATACCCTTTGCTAGGATTCCAGGTTCAGTTGACATTAAGGGAAGAAAAATCTGCCCTAGCAAAACTGTCATGGATGTTTTGTGTGTACCAGATACTTTGTGACCCTGGGGGTGAATAAAACAGACTTGGCTGTATTGACTCTGGAAGCTACTCCCGTGCACTGCAAGGCTGGGGAGGCTTCAGATTCACACTGCACAGCAGAAGAGGGCAATGATACCCCCACAGAGTTTCTTTTCACATGCTCTCACAGAATGGTAGATAAACTCCAAGGTAAATCTGAACAGGAAACACATGCATTTCCAATGGTCTAGAGAAGAAAAGAATACCAGGAATTAATTTTTGAAGATGACTGGGCTGGTAATCAAATGAGATAAAGACATAAATGTTGAGGGGGTTCTCTGGTTTTCAATACAGCATTGAAATTAAGTAGCCACCTGACATTAAGCAAATTGCGTCCCTTCCATGTGTCTGATTTATTCCATCCATCAAACGGGTGGCAGTCAAGGAAGTTGGATTAAATGATCTCTGTGATTCCTCCTAGGTCTAAAATATTAAGTTTTAGGATGCTATCCCATTTTAGATGTATTGATTGCAGATGCTGAAAAGGAAAAGCACTAAAAAGTTTTTTAGATAATTCATTAGCATTTGACTCACAAAAGTTTATAGAATATCAAATCATCATTTCAGAAGAATCTAATTTTCTCCATTAATAAAAAAATGTTTGTTTTGACCATGAGGAAGATGACAAAGTGAGGCATTGAACTCTCACTGCCCCGAGGAGTGTGTGCCACAGACACACATTCTTTCGGCCCATAAATTGTATTTGTTTGTGTTCAAGACAGAAAACACTGATAGTCATTTTAATTTTGGCTTACCATTTGAATACGTGTCTATAAATAGTTAGCTGGAAATTCTAGGATTCTAAGTTAACCTTATTTAACAAATCTATTCTTTGTTCTTTTGTTTTTCTTTGTATTAGACTGCCAGGAGAATTTGCCAAGCTTTTCTTTGATCATCAGTCAGCTAGCCTATTTTTTTTTTTTTTTAAAGAACATTCTCCTAAACCTTCATGGTACCCTTTCCTTTAAAAAAAAAAAAAAACAAAAAAAAAACAAAAAAACAGTATTCCTGAACCTCTTGCCAGTAACTCTGTAGGACACAAAAATTCCTTTAAATAAAGCAGCTTCTTTTTCTAAGTAGTGAGGCCTGGGTACTCTCCAAAACCACCCAGCAGAAACATTGGATGGGCGTTGATTCTCCTTTGGGGAGGCCATCATTCCACTCCATTACCGCTGTTGCCCTCCGTCTCTTTCCTTTACTCCTTTAAACATTGCTATCAAGGTTTTGTGTGTGTGTGTGTGTGTTTTTTTAAGTTAGTTATTTAAAAATGGAGATTCCATTCCTTCTGTTACATGCTCTGCTACTTCTCACCACTCCACTGCTACATGCTGGGCCCAGCAATCTCTTACCTTGATTGTTACACTGGGAATCCAGGCTTACCACTTCTGCCTTTGTTTTCCATTAGTATATACTAGCTTCAACAGACAGAGTGATCCCAGTAAGTCCCAATAACCCTCGTGTTTCACATGGCCTGTGCTTCCTTTCCCCTTTTCTAAAGAATAGTTTTCAACCTTAATTTTGCAGTAGAATTACCTGGATATCTTTTATAAAGTGCCCAGGATGGGGCTCCACTCAGGTCAATTAAAGCAGAACCTTTAGCAGAGGCCCAGGCACTGGGTTAAAAGCTCCTTGAACATTTCTAGTTGCGGTATAATAAAACACGGACTTCTCAGGTGATGCTAATGGTAAAGAATCCACCTACCAAAGCGGGAGACATAAAGAGATGTGGGTTCGATCCTTGGGTCAGGAAGATCCTATGGAGGAGGGCATGGCAACCCACTCCTGTATTCTTGCCTTGAGAATCCCATGGATGGAGGAGCCTGGCAGGCTAATGTTCATAAGGTTTCAAAGAGTCAGACACAACTGAAGCAAGTTAGCACACACAAGATTTATGTATATATATTTGTCTTCTGCCCCAGTTCCTGTCCTAGAGCACCTAATATCCTTGGAATTTTCTGAGTGACAAGAGTACCTTTTTTTTTTTTTTTTCCTATTGAGTCCTTTTGCACCATACCGGGCTTATACTAATGAGCTGACCCCAAGTGGATCTCAAGGATGGGGGTTGGTTGCCAGAGAAACCATCCGCCTGGTTAGAGAGGTTGAAACTTTCAGCCTCACCTCCTGACACTGGGGAAGGGAAAGATGCTGGAGACTGAGTTCATTCACCAATGACCAGTGATTTAATTAATCATGTAGATGCAATAAAATCTTGATTAAAACTCTTGAATGAGGAAATTTAGTGAGCTAGCATTGGTGAACATCTTTATTCTGGGAGAGCAGAGTGCAGGAGCAGGCATGGAAGTTGTGCACCCTCACTCTTCCAGGTATATACCCTTCCACTGAGTTTGTTTCTTCCATTGGGCAGTTCCAGAGTTGCATTCATTATAATAGAACTGAAATTATAAGAATAGTTTTCCAGACTTCTCTGAGTTATTCGAGTAAATTAGCAAACCTAAGGACAGTGGGGGGCAGCTGTAAGACCCCTGCTTTTACAACCATCCAGGTTGACGTGCTGGTAGTCTGGGGACCCCATTTGTGGCTGGCACCTGAAGTGGAGGTAGTCTTGTGGGACTGAACTCAACCTGTGAAAGCAAAAGCCAAAGTGAAAGTGAAGTCGCTCAGTCGTGTCCGACTCTTTGCGACCCCATGGACTGTAGCCTACCACACTCCTCTATCCATGGGGTTTTCCAGGCAAGAGTACTGGAGTGGGGCGCCATTTCTGGTATAAATCCAGAGAGTCAGATTTGAATTGTGATTATAGTATAGCAGTCCAGGTGAGGAGATTATGCTTGGTTCAGGGTGTAGCCGTGAAGCAGTGAGAAGTAGCAGAGTGTATTACAAAAGGAATGGAATCCCCATTTTAAAATAGCCAACTTAAAAAAAAAAGTCACAATAGTGATGTTTAAGAGAGTAAATGAAAGAGACGAAGAGCAATAGCGGAGTAGAATGATGGTATCACTCTCAGCTGCCACTGGAAAACTGTTGGAAAACAGTACACTGATGTTCTAACAATAGTTTGGTCAACTGATCAAAAAGATAATTTACAAGTGTCACTCATGTCAAAGCCCCTTCTTACACCAGATATTCCAGATAGTTAGAGCTGGCCTCAGAAGACATGGATGTCATTTATCTGTCAATAAGAAAGTGCTTTAATTTTATAGACAGACTCTACTCTTCTTTTCTATTTTATTTTTCCTTCTTGAGGACCAAGATCAAAAAGAAAGAGTAAAGTGTGGTGTGAAATGAGTTTGGAGAAGGTACGGACTAGATGATCTAGTTCCTTATAAAACACGCCAAGTATTTTGAACTGAATTCTAAAGACAATGGAAAGCTTCTAGGGGATTTTTAAGCAGGAGAGAGACAAGACCAAATCTATGTTTTACCAAGATCTCTAGTCTATGGAGAACAAATTGGAGGGCAACTCAGTGAGCAGTGAAGAGGGCAGGAATCTAATGGAGTGGTCCAAGTGAAATTGGATGATGGTTTGGACTAAGATTCAAGGAACAATATGAGAGGTTGAGAATAGTCAATAGGGGACAGAACAAAATGCTTAATGCAATGTGTCATTGAAGTTAACAGGCCCAAGGACTACTGGGTACTGAGGGTCATTTGACATGGCTGGAAACAGATCAATAGCTTTGCTTTAGTTAATAGTTGTTGTACAAAAAAGCTGGTTTCAACGTTCCTTTCTATAGAGTGGTTTCTAATTAACCATTGACCTTATGTACCAGGTTTAAAATGCAATTCCATTGTGGTTGAGGATGAATGAAAGTTGTGGTGTAAAAGAGTCACTCCCTACTAACTGCTTGGGGCCCTGAGGGGTATATATTGCCAGATCCTCACAAGCAGTGGAGCTAGCCATTATTTTAACTGGTACTTATTGTGGGTTATAAAACAGGTTCTACCATGGAGGATCCCAGTCTAATGGCTGAAAGTAAAGAGGAACTAAAAAGCCTCTTAATGAGGGTGAAGGAGGTGAGTAAAAGAGCTGGTTTAAAACTAAAATATTTTTAAAAACTAAGGTCATGGCATCCAGTCCCATTCAGTTCAGTTCAGTCACTCAGCCATGTCTGACTCTTTGCAACCCCATGAATCACGGCACGCCAGGCCTCCCTGTCCATCACCAACTTCCGGAGTTCACTCAAACTCACATCCATCGAGTTGGTGATGCCACCCAGCCATCTCATTCTCTGTCGTCCCCTTTTCCTCCTGCCCCCAACCCCCCCATTACTTTATGGCAAATATAAGGTGAAATGCTGGAAGCAGTGACAGATTTCTTCTCGAGCTCTAACATCACTGCGGATAGTGACTGTAGCCATGAATTCAGAAGACAGTTGCTTCTTGGCAGGAAAAAGTGAAAGTGAAAGTCCTTCAGTCTTCTGACTCTTTGTGACCCCATGGAATGTAGCCTGCCATTCTCCTCCATCCATAGGATTTCCAGGCAAGACTTCTGGAGTGGGTTGCTGTTTCCTTCTCCAGGGGATCTTCCTGACCCAGGGATTGAACCCAGGTCTTCCACTTTGTAGGCAGACTCTTCACTGTCTGAGCCACCATGGCAAACCTAGACAGCATGTTGAAAACCAGAGACGTTACTCTGCCGACAAAGGTCCATATAGTCAAGGCATGGTCTTCCCAGTGGTCACGTACAGTTGTGAGAGTCGGACTGAAAAGAAGACAGACTGTCAAAGAATTAATGCCTTCGAAATATGGTGCTAGAGAAGACTTCTGAAAGTCCCTTGGACAGCAAAGAGATCAAACCAGTCAGTCTCAAGGGACTTCAACCCTGAATACCCACTGGAATGATGATGCTGAAGCTGAAGCTCCAGTATTTTGGTCATTTGATGCGAACAGATGACTCATTGGGAAAGTCCCTAATTCTGGGAAAGACAGAGGCAGAAGGAAAAGAGGGCATCAGAGGAAGTGACGGCTGGATGACATCCCCAATGCAATGGACGTGAACTTGGACGAATTTTGGGAGATGGGGAGGGACGGGGAGGACTGGTGTGCTGCAGTCCATGAGGTCGCAAAGAGTCAGACACGACTGGGCAACTAAACAACATAAAACCAGCTAGCCAGACCTGTAGGAATGTATATAAAATAGAATGAAGTTCTCTTGCATGAATTTGGTGATAACATTTGCATGATATTTGGTTGCTTGGGATTTTAATACTTCTTATCATTATTGTGGCTTCCCTGGGGGCTCAGAGGTTAAAACATCTGCGTGCAATGCGGGAGACCTGGGTTTGATCTCTGGGTCGGGAAGATCCCCTGGAGAAGGAAATGGCAACCCACTCTAGTATTCTTGCCTGGAGAATCCCATGGGCAGAGGAGCCGGGTAGTCCACGAGGTTGCCAAGAGTCGGACACGACCGAGCGACTGTTTTTAATTTTTTTTTTCTTTTTACCTTTTGACCTCTTCACCTATTTCTCTGAATCCCCACACTTTGCCTCTGGCAACCACCAATCCGTTCTCTGTATCTATGAGCTCTTTTTTTTTGTTTGTTTGTTTTCTTCTGTTTCTTTTAGATTTCACATAAAAGTGATATCACATGGTATTTGTCTTTCTCCATCTGATTTATTTCACTTAGCATAATTTACATAAGGTCCATGTGTGTTGGCACAAATGGCAAGACAATCTTTTTCGTGGCTGAATAATATTCCATTGTGTGGATATACATACATATATATGTATATATATGTATGTATGTATAAACACACACACACACCACAATTTCCTTGTCTACTCATCCATCAGTGGAGACTTAGGTTGTCTCCATGTCTTGGCTATTGTAAATGATCCCACAATGAACATTGAAGTGCATGTATATTTTCAAGTTAGTGTTTTAGTTTTCTTTGAATAAATACTCAGAAGTGGAATTGCTGGTTCATATGGTAGTTCTGGTTTTAATTTTTTGAGGAAAATTCATGCTATTTTCTGTAGAGGATACACCAATGGTCATTGCCGCTCACAATGTGCAAATTATCACTTTTATTCACATCCTCACCAAAACCTATTATCTCTTATCTTTTCGATAATAACCATTCTAACAGGTGCCAGGTGATTTATGATTTTGATTTGCATTCCTTTAATAATTAGTGATGTTAAGTACATCTACATGTAAACCTTTGCCCATTAATATTTTCTTTGGAAAAATTTCTATTCAAATCTACTCACTTTTCAATCAGATTGATTTTTGTTGTTGTTGTTCTTGTTGCTGATAAACATGATTTTGATTATATAGATATGGAAACAGACTCATAAGATCTTTGTGAATTAGAGAACTTGGCATTGAACCTAGAGCTTTTCTGACCTCAAAGCTAAGTTCTATAACCCCTCTAGAAGTGCAGGCTTCCATTGTAGGAAGGCCAATTTGACTTCCTAGCAAATGATTGCTTAGGGTTCAGAGATTGTCTGGTTGTTTTTTTTTTTTTTTTTTGCAATTGAGTTTTATGAGTTCTGTAGGTATTTTGAATATTAACTCCTTATCAGACACATACTTTGCAAGTATTTTCTCCTATTCAGTATATTGCATTTCGTTTTATTGATTTTTCCTTTTCTGTGCAAAAGATTTTTAGTGTGATATAGACCCACTTATTTATCTTTCTTTTTGTTGCTTTGGCTTTTAGAGTCAGTCTTAAAAAATCATTGCCAAGAACTATCTCAAAGAGCTTTCTGCCTATGCTTTCTTCTAGAAATTTTACAATTTACGTTCTTATATTCAAGTCTCATCCATTCTGAGTTAATTTCTGTGCATGGTATAGGATGGTGGTTGGGTCATACTGTTTTGCATGTAGCTTTCCAATATTCCCACCACCATTTTTTGAAGATACTTTCCTGTCCCCATTGCATATTCTTGGCTTCTTTGTCTTATATTAATTTAACATACAAATCAGCTTATTTCTGAGCTGTTTATTCTATTCCATTGATCTATGTGTCTGTTTTTATGCCAATATCATAGTATCTTAATTACTACAGCTTTTGTAATATAGTTTGAAATCAGGGACTATGAACCTCCAATTTTGCTCTTTCTCAAGCCTACTTTGGTTATTTGTTTCTTGTTTCTTGTTTTTTCTTTTTTCTTTTTCTTTTTTTTTTTTTTTTGTGGTTCCATAAGAAAGGCAATGCCAAAGAATGCTCAAAGAACTGCACAATTGCACTCATCTCACATGCTAGTAAAGTAATGCTCAAAATTCTCCAAGCCAGGCTTCAGCAATACATGAACAGTGAACTTCCTGATGTTCAAGCTGGTTTTAGAAAAGGCAGAGGAACAAGAGATCAAATTGCCAATATCTGCTGGATCATCGAAAAGCAAGAGTTCCAGAAAAATATCTATTTCTGCTTTATTGACTATACCAAAGCCTTTGACTGTGTGGATCACAAAAAACTGCGGAAAACTCTGAAAGAGATGAGAATACAGACCACCTGACCTGCCTCTTGAGAAATCTGTATGCAGGTCAGGAAGCAACAGTTAGAACTGGACATGGAACAACAAACTGGTTCCAAATAGGAAAAGGAGTACGTCAAGGCTGTATATTGTCACCCTGCTTATTTAACTTATATGCAGAGTACATCATGAGAAACGCTGGACTGGAAGAAACGCAAGCTGGAATCCAGATTGCCGGGATAAATATCAACAACCTCAGATATGCAGATGACACCACCCTTATGGCAGAAAGTGAAGAACTAAAAAGCCTCTTGATGAAAGTGAAAGAGGAGAGTGAAAAAGTTGGCTTAAAGCTCAACATTCAGAAAGCGAAGATCATGGCAGCCAGTGCCATCACTTCATGGGAAATAGATGGAGAAACAGTGGAAACAGTGGCAGACTTTATTTTCTTGGGCTGCAACATCACTGCAGATGGTGATTGCAGCCATGAAATTAAAAGATGCTTACTCCTTGGAAGAAAAGTTATGAGCAACCTAGACAGCATATTCAGAAACAGAGACATTACTTTGCTGACTAAGGCCCATCTAGTCAAGGCTATGGTTTTTCCAGTAGTCATGTATGGACGTGAGAGTTGGACTGTGAAGAAGGCTGAGCGTCAAATAATGGATGCTTTTGAACTGTGGCGTTGGAGAAGACTCTTGAGAGTCCCTTGTACTGCAAGGAGATCCAACCAGTCCATTCTAAAGGAGATCAGCCCTGGGTGTTCTTTGGAAGGAATGATGCTAAAGCTGAAACTCCAGTACTTTGGCCACCTCATGCGAAGTGTTGACTCATTGGAAAAGACCCTGATGGTGGGAGCGATTGGGGGCAAGTGGAAAAGGGGACGACAGAGGATGTGATGGCTGGATGGCATCACCGGCTTGATGGACGTGAGTTTGAGTGAACTCCGGGAGTTGGTGATAGACAGGGAGGCCTGGCGTGCTGTAATTCATGGGGTCGCAAAGAGTTGGACACGACTGAGAGACTGAACTGAACTGAATAAGTGCTTGATAAATATGTTGAAAAGGAAAGTGTTTGGCTTTCCAGGTGGCTCAGCTGGTAAAGAATCCACCTGCATTGCCAGAGACCCCGTTCCAGTCCCTGGGTTGGGAAGATCTCCTGGAGAAGGCAATGACAACCCAGTCCAGTATTTTTGCCTGGAGAATCCCATGGACAGAGGAACCGGGCAGGCTGCAGTCCATGGGACCAGAAATATATGTTTTTTTTTTTTTTTTTAAAAAGGTTTTGTGTGTGTGTGTGTGCGTTTTTTTTTTGTTGTTGTTGTTGTTTTTTAATTTAGGAGAAAAAGTATTGCCTGATTTACTCTCAAGTATTT
The DNA here is from genome assembly GCF_016772045.2 of Ovis aries. Lineage (NCBI taxonomy): Eukaryota > Metazoa > Chordata > Mammalia > Artiodactyla > Bovidae > Ovis > Ovis aries. The sequence goes on from NC_056060.1 coordinate 95,050,907, forward strand.
TTCAATCAACCTAAATGGAAACAAAGAAGACACATGAAAAAGTATGACCGTATTAAGGACAGGAAAACATATCTGTTCATGATCAGATAAGTTTACATGAGAGATCTGATGTTTTAATTGACTATTTGGGTAAAAACTAGAAAAAAGGCTTTTCTAAACAAGCAAACAAAAAAGTTGATATAGAGGCACTGGAGAAGGCAATGGCACCCCACTCCAGTACTCTTGCCTGGAAAATCCCATGGACGGAGGAGCCTGGTAGGCTGCAGTCCATTGGGTCACTAAGAGTTGGACATGACTGAGCGACTTCACTTTCACTTTTCACTTTCATGCATTGAGAAGGAAACGGCAACCCACTCCAGTGTTCTTGCCTGGAGAATCCCAGGGATGGGGGAGCATGGTGTGCTGCCATCTATGGGGTCGCACAGAGTCGGACATGACTGAAGTGACTTAGCAGCAGCATAGAGGCATAGGATATGAATGTATGAAGTACATTTAGGGCATTGTGAACGCCTAAGCCTGGCTCAAGTCAAAAATCTTGTGAATGAAAAGTTGAGTCTGGATGGGTGGTTTAAGAACAGATGGAGAGAGTGCTGACTTCTCTAAATCCAGTATGAGATTTAATGTGATTGAGCAGGAAGATAGTTACCTGATGAATATGGTTTACAAGGAAGAGCAGTCCTCAACCCAAACGTAATTTAAGAAAAGCTTCATCCAGGAAGAAGATAAAAAGAAAAGTGAGGCTCTGGGTGAGATGATGTCAACTACTGTGAGGTGAATCTCAACTATTACTGTCATGAAATTAGGTCAGCACAATGTGACTCCTAAGACAGGGTCGAGGGGGTTGGGGCTGGGAGGGTTCTCTTTCTTAGCTTACTTGAAGGTGAGTTACAATTCTTAATTTTGTTATAACTTTGATCATAGACTTTTTATTTCATAATCATGCCTTACATATTCATGATAAAGAGGCCTCTCTTGGTATTTTTACAGTGTTCTGATTTAGACCAAAATCAAAGAAACTGAATTAAGGAAAAGGACTGAGGAACTGTACCCTTAATTATTCCCTATATGTTCTTAATTTATTGCTCAAATTAAAGTGTTTATTTTAACTATATTAAGGTATAAAGTGAAGAGAAAAATAAGAGTTAAGACAAATTGTCCCACAAGATTATCTTAAAACCAATCTTGTGCTATGAATCAAGAACATTGTATATGCCAGTGTCTTTCTTTCATAATATTCCAAGAAATTTCATTTGCAACAGGAGACTGCCAAATATGATAAATACTAGAATTATTATGGTGAAAATCACCCTCTGCTTATAGAAGGTTAAACTCTTAGGCCAAGGGCTGTAATCTTAATGTTCTGGAACACTGTACAAAAGGAGAAAAACATAGAAAAATAGGCTTTTCCTCCAGGCAATGTGATAGAGATTTTTAAATTAAGAACCATAGAGTCTATGAGGGAATTTTAAGTTTATAAGTATTTGACTGAAATAAACCAGAACTTGGACTGAAACTGATACAGATGAAGAAATCTGCTGAGTCATCTTTCCCCCATGTTTACCAAGTTTTTCCACAAATCCTCACATACACCCAGGTGTAAGATGAAACTCTAAAACATGCAAAGTAGAAATTGAAAACAAATCAGAAAAAGATGCTCTTTAAGCTGCATTTGTACACTGAGGTATAGATCAATTTTGAACATGTAAATTTCTAGGAGTTATAGATATGTTTTATCAGTTCAGTTCAGTCACTCAGGTGTGTCTGACTTTTTGTGACCCCATGGACTGCAACACGCCAGCCTTCCCTGTCCATCACCAACTCCTTGAGCTTACTCAAACTCATATCCATTGAGTCAGTGATGCCACACAACCATCTCATCCTTTGTCATCCCCTTCTTCTCCTGCCTTCAATCTTTCCCAGCATCAGGGTCTTTTCAAATGAGTCAGTTCTTCGAATCAGTTTGCCAAAGCATTGGAGTTTCAGCTTCAACATCAGTCCTTCCAAAGAATATTCAGGACTGATTTCCTTTAGGATGGACTGGTTGGATTTCCTTGCAGTCCAAGGGACTCTCAAGAGTCTTCTCCTACACCACAGTGCAAAAGCATCCATTCTTCGGTTCTCAGCTTTCTTTATAGTCCAACTCTCACATCCATACATGACTACTGGAAAAAGATACATTTTACAGAGGGATGTATATTCAGTAGTAGTAATGATCTGACTTGGAAAGGAGGCTCTAACTACCATCCTTCAACATTAATGACAAAGAAATGTGATTTTTCTTAGTCTTTGAGAGATATATTATTCATCTTTAAATTAAATATTACAGCTGAGGGATTAGATATTTGTAAACCCAAATAATCAAAGCCATAGTATATTTTGAAGGCAAAATTATAAGCAATACTTCTTAAATTATAGAAAATAATATGATTCGGGGCATCTACTATACAGTAGTCCTAAATCATGGTACTTAAGTTAAAAACATTAACTTTAATACTTTCTTTATACATGTGACAGCTGAGAATGGGGAAAATGAAATGATTAACCAAGGGCACATAGGTAGTAAGTTATGACAAACCTCTCTGACTTTAAAACTGATGTTCAATTTAATTCATTTGTTATATCAATACAACTATCGTGATGCCTACTCCATAAAAGATAGGAACTATGTCTGTTTGGAATTTAAAGAAAAAAAAAAAAAAAAACCCACAGTCCCAGCCCCAATCAATACTAACTATATCAGAATCTTTGGAGTTGAAAGCCCAGGTATTTTTTTTTTTTTTTCTATGTGTTCCTCAGATAATGGTTATGTCCAGTCTAATTTCTTTGCTCTCCATTATGTTTGTGGAGCACCTCATTGGACTATTAAAGCATCAGGTATCATTATCCCTATTTTTCAGATAAGGAAAGTGTAATTGTAGTTGCTCAGTCACGTCCAGCTCTTTGTGGACACAACTATGGACTATAGCCCACCAGGCTCCTCTGTCCATGGAATTATCTAGACAAGAATACTGGAGTGGATTACCATTCCCTTCTCTAGAAGATCTTCCTGACCCAGGGATCGACCCAGGTCTTCAGCATTGCAGGCAGATTATTTACCATCAAGCCACCAGGGAAGCAATATCAAATTATTTATTTAAATAAAATAAATAAATAAATAAATAAAAATAAAAATAAAAAACCACCAAAAAATAAATAAATAAAAATAAAAGGTTCTGCTAATTGGAGATGCTAAAAAAATAAATAAATAAATAAATAAATAAAGTCACATAGCATATCAGTGACAAAGTCAGAAGTTAATTTGCCCGGTTCCAGAGCCAATTCTTTTTTTACAGCCACTAAATTATCTCCTCTCAAAGGAAATTAGGTCATATTTCTGAATATTAGTAATCCCCCTAAGTTGTTTAAGGAACAAATATAAATACTACAAGTTTCTCTAAATTTCAAAAGTCTTGTTGCAAAAGATCTATATATCAAGCATTATCAACATTATTCTACTTATCAAGCTGCATTATTGTACATTGCATTTATTTCTTCCTGAATACATTACTTTCAAAATCTATTCTACTATTATTCCAGCTCTAATGGAAAAATCCTGAAGAATCAAAGTAAAACTTTGTCCCACTCCAACAGTAAGAAAACAATATTCTATTTTTATTAATAATAAGCTGTTATTTACCAGTAAAAGACTGTCACATATATGTTATCTTATCAGGTGCAAATTTGAGGTGTTTAATTGTTTATGAATCAGAGGGTAGGAAAGTATTGGAAGGCTACTTTTATGTCTGGGTCAAATAAAGCCTTTTTTCAACCAAGCAATGTAAATTCCAGTTGTCCTGTTAGAGCCATTAAGAGAAAGGATATGAGTCAAGGTTATAAAGTTAAGTATAGCTTCCCATCATCCTCAAAAATGCAAACTGAATCTCTTCACCAACTGGAAAAAGGCCATGGTCCAGGAAAGTGCAACACTACACCTTTGCCTACATGCTCCTTCCAATTTGTGGTGAGAAACCACTCTGCTCCTTACCAGAAGCTCAGCAGTGCCCTCCAAGTTGTGGTTGGTGAGGACCTGCTGATGGGGCAGTAGAGACTGACCAAAGATAGCTTAACCAAGGAAAAATTTGCCAGTAAGTTGAAAAGTTGGGAGGTGATATTTCCAATATTTCCTGGCATTTCAATCTCCCTGAGGTTTGAAGCCCTGGATGTGTGCAGTGTCTGGCCACATATTCTTTCAGAATAACAACACAGATCTTCAGCAGTATAGATTTCTATTGACTGTCTGGAGGGACCTGTGATATATGAGCAATGCTTGACCAGTGGTTGGAAAGTAGGGCAATTTTATTATTTACACTAATAACAACAATAGTAATTACTTTGTGTTTGGCATTGCTGTCATTCTTCAGACATATTCATTCAAAAGTCAATAGGATATAAACCCCCTCATGAGAAAGGCCTTGTTTGTCTTCTTGTTTGTCTTTGTATCCACATAGCAGGCACTCAATGGATATGAACTGATTATATCACCTTGAATCTTTACAACACCAATTGTCTAGGTATTAATTCATTTTACCGAGTCACTTTATTTTTTTTTTTAATTTATTTGTTTTTAATTGAAGGACAGTTGCTTTACAGTATTGCATTGGTTTCTACCAAACATCAAGTGAATCAGTCATTGGTTAACCCATGTTCCCTCTGAGTCATTTTAGATAGTTCTATACACAGTGGATACACACTTGGCAAGAATGAGATTTGGAATTTGAACTCAGAACTTAGACTACCTGATCCTATGCTCTTAGCATTCAAGATACAAGCAGCTCTAAATCTGCTGGCAAAATACACAGTATTAACATTTTCACTCTGAAAGATCAGTTCTGTACAAGTCAACTCACAATTACTTGATTGTCTGGGAATCAAGTCAAAGGTGGGCTAGTTAAGAAACCCTTCAATTTGCAGATCCTCACTGGCAGCCTGCAGTGGCGAGAATCAAGATTTGAAGGACTTTTCACGTGCACAGTTAATAAAGTTAGGGTACCCCCAACCTCTCAAATAACAGGCAACTACCGAGCACCTTTGCCATTACAGAAACATTTCTTCTCTCCTATTTACCTATTCATATCCGAAAGGCAAACATCCCTTGAAACAAAATAAAGGCACAAATTTTCATATCTGGTCTCAACGACTGGAAAATGTTATAGGTGACTTTGACCAACATGTTGTACTAGACATGTGTACATGTGAAAATTAATTAGATACTGGTTGTCAGGTACAATTCTAGGCACCAAAAGTACAAAAATTAATAAACGGACCCTAGCTTTTGAAAAAGTCACCATTTAAAGAGTATAGAAACCCATAAACACATCATTAAAATAGAAATGCCAGGATGGATTATATCTAAGCACAAAGGGAGCACAAAATAAAAAAAGAGAAATCCAGAAGACTCTCTAAATTAATGACCTTGAATGAGGCTGCTTGCTCTCTTATTAACCTTCAAAATAGTATTACAGGGAGAGAGATTGATTATCTGCTTGCTAATAAGGGGACCAGTAGAAAAGACAAGTGTGCATTTTACAGAAACTCTTTTTCCATATGTAACCAGGGAAAATACTACTCTCACTGAGTATATACTTATAGCATATTAATTTCTAATAATTTAACATCTGAAAAAATAATATCTTCATGGATAAAATTTAACTCTTTTATGGAAGATTTAAATAATGTGTCAACCATGCTTTAGAAAGTTTAATTATTTCCTAAGAGCTAAACTGTACAGGTCAAATTTTTTAAATCTGTAAACCTCAGCTTAACCATCATTGTCCTGAATTTACAAGCATATTAGTTACACATATTAATCAAACAATAATTTGAACATTATTAAGAAAACCAGTTTAGATAGAGCAGTCCTAGAAGTTGGCAAAGAATGTGCCTGCAACCTAGGAGACTCCGATTCAATCCCTGGGTCAGGAAGGTCCCCTGGAGAGGGAAATGGCAACCCATTCCAGTATTTTTGCCTGGAGAATCCCATGGACAGAGGAGCCTGGCAGGCTGCAGTCCACGGGGCCACAAGAGTCAGACATGACTGAGCAACTAAACCACCAACACTCGGGCCTCTTTGCACTTGGAAAAGTTAGCAAATCAACAACAATAAAATAAATAACTCATGTAGCCAACGCCAGAGAGTGCCACATCAGAATGTCGAAAAAGACTGTTTGGGGTGAAGAGGCAGCTGGAAAGAGGGTCCCATAGAAGACACTGTAACTTCTAAATGGAAACTGGGAAGTCTCCAGAGACCAATGGAATCAATTAAATTCTTGGTTAAATTGTTTGCTATTGTTTGGACAAACGCAATGGATCAAAACCTAGTGGTCTCAAAGGTGCTTCAGGGTGCAGCTTTACAAGCTGTAACAAAGATCAACTGAGTGGGAAAATTTGTCAAAGTTGTTATTTGAGTATGTGAAAAAAAAAAAACAAAAAAAAAAACAAGCCAGTGTTCCCAGTCATGATAGTATTGTGCTGACGTACCTGAATCTCTTTGACAAGTAAAGCCACTTATCTGCATTTTCTGTGCTTTGTCTGGAAAGCTCTGGGGAAAACTACATTGATCTCTTCAACACTCAGCCTTCTTATGCCTTCTTTCCCAGAAAGTTCTATTTTTACCCTCTTTGTCATTCTGTACCAATTAGAAAAAAAATAAATAAAGTGGTAAAACATCAGCCAGATAAAATGCAAATTTGGGGGCATCTGTAATACAGGGAAAAGTGACTTTTTTATTGGAAAGCATTTTCTATGTTTGCCACAGGGAATGGTGAGACAGAACAAAAAATTTGAGAGAGGGGCTTGCAACCGCTATTATTCTTAAGGATTTGCTAATTCCTTCTCACAAAAAAAATAAATAAATAAATAAATAAATAAAAGTTAAATTGTGCTTTAAAAACTAGTCAGTGGAAAAAAATTAGTGGGTTGAGCTAATTAAATATCCCTTTAAATACTGATGAAACATTACCTTGAGACATTGAAAGTCATGAGAATGTGTACACAGAAACAGGGAACTTTTAGCCAGAATTTGCAAAAGTACTCTTTTCTTGCTCTTCTGTGCGTAAGTGCCCAACCTAATTATTGCTTTAACATTGTTAGGTGGTCAATAAATTGGTGGTTTGTTTCTTAAAGTTTTAGTGAAACACAGCCATGCCCATTTATTTGCATATTTTCAATTACTGATTTCACATTCTAATAGCAGAGATGTGATAGGAGTCCATGGGTGCCCCTGCTTAGTTGCTCAGTCGTGTCTGACTCTTTGCGACCCCATGGACTGTAGCCAACCAGTCTCCTCTATCCATGGGATTTCCCAGGCAAGAATACTGGAGTGAGTTGCCATTTCCTTTGCCAGGGGATCTTCCCAACCCAGGGATCGAACCTGCATCTCCTGTGTCCCCTGCATTGGGAGGCAGATTCTTTACCTCTGAGGCATCGAGGAAGCCCCACCCATGGGTTGGCAAAGCATAAAACTTTATAGAAAGTTTTAGAAGTAGTTTCGTAGGAAGAAACTATCTTATATATCATGAAGGGCCAACTTTAGATTTTATACAATCAAAGTGGTCCTTCAGAAGTTACCCCAAAATCTCCTCCAGCTTACCAGGCCTGTCAAACCCAGAGATAATTCACAGATATCCATCATTGATAACATATGAATCCTAAGCATTTTCTTCTTTGTTTCTATGCTTTTGTTTTCCTCTCTGGTTAATACAGTTTTTCTTTTACTCCAGCTTAGCAAGTTCCTCTTCTACAAATGTCAGCTCCTCCATGAAGCCTTCCCTGATTTTCTCATATGGGTTAATGACTGCTCTTGATCAGGACCCAAGCAGGGTTACGACACTCACATTGGATTGTGATCCTGCTGTGATGGCAGTGCATCAGCTCAAAGTCTCAGGTTTTATATTCTTTATCTCTTCCTTGGGGTTGAGCATGGATCGAGCATCTAATATATACTCGATAAATGATTACTGAGGTCAACTCTAAATTTGTCTAGACCAGCAGTCCCCAACTTTTTTGGCACTGGGGACCAGTCTCATGGAAGACAATTTTGCCATGGACTGGGTTAAAGAGGATGGTTTTTGGATTATTCAAGTACATTACATTTATCATGTACTTTATTTCTATTACTATATAAGCTACACCTCAGATCATCGGGTACTAGATCCCAGAGGTTGGGGACCCCTGGTCTAGACAATCCACAAAGGTCCCAACTGAAAGGCCCCTAGGATTTCTTACTACCTATTTACAATTTTATTAATTTTAGTAAAAGGTGAGTGAGTGAAGTCACTAGTAGTATCCGACTCTTTGCAACCCCATAGACGGCAGTCTGCCAAGCTCCTCTGTCCATGGGATTTCGCAGGCAAGAGTACTGGAGTGGGTTGCCATGTCCTTCTCCAGGAGATCTTCCCGACCCTGGAATTGAACCCAGGTCTCAAGCATTGTAGGCAGATGCTTTATCAGCTGAGCCACCAGGGAAGTCCTTAGTAAAACGTAGAACCCTAAAAAGATGGAATGAAGAGCAGATACATCAGAAGAGGAAATGGAGAAGTTGAAAAACATCTGGAGCATACAGTGCCTCCGGAGGGTTCAAGGCCTTGAAAAAGAGAGAAGACAATGCTGGCCCACATTCCAAAGAAGATCTTTGCAACTCAGCGTCCGCCCTATCTCCAGGCCCCCGCGCCCATCCATCCACTCCCCCACCTCAAAGTTTCTTCTGGGGTTGCTGGCTCTCCTTCCTACTTACCCACATCCTGAATTCCACTCCTGCCTTACCCTGATCTGCTATCCTTTATCCCTGAAGTCTTCCCTTTGTTATTTTGCCCTTCTCTGAACTCAAGCCCAATATGAAATTCCTTATAGAAACTAGGTTCCATGATTATTATTTTTTTAATTGGGCTATAGTTAAGACTCTTGAGAGTTTTTCGGCCTGCAAGGAGATCAAACAAGTCAATCCTAAATGAAATCAACCCTGAATATGCATTGGAAAGACTGATGCTGAAGCTGAAGCCACAATACTTTGGCCACCTGATGCAAAGAGCTGAATTTTTAGAAAAGACCCTGATGCTGAGAAAGACTGAGGGCAAAAGGAGAAGGGGGCAACAGAGGATGAAATGGTTAGATAGCATCACTGACTCAGTGGACATGAATTTGAGCAAGCTTCAGGAGATAGTGAAGAACAACGGAGCCTGGTGTGTTGCAGAAAATGGGGTCACACCGAGTTGAATGCGACTTAACAACTAAAACGCTGCTTTATAACGTTGTGTTAGCTTATGCGGTGCAGCAAATTGAATCAGTTTTATATACACATACATCCCCTCCATTCTGGGTTTCTCTGCCACCCCCATCCCACTCCTCTAGGCCATCAGAGAGCCCCACACTGAGCTCCCTGTGGAATCCAGCAGCTTCCCATTAGCTGGCTCTTTTCACAAGGTAGTGTATATATGTCAAGTCCAATCTCCCAGTTCACCCAACCCCTTCCCCCATCCCCATGCTCACATGTCTGTTCTCTGCGTCTGTGTCTCTGTTCCTCACAGTGTTCCATTGTTTTAATTCATCATTTTAAGCTGTTCTTACATTTTTCATATTCTCTTTTATTTTCCATGTAATTTCTCGTGAATTACTGACTGATTAGCATGAGCCTAATTCGGGTTTTCACTCCCAGGAAAGGAGTAAAATGCAACACGTATATATTGCATTCAACTCATTCCTTGAACCTCTTCCTAATTTGAGTTAAGTGTATCAGGCAGTGTCCTCCAGAGAAACAGAATTCACCAAGTTACTATCACTTTTACTTATTTATTTATTTTTCCAGACCTTTTGTTTTCTGAAAGGTGACCGACCCCTGATCTCAGCAGTCAGGCAAGGATGATCTCCTTAAAGTTGATCTCCTGAGCTGGACTGCTCCAGATTCCTTTGCTCCTCTTTTGGGGCCACTGTGCCTGCAGTTCACCCTCAGGAGAGCCTGTCAGTTATGTGGTTTTTCTGGTAACTAGCACTTGGGGCAACATTCTGCAAATTTTCCTAAGTGTTTCATAAGCAGGTGTATACCCTCCAGTGTCCTCTGACTAAACTTCCAAAGCTTTCCTGGATGACTAATTATATAATGTAGGACTAAAAGGCAGACACTTAAAACAGAAAAAATACAGGTATTAACTCACTCTTTGGTGATGATGACCATAATCTAATCTTGCTAAAATCTACTGGACATTGGATCATCTGTGCCAAAGTGTAGGCTTTCTGGCTTTCGTCTTGCTTTTTGTTTCACTTCTGGAATAATCATTTTCTTTTCTTTTAGAAACCATTATCTTCATCCATAGGGCTTCCCAAGTGGCTCAGTGGTAAAGAATCTGCCTGCAATGCAATGGACAGAGGAGCCTGGCAGGCTACATTTTGTGGGGTCACAAAAGAGTCAGATATAACTACAGCAAAACAACAGCAACAATCTTCATCCATGTGCTGAGGGGTGGCTTCATCTCTTTCCTTCCCCTGACCTCATCTCCTATGGGGTATTGGAGTAGATGACTCAGATAGGACAAATAAGAAGACAGAGAGATTGAGACAGGACTTGGAGTACCCTCCTTAGTTCAACCACAGTCATCGCTTGCTAGAACTATCACTACAGATGCTCTATTTCCTTTCTTACTGAGAGTGACTACTTCAGAGTGAAAGCGTTTGTCACTCATTTGCATCTGACTCCGTGACCTAGTGGACTGCAGCCCCCCAAGCTCCTTTGTCCATGAGATTCTCCAAGTAAGAATACTGGAAAGGGTTGTCATTCCCTTCTGCAGGGGATCTTCCTGACCCAGGGATTGAACCCAGGTCTCCTGCATTACAGACAGATTCCTTACCATCTGAGCCAACAGAGAATACTTAAGAGTGTGTAACATGGATTGACTTTCCTGGTGGCTCAGATGGTAAAGCATCTGCCTACAATGTGGGAGACCGGGGTTCAATCCCTGGGTCGGGAAGATCTCCTGGAGAAGGGAATGGCAACCCACTCCAGTATTCTTGCCCTCTCCCCGCTAAAAAAGGGGCTCAAAGAAATATTTATCTTGGGGCTTCCCTGGTGGGTCAGAGGATAACGCATCTGCCTGTGATGCAGAAGACCAAATTTCGATCCTTGGGTCTGGAAGATCCCCTGGAGAAATAAATGGCAACCCACTCCAGTATTCTTGCCTGGAGAATCTCATGGACAGAGGAGCCTGGTGGGCTACAGTCCATGGGGTCGCAAAGAGTCGGACACGACTGAGAGACTAAACTTAACTTAAACCTGGATTAGCCAATAGCTCCTTCTTTAGCCATCGCTGGGACAAAAAAAAAAAAAAAAAAAATCTGAGAATAAAGCTTGCCAAGCTTAGATCCCAGAAAGGGAGGGGTAGAAAGAAAGAAAAAGGGGAAGAGAGAGAGAGAGAGAGAGAAAGGGAATCCCACTGACATCAAGCGCACCTTTGAGCAGGAGTGCCTGGGTTTGGCATCATTCCTAGAGTTTCTCACATGAGATGCAAATGGTCTGTCTGTCACTGGCATCTAAAAAAGTCCCAACTGATTCTCCCACTAATCCTGGATGTCTTTTCAGGGCCTTTTAAGTAGGACCTGGAATTGTTTGCATGTGAGTAAAGAATAAATTTGAGATAATAAAAGGAAACAATCATTCTATAATGAAACACGAGTTAACGGTCCACCTAATTATGAAAGTGGCTCTGTTTTAATTAATGGGAAACTGTTTCAACACACTTTGACTTGACATCTTGTTGTATGAAATATTTTCATGTTAATGTGTATGTGAAATTCTACCAAATGCTTTATCTAAAATGTCATGACTTTTTCTCATGTGACCATCAAATCTGATCACTGGATAAATAATTTGGCATATATGACAGGTTTTGCTTTGATAACCACTGTTGTTTATTTTCATGTTTTTGCTGTGTCCATATGTACATGTATTTTGGGTGATTAGGACAGAAATAAAGAAGTATTAATGGGAGATTTTCTAAAAACTCATTTTAATGTGTGTGTATATATATATTTATTTTATGTAACACTGGCTAGAGTGATTTTTCTTTCTCCTATTAGCCCTTGAGTTGGCTGTGATCATCAAAAAAAAAAAAAAATTAAGTAAAGATTTTCTGAATGACAATTTCTATTTTATATAATGTATCAATAACATTATTCAGAATCCAACTATTCAGCAGTTCAATCCTAAAAATTCATTGTAAATAAACAATCAAAGTATGTTGCTCATAGGTATGTAAAAAATTCTCATGCAGCCTTTGTGAAAGAACTAGATACAGCCTGTAAGCAAGACGTGTTTTAACATTAGTACTGGTTATAATTACAGAATGTAACAATTGTAGTAGTTTAATGATGATTTTAAAATAATAAATTTAATCAGAAGAACAATCAGTATACTATTAATTAAAAAATAAATTCAATATTGTACATTCAGTATGATACTAATACACAAATTTATAAAAAGCAACTAAGATAGAATGCATAAGGTAGTGAAATTATGGACAATTTTTACGTGGCTATTTATACTTTTCTGTACTTTTTACATTATTGATGATGAATGTGTGTTGTTTAATGATCAGCACATCTCAAAAAGCACACCCACAGCTGAGAATGTAAAGAACATGCATCTTCGTTGCACTCTAAATCAGTTTGCCATTTTAGAATAACTACGTCCTTTGAATAAGTTCATAATACTTTAACAATAAAATGAATTAATTCTGGAAATGGACAAATCTAAACGCTTGAGGAATCTTTTCATAGTGTCAATGTAATTATTTAAAAAATGTTCAAAAACAACTTAAGAATGTAATGTTGGGTATACCAGTTCAGGGGCATATTAATTAAATTTGAAATTTTTAAAATTATCATTAAAAATATTATCAGGACAAGATAATGAAACAAATATCATATGATATTAGGTTAAAAAAAACATTAAATTATATACTGTTTGCAATTACATCTAAATGATTAATTTTCAAAAGGTGCAAGAAAGATCCAGAGATCTGTATCCTCTGATTTTTTTTTGGCCGGGGGGGCTTTGGAAATGCTTTTACTTTTTTAGGAGAGAGAGAAGATGCTGATTCTCTACTCTGTCGTTCCTTTCCCAGCTTGAAACTCTTCTGTTTTAAAAGGCCAAGAGGAAATACAATCGGTTAGTAGTAGCCTACTTTCTCCACAATGTAGCTTGTCTCTTCCATACTCCAGATACAGCTTAGAATCTTGCTTTTCTCCTTGAGTTACTTAAAAAGAAAAAAAAAATTGTTCTTGTACTTCAGCTAATTCTGGAGGTTTTTTTCCCTGATTAATTAAATAAGCTATTTATTTAATTTATAGCTATTTTATTTTATTTATAGCTATATAATTTAAGCTGTTTCTAGACATACAGAAAGAGTCCAGATTGCCTCAATTTATTTTAGTTAAGACAGTTTCTCAAACAATTTGTCTTTTTATAGGAGGAGGGCAGAATGGTAAAAAAAAAAAAAATCATCAATCACATGATGGACACACAAAATATAGAAATTCAAAATTGAATTTTAAAAAATGCACCACGTGTTCACTATTATCTAGGTATCTGTTTTGTGTCAAAGTCCTCATGTGACTGTATTTTGAGATGGGGCCTTTGGGAGGTGATTGGGGTTAGGGTAGGTCAAGAGGGCAGGGTCCTCATGATGGGATTAGTGGCTTTGTAAGAAGAGAAAGAGAGATCTCTCTGGACACATGCACTGGGGAAAGGCCACGTGAGCACACATTGAGAAGCAGCTGCCTGGAAGTCAAGACAAGAGCTCCCAGTGGAAACTGAATGGACGGACACTTGGTCTTAGACTCCCCAGACTCCAGAACTGAGAAATGCATTTCTGTTATTAAGCCGCTCAGTCTATGGCTCTTTGGTGCAGTGGCATTAGGTGACTAATACAACATCTTAAGCTTCTATTGCTATGTTATACAGACGAGAAATAAAGTCAGTGTTTTTATATTAAGTCACTTTCTTGTTAGAAGGAATAAATGAGAGAATATATTTTAGTGTAAAACAAGGAATGGTAAAGACATAACATTTTTAGGGGCAAGATAATAGTTTTATCATATCTCTTTCATTTGCAAATGATAAATCAGCTTATTTAAACCAAACTAGAAAATTTCAGGGAAATGGAAAGTGCATGCTGTAACCACGTGTACGTGCATGGTCATCGTGTATGACTTGCAACTGTCGCTCGCCAGGCTCTTCTGTTCATGGGATCTTCCTGGCGAGAATGCTGGAGTTGTCATTCCGTCCTCCAGGGGATCTTCCCAACCCAAGGCTCGAACACACATCTCCAGTGGCTCCTGCCTTGCAGGCGGATTATTTTACCACTGAGGCAACTGGGAAGCCCCAAATTGCCCTTACAGATACAGCTGAATCTGGGAGCTCAATTTGTGTAACACAGTCTTACTTTTTCTACCACATTTCATGAGGCTCTTTCCTCCTGGTGGCATGATGGCTACCTGATGCTTGGCATGAATCCTATTTTATGAGTGATCCCAGGAAAAGGAAATCTTTTTTCAACAGTTTCTCCAAAGGGCCTAGAATTGACATCCATTGACAGAGAAACCTGAGAAGCAGATATAAGGGTGTGAAATTGATGAGTGATTTACCAGTACAGGCAACTAGGGCTCATTTCCACTAGAGATCTCTCCTTGAATCTGATTATTCTCTGTTTAATCTGCTGCTTGGTAAATACGTTTGCATTTAATGAATGAATGAGTGAGGTACCGAGTGAATGAATATGTACATAAATCATCAAATGCATCGAACTGTGAATGAGTCCATGAAACACTCAGTGTGTGCCCAGATTACAAATAAGGAGTTTATTAATAGGCTTAATTTTCATACATATCTAGTTTATTTGAAATACAGTTGTCTCTATACACCATACACCCTGGGTGTACAGGACAAACTGGAGTGTCACTGATGTTTCCATGATGGACAAGGAGGAAGCCATTCATTGGAAAAGAGAGAGGCTGTGCTCAGTATTTCTCTGCAAGCACAAAAACTGCCCTGGTATTTGATAACCCCAGCAGACAGGATTCTCTTGACTCACCACTTACTGAAGCCACTTCTAAGTGATACCAACCTAATGGCGAGATACCAGAGTGCATGGAAACTGTACAATCTATTCTTTTGGCACTGTACACAAGAGGAAATTGAATATGATGAAAATAAAATTAACTTAATTCATTGGCTCAAATCAAAACATGAGAGATAACTGACCATTGGATCCAGGAGAAGGCATTGCTGAAGTTCCCCTCATAAAACAGTGACCAGCACCCTTGCTCCTTCAGCCGTGAATTCAGTTATGTGGGTATGTGTGTACTTCATCTCTCAGTCGTGTCCAGCTCTTTGCAACCTGATGGACTGTAGCCCTCCAGGCTCCTCTGTCCATAGAATTCCCCAGCCAAGAATACTGAAGTGGGTAGACCTTCCCTTCTCCAGGGGATCTTCCCAACCCAGGGACTGAACCCAGGTCTCCGCATTGCAAGCAGATTCTTTACTCTCTGAGCCACCAGGGAAGCCCATAACAACATATTTTGGTGGGTTGTCAAAGCTCATTGTGCATCAGAAATATGCCTTTCAAAAATTTCTATACATTTAGAACAACCCTCTAAATAATCAGATTTAGCTGATCTAGGGTAAAGCATTAACATTTTTAAAAAGTTATTTTACTATGCAGTTAGTGCTGATATTCACTAAGAAAGTTGGTGACAAGGATATTGAAAGAAAAGTCTTTTTAAAGGTTTACTTGAAAGAATCAGATAATCAATCACACTTTACTATGCCCTGCTTATGTATTCAAACAGAGAACACAATTTCTAAACTTAATGTATTTTCTAACAGAAATCAGGCAAAATAAGGCATCCAAAAATGTCCAATGATTAAGAATAATACACTTTTCACAGAGGCTGATAACGAAATGGCCGAGATTTCTAAACTCTCCTAGCCAAATTCACTTTATCGCACTTTGTTATGACATTGACATTTAGCCAAAGTATTCCATCTAAACAGTGAAGCCAACCTTAATTGTTTTTTGGATTCTCAAAGTTTGTTGATCCTATTACGATATTTATCTTATTTGCACGTTAGCCGAATGTGAAATGGTTGCATATTAATTCATATGGTATCTTGCTACCTATTAACAATATGGAAGGTTTTATTTAATGCTGGCTTGTTCGGTGTCTGGAGATGCCCAGGTGAGAAGGCATACGATTCTAATGTCTTTTCATAAGCCACGGTTGAATTAGCATCGCACATCAGTGTATCATTTTTTCACAGTTTATCCTTTTTCAATCAGTTTGCTGTTTCACCTTGTTAGTTCTGACAGAGGCGAAGTAGAAATGCCAAAAGCTGTTGAATAAATGCTGCATTGAGTCATAGAAATTTCAGCTGCACTCAACAAAATCCAATTGGTTTTTGTGGGTAATGTTGCTACTCATTTCATAGGCCTTAGTTAGAACTGATGTTGCTTCTCAACTGCAAAGTTTTCACTTAAAGTAAACGCTCATTTTTAAAATAATATGGTGGGGGGAGACTCTCTTGCATTTAATCACACTGAACAAGCTCTTTAGACAATTTGTTCAGAAATTTCTCTAATTAGAGCTTGCCCTCCAGGTAATGTAGTGATCAGATCTACCAGTGGGTATAAATTAGGGACATTATATAATTAGCACCAAGACCACAAATGGAAGTAACAGCTGGGCGGCTGTGAGGGAAGCAAATAAACAGCTCCTAGGTGGCTCCTTAGTATTAAAAGGAGAAGGTCTTCCATAGAAAATGTACTGTGGTAACTGGTTCTGCAGCTAGCTAAAGGACCGTTGTTCCCTTCTCCCTACCCCCTCCCCGAGTTCATTTCAAAGATCAAACTTGAGTTTATTTAAAAATTTATTAACAGATAAGAATGTTTAGCTTCAACTCAGAAATTGATCTTAGCTTTTATCCCTTTCAAACCTCCTGAATAATGTTCAAACTAATTTCACCCTGATACCAAAAAAAAAAAAAAAAATCACCAGATTAAGCAAAAAAATATGTCAGTATTGGGCTTCCCAGATGTCTCAGTGGTAAAGAATCCAACTACCAGTTCAGAAGACTCAGGTTCCATCCCTGGGTCAAGATCCCCTGGAGGAGGAAATGTCAACCCACTCCAATGTTCTTACTGGGAGAATCCCATGGACAGAGGATCCCAGCAGGTTACAGACCATGGGGTCACAAGAGTTGTACATGACTGAGTGACTGTGCACACATACACACGCACAGCACACACACATGTCAGCATCAACAGAACACTCCCTTGGAAGAGTTGTGAGAGTCACATGGCTCTATCTTATAGGAGCCAAGGGCAAGATTAGTCTATGAAGTGAAGTGAAGTGAAAGTCTCTCAGTCATGTCCCACTCTTTGCAACCCCATGGATTATATAGTCCATGGAATTTTCCAGGCCAGAATATTGGAGTGGGTAGCCTTTCCTTTCTCCAGGGGATCTTCCCAACCCAGGGGTCAAACCAAGGACTCCTGCATTGCAGGCAGATTCTTTACCAGCTGAGCCACAAGGGAAGCCCAAGAATACTGGAGCGGGCAATCTATCCCTTCTCCAGCGGATCTTCCCCACCCAGGAATCAAACTGGGGTCACCTGCACGGCAGGTGGATTCTTGACCAACAGAGCTAGCATCCAAGTTTGAAAATTAACCCAAATAAAAATATTTTAGGAATTGTTTGCTGAGATGCTGAGGATTTCCCTACATGCTAAACTGTGTCTATTCTTCTTCACACCACCTCTCCGTTACGGTTGACCTTATGAGCTTAGTTTTTGAAACAGTTCAAGCAGCACTGTCTTGAGCAGCCTTTTTTCTGCTACTTTCCTGACCAGAAGATGGTCCTTTCTGACTTCATACCTCCTTTCTCATCTCTAACATCGCAGTAGTTATCATGTTTTTTATCTACAAGTTGAAAGCCAATTTTCCAGAGGACTCTCTCAAGATGCACAACATAGAAAGACCTGGGTGGTAACGGGTTTTTGACAGTGCCTTTGTGTTTTGTGAGCATCTCAGATTTGTGAAAGAACATGGAGATGGGGTCGGTGTCCTTTTTTATGTTACCAACTGGAGTGTTCCCTCCAGCTGATAAAATGGGAAACAATATGTAAGGAGCCTAACGAAACATACTAGGTCTGAAAGACACTAAAAGGACATTTAAAACATTCATGCTCAGTTTTATTCTGTCTGCAAAGCCCAGAGTAGTTCATGGGCTGCCGTTTATCAGAAACTCCTCTTCAGTAGCATTTCAACCTCAAGTGGCCTTTAGATCTCAATAGGGGAGAGACACCTGAGCTGGTTTTAATTACAACTAATTTGGCAAGCCTCATTTCACCAGGGTGTCTCCCTCTCTCCATGGGCTCATGCAACTCCCATGTATGTGAGCAGAAGTTCCAGCAAATCAGCCTAGGTAAGATCAGCCCTTGAGAAGCATTAAAATCTAAGCAATAAAGTGTAGTTAGCAATGGCACCCCACTCCAGTACTCTTGCCTGGAAAATCCCATGGATGGAGGAGCCTGGTGGGCTGCAGTCCATGGGGTGGCTAAGAGTCGGACATGACTGAACGACTTCACTTTGACTTTTCACTTTCATGCATTGGAGAAGGAAATGGCAACCCACTCCAGTGTTCTTGCCTGGAGAATCCCAGGGATGGGGGAGCCTGGTGGGCCACCATCTATGGGGTCGCACAGAGTCGGACACGACTGAAGCGACTTAGCAGCAGCAGCAGCAGCAAGTCAAAATGTTTCAGAGTCTCCATCAGAGGAATACTTGACAGCAGTACTCACTTTGGGGGTTCCTTGTCCAAGCCTCTTTCTAGTGACATTTGCTGGTTCTTCTAGTCCGAAGGATGATAAGGATGATGGCATTAAGCCAGTGTTTCTCTTTAGCAACCCTTCTGACATTTCTAATTGGATGATTCTTTGTTGTGAGGTATGTATTGTTTATGGTAGGATGTTTAGCGACATCCATGGTCTCTACCCACTAGACGCCAGCAGCATCAAGTTGTGATACCTGAAATATCTCTGCATTGCAGTGTCCCCCAGGAGGCAAAATCACCCCCACTACCACCCGCCGCTGAGAACCACTGCATCAGGCAGACCATACATAACTTGCTTCAGATCAGAATACTTTAAACCCTAAATCGATCTGAGCCAGAGTACTTGAGCTGAAACCTCAGCTACCCTAGACTTGGCTAGCTCATCGCCTATTCCAAATCCTTTAATCGAGGATATGTGCTCATTGGAAAGACCAGCTGGTCAGTTACAAATGGCTGAAAGAATTTCATTACGTTGAGCCCCAAAGTCCTACCAAAATGGGCTTCATTAAGTTGCAAGAGAAATTACTTAAGCAGACTAAGCCGTAGTCTTTGACAAAGCTAGTCTGCTTTAATCTCATTTACAAACCCCCTTCCACAAATCCATTAAGGACAGCTACACTGAATACTGAAGTGCATGTGACTTTGAGGACTAGGAGTTTGGAAATGAATCAAATGCTTATTTATAACATTCATTTGATATCTTTGATTTAAACTTAGGTGGAATTTGAAAGAGTAGTTATCACTGACCCCAGGACAGCTCTGATGCACAGATATGAGAGAAGGATCCTAAGTGCAGACCCTGTCCATATGCTGATGTGACTGCAGGTCGTGTCTCTCTTTCCACCTGTCAGTGAAGAGACTGGAGAACAGAAAGCATTTCTAAACTTTGTGCCAGATTTGCTTACTTTACTGAGGAAGATTGAGGCCCCACAGCCTGATACAGTCTCAGTAGCTTTTTTCCCATTTCGTATCCAAACTGCGCTTTGAATGGATTCATATGTGGCACTTTGGTGTATGCCACTATCACGGGAAGATTTCTTTGAATCAGATACTGAGATGGAGGCTTGTATCCAAGGTGTTTTTCAGGAACCAACACCATAGAGGGAAGTAGGGAAGTTAATGAAGAGATTGAAGAATGGATGTTTCTCGGGTTTGTGTATGTATGCGTGTATACATAACAGGCAGACCTCAGGAATATTGTGAGTTCTGTTCCAGGCTACTACAGTAAAGCAGATCTTATAATAAAGAGACTCACAGGAATTTTTTGGTTTCCCAGGACACATAAAAGTTATGTTTATACTGTACTGTAATCTATTAAGCATATTGCAATAGCTTTATGTCTAAAAATGTACAGAATTTAATTAAAAAATACTTTATGGCTAAAAAATACTAACTATCATCTGAGCCTTTAGCAAGTTGTAGTGATAATATCCAAGGTCACTGATCACAGGTTATAATGACACATACAATATTTTAGTAATGACAAAGGCTGAAATGTGAGGATTATCAAAATATTACACAGAGATATAAAGTGTCTCTTCATGCCAATAGACTTATTTGATACAGGGTTCCCATGAACCTTCAATTCATAAAAATTGCAATATCTGCAAAGACCAACTAAGGGAGGCACATTAAAATAAGGTATTGTTGATGCTTTAGTCTCCAAGTTGTGTCTGATTATTTTGTGATCCCGTGGACTGTAGCCCACCAGGCTCTCTTTCCATGGGGTTTTCCAGGCAAGAATCCTGGAGTGGGAAGCCACTTTCTTCTCCAGGGATCTTCCAGATCCAGGGATCGAATCCAAGACTTCTGCCACATCTTCTGCAGTGCAGATGAATTCTTTACTCCTGAGCCACCAGGGCTTTCCCAAAATGAAGTAGGCCTACAACCCACTTCAGTATTCTTGCCTGGAGAATCCCATGAGCAGAGGAACCTGGCAGGCTACAGTCCATAGGGCCGTAAAGACTCAGGAACAACCGAAGAGACTTAACATTCACGCACACACGTATGTGTATATGTGTGTATGTCTATATGTATTAATATAATATATATGGGCTTCCCTGGCACCTCAGCTGGTAAAGAATTCACGAACAATGCAGGAGATACTGGTTCAATTCCTGGGTTGGGAAGATCCCCTTGAGGAGGGCATGGCAACCCACTCCAGTATTCTTGCCTGTAGAATCCCCATGAACAGAGAAGCCTGGAGGGTTACAGTCCAAGGGGTCGCAAAGAGTCGGATACGACTGAGTGACTAAGCACAGCACAACACTTAATATATATGTGTGTGTGTCTGTATGTGTATATATATATTTATTTATTATATATATACACATATATAAAGACAAATTTATTAATACAGTACTTTCATGGGCCTCCAAATAATCCTAAAATCCCATGTCTGTTTCTCTGTTAGCTCTCCCATATGGATATGAGAGTTGGACCACAAAGAAGGCTGAGCACCGAAGAATTAATGCCATCTAATTGTGAGGTTGGACAAGACTCTTGAGAGTCCCTTGACAGCAAGGACATCAAACCAGTCAATCCTAAATGAATTCAACCCTGATTATTCATTGGAGGGGCTGATGCTGAAACTGAGGCTCCAACATTTTGACCACCTGATGCGAAGAACCAACTCATTGGAAAAGGCTCTGATTCTGGGAAAGATTGAAGGCAAGAGGAAAAGGGGCCAACAGAGGATGAGATGAGTGGATGCACCACTGACTCTGTGGTCAGTACTACCTACCAAACACTGAGTCTTCCAAGTTTGTAGGCATGTTAGCTCATACTGAGCATGCATAGTCATGTTTCTCCCGGATCTAGACACAGTGGAGAATCCAGGGGACCTGTAACACTCAGCCATAACCAGTGCAAAACTATCTTTCCTCAAAGAGCTAACTGCTGTAATATACAATATTTGTTTTTCTCTTTCTGACAACTTCACTCTGTAGGACAGTCTCTAGGTCCATCCACATCTCTCTAAATGACCTGTTTCGTTTTGTGTTTCCTTTTATGGCTGAGTAACATTCCCTTGCATATATGTACCATGTCTTCTTTATCTGTTCCTCTGTTGATGGACATTTTAATCGCTTCCATGTCCTGGCTATTGTAAATAGTGCTGCTATGCACTTTGGGGTGCATATATCTTTTTGAATTAATGTTTTTTTTTTTTTTCTGGACAGAAACTGGCACAACATTGTAAAGCAGCAGTATTTTGATAAAAATCAATTTCAAAAAACTGCTAATGAAAAAAAAATGTGTTAACAGTTGCAGTGGTGTGGTTGATTACCAGTGTGATCTTCCTCTCTTCCAATAAGGAATTTTTTCAGAAGTACTTTCCAGCCAACAGTCCTTCATTAATACCATCCCTGGGGGCTCAGGCAGTAAAGAATCTGCCTGCAATACAGAAGACACAGGTTCAATCCTTAGGTTGGGAAGATCCCCTGGAGAAGGGAATTTTTACCCACTCTAGTATTCTTTCCTGGAGAACTCCATGGACAGAGGACCCTGGTGGGCTGTAGTCCATGGAGTTGCAAAGACTTGGACACAACTGAGAAACGAACACTCTCACTTGTCTACCAACACAGGTCTCTTTGTGACAGATTGCCAAGATAGGTACAATAGTTCCTTCCATCTCCATATGTGTGATCTTTACAATATGATTTTGTGACTCTTCCATCAAGAGATGGACCCTGTTTCTCCTCTCTTAGAATATGACTTACCCTGCGATGGGCTTTGGCGAATTGAATGTAGTGGAAACAATGTTTTGTACCCTTCCAGCAAGGCCCCAGGGGGCTTTTGATCTTCCCTCTTGAGACTACATGGTTTTCCAATATATTATAAGAAGTCTGAACTTGTGTTCTTGATGGTGAACGAGCATATGGAGAGATAGGTGCAGCTGATAGACCAGCCAAAAATCCAAGTCTGAATACAAGGCGATCCTAACTCTCCACTCCCCAACTAGTACAGCCACGTGAGAGATTCTAGGTGAGACTAGAAAAACCACTCAGCTAATTCCAGCCCAAACTCCTACCAGAGAATTGTTGGTAACTGACATGATGGTGGCTTTATGCCACGAAGTTTGGGGAAACTTTTTTCTTTCTTTTTTTTTTTTTTTTTTGCTTTTACATAGCACTAGATAGTTGATACATGATCTTGGAATGCTGGGAAGGGAAAATGGAGATTTGTATTCCTTCCCTTCAAGAACTTCTCCTTGGCCCGCTGTGCAACATAGCTGACTCACTGTGGGATTTTCTAGGAGGGGTAACATTCTGCTGTTAAATTGCAGGTATTCTTTTATATTCTTCTTCAAGGAAACTATTGCACTTGGGAATCTGTCATCTGTCTCTGTGTATCTATCAATAACTTAAGGAAGACTACATGTGTGACTATTGGAGGTGGAGGTGATGGAATTCCAGTTGAGCTATTTCAAATCCTAAAAGATGATGCTGTGAAAGTGCTGCACTCAATATGCCAGCAATTTGGGAAAATTCAGCAGTGGCCAGGACTGGAAAAGGTCAGTTTTCATTCCAATCCCAAAGAAAGGCAATGCCAAAGAATGCTCAAACTATTGCACAATTGCACTCATCTCACACGCTAGTAAAGTAATCCTCAAAATCCTTCAAGCCAGGCTTCAGCAATACATGAACAGTGAACTTTCAGATGTTCCAGCTGGTTTTAGAAAAGCCAGAGGAACCAGAGATCAAATTGGCAAAATTTGATGGATCATCAAAAAAGCAAGAGAGCTCCAGAAAAAAGCATCTATTTCTGCTTTTTTGACTATACCAAAGCCTTTGACAGTATGGATAACAATATACTGTGGAAAATTCTGAAAGAGATGGAAATACCAGACCACCTGACCTGCCTTTTGAGAAATCTGTATGCAGGTCAGGAAGCAACAGTTAGAACTGGACATAGAACAACAGACTGGTTCCAAATAGGGAAAGGATTATGTCAAGGCTGTATATTGTCACCCTGTTTATTTAACTTCTATGCAGAGTACATCATGAGAAACGCTGGGCTGGATGAAGCACAAGCTGGAATCAAGATTGCCTGGAGAAATATCAATAACCTCAGATTTGCAGATGACACCACCTTTATGGGAGAAAGTGACGAAGAACTAAAGAGCCTTTTGATGAAAGTGAAAGAGGAGAGTGAAAAAGCTGGCTTAAAGCTCAAAAATATTCAAAAAACTAAGATCATGGCATCTTGTCCTATCACTTCATGGCAAATAGATGGGTAAACAGTGTCAAACTTTATTTGGGAGGGCTCCAAAATCACTGCAGATGGTGACTGCAGCCATGAAATTTAGATATGCTTACTTCTTGAAAGGAACGTTATGAACGAACCTAGACAGCATATTAAAAGGCAGAGACATTGCTTTGCCAGCAAAGGTCTGTTTAGTCAAGGCTACGGTTTTTCCAGTGGTCATTCATGTATGGATGTGAGAATTGGACTATGAAGAAAGCTGAGTGATGTTGAGCATCTTTTCATGTGTTTGTTAGCCATCAGTATGTCTTCTTTGGAGAAATGTCTATTTAGTTCTTTGGCCCATTTTTTGATTGGGTCGTTTATTTTTCTGGAGTTGAGCTGCAGAAGTTGCTTGTATATTTTTGAGATGAGTTGTTTGTCAGTTGCTTCATTTGCTATTATTTTCTCCCATTCAGAAGGCTGTCTTTTCACCTTGCTTATATTTTCCTTTGTTGTGCAGAAGCTTTTAATTTTAATTAGATCCCATTTGTTTATTTTTGCTTTTATTTCCAGCATTCTGGGAGGTGGATCATAGAGGATCCTGCTGTGATTTATGTCTGAGAGTATTTTGCCTATATTCTCCTCTAGGAGTTTTATAGTTTCTAATCTTACATTTAGATCTTTAATCCATTTTGAGTTTATTTTTGTGTGCGGTGTTAGAAAGTGATCTAGTTTCATTCTTTTACAAGTGGCTCAACATCACTCATTATTAGAGAAATGCAAATCAAAACCACAATGAGGTACCACTTCACACCGGTCAGAATGGCTGCGATCCAAAAATCTGCAAGCAATAAATGCTGGAGAGGGTGTGGAGAAAAGGAACCTCCTACACTGTTGGTGGGAATGCAAACTAGTACAGCCACTATGGAGAACAGTGTGGAGATTCCTTAAAAATTGCAAATAGAACTACCTTATGACCCAGCAATCCCACTTCTGGGCATACACACCGAGGAAACCAGAATTGAAAGAGACACATGTACCCCAATGTTCATCGCAGCACTGTTTATAATAGCCAGGACATGGAAACAACCTAGATGTCCATCAGCAGATGAATGGATAAGAAAGCTGTGGTACATATACACAATGGAGTATTACTCAGCGGTTAAAAAGAATTCATTTGAATCAGTTCTGATGAGATGGATGAAACTGGAGCCGATTATACAGAGTGAAGTAAGCCAGAAAGAAAAACACCAATACAGTATACTAACACATATATGGAATTTAGGAAGATGGCAATGACGACCCTGTATGCAAGACAGGGAAAGAGACACAGATGTGTATAACGGACTTTTGGACTCAGAGGGAGAGGGAGAGGGTGGGATGATTTGGGAGAAAGACATTCTAACATGTATACTATCATGTGAATTGAATCGCCAGTCTATGTCTGACGCAGGATGCAGCATGCTTGGGGCTGGTGCATGGGGATGACCCAGAAAGATGTTATGGGGAGGGAGGTGGGAGGGGGGTTCATGTAAGAATTAAAGATTTTAAAATTTAAAAATAAAAAACTAAAAAAATAAAATAAAATAAACTCAATTAGCTACAAAAAAAAAAAAAAAAGAAAGTGAAAGAGGAGAGTGAAAAGTTGGCTTACAACTCAACATTCAGAAAACGAAGATCATGGCATCAAAAAAAAAAAAAAAAAAAAAGAAAGCTGAGCACCAAAGAATTTATGCTTTTGAACTTGAACTGCGGTGTTGGAGAAGACTCTTAAGAGTCCCTTCAACCGCAAGGAGATCCAACCAGTCCATCCTAAAGGAGATCAGTCCTGGGTGCTCACTGGAAGGATTGCTATTGAAGCTGAAACTCCAATACTTTGGCCACCTAATGTGAAGAACTGACTCATTAGAAAAGACCCTGATGCTGGGAAAGATTGAGGGCAGGAGGAGAAGGGGATGACCGAGGATGAGACGGTTGGATAGCATCACTGACTCAGTGGACATGAGTTAGGGTGGACTCTGGGAGTTGGGTGATGGACAGGGAGGCCTGGAGTGCTGCAGTCCATGGGGTCACAAAGAGACAGACATGACTGAGTGACTGAACTGAACTGAACATGTGTGACAGTTAGCTTTCTGGAGATTGTTTCTAACTGAAAAGATAGAAATGACAAGCTCAATTATTAATTTTTTAAAAAATTTTTTACTACCAAACTGATACCACACTGTTAGACCATAATTTATTAGTCATTATCCCATTATTGGATATTTATTATGTTTCTAAAATTTTATTACTGTATCTATTAAGAAAATATTCTTACATAAATCTCTGTTCACATTTCTAGCCATTTCTTCAATACAGATTCCTAGAAATATAATTACTGGTTTAAAGGGTATGAATCTCTTTTTAAGCTTTTAGTACCACTCAAACTACTTTCCAGAGAGGCCCAGAGAATTTATATCATTACCAGAAGCACTTAATAGTACCTATCTCTTTTCCCCTGCCATAATGGATTATTAACTTTTAAAAACTTTGCTGAGTGTCTGAGTATGGAACACACTATTCTATTGTTACTAACACTTGTTTTAGTTTAGCAATATTTTCATAGAAGTTTTTCTCCTTTTTGAATAATTTCCTTCAATTCTTTTCCTATCTGTGGTTTGGCCCCTGAAGTACATTCTTTTTCATATTAGTCAGAGCTCTTAATATTTAAAATAAGTGTTGAATATTTTCTTGATACTATCTTTCATACATGAAAAATAGCTAATCTACATTTTATAAGAGAAAAGCTATTAATAAATATTCATATTTGTTGTTTTGAAGCATTCATATAATCCCAATATATCTTCCATTCTTTCCCCTTTCTTTCTTCCACCAAAGTAAGTATACAAAATCTTTTCAACAGTTGAATGCAATTTAAAATTTCCTATAGAATTTAGGTGTTTCCATATCTAGTTCTAAGGCTGTTTGCAGTAAGAAAGGACTACAAGCGTCACTTTCTATAATAAAAAAATTAATGCTTATGAAAAGCAAAGATATATCAAAAACACTATTCTATTAGTCTCCTGAATTAAGGCAGCTAGGTTTCTTCTAAGGAGAGAGGTTTCTGCATGCATTTTTTGAAGTCTAAATTTATACTATACAAGCAACTGCTAAAGATATCTCTTGGTATTCGTAGAATAGATAAAATTTTGTTTGGAGGCATAATTTCATTGAATTGTCAGAGAAAAGATTTTAAAGATTAATAGCATGGTCTGTATACAGTCTGCTGCTGCTGCTGCTGCTGCTGCTAAGTCGCTTCAGTCGTGTCTGTCTCTGTGTGACCCCATAGAGGGCAGCCCACCAGGTTCCCCTGTCCCTGGCATTCCCCAGGCAAGAACACTGGAGTGGGTTGCCATTTCCTTCTCCAGTGCATGAAAGTGAAAAGTCAAAGTGAAGTCACTCAGTCGTGTCTGACTCTTTGCGACCCCATGGACTGCAGCCTACCAGGCTCCTCCGTCCATGGGATTTTCCAGGCAGGAGTACTGGAGTGGGTTGCCATTGCCTTCTCCGCAGTATACAGTCTATAGGGCTGCAAAGAGTCAGACAGGACTGAAGTGATTTAGCATGCAGACCACCACAAAAAGCGATTAGAGGTGATAAAACAACATCATTACTTCCATGTCACATACAAGCGTCTTTACTCCTGAATTCCCTTCTGGAATCTGGATGAGAGTTTCTACCAAAAAAAAAAAAAAAAAGTCTGGTATTTCTGACCCTCAGGACCTTTGCATCAACATTTGAGAAATGAGAGTGGACAGGAGGTGGTTCTTTGCCTACTGTAATTTGTATTTCCTCTCCTAGAACCATTCACCCTCTAACTTTTCATCCCAGCCATGTGAATGTCTAAACAGGTCTCAAATATTATCTTCTCCTTAAAACGAATGACTATGATTTTTATTTCTGAATCACTCTCCTTTCTTTTTCAGAGAAATAAAGAAAGTGATGTCAAGAGGGCAGCTTTTTTTTTTTAAACTTTGGGTGCATGCTTTTCTTACCTTTTTGGAATTCTCATTACCGTGGAAACTCACAACCACAATTCTTCAGAAGAGTTCTGTCTTAATCACAGATCTAGACTACTCCGATATGCCCTATGAAATGACAGGCATTTCGGTCTTTCTTCTTCACAGGTAATGTTCTCATTCTGGAACCAGGTATTGTAGTAACGCAAGGTACAGTTTTGAGCCTGCTTTGTGGTGTCTTCTCTCCTGCTACAGTGTGAGCCTAACATCCCTTGCAGTGCTGAGTTTTATCAATTTTTTTAAGACTATGGATTAGTACCTACAGGATTGCCCCACAAGTTAGTCAACCAACTTGAAATGGAGGTGTCATTCTTTTAGAAAATCTATTTCTCTTACATACCTTTGTCATTTGTACTAAAATCATAAGTTCATAAGATTTGTTCATTTTGAAATTGTTTTGCAAGTATGCCTGACAGATATGGATTCTGCCTATCATCTGCATTTCATTGAAAACCAGCTAGCCTGAAATAACTCCAAGAACAGGCCTGATTTTATTGCTGCGTGGTCGGCATTAAGCAGGCTCTGAAATTAGACATTTAAATCAAGGATAGAAAACAACTAGGGTTTAAGAGAAATAAATAAAGGGATAATAACAAAAACTAGAGTTACCATCATCAGATGAGTGTATGCTAAGATGAATTCCAGAGAATGTCCGTCAAACAATTTTTAAAAGAGAGTCCAGAAATTCATTACTAAATTGGTCCACTCAAAGAAGAGATCCTAAAAGAGAAATTTCAAGGTGTTTGTTCCTAAGATTTTGCTTATTGCTTTTATCAGTATTGCTTGAAATACCAAATTTATATTTCCCAGCAATAAAAGGAAATAAACTGACTTTTCAATGAAAAAAAAAGAACAAGTTATTTAATAAACCTAATTTAAGCCTAAAATCTAAGATATGGTGCCTGCTTTATTTTTTAACCTGTTTCTCCTTAAAAAATGTATTTATTTCTATTTATTTTTATATTGCCAGTGCCTACTCTTAGCTGCAGCGTTTGGGATCTAACTCATGATCGTGTGGATGGATGGAACCCTGAGACCCCTGAACTGGGGAGTTCGGAGTCTTAGCCAGTGAACCACCATGGAAGTCCCACCTGCTTTATTTTGACTTTCATTTTCATTGCTGGCATAAGAAAATGTCAGCATATCAGTAACATTTGACTTTACATAACACATTTTGTAAAGCAATTATAGTCTCCTGACATATACTTTTTCCATAGATCAACTGGTAAACATTCTTGTTCCTATGTAATCTTTAAAACATTATCTAAGTGCACAAGTAAATTAATGCTTATCAAATTAATTCCTACTCAGTTAAGTTGCATCTAATTATCAAATCACTAAAAGATGCTGAAGAGATGAATTAGATACTAGGGGTATTTCTACTATCTTAGAAAGACCCTAGGAAGCCACCCAGTAGCAGGTTGTACTGAGCTAAGAAAGCCTCACAAAAACACAGAAATAAAATCACCTCTTCTTACAGCTTCACCACATTGAAGTAGAATTAAGGTCACATATCTTTACTAACCCTATAAGATGATTCTGAGTTCTCTGCTGGCATTTTTCTCTCCTTAAATTCTGCTCATCCAATTACCGTGATGCATAAAGAAAAAAAAAAAAAACCTTAGGGAGCTTTACCAGCCAAGACGTTAGTCCTGGTTGCTATGAATTCACAGAAAATAAACCAGAAGGGCAGTTCTGACTGCCTGAAGGCCGCCTGCTCCCGTGCTGGCTCTTTTGAGCGATGATGTTGGAATAAGCTCCAGTAGCGTGTGCAACACACGCCGCTGTTCCTGCATCTGCTGTGGAGTGTGTGATGGGTGCTTGTACACACGCTGTGTGTGTACGTGTGAGCTCATGTGTGTTTGTGTAGGTAGCAAGTTATAACAGCTCAGATCCAGGAGTTGGTAATTGTAAAATATAAGACAGAGGAAGGACCAGATTACGCGTGAGCTGGTCTAAGGAGCCTGGACTTTGTTATACATAAGGGTTCTAAGCAGGGGATAAAAAGCAAAGCAAGCTCAGGGAGCCCACTCTACTGCAGTGTGTGGCCGTGAAAGGGGGCACTTTAGAGAAAAGAATTAAAATACAGACTCGAGTGAGTAAGTGTTTTACAAATAGAATGAGAATCTGGACCAAAGCAGCTGTAATTGGAAAAGCAAGAAATAGAGAGTTGCAAATATCCCTTTGTAACCTAAGCTTTCATAATGATTAAAGTATTTTGGATCTGATTTTAATTCATATACACAGATTTGAATATTCTCTTTTCAAAGTAATATCATATTGTAATTGTTTATAATAGATAGAGGTATGGTTTTGAGGCTATCCTTAAAAATCAAACTGTGATTTAAATCTGTAACTCAACAAGTAGCTTCTTATAATATTCTCCTCTCTTGTCTCAGACAGATCTGAATTTGCCATTGTTCATTTGTCTACTTCTATCCAATCGGTCAGAACTTCACATTCTGATGAAGATGGTAAATAAATAGTTGTTGATCTTAAAGAAGTTAAGGCCTTCCCAGGTGGCTCTAGTGGCAAAGATCCTGCCTGCCACGGCAGGAGGCCTAAGAGATACGGGTTTGATCCCTGGGTCAAGAAAATCCCCTAGAGGAGGGCATGGCATCCCACTCCAGTATTCTTGCCTGGAAAGCCCCATGGACAGAGGAACTGGCGGGCTACAGTCCATAGTGTCACAGAGTTGGACACAACTGAAGAGACTTAGCATACACACTCCAGGAAGTTAAATAACACGAATAAAATAATCTGAGTGGTTTAAAGTCAAAAAGATTATTTTGCCAAAATTTTAGGCTGACATAAATTCTTTTATTTTCATTTTGTATTGGCTGATTAACAATGTTGTGATATTTTCAGGTAGACAGCAAAGGGACCCAGAAATACATATATATGTATCAATTCTCAATTTTAGGCTGACATAAATTCTATCCTTTCACCATTATGTAATTGGATGGGGAGTGTTCACACTGTGGCCAAATGCATTAACTAATAGTGATCATCACTGTCATCCCAGGTTACTCCAAAGATTAAGGAAATCAAGGTTATTCAAACTTCCAAGGATCATTAACCTCATGGAGTGATTATTTTGAGTGACTCTAAAGGTACTCTATTTGTTCACTGGATCATACCACTTGAACACACTTGTGGTCCTTGCATTGCTGGCTGACTGGGGAGTCGAGCGGGAATGGAGTTGCCTTTTCTAGTGGTCAGCCAGAGCAGTAAGAAGATGTGTCTGGTGCCAAAGTTTTGAATGGTTTGAATGAAATGACTAAAATGGTCATACTATTTATGGCCAGGCTACTCAGAGACAACAAAGCCTCCCTCAGATCCACTATGCATGTGTTTGGATGCACAGCCTCTCATCCCTTAATTCCTCTGAGCTGAGAGTCACTCAGTTGTGTTCAACCCTTTGTGACCCCATGACTATACAGTCCATGGAATTCTCCAGGCCAGAAAACTGGAGTGGGTAGCCTTTCCCTTCTCCAGGGGATCTTCCCAACCCAGGGGTCGAATCCAGGTCTCCCACATTGCAGGCAGATTCTTTACCAGCTGAGCCACCAGGGAAATCCCTCTGAGCTGAAATTGAACTCAAATAGTTATCATTGTCCCTTCTTCAACAAAACTCCCCAAAAAGGAATTCAAAAAAATAAAATCTACATAATTTTATGTTGCAAGGATTAATGGAAAAATACAATAAGCATATCATCAAACCAAAAGTACTGAGGTAAGGGAAAATAAAGCAATTTAAACAAATAAATAATAACATGGAAATGGAATGACAATGTTTGCTCCTAGTTTTTCCCTCTTTTCATTTTTTTTTAAAATGTGACTATGTATTTTATTTTCAATACTGCTTCCTCTTTCTTAAAAAAGTATTTGGAAAGTTATCATTTTTTTATCTATGAAGTATATTGTAAGTGAAGATTATATTTAAATAGATTCAAATTTTATATAGATGAAATGATTAGCAAGCCTTGTGAAAATAAGTGATTGAATAATAAAAACTTGTCCATTTCCCAATGCATATGGGCTTTCATCCTGACTCTTTAAGAATCCTGCAAACACAAGTAGTCACTTAATAAAAATGCAAACTAGTCTGCATGCTCCTATTTCCGAAAAGAGGCAAATAGAGTGTACAAAGAAAGCATTTGCTTTTAGCATCTTAAATCGAATGTACCTTGTAGGTGTAATACGATTTCCCTCAAGGTTTTTTATTTTTTTATTAACATTTAACATTGCGTACTTCATGTTAAAGTTTGGTTGTAATGTGGACTTATGAAAAGATAATAAAGAAATCAGAAATAAGGTTTCTGACAGTGGTCTTGCTCTTGCCTTCTTCTCTGAAGTTGAGTTGTGAAAGGCTCTAACAAGGCCTGCTCCTCAGTTGCTACAAGAAGTTCTCCATGACCTCCATGCCAATGTATGGCTCCCACATGGTTTAAAAACAGCAAGTCTCTTGGCTTTTGATCAATTGAAAGATACAGTGGTATGAAAAATAGCTCTGAAGGAATGAATTCTTCTGGTGGTCATCTGGAAAACAGCATAGACACACTCAGCTTACAGTGGGGCTAGAAATCAGCGTATGATTTCTTTAGATCACACGCCCCATTTGCGGCTTGGATCAATGAAGCAAGAGGCAACTTTTCAGCCTGCGAACGTTCAGTGTAAAAGGATTTCATTTAAATGCAAAGTTCTTCGAAGTACTATAATGCTATGTTAACACTTTCAGGCTGGCAATGGTGGGCCAACCTGATGTGTCTGGACACTTGCTAACATATGTATCTATTTCAATATATGTCTCAAGATAAGATGAGGTAGGAATCCCATCATTCACACACTAGAAAATAATTCACCATTAAGTAGTATATGTTAGAAACATATGGCGAATTCAACAGCCCAGTGTGGATTCTCTTCTGCTCTACCACGATGAGGCAGATGGGGAAGAGGCAGGTACTAACGAGAGAAGTGAATTTTCATTTCATTCCTGTTACTATAAAGGATCCTCTCAGTAGAATGAATATTTATTTTAATAAATAGCATGATGGTCAGGATTCCTATTTGTAATCTCTCAGCATGCGCTCGTCCCAGATTTTTTTTATTTTAAGGATTTTTACTACGCTGTTTTCATTCACTTTGGGGTTGTTTAAATTCACTATTTATCTCTTATGCTGGATCTGCCCTTTAGTTCACAGCATGCTGTTGAATTTATCTTCTTATACCTAAAATTTGGCATGATTTCTGTAATGCAAGAAATAATAAATGTGTTTTCATTGTTTTGCCATGGAATGAAAAAAAATGAATATTAAATTTATACTCCTATTCATAAAACAAATCACGCTTGTTGGATATAAAACTGAATTCTTCCTTTTCAAAAGGCTTATAAGAGAGAGAGAAGGAATCTGTCTCAGGAGGAGAGATAGGGAAGGAGGTGGAACAAGAATAGCACTTAGGAATTGTTTGCTCTCTCTATTTGATAAATCTACCCCGAATAAACTGATGAATCCTTGGGGTTTTTCTTACCTCTTTACCCTTTCCCCCTCTTCTATTATCTTTATCATATGGATTAATTTCCCTAGAACAAGTCAGTCACAATGGGAATTTGAGTAGAAATACACAAAGTGAAAGTGGCAGTTGTTGAGTTGTGTCTGACTCTTTGCCACCCCAATGGACTATACAGTCCGTGGAATTCTCCAGGCCATGAATTCGGAGTGGGTAGCTGTTCCCTCCTCTAGGGGATCTTCCCAACCCAGGGATTGAACCCAGGTCTCCCGCATTGCAGGTAGATTCTTTACCAGCTGAGCCGCCAGGTAAAACCAGAAATAAATGAACACTATGAAAAATAGCATTCTATCACAAAAACGCATGCACACACACACACGCACACACACACACAAATGCAAAACCTTTTGGCAGTGTTAAGAGATGGGGAACAACTTAGGGCACACTTTCCCCAGCTCACTTTTCACAGTGATTATCTGTAGAGTGCTCTGACTGGAGACATGGATTGTGAAGCGTCATACACCTGGATCTGAATCTTAGGACACCTACTGCTTTCTAGCTTTGTGATCTTAGGCATGCTTCTTAACTTTTTAAGTTTCAGTTCCCTCGTCTATGAAGTTGGTATAATACTTATTTATAGGCTTGTCATGTATGGCAGTGAAGCAGCGAAATGATATGCCTAAGATCTCTGTTGCTGTGCACAGAATACAGATGCACCGTAATTTTAGCCATTACTCTTCTATGGATCATCTATGATAATGAAATGGTATTTTTGTTTATGGCTTTATTGTGAGTGTGTCTTCATAGATGTACACTTACTGCCCTTAAGTTTCACAAAGGATTATCATCAAAGTCAGTAAGCTTGAAGCCTGCTGGACTTTTGTCTTTCAATAGCGCCTGATGAGTGGAGGGGGCTTCCCCTGTGGCTCAGAGGTAAAAAATCCATCTGCAATGCAGGAGTTGCAGGAGACATCGGTTCAATCCCTGGGGCAGGAAGATCCCCTGGAGGAGGGCATGGCAACCGCAATCCAGTATTCTTGCCTGGAGAATCCCACGGACAGAGGAACCTGGCAGGCTACAGTCCATGGGGCTTCAAGAGCTGGACACGACTGAAGCACGGCAGGCAGGATGAGTGGAGAAGCAGTGCGACCCTGTGAAGGAAACAGCGCAAGGAGAGAAAGGGGGCCCAAGTTCGAATCTCTTGCCCGATATCCTCTAAACCAGTCACCGGGTGTTTCTGGGCCTGATTTATTACACCGTGGCAACAAGAATGATATGATCTCGCCTGGCGAAAGGCAGAAATCTGGGCCAAACCCTTAGTTTTGCTGACCTTCCCAGATCTGAACTTTATGTTAATGTGAATGATTTTTTAATGCTCATTCATTTTATTCTTTTTTTTTTTTAATGCAAAGTCATCATGGAATGAGCAGAGAGAAACTAGACAAGTGACTCTGCCTGATAGAACTTGCCACACTGAAGAAAGTGTTCTGTGTTGGCGGTCAATATGGTAGCCCTCTAGGCACATAGTAGTGGCAATTGAAATATTGACATCATGCTAAAGAAGTGAAGTTTTCACTTTATTTAATTTTAATTAATTTCAAATTTAAACAACCATGTGTGACTGTGGTGGGTATAGTATAGGAGAAGATGACCAGACTATAGAGAAACATCAATCAGAGATGTCTCACAGGCCTAGTCATTGCATTAAAATAACTGGTAGGTTATTGAGAAAGTTTGTCACTTTTTGGAATAGCAGTATATGTGAACACATGAGAGTAAACATATTTTGGAAGGGAATACATTTTTATCTGCTAAAGTTTTAATGTGGAAAGCGGTAGTATCCTTTAAAAATTTATTTCCAAAAATTTAGTTCCTTCTAAGTATTCTTTTGTTGTATCAAAAAGAAGTGTTCCTGATGAAAGCCTCATGGTTTACATTGTTGGATTGGTGTCCCACCCATTCCATCTTGAGTACCTTTTATCTCTGCTTCATTAAATGATAGTGAACAAAGAGAAAGTATGGGAATTTTGTAGTGAAAATTTGTAACAAGTATAGCCCCAAGTTTAGATAACATGTGAAACAAAAAAAAAAAGAAAAGAAAAGAAAATTACTTTGAGTCAAAATAGACTATATAAGAAAAGTAGATGACTTCTCAGTTATTGGGAAACCATCAGTATTTGAAATTCTGCAATGAGCATCTTAATATTTTATTCAATATTTGATTATTTAAAATTTACTATTTAGTGGTTTATTTAAATTAGCATCTAAATAAAATCTAGATTTTTTTTCTAGTGACATTATTTTTTAATAGTGTCACAGATCATTTAAGGAATTGCAAAACAATCATTTTAGAGAGTTTTACATTTCACAAAGCACTTCTATAAGTCCAAGTCATCATTTGCTCTGATAATGGAATAGTCCTAAATCACCACAGGTTTTAGGTTTTATTTTATAACTACTAAAACTGAGTTTTTAGCAAGTTTAAATGATTTCAATGGTCACAATATTAAGAGTCTGAGAATCAAAACTCCAAATTCTGTGTTTTTGCCTTAAAGCTTTCCCGTCTCTGCTTGACTCATAGCACTGATTAGGTGGTTTTCTCTAAAAAAGTTAATATGCCACTGAAAAGGGTACTGCCTTCATGTCCCATGTATGCTTTTGTTGGGCAGATAATCCTTTGCTTCAGAAAAAATTCTCCTGTGGAAACTCACAGAGAATAAACATAAGCCCCCATGTGATGGATGGTTGTGAGAATCCCCTTCCCAAGAGCTTTGTGAATCACACTTGTTTTGAGGTTGTTTTGCTTTACTTGGATTCAAATTGTTTTGCTTCCCCTTACTCCAATAAAGATTGCTTAGTGGGTTCTGTTCAAAATGAACAGATCTTATTTTAAAGCTGTATCAAAAATACAATGTCCGTTGTAAGGGGTCTGTCTGAAATGTCCTTCTTTCCACACACAACCTCCAGAAATGTCCACTGTGAGTGAAATGGAACAGCTTTTATTAAGAGTTTATTGGATAGGGCTAAGTCCGTGTCACCTTGTGCCTCACTGAGGTGTGGAAAGTCTGAGGCATGACGTAATGGTCAGCACGTGACTTTCACTTCAGATTTTGCTTGTAAAAGAAATGATCCTTAATGGAAAACTGTTGCAAACAGATGTTCATAACTCTAGCATTGGTACTGCTTAAATTAAAAGTATGATGGGTCTTTGAACATTCTTCAGAGTGCCTGACTCAGAAGTCTTGACTTTATGTGCAATATTTATGTTCAATATTACAATGAGACTATTTATGATACTGTAAGTTTTGACATTACTCACAGGATCCCCAAGTTAAAGAAGGTTTAATGTATCAAGGTGTCCCTGATCTATGCACCTTTTCTTAATATTTTCTTCTTTGAAATAGTGGACAATGGAATTATGAGAATAAAGAAACCTGTAAAACATGAAAATGTTAACAATGAGCAGGAATTTTTACCATTGCAAGGATATGATATATGAATAGATCAACAAATATGCATATATGCATTCAAACAAGTATTAGAAACAGTCATACACAGATCTGACTTAGGTTAGAAGTGAATATCACAAATATGAAAAAGGGAAAAGATTTAAAGAAGACAAATTATTCCAAAATGGTATTTGTTGATCCCTATCTATAAAAAGAGCTTTTTATGTTATTGCATTATGCTCTGTGTTAAGTAGGTCTGATTTGAACATGTAAAGTCTGTATACTCAAGTTTGCAAAGTCTCTGACTTTGTGGAGAGAAACTAACTACAGGGATATTGAGTATATTTTTTAAAGAACACATGAAGAGTTGTGGATTCCAGAGGCTATAACAGTGGCTATATTCAGATGGAAACACACCTTAAATCAAGTTGTCAGTTATATATTGTTGAGTCTACATTGTGAATTGTAGAAAATATCAGCTTAAAATCGCAAGTGAGTGAAGGGAACTTCCCAAAGCAACTGGGGGAAGGCACAAGGGCCATTGGAATTTGTACTCAGAATGAATGGTAATAACTTCTGTTAGAGACACAGAAGCTACAGGGGAGAGGGTGGGAAAGAAGACTGGACACACAGACGCTCTTATTTCGTCCTTGGGGAGAGTCCGTAGGTTGACTTGCTTCACCACATTCTCACCAATGTCTCCTGCTTTTCTCTACAAGGATGGGAGGACAGCTTAAGCCAGATGTCCACACTGGGATTTCCAGGAAGACCTTTTCCCTCCTCACTCAAGTAAGGAGAGCTGGCTCTTCCTCTTCTTTCAGAGTAGATGACAGTGGCGATGACTGGCCGTACAGCAGCAACCGTGGGAGCGTGGAGGAAGGACTGAGGAATCACAGAGGCCTTGGCTTTGGGTCCTCCCCAAAGAGACCACAGCTGGCCTCGCCCTGCCTCCAGCTGCCACGCTGTAGTGAAAGTGAAAGTCGCTCAGTCATGTCTGACTCTTTGCAACCCCATGGACTACACAGTCCATGGAATTCTCCAGGCCAGAATACTGGAGTGGGTAGCGGTTCCATTCTTCAGGGGACCTTCCCAACCCAGGGATCAAACCCAGGATTCCTCACCAGCTGAGCTACAAAGGAAGCCTGTGGTGTAGAGCAAATAGCAACCCCGTATTCTCTTAAGCTACTGCATACTCAAGCGTTCAGTGTTTGCAACCAACTGCAATGAAGATGAAAGAGAAAAAGAGAGGGGCAAAGATCCAAAGAAGGAGAGAAGGGATGGAGGAAGAAATAAAGAAAAAGAAGGAAAGGGGAAGAGAAGGAAGGAAAAGGAGGGAGGGAGAAAGGGAAGGAAAGCCAGTGTGGGATTCGCTGGGTATCCCACTTATTTGGCAAGTCTATGTCATGTTACGCTCATAAAACCCACTGAAGTAGGTACCATTTTCGCCCCCACTTCACACAAGGTAAATGAGGCTCTGCCAGGGTAAGAACCTTGTCCGTGTTACATACATAAAGTGCTGTGGCCGCTGGTCCATCTGAAACCAAAGTGTGTTAGCAATGTTGCCTTTGGTTTCAAATGAAAGAGGCACAGGGGTAGGTTCTGAAGGTGGGGGGGCGGGGCGGTATTCTGTGGAGACAATATGGGTCTCAGGAAAGAGGACAGTGTAACATCGAGTTTCTGAAGCTCAGGAGCAAGAGAGCGTTTACCCAATTTTACCAGACTCTTCAAGGCAAATGAGGAAGATTGCTAGAGGAAGGAAGGTAACTGAAGGTGCTGTTAAAGATGGACAGGCTAAAGGAGCCCATGGTGAGAAGAGCAAAAGATTCTGAGCCCAGTGAGGAGCAAGCTATCATTGGCCATGCTCTTAGGGTTCAAGGTCAACAGGGTGAAGATCCGAGCAGCATTAGGAGCTCCTCTTTATGATAAACCCCAGGGAGAAATGGGGTTCATTCCGATCCCTAGAACAGCACTGTGCAAGGGGGCTTTCTGTGACAAGGAAAATGTTCCCTACCATGGGCAGAACAGGACACCAACAGGCTTGAAAAATGGCTAGTGGGACTGAGAAACTGACATGTCAATTTAAATTAGATGTTTATTTAAATAGCCACCTGATTGGGCAGCAAAGAATAAAGTGGTGGGAATAGAAGGGGAGGCAAAGAGTATGGATTCCCCTTGGTTTGATGTCAGATGTGGTGGTGGTGGTTTAGCTGTGTCTGACTCTTGCGACCCCATGGAACATAACCCCCCAGGCTCTGTGCATGGGATTCCCCAGGCAAGAATACTGGAGTGGGTTGCCATTTCCTTGTTCAAGGGAACTGCCCAACCAAGGGATTGAATCCAGGTCTCCTGCAGAGCAGGTAGATTCTTCACTGACCGAGCCACCAGAGGAGCGCTTGATGTCTGACATGAGGACATAAATCTCAAAATATGGACTGTACCAGCCTTGTTAGGGATTTGGGTTGGGGCAGATAGTGTACGGAAAGCAGATGTTCTGTGCATTTTTCTCTTGTCACTGAAAGTAAAAATATTCTTATTTCTTCCTTATCTGGAATCTTGCTTGATACATTTCTTCTCTTTCATATATTTCCAAGCTTGCTTGCTCCATGCTTTATAAGCGTAGTTAGGACTCATACTAAAAGCAACAATGCTTACCAATAATAACAAAAAATTCATCTCTCCACTTCTGGTATCCCTCCAGCTACGCCTTAACTACCTTCCCTCCTTCTGCACGTGGTCTAACTTCTCGAGAAGACGATGTGGGTATTTTATCTTTGTCCTGTATTCACTGTCAGCCCTCTGACAGTGGTCATCTGCTGAAAATATAAACATCCCCCTGAAAATATCAACGATGACAAATCCGAAGACACCACTACATTGTACTTGAGCTGCGTGTCATCACCTGCCCATATTAAACACTACCGGGAATGTTTTCTCCACTGGGGTCCACAACACAATTGACTCTGGATAGTCTCATACTTCCCCTCCGTCTCTCTTTCACACTCTTTTATCCGCTGATTCCCTTACTTTTAGGTGCTGAGTCTCGCTAGGGTTCTCTTTTGCACGTCTGGCTATCTTCCACCACAAGCATGTCCGACTGTCTGTCATTCATTGTAATAACACCAGACAGAATTAACACTTAACCGTATGTCACCCTTTGGTCCAAGCACTTTTAAAGGATTGATTCACTCCGTTTTCACAACCACCCTATCTGGCAGATAGTGCTATTATGCCCATTTTAGAGATAGAACACAAGCTCAGAGAGATTAAAAAATTTTTCCAAAGTCAAACAGCTGGTAAATTATGAGGATGGAAATTAAAATTATATTCAGTGTAGCATTAAGGTCCATTTTCTTACCTTCTTCACTGTGTGGCCTGCATCATAACTGTATTTATCCCTCACTTCTTATTTCTACAGCTATATTGTGAGCACATAGACTGGCCCATGTATGCCCATTCTGATAACCCAATATTCAGCAAAATCCCTTTATATGAGTTCCAGTCTGCTGACTGCATGAAAATTCCAGTATTTTCTCAAGCTGAACAGGGACTATATGAAGCTGTTATCTACCAGCCTAACTAATCCTTCCCGTATGAGGTGATGAGCCTTTTCAGCTATCTGCTGAAAGTGCTGCTTAGAATCCAGGTGCTCATTTCTTTTTAAAATCTATTTATTGTGGTAAAATGCACAGAACATAAAATTTACTATCTTAATCATTTTTAAGTACACAGTTCAATGGTGCTAAATGCATTCATAATGTTGTGCAAACATCACCACCATCCATCTTTGTAGCTCTTTTCACCTTGTAAAGCTGAAACTCTATACCCACTAAATAATTCCCTATTCTATCCACTCCCAGCATTTGGCAACAGTGATTCTACATTCGTCTCTATGATTTTGACTACTCTAAACATCTCATATAAGTAGATTAATACAGTGTTTGTCTTCTTGTGACTTGTTTATTACACTTAACATAATGTCTTCAAGATTTCCCTCCATGTTGTAGCATATGTCAGAATTTCCTTCCTTTTTAAGGCTGAATAATGTTCCATTGTACGTATATACCACATTTGGCTTATCCATTCATCTATTGACAGGCAACTGGGTTGCTTCCAGATTTTAGTTACTGTGAATAATGCCGCTATGAACATGTGTACAAATAGCTCTTTGAGATCCCACTTTCAATTCCTTTGGATATATAGCCAGAAGTGAAATTGGTGGATAACACAATAATTATAGTTTTGATTTTTTGAATAACAGCCATACTGTTTGCTGTAAGAGCTATACCACATTACATTGCCACCAACAATGAACAAAGATTTTGATTTCTCCACAGTCCTGCCAATAATTAATATTTTCTCTTTTATTTTTAATAAATAATAGCCATCCTAGTGATTATGAGGTTGTTGACTAAAAACAAAAATGTGCATGAGAGTTTCAAGTTAAGTTTTATTTGGGTCAATATGAGGACCGCAGCCTGGGAGGCAGCACCTCAGGTAATTCAGAAACCGTTCTAAAGAAGAATGGACTAAGGGCTGTATATATGTGATTTTGGTAAAGAGGGCGTACCTATAATCAAGCTCATTTGTGTTTTAGAAAGTTTCTATTGGTCCTGTGAAGCTTCTGCTAGTCACAAGAAACAGTTGTCACCATGAGGAATTTTAATTCTTTTCTAGGTTTCTAGATATGAGGAGATATAAGAATTGGGCTCATAAAATCATCTCCTGAGAATATCTATCTGAAGACTTGTCCTGCGAGCTTTCCCAGAATAGAGTGCCTTGTTTCTGCCCTCCATCCTGAGCTCTTGAGAGCGTGCTGAAGGCCAGCAGCTGTAGCAGCCCAGGATTTGACCCTTATAGAGGCGGATGGCAAGAACCCGAGGCACGAGCCTATTTGTGTTGACAACGTGTTCTCTCACTGCCATTTTGATTTGCATCTCCTTAATTATCAATGATGTTCCATTGATCTTTTTATTGGCCCTATGTAGAAATGCCTATTCAATCCTTCGACCATTTTCTAATCAGTTTGTTTCTTATTGTTGAATTTTAGGAGCTCTCGTTATACTTTGTATATTAATCTCTTATTAGTTACATGATTTGCAAATATTTTTCCCATTCTGTAAGCTGCCTTTTTACTTTGCTGATATTGTCTTTTGATACACAAATTTTAAAATTTCCACTGGGTTCAATTTGTCTCTCTTTTTTTTCCTTTTTTTTTTTTTCTCCTTCTGTTGACTGTGCCATGAAATCATTGTTTGTAGAATCCTTTTCTTCCCACTCAGTGCTACACTTTGTTTCCTGGTCCATAATGAATCTTCAGTGAATGTTTGATGATTAGCCAAATGAACGCAGTTACCCCTTCTTATCACTGACTCACCACTTTGGTTTAGTAACAAGACAGGGAAGTGCCTCCAAGAAAGAACTTAAAAATAACCCCCCTTCTTTCTCACTCATTGGAACAGTCCTGAAATTCTTCTCATCTAGACATGGCTTTTTTCCCCATTTGAGGGAGAAAAATGCCACCCTGGAGGTTATTTCCCCGTGATAAAAATGCAGTTGGCAACTCAGGAAAAGAAGGGTGGGGCTCCAGGGGGAAAATAGAACACCCAGAAGCAACAACATTCAGAGATACTTCATTCCAGCTTCATCCCCTGCTGCACCCACTTCAAGAATGTCTTCAAGCCTAGCAGTTATTAGAAAACATGTGAAGGTCCCAGAAAATGTGCAATTTCTCATGAAAATACAGTCTCTGTGTATTTTCTAGAGCACAGTGAAAGTTTCAGACTTTACTTTCTATTCTTGGGAACAAAATGGTGGGGGAAAGTTGGGGCCTTTGTTGATTCCCCACAAGCAATGAAAACAATTTTGAAAATAAAAAGCACAATATCTTGCAAACGTTGTGTAATTAACTATGAACCAGGAAAATAAAGTCATATGCTCATCTCATGAATTGGAGCTCTTCCTAATTATTGAGCAACAGTTATTTACA
Source organism: Ovis aries (assembly GCF_016772045.2). Taxonomy (NCBI): domain Eukaryota; kingdom Metazoa; phylum Chordata; class Mammalia; order Artiodactyla; family Bovidae; genus Ovis; species Ovis aries. The sequence goes on from NC_056060.1 coordinate 95,094,010, forward strand.
AAGGATACTGCTTCTTGTGTGGGTAGCATGTATATGAAGCCACCTCAGTAATTCTTAAAACTACTACAAATTATGACACAGGCTAATATTATATTGTTCTAAGTGCATTACGTACACTAACCCATAGCTAAATAAATTAAACACTAACATACAGAGGACCTTTCAAGTAAATCATCTAGTTGATAGTTTTTAATGCTTATCATTGTATGGATGGTGAAACTAAGGTCTGGAGTGGTTTAGGCTCTTCTTCTTAGTCCTGTAACTTGTGACTGTGAGAGCTAAAGATTCAGGGCATCTGGAACCAACATCACTGAATGCAAAAGAGCCCTGTGGGGTGAGGCCTCCAGCCTTGAAGTTGCTGTCTCACCTCCCACAGTTCTGTTCATGGAGGCTGAATCCTAGATATTGCACCCTTGTGGAAAACCCTTCCTGTTTTGAACGTGAAACCACTCCTGGTGGCTCCTGGAGAAATGGGAAAAGGTAACGGCATTCTTAGTTCCTGGGCCAGACCTGGGTTATGTAGTCCAGCAACTGGATGCAGCTTCCCTGATGGCTTCGCAGGTAAAGAGTCTGCCTGCAATGCAGGAAACATGGGTTCAATCCCTGGGTTGGGAAGATCCCATGAAGAAGGAAATGGCAACCCACCTTAGCATTCTTGCCTGAAAAATCCCCTGGACAGAGGATGCAACCCTGGTGGATTACAGCCCAAAATATCACGAAGAGTCAGACATAACTGAGCAGCTGAGCATGAACGCACGCAACTGAATGTAACTTAACCAGGACAAAATATTAGTTTAAAAAGTCTCTCAGGAGAAGCTAGACTTAGACTTTGAGCAATGTGGCCACGCATTGATTACACAAGGTGAGGGAAGTCAAGGAAACTTAGGAAAGTAAAATAGTCACAGAAGGGAGTGCTGGAAATGTGATAGTATTAACGGAAAAAAAATAAAAACTGTTCAGCCAAGCGGTTTTGTTTGTTGTAAACAATGAGTGTGCTTAAGATTAGACCCGTGCTATACGCTCTTGGAGGAATGAAGAAGGCTAAGGACAACAGGATCACTGAGCCCTCAGAGCTAAGGTAGAATTGTGGCGGGAGATGCTCATAAAAGAAGATTAAAATCACATATACTGTGGAGGCTCAAAATCAATGAAATGTTTGAGTTGCATATTCAAGCAAAAACAAACAAAATGTCAAGAGTTCTGTTGCCTGATCGGCTTTGGAAGCCTCAGATCTAAAGTGGGCAAGCTTACATGCTCTGCATTCAATTACTGCTCAGAACTCTCTTTAACCTTCAAAACAAACAGGGCGTTTTGCAGAAATCCGGACAGCAGGGAGGGAAGGCTCATGTGTGTTCCATCTGATATGGCACTAGACGCTCAGCTGTATGAATCCTGCTATCAAACAAAAGAGCCGGCTGCAGCAGTGTCGTCCAAAATCTGGAGTCCTTTCCAGCTTGAAGTCTCAGAAACCTTTGCAAGAAGTGAGTTTATTTTCAATGAAAATAAGATTCAGGATAGAAGGGGAAAAAAAAAAAAAAAAAAAAACCTTGCCTTGTATTTGTTTAGATACCCAAATAAAATAATCTCACTTCCTAGTGGATGTGTTTCGGATGTGGGCAATGGGAACAAAGGAGGAAGAGGTGAGAAGAGGAAGAAGAAGAAAAGAAAGAGTGGGAAAAAAAAGATATGAGGGAGGAAAGAAGATGTGGAAGAGAAAGAGAAGATTCAGAGGCCCTTCTTGGGCTCAGATATTTTACATATATTATCTCAGTTAGCCTCACAACTCCCGTGAGAGGTGGGCTCTGTAATTACACGCATCTAGAGAAAAGGAGAAGGCAATGGCACCCCACTCCAGTACTCTTGCCTGAAAAATCCATGGACAGAGGAGCCTGGTAGGCTGCAATCCATGGGGTCGTGAAGAGTCGGACATGACTGAGCGACTTCACTTTCACTTTTCACTTTCATGCATTGGAGAAGGAAATGGCAACCCACTCCAGTGTTCTTGCCTGGAGAATCCCAGGGACGGGGGAGCCTGGTGGGCTGCTGTCTATGGGGTCGCACAGAGTCGGACACTGAAGCCACTTAGCAGCAGCAGCAACAGCAGCAGAGAAGAGGAAAGCAAGGCTTTCAGGTGGTGCCCATGGTGTCAAAGTTGGCAAGAATTAGAGCCAGACCTCCCATCCAACTCAGTCTGACACCAAATTCCAGGTTTTCAAGATCAGCTCAGAGATCAGGGGAATTTTCACTTTTGTCCCGATTACCTAAGATCGACACATAACTGCCACACATTGAGTGTATCAGCGCTCCCAGACCAATGACTTCTTAGTGGGGGAAAGTTTGGGGAAAAAAAACATTTTAATTTATTTGTTAATTGCAGGATAATCACTTTACAGAATTATGTTGTTTTCTGTCAAACCTCAACATGAATCAGCCACGGGTATACAAATATCCCCTCCCTTTTAAACCTCCCTCTCATCTCCCTTCCCACCCCATCACTCTAGGTAACCAGGTATTTCATACGTGCTATGGGTAAACAAAATAAATTATGATTTAAAGGAAAAAAAAATGTCCTTTTTTGCTCCAGTTCCACTCAACTGTCGACTTGAAGGTGGTACAGTCATTTAAATTCTCACATAAAGAGATAAGAAATGTATAAGCCCTTGAGGAAGCAAGAAAAGGAAGGAAGGGATTTTTACAGGGAAAATATCACCTACTAGTTTAAAACTGCAAACCTAAAGGGTTACATTTCCAGTGGCTTCCAAGACAGGAGTCTCTGTTTCCTTGTATTTGAGAATGATTAATGAATTGACCTCCTGTGTGCCACTTTGAAAACATACCAAATGTGCTTAGTTTGGCAGACTAGTAGAGGAAGGACTATTCACACAGAACAAAAAGGGCTGCTGTTTGCCAGTAGCTATTAACTCGTGGCTATATCAACACTTGCGCTGTTAACAATAATCTTATCCAAGAGTCTATTCTTGTAGAACCTCGGGGGTTGAAGAAATATTTTATTGGCAGCATCCCTAAGCCTATAAGTAGCAATATGTTTTGACAGAATGAAGCCACACAATTCTCACCTAGTCTTGGGTTGACTTTCTTAGGAGATAGTCTGAGGCTGAAAATAAAACGCGTATCCGCTTCTCTGCTCCTAAGAAATAGGCTTTACACTCAAACCCTGTTGTTTCAATTTCTTTCAAATTTTTCAGTACTCATGGATTCTCTAAACTTATACCTTCTAGTCTTCTGACCCAAGCAGTTTTTAACCTATGCTCACAAAAGCTCTTGACAATGTTGATGGACTCTCAAGATTACTTCTATTTTGTGATCAACTACTATTGAAACACTTCCTCTTATTGTCATATACTGGCTCTTCATTTGCCAAGAAACTACAAACCTCTACTCAAATTGGACATTCTTTGGTCTTGAAACAATGCCTAGAGCTAGAACAGAGAAAACTGGGTTTAGGGGCAAGCTAAGTTTGTAATAGAAATTGGAAAAAAAATAACCCAGAGCTCAGGTAGAACATTCTATTGGGTATTAATCATTTCTGTCTACTGGGTCCAGCAGGAGGTGCAGAGGATAAGTGTTAATGAGCAGGCAAGAGTAGGTCCTTAGCAATAAGCTGTTCATGAGTCTGGCAATTTGTTCATTCTATCTGATAAAGCTAAGAGTGGGCTGTCTACGCTTAGTCGTGTCCAATCCTTTGCGGCCCCATGGAATGTAGCCTTCAGGTCTCCTCTGTCCAGGGGAATTTTCAGGCAAGAATACTGGAGTGGGTTGCCATTTCCTCCTCCAGCAGATCTTCCTGACCCAGGGATCTTACCCATGTCTCTTGCATCTCCTGAATTGGCAGGTAGATTCTTTTACTACTGTGCCACCTGAAAATCCCTCTCTATCTAATAATCTATAGCCATAGTTACAAGTTCTAACTTCTTGTGATTTTTTTTTCACACAATTGTGTTTAAATATCCTCTAAGCACTGATAACATGCTGATAACCCTGCTAGGTACTGAGGCAAAAAAATACAGTGGGATGAGTTTCCTGCCACCAAGGGGTGAGAGATAAGAGTATAATGAGTGATGTGAGAAAGGTAGGCAGATGGTGCTATGGAAACAGAGACATGGAGCATTCCACCCAAAAGAGGGGGCAGGACAGGATGAGACATCTCAGCTGTGTTTTAAAAGATACAAAGACAGAAAAAAACACATACAGATATGAAGAAAGGGTGGTAAGGTCAGAACTGTAAGAGATGCTTAATGAGGTGTAAGCAGTTCCACAGAATTGGAACAAAGCTGTATGGATTGAAGGTGAGGAGTTATACCATCATGTGATGTATTGACAAGAAACGAAATTGGAAAGGGAACTCAGAAGCTTCCAGATTCAAAGAGTGGTTCCGTCGCGCTAAATGGCTTTGGGCATATTACTTGTGACAGACTTTATTTTGGGGGCTCCAAAATCACTGCAGATGGTGACTGCAGCCAGGAAATTAAAAGACACTTGCCCTTTGGAAGAAAAGCTATGACTAACCTAGACTGCATATAAAAAGCAGAGACATCACTTTGCTGACAAAGGTCTGTCTAGTTAAAGCTATGGTTTTTCCAGTAGTCATGTATGGATGTGAGAGTTGGACCGTAAAGAAAGCTGAGCACTGAAGAATTGATGCTTTTGAACGTGGTGTTGGAGAAAACCTTGAGAGTCCCTTAGACTGCAAGGAGATCCAACCAGGCAATCCTAAAGGAAATCAACTCTGAATGTTCATTGGAAGGACTGAGGCTAAAGCTGAAGCTCCAATACTTTGGCCAGCTGATGCGAAGAACTGATTCATTGGAAAAGACCCTGATGCTGGGAAAGATTGAGGGCAGGAAGAGAAGATAGAGGATGAGATGGTTGGAGGGCATCACTGACCTGATGGGCATGAGTTTGAACAAGCTCCAGGGGTTGGTGATGGACAGGAAAGCCAGGTGTGCTGCAGTCCATGGGGTTGTAAACAGTCAGGTATGACTGAGTGACTGAACTGGAAGCAACAGTTAGAACTGATATTACTTGTACTTAATTATTCTTTTAGCAAATATTACATGGTGCATATTATATGGTATGCATATTATATGGTGCATATATTATATGCTGACTGATGATATATATATAGTGAGAAAGTGGCAAAGAGGACTGATGAGATATTATGACTACTTGAATCTCTGATGCAAAAGAGGTGCTGAATTTTATCAATTATAGTCCCCAGCAGGATGGCCATGGCTGCCCTCTTTCCACTTGGTGGAAATGACTGCGTGGTTGCAGCCTAATACTGGAGGACACCTCCTTCTAGGAGCCCTGCCTTCACGATGCCACTCTCTTTTGAATGCAGCGCCTTCTCATAGATGTCTCCAGGAGAAAAGAGGCACAGCATAAGATTACCCTATAGACAGTCTAGTCTTTGTTCTGCCACGTTAATTGTCCTCAGAAAAATTATTTAATTTCCACATGTGTTTGTTTGATGACTTCCAGGAGGTGGATTGCACACGGCACTCTTTCAGATCAATTCAGCTCTTAATTTATTGGTTCCTTAAAGAAAAGCCCATGGATTCGCTTCTGTTCAATTCACAAACTTTTTTACAAACATCAAAAATCTGTACCGCTCTCAGCAAAATATCCAGAGTGAATAAGGAGTCAAATGTTTGGTGGGAAAATTAATCATGGCTAAAATTCGCTGAGCATTTACCAAATGGTAAAACCTTCATCTGATGCTGGGAAAGATTGAGGGCAGGAAGAGAAGACAGAGGATGAGATGGTCAGGAGGGCATCACTGACCTGATGGGCATGAGCTTGAACAAGCTCCAGGGGTTGATGATGGACAGGGAAGCCAGGTGTGCTACACTCCATGGGGTTGCAAAGAGTCAGATATGACTGAGTGACTGACCCTCATTACAAGCATGTGAGGTAGTCACTAGCCTCACCACTATGCAAATGAGCTATCCAAGTCACAAAGAGTTTGGGTTATTTGTCCAGAATAACAGAGCTAGTAAAGGTAAAACTGCCTTCATACGCTTGTTCTCTACATCTGTATCTCTATTTCTGCTTTGCAAATATGTTCATTTGTACCATTTTTCTAGATTCCACATTAATGAAGGTGGGAGGAGTTGGAGGAACTGGGGGTAGGTGATTGGGATTGACACGTATACACTCGTAATGCTATATATAAAATGGAAACTGATGAGAACCTGGATAGCCCAGGGAACTCTCTTCAGTGCTCTGTGGTGACCTAAATGGGAAGGGAATCCCAAAAAGAGGGGATATGTGTACATATATATATAGCAGATTCACTTTGCTGTACAGCAGAAATTAACACAGCATTGTAAAGCATCTATACTTCAATAAAAATTAAAAGCAAGCAAAACAAAACTAGTTTTGACTCCAGGTAGTCTGGGTCTGGCTTTGTATTCTAAATTCCTACCCCATATCTTCTATAATCAGGAAATAATTTGGCATGACTGAGGCTTAAAGGTGGTAAAGAAAGGAAAATGAAATGAGAAGAGGCGAATAAAGCCAGCGTGTAAGGCCTTGAATACTGTGCTAAGGAAGAAAGACATTTGAATGCAATTGAGGAAGTAGTCTGGGCATAAGAGAGACTCCAGTAAAACAGTTATGAGAAGGGATGGCAGAGGAAACTGCATTGCTAAGGAGACATGGAGACAATAGAGAGTGGTGGGGACTCCAGAGAAATGAGAGACCTGGCATTTGAGGGGCAATGCGCCAGGTGGTGCTGGTGGTAAAGAACCCGCCTGCCAATATATGAGACATAAGAGACGTGAGTTCGATTTTGGAGTCAGGAAGATCCCCTGGAGGAGGCGATGGCAACCCACTCCAGTATCCTTGCCTGCAGAATCCCATGGACAGAGGAGCCTGGTGGGCTAAATCCATAGGGTCGCAAAGAGTCAGACCCAGCTGAAACGACTCAGCATGCACTCGTGTGAGGATAGCAAACCAGCCCAGCGTAGAAAGGCAGCCCAATGCTACCAGTTGCTCTTTTTCAGCAAAAAAAAACAGTAAATGCCAGAAGTTAATTCCTTAAATTATTAAATGTTGACCAATGCATATATTTTAAACACCAAGGACCAAACAAAACACGCCTCCTGACCAGATGCAGCTACAGGCGCCAGATTGTAATAATTGGAAGACATCTGTTCTTTAAAAAAACAAAAAGTTCATTTGATTTTTTCTTTTTTTATACTTTGGAAGCAATGTAATCACATTAACATTTAAGAAAGTTAAATCCAGTGGTAATATAGAAAAGAGTGGAGCAGGAAGGCCAGTCAGAAGATTATTGCAATAGGAAAAAGATGACAAAGTCTTGGGCAGTGGCTGTGAGGAGATTGAGGCATGAAAGAGTTTTCAGAGTAAAATCAAACCATTAAATGTGGCTGAAGACAAGAAAGAAGGTACCCGTGATAATCCTGAGCTGCCTAGTTCTGGTGATTAGAGGAAAGGTAATGTATCAGTGGAGACAAGAAACTTAAAAGGAAGAGCACATATCTGGAGGAAAATAGTGAGCTCAGTTTAAGAAGTGTTGAAATAGAGGTGAGGAAGCATTCAAATAGTATCAAGCTCCTCTCAGCTTTTCTATTGTAAAAAATAATCATCCCTTAGATTAAGCCAACTCTGATCCACTGATCACAATTGCTTCTTTGGAAGTACTAAGAATTTCTATAATTGCTAAAAACTGTTTATTCTTGTGAGCTTTAAGCACAAAATCAATAATCGACAAGAATTAGTAAAAGCAGAATCGTAAACAGGATTATCGTTAAAGAATTTGCTCAACATTCCTTTGTGTTTATACTTTAGTTTCTTGAACGCATACAAATATATATGCACCAGAATACATTTATTCATTCAATAAACATTTTGTTTATTCTACCCAAAAGGCATGGTGCTGGCCAGTGCTAAGAAAGTCAAAGGGGAAAGACACAGTCCCTGACTAGAAGCAGCTCAGCATCTGATGACAGGTAAATAAATAATCATAATATGAAACAAAAATTGCCAAAAGAGAAGAAGGTAAATGTAACTGGAAGACTCTGAAAGTTATACAGTTGAGGAGTAACAGATGAAGGTCTTGTTAAATGAAGCATGTCTTCTAAACCCTGCTGAGAAATATTCCTTATTGACCTGGTGAAACCCACAATATTTCTCTGAATCTCCAAACGTTTACCCTTTAGCACAAGTTCTTTTTAAAAAGCAGCTCCAGCTTCTGAGTGATAAAACTAGAAGTTATTCTAAAATCAATATTTTAACAATATCAAGCAGTATCTCATAGAACAATGTTTCCATTCTCCATAGTAAATGTGCTGGAGAATGATTGCCCCCCCCCACCCCCCACAAATCTTTAATTTCATGTGTAGCTCATGACATTTTTTCTTTAAACCTGCTACATCTTCCCTCTAATGGGTTCAGGAGTTCCAAAACCTTCATAGGTGTTACCATGGTGATAAAGATGCTTGCATTTTTTTTTTAGTTTTTTTTTTAATTTTTTTAATTTTAAAATCTTTAATTGTTACATGTGTTCCCAAACATGAACCCCCTCCCACCTCCCTCCCCATAACATCTCTGTGGGTCATCCCCATGCACCAGCCCCAAGCATGCTGTATTTTAAACTGCACTATACTTGGCTGCTTCCCAGGCAGCTCCGTGGTAAAGAATCCACCTGTCAATGCAAGAGACGCAGGAGACACGGGTTCAGTCCTTGGGTTGGGAAGATGCCCTGGAGAAGGAAATGGCAACCGACTCCAGTATTCTTGCCTGGGAGATCCCATGGACAGAGGAGCCTGGTGGGCTACGGTCCATGGGGCCGCAAAAGAGCTGGACATAACTGAGTTATTCAACAACAAAACGCATGGCTGCAGCTTAATTAATATTAACTCAGGACTACTTTAGTCTCCTTTTATACCATATCATTTACAGAACTCAGAGTGTATGAGGCCTCTCCAGGAGTACATGTCCCTTGTGATTTTTCACTCTTACTGGGACAGACAGACTCTACCAAGGAAGACAGTCTTGAGATGACAGCAGTGGGGAAGCTCCTGTAATTTTATTTGGCCTTTGGGTTGTGGGAGGGGATGCTCACCCTTCTACCATATAGAGCACCAGGTTCAGAGCTGGCACTTCCCTGATGAAATGGAAGGAAGTCATGTTGCACTCCGTGAGGGAAGCAAATATTTTTTACGGAAGAGAGTACGAAGGGCATTTCGGTAACTCTCCAAGTCACACAGTTCATGGACTTCAACTCAAGTATCACAGATCCTGACTCAAAGTCCAGTGATCTTTTCTTGTTCTTTTTCTTCCACTATTTTATTAAATACACAAATATTGACCAATAAACCCTTCAGTAGGATTGACTTCTGACCACAATGTGAGGAGCTCTGCTGACCTGTTCCCCAGTGGCGCTAATGAAAATCATTTCTAAAAGCAATGATTTAAAGCCAGTGATGCAGGTATCATTGTTATTATCCCTTTTTTTTTTTTTTTTTTTTACAAATAAGGAATGGAGGCACAGGAAGTTAGGTAAGTTGCCCAAGATCATGTGTAAAAGCTCAGCTATGAACCTACTTGGTTGGTTGTAGAGCACAGTCTTGGAGTAGAGGAGTAGAGATGGGGAACACATTTTAAATTATTTATTCAGAAGGGAAAAGAGTATAAATGAGATACTGATGGAAGTGATAAACTCTCCCTCCCTGCACTGTTGGAATTCCTAAAGAAGACATGGGCTTCCAGATGTGAGAGCACATAACACCTGACATGTAGCAATGCCAATTTATCCGTTTCTAATCTTTTTTCTCATTCCTCCTTCCAAAGATTGAAATGGATTTTTACAAAGTTGAGAAAGTTCACAAAATGAAAGACTTTATGTATACAGTAAGGATGTGAGATGGAAGTGTTAGTATCTCTGCCAACTGGGCATGTCAGCCTTAGTATGAAAGGTATACTATGTATGGTAACTACGGTTATCAATAGGGCTTCCCACGTAGCTCAGTGGTAAAGAATCCACTTGCCAATGCAGGAGACATGAGTTTGATCCCTGGGTCAGGAAGATTCCCTGGAGAAGGGAATGGCAGCCCACTCCAGTACTCTTGCCTGGGAAATCCCATGGGCTATACAGTCCACGGGGTCAAAAAGAGTCACACCTGAGTGATCATGCACACTTCGGTTACCAAGAGAAAACATAACAGCAAAATCCAGATTCTGCAGAGAACTCTTCTAATAATCTGTATCACAGCTCATGAGATCCTCGTACACAGGAAGGTAAACAGGTAGCAAGGAGTGGATGAGCAAATGACTCACAGCAGAGTGCTATTTTTGTTACTTGGAGAAAAGGGAGCTGCTGCTCTGCTGAATATTTACACCCCCTCCCCACCCCCACCCTTGGAAGGATTCTTTCCTCTACTCTTGGCCCCTTGGAGGGAAAAGGGCGTCAGACACAACCCTTAGAGGGTGCCAACCATGCCCTAAGGGTGGGAGATACAGGTGACAGGGGTCTGACATTTATCCTAAAAATTAAAGGGAAAAAGAGGGCAGTCCAAAAAAAAAAAAAAAAAGTGACTGCAGGAATCAGGAATGAGCCTTTAGTCCAGGAGTCTGTCAAAGTAATGCAGGCCTGAGTACTGCCCATGGGCCAGATGTGGCTGTGTTTTATTCTTGCCCTGGAAGTTTCTTTAGAAACGAACGGGTCTCCAACAGGGAGAGGTCTGTATGGAATGGAGCTCTGGGAAATCAGTGGCTAACAGGAGAAATCACAAATATCCATGAACCAAACGTTGGAAGAACTTCTCAAAGGAAAATGGAAGGTGTCCATTTCACACATCTCACAGGACAGAGCACAGAAAGCTGTCCTAAGACCTCATTCAAAAGCCAGACATTGTTGCTCATTTTATTCTCCCCTTCCTGCCCTCTGCACCTGTGGGAGTGGGAGAAAGAGGCAGCAAAGCAAAGAGGACAGCAGCTACTTGAGGGAGGGAACAGGATTTTCTGCAGAGAGAAAACTAAATTACTAATATCTAGGATTGAATATGTGAAGGTCTGAGCTGCTAGTTTGGTGGAGTTTTCACCTGTCTTTGTTTTTACCTTAAAGTAACCATAGGGCTATTTACTTCCAAGAGTAAATAGAATAATTGCAACTGATTTTTGTCCTATGGATGTCAATAAACTAATTGTATTTAAATAAGCTATAATGAGACAAATTGAGACAATTATACAATTGCATTTTGATCTAATCTCAAAAATCATGGTACTTAAATATGTCAGGTTAATATACTCATGTATGAATATATGTGTTTGGCTCTTTATAGTTGTTGATTCTGAGAAGAAATAATATATTTATTCAATAATGAAAGAACATTTTTTACCCTCTACTTATTTCCACCCAATGTAAACTTTTTATTTTTTTTTTAATTGGGGGATCATTGCTTTACAATATTGTGCTGGTCTATGCTGTCCATCAACACTAATCTGTCATAATACCATATATAATATGCATAATTACAGATAGATAGATATATTTTCTCCCTTTTCAGCTGCCCTCTGCATGCCAGCACTCTAGATTGCCACAGACACCTAGACTGGGCTCCCCAGACTTAGTTCTGGGGGGCTCTGAGGTCACAGACTGGCTGGTTTGAACCCTAGATTAGATGCTTACAAAGTAAGATTAAGCCTCTTACTTTGAGCTTTGGCAAACAATATCATAACTTGTACAGTTTCATCTGCAAAACTCAGTTTTGTGATTTGTAGTATCAAAGGCTAATAGCACCTACTTCAGAGAATTCATCAGGTGAAATCTTTCACAGAAGGACCAGACTAGAGTAGGCTCTTAATAAATATCGGTGAGCAATTAATACATTTTAGTAAGCACTCAATAAATATTAGCTGCAGTTGCTAGCAGAACTTTTATAATTTTTATGATGAAAAGAGGTATGTCTATGTAAATTCTTAAAAGTACATTACAATAAAAAGGGAGATATACATGACTGAAATATTGTAAGTAAGTAAGTGTTAGTTGCTTAGCCATGTGCAACTCTTTGTGACCCCATGGGCTGTAGCCTGCCAGGCTCCCCTGGCCATGGGATTCTCCAGGCAAGAATACTGGAGTGGGTTGCCATTCCCTTCTCCAGGGAATTTTCCTGACCCAGGGATTGAAACCAAGTCTCCCACATTATAGGCAGACTGTCTAAGCCAGCTACTAAATATGGAAAATTATTCAGAGTCTTTTAGAGGGAGAATGCAGCAAAAATGTAGCTTCAGCAAGATGAAGAGGCTATAAAAAAATAAATAATTTCAATTGTAGTGGTGAAGGAAGAAAGGAAAAACAGAGCAAATAAAACACCTTGTGGTGATCAGAAGGAATAGAAAATAGAAAGAAAAGAAGAAAAAAACAGAGCTTCTGCTGAAGGAAGTAGAGTGTACATTAGAGAGTTTTCGGGAAGTTTATAGAGAAGAAAGGGGATGATAGAGAGAAAAGGAAAAAAAAGAATACAGCATGAAAAGGAAGGAAGCACAAAAAGAAAAGGTAGTTCATAATAAATGAAACTCAATTACAAAATAATAAACAAAGAGGAAAGTAAGAAGATATATTGTGCTTCATGAATATAAAGAACCTGTCAGTTCTGAGGAATCATGGAAAGGGAAGAAGAGGTTTTATATAAAATCATGAAGCACAAGTCAGATAAATATAAGCATTATTGTTATCATTGTTTAGCTGCTAAGTCACATCTGACTCTTTTGCAACCCATAGACTGAGCCCACCAGGCTCCTCTGTCCATGGGATTTTTCATGCAAGAATACTGGATTGTGCTATTATTTCCTTCTCCTGGGAATCTTCCTGACCTAGGTATTGAACCCAAGTCTCCTTCACTGGCAGGCAGGTTATTTTTTACCACTGAGTCACCTGGGAAGCCGCAAGCATAGGCATATCAGAACTAAAAAAAAGATCATGAAATCAGATAATTAAAACACAGAGGTCAGAGTTAAAGCCTTTGGAGCCCAAAATAAATAAACTGTCTTGACAGTGAGTCTAGGAAATGAGGAATAGTTGTGCCAAAAGTAACTCTATTTGGAACCATCACAAGGAGTATAGACATTTGAGAAGTAAATGAACTCTGAGTCAGATGACTCCAGATGTAAATTGTGAGAAAAAAGAGATTTAACTTTGTAGCCGGTGCTGCAGCCCTCTCCCCTCTCACCCCCTGCCGATGGTCCTGAGACACACAAGTGGAGAGATTACTCAAGGAGACGTCTCCTTTCCTTCAGTATGAGAAGGGAAAATGGTCACATTTGGAAGGACTATAGATTCTTTAAAAATAAAAATCTGATAGGACTAAAAACAACTGAAACTAAACAAAGGAGGCAAATATAAATGTTGTTGTTCCGTCGCTAAGTCCTGGCTGATTTTTGTGGCCCCAGGGACTGCACCCTGCAGCATGCAATCAGTCTGATGTGGACACAGAATTTATAATGTTTGCATGTTTGCACCCACAGAGAGACTGGAAAATGCTCGTAAAGAATGAGTCCCAGGGTGGCTATGGTTTATGTGTAAGGGGAAAGTTTGCCTTTTCAGATCATTACTCTAATGGCTTCCCTGAAAGCTGGATCAATTGGAAAGGTATTCAGAGATGAAGGCATTCCCACAGGACCGGGAGGTGGTTCAAATACCAGAGGAAATATCAAGGTGAGAAGGCGTCCTCTTTGTCAGAACATCAGAGTCTAGAGGAGTCACTCTGAGAAAAAAGAGTGAAGCAAAAAGAATTAATAGCAGCCAAGACACTTTCCGTTTTAAATTCATTTAATGAGAGCAGTGGGGGGAAAAAAACAAAGAGGAGAGATTGGAGCAAAATCAGAGAGCAAAATGAGGACCGTTTATGTCAATAGGTTCAAAGTGAAAGAAAAAGAAATAAAGTCAAAAATACAGGAACTCCACAAACATTATGTTCATGAACGGAGGAGACTGTGGTGAGCTTAAAAATCAAAGCAGATGGCAAGAAATGATGTAAAAAAAGAGAAACTGGATAATTGGTGGTGGTTGAGTTGCTAGGTTGTGTCTGACTCTTGAAACCCCATGGGCTGTAGCCCGCCAGGCTCCTCTGTCCGTGGGATTTCCCAGGCAAGAATACTGGAGTGGGTTGCCATTTCCTTCTCCAGGGGATCTTCCTGGCCCAGAGACTGAACCTGGGTCTCCTGCATGACAGGCAGATTCTTTACAAACTGAACTAACTAATTCCAATGGGATTTCCCATTGGATAATGAAGTTATTTCAATTTTAACAAAATATTTTTAAAGAAAAACGTGAATATTTACTAGGAAAGTCAAAGATGAAGAACTAATTGGTTCAGTGTGAGATTCACTCCACAACCTGCAGACTGGGCAATCAGTGAGTTGATAAAGAAAATTGTCCTAGGTTCAGTATCTGGCATTCAAGCAGACATTCTAGTCCAGTTAAAAAGTCATTTGAGTAAAACTGAAACAGGCAGCCCAATAAAGGGAAGATTCCTATGACAGTGTTTTTACAGGCTGCTTGGGGAGGTATAAAAAACTCAAAGTGGCAAGCATCACTGCGCTGATTAAAACAGTTTTGCTGGGAATGATGCTGTTGTAACAAAAAATGTGTCGTGGCCCATGCAGTCTTGGGTCAGAAGGTACTGGGTGGACGGTCGTCTGGTATCATGACAAGGAGAGCATTGCTAAGGTTACTCTTTACCCTTTAGGTCAAGAAAATCTTGCAGGGAGGTGATATGATAGTTCAGTTGGGAAATCATAGGAATGAGATATAGAGCAGGTGTATAACCGTCATCCAGCAAAGGTAGAAGCTAAATTACAAATGTTAAGTGAATCTAATTTTTCCTGTGGTCATGTATGGATGTGAGAGTTGGACTGTGAAGAAGGCTGAGCGTGGAAGAATTGATGCTTTTGAACCGTGGTGTTGGAGAAGACTCTTGAAAGTCCCTTGCACTGCAAGGAGATCCAACCAGTCCATTCTGAAGATCAACCCTGGGATTTCTTTGGAAGGAATGATGCTAAAGCTGAAGCTCCAGTACTTTGGCCACCTCATGCGAAGAGTTGATTCATTGGAAAAGACTCTGACGCTGGGAGGGATTGGGGGCAGGAGAAGAAGGGGACAACCGAGGATGAGATGGCTCGATGGCATCACGGACTCGATGGACGTGAGTCTGAGTGAACTCCAGGAGTTGGTGATGGACAGGGAGGCCTGGTGTGCTGCGATTCATGGGGTCGCAGAGAGTCGGACACGACTGAGCAACTGAACTGAACTGAACTGAAAGTGAATCTAAGTGCTTTGTCCTTCAGGTTGAAATCTTCAGAGTTTTTGCAAAGGAAGCAAAAAAATGTCTCATTTGCAAGAAAAGAAATGTAAAGATGAAAAGAGACAATGATAAGCCAGATGGGTCCAGTCACATCTCATGCAGCTGAGAACATTCTGGAGATAATGAAAACAAAAGAGATGAGAAAATTTTAAATAGGTGACAAGCACACAGCAAAATATGGACCAAAGCACAACCCAATAAAAGAGAAGGAAGGAAAGCTGTATTGAAGACGCACAGGATGACAGCTGATCTTTATGCCTCTCGTTCAGATTTCACAATCAAATTATAAAACATATGACATGTCCATTTTACAAATTAGAAAATCGAGCATTAGGCAGGTTAAGTAACATGCCCAAGGTCACACAGCAAGCAAACGTACAGATGAAACTAAGCTCACTGGCTCTCTTACTCCTAAGCCTTTATCTACACACCGTTGCTTTTCAAAACAAAGGCATAAAAGTGAGAAATAAAGGGAAATACAATTCTATTGAGGCTGTATAGTTGAAGGATGGGCATATTGTCTGTAGAGCATGAGGCAGCAACAAATTTAAAAAAAATGGAAAAGAAAGAAATGTTGGCACGATTTCCACTTGTCAGTTAAAAGACAGTCCTCTGCAATATTATGTAAAGTGTATCTGACCACCAGACTGTTTGGGAGCTGAAATATGTGTCAAACACCCAGGCGAGCAGCACAGAGCTGCAATTTTGAGCTAGAATTCTTGTTAGGGAAATAATTCTTTCTGAATAATACGTAATTAAAGTTGATTAAGTGTTACTTGACTTCTCTTTTGTGGCTATTCAAATATTTCATTGTCACTGCGCATAATTAAAGGAGCAGCTTTCCTTAAAGTATGTCACTGGGGAGTAAAGATAGATGCACTCTCCTCACTCAAAGATCACTCTGAGAATGGAATACCAGGGATGTTTTTCTTCCTTGAGGAATCTGGAAGGTCATTGGAGGATTTACAGTAGAGGACAGCACCTCCTTTTTTATCCCCTTGATGAAATGATGCCTACACTTAGATTACAAAGGCAAGCTACATCTTTTCAAGTTCCAGGGGCACACAGTTAAACAGTAAAACTGATGAAATGAAAACTAACATAGAATGAATTTTAAAATATATTTTATTAGAAAAAATAACAAGTATTTAGTAAAGTAAGGGGCTCCCTTTGTACAGTTCCACTTTTGTAAAATGATTATGAATGCAATAAGATGAAATTCTGCCTGGGACATATGAATGTTATATGGTGATATTATAGGCAATAATTTTTTCTGCATTTTGTGATTTTTTCTATAAGGAAATTTCATGCTATATATAAATATGTATTTATGAATATTAATTTAACAGCCTGTATTCAAAAGTAAATCCCAATTTCAAGTCACTCTTAGAGATAAAATTAGAATAATTATCATCCTGATGAAGTTCACTTTAAGTGTTTTTTAGAATGCAGAATGCTTTTGTACTTAACTAATCCAGAATAAATGGGCCTTAAGACATCAGTTTCATACCCCAAGAAAGCAGATGTAAGCAAATTAAGAATGTAAATAATAGTCATGTGAGCAAAATTGTAAAAGTTATCTAAGTATTATTTCTATTAATATTACATCAACATTAATTATAATCAAAATAATATTAATAATAATTATCAATGTTTCCTGAGGTTACTATATACCAGACTATATATAATGATGAGTTATAAATCATTGAATTTTTTTGAACAATCATGTGATATCGATGCTGTAATTGTTTCAATTTGCCCCAGCAGAGAGGCTGAAGCAATGCTGTTTTGATAATATCCATGTAAATCAACAATAACTTCATAATTCCAGTGCCTTGTGAACCTATTGTAATTAATCATGCATGATTGATGTTTCTTAAACCTGTTGTTCGTTAATCACTAATCCTGATGATCTTGAAAATAACCTCTTATTGCTCATCTAAAGAAAATTAGTATTTCTCCTTTCACTATTGAAATAAAATAGTTTAAAGAGCTCATGATCCTAGTAACCATTCTTCAAACTATGTTCAGCATCCTCTGAAGCTAAAGAACCAAAATTTCAGATGTAGAGTAAAAAGTAGTCATTGTTAAAATACCTCCCAAGGATTTTTACGACTACGAAGATATGATAAAATTAGGAAGGAAACCAAGCCTGAATATTCATTGGAAGGACTGATGCTGAAGCTGAAGCTCCAATACTTTGGCCACCTGATGCGAAGAACTGCTTCATTGGAAAAGACCCTGATGCTGGGAAAGATTGAAGGCAGGGGGAAAAGGGGACGACAGAGAATAAGATGGTTGGATGGCATCACCAACTCAACGGACATGAGTTTGAGCAAGCTCCAGGAGTTGGTGATGGACCGGGAGGTCTGGCATGCTGCAGTTCATGAGGTCGCAAAGAGTCACACGTGTCTGAGAAAATGAACAACAAAATATGATGACTGCTGTCTTAGTTCAGCTGCTATGACAAAATACCATAAACTGAGTGGCTTATCAGCATCAGAATTTTCTCACAGTTCTGGAGGCTGGAAGGCCAAGATAAAGGGGCCAGCCTGGAAGAGCTCTGATGAGAGTCCTTTCCCAGTTTGCAGAGACGTGCTTAGTTGCTCGGTCGAGTCCAACTCTTTGCAACTCCATGGACATAGCTCATGAGGCTCCTCTGTTCATGGAGTTCTCCAGGCAGGAATACTGAAGTGCATAGACGTGCCCTCCTTCAGGGGATCTTCCGGACCCACAAATCAAACCCAGGCCTCCTGTGTTGCAGGCAAATTCTTGACTGTCTGAGCCACAGGGGAGCAGGTGGCTGACATTTCCTTATTATCCTCACATCGTAGGAAAGCTAGCTCTCAACCCTCCTCAGGTCAATTCAGTTCAGTTGCTCAGTTGCGTCCGACTCTTTGCGAGCCCATGGACTGCAGCATGCCAAGCCTCCCTGTCCATCACCAACTTCCAGAATTTACTCAAACTCATGTCCGTTGAGTCCGTAATGCCATCCAACCACCTCATCCTCTGTCGTCCCCTTCTCCTCCCGCCTTCAATTTTGCCCAGCGTCAGGGTCGCCCCTCCTATGTGGTCACTAATCCCATTCCCAAGGGCTCTTCCCTCATGACCTAATTACCTGCCAAAGGCTCTTCCTTCTAATACAGTTACGTTGAGGATTAGCATTTCAACAGATGAATTTTATGGGAACCCAAACATGCAGTCCATTTTAACTGCTGAGTTTGTATGGCAAATTACAACTAAGAAAGGCAATGGATTCCTGATTTCCACTTTCCGGTTTAACATGATTGACTTTGTATGTGCCATTGAAAGTGGGTGCCTTTTTCTTTTTGACTCTGCATATTCTCAGGATCTGACATTCCCTGGAACAGCGATGCCTCAACATTGCTTCCTCTACCTTTCTCCTACTTCTCCCCTCCTGAATTGTGTCCAAGGCAGGAAGCGTGTTTGCCATCTTGGGCCTAGCATCAAAATGTTTACATTTATATTTCCAAATCTGATATCCAGCGACTATCTCCATGGGAATCAAATCAAGTTTTACCACTTGGGGGAATATTATTCTTTCAAAAGATATAGCTATCAAAAAGGATAGGGTGAGGAAAAAAGAGACTACCTCCCATCTTTCATAGTGCCAACATTCTACTGATAGAAGCAAAAATACATAAATATAATTGAAAATCAGGTAGTGATAAAAGCTATGTAGAAAAATTATAAAGTGCAAGGTTATAGAATGACAGGTTGAAGTAGATATGGGGTGTTAGGTTCAGTAGAAAAGGCTTCCTGGGAAGTTGTTGGGGAGGTGAGACATAGAATAGGAGAGCAAAACATCCAAAATTCTTGGAAAGGTGTGGCAGATAGGGAAAACAAAAACAAGTTCCAGACAGAGGGAACAAAAACGGGATAGATGGGAGCGTCCATGACCATTGCGGTTTGCTTGTTGGTAGCCTGATCCCGACTCTTACCTACTGAGGAATTTTCTCATCCCAGGACTCCCCTCCCAGTCCAGTAGAAATCTCAAGATCCGGAGAGACTGGGCTTCCTCTGGAAAAGATCCCAGTGCCATCACCCCTTACTGGTCTGATGCTCAGCGCATCCCAAGCCACTGTCTCCCTGCCATTCCATCTGAATGTGCACTTGCTCCCCACCCCACTCCAAAGCCACAAAACACATGCTGTAGCTCCAACTCCACCCTGTCCGTCTTCCTAAGAAACTGAGCATTGCACCCACCCAGCAGATGCAGCTGTGGCTGGCTCCAGAGCGTGGAGGCCAGGGGCGTTGAGTAACATCAGTGAGCAGCCTGGAAGGATGGAGACCGCAGGAAACAGCGACATGCTCAGGCCCAGCCTTGTTTCCCAGGGTGCTTAGACTGCTTTCTAAACGTGACGGAGACCACTGGCAGCTTCTGAGTACGTGTGTGCAATGACCTAATTTGCTTTGCATTTGGAGGATTGTCTGGAGGCAGGAAGATCTGTCAGTAACGCAGTTCAGTGGAGGCAAGAGAACTCTGTGGTCTGGTCCAAGAGGGAGCGAAGTCGATGCTGAGACACGGTCCGATCCTGTGTGTGCACGTTGGCTTGGGAAGGTGGAGTTCTTCAAAGTTATTAATAGACTCAGTGGAGACTGTGCCAAGGAAAAAGGAGTCAAGTATTCCTCCAAGATTTGGGGGTATTTTACATTTTACATGCTGGGGCTCTGGACTGAGGCATGTAGACAGACTGTGGGTGGATTCAGATGCTCTGTTTTGAACACGCTGAGTCTGATTGCGCCTGTTAGACATTCGGGGAAAGGAGGCAGTGGGTTCTGCGCCCTGGAATTCAGGGGACGTGAGGGTGGAGAACCAAGTGAGGGAGTCCTGGGTGTGTGGAAGGAGTGTTAGTTCATAATTCTGGATGAGATCACCAGGGAGGAGCATGCACATAAATAGGAGCAGAAAACTTGCTCAAGCCTGTTGTCCTATGACAAAAGGTGTGGTTCTTTGCCCCAAAGCGAGGAGCCGCGGTGGTTCAACAGTGGGACCACGATTTGTAGAATATCATACATCTATTACTGTTAAGAAATTAGAATGGTACCTGGGACTGTCACCCAAACTCCAGAAAAGGCAATGATTTTCTTTTCTATTCTGATATAAATTTAAGTGTGAATATATCAGTGCCCTAAAGTGTATGATTCATTTTCAGCAGTGAGCTTCAGTTAATCCTGGGAGGCTGACAGATTCACTTATAAAAACTGGTGGCACAATTGGGAAGAAAAACTGCCCTTTTGAGTAAGTGCTTTATAAAGGCAATTAAAGCAGAAAGATGTGTTTATGAGCTTTCACCCTTCAAAATGGCTATAGATCAAATTTATTAAAAATGTAATTTGGAAAGGAAGCTGGCAATAACAGTAATAAAAATAAAAATGAAACTAATTTATCTTAGAAGTCTATGGCACTCCTAGCCCTAAACAACCTAAAGATTCTATTTGTCAAAACAAGTAGGTATTAAAAAATTCCTTTTAATTCCAAAGTATTTTGAACCAGGATGTGGCTTTTGTGATCAATTATTCTAATAGTTTAGGACAGAAAATACCAATATAATTTCTAGACATCTGAAACTTAACAGGGATGATGTTTAGAGGTTATTTTTTTTTCCAAATCAACACAAAATAGAATCTGATAAGAAAAACAAATATAGTAGTAAAACATATATGTACCCAAGTGCTTAGAAGAGGCAGTATTTCTCATATATATTTAAATCAGCTTTCCCCCTGTTTTGCAAAGTCGAATGCTCTTTTTCTTTTCCTAATTAATCGTTTTAAAAAGAAAATTAGTGACTCCCCTTTAACAGGACATTAAAGCTATCAAATGCTCTGAGCATTCAAGTAAGACTCTTTCTTAATATTTCTCCTGCAAACTTACTTTTTCTGGGAATTGATTCTATTTCAAGGGAAAAGAGCATATTCTGTCTTCAGTTAAAAAAATCATGTCCAAACAGATAATTTAATATACCAGAAAATATCATTTCAACAACCTTTCAACTATTTCGATATCCTACAGTGAAATAAACTGAGTGGGCCTATCCAGTTTTGCACAAGTTCCTTCACCGGTGAGGAACCAGCGCTTGCAGACAAGAGTCAGTTTCACTGTTTTCAGATAAACAATGACCTGAAATGTTTGCAGGCAGAGGGGAAGAGTGTAGTGAGAAAGAAATGAAGGCAGCACAATAAAGGTAGTACATCAGCCTGAGACAGGCTTAGTTGACCAGACCGTCTGGGGGAAGGCCAATTCCACCTTCTGATAGCAGCACTGTGCCTCGGTCTTTGCTATGGTTTATGTCTTCCCAGGATTAGATAATGTTCTGAAATGTGAATTCCCTCATTTCCTCTCTTCCTGCTCCCAACATTCCTGAAGGATGACACTTAATAACTCTTAGACCGAAGAGTAGATCTTTATCTTCATTTAACACGTAAAAGTTATTATTAATATCACACAGGGCAAATAATGACCTCAAAGAGTCCCTATTATCAAATAAGCCTGCCTACAAGGCCATCTCACAATGAGAAACAGCAGGTAATTATTTAAGCAGAATTTTAATGGGTGTGGGCTTTTTAAGTTCTGTAGCATCCTTGTATTTAAAATCATTAAATGACAGTTAATGTCTACATGGACCAGATCATCTTGATATTAGTCTGAATTATCTAGTAAGAAAATTATTTTTGAAGGAAGTTTGCTAATTAAATATAGTTGGAAATTTCCATCCGCTTCCTTTCAGTATTTGTAAGCGCAGGTCTTAGTGATGCTAATCTGGGGAAAATAACAAGGAAAAGTTTTATCCTTCACACTATTAGTCCAAATTACATATACATTGAAATTATGAAATCTATTTCTAATAGATTGCTCCCTAAAAAGTGCTTACTAGGCACACAGAGCCGGATCCCAAAAGATTCATTCTCTGCGGTTTTCTTAGTTCAGGAAAGTGATTATGGTCATACAATAAACAATAGTGATTCTCTACGCAAAATATTTGCTATGCTGCCTTTAGAATCAGTAGAAGGATATTTTTAAAGCAACAAATACCCACATTACCAGTCAGCTTTGTATTTTCAGCTATAAAAATATAAAAGAAAATCAAAAGGCATTTGTGCGATCAAATGTTTTTCCATCTCTTGGCAAAGGAGAGGAAGCACTGGTATGTTTTGTGACTATGTTTCACCGATGACTATCTGGAGTGTGACAGTTACCTCCGGCACAAACTGCATGCTTTTAGAAATGTAGTAAATTTCAAGCTTTTTATGGGCCTGTGTGAGTCTGTGTGGTAGCGAGAAAAATGGCATGTTGAGAGGCGTTTACTTAAACTTCTCTGTCTGGCTAAAGGTACAAACCACATCTTTGCCTGGAGGCAGTAGCTCTGTCTGAATGAAGCTGGGCTAGTAATTTGTTCCTGTGACAACAGGATGGAGACTCTCGTTGGCTACTTTTTGTGTCAGTTTTACATGGAGTGTAAATTAGGACAAAAATCTTCATCGTTGTAAGTTTAATACTAGTATGACCATGTCCAAATTAAATGACAGTTTTTTCAAGTATATGGTGAATCTCTCTCTTCTCTCTCTCTCCTATAAATATACAGATACAAATAGTTCAGAGATAGGTCAGAGCTGTATAAGTATAGATTGATCTATGACAGATTATTGATGGACAGGCCTGTGATAACTCATAGATGTACATACATCTAAAATAGATCATAGATTTGTTGTTGTTCAGTCATGTCCAACTCTTGGCGACCCCATGGATATGCAGCTTGCCAGGCTCTCCTCACCTCCACGATCACACAGAGTTTCCTCAAATTCATGCCCATTGAGTTGTCAGTGTTACCTAACCATCTCATACTCTGGTGCCCCCTTTTCCTCCTGCCTTCAATCTTTCCAAGCATCAGGCAGGGCCTTTTCCATGTGTTGACTCTTCCCCTCAGGTAGCTAAAGTATTGGAGCTTCAACTCCAGCATCCAGTCCTTCCAATGAATATTCAGGGCTGATTTCCTTTAGGACTGACTGGTTTGATCTCTTTGCAGTCCAAGGGGGACTCGAGAGTCTTCTGCAGAAACACAATTCAAGAGCATCTATTCTTCAGCTCTCAGTCTTCTTTATGGTCCAACACTCACATGTGTACATGGCTACAGATAGAGATAGATCTATGACAGATACATCTGTAGATAAGTAGATCACTGATGATCTAGGAGACATCATATACAAGTACAGATAAAACTACAACACACGGTCTATAAATCTATAGACATATAGATCATATATGTCATAGACATATAGTCTATGATCTATATATTCATACTTGTGATCTGTATGTTATGTCTAAGTATTTATAGGAGGGCATGAGATAAAGATCAATTTGGCAAAGACATTTTTGTAAAGAGCCAGAGTTCTCAGATTTTATGGTTATATGGTATTTGTGGTACCTACTCAACTTTTTAATATTGTAGCAAAAAAATGGATAAACAAATAAATGAGCACAGGGGACTTCTCTGGCTGTTCAGAGGTTAAGATGCAGCACTTCCACCAAGGAGGGCATGAGTTCAATCCCTGGCAGGGGAACTAAGATACCACATGACAGACAGTGTGGCCAAAAAAAAGAGCACGATTGTGTTCCAATCAAATGCTATTTATGAACACTGAATTTAATGTAATTTTTATCTTTCATGAATCTTTAAAATCATTCAAGATGTAAATGACTGGGCTCCATACAGAAAGAATCCTCAGGACAGATATGACCCATGGCATTATAGTGTCTAACACTTAAAATATATATAATAACTGATTATTTTTCGTCTCAGAGATCGCATAGCTTGCTGTAGTGCTGTCATCTTATTCTGATGTGCAAGAATCTCTAGAAAAAGTATGAATTCTAGGCAAGAAAATGAAAGGTAGTTTCAAAGCAGAGGACTTTTTAAAAGAAAATGTAATTTTTTTGCACGAATTGGAACACAGCCAAGATAGAAAAACTCACACCTTTCCTTTAAAACAAAGTGCAAAGCAATAATATGTCTCTGCTAAATGTTTCATTATAAGATAAGTTAAGATGTATAATTAGTCAAAATAAGATCCCAGTATTTTCACAGTATTGCAAACACAGTTCAATATTAATTTTCACATTATATTTTATATGCAAACAAATTGGGTTTGTCTAAAAAAAAAGTGTTGCTTTCCTCACAAAAGCTCCATTTGATAATAAATAAAAACTCCAATACAACTTGAAGATTTCCATATGTGATGAATTTCAGAAATACGAACAGAAGAAGAATGCATCATTCTGTTTGAAATACATGATGTTACAGATGGAGTTTCTTAAATTAATGTTTAAAAATCTGAGAGTCCAACTGTATAATTTTATAAAAAAGAGTGAATGGATACCCAAATGTTTCTTTTGAAGATTTTATTTGGCATCCAGGTCATGGATAGAACATAGACACAAAAAAGCTGTTTTTTTTTTTTTATTATTATTCAATCAAAATTCCTAATCAGCAGACTGGATTTCTCAACCAGCTATTTCAGGAGAACACTGTAAGTTTTTCTTCATATCCAACCTTGCTATTGAAAAGATTACTGATCTTTGTTTGTTAGGCTTTGCTGGTAGTAGCAGTGTAGACATTTCATTAAAGGCATAAAAGATTTGATAACTGAGAGCTGAGGAGCCCTGATTCATGACTGATTCTCTCACTTCTCTCTCTGTCATTAGGAGCTAGAAATGGGCCACTGAATTGAATAGCCTTTTCTGCAACATTGCTGTCCTGGTATAATCATAGATACATGTCAAACATCTCTGAGCTTTCATGGGCTAGGGCAACAGAGGAGTTTATGAACAACAATTAAAGAAAAAAAAAAAACAGGTGATATAGCCTCATCTTTCTCTTTATTCTCTTCTAACAAAACAACCAAACAAAACCAAAAATAACTCATTGAATCATGAAGCTAAAGTTTTGTAATAGAACTATAAAAGAAAGGACTGTGAAATCCTACTTAGAGACTAGTGTAAAGCAACTTGTAGAGCCTGGGCTTTAAAAATAAACAGACTATGTTTGGAACAATCACTCTGGTTCACATTAAAAAGTATAATCTGTTTCTTTCCATTCTCAGTCTGGGTATTAATCAATCTTGCTTTTTAATCATCAAAGATTACAATTCTACAATACTGGGAAGTATAGAACAAAATACAATTATAAAAGACAAGAAACTAAGGATCATAGAAGACAAGCTTTGCTTTCTCCTGAGCATCTTTGAATCCCTAAGTTTGTCAAAATAAGCTCTTGGATCAATTAACTATTTCCATTCCAGTTTTCATTCCAATCCCAAAGAAAGGCAATGCCAAAGAATGTTCAAACTGTCACACAATTGCACTCATTTCACATGCTAGCAATGTAATACTCAAAATTCTCCAAGTCAGACTTCAATAATAAGTAAACTGTAAACTTCCAGATGTTCAAGCCAGATTTAGAAACGGCAGAGGAACCAGAGATCAAATTGTCAACATCCGCTGGATCATCAAAAAAGCAAGAGAGTTCCAGAAAAAACATCTACTTCTGCTTTATTGACTATGCCAAAGCCTTTGTCTGGGTGGATCACAACAAACTGGAAAATTCTTCAAGAGGTGGGAATACCAGACCACCTGACCTGCCTCCTGAGAAATCTGTAAGTAGGTCAAGAAGCAACAGTTAGAACTGGACATGGAAGAACAGACCGGTTCCAAATTGGGAAAGGAGTACATCAAAGCTGTATATTGTCATCCTGCTTATTTAACTTATATGCAGAATACACCATGAGAAATGGCAGGCTTGATGAAGCTCAAGCTGGAATCAAGACTGCTAGGAGAAATGATATGCAGATAACATCACTCTTATGGCAGAAAATGAAGAAGAACTAAAAGCCTCTTGTTGAAAGTGAAAGAGGAGAATGAAAAAGTTGGCTTAAAACTCAACATTAAGAAAACAAAGATCATGGCATCCAGTCCCATCACTTCATGGCAAATAGATGGGGAAACAATGGAAACAGTGAGATCCTTTATTTTTTGGGGCTCCCAAATCACTGCAGGTGGTGATTGCAGCCATGAAATTAGAAGACACTTGCTCCGTGGAAGAAAAGCTATGAACAAACTAGACAGCATATTAAAAAGCAGAGACATTACTTTGCCAGCAAAGGTCCATCTGGTCAAAGCTATGGTTTCTCCAGTGGTCATGTATGGTTTCTCTAGTTGCACTATAAAGAAAGCTGAGCACCAAAGAATTGATGCTTTTGAACTGTGGTGTTGGAGAAGACACTTGAGAGTCCCTTGGACTGCAAGGATATCCAACCAGTCAATCCTAAAGGAAATCAGTTCTGAATATTCACTGGAAAAACTGATGCTAAAGCTGAAACTCCAATACTTTTGCCACTTGATGCAAAGAACTGACTCATTAGAAATGACCCTGATGTTGGCCAAGATTGAAGGCGGGAGGAGAAGGGGATGACAGAGGATGAGATGGTTGGATGGTATCATTGATTCAATGGACATGAATTTGAGCAAGGTTCAGGAGTTGGTGATGGACAGGGAAGCGTGCTGCAGTCCATGGGTTCACAAAAAGTTGGACACGACTGAGCAATTGAACTGACTTTCTAAAAAAATTATCTAGTATGGCTTACAGAAATACATATGTAACAATACAAATATGAATAAGGTTAAAAGAAGACAAAGGTAAACTGAAACTGTGTAAATACTGAAGGTACTTAAGCCTTTAACATCAATTTTATCTATTACTGGTAAGATTAAAATTTGCCAGTAAAATCATCAACTTCACGGGGAAATTTCTGCTTGTGCTGATAAGCCAGGATCCCTCTCACCATACTGATTTTCACAAAATTTCTTGGCTCATGCATTGCTTTGTTTGCTCCATGACATTCATAACAGTCACAAATACCATGTGCCAACTGACTGCAATTTGACATATGAAATGGTCTTAGGAAAGACCCTGGACAGAAAATTTCATCACATCATAACAGAAATTTAAAGAACCTATCGTGATAATAGTCCTGCATACAAAACATCTATAAATCTTCTTAACACTATCTCAGGAGTCCAAGTACACACTAGTAAGTCTGAGGTATATTTAGATAAAGCAGTCTCAGCTTGGCTTAGGAAGTTCATTCATGCTTGTCTAGAATAGAGGCTGCATAGCGTGATTGTGATCAGTGAACTAAACTAGACAGGAATAGGTGAATTTAATTCAGGTAGACATTATATCTACTACTGTGGGCAAGAATCCCTTAGAAGAAATGGAGGAGCCTTCATAATCAACAAAAGAGTCTGAAATGCAGTACTTGGGTGCAGTCTCAAAAAGACAGAATGATCTCATCTTATTTCCAAGGCAAGCCATTCACCATTACAGTTATCCATGTCTAGGCCCCACCGCAGATGCTGAAGAAGCTCAAGTTGACCAATTCTGTGAAGATCTATAAGACCTTCTAGAAATAATACCCCCCAAAAGATGTCTTTTTCATCATAGGGGATTGGAATGTAAGAGTAGAAGTCGAGAGATACCTGGAGTAGTAATCAAGTTTGGCCCTGGCATACAAAATGAAGCAGGGCAAAGACTAAGAGAGTTTCATCAAAAGAACACACTGCTCATAGCAAACATGCTTTTCCATCAACACAAGAGGTGGCTCTACACATGGACATCGTCAGATGCCGATGCTGAAATCAGATTGATTATATTCTTTGTAGTTGAGGATGATTGCAGTCAGCAAAACAAGACCTGGAGTTGACTGTGGCTCATATCATCAGCTTCTTATTGTGAAATTTAGGCTTAAATTGAAGAAAGTAGGGAAAACCACAAGGACAATAACATAGGGCTTAAATCAATCCCCTTATGATTATAGATTGGAAGTAATAAATATATTCAAAGGATTGGATCTGGTAGACAAAGCGTCTAAAGAACTATGAACGAAGGTTCAGAACACTATACAGGAGTCAGTGGTCAAAACCATATCAAAGAAAAAGAAATGCAGGAAGGCAAAATGGTTGTCTGAGGAGGCTTCACATATGGCTGAGGAAACAAGAGAAGCAAGAACCTAGGGAAAGATATACTCAACCGAATTCAGAGTTCCAGAGAATGTTAACAAGAGATAAGGCCTTCTTCAATGAACAATGCAAAGAAATAGAGGAAAAGAAAAGAATGGAAATTACTAGAGACCTTTTCAAGAAAATTGGAGCTATCAAGGGAATGTTTTATGCAAAGATGGGTATGATAAAGGACAGAAATGGTAAGGACCAACAGAAGTAGAAGAGATTAAGAAGAGGTGGTAAGAATATACAGAATAAGTGAACAGAAAGGTTTTAATGACCAGGATAAGCACAATGGTGTGGTCACTCACCAAGAAGTAGACACCTTGGAGTGTGAAGCTGAGCAGGCCTCAAGAAACATTACTACAAAAAATTTAGTGGGGGTGATGCAATTGTAGCTGAGCTATTCCAAATCCTAAAAGATGTTGCTGTTAAAGTGTTGCACTCAGTAAGTCAGCAAATTTGGAAAACTCAGCAATAGCCATAGGACTAGAACAGGTCAGTTTTCATTTTAATCCCAAAGAAGGGCAGTGCCAATTAATGTTCAAACTACCAGACAATTGCACTCATTTCTCATGATATTAAGGTAATGCTCAAAATCCTTCAAGTTAAGTTTCAGCAGTACGTGAACTAAAAACTTTTAGATGTACAAGCTGAGTTTAGAAAAGGCAGAGGAACCAGAGATCAAATTGCCAATATTCATTGGATCATAGGGAAAGCAAGGGAATTCCAGAAAAAACATCTACCCCTGCTTCATAGACTATGAAAGAGCCTCTGTGTGGATCACAACAAACTGGAAAATTCTTAAAGGGATGGGACGACCAGATCACTTTATCTGTCTCGTAAGAAAACTGCATTCAGGTCAAGAAGCAACAGCTAGAACTAGACATGAAACAACGAACTGATTTAAACTTGGGAAAGGAGTACGTCAAGGCTGTATATTGTCACCTTGCTGATTTTACGTCTATGCAGTGTACATCATGCAAAATGCTGGGCTGGGTGAATTACAAGCTGGAATCAAGATTGCCAGGAGAAATATCAACAGCTTCAGATATACAAATAATGCCACTTTGATGGCAGAAAGTGAAGAGGAACTAGAGAGACTCTTGATGAGGATGGAAGAGGAGAGTGAAAATGCTGGCCTAAAACTCAACCTTCAAAACACTAGGATCATGGCATCTGATCCCATCACTTCATGGTGAATCGAAGGGGAAAAAGTGGAAGCAGTGACAGGTTTTATTTTGGGAGGTTCCAAAATCACTGCAGATGGAGACTGCAGCCATGAAATTAAAAGATGTCTGCTTCTTGGAAGGAAAGATATAACAAACCTAGACAGCATATTAAAAAGCAAAGACACCTGTTTGCCAACAGAGGTCCATCTAGTGAAAACTATGGTTTTTCCAGTAATCATGTATGGATGTGAGAGTTGGACCATAAAGAAGGCTGAGCAACACAGAATTGATACTTTTTAAATGTAGTGTCGGAGAAGACTGTTGAGAATCTGTTGAACTGCAAAGAGCTCAAACCAGTGACTCTTAAAGGAAATCAGTCCTGAATATTCACTGGAAGGACTGATGCTGAAGCCGAAGCTCCAATACTTTGCCACCTGATGTGATGAGCCGACTCACTGGAAAAGACAAAAGTAGAAGGGGGCATCAGAGGATGAGATGTTTAGATTGCATCACCGAAACAATGGATGTGAATTAGGGGAAACTCTGGGAGACAGTGAAGAACAGGGAAGCCAGGTGTGCTGCAATCGATGGAATTACAAAGAGCTGGACACAACTTAGCTACTTAAATACAGTGTGATTGTGTTAACGAAGGTCATAATAATGAGAAAACAATAATAATTATAATGGTAATAATTTATTACATATTAGGTATCTATTACATATTCTTCAAAGCAGGAATCATAAAACTCTACAAGAACTTCCCTGTAACTGGTGAGTTTCTATGAGTGTTTTATGAATGGTGCTTATGCTCATTGGGTGTTGGCTGTTATTCAAGTGCCTTCCAAAGTATTTTACTGCGGTCCATTTACTAGCACTCCTAAACCATGCTTGAATTGCTTTAGAGGTGATGATGATGGCATTGCTATTGACATTGCTGGAAGGCCTGTTGAGAATTTCCAGCGTGCTTCCTGCACAGGGAGGATACCACAGTTGAAACGTGTATTTAAGGGACTCTAGTCATTTTCAACTGAATGCATGTTGTCAGGAGATGGAACAAAAACCTGTCAAATCCAGACCCACATGTCCCTGGGTCTTACCATGTCTGTGGCTGCAAGGTAGATTTCCAGCTGCAGAGTCTATCTCCGGCCATGATAGCCTGCGTTGCCTGTAGAAGCACCAGGAAAGGAGAGTCCCCAGGAGTAGCCCTTAAGCAGTAACTGATAGCAGTTGGTATAAAAGGCCCCAGCTGCCTCATGTCTTTGGTGGAATGGCTCTGAGCCTTGTATGATGCATGGTCTCCTGGAAAGCATTCCCATGACTAAACTGCAACTGATGTCATTGGGAACTTGCCCTATAATATGTATCTACTTGGCTTTCTTGGCCTTCTCCTCCCTCACTTCACAATTCAGTATTTCCAGCGACCACATCCCAAATAAATGACTTGCACTTGAATCCTTGTCTCGGGATCCACCTTGCTCCTTGGTAAGACCGTAAATTTCCCAAGATATTTATTGAGAACTAAGAATAGATGGTGTTCCTCTTTTATCTACCAATGATACTAGTGTTATTTTTAAGCTTGAGATGTATTTTTTTTTCTTTCTCTAAGATAATGAAATGGAAGAAGTCCTTGAGTATCTAACTGGTTTTCTTAAGTCAGACATGTACAACTCTGGGATAACAATGAAAGGAAGGAAACTAAAGAGACTGGGATGAGTGCTGATGAGGCACTTAGAAAGTGTCCAAAGGCAGCCAGCCTTCTTGCTGCTAGCCAGTGTTTTGCTGTTCTTAATAGGGTGGCGGTCTTTGCTAATACTTATTTCAGCTCACCTTTCTGACAGCCATTGATGACAGGCTGTTAGATGAAGCAGAGGAACGTGGAACCAGGACCACAGTTTACACTCCACTCTCTAGCCCTGAATATGTGTTCACCTTATTTCTACACTCTGAAACCATTTCTTAGACCATAAATGGGAGTGTTTGTGCCTTCTACCACTCAAAGGTGTTCTATTTAAAAGAAATTATATCTATAAAAATATATGACTTAGGGGGAACAAAATATAAATACAACCAAAAGAGTAATACACTCTTACAAATAAAGAATCTACCTGCAATGCAGGAGCTGTAGGAGACTTGAGTTCCATTCCTGGGTTAGGAAGACCCCCTGGAGACAGAAATGGGAACAGGAAAAGCCCATGGACAGAGGAGCCTGGTGGGCTGTGGTCCATAGGGTCACAAAGAGCCAGACACAACTGAGTGACTGAAGAGCAGCATAAAAATAAACCGAAAGAGCAAAAATAATAATAATAATAATTAATTTTTTAAAAAGAAAAGAAAAATAGATAGCCTATACTAAGTGCATAAATTACCTTGGCACTTGGAACACCAATTCATTATCATTGCTCCAGCAGCATTTTGAGTATTTCCATCGCACCTTTATTTTACATGACTTTAAAGAAACCTTGGTTTTGAGAATTCCACATTCATTGCTGTGATGATTCTGACACTAATGTAAGATAAGTCAAAAGAGTCAGAAAATTATAAACCGTATCACTAGGCAAGGTGCTTGAGTGAATGTGAAAATATGAAATACAAAAATATATGGACACTAACTTACTTTCCAGCAACCTCCGTCCTGGCATCTCCTCATTCCAGAGAAGGTTCAACCCTGAATGAGTAACGTGCCAAGAGCAAGACAGCAGTTTCATGGGGGCACTCAATTTAAACCACAATCTGCTTGAGGCTCCAGCTTGATTCACCCAATCGATCACTTACTGGAGAAAGGAAACAAACAAGAGGAAAAATAGAGAGAGATTCAAAAATTAGAAAGAGTTTTATAGAATATCAAGCAAGTAGTTATTTCTAAATCTGAAATAAATTGTGTGTGCATTTAGAGATCTACATTGAAGGCATTTTTAATTACTGCTTTTGCTTTGTTCTACCATACTGTATTTGTGCTTACAAGCCAAATCAGAATGGGAGGGTAGAAGATTCAGAGGGACCATTGCTTATACAACATGAATAATAATATTCATGAACAGAGAACAGTAAAAGTAATTATTCAGCATTGACATTAAAATTACTATAATCACTTACGGCAAGGCATGGCATTCCACAAGACCCTCCTATCTGGGTCCATTTTTTAAAATATTTACTTATCTTGTATTAATATTTAATTCTAAGCCTGATTGGAATTAAGGGAATTGTACTCAAAGTTCAACACCTCTAAGGAGAAAGGCACGTCCTTAATTTAGAAACTAAGAAAGCAGGTATACAGTTCTGAAGTATTTTCGCCTACATTCAAACACCAGGTTGTATACATCCATTTATTCACTTAACATTCATAAAATACGAACTACCTTTTGACTAGGTATGTTTATACTTGGGGGATGTATCCTACCATCTGTATCATGAGGCAAAATTTTTAAAATGCAGTAAAGGTGATAAACCCAAGTATAAGTAAGAAGTGGCCAGAAGTAAAGAAGGGATCAATTCTTCAGAAGAGGTCATGACTTGTGCGGAGGCTGGAGGCGAGAGGAGACATTCATGAGATATGGAAAAGCCCACAGTGCCTTCCAGCCAGAGGAAAAAGAAC
This sequence comes from Ovis aries, assembly GCF_016772045.2. Classification (NCBI taxonomy): domain Eukaryota; kingdom Metazoa; phylum Chordata; class Mammalia; order Artiodactyla; family Bovidae; genus Ovis; species Ovis aries. The sequence continues at coordinate 95,127,199 of NC_056060.1, forward strand.
ATGCAAAGGGTTTTATCAGGCAATGGCAAGGAAAGGGAGATATGAGGGAGAGGGAGAAAACGGTAGATAACTACATAGGGTCTGCATCTGAGAAGGGCTTCTTCAAGACCAAGAGGATAGTACAAAACAATAATAAAAATGTTATGTCTCATATGTGGCATGTTGCAGGCACGAAGGATGGAGGCTGGAAAGCATACCCGCCTCATGCGTTCCATCCTCCACAGACACACAAGCTACAACCATAAACATGTCTGCTGCTGTTTAAAAGCGAAGCTTGGAGGTGGCAGGAGGGGAAAGAAGACCCACAGAAGAGAAACAGGGGATAGAGTTCTTGTCATCTCAGTTCCAGCCTCGCAGACCTTTGTCTCCGCGGTCCTTTCCTCATCTCATCGTACACAACTCCTCCGCAAGTTTGCACCTCCATCCCTAATCCAGAAACACAGTTTTAAAAAGCTTTGATCTGAACAAAAGTGTCCGTGTATAGGAAAGATGAGGGCTTTTGAAACGCTGAAATCTGATTAGAGATATAAAGATGACAATGTTATTCTCATAAGATGCTGTGCGTATGTGTGTGTGTGTTTAATTACTCGAAGTGCAACACTTCAGTAAATTGGTTTTTGCCAGTATTCCTTTGCCCACTGCCTTCACCAGGATTGGACCTGTGAGATGACAGGAGATCTTTAAATTCCCAAGTTCTGCATCTGTCACTAATCATTTTAAACAACACAAATGGCATTAGAATATGGATTATGCGTTCAACCTGTTTTTACATCTGAAATGTTTCTCCTGTAGACTGCCACGGAACGCGATGATTTGTAATTATGATAAATCAGATTCAGCACCAAATATTTTTCCCTTTTCTTACGGCCACAGGAAATGGCTTCCCCACCCAATATGGCCACGATGACCTGCCGGGAATAATGTCATCAAAAGTGGATGAATCCGGTCAGGAAAAGCACGAAATGAATTTTAGCCCGTGGCATTGCTTCAGGAGAAAACTTTCAAGGAAATAAAAATAGCTTCTTGATGGCTGTAAAAGAGGCTAGGGAAGAGATATTTACGCCCAGCCTCTGTTTCTCCTTATCCTCCGTCATCGCCCCCACTGCCAGTTTAATTGTCAACCTGTCTCTTGAGTTTCATACCTTTCCCAAATGTGTTTTTCCCCTCTGCCTTATCTCTTCAAAGCCATCAGTCACACAGCAGATTTGTAATGAACTTGCTCTCTGCCAAGGCAAGAAAAAAAAGTGACATCATTTTCAAAAAGAAGGCGATCAGCACTTTAATCTCAGTGAGATAGGAAATAGAACAAAGGAAATGTCTGGCAGGACTAAAAGGGGAAAGGATGGGGATGGGGCGTAGGCTTTCTTCCCCTCTCCACGCTTTGTGCACCGCGTTAGAAATTTGGAAGCCATTTGTTTTCCATTCTCCTCGTGTCCTGCTGGCGGTGAGAGGTCTTGTCTGAACATAATTACTGAAAAAAGGGCAAAAAAGCATTCTCTCTCTCTCTCTGCTTTTGTGAGTTTGATGGGACAGGGTGAGGGGGGAATGCTTAAAGGCTTATTAGAGTTTCAACATGTATTCAGCATTTTGAAAATGTAACGTACTCTCCAACTCTTGGACTTGGCCAGGCAGCTGTATTCTCACTGTGTGCTGTGTGTGCTGTGTGTAGTCACTCAGTCGTGTCTGTCTGTTTGTGACCCCATGGATTGTAGCCCACCAGGTTCCTCTGTCCCTCGGATTCTCCAGGCAAGAATGCTGAAGTGGGTAGCCATTCTTTTCTCCAGGGGATCTTCCCAAACCAGGCATCAAACCCACGTCTTCCGCACTGCAGGTGAAATCTTTACCCTCCTAGCTATTGTGGAAAACTCATTCTCAGCATCTCTAAACTAAAATGAAATATGAATGAAAAGAGATGGCCATGGAAGGAAGGAAGGGCAAGCATTTATTTCCGTTGCTGAAGAGCCCATCAGACTAAATTATAGACAAAGGAATCAAAGATAATGTAAGAATCAGTCCTGAGGTTTCAGAGGCTAAGGTATTAAAACAGCTGCTTACAATGATGTGTAATCAGAAATATTTTATAAAAAAAATATAATCAAGCTGAAAAGGAATGTGGATTCTCTCCAGTTACCATGCTTGGAGTTCCTTTGAGGCCATGTGCAGGAGATTATCAAACATGTACCATTTGTCAGAGAAATGTGATGAATCACCCTTGATAAAACAAGAGCAAACACTTCCTTTTAAAGTGAAGCTGGTATGGAATTAGGCATGTGTGTTAGGGGTTCCCAGGTGGCACAGCGGTAAAGAATCTGCCTGCCACTGCAGAAGATACAAGAGACACAAAAGACAGAGCTTTGATCCCTGGGTCAGGAAGATCCCCAGAGAAGGATATGGTAACCCACTCCAGTATTCCTGCCTGGAAAATCCCACGGACAGAGGAGCCTAGTGGGCTACAGTCCACGGGGTCTCGAAAGAGGCAGACACAACTGAGCAACTAAGTAGGCACTCACATTGGGCATGGAGCATCCAGATCACAAGCTCAGGTGTGTCAAGAATGGAATTTTCTTGTTCTATTTATTGCTGTCTAGAATCTTCATTTCTGTTATCAAAAATCCTAACCTTAGACCAGTTCTTGGTAAGCTCACTTAACTCCAGGTCACACCCTTGCTCCCACTACTCTGTATCAATCTGAGTTTTGTGGATTTTGCTCAGTGTCCAGGTCCTGACCCCAGATCCACCTATATAAACCAGTGTCTGCTAACATGGGTCTCACCCCATCTGTTTCCAGCCTAAGCCTACTTTTGCATGCCTCAGCATCCTGAGAAGCCATAAGAAGCTTCTAGATGCTTTTCTGTTCCATTTTGTGGTACATGGCACCTTGGAGAAGACTTCATAAATTTCTGCCTAGAATGAAGAGGCTGCCATTTCTACGTTGCTGCTGCCCCATCCCTCTGGCATCATGAGATCTGGAGAATGTGGAGTCTAACAGGCTTTTACCTCCCATGTTCCATCCAGGAAGGGAAAGGACTAGCTCTTAGATGATGGGCTGGGGCCAAGTCCTCACCGGATCTCTGAGATGTGGTCCAGAGCAGGAAGGTGTAGCAGGATGCAGAGCCCTTCATCAGATATCCCCATAAATGTCTCCTCTTGCTCTCTTCTTTTCATCCACCCTAGCAGGATTCTGTCTCCTTTGTGATCATTAAAAAAAAAAAAAAAAAAAGATTGAACATTTATCTTTACTCTAATTACTTAATAACCAAGTCAATCATGACTATGGTTTCTGAAATTCAAAAAATCCAGGGTATTAAGCGAAATTATCTTCTCTATTAGCTCTGCAGTATGTTTTAAGGGCCCATTTTGAAAATGAAAAAGACTGAGTTTTACCCTTTTATTTTATTTTATTTTTTGCTTTCGGTATTCTTGCTAAACACAAACACTCTGAATTAGAAGATATTAGGAAATGTCAAGGAAATGTCATTTAAAATATTTCAAAATGCTTTCACCCTATGTTTCTTCCCCTCTATAAATCTTTAGGATTCTTGCCTAAATTATCTTGTTCTCTTCCAAGTAAGAGGGAACTGGGTCCTTATCTTTAATGCACTTCTCCAAAACAATAAACTCCACACAGAGTAAAATAGGTTATATATATAAAGTAAAGTACTTTATACTGAGGTTCCCCCAAGGCTCAGCAGATAAATCCACATGGTTTTATCTGTGGTTCAGGGAATTCGTCCATTGACTAAAGAGCATTCTGTGGATAGATGCCAGTGGAGGAAGGACTTTGTGTAAACAGAATCCAGCTGAAGCTGTCGGAACCTCTCAGCGATGTGTGTGAAGAGACACTGAAGCTAAAATACAGTCAGCGATCTGCTCTTGCTTTAAAAGACGATGTGGAGTTGGGTCAGGCAGATAAAAGATGAGCATCTGGAATAGCGCAGGGACAGAGCTGGAATTGAGGGGAGGAGAGGGAGGAAGAGAGATAAAGACACAGAGAAGGGAAAATAAATGCTGACAACTGCAGAAATCACTACAGGAGAATCGAGGCGACAGACTGGAACTGTGGGCCGTTCTGTTCATCCCTTCCAAACTGTATCTTCTGGCTCTCTGGTTCTGTCTCTTTTCATCGTGTCCATAGAATCTAGCAGCAACCAACATACTATATAGCACAAATGTTTGTGTTTTGATTGATTGATCTTCAGTATCACACATGCACACACGAGATTATAGAGTACATGAAATGTTATTGGCTCAGTTGTGTCCGGCTCTTTGTGACCCCATGGACTGTAGCCCACCAGGCCTCTCTGTCCCTGGAATTCTCCAGGCAAGAACACTGGAGTGGATAAGCTACTCCCTTATCCAGGGATCTTCCCAACCCAAGGATCGAAGCCTGGTCTCCTGCATTACAGGTGCATTCTTTACCATCTGAGCCATAAATGCATAAGGGGGTGATTTTTGTAATTTGTTTGTTGGTATATCCCCAGCTCAAGAGTGGTATGGAGATTTCAGTAAACATTTGCTTATGGAAAGGAAAAAGAAGGAAGGTGTGGAGGAAGAAAGAGTATATAGGGGAAGGAGAGAAGCAGGATGATGAAAATTGCTTGGTTGTTAATTCTCCAGATTCACAAGCCCACTGACACGTCTTGCTCTCGGAGTCTGTGATATTCCCCCATTTGGTCCACACGTTCCCTTTCCTTGACCGAAACTCACGTGAAAGTTTCTTTTCCTTATAACTGAATGAACCCTGGTAACCACAGGTGTAGTGAGTAGTCCTGGCCAGTTTGTGACTCTTTTTTAACTTTCAGGCAATTAGAGTAGCAAATGTCCTCATCTTAAATTGTCTTTAAGCCTGGGTATCCAAATGGACCTCACAGTTCCATGCATTTGTTGGAAGAACATACCCAAAGGCATACGAATCACAATGTAAGAGAAGAAAAAGAAAAAATAAATGGAAAAAGATCAAATATCCACTATATCCGCAGGGTCAGGTATCTGGGAGATGAAGAAGCAATTCACCCTTCCTTATCTATCACCATGGCTTTAAGGGCAGTGAGTTGTTCAGTAGTAAATGCTAATGAACATAGTACCAGGAGCGCTTGTTAATAATGGAGACTCCCCAAAGTTCAAATTTCACAGTCCTGCATTAGTCAAAATATCTGATGCTACCTGCTACATTCTAAATGTTTATATCCTCTCAAAATATGTATGTTGAAACCCTTTTCCCAAAGATGATAGTATCAGGAGGTGAAGTCTTTGGGAGGTACTTAAGTCAAAAGAGGGGCTTTCCTGGTGGCTCAGACATTAAAGAATCAGCCTGCAATACAGGAGACCTGAGTTCCACCCATGGGTTGGGAAGATCCCCTGGAGAAGGGCATGACAACCCATTCCAGTATTCTCGCCTGGAGAATTTCCACGAACAGAGGAGCCTGGCGGGCTACAGTCCATGGGGTGGCAAAGTGTCAGACACAACTGAACAACCTACAGTTGCGCTTTTCACCAAGTCAGAAAGGTGGGACCCTCATGAATGGGATTAGTGCTTTCATAAAAGCAGTTCAAAGAGATCCCTAGCCCCTACCTCCGTCTGAGGACACAGTGAGGAGCTGCCGTGAACCAGGAAAAGGACCTTCACCAGAAAGTCAGCATACTGATGCCCTTATATTGGATTTACCAGCCTCCAGAACTGTGACAAATGAATGTCTGTGGCTTATAAGTTACTCAGCCCTGGTATTCTGTTATAGCAGCCCAAATGTGCTGTGCTTAGTCACTCAGTCATGTCTGACTCTGTGACCCCATAAACTGCAGCCCGCCAGGCTCCTTTGTCCATGGGATTCTCCAGGCAAGAGTACTGGGGTGGGTTTCCAAGAACTCCTACAGGGAATCTTCCCAACCCAGAGATTGAACTCAGATCTCCTGGTGGATTCTTTACCATATGAGCAACTGGCAAAGCCCAAGAACACTGGAGTGAGTAGCCTATCCCTTCTCCAGGGGATCTTCCTGACCCAACAATCAAACTGGGGTCTCCTGCATTGCAGGTGGATTCTTTACCAGCTGAGCTACAGGGGAAACCCAATGGACAAAGACAAAACCAACTCGAGTGGTCCTTCAAAAGAGCGTTGAGAATAAATAAGCCCTAATCTGATCTGTAACTCTTAGAGGGCCTTGTCTCTAAAGCTTTGACAGTAAGTGCCCCAGCCCCACTCTGCTTCTGCTATCCATCTGCCTCTGAATCCTGCATGCTCTCAGAAATTCATAAATTAAAAGACACAATATAAGAGTGGATGAAATGGAAAAGGAGGGAACATAAAAAATTAAGTTTTTGATTGAGTTTTCTTATATAAAAAGTTCTACCTTTAGAGCTACATGGGTGAGAACTTAACTAATTAATCTGTTATCCACACCTATATTGTGAAATTAGTGAGCAGTATCCTGAGTCCCACCCCTTTCTACCAGATTCCCAGTGTTTGTGTTATTTTGTGTCTTCACCTCTATTACCAATTAGAGGTTTGGAACATTATCTTGCAACCAACTGGTTTCACATTCTCAGAGCTCAAACACCTTTCATGGAGTAAATTAGACTTTTTGAGAGACTGCTGGACATTCTTGGGGGCTTCCCAGGTGGTGCTAGTGGTAAAGAACCCACCTGCCAATGCGGGAGATATGAGATATTGGTTCGATTCCTGGGTCAGGAACATTCCCTGGAGAAGGAAATGGCAACCAACTTCAATACTCTTGCCTGGGAAACCCCATGGACTAAGGAGTCTGATAGACTACAGTCCACATGGTCACAAAGAGTCAGAAATGACTGAGTGACTTAGAACTTAAAGGGCACTCTTGGGAACTGGACGGTGCGATAATGATTACACGATAAGCTTTGGGCCTTATTGTCCGTTCTGCTTCAGGAGCAGCAAGGCAGGACATATTGTGAAAGCTGGAAACCCATTAGAACTATGGTTAACCTTTAACCCCACCCAGTGAGCCCCCCTCAATCTGGTGGCTGGGTCTCAGAGTAGCATATGGGATTATATATCAGTCTGTTGCTGATTAGGTTATGTCCTAGATGCCTATCCTTGGACACAACACACTCAAATCCCATGTCTTCCCAGCTCTTTCATCGTGATTCACATTCCTAAAATAATACCTACTGAGAGAAAAGAGTTAAATCTGTCTTCAGAAAGTTCTGTCTGACTCTGAAGAGGTTGCTGTTCATAGCTCCCTGCCTACTTGATGAAAAGCAGTATATTAAGCTTCTAGATAGAGTTATAGAGAGAAAGAGAGATCAAACAAAGAAAGTACCTCCCACTCATGCACTTACAAAATATATAGCCTTTTACAAAATGTACAAAGGAGAATTCATAGACTTAGGAGTAGTTTGGTGTTCCCAAAGTACAGAGGGTCTCGTGTAGGAATTTGAGAAGGTGGAAGACTTAGTTAAGGCCAGGCCATAAAAACAGAAGACCAAGTGCATTAATTTTGTGATTTGTTTTATTATCTCGGGATTTACAGAAAGCAGTTCTACCTAATGCACAAATCTTTTTTTAAGTTTTGGTCTCTCCTGTCTGTCTCTCTTTTTTTTCTCTTTCTTTTTTAAACTTTCAGTGATAGATGGTCTTGGAAAGTCTGAATTAAGACTTGGCAAAGTCAAGTCCTATATATTTGACTGGTCAGTCCGTGGGGGTCACAAAAAGTCGGACACGACTGAGCGACTGAACTGAACTGAACTGAACAGTTTTAACAGATTCACAAATTAGTGTCTCACTTTTATCTGAGAGACTTAGGACAAAGATAGTAACAACACACACTTTACAAACATACTTGCAAACACATGCCTACATATAGAGACATGGACACACACAGATTCACACTCTCTTGCCCCTTGTACTTCAGTGTGATTTAGTTTGGAAGAACACTGCTTTCAAATCCCAACAATTTTTTCCTGTGTCACGGTGTTCATATATAACAGCAGGGTACAAAAACAAGATAGGGTTTATTTTATAAGAAAAGGTAAGTGATTCAACAGCACCCAGTAACGGATTTGCCATCATGGTATATTAATGGACCATAATATTTTCATAGATTTTTAGAGTTTACAATGTAGTTTTACAGCCATTATTCATTCCTTCTGTAATGATTCATCAAACACCTATTATGTGTCAGGCACTGTTATAAGCTGTTGTGATAGAGTGAAGGCAAAGACCTCTGCCCTCATGGAGATTATTTTCATCTCAATTAAGACCAACAATAACTGCCATGCATTTTTTTTTGGGGGGGGGAAACATGACTTGAACCAAGATTTTAATCCAAAACACTATTACTCAAGAAAATAAAGCTGTTTTATTCTCTTGACAATTTAAGTCAAAGAGAATAGGTTTTCCCTACCCCAGAAGTGATTGTGGGCACTGTAACTGAGAGAACTTTCTTTTCTATTGCAAGGTTCTAAATGGTAGGTCATCTGCCAGATCGTAAGATGAAAACTTCAAAGTTATTAGAAAAACAGATTTAAAACTTAAATATTCAGATACTCTATAGAATACAGAGCACCATTTAGAATTGGCTTGCAAATAATAAAAGACTTTCCCAGCCTGGGCAATTTTTGCCACCAGGACGTCATGGCCTGGGTAGGATATGGGAGAGTTAATCAATTAAGTTCTGCCAGAAGAAAGAAAGCTCACTAGTTATTTTAACATAAGAATTTGATCCACAGAATTGTTAATGAGGTATTATATAAATGAAAGACAGAAGGTGGATACTGTGGATTCATAAAAGTGATGATTGGAGAAAGCAACTCTCACCCCTTGAGTTCAGAGAACAGATGAAAGAGGATGATATCATTAAGATGTAGATGCTTAGAAGAGAGTCCGGACTCAGAGCTCTATGGAAGGAGCCCGGCTTTGCTGGTCCTGGTACGTCGGGCACTTTAGCAGAGGGTCCATGTGCAGTTGGGACCTAGAATAGCTTTTTCTGACATAGCAGAGAAGGTTCCGAGAGACTGATTCTAAGATGTGATTAAAAATGTAAAGTAGGACCAGTTACAGCCATTGGAACCTATTGTCAATGCCAGCGGATAGAGCTATTTTAAGGGTAACCCTGATCACAATAACGGACCAAGCACATTTCTCTTCCGCCTCCTTGAGCCCCCTACTGGTGGAGCTTAACACAGCAGCTCCGAAGGAGCTGGGTAGTTCTGAGTCACAAAGCAAAATATAGCTGGGCACGCTTGTGGCTGAGGGAGACAATAGTTTAATAACTGGTTCAGAAGGAAAACAACCTGTATTAATTTGTTAATCGCATATCATTACTGTAACCAAGCTACAGCTGTTAGTTCTATAACAGAGAAAACATTAGTGACTACTAGCATTTAATAACATTTACTGTATGCTAAGTTCTGTGCTAAATGCTGCAAATGTATGGTCTTATTTGACTGTCAAGACAGCTAATGATATGGGGATCATCCAAACTGATTAAAATCATATGTTTCAAAACAGATGTCCCCTTAAGCCATCAGTTAATCCAATCACACCATTTAAAAACTCAACCTATCTAACAAGTGCTTTTCTTTCTTTCTTTCTTTCTTTTTTTTTTTTAGGTGTCTGAGATAGAAAATGTGGTCTGATTGTTTGGTATTCTTTTTTTTTTTTTAATTAATGTATTTTAACTGGAGGATAATTGCTTTACAATACTGTGATGGCTTTTGCCATACATCAACATGAATCAGCCACAGTTACATATGTGTCCCCTCCACCCTGAACCCCCACCCACCTCCCTCCCCACCCTATCCCTCTGGGTTGTTCCAGAGCACCAGCTTTGGGTGCCCTGCTTCATGCATAGAACTTGCACTTAACCAGTGTTTTTCTAAGTCACCTGTTGTTATTCAGTCGTCCAGTCAAGTCCAACTCCTTGAGACCTCCACGGACTTCGGTACACAAGGCCTCCCTGTCCCTCTCCATCTCCCAGAGTTTGTCCAACTTCATGTTCATTGCATCAGTGAAGCCATACAGCCATCTCATCCTCTGATGCCCCCTTCTCCTTCTGCCCTCAACTTTCCCAGCATCAGAGACTTCTCCAGTGAGTCATCTGTTCACATCAGATGGCCAAAATACTGGAGCTTTGGCTTCAGCATCAGTCCTTCCAGTGAATATTTTGAGTTAATCTCCCTTAACATTGACGAGTTTGATCTTTTTCGCTATCCAGGGCACTTTCAGGAGTCTTCTCCAGCACCACAGTTCAAAGGTATCAATTCTTTGGTGTTCTGCCATCTGTATGGTCCAGCTCTCACAATTGTACATGACCATTGAGAAGACAATAGCCTTGACTATACAGGCCTTTGTTGGCAGAGTAATGTCTTTGCTTTTCAGCCCACTGTCTAGGTTTGTCATCGCTTTCCTGCCAAGAAACAATCGTTATCTGATTTCATGGCTGCAGTCACTGTTCACAGTGATTTTGGAACCCACGAGGAGGAAATCTGTCACCACTGATACCTTTTCCCCTTCTGTTTGCATGCAGTAATGAGGCCAGATGCATAATCTTATTTTTTTTTTTTAATATTTAACCCCTACCACCAATGACGAAGAAACTGAAGTTGATCAGTTCTATGATGACCTAGAAGACCGCCTAGAACTAACACCTAAAAATGATGTTCTATTCAGCATTGGGAGTTGGAATGTAAAAGTAGATATACCTGGAGCAAAAGGCAAGTTTGGCCTTGAAGAAAATGAATCAGAGCAAATGTTAACTGAATTCTGCCAAGAGAATGCAATAGTCATAGTAAATACACTTTTTCAACAACACAAGAGATGACTTTACACATGGACATCACCAAATGGTCAATACTGAAATCAAATTGATTTCATTATTTGTAGCCAAAGATGGAGAAGCTGTATACAGTTAGCAAAAACAAGACCTGCAGCTGACTGTAGCTCAAATCATCAGCTTCTCATGGCAAAATTCAGGCTTAAACTAAAAAATACTGGGAGAAACAATAGGTCAGCCAGGTATGACTTAAATCAAATCCCGTATGAATTCACATTAGAGGTAACGAATAGATTCAAGGGACTAGACCTAGTGAATAGTGTGCCTGAAGAACTATGGACAGAGGTCCATAATATTGTACAGAAGGAGGAAAATAAAACCATCCCCAAATCACCTGTACCAAGAAGGAAAACCAGGAGAGTTTAAAGAATTTCATTATTGGAACTATAGGCTGCAGCTTTCTATAAACCTCATAATTTTTTCTGTTAGCTACAATTTGAGAAAGGATGGTAATTTAAGGGGAAACAGTAGCAGGCTAGAGACATGAACTGGTTGACCTCAGAAGCACTTTGATAAAAGTATATTTATTTTTCTATTAAAACAATAAGGACACAGTTAATGAATCTTCTTAGCTGAAAATGAAGGAAGAAAAATCATTGAACTTCTAAAGGATTCATTAAGAGCCAGAGCAAACAGGTGGGATTGGAAATTCAGAGCGATACAATGAACTATCATTAGAAAGCTAATAATAACTACTACTAATGAATAGAAGGTTATTGGACTATTCTAACATTTATATGTTATATACACAAAAGTTACATGTATTTATATATGTGAAGTGAAGTGAAGTCGCTCAGTCGTGTCCGACTCTTTGCAACCCCATGGACTGTAGCCCACCAGGCTCCTCCATCCATGGGATTCTCCAGGCAAGAATACTGGAGTGGGTTGCCATTTCCTTCTCCAGGGGATCTTTCCGACCCAGGAATCGAACCCAGGTCTCCCTCATTACAGTCAGACGCTTCAACCTCTAAATATATATAATTTTATTAAATATATACAACTTATTTATTAAATATATACAACATATAAAGTATTATAAGTATTATAAATAAGTTACAAATATTATAAATTAATATTAACTATATATTTAATGTTACTATTAAATACATGTAAATATTATGTTAAGTATATTTCACAAATATATTAAACAGCACAAATAAATGTATAATAAATAAAAATTTAATATATATAATAGTTATAGCTATTTTTTATTATTTCATCTCTGTCTCAAGTATTTTGCTTGATCAGTAAATACACAAACACAAACATAAATAACTTCTCTCAGTGACACTGTGAAGTAGGCGTTATTGTCTTATCTTTGCAAACAAAGAAACCAAGACTTAGCTAGAAAATGACAGAATGAAATTTAAACTCAGCTTTATCCAGTTCTAAGTATTTCTTTTGTTCTATTTCCCACATGACCATGGACGACATGGCAGATCCAAGAAGGACCAACTTGGTAGTCCTTCTTAATCATGTTCCCCTTTAGCCCAAGCATGAGTATGTACTCAGGAGAACATATGAGGAAGATGCCACAGCAGAACCTCATCTGTTCCATGCAATGGCCGTGCTCCTAATTTCACTCAGTCCCCCATTTCAATCATGACCAAGGGGGTCGTTGTCTTCTTTCAGCGATAGGATACCCCAGGTCTTCAAGTTCGAGCAATGCTAAACAAAAATATACCAAAAAATTTTCCATCTGGAGAAGCTACCTGTTTGGTCTACAAGTTACATAAAAATGCTTGTAAGTGGCGCAGTAGTTATAACTGACAGGAGAACACAGAGGTTGTCACCCTGTCCATGCTCAGATCTTGTCTTCGTCTCACTCACTAGTCAAGAGTGCCAGGCGAATTGGTTTTCTTCTCCAAGCCACATGGTTTCCATACATAAAAGGGCAAAACAAGTCCTGTTTCACAAGAGTGTGAGGTTCTACTAGAGCGATACATGAAAAGCGTTTAGCACAGTGCTTGGAAAATAGTAAGTGCTTAACAAATCTCAGCTCTCATTAGTGACAATAAAGGAGTTGACATACAGCATCACATCTTATTTTGCATTCCACTGCACGCTCTTTACGGAGCAGACTTAATATTTATGTTCCTGCTGGTGTCCTTGGAAACAAATGTCTATGAACTGTTCCTGACAGGGAAAATGCCATGGAATTTGCTCTTGCACCACTCCTTTCTTCTTGGGAAATTCGAGATGCAAGCCAGTCACATCACGTGATGCCCTCTGAGCACAGCCTGAGTTATTTATTCTCATAGACAGAATCTGCAATCTGTACGACCTCTACTATGGATGCTCTACAATACTGTTTTAAGTGCCTATCCTTGACATCATGTTACTAACTGAGCAATCCTCTAATGAGTTTCTGGATGTTTCTCGTAGTAAACCACACTACATCAATCCAAATCAGAACTCCCTCACACCTGGGTCTTAACTGACTGGAATATGTGCCGCCTGGGTTTATTTTTGGAGGTCTTCTTTACGACTTCCATTTCACTTTCTGTTGTCAGCATGCCATCTTTATTAGGTTAATCTAGAAGGTAGGAACTTTGGGTTACAAACAAGAGAATGCCAAGCTATTGAGTTAAATAAACAATAAAGGCATGTAACTGTCTTGCAGGGCAGGAAGCTAGAGGTCAGTGTCCCCAGGACTGGCTCAAAGCACAGTGTTGTCATAATGACCCAGTCAGCTTCCGTTCCTCTTCCTTGTTATAAGCAGCTTGTGTTATTCTCAATTTCAGACACTGGAGCTATATCAAAGGTACCTAAAATACATTAATACAAGTTAACAATGTTCTTCATTATAACTGAATTGTCAAAATGAAAGGAAAAGGCTAAGTAAGATTAGTATATTTTCTAGCATAAAAAAAGCAAGTGGGTGTTTGAGAAAGCAATTTAGCCTTTTGAAAACTCTACTTGCTCTTCTGAAAAGTATGAGTGTTCCCAAGTCATCATTAAGAGTGCCACTTGGCACCTGTAACATGCACTCATTTAATAAAAGAATAAAATAAAAACACGCTGAATGTGTAAAGAATTCATAGTTAGAAGTGCATTTTTAATTATTTATTTTTATATGCTTGAATCAAACTGGACAGTCTTAGATTTTCATAGAAAGTTGAAAGGCATTTCAAACAGGAAAGAAGTAGGACTTGCCTGAAGCAGTCAAAGAAAGACAAACCTCCTGTGCACCCATGGGAGTCAGCTAATCCAAGCATGCCTATGTGTGAATAAGCCTTACTGCCGTTGATGAGTCTCCAGGTCACCTAAACCTGTCTGAAAGGTAGAGCCAGACAGCTGAGTCATTCTCTAACTATTGCCAACTGGTGAGAGGCTCCCAAAGCCAGACAATCCCCCTGCATGGTCACCTCTTGGTTTGTTTGTTTGTTTGTTTGTTTAATTCCAAGGGCATCCTAAAGCCTCTCCACTATTCTCCATCTAAGGTGTCACAGAACATGATTCCAAACACAGGGAACGTGAGTGACTTCTTGGGAAAGGAGACTTTAAGGTAGAGGCTGGAACAATGGCAACCCACTCCAGTGTTCTTGCCTGGAGAATCCCAGGGATGGGGGAGCCTGGGGGGCTGCCGTCTCTGGGGTCGCACAGAGTCGGACACGACTGACGTGACTTAGCAGCAGCAGCAGCAGGAACAAAGACCGATTATGAGCAAAGCTGCTGAAAGGCGGAGGAGGCCAGAAATTGCACCAACAGTAACCAAAGAAGGTCAGGGCTCCCCCGGGGTGTGTCGCCAGGCATGTGCGTGTGAAAGAGCAGCTCGCTCCACAGTGAGACACTAAAGCAGGCCTGGGCAGAATCAAGCCCGCAGTTAGCCGAATTTTCCCATACTTGATTCCTTACCCTGTGGCCCTACTCATCTACTCATCTTTTCTTGGAGATGAATTTAAGTTCAATTTTCCCAGGGCTCAGCCAGAAAACCCAGCTGCCAGCAATGTACTGGCCCATAGTCTTTCTGGCACTCTTCGGCTACTTACTTGGTCCATCAGATCTGGAAAAAGAAGGAAGAACACAGGATTCATATTGTGAAAGGGCAAGCTACAAGCGCTGCTTAAAACCAACAACCAATCTCAGTGTTCCAGCACTGTCCCAGCATTCGTTAGATATTGATGCAGTTACATTTGTCTGTTATTAACTGAAGCTTCATCTTGGATGTCTTTGTTTTGCTTTTATAACATTGACCAAATAGTATTATTGTTAATAGAGCTCTTTTTTCAGTGTTTATGAAAATGTGGCCAGCCAGGGACTTCCTATCGAAAACAATGTTTTGTCTAATTCACCTGCAGAATTAGTGGCTGCAAGACGCCACTAAGGCCAATGATACCTTACTTTATCTCAACCATAATGGTACTCAAAATAAAAAACAAAACTTCTAGGGATATTAAAGAAAATGAAATCGCTCCATTCGAGGTTTTACGCATACACATGGAGATGATGGAAGTGATTTTGAATATTGGCAGACTTGAGAAGGGAAATGGAAGTTTTCTAAACTGAGTTACTATAAGTCATTCACCATAATTCAGTATTTACTTGCAGACTTTCAGAAAATTAGCTCGCTCTTCATTTTATGTGATGACTGGTTAATATTACATGAAATAACAAATTGGCATCATAACTAAACAGAGACTCTGGGCAGTTATCATAAAAAGAATGATGAGAATCTAAGCATGGGAGTTAGGTTTTCACTGACAAATGGATTATTCTGCATAATGTGAAATTAGCCATTACCACTTTCTGGTTGGAGACACTTCAGTCTTGATTTTACATGTCACCATTACACAAATCTTATTTATTATCATAGTGGGTGAGATTTAATTTGTTAGGAGCAGAGCCTATTATGCTTTTCTGTTATTTTTAAAACCTTAGGAATTTCACACTTACCCAAATGTAGGAGTGATGTGTGGCCCTACCACCATTCCAGCCTTGGCAAAGCCATTCCAACAACATTCTTTGCATGCTTGGAGCTGACGGCATGCCCAGACAAATGTTCCACTGTTCCCTACTTCCTCTGGCTTCTGAATCCCTTACATCCTGGTGTCAAGTAGCAATCAAGCTCCCTACCACCCCACAAGAAATAAAACAAAAATCCATAGAAAATACCATGGAAGTTTCTGTTGATACAATAATGGAGGCAGGGGGATGTGTTAATGAGTGGAACTCTAAGCAGGAACTGAAGTCATGCACTTACAATGGCAATCAGAGTGGGGAGAGTGGGGGATGATTTGACCCAGGACTCATTTAAGGGGCTTCCACTTTAGATTTTTATTATTGTCCCCAGATGATGTTCTATCTTGTTATGGATTGAATTGTGTCCCACCCCTCGAAAATGTATTTCTATTATTTTTAAATTTTCTAGTCCATATCACGTGGCATGTGAGAGCTTAGTTTCCTGACTAGGGACTGAACCTGCAACCCTTGCTTTGGAAGCACGGGGCCTTAACCACTGGACTGCCAGGGCAATCCATCCACTCCAGACTTACACATCAAAGTCCCAACCCACAGTGTGGCTAATCTGGAGACAGGGCCTTTACATGCGTGTTGTGATAGTTATTCAGTCACCAAGCCAGGTCCGACTCTTCATGACCCCATGGACTGCAGGCACACCTGGCTTCCCTGTCCCTCACTATCTACCGGAGTTTGCCAAAGTTCATGTTCGTTGAATCAGTGATACTATCCAGCCATCCCCTTCTCTGTCTCCCTCTTCTTCTGCTTCAATCTTTCCCAGCATCAGGGTCTCTTCCAATGAGTCAGCTGTTTGCATCAGGTGCCCAAAGCACTGAAGCTTCAGCTTCGGCATTGGTCCTTCCAAAGAGTATTCAGGATTGATTTCCTTTAAGATTGACTGGTTTGCTCTCTTTTCTTCCCAAGGGACCCTCAAGAGTCTTCTCCAGCACCACAGTTAGAAAGAAAGCATCAGTTCTTCGGTGCTCAGCCTTCTTTATTGTCCAACTCTCATTATTCAGACATGAGTACAGGAAAGACCATAGCCTTAACTATATGGACCTTTGTTAGCAGGGTGATGTCTTTGCTTTTTAACACACTGTCTAGGTTTGACATAGCTTTCCTGCCCAGAATCAATCGTCTTCTGATATCATGGCTGCAGCCGCCAACCGTAGTGATTTTAGAGCCAAGGAGGGGAAACCTGTCACTGCTTCCCCTTTCCCCCTTCTATTTTCTATGAAGTGATGGGGCTGGATGCCATGATCTTAGGTTTTTTTTTTAATATTGAGTTAACAAAGTAATCAAAGTTAAATGCGATCATAAAGCTGGAGCCTTAATTGCAAGGGAGTGATGTCTATAAGTAAAGCAAGGCACACCAGTACTGAGACTGCAGAGAGGGAAAGACTTGTGAGGAGGTAGCAAGGAGGCCCTGTGTGTGTGCTAAGTTGCGCCGACTTTTTGTGACCCCATAGGCTGCAGCCCATCAGGGTTCTCTGTCTATGGAATTTTCCAGGCAAGAATACTGGAGTGGGTTGCCATTTCCTTCTCCAGAGGATCTTCCTGACCCAGGGATCAAACCTGCACACCTCTCCTGTGTCTGCTGCCTTGCAGGTGGATTCTTAACTTGCTGAGCCGTCTGGGAAACCCAGCAGGAAGGCAACCATCTGTAACCAGGAAGAGAAGTCTCAACCACAAACCAGACGTGTTGGCACCTTGACCTTGGACTTTTAGCCTCAGGAACTGTGAGAAAATAAATCGCTGTTGTTAAGTCACCCTGCAATAATCTGTTACAGCATTCTAGCACACTAATGCTTACCTGCAGCTGCAGAGCGCAATGAGACATATTAAAAGATGTCTCTTATTCTTCAAATCCTTGTCCATTTATGGAACCACCTTGTCTGAAGCCACAGCAGTAACTTATGAGCTCTTTGTCTTCATGGATGCTGTTTTTAAATAGTTTAATTTCATAAAGTAAGGCACATTATTACCTCTGTTTTACAGAGAAGAAGAGTGGTCAAAGACAGTATATGTAACCAATTTGAAGTCAAATAACATACTCTGACCACTGTAACTAGTAAAATGAGCTACAGAGTAATGTGTTTATAAGTCCAGTTATTATCTGGGGAGAAGCACAAGTATATCATGGTGCAGAGTATTTAATAAATGTGAAAGCTTTAAAGTTTTAACAATTTAGAAAAGCTTTTTGGTCATAAATTTTACAATGTATTATAAGTCTCAAAAAAGGATATAAAAGGATATTCCTAGAAAAGTCACCATGGAGTTGTATTCAACAAGTACATTTCTCTAAACATGAAGGAAATAGCTTGTGTCTGAAAACAACTATGATTACATAGTTAAAGGATTATGTTTTGTTAATCTTTAATAAGGAAGATAATAACTTTTTGGTTTGTTTGCTAGTATATATATATACATATACATATACATATATACAGACACACACACATATATATCTCCCTGCTTTAAAGTGTAGTGCCAAAATCTTCTTTTGAATCCCACAATGGGCTTAGTGGCCAGGATATTTCCAGGAGGTAGAAACACTACTATGAGCTTATTTTTAACGTGTCAGCAAGTAAAACTCTAACTAATGTTGATCTTTCTCTGACAGCACTCCCTTGAAAGGTTCCACAGCTTTGATTAATATTTAAACACTAGGGCTTTCAAAGCAAATTTACAATCTGAAATTACTAAAGCTACAATAAATACAGAAACATGTTACTGCTTTATTTTCTACGTGAGTTAAAAAAAACAGAACAACCTTAGGAATAAGCAAGTTCAGGAAGGAGGACTTTTGTTTTCAGTTTGTCTTTTTCATTGACCATTAAAAATTTGCACTATGACAAATAGCAGTATAGTGATTTGCTGGTGGCAAAGAATCCACCTCCAGTGTGAAGCATGGGTTTGATCCCTGGGTCAGGAAGATCCCCAAGAGAAGGGCATGGAAGCCCACTCAAGTACTCCTGCCTGGAGAATCCCCTGGACAGAGGAGCCTAGTGGGCTATAGTCCATAGGATCGCAAAGAGTCAGACGTGACTGAAGCAACACGGCATGTAGGACCTAAAGGTAGATGATGGGTTTGGATGCTGGCTGTGCCACATGGGGCAAGTTACTGCTCCTAGCCCCTCAGTTTCCTCATCTGTAAAATGGAAATTTTGTGCTTCTTAAATGAGACGCAACAGATATAGTGCAAAGAATAGTGCCTAGCACATCACAAGTGCTATATGCTAGTGGTTAATATTTCCCATACATATAGTATTCAAATGAAGTCCGGTTTCTGTGATATTCACCCACTCATTTAACAGATATCTATTAAGTCCATGCCATGTCCAGGACCTGGTTAAATAATTCAAAGTACTTGTTTTCTAGGATCTAGCATTATAATGGAGCAATCAGTCATATGAGTTGCTGATAGGTGCTGTTTGCTGAGCTATTTATTACAACGTGGAACCAGGAAATTGAAACTAGCTCTGGAGAGCACTTTCTGGAAGGAGTATTGCTGGAACTGAATTGAGCAACTTTGGTGACTCAGAATTAGTTAGCAGAAGATATGGAGCCAGCCATTTCTAGTGGATGAAACAGCATGGCAAAGACTTAACAGACCGAGGAATTTGGGAAATGAGACATAGTTGTACCTAGCTTATGAAAAGTACTTCAAGGGCCTATGAGGAAACCAAGCTGCGAACTCTACAGGTGGTCCCTTTCCTCTGGGGCCAATAATTCAATGCTTACTATGAGGGGCAAAAGAAAAAACATGATAACCCTTTCCTTAGTTGTCCAAGTAGGGTCAACACGCCCATAAAGATACAGGTCAAAACCACCTCCGTTGAAGGGATACAGTTAACTGGACATGATCCAAAATATACTCCTGTTGGAGGAGATTAATCTCGCCTGCAGTTGAATATATTTTAATATAACAGCTAAAGATGGCTAGACAAGTGTTAGTCCAGAGAGCACCATTATACATTTAAAATTAAAGCTCAATATTAAACAGCCCCATGAAGTGCAATAAAATTTCACATCTGGTTAAAGAATACACATTGTCTAAATTACGGAGATGAGAAATTGCCACCTGAGTGTGAAAGCAGCTTCAATTAATGACGGCTATTTATGACCCAGCCTGTTCTTTTGATGCATACAAGATTATGAGCTTGTGGCACACAAAGGCCTGAATAGCGACGGTAAGATTCGAGATGGGAGAAATATTTAATCATCCCAATTTTATTGAAGGTCAGCAAGGCCATCTCCTAAGGTGCACCTAAATAAACAATATTAAAATGAATAATTTACCCCACTCTGATTTAAAGCTGCCTGTTTTATCTCTAAGGAAGAATAACATGAGTCTTTGTAACTCTTTACCCTGATTGCTTGTAATGCTCATTGATCTGACAACAAATAGTGCATAAATCTGTTCTTTAGCAACAGGTGTGATCAAGGTGTCAATTAAAAATGACCTAGCAGAAAGTGGAACATGATTACCAAATCCATAGTGCCCGACGCCCTTCATTGACTTATGCACAGCTACTTCATTGAGAAGGATGAACTAAATGAAATCCTCTTCCGAAAAATTGAATTGTCAGAAACATTTCATGAGCTCTCTGAGAGGCAATTTTTTCTGAGGCCAAAAGGTAAGTTTCTGACAAACTTGAGAACTCAACCCCAGCCCCTTCTAATGTTTCTTTCCTTAATAAACAAAGATCATGGAGTCAAATTGCATTTGCCACTTCTGTAGACAACTTAGACAATAACGACTTAGACCCCACCTCATGCTTCCTTAATATTGCTGTGGTTTAGTTGCTCAGTTGTGTCCAATTCTTCGTGACCTCATGGACTGTAGCCTGCCAGGCTTTTCTGCTCGTTCTTGCTTGGGATTCTCCAAGCAAGACTACTGGAGTGGATTGCCATTTCCTTCTCCGGGGGATCTTCTGGACCCAGGGATTGAACTTGCATCTCCTGCATTGGTAGGCAGGTTCTTCACTACTGAGCCACCAGGGAAGCCCTCCTTAACATTACGGGACCTCAAATCAAGAGCACAAGCTATGTTCTTAAGGAGGAAATGAGAGGTACTCATGTTACTACTTGGGACCAAAGTGTAACGGCAATGAGATCTGTGAGGTCAGTTCTATAGTCAATGATCACGTACTCAAAGCCCCTGGAGAATGAAGGATTCTCTGCATCTACAGAAGGGGAAACTGCTTAGCAGCTAAGTCACTTACCTAGAGTAAGGCATGCCATTAATAAATACCAAAGCCTCCAACTGAACCCCTCTTTGAAGGGTTCTGTGATTGTCATTCAGACAGTTCACCAAATATTTATGACTCTCCACCTTCTGGATAAGTGGTGGAGTTGCACATCCTTGTTCCCTTGTGGATGGGAGGGGTCATGGATCTAGTACCAGCCAATCAGTGGCAAGCAACACGGCATGTCTCTTTCATAATAAAGCACATAAGTACCAGTACAAGTCGGCAAATCTCCCCCTGTGCTAGGACAACAGGCATGTTTGCAGACACTGGTTTTGCTGCCAGAGTCCCAGAGTGAGTTAAAGTGGAGTGGATGCCCCAGCCAACCTGCAAGATAGCATCGCAACAAAGCAGGCACGTCTTGTTCAGAGCTGCTGAGACTTGGGGTTTGTTGATTGACACAGTCCAACTTTACCTACCTTGATGGACAAAGACCACGAAGCCTGTTCTGCCCATAAGAGAGCCCATAACCTAGGGATCACATATTAAAACCAAGTTGGGAGGGACACAGATAAAGTTTCGTGGTGGAGCCAGTATGAGATTCAGGCCTTAAAGAATGAGAACGTGGGCTAGAGAAGAGCAATTTGGAGTTCCAGGCATAAACCAAGGGTAGAGACCAAATACACTTAGTATTTCCCTGGAGGATCAGAAAGAACCTGCCCCAGAAATCCAAGATAAGTGTCAGGAAACAATTGGAACTTAAGAAACAGCAAGCGAGAGCATGGAAATAGTGAAATTGGAACTTACTCAAAATATCCCTTCACAATATAACAAGGCCCACTTTTAGATAACTGTACTTTTACTACCATACACCACTGTTGGAAATACTCTACAAGGCCAGTACCTCCAGAACCCTCAAGTTGAGAAGCTATTATTGCAATCTCTTTTCTGATTCTTTGCACGTGTTTCTAAAATAGCTTTTTTGATAATAAGCTAAACACATGTGCTGTCTTAGGAGCCCTCATTGGGCTATAAACCCTCTAAAGGAACATTTGGATGAGAAAACACTAACTTAAAAAAAGAAAGCATCTCATTCCAACATGTGTCAAGGAGTGCTTTTCAAAGGATGATTTTGGGAAACTGACCGCATTTGTGTTAGCTTTTGCACACCGATTCAGGAGCCTGAATGTCCTCACACTGGTCCTGGAAATTAATGAAGATCCATATTCCCAGGATGATGGTGAATGGAAAGGCAACTTTGTAGAAGGCACATAGGGCCTTCTGAATGTGAGCAATTTTTTAGATGCTTTGGAAATGGATCTAGAGAAAGTGGCCAGGGCTGGTGGGGGTGGTGGGGCGGGGCGGGGGGCAGTGAGGAGGAGAAAAAGAGATGGTTCCATCAACTTGCCTGATGCATAGAATGCATCAGCAGAGGGGAAAGATTAGAAAATTGCTGTTCTAGTAATCAATTCTATCTTTCTTTAACTGAAGTTTTGCTAATACTTATCCCTGAAGAAGTAAATGACAACCTTCTCCAGTATATTCTTGCTTGGAAAATTACATGAACAGAGGAACCTAGTGGGCTATAGTCCATGGGGTCGCAAAGAGTTGGACACAACTGAGTGACTTCACTCACTGGCAAAATCTAGAGGCAACTCCTATATTGTGAATTGTTCCCTTGAAGCTCTAGGTTGGGTTCAGTTCAGTTCAGTTGCTCAGTCCTGTCCGACTCTTTGCGACCCTATGTACTGCAGCACTCCAGGCCTCCCTGTCCATCACCAACTCCCAGAGTTTACCCAAACTCATGTCCATTGAGTTGGTGATGCCATCCAATCATCTCATCCTCTGTTGTCCCCTTCTCCCCCTGCCTTCAATCTCTCCCAACATCAGGGTCTTTTCAAATGAGTCAGCTCTTCACATCAGGTGGTCAAAATATTGGAATTTAAGCTTCAGCATCAGTCCTTCCAATGAACACCCAGGACTGATCTCCTTTAGAATGGACTGGTTGGATCTCCTTGCAGTCCAAGGGACTCTCAAGAGTCCACAGTTGAAAAGCATCAATTCTTTGGCACTCAGCTTTCTTCACAGTCCAACTCTCACATCCATACATGACCACTGGAAGAACTAAAGCCTTGACTAGATGGACCTTTGTTGGCAAAGTAATGTCTCTGCTTTTCAATATGCTATCTAGGTTGGTCATAACCTGTTAGCCCTTCTTAACTAGGGTTTCCATTAAATTCCATACGTTCCACTAGCACTTTGTTTGGCATATTGCATGGTAATTTCTCCTTATGTCTGCATCAGACTCTTCCGCAGGAACAAAGACATCTGAGAAGAAAGGCCTCTAAGTGTTTACCACCATGTCCACAGTACCCAGGACAGAGACAAAGTGAGTCAAAGCAGGTTTATTAAATGAAAAGGATCAGTGAGGTAATGAGCAAATCAACTTGAGGCTAAATGGTGCACATGCTGAGGAGGTACCATTCTCCTTTGTTACAAATAAACCTCAGTAGAGGTCTCATTATTTTATATTGTGAAGTAATTGCCATGCCTCACTCTGTAGCATCTGGTTCAGTTTCAGGCATTACATTCTACACTGTGTATACATCGACTGCCCCCTCACCATCTAGCAACAGCTTATCTCCATCTTTGATTTTTAGATGAAAAACTTAGAAAGCTGTGGTACATATACACAATGGAGTATTACTTAGCTGTTAAAAAGAATTCATTTGAATCAGTTCTGATGAGATGGATGAAACTGGAGCCGATTATACAGAGTGAAGTAAGCCAGAAAGAAAAACACCAATACAGTATACTAACACATATATATGGAATTTAGGAAGATGGCAATGACGACCCTGTATGCAAGACAGGGAAAGAGACACAGATGTGTATAACGGACTTTTGGACTCAGAGGGAGAGGGAGAGGGTGGGATGATTTGGGAGAATGACATTCTAACATGTATACTATCATGTGAATTGAATCGCCAGTCTATGTCTGACGCAGGATGCGGCATGCTTGGGGCTGGTGCATGGGGATGACCCAGAAAGATGTTATGGGGAGGGAGGTGGGAGGGGGTTCATGTTTGGGAATGCATGTAAGAATTAAAGATTTTAAAATTTAAAAAATAAAAAACTAAAAATAAAAAAAAATTAAAAAAAAATAAATAAAAAATAAAAAAATAAAACTCAGAGTGTTTAGGTGCCGTAAGAGAAACGATCTTTTCAAACGATGAGGCTAGGCACTTTCTAATGGATGACTTTATTTTAATAATAGTAAATGGGATGACTCTAAAACATGACTAACATTTCTCTACTGCTTATAATTCCAAGAAACTCAAAATAGCGTTGTTCACATGAACTCACAGAGCAAACAGAGTCTTATAACAAAGATAACTTACATAGAATTTTGTGATTAGAGTGTAGTATTGCCTCTAATGAGATGGTTGGACTGCATCACCAACTCGATGGACATGAATTTGAGCAGGCTCTGGGAGTTGGTGATGGACAGGGAGGGCCTGGTGTGCTGCAGTCCATGGGGTCTCAAAGAGTTGGACACGACTGAGCCACTGAACTGAACTGAACTAAAGTCACTTCAGTCGTGTCCAACTCTATGCAACCCTATGGAGTGTAGCCCAAAATTGTTGAGTAGTTATCAGGAATTTAGGCCAGTTGTTACCAAGTTCAGTTCAGTTCAGTTCAGTGGCTCAGTTGTGTCTGACTCTTTGGGAACCCATGAATCACAGCATGCCAGGCCTCCCTGTCCATCACCAACTCCTGGAGTTCACTCAGACTCATGCCCATCCAGTCAGTGATGCCATCCAGGCATCTCATCCTCTTTTGTCCCCTTCTGCTCCTGCCCCTAATCCCTCCCAGCATCAGAGTCTTTTCCAATGAGTCAACTCTTCGCATGAGGTAGCCAAAGTATTGGAATTTCAGCTTCAGCATCATTCCCTCCAAAGAAATCCCAAGGCTGGTCTCCTTCAGAATGGACTGGTTGGATCTCCTTGCAGTCCAAGGGACTCTCAAGAGTCTTCTCCAACACCACAGTTCAAAAGCATCAATTCTTCCACGCTCAGCCTTCTTCACAGTCCAACTCTCACATCCATACATGACCACTGGAAAAACCATAGCCTTGACTAGACGGACCTTAGTCAGCAATGTCTCTGCTTTTGAATATGCTATCTAGGTTGGTCATAACTTTTCTTCCAAGGAGTAAACGTCTTTTAATTTCATGGCTTAATAGATATTTGGAGAAGGCAATGGCACCCCACTCCAGTATTTTTGCCTGGAAAATCCCATGGATGGAGGAGCCTGGTGGGCTGCAGTCCATGGGGTCGGTAAGAGTCAGACACAACTGAGCGACTTCACTTTCACTTTTCACTTTCATGCATTGGAGAAGGAAATGGCAACCCACTCCAGTGTTCTTGCCTAGAGAATCCCAGGGACAGGGGAGCCTGGTGGGCTGCCGTCTATGGGGTCGCACAGAGTCAGACACGACTGAAGTGACTTAGCAGCAGCAGCAGTAATAGATATTAGCTACTGTTTGAATATTCATTGGAACTACTTGAGTCAAATTTGAGGCTGTGATCAACAATGATACTGAAAACAGAATTGACAGATTTTAAATATATTGTTACAGAACTAGAGATTGTGGCTCTAGCATTGAACACCCTTCATGATCTAGAAAGCTTTGCAGGATTTGGAATTTTCTTGTCTGGTCTCTGAGTAGTACACACCTTGGAACTCCTCTTCAGTTTGTTGAAGTATTTTCATGCCTGAAAAGAAAAAGAGGCCTCTAGTGTTCAGGCCTTTATACAGCTACTCATTCTGCATAAGATAGAGTCTCCGTTTTACTTGTTGCCCCTTTCCCTAGAAAAGTCTTTGCAGTCTGTTAGGATTCAAAGGAAAAATCATCCATCAGTCTAAAGACCAACTGCTCTGAGAAGACTCCCTATGCACCCCTTGCAAGAAATCCTGGCTGAGAGCCACATCTAAGTACTCCTGCAGCCCCTGTTCCTCCTGCTGTGATTACCCTTCTCTGATCTGTGTTTGTCCCTGGGCCTGGCTGCCTCTCCCAGCAAACAACACACACACCAGGGCCGGGAGCTCAATGTTTTCGCTGTTATATTTATCACAGCTGGCACTACATCTGGAACATCTGATCCCTTAATAAATAGAGGTTGAATGAATAAATGGGTGACAAATAGCTTTCAAGTGGATTAAAGTATCTACTTGATTGCTTAGAACAGTACTTCCCAAGCATTTTGAAATCAGGACCCACAACATCATAGAAAAGAGAATGGGCAGTTTGTTTTAACTGAGATGAGTGTCCCAGCCAGGGGGGTGGGGTGGGGTAGGGAGAACAGAAGGAGCACCCTTTCCCCACATGGAAGCCTGGAGAATCAGCCTCCAAGCATAGAATATGACAGCTGAAATCTCAGCCTGATTCTTTTCCAGCCATCTTCACTCTGTCTTCCTCAGGCAACTCTCATGAATTAAAGGTGAGATTTCACTTTAAAAACTGTGAAGGTAGCATGTTTGATCCATTGGTTGGATCAATCAGAAGGTACAGGGTCTATCTCTCCCTGCCATGCAGAGAGTACCATCTGATGCCTTTCTCAAGTAATAGTTTCCTTCCTTAGTATAAAAAGGAGCTGATAATATCTGCCTGGCTACACCTTGGGACTACTGTTAAGATAATGTTATATGCTACAGACAAACTCAATCTGAGATAAACAAAATTCTATATAAATAATGAGTTGCAAATATACACTCCTAGTATGTGAAATACTGTTATCTAGTCAAAATAGGTAGACTTTGTAATTTATCTTATAAGCCAAGATAAATGAGAATGAAATGAGGTGCTGCTTAGAAATATAACAGAACAACATGCAGTCAACAGGACTTTTTCAAGAATACCATCCCCCAAATTATTATGGATACTTTAGAAGATTCTAGAATTTGAAATGTTTCTTTTAGTGGCATATTTTTGGCGGTGCAGTGCTGGAATCCTCGTTTTGTATTCTGGGCATTTGTTCTCTTTTAAAGGGAAAAAAACAAGATTTTTGCCTTGCACCCCCAACCTTTCCCTTTCCATGTCCACAGCTGAGGCATCAGCCTGGCACTTTGGTGCTGTCAGTCTGCTAGCCCTGGGCCAGACCAGGGGCACAGGGAATCAGGGATTGCTCAGCATCTCCATAGACAAGCAAGGTGGCAGCTGTTTACCTTTAGCATTAGCTAACATTAGCTTAACTGACTATTTCATGTATTTTTCTTATATATATATATTTTTTTTCTACTTTAAACTCTTTATTTTGTATTGGGATATAGCCAATTAAGAGTGTTGTGACAGTTTCAGATGAGAAGCGAAGGGACTCAGCCAGACATGTACATGTATCCACTCTCTCCCAAGTTTTAAGCATGCTATCTACAGGACCACAATTTTAAATTGCTGACCAATGAAATTATTCTTACAAAATGGGTGCAATTATTCAACCTACAGTTGGGAAAACTTTGTGCTTAAAAAGTCAAGAAAAAATAAAAACCTGGGAAATTCCTTCTCTAAGTATTCCTCAGAAAATATGTATTTTATCTTAGAAAATAAGAGCTAAAATTAAGCAATGTGCTGAAAAGTGAAATTATGCATATTAAATAAGTTAAGACACTATAATTCTTTTTTCTATATTGGGATTTGGTGGTCTCAGAAATATAGTATTTTATATTGATGTGGTTTGATTGATAAAAGTTAACAAGATCTAGGTACTTGTGTACTATGTGGCTTCGTCTGACTCTCCATGGCCCTGTAGGCTGTAGCCCGCCAGACTCCTCTGTCCATGGGATTCTCCAGGCAAGAATGCTGGAGTCAGTTGTCATGCCCTCCTCCAGTGGATCTTCCCCACCCAGGGATCGAACTTGCGTCTCTTATGTCTCCTGCATTGGCAGGCAAGTTCCTTACCACTAGTGCCCCTGGGAAGCCCTTCACTAGGTACTTACCTCGTTGGAAAGAAACATTACTGGAATGGCTATGCTTTTCCATCTGTTCCTGAAAAGCACACCTTTGTCGTGATGTTTTAAGATAATTTATTATGGGTGAATCCATTTCCTTGAACAAGATCTTTCAAGCCCACACATGATTCCAGCAGGAGAGTCTGGCTTACATTTGCTGTTGTCTATGGTAATACATCTTCCTTCCCGTTTCCTCTTTTACTTATGAGGTATCAAATAAGCTGCCACTTCTCAAACTGTTGCCAAAATAATCCTAAAGGCCTGGGCAGTGAGTACATGGAAATGCACGTGTAAGGGCAGCTCCCATCACTTCCCCTGGCTTAGCTTTGTAAACAGCCTTCACTGCTCTGACTGTCTCAGCTTTTATACCCAAGAAGGCAACCCAAAGTCCAGAACATCTGCCTCAGCTGCATTTCCCATTTTGGCCCCGGACTCCAGGAAGTACTTGAGTTCGCAAAGCTGCCAGGACATATATCTCCAACTTGGAACTCAAGTTACCACAGAGCAGCTTCCACGGATGTCTCCTTAGACTTCTAAAATCCTCCAGTATCAGCAAAAAAGGGAGCACAGGGACACGAAACAAATTAGTCTGAAATCTGTTTAGAGGCCAAGACGTGGTTGTCACACATCTGGGAAAAGAATATAGAATGGGCTGAGTAGGGAGGGAGAGCCTAGGCAAAGGAAAATATTAATTGAGCAGATCAGGGGGAAAGAGGAGAGCAGGAACGTACCCCGCGACCGTGGATGCAAAGTCATTAGCGGATATTGGTTTGTTTACAGAAGTGGAGAGTGCGGGTCTCTGACAGAGGCTAGTCCCGGGGTGCAGAATTATTGCTCTTGTGTTTCTTTCATTGCGCCTCATTTAGTGCTTCCTTCTCCCTCCACCAACAACTTTTAACCTTCCACGGACACCTCTGCTTGTGTTACCCGGATATAGTGCAGCCAGGTTGAAACAGCCTTAACACTGTACAAGGCTGTGTCTTTCCTGTTCTGCTTATTCTGGTTCCCAGGACCTTAACTACTGCTAATTATTTGGCTCCGACTTATACAATATCTACATCTTATTTTGTCTAGTTTTATAACCCAGGTGACACATAAGAAGTGCAGGGCAGTGGATGACAGGGTGAATTTTAGAATGAGACTTCCTGAGTTTGAACCCAAATTCCATCCCTTATCTGTTTGTTTACTTTATCTGTCTGGAGTTCAGGTTTTCCATCTGTGAAACAGGAATAGTTATGGTACTAGTTCTTAGGGTTATTGTGTGTATTATACAAGTAAGCCTATGTAAAAGTGGTTAGAATAGTACCTGGCACAGCATATGCACTGTGTAAATATCCACTCTCAATTACCTTCATCTGTGTGTCCCAGGAAGTTCCAGCTCCTCCCATCTTCTCCTCAATGGTTACTTATTATGAATTAGAAATAATTTTCCATCACAATACCTTCAATTCCTCCTAGTTTATCATAAACTCAGCCTAAGCATTCATTCTGCCCATGATAACCCTCACAACAGCGCTATTTGTTGTACGATTTTATTGCATTTATTTTCGACTGTTCTGGGTTCTTGTTGCTGCGAGGGTTTTCTGCAGTCATGTACGGGCTTTTCATTGCAGTGGCGTCTCTTGTTGCAGAGCGGGGGCCTCAGGGGGAGCAGGCTGCAGTGTGTTGTGGCACATGGGCTTGGTCATTGCGGCCCCGGGGCTCTAGAGCACGGGTTCAATAGCTTTGGTGTCTGACCTTAGCTGCTCCATTGCGTGTGGGATTGTCCCAGATCAGGGATTGAACCTACGAACCTACATCTCCAACACTGGCAGGCGGATTCTTTACCACTGAGCCACCGGGGAAGACTGCACTGACTTTAGAAAAAAGTAAATAAATGTGTTTTATTTTATATCGGGGTATAGTCAGTTTAACAATGCTGTGATATTTCAGGTGGACAGCAAAGGGACTCAGACACACATATACATGTATCCATTCTCCCCCAAATTTGCCTCTCATCCAGGCTGTCAAATGACATTGAGCAGAATTCTTTGTGTATATAGTAGGACCCTGTTGGTTTCCATTTTATATGTATTGGAGGGTACATTTCGATCCCAAACTCCCAATTTTTACTGCTCAATTTACCCCCTGGCAACCACAAGCTCCTTCTCTAAGTCTGTGAGTCGAACTTTTGAGGAAAACTTTGTTTTCCTTCTTAGCTTCATGCTCCATGGGCAAGTTGACTACAAATGGGCCCTGGGGAATTTCAGAAGATGGTGGAAATGTTCCAAGGGTGGGTTACTTGTGATAGTGTGATAGTTGCTCACTCTCTGAGTTTATTAAAAGTTGTTGACTTGTATTTTATAATATATGAATTATTATTATATATGAATTTGTAGTATGCAAATTCTCCCCTAGTAAAGATCAACTCTGGGAGTTGGTGGTGAACAGGGAAGCCTGGTGTGCTGCAGTCCATGGGGTCACAAAGAGTTGGACCCAACCGAGTGACTGAACTGAACCAAAAGATGAAAAAAAAATCAAAGATAATGAATATTTTAAAAATTCTTATAATATCTTTTATGGAAAAAAAGGGTATAGGACAATTAAGAACCATTATGGAAATGAAGTGGAAGCAAGTACTACATGGTTCCACTCATTGTAGTCTTTTTTTTTTTTTTTTTGATGGTTCAATTATTTATTTAAGTAATAGTAACACCCTTCTTCGGAGAAGGCAATGGCACCCCACTCCAGTACTCTTGCCTGGAAAATCCCATGGATGGAGGAGCCTAGTGGGCTGCAGTCCATGGGGTCACTAAGAGTCAGGCACCACTGAGCAACTTCACTTTCACTTTTCACTTCATGCATTGGAGAAGGAAATGGCAACCCACTCCAGTGTTCTTGCCTGGAGAATCCCAGGGACTGGGGAGCCTGGTGGGCTGCCGTCTATGGGGTCGTACAGAGTCAGTCACGACTGAAGTGACTTAGCAGCAGCAGCAGCAGCAGCAACACCCTTGTGGCTCCCAAACATCTAGATCTTAAGAAATCATGCTTGCTCAGTCATGTCTGACTCTTTCAGACCCCATATACTCCACCAGTGTCCTCTCTCCATGGGATTTTCCAGGCATGAATACTGGAGTGGAATGTCATTTCCTCATCCAGGAGATATTCTCAAACCCATGTCCCCTGAGTCTCCTGCGTTGGCAGGTGGATTCTTTACCACTGAGTCACTTGGGAAGCCCAAGAAATTAGGCAGTACTTCTGAAGTCCATGCTAAGGTACTATCCAGCATGAAGAGCAGGGTAAGCAGGGATGTACTTGGGAGCAGATTTGAGGAACCTAGAACTTGCCACCATTTAGCTGAGCAGAAGTGGCAAGAAAAAAACTGCATGTATTTCAAAAGAAGTAGAAGGTTGTTTTTTGTTTTTTTTGTTTTTTTTTTTTTTTTAATGACAAGACAGAATTCAGTTGAGTTCAGTTCAGTCACCTGGTCATGTCCGACTCTTTGCAACCCCATGAATAACAGCATGCCAGGCCTCCTTGTCCATCACCAACTCCTGGAATTTACCCAAACTCATGTCCATCGAGTCGGTGACGCCATCCAGCCATCTCATCCTCTGTCATCCCCTTCTCCTCCTGCCCCCAATCCCTCCCAGCATCAGAGTCTTTTCCAATGAGTCAACTCTTTGCATGAGGTGGCCAAAGTATTGGAGTTTCAGCTTCAGCATCAGTCCTTCCAAAGAACACCCAGGATTGATCTCCTTTAGGATGGACTGATTGGACCTCCTTGCAGTCCAAGAGACTCTCAAGAGTCTTCTCCAACATCACAGTTCAAAAGCATCAGTTCTTCAGCACTCAGCTTTCTTCACAGTCCAACTCTCACATCCATACATGATCACAGGAAAAACCATAGCCTTGACTAGATGGACCTTTGTTGGCAAAGTAATATCTCTGCTTTTCAATATGCTATCTAGGTTGGTCATAATTTTCCTTCCAAGGAGAAGGCGTCTTTGAATTTCATGGCTGCAATCACCATCTGCAGGGATTTTGGAGCCCCCAAAAATAAAGTCTGACACTGTTTCCACTGTTTGCCCATCTATTTCCCATGAAGTGATGGGACCAGAGGCCATGATCTTAGTTTACTGAATGTTGAGTTTTAAGCCCACTTTTTCACTCTCCACTTTCACTTTCATCAAGAGGCTTTTTAGTTCCTCTTCACTTTCTGCCATAAGGGTGGTGTCATCTGCATATCTGAGGTGATTGATATTTCTCCCAGCAATCTTGATGCCAGCTTGTCCTTCTTCCAGCCCAGCATTTCTCATGATATACTCTGCATATAAGTTAAATAAGGAGGATGACAATATACTCCTTTTCCTATTTGGAACCAGTCTGTTGTACCATGTCCACTTCTAACTGTTGCTTCCTGCCCTACATATAGGTTTCTCAAGAGGCAGGTCAGGTGGGCTGGTGTTCCCATCTTTTTCAGAATTTTCCACAGTTTATTGTGATCCACACAGTCAAAGGCTTTGGCATAGTCAATAAAGCAGAAATAGATGTTTTTCTGGAACTCTCTTGCTTTTTCAATGATCCAGTGGATGTTGGCAGTTTGATCTCTGGTCCCTCTGCCTTTTCTAAAGCCAGCTTGAACATCTGGAAGTTCATGGTTCACATATTGCTGAAGCGTGGCTTGGATAATTTTGAGCATACCATTTTTGTCCTTTATCGAGCCCATCTTTGAATGAAATGTTCCCTTGGTATCTCTAATTTTCTTCAAGAGATCTCTAGTCTTTCCCATTCTGTTCTTTTCCTCTATTTCTTTGCATTGATCGCTGAGGAAGGCTTTCTTATCTCTCCTTGCTATTCTTTGGAACTCTGCATTCAGATGCTTATATCTTTCCTTTTCTCCTTTGCTTTTCGCTTCTATTCTTTCCACAGCTATTTGCAAGGCCTCCTCAGACAGGCATTTTGCTTTTTTGCATTTCTTTTCCATGGGGATGGTCTTATCCCTGTCTCTTGTACAATGTCACAAACTTCCATCCATAGTTCATCAAGCACTCTATCAGATCTACTCCCTTAAATCTATTTCTCACTTCCACTGTATAATCATAAGGGATTTGATTTATGTCATATCTGAATGGTCTAGTGGTTTTCCCCATTTTCTTCAATCTAAGTCTGAATTTGCTAACAAGGAGTTCATGATCTGAGCCACAGTCAGCTCCCAGTCTTGTTTTTGCTGACTGTATATAGCTTCTCCATCTTTGGCTGCAAAGAATATAATCAATCTGATTTCAGTGTTGACCATCTGGTGATGTCCATGTGTAGAGTCTTCTCTTGTGTTGTTGGAAGAGGGTGTTTGCTATGAGCAGTGCATTTCCTTGGCAAAACTCTAGTAGTCTTTGCCCTGCTTCATTCCGCATTCCAAGGCCAAATGTGCCTGTTAAACCAGGTGTTTCTTGATCTCCTACTTTTGCATTCCAGTCCCCTATAGTGAAAAAGACATCTTTTGGGGGTGTTAGTTCTAAAAGGTCTTGTAGGTCTTCATAGAACCGTTCAACGTCAGCTTCTTCAGCATTACTGGTTGGGGCGTAGACTTGGATTATTGTGATACTGAATGGTTTGCCTTGGAAACGAACAGAGATCATTCTGTCATTTTTGAGATTGCATCCAAGTACTGCATCTTGGACTCGTTTGTTGACCATGATGGCTACTCCATTTCTTCTGAGGGATTCCTGCCCACAGTAGTAGACATAATGGTCATCTGAGTTAAATTACCCATTCCAGTCCATTTTAGTTCGCTGATTCCTAGAATGTCGACATTCACTCTTGCCATCTCCTGTTTGACCACTTCCAATTTACCTTGATTCATGGACCTGACATTCAAGTTCCTATGCAATATCGCTCTTTACAGCATCGAATCTTGCTTCTATCACCAGTCACACCCACAACTGGGTATTGTTTTTGCCTGAATCCATCCCTTCATTCTTTCTGGAGTTATTTCTCCACTGACCTCCAGTAGCATATTGGGCACCTACCAACCTGGGGAGTTCCTCTTTCAGTATCCTATCAGTTTGCCTTTTCATACTGTTCATGGGGTTCTCAAGGCAAGAATACTGAAGTGGTTTGCCATTCCCTTCTCCTCTGGACCACATTCTGTCAGACCTCTCCACCATGACCTGCCCATCTTGGGTGGCCCCACAGGGCATGGCTTAGTTTCATTGAATTAGACCAGGCTTTGGTCCTAGTGTGATTAGATTGACTAGTTTTTCTGTGAGTATGGTTTCAGTGTGTCTGCCCTCTGATGCCCTCTCGCAACACCTACTGTCTTACATGGGTTTCTCTTACCTTGGACCTGGGGTATCTCTTCATGGCTGTTCCAGCAAAGCACAGCCACTGCTCCTTACCTTGGAGGAGGGGTATTTATAGCAGAAGCACACTGGCTGCAACAGACTGTGCAGAAGCGTGGCCAAGAGGAGCTACCCCTAGCCCAAGGTCAGGGGTGGTGACTGAGAGTGCCAGGCTGTGTCGGCCTAGGAGTGGCTGAGAGGGGCTACCCCACGTCCAAGGACTGGCAGCTGCACGGGCGCAGGAGGGCTGAAAGGAGCTACTCCATGTCCAAGGTCAGGAGGGGCAGCCGTGAGGAGATACCCCTTGTCCAAGATAGAATTAGGTCATATGTAATTATTTAACTGCATTGAGTTTCATTCAATAAAAAGAGCTTTCATGAAGTAAACTGTTATTACTGGAAGCAAAGTTGATGTTAGCAAAACCTTTATTTCTTTGAATAACAGAATTTACCTTAAGCCAAATGGAGGTGATCCATACATTATGAAAAGAAGAAGAAGAAAAAAAAAAGACGAGGAGGAAATATAAATTGCGTCACCTAACAAATGACTAATCAGAGCAATAATAAGCTCCCAGTTTCAAGTGTGCCAAGAGTTTTACTTCAAACACCAATCTCAAGGAAATATTTCAGCAAATCCTTCTTGTGTTTGGTATTTCTATTTGCACTTTGGCAAATTCTTGATAAGTTCAAAAGACAGCTAATTCTCTCTCCTGAAACTTGCACTAACTGGGTGGGTAGCTAGCTGCCTGTTGATGTGAACAGTAGATGCTGGCAGAAACTATGAGATTTGAAATAAGACAATAGCTACAGTGTATCAGTTCTGTTTATGTGAAAACTACAGAAAAACCTTGAGGATGTCATTTTCCTCTTACAAATATCAAAAGACAGAGATTTAGAGTGTGTTTTAAAGAGCCAATGAACTCTTTTTTTTTTTTCTTGGCTCTCATCTTTGAATCCTTATTTCATTGAAAAATAAAATTCCAATCCCTTTACCTGTATATTGTCTCACTGTCTAATCAAGAGAGAATGCCACATATTTGTAGCATATTGAAGTCTGTGTTTCAAAAGAGCCGAAAGTGGATCTTGAGTAGCTGTGGGTCTCAGAGAAGTCAAGGAGAGAAAAGAGTTAACCCCATGGACTGGTTAAGACATGAAGGGACACAGATGACCTTCACCGGGAGTGTGCCAGGCTGTTCAGGCAGCTGTTTTACTTTATTAAGAGCACTGATGAAAACAAGTCTCGTCTCCGCAACAAAAAGATTGGCCTCTTTAGACCTGCAGAAATGAAGGCACCAAGATACTGGATTTACTCTGAGCCCATGTTTACCTAGGTTATTGATTGCCACGTGAGATACGAAAGAGCTGGCAACTCTGTGATGCTTTTTCTTTGAGTCACAAAAGCTCAGCTCTAAAGCCAAACCTAAGAGGATTTCTTTCATCATTTCTATTTGTGAAATGTACCTCTTCAATGGAACCAACCCTGGGTCATTTTGAATCAATTACTAAAATGTCTGGGTACTTTTTCTTTCTCTCATTGAAAGAGAAAATACCATTTTAGTAATTAATTTTGTCTCTGGCTTACCTTTGTCTAAAGCTTCTCAGTTGTGATTTTTCTTAATTTATTTCACAAAATGGTTTGGTAAGAAAAGTTTACAGGAGGTCAAGATGTCTTGAGGTTAACAGAATGTTGAACCATAGAGTGGGTTCACATATTTCAAAAGCTTATGCAAATGTTAACACCTAACATGGTGGTGGTGGTTTAGTTGGTAAGTCGTGTCCAAGTCTTGTAACCTCATGGACTGTAGACTGCTAGGCTCCTCTGTCCATGGGATTCTCCAGGCAAGAGTACTGGAGTGTGTTGCCAGTTCCTTCTCCAAACACCTAACATAAAAATGGCTTAATGGCAAAATAAAGTGTTTGGGACATTGTGACTTTATTTCACTTATTTCCTTATAACTCTTCTCACTACAAAACAGTTTAGATATAACATGAGATAAAAGGTATAGTCAATAAGAATTCTCATTAGAATATGGCAGGAAATTAAAACCACAAGTTAAAGAGCACTGAAAAAATTCCAGCCACTGTGAATGCTGAAAGTCACATTATCATCTACTGATTTTTGAATTGGCACTTCCTGGCAGATGGAAAATATATATATAATGAATTATGCAAATTTTTGTCTGATAGAAATTAATATAGCGTTTATTTAAAAGAAACATTTTCTACTGTCATATTCTAAAACAGAAGCACAACCTGACGTGTGAGTCTCAATCACAATGTACAAGCAAATTAATGTACATTCAAAATATACACTTAGAAACTCACCAACTATCTATTACAGATTGCCAGCATCACATACTCCTTGTTTAAAAAGCATCGTTGGGAAGGATTTTATCACATGGGATCACGCACAGGAAGAACCATGAGCAAGTCTTATGTATTATGAAAGTGAACCCCATTTGGCTATTTCTGGGATCAATTGTTGATAATGACTGATGCCATTACAGCTAAGCATAAATAAATGGATTAAGGCCTAAGCTGACAAAGTCCATGTGTATAATTTTCTATTTAATTTCAGGCAAGGATAAAATTATAAGGAAACTATATGCATACTTACAAGGCTAAGTAAGTAGAATAATCTCAAGATTACAATAATTTCTAATGTTGGAGTGTTTTACAACATACAATTCAAGGATATATATTTTTTGAATTTGTACATAAAGAAATAGCTATAAACTTCAGGTATCAGTTAGACAGGGACTGTTGACTGTTAATTTGAAATCTGAGAATCAAAATCAATATTCTCTGGAAATGAGTACAGCCACTATGGAAAACTGTGTGGTGCTTTCTCAAAAAATTAAAAATAGAACCACTGTATGATACAGCAATTCCACTTCCGGGTATATACCCAGAGGAGATGGGATCACGCTCCTAAAGAGACGTCTGCTCCCCTATGTTCATCGTTGCATTATTCACAATATCCAAGATATGGAAATAGGGTCTTAGTTCCCCTGCTGCTGCTGCTAAGTCGCTTCAGTCATGCCCGACTCTGTGCGACCCCATAGACGGCAGCCCACCAGGCTCCCCCGTCCCTGGGATTCTCCAGGCAAGAACACTGGAGTGGGTTGCCATTTCCTTCTCCAATGCATGAAAGTGGAAAGTGAAAGTGAAGTCTCTCCGTCGTGTCCGACTCTGTGCGACCCCATGGACTGCAGCCCACCAGGCTCCCCCGTCCCTGGGATTCTCCAGGCAGGAGCACTGGAGTGGGGTGCCCTACCAGGTCTCAAACCTGTGTCCCCTGCAGTGGAAGTACAGAGGCTTAACCACTGGATCCTAGGGAAGTTCTAAACGTGCCAGATTATTATGCTTGATGTTAGAAAACATTAAAAAAAAAAAAAAAACATTCAAAGGCCTTAAATACATCAATATCCCTTCAATAACCACAAACTACCCTGAATTTTCACTAACTCTGATGAATTCCTGTCTGATGCAATTCTAGAAACTACAAAAGAACAGGACTGGGGAGATTCCCTGGAGAAGGTAATGGCAACCCCCTCCAGTATTCTTGTCTGGAGGATCCCATGGACAAGAGAGGACTGGGAGGCTACAGTTCATGGAGTCGCCAGAGTTGGACATGACTTAGCAACTAAACCCCAAGCACTGGAGAGGAACAAAGCCTCTTGTGCAGTAATATTTTCTGTGTAGTACTTTATCTCATTTCATCTTAGCAACAAACCTATGAAAAGGTCTTAGTAGCCTCATTTTAGCCAAGAAATCAGAGGCTCAAATGTTTGATCAGAATGTTAGTTGTCGACTGTGGGACAGAATGTTTGCTTCATCCGTTTGGATCAGCAATCTCATGCTCTGGTATGAAACAATTTCAAATCCCAGTGGCTTGGCTGAACAAGGGTTATTTCTCCCACGTGCGGGTTGACGAGAACTCTGTCCAACATCATTGTCGTCTTCATGCTGAGACCGAGACAGACAGAGCAGCCGCAATCTGGAAAATTGCAATTTGCTGTCGCAGGACAGAGCATTCCAAAGGATTTCACATAATTAAATGCTTCTAGCCCAGAGGAGAAATACGTCATTTCCACTCCCAATTCATGGCACAGAATTAAACTCAGAGCTCTACCACCACTGGGGGACCAGAAAATCTCTTCCTACCATGCGTCTGAGAGATAACATTTCCTAGTCCCCTGCTCTTCCTAGTGCCTCCAGTCATGCAGCCCTCAGTTCATTTTAGGGAACTTAAAAAATAGCATCTCATCACGACAACACAGAGGAGGTCTTGGATAAACGTGACTGTGAGCGCCCTTGCAGAGGCAATTTGATTGAAGGTGAAGGATGTGGCTGCTAGAGTTAGACCACAGCTTCAGTGTACACCGGTGCCGGGCGTATACAGCTCAGGAGCTCCCAATCTGGGTCAGACAGCCTACCGCCTCGGCTCCTAAGCTATGTTAAGTTAGAATCAATATGTCGAACTTTCTAAGTCTCCTTTTCCCCCACTGTTAAAGTGAGCATAGAAATAACAGTTCAGAGTCCTGTTAAGAAGATTAAGTGAGATATGTCAAGTACTTTTCACAGTGGAGCACATAGCAAGTGCTTAAATTAGTCCTCAGTAATATTGAGAGTGTTATTATATTATTTTCTTCATAAGTGCCAAATAAATAATTATGTGAATGTTTGATTATTCCCTGAGGATAGTGAAAAGTGAAAGTGTTAGTCACTTAGTCGCATCTGATTCTTCGCTACCCCCATGGACTGTAGCCTGCCAGGTGCCTCTGTCCATGGAATTCTCCTGGCAAGAATACTGGAGTAGGTTGCATTCCCTTTTCCAGGGCATCTTCCTGACTCAGAGCTTCAACCTGGGTCTCCTGCATTTCAGGCAGATTCTTTAGCATCTAAGCCAGCAGGAAAGCCCCTTCCTTAGAATAGGCTGCTAACAAGAACGCAAAACTGGAAGCCTCGGCACAGAGCTGTTTCCTTCTGTTTCATTTACTTATATTTGTTGGGATGTCTACACTGTAGCTTTTGACACAACTCTGTTGCTAAAGCAAATTTTCTGTAGAAAGGCACAGATGAAAACTAACTCCAGGGGCTTAGATTAAGGCATCGATGGTGGGTTTTTTGTTTTTTGTTTTTTTCTTTTGAGGTAAAAATCTAAGGGAGTCAGTGGTAGCCTGAGAGAAGCTATATTTTCACAAAAATCTGATGAAATATTCTCCACCTTTGCAAGCTGAGCCCCTGCATATTAGAGGATGGATACAGAGAAGAAAGGCAGGAATTTTTTTTTTTTTTTTTTTTGGCAAGCCTGGGCTCAAACCTGTTCAACATTATTATCTTTTTCTTCTCAATTCTCTCTGTCAAGGAAATATTCTCAGTGCCCTTTTCCTCTATTTAAAAGTAAAACTTTTATTCTAATCTTAGAGGCAGCAAACACAAGCGTAAAAGTTCCTTCAGGTCACCAGTCTAAGCCTACCCTATTTAAACACCTATATAGCACATGAAAGGAACACTATAACTCTTGCCTTTTTATCAAGGAAACTTCTGGAGAACAAGTCTCCAAACGTCACAACATTTCATACTTTATCTACACATCAGCCAAGGGGGGGAAAAAAAGAGTTGGGAAGTTATCTGTCTTCTAAAGTTTTTAAAATGTTTCCCTCTTGTGTTAAATAATCACATCACTCAGATAAGTACCTGAGCCCCCTACACTTTTTCCACTATAAATGTTTTATTCTAGAATATTCTATGACTGGGACTACCCCATCACCAGCACACATCCACTGAAATATTTCAAGGTTTAAAGCTCTGAAGAGCCTTTCACTGAGTCAGGCTTTAAAAGTCTGTATTTTCATGGGGAAATGGGCTCCAAAATTAAACCTGCTGCTCTGTTTAGATTCTGAGACATTGTGTATGTTTATTGGCCCATCTGCTTCTGAGGATGCCATCCCAGGCGCCCCGAAGCATTAAGCCTGTGCCTTGAGTCATGCACAGAAGGGGAGTGGCGATGTCAGAGAGACTGTAGATCATGGCAACTGTGTTGATATTCCACGAAAATTAGTTTGTGTTGGCCAAGCACTGTTGGGTTTTTAAAATGTGCTCCGGCTGTTCGCAAATCTGGAAAGGCCAGAGATGAAGAGCTAGAACTCTGAAGGCAAACAAATCAAAGAGAAAAGCCTTCCCAAGACTTCACGGAGTCTGTGGCAGTAGAGGAAAGTCTGCAAGAGTCTGTGGCGGTAGAGGAAAAAAAGTCCAGAAGAGAGGAGACAGTGAGATGCTCAATAAGCTTTTAACACTTTCCTGCATCAAAGAGTTGATTAAATATGAAATCATTCTGGCCAGGATCTGCCTCGGATGGCATAATTGCAAGCTCCTGACAGAGAAAAGGAGATCAATAGTTAGAAGTTTTACACTGAAGATCAATATTTAAAAGTTTTGATTTCTCCTTGTGGAACTGTCTACGAGGCCCAAGGACCCAAACCTTGGACGTCTTTTCTACTTTATCTTTTTCTTCTTCTCCTACTGAGAAATGGAATATGCTGTTGAAAACAAAGCTCACTGCTTGGAAACCACCATTTTGGCTTCCAGTAAAGTCAGCAACAGGAGGCAAGTAATGGGGAATTTGTTTATGAACCTTCTCCTCACTTACGTCACCTATGGGAATTTGCCAAATGCTGAACATGTGGCTTCTGATTAGAGATACTAAAAAATGTATGTATGAGTCTAAGTCCACTGGAAAGTGAACCTTCCCTTCCAAAAAGACATCCAGGCTTTGCATGAAATCTGCACACATACAGGCACACTTGCACCCGCACAATTCCTGATTGTCATACGGAGCACCATTTTCCTTTTCTTCTAAGTAGATTTTGCTACTTTGTCGAGACGAGCAGAGCGTTACATATATCTCTTGCACTCTTGTTTGCTGATGACAATGACTGGGCAGCTGTCTGAAAGGAAGTATATAGAAGATTGTCTTTTTTGTTGTGGTTTGTTTTCCTATCTTCCAGCAATAAGGAATGGGATGTGGTGATTTTTTTTAAGTTGTAAGGTTGGCTGTGTGCTGTGCTAAATTGCCTTGTCTGACTCTTTGTGACCCTGTGGACTGTAGCCCGCCAGGTTCCTCTGTCCATGAGATTCTCCAGGCAAGAGTGCTGGAGAGGGTTGCCATGTCCTCCTCCAGGGGATCTTCCCAACCCAGGGATCAAACCCATGTATCTTTTGTCTCCTGCATGGGCAGGCAGGTTCCTTACTACTAGCACCACCTGCTATTCAGAAATGACTGGGCTCACATGCTTTACACAGTAACTTTTCCAGTGTGAAAAGGCCACAGCAAGTCCTTTTTCCCAGGCACTTGCCCTAAAGTTCTTTGGGCTCCAGTCTCCTCCTTACAGGAATCCTTCATCCATCAACTCAGTTGCCATTGGTCCTTTATTTCTGATGACTAAGAACATCTCTTGACACTTATGTTCTACTTGTTCAACTTGTGTTCATGTTTTATTTTCTTAAATACACTGCTATTTTCCCAAAGGCAATACATATTTATATTTTTTTATCTAGCACCCAGTAGACTCTCAAAATTAAAATTTGTGACTTTAAGTCACAAATGAATAGGCCAAGGCATTAAATTCTCAAGAAGCATTTCCTCAGCTTCCATTAACATCAATTTTAGCATTAGTGTAGTTTTGACTAGTTGGCTCTGTTTAAGTTTTAAAACTGGGCCAAAATATAGTATTAAAAGTCATCTAAAAGATACCAATGAAATAAAAAAATACTCTAATGTAATTATAAATGGTTGCATAGCCCCCCCCCCCCCACACACACACACACACTGAAAAACAAATGTGTTAGACAAGATTTAAAAAAAAAAAAAAAAAAAAAAGACCTGACTTGCCTATAGGAACAAAGCCAGGGTTTATGGAAATCTGGAGTGTTTCCCTTGTATAAAAGCCATGGGTAAGAGGAAATCAGATTTTCCTATATAAGGCAGCAAAGAGTACTTTCCTTTTTACTAAAGTAGAGTGTTTCTGCTGTCAGAGCCTTCTCAAGACATGTTACTCAAACTAGGAGGAAAACAAAACAAAAGCAAAACCCAAGGAGAAATAAAAGTATCTAAGGAGGCTTGGTCAAGTGACTTGCCCTTACTCCCTAGTATATCAAAAAATATCCGTGATGACTGTGACCTTGCTTTTGTTATGTCTTCTAAAGGCACAATCCCATGTTACTGTAAT
The DNA here is from genome assembly GCF_016772045.2 of Ovis aries. Taxonomy (NCBI): domain Eukaryota; kingdom Metazoa; phylum Chordata; class Mammalia; order Artiodactyla; family Bovidae; genus Ovis; species Ovis aries. Next base: position 95,169,714 of record NC_056060.1, read on the forward strand.
GCAGATAATGGAGGTAAGAAGAGAGAACTTTGAAACCGGTTGTGTTCGGATAATACCTGACCGCTCCATCTATTTTGAAGGACCTGCCCCATGACAACTAGGTACACAGCCTACCTGCATTCTTCCTTTCTTGTTTCCTTCTTATCCTCCTTCCATCCTGGCAGTCATGCATCCTGCCACCACCAGGACTATAAAGACATGCAATCCACAGGCTCTCTCCTGAGGGAATGAACCCTTTGAACTTGCGGTTGGTGCTGTCTGAAAATTCCAAACTATGAGTTGCAGCCTGAACTCCAGTTCTGAATTTGATTCCCAAACAATCCAAAGGAAAAAAGGAAAATTGTAGCAGATTATTCCCATAACCAAGAACATAACACAGACCTAAGAACATACCACAGGTCATTGGCTACCAGAGAAAGTGAATGGGTATTATCATCCTGATAAGCAATGAATAAGTCATTAGTAAAAGTAGCACATGGATTATGAAATTACAGCAAAAGTTTACAAATTTTTAAAAACATAGCAATATCTTGAACTGGATTCAGACCTTAGCAAAATTTTAATAATGAACAATGTTTTCCCGGATGTCTTGACCATTCTCTCTTTGAACAACATAAAGTGCAAAGGATCATAAGACAATAATTTCTGCTGATAAACTTGTTTTATTACACTTCCCAGGTGCTGCTGGGTCCAATTATCTTGGTGCTAAAATACCCTCTAATTGGGTGTGAAACACACATCAGAATTAATTACATTGTACACCACTATATGGGCTTAAAATAATTAAGAATGTTTTCATTTCTCAACTGGCCTAGAAAAAAAGTAATGCATTTCAAATTCCAATCCTTAGAGATTTCTTTGAAACTCCTGAGATCAGCTAGATATAAATATATATAAATTTCTAACCATAGAATCGTATTGAGACCACAAGCCTCTTATCATAACCTACATGCTTTGATCTACCAGAGTATAGCTATCTGTGTCTTATGAGGAGCATACGCCCTTTGATATTTGAGAAATCAAAATATTATGGGAAGGTGTGTTATAGTAAAAATTGTATTATGCTATGAGTATATTATATGTTTTTGTTTAGTCTCAAAGTCATGTCTGACTCTTCGTGAACCCATGGACTGTAGCCCACCAAGCTCCTCTGTTCATGGGATTTGCCAGGCAAGAATACTGGAATGGGTTGCCATTTCATTCTCCGCGGGATCTTCCTGACTCAGGATCAAACCCACATCTCCTGCATAGGCAAGGGGATTCTTTACTGCTGAGCCGCCAGGGAAGTCCATATATCAATCTCTTAAAAGTACTACTCCCTTAAAAGTATTGTGTCTGGAAGCTCATCTTCATAGTAAATTTGGATTGTAAAGGCCAACTGTATTGCATAATATTGGTTATATAATATACAAAGAGTATTGAGACAGTTGAAGGATTAAAACCAAAATGATGCACAAATCCAAAAAGAAAATCGTGAAAATACATCAGAGTTGGAACTGTCTATTACAAGGAGATCTAGTAACCCATCCTTGGAGCAAAAAATGAAAGACATACTCTTGACTAATGTCCTCTGTATTATTTAACCTAAAATACAAATATAAATATATGTGTGTGTGTGCACGCTAGATAATGTCCTACTCTTTGTGACCCTATGACCCTATGGACTATAGCCTGCCAAGCTCTCTCTATATATATGTGTGTGTATTCAGCAACTAGTAAAATTGAAATTAACATAGATAGCTGCTGCTGCTAAGTCGCTTCAGTCGTGTCTGACTCTGTGCGACCCCATAGACTGCAGCCCACCAGGCTCCCCCATCCCTGGGATTCTCTAGGCAAGAATACTGGAGTGGGTTGCCATTTCCTTCTCCAATGCATGAAAGTGAAAAGTGAAAGTGAAGTCGCTAAGTCGTGTCCAACTCTTCGCAACCCCATGGACTGCAGCCTACCAGGCTCCTCTGCCCATGGGATTTTCCAGGCAAGAGTCCTGGAGTGGGGTGCCATTGCCTTCTCCAACATAGATAGCTAATCCTCTGAAAAGGCAAAGAGATGGCACAAGGTAATAATGGGTTAAAATGTCAGCAGCTTGTTTCCCAAATCCTCCTGACCCACTGTCCTGGAGATTTATGGCCGTGTTGACTCTTCTCTGTTGGGTTACCTCCTGGCCTTGGGGGACTCACTCCTGAGATCTACAAGGTTTTTCCTGATCTGATTTTCTCTCTGCTCGCTAGCTGACTCAGTCCTGCTGGCACTGGCTTCTTCCACCACATTTTACGTCTCCAGGCTTCTTTCATCACTTATATATGATTGCACTGATAGCTCCTTTGAGCTAATATTCTCTGTTATTACTCCTCCTATGCATGGCATGGAATTGCTTAGCAATTCAATGTTAAATCACGATAATTCACCTTAAAATATCATACGTTCTTCAGTTGCTATGGGCTTCCCTGGTGGCTCAAATGGTAAAGAATCTGCCTGCAATGTAGGAGGCATGGACTTGATCCCTGGTCAGGAAGATGCCCTGAAGAAGGACATGGCCCCCTATTCCAGCAGTTCTTGCCTGGGAGATCCCATGGACAGAGGAACTGGCGGGCTACCATTCATGGGGTCTCAAGAGCAACTAAACCATCACCACTACTACCACCACAGTTGCTATAAAATAAAGATCACAAAGTGCCTTAGATTATTCCATCTGTTAAATATTTTAGAAGTAAATGTTTGTGATAAGGATTGTTTTACGTTATTTTCTCTGCCTGGGATAATTTGATTAATCCTATATATTTGAGTCACACGTTATTTTTTTAACCTACCTGCATTGGAATCTGATTTTCACTGGTTTTTCCATATTATTTCAATAAACCAGTTCACTAATCTGAGTCCAAAAATCTGAAAGTGACTAGTCGTGACGATTTTTCAAACTTCTGTCTTTCATATCTCTGTCACTTCAGGAACAGAAAGTATTTACAGAAGCCGTGTCATTTTGATAAATAAAGTCTTGACTCAACAGTTTTACAATGTATCATTAGCAAGAATTAATGTACCTGTACTTTGTCCAGTTTGTAAGTGAATATTAAAGTATTTAGAATATCTACTGAATTTTACTTGTTATTTCTACACATTCAGTCTAAAGGAAATTGGGATTCCCTCAGATCTTTTGTGAACATAAGTAGAGGATCAAAGATAAATCTGCACTGATGCCCTCATTCATCTTGAAAGTCAGAAAATTAAACTTCTATGATGAAAAAAGTACCTATCATTGCTTATATTGATTTTAACCTCATTAATTACTTTAAAAATTAATTAGATTTGTTTGTAATCATAAGGAAAGTCACCTTTTCATTTCTTTATAGTATATCCAAAACTCTTGAAATTTTTTAGACCGAGTATCACATATCATTTTACTTACTAAGGAAAGTCAATATAAGTATTTAATGACTTATAATTATTTTTCTCTGTTACACTGCTGGTGTTTAAGTAGCTCAGTTGTGTCCAACTCTTTGTGACCTCGTGGACTGTAGCCCACCAGGTTCCTCTGCCATGGGATTCTCTAGCCAAGAATACTGTGGAGTGAGTAGCCATTCCCATTTCCAGGGGATCTTCTGGACCCAGGGATGGAACCTGGGTCTCCTGCACTGCAGGCGGGTTCTTTACTGCCTGAGACACCAGGGAAGCCACTAGATCTATCTTGTTTAATTCATTTCATAAGCATTTATTAAGCATCTTCAACATGCCAAATATTCATAATATAAAGCCAAGGAGACCTAATACCTGACCCTGAGAACTTCTACTCTAGTGGATGAAATAAGAATTCATTAGATAATCACATTGATATACCATGGCAACCTATGAAACAACCAAAGAGTATCAGATTTAGTGTAAAGATCAGAAGGGTCCTCTTTAATTGCCAAGGATTGAAAAGAACTATTTAACCATGTGAAGGGGAAGGCTTGCTTTGCAGACTCAAAGAAACATGTAGAAGACCTCATGGTAGAAAGAAATGTGTCACATTGGGGACCACTGAGAAAGAAGGCGAGGGGGGCTGTGTTGATCTTGTGCTCTCCAGCTCTTGATTCTCTCTGCCCCACTCCTACCCTACCCCTAAAAGACAGCCGGCTCTGAAAAGACAGGTGCCAGGCCTCCTGTGAATGGAGGACTTGCCCAATGGACGGTGGCCCTCCAGCCTTCTCTGTCCATGACATTCTCCAGGCAAGAATGGGTTGCCACTCTCTTCTCTGGGGGATCTTACAGATCCAGGGATTGAACCCACGTCTCCTGTGTCTCCTGCATCACAGGCAGATTCTTTGCCTGCTGAGCTATCCGGGAAGTCCTGGAGGGCTTGCCCAGTTTGGCTAATTCAGGTTCAAACCCGAAAACTACTGTCTGTCCATAAAGGTGCCTGTCCTCACCCAGACTCACGTCCTCAGGGACTGCAGGGTCCTGATTATACCCAAAGTGAAGCTGACAGCACCCATTCTTACAATGGGGCCAGATCCAGAAAAAAAAATAATAACTCAATGAAAATCTGAGGGCCACAACAGATCCGATTATTCCAAATTCTGTGCTGAAGCAGATTGCATTATAGCTGGCCTTTGATGTAGTTTCAGAATCTAATAATAACTTACAAATGAAGACAAGCTTCTGTCTAGAAGAACTTTTGAAGGGTCTTATTTAAAATGCTTTGCAATGACAAATTATCAGAGTTGTGATTTAAATTGCCTTCTTCCATTTTTACTGTGGGGATAAATAGGAAGGTTCAGAAAACGCATTCGTTTATATTTTGGCAGAAGCCTCTGTGTTATAATCCTTGTAAGTGCAGTTATAGGATGTGGGCCTGGTGAAAATATGCTCCACATGGGTAATAGAATAATATGCCCTTACATAAATAAATTAAACATAATAGACTTTAGAAAAAAAAAAAAAGATAAACACTACATGATAAGCCCCTTACAGACCTCGACTGTATCTTATTAGTACAATAAATGTCACAGGTTAGGGGAAAGTAAATTTGCTAAATCGGAACAATAATGAATAATTGAATGAATGGCTAGATACCCCTGAGGTTGTACTCAACAACCTAAAAATTTAATCGGAAGTGAACTTTAATTCGAAGTATGGACTTTAGGTGATAATGACGTGTCAGCGTAGGGTCACTGATTGTGACAAATATGCTACCCTGGTGGGAGATGTTGACAATGGAGACGGCTAGGCATGTATAGGGGCAGGAGGTTTATGAGAAATCTCTGTACCTTCTGCTCAGTTTTTCTGTAAACCTGAACACTGTCTAAAAATAATGCCCTTTTTAAAAAAGTTTTTAAAATTTAATCTGGTAAAACAATCTTAATTGTATAGAAGCCATGTTATTTTTGCCGTAGTGTAAATCTGGGTTTAGAATATCCACAGCATAAGGCAGTTCATCTACCCCTAGGTCAATGGATCAGCTAAATATACTATGTAGTGGGTATTTATACAGTGCTGGGCTCTTTATATGGTGCTTCCCTTATTCTAAGCACCATGAGTGGCATCTCTGAGTCCATCTTTCATTGACTCCACACAAGAACCCCGTGAAGGTCCTACCGTTATTCTCAGTTCATACATGGAGAACAAGTGTGGTTTAGAGAGATTTAATACATTCGTTGAAGTCATACAGATAGCTTCTGTCAAAGTAAAAATGGTTCTTGCATACATCTGGGTAGCTAACGCTTGGACTTGGATTTTTCTAGCGAAGGATAATGAAAATTTAGAAGAATCTCCTCTTATTCAGATATACTTTGCTATCCTGGAAAAATGGAATGTGGGTTCAGCTTAGGAAACTGGATTTGAAGATAACTGGAAATTTTAATGTCAGATGGGACCATGAGATCTTGAAGTAAGCCCGAACTGGGTTAGGAAAGATTCACAAAAATGCCCCCAGTAATGGTCTCACTGACGTTGAAGACTGAGGCACACTCCTCTTGTGATGTGCGTTGGGGAGAATCCAGTTTCATGACAATGGGTGTAGAAGTAGAAAAATAGGACTTCCCTGGTGGTCCAGAGGCTGAGTGTCTGCCTGCCAATGCAGCGGACACAGGTTCAATACCTGGTCTGAGAAGATTTCCCTTACCGGCAGGCAGCAGAGCCTTACAATTCCGCTTTTACCACTACAACTACAATCACAAATCACAGAGCTTTTGTGAAATCCCCTTTGAAAATGTCTGACTCTTGTGTGCCCCTTGGTATGGTCACATCAGGACAAAAGGAATGCTTGCCAGTGTCCTCTAGGAGTTTGAAATCAGAAGAGAAAAAAGATGTATTAAATCAGCCCACTCTTGTGAATCAGGAGTGATAGATGTTCTGAATGTCTAGGGCAGTTTATGGAAAGTGCAGCATTTACAGGAAAATCTTGGGGCAAAATGCAAAACCGCAGTAATCTGAATTATCTTCCCCACTTCCCAGGGCATGTGGGTCAAGTCCCACATTTGATCAAAAGAGGTCCAATTCGATAATCTGTACTCTGGGAAGAAGAGACCAAGAAATGGATGGGAAAAAAAAATAAGCAAAGAAATTCCTCATCTTTAAAAAAAAAAAATGATTTAATCCTTGTGGGAGCTGTAGTCATTTTTCAAAATCAATTTTTAAAGACACTGCTGTCTTATGTTTACCTTCCAGGTGTCTACTTTCTCAAGGTAACAAAAAGGTTCACAAGAATTCTTATCTTGGACTGATAAACAGACGCAAACAGAGCCAGACCTATCTGGGCTACCACAAGGCCGGCTTGACTAATTGCCTTGATAGATCGTTCTCCTGATGCCTGATGCTGTTATTGCACCCAGCATAGCTGAGATAGCACACGTTTAACCCCTGACCTCCCAGCTGCCTCCACCACATCTCTCTGGGACTGACCGTTCTCCATCATCACTTCCTCCCCATAGCAGCCAGGGAGAGAGGTCTGTTCCTAAGCAAATAGCAAAGGCTCTGACCCCGTCATGAGTCACCAGTCTGTCTGCCTACTTCCAAGATTCCCCCTTTATGTATTTATTCAGCTTGTCAGAGTTCCTGGCAAAGAGAATAATGATATTTGAGGTAAATAGGATTCACATTAACTCCAGGGACAATAATTTCATAAATCCGAGAGATCTTAAATCGCTTCTAAAAGCTTCATATGAACCAATCCATTTCATTCTACCCTCCCCTACTTTTAAGGCAACTTAAAAAAAAAAAATGACAAAATAGCAAAAGCCATAGTATGAACAGGAAGAGAAATGTGCCGGGGCCATTTGTTACAATGTAGGGAAATACCTAATTATTCCGTGCCTTAGGACGCTGATTTAAATTACTATAAGACAGGCTAAATACTATTACTAACAGCAGAAGGGAGAAGCAAATGTATTTTATCTAAGAGAGGTCATCTTTCTTTTATTATGTGCTTCACACATCTTATTCACAGGATGTATACTGATCAGGTTCTAACAGACACTGCCAACACATGGTAATTCAGCTGCTGACAGTCCTGGCTGAGTATTCTGTGCAAAAATTTCACATTACACAACACTGTGGAAATAGTAAATGGGAATAACACCCTGGCAAGTGGTGGTTTTTATAACCATTTGTGCTAATTAATAAAATTATGTTGTCTTTATGGAGAGGCAGAAAAAGAAAAACATAATCATTACGGAGTATATTTGCATTTTTGTTCATTTTCTTTCAATATTTCAAACTTAAATAGATGTGAAATATGAGAGGCTAGAGCAGTAGGGAAAAAAGATTCATTTTGGTACATATTGCATTTCAGTTTTCACTAAACCATTTAACATAAAATCAAAGTGCTATGGCTTAATTAGGAACACTTCTATCTTTTGTTCATCCAGGTCTTTAGATTTCTAATAACTTTTCAACCAAAAGGAAAAGCTTTATTTCTTTTGTGAAATCAATTCCTGAGTACTAATATTATCAATAATTATTACCCTGCCCATGGAATGAATCCCTGGTATTTTCCTTTTAAGAAAGCAAGATTGCAATGCTCTCAGTATTGAGTGGGCTGACAAGATGTTGAAAATGTCCAAGGGACCAAAACGATAGTCAAAGCTATATGTGTCTTTGGGTTTGCTTTGAAGGAGAATATAAGACAGAAAGGGCCCCACTGTCAGGCCATCTTGATTTAGCTCCATGTAGGCAGCTTCAGGCCTATTTTTCTGAATCTAAGTTTTCTCTTCTATGAGCCTAATGTAGCCACTGTAACCAGCTTTCTCTGAAGTTTAAATAAAGTGCCCAGCACAGTGATTGAAACTGAAGAAGGGCAAGTAATACTCGATTGATGCAAAGCGCCTGCCTGCCCTCTCTTTTAAAACTGACCAGAGGCTCCACTGTCCTTCAATTTACTTTCAAGCTACTTTGAGAATAATTTAACTGAACTCACATAAACTTTGGAAAGCTTGATCCCAATCAGACAGCTTACCTTCTGAAAAGAAAGGACACTACCGTTAAGCATCAACAAATATTGTTCCATTGAAAAAAAATGTAAAGATGTTAGCTGACTTTCTGCAAGCAACAAAAAAAGCTAAATCCCTTTTGCTTACTGAGAAAAATTGGGAAAAAAATGTCAAATAACAGGATCATGTGCGGATGAAGTTCAGAGGCCAAAGAGGTGACAGAACAAAAGTTATCAACTCAGGTTCCAGTGAGGAGCAGTTCTGGGCTCCTCCACTCAGAAGAAAACCTTCAGCTGAAACTAACACAAATCATAAATCAGCTATACTCCAATACAATTGTTTTTAAAGTTCAACTTACCAATTATTTCTTTCATAAATCATTCTTTTAATGTTGTATCTAAAAAGTCATCACCAAATCCAAGATCACCTAGATTTTCTCCAGTGTTATCTCTTAGGAATTTTACAGTTTTATATCTATGATCTATTTTGAACTGATTTTTCTGAGTGGTATAAGGTCTATGGGTCGATTCACTTTTTTTTTTTTTTTGCATGTGGATATTCAGCATCATTTATTGAAAAAACTGTATGCTTTTAGATGGACTCAGAGATAGAAAACAAAGTACTGGATACCATGGGGAAAGGGAGAGGGGAAGGACAAGGTCAGGGGATGGGATGAAGACATGCAATCTATTATAAAGCAAATAGAGAAGCATCAGCGACATATCGCACAGCAAAAGGAATGATAGCCATTGTTTTTTAATGACTTTCAATGGCATATAATCTGTAAAACAGTGAATCACTTATGCTGTACACTAGAAACTAGTATACTAATGTACATCAACTGTGCTTCAATTTTAAAGTTAAAAATAAATTTAAAAATTTAAAAAGAAAGAAAACAAAGCAAACATATGGGAAACAATTCATAGACATGTAAGACTTCGTTCCCTCTCTGTAAAATGGGAGAATAATATTTGTTTCGTGGAATTCTTTCCTAGGATTGAATGAGATAAAGCAAGTAAAATACTTAGCCTAGTGGAGAAGACAGACTTAAAAAGGAAATTTTAACATATGTGATGTTAATATTAATTAATAATGTGAAATGATTCTGAAGTCACTGAGACTACTTTCTTTTTAGAGTCTCAGAACTCTCCCACTCTCACAGATTTAAGTATCTTTATAATCATCTCTTAAATATTAATTCATAACAATGGAGATGTCTTTGCCAATTTCCCCTTTCAATTTCTTATCTAACTCCTAGCCAGTGGTGCCCATTTAAGTTAGTGTCAAAACAGCAGCCCATGTTAGGATGAGATCCAGAACAATGGATGAACAAAAAAGCACTCCTTTCATGCATTTTATGATTTATATACAGAAAGTCTAAAATTAGTCACTTTTCCAAGCATTTAGACCCAATAACATAGACCACTGGGCAAATAATAGACCAGATGTTTGGTGAATAAGGTTTGACAAACATGGAAAAAAAGTTGAGCAAAAATTTTTCTACACCTGGGTTCTGTCTGTTTATCTACCTATATAGTCATGGATCTATCTATCTGGGTGTAGTGTTTTAAAATAATGGGTTTGCAAGGGAAAAGTCTGTTGTTTGTATCATCCAGTTTTCTTTGCAATAAAAGGAAGTTAACTACTTAGATCTGTGATTCATTTAACTAAACGTACCCATCATGTTGCCAATTCTTATACAAATAATTGTGGAAAAACTACTTTTTAAAATACTAACAACCAACAGATGCCAGATTGCTCAGAGACAAGTACTCTTGGGTTGAAGGATTTAACATCCCAATGATGATATTTTAAACCAGTAGATCTCTTTTACATATATGTAAATAGTCAGATTTTCTTCTATATCAAAAAGCAGTGTCAACATCAGATAAATGCTATAAATCTGAAAGCAGAAAAGTAGAGCAGAAATCGTAATTTATATGGCACAATGGAGTGTTTCATAATTTTTGTTTAACAAAACATACTTTACCCTCCTTCCTCCTTGATCTATAGGTCCCCACTGATTACAAGGCGTTAAATTGTGTGAAGAGCTTTGCAGAAAATCATAAAAGGGCAGCAAGGGGGCCTTATATCATGGAGTCACTGGGTCCCTAAGACTCAACAAGGACTTTGATATTTAGTTTAAGCAGAACCATATATTTTTATTAATAATGAATAGAGTCACTTGTTTCAATTTCATAAGCCCAGTGCACCAAAGCTGGTGAGATTTCTATTACCCATGACCTGGGTATTAATTCTTTGAATAATCCATTTTTCAAATGTTGATTTAATGCTGAGACAATGAGGAAAAAACTTTCCCAGCAATTTTGGCACATTGGAATGGGAAATAAAAGTGACCATTCTACTTTCACTAGAAGAGATATTAAAAATGCTTCTGATACAGGAAATACTTTTTTCCCCCAGATATTAGAGGATATCTTCAGGAAACTCAGCAGATTAATTACAGGAGCCCAGGCTCAACTTTATTTAGAAGTAAAGCAGAGGCTTTAACACTTATCCCAGAATGTAAAATCCCTTTTTTAATATCTCATAATGCTGATATTCCTCATTTGAGTAACTTTCTGTTGGCTCTGAAACTGGTGGCACAAACCTTTTTTATCTTTTAAATTTTTCTTTTTTTAGCAGTGGGCCAAAAACATAAGAGGACAATGTTGATTAAATTTGTCTGGATTTTTAACATAAAAGAAGATTAAAAATGGGAATGTATTTTCTAAATTCAAAATGATAGATGGGCCAGAAGTTCTGAAAAAGTTTTAATTTGTGTTAATTTCATGACTTTGTACAGCTGTTGTTGTTGTTGTTTTGTACAGTTGGTTTTTTTCAATAAGTTTCTGAGTAAGAAAATTCTGTTCCAAAAAAAAAAACAGGTGCCTCTTCATTCTTTGTTGGGTGGAGAGTATTCTGCCTTTTCCACAAAAGCCAGAACAGTGCTTCCCTTCTCTAAAAGATCATCTAAGATGTGTTATTTCCCTGCACTTCTAACAGAAAAAATCAAATTGTAGTTTATACCTATTTGCCAAAACTCAAGCCCATTCCTTTTGGCCAAGACTTAGAATAATCACACAGAAGAAAGTATACATTTCACAATGACTGTTCTAGGCCCAGGGTTAAGCATTGGAAAGAGTGATCAGGAGGTAGAGGAAGGCAAGGGAAATAGAAAGTCTGGCCTCTACTTTTAGGGAGTATATTTTCTGACTGGGAAATTAGAAGCATTTTAAACTAAACAAGAATCCCTTTCTGAAGCCATATTCCAGTTTGAGGTTATGGTGTAAACAAGGCAGGTGCAGAGCAGAAAGAGAGTTGAGTTGATGAGACAGGAAATTCTGGAAGATGCTAGGCTGAGACTAGTCTAAAAAATGGTGTGGAGGATGAATCAGCTAGCTGGGACTGGCAGGAGTGGGGCAGGGCTTATAATGCCCTGAGGCCACAACTCTCTGCCTCCCCTGCCCTCTGTACTTTCACACTCATTTCTTGCACTCCTAGAAACCTTCAGAAAAAGAAATGGAAAAAAAAAAATGATATCAATATTGGGGATGCCCCTGGTGGTCCTGTGGCTAAGACTTCGCCTTCCAGTGTAGAGGGTGAGTGTTCAATCCCTGGTCAGGGAGGTAAGATCCCACATACCTCATGGCCAAAAATACCGAAACACAAAAGAGAAGTAATATTATGGCAAATTCAATAGAGACTTAGAAATGGCCTACATCAAAAAAATTCTTATAATTAAAAAATGGTGTCAGTGCAGATTTATACTGAGACACGCAGCTTCTTCTGACCCTCACCTTGAGCACAAAAGTCAACAGTGTATGTTTCAAAGTATTAATAGCTTCCAGGTGGAGAATACCCACGATATTCACTTCCCTGAACTTCAGTTTCTTCATCTGTGAAATGGAGACATTGATAATAGAACTGTGTGTGTGTGTGCTCAGTCATTCAGTCCTGTCTGACTCTTTGTGACCCCATGGACTATAGCCCACCAGGCTCCTCTCCCCATGGGATTTCCCAGGCAGGAATACTGGAGAAGATTGCCATTTCCTCCTCCAGGGGATCCTCCAGAACCAGGGATAAGACTGGCCTCACCAGTGTCTCCTGCATTGGCAGACTGGTTCTTTCCTGCTGAGCAACCTGGAAAGTCCAATAGAATTGTCGGGATTCATTTATTTATTGTATACAAAGAACTGAGTAAGTACCTAGTACCAAAAGAAAGCACTCAACATGTTCCCACTGTCAGTATTGTAATTACAAAGGTTATTCCCAAGAGTAGAGATGTCTTGGGCAGCCTTAGAAATGATTTGCACAACATTTTACCTTCAACTCTCTACATCACAAATGGAGTAAATATACAGAAAGGATGAAGCCTTTGCTAATCAAAAGAGGGGGTGTTGACTTAGAGATGTTTCTGTGATTTGGAGTGTGATGTCTGTATCTTTAATTTGCATGTTTTACCTCATTCTGCCTTCTCCCTGAGTTATAATTACAATGCCAAGTTATAACAGCATTCCCAGGTTTTGCTTGGGTCTTTGATGGGTCCTCCATCCCTTGATAATTTGGGAGACTGTAAGAGTTTGGCTCAGATGTTAAAGAACCCACCTGCAATGCAGGAGACCTGGGTTACATCCCTGGGTCAGGAAGATCCTCTGGAGGAGGAAATGGCTACCCACTCCAGTATTCTCGCCTAGAGAACTCCTTGGACAGAAGAGCCTGATGAGCTACAATCTGTGGGGTCGCATAGGGTCAGACACGACAGAGCGACTAACACACTTAAAGAGGCTGAAATCACTCGAGATCCTCAGAGTTCACACAACAAAATCAAAGGACAGACAGGCGCAATGGGTAACCATGAAATATCTTGCCTGGTGAGACAGCCTGTTTTCTAACAAAGAGCAAATATGATATTAAAGATGATAATCCTGGTGCATGAGAATGTACTTCACCATGCCTGATTTTAGCCTTTGTTTGATTTCAAATGAAAAGCTTGAGATTTTGCATTCTCTGATGCATTCCTTAAAGAGAATTGACCACAAATGTTTAGATCCAGTGGCAGTGTTTTAAATGAATGGGATGCAGAAATATTAAAAACATATTTTGAAATGTTTAGACTCCTTAGAGTCTTGGCTTGTATATCCATCTCCTAAACCTTTACTCAGCTACCTTGTCTCTACAAGCACCAGCTTGAGCTGAAAAACTTGAAAGGTGGCATTTCAAATAAAATGCACTGAATCTGTTTATCTCCATGGGTAATTTGTAACAAATCTGGAAGAACTATTTTCTGCCAAACGAAACCACTGCAAAAGTGCAAAAGATGACTTCTTTAAAAGAACAGGAGAGCAAGCCTTAGTCATGAAACTATAAAGAGGTTCTATTAGTCAAAAGGAATTACCTGCAGCCCTTGGGTCCCATAATCCCTGGAAGGTCAGGTGCTCAGTCCCTAAAAATGTTGGCTGAGGCAGGGGAAGTGGCAACCTACTGTGAAAACCAAGGAGGAGGACATTTTCAAAGCACTCAGCTCAGTTGTAGCTGCAAGATTTCCCATTGGCCTGGCCAGGTTGTTTAGACACCAGATTTACATTCCCTTGGAGGAAAGGAAGACAAATTGGGAACACGAGTATCCCTGCTCCCCAGAAAATAAAATCTGCTTTTAAGCAGGCTTGAGTAAGAACTGATCAGGTGTTCTCTTATTTTTCTAAGCCAAACTAGTCCATTTTTCAAAAAGCCATATATAGGAGAGGAAAAGAAAACTCAGCAAAGCAAAAGTAGGCTCTAAAACTAGATTAGACTACAAAGGGGAATTTTTAATAATGCCTTTAGAGTCAAATCTGTTTTCTACTAGTGAATTAATCACAAATGTCGTTGTATAATATCCCTTGAATCAGCAGAGGTGAAAATGGCCATCCTCTAAATGCTATTTTGGTTTCAATTTCGAAGGTGGGAATTTAGCTATGTTGTCAATGGAAAGAATATATAGTGTTTCCTAGGTATAAATCAACAGTCTGCTTGTGGCCCATATCTAAATTTTAAGCCATGCCTGGAAAAATAAAAAATAAAAATAAAAAACAGTGTTCAGAAAGACAAATGAAATTAATTTTAAAAATTATCATTGTATATTTCCTATTTTTATATAAAAAATCCCATCTTTTTTTTTTAGATTCTGCATATAAGTGATACCATATATTAGTCTTTCTGTGTCTGACTTACTTCACTTAGTATGACAATCTGTATTACATCCATGTTGCTGCAAATGGTAGTTTTTCATTCATTTTAACAGTTGAGTAATATATATGTATCAGATATATGCATATATATATGTAAGTGACGGAGAAGGCAATGGCACCCCACTGCAGTACTCTTGCCTGGAAAACCCCATGGACAGAGGAACCTGGTGGGCTGCAGTCCATGGGGTCGCTAAGAGTCGGACATGACTGAGTGACTTCCCTTTCACTTTTCGCTTTCCTGCATTGGAGAAGGAAATGGAAACCCACTCCAGTGTTCCTGCCTGGAGAATCCCAGGGACGGCGGAGCCTGGTGGGCTGCCGTCTAGAGGGTCGCACAGAGTCAGACACAACTGAAGCGACTTAGCAGCAACAGCAGCATGTAACTGAATTATTTTGCTTTATATCTGAAACTAGAATAACATTGCTAATCATCAATGTCCCAATATAAAATAAAAATTAAAGTAATTTTTTAAAAAAATCCCAACTTTAGAAAGTGTTGGTGATTGTAAACGTTAGTTGTTTTCTCTCTTAATGTCCTTAATGCATACAATTTGAAGTTGGCCACTTTATGTTAGTCTCTAAATCTATCATTTCTCTTAATTACAAAATTCAAAGGTCAAGAACTCCCCATTGTATACTGGAAGAGTTGGGTCTTACCATTATTCAGAATGGTTTGATTCACACACACACACAAATGTGCTTTTTAAAATCTGCATCTGGGATGAAACTGTAGCAAGTACATTCAGATGATACTGTTTGGCATGTGTCTTGGGGCGTGGACTTCATCTGTGTTTGTACAAGCACGGATTCATGCTGGGACATTTTGATCTGGTGAAGCTTTAAAAACTGGAGATGCTCCCGATGACCGCTAAATCCCAGGACAGCTTCCCTTGAGATCTGTTTTTCTGAGGATAATTTGGCAGATGCTCTTTCCTGAAC
This sequence comes from Ovis aries, assembly GCF_016772045.2. Classification (NCBI taxonomy): domain Eukaryota; kingdom Metazoa; phylum Chordata; class Mammalia; order Artiodactyla; family Bovidae; genus Ovis; species Ovis aries. Next base: position 95,185,285 of record NC_056060.1, read on the forward strand.
AGGGTGTATTAGAAGTGTTATTTTCCCACTACACACACACACACAAACAAAACACAAACAAACGGAACAGCATAGACAGACAGTTGTCCAGGAGCCCAAAAGAGAGGCAAGTCATACTTTAACAAAAAACTAGAGTGCGCCTCCTGGGAACTCATGCTCACTTAATAGACGCATCATCAACCTGACACCCAGAAGTGTGAGAGGCACTGGTAAAAGGACTGTAGATTTTTGAAATAAAATATTGTGGGCTGACAGGTTGAAAATCTGCTTGTCTGGCCTTCCTGTCACAGTTCATAATTATGTGAAAATGACCAAAGCCTGGGGAAAAAGAAAATGGTAGTCTACAGATAGTGAGCGTAAGCAAATGCCAGAGACTGAGTCACAGAGTTGACAGTACTCCACTGCAGGTGGTCAGAGCGTAGAGGTAGCAAACGTTTACAGCACTTAGCCTGGGTGTCTGGCTTCTTGCCCCTTTCTGCCAGCTCATGGACTTTTCTATCAGAATTACAGACAAGACATAACAAACAGGATGGGTGAAATTTAGAACCTGATGGGTTCAAGTCCCAGGAGGTACGGAGAAGAGTCTGACAGTTGAGTTAGCACCACGTAGCATCTGGTAGAAGTTAGGGTGATGTCACCCATTTATCACTACTTCCATCTCCAGTGATGGAGAACACTCTGAATTCTGTGTCTCAGAGTCCTTGGAACTGCATAAATCTTTTGGCACCCACAGATAAGTGAGGGTGTCTCCCCTAACTGTCTCTCAACTATGGACACTTCGCAGAGACATAAAGGTAATATAAATAATGTGCCTTATGCCCAGCATGGTAGGAATTTTGAATCAAAGGTCATCTACAAGTCTCTCTGCCACTCATCTAAAACTCTGTATTGGAAATATATCAGCTCTTACAGTCTGAGAAACAGCAAGACTCTCCTAACATATATCCCATGCATTGTTTGATTTTCCTAGTGATAAAATGGAGGCTAATGACTTTGAATTATTGTATCGTTATCCCTAGTATGATCCTATAAAAGGAAACAATCCACATTCTAGGGACAAACCTGTTTGTGAATTCGATAGTCAGGCTGGCTTCCAATGATGTTCATCACGAGTGCTCATTCAAGTGCCTTGGGTAGGAGGACAGGCGACATTTTTCATCCGACCGACAGAAGGAATTTCTACGCTGTTGACTTTGGCTTTGCCAATGGTAAAACGTGGGGAGAGCACTCTGGGATATTCTTCCTCATTCATCAGGGATGCTATGTTTCTCTGCCTCCGCTGCTGTTTTAACCACGAAATCATGGGAAAGCATTCAACTAGAATAGAAAATTTGGGCCTCTCAGCCCAGTTCCAAGCTTTCTGGTTTGTGTGACTATCAGAAGTTGCTTAATATCTGTGGACTTAAGATTTTTTTTTATTGCTTTGCAAAATTTTGTTAATTTCTGCTTCAAAGCAGAAATTCAGCAAAGTGAATCAGCTATATGTGTGCATATATACCCGCTCCTTCATGGATCAGCCTCCCACCCATCTAGGTCACCACAGAGCACTGGGCTGAGCTCTCTGTGCTGTACACTGCAGCTCTCCACTAGCTATCTACTTCACACATGGTGGTGTATATGTATAAATCCCAATCTCCCAATTCATCCCACCTGCCCTTCCCAACACCACATCACATTTCATTCTCTAGGTTTACATCTCTGTTCCTGGTCTGCAAATAGGTTCATCAGAACCATCTTTCTAGATTTCACACAAATGCATTAATACATGATATTTGTTTTTCTCTTTCTGACTTAATTCACTCTGTATGACAGGCTCTAGGTCCATCCATCCAGAGGGCATTGTAGTAAAAATTGTCAAGAAGCTTCCAGCACTGAATCTCTATAATTCTAGAAGCCTCAGTTCAGTACAGTTCAGTAGCTCAGTCGTGTCCGACTCTTTGCAACCCCATGGACTGCAGCACACCAGGCCTCCCTATCCATCACCAACTCCCTGAGTTTACTCAAACTCATGTCCAGTGTGTTGGTGATGCCATCCAACCATCTAATTCTCTGTTGTTCCCTTCCCCTCATGCCTTCAATCTTGCCCAGCGTCAGGGTCTTTGCCAATGAGTCAGTTCTTTGCATCAGGTGGCCAAACTACTGGCATTTCAGCTTCAGCATCAGTCCTTCCAATGAATATTTATGATGGATTTCCTTTAGGATTGAATGGTTTGATCTCCTAGGGACTCTCAAGAGTCTTCTCCAACATTACAGTTCAAAAGCATCAATTCTTTGGTGCTCAGCTTTCTTTATAGTCCAACTCTCACATCCATACATGGCTCCTGGAAAAACTATAGCTTTGACCAGATGGACTGTTGTCTGCAAAGTAATGTCCCTGTGTTTTAATATGCTGTCTAGGTTGGTGATAGCTTTTCTTCCAAGGAGCAAGTGTCTTTTAATTTCATGGCTGCAGTCACCATCTGCAATGAATTTGGAGCCAAAAAAATAAAATAAAGTCTCACTGTTTCCCTTGTTTCCTCATCTATTTGCCATGAAGTGATGGGACCGGATGCCATATTCTTCTTTTTCTGAATGCTGAGGTTTAAGCCAGCTTTTTCACTCTCCTCTTTCACTTTCATTAAGGGGCTCTTTTGTTCTTAGCTTTCTGCCATAAAGGTGGTGTCATCTGCATATCTGATGTTATTGATATTTCTCCCGGCAATCTTGATTCCAGCTTGTGCTTCATCCAGCTCAGCATTTCATATGATATACTCTGCATATAAGTTAAATAAGCACGGTGACAATACACAGCTTTGATGTACTCCGTTCCCAGTTTGGAACCAATGTGTTGTTGTTCCATGTCTGGCTCTAACTGTTGCTTCTTGACCTGCATACAGGTTTCTTAGGAAGCAGGTAAGGTGGTTTGGTATTCCCATCTCTTTAAGAATTTTCAACAGTTGTGATCCACACAGTCAATGGCTTTGGTGTAGTGAATAAAGCAGAAGCAGATGTTTTTCTGGAATTCTCTTGCTTTTTCTATGATCCAATGGATGTTGGCAATTTGATCTCTGGTTCCTCTGCCATTTCTAAATTCAGCTTGAGCATCTGAAAGTTCATGGTTCACATACTGTTGAACACTGGCTTGGAGAATTTTGAGCATTACTTTGCTAGCATGTGAGATAAGTGCAATTGTGTGGTAGTTTGAGCATTCTTTGGCATTGCCTTTTTTGGAATTGGAATGAAAACTGACCTTTTCCAGTCCTGTGGCCACTGCTGAGTTTTCCAAGTTTACTGGCATATTGAGTGCAGCACTTTCACAGCATCTTTTTTTAGGATTTGAAATAGCTCAACTGGAATTCCATCACCTCCACTAGGTTTGTTCATAGTGATGCTTCCTAAGGCCCACTTGATTTCACATTCCAGGATGTCTGGATCACGCCATTGTTGTTATCTGTGTCATGAAGATGTTTTTTGTATAGTTCTTCTGTGTATTCTTGCCACCTCTTCTTAATATCTCTGCTTCTGTTAGGCGCATACAATTGCTATCCTTTTTTGAGCCCATCTTTGCATGAAATGTTCCCTTTTCTTGAAGAGATCTTTAGTCTTTCCCATTCTATTGTTTTCCTCTATTTCCTTGCTTTGGTTGCTGAGGGAGGCTTTCTTATCTCTCCTTGCTATTCTTTGGAACTCTGGATTCGAATCAGTATATCTTTCTTTTTCTCCTTTGCCTTTCGCTTCTCTTCTTTTCTCAGCTATTTGCATAACCTCAGCCCTCTTCATTATTATCTATCCCTTGTCCTTGAGATGCACTAATGCCTCTAATGCCTCTTTACGGTCTGAGAGTCCATCCTTTCTGATATCTTATTCAACTGACATATACTGAGGATTATACCTGCAATTCACTTTCATGTAGACTATTTTAGTCCAGTTTGGCAGATTAAAAAATGTAGTAAGTCTCAGGTTAGTTAAGGAGGCTGCTCAGGGTTATATACTTGCCTATTGACTGAGTGTGGATTTCAACTCATTAGAGAATTCCAAACCCACAGCTAAGTCTTCTATAATGAAGTGACTCTAATTCTCAGGGGAGTTGTCAGGATTCAACCTTTTGGCCTCTTTTTGCTTAAAAACTCTTAGAGGTGCCTGTGGCCTGCATCACTCGGAAGATTAGCAGACCAGCCCTCCCATCTTTAGAAACTTAGTGCTCAAATCAGAACTTTATTAGAATTTCCTTAGATGGTAGCAATGTGGTTACAAATTGCCTTGGAATTTTGGAAACTAGGCAAGTGAAGATATCAATGACCTACAATGGTTCCTATTCCTGAAAACCCAAAACTAAGTTTATTTTTTTTTAATTTCTGGAGATGTTGGTATAATTCTACACAGTGTAGACTTTTTTTCCTCAAAATTCTTTAAAACATTCTAAGGTACAGACACTACAGAGACTCCAGCACCTTCCTTCTCCCTCTCTCAAGCTTATCTTCTCCTGGTTTACATGGGAAAGGAGAGGTTTGATATTACAAAATTCATGACCTTTGGACCTTGAGTTATTGCTTCCTTACCTGCCTCTCTCAGCTTGGCTGAGGCCACCACTGAGTCCTAGGAGGAAGCTGCTCTCTGCACAGGTGTTGATGGACAGAGAAATGAGAAGCTGCAGACACAACACCTTACCATGGGGCATCCAACCTTGGTGAGATACAATGAAAATGAGTAATATAAAATAAAACTAGAGGTGAAACATAACTTTTTCTATTAGTCCAGGTTAGCTATTACCCATTAAACGATACTTTTTCCTGCCCAACTTCAAAACAATTGAGAAATAAACAATGAATCCAGGCACGTGGAGATCAAAATAGCTGCTTTTCTCAATAAAAATTTAACTGGAGGATGTGGCTTAGATACGTGATCACAATGGGCTTCTTACCATCAACCCCAGAATGAGTCATACACCCCCAAAACCTTGACAGCACTGATCAACCTCAGCCTTCTTGACTTTGGGAGTGGGGGGTGGTCTGTCCCTGTCAAATGTGGAGCATGAAGGCCAGGCCAAGATGCACGCAGAGACCTCTGGAAGGAGGCTAACTGGAAGAGGAAGAGATTCCAACCCGGCTTCCTGACAACGCTGTCCCTCCTTGGAGGAAGAATAAGTGAAGGAGTAGAGAGAACAAGGAAGTTTAGGGAAATGTTCTCCTCATCAGAAAGCAGAGAAGTAATGGCAACCCACTCCAGTGGTCTTGCCTGGAGAATCCCAGGGACGGGGGAGCCTGGTGGGCTGCCATCTCTGGGATCGCACAGAGTCGGACACGACTGAAGCGACTTAGCAGCAGTAGCAGCAAGGAAGAAGTGAGCGTGCCAAAGCAGACGCTGGCTGTGCTGGGTGTCACACACTTTACATGAGGAATTTTCCTCACATAAACGTCCCCAGTTTCTAATTTTCTCTGGGTACTCATCACTTTCATATCAATCTCTGAAAATGCTACCTGCTACAAGCCTCCTTTCTCAGTGCTAAAGCATCTGCCTGCCAGTGCAGTAAATACACGGAATGTGGGTTCGACCTCTGGGCTGGGAAGATCCCCCCGGAGGAGGGAATGGCAACCCACCACAGTATTCTTGCCTGGGAAACCCCATGGGCAGAGAAGCCTGGTGGGCTGCAGTCCATGGGGGGTCACAAAGAAGCTGCAAAGAGTTCCCTGAGTGCACACCACACACACTAGCCTTCTTTTTTTATTTTATTTTATTTTATTTTATTTTTTATATCTGTATTCACTTTTATTTTTTTTATTTTTTATTTTTTTTATTTTAAAATCTTTAATTCTTACATGCGTTCCCAAACATGAACCCCCCTCCCACCTCCCTCCCCATAACATCTCTCTGGGTCATCCCCATGCACCAGCCCCAAGCATGCTGTATCCTGCGTCAGACATAGACTGGCGATTCGATTCTTACATGATAGTATACATGTTAGAATGCCATTCTCCCAAATCATCCCATGCTCTCCCTCTCCCTCTGAGTCCAAAAGTCTGTTATACACATCTCTGTCTTTTTTCCTGTCTTGCATACAGGGTTGTCATTGCCATCTTTCTAAATTCCATATATATGTGTTAGTATACTGTATTGGTGTTTTTCTTTCTGGCTTACTTCACTCTGTATGATCAGCTCCAGTTTCATCCATCTCATCAGAACTGATTCAAATATTGATAGTGAAAATGATCCAAAATCTTGAAATCAAAATGGAATCACAGATAAATAGCCTAGAGACAAGGATTGAGAAGATGCAAGAAAGGTTTAACAAGGACCTAGAAGAAATAAAAAAGAGTCAAAATATAATGAATAACGCAATAAATGAGATCAGAAACACTCTGGAGGCAACAAATAGTAGAATAACGGAGGCAGAAGACAGGATTAGTGAAATAGAAGATAGAATGGTAGAAATAAATGAATCAGAGAGGAAACAAGAAAAATGAATTAAAAGAAACGAGGACAATCCCAGAGACCTCCAGGACAATATGAAACGCTCCAACATTCGAATTATAGGAGTCCCAGAAGAAGAAGACAGAAAGAAAGATCGTGAGAAAATCCTTGAGGAGATAATAGTTGAAAACTTCCCTAAAATGGGGGAGGAAATAATCACCCAAGTCCAAGAAACACAGAGAGTTCCAAATAGGATAAACCCAAGGTGAAACACCCCAAGACACATATTAATCAAATTAACAAAGATCAAACACAAAGAACAAATATTAAAAGCAGCAAGGGAAAAACAACAAATAACACAAAAGGGGATTCCCATAAGGATAACAGCTGATCTGTCAATAGAAACTCTTCAGGCCAGGAGGGAATGGCAAGACATACTTAAAGTGATGAAAGACAATAACCTACAGCCCAGATTACTGTACCTAGCCTTCTTTTAATCTCTGTTGCGAAGTCAGTTTCCCATTCTTTGGAAAAAACCCTGGAGCTATGGACAATAGCAGGTTTACAGCATGCCCTATCCTCTTCTCTGCCTGAGTATTCTCTCCCACGTGAGTTTCTCAGACCATCATATCTTCAAATGCACTCATTCAAGGTAGTCAGTGGTGACATTTGGCAATTCGGGTCCCACGGCATAATCCATAGGATGGGTGGTGAGGTGGGGTGAAATCTTGATACTGCTAGGCCTTCCCAGGAAGACAAGAATGAATCCTTTCCCTGACTTCCCCCTCCATCTGTGGTCTGTGCTTTCCTATTCCCTTCTGCTACTATTTGCCTAGCAGTGAATATTGACTTTCTCACAGTCAGAACCCAGGGACAGATTCTTCCAGGTAAAATGTCATACGTATAGTTTACCATTAACAGACATAATGTCCAGGCAAGTTAGAGTAATAATCTTTCAAAATTTCTATAGCTGGTAGACTGTGATCTACTGATTTAAGACTGTTCTTTCAGCACTACATTTTTTTTTTTTTTCCCTCTTTTGAGAGCCAGATCACAGTTTTCTGGACTTTTGTATAGAACACCCAATTAGTGACTTTCTAACAGTTTAATCCAGTTGCCTTAAAGGGTCATTTGGAGCCTGCTTTGATGACGTCTCTGACAACCCTTGCTGAGGACTGTCTCTGATCTCATACAGTGTTTGCGCCTATTAACCATTTCAGTGTTCTAGTCTTTGTCTTGGCTTCAGTGAAATTTATTTTCGAAAGGCAGATGGCAAGCTCTTGAAAACACTGACCTTGTCTTATCCATTTCTCAAATCTCCCACATGATGTGTTCACTGAATGCTAATTGATCGGCTGAAGAATCTGTCCTCAGCTGACATGGTGTTGTGAATAAGGCTGCCTAATTACTCATCCTTCTTTATCAGAGTGTCATGTTTTGATACAACTTAATGGGACTAGTTGGAGGAGGAGGCAGAGGGGGAGGACTAAGGAATGGAAGCCAGATAATTAAAATGGTTCAGCCCAAAGGCATCCTGCTAGTTAGCTGCCTACATTCTCCCAATACTTTATAAGCTGAGGCTTCCATGTCACCACACTGACTCTTGCAGGGGCACTTCTAAATTTTCCCTAATCTTGGAAGTCACTCCTATAATTAAAATGCATATTGTGGGTCATGAGTCTCTGTGATTGAGATTGAGATTTTAGGTGAGACTTAGAAATTTACATTTTTAGCAGGATTATTTTAAGCCAGCAGCCTCAATCTGAGAAACAAGGCTCTAGGTTTACCACCAGTCTCTTTTGCTATCACCTACTTAAGTGTTTCCCCGCCACCACCACCCCCCAAGCCTAACTCCAGCATATATGTTGTTTTGAGTAAGAATGTTTAAAAATGACTAAGGAACAGTCATGTTTTCAGAAAAAAACAAAACAGTCTTTTGTTGTAGCAGAAGGGACTGTGGCAACCATGACCCCAGCTATCACCAGGCCTGCATGAGTAACTCAGAATCACAGGTCCTTTTCCTGGTTCTCATTCACAGTGGACCCCAGGATCTAGTGTGTAACAATACTGCCAACAAACTTTACAGGTATTTACTCAGCAGGGGGAATCAATTAAGATGCATTAATTTGGATACATACCTTACATACTTAATAAAAAAGACAACAACATATTCTCCAAAAGTGGTAGAGTTCACAGAAAATAACTCCATTTGTCCATGTCCACTGAAGACCAGGATACAATAACTTTGACCCAGCCTCACGGCTTGAAACGTCCAACTTGACCACCAATTCACACTCACCTCACATGATGTATTCTACCCTGGTTAGACTGTAAGCGATTTCAGGGCAGAAACAATGTCTATCTTCCCTGCTTTCATCATCTAGAACCCAGCACCATGTCTAAGAGACAGTAGATGCTCAAGAAATGTTAAGAAAATAAGAGTACTGGAGAAAACTGCCATACCGCCTGGAGGTTCCAGCTCTCCAGTATGGAGATACTACCATACATGCTTGCATGTTTTATTATACCAGCAATCAACTTCTGCTAAAAAAAAAAAAAGAAAAGAAATTGCATGCAATTCTTGCCTCAATCTGAGAAAGCAGTTCCTGAATGACATTATGGTGTATGTAAAGGACCACACGTTACACTGAGACACTTAGCATTGAATGGGTGCTCAATAACAAGCCACTATTGTAATCACCACTGCTGTTAATACAGAGTGGGTCTTAGTTACAAGTAAACACTTGGAAATGGACTTGCAATTATATCCAGTTCCTGAACAGAGAAGCTGGCTAAGGATTAAAATCCACAGGAATTCTGCCTCTGAAGATAATACAGATGGCCTTCTCTGGTATGTAATTACAAGGGTTTCTCAAAGTTAACAGAACTTTTGGGCCTCTGATCATTTTTAAACAAATCAGTCTTCCTATAAATCACACATACTGAGAACACTTTAAAAATGCAGTGAATAATTCTGTGGCATTTTATGAGAGAATATATATATTTTAGGAAAAAAGCTGTGTGTGTGTGTATGTGTGCATGCGTGTACACAAGTCTTGAAAAAAATGAAATTTCTTTTTAATTGATATGATCTAGAGTTGTCTCTCTTAATTTTTTATGTCCCCACATTCTTTTTTAAAAAAAGTATAGAGTCAGAGACATATGCAATTCACCTATAAATTCCCAAGGCTTTAATTTTAGACCAATAGTATGGCTGCCATGAATTATTGTTTACCGCAGTCCAGACCACTAGGATAGGGAAATACCACTAATGGATTTGATGGGATTTTTGTAAATGCTGCCCTCCAGTTTTATGCTAAAGGCAAGGGAAGTAATTAGTAAATGCACCCTTACAGTTTTGGTCAGATGAAAACGTCTTCCAGGAAGTGTCAAGGGTCAGCACGTTCTGCCCGTGTTTTTATAACCAGTGGTTCTTAACTTTCTCGTTCTGAGGAATCCCTAGGAGAACATCATGAAAGCAAGAGGTTTTCTCTGAAGAAATATGTTTTTACACATGCACATAAGATCTTGCATATGATTTCAGGAAGCTCACAACTCCTGAAGAAGCTAAAAAAAAAAAAAAATGGCTCACAACCAAATTATTGAAAACATATCCAGCTGAGGTTGAGTTTCCTTCCAGGGGGCAACGTTTTCTTGCCAAACCTTACACATTTCCACTCAGGGACTCTCTTGGTAAAGAGCCAGTTTGGGAGCTCAGATGTAAGCAGGGGTGCCAGCAAGGAGGCACTCCAGTCTTGGAAACCATAGAAACAGAGCTGTGTGCACGCCTCTGCCTTTTCTTAGGTGTAATGTCCCATGACCTTTTTATTCTCTTTGAAAACCCCCAAAACTAGTTTTTTACTGAATCGGGATAAGTGGGATTTTCTTCATAAATACTCTTTAATTAGTAGCATGTCAAGAAAATGAGATGTTAATGACAAGTCTCTATTCCACGCCTGACGTCTCTCTGGTGGTGTAGATTTTAAGGCAGTTGTGCGCAGACAGCATAAGATAGGATCTCAGTCCCTGAGAAAGTTCAAAGTTGTCTGAGTACTTTGAAACAAGGACATAGCTAATAAATATATAGCACACAATGAACAAATCTCAAGGCCTTTGGCAGTAGTATGTGTGTCACTAGAGGAATATTCTAGGTTGCCAAAATAGGATGTCATATGTAGGGATTTAATTACCATGGCAACGTGGGGCTTAGCCAGGTATTGCCCACTGGTCTATAAGAGAAGAAACAGATTTGGAAGGGCTGAACAAGGCCTGGAGGAGAGGGAACACTGCAAGGGTGAGCCCTTCTCCTCTCCCTCCTGTTTGTGATAGCGGCTAATTTGGTGGGTGTTTGAGCCAGGCGTGTGGTCCTAAAGCCTTTACATATATTAACCTGGTTGTTCCTCATGAGCCCACTGTGAGTTGGAGTCTATCTGTGTTTCACCACTATGAACATTGAGGCACATCTCATCAAAGACCCCAGGGCTAGGAAAAGAGAACAGCCAGGAATAGCAACCGAGGGAGGTCTGGATTCAGAGGCCACGCTTTTAATCAGCTTATTATTCTGCATAGGGAACAATTAACACTTCCTGTGTGCCAGGCACAGTGCTTGTTGCTGGGAAGACAGGGTTCAGAAAGAACACGTCATTGCGACAGATGGCGCTTCCAAACATGGTTGTGGCCACATCCCTCATCCTCCGTGGTCCGTGGCAGTGTGCTCTTGTGACACCCCATCAGTGGATGGAATCTATTCTTTCTTCCTGTGCGCTGCTCTGTGATCACGTTGATCACTAGAATGCATCAGAAGTTCTGGAATTTCTGAGTCCAGACCGTCAGAGGACCAGAAGCACCTCCTCGGGCCTCTTGGAAAGCTCACTCTTGGAAGACTCTTTCTAAGAACCCAGCTGCCATGCTGAGAGAAACTCAAGCCACCCGGATATGGGCCACCTGGAGATACTCCTAGACGGACCCAGGCGAGCTCACAGCCAGCCGCCAGCATCACCAGCATGTCTGGGGAGGAGCACCTTTCCATCTGGTCCAGGCCAGGCTTCACAGGACTCCAACTGTCATCTGACTACACCCAGGCAAGACCTCAAGTGAGAATGTTCCAGCTGAGCCCAGTCAACCCACAGAACCATGAGAGAGAAGAGTAGATGCTTGGTTGTTCTGAACGACTGAGTTTGGAGGGATTTTGTTAGACAGCCATGTAAAACTAAAAGCATCCACCTGCAAGAAGCTGCCTTGGGAGTCAGTCGAGTGGTAGCTAAATACAGCCTACAACTACAGGGCCGCTTGCAGATCCTGGAGACACAGAGCAGCAGCAGCCACCTCAGACCTAAGGATGGGGAAGGCTTCTTAGAAGTGGCAGCAGCTGAGAAAGAGAACAGGGAAGAACAGAGAAGAGGAGGGGAAACAGGGGCAGGGTAGAGGGCGGCAGGGAGAGGGAAGGGAGAGAAAGGGCAGGAAGGAAAGAGAGAGAAGAAGCCTTTGCAAAGGAGCGCCCAGGGAGGAGCTGGCTCATTCTGGGACAGGTCAGGGGTTGGCACAGCCAAGGAGAAGAGAGTGGTGGGAGGAGGCTGATGAGAGAGGAGGGGTTAGAGCAGGCCTAGGGGAGACCACGAGAGGGCTTGGCCTGGGCATGCTGAGGGTTTGGGGCTTGATGCTGAAGGGAATATGGAGCCCCTGGATCTCTGTGCAAAGAACACTGAACGTACCTGGGGTCTGGGAAGGCAAGTCTGCTCTGTGGAATGGGTGATGGGAGGAGGCGGTGGCACACTTCACAGTGCATTCTGGAAGCAGGTAGACCAGGAAATGCCGGAAAGAACAGGGGCGAGAGGAGAGTTATGGGGTGACTTAGAAGCAAATGAGAAGTGGGATCCGCAGAACCTGCAGGCTGAGGGGTGGGATGGGTCAGAGATGAGCCCTAGTTTGGGGGTTTGAACAGCTGTCACGTGGGATCACTATTCATCAGGATAAGCAATAGGGACTACAGACCAGAAATGAAGGGAAATAGAAGGAGTTAATTTTGAACACATTAGTGGTAGTGTGTTCTAGAATCTAGTGTCTTAGTGGTACTTATGCAGACATACCAAAACAAGCTGATGAGCAGAACTCTACTGAAGTTCAAGACAGAGGTTGTCCAGACAGAGAGGACTGGAAGTCACAAGAACGCAAGTAGTTATAAAATTGCAGGAGGGATTAAGAACTCCTAAAGATAGTATGTACATGCTAAACAATAAGTTCTTTAGGGAGTGATTTTAAGAAATATATGATAATCCAAAGATTCCAAAGTTATATGTTGATATTTTAACACCTCTGACATCAGCAAATTAAATTGCCTCTTAAAATTAATGGAAGATCATAATTCAATGGCCAGTGCTTTTTCTTAGTGTTTCTGAAAATAATGGTGTCATATAATCAATGTCATCTTATAATAAGTGAAATAAGGTGGCTTATCAAATCAACCTGGCTCTAATAAGTGCTCGAAATTTTTATTTGCTCTTTTTTAACTCTATGAAAAATATGCATTTAAAAATTATAGAACAGAGAGTATGCCAGTGGGGCATAATAATGTCAAGACTCAAGTGAGAAGTTTGGAAAAACTGCTACAAGAACTTTAACAGCAACAAGAAGAATATCTGCTATCTATTGAGCACCTGTGAGCATTAATTGTGCAGGTGTTCCATGAGGTACTTATGCATGTTAATTCATTTCCATCTCACTTTGATCCCATGAGATAAATACTATTACTGGCTTCAGTTCCCAGATGAGAAAATGTAGGCAGTGTTATATAACATCAAGTCTCACTCCTGACAAGGCCACAACAGAAATCCAGCACAAGTGATAGAGCCTAGGACTGAAAGGGCACCCCAATATTCGGGACCATCAGTACAGGAAAGTGGAGACACTATCCTGTCAAAGGAGACGTGAGTCTTCTTCCCAGATGTCAGGATTCTAGCCATGTGGTAAGATTTCATGAGCAAGACACAAATACTCTGGAAAAGATCCTGGCTCCAGGAGGGACATGGGGTGTCTAGGAAAGTCATTCAGATGAGAACAGGAAGAAGAGCGAAGTGGACACCCAAATGCAAACAGGATGGACCTAAATATGTCCTCTGGGAAAAGGAGGGAGAAAGAGTGATTGTTTGGGAGACTGCAGGCCAAGAACCAGGACTTGAAAGTGCTTCACATTTAGTCAACTTCAGCTTCAAGCTGATCCTGGAACTGGGGAAAGGACTAACTTACAAGATTGGAAGGAAGAAGCAATAGTTGCGAAGAATGACAAGCAACAGAGACCAGGGAATCGATTAGGCAAGGTGAGATCAGCCAGAAATATGTTCAGGAATCCCTTGGCTATTTAATTCGATCAGGAATCGAGAGAAGGACTCAGTACCTAGAAAAACAATTCTCCTCTTCCAAGACAATCACTAGGAAGTTGAAACAGATTACTTGGCCTTCCAAGTTAAGGATCAAAAATAATAAAATATGGAGAATTCTTTAAAAACCTTTTGTTATTTAGCCAAATATTTCAGTTGATTAAAATCAAAAATTAAAGGTGTTCATACAAATCTGTTAATGTTTATAATTGAAATATAAAGTGTTTTTATCACATGGCACCTGCTATCCACTTTGCACTCATGGTCTCGACTCACAACAACCCAACCAAGGAAGCCTACTATTATTGACTCTATCATTACACACAAGAGAACTGAGGCCCAGCGATATGATATAATTTGCCCAACAGCTAAGTAGTAGAGACAAAAATCAAACTCAAGTCAGAGACTCTGAAGTCCATGATCACTGCATTGTGAGTGAATGAATGATACTCGCTCACTCGTGTCCAACTCTTTGTGACCCCGTGGACTGTAGCCTGCCAGGCTCCTTTGCCATTGACTTCTCCAGAAGGATTGCCATTTCCTTCTCCATCACCCCATTGTATTCTGTTGGTAAAATGTATTTTAAAATGCTCAGATAAAATTTTAGATGATGACCACATAGGATAAAAAAACTGTTTAGCTCAAAAGGCTAGTGGTTAAGAATAAACTCTTTGAGTAGATCTTTGCTAAAGTGAAGGACGTCAGTACTGCTAAGACTTTCCTATATAGAAGCACCAATAAATAAATGATTCAAGTCTTTTAAAATGAAAAACAAACCTATATGCCACAGAGTCCTCATTTTGATGCAATTCTTAGTGTTAAGAGGGAAGAAAAAGAGCTGGATTCATGGGGCTCCATGTAGTCTGAGCTCAGGCTTTAAATACAAAGCAAACTTAAGTATAATGGGTGTGTTCAGCCATTAAATCATGTCCAGCTTTTTGTGATCCCATGGACTGTAGCCCACCAGACTCCTCTGTCCATGGGATTTTGCCAGGCAAGGATACTGGAGTGGGTTGTCATTTCCTTCTCGAGGGGATTTTCTGACCCAGGGACTGAACCTATGTCTCCTATATATATATGCCCTGCACTGCAGGTGAATTCTTTACTGGTGAGGCACCAGGGAAGCCCTACATGGGCCAGAGCCAACCCACTGGCAGTTTTGCACAATCTGTGAGCTAAGAATGATTCATACATTTCAAAAATGTTGGACTAGAAACAAGCACACACACAAAAATAATACTTTGTGACTTGAGACTATTATATGAAATTCAGACTTTAATATTTGTAAATAAAGTTTTATTGAAGCAGTCCTTTGTTCATTCATTTACATATTGCCTAAGGCTGCTTTCAGGCTTCACAGGTAGCTCAGCTGGCAAAGAATCCATCTGCAATGCAGGAGACCCCGGTGTGATTTCTTGTCAGGAAGATCCCCTGGAGAAGAGATAGGCTACCCACCGCAGTATTGTTGCGCTTCCCTGCTGGCTCAGATGGTAAAGAATCCACCTCCAATGCAAGAGGCATGAGAGACATGGGTTCGATCCTTGTGTTGGGAAGGTGCCCTGGAAAAGGGAATGGCCACCCACACCAGTATTCTGGCATGGAGAATTCCCAGGACAGAGGAGCCGGGCAGGCTACAGTCCATGGGGTCACAAAGAGTCGGACATGAGTGAGTGACTTTCATATACCCATGAGGTTGCTTTCAGGCTACAGCAGTGGCATTGGGTGGTTGCAACAGATTTTGATGTCTAAAATATTTATTATCCTGCCATTTACAGAAAATGTTTGCAACCCTGGCTCTAAATGAGAAATGGGAAATTACAATTCAAGCCAATTACTCATAACTCCTTTAGAAAGGAAGGCCTGATGATAGATGCCTAAACTTCAGCTTTCAAACAGAAGGGGAACGCCCCCCCCCAGCCCCCTTTCTACATTCCTCTTTCTTGTTGAATAACTCACCTTCTCAATCCTGGTTATACTCGGTCTTTTCTAGAGCCTGGAACAGATGTCTTCTTTGTCTCTACTTTTAAGTTTCTGGTCATGACGTCCCCTGCCTGGAATGCTTTCTCCTTCCCGCAGTTGCTCACCCATTTATTAGCAAAATTCCACTTACCACCTCTGTTACTGTTAACAGATTGTCCCTTACCCTGTAAATGGGGCTTCATGCCACGCCAATGTGTTCTTACACCCACTGTGCCTAACTCCTTACCCTAAACCCTGTTGCATGTGTGGAAACTGATTACTCATCGATCTGCGATTTCTTTCTGGTGATGGTCTTCTGATATTTTGCTCTTGAACTCCCTTATTATTTAAGGGAGTTATTTAAGGGAATTATTTAAGGGAATCATTTATTTCTAAAGCCATATAAACATCACACAGTTTTAAGGTGGCATCTAAAATTTTTCATCATGAATTTATATAATTGCAAAGCATGTAATTTTTGTGTAATATAAAGTGTCTTTTAAATGTATATAGTGGAACTCAAACAACAGCAATTTGACAACCCCCATCATTCATTATAAATCATTCCATCATCTATCCTTAAGCTTACAATTCCATTTTCTTCCCTTGCAGAAACTGATCCTAATGTAATACATTTTATGAATGTAAGTCTTTTTATTAATTGCCTAATAATGCTAGCCTACAACAAAAATATGTGGACAAACTGAGATTCATTTTTAAATTACCACTAACTATAAATATAAAAATGTTACATTAGTTTTTTTCTTCTGGATTGAGGTATTATTAAAATTAATAATGTTCAATTGACCAAATAATGTGGCTGACTTATAAATTTTGATTAAAAAAATGAGAAAAGTTATTGCAAAAAGATCCATAATGAGATGGATTGAGATGTTTTAATATATGATTTCACGAATGAATGCTAATTATTGACAGACAGACAGGGTTCACCTTCAAGTGTCTCCCCGCTGTTTTTCATTATTGCCTTTGGTTTAGATCTAGAACTGAGCACGCTTGCTACTGTAAATAAGTAGCTGGGATTGAAAGAGATCTGGGAGATTCAATTCACAGACCCAGCTTTTGAGTTTCAAAACAAAAATTACATGGTGGTTTACCATATGAAACTATTTCTTATGATCCATCAGTCTTCAACTCAATCAGATTTTATTCACTTTTTTTTTTTTTTTATTAAACAAGTAATTGAAAACCAGCAGACTTGCAAAGGAATTTGTCACGAAGTTCTTAGTTATTCATTTTCCTGTTATCATTGCTTGGTATCTGGGGTATCTTACACAAAACCAGGCAAAACCCTCCAGACTCTTTTATAACATGGCAGAGTGGCTACTGGGAGTGGAGAGGTGGGAAAATTCCATCTCGTGCTGGTTAATCTTAGGGAAATACGTGGATGAAGTCGGCTGTCTAGACACTGCTATCTGTAGAACTCTCCAGCCCCTCTCATCTGCCGTGGAAGTCTACAAGTCCCCAAGGGACACAGCCTGGTTCATGACCACTGCTCTAATAGACACCACTAAAGTCATTACATCCACGGTTTTCACCACTGTATCCCCCAAAGCCTGGCATGGAAATGTGTGCAATTGTGTCCCATAAATAGAACGTGGAGCAATCACTTATCTAGTTGTATCTTAAGATTCTAGCACTCATCAACATATAATATCTTCTCTCCTTGTCATTCACAGACAAGCCAGAAACCTCTAAATTTCTCAGCTTTTTAAAACATTCCCAATTTCTCAGCTTTCAAAGACATAGTTGTTCTTTAAGAATACCCTCTGAAGAAATGCGGTGCAATGCTTCCAGTCCTTTTGAAAAAGACGAACAAGAAACCTTGGGTTCCATGACAATACACTAACCTGGCCTTTTAAAAATGTATGGCTATTGAAAGAACAGATTAATTAACACTGCTAGAGGAGGTTATATTCACAAGGTAGAGCACTCAACAGAGGTGGCTTCCGGCCTAAATAAGAGTGATACGTTGCTAATTAGCTTTGCCTATTATTTGTAGGAAGAAGTTTATTCTGTATAGGAAAATAAAGCATATATTTGAGCTACCTAAATAATTAAGAAACATGATACAGTGCAACTCGCTAAAAATAAGGATGGAATAATAGAAACACCTGAATAATTTCATTCTCTAAAAGAACTTTCTGTTCTGCCTTTTTTTTTTTTTTCCTCTGTAGCTACCTTTTTCTATGTCCAAAAATTGAAGGAGGGGTAAATCACAATACAGGATTTCTCTTTGTTGTATAACATTTTCCCAGGGACTTTTTTCTTCCTGCCAAGCACCCCTTCATCTATAAAAGCAAGAATAAAATTGATTTCATTCAATTTCTTCTAAATCCAGCAGTGTAGTTCTAGAAGATGGGAAAACCAAGGTCAAACAGCACTGCAATGGTAGAATTAGCTCTGGCTTTGTTTTTATAGGTCTACCATAAATTTCCAGACTGGCCTTTCTATGTCTGTATTTCTGTATTGGCACTTCAAGGCTAAAATTTCTGATGCCCATTAGATCTCTTGTTCCTAAGGAAAACACTGAGCTGCTTGCTTTTCCTTTTTATTTTCAGTGGCAACTTCTGCTTTTGAGGATCTTGGTTTACATTCCTGAGATGTAATTCACAGGAAACCCCAGACCATACTGTTGACAAATGGGTCTAGAATCCCGAGACCCATGTATTCTGAGGTTGGCTTCATTTCAGGGGAAAGTTGGCCTAGTTGTGGGCCAGACAAGCACAGTTTCAGATAATATTTATAACAGCACATGATATTATCTCTATTGTACACATATGAAACCTGAAGGCGAGAGAGAGAGCAAAATAACGAGGGTTATAAGGCTGGTAAAATGTAGATCTGGGCTTGCTGAATCCAAATTCAGTGGTCTTCATATTGCTGCTGTTGTTGTTTAGTTTCTAAGTCATATCCAATTAACTCTTTTGGGACCCCCACGGTCTATAGCCCTCTGGGCTCCTCTGTCCATGGGGCCTCCCAGGCAAGAATACTGAAGTAGGTTCCCATTTCCTTCTCCAGGGGATCTTCCCAACCCAGGGATCGAGCCCACGTCTTCTGCATTGGCAGGCAGGTTCTCTACCACTGAGCCACGAGGAAAGCCCTTGTGTTACAGCAGCCCTTTACCTCCTGAGAGGAGCGCTCCGGGAGAGCAGTGTATCCCTAGCTCCAGGTAAGCAGACACTTTCTTAGTATTAAAAAGTAGCATGTGACAGTAATAGTTTGAGATTCTCCAAGGGCATGTAATCAATCAGGTAAATCAAGTATTGACATATTCATTACCCATCCTCAATTTAAGCACCTACACATATGGTAATTACGTACATTTGAGTTGGAGTGACTGTAGGTAACAACCCCTACAAACATTTCATAAATATTCATTTTTTTAGGATCCACAATAGTAAAAAAGCAGAAGTGCCATGCTTATATCAGTGAAAGCTACATTGTTGTTATATAATATGTGTATATTATAATATTTAAAAGTGTCCCATAAATAATGCACATTTGAAATGCTCGAAAGAATTACAAAAACCATCGTATTCTTCCCCCGCCTCCCAGCCCTTCTCTCAGTTTCTCTGTAGCGTCCAGCAGTTCTATTGTCTCCTCCAACCTCACGAGTGTGTCTCAGTCGCTCAGTCACGTTCAAGTCTTTGTGACCCCAAGGACTGGAGTCCACCAGATTCCTCTGTCCCAACCTCCAGACGGAATAAAAGTAGAAAATTCTCCAACACAGGAGGCCATTCATTCTCAAAGTAAACATCTAGCTATACTTTTTTCTTCCTAATTATATATTATAATAAATGCATATAAAAGATATATATATATATATATAAAATCTCTCCCTTCCCTCTACTTCTCTCTCCACGTCCACCCTCATTTCTAGACTTCCCTTAATGGCACCAGCCTGGAATTGTTCCCTAACCTCCAGACCGAAATATCCAACTTGCTGTAAGAAGTGCCTGTGTGTGTGCTAGGATGTCCAAATTCAGTGTGTCGCTTCAGTGTGCCCAACTTTTTGCAATACCATGGTCTGTAGCCCACCAGGCTTTCTGTCCATGGGACCCTCCAGGCAAGAATACTGGAGTGGGCTGCCGACCCTCCTCTAGGAATCTTCCTGTCCCAGGGATCAGACCCGTGCCTCGTGCATCTCCTGCACTGGCAGGCAGGCTGTTTACCACTTGTGCCGCCTGGGGAGCCCCGGCTGTAAAATGTCTGCTCCTAAATGTTTAACAGGCAACTCGGATCTAACATATCCCAAACTGAGCTTCCAGTAAACCACCACCCCTCAACTACTGTATGCCTCCTGCAGTTTTTCTGTCTCAATTAATAAAGACTCATTTCTGCTGAAGCCAATTATATTTTATCCGCAGCCCAAATCTTGTCCATTAGCGAATCTCTTGATTTCCGGTGTCCGGGGAGGCCCATGTTCCAGCTTACAGATGGCCATTCAGTCATCACATGCAGGAAGCAGAGAAAAGGAAACAATCCAAGTTCTCTTGCATGCCTTCTCAGAAGATCACTAATCCCATTCATGAAGCCTCCACCTTTAGCATCTCCTAAAGCCCCCATCTCCAAAGGCCCTTACATTGGGAATCAGGCTACAACATATGAATCTGCTGCTGCTGCTGCTGCTGCTGAGTCGCTCCAGTCGTGTCCGACTCTGTGCAACCCCATAGACAGCAGCCCACCAGGCCCCTCTGTCCCTGGGGATTCTCCAGGCAGGAACACTGGAGTGGGTTGCCATTTCCTTCTCTAATGCATGGAAGTGAAAAGTGAAAGTGAAGTTGCTCAGTCATGTCCAACTCTTCGAGACCCCATGGACTGCAGCCTACCAGGCTCCTCCGTTCATGGGATTTTCCAGGCAAGAGTACTGGAGTGGGGTGCCATCGCCTTATGACCATTCTTCTAAGGGGACATGGGCTCCCCAGCTGGCGCTAGTGGTAAAGAACCCACCTGCCAATGCAGGAAATGTAAGAACTGTAGGTTCAATCCCTGGGCTGGGAAGATCCTCTGGAGGAGGGCATAGCAACCTACTCCAGCATTCTTGCCTGGAGAATCCCATGGACAGAGGAGCCTGGCGAGGTATACAGTCCACAGAGTCACAAAGAGTCAGACACGACTGAAGTGACTTGGGACATCTCTTACCCACACAGCTCTAAAGAACTGGCGAAGGAAGCCATATTTTATTCTGCATAAGCAGGATGTGCCTCTTGGACTACAATGTAATTTAGACCAAGAATGAGCCACAACTCAAGGGCAGTTACATCCACCATCTTATTGACTAATATCTCCTCATGGCAACTTTATTTTACAAAGCGAGGTGAACCAGAAAGAATCTTCTCCCTCAGCAACTGGTTTTAAGAAGGTTAGAGACAGCAGCCAGATAGAGGTAAGGCAGGGAATGACCCAGAGACGGCAATGGAGGGCCACGTGGGCAGCAAGATAGGAGGGAATGGAGAGCAGCATGCAAGTGCAGAGGAAGTTAGTTTCCAGGGAAATGAAGCTAGAGCCAAAGAGAGCAGAAGCTTCTGGAGAAACAAGGGGCTTCCTAAACATACCTGTCTGTAGGTTACTGTTTTTAGGTGACTTGAACAGATCTTTTAATTGTGCAGTCACTAAGTTATGTCCGACTCTGCGACTCTATAGACTGCAGCATGCCAGGCTTCCCTATCCGTCACCACTTCCCAGAGTTTGCCCAACTCATGTCCACTGAGTCAGTGATGTTATCTTAACAATGCAAATGAACTAGTCTAACATTTATCAGCTAAGTGCACAATGAGATTATATTTATCTTAACTACGTAAAAAATGGATCTTACTCGTGCATTTGAGCAAATGTTTCTGGTTTTTGATTTCTTGTGTTTTGAACAAATGTTTGTTAATCAGGTGGATTTGCTTGAGGGCATTGACAAATAATGATACACAGAACCACAGTTAAATGCCGACACGTTTTGGTGAGAGACAACAGTGTTTTGTTGAGCGACATTTTTTTAAAACAAGTACATTTAATGAAACTATGCTCTGCAGGTGATCTCATCTGTTTAAAACCTAGTGGAGTTCAGAATTACGCAGCCATAACTTAAGCTGAAGTGGATGTAATAAGTATAGCACCTTTTTGGTCTTTCCTTTTGTTCTTAATTTTCAAATACACCAAGCTAAAGATCAAACATGACAAGGAAAGATGGAGCGTGATTTGGGGAGAGTGACTGAAAGCTCCATTTTGATTGGTGATGCTGATTTTAAGGCGTCTTTTGTATGAAGGGGACAAAGGAAAAATGATACTAGAGACATTAGTCACACAAAAGCTGTCACTAGAGAGGGACACAACCCACAATTTTGCCATCAAAATGCAATCCATAATCAGGAGAAAAGGGAATTGCTTCTCTGTGGGACTCTGCCCCGATAACTAATTAATTAGATTCCAAGTGCTAAATACTAGAGCAAAAGCAGACTAAAGGTCTATTTTCTCTGTTTCTAACACAGGCATTTATCAATGATATATATTAATTTCTTCAATTTTTCTTTTTTTGGTTGGTTTAAGTTTTGAAATAAATCATTTTTAAAACTCTATAAATTAAAATGCCCAAGTCTTGGGTATAAATGTGCTAGTTGAAATTGTTAAAATAGTATTTATTCTATACATCTTTGAAACAGCATGGTGTGCTACTTCGAAAATTCTAAACATTTGTTGTTACCTTGAATCAAAATTCAAAGAAGTTTCAGGCCAAGAGAAACAAGTTTAATCTAAAGGCCAAATTGACATGTATTTCTGTATACACATGGTTTACATTTCCTGCTGAGAGTGACAAAGGAAGCCGAATATGAAAAAGAATGGAATAAAAAAGTTGTGCTTGGACTTCAGACTTCAAATCCATTAAAAGATAGGTTTTAGGGAGGTGGTTGGTTTCTCTGAATTTTTTTCTTCTTTCTATTTCTATCCTGGTTATTAACTAAATTAGAGTTATTACCCAAAGAATAGAGGTCCTCGAATTAGGCCCAGAGGGAATGTAGGGGGAGCAGCTTTTGTGTGTGAATTTCTGCTGTTCTGTTCAAAGCAAGCCATTCAGGCTTTCAACACTTTATTTTATCAATGTTTCAGAGGAAACAACCAAAAAAGAAAATAGGATTAATATTGTGTGTGCCTAAGGGAGGGTGTGGGTAGGGTAGTTGGAATGTGAGTGGTCTGAAAGCAGAGGCACTGGTAGAATTTATACTCCGTGGTTTCTAGGGAAATGTTAGACCTAGTGAGATGATGCCCCATCTAGTGCATACAACTCAAAGCCTAATTTCATAAATCTGCAAATCAATTGCCACTAACTACTCTGTACATAGACTCAACTTTCTGTGATTCCTGTGCCCTCTGGATCTTGAGCTAAATTAAAGCCTTTCAATTAAAAACATTAGTCGTTTCTCACTGAATACAAAATAATTTCAACCCTCTTTGGCACAAGTCACTAATTTCTTTAATATTTATTTATTTATTTGGCTGCACCGGACTTTAGGGCAGCATGCAAACTCTGGTTATGGCATGTGAGTTCTACAGTTCCCCGAACAGGGATTGAACCTGGGCCCCTCGCATTGGGAGTGCAGAGTCTTAGCCACTAGACCACCAGAAAAGTACCCGGACTACTTTTTTTTATTGAGGGTCTACCATGTAACTATCCTCTGCAAGGCCTTCTGGAAGATGCAGTGTTTGCAAGGCCTACTTCCTGACCTAAAAGAGATCTGTAATCTACAAGCCAACTTGAAGACAGATCTAACTTGCAAGAAGTAAAGAGGGGAACAGGGGCTGGGATAGGACACGTTGTGAGGCTGACTTAAAAATCAAAAGAAATTCCCTCATTATTGACACCTTGATGAATTATGTAAGGTAATTCATATGTATGTGATATTATGATGATAAAATATGTTAATCTTATCTGTGTTTACAGTACTTATTAGAAAAGCTAAAAATAGCATTTTTTTTAAATTATAAAAAGAAGCAAGAAACTGTCCCATAGTTAGTCGATGTTAGCCAATTTTTCTTGATATGCGACCTTCTATAAAGGTCTCCAATATTGTTTAGTGTTAATGATATGGCTATGGGTTAAGACTGAATTAGCATCACTTTGAACTTTTAAAAAAATATATTTCTTAAATTATGAAAGTATAACATTTATAGGAGAATGGGAAAACATAGAACAAAGTTACATATAATTCCACTATATAGCGCAATTAAATTTTTAAGTAGATAAATTACGATTTTTAGTTGTAATTTTAATATCAAACTCTCAAAAATTAATAGAATGGATAGACAGAAAAGTAGAAAGATACAGTAGATCTGAAAAGCCCTGTGAACCAATTCATAATTCTGATTTATACAATTTTCACACAGCATCTGGGTACAAATTCTATTCAAGTTCCCATAGACTATATAAACCAGGAGACACTGGAACATATTCAGGGACTTAAGGTGCAAAGATTTCATGGTTTAAAGGTATTGAAATCACACAGAGTCTATTCTCTTATAACTGAGGAATTATGTTAGAGATCAGTAACTTTGAATCTTTTTTTATTGCTCCCTTCTCAGCTTCCAAGAGACCATCAACTGCTTAACTTGCCATTGAAATATTCCCAAGGTTTAAAGTGAATATCTTATTAAAATTTATTTTTCTTTATAACATAATACATAGTGGCATATTCAAATAGATTTTAAAAATATACCTGCAACATTACTTATCAGAATGCGGAAGTTTTACACTGTTTTTATGGCATTTAATGAATACTTCCTGTTCGGGTACAACAATACCACTTGTGTTTTAAAATGTATGAAGTCAGCATTTGAGCTTACTATGCCGGTTCATTGATTAAGGGCACTGTAGCATTAAAATAAATGGCCATTTTTTCAAAGATGTTTTTAATACATTTATTTGTTTCCACAAGAAGATTAAAAGCCTAATCTTACACTTAGAATCAGGAAACCTAAATGTGCTCTTCACTATGTTGCTGACCTGCTTTCTGACATTGGGAAAATCACATCAAACTCTTTAATGATCTCATATTTCTTAATAAAAACAGCAACAACAACCATAAAAGTTAAACATTTATTGAATGCTTATTCCACACCAGATGCTCCATGTCTTAACTGATTTAATCTTCACTAAACTCTAATGAGGTCAGCACCGTCATAATCCCCATTTACCAATGAAGAGACTAAAGCACAGAGAGGCCAAGTGTCCCCCAGCTAATAAGTGATGGAGTCAGGATGTGAGCAGTTTGGCTTGAGAGCTCTTGCTTTCAACCAGACCCCTGAAAACGAAAGTCGTGAATAAGCCATTGATGTACTTCTACCTCTTGCTCTAATCTTGCTCTCCTCTTTCTTTCATCTTATTATCTTCTCCTTCTGGTTCTCTCCTGGAGCCTTTGGCTCTGGACAAATGAAATTTGTTCTGTTCCCCATATACCTTCTCATCTTTGCAGGCTGTGAATTTGTCCTGCTGACTCGAAAGGACACTGCTACTGTTCTAAGTGCCCTGCTCACCTGTCAAGAACTAGGCATTCCTAGCAATAATCTACTAGAAGATAAACGCTCTTTATAACAACACCATAACTTTTAGCTGCCAACTAACCAAAATCAGAATCATAGGAGGAATTTCAGAATCATAGGAGAAACCATAGGAGAAATATACAGAATCATAGGGAAAAATTTGGAATAAAAAATGATAAACTATTTATATAGAGGAAGTAATATATCAAGATGATGATGTCAATTCTTTCCAAATTTTTCTACCAATTCAAAGGAAACAGTAACAATCTTTGGTCAATGTTTTCAGAGAATTGATAAAATGCCTTCTAATGTTAACACATAATAATAGTGGTCTGTATGTAATTATGTCAGTTTTGAAGAAAGAGAACCTAGGCTGAGTTAGGTTGAATTATTTCACGAAGTATCAAGATATATTATATTGTTATAATAAGACAAACAGTACAGTGCAGGAACAAAAATGTCAATGAAACAGAAAGTATAGCTTATAAATCGTCCTATTTATACAAAGAAAAACCTGTGTCGTACAATGAAATGTGTGATAAGGATGGTATTTCAAAGCAAAGAGGACAGAATAGGCTGTTTAATGGTGTTTTGAAAATAGTCTCCCTCCATGGAGAAAAACGAGATACAGTTTTTTACCCTACACAAAATGCAAAACCACACTCCATAAAGATAAAAGACAAGGCAATGTGATCATTATCAGAAGAAAATGTTCATGAATATCTTTGTATCTCTCAACTTAGCAAAGATGAGAAAAACATCTTGAGAATTTGTATCTAGCAAAAGACAAGGTAAACAGTTAAGTTAACAGACAGATAAGAGACTGGAGAAAGGTATGTGAACTATCTAAAATAAACACACTATTGCTATCTTTAATATATAAAGAACTCCACATTGTAATGAAAGACAGAAATCTAAATGTTTTAAAAATACCAAAATAGGAAATTCTCAAAAAAGCAAGTTCAAATACTGACTCTAAACAGAGAGATCCAAACTCATTAGGAAGTCATCAGATAAATTAATATTATCATAAATAATGATGTTACTTTATATTCATTCAAACTGCAAAATTTAGTAAGTATTGATAATATGTGTAGTAAGTATTGATAACATGTGTAGTGACGCATGGGTAGGTGCAGAAACCACAACAGCCAGTCTGGAAAGCAGCCTATCAACACTCGACTAAATAAACTGAGCCTATACCCTATGATCTGCAGCCTCCTTGGTCCTTCCCAGAGGTCTGTAGAGGTATATATGTATATATATTCTTTACAACATCACTTGAGGTCATGATTTGGGAGACTTAACTAAGAAAATGCACATC
Organism: Ovis aries; assembly: GCF_016772045.2. Taxonomy (NCBI): domain Eukaryota; kingdom Metazoa; phylum Chordata; class Mammalia; order Artiodactyla; family Bovidae; genus Ovis; species Ovis aries. The sequence goes on from NC_056060.1 coordinate 95,211,871, forward strand.
AAGATGTCAAGGAAGCATGCTGTGGGTTGTATATATTGGAAATTATAAACAGACATCTAGGCCAAATTTTTTGCCATTATCTTGTGTTTAGATTAAAATTACCTGTACATCTGCTGTGTGTGTGTGTGTGTGTGCGTGCGTGCATGCACTCAGTCACTGAGGCTTGTCCGACTCTTTGCAACCCCATGGACTGACTGTAACCTACTAGGCTTTTCTGTCCATGAAATGTTCCAGGCAAGGATACTGGAGCAGGTTGCCATTTCTTATTCCACTGGATCTTCCTGAGCCAAGGATCGAACCTGCGTCTCTTGCATCTCCTGCATTAGCAGGCAGTTTCTTTGCCACTGACCCTCCTGGGAAGTCTGTGTTTCTGCTGGTGCAAAATCAAATGAAAAGTGCCTTATTGTCAAATCTCACTGATTTGACAGTGAGAAATGTCAAACGTCAGCCTGAATTTGGAGAGTCAAGTTAGAGGAGCAAAAAAACATTTTTAAGCTTTATTCTTTTATACTTGATCTTAAAATCTTTCTTTTAAAATTACGAACTGCTTAATGCCTCTTGACCAATGTTTCCCCATTTGTGGACTGCAGACTCTCTAATGGATCTTAAGATCCTTTCTGAGTCCAAAATATATAATGTTAAACAAAGCCAAGTGACATGTTGTCTATTGTCATTTTAATTAAATACCAGAAGCCCACGTACCGAAGGATACAGAAGTTCCCGTGTATGAATGCTCAGTCACTAAGTCCTGTCCAAATCTTCACAACTCCGTAGATTTCAGCCCACCAGGCTCCTCTGTCCATGGGATTTTCCAGGCACTGCAGTGTTGTCCTTTCCTCGTCCAGGTGATCTTCCCCACCCAGGGACTGAACCCTTGTCTCCTGTATCTTCTGCAATGGCAGGCAGATCCTTTACCGCTGAGCCACCTGGGAAGCCACAGAAGTTCTTTGCATGAACCAATTTCCCCTGAATTAGCCAACTTTTTTTAAAAAGCAGGAAGTCAAGTGAGAGAGGTTGCTCTCTGATTTCCAGCTTCATATTTGAGATTCATGATTCAGGAAGGAACCTGATTATTCAGCTAAGTTTCAGATAGATAACCAAACATTTGAATGCATTTGAACATCTTAAATTCATCCCCCGCATCTAAAGTGGGAGTTGGGTATTTGTGAATAAAGCATAGAAATTGCCAGTGCAGAAGAAGAATGTAGACAAACATCAAGGTTAATGATAATTAATGTCATTTAGCAATTTTCATAAATAAAATTACAAATAGCATCACCATTATTTTGCTTGGGGACAGCTAGAAAATTATAAACAATCTTGTTTTGGTGCCAGGAAAATTAAAGACAGAGAGTGCCAAAAGTAGCTTATACGCACTTACGAATCGTCTCAGATTGATAAGTGACTCAAAAAAAAAAAAAAAAAAAAAAGAAACTGGTGCAAATGCAGAAAGACGCCTGCATGCCAGGCTCAAATGCTTACAGATGACAGTTCAATGCAGACAAACAAAATGTAATTATGACTGTGATGAGTCTTCATGTCACAAGACAACTGTTTGTAACAAATAAAAGTTGAGGGTGTTTTTTTTTTTTTTTCTTAAAGGATTGAAAAAAAAAAAAAAACAACTCTGGAGACAAATCACTCTGTACCATTAATGAAAGAGAAATAGAAAGAAGACAAATCAGTGTAGTTAACGAGTCTTAATGGCTCAATTGTGTATTCACTTCACCAAATCTAAAGACTTGTGAGAACAGAAAACAAAAGACAACTTCTGTACAACAAAATTCTACATGTGAGAAATACACTTCTAAGGTCCGGGTAACCTTTGAATGGGAGAATCCATTCTGCCGGCTCTCAGGTTTGACTGATAAATCTAAAATTAGGAAAGAATAATGCTCATAAGATTTCCCAAGTAACAGCAGGCCTTGAATGTCTTATTTACCTCTTTAAAATTTTTTTTTCTTTTTTTCCCTGTCAACTACAATCAACCCCCCGTGGGACAAGTAAGAGCAATTGAATTAGGTTGAATTCAGAGGCTATTTGGTGGCCATGGGACAGAGAACAGGGAAAGGCAAACACGTGATCTAGAACAGTGTTTCCGACTTTAGGAAATTTTCCCTCCAGGAGGTGTTTCTGATGCCATGACTGGGAGGAAGGTAAGGGTACTACTGGTATCTAGTAGGTAAGAGGCCAGGGATGGTGATAAACACTGTACAATGCACAGAACAGTCATCCAGTCCAAAATGTCAGTAGCACAATAGTGCTCTCTGAGCTATATTTTAAATAAGAACTTAAGGGACTTCCCTGGTTGTCCAATGGTTAAGACTCCCTGCTCCCTATCCAGGAAGCACAGGTTCAATCCCTGGTCAGAGAACTAAGAGCCCATATGCCACATGACTGGCTTAAAAATAAATAAATAGGTATTTTTGATGACAGAGATAAAGAAAAAGGCTACCCTTGCCTGAGGGAATGAATTAATCCAAAGCAGAAATATGCAAAATGAATGAGAATGTTGGGGACTGCTGAATGACAACCAGGAAGACTGAGGGTGAGGAAAGGCAGACTCATTCTGCAGATGCCCAATGTTTGCAAAGCAATACTCTCTACCTTGCCACTTCAACTGACAAAAATAAATTTCAGAGGAAACCTCGGGTTTTGAACTCAATAGTCAAGAGTTTGAATTTATTTTATAGCTAAAGTAAAACCACTTAGGGTTTTTGAACTCAGAGATGACATGATCAAATGTGTAATTTTAGAAAGATAGTTTTAGTGGCAGAAAATCCGATGTCTTGAAGGTAGAAGTTTGAGTGAGGAAACTGGCCACGTAATTGGAGAATTTGCAAAATGTGTTCTCAGTGTTTGTTAAAAAGTGTCATTGGTTTAAAGTTGTCTATGGTTAGATAATTTTGGGAAATGCTTGGTTAAAATATATCAGACAGGATTCTCCACTATAGCACTTAGAATCTTTTCTTAGCCGTTACACATCTTTGCTCTTCACAATGAGCTGTAGTATGTAGAAATGTCCAAGTATATTTGTCTAAGGAATATTGTTCATGGCATATACAACAGAAATCATATTCCAAAGAGCCCTTCATAGAAATATAAGGTACTAAGGGCTTCCCTCAGAGAAGGCAATGGCACCCCACTCCAGTACTCTTGCCTGGAAAATCCCATGGATGGAGGAGCCTGGTGGGCTGCAGTCCATGGGGTCGCTAAGAGTCGGACACGACTAAGAGACTTCACTTTCACTTTTCACTTTAATGCATTGGAGAAGGAAATGGCAACCTACTCCAGTGTTCTTGCCTGGAGAATCCCAGGGATGGGGGGAGCCTGGCAGGCTGCCGTCTATGGGGTTGCACAGAGTCGAACACGACTGAAGCGACTTAGCAGCAGCAGCAAGGGCTTCCCAGTTGGTACCAAGTGTCTCAGTTGGTAAAGAATCAACTGAAAATGTAGGAAACCTGAGTTCAATCCCTAGGTCAGGAAGATCCCCTGGAGAAGGAAATGGCAATCCACTCCAGTGTTTTTGCCTGAAAAATCCCATGGACAGAGGAACCTAGCAGGCTATATAGTCAACGTGGTCACAAGAAATGGACATGACCTAGCAACTAAACCATCACCACCAAAATCAGCAAAAAAATAAATAAATAAATTAAAGCCTACAGATTCATCTAATTATCTATATTTTGATAATAGAATTAAATGTTTAGACTTTCAGCTTAAGACACTGAGCACAGAATAAACATATTCTTGCACATCAAGATAGGCCTGGAGCTAGGAAGTTGGGAACTCTAAGAGAAGGCTAGATTAGGGATGACAGTGCTTTGGATTAAACTAATATGCTGAGACATCACTTTACCAACAACGGTCCATACATTTAAAGCTATAGTTTTTCCAGTGGTCATGTATGGATGTGAGACTTGGACTATAAAGAAAGCTGAGAGCTGAAGAATTGATGCTTTTGAACTGGTGGTGGAGAAGACTCTTGAGAGTCCCTGGGATTGCAAGGAGATCCCACCAGTCAATTCTAAAAGAGATCAGTCCTGGGTTTTCTTTGGAAGGACTGATGTTAAGCTAAAACTCCAATACTTAGGCCACCACGTGTGAAGAGTTGACTTATTGGAAGAGGCCCTGATGCTGGGAAAGATTGAAGGTGGGAGGAGAAGGGGATGACAGAGGATGAGATGGTTGGATGGCATCACCGACTCAATGGACATGTGTTTGAGCAAGTTCTGGGAGACAGTGAAGGACAAGAGAGCCTGGTGTGCCGAAGTCCATGGAGTTGCAGAGTTGGACACGACTAAGTGACTGAACAGTAACAAGATGTGTGAAACTGCCCAACGACTGTAGCTGTCTGAAACGTGGGCTTAAGCAGGATTCTGCAGCTCACTGGGAATCGATGGGGATAGAATGACTGCAGTGAGAACTTCTGGATGGAAGGACAGAATCAGCAGTCCTCGTGTCGTGTTTGCCTCATGTGAATCAGAAAGTAGTTAACTCAACATGATGTGTGTCATGGTTTAAAAAAAATTTAGCTTGTGAAAATCTTCTTTAAAGGAAATCTCACCTAGAAATGTAAATAAACAGAATACATAAAAGCAAAACTGTCTAAGAAATGTCTAGAAACTCCACCCACTCTCTTCTCCCTCCCGACCTTCCTCCCCGTTGAGATCACTACCCACAAGAGTTTCTAGAGCTAATTAACTAGTTAAGTAAGATAAGGCTGAAAGTGAAGTGAAAGCGAAGTCAGTCGTATCCAACTCTTTGCAACCCCATGGACTACCAGGCTCTGCTGTCCATGGGATCTTCCAGGCAAGAATACTGGAGTCGGTTGCCATTTCCTTCTCCAAAGATAAGGCTAGCAGATGCTAAAGGAACCTAGCAACTGTAGACACAAATACTTCTTCCTTATCAAGGGAAACATTAATATTTCTCCCCTTTGATATTTCAAAGAAAATATTAAAATTTTCCTTTATTTTAAACATTTAGTTCCTATTTGTTCTCTGTTACAGAGAAGGAAATGGCAACCCACTCTAGTTCTCTATTAATACTTGGTAAAGATTTGAGAATTTACACACTAATTCAGTTTTACCAGTAGAATCAAAAGGAGGGACTTTGGTTTACATGGAGACATTAAGGTAAAAGGTCAGAGTCTACAGATGAGGGACTCAGTGGGTTTTAGGAAGCAAATTGGCAGCAGTAGTTGAAAGTGGGAAAACCCAAGAGAAAGATTGCCTGACACGAATAAATCTCCTCTCTCCCTGACTATTACCCTTGCTGAACCCTAAAGGTTTTGAGATTTATTAAATTACTGGGAAATGAGTTCTTTGCAGCTTCCATTGGTAACTTAAAGGTTTGTCATGTAAACTCACAGTGAAGCACAAAGCACAGGAACAATATATTTTAAAACCATATTTTGTTCTGGAACCAACAGAAAAGTTCTACAAGAATAATGTGTCATTTTCACAAGCATTAGATAGCTAATGAATTTAGGAGATATCTATTTTTAAGAAGATTAGATGTGGAACAGAAGCCAACTGATAATTTGAAGTTGAACGTTCAATGATGGGCTTTATCTAATGCTTGCACAGGATTCTTGTCAACTAAAGCATCTTAACGTTGTCTCTGCCAGTTTCAAACTCTAAAGGGTCACAGCTAGGAGAGCCTCCTATTCAGCTTTGCATCCCCAATGTCAATCACAGATGTCTGGTTCCTGTGGAGTAAATTCTCAGTTACTATTTGCTGAGATTAAGTAATTGCTTTATAAGAATCTCAATCATTTTCAATAGTAATAGGGGTGCCACATATGAGAGACTCAAAAAGGAAGAAGACTGAAAAACTCCACTCTTGTTTTTGGAGACCTAGTAGATATCTCTGAGGGCAAGGTGGCTTATGAGCAATGGGTCTAGTGATAGCTATGCATTTTCATTTATAGATTGGTATAATTAGCAAAGCTGACATGAATGAGGTGATTTTTGCTGCATTAAAAATTCCAACCTATTTTAATATCAATTAACAAGCATATTTTAAGTAGTGAATCTCTGAACATTATCCAATGCCTTTGGCCATAACTTCCTGAGATAGGACTTTAAAAAAAAAATTAACATTGATTTTTGCATTTTGAATTCTCTAAAATGTATTCCATGTACTGTGGCTATGAACTTTTGAAGAGTTACAGTCTTGGTCACCTACTGTGGATTTGTTTCAGCCAAAGGTAATAAGTTTTTACAACTAATTGTAAATATCGCCTTTCAGTGGTTTTAATGAACCTAATAAAGAAATATGGTAATTTGCCTGCTCTCTGCAGACACTTAGCTGTGAGAAAATTAAATTAGGATTAAGCCATATTAACCTTCATTACTTAGTCAGAGTAATGGATATTTTAGTGTAACTTAAGACAATGAAACAATGCTATAGATGAATCTTTAGAAATTTTAAACTCAGTGTATGTGATAGTCTTTATAGCTATATTTTAGATGGGATAGAACTGAAATATTCTTTACACTTTGAATACAATGAAGCACCATTAAGGGTAGATCCACCCTCATCCTAACAATGTACTTGGTAGAAAGCTAGCAATTTTTCTTCCTTTAATAAACAAAACAGCAACAAAACAAAAAACCTATTCCTTATTTTATTAAAATGAACCACATCTTTAAAGAGAAAAGCTCAAGAATGAATTATGAGACTGGTGTACTTATTTCCACGTGACAGACAATATAACTAGGAGGATCTTCCAGTTCAGTTCGGTTCAGTCATTCAGTCGTGTCCAACTCCTTGTGACCCCATGAACCACGGCACGCCAGGACTCCTTGTCCATCACCAGCTCCCAGAGTTCACCCAAACTCATGTCCACTGAGTTGGTGATGCCATTCAACCATCTCATCCTCTGTCATACCCTTCTCGTCCTGCCTTCAATCTTTCCCAGCATCAGGGTCTCTTCAAATGAGTCAATTCTTCACATCAGGTAGCCAAAGTATCTTTAGAAGTTGATAAAAATTTTTGAAAAGGTAAGTCTTAGGATCTGCTTTTTGGAACATATATATATGCATGTATACACACACACATATACCTATATACACGTATACACTGAAGGTTTTTAAATAAGTCATGAGATCCAATTTGTGCCTTTGCTACTCAATTGAGCCATAGAAAATGAGTAAACAAATGAACATGTGTGTTTCAATAAAGCTTTATTTACAAAACTAGGCAGCTGGCAGAAGTTGACCCACAGGCCACAGTTTGCAGAACTAGAGAGTCCCTGCTGAAATAAAATTGCAAGAGTTGCTCACTGGCTGGAAATAAGGGAGAGGGAGATGCCAATGAAACATTTCCTTTCCATGTACGTTGAGCCACGGCAATGTGCTTCTTAGATCTTGTATACAGGCTCTGAATAAACAACTTTCAATTGTAATCCTCCAGGTTCTTTTTCTCGACAAGTTAAATGAAACCTTATCTACAGACATCTGGATATAGTCAGGGCTTGTCATGCTGGAATTAAGAACTTGGGATGGCATCAACCCTGCTGTCCCTGGTTTTTGACATTTGTATCAGTGTTTTCCTTTAAAATGGTGGCATTTAGACAGTTCTGGGAGGGGTTCTCAAGATCTAAAGCACACTGACGTGGCTCAACATATATGTAAAGGAAATGTTTCATTGCTTGGTGGTGGTTTCCATGCCAAAAGTCTCTAGACATTGAAGACATTGACATCCAGTTTCCAAAGAATGGGGATTGGGGAGGTGGCGAGGAGGAGGGGTCCAGGCTGGATATCTGGATTTTGGATGCTAAAACCAATGAAAGGTTGAGGTTCCCAGTTATATTTGCCAAGAGTTTAAAAGCTACATCTTCTTGCATTGATGGTCTAACTGTGATTGCCCAAGAGGAGCATGCCAAAAAGGAGGGGTGAGGGGATTTCCTTTACTCATGATATATAATATCTCCCAAATGTCTTGCAGAACCAGCAATTAGGAGTTGCCAAAATCTCTTAACTTCACACAATAGTGCAGCCTCACTGACTTCATGCTCATCTGCAGAACATACAGGATGGAAGCAAAAATGGCGATGGAGAGGGTAAGAAAAATAAAATGGCCTGAAAATCTTAAGTCTTTAAGGTAACAACGGTGACATTAGATGGGATGCTGATAACATTCCAACCCTGAAGAAAGATGAATTACAGAGGAAATCACTCCCAAAAGGAAAGAAGTGGAATACGAAATATAAGTCATGCAACTTTTTAAGGAGAAAAGGCAGACTCTTCACTGGTATTATCTCTTAGGAATGAGATATTGCACCATCTGCTCTCCAAACAGTTATTTCATCTCACTCTGGATTTCTCCTTGGTCTCCTCCCTACGTTTCTCTGAATTTTCAGATTGGCTCTCTTCCTGTGAGTCACATCCTTTCTTTAACTGTTTCCATATTTATTCCCCTCTCGGCAGCTTATGGATGACTCTTTGTTACGCTTTTCAAAATATTGCATGTTCCTGCGTCGTGATACTTTGCCAGTATCTAGCACCTATTATTCTTAGAACTCATTGGTGTTCAAATGCTGTCTTCCTAACTCCTATGTTTAAAAATGATTATTCATTTTATAGGTATAAACTTGCATCACAGTTTTTTGCAAATATAGAGCTACTAGCTTACACTCTGGTTTTACAGTGCTTAATTGAGCTCATGTTTGTATGGCCATTGGATGATCTCTTCCAAATCGTAATCACTTCTACTGCGTCATCGCCTTCTTCTACAATAAACTACATGGTATGTAATTCCGTATGTCTTCAACCACTTTCCGTGTCATCCACTGGGAGTTCTCTCCGATACATTGACTGAGCCAATAACTTGTTATCCCCCATCCCTTATTTCTAGCCAGTGACCAAATTCTTGTAATTTTGCCTCAGCAGGGGCACTCTCATTCTGCAAACTGTGGCATGTGGGTCAATTCCTTCCAGCTTCCTTGTTTTTGCAAATAAAGCTTTATTGAAACACACATATTCATTTGTTGACATGCTGTCTACGGCAGGGTTGAATAACAAAGGCACAAACTGGATCTTATGATTTATTTAAAAACCTTCAATGACTTCCTGTTTCTTTCAGTATGTAACTCAACTTTTTAAACACAAGTTGAAAGCCCTCTTATTAAATTCTGTTTCTTCTGTTTTTCCTCTCCTTGACAATGGATATCCCAAGCAAAGTAAGCAGCTTCACATTTCTGTCATATTTCATAGCAGAAAGCATGCTTGACTCCAAAAGACTGAGTTAGGTACTTACTTATTCTATGCTCTTACACAGAACATCACATCTCCCCTGGCTAGTACTGAATGCAATTGCACTGCAATTCCACTGACTTGTCTGAATCCTCTGCAATAATCTACTTCTTGCCACTGTTGCCAGGATCAAGTGAAGTGCCTGGCACACATTAGGGCTTCAGAAGTATTTAATAACCTAAGCAATAAAACAATGACTTGCAGATACTTACCAAAAAAAGAAAAATCTATGACAGGAACAACCCAATTCAAAGCAATGTAGAAAAAGTCCAAGAGTGATGGAAAGAATATAGACTTTTTGTTGAGAAATTAGCTACATTTTTACAGGTAATATTCTATGAGAAAATATAATGGAATGACTCAACATATTTACTGGGTTATAATATACAAGGACCAAGACAAAATTCCACAGTTGTAATTCACAATGCTCAGTCCATTATTCTAAGCATGTAGACATTATCACATCCATTTACCTTGTTATTAATGATTCTAACTTCAGTTCAGTTCAGTTCAGTCACTCAGTCATGTCTGACTCTTTGTGACCCCATAAATCGCAGCACTCCAGGCCTCGCTGTCCATCACCAACTCCCGGAGTTCACTCAGACTCAAGTCCATCGAGTCAGTGATACCATCCAGCCATCTCATCCTCTGTCGTCCCCTTCTCCTCCTGCCCCCAATCCCTCCCAGCATCAGAGTCTTTTCCAATGAGTCAACTCTTCGCATCAGGTGGCCAAAGTACTGGAGTTTCAGCTTTAGCATCATTCCTTCCAAAGAAATCCCAGGGCTGATCTCCTTCAGAATGGACTGGTTGGATCTCCATGCAGTCCAAGGGACTCTCAAGAGTCTTCTCCAACACCACAGTTCAAAAGCATCAATTCTTTGGCTCTCAGGCTTCTTCGCAGTCCAACTCTCACATCCATACATGACCACAGGAAAAACCATAGCCTTGACTAGATGGACCTTAGTCAGCAAAGTAATGTCTCTGCTCTTGAATATGCTATCCAGGCTGGTCATAACTTTTCTTCCAAGGAGTAAGCGTCTTTTAATTTCATGGCTGCAATCACCATCTGCAGTGATTTTGGAGCCCCAAAATACAAAGTCTGACACTGTTTCCACTGTTTTCCCATCTATTTCCCATGAAGTGATGCCATGATCTTCATTTTCTGAATGTTAAGATTTAAGCCAACTTTTTCACTCTCCACTTTCACTTTCATCAAGAGGCTTTTTCATTCCTCTTCACTTTCTGCCATAAGGGTGGTGTCATCTGCATATCTGAGGTTGTTGATATTTCTCCCAGCAATCTTGATTCCAGCTTGTGCTTCTTCCAGTCCAGCGTTTCTCATGATGTACTCTGCATGTTAGTTAAATAAGCAGGGTGACAATATACAGCCTTGATGTACTCCTTTTCCTATTTGGAACCAGTCTGTTGTTCCATGTCCAGTTCTAACTATTGATTCCTGACCTGCATACAGGTTTCTCAAGAGGCAGGTCAGGTGGTCTGGTATTCTCATCTCTTTCAGAATTTTCCACAGTTTATTGTGATCCACACAGTCAAAGGCTTTGGCATAGTCAATAAAGCAGAAATAGATGTTTTTTGGAACTCTTGCTTTTTCAATGATCCAGCAGATGTTGGCAATTTGATTTCTGGTTCCTCTGCCTTTTCTAAAACCAGCTTGAACATCTGGAAGTTCACCGCTCATGTATTGCTAAAGCCTGGCTTGGAGAATTTTGAGCATTATTTTACTAGCCTGTGAGATGAGTGCAATTGTGTGGTCGTTTGAGCATTCTTTGGCATTGCCTTTCTTTGGGATTGGAATGAAAACTGACCTTTTCCAGTCTTATAGCCACTGCTGATTTTTCCAAATTTGCTGGCATATTGAGTGCAGCACTTTCACAGCATCATCTTTGAGGATTTGAAATAGCTCAACTGGAATTCCATCACCTCCACTAGCTTTGTTCGTAGTGATGCTTTCTAAGGCCCACTTGACTTCACATTCCAGGATGTCTGGCTCTAGATGAGTGATCACACCATCGTGATTATCTTGGTCATGAAGATCTTTTTTGTACAGTTCTTCTGTGTATTCTTGCCAACTCTTCTTAATATCTTCTGCTTCTGTTAGGTCCATACCATTTCTGTCTTTTATTGAGCCCATCTTTGCATGAAAGGTTGATCTTAGATCCAGCCAAATGCTCTTTTCTTGTGCAAAATGTCACCCTAATATAAGGCTCATAAAGTTTTCCATGTTACCTATAGTGAGGGATAATATCTTGCTTATTATGTAAACTCCAGCATTTGCCTCATTAAACCAGTGTCTAACCACCTTAGTCGTGGCTTTTCCTGGGATATGAATGAATAGTGGGCATCAAAGGCAAGAAAATGAGCCAGAACTGAGTGCTTTTACTCAATTTACTGTGTATGGATCTCCAAAACAAGTTGGAAACTGGGACTCAATGAATTCTTCTTCAACTAAATTGTAAAGTTAATAGTATTAAAATTTGCAATTCTATGTATATCTGTGGGTTTCCCTGGTGAATCAGTGGTACATAATGCACCTGCCAATCCAGGAGATGTATGTTCAGTCTCTGGGTACAGAAGATCCCCTGGAGAATGAACTGTCAACCCTCTCTAGTATTCTTGCCTGGCGAATCCCATGGACAGAGGAGCTGGTGGGCTGCAGTCCATGGGGTTGCAAATGAGTCAGACACAGCTTAGCATCTAAACGACACCAATGTTTCTGTACCTTTTTCACGCAAAGAACTATTTAAATGATCTTGTTTACATTAATTCTGTTTGGTTTTTGCTTTCACAGCTAAAAAGAACTACATTCCAATGGATAGATATGCTTTAAAACACTTCTGTGAAGGAAATTATTAATAAAATATTAATTAATAAAGAAATCATAAAATCTTTGGAAACAAGAGGATTTTACAGACTTTGGAAGCTAAGTGTAACCAAAATATAATAAGGAATTTGAGTGGATGAGTCTTGGAACATACCTCAATGTTCTCTGATTCATAGCCCCAAAGGTGATCTGAGTTTCTATATTGTTTCATAGTCACTCATATATTTGAAGAAAAGACTTTCCCAATAGACTATATAAATCTGTAAGAAATGGCCTTTTTATCTTACCCAAATTATCCATAAGAAGGATGGTCAGCATTCTTTTTCTAAATGTAACTTTGTGCCATGAGTTTTCAAAGGCAATAATAATGTGGAATATTATGGGATCCGCATAAATGATTTGACTTATCCCGAGAAAGGAAAGCCCCCTACTGTTCCCGATGGTGATGTGACGAGCACAAGCCATGCTTGTACTGTTTGAATACATATCCCCTTACTCCTGCCTGGTGGGGTTCAGAGTCACCCACCAGGCAGGGTTAACTAATGACTGAAACGGAACCCAGCCATTTGAGGAAATCTCAAAGGCTTCCTGGAGCTAGGTTGGAAAGATGGCCCTTGCTAAGGGCTGTGCTTTATGTTTTGCACTGTTTACAGAACTTGCAGCACAATGGAGCGTGATTAATGAGGCTCTCCAAGCACCAGGCCAAGCACAGGACGTTGTACTTGTCACAGCTGAGGATCAGCCCTTTATCCCCCTTATAACCTAAGAAACGCAAACCAGAAACTGATCATTTCCTAGAGGAGTGACCCCGGCTTTCATCTCCCAGCAAACCAAGAGGTTAAAGAGAAGACATTCTCATTTTCTCATAAGAATGATGCCTTAACTTAAAAATGCTTTTTCTCTGAGATACTCTTACATTTATCACTTTATTCTATGCTTGCAAAATGATGTAAAGCAAGTTTGCCAGAAATTATTATCACCTATGAGATGAGACATCTGGGCCTTATGAAAATTGAGTGGTTTTCCTAAATACTCAGCTAGTTGGAAACATATTTGATACCAGAACTCAGCCTGGTTCTAATCCAAATATGCTGCAACCCGCTCTTAGACTTAAACACTTCTATGAGGCATTGGCAAAGAATCTGGCCCATTAAGAAACATTCTTAATACCTTCAAAACCTAGGCTTTTCCTAGAGCCTGAGAGTGCAAAATGTAAAATAAATAAATAAATAAATGTGATTCAGAGCCATGATAAAATATTGTAAATATTTCTCATTGTATCCATTCAAGAAGTTGATCTCAAAACCCTCAGACTTGTGTTTCTCTCCCTTCAAAGCTCAAACCTCATTAAATGTGCTCATCCTCACCTCCCTTCCAGCTGGGATACTGTTGTGAATGGGTGATGGATGGCCCACAGGTCTGGCGGATCTAGTCACAGTTCTAACCTCCTTCACTCTATCAACAGTTTCCTGAGGCCTGAAAAACAAGGTCTTCCTGGCTGTAAAAAAAAAAAAAAAAAGGCCATTAGAGAGAGTACACAAACTCGACTTCACCGCGTCTGATGGGCAAACTCCTGTTGGAGAAAAATGAAGGCAGAATACCCATCAGGGCTCGTTTTCAACTGAGAGCAACTACGTCAGCTGTCCTGAAGCTCCTCACGTGAAGATTATCTGTCCTTTGAATCTTTTTATATTATTTGGGGTAGATTATTTTTCCTGAGCGTGTTCATCAGCGGTACCCAGAAAAGCATGGTGACAATTATCCCAGTGTCATACACGTGGCGGGTTTTTGTTCAATTTTCTGCTTTTTCCTTTGTGTTTCCTTTCTTTCCTTTCCTATAGCTATGTATATATATATCCCCCCTACCCCAGGTAATCCTCCTAGTGAAATGACAGGTGCATCTATTCCAGACATTACAGCGGAAACTGCAGAAACACTTCCAGGGGTTTTGCTTCTTTATTTTCTGGTTGAGCACAGGTCTGGAGCTGTCACCATTTGAGAAAAGAGAGACTCTTGATCTGAGCTACTTGATGGACAAGATGTTGTCTTTATTTTCTTTTTTTTCTTCCCTTTGGCAGCTGATACTGTGTCTGACTTTCTTCTTAACCCATCTGTCTTATGCTTTCTTGTTTTGCCAGAAAAAAGAAAAATTTGACATCTCCACAAAATGATATTTATATTGCTGCAACTGGACAGAGAGAAACAAGATTCTTGATTGATGAATATCTGAAGGAATTTAGCTGTTAAAGAGATATGTTAAACTAATTGGTATTTCTATTGTGGAAGATAGGTTTTTATTAATAGAAAAATCATATTTCCATAAACCATAGTAAACAAATATATTATGGATTGTGAAAATAGAATCTTTTGGCAGAGGAGTCTGGTAAGCAGAGAACTTAATACAAAGAAGAAAATTTGTTTTTCCTTAGTGATTCATAGACATTTTTCAAATGTTAGGGTTTTTTTTTTTTTCCCAGAGAAGGGAGTGGAGAGGATATATCACTCAGCATTTTGTTTATTCTACTTCTGAATTTTATGGACCACATGCATAGATTTACTCAGATTGCAAATGACTTGCTGTTTTAAAGAAGGAAGGATAATGAATTATTGAAGCTTGAATATTAGTTTGCTATTTCTAATACTATCATGTTCTTTATTTATCACTCGAGATAATTCAAGTCCTATTTATTGGTGATGTATGAGGATCTAACAAGAATATTTACAAGATTAAATATTCATGGATGTTGACATCAACCCTCTTAGCTTTTAAAAAATAATTTTATTGAGACATATTTGCATATCACATAATTCACTCTTTTCAAGTGTACGATTCATTGATTATTTTCAGTAAATTTACCAAGTTACGCATCTCTCAACCATGAATCAGTTGTGCATTTACTGCCAATCTCCATTTCTTCTTCTTTTCTTAAATCTTGATTTAATCTAATTTACTTGGCCGCACTGCGCAGCAAGTGGGATCTTAGTTCCCTGGCCAGGTTGGACACAGGCCCCCTGCAGTGGAAGGGCAGAGTCTTAAGCACAGGACCACCAGTGAAGTCCCCGATTTCTTCCTCCTTCCTCCAGTTCCTCTTCATTCTGGAAACTACTAATCTGCTCTCTGCATTCATCAAATTTGCCTCTTCTCTCTATTTACTATAAATTAAAACATGGACTAGGAGATCACTTGAGTAAGGCTTATTTTACTGAGCAAGATATTTTTGAGGTTCACTCATGCCTTTGTAGGTATCCCTATTTGGTTCTTTTTATTGCCAAACTGTATTCTATGGCTTGGACGTGCCACAGCTGGTCAATCCATTCACCAGCTGATGGACATACTAGTTGCTTCCAACTTGAGGTTATTACAAACCATGCTGCTAAGGACAGTCATGTGAAAGTGTTTGTGTGAACCTATGCTTTCATTTCTCTTGGGTGGATATAACTGAGAGTGGAACTTCTGGGTCACATGGTAAATTTATGTTTAACTGTTTAAGAAACCTTCACACAAAACTGTTCTCCAAAATGGCTGTCCTATTTTACATTTCCATCAGCAATGTATGAGACTTCCAAATTATCTGCTTTTTCACCAACTGGTTATTGTGGGGTGTGGGGTTTGTTTTTTAGGTCGCACCTTGAGGAGTGTGGCATTTTATTTCCCCAAACAAGGATGAAATCCACACACTCTACATTGGCAGAATGGAGTTTTAACTACTAGACTGACAGTGAAGAATTGGAATGGGGGTAGGTTGCTTTTTTTTTTTTTTTTTTTTTTTGCTGTTATAGTGGGAATGAAATGGTATCTCACTGTGGTTATGATTTGAAATTCCTTAATGATGTTGAAGATTCTTTAGCTTTTATAAGTTTACTCCTGCAATTTTAAGCCTGTCTGCTTAGGACAGATATGTGAGGAATACACTGTGTCTTTAAAGGAATCTAGCTTTTAAATCACAGGGAAATTTTTTAATAATCTTTGATTTTATCCAAAGTGACAAGAAAAAAAGGTTCCTGCTTACGAGAGAATACAGCATACAGTTGAGCTGGGCTAGGGGCTAAACTCTGAACAGGCTTCTCGAGACCTGAAATATATCAATAGTACTAGGTGTTTCTCTGGTTCTGTGACCTGGGATGTGGGTGGGAGGTGGGGAGTTCTCTTATAAAAATAATTAATTTAGAAATGCTGTGAAGGATAAAGGGTTAAGAAATGAAGGTATTCTTTACGCTGACTGCTTGACTTTACCAAGTCTGATCTGATAATCTTTATTCTTGTATCTGTTGCACTTAATAATCTAACACTGTAACATTTATAGAGCACTGAAGTGAAAGGGAAAAGAAATCCCACTATATAAATGTGAAAATACATCAGAACCCATAAAAATAAAAATTAATACATTATCCAAGAACAGAAGAATTTAGGTCTTTCTGTGGTTTGACATCATGTCTGGGGTTTACTAAACATCTCGTCAAAATGCCAAGGAATGGGAAGACCTTTCAAACACACGCTCTTAATGACTTCTTTGGAGAAACTAACCTCATGGCCTTTGAAGACAGGAGGAGAAGAGGACGACAGAGGATGAGATGGTTGGATGGCATCACTGACTAGATGGACATGAGTGTGAGCAAGCTTCAGGAGTTGGTGATGGACAGGGAAGCCTGGTGTGCTGCAGTCCATGGGGTCGCAGAGAGTCAGGCACAGCTGAGTGTCTGAACTGAACTGAACCGAACCTCATGGCCTCTGTGCTATTGTTCTGCTGCCAAGTCCTGTCCGTCTGTCTGCAACACCATGGACTGCAGCAGGCCAGGCTTCCCGCTCCTTCACTATTTCCTGGAGTTTCCTCATTGAGTAGGCAATGCCATCCAAGCACCTCATCTTCAGTCACCCCCTTCTCCTTTTGCCTTAAGTCTTTCCCAGCATCAGGGGCTTCTTATGACCTTTGTCAACCTACAACACAGACTGGTGAACCACAATGACTCTTTTTTAGGAAGCAGAATTTATCTTCTGCCCCTGTACTATTGATAAATAGTAAAAACAAAATTCTGATAAACTTACTTACATTCATGATACATGTTTTTTTTAGCTTTATCTGTGACAAAGTATTTCTTTAAATTTTTTTATGATCAAGTTTTGTTAATTTTATATTTCAAAAATGTTTTAAGTGGAAACATGAAATTCAAGTTGTTTCAACTGAATAAGCAAATGAGATGACTAAACCCAGAAAATCAAGAACTGAAATAAACCAACCATAAAATGGGGGGGGATATGATTAAATAAAAGAATCACTTGAAAAACTTTAGTTTACCTCTATTAGTTAAGTAGGGAAACTAACAACTCTGAAAGAAAATTGGCCAACAGAATTTTATGGAAACATTTTAGTGATACAATGCAAAGATAAGCTAAGAATTTCCTAGGCTGAGAAAGTTTCTTTTTGAGTAGTTCAACTCAGTAGCAAACAGTCATACCAGAAGGTATTGTTTAGAACAACTTTATAAAACCTTAGCAGTTCTCTATGAAGCTCGGAGACAAGGCTACCGGAAAAGCAAAAATTACAACACAAGTAAAACCCATGACTTACGGCTGTACAGAGTGAAGTATGAAGTGTAAAATGAAGTGTTAATTTTGTCAGACCCTTTGCTACCCCATGGATTGTAGCCCACCAGGCTCCTCTCTCCATGGAATTTTCCAAGCAAGAATACTGGAGTGGGTTGCCATTTCCTCCTCCAGGGGATCTTCCCAACCCAGGGATCAAACTCCTGTCTCCTGCTTCTCCTGCACTGGCAGGTGGCCTCTTTACTACTGAGTCAATTGGGAAGTCTGGAGGCTTAAAGTGCCACCTTACAAATCCAAGCTCAGTGCTGTTGCGACTGTACAAAAAACTTAAGTGATAATATATTTGTTCTCATGAAGACTCTTAGTCTTAAAAACTGTCTCTGACCTTCTAAAGAATGCAATTTTATTTTTCTAATATGTGAACAGACGGTAGGAAGTATACATATATGTACATGCGTGTATATGTACAGTGTACTGGGAAATTATATATAAGTAAATATAAATGTATGTAAATATATATTCCAGTCAGAATCCTATATACTCATTCAATTAAGTTTGTTTTCTCAGATTACAATAGCAATTCTGCCTTCACCAATACTACTGTCAGACATGGAAGGCTGGGGAGCATTTTCCACAACGGTTGTGACCAGGTTTGAATAAATCCCTGAGTAGATCTTTCATCTCTTCTGAAAATGGCTTCTATCTTTACATCACTCCTATAGCATTGCTAAAAGGGCGTCTCTCTCACTCTATCTCGGTGCTGTTGGAGAGTGTTTGCTTCGGGGTTTTTGCCAGCTTCCCTTTGCAACAGCGAGCAACTGCTTAACAAATGGCAGGTCTATGTAAGAGGAAATCTCTGTGGTTTAATGTACTTTTGTTTCTTGTCAGTATGCAACTTCTGTTTTTGTTCGCTTATAATCATCTTGTAACCCACGTGGAAAGTCAAAGAAACCAAGGCTTGGAGAAATGGATATTCAATCAATTACTTGCACACTGCTTTCTCAGTTCTTGGCCCAAAGAGTTTTCCATGAGACACGAGAGTCGAGTTGGTACCTGGGACTGCTGTATGCAGATAGCTGGATATAAAAAAGAGACGGAGAATCCCCTCTAAACTCAAGACCTTGTCAAAAGGTCTTGCTCATCACTTGCATGAGGTCTTCCCTCTAGAGAGAATCTCTTTCAGGCCACTGAAGTACTTTGCATTTACTTCAATAGTTATATTTACCTCATGAGTGTATAATTATTTGGCAATGTGTCTCTACCAGACTGAAAGTTTTGACAAGTTTGGAACTGAGTCTCCTCAGCATATACCAGCTATGTGTTTTGTGTTTTCTACAGATGTCTGTTGGATGAATAGATAAACCACATACTGTAGTGTGGTGTTCCAAAGTCAGAAAGATGCCCATTTTATTAATGTCACTGAATCACAAAAACCAAGCCACACTCATAAAACATGTGTCACACACTGCTGCGCTGTTCTGTGCTAAGTTGTTCAGTCATGTCTGACTCTTTGCAACCCCATGGACTATAGTCCACCAGACTCCTCTGTCTATGGGATTCTCCAGGCCAGAATACTGGAGTGGGTAGCTGTTCTCTTCTCCAGGGGATCTTTCCAACCTAGGGATCAAACCCAGTTCTCCTACATTGCAGGCAGATTTTTTTACCATCTGAGTCACCAGGGAAGCCCAAGAACACTGGAGTGGATAGCTTATCCCTTCTCCAGTGGAACTTCCTGACCCAGGAATTGAACCAGGGTCTCCTGCATTGCAGGCGGATTCTTTACCGGCTGAACTACCAGGGAAGCCGTCACATGTGAGGACTGTTTTATACTCAGGAAAAAAATGAAAGTCACTTTTTTGCAGTATGTGAATCATGGATTTCCTTATGTTGGTTCTCAATGTAAGAGAAAGAATGCATTTCTGTCTGCCTGCTGGAAGAACTAACTCATAAAGTCAACACAGGTGTTCTGAGTATTTACCGGGAAAATAGAAACCTAATACCAACTCAACTTTTGAGACAACTAGATCTAGTCCAGAGACCAATACGAAGATAGCTACTGTCACTCTGAGGGAGAATGAAATGAACACCATACTATCAGAAAGCCATGAAAGAGAGATAAAAGTAAGAAGTCCTGAGTGTCATCTTTCCAGAGGGAAGTTGGCATTCTGAACCAACCACACGTGGCAGCGAGGATTGAAACGGAAAGGGACGTTAGAAAAGAACAGAATTTGGAGAATGACTGAGTTTGGAAAGATGGGTTAAAAATACGCTCCCAAGAGGAGATGGTTGAACACTCTTCTAAGGACATAGATACAGGCAGAATTTTTCCTGGGAGATAATTCCTGGGTGAATTTGATATTTGGGGTGTTGATGAGCCCCCTGCATACTTATTTTGCTCTTTCAAAAATTCTAAATTCATGAGCGTGGGCAGAAACTAGTAACTCATTTCCAAACAACAGAGCATGGAAATGGACGAATAATCCTATCGTGGAGAAACCTTGCACACGATCTCTTAAGGAGTAGTGACTTTTCCATTCGTGGTGTCATGATGATGTCTTCTCTCACCTGACAAGATGTGATGAGAATGACATTCCACCTCCATGGTATTCATTCCCCAAAGCCATAGAGTCTAATCTGGGGTCTGGTCATGAGAAAACATCAAACAAACCCAGACTGAGAGACAGAATAGCTGACTTACTCATTCAAAACTCTCAGGGTCATGAAAACAATGAAAGAGAGAGCAACTGAGCAGAGCACAGGAGATGCGATTGCTAAGGGCAACGTGGTAACCTAGCGGAGATTCTGAAACAAAGGACATTAGTGGGAAAACTGACGGAATAGGAATGAAGTCTTCAGTTTAGTTAGTAGCAACGCAACAGTGTTGGTTCTTCCTTTTGATAAATGGGCCAAGCTGATCTAAGACGAAAACATCAGAGGAAACTACCTTTAACTTGATGTACCTTCCCTATGTTCTGAAGGCTGACGCTGTAGGATATAATGATACTACTGTTACCAACAACAGCAACTGAAATTTCTGAAGCACTTTCACAAACACTGACTCATGATTTGACAATATTATAAGGCTGGTAGAACAAATGTGATGTCCATTTCATAAATGAGTGGACAGTGGCTTGAAGCTGAATTTACCCAGGATCAAAAATTTTAGTGCCTTTGGGCTTAAACCATGATCTTATGAATCCAAATTCTACGTTATCTTTACTTTAACCAAGTATCAGAAAGAAAAGTTAATGCACATGTGCAGAGGAGGAGGGAAACAGAAACGTGGAGAGGAGGCACTGAGGGATTTGAAACGATTAAGTTTCTATTGAAAACTCTACTGGAGATTCAAGTCCTAAGTACAATTAACGCTTTCTGGTTTTTGAAGCTCACAAATTTGTTTTTTGCTTTCTCTCCGTCTCTATACTTGTGTATTAGTGATAGTTTCTCTATAAAAATAACCTAATTATCACAGTTTTGTGAGTCTGCAAAACTACTATACTCTGGAGCCCCTGAACCACATTAACTGTTCTTTTACTTTGCTTCCTCTGGCCTCACCATCATACTTTTCTAGAGCTGACTCATGGGTCATGTGCCTAAGAAATTTCATATATTTGGTGTGGTATTTTCCATACTTCATTTTCCTTGTCTGGATTACACAACAGCACCAGCAGTCTTTAATGGGAGTATGCTCACAGGACAGTCTCTTCTTATACTTTAGAAACACCACTCGTCTGTATGCAAATTCTGGACATCTGCAAGCATCCCCCTCTCCCTTTCTCAGTCTCATTCATTTTCCAGCAGCATCCATCAGAAAGTAAAACCTGGACAGGCTTCCGTTTGCCTTGAAACAAAAATGCATCCTTAAAGATGAAATCATTATACTGTCATATCACACGGAGGCTTTCAAAGAACCTCCTGCGGATACTTGTGTTCACTCTCACACACGGAGATGGCTGTTTAAAAGCAGGTCGATGAATACTCTTCCTAAACTGTGGTCTCCCGAGTTGCTGCTGCAGCCTGAGGAATTATTCCTATGCTTTGCTGCCACCTTGGCAAACTAGAAGGATTTACAACGGAATTCTGTACCCAGCGGGCTGGAAACAGCGTTCCCATTGACGAGGCGGGCTGGCCTGGCTCAGAGAGGCGGTTGAAACGGCCTTTATGCAGCAGAGAGAAACTGGGAACATCTATCCTCCGGTGGATTTCCTCTATTTAAAATAACTCGGGTTCGGCAAGATTCAAGTGTTCTTCTCTGAATGGCTTTTAAAGACTCGGTCTCTTCAGTTCGAAATGGAGATGGGGAAGGAAGGAGTCGGTTGGGGACGGCTGAGTGTGCGCTCTGAGTGGCCCTTTGGAGGCCGACGCTGACAGCGAGGCGCTCTGTTCCGTTTTCTCTCGTCTAACCTTCCATTTCGCCTCCATGGGATTGCTCGCCTCCAACTTCAGTTAACTTCTTGGGAGTCCGGAGCACTTACTGGAAGATGTTTACAAAATGCGAAGCATCTGGGTGGCCAAGGCGGAGGCTCATATTCCCTTTTTATAGCTTCCAAAGAAACTGGGGAAATAAGCATTAAAATCCGGGTTCTTAAATTTGACTGCTTTCCACTTCGGGACTCATATTTTTTGCATCGTCATTCTCTTCCGTGTTTGCCTTGTTGATTCCATTCTAAGGCGCGGGCTCTCTGTGTGTCTTCCCCCGCCCCTCACCTCTTTCCCCATTCAGGTCTCAAAAATCCCTTACCACTCCCCCGCCCCGCGCCCGGCTTCCGATCTCTTAATCTTATTTGAATATGTTGTGGTCTCTGAGCTGCTGCAGACACTGGGTGGCTGGGAGACCCCTTTCCTTGCGGCTTCTTTTCAATTTGCCGTGAGTGGGTGGATGCCTTCTACAATCCGTCTCGCACACGCCAAACAGTTAAAAAGCCGGAGTCAGAAGGAGCAGAGAGTTCCACAACTTCAAAGCACGGTCTAGGAAAGGAAATAATCCTGGGGTCCCGAGTAGGAGAGGGGAGGGGGCAGGGAAAAAAAAAAAAGGAATAAAACCCAACTTCGCTGGCAACTCCAATAAATCTAGTAACTGTTGGCAAAAAAAAAAAAAAAAAAAAAAAATTCCGAGGGAGGGCTGGGTCTGGTCCGGATGAAACGCTAGGGCTCCTTCCCATGCCGGAGACGGGCTCTGGAAGCCTGCCACTGGCGTCCTGCCACGCGAGTGCCCCCAGACAGGAACACACCCACTGGAAACGCACGTGAACAAAGCTCGCTGCCCGGCAGCCGCCGCCTGCGGTTTCCTCGTGGATCACAGCTTCTCCAGGGAGGAGAGCAGGGCGCGCACAGGGTTAAGTTAGCTCCCTCCCCGGGAGAAGGGACAGGCGGCGGAGAGGGAAGGCGGCTCTCAGTCCAGGCCGGGTACCTGCGAGTTAGTTGTACGTTCGAAACCCTTCGCGGTCGCTTGCGAGGGTGATATCTTCCAGTCTCACCGCGAAGGAACCAGGGGGCCTGGAGAGCATTCCAGCGGCCGGGCGGTCCCCGCCCCGGGGGGGTCTCTGGCCTGCGGTCCCGCGCGTCCAGGAGCCGAGACGCGCCAGCTCCGCGCCCACCGCCGCGTCCGCCAGCCCAGGGATCGGGTTGGCAGTTCTCAACGATGGGCAGGAGGGACCTTGGCGGCGACCCCTAAAATAATACCATGCCCCGGGAGCCCCGCTGCTGTGGAGCCAGCTCCTTCCCTTCCCACCTCCCTGACCCTGTCGGATTCGGATGAGCGCAGTGCGAGGAGCTGCGGCCGCCAGGTAAAGGGGCTGAGGTGCCAGGTGGACTTTGCCAGAACCGACCTGGCTGCCGCTCTGCCAACACCACGGTCTCTTAAGGGGGGTTGTAATTATTATTATTTAATCCGCTGGGGGTGATCTTTGGGGTAGCATGCTTTAAGCTTTATCTTTCATCCACCGAAAGAACAGACTGCTTAACTCTCCCCCGATTTCAGAGAAGAGAAATCTAGCTGCAGGTCGAACCTCCCTCCTCTAAGGAGTTTTCTAACTGAGCTCTGGGTCAAGACGCCAGTGAGCTAGTCCCCCCGGAGCATCGATCCTAAATTGGGGTTTCTAGATCCACTAAGCTTGCCTGAATCCAACCTCTCATTTCCCCAGGATGAACGCTAACTTCTGAGAGAGCAACGCTCCCCTAGGCCCCCACCCCTGCACACGCTCCATCTGCTGGTACTGTCACCAGCGTTATCATCAAGCGGTTGCATCTACAACCACCAGCTTGCCCCCTGCCCGCAACCGGGGATCCATGAGTGGCTAACAAGATGCGGAGGGTGCTGGTTCGTTGGGCCACAAGTTACTCCCCCGCCCCCCCCGCCCCCGGCCCCAACACCTAACCAAGTCTTTCTCCAGCCGTGCGGACTTCATCGGTCTGGCACTGAGTTCCCTCCAGCGCGTCTTCTAGGCGCGCCAGTGGGGACGGCGAAGGCGGGAGTAGCCCACCGAGCTAAACTGGGATTGCGTTCCCGACTCCGGGTGCGCGGAGCGCGGGGAGGGGAGCAGTTAACGCCTCCCAGCACTGGGTTGAGAGGCGAATCGGACAGCGAGGAGCTTGCGAGTGGAGCCTCGCCAGCCGCCACCGCGCCCCAGCCTGGAAAGATGCCTCCTCCGCCACGCCGACCGGTCTCGGGCTTGTCCCCGCTCTTTCAGCGCCGGCGCGATCACTTCTCATTTGTAATCAGGCCCAAGATCAAGGTTGCCGGTTGAGGTCGGGACAATAACCAGGGAAAGGAAGTATCCGGAGAGGGTGCCTGGGGCGGGCTGAACCCACACTTGATGTCCAGTAAACTCCTGGAGCGCCTGGGGCTCCGGCCGGCGGCGGCGGGGGGTGGAGGAGGAGGCCACCGCTGCTGTGGTCTGTGGGGCTCTGATGCTGGCACCTCCCAGCAAGATGGCACTCACTGTCAGCCGTCGTCCACTTAATTCCCCCAGCCAACCCCCAACCCGGGATGTGTATGAATCACACACTGAGTTTGGGGGAAGAGAGCGGCTTTGTCATCTGTAAGGCAAACGCATTTTACGGGGCCACCTTCTCAGAAGGCAACGCGAGAGCAGCGGCCCGCGGGCACGACCTGGGGTCGTGTGTGCGTGAGTGTGTGAGCGCGTGTGCCAGCGTGCGTCTCGAGCATGCGTCTGGGTGGATCTCGGCGCGGCTTCTGCTTGAGAGGCACATTGGGCCTTCCTCCAAGCCTGCTAAACTCGATGGAGGCGCTCACGAAACGTGAAGGCGGTAGACACAACAGGGATGCGAAGGAAATAAAAACAATTAGGAGAGTGGTGCCAAGTGACTCAGACTCCGAACCGAGGACGGGTACATCAAACCCGGGTTGCCGGTGGTCACCGCCCCTGCCTAACTCTTCTGCCGCGATAGCCGAGAGGGTCCCTCGGGAGCTGTTCCTGAGCCGCCTTCTAGCTCGGGGGCTGCTTCCCGCCCGGCCCCACCGACGGCGCGTCTCGGTGCGGCCCCGCGCTTGGAGCGAACTCGTTCTCCCTCTTCTGTTCAGCTTGAGTCTCTCTCTAGACTTGTTAAAACATGACAGCAACTTACTGGAGGCAGGAGGAACCTTAATGAAGTGAGAGAAGAGAAGCAGCTTCCCCCGCCCCCCGCCCCCTCTTTTCCAAGAGAGACGTGGACCTGGTTTTCTTACATTCCTCTTTAACCTTTGCAAAGAGATCGCCGAGTGGAAACTGAGTCTGTATGCAAATCAAGCTTTTTTTTTTTTTCCGCTGTCAAACCTGTTCCCTAAACGATGCGTCTGAAAGTGGTCGTTGCTTGTCATCTGTGGGGACGACGAGCTCCTTCAAGCGGCCAGGGTGCAAGGAGAAAATGGGGGTGTTTGAATTAATTAAACTTTGGATTATTTCCCGGTTAAATTATTTAAGAAGATCGGGGATCAGGGAACTAGGGGTGGCGTAGGGGGCAACTCACCAAGGTTGCCTGCATTTGAAATTACGCCATCTTGGTTGAAAGATGTTGTATTTTTTACCCTCTAATCTCCCGTTTCGATCATTCCTCAGCGTCTAAATCCTAGATCAGCTGGTTTAGAAGGACCACGCCGGGCGAGCAAGGAGGGAAATCAAGTTTCGGCCGTTCCGACGGTGGCCACATCCTTCAGAGATGGGGTGGGAGGGTGCAGGGGAGAGAGGGAACCGGGAGGGCGGGCGCCGTCCGGGCGGCACCCGTGGGGTTGGCCCCTGAGCTCGCCGTGCCACGCGCTCCAGGGAGGACAGGGTTAACGGCCGCGGCTGACTTTGCCTCTTGGAAAGCTTGGGGTTGCAGCCGCGCCTCCCGAGCATTCTTTAAACCAGAAATGTGGGAGGGACTCCGAGAGGGTGGGCGGGGGGGTGAGAGGGAGGGAGAGAAAGAGGACTCGAGGAGGGGAGCGCGCCAGAGCGCCGGGGACCGAGGCAGAGGAGGAGCGCGGCAGCGGCGGAGGCGACCCCGCGAATTCCTTCCAGTAAACACCTCCTGGGGGTGTCCGGAGGGCTGGGGGTGGGCGCCGCGGCGCCTACATTAGCCCGGCCGGGCTGCGCCCAGGCGGCAGTCGGGTCGGAGCCGCCGCCGGACTCAGCGCCCCGCGCGCTCCGCGCTGCGCCCCGCGCCCTGCTCTGCGCGATCGGCTCCCCGGCGTCGGAGGCGCACCCGCCCGCCCGCCGGGCTCTCCGGCCGCCCTCCCCCGGGCTCCTCCGTCTCCAAGGAGCCGCGGGCGCTTCGGAGCCGCTCTCCGCCGCGGTCCCCCGCTCCCCCGCCTGCTTGCGGGGCGCGTGGGCTCGGCGGGGGCGGAGAGCGGGAGGCTGCAGGCGGGCAGAAGAGGCGGGGGCCGCGGCGGCCGGAGCCGGGAGGAGAGTGGCATGCCCGAGCCCCGGAGGCGGAGGTGGCGGAGGCGGCCGCGGGGAGACGATGCCGCGGCTCCGTAGGGGAGGAAGGCGAGAGCGAGCCAGGCGAGCCGGGCGCCCGAGCGCCCGCCGGCTGCGGGGAGGCGCACGTCGCTCCGAGGCTCCGGCCTCCGCACCCCCGCGCCCCGACGCTGCGGGCGACAGGGCCGGGCTCCGGCAGGCGCCGCCGTCGCCGCCGCCGCCGCCGCCACCTGGAGGACGGAGCAAAAGTTTGGATCTGGGGAAGGACGCGGCGCCGAGCGGGATTCCTACCGGGGCCGCCAGGAGACCTCCAAAACCTTCGCAGGTAACGCGCACCCCCGACCCTCTCCTTCCCGGCGGGTCCGCGGGATCCCGCTCCCTCCCCTGACGCTCGCCGGATCCGGCGGAAAGTCAGACCCAGGCGAAGTTCTAGATCCCCGGGAGTGGGCACCCAGCGCGGGGAGGTCTCCTGGAACGTGGGCGAGATCTCCGGCGCTTCTTCGCGCCGGGTGGGCAGCTGGGCTGGGAGGCTAGCCTCCCCCGAGGACGGGTGGGAGCCCTCGGCCCCAGCTGGTGCCTCATTTTGGAGCCCGGGGGACATTTACAATCTTTCTTCAACGGCTTCTCCAGTCCAGGGAAATGCTGCGTAGATTTCACTTAGTCCCGTCCTCACCCTCCTACTCTCTCACCCCGATTTAGTATCTTTTAAAAACGATACGAGCCCATCCTCATTCGCCTGCCGGGTTGAGCTGATGCCAGAAAGCTACTTGGCAGGGAGGGGGCGAGGTGCGACAAGACGGAAGCAAAGGGAGCATGTATTTTTCACTCTTTCGCATTCCCAGAGCCCTGCCTCCCTCCTTCCATTCACCTTCTGGCGTCATAAAATAGGAACTTTGGAAGTCTCATTTTGATTGCAGAAGGGTCAGAGGAACCATGTTAGCCGTTGTTGGTGTGGATGTGCAGTGATCGTCTGCCCGGGTGTGTGAGTGTGTGTGGAGGGCGAGTGGCTTTGCGGAGAGGCCGGTTTTCCTCGGTGGCCTGATGCACAGTGGCGTGGGGGGTAGTGAGTGGTCGCGTGTATGCTCCAAGCCGCGGGGAGCGGATTCACGTTTCCTGAGCAGCAACCTCTCTTATGCCGGTCAAATAGCTCCTGCGTCTCACCCTGAGAGCAAAAAGGGTCCAGCCCCAACTCCCCGACGCCCCTTTCCCCCTAGTCGAGTTTCCAGTTTCCAAGCATCTCGGCGTTTGTTGCTCCATCATCTTTCTTATGATCCTTATTTATTCACCTGGAAAACTCCTCCTGCCTTCTCTTGTAAATGGAAATCAGTCTCTGAGAGCTCTTGATTAATTTTAGTGGAGGGAATCTCTTGTAAAGCTTCCAGTAAGCTAATCAAGTACAAGGCACAAATCCGTGTAAATGCTCGCGCAGGAGTGCAAGGTGCTGATTAGATTTCTTTACATGCTGCATTTGGTATGCAAAGCCTCTTCTAAATGGGAGCCCTTGCTCCCCACTCAGCTGGGAGACTCTTTAATCACCCAGGGTCAGGGAGCTTTGGGGGCATGTCCACTGGCTCACAGGCTTCTTGCTAAATTTATTATGCCTAACTTCTCCCAGCCAAAAGCTAATATGATGGCGACCTTCCTTCTCCCGCCGATATTATCTATGGACTTCAGCTCTGTGACCTTATTACATCTCCAGCTAAAAGATGACCCCCACCCCCAAACATTTTAAGGTAGATAGAATGCAGGTTGGCATGTGTCTGGGGATGTATTTGGTCCTTGCAGTATGAATCAGTATGAAATGTACAATTTTAGGTTAGTATCTGAGGTGTTAGCCCTGGGCTTTTTTTTTTTTTTTTTTTTTAATCACTGAGCAACATGCCAGATACATAAGATTGACAGGCCACCATATTAGATGAGAATCAGTCTTTGACTAAAGAGTCTTCAGGGCATGATATGAAAAGTTGCTTATTCGCCTATCATGTCACTAGTCCCCCAGTCCAACTTTTCTGCCTCCCCTCATCAGAACCCCTGCATCAGAAGTGCAGAGAGGGTTAAACCATTTATGGATTATTAATAATCACATGGATGACCGTGCAACACCATACTGTCATGTTGAATTGCAAGGGTCTGTTACTGGAGGAGGTTGGAAAATGCATTTTCAAACATCACTCCATGTCTCATGGCAGTAGGTACAAGAAATTGGAAAAAGAATTGAGCTATCTGTACTGTACCAGGCCTATTACAAACCTAGCATGGAAGGAATGTTATTTTTTTGTTTTTTCTTTTTTTAAGATGCCTGTTTCTTAACACTTCAGTAGCCTCATTGCAGTTTTAGAAATTCCTGGGGAAGCTTTTAACGCCAGAAAGTAGATTTCCAAATGATATCCTGCTGCGCTGCCTCAGGTTCCCCCAAACAGGCATGGCTGTTCCTGTATGCCAGGTTTCAGACACTGTGATCTTATCCGGGTTTGCCTTTGACCGCCTGGATCTAATTTGAACCTCCTCTGATACCATTACATTTATATTCTGGCCTGCTGGAGAGTTTGATTTAGGATTTAGCCACATCTCCCGAAAGCAACTTTCTATCTTCCAAGTCTGAAGCTTGGTTTCAAGAAAGGCTTAAGCATGTAGAAGTGCAGAAGCCTTATTCTGTAGAGACCTGGTGTGAACATTCCTCTTCCTGACTCTTCAGCTTTATGCTCTGCAAGGAAGAATTGCCACTTCCGCGGTCCCCAGTGTCTGAAGTTAAGAAAACAGCAAGGGTGCCTGGCAGCTCTCTTTTGGTTTTGCTCTGCTTAGAAGATGCAACAAAGGTCAAGGTGATGTGATTTCATTTCCATTCAGGTCAGAACTTTCTGGATAACCGTCTTTCAGTATCTTTAATTTCTATTCAAGTTCATTTTTCACTAGATTACTTTAATAACTTTGTGGTTTCTGCCACAGCGATTCAAATCCAGGCCATTAGTGACCTCTATCTGTGAGAAGTGAAAACTCATTGTTTTTCTTTCTTCTCATCAGAATCTACAGATTACATGGGTGTGTTGGGGCAGGGTTGGGGGGTGGTGAGCAACAGCTCTGTAGTTCTGAGTATTTAGATTTTCCGACTTGATTTTTCTGTTGCACAGTTCAGTATGGGTAATGATATTTAACAACAGTAATAAAAATGTTACAGGCTAATAGGCTACTAAATGGTTATTCCATATAGCATCGACAATGTGATCAACGTAAATAAAACACCAGTGCTGTCTATTGCCAATAAAAGCACTGTACAGTTAGGTAGACTAATGTTTAGAGACTCACAAACTGCTGGATGTAAGTGAAGCTTTATTGCCCCAGAGTGCTTACATAACAAGGGAAACTTGAGACAAGCTCAGAACATATATGTGAGAACTAGACTTCATAGTAGCGGTGCATGTATGTCTTTAAATTCAGCGGTGCTTCTGCTGTGAACTTATGGTCCAAATCAAGGGCGAGGTGGGGTGTGAGAAGGGTGTCTGTAAACAGATGGTCTTTCAAGGAGACTTTTAAAATCTCGTTCCTAATCCAGCTTTGTCTTCTGAGCATTTTCGAATCAAAATTTCCATTTGAGCTGATTATCCTAAACAGTAATTGAAGACAAAGTTTACTGACTTTCTTAGGTGGGTGGATACCATTATCTGACATTTTCCAGATGGTTTTTGATCTCTTGGTATTTGGGAATATAGAATTTTTAGGAGGCTTTCTTTCTTTTCCCCTGGGCAGATTTTATACCGAAGACATTTTTAAAGACCAATTATTATTATCATTATTATTTTTAAAGTTAGACAACCGTTATAATATCCCAACTTTATTACTTTTCCCCACCCTCCAAATTGCCTTGCTTTTTTTAAAGTTACATTCTTTTCTTTTTTCAAAACTGCATGTTGGGGATCAGAGTAAGGTTATCAGTATCTTTTTACTCCTTTCATCAACATGACTTCCATTTAAATATCTGTTTTTAGTAAAACATACACAGGTACACATCAAGGGCCATTTTAAGACAGAGATTCTTTTCAAGGTTTGAAATATGTTTCTTTTTAAAAGATTCTGACACAAATATTGTAATAAAAATATCCTGTGTTCTGATGAATACAGAGACTTATTTCA
This sequence comes from Ovis aries, assembly GCF_016772045.2. Lineage (NCBI taxonomy): Eukaryota > Metazoa > Chordata > Mammalia > Artiodactyla > Bovidae > Ovis > Ovis aries. The sequence continues at coordinate 95,242,544 of NC_056060.1, forward strand.
GTCGCACGGAACAGTAAAACACTGTATTAGTAAAATAATCAGTGGTATTTTCAGTACATGGTCAAATCTGTTAGAACCTTCTTGATTTTTTTTTTTTTTTCTTTCCCCTTGGCGAATTTCACATCTACTGGTCTTTTTGGTTTACTTTGATTCTTTCTACTGTGGCTCTTTGAAGTGATTCAAAATTAAACAGTAGCTACTTTTTTGGGAAATTCTTCATGTTATATTCAGGATTCCAGAGGAGTTAATGATGCAGAAAAAGTCCTGTAAAACATCTTTCTAAAAGAAGTCCTTCTCTTGCAGGCTCCCCACTTACTGGCCTGCTGTACCATTTGCAGTGAGTTGGAACTCCGATATTTATTTATCTTTCAAATACCACCTCTAACTTAATTTAATGGGGTGGGGGGTGTTCCCGCAGAAGAGTGTAACGCCATGTGTCGTCTGAACAAAGCTGTGTCATTTTCATGGACCTGTCATAAGGGAAGGTCACTGAAAATATTCCTGTATAATTTGGGAGGTCAAACGGCCACAGCTAGGTTTCTCAAATACCTGTCAATTATTCCGCAGATACTCAATAAGGGCACATGTTTTTCCAGCAGTTTAGTGGTTGAAAACCTTTTTTTTTTTTTTTTTTTTTTTTGAGGCATTTTCAAAATCAATCTGGGATGCTCTTATCTGTTCAGCGCTCATTAGAACTGGGCAGTTTTTCTCACTTTCTTCCCAGGTTGGTTTTAAGGGAATGAGCGAGAACCTTGGCAAAAGTTCCTCTGTTTCTGCTCAATTCACAGGTCACGTGCTATATTTCAGTTCTCTTTATTAGAGCTTTCAAGAAACAGATAAAAGGATCTTCCAACTGAACCTTCTAAGGACCCGAGGGCTTTCCGATTTAAACCCACCGAAAAATACCAGGTCTCCAGGTTCACCAGGGCCATTGGGTCTCAGGACACCGACACCTCCTTCCACGGGAGCGGCAGAACAGCGGCTCCTAAAACTGGTTCACCAATACAGAGGTCATACGGCTGAATGGAAAACATTAGACTCATATCCGTCCCAAAATAGGCCCACACGCTGGTGTCACTCTCGGCCCCAGCTGCCCGCGCGCGTCACTTTCATTACAGTCCAGTGTCAGGATAGCCTGTGCGAGAGTTCTCCCTTCCACTTGACTCCAGAGCTTGGACTCGAGGGCTTTTAATATTCCTCACGGGCATTAGGTTAAGAGATGGTGAAGGTCAGGGGGTGGAAGTTCCAGAAAACTCTGTTTAGACCCTGAAGCATGATATCGATTTTATTCTTTCTTTGTTAAATGCTTTGTATGGTGGTGGACGTCACGTGATATGAAGCCTGCTGCTTTAGCCACACTTCACTGTACAGTTCAGTGGCGCTGGGTGCGGCCTCTCTGCTGTGCAGCCCTCAACATCATCCATCTCTGCGAGTTTTCACTCTCCTAACCCGAATCTCTGTGGCCATTCAACACTAACTCCACCCCCACCCCCACCCCCCCCCCCACCCCCCCCCCCACCCCCCACCCCCCCAGGCCCCTGTCACTTACTAATGTACTTTCTGACACTATGGATTTGAATATTCTAGGTACCTCTTCTAAGTGGAGTCAAAGCAGTGTTTATGGCACTGATTTTAAAACACATTCTTCCCAATCATTTCTCCCCCTCTTCTGTTATGTGCTCATATAGAGGATTTCATGTCTTCTCCACAACTTCCTCTTCTGTGAGTTGGTCCCAGAAAGCCCCACCCACCTGGCTTCTCATTGGGTAACAGGAGCCAGAAGGAAGTTGAAGGCTAAGGTTGCACAGACTCCTCCCTTAAACCATTTGACTTTGTGCAGAATCATGAATATTACGTTTAATTACCTAGATGTTGAACTCTCTGATTCAGTTCAGAAACTTCCTTCTCTACAAACTCAACCAAAATGATCAGAGGTGGATTTAAAAAAGAAAAGAATTAAAACTGTTAAAAAAAATCTTGCAATCGTGTAAATATTTAGATGTAAAAAGAGCCTTTCACTGTCTCTCCGCCATCATGCTAGATATATGTTTGCCTATTAGCCCAGGGGTAATTTTATGATGTCAGCTTTGTGTTTTGGGACTTGTACTGTGATGGGGAATGAGAAATAGGGAGGTTGTTTTGGAAGAAAGAAGAGATGTATTAATAGAAAGAAAATCTGTGTTCTCATGTCAGCACACTCCTTTCTACAGTGATGACCTTGGACAAATTACTTCATCTTCTGGAGACTTAATTTCCTCTCTGCAGAGTTCAACAGGGTTGTTGTGGGGTCAAATAAGATTAATGGGTGTGAAAATACCTTACTAATAATTCAGTGTTATATTCCCATGAAGAGGCATTAGTCAAATTGATAACATTTATCACTGCAGGACTGTCAGCTGCTAGGATAGTTCTAGGTTTTATGTAAATAGAAAGGTAACCAAGGCAGAGGGCTTCCTAGGTGGCTCAATGGTAAAGAATCTGCCTGCCAGTGCAGGAGATGCAGGAGACACCAGTTCTATTCCTGAGTCAGGAAGATCCCCTGGAGTAGGAAATGGCAACCCACTCTGGTATTCTGGCCTGGAGAATCCCAAGTACACAGGAGCCTCACGGGCTACAGTCCAAGGGATGGCAAGGAGTTGGACACGACTTAATGACTGAGTGTGCACGCACACAGCCAGGTCAGAGTGCCCTGCCCTCCAGGAGCTTTTGCTTTTTGTGAGTTCTCTGAGATTTCACTCACCAACAAAGTGCCTAGTGTTCCTCTCCATCACTCCATCCCTTCGTTTAATGGTGCATCATTTCCTTGGGTGAGTTTGCTCTATTCTGATCAGGGCGAGTTGGGCGCAAGGGCCAAACTTTCCTTCCCTGACAGCTTGGCTTGTTGTTGGAAACTGAATTTATTACAAATGGATTCCACTGGGGATCTTTTGGAGGGAAAAAAAAAAAAATCAACATTCCCTGAAGTAAGGTTGTTTCTTTTTGTCTGGCTTTATACATTAGCCATCCAAGTTAACCTTTAGCGAAAACACAGTCCTTACTGGAATAGATGATGCCTTTTTCAAACTTTGGTTTTGCACAATAAGGCTTGTGAAGAGCATTTTCAGTCAATAAGTTGTGACTGACTCTGCTTCTCCATGGACTGCAGCCCACCAGGCTCCTCTGTCCATGGGATTCTCCAGGCGAGAATACTAGAGAGGGTTGCCATTTCCTCCTCCAGGGCATCTTCCCGACAGAGGATTGAACACATGTCTCCTGCTTTTGCAGGTGGGTTCCTTACCACTGAGCCCCCAGGGGAGCCCAGGGAAGCTCTACATAGATAGAAAGACACACTGCAATGAGGGGCTATACCTTTGCGTGAATGGGCTGGTACTCATGAAGGAGGTAGAGGCAGAAGGTTTACATCCAATGATGAGGAAAGCTTTTCCATACATCCAGGAGATGGTTTTTACCACTTAGCATGGACCAGGCGTGGAGTAAGACTAGAGAGGTCAGTGTAGATAATGCAGGATCCCTCCTGAGGCTACCCAGGCCAGCCAGGACAGAGGAAGACATACAAGCTAACGGCACGGCAGGTTCACACAGGATTGAAAACAGTGCCAGGAACCCAGAATATTAATGAAAAGAGTTTTACTTTTGGAAAGAGTCTCGGGTTCTAATGCTGGCTCTGTCCCGTGTGAATTTTGCAAACCATATTTTGGGGCTTCCCTGGTGGCTCAGATGGTGAAGAGTCTGCCTGCAACGGGGGAGACCGGGGTTTGATCCCTGGGTCTGGAAGATCCACTGGAGAAGGGACTGGCAATCCACTCCAGTATTCTTGCCTGGAGAATCCCATGGACCGAGGAGTCTGGCGGGCTACGGTCTATGGAGTCACAAAGAGTCAGACGTGACTGAGTGACTTAGCACATTCACTTTGGGGGCACATTTTAAATATGCTTTTTAGTCTTCACCTCTTCAAGTCGAAAAATAGAAGGAAATTCTTTCTATTCCCAGAGCTGTTCTTCTGAGGATTGAGATAATTATGTAAAACGTCTACCTGTCTGGCACACAGTAGAGGCTTAATAAATGCTGACTGCAGATCCTTCTCTCTGAAATGATAATGATTCCATTATGTTATTTTCCCCCTCTACAAATGCCTTTGCATTTCCCTGGAATCCCAAAGAAGCCTTGTGACCTCTTGAACCTGTTCACTAACAGGTTACAGCTTCTTCTGCAAAAGAAAATTGTGTGGTCTGTTCAGGTAACAGCGCATGAAAGGGCTGGCAGAGGAAAGGGCCCTCCACTCAATGGCAGAGTGAGCTCATAGCTAGCAGGGTACAGTGTGGACTGATGGTGTGAGAAGGTCCAAAGAGAAGGAACAGAGACAAAAAAAAGAAAGAGGCTTGTCCCAGTTTGGGGAACTGGAAGGTGACATCAGCGGGGTCCTGCCTAACTTACAGTTTTTTTGGTTATTGAAAGCATCACCTTTGGCACGCCAACCCCGACTCACCTCCATGCCCCTTTCCATGGGGACCTTACCTGCAGCTTGCAACAAGTCCCACGTCTAGACTGTGACCCTGAACACAGTGAACCATGGCTTTGATATCTCTGCTGGTCTACGAAGATTTTTATCAGAAAGCATTTTAAGCACTGGCTTCCCACAACTCATCTCACACATGACTCTTGGCAGAGTCAAGAAAATATTTTATTGCAGAATATTAACACGTAAATCACTGCTCTGTTCATATCATGCTTATTCTGTGCTTATAGAATGATTATGCCTTGCTTGTATAATGATGGATGTTCAAATTGGAATGATGCTCCTGGGTTAGCACTTCTGGATGGAAATATTTCTTTCAGAAAGCCATTTTCAGTTAATTTAAGTAAAGGAGCTTCTTACTGTGCCTGTGTTAGACCCTCCTAAGAGCGCTCAGAAGTACTGGTCAAAATACACACTGCTGGGGTTATTTTGCGTTTATCATTATGATTACATGTATGTATAGTATAATTTCTGCATTCTACTGAACAATGGAGACTTGGTTCTTTTTTTTTTTTTTTCTTTGACACTCTGAATCTGTAAATTAATGTATGAAGGTTATATATTTAAGATGTTAGGAACCCCTAACTTCCAAGTTTGGAAACGCAGAAGCTTTTCCTATTAAAATCACATCCTATATATGTAATATGTATACATATAATCAATCATATCAGAGCAGAGAGAACCAGGCACTAGACTGTACTTGGCAAGCTCTTCACGTCTTAGTAAGTAGCTTCTGAACCAACATTCCACCCAACATAAAACAATAAGACCCTGTTTTGCTACTTTAGAACGTATTAGAGAGATTAAAATTCTTTGGGAAATGGTTTAAAATATTTTTTTTCTTAACCAAATAGGTAAGGAACAAGTCCAATAGTGCTGAGAGCAATGGAATTCAAAGCTCAGTTCTCATAATCTCTGAGTCCCGAAGGAATGCAAAGCAGACCTCCATTCAAGTCACAAGCCTGTATCTGGGGATTTGACAAAGGTTGATTTTTTTTTTTTTGACCATATGACAAGGCACCATGCTAAGTTTTGTGCCGAGCATTTGGGATACTCTTTCAGAGAAGACCTTGTCCTTTCTCACCAGGAAATCCAATGAACCTGACCTAGAGTTCTCCCTTCCCAAACTTGACTCAGCCATCTGAGTGAACTAAAGGAGATGGTTAAAAATGCAGGTCTTCAACCTGAGACCTGGAGATGTCAGTGTCCTCTGTCCGTGATGAAGCCTGGGAATGTGGATGCTCCTGGTACTGAAGATCACTAACTGATCATCTTTAGAATTTTTCCCAAGCCAGAGGCTCAGTGGTTTTATAGTTGTCTGGCTAGAGTCACTTGTGAATTTCTGAAAGTATTTTTTTCTGTATATTCTGCCACCTAGGAAATGTCTCTCCATTTAACCTAGCTCTTCCAGGGGAACCTTCGCAGTGACCAGACATCAGGGCGGCTGGCTTCCTTCTTGGAAGCCACAGTCTCCTGTGTGGTGTCTCCACCATCTATCTACCACTCTTGGTGTCCTCAGAATTAGTGCCCTCAAAAAGCAAATCACATCATATTGCTGTGGTTGATGTTCCGTCGCACAGTCGTGTCTGACTCTTTGCAACCCCGTGGACTGTAGCACGCCAGGCTTCTTTGTCCTTCACTAGCTCCCAGAGCTTGCTCAGACTTACTAGTCACCTGTGGCCTGGATTTCCTGTGCCTCTGGATAAGGCTTATCCAAGCTTGTTATCATGACATGAGGTCCATGACAGTCTGGGTCTCAGACGATCTCTCAGGCCTCATCCCCAGCACCCATCCTCAGCACTGATGCTCCAAAGGTGATAAGGCCAGGCCTCTTGATACACAGCCTCGCTCGTGCTGTTTATCTTTTACATAGCATATTACCTGCTCATTCACCACCTGGCAAACTCTTTTCCTTTAAGACCCACAAGAATGACACACTCCCTCCCTGTCAAAATTAGTCACCGCCTTCTCTGTGCTTCTAGAGTGTTTTGTTTGTCCCACTGTGAGTTCCCCATTGAGGTTGTATTATCATTTGTTCCCATATCTGCCCTCCTTTCTGGACTCCAAAACCTTGGCTCATTTGTCCCTTTGTTAATACTAACAATAGTGCTCAGTGCCCCAGGTTCTGCATAAAGGTGACTGAATGAATACATATGTAATTATGCCGTACCCTCCTGGAAAACAAGAATGTCCATCATCTAGTGATAGGGCCCTCTTCCTCAGCAATGCTTTTCCATTCCTATAGATGTGGTTGCTCAATGGGGAAAAAAAAATGCAACCACCACCGTTCTGCCTTACTCTAAACAGGTTTGTCAGGCAAAAGCTTTCTGGTTAACCCAACCTTGATCCGCAGCAAGTTTTCCGAACCTCGCATGAGGCGATTTCCGATGCCACACTGGAAGATCTGTTTAAAGAAGGAATACTTTTGCCTGATGAAACATCTTTCTTGGCACCGAGTTAAACCATCAGTTAAGTCGATGTCCACGCAGATGTGGTTTCCATAAAATCAGAAATTTAACTCACAGTGTTAACTTTGTGTCTCTTTCCTGGCAGAATTAAAGGGAGCAAAGAACTTGTAATGTTTTGCATTTGTTCTTTTGCAGGCTCCTGCTCCTTGTTTATTTTGTCCTGGGCACATTATTTCCCGATGGTGATATCTGAGGAGCAAGGGCCCCCCCAGAGAGGAGAAAAGAAGACTAGAAATCATAGAACCTCAGTCACTCTACCTCCACAAAGTAGGACCCACCCTGTCCTCACGATTTTCACGCTGAATGAAGCAAAGCACGTGCAAAGGGTACAACCCATTCTAAACTTGCGTGGTTTAACGTGATCATGGCAGGGACAGAAAAGTAGGACTTCAGGCCCCTCTTGTTGGCCAGGAGACAGCTCTAACACCTTGCTGCTTTCATGGTGGACAATCGACTGATGGACAGAGAGGACTTGCCTGCTGGTGACGGGGGTATACGCACATAGAAACATACTCTGGTCCCTCTTCCCCCCTTTTTAAGCAAAACTTTCAGTGGCTCACAAGATCAGAAGATTATGGAGCACATTTTCATATGCCCCCACTTTAGCCTTTGGTCCCTCCTGGGCCATTTCTAGACTGGCAAACACTTTCAATGCTACCTTTGCCCAAGGATTTTGCAGAGTTAATTTATGGGACTGTTTAGAAAAAAATACCCTTTCCTGATTCTTGAATCATGCTGGGTGTCAGCAAGGCCACGTTCTCATCTAGGGGGGTTAGTAATAATAGTGATAGTAGTGATAGCTCACAGTGGTAATGGTATGGATTGTACAATTCGTTTAGGGTTCTGCTTATGCAGTTCATGCATATTATCATGTTTAACTATTCATGAAAATCCTGGATAAGTAGTTCTGCTTTAGAAATTCCACTAATAACTCCATTTTATGAAGCTCTAATACGTTGGGTACAATGAGTTGACTCATTGGAAAAGACCCTGATGCTGGGAAAGATTGAGGGCAGTAGGGGAAGGGGATGACAGAGGATGAGACGGTTGGATGTCAGTTGACTCAATGGACGTGAATTTGAGCAAACTCTGGGAAATAATGAAGGATAGGAAGGCCTGGTGTGTGGCAGTCCATAGGGTTGCAGAGTTAGACAGGACTTAAAGCCTAAACAACAACAACAACAAGATACAGGGAAACTAAAGAAGAGAGAATTGCATCAGATTGCTTATCTTAGTGTGTGTGTGTGTGTGTGTGTGTGTGTGTGTGTGTGAGAGTTGTTCAGTCGTGTCCAACTTTTGCAGACCCATGGACTGTAGCCCTGCAGGGTCCTCTTTGAATGGAGTTCTCCAGGCTAGAATACTTGAGTGGGTAGACATTCCCTTCTCCAGGGGATCTTCCTGACCCAGAGATCGAAGCTACCAGGGAAGCCCATCTTATTTTGTAGTTCCTGTTAGTTAGTTTTATAGAATAAATAAGCACTGGGTAATTTCCAAAATGCACTCTAAATTTATTTTGCCATGTCTTAAAATCAAGTTATCAGCTGATTGCTCATTGTCCCCTGGGCAGCGTGTGGTCCATCTTTCCACAGTTAACTTTGTTACAGGTAATTAGCTAAGAAGTCACTGTTTGTTCTCTGCCGCTTTTGAATGAAAACAGTTCTAGTGCCTGTTAGTATATTTCTATAAAATGAGAAATGGAGAAGGCAATGGCATCTCACTCCAATACGCTTGCCTGGAAGATCCCATGGACGAAAAGAGTCATTGATTAAAAAAAAAAAATAGTGTGACAACTTTTAGCATGTTTGCAGTAGTAAAGGGGGTCTGTGTTAAGTATCTAGGGATGACGGAGTCAGTTATTGGAGAGCACATCTCCATTTCTTATCTTTACCCTGTTACCAACACTGCTAATACATAGTTAAATTGATTGATGTGAGATGCACCTCTTTTTTTCCCTGTGGAAGGTGATAATGGGCCATAGAGTGACCAGAGGGCAGGAAATAGCATAGAGTCAGAGGCTTCTGAGAGAGCCTGGAAATGATGAGCAATTGACTATATTATAAATAGGTCAAATTCTCTCCTTTTCTAAATCTATGTAATTGCTCAGGTGGTCAACCCTGTTGGGTAAAAAAATGACCCAGAGATGGGCTGGAAAAGGCTGTTCCACATTGATAATTTGAAATAAGCCCAGCGCTTACAAGTCTTCACCCCGCTGAATTTGATTTTTGACCATCCGTCCCTTTTCACCCTTTTTGCTGAGTCCTCAGCTCTGCATGCATGCACATTGTTTTATGAATTTGGGGACTGTAATTAAGACTCTCCAATTATTTGTCCTTCCTAGTTCTGTATATTGTTGTTTAGTTGCTAAGTCTTGTCCTACTCTTTTGTGACCCCATGGACTGTATCTACCAGGCTCCTCTGTCCATGGGATCCTCCAGGCAAGAATTCTGGAGTGGGTTTCCATTTCCTTCTCCAGGGCATCTTCCCATCCAGGAATCAAACCTGAGTCTCCTGCATTGCAGCAATTTCTTTACTGCTGAGCCACCAGGAAAGCCCCTGTATGTTCTTAACTGTCTAAATTAAGAGGTCCGGTGCTTAATCTAGATGGTGGCTGTTGCTGTTTGGATGTTCTTTTGTCACCCCATGCCCACCATCTGCCATGAGACCACTGTGGATGGGGCAGCATAAAATGCCTTCTGAGTTGGGTCAATCTGGATGGGCTTGTCGATGGGGTTATTTATGAAGGCAGGCTCTGTCCACTTCAGTGAGTGGCCCTCAGTTCCAGGACTGCATGAAAACACCAGCTCTGTTTGGCCCTCTGGTAAATTCTGTGTTATTTCTGTCTATGACAGTGGGAGGTCTAACTGAATCCAGTGGAAGCAAAACATTTGCTCTCTGCAGTTGGCAACTGAGAAGTGATCAGGCTGCATGAAAGACGCTGAAACATGCCTGTGTCAGTCTTGCTGAAAATGGTTGCCTGGTCCCCTGGACAGCCTGCATCTCTAAAGCATCCACCTGCAACCCTGGGTCCCTTTCCCCTCTCTACTCTGAGTGCTGAGTTCACTTGGGCTTTCTGTTAGACTTCAATGTTGATATGTTTTAAGGGGAGCCGCTCATTTTCAACACAATTTCATTCTGTGCAATTCCTATTTCTTTATTAAGCAAGATGTGCTGTCTCGAACCAGGAGTTTGACTCATCTTTGATTGCTCCCTTTCACTCATTTTCAGCTGCTCCATCACCAGTTTTATGCCTCTTTTAAAAATGCTGTCCTTCTGGCCCTGACTTTGGCTCCATTGCAGTTGAACCTAGGTGTGTCTTTCCTCCCCTGACCTGCACACCGTAGCTACTCTTGATCATTCTCCTGCAGATGATACTACTTTTCATTACTCACGAGGTCAAGGCTAAACTTTTAAGCTTGACACTCAAGGTCTTTCTTTCTGTGGCTTTCCTTTATTTTCCCAAAGAAAAGTTCATCTTCTCTTCTGAAATAAATTTAGGATGAGCTCTCACTTTTATCTTTATAATAGTCTCATTGCGGTGTGAAATCTTACCTAATGCTTTGTGTCCATTGTCTATGAACTCATTTAGGGGAAGGCTGTCCCCGATAAATGTTTGAGGAACTCAGTTGAACTCAGGTATCTGACTCCAACTTACCTCCAAAGCTCACAGGACAAATCTCCTGTCTCCCTCTATGTATACTGCTTTCCATCATTTTCAATATTAAGCAGATTAATATTAACAAAGTTTGCAGAAGTAACTCTTGCTTATTTGAATTGTAAAATTGTCAAATAGAAGCTTCCTTTGTTCCCTCTCTGGAACACTCTGTCAAAGCAGTGCTCTCTTGCTTTGAAAACAGGAAGGTAGAACATTCCATCAGCATCACAAACTCTCTGTTGATATTTGTAAAATCTGTAGTCTTTCCAGGCCTCTAGGCAAGAGCAAATAGAAATAGTCCGAGGCATTAGACTTGATGATGTTGAATTGGATTCTTATAACTGAGGCTTGATAGCCAAAATGAGTGGTGTGCTGGTTTACAGTGAAAGAGATGCTTGCAGCGTTGTGAACCCATAGACGCCAGCTTGCTGGAATCTTTGAAGACATCTGGATGTTTTGAAAAAAGACAACAATCACATGCATTTTATTATCTTCATAAGTGTATTCTTTTAGAAAGGGAGCCGTGTAATGACAAAGGGTGGGGGTAGCATAAAGGCCGTGGGGTTTGGATTCAGATGGATGGATTTTTTGTTTGTTTTTTTTCCAATTTTTTAATATTTAAATTAATATTTATTGGAGTATAGTTTCTTTACAAAGTTGTGCTAGTGTCTACCATACAACAAAATGAATCAGCCATACAAACGCCTATATCCCCTCCCTTTGGGATTTCTTTCCCTTTCAGGTTACCGCAGTAGAGTTCCCTGTGCCATATGACCCAGCAATTCTACTCCTGGGCATATTCACAGAGAAAACCATAGCTCAAAAAGACACAGGCACCGCAGCATGGCAGCACTGTTTCTGATAGCTAGGACATGGAGGCCGCCTAAACGTCCATCAGCAGAGGAGTGGACTAAGAAGACGTGGTGCATACGTGTGGTGGAGTATTACGCGGGTGGATGGATTTGAATCTGGTTCTGCCAGGGTAGCTTGAGTGTGTTTCTTCCTCTTTGTTTCTACTTCCTCAGTTTTTAAATAGAGGACAAATAATACACATCTCATAGGACCACTGTCATGAATAGATTAAGTGATGCTTGACTCACATCAAGTGGGGCTTCCCTGGAGGTTCACGTGGTAAAGAATCCACCTGCAATACAGGGGACCTGGATCCCATCCTTGCATCAGGAAGATTCCCTGGAGAAAGGCATGACTCCTTGCTCCAGTATTCTCGCCTGGAGAATCCCATGGACAGAGGAGCCAGGTGGGCATGGGGTCACAAAGAGTCGAACACGACTGAGTGATGGAGCATGTCACACATCAAGTGCTAGTAAGCATTAGCTCTTTCTTTTTTGCCCTCCAACCTGCAGTAGCACCAATGCTGTGGTTTATACATGGCTATTTTTGTCCTGCATAGACAAGTCAGTTCTGTAACACCGTGTCATTGTTTCCCTAAAGGATCTCTCTGTGCAGTCATAGTACTTCTTGCCCGATTTCTCCTTAGCAGTATTTATTTCTGGGGTCCAGAAGAGGAAACAAGGTTTTAGAAATAGTTTTCTCTCTGTCTCAATTAGAACACTCACTGTCGAAGAACTCTTAAAATCACTTTGCTTTCTGGGAAAGAAAGAAATCTTTCCAGCAGTCTTATCGCCTAAAAAACAGTGGGGATCATGAATTATTAGAAAAGAATTACCCAAAGAGAGTGCTCTTAAAAACAACTGCCCGCAGAGGACTCTGGCTTATCAACAGGCAAAAAGAAGAGAATCTTTGTACTAAATTTGATCTTGTCACTATAAGCACGCAAATAGCAATGCTCATAATATATTCTGTGGGGATGATGCTGTGAGTGTTGCAGCCATGTAAAAATCTCAAGTAAAAGCTTCTAAGAATGAATGTTATGAACTCTTCAAGAACTCCAGGGACCGTCTATTAGGAAACAGGTAAACAGTGAAATGAAAGCTATTACAAAGAGGGACGCAACAAAGGCAAATGAAGTAAATAATTTTGTTGTGGCCAGTCCACCTTGTGGAAAATACGATGGATGCAAGGCATTTCATTTAGCATGAATGACCACTGTAATTATAATTGGATAATGAATACGGTTTCTTTTGCTGCATAATGCGTTTTAGTGCTTTCCAGAGTTACGAAGGTGCCTTTCTAGCCATGTGAAATTATATGGGCAGACTTATTATCTGGTAAAAAGTAAGTGTTGTTTCAGATTTACTTAGATTTCACTTTAAAGGCTTGTCCACAGTCTGGAAACACATATTAGCAGATAAAGAAGGATCTATACAACATTTTCTACACTTAATAAACCAATATCCAAGCTTACCCTTGATTATATTTTTCTTTGTATGGAAATCTCGATCTTCTTATATAAAATACTTTGGACATTTGGAAGGGGTTTTATGGGAAAATTGTAGTGTTTCCTTCATTAACAATTTTTCAGATACCACAAATAATTATCTTGATATCTGAGCTTAAATTTGATATTCTTTGACAGGCGTGCACACAGGCTGGCTTCTCACTGCCCCCTCTCGTTTTCATGATTCTTCATTTCTAGATCATTAATGGCATTTCTGTGAAAACACGTAGCAAATGAATTCCAGAAGAAATGAGTATTCAGATGATTATTCATCCTTAAGTGACAGACAGACTTGTAAATAATGAAATGAAGAGGGAAATCTCTAATTTCATTTAATGGCAGCTTGGGTTTGATTGAGGTTCCACCCTTTTATCAGAACTCCTAATGAGAAGATGGAAGGATTGAGGCTTCAAGTCCCATATCTCTCTTCAAGATTTAGAGTATGTTGCTGATGATGGAGAGCTAGTTGGTATCTGTGAAGTGTGAACAGAACCATGAGGCTACAGTGGAAGTGATGCAAGGAACGGGATTGTTTGGGAACATTAGGACGTGGAGGTGGGCTGGGAGCTTTAGAAGAACGTGGGCATGCCCCTGGTAGAGATAATCTTCTAGAATCTTCTTTTCTGCCTACAGTAGCTCTCAGCCTTCTCCAGTGGACAGTTATTGAGAATTGGTTTTCAAAAATGCAGCGTTTGCTTTTCTCATGTCACTCTGTGATTTAACTCTCTGGAGCCCAAGTGACAGCAATCAACCTCCTGTGTCACCTCCACTTGTCTTGTTTAATTAGAAGGAAGTGGGAGGAGCTAGTTCTTTGTGGTCCTAGGCATGACTCCAGGTAGAGGGCATGTCAAGGATGACACAGTTGTTCAGTGTTGGAATTAGGTGACCCTGAGTTTGAATCCCAGCTCTTCTATACTACCTCACTGTTACTCTTTGGGCAAATTATAAATTTTATCTCAACCTTTTGTATAAAATGGAGACATTAAAATTTTATAGAGTTCTTATAAAGATAAATAAGTTATGCAAATGTTATGCAGAGTAGGATCTTATTGTTAGTTTTATGTGTGTTTGGTTAATCACCACTCTAACTCTATCTTTAATGAATGGATGCTTGAGTGCATACATGGATGGATGCATTTGTATACTCTGCCTTGAAATCTCTAAAGATTCATTTTATTTAGAATTGCAGTGGACCCTAATGGAATAACTAAAGATTTAATTTAATTATTGCCAGAAGGAAAGCATGGTATGAAATGTAAAGTTGAAGATTGGAATTGTTTTTCTTAATACTTACCATTTTTGTAATTCTTACTTCTTTAGTTTCTTAAAGCCTAAATGTTTCATCATTTTACTTTCTGATGTCTGTAGTTGGTGTGTGCAGTTACTGCTATCTCATAGATTCGTAGAGAGGAAGATAACGTGGGAAACTCACGTCCACTTCTGTTTTGTGTAGCTGTGTACCAAATAGTCAGAAACAATCGGTGCCATGAATTGGACTAGACGAGCAGTATGAGATCATCAAAAGATCCGTAGGTTCATCTGGACCACTTTTCTAGATTCCATATGCGTGTGTTACTATATGATACTTGGTTTTCTCTTTCTAACTTACCTCGGTCTGTATGACAGACTCTGTGAATTGAGAGGCTGGGGTTGACATTTGTCACTGCCGTGTGTGAAAAAGATGGCTAGTGGGAACTTGCTATGAATCCCAGGGGGCTCAGCTTGGTGCTCTGTGATGACCTGGAGGGGTGGGATTGAGGGGTGGGAGGGGGTCCAAGAGAGAGGGGATGGATGCATGCATACAGCTGATTCACTCTGTGGAAAACTAACAGCAAAAACTAACACAACAGTGTAAGCAACTCTACCCCAGTTTAAGAAAATAAGGTCAATACGCTGGTGGGCAGAAGGTCTGAATTCTAATTTTTGTTGTCTTAAAAAAAAAAAATCTTGGATCTCTGTCAAATTATCCAACCCTCTTGAGCCTCAGGTTCTTCATCTGCTTAAGACTGGGTAGTTCCATAAGTGTCTAATTCTCAGATCTGGGAGCAGCATTAGAGGTTAGGGTAGGCTTTGCATCTTGTCTGCTTGGGCTTTAGCTGGCTTCAGTATTTCACAGCTCTGGCACCTTGGCAAAGTACTTCATCTCTATAAGCTGCACCTTTCTCATCTCTGCAGTAGGAAAACTAGAACCCCTTTTAAAAAATTGCCATGAGGAGAAACAAGGCCCTACTGTACAGGACAGGGAACTATATTCAATATCCTGTGATACACCATAATGGGAAAGACTATGAAAAGAATGTATGTATAAGTAAATTGCTTAGTTGAACAACATAAATGAACACCTTATAAATCAACTGTATTCAGTAAAATAAACTGTAAAAAAAAAAGGCCAAGTAAAAAACAAACCAAAGAAAAAAACATGTTAATAAAATGCAAAATAAATATACAAGTAATCGAAATAAATGTGAGTAGATTTAATTTACACATTAGACAGAGATTCCATGTTTGGTAAAGGAAAAAAGCAAGTATTATGCTATTTACAAGAGACATCTCAATCCTATTAAAAAACTTTAGCTGAAGTTCTAAAATAAAAGAACTGGAGATTATGCTACACAAAGAGAAAGGAAGGAAAGCAAACGAACAACAACAATAACCCCACCATCAACAGCAACAGTAAAACAGAAGGATAGCAAAGAAAAATAATTAATACAGCAGTTGCAACATCCAATAATCTAGAAAACAAACAAAACACTAGGAATTATAGAAAGGAAAATATGTCATGTATTATCCCAAATACTGGTAACAATCACTAATATTATTTGCATGTGTTTTTTCAGATTTGCAATTCTATTAAATGTGTTTATTTAAAAAAAAACACAAGTGTTCATGAGGATTAAATGAGGTAATACACATGGAACATAATGTTGGATAGAGTTAAGTGCTCAGTAAATATTAGCAAGTGTTCCAACGGGGCTTATTAAAAAAATAAGCCAAGGATCCCTTTGGAAGTGATAGTTTGGAGGTTTGGGGAAAGCAGTAGACATTGATGTGTCTCTGTGTTACTCACCCAGCAGACAAGTCATCCTCTTCAAAGCTACCAAGTAATCAGAGGGTAATCAGAGAGGAACTTCTCGTCGCCTCTTCAGGAAGAGGTGTGGTCCCTCTCGCTCCCTCTAAGAGCCCGGCCGATGTTTCACAAAGATAACTATTGATGATTCTGCAGTAGCATGGAATTTTCTGGTGCACACAGGTAAGACACAGAAGCATTTTGTTTTGAGAAGCAAATTGGAAGAGGAAATGGCAACCCACTCCAGCATTCTTGCCTGGAGAATTCCATGGACAGAGGAGCCTGGTGGGCTCCATGGAATTGCAAAGAGTTGGACACAACTGAGCAACTAATGCTTGGAGGGCTGATCATGAAACCTTTGATGTGAGGGAGCTATTCCAGAAATCCTTCCAAGAGGCCTGCACTGCTGTAAGTAATGAGTCTTGCTACTCGTATATCTGATGCTTCTGCCACTACACTATTTCTGACAATTTTACCAGCCTAACCTGTAGGATCTCAGTTTAGAAGACCACGAGGGAAACAGAATTTCAGGGTGCAGTGCTCAGGCTAGGCCTCTCAGTAAATTTTCAGTATGGAATCTTTTGTGAATTGCTTTCAGGCGCCACAGATGGTAAATAAGGCAGGGGATACTGAGAGGGCAGCCACCTCCCACCTGTTAGCTCATTCCTTTGATTCGGGTAAGAGCGGGCAGGTACCTGCACTGGTCACTGTGGTGAAATGCATGTCCACTCTGCAGCATTCAGACAGAGCAAAAACATGCAGTGGGAACTGCAGTGATAAAGGTTTCAGTTCAGGTCAGTCCAGTCGCTCAGGCGTGTCCCACTCTTTGCAACCCCACGAACCACAGCATGCCAGGCTGCCCTGTCCATCACCAACTCCTGGAGATTACCCAGACTCATGTCCAGTGAGTCCGTGATGCCATCCAACCATCTCATCTTCTGTCGTCCCCTTCTCCTCCTGCCCTCGATCTTTCTCAGCACTAGGGTCTTTTCCAATGAGACAGCTCTTCACATCAAGTGTCCAAAGTATTGGAGTTTCAGCTTCAACATCAGTCCTTCCAATGAACACCCAGGACTGATCTCCTGTAGGATGGACTGGTTGGATCTCCTTGAAGTCCAAGGGACTCTCTAGAGTCTTCTCCAACACCACAGTTCAAAAGCATCAATTCTTTGGTGCTCAGCTTTCTTCACAGTCCAACTCTCACAACCATACATGACCACTGGAAAAACCATAGCTTTGACTAGACAGACCTCTATTTGCAAAGTAATGTCTCTGCTTTTTAATACACTGTCTAGGTTAGTCATAACTTTGCTTCCAAGGACTAAGCGTCTTTTAATTTCATGGCTGCAATCACCATCTGCAGTGGTGGCCACAAAATGTGTAATCAGGATGAGGTGTGATGACACGATGTTAAGGGTGCAGACAGGGCATTTGGCAGAGTGGCTTGCCTCCAGGGATCCTTGTTCTGTCTCTTCCTCTTCCTTAGTGGGTTCTGCCAGCAGGAACATCTCAGGGTCCTCTCCCTTACTGAATCCTTTGGGATGAAGGCTGTCTGAATCGCCCTTTTATCCTCAGGTTGCAGCACAGATCAGGGATATAGTAGGGATTCAACAAATATTTGTGGCAGAAAGGAGTGAGAGGGCAGAGGAAGGAAGGAGGGAGATGGTAAAAATCAAGATGGTTTGAGCTTTCCTTCAATAAGTGATGATAAGAAGTTTTGTTGGCGGTGGTGGTGGTTCTGCATTGTAGTTTTGGAAAGCGCATAGAGTTGTTTTATCCTATTAAAGGCACAGCGTAATAGAGGACGTTTGGAGTGAATTAAAGTACAGCTCTGCCTATGTGCTTGACACAGTTATTAAAAAACCAGCATCGACTCAGTTTTCCATTCATCAGCTTATAAAGTAGGGCAGATAGTTTCAAATGTGATTTGAGGGTTTCCATTGAAAGGCAAATCTCATCAAGAACAGAAACCTTAGCCTTGGATGAATTTATTAGGGGGCTTCATCATGCTCTGCATGGTACCACATATTTTTATTTTTTTTTATTTTTTATTTTTTTGGTACCACATATTTTTAAGTTAAAAAAAAAAAAGATTCGTGATGGAGACAGTGATCAACAGTTATTAATTGAAGCCCCAAATAGTGGAACATTCCAAGTACCAGTTTTTAGTGTTCTCACTGGGGTGATTTAATAAATTGTCATCCAGCAAAAAATACATCATAGAAGAGGAAACAGTCATCAGTGAGCCATCGCAGGGTGAAGACACCCTGGCTGCAGAGTAGAAGTATTACGTGCTTTATTTCCTGATACATTAATGCACCTAAGAAATACCGTCCAGGATGTACTCCATTTTCATTTCTGTTTTCAAAGCTTGCCAGTGGCATACAGATAACTCAGGTCTTATCGGACCCCTTCTAAGTGGTCTGAATACCTGTGTTGAATCCTCCGCCTCTTTCCTTAAACTGAATCCTGACTTTCCAGTTAGAGCTGACGATGAATTCCACTCACCTAATCGGGCTGAAACTCTCTCCCTCTCAAGACTGTGATATTTCTACTTGATCTATTATTTGTAATTCATTGGCTTTGACCAAACAATTAGCATGGTGAATATGAGGGTGCTGTTTAACTAATCCGAGGCATGGTTACGTTTCTTTAGCCATTCCTTTCTGAATTCAAAAATGGAGAACTGCTGCTGTGAATTTCAATCAGCTCAGCCCAGTTAAGAGAACAGTTCTTCATTGCTCCTGGTGCCTGCTGAGGTCTGATTCTGAGGTGCTTTTTTCCTGAAGGTAGTTTGCTGTCTTGCAGTCAGAGGTGTTCCTTGATACCACATCAGATTCACATGCCCTCACTCATCGGGTATACATCACCACCACGGAATGCACTGATGTGGATTAAAGACCTATAACATCATCTAATAATGCCTTTCTAATGGAGATAGGCATCATTCTGGTAATGCAATTTTGGTCCTTAGAGACATGGTATGCTAGTTCAAAATTTGATTTTACTCTTTGTGTAAAAGCCATCTTTATTGAAAGAGAGGGAGGAAAAGTCTCAGAGTGGCAAAGTATTGAAGTCTTTTCACGTCAGATTCCACAGTAGATTCAGATCCTGAGCTAAGGCCAAAAAAGGTTAGTAATCCTAATAATCTTGCTGCACCTTCAGAAATGAACTAATCAGTATGTCAGAATCTGCCTACATTCCTATGAGTTAGGATGCTACAGGTCAGCAACATAAGTATTTCTTCCCTGTCTAAAATCTTAAAATGTATCTGGTGAGGAGAGAAGCGCAGGAAGAAACCCAGCTATTAAAAATTAGAAAGCTGATGACTATTAACACTTTTAATAACTAGCAGAAAAAATAGGCATAAAGATGTAAGCATGGTTTTTGTTTTCTAGTAGTGAGATGTCACTACAGTATAGATAAAAAGCATGTAATTAAAGAAATGAAGTTGTTAAATATAGTCTTGTGAACATAGAGGACTTGTACTTCCATAAAACTGTCTAGAATATATAGGTGATTTCCTTAAAATTAAAGCAATCTTAAGCAGCACTCTCTGGATGTTTATAATTTTTTAAAAGTTTAGTATCCTAACAGGCTTCTCTGGTGTCTCAGAAGTAAAGAATCTGTCGGCAATGCAGGAGATACAGGTTCAATCTCTGGGGTGGGAAATCTCCTGGAGAAGGAAGTGGCAACCCACTCCAGTATTCTTGTCTGGGGAATCCTAAGGACAGAGGAGCCTGGTGGGCTACAGTTCGTGGGCTCAAAGAGTCAGACACAACTTAGCAACTAAACCACCACATCCTAGAGATAGCTGTATGGGTTCCACCTGCAGTATTCTCAATTCAAAGAGGATGCCTGCTGGCTGGTTGAAAATTATGTGTACATGGGTGTGTGCACAGCCTAGTGTTATTGGTAAAGCTTAATTTTAGATATTTAATTTACTTTTTGACAAATTCTAGTCTAATATCCCTTATGGCAGAAAGTGAAGAAGAACTAAAGAGCCTCTTGATGAAAGTGAAAGAGGAGAGTGAAAAAGTTGGCTTAAAGCTCAACATTCAGAAAACAAAGATCATGGCATCTGGTCCGATCACTTCATGGGAAATAGATGGGGAAAGAGTGGAAATAATGTCAGACTTTATTTTTGGGGCTTCAAAATCACTGCAGATGGTGATTGCAGCCATGAAATTAAAAGACGTTTACTCCTTGGAAGGAAAGTTATGACCAACAAAGATAGCATATTCAAAAGCAGAGACGTTAATTCGTCAATAAAGGTCTGTCTAGTCAAGGCTATGGTTTTCCAGTGGTCATGTATGGATGTGAGAGTTGGACTGTGAAGAAAGCTGAGTGCTGAAGAATTGATGCTTTTGAACTGTGGTGTTGGAGAAGACTCTTGAGAGTCCCTTGGACTGCAAGGAGATCCAACCAGTCCATTCTAAAAGAGATCAGTCCTGTGTGTTCATTGGAAGGACTGATATTGAAGCTGAAACCCTAGTATTTTGGCCGCCTGATGCGAAGAGCTGACTCATTTGGAAAGAACCTGATGTTGGGAAAGATTGAAGGCAGGAGGAGAAGGGGACGACAGAGGATGAGATTGTTAGATGGCATCACTTACTCTTATGAACATGAGTTTGGGTAAACTCCAGGAGTTGGTGATGGACAGGGAGGCCTGGCGTGCTGTGGTTCATGGGGTTGCAAAGAGTCGGACACGACTGAGTGACTGAACTGGGACTGAGACTGAGTCTAATTTGCCAGATTCCCTGCTGTCTTTCCCTAAATTCACCTGCAAGTAGTGCTCTATTAATTTTAAAAAGCTAGTGATAAAATTATATTGCTAAAAGTATTGTAGCTTTAAAAATGGAATCAGAGCTTGAGCTTGGTCTGGGGACCACACAGGTTTCTTGGAGAAAATCCATTTTCAACCCAATATGTTGTGTGTGCTCTACACTGCAGGGGTACACTGAAGCTTAGAGGCAGTCATAGGAAATGATTAAACTAGTCCTGGAAGCGAACTCCCTAGGATTCAGATCCCCTCTCTTCCTTGTACTTGGTTGCCTTAGATAAGTTGCTTCTCTCTCTCTTGGCCTTAGTTTTCTCAGCTTGAGCATGGAGATAAGGTTTACTGCATAAGTTGTTGGGAGGATTAAATGAATTGGTTGAGTATGCTCGGAACAGTACCTGGCATGTAGTTTATACCCATTAAAGTAAGGACTGTGATGATTACTTACGAATAATGCTTTACTAGCTAAATTCCTCTGTCTTAGTAAATGACGTGAACTCTGTCTTCTAAGCGATAAACCCCCTCAAAATACACAGACCCTCTTACTCAACGGGAAGCCTAAAGCCGTAACTATTTTACAGTGTTCTTTTTAAAGCATTTTTACGAGGAAGCTCTGTTGCTAGTTTTCTGATTCTCTGAGAGCAGGGTTCATATCATATTCATCTTGAAATGTCTCCACATCTCCTAACAGAGTACTGAAGTGAGGAATAAATGCTTGAATGATTCCTTCTTCGGGTTTGTAGCCTTGTGGATAGGAGGTATTATTACTAGGGTACCTCAATTTTGAAAAAGGAGATAGGCGAATTAATGTACCTGCACAGACCCAGAAATTATAAAATAAAAGCAAAGTATGAAAGATGCTTCTCAGAACTAATGTATAACACGAGCTCATATTAGAGGAAAGTGGTGATTATAGAAATAGTAAACTTGCAATCCTTTTTTAGGAAATAAAGCACATAATGGAATTTTGTAGGAAAAAAAAAAAATCTCTTCCTATGTTATACGCACAGATCAGCAGAATAATGAAACCTCTGTGTAGTCTCCTCGGCTCTCTTTCTTGGAATGTGTATGTCCTCTGTGTGTGTGTGTTCAACTGGCCTATGACTTTGTCATTTTGTAAGCAGAACAGTACTCTTGCCTGGAAAATCCCATGGACGGAGGAGCCTGGTAGGCTGCAGTCCATGGAGTCGAACAGAGTCGGACATGACTGAAGCGACTTAGCAGCAGTAGCAGCAAGCAGAACAGGAGGCAAGAGGCTCTCCTTTGCCTTGAGAGTTATACTTAGATCTTTCAGGAAATTAGTGTTTTCAGCATGAAACATATATCCTTGCCTCAAAAATTAATTTAAAAAATAAGTAAATGAGAACAATCAGAGAAAAGCAAACTGGGTGGGTGGAGGTAGCGGGGGGTAGGGGGGAGATGGGAACGGACAGGTGCTTAGCTGATTAAAATGAAAAGTAAAACCACGGCCAATGCTCCTGGATAAACGTCGATCTGCATTATTAAATGAAACGGGTAAAATATAGACTGTCAGAAGCGTTTTTCTTTCAGAGACATGGGGAGAATTGAAATGCACTTTCAAAGGAGAAGTCTTTCTCAATGTTTCCTCAATCATTTTCTGTTTGAAGCTTGAATTACAGGGCTGCTTGCTACCTAATGCTTTCAGTTTAGAATCACATCACAAAGGACAGGGGGAGATGCAGATGCTCAGAACAGCGGCTGGAGCATTGGTGTTTATTCAGTGGGGAGTTCCTGCTGCACGATTCCCTTTTGCAACGTTTTCATTTTTTAGTGCTTTTGCCTCCTGATTTCGGACACCGTCTTCTCATAGAGTGATCGCTATGATGCTGCAATTGCCAGAGCAGTTTAAGACCTTTAGGAAATAACGTGATCTGAAATAAAGGAACTGGTTACTCCCACCTCTTTCTCTGGATCTGGCAATATGGGTGGCTAGCAGCTTCCTAAGTGGTTCATGTCCTCATCAAAGAAACCTGTAGTTAAGATATAGTCATGTGGCCAGATAAATACACATCTAAACAGGTAGATGTGTACACAGGCTTATTCATACACATGGACACTCACGTATATACGTACACATATATACACACACATGCACACACATAAGTGTTGTAGTTACTCTTGCCGAAGAACTTGTTATTCAGCCCAGACACCACATGCTTTCTGAACACGTGCTCAGCCTAATGGTGCAGGTGTGCCAGGGACTCAACCGCTGTCTCAAACTGTTTGCAGTCTGGTGGTGGATGGTCAGGGGGCCAGGCTGTGATGGCTGAGGAGGTACACAGAGGCCTGGGGGCAGAGGAGAAGCGGGGCTCATCTCCCCTCTGGGAAGGCTCCACAAGGACTAACCTTTGAGCTGATCTTTGATGAATAAACAGGAATTTAGTTAAGCAGATAAGCGCTTTGAGGTCTACCAGGCAAAGTAAGTGAGCACTTTGGGGCTAAGTTTATACGAAAATGAGTATGATTTCTTTTATTTCTAAAAAGTTCAGCTGTCCTTTGAATGCACTGCCCCAAGGAAAGGGAGTCAGGGAGCTAAGCCATAGTTGCGCACAGTAAAGATTATATGTGCTATGCCATATATGTATATGCACATATATGTGTAATGTAGATACATTTGAGTACATGTACTACACATGTTTATAAAGTCTTTTTACACTCCCCCCCCAACCCCTTTTTACCTCCTAGCAGCTCAACGAGTTAGAGGGATAGGGTCATTATTTTCCAGATGAGGGAAGGGAGGCCCATAGAAGTTCTGCTTCTTGCACGGGCTCTCGTGGCCCAGTTTCCCTCGCAGGACATTCTTGGGACCAGCCACCTTTCCCCAGGTGTGTGCTGCCTGCTGCCACCCCGAGGCGGGATGGCAGGTTCCAGGTTCCCTCTCGGATCCCAGGCTTCCCCCGACATCAGTACCATTCAATGGATTCCCTGGCTCCATCACTCTCACTTCACGCTGGATCGACAGACTGTTTACCTGTCCCAAGAAGCCCATAAGATTTGAGCAGAAATGTTGACTTCCTTGTAGCTCTGCCAAAGCGGCTCCCTTCTCCCCCCGCCCCAGGAATTTCTCCAAATCTCTTCATGCTGCTCCTTCATTTCCGTACTTGAAAGTGTTTCTGCCAGACAGACATCAGACTTCGTCCATTCCGGCTCTGACTCTGCAGGGATGGGTAGGTTTCTTTCTTTCTAAAGTTTGACTTGTCTCTCTTGGGATGTGGACCTGTACCCACCTGGGTGAAACAACTGTGTTTCTCCTCATTTTTATAGGTGAGACAGGGTGAACATTCGACTGCTTGAAATTAAGTCCAAAATCAGGAAGCACGAAGGAGAAAGACATCCTAACCTATCAGGTTTAGAAATGATATCACACAGCCCGAAACCTGACTCCCAATAAAGACAGTCTTCACACATAGAATCCATACTATGTGACAAGTAATTTGTAAAGGCTAGGAGAAAAAAAGAAAAAAAAAAGAAGTGGTTCAAGAGAAGAAAATTGAAAGGTGCTAGGTGCAGTGTTTCTAGACTGCCTGCTCTTGGGTTCTGAGATACTCGTGAGAAATTTTTTAAAATGAATGAAGAATGTTCTTTTCTCTCCTTTATATTTCTACAGTGTGATGTTTCTGACTGTGAAAAAAAATGCAGAAGAGCAATTACTCCTCTGCTTTAATTACTCAGCTAATTATCACGATAACCTTGTCACATCATCACAATTCCCCAAACAGAAAATGCCAGCTCCGAATTGCACCAATGTTTGGTAATTTTACCTTGTTAACGGCTTGGTGTCAGTGAGGGGAGCACTAAATTTTTTTCCCCGTTACCTTGCGGTTGCACAGTGGCTATGTCTTTGCCTCCAAAGCTGCTATTACATTCTGCCTAGCGTCCTCCTGCTCCACCACTCTGTGATTCCAGTGTGGCTTTTTAACATCTCCTCATCGTTTCAGAAGCCATCTCCCGAGAAGTATGTAATTCTCCCCTGGCTGTGGATGGTAATAGGAGCTGCGCGTGTCTGGAGAGGGGAGCGCACAGCCTGGGGTGAGAAAGTAGCTATTTATCAAGGTATCTTACAATCTCAGTTTATGTTGTTGTAAAACGTTACCGTGCATGTTCTGCAAGATTCTATCCGCTAGGAATTTGTCAGCCATTGTCAACACACCATAAGGAATAAGGATGCAGTTTCTTCAAGTCAACGGAATTTTTATTCTGCATTTCTTTGCCCTCATTTTCAAAGAGACTGACTGCGAGGGATGCTTGCTTAATGGTGCCATCTGTGAGATTATGTATTGTGCAGAATGGGTGCTGGAAATATACTAGAATGCTCCCAGAGCCCCGGCAGGTAGAAGACAAGGCATCCTGATATATGGTCCTTGCCTTCGTGGAAATTCTCCTTCTATTATTACAGTGGGTGACATTGTTGACAACGAGTAAAGTTGCAGAAAGGCTGCCTAGTATTCAGTGATAAAGTGGGGATGAGATCACGTAGAATCACAGCAGAACCTTTCCAAACAGAATGGTAAATGTCCCCTGTTGTACAATGAATAGTAATGTGGCCCTGAGAATCATTCGTTCTTTATGACAGCCCCAGACTTGAGTAAAAGTACCGTTGTTTCCACTGTGGTTCTTGTTTTCTCTGTATTAGCTGTTGCTTGTTTGGCGTTAGTGCCCCTATGATCCCAGTGCTGAGCTTCACCTCTATGGGACCCTTCTATGGCCATGCTTCTTTTCCGTCCTCAAGCTACCTTACCAATACAACCTGTCTCAAGAAAAGCTGGAACTCACTTCCACTACACTGAACATGAGAGACACCGATGCTCAGCATTCATTTCCTGAAAGGCTTTGCATTTTCAGACTGTAAGTAAAGCCTTGGACTAAATGCAGGTCGTTTCTGAAATGGAAGGGTTGGAGCAGCTACTGAACAACTGGGGAAGAGTGTTCATGGGAAGAAAGGTATCATCTGCTTCTGAAAGTTCCACACAGCTGGCCAGCTTGTTGAGTCCCACTGACTCAGGTCTCCAAAGGGATATTTCTGAAATGCAAGCCAAAAGAAATTGGAATGTAACATATACAAGGTAAATATTCTGTGTGATTCTTGGACTTGCCACGGAGGATGTGTGGCAGTTGGCATCAAGAGGACCAAGTTTGAGTGTGATCTCTACCATTTTTTGTCTAGGAGGCAGGTTATTGGCTTTCTGGAAATCCAGTCTCCTCCTCTGTAAACTGACATTAATAATACCAAGTCATGCCTTGTTTTGAGAGTCAGATGAGGTGATACAAGGATCTGAGAGAGAGAGTAAATGGGTATATAATGTCAGCTACTTGAGGCTAGTTCCCAATTCCCATCCTTACTCCACCTTTTTTCTAAATCAAGATGCAGGCTCTCTAATTTATGTCACAATTATCATAATGATTGTGATACTTAGAGGCATCAATTATTTTCCTATTCTTTAGGACATTCTTTGGGCAACAACAGGTCAATAACAGGAAAGAATGGCATTGCATGATTGTGTCATGTTCTTCAAAATGAAATCTACTGAAGGTTGAACAGTATAAACAACAAGGAACATAAGCGGTCAGAGTGACCCAGGGGAAATGGCCCAATGAAATTAAACAAAGGAAATTTTATACTGTGAGGAAAAATCAATGGATTGTAATAGAACCCGGCAAGAAGAGACAAAGCTCTTGAGTCCCAGAGACCCAGAGGTGATTGAGAAGGTGTGTGTGGACTAGAACTCCAGCTTCTTGTTTTGCTTTCTGAAGGTGGTTTCCACTGTGTTAAGTATAAAGATAATAAGACATCTATTTTTTAATTTGTTTTCTTTTTCTTAAGTGAGTTTTGATAGCTTGATGCATCTATAGGACATCAGGTCTTTAAGAGAAACACATGTCATTGTTTTTGAGAATTATGGTTTTTTGGACTTTGTTGCCTTACTCAATGTATCTACCACAGAAGCTTCATGAAATATGAATTATCACAGTTACACCCAAGTAATATCACCACCGTTACCTCTGTCACCAAGGCTATACAATCAGAAAGTCATGAATTTGGAACGGGACCAGCTCTATGTGACTGCAGGCTATGCTGTTTAACAAATGCCAGATGAATTAAATGTCACCCCCCTCCCTGCCAGGGGCAATTCTTTTGTGACTGACATGGTTCAAATTTTCTGTTAGCTCCAAACCCCAGTACTCTATATGACCTTGAGAAAGAAAAACAACAGAGTGATTTGGACTTCTCTCTGAAAAATATGGACTGTTATATACATTTATTCCTAGGTGGAGGATGTGTCTGACATTTGTATATTACTTCATAGATGATGGTTGACTCTAGATCTCAGTGAAGATGCTAGAGTTAAAAGGAAGACAGTGTTGATGCAGGTAAAAATCTGAACATGATAAAGTCCTTAAAAAAGGTATTTCTACGTTTGACACTAGAATAGACAGCTGGAAGTCTGGCCATTGATTTCTTTCCTTCAACTGCTGCGTAAGATGATGTAATCAAGGGCAGTATCAGGTAGGCAGGAGCTCAGTCTTCAGTGCAGTTTTCAATACGTGCATGGTTGAAAACCAAAGTGGTACTTGGCAGTCTGCACTTTTCTGCCTTTTTATGGAGAATATTATAACCAAATGACTTTCTTTTCATGTCTCATGAATTGATGTGATTGATGACTATGCATTGTGTGAGTTGGATGGATAGGTTTAGAAGCTTTAGTGATTTTTTTTTTTTTTTTAGACCTTTGGTGAGTACCAATTTAGGAGTATTAAAATGAACACTGGTTTCCCTCATTTTTATACAAAATGATTATCTTAGAAGATGTAGGATAATCAGAAATTCAACAACGAAAACCATCACTAATGACCTGGTTTAGAAACATGCTTAGGTAATTAAGAGCCGAAATCATTACATGTCCATTGGGCCGACCATGACCGTTTGAAATGCGCTTATGGAAGACCTATGTGAAGACATTTTGACTTTGGCAAAAAGGGCTAGTTTTCTGAGTGTCCTTTTAGACTCACAAATAACAAAAAAAGTAAGTATTTGTGAGTAACATTCTGCAATATGAACAATTTCTGAGTCTTTTGTAGGCATGGTTAACACTATCACGGAAAAATATTACTAAACTATTGTGATTGAAACAAATGATATCTAATTTACTGTAACAGTTCTAGATCTGCGAATCAACTTCATCTATATGATGAGCATTATAATAGTGCTGATCTCAAAGGTTTTTGTAGTGATCAGGTATGAGAGTCTATCAAAAAAATGATTTGCAAGTTGACGAGTATTATTCACGCGTAAGTCCTAGCGGTGTCTGTTATTCTGATTCTATGGGATAGTTTGTACATTAAGACATATTTCATGTGGCTTATCTTGTCCTGTCTTATGATTGCATAATAATACCCATTTACATTTATTTCCTTTTGTTTCATGAAATTGTTCTCCTCATATTTCCTGTATAGTCATGAATTAGTTCTCGATTGCATTCCTGGTCTTACCAGAAAGCAAACAATTTAATTTTATGATTCAATCAAGTCTTTGGGAATTTAAAATATTACTTCCTCTATATGAAAAAGAATACAAACTCCTGAATCACTGGGTTCCAACCAATTTATATGATATTGAAAGGGAAATTGTTGAAGTTTCTCTGATTGTCTCATAGTATGAAGGAGATAATATATTTATCATATGAATCCTGGTTTTATCTCGTTTCTGTCTCACCATTTCTACAACAGCAGGAAAAGAGTCGCGGGGTTATGAACTATACCAGTTTTAGGAACAGAATTTATAAGATGTTATATAGACCATCCAAGGTACAATGCTACGGAAATCCTGACGGCTTATTTTATACTAGATTTCCATTTCTGTCATTTCCATTTCTTTCAGGAATCTTAGGAAAAATGAAATGAAATGCCCTACTTTAAACACTGTTTTGTTTTTATTTTTATTGAGATGAAGATAACAAAATTCTTCCAGACCCAAATGACGTGCAGTCCGCAATGTCAGACAGTTGTTTTTGCAAACGAGAAGTGATATTAATATTCCCAGGTTGTATGGAGTCATAAAAATAGCTTTTGTCATAATGTCACTCGCGTGCTATTACTTTTCTCATAAGAAATCTGACATATCCATTTTCAGTTAAAATGTGGAAATGAGACAAGGGAATCTGCAATTGTTTTAATGGGCTGGGTGTAAAAATAATGACCTTGATGGAGCATTTGCAGTGTTATGTAACATCTGGAACCCCGATAGTTTCTTAATCTGATAAATAGGAATGTCAGCATTTCTCCTGTACTTGCACAGTTAGTGACCAAATTTATTATTTTTTAAAATTTTCAAATGATTTCAGGAGCCAAACTCACAAGAGTTATGTTAAGATGTATATGCTTGAGGGTCTTTGTGCTCAAGTTCTTAGTTTTAAAATACATGTTGTTAGCTTTAAAAAAAGAATTACTATTTTGGGTTGTCATGCTGCAAAGACACTCGGAAATAGCATAAAAAGGTCCTAGATTGAAAGAGCTGTTGCAAATCATGAGGGAAAATGTACTTGACGTGTGACACTGATGTATTCCTACTTATTGAATCCATGGGGCCTTGGGAAGGTTTAGAACCTGTAATGAAATTTGTTCTAATATGCCTAGCGACAGGCCATATCTTAAGGGAGAAAAGCCGTTGCTTTGTTAGTCCTCCAGACAGAAACTTCAGTGCTTTCAGTAGAGAATGAGTAAGCAAAATGCATCGTTTCTTGTACGATTCTCCCATAGCTCCCATCATTAGCAGAAGAAAGATGGGTCTCTGCTCTGTCGGATCTAGGCCATGCCGACAGATAAACCAGTGGAGGAAAACAACCAGTTCAGGGAAATTTGCTGCTATGCCAGCAGCAGTCTTCTCATGAATTATCCTGATGATTCTTACAATGCAGATTGGAAGACAAAGTTGAATGTACCTGGACAGAGATCCACTTTCCTATTGGCAGTTGCCCAGGTCACTCTGGTTGAGGGCCCAAGCGAGAGCACATGAGGCAAGAAAGAGTAGTCTCTAGATGGATTAGAGGGAAAAAAAATCAAAGGACTGTGGCCTTAAGTCCCCTGATGAGCCACTCACTCCTGGTCAGGGAAGATGAGATTCACTGAATGAATACCGCGCATTGTTACTACATTCAAGACTGAAGTTGGGGCAATTTTCCAAGAATGAAATTACTTTGTAGAGGTATCTAGAGGATCGTTTTGGTTTTTAAACCCATCAGATAGCTCCTGGCAGTTTCTCAAGTCTAATCCTAAAGAAACCATCCTTACTACTACCATGAGTGTGTGTGTGTGTTTGTGTGTGTGTGTGTGTGTGTGTAAGATGGAGATTTCTGCTGCTATTTTGGTGAAAGCATTTGGGAAAATGCAATATTTAGAATTGTTCCATAGCTGATTCAGATATGTATGGTAGACTCTTCAGGGTTTATATTCCTGGCTTCGTTGCAGGGAGAAAAAATGTCATCCGGTGACTGAAAAACAGTTTCAGCGTTGCATCCTATCAAATCTTTGGCATGACTAAAAAGGAACAGACCCCTTCAGTATATCAGCTTCCCAGGAATGAAGCAAGCGTAAATATGTTTCAGTTTGGTCGTTTGTGAATTAGTCAGGATGAAAAAACAGTCTGTTTCTGCCAGATGAAGGGTAATACAGTACAGAACTTTCAACAGTGTTAGCATTTGTGTTGGTCTAAAAGTAATGAAAATAGTTTCCACAGGTCACCAAAATTTCTCATGATTCAACCAGTATCACTGAAAGTTGGAAGAAGGACACATCTCTTAGAATCTATTTAAATGAAAACTGTGTTGATGCCCTGCTCAGGGGTAATCTTTTTCAGAGGAACTGGGGAAGGTGTGTGCTCACACATGTATCAATCGGGAGCAGGATAGTAGATTTGAGCTTTGCAGAAGTGGCTGCAACCAGCCCAGGTTAGCTGCCATGTTTGATAACGTCCCCTCAGAACCACTTGGGCACCTGGGCAATGTCTTGAACATCATGGTATTCCCGTCACTGGCATGGTGCTTTCACATAACAGAAACGCCAAAAGTATTTGGCGCTTCTTTCCACATACGTCTTAGACCGAAATGGAACTTTCTAGGAAGAGATACACCGTGTCTATGTCATAGGTATGTTTGCCTTGCTGCCGTATTATATGGATTGAGGGCATGGATTCCAGAACCAGTCTCAGCTCACCATCTTGGCTTATACGTTGGCTCTGTCACTAATTAACCTAGGAGCTGGGCACAGCCCTTTATCTCTCTGCCTCAGTACCTTTCTCTGTATCATACAGACAGTAACAGCACCTGCTTGCACGGTTGTTGGGAGAATTGAAGGACGTACGATCTGTAAAGTGCTTGGGATGGAGTCTACCTCTGGCAGAGGACTTTTCAGTAGATTTTGTTTTCCTAAAACAATCAAGGGAACTGATCAAGCAGCCAGTCAAGTTCTATGAGCAGCATGACCTGCCCTTCTTCTAGCAGGCGGGCTGCAGAAGGCTTGCACAGCTCCTCTGTAGAGCAAGGGGTCTTCCTACTTATTTAGAGAGTCGTCAGCTCTGTTCTCCTCATGGCGGGTCCATTGAAACTTTGCCCCTTTTCTTGTTTCATCAGGGGACAAATAAAGACAAAGAAGTGAGAGAGCAGCAAACACCATCTCCATTCACAGAACCTCACTGACTTGGGGAAGGGGGTACTGGGGGAGGAAAGTGGGTCTTTGAGGCAGAGCAGACAGTTTTTGTTCCAGGTCATCCCTAGGCTGATCACTCGGCTTCCGGTTAATGGGCAATGGAAAGGGTTATCGTAAGGAGGATGAGTGCTGAGATTCAGATGTCTGCAGCTTGGGACTGACATCCACTACTGTATACCGCATGGGTAACTAACTGGGACCTGCTGTCTCGCACAGGAAACGCTACTCAATATTTTGTGGCATCGTATTTGAGAAGAGACTCTGAAAAAGAATGAATCCGTATATACATATAACTGAGTCACCTTACTGTACACCCCAAACTAACAGTGCTGGAAATCAACTGCGTGAAAGGAAACATGTGAGTCTCTCAGTCATGTCTGACTCTTTGAGACCCCATGGTCTGTAGCCCGCCAGGCTCCTGTGTCCATGGGATTCTCCAGGAAAGAGTACTGGAGTGGGTTGCCTTTCCCTTCTCCAGGGGATCTTCCCAACCCAGAGATCGAACCCAGGTCTCCTGCATTGCAGGCAGATTCTTTACCATCTGAGCCACACTGGCTGTAAAAAATCAACTATAATCTAATAGAATTTTTAAAAAATGATTGAACAACTTTAACTACGTGTGAGGGAGACCTTAGCACTGCTAAGTATTATTTCCAACTGAATTTAATTTTCCTTCTTCTTATGATTTAGATGTGGACTTTTTCTTAAAAATGTTCTCAAGTATCAATTTACATTCCCACCAGCAATACAAGAGGGTTTCCTTTTCTTCACATTTTCTCCAGCATTTATTGCTTGTAGATTTTTTGATGATGACCATTCTGACTGGTGTGACGTGATACCTCCTTGTAGTTTTGATTTGCCCTATTCTAGTAATGAGTGACGTTGAGCATCTTTTCATGTGTTAATCGTCCATCTGTAAAATAGATAGCTAGTGGTAAGTGGCTGTGTAACACTGGGAGCTCAACTTGGTGACAACCTAAACTGTGGAATGGGGGGGTCGGGAGGCTCAAGAGAGAGGGAGAGGCAGGGAAGTATACATATATATGTATACTTATAGTTGATTCTCATTGTTGTACAGCAGAAACCAGCCAAACACGGTAAAGCAACTATCCCCCAATTTAAAATAAAAAAAAGAACAAGAAAAAAAAAAAAGTATCTTCATGTTCAGGAAGCTTGGAGCGACTCTGGATCAAATGGCACACAGGATGATAATTGAGCTTCACGCTTGGTTTACCTGTCATTTCTTTTGTCTTTATTTGCATGAACCTCCTCAGGGATCCGCTGTCCTGATCCTGCCATCCAGCACCCACTCCCCACCAGTTAATGAAGGTTTCCCATCGTAGGCTCTGCCTTGGCTACTTCCTCCTCTTCTCCTTATCTCTCCCCTCTTAGTTACTTGACTTTTGAAACCCATTTTCTTTGTAACATGGAGAAGCCTCGAATCACTTCTGAGGTTAATGGCATGGTCTGTGTGTCCAGCACCGTGCCAGCTGTATGTTAGCCACTTCTCTCTGCTTCTCCTTCTTTCCATCCCTTCCCGTCTCCTCTTGTTCTACTGTCTTATGGATTTGCAGCTCAATTTTTGATCTTAGAAATTCCAGCCATGACACCAATCGATAAGCGAACCCCATCATGATAAGTCTTAACATTGTGATGTGAATTTCCTAGCAACCACAACCCTTCACTGAGAAGAAGGGCTTGTATTCATGAGGCACCTTTGGGACATGGTGACGAACTACTGAGGGCTTTACAAGGGGACAAGGAAGGCACTTCAGCTACTAGAAGAGGTTATCATTTTGCCTCTGGGCACAGTTCTTGATTTCCTCTAGAAAGAAAAGAGGAGCTGTGTCTGCCCAAAGCAGCTCTGCCGTTATCTCACTTCCTTGGCAGCTGAGCATCTATTGTTAAGGAGACCCTTGTTAGCGCAGGTTTCCTTTTGTGAGCCTGGGGAGGTGAGAAGGGCACAACTGGGCTCCTCTGTTTCTTGAATTGAGCAAGAAATGGCACCAGGGGCAACAGGGAGCGTGGAACCCAGGCCTCTGTGCCAGGACTGTGGGCTGGAGCAGGGCAAGGTTAGCAGGAAGAAGAGATCATTTCCTGCGGCCAGCACCACCCTGGATGCCCTGAGCTCAGCCCTGAGGGACAAATGCTGGAGACAAGGACCCAGGAGGAACCAGGACAATAGCGAGTGCTCTTTAGCGTTCTCATAAAATTCTGCAGAGATTCACAATCAGGAGTGTGTTTTGAGAGTTTCCGATGAGGTTTGTTTAGTCTATGAGCCCTTTGGTTATAACAGTTTATTTTGGTCTTATCAGAGCTACTGAAAAATACATTTATCTTGCTGAACACCAATGAGACAATGGCAGGATACCAATCCTGAAATAAGGTTTTTTAAAGCATCTTTTTTTTTTTTTTTTCCTGTCTCTTTGGAAGGATTTTGCATTAGCAATGAAAATCATCACAAGTGCTGCCATTACCAAGATGTTTTCTTTGAAAAGTTTTGGCCAGTTCAGTTTGGGGATCATGCTAATGAAATGTGACAGAGAGTCTTAGTGGCATTGATGGGATGTTGGTATGTTCATTTAATCTATTCTTTTTAAACAGGCTTTCTCCAAACGGACATATCATCTTTCAACCTTAGGAAAAAAATCAAGAAGAGAAAGTGACAAGCTTTCACACTATTTAAGACTATGTATCACCTCCTTCCTCATTCTCTAGTTTCCGGTATCGCCAGTCATCACCCAGGAGAGTCAAGTCACCGTTTTTGTCCCAGATTATACCTCGGCTCTTTCAAAGACTTTCTCTCATTCCAAAGCCAAGTTTGTGTTGACTATTGAAGGTGAAAGCCCTTGGTTTTGTAGGTTTCAAATTCCAACTCCAGGTTGTAATCTGTATGAGGATATTCTGAATAGTTAAGTGGACACATACAAAAACTGAACGTGTAACAACTGAACTCTTTTCATTTTGGGCATTAGAATTCATAGTTGTACTTTCTTACCTCAGCCTGACCACAGTATTGGAAGCAGCTAAATGAGCTTGCATTTAGAGGTTTTGTGTGTGTATGTGTGTGTGTTTTAGCATCACATAGATGTGCTTTAATTTACCCATTTAATGAAAGAGCCAAGAGCGAAGCGCATGGTTTAAAGGAATTCTTTATGTTTGTGTTTTCCTTTAATTTTTTATCATTTCCTTGAAAACTGTCCCAGTGTCTTAATATATACCATTATACTTATTGCAGTCTGCAATGAATCAAGAGTTTAGATTTTAAAGTGTTTGTGGCTTCAAGTGTTTGTAAGAACCATCTCTTAGGAAAATACCTGTTTATGGTCCTCAGTGGTACTGGGTTTGGGTGGTGTAAGGTGATTACAATGTATCTTTGGCCCCGCTGACATCCTAAGGATTTGGATCTCAGGGCTTTTCTTCATCTGATTTCAAGGCTGAAATTTAAAATGGATATATTCTTATTTTATCACAAAATGCTTTCTGCTAAGGTTTTTTTCCTCTGGAAGAGTACAAGATTTTAAGAGCCAGTGATGTTAGCTTTAGGTTGGCTATAACGCGTTTGGGCCTCCCAAGTGGTGCTAGTGGCAAAGAACTCACCTGCCAATGTAAGAGACATGGGTTTGACCCCTGGGTCTGGAAGACCCCCTGGAGGAGGTCATGACAGACCACTCCAGTATTCTTGCCTGGAGAATCCCATGGACAGAGGAGCCTGGTGGGCTACAGTCCATAGCGTTGCAAACAGTTGACACAACTAAAGCAACTTAGCATGCTCAAACATCTGATGCATTTATATTTG
This sequence comes from Ovis aries, assembly GCF_016772045.2. NCBI lineage: Eukaryota > Metazoa > Chordata > Mammalia > Artiodactyla > Bovidae > Ovis > Ovis aries. The sequence goes on from NC_056060.1 coordinate 95,277,904, forward strand.
GACCTGCTATAACATTTTTATATTCTAGAATTTCTTTTAAAATGGAAATTATCACCCTCCTAAATATTAGTTTCAGAAACTTTAACAAACTATAAAGAACCCTATGGGGCAAAAAGGATATTGAAATATGATGGCCAAATAGTGCCTGTTATGACATTTTAATTCAAGGATTCACAGTTTGCAGTTTAAAAAGTACAACCCAATGGCCGGAGTGATTGATCTGGGCCTAAGAAAGAAGAAATGGCTTATCTAATCTCTGGGCTCTTCTCTTTCACTGAAATTTGTAGAGTTTCTACCAAAGTGTAATTCCAAAAAAGGCAATGAAGTGTTCTCAGTTGTGTCTGACTCTTTGTGACCACATGGGCTGTAGCCCGCCAGTCTCCTCTGGCCATGGGATTTCCCAGGCAAGAACACTGAGGGTGTTGTCATTTCCTTCCTATTCCAGGGGATCTTCCTGACCCAGAATAGATGGACCCTGGCTCCATCTCCTATGTCTCCTGCTTTGGCAGGCAGATTCTTTATGACTAGCGCCACCTGGGAAGCCCACTCTTTATTCATCTGGTATTGAGTATTTCTGTAACTGTCTTACCACTGCAGACTAAAAGGAATTGTGACAAGGTACTTACTGGGGTGAAGCCATGGGGGCAGAGCCATAGAAGGACCCTCCTTCTGACTCAGAGCACTTGATGTTTGAAGAACACAGCATTTCTATTTTTTTTTCACCTTCATCAGACATTTTTGTTAGTAACTTTAAGACAAAAATTTCCATTACTCTGTCCAGGCTTCTGGGTCATTCTTTTATTATTAAGATGTGATATGTACATTGTTAAGTATACAGATCTTCCCTCTTTTAATTTAAAAATAAAAACTTTTTAATACTGGAGTAAAGTTGATTAATAATATTGTGAGAGTTGGTAGCTCAGGTGCTCAGCAGAGTGATTCAACCATATATATACATTTCTATATTCTTTTAGATTCTTTTCCCATGAAGGTTGTTACGTAATATTGAGCAGAGTTCCTTGTGCTATGTGGGACATCCTTGTTGGTCAACCATTTTCAACATAGCATTGTGTACATAGCCATCCTGAGCACCTTCTTTTCATATCAAGTGTCTCTTGATCTGGCTTAGCAAAGCTCTTCGAAGCTCCTTTCTTAAGACAGCCAGTAAACTATGTGTTGAGAGGCCGTTGTTTTGCTTTCAGGGAAATGGAAATTGTGTGTGGGTGTGTGTTTGGAATGGGGAGGATACTAGTGCCAATTTGCTAAGATTTTATTTAATTTGCAATCAGTCTTATCTATGCCACCAAAATATTTTTGGATGGAGCCCCAAGAACGTAGAGTGGTAAAACAAACAATAAAATGTTGAACCCCACAGGCCTGCACAGCAATGGTCCAACGTTCATGTCCTGCACTCAGTGCTACAAACAGCATGGATAATGGACTGCATATCGGTAAGGCATCACTTTTGGGTCAGTTCAGTTGCTCAGTCGTGTCTGACTCTTTGCGACCCCATGGACGGCAGCACACCAGGCCTCCCTGTCCATCCCTAACTCCTGGAGTTTGTGCAAACTCACATCCATCGAGTTGGTGATGCCATACAACCATCTCATCCTCTGTCGTCCCCTTCTTCTCCCGCCTTCAATCTTTCCCAGCATCAGGGTCTTTTCCAATCAGTCAGTTCTTAGAATCAGGTGGCCAAAGTATTGGAGCTTCAGCTTCAGCATCAGTCCTTCCAATGAATATGCAGGACTGAATTCCTTTAGGACGGACTGGTTGGATGGCCTATCACTCAGCCCTGTGTTTTCTCATTTCCGTGGCTTTCCCTGGGTCATGCATGTGTGTGCGCTGAGTTCCTTCAGTCCTGTCTGACTCTGTGTGACCCTATGGATGGTAGCCCTCCGGGCTCTTCTGTCAATGGGCTTCTCAAGGCAAGACTGCTGGAGTGGGTTGCCATGCCCTCCTCTTCCTTGGGTCATAAACCTAGGATTTCCTCTTCTCTGCTTATCTAAATCCTACTCTTCTTTCAAGGCCAGTCTCAAGTGACTTATCTTCCAGGAAGAATTCCCAGGCTGTTTTGGCTCATCGCAGCTGTCTTTTCCTCTGAGGTCATCAGGGGCTTTATCAGTTGCACCATTTGTCTGAAGGCTCATCAGAGATTCAGCTACTGCCGTCTGTACTTTTATGTTGTGCTTTTGTTGTTATTATCCTACCATCTTTTTTATTAACTTCTTCAGGAGATGTATGTTATCTCCTCAACCAAGACATGGGCGGCAGGGCAGCGGGTCTTAGGATGTTTTGTGTTCCTTACACCAGTTAATCAGATCCCAAGTTCATAGCAGGTGTTGTTATTAAGCAAACTTTGGTTCAGTGATTATAAGACGATGCAGACATGTAAGTAGGTTGAATGTAAGTATGTGCAGACAGTAAGTGGGTTTTGATGTTCTTTTGTTGCTCATTTGTCCTGTATGTAGCTAGGTTGAGTCTGTGCCTAAATGCTGGCGAATACATGGTTATGGGCTGACCCGTTTGGCCCACAGAGACTCACATCCTTGCTTCTCATTCTTCCCATTTAACGAGAACATGTCCTGCCCTGCGGTAGGTGCTTCACAAATTCTCGTGTATTTAATCCTCATAGGAACTCATTGAATTAGCTGCTGCTTACATTTTCCAGATGCCTAGAAGGCAATGGCACCCCACTCCAGCACTCTGGCCTGGAAAATCCCATGGATGGAGGAGCCTGGTAGGCTGTGGCCCATGGGGTCGCTAGGAGTCGGACACAACTGAGTGACTTCATTTTCACTTTTCACTTTCGTGCATTGGAGAAGGAAATGTGAACCCACTCCAGTGTTCTTGCCTGGAGAATCCCAGGGATGGGGGAGCCTGATGGGCTGCCTTCTGTGGGGTCACACAGAGTCAGACACGACTGAAGCGACCTAGCAGCAGCAGCAGCAAGGGGCACAAAGAGTTTGAGTGACCTGCCCAAGGTCTCAGGGCCAGTCAGGACGGAACTCAGACTTAAATGCAAATCTGAAAAGCTCTCAAGACAGAGCTTTAATCCCTAAATTTCAGTCTACTGAATTTCTCCTGCACCCAGACCCACGCTTCAGTTCTAGCTTTCCAGCTCTTGACCATCCAAATCACTGATGCACCAGAGTTTCTGTGTTAACATATTTCTTTAGCTGAGTCATCCTTTTGGTCATTTGGACCTCACAGTTAGCAACCCAGGATTGTCAAACATAGCTTCACTGGAAGGAAAATTTTTATGTATTGTAAATTGAAGGATGGGAAGAGAGTTAATGTAAATGACCAGTATATCCCCAGAGAAGGTTTCCCTGCTATCTCAGATGGTAAAGGATCTGCCTGCAAGGTAGGAGACCCAAGTTCAATCCCAGGGTCAGGAAGATCGCTTGGAGAAGGGAGTGGTTACTCACTCTAATATACTTGCCTGGAGAATTCCATGGACAGAGAAGCCTGGTGGGCTACACTGCATGGGATCACAGATTCATACACAACTGAAAGACTTAACGCCCGCATATTCACACACATCTTAGAGGAAAAATTCTGATGGTAAGAGAAGGAAACACTCCCGCCATCATTTCTGTCCCTTCATAGTCAACACACACACATACACGCCAATGGCATATCCTTGGAAACAAAAAGTAAGTAATGGGATTTTATTTTCAGCAAAGAACAATTTGATTTTTCTTTACTCACTGTTAACGTTGTGTTAGCATTTACTGATACAGTGAAGACACGTCTATTGGACTAGTTCCTGATTCATATGTGAATATCATTCTGGTATTCTGCGATTGGACATATTACACGGGGGCAAAGGAGTTCACACATTAGCTCAGGGGAGAAGAATGTCTCAGCTCTTTCTGTTGGGGGTGCCAGCTCTTTCAGCTGTCTGAGAAAGACGATGTAAGGAGGAACTGTTTAGAAATGTAGCATGGGATGAATTCTGGCATCAGGTGTCAAAGATGCTATTTTGGGTTGCACTTCTGGGTTGCTAATTTAGTCAGTGATTTTCCCTCAGTGTCCTCATGTGGCTAAGGAAGAAGTGGTTTGTGACAGTATTTTCTTAACCAGTATTTGTTTTACGCTGTATCCTTTGGTATTCTCAAGTTCATACCATCTTAAGATTTAGGACATCTGAGCCACCTCTAAAGCTATAGTGGAGTGATTTGAGTCATCAGAGAAATCTGCCTTATTGTGTCTTCCTCATTTATTTTTATTAGTCTGGGTTAAAACAGTCATTCTCAACCCATAGGAGAGTGCATCTCTAGGGCAAGGTCCCAGGAGTCTGCATTTTCAAAGAGCTTCCCAGGAAAGCCTGAAGCATGCCACTGATTAAGAACTTCTGGTTGTGCCATTAACCAGCTCGAAAACAGTTCATTCACAATTTGCTCATGACTTCTTGATTGTTCTATTATAGGGCCGTGTGCTCAGTTGCTCATTCCTGTCTGACTCTTTGCAACCCCATGGACTGTAGCCTGCCAGGCTCGTCTGTCCAAAGGATTCTCCAGGCCAGAGTACCAGAGAAGGTTGACACTTCCTCCTCCAGGGGATCTTCCTGACCCAGGGATCGAACCTGCATCTGTTCCATGGAAGGTGGATTCTTTAGCACTGAGCCATCTGGGAAGCCTTGTGTGTGTCAGTGGCTCAGTTGTGTCCGACTCTTTGTGACTCCTTGACTATAGCCTGCCAGGCTCCTCTGTCCCTGGAATTCTCCAGGAAAGAATACTAGACTGTGTTGGCATTTCTTTATTACAGGGTTAATACATAAAATAAATAAAAATACAGGATGCCCAGTTAAATTTGAATTTTTGATAAGCAGTGAATATTTGTTTGCATGTCTACGTCCCATGCTCTATTCAAAGTATCTTATTTTACCTGGCCACTTTTCATGCTGTAGAAAGCCAATAGAGTCTTGACTCTTTCACAGGTGTTAATACCAAGGGGTCAAAAAGGATCCCTATACAAAAAGAGGTTTGCGGAGGCCTTTGGCACCGCCTGCAAACTTGCATCTTAAACCTTTGGAGGATCATTGTATTGGAAAGAAATTTGAAGGTGACTTGGTAAAATCTCATGTTTGTTTCCTTCCTTTAATGCTGCATTTTGCCAGTGCTGCGTTCACTTTACTCCTGAAATAAACTGAAGAGGTTCTTTTCGAGTGCAGAGGAATCTAGCCACCCCACTCCTATTAAGCCATCTCTTCATGTGGAAATCTGTTCCAGTGTTTCTCATATGGCTGCTGCTAAGTCGCTTCAGTTGTGTCCAACTCTATGAGACCCCATAGATGGCAGCCCACCAGGCTCCCCTGTCCCTGGGATTCTCCAGGCAAGAACACTGGAGTGGGTTGCCATTTCCTTCTCCAGTGCATGAAAGTGAAAAGTGAAAGTGAAGTCGCTCAGTCGTGTCTGACTCTTAGCGACCCCATGGACTTCAGCCTACCAGGCTCCTCCGTCCATGGGATTTTCCAGCAAGAGTACTGGAGTGGAGTGCCCCTGCCTTCTCCCATGGATATGGCTACCATCTCCTAAATTTCAGAACTTTATTTTGATGAGACTTGTGAGGAATCTGAGACCTCCCCATTGACCAATTTGTTGTCTATCCAAATAGTTATTCTTCCAAGTGGAATATTTTTTCACTCTTTGTAAATTGCATCTCTTTAGTCTCCTTTGGGGGAAAAAAAAAAAAAATTACCCAAGACATCCTGGGAAAGGTAGAAAACAAAGGCCTTCGCCATTGTTAAGAGCAGATCAAAGTCATGGTCAACACCACCAGGATTCATTCCCACTGAAATTGATCTCTGGGTACCATCCATGCCTAGCTAGCATAGACTGACTCAGCAAAAACAAACAAACAAACAAACCCTGCCGTCACTAGGTGGGCAGATGTTTTCACTTTGGCTTTTATTTAATAAGTTTTCAGGTACAGTTAATGGGCATACTTGTCTTATGAGTTTGGCAGTCCAAGCACAGTGCCTTTAACTGTTGTGGTTGCCGAGGCAGTAGTTGAGCTGTGTGGACGCAGCCTTCACCATCTGAAGCTTGTTTATCCACAGCCTTTGCTCCTGGAATTTTATCATCTCTCTGAGATTTTGAAACCTGGACCCAGATCATCCTACACATTCCTTAGTCTAAAAGAGGCTCAAGGTAAGTATTGAATGTGTATATCTGACACTCGCGAATATGGGTGAAACAAGGGACTCTGTGACTTAGAACTCCGTTTCCCACTTTCTGGAGCTGAGGACAATTTGTTGATATCAATGTTGATACGGCGGCTCAGCGGTAAAGAATCCGCCTCCAATGCAGGAGACACAAGAGATGTAGGCTCATTCCCTGGGCTGGAGAAGGTAATGGCAGCCCACTCCAATACTCTTGCCTGGGAAATCCCATGGACAGAGGCCTACAGTCCATGGGGTTGCAAAGGAGTCAGACACGACTGAGTAAACAGTGCCAGCAACAAGGTGCTCTGCAGCTCAAGAGAGGTGTCCTCACACCGACTCTCCTTGTTTGTAAGTATATATAAGTTAGGTTGGAAGTGGGGAAACAAAAGTTCTCTCTCTTGAATGGGCTTATCGGGCCCCACAAGGGTAATTGTGCTCTGCTCAGCAGTGTCTTGTCTCTTTTGTGACCCCATGGGCTGTAGCCCACCAGGCTCCTCTGTCCATGGGTTTCTCTAGGCAAACATACTGGAGTGGGTAGCCATTTCTTCCTTGAGGGGATCTTCCCGACTCAGGGATCGAACCTGCATCTCTTGTGTCTCCTGCATTGACAGGTGGATTCTTTATCACTGAGCCACCTGGGTAGCTAAATGGAGTAAGGAGAGATGAACAGGATGAATGCCTGTGGCTCTGAATCAAAGCTGTTCAGAGCTCGTATTGGAAACCGTGGCCTAGACTGTGCTTCTTCCCACGGGGCGGAAGGGCTAATGAACAACCTGCTGCACGAATTTCAAGCCTCTCTAAAGGCTACGGAGAGCAAGAGGGTACAGGAGGGAAGGCAGAAGCGGCCCCTTTGTTCCAGAGAATCACCTTCCAGCCATGGTTCCACTGCTAAGCGCCCACACTGCTGAGTGTCAAATTGTTTGTCTGTAAAGAAGGGATGATCCCGCCTCCTTGGCTGTACTATCCGGAAGATTAAAGCGAGGAATATATGTTAAGTGCTTAGCGCAGTGTCTGGGAAGGACATGGCTTTTAAGGAGTTCAGTGAACCTTCATTCTCTCTTGCCTATAAAACTGTTTGGGAAGGCATTTTCTAGAATTGGGAAGGAGGCTTATTGCACTAAGGCTTTAAGAGAGTATTCACAGCCTTGTGTATTCATACTCTGTACTTCCTCTGATTAATAATCTGCCATTGAGTTCACCGGTGACCAACCTAGAGATAAAACAATCTTCCTTTTCTCGCAGTCTCTGCTGTAACTGAAACTCTGGCTGTCAGAGACGGTCTCGGAAACTTATGAGCAAAGCCTCAGTTATTCGAATTGCTTTCAGGTTTGCTACTATTTTAATTATGCTTGGTGTTTTCGTGTTTTCCTTTTGGAACAACAGCTATGTATTTTCATCCCCATGGTTATCTTCCGATGCCTCATATTTGGTTGTTTTCCTCTATCTGGGCATAGAAGCGGGGATGTTATAATTTGTCTACAAGTATCTGCTGTCTCCAAACAGTAGAGAGAGTCCCTTACGCTTATAAAGTGATAAAACATTATCATTGTTTTGTGTTCGGTGCTTACAAATTCAGAATTGTACACGTTATTAAAAGCTTTCAACACTTCCTTTTCCTTCTTTGAAACATAATCAGCATATTGCCTCTAGCATTCTTTCAAGGAAAGTCAAAGACTATGCTTTCCAACTTCTGAAAATCTAATTCCTAAAGCAACAGCAGTGCAAACGGCTTGTACCTTTTGTGAGTAGCCTAACAAGTCATTTGTTGGTTTTGTTTTCAAATGCGTTTCAGACGCAGTTTGCCGTATTAAAACGGTTGCTTGCTTGGTGGTGGAAATATTCTATTGCATCAGAGAAAAGACGCTACAGACACCCCTCGAAAGCCCTTCAGATAAACCCCCAAGAGCAATGATACGCTATGCTCAGAGGAGAGCAGAAATTCTGATAACTAATCCAAATCCTTGACGTGAAAGTCACACAATGCCCACATGCTGTGTATTTCTGTTTAGAAACGTGAAAAGCTCAATCTGTCCATGTGAGCCCCTGATCTTAAATACTGGTATGCCTCTAAATATAGCTCAGGACATTTGTCAGTGAACTGTGAAGCTCTTGTTAAAAATAAAATGGAAATTCAAATCTTGAAATAAATAAGATGCGATTTGTAATGCCTTGACTGTTTTTCGTTTGGGGTTGGCCCATCTGAGGCCCTCGGAATGCCCGTTGTGAGTGGCCCCATTTAAGTAGTTATTCAAAGGCTATCAAGTGTTATAATTCTGATGTCTCCTTTTGCTGTTGGGGTAGAAAACGACAAAGGCGAATCGATTTTTTAAAATGTATTTTTATATTTTGTCAATATGTATAAAAATGGAGGAGAGGAAGTGAAATGATTCATTTTAAATGACGTATGAATCCATTTTCTCCTGCCGTGCTCTTATAGGACTCCTGTCCGTATCGAGGGGAGGCGAGTGCATGACTGAAGAGGTGAATTCCAGTCACAGTCCACTGCTGCTGACTTTAAAAAGATATGCATGGAGTTTTATTAATTTCCTGCAGCCGCAGTCCCTTTTGAGACTCTGCTTTCTGGCCAGTGCACCATTTTTCAGTTTATTAGCCTCTGAGGACCATGCTCTGCCTTTAACATGCCTGTTCTACATCTCCAGCTGTCAGTAGGACTTGAGGGAGAGGGTCAAGGGCAGACTTGGGCCTTGATTCAGCAAGTGGCCGTCACAACCACGAGAGTCTGTCCCACTAAGTTGAGAGGAAAGGGCCGATATTTTCAATGTTGCTTGCGGCGCTGCCTTTCTCATTTTAACACAATTCATTGTTTAAAATATATATGTGTATGTATATACATATCTATCTATCTGTGGATATACAAATATCTACATAGATATACGGATATCGATAGATGGATAGATAGGTGCATGGGTACCTGTTCCCCCTCGCCCCCAAACAGTTTTACAGATAACCATTTTGAAAGCTACGAAACATTCCACTGCAGCAGCTTTTGCGACTTGTGCCAGAACAAAAAATCACAGGCACGCCGTGTTAACTAGGCGGTGTGAAAGCATATTGCAAACATTATTATCAGAGAAGAACATCTTTCTAAGTCCATAATCATTTTGAATAAATGGCAGCAGTAACAATGATAACCGATGGATGATAAACCAAGAATAGATGGCTAAGCGGCTGTCTCTGAAAAGTCACCTTGTAAATCAGAGGCCCCAGGAAAGGGAGGGATGCGCTGGCCCGACTTGCAGGCAGGGCCTCCAACCCCAGTCACGGGTCGAAGGCAATGACAGTGCAGCAGCGTGAGGGGAGCTGGGGTCGAGGCACGCTGCAGACTATCCTAAGGAGCTTTTTATTTCACGCGTTTCGTTGATCTAGCTCAGTTCAGGAGCACTCTTGTAAAAAGCAGAGTGCTTTAACTCCCAGAAACGCTCAGAGTCACAGACAGCTTTATTGGTGGGTGAAATTCTGCTGCCTTGAGGTGGTAGGGATGAAATGAGTCTGATGGACACCTTGATGGCCGCCCCTGCTCCTGAAATCCAGCCTGGTGCTCAGAAACCCGGGATCCCCTTGCAAACCTGGCATCTGAGCAGCAGAAACACATCCCTCCCAGTTGGAACCTCATACCTTTTGATCTGCCCTGGCAGTCCTGATAGAAATCAGGTTTTGGAAACCCTTTGAATTCTTGTCTTTGAGCTGACCGACCTCTGCGGTGAATCTCCGCTCCTCTTCCACCCTTCCCGAGGGGTGCGGTCCCCCTGCCAGCTGGCCCTCTGAACCTGGGGCTTCTGTTCCCCCTGGAACTGCTTTTGAAGCCAGAGGGCGCCCTGCAGCGGCTGATGGCAGCTGGGAGGTGGGTGGAGGGGAGGACGGGGGCTGGGGGCGGGGGGGCCAGCTGAGAGCCGTGTTGCTCCGTGGGATTGCAGGTTTCTCCTTTGCCTCTTTATCCAGATAGATACTCACTTTTATTTTGAAATGCATGTCTTCCCTTGGCTAAAGTAAAGACAGAATTATTCTGGTTTTAAAGAACACCATGAGAGCCAGCCTGTTTATGCAAAGTTGACTGTGACAAGCAGCTGCCACTGAAGCCACGAGTGCCAGGACTTGGAAATTGGACATACACCCATTCCATTTAGGCCGAGGTTATTTTAGGAGTGGAGGGAGGCTGGGGAGGTGCCAGAAACTTTCTAAATGAATCCTGATGCCCTCTCTTCTTTAGTCTCTGATTGTTTCAGTCATTTGGAGAAAATTACCTCTCAGAACCTCAGCTTTCCTTATCTGTAAAATGGCAATAAAACTCTTAGCTCATGGGGCTGTTCTGGAGATTAAAGCATGCAGTATTCTTAAGCACTGTAAGTGGTTTCTGGTTCTTCTGAACAGCTTCAGAACCTTTGTCCTGATCAGGATCCTATGCATGGTTCAGCAGATTTCTAGTGAAGACTCACAGGACTCCAGGGACAGAAACTGGCAATCCTCTTTGAAAGCAACACCTATGGCGCAGTAATGACGTGCTTTGAGGGTAGTGATAGTGCAGATTCGTCAAGGGTGGGTGTTCGGTTGCTCAGTCATGTCTGACTGTTTGCAAGCCTATCGACTGTAGCCCGCCAGGCTCCTCTGTCCATGGAACTCTCCCGGCAAGAATACTGAAGCAGGCTGCCATTTCTTACTCCAGGGTATCTTCCCGACCCAGGGATCAAACCCAAGCCTCTTGCATCTCCTGCATTCTCAGTTGAATTCTTTATCAGAGCCACCTGGGAAGTCCCATTCAATGCGGGGGCCATTGGAATGTCCTAAAATCGGTAGTTGCCAAAAGGGGAAGCAGGGTCCTTTGTCGATTTGTCCTTGAGCTTCTACCAGGCTGGTTTGGGTTGTCTCGATTTTGCCACTCAGATTTGCATCTCGTCTTTCTTTCTGTGTTTAGTTGTTTGGATTTCTCCCAAAGTATTTGCGGCTAAAATTCCTTTTGGACTCTGAGATGCCTTTTTTTTTACATAAGCTTTGGATTGGAATCAATAGAATGTCAAGACGCCAGGCACATTCGGCCTAATAGCAGGTGGGTGTCTGCCGGACAGTGTGCCTGATTTGCCTGACAGCAGCAAATTTAGGCCAGAATTAATGAGTCAGTGGAGATGCTGTTTGTGTTGCAGGATTTTTGCAGAGTTTTCACAAGTAGTTGTGTTTTCTCCTTCTAATGGGACTGTGTTTGCTCAAGAAATTATGTGCTCATATATGTATGTGTGTATGTGTTTATTACAACATTAAGCAGATTTATTCTTGGAAACCAGTAATCATACACACTCTCAAAATCTGACTCACAAACCTAGAGTTTAGTTTAACAGTTTGTCCTTTTAATGTTCAAGGAGAAGAAAACACTCAAATACTGAATGAGTCACCAGTTTTTGTTTACCTTTATTAGGACACTTTTCTGATGTATTTTGGGCTAATGTCAAAAAACCAAGGGTCAGTGGAAGAGAGGGGAGCTGGGGTGGTGGGTGAAGGAATGAGGTCACAGCCAGACACTAGTTTGAATGTTGCTTCTTCTGTTTAGAGGCTGTTTAACATTGAGAAAACCTCCTTCGTTTTGGTTATCATTTTTCTCTGGATCTTTCCTTGTATATTTGGGAGTTAAAAAATGGTTAAATGTGGAAATGCAAGTAAAGAGCCGGGTGTCATCTTAGGCGTCCCTAAGTGGTGACTTGCTAGCTCATCAGTAGAAACGGGTGACCTTAGCAGCGGTTTCTGGTTTCTGCCACGTTTATCCTTTACTGGTTCTTTTGTTTTCCATGCTCTCTATCTGGCAACACACTTTCTCTTGTTTCTGCTTTTAATTTTGAATATAAATCCACATCTGGGAATCCAGACCTTCTCATCGTTGACCACGAATGGCCTTTGAATTCACGAGACCTCCCACAGTGGGGATGATATTAAACATTCTGATCTAGATTTGGGCAGAGGATAAATAAAATGGAAATGAGGTTTATGCAGATCAGCTTCCCATTTGTTTGGAGATGGTCAGGATGCTGCGGCAGGCGGGGGTGTTCCAGGATTCTAGAACAGAGCCGGCAGTGCCCTGAATGACAAGCCGGTGGGTTCGCTTGGCTCGTTACAGGATGCCACTTACCCCCAGAGAGGACCGGCCTCTATGCTTGGTGGTCAAAGAAAGGAAAACAATAGTTCCACAGGACCATTCAGTCCTAGTTCAAACAGTTTAGGAAATTCTACCACTTCTCCTCTTCCCGGGACAAAATGGTGGCTGTTCCCTTCCTTTGGTTCAAAGATCCAGTCAGTCCTCGTGGGTGACAACTGAAGTCGCAAGTCCAGTCATGTTGGCGCTGAAGCCTGACCCAAGGGTGAGGACCTCCATCGTGTAACGGGGCGAAAGGCCAACCATTCTCCCTCTGCAGTAGTGACATTACGTGTGGTTTATAACGTTTGTTTTACAGTGTCCATTGTTTTTAATTTGCAAAAATAGATTTTAAATAATAAAATTCTTTATTTTTATTCAGAAGAAAAGGAGAGTGTTTTGTTGGGAGAGTGGGGTCAAGGTTAGAGGATAGGGTCCAAAAATCCCTTTGCCACATTTCATTTGAGTGAATAAAGGCCTGATATTTAGGGTCTTTCTGCAGTGCTATTTTTCCATATCATTTGTCCACAATTAGGATGTGTGATAAATATGATTCTGTTACTTTGTTTCAACCTGGGCTGTAGTCTTTGAAGGGATGAAGACTTGGTTACAGATGACAGCTGTACCTGTGAACACAGAGGCAGATGGTGTCAACTTAGGTGCTTTACTATAGTGGACTTCTCTGCTCACAGAGTTTATCGTTTACACTGGCTGCTTTTTCTTGGAGGGGGTGACAAGTAGGGAGCTGACCCCATCTGTTCGTGGAAAGAGTACCAGCTTTGGAGGAAGAACTCACCTTAAATATTTGTGTGATTCATTATTTTTCTGTGTCTAAGTTTTCATGTCTCTAAATTGTACAAAATAAATCTTTCTGCCAAGTTTTGATGAAGCTTAAAGAGGAAGCTACTTATAGGAACCAGTAACTCCAACAGTGGAAGATATTTACGTAATCACCTACCATCCCATTTTTGAGGGATCTGCCTGTTTAAGGTGACTTAGATCCTACTCTTAGATCTACAGGGTGATAGTAAAGCAAAATAAAATAAAGATTTTATATTCTTATCAACAGCAAGATGAGCACTATTTTGATACATATGCCTTATGACTATGTGATGTGTGCGTGTGTGTATAATGGGTAATCATAGTTTCTTTTGATTTAGGAACCTCTGTGAAAGTGGCAACGAGCCTGAAACTGAAATCACTCTAGACTTCTTAACCACTTTGACCTACTGCCTCAAACAAAAACTCATAGAGATGTTCCTCAATCCCACTTATTGACTTTCATTGTACTTTGTGTTTGTTTGAGGCAATAGATTAAAGTGATTAAGAAGTCTAGAGTGATTTCAATCGAGGTTGAAATTCTGGCATTCATTGGTAATGATCTTGGTTAGTTCCTTAACCTCTGCGGGTTTAATTTCTTTATTTGTGCAATGGAAGCAACTAGAGAACTAGGTTCATAATGCTACTATATGGATTAAATGAAGATGATTAAGTAAGGTGTCAGTCAGTCGTGTCTGACTCTTTGTGACCCCATGAACTGTAGCCTGCCAGGTTCCTCTGTCCGTGGGGATTCTCCAGGACATGGAGTGGGTTGACATGCCCTCCTTCAGGGGATCTTTCCAACCCAGGGATCGAACCCAGGTCTCCTGCATTGTAGGTGGATTTCTTTACCATCTGAGCCACCAGAGAAGCCCCCAAATACTGGAGTGGGTAGCCTATCCCTTCCCAAGGGGAACTTTCCGAGCCAGGAATCAAACCGGGGTCTCCTGCATTGCAAGTGGATTCCTTACCAGCTGAGCTACCCGGAAGGTGTCTAGCACGTAGTTAAGCACTAAGTAGATAAATCCTAGCTATTGTTGCTGTTACAATCGTTATTATGATATATGTAATGGGGATAAGAGTTAGTCTTATCTTATGTACTCATTGTAGGGATTACATACAATCATTAAGCATTAATTTGTCTTGCAAAGAAAGTGCTGAGTAAAGTCTAGCTGCTTTTTATTATTAGAATGAAAGCGCCTAATTTTGAGAGATGTTAAGTGGTAACTATGAAAAAAGGGCACCTTTCCACAGGATTCTGCCTCTTAGATCAATCTTATTGTCTTGTTCTATATTCCATTATATTCTGCACAAGTTTTCAGGGTAAGAGTTGTACATTGTCTCACTGCACGTCTTTGGAGGTTAAGCTAAGCTTCCTCCATATTCCTCTCCTAGCCCTTTTCTGAAATAGAAAATCATTCGATCCAAAAAAAAAAAAAAAAATAGAAAGATACTCTCTATAAGATTCTGAAAATTATTGAGAGGGATCAACTCTGAAAGTTAGAATGTCCCAGTCCTTCTGGTAGTAAATACTTTGGGGGCATTTATTTGTTTTTAATTTTGATTCATTTAATTTTTTATGCTAGGTCATACTACTGAAAGAAGTAGAAAGGTGAAAGTGTTAGTTGCTCAGTAGTGTCGGAGTCTTTGTGACCCCATGGACTGTGGCCTGCCAGGCTTCTCTGTCCAGGGGAGTCTCCAGGCAAGAATATAGGAGTGGGTTGCCATTCCCTTCTCCAGGAGATCTTCCCGACCCAGGGATCAAATCCGAGTCTCCTGTGTCTCCTGCTTAGGCAGGTGGATTCTTTACCACTGAGCCACAAGGGAAGTCCTCAAAACCAAGGGCCATTTTTGGTTAGCACCAAAGTAACGCCACGCAAGAAGCTGAGTTCCAGTTGGAGGTGCTGAGGATTGAACCCGGGGCCTTGTGCATGTGAAGGCTGAAATCTGTGCTGCTGGTAAACTGGAGTGGGCAGAGTTCCCCAGTGGTAACAGTCAAGGAGCTCATTCCTGGAGCAGCTGAAGGCACTGTGTCCCATGAACAGGATTCAGATATGGGCTAAAGCCATGAATTCTGGGAGCAGAACACTCCTATTTTGGCAACAGTGGCTCAAAGCCCTGGGTACGCCCAGAATCAGGCGGTATATGCCATGAGGGGAGCCTCCCAGCACATCCCAGGGCTCTGAAGCATACAGTCTAGATCAGCGCTCCTGGCTTACTTAAAGAATATTTCCTCAAGGCATTGTACAAGGGACAAAATGCAACTTACTTTATATAACACAGGCGCTGCCTGTTGATTGTACTGTTCTGTGAGTCCTGAAAATCAGTGAAAAGGAGAGAAAGGCGCCTTTCTTAAGCTAATCAGAATCTAACAATGGGTATATGGAGGTTTTAAGAATGGGAGGAGATTAGCACTAGGTTTTTGTTATTGATGGGCTCCTGTGGTGCCCAGGTCTGTCTTTTTCCCTGTAATAGGATTTATTTATTTATCCCTCAGGGTATATGGGCTTCCCTGTCCGTTACCTGTGAATCTTCAGTCTGAGGAAGCCTCCGCAATTACATTGCTCTCTTGTCCTAACCCCTGTTTAAGCACTGATGAACTGGGGCTTCTTCACTACTTGACTCATAAAATCCAAGAGTTGAGTAATACTTGTACAGGACTGGGAAATGCATTTTAGGAATGGTGTGAGCACATACCAGGCCTTACGGTATTGACTTGGGCATTGCGCTCCTTTCTTCTTTAAATAATTAGCAGGAGAAATTACACGAGGAGGGAGGGGGAAGCTGAAAGGTAGACATGAAGAAAAAAAATGTGGCAGTCAGTTAGAATCATAAAAGGTATTTTTTGTGAAGTCTTGATTCTGCGTTTCTGTCGAGCAATAGACATTCCCTGCTGAGATCTGGTGGCCGGGTGCAGGCGGGCTTGGAGTTTCATCTTAAGTCATCTCTGCAGCTCTCTCCACTTCGGGTCTTTCGGATCAGGACAGTGTGCCCCCCAGAGCCACAGAGGACAGACATCCTTCTCTGGGGTCCGTGCAGGCCTGCCCAACTTCAGCAGAGACCCACTTGCTGTGCGGAACCTAGCCTCCTCCTCAGATGCCGGCTGACAGAGGTTTCTAGATGGCGCTGAAAGATGCTTTCCGAAGCTTCACGGAGTCAGTGTCCATGCCTGCAGCCGCTCATCTGTGATGCTGGTGGGTGCAGACACCTCTGGCCCTACCTTAGTCAGGCCTTCTGCATGGGAGCAATATGAGGCTTTTTACTCCTGCGGACTCTTCACTGCATCCCAAAAGCCAGGAACAGGGTGGGCATGAAGGGGAAGTGTGGTACAGGCAGTGATGAAAGGTATCAAGGCTGAGGAGGGGCACGACGCAGACGAGGGCCTCTGTGGCATCCTGAAAGGGTAAGTAACAGAGCTGGGGAATGTGACTGGCCTTTCGTCATGGCTGCTGACGGTCGACGTGACCTTGACCTCTGGTTTCCATATTGATAAAATGGTCCAAATAGCGACCTACCAGATGGAGGTGAGATTGAGGCAAAAAATGCTTGTCAAGTTATCCATCATCAGCATTCAATAAGGTCTCCAGCGCCCAAGCATTTCCAAGCCACCCTTCCTCAGGTTTGACTCGAGATCTGTCCTCTGCGTTCAAAGAGCAAGACATCACTCAAATGTTTTATTTCTCTTACTGTTCTTTTTCCCACCTGCTTCATGACAGCTGATTATGTTTTCAGGGCAGTCTCTGTATTGTCAGTCTGCTAACGTTGCCTCCCTCACTCAAACCGGGCTCATCTTTTTCAGCTGTAATGAGAATTCCACAACTATCCTCCTTTGAAAAATGTGAACCTCTTTACTTCTAATTGAAGAGGTGAGGTGAGCTTATTTGTAGATAGTTTGGAAAATCCAAAGTTAAAAGAGTGAAATCACCAGCAATTATAATCTCAGTATACAGAATCATTGTGTGTGTGTGTGTGTGTGTGTGTGTGTGTGTGTGTGTGTTATAGGTATGAGTGCATACGTAGTGGGTATTTTATTCAGTGTTCTGGATTCTGCAATGTTAAAGTTCGTTGAGATCGAGGATGTGTGGATTTTATTCATTTTAGAATGAGAATACAAAGGCATATACATTTTCCTTTCTTGATGTTCTTTAGGTGTACCAGTGCTTCAGCTTGCTGATAGTGATAATGATCGCAAATATTTTTACGTTATCTGTCTTCTTGGCATTAGTTCTACATGCCACACACATACCAATATATTCCTGCACATATATGTTATGTGTTATATATATATATATATATATATATAGCATATACGCATATATGATTTATTTAATTATTTTTACGGAGGAGGAAAATGAGGCACAGAGAGGTTAGTAACCTGTGCACATACCACACAGCTTCTAACAGCAGAGCCCAGCTTCAGCCCCAGGTGCTGTGGAGCCTGAGCTTTTTATCTGTTCTGCTCATTGCACTGATAATACTGGTGTAAGAAACAGTGATCAAGGAGCATGAAGTTTCAGTTACGCAAGATGAGTAAGTTTTAGTCCTCTGTTTACAGTATGGTGTCTGTATTAACAGTTGCTGCATTTTGTACTTTATTTGCTGAGAGTTATCTTGCTAAGTGCTCTTACCACAATAAAATAAAATAAATGAAATTACATAATGTCCCAAAGCAGCATTTTACAATCTTGGTAAAACTCATCTTTATGTGTCAATCTTTCCACAGTTTAGGAATTGGAAATATGATGTTCATTATATATACCTATATATTTATATATAGCCATATGTGTGGGTGTCAAAGTAAAAGGAGGTTTTTGTTTAATTAAAAAAAAAAAATTTGAAGCTAGAACACCAGTAGGCAAATTCTCATGGGCATGGTAGACATGGCATCAGTTTAGTAATGACCCCAACATTTATATAATTGGGCCATGGTATTTCTCAAAGTCAGAAAAAATGTTCAAATCCAAGAAATCAATGCAGAAAGGTAAGCTGGTTCTTATGGAATTTAGATGAGTCAAAGATATTCCCAGGTAGCATGTGAATGTTAAAGATAGTACCGGTTTTCATTTTTGAGTTGACTTTCCTTTATAGATTAGAATTCTCCAGTTTGGCTATAAGCAAATCTACACTATGTTATATAGGCAAAAGCTTATTTGCTATTTGACCCTTGTTTGTGTGTTCGAAAAGGTTCCCAACTGGAGGTTTTAAGAGATAATTCAAGTGAAGTCCTTCATTCTGTTATTGGAATGTTCAGAGAACTGGAAGTATTTGTAACCGTCAAAGGAGGAAGTTCACTTTTACTTTGTTTTCAAAATGATATTAAGAGAAAAGCACGGTTACATTCACTCAGCATTTCAGGACATGGGCACAAGTAACCCAGCCTTGAAGCTGCTTTGTCATCTAGCTTGTATCTGGCAAAGGAATGAAAAGTAGCAGACCTCCTCTTGGTCTCTAATCGTCGCTGGCAGCAGACACCAGGGTGCCAGCAGCGCCAAAGGATTCCCCAGGAAGAGCTGCCTCTGCTGTCCGAGATTTTCCAGACTTGCTTTGTTTGCTCGTTTGACATATAATCTTGTGGTTTCTGGCCGCTTTCACCACCTAAAGCAGAAAAACATATTCGATTCTTAGGTCTAGCTCAGCTTCTAACTGTTTCAACAAATTAAAGGACTTGACTGTGGCATTTTTTTTTTTAAGTGAACACTTTGCTGTTACTCAAACCCTACCATGGGTTCCGCAGACAAATGCAAGCTGTCTCTTTAGATGTGGTCACAGCTGACAGTTCAAAAGAATGAAATCAAAACCCTGAAGACTTGAACTAAAAAAAAAAAAATCATTCTTGGAATAAAAGCTAGGATTTCAAAGATGATATTAAAATGATAATAATTTTACACATCCTCGTTTAGCATAAATTTCTCCTGATGAAACACTCCCCACAAAACTGTAAGGCTGTGTTGTCTGAATCACCCTTTTAGGGAAATCTCTAGAACTTTCACAGGGTAAATGATGAGGAATGTTCTGGGGGATTGATTCCATTATAGTTTTTCTTATTGGTGGGGATGGGATTAAATTAAAATAGTCTAGACTGAACCAAATGAGACTGTTTGATTCTGAATTTTATTTTTTAATACTATCATTAAGCTTAAACTGTTGCATTATTCTGGTGCCCACATATTTTTCTTTCTTCACGTGCTGTTACATGAAGTGACATGGGCTTATTAACAAAAAATAATTTAAAAATACTTTCAGTTCTCTAGACATTCCAATAACAGAATGAAGGACTTCACTTGAATTATCTCTTGCAGTAGCTCACCCATCCATCAAGGTAGGGACTGCTGTATTATTAATAGTATTATACAGATAAAGAGACTTGCATTTCCCGAAGTTCAATAACTTACTCAATGTCGTGTCACTCGTTCAGGGTTTCTCCACTGCAGCTGTATCTGCAGTTTGAGCTGAAATTAGCTCTCCATTGTGGGAAGCTGCCTCTGCCTTCTTGGAGACTGAGCAACATCCACGGTCTCATCCACCGTCTCTTCCCACTAAATGCCAGCTGCAGCCCTAACCATGACTAGTAAAAAGTCTCTAGTATTGCCAAACGTCCCCTGGGAAGGGGGGCAGAATTGCCACACTGAGAATCACTGTACTAGTTACGTGGCAGAGCTTGGGGATATTTTAGACGGATTCCCTCCCTCTCAACTCTTCTTGGGCCTCCCTGATAGCTCAGTTGGTCAAGAATCCGCCTGCAATGCAGGAGACCCCAGTCCCATTCCTCGGTGAGGAAGATCCCCTGGAGAAGGGATAGGCTACCCACTCCAGTATTCTTGGGCTTCCCTTGTGGCTCAGCTGGTAAAGAATCCGCCTGCAATGCGGGAGACCTGGGTTTGGTCCCTGGGTTGGGAAGATCCCCTGGAGAAGGGAAAGGCCTCCTACTCCAGTGTTCTGGCCTGGAGAATTCCATCCACGGGGTCTCAAAGAGTTGGACACACTGAGTGACTTTCACTTTCACTCTTCTTACCGTTGCCACGCCCTGTTCATATAGGACATAGCAACAGTGATCAGCTTCCCTTCTCTCTCCTTTCTTTCTCCTGAACACAGAGATTTAGCCCATGGCAAGTGATGGTTAGCGTCTGCTTGTTCATCCTGAGGACGGACTGAGTGCATTGACAAACGCCTTCCTGTTCTCACTGTGGGTGTGGTCAGTGTAAAACGGTGGTGGGTTTGTGCCTTGTACCAGCAACATCATACGCATAGCCGCACGCATGAAGAGCCATACAGTAAATGTTTAAGTGTCCATCTCTTGCTTGCTGAATGTGTTTGCTGAGTCAGACTTCCATCACTGGTTCCTCTGAATCACTAAGTGGCCTGCAGCAAGTCACTGAATCATTTGTGCTTCCTCTTTTTTTCTTTTTTTTTATTTTTGAGAAAATGAGAACCATCCTTCCATCACAATGCTTTTTACCTTTCTCTTTGGAGAGTGGTGTGTTTACTCCTAAACCTTTTGGAAGGAATTCTAAGACATCTGGTTCATTGAAAGGTAAATACAGTTTTTTGGAAAGGAAAAGTATATTCATTCACTGAGATAACTGACTTTCAAGATGAAATACTCCATTGGTCAGCCATCAGTACATAAAATACTTTAAGAAGAAAGCCAAGAGGTAGCCACACACACCTTTCCCAAGTTGTCGCTGGTTTCGGTTTTCTCAGGGGTAGACACTTCCTCAGGCTTTCTCGTAGCTGAGGATTTGGGTATAAATACAAAACCATTTTGGAAAAAAGTAGTAAAAGCACGCATCGGTGGTGTCTTGATGTCCGTGTCTCCGTTCATTTCACAGGAGCGGGGGGCGTGTCTTGCCCTCTTTCAGTGCCGGTGCATTTGAAGTACATACCGTCCTGTGTAAATTTATTCTCAAGGTTAGAAAGTCTGCAGTGAGAAAGTGCTTGAGGGTGTCCCTGGTGGCTCAGTGGTAAAGAATCCGCCTGCCAATGCCGGAGACAAGGGTTCGATCCCTGATCCAGGAAGATCTTATGTCCTGCAGAGCAGCTAAGCCCAGGCACCGCCACTACTGAAGCCTGAGCGTCCTAAAGCCCCAGCTCTGTAACAACAGAAGCTTCCACAAGGAGAAGCCCACACCCCCCAACTAGAGAGAGGCCCCCACTCTCCACAACCGGAGAAAAGCAGGAAAAGCAAGGAAGACCCAGCGTGGAGGAAAATAAATAAATCAATAAAAGTATAAAAAGAAAAATGCTTGCACCCTGAGGGTCTGAAGATACACAGGCAGAGGACAGACCAGACTCCCACATCTGGCTTGAAGAATGTATGGGGCGGGTTCCCATAGCTCCTAAAAGGTAACCTAGGTGAACGCTTAGGTGATGAGAAATCCTATCACCTCCAGGCTTCCAAAATAGCCATCAAATTGTTTTGGCCAGTGAGCACATAAAATAGTCAGGTGAGAATAAAGTAAATCTTTATGGATTAGCAGGCAACTCAATGTAATTCTTTTTAATTGCTTTTGATTTATTGTGTGACAAGTATACATGGGTACCTAATTTATAAATGAGGTGGAGTTTTGTTTGCTGAATATATAGCATTTTTATTGCTAATAAATATTTCATGAGCTAAACCCTGACTCTTGCGGATGTGGGAAGTAAAGGGGCAATATACTTACATAAAATGCTATATAAACTTAATATGCATTTATCTTAGCTCTTCAAACACAGTAACAGTCAAGAAATGAATGAGTCACTCCAGTAAACTGAAACAGCAAAGTAAATTGCAAATTGACTTTAAGTGTCAAATTAAATATTTCTCTACCTCTGCGTAGTAGTTGATTTCACCTTGTCTGAGATGTTTAGTTGTTAAGTTGTGTCTTTTGCGACCCCATAGATTGTAGCCTGACAGGCTCCTCTATCCATGGAATTTCCCAGGCAAGAATACTGGAGTGGGTTGCCATTCCCTTCTCCAGGGCATCTTCCCAACCCAGGGATCATGGTTGGGTCTCCTGCTTGGCAGACAGATTCTTTATTGCTGAACTCTGTCTGAGATGGGTCATTAAAAACAGATGTGATGCAAAGAAAGCAAAAATATTTTATAAGACTTTTTAACAGCAACAACAAAGTGGTAGGATAAAGATGACTTTCTGGTTTCTCAGTGTTAATCGATATATTCTGTCCTCTGATGGAGGACAAAATAGAAAAAGAAGGAGAGAGCTCTAGAGAAAGACAGAGGTGGCTCCTTTCTTCTGTGCTGCTCATACTGGTAGCTGCGTCCCTGATTTCCCGCCCAACTGTATAGGACATTGGGCTGCCAACTGTAGGACACGTAGGAGACGGAGACCGCCTCCTTCCCTTGCTTCTTCATCAGGTAAGAACTGGTACATCCTTTAACCTCCGGGATAAAAGTGCATCAGCTCTGAAAGTAAGTGGAACCTGGTGTGTACACTGAAGAACTGGTATCACTTGCTCAGTCAGAAGCTGGAGCCACATTAATTCTGCACCTGTTCTTCAGGTTGCCCTTGCTGAGTGCCGTGGGGGCTCCAGACGTGCAGAACATGCTCCATGGGCTCTCTGCAAGCACAGGGCTCTCTTTGTAGTCATTCCATACTGTTTGCAAGTTACATAAATATATCTCATAATATTTTCAAATCAGTGGGCGGAAAATACACAAAATACATTTCCATCTCCCCTACACTAAATCTCAGTACACATCTGGATAAGGGTAACTTTTTCTTTTCCTCTTATGTTTAAGAACTTTAGAAGTGATGCCTTTTCAGAAGAAAGCAGAAAAGGGGTGCTTGCCTTGAGTATGTATACTAACTCTAGATTAATGCTTAATTAATGAGTTATTAGACTTTTCCTTTTTTTATTGGCATATAATTGCTTTCTGATGTTCTGCTGTACCACAAAGTGAATTAGCTATATGTGTGTATATATATATCCCCTCCCTCTCAAGTCTCCTTCCCACCCTCACCAGCTTCCTACCTATCTAGATCATCACAGAGCGCAAAGCTGGGCTCCTTCTGCTATACAACAGGCCCCCAGCACCTAATTATTTTAAACATTTCTGCATTTTTTCTGTGATGTCTGTGTGGCCCCATTCTGTGCTGCATATTCCATGAAACTCAAAGCTGATTCTTCCTATGATGTTCAAGCTCTCTTTTTCTGTAGCTCATCTCTGGAATGCATGGCCAGTAGGTTAATTTAAGGCTTGTCGTGCCTTTCATATAATGTCTTTTTAAGTACAGTTGAAACCCTGTTGATTTGATGAGGTTAAACGTATTCAGTCAAAATCAGTAGGTGCCAGTAGGATTTTAAATATGTCGTGTATTTTCTGGGGATTGGAACTGAAGGATATTGTCGGATCTTTATAGTCTATCTGAAAACCAATTAATAACGTTTTATAGGTTGTGAACTCTTTACAGCACTGCCAACCCTTTGCTGTGTCTTTTGGTTGTTTAGCGGTTGTTTAGCATTGTTTACAGGGCTCTTAGTTACCTGTATGTTTTTGTTGTTGTTGTTGTTTGTTTGGTTTTTCTTGCTTTGAAATTGTTTTATGCCTGATTCTGAACATTAAAACATCTCAATATCCGATTTCTAGAAATAGTATTTTAAAAGTTTCTGTCTATCTTATATACTACAGATCCTAACATCCATTGGCTTCTTAAGAACATGACAGTCACAAGTATCTGCTACTAATTTGTTTTCGAGTTCATTTAGAAAGAGTCTTTAACATTATGAGATTTTTAGTCTACTCCAACTTGTGGCCTTCTGAATATTTTAATGAACCAATACTAGGTTTAAGCTCCTCAGGACAGTTTCTCTAGAAAATTCAAGTTACACTTGGTAGGCCTAGGTAATTCCACAGCCACGTGAAAAATGAACTAGGTTCTGCCTAGATGTGACTGACATGAGCCTCTTTCTATGGCTGAGGACATGAATCGTGGGCTGGAGGCAGGAGACACAGCGGGCTGGATGCCCTGTGTCACCCATCAGTGTGACTTCCTTCCTGTGAGCCAGTCCAGGGTTTTTCTTCAGATAAGAATGCATTTTGCAATAAAAGTTTATCTTGATTGGAGGGGGTTCTCCTGCTACAAATAAACGCTTAAAATGGGACGAGGTTGATTTCTAACTTAGAATAAGAATAAGCCCACAGAGGTGATTTTAGACAGGAAAAGACAAAGGGAACAAACCATCTGACCGAAGGAAACAGAAAAGGAATAAAAGGAGAAAAAATTCCACAAACATGCCCCATGTACGTCAGGAAGCGGGGGCTTAACCCAATGGCGAGTGGCAAATCTGTACAAGGAAGTCGCTCATTTGGCTGGGGATGGAAATGTGGTTTGTGTGTTGGATGACTTTTTTAATGGGTGTAAGAGTTTTGCTCAAGTTCTATCTGTGTTTCTAGCTTGTCCTCAGCAGAGGAAGAGACAGAGAAATGTGGATGCAATCCCTACTCTGGAGAGGGCTGAGAATTTGTTGCCTCTAGAATGGAGTGTGTGTGAGTGTGTGACTTCAGGGTGTGGCTTTGTGTGTGTATGTGTGTGTGAGAGAGAGACAGCAGAGCTTTCTTGAATCGTTTTCCCCAGGGGTCTGTGTGTCCAGCTCCTTCCCTCCTGCAAGCCTCAGTTCAAATGCCTTATTTAAAATTATACCCACTCAGCCCTTCACCACAAACCCAAGTCCCTCTCACCTTAGCAGGTGCTTGATAAGCAGTGAGACATGTTCTTCCTGAGCTCTGAAAGGACTTGGACCCTAAAAGTTGTCCCTGAGAGTTCCCTGGCCGTCCAGTGGCTCAGACCCTGCTTCCGCTGCAGGGGATCATGGGTTTGACCCCTGGTCAGGGAACTAAGATCCGACATGCTATGAGGCATGGCCAAACAAGTTAATTAATTAAAACTAATTTGCTTCTGGTAGAGATATTACACTGAATTTGTACCCCCCCCCCAAAAAAAAAAATGTTGTCCTCATCTCAGTCATTTTCCGTCTGTAAACGTACAAAAGGCTTTTATCTTCTGACACATTGGATTCAAAGTCCTCCCATTCCGTTTTCACATAATCTTGCTAAGGACTCAACCGTTTTCTCCACAGCTTCATACACAGCCCTGGTCGTTACCTAATGGAAAGCCTGTGATATGTCTGAATGACCCTGGGATTTGGTATTCTCATCATCCTAGGTTCAAAACTGAGGTGTATAATCTGCGTGAATTTGATTAAATTATTTCACTTTAATTAAGTTTAGATTTAAAAAAAATCACAGTAATGAGGTACCTGCACAGGTTTTCTGAGGATTAGTGATAAGACGTAAAGAAACGCCCGACAAGGTGCTTGGCCTGGAGACAGTGTCCGTGGTTCCTGGACACATTTTGAATGTAAATTCATGCTTATTTATTTCTTCTGTATATGGGTATGCACAGAGCTAGGAGAACTCACGGATTCCTTTCAAAGATAGGGAAGAAAGAACCTTTTGATGTCCGAATGAAAAGAGCTTAGGAATTAATGTCCTGCTGCTATCCATGGTATAAGTGCCTACCATGTTCAAATAGCATCAATAGGATTAATATTCCGAATTTTCTTTGAAGTCTTAACGCAGAAAGGCCTGGAAGTGAAACCCATAGCTATTTCTAAGGGGGATAAGTTCTCAATATCAAGTAACAGGCCCCGTGGGACAACTCATCTATATTTGTCTTGCTGTATTTTCCTGTCTTCACGTACATATTCTCCTGGTGCCTTAGAACGGTTCAGTTGACTGGCAAGAGGCAAGCATGTTCCTTGCTTGGTCTGTCGCTTAGAGTCAACTTCTGTGAGTCTCCTGGGAAGGATGTGGAGGGTTTTGAGATTTCTGCTGTCGGAACTGGGATTTTTTTTTTTTTTCATTCATCTTTGGACAGGCTTGTGGCTGCCTCTCTCAGGAAATTACAGTTCATTTTTGACTGTTCAGGAAGGACCTTTAAAAATACTGACGTCCAACAAACAAACAGCCTCTCCCTGCACAGGGCAGGGAGGCCACATCTCACCCAGGGGCCAGGAAACACACTCCTCTGAACTTTCGCCGCGGTTTGTTTTCACAGATTATCTTCTCTTCCAGATCTGGAGACTGACACAGAATCTCTCCTCTCAGATTTGGGTGGGGTCAGTTCAATAACCACCAGCCCTCATCTTCAGAAGAATCCTCACAGGAGTCAGACGTCACTGCAAATAGTAAAGAAGTCCAACGCACACTTTTCATGTCGTTTTTCGTTTTCGTTTTTCTGCTTTTGAGAAGCTCCCTCACATTTGTTTGCTGTTTGTCATGTTGATGCCTTGTTGAGCCATGGACCAAACTAGAGATTAGATAGGAACACAAGGCAGGCTTTTTTTGAAGTAGCGTTTTTCTTTTCTTAAGGGGAAAAGGGCTTTCATGTGAGAATTTATTTTCTGGATTTGTCCAGGGTGCAAGAAGATAAAAGAACTTCAGATTTGGAATTTCTAAAGTAACTTAGCCCGTCATCTTTCGGTAGAGTTTCTTTTCTTTTCTTTTTTTTTTTTTGCTTCTCTTTTAAACATTTCCACTGTTTAAGCTCTTTCTGTCTCTCACCGCGGTACCTGGGAGAATTCAGATGTTTCATAGGCAAGCAGTCATTGTGCAGCTGCGCAGATCAGAACATGTTAGCTGGGCCTTGTTATGTGGTGTGTTGACTTTCAATTGATTTTAAGCACACTTTAAATGGTAATGAGGATGCCAGGCTGGGAGATAGCATATGGTTTTAACGATTTGATTCTCAGAAAGCAGGCAAACATTTTAAAATGATAGAGTTTCACTAGTGTGAAAGCCAAGGTGAAATCGGAGGGTTTGAATGACAGAAATGACTTCTTCCATCTTTATGATTATTAGCTCTGCCTTCATCATATTGTGCGGAGAAGAAAAACATAGAAAGAGGGAAACCAGAATTTACTATCAAAGTTTGGGTCAAATTAAATATGACATAAGGCTCTGCTCCAAAGATACAGTGCTTGGTGCTTTTGAACTCAGATCAGCCTTTCCAGCAAAATATAATATGAAAAGTCAATTAAAATATAATAAGGAAAAATGTAATATAAGGAGTTGGAAAATGAGAGAAAATGTGGCAGGGTGTGAAAGAAAAATGAAGACAAATATTAGGCATTTAGGCATGAACTACATGTGTATAAAGGACCCATTACATACTCTCCTATTAAGTGAGAGAGATATGTGGGTCAATGAGGTGAAACTCCAGTACTCTGGCCACCTCATGCGAAGGGTTGACTCATTGGAAGACTCTGATGCTGGGATGGGATTGGGGGCAGGAGGAGAAGGGGACGACCGAGGATGAGATGGCTGGATGGCATCACGGACTCAATGGACGTGAGTCTGAGTGAACTCCGGGAGATGGTGATGGACAGGGAGGCCTGGTGTGCTGTGATTCATGGGGTCGCAAAGAGTCGGACATGACTGAGCAACTGAACTGAACTGAATGGAACTGAGGTGAGTCATTTGGAGACATTTGATCTCTTTATGGGAAAAGACTCAGAGGTACCATTGTAGGTTTGTGTTCTTGTCTGTTCTGTTAGGTTTTGCCAACTGTCCTTCCCAGTTGGATGGCAAAAGCCTGTTGGACAGCATTCCGCTGGGCTCACGTCTGCCCCAGCTTCTATCCATGCCTCTGTCAGTGGCCATCTTGGTTACTCCTATGTCCTGATTATTGTAAACAGTGCTTCAATGTGGGTATCTTTTTGAATTACTCTTTCTCAAGGTGCTCTGATGACCTCGGGTGAGGGAGGCTCACAAGGGAGGGGATGTACGTGCGCTTCTGGCTGATTCACACTGTTGCTCTATAGCAGAAACGAAGACAGCACAGGATAGCGGTTATTCCCCAGTTTATTTTTTAAAAGCCTATGGGGTGATATTTTTCTTAAATCGCACTGTTTTCATGGTTAAAATGGAATGCTGGAGATGCTAAGATGCAGTCAACTTAAGGATATTTAGGGGTTTAGACAACCTGTGAGAAGTCTGGTCTGTTCACAGAGATACAGTGTGTCTCTATGCTTCAGTCACTGGTGAATTACACGGTAAAGTGTGTGACTTAAAATTTCATACTGATAGAATGTGACCGCTGAGTGGGACTCCAGAGATAATATGCTCTGGTGGCATATTTTGTTTTTACACCAGCAAAACAGACTTATTTACAGTCATAAACATAATTGTCTATGGTTAGAAAATAAACCTTTGATCTCCTGAGTTTTAGACTCTCTTTAGTGGCTTCTCTACACTTGTCACTATTTCAGTGTAATTGTTTCATTCAAAACTGTTAATTTGGTTCCTTCATATAGACACCATCTAAGTCAAATGATGAAAATCATGAATGCCATTTATTGAGCAGTTATTCCATTCAGGCCATTTACTAAGTAAAAGCTTTGCATAAATGCCCTCATTTAATCTTTACAACCATGTTGTAAGGAAGTTTTGGATTAGAGAAGCTAAATGATTTGCTGAATATTTGCCTACAGCTCATTAATGACAGGGAAAGTGTTCAGACACACAGGTCTCTCTGACTATGTATATTCCTCCCGGAGCTAAGCAGGTTTCTCAACTGACTAAAGCTATTTTACTGGAATTCTGAACCTCCTTAGATTTTTCACGTGATTTTTGGTTGTAGTACACAGATGATGCTTAGTAGAAACAGAATTCAGAAATCAAGTCTTCTTTGTCATGCTCCTCAATGCTTTATGTCCACTCCTTTCATTCTAAGCCCTGATTTCTTCTGGGGATATTTAGGTGCTCAGAGAAGTCCTTCAAATCTTGAAACCGCATCCCAGTTGCCAATGGGTGGCACTCCATCCAAGAGACTTATGTGGTTTTCAACCAGAAAGAGACCTTAGGCAATATAATAACCCCCTTCCCATTACGGTTGTAATACTCAAGCCTAGAGAATGAATGACTTTCCCCAAGGCCACACATCTAGTTAGTGACAAAACAATGACAAAGAGCCAGGTTTCTGGAATCCATGACTTTACCTCTTTTGACTGTTTAGACAGCCTCTTGTTAAAAAGTAGTGTTGAGTAATAGATTTAGTCATATACATCAAATTTTATGCAGCTATGCATTAAGATAAAATGCAGACATGAGTTTGTTTGTTTGCTTTAAATTCAAATGACAAATGCAAGTAGCTTTTGACTTCATGAAAGATTCTCGAATCTATAGATGAAAAATGCTTCCTAGTGTTATAGATGGCCACATTCTAAATACCCCTCCTTATACCATTCTTGAACTAGCCTTAGTAGCTACCACCAAATTGGTGGCTGCCATAGATATAATGTGATGCTATTCCTAATTCTGGAAATAATTCTGTAGTGTTAGTATTGTTATTCCCATTTACTCGGAAAAAACTATGATTCATGACTTTTGCAATGTTATACAGATACTCAATAGAATATTTAGTAATTGAAACTGGTTTCTCTAACTGTAAAATTTATATGTTTCCCTATGTACCACAATAGACCAACAAAATTAAAAGTAAAAAGTTAATTTTATTTTATTAATTAACAATAAAAAATTAGTAAGTAGTCTAATGATGCCGTGTACAACAAAAGGAATTTCTCCTTCTTAATTTGCACTTTAGACATTCAGTTTGATCATTCATCCTTGCTTTCTTTTATCAGTGAGTTAACAAACACATGAGCAGTTTACAGATGAGGCAACCACAGGAATTTTAAATTAAACTCCCCCAAGGCCATACAGCCAGGAATGATATATCTGGAACTTAAAGCCAAGACCCAAATATAGAGACTGCATCCAGCTGCAGAAAAGTTTAAATTATAGTATCTGCACAAGCAGTAGAAATAAAGTTTTGAGGAGAGCAATGCATGATACTTTCAGGATATTTCTCTGTAACTAGTCGAGGGTGAATAGAGAAGAGAAACTGGTGACAAGAAGATATGAGGCAAATTCAGTTTAGCTTATTTATGGAGTTAGCAGTAAGTATCGGAAGAGGGAGATTTAAAGTTAGACCTGACCTCACCAATGACTCATTTGCCTAGTAAGTTAGGAGGAAGTAGGAGACCGTGGTGACCTCTTCACTGTGCGTAGCTAAGAGGATGCTGATGCCACTGGTCAAAATGAAGAAGTCAGAGGAAAGTCCTGATTTGATGCGTAGCTCTTGATGTCTATGGGCATGGAAATGTAGGGACTGGATTTCTGATGGGGTGTTGGAACTGTTTTGGAGATAGATTGGGGATCCACACTCATACGATTAAAGCAGTAACATTTTGTTTATGTTTTAATGATGCACCAAATAGAAGGTGAATGAGGACAGAACTATAAGGACTGACCACATTTAGAGACTGGGACAAAACAAAGGGGTTCAGAAAAGTGAAAGGAAAACTGATGGGATATCGGGGAAACTGAAGAAGGGGGAGTTTAGGGAAAGGAAAGGTGCTCAGGAGTATTGCTCCTTGCAGAAAAGTCAAGGTGAAGGAAGACTGAAAGAGACTTTTGGGTTCTATATTATGAAGTCATAATGTGGACTTCTGAGAAAGAAGTTTCAAAAGTACTTAAGGACAGAAAAAAAAATACTTAAAGATAGTGTGAACTGAATTATAAAGATCCAGATGGTAAGAAATAGACATAATGTAACGTACAAGAAGGCAAGGAGAAAGATGGACTAGACGTTTGATGGACTCCCAGTGTTGGGAGCGAGTTTTTGGAATCATGGAGACCTGATCATCTTTGTCATCACAGAAGACCTAGTTCGAGATGCTATCCATGGCCTCATCCACCCCAGTTTGTTGAATGACTAATTTGACCTTTCATCCAACCAGAAAGATAGATATCACCCTCATTTTATACATTTGAAAAATCACGATCTCAAAGAAGCAAATGGAAACCGTGTCCTATGGTAGGGAGGATGATGGGGAGGACGTGGGATGAAGGACACAGGTTAACATCAGAAAGGAGCAGGTTCAGCTGATGGCCAGATGGGGATGAGGCTCAGAAAGACAGTGAGGCTGCAGGGACAGAACAGAAGTGCTGGAAAGAGGATACGATGAGCCTGGAGGGAAGGAAAATGCGGAAGAGAATCACTGACAGAATGTGGCCCAGGGCGGGCAGGGAACCGGCAGCCCAGATCCATCAGGACTGGGTTGAACTTGCGTGGACTCAGAGACCGTCAGTGAGCCATTTTGTCAGCATTGCTCACAAGCCTTATTGAACTTTGAAGGACACAGCGTGATCCTAATAAAGAGGTCCTGAAGCACAGCCAGACATCCAGAACTGAAATCATGCCCCACATCACCAATTCCCCAGGGAGACTGCAGGTCTCCGGATAATAGAAGGCAGCAGGCTGCTCTAGCAGCTCCGGAATGGCAGGCTGTGGTAGATTAATGGCCTAGGGAGAAAAGCTCTAAAGCTCTTCTCCCCCCAAAGCAAAGAGCACAACTCTGGAAGCAGAACACTTGGACTTAAACCCCAGCCTTGCTGCCCACTACCTAGATGTGCTTAGTCTCTCAGTCGTGTCCAACTCTTTGCGGCCCCCTGGACTGTAGCCCACCAGGCTCCTCTGTCCATGAGGATTCTCCAAGCAAGAATACTGGAGTGAGTCACCATGCTCTTCTTCAGGGGATCTTCCCAACCCAGGGACTGAATCCAGGTCTCCTGCATTACAAGTGGGTCCTTTACCATCTGAGCCCACCAGGGAAGCCCCCACTACCTAGAGAAGTTTGAGCAAATCTCTGAAACTGCCTGAGCCTCACTTCTGCATTTACAAAATGGGACTAACTTGCCTTAGGACAGACTTGTCTTATAGAGATGTTATGAAGATCAAATGAGATCTATGGGAGGGTCTCTTGTAAATTTTAAATTATATCCGATTGTTAATTTTTTAAACAACTGTCTTTATTGTTGGAAAAGCCACAGAGATGTGAATGGCTAAGAAATATTGCTAGCAAAAGGCTTGCCCCATATCTGACATACAGTACTCACATTTGAGAGTGGTATCCTTGAGTCTACTGCGGAGTGTTCTGAATACCAGGCTATACACATGGTTGCTCCGGAAGTTCAGCTGGAGGATCTCTTTGTCCATGAAAAAGAGGATATCTCTGTCCATATAGAGGAAGGTCCTTTCTGCAATAAACACTTTTTTAAAAGCCATATCTGAAATTTGTCATAAATATTTATAGGAGAGGGTAGGGAAGTAGATTTTGAGGGTATAAATGTATTTCGTGTATAAATACATATACACACTCATCTTGTTTTTGTTCAGTCACTAAATCGTGTTCAACTCTTGTGACCCTATGGACTGCAGCGTGCCAGGCTTCCATGTCCTTCACTATCTCCAAGAGTATGCTCAAATTGATGTCCACTGAGTTGGTGATGCTATCTAACCATCTCTTCCTCCACCACCCCCTTCTCTTTTTACCTACAGTATTTCCTAGCATCAAGTTTTTTGGGTTTTTTTCCCCAGTGAGTCAGCTTTTCCCATCATGTGGCCAAAGTGTTGGAGCTTCAGCTTCAGCATCAGTCCTTCCAACAAATTTTCAGGATTCATTTCCTTTAGGATTCACTGGTTTGATCTCCTTGCTGTCCAAGGGACTCTCAAGAGCCTTCTCCAATGCCACAATTCGAAAGCATCAGTTCTTCAGCACTCCACCTTCTTTATGTGGTCCAACTCACATCCATACATGACTACTGGAAAAACCAAAGCTTTGACTATATGGACCTTTTTAATATGCTGTCTAGGTTTGTCATAGCTTTCCTTCCAAGGAGCAAGAGTCTTTTAATTTCATGGCTGCAGTCACCATCCACGGTAATTTTGGAGCCCAAAAACGTAAAATCTCTCACTGCTTCCACTTTTTCTTCCAGCTATTAGCCATGAGTGATGGGACCTGATGCCATGACTTCTTTTTTTTTAATGCTGAATTTTAAGCCAGCTTTTACACTCTCCTGTTTCACCCTCATGAAGAGGCTCCTTAATTCCTCTTCACTTTCTGCCTTTAGAATAGTGTCATCTGCATATCTGAGGTTATTGATATTTCTCCCAGCAATCTTGGTTCCAGCCCAGCATTTCATATTATACTGTGCATATGTTAAAAAAGCATTGTGACAAAGTACTGTCTTGATGTACTCCTTTCCCAGTTTTGAACCGGTCCATTGTTCCATGTCCAGTTCTAACTGTTGCTTCTTGACCTACATGCAGGTTTCTCAGGAGGCAGGTCAGGTGGTTTGGGACTCCCATTTCTTTAAGAATTCTCCGCAGTGTATTTTGATCACACACTCAAGGGCTTTAATGTAGTCCAGAAAGCAGAAACAGACTGTTTTTCTGGCATCCCCTTGCTTTCTCTATGATCCAACAAATGTTGACAGTTTGATCTCATCTTACAAAATGCATGTGAAAATTTATATGTCTGTTGCATGAACATGCATACATGACTACCTTGTTTTCTTTGCTCTCTCCTACAAAGTTGTCTTTTCAAATAATGATACATTTATTCCAGTTTCTCGAAGTGAACCATCTTGCTAAAACAACCTTGAGAAAGTCTCTGGGCTCAGATTTGTTGTTATCATTCAAGAGTCATCGCTGGTCCACTCTCGGCTCTTCTTTCCGTCCACCTTCCTCGCTGCAGGGAGTTGGCATTTCCGCTTTCGTTACAGCACCCTGTAGCTCAGGGAACAAATGGGAGGAATCAGGATTGATTATTCTCTGTGCTCTCTTTGTCTTTGTCAGTGTTTGTTCAAAGCCACGTAAGAGTTCTCAAAGCCAGAGTAGCCTAATGGATGGAGGTCTACATTCAGTACAGAAAACTGTGATTTCACAAAACCTCTGATTATTATAGAGACTCAAATAGAGGGAGTGGGCATAATTTTGCTTTAGGAACTTAACCTTCACATCACATTATTTGCCCTTTAGCTGAATATATCTGGCAAATTATTTATTAGGAAACATGTTGCTTGGATATTCTAAGTGTATAGCATATCCTTTGATGCATGTGAATTCTGTGTGGGGATTCTTCATTCCTGTTTGAAACAAATTAATAACTGTTTTTAAGATACACTGCAGAGCAAAATCTGTTTAATCCCATATTAATGATTATCACTGTGCTCAGGTTTATTTAGGGAGTTTGGGGGTTGTGAAGTGGTTTTCTTCCTTACAGCTCAGTAAGGAGTTAGAACTAGAGCTCATCTCAAATGCCACTTACTTTCCAAGTCTTTCAGATACACCCAATCAAATATTCCCTTTCTTTTCTGCCTGGATATAATTGTGTTGCCACCTCCAGTTATGGCATCTATGACCTTCTGCCTTCAATTATTCATTTATCCATCTTCCTCGTCTTCTGGTCTCCTAAGTAACAGGCGGGCAAGGACTTGCACTAATTCGTTTCTGAATTCCCTGAAGGCTGTTAGTCTCGAGCCCTGCGCTTCATACTCGCTCACTTGGTAGCTGCAGCTGCTCCAGTGAGGTGGGCTCCGGGAAAGAGTCGATGGAGACCCCTCTGCTTGTATCCATAGAGGAGAGGAAAGCTGAGGATCTGGGCCATGATTATTAAGGAAGGAAAAAAAAAAACCACAACATGTCATAATTCTTTCTAGAAAAAACAGCATTGACCGAATGACTGATTAGCTTAAAACCGGCGTATTAAAAAATGCACCTGTCTTTCTTATTGTTCGTTGATGAGTGATGCTTTCTGCTGAGGACAAGATAAGGACAGATAACTTCTGATAGAAGATGAAGGGGTTCCCGCTCTATTTTTTCTTCTTTTTCTTTTTTGTCAAATCTTGGCAGGTATTTGAATCCTGAGTGAAGAAGGGAGAAGGGATCAGAGATTAAAACAGTACAGGTTTCTGGGTAGCAAAAGGTGACTTTTCATTGTGTCTTAATGGGACCATTTTAACAATGTTAAAATGTGCTGCTTTGGTTAAAACCCCCATCTGTTGCTATCTATAATATATTTCTCTGAACTCAAGAATGTGAAAGCTGGTCCCACCTAAATTAACCCTACCTTATTTTATTAGTCTTTGAAAACATTTTTGTGAAGATTTTGTGTGGTTTTTTTTTTTTTTTTGTGCGGGGTGGGGCGGGATGGACAGAAAGAAAGGAGCTTAGATATAATGGGGAGTCCATCCTTTTCCATAAAGATGCCTGATAGGATGCCCAGGGAAACTAAGTGACTTGCCTGTATCAGTGGAATGTTTAGGAGTAAAGTCATGATTTATTTCATAACACTTATCCGGATCCTCCTTCACTTATACCTATTTTGTTTATATTTCACATGTTTATCTGCTGCTTGGTGATATCCTCTAATGTGTATATTTTGTTTACGGAACTATAATGTACATGGTTCAGGGACTCAGATTGTATCTTTGACTTCTTTTGACCTCTTACAACCAAGCCCAAGTCTTTGAACATTATTATTCACAGTAGGTCCTCCCTTCAGTATTAATGATTGCTATGGGCAGCATTTGTTTGGACAAATTACTGTGGATGAAGAAATCGAGTGAGAGGTAGAAAGCT
This sequence comes from Ovis aries, assembly GCF_016772045.2. Lineage (NCBI taxonomy): Eukaryota > Metazoa > Chordata > Mammalia > Artiodactyla > Bovidae > Ovis > Ovis aries. Next base: position 95,313,518 of record NC_056060.1, read on the forward strand.
CCACCAAAATGAAAAAGAAGAAAAATCAGAAGCACGACAAATAAGCCTAAAGATTGTTTTTAAAACTGAGATTTTTGTTGTTGTTCTTACTGCTTTTGAAATTGGACTAATGGTAGCAGGAATAAAAGGATGCAGATAAACCAGATTGCTCTAAATAGCTCAGTTCAGAGCAGTCCTAGGGAAATGCCTCCAAAGAGCGCTTAGAAAATGGGAGGACATTAGTCTTTCCTGCTGCTTCTGCCCAGAGGGGTGGGATTGGGGGATTAGGAAAGAAAATGGGAAGACCACAGTGGCCCTCTCAGCCTCTTCCGCTGTCACTGCTATTTAGCAAAGGTGTGACTCTTAGCGAAGTTTCAGAATCATCACAGGTTGCAAAGAAGACACCACTAAGAATTCACAGCCCTTTGGGGACCTAATTGCAGCGAACCTGATAAATAATTCAGGTAGTCAGAGTGCCTGGGTATGGAAGACTTGGTGCGTTTTCATCTTTTCCTTTAATATTATCCCCGGGCTCCTTTCCGTCTGATTAGAATCTTCGCCCCTCACCTGCTTCGCTCTGTTTCTCTGCCGCTTCTCTGCCTCTGTGTCTATTTAGCTGCCTCTGTCTCCAGCTCTCTTTTGTCAAGAAAGTCCGTTGTCTTATCTCTCTTGGCCACATTACTCTTTCAGTAACTTACACATATAACTGGAAGTAGGGAGCATCATTTATTTCAGTAATAGTACTCTCTCCATTGGATGGTGCTCAGCACCTCTGCTTAAGTTTTTGCCTCAATAGTAAGTCAAGTCTTCCCACCCCCCTCCCCCGCCCCCAGATTATAGGGCTAATAGAACCATGTCATACATTTGAAAATGTATATAGTGTACAAGTAGTCTAATATCAGACATAATTTTGATAGTAATTTCAGTTATGTAAAGAAGTCATAAAAATATTTGATCAGTGAAACACAGAACTAACTAAATGGACACTACCTTGCCAATCTTTTGATGTAGGGTCCAAGTTATTGCCTGCCTGTGGACCCACTGATTGAATTAACCTTGTTTTCCTTCTCTTAATGCATCAACTCTGATTTCCAGTTTCTTATAGTAAAATAAAAGCAAGTAGGCACGAGGAGAGTAATCTGAGTGTAGACTCATTACAGATTGTTAAGATTCTGCCCTCTCCTCACTTCTATGTCCCCTAATTTGCTAAAAACTTTGACTAACTTGTCTTCATGAATGTTTCTAAGCCATCCAAGTAGTTTTTCATACAATAAATAGCTCCTTTTTGTTTCCCTACTTTATTGCATTATAATTTTTTTCTTATTAATTATAATACAGAGTTTGAATAATCTTTAATTATTAGAGAAATGTAAATTAAAACTCATTCCAGTCAGAATGGTCATCATCAAAAAGCCTATAAATAAATGCTGGAGAGGGTATAGAGAGAAGTGAGCCCTCCTGCACGGTTGGTGGGGAAGTGAATTGGCGCAGCCGATGCGGAGAACGCTATGGCAATTCCTTAAACGTCTGAAAACACACCTAATATGATCCAGCAATCCCATTCCTCGACACATGTCCAGTAAAGATGAAAACGGTAATTCAGAAAAATACGCGCACCTCAGTGTTCATAGCAACACTCTTTATAATGGAAGCAACTTAAATATTAATCAACAGATGAATGGATAAAGAAGCTGTGCTATAAACATACAATAGAATATTACTCAGCCATATAAAAGAATGAAATAATGGCATTTGTAGCACCATGGATGGACATAGAGATTATCATACTAAAGTATGATAAGTAAAGTAAGTCAAATAGAGAAGGACAAATATCATATATATTGCTTATATGTGGAATCTGAAAATAGGTACAAATGAGCTTATTTACAAAACAGAAATAGACTCACAGACTTAGAAAACAAATTTATGATTGCCAAAGGGGAAGTGGGAGTATAAATTAGGAGGATGGGATTTACATATACACACTACTATATTTAAAATAGATAACTAACAAGGACCTACTGTATAGCACAGGGAACTATATTCACTGGGTTTTAACACCCTTAAGGGAAAATAATCTGGTGGGTGGATTCTTGGATCTGCTGGGGACATGACCACGGCACCTGGGAAAAGAACGTTTTCAGCTCCAAGAATGAGAAATCCTTCTGGGGAGTTCTAGAAGCTGAAATTAGGTTTAAAGTGGATGTCCAGAAGAAAAACCTTCCTTCGGTTTACAAACAAGTCTGCTTTGCAGTCTTGCTGTGATAGTTGGATGTAAGTGAGCTGTTCTCAATCACCTTGTCTTACGATTAGTTTTGGCATCTTTCTTTTCCATTGTATCATCAAACTGAGCATATCTCTGTATTAGTTTGCTTGGACTGATGTTACAAAGTACCACATACTGGGTGTCTTAAACAACAGAAACTGATTTTTTAATAATTCTGGAGGTTAGAAATCCAAAATCAAGGCAGGGTTCTGAGGCTCCCCTTACATCATGGCCTTCCTTCTGGGTGCGTCCATGTCCTATAATCTCTTCTTACAAGGAAACCAGTCGTATTGCATTAGGGCCCACTGTAATGACCTCATTTTAACGCAATGCTTCTTTAAAGACCTTATGTCATATTCTGAGGTCCCTAGGAATTAGAACTTTGACATTTGAGTTTTAAAGGACACAGTTCAGTTTATAACAATCCGTTACCAGTTGGGTAGTGGGCATTTGATAATGAATAAATGAGTGGATTTTGTTTTGTTTGGTTGGTTTTGGCTGTTCCATGCAGCATGAGGGATCTTAGTTCCCTGGCCAGGGATAGAAACCATGCCCCTTTCAATGGAAGCACAGAGTCTTAAACACTGGACCACCAGGGAGGTCCTACAAATGAATTATTTATTCATATATCTGCTGCTTGAAGAATTAGCAATTCTAGCAGTACGTGTGAGTTATTGATAAGTTTCTTAAATTAGTTATATTTCTATTAACCTGAAGATATGCTTAGGAAGTAAAATCCCAAGGTGATGTTCATATTTATTCAGTAACTCTTCACCACTTTTCACGGAGGAAGGTTGTCTCATCATGTGAAGAGCCCCTGCCATCATCAGATTTGCCCCAAACATTCGCAGGCCCCTGAGCAAGGGTTAGAGAGATGCCGGCCACAGATCTAATCTTTGAAAAGTTATCTCTTTTTAACAGACTGTTCATAAAGTGTGTACAGTCCTCCTATCTAGGACCTGTGATTGATCTGTCTTTCAGAATGTCCTGGAAAGCCAGGCAGGTTTGACTTTAGAAGTCTGACTCCATCAGTGCTGCGTGGAAAGTAGCAAAAGAGAGAGTTGGTCCCAAGCCTCTTCTGTTTCCACTGGGGTTCCATCTTGAACCACAAGGGGCTTGGCCCACGCATACCAGCTCTGCACTCTCCTCCCCCAGGGAAGCAAGCGACACCTAGAGGTGTCAGAACCGCGAGAGGACAGACCCATGAAAGAATCACCCAACCCTGGGAGAAGGTTTGGGGCAGGGAATTCTGGACCTTGGCTATAAAGAGCACAGCTTGGAAGATGCTGCCCAGCCTTCAGGGAGGCACGGTGTTTGGCCCTGTGCACTCCTTGCCCTGGTTGGAGGGTGTGGGTCGTGGTCTGAGGGTGGTTCTCTGACCAGTTTCAGCTCCTTCAGGACCTCACACTAGCTTTGAGATTATCCTCATACTCTGGCTTCCTTGAAGCACGAGCAGGAGAGTCAGGTAATCAGAACTTTCTGAGAAAACACCAAGGTCAGGGTTTGTGTGTTAGTCACTCAGCTGGGTCCGACTCTTTGCATCCCCATGGGCTGTAGCCTGCCCGCCAGGCTCTTCTGTCCATGGAATTCCTGAGGCAAGAATACTGGAGTGAGTAGCCTTTCCTTTCTCCAGGGGATCTTCCCAAGCCAGGGATCAAACCTGGGTCTCCTGCATTGCAGGCGGATTCTTTACCAGCTGAGCCACAAGGGAAGCCCAAGAATACTGGAGATGGTAGCTGTTTTCTTCTCCAGGGGATCTTCTCGACCCAGGGATTGAACCCAGGTTTCCTGCATGGCAGGTGGATTCTTTACCCTCTGAGCCACCAGGGAAGCCCAAGGTCAGGGTTTAACCTTGTTCAAAGATAGCAGACAGAAGTGATTATTTCATGTGGGAATTTGCTTCATTACATCCTGATGCCAAACACCCACAGTTTCTGCACCTGTGAAGTCTCCCGCAAAGACTGACTCGCTCCTTGTGAGGAGATTCAGGTCTGGAAAGGTGTGAACAGATTTCGGGTAAAGGCAGGAAGCGGGGTGCCCACCTCACCTGCAGGGAGCCGGGGCGGTGGTACCCACCTGCACTCCCGTGAGACGGCCTGAGCACGCGTGGATGCCAAACCTGACCACAGACGCCACTCGTGTGCCACTGGGGTCATGAAAGGCCGCGATTTCAGAATTACCTGTGGTGACTTGCCGGGCTGTGTTCATAGCTTCAAGAAAAAAATTTAAAAGCCAATGCTTTTCTTCACCACAAAGAATAACTTATAGTGAGGGACCCATTGACTTGCTTGCAAACAGTGGGTGGTCTGCACCTTTCCCGATAGAAGGGATAGTCTGCCAAGCAGGGTGACTGGCTTCAGGGCTTGCGATAAAAGGTGGGGAGAGCTTTCTAATGAATGGTGTGGTATCTTTACGCTGCATGGCTACCTCGCTTTGTCTTCCAGATTCTTCAGGCAGAGCCGTGTTTCTTTTATTTATTTGTTATGTAGGCAGCGTCTATTTCCAAAGAGAACTGGAGACATGAAAAAATGGGAGCGGGGCAGCCTTGGGGAGTTCTCTGAAAAACAACGTTTGCGGCAACAATTCAGACCTTAGCAGGTTGGAGGTGCTTTTCTGCCCCCGGCTCCTCCTGTTGATAAAACTGCCTCTTTTGCTTCCTCCTTACTTCTCCTCCCCCCAGACTTCTTTCCACTCCAAGCTGCACAGCATCAGGCTGTTCGCTTTCATCTTTACCTTCCTTCTCCCTGGCTGCTCTAGTCCATTTAATTGCAGTCTTTCTATTGCCCTTAAAATAAAAGTCCAAGTAGTTTACCAAAGCCTCAAGGCCTTATGCATCCAGGCCTGTCAGAATCCTTGGCCCCGCTACACACCCCATTCTTCCCTAAAACATCCCCAGCCACACTGGTCTTTGACTTCCCAGGAAAGAGCAGTCTTCTTCCCTTCTGACTTTGCCCCTGCTCACACTAAGACTGGGCCTGCTGGGTTAAACTCTGCTCGCCCTGGTCCCAGTTCCCCCGTGGGTATCGACTGCTCAGTTTGGAAATCGCATTCTCCAAGATGCCATCCACGTGTGCCATGTTTAAGTCCGCACTCACAGCCACCCGGTGTTCTCTATCGTACCTCTTTGTGTCCTTCATGACATCGCTCGTGATTTTATCATTTCTAGTCGCAGGTTTGTAGTTGTTATTTGATATTTCTTTTCCGTCTTGCTTTTGAAATATATCACCTTTCTGACTGTCGGGACTTTATCTGTCTTGTTCATCTTTGTATCCCAAGGGCCTTGAGCTGTGTCTGGCACAGAATAGCCCCTCAACACTTGTTTGATGAATGAATGAATGAGAAATACTAGCTTTACGAGAAAGTCTGTACACTTCGCTTGATTTAGAATGTCTGCCAAGGATATTTGGATTTCTAGAGAGGGTAACATTCTAGTCCAAAGAAATTGGTTTGTAGTTGTGAAATTGTATCAGGGAGCTGGTGTAAAAAGGTTTTTGAGGAAACAGAGGTCCATTGGGAAACCATGTCACATTAAGTGGCTGCCCACCCACGAGTATTTTTCCTTGATCTGTTTCTTGAGTGCTTTGTCTAAGAGAGCAGACCTACCATTTAGATGTAATACTTTAGAAGTTAAAACTTGTTAGACTCACCACAATACTCCCAAGGACCAGGGGCCCCTGCATTTCAGTCGAGCGTGAAAGTGTAGCTGAGGAAGGAATGAGTAATACGATCTGATTTCAAACATGTGATGCTCTGCTTCCCATTCATGATCTTTAAAATCTGCATTATCATCCCAAACTTCACATTACTCTCTAGTATATGGGATTTTAGTTTTATTTACAAGGGAAGATAGGAACTCTTTTCTGAACAACTATAAAGTAGCTGAGACAAAGATGAAAAGCCAGTGAAAACTTTCTTTTCATGTGGCTCGCGCATGCGCATGTGTGTGTGTGTGTGTGTGTGTGTGTGTGTGTGTGTTTCACTGGGATCAGCTTACAACTCCGTTGCCTCCCTCTGGTGCCAGCTCTGTGCACATGGGCCGGGTGACATGGACCACGTCAGGCTGTGGTTTGTTTTCCTTAAAAAAGAAAAGAAATGTTACCAGGTTTTCCTAATTTTTTTTTTCTTCTCCTTTTGGTGAAAGCTCTTTTATTTATTTATTTATTTAAACAAAGACTAAAGTGTTTGAAATTGTTTGGCAGCATATACTTTAGAGAATACAAGCTTTTTGCATGTGGGGTAAAGTTAGAAACCTGCAGAGTTTATAAATGAAAGCAGGACTCTGACTGTGTATAAACCTATAAAAGGATCTGCTTGTATGTTTCAATTGCTAAGAATTGGGGAGGGGGTTGAATATTTCAAAATTCATTCAGATGAGAAAGGCCACCAGTATAGATTTTTTAAAGGTAGCTTTCAAAATCTGTTGTGTAGGTTTTTTATTATTGTTGCTTTCTTATGAACTGTTTCTCATCTGAATTCTGTAGCCGTAATGAACATGGTATTGATACCTCTCATCTGAGGTTTTATTTTAAATCTCAGAAATCCCTTGATTTAATCTTAGCCCCTATCTGAATGTGATCCAGGGTCAGGGCAAGGGAGAATGTCCTTGAGAGAAGGAGAGGGTCAAGGATAAGAAATAGTTGTCTTTCTGCAGTTTCTTGTCCCTTCTCATCTCCTAAATCCAGAAATAGTCCCCAGAACATAGCCTGACACTTCTGCATGACAAGTATTCTGAAGATGAGAAAGTGCATTGTAAAGCCAGTTTATTCAGTGAGGAAATTTTACACCATTTACATTCAGAGCCATTCCTATCATACTGAAATAGGCTTAAGCAATGGAGTGTTTCATTTTTTTAGAATCAAAACCAGATAATGTACCTGGAAGTACACACTACGTAACTTCATTTCGTGTGCCTAATCAATGTCATGCCTGAAATCTGCCTTCTCCTTGTGAAGGAGACATGAGATTTTTGTCTCATTATATCTACACATATGGGGTGCAGTATTTTGGTGGGAAAATAGGCCATGTTTATATTTTTGGATTCAGTTTATTTTTTTCATAAGTGTTTTTATAGCTCTCAAACTGGCCTGTTTCGTGACGATGCTAACTATGTGAAGTGGCAAAGTGATGTACAATTAAATCACAGTTGAACTGTCACACCGAATGTATGTAAATATTTATAAGCTGTTGGTATATATGAGCACAAACACATATTTGCTATACACTGTAAAGACTTACCTGCATTCAGAGCATCACCATTTTAGAACTGAGCTGTTAAGTAGCTAGCATGATCAAATATGCCTTTCCTCAAACAGAGTTTGTAGTTATATAGATCACACTGATCTTATGTGAGTGGTACTCTTGCTGAAGAAGAGCAGATAATTTGATGTCATTTTGTAAAACAAGTACAGTGCTGTAGTAATTACAATGATTTTCCACTTGCGTGGTCTGTGTCTTTTCCTAAGGTCATTTAGTTCCTTTGTGTTTAGAGACTATTTATCCATCAGTCTCTCCAGCTGGGTTAGTGTAGCATAAAACTCTTGAAGCCAGTTCTGAAATATTATCTCCACGATTCCTTATGGGACCTCAGATTGAAGGTGTGGAAGAGTTTTTACAGACTGCCTCTTCAAACAAAGTAATCATCTGAAGGTCGCCCTTTGATATGTCCATTTATTCTGCAGACACCTCTTGAATGCCTGCCACGTGCTGCTCTAGACTCTGGGGAGGCAATAGTGAGCACAAGCAGACCACTCTGTGACTGTGTGGAGTTTACAGGGAGACAGAACCCAGATAAGGAGCAAGGCCCTGCAGACCATGCCCGAGTTCAAGTCCATCCGTGCCTCTTCTCTGCTGATGTGCTTTGGAGAAGTTACTTAATAACTTGGAGCCATTCCCTCTATGGGGATCATAGATGTAGAAATGCATTGTTTTATTGCGAGTGGAGGTGTAAAGAGACTGAAGGTTAACGCCATCTTTGAGGAGAATGGAGAGGGTGCCTTCCAGAGAAGTCTGAATACAGGAAAATTGCTAGGTGGGGCTGAAGGCTTCTCTCGAGTTGCAGCCCATACGCTTTTTAAGCTGTGGCATGTGGGCTTTGCTGCTCCACGGCATATGGGGTCTTAGTTTTCCTACCAGGAATTGAACCTGACTCTCCTGCATTGGAAGGAGGATTATTAACCACTGGATGACCAGGAAAGGCCCGGGATTTCTTCTTTAAGATAGACCTAGCCTGTGGTGTTAAGTGACTTTCTCTGGTGGGACTCTGAAACTCAGGCGGACATTGGAGTCAAGTGTTTGCTTGATTAGTGTCGTGCAAGAATCGAGGACAAGAGACCCTGGGGTGTTGGCAGAGGAATTTTTTAAATGAGAGATCATATATCCTAAGCTGGTAAGGAAAGAAACGTGGTGTTGTGGGTGGAGCACTGATGTTTTTTAGCCAGGAAATGTGAGTTGCATATTCCAGTCCTATTTCTGAGATATGCTATTATTTGAATGGGTAGAAGACACCAATTTCTCCAAGCTTGTTTCCTTATTTGTAAAATAGTGATGACTTATTTCTCAGGCCTCTGTAAGGTATTTCACAAGACTAGTAGTAGCTAGTGGTCAGTAGGTATTAGGATATTTAGCTGAATCTGAACTCAGGTTGGCAATATACAGGAGACAAGTGAATAATGCAGGTAGAGTTATTCGATTATTCCTTCTTTTGAACTATCAGGAATGGTTTAAAATTTAAGCTCGAATCTGTTGTTCTAGCACGGCACAGCTTGCCTTCGGAAAAAGAGAGAGGCAAGAATGAGGAAAAGAGGATGAATTCTCATTCTCAACCGCTCCTCCAGGTCAATGCTGGCAGATTGCACTTGGGGGCGAGCATGGGAAGGGGCACACGTATTCAGAAGGAGCAATGCATGCTGAGTTCTCCGGTGGAAGGAGGGGGAGGAAACCTTTTAGACTCCTTGGTGTCAGGTGCTTTTATGGGATTGTCTGAATACAGCCTCTTGTAGAGTAAAAGAAGACGGAGCAAGATTTTCCCTAAAAGTACTGTTTGGTAGCTTACATTTCCCACTTTCTACAGATGTTTTCACTTGGAATTCAAGAAACTCAGGACACCTACAACATTTCATTTAAAGAGTGTACATAAGGTGGCTGTATGACAGACAGCTGTCAATTACTTTTTCGTTTCAGTGGTTTTCCTGCAGCACGTGCGTGAAGGCGCACTAAGTCACTTCAGTCGAGTCCGACTCTTTGTGACCCCATGGACTGTAGCCCACCAGGCTCCTCTGTCCATGGGATTCTCCAGGCAAGGATACTGGGTTCAGTTGTCATGCCCTCCTCCAGGGTATCTTCCTGACCCAGGGATCAAACCCACATCTCTTACGTTTCCTATAGTGACCCCACCTAAAGATTTTCCCAAACTGTAGAATGTAATGGTGACAAATTAGGGACTCTTGGATATGAACGGGGCAAGGAGCTTCCCTGGTGGCTCAAACAATAAAGAATCTGCAATGCAGGAGACCCGGGTTTGATCCCTGGGTGGGGAAGGTCCCCTGGAGGAGGAAATGAACAGCCACTCCAGTATTCTTGCCCAGAGAATTCCATGGACAGAGGAGCCTCGTGGGCTACAGTCGATGGGGTGGCAAAAAGTCAGACAGGACTGAGCAAGTAACACACAAGGAGACTTTGCCGTCTGTCTTGCTACCAGCTTATCAGTAGCCACTTGTCCTTTAGTGCCTCCAATCCTTGGCACCTTGCTGCTGCTCATCAGCTGGGCAGCCCTTGATTTCCCGTTCCCACTGAGCACTGAAGTCACTTAGGGAGAGCTGTAATGGGCCCCCTGGTGTAATTATCCTTTACTTTTGTCCCAGTGCTGCTTGCAAGTGGTACCCACGTAAATCCCAGGCTTCTGCTAGCTTTGTAAATTTCAGCACTGAGGAGGGGCTTTAGATTTGCAGGAAGGTGGGTACTGGTTTCAATACTATTGTAACACCATTCATAAAATTATATCTGAAGTTTGCATTTTCATGTAGAAAATTGATCATACTGATTTTCTGTGCTGTCTATGTGGCTTCAGGCAAATTATGTCGTCTCCATGGACTTCATTTGAGGTTGATAAGAATATCTCCGATGGGTTGTTGTGGGATTAGATAAAACGAAACATATTAAAATGCGTTGGATATTAAAGAGTCTATGTTTTGTTTTTAGTTGCTAAGTAGTATCTGAGTCCTTTGCAACGCCATGGACTGTATGTAGCCTGCCAGGCTCCTATGTCCATGGGATTCTCCAGACAAGAACACTGAAGTGGGATGCCATGCCCCACTCCAGGGGATCTACCCAACCCAGAGATGGAACCTGTGTCTCCTGCATTGGTAGGAGGATTCCTTACCACTGAGCCACATGGGAAGCCCCATAAAGAGCCAATACAAAGAGTTACTTGATCTGACATGATCCTTTACTCACTCAATAGCAAGGGCCGTGTCATAGTTGTCTTTCTGGTAACCAGCTCCATGCCTAGCAGGGAATGGATGTTCCCTGAGTATTTGCTAAGCTGCACTTGCTGCTGGTCAGGCCATTAAGAGTCTTATCTTCCATTCTGAGCAATGCATATCAAGAAGGGCATTACCAGTGAAGGCATCAGCATTGCTGAGATCCTGGAACACTTGAAATAGAAGGGACATTTACACAGGAAAGGAGAAGACCTCAGAGACCCAATGAATATCTTCACATATTTGTAAGGTTAATGTATGGAAAGGTGTATGTGTCTAGATAGGAAAGAACTATGGTAAAAATAGGGAATGAAAATCAGAGGAAAATAAAACCTGATGAATTCAAAAGAACCTACTCTACTAAATTGGGGACAACAGCTCCCTGAAACAAGGGCTCTATCTTATAATAGGAATGGCACACTGCATGCATGTTTTCCATATGTTAGATGAAATTCTCAGTGATTTATAGTCCTACAGCATCCATGAGATTAGTATCATTGTTTTCCCCATCTTGCATATGAGTGAACTAGGGCATAGGGAAATGAAGTAATGTGCCCAAGTTAGCACAGCTCGTCTGCGGAAAAGCTGTCCAAGTCAGCTGCCCCCAGAGACAGGCGCTCTCTCTCTTATATTGGGTTGGCCAAAAAGTTCACTCAAGTTCTTTCATACGACGTGACGAACTTTTTGGTCAACCCACTGCAATCTCTACCTTTCTAAATCACAGTTTATTAAATACCTACTTAGTGGTTTGGATTTACTTCATATGCATTATATTTAGTGTTCTCAGCAATTCCCATGGCTTATTATCTCCTAATGACATAAAAAAAAAGCCATGTTTAAAGAGGTTTAGTGTTTGCTGTCCTTCCATTAATGGAAGTGGCTGAGCTGTTGTTTCTTGTTGTCCAGTCACTAACTTCTGTCTGACTCTTCTTGACCTGATGGAATGAACCTCACCAGGCTCCTCTGTCCTCCACTGTCCCTGGGAGTCTGCTCCAATTCGTGGCCATTTAGTCGGTGATGCCATCCAACCATCTCATCCTCTGACGCCCTCTTCTCCTCCTGCCCTCAATCTTTCCCAGCATCAGGGTCTTTTCCAACAGATCTGCTCTTCGCATGAGGTGGCCAGAGTATTGGAGCTTCAGCTTCAGTGTCAGTCCTTCCAATGAATATTCAGGACTGATCTCCTTTAGGATGGACTGGTTGGATCTCCTTTCAGTCCAAGGGACTCTCAAGAGTCTTCTCCAACACCACAGTTCAAAAGCATCAATTCTTCAGTGCTTTACCCTTCTTTATGGTTCAATTCACCCTTCTTTATGGTTCAAGTCTCACATTTCTGCATGGCTATTGACTATATGGACCATTGTCGGCAAACTGATATCTCTGCTTTTTAATATGCCCTCTAGGTTTATCTTAGCTTTCCTTTCATGGGGCAAGCATCTTTTAATTTCATGGTTGCAGTCACCATCCACAGTGATCTTGGAGCCCAAGAAAATAAAATCTTGTCACTGCTTCTCTTTTCCCCCATCTATTTGCCATGAAGTGATGGAACTGGATGCCATGATCTTCATTTTTTGAATGCTGAGTTTCAAGCCAGCTTTTCACTCTCCTCTTTCACCCTCAACTAGAGGATCTTTAATTCCTCTCCACTTTCTACCATTAGAGTGGTATCATCTGCATATCTGAGATTATTGATATTTCTCCTGGCTATTTTGATTCCAGTTTGTGATTCATTCAGCCTGGCATTTCACATGATGTACTTTACATAGAAGATAAGTAAGCAGGGTGACCATATACAGCCTTGTCATACTCCTTTCCCAATTTGGAACCAGACAGTTGTTCCATGTTCGGTTCTAACTTGCTTCTTAGTTGCTTCTTAACCTGCATACAGGTTTCACAGGAGGCGGGTAAGGTGGTCTGGTATTCCCATCTCTTTAAGAATTTTCCACAATTTGTTGTGATCCCCACAGTCAATGGAGAAGGAAATGGTAACCCACGACTGAAGAGACTTAGCAGCAGCACACAGTCAAAGGCTTTAGTGTGGTCAATGAAACAGAAGTAGATGATTTTTTCTGGAATTCTATTGCTTTTTCTATGAACCAACAGATGTTAGCAATATGATCTCTGGTTTCTCTACCTTTTCTAAATCCAGCTTGTATATCTGGAAGGTCTCAGTTCATGTACTATTGAAGCCTGACTTGAAGGATTTTGAGCAAAACTTGCCAGCATATGGAATGAGCATTACTGTACTGTAGTCTGAACATTCTTTGGCATTGCCCTTCTTTGGGATTGGAGTGAAAAACTGACCTTTTCCAGTTCTGTGGCCTCTGCTGTTTTCCAAATTTCCTGACATATTGAGGGCATCACTTTCACAGCATCATCTTCCAGGATTATAAATAATTCTGCTGGAATTCTGTCCTCTAATTTTGTTCATGGAAATGCTAGTCCTAAGACCCACTTGACTTCACACTCCAGATTGTCTGGCTCTAGGTGAGTGACCACACCATCGTGGTTATCCAGGTCATGAAGACTCTTTTTATATAGTTCTTCTGTGTATTCTTTCCACCTCTTCTTGATTTCTTCTGCTTCTGTTAGGTCCTTATCTTTTCTTTATCTCACCCATCCTTCCACAGAATGTTCCCTTGACATCTCCAACTTTCTAGAAATTTCTAGCCTTTCTCATTCTAGAATGGGAATTTTCCTTTGTTTCTTTTTTTTTCCCTCTGTTTCTTTGCATTGTTCATTTAAGAAGGGCCTTCTTACCTCTGCTTGCTATTCTCTGGAACTCTGAGCTGAGGTCAGATTAAATTCTGGTTCCACTAAATCCTGATATCCTTTGGTGTTTCCACACCCCCATCTCACTTCTACCACTCACTTCATTTGGTCTGGACACAAGAAGGACCAGTTGTCTCAAATTCCTGAAAGCAGTTTCTGATCAGCGGTGTCTGGGCTGTCGGACACTGAAGTAAATGATCATCGGACCCAGCTGGGGAAAAGACAACTGACAAAATGTCTCTGCCCAGACTTCTTTGAAGACCAGGCAAACCAGGATCTACAGGGATAGGACCCAGAAATCTAATGGTTCATCACCTTCCCCAAGTGTTTTTGCTGACCCCTGGGGATGGGAAATCACTGGATCAGATGATGGGAAAATCTCTCCAAAAGATGAGTCTAAAAAATACCAGCATTTTTTTTTTTTTCTACCTGAACCATGAGATCGTTAGTATCTGAGCAAATGAATGAATGACTGAACTACCTCCCTTTAAAATGGGTTGAAAATTGTATAGACATGAGCTATGGCAAGTTCCATCCTTTATGGACCATATGCTTTTTTTTTTCCCCCTATTGGTGATGCCTCAAAGAAATTCTTCTCTATTAGTGTCTGTTCGTCATTGAGCTTATTGAATATCCTAAAGAGTCTTGCAGCCCTCGATTATGTAGATTTATATGAACCCCAGGGATGGTCAGTGGGAGCTCCCCAGTAGATTGAGAGCAGCCGTATGGCAGTAATAAATGTGTCCTCAAAGTTTATGCATCTGAGTTTGTAATGTTGTAACTAATCCTAAACTTACCCCTATTATTTAAACCAACTGCATTGAAATCCATGTGAGAACAACTCTTCCAATGTGTTAGAGAATTTTATGCTTGTCAGGAGAATAGTTTTTCTTCTTCTTCTTTTTTTTTTTTTTTGTCCAATTTTAATGTTTTCAATTCTAGACTGACTGGTGCCAGAAAATTGTCAACTGTTTAAATAAAGTGTTTCCTTTCTTTCCTTCCCCTCTTTCCCCCATTTTCCCTTCTTTCTCTCTCTTTGTTTTAGCAAAGAAAAATATTTGTCTAATGAGAAAAACTGCAAGGGGCTTGATTAAGCTTCAGTGAATGAGATGGAAAAATGGCTTCAAGTTAGGGGGTAGCTATTGTTATATTTTTCTCTGAATTCCTCTGCTAATCCCCACATCTTGGCCAGCTAACTATAGCACTCTCCTGATTCTTGCAGGGACAGTATTTATAACCTATCTAGAGGAATGTGGAAAAGTGCACAAGGTCTATAAATTGCATTAGTGTTTCCAGATTGTAACAAAGACATTCGCAGTGTAGTTGGGCCTATGGATTCTGCACCTGTGTGTGTCTGACTTTTAAGCACAAACTTAACTCCAGAAGCTCTAAATCGGATGTACCCAGGGACACTTTTCCAGGAGAACTCCTTGTCAAGTTAGCTTTTTCACTCGTAGCATCACTCAGGCATTGTGTTGTCTCTTGGCATGATCCATTCAGGGCCGAACCATTGAAGATTTTATTAGGTTTGGCCTGATGTCATTATACTATGCAATCAGCTGTGCTTATTGACAATCCCTATTTTCTGTACTATGATTTTTATAGTCTGAGTTTATTAAGGGCTCCTGGAATACAAGCTCCTGGAATTAATTAAAAAAGGAAAGAAAGAAAAAAAAAAAAAAACACTTTGTAGGTAGCACTAGGAGAGAAACACTTTCCAGAAAGCTTTTACCTGATTTATATCTTTTAAGTCTCAGTTTCTATGGAAAGAGTTAAATTAAAGGAGCCTGGGATAGCTGCTGCTGTTATTGTCATCTTTAACAGACAGGCAGGGCCAGGTTGCTGCTATCTCCAAGGAGAACTGGTTGCATGTTGACTTACACTTAGGCTTTTGAAACTGTGTTTTCTGATATAAATGAAAATGTCTGTTTTTATGTAGCATCTTCCATTAAGTCTTTCTTCATAATCTCTCCTTTCCTGGAGAGGAGACACAGTCAGTGCAATATTCAAACAGACAGCAAAGACGAAAGAAGAAAAAGAAAAAGAAAAAAAGCACAACTTTTGCTCAGTATTTTAAATTCATCTTGTGAAGTAGGATCTTTTCATATCCAACCATTACTAAGTGGCTAATGATTCTGAAACAGCTTTGTTTCTTAGCTTCTAGAAATAGCACAGTCTCAGTGGGAAGCAGACTGAGTTGGAGGAAAGTGCCGCGGGGCTAAAGTTCCATTCCTTCTCTGAGCGGGCCTGGGTTTCACCTCTGGATCCACCTTACGGCTATCCCTGGGCAGAACTTCTGAAATCTCTTCCCTGGCTTGCGCCTTCCTATCCTTTAGAGCCTCACAAAGGCAGTCCTCCCACTGCTGTCTTTTTCCTGTTATCCCGGGGACTAGACTAGAGCTTTTTACAAGGTACCGTAGTTCCCTGATTCCCTGAGGCTAGAAACCTTTACACAGCACCATAATTCCTTGTTTATGCACTTCTCTCCCCTCATTGTATTTTTAAGACTGACAAAGTCAAAAACCATATCAGCTCTGCATGAAGGTACCCTCATCCCATTGCCCCCCGCCAAATATATTGGCTGAATAAATAGATGAAAAACATCCTGAGTTTCCATGCTTTTTTGATTTCCATGGCATGAAACACGTTTAGGCTGTTTATTAGAAATGCATCTTTAATTTCATCTATAAAATCAGAATAAAAATACTAAACTTTTAAGGTACTTGTAAGATGGGGTAGGTCACTGGTTCTTAACCGGAGGCATTTTGCCTCCCTGGGGGACATGCGTATATCTGGAGACATCTCTATGTTCACAGCAGCTCCATGGCAGAAGAATTATCTGGCTCAAACTTTGAATAGCGCTGATGTTGAGAAATCACGGAGTAGGTGTCAGTATGGAGAACCTGGGTGGTCAAAGCTGATCTTTATTTTACTCTACATTCTGGAGTCCACCTCTTTGGATATCGTGAATCATAACAAGTACACCAAGAATAACAGTTTTATGTATTATGTGCTTGTCACGTGTCAGGCCTCATACAGCTTTTCACAAATATTATCCTGTTTAATCCTCTCAACAGTGCTGTTGAGTTAGGAACTATTTTATCCTCATTTTTCAGGTAAGGGACCAGAGGTGGAGTGAGGACTCAGAGACTATGCTTTTGACCATTATGTTAGGTAAAAAGATGACCAGGACATTTAAAAAAAAAAAAAATGTCTAACAAGCTTTTTAATGGTGAAGCGCTACCGGGTGGGGTTCCTGGACCCCAACGAGGCAGGTCGACGAAGTCCGTGTCCGGACCATATTAGAAGCGGCTTATATAAGTTTGTTGTGAGGGATGGTCAGGTTAGTGGGCGGGGGCTCAGATAGGTCGCCAGGCCGAGGCGTCGCGGGCTAATAGGTCCTTTTACGTGGCTGGGGTGGGGGGGCTTTCGCTGGCGAAGTGTGCTGTCACTGGTCCCCGGGATCTGGGTGGCTCCTTCCACTGGGGACGTCCCCCGCCGGCGGGAGGGGGTCAGGGGAGAAGAGGTGGCCCATCATGGCCCGCAAGGTCCAACCGACCTTACACATTATACTATGCTACTTTCTCTATAAATTCAGTCTCTATCTTGGGATTTCTCTTAAGAAATTTTCAAGACAGACCTCTCGAAAGAAGGCTTTTACCCCTTCGTATTTCGTAGGACTTACAGCTGAAAATATGGAGAATTCAGCCTGCTTGAGTTAAAAATCATTATTGCCTAGGAGGCTGCGATTTAACACTTGCACTGATTTGAACAAAGATTCAGGTTACTGGCTGACATAATATATAGACTGTTGTCGATCCAAGAATTAGAACAAGTCTACCATACACAGTTATTTTGTGGGATTCCCAAGAAGCACAAAGCACACCCTGAGAGTTTGTTTACATTCAACATTGAACTTGTCATAGCTGATGCACACAGTGTGATGCAGATGAGAGTTTTCTCCTGTTGAGGGGGATAAACAGTGACAGTTTGCCCCATGTAATCCCATTAGGGGCTTTCTTCAGGACCACATCCTCATGTGATGATACAAGAACCACTTATAAGTAAAGCACACCTGCCAGAGAGCAAGACCTGGGGCGAAGGGTTGGCTGCTAGGGTGCTTTCCTCCCCTTTCAGAGAACCCGACTGAAGCTCGTGGAATATTTGCATTTGGATGCACGATGATGGCCCCCAGCCCCATTTCTGAATCCTTTGTTGGCAGCCAGTCATCACCATGGTCGCTTTTCAGTCGTTAAGTCGTGTCCCACTCTTTTCGACACCATGGACTGCAGCACGCCAGGCTCCTCTGTCCTGCGTTGTCTCCCAGAGATTGCTGAAATTTACGTCCGTGGAGTCAGTGGTGCTCTCTAACCATCTCATCTTCTGCGGTCCCCTTCTCCTTTTGCCTTTAATCTTTCCCAGCAACAGGGTCTTTTCCTGTGAGTTGATGCTTCAATCATCAGTGCCTTGAGGCTATTCACGGATAAAGTTTCTAAACAAATCCTACCATCTTGAAACATTGGTTTGTTGTTTCTAGGACCTTAAAACTAAGCTTGCAAATGCAGTTAAGAAGCATCTATTATTTTTACATAAGAATTTAAAGACCCTGGGGAAGTTATTTTTTCTGCTTTGGAAAATTCTGTTTCTTGTGCACCACTTTCACACTTGGAAGATTCTTGTGGAATCCTCAAAAATGTGTTAGATTCTATTCTTTTAGTCTCACTTTCCTACCTTTTTTGAAGAGGAAATGCTAATAGCACCAAACAGATTTTTGTTCTTAAATAAATCACACTTTATGAGCGCGTGTTCCTCTGATTACAAATAACTCTTTCAGCTCCTACTGGATATTAGTGTCTGTGATTCAAACATACATTTCCAAGGATCTGTTGAAGCCAAGTGATATATTTGGTCATTGTGCTACTCTACTTATAAGATGTCATTTACATATAAGATATAATTTGAGACCATCTCCTCGGGACCAAAGTGATTGGTATGCCTTAGGCTTTTATTCTTTTCAAATCAGTCACTTGATATACTCTTGCATTTGTTTTACATTTAATAAATTAAAGCGTTCTGATGATTAAGTAAGAAGGTGCTCTGTCTAGGGCAGTGTTCCTCAAATTTTATTGTGCGTGCCCTAGGCCCTTGCTAAGGCACACATTCTGTGTTTCCAACAACTTCCCAGGTCAAGTTCATGTTGTTGGACCAAAAACCACACTCAGTAGCAGCTATGAGGGAATGTTGGGACGTTTTGATAATTTGAAACCTAAGCTAGGGATGGCATCAAGCTGATGGCACTGAATTCACTTTTCCCACACTATCCTTATTTTTTTATTTTTCCTAAATTATTCGGTAAGCTAATAGGGAGATTTTTGCTAGAGAGGATTGCTCCTGTTTCCTGTGACAAAACATATATTTATAATTTTTAACCAATTAAATAATTCTTGATTTTTAATAAAGTATCACACCCATCCTTTTTGCCTGGAAAGAGACTCTCTCGACCAACCTCCTTTTTGTTCCAGCGTTTTCTGAACAACTGAAAATGTATATTACCATTTCTGATCAGCAAAGGCATATTTTAGATGGTTCACGATCTTTTTAACGGTAGAACAAATTTAACATTCTGGACAGTTGAATAGAGGTTACATTTTTTTTTTTTTGTCTTTTTTAACTATGTTTAAAAACATAAACAGTGGACTTCCCGAGTGGTGCTAGTAGTAAAGAACCTGCTTACAATGCAGAAGACGTTAGACACGAGAGTTCAATCCCCGAATCAGGATGATCCCCAGGAGGAGGGCATGGCAACCCACTCCAGGATTCTTGCCGGGAGAATCCCATGCACAGAGGAACCGGGCGTGCTACCATCTGTGGGCTTGCGAAGAGTCAAACACAACTGAAGTGCCTTAGTTCTCATGCATGTAAAGAGAGTCACGGAAACAATTTCAAATAGTTCCTCTGTGCATTAGATGCAAGTTGTCTCAATTACTGTGTATTGCTGAGAATTAAGTGACTTCTAGCTTGCCGTGTCCTGTCATGTTGGCTTATTTTATAGGGAAATCAAATCTGACACCTTTCAATTAACGTCTTTACCTCTCTAATATAAAAATAGATGGAAGAGTTCTGGAGCAAGAAGCTTTGATTAGTATCTTCAGATTGCCTTTACTTCCCCAAATGCGTCTCCTATCATTTCAAAGTTTGCTGAAAGTCCTTTTCTAGAAGCAGGAAAACACTCACAGGTGGGAGGAAGGTTGCGTTGTTGAAAAATAATTTATTCCTAGTCATGAGCTTGTCAGCTCTCAAAGGAATCACAGTGGTGTGTCTCATCTGTACCTAGAGGTCTCAAAAGAGGGGATAAGTGGAAATGTGCCATGGATTGGAGTTTGGTCATTCTAGGTGGTAACTCAAGTGTGAGCTATTTGGGAGGCAGACAGATGAGAGGAGGCAAGGAGTGGGGAGGGAAAAAGAAGTCCTCTCTCTGCCTTCACACATGCATCTGTACGTCACCTTTAAACTGCCTCATCATAGTGTCAGATCAAAAGGATGCAAATTTCTGTTTTATATATAGTTGATATATGTTCATGTGCTTAGTCACTCAGTTGTGTCCAACTCTTTGCGACCCCATGGACTGTAGCCCACCACGCTGCTCTGTCCATGGTATTGTCCAAGCAAGAATACTGGAGTGGGATCTTCCCTGACCCAGGGATAGAACTCGGGTCTCCTTGTGTCTGACTCTTTGTGACTCCATGGACACCGGGCTTCTCCGTCCATGGGATTTTCTAGGCAAGAGTACTGGAGTGGGTCCATTTCCTTCTCCAGAGAATCTTCCCGATCCAGGGATCAAACCCAGGTCTCCCGCACTATAGACAGACGCTTTTACCATCTGAGCCCCCAGGGAAGCAGAGTGCTAAGAGCCAGCAGGGAAGCCAAATGCAAATTGGGAACAGATAAAATTATCTAGAAAGATGCATCTTTTTCGCTTCCCACTTTTTACTTGATAATTTTTCATTGAAACATAAGTGACTTGCAATGTTGTTTTTGTTTCAGGTGTCCTGATTCAGTTTTTATATTAAAAAATGGCAAATGACAAGAAGCATCTTTCCAAATAACTTTATCAGTCTCCATTTTGCATTTGTTTATAACTGAAAAGGGTTTCACATTTTTCCCCTTAAGTTGTATTTTTTGCTCAGTCAGTCATTTCATGGTGAAATATGACTGTGACCAGTTGCATTTATGAATAGGCATCCTTGATTCGGTAGATTCGGCCCCAGGCCTCTTATGCCTCTCTGTTTGGATATGCAAATAGATCTCTGAGAGAAGATGCTGACTGTGATGTAAAATTCACTGCATGATCATTGATAATAAGAGGCAACACTATGATTTTCTTTTGACGATGAAGACAAATCATTTTCGTTTCCTGAATACCTTTTCAAGTGAATTATTATTACTTAACACTTTACTTAATGCCAACTCCTAGCCTCTGGGTGTTTAGTCCCAATCACAGCATTTTTGAAAAACCTACAGTCAGATCAGCACTTAATCCATTATCTACCCATCACTGACTCTTTTCTCTCTTCTTTCCTACAATAGATTGCAGATTGAGCTTAACCAAGAAGCTCGTGGGCTGATCCACGCTGACCTGCCTGACCACAGAAGAGGTTCTGTCGGCCTGGTTGGGCCCCTCTTGGCCGTGGATAACTTGGCTTCACTTGTTGCCTGGGTGGAAAATTCTTCCTCTTGAAATATTTTTGCACATGGAGGACAACAGCAAAGAGGCCAACACAGGCTGAGAAGAGCAGAGACCTCAAGAATATTCTTTGCCCTTGGCCTTCAGGACATTTCCTCTAGTTGGAGTTCTGGACTTGAGAACCCTGCTCAATTATTTTGGTTTAGCTATCTGTTTCTATTTTTTTATTTTTATTTTTTTACTTTTCTTTTCCTGACAGCATTGTGTTTGATTTCCGTACTTCAGAAATGGGCCTACAGACCACACAGGGGCCCGGCCAGGGGGCTTTTTTCCTGAAATCTTGGCTTCTCATTTCCCTGGGGCTCTCCTCACAAGTGTCAAAATTCCTGGCGTGCCCCAGTGTGTGTCGCTGTGACAGGAACTTCGTCTACTGTAACGAGCGAAGCTTGACCTCAGTGCCTCTTGGGATCCCGGAGGGCGTCACTGTACTCTACCTCCATAACAACCAAATTAATAATGCTGGGTTTCCTGCAGAACTCCACAACGTTCAGTCTGTGCACACCGTCTACCTTTACGGCAACCAACTGGACGAATTCCCCATGAACCTCCCCAAGAACGTCCGTGTCCTCCACCTGCAGGAAAACAACATTCAGACCATTTCACGGGCGGCCCTGGCCCAGCTCCTGAAGCTGGAAGAGCTGCACCTGGATGACAACTCCATCTCCACCGTGGGCGTGGAAGATGGAGCCTTCCGCGAGGCCCTGAGCCTCAAGTTGCTGTTCCTGTCCAAGAACCACCTCAGCAGTGTGCCAGTGGGCCTCCCCGTGGACCTGCAGGAGCTGCGTGTGGATGAGAACCGCATCGCCGTCATCTCAGACATGGCCTTCCAGAACCTCACGAGCTTGGAGCGTCTGATCGTGGATGGGAACCTCCTGACCAACAAGGGCATTGCCGAGGGCACCTTCAGCCACCTCACCAAGCTCAAGGAATTCTCCATCGTCCGGAACTCACTCTCCCGCCCGCCTCCTGACCTCCCAGGCACACACCTGGTCAGGCTCTACCTGCAGGACAACCAGATCAACCACATCCCTTTGACAGCCTTCTCCAACCTCCGGAAGCTGGAACGACTGGACATCTCCAACAACCAGCTGCGCATGTTGACTCAAGGGGTCTTCGACAACCTCTCCAACCTGAAGCAGCTCACCGCTCGGAACAACCCTTGGTTCTGTGACTGCAGCATTAAATGGGTCACGGAGTGGCTCAGACACATCCCCGCCTCGCTCAACGTACGAGGTTTCATGTGCCAAGGTCCCGAGCAAGTCAGGGGCATGGCCGTGCGGGAGCTGAATATGAATCTGTTGTCTTGCCCCACCACGACCCCTGGCCTGCCTCCCCTCACCCCAGCCCCGACTTCAGCTTCTCCTGTGACTCAGCCCACCACGTTCTCCGTGCCGGTCCCTAGCAGAAGCTACACACCCCTGAGTCCCACAGCATCCAAGCCCCCCACAATTCCCGACTGGGATGGCAGAGAAAGGGTGACCCCACCGCTTTCTGAACGGATCCAACTCTCTATCCGTTTCGTGAATGACACCTCCATCCAAGTCGGCTGGCTGTCTCTCTTCACTGTGATGGCTTACAAGCTCACATGGGTGAAAATGGGCCACAGTTTGGTGGGGGGCATCGTTCAGGAACGCATCGTCAGCGGTGAGAAGCAGCATCTGAGCCTGATAAATCTGGAGCCCAGATCCACCTATCGGATTTGTTTAGTGCCCCTGGATGCGTTTAACTACCGAGCTGTAGAAGACACCATTTGTTCGGAGGCCACCACCCATGACTCCTATGTGAACAATGGCAGCAACACGGCTTCCAGCCACGAGCAGACGACTTCCCACAGCTTGGGCTCCCCTTTTCTGCTAGCGGGCCTGATCGGGGGTGCCGTGATATTCGTGCTCGTGGTCCTGCTCAGTGTCTTTTGCTGGCACATGCACAGAAAGGGGCGCTACACCTCCCAGAAGTGGAAATACAACCGAGGCAGGCGGAAAGACGACTACTGTGAGGCGGGCACGAAGAAGGACAATTCCATCCTGGAGATGACAGAGACCAGTTTCCAGATCGTCTCCTTAAATAACGATCAGCTCCTTAAAGGAGATTTCAGACTGCAGCCCCTTTACACCCCAAATGGGGGCATTAATTACACAGACTGCCATATCCCCAACAACATGCGATACTGCAACAGCAGCGTGCCAGACCTGGAGCACTGCCATACGTGACGGACAGAGGCCCAGAGCTACGGAGCGGGTGGACATGGAGACTCTCGAGAACACGCACGTGTGTGCACAGAAAGACACGCGAGTTACATTTGATAAATGTTACACTGATGCGTTTGTGCATTTGAATACTCTGTAATTTATACGGTGTACTATATAATGGGATTTAAAAAAAAAGTGCTATCTTTTCTATTCCAAGTTAATTACAAACAGTTTTGTAACTCTTTGCTTTTTAAATCTTAAAAAAAAAAAAATAGTTGCTGAAGTACTGTACAGGGTTGTACAATGAGAACCCAATGCCAGGGTGAAAGAATGAGTGATTCTTCCTCCTGATGCAATTCACCACTTCACTGTTGATGCTTCAGAACAAATTCGTTTCCTAGAGTTGGTGGTCAGACAAAAGGGCAGGTTAAAGTGGGCTCATCAGAGTAGGGCAGATAATAGTTATAGAACAAGAAGTGCTCCCCAGATATCTTTCTACTATTTGTATACTTCCGGTTCTGGTGGAAGAGTGAAAACTTGTCGAATCTAAGAAAGGAGGTAGTCACCCTGTTTTGACCTGAAGGAGCAAATGCAGAAGGCATCTCTGGAGGAAATCAGTTCCTATGAGAGAAGTTAACCCATCCTGGCAGAATCAGGAAAATGAGACAAGATTTGGAAAAAACCTTTGAATCCAGGGGTTGGCTTTCTGACTGGGAACTTGAAAAATCACCTTCAGGCTCCCCTGGCCCTATGTGAAACAGAAGCCTGAGTCTGGTTTCAGTCATCTTCGGGACAGGTAGGATACCCCAGCAAGAAAACTCCCTTTGAAAGTATTACTGTTCAAATTATACATCAGGTTGAATCACATTCAACAGAGATATATTCTAGAATACTTTTTTAGAAGAGGCTAATAAAATAATGCGAAGAATTATATTGAATGGAATTATTTTTGATAATGAGAATTATTTGGGTAGATTCACTGCAGCTATGTCAACATGATATTTAGACCAACAAGGGATCAATGTTTGGAACATACTAAACTGGTTATTTAAAAACTATTGATACCCTTTAGACAAAAGCACGTAATCAGTGGTCCCATTATACTATATCAACTAACTTTGTTAGTATCATGTTGAAATAGCTTGAATTAATATCTTTATCCCCTCAGAAATTCTTGTCTTCCAATCACCTCACATATATTTTCATAATTAGCTGTTGATGATATACATTTGTTGGTCACCCCTCTGCTAAAAATTTGAAAGAAAACTATGGATGCCAGTCTTCATTGCACAAAATATCCACACTCACTTTAAAATGTATACTAATTTTCCCTGCTAATAATCCTGTAAGGACATATCAAAGCTGGCAAAATACCGTATTTTTTTTTTTAAAGCAATACTGTGTTTCCACCTTGAACTGACTTTGATCCGCTTCCATTTTTTTAAATTTCGTTTATTCCTTTTAAATTGTGGATGTTCCTCTTCTTTGGGAATTGTGAGGGATAATCAATCTTATATTAACAGGATAACAGATGAAAAATGAACAAGCCTGGGAGGGAAGGCTTGTTCCCCTAATCTTGGCAGCACAGGGCATTGAGCAAAGGGCATGGAGAAGAGAAGGATGTCCAGGCTTAATTCCAGATATTTTTTGAAGCAACGTCCGTCTTCAGAAAGCGTGTATAATGTCCTCCTTTCCATCCCTTAGATCTAGAAGGGCTATCGATCACATACACACCTTATCTAAAAAGTACACCCTTGGAAAATTCTTTTGAAAATCAAATTCAGGCATTTCCTTCTGTATTGCATATTTCCTTGATCACTAGTCATTATTTTAAGAACCTATGACGTTAGCATCACAATCATGTTGCTTTGGCTTTCCCTGTCCTTCTTACGTTTAACAAAATAGAACTGTGATGTGTCTTCTTTGTAAAAGTTTAGGTATAAAATGCTATGCAAGTTTTTCTTTATAGTAAGAGCTTTATTTTCTTTAATAATATATCCCCAAGTAGTATGTTTTAATCTCCCTTGTCCCTCAGAATAAGCCGAAAATATAACTGAAGTTATAATGTTGCAGACACAAGAATTGAAACTGTGCCGTCAAGCTGAAATTAACTATGAATTAACTTGAATTAATTCTAAAGTGACTTTGGTTTTCATTTTAGTCTATTAGCTAGCTCATTTTGACTGTTGCCTTTTTAATGCTAGGTCCACACAGTGAAGGGAAAAGACAGTCTGTGAAAACGATCAGTGTAGCAGTAAGGCATCTGAAATGCAGGACCATGACATGGGGCTTTGTGTATTTAACTGGATAATTCCCTTCCACTGTCCTTTTCTCCTTGGCTGTGTAGATAAAACTATGTGTTCAAATGATGGTACTTTGATTTTTGAAGTTTTTTTTTTTCCTTTTATCTACAAAATAACCATTCTCATTTATTTGTATTGTGTGTATAACCTCCAGGGGGATATGTGGCGGCTGAAACAAATGTCTTTGCTTTGAGCCAAGAAGACCAAGGTTAGAGAGGTTTCTATAATGTCTTATGAGATTCGCAGAATTCTCTGGCGCTTAAGTCCTATGATGGAGACCTGGTCATGTGAAAAGATTAGGATGATTTGAAATGGTTCCTTTGCTGGAAGGCATTCCTGAAGAGATAGAATCTAGTTAGAGGCTTAATTCTAAGCTTGTATACGACATGACAGAGACTGCTCAAATCAAGACTGGTCTCCCGTTTGTAGTAGCATACCTGGGACTCTCACCCACGCCAGAATAGAAAGCACATCACGGAATCTGCACTGTCTTACGTGTCTCAGGAAAACTGCTGAAGGACCATCAGTGGCAGATTCTGCTTTGATTGGCACTTTTGTCATGGGAATTTTTGCTGAAACATCATCTCAATGTTGGACCTCTCTTGTGCTCATCATTATTATGCATTTTGAGGTTAACAAGAGTCAAAACTGAAGGTGCAGGACAAGACCGTGAACAAAGCCATACTTTCCAGTTGATAAAGAGCTTGATGCTTGTCTGACCCAATGGTGGTGATGTCAGATACCATGTGTCTACTTTTAGAGCTAGTAACTGTTACTGTGCAGAAAAAATTCCAAAAGGAAGAGGCATAACCGGGAGCATTCAGATATTGCTGACCATTATTCATACCCAGGGTTGTCATGGATACCTACTTATTTAGGGAGATGTGTTTGAACATGGAGAGGCCCCTAGCTTCTTTCAAACTGTCAAATGCATTAGCAGCTCATCACATGGGAGAAGCAAAAGCAGAGAAAAAAAGGGTGTTTCCCTGACTATTTTTCTTGTGTGAAAAGTGGAGAAAAGTCTACCGTGAGAAATCATGCAGTTTCTAGTTATCTGGATGTTTGTTGAATATTTATTGGATGTTTTCCCTGAGATTTAAAAGAAAAAAAAAAAAAAGGTATAATGTGACCAGTCTGGTAAAAAGGATGACTAAAATAGCTAATATTACGGCTCCATTTCCTACTGGATCATAATGGTCCTAGTCATTCCACAGGAATTAGAACTTCTTCCCCACTGAGGAAGACAAACTCTGGATGTTGTGAGCAAAGTATCCATTCCAGACACAAGGTGATACACTTGCTGTCCACCGGAAGCAGATGGCTTGGTCAGCTAATCACACTTGCAGCATCCATTGCAACCTTAGGTCTAGAAGTCATCAATTTCCATTACTTCTTTGCTTGTAACATTTTTCTCACTATCCTATGAAAAGGAGAGTGTTTCACCTTAGAATGTGAGCATAAGGGTTTTGTTCGTGATTTACCTTTCCAACTTCATGGGAAAACAGAACAGAAAAGAGCTTCCCAAAGAGGAAGAGATACACGAAGCAAACCCCAAACCTCCTTCTTTATTAGTCTTGTCCAGCCTTGCATGATGCACTTTCTTTAAGTCATGTAGGGAGCACTAGTTTACCCCCCTTCTCTAATTTCTTCCTGGGGTGGGGGAGGGTGAAAAGTGAGCTGACAAAGGGGGTGCTTGTCCCTGATTATGGGAGAAAGCTTTGTACACATGGGATCCTGTTGTTATAACAAAATATCACCTTCTCTTGCTATAGTTTTAGCTTTTCTAGCAGCACACTCACCAGAAGAGCACAAAGCAAGGCCATCACAACAGGCGTTTTTAAGCTAGTGTAACACACACACTTGCATACACGCACACGCACACTGGGGTGTTCATAGTTATATCCATGGAATGGAAGATGTATAACCTTTCTGAGGCAAGGTGAAGGCATCGCCACTTGTGTGCCCCTTCTAGGACCAGTATATAGCCACTGACAGTTAGTCCTGATGATTTGTTTTCGTCTGAGCCACGTGCCGATTTGCTCCTGGTTTCTGTGTAGTGCGTTCTCGCTGACAAGGGACTGCAAGGAGGGTGGGAGCGTGCATCACACATCCTCTGAGACCGGCTGCGTCGCACACTTTGTTAACCAGACGCTTCACTCTACACTATACAGTACCTTGTTGATATATTCAGTAAAGGCTTATTTTAAAAAGAAACCTCATTGTGTTTATCTGAGTAAGTTCATTGGGTTGCTGCCCATCATATCTGGGTTCAAGTCAAAGAGAAATGAGAGATGCTTCCGGATGCTGGAGGTTGAGAAGGGTGGAGGAGATAATAGAGTTTTTCACTTTCTTTTTCCTTGAACACAGCTTCTGTGTTTTAAGGCCATTTGACTCCTGTTTTGTGTGAGGGGTTTATATGAAATCTTCATGCTCTTTTCTACTTCCTGGCTAAACTGTTATGTTCCTATGAATATCTTTTGAATATACACACCTACCTGAGCATATTATTTTATGTTTGTGAAATCTGTGTTTAGAATATAGATAAATACCAATGTAGTCACCTCATCAGAATAGTCATTTTCCCTATTTCATAATATATCAATTTAAAATGTCATTTCCCTTAAAAATCCTCGTGGTACTTTCTACGTCAGAATTGTTTATGGCTCATCCACCCATACATTCACTGAGCACTCATGGAAACATGTTTATTCCTATGCTCAAGTTCAACGCAGGATTAATCTCCTGATTTTTCTTGAACCCCCTTTCTCTGACCCCTCTTGGCCATTTTACTAATAATGTATTTGACAGAGACGGAACCAGGAAATAAAGTGACGACAGTCCAGTTACTAGTATTAATGATTTGCAAATCTTTGTTGGGGAATTAACTATGAAAGTGCAAGAGGGTGATCCATATTAAATTTGGGAGATTTTACATACAACATCTATGTATTCTTGGTTACTTTTGCCAAGAGGTACAGACTTTACTCTGTGGAGACTAGATCCTTAGTCAACGGATACCATTCATTCAAAAATGTTTAGGAGACATCGACCTTGCCCTAGGCGCTGGTCTGAGTTCAAAGGTTTGATAGAAGAATAAAATATAGGCGTGGCCAAGTCAAGAATATCTTCCCCTCTACCATGTTTCTAAAGAACTTCATTTGTTCACCCCATGTATTTACTTCTCATCTACTTTTCACACAGCACTTGTTAGGTTCTACTGGGGATTCAGAGAAAAACATAACTTCGCTGCCAAGAAGCCCACAGACTGTGCAATAAACTTGTTTTTTTGTTTTTTTTTTTTTAACACATCCCAGTGTCTCAGAGCTCATGTAATAACTTGACATTCTCATTAAAAACTCAATGGAATATCTAAGATACGAGAGGGGTACATACCTGTTGATAAATGTAATAACGCATCAAAGTTATATGTTAGATAGAAAAATGATAAATGACCTTGGTGTTTAGTAGATGAAGCAAAGTGACAGTGCCTTAATAAAATCAGACTTTAATTGAGTTAACTTTTCAAGTTTACACCAAGTCATTGAAAATTTCAGAATTGTCTGGTGATTACAGACAGCAACCTCTGAGCACCAGAATGGAAATCAACCCAAAATAATAATAATAACAGTGCCTGACTCCTTCTTAACTGTTTTCTTGCTTCCAACTTGTTTGACTAGCCTTAAGACTGACTAGTCCTGAGGACAAATTCTTAGTGTTTAAAATTTTTAATGATTGAGGTATCACAACTTCACCCAGTGGACACATTATTTTTTGTGTGACAAATCAACGGAATATCTTTACAAACCTCCAAATATCTTTGAATTTCCTTGGTCATCCACTCCTAAATTTTAACAGTAGTTCTGTTTTTGTGATTATTTGATGTCTGCACACTAATGTGACTTGAAAGCTTCAGATGGAATCAAGCTCTGTGTATATCCACAGGGTGAGCTGAGAGAAGTATTAAAAGGACTTGAGTCAGGTTATTTTGGGTAATGAATTTGTTTCATACTTGAGAGGTTGCTTTAAATATTTTGTAAATCCTGCTGAAGATGCTCATATGTCAGAATCTATTAGGCTGTTAGCAAACTGGCTTCTGGAGTTAGACCTTTTTTTCATAGCACAAATATAGAATGTTTGCTTTGGAGGCTATTATACAAGCTTTATTTCATTAGTGTTACAGAAAGTCAAGGGTAAAGAATTTTTAATGTTTAACTCCAAACCGAGTGTCACTGGAACATACACACCAACTGATGATCTCATTTGTCCATGTTCTTGGTATGAGGTCTAAACTAGATGAACGTTTCAATGTACCCTTTAGGGGAATTCTTATCTTTTGCCATAACAAGCTTCTTTCATGGGTCCATCTTTACCCAATCAAATATAAAACTGTGTTGGATCAGAGAGTCTATTAAACTCCCTGTTTTGGGTTAGTATGGGTCTTCGTTAGTTTTGTTTTCATTCAGCAAATATTCGCTGAGACCAGGTAAGTTTTGGTGCTGAGTAAGACAGTTTTCCAGCAGACTTAACTTTGCATCATCAAAAATCTATCCTGGAAGCTGCTAGTGTTCAACTCATAGCCTAGGCTATTTCTCCCTCTTTGCCTTCTTGGAGAGCTCCCCTCCTCTGTGCGTGGAATTCTCTAGACAACAGTACTGGAGTGGGTAGACCTTCCCTTCTCCAGGGGATCTTCTCTCAACCCAGGGATCAGACCTGAATCTCCTGCATTGCAGGTAGATTCTTTGCCATCTGAGCTATCAGAGAAGCCCTTGGAGAGTTCAGGCATCTATAAAACAATCGGCTAAAAAGCCTAGTTCCAGTACTTAATCTCTCAAATGTGTGACACGGTTAAGACCTTTCCTCTCCCCTCTCCACTTCAGTCTTGCCAGAGGGACAAAGGGTAATCTATAAAGAATACCCGGTGTGACCCTATCTGAATTTCAAAATGTTTCATTAGTGTGACCTTAACAGAGAAATCAAACTCTTTGTGTGACATACATGTCCTGCCACACATTGCTGCCTGATACTGCTTACTGGTATTTCCTCCTCGTGCGTTATGGACTCTGGATCAGATATATACTTTAAATGAGCAAAAGAATTAAAATCTTTAAGTCTGACTCCAAAGATCTCAAGCACCTTGTCTGGTGACATTTTTCTACAATTCAAATGCACCACCACTCCCAACAAGCATTGACTTGGAAAGCTTCTTGGGTCACACCTATCCACGATATGACCTCTCTGTGCAGTTACTCCAGGAATTACTTTTTTGTCTGTGGCACTGATAGTTTGGAATATTTCATGGGTCTGTTTCATGCCTATGCTCTGGGTTCTGGGAGACAGAGCACATATTCTATCGACAGTTGTGTCTCATCCAGTGCTGAGTATGGTGTCCAGCCCCTGGCACGTACCCCACATGTGGTCCTGGAGAAAATGTGATTGGAGGACAGGGGGCCCAGCGGTGATGTCAGGCTCTCTGTGGAGTCAGCTCTACAAACACAGCAGCATCTCAGAAAACAGATACCCAGTCAATCTACTGAAGCTGGATTTTTTTTCTTTTTAAGCCTCAGAAAGAGCTGTAGAATTGTGAATTATGTAGAATAAGTTTTGCTCAAAAGTAAAACACATATTTTCTGTAATATTTTTTGGTAACCCGTTGCTATTTTTTGCAGAATTTTGTTTTTGTGACTATACGATAGTCACACATTAACTGATATGAAAGTTTGAAAGGGACTCAGGATATGCTTAAGAGAACTATTAAAATTATTTGAAGAATATTTTACACACAACCTCAAAACTGAGCCAGCTTGCAAAAGGGATATAAAGTGCTATCTTTAAGAATCTTTTTGCAACAAAATGTCATCGTCAGGAAAAATATGCAAAGTATTGGATGACACAGAGTCAAAGAAAAAAACATTTTGACAGTTTGCTAGTCAGAATGAATTCTTCACATATGAAAAACAGAGTTATATATTTTTTTTCAGAGTTATATATTTTTTTTGTTTGTCTCCATCAGCAATATCAAAAGGAACAGTCATTATTCACCGTGTCATATCCTATACCAAAAATACAGCATATATCATTTGAAAGTTCACATTGTATTATCTTGGTTATTACCATGAGTGTAAATGGTCTCTCCTAGAAATGATATTCCCATAAAGAAGGAAGCAGTGGAGAGTGATAACTATTCAAATTTGTATCAAGCTGATTTTTTTTTTTTTTGAAATCTGCCTCTGTCGCTGACCTGCCAGTTGGCCTTGCTAATAACTTACACTTTAAAGGGCTATCAGTTTCTTTTACCTTAGATGGAGACAGCAAAGACTAACGCATGTGGTGGCCGACAGAACTGGAGGCATGCATAGCAGTCAGTGGCCTTCCCCAGTGGCTCAGCGGGTAAAGAATCCACCTGCAGTGTAGGAGACCTGGGTTCGATCCTTGGGTCAGAAAGATCCCCTGGAGAAGGGAATGGCAATCCACTCCAGTATTCTTGGCTGAAGAATCCCTTGGACAGAGGAGCCCAGCGAGCCACAGGCCATGGGGTTGCAAAGAGTCGGACACAACTGAGTGACTGACACACAGAGCAGGGCTCCCCAGGCGGCGCTGGTGCTAAAGAGCCTGCTGCCAGTGCAGGAGACGTAAGAGTCTCAGGTCCAGTCCCTGGATTGGGAAGATCCCCCGAGGAGGCCATGGCAGCCCACTCCAGTATTCTTGCCTGGACACTCCCCATGGACAGAGGACCCTGGTGGGCTACAGTCCATGGGATCACAGAGCCAGACATGACTGAAGCGACCTAGGTCACAAACATAGTAGTTAATGCATCATCTGGGATTGAAAGAAATGACATTCAGCCTCTGTATTTTCCAGACACCCAATTCACAAGCACAGGGTGATATGTTGCCAACTTTAAGTAGTGAAACGAAGCTGCTTGAGGATTAAGGTCAGAATAATTATTAGAATTATTAAAATCAGATTGTTAGGAGTCATCTATTTAGAGGTAGCTAGCATTCAAAATCCCACATCACTGTGTATAACCATTCTTAGTACAAGTTTGACAGGAAGTTTTTTTCTCTATTCTTTTTTCATGTACCAGGCTTCCCAGGTGGTACAGTGGTAAAGGGCCAGTGCAGGAGACACAAGAGACTTGGCTTCGATCCCTGGGTCAGGAAGATGCCTTTGGAAGGAGCTGGCAGCACACTCCAATGTTCTTGTCTGGGAAATTCCATGGACAGAGAAGCCTGGTGGGCTACAGTCCATGTGGTCTCAAAGAGTCAGAGGTTACTGAGCACACACATTCTTTTTTCTTGAACGGTTGGGGAAAAGGAGATTCCTTAGCACAACACAAAGCAATACCAGGCCTTCTGTCTCATTGGTGAGTGGGATCCATCGAACAGGATAGAACACTGTCCTACAAAGAGGATCAACTTCTTCGTAGTGTAGCTATTCCGTCTCTGATCTGCAGAGGACATGTAGGCATGGTTATCCTGAAATTAATTCAGGAACTGTTTCACATGGGTGAGTATCAAAACAAGTGTTCCAAAGACATCAAGAAATTGAAACGCTTAACAAAAAATCAAGGTAATAACTTTCTGTTTCAGAAATCTATAATGGTAAATGACATAGGTGTATTTCATTCTGCTACACCACAGACTATGGCAGTGTGCATCCACGCTTGATCGAGAATTGGCTGGTGCCAGCCGGACGGAAGAGGGTTGTAATGGCTCTGAAGTGCAGATGTGATAGTCTACCAGCTGTCACACAGTTCCTTTCTGCAATCAATACCATTCTTGGTTTCCTAATCTAGTTGTAATTAAGAAACACGCATCCTCCTCAGCTGTTTTTTTTTTTTTTTTTCTTCTGTATGCTTTCTGCTCATGGTTGTTAAAATAGTCTCAAAGCAGCTCCCTCACCGGGGTTTATATTAGCCTTATTTTCTTTTTAATCCCATCTTTCCTTGATCAATAAATACAGAAGGTCAAATATTCTGATGCTAAGGGAAGAAAAAATAAATACTTTCTATTCTAGTCCTAGACTGCAGAGTGTAATTGGTTTCAGGACAATTCTTTGATAGTTGTAAGATGATGCTACCAATCCCATGGTCTGGAGCCAATTTCTCTTCTGTTTGGGTCAGTGTCTGTTTTAATAGATTGGCCCACAGCTCTTTCTATTGTTAAATATTTCACATAGTGGAGGCCCTGGTTAGTTGGAATATAGGATGCTCCTGAAGTATATCTGAAGTAAGGGGAAAACAATTGCTTTGTCATAGAGGCCAATGACACCTGATAGAGACCGGCAGCTTCTATACAGCCTGCTGGGTGGGAAGCTAAATTACTGAAAGATCGTGAATTGCTTTCATTCTGAGCTCAAAGCTTTCGAGAGCCCGATTCATCGTTGCTACATCCCAGACTAATGCTTGGGCCTCGGACACATTTGTGCTTCAATTCTCCCGTATGTACAAAGGGTAATTGCAAAATTTATCTCAGCAACAATACAGCACCATGCTTGACACATACCAAGTGCTCAATCATTGTCACTTACTTCCTGGAAATATATGGAATTAATGTCCAAACTCTGGGCTACATAGCTCAAGTCTCTCTTGCATTTTGAGTGAGACCATTCACTTCTCAGGCTTCTCTTTCATATTTGAATGCATCAGAGTTTGGTTGATTTTTTAAGTTTTTGAAATTCTGTTTCACCCTTGTTAATTTTTCTTTTAAGTTTAGCTTTGTTTAATTAGACTGCTTTATGTCCTATGTTCTTACCAATTTTACAAAAAATGTGTATGGAGTGGAAAATCAGGGAGCATTCCCTCAGTTTCATTAATTTTATCATAAAGACTGGCATGTCTCCTATTAGTTATAATAGGAGTAAACTCAGTATGTCTGGGAAGCAACAAGCACAGTCATTAAGAGTACAAGTTGTGGGATCACAACTCCCGCTTTGTACCGGTGTGACATTATTTAAAGTCCCTGAGCCTCAGTTTCCTCCCATGTGAAACAGGGTACTAAAACGTATGAGGACTCAGTGAGATAATTTATTTCAAGAGCTCAGTGCAGTGACAGAAATTCATTCGTAACCACTGCTGCTGAAAAATTACAAATGAATAAAAAGAGAAGAAAGTGGAACAAAGCTCTTTCTGATTAATGCAATTACCTTCCCTTTAAAACAGGAAAATTCAAGCAATATTACTAAGTAGACAATTTATAAAATACTTCATCTCAATGAAATATATCAAAGGTAGATTTCCCTACAATTATATGAGGCAAAATTGTTTCTTAAAATATTAAATTCACCTGTATCTTTGCTGGCCTTTTATACAATAGCTATTAAACTTTAAATATCCAACAGAAAATTATGAGAAGAATATCCAGGAAAGTGATGATTGATAAATGTTTATTTTAGATGAAATGAAACAGATTCTCTCCCTGACTCTGCCATTTCTTATCTTTAAACCTTCAAAAAGTATACAGTTGTAGTCTAAAAAAAAAAAGGACAAGCATTTGAAATAATTAGAAAATGCTTCTTTTCAGGACCTTCAGTATGTTTACAGAACCACTGCTTAGATAACAGTGAGATATTAATTTCAAAATGTTTAGCCTCGATATCATTACCTAAGAATCCCTGCAGCAAATAGTAAACAGTACCTCTATTTGATTACATCATACATCTGAATTTAATAATGGATATATTGTTTTATTAAAGATGTTCCCTACTGCAGACTTTATAATAGCTTATAACAGGCTGACTGATACTTTAAATGAATAACTTTATAATTTTTATTGGAGCATTTATGTGATTTCTCCTGGAGTAGGAAATAGCAACCCACTCCAGTATTCTTGCTTGGAAAATTCCATGAACAGAGAAGCTTGGCGAGTACAGTCCATGGGGTTGTAAAGAGCCTAACATGGCAGCACAGACACGCAGAGCGAAGCAGCGATACAAGCACAAATACGCACTTTTTCAGACTATTTTCCCATAGACACAGGCATCGCATCTTATCAGTTATATGTGGAATTTAAATGAATGACTTTTAATTGTATGTTTGGAAAGTCATCCTTGGAGCTCAGGTTGAGGCATCTCTATCTGTTTACCTTTTTCAGTTCAGTTCAGTCACTCAGGTTTGTCCGACTCTTTGCGACCCCATGAATCGCAGCACGCCAGGCCTCCCTGTCCCTCACCAACTCCCGGAGTTCACTCAGACTCACGTCCATTGAGTCCGTGATGCCATCCAGCCATCTCATCCTCTGTCGTCCCCTTCTCCTCCTGCCCCCAATCCCTCCCAGCATCAGAGTCTTTTCCAATGAGTCAACTCTTCGCATGAGGTGGCCAAAGTACTGGAGCTTCAGCTTTAGCATCATTCCTTCCAAAGAAATCCCAGAGCTGATCTCCTTCAGAATGGATTGGTTGCCAACCTGCTATTTACGATTCTTATTCATTAGCTCTTTGTTATTAAATTTTTAAAGTCCATTAATTCTAGAAAGGGAATTTAATGAAACCAAATTAGAAAAATAATTATTTTTTAATGTTAGTTAAGTAAATATTGGTCTGCCTTTATAAAAGACCAAAATAGCATTTTAAAAATGATTGATCAAAGTAAATATTATGTAATTATTTAATAGTATTTTTTCAAACATTAAAATTCTACCTAGCAGTTTAGAAACATCTCTAATACTACTTAAATATAAATAAATCATAGATGGAGTCACCTCAAGGAAAAACACATTCTTATTAATCTTAACTATTTTTCCATAGTGAGGGAAATTCAAAACTTCAGAGACATGTTTTGGAAATCATTTATTTTAATAAAGATAGAATTTATTAATGAAAGAATTACTATACTGAGTCTATTTTAAAAAGCTAAGGTGATGTAAAAAGTAAACCAAAACAAACCAACAAAAACAGCATAAGGAAGAAAGAAAGAAAAACAAAATGATTATACTGGATTACTACTATTTTAACAGGCAAATGCATACACACACACACAAATAAAGAACATAAACATATATATTTTACAGGAGAGTGATCAAAGTACAGACCAGGAAATAATGGTGTTAAGTACATTTTTTTTTTTTTTTACATAAAAAGAGGCAATGTGTATTATGGACATAAGAGTTAACATATTTAATTATATAAATAATTTATGATATATGAGAATATTTACATCTCAGCCAGGAAGTTATTAAAAATATTGACAAGTTGTTTAAAATATTAATCCTCTAAGTACGAGAAAGTTGAACTGCTGTTATTGAAACTTGTTTAAGAGACTTCCCTGGGAGTCCGCTGGTTAAGAGTTCCACTTCCAGTGAAGGGAACAGGAGTTCCATCCCTGCTCTGGGAATAAGATCCCACGGGCTACTGGGCAACTAGGTCCACACGCCACAAAGCCACAACTAGAGGCCATGCAGCACAGTGAAGACCCAGCGCTGCCAAAATTAAAAAAGAAAAAAAGGTTGGTTAAGAATCTCCACAGCATAAGACATATGAGAGTGTGAGATGATGGGAAAAGCCTTGGTTTTGGAGTTCGAATGCTTTGAACTTGGCTTTGTTCATTCACTTACCAGCTGTTTTCCCTAGCCAATAACTAACTTCTTTAATACTTGTTATATATATATATTTAAAGATATAATAAAAACATCTACCATAGTGTGGCTGTGAGAATTCGTTGAAGGTTACGAGAAGAGCGTCTAGTTTATAGCAGTCACTTAGCTGTATTTACCGCATCCAACCTCTTCCTGTAATTTCTGGTCTCTTTCCTTTCCTTTGCTATCCCTTCTGGTAGAACTAAGTGCCTTCCTGTACTCCTGTCACAGGTGCTCATGGTATGCCCTTCCATGAGACCCTCAGCTAGAGAGAGATGCTGTTTCATTAGTCCAGAGTGATGCAGCTTTGAGCAAGGACCCATCAATGCTGCCATAGTTTGGGTATGCTCATTTATTGCTTGAATTATTACTTTAAGATTTAAAACATAGTCATTTCCTTTGGCATTTCTGTAGATATCTCTGGGAGAGCTGGTGAGGCATGTTTGCAAATTTCACATGATGTAATATCTCAACGGTATATCAGTAAGGTTAACTCTATGCAGCCCATAAAAAGAAAGAAAGTGAAGCCGCGCAGGTGTGTCTAACTCTTTTTCAATTCCATGGACTGTAGCCTGCCAGGCTTCTCCATCTATGGCATTTTCCAGGCAAGAATACTGGAGTGGGTTGCCATTTCCTTCTCCAGGGGATCTTCCCAACCCAGGGATCAAACCCAGGTTTCCTGCAGGGCAGGCAGATACTTTAGCATCTGAGTCCCAAGGGAAGCCATATGCAGCCCATAGTTATGTCATTTAAAAGGAGTTTAAATTCTCTGTTGATTTTCCTCTTTGTTCCGTTATTCTCTATTCTGCTTGGAGTTGCCACCTTTTTCTTCATCCCCTTGATACCAGGCATCATTACCAAAAGGAGTCCATGTTATCAAAATTTTCAAAAAGTGGAGCATTTACTAGCTATTATGATGGAAGTTGGGGATATGTGTCTTATCCCAGCATAACAATTAGCAGTAGAGGATGGAACAAGACAATTGAGGAAAGATGGAGAAGTTCGGAGCAGGGGCCACTAAGATAAATAGCCACCAGAAGGGATGCCAAATTTGGGAGCAACATTAAGGAGAGCAAGATATGCCTGTGTGGCCGGCTGGCCAGGAAGAGCTCCGGTGCTGTTGAGCGTAAAGAGAGTGGGCCTTCCTTGGTGGCTCAGTGGTAAAGAATCTGCCTGCCAATGCAGGAGATATGGGTCCAATCCCTGGGTTGGAAAGATCCCTGGAGAAGGAAATGTCAACCCACTCAAGTATTCTTGCCCAGGAAATCCCATGGACAGAGGAGTCTGGTGGGCTATAGTCCAGACGGTGGCAAACAGAGCTGGACACGACTTAGTGACTAAACAAAGGCCGAGAAAGAGTATTCACCTCTATGCTCTTCTCCAGGTCATCATCACCATTGCCTGGTGACTGTTGTCTTGGTCTGGGCATTTCACTGCAACTTGGATCAGCTCAGAGCGGTCAAGTCTTCTTACAAATGGACTGAAGGTTCAGTTTAGGCTTCATTTAAGATTTCATAGCAGCTTCATTTCTCCCCCTACCCTGACCTTCCTTCTTAGTCATCCTTTCACAGCTGTGGATTGCAAGAGTCCTTGAGAATAAGTCTTTTGCATGCTAATCTGGCAGCCTTCCCTGGAAGCTTCCTTCTTGAGCCTCCTGCTCAAGGTTTAAATTTCACTGCAGGTCCGACTATCATTTTACGAAAGGGTGAGGCTGAACTTAAAGGTGCTCCTTACTTGTTGAAAAACGTAAAGTACAACTATCTTCATGTTATAACTTATGACTGCTTAATTCTACGTATTTAAATGATGTTCATGAATCTATGCATGGCCCAAGTTTTGATTTATTTTTATAGCAACTCTATTTTGATTAATCAGTATTTGGCATTTTCCCTTCTCTGATGACTGTCAAATTTTTAAGAAACTCACCCTAATGTACCCTGAGTGAAAATTTTAAAACACAAAGTATAAGAAACAAAAATAGTCAGCATTCAATTCTTTGAAGCCATGTGAAACCAAGTTTATCAATTCTATATGAAAATAAAAATATCTATGAAAAAGATAATCAAAATGATTGTTAAGAGAAGTGTCTCCTGTGACTAGATGAAAACTCAAATGAAATCAAAAGAATTCCCGTAGTAGGCAGCTGCTACTCTGAAACAATTTTCTCTTATGTTTCTCTTAAATTATGTAGAATAACAATGTTCTCTTATTTTAACTATCCCTGCAGGATCCCCTGATTTTCTCAATCAACCTCTGGAAACTGGGAAAATGGCCCCTTTCATTCACCATTGTCCTATTTGCTTCTTCCAGCCTCAGTACTCCTTGACAAATTCAGTTTAGCAGATGGCAAGCTGTTTATGAACATACCTTCTCATTATGTCGACACAATCTTGACAGGAGTGAAAGCGAATTGAATTTTCTATCTGAAGTGGTTTATGCTTTTAAAATAAGGAGCTCATCTTGGTAGCAGTTTACCCTCATGGGTGGAAAGATGAATATTAAAGGCCCTCAGGTATTCAAGGTACCACATTTGCTTTCTATAACACAAACAGAAGATGGGGCCCCACCAATAATTCTGAAACTTATGATTTACTTTCAGCTACTTACTTTTTAAGGGGCCCAAAGAATGGTAGCAGTGAATGGTTTGCCTCCACTCCTGTTGGAGAGCTTTTGAGTTTTCTCCTGATTATTGCTAGAATTAGAGTGGATATCGAGACTCATACTTACAGACTGTTGCTATCATCAAGGGCATCACCCATTTTAAAGATGAGATAACTGAAGCCCACTGTAAGGTGGTGGACCATTCCGCAGATAATATAATATTTCCGCAGGAAATATAAAAATGACCAACCTGCGCTCTTTATTTCCAAAACTATATCTTTTATCAGGACAGCAAGGCACTCCAAGGATTAATGACCCAACCATCCTTCTGGGAACATGCAGTCATGCAATTACCAGCTTTTAATGAAGATCATGACCCAGATTCCCCAGGGAAGTAAAATTTAGTCACAAAAGTATATGTGTAGCAAGTGTTATATACCTTGAGATTTTGTTTTATTTAATCCTTAGGAAAGCCACTGACAGGTTTCTCTCTAGAAGCAAATAGGAAGAGGCTTAATTCGTTAATAATGATAATAAAGACTAAGTTGTCTCATTAAGGTCTTTGCCATTACAGAACCATTGTGCTGTCTTGTGCGAAGTTGCCTCAGTCGTGTCTGACTCTTTGCAACCCTATGGACCACAGGCCACCAGGGTCCTCTGTCCATGGGATTTCTCCAGGCAAGGATCCTGGAGGGGGTTTTCATGCCCTCTTCCAGGAGATCTTCCCAACTCAGGGGTTGATCCTGCCACCTTAGGACACCTGCATTGGCAGGCGAGTTCTTTATCACTAGTGCCACCTGGGAAGCCCAGAAGCAGTGGCTGCCATAAGTTTCCCACTTTTAAATAATGTGTCTTGTGAATATTACTACATCTTTATACATGTTCTGGATTCTCAGTGATCAGGTTCAGTCTTTTCTATTAGAGTCTAGCTTTGCAAAGAAATTGAAGCCCCTTGATTAGAACATAGCAAACAACCAAAATGACCTGGCAAATATTTCATGACAAGCTGCCTCCTCGTCTTTCTCAAAGACGCATGAGATAATTATCTCAAAGAGCATGAGATAATTAGTGTGAATATTTCTAAAGTATAGAGATCACCTTAGGCTTTTCTATAACACAGATGAGGTGTGGAAATCCTGACCTGGCTTCTTACTAATCATGTGACTTTGGGCAAGTTGTTTAAACTGTAGCCAACATTCCTAGTAGATTTGGTGCAAGGGCTAAATGAGTTTAAATACACATAAAGCTCGTTGGCTATCTAGTGCAATTCTCTATCACGTGGGTGGCAATATTCTCATTCCCCCCCCACAATGTATTTAGTGTATAATTTATTTCTGCTAAAACCCACTAAAGTAAAAACTAAAAGTAGAGAAGGCTTTTAAAATACATAAGAGCCTCAAAGGATAAAAGAAGAGAATACAGTGATTATTGTTGGTGTGGCAAGTTCTGAGAGTCAGCTCCTTTAGACAAGTCCTAAATATGGTCAGTTGGTGTGGTATTCATCATTCTCAATTTATTATACCCCTTCAAAGGCTGAAGTGAAGTCGCAGTGAAGTCCGCCTTTGGATGTTTGGGCTTAAGTAGAGGTCAGGCATGATTGCATACTCAGTATTCCAGTGTCTGGTCACAAACTTCACTGAGGTCCAGAAGCAGTAGCAGGAGGGCCTGCTCTCAGGATAAAGGCTACCGCAGAGTGTTCTTGGATATATTAGATAGGTGCAAAAGTAATTGCAGTTTTGCATTATTGAAATTTGCCATTTGATTTTGGAATACATTCTTAAATAAATGTGATTGTGTTATACACCATTCTAATGTGAATTTTTTACTTTATGCTTTTTGCTAATGACTTACTATGTGTGTGTGTGTGCTTAGTCACTCAGTCATGTCTGACCCTTTGTGACCCTATGGATTGTAGCCCACCAGGCCTCTCTGTCCATAGGGACTCTCCAGGCAAGAATACTGGAGTCGGTTGCATGCCCCTCCTCCAGGGGAACTTTCCAACCCAGGGATCAAACCCAGGTCTCCTGCATTCCAGGCAGAATTTTTACCATCTGAGACACCAAGGAAGCCCCTGGAGTGGGTAGCTTATCCCTTCTCCAGGGGATCTTCCCAACCCAGGAATCAAACTAGGGTCTCCTGCATTGCAGGCAGATTCTTTACGAGCTGAGCTACCAGGGAAGCCCAATGACTTACTACATGCTGTTTAGTTTATATATGTATTTTAGACTATGGTAATGTTAGACAAATGTTAGACAAAAAGCAAATTCAAGCAAAATTTTCTTATTTGAGTTCAAAATGGGTAGTAAAGCAGTGGAGACAACTCACAACATCAACGATGCATTTGGTCCAGGAACTGATAACAAATGTACAGTGCATTGGTGGCTCAAGAAGTTCTGCAAAGGAGACAAGAGCCTTGAAGTTGAGAAGCGTAGTGGCCACCCATTGGTAGTTGATGTTTTCTACCCCATGGAATGCAGCCAGCCAAGCTCCTCTGGCCGTGGGATTCTTCAAGCAAGAATACTGGAGTGGGGTGCCATTTCCTTCTCCAGGGGATCTTTCTTACCCAGGAATCAAACCCACATTTCCTGCATTGCAGGTAGACTCTTTAGAGTCTGAACCACCAGGGAAGCCAAGCAAGAGCAATGATCAAAGCTGATCCTCTTACAACTACACGAGAAGTGGCCTGAGAACTCAACATCGACCATTCTATGGTCGTTCGACATTTGAAGCACCTAGAACGGTGGAAAAGCTTGGTTCATTTCTCATGGAGTGAAGCAAAATGGAAATTGCTCAGTCATGTTAGACTCTTTGTGACCCCATGGACTATATGGTCCATGGAATTCTCCAGGCCAGAATGCTGGAGTTGGTAGCTATTCCCTTCTCCAGGGGATCTTCCCAACCCAGGGATCAAAACCATGTCTCCCACACTACAGGCACATTCTTTACCAGCTGAGCCATAAGGGAAGCCAAAGAAAACTGGAGTGGGTAGCCTATCTCTTCTCCAGTGGATCTGCCTAACCCAGGAATCACACCAAGGTCTCCTGCATTGCAGGTGGCTTCTTTACCAACTGAGCTATCAAGGATTCCCAGCTCATGATAGTGTCTCATGAGCTGACTGCAAATCAAACAAATGATCATTTTGAAGTGTTATCTTCCTCTTACTCAAGGTAACAACAACAAACCATTTCTCGATCAGATTGTGACTCA
This sequence comes from Ovis aries, assembly GCF_016772045.2. Lineage (NCBI taxonomy): Eukaryota > Metazoa > Chordata > Mammalia > Artiodactyla > Bovidae > Ovis > Ovis aries. The sequence goes on from NC_056060.1 coordinate 95,356,626, forward strand.
TGATGAAAAGTGACAATAATCATCACTACATGAAAACTACTGGTGATTGATTCAGTGGTTGGGCCAAGAAGAAGCTCCAAAGCACTTCCCAAATTCAAACTTGCACCAAAAGAGGGTCATGGTCACTGTTTGGTGATCTGCTGCCCATCTGATCCACTACAGCTTTCTCAGGCAGTCAGTCAGTCAGTTCAGTGGCTCAGTCATGTCCGACTCTTTGTGACCCCATGAATCACAGCACTCCAGGCCTCCCTGTCCATCACCAACTCCCGGAGTTCACTCAGACTCACGTCCATCGAGTCCGTGATGCCATCCAGCCATCTCATCCTCTGTCGTCCCCTTCTCCTCCTGCCCCCAATCCCTCCCAGCATCAGAGTCTTTTCCAATGAGTCAACTCTTTGCATGAGGTGGCCAAAGTACTGGAGTTTCAGCTTCAGCATCAGTCCTTCCAAAGAAATCCCAGGGCTGATCTCCTTCAGAATGGACTGGTTGGATCTCCTTGTAGTCCAAGGGACTCTCAAGAGTCTTCTCCAACACCACATTTCAAAAGCATCAATTCTTTGGAGCTCAGCTTTCTTCACAATCCTGGTGAAATCATTACATCTGAGAAGTGTGCTCAACAAATTGATGAGCTCCAGTAACAACTGCAATGCCTGCAGCCGACATGAGTCAACAGAAAGAGCCCAGTTCTTCTCTGAGACAGTGCCCAACCTTAAGTTGCACAACCATTACTTCAAAAGTTGAACAAATTGAGCTACAAAGTTTTGCCTCATCCGCCAGGTTCACTAGACCTCTTGCCAACCAACTACCAGTTCTTCAAGTGTCTTGACAACTTTTTGCAGGGAAAAAGTTTTCACAACCAGCCTGATGCAGAAAAAGCTTTCTGAGAGTCCGTCAAATCCTGAGGCATGGATTTTTATGCTGTAGGAATAAACAAACTTATTTCTCATTGTCAAAAATGTGTTGATTGCAATGGTTCCTATTTTATTAATAAAGATATATTTGAGTCATAATGATTTGAAATTCAGGGTCCAAAACCGCAATTACTTTTGCACCAATGTAAATAATAGTGTAAGAAATGGTCGTGGATTTCCTTCCTTAACCCCCCCCCCCCCCCCCCCCCCCCAGGCTCTTTCACTGATTTTATACACACTTCATGTTTGTATTAGCTCCTCTCTTGCTTAAAATACCTGGGATCATTTTCATTTTGAGAGCATCAATTCCTTGGCAGGTTGATAAGAAGTCCAGGGTGCCCAAGGAGGAGAAAAGGGTCTGGGGCTCTCAAAGAGGAAATAGGAGTCTGGGATTCTCACGGAGAAGGAAAGGACAAACTTTTTTGTTCCTTTAAGCCCAGAGCTAATGATTGCACAATACAACAACTAATCTTGCTCAAGAATTTGTTTTCCCTTAAACTCGGTACCAATGACAACAAAGTATCCTACTGGAAGACATGTTTTTCCTTCTTGAGAACCTTCTGACTAATCCTGTCATCTTAAAATTTATATTATGGAAGTGGATCTGGTAAGATCTTTTTCTTGTTAATTCTAATCCTGTCATCTTAAAATGTAAATTGTGGGAATGAGTCTAGTAAGATCTTTACAACCTTGAGACATTCTTTTGATTTATTGTTTAAGAGCCAATTGAAAAAATATATAGCTCCCTTTCCTAAGACTAGCGAGGGGGGCATTCCCTGTCCCCCTTCTGATGTCTATGTCAGAAGCTTTATCTGTCCCTTTACATACTTTAATAAAACTCTGCTACACAAAAGCTCTTGAGTGATCAAGCCTGGTCCCTGGTCCCAAAGCTAAATGTCAGACAGCAAGAATCCAACAACCTTAAGCTATCATTTTCTTGCATTTTATCTCATCAGATGAAGTACTTAATTCCAAAACTGATTGCAGATCTGCTTTATATGAGGATATAAATTTGGAATTGCCTAATCTGGGTGAGTAGGGCTTCCTTGGTGGTGCAGGGGTAAAGAACTCCCTTGCCAATGCAGGAGGTGCAAGAGACGTGGGTTCGATTCCTGGATCAAGACTATTTCCTGGAGGAGGAAATGGCAACCCACTCTGATATTCTTGCCTGGAGAATCCCATGGACAGAGAAGACTGGAGGGCTACAGTCCATAGGGTCACAAAGAGTAGGACACCACTGAACACATGTGCATGCAAAAAAAAAAAAAACCCAAAAAACAAAAAGCAAACAAGCAAAATATGAAAGGAGACAATCTTGTCAGTGCATAATAAAACACTGCTGATTCTTGGCTTGTTATCATTACCAGAGGTCACCTGGAATGAAGTACCTATGAAAGCCTAGGTTTTGTGATTTCTTCAATAGAACTTTATGACGGAAATATAAATATAATAATTGAAAGGTAGGCTGGCTCTCTGACTGGCCTACCTTTACCTAAGATTGTAAAAAAAGAAAACAACAAATTCAGAGTTTTAAATACTTTGCTCAAGGTAAGTCAGGAGTCCAGGAAGTGTCCATGACTTCTTCCTATAATTTTTATATCTCGTAGCTGAAGGGCTGCAGTTGGCAAAAACATGCACACTGTTTGTGACCTTGTTTATTACTAAATTGTAGTGAGTGCTGAATCACAGCCTTACCAGGTTTTCTCTGAAATTTACAGCATTAGATGAGAAAGGTTGAGAACTCAAAGAATTTGAATGGGAATATTAGATGGATTTAGATTCTCTTAACCACACTGAATGTCTAACTGCTGAAACATCTTTGCCAGTAGAGGCCTCCTCATCCCTATTCTATTAGATTGATTTTTCCTTTATTAGAGAGCTGACTCACCTGAGTAGCTAATGTGTAAGGAATGTCATTTCTCCTCATAGCTTGTCATTACCACCTCACTGCCTCCAGACTTAAGGTTTGAATTGGTTCCCAGTGTTTGAATAGAGGTCAAATACAAAGTGTGAGCCAGGGGGAATATCTGAAAACATTTAAAAATGGCAATAGTTGGTTATTTTTCATTATCAGCAGAGACCTGAGGAATGTGTGTGGCAAATAGATTTGAAAGGAGGTGCATCAGATGGGAAAAAGTATAAACATATTAGGCCAAAGTAGCCAGTATGGCTGCTCATACCAGAATCTGCATCCAATATGCTGGCCCAAGAAGTCAAGAGGGCTTATATAAGTGGTGGATTGGTTGACTGAAACCCTGGACTCAGTGGTGGTTCACACCAAATGAAGTCAAGATGCAAGAAATTCCTCAGCCTAGCTATAGAACCAGAGACTTGGGGGATAAGAACTTTGGAGTGGTTTATCACGTGACTCATTTTAGCTTCTTTTTCCTCTCTCTGTTAATCATATGTATTTATTTCGGCTGTGCTGGGTCTTTTTAGCATGGACTTTTCTCTGCTTGTGAGGAGCAGGGAGTAATCTCCAGTTACAGGTGGGGTTCTCACAGACTCGACTTCTCTTCTTGTGGAGACAGGCTCTACAGTAGTTGTGGTTTCCCCGGCTCCACAGCACAAGCTGAATGGTTGTGGTGCAAGGGCTTTCCTGCTCCACAGCACGTGAGATCTTGTAAAAGGAAATAGCAACCCCCGCCGGTCTTCTTGCCTGGAAAATCCCGTGGACAGAGGAGCCTGGCGGGCTACAGTCCATGGGGTCGCACTGCGTGGGAAATAACAGCAATTAAACAACAGCAATGGCAGAAAGTAGGATAAATCCCCCCTCCCCATGAAAATTCAGGACCTGCCATCGTTTTCAAAATCCTGAGAGTTTGGTGGGGCATGCCTTGACATCTCTTTGAAAGAAACAGGCCCCGTTTGGGTGGCCACCATCTTGGATTCTGCCATCTTGGATGTCTGAAAGCAACAGGCGCCATTTTTAAATGCACTTCCTCCAAACGTTTCCTGAGTAATCACTATGGCTGTGGGACGTCGGTTTGCTGCAGAACAAGAGGAGACTCTCCACCTCATCCAGGCTGTGGTACCAACTGTTCTCTCTGCCACTGGACAGAATGATTCAGCAAACTCAGTAGTGCCTAAACTGTGTGTGTGAAGATGGTCATGCGTTTTGGAAAATTTTGCAAATCCGAGAGGGGATTAATAATGTAGATCTTTGGGATTTTAAGACAAAATCATATCTTCTTCCTGAAATTATTAATCTTCTTTTGAAGAAAAGATCCTTCCATGCTGAAAGATGCTGGAAAAGCCCAAACCCTTGACCACTGGACTCCCGCGTGGTCATGAAACCACGATGATCATGTTTTTCTATCAACTCAATAAATGTGAGCTCCGATGACAAACCACCTACAGCAATTGGAAATGGAATATATAAGATTGGCTGAATGCTCAAATTTGTCACTTAAGCAATTTTTTGCCCTCTCAATGGACTTTATTTTGCTGCATTGCCACTTTAATCATACGTGCTTCCCAGAATAGCTATAGGGAAGAGAAATCTTTCAAGTGCACAGATATTTGAGTGGCACATCTGCTGGCTTCCTCTGCTTGGAAACAAAAGTTGACAGAGTAAGGGTGCAGTTTGGAGAAATGATAATAAGGAGGAAGAGGGACGAGAGGTATAGAGCTTCCCAGGTGGCACTAGTGGTAAAGAACCCAACTGCTAATGCAGGAGACCATAAGAAATGTGGGCTCAATCCCTGGGTGGGAAGATCCCCTTGAGGAGGGCTTAAAACCCACTCCAGTATTCTTGCCTGGAGAATGCCATGGATGGAGGAGTCTGGTGGGCTACGGTCCATGGATTTATAGAGAGTTGGACATGACTGAAGTTACTTAGCATGTATAGGGCAGAGATATGTAAAAGGAGCTTCCAGAACTGGCAGAGCTTACGTGGGATATTCCTGTCCCAGGAGATTTCTCCTTAGAGGACGTTCTTAGATGAGGAATCGCTCAATGACTGCATGAATACAATTGCCCAAGGTATGAATGTTAAGTAATTTTTTTTTTTTTAATTAGGCACCATCCCTTGCTTGCTGAAGGTGTCTTGAATAAAGAGTTCATGACAGCAAGGATGTAATCTAAACACAAATTAAATAACATGACTAATTTGATATGGCCAGTATTGAATACCCAAGCTGCTAACCCCAGTGGTAAATGCTAATACATTGAACCATGCCCTGGGGGTGCCAGTAATTTATCTGATGACAGATAATGACATGGGATTCTTTCCATTATGGAAGCTGCAACTATTCATTGTGGGATAGACAATTATTTTGCCTATGGATTTGCACTTCTTGTTACCAGGCCTCTGATTTTACTCAACAGTACCCCATGATGGTAATTCATGCAGCATTGTTTTTGAACAGTGGATTCAGTTATAAGACACGAAGAAGTTTTAAAAGTGGGCTCAGGTCAATAGGATTCACTTGTGTATCATGTGCAACTAGCTGCCTGAAGCATCCCACCATTTAAGAGAGTATAATGAACCAATGAACTCCGGTGTTGCGGAAGACTCTTGAGAGTCCCTTGGACTGCAAGAAGATCCAACCAGTCCATTCTAAAGGAAATCGGTCCTGAATATTCATTGGAAGGACTGATGCTGAAGCAGAAACTTCAATACTTTGGCCACATGATGCAAAGAACTGACTCATTTGAAAATACCCTGATGCTGGGAAAGATTGAAGGAAGGAGGAAAAGGGGACTAGAGGATGAGATGGTTGGATGGCATCACCGACTCAATGGACATGAATTTGAGTAGGCTCCAGGAGTTGGTGATGGACAGGGAGGCCTGGCGTGCTGCAGTCCATGGGGTTGCAAAGAGTCGGACATGACTGAGTGACTGAACTGAACTGAACTGAATGAACAAATGAAAATTCAGTTGCAGCACCACTTGGGAGAAGATTCACTTAGAGATTGAAGGTGCTGTCCTTCATAATAAGATATATGATCTAAATTAGTGACCAATAGATGATACTTTTTTTCTGTGGTTGAATGTCATGTGGGGAGTTGTCTTAACCTTCCCAGAGGTCTTTAAACAAAGAGACATGCAAACAAAATTCAGATGCTCAAATCAGCTGACATATTCAATTGGAAACAAAGGGAAGGACTGAGTTCAGTTAATGTTCTTCTCAGAATAAAGGGCAAGTGTGCTAGATGGACCCTAGTATTTAATCTCCAGTTGAATATATCTGTAGTTTCTCCCTCTTGAATAGATTAGCCTTCAGCCTTCCCTGCCAATGGCATGGTTACGAGGATCAGAGCTGAGATTTAAGGCAAGGTCCCTAAGATACCGAAGTTGTCCAAGGCAGTATACTCTATCTTGGATGCTAAGGGGCATGTGCACACAGCTGTAGATGCCAGTTTCTGGATGAGCAGGTATGGATGTTATTTTCATTTACATGGATTTAGGAGGAGTGTTACTAATGTTTGATGGATCTGTTGTTTGTTGTTGTTCAGTCACTAAGTTGTGTCTGACTCTTTGCGTCCCCATGGACTATAGCCCACCCAGCTCCTCTGTCTGTGAGTTTTCCCAGGCAAAAATACTAGAGTGGGTTGTCATTTGCTTTTCCAGAGGATCTTCCTGATCCAGGGACCAGACCCGCATTTTCTACATTGACAGGCAGACTCTTTAACACTGAGCCACCAGGGAAGCCCTTGATTGATCACAACCTCTAACATTTTGAATACCTCATATGTCTTATGTACATTTACTGTGTCAAGAATATGTGGTACTTCAGGAGACTGCTGTATATTTATATATTATGGGTGTTAAATGACTCTTGGTCTTCCCATCCCTCCATGTCTATGCTCAGTGCACAGAAGGTATACTTGCTTTACCAATGTTTAATATGCAAATAAGATCTATATTCTTAAAAAAATGATTAAAATTTTTTGAATCAATAGATTTTAAGCCATGTGTGAGCAGGCACAATGGAGAAGACAATGGCCACCCACTCCAGTGTTCTTGCCTGGAGAATCCCAGGGACAGAGGAGCCTGGTGGGCTGCTGTCTGTGGGGTCACACAGAGTCGGACACGACTGCGGTGACTTAGCAGCAGCAGCAGCAAGCAGGCATAGAATTTGTCTTTCTGTTTATAGCTTACTAGTTTCTTTGAACTCATAGCACCCGTGTAGTGTATGTCGCCCAGAGACGTTGCTCGATCACTGAGATGGACAGAAATCCTGTCTCTCTGGGGGAGAGTTGCTACTGTCCCTGTCAACATGTCTACTTCCTCTCTGTGACTGAAGATAGCCCTGAAGTCTGATTGAAGAATCATAAATGCAAAAGTACATTTTAGACAGGATGCAGAAATCTAGAAGTGCTCTAATAACTAACCTTCTACAGTTTCCTCCAGAAAGCCCCAATGTACTTATTTTGGCTAACAATTTACTTGAGCAAAAATCACTTGACCCAAATTTCGATGATTTAATAGCTCATCTGAAGAACTAGCCTGAAGCAGATGACGAAAATCTGTCACAGATGCTATAACTCCTATTTGCAACCATTGGTCTTTTGGTTTATGTGCTTTAATAATTTGAAAACAAGAGGATAATCAGGAAGCAAGACAGATATGCGTGTCTTGAGGCAGAGCTTAATTCAAACTTGTGCAAAATGTTTTGTCAGATGGACTCCTTAACCACATTTGTTATCAGGGGCACAGAATATACTGGATTAAGTGTTTGAATAATGTGCAAGAAGGGTGTCAGGTTGATCTTCGCAAGCGAAAAGCTCAGCCTGAAGAACAGAACATTGTTTTTATCAGACTAGTTTTAGACAAGATTTGAAGACGAATTACCTCACAGTGAAATTTCTCACGTTGTCTACACTTTACCTCATTATAAAGTTTAATAAAAGAGATCATTATTTTTGTGTGTCAACTTTGAATTCTTCACTTATCTTTAAACTGTATCAATAATTTCAATTATGTTTTGGGCAGAGGCAATACATACCATTAATTTAAAATACATACCTTATACAATTAGAATATTTTCTCATAGTCTGAGAAGAATATAATAGTTCTGTACTAGCTCATCATAAAATTTGTTGCTTTATTTTATTATTTCTTTATTTTTTATTAGGAAATTATTGTTATTTCACCACACAGGAATGTAAAGGGAGTGCTTACAAAAACATTCATGTACTTGTCAACAAATTTTGATCTAAATAGTATTTTAAACTTACTTCAGATCTTCTATTCGTTAAAAAAATTACAAATATAGTCAAAGCCCTTGTGCCCACTTAACACAAAGCCTGTTTCCTTTTTCAAATATTTACTATGTCCCTGTGTATAAACAGTATATAGTGTTTTATGTTTTGAATTTATACATAAATCATTTTATAGTTTGCGAATCATTTTAGTATTGCTTTTTTGTGCCCGGTATCATATTTGTGAAATGTAACCATGTTGTTTTAATTCACTCATTTTCAGTATAGAATACTATTTTACTGTGTAAAAGCACTTAACACGTACATAAGAATTTAAATTTTACTTTAGCATATTGATAAGCATTTTAGTTATTTTACATTTTTCAGTACCATAAAACCTCTTTCAGTGAACATTTTTTAAATATCTTGTATCGTGGATGAGAATTCCTTAGGCATATATATCTAGGATCTGAATTGCTAGATTGAACATTCAATTTTCATTTTTAACTTTAGTAGATACTACCAAATTGCTCTCCAAAGTGTTTATACAAATTTTAATTACCACCAGAAATATGTGAGTTCTCATTTCCACATCCTTGATATTCCTACTTTAAAACATTTAAATGTTTGTCTATCTTAGGAATGGAAATGGTGTCTCCTTTTGGTTTTCATTTGCATTTCCCTGATTCCTGTTGCGTTTGAGCTTCTTTTACTTTATTCATTGTCTGTTCAGGATTTTTTTTTCCTTATTGGCCCTTCTACTGCCAAATAGAAAACATTAACTTTCTATATTATCTGCAGTAATTCCTAAAGGTTTTTCTTAATGTAAGGCTATATATTTCCTTCTAAGTACCAGTCTAGCTGACCATCTCAATTTTTAGTATGTAATTTTAAATTAATATTCAGATCTTCAATTTTTCTAATTTGATTGTGATTTCTTCTTTGGCCCATAAATTGTTTGGAAAGTCTCAATTGTTTTTGTTTGAGAGATATATCTTTAATTACTTATTCCTAATTTATTTTTATTTAAGTTGGAGAATGTGACCTGAATATATAAACTATCAGTTCTTTGGTGTTTGTTGCGTTTTATGACTTAGTAATTTGGTCAATTGCTTGCAACAAGTGTTCTTTTCCTAATGTTGTCTACAGGATTCATTATATTGAGTAAATATTACTTCATTTTATTTCTTACACTTTTGTTATGCATGCCTGTTTAATCAATTATTCGGATAATGTTTTAAAAGATCGTTCACTGTGTCCTAATTTTGACTATGCTATTCAGTGAGTAGATTTTAGAATAGTTGTATGTTTGTTGATGAGATATTGCTTTCATGATTAGGTATGACTCATTTAATTTCTCACAAGGACATTTTGTTTTATTTTCTTAAATTCCATTTTTATTATTAGCACAATTTTACCAGGTTTCCTTTGACTAATATGTTCATGTCATTTTCTTCCTCTCATTTTTATTCTTTCCAGGTCCTTATTCTTAAACTGTATCTCTTATGAGGAAGTTTTTTTTTTTTTTTCTCCTGAACTGATTTTGAAGATATTTGTTCTTTTTCTATTCCTTTTAATGGTTTTCTGAAAATCTCAGCATGCATATTTCAACTTAAATTTGAAAATTGATCAAAGCTTTCTTGTTTCTCCTAAATAATATTAATAAAAGAAATTTCAAATTATATTATTGTCCTTCATCACTTATCAACTTATATATATTTTCTCACTAGGGCTGGGACCATACATATACGACATTTGAAAAAAGAAGATTTCTGTGTTAAATATGGGATTTAAATCAACACCAAAAACACAATCTAGACTAGCTAGCTCTCATTAAAGCAGCTTTTTATAAGGAAAGCAATGAACAAAGAATGTATAAAATTCTTTAGACGTGAGGACAAAAATCATATTTTATTTCAAATATTTTCCATATTTGATGTTGCTGAAGTTTCCTTCATAAATGTATTATCTGAAGTTAATTAGAATTCTGTTTTAATAGTCTTATTAGCTGAGAAGATGTTTCAATGATTTGTAATAATGTATTATTTGGAGAATCATTATGTAGGACTATTAGATGCTCTCAAATGCAGTGATATTTGTATTAGGGAGAAGCTTTTTTTCTGATTGTTCCAGAAAGAGTTCTGGCCTGCTTCGTTTATGTTGCGCATTTTCTTTTAGAAGCAAAGTTCATTTTCTAGCCAAAAGCAGGTTTTAGTTTTTGTTTATTACTGCAAAAAATATTTCCTGAGAATTTTCTTCTTGTGATGCTCTTCATCTGATTAAACAGTCATTTTAATTTTTATATTATAAATGTAATAAAATATTATAAAGCATAAAATTGAAGAATAAATCACTGTTTTTATTCTACAACTTAAATACAATCTTCATCTTTTACTGAGCCAATGGTAAGATTTGAACATTCGGCTTGTTTGTTGATGTTATGTCAAATTGCACTACGTTGTACGCATGAAACTAATTTAATAATGTATGTCAACTATACTTCAATAAAAAACGAGGCAAAAAGCAATATCAAATTATGTGCCCAATGCAACTAGTAAATATAAAAATGCATTTAGTGTTTTTTTAAAAAATAGAAATTACCAATGAATTTGATATTTTTATTATTTTGAATATTTTCTTCACAAGTCTCCCCAACTCTTTTTAACAAAGGAAAGAGATTAAAAATATTATTCACTCTAAAGTCACTTACCTCTGAAGTTGTGGAACTTATAGCCTTTAGATTTAGTCTGTGTAAGGCATATCATGGGGCTTCCCTAGTGGCTCAGATGGTAAAAAATCTGCCTGCAGTGCAGGAGACCTGGGTTCAACCCCTGGGTCCAGAAGATCCCCTGGAGAAGGGAATGGCTCCCCACTCCAGTATTCTTGCCTGGAGAATTCCATGGACAGAGGAGCCTGGTGGACTACAGTCCATGAGGTCGCAAAGAGTCAGCCATGACTGAGCAACTAACACGTTCACTTTTTCAAGGTGTATCATATTCCGTGCTATGAATGGACATTGCTTTTAACGACATGACAGCAATTAGGAGAGAGTGAAGATTTTAATCTAAGTCAACTGATACGCAATGGCTGCCATAACTGTCATTACCTAGAAGAGACAAAACAGCCTTTGAGTTCCAGACATTTACCGTGATGCATCTGAACTCAAAATACAGTTTTAAAAATAAACACTTTCAATTAGTGATCCACTTGAGTCCTTGCACAGATAGGTTGGAGGTATTTCCTGAGTCACATCTACAAGTGGAAGGATTTAAACAAAGTTGCAAAAAAAAAAAAAAATCACAACTAGGGAACAGATGGAACTTGGAACGCTACCAACTTAGTCATACTAGTTGACAAATCTTTTGGTGGCTTCAGTGGAGTGCCATTTGGCTAGTCATGCCTGTGTGAAGGATATCCAGAGATTCTATGTCCCATCACTGAAGATGTCCCATTAAGTCATTTGAACTAAACTTTCTCACCAGTGATCTCTAGAATCTCAATTTAACTGTATCATTTAGCAATTTCAGGAAAACCTCTAGCAAAGCCAAAAAGTCTTCTGCTGGGTCCTATTAGTATTCCCCACAGTGTTACCCAAACTCGTTGCCTTTTCCTAGAAGACCATGAAAGAAACTCCAATCCAAGTATTCTGTGTTCCCCCTTTTCAAAGTCACCTTGGAGAGAGCCTGCCCCTGGTGTATGGACACCCAGGCTGTATGAAGAGTTCAGCCACACAGTAATCTTGGTTGAGTCACTTAACCTCTGTGATCTCCTAAGATCCATCCCTGGCCTGTGTTGCAGGGATGTTTTGAGAATAAGTCAATGTGCTTGAATCCTCTGTGTGCTGCCTTTAGAAAGACACGGAGATTGATCTGAGTAGCAGGCTTTCTAAAAAAAAAAAAAAAATAAAGAAAATAAAGAAAAAAATGAATGAAGAAAATAGAAAATTAATGCCTATTTTTCTTCTAAATTAAAGAACAAAGAAACTGTGCCTTTTATTGGCTTTTGTGATTCTGCGAGTAAGATTCAAAATTGTATCTGTCCTCTCACATTAATGTTTATTTGATATTAATTGATTGAGTGTCATTTATAGTCTGGTTTTTCAAAGCCATTTGATGAAAGCCAGAATGATTTCACTTAATGCAAAGGACATTAAAATTGTGTATGTGTGTGTGTGTGTGTTAGTTGCTCATTCGTGTCTAACTCTTTGCGACCCCATGGACTATAGCCCACCAGGCTCCTTTGTCCATGGAATTCTCCAGGCAAGAATAGTGGAGTGGGTTGCCGTTTTCTTCTCCAAAAAGATTAATTAAATTAAAACCAGCAAAATAAAACAAAACAAAAATGCCCCTTGACATTTATGTTTGTGCCAGATATTATCCTGAGGCGTTTCTGATGGAATGGCTGCCATGAAGAGAGCAGCTTTTTGCTTTGTGATCTTCCTATGAATAATAGCATAGATTTGAGGCAGCTATGACAATTTCATGGGAGTCATTTGTAAATCACTTTCTCTCTGCATCTAATTGCAGTATATATTTGTTGCTGAAAATCTAAAGAGTACATGAAGTACAAAATAAAAATTACCCATGTCTCATCAGCCAAAGCCAACTAATGTCATCATTTTCATATCTGTGTGTATATTCTTTACAGAAATTAAGTTGGGATAATCCATTTAAACTGATTTGACTTCAACTTGGAAATCTATATTCATAAAATTTGTTTTGTGAACATAATATTCCATCTTATTGATATGCCAACATTTATTTAGTCAGTGGTTCAATGAAGGATATCCAGATTAATTTTTTTACTATAAAGGCAGCACCTTTTTGCTTGTACACTTGAATCATTGAGAAAGTTGGGCAAAGGTATGAATAGTTTAGAATTTCATTTCCTATTATCACACTCTTTCAACAGTTTGTACTAAGATACAGATGTACCTGCAGTATACGGAAACCCTGGTTTACTATGGCCTCATCAGCACATTATCATTGTAACGGGGTTGGAGATGTTGCTGATGTCCTGTTAGTAAAATCATAAAACAGACTTCAACCAGATGTTGAAATAACACCTGGCTATTAACAGCAGATATACAAATTGAAGAAGCATCTTTAAACTCAATCCTGAGAGCTCTTCCTCAACATTTGAAAAGCCTCAGGCAACAGAAGAATGAATACATTAATTTGAACCTAGGGGTCCATATGTTGTCTACAAATCAGACCCATTAGCTTTGCTCACCTTATGGTTTGGCTATCATGGGGAAACCATCTTGACTGCCAAGGAGAGATAAAAGTGTACATGAAAAATACATTGCATCTTATCTCAGGGAAGCAGGTGAAGAGGCTTTCATTCTTTAAGCGGGCGGACTTGAAGTTTTTGTTGCCTGTGTTTAACAGGGACTCAACACAAATGCTGGCAACATGCAATCTGAGCCCGCTATCCCAGGAGCAGTGCCTGCCATCTGCTTTGGCTAAGTGGGCCTGTCCGGACCTTGCCTCCCTGCCCTTGAAACTTGACTATTGGAATTTAATTACATGGTTATATGATTAAATCAATGAGATTGAAAGGTTAAAGCTAATGTTCCTAGAGGTGAAGCAGGCCCCAGGCTTTGGAAACAGCTGGCATTGGGGAAGTAAGCATCCTCCTATCATATCAAGAGGAGGAGCGGTAACGAGCTCTTCCGGTGGGGTGACACTAATTTGGTCTTATTAAATGTGGTGCTGATGGGCTGATGGGGAAAGAATTTCAAGGTCTCAAGGTCCAGAAAATGAATTTGAAAGCTTTCTACCTTTTTTTTTTTCGTTTGTTTTGTTAAGTTTACGTGCTCAAACAATATCTTTTCCCTTGATTTAGTTCTTTTATTCCTTTCGCTCTTTGGGGATAACTTTGAGAATCTGGAACACACTGTCTGGAAGGCAAGGAATTAAGGAAGCAAAAGGGAATCTGGACTCATTTTTAATAGACGTGTTGTCTTTATCTGATTGCTAATCATTCAGTGTGGTGCTGGTCTTTACATCAAAATAGATATTTTCTGACGGACTATGATCTTGATAGTGATATTCTTTTCAGAGGACAATGATGAAAGTTACCAGTTGCGAAAGGATCTCCTGGATTTTACAATTTACTATAACACAGAGCATGCCAATAGGTGACAGAACCCAGATGCAGGAGACTAGGATTTAGACTCAGGAAACTAAAATTTGTACTTGGGAACCAAACCTGCCTCTACAGTTCACTGAAGCTGGCGGATTGCTTAACCTCTCCTTGACTCAGTAGAAATAATAACACCCAGGTTATGGAATTGTTGATCAGGATTAAAATGTCTAGTTTTACTGCCAGATGTCTAGAATGAAGTCGTAGTAAAGATAAGTTCTTATTTCTATAAGATCGAATGAGGGAAACTTCTAATTTTTCATTTGATTCTTCACATATTTCAAAAACACTCTTTTCTGAGAGGTCCATGTGGTACTACTGTGGTCCTTGGAAAAGTTATTTTATCCATACAGGGTATGCTATGCAGACGTGAATTATCACGTGGGTTTGTGCCAGTACCATGCGCCATGCCATTCTAGCCACAACTGTGACATTTTCAGCATTATATTGTGATGAAAAATATTTTGGCCAGGAGAAATGTGATAGAGAAGGAGGCTAAAATAGCCAGAGTCCTTCTAAATTCTCAATAGCAAAACTCACCCCTCAGCCCTTTTTGTACCTTCCTCAGTTTAGTTTCCTTGGGTCCTGTCACCTCAATGCATTTGGCATCTGTTACTTTCGTGTACAAAATGCTTATTCATAAAAGGGCAACATGCTCCTTGCACCTAGGAAGGTTTGTTTTTACCAAGTAAACAGTTATTTGCAGAGATTTAGGAGGGGAGTGGTGACTAATCAGCTCTAACTCCTGACTGCTGAGACCGGAGGGGAAAAACAGACTTTCCATGAAGTCCTTGTAGGCGTGGGTGAGAACTTTCCAATTGTGAGCATGGTGACTCCTGAAAACCTTAATATACTCATTTGCTCCATGTGTTAATAAGGCTTACATGTTCATAAGTCTGTGATAATAAGGCCTGCCTGCATTTCCACATCGAGAAAGGGAAGACACTTGATTTGACCGTCAAAGCCCTCACTCTGGGTGATGCTGCGTTGCACTGTGCAGAACGATGCAAGCACTGAAGTAATGATTGCACCAGCGTCTGTGGAATTCTCCTGAAGCACTGAAACGAGCTTTGTGTGCATGCACGCACTAAAAAAAAAAAAAAAAAAAAAAAAGACAGAAACAAAACAAAACACCCCAAAGTTAGTGAGATGAATGTGAAATTAGCTCTACATTACAGATGGAGAAACTGAGGGTTGGTATCGGTTGAGGCCAAGCTCACACTCAGGCCCTGTGAGTCAAAGCCCATTTCTTCTTAATCACATCATCTGATGAGATATAAGTTTAGCCAAGAGTATGAAAGAAATAAGTAAATAAATAAATAAAAACAAGTAAATACGTACATAAAACATTAAGAAGCAATAGAAAATGATATAGACAGTTTGGGTAAAGAATAAGATCTGGACACCCAAATCCTGATCTGCCACAAATCTCTGTGTCAATTTGGATAAACTCGTTAAACACTCTATCAAGTGAGAGAATTTGGTGGCTATTACACATCCTGCCAATGACCATTCAGAATGTAAGCCTTAAATTGCTAATGATGCTGAAACTGGGCCTCTGGACATTGGTGCTGAATTGAATCTCGGAGACAGACTTTTGGGTGAAGTAGAAATGAATCGCTTTAATGCTTTGCCAGTCAGTGGGAGATGCAGTGGGCTCATGCCCCTCAAAAACTGTGTGCCTTAGTCTGCAGGGATTTGGTGAGGAGTTTTATAGCCATGGTTCAAGGGTGGGATTGATGATAAGGATCCGGGTGTGTTTCAGGGTGTGTTTCAGGGTCCACACCCCTTTAATCTGGCCTCAGGTGGCCTCTTGATCTCTAAAGGATGCTTCATCCAGTAGTCAACATCTTCCATTTGCTGGGGTTTTTAGTTCTGCAGAAGAGCTCAAAGATACTGTTACGTGTATCCCTTGAGGCGGAACCCAGATCCCTTCCCAAGGCTGCAATATTGCTTCTTGTCTGCTCCACCCTTGTTTCTGCATCCTCTCCCTTACCTGATTTACACCTGCTTGAACCTGCTTTTTGGAACTCAGGGAAGGTCCTGGAGACTGAAATCTATTCCCTACAAATAAGAAATGGGGAACACAGAAAGGGTTTCACTCCCAGGAACCCCCAGGGTCCAGTTCAGTTTCATGATGGTGGTAGTGATAAAGAACCTGCCTGCCAAGGCAAGGAATAGAAGGGACGTGGGTGGGATCCTTGGGTGGGAAGATCCCCTGGAGATGGGCATGACAAATCACTCCAATATCTTGCCTGTAGAATCCCTTGGACAGAGGAGCCTTGCGGGCTACAGTCCTTGGGGTCACAAAGAGTCAGACACGACTGAAGTGACTTAGCATGGATGCATGCAGAACATTTAAGATGACAAGGAAAGAGATTTACTGCTGAAAAGTACGAACTATACCTGATGTCCTTGCTTCTTCAGTTTTCTCTCATTTTTCAGTTCATTTTTGCAATAGGTTGCCTTTATTCTAAATACTTCATAGAACTACTTTGACAATGGTCTCCAATGATTTCCTATTTTTTTATTTTTTTCTATTATTATACAACTAAAAGGATCTTTTTGTATGCCATGAAATTTGATTATTTGAAATTCTGATAAAATACTGTGATTTTTCACTGCATGATTATACTATTGCATAGAAACATATCTCTATATAAATTCTCAGGTGACCTACAGCGCCAAATACTATACAGTGCTTAGGAAGAGTGGCACTATGTAAAGTCTTTTGAATTTGCCAAGAAGAATTTTGTAAATCTCAAGTGTTAAAGGGACAAAAGTCAGATTACAAATGAAGGAATAGAGGAAGGAATTTTAGACAAAGGATGTATTGGATATTTGTGGAATTTCTCTTTTAGAAATAGAACTATAAAAACACATGATGTTAATCCTGGACAAAATTAGAAACATCATGTCCAAAGTCCTTATTTTATAAATTCAACAAATCACCTATTTCATACAATAGAGAAAGAACTTTCATGTAAAATTGTTTGACTAATTTCACTCCAACTTTGCCCTGTTCCGTTCTCATCCAACCCCCAAAATAAAGCTATGGGTATAGGTAATTATACATCTGAGTCTCCAATATGTTACAAATTACTTTAAAAAGTGTATATGTAGTATTTCCATTTCTTTTAAACTTTGGTTGAGGTATTGCCCCAACAATGAGCCAAAAAGGAGAGTCCTGAAATCTCTCTTGGCTGGAATTTCATGCTCTGTCCATGAGTTTAAAGTGAAAATGGAGTGCACAGGGCTAAGTGTCATCCCGGTATCTGCAAAGAAGAAAAAAAAGGGGAGGTGATGAGCGGAGCGATCAATAGTTTGGGCGACTAAAGGGTGCCGACCGCTGCTCATCTCCTCACCCTGATCAGAGGTGACATCCTGGCCATGCTGTCACCCGTTTTCTCCTAGTGTCAGGGAGCATTAGGTCGACCCGATATGGATGCTATTTTAGCCACTGAATGAATGACTACGGCCAAACCAGTTGCTCGATGACTTAATATTTGCAAGTCTGTTGCTAAGTTTGTCAAGGTCTTGGCATAATTCCTAACACATAGAATATAAAAATTCTCTAGGTGTTTTCCACCTTGCTGTGAGAAACTCAAGTCAGGCAGTTGGAACATCAGAGCCAAAATGTACATATCTCAATATTTAAATTCCACTTTTTTTTTTTTTTTTTTAGCTGCTAAGTCACTTCAGTCATGTCCCCCTCTATGCAACCCCAAGGACTGTAGCCCACAAGGCTCCTCTGTCCATGGGATTCTCCAGGCAAGAATAGTGGAATGGCCTGTCAAGTACCCTTCTCCAGGGGATCTTTCACCCAAGAATCACACCCATGTCCCTTATATTCCTTGCATTGGTAGGTGGGTTCTTCACCACTACTGTCGCAATGAAACTGAACAGGACCCTGGGGGTTCCTAGGCGTGAAACTCTGTGTTATAATGAACTATATGCATTATAGAAAGAGAATTGACTTAAACAGGTGAAAAGTCCCAAGATCTATAGTCAAACATCTGGAGACCCCAGAGAGGTGATAGTGCAGATCCGTCCAAATGTAGGGCAAACTCAAGACCCAAGAAGAGCTGATGCTTCAATTCAGGTCTGAAGGTAACAAAGGGCCAATGTTCCTGCTCAAATAGACTGGCAGAAGGCATTCCCTGTAATTCAGCCTTTTTGTTCTATTCAGATATTCAACTGATTGGATAAAGTCCACTCACATTAAGGGAGGGCAATTTACTTCACTTAAACATCTTACTGGAGACGGAAATGGCAAGCCACTCCAGTACTCTTGCCTGGAGAATCCGGTGGATGGAGGAGCCTGGCAGGCTGCAGTCCATGGGGTCACAAAGAGTAGGACACAACTGAGCGGCTAAATAGCAGAACATCCTACAGAGACACTCAAACAATGTTTGCCCAAATGTCTGGGCACCTGTGACTCATTCAAGCTGACAGCACAGAGCTGTCACATGATAGAATTTTGTCTTCTTGGCGTTTGAGAAAAATAGAGTTTGCCTGATTCTATATGAGTTAGGTGTTCCTTGTGACTTATTTTTTATAATCTGCAGCCTACTACACAGAAAAACAAAGTGACAGAAATTGCAGTCATGCAATTCAGGGCAAACCAATATAGGTGAGACTCACTCCCTACATGGAGAAGGCAATGGCCCCCCACTCTAGTACTCCTGCCTGGAAAATCCCATGGACGGAGGAGCCTGGTGGGCTGCAGTCCATGGGGTCTCGAAGAGTCAGACATGACTGAGCGACTTCACTTTCACTTTCCACCTTCATGCATTGGAGAAAGAAATGGCAACCCACTCCAGTGTTCTTGCCTGGGAAATCCCAGGGACGGCAGAGCCTGGTGGGCTGCCGTCTATGGGGTCGTGCAGAGTTGGACACGACTGAAGCGACTTAGCAGCAGCAGCACTCCCTACTGAGCTGTGCTAGTCCTAAACCTGATATCGCAGCAATCAGCAAGGGTCAGATTCCCTTGTGCACCTCCCTGGAGCCATGGCAGTTAACGTGCACTTATCCTGAGCTTCTACTTTACCTTTCTTGGAAAGGAATTGAATCCCACGCATAGAGTGGAATCTGATCATGAGGAATGTGATGCCTTGGGCAGGAAGTCTATCAGCTCTATTAGGCTTCCCTACATTAATTTGGAAATCTACTAATATCATCCCTAGACACAGTCTAGGCACCTCATCTTCACCTTGCTCATCTTCCAGTTTTGCCTCCAACAGACCTTAACAGGACTGTGCCAGCCATGCTGAAATCTGGCCATTCTCATGACAAAAGTGGTTTCTATGAACTAGTCAGTTCTCAACATGTTTTCTGAGCATGACAAGAAGCAGATATCAACAAACACCTGGCACCGTTGTTTCTCTTGGCTTTCTTTGAAAAGATGACTACTGGACAAGTCCCACAAAATCTACTTAAGAGTGGTCATAGTGAAAGTGAAAATGAAAGTGAAGTTGCTCAGTTGTGTCCGACTCTCTGCGACCCCATGGACTGTAGCCTACCAGGCTCCTCCGTCCATAGTATTCTCCAGGCAAGGATACAGGAGTGGGTTGCCATTTCCTTCTCCAGGGAGAGTGGTCATAAAGTTATAGTAAATTTAACTTGCAAAGAGCTTTGAATGAAGTTAAATGGTCACCTTTGATGTGAAAGATTTCACAGTCTACTTCCTGTCACCAGCAAGACCCAATAAACTCTGCGTCTCCTTCTTGTCCTTATAGAGCCTTTACTTAGACAAGCTGAGATTTTCTTAGTTTTCTTTTCTTGCTGTAGGAAGAGTTGTGATATCCAGGGTACCAAGTCTTCAGCTCTGATTTGTCATTTGGTGATGCTATCACGCCTCATTTTGAAAAGAGAAAATTGCACTGTTGCCCACAGGCCATGGAAATGTCAAAGCTACTAAAGAGTTTGATCCTCCTGATAGTTTGGAAAAGCTGTCTGAAAATCCCATGGATGTAACAAAAGAGTGGGAGAGGAAGTAGAGAGGGAGAAAGGGGGGGGAAAGAAATAACTTTATTCATTTCTCCTAAACCGATATGGCAATCGACAGTGCAATTACCAAGATCCATTTCACTGGACTTTATAACTGGCGATGAAATGAGTGGGAAATGAGAATCTCTAATGAAGGCGCAGGTTCCCACCCACTGCGTTATCATCACATTCCACCAATTTCAGCATTCACTCGCCAGCTTCGTAATTTGCAGCTTATTTTCTCACAGTTCGCCAAGCGATTCACATTCATTTACATTATTGCCGTTTAACATGCAGACAAGGAGAAATATGGTTTCAGATCTGATGGGCTCGGCATTTTTTTTGTCTAGTTGAGTTTGTTTTGCTGCCTAAAACAAATGTCTCTGGAGCTCCGTTTAATTTAGCATGTCAAACTGCTTCCTTCAAAGGCGATTTGGAAAAGCTTATATATGTGATAGAAAAGCCAGAAAGAACAGGATGGGGAGTGACGCTTAGCTGAGACCGCTGCAAACATAAGCAGGGCTGCCTGTCAACTCCACTGACGCTCCCCCGGTTGCCAGAAAACCCGCTGTGCTCGGGACCTAAATAACGGAGGAGAGGGGCACGAGGCTTCCCAAACCACAGATTATAAACAATGTTTCTAGTTAGCATTTCTTTTTTCCTTCTAACGTTGATTGTTTTTACCTGTAATCCACTTGTGGTAACTCAGTACTTGTTTATTGCCCCAACCAATATTTGGGCAGATTTTCCAGAGGTCCCTAACTCTTGGAAGTCTCATTGTTTGTTTATGAGGACATTGATGCTAGGTCCTTATCAGATACATGATTTGCAATTATTTCCTCCCATGATCTGGGTCACCTTCTCATTCTCGATGATGTCCTTTGATGCACAGAAATTTTTAATTTTGATGGAGCCCCATTCATCCTTTTTGTTCATTACTCAATTCAACAGGCAGGTCTTACACAATGCCTCATACATCCAGGTATTTAATAAATGTTCTTTAAAAATAGAAATCTGTACGGACTTTCCAAGGAAAGGCTTATAGTACTGATGTCCTGGGAATACAGGTTGACAATTTCTCATCACAGATTCCAAAACCTGAAAAGCTATTGAAATGGAAAGTTTTCCTAATTTGTTTCTGAGTAAAACCTCTCCTAAACCATCATGCAACTAGAGATAGTTTTTATTTATCCCACTAAGTGGGAATATTTGTTATTTTTCTTCAAAAATATTAATGTGTTTAATAATAGAATGCTATCTCAGGCTCCACTGAATCTAGTAGTGGGCATATATACTGAGTTACTTTTTCCCCCATGATGCTAATAAAATTTATTCTTTTAAGGTGTACAAAGTCATGATTTAATATACATATACACTGTGAAATGACTACCACAATCAACCTAATGAACACATCCATCACCTCACAGAGTTACAGTATGTGTGTGTGTTAAGAATACTTAAGATGGATTTTCTTAGCAAATTTCAAACTGAATTCATTTTTTAAAAAATTCCAAATATTCTGAATTTTGAAGAGATTTCAAAGGAGCTTGAAAGTGAAAGTACTAGTGGCTAAAAATGGTGTTAGCCTTTAGCTTCTAAAATTATATACTATATTATCTCACTTGAGCCCTACCTAAGACTTTCATAGAAGGTGTTATTCCTATTTTACAAATAAAGGCATGGACGCTCAAAGAGATTAAGCATGTTAAGGTAAACCAGAGCAAAACAGAAGTTAAAGCAATGAAGTTACATTTTACTTAAAACAAAACAGAACTATTGTGATAGCAAAAGAGACCTCTATCAAAGCGGGTTCAGTTCCTAATACAGCATGGACAAGTTGGAATTATAGCCAAGGAGCAGGATTGCAGGGGACAACGGATAGAGTATCAGTAAGAGGAAGCCTTGGGAGGAAGAGGAGATTCTGGGTAACTGACTTGACAGGAGTCTTGCTGAAGGCAGGCCAGGATGATCTGATATTGATATCAGATATCAACTGATGATGACATTGATGATGATCAGGTGTCAAGGAAGGCAGTTCCTTTTGTCTGCAATTTAAAACATCTTATTTTTATTTTATTTCATATTGGAGTAGTTTCAGGTGTAGGCAAAGTTATTTTAGTTATACAGAAAGCAGCACTATGAACAAAGCTAGTGAAGGTGATGGAATTCCAGTTGAGCTATTTCAAATCCTGAAAGATGATGCTGTGAAAGTGCTGCACCTAATATGACAGCAAATTTGGAAAACTCAGCAGTGGCCACAGGACTGGAAAAGGTCAGTTTTCATTCCAATCCCAAAGAAAGACAATGTGAAAGAATGCTCAAACTACCACACAATTGCACTCATCTCACACGCTAGTAAAGTAATGCTCAAAATTCTCCAAGCCAGGCTTCAGCAGTATGTGAACCGTGAACTTCCAGATATTCAAGCTGGTTTTAGAAAAGGCAGAGGAACCAGAGATCGAATTGCCAACATCTGCTGGATCATGGAAAAAGCAAGAGAGTTCCAGAAAAACATCTATTTCTGCTTGATTGACTATGCCAAAGCCTTTGACTGTGTGGATCACAATCAACTGTGGAAAATTCTGAAAGAGATGGGAATACCAGACCACCTAACCTGCCTCTTGAGAAACCTGTATGCAGGTCAGGAAGCAACAGTTAGAACTGGACATAGAACAACAGACTGGTTCCAAACAGGAAAAGGAGTACCTCAAGGCTGTATATTGTCACCCTGCTTATTTAACTTCTATGCCGAGTACATCATGAGAAACACTGGACTGGAAGAACCACAAGCTGGAATCAAGATTGCCGGGAGAAATATCAATAACCTCAGATATGCAGATGACACCACCATTATGGAAGAAAATGAAGAGGAGCTAAAAAGCCTCTTGACGAAAGTGAAAGAGGGGAGTGAAAAAGTTGGCTTAGAGCTCAACATTCAGAAAACGAAGATCATGGCATCTGGTCCCATCACTTCATGGGAAGTAAAGGGGGAAACAGTGTCAGACTTTATGTTTTTGGGCTCCAAAATCACTGCAGGAGAAGCCTGACCCAAATGTGGCCCAGGTGACAGTGTTTGTCCAGTGACTTTCTCAATAGTCGTGAAGTGTCAGAAGAGAGAGGTTAACTTTCCCGTCTTCCAATTCCAGATCCCAGCGGGTGGCACCACTTCTATTTGTGAAGCACACAGATTCACTAAACAAGGTGATGCCTATGCACAATTCAGCCAAAACTATTCCTGTGAGAGTAGAAAAACTAAGCAATGCGCAGAAAGAGAGAAAGAGAGAGGTGAGGGAGATCATCTATACCAGCCACCCCGTGGTTGTGACTGACGATTGTAATTTTCTGTTACTGAAGACTGGGACGTGGGGTTGATGGAACAAAGATAAACAAGCCTTGCCTGGCTAGCCTGCTTGGAATTCTCTTCCATGAGATGCTTCCTAACAAATACATAGAAGAGGCATCTGTATGTAGTGAGATTTCAAGTGAGAAATTTTAGGGAATTTGGTGACTCTTTTCCCTGATCCTCCTTCACCCGAAGCTCAGTGAGCATTCTTTCAGCTATAACTGGCTGTATTCCTGATCGATCAAGGAGATGCTAACCCACACAAGACAAACCTGTTAAGCCATTTCTGCCTCAGTGGGAATGTTTTTAAACCCTTTTCTGAAAGCATCAGTTCAGTTCAGTTCAGCCACTTAGTCATGTCTGACTCTTTGTGACCCCATGAATTGCAGCACGCCAGGCCTCCCTGTCCATCACCAACTCCCAGAGTTCACCCAAGCTCTTGTCCATTGAGTCGGTGATGCCATCCAGCCATCTCATCCTCTGTCGTCCCCTTCTCCTCCTGCCCCGGATCCCTCCCAGCATCAGAGTCTTTTCCAATGAGTCAACTCTTCACATGAGGTGGCCAAAGTACTGGAGTTTCAGCCTCAGCATCATTCCTTCCAAAGAACGCCCAGGGCTGATAGTGTAAGGGCTCTAAATATCAGGTGAGGAAAAGGGCATCAAAGAACCCAGAAAGTGCTCTTAAAATTTTGGAAGGTCCAGCTCAGGGGGATGGGATTCCTAGGGGATGTTACTTTGTAAACGTGCTTCTTTGAAGAAGTTAATATCTCTGAGCCTTAATTTTCTCTATCTCAAGGGGAAGCTATGAATTTGGCCAACTTCCCCACTTTTGCAAGGCTCAGGCCTGAAGACAAACATTTTGGAGACGTGTACGTCTGTCACTTAAGGTTGCTGCCACGAGAGGGCAGCTATAGTGAGTGAGTGGTAGTGTAAGCAGTTCTGAGCTTGTTTCTAGTGGACATTCCATTTGGAGGTTCTAGAGAGATTCCATACGTCAGGATACCCATGCTTGTGCTTGACTTCAGTCAAACTAGAGTGGGGCTTGGCGGTGGGCATGTCTCTGAACCATCTCCTACCCCCTCTTCCCAATTCTTCTACATTTGCTTAAAGGAAGGAGTGGGACAAGTTCACTGCAAACCAGAAATTGAAATAACATTTTCTGTTAAAATAAAACTTTTATGATTCTTCTGAGCCACTCCCTACTTTAGATCTCAAATATACAGGTAGGAGTAGGGGAATAAAATAGGCTTTCCATACTGGCACAGTGGTAAAGAATCCACATACCAATGTAGGAGGCACAGGAGAGGTGGGTTAGATCTCTGCGTAAAGAAAATCCCCTGGAGAAGGGCATGACAACCCACTCCAGTATTCTTGCCTGGAGAATCTCATGGACAGAGGAGCCCGGTGGGCTACAGTCTGTGGGGTCGCAAAGAGTGAGACACGACTGAGCACACACGCACGAGGGGGATTAAATTTGAGTGGAGCCTTCCTGATCATAGGCAGTTTCCATAGGTGCACAACCCATCTTTCGTCTTCAGCCAAGTCCTCCAGCATTTGGTGAGGACACAGGATCCTGAAGGTTCCCATACATAAAGAATGCACCGTGCTGGTGGAGGGCACTTCACTCCCACACACATCCTAGACTTTTTGTCTAACAAAATCTTCTTTACCATCAAGGTTAAGGGTATTGTTTATCAGCTAAAGTCATTTTTTCTTTCAGGAAATAGTCCTGCTGAAACAAATCATGTCATATTAAGGTAGGTAGATTAAGTAATGTTTAAGAAATTTCCCAACTTTGATTAGCTATAGGGTGTCAACATAGGAATTTTTACAAAGAAAACCAAACTTTTTTTTTTCCTTCTACGGCTCTTATGATTCTGTTATTTTTAGTGGCCCCACCACCCTAACGTAGACTCATTTCTTCTCCCCCTTGGGCTGTTAAGCCAGAACAGGAAGCATTTCATGACGGGCAGGATGGATTTCCAGAACTCCCCAGTGCTTCTAAATCTCCTGCTTTGGCTGGGGGAAATTGCCCAGCACAATTTGTAATATCAGACAGCAGTGTAAGGAGAGGCTAAATGTCAGGGCTGGGGAAAGAGAATGATGAGGGATAAATGTGATCGCCTAAAGCAGGGCTGAAGACGATCTCATTAATCTTCCATTTTATGGGCACTGGTCTCCAAGACAGACAACAGGAGCACGCATAGAAGAGGCATGCTCTGGGCAGCTTAGAGGACAGAGCCTTCCCACACTGACCTAGTTGGAATGTCAAGTGACCCTGCTGATGCCTGTTTTCTGATGTTCTTGGTGTTGCCTCAAAGACTGTTGAAAGAATAAGGACGAGTGAACCTTAAACCTCTGTGGGGAAAACTCTCATTGTTTGTGGATCAGAGTTGGGGTTTTA
Organism: Ovis aries; assembly: GCF_016772045.2. Classification (NCBI taxonomy): domain Eukaryota; kingdom Metazoa; phylum Chordata; class Mammalia; order Artiodactyla; family Bovidae; genus Ovis; species Ovis aries. The sequence continues at coordinate 95,382,568 of NC_056060.1, forward strand.
TGCTTTACACAAATCAGCCTTCTTTTAGATGATGGCAATTAAGAATAATTTTCCTGTGGTATTCAGGACACCAAAGCTTCAATGTCATAATTGCTATATTAAAGCCCATCTGTATCTGAATAAGGGCTTCCCTGGTAGCTCAGACGGTAAAGAATCTGCCTGAAATTCAGGAGATGCAGGTTTGACCCCTGGGTTGAGAAGATCCACTGGAGAAGGGAACGGCAACCCACTCCAGTATTCTTGCCTAGAAAACCCCATGGATGGAGAAGCCTGGTTGGCTACAGTCCATGGAGTCATAAAAAGTTGGACGTGACTGAGCGACTTCACTTTTACTTTATGGTGGCTCAGACAGTCAAGAATCTGCCTGCAATGCAGGAGATGCAGCTTTGATCCCTGGGTTGAGAAGATCCCCTGGAGAAGGGGATGGCTACCCACTCCAGGATTCTTGCCTGGAGGATTTCATGGACAGAGGAGTCTGGTGGGCTACAGTCCATGGGGTTCCAGTCTGAATAAACAATTTCCCATTAAGTCAGTTTAGGTGACAGTCAAATTTTTATCATTTCATATGTCTCATTCAGTGATTCTGAACTGTCAGTCTTAATCATGGATTTACAAGTGAAATTATTTTATTTACATATTTATTGAGATAGTGCAGTGGACTACGTATTGTTGTAGCATCAATGTCTAGCACAGAAGTACCCTGAGTAGAAAACTACAGTTAAACGTGAGGATCCCTAGGGTTTACAAATGAATACAGAAGCAACAATGTAGCCAAGGGAGAAGGCACACTCATTTTGGCCAAGGGGATGAGGAAAAGCTTGAAGATAGGTTCCTGAGGTTGATTCTTGGAAAAATAGGAGTTTGCTATAAGCACAATCCTGGTGAAGGTTTTCTTAGCATAAGAAATATTACTCAAATGGTACATCCAAAAAGAGTGTTCTAATGGATTGAATGTTTCATCTTGAAATATACTAAGCTCAGTTACATAAAAAATAATGGAAATATCATTTTAAGTCTGTCATAGTTGAAAATACATAAGTTCTTTCACACATTATACCAGCGCATAAGTTAGCTAATGATCAGATTCTGTGCTGTGAGAATTGTATGATTAGTCATTTAGAATGTTATATGAGAATATCTCATATCCCACATTCTAATAAGTGTATGTTTATTTTAATTTGTCCGTTCCCATGCCTATAAGACACTGAAAACTTTATTCATAACAATTGTAGAACTCTGAAGTGATTTCTGACATAATGCAAAAAAAAAAATTTATGGAACAGAGTTTTAATGTTGTGGATTTTCAAATTTATTTTCCATCCTTTCCTTTTAAAAAACTTTAAGTTCTGATACAATTTATTCATTTCTAAAAGGCAGAACTATATCTCCCCAAACCTGAGTGTTTTCTTTTGCCTTGTGTAGAAAGTGTTCCAAGTACACTTGTCAGATTGTATTTAATGCATTGAGTTTGTTTACTAGGAGAACTGATTAAACTACACAAATCGTTTTCTTATTTTGCTGGGAATCTGATTCCATGGGGTCATTTGTGACCATTATTATTATTTTTTTAAATAAATAACACAATTTTAACTTTAATTTTAAAATAATTTCAAAAGATAAAAGAGAGGCAAAAGCAGTATGAAGATTCCCAGTCACCCTCCAGCTTTCCAAAATGAGGACATCTTTGCATAACTACAAGCATAAGAATCATCTTAATTTCTTAGTTTAATGTCAATAATCAATTAGTGAAGTAATCACAAATTTCACCAATTGTGTACTTAGTGTGAGTTTTCAGGTCCAGGATTCAATTAATAATCCCACATTGTAATTCAAGATTATGATTCTGTACTCTCCTGCAAGTTGAAATCGTTCTTTATTTTTCATGACCTTATGTTTTTGAAGAAGGCTGGACAGTTGCTTAGTAGGCTGTCCCTCCTTCAGGGGTTGTCTGATATTTCCTTACAATCAAATCTGGGTTTGCATTTTTGTCAAGAGGGGCACAGAGGCATTATTCCCGTCACGGAGCATCGTATCAGGAAAGGTGTGTTGTTGCTGTGTCTCCTTACTGGTCATGGTAGCTTTGGTCACCATCGAGTCTGACAAGCTTGCAATTGATCACTGTTATATTGCAGCTAGACAAACTTCGGTTCCCAATTTCACCTTCAGACATTTATTTTGGGAACAGTTGTTGAGATAACTGTGTAAGTTCTGGTTGAAAGAGCCAAGATTGTGATAATCTTTCAAACTCCATAATTGAAACTCTGGAAACCAACACCCGGGTCTAAAGGTTTTGCTTTAGAAATTAGCAGATGCTTCCTCTTATTGCTTTCCTTCCTTCTCTGTCCACAGTTGGACAAAATCCACCAGGATAACTGGACTCCACTGCACTATCTGCTGTCTTTTCTTTCTAGAAATGGAACAGCATGGATCACATTTTCCCAGGAAAACTTTGACATAGACTTGCTATTCTTCAGTTTTTCAGCCTCATGGTAAATAGTCAACTAAATATCCTTCTTTTTAATTTTTATAAAGGAAATGACCTCTTTCTGATCCCCAGTTTCCTTTTAATGTTATCGGATATTATAAGATTGGTATATGTAAAGACAAAAGAAGACCAATGACCCAGTTGAAAATGACAGGAAATGGGAGAGATAAAACCAAGAAAGTTCAAGAGCTGCAAAAAAATTAACAAGAAAGTTTAACTATATATGCTTCATTGTGGGAAACAGCAGTGGAACAAAATTCACCCCTCTCCAAATCAGGAATTCAATTGGAAATAGGAAGAAAGAGCAAGGTCACGCAACTGACAAGGCCCCTAATATGGACATGCATGTGAAATTACCCTGCCAGGGCCCATCATTACAGAACTACTGTGCTAGCAGCCAGCGGCTGGCAAGTTAACAGTCTGTTCATGTGATCCTAAATAGAGCTGATGAGATCTTTTTAGCTTGATCATATAACCACTTTGGCCACTTTGTTATTAAAAGAAAAGAAGGCTGTTGCTATGTCACAATCCTAGTACTGTAAATTATCAAATGAGTATATATAAAAAAATGTGGTCTTTATTTGAGGTTCAGTATATTCATAGAGTCAATCAGGATTTATCCCTGTAGAAACTTAGTAAATATGTGACTTGGAGCATTAAACCATGGCTGTTTATAGTTTCTTCATCTTGGAAGAAACTGCTGTGAAATCAGAGGGCAGAAATCGCTATTTTAGTGACTCTAAGATTCAGATGATCTAGTTGTAAACCTTGACCTCACCACCACCACATTAAAAATGATCTGGCCCTTATTGCCAAGCTCCAGTCCAGGAAGGAGAAGCAACTGATATCCCCTCATCCCCTCCAATATCTGAAGAAGGAGATGAGAGAAGAGTCCAAAATTCACTCCATGGATCTGAACTGTTCACAGTGTCCACTTTTAAGCACATCCAGTCTCAGCATTTGACACCAGTGTCAAGTGTAAATGTTCATTTCCCAAAACACCTTCATGACTGTTCTCTATTTTGTCTTTCTTGACAGCACCATTCAATTATTAACCTGTCCTTTTGAAAATGATGCCATAGAATTAAATTCATGAGGTGCTTTCCCTGCTGTGTTTGGGAAGAAGTTTTTAAATAACAATACATCCTCTGTAGTTATTTAATACTTTCAAAAGGAATGTGTATATATATATATATATATATATATATATATATATATATATACATTTAGCTACTTCATGGTTAACTCTTGAAATGTGTAAGCCTAGGAATTTAGCAGGTCTGCAAAACTCCAACACCTTCTAAATCTGACTTCCATTTGAAAAACTAGAAGACCATTTAACTGTGATAACAAGGGCCGTAAAAGATCACATTGACTACCAAAGAGAAGTAAATAGATCCGATGAAAGAAATTTCTGTGGCTGACTGCTTGGGTTTGCTCTCGTAAAAGGCACCTTTTTATTTAAATTAGGCAAATGGCACGGTTTCCTACCTAATGAGGCTGCCTGGGCTAGTGGTTTGGAAGTGTCACCTCCACTTTCATCAGATAGTCATAATTAGGGTGAATAGACCAACAAAGGCAGTGGAGAGCAAGTCAAAGGTGTTCTGAATGGAAACAAAGAGGACCTCCAACCAGCAGACCACCAAAGCGCAATCAGAAGGAAACGGCGATGGTGAGAACACACAGCTGGGGAAAAGCAACCTAGTACCAGGGATGTGACTGCTGAATTACAGTCCAACATAAGTTTGAATCCTGACTACAGGTTGCCTAACCATTTCTGTTTTCATTACATCCACTTTCCCAGAACAGCTCCCCAAACTCAGTTTTCTCCCACTTTCCCTGCCCATCAAAACAGCCCATGATGGATTTAAATCACATTTGTTCTTTTATTTGCCTGTTGCATCTTTCTGTTTCAACTTGAGGTGTCTTTGAACAATGTTAGAATTTCTCTGCCTTTGTTCACAAGAAGTCCTCTGAATTCTTAAGTGTACATCTTTGGAGGCATTGTAGAATCTGTATCAGATATAAATAACTGCTCTAAATCCCCTTTAAATTTCAGTTTTTACAAAGTTTCAAAACATAAATGTCTTTTACTTAAGGAAGATTTCTGAGGGGAATTTCTAGGCCAATCCAGACCCCGACCTGAACTCTGATTCAATAAAAGGGTATGATAGTGCAGGAGTAGACATACTCAAGGTCAAGTTACTTTTCAAAATACTGGAAAGATGGCGTTGAGATAACCATGATATTAATTTGAAAGAGGCATGGAAGTAGCTTTGGAGGCTTAGTGGGTCAAGAGAATGGAAAGGAGGAAACAAGTTCCAGATCAGTGAGTAATGGGCATCAGAATGATAAATCATGTCTATTCCTGAGCTTATTTTCCAGAAATGCTGATTTCTGGGGGCACACAAAGATCCACATGTTTTAAAGAACCCAGACTGATCTGATTCAGACTGTCATCACAGAGAATGCCCCTGGGGAACACAGTGCTGATATATGATTGACCTCTTTTTGTGGCAAGGGACATACTCATTTCAACTTTATTTAAGCCAGAGAAGCCAGAATGCATTGATTGAAGTGATCGAAATGTTCAAGATCAGATCTTTGAGGTTAAGGTGAAACTGGACCCAGGTGCTGAGAGGAAGTCATCGGGAAACATTTTCTGACTTGCGGCTGTCTGTGTATACTTCCGGGTTTTCTTCTTATGAAGGCTTTGACTGGGAATGATATTGACATGGTACTAACAAAGCTGGTTTAAAGATAACTAGTGTAGCAACCCAATCAAAAAGATAGCTTCTACAATCAGTTCAACAAATTTCCCTTGATTTAATCATATTGGATTAATTTGTGGAATTTATCAAATTAATTTGTGGAAATAAATTAATTTATGGAATTGCTGGAGCCCATGGAGTCACAAAGAGTTGGACACGACTTAGCAACTGAACAGCAACAACAATGGAATTAACTTGGCTCACCAAAAAAAGGGCGCAGTGAACAGGAAGAAGGAACATACTAATTACTCCCTGGATCACGGGTTAGGGTCTGCACACATAAACTAGTATGTGAAATATGAAGCTTGGAAAAATACTTTGTTTAAACACAAAACAGTGAGTTTAAGATGTAAAGTAAAAAAAAAAAAAATGTGGTAGGTGGCTATGGCAAAATTTTGAAAGCAATTCATGAGTGACTGACATTTTGATAATGTATCATGTATTCAGGAAAAGCCGAGTGGGAAATAAACCCATTGTCAGGGAGAAAGGTACATGTTAGTCAGTAATGTCACAGTTAGATACAGAAATGACAGAGTAACAGGTTATAACACATTGGAAGGAGAGAACTAATTAATCTTTATTAAATACACATGTATAAAAGAGACATAGGAAAAAAGATGAATTTGCCCGGAGTTTCAGCCAAGATTTAAAAAGAGGTGATAGAAAGAAATTTTTGCCTCTTTGTTCCCAGTGCTGATGTCAGATTCCCTTTCTGCCAGAATTAGCTTAAAGAGGGTGTTAAAAAAATAGGTGGGGGTTGTGGTTTCTGAATGAAGTTTCATTTGGGGCCAAATGAGGACTGCAAGCCAGGAGTCAGCATCTCAGATAGCCTTGAGGCACTGGCTCCAAAGAGAAGGTCATGGGGAAAGTTAGTATTATATGTGATTTTATTGAAGGGGATCCATGCATACATCTTGGTCAAGGCTTACAGCTAGTTGTGAGGAGCAGATGTCACTGTTAATGACTTTGGTGATTTTTTAAATGTCTGAAGATGCAAGAATTTGGGCTCATAAAACCTCCTGAAAATAACAATCTAACAGCCTATTCTTCCACTAGTTCTGGCTTCCATCCTGAGCTCCTTTCAGAGTATGTTGAAGGTCAGTGGCCACACTGCTGAATGACTTATCCTTGCAGAGGCAGATAGTGAGTGCCAATTTTTAGTTGGCAAGGGTGGAGTGATTTTTACACTGAGTCCTTTCAGCAGCCCACCTGGTTTTCTTGCTCTTTGTCATCCTCAAACCCTACATGTCACATTCAACATATTAACACACAGTGTTGACCTATGGAAAAGGTAAGTTAGCTCCTGCACATCCAAACTCTAGGTGTTATTTGTAAAACTCAGCTCAAAATACTTGATTTCTTTTTCACTACAGAAGGTAAAATCAATGTGTAAAAAAAAAAAAAAAGGCATTTATAGATATCCCCAAAGAAATTAATGAACCTAATAATTTATTTTTGCATGTGTGATATTCAGTCATTTCCTGTGGTTTATGCTTAATGAAACTTTTTTTTTAATTTTGCATCATTTTCTCTGTTGCAGAGATGGAAATCTACATGGTAAGGAATGAGAACTAAGATATCTTAGTAGGAAATTAAAAAGCATCACTTCTTAATAGCAGAAAACCATCTGCTCACCATGTATACTTGTGAGGATTTGAGTCAAGAGCATCATCACATAGGCATATCTGAATGTAGTTCAAATCAGCATTTCTTAATTATTTGTCAATGACATAATCAGCAAAATGGAAAACTCCATGGGTTAGGACTTTGCCTAAAAATTCTCTACCTCTATATTTCCATCCCAGTTTAGAGCCATCAAAATGGTTTAGTAAATTTTTGTGGAAGAGATAACGTATGTTCCTTTTAATGAAAGTTATTTGAAATTTCCAATTGAGCTTAAACATAAGTAATTCAAAATTTCTTATGAAGACGCTAGCTATCTTTTGACAGTTAAGGCTTAAGGTTTGTAAAGAGAAGTAAAGTTGAGAAATTTTAAACATTTTTAGAGTTTATATGGAAGACATACAAATATTTGGAGTTTACATGAGAAATGTATTATAATGGAGAATACAGCATCCTTTTTTTGGACTGATGGGTCTTTCCCTTTGCCACAACTAAATCCATCAAAATATATTCTAGATTGTTAAATTTTATGATTTTCCTAGATTTCAGGGTACTTCTGATTTTTGGATGTATTAACTTTACATGAGTGTATTATAAGGTCAAAGCTTACTTCTTAAGAAAAACAGGCTAAATTTATCCATTCATTTATTCCCCATTAAAGTTATCCTAAATAACTTATCAAATACTTTAAAAAGACAAATGCCACTTTTCACATGGGTCATTAAGAAGATGCTGGAATCATGGGGTATGCCTTTATTTTTATATTCAAAAAGATTTAGTAAATCTGCTTAAAATTTCATATTTAGAAGACCTTTTTAATTAAAAGTATATATTAGCAACATTCTGAGGTTCTAAATTCAGTAAATTAATATTTTTCAAAAATTGGTATAAAACATTTGAAAATATAACTTAAAATATTGATGAAATTTTGAGTGAAATATGGAATTATTAGCTCTTGAATATTATATATTATTTAAAAGCAGTATCATGCAGCATTTTAAAAACATGTTTCATGCAATACTATTTTTTACAAAATGGTTTATGATAAAATGATTTAGTGATTGGCGCAGCCCCTACTGAGAACAATATAGTGGTTCCTTAAAAACTAAAAATAGAGTTACCTTTGGATCCAGCAATCCCACTCATGGACATATATCTGAAAAAGGCAAAAACTCTAATTAGAAAAGATACGTGCACGCCAATATTCATAGCAACACTATTTACAATAGCCAATACATGAAAGTAACCTGAATGTCCATCAGCAGATGAAAGGATAAAGAAGATGCAGTATATATATACAGTGGAATATTGCTCAATCATAAAAAAGACTGAAATAATGTCATTTGTAGCAAATGGGTGGCCCTAGATATTATCATACTACATGAAGGCAGAGAAAGGCAAATATTACATATCGCTTAAATGTAGAATTTTTAAAAAATGCAACTAAATGTATATACAGAACAAAAATAGACTCACAGACACAGAAAACAAACATATGGTTTCTAAAGAATAAAGGTGAAGGCATAAATCAGAAATCTGGGATTAATAGATACACACTACTAATATACAAAGTAGATAGCCAACAAGGACTTACTGTAAAGTACAAGGACATATATTTGATATCTTGTAGTAACCTATAATAGAAAAGAATCTGAAAAATAATGTGTGTGTGTGTGTGTGTGTGTGTGTGTGAATCACTTTGCTGTATACCTGAAACTAATACAAAATTGTAAATCAACAATGCTTCAATTAAAAAACAGGAAGAAAAAGGGATTTAGTAGTCCAAGTTTGGGATTTGTGTTCTAGAAAATCAAAATGCACATTAGTATACTATGGTCTATAAGGGAATGCATGCTAAGTGGCTTCAGTAGTGTCTGACTCTCTGTGACCCTATGAGTCTGCTAGGCTCTTCTGTCACTGGGATTCTCCAGGCAAGAAGACTGGAGTGGGTTGCCACTCCCACTCCGGGAGACCTTCCTAACCCAGGTATCGAACCCATGTCTCTTGCAGGTAGATTCTTTATCACTAGCACCATCGGGGAAATAACTTGTTTTGAAGTTGAACATATATTACATACTTTATGAGTTATTTGTCACATGTGTACAGCTTCCATATTTTGATGTTTTATTGAATAGTAGAAAGAAGCCATAGGATATCATGATTAAGAAACACTCTGGGACCAACATGATTGGGTTGAAATATTGCCTCTTAAATCATCTGAAACTTAATTAAAATTTCTCTAGCTATGGGCTTCTAAAGTAGGCTTCCCTGATAGCTCAGTTGGTAAAGAACCCACCTGCAGTGCAGGAAACCCTGGTTCGATTCCTGCTTTGGGAAGATCCCCTGGAGAAGGGAATGGCTACCCACTCCAGTATTCTGGCCTGGAGAATTTGATGGACTGTATAGTCCATGGGTTTGCAAAGAGTCGGATCGGATTGAGCAACTTTCACTTCACTTTCAGCTATAAAACGGTTATGTTGGTATAATAATGTCTGTCTGATAAAGTTATGATTAGTACCGTATTAATTAATATATGTAAGTGCTCAGAATAGTTCACAGCACAAAGAATAGTTCACAGCACAAAGAATAGTTATAAAATGCTAACTATTAACATAATTTGATAAGCTGTTTTGGGACATTGAAGTAACCAGAATTGATTCATGTGTTCTTATTCTTTCTCTTTTTAATATGTATATTTGTATACATAAAAATGCAAAAGTTTGTGTACATGATGAATATGCATACATGTACACCTATCTATCGATATCTGTTATAATAAGTCCTACTTTCCAAAATATTGCAAAATACTTCTAATAAAAAATCATAACTTAAAATCACTTTCATTCCTGGGGTTAAGATATTCAGTTTACTAGAGAGTTGTTTACGACATTTTCTTAAAATATGAATAAAATCATGCCCTTCTTTTTCCAGGAACACTGCGCCTATATAGCCAATATGAATTAGAGATAGTGCTTCCCAAGGACTGACCCACCTTTGACTTAGCATGCTTATTTCCAAATCTACTAACAGAGTTTCTTAAATCTTTTGACTTTAAAAATTTCTTATCAGACACTTGTAGTGGTTGCATACTAGAGCATAAGTTTCTTGAGAGTATTTTATTAATATAGTATCTGGTTGCTTGATATATATGGCCTCTTCAACTATTACTCCTAGATTAGATACTATATAACATAATCATTGAAATCTATACATTTGTAGTAAGATTGAAAGAAAAAATCTACATTGCCCATACATAGCTCGTACTGTCCTCACACTCTTGTAGAATGATAATTGTGGAAAAGAACTCAGAAAAAAATGCAAACCCATTTATGCTTTATTTTTTTTAATGAGTTTTGTTTTTTAAAATAATGCATCATCAGTCTAATGTATATTGCCAAAAAGAGGAATTTATTGGCTTACATAATTGTACTATTCAAGCTGTGAAATTGCTTTAGCTACCTCTGCATGCAAAACCTTAAATCAATGGATCTCAGTGGGGGAGTTACCACCCTCCAGGGTGCATTTTGTAAATTTATGGGGATTATTTTTAGTTATCACAACATTTGGGGGAGGTGGCTAAACTACAGTTGGTGACTGGGGCCGGGAAGTTTAGATACCTCGCAATGATCAGGAGTGTGCTGCAAATATGTATAGTTTGTATTCAGCAGAGATGTTAAATAGCCTTCATGTAGCCAAAATCTGTTTTTACCTAAACTGTAAATTAAAACCCCAATTTATATATAAACTCAAACAATTTTTTTGACAAACCAAATAACCAAGAAATAAAAATGTTATATAAATTGTACATCATTTTGAATATTTATGTGGCCACACTTCTCATGGAATTTAAGCCTGGATCTCAATTTGCAGATTTTGCATGCAAATTTTTAACAGGGGATATGGGAGATTCTTTTTCACAGCCAGGTGAAAATATTAAAAGTAGTGGAGAAATGAGATGAAAGTAGTGGAAACATTACATTTTATTAATAAAGTTTATCCAAAGTTAATTCATATTCTTGACTTTTTAGTTTTGAGTATTTCTATAGCACAATGCTGAAGCTGAAGCTGTAGTACTTTGGCCACCTGATGAGAAGAGCTGACATTGTAAAAAATCTTGATGCTGGGAAAGATTGAAGGCAGGAGAAGGGGACGACAGAGATGAGATGGTTGGATGGCACCACTGACTCAATGGACATGAGTTTGAGCAAGCTCTGGGAGATGGTGAAGGACAGGGAAGCCTGGTGTCCATGCAGTCCATGAGGTCGCAAAGTCAGACATGACTGAGCAATTGAACAACAAAGCAAAATGAAAAATCAAGTTTTGAACAACCATATTGAATCAATTTTTATTTTTGTGTTTTCTATACTGAAAACATGTATTCATGATGTTCCTAAAGGTTTGAATCACTATGCCTCCATAGATTTTTTATTGATATTCTTTGTCCCAATGTCTCCTGTCTTACATTAGTCAATATGGCCTCCAAGACCTTTTTTACATAATAGAAAAAATTATATGCTTCAACATATGGTACAATCTTAAAATAGGAGATACATTTTGTGATTCTCTGATTCTGTCCTATCCCAAATTGTATTCACTTGGCAATCAAGTGTGTAGACACTGGCATATATATATATATATATATATATATATATACTGAGCTAATGTGCAGTGCACCTGAAGTGTTAGTCAATCAGTCATGTCTGACTCTTTGTGACCTCATGAACTGCAACCCACCAGGCTTCTCTGTCTATGGAATTCTCCAGGCAAGAATACTGGAGTGGGTTGCCATTTCCTCCTCCAGGGTATACACCTGAAACTAACCCAAATTATAAATCGACTATATGTCAATGAAATTTTAAAAAAATGAAAAGTATATACCTGGTTTCACATCTTGGCTCTGTTGCTTACTAGGTATGGAATCCTGGGTAAGTTACCTAACCCCTCTGTGTCTTAGTTTCCTGCAAAATAATGATTCCCATCTATTAAGGAAATTCACATGATGATTAAATTAGCTAATACATTTAAAAAGCATAGAACTAAGCCAGACACACAGAAAACATTATAAAAATATTTTGATAAAGGAAATATTAATAATTATTTTCCAACTGCTCCTATAAAAGAGGTCTAAACTGTCTCCCAACATTTTGACTTCTCATTTTATCCATTTCAACAGTCTGTGGTAATTGTTGGTGCTGTATACCTGCACTGATTAAAGTCGCTTACCTCTGTATCACTCACAGGTTGTTGTTGTTCAGCCGCTCAGTCATGTCTGACCCTTTGTGACCCCATGGAGTGCAGCATGCTCTGTAAGGCCACTCTCTTAGCTACCTGACCAGCTGCTTGGTTCCCTCGTGCCACTTCTGTGTGCCCTTTTTGGTGTCCTTTACAGTGGGAGACTGAAACCTCACTGGGAAGATGGACTGCCTCCAGGAGCCTAAGGATTTAATCACCATATTTGATTGGGGGCCCTCGGGTGGTCAAGTGGCCCTTTCTTTCCAAATAGCAGCATGTGCATGAAGCACCAGAAAGGCATGCTTGGAGTCAGTGTAAATGGCTACTCTTTCTCCTTTTCCCAGCTCTGAAGCTCAAATCAGAGCTATGAGCTCAACTAATTGGACTGAAGTACCTGGTGGCAAATTTTTAGCCTTGTGGTCTCAAAATTGGAGACTGCTGCATATCTGGCTCTTCTTTTTCCATCAAAGACAAAGCTGCTTCCATCAGTGTACCAGATTTCCTCAGGATTGGTCAGAGGATCTTCTGACAATCCCTCTTGGGATTTTGTCCAGTGGTCCAAAGTTTCTAGGCAAGAGTGAAAGGGGAGAGAGCCCTGAGGGGTAGGCAGGAGAGTGGCAGGGTTAAAAACCTCACAAGGGGATATAGTCAGACCTAGATTTTCCATCAGCACTACTTGATATCTGAGGATTCTTTACTCAGACATCCATAAATGGCCTCTCCCATTTTTCACTTGGTGGCTGGTAAAAATAGTTTGCTCCCAAAAGAGAGTTTTAAAGCATCTTCTATCAGTTCAGTTCAGTTCAGTCACTCAATCATGTCCGACTCTTTGCGACCCCATGAATGGGAAATAGATGGGGAAACAGTGGAAACAGTGTCAGATTTTATTTTGGGGGGCTCCAAAATCACTGCAGATGGTGACTCCAGCCATGAAATTAAAAGACGCTTACTCCTTGGAAGAAAAGTTATGACCAACCTTGATAGTATATTCAAAAGCAGAGACATTGCCGACTAAGGTCCGTCTAGTGAAGGCTATGGTTTTTCCAGTGGTCATGTATGGGTGTGAGAGTTGGACTGTGAAGAAGGTTGAGCACGGAAGAATTGATGCTTTTGAACTGTGGTGTTGGAGAAGACTCTTGAGAGTCCCTTGGACTGCAAGAATATCCAACCAGTCCATCCTGAAAGAGATCAGCCCTGGGATTTCTTTGGAAGGAATGATGCTAAAGCTGAAACTCCAGTACTTTGGCCACCTCATGCAAAGGGTTGGCTCATTGGAAAAGACTCTGATGCTGGGAGGGATTGGGGACAGGAGAAGGGGACGACAGAAGATGAGATGGCTGGATGGCATCACTGACTCGATGGATGTGAGTCTGAGTGAACTCTGGGAGTTGGTGATGGACAGGGAGGCCTGGTGTGCTGTGATTCATGGGGTTGCAAAGAGTCGGACATGACTGAGCGACTGAACTGAACTGAACTGAACTAAAAGTCATTTACCTCTACATTACTCACAGGTAACCTACTCTATTATTTACTTCTCCTCATGCTGAGTTTTGTTCTAATGTCCAAATGTATCTCTGCTTTTATTTTATGTAAAAATTATACCAAGTTGCTGCTGATGATCTTCCCCCTTTTTACTCTAAAGGGAAAAGTGAAAGTGTTAGTCGCTCAGTCATGTCTGACTCTTTGTGACCCCATGGACTGTAGCCCCCTAGGCTCCTGAGTCCATGGGATTCTCCAGGCAAGAATACTGGAATGGGTAGCAATCTCCTTTCTCCAGGGGATCTTCCTGACCCAGAAATTGAACCCAGGTTTCCTGCATTGCAGGCAGACTCTTTACCTTCTGAGCTACCAGGGAAGTCCCATGTTTACTATAATTAGTAAAATAATTGTTGACTTTATGTCTCCTAGTATAGTCAGTCTGAGCATTTACAAATTGAAATGAAATCTTTCAGTATGAATTATTTTATTTTTATTCTTCTATGTAACAGGGCTTTAGATTGACTTTTAAGGGGGGAAAAAGTGTTACACTTGAACTTTATTCCAAGATAGGAAACAAAACATTAAAAAATATTGTTTTCATCTTGATTGAGGATTATTGTGGGAGAATATGAAGAAACCTTAAAACATCTCTTCCCTGAGCCCCTGGACTATTTTTTTAAATTGGAATATAATTGCTTTCCATAGTTGTGCTAATTTCCGTTGTATAATAGTGTAAATCAGCTACATATATATATATATATATATATACACACACACACACACACACACACACACACACACACACACATATATTCTCTCCCTCTGGGACCTCCCTCCCAACCCCACCCCTGCCACCCCTTTAGTCATCAGGTCCTCACAAAGCAGCTTCCCCCTAGCTGTTTCCACATGGGAGTGTGTGCTCGCCAATGCCACTCAAATCATAGTTGCACGTAGTCTTGAAAGGTAATAAAGCTCTTCTCAGAGCCAAGGGACTGCCCTATGACCCTGAATCTAATATTACTAAAGGAAGAAACAGGAAATCAGGTTTCTGTACTCCTCAAAAACTCCAAAAACTAATAATTATAGTTGACCATAATTATCAAACAAGTTTCAATAAGCTATACATACTGAATGAAAATACAGAATTAAGGAAAGAAATCACCAATAAATCTTTGTCTTAAATTAATTCTTACCCTCTTATGTTTTAAAGTAAACCATATGGCTTTTTCAACTTTTCCAGATTCCCTTTGACTCTGGGAAAAGTATCAGAACACTTTATCTTAGTTAATTATACTGTCCACTCTGAGTTCTCACCTTATGGACCTTAAGACTTTACACACCTTTAATAATAATCTGAATCATGAATCATTTTTATCTCCAAGTCAATAATGACTCATTTATGTAATGTGTTGAGGGAAAAACAAAATCCCAAACCAAAAGTCCACTTCACTGTCTCTTCAGAATTAAACAGTCTTGAGTATTACTTCCTTCGCTACTTCAGCTGGAAGAATGTGAGCCCAAAAGCAGTTTTACAAGACTTGAATGGAATTATTAAGTATTCTTAAAGCCAATTTTATCCTCCTGAATTTTTATGATAAAATGAGCCTTGTTCCTAAAAAATAGGATCAGAATTGTGGTCTAGAAATGATGTACAGTTACTAGCCTAGGTAATATTTGAGTCAGTGGGATATTAACTTCCTGAAGGATTGCTTGCTTATTACAAATTTGGCTGGACATTCAGCAGTGCTGACTGTGGCACAGCCATTCTCTCTGTTCATTATGTTTTAGGCATCTTGCCTTCTAAGGGTCATAAGAGCAAAGTGTGCTATAACTTGGGTTTGCTTGCAGCTGCAGGTCCACCTAACTTGTACTTTGGCACTCGAAAGATTATAATAAATGAAGTGCTGCTTTCAAAGTTTCAGACACACCAATTTTTCCCCCTGTTTGGCAAAGGTGGATTTAATTTGACTTTCACGAGTGCAAAATCCGTCTTCTTAGAAGTTGGTCAAACTATTAATTTTATAGCTGGGACAACTGAGTACAGTAAACCTTTTCACAAAGCCAGACAGCTTAACCTAATTAAAGGGTTGTTTTGACAGGTGGTTTAAAGTAGAATGAATACTATCAAGAACATTTCAAGAAATGAGGCTGATGAATACCTAGTGTGTGCACGTGGGTGAAAATGTGTTTTGGAAGGGTGTGGAGACAGGTCTGTGTCCAAAACGCATGCCTCAGGATTCATCTGTGTGCTCGTTTGACAATTTATTGTTTTTATATAGATATTTTAAGGAGATGGATGACATAAAATCCACATGAATATCATAAGATGTCAAGAACTGACACTGTTCAAATAACGTGCAAAGTAACCGTCTTGTCTCCGAATTATTGTGTTCCTTTAAGAGATCTTCCAAGGCTGCTCAGTGGTAAAGGATCCACCTGCCAATGCAGGAGACCCAGGTTCAATCCCTGGTTTGGGAAGATCTCCTAGAGTAGGAAATGACAACCTACTCCAGTATTCTTGCTTGAAGAATTCCATGGACAGAGAGGCCTGGTGGGCTACAGCCTATAGCTCCACAAAGAGTTCATACGACTGAGCGACGGATCTTGTGTGCAGTCCTTTAAGGCACTGGAGATGAGTTAAGACAGAAGTTTAAACTTTGAATTGAGATTTTACTGAATATTAGTAAAACTTCTTATGCTTAGGAGTTTTTGAATCCTAGGACTTGAGACTCTGGAGATACTACCATTGACTTGTTCTATGATGGCTTGACCAGTTAAGCACACAACTTTTCCACAGCTTTTCATGTCCTTTCATGCAGGTTTCAATAATGAAACGTAAGCTGATGAATCTTCAAGAATGCGCTCTCAAGAGAAGATTCTGTAAGATTTTTTTCTAACGTGGTAGTATGTGGTCTTCTAATCCATGTGTGGTAAGGACTGCTGCTCAGAATGTGGAATCTTCTTGACACATTTCCATTTCTCACCCTCTGTTTCTTTTCCTCATCTCTCCAGTAGAAAATAGGTTGGCCAAAAAATTGTTTGGCGTATTTTTTGTAACACCTTTCAGAAAAGCTCAAATGAACTTTTAGGCCAACCCAAAAGCTAAGGTGATATAAGGTTCTGAGTCCTAGAAAATCAAATGGTACCAAATCAATACGGGTGCTCATTAGTCATTTAATAATCTTGTGATAGTATTATCTAAAAGTGATGATTTCTTTTTTTTAATTTTTATTTTTACTTTATTTTACTTTGCAATACTGTATTGGTTTTGCCATACATTGACATGAATCTACCACGAGGGTACATGAGTTTCCAAACATGAAACCCCCCTCCTACCCCATATCATCTCTCTGGATCATCCCCGTGCACCAAGCATCCTGTATCCTGCATCCAACATAGACTGGCGATTTGTTTCTTACATGATAGTATACATGTTTCAATGCTATTCTCCAAAATCATCCCACCCTCTCCCTCTCCCTCAGAGTCCAAAATTCTGCTCTACACATCTGCGTCTCTTTTGCTGTCTCGCATACAGGGTCATCATTACCATCTTTCTAAATTCCGTATATATGTGTCAGTATACTGTATTGGTGTTTTTCTTTCTGGCTTACTTCACTCTGTATAATCGGCTCCAGTTTCATCCATCTCATTAGACCTGATTCAAATGTATTCTTTTTAATGGCTGGGTAATACTCCATTGTGTATATGTACCACAGCTTTCTTATCCATTTATCTGCTGATGGACATCTAGGTTGTTTCCATGTCCTGGCTATTATAAACAGTGCTGCAATGAACATTGGGGTACATGTGTCTCTTTCAATTCTGGTTTCCTTGGTGTGTATGCCCAGCAGTGGGATTGCTGGGTCATAAGGTAGTTCTATTTGCAATTTTTTAAGGAATCTCCACACTGTTCTCCATAGTGGCTGTACTAGTTTGCATTCCCACCAACAGTGTAAGAGGGTTCCCTTTTCTCCACATCCTCTCCAGCATTTATTGCTTGTAGACTTTTGGATTGCAGCCATTCTGACTGGTGTGAAGTGGTACCTCATTGTGGTCTTGATTTTCATTTCTCTAATAATGAGCGATGTTGAGCATCTTTTCATGTGTTTGTTAGCCATCCGTATGTCTTCTTTGGAGAAATGTCTATTTAGTTCTTTGCCCCATTTTCTGATTGGATCATTTATTTTTTTGGAATTGAGCTGCATAAGTTGCTTGTATATTTTTGAGATTAGTTGTTTGTCAGTTGCTTCATTTGCTATTATTTTCTCCCATTCAGAAGACTGTCTTTTCACCTTGCTTACATTTTCCTTTGTTGTAAAGAAGTTTTAATTTTAATTAGATCCCATTTGTTTATTTTTGCTTTTATTTCCAGCATTCTTGGAGGTGCATCATAGAGGATCCTGCTGTGATTTATGTCGCAGAGTATTTTGCCTATGTTCTCCTCTAGAAGTTTTATAGTTTCTGGTCTTATGTTTAGATCTTTAATCCATTTTGAGTTTATTTTTGTGTGCCGTGTTAGAAAGTGATCTAGTTTCATTCTTTTACAAGTGGTTGACCAGTTTTCCCAGCACCACTTGTTAAAGAGATTGTCTTTACTTAACATAATAAAAGCTATATATGACAAACCCACAGCAAACATTATCCTCAATGGTGAAAAATTGAAAGCATTTCCCCTAAAGTCAGGAACAAGACAAGGGTGCCCACTTTCACCACTACTATTTAACATAGTTCTGGAAATTTTGGCCACAGCAATCAGAGCAGAAAAAGAAATAAAAGGAATCCAAATTGGAAAAGAAGAAGTAAAACTCTCACTGTTTGCAGATGACATGATCCTCTACATAGAAAACCCTAAAGACTCCACCAGAAAATTACCAGAGCTAATCAATGAATATAGTAAAGTTGCAGGATATAAAATCAACACACAGAAATCCCTTGCATTCCTATACACTAATAATGAGAAAGTAGAAAATGAAATTAAGGAAACAATTCCATTCACCATTGCAACGAAAAGAATAAAATACTTAGGAATATATCTACCTAAAGAAACTAAAGACCTATATAATGAAAACTATAAAACACTGATGAAAGAAATCAAAGAGGACACTAATAGATGGAGAAATATACCATGTTCATGGATCTGAAGAAGCAATATAGTGAACATGAGTATACTACCCAAAGCGATCTACAGATTCAATGCAATCCCTATCAAGCTACCAGCCACATTTTTCACAGAACTAGAACAAATAATTTCAAGATTTGTATGGAAATACAAAAAACCTTGAGTTGCCAAAGCAATCTTGAGAAAGAAGAATGGAACTGGAGGAATCAACTTGCCTGACTTCAGGCTCTACTACAAAGCCACAGTCATCAAGACAGTATGGTACCGGCACAAAGACAGAAATATAGATCGATGGAACAAAATAGAAAGCCCAGAGATAAATACACACACATATGGACACCTTATCTTTGAAAAAGGAGGCAAGAATAGAAAAGTGATGATTTCTTGAGTAAACTTGCAACATTGACGACATCAAGAGTTTCAGAAGGACCTGCCTTAGATAGCAGCATATCTCTCATCGAACTGCTTCTTGATCTCTCTGATACTGGAATAATAATCTCTTAAAAATAATTTATTAGAATTTCTTTTTTCATTTTTTCTTTATTTATAAAATTTTAGAAACTCTGTCAATAGCTGAAGTGGCATTATTGCTGATGACAAGAATGGCAATAAAAATGAGGATACAAAACATGCTCAAAGTCACATACCATAAAGTAGTCTGAAAATTAATCCATAAAGCTAAAATTCACTCCATGCCCTTAAAATTTGAAGCATATTCTCTTAACCATTTAATTTTCCAAATATATACTCTGAAATTTTGCATTGTTCAAATTTAATTTAAAATTTTAAAATAATATCAAAAAGTAAGATTTTTTCCCCTCCATTTTTTAGGCTAATATAGAGCTAGCCTACATCCTAAAACATAGTTTCCACATAGATTATCACTATGAGGGTGTGAAATTACATTAATGTGAAAATTCTAACTATGTTGAAAGTTGAACTAATACATAGAAACATTAATGCTAGAATCATTCAGGCTTTTATTGATTTCAATGTAACTAGAACTGGGGCAGGGTGGGGAGGGGCAGGGAACTGACCTAGATTTTGATCAGGGTTTGACCTGGCTTTTTTTTTTGAAGAAGGTATCATCTGAGAAAAGGTAAACAATTCACACTTCTGTTATCATATCAGCCTGAGCACCGACTCATGATCTCAGCTCCAACCACAAGACTCTTTAGACCTTACATGTTTGGATACTTGTTTGCACTGCTTGAAAGTGAAGGTGAAAGGTGCTCAGTCTTGTTCCACTCCTTGTGACCCCATGGGCTGTAGCTCACCAGGCCCCTCTGTCCTTGGGATTTCCCAGGCAAGAATTCTGGAGTGGGTTGCCATTTCCTTCTCCAGGGGATCTTCCTGACCCAGGGATTTTACCCAGGTCTCCCGCATTGCAGGCAGATTCTTTACTGTCTGAGTTTGTACTGCTTACCTACCCCAAATCTACCCTGG
This sequence comes from Ovis aries, assembly GCF_016772045.2. Classification (NCBI taxonomy): domain Eukaryota; kingdom Metazoa; phylum Chordata; class Mammalia; order Artiodactyla; family Bovidae; genus Ovis; species Ovis aries. The sequence goes on from NC_056060.1 coordinate 95,402,723, forward strand.
ACACTAAGCAAGGTGAAGGGAGTTTTATAAACCACCTAAAATAATGGATAAGCAGAGTAATCCTGGGGGTTCTGCATGCTTTCTAAAAGTTATAGATCCAGTGAAGAAAGAGAAACTGTTGAGAGCTAAGCCAATCAAAAGAAAGAATTCTTAATAGCAGGTATCTTAGAAATTACATTTTAAAGTTAAGTTTAACAGTTAGAAATGTCAGAAAGCCAGAAATCAAGTATTAGAATTAGGAGATAATACACAACTCAGGAGACTCAAACTTACTAAGATTCAAAATTTAGAAGAGTATTAGGTCCAAAATCTTCTTTCTAAACGTGTGCTTAATGAGTACACACCATACTGGGCAGAGAACAGTAACAAAGTCAGTATCTTTATTTGTCCATGGGCACTGTGTGGAAATTGTCCTTTATTAAAATAAACTGCGTGGTCAAGAGAAGTGAACGCACACACACACATACACACACACACACACACACATTTCTTAGATCCTTATCAGTAAATGATTTGCCAATGTTTCTCCACTCTATTTTTTTTTAATTCTTTTAATAGTGTCCTTTGATATACAAAAGTTTTAAATTTGGATAAAGTCCAATCATCTTTTTTTGTTTGTTTGTTTCAGTTCTCTTCCATTGCTTTACACAACACACACATCAAGTCACTTAATATATGTTTTTAAAAAGTGGAATCTGCGTGAAGTGAAAGTGTTAGTCACTCAGTCATGTCCAGCTCTTTATGACCCCATGCACTATACAGTCCATGGAATTCTCAAGGCAAGAATACTGGAGTGTGTAGCCATTCCCTTCTCCAGGGGATCTTCCCAAACTAGGGATCGAACCCAGATCTCCTGCAATGCAGGCAGATTCTTTACAGTCTGAGACACTAGGGAATCTTCATAAACTTCTCCCCAAAACAAATGTGATTTAATTCTGAAATCATGGAAATACAGGTCAACAATATCTCATTGTTGATGGTAAAATCCAAAAAGCTGTTGAGATGAAAAAAAAAAATTGTTTCTCAGTTGAGAATAAAATCTGTCTAAATGGTCATTAAGTTATACATGGTTTTCGTTTATCCCTCTGAGTGGGAATATTTGTCTATCTTGTAGTAGAAATACTAATGTGTTGTATTATGTCTTGTTTATTCAGATCTCACTGAATCTAATAATTTGCATATGTACTGAATCGCTTTTCTAAAATCCAAAATATTCTGAATTTTGAAGTTATCTTCAAAAGATGAAGTATCTTGCAAGAGATTCCGAGAGGCTTGTGAATCTGCAGTGACAATAGCAATTTACAGTGGTGTAATACCATTTAGCTTCTGAAGGAATTTTCTGTATATTATCATCTCACTTGAGCACCACCAAAATTTTTGTAGCAGGTTTTATTCCTATTTTACAGATAAGAATACTGAGATTCAAAGAGGTTAAACGATTTTCCCAAAGGTGATAAGGAGTAAGATCTGAATGACTGGATTCCAGGCCTTCCAAATCCCAGTGCATAAAACAGATTGGCCCAGTGCGTAACTCAGAAGGGACCTTGCTAAAGGAGTTGACCCCATCATGAAAGTTGATTCTCTTAAGAAAACAAAACAAAAAACTAGTAGATGTTGATTACATGAAATAGACTTAAAGTGAGGTGGGAAAAAATGTAAAAGTAAGAAGACATATTCAGGAAAATGGAAATAGAAATTTATACTATAACTCATACTTACAGAGTTCTAAACCCTCAGAGACACATTATAGAGACTGTACTGTTATCATCCCCAATTACAGCTAAAGAAACTGACGCCCACTTATATGTTAACTTATCCTCGATATCTAATTTAAGTAAATAGCAGAGTTTGCTTCCAGAGTTAGTGCTAAATTTACTATTCAGTATAATTTACACTATTGATATCCTGAGAGAAGTTTTGAGGCAAAAACATTAACACAAGTAAGCATTTTTTAATTATTCAGGGATGTAATTCATAACGGCCTTCCCTGACATCACAGTTGGTAAAGAATCTGCCTGCAATGCAGGACACCGCAGTTCAGTTCCTGGTCAGGAAGATCTGCTGGAGAAGGAGTACCCACTCCAGTATTCTTGGGCTTCCCTTGTGGCTTTGATGGTAAAGAATCTGCCTGCAATGCGGGAGACCTGGGTTTGATCCCTGGGTTGGGAAGATCCCCTGGAGACTGGAAAGGCTACTCACTCCAGTATTCTGGTAATTCATAATGATAAATGTTTTTAATATGGTCACAAGGCAAAGTAATTAGAAAGAATAAAATGAACTTCATAATAAAGGCTAAAAGTCAATTATATAAACTGACACTAATATATTAATTTATCTTTGACGGATATTATACATTACAATTCATTACATGGATTAAGTTAATATATTTGTATATGGAACTCTATTTTCTTTATACAAAGTTTATAGTTTGCTTTTAAATCCTTATGGAATATTTCAAAATTTGAGCAATGTGACTGAAGGAAAATATCAGAGTCCTTGAAGCAGATGTTTTAGAGAATACACTCTTTGACAACAATAGAAGATAATTTTAAATTACTGACATTAACCACATTCCAATTATCCTTATCCAAAGAAATCAACAAAATTTCCCAAATACTTGGAAATTAAAAACAAATACACTTAAAATTTTTCCAAAGAGGGAAGCAAAGCTGTTATAATAATGACAATAATATACCTAAGAGCGTGTGGTATTTATTCTAAGTAGAGAAGGCAGAATACTGATATAATTGAGTGCTTTTATTATTAATGGGAAGATTAGGAAAAATAACCTATGCTTTATTTATCCTCTGTCTGTCTCTGACACACAGAGACACACAGACACCTATACACACCCACTCATGCAAATCTAAGGGATTAGGTACTAGTAGAAAGTGAACAGTTTACAAATTGAGATAAGAGTATATTTTTTGAAAGATAAATCAGTGACAAGTTTACTTATGATAAGAGAAATACAAAAGCTCACTATCATAAAATGGCGGATAAAAATCACACATAAAAATGATTTTTAAACTGAATAGGCCAATAACATAAACAATATTTAAAATGTGACAACAAACAAATACACTCCATCACCAGAGAATTTTTCAAAAAGTTCTAGCAAACCACCAAGGATAGATATGTCTACATAATTTAAACAAAAAAAAATCAAAGTTTAGAAAATAGAAAAATAACAGGAACTATTCAAATGATAAAATAATATATTTCACTATAATTTTCCAAGATTTAAAAATAGCTGTGCTACCCACTATCTCTGAGTCTGTTTTTAAGGAAAATAATGTATCTGGCTGAGGCATGTAAAAGTGGATTGCATTTTTATCTGTAGGCATTTGCTACAGAAATACTATGGACCAGTGAGTCAATAATACATATCTAAGCATTTGATGTAAGAAAGCAGTAAAAGCAAAGTGTGTGCTCCGACATGTGTATTGGGATTTTTATTACAGTGTTGCTTTTTTAGTATCTAATAATATCACTACAGATAAATCAATTTCCATGCATCCTTATGTCTATACAATAGACTATTATGAAACTCATCAAGAGAGATGATATAGATATCTATTTATTGATACGGAAATAACCTCATCATTCACAGGAAAATACAGGTGATATCTTTTAAAGTTTTTTTTCCATATATTTTTTGCATATTCAAATAATTTTATGTATACCCCTCTATATTTCTTGCCTGGGAAATTCTATGGACAGAGAAACCTAGCAGGCTCCTGTGTCTATGGGGTCTCAGAAGATTCATACATGAGTTAGTGACTAAACAACAAATTATTTATTTATTACAACAATAGCCAAAATTAGTGCCCTTAACACTTGCTAAACCCTCACTAGAAAGGAAAGATTGGAGAAGCCTGGTTCATCGAATGGTTACAAGTATAACTGGGCATAGAGGACATTGCTAAAAGAAGGAGAGTATAAGCAGATAAGTATAAACTCTGGAGGTAGAGCGAGGTGTGCTTGATGGTTGGTCTGCACCAAATGAGAAATGAAAGAAGTCAGGTTTATGGTCAGTTACACCGGCTTGTTCCTGCATTCATCATGAGCAACCTATGTTTATCTGGAAATTTGGTCTTCTGGACTGAAACCCCTCCCCCCCCCTTTTTTTTTTTGTTCTTCCCTGAGACCCACTTGACTGTTTTAGAAACACCTCTTTTTAGGTAATTGACATAGTAAGATTAGGTGATGGTTCCTGTAAGAGCACCTGGCATCCATTCGACATTTGACAAATGCCTCTCAGATTTGAATAGGACACAGCAGGGGCCTGAGTTAGCTCATGGTGTGTTGTCTATGTCTTTGCAAACAATCTCTTGAGACTCTTTTCAAGTAGGCACACACTAAAACAGTTCCTTGACTCAATATATTATTGAAATTGTTGATACAAGATTCATAAATGAACAGAATCTGGACCCGTGTCAATATTCTGTATGATCCCAACTTTTGACCATTACAAACAGTGATTGCTGTGAACATCCAGTGTATATGTTTTCACTTTCCTGTGTGAATACAGCTGCAAGATAGATTCCAGGAACTGGTCAAATACATGTAGGTGCTGAGCACCATTTGTTGCTTCTCTGTAGTTCATCTGTTGACTATTTATACATCTTCTTTTGGGAAATGTCTATTCAGGTCCTTTGCCCATTTTTTCCATTAGTTTTTGCTTTTTTCTATTAAATTGCATAATTTCCTCACATATTAATATTTTGGATATTAACCCTCTATCAGATATATGGCTTGCAAATATATTCTCTGGTTTCATAAGTTGTCAGCACACTGTCAATTGCTTCTTTTTCTGTGCAGAAGCTACTTGGTTTAATGTAATCCCATTTGTCTGTTTTTGTTGTTGCTGTCTGTATTTTTGGTTTTATGACCCAAAATCACTGGAAGACTAATGTCAAGAAGATTTTCCCCTATGGTTTACTATAGTTTTGCAGTTTCAGGTCTTATATTTAAGTCTGTAGCTCATTTTGTGTTGATTTCTGTATATGGTGTGAAATAAGGGTAGGGTATCTTGATTCTTCTGTGTGTGTATATCCAGTTTTGCAGTAACTATGAATATGTGAATTTATTTCTGGGCTTTCTATTCTATCTCCTTGGTCTATATGTCTGTTTTTATGTCTGCATCATACTGTTTTGATTATTATTGATTTGTAATATGGGTTTCCTTTGTGGCTCAGCTGGTAAAGAATCATTTGCAAAGCAAGAGACCTGGGTTCGATTCCTGAGTTGGGAAGTTCCCTTGGAGAAGGGAAAGTCTACCCACTCCAGTATTCTGGCCTGGAAAATTACAGTCCATGGGGTCACAAAGAGTCAGACACGACTGAGCGGATGATTAGAATATTATTCAACCTTTAAAAAGAAGGAAATCCTGCCATTTGTGACAAGATGGAGGACTCTGGAGCGCACTGTGTTAAGTAAGCTAGACACAGAAAGACAAATGCTGTTTTGACGTCAAAGATTATCAAAAGCATCCAAATCCAATGAGGTTATCACCTTACACGTTTTAGGATAGCTATTGTAAAAAAGATAAAAGAGAAAAGTGTTGGTGAAGACGTGGAGATAAAGGAATTCTTGTACACTGTTGATGAGAATGTAAACTGGTACAGCCATTTCAGAAAACAGTACGGCAGTCCTGCAAAAAATTAAAAACAGAACTCTCATGTGACCCAGCATTTCCACTTCTGGGTACATAACCAAAGGAAATTAAATCTGAATCTTGAAGAGATATCTGTAGCCACATGTTCGTTGCACCATTATCCACAATGGCCAAGATAGAGAAACAACGCAAATGCCAGTGGGTGAGTGAGTGATGAAAACAGAGTACATCTATGCAGTAGGATATTACTCAGCCTTTCAGTTCAGTTCAGCTCAGTTGCTCAGTCGTGTCGGACTCTTTGCGACTCCAGGAATCGCAGCACGCTAGGCCTCCCTGTCCATCACCAACGCCCGGAGTTCATTCAGACTCATGTCCATTGAGTCAGTGATGCCATCCTGCCATTTCATCCTCTGTCATCTGCTTCTCCCTCTGCCCCCAATCCCTCCCAGCATCAGAGTCTTTTCCAATGAGTCAACTCTTCTCATGAGGTGTCCAAAGTACTGGAGTTTCAGCTTCAGCATCATTCCTTCCAAAAGAAATCCCAGGGCTGATCTCCTTCAGAATGGACTGGATGGATCTCCTTGCAGTCCAAGGGACTCTCAAGAGGCTTCTCGAACAAAAGATGGAAAACCTGCCATTTTTAACAATATGGATGAATCTGGAGCACACTATGCTACAGAAATCAGCTAGACACAGAAAGGCAAATGCTGTATATCGTTTATATGTGGAATCTTGGCCAATCAAACCGTAGAAGTGAAGAATAGAATGGTGGTTGCCATGGGTGGAGAGTAGGTGAAGGAAAAGGAGAAGACAGTGGTCAAGAGCTACAAAGCTTCAGTCCTACAAAATAAATGAGTTTTTGAGATCTAATGTGCAACATGGTGATGATAGTTAATGTATATTTTATACTTGAAATTTGCTAAGAGAATATGTCTTAAATCTCCTCAGTACACACACACACAATGGTGACTATGTAGAAGTGTGTGTGTATGCTCAGTCACTCAGTTGTGTCCAGTTCTTTGAGACCCATGGATTGCAGCTCACCAGGCTCTTCTGTCCATGAGATTTCCCAGGAGAGAATACTGGAGGGGGTTGCCACTTCCTCCTCCAAGGGATCTTCTCGACTCAGGGATCAAACTTGTGTCTCCTGAGTCTCCTAACATCGGCACGCAGATTCTTTACTCCTGAGACACCCGGGAATGGGTAAGATATTTAGCTTGACTGTGATGCCTTTTTCACAATGTATACATAAAGCAAAACTTCAAGATATATAGCATGAATGTATATAGTTTTTATATATCAAAGATGCCTCAATATATTAAGCTAAAAAAAGAAGGGAAAATATATGCATGCTATAAATCTCCTTCTCTTTGTCTTACATTTTCCTCTGGGTCTTTCTGCCATACTTAGTATATACACCTTTCATTCTGCGATAGCTAGCCCATTGTGCTTCTAGACACTGCAGAACAAAAATTGAGGAAAGTTTATTTGAAACAATATTTCTAACATCTTGGCACTATTAACAGTAACTGCAATAAATTGTCATGAAATCTGGTTGAGTCTCCATGGACTTTGTTAACTTTTCAAATTAAATTTTATTATGTTTTATAGCTTCACGTTGAGATTTTACAATGCTGTCTTTAGTGAAATTACTTTATAGAACAAACCCTGTGAACTAAATTAATTATTTTAAAACTTAACCCCATGCAGAAAAGTTCCCTGGTTCTTAGATTTAAACGTGTGCAATGAAAATTTAAACCACCTAAAGATTGCTGAATAAAATGTATTTAATTTATTTATTAAGAATATTATGATTTTTAATAAAATTGGTATTTAAACAAAAGTTTCAATGATCACAGAATAACCAGATGATTGGAAGAATAACATATTTTCCTAGGTTTTGCCTCTATTACTTAGATCAACACTGAGCTCAGATAAAGACATTATTTTGTCGCTAGGTAGATTACTTACTACAATAAGTTGCCTTATAATGAGTCAATCTAGTTCTCCATAAACATGAAAGAATGGTTGCAATGAGTATTTTCCAATTGAAGACCAAAAACACTTAGGGCATTAAGAAAAGTTAAGTCAGGAGTTTTGTTTGTCTCCTTGACTGAGTTTTATAATAAGCATTAAAAGTAAAGAAATTGGGAGCTGAACTTCCTGGATGACTGATAAGAAAATAATCTATAGGATGGATTCATCTTACAACAGGGAGATCAGCTTCAAGGAGAGGTGTACTGATATGAAGTGAAATCTTACTCACTATTAGATTGGACAAGTGAAGCTGATGAACAAGCTTTATATATACATACTGTATTAATCTATGCAATACTCTGTAAAGGGGACATTCATAGAGTTCTTTAACTGTAGAGTTCTAATCTTGAGGGATTTGTTTTCACAATCCTAGTGACTACATTTTTCTTTTAGGTTTATGGAGATATAATCCAAATATCAAATAATTCATCAATTTAAAGTATACAATTTGATGGTGTTAGTATATTCATATAGATGCAACCATCACTACAATAAATTATTATTTCCTAAAACCACACTGCATCTGTTAACAGTTACTCTCTCCCCATTTCTATCCTATTCTACCATTCCCTGCCCCCCAGTTCTTTGCAATCACTACCCTAATTTCTGTCTATACATTTGCCTATTCTAGACATTTCACATAAATGAAATCATAAAAGATGTGATGAGAGCAGAACATTCTTAAGATTCATTCATGCTTACTTTGTTCCTTTTCTATTTCTAAAAAGTATTTAATTATATTGAAATACCACATTTGTCTCTTTAACAGTTGATGGACATTGAAGTCACTTCCACTTTTTGGCTATTATGGACAATACTGCTGTGATCATTGATGTACACTTTTTTTTTGGCATAGACATATTTTCATTTTCCTTGTTATAAATGTTTGTCCCTTATTTTGCTTGTAGTCTGTAATTATCTAGTTTGAGTATGAAGTAGCTGAAAATAAGAGAAAGAAAAAAAAATCCTCAATACATTATACAAAGGTACAAAATCAGATTCAGTTCAGTTGCTCAGTTGTGTCTGACTCTTTGCAACCCCATGGACTGCATCACGCCAGGCCTCCCTGTCCATTACCAACTCCCGGAGTTTACTCAAATTCATGTCCATCGAGTTAGTGATATCATTCAACCATCTCATCCTCTGTTGTCCCCTTCTCCTCCTGCCTTCAATCTTTCCCAGCATCAGGGTCTTTTCAAATGAGTCAGTTCTTCACAACAGGTAGCCAGAGTACTGGAGCTTCAGCTTCAGCATCAGTCCTTCCACTGAATATTCAGAATTGATTTCCTTTGGGACAGACTGATTGGATCTCCTTGCAGTCCAAGAGAATCTCAAGAGTCTTCTCTAATACCACAGTTCAAAAGCATCAATTCTTTGGCGTTCAGTTTCCTTTATAGTCCAACTCTCACATTCAGACATGACTACTGGAAAAACCACAGCTTTGACTAGACGGCCCTTTTTTGGCAAAATAATTTAAAAGATGAGAGCTCTTTAAATTATCATTTAAATAGTTTGCATTTCCAACCAAGGAAATTGCAAAAATTGTTCAATATACTCAATTTAAGAACATAAGAAATGGATGTACTCTATGTTTAACATACTTTCACAAAAAAAATTGACATAAAATCTCATTTTGCATAGAAACCTAGTTGCCAAGTCCTGTTGACTATCTTTACAACATCTCTTAAAGCTATAAATACCTCTTACTCCCTATACTGACAGCAGCTGTGTGTTCTCTCTAGAAAAGCATCATGGTCTTTATGTTCTTTTCTTTTCATGTATATCCCTTCTATAACATTGCTATTCTGCTAAAATGCAATAAAAAACAAAACCATAAAAAGCTCTCAATGTTTCACTATTGCCCGCAGAATAAAGGGAAAAGAGGCAAAATGTAAATTGTGGCAGTCCATTTCTTGGATACCAGCTTCAGACTGAACTGGTTTATTGAATTCATAAACTGAATAATGAATTCTGAAACACATTTAACCAGTGTCCTAGGGCTTGTATTCAACACAGAGTATATATGCCTTTAGTCAGTGCATTCGTCCACATTCTAGGAGAAGCAGATGCCAAATAAGATTAAACATACCAGATATTCATTAAGGGAACAACTTGTGAGCAGAAATTGGGATGAAGCCAGGACAGGAGAGAAGTGCAGTCAGAACATGATGCAGGTGTGACCTCAAGTGAAGGAAGGTGAGGGGAAAGCATCTTATTCTGCAGTGTACTTCTCAAGAAAATTAGACAAGATTGTGTGTGTGTGTGTGTGTGTGTGTGTGTGTGTGTGCTTAGTCACTCCGTTGTGCCGACTCTGTGCCTTCTGCAGCCTGCCCGGTTCCTCTGTCCATGGGATTCTCCAGGCAAGAATATCTGAGTGTATGTAGACATTCTCTCCTCTGACCCAGGGTTCGAACCCAGGTCTTCTGCATTATAGGCGGATTCTTTGCCTGCTGTATCACCAGACAAGATTATTAGGGGACTTTTCAAGCCAATGCTGCTCCTGAGAGAAGTACTGTGTCTCCAGAAATGGATCTGAGGTGACATCTCTGCTCTGCCCAACACCTAGCTGGGAGTAACTGAAACCGTGAACCTGCTGCAAACATGATGTTGAATTTTGGTGTACAAATAGCTGGACCCCCATAGCTAGAGATAAAAACTGCATTGTCATGACTGACAAAATGAACAGTGTACCCTCAAAAAGAATAATAGTTATCTAAATCATGCTCTGGGGATTGTTATGGCCAAGAAACAACTGGAGGGATCTCCATATAGGCAACTTCTGTTTTGCCTCTAGGAGATAAATTTCTGGTTGAACAAATTAAAAAATATATCTCTCATAGTATATCACCTCTGGGTAATTCATTCATTATGATCTACTCAAAATAGAAGAACAAGTTTAACACAAGTGTCCAAAAGTGATTACATTCCAGTTATCGGTATACCAAAGCTCCAGCTTTCTACAAATTTTTCACCAACACTTGGTAATGTTAATCTTTTAACTTTTGACTGACCAACCTAGGAAGCGTGACTATTTATTCTGCTCCATTATTTCTTCATCTGTATTTATGCTGATACCTCACTGTCTTAATTCCTACAATTTTAGAATAAATCTCAAGGTCAGATCATTTTTGCCTCCAACGTTACTCTTCACATTATTTTTAACTGTTGTAGAGGTTCTTTCTATTTCAATATAAATTTTAAAATTTAGTTTAATTTCTATGAAAGAAATATCTGGTGGGATTTCAGTTGGGACAGTGTTGAAACTTAAATTATGAGAGAATCGGCTTCATATACATTGAATCTTCTGTTCCATGAATACAGGGTGTCTCATCAGTTATTCAGTCTCTTTAATTTGTCTTAACAGTATACTATAAGTTTAATCAGACAGCTCATAATTTTTCTGAGGTTTATCTTAAGTATTTTATACTGTTTCATGCTGTTAAAATGATATTTTAAACTTTGATTTCTTTATATCCTTTGATGCTATTATTGCTTTTTGTATGCTGGTTCTGTGTGCTTGCTTTAAATCTATCAAATGACAAATTAGTTATAGTAGTTTTTTAGTAGATTCCTACTATTGTATATTTTCTACTTAAAATGTTAAGTCATCTTTAAATCAGTATAGTTTTACTTCATTTGTTGCAGTTAGGATGATTTTTGGAGCTATATTCAGAATGGATGATTTTGCCTTGTTCTTGATCACAGAGAAAAGTTTCAGGTTTTGACCATTAAGTATATTGTTATCTACAGAGTTTTTGTTTCTTTGTTTTATAGATGCCATTCATGAGACTGAGAAAGTTTTATTCTATTGCTGGAATTTCATCTGGAAGGCTTTGCAATTTGTCAAATGTTTTAGCCACTTTTATTGAGATCCCCTTATTATTTTCATTTTTAGTTTGTTAATATGATGACATTCTTCGGATAAAGCCTACTTGGTCATGATGTATTATCTATCTTATATTTCTTGGACTTAATATTAAATTATAAGGTCAATATTAGTTAAATTTAAATAATAGTAGAAAATCTTATTTACTTAGCATGTCAGATGGTAAAACCATATGTCATATGTCAAACCACAGTTTCACTGGCTATTTTCCTTCCGTTCAAAGGGCTTTGTTCATCATGTCTGGTGGTATAGATCTAGTGGTGATAAATTATTTCTGCTTTTGTATGTCTCAAAAGTCTCACTTTGACTTTTCTTTTGAAAGATATTTTCACTGGAGATAAAATTCTAGGTGGACAGGATATTCTTTCTATACTGAAAAGATGTTATCTACTCTTTTTTATCACTCACATTTTTTAAATGATGACAAAACACTGTAAGTTCTTTTTTTTTTTTTTTTCTTTGAAAGGAGTGTTATTTCCCCTCTTCTGGATGCTTTTAACCTTTTCTGTTTATTATTATCGGCTTTGAGCAATTTAATTGTGATGTACTTTGGTATAGATTTCTTTTGGGTTCGGTGAACTTCTTGCTTCTATGGGTTTATAGTGTCCCTCTATTAGCAAAAACTGACCATTATTTTTTCAAAAAAATTTTTTTGTTCTCTCCTTCAAGAATTCTAATTCCACGTTTATTAGGATTCTTAAAAGCAGAGACATTACTTTGCTGACTAAGGTCCGTCTAGTCAAGGCTATGGTCATGTATGGATGTGAGAGTTGGGCTGTGAAGAAGGCAGAGCGCCGAAGAATTGATGCTTTTGAACTGTGGTGTTGGAGAAGACTCTTGAGAGTCCCTTGGACTGCAAGGAGATCCAATCAGTCCATTCTGAAGGAGATAAGCCATGGGATTTCTTTGGAAGGAATGATGCTAAAACTGAAACTCCAGTACTTTGGCCACCTCATGCGAAGAGTTGACTCATTGGAAAAGACTCTGATGCTGGGAGGGATTGAGGGCAGGAGGAGAAGGGGAGGACAGAGGATGAGATGGCTGGATGGCATCACTGACTCGATGGACGTGAATCTGAGTGAACTCTGGGAGTTGGTGATGGACAGGGAGGCCTGGCGTGCTGCGATTCATGGGGTCGCAAAGAGTAGGAAACGACTGAGTGACTGAACTGAACTGAACTGAACTGAAAGTTGTCTTACAAACTCGCTTTGATTTTTTATTTGATTATTTCTCTGTTTTTAATTTTGGATAGTTTCTTTTACTGTCTTGCTTCTGTGCATGTCTGGTGATTTTAGATTGGATGCCTGACATTATGGATTTTACCTTTCTGATTGTGGATATTTTTGTATTCCTATACATGCAAAAATTCCTGTAATTATTTTTGAGCTTTGAGCCTTATAATAAATTTCTTGGCTCTTAGACTAATAGGTGGCTTGGATACATAGAACTGGTAAGAACTAGTGGTTGGGAAATACCAGGGGCTGTTTGATAATACAACTGCCTAGAAAGATTCCAAAGGAATTATGTTTGGGATGTTTATTTGTCTCATGCTGAAATGTAAATATAAGTATTAACGGGCCATTTAGTACACTGCAAGTTCCACAAGTGAATATAATTGGACAAATACTTTCTTTGAATTACTAAGATCCAGATCCTATTGTCTGACTCCATCACTTGCAACAATTGTTGCTGTTCAGTCGCTAAGTTGCGTCCTACTCTTTGTGGCCTCATGGACTGTAGTGGTCCAGAATTCATTGTCCTTCATTATTTCCTGGAGTTTGCTCAGATTCATGTCCATGAAGTCACTGATGCTATCTAACTCTCTCATCCTCTGCTGCCCTCTTCTATTTTTGCCTTCAATCTTTCCCAGCATCAGGGTCTTTTCCAATGAGTCAGTTCTTCACATCAAGTGGCCAAACCTTGGACTTTCAGGTTCAGCATCCGTCCTTCCAGTGAATATTCAAGGTTGATTTCTTTAGGATTGGCTGGTTTGATCTCCTTGCAGTCCCAGGGACCCTCAAGAGTCTTCTCCAACACAACAATTTGAAAGCATCAATTCTTCAGTGCTCAGCCTTCTTTACGGTCCAGCTCTCATATCTGTACATGACTAGTTTACACATTTAATATTTCTCTATAGTGTTATATTATCCCTTAAGCAAAATGATACAATTAAGTCTGATTCTCTGGATTATTAAGAAAATATGTAAATAAAGAAGAAGACTATAAATTACTTTGAAATATTAAAGTAAGTAATAAACCTATATCTTTCTTTTCCTATGGGTTTTGGTCTTTTTTCTTTTTTTAATTTAAATTTATTTATTTTTAATTGGAGGTTAATTACTTTACAATATTGTATTGGTTTTGCCATACATCAATCCAGAAGCCCCCCCCACCTCCCTCCCTGTACCATCCCTCTGTGTCATCCCAGTGCACCAGCCCTTCCCTGTACCATCCCTCTGTGTCATCCCAGTGCACCAGCCCCAAGCATCCAGTATCATGCTTCGAACCTAGACTGGCAATTCATTTCTTATATGATATTATGCATGTTTCAATGCCATTCTCCCAAATCATCCCCCCCTCGCCCTCTCCCACTGAGTCCAAAAGACTGTTCTATACATCTGTGTCTCTTTTGCTGTCTCGCATACAGCGTTATCGTTACCATCCTTCTAAATTCCATATATATGTGTTAGTATACTGTATTTGTGTTTTCCTTTCTGGCTTACTTCACTCTGTATAATAGGCTCCAGTTTCTTCGCAGTATTGCTGGACCTGTTTCTGATGGAAAGGTGGATCTGCCTTTCAATGTCTACTAAGATGCATTTAGTTCGCAACTCAGGGTAAAGACCAAGAAAAATTATGTTCAGCACTGTGATGTTTCAAAGTAGTACCAGAGTTAGCCTTCTGTTTTGCTTTTCACTCCCCTGCTCATACCCACAGGGGAGTGAATATTTACTATCTTACAATGAAGAGACTAATAGCTGTCCAGTTGAATAATAGTTTATAGTTGTATATACATGATTTTAGTCGAGTGAGGTAGACAACTTTGGGATTCAGGAAAAAAAAAAAAAAACTTTACATAAGCCCATTGGAAACAAGAAAAAAGAAAAAAAAAGAAAAGTGAAAAAAGAACTGTGTGTGAAGATGAAGTTCAATTTAAGCTGTAAACATAATAATAGAAAGGATTCAAGATTTGTTTATATTCTGTGAGCATCTAATATTATTTTCTTATATGGAATGTCTATCTTTGCTGACTTTCTTTGCAAGAGAAAATTATATTTCTTTAAAGTAATTAAATCAAGTTTTGTTTATGAGACTTCAAAAATTATACTTATTGGTCCATTTAAAATCATTGCCTGTTTAAAATGGCTTTACTTATGAAACATTCTGCTTTTCAGGATTCTCAGTTAATAACTGCAGACTCATTCTTTTGAAGAGACAGATCTGCTAATAACACTTTTGTGGTTCCTTCTTATTTGTAGGGACACATGTTCTGAAATGATCTAGGAGATTTTCCATGCCTTTCTAAAAGCAATATCTTCCTCATATGTTAGAATATTGAGTGATAACAGTGCTCTGAAGCATTAACTATCATATTATTCCTAGACTCAGTATTACCTATTTTTGTTCTAGTTATGGTAGTTTTTATAATATGTAATTCATTATATGTTATATAGTTTTCTTATTAAGGAATATCTGTTTTGATGGAACTATTAATTCTTTCACTCCCAGATGAATCATATTTAAAGACTCATGTGGCAATGTATTAACTTTCTGTAAAGAGCAGTTTATCAAAATTTTTATTGACTCTGATATAAAATATAATGGATTAATAAAACAACTTTGCACTGCTTCATAAAATAATGCCACAGTAATTTGTTAATAGTGAAAAGAAAATGTATGGGCTTTGAGGCAGAAACATTCTTAGTGGAATCATGAACCTGCCACTGTACATGTCAGCAGTTTTAAAACAGCATAGTTCAGACAGTCAAGTTTTCTGCTTGGTTTTTGGTGAGTCTGCCTGCCCTGAAATGAACCTGGTTTCTTTGAGCAGATCATGGGAGCAAATTATCCTGCATAAGACAGAAGGGGGATCACAGCACAAGCTGTATAATTTTCTCAAAGAGATTTTCTCCTGATGCAATACTTTTTGTTTTACACTCTCTTTACATTTGGAAATTTCACATTACAGTAAACATAGGGCAGTATAAAAGTAATTCACCCTCCATTGAACATTCTTTCCAAGCTAACACCATGAGCTATAATAAACATAATATTCTTTACCCATCAAAAATAAAATTTAAGGAAGAGTAGAAAATGAATGGAAGCCTGAATGAAAATTCATGGCAAATTCAAGGCAAATGAAAATTCATGATCTTTTGTTCACACAACTTTGATATCTGTCTATAGAGATTTATGATACAGAAAGAGAGATGAGAAATATGAAGAAATTACTCAAAGGGGAAAATGCAAAAGGAAAAGAGTAGAGAACTTTCTCTTTGGGTAACAGGGTAGAGGCAAGCAGCTGGAGCAGGAACCAAGAGAGCTGAGCACCGGGAGGAAGTGCTGGCCACGAATCTGATCTGGTAGCAGGCTTATCCAAGACAAACAGAACAGTCTCAGTCAGAGGCGGAATCCAAAGAACAGTCAAGAGAAAGACAAAGGTTCATGCTAAGAAGAAAATCAAGCATTAGAGCTAAAAAAGGAGACAAGGTAATTACGGGCTCCAAATGTGGGAAATTTCAGATCAAGTCAGGAAGCAGAATCCAAAGCAGATTGGAAGAAAGGTTCAGAACTGGGTGCTGGAAGCCTCCAAGAGAGTGGTGACTGCCTCATGTGGCAGCTTCTTAGAACTAGTTGCTTGGTATCTCTTGCCAGTTGACCCTCTAGTCCAGCCACCAGCTGTACTGAATTTATCTCTACGTTCGAAAGGGCCTCAGCAAGATTGTTGAAGTGAAACTGAGAAGGGGATAAGCAATATGAGAGGCAAACAATACTAGAGGAATTTGTTAGAGCATTACATGGCTTCTGTGTCTGTGTTGGTAGAATATGACATGATTGTTTGGGGAAGCCTGTGTTTATGCAGTGCCCTCAATCTGTTCTTGAATGTCTCCTAATATGAAGTCTTCAGCCTCCTTCACTGTGAAATTATGGGAACCTAAAACATGATGTAAAGGAAAGCTGGAATCTGATTTAAAAAAAAAAAAAAAGAAAAAAAAGAAAACCAACAAAGGATAAAGGATACTATAACACATTGCACGTCAACATCTTTTTGGTAATCACATTTCATTTCCTGAAGATTTTCATGTGATTGCCCCACAGAGAGGTGAGGGAAAATGGAAAGAAGGCTGACACTGCATGGGGGGATTTACCCTAGGAACTAGAGAAGTCTTCTAGCGGTGGACGTTAGGGTGAGGAGACTCATGCTCAAAAGAGGATGCGGCATGGCAGGAGTGAGAGGTGAGTTCTCCTAGCCGCCTCTGGGAGGAACATCTTTAGCACAGAAGAGGAGAGGGGCCAGTGGAAGCTCTCAGATAGGTTTGGGAAGCTATGTGAAGCTCAAGTGTAATGCCCTGCCTCCTCTTATGTGGCGACTGGAAGCCTTTAGAGAAGTCTCACATTTGGCATGGTCCCATGACCATGATGGCGAGAGGTGTCAAAGGAGTAGCTTTCCGGAAGGAGGCTCAGGTCGGTCTGGTAAATAGCACTGCAGGTGGCTAGTGCCCGGATGCACCATGGGAGAGATGCAGCAATTAGGGAGGGTAGCAAAGCACCAAGCATATCTCTGGGTCCAAATAAGCCATGATTCAGGGAAAGCAGACGTGCCTCGTAGCCAGAGGCTGTACTGTAAAGGACTATGTATTTTATTTTTAAAATATCATTTATCATTTATTCTTACCATGCCTTGGGTCATACGAGATCTTAGTTCCTCGACCAGAGTTTGAACCTGTGCTCCCTGCTTTGGGAATTACTGTTGTTGTTATTTAGCTGCTAAATCGCATCTGACTTTTTTTTTTTTATATACACTTTTTTTCTTTTTTAAATATAAATCTATTTATTTTAATTAGAGGTTAATTACTTTACAATATTGTATTGATTTTGCCATACATCAACATGAATCCGCTACAGGTATACACGTGTTCCCCATCCCTCTGGGTCATCCCAGTGCACCAGCCCCAAGCATCCAGTATCATGCATTGAACCTCACGTGTATCCCAATGTTCATCACAACACTGTTTATAATAGCCAGGACATGGAAACAACCTAGATGTCCATCAGCAGATGAATGGATAAGAAAGCTGTGGTACATATACACAATGGAGTATTACTCAGCCATTAAAAAGAATACATTTGAATCAGTTCTAATGAGGTGGATGAAACTGGAGCCTATTATACAGTGTGAAGTAAGCCAGAAAGAAAAACACCAATACAGTATACTAGCATCTGACTCTTTTGCAATCCCATGGATGTAACCCACTAGGCTCCTCTGTTCATCGGATTCTCCAGGCAAGAATACTGGAGTTGGTTGCCATTTCCTTCTCCAGGGAATCTTGCCAACCTAGAGAGTGAGCCCATGTCTCCAGCATTGACAGGTGCGTTCTAACCACTGCACCACCAGGGAATGAAACTCTTAATCACTAGACTTCCAGGGAAATCCCAGGACCATTTACTTTAGTGTGGATGCCATCCATAGAATGCTCTGTCTGGCTCCTCTCGAGAGAACTGACTAACACAGGCAACCAAGACCTACAAGTGGACTCCTCACAATATTTTGGGAAGGTAGAAGGAACCCAAGCACATTTTTAAGAGGAGAAAAACAGCCTTAATGTGAACCTTCAGTTACACAGCATTTTCAAAAGTGAATATTGTAAGGCAAACAAGATAGAGTTACCACTAAGCAACAATCTCCCATGGCGGAGAAATGCATTTATATTTGCTTTTTAAAAAAGCACTTTCTTGAGTGCCTAATGAAGCCGTATGTGTAAAATATGCATAAGGAGGACAAGAAAAGAGATTTAAGGTCAAAGCTCAAAATAAAATGTTGTTTGTTTAATAGCTTTTCTGTTATAGTAAGCAGAAGCAAACACAAGTTTCTCTCTTCTATCTCAGGTGTATTTACTAAATACATTTGTCAGAAATTAAAGTTTATGCATAATTTACATTTTCATTTTCATTCTTTATCTCTCTTTTCTCTTTTGCTTGCCCGTCGCTGCCCTCCTCCCACACAATCTCCATCCCTACTCTTCTTTTGAACAATAGTAGGATGCCTTAATCTGTGTATTTTTTTTCCCACCACATTAACAGCTACAAATAGGGCAAACCTGCTCTTCTAGTGGAATTCAAAACCACTGAAGCATCTGTCCACAACTTGATGCTCAGGAAGAGATTGCCCAGTGTGACAAAATAGCAAAACACTAGAATCAGAGATATTGAGACCCTCCAACCCCTTGGAAGTGTGTGACTATTTCCCAGTCATTTAAGCCCTCATCCTCAATTTTCCCATCTCTAAAGTGGGGGCAATGACAGCACCTTTCTTACAAGACTCTTATTTGCATCATCTTAAATATTCCTCTTAAACATGCCTCACTGATAGAAACAAGATGATAATCACGCACGATGCAGTCACTGGAGCAAACATCAGTTGTATTCAATGGATGGTTGGAAACTGAATCGCAAAAAGACAGATATGGTTTAAAGAATAAAAACAGACCACAATCTTAAAACTGAGGCACTTTCCCAAAGTAATCTCTGGTGATGACAGGCTATAAAACCTTGTAACTTATTCAGGGAAAGTCTATGCCAAATTGTTGTGTTTCTCACTGTATTTGCTGTAATTTGCTCTTCATGTCAGTCTGAGGGACAACTTGCTCTGTGGTTGGATGTGTGATTATAATATTTTATGAGTGATATTTAGCTGTAGCATTTATATTAGTCAAAAGTTATCCTTCAAAACTAAGTTGTTACAATCAAATGAACAGTTCACCTCTAACATGATAGCAGGGCAGGAAACAAAGACACTGGAAAATTAAGGGCCTGGAGTCATTATTTTGACGCAGGGTGTTATGAGATAGGTAAATGGGTTTCACAATATCTGTGAGGGAAAACTGAACAAAAATGTGAGAGGATTTGTGTAGCTAGTGAAACAAACATCCCTTCAGGCTTTGTTTTGTTGATTTCATTAAAGATGACCAAGATTCAAGGCAGAAATAATTACACAGACAGTAGTTCATAATATTGTAAAGTGCATAGATAGACACAGAAAAGCGCATAAATATCCAAACAGTGTATGCAGACTATCTGCAAAGGAGATTTTTGATGAAGCACTTGTATGCAAAATAGTCAAAGAACTCTTAAAACTCAACAAAAAGAAAGCAAACAAACTCAATTAGAAAGTGGATAAAAGACCTGAATGAAGATTTCATAAAAGAAGATTATACAAAAGATGGCATATAAACATTTGAAATGATATTCGTCATTTGTCATTAAGGAATTAAAACCACACTGTGATACCAAGACATTCTGATAGAATGGGTAAAATGTGAAAACTGACAACACCAACTGTTCACTGAGATGTGAAACAATGGGAACCTGCATATATTGCTGGAGATAATTCAAAATGGCACAGCCACTCTGATAGATAATTCAGCAGTTTCTCACAAAGCTAAATATTGCCTTACTACACAATCTAGTGATTGTAGTTTCCATGTTTATTGAATTTATTTGAAAACTTAATGTCCTCATAAGTACCTGCACGTGAATATTTACAGCAGCTTTATTCATCAAGAACTGATTGCAAACAAGATATCCTTCTCTAACTGAATGGATAAACAAACAGTTGTTCATCCATACAATGGAATGTTGCTTAATGACAAAAAAAAAAAAAGAACTACCAAGCCATTAAATAGATGAATCTTAAATGCATATTAAGTAAAAGAAACCAGCCAGAAAACTCTAAAAACGGAGTGATTTTGATTATATGACATTCTGAAAAAAGCAAAACTATAGAGGCAGTAAAAAGATCAGTGTTTGTTTGCGAGTGGTTTGATTGAGGCCTGGTAGGAAGCTTGAAGAAATGAGGCAGAGGACATTTTAAATCTGGTGAAGCTATTCTTTACGATACTATAACAGTAAATATGACACATTAAGCACTTCTTGAAACTCATAGAACTTTACAGAACAAAGAGTAAATCTTAATGACTGTGAATTGAAAAAAAATCACTCAGGAATTTGAGGGATCCCAAAATAGAATGCAAAGGCAAACGTATTAAAAGTACATGTAAGTAACTCATTGTATGGGGTGGAAGGATATGGTACCAACCTAAGTAACTGAAAATAAGTGGAGTCTAAAGCTGAAAACAAGAAGAGGTGTATATAAGCACTGTATTCCAGTTAATAAAATCATTTCCTCCTGGGGTACAAATTAATAATTCTGAAAGTGAATTCTATATACATGTTGTGGGCTTGAACAATTAATAAATGGATGACAGATGGTGGAAGCTAGTTTTCTCTCTATGGAGTAGGCGGTTACAGACAGACAGGGAAGTAAGCAAGACTGATACATAAGTTAATGGATTAGAACTGGATACATCAGTATGAACGTATGTTTAGCTTAACACAGATACAGCTGGTTATGTATAGAAATATTTATTGATATTTATGTACATATCTTTTAGTGTCTAGAAACAATGGAACCCCAGCAGCAATGGGCACACTTAGTGCCCAAACTTTGGTTTCTAATATCATTGTCTAATAAAATGAACCAGAATTCCCTGGAAAAATGGAAGATTCTAAGACTGGGGCAAAAAAAATATACATGATGAGCCTCCAACAGCTTTTATTGTTGGAAAATAAGAAAGTACCTAAATAAACAAAGTGCAAAACCAGCCAATCAACCAAAAAAGCAAACAAATGAAAAAAACACAGTGATAAGGATAGATGAAAGGAATATAGAAACCAGTCGAAAGAGCTGCACCCAAGCTGAAAGACTTTGAGCAAGAAAGTAAATCAATTAGAACTGGATTGTAACCTAGTGAAACAAATAAGTCCATATTGACATAAATAAATGACTACATAAATAAGTAGACAACAACAGCAAACCTCTTATACAGAGAATCTCAAATAGTTTATGTAAATATCCACTCATAAGGAGCCGGAGCTTAAATCCTGACTCCTAAGTGTGGCCTTTCTTCCAAAGAGTATGGTAAGGAGAGGAGGGGGAAAAAAAGGGTAAGTTTACAGTGTCTACATCTGACAAACATCGAATCTACAATGTCTGCCTATACAAAGGCACATTGCCTCGAGAAAGCTGATCAAGGTTAGCAACAACTGGATGTCATGTTAGTAGACCATACCCTTGACATGGGATGAGAATAGATTTACCCCTGTGATCTTTCTCTCCCAAATATATTACGCCAGTCTAGTCATTAGAAAACGTTGAATTCCAATTAAGGGGCACTCTATAAATTACTTAACCAATATATATCTAAATTGTCAAGATCATAAAAAATTCTGAGAAACTGTTACAATCAAGAGGAGCTTAAGGAGACATGACTCTTGAATGTAATGTGGGGTCCTGGGTGGGACTCTGGAGCAGAGAAAAGATATAGAGAAAAACTGAAAAAAAAAAAAAAAAGAATAAAGTATCAATCATAGTTCATAATAATCTATCAACATTGGTTTTCAAACTATGACAAATATATCATAGTAACGTAAGATGTTAACAACGGATAACAGGAACTCTACTACCTTACATTTTTATGTAAATCTAACACTAAAAAATCTGTTAAAAATTCTAATTCTAATATGTTATCTGTTGATGGTTTCTGGCTCTCTGTATACACAATAATGCTCACAATAAATAACAGTAATTTTACTTCTTCACTTATAATTTTTATTCTTTTTATTCGCTTATTATTAAGGACCTCCAGGACAATTTTAAATGAAGCAGGACTTTCCAGTCCCACTGGGAATGTTTTCAACATTTCACGTAAATAACATTTCAACATTTCACTTAAATATTACTACATTTAAGGTACATTGTGATTTGTTCAAATTTTCTGTTAAGTGAGAGTTGAAGTTTTGGTGGTCGGGAACAATAATCAAAGTTACCATCTTTGACTCAATACTGGGTAAGGACACCATACTAGACCCTTTACCTAGGTCTTTCTGAATCCACACAATCACAAGGCAAGTAATTTTACAAATGTTTAACCAGGAAAGTAGGTCTCAGGGAGGCTAAGCAATTTGCTTCGTGTCACAAAACTTGTCTAGCAGAGATAAATTCCATCCAAAAGAGCACATACTTGTAACGAGGGACTGAAAGGAAGTTAAAAAGTCTAGAGGCACTTATTTGTCAAAGAAGGCAGTTTAAGAGTTTGAAAATGAAGGCACGGAAGGAAATTGAGACGGAGTCTGGAATCTGAAGAGGACCTGAGGAGGAGTCCACAGGGAGGGAACTGGTGACTCAAAGGGGCTTTTTTAGGAACAATTTGTGGATGTAACATAGCACAGATCAGAATTAAGAGCTAGAGGGCAGAAAACGGAACGACGAAACTACCAGACTCAGAATTGGAAAACAGCGCTGGGGCTTCAGGTGCGGCCCCCTGCTCTGACTCAGACGTGCAGACCTTGCCGCCGCAAACACAGTCATGAAGGAAACAAGCACGCAGTCAGTCACACTCGGTTTCCGGATCTGTGTCCAGCACCTAAAGCTAAGCGGTTATGCAAACGATTTACTCTCTCTGAGTCTCAGTTACCTGATTTGCATAAGGGAGAAAAGCCGTTATGGGAACCTCCCAGTGTTATTGAGAGGGTTAAATAAGGTCCTGTGTGTGTAATGCACGTGGCAACGGCAGTCTTCTATAAAGACTGCCCAGAGGAGTGAGTAGTGGAAGAGATTCAAGGACTCTGATGGAGAGAGGTCTTCTGAGGAAGGGGAACTGGGATGCATAAGGAGCAACCTTTTTCAGTATTGGGTGCACATTGGAACCACAAGAGGGGCTTTAGGGAAAAAGTTGATGCCTAGCTCCAACCCTCAGGGGGTTGTGACTGGATTGAAGTGCAGACTGGCTATAGAGAAAAACCTTATTCCCATTTCACCCTCTTCCGCCGCTTCTATTCCATCTGCTCATAAAGTCAGCTCCAATTCGTGTCTGCGGCTCTCACCTCCTCATTCCTACTCAGCCAGGTGATGCCAGGTAACCCAGATATGGCCGATCTCGTCTTCCTCTGTCACGGGTGGATATTTAACCTTGTCAGGCAAATGAGACATCATGAGACTCACTGAAGCCTTTCAAAGGCAGATACTCTAACTCAGGGATCCCCACCCTCCAGGGTCTAGTGCCTGATGATCTGAGGTGGAGCTGATGTCATAACACTAGAAATAAAGTGCACAATGAAGGCAAGATGCTTGAATCATCCTGAATCCATCCCCTTCCTGGTTCATGGAAAAACTGTCCCTGGTGTCTAAAAGGTTGGGGACACCTTGCTGGATTTGAAGCTGAGCGGGGTCAAGTTTCGTAGGTACAGCAATTGCCTTTCCACCCTGAGTGAGAAGCGAAGAGATGAAGACAAACCTAGTTCAGAACTGCTAGGCCTGCAGCCGCTCTAACTCCTGTGTGTGTGTGAGTCGCTTAGTTATGTCCGGCTCTTTGTGACTCGCCCACCAGGCTCTTGTGTCCTTGGAGTTATCCAGTCAAGAATACTGGAGTGGGTTGCCATTACCTTCTCCAACTCTAACTCCTACACTTTAATAATAATGATTTAAAAAATTGGAGTAAAATTGCTTTACAATTTTGTGTTGGTTTCTGCTGTGAAATGAAGTGACTCAACTGTATGTGTGCATATACCCCTCCCTCTTGGACTTCCCTCCCAGCACCCCATCCCACCTCTCTAGGTCATCACAGGGCACTGAGTTCCCTGTATTATATGGAAGATTCCCATTAGCTATCTATTTTACACACGGTAGGGTATATATGTCAATCCCAACCTCCCAATTCAGAATTGTGCTAGTATTTTTCCTTCTTTGCTTCAGGTAGTTTGAATCAAGGATTTTTTTTTTTTTTTTTTTTTTTTTACTTTACGGAGAAAAAAGGAGACTTGACTCTTGACTCATATATTCCCTTCCTTTCCATTCCCAAATCTCCACATTCTTTACCTACAGGTGAGCCTGGCTATGATTCCTTGTAATAATGCTGCTCAAATAATTTAGCAAGCATTTTCTTTAAAGGACTACTCTGGGTTAAGCATGAAATTTAATTAACTCATTAAAATCTAAAATGCGTTCTCTCTAGGCTGCTGGCTGCAAACCAGAAGCCTGGGTAATGAAGCCACTCCAATATATCTCCACTCTCCCCCTCCTTTCGGGTTATATTGGAAAAATCAGATTTTTGAAGCTGAAGTGGGAGCTTCAGCAAAACTTATATTTCATATAAGAAAGGTGCCTTAAATGTAAGTTCGCTGTCTGGATGGTTCTGAAACATTTAGTTTCTATTTGGTCTTTAGCCACAGTAGTAGGAAAATAGCTTGGCTAATGTTTCTCAGCACATTCTCTCAAGGGCAAGGATTTGCACCATGAGTTTTTCTCAGGTCTGATGACTAAGTCTCCCACTTCATTTATTACTCAGGCACTATCTGTTCTCTGGAGGCAGCATAGAATAGAAAGGGAACACTTGGTAGAGAGGACTTGGGTGGTGCGTGTGTGTCTCTTCCCTGAAGCTGTATTTTGTCACATAAACCTAGAGAAAGGACAGCGACTAAAGAGCTTCTCAGTGTTGAACTGCAAAAGATAAGGGAGGGCACCAGGAATGGTCAGAGGCCCGAAGAGTGTACTTCCGCTCTGTCCACTAGCACTCATGGAAAGGGATGTCAGCTCTGTCCTGCTCTAAATTCACAGGGAAATGATCTCTTTTCATTTTGCAATGGCAATTGCAGATTTTGTTGGAAAAATTAGCCACTAGAGGGTCCCTCTGTTCAAAGTCATGGCATATAATGTTGAAGGATTTGCAAACAGGAAAAAAAAAGAGAGAGAGGGAGGAAGGGAGAGAACTGAAAATAGGAATAAAAATGAAACAGAATGTAAGGTAGTGGGATTGCTTCAGCTCATTGCCGTCCTCATTCTACTACAAGCTGTTTGTCATGTACCTCAAATAAAATTGCTTTTTGAAGAAGGAAATGATCTTGCTGCAAAATGCACTATAAAGTATAGATAATTATTGATTCTTACTGGTTAATGTACTTAACATCAGAGCTAAAGATTGCTTGAGGGCACATCCTTTTTTTTTAATTTATTTTAATTTATTTATTTATTTTTTTTTTACAATACTGTATTGGTTTTGCCATACATTGACATGAATCCACCACGGGTATACATGCGATCCCAAACATGAACTCCCCTCCCACCTCCCTCCCCACAACATCCCTCTGGGTCATCCCCATGCTCCAGCCACAAGCATGCTGTATCCTGCATTGGACATAGACTGGTAATTTGATTCTTACATGATAGTATACATGTTTCAATGCCATTCTTCCAAATCATCCCACCCTCTCCCTCTCCCTCTGAGTCCAAAAGGCCGCTCTACACATCTGTGTCTTTTTTGCTGTCTTGCATACAGGGTCATCGTTGCCATCTTTCTAAATTCCATATATATGTGTTAGCACATCCTTTAAAACCATCTCCACCCCCCATGGGATAGCTAAATAGCTAAATTGAAAATTGAAAAAAAAATAGCTAAATTGAAAAAAAATGAAAATATTGTTTTATTAAAAAAATTGTATTTTGTTTTTCAGATGACCAGAAGATATTTCTCATAAATATTTGGTTTTTGTCTGAAGTTTCCACCTCTCAGCTCCCCACATCCCTGGGGACACCCTAAGGGATGAGCGCCTTCGAGGTGTCTTTTTGATAGGTTAATGAGGTGACTTCAGGACCTCACCTGAGAACAGGGGTGGTTACCTGGAGACCTGACCATGTGATTAGAGCATTGTGACTTTCAGTACCACCCACCTGACCTCTGGAGAAGAGCAAGGGGCTGGAGGTTGAACCAGTTGTCAATGACCAAGAGTGCAGGCAATCACGTTGGAGTAATGAAGCCTCCGTAAAACTCTAAAGGCTCCAGGCTGGTGACCGTGTGGAGGTATTGGGTGGGTGGCACCCTCAGAGGACTGGAAAGCCCTGTGCCCCTGCCCATTCCTTGCCCTCCACATCTCTCCCGTCTGGGTGCTCCAGAGTTACCCCCTTCTATCCTAAACCTGTGATCTAGTAAGCTGTGTTTTCCTCAAAGTTCTGTGAGCTACTCTAGCAAATTAATTGAACCCAAAGAGGAGTCCTGGAGACCTCTAATTTACAGCCAGTTGATCAGAAGCACAGGTAGTAAGTAACAGAGGGAAACTGGTTTTGACCTGAGGTGTTAGGCTTCAGTTCAGTTCAGTTCAGTTGCTCAGTCGTGTCCGACTCTTTGCGACCCCATGAACCGCAGCACGCCAGGCCTCCCTGTCCATTACCAACTCCTGGAGTCCATCCAAACCCATGTCCATTGAGTTGGTGATGCCATCCAGCCTCTGTCATCCCCTTCTCTTTCTGCCCTCAATCTTTCCCAGCATCAGGGTCTTTTCAAATGAGTCAGCTCTTTGCATCAGGTGGCCAAAGTACTGGAGTTTCAGCTTTAGTATCAGTCCTTCCAATGAACACCCAGGACTGATCTCCTTTAGAATGGACTGGTTGGATCTCCTTGCAGTCCCAGCGACTCTCAAGAGTCTTATCCAACACCACAGTTCAAAAGCATCAATTCTTTGGCTCTCAGCTTTCTTTATATTCCAACTCTCACATCCATACATGACCACTGAAAAAACCTTAGCCTTGACTAGATGGACCTTTGTAGACAAAGTAATGTCTCTGCTTTCTAATATGCTGTCTAGGTTGGTCATAACTTTCCTTCCAAGGAGTAAGCGTCTTTTAATTTCATGGCTGCAGTCACCATCTGCAGTGATTTTGGAGCCCCCAAAATAAAGTCAGCCACTGTTTCCTCATCTATTTGCCATGAAATGAAGGGATCAAATGCCATGATCTAATTCAGAACATTTATGAATTTCTTTTGCCATGGAATGGACTGTACTCAAATAACACTTTTCCTAAATGTCTGGGTGTTTCTACCTGGGTGTGGTCCAAAGGTTCTGTCTTCCTCAGTTTGGAAGTGGCAGCTGATGGACAGTCAGTGAGGTCAGATCTTAAATGTTTCCCATTCTCACTTAGAAACGTGAGGGTTCCAGACTGTTGTTAGCAAAACCCTGAAACTGGAGCCTTTCTCAGCATTGTACGTCTAAAGCGCTTGAGGTCCATTTTTATTTCTGCTGACAGTGGAAATGTATTTTCAGGCTGCCAGGGATAGTGAATCAGATTGGAATAATTGTTCTTGCATGGACAAACTGATTAAGCTGGGAAAGATTTCATGACTGCTGTTTATGTACTTTTGTTCATATTGTTTTTTTGTCCCTGTCAGTAATGTTCTGAAGTCTGCTTATTTCATATATTAATCAAACTTTTACTTCCATTAGAATCTTAGAACATCTTAAATGTATTTAGATGATGACTGATTCTTCTGAGCTAGAATCATCTTATCATCTTAATATCCATTATTTTCAGTTATTATTATTATAATATAAACTACTATTAACTCATTTATGGAGATGTCTACCGTGCCTATAAGAAGTGGAGAGCTAAGATTTAAAACCATGTCTTCCTGACTTTTGTACACAAAATCATTTACCCATGTATTAAGATATCGAGTGTTTAAAAGGGAAGACTGCATTTTTCAGAGAGTTCCCCACTGGCTTTGATTGGTCCCTGCATGTGACTCCATTAAACAGTTCTCATGTTAAGTTATATGTCTTTGCTTCCCTGACCCTGTTCTCCATGGAAAAGGAAGAAACCTTGAGGGAGAAAATCTTGTCTTGTTCATCTTTATATCTCCTGAATCCAATGTAGTAAGGCAAGATTTTAGACAATTATTCCTTCTTTCCTCCATTCATCCTTCCAATCAATCATTTATTATATTTCAAACTCACAATGAAGTTCCACTATGTCCCAAGGAACCTAGTTTTTAGGTATATAAAAATGAGTATAGTAATAATCTCTGCCCCTAAAGTCACTGGCCTGTGGTGGGTCACTTACATTAAAACAAGCCTTAAATAATCTAAAAAAGAGTACACATATGTATATGTATAACAGATTCACTTTGCTGTACCCCTGAAACTAACGCAACAATGTACATCAACTTCACTCCAATAAAAATGAAAACAAAGCACATCATTTTGAACACAGTGATAGAAATGCCTAGACTATTCTTCCCAGAGGTTGAATTTCAAGCTCCTCTTGCACTTTATAACAAAAATTGTAAAATGGCAAGTCAGGACTTGCAATAAACACTGTTTAAGTAATTTCACATTACACATAAAAAACAATGAAAAATAGTTTTGCTACTTGCAAATATTAAGACAATTTCTAAAATATGGAGAGATTACTATAGGCTGAGCCTACTTGGAAAAGACCCTGATGCTGGGAAAGATTGAAGGCAGGAGGAGAAGGGGATGGCAGAGGATGAGATGGTTGGATGGCATCACTGACTCGATGGACATGAGTTTGAGCAAGCTCTGGGAGTTGGTGATGGACAGGGAAGCCTGGCGTGCTGCAGTCCATGGGGTCACAAAGAGTCGGACACGACTGAATGACTGAACTGAACTGAACTGAGACTACTTAGGAGAGAACTAGACAGTTCCATTAAGTATGTGTGCCATTTAAGCAGAGGAGCTATGAGACAACCAGCAGGGTTCACTAAGGGAATATGTGTAAGAGAATCTCAGTGATCCCTGTAGAAGAATTGTCCTGAGCATGAGCCACAGGAGGCCACATTGGGAAAATAGTATCTTCCTCTTGTCAGCCTCTCAGGATTAGGGAGTATGTGTGCTCTCCACAAGAAGGAAATTATGGAACTGCAACCCAAAGAAGGCCTGCTGTGGGAAGATTGGTCTTAGAGGAAGGCAAAGAAACTTGGGACGCCTGAGAGGACCATTCATTTTCTTTTGTTTTAAATTTTATTCATTTGTTTTTGTTCACTTACGTATTTATTTTCGGCTGTGCTGGGTCTCTGTTGCTGCACGCAGGCTTTCTCTAGCTGCTGCAGGTCGGGGTTCCTCTTGGTTGCAGCTCATGGACTTCTCCTCGCAGTGGCTTCTCTGGTTGTGCAGCGTGGGGATCGGGCATCCTGCCTATTTCATTAGTGACAAATTGCCCAAGGACACTTGAGGGTCATTCAGAGCTTCAGGTGGTAGAGATGATTATCAATCAGGATCATCCTGAAGGCTGGCAAAAATGTGTTTTGAATATAATTTTGTGATGGAGAAAATGCTCTGAATGCATTCTTAAATGCCATTTTGCTTTCTGAATCTGATAGTGATCTTTATGTATTCTGAGATATTTTGGGGATGAGAGTCATCCCATTACAAGTATATCCATGTTTCATATGTGAGGCAATATTACTGCAGCAAGAAATTCAGTCGGAATGAAAGGAAGGAGCTCAGATTTGTGTTGCCTGTGGAACGTTGTAGATTTACAGAAGGGTTAGTAACCAGATGCCCATCTGTAAAGAGTTTGCCAAAACCCCTTTCCTATGGAACAGAGACCAAGAATAGTAACAAAGACAGCATGCAGGCATGCTAACATGCATGCTAAGTCACTTCATTCATGTCCAACTCTTTGCAACCCTTTGGGCCATAGCCAGCAAGGCTCCTCTGCCCATGGGATTCTCCAGGCACGGATACTGGAGTGGGTTGCCATGTCCTTCTCCAGGGAATCTTCTGGGAGTTTCTTAAGTCTCCTTCAATGGCAGGCAAGTTCTTTACATGAGCACCACCTGGGAAGCTCCAGAAAGAAAGCATACAGACATTTAAATCCACACTACCTCAGTCTTCTCACTAAACTGACTTTACCCATATTCCTCGAGTCTGACTAGTTTATTTCTTGACCATTTATTTATTAAAAAAAAAAAAACAAAAAAACAATGTGTCAAGGAAAGAATTACCTGAAACCAGCCAGATCTATTTCTTATTTCACAGAAATAATGCCATCAGGAGGCAGGTCCAGCAGTTTTTCTACTTCATACTTTTCTGAGTTTCTCTCTTTTCAAGAAAACAGTCTGAGCTTTTGGGTGAAGAGTAGTGAACACAGAAAACAAGCCTTGAAACAAGTAACAAGGCTGAAATTATTTATTTTTAAAAGACATCTTCCAAATTGGTCTTGATATGAGTTCTATTAACTGGTATGATGGCTGGCTGGGGTGGCAAATCAAGACATATGACAGAAGACTAGGTCACGGGTCCTTTTTTTACAACTTCATTAATGATCGAAAAGGAGCAAACAGCACATTAAATTTGGATGATATTAATTCAATAGCTTTTGAAAGCTCTAGCGAGGTCAGAGAAAGACTTTTTAAAAAAGGATTGTAAAACCTGGAGTTAATGAAAAAGACTTCCCAGAGCTTGAGAACAGGTAACACTCAGAACCAATACTTAATGCAAGGAGTAGCCTGTTAATGAGAAGCACTAAATCATTCTTCAGATGTATAATGGGAAGAAAAACTAATGGAACTTGCAGGATGGCCCAAAGGTGAAAAGATAAAGAGAATTAGCATATTGTGTCTAATGCATGGATGTAAGAATGTGGGCATTTATACGTAAAGATACCACCCACGTATACTCTTCCACAATTCAATCACCACTAGTAAAGACCAGAGAAATATTTGGGTCAGTCATACCTAATACCTAGCCTTAAATTCCCAGTTTGCTTCCAAAGCAGCAAGAACTATACCAGGTCTTCTAAAGACTTATGAGCCAGTGACACAAGCTGGTATTCTGTTTACTGGTAATGCAGCCATTAATAAAACAGGAGAAATCCTGTCCTTACAGAACCTATGTTCTAGTGGATGGAGACATAAATAAATGAGTGAGAAAATTTATGAAAACAAAAAAAAAGAACAGTTAAGAAAAAAATTTAATAATAAAATGAATGTATACTTTGAAAACTTTGGGAATTCTATACTAAACTACATTTGTACTAAGCCTTATAGATACAAAAGTTAAAATTACAAACTTACAATCTCTTTAAGTGTTTATGTATATGACAAATCATGGGCTTTCCTGGTGGCTCGGATGGTAAAGAATCTGTCTGCAAGGCAGAACACGTGGGTTCGATCCCTGGATTGGGAAGATCTCCTGGAGAAGGGAATGGCCACCTACGCCAGCATTCTTGCCTGGAGAATTCCATGGACAGAGGAGCCTGGTGCAAATCAAAACCATGATGAGGTACCATTTCACGTTAGTCAGAATGGCTGCAATCCAAAAGTCTACAAGCAATAAATGCTGGAGAGGATGTGGAGACAAGGGAACCCTCTTACACTGTTGGTGGGAATGCAACCTAGTACAGCCACTGTGGAGAACAGTGTGGAGATTCCTTAAAAAACTGGAAATAGAACTGCCTTATGACCAGCAATCCCACTGCTGGGCATACACACCAAGGAAATCAGAATTGATAGAGACACATGTGCCCCAGTGTTTATCACAGCACTGTTTATAATAGCCAGGGCATGGAAGCAACCTAGATGTCCATCAGCAGATGAATGGATAAGAAAGCTGTGGTACATATACACAGTGGAGTATTCAGTTCAGTTCAGTTCAGTCTCTCAGTCATGTCTGACTCTTTGAGACCCCATGAATCGCAGCACACCAGGCCTCCCTGTCCATCACCAACTCCCAGAATTCACTCAGACTCATGTCCATCGAGTCAGTGATGCCATCCAGCCATCTCATCCTCTGTCGTCCCCTTCTCCCCCTGCCCACAATCCCTCCCAGCATCAGAGTCTTTTCCAATGAGTCAACTCTTCGCATGAGGTGGCCAAAGTACTGGAGTCAGTCATTAAAAAGAATACACTTGAACCAGTTCTAATGAGGTGGGTGAAACTGGAGCCTATTATACAGAGTGAAGTAAGCCAGAAAGAAAAACACCAATACAGTATACTAACACATATATATGGAATTTAGAAAGATGGTAACCATAACCCTGTATGCTAGACAGCAAAAGAGACACAGATGTATAGAACAGTCTTTTGGACTCGGTGGGAGAGGGCGAGGGTGGGATGATTTGGGAGAATGGCATTGAAACATGTATAATATCATATATGAAATGAATCGCCAGTCCAGGTTTGATGCATGATACTGGATGCTTGGGGCTGGTGCACTGGGACAACCCAGAGGGATGGTAAGGGAGTGAAGAGGGAGAGGGGTTCAGGATGGGGAACATGTGTATACCTGTGGCGGATTCATGTTGATGTATGGCAAAACCAATACAATATTGTAAAGTAATTAACTTCCAATTAAAATAAATAAATTTATATTTAAAAAGTAAAAAGAAAAAATAATAAAAGAGGTAATACTTAAGCTGATTCAGCTAATGGGTTTCCCAGGTGGAGCTAGTAGTCAAGAAACTGCCTGTCAGTTCATGGGACTTAAAGAGATGAGGATTCAATTCCTGGGTCTGGAAGAGCTCCTGGAGTAGGGAAATGGAAACTTACTCAATACTCTTGCCTGGAGTATTTCGTGGACAGAGGAGTCTGGTGAGCTATAGTACATGCGGCCACAAAGAGTTGGGCATGACTGAGCACTTTCCAGATGCTTCTCAAATATTTAGCTGATACCTGACGATGTTAGCCATGAACTATGAATAGGATTAAGGGTTGGAGAATGGAGCTGAATGAGTTCTCATCTGCTAAAGCTCTAGGAAGTCAAGATCTTGGTATGTTCAAGCTGGCTGGAAACTAAACGTTAAAGAAACTAAAATCATGGCATTTGGTCCCATCATTTCAAGGCAAACAGAAAGGGGATATGTGGAAGCAGTGACAGATTTTATTTTCTTGGGCTCCAAAATCACTGTAGATGGTAACTTCAGCCATTAAATTAAAAGACACTTGCTCCTTGGAAGGAAAGCTATGAAAAACCTAGATAGAGTATTAAAAATCAGAGAGATCACTTTGCTGACAAAGGTCTGTGTAGTCAAATCTGTGATTTTTCCAGTAGCCATGTACAGATGTGAGAGAGGGTCTATAAAAAATGCTGAGCACTAAAGAATTGATGCTTTGAACTGTGGTGCTGGAGAAGACTCTTGTGAGTCCGTTATACTCCAAGGAGATCAAACCAGTTAATCCTAAGGGAAATGAACCCTGAGTATTCATTGCAAGGACTGATGCTGAAGCTGAAGCTCCAACACTTTGGCTACCTGATGACAGGAACTTACTCATTGGGAAAAACCCTGATGCTGGGAAAGATTGACGGCAAGAGGAGAAGGGGATGACAGAGGATGAGATGGCTGGATGGCATCACCAATTTGATGGACATGAATTTGAGTAAACTCCGGGAGTCGGTGATGGACAGGGAAGCCTGGCGTGCTGCAGTCCATGGGGTCACAAAGAATCAGACATGACTTAGTGTCTGAACAACAACATGTTCAGGAGACTGAAGGCCAGAATGTTTGGAGAAGCAACAGGTGAGGCTACATTAGGGATCAGAAGTGCCAGAGAGCAATTTTAACTAAAACAGGCTATAGAAATACATTGCAAATTTATAAATAAGGGATTTCATGCCATTTCATAATGCATATCTTTTCTCTCTCTCTCTCTTTTTTTTTTTTTAAATCTTTTCTCTCTTGAAGCTTGCATAGTTGGTGCTACAATATTTGCTGTCTTCCTTTTTCCAAGTGATAAGCTACTTTTGTCCTAAGGCCTGGTCATTACTTACCAGGTCTTTTTCTATTCTATAGGAAATAGATGTGTATGAAATAGTTGCTGAATTGAAACAACAAATTTACTTATTTTTCTCAGCTCTATCCTTTGTTTGATTGTATATTTTATCTTGTGCTACAAAACAGATCTTCCCAAAATTTAGTGCCTAAGTCAACAGTCAGTTCAGTTCAGTCACTTAGTCATGTCTGACTCTTTGTGGCCCCATGGACTACAGCCTGCCAGGCTTCTCTGTCCATCATCGAATCCCAGAGCTTGCGCAAACTCATGTCCATTGAATTGGTGATGCCATCCAACTGTCTCATCCTCTGTCCTCCCCTTCTCCTCCTGCCTTCAATCCTTCCCAACATTAGGGTCTTTTTAATGAGTCAGTTTTCACATCAGGTGGCCAAAGTATTGGAGCTATCAGTCCTTCCAATGAACATTTAGGACTGATCTCCTTTATGATGGACCGGTTTGATCTCCTCGCAGCCTAAGGGACTCTCTCAAGAGTCTTCTAAAACATCACAGTTCAAAAGCATCAATTCTTTGGTGCTCAACGTTCTTTATAGTTCAATTCTCACATCCCAGGAGCAAGCATCTTTTATTTCATGGCTGCAGTCACCATCTGCAGCGATTTGGGAACCAAGAAAATACAGTCTGTCACTGTTTCCATTGTTTCTCCATCTATTTGCCATGAAGTGATAATCATTTATCATTTCCCACAGTTTCCGTGGATCAGGATTTCAGTAGCAGCTCGTCTGAGAAATTCTGGCATGGAGTCTCTCTTTAGGATGCGGAGGGCTGGACTGCATTCATCTGTATGCTTGCTTGGGACTGAAGCATCTGTTTATAAGATGGCTCATGTGTGGGGCTGCAAAGTCGATGCTGGTTGCCAATAAAATGTCACAGTTTTTCTTCATCTGAGCCTCTCATGGGATGCTTTAGTGTTCTCCAGTCACTGGTTGGGTTTCCTGGTTGAGCAACTCTAGAGACCAAGGTGGAAGTTGCGGTCATTTTTAGGAATTAGTTCTGATTCGTTGTGAATAAACAATCATAAGAACATGGATTTGAGGAAACAAAGCTACCTGGTATCTAGAAGCCACCTTGGAGGCTGGGTACTACAAGATGTAAGTACTTTGTACAGAATTTGTTGGCCGTAGATTGCTTAGGACTCTTCGTATCTTGTTCTCTCTTTGCTTCATTGACTATACCCCAGTAGTGCGTGCATGCCAAGTCACTTCAGCAGTGTCCGACTCTTTGCAACCCTATGGACTGTAGGTAGCCTGCCAGGCTCCTCTGTCCATGAGATTATCCAGGTTAGAATACTGGAGTGGGTTGGCACGCCCTCCTCCAGGGGATCTTCCTGACCCAGGGATGAAACCTGGATCTCCATCATAACAGGTGAATTCTTCACCACTGAGCCACCAGGGAAGCCCATACATCAGCAGGGAGACAGGCAAAACCAACTTCTCTGTTGCAAAGATGATCTAGAGATTCTAACTGATGCTCGATTCTGTGCAGAAGTTGACCTCTGGCTGCTGAATCCAATTTAGTCTCCCTTCTGCTCTCAGTTCCACTTCTTTTTGCCACCACGAGAACCTCTCAGGAGTACTGGTGACTTTTAAACCATGTTTACAAGATTACATCAGGCAGCATGTCTTTAATTTGCTACTTAGGTGAAGGGTAGTACATTTCTCTATTTGGAAAATGGTCTCAAGGTACCAGAACAAGGGATAGGAAGTTAGGATTTCTAGAATCCACTTGCTAACTGACTTAGGAGTTGTATGTGTACCCTTCAGCAAAGCACCTAATGTGCTTGTCTGTAAAACAGGGATATGAAGAATAAATCCCTACATCAAGGGAATACATCACAGTTGAATTCATATTAATCTAATAGGCTTTGAAAATTTTTCACAAGAAAAATGCTATGGAATGCAAATTATTATGGTGTAAAGCACTGTGGAATACTAGTTGCCATATGCCAGCAAAATACTAAATCTCTGTTTTATTTGCTTTATGATATGATTTTTTAACTTCAAAAGGTATTCCATTTTCTTGAATTTTGACAGGACAAAGGGTAAAAGCAAATCTCATTTTGTAAGTGATATATTGTTTGGGTAGCTGTCTTTCATATAAATGGCTTTGTCATTCTTATATGGAACTCATCCCTATAATCAAATAACACAATTCAAAGATGATAATTGCCTTCTATTTCTGATGCTAACAATAAAAGGTATGTCATGTAATGCCTACATTCTCATTTTACTGTTTTAAGTGTAATTTTAATAGTTGTGTAAGTCTGGGTCAGGAAAATCCCCTGGAGGAGAAAATGGTAACCCACTCTAGTATTCTTACCTGGAAAATTCCATGGGTAGAGGAGTCTGGCAGGCTATAGTCCACTGGGTCACAAAATGACTTAGCAACTAAACAATATAATAGGTTTTCATAATGTTCTTGTCAATTATTTTGAGGTTATCTTGTCTTAGAAAAAGAAAGAACAAATGGTTGATATATAATATTATA
This sequence comes from Ovis aries, assembly GCF_016772045.2. Classification (NCBI taxonomy): domain Eukaryota; kingdom Metazoa; phylum Chordata; class Mammalia; order Artiodactyla; family Bovidae; genus Ovis; species Ovis aries. Next base: position 95,439,606 of record NC_056060.1, read on the forward strand.
GAAGTTTTACGTACAATTCAGTCATAAGAAATGTCCACAGTATTTATGTGATATGAACATATCAAAATCCACTGCTGGAAAATTTAGAATAGTTGGGTTTTTCTTTTAGAGTTCTCTCCCTTCCCCAATACAATTTCCTATTTCTAATCAGTTTCGCTGACACTCTACCTTTAGGCATCCATTGGTCTCATACTGTTTCTCTATTAAAATCCCCTTTTGAGAATAGAGCTAAGAGTTCTCATGAAAAGCAAAAGTGACAGAAAACCATTTAAAATATGACCTCCACCTCGAGAATTTGCAATTTAAACAAGCATGAAGGTCCCCCAGTAGAAGATGACAAATGATCCTAAAGAGTTTCTTAGCGACAAGGAAGTTTCTTTACCCATACCGAATATGACTGGCTCTGTCCACTACGTATCCAAGGCCAATTGGGAATCCTGGAAGAAAGGGATGAGTGAGAAATCATGAAGAGGAAATCAGATTAAGAAAAGGGCTGGAGTGAGAGTATCTCAAGCAATTCTTTTCATCTTCCATGTATTCTTGTCACCTCTATCAAGTATGCATTCTTTTCCTTTTTTCTTTTTTTTTTCAGCAAGAAGGCAAAAACTCTACTAATAGGAAAAAAAAAAAAAAACATGTTTCATTTATCAAATATTTTTGGATGCACACCAAATCAGTCCAAGACCTTGTATTTAAGACAACAAATGTTTATATTGTTTTTTTGTGGTTTTGTGGATCAACCATGTGTCTTCCGGTCTGGGTCAAGTTATTTGGGATGGGAGGATTTTGGATCTCTTCATGAACATATCTGGTGGCTGGCAGTGCTTAGTCGAGGGGAACTGTACTTAACTGTCTGATAGCAGGCTTAAATTACAAGGGACAAGTCCACATTGATCTCATCATCGTTCAGCAGGATAGCCCAAATTCACTTGTACAGAGGTGGAAAGCCCCCCAGCAACAAGAATAGATAAACCGCCAATGCACATGACTGCCTACATTACGTTTGCATATACCCCACTGCACCAAGTGAGACAATGGCTAGGTCTTGGATGAAGGGGTTGAGAAATTGACTGCTTTTTGATGAGAGGAGTCTCAAAGAATTTGCTGCCAGTTTGTTTTTTTTTTTTAATCTGCACAGATTGTAAGTTCTATCAACACACCCCAAGTCATTCCTTTTTTATTGGTCTGCTCGACATTGAACATATATTTCTTCACTGTTTCCCAGTGAATAGCCAGTACCAAAGATTGAAGGCAAAAGGAGATGGGGCCCATAGAGGAAAGTATCACTGACTCAGTGGACATGAATTTGAGCAAACTCAAGGAGACAGTGGAGGACAGAGGAACCTGGCTACTGTCCATGGGTTTGCAGCGTTGGACACAACATAGTCACTGAGCAACAACAACCTGGTACCAAAGTGCTCCCCTGTGGTCCTCTTAAATAAAACTATTTTCTTGAAAAGCAGTATAAAATTTTTGTTTACACTGAGGTGAGTCATTGTCATCTTCCTTAGTGGTCTATCAACTTCCTAAGTTTTTCATATGAAAATGTGTATTGAACATAATGTTATCACTATATGAATAGAATCATAGATTTCTACAGACTGATCTGGAGAGAGAGATTTGAGTGCAAACCTAGGATTTCCTTTGGATTCTGAAATACTATATATGTTCAAAGTGGTAATAAGCAGTGTTTTAAAAGAGTTACTGCTTATCTTGAGAAGCCAGACTCATGCCTTTTCTTTGAAAGTAGTCCTGGCAAAGAAAGACACCATCTACTGGAAATCAACTCCTGTAAAATCAATTCATCATTTTCCCATGTCTTTTTGCCTTATCAATCTGGAATCCAGATTGCTGGGAGAAATATCAATAACATCAGATATGCAGATGACACCACCCTTATGGCAGAAAGTGAAGAAGAACTAAAAAGCCTCTTGATGAAAGTGAAAGAAGAGAGTGAAAAATCTGGCTTAAAGCTCAACATTCAGAAAACGAAGATCATGGTATCTGGTCCCATCACACCATGGGAAATAGATGGGGAAACAGTGGAAACAGAGTCAGATTTTATTTTTTGGGGCTCCAAAATCACTGCAGATGGTGACTGCAGCCATGAAATTAAAAGGCGCTTACTCTTTGGAAGAAAAGTTATGACCAACCTAGATAGCATATTCAAAAGCAGAGACATTACTTTGCCGACTAAGGTCCGTCTAGTCAAGGCTATGGTTTTTCCTGTGGTCATGTATGGATGTGAGAGTTGGACTGTGAAGAAGGCTGAGCGCCGAAGAATTGATGCTTTTGAACTGTGGTGTTGGAGAAGACTCTTAAAAGTTCCTTGGACTGCAAGGAGATCCAACCAGTCCTTTCTAAAGGAGATCAGCCTTTAGAGAGAGATTTCTTTGGAAGGAATGATGCTAAAGCTGAAACTCCAGTACTTTGGCCACCTCATGCGAAGAGTTGACTCATTGGAAAAGACTCTGATGCTGGGAGGGATTGGGGGCAGGAGAAGAAGGGGACGACCGAGGATGAGATGGCTGGATGGCATCACTGACTCGATGGATGTGAGTCTGAGGGAACTCTGGGAGTTGATGATGGACAGGGAGGCCTGGCGTGCTGCGATTCATGGGGTCGCAAAGAGTCGGACTCAACTGAGTGACTGAACTGAACTGATTGTGTTCTCCCTGATGCGTAGCTTCATATCTTCAGTCTCGAGTATGTCCAACCATCACTACAGTCATCGATCCGTGTGTGTGTGTTTCTGGCTCGGTCACATTCAACTCCTTGCAACCCCATGGACTGTAGCTCACCAGGCTCCTCTGTCCATGAGATTCTCCAGGCAAGAATACTGGAGTGGGTTGCCATTTCCTTCTCCAGGTGATCTTCCTGACCCAGGGATTGACCCCAGGTCTCCTGCACTACAGGCAGATGCTTTACCATCTGAACTACTAGGGAAGCCCTATCCAACAATATTTATGTAGCGTATACCACATGGCCATTACTGTTCAAGTGTTTGGATATATTGGGGAAGACTGTAGACAATATCACTGCCGTCATGGAGCTCACTGTCTAATTGGTAAAGCTTTTTCCTTTTGCTCTTCCAGATTAACTCCCTATCCTTTCTCACCCTTCTCTGTACTCGAGATGCCATCAGTGTGATCTGTTAACCTTTGGCTTTCAGAGAAGTTTGAACCATAAGAGGCATCAGCAGGAAATCAACGGGCATCATTCCTGGGACTCAATTTTTGCTAGAGTGCCACAAGTTGGTGTCACCTTTCCAGCAAAGGTTCAGAGGCAACATTTATCATTAAAGAGAAAGGTGGGCACAATTATCATGATAAGCCACTGAGCAAAGTGGAAATCAGAGATTTTGGACCCAGCAGAGTCTGTTGTGACAGCTAACTGATCATAGAATCCTGAAGAATCAGATAGATGGGTAGCCTCCTGAGATACTGCTTGACATGTATGTAAACAAACATTACCTAAGTCTGATAGAAAGAACCCAATTTGAGCCACTTTCATAGAGATAATTAGAAATTAGTTGCTCAGTTGTCTCTGCCCCTGCTACTCCATGGACTGTAGCCCACCAGGCTCCCCCGTCCATTGAATTATCCAGGCAAGAATACTGGAGGGGGTAGCCATTCCCTTCTCCAGGGATCTTCCCAACCCAGGGATCAAACCCGAGTCTCCTGCATACCAGCAGATACTTTACCGTCTGAACCACCAGGGCAGCCCTCGAAGAGATCATGGTCCTTCCCAAAAGACATAAACCAGTTAATAGCTCTAGATTGCTTGATGTAAAACTCTGGTTCCTTTGAGGAAGACCCTGTACGTGGTCACAGATTCACACTGTGCATCTTCCCCTAAGACTTTCCCAAAGTAGCCCATGGCCATTTCCAGAGTGACAGTGACCTTAAAAAGGAAAATTCTTGGTCTTGTTGTTGTTGTTGTTGTTGATATTACATACTGGCTTTGCGCTTATAAAAAGCATCAGACCTGAAACACCACTCTGGCCCACTGGCTGTAGTGGTTTATGAAGATTATGTGGTAATTGGAGTCTTATAAATCTCATAATCTCTCCAGTGCCACTGAGGGTCCATTCATTGTTTCCTTATGTTTTTCAGATTCAGACTACATGGTAAAAATAAATACACTAAGTACATACTTAAAGTAATATCCTCAATTATCCTCTGAACTATATTCTTTTATAGTAGGAAAGCTTGTGGAGATCCCTAAGACGTTCCCCTCACAAGACAGTGATCCAAAAGCTATATAGGATTTTTAGGAGAAGAGAAAATTAGTACTTTTATGAAAGTCTTGATAGATGTAAAAGTTTGGATTACCATCTCATCATTATTTAACATGCACAGTTTGGTCAGTAAAGAAGCTGGACTGTTCATGAAAAGTGAATTAGATTATCATGGACATAATGAGGTCATACTATAATTCACAGTTATAAATCCAAATGTGGTGCTTTTACTGAAGCAAATAAACAGAAACTTTAGAACCTAGTACATGCAATTATTGGCCTAGAAAATTCTTTTCTCTCATCTCTAGTATCAAAGATAATCAGAAATAATCTTGAACAGGCAAGGACTCTAATATACCCCTACTCTCTTGCCTACGGGTTATGACAACACTCTTATTATCTCATTTTAAAATCTGGAAGGAATTTGGTAAATTTTTTCCCCTCAGATTTTGTGAGGTATAACTGATAAATAAAAATTGTATATATTTATAGTGAACTACCTGATGTTATGATGTATGTGTACATTGGGAAATGATTACCATAATCAAGATAATCAGCATGTTTATCATTTTTAATTACCATTTATTTGTGTGTGTGGTGAGAATGCTTAAAATATACTCTGTTAACAAGTGAATAATACATTATTACTAACAATGGTCACAATGCTATATATTAGGTCTCCAGAACATATTCATCTTCTAACTGGAAGATTGCACCCTTTAACCAATAATATCTCCCCATTTTTCCTGCTTTGTATGTCCTTGTAACCCCTATTATAAACTGTTTCTATGAATTAACACTCAAATCTTTTTGATTCCACATATAAGTGAAATCATGCAATAAGTCTTTCTGAGTCTGGCTTATTTTACTTCATATAATGTCCTCCAGGTTAATCCCTGCTGTCACAAATGACAAGATATCTTCCTTTTAAAAGGCCGGGTAATACTCCACTGTGTATCTATACTGCATTTTCCATATATCCACTGACAGTTTGTTTCTGCATCTTGGCAGTGAACATCGGAGTGCAGATATCTCTTTAACATAGTGATTTTGTTTTCTTCAGGGCTTCCATGGTGGCTTAGCGGTAAAGAACCTGCTTGTCAATGCAGGAGACTTAAGAGAGGAGGGCTCAATCCCTGGGTAACTGAGCATGCACTCATCATGACATACAGTTGCTTCCTTTTCACAAATATCAGCCTGATAGTCTCTGCCTTTAGTGAAGGTCTATTCCATGTATATTTAATGTAATTTTTATATAGTTTTACTTATGGCTACCATTTCAAATGTTTTTTTCTGCATTTTTTTTTAATTAACCAAGCATATTTAGGATTCCAATTCTCTTTTAGTAACTAACAGGTGATCTAGAAATTATATGCTACTTCAAATCATTACATTTACTTAGTGGCAATAGTGATCTTATAGAGTTCATAAGCTCAATAAATCAGGGTTACAAGTGTTGCTTCATACAACCATGTTCTATTTAACTGAGATAAAAAGAAAAAGATATGTATATACACAAATGTATATTCTCATGTAGCCTTTTATATACCAATTTAATCTTCATTGTTTCCTAGAGCTTTGAATTGTCCTAAGCGCACTTGAGTCTGAAATAATCCATCATTCTTGGCTTGTTGGAAATGCTGTTATTCTGTCTTAATCTCTAGTGGATTGTTTTATTTGATAGAATTTTGGGTGCAGGTCTTTCTTCTTCTCCTATCACTTTGTAAATGTTGTTCCAGTTCCTTCTGGTCTTCTTGGTTTCTGAAGATAAATCAGTCATTTACTATAATTATTGTTCCTTTGTATAAAAATCATCTGTGTTTGGCTACTTTGGCGATTGCCATTTAATTTTTGACTTTCAGCAGTCTGAATATGTTGTCCTTAGAACTGGTATTTATCTTGCTTGGAGTTTTCTGCCACTCTTGGGTGAGGAAGTATTCACTTAGTTTTCCACCAAATTTGGCAGTTTTGTTCATTATGTCTTTTTCTTGCCCTTTTCAATCCTCTCCTTCTGGGACTCAAATTATGTGTTTAATTCATTCTTTTGATAATGTCCACAGGTTGGATTGCAAGGCTTCAAGTCTCTCTTTGTTCATCTTTGCTTTTAATTTTACAGATTTTTCTCTTTTCTTTGAACTGGTACTTTCTATTCATGTCTCTTAAGTTTTCTGGGATTATTTTTCCTGCCATCTCCAATTTGTTGTTGAAATCATCTAGTGAACTTCTGGGAGTCTCAGGTGACTCAGTGGTAAAGAGTTCTCCAGCCAATGCAGGAGATACAGGAGACATGGGTTTGATCCCTGGGTGGGGAAGATTCCCTGGAGAAGGAAATGGCAACCCACTCCAGCACTCTTCCCTGAACAATTCTGTGGATAGATGAGTTTGATGGACGATAGTCCGTGGGACTGCAAAGAGTCAGACATGACTGAGCATGCAGGGACAGGGAATTTTATTGTCAGTTATTTTACTTTTTAGCAAGCTAATTTCCACTTTTGATATTTTACATTTCCCTGTTGAGATTTCCTATTTGTTAATACTTTGATATCACATTTTCCTTCAAATGTTTCATCATATTTAAAATAACTGCTATGAAGTTGTTGCCTGTTAAAGTTCACATCTAGTTCCCCTTAGATTCAGATTATTTTAATTGGTTTTCTTCCTCACTAACAGAATTATTTTCTGAGCTTCTTTTTCCCCGTATCTAGCTTTCATTTGAAGGGTGAATATTGTCAACAATATATTGTAACATCACTGAATTTTGTTGTATTCTGAGAATTACTGTTTTTTGTACTATAAAGCAATTAATTTGCTTGAGTCGATACTAAAAACGTTGTCTCCTTCACAGTATATAGCAGCTCATATTTCTGTTGTGTTTTTGTCTTCCAGTTCCTACCTTTCTATCCTGTCTTGTCTATATTTTCACAGTTTGACGGTCAACCAAAATTTTGGGCAGAGATTATTCTCAAACATAAGGATTTAATGCCTGTGGTTTTCTGCTTACTGGAATTCTCCCCTCATTTCCAGATTCTCTGTCAGCCTTGGGCTCTATTCTCTAATGCCTCAGGCTAGTAAGCTCAAACTTTATCCTAATTATGCTGCAGACAACTACAAATTCTCTCAGTTAAAAAAGCCACAAATTTGCAGAATTTGCCTAAGTGTTTCTTAAGCTATTGGGAGCACATTAATCTTTCATCACGGTCTTTGTCCATAACCCTGGGACCTTTGTGCATGGGCATTTTCTTTGTCAGTTATTGATTTGAGCAGAGTATTCTTGGTTTCATGATTGTTATCTGTGGGGAGTTTGCATACCCATATCATGCCACCACTTTCATCCAGGGTTCTTCTTTCTCTTGAGAATTTGCCTCAATTTCCCCCAAGATTCCCCTACTGAAGATGTAATATTAAGCCTAGTAGAAGTTTCCAGGACCCTGTTATAGCACTATGGTGTTTATTTTAATTGTCCATTCCTCTGTCATACCAATCACTAAATCTTAATGTCATTCCTGGTCATATAAATGCCATGAAATCCCGCCCCACCCCAAATAGGGAGAGCTAGAAAAAATAAATGTCACTCTGATAATTGTAAAAAAAAAAAAAATTGTAAAAGTGAACATTTTAAAATACACCTTGTCAAATTACTTTGCTACATGAAATTTATCTATAGCTTTCTAATTTCCGTAAGGTAAAGTCTATATCATATAAGACTTAGAAGCTCTCTATCATGTAATGTGAAGTATACATTGTATTGATGAGTATTCAATGTTTATGATAATGGACTAGGTTCAGTGCACACTGTACGACATGGTGGAACCTCAGGAAATCCCTGACCAGAGTTGGGCACAGAATTTGGATGGTGCTACTCACTTCCCAGCAAGAAGAAGAAATGCAAAGTGGCAAACTGGTTGTCTGAGGAGTCCTTACAAATGAGAAGTGAAAGGCAAAGGAGAAAAAGAAGGATACACCCTTCAGAATGTAGAGTTCCAAAGAATAGCGAGGAGAGATAAGAAAACCATCCTAGGTGATCAATACAAAGAAATAGAGGAAAACAATAGAATGGGAAAGATTAAAGATATCTTCAAGAAAATTAGAGATACCAAGGGAACATTTTGTGCAAAGATGGATACAATAAAGGACAGAAATGGTAGGGACCTAACAGAAGCAGAATATATTAAGAGGTGGCAAAAATATGTAGAATGATACAAAAAATATCTTAATGACCCAGAAAACCACAGTGGTGTGATCACATATCTACAGTCAGACATTCTGAAGTGTGAAGTCAAGTGGGCCTTAGGAAGCATCACTACAGACAAAGGTAGTAGAGGTGATAGAATTCTAGTTGAGCTATTTCAAGTCCTAAAAGATGATGTTGTGAAAGTGCTGCACTCAATATGCCAGCAAATTTGGAAAACCCAGCAGTGGCCACAGGACTGGAAAAAATCAGTTTTCATTCCAATCCCAAAGAAAGGCAATGACAAAGAATGCTCAAACTATCACAAAATTTCACTCGTCTCACAAACCAGCAAAGTAATGCTCAAAATTCTCCAAGCTAGATTTCAACAGTACATGAATCAAGAACTTCCAGATGTTCAAGCTGGCTTTAGGAAAATCAGAGGAACCAGAGATCAAATTGCCAACATCCGTTGGATCATCGAAAAAGCAAGAGAGTTCCAGAAAAACATCTACTTCTTTTGATTAAACTAAAGCCTTTATTCACTGTGTGGATCACAACAAACTGTGGAAAATTCTTAAAGAGATGGGAATACCAGACCACTTTACCTACCTCCTGAGAAATCTGTATGAAGTTTAGGAAGCAACAGTTAGAACCCGACATGGACCAATGGACTGGTTCCAAATTGGAAAAGGAGTATGTCAAGGCTGTATATTGTCACCTTGCTTACTTAACATATTTGCAGAGTACATCATGTGAAATTATAGGCTCGGTGAAGGACCAGCTGGAATTAAGATTTCAGGGAAAAATATCAATAACCTCAGATATGCAGATGATGCTATTCTTGTCAGAAAGCAAAGAGAAACTAAAGAACCTCTTGATGAAAATGAAAGAGGAGAGTGAAAAAGCTGGCTTAAAACTCAGCATTCAGAAAACAAAGATCATGGCATCTGGTCCCACTACTTCATGGCAAATAGATGGGGGAAACAATGGAAACAGTGACAGACTTTATTTTTTGGGGCTCCAAAATCACTGCAGATGGTGACTGCAGCCATGAAATTAGATGACACTTGCTCCTTGGAAGATGAGCTATGCCAAATCTAGACAGCATATTAAAAAGCATAGACATTACCTTACCAACAAAGGTCCATCCAGTCAAAGCTTGACTTTTCCAGTAGTCATGTATGAATGTGAGAATTGGACCATAAAGAAAGCTGAGTGCTGATGAAATGATGCTTTTAAACTGTGGTGTTGGAGAAGACTCTTGAGAGTCCCTTGGACTGCAAAGAGATCAAATTAATCAATCCTAAAGGAAATAAGTTCTGAATATTCATTGGAAGGGCTGATACTGAAGCTGAAGCTCCAATATTTTGGCCACCTGATGTGAAGAACTGACTCATTGGAAAAGACTCTGATGCTGGGAAAGATTGAAGGCAGGAAGAGAAGGGGATGACAGAGGATAAGATGGTTGGATGGCATCATTGAGTTGATGGACATGAATTTAAGCAAACTCTGGGAGTTGGTGATGGACAGGGAAGCCTGGCATGTTATAGTTCATTGTGTTACAAAAAGTCAAATATGCCTGAGTACCTGATCTGAACTGACTTGGTAAATTAACACTATACATGTCATATCATTATCGAGCCACCTAGGACGCCTTTATCAGTTATATAAGCTTTACATTTTTTCCTTGTCTCTAACTAGATTGGAACATTTAGAATATAGCGGTAATATCAGCTGGACTAAACCACAGGGCACCCAAATATTTGGTCAAAATATAATTATGGTTATGGTTATGAGGGTGTTTGTGAGTGAAATTAACATTTGAATCAGTAGGCTAAATAAGGCAGATTGCCTTTCCTAACTTGGATGGGCCTCTTTAAATCAGTGCAAGACTTGAATAGAACAAAAAGCAGATGCTACCAAGTGAAAGAATTATTTCTGCCCTATTGCTGTTAAGCTGGGATATTGCATTTTTTTTTCTGCCTTCAGATTCAGAGAAACCTTGGCTTTTCCTAAGTTTCAAGTCTGCTGGTTTGACCAGAACTACATCAATGGCTCTCCTGTTTCTCAACCCTTCGACCATATATGGAGCTATAGCACTGCTTCTCCTAGACCTCCAACTAGACTTGCTCTGCAGATCCGGGAACTTGTCCATATCCATAACCGCATGGGCCAATTCCTTATAAGAAATCTGTTTATATATCTCTATCATCTCTATCTATCGATCTAGTTTCTAATTGGATCTATTTCTCTGGAAAACCCTGATACATAAGAGTAATGAATATTGAAAAAGTATTCACTCACTGAAAGAAGAAACCATAATAAAAAAAACCAGTCAGTGATTTGGATTCTTCTTCTCCATGTAACTACAAATTTCTAGTTGGCATAATTCAATCACTGATGTCATTGCTCTAACTTATTTCTTTAATCCCCATTACTGAATTAATATCATTAAGGTCTTGGCATATTAATGGCAATAATAAAAATAGCTAATAAAGTTTTTAAAAGAGCGCCAGTAGTATCAGAGTTCCTTTTAAAAGCTTTATCTACTAATTCATTTAGTCCTGATAACAATTACTAGATGGATGTTAATGTTACCCTGGGAAAGCAAATGAAATCTGTTAGGCATCTTATATAAAGTATGGCATTAAAATTTCACTATAAACCTACAAGTTATACATGAAGCAGTAACACTCATTGATTTTAATAATCTGTTCAGATTCAAACAATGGGAAAGATATCAGTTTGAATGTCTGTGTAATTCTAAGGATCTTTCCCCCACATTATTCTCAAGGAAACATGTTCTTTTCAGCTAACTAGCCACTACAGAATTTAGTTTTTTGAGGCCATGACAACTTTTTCAGGACATTTCCAGGTTCTTTTTGGAGAGAACATTATTATAATCTTGTACAAGGATCTGTGCGCTAAAAGTACTGAGTGTGTTTCGGGGAAGATTGGTGAATAGCGAAGAATGGGAACACGCAGACCTTAGCAAGCAACAGTCTTGGATATTCACTAGAAAATGGAGTTTGAGCTGCAACCAAAGTGAATCTAAAGCAAGTATAAAAATGACACACATTCAAACCTGAATATCTATCATTTCATGAACTTCTAAAGCTTTTTTCTCTCTTGAGTACATTGTGCATTTATTTGCTTCTGAAGCAATACAGAATGTCTTTCTTGGCTCTAAATTGAGTCACCATCCTTAATAACACAGTGACATGTCTATTAGATTATATTTCGTCAATGTACAATTTCATCCATTGTGTGCTTTGTCCAATTCTCCAATTAATTCAATGCTGTGTTTTTCTATCTAATCATGTTTCCAAATATTAGTAGAAGTAGAAATTGTCTGCCTCCTAGGAAAAGACAAGACGTCCTAGTGTTGTAAGTCTTTTTTAAAGGGACAGTGCTGCTGGGTTTAGTCCTGAGGCATTTTCATTGCTTGTTGCCTGCTCGAAGGCCAGGTGATCTTTGCAGATGGAAGATGTACCCCTCCCTGAAGGACCACACATTCAGTAGCTGCTATTTAGTTTATAATTCAAAGAACAGATCTCGTTCCAGTGAGTCTGTGTCAGAAGACTTAGCAGATGTTTCAGCTGTATAAGCCATAGCAGGTGTCTTCCCCTGTATGTGGACTTTTCAAACCAGATTTCATGACCCAACCACTTATAATGTTTTATTAGAAAAGAATTTCTAAACAGAGCTCAGAACTATCATTCTTTTAAAGTTATTTGAAATAACAGAGATCTGTCTTGAACTCTTTAACAGGAATTTAAATTGCACACTAAGTAAAAGAAAGCTGGCATAGAATATAATGCTGAGGATACTGCTTCTTAGAGGTATTGACTTTGTATATGAGAATAACAATAATATTGTTATAAACTTATGTGAAGTTCTCAAAATAGTTTGACGTTTTCTTCAATAATATTATCCTAGTTATGCTGAATCATTGTCTTTTGCTCGTTGTTTGGGCTTCCCAGGTGACTCAGTGATGAAGAATCCACCTGCAGTGCAGGAGACATAAGAGAGGTGGATATGATCCCTGGATTGGGACGATCCCCTGGAGTAGGAAATGGCAGCCCACTCCAGTATTCTTGCCTGGAAAATTCCGTGGACAGAGGAGCCTGGTGAATGACAGTCCAGGGGGTTGCAAAGAGTCAGACAGGACTGAGCACTTAGCAGAGGCTAGTTGTTTTGACTGCAGTTGTGGCAGATTTAAGGGACTGTATATCATTATTAAAACATAGGATAGGAAGGTTTGGCATAGTTCTGGAGGTCTTAAAGAGCTATTCATATTCCTCTATAGGCAGGTAAATCTGAAAATGGCCCACTCTCCTTTCTGTGGACAAAAGTAGAAAAGTTTGGAGATATATTCTAAAAATAATAATTATTTCCTGCTGATGACCATATTATTTGATGAAGGTGAAAAATAATTCTGAATTTTCACTTATATTCTTGGCATCTACATAAGCTTTGCGTATTTGTATGATGCATGATCATGACTTAAGAGTGTTTTTGAAACTCTTCTTGGAGAGAAAATTATCAATATAACTTTAGCATCAGGATATATGATGCAGGGTTAAGGCTATGAACAAATTATTCCAAATAATAGGAAACCTTATTCCAACTTGTATTTGTCATTTTAAAAACAAAATTCAAAGTCAAGGGTGAATTCTTGGTCTTCCTTCAAAAATTGTTAATGAGTATTTAGAATCAGATTTATAAAACAGAGTTTTGGGAATCAAGAGTGCTTCAGGGGAAAACTAAACTTGGTGTAAACCTCCTGCTTCATATCTACATCTCTTTGTAATGACTCTAACCAAAGTAGCAAATGATGTGAAAACTATTTTTCATAAACATAGTTAAATGAAAATTTAAAAAAAAAACAGATAGTTACATGTATTATTCAAAACATAAACACCATATTTGCACCACAATAAACTAGGTGAGTTGATGACAAAAAAAAGTAACAGCTGAAAAGTTTAAGTTGGGGTATAAATATTTCCTTAAGAAGAGGGGATGATTACAATAATATAAACACTGTTTATCAAGACAGTATCTGGAGTATGGGGAAAAAATGATGGAACCTCCCCTATGCAGATAGGAGACACTGGGACTCAATCTATACAAGAATGTAAGAGTTTATAAAGCGATGGTCTGACAACTTCTATCAAACCCACCAAGATAGAAGCCTCCTTTTTTGAAAACATAGGTTGAAATTCTATGGGTGGCACCATAAGTTGCCCACTCTTTTATGTATTAACTACTGGAGATCTGTTTCGACTTGGTACATCAGTTGTGAACTGTGGGTGGAAGATAGGTACTAAAGATAGCATTTCACTGTGTTTTTTTTTGTTTGTTTGATTGTTTTGTTTTTAAGACAAGATCCAGGAACACAAAGTTTCCATACCCTTCTCTTTTCTGTCATTTTCATCTCCCTTGAAAAAGTTGATTTCCTGGTAAAAGGATATGAAACATATTAATCAGGGTCCTGGCAGGAAGCAGATGGCACAGTTAAACCAGTAATTTGAAGAAATTTAGTAAAGAGATGATTTAAAAGGGTTTTGGCAGAATTCAGAAAAATCAGTAAGGAAAAGTGGAAGACCCTGGGGCTAGAAACTGTTTTGGAGGAGCAAAATGTTGGAGAAGTGGCTCAGATGGTAAAGAATCTGCCTGCACTGCAGGGGACCTGGGTTCTATCTCTGGGTCCGGAACATCCTCTGGAGAAGGGAATGGCTACCTGCTCCAGTATTCCTGCCTGGGAAATCCCATGGACAGAGGAGCCTGGCGGGCTACAGTCCACGGGGTCTTGAAGAGTCGGACTCGACTGTGCAATACGACGAGAGCTCAGGCAGAGGAATGCAGGCAGACATCATTCATCTGGCCGGGAGGAAGCTTTCTCATCTCCCATTCCTACCTCCTGTTGGCTAAAATCACACAGTGACAAGAGGGATACTCTAAAGTATTCCAAAAGGCTCATCCTCCCAGGGTCCAGAGTAGAGTGGAAAAGAGAGAGGTGAAGATTTGCCAGGGCAAAAGGGACTTTTAGCGCATAAGGGTAGAAGACCCTGATGCTGGGAAAGATTGAAGGCAGGAGGAGAAGGGGATGACAGAGGATGAGATGGTTGGATGGCATCGCCAACTCGATGGACATGAGTTTGAGTAAAATCCAGGAGTTGGTGATGGACAGGGAGGCTTGGTGTGCTGCAGTCCATGAGGTTGCAAAGACTCGGACATGACTGAGCAACTGAACTGAACTAAAACCACCTTAGAATTTTCACCCCTGCCTTGAGGCGAAATTATCTGATGTGAACATGATTAACAATTGTTCTTTAGCTTTTTGGAATTTTATTGTAGTCAATCACAATACTCAAGATAGAATCAAATACAGAAAAGTTTTCTAGAATTAAAAAGGGAGAAATCCACAATGTAGAGTTCAGAGACGCTGGAATAAAGCAGAAAAAAACCCTGCAGGTTTAGAAACAGGCTACATAGGTCTGCAGAGTGAATCAGACCCTGGCTACCCAATGTAGAATTCTCTGAAATCTTGTCTAGCTTTGAGGGTTGGCTTCTGTTTGACCTTGCTAGTCTTCTCCTCTTTTAGTGTCCTTTAGGATTTGCTAAATGTTTTCTGACATTATAGCACATAGTCAGTTCATTTGAACTATTTCTGCACTTAGGTTCCTTTATTTTTTCTGTGTAAAACCTGGTGGTGACTTTAAATCTTGTCACAGTCTTTATGTCACCTTTTCTTATCCCTCTGAGTATAACTTGGCAAAGACTTCTGATATCATCTTCATGGAGAAGTGACTTTCTTAGATGAGGCAGAGTGAGTCCTTGTGGTATTTGTTCTCTCCGCTCACAGGTTTTGAGATAGTCCTGTGCTGGAAGTTGCTTTAAGACGGGCTCAGTGGGTTGGGCAGATACAAAAACATTGTGTAGGCGTCTCGTTAAGACTGTAAGGGAGATGTACAGGGTAAGCCCCTAGCACAAATAGGAAGCGGATTATATAAAAAAAATCAGTTTGGGGGACTCTATGAAGATCTTTACAACAAGCTCGGTTCAACAATTTGTTTTGATATTGTACCATGAATTTGCTCCCGGTGAATTGTTAGTTGTTACAGAGGGGAAAATGTAATAAGCCATCTGTCCTTCTAGAACCTTTCTACCTAGTTAAGAAGATATGAAAATCCATTAAAAAATAATGTACACACTGTATAGCATGGCTGTTTAAGTAGCCAGGAAGTGGTAATGGCATTCAGTATTGAAACAGAACTCTATATGATAAGAAAGCCTTGACAAGATAAAGGTCAGACCATGAGCTCAGCAAGAGGGACAGTAAAGACTGTAAGAGGAGATGATTTTCCAAAGGAAATATAAGCATCTTCCTTTACCACTTTCAAACTCAAGTGATAAGGAATTATAACAGCAGCGGAATTGGCAAGAGCAACAAGATTCTTGACCTCCAAAATCTTCCCTATCTATAATGCTCGTGGATTTCCATCTGTCTCAGCAAAGATAAGAAAATGAATTCTTTTGCAGTGTGGTCTTCTTTATCTGGTATGTGTCATAGTTTATAATGTCTAAGAAATCTGAAACAATGGCCATTTGTAGTATAACAGTTAATCTGGAAGGCTTGCACTACATCTGTTTGTGTATCTGTATGTGTGTATGTATGTTTATGGAGTATTGTATTTCTAAATACAAATATATGTACGCACAAACACTGCTATATCTATAGAACTATTAAGTGTTCTGACTGATTATGAATAATGTGCTATTAAACATATAAATACAACTCAGGTGTTAAAAGCCTAATCAATTTCATATAATCATTTAACAATATTTTAGGAGAAGCATTCAGTTTTCCTTTGCTTTTTAACTCTTCATTCATATTCAGTTCTCATAAAAGAATAGTATGTTTTCCCTGCTTGGATTTAGCATAATTTCCCTCCTCAAGCTTGATTATTTAATTCACCCTCAGAATTGCTTGGTTTGGCAAGATCTTTTAGCATCCAGGAAGTTAAAACTGTGGATAGCAAACTACATTCTGCTTCATTATGGGGGCAGGCCTTATTTTTATATGTTGTCTCTATTATAACACCCAGTAAAATATAGTTTTCCTTTTTGAAAGCACATAATGTTATTTATATTCTTTGGGGCCTCCAACAAAAATGTTGAATCACCAGAGTTAGAAGTCAGATTTCATATGTTCTTTGTTTATTAGTATTCATTGCCCTAGTTCAGGTCCATGTTACTTTTGTCCTGAATTTATTTTTTATTACAATTTATTTATTTTAATTGGAGTCTAATTACTTTACAGTATTGTATTGGTTTCCCATCTGCCCCACCTCTAAGTGTTTGTAAAGCATAAAACCCCACTGTTTTATACTAATGTTAAAGCAAATTTCTGAAAATTCGCCCACCTCACTCAAAAATGCTTAAGTGGCTCTTGAATGCCTGCTGTTTTAATTTCCTAATATGGAATTGGAAACCTTTTCACAATAAAGTCCAACATCTTCTTCACATTCTTAATTCTCAGTATACCCATTTCTTTGCTAAACCACATAGACTTGCCACATTGCTATGCAGCTGCAGATCAACAGGGTTTTTATATGTATGTATTTAGATATATGGGCTTTCCAGGTAGCTCAGTAGTGAGGAAGCCACCTGCCAATGCAGGAAACTCGGGGTGATCCCTGGGTCAGGAAGATCACTTGGAGAAGAATATGGCAACCCACTATAGTATTCTTGCCTGGGAAATCCCATGGACAGAGGAGCCCGGTGGGCGACAGTCCATGGGGTTGCAAATAGTCTGACACGGCTTTGTGATTAAACAAAAACAACAACAAATTTAGTTATATTGTACCTGTTTCCTAAAATGAGATCTCTCTTCTCCTTTTGTTGCAGCTATCTTTTTAGGCTAAAACCAAATCTCTTTGACTTCAATGTTTTCTCCTCTATATAATCATGTTCCATTTATATTCCAATAGAACTTATGTCATTTTTGGTCCTGTGTTATTATAATTTCTGTGCATCTCTCTCTTCTACTATCCAGTATGTCATTCAAAATATTCAACATGTTTCTACTGAAGACCATGCTCTTTTTAAAGAAATTTTAGAAGTAAAATAGAACACAAGAGAATCTTTGTTTTAATAGAGTTTATATTGAATGCAGTGGATTAACAGCTAAAGACAGAAGATGATATACGTGATCACTAAAGAATGTATGAAATATTACATAAAAAGAGAAGAAAAGATACCTAAGTTGGCCTGCGAGATTAAAGGAAATCTTCATTCATGATTCAGTTCAACTGAACCGTGTCACTCAGTCCTATCCAGCACTTTATGACTCCATGGACTGCAGAATGCCAGGCCTGCCTGTCCATCACCAACTCCCAAAGTCTCCTCAAACTCATGTCCACTGAGTCTCTGATGACATCCAACCATCTCATCCTCTGTCGCCCCTTGTCCTCCTGCCTTCAATCTTTCCCAGCATCAGGGTGTTTTTCAAGGAGTCAGTTCTAGGCATCAGATGCCCAAAGTATTGGAGTTTCAGCTTCAGCATCAGTCTTTCCAATGAATATTCGGACTGATTTCCTTTAAGATGGACTGGTTGGATCTCCTTGCAGTCCAAGGGGCTCTAAATAGTTTCCTCCAACACTATGATTCAAAAGCATCAATTCTTTGGTGCTCAGCTTTCTTTATAGTCCAATTCTCCCGTCCATACATGACTACTGGAAAAACTATAGCTTAGACTCGACAGACTTTGTTGGCAATGTAATGTCTCTGCTTTTTAACAAGTTGTCTATGTTGGTCATAACTTTTCTTCCAAGGAGTAAAGTGTCTTTTAATTTCATGGCTGCAATCACCATCTGCAGTGATTTTGGAGTCCAAAAAGATAAAGTCTGTAACTATTTCCACTGTTTCCTCATCTATTTGCTATGAAGTGATGGGACCAGATGCCATGATCTTAGTTTTCTGAATGTTGAGCTTTAAGCCAACATTTTCACTCTCCTCTTTCACTTACATCAAGAGGCCCTTTAGTTCTTCACTTTCTGCCATAAGGGTGGTGTCATCTGTATATCTGAGGTTATTGATATTTCTCCCAGCAATATGATTTCAGCTTGTGCTTCATCCAGCCTAGCGTTTCTCATGATGTGCTCTGCATAGAAGTTAAATAAGCAGGGTGACAATATATAGCCTTGACATACTCCTTTTCCTATTTGGAACCAGTCTGTTGTTCCATGTCCAGTTCTAACTGTTGCTACCTGACCTGCATACAGATTTCTCAGGAGGCAGATCAGGTGGTCTCATATTTCCACCTCTTTCAGAATTTTCCACAGTTTGTTGTGATCCACACAGTCAAAGGCTTTGGCATAGTCAATAAAGCAGAAGTAGATGCTTTTTTTCTGTAACTCTCTTGCTTTTTCGATGATCCAGCAGATGTTGGCAACTTGATCTCCAGTTCCTTTGCCTTTTCTAAACCCAGCTTGATCATTGGGAAGTTTACGGTTCATGTACTGTTGAAACCTGGCCTGGCTAACAAGCTTCTTGAGCTTGTAATGCTAAAAATTACAAAAAGTAATTTTGAGCATTACTTTGCTAGCCTGTGAGATGAGTGCAATTGTTCAGTAGCTTGAGCATTCTTTGGCATTGCATTTCTTTGGGATTGGAATGAAAACTGACCTTTTCCAGTCCTGTGGCCACTGCTGTTTTCCATATTTGCTGAAATATTGAGTGCAGCACTTTCACAGCATCATCTTTTAGGATTTGAAATAGCTCAACTGGAATCCCATCACCTCCGCTAGCTTTGTTGGTAGTGACGCTTCCTAAAGCCCACTTGACTTTGCATTCCAGGATGTCTGGCTCTAGGTGAGTGACCACACCGTCGTGATTATCTGGGTCATGAAGCTCTTTTTTGTACAGTTCCTCTGTGTATTGTTGCCACTTCTTAATATTTTCTACTTCTGTTAGATTCATATCGTTTCTGCCCTTCATTATGCCCAACTTTGCATGAAATATTCCCTTGGTATCTCTAATTTTCTTGAAGACATCTTTAGTCTTTCCCATTCTATTGTTTTCCTTTATTTCTTTGCATTGATCACTGAGGAAGGCTTTCTTATCTCTCCTTGCTATTCTTTGGAACTCTGCATTCAACTGGCTATAACTTTCCTTTTCTCCTTTGCCTTTTGCTTCTCTTCTTTTCATAGCTGTTTGTAAGGCCTCCTCAGACAGCACATTTTGCCTTTTTACATTTATTTTTCTTGGGGATGGTCTTGATCCCAGCCTCCTGTACAGTATCACAAACCTCTGTCCATAGTTCTTCAGACACTCTATTAGATCTAATCCCATGAATCTATTTGTTACTTCCACTGTATAGTCATAAGGGATTTGATTTAGGGCATACCTGGTGGTCTAGTGGTTTCTTTACTTTATTCAATTTACGTTTGAATTCGGTGTAAGTAGTTCATGATCTGAGCCACAGTCAGCTTCCAGTCTTATTTCTGCTGACTGTACAGAGCTTCTCCATCTTTGGCTGCAAAGAATATAATCAATCTGATTTCAGTATTAACTATCTGGTGATTTCCATATGTAGAGTCTTCTCTTGTGTTGTCGGAAGAGGGTGTTTGCTATATCAAGTGCATTCTTTTGTCAAAACTCTGTTAGCATTTGCACTGCTTCATTCTGTACTCCAAAGCAAATTTTTTCCATTACTTCAGGTATTTCTTGACTTCCTGCTTTTGCATTCCAGCCCCATATAATGAAATGGACATCTTTTTGGGGCGTTAGTTCTAAAAGGTCTTGTAGGTCTTCACAGAACCGTTCAACTTCAGCTTCTTCAGCATTACTGACATCAACTTGGATTACCCTGATATTGAATGGTTTGTCTTGGAAATGAACAGAGATCATTCTGTCATTTTTGAGATTACATCAAAGGACAGTTTCAGACTCTTTTTTTGACTATGGTGGTACTCCTTTTCTTCTAAGGGATTATTGCCCACAGTTGTAGATATAATGGTCATCTGAGTTAAATTCACCCATTCTAGTCCATTTTAGTTCACTGCTTCCTAAAATGTTGATGTTCACTCTTGCCATCTCCTGTTTGACCACTTCCAGTTTGCCTTGATCTGTGGACCTAACATTCCTGGTTCCTGTGCAATATTGCTCTTTACAGCATTAGACTTTACTTCCATCACCAGTCACATCCATAACTAGGTGTTGTTTTTGCTTTGGTTCTGTCTCTTCATTCTTTCTGGAGTTATTTCTCCACTGTTCTCCCATAGCATATTGGGCGCCTACTGACCTGGTGTCCTCTCTTTATGCCTTTTCATACTGTTCATGGGGTTGTCAAGGCAAGAATACTGAAGTGGTTTGCCATTCCCTTCTCCAGTGGACCATGTTTTGTCAGAACTCTCCACCATGAGCTATCTGTTTGGGTGGCCCTACATGGCATGGCTCATAGTTTCGTTAAGTTAGACAAGGCTGTGGTCCATGTGATCAGAATGGGTAGTTTTCTGTGCTTGTTTTCAGTCTGTCTGCCCTCTGATGGTGAAGGATTAAGAGGCTTATGAAAGCTTCCTGATGGGAGAGACTGAGGAAGAAACTTGGTCTTATTGTGATGGACAAGGCCATGCTCAGTAAATCTTTAATCCAAATTTCTGTTGATGGGCAGGACTGTGTTCCCTCCCTGTTATTTGACCTAAAGCCAAGCTATGATGGAGGTAATGAAGATAATGGCGACCTCCTTCAAATGATCCCATGCGGGCACTGCTACACTCAGTGTCCCAGTCCTGCAGCAGGCCACAGCTGGCCCACACCTCCACTGGAGACTCCCAGAGACTCCTCGGAAAATCTGGGTCATTCTCCTGTGGGGGTCACTGCTCCTTTACTGTGGGTCCTGGTGCACACAAGGTTCTGTTTGTTCCCGCCAAGAGTCTGTTTCCCAGTCCTGTGTAGGTTCCAGTGGCTCTCTTGTGGGTTAATGGCAACCTCCTCCAAGAGGGCTTATGCCACACCCAAGTCTGCTGCACCCAGAGCCCCTGCCCCTGTGGCAGTCCACTGCTGACCTGGACCTCCACAGGAGATGCTCAACCACAGTTCTGTCTCAGCCTCTGGGGGGGGTCTCTGGGTCCTGGTGCGCACAAGGTCTCTTTGAGGCCTCTGAGCATCTCTGGCAGGCATGGGGCTCAATTCTGAACGTGATTTCACCCCTCTTACTCCTACTGTCTTTCTGGGGCTTCTCCTTTGCCCTTGGACCTGTGGTATCTCCCCAAAGTCACCCCAGCACCACACAGCCACCACGCCAGTGCCTATCATCTTGCCAGGACTTCATTAAGGATAGATTAGTATAAAACTGAGACTTTAAGAACGAAGAGAAAGTTGTTTGTCAGGCAATAATGAGGAAAGACTCAAACAAACAGTTACATTGGGAGAATCAGATTGTAGAATGGGTCCAAGAGATTCAGTAAATATAGGTTTAGAGAGGACAGGCAGGAGGAGTCATGTCATAAAAAGTCTTTTGTGTCCTACTAAGTCTGCAAGGGATAGGAAAGAACTGAAAAAAATATCTGAACAGAGATTTGTTTATCTGAAATACTGCCCAGACTGTTAGGTAGAGAGAGGATGGCTTGAAATGCATTAGACCTGAGAAGGAGAGTAAAATTAGATGATTGCTTCTGTGGTTCAAATGAGACTTAATTCAATAATGAACCATGGCGATGGCCTTGAACATGGAGAGGGATGGCAGATTTGATGATGGAAAGAGGTAGTCGGTAAAAATAGCAGGTTTTTGTGACTGATTCATTACAGGAATGAGAGAGAAGAAGGATTGAAACCATTCTCTGGTTTTGGCTAAGGCAGCTAGAGAAGCTGGGCTTCTGTTCACCAAAACAGGAAATAGGAGAGACGAGGCTGTTAGAAGAGACAGGAGAGGGAGGTTGTTTTAGGACAAGTTGAGTCTGAGGTACATTAACTTTATGCTCTGTTGTCAAGGTCTCAAAATTGGAAGCAGCATGGAAGAGCTCAGGAGGGAGATGAAGAGAGAACTCAGGGAGTTTGAAAATGTTGATTCAGGACTTGGAAACAAAACAGGTAATTAAAATAGTTGAATGGAATGGAGTGCCCAGGCTTAGATTATCAAGAGAATAGGATCAGAGAGCCCTGAAAACTCTCAAGGACAAGGCTAAGAAGGAGGTCTCGGGGGAGTGTGGTCAGTGGGAGTTGAGAAAGGAGAAAGGATGCCATGGAATCACATGCTGGAGCACAAACAGTTAAATATCATCCTTCGGATTTGGGAATTAAGGGACCCCTGATTGCTTCATCAGGCCATTGTCAATGAGGGCAATTCCAATCTTTGATTACTTGAGAAGTGAAGAAGCGGGAACATCATGCATTGTGTTCTGTTTGACTAGGTGAGAAATGAAGGATGATATGTGATAGGACAACAGTCAAAAAGGAACACAGTATTGTTGAATTTTATCTTTGTATTTTTTATAGGTTAGAGATCTCAAGTTTGTGTATATTCTTAGGAGAATGATTGAGTGGAAAGTAATAAAAACCCACTTGAGTAAGAGGGTACTTGATAGAAGTTACTTTCTGTCGAGAAGACTTGTAAGTCTTAGAAAAGGTGGTAGAATAGTCTTTGAATGGTGTATGAATGAAGGCAAGATTTAGATTGAGAAGTGAGACATAGATTTTATTTTTAATTGTGAATTAGGAAACTAGGTCATTTAGTAGGATATGGTGAGAGGAAACGAACTCTGAAGAAATGGTATATATTTGAAGTAACTGCTCTGTGATTTGGAGAACTTGACCAGGCACACATTGCAGGGTGTCTGATCAATGTGAAGAATCCATCTGAAGTCAGATGCCATGAAGTATTGATGGTACCTTTATTAAGAGTTTCCCTTGTGGCTTGGCTGGTAAAGAATCCGCCTGCAATGCAGGAGACCTGGGTTCGATCCCTGGGTTGGGAAGAGCCCCTGGAGAAGGAAAGGCTACCCATGCCAGTATTCTGGCCTGGAGAATGCCATGGACAGTCCATGGAGTCACAAAGAGTCAGACATGACTAAGCAACTTTCACTTTTCACTTTCAGTGAGAGTTGGATGATTTTTTCTTCCAGGTGCAGAAAATAGTTTGATACAGCTTGATCCCTGGGTTGGGAAGATTCCCTGGAGAAGGGAATGGCTACCCATTCCAGTATTCTGGCTGGCTATGGTCCATGGGCTTGCAAAGAGTCTGACATGACTAACTAAGCAACTCTCACTAACTAAAATTGAAGTATAGGTCTGAGGGATGTTGATGGGATACTATGAAAGCTTGAAAGTAATGAACGATGAGGTCTTGAAGAGTAGATTTGATAGCCTTAAAGTTGGTAATAAATTTAGGAAAAATGAGAATTTCCTTTTGGCTCTTTCTTTTTGGCATGGTAGAGAAGCAGAGACATTTTGTTCTCAAACACAAGGGTATATAAGCATCACCAAGAGCATCATGCTGAAAGTGCAAATGTTTCGGCTACCTCCACAGACTTTAGGGTGAGTATTTGGAACCCACATTTTAAAGCCATTCAGATGAGGATCCAGGAGGTCTTCACCAACAACTTGAAAACAAACAAACAGTGTCAGTTGAGAACAACGTTTGAGTCTGAAAAGGCAAAGGGGGGTTGTGTTTAATGATCCTCAAACATTTTGTGCTGAGGAATGTAAAATTCTTCCTTCAGATAATCTATTAGCCCCCCCCCCCCAAATCCAAGAAATCATGTGAGTGCAGAAAGGTCGAAGGTACAAGATCAACACAGTCAGTCACATTTCTATATGTTGACAATGAACACATAGAAAGTAAACTTTAAAAACCCAACATCATTTGAAATTACTCCAAAGAAATGACATATCTAAGTATAAACCTAACAAAATACATACAGGATATACATGTTCAAAATTCCAAATTGCTGGTGAAAGAAGACGTAGAGAGACAGAATGACACGCTGCATTCATGGGTTGAGAGAGTCAACATGGTAAAGATGCCAATTTTTCTCATACTGATTTGTAAATTTACAGTCCTTATCAAAATATTAGTGTTATTTTTGTAGACACAGCCAAGTGTACTCTAAAATGTATTTTGAAAAGTACAGATCTTAGAACAGCTAAAACTAGTTTTGAAAGGGAGAATAAAGCTGAAGAATTGCTCTACCCACTATTAAGACCTTCTGTATAGCTCCAGTAATCAAAGAGAGTGTGGTCATGGTAGAGAAACAGACACTTAGGCCAATAGAATTCAACAGAGAACTCAGAAATAGTCACATACACGAATGACCAACAGATTTTTTGCAAAGCTGCAAACCAGTTCAATGGAAGGAATTTTCAACACATGGTCAAAGAACAATTGGACATCCATAAGAAAAAAATGAAAAAGGGAATCTTGGCTAAACCTCACAATTTACACTTGACTCCATCAGCCAGTGTGATTTGAATTACTTTCATGGTTCTCCTGGGAAAGTAGATCTCAAAAGTGAAAGTGACCTGTATCACCTGGAAGGTTTGTTTGGATACAGATTTCTGGGCCCCATCCTCAGAGTCTCGGATTATCTATAGGTCTATGGGAAGAGTCAACGATTTACATTTCTGTCATTCCTAGGAAATATTGATGCTGCTTATGAACATCCCTAGGACCACTGTTCTAGAGCACAGGTGAAAATTACTATTCAGGTGATAAAGAATCAAGAGAAAATTTTAAGCAAGTGACCAGTTTAATTAAAACAATAATAATTTAGTCCATATTTTGAAGATAATTCTAAGTGAGAAGAGATTGGGAGATCAGTGGAAAGAAATGCTACAGTTGTCCAGAAAAGAGGAAGGAAGGGATGTATTTAAGAAGCCAGATGTCCACCTGGAAATTATTGGTGACAGATTGGAAGTCAGCAAAAAGAAGTGGGTGGGTTTAGTAAGGTATTGGATCATTTTTGCTTGAGAAAGTTTTCCTTTCTATGATGTAAGTGAGAAAATTTATCACCACCATTCAGCTATGCAAAAAGAAAATACAGTTATTTGTTTTGTATAACTGATTTAACTTTTTCCTAGGCTCCTACTCCACTGAGTACCAAGGGATGACCAGAACGTTAAACTGCCAATTAGTGGAAACGAGTTTTTAGAGCGGGGGAAAAAAATCTGTTTCAAGAAACTCCACATTTTCAGGTAAATGCTCAGTATCTGGCACATTCTCTTTCTTCCTGTTCTTTTCAAAGCATGTCATTTTCCTATCTGGGGAGGAGAGGGGATGCTGGACTTAGAGGTCCCTGAGTGTCAGTGGCATTGCCACCTCGTGTTCTCAGATGTCATGTCCTCTGTGCTTGCTTTCTGCCATCATCCGTGGTTACTGATGCTTGTATCCATGATGGTCCCCTCTTTCTGATGCAGATTGTTTTTGGTCCAGCTGTCCTCTCAGCATTCCTTGGTCTTACTAACGAGAGAGGCGGTAACTTCTGTTGTCCTGCATGTCATGGGTTGACCAAGCACACTCAGCAGTGTAACTCAGCTCTCTACTTAAGCATCTTCTCCCTGATATGCAATTCAACTGCTCCCACACTGCGCTGGAGCTAGATTTCAGCCAAGTCACTTCCTCTGGGAGGTTAACAACCTACCCCAGGCTTTTTCCCTAGGAAATTTCAACTGATGCATTCTCAAGGTCTTCATATTTTATTCTTCATTTTTATAACTCTGCTGCTGCTGCTGCTAAGTCGCTTCAGTCGTGTCTGACTCTGTGAGACCCCATAGACAGCAGCTGTAGGTGTAAGAAAAACAGAGTTAATGGGCTCTTCTCTGAGCATTACTCTTTTTCTTCTCATATGTCAAGGAAACAAAGGGGAGAGAGCACTCCATTATCTATCAGTGTTGGGGAAGGAATTCCCTTGTATCACATCAATGGTGGTGTTCATCCTGCCCCTTTTTCAGAAGCCAAAATCATGGGCGAATGCAGGTAAAAAACAATTATGTTAATAATATATGTCAGAAGGCATGAAACATGCAAAATATCTCAGGTACAGGGAGATACAGAATATGAAAGAGGAGCAACTTTGTTAGAAAACACACCTTATCCAGTTTGAGAGGTATTGGATTTGTCTTGCTACCAGTCACCCCAGTGGAGATAATCCAATAGAATTTGGGGACATACAGCTGAAGTTCAGACATAAGACTGTGTTGAAAATATAGATATAATAATTCTTCAAGTAATCCTTCAGGTTTCCTGGCCATTTAATTAAAAACAAAACAATCAGTTAATTGAAAGTTAATCAATTAATATATTCCTGGGCTGGGATACATTCATGCTAATTAAAGTGGTTTTGCGGTCATGTTGTTTCGTCGGAATGTCAGACTAGTTAACTATTTTAACTATAACCCTAGAACACACTCTGTTTAAGAGCTAATTGTGACATTAAAAAAAAAAGAGCTAATTGTGACATTTGGAGAATTAATTTCACATTGTTAAATGACAGATAGTGTCAGAATATTGTAGAAATGACTATTTGTTTACTACGAAGGTGATGTGGTCTCAACTTATTTCTGAATTGTACCTGAGAAGGTACACCTTTATAATCAGTCCTTCTCATAGTTATAGCTCAAACTTTCTATTTGATGAAAGCAAATAGAAGCAGCAGCCTGGTTGCAGTGAAAGCCCCTCTGGACTCTGGACTCACCGGTGTCTGCTAAGCTTCTTTCTTTTCTCTGCTCTCTCTTCTCACTATCTCCTACTTCCAGCCCAAGTCAAGGTTTTGCTCTGTAATCCTGTTTTCCTTTTCAGAATTTCCCCCCCTAGTTTTCCCATGTATTTCTCTAGGCTTTGGATGTTGGGGTCTTTCAGAATTTCCAGCTGAGCCCACTTGCTTTTTTTTTTTTTTCTTATCCATAAAGGTCTCATTCTGTAGTCTAGATTAACTACTGTGTTAACCATCACAGATACCATCTTTCAACAGGTGACTTAAATTTTATATCTCCAGCTCTGACCTCTGTGAACCCCTGATATTTCAACACCTGCCATCTTGGCTCAGGATTATAATTTCAAATTTTAAATGTCCAAAACAAAATTCTTATTACATTGCCTCTGTTAGTCTGCTTGGGTTGTAGTAACAAAATACCACAGACAGCATGCCTTAAGCAACAGAAATTTATTTTCTCCTAGTTGTAAAGACAGGAAGCAAGTTCAAGGTGCATCAGGTGGGTGTCTGGTGAGGTATCTTCCCTTAGGGGTGTAAGTAGCTGCCTTCTTGCTTTGTTCTCACCTGGCTTTTCCTTGGTGCATTTGTGGAGAGGGAGAGAGAATGAGAGAGAGACAGAGAACTCTTCTTCTAAGTGCTATCATATTAGGATCCTACCCTCGTGATATCAGCTAACTATTGCTAAAAGCCATGTCTCCATACACAATCACATTGAAGGTTAGACCTCCAAAATGAAATTGATGGGAGATATAATTCAGTTCATAACTCCATTGCAGGATTCTGAAACATTTATTGAAGGGGAAGTCGAAAGCAGATGCTGCCACAAAGCTAGTTCCATTCTCTGGTGGTGTCTTCTTATAGGGACACTAATCCTATCAGACCAGAACCCCACCCTTATGACCTCTGTTTACCTTGATTTCTTCGTTTAAGACATTATCTACAAATGCAGCTACCCTGGGGGGTGGGGGGGCTTAGGGTTTCAACCCATACATTTTGGGGGACACAAATATTCCATCT
This sequence comes from Ovis aries, assembly GCF_016772045.2. Classification (NCBI taxonomy): domain Eukaryota; kingdom Metazoa; phylum Chordata; class Mammalia; order Artiodactyla; family Bovidae; genus Ovis; species Ovis aries. The sequence goes on from NC_056060.1 coordinate 95,467,747, forward strand.
ATACCACCTTCCCACATTGAATCTTTTCCCACAGTCTTGCATATCTTGGCAAACAAAAGCATCTTAATTAACTCAGATTCACCAGTCAGGTTATTATCTATGTCCTCAAAACCTGTGCTAAATAGGAGCACATTTCACTTTTTCCACACTTGCCTCTGTATCTAGGCCTGACGCACCAGAGTGCTCACAGGTCTACCTGTTTCCATGCGTGTTTGCCTATAGTCTCTTCTCCATGAACATAGGTCATCTTGCTTCCCTGCTCAAAGCCTTTCTATACTTTTCATGCTAGTTAGAATTATACCTAATGTTCTGGTCCAAGCTATGATGCCTTACATGATGCATGAGGCTACCAATTGCCACCTCTTCCTACTCTTGTTTCTTATGTTACTGTAACCCACTTACTCCTTGGAAGAAAAGTTATGGCCAACCTAGATAGCATATTAAAAAAACAAAGACATTACTTTGCCAACAAAGGTCCATCTCATCAAGGCTAGGGTTTTTCCAGTGGTCATGTACGGATGTGAGAGTTGGACTATAAAGAAAGCTGAGAGCCAAAGAATTGATGCTTTTGAACTGTGGTGTTGGAGAAGACTGTTGAGAGTCCTTTGGACTGCAAGGAGATCAACCAGTCCATTCTGAAGGAAATAAGTCCTGAATATTCATTGAAAGGACTGATGTTAAAGTTGAAACTCCAATACTTTGGCCACCTGATGTGAAGAATTAACTCATTTGAAAAGACCCTGATGCTGGGAAAGATTGAAGGTGGGAGAAGGGGACGGCAGAGGATGGGATGGTTGGATGGCATCACTGACTCAATGAACATGACTTTGGGTAAACTCCGGGCGTTGGTGATGGACAGGGAGCCCTGGCGTGCTGCAGTCCATGAGGTTGCAAAGAGTCGGGCGTGACCGAGACACTGAACTGAACTGAACTGAACCTAATCCGCTTACATCAGCCTTCTTATGAGTGCCCATGCTGCTCCTCCACTTTTGCATCCGCTCCTTTCTCTTTCTGGAATGTTCTTCCCTTAGCTGCACATGTGGTTTGATGCCTTCATTCAAGGCCTCTGTGAAAAACGTCTGCTCTTGCTTCCATGTCTCCATCCACCACTTACCTTTTAATCCCTTGTAGCTGGGAACCACTTTGGAGAATCTGCTCTTCTTACCCAAGTTGCTTAATCAAACAGATGTTTCAGCTTACGCATACTTGATGCTTGCTCCAGCATTTGACTCTTGGGTACTCTCTTTCTTGAAATATTCTTATTTGCCCTTCATGATGCCACTGTCTGAATTACTTATTTATTTAGGCATCTTCCAGGCTTCTAGGTGTGCAGCATGCATGTCACTTATAAAGCTGACATCCTACTGAGGGCACGAGTAATGAATAAACAAGGGATTCTATAGCAGATCCCTTCTGTAGGAGAGGCCCTTGCTGACTACCTCACTTAAACAATAGTCCTCCCTTTACTTTCCACTTCTTGGCTCTGTACTTATCACAACTTTACATGCTATTATACAGTAAAATACGGAGTTCATGATCTGACCCACAGTCAGCTCCTGGTCTTGTTTTTGCTGACTGTATAGAGCTTCTCCATCTTTGGCTGCTGAGAATATAATCAATCTGATTTTGGTGTTGACCGTTTGGTGATGTCCATGTGTAGAGTCTTCTCTTGTGTTGTTGGAAGAGGGTGTTTGCGATGACCAGTGTGATCTCTTGGCAGAACTCTACTAGCCTTTGCCCTGCTTCATTCTACATTCCAAGGCCAAATTTGCCTGTTACTCCAGGTGTTGCTTGACTTCCTAATTTTGCATTCCAGTCCCCTATAATGAAAAGGACATCTTTTTTGGGTGTTAGTTCTAAATGGTCTTGTAGGTATTCATAGAACCGTTCAACTTCAGCTTCTTCAGCATTACTGGTTGAGGCATAGACTTGGATTACTGTGATATTGATAGGTTTGCCTTGGAAAAGGACAGAGATCATTCTGTCGTTTTTGAGATTGCATCCAAGTACTGCATTTTGGACTCTTCTGTTGACCCTGATGGCTACTCCATTTCTTCTAAGGGATTCCTTCCCACAGAAGTAGATATAATGGTCATCTGAGTTAAATTCACCCATTCCAGTCCATTTTAGTTCACTGATTCCTAGAATGTTGACGTTCACTCTTGCATCTCCTGTTTGACCTCTTCCAGTTTGCCTTGATTCATGGACCTAACCTTCCAGGTTCCTATGCAATATTGCTTTTTACAGTATCGGACCTTGCTTCTATCACCAGTCACATCCACAACTGGGTATTGTTTTTGCTTTGGCCCCATCCCTCATTCTTTCTGGAGTTATTTCTCCACTGATCTCCAGTAGCTTATTGGGCATCTACTGACCTGGGAAGTTCCCCTTTCAGTATCCTATCATTTTTCCTTTTCATACTGTTCATGGGGTTCTCACGGCAAGAATACTGAAGTGGTTTACCATCCCCTTCTCCACTGGACCACATTCTGTCAGACCTCTCCACCAAACTAAGATCATGGCATCTGGTCCCATCACTTCATGGGAAATAGATGGGGAAACAGTGGAAACAGTGTCAGACTTTATTTTGGGGGTTCCAAAATCACTGCAGATGGTGATTGCAGCCATGAAATTAAAAGATGCTTACTCCTTGAAAGGAAAGTTATGACCAACCTAGATAGCATATTCAAAAGCAGAGACATTACTTTGCCAACTAAGGTCCGTCTAGTCAAGGCTATGGTTTTTCCTGTGGTCGTGTATGGATGTGAGAGTTGGATTGTGAAGAAAGCTGAGTGCTGAAAAATTGATGCTTTTAAACTGTGGTGTTGGAGAAGACTCTTGAAAGTCGTTTGGACTGCAAGGAGATCCAACCAGTCCATTCTAAAGAGATCAGCCCTGGGTGTTCTTTGGAAGGACTGATGCTAAAGCTGAAACTCCAGTACTTTGGCCACCTCATGCGAAGAGTTGACATATTGGAAAAGACTCTGATGCTGCGAGGGATTAGGGGCAGGAGAAGAAGGGGGAAAGAAAGGATGAGATGGCTGGATGTCATCACCAACTCGATGGACATGAGTTTGGGTGAACTCCGGAAGTTGGTGAAAGACAGGGAGGCCTGGACTGCTGCAATTCATGGGGTCGCAAAGAGTCAGACACAAATGATCGACTGAACTAACTGAACTGATACAATAAAATATAAGCTCTCTGAGGGCAGGAGGTCAAGAAATTTTTTAGCTTATCTTTGCTATGACAGGTTTTCAAAACACTACTTAGCAAGTGGTCATAGTGGCTCAGTAAATATTTTCTGAATTACTATATCAGTGTATGATTAAGTCAAACAATCTTTATTTGATGCTTTACATCTTGGTGTAATTTCAAGAAATGGTTGTTTTCTTGTTTTTGATGTGGACGATTCAAGTGTTCAAAAGTTTTTAGAAAGTGTGTAGGGCATGCACATGGTCCTGAGGGAAGTTCAGTACAGTTTACACCATTACAGTAAAATTGGAAAGAGAATAGAGAGGTATGAGATCACTCAACTGCTTGTCCCCAGGGAGAGGTTTATAGTGCAAAAAGCAGATATGAAAACTATAAAATTATTTTTTCTTGATTTGAAGGAAAGGGTCAATGTGCCTGAACAATCTTGCGTTTGTCCTTGGTTCATTGAGAAAGAAGTCAAAGAAAGTTCACATCAGTTGATTGCCTCTTTAGCAATTTCAAGAAATAATTTCAATATCTCCAGTTATGCCTTCATTCTTGCTGTTCGTTAAGAATATTTTGGTCAACTAGTTGTGGGAAACAAATGTAATTCCTCAACCTTCAAAATTTACTCTCAGGGGAGCTGAAAAGCTTATAAAGTTCTAGAAAACATGGTAATATAGACTGAGTAAAAATCCAATGTGAAAATGGACACATTTTTGCTGTGTTTCCTGCTAGAAATGTGTCACTTAATGAAGTGTAGTACGTACATATTTGCTTTTGTATCCATAATGAAATCCTGGTTTCAGAATGTAAGATTCACACACACAGGCACATGCACACTGATGCACGCACATGTTTAGAAATGAAGGATTTTGAAGCTCAAGCCCTGAAAATTGCATTTTTGTTGATTACAATAGACTAGGAGACTGAAGCTGCTACCTGATACCACACTCTTCTGTGCTTCCAGCTGCAAGAGGGAGCTAAAACTTAGTGTCTTTGCATTGATGGAAGCAGCAATCTCAGATTCATCAAGTCCTTGGCAGGATATTTCACGCAGCCCACCTTCTGCATTTGGCATTATATCTGCCCCCGTGAGTAGCCTTTCCTCTGAAATAACTTTGAGAAGTTCTCTACCTCATCCTTTAATCCCATTGTGCACCCCCACAAAGAATCCTTCTAAATGTGTGGCCTTTCAGTTGTATGAATTGTGGGAAGAACGTCAAAGACAAAACTCATTTTTAAACAATCCAAATTTTGCTTCATCGTGTGGGATACCTGGGTTTGACCCCCGGGTTGGGAAGATCCTATGGAGATGGAAATGGCAACCCACTCCAGTACTTTTGCCTGGAAAATTCCACGGGTGGAGGAGCCTGGTGGGCTACAGTCCATGGGGTTTCAAAGAGTCGGACATGACTGAGCAACTTCACTGGTCTGTGTGGAGGTGGCTGATGGTGGTCGTGAAAGCAGCAATCCCTGACTTGCCCAGATGTGGTAGGCAGTATTTTGAGATGACCTCCAAGATTCCTGCTCCTCCAGTGTGCATAATCTTGAATAATGCCTTCCCCTTGAGGATGGGAGAAACCTGGAATTTGTTCCTAACTAGTAGTATCCCATGGATGGAGGACCCTGGTAGGCTGCAGTCCATGGGGTCGCTAAGAGTCGGACATGACTGAGCGACTTCACTTTGACTTTCCACTTTTATTCACTGGAAAAGGAAATGGCAACCCACTCCAGTATTCTTGCCTAGAGAATCCCAGGGATGCGGGAACCTGGTGGGCTGCTGTCTATGGGGTCGCACAGAGTTGGAGACTGAAGTGACTTAGCAGCAGTGGCAGCAGCAGTAGAATATGATAATAGTGATTTTTTTAGATGTGATTACTGTCCCTAATCATTTGACTTTGAGTTAGTCAAAAGGATGGTCCAGACCTAATCAGTCAAGTCTTCCTCTGAACTTAGACCCTCTCTCTCTTGCTGACACTGAAAAAAATAAGACACCTTGAATTCTAAAGCAGAAAAAATATGAATTCTGCTAACAAACTGGGGGACCTGGGAAGCAGATCCTTTCCTTATCAAACTTCCATATAAGAACACAGTTCAGCTAATCTTGGTTTAAGTTCTTGAGACCCTGAGCATGGCACCCATGTAAGATGCATATAGATCCTGATTTACAGAAGCTGTGAAATAATAGACATGCACTTTTAAGTTGTTAAATTTGCAGTAATCTTTACACAGCATAGGAAACTGATACACAAGGGTACAGGAAGTTAAAAATGGTTCCCAATCAGAAATAGGGATTCTAGGCATCAGATGTGCTGTGTCTGCTCCGTCGCTTAGTCATTTCAGACTTTGCAACCCCATGGGATGTAGCCTGCCAAACTCTTCTGTTCTTGGGGTTTTTCAGGAAATAATATAGGGAGTGTTGCCATTTTCTTTTCCACTCTTTGGTCTGTAGCCCACCAGGCTTTCCTGTCAATGGGATTTTTCAGGCAAGAATCCTGGAATGGGTGGCCATTTCCTACTCCAGGAGATCTTCCTAAGCCAGGAGTTGAACCTGTATCTCTTGCATCTTCTGCGTTGGCAGGTGGGTTATTTACCGCTGCCCCACCTGGGAAGCCCATTAGATATGCTATCAGGGTCAAAAGAAATGAAGAATCCTGATGAAATTCTAGATTAAGAATTTCTGATAATCTGAAACTCTAGATAGTGCTTTGACTGTGTCTACTCAATCTATCATTTATATAAATCTCACATCCTTATTCTCTAAACCTCTGTTATTTTCCTTTGTAAACTCACTAGACTGAGCAATTCCTTTGTTTGTCAAGTATAAAATGCACTACCATCTGGATAAGAACTAAAAAAAAAATGAATGATTTGGAGAATTTCAAATATACAGATGTTTAGTGTTGAATGAACTAACAGTCTGGATGGTTGACTGATTCGAATTTCCTTTTATTTGGATGTTTGGGGACCAGGCGGATATACCTCCTATAGTTGTGGATAATGATAAAAAGCCAGATGTGTTTGTTAGTGATGACAATATATAATTTGCTAACATGAATTAGAATCTTTCTAAGCCTTTGCCTGTGTGTTTGATAAAATGTTTCTATTTTTTTCCATTATGCTAAAGTTTAATATATACTTGAAGTGAATTATAATAATACTTACAGCCATTCAGATAATCAAATTTACATTTGTATTTCGCCACCCATAAATAGAGCTTCTTATTTCTTTCTCTCTTGTTCATTGCACCTCAGTTCCTTCTTAAGTGCCCAGTCTTGTTGGCAATGATTTATTGTAAAAGAAGACTATCACACATTAAAAAAAGTGCTAGGGATTCATTTCGGTAGAATAGAGAAATTCTTGTTGGTTTAGCATAGAAAATGCTGACCCTGCAGGATAGATAGTAGTCTCTGATATTCAGAAATATAATGAAGTGTTTTCGTATGTAACAGGATTTTTTGTTAATACTCCATTATTGGTCACTGAGAATAATTCACAGAGAGTAACACAAAATTCATGCTATCAAGTTTTTTCTAACAAGTGGATGAGTCGATGCTAATTCAAAGGACTGTAACAATAATCTCCCTTTTACATGTAGAGGGACTGTGGTAATTCAGATAAAGAAAGATAGGAAAGAAGGGGTTCTATTTGAGGGGATAGAGAATGTGTTATTGACCAATTTTAATTTTAATTTGTTATAAATATTTGATGTCAGGATTTCTCTGGCATATAGGAATTTTTTTAAACTGTATTGAGCACTGGAAGTTCTTTATAATTTTTAAAACTAAAGAGTGTGTCCATGTGTGTGTGCTAAGTTGCTTCAGTCATGTCCAACTCTTTGCAACCCTATAGACTGTAGCCCGCCAAGCTCCTCTGTCCATGGGATTCTCCAGACAAGAATACTGAAGCTGGTTGCCATGCCCTCCTCCAGGGGGTCTTCCTGACAGGGATCAAACCCACGTCTCTTACGTCTCCTGCACTGGCAGCTAGGTTCTTTACGACTAGCACCACCTGGAAAGCCCTAAAACTGAAGATTATTACTATTCAAATAAATTTTCAGTTTTCATGTTTATACTTTTATCTGGTAGATGAATAAGTGATCGGGTCCATTGTTGGTGAATTGCATTTTGGGAGACTGCCTTCTAGACAATCAGCCTAGTCATGTTCTGGGACTGTAGGACACTTGATTCTTAAAGTCTGTTGGTGGCAGGAGGCAAAGGGGAAGTAAGAGAATATTTCATTTTAAACATTTCCTGGATTTATATTAATCTCTAAATGTACGGCCCTTTCAGACATTTCTCACTGCAAATAAAAACCACTGTCTCACTATCAAGCGTGGCATGTCTTAATGCAAAGAATACTTGAATTTTAAAGTACTTCCATATATGTTATTTCAAGAAGACATGACGTCCTTTAGGAGGAGAGAAATGTTTTTGTTTTTGTTTCTGCTGAAGGTCACCTTGGGCGATTGAAAAGAAAAGCATTCCTATGCATCCAGATTCATTTATTTTTTGGCTTGAATTTTGTAGCAGAGGAAAAAAGCACGAGTTTCCCACTGTTTCCTGTTCTTAACAAGTCCAGCTGCCTGCGGGTGGTCTGTGCAGTGGTGGGAGCAAAACCTTGTCACTTGGAGAAAGGAGTTACCCATGGTCTTTCAGCCTGTGATTTCTTAACTGGAATTGCTGAGATTTGGCACCAACTTTAGGGAGTTTAGTTTGGAAGACTCTTCCTTTTAATTAATGATTGTGTCTGTATTTTAATATAATTTTCCCTTATTTGAAGCTAACCTTACATTTTTGTGTTCATTCTTATCATTGATTTTGTTGTGACATAACATGACATTTCTACAAAAAAAATTGTATTTCCTAGTTTTTGTTCCAAGGCAAAGTACAATGACTTCTGTCTGAATTAATGAGTAGGTTGATACCTTATAGAAATGAAAGGGTAGTTATTGCAACTTAGTTTTTTTTAATGGATAAAAATTTCTAATCAAATATATAACTTAGAAAATAAAAAGTTGAATTTATGTCAAATTATTATGAGAAGTGGAAATTTAATACTTTTCTATCTAGGCTACATATTTAAAATATTAATACCAACTTTCAGGAAGTTTATTTGAGTAATACCAAGTTTCAGGAAGTAAATTGACATAATCTAGTCTTTGTGCTTTTTTTAAAATGAAACTTATATCTCCAATATTATTTTATTCAACAATTGCTTGAGATATTTTGTTTCAGGAATGGTTCTACCACCAGAGTATCCACAGATCAATATGATATACATGATACTCACAGAATAATTAAGGAAAATAGTGCATCCCAATGGGAGCAGAATGAAGGGAGAATAATGACTTTATAAGACCCACTGTTTTAATCTACCTTTTGCACCAACGTAGAAGTGAGAAAGAATGATTCACTTACCAGCAGCTCATAACATTCAGTAGACAGGTGTTGGTCAGTGGCCCTTTGGTATTTGGATGACCATGCGTGAGTTATCACAGTAGAGATGAGAGAGCAGAACATTGAAAGTGATGGGCTCCAGAGTTAGACAGACTGAGTGTGAACTGCAACGTTGCCCCTATTTCCTATCTCTGTGATCTTGGACAAATGATGAGATCTCCCAGTATGCATGACTCCATTGCAAGAGCAAGATACTAATCATACCTCCCTCATTGGATTGTGAGTATTAAAGAGGTGAAACATGCAAATCATTTAGAACACTTTCTGAAATGTTGCTGATGACCATATGCCATGACTTTAGAACTGCAAATTCCTTGTAAATATCCCAAGTAGAAAAATTAAAAAAAAAATATTGGATCATAGGACAAAATATTTTGATAAAAGGATAACCCATTTGAAATCAAAATTAGATCAAGTATCCAGAATTTAGTGACATTACTCTAACCAATGAGTAATCTAGCAGGATACCAATGACAAGAAAGATGAATGGACTCTGGCAAAAAGAATTGTAATTTTTAACCTTATAAGATAATTTTGTACACTTGAAACATGGCCTTTGATAGGTTCTCTAAGTAATTTTATTTATTGTGCACAGGAATTTCAAGAGGTTTAAATAAACATCCCCATTCTAAAGATGAGTCTATACAGCTAAATTGCACTGATCATAGTTATACAGCTTGGCATATGCATTTTCTGGATTTGAGCCTATGACTTCTGACTCTGAAACCTGAGTATTTAACTACTGCTTACTAAGCGCCGGGCAGTGGCGGCGCCCCGCACCAAGTGCAGGTGGCAGCGGCGGCGGCCCGCATGCTAAGCGCGGCCATGAGCTACCCTGCATCTGAGGTCAAGGGCGGTGACCAAGAGGAGATACCCTGTGTCTGAGGTCAGGGGCGCGGCTGAGAGGAGCCACCCCGTGTCTGAGGCCAGGGGCGATGCCCGCGGCCAGGGGCAGCGGCCTGGAGGAGCAACCCCATGTCCAAGGAGTGATGGCTGTGCAGGTGCAGGAGGGCCTAGAGGAGCCATCCCACATTGAAGGTCAGAAAAGGGTGGTGGGAGGAGATATCCCTCATTCAAGGTAAGGAGCAGTGTCTGTGCTTTGCTGGAGCAACCGTGAAGAGATACTGCACGCCCAAGGTAAGAGAAATCCAAGTAAAATGGTAGGTGTTGTAAGAGGGCATCAGAGGGCAGACACACTGAAACCATACTCACAGAAAACTATTCAATCTAATCACACTAGGACCACAGTCTTGTCTAACTCAGTGAAACTAAGCCATTGCCCGTGGGGCAACCCAAGACTGGCGGATCATGGTGGAGAGGTCTGACAGAATGTGGTCCAGTGGAGAAGGGAATGGCAAACCACTTCAGTATTCTTGCTGTGAGAACCCCATGAACAGTATGAAAAGGAAAAATGATAGGATGCTGAGAGGAACTCCCCAGGTCAGTAGGTGCTCAGTATGCTACTGGAGGTCAGTGGAGAAATAACTCCAGAAAGAATGAAGGGATAGAGCCAAAGCAAAAACAATACCCAGCTGTGGATGTGACTGGTGATAGAAGCAAGGTCTGATGCTGTAAAGAGCAATATTGCATAGGAACCTGGAATGTCAGGTCCATGAATCAAGGCAAATTGGAAGTGGTCAAACAAGAGATGGCAAGGGTGAACATCGACATTCTAGGAATCAGCGAACTAAAATGGACTGGAATAGGTGAATTTAACACAGATGACCATTATATCTACTACTGTGGGCAGGAATCCCTCAGAAGAAATGGAGTAGCCATCATGGTCAACAAAAGAGTCCAAAATGCAGTGCTTGGATGCAATCTCAAAATGACAGAATGATCTCTCCAAGGCAAATCATTCAATATCACAGTAATCCAAGTCTATGACCCAACCAGTAACACTGAAGAAGCTGAAGTTGAACAGTTCTATGAAGACCTACAAGACCTTTTAAAACTAACACCCAAAAAAGATGTCCTTTTCATTATAGGGGACTGGAATGCAAAAGTAGGAAGTCAAGAAACACCTGGAGTAACAGGCAAATTTGGCCTTGGAATGCGGAATGAAGCAGGGCAAAGGCTCTTAGAGTTTTGAAAGAGAATGCACTGGTCATAGCAAACACCCTCTTCCAGCAACACAAGAGAAGACTCTACACATAGACAACACCAGATGGTCAACACCGAAATCAGATTTATTATATTCTTTGCAGCCAAAGATGAAGAAGCTCTATACAGTCAACAAAAACAAGACCAGGAGCTGACTGTGGCTCAGATCATGAACTCCTTATTACCAAATTCAGACTTAAATTGAAGAAAGTAGGGGAAACCGCTAGACCATTCAGGTATGACCTAAATCAAATCCCTTATGATTATACAGTGGAAGTGAGAAATAGATTTAAGGGCCTAGATCTGATAGATAGAGTGCCTGATGAACTATGGAATGAGGTTCGTGACATTGTGCAGGAGACAGGGAGAAGACCATCCTCATGGAAAAGAAATGCAAAAAAGCAAAATGGCTGTCTGGGAAAGCCTTACAAATAGCTGTGAAGAGAAGAGAAGTGAAAAGCCAAGGAGAAAAGGAAAGATATAAGCATCTGAATGCAGAGTTCCAAAGAATAGCAAGAAGAGATAAGAAAGCCTTCTTCAGTGATCAATGCAAAGAAATAGAGGAAAAGAACAGAATGGGAAAGACTAGAGATCTCTTCAAGAAAATTAGAGATATCAAGGGAACATTTCATGCAAAGATGGGCTCGATAAAGGACAGAAATGGTATGGACCTAACAGAAGCAGAAGATATTAAGAAGAGGTGGCAAGAATACACAGAAGAACTGTACAAAAAAGATCTTCACAACCTGGATAATCACGATGGTGTGATCACTCACCTGGAACCAAACATCCTGGAATATGAAGTCAAGTGGGCCTTAGAAAGCATCACTACAAACAAAGCTAGTGGAGGTGATGAAATTCCAGTTGAGCTCTTTCAAATCCTGGAAGATGATGCCTTGAAAGTGCTGCACTCAATATGCCAGCAAATTTGGAAAACTCAGCATTGGCCACAGGACTGGAAAAGGTCAGTTTTCATTCCAATCCCAAAGAAAGGCAATGCCAAAGAATGTGCAAACTACTGCATAACTGCACTCATCTCACACACTAGTAAAGTAATGCTCCAAATTCTCCAAGCCAGGCTTCAGCAATACGTGAACTGTGAACTTCTTGATGTTCAAGCTGGTTTTAGAAAAAGCAGGGGAACCAGAAATCAAATTGCCAACATCTGCTGGATCATCAAAAAAGAAAGAGAGTTCCAGAAAAACATCTATTTCTGCTTTATCATTAATGCCAAAGCCTTTGATTGTGTGGATCACAATAAACTGTGGAAGATTCTGAGAGAGATGGGAATACCAGACCACCTGACCTGCCTCTTGAGAAATCTGTATGCAGATCAGGAAGCAACAGTTAGAACTGGACATGGAATAACAGACTGGTTCCAAATAGGAAAAGGAGTACATCAAGGGTGTATATTGTCACCCTGCTTATTTAACTTATATGCAGAGTACATCATGAGAAACGCTGGACTGGAAGAAACACAAGCAGGAATCAAGATTGCCGGGAGAAATATCAATCACCTCAGATATGCAGATGACACCACCCTTATGGCAGAAAGTGAAGAGGAGCTAAAAAGCCTCTTGATGAAAGTAAAAGAGGAGAGTGAAAAAGTTGGCTTAAAGCTCAACATTCAGAAAACAAAGATCATGGCATTCGGTCCCATCACTTCATGGGAAATAGATGGGGAAACAGTGGAAACAGCGTCAGATTTTATTTTTTTGGGTCTCCAAAATCACTGTAGATGGTGACTGCAGCCATGAAATTAAAAGACATTCCTTGGAAGAAAAGTTATGATCAACCTAGATAGCATATTCAAAAGTAGAGACATTTCTTTGCCAGTAGTCATGTATGGATGTGAGAGTTAGACTGTGAAGAAGGCTGAGCGCTGAAGAATTGATGCTTTTGAACTGTGGTGTTGGAGAAGACTTTTGAGAGTCCCTTGGTCTGCAAGGAGATCCAACCAGTCCATTCTGAAGGAGATCAGCCCTGGGATTTCTTTGGATGGAATGATGCTGAAACTGAAACTCCTGTACTTTGGCCACCTCATGAGAAGAGTTGACTCATTGGAAAAGACTTTGATGCTGGGAGGGATTGGGGGCAGGAGAAGAAGGGGACGACTGAGGATGAGATGGCTGGATGGCATCACTGACTCGATGGACACGAGTCTGAGTGCAATCCGGGAGTTGGTGATGGACAGGGAGGCCTGGCATGCTTCGATTCCTGTGGTCGCAAAGAGTCGGACATGACTGAGTGACTGAACTGAACTGAACTATCTCTTTTGGGGAGGTTGAGCATGGACTGTGCTTATACAATACAGATTCTGATAAGTCCTAATAAAACGGGCAGACACCTCACACTAGAGAGCTAGCTGGAGCAAAGGCACGGGGATGAGCAAGCTATTACTGGGGGACTTTGAGAGACCCAGCTTGATCCACATGGTTGGGTTGAACCTGAGATGGGTATAGTTGGGGATGCAACGGAAAGCATACACTAAGAGACTCAAAGTAACTCAAACTAATACGTTCTTTTATGTGTAAGAATAAGTTTCAGGGTAAACGATTACTAGGTTGCTGCTGCTGTTAAGTCGCTTCAGTTGTGTCCGACTCTGTGCGGCCCCATAGACAGCAGACCACCAGGCTCCCCCATCCCTGGGATTCTCCAAGCAAGAAAACTGGAGTGGGTTGCCATTTCCTTCTCCAATGCATGAAAGTGAAAAGTGAGAGTGAAGTCACTGAGTCGTGTCCAACTCTCAGTGACCCCATGGACTGCAGCCTACCAGGCTCCTCCGTCCGTCCATGTGATTTTCCAGGCAAGAGTACTGGAGTGGGGTGCATTGCCTTCTCCGAGAGAATCCATAGGGCTCCCAGAATTACCCTAACTCCAACCAAGTAGACTCTTACCTAAGTCTCACTGGCCTGAATGAGCTCACACAGTCACCCTAAACTACCCAGGGACTGGTCAACTTTTAGTATAATAGTTTGTGGGATACATTAGGTTGCAGTAGCCCAGTCACTTCCCCTAAATCTTGGTGGCTGTAAGGACAAGGAAAAAGAGAGTATGAGGAACTAATCAGATATCTTAAAGCTTTGGTTTGAAAGTGACGCTTTCTATCCTTGGCGTGTGCATTTTACCTAATACAAAGGATTTTGTTTGTTCCAAAAAATTTAAAAATGAGGAGAAACTGTGTAAGGAGGCAGGAAAACTTGATCCGAATCTACCTCTGTCTTTTCCAGAGTTTATGCTCCTATTTGCTTGTTAATTTAGAGACAACTGTGATATGTTTCCTGAGTAAATCTTTGTGGCTTTGAGAGTCTAAAACATGGATTTAGATCACAACTTTACCATTCTCAAATTCATGACCCAATCAACTTCCCAAATTTCCTTAAAATTGATTTCTAACTCTGCAAAAGAAGGTAAACCCTCCCTCCTGGGTGATGTGGGAAAGTTGATAAGAAAGGTGGCTGTCAAGGCGTGGTGACCACTCTAGGTTATTAGGTCCCTGCAGTTTTCCGCTGCTGTATTGCCTGCACATCACACCCCAGGATCAACTTCAAAATGAGTATTTAACTGAGTGCAAAGGCTTAGAAGTCAGGAAACCAAGCTATGAAACGGACTCACCGTGTCTAATAATGATCTACAGCCACTCTTGGAGACGGCTCTTTCATTGATTTTTGTGGGAATGTATTTGGTACCTGCATTTACATCTCTTCCTCACCTTGCGCACATCCACACCTGCTCCTGTAAGCACTGATGACCACTGCCTTCTGCACTTCCTGTTTCTAATGATCAGAGTAGCTTGACCCATGCTAGGGTTGAAAGTTCGTTTCTCGGGGACTCGCCTGCCAGTCCAGTGGCTTAGACTCCACACCTCCGCTACAGGGGGCCTGGGTCCAAGCCCTGGTCAGGCGGCCGAGACTCCACATGCTGCAAGGGATGGCCGAAGGGTAAGAAGAATTAAAAAACAAAAACAAAAACCATTTCTTCACAACTCACATGTTGAAACCTAATCTTCAGTGGGATGGTATTTGGAGGTGGGATGTTCAGGCAGTAATCCGACAGTAAATTAAATGGAATTAATGCCCTTGTAACAAGAGCCTTGAAAGAGTTTGCTTTCTCTGTCTCTCTCTCCATCAAGTGAGGATACAGCAAGAAAAAATCCACCTGCAAACCAGGAAACATGCTCTCACCAAACTCAAACCTGCTGCTACCTTGATCTTGGACTTTCCAGCCTCCAGTACTGCATGAAGAGATCTTTTTTTTTTTTTCTTTATTTAAAGGAGATTCCTCGTATTAAATATAATTTCCCATTCATATATAGTGTTATAGCAGTTGTATTTGCAGCTGCAGTTATTTTAAGACAGTTATAGAAGGGAAAAGGAAGCAAACTAGGCGGCCTTCAACCCAGGCAATGTAGGACCCTTCCCAAAGTCCTACACTTTAGATGTCCCTGGACCCTGGCACTCTTTAGCTTTGTCCCCTAGAACAAGAAGCGCCTGGGTACAAGGGCCTCTTCTAGCTCATATTTACTTATTTGAAACCCTGAAGTTGCCTGACCCATGTCCCTAAACCCAGTTCGAATCCTGCACAGACCTCTTGAAGGCCCAGAGGTATTCCTCCATAACCTCTGGGAGAAGCAGGTAGATGGAACACAGGTTTTAGAGGATGAATGTTCTCACACACGTAGGACATCCTTTAGGCTGAAGAACAGACTTGGAGGTGGGGAAGGAAGAGGTGAAGCTGAGGGTTCTCTAGTGGTACCCTTGTCTCAGACCTGACAAATTAAGGGTGAGCCTTATGGTGGGGAGGGGTGGAAAGAAGGCATACATGGGAGGGAGAAAAATGCAGAGGTTCACTTGTCATTTCAGGCCTTTGTAACTGCGTTCCTATTTCTCAGGGAGAAGGTAGCTGACGTTTCTGTAAAGAACATGGTAGGGTCAGATCAGGGAGCTTTCTTTGGCTTTATTGTGCTCTGATTGGAAGGAAGCACACATAGGCGCAGTGAAAGGAAAGAGACACTGGCTGACTGTGAAGGTGGTTATAATTGCTACTGGGAAACCAAAGCTGCTGTTGTGTCTTGACTTAAAGAAACAAAGCTGTCCAGTACTGTGAGCCTTTAGATGTGGCCACTGAGGCGGCTCTACGCTTCCAATCCTCCCTAGGGTATCTCCTACAATTAACCCTGATTCCCTGGGGCTCCATTCAGTTTCTTGCAAATTCTGTTTCTTATAGCCTCGAAGAGCTGGACTAACACAGCTGTCTAGGGCAATAATTATCCCCAGCATCAGTGCTGCTCTCCACACGCCTCCAGAGGCCCATCACTAGCATGTTATGAGAGATCCCTGTGTTTGGGTTTGAAGTTCGCAAAATCAAAGCACTTTAACAACCTATAAATTGGCTCCCTGTTCCATTTGGCTGATTGGAGGTGAATGCTATGAAAGCCCAGCCCATGACTATTTGCAGATGGAGAAATTGACATGGAAGCAGTTTTACTCACCCCAAGCAGTGGCTGAGACTCCATATTGTCTAACCCTGCTTCCTTCCTCCACATGCATGTTCCTTTTCCTTGACTGTCCATTTTATGTGAACAAGCTTTCCTTGCATGCGTGAATGGAAAGTTGCTTCAATTGCGTCCCACTCTTTGCAACACCATGGACTAGAGCCTTCCAGGCTCCTCTGTCCATGGAATGCTCCAGGCAAGAATACTGGAGTGGGTTTCCATGCACTCCTCCAGGGGATCTTCCCAACCCAGGGATCAACTGCATTTCTTGGGGCTCCTACATTGCAGGTGAATTCTTTACCGCATAGCCACCAGGGAAGCCCAAGTTTCCTTAGCCTATTTCAAATATTTGGTACCAAATACAGTGTCTAGTTTATAGGTTTCCCAGGTGGCACAGTGGTAAAGAACCCGCCTGCCAACGTGCAAGACATAAGAAACCTGGGTTCGATCGCTGGGCGGGGGGGAGATCCTCTGGAGGAGGGCGTGTAAACCCACTCCAGCGTTCTTGCCTGGAGAATCCCATGACAGAGGAGCCTGGTGGGCCACAGTTCATAGGGTCACAAAGAGTCAGACTCAACTGAAGTGACTTTGTATGAAAACTTGCCAATATAGGAGATGCAAGAGATGTGTTCAATCTCTGGGTTGGGAAGGTACCCTGGAGTAGAAAATGGCAACCCACTCCAGTTTTCTTGCCTGGTAAACCCCATGGACAGAGGAGCCTGGCAGTCTACAGTCCCCGGGGTCACAAAAAGTTGAACATAACTGAGCGCACACACACACACACACACACACACACCACCACCACCAACAGAGAGTATCTAGTTCAAATCTTTTTCCTGCCAACTCCCCTCCTGCTTTTTTTGTTTGTTTGTTTTTTTGGTTGCTTTTGCAAAGTGTTGAGAGATTCAGCTCTTTGGTGCACAAGCCCATCCTTCTCTGCACAGTTCTAATGTCTAACTCCTGCAGAGAGCCATTGTATGAAGGCATTGTTAGGCTTCCATACCCACTCAATCCCCAGCCTTTCTTCTTAAACTGCCAACAACGCCAATTAGTACCACATGTGGTATAAGCTTGTACAGTGGCTCTTGTAGCCAAGTCCTTAAAATGTGGCCAAAATGCAAATTGGCCTGTAGACAAGTTCTTGGGTGTGAGTTTAGGGGGGATAAGTTTAAGTACCACAACATAAATATCAGTCCTTTTTTCCCCTGTCCCTCCTGGCATGCTTTATACCTTTTAAGAGTAATAGGCAAAAAGTCTTGGAGTGCTCCAGAGAGAAAGTAGGACAAAATACTTAAAATTTTTTTTTGACAGTAAATCATTTAAAACTTAGCTGAGAAGCATGAAAAGAATTTTGTGTCTGTAGCTGCTTATCATCATAGCAGAAGCCCCTGAACTTCCGCCATCAGCCACACGTCCAGACTTCCATCCTCCTCCCTACCCCTTGTATCTTGTACCAGTTATAAGAAATCCCACTGTTTGAGTCAGACGCCTTGCTTTTGGTGAATACAGACATCTAATCTTGTTTTCTCTGTGTGCTTCTTGCCCATGGATGAGCTCTATCATTTAAATTGTAACAAATCTCCCTTGAGTTTTGGGTTTTTGTCACATTTTCTTATGCTGTGGGGATAAGGAAATGGCAATTCACTCTAGTATTCTTGCCTGGAGAATCCCGTAGACAGAGGAGCCTGGTGGGCTGCTGTCCATGGGGTTGTACAGAATCAGACACGACTGAAGTGACTTAGCAGCAGCAGCAGCAGCAGCTTCTGCTGTGGTTCTATCTTCATGTAGAACTCAAGTCTGGGTCTGTCTTCCTTGGAGAATTAACCAAGATTCTTGACAAATCTCCTTACTCATCTTTGTCCTAATCTTGGGAAAATGTGGGACAGTAATGAAATAATAAATGGACCCTGTTAAATGCTGGAGACGCTCATAGGCACTTTATTATAACATGGGTTTAATGATTAAATGATCTCTACGATATAATTGTGGCCTCCCTCCCCCATTATAAAGATAAAGAAATTAAAGTTCAGTGAAGGAAAGACATTTTTTCTAATTTATACATCTATGTGAGTTTCCCTGATGGCTCAGAGGGTAAAGAATCTGCCTGAAATGCAGGGGACTCAGACTTAATTCCTGAGTCAGGAAGATACCCTGGAGAAGGGATTGGCTGCCCACTGCAGTATTCTTGCCTGGAGAATTCCATGGACACAGGGGTCTGGCAGGCTATAGTTCATGGGTCGCATAGAGTCAGAAACAACTGAGTGATTATCACTTTTCATCATACATCTACGAGAGGGGGCATGTGGCGTTCAGACCTGGTAGTCTCGTTCACGACCATAAAACTTGAGTGATTGTAGCGATTACTGTTTATAAAGCACTCCCAAGCTTCAAGCTTAATGTCGGGTGCTTTACCCACATTTTCACCTAGCCTTCCTATAAGACTGAAAGTGTGCATGGTAGGCACAGGGGGGTTATCTGACTTGTTTAAGGCCACACAGCCAGAAGTTGTAGAAATCAAAGTCAAAGCCAAGTCAGCTGACCTGCTAAGTTTTCTGCTCCATTAGGAGGCCTCAGTTGTCTGTAAGACTCTTTAGTCATTGGGTCCCTTCACCTCTCAAGAGGAGCACTAGTGCGATGTGAGACGTCACAGCTCCAAGGAGTTCTATCCAGGGTCTATCTATAAGTCATCAGTTCTGTGGGTTCACTCACAAAGTTAGTCCTCATTTTTCCCTTGTGGAGGGTCAGCCAATGCACTCTTCATGAGCCCTGAAACATGATACCAATTTTCTTAAAATAAGCAGGAGGCTTGTAGTCCTTGAACAGTGGTTCCCACAGTGCTACAAGATCCTGTTTCTTCAAGTTTCTCACTTACGTGAAATTGCTGGGGCAAATAACACATTCTGGGGTGAATATTCCCATGCTCGCTTTCTACCTGGTGGCAGGCTATCCCCTTTGAAAACCAGACGTGGGCTCACCTTGTTACATCACTGACATCACTCAATAAAACATATTTGGAGTTGTGCTGGCCATTTGGCATTTTGGGCGAATCAGAGTTGAATTATTTCTCCGTGTTTTTTCTGTTGAGCATGCCAAGTGATTGTCCAGATTATAATTTGGGCCTTAGCAAGAAAAGAAAAATCTTGCTGACCAGATCAACTAATTTCCCTAATGTATCAAGCTTTCACCCCAAGATTAAAAATGATCATTCTTGATCCAGCTGGGTTTAGTCAGTGACCTGGGCTCTGTGCATATCTTATTACTAACACCCAGCAGCACAAACCACAGCCTTTCTAAGTATTTGTATGGAAAACAACCCTAACCAAAGATTACGCAGTTTGGGTTGGGAAAAGCAATTCATTCCACATACAGACATCTGCCGGAAAGGTCAGACATAGGCTGGCCAATCCTTCGGCTTTGATTTTGGAGGCTATTTTGATTGCAAGTACTGTGTCCAAGTGAAATTAAAATTCAAAGAAAACCGAACTTCAGACAGAAATCTTTGACAGTTAACTCAAATTCATTCCAAACTAAGATTTCACAGTCTTATTCTAAAGGTGTTAGACCAGAGAGACATGTGATAGAATTTATTACTTTTATTTAAGTATATAGAAGAACAGTAAGTGAGAGGGTGTGTGTGTCTCTGTGTGTGTGTGGCTCAGAGAGAAAAGGATATTACTGTTAGTAAATCTTAAATTCAGGATTCTGTTTCCTTATTTGTAGAGAAGAAATTGTTTTCAGGTAACCAATATGCAGCTAACAAAATATGGGGCATCTGATTTAATTTTTTCATGGAAAGCTATGCAACCACTCAAGTTAATTTAAAATAAAGTCCCTCATAATAATGCGAAGGTTAAGCAATGAAAACAATAGAGACTATCAATTTCCATTTCAGAGAATTGGAATGAAGCGTTCTTTCAACTTGGGGCCAGTGAACACATACTGTTATAATTCATACAAGGCTGTGCCCCAAAGAGCTCGTTTCCCTGATCTGATCTGAGCAGGGATGTATCTGTCAGGGAAATTTATTACCAGTCTCCCAGCAACGCCAAATGAAGTGAACCGCTCAGCAGGGCACACAGCACATGTACAAGAAGCAAAACCTACTACTATTTGCTGGCTACTAAGAGAAATTTCCTTTTAGGATCCACAAATATGGCTTTAATTTAGTGGGGTTGATTCTGAGGTTGTGGGGAGAGATGGAGGGATAAAAAAGGAGGGGAAGTTTCAGAACAATTTTTTCTCATGTAAACGGAATAGCATGTTTCTACCAATGGGAGACAAACACCAATCTAGCAATCTTTCTGGCACATATCAAATCCCCATCTCTGCTCTGGGCTTGAGTGCGGTAAGGACTGAATCCAGAGAGTGCCTTATCCTCAATAGCTGGGAAACAGTGTTGATCACATATCTCTTTATTTTAACTGTCTTTGCCGCTATGCTAATGACAACCTAGCAATTGCCTCTATCCAAGACACTGAAGAGACGAGACGCTGCATGCATGCTTGAGGTCGTGCTTGGATTTGCATGGGTGTTTGTCAGAATGGTACTGTCTTCATCTATATTAAGAATTTTAGTGCAGAGAGCTTTTGCTGATTTGTGATTTGAAACCTATTGGGATTTAAAGCTCAATGGGCTGCAGGAAGATTAAAGACAGCTGCAAATTCTTTAAGGGATGAAGTCTACTTCTACTCCCCTAGGTAGGTCTAAGTGACTTACTCAACTAACAGGATATGAAGGAAGTGGCAGCTGGACAATCTAAGTTTAAGTTGTAAGGAGCCTAGTAGTTTCCTGCCAGGTCTCATGGAATGCTCACTCTGTTCACCCTGAACAGCCACGTGAGAAATTTGACAACCTCCCACCCCAAACAAGCTCATCATCCTGAAGGCTCTTGATCAGCATCTGAGCTGAGTCCAACATTTGGCTCATCCCTGCCAAGTGCCAGAGATGGTTTGGACCTGCTGAATACCAAGGTGACAACACTTATAACAAAAGAAAAATTTCCCAGCTCACCTTTCCATCCCCAGAACCGTGAGAGTTAGTAATAAATTGTTTTAAGCCATTCATTTGAGGATTATTTGTTAAGCAGTAATAGATTACTGAACAAAGCATGATTCAGCAATGGAAGCATAGTACTCTATACTCTAGGATGGTCATCTAGTTCTTGCTTTTTTGCCATATTTTCGTTTCACTGAATCTCAGATTGTTTCTGACGCCCTCTTATAGCACCCTCTGTCCCTACCCTTGCCCAAGACAGGTTAGATCCTCATTGTCTTCATTAAGCCCTCATCCCTCAAATTCAGTACCCTTAGGGGAGGTAATTTTTCAATTATTTATTTGTTTATGTATGAAACATAAATTATATTTGTATCAAATGTAAACAATCCTGTTTGCTGCTGAAAAAAATTGGGAAATCTCTCATTTCCTTTTCTGCACACATGAAGTTGGAGCTTGATATATGCTAATTTTTTGTCTAAATTCAAACTGAGGGCATGCTCTTTTTGTCCAACTTAATTGATTTGATCTGAACTTTTGCATTTACTTTTGTAAAATAGGATAATGAACTTTAATAGCAGAGAGAACTAACTGCAAATCCTGGCTTGGCCAAATATATGTATGAATGAAGACAAACTTGGCTTTTTTTTTTTTTTTTTCATGATGAAAGTAATCTGATGAAGCCAGAAGACCTGGGGATTAAATTCTAAATTGCACCCCATTTCAGCAATTCCTGTTTTCCCTGTTGGTAAAGTGGGAATAATATTATACAACTTTTAGGATGGTTATGAGAATTAAGTAAACTAATGTTTATAAAAGTTGACTTAAACCTCAACATTCAGAAAACTAAGCTCATGGCATCCAGTCCAGTCACTTCATGGCAAATAGATGGGAAACAGTGGAAACACTGAGAGACTATTTTGGGGGGGCTCCAAAATCGCTGCAGATGGTGACTGCAGCCATGACATTAAAAGACACTTGCTCCTTGGAAGAAAAGCTATGACCAACCCAAACAGCACATTAGAAAGCAGAGACATTATTTTGCCGACAAAGGTCCATCTAGTCAAAGCTATGGTTTTTCCAGCAGTCATGTATGGATGTGAGAGTTGGACTATAAAGAAAGCTGAGCACTAAAGAATTGATGCTATTAAACTATGGTGTTGAAGAAGCCCCTTGAGAGTCCCTTGGACTGCCAGGAGATCAAACCAGTCCATCCTAAAGGAACTCAGTCCTGAACATTCATTGGAAGAACTGATGCTGAAGCTGAAACTCTAACACCTTGGCCAACTGATGCGAAGAACTGACTGTTTCAAAAAGACCCTGATGCTGGGAAAGACTGAGGGCAGGAGGAGAAGGGGATGGCAGAGAATGAGATGGTTGGATGGCATCACCAACTCGATGCACATGAGTCTGAGTAATCTCCGAGAGTTGGTGAAGGACAGGGAAGCCTGGCGTGCTACAGTCCATGGGGTCACAAAAAGTTGGACACGACGGAGTGACTGAACTGATCTGAATGTGTATGAAGTGGCTGAAAACCACATCTTGTGCATAGTAAGCACTAGAAAAGTGTTTATGAAATAATGTTATTTTAAAATGTGACATTTAGAATAGTACATGGTATATAACAGATTTGATGACAAGTTTTTTTTTTTTTCTCATGCCATGTTCTTACTTTGCCCTTTTGTTTTGTCTATTAGCACTTTAAAAAAGTAGCAAATTTATACATTGTTTATCTTTAAGAAATATTAAGTGTGTGTGAGTTGGAAAATAATTTGATTCAATACTACATGCCAAAAGTATGTGGATAAGTCTAGCTGTTCATTGATCAAAGCACATACCTGTTAATCCATGATTGGCTCATGTGAGAAGTCTCCTAGATGAGCCTGAGCCTAGCATTTTGACTCTCCATCATTTTTTTTAAAAAAAATTATTTCATTTATTGTTGACTTTGAAAATCCAGTGTTACTGAATGGCATTGAGTGATTCTTGGTTAAATTCTCATTAATGCATTTGTCAATTTTTTCCTTGAAAATTATTTCAGTTACTTAATGTTTGCACCATTGCTGGGAAGAGATGTGGAGGCAAGAAAACAACAACAAAAAATAAATAAAAAGGGAGGTAGGAATACAGACACATAAATTTCCTAGAAATTCAGTGTCATTGTATAGAGCTCATTCCTGTTTCATGCAGAGCTTTATACTAAAGTCATAAACGTTTAACTACATTTAACCTGTTAATTATATTCTTTAATTTGGATAAAAACAAAAGCATGAACTTCTAACTTTTACAATTACTTATGGGCAGTTAGATATCCTTAGAGTTGGCAACCATGCTGGCAAATTATACTCTTTGTGTATAGCTACATGAATATGAATATAAGCATAAATGTATAGATTTATTTTTCTGCATATATAACTGGCATTCTAAGTTTTATTTAAGCTAGTCATGTCCCAGGTAAAATTTGACAGCCCACTGAGAAACATAAGGGCTTCTCAAAAACTATATTTATATCTAATGTCTGCTGCTGCTGCTGCTAAGTTGCTTCAGTCGTGTCCGACCCTGTGCGACCCCATAGACGGCAGCACACCAGGTTTCCCGGTCTCTGGGATTCTCCAGGCGAAAACACTGGAGTGGGCTGCGATTTCCTTCTCCAATGCATGAAAGTGAAAAGTCAAAGTGAAATCGTCCAGTCGTGTCCGACTCTTCGCGATCCCACGGACTGAAGCCCACCAGGCTCCTCCGTCCATGGGATTTTCCAGGCAAGACACTGGAGTGGGGTGCCAGTGCCATCTAATGTCTAGTAGACATCAAATGGTGATCGCCTAAAAATCAGAAAAATGAGA
Source organism: Ovis aries (assembly GCF_016772045.2). Taxonomy (NCBI): domain Eukaryota; kingdom Metazoa; phylum Chordata; class Mammalia; order Artiodactyla; family Bovidae; genus Ovis; species Ovis aries. The sequence continues at coordinate 95,491,833 of NC_056060.1, forward strand.
GTGAGCAGCTACAAAGCCATTGAATTAAATAAAGCAACTACTGAACATTATATAAAACAAATATTAAAAGTAGTGCAGATGATTATAATAAGTGAGAAGTCAGGGGCAGGCTTCTCAGGAGTCATTCTGACCTGTCGTTTTTTCCCTCATATAGTATCTTACATTCTGTGCTCTACCCGTTCAGATTCTTAATTTATTTTCTATCATACTGGATTCCTTAGGAGATGAATCTCTGTGTGACTTCATTTTAACTACATTGTGTTGAAATAATTTGTTTATCTAGCTGCATTCTGCACTTGCCTACGATCTCCTGGAGGATCTAGAATATATCTTTCTTTAACCCAGCTTATTATCTCAAATCTAGCACGGCACAGAATTTCAAGTGGAACTTTTCATCATGAATTAATTTGTCTAATGACCCAAAGATAAAAAAAATAATTGGTGACAAGAAATCCTGTGTTATAATGAAGGCTACTTTACATGACCCCATGAGATTTAGTAAGAATTGGGGAAACTGGCTCCCATAGGTAGAAGAAGAGGCTACAAACTGAACACTTAAAAAGCATTAAAAAATGAAAATACAGAGAATAAAGTGCTATTGCTGCTTTCTGTCATCTAAAGGTGAGTAAATATTTCCCTCTCCCCTTTTCCTCACCTCCATGCTCAATAAAGGGAAAACCAGAAGATTCGCTCATAAACACTCAGTATTTTTTTTTTTTTTCAAAAATGGTGGCTGGCCTCTTCGTTTCCATGTAGACTTTTGCTGAGATGTAGGCTGATCCCTTTACCATCTGAGTCACCAAAAAAGCAAAGACATCACTTCATTGACAAAGGTCCATATAGTCAAAGCTAAGGTTTTTCCAGTAGTCATGAATGGATGTGAGAGTTGGAATATAAGGAAGGCTGAACACCAAAGAACTGATAATTTCAAATTGTGTTGCTGCAGAAGACTCCTGAAGTCCCTTGGACTGCAAGGAGATCAAACCAGTCCATCCTAAAGGAAATGAATCCTGAATACCTATTGGAAGGACTGATGCTGGATGAGTTCAGTTCAGTTCAGTCTCTCAGTCGTGTCTGACTCCTTGCAACCCCATGAATTGCAGCATGTCAGGCCTCCCTGTCCATCACCAACTCCCGGAGTTCACTCAGACTCACGTCCATAGAGTCAGTGATGCCATCCAGCCATCTCATCCTCTGTCGTCCCCTTCTCCTCCTGCCCCCAAGCCCTCCCAGCATCAGAGTCTTTACAATGAGTCAAGTCTTCGCATGAGGTGGCCAAAGTACTGGAGTTTCAGCCTCAGCATCATTCCCTCCAGAGAAATCCCAGGGCTGATCTCCTTCAGAATGGACTGGTTGGATCTCCTTGCAGTCCAAGGGACTCTCAAGAATCTTCTCCAACACCACAGTTCAAAAGCATTAATTATTTGGGGCTCAGCTTTCTTCACATTCCAACCCTCACATCCATGCATGACCACTGGAAAAACCATAGCCTTGACTAGATGGACCTTTGTTGGCAAAGTAATGTCTCTGCTTTTGAATATGCTATCTAGGTTGGTCATAACTTTCCTTCCAAGGAGTAAGTGTCTTTTAATTTCGTGGCAGCAATCGCCATCTGCAGTGATTTTGGAGCCCCCCAAAATAAAGTCTGACACTGTTTCCACGGTTTCCCATCTATTTCCCATGAAGTGATGATATGCTGGATATGAAGCTCCAATAGTTTTCTCACTTGTTGCAAAGAGTTGACTAATTGAAACAGACCCAGATGCTGGGAAAGATTGAGGGGAGGAGAAGAGGGAGACAGAAGATAAGGTGATTGGATGGCATCACCTACTAAATGGACATAAGTATGAACAAACTCCGGGAGATAGTGAAGGACAGGGAAGCCTGACGTGCTGCTGTCCACGGAGTTGAAGAGTCAGACACAGCTGAGTGCCTAAACAATAGTCTGATCCTTTGCTCTTACTGCAGCTGGCAGAGTATGAGAGTGTTCACATGAGTATCTGATATGTATCTGTGAAAAGGCTTGTGCTTTTGCATTTTAGCTGGAAAAGTCAGAAAGATGGATAATTTCTGGTGGTAAATTTTAGAGCTGGACAAGAGGATAGAATAGGGAGAGTAATTGTTTGTAATATTTATCAGGGCAAGAAGAGCTAGTTACTGGTGGCCAAGTTTGCTTCAGGAAGGAAATTGGCTTCAAGGCCCCAGTGGGTCAAATGGACCCTAGCAGATAGATACTCTAGGTGTACTGTCTGGGTCAGGAACTGAGAGGGGTGATGAAACATCAACCAGGGTTCATCACTTTGTCAGGAAAAAGTACAATTCAGTCATTGAAGGGGAGGTGAAGTCGGAAGTGCCTTGAAAAAATCACCCACATGGACCCATGCTCAAGGGTCAACATTCTGATACCTAACATAGCAGAGGTACCAGTCACATGGCATTGCATCCAGCAGTTCACTCCTTTGCTTGGAAGGACTCCTAACCTAGGAGATCCCTGGCATCAGAAGACAAAGCACATGAGTGCGGGAAACGCAATGGAAAAATTAGACAGTGCTAAACATTTCACTAAAGAGCACCTACTTGTAAATGAACATTTTGATGACTTTTAACAAATGTATAACAATGCAGAAAACGTGGGTTCATTCCCTGTGTTGGGAAGACCCTCAGGAGAAGGAAATGGCAGCCCACTCTATTATTCTTGCCTGGAGAATTCCATGGACATAGGAGCCTGGTGAGCTACAGTCCATAAGGTCGCAGAGTCAGATACGACTGAGCGACTTCACTTTCAACAATTGTCCAAGCAAAACACAGAGCCTTACAGTCACCTCGAGGAGAAAACCCTTGTGCCTTCTCACAGTTTATTGCTTTTCTAGTTTCATTCCTGGCTCTAGGCCACCACCACTCACCAATCTCTGTCACTACAGTTTTTTACTTTTTCCCCAAATTTCACATAAATAAGGATGATAGAGTATGTGTTTTTGTATTTTACTTCATTAATTCATTCAGCATATTTTGAAATCTATACATACCTGTTGATGAATTGATACTTTTTTCCCTTTTCATTTTGAGTGGTATTCTATGACATGGATAAATCATGATTTGTCCATTCATCTACTGCTGAGAATTTGAGTTTTTTCTTTTTCTTTTTTTTTCCAGTTTTGAGCTACTGTGAGTACAGCTGTTATGAACAATAAAACCCATGTGTAAACTTAAGTTTCCTTTTGCTGAGTTAATAATTAGGATAGCAATTTCTGAATTATATGCTATGTACATGTATTTAACTTTTAAGAAGTTGTGAAACTATTTTCTAAGTTGTTGTTGTTGTTGTTTAGTTTCTAAGTTGTGTCTGACTCTTTGTGGCCCCATGGACTGCAGCATTCCAGGCTTCTTTGTCCTTCACCATCTCCCAGAGTTAGCTCAAACTCATGCCCATTGAGTCGGTGATGTCCTCCAACCATCTTATTCTCTGTTGCCAAGCTGTACCATTTTGCAAAACGGTACAGCAAATGTCTGAGAGTTCTGCTTACTTGGTGTTGTGTTTGCAAAATTAGCTAATTTAGTAAATGTGCAGTGGCATTTCATGTAGGCTTATTTTCCATGTAGGTGTTATTGTTTTGACATGATTTTGAGAATTTTTAATGTTTTTATTGCCATCAGTGAATTTTCTTTTGGGAGATGTTCCAACTTTTGCCTTGGGTTATCTTGTTATTGAGTTGGACACAACTTCCCTGATGGATTAGATGGTAAAGAATCCACCTGCAATGTGGGAGACTCAGGTTCGATCCCCGGGTTGGAAAGATTCACTGGAGAAAGGCATGACAACCCATTCCAGGATTCTTGCCTAGAGAATTCCAGGACAGAGGAGCCTAATGGGCTACACAGTCTAGGGGTCACAAAGAGCCGGGCATGACTGAGTGACTAACACTTTCACTTTTCATCTTATTATTGAGTTGCAAGTTCTAGTATCCAGTTTATATTGGATACAAATCCTTTGTGAGACAGATGTATTACAAACACTTTATTTTTCCAAGACTGTGGCTTGCCTTTTCATTTTTAAAATCCATATCTTACCTTCCGTCGTAGCTCAGTGGGTAAAGAATCTGCCTGCAATTCAGGAGACCTGGGTTCAATCCCTGAATTGGGAAGATCCCCTAGAGAAGGAAATGGCAACCCACCCTAGTACTCTTGCCTGGAGAATACCCTGGACAGAGGAGCCTGGCAGGCTAAACTCTGTGGAGTCGTGAGTCAGACACGACTTAGTAACTAAACTACTATATCCTACAGAAAGAATATTTTAATTTTGTAGAGGCCGAATCATCACACTTTCTTTTCTGTTTCATGTTTTTGGGGTTCCAATTTAAGAAATTTATCCTAAAGGTATAAAAATGTTTTCTTATGATTTCTTCCAGAACTTTTGCAGTTTTACATTTTAGTTAGCTCTATGATCCGTTTCAAGTTAATTTCTGTATATGTCAAGAGACAAAATCTGAGTTTTACTTTTTTTTTCAAATTAATACCTATGTTGTTCCAAACACATTTGTTAAAAAAAAAAAAAAGGCTTTCTTTTCCTCACCTGGGTACCACTGTTGTATAAAAATTGGCTATATATGAATGGGTTTATTTATGTACTGTCTGCCTATATACTTACCCTTACAAAGATATCAAAAGGTCTTCATTATGGTAGCAGTATGTAAGTCCTCCTATTTGCTCTGCTTTTTTCAAAATTATTTGACCATCCTAGGTCTTTTGCATTTCCACATACACCTTAAACAAGATTTCTGTCTTTTCTTATATATATATATATATATATATATATATATATATATATATATATATTAGAATTTTCATTTGAATTGTGTTGAATGTGTAGATTAGCTTGGGGAGAATTAACATCTTACTAATATTGAACCTTCCAACTGATTGGCCTAGAATATTTCTTAACTTATTTTGATGCATTTAAAAATTCCCCCCCCCCCCCAGTCAATCTCTCCCATCCAGAAGCTTCCATAAGCCTCTTATCCTTGTCCATCAGAGGGCAGACAGGATGAAAACCACAATCACAGGAAACCAACCCAACTGACCACAGGGACCACAGCCTCATCTAACTCAATGAAACTATGAGCCATGTCATGTAGGGCCACCCAAGAGGGACGGGTCATAGTGGAGAGTTCTGACAAAACATGGTCCACTGGAGAAGGGAATAGCAAACCACTTCAGTATTCTCACCCTGAGAACCCCATGAACAGTATAAAAAGGCAAAAGGATATGTCACAGAAAGATGAACTCCCCAGGTCGGTAGGTGCCCAATATGCTACTGGAGAAGAGCAGAGAAATAGATCCACAGAATGAATAGGCTGAGCCAAAGCAAAAATAATGCCCAGTTGTGGATGTGACAGGTGATGAAAGTAAAGTCTGATGCTGAGAAGAACAATATATTTTTTTTAAATTTTAAAATCTTTAATTCTTACTTGCATTCCCAAACATGAACCCCCCTCCCACCTCCCTCCCCATAACATCTTTCTGGGTCATCCCCATGCACCAGCCCCAAGCATGCTGCATCCTGCGTCAGACATAGACTGGCGATTCAATTCACATGATAGTATACATGTTAGAATGTCATTCTCCCAAATCATCCCACCCTCTCCCTCTCCCTCTGAGTCCAAAAGTCCGTTATACACATCTGTGTCTCTTTCCCTGTCTTGCATACAGGGTCGTCATTGCCGTCTTCCTAAATTCCATATATATGTGTTAGTATACTGTATTGGTGTTTTTCTTTCTGGCTTACTTCACTCTGTATAATCGGCTCCAGTTTCATCCATCTCATCAGAACTGATTCAAATGAATTCTTTTTAACGGCTGAGTAATACTCCATTGTGTATATGTACCACAGCTTTCTTATCCATTCATCTGCTGATGGACATCTAGGTTGTTTCCATGTCCTGGCTATTATAAACAGTGCTGCGATGAACATTGGGGTACATGTGTCTCTTTCAATTCTGGTTTCCTCGGTGTGTATGCCCAGCAGTGGGATTGCTGGGTCATAAGGTAGTTCTATTTGCAATTTTTAAGGAATCTCCACACTGTTCTCCATAGTGGCTGTACTAGTTTGCATTCCCACCAACAGTGTAGGAGGGTTCCCTTTTCTCCACACCCTCTCCAGCATTTATTGCTTGCAGATTTTTGGATCGCAGCCATTCTGACTGGTGTGAAGTGGTACCTCATTGTGGTTTTGATTTGCATTTCTCTAATAATGAGTGATGTTGAGCATCTTTTCATGTGTTTGTTAGCCATCCGTATGTCTTCTTTGGAGAAATGTCTATTTAGTTCTTTGGCCCATTTTTTGATTGGGTCGTTTATTTTTCTGGAGTTGAGCTGCAGAAGTTGCTTGTATATTTTTGAGATTAGTTGTTTGTCAGTTGCTTCATTTGCTATTATTTTCTCCCATTCAGAAGGCTGTCTTTTCACCTTGCTTACATTTTCCTTTGTTGTGCAGAAGCTTTTAATTTTAATTAGATCCCATTTGTTTATTTTTGCTTTTATTTCCAGCATTCTGGGAGGTGGATCATAGAGGATCCTGCTGTGATTTATGTCTGAGAGTGTTTTGTATAGGAATTTGGAATGTTAGGTCCATGAAGGTAAATTGGAAGTGGTCAAACGAGATGGCAAGAGTGAACATCGACATTTTATGACTCAGTGAATTAAAATGCACTGGAATAGGTGAATTTAACTCAGATGACCATTATATCTACTACTGTGGGCAAGAATCCCTTAGAAGAAATGGAGTAGCCCTCATAGACAACAGAAGAGTCAAAAATGCAGTACTTGAGTGTAATCTTAAAAATGATAAAATAATCTCTGTTTGTCTCCAGGGCAAACCATTCAATATCATAGTAATCCAATTCTATGCCCCAACCACTAATGCTGAAGAAGCTGAAGTTGAATGGTTCTGTGAAGACTTACAAGACCCTATAGAACTAACACCAAACAAAGATGTCCTTTTCATGACAGGAGACTGGAATGCAAAAGTAGGAAGTCAAGAGATTCCTGGAGGAACAGGCAAGCTTGGGTTTGGAGGGCAAAGGCTAGTAGAGTTTTGCCAAAAGAATGCACTGGTCATAGCAAATACCCACTTCCAGCAACAAAAGAGAAGACTCTACACATGGACATTACCAGATGGTCAATACCGATATCAGACTGATTATATTATTTGCACCCGAAAATGGAGAAGCTCTATAGAGTCAGCAAAAACAAGACCAGGAGCTGATGTGGCTCAGATTATGAATTTCTTATTGTAAATTCAGACTGAAATTGAAGAAAATAGGGAAAACCTCTAGAGTATTCAGGTATGCCTTTAAAAAATCACTTATGATTATACAGTGGAAGTGACAAATAGATTCAAGGGATTATATCTGATAGACAGAGTGCCTAAAGAAATATGGACAGAGGTTTGTGACATTGTACAGAGGGCAGTGATCAAACCATCCTCAAGAAAAAACAAATGCAGAAAGGCAAAATGGTTGTCTGAGGAGGCATAGTTGAGAAAAGAAGAGAAACTAAAAACAGAGGAGAAAAGGAAAGATATAAGCATCTGAATGCAGAGTTCCAAAGAATAGCAAGGAGAGGTAAGAAAGCCTTTCTCAGTGATCAACACAAAGAAATAGAGGAAATCAGTAGAATGGGAAAGGCTAGAGATTTCTTCAAGGAAATTAAAGATACCAAGGGAACATTTCATGCAACGATGGGCACAATAAAGGACAGAAATTGTATGGACCTAACAGAAGCAGAAGATATTAAGAAGAGGTCCACAGAAAACTCTGTGGTCTGCAGAATCCACAGAAAAACTATACAAAAAAGATCTTCACGTCCCTCACCTAGAGCCAGAGAGCCTGGAATGTGCAGTCAAGTGGGCCTTCGAAAGCATCACTACAAACAAAGCTAGTGGAGGTGACGGAATTCCAGTTGAGCTATTTCAAATCCTAAAAATGATTCTGTGAAAGGGCTACACTCAATATGCCAGCAAATGTGGAAAACTCAGCAGTGGACACAGGACTGGAAAAGATCAGTATTCATTCAAATCCCAAAGAAAGACAATGCCGAACAATGCTCAAACTACCACATTTCACTCATTTCACATGCTAGCAAAGTAATGCTCAAAATTCTCCAAGCTAGGCTTTAACAGTATTTGAACTGAGAACTTCCAGATATTCAAACTCAATTTAGAAAAGTCAGAGGAACCAGAGATCAAATTGCCAACATCTGTTGGATCATCGCAAAAGCAAGCCAGTTCCAGAAAAACATCGACTTCTGCTTTATTGACTTTCCCAAGACTTTGACTGTGTGGATCACAATAAATTGTGGAAAATTCTTAAAGAGATGAAAATACCAGACCACCTAACATGCCTCCCGAGAAATCTGTATGCATTTCAGGTAGCAACAGTTAGAATGGGACATGGAACGAGGTACTGATTTCAGTTTGGGAAAGGAGTACATCAAGGATGTATATTGTCACCCTGCTTATTTAACTTATATGCAGAATACATCATGCGAAGTGCTAGGTTGGATGAAGTACAAGCTGGAATCAAGATTGCCAGGAGAAATATCAATAATCTCAGATATGCAGATGATACCACTCTAATGGCAGCAAATGAAGAGGAACTAAAGAGCCTCTTGATGAACCTAAAAGAAGAGAGTGAAAAAGTTGGCTTAAAACTCAACAATTAAAAAAACAAAACAAAACAAAACAAAAAAACTAAGATTATGGCATCTGGTCCCGTCACTTCATGGCAAATAGATGGAGAAATAGTGGAAACAGTTAGAGACTTTTATTTCCTTGGGCTCCAAAATCACTGCAGATTTTTACTGTAACCTTCAAATTAAAAGATGCTTCCTCCTTGGCAGAAAACCGATGACCAATCTAGACAGCATATTTAAAAGCAGAGACATTACTTTGCCAACAAAGGTCCATCTAGTTAAATCAATGCTTTTTCCAGTAGTCATGTATGGATGTGAGAGTTGGACCATAAAGAAAGCTGAGTGCCAGAGAACTGATGCTTTTGAAATGTGGTGCTGAAGACTCCTGAGAGTCTCTTGGACTGCAAGAAGATCCAATCAGTCCATCCTAAAGGTGATCAGTCCTGAGTGTTCATTGGAAGGATTGATGCTGAAGCTGAAACTCCAATACTTGGCCACCTGATGCAAAGATCAGAATCACTGGAAAAGAGCCAGATGCTGAAAGATTGAAGGTGGAAGGAGAAGGGGATGACAGAGGATGAGATTGTTGGATGGCATCACTGACTCAATGGACATGAGTTTGAGCAAGCTCTGGGAGTTGGTGATGGACAGGGAAGACTGGCATGGCTGCAGTCCATGGGGCTGCAAAGAATTTGTCATGATTGAGTGACTGTACTGAACTGAAAACTTTCTCCCTCCAATATTTTACACTTTTAATTATAGTGCTTTATACATGTTTTATTAAATTTTATCCTAATAATTTTTTTATTTTGAAATTATTATAAATGCTAATAACTTTTAAAAGTTGATTTTTAATGTTTACTTGCTAGTTTATAGGAATACAACTGATTTCTGGTACAGTGACCTTACTTTCTGTCACCTCAGTAGTTCCAGTTGGAAATTCTTCATGTCACTAATGTATAGATAGAGCACTCCTTCTTTCTTTCTAATCTCTATTATTTAGTTTTTCTTTTTCTTTTTTTTAAAATCTAATTTCACTGGTAGGATCTCTGGATAGAGGTGGTCAGAACATTTGTTTCCTGTATAAAATATTAATAGTTTAATGAGATACCAAGGGAATATTTTATACAAAGATGGGCTCAATAAAGGACAGAAATAGTATGGACCTAACAGAAGCAGAAGATATTAAGAAGAGGTGGCAAGAATACACAGAAGAACTGTACAAAAAAGATCTTCACGACCCAGATAATCATGATGGTGTGATCACTAATCTAGAGCCAGACATCCTGGAATGTGAAGTCAAGTGGGCCTTGGAAAGCATTGCTACAAACAAAGCTAGTAGAGGTGATGGAATTCCAGTTGAGCTGTTTCAAATCCTGAAAGATGATGCTGTGAAAGTGCTGCACTCAATATGCCAGCAAATTTGGAAAACTCAGCAGTGGCCACAGGACTGGAAAAGGTCAGTTTTCATTCCAATCCCAAAGAAAGACAATGCCAAAGAATGCTCAAACTACCACACAATTGCACTCATCTCACATGCTAGTAAAGTAATGTTTAAAATTCCCCAAGCCAGGCTTCAGGAATACGTGAACTATGAACTTCCTGATGTTCAAGCTGGTTTTAGAAAAGGCAGAGGAACCAGAGATCAAATTGCCAACATCCGTTGGATCATGAAAAAAGCAAGAGAGTTCCAGAAAGCATCTATATCTGCTTTATTGACTATGCCAAAGCCTTTGACTGTGTGGATCACAATAAACTGTGGAAAATTCTGAAAGAGATGAGAATACCAGACCACCTAACCTGCCTCTTGAGAAATCTGTATGCAGGTCAGGAAGCAGCAGTTAGAACTGGACATGGAACAACAGACTGGTTCCAAATAGGAAAAGGAGTGCATCAAGGCTGTATATTGTCACCTTGCTTATTTAACTTACATGCAGACTACATCATGAGAAATGCTGGGCTGGAAGAAGCACAAGCTGGAATCAAGATTGCCAGGAGAAATATTAATAACCTCAGATATGCAGATGACACCACCTTTATGGCAGAAAGTGAAGAGGAACTAGAAAGCCTGTTGTTGAACGTGAAAGAGGAGAGTGAAAAAGTTTGCTTAAAGCTCAACATTCAGAAAACGAAGATCATGGCCTTTGGTCCCATCACTTCATGGGAAATAGATGGGAAACAGTGGAAACAGTGTCAGACTTCATTTTTTGGGGCTCCAAAATCACTGCAGATGGTGATTACAGCCATGAAATTAAAAGACGCTTACTCTTTGAAAGAAAAGTTATGAGCAGCCTAGATAGTATATTCAAAAGCAGAGACATTACTTTGCCGACTAAGGTCCATCTAGTCAAGGCTATGGTTTTTCCTGTGGTCATGTATGGATGTGAGAGTTGGACTGTGAAGAAGGCTGATCGCCAAAGAATTGATGTTTGAACTGTGGTGTTGGAGAAGACTCTTGAGAGTCCCTTGGACTGCAAGGAGATCCAACCAGTCCATTCTGAAGGAGAGCAGCCCTGAGATTTCTTGAAGGAATGATGCTAAAGCTGAAACTCCTGTACTTTGGCCACCTCATGTGAAGAGCTGACTCATTGGAAAAGACTCTGATGCTGGGAGGGCTAGGGGGCAGGAGGAGAAGGGGACAACTGAGGATGAGATGGCTGGATGGCATCACTGACTCAATGGACGTGAGTCTGAGTGAACTCCAGGAGTTGGTGATGGACAGGGAGGCCTGGCGTGCTGGGATTCATGGGGTCACAAAGAGTCGGACACGACTGAACTGAACTGAGGATTACCTTTAAAGGTTAAGGCCCTCTCCTTTTCTTCCTCATCATTGAATGTTATTATTATAAATTGATACTGAATTTTCTCAAATGTTTCTTTTGTATCCATTGAGTAATCATAGTGAATTTTATTTTTTATCACCTAATGTGTATTAAATGTATTCTTAAAATAATCCATTAATTCTTAGGGTAAATCCCAATTGTGCATGATATATTATTCTTTTAAAATAATACTGCATTTAATTATTAATAGCCATTATCTTTTTAAAAATTTTATTCATGAACTATGTTAATTTCTTATTTGCTTTTCCTGAAATAGTTTTATGATTTGATGCCAGGGTAATACTGGCAGTTCCGTTCAGTTCACTCTCTCAGTCTTGTCCAACTCTTTGCAACCCCATGGACTGTAGCATGCTAGGCTTCCTTGTCCATCACCAACTCCTGGAGTTTACTCAAACTCATGTGCATTGAGTCAGTGATTCCATCCAACCATCTCATCCTTTGTTCTCCCCTTCTCCTCCTGCCTTCAATCTTTCCCAGCATCTGGGTCTTTTCCAATGAGTCTATTCTTCACATCAGGTGGCAAAAAATATTGGCATTTCAGCTTCAGCATCAGTCCTTCTAATGAACATTCAGAACTGATTTCCTTTAGGATTTACTGGGTTGATCTCCTTGCAGTCCAAGGACTCTCAAGATTCTTTTCCAACACCGCAGTTCAAAATCTTCAGTGCTCAGCTTTCTTTATGGTCCAACTCTCACATCCATATATGACTACTCGAAAACCATAGCTTTGACTAGACGGGTCTCTGTGGCAAAGTAATGTCTCTGCTTTTTAATATGCTGTCTAGGTTGGTCATAGCTTTTCTTCCAAGGAACAAGAATCTTTTAATTTTATGGCTGCAGTCATCATCTCCAGTGATTTTGGAGCCCAAGAAAATAAAATCTCCCACTGTTTCCATTGTTTTCCCATCTATTTGCCATGAAGTGATGGGACTAGATGCCATGGTTTTAGTTTTCTGAATTGCGGAGGTCCAGCCTCAACAGAGTCCAGGGATATCCTCAGGATGGACAACATCAGTGAATGAAGATAGAGAAAGAGATAAGAAAAAATGACACAGGGTGACCAAGCTTCAGTGAGCGAGGCCCACTTGCTTTATTTTCAGAGAGAGCTTTTATACCCTGACTTGTACATACAGCAAGGTGAAAAATGAAGAGTCAACTCAACATTCATCCGTATTAACTTTCATCGATATCAGGTTCTTTCCTGCAAGAGTCTTATTTTTTGTACATTATCTTCTGGCCTGGAGGCCTGTTGATATTTTATGACCTCTTTTTGATAAAGGTTGGTCAGCCAAAACAATAATTTTCCCTTAAAGTGTTTCTTCTTAAATTCCTAGCCTGTGTCACCTTTAAAGTACAGAGTTCCATTTTTATGGAGCAAAGATTCAGTGGGTTACAGCAAAGAAAGAACGTATTAACTCAAAGTCTAATGTTGTTAATGCTAAAGCTGCAGCTTATTATTTCTATATCCTGACTATATGTATTCCCAGGAACACAGTGGATAAGGGATGTGAGAACTTGGCAGCAAGCATTGGCTCAACAATGTTGCAAGAGTCTAGATAAACCTGCCAAGTAAGCTAGAATGCTAACAAGGGGTTTGAAACACTCCTTTCATGCCCAGGAGATTTATCAACTAAAGCCCTAAGTTAACTCTTTCCAGAGAAAGATGGTGGGGGACAGCCCCCTGCTAATGTCAGAAGTGTTGGTGAAAGACATAAAATAGTAAGACAAACAGATTCTGGTTTGCAGGTAGATGCTCAAGCAGGTCCAGGAAGTCCCTCGAGTCCTGATCTCTCCTTGCCCATCAGGCCTCTTCCTCACGACATTTGCCATGGGCAGGATTCTCCACGCTGGCTCCCGGCACTGAATGTTAGAGTTTTTTTTTTTTTTTTTTTAATTTATTTATTTTAATTGGAGGCTAATCACTTTACAATATTGTATTGCTTTTACCATACATCAACATGAATCTGCCACGGGTGTACACGTGTTCCCAACCCTGAACCCCTCTCCCACCTCCTCTTTCACTTTCATCAAGAGGCTCTTTAGCTCTTCTTCACTTTCTGCCATAAGGGTGGTGCCATCTGCATATCTGAGGTTATTGATATTTCTTCTGGCAGTCTTGATTCCAGCTTGTACTTTATTAAGCCAGGCATTTCATTACTGGCAGTTAGGAGATTTCATAAAAGAATTGATGTAGGGATGGAAATTTTCTCTTTGTTAAATGTTTCATAGAATTGACAAGAGAGTTATCCAGTACTGGAGCTTATTGATATAGATAGCTGCCAAGTTGCTGCAAAAGGCCAGGGAGAGGATCCAGGCATTATTAATGTGGCCAGGGATGCAGAGGGTGATTTAATTTCTGTGACAAGGCAAGAGGCAGAGAAAATTAGCAACAGTGACAAATATCACCCCCACAGGCAGTGCCTGTATGACACGTGGGAAATTCAGAGTAGTTACTTTTTATGGGTAGGATTATGTAGCCTGTAGAGAGGCTTGGGTCAATGTGTGTGTGTCAGTGGGAAGGATCTCCTGGGGGACATGCAACCCTACAAATCTATAAAGGAGATGTTACGAATTCTTAGGGAGTTGGGAGTGAGATAGCCATCCACACCTCTGAATTTGAAGGCCCTAATTACGCTACATTCACTGTAGGAATGAAAACCATGAAACTCCAGTACACCTTCACCACCAGGTAGGGGGCACTGACATCCATGCTGAATCCAGCCGTGGGGCAAGACATTAACGATGTTGTGTAGTCTAGTCTTGATCTGGGGGAAACTGACAAATCCCTGGACTGGTATAGGCTGTGGCAAAGACCTGAGACAGAGAAGCCCCCAAAGCCAGAAGACTATCCTTATTTGCTGTGAAGGATCCGATAAATGTAATGCAGAGACAAAACTGCCTTAAACTCTTTCTTGCTGAGAGCCCCACCTGAAAAGATAGATTGACAAGAAGTGGTGTGTTGGTCACTTACTAAAAGCCTTAAAGCCTGAACTGCAGTTCAGTCTAGTAACCACCTCACCATCCTTGATGTCCCACTGTTCCAGCAGAGGCCTCAGTGTAGTCCTGTTCTAGGTGGACATCTCCCATACCTTGGGGATTGGATGCAGGTCAAGACTGCCCCCAGATGGGAGTCAGTTTGGAGGCCATCTGAGGCCTTCTATTGAGCTCATAATTCACCACCTTCTCAAAAATAAGCAAAAGGTGACAGCTTTGGTTAATACTGGAGTCAAATGTACTCTGTCTGGTATACTGATAGAAGTATTTTGGCCCCTGTACCATCAGTGATTACAAAGGGCAAAAGATTGTGGTCGGGAAGGTCCCTTTAATACTGTACACTAGCTCCTGGTGGATGAGTGTGGAATACCAAGAATAAAGCAAGGTAGTGCCTCCCTTCCTTGTGGCTGGACCCAGCATTGCCACCATTAGTTACCTTGGTCATGGTCCTAGGAGGGTACTGTGCTGTACTCCTTGGCAATCAGGAAGCTAATGCCCTAGGCTGGGAATGAGCCCAGCAACTGACTCTTAGCAGATATAGCAGACTGATTGCATGAAAAGGGTGGCCACTATAGCACCCAAGTGGACTGACGTGTTGCCGAGGTTGCCAGATTGCCCTCGAAATATAGTGATTTGTTTAATGCAGTAACAGCATCTTATAAATTCTAAACAAGCCAACTACCAAAGGAGTCTGGAGCCATCCAGAGGTGTTTCCAACAGTAGTGGATGGACAAATTGATTTTCTTGTCCTTCTCTCTCCAAGTGATGTTTTTTTTTTAAAGATCTAATTCTGGTGTATACTTAATAGATTGCATTATAGTGTAAGCATAATGTTTTTACATGTACTGGGAAACCAGAAATTTATGTGACTTTCTTTATTTTGATATTTGCTTTATTGCAGCAATCTGCAACCAAATCCACAATATCTCCAGGGTATTCTTGCACTTTCTTCTCATGTTAGTCTAATGTCATTATAAGAATTACAGTTCTCGAGTTTGCACGCATTATTTTCTCTGTCCTTTTATTCTCTCTGTGTCATTATATTTAAAGTGGGTTTCTCATAGGCAGCATACAGTTGGGTTGTGCATTACATACTATTCCAATCTTTGTATTTTGAGAATGTAGGGCATTTATATTTAATATACTTATTGTTAAGTTTTTATTTAAGAGTATTATGTTGCTGGTTGTTTTCCTTTTGCTCCATTCATCTTTAATTTTTTTTTCCATTTTCCTGCCTTCCTTTGGAATAGGTAAGTATATTTTGCTATTCAGTGTTATTTCCACTTTTTAATTCTTAGCACTATCTCTGTATTTTCTCATGATTGGTCTCGTTTATAATATTATAAATTACATTATTGCAGTCCATTGTATTTTATATCACAATTTCATATAACAAAAATGTCAAGCAGAATACTATAATATTCCCTCTCATTCTCTTTCATTGTCATAACTATAATTCTATGCATATGTGATAAGCTCTAAATACATTATTGTTATTATTTTTGCTTTATACAATAAATTGTCTTTGCGAAAAACTTTAAAATGAGAGAAAACTTTTCAGTTCTACCGCATGCTTGCCATTCTGCTCTTCTTCATCCCATTGTGTGCACAGATTCCACCTTGTGATGTTTACCAATCACCCACAGACCCTCTTTCACGTTTTTGGTACTGTCAGTCTGTTGGTGATAAATTCTCTGTCTTTGTTTCTCTGAAAAATCATCACATTTATCTTTGTGAATATTTTCACTCAGTAATTTCAGTTTCATAGTATTATATGCTTATCACTCTAAATTTTTCATAGTATTTATTCTAGTTTGCAATGTTTCTGATGAGAAATT
Source organism: Ovis aries (assembly GCF_016772045.2). Taxonomy (NCBI): domain Eukaryota; kingdom Metazoa; phylum Chordata; class Mammalia; order Artiodactyla; family Bovidae; genus Ovis; species Ovis aries. The sequence goes on from NC_056060.1 coordinate 95,508,196, forward strand.
TTTATTATTCTTATGTCTTTCTATATGAAGTTATCATTTCTCCTTATTGCCTAATGCTTTTTCAGTTCATTATATATTTTTTGTAATTTGATTTTGATGTACTTTGGAATGTGTTTAATTTGTGTCTGTACATATCCTGCTTTGGGTTCCTTGAGCTTTGATGCGTGAGTCTGTGTGTGTGTATGTTGAAAAATGTTTTTATTTCTTTAGCTTTATTGGGATATTTTGCTGTTATTTGTTTGTTATTGCCACTATTGTGGCTGGTTTTGCCCTTCACCTTTATTTTTTTTAAACTCAAATATACATACTTAGACTATATTTTTCCACTTATCTTTTAGGCTTGGTAAATTTTCTTTGCTTATTTTCCTTACTGTGCCTCATTATTAATCAATTCTATTGCTATATCTTTAATATCTGAAACTTTCTGCAGGTATTCTCATCCAGTGAAATTTTAATCTCGAATTGTTTTCTTCCCACGGCTAGAAGTTCTGCCTGATTATTTTTTATATTTTCTACTTCTATCTTTACTATGTTCAAATTTTGCTTTTAATACTCAAATACAGTTAAAATAGCTGTTTTCACGTTTTTGTTGGCTAATTCTCTCATCTGTCTCATTTCTGTGTTACCACCAATTTCTATGGTGATGCTCAGCTGTAATGCAGAAGTTGTGGGTTTGAAAGGTCCCCTGAGTAAGGAAATGGCAACCCACTCCAGTATTCTTGCCTGAGAAATCTCATGGACAGAGGATCCTAGAGGGCTACAGTCCATGGGGGTCACAGAAGAGTTGGACACAACTTAGCAACTAAACAACAATGATAAATCTAGAGATACAAAAGGCAAACAAAATGAAAACCTCTGCTGTGGATGTTTCAGGGAAAGAAATTATTAAAAAACAAAAGTAGCTAAAGTCAAATTACAATGCTGAATATGGCTATCAGCTTTATTCTACATTTTGATTTTTAACATTAATCAGTCAGGTTCCACATTAATAAAAGTTAACTACACTCATTCCCAAGTAAAAGGAAACTAACTTAAAAAGAAGCCCGACATATTTTTCCTGGTCATAGGTAGCATTTTCCTTTCTTTTTGAATGTCTACTAATTTTGGGGCACTTGTTAGACATTTTTGGCATTATGTTGTTGAGAGACTGGATTTTGTTTTCTTTCTTTAAAGATCGCTGAGTTTTGTTTTGGCGCACAGCTGTGTTATTAGCAGATGAATTTGTTCTCTTCAATCCTGTTTTGAAACTCTGCTAGGGCCTGACTAGAAGAGCTTTTTACCCAGAGAGAGACCCTTTTAGTTTTTCTACTGTGGCTTGAAGGAACTAAAATATTTTCCCTTCTGATGTGAGTTCAAGGAATTGCTCAGCTAACAACTCTCTGCTCCTTCTTTGCTTGCCTTTTGAAGTTTCACTTTGCACATCTGTGATCACTTTGTGATGTGCCAAGTTTTCTAGACTAAACAAGATTCTTCAGAATGTTTCAAGTTAGAACGAGCTACAAGGGAGACAGCAGCCATTTTGTAGTGTGCACACACCTCCCAGTTTATCAATCAAGTATTCATCTGGGTTTGGCTGTGAGGGACATTTTCTAATGGAATTAAAGTCATAGTCATTTAACTTAGAACTAATCAAAGTGGTTATCCTGAGTGGGCTTGGTTTAAGTCAGGCTGTCTCCTTAAAAGGGAGCTGAGGTGCTCCCTGCAGACAGAGACTAAGCCGCAGAAAGACAGCCATGGCTGCCCCTTTCCTCTGGGTCTCCCTTCCTCACCACCTGCCTGTGGAGCCAAGCTTCAACTTCAGCTCAGAAGATTCCGGTCTATCCATGATCTTCTCTTCCTAACTGGTTGCCTTGCTTGAGGGTTAACTTTATCAGCCCTCTTAAATTTTATAAGCCAATTCCTTATAATAATTATGCATAATTTATACATAATAAATGCATGTATAATCTCTTTCTACTGATTCTACTTCTCTAGTTTCATCCTGACCTAAATAAGGTCTACCGTATAATGTATATCAATACTAAATGGGATCTCCTTGCAAACCTCTTGAGCTTATTTCAAGTGTAGCTCCCTCTTTTCATGGAAGGCTGACACATTCATTTCACCTGCTTTATCATCCTTACCTTCTGACCTTGGTCTCCTGAACTCAGCAGGGCTACAGGAATCTGTCTGGACTCCTCCTTTCTGCTAATAATTGATTCCAGTCAAAACACCAAGACTGTTATAGGTTCACGTCATTTTCCCCCTTTCATGAAGCATCATGTCCTGCATAGGTTTTTCTTTAGTGTCTGAAAAACACCTCTAGCGATTTAAGGTTGGAAGACAAATTTATAAATGATTACTCCAACATGACTGAGAAGAGAAATCCTTGGTCTAGACTTTCAAATTAAAAAAAAAAAAATTGCGGGGATTCCCTGGCAGTCCAGTGATTAGGACCCAGAACTTTCACTGCCATGGCCCAGGTTCAGTCCCTGGTTGTGGAACTAAGATCCTTCAAGCTTCAAGGCACAGCTAACTTTTCTTAAAAAAAAAAAAAAAAAAAAAAAACCACTTTATTTTTAGAGCAGCTTTAGGTTTGCAGGAAAATTGAGAGAGATGTACAGAAATTCCCCATATAGTCATGATCCAACACATACATGGCCTTCTCCATCATCAACTTCCCCTACAAGAGTGGTATATTTATTTATGTGTGTGTCATAATATGTCACAAACAACAAATATTGACATGCCATTATCTGCCCAAATTCAAATGTATTTTAGAGTCTTTTTCTTGGTGTTGTATGTTCCGTGGGTTTAGATGGTCTAGACTTTTTAATACCTGAAGCTATACTGTTCTTCAGTTCAGTTCAGTTTAGTTCAGTCACTCAGTCATGTCCGACTCTTTGCGACCCCATGAATCTCAGCACGCCAGGCCCCCCTGTCCATCACCAACTCCCGGAGTTCACTCAGATTTGCGTCCATCGAGTCAGTGATACTATCCAGCCATCTCATCCTCTGTCGTCCACTTCTCCTCCTGCCCCCAATCCCTCCCAGCATCAAAATCTTTCCCAATGAGTCAACTCTTCGCATGAGGTGGCCAAAGTACTCTTAGACCTGACATTTACCGTAATCTTCCTTACTGTAATGCAGTGACAGAGTGGAAATATATTTCAGACTGCACTTGAACTCACTAGTGAGGAAATTAATATCTCCTGATTGTGCCTTTTCAAGTCCATCTGACAAATTTTCTAATTGTATATATCACTTGGTATATAATATACTCTGAAAAAATTTTGTTGGACTATTTGGATATATGGAATTGTGGCTCCACTATCTCTTTAACACAGAACTTGATAACATAATTAGTTTAAAGCAGCAGAGATAACTTAGGACCTAGAAAAATGCTGGAATTCCACTTTTTCTTTTACTAATTATATACCTTAAATTCAAGCATATAAATTTCTAGTAGTCTGATTTTCTTCATCTGAAATAGGGGATAGTTATAATTCTAACTTAAGGGGTTTCTATGAGAGTAAATAAAATAATATCTTCAAATTTTTTAACACTGTTGTTGACACACTGTAAGCACTGGTTTATTTTTTGTAATTCTTGATATATATATATATATATATATATATATACATATATTTACTTTGATAAATGTTTAAGTAAAACTAGTATGTTAAAAATCTTCTCTACTTTTGAAGACAGAGAGTAGGGGTCCCAAATTGTTTGGAGTTTAGATGAGATATTGTTAAGTCATTCACATGAACCCCTTGTCAGATGTTCAAAAGGAATTCAGCAGATATTTGAGCTCAAACTAAGTTATGCAATACAGATAACTTATCAATTCACATAACTTATACATCCAGAGGTAAACAGGTCTCAAGTGCATGATCAACTCCATTTCTAAGGATTCTCTAAAACCCACTCAACTCATGTTGGTTTCATCTTAGGCTTACCTCATTCAAGGTAACTAAATGGCCGCAGGCAGTCCTAAGCTTTCAATTACTAAAATAGAGACTTTCTTGCCACTCAAATATGAAACAAATATTTTCTCCTTTCCTCAGATGGTACCACCAGAGATCACATGTCCACCCCTTGTGGACAAAGTAATGGCATATCCTGATAGACTCAGTTCAGTTCAGTTCAGTCGCTCAGTTGTGTCTGACTCTGTGACCTCATGGACTGCAGCACACCAGTCCTTCCTGTCCATCACCAACTCCTGGAGCTTGCTCAAACTCATGACCATTGAGTCGGTGATGCCATTCAACCATCTCATCCTGTGTTGTCCCCTTCCCCTCCTGCCCTCAATCTTTCCCAGCATCAGGGTCTTTTCAAATGAGTCAGCTATTTGCATCAGGTGGCCAAAGTATTGGACTTTCAGCTTCAGTATCAGTCCTTCCAATGACTACTCAGGCCTGATTTCCTTTAGGACTGACTGGTTGGATCTTTGACTTATTGGGAAACCTTGCACTAATTTGATCTATCTATCTACTCATTAATCTACCATCTATAAAATCAACCTCTTTTTCTAGGAATGTGATGTAGGGGGAAGTATAATAACCACTCTCAAAAGTTTTGGTCTCTTATATTTAATATGATGCATATGCACAACATACATTTATGTATTTTAAAGTCATTCACTTGTTTTTATTCACTAAAAGTTTACTATCATTTCATACCTCCTTAGACACTGGACTAGTTCCTTGGAATATAGAGATTTAAGACAAATTTCCTGCTCTTAAGGAGGACAAAGTGCTGCCTCTTAGACCAATTTTTTTTTTTTTTTGAAATTGTGGATCATGATTCATCAATTAAATTTTTTAAAAAATAATTTAAAAAGTCAAGATCTTTATAAGTGGTAAATGTGTTATATATCTTATGTGTTTATGTGTAAGTATATTCTATGTGTACTGGTTTATGGTATAAACTATGGTTCTTATGTTTCTTATTTTGACCATGTAGGGCATGTTCCAAAATATTCTAGAATGACTGTATTAGAATTTAGTCAAATAAATTTTTACACCTATCCCAAACAGTTCAAAAGCAGTTCAGAAGCATTTGATATCACTTAAATAACTCTTGGTCTCTAACCTTATGAAAAATTTGTTTTGTCAATATTGAGGTAAAATGGCTTTAAATAGTATTGTTAAACCTTAAGCTAAGCAATAGCTTTACCATCGAACTTTATGCTTTGCGGTTATTGCACTTTATGGATTTATTCTCCTGGCTGTTAGCTTAAAAAAGACCAGCTGGGAAAGGCTACATTAACTGAAGACCACAACATTTTGACCCATGCAGATGACCCAGCTTTATAGATTATGGGTTGGAAATTTCATGTGTGTGAAACAATTTCATTACAGTTCTCCTACTTCTTACCACCTCTTTCTCTTCACCTCTTGAACTTATGGAGGCACATAAAGATATGGAATGACTTTTAACATTTTCTTTGAACTAAAAGCATTCTCTGGCATGAAAGGCTTTTAGGAAAATATGGGAAGAAGTAATCAAAGCAAATTATTTGTTCTTTGTACATTTAAGGAAATGTGGTAGAACAGCCTTTATAGGAGGTTCAGGGCTTTTCCACAAAGAATGCCTGTGTAACTATTGTTTACCTACTCATTCTTAATATAGTTTTATTTTTAAAAAAATCTTGTTGATAGTCATCTGGAAAAACAATTCTTTAAAGGTCTTATTCATCTTATAGAACTCTCCTTAGCTTACTTACACTGGCTTAAAATGGGACTTTACAATTTATCTATCTATCCGTCTACTTGCTTGTCATTTATCTATCTATGTAATCCATTTATTCATTCACTGTTTTGGGCACAGCTAAAGAAAGAAGAAAATCCTAAGATATTAAAAGATAGTAATAGCACTCCTCTATGCTTAATTAAATATTTGACAAAATATTCTGAGTAGATACTTATATAAGCATTTTTTCCTTGGGAATATTGCATAATTATAAACTGATACAAAAGACAAACTGCACAAGCATCTTTTCAGGAGAACTATTAGAAATCACCTGAAAACATTAAAAGATAGCTCACAGTGTGGATGTCTTATTGTTATATTTTGAAATAACTTATTAATAAAATAAGTTAATATTGGAAAAAGAATTTGGAAATTCATTACTTTAAGTAAATATTTCTAGGGGTTGGGGGAATTAATTTTGGTCATTATCATTTGTTTTTGATATGTGTATTTATAGTGAGGTATGTAAATGTATCTATAAATATTGCTTTAGATTAGAAGGAATATTCATACTTGTCTTTGCAATATTAGGTTTTGGGAGATTGTGTTCCACTTATTGACATTATATATCAGGAGCCAAGTTAGACCCAAAGGTATTTAAGGAAATAACCTTTCTGAGCCTTACCTAGACAAACAGTGGAATGTTTCAAATAGGTTTTAGCTTTGGAAAATATGAAACGTGTTTCAGTTCATGTCTACATTTATTCCAGAATCTGGGCCAGTGCAGCATCCTTGCGAGTACTTCTCTCACATGCAAGTTGAGGTAGGACAGTGTGTCTAAACCCACTAACCCAGGCTGTTGAACTAAACCCACGGATTAATGCTTGAACCATCAGGACTGCCAAGTCTTTCTGAAGTGACCGTTTATGTATTAATCTAAACTCCGCCCTGCTTGATCACAAGATTTTTAGTCTTTTGTCAGTCTTTTCTCAGGTTTTTTTTTCTCCTGCTCATGGATTTCTGGGTGATTTGGATTAATATTTATATGTTTCATAAATCCAAGCTGGTTGTCACTTGTCCCAGTTTTTAATGCCTAAAGGACATGATATCCCTGAAGTAATTCTAGCTGACCATCTGTCTTCTTATGTCCTGGCCTTCCAGCCAAGATGTTGTAGGGACCACCTTATCTTCCATCAGTGGAGGTGCCTCTGAGCTTGCCTTTCCTACCCCAAATCTGTCTATCCTTCTCAGTCTTCTTTGAAACCGAACAAGGGTAAGGAAAATGAAACATATCCATTCATCTCTTGCTCCTAATTGTCAGCTCATTTTTCATCAATAATAATAGTTAGCAGAGATATAGCATGATTCTTCATGAAGATATTTTACATTTTTATTTTGTAAATAGTTAGCATACAATAGTTAGAGTTATGAGATTTAGCAAATTGAAGTGCTTAAATAAAAATAATTCCTTTTTGACCAGAAATTCAAATTTAGCAAGGCGTCCTATATTTTATCTGGCAACTCTAACTGACAGAGAGTCTTTCTGCTAATACAGGTTACTAAAAAAAAAAATAAAGCTATTTTTCATAAGCAAAAATTACCAAATTAAAAATAGACCTAGGAAAAAATAAAAAAAAGGAAAAATCTAGCCTAAGGAATTTAAGCCTTCCCCTAAACAAACAGAGAAATTGTTTGATCCTTAAAAATAGTGGCAGATTCAAGTCAGTGTAAGGCAAAACCAACACAATATTGTAAAGTAAAATAAATATAAAACTAAAAAAAAAAAGATAAATAGCAGCTTCCCATCCTCATTTAGGAATCAGTGGTTCAAGGATATTGGAGTCAAGTGTCAAGGCATCCTGCAGACACTGGTTTCTCTTTGCAACTCATTGTTGTGATGCTTTGTGAGAACGCTTTCTTCATGGCAATGCTCTGACTTTGGGGATAATTTCTTCAAGGTTGCTTAACAGGATGACTTCCTTGGATTCTCATTTCCAGAAGTCCAAAGGAGAAAAAGAGGATGAACTCCTCCCCATGTTCCAGTTTTTGCCATTGCCAATCCAATGACTAAGAATATATAAAGTGTTCAGAAAGTTGCATTTGCAGTATCTTCAACACCATCCAAATGGGAGGAGAATGGGGTGGGGAAAATCAGGTTTGCCCCCATTTAAAACTGATTTCTGGTCTAATCTAAAAGAAGGAACTTCCCAAATACTGAAGCTTGTTGTGTGTCCATGCTCAGTCATGTCCAACTCTTTGTAACCCCATGGGCTATAGCCTGCCAAACTCCTCTGGCCTTGGGATTCTCCCAGTAAGAATACTGGAGTGGGTTGTCGTTTCCTTCTCCAGGGGATTTTCCCCACCCAGGGATCGAATCCATGTCTCCGGCCTCTCCTGCATTGTCAGGCAGATGCTTTACCACTGAGCCGCCTGGGCATTGCATTGGTGATGCTGGGGAAGGGGAGGAAGGTCACTTTCTGAGGTTCAGCTATAAAATGTTCTGCCATGATTGTTCTTGATGCATTCAGATTAATTCCACATTGATACAACTGGCATTCTGCTCTGACACGGAAGGCAAAAATCTGCTGACTCAGTTAGTGTAACCTATTTATTGTCAGATTTCTATCAGAGTTGAAATGCTTTAGCAATCAAATTAATTCAAATCTGCCTTAGTATCTCTTTACCCCAAGATTAAAAATATTCACGGTATGGTGTTACAGAATGTTTTTGCATGTTTTCCTTACGCTCAGCTTACCTAGTTTCAATCCTGTTAATACCACCTTTTGATCAGCTAAAAACTGAAACATTAGTTTCTATTATCTGTTGCCTCAAAAATTGGTACCAGAATCTGAACCTTTGACCCCATCCTAGCAAAGTAGTAATTAATGTCAGATACATTTTGATAACACTATTAAAATCGTTTTCAACACTTGAGCAGCTAATTAGGGAGAGTAGATTCCTGTGTTACTTTACCAAACCTTCTTCCAGGGTGAATATTATCTTTCTGATTAAACACAACGAACTAGCTAACATTTTAGGAAAATAATAAAATAAAGCATATTCTGATATAGAGTGTGTATATAGGGAACATACCTAACAAAACGGCAATTCCTCCTTGCCAGTCATTGAGAGGATGAAACAGTACTTTGACCCAGCACCTTCTTTACATGATGGTGGCACTGCTTGTGTTTTGAGAAGTTATGAAGCTCAGCTAAGGTCTTTGTTGGGTCTTGCAGTCTTGTACAAGATTAATTTTTCCAATATATTTTGTGAGTGTAGAAAGGATCAGAGGAGGCGTGTAGGTCATGCTAGTGTCTGATGAAATTCTCCTTTGACACCTGCTGCCCATCCCACAATTTTTTATGAGTAAATGTTGCTTCAGCTTGATGAACCAGAAATATTGTGTCTGTTATTTACTCATGAATAAATAAATACCAGAAACTTCATTATTTCAGGTTTGGTAAATACTAAAGTAAGGACAAAAATTAAGACGTATTTTGCTCTCAAAAATTTTTTTAAAACATTTTTGTTAATTAAAGTCTAAGATACATTTGGCAAAGCTACTAAATAATTCAAATCCAATACTTTAGACTGTCAACTCTTGGTCAAAGTAATCTCTAGACTTAAATAAATCTCATGATTACTTCACACAGTATTATTGGATTTTCTCTTTAAAATGGGATGTGACATGCAGAATGTCTTTTCCTCTCTTGTAACTGCAAACAATAAATCAATAACTGAATGAGAAAAATGGGTTGATTTCAGTTTGAAATTTTCAAATTATCATTTTGAATATTTTAAAAAGTATCATGACATAAAATGAATAAGTATATTTTTGAATTTTAAATATTACTAAGGAGAAAGTTTGCAATTTTATGTTGGAAAGGAATTGGTGATAATTCGCTTCTACTTAAAATTCCTGTTGGTTTATCCATATTTCCAAGGTGTGTTGATGTTTTTAGAGTGGATAGATGCTGACATATGCTCTGCTCATCCGGTTCTGTCTTTGACTGTGTGACTCATCTCACCTAATAATTCTTCATATTCCTTATCTACTGCCTGAAGCCTACCACTTTCAGAGAAAAGCCTCTACTGTGAGGACATTGCTCACCATTCAAACACATATCAATCTCTCATTCCTTTTTAACCAAATTCTTCCTAGTCAGTGAAACTTATTCATTTTTTTCTCCATTATTTAATTATATTCCTTGCTACACTTTAGCATATATGTATCACCTGCAATTTACTAGAAATAGTTATATGAATTGATCACTTACTACGTGCCTCAGTCAGTTCAATTGCATCACCCAGTTCTGTCCAACTCTGTGATCCCAAGGACCACAGCACACAAGCCTTCTCTGTCCATCACAGACTCTTGGAGCTTGCTCAAACTTAAGTCCATCGAGTTGGTGATGCCATTCAACCTTTTCATCCTCTGTTGTCCCCTTCTCCTCCTGGTTTCCATCTTGCCCAGCATAAGGGCTTTTCCAGTGAGTCAGTTCTTTGCATTAGGTAGCCAAAGAATTGGAGTTTCAGCTTCAATATCAGTCATTTCAGTGCATATTCAGGACTGATCTCCTTAAGGATAAACTGGTTGGATCTCCTTGCAGTCCAGGGGACTCTCAAGAGTCTTCTCCAACACCACAGTTCAAAACCATCAATTCTTCAGTGCTCAGCTTTCTTTATAGTCCAACTCTCACATCCATTCCTGACCACTGGAAAAACCATAGCTTTGACTAGACGGACCTTTGTTGGCAAAGTAATGTCTCTGCTTTTTAATATGTTGTCTAGGTTGGTCATAACTTTCTTTCAAGGAGCAAGCTTCTTTTAATTTCATGGCTGCAGTCACCATCTGCAGTGATTTTGGAACCCCCAAAATAATGTCTTTCACTGTTTCCATTGTTTCCCCATCTATTTGCCATGAAGTGATAGGACCAGATCCCAAGATGTTAGTTTTCTGGATGTTCAGTTTTAATCCAACTTTTCCACTCTCTTTCACCTTCATCAAAAGGCTCTATGTGCCTGAAATGGATTAATTCATTTAATCTTAGGAAGAATCCAAGAAGATGAGGACTGCCATTTTCTCTCTTCCTTAGCAGGGGGATCTTAGCCTCAGAGATGATGAAATTTTTTCTAAAGGTAACAAGTTGTTCTACATTGAAACCAAACTCTTAATACTATATATCATATGGCTTCATAGTAAAGGTCTAGTCAATACTCCAAAGTCAACAGTCAGTGTAGATTGAGATGAGGAGGGAAATGGTTCCAGAAGTTTTTTGATTTACCTAGGGGACAGGGGCTTCAAAAACTAGAGAACTGCACCTTCTGAAACCCACTCACATAGGGCAGCCGAGATGGAAACTGGTGGCATGCACCCAGGCACACACATGCATTAGCTACACAGTCAGACTTGAGCAATGAGGGGTGGCCAAGCCCAAAAAGATTCAAGTTGATTTGTAAAACCCACTCCAGACGCATCCCAGGGTGACCTTGGAGAGCTCACAGATATGCTATAGAATAACCACAGAGACTTTCCCAGCTCTGACACATGCACCCTCAATGAACAGCTGTGTCCTCATGTGACCTTATGCAGTCAGGAGCCTATTAAGGGTTCATAAATATTCTATACATACATACATCTGATTATGACACACTGAATCATGGGAAAAAGATGCCCAGTATAGCCTGCTGTTATGTAACTTGCAGCTGTCTTATCAAGACTGACTGTCGGTCCACACCGGCCGTTGAATAAGTAAAAGCCTGGTCTTAAAACCTCCCAACCTCATCATTCTGGCACCAGTCCTTCTCTTGGCTTCGCCCACTTCTCCCTGGAGGTTTTCTTCTCCTTTCTCTTCAGGAAACTTGTTTTTGCCGTGGGTAAGGCCTCAGATGCTTCTTTGTGTCCTTACCAAGAACTGAGGCCCATAAGGAAGGGTCTTCTTTGACTCTCCTTATCAGGTAACAACACATACACACACACACACACACACACACACACACACACACACACACACAGAGGCACAGAATCCTGATGTTGGGTCCAGTAGGAGAAGAAGCGCATTTAACCAATGCCTAATCTGTATACTGAGTGTAGACAGGAAAGCATCCAGATATTTCTGATAGGGCTTTCCGCTTCAGGTTCTAGGCAGTTAGGCTCCTTTCTCCTCTCTCTCTCCTGCAGAAGCTGAATTTGCTATTCATCATTTCATTTCTTTCGAATTTAAAAGATTCTTACTCCTTGGAAGGAAAGCTATGACCAAACTAGACAGCATATTAAAAAGCAGAGACATTACTTTGTCAACAAAGGTCCGTCTAGTCAAAGCTATGGGTTTTCCAGTAGTCATGAATGGATGTGAGAGTTGGACTATAAAGAAAGCTGAGCACTGAAGAATTGGTTCTTTTGAACTGTGGTGTTGCAGAAGATTCTTGAGAGTACCTTGAAAAGCCAGGAGATCCAACCAGTCCATCCTAAAGGAAATCAGTCCGCAATATCCACTGGAAAGACTGATGCTGAAGCTGAAACTCCAATACTTTGGCCACATGATGTGAAGAACTGACTCATTTGAAAAAAGACCCTGATGCTGGGAAAGATTGAAGGCAGGAGGAGAAGGGGACGACAGAGGATGAGATGACTGGATGGCATCACTGACATTGGACATGAGTTTGAGTAAACTCCGGGAGTTGGTAATGGACAGGGAGGCCTTGTGATCTGCAGTCCATGGGGTCACAAACAGTTGAACACAACTGAGTGACTGAACTGAACTAAATTTCATTTCTCTCAAGTTTGTTCTTGGATTTACTTATCATTAGCTTATTTATCCTCATATCTGCTCAAAGTGGCTTCTTTTTTTTTAATGGACTTGAGGGCTTTTTCTTTTTTTTAATGTGAGATCATATCTTGGTGAGGAATGAAGAGTTTTCTGCTTTTACTATCGCAGTACTTTCAGCTTGAAAAGAGTCACTCTTGCTCTTTCTCACATATTCTAAGGGGAAATCGTCCCCAGGAAATCTACACAGAACTCTTCCGTGGAGTTATAAATGCAGAGCGGGTGATGGCTGCCCCGCGATAAAGGTGAGCTTACGACTAAACTTTTTATCCTGCTCTCAGACTTCATAGTGCCCTGGAGAGGATTAAGACAGGAAACCTGAGAAACTGCGTGGCCACAAAACAGTAAGGACCCAGATCTAATCTGAAAACAGCCCTGTGGATTGCCCAGTTCTAAGTTTCCTACCAAGACCTCAGTGGCAGTGGATACTAAATCAGCTCAATTGTCTCTGCAAATTTTGAAAACCTTCCTAGAATAGTTAATATTTCATTTCCATATTAACTCAGTGAAGGAGTTTAGAAAGCATTCTTGCTCCTTGCTAGAGTCGCGGATTCACGGCTCCCTCCTGTGATGCTGCTATAAGGAGACACTAGTTGCTGCCTGCAGAGCTTAAGCTCTGAGACTGCTCGTATGAAATCTAACCATGCACGCATGGTCAATGCACGCATGCTGATTTGCATTCGTCTCTTTGCGCCCCTGTGGACTGTGCCTGCCAGGCTCCTCTGTCCAATGGGTTTTTCAGGCTAGAATACTAGAGTGGGTGGCCATTTCCTCTTCCAGGGGATGTTCCTGACCCAGGGATGGAACCACATCATCCTGTGTCTCCTGGATTAGCAGGCTGATTCTTTACCTCTGAGCCACCTGGGAAGCCCCACCCACGGTTAGTATCACTGAGCTATTTGGTACTTACATGCTGTATTTGTTAGGAGTCTCCTGAGAAACAAAACCAGGAGGATATATGTATATTTAGAAAGATCCATTGTATGGAATTGGCTTCCACAGCTGTGGGATCTGGCAAGTTCAGAATCTATAGAGAAGGCTGGCAGTCTGGAAATTTATATGAGTTGACATTGTAGTTTTGAGTTTGAAATCTACAGGCTGAAAACTCAAGTAAGATTCGTATGCTGTGGTCTTAATTCAGAATTCCTTTTTACTTGGGAAACCTGTCTTTGTCTTAAGACCTTCAACTGATTCGATGAGCCTCCCCTTCACCATTCTGAAAGGTAATTTTCTTTATTCAAATTCTACTGATACGTCATGTGCAAAAAACATCTTTACAGTAATGTTTAAACAAGTGTTAGAGCAAAAAACTGGGCATCATAGACTAACCAACTTGGCAAATAAAATTAACCATCATGTACATTTTGCATGTAGATTTATTTTTTTCCTAATTGTGTCAATTTTTTTGCATGTAGATTTGAATAATATAGAAATTTAAGCATAAAGATAGGAAATATAAACTGTCTAAGAAATGGGGTTAGGATATTTTTCCTGAATTTTTAAGGTTGCCTTTAATCAAAAATATATGAGAAATAAAAACTTTCCTATCCCCACTTAGTAACATATAAAGTAAAAATGAAAGGATTCATGAATACTATACTGCTTAATTTGATTTATATAAACTAGAAATAAAATATAAGCTAGCGATAGTGGTTTTAACATTCCTTTGTTTTGGAATAAATTTAAAGCAATCAAAGTACTTTGGTCATGCAAACTTATGATTCATCAACATTTGTTGGATATCTACATGCCATGCACTTTTTAAAACTCTGGTGACTTAGCAAAGAGAAAAACACATTTTAAATGAACTTCACACTTCAGTAGGACTGTCTGATAATAAAGAAGTAAAGATGGCACATGTTAGAAATTTATAGGGTTGTTTTAGAGAAGTTTATTATGTGAAGTGTCTCTAAGGACACCTAATATCTCTAATATGTGGGCTGAGATCTGAATTAATAATGCGAATTTTGCAGTAAGTTCCCTACATCCAAATGGGTTCCATTTTAAGAGGTCATTTGTTAAGTCCAATTTGTTTGTTAACTCCATATACCCAACTAACACAATCAGCTACATAGTACCATACTGTAATAGGTTTATAATACTTTTTGCACAAACAATACATGAAAACAAACACAAAAATAAAGAAAACATTTTAAATCTTACAGTACAGTACCTTGAAAGATACAGTAGTACAGTACCACAGCTGGCATACGGGGCACATTCCATTTGCATGTTTGCAACTTGCAGTTCTGATGCAGGGGACTTACTGTATTGATATCTGGGAAAAGAGTGGGAATTAGGATATCCATGCCTCTGTGGGTCACGATAAGGATTTTGATGATGAAGATTTCCACTAGGAGGCCAGGCAGTGGTATTTTAAATCAGTCAATGAACTAGGGTAGCAGCTGCAGAGAGAGTGAGAGGTGGCTGGAGTCTGCATATATTCAGCTCAGTTTGGTCACTGAGTCATGTCCAACTCTTTGTAACCCATGGACTGCAGCACCCCAGGACTCCCTGTCCATCACCAACTCCTGGAGTTCACTCAAACTCATGTCCATTGTTTCGGTGATGCCATCCAACCATCTCATCCTCTGTCGTCCCCTTCTCCTCCTGCCTTCAATCTTTCCCAGCATCAGGGTCTTTCCCAGTGAATCAGTTCTTTGCATCAGGTGGCCAACGTATTGGAACTTCAGCTTTACCATCTGTCCTTCCAATGAATATTCAGGACTGATTTCCTTTAGGATTGACTGGTTTGATCTCCTTGCAGTCCAAGAGACTCTCAAGAGTGTTCTCCAATACCACATTATAAATATTTATCCAAATAGTTTGAATGGTGCAGTGTTACAATTTGTATAAGGATAACACCCAAAGGGCAAAAAGTGAACATAGAATCTCTGGCAAAATGCATTTTCTTTAGATAAATGTGTGAAACATCTGTTGGAGTTAGGAGGATATACAGGAGAGGGCTTGAGGTCTAGAGATGAGGTGAAATTGCATTGCTGTGGCTCTTACCAGGCAGATGCAATAAGGAATGAGATGCAGGGATCATCTTCCTGCCTTATCCTCCTGCTTAAGCAAAGAAAGAGAGAGAGAGGGAGATTAAGTGTGAGAGAGAGTGGGAAACGGGGGCAGGAGGCCTGGCTCATCTGGACATCTCAAACACCATGTCCGCTCACAGGGCAAAGCCCTCTCGACTTCCCAAGTGGCTTTGGTGTTCACAGGTGGGGTTCTCATCTTTTTTCAACATTTTTGCCTCTGTGGCTCCTTCACTGCATCCACTTCCATCATTTTTCTCAGGAAAGGAAAGGAACCACAAACAGCTAGTCTGATTTGCAAAAGGAATGAAAAATCCAAGAGCAACTTACTTTCCACAAGAGTGTGCTGGGCGGAGATGGTATGACTCTTCAGTTTAAGTGAGGGCTGTGGCATCAAGTCCAGCAGCTTGCAGTACTGGCCCTGGGAGACGATAGGCAGTGATACATGGGAACAGAACTTTGAGAGTTCCTTGGGGGAGAGAGGGTTAAGTCCATTCCAGGGCTCATTTGTACACACAAATGATAACAGTTATAATAAAAGTTTTATAAATCAAATTCAAAATAACAAGCCTACCACACACATCTTGGTGTAATTGTTTGCTTTTTTAAAAATTTAATTTATTTTTTAATATAAATTTATTTATTTTAATTGGAGGTTAATTACTTTACAATATTGTATTGGTTTTTCCATACATCAACATGAATCTGCCACAGGTATACACATGTTCCCCATCCTGAAACCTCCTCCCTCCCGGTACCATCCCTCTGGGTCATCCCAGTGCAACAGCCCCAAGCATCCAGTATCATGCATCGAACCTGGACTGGTTCAATTTGTTTCATATATGATATTATACATGTTTCAATGCCATTCTCCCAAATCATCCCACCCTCTCCCTCTCCCACAGAGTCCGAAAGACTGTTCTATACATCTGTGTCTCTTTTGCTGTCTCGCTTACAGGGTTATCGTTACCATCTTTTTAAATTCCATATATATGTGTTAGTATACTATATTGTTTTTCTTTCTGGCTTACTTCACTCTGTATAATTGGCTCCAATTTCATCCACCTCATTAGAACTGATTCAAATGCATTTTTTTTAAAGACTGAGGAGAAGGCAATGGCACCCTACTCCAGTACTCTTGCCTGGAAAATCCCATGGAAAGAAGAGCCTGGTGGGCTGCAGTCCATGGGGTCGCTAAGAGTCAGACATGACTGAGCGACTTCACTTTTCACTTTCATGCATTGGAGAAGGAAATGGCAACCCACTCCAGGGTTCTTGCCTGGAGAATCCCAGGGAAGGGGGAGCCTGGTGGGCTGCCATCCATGGGGTCGCACAGAGTCGGACAAGACTGAAGTGACTTAGCAGTAGCAGCAGCAATACTCCATTGTGTATATGTACCACAGCTTTCTTATCCATTCATCTGCTGATGGACATCTAGGTTGCTTCCATGTCCTGGCTATTATAAACAGTGCTACAATGAACATTTGGGTACACGTGTCTCTTTCAATTCTGGTTTCCTCAGTGTGTATGCCCAGCAGTGGGAATGCTGAGTCATAAGGCAGTTCTATTTCCAGATTTTTAAGAAATCTCCACACTGTTCTCCATAGTGGCTGTACTAGTTTGCATTCCCACCAACAGTGTAAGAGGGTTCCCTTTGCTTCACACCCTCTCCAGCATTTATTGCTTGTAGACTTTTGGGTCGCAGCCATTCTGACTGCTGTGAAATGGTACCTCATTGTGGTTTTGATTTGCATTTCTCTGATAATGAGTGAGGAGAAGGCAATGGCACCCCATTCCAGTACTCTTGCTGGCAAATCCCATGGATGGAGGAGCCTGGTGGGCTATAGTCCCTGGGGTCACTAAGAGTCAGAAATGACTGAGTGACTTCACTTTCCACTTTCATGCACTGGAGAAGGAAATGGCAACCCACTCCAGTGTTCTTGCCTGGAAAATCCCAGGGACGGTGGAGCTTGGTGGGCTGACATCTATGGGGTCGCATAGAGTCGAACACGACTGAAGTGACTTAGCAAGATAATGAATGATGTTGAGCATCTTTTCATGTGTTTGTTAGCCATCTGTAAGTCTGGTATAATTGTTGAGGGAGATGAGAGTACAATTTAAATGTCCTGTCTGGACCATAGCTTTTTAAAAGACATATGGTTGGTCCCCATTATTCTCAGTGCTTATAGTCTATATATTTGCTGAGAACATCAAATTGGCAAATACTGGACCATTTCTTCTAGATGCCTACCTCTGGCTAGAGTATTTTCATTAAAAAATCATTACATGATCTTGTAGTATGGATGTCTATATTTACAGACACTTTATATATAAATGAATAGATATATAAATACATATTAATATATAGTTGATTCATTAACCATTGAAATCATGGAGCACAGTACCATATCTTAACTCTGCAGGAATTTTTCTAATACATGTATTTTTCTGTGAGGCTCATCTCAGCTGTCTTGCTCTGAGGAACTGTCATTGAGCAATATCACTGGGGGGGGGCATTTTAAACAGCAAAATCACCTCCTGAAACACAGAAATTGAAAACATGGTACTAAACAAACCATGAAAAGGACACTTGTCTGTTTATAATATGAAAACTGAAGCAAGAAGTCAGAGCCTCCTTGGGTCCATCCATGATAGCTCAGTTGGTAAAGAATCCATCTGCAATGCAGGAGGCCGTGGTTTGATTCCTGTGTCAGGAAGATCCGCTGAAGAAGGCATAGGCTACCCACTCCAGTATTCTTGGCCTTCCCTCATGGCTCAGCTGGTAAAGAACCCGCCTGCAATGCGGAGACCTGGGTTTGATCCTTGGGTTGGAAAGATCCCTTGGAGAAGGGAAAGGTTATCCACTCCAGCATTCTTGGGCTTCCCTTGTGTCTCTCCTCCTGCCCTCAATCTTTCCCAGCATCAGGGTCGTTTCGAATGAGTCAGATTGTCACATCAGGTGGCCAAAGTATTGGAGTTTCAGCTTCAGCATCAGTCCTTCCAGTGAATATTCAGGACTGATTTCCTTAAGGCTGGACTGGTTGGATCTCCTTGCAGTCCAAGGGACTCTCAAGAGTCTTCTCCAAAATCACAGTTCAAAAGCATCAGTTCTTCGGTGCTCAGCTTTCTTTATGGTCCAGCTCTCATATCCACACTTGACTACTGGAAAAACCATAGCCTTGACTAGATGGACCTTAGTCGGCAAAGTAATGTCTCTGCTTTTTAATATGCTGTCTAGGTTGGTCATAAATTTTCTTCCAAGGAGCAAGCTTCTTTTAATTTCATGGCTGTAGTCACCATCTGCAGTGATTTTGGAGGCCAAGAAAATAAAGTCTGTTACTGTTTCCACTGTTTCCCCATCTATTTGCCATGAAGTGATGAGATGGCTGGATGGCATCACCAACTCGATGGACATGAGTTTAAGTGAACTCTGGGAGATGGTGATGGACAGGGAGGCCTGGCATGCTGTGATTCATGGGGTTGCCAAGAGTCGGACACGACTGAGGGACTGAACTGAACTGAACTGATGGGACCAGATGCCATGATTTTAGTTTTCTGAATGTATGTGGCTATTAACACCAATTAAACAGTTCTAAAATGGGCACCTCCCAGCTGCCGCCCCTGTCCTAGGACGTGATTGGGGGAGCTCCTCTCTGCTGCTCCTGTGTTGTCATAGTCCAGCACTCAGCCACTGCCCCTGACCTAAGACGTGGGGTAGCTCTTCTCAGCCGTTCCTGCCCCGTCACAGCCTGGCATGGTGTTGTAAAAGTGCTGCATTTAATATGCCAACAAATTTGGAAAATTCAGCAGTGGCCACAGGACTGGAAAAAGTCGCTTTTCATTCCAATCCCAAAGAAAGGCAATGCTAAAGAATGCTCAAACTACTGCACAATTGCACTCATCTCACATGCTAGTAAAGTAATGCTCAAAATTCTCCAAGCCAGGCTTCAGCAATACGTGAACCATGAACTTCCAGATGTTCAAGCTGGTTTTAGAAAAGGCAGAGGAACCAGAGATCAAATTGCCAACATCCGGTGGATCATCGAAAAAGCAAGAGAGTTCCAGAGAAACGTTTATTTCTGCTTTATTGACTATGCCAAAGCCTTTGACAGTGTGGATCACGACAAACTGTGGAAAATTCTGAAGGAGATTGGCATACCAGACCACCTGACCTGCCTCTTCAGAAACCTATATGCAGATCAGGAAGCAACAGTTAGAACTGGACATGGAACAGCAAACTGGTTCCAAATAGGAAAAGGAGTACGTCAAGGCTGTATATTGTCACCCTGCTTATTTAACTTCTATGAAGAGTACATCATGAGAAACCTTGGGCTGGAAGAAGCACAAGCTGGAATCAAGATTGCCGGGAGACATATCAGTAACCTCAGATATGCAGATGACACCACCCTTATGGCAGAAAGTGAAGAGGAACTAAAAAGCCTATTGGTGAAAGTGAAAGAGGATAGTGAAAAAATTGGCTTAAAGCTCAACATTCAGAAAACTAAGATCATGGCATCTAGTCCCATCACTCCATGGCAAATATATGGGCAAATAGTGGAAACAGTTTCAGACTTTATTTTTTGGAGCTCCAAAATCACTGCAGGTGGTAATTGCAGCCATGAAATTAAAAGACGCTTACTCCTTGGAAGAAAAGTTATGACCAACCTAAATAGCATACTGAAAAGCAGAGACATTATTTTTGCCAACAAAGGTCCATCTAGTCAGGTCAGTTCAGTTCAGTTCAGTTCAGTTCAGTCTCTCAGTTGTGTTTGACTCTTTGCGACCCCATGAACCGCAGCACGCCAGGCCTCCCTGTCCATCATCAACTCCTGGAGTTCACTCAGAATCACATCCATTGAATCAGTGATGCCATCCAGCATCTCATCCTCTGTCGTCCTCTTCTCCTCCTGCCCCCAATCCCTCCTAGCATCAGGGTCTTTTCCAATGAGTCAACTCTTCTCATGAGGTGGCCAAAGTACTGTAGTTTCAGCTTCAGTATCATTCCCTAAAAAGAAATCCCTTGGTTGATCTCCTTCAGAATGGACTGGTTGGATCTCCTTGCAGTCCAAGGGACTCTCAAGAGTCTTCTCCAACACCACAGTTCAAAAGTATCAATTCTTTGGCGCTCAGTTTTCTTCACAGTCCAACTCTCACATCCATACATGACCACTGGAAAAACCATAGCTTTGGCTAGACAGACCTTTGTCAGCAATAATGTCTCTGCTTTTTAATATGCTGTCTACGCTGGTCATAGATTTTCTTCCAAGGAGCAAGTGTCTTTCAGTGTCATGGCTGAACCATCTGCAGTGATTTTGGAGCCCAAGAAAATAAAGTCTGCCACTGTTTCCGCTGTTTCCCCATCTATTTGCCATGAAGTGATGGGAACAGATGCCATGATCTTAGTTTTTTGAATGTTAAGCTTTAAGCCAATTTATTCACTCTCCTCTCTCACTTTCAAGAG
Organism: Ovis aries; assembly: GCF_016772045.2. Lineage (NCBI taxonomy): Eukaryota > Metazoa > Chordata > Mammalia > Artiodactyla > Bovidae > Ovis > Ovis aries. The sequence continues at coordinate 95,529,195 of NC_056060.1, forward strand.
GCTCTTTAGTTCTTCACTTTCTGCCATAAGGGTGGTGTCATCTGCATATCTAAGGTTACTGATATTTCTCCCAGCAATCTTGATGCCAGTTAGTGCTTCTTCCAGCATTGAAGTTAAGTAAGCAGGGTGACAATATACAGCCTTGACGTCCTCCTTTCCGTATTTGGAACCAGTCTGTTGTTCCATGTCCAGTTCTAACTGTTGTTTCCTAACCTGCATACAGACTTCTCAAGAGCCAGGTCAGGTGGTCTGGTATTCCCATCTCTTTAAGAATTTTCCACTTTTTGTTGTGATCAACGCAGTCAAAGGCTTTGATAGACTCAATAAAGTGGAAATAAATGTTTTTCTGGAACTCTCTTGCCTTTGCAATAATCCAGCGAATGCTGGAAAATAGATCTCTGGTTCCTCTGCCTTTTCTAAAACCAGCTTGAACATCTGGAAGTTCACAGTTCATGTATTGTTGAAGCCTGGCTTAGAGAATTTTGAGCATTACTTTACTAGTGTGTGAGATGAGAGCAATTGTGCAGTAGTTTGAGCATTCTTTGGGATTACCTTTCTTTGGGATTGTAATGAAAACTGACCTTTTCCAGTCCTGTGGCCACTGCTGAGTTTTCCAAATTTGTTGGCATGTTGAGGGCAGCACTTTCACAGCATCATCTCTTAGGATTTGAAATAGCTCAACTGGAATTCCATCACCTTCATTAGCTTTGTTTTTAGTGATACTTCCTAAGCCCCACTTGACTGCAGATTCCAGGATGTCTGGCACTAGGTGAGTGATCACACCATTGTGATTATCTGGGTCATGAAGATCTGTTTTGTATAGTTCTGTGTATTCTTTCCACCTCTTCTTAATATCTTCTGCTTTTGTTAGGTCCAGACCATTTCTGTCCTTATTGAGCCCATCTTTGCATGAAATATTCCCTTGATATCTCCAATTTTCTTGAAGAGATCTCTAGTCTTTCCCATTCTATTGTTTTTGTCTATTTCATTGCATTGATCACTGAGGAAGGCTTTCTTATCTCTGCTTGCTATTCTTTGGAACTCTGCTTTCAAATGTGTATATCTTTCCTTTTCTCCTTTGCTTTTCACTTCTTTTCACAGCTATTTGTAAGGCCTCCTCAGACACCCATTTTGCTTTGTTGCATTTCTTTTTACTTGGGATTTTCTCTATCCTTGTCTCCTGTACAACATTACGAACTTCCATCCATAGTTCATCAGGCACTTTGTCAGATTTCATCCCTTGAATCTATTTGCCAAAACAAACAAAAACAACACCCAGTTGTGGATGTGACTGGTGATAGAAGCAAAATATGATGCTGTAAAAAGCTGTAAAAAGCAGTATTGCATAGAAATCTGGGATATTAGGTCCATGAATCAAGGCAAATTGAAAGTGGCAAACAGGAGATGGCAAGAGTAAACCGTTGATATAAAAATCTGCAAACTAAAATGGCTTGGAATGTGTGAATTTAACTCAGATGGCCATTATATCTACTACTGCATGCAAAAATACCTTAGAAGAAATGGAATAGCCATTATAGTCAACAGAAGAGTCCAAAATGCAGTACTTGGATGCAATCTCAAAAATGACAGAATGATCTCTGTTTGTTTCCAAAGCAAACCATTCAATATCACAGTAATCCAAGTCTATGTCCTGACCAGTAATATTGAAATGCTGAAGGCGAATGGTTCTATGAAGACCTACAAAACCGTCTAGAACTAACACCTGAAAACAATTTATTTTTCATTATAGGGACTGGAAGGCAAAAGTAGGAAGTCAAGAAATACCTGGAGTTACAGGCAAATTTGGCCTTGGAGTACAGAACCAAGCAGGGCAAAGGCCAATAGAGTTTTGCCAAGAGAATGCACTGGTCATAGCAAACACCCTCTTCCAACAATGCAAGAGAAGACTCTACACATGGACATCACCTGATGGTCAACACTGAATTAAGGATCAAAACCCATAAATAGATCCTTGCTTATTCCTGTGAACGTATGTTGCGCTGCGCTGTGCTTAGTATCTCTGTCATGTCTGACTCTGCAACCCCATGGACTGTAGCCTACCACGCTCTTCTGTCATTAGGGGATTCTTTAGGCAAGAAAACTGGAGTGGGTGGCCATGCCCTCCTCTAGGCACAAGGATCGAACCCAGGTCTCTTACACTGCAGGCGGATTCTTTACCCTCTAAGAGAAAAGGGAAGCCCAAGAATATTGGAGTAGGTAGCCTATCTCTTCTCCAGGGGATCTTCTTGACTGAGGAATCACACCAATGTCTTCTGAATTACAGGCAGATTCTTGACCAGCTGAGCTACCAGGAAAGCTCCTGTGAACCTGTATGAAGAAGCTTTTAGAGTTTACAGAGAATAGTGAACTTCTGGCTGTAGCCTCTGAAACCACGCGTTTTTTTTTTTTTTAAATTTAAAGTCTCAGTGTTGTGAGGTGATGAAGGCCATCAAATGACTATTTGAATAGTGCAGTCGTAATAGCAATAATGGCATGAGTCGATTTTGAGCACTCGTTGTTTATTGGACATTCTGCTGAAAATGTGCATCGTGTTACTGATTTCTCATTACTCTCGTGATGTGGAAACATTTTCTGTCTCTATTTTAGATAAAGAAGTCAACTTAGAAAAGTTATGGAAATAATCTATGGTCACAGTGCTCATAAATAATGGGGCTGTGATTGGAACTCAGGTCCATCTCTAGGCTTTGATTTATCTTCTTTAAACTTTCATTTATCTTCAGTAACTATTTGAATCACCAGTGGATGCTATGAAACATTCTCATAAAGTTGGTAAATTTGTAAGATCAGGATTCCAAATCTTCTAAAATGAGTCTCAAACCCTCATTTTAAATTATTTTCTTGACAAATAAATCTACTTCAAATATGGGGGTTCTTTATCTGGGAAAATCAAAGTACAAAGGGACAACCCAAACCAAGCAGAGAGTAATTGCTACTGCTAGAACGATCATCAACATAGAAATTTTGTTAGAAAGAGCAGCATAAAATTTAGAAGGTATAACTAGATTTAGATAGAAAGAATGAAAATTATTAAACTTAGAAAACATTTCATTTAAATAGAATAAAGCTCTTTTTCTTACTTCCAGGTTTTCCATCCTGACCTACAAAGTATGGTTTATGTTGGAAAATGTTTTCATCTGACTTATTTTGGTTTCAGGGATAGGTATAATATTAAAACTCATCTCTATCCTGAATGGTTTCTTTTTCAATCAACCTCAGCTTTCAGTGAGTAAAAAGTAACAGAATGTCTGTGTGAGAATGTAGAAAACAAGGAGATAAAGCTCTGAGATTTTTTTTCCCCCTCTATAAAGAGGCTTATACAATGATTGGAGCAGACATCAGGAAATTAGACCAAATGGTAGTGTTAAATCCATTAGCCAACCTACATTCTCCAGTGAAAAATGACATAACTTTTAACAGTTTGGTTGAAAAAATTAAATATGTGGCTAGGATCCTTAATTCCTTTGTGGGTTACTCCCCTAGCAAATATTTGCTAAAGTTTCACCATATGTACGTTCCTTGGCTTGCACTTCAGATCACATGTAAAATATATTTAACAGGCGTATTCTCAAAACAGCTTAAGCCATGAGAGGTCCTTTTCCATTTCCTCCGTAGGTTTTTACTCCTAGTTATTTGTTTAGGGTTTAGAGAAATATGGTTGTATGTGTATGTGTGTGTATGTATTTGTGTAAATGAGTTTGAAGAGGTTTTTGGCTTATTTAGAAAGCATAAAACATTCAATGATCTGGTCCTTCATTCCTTGGATTGAGATCTTCTTTTAAAGTTAAAATAATACCAGTTACTGAAATCAAAGGAAAACATGTAGAAGAGAAGTTTCATGTTGTCAACCAAATGAATTTGGACTTTCAATTTTACTTCTAGTTAAGTGATGTTTTGCAAGTCAATATCACCAAATAAAAAGCCATACAAGGCCAAACATCAGATATTCCACCCCCACCCACCCCGCCACACACACTCACCAGGAAGTAAACACTTCAACAGGTTTCTTGAAACTGATGGTCAGAACAAAATATTACTCTTATATGGTAAGAACATAACATATAACATAACATATAACATATTATATAACATGACATATAACTTATAACATAAATTGGGAAAACCCAGGCTTTCACTCCTTTGCTGGGTCTTGTCTCTAAGGAGAATATAAGCAGAAGAGGGAAGGCCAGAATAGGTGACTCCCCAGAGGATGTGATACAAAGAATATTCCACAACACCGCCCCCTACCCCACCCTGTCCCACCCCATCCAGATTCTTGCTTGCAGAGGCTGCCATAGTGTCATCATGAAAGAGATTCTTCAATGTCTTATTTGGGTTGGTTTGCTAGTCAGCTGAGAGCAAGTCCCTTCTAGAATATGACTTGACGGGGGCAGGGAAGTTATCTAAAGGGCTCACCAAGGGAACAACTGAGACCAGAAGAAAAACACCAAGGGTATTTGGGCTTCCTGACAATCTGACTCATCTTGATTACAATAGTGAGTCATTCCAATGTGGATTCTCAATGGAACCCATAACTGACACACAGAGACCAAAGTTGCCCTTCTTTCATTTCCTAGGCACAGAGCACACACTTAGCTTTGAGGAAACAAAACAAAACAAAACAAACAACAACAACAAAAAATAGCAGGATAGATTCTTTGAAGCCATTCTGTTAAAAGATTTTGTAATTTCAACAGCATGTCTCTAAGCCATGTCTATCAGCATTTGGAAGAGAGCCAGCGGACCGGCAGACTGGGATGAGCCAAGCCCAACTCATGAGTATATCATCACTCTGCTTTAATTGAGAAGAAAATGAGAATGTCTTGTGATACAATTCACCTAAATTTAAACAATAGAAGTACATTGATTGGCTCTCGAAATTGGGAAGTCCAAGGAGGTGGGGCTAATTTAGGCTTGTCTCAATCTAAATGTTCAAATAAGCTCATCGGATTTGATCTACTGGTTTCTCCCCTCCCTTTTCTTTGATCTAGTTCCTTTTGCTTGGTTGCAGAAATGGCCATCTGAAGCTGAAGTTTGTAGTATCCCTGTATCTGCAATTCCAGAGAACAAAGGGAGATTTTTCTCTGCTTCAGTGTTCACATGATTCTCCTCCAAGAGGGTGCAATATTGACCTTTCTTGTTTGATCTTAATCTCGTTTAAAGCTTTTGTTCATACGGTGATGCTGCACAGGTGCAGGAAAGGCCTCAGTTTACTTCCATTCTCAGAAAAACCATGTGCTGGGGAGACACGGCTGAAAATGATTTTTGGCAAATATTCAGGGCTTTACTTCAATCACAGTGAAAAAAAAAAATGGCTACACGCTGATAACTGCCATTTTATCAGAGTTTCACCTGATATGCCAAGTTCTTACTGATAGATACATGCTCTCAGGAATGTCTTACCTGTTACTTTGAAAAAATTCCTTCCCTGTCAGTCTCTGGAGCTATTGCTAATAAAATAATAATGTTCATTGAAAATTAAGAGGACATTGAAAAAATATGATAAGTTGTACAACAACTGTTTTTTTTTCTTCCTATTGGTCATAAAAGGGGATCTAAACTTCATAAATTCTTGAATGATTTGAGCTAATTTACTGTTCTTCTTGCCTTTCCCAACATTTTTGACAAACAAGAAATCATTGAGAGAGGGAAAGAGGGGGTGAAAACTGAATCCAGGAAAAAAAAGTTTGACTAAAGTTTTTGTCAGTACATCTGTGCTTTAAGAAAATGCAGATAAATCAGCAGCAAGCAGGTAAATCAGCAAAGAAACCATTGTGAAATATTTACTACCAGACTTAAAAAAGAAAGTTTCTGGAATGCATTTAATCATTTGATCATGAGTTAAAAAATAATGTTGAAGGCAGGGCAGAAAAAAATTGAAATTTGGACTTAGAGTTTACTGAGAGGAGAAAAAGAAAAAAGAATACAAAAAATCTGAAATACAAACCTAGTGTAAGTCAATCAGGGAAAAGCAGGATTTAATCCACAAAGAGAGGTACAAACATACAAATCCCCACACCTTTCCAGGAGTAAGTCTATCACATAAAGGGAACATCCTGTCTGTGATATGTTTGCTCTAAATTACGGAGGCAGGGACTTTGCTGGTAGTGCAGTGGTTAAGAATCCACCTTGCAATGCAGCAGACAAGGGTCGATCCCTGGTTGGGGAACTAAAATCCCACATATCCCGGAGCAACTAAACTCACTAGAAGTCCGTGCATGGCAATGAAAAGATCCTGAGTGCCACAGCTAAAACCTGATGCAGCCAAATAAAGAAATAAAAGCAAACGAAAAGACAACAACCGAGACTGCTCTCTCTATCTCTATGAGGTGATCAGGTTTTTGTTCCTTTAAAAAAAAGGGAAAAAAAAATATGGAGGCAGTAATTTACTAGGCATCCAATGAAGTGCACCTCCTGTGAATGGTGTTATTTTGCCATTCACCCTTCAGCTCCACAGAACACTAAATATGCATCAACAGTGCTTCCAAAGAGCTTATGTGTCACTGGAATTATGTTTTATTTATAATAATTGACTCTATTTGGCTTGTGTTTCAGTTTTTAAGAGACCACGTTAGAGGGATCTTGATCCACACGAACACTACCACCCGTGATGCGTCTAATTATGCTGTATTTTGCAGTGGTGAGTAACTTTTAATCTGAAACCATGACCCTTTTCAATGCATAATGATAGCTAATAGTGTAACATAATACAAGGAGGCTATGAACCAACAGAACACAAACACCAGGTAACTTATTTACAGTTGTACACGGATATAATACATAGTGATTTCTTAAGCATATTCTCTCTATCCCTACAGAGGTGCCAAAGGGAAATTAGCTATGAAAGCATCAATCAAACAATATTTATAAAGGACTTACTCGGTTCACAAGACTGTGATAGCTTCTTTTAACAAAACAAGAGAAGCATACATTGTGCCAGCTTTAAGCCAATTCAATTTCATCACACCATCATCAGACGCAAAGTCCATTCACCAGAGTTACTGTGCATCATGGCCTGGAACAAAGGGAATTTAAGCTGGACCTTGAGGGACCTATCAAATTTACAGGATATATAACGATGTGTTATAACTATGTGTTTTGTAGACGTAAATGCAAAATATACAAAGTTAAAGTGGTAGAAGTGGGAATGCATATTCAAGGAAGAGGTATGGGATGAGGAGAGAGAGATGGAAATGCATTGTTGGGATACAGCAAACTCGTTTGGGTAAAAAAGGCCTAGCTTATGGGAGATTTTCAAATTCACTCACTGAGTTAGAAATTTAGATCTCATTAATAATGAGTGATATAAAAACATTTATCTTTCTGGGTAGGAGAATAATATTTGATCAATCATAATAGGCAATGATATTTGTTAAACTGATACAAGGTAAAATGCATGTATCAGAAGGAAAAATAGAGGGTTTAAATATAGAAGGAAATTTAGACATTATTGTGTGTACTATTGGGGAATTAGGTCACATGGAAGTCAGATTTCAACTGAACACAGGTTTAAAACTCTACTCTTCAGCAGTTTAACTTAGTACCATCACCAATCACAGAAACATTTTAAAATAAGCTTGTAACGAAGGAGATTCCTATAGAAAATTATATTTATGATTACATTTAATACAAATATTAGAGATGTTATTTAAAGAAAATATATCTTCCCATGAGTTTGTCTGAAATATTGGAGGAAAAGGAGGTGAAACTATTTTTTTCAGGTTTGTCAGTGTGAAGCCGTCTGTATTGATTTTACTCATATGGAGTTTAGTCACATGCTAAATCAAGCCAAGAACTGAGATTTAAATCACACATTTGCATGAAAAATTTTGTTAGGCTCAAACCACTAATTTGTGGGATCTGCTGTATTTTACTCTTTGCACCACTAACTACTGGGCTTTCTGGAGGCTTTCAATCTACCTCTCTTAAAAACTGCGGTTTTTATTTTAGCTTTTCCAGTCTTATTTACTTCCAACATTTTTTGGGTACTAGAATCCCCTGCTTTCAACATTGGAGACAACTTGTTTTAATATCTTGACTTTCCTGGTGATTAATTTCAAACTGTATGCCACAGGAGGAGAGAGCATGACCAGGAATTGTAAAGAACTTTATAATAATACTTGTGAGAGTAAAGATGATAATCAACTTCATGGTGAACCCAAGGACAAGTTACATATCCCTCCTTTCATTTTTCTAATTCCAAGCACATTGCATTCAAACAACAACACAACAAAGCCCAGATGAGATTTACAAAAATTTTAAAACTTTAGTCTGTCTGTGCTCTTTGGGATAATACAGATAATTTAGTGTTGCTGTGCAGTCTCTAAGTTGTGTCCTATTCTTCGTGACCCCGTGGACTGCAGCACACCAGGTTTCCAGGCCCTTCACTGTCTCCCTGAGTTTGCTCAAACTCATATCCATTGAGTCGATGAAGCCATCCAACCATCTCATCCTCTGCTTCCCTCTTCTTTTGCCTTCAATCTTTCCCAGCATTAGTCTTTTCCAATAAGTTAGTTCTTCACATAATGTGTCCAAAATATTGGAGCTTCAAGTTCAGCACCAGTCTTTCTAATGAATATGCAGGACTGATTTCCTTTATGATTGATTAGTTTGATCTCCTTGTAGTTCATGGGACTCTCCAGAACCACAATTCAAAGGCATCAATTCTTTGGAGCTCAGTCTTCTTGATGGGTCAACTCTCATATCTGTACATGACTACTGGAAAAAGTATAGCTTTGACTCTATGGATATTTGTAGGCAAAGTGATGTCTTTGCTTTTTTGATCTTTTTTAAAAAATTGTTTTTAGTGTTATCTGGTTGCATTTGTACAGCCAAATGGGAACAGAAAGAAAACTCTTTTGAGTTGTTTTGGGGAAAGTTTTGCAGTGATTATCCCAACTGGTTATTGCCTGAAGTCTTCTTGATAAACTGGGAAAGAATAATCAGGTAATTATGTAATAATAAGTGTTTATGACTGGAGGAAGGCACAGCAACCAACTATAATATTCTTGCCTGGAGTATGCTGTGGACAGAGGAGCCCTGAGGGTTACAGACCATAGGGTTCCAAGCAGTGGGACCCAGCTGAAGCAACTTTGCACAACACAGCACAGCACACACAAGTGTTAATGGAAGAAATACTCTCAAGCCAAAATAGATTTTTAATATAGATGTTCTTTGTGGGTATTTGCTTCTTGAATAATTAGGAGTCACTATAGATATCCAAATTAAATTCATAAAAAGAATATTTTCTTGAAGATTTCCAGCAGTAGCAATTGTTAGCATTGTGATTTGTAACACTCCAACACAATGCTATTATAAACAACCCACTTAGAAAACAAACAAACAAAAATTCTGGAAAATGTAATTTTTGCTACAACACGGACCCAGTCCTATTCTCTGCTACTTCTTCCTACTATTCAACTATGTTATCTCTTCAGGGTCATATACTAGATAACCTTTGAACTGAGCCCAAGCTTTCAAGCCATGGTATTTGCTGTTAGCATTTGTCCTACCAAGGAAATATCATTCCCATGTTAGCCTCTCAACTTATATCCATTCTCAAAGTACCATCTTTCCTAGGATGATTTTTTAATGCTCCCATTAAAGTTTACCTAGCTTATCTGAAATTATTTTGTTATCTGTCTTATGTTTGCTATAAAATTATTAATAATGAGGGTAGGGGCAAATATTTTGTCTTACTTCTTTTTTTCTAATTTCTTGCATTTCTCATACCTTAAGAAATAGTCCTTGGAAATACAGGTGTTAAATAAGTATCTCCCAACCAGAGATCAACTTGACTGTAGATTGTTAACAAAAATATGAGCAGTTCTGGAGTGCTGCCTACTCTGTTGCGCATCTGTGTTCTTTTCTGTTTGTACTTTAGTCTAACAACCAAAAATGAAGCATCGGCCAAATATAGCTGTTGCTTTGAAAAGATCAGCTCCCTCCCATTGTCTCTCACTCATGGTATGCTAGTGAAATGATAGATTTAGGGGTCAAACCAACCTGTTCCTCCATGTCTGTTCACTGGTTGCTAACTGAAATTAATTAATCACCCTAAGACCAATTTTTCTCATGATTAAAATGAGATTGGAAAGTATTTCCAAGGCTGTTGAGGGATAGATAAATACTTTAATTCTTCTCTGCCTTATCCATTTTTTTTCAACCCTTCCCATTTCTTAATTTTAGGTATATTTTGCCTTGAAATCTGAGCAGATAATGGATTTCCAAGCCAGCAAGCCTTTCTACCATGTGTATCTAAGAATAGCGACATCTTTTATTGATTTTAAATTTTGGCCTGTAATTTTTTTCAGTTGTTTTCAATTAAATAGTGTACAAAGATTACCTTTGCTCCACATCCTCACAAACATTCGTTAGGGTTGTGGTCTTTCTGATGATAACAATTCTGACAGCTTAAGGTAATATCTTATTGTGGTTTTTATTTGTGTTTTTTTGATAACTAGCAAATGAGTATCTTTTCATATGCCTGCTGGCCATCTGTATGTTTCTGAAAAATGCCTCTTCAGGTCTTCTACCCATGTTTCAGTTGGGTTGTTTGATTGTTTGATATCGAGTTTCATGAAATGCTTATATATTTTGCATCTTAACCCTTTATCAGTCAATTAATTTGCAGGGATTTTCTGCCATTCAGTAATTTATTTTTTTCATTTTGTCCATGGTTCCCTTCATGGTGCTAGCGGTAAAGAACCCACCTGCCAGTGCAGAAGACAAAAGAGATGCAAGTTCCATCCCTAAGTCAGGAAGATCCCCTGGAGAAGGAAATGGCAACCCACTCCAGTATTCTTGCCTGGAGAATCCTGTGGACACAAGAGGCTGGTGGGCTACAGTCCCTGGGGCCACAAAGAGTTGGAAGCGACTAAGCACAAATACATGGTCCCCGCTTCTGTTAAAAAAGCTTTTAGGGTTAATTAGACTTCATTCATTTATGTTTGCTTTTGTTTCCTTTGCCTTAGGGACAGATCTGAAAAATATATTCCTAAGATTTATGTCCAAGAGTGTTCTGTCTGTTTTTTCTTCTAGGAGTTTCATGGTTTCCATTTTTAAATTTAGGTCTTTAATCCATTTTGAGTTTATTTTTGTACAGGATGAGAGAAAATGTTCTAATTTAATTTAGAACATATAGCTGTGTAATCTCCTAAAACTAACCAGTCAGAAACAGAAGATTAAACACACCAGTTACCAGTGATGAAATGGAATCAGTAAGGAAAACAACAACACATTCCAACAAACAAAAGTCTAGGACTTCATAGCTTCACAGGTGAATGCTACCAAAAATTTAGAGAAAAGCTAACACCTATCCATCTCAAACTATTCCAAAATCTTGCAGAAGAAGGGTGGCTTCCAAATGCATTCAATTAGACCAGTGTCGTGTGACAGCAAAATCAGACAAATATACGGCAAAAAAAAAATTATATATATATATATATGGTCCAATATCACTGATGAGCACAGATGCAAAATGCCTCAAGAAAATACCAGCCCACCTAACCCAATACAATAATCATGTATCATGACCAAGTAGGACTTATTCCAGGGGTGCAAGAATAGGGATATCCTGTTTAAGTTTATTAATTCTATTCTCTCATAGACGCATTCCTCATCCCAGCTCGAAAGACACTGGGGAAGTGCTGACTATGTTTGAAGGAATGGCAGATTAGGACAACAAGGAGTTGGGGATAGATGATATGTTGGAAATTTACGTTGATTCGAGATTAGTTGACTTTTGTTTAAATCTAATATTTTTCTTCTCAAATGATTACATATTTTCCTACTTAATAATGACCAGAGCGGAAAGGCTGAGAGACCTTTGAAGTTCAATTGATAAATTATCCCCAGACCTTGTAAAACTATCATCATCCAGCTGGCTTACTGTATATTCAAATTCAATTTGGGACAATAAGAAAATTGTAGCCATGTGTTGAATTTAGCTCAGTGTGTGTGTGTGAACACGTGAGCAAGTGTGTGCTTATGTGCACACATGGATTACATATGCATGTGTGATTGTTAGTAGTGTGTGTATCTGATTATAAATAGGGCCATTTGAAAAACAGCATAAATGATGAGTGCTCAACAGGGGTTTCTATGACCCAGGAACCCATCTAACTTGAAGCTGTTAATTTTCCTCTGGTATGTTCCAGTACACTGCCAGGGACATATAGGGTTTCTCCCTGGTGAGTGCCATTATGTTATTTATTTCTTATTCTACTGCACAATTGGAGGCAAAGACCACAAGATCTTTGAGAATAATTATTTCTTAGCCATATCAGAAAAGAGAATGTACTTTTTCTGTATACAGATAAGTTTCTCTTTCATCCCTTAAAGCCCTGAGAATTTCAGCAAGTCGTCTGTCCAGCTTGCCAGCTAGTAAGCACAGACATAATGATGTGTTTTTGTTATTATGTTCTTTTATGGTCTTTTTAGCACTATCTCTCTGTTTATATATATGCACACACAATGAAATTACTGTCTACCTTTCCTGGTAAAACTCACAGTTTGTCTTTCACTTTTCAGTTAAAAACACTTCTTTTCCTTCCCCTTCCCACATTCATTCTTCTGGAAATTGAAAATTTACTTCTCTGCTAAACTGCTAGGCAGGCCAAACCCCAAATAACTCAGGGATCATAATTCAGAAGGCACTGGTTTCATCTCTTGTATGAAAAGTCTGTAGAAGCAACCCTGGGCCCTGGGATAAATTTCTCAAGATGGCCAGGAAATGCAGCAGGAAAATACTGAACTTGCCTGGGGAAAAAACAAACAAACAAACAAAAAAAACCTCTCCAAAAAGAATTGTCAGGGTGACTGCTGGATATTTTAAAATAGATGGTAACAGAGACTGTGTCTTTTTTAGGTAGGCAAAACCTTTGGCAAGTAGATGAGTGATTTCTTGGGAAATAGCACTTGTTTCCCACCTTTTCTTAGGATTTAAGAAGACTGGACTGGAACTTAATAGACTCAAGTTCCAGTCCCTGATGAAAAGTTAACTAACTGTGACCTTGGGAAAATGGCACACTCCCTGGTCTGTTTCCTGATTTGTAATTTGAGGAGTCTGGAAAGAAGGATCTCTCTGGCCTCTTCCCTTTCTGAAACCCCTGATTCCAGGCTAGAATTCCTTTCCTACACACTTTCTCTCCAACAAAAACGTCCGAAAGTGTTTGTGTTTGTTCTGCTTTGTGTCCTTCCTTTTATTATTTCCCCCTTTACAAAGCAAAGAGGAATCGCCCTGTGCTCTTAAGAAGGTTTCATATTGAGTGCTGTGTATAACAGCCAGTTTCCCATTTTAATCCTCTAAAAATACCTGCTGGTATAAAACAAGTGTAGATTGTTACAAAGGTGCTCACTGAGTTGTTACATTGCCAGTGGGCTGCCCTCTATTCTCACAATTTTCGATTCTCAGAAGAGATGAAGCTTAAATACAGCATGGCAGCCAGGGTCTGGAACTGGGATGGCGTTTTGTGACCTCTTGATGTGTTTTCCTATGGTGGTTGGAGTTGGAGTGAGAAGAAGCTGTGATGAATAACTTTATCTCCAATCCTATGTGGATTATCCCTCCTCTCAACCATTTCTCTTTGTGAGATAGAATTAGCTCATGCATTTTAAGGATTAATATGTACATATGGACACTCCTACAAGTGAATTAGCAGCAGCAGCAGCACAAGTAAGTTTGCAACATTGACCGGTGGAATATGAAACAAGGAAAAGCCAAGTGTGTTGGGAAAAGTAGAAGGAAAGGAAAACCAGAACAAAAATGGTGATTACAGGGCTTATAGGTAAGAACAAACTCTGAGAACTTGGCAAATGACAGGACGTGAGAAAAGATGTAAGTGGAAGGCATCAGGGATTTTGAATGTGGATAATAGCAAGGGGATGTCATTAGCTGAGATCAGTGGGAATATCTGTTAAAAGGAAGTTTCAGATCAGGACTTGGGGAGTCTGAGAACTTGTGAGGAAGTCCAAAGGGAGATATTCAGCAAACAATAAACATGAGGGGCTTCAAGCCTCTGTCATCTGTAATACACTTGAATCCACAAGAATAAAAAAAAAAAAAGAAAAGAAAATGTAAATTCTGTATTACAATATTTTAAATGATGCTTATTTTAAAAGAATATAGATCTCACTCTGTGTTTTCAGTGAAGCTAGATGGCTCTATTTGAATTCAAAGTAAAGACCTATATACTCAGGACTGCATTTATTAGTGACTGGTCTTCATTTTGTAAATTATTTTACTTTTTAATATTTCAGTTGACTAATACCCTAGTAAGGCCTTTCCTACAGAAGAACTATCTCCTAGTGTAAACAATTCAATTTAGGTGTCTATTTATCATATGTACCTACTTAGCCAACACTATGCTCAGTGTACTGTGAAATAAGAAAGAAAGATGATTTTGACTTAGGTATGGGGCAATTTAAGTCTAGTTGGAGGAATCAGATATGCTGGGGAAAATGGCCTCATATTTACTGAAAACTTAAATATATTTATTTTCAACAGTCATCATCCAGTGATCTTCAGCACATTGGATGCGTTTATCTGGAGGCTGGGCCTGGATTTCAAACTCAGAAGGAAACCAAACTCATCATTGCTCTGCTCTCCTCTGACCCTTCTTTGGTAATTTTTCTTTCAACAAGTATCCGTACAAACCTCCCTATCACCAAGCCGGAAACCTGGAAGTCTGGGGGGACTCCTTTCCTGCCTACTTATCTTTCTCCTGTTGGCCCTTCCCACCTCTGCTACCAGTCAGTTTGATTACATCCCTTTATTTTATGGTCTTCCCAGGTGGCGCTAGTGGTAAAGAATCTGCCTGCCAATGCAGGAGACTTCAGGGACACGGGTTCAATCTCTGGGTCAGGGAGATCCTCTAGAGGAGGGCATGGCAGCCCACTCCAGCATTCTTGCCTGGAGAATCCCATGGACAGGGGAGCCTGGCTGGCTACAGTCCATGGGGTCTCAAAGAGTCGGGCTCGGATGTGACTGAGCACACTCGCACCTTATATTTCTCAATAGCTACCTTTCTTTAATAAAGTCCAAAATGAAAGCTCTCTTAGTCCTCATCTCCTCCTTCCCACATGAGGTCCTTGGAACTTTCAATAATACCTTTCTTCAAGTCTACTTGGTTTTGCTTGTTCTGAGACCAGCCTTTTAATTTTACTTTAGTAGACAAAAACTTAAGTTTTTCTTTATGACCCCAGTTAAGAGCCGCCTCCTCAGTAAAACCTCCTCTGATTCTCTCTGGCCCAAGTCTCCCGTTGCCTGAGCTCCCAAATGCCCCATGCTTGCCCTTAACAGGGAGCTTCTAGATTGGTTTTCTTACCTGCCCCCTTACTATACTCTGATCTCCTGCAGGTGAGTACCATCTCGTCTCATTATTGTGATTATTACAACATTCACGCAAATATAGTGTCTTATTCAGCATTTATTGCACAGTAGTCATTTGTAGACGAGAATTGAGAATATTCCCATTCATTTCCCCTTATGAACATGTTTCTCTTTGTTGCTTTCCTAGCATCATTGTTTTCACATTGGGTATATGTTTTTCTCTCAGTAATTTTGTTTAAATCTATTTTTCCCTCTTCCTGCTTTCACTCTTCACAACCCCACCCATCTCTCAATATTTGTTTGCTGAGTAAACTCAGAAACTTTCCCTCTTCCCCATCCTTTTCCAGCAAGCTAACCTTTTCAAAGTTTCAACTATGCATCAGAAATAGAACCAGACATTTTCACGGACTGTCTCTTAGGTGTCATAGCAGCTCTATGAAGTAAGTTCTGTCCTTCGTTTCATTTTACGCATGAGGAAAGTGAAGCCCTTAGAGACATTAAGTAATTTGTGCAAGGTCATATATGTACTGCTAACTGCAAGATGGGCCAATACATTGAGAGATGAGGTTTGGGACAAGTATAGTGTCTTTATTAGGAAAGCCAGCATCAGAGAAGATGGTGGACTAGAGTCCCAAAGAACCCTCCTACCCAAGTTAGAATTCAGGCTTCTTTTATACTGAAATGGGAAGGGGGTGGGGCTGGTTGTTGCAAACTTTTTTTGTGCAGGAATCCTTTGTTCTTGCAGCTGTCCATGTAGGTCTTATCACAATTTTCCTGTAAATATCCAGTAAGACAAATATTGTTCTCCATTCTATATTTTTTTATATCTCTATCTGAATGGAAAAGTGTGATACCTTTAAAAGTTGTGGATACTCGTTCAGTCGTATCCAATTTTTTGTGACTCTCTGGACTGTAGACTGCCAGCCTTCTCTGTCCATGGAATTCTCTAGGCAAGAATGCTGGAGTGGGCTGCCAATTCCCTTTCCTTCCCTTTAAAGGTTAGAGCCTTGAAAGTGTGCTGTCATATATATTTCAGGTTATCGGCAACGTTCTTTTACAAAAGGTGCAGAGCCAGCAGGACTAAGCACAGGAAGCAGAGCACAAAGGTTAGAACTAAAGAGACAGATTCAATATGCAGTCACACAACAAAAAAGTGATAAGAAACCAAGTCAATCCGGGTCCAGAATGAGTCTTAACAACTGCGCTTTGTTACAGTACGTAGAATTACACTGCTTAATTTTGCTTAGAATGATTTATTCTCTCTATCAAATCATAAGGGGATAATGCTGTGGGTTGGTCCCAAAAGGAAATGGAAAAAGAATACAGAGGGAAACTGGGTGGAATTTGAGGAGATTCTGTAAAAGCAATTTGTATCTATCTTAGTTCTGATCTAGTTAGCAAGGAAATCTATATCAAGAACTTCTGACTTAGGTGTTGTTCACCATGTTAACCTACAGACAGTTGTATTTTGTGACTTGAAGTTCTGCAATAAACATTTCTCATCCCAAGGCTTCTCTTGTGCCCAGTGTGCACCTCTCCTGTGGTTAGGTTTGCACACAAGCAACACAAGCAGCAGGCACGCATAAAACATCACACACACAAGGACTGCATGTTGCACAAAGCAGATCACCCCTCAGATTCCTGGAGCTTGTTGAGCAACTCACAATGCATTGCGCTGTGTGGGATTTCTTCAGCATTCAATTGAGTTACACCGAAGTACGATACAGCATGTTATTCATAACCATTGATTAAAGACACCAGCCCGAGATCTTCACTGCGTCAGCCATGAGTGATTCAAGTCAAATATACTCAAGGATTTCATATTGGGTTTTTGCTGGCAAGCTGACACCCCAGATATGTAAGTGCCATGTTAAACACAAAATTCACATATCGTTGTATGGAATTTGCAGGAAGCACTCCTGAACGGAGGGAACCTCATTTTGACATCAAAAATCAAATCAAGGCTAAGCTGCAAATACAGGTTTCATGAATGAATTTCTTAGAGTAAGAAAAAGGCTGAGTTACAGTATTTTGAGTCTTATTACACTACGATTGATGAAGTCTTTAAGCATAGGGATATTCCTCTCCACTTCTGAATCTTTCTGTGTATCATTGCTAATAGAAAATGGAATACTAAAACTAGAGAAAAGTTTTCTTTTTGAGGATTTATTTGTAATTGAAGGGCAATTGCTTTACAATATTGTGTTGGTTTCTGCCATACAGCAATATGAAGAGATATAAGTACACATATGTCCCCTCCCTCCAAAGCCTTCCCCCCATTCCCCCCGCCTCCTGCCCTTCCAGGCTGCCACAGAGCACAGTGTTGAATTCCCTGTGTTATGCAGCAGCTTCCCACTAGCTAGCTATTTTGCATCTGGCAATGTATATGTTTCAACACTCCTTTCTCAATTCATTCCACCCTCTCCTTCCCTCACTGTGTTCAAAATGTTCTCTATGTCTGCATCTCCATTCCTGCCCTGCAAATAGGTTCATTAGCACCATTTTTTTCTCGATTCCATGTGTGTTCCTTAATATACAGTGCTTGTTCTACTCTTTCTGACTTACTTCACTGTGTACAATAGTTCTAGGCTCATCTGCTTCACTGGAACTGACTCACATGCATTGCTTTTTACGACTGAGTAATATTCCATTGTATATATGTCCCGCAACTTCTTTATACATTCATCTGTTGATGGACATCTAGTTTCCTCCATGTCCTGGCTGTTGTAAACAGTGCTGAAATAAACACTGGGGTATATGTGTCTTTTAGAATTTTGGTTTTCTCAGGGTATATGCCCAGTCATGGAATTGCTCTGCTGTTTGGTAGTTTTAGGGGCTTCCCAGGGGGCACTAGTGATAAAGCATCCTCCCGCCAATGCAAGAGACTAAGAGACCTGGCATCCCACGCCAGTGTTCCTGTCTGGAGAATGCCAGGACTAAGGAGCCTGGCGAGCTGCAGTCCATAGGGTCGCAGAGTCAGGCATGACTGAAGTGGTCTGGCGTGCATGGCATGCTTGGTAGTCTTAATCCTACCTTTTTAAGGAATAGAAGTTGTTTCTCTTATGTGTTTCAAATGCCAGGCAAATTATGCTCATTGTCAGTGGGAACATAAGGAAACATAGTTAACCCTCTGTCCTTAAGTACACATCCTCTTCAGTAGAAAAATGTTCACTTCTGTCCATTCTGGCTGCAGCCTAAGAAGATATGGTGACTCTGACGTTGTCTGTGTCTCCAGCAATCTAAGCGTCACAGCATAGAGGGTTGGGACCTGATCCCACTTTTCAGTCTTCCAATTTCAGCTCACAAATAAACAGTTAAGAAATCAGCAGATGAATGAAACTTTATGGATTAAAAAACAAGGAAGTTGGCGCTGTGTTTTTCAATCTTCCTACCACGTGTGTAGTAATCGCTCAACAGTGTCTGACTCGTTGGAACCCCATGGACTGTAGCCCACCAGGATCCTCTGTTCATGTAATTCTCCAGGCAAAAATACTGAAGTGGGTTGCCATTTCCTCCTCCAGGACATCTTCCTGACCCAGGGATTGAACCAAATTGCCATAAATAGTTTAATATGGAAAACTGCAAACCTACAGAAGAAGAGAAAAGAATATAAGAAATCCTAACATGTTCGCCAACAACCAGCTTTACCCATTATCAACTCAGGAACATGCTTATTGCATCTTTATTTCTATCCACTTCCTTCAGCCCCATAGCATTCTTTTGAAGTTTGTTACCCAGAATATTTCATCTGTAAATATTGCAGTTTGTGTCACTAAAAGGTATAGTTCTGAGGCTGGAAGCAGTGTTAGTATTTCTATAGTTTTAAATATACAATCAGGTTTTCAAATATTCCTTATTATCCCATAAAATTTTTGCAGTTAATTTGTTCAAATCTTGAACAGTGAAACTTATTTAAAGACACTTTTTAATCTACAAATTGCTTCTTTACTTTATTTGTTGAAGAAATTGGATCACTTGTAATGTAGAATTCCCCACATTCTGGATTCTGTGAAGAATGAGCTGAACACTATTTTCAATATATTGTTTTCATTAAAAAAAAAAACACTTTAAAATAAAAATTATTTCCTTTCATAAGATCCACCATTTCAAACAACAAGAATTAGGAAAGTGTTTACCTCAGACTAGGTTTATGTATTATTTTTCCCTATTGAAAACATTTCCCTTTATGTTTGTGTCTATAACAAAAGAATATTAAGGACAAGAAATGATGTATCATGTTGTATGAGGTCAAAACAATCTTGTTTCCACTGATTATTGCAGATGTGAAAGAATTTAGGGAGGAGTCTGTTCAGTTGCTTTTGACTGTTGGGAAAACAGCAGCAACAACATCAGAACTCAGTCTCGATACTTCTTTTTTTATTTTGCTTTATGGAGTCCATGACTTCCTCAGAGATCCAGCTCCTCAGAGATGCTGCACTTCACAGTATCAGGCTTGGAGAGTGGCGTGTATGTGGCACACAGAGCGTAGAAGAACTTGCCTCTGGCTCTTCACTGGCAAGATCGACCCTCCTCAGGGTCTCCTCAGCTCTGCTGCTAGCTTCCTAAGCAATGCAGTTCAGTGTAGGCTAATGAACGCCGGGCTTGAGCCCTGACTTTGAGCTAAATTCCACACTCTGGCCGGTTACCACCTGCTAAGTCGCTTCAGTCGTGTCCGATTCTGTGCGACCCCATAGACAGCAGTCCACCAGGCTCCCCCGTCCCTGGGATTCTCAAGGCAAGAACACTGGAGTGGGTTGCCATTTCCTTCTCCAGTGCATGAAAGTGAAAAGTGAAAGTGAAGTTGCTCAGTCATGTCTGACTCTTAGCAACCCCGTGAACTGTAGCCCAACAGGCTCCTCCATCCATGGCATTTTCCAGGCAAGAGTACTGGAGTGGGGTGCCATTGCCTTCTCCACCTACCCTCTCTGAATTCCATTTCCTCATCTACATAATATGGGTTGTGTAGTGACTTCACTTTCAATTTTCACTTTCATGCATTGAAGAAGGAAATGGCAACCCACTGCAGTGTTCTTGCCTTGAGAATCCCAGGGACGGGGGAGCCTGGTGGACTGCCGTCTATGGGGTCGCACAGAGTCGGACACAACTGAAGTGACTTAGCAGCAGCAGTCAACTGTATTCTATTTCAAATGTAATCCTTAAGGGATAATTTTGTCTCCCACTGACACTGAGATTAGGCTTGGCCTTGGGACTTGCTGTGCCCAAACTTGGGAAGGAGACCGTATCTCACTCAGAAGGCAAGGATTTGACTGGTTGAATGAATATGGCAGAACTGAGCTGTGCCGTTTCTAGGATGCAGCGCTTTACTGCGTCTCGTTTCTCTTTTCCTGAGAGCTGTCGCCTCCCACATAGAGACTAGAGAGTCACAGCTGATTTGCAGGGCGTGCAGTGTGAACAAGAAAGCAATGCTGGTTGTGGAAAGTCACTGGGTTTAAGGATTCTCTGTTACTGTAGCATAGCTATACATCCTGCCTGAAAAAGATGGTAAGGTATGCTCTATTACCTTTACAGGGTTGTAGTGAAAAATCAAATGCAGACATGTAATTGGAAGCTTTTATTCACTGTGAAACATCTAGCTTCTTCTCTGTACCTAATTTCTTGAACGTGTATTTTATATCCTTAATCAGAGTATAGTGAAAGTGAAAGTGAAGCCGCTCAGTCATGTCTGACTCTTTGCCACCCCATGGACTGTAGCCCACCAGGATCCTCCATTCATGGGATTTTCCAGGCAAGAGGACTGGAGTGGGTTGCCATTTCCTTCTCCAGGGGATCCTTCTGACCCAGGAATTGAACACAGGTTTCCCCCATTGTAGGCAGACGCTTTACAGTCTGAGCCACCAGGGAAGTACCCCAAGAAAACATCAAATTATGCAGCATTTTGATATTTAAAATTAAAAGCCTAAGCAATATTTGTTTGGCCAGTGTTTAAAGTTAAAATTGTGTTAAGGGTGTGACTCTGACAAGTATAATCTCTATGAAAATAGGCAATTCACTTAACTTCTTTGGTCTTAGTAAAATTGCTGCCCCATCCTGCTTTTGGAAGCAAAGGCTACAACTGTGTATTTGTTAACATCTTAGAACCATATTGGTTTCTTTTCAGTTATAGAGGTTTCATTGCATTTCTTTTCATGTCTGAGGTTCTTTTAGTTTTTATATTAAAACATTTTATTTTTTATCACTGTTATTTTTTGCTTTCAAAAATCCTCAACCAAATGTAGCCAGAAAGTTAAAACATTAAAAAAATGAGGGTGAAGAGCAAGTAAATTAAAAAAAAAATGAAAATGTATATTGCTGAGTATAAAGAAATACATAGTACTCTAAATTTTTGATGAGACAAGTATTAAAATACATAGAATCTTAAATACTTTCATAACACTAAGATAAAATCTTCTAGAAGCAGAGAATTCCTGTTCTTACCAACAAAGTCATGTCTATTTTACTTTCCGTTTGAGCTTCTGACGTTTGAATAAATATCTTAACATGTGACCTCATGCATCTGCTGCATCCCTCCATCCAACAAGAGATCATTATTCATAGCGGTAGGCCAAGCTGTTATTATAAGCTCAATATTATTGAGCACACATTTGTTTCTTCAGTCAGGCTATAAATATCTCTAATTATGTATAGAATATTTTTGACCATCCAGACTGAACACATATATGCTGTGCCAGTTTGATGTAAACTTGTCTGCCTCTGGAAAGTTATCACATATCTTGAAGTCACAAAGTTATCACATATCTTGAAGTCACAGAAGCACAACATGACAGACCATCCTTCTGATGAAACTGTAGGCAGATTAAGGCAACATGGTTCAGGACAATTTGGTCGACGGGTATTTCAAGCTATGAAGCTTCCTTCCCTTTATGCTTCCCTTTTGTGTATTTTCCTATAAGATCCAATTAGAAGTCAGTCTTGGTCTGTGATTAAGAAAGACCGTGATGATGGTCTTGGTCATTATTATAATAGAGCAGATGGAACAGTGTGTTATAGGACTTCAAAAGTACCTGCATCCCAGAAGTAGCTGCAAACTCTGAATTTTGCAGAGAAAGTCCTTTCCTTTAGGGAAAAACTTATTTAAAGAACACTTTGAATGTGAAAGTGTCAGCGCTCCAATCATGCTCCAGGCATTGTCCCTCAGCAACCGTTTCCCTATTTGCTTGGAGCATGAATCTCCCAGACATAGTTTTTTCCCTCTGGTCAGTGCTTCAGTGACACCTCCCTGCAGAGTCCTTTCTTGATCATTCATACAAAATGGTAACTAATGCTGCTCCCTTAATCCTCTGTGTTCCCTACATTATCAGTCTCAATAGTGGTTACTGACACCTGTTGTTATACGCTTGTTATGCGTGTTTTATCTCTTTCCCTTCCTATATCAAATCCTTTGGGGCTGGATTTTCATCTGGTTTGTGTATTGCTATATAACCAGACACCCGAAAAGTGTTGATGTTTAAATATTCACTGAACGAAGAGCTGAGTGAAAAGCAAGTTTCGGGCTGGGAAAGTTGACCAGAAATGGGTAAACTGATTTCGAGAAAAATAGGGTCCACTGTTTTCTGTTCGTTTTTGTTTGTTGGCTTGTTTTTATTCTTTTGTTGTTGGCTGAGGAAGTCTATGTTCAGAGTCTCTGAAAGTGATTTGAATGTAACTGATTGAGTGCCTTCCTGGAACAGCAGCGACTTGGCTTCAACTGCCTTTGGGACTGGTGGCAGCAAGAAGGGTTTCCTGCCTTGTAGTGCTGGCTTCTAAGACAGATAAGGAACTATGCATCCTAGAAACGTTTGTCTCATCACTTACACTTACTGCCACTAAGGTCACTTGACGTTTCAGTGGTTCTCTGGTAGCCAAGAAGCTCTTGAACTTGAAGTCTCCATACTCACTCAGGTTTATTTCCTTTGTGATATCATTGTTTCCTTTGTTAAGTCTTAGCAAAGTTTCCTGAGGACTTTCCGCCAAGGTGGAGTTGGATGGCTGTATGCATCTCCGTCCTGAATGCCTGTGTTAGCTAACAGTATAGAGCAATGGACTCCAAGAAAGAACTGTCACTGTTTCCACTGTTTCCCCATCTATTTGCCATGACTCATTTGAAAAGACCCTGATGCTGGGAGGGATTGAGGGCAGGAGAAGGGGACGACAGAGGATGAGATGGTTGGATGGCATCACCGACTCAATGGACATGGGTTTGGGTGGACTCTGGGAATTGGTGATAGACAGGAGGCCTGGCGTGCTGCATTTTATGGGATTGCAAAGAGTCAGACATGACTGAGTGATTCAACTGAACTGATGGGACCAGATGCCATGATCTTAGTGTTTTGAATGTTGAGTTTTAAGCCAGTTTTTTCACTCTCCTCTTTCACCTTCACCAAGAGGGTTTTTAGTTCCTCTTTGCTTTCTGACATTAGGTTGGTGTCATTTGCATATCTGAGGTTATTGATATTTCTCCTGGCAACCTTGTTTCCAGGTTGTGCTTCATCCAGCCCGGCATTTCTCATGATATACTCTGCATTATAAGTTAAATAAGATGGTGACAATATACAACCTTGATGTACGCCTTTCCCGATTTGGAACCAGTCTGTTGTTCCATGTCCAGTTTTTACTGTTGCCTCTTGACCTGCATACAGATTTCTCAGGAGGCAGGTAAGGTGGTCCAGTATTCCTATCTCTTGAAGAATTTTCCACAGTTTGTCATGATCCACACAGTCAAAGGCTTTAGTATAGTTAATGAAGCAGAAGTAAATGTTTTTCTAAAATTCCCTTGCTTTTTATATGATCCAGTGATTTTATTACACATTCTATTACCATGAGTTCTTACACATTTCTCCGGGAAAGGCTACTCACTCCAGTATTCTGGCCTGGAGAATTCCATGAACTGTATAGTCCATGGGGTCTCAAAGAGTCTGGCGTGACTGAGCAACTTTCATTTTCACTTTCTCCTCCAGTTAAGTTCTCTTAGTCTGATACTCTTTAACAAGACTGGTTGCAAGCAACAGGGAGCCAGGCCCAGATAACAGGAAGCTTATTAGTACATATAGTTGTAGACAACCATTGTTTTCCATGTGATTCCCTATAGCAAAATACAATATTTGTTGACTACTACTGGTCTGCGTACCAGTAAATGAAGGGGGAGCTCGTGGTCCCCTGCTTTGGAGCAAACTAGACTAGTTAGAGCAGCAGTTACATGAAGAGCAGTGACAAGTGAGACAGGGGTCATCCCAGTGATGCAAAGAGAAGTCTATGTTTAGATAAGGGTGTGGGGCAGAAATCACGGCAATATATGCATTGGCTAGGATCCTCAAATGTTATTTACTGGAGAGCTCCAAACTCTTGATCCACAGAAATTAGGGGACTGGGCCATGGAGAAGGGGAAAGCTAAGGTACACTCAGGTTGTAAGTATAATAAAGAAATCAGCTATTGCTCTGTTTATTACTCTATGCCGGATGCTGCACTAAATACTTTTCATGGCTTCTTTAATTTTCACTGTAACACTGTGGAATAAATACCCTATTCAATGCTGCCATCTCCATGTTAACTATGGCAGGCTTGATAAAAATCTGAAAACTTTTCTCTATCTAGGTGTTCGGTTATCATTTCCTTGAGCTGTCCAAAACTGGACATGGTCTTTAGGAAGAAGGAACTATCCTTATCAGCTTTCTCAGTAGCCAGAACCAAGTTACTTTCTCAGTGAGAAAGCATTGTTGCCTTGACACAAGACAAATGCATCTGTCTTTATTCCTGTGGAATCTCATCTGTGCAGCTTATTTTTTCATATATGCCAAATGTCTCATTGATGTGAAAGTTGAGAGCAGATCAGTTTGGAGTTTCTGGTGGATTTTTAACAATTAAGGATATGTAAAGGGCAAAGCCAAAAAAAAAAAAAAAAGAAAAAGTTTTTACCAGTTAAATATACTTTCAAATTTTCACAATGGATGTTGTATATAATCCAAGAAAGCATTTAAAACAATGAATATTCAACTGCATTAGCTTGATTGGACAGAAAACCAATACAAATTAAATAGAACTGAGACATTTGGGTCTAGAATTTGATCCTTGCTCCCATTTATTTACATGATTTGGCCCATTTCCTTTACTTTCTCCTCAGCCATCCCTCAACTTTTATTTTTCCATTTTAGGATGTTTTGGTACAATTTGTATTGGTTGGTCTCCTTTGCTCTTACACTCTTGATTTATTTTCCCTCAATTAAGCATGTTACCTTAAATCACTTCAGGCCACATGAGACTGAGGAGACTACAAATAAAATTCTTCTTCGTTCATTAGCCTCTGCCCCTATTCAATCAGGAGAAAAGTAGGCTCCACACTCTATCCCTCTCTTTATTCCATATTTCTTTCTCTAGTTCTGATCCATGTATAAATTTTGAGGGTCTATGAAATCAGCTAGCTGAGTGGAGAAAAGGTCAATGAATTTACCAGACTTGGTGCATCAGCTTTGCAAAGATATATTTCTTAGTTGCATTCTCTTTTCCCCAAACCCTAATAAGCCCTCTAATGGAGTAATATATTGAACAGTGCTTGTGTAGGGGTTGATTAAATGCCTTCTACCTTTCTTTTAGCATTAACTTTCTAGACTTTAAGGTTCTATGATGCTTGGTGATTCCTTGCTGTACAGCAAAAGAAGATGGTTTTTCACTTATAAAAGAGTTCCATAAGTTCCGGCACTCAGTCTTTGATGTGGTGATAGGAGGTTCTAGGTTCTTTCCATCCTGTTACTCCAGCATCCTTTAGGGTATTCAACTGCTCTGCATTTAGGTAGAAAGCAGGGGGAGGTGTAGAGACGGTGTGCATTATTCCCATCCAAAGTCCACTATCAAGAACTAATGACAAGATACTTTAATTCAGTTATTACTGATAAACACAGCCCCTGGATAGGTAGCTGCTTCCTTTGGACAATTCTAAACTATATCTTAGTGTAGAAGAGGGATCAGATTTTTTGTACAGTTTCTTTCTGTGCCACATGTGAATTATGATTTGGAGATATAAAATATCAAAATTGATTTTCATAGTGTATAAAGCAGTTAAGGATCAATGAAAAATTAAAATCAAGTCAAATTTTAGTGACCTTAATTCATAGTAAAATCTTTCCTTAGGAAAAAAAAATAAAGGAAAACATCAAGGATTAATATACAATGCTTTCTCTAAAGGGGGTTCCCTGATGGCTCAGATGGTAAAGAATCTGCCTGCAATGCAGGAGCCCCAGGTTCAATCCCTGCGTTGGGAAGATCCCCTGCAGAAGGAAATGGCGACCCACTCCAGTATTCTTTCCTAGAGAATTCTGTGGACAGAGGAGCCTGGCAGACTACAGTCCATGCGATCAAAAGAAGCTGGACACAACTGAGCAGCTAACACTTTCACGTTTCACTTTCTATAAGATGGAGAAATAGATTTAAACCAGGGAAACATCCTCAAACGTTGTCACAGATTTTTAGGGTAAGTTAGTTTTGACTATTTATAATCTTTGACAAGGGCTCCCCTCGTATCTCAGTGGTAAAGAATCTGCAGGCCACAGTCAGAGCTGCAGAATCCACAGTTTTGATCCTTGGGCCGGGAGGACCCCCTGGAGGATGAAATGGCACCCCACTCCAGTATTCTTGCCAGGATAGTCCCATGGACAGAGGAGCCTGGCAGCCTACAGCCCGTGGGGTCACCAAGATTTGGCCATGACTGAGCACACATTCTTTGACGTATTCTTTTAAATGAAAAAGGAAATCTCGTAACTTCAAGTTCAAATAAAAAATAGTTCAGAAATGAATTAGAGAAAGTTTACTGAAAAAAATATTTCAAATTTTATGTAAATGACCAACGTGGACTATCTCATAGGCTGATAGAAAAAGACATCAGAGTAGAGCTCTCAGGAAGGGCCTTCGCAAAATACAAATGAAGAAAAAGATCCATCGGTGTTTCAAGTGTCAGTGATAAAGACCTTAATAGCAGTGCACTCTGCAATTCGTAATCAATTTATTAACTGATCAAATTAATGAATGACATTTTCATGTATGCTTTCTAGAAGATCATTTACTTGCTTCCCTCAAGCTTATTAAAATTCCTTTGTATTACTGAAGTGGCTTAAATATTAGATTTCCTTTTTTTAAGTTTTAGAAGAATCTTAATGATCTCTTAATACTTGACCCAAATGGGAAAAAAAAATGAAGAAAAAGTTTAAAAATTTCAATTAGATAGATCAAGACAGTTAATAGCAAACATTGCAAACTTTATTCCCTATTCCATTTTAAGCTTTACTCAGATGCTCACTCTTTGTGACTTTATAGACTGTAGCCCACTGGGTTCCTCTGTCCATGTGATTTCCCAGGTAAGAATACTGGAGTGGGTTGCCATTTCCTCCTCAAGGGGACCTTCCGGACCCGACGATCAAACCCACATCTCCTGCATTGCCTGCATTGGCAGGTGGATTCTTTATCACCAGCACCACCTTGGAAGCCTATTTTAGTCTTTAGAAAAATAAAAATTCCCTCTAGGAATTACTGACCAACAAACATGTTCATGAATATAATTTGCAGATTATGTAAATGTAGATAGAGGCAAAAACGATAAATTTTGCCCACTTTGGTTCATAAATACATTTTTTCTTGCCAGTTACCTCATTTGGTTCAAGTAGACCAAATGTTTTAGCAATAATCTTGCTAATTTTTAGCAGGACTATTATTTTAGCAAAAACATTCTTGTAGAGGCCCTTGAAGCATTGTAATAGAAGCGTCCCTTCTGAGTTATAACAGGGTTTGTTTACAGACACCTCTAGCTGTCAGTCCCTGTGGTTTAGGGACTATTCTGGATTCCAAAGCCTGAGTTCATGACACAGAAAGTCCAGGCAACCACTGTGTACATTATACAAAGCCTGCTCTGAGCTGGGAGCACTCATGTCACTGGCGAATGTGTGCCCCAGACAGAGTACAGCCCTGCGCCCCAATCCAATTATCCTTATCATTAGTGGGAATCCAGCTTGCTCTAACTTTTCATCACTCTTAGTCATCTAGGAGACCCACACAGGTTCCTTTGCCAAGAATGTCAAAGTTTTTATTTTCACGCTGATGGAAATCTAACACAGTCTCTCTTCATTGCATCAAAAACACTGTTGAGGCCAGTATGAGAACCCTGGCGGTTAGGATATCTCGTGTCTCTAATTTCCACAACCTGCAGTTTAAAACTCCATTCTATGTAGGGAATGTGCATGCGGTCTGACTATACAGTAAACAGGGGGATGCAACTTTGGTCGAGTGCAAAGAATCCTGGCTCCTTCTTGTATCATCTATAAAACTAGCTGCACGTTGATTTTGGTCCTCAAAGTTGACACCATCAAGAATTGCAGTGTTTCTTTCCCTTCAGATTTGAGTGAACTTGGCTATCAGAATTTGATAAGAAGAAGTTTCAGAAGTTGAGGGTTGGGAAAATCATATTTATCATTTGCCATACTAGACACAGTACACATTCACAGCTGCTTTTATTTCCATGGCTATCCAGTGAAGTAGGTAGACTTCCCATCATTTATGGAAAAGAAAAGCATTTCAGAGGCAATAAGTAGTCCCGAGATTTCACAATTCTGAAGTAGTATTTTTTTCACATTACAAATCTGAAAATGAACTATTAAGAAATTTTATAATAATTCTATAGTTCATGATCAAAGATAGGGATTATCATGATTTAGAATTTCTTCTCAGCATGTGATAATGAAGTGTGTAGTGAACACGAAGCCTAAATGATTCTGCATATTATAAAGCAACCTTGGTAGGTCTAGAATCATTGATAAATGACTGAAGGGAAGGAGGGTGTTGCCAAGGGTAAGGCTGGTCAAGGGTATGCCTATTTAAAATGGAGACATTTTAAGTTTCCAATGTGAAGAACATCAATAACATAATCTGATTTGTGTTTTAGGGAAGATACTGGAAACCAGAAGACCAATACTTAGCTTTCCAAAATTCAGAGCAAGAGAAGAATAAAATTCTCAATGAATGACTTATCTGCGGGGACATTTGCTCATTTAGTTAAGTATTTGAAGTACTAAAGTAGCTATCAGTCGGAGCAGTTGGCTAACACTCCCTTTAAAAAAATCTTTTATTTTTAGATAGCTATAGGTTCAAAGGTAGTTAAAAAAAAATCTATAGGAAATATTGTGAATCCTTCACCTTGCTGCTCCTAAGGCTCAGACATTGTGAAACTTTTAGTAATACCCTTCTGGAAGAAAAGTATGCTTATTCATGCTTTACCCTGTATATTAAAATTTTTTGGCTCTTTTTTTTTTTTTTTTTTTTTGGCCTGTGGTGCACCGCTTATGGGAACTTAGTTCCCTGACCAGGGATGGAACCTGGGCCCTCCACAGTGAAAACGTGGAGTTTTGACCACGGGACCACCAGGGAATTCCCTGTATACCAAATTGATCACAATTCCAAAGTGATTATAATTTTAAAATAAGCAACAATATTGTAAAACTACTAAGGGAAAATAAGTATATAGTTACAGCCTCTTGAATAAACTGTTGAAGGTGACACAAAAGGTGAATGCCTAAAGGAAGAAAAGATTATGTGCTTTACTTTACTTTCGTAAAGTTATTTATGTTAAAACACACACATCTTGTAGCTGAAGGGGAAGCAATAGCATATGATCAGAAAGGGTAGATAATGAATGCCCCAGCCTTTCTCAGTAGATAAAAAATGAAGAGTGATTCAGCGTGATGATTTGAGATCGTGAGATCGTTAAAGGGTAAAGCAATCAGATCTACCTGCTTTGTTCACGGTGTATTGCAGATTCTTCTTGCTCTGGATCTCAAATCTGGCTAATTTTCTGTATAATCAAATTTTGAGGTGTAGTTATGCATATCAATCAGTGTCGCTTTCTTGCAGAGAATCAATGACTGATTTCTCAAAAATTTCAGAGTCAAACTTTACTTTTATTTTTTGCTTAGTATGTATGGCCCTAACAATTTGACCTCTGTGCATTGCTCTTGAATCATCTGCTAACCTCTCTTGACTCCACATATACGAAAAATGTGATGTTTTCCTAATGCTTTCCAGTACCCTTGCCTGGAAAATCCCATGGACAGAGGAGCCTGGTAGGCTACAGTCCATGGGGTCACAAAGAGCTGGACATGACTGAGCAACTTCACTACTTTTCACTAATATTCCAGCCTTTCTTTTAGGCAGGGGCCTGAGCTTTTATTCAGATGCCTTTCATGTATTTCCCCTCTCTCCTCCTAAGAAATATTAATACTTGGCCACCCTTCAGCTTAAGGAAATCTACTCTTAGAAACCTTCCTATAATCTCCTTTTCACCTTGATATCAAAGCTATACTCTTATTTTCTTTTTTCACTCATTGCCTCTTAATCATTAAAAAAAATCATAAAATTCTCTTTCCTCAAATCTGTGAGGAAAAGTATATATATATACATATATATATTTATATTTATATATTTGTATTTATTTATATTTATTTCAGCATCCATGCTTAACATGATGAGCGTCACATTATTTTAAAGAAATGAAGGCATCTGTGCATATATTGAAATTTTTTTCCTCCTAATTATCAGTTCAATAAATTCCTGTTTTGGTACAAGAAGTAGAGAAGTTCTAATTGATGTACTATGGATTATTTTTGAATGACTGCATCTGAGTCTATTATAGTCATTTTACTCTTCAACTAGTATGGAGATTGTGATTTTATATGTATGGTCAGATTTAAGCTTCTGGAGGAAAAGACTGTTTACCTGGTCTCTGTATTCCCAGGTAGCACCAACCATAGATTATCACATATCACAGACACTCTTCAATTGTGTATTTCTTTTGAACTCACAAAGGCAGAGATGTTTAAGAGTCAGGTTTTTTTTTTTTTTTCCCGCATCTGATCTTTCACCAAATTCTTCTCATATCTCTTGCATATGGGGGTTCAGGCTACAAATAAGAACATTTTCTTCTATTTACTACAACGAAACTGAAATGGAAATTTTACTCAGATTGTGCTCTTGACATCCCTACTTAGGCTGTTCTTAATCAATGCAATTGTTATTTCTAAGCCAGTTGTTGTAATTATATTTTTGTTGGCTTTCTTCATTATATTTCTTCTCCAGATGGTCCACAATTTAGGTTTTTTGGCTTCCTTCCTAATATCAAACTATAGGAATATTACACCATCTTCTCTTAAAAACAAAATCTCAATTGGTTTCTTGTTTGCCAATGGCTAGAGCTTTGAAAGTCCTCCTCCTGGGGCCCTTCGTATTCCAATGATTTCATTATGAAAGAGAACTCCCTTGGGAGATCCTGTTTTTCATTTCAGTCTGAACAACGTTCTGGCAAAACTCTGATACCATGGATTAGATTTTGACATCCTTACTTTTATCTAAAACATTATAAAAGCATTCTTCTCTGGAAATTCTGCTGAATCGAAACTCATGAACTAACTGACTCATGACAACATTAACTGGAAAACAAGGCCATTTTTCACAAAACAAGCAAAAATAGTAATCTGCAGTGAGAGGTTTTGAAGAGTTTGTAGCTCAAATACAAGGACATTTTTAAAGTGTATCTAAATTTTAAAGAATGTCAGCTCCTGTTCATTTATTTAACAGTAGGAAGGCCCACACCAGTGTATAAATTCTCTGTGCTCAGTTTTCCTTTTATTTTAAAATATTACACAGAGTCTCATTTTTGTTTCCCACTGAAAATGAAGTAAGTTAATTCAGGTAATGAAAAAATGCCTGATTAAAAAAAGAAAACACCTCAATAAATGTAACTGTCAGTATATTATTATTATTGCTAGTAGTAGTAGTAGTATCTACTGTTTTAGCAATAAATACTTGTCTAACACAAAATTATTGTGCTTATATGCAATCAGTAGGATTTGCCTTTGGTGATATCTTCTTACCTGTCTTTAAAAAAATGAATAGTAAGAACCAAATCACATATAATTTTTTACATGATGAGCTAATTTAGCTTAGTCTGTGGACCAAAATTTTTGAAGTGCTGTTTAATCCTAACATTTCAAAGTTTAGCACTTTAACAGTGAGAGAATAATTGGGAAATAAATGAAAGTTTCTGTCAGGAGAAAGAAAGAAGGAATTGAGAAGGGAAAGTTAGAGAAGCGCAGTTGGCTTTTAGAAAGAAAGCTCAAGAAAAATCTGAGAGAGCAATCCCTTGTCATTGTTAATGACATGCTGGCATCCATGATGTTACTTCAGAAGCAGCTGTCTTCATAGCTGGAGGCAACTTCCAGTCATTCAAAGAGATGATTCTGAATTGTCACACAGGTAGATGACACTGTCATTTTGTGTAATAGAATCTACTATAGTCACTATAGTGATGGCGATAATGCTGAACATGATGGGTCCATGTTATTACCACCTTATTTACCAGCATATTCCCTGCAGCTATCATGATGCCCAGCCACTTTACTGGGCTGGTTTTCAGTCAAAACTTGTGGACCGAAAGAGTAAATGAATGAATTGAAAAAAGAAAAAAAACATCATGTAGTTGACATATTTATACCTTTCACAGTTAAAAATAATAAATATATAGCTAGTGGCTCTGAACTTTAACTAAATCATCTAGGAACTTAAAGATTCTAATTCTCAAGCTGTGTTCCAGACCACTTAAATCAGAATCTCTAGAAGCGGGATCAAGGCCTCAACATTATTTTAAATATTGTTTTCAGGTATTTCCACCAGGCAACCCATGTTGATAATGACTGGTCTAGACCCAAACCAGTGAATGGATGGGTGAATCTGTGTTCAGTCATGTCCAGCTCTTTTTGGCCCCATGGACTCTAGTCTGCAAGACTTCTCTGTCCTTTGAATTTTTTTAGGCAGGCGTACTGGTGTGGGTTTCCATTTCCTCCTCTAGGGGATCTTCCCCACCCCAGAATCAAACTTGAGTCTCCTGTGTCTCCAGCATTAGCAGGCAGGTTCTTTACCAACTGCACCACCTGGAAAAACCAACGGAACACGACACATGGAATCCAAAACAAAGCCTGATGCAAACCAATCACAACTACCTCGTGAATCATTGCTATTGAAAATGAATTTGATTTCAAGTTACTTCACCAAATGTTTTTATGTCTGAATGTTCAAATCCTCAACATTCACATTTTAGGATTGTGATTACTCAAAGTCATATGTTGAATGAAAAGAAAAAAAAAAAAGTGAGGACAGTCTAGAGACCTCTGAGACAACATTAAATGCACCACATTAAGGAGCCACATTGGGTTAACTAAGGGATGGTTAAAGGAGGGCTTTAAGAGGTGAATGACATAATCAGAATTACACTTAAATAGATGATCCTGTCAGTGATATACAAGAAGATTTGACAGGAACAACCAGTTAGGACACACATGTATGTGCCTAGAGAAGAAAGGTAATAATGACACAGAGGCTAACAGCTTTGAGAAAAACTGAAATAAGGACCTTGCCAACTGATGTTGAGGAGTGCTGAGTCATGAAGAGAGAGTACCCAGACTCCTTACACCCATAGCTTGGGCAAGTGTATAGGTTCAAGGGTCTAACTCAGAAACAGGTTACAGATACAAGTGTAATGTCAGGAAGAAATTAATAAATGCAGTGTTGGGCATGTTGAATTCAAGATGTTGGATGAAGAACGCTGAAGTCTAGCAGATATTCAGATATACATGCTTGAAACCAAAGCTCATGGTCTGTCTAAAGAGAGTGATTTAGGAATCTTTAGTGCAGGTCTGTTTCAAAAATCATCCGAGTGACTTGAAAGAGTCTGCAGAATCAGAAGAGCAAAAGGCTAAAGATAGAAATGGAAGGAAGCACAGGGGTGGGCAAGGGAGGAGGCATCTGCAAAGGCAGAGTGACAGCTGTGGGTGGGAGGCAAGAAGTACACGGAGCATTTTAAAGGGTTGAAGGTACCGACAGATGAAGCAGAGAATGGATTCATGAATGCCAACAAATAGCTGCTGGATTTGACAGCTGGGAAGTTACTGCTGACTTTAGTGATCATAGTTTTGCTTGGGTTTTGGGGGCAGAAACCACCTTCCAGGTTGAAAGAGAGGAAATGATTATGTGGAATAAAGTCACGTCTGCCCTTTCAAAGAGTTTGTGTGAGAGTCGGAGGAGAGTGGGGGTGTGATGAGAAGGAGCTATGGGATCAAGACAAGATTGCTTAGTTATTCTTCATCTTTTTCTGTAGATTTAGGATGGGGCACAGGGGGATGCTTTAACA
Organism: Ovis aries; assembly: GCF_016772045.2. Taxonomy (NCBI): domain Eukaryota; kingdom Metazoa; phylum Chordata; class Mammalia; order Artiodactyla; family Bovidae; genus Ovis; species Ovis aries. The sequence continues at coordinate 95,563,752 of NC_056060.1, forward strand.
AAAGAAGACATCAATCATAATTACCTGAGAAACTAAAAATACAGAAAAGATGGTCGGAAGGTTGAAAGGATAGTCATCAAAAGGAATCTGTGACGGTATTGCTCTCACTACCCAGATCTTCCCTTTTATGATGGTCTCCATCAATCTCACTTGTAGGAAAGGTCAACTTCACTCTTGTACATTACCTGTCCCCAGGCCCACACTACATCATATAAAGATAATGATGTTGACAACAAATAAAATTGATTGAATATACCCTGTGACCTAGGCACTGTGTTATGTTTTACACATAATGAGTAACTGAGAAAAAACCATTAAAGTCAACAGTATTTATCCAACTTATAGATGGAAAACTAAGGCTCAGAGTGCTATGAACAAATTTCTGAAGGCAACGGTGAGTGAATAGCTACTGGGATTTAAATCCAGCTCTATCAGGATCCAAAGGCGGCACTGTTTCCACTGAATTCAGCTAACTTGACTCCTGTAATTGTTGTTGTTGTGTGTTAGTCGATCCGTCGTGTTTGACTGTTTGCAACCACATGGACTGTAGTCTGTCAGTCTCCTCGGTCCATGGAATTCTCTAGGCAAGAATCCTGGAATGCATAGTCATTCCATTATCCAGGGGATTTTCCTGACCCAGGGATCAAACTGGGGTCTCCTGCATTGCAGGAGGCTTCTTTACCATCTGAGCCACCAGGGAAACCCAAATTGACTCCTGTAATATTTGTCTTTAAATGTGTGTGTCATCTTGATAAGTATCTGGCAGTGACCAGTCCTTTTCTTAGCTGTTCAAGGAGGTAAAGTTTGTATCCAGTCCCTCTGCTTTTACGTCCTGAGAATAAAGACTGAGCAATCTGTAATGCTAATTGTCCCTCGATGCACTAAAGCAGATTCAAGTTCAATAAATCAGAGTTCCTCTGCCCCTTCCAAGTGCTCATAGCAAAGCATTTGATGCATGCCTTTCCTAAGCTTTCCTTATTACTAGTTACTAGAGAGAAAGGCAGAAAGATTGGCTATTTGGAGTGGCTTTCTAATAAAGGACACTACAAGCCTTAAGACATAATAAAGCATTGTATTACTTTTATGGCCTTAGTTTATTTGAGTTTGGCTTGGCTGAATTTTAGCTAATATACTTTGCAAACAATCTGTATTTTAAGTAAGTACCTTTTAAATTTCACTGCTGCTTCTTTATAGAGGCATTTGGAAGAGCGAAGGAAGGACCGTGTATTCATGAATCACGCCATTAGAGAGATTGTTCTCTGACACAGGCACTTTGTACACACTGCAATGAGTGACCGTCCATTGAGGGCTACAGACATGCTTTACCAAAGATGCCCACGGGAAAATTCAAGGGGCCAAAGGCACTCTCTCCGGAAAATGAAATAATGTTTGGGAGATCCAAGCTAGATATAAATATTGACTGTTCTCCTTGAGTAGCAGATATAGAAACCCTCGTAACCTCAAGGCGTGACAGGGTGCGTGGGTGGACATACATGCCCTTATGTCTCTAATGACAGCTTGACGGCATGCATTTCAGCTGCAACCTTTCTAATTCACTTTTGGAGCATGTTTATTGATTTTAAAAGAATGAAGACTGTCGAGTGAGATATTGCTCAGCTGTGGCTATGACAGTCTATAAAAAACAAAAGCATAACCCTCTATCACAACTTGATACTTTAGGTGAAAGAATTCACCAAAAATTCTTGCTTGCTCTTGCACTTATCTGATATTCAGTTTGTATGAACACTTTCTTTTCTTTTTTAGAAATTTATTCATTTAACAAGTATTTGGTGCCTATTCTGTGCTAGGTCTTGGATGTACAGTACTGAATCATGTTGACTGAGATCTTTTTTCTTGTGACTTTGGCTTTCTTGTTGGGAATAAACTTTAAGCAAATAACTGTAAGGGTGTTCAGTTCAGTTCAGTCGCTCAGTTGTGTCCAGCTCTTTGTGACTCCTGAATTGCAGCACACCAGGCCTCCCTGTCCATCACCAACTCCCGGATTTTACTTAAACTCATGTTCATTGAGTCGGTGATGCCATCCAGTCATCTCATCCTCGGTCGTCCCCTTCTCCTCCTGCCCCCAATCCCTCCCAGCATCAGGGTCTTTTCCAATGAGTCAACTCTTTGCATGAGGTGGCCAAAGTACTGGAGTTTCAGCTTTAGCATCATTCCCTCCAAAGAAATCCCAAGGCTGATCTCCTTCAGAATGGACTGGTTGGATCTCCTTGCGGTCCAAGGGACTCTCAAAGAGTCTTCTCTGACACCACAGTTCAAAAGTATCAATTCTTCAGTGCTCAGCTTTCTTCACAGTCCAACTCTCACATCCATACATGGCCACAGGAAAAACCATAGCCTTGACTAGACGGGCGTTTGTTTGCAAAGTAATGTCTCTGCTTTTTAATATGCTATCCAGGTTGTTCATAACTTTCCTTCCAAAGAGTAAGAGTCTTTTAATTTCATGGCTGCAGTCACCATATGCAGTGATTTTTGGATCCCCCCAAAATAAAGTCTGACACTGTTTTCCCATCTATTTCCCATGAAATGATGGACCAGATGCCATGATCTTCATTTTCTGTATGTTGAGCTTTAAGCTAACCTTTTCACTGTTCTCTTTCACTTTCATCAAAAGGCTTTTTAGTTCCTCTTCAGTTTATGCCATAAGGGTGGTGTCATCTGCATATCTGAGGTTATTGATATCTGAGGTTATTGATAATTGTATATGACATTGAAAATTTTGATCAATATTGTGAAGCACAAGAGGTCAGGAGAAAGTAAATGGGGATGTTATTTTTATTAATAAAGACCTCCTTGAGGAAACTAGCATTTAGAATAACAACTGAAGTGGAGTTAACCAGGTCTGCAGAACAGGTAGAATTCCCTGTGCCAGATGGACACATGAGAGAATCACATTTTTAGTGAATCGATGCTACTTATTTGAGATAGGCACGAGTGGTAGAGAACTTGCCTGATAACACAGGAGGCATAAGAGATGCAGCTCTGACCCCTGGGTCTGGAAGATCTCCTGGAGGAGGGCATAGCAACCTGCTCCAATATTCTTGCCTGAAGAATCCCATGGACAGAGGAGCCTGGTGGGCTACAGTCGCAAAGAGTCAGAGATGACAAGTGACTTACACACATAAACACACACACACACACACACACACCTGGAAAGAAGCTGATGCAAGATGGAAATCAGTAGGTATTAAAGATGCTAACACGTGCCAAAATTGTTCCATATTCTTCTCATTATAATGTTGGTGTGGTTGTTCTCATTTTACATACAACAGCAACAACAATAAAAATAACAACAAAAGCTGAGGTTTCGACCGAGGAGATTATCTATGGTGGTATCTTCAGCACTGATTGGAGGTATCGACAATTACTATTTTTTCTTTCTATCACCAGCGTGATCCACAATATATTCTGGTAAGCCATGTTGCGTAAGTGTTAGTTTCAGACATGAAAGTGAACGTGAAGTCGCTCAGTCGTGTCCGACTCTCTGCAACCCTGTGGACTGTAGCCCATCAGGCTCCTCTGTCCATGGGATTCTCCAAGCAAGAGTACTGGAGTGGGTCACCATTTCCTTCTCCAGAGGATCTTTCCGACCCAGGGATCAAACCCAGGTCTCCCGCATTGTAAGCAAGACGCTTTACCTTCTGAGCCACCAGGGAAGTCCAGTTTTAAACATAGATATCCATATAAGCAACACAGGCACAGAAAGACACAGTCACACACACACGCACACACACACACACACACACACACACACACACACACCTACCCCCACACACACACGTCTATCCATGAACACCTGGGTTTTCTTGGTTAAATACATTGGGCATTTGAAGATAAATAAGCAAGGGCTTCCCTGGTAGCTCATATGGTAAAGAATCTGCCTGCAATGAAGGAAACCTGGGTTCAATCCCTGGGTTGGGAAGATACTTTGGAGGAGGAAATGGCAACCCATTTCAGTATTGGTTCCTGGAAAATTCATGGGGAGAGGAGCCTGATGGGCTATAGTCCATGAGATCACAAAGAGTGACATATAACTGAGTGACTATCACTTTCTTTCTTTCTTTTCTAAAGCTACCCCAGCTTGTAGCACAAATAGATATGTACTGAAAGTCCCCAAGAAGTGCGCTGTGTCTTTAGAGGGTCAATAAAAAACACCTCACTTCCTGATGCAAATTCAAAATGAATAAAAAGTAGTTGTTAGAAAAAAATTTTTTAGGTAATTTTTGTTTTGTTTTTGCCATTTTGTTAGAGAAATGGCAATGAAAATACCTGCTTTGATACCTAAAAAGCTGAATTGGAGAAACAGACTTTAGATCTATAGCTCTGCTGGGCTTGCTAATTCCTAATCTCAGAATTAGATTTATCCAGCCAGTCTCTGTCAAGACTGGGTAACTAGTAGGTCACACCTACTGGGCCTGGTCCATGTAAAGACCAACACCAGGAAAAATTCTTCCTGCAAAGATGGATCCATGAAAATAGGAAAGGCAAAGCAGTTAATTTTATAATCATCAGCTCCTTCTCCTGAATACATCCACCAGGCAAGTAATCCTTTCTCAGGAGACTAAGGCCACAGAGAGGCTTGGAGTATGTTCTTAATGGAAGTTCCTCCAGGTGGAAATAGGAAGGTGGAGGAAAAGAGTTTCTAAATTATATGAAATAGACAAAATATCCCAGATTTTTAAAACTAAATTTTATTTTTCAGAGCAGTTTGTGGTTCATAGCAAAACTGAACAGAGTGTAGAGAGTTACCGTCTATCCTCTGGAAACTGATTTTTTTCTTTCACATCTCATGATAAACATAAACTTTTGAATATTTCATTCAGTGCTACAAATTGCTCTATGCATTTGTTAGTTTAAGGTTTACATCAACCTTATAATAGAGATACATGCTTGTGTGCTCAGTTGTGTCTAACACTTTGCTACCCAATGGACTGTCTCCAACCAGGTTCCTCTGTCCATGGGATTCTCCAGGCAAGAATGCTGCTGCTAAGTCACTTCAGTCATGTCCAACTCTGTGCAACCCCATAGATGGAAGCCCACCAGGCTCCCCCGTCCCTGGGATTCTCCAGGCAAGAACACTGGAGTGGGTTGCCATTTCCTTCTCCAATGCATGAAAGCGAAAAGTGAAAGTGAAGTCGCTCAGTCGTGTCCGACTCTTAGTGATCCCATGGACTGCAGCCTACCAGGCTCCTCCCTCCATGGGATTCTCCAAGCAAGAGTACTGGAGAGGGGTGCCATTGCCTTCTCCAGTGCATGAAAGCGAAAAGTGAAAGTGAAGTCGCTCAGTCGTGTCCGACTCTTAGTGATCCCATGGACTGCAGCCTACCAGGCTCCTCCCTCCATGGGATTCTCCAAGCAAGAGTACTGGAGAGGGGTGCCATTGCCTTCTCCAGTGCATGAAAGTGAAAAGTGAAAGGGAAGTCGCTCAGTCATGTCTGACTCTTTGCGACCCCATGGACTGTAGCCTATCAGGCTCCTCTGAAGCCTGATACACTGCCCCATGGATAGATCTTAGTGGATATTACCCTTTTGTTGTTCTACCCCAGATTTTGTATGATGTTATCCTCTATTGAAGACTACAATGTTTGTTAAATCATTTTAGGAAATGTTCCAGAGGTCTGAGCGTAATGAACATGTCCTTATTTTGCCAATGGTAACATTTCCTGTCTCCTATGGTACTTTTTCAGTAATTTCTCATATTTTATTCTGATCCTTTTGAAAGGGGTGATGGCAACCTTAGCCGAAATGAGAAAAGAAAAGAAAAGAAAAAAAGCACATTGTTTTGTAGCACAGGTTACTACATTATTGCACATTCATTTTCTCTAGGAAATTTAATTAATTATTGAGTAAACATGCTTTCTATTGATTCTATGTTGATTACTTTATAATATGAATAATGGAAGTATACCATAATGTTATTTGAGCACAGTAGATTGGAAGCTCTATTGTGGAACAAATAGAATAAAAGATATTGGCATTTAGGTGGAAGGAGGGTGTCTGTCTCCATGTGAAAGAGGCTGACTTTCTATACTCTCAAAAATAAACAAATTATGTTGGGAAGGAAGAGTCATATTAGCAACAAGGTTTGGATTCCATAGAGGACTTTATTAGTCACTGAGCTTCCTGATGATGTCACAATACCCCTTAAACATTACTATTTACAATAAATGACTATTTAGAACCAGCTCTAAATGCTCTGTGCAATCCCTGATTTTCAAATCAAAGGAATGAGAGAGTAATCAGACATGTGTACTATGCTTCTCCCCACCTAGAATCCGTGCTCCTGTGTGTGTAGAAAGCTTTATAGCAAAACCACTATAATGAGTATAAGGAAGAAAACTTGCTCTATGAAACTTAGCAGTAATCCAAAATTAGTGGATTCACTGTTGCAATTTTTTTTGTCATTTTAACAAATTTATTTTCAATTAGAGGATAATTTCTTTGCAGTGTTGTGTTGATTTCTACCATACAGCAACGTGAATTTGCCATAGGTGTACATATGGCTCCTTCTTTTTGAATCTCTTTCCCACCTCCACCCCACCCCACTGCTTGAGTCATCTCAAAGCACTGGGTTGAGCTCCCCATGTTATACAGCGATTTCCCACTAGCTGTTTTACACCTGGTAATGTGTATGATTATGTCGAAAAAGCAAGAGAGTTCCAGAAAAATATCTATTTCTGCTTTATTGACTATGCCAAAGCCTTTGACCATGTGGATCACAATAAACTGTGGAAAATTCTTCAAGAGATGGGAATACCTGACCACCTGACCTGCTTCTTGAGAAAGATGTATGCAGGTCAGGAAGCAACAGTTAGAACTGGACATGGAACAACAGACTGGTTCCAAATAGGAAAAGAGTACATCAAGGCTGTATATTGTCACCCTGTTTATTTAACTTATATGCAGAGTACATCGGAGAAGGCAATGGCAACCCACTCCAGTATTCTTGCTTGAGAATCCCAAGGACGGGGGAGCCTGGTGGGCTGCCATCTATGGGGTCGCACAGAGTCGGACACGACTGAAGCGACTTAGCAGCAGCAGAGTACATCATGAGAAATGCTAGGCTGGATGAAGCGCGAGATGGAATCAAGATTGCTGGGAGAAATATCAATAACCTCAGATATGCAGATGATACCACCCTTATGGCAGAAAGTGAAGAAGAACTAAAAAGCCTCTTGATGAAAGTGAAAGAGGAGAGTTAAGAAGTTGGCTTACAGCTCAACACTCAGAAAACTAAGATCATGGTATCTGGTCCCATCATTCATGGCAAATAGGTGGGGAAACAGTGGAAACAGTGGCTGACTTTATTTTTCTGGGCTCCAAAATCACTGCAGATGGTGACTTGAGCCATGAAATTAAGACACTTACTCCTTGGAAGGAAAGCTATAACCAACCTAGACAGCATATTCAAAAGCAGAGACATTACTTTGCCAACAAAGGTCCGTCTAGTCAAGGCTATGGTTTTTCCAGTGGTCATGTATGTATGTGAGAGTTGGACTGTAAAGAAAGCTGAGCCCCAAATAATTAATGCTTTTGAACTGTGGTGTTAGAGAAGACTCTTGAGAGTCCCTTGGACTGCAAGGAGATCCAACCAGTCCATCCTAAAGGAGATCAGTCCTGGGTATTCATTGGAAGGACTGATGCTAAAGCTGAAACTCCAATACTTTGGCCACCTTATGCAGAGAGCTGACTCATTTGAAAAGACTCTGATGCTGGGGGAAGATTGAGGGCAGGAGGAGAAGGAGATGACAGAGGATGAGATGGTTGGATGGTATCACTGACTCAATGGACATGGATTTGGGTGGACTCTGGGAGTTGGTGATGGAGAGAGGTCTGGCATGCTGCAGTCCATGGAGTCGCAAAGAGTTGGACACAACTGAGCGACTGAACTGAACTGAATATATATGTGTCCATGTTACCCTCTCAATTCTTCCCACCTTCTCCTTCCGCTGCTGTATCTACAAGCCAGTCCTCTGTATTCCTTCCCTGCAAACAAGTTCATCAAGTACCATTTTTCTATATTCCATGTGATATCTGTTTTTCTTTTTCTGACTTATTTTGTATAACAGACTATAGGTTCATCTACATCAGTTCAGCTGACTCAGATTTGTTCCTTTCTATGGCTTAGTAATATTGAATTGTATGTACGTACCAGAACGCCTTTATCTCTTCATCTGTCAATGGACATCTAGGTTGCCTCCATGTCTTGGCTATTGCAAATTTTGCTGCAATGAACATTGGAGTACATGTGTCCTTTGGGAGTATAGTTTTCTCAGGGTATACGCTCAGTAGTCAGAGGGCTGGGTATTGTGGTAGTTTTATTCCTAGTTTTTTAAAGGAATCTCCATATTATTTTCCATAGTGACTGCATCATTTTACATTCTTTAGGATGTTTCTGATGTACTGTGCATAGAACACTGTATTCAACTTTTATATAACTGTGTCCACTAATCTTATTCTGGAGGCCAAACATAGAAACAGAAGAAAAAGAGCATTAAATAACTCTTACAGAATCGTACTTGAGTATTTAGTCATAAATAGAAAAAAAAATACATGAATTCATTTCACACAAGAGAATAGATTGACAGATTTATTTTATTTTTTATTAAAATTAAAATGTCAAGAAAAGTCTCAAATGTTCATGCTGGCACTTTATTAAGAACTGTTCAATAGATCTGTTTCCAAAGAATCATTGTTAAAACTTCATAGTTTGTATGAAGTGGAGGGGATATTTAAGAACTAACTTCTCTTCAGCTAACATGCTTTATACCGAAGTCCAGGTGCATACAGATGTATTTCTCTATACTTTTTCCACAATCATGAGATTTTCCCAGGTTGAATATTGAAAGATTGCTATTAAATTCAACCCATGGTTTAGAGTCAATGACTAATAAACTCTAAGTTGTACAATTTTAAAAGTCACTACTTATTTGAAATGGGAACCAAATAAGTTTCCTTTTCTAAAGATTTTATTGCTTTATAAATGTAACAGTAACCCATCAATATTTATATAAAATAATATCACTGGAACTACACAGAAGAAGCCGACACATTTCATATCAAGTACAATAATTGAATAAAATGATTAATAATTTAATATATGCAAACTCACTTTGACATGGTCTATCTTTAATATGCTTTCATTTGCTCTTTCCCCAACTGTTTATTTTTTGTTAATTTTGCTGTTTTTTGGTAGTGCATGAAACATCTTTCTATTACTTTAGTATCTCTAAGATAGACTAGAGTTCCCCGCTTCACTTTTTTGGGGATTTCGAAGCTCATTAATTTTTCTGCACCATGTAATTTTATAATGCATTCGGTGATGTGAACTTTTGACAATTCAAACGCTGAAGTGTCCTTTCCTTTATTTAGAGACTGCTTCCCTACCTAGTGGTAATGAATCCACTTACCAGTGTAGGAGATGCAAGAGACGCAGGTTCAATCTCTGGGTAAGAAATATCTCTTGGAGTGGGAAATGGCAACCCACTCCAGTATTCTTACCTGGGAAATCCCACTGATGGAGGAGTCTGGTAGGCCACAGTCCCTGGGATTGCTAAGTTGGATATGATTGAGTGCTCACCCACATGCACACACACACACACACACACACACACACACACACACACACACTACCCAGACTGTTTTTGAGAAAATGAAATAAATCTTATTTCTGTAGTTTATCTCTGAAATCATAATCTGCTCCTTTCCTTTTACACTGTCTGTTAGACTTGTGAGTAATGGTTTCTGCTAACACCTCTCTTAAAAGGTTGTTGGTAGTAAGTTGCCAGTGGACAGTTATTCGTGTGGTCTGGTTTCTTTGAGACTACTGGGGCGGGGGCATTAGGATTGGTCTCATGAGCACCTTAACAGATATATTTACTGTTTGATTTTTGGTGCCACTATTATTTAACAGAAAAGAGATACTTCTGAAATATTTTTTTTTTTTTTAAATTTTAAAATCTTTAATTCTTACATGCATTCCCAAACATGAACCCCCCTCAATTTATTTATTTTAATTGGAGGCTAATTTGAAGTCAATGAAGATTATATATTTCTGATTTAAAAAAATACAGATATGGTCTATAGTGAGAGAAAGAAAACTGAAACATAATTATTCAGACAAATAGAATCATCAGAGGTCACAAATAACAAAATTTACTGTTTTAAGAGTAAATACATCGCACAGTGATTGGGGAGATTCAACTTTGACCAAGTTCACTCACAGACTCATGGAAAATTTCCTGAAACATATTTGTTAAATCAAATATGAACAAATATGGTTTAATAATTGGTAATATTAGTAATATATAATAGACTCTATAGGTCTGTTCTTTCATGGTGACTAGTTAGGAAAGAGTTGATTAGAATAAACTAACCCTGCTTCTCCTAAACTGCCCCCACCCAATATTCCAAGATTAAGAGCAAGAGTAGTAATTCAATGGTTTTGAAGTGATTCAAAACAGAAATTCTCGCTCAACAAAAACCAATGTCTTTCCTATTAGTTAATAAAATGGTAGAAACAGTCAGTTTGTCCTGCAAGGCGATCAAACCAGTCAGTCTTAAAGGAAATCAACTTAGAATGTTCATTAGAAGGACTGATGGCTGAAGCTAAACCTCCAATACTTTGGCCACCTGATGTGAAAAGCTGACTCATTGGAGAAGACGGTGATGCCAGGAAAGACTGAAGGCAAAAGGAGAAAGAGGCAGCAGAAGATGAGACGTTTATACAGCATCACTGGCTCAATGGACGTGAATTTGAGAAAACTCTGGGAGACAGCGGAGGACAGAAGAGTCTGCACCCTGCAGTATGGGGTCGCCAAGAGTCAGGCACAACCTGACTTAGTGACTGAACAAGAACAGTCACAGAGAATGACCATTCTTTACCATGACAATATACACTTTTGTTCCATCCCAGAGGAGCTGGAGCACAACTGAGCCATGGTAGCAATAGCTCTCATGAGCCTGGAGGACAGGAGACCCAGGCTCAGAGTCCCAGCCACCAACTGTCCGCTTCCAGCCATATTCCCTTGCTGACAGCTTTGGGCTTCTGGGCTGCCATACACTAAGTAAGAGGTAGCAATCCATTTCATAGTGATTGGAAATGAACCTGGATGACAAAAGAAATATTCTTTAGATACTTTGGGCCTCTGATTCCTCATTTATGATTTTGACATAATAATATTGGCTTTATTTACCTAACAGACTTTTATGAGTATAAGATAAAATAATAAAAACCGGAATTGGTCTGTAAGATTTAAAAGTGCCACAAAAGGTATACTATTAATTATTGTCATATTATTGGCATATTCCAAGTAGACTTGGGAAGTATCAAAGGTAGATACTGTCTTTCAATTCCAGGAAGAAAAGAACAATGGTTTTTGCTATTTTAACAAGTTTATGATAGCCACTTGTTATCCCTAAATTTACTTTTGTTGACTTAATAGAAGAAACATGTCAGGAAAATATATACCCTTGTATTTATGACCATATTATGTGTAAGTATCAGCAAGTCTTTAAAACAATGGAGTCTGACAAATACAGTGGCATCAGTAAAGTAGTATAAACAGGTTATGTGTGCCTTTTTGTTTTGGAATGGAGGTGTAATTCTAGGCCTCACAGTCTTAATAAATCATTATGTTCTTGAAAAGGAAAAAAAAAAAGTAGGAACTCAGAGTATTTAGAACTAAAAGCTAGTTAGTGAAGGTGACCGTTTCAAAGCTATGTTTTGTTCCTCTAATCCTTTACTTTTGGGTGGGTCAGGAAGGTATTTCAGCTTCAGTGCAGGCATTTTGCTGTAGTTACAATGAATTGCAGCCACGACTGCAGTTGTTTTGTGATGCCTGTGGTGTCATTACCAAGATGCGATTACCAATTGCTATATGAAATTAGTTATGCATGAAATGAAGGGGACGCATAAATACTAGGAGGGAGAATCTGAGCACAGGCTTCATCCTCATTGTCTTCCAGACCCACTGATGCTTATGCATAATGTGATCATAAAACTTTAATTTATTTCAGAGCCATAGGAATAGAAGGGTTCTTTAAAGGTCATCCAGGACATCCCCCTGTTTCCAGGTCCTTGAACAAACCTAAAAAGGTAATGAATGAACCCTTTTTCTCAGGAACATTAAAAACCTTCTAACAGTTATAAGACAAGTCATGGTAGTAAGAAGAATTTCTACAATGTAGTAATGCATAGTGTTCAATGCTCAATTAATATAATATATTTTCTATGTATTATTCATCAAATTAATTCATCTGTTGTCTTTTAGATATCTTAATTTTATAATATAATTTCAGCATAAAGCTTTAGGAAATTGTCTTGTATGCCATACTTCTTTTTTAAAAAAATGACATATTCCTAAAATTTACAGTTAATAGAAAATTCTCAATATAATATCTAAAAGCTCATTCAAAATGGTTTAAAAACTTTTGAAGAACATGTTATATACACATCGATACACTTCACATACTCCAGTGTAGTGGATCAGTGTGTAAAGTGGGACAGTTCCACAAAAATCTAAAAATTAGATTTTTTTATATGGTGAACTCACTTAGAATGCATCTGTAGATTTTTTTAAATAATTACTTTATTTTTTTACTTTACAATACTGTATTGGTTTTGCCATACATTACGAGTTTTCTGTTTAGTCATTAAAAAGTGGATTTCCATTTATCCTTGTTGGATACTTATTATATGGTATTCAACTGATACGGTTCATGGTTTGGTGTAAAGGAAGCAGTCATGTTCCATGTTTCACCATTCACGTCATGAAGTTTCACATAACAGTGAATGAAATATCTTTGAAGCCTGACTGTAAGATGATATCCACCAAGGCCAAGGACTTTTGAAAACACATGACGATGTTTTTATTTTCTCTTGTGGGAAGACTGCCTTAGTGTAATGGAACAAACATTGGGCTACTGTGGCTCAATGGCCTGGTCCGTGTCTTAACGATGCTATTAGGCATTGGTTAGGTCAATGATTCCCTCTTGGACTCAGTTTCTTCTCTGTCAAATGGAGATCATAAATCTGTCTTTTATTATTGTGAGGCTGCAATGAAATAACACATTCAGTTTCCTAGCAAATTACTGAAGACATAACAGGTGGAGTGCAAATGGGAGTACACTGCCTGGCTCCCTCCTTTAAAACAAAGTGCTGCAGAGGATTCTGACATGCAAAGATCTCATGACTATTTGAGCTCTTTACTTGGGCCTAAAAGGATATGAGCAAATGAAGAGGTATAAGAGCATAACAAGTGACTCAGTATCTCAGTTTAGGAAACTATAGTACTGACATTAGTTTTTGAAACAAATACTCTGCAAAAGAGAATTATCTTTCCTGCTTCTATGTACATTATGTTTAATATTAGTGACATAGGATCTTAATGTAATTGTATATTGAACACTGATTCAACAAATGTGGCCAATATTTGCTCACCCTATACATCACAGTGCTCTTCACAAGCCACTGTTTCCCTAGAAAAGGCGAACTACTGTTTGAGATCTACAGCTTCCAAGTTGTACAGTTTTTAACCTTGATATTCAGGACTTACATCATTTTTCTCACTAGTAAAGCTGAGATTTTCAGACAGCTCTTCCAACCACACATAGGTAGCATTTTTCTATTTCTCTGTTACATGGGGAAATCACAGAGTTGATTTTTGAGGAGTCTAACAATTCTATTTTGACCACTAAATTGTCAAAAGATTGGCATCGTTTCCTACTGCACTACACCCTCCACTTTGCTATCCTGGTAATACGCAAATGATGATAATGAAACAGATAATATACAGTGTCTGAGGATGAAATCTTTGTGAAAATCAAACAAAAACTGGGCTAGGAAGGCTTGGATGTAAAGTGAATGAAGGGATAGTGAAAGGATGAAGAGCTCCTAAATAGAGTAGGAATAGAAAAAGATACTGTGTGGGAAAACAGGACAAATTACCTCTGATGCATCACATATTTGGATCAGGATACACCTGTGACAAGCACATCCCTTAAGCCCGAATTTCTTCTAAAGTTATAAAACATGGTAATTATGAATGCTCAATCACCTCAACAGCCTGACTCTTTGTGACTCTATGAACTGTACCCCATTTATTGACTGTGCCAAAGACTTTGATTGTGTGGATCACAATAAACTGTGGAAAATTCTTCAAGAGATGGGAATATCAGGCCACCTTACCTGCTTCTTGAGAAATCTGTATGCAAGTTAGGAAGCAACAATTAGAACTGGACATGGAACAACAGACTGGTTCCAAATAGAAAATGGAGTACATCAAGGCTGTATATTGTCACCCTACTTATTTAACTTATATGTAGAGTACATCATGAGAAACGCTGGGCTGGAGGAAGCACAAACTGGAATCAAGATTGCCAGGAGAAATATCAATAACCTCAGATATGCAGATGACACCACCCTTATGGCAGAAAGTGAAGAACTAAAAAGCCTCTTGATGAAAGTGAAAGAAGAGAGTGAAAAATTGGCTTAAAACTCAACATTCAGAAAACGAAGATCATGGCATCTGGTCCCATCACTTCATGGGAAATAGATGGGAAACAGTGGAAACAGTGTCAGACTTTATTTTTCTGGGCTCCAAAATCACTGCACATGGTGATTGCAGCCATGAAATTAAAAGACACTTGCTCCTTGGAAGGAAAGTTATGACCAACCTAGACAGCATACTAAAAAGCAGAGAGATTACTTTGCCAACAAAGGTCCATCTAGTCAAAGCTATGGTTTTTCCAGTAGTCATTTATGGCTGTGAGAATTGGACTATAATGAAAGCTTAGTGCCGAAGAATCGATGCTTTTGAACTGTGGTGTTGGAGAAGACTCTTGAGAGTCCCTTGGACCGCAAGGAGATCCAACTAGTCCATCCTAAAGGAAATCAGTCCTGAAAATTCACTGGAAGGATTGATGCTGTAGCTGAAACTCCAATATTTAGCCACTTGATGTGAAGTACGACTCATTGGAAAAGACCCTGATGCTGGGAAAGATTGAAGATGGGAGGAGAAGGAAATGACAGAGAATGAGATAGTTGGATGGCATCACTGATGGACTTGAGTTTGAGTAAGCTCTGGGAGTTGGTGATGGAGAGGGAAGCCTGGTGAGCTGCAGGCTTGGGATCACAGAGTCACACACAACTGAGTGACTGGACTGAATTGACTGGACTGTAGACCACCAGGCTCCTCTGCCCATGGGATTTCCCAGGCAAGAATACTGAAGTGGGTAGCCATTTCCTCCTCTAGGGGATCTTCCCAACCCAGGGATTGAACCTGCATCTACTGATTCTTTTGCATTGCTGGTGGATTTTTTTTACATGGTGAGTCACCAAGGAAGCTCCCATGATAAATATACTGGGAAGCAATTGGATGCTGGAAAACAGGGATGAGGCATGCTTTGACCTCCCTTTGCAAAGGATCACTACACAGCAACACGAAGAATGGATGAAAAGGACCAAGGTCGAAACCTGAGGCCAATTAGGAGACTATTGCAACGGACACATGAGAGACAGTCAGAGTTTGGTCTAGGAGAGTCACAGAGGATGCAGTGCCCAGATGCAGCACATGTTTTGGATGCTTGACCAACAGGATTTGCTATGTACTGAATGTGGATGTAAAAGAAAAGAGTGAGTCAAGGATTGCCCCAAGTTCAGGATCTGAGCAGGAGAGTAAGCGCAAATGCCATTTATTGAGATAGAAAGTAACCAACTGGAAAGGGAAATCAAGCGTTTGTGTGTAGAATTTGTTGAGTTTGAGATGGCAAGTGGATATTCAAACGGACACATCATGGAGGCAGAGTGGAATACGGGTCAGTGTTCAAAGGAGAAGCTTGCATTAAGGGTTGATATTTAGACGTCATCAGGATGTTGATATTTAAAACCATGAGATTGTGTGAGGTCACTGAGGAAGTCAGTAAAAGAACCAGGTTCTGAGGACAGAGTGCTGAGTCGTGTTGAATGTTAACAGGCCCCCTGGCCAGAAGATGATGCAAAACCACCTGAGACTTTTTGTATACGGGAAGGTATGCAAAAAGAAAGCCTGGTCTCAATAAGGGTCAGGACTGCTGTCCCTGCATAACTCTGCATATTCCATTATTTCTTTATGTACAACTTGGGGTATATAAGCTGCTTTGGAAAATAAAGTTGTGTGTCTGGCACCAATGCTTGGCTCCCTCATGTTGTTCTTTTCTCCCTTTTCAGGCTGAATTCCCATCTGGAGCACAGAGGCTCGCCATGTCTATTTATTTGCCCTGGCTTCTAAGACCCACGTGAGAGGGAGCCCAAGGCGGGGCACCCTCCGCTATTCAAGTGGGCACCAGTGGCCTACATAGACCGTGCAAGCCCCTTGTCTCAGAGCTTTATTGGTCTCCTGTGTAAACCAAGTTATTCAGCCTCTTTTCTCCACTAATTTTCCTACTACACTCTTCTTTCCTAATCTCTCTTTATATCTCTAAATAAATAAGTCTCTCCTCGCTGACTCTGTCCCCACTTCAAATTACCCTGGATCCACTGGGGCTAGACCCCGGCAGTCTATTCTTTATTTTGCTGGAAATATCAATAATATTTTATTAGTATACATATTAGTAATAAGTCAGTCTATCTATCTGCCTACCTGTCTATCAGATCTACTGTACATGATTTAAAACATGGATCTAAGATTTTGTGTTTTATCCCATCATTTTTAGAACATCTGTTGCTTAAGAGAGTTTTTTTTTTAAATAAATACTTCTAATGCCATATCAAGCTGTCTTAAACTGCATTATTATAACTTTCTCTGTATAGTCTTTAAGACATGGATTTTTTTTTTTTTTCTGGTCTAAAAGCATTTGTCTAGCCTCTTAAATTTCTCCACTTTATTTTATGTTATCCTGGCAAGTAAATTACTCTTCTATCCTCAAAACTTGCCAAGCTACTTAAAATGTAATCTGAAGATTGCATGTTAATGGGTTCACTCAGTTGGTTTGTCAAGTATTGCAATGTTTCTCAGAAAGATAGTGCTAACTTGTATGTACCTGTTCCTTTTGGATCACAAATACTTTAGTGGTAATTTTGTCTAACACATAAATTGTAAGTCACTTTTACTTAAGTCATTTATTGGTGAAATATATTCTTCCAGTCAAGTTTGTAACCAAACCATTTAAATTAGCACAACTCAAAACATCTTTTAAAGAAAACTTGAGAAACCCTGGGGCATTCTCATTTTTTTTTTCCCCAAATTTGACAGTGACCTGTCATTTGGAGAATACATTTAACAGATTCATTTACCAAACTACCGTAACATGATCTGTTGGGCTGTAACTATAGATAAATAGATAGATAGATAGATAGATAGATAGATAGATAGATAGATAGATATACATAAATACAATGTTAAAACAATCAGATTTAAAGAAACAAATAGACCAAAAAATAATTAACTGCTATGTCCAAGCAGTCACTTGTAACTGTTAGGTGCTTTCCATGAGATCAAGTACTTTGTTTATTTGATAAGGTTTTTCTTTAACTTATGTGGAAGGTGCTTTTCTTAGAACTTTACAAAGATTAACTCATTTAATACTTATCATAATAGCATGAGATTGTCAATATTGGCTTCCCTGATGCCTTGGGCAGCAAAGAGTCCTTCTGAAATGGAGGAGACCCAGGTTCGACCTCTTGGTGCCTGGATAAGTCCATGGACAGAGGAGCCTGGCAGGTTACAGTCCAGGCAGTCACAAAGCGTCAGAAATCTGAATGACTAGGGCTTACTGTCGTTATTAGCATCAGCATTTCAAAGACGAGGAAGCGGGAGAGAGAGAGGACACTTAATTTATGCTCTTGCAGTCAGTGTACAGTTGAGGTTCAAATCCAGGTATATGTGCTCCAAAGTGCCTGTGTACATCCACTGTGCTGACTCTCTACGAATTTCTAGGGCAGAATGTTTTATAATCCAAGTACTGTATTTCAGACTCTTTTGTTGACCATGATGGCTACTTCATTTCTCCTAAAACATTCCTGGCCACAGTAGTAGATACAGTGGTCATCTGAATTAAATTCACCCATTCCAGTTCATTTTAGTTCACTGCTTCCTAAAATGTCGACGTTCACTCTTGCCATCTCCTGTTTGACCACTTCCAATTTGCCTATATTCATGGACCTAACATTCCAATTTCCTATGCAATATTGCTCTTTACAGCATTGGATCTTGCTTCTATCACCAGTCACATGCACAACTGGGTATTGCTTTTGCTTTGGCTCCATCCCTTCATTCTTTCTGGAGTTATTTCTCCACTGATCTCCAGTAGCATATTGGGCACCTACTGACCTGGGGAGTTCCTCTTTCAGTATTCTATCATTTTGCATTTTCATACTGTTCATGGGATTCTCAAGGCAAGAATACTGAAGTGGTTTGCCATTCCCTCCTCCAGTGGACTGCATACTGTCTGACCTCTCTACCATGACCCGTGCATCTTGGATGGCCCCACATAGCATGGTTTAGTTCAATTGACTTAGACAAGGCTGTGGTCCATTTGGTCAGATTGGCTAGTTTTCTGTGATCATGGTTTCAGTGTGTCTGCCCTCTGATACCCTCACACAATACCTACCATCTTACTTGGGTTTCTCTTACAGTGGACGTGGAGTATCTCTTCAAGGCTGCTCCAGAAAGTGTAGCCACTGCTCCTTACCTTGGACGAGGAGTATCTCCTCATGGCCGCCCCTCCTGACCTTGAACATGGAGTAGCTCCACTCAACCCTCCTGCGCCTGCACAGCCACTGACCTTAGGCGTGGGGTTGCTCCTCTTGGCCACCTCTCCTGACCTTGGGAATGTGGTACCACCATAATCAATATAATGGTAATCCAAGTCTATGCCCCAACCAGTAATACAGAAGAAGCTGAAGTTGAACAGTTCTATGAAGACCTACAAGACCTTTTAGAACTAACAACCAAAAAAGATGTCCTTTTCATTATAGGGGACAGGAATGCAAAAATAGGAAGTCAAGAAACACCTGGAGTAACAGGCAAATTTGGCCTTGGAATGCAGAATGAAGCAGGGCAAAGGCTCTTAGAGTTTTGAAAGAGAATGCACTGGTCATAGCAAACATCCTCTTCCAACAGCACAAGAGAAGATTGTACACATGGACATCACCAAACGGTCAACATTGAAATTAGATTGATTATATTCTTTGCAGCCAAAGATGAAGAAGCTCTATACAATCAGCAAAAACAAGACCAGGAGCTGACTGTGGCTCAGATCATGAACTCCTTATTGCCAAATTCAGAATTAAATTGAAGAAAGTAGGGAAAACCACTAGACCATTCAGGTATGACCTAAATCAAATCCCTTATGATTATACAGTGGAAGTGAGAAATAGATTTAAAATAGATAAAAATAGATTTAAAATAGATTTAAAATAGATAGACTGAGTGCTTGATGAACTATGGAATGATTCATGACATTATACAGGAGACAGGAATCAAGACAATCCCATGGAAAAGAAATGCAAAAAAGCAAAATGATTGTCTGAGAAGGTCTTACAAATAGCTGTGAAGAGAGGTGAAAAGCAAAGGAAAGGAAAGATATACCCATTCGAATGCAGAGTTCCAAAGAATAGCAAGGAAAGATAAGAAAGCCTTCGTCAGTGACCAATGCAAAGAAATAGAGGAAAAGAACAGAATGGGAGAGACTAGAGATCATTCAAGAAAATTATAGATATCAAGGAAACGTTCCATGCAAAGATGGGCTTGATAAAGGACAGAAATGGTATGGATCTAACAGAAGCAGAAGATATTAAGAAGAGGTGGCAAGAATACACAGAAGAACTGTACAAAAAAGATCTTCACCACCCAGATAATCAAAATGGTATGAGCACTCACCTAGAGCCAGACATTCTGAATGTGAAGTCAAGTGGGCCTTAGAAAGCATCACTACGAACAAAGCTAGTGGAGGTGATGGAACTCCAGCTGAGCCATTTCAAATCCTGAAAGATGATGCTGTGAAAGTGCTGCACTCAATATGCCAGCAAATTTGGAAAACTCAGCAGTTTTCCATAGGACTGGAAAAGGTCAGTTTTCATTCCAATCCCAAAGAAAGGCAATGCCAAAGAATGCTCAAACTACCGCACAATTGAACTCATCTCACAGGCTAGTAAAGTAAGGCTAACATTCTCCAAGCCAGGCTTCAGCAATACATGAACCGTGAACTCCCTGATGTTCAAGCTGGTTTTAGAAAAGGCAGAGGAACCAGAGATCAAATTGCCAACATCTGCTGGGTCATGGAAAAAGCAAGAGAGTTCCAGAAAAACATCTCTCTCTGCTTTATTGACTATGCCAAAGCCTTTGACTGTGTGGATCACAATAAACTGTGGAAAATTCTGAGAGAGATGGGAATACCAGACCACCTGACCTGCCTTTTGAGAAACCTATATGCAGGTCAGGAAGCAACAGTTAGAACTGGACATGGAACAACAGACTGGTTCCAAATAGGAAAAGGAGTACCTCAAGGCTGTATATTGTCACCCTGCTTATTTAACTTCTTTCTATACAGAGTACCTTATGAGAAATGCTGGGCTGGAAGAAGCACAAGCTGGAATCAAGAATGGCAAGAGAAATGTCAATAACCTCAGATATGCAGATGACACCACTCTTAGGGCAGAAAGTGAAGAGGAACTAAAAAGCCTCTTGGTGAAAGTGAAAGAGGAGAGTGAAAAAGCTGGCTTAAAACTCAACATTCAGAAAACGAAGATCATGGCATCTGGTCCCATCACTTCATGGGATATAGTTGGGGAAAGAGTGGAAACAGTGGAAACAGTGTCGGACTTTATTTTTTGGGCTCCAAAATCACTGCAGATAGTGATTGCAGCCATGAAATTAAAAGATACTCACTCATTGGAAGGAAAGTTATGACCAACCTAGAGAGCATACTAAAAAGCAGAGACATTATTTTGCCAACAAAGGTCCATTTAGTTAAGGCTATGGTTTTTCCAGTAGTCATGTATGGATGTTAGAATTGGATAGTGAAGAAAGCTGAGTGCCGAAGAATTGATGCTTTTGAACTGTGGTGCTGGAGAAGACTCTTGAGAATCCCTTGGACTGCAAGGACATCCAACCAGTCCATTCTAAAGGAGGTCAGCCCTGGGTGTTCATTGGAAGAACTGATGCTAAAGCTGAAACTCCAATACTTTAACCACCTCATGCAAAGAGTTGACTCATTGGAAAAGACTTTGATGCTGGGAGGGATTGGGGGCAGGAGGAGAAGGGGATGACAGAGGATGAGATGGCTGGATGTCATCACTGACTCGATGAACATGAGTCTGAATGAACTCTGAGAGTTGATTATGGACAGGGAGGCCTGGCGTGCTGCAATTCATGGGGTCGTGAAGAGTCGAACATGAGTGAGCGACTGAACTGAACTGATCTGATGTTTTGTAATATGTTACGGTGTGGACTTTTGAATCAATTGTCCTGGGTTCAAATCCTTTCTGTACTGTTATGAGGTTTGTGACCATGTGCAATTCATTGGTTAATAAATTAACTGGGCTTTGGTTACCTCATCTGTAAAACAGATATATATATATATATAGCACATTATGAGCACATTCATTTCAGTTCAGTCGCTCAGCCCTGTCCGACTCTTTACAACCCCATGTATCACAGAATGCCAGGCCTCAATGTCCATCAGTAGCTCTCAGAGTTATTCAAACTCATGTCCATCGAGATGGTGATGCCATCCAGCCATCTCATACTCTGTCGTCCCCTTCTCCTCCTGGTCCCAATCCCTCCCAGCATCAGGGTCTTTTCCAATGTGTCAACTCTTTCCATGAGGTGGTTAAAGTATTGGAGTTTCACCTTTAGCATCTTTCCTTCCAATGAACACCCAGGACTGATCTCCTTTATTTATTTATTTTTTTAAATTTAATTTTATTTATTTTTATTTTTTAAATTTTAAAATCTTTAATTCTTACATGCTTTCCCAAACATGAACCCCCCTCCCACCTCCCTCCCCATAACATCTTTCTGGGTCATCCCCATGCACCAGCCCCCAAGCATGCTGCATCCTGCGTCAGACATAGACCGGTGATTCATTTCACAAGATAGTACACATGTTAGAATGTCATTCTCCCAAATCATCCCACCCTCTCCCTCTCCCTCTTAGTCCAAAAGTCCATTATACACATCTGTGTCTCTTTCCCTGTCCTGCATACAGGGTCGTCATTGCCATCTTCCTAAATTCCATATATATGTGTTAGTATACTGTATTGGTGTTTTTCTTTCTGGCTTACTTCACTCTGTATAATTGGCTCCAGTTTCATCCATCTCATCAGAACTGATTCAAATGAATTCTTTTTAACGGCTGAGTAATACTCCATTGTGTATATGTACCACAGCTTTCTTATCCATTCATCTGCTGATGGACATCTACGTTGTTTCCATGTCCTGGCTATTATAAACAGTGCTGCGATGAACATTGGGGTACATGTGTCTCTTTCTATTCTGGTTTCCTCGGTGTGTATGCCCAGCAGTGGGATTGCTGGGTCATTCTGACTGGTGTGAAGTGGTACCTCATTGTGGTTTTGATTTGCATTTCTCTAATAATGAGTGATGTTGAGCATCTTTTCATGTGTTTGTTAGCCATCCGTATGTCTTCTTTGGAGAAATGTCTATTTAGTTCTTTGGCCCATTTTTTGATAGGGTCGTTTATTTTTCTGGAATTGAGCTGCAGAAGTTGCTTGTATATTTTTGAGATTAGTTGTTTGTCAGTTGCTTCATTTGCTATTATTTTCTCCCATTCAGAAGGCTGTCTTTTCACCTTGCTTATATTTTCCTTTGTTGTGCAGAAGCTTTTAATTTTAATTAGATCCCATTTGTTTATTTGGACTGGGTGGACCTCACTGCAGTCCAAGGGACTCTCAAGAGTCTTCTCCAACACCACAGTTCAAAAGCATCAATTCTTCGGCACTCAGCTTTCTTCACAGTCCAACTCTCACATCCATACATGACCACTGGACAAACCATAGCCTTGGCTAGACAGACCTTTGTTGGCAAAGTAATGTCTCTGGTTTTTAATATGCTCTCTAGGTTGGTCATAAATTTCCTTCCAAGGAGTAAGTGTCTTTTAATTTCATGGCTCCAATTACCACCTGCAGTGATTTTGGAGCCCAAAAATATAAAGTCTAACATTGTTTCCACTCTTTCCCCAACCAAATCCCATGAAGTGACGGGACCAGATGCCATGATCTTCGTTTTCTGAATGTTGAGTTTTAAGCCAACTTTTTCACTCTCCTCTTTCACTTTCACCAAGAGGCTTTTTAGTTCCTCTTCACTTTCTGCCATAAGGGTGGTGTCATCTGCATATCTGAGGTCACTGACGCATCTCCCAGCAATCTTGATTCCAGCTTGTGCTTCTTCCAGCCCAGCGTTTCTCATGAGGTACTCTGCATAGAAGTTAAATAATCAGGGTGACAATAAACAACCTTGACATACTCCTTTTCCTATTTGGAACTAGTCTGTTGTTCCATGTCCAGTTCTAACTGTTGCTTCCTGACCTGCATACAGGTTTCTCAAAAGGCAGGACAGGTGGTCTGATATTCCCATTTCTTTCAGAATTTTCCACAGTTAATTGTGATCCACACAGTCAAAGGCTTTGGCATAGTCAATAAAGCAGAAAGAGATGTTTTTCTGGAACTCTCTTGCTTTTTCCATGATCCAGCAGATGTTGGCAATTTGATCTCTGGTTCCTCTGCCTTTTCTAAAACCAGCTTGAACATCAGGAAGTTCATGGTTCACATATTGCTGAAGCCCGGCTTGAAGAATTTTGAGCATTACTTTACTAGCCTGTGAGATGAGTGCAATTGTGCGGTAGTTTGAGCATTCTTTGGCATTGCCTTTCTTTGGGATTGGAATGAAAACTGACCTTTTCCAGTCCTATGGCCACTGCTGAGTTTTCCAAATTTGCTGGCATATTGAGTGCAGCACTTTCACAGCATCATCTTTCAGGATTTGAAACAGCTCAACTGGAGTTCCATCACCTCCACTAGCTTTTGTTATGAGTACATACTTGAGTTATTAATCAGGAGTGATTAGAAACTGTGTTCCTGTGGGGTGTTATAATCCATCTGTGAGAACTGACACCACATTTTTTTTCAAGTGGGATACCACAAACTAGCCTTTTTTAATACCCCTTATAGTGTCCATTTCTGAGATATCTTCTTTCATGTTTAGAACAGGTGATGAATTTAGATGAACTGCACATCCACGTCGATGATGTCAGTATCCCTGGAAAGCCAGTTCAAGTGTTCCTAGAGTCTAACCACACTCATTTGTTGGAAATCAGTTTTCTTGTTCTTGTGTTCTGGATTTGGTGGTTCTTTCCCAAAGATCAGGGAGTTTCCTCTAAGACATTTTCATGGCTCATGGTTCCCACTGGTTTCCCGTCTGTTGTTCCATCTCTCAGCCGTGTCTGACTCTTTGCAGCCCATGAGCTTCAGCCCACCAGACCCCTCTGTCCATGGGATTTCCCAGGCAAGAACACTGGAGTGGGTTGCCATTTCCTTCTCCAGGGGATCTTCCCGGCCATGGGTCATACCTATGTCTCCTGCTAGTCTCCTGCCTTGAAGGTGGATTCTTTACCACAGAACCACCAGGGAAGCCTATACCACATACAATATTAATACATCTGTGTTATAAATAAATATGGTAACCCTAGTGATAAAGAACCCACCTGCTAATGCAGGGACTCAGGAGACTCAGGTTCAATTCCTGACTTGAGAAGAGCCCTTGGAGTAGGAAATGACAACTCACTCTAGGATTCTTGCCTGGAGAATTCCATGGACAGAGGAGCCTGGGAAGCTACAGTATACAGGATTGCAAAGAGGTATGCTGACTGAAGAGACTTAGCATACGTACATGCGTGACTCACATTCCTCGTTGGCTTCCCATGCCCACATATGGTATAAATATATCTATGTCGTATATAAGTACAAATGTATATTCTATAAATATATATAAGTATAATATATATTATACTATATTCTTATTATATTCTATATATTCTATCTAGTATATTCTATATATTATATATAATACATGTAATATATTATATATTATAAAATATAATATATATTCTATATATTATAAATATATAATATATATAACTATATATTATATACAGATATACATATATATATTTTTTCAAATTAAAAGCAGAGTGTTGGCTATTATGCAAGCAACACAAATTGTCTAGTCCTTAAAGTACATTCAATAGAGAAAATTCCTGAGCTGTCCTTGTTTGGGGTTGATTTACACCCTCTCCTGAAACTAACTCTACTCAAAATGAATTTTAAAACTTATACAACTGAGCTTATAGCTAATTTTAAGAAAGAAATATCTAAGGTAGGCCAAGTATCTTACTTTTGTAACCTAGAGTGCAATATGTCTCTCTGTGCCTTGCTATTGCCTCACTAAACACACATTTTAAAAGAAAATTGCTCAATTTGGTAACTTACTTTCCTTTGCCTTCACGTTTTGGATTAAGTTGACTGTCAGTTGCTTTTTAAAGCACTTCAATTTATGGACTACTTTTATTTTATGCATGTCTTACTTCAATTTTATCTTTAGTGAATACCCATGTCTTTGCAACAAGGAAACACGTATGTATAGGCAGCCGAATTACTGGTTGTCCTGAGCAAAAGAAGGTCATACATTGAAGAAATAACTGGGGCAGCCCAGAATTGTTTTTATTTGACTTTAGCTGGATTAATGAAAGATTTATTTAAAGCAATACTTTTTTTTTGCTGAAATTGATTTTCTTCTCTCAACAGATACAAGATATAAATTTTTAGTCCATTTTTCCAAAGTTTAAAAACCTTTATAAACACCATTGTACAAAATACCCTGCTAACTACAGGAAGATATCAATTTGAAGAAAGCATAAGTTCAGGTGTCTAGGATCTTGAACTCTAGTCAGGGCATTTGCTGGAGGGCAATACAAGCAAGTAAGAAATTGCCTGAACAAAGTACAAATATCAGCCTGCACAATAAAGGGGTATTTGACTTGGGGGATAATATATGAAAAAACTATTCTGGTTTCTATGAGAATGGAAGGCTTGAAAGTTGCAATTATTGCCTGACATGCAAGTCTTTAAAACTCCACACCTGCAATAAATGCTTCTGAAAGGAAGAGAGGCAGTCCTCTGGGAAGGAAGAACAGTCTTAGGCAAAACAGGGTGGACAGGGGATCATGAGACAGAGAGGGAGCTGAACTTTGGTTACCATTATTATTAATTATGTTGGTCTGCCATTTGAGACAGGATTGACTTTTGTTGTCTTAAATAAAAATTCCTTCTGGAAATGGCACGTCCTTGTGTATCTGGACTAAGAAACTGCTGAGGCCAGAATCCCCTATACAGTTCTCAGCTGCAAGAGACCCTATTCCTCCATTCTTATTTTTTTTTTTAATTTTTTATTTTTATTTTATTTTACTTTGCAATACTGTATTGGGTTTGCCATACATTGACATGAATCCAGAAAGAAAAACACCAATACAGTATTCCTCCATTCTTAATGTAAGAAACACACTCCCGATACCTTGTCCTCATTTTGCCTTCATGCGATCAATGGGATTACTCACAGACTTCCCCTGACAGATGGGCAGTTTCTTCTGTTTTAAACCTGGTTTTGGCAAACAATGCTTAGAATTCCCACCGGCTTCTCAAATATTTCTTAGAATACATATGTATGCTAGGTTTACCTTTGATTCAGGGTTTAACCAATTTGAGAGCTGAGTCTTGACTTCTTTTTTTTTTTTTTTTTTTTTTTAGTTTTTATTTTTTAAATTTTAAAAACTTTAATTCTTACATGTATTCCCAAACATGAACCCCCCTCCCACCTCCCTCCCCATAACATCTTTCTGGGTCATCCCCATGCACCAGCCCCAAGCATGCTGCATCCTGCGTCAGACATAGACTGGCGATTCAATTCACATGATTGTATACATGTTAGAATGTCATTCTCCCAAATCATCCCACCCTCTCCCTCTCCCTCTGAGTCCAAAAGTCCGTTATACACATCTGTGTCTCTTTCCCTGTCTTGCATACAGAGTCGTCATTGCCGTCTTCCTAAATTCCATATATATGTGTTAGTATACTGTATTGGTGTTTTTCTTTCTGGCTTACTTCACTCTGTATAATCGGCTCCAGTTTCATCCATCTCATCAGAACTGATTCAAATGAATTCTTTTTAACCGCTGAGTAATACTCCATTGTGTATATGTACCAAAGCTTTCTTATCCATTCATCTGCTGATGGACATCTACGTTGTTTCCATGTCCTGGCTATTATAAACAGTGCTGCGATGAACATTGGGGTACATGTGTCTCTTTCAATTCTGGTTTCCTCGGTGTGTATGCCCAGCAGTGGGATTGCTGGGTCATAAGGTAGTTCTATTTGCAATTTTTAAGGAATCTCCACACTGTTCTCCATAGTGGCTGTACTAGTTTGCATTCCCACCAACAGTGTAGGAGGGTTCCCTTTTCTCCACACCCTCTCCAGCATTTATTGCTTGCAGATTTTTGGATCGCAGCCATTCTGACTGGTGTGAAGTGGTACCTCATTGTGGTTTTGATTTGCATTTCTCTAATAATGAGTGATGTTGAGCATCTTTTCATGTGTTTGTTAGCCATCCGTATGTCTTCTTTGGAGAAATGTCTATTTAGTTCTTTGGCCCATTTTTTGATAGGGTCGTTTATTTTTCTGGAGTTGAGCTGCAGAAGTTGCTTGTATATTTTTGAGATGAGTTGTTTGTCAGTTGCTTCATTTGCTATTATTTTCTCCCATTCAGAAGGCTGTCTTTTCACCTTGCTTATATTTTCCTTTGTTGTGCAGAAGCTTTTAATTTTAATTAGATCCCATTTGTTTATTTTTGCTTTTATTTCCAGCATTCTGGGAGGTGGATCATAGAGGATCCTGCTGTGATTTATGTCTGAGAGTGTTTTGCCTATGTTCTCCTCTAGGAGTTTTATAGTTTCTGGTCTTACATTTAGATCTTTAATCCATTTTGAGTTTATTTTTGTGTGCGGTGTTAGAAAGTGATCTAGTTTCATTCTTTTACAAGTGGTTGACCAGTTTTCCCAGCACCACTTGTTAAAGAGATTGTCTTTACTCCATTGTATATTCTTGCCTCCTTTGTCAAAGATAAGGTGTCCATATGTGTGTGGATTTATCTCTGGGCTTTCTATTTTGTTCCATTGATCTATATGTCTGTCTTTGTGCCAGTACCATACTGTCTTGATGACTGTGGCTTTGTAGTAGAGCCTGAAGTCAGGCAAGTTGATTCCTCCAGTTCCATTCTTCTTTCTCAAGATTGCTTTGGCTATTCGAGGTTTTTTGTATTTCCATACAAATCTTGAAATTATTTGTTCTAGTTCTGTGAAAATGTGGCTGGTAGCTTGATAGGGATTGCATTGAATTTGTAAATTGCTTTGGGTAGTATACTCATTTTCACTATATTGATTCTTCCAATCCATGAACATGGTATATTTCTCCATCTATTAGTGTCCTCTTTGATTTCTTTCATCAGTGTTTTATAGTTTTCTATATATAGGTCTTTAGTTTCTTTAGGTAGATATATTCCTAAGTATTTTATTCTTTTTGTTGCAATGGTGAATGGAATTGTTTCCTTAATTTCTTTTTCTACTTTCTCATTATTCGTGTATAGGAATGCAAGGGATTTCTGTGTGTTGATTTTATATCCTGCAACTTTACTATATTCATTGATGAGCTCTAGTAATTTTCTGGTGGAGTCTTTAGGGTTTTCCATGTAGAGGATCATGTCATCTGCAAACAGTGAGAGTTTTACTTCTTCTTTTCCAATTTGGATTCCTTTTATTTCTTTTTCTGCTCTGATTGCTGTGGCCAAAACTTCCAGAACTATGTTGAATAGTAGCGGTGAAAGTGGACACCCTTGTCTTGTTCCTGACTTTAGGGGAAATGCTTTCAATTTTTCACCATTGAGGATGAGTCTTGACTTCTAACTGTGTGCTCAGTCACATCCGACCCACTGGGCTCCTCTGTCCATGGAATTTTCCAGGCAAGATTATTGGAGTGGAGCTCCATTTCTGATGCCAAGGGATCTTCCTGACCCAGGGATCGAACCCACGTCTCTTGTGTGTCCTAAGTTGGGAAGCAGATTCTTTTCTGTCTGAGCTGTGAGGGAAGTCCTCTAACTAGCCCTCTAAGCAAACTTTTCACCAGAGGCTCTTCCCAACCCAGGGATTGAGCCCAGGTCTCCCATGTTGCAAACAGATTCTTTAACATTTGAGCCGTCAGGGAAGCCCTCTAATTAGCCAGAGGGCATTAAAAAAAGGCTTCACAAGCAGCACACACATGTACACCCTAACTCAGCCCTGAGCAAGAGGGTCCAGCAGTTGCTACAGACCGTAGGTGAGAGGACTTCAGGACTGCCTTCCATTGCCTCCAGCACAGCGTAGGAGGTATCTTTACTCCTCAGAAACCATTTGGCCTGACTCTAATTAATACTTCACCTAATCTTCTAGTAATGCTACTAATTGTTCACAAACTGGCAATTTAATCAACACTCTAATAACAGGCAAAGTTGTGTTTTTCTTTCCCCCTCTCCACCTTTTTTTTTGTGTGCTCTGACACAGTGTGAACTTAGGCAGGTATGTCCCAATTGCTTTGTTTCCATGTAATTTAACAGTAAGACATTATTTTCTCATAAGAGGTGCTTTGAATTTTTACTGCTAATGAATAAATTAACTAAAAAAGGTTAATCTGCCTACATGTTTATGAAACATTATGCAAATCCTTCTTCGAAAAGTTTAATGGTAATTGAAAGCAATTGAAAACCATGGTACATTTCCCCCGATTTCATCTTTTTTTTTTTTTTTTAAGTGTACAGCTTACACAGATTTTTACATTTTACAGAGGTGTATGTAGAGGAGATTTTGTAGGGCTCCGATATAATTTCATTGGGTTAAGTACATTAACACCAACATGTAGGGCTTCCATTTGTGATCAGGAATGCACTAATTTTGGTAATTAATTTCAAAGTGAAGCTGTAAATGAAAAGAATCTGTGTGATTAATATTATTACAGTAAGCAGCAAAGGAAGTAATTATGTTTAGACACACATTTTAAAGCTTTGACAAAATGGCTCTTGCCTCAGAGTTCAAATCGCATACAGTTTATGACCCGCTATTCACTTTGGAGGTATTGTACATGAATGGCACAGGTGCTGAAGACTGAAAAGACGTACGTCACTAAGCGTTTACACGAGCGTCACTCTGTAAGGAAACTTTTGCCTAATAAAGGGCCTGTTTCCCCCACTGAACCCTTTTCTCTTCTGCAGTGAAGGTGGGCCTCCTTACTGGTTGGTAGAGCCTTTTGGGAAAATAATATGAATGTGTGTGTGTTAAGAAGTCGAGGGCATACATTGCGAGTTACATACTGGAAAAAAGAAAATCATAATTTCTGTACTTGAAATGCTTTTCCTATTTCCTGAAATGCTTCATATCCAAGAATCTGAAGCAATGACAAAATAGCTTATAAGTCCCTTTCACAATTTTAAAGAAGTATATTACATAAAATGATCCCCATACTTTTCAATCTCAGGACTATCGTACATTCTTAACCATTATTTAAGGCCCCAAAGAGCTTTGGTTTTTGTGTGTTCTATCGAAGGGTATTCTGGTAAATATTCAACAATAGGCTCTGTAGGGAGAAAAAAGTCTGGTATTTGCTCATATCAATAAATACATCCTGAATTCCCAGGTCATGTTAGTAGCAAAGAATGCTCCTGTCAATGCAGGAGACATAAGAAATGCAAGTTCAATCCCTGGGTGGGGAAGATCCCCTGGAGAAGGGCATGGCAACCCACTAAGTGTGGGTTCTTGCCTGGAGAATACCATGGACAGATGAGCTTGGTGGGCTAAAGTTCACAGGGTTGCAAAGAGTCAGACATGACTGAAGCGACTTAGCACACAGACCTAAATACATCCATAATAACCAGCTTCAAGCCACCAACATGAGGTCACTGGAATCGATTGCATTGGCTCCAGCACACACTGTTGCCATATTGGAAGTCAAAATTCACAAGTTTAAAAATATCAAGGAAGATGGACTATAGGATACTACAACTTCTCTTTCCTTCTGTGTCATCATCATCACCATCAGCGTAAGTTTTGGCTAACACAGGGAATGTAAAGCATGAAAGTGTTAGTCACTGTCGTGTCCGACTCTTTGTGACCCCATGGAACGACACTTCAAATTGTAGCCTGCCAGGCTTCTCTTCCCATGGAATTCTTCAGGGGAGAATTCTGAAGTGGGTTGCCAATTCCCTTCTCCAGGAGAGATTCCTGACCCAGGGATCCAACCCAGGTCTTCCACATTACAGGCTGATTCCTTACTGTCTGAGCCACCAGGGAAGCTCAACACAGGGAAGGGAAGTAACCAAAATGAAAAGACTATGATGGACTTATGTTGTTGTTATTGTTTCTTAGAAGACTGTTGCTTTTTGCCTGCATTTAAAGCAAATTCTAGAACTGGACATGGAACAACAGACTGGTTCCAAATAGGAAAAGGAGTACGTCAAGGCTGTATATTGTCACCCTGCTTATTTAACTTATGTGTAGAGTACATCATGAGAAACTCTGGGCTGGAGGAAGCACAAGCTGGAATCAAGATTGCCGGGAAAAATATCAATAACCTTAGATATGCAGATGACACCACCCTTATGGCAGAAAGTGAAGAGGAACTAAAAGCCTCTTGATGAAAGTAAAAGTGGAGAGTGAAAAAGTTGGCTTAAAGCTCAACATTCAGAAAACGAAGATCATGGCATCCAGTCCCATCACTTCATGAGAAATAGATGGGGAAACAGTGGAAACAGTGTCAGCTTTATTTTGGGGGGCTCCAAAATCACTGCAGATGGTGACTGTAGCCATGAAATTAAAAGACGGTTACTCCTTGGAAGAAAAGTTATAACCAACCTAGAAAGTATATTGAAAAGCACAGACATTACTTTGCCAACAAAGGTCGGTCTAGTCAAGGCTATGGTTTTTCCTGTGGTCATGTATGGATGTGAGAGGTGGACTGTGAAGAAGGCTGAGCACCAAAGAACTGATGCTTTTGAACTGTGGTGCTGGAGAAGACTCTTGAGAGTCCCTTGGACTGCAAGGAGATCCAACCAGTCCATTCTGAAGGAGATCAGCCCTGGGATTTCTTTTTAGGCAATGATGCTGAAGCTGAAACTCCCGTACTTTGGCCACCTCATGTGAAGAGTTGACTCATTGGAAAAGACTCTGATGCTGGGAGGGATTGGGGGCAGGAGGAGAAGGGGACAGCAGAGGATGAGATGGCTGGATGGCATCACTGACTCGATGGACATGAGTCTGAGTGATCTTCAGGAGTTGGTGATGGACAGGGAGGCCTGGCATGCTGCAATTCATGCGTTCTCAAAGAGTCAGACACGACTGAGTGACTGAAATGAACTGAACTAAACTGAAAGCAAATTCTGGTTCACTAACAAAGCATGTCTTAGAATTGTCAGCCAACTGTCTTCCATAGCCTGTTCTTAGATGTCATGTGCTTATTGTGTACTTCTTTGAATCTTCCTAAAGTTCCATGTGTTGTAGACTCACCAAAATTCCATGCTCATGTGGAGATGTGGACGCTCAAGTGGCAGGGAATGGTGGTCATGTGTGATGCATGTATCCCTTGTGATCAAGCTCCAGAGATAAAACTGTGAGATGGTCAGTCATAGAGCCGAGCACAAAACTGAGCAAGGAGCCTTTCTAAATGCAGGGCTACCCACACATCCATGAAGCCAGCCCTGAAAAGAACAGTAATAAACCCATTCCATATTTATGCAAATATTTGCATGAAAAAATTACTGTATTTTCAAAAAATTGTGGGAAAGTGACATTGTTATTTCTTAATTGATTTATTTTTAATTGGAGGATAATTGCTTTACAATACTGTGTTAGTTTCTGCTATACATCAACATGAATCAGCCATAGGTGTACATATGTCCCCTCCTTCTTAAACTTCCTTCCCACCTCCTTCCCCACCCGACCCCTCTATGTTGTCACAGAGCACAGGGTTTGAGCTCTCTTTGTCATACTTATTTAATGTGTATGCAGAGTACATCATGAGAGATGCTGGGCTGGAAGAAGCACAAGCTGGAATCAAGATTGCTGCGAGAAATATCAATCACCTCAGATATGCAGATGACACCACCATTATGGCAGAAAGTGAAGAGGAGCTAAAGAGCTTCTTGATAAAGGTGAAAGAGGAGAGTGAAAAAGTTAGCTTAAAGCTCAACATTCAGAAAACTAAGATCATGGCATCTGGCCCCAGCACTTCATGACAAATAGATGGGGAAACAGTGGAAACAGTGGCTGACTTTATATTATGGGGGCCTCCAAAATCACGGCAGATGGTGATGGCAGCCATGAAATAAAAAGACTCTTATTCCTTGGAAGAAAAGTTATGACCAACCTAGACAGCATATTAAAACTCAGAGACATTACTTTGCCAACAAAGGTCTGTCTATTCAGGGCTACAGTTTTTCCAGTGATCATGTATGGATGTGTGAGTTGGAACATAAAGAAAGCTGAGTGCCAAAAAATTGATGGTTTTGAACTGTGGTGTTGGAGAAGACTCTTGAGAGTCCCTTGGACTACAAGGAGATCCAACCGGTCCATCCTAAAGGAGATCAGTCCTGGGTGTTCATTGGAAGAACTGATGTTGATACTGAAACTCCAATACTTTGGCCACCTAATGTAGAGAGCTGACTCCTTTGAAAAGACCGTGATGCTGGAAAAGATTGGAGGTGGGGGGAGAAGGGAACGACAGAGGATGAGATGATTGGGTGGCATCACCGACTCAATGGGCATGAGTTTGGGCAAGCTCCGGGAGTTGGTGATGGACAGGGAGGCCCAGTGTGCTGCAGTCTATGCAGTCGCAAAGAGTCAGACGTGACTGAGCGGCTGACCTTAACTGAACTGAATCGTCATGCAGCAAATTCCTAATGGCCATCTATTTTACGTAAGTCAATGTATATGTTTCCATGCTGCTCTCTCAGTTCTTCCCATGTGTTCTCTTTTGCACATATTTTTAATGTCTGGTTTAGTAGAAGACACCTGGAATCTCATATCTGCCTCTGTACTGAATTTGTTGTAATGCGTTGTTTTGGCTGAGATAGTTGAAGAACATCAGGCTTCTCACAAGTGTGTAGTTGCAAAATACAGGCATATTTTAAAAATAATTTCAGAAAATTGTGGGTATTCTTATTTGAAATCCTACTAAAACTCAATAAGTGGCAGTTTCTTATAAATCACTTACAGCATGTAATCTGATACCATATTAATAAACATTTTGCTCTTTTTTAATTCATTGGTTTATCTTTGAATAGATCTTTACCTATATGTGATTTTATAACACCATGCATTTTTCAATAGAAAACATTGGCTCACTGAATTATGCAGATATTACAAATTTTGACACATTTCACTTTACAGTAGGACTCAGATACTATTTTGTAATATCACTTTCAGTCTTATCAGAAGCTGTCACGCACCCAGTGACTGATACAAGTTTTTGAAACTAACAATAATTTTTGCTTAAAACTCAAGTTGTATCATTGACAACCAGCATCAATTGTTTTCCTTGACGTTTTCCAAGATGAGGCTTCATTCATTTTTGAGAAAATATCTGCCTAGCACCTAAACCTGAAAAAAGCACAATTTGTCAATCATTTTCTCCAAGTAAAGTTTTTATATCATGAAAAAGGAGGCTAGTTCAGCTGGCAATTCAAACAATAAAGTAGATATTCTTTTTACGGATAACCATCACATCTAGACATGCGACAAAAAGCATTAATCACACTTCCTATTGTGTCCGAAAAAATATTAAATAAAATGACATGGGATGAAGGTTCAAAATATTTAACAAGTTTTACTGATCCATGAAAGATATTTTAAGGTGATCTTTGCTTTGATTTTTGGTGAACAATACAGTGGACACTAATGCAGTTTGCTGTCACGAAGTTAATTTGTGTTAAGGTACCAGCAGCTGCATCCACTATTGTTTCCATAACACTGGCGTGCATATCAACATAGTGAAAAAGACAAATAATATTTTAGTATTTTTCAAAAATTGTTTTTGGCATTATGGGCCCAGTAAATGGATTTTGAGAATCCAGATATTATGCATTGCCCATGTTAGTAGGAAAATACTGCAGTAGGAGATGTTTACTCTATCACTTGATAGGAATGTTCTTTTGGGTTCTCACCCCCTCTCTGAATCTCAGTTTTCTCAAGCTGGGGGCAATAACACATGTTCTACTATCAATAGATTAATTCTAGAGGTCAAAAGAAATCATGACTCTGAAAAGGTTGGAAACGGGCTCTTTGTCTTTGTCTTCTTAAAATCATTATTGGTTTCTTGTTGCTAATACTAATAAAATCTATATTTAATTATCTGTTATGGCCCATGCACAGCACTTAATCACTTTTATATCTATTGTGCCTTTAATATGAGCCAAAATTCCTAGCTTACATTTCAGTTGATATATGACCCAGAAGTCCATAACTTTTCTGTATGTCGCAATACTTCTTCTAAATTTTAAGACCAATGAAGAAAGAAATAAGTTGGATCAGAATGGTTTCGACTAGAGAACTATAGTTTCAAGAATTCCCATTCAAAGTGACAGAAAAATACTTGAAAATCCATAAATAATACTTAAACAACTGCTCTTATATGTAGAACATTGTAGTGAGCAAATAAAAATGTTATTCTTCAAAAAGTTATTGTAATAAATATGCAGACATCTCATCTAGAGCTTTATTTGGAAGAAAACAAAGGGAAGCAAAAATGCATCCAAGAGCTTTGATAACAGAGCCCTTGGCATTTTGACTTGGTATTTCTCTGAGTTTTTGTTTGTATGATTGCTATAGGAAGACAAATCTGGAATTAATTTATTACCTAGTAGCTATTCACGGGTAATATATTTTTTCCCCAGTAAAAGCACTCTTCTCATTGCTTTGTGAGCAAGTAATGAGTTTTAATACTTGAAAATTCACCAGAAGAGGTGAGATATGGGGGAAATGAGACATACCAACTAGGGTATCAAATAATACACAAATGAAATCACTGGCAGATTGTAACTAACCTGATTTAGGTTCAGGCTAAGTCAGTAGAGTTTTAAGGAAGTTTCTCCAAATCTATTCTAAAATAGAATAGCTAAATCTAATCCAACTGTAATCTATTTTCAGCTAAAATACTCCCCTCCCAACACACAGCCCTACCTACTGCTACTAACATGACCTGACCTCATCATAGCACTTATCACCAACTGAAATGGATTGATATGTTTTATTGAGTCTATATCACTTTCAGTTATTGGGCATTTCATTGTTTGGTGTATTACAAAAATACCAACTAAATTATCTGGGATTAAGGGTTTTAGTGTAGATTTTAAAAAC
The DNA here is from genome assembly GCF_016772045.2 of Ovis aries. Classification (NCBI taxonomy): domain Eukaryota; kingdom Metazoa; phylum Chordata; class Mammalia; order Artiodactyla; family Bovidae; genus Ovis; species Ovis aries. Next base: position 95,600,250 of record NC_056060.1, read on the forward strand.
CTCTTCAATTGGATATTTTAAAGTAAAATAATGTCTCTTTTTCCAAAACTATCATCCTATTCATACCATTGCATAATATTTTTTTTGAAGTTTTACCCTTGACTGTAGAATTTTTTTAAAAGACCATAATATTGTTTTGATGATGGTGCTTTTAAAATCTTACCAAAATGTTTTTTTTTTTTTATTTTTTTTTTTAGTTTTTTATTTTTTAAATTTTACAATCTTTAATTCTTACATGCATTCCCAAACATGAACCCCCCTCCCACCTCCCTCCCCATAACATCTTTCTGGGTCATCCCCATGCACCAGCCCCAAGCATGCTGCATCCTGCATCAGACATAGACTGGCGATTCAATTCACATGATAGTATACATGTTAGAATGTCATTCTCCCAAATCATCCCACCCTCTCCCTCTCCCTCTGAGTCCAAAAGTCCATTATACACATCTGTGTCTCTTTCCCTGTCTTGCATACAGGGTCGTCATTGCCATCTTCCTAAATTCCATATATATGTGTTAGTATACTGTATTGGTGTTTTTCTTTCTGGCTTACTTCACTCTGTATAATCGGCTCCAGTTTCATCCATCTCATCAGAACTGATTCAAATGAATTCTTTTTAACGGCTGAGTAATACTCCATTGTGTATATGTACCACAGCTTTCTTATCCATTCATCTGCTGATGGACATCTAGGTTGTTTCCATTAAGATATCAACTAGGACTCATTTCCTCTTCTTTAAATGGTTTTTGAGTGGTTCATGGATTGAAATTCAGGGGCTGAGGTTGTCCTCTCATGCCATCAGGAATAACAGCCAAGTTCACCTATGTGTAGGCTGTGACGATTTGTTACTCTTGCCACCGAATCTCCTATAATTGAGAGAAGCCATCCCAACTTTAGAGATGTTAAATATGTGGCGGATTCACGTTGATGTGTGGCAAAACCAATACAATATTGTAAAGTAATTAACCTCCAATTAAAATAAATAAATTTATATTTAAAAAAAATAAATAAAAGGATTGTAAAAGTAAAAAAAAAAAAGAGTCTGATTTATTTTTTAATGTGTGTAGTTCTGTTATATTTTTTCCTCCCATTGGCGTATAAGCCCCTTGAAGGCAAGTGTGCTGTGTGCCTGGTGTATCGGTGGTGTCCAACTCTCCGTGACCCCATGGACTGCAGCCTGCCAGGCTCCTCTGTCCGTGGAATTCTCTGGGCAAGAATACTGGAGTGGACTGACATGTCCTCTCCAGCGGATCCTCCTGATCCAGAGATTCAACCCGTGTCTCACACAAGGCATCAGATTCCTTACCGCTGAGCCACCAGGGAAGCCTCCTTGAAGGTAAGGCCCTATCTTTATTGTCTATCCAAGTGCTTAAGTTGAACATTACTCAATACAGGTATTAAATACACATGATTTAGATGAATGATGAATAAAAGCTCAACACAGACGTGAAAGCTTTACAGGAAGGTGGAAACAAGGGATGCTTGATTAAACAAGGGCTTTCTCCTCAGAAAGACGGCTAACTCCTTAACCCCATGTGGCCAGACTGGCCATACGACATGGCATAAATATTGAAGCTCTTTAAGCCTTGACCAGCAGATATAAAGTAAACCTTAGTACAGGATCTGTAGGCAGTTTCTACTAAATAAGAAACTTGAGCGGCTTCATCTTTTGGAATCTGGTGTTAATTGCAGCCCTGAGATCAGAACTTTAATTGGGGGGAAAACAAAACAAAACTTTTTTTTTTTAACTTTTTATTTTGTATCAGGATATAGCCAATTAACAATGCTGCTATTGTTTCAGGTGAACAGCAAAGGGACTCAGCCATACCTATATATGTGTCCATTCTCCCCCAGACTCCCTTTCCACACAGGCCGTCACATAACACTGAGCAGAGTTCCCTGTGCTATGCAGTAGATCCTTGGTTATCCATTTTAAAGACAGCAGTTTGTAAATGTCCATCCCAAACTCCCTAACTATCCCTTGCCCCCGTCCTTCCCCCTACAGCAACCGTAAGTTCCTTCTCCAAGTTTGTGAGGCTAATATAAGACACTCAAACTTTTAAAAATGTTTACATTCATTTTTATTACGTCAGGTCTAAGTTGTGGCCAGTGGAATCTTTAGTTGCTGCATGTGGGGTCTAGCTCCCTGACCAGGGATCGAACCCGGACCCCATGCACAGGGAGCATGGAGTCTTAGCCACAGGACCACCAGGGAAGTTCCAGGAAAGACCTTTTTCTTGGCTCTCAGAGTTTACACAGTTGTGGAAAGAACAGTCTGAAGGAACAGAACTCTCTGCATTTGCACATCTGGAGTCGGTTTCCTCCTCCCCTCCAGTCTAACATCTGAAACCTAGAAAAAACAAGAGTGCTGAGAGACAAGGCCCAGTGGAAGGAGGTAAAAATAATGTGCCCATTCACTGCAACTCAAAACAAAAAGCATATTATGACTCTGATGAGTTGGAAGTTGTGACGTTCCAGAAGACAGAATTCTCTGAATTCTCATCATCAGGTGTCAGGGTCATGCGGCTCTTGATTGTCTGCAGAAAGGAGACAGGTGGGACTAACGTTTGGAGAGAAGGTTTGATATTTACATATGGATTATCACCCACATGCCCGGAAGCTTACAGCAGCTCGAAGCAGGCTGTGTTTTCTCCTTCTAAAGAGCCAGTGAGGAAGGAGGAGGCTGATGCACCTGTCAAAATGAGCTAGACTGCAGGCAGGAAACTGAGGCAAAGACAGCAAGCACACGCTACGTCACCCAAAGAAAACTTCACTGATGCAACTGAGATGGGACCCAATTTTTGGATTTAGTTATCTTGCCACTTACTATTTAGCCACCATTCCCTATGCATGGACGTGCTTAGCTTGTCAGTAAATTTCCTGAAGATTTTAAAAATTTTACTAATGTGATTGATAGTAATGTTTTATATATATGTGTGTGTGTGTGTGTGTGTGTGTGTGTGTATATATATATATATATATATATATATATATATATATATATATATATTTGGTATTTTATAGCTTTCTAATTTTCCTAATGATGACTGCTTTAGAAATCAAGAGAAAGGGAATGAAGATAAGGTACTACAAGTTGGAAACAAGCAGAGGAATGTAGATTATCAAGTCGAAGATGTTAGCTGAATTCAAAATTATAACAATGATGCTAACACATATGGAAAAGAGATTATGAATTCAGGAGCATGTTCTGAAACCTTAAAAGTAAAATAAATGAAAATATTTAATTTAAATGGTGAAACCCTAAAGCAAAGAAAACAATGTCACTGATCTCAAGAGATGTCAATGTAGCTCCTTTCAATGGGTTGGAGACATGGTAGTATTGTCAGAGGTCTTCTATTGAATTTACTTTGCTAGAATTGTGATTTTTAGTTTCAGACTGATATAGAGCCTTCAAATAACACACTAGTTCATGTTTCATTTAGCATTCCATTTGAAATCATGTACAAGTCACATAAGCATAAAGGTGTGTGTTTGTAAAACATGCCTTTTACTTTATTTTTCACCAAGATTAATTCTGTCACACACATATTTTGAAAAACTTTTGCTGGTTTTCCAACATGCCTTTGCTGTTCTTCAGTCATGGTGGTCTCAAAGTCCAAACCACTGAAGCCTCTGGCTTTATTTTCACCCCATGCAGTAAACTGCACAGTCTCGCGATGTCAGTGAGTACGCTGGACGCGGTATAGGTCATGTGTCAAAATAAACTCCTTGAAATAATAGTAGCTTCATTTAAACAAGAAAGGCTACAATTCCGTATATCTTTTTCTTTTCATTTCATCTTCTAACTCATAAAACCATGAACCAATTTGAATGTTTAGCTTCCCTTCTGGTTTGATTTCTTTCATGCCAAGTGATGCCCACGGGAGCATTTTACCTGGTGCTATAATGGGAGACTTGACAGACCTTAATATATCCCTGCAATGTTTTCCTCAGTTATATACTCTTTTCTCTGTATTTTTTGGACATATTTCAGATGGTCTTGACCATTAAGTTTCTGTAAAAGGATATTTTTCAGAAAGTTCCTTGAAAATTCCTGTACAGCAATTTAATAGCCTTTATGGCAGACCCTATTATTAAGATAAACAAGATTTTCAATTATTTAGCATGTAAAATTTTATATAGAGACGATGCTGGTTGAAATTATTTGATGTGGATGTGCTAGATAAAATAAGCACATTTTCTATTTCCTGTACACTTCTGAACTCAAATGTTGAACGAGTTTGACAGTGATGTGATATATTTTTTGAAAGACAGAAGGATGAGATCAACAGTCCAAGGGAATGGCCAATGATTTCTTGAAATCCTGTGAAAGATAATGAATAATGGTTAATATGAGTTTTATTATTATTTTATATATTGCATGCTTTGTATCATTCTGACATACTTGTTCTCCATTTTCACTCACTCATTCATGCAACAATTGTTTTGAGTGTCCATTATGTGCTAGGCATCATCCAGTTATAAGAAGGAAGAACAAAGAATAAATAAACAGGGCAATTGAAATAAGTTCTGACAAATATTGAGAAAGAAAAATGTATAGAATATGGAAGCACAGTAGATGAACTGTTAACCCAGACTGGTAATAAGGAGTGGTTCCCTGCAAAAAGTTACTGCATTTTAATGTCTGAAGGATGTTTAGGACTAGTTGGAGTGAGTTAGCATGGGGGAATTTTTAATCACCTGTAGGACCTTTTGCAGTAAAATGAGTAGTTGGTCAATACGACAGAAGTGTGTGGTCTGTACACTATCAATTTATTTTAACCATCTTCATATACAGCAACTAATCCTATGAATTCAAAGGGTCCTTCAATTGCCTTTGGGTGTGTTTATAACAGAATGCAGTTAGTTTTTAAATAAAATTGCCTGTGACATTCTCTGCCTTTAAAGAGGAAAGGAGGAGCTGGTGAATTTCTTTCATTGGGAAATAACCTCATATCAATCCTTACACAGAAATTGATGAGTCAGTCAGTCAGTCAGTTCAGTCGCTCAGTCGTGTCCGACTCTTTGTAACCCCATGAACCACAGCATGCCAGGCCTCCCTGTCCATCACCAACTCCCGGAGTTTACTCAGACTCACATCCATTGAGTCAGTGATGCCATCCAGCCATCTCATCCTCGGTCGTCCCTTTCTCCTCCTGCCCCCAATCCCTCCCAGCATCAGAGTCTTTTCCAAAGAGTCAACTCTTTGCATGAGGTGGCCAAAGTACTGGAGTTTCAGCTTCAGCATCATTCCTTCCAAAGAAATCTCTGGGCTGATCTCCTTCAGAATGGACTGGTTTGATCTCCTTGCAGTCCAAGGGACTCTCAAGAGTCTTCTCCAACACCACAGTTCAAAAGCATCAATTCTTAAGCGCTCAGCCATCTTCAGAGTTCAACTCTCACATTCATACATGACCACTGGGGAAACCATAGCCTTGACTAGACGGACCTTAGTCAGCAAAGTAATGTCTCTGCTTTTGAATATGCTATGTAGGTTGGTCATACTTTTCTTCCAAGGAGTAAGCATCTTTTAATTTCATGGCTGCAGTCACCATCTGCAGTGATTTTGGAGCCCCCCAAAATAAAGTCTGACATTGTTTCCACTGTTTCCCCATTTATTTCCCATGAAGTGCTGGGACTGGATGCCATGATCTTCGTTTTCTGAATGTTGAGCTTTAAGCCAACTTTTTCACTCTCCTCTTTCACGTTCATCAAGAGGCTTTTTAGTTCCTCTTCACTTTCTGCCATGAGGGTGGTGTCATCTGCATATCTGAGGTGATTGACATTTCTCCCAACAATCTTGATTCCAGCTTGTGTTTCTTCCAGTCCAGCATTTCTCATGATGGACTCTTCATAGAAGTTAAATAAGCAGGGTGATAATATACAGCCTTGACGCACTCCTTTTCCTATTTGGACCCAGTCTGTTGTTCCATGTCCAGTTCTAACTGTTGCTTCCTGACCTACATACAGATTTCTCAGGAGGCAGGTCAGGTGATCTGGTATTCCCATCTCTCTCAGAATTTTCCATAGTTTATTGTGATCCACGCAGTCAAAGGCTTTGGCATAGTCAATAAAGCAGAAATAGATGTTTTTCTGGAACTCTTGCTTTTTCCATGATCTAGCAGATGTTGGCAATTTGATCTCTGGTTCCTCTGCCTTTTCTAAAACCAGCTTGAACATCAGGAAGCTCATGGTTCACATATTGCTAGAAAGAAAAGTCTAAACTTCCAATAGTCTACTAATTCTTCGGTACTATTAAATTATAAAAAAATTTTTTTCAAAGCATACTGGAAAGGTAGAGACAGACGCAGAAGCCTAAGCCACAGAGAGCTAAGTAGTGAGGCATAAAACGGGGAGGAGAGATGGGAGGTAGAGGATTTTTTTTTTTTTTTTACACATGTATTTATTTACTTGGCTTTGTCTGGTCTTCGTTGTGACAAGACAGATCTTCGCTGCATCAATCAGGATCTTTCCTTAAGGAAACTCAAGTGTTTCTGCACTAGAGCTCTCAAACTGTGGCTCTTGGTCTCCACTGGGTGTGGGCTCTGAAGCTGCAGTGGGCAGGCTTAGTTGCTCTGAGGCATGTGGGATCTTCGTTACCCCACTAGGGATCAAACCTATGTTCCCTGCGTTGCAGGTAGATTCTTTACTGTCTGAGCCTCCAGAGAAGCCCTTTTACAATTTTGTGTGGAGCAGAGCAAAGAGAAATTCAAGGAACTGATGAATCTCATGGTATTCTGGGCAAGATGTGGGGCATAACAAGGGACATGGGTCAAAGTCAGTTTCACACAAACATCAGACAGGATGACCTCAACTGACACCTGGCTGCCATAGAACCTTTGAAGAATTATGGCACAAAGTCTTCACACGTCTTGTTGCTGCTCAGTTGCTACATCTTGGCTGACTCTTTGTCTCCCCATGGACTGCAGCACACCAGGCTTCCCTGTCCTTCACCGTCTCCTGCGGCGTGCTCAAACATGCGTCCACCGGTTCGCTGAGGACATCCAATCATCTCTTTCTCTGTCGTCCTCCTCTCCTCTTGCCTGCCATCTTCACCAGATCTTTCCTCAATCTTTACACATCTGAGACAATATTATAGAGCCAACTTTCAAAAGTGTGTGTCAATAAAGGCGTCACAGCAGCAGCAGTCTCTCATTGTTAGTATCCATTGTAGAAATATTGCTTTTTTATAATAAGTTTCAAACATATTTCTCACTCTCTTGAACTTCTTAATTATGTTTTTCTTAGGCTTATATTAAAATGTTGTGGGGTTTTTTTGTCCTTAGCATAGTTTGGTTAGGCTAATGGAAAATTAGCCTAAGTTGGTTTATAAATTCTACAGTGTCTTAAAACAGGTGACTGAAAATGGACTGAATTCTGAATACTCTATTTGATTCTTGTACATTCAAATAGTTTGCTTTTCCAGAAAGATCTTTGATCAGCCATCCTATGCATGTGCTGAAAACAGCTGAATATATATTTTGATTTACCAACTATTAGATAAGCGTTAACTTTCCCTAAACAGTACTTTTGACTGCAGGCCATAATTCCACACACACACAGACACAAAAGTGTAAGTATAAACTTTAAACTTACTAATATGTGGAAGAACACTTAAGTAGCTCAAAACACAATTCATGATTTCTTTGCACTTTTCTGCCTCTATGCAACTTTTCCAGGGTTATAGAACTAGGAATAAACATCTGTGTCCCATGACTTCAGAAAATTGATGCTGGGCTAAGGTTCTTGTCGGGATACTGTCATTTTTTTCCCCTGGGAAAGCAACGTCAGGCTAGGCACCTCAAAACTGAATAGATCAAATAATCCAATTTGCTTTTTATCCATCATAGCATTTACTTTTTGCATTTCATTTAGTTTCATCAATAAAAAGTCAGCTCTTTTTCAGTGTGGTCAGATTGGGATGTTTTATTTGTTATTTAAAAATTTTAGTTTTTAATGTTTAGTGTTAACTTAGAACTAGTCTCAGTGGGCCTCTGAAATGTCCTTGAAAGGTTTAAATAAAACCAAAATCTGTTTCATTTATTGCCAAAAATAGGCTCATGAAATGATTTTGTTCTTATTAGGCTTCACAGCTCTTCAATCTTCATTCTTTTGTGAAACTGAAATCATGGATCAAAGCTAAATCTTTAGTATCCTTTTAATTTTGAAAGCATGTTAAGAAAGTAACTGACCTCTAGTCCATGCAATATGAGTGGGCTCATATAATTTAGAAGATGCCACTTACTGCATCAATTGCCCATGGATTCATCTGGGGATGAAAAAGTCTTCAAACTCATCACCACACTGCTATCTACCTGCAAATGAAAATCTTAAATAATTTCTCTTGCATGAAAGTTAATTTAACTTGATCCTCTCGAAGTCCTCTCTTTATTTGGTTGGAATTTGTTGATTCAGAGTAAACCTATTAGCTATGACAAATATTGAACTGAAAGGAGAAAGTAGAAGATGCCTCTAAATATACTAGAAAAGTGTTGAATTTTTCTGGTTCCGTGTTTTTCCTGAGGGTTTTGAAGACTCTTTTAAATCCTGAATAACTGCTGGCCACTTTAGTTCAGCCTTGAACTCTATGTAATTGAAAAAATGGAATGAGAAAATAGAAAAAGCAAAACTGATGAGATTTCTATGGTCAAAGAATGTTAACTCATTTGATTTTCCTGAAATTCTAGACACAAAGCAATTCCACACACATTGCTAGATGTTGCCTGTGGCTTATGTTAGAAATGCCGCTTCACGGAAGCTCTTTGAGGCTATTACATATGTGTACAGTATAGCATCGCTCCTCTAGGGCAGAGAATTTCACTGGATGATCAACAGCCTGAGGACTTCTGTCTTGAACTTTAAAAATATTGGTTTGTCAAAGTGGCTGTTGTACTCTGCAAATGTATTCATTTCCAAATTTTGTTTCTTCTGAATTCTTCTCCTTAGATGTGTATTATCATTGCACTGAGAGAGGAACATGTCTCTAATTTAAGTGAAAAATGAGATATTTAATTGGAAATGAAAAGCAGTCTGAAAACCATTCCCTGATCTCTCCTGAATACGGCGCAAAGCTATAAGATGGAAGAAACATTTAGAAACACAGTTATGAATGTCAAATTCCCAAAGCCTTTCTTTGTTCTCTTACTTTTGTCCTCTGCTTGCTCAGCTCCCTCACTAACCCAAACCAAACATTTATTTATTGGAATATCTTCTATTTGGCAATCCTGTACTAATTTCAGTGATGAAACCAAATGGGAGGAAACACTGTTCTGTTCATCAAGAAATTATAAGCGAATGTATGTAGAGTACTAATCACAGAACAACATCATAGATAATGCGAGTTTTGTAAATGGTATTAAAGTTTCCTGTACGTGGACGTGTTAGTGAATGTGTCTACACAGCATGCATGTTCAGTTCAGTTGGTCACTCACTTGTGTCTGACTCTGTGATGCAAGGACTGCCGCACTCTAGGCCTCCCTGTCCATCATCAACTCCCTGAGATTGCTCAGACTCCTGTCCACTGAGTCAGCAATGCCATCCAACCAGCTCATCCTGCGTCATCGCCTTCTCCTCCTGCTTTCAATCTTTCCCAGCATGAGGGTCTTTTCCAGTGAGTCGGTTCTTCACATCACGTGGTCAAAGTCTTGCAGCTTCAGCCTCAGCATCAGTTCTTTCAGTGAATATTCAGGACCAATTTGCTTTAGGATTGACTGGTTGGATCTCCTTGCAGTCCAAGGGACTCTGAACACCATTGTTCAAAAGCATTATTTCTTTCCTGATCAGCTTTCTTTACAGTCCAAGTCTCACATCCATACATGATTGCTGGAAAAATGAAAGTTTTGACTATACAGACCTTTGTCAGCAAAGTAATGTCTCTGCTTTTTAATAAACTGTCTAGATTGGTCATAGCTTTTCTTCCAAGGAGCTTAATGGCTTTTAATTTCATGGCTGGAGTCACCATCAGCAGTGATTTTGGAGCCCAAGAAAGCACAGTCTTGATCTGCTCCTTTCACAATTTGGAACCAGTCCATTGTTCCATGTCCATTGTTTCTTGACCTGTGTACAGATTTCTCAGGAGGCAGGTAAAGTGGTCTGGTATTCCCATCTCTTTAAGAATTTTGCATATTATGTTGTATCCACACAATCGAAGGCTTTGGCATAGTCAATAAAGCAGAAGTAGACGTTTTTCTGGAACTCTCTTGCTTTTTTGATGATCCAACGGATGTTGTCAACTTAATCTCTGCTTCCTCTACCTGTTCTAATCCAACTTGAACATCTGGAAGTTCTCGGCTCATATACTGTTAAAACCTTGCTTGATGAATTTTGAGCATTACTTTGCTAGCATGTGAAATGAGTAAGACTGTGTGGTATTTTGAAATTCTTTGGCATTGCATTTCTTTGGGATTGGAATGAAAACTGACCTTTTCCAGCCCGGTGGCCACTGCTGAGTTTTCCAAATTTGCTGGCATATTGAGGGCAGCACTTTCACAGCATCATCATTTAGGATTTGAACTAGCTTGGCTCAGATTCCATCACCTTCACTAACTTTGTTCATAGTGATGCTTCCTAAGGCCCACTTGACTTGACATTCCAGGATGTCTGACTCTAGGTGAGTGATCACATCATCATGGTTATCTGAGTCATGAAGATCTTTTTTGTACAGTTCTGTGTATTCTTGCCACCTCTTAATATCTTCTGCTTCTGTTAGGTCCATACCATTTCTGTCCTTTATTGAGCTCAACTTTGCATGAAATGTTCTCTTGGTATCTCTGATTTTCTTGAAGAGATCACTAGTCTTTCCTATTATATTGTTTTCCTCTATTTCTTTGCATTGATCACATAGGAAGACTTTCTAATTTCTCCTTGCTATTCTTTGGAACCCTGCATTCAGATGAGTTAAAAGGAAAGTACCTCTTTTGCTGTTAACGTCTTTCCTTTCCTCTGCTATTTGTAAGGCCTCCTTGGACAACCATTTTGCCTTTTTGCATTTCTTTTTATTAGGGATGGTCTTCAGGTGTAGCTCTTGTACAGTGTCATGAATGCCCATCCATAATTCTTCCTGCACTTTATTAGATCTAATCTCTTGAATCTATTTGTCACTTCCATTGTATAATTATGAGGGATTTGAGTTAGGTCATATTTGAATGGTCTAGTGGTTTTCCCCACTTTCGTCAATTTAAGTCCGAATATGGCAATAAGGAGTTCATGATCTGAGCCACAGTCAGCTCCCAGTCTGGTTTTTGCTAACTGTATAGAGCTTCTCCATCTTCAGCTGTGAAGAATATAATTTATCTGATTTTGATGTTGACCATCTGGCGATGTCCATGTGTAGCATCTTCTCTTGTGTTGTTGGAAGAGGGTGTTTGCTATGACCAGTGTGCTCTCTTGGCAAAACTCTACTAGCCTTTGACCCGCTTCATTTTGTACTCCAAGGCCAATTGCCTGTTACTCTAGGTGTTTCTTGTTTTCCTACTTTTTCTTTCCAATCTCATATGATGAAAAGGACATCTTTTTTTGGTGTTACTTCCAGAAGGTCTTGTATGTCATCATATTACTGTTTAACTTCAGCTTCTTCAGCATTAGTGATTGGGGCATAGACTTGGATTACTGTGATATTGAGTGATTTCCCTCACTTTGTGGAAGAATGAAAAAATTATGCACTAACATGTATGCTTGCCTTGGCAAGACCAACCAAGGCCAACATACATATTGGTGGTTGTTTAGTCACTAAGTCATGTCTGACTCTTGCAACCCCATGGACTGTAGCCCGCCAGGCCCCTCTGTCCATGGGGATTCTCTAGGCAAGAATACTGGAGTTGCTTGCCACTTCCTTTTCCAACATATTAGTGCATAATATTTTTCATCCTTCCACACTGTGATGTAGATACATATATAGATAGATAGATACATAGATAGGTAGATAGATGATAGATAATCACTTCATATTGTATGCACAATTGTCAATAATAAAATTTCTATGAGTGATCTGGCCACTCCTATCAAAATATAAGTATAAATGTAATGTTTTTAAACAACACCACCCATTCCTCTGCATCTTATATTTAATTATTTTGCTTAGAGTAGAGCCCAAGATGGTTATTTCCGTTCTGCCCTTTGAACTCATCTTTTCTTTCCATATGCATCAAAAAGCGTAGTATGTCATTCTGTTAGCTGGAGCAGGTGCTCAGTTCCCAGTTGTGTCTGACTCTTTGTGACTCTGTGGACTCCACAGCCTGCCATGCTCCTCTGTCCATGGAATTTTCCATGCTAGACTACTGGAATGGGTTGCCACTTCCTATTCCAGGAGATTTTCCCAACCCAGTGTTAGAACTTGCCACTCCTGCATTGGCAGGTGGAGTCTTTGCCACTAGTGTCAGATAGAAAGCCCCATGCAGTATAAATATTCCCTCTGATATGCCATTTCGAAATCCTGGCTAGATATCCAGAATTCCCATCTTTCTGTGAAACTGAAAAGTCATAACCTGCACGCTTTCAGAGGAGACTCAGTTCTGGAGAAAAACAATATATGCAGATCACTGGAGGAAGTTATGATCACTTTTCATCTGGGACATCATGACAATGGGTAGCAGCAGAAAACAAAAATGAAATGGGAGCATCAAAGTGTAGTTTGTCAAGAGATAGGCCCTGACATATGGTCCGGCAAGAACTGACATTTCCACTATGTGTGAAGGAGCCATCACATCTTTCACTCTCCTTCTGAGTCCCATTATTTGCAGACTATGCTGTTAGGAAGTTATCAGTTAGGTAAATAGTAGATTGTCAATGAGTATTAGTTGCTCTTACAAAACATGCACACACCAGATTGCAGTCACAGTCTGTAAATTCCTTGAGATCAGTTAACGAACAAGAAATACACTCTCTTTGCCATTATCATACTTTTGTACCAATGCCTCCCCTACATACCCCTTTTAAAGCGCTACTTATTTCAATAATGAAAAGATGACTGTGAAGCTAAATGAGGAGGTGATGAAAGGATTCACATTGAAGGGATGATTGGCAAGCATATGAAATACTGTCACACACTAATATGAGGTCAGGTTGTAATTCCTCAGGAAAGCAGGGTGGTGTAAGCAAAATCACTGGAGTGAAAATTATGGATTATATTCAGAAAAGGTCAACTTGTTTAGAGTATAAAATTTGTGTAGCAAAGTAATGATAGGAAATGGCAGATCCACTCCCAGAATCTCACTTCCTAGAGCCTACCGTACCTCTTTCTAAATTCTATAGAGATTAGCCTACGTATTTAATTCAATATATGTCCCTTAAAAATATAACACATGAATACACTTTTCTCCACTGGCCATTCGTTGTTGAAAAAAACAAGCTAAATGCCCACTCTCACAGAATTCAAGCTCCAATTTGGTGCTTAGGGATGGTGGGAGATGGGTGGGAAAGAAGCAGGTGAACTAACAGTGAGTAAGTTAATTAACTAATTAAAATATAGCACATAAAAGATAACAACCCGTGAGTCCTTGCTATTCTGAACTTTGGACTGTCTTATTCTTCCATTGTTGGGTAGCCTTGGATTGCAGTATGACAAGTGGGGGTGGGATGGAGAGGGTTTTAGCACTTAAGGAAATTTACTTATGAATGGACTGGTTTGATCTCCTTGCAGTCCAAGGGACTCTCAAGAGTCTTCTCCAACACCAAAGTTTAAAAGCATCAATTCTTTGAACACCGCAGTTCAAAAGCATCAAGGAGATCAAACCAGTCAATCCTAAAGGAAATCAGTACTGAATATTCATTGGAAGGACTGATGGTGGAGCTGAAGCTCCAATACTTTAGCCACCTGATGAGAAGAGTCAACTCATTGGAAAAGACCCTGATGCTGGGAAAGATTGAAGGCAGGAGGAGAAGGGGACGACAGAGGATGAGATGGTTGGATGGCATCACCGACTCGATGGACGTGAGTCTGAGCAAGCTCCGGGAGCTGGTGATGGACAGGGAAACCTGGTGTACTGCAGTCCATGGGGTCGCTAAGAGTCAGACACGACTGAGCGACTGAACTGAACTGAACTTATAAGTTGCAATCAGTTAGAACTGTCCTCTGATGACCTGAAATCTCAATTGAGAAAAGTCATATGGAGACAAGAGAAACTTCATTTCTTTTAAATATGTATTTACTGCGTTGAGTATGCCATATACTCTTTCAGGGTTTAGCATTGATATACACAGAAAACTTCCTGCCATCTAAGGTTTACTTTCTGGGAAGGAAGGGGGAGGTAAATAAACACATTAATCAATCAAATGCATGTTAAAACGTAGAATGTGGGTATTAAACTACGAAATGGGTGGGGGAACTTCCCTGGTATGGTTAAGACTCCATGCTTTCAATGTAAGGGGCGCAGGTTTGATCTGTGGTCAGGGAACTAAGATCCTATAGGCCATAGGGTGCTGCCAAAAAAAAAAAAAAAGAAAGAAAAGAAAAGAAAAGAAAGAAAGAAATGTGTTAGTTCCTGTTAAGTGCTCTGAAGAAGGGTAGAGCAGAGGAGGGGGGTGGTAATGAAAGGATGGGGGTGGTACAATTTTAAAAAAGAATAAGAAAGATCTTTCTTTTAATGCTGCTAAGGCTGGAAGAAAAGTGGCATAAGTGGATTTTCTGTTCAGGGGATGTGATGGACCCTACAGTATGACCTGCCTCAGCTGTGGACATAGAGGAGTGGAGGAAAAAAAGGAGGAAACTTTCCGTATTACTCCTTTCCCTTGGAAAAATAAGTGAAAGTGCTTTATGCAGCTCTGAGTTTATGGCATTTCACATTCTTACAGCTCTGTTTTTTGTAAAAGCATAAATAACTTTTTTCCTTTGACCCAAGATGGGTTCTTGGCTCTTTGTTTTTCTAGGCAATAGGTGTAATGTCTGACTGAAAAGGCTTGGACTCAGGTAACTTTCTCCAGTTGGAACTGAACTTTCTCAGCAGAGAATGGACCTCAGAAGAAATGTACCCAAACGTGATTGGTTCCGTGTAGATTTAGAAAAATTCAGAGTGTGAAAAAAAGGGGGGGAGAAACCCTCAAACAGGAAAAATAATTCCAATAAGAAAAGTAATGCACTTCCTTTCTGTGAAAACATGTATTATCTGATGAACAGTCTATAGGGTAAAGCTGTCCTTGCTTCCAAATCAACAGAGGACCACTGTATGAATTTCCAGGTCTTTACATAAGAAGGAAACCTTTTATAATATGTCTGTGAGTAGAGAAAGAATTTAAAGCTGCTTCGATGAAATTAATATCAAATCATCTTAGATTATCTCTGTGATATACAGAATGTTTGCCCAGGGTCATATGTGCTGTGCTGCTGAAATCTTGGGAAAGATTTATCAGAATTTGAGAGTGATAGAAATAGCCAAAATTGGAAAATAATTGAGTATTCTTAATCATTAGTTAAATTGGTCAGCTAGTTTGCATTGACATAAAACATTTTGGCAAAATAATTACATGATAAAGATAAAATATAATTTCTCTTAATTGCGAGCAATTACTCAGTGCTGTAAAGTATAGTCAAAGTAGCTTGGATAAAGGTAACTTAAATTTTTCTCTTAGTAACTTCTCAGCCATTTCCTGATGTTTTCTCTCAGTATTTTGGAATTGTTAAAAACTGTAGGAATGCTTTAGGAATGGAACCTGCCTATATAAGTCCCGTTGGTACGTTGAAAATATCAACATTTGTTTGTTAAAGCCATCTCCTCCCCCGCCTTTTTTTTGGCAGAATCTTTGGCAGAGTATAGCAGAGACGTGTACCAGCAGCACCAGTGAAACTGTCTCTTTTCCACTTGTTTAAATATGCGTGTGTATCAGACTCATCTTCTCAAGTTGCTTTACATATTTTCATTTCACAGCTAAGAGACCACTGCTTAATGCTTTCTTTCAAATTGTTTCTGCATCTTCCATGATTTTCATCAGATGGCATTTAACAAAATGGGTATATTCCAGTTGTATTTGCCCGGTGTTTACTTATTGCATCCACATTGTTTTCCTGATGTATTTTGTTCCACTTCATGATGGCAAAAGCTATAATTTTAGGCAGGACTATGCCTCTTTCTGTAGCTGTGCCTACTTCCTTTACTTTGCTTATCCATGTTAGCTGGCATTTTTTCTTTTAAAAGTTGAACAAAACGGGATATGTGCAATAGAAATATATATATGTATATTTTTTTCTAAATACTTGTGGACAAATGTTACAAGTTGTTTAAGAACAACAAAATCACCAATGTCTTCCATTTTGAGATGTGTATAGTTTTGTAAGCATTAGTGCTTGGTAGCATATTATAGTGCCATGTTAGGGGTTAGTGCATGAGCTTAGTAATACTTTAAACTTCAGGATGAATTACAGAAAATAATAGTGTAAAAAGATTGGGAAATCTAGACCTTTTTTTTTTTTCATAAATATCTGAATCTGTGATATTCTCCTGGGAAAAGAGATTAAATAAAAGTACTCATTTAGGAATAGAAATGTGGGGTCACAACATGAGATACTGTCTTTGAGGATATTTAAGCTTTCCATGAGGTAGCTGGAAAGCAGTTGCCTTTGTGTCTTTATGAAACCTTACATCAAAACAAGGCTCTATTTCATGATTTGGCTTTGCTCTCTCAAGTTTGAAGTGAAATTGTTCTTACACTGTTTTCACATTGTATGTCTGGTAGGTTTATTGTTTTTCCACTCCTTTTGCATCAGATTATTTTATATTTTGCATGTTACCAAGATTTTGTGTTTATTGCTCAAGTGACTGTTTTTCTGATCTGCAGGCCATTTATGCTTCCATCTACAGTATGCTACGGGTTAACAGAACAACACTGATCAGTAGTTCAGAGTGTCCTAGATGAATTTCTCATGGGTTTTTCCTGTTTTTAAATCTGCTGAATTGTGTATTGATGGGATTCCAGACCTTTTCATGAGAATTGAAATGAAGCTAACTGGAGCCTACCTAGGCTGCCATGTGTTAACTCTCTGCTTGGTTATAGTGATTGCCTCAGACAGCTTTCACTTTTTTCTGCTTTCCTCGTAGAAATAAAAGTTTGTTTTGTTCTGAAAGCAAAAAAAAAAGTAATGACATTTAAGCAAAAGTCTAAAGAGATAATCACGTGCATATTTTGTGGAAGAGGTTCCAAGTAAGAAAAAAAAAGACCAAAGAAGTGCACACTTCTTGGGCCTGACATGTTCAAGGAGCCCGAGAGGATCCATGTGGTGGGAAGGATGTTAGCATGTGGGCTCTGAAATCAGAGAGAGCTGGACAGCCAAATCATGGGCGATGCTGGAAGGAAATGTGTCAATTAACTAGTTTTCACACTAGCTTACTTATGTTGGAGGTATTTTTAGAAGTAATTGATTATCCTGAGCAAGGCCTTCTTCATGGTACCTGACCTGACTCCATCCCCATACTAAAGATCTGGTTAGAAAACTGAGATGTAAGCAAGGAGATCACCAGCTTGATGGGCATGAGGTTAGCAAACTCCAGGAGATTGTGATGGACAGGGAAGCCTGGTGTGCTGCAGTTTATACGGTTGCAAAGAGTCGGACACAACTTAGTGACTGAACAATAATGAGCAATTAGATGCTCTAATCAACTAAAGCATTAGCTGAGGGGCTGAAGGACAGGACGGAAAGGTGTCCAGCCTTCATTCTGTAGAATTTTTTTCTGGCTTTGTTAAAGGTACCATATAGCTAATAAAAGAAGGGGCATGGGAAATTGTTTTCTTGCAAACACCCACAAAATGCTGTGATTTAAGTATTGAGTTGAGGCTCTTACCATAAAAATGACCCCTGTATCCTGTATCTCATAAAGTAGGGGGCACTATTTGAATCATTTTGACGACCCTTCAGCAATGATTATGAAGAAGGCCACAACTAGGGGTTTTGGTTATAAGTGCAGACAGCGCTTAAGAGACTATTTTGAACCCTACTCTTTTATCCAATCAACCAACTGCTCATTTTGTCTTAGATAACAACTCCCTTTCCCATCATTAACCAGGGAAGAAACTCCCAGCTCTTAGAGTGCCTGGTGCTCCCGTGAGTATCTGGAGAATGAGAAAGTGTGCAATATGTATTCAGAAATACGGGCTGATTATTTTACATACACACATGACTGAATATTTCACATGACTGTAATTAAGGGTATGCTGATTGCTTTAGAAATAAAAATTAAGTAGCTTCTTTCAAAAATATTTGGGATAGCTAAAATATGGGTATTCATAATGATGCCATCTGAAAATGTTATAAGAAGTGATTTTTGGTATGAATAATCAATGACTTATGAAACTAATTGGATTCACCCTAACTACACTAAGCAGTACATCAAGGCTGTATATTGTCACCCTGCTTATTTAACTTACATGCAGAGTACATCATGAGAAACGCTGGACTGGAAGAAACACAAGCTGGAATCAAGATTGCCGGGAGAAATATCAATAACCTCAGATATGCAGATGACACCACCCTTATGGCAGAAAGTGAAGAGGAGCTAAAAGCCTCTTGATGAAAGTAAAAGTGGAGAGTGAAAAAGTTGGCTTAAAGCTCAACATTCAGAAAACAAAGATCATGGCATCTGGTCCCATCAGTTCATGGGAAATAGATGGGGAAACAGTGGAAATAGTGTCAGATTTTACTTTTTGGGGCTCCAAAATCACTGCAGATGGTGATTGCAGCCATGAAAATTAAAAGATGCTTACTCCTTGGAAGGAAAGTTATGCCCAACCTAGACAGCACATTGAAAAGCAGAGACATTACTTTACCAACAAGGTCAGTCTAGTCAGGGCTGTGGTTTTTCCTGTGGTCATGTATGGATGTGAGAGTTGGACTGTGAAGAAGGCTGAGAGCCGAAGAATTGATGCTTTTGAACTGTGGTGTTGGAGAAGACTCTTGAGAGTCCCTAGGACTGCAAGGAGATCCAACCAGTCCATTTTGAAGGAGATCAGCCTTGGGATTTCTTTGAAGGGAATGATGCTGAAATTGAAACTCCAATACTTTGGCCACCTCATGCGAAGAGTTGACTCATTGGAAAAGACTCTGATGCTGGGACAGATTGGGGGCAAGAGGAGAAGGGGACGACAGAGGATGAGATGGCTGGATGGCATCACTGACTAGATGGACATGAGTCTGAGTGAACTCCGGGAGATGGTGATGGATAGGGAGGCCTGGCGTGCTGCGATTCATGGGGTCGCAAAGAGTCACATATGACTGAGCAACTGAACTGAACTGAACTAACTACACTAAGCTGATAAAATTAAAATAAATCTAGAGCAATAGATATTTCAAGAAATATTTTGGCTATTACATATAAAACTAGGTGAAAGGTTTTTATATATCACTCTTTGGTGTAGTGAAAGAACCTTAAATTAGGTGGCAGGAAGTCTGAGTTCTGGGTTTGATGATTTCTTAACTAATTTATGTGACCTTGTAAAACGTTAATGTATCTGTGCCTTGTCTATAAAACAAGCACCATTACAGCGTGCTTATACTGGATCTGTATTACTCCAAGTATTGTATACATACTATCTCATTTTATCTTTCTCCTAATTAGAAAGCTAAATAAAAGTATTATGCTATTTCTGAATGATCTAGCTCTAAAATGTCAGTTTATTCAAATCAGTTCATTTATTGCCCCAAGGAATGGGGAAAGAAATACCATGCAGTTGAGCATGTTGGTAGCTGACCAGGCAAGAAATCTGATGTCTTTTCATCACCTGCCTTAGCATCTTAATAGCTGCATGAATATTGAACTCAAATTTTGATGCACAGTCTAGATTTCTCAACCTCTGGCTACAGAGTTGGATATTAGCACATGAAATATGACTTCTATCTGTAATAATATAATCTCTGGGGGAATGTGAGTTAATTAGAATATAGCTGCAAAAGCTTGGGCAATAGCCCATTAAATGTCACATCTTCAGCAAACACAGACTGTGGAACAATGCCAGTTTCTGGGAATATGTTCATATTATCTTGCTACGGGTCAACTTATAACTCCTGTCACCACCTTAAGCCCACAAATGATTGTTACTCTTGGTCTTGAGGGAACAAAAGTATTTACTATAGCAACCCAAAGCAATAGTTCATGTATTCCTTTTTCTCTTTGCATGGAGACATGGAGCAGATGAATCTAAGAAAATTTCTGGTCACTCACGACACAAAAAATCACAGGCACAAAAAGATATTTGTGAACAGGTGTTTTCCTTATCAAGAGTTATGGTCTTTGTTTTCTATGTGAAATGTTTTCCAGATAGTTTCAGTATAAAGAAAGAAATGTTATTTTATGTCTATTAGTAATGCTCATGTGTCTCCATAAGGGAGTTAGGAACAAAAAAAGTGTTGAAGTGGATATAAATAGGATAATTTGTTTAAGTATAAAAGGAGAAGGGGAAACAAATTCTTATTTAATAAAGCTTTGAATCCAAGCATGTTTCCTGTTACCGGTAATTATTGCCTAACTTGATAAGCCAGCAAGCAGTTATTGGAAAACGCTTGTGAAAATATAGTATCGCTTTACCACTATCAGCCTATAAGTGGCCGAAAGAATGGTCAATTCTCTTTATCACTGGTGTTGCTTATGTCTCTGCTCTGGTGAGGAAAGGCAAAACCGTGGGTACCAAATTCTGGGAATAGAGCAGCTCAATTACCATTTGGACTAATTTGATTCCCGCAAGACAACTCCACCTTTAAATGATTGCTATTAATTCAAGAAAGAGACCTCAAATGAGGTGGTATGGCAGACACACAATTAACCCCTGTTGAAATGCAAATGAAATCATGAGGGGGGAAGTTGACCAAAAGTTTGCCTAATAACAACTGGGTCGCCAAGATCTGTGATCACTTTTCACTCTAATAATTAACAGAAGTTTGAGTCAGGATAGCGAAACGACAGAAGCATTTAGGGGAGCAAGCTGCACAGGGTAGATGTACGGAAAGTCAACAGAGAGCGTTCAGTATGCAAGGGTCTGACTATAAAACGTCACAGGATGCTTGGGGCTGGTGCACGGGGATGATCCAGAGAGATGATATGGGATGGGAGGTGGGAGGGGGGTTCAGGATTGGGAACTCATGTACACCAGTGGCAGATTCATGTCAATGTATGGCAAAACCAATACAATATTGTAAAGTAAAATAAAAATTAAAAAAAAAAATGTCAGGAAGGCCTGAGGTAGCACATCCAACGGTTTGCATAAGCTGTGCCATTAAAGAAGGCTTTCACTTGCTTCAAGGCATTGTCTTTTGAGTAAACCTTTTTCTGTACTATGCAATTTTATCTGAGACAGTAGTGCTTGGGAAACTGTATTTATGGAAAAAATAAAAATACTAAAATTTTTTTCAATCTTTTAAGACAAGAGACATTCATTAAAATTAGTAAAAAAAAAAAAAAAGATAGGAACTTCCAAAAATAACAATAATAAAAAAATTAGAACAATTGCTAAACTGAGGATTGTGTAATTCCTGAACTAAATTCACTAGAATCAGAGGGGAAGAAACATATATTTCTGTCTTAGGATTGACACATTTTGCTTTTCATTAAGACCAAGATTCCCCCAATTTGGGGCATTCAAATTTTTTTTAATTTATTGTTTTATTTTATGTTTTTGAATTGGAGTATAATTGTTTCACAATGCTGTGTTGGATTCTGCTGTACAACAATGTGAATCATCTATACACACACAGACACACACGTGTGTGTCTATACATATATATGTATGTATGCATGCATGCATCTCCTCCCTGCTGAATCTCTCCCGCTACCCGCCACCTCTAACCTGTATTTCAAGTAGCAGAAAGCGAATAGCATTTGGCAAATGGTAGCGATTTTACCTTGTGCTGCCACCAGGGGACAAACTAAGAGAAGGCTCTGGTGTGAGACTCTTCACTTTATGCCAGTGGGGATGCCACAGGGACAGTTGGCTGCTGACTCTGTGTTATGCATGGACCTTCACTGATCAGGGTAGATTACAGGTTTTCAGTATTAAAGAGTTTGAGTTTTCTGCAGGAAATTAAGAGCAGGCCCATGGGAGGCACTAAATCTATTTCCATAAAAGTAACAGTTACACACTTAGCATTCATCTTTGGTCAGTTTTAATCATCAGTAGTGACACTTGTATTTCTATATCAGAACTATGTGTTCCATCAGACATGCCGAAACTCTGCCTTTCTAGTTGGCGTTACTGATGGTTGCTCTACTTTTAGTTTAGGAGTTTCATAAAAGTTAACTTATTCTCGAAAAGCAGACTCTGATCATCAGCAGTTAAAAACACATTTAATACTGTTCATGACTCAGATGCATTATTCTTATTCTTAGTCAGCAGTTGAATGGTGCACCCAGGGATCCAGGAATCCAGGCCAAAATTATTCACAGTCGAGCTTCTCGTGACATGTATTTCTCCTAAGCAGCTCTTTCATACATGTAAGCTAATATATTAAAAATACTCATCTGTGTACTGGGTTAAAATATAGGCCACATAGTTTCAGGTCATATGCTTAAGACTCCTACTAAAGGGCATTAGCATTTTCTTTTACTTTTTTTTTTTTTTTAAAACAGCTATATTGAAATAAATTCATATACCCTGCATCCAAAGTGTATAATTCAGTCATTTTTAGTGTATTCAGAGACTTGTACAAACATCACCATAAACCATTTTAGAACATTTTCATTTACTGCATTTCCTTCCAATGTTTCCATAGCCCAAAGAAAATGCTAGTGTATCTCTATACATTTGCCTACTCTGGACATTTTATGTAAATAGAATCATATGACATGCAGTCTTCTATGACTGGCTTCCTTAGTATAAGGTTTTCAAGTGTCTTCATGTTTTAGTGGGTATCAGCACTTCATTCATTTTTTGTTGCCAAATAATATTTCAGTTCAAGGACATACCATATTTTATGACCATTCATTACACAGGGAAATTAATCAATCACACTGTTTCCACTTTTTGCTTTTTAACAGTAAAACTTAGATGAACATTCACATACATATATTTGTGTGGACATATTTTTTTAATTTATTTTCTGTATGTCCCTAGGAATGGAATTACTAAATCACTTGATAATTCTATGTTTAACCTTTTGAAGAGTCATCAGACTGCTTTCAAAAGGGGCCGCACCATTGGCATCCCCACCAACAAAGTATGGATGCTTCAGTTTCTCCACATCCTCACCAATGCTTGTTGACATCCTTTCATTAAAGCTATCCTGCTTGATGTGAAGTGATATCTCATTATGGTTTCGATTTGCATGTTCCTGGCAACTAGGGTTGTTTAGGATGTTGGCACCCCACTCCAGTACTCTTGCCTGGAAAATCCCACAGATGGAGAAGCCTGGAAGGCTGCAGTCCATGGAGTCGCTGAGGGTTGGACACGACCGAGCAACTTCACTTTCACTTTTCACTTTCATGCATTGGAGAGGGAAATGGCAACCCACTCCAGTACTCTTGCCTGGAAAATCCATGGACGGAGGAGCCTGGTGGGCTGCAGTCCATGGGGTCATGAAGAGTTGGACACGACTGAGCGACTTCCCTTTCAATTCTCACCTTCATGCATTGGAGAAGGAAATGGCAAGCCACTCCAGTGTTCTTGCCTGGAGAATCCCAGGGACGGGGGAGCCTGGTGGGTTGCCGTCTCTGGGGTCGCACAGAGTCGGACACGACTGAAGCGACTCAGCAGCAGCAGCATGTGTTTATTGATCTGTTGAACAGAACATTGATCTGTTCTTTGTAGAATGTTATTTCAGAAGACGGTATTTGCAGTTATGCTTGCATTTAAATAATAATCATTTAAGGTAGATATTGTATGTTATATAAAATACTATGTTAATATATATATGTTGCATATCAAAGAGAGAGGGAATATACATATATATATATATATAGTATGTCTGATTCCTATTGTTTTACAGCAGAAACCAACACAGTACTATAAAGCAATTATCCTCCAATCAAAAAATGAAACAAAAATTAAAAATATAAACACATTTCCTAGAAACATATGTAACAGCATATAAAAATATCATATTCAAAGATATTAAATAGAGCATATGAAAACATTTTGGCTGTTTCCTGTTTATACTTATCTAATCTGATACCACAATAATTCTGCTCCCTCCTTCCAGTTACACTGTAAGAGAGAGCAAAAGGCACTTTTATTATCCTCATTTTATAAACAATAATTTTGCAACTGCTCTGTCAGACCTAAACCACTTCAGTACATTTACCGCTGAGTTTTTTCCACGTACCGTGGCTGTGATGCAGTAAAAAGAAAGATGTAGGTTTCCCTGGCCAAGTTAAGAAGACAGTTTCTTCCAGATCAGGAAGGAGGGAGTTTGGGTTTGAAAAGGACTGGATCAGTTTAGATAGGTAGGAGAAACCACAAAAGAAATGTCTGAGAGATTTTATTTTTTATCGTTCTAATCAGGATTTCTTCAGCATGTGTCATGTATAGATAAATGTGATATACTGTGTGTGTGAGTGCTCAGCCATGTCCCACTCTCTGGAACCCTATGGACTATAACCCAGCAAATTCTTCTGTCCATGGGATTCTCCAGGCAAGAATACTGCAGTGGTTTGCCATGCTTTTCTCCAGGGGAATCTTCCTAACCCAGGGGTCAAACCCTTGTCTCCCGAGTCTCCTGCATTGCAGATGGATTCTTTATTGCTGAGCCATTGGGGAAGTATAATTAAATATGGTATAATATCCACTATATGTTATGTTCTAATGTGCATATTTTATTTTATAGGTAATACTTATATATCCAACCACTCCATCATAAATGAGATCAGTCCTGGGTGTTCATTGAAGGGACTGATGCTGAAGCTGAAACTCCAATACTTTGGCCACCTGGTACAGAGAGCTGACTCATTTGAAAAGACCCTGATGCTAGGAAAGATTGAGGGCAGGAGGGGAAGGGGATGACAGAGGATGAGATGGTTGGATGGCATCACCGACTCAATGGACATGGGTTTGGGTGGGCTCCTGGAGTTGGTGATGGACAGGGAGGCCTGGCGTGCTGCGGCTCATCACAAAGAGTCAGACATGACTGAGTGACTGAACTGAACTGAACTTTTATATTAATATTATACTTTATATGACATGCTGTATTCAGTTACTAGAAATCTTTCCTAAAATTAGCCAACAGAGATGTTAAGGGACCTACCCAGCTACCTGAAATCATTCCCACAAACTTTCAACGAATGATCGATGTTTTTCTATACATGTGACTGTGGAAGAAATAGCCAGTTTCCTCTACTATCTATTCTCTTCTTTTCTCACATTAACAGTGACTTAAATTACATTTCTTATCCTCCCTTGCAGTTAGATGTGGTCACGTATCTAAGTTTTAACCAATGGATGTGAGTAGTAATACATGGAACCATTAGGTCTTCCTCTTAAAAAGAAGGTATATGCTTTTCACTCCTTCTTTTCCTGACTTTCTGCTGCCTGGAGTGTGGGTGTGAAGGTGGGAGCTGGAGCAGCAATTTTGGGCCAAGATATGGAGACCTTTTGCAAAGTCTGGGAGAAGAAGCTAGAAAGATCCTGGGTCCCCCAAACCAGGAAGCTCCATGCCAGCCCTGTTGTTCACATCATGTTCTGTTATTGGGTCTTGCCAGTAGAGTAGCTGAAACTATTCTAACAAGGAACCTGGTTCATCAACAAAAAGTCTTTGTTCTCCATGGCAACCCATCAAATATGCAAAAGTTGATATGTGGTTTGTCTTAAGTATTGTCTATTCTTTCTAGAAAAAAAAGTTTCTTCAAATCTTTCACCTAAATTTCATGTTACACTGTTTATGGACATCTCACTTTTTTTTTTTCTTGGACCTATTGTTTATCGATATTTCTCTGTAATCATGTTCCTTAGAATGAAAATCATTACTCTAGAAGTGAACAGAGAAGCAGAGAGCAGACTGATTATTCTCAAGATAGGGCGGTAGTGCAGTTCAGAATTATCTAACAATCTCATTTATTTATGCAGTCAGTCATTAGACTGAGATGATATCGTGTGACAGGCAATGGACAGAGAGCTAACATCTCAAAGGTGAAGATGCTCTGGAAACTTATTGAAAACTCAGTGAATTAAAACATGCCTTCATGACTTGTTCCCCGGTCAGAACTTTCTCCTTCTGTGTCAGCATGTTAATAAATAAGAAACTTTACAAGCACTTCATATTTATAAAATTTCATTGCTGTTTGCTGACATGGTGTCCCCTTTGTCAATTCAAAGAGTTTGTTTTGGGGCTTGAGTATGTCTCAGGAAGAGACACGTTTTGTTTTTTTAATTGCCCTGGAATATTTCTGGAACTCAGAATGAATGTATGCCCCTGTATTGCCAGGCCTTGCTTAGAGGAGTAGGGACAGGATGGCTTTGTAATGCTGGCCTCTTCCTCTCCATTTCTGCTCTCACTGGAGTATGTCCTTCGTAGACTTATTGAGTCAACCTGCAGACATGTTGTCCACTACTATCCAAACTCTTGGTCCACAAGCGACTCCTCTTTCTGCTGCAGTTCCAAAGGGTGGGGTGCTTGCAGAAACATTGTAACACGGGCTTACTTCTCCCGAGCCACTTATTTTTTATTCCTCTTAATTTTAGATTCCTTTTGAGTTTCTCCCCTTGTTTGCCTGTACTTTCTCCTTGAAAGCCCCTCTGCTAATAGTGTCAAGCAATGTCCTTTCCAATACATCATTCCCTTTCATTCCTTTACAGGAGAACTAGGGCGAGAGGTGGTTAACAACTGTTAGGCTCCAGCCATTGAAACTAAAGAAAGAGACTGCGACGCTGCTATGAAGGGGCTTTCACCAGGAGCATGTGCACAGTTGTGGGCAACTGTAAGCTTTCTTTAGCTCTTAATTACCCCCACACAAAAGGCAGTGTTTGCTCTCATGCACATGGGATTTAACCGCCTACTTTTCATTAGTGTTAATGGGGGTCTCTATGTATAAATCCTCTTCCCTTCCCCCAGTATCAATGGTGGAATAGATGCCAAGTGGGGTTTCTGCAGTTTTGCTCTTTGATTGGTTTCAGATGGAACACAAAAGCAAATCTCTGAGTGTGAGCATGCTCACCCTCCACGTACTCCTTGCTTCAGGCTTTATTAACACTCAGGGGATTGCTTGTCTCATTTGCTGTCCCTGGAGTGGCCAGAAACGTCCTCCCACTGTGCCCGACTTCATTCCCTCCCAAGCCATTGAAAAGCACTGTTATTTTTTTCTCACAGTGGCTTGTCTTACTCCATTGTCCTTGATAAATGTATATGAGGATAAGGATCAGAAGCCAAAGATAAATAAATAAATCACAAATCCCTCTTCCTTATATTCCCCAAATACTCCGTAAATTCCCTTCATGTCCTCCAGGTCCCCAGTTCCACTTAGATGTCCTAACTCTCGTGAGGCTGTTCACTGAACAGTGATGCCATCTTGATGGACTCTTCTGTCGCCAGATCTGCCCTTGTGCTTTCCAGGACCCTCATGCTTACACCCTAATTAGTTTCAGTGTTCCTGGAATCTTCCAATCCTCACCCAAACATTTAGCTCTCAGTTTGTCAGACTATTATTCATTACTAGCTAGGAACTGGCCAAGTTTCCATTAACCATACACAGAACTCTCTGTATTGTTATTTCTTGAATCCTACCTCCTACATATAATGCTTTTTTCTTTTTTTTGATTTTATTGGTGGGCTTAAACCTGAGTATACATATTAATGTATAAGTAGTATACATGTGATACAGCCGCCTTACACATAATGCAGTGAGAAGAAGAGTGTGGATTTCCTTCCAAATCAGAAAGTTTCCCTAAATTAGAACCCCAAGCCCCAGGTTTTTATTTAGTGACTGACTACCAGTGACTGCACAGCTCCCATCCTTCTGCAGGGATGAGAAAGAGAGTAACAAAGAAGTTGGAGGGAGAAGATGCAATATCCTGGTGCATTACGGGCATCATATCTTCTGTCAAATAATATATCATGTTTATTTATCCAGCTATATCCCATATAGGGCATCCTTGATGGCTCAGTGGTAGAGATTCTGGCTGCAATGCAGGAGATGCAGGTTTGATCCCTGGGTGGGGAAGATCCCCTGGAGGAGGGCATGGCAACCCACTCCAGTACTCTTGCCTGGAGAATCTCATGGACAGAGGAGCCTGGTGGGCTACAGTCCATGGGGTCACAAAGGGTTGGACACGACTAAGTGATTGAGCACACACACGCATCTCCCATATATACAAAACTTATATAAGCATGTCACATATATCATATGACATGGAAAATATCTTATATATACACATACCCCAAATAATAGGATACAGCTAAGCAACTGAGTACACGGCGCATATATATATATATATATATATATATATATATATACATATATATATGTGTGTGTGTGTGTGTATATAATCTCCCCTAAGACAAAAGCCAAAATTAAATCTTTATTCTTAGGTTAGTTTTGCCATTTTCCATGGGTAATCATCACAAGTTTAATAGCAAAAGATCAACCTTTCTTCTTTTTTTAGTACTACTGATATATGTTTTTTGTCATAAATCTGTAAGGCTTTCTCTGGTTCTAATGTTTCTTGGATGAAAAGAAACTGAGGTCAAAGGACAAAGCAGAAGCATCCTCTGCTTTACCCACCTTCCCTCTGGTGCTGTGCTCTGTTGCTCAGTCATGTCCGATTCTTTGCGGCCCTGTGGACGGACTGTAGCCAGCAGGCTCCTCCGACCATGGAATTCTCTGGGCAAGAATACTGGAGTGAGTAGCCATTTCCTCCTCCAGGGGATTTTCCCAACCCAGGGATCGAACCCAGGTCTCTTGCATTGCAGGTGGATTCTTTACCTTCTGAGCCACCAGGGAAGCCCTTCTTCTCTATGGAGTGCCTCTTAATTTCACTGATTTTTCAAGTATTTTCCATTTCTTGCATCTGACTCCATCTCTTAGCTCCAAATCATAGAACAAGGAAAAAATTAAGTACAGAATAAAAATGTTATGAATAAAGTAGCCACAAAAATTTCTTATTCCTAATATCCTAGAAACTCCCTCCTTTTCCCAGATATAGTTTTAATATATGACATTCATTGTGAGGCAGGAGACAAAGGAGACAACGGTTCAATCCCTGGCTCAGGAAGATTCCCTGGAGGAAGGCATGGCAACCCACTCCAGTATTCTTGCCTGGAAAATCCCCATGGACAGAGAAGCCTGGTGGGCTACAGTCTATAGTGTTGCGAAGAGTCAGACATGACTGAAGTGACTGAGCATGCATGATGGGGACATTTCTCACTGAAGTTTAGGGGTCTAGATGGCAAAGGACCATTGGTCCTGTGAGGCTGTTGACTTATCTAACATTGGACTTATGTTTGCAATTTTATGTTTATCAACTTTAGGTTTAACTTCAGAGTTCTTTGGTGACCTGTTAATTCCTCTTGTCTAATGACCATTGAATATTTGTATTAATATTTGTTAATTTTTCTAAGAATGTGACACATTTGAGGGTGTAATCCTTTTCATTGACAAAAGCCATTTGACTCTTTTCAAGGAATTCTGAGTGCGTCTGTGATATAAAGTGTCCACCTTTCCAAGAGCCCCACAATGACTTGATAATTAAGAACAAACATCTTGGCTGACAAGGGCTGCAGTCCTTGATACATTTTCTATGAGCTGGAGCTATAATGAAAGAGGAAGTGAGGTTCCTGCAGGGAGCCTCCAAGCCTGACTCAACAAAGGAGGGGAAGATGTCAGTTATGGCTACTGATTCTGACCTGGTGGGGATAGAGGTAGTGAGGGGCTGTAGGCTTGGGACAATCTGGCTGATTACATAACAATGATGAATGCCTTAGCGAAAGCACGCGTCTGAATTAGAAATGAAATAGTTTGAAAGTCAGCACAGCATAAGCTTCAGATTACTTTTGGCCTACAAGTTTAGTACACTGGCACACTCGCATGACAATTAAGCCTGGGAGTTAAGTTTCTTAGAGAGCAAAGCGATCACTCTTCTTGGACAGGCAGGAAACTTGTAATCCTTGTATCTACACAGGTCTTAAAAACAAGGATAAACTGAAAGACACCCTTGTGTCTTAAAAAGTCCAACATTTGTGTGTATGAAAGGGGTAAGTGGCAGTGAGTATGCCTGCCTGCTTATAAATATAACTGCTTGCCACACAAGCTCCTCATTCATCTAGGGGCGTGATGGATGCCTAGGAGTCAAGGCGTCCCATTCAGCACCTTCAGAGGATGTGGTTTGAGGTTGTGGGTTCAGAGTCATTGTGATCCACATGATGAGAAAGGACCTCGCATATTAAGGGTCTGTCCATTTTCCTCCTGTTGGCCTCCATGGACACCCTCGCTAGATTGCTCTAAATGAAATGACTAACAAAGATAAATCAGCAAAGAACTATATTATGCATCTGGTAAGGATGCTCACTTACTGGTGTTAATGGCTGCTGCTATTTTCATCATGAATAACCATAATAAATAGGCACCTTGAGCTGTGAACTGACTTGCTCAAGAGGACAATTGAATCAATGAAGGGCTTGACCTGTTGTATTCCCTTTAAAAAAAATCATTGAATGTTTATTTTGTCTGCTTATCATAAATAAGGCAAGGATGAATAAGCCACACACCCATTCTCAAAATAATGCATGGTCTGTGGGGATAGTGAAGATGGAATTCCATGTAGACAAAAACCAGAGAGATAAAAGAGGAGACAGAGAGACTGTGGAGCAGGGACAGAAAGGAGCCCAGAAATAGGCCTTTTTCAACTCCATCTTGAAACATAGGATTGTGGGGCATCTGTTAAAACATCTCCCAGTGACTTGTTGGGAGAATATTAGATGAGTCAAAAGTAGGGAAAAAGAACAGGTGCTCTGGTTGGTATTAAATCCTCTGCTAGCTCATGCATAAGAGGGAATCTTACCTAGGTTTAGGGAAATATTGCTCAAACTGGGGCCCAAACCTCCCTCCTGCCTCCACCTGTCTCAGGATTACTTGGATGTCCATTAGAAGATGCTTGCTTTTTGGAAGAAAAGCTATGACAAGTGTAGACAGTCTATTAAAAAGCAGGACATCACCTTGCTGACAAAGGTCTGTATAGTCAAAGCTGTGGTTTTCCCAGTAGTCGTGTATGGATGTGAGATTTGGACCATAAAGAAGGTTGAGCGCCAAAGAATTGGTGCTTTCAAATTGTGATGCTGCAGAAGACTCTTGAGAGTCCCTTGGACAGCAAGGAGATCAAACTGGTCAATCCCAAAGGAAATCAACCTTGAATAATGGATTGAAATCAACCCTGAATATCCATTGGAAGGACTGATGCTGAAGCCGAAGCTCCGATACTTTGGCCACCTGATGTGAAGTGCAGACTTATTGGAAAAGACCCTGATGCTTAGAATGACTGAGGGCAGGAGGAGAAGGGGGCAACAGAAGATGAGACGGTTGGATGGCATCACTAACCCAATGGACAAGACTTTGAGCAAATTCTAGGAGACAGTGAAAGACAGGAAGCCTGGTGTGCTGCAGTCCATGGGGTCACAAAGAGTCAGAATTGACTTACCGGCTGAGCAACAACCATTAAATACAGACCTCTGGTATCTGCACTGAGTTTCTAATGAGCATCTCTTGAGGGTAAAATCCAGAGCTTGCATTTGAAACAAGCTCCTCAAGTTAGTCTTACAAACACTAGAATTTAAAAGGAGTCAATCAGAAAAGAATGACTTTGGAAAAGTTTGCCAGTGATCTCTCTGAGAATCTTGGTGAGGTCAGAGATATTACTGGTGGCCTCATTTATAACTCCATACTCCCAAATTTAATTCATGTTGGATATGTATATGAAAGGGGACAAATGGAATGAATGATGGAAAGAGGTGAAGAAGTCCTCCAAGGACAGCTATCAGATCTGCCTTCTCCGCCTCCTTCACTGTGGAGGATACATTCTAATTACATGTCAAGGATTTATGGCACAGATGGCAGCTAGGTAGCACATGTTCCTCTTTTCAGGCCTCCAGTCTCCAAAGCACGCATTATTCATGGGAAACAACACTTTTCAGCAGAGCCCTAACATTGTCTCACAATTTGTTCTGACACAACCCTCCATGTAACCACTTCAGTCAGTCTCTGGGCGATGAAGTCTTCCTGCCCTATGTGGACACATGCAGGTAAGCCCTGTTTCCCTAGAAATAAACAAATGACATGCTAGTTCTTTTACAGGAAGCGACCTCTGGGGGATTTTTGAGGGTACGTGGTGCATGTTAAGGTCCTTCAGTCATATCCAACTCTTTGCAACCCTATGGACTGCAGCCCACGAGGCTTCTCTGTCCATGGGATTGTCTAGGCAAGAATACTGGAGTGGTTTACCATGCCTTTCTCCAGGGGAATCTTCCCAACCCAGGGATTGAACCCGTGTCTCTTATATCTCCTGCATTGCACTAGCGCCACCTGGGAAGCTTCATAAATTGGGTGTAGGCCTATGTCCTCTTGGGACCATATTTCCTAAAAAGATAAACACACGTTCTCAGTTGATCATTGGGCTCAGAGCAGGGCCTGGAGCAGGGAACATTTTTGTGGGTGGTTTAGCCAGGTTTTCTGCTGAATCTTGATGAGAAATACTCTTCCACGTTTGTGTGATCAGGATGCAGGCTCTGACAGTAGACTGCATGGGTCACATCCTCGCCTCCTTGCTCTGTACTTTTCTGATTGTGTGGAGGGAAAAACTCAGGGCTGCATCTCAGGGTCCTCCTTATTAAATAAGCGTGATCCTGCTAGCCACCTGCTGGACAATTTGGGTAGATTAAAAGGAATGATGTAGTATCTGACACACGATGCTAGAGATTATTATTTCATGTAGCCATACCCAGGCTTCCCAGGTGGTGCTAGTAATAAAGAACCCACCTGCCAATGCAGGAAACGTAAGAGATGCAGGTTTGATCCCTGGGTTGGGAAGATCCCCTAGAGCAGGGCATGGCAACTCACTCCAATATTCTTGCCTGGAGAATCCCATGGACAGAAGAGCCTGGCAGGCTATGGCCCACAGGGTTGCAAAGAGTCAGACGTGAGTGAAGCACCTTAACATGCAAACGTGTGGGTACACCCACTGTGCTTCTATTCTGCATTGGGATATTGAGACTCAGCAAGAGTGAGGAGGAAATGGAGCTAAAAATGCAAGTTAAGTTTTAAGCTTGAGTGGCAAATGGGATTCCTCCACAATTTGCAAATGATCCCATTTCCTCTACCAGAGTAGAAAAGCACAACTGTGGGTAAAGTCCAGATCTGAGCACAGGAGAACATGCTTTGCCTGTTGAGACTTCTGGATTATCCCAGACAGTTTCAAGTGAATGACTGTGACTGAAGGGGTGGCTGAGTGACAGGTTTAAATAGAAATGACCAACTGTACATAGAAAAAAAAAATGCCATGGAAGGAACCCATGCATTTTTTAAGCCACAGGAAAAGACAGATAAAACTGTCATCTGTCTCTCACAGCATCAGGGGCTTAAGAGGCTAATACCCTCCTAGGCTTTTCTGTATGGGATTCCCCACAGTCCTGTTTCTAGGCCTGCTGTCTGCTGCAGTACCTGGTCTGGAAGTGAACATTGGCTAGCTTCCTTCCCCCCAGGAGGGCCAAGTAATGAACTGTCGGTTATAAACAGTCGAAAACAAATATTAGAAGGTCATTGCGCTGCTCAACTTTGATATATTGAGAAATGTGAACTTTCGCAGGGCTTCTGAAGTATCCTCACGCAGAAATCGGTAGTGTACGCAGATTCATCTATCACTGGTGAAAACATGGGCACAGCATCGCTGCTTGAAGGCTGAGCATGGAAATGCTCAACCCTGATTAAACGGCCATAATTCCTCAAGGCTGTGACATGGCTGGCAGGCATGGGAAGCTGAGGCCTTAAAATATAAATTGTTGAAATTTATAATACACTGTTGGTCTGTCAGAAAAAAAAAAAAAAGAGAAGCGTTGGATTCTCCCTCAGTTCAAAATATCAGCTAATTATTTTAGCATTTTCAAATGTGGATTTGTACATGTGGTTTGATGATCAAGGGGAAAATCATATTTTTTTTCTGCTTTATTAGACAGATGAGCCGTTTGCATATAAAAGTGTTACTTCATGTTTATTTAAAATGCATGCCTTCTTTGATAGCCTGGGTGATTTGTTGGTAGCGCTGCCTTAAAGTATGGATTGTGAAGCTGGGATAATTAGGGATGCTGCTCAGTAGACTTGGCCTTGAAATTTCTGACACTTACTTTGTAGCAATGAAACATCAGCTGGCAAGTACATTTATTTTCTTCCATGAAGAAGCCTCTCATATATACACCACACTTATTTCAATTATTTCAGAGGATAAGATAATGGATGGGTAACTTATTGGAGCAAGAAAGAAGCCAGATGTCTGGCACTCAGAACTGAGGTTTGGGTCAGGCTTGGAATGATCTTGGGTCAAATTTCTGGAGGTCGGGCTCTGTCAGTGTCCCCATCTACCTTACAGTGCTTAGCATATGTATATAGATGTGATGGATAAATACTAAGTAAAACATTTGATTAAAAGTCTTAAGATCATAAGTTGACAGGAGTTATTGCTGATGGGAATTTCAAAGGGGTTTTTATAGGTCCAAGTCACTCTGTCTGTCAGAGTAGTAAGTATTGAGCTCTCATCAGTGGTAAAGAATCTACCTGCCAATGCAGGAGATGTGTGTTCCATCCCTGGGAAGATCCTTTGTAGAAGGAAATGGCAACCCACTCCAGTGTTCTTGTTTGGGAAATTCCATGGACAGAGGAACTTGGGAGGCTACAATCCCTGGGGTTGCAAAAGAGCTGGACACAACTTAGCAAGTAAACAACAACAGTATGTGCTTTGCTATGGACTGTAGAGGGAAGACACAAGAGCAAGGGGAATGATTTCTTCAAAAAGGTTTACACTGGGGGAGAAAAATCTCAACCAAATAAGGATTAAGTGTGTGTAACTCTGTGCCTACAATTGTTTTAGAAGGCAACGGGCTTGTATATATTTCAAGAAGCCAGAGAACAATACTGGCTCAGTAGTTGGGGAAGGTTAAATAGAGTTGGTAGGGCTTCAGAATGACCTTGAATGATGAGGACAATTTTGCAAGTCTGATTAAACATTCTTTAGATGGGAAATTTAAAAGGTACAGGCACTCTGGGACTTCCCTGGTGGTCCAGTGGTAAAGAATCCATCTTCCAAGGCAAGGGACACAAGTTCCATCCCTGTTCAGGCAACTAAGATCCCACATATCGTGGGGCAAGTAAGCCCTTATGCCACAATTACTGAACCCACTGCATGCTCTAGGTAAAGCCGGTGTACCCCAGCCTGCATGTTTCAAGGAAGACCCAGTGCAGCAAAAAAAAAAAAAAAAAAGTATGATAGTAGGACTCATTTTGTATTTGCTCTACGTTTTCTTATATCCTGTATTTCCTTTCTCTTCCCTGAAATTCCACTTTGAACTCCTTCCAGTCCTTGGAGTTAACAATCCCTCATGTGCATTTTCACCTCATTATACTTTTCTTCATTTAGGATCTATTATCTGCTCCCTCCATAAACTGTCTCCACAGTTTTGCAAATGTTCCATCAAACCCTTGTTCCTGTGACAGCTGCTCCTAGCGGGATGGACTGTCCCCTTCCTACCCTCTGTTTTCTCACTCATACGTGTGACCTCCCCTTTTCTCTTGCCATGTTATGCACCCATGGAGTCTTAGCCATCTTTGCATTCCAAAACACACCTAACAGTCTTTTACTTATACTAAGTCTAGAATATATGCCCGTTGGATTAAATTTCCAGCTCACAGTCTTTGTATAAATAACAGAAAAATGACGTGATGCTCAGTGAATGAAAATGGATAAAGCATATGCCATCAACCTGAGGACTGAGCAGATGAGTGCTAGTTGATTACAGCCCTTGAAGATCGGGCCTGTCTTGTTCGTCACTGCCTTTCAGACACTCTTTGGAACACCTGGTACAGACCAGGGCTAAAACATGTTCAATGCATGAACGAGTCAAGATGCGGGGGCCTTGGTGTCATTCCTGTACTTCACAGAATCCACAGCTGCGTCACCACTGCACCTGTCAGCGCTGCCTGGACCCGCCAGCTTCCCTCAAGTGGTTCCAGTGAGATCAGTCCACGCTGGCCTTGGCAGCAGCTGCACCGCCAGGCCCACGCCTCTGTCCCTTCTCCCCCTGGAGACAGTTTTTAATAGAGGAAGCAATAGAAGGGTAAGCTACCATGGAAGTAGACAGGCAGCCACTTTGTGCCAGATTCTGACTCTCAGTTAGAAGAGAGCTACCCGCTTGCACTGAGAATATATATCACAAAATGCAGAATCTTTATCTCACGAGTTAACTTAACATGACAGATGTTTGTGATTCACTTCTTCAAAGGAGCTCTACTGTGTTGCTCCTAAAGGCAGGCAGCAATCTGGCCATGGTCTCAGTCATCGGGTTAAAACGTGAAGAGTCTGAGCCACAAACGGTGTGCTTTCTTCATGACTTGGTCTTCCCTGCCACGGAGTCTGAAGAGGCAGACAAACCCCTTTTTTATGAGGATATCTCTTCCTTATTGGGGGCTTTAAATGATAACAGACTCTCTAATGATTCAGAAACGTGACACTAAGGTACAGTAAATAAATAAGCTGAAATACTGTGTTTAAGTTCCTGAATGATATGCCAGTTGCCGTGACAAGTCTCATTTGGATCAGAGTTACCCCCGTTTAAGCAGAGAGCTCTAGAGACATCTAATGCTAAATGAATCATAATCAGGATGATCAGAACTTTAATCACATAAAAGAGAGAATTTCATTTCAAAAGCCAAGTTCAGTTATATCCTCTGGGAATGCTGAGTAGCTTTAAACATACGTAAGTTCCTCCTATTTACTCTGTGGATCTCTCTTGACACTTTACGCATAAGTCTTGTGCCACAGCTTATCATGTGGGCAGAGCAAAGCGATTGCCCCTCCCAGACTTGCAGATACCCTTGACACCACACAAACGGATAGACAGTGTAGCTGAGCGAGCAGGTGCAGGCGTTCAGCTGATTTTGTCACATTGAACTCACATAAGGAATTCCATTCAATGGTGAGGATATACCAGTTCAAAGTGATTCATTAGCACAAAGAAAGAGCAGAGTGAGAACAGTTCTCAGAGCCTTTGGCAAGCGTGTTAAAGCAGGCCCATGACAGATGAACTCAATGAACTAACAGCTTAAATAGCAGTTGGGAACTGGGAGTGCTGGGAAATGAATGTGCTGACCTTACAATAGTGAGCAAAACTTCATGACTAGAAAACACAAACTTTCCAGCCCTTGTGGGAGAATGTGTCCCATTACGTAGTGTTTATGGAGAGGAGAGAGGGACTATACAGTTATACACCCATTAATTAAACTCAGTGTACAGAGACCATAGGTATCTACCTTGCTGCCTGATTAGCATATTGGGTCAAGTGCATTAGATATTTATCCACTGTTTTTGCATCAGAAACCATAAGGGAAATGGCCCCTGAGAAGTGCATCTATAATTCATGGGCCAAATCAGAAGCTATGCATGAAGACATGCATTGCTATGCATTCTTTCCCCTCATCCAAGTGGGAGCCAGCCATGCATACAGAAGGTCCTGTCATGCTGTGGAATTCCATTTCTGTCTGTGTTGCTTTCAAGATGCTTTGGGTATCCTGAGCCTGGGCAAGGACAATGATAGAGAAGAGGTTATGCAGGTTACAGTAAAGATTAGTGAATCTTTCAAAGACTTGATGGTATCTAATTAGACAGTTTTTTTTTTATATAAATCTGGGATGTGGAACGATGCCTCATAAGCAACATTATCAGATTAAATTGTAAATATAAATGTACAACATATTTTATCTCTTTGATATGTCATGATTATTTAGAATAGCTCTTACTGTAGCTACTATGGTATCTTCTTCACAAATATTGTATTTGCTTCCGATTGGGTAACCTGCTGGACCAGAAGTAGGTTCTTCGTATAATCATTTTTTAAATATTTTGTAATACATGTATGTTTTTAATGTTTTAATTTATATATTC
The DNA here is from genome assembly GCF_016772045.2 of Ovis aries. Taxonomy (NCBI): domain Eukaryota; kingdom Metazoa; phylum Chordata; class Mammalia; order Artiodactyla; family Bovidae; genus Ovis; species Ovis aries. The sequence goes on from NC_056060.1 coordinate 95,638,272, forward strand.
ATTTTGAAAATTTGAAATTGAATCTATTTAACATGAACAATATCAGCAAGCCAATAATAGAAATTAAGTGAAAGAATGAAAATAACTTTTTCCTGTTATTATGGAATTTCTATTTTCGAGCATAAAATACTAAAGAGAGATTACAAGTCACCCATGAGGATTACGCAAGCAATCAGTTTCACAATTGGGTAGCAACTCAGAACCATCTTTCCTAAGCTCCATGGAATAGCCTGCTGGTCTCACTAAGTAACTGAGGAGCTAATCAAATCCCTAGCCAGTGTTAGGGACAGAGGAGCTGGTAGACAGCTGATCGGAGACCAAAATAAAACATAGATGGTAGAGCCCGGCATAAAACACTATCCAGAGCTATGCTTTCCTTGCACATCAAGTCCTTCTGAATCTATTTTAGTGTAATGAGATTGAAAAGATAAAAACTTTCCCTTTCTGGTAACTTAAACTCAGATCCTAAAGTACATATAAACTGAAAGTGGGCTGCTTCTAATGTTACATTTCAGCTTTCAGTCTATTGGTCCTCTCCATGACTGGCTCAGGCAAAACAGTTCCAGCAAAGATAAATATTTTTTGTACTTTTTTGCCTTAGATACTGTGAGACAATCTGGACAAAGTTACATGCAGAGATTATAAAAAGACCCTGTTGGTTCTCTGATAATTGTTAGTTCTGTACCTTTGCCTCCATGCTATCTAATTCTTAGTTCATCCCAATTTCCAGCCACATCAGCTAGGTCTTGCCTCATTTTCTTTCAATGAGATTACTCCTTCATAAGTCTATGTTTACAAGTGGGCAGTCGAAGCCTGCATTCCAGGACCATCACAGCGCTCATTATCCATCTGACTTGATTCCATAGACTGACCTGGTCTCAAATGCTCACTTTACCCCACAACACAGTTAAAAGTCCTCTCAAGTCTGTTTCCGTCAGCCTGTAAACAAAGGAAAGGCAGAGGTCCCAGAGACATCCACATACAGTAAAGTCTCTTGATTGACCACCTGGAATTGGGTACATATTCAGAGATGTCTCTGCCTCTGCCTAGGCCAGTTAGATGTGGGTAAATCGTGCACATCTGCCAGCCAGCTGTTGCCTTCAGCTCAATACCATCTGATGCAGGAATTCCTGGAGGTCAAGGAGAAGAACTTTTCAGTTCTCTGCTGTACCAACATATGGCGGTGCAGGTGGGCCCTTGCCCAGTCCAAGTGTCAGAATGCAGAGAGAAGGGCGGTCATACTGACCCTTCTTCCTGTTGTTTTCATCTGTGTCATGTGTTTATGTGGTCCTGTATATTAGTTAAGACAAGGGCCCTGGAAACCGGAAGTCTTTGTTCTTTTCCTGACCATCTGAAAATCACCGAGTGGAGCTAGGCAACATTCCTAGATTCTTGGCTTATTCCTTCATTGATGTTTATAAATGTGGCATGCTTCACAAAACAAGAAGACAGTGGGAATCATTTTAAGTTTGCAGAGGACTTGGCCAACTCTGCTTGTCTAAAGACAAGAGGAATTCGAAGTTAGATTCTTCCTTATGAGGATGGTGGTCACCTCTGACTTCTAACCTGATGGGACCTCTGGGGAAAACATCGATCAAAGTGGGAGTTCACAGTGACAAGGAAAAACAGAGAAGAATTAAATCAAGGAGGGACTTAGATGAAATAAGTGGGAGTGAGCAAAGAAATATTAAGGGCATTAATAATCATTTAAGAGTTTCTTTAAGGGGGGTCAAGAATAATATGAAAGAAGCAAAGATAAATTTCTTTTGCAAGACAAGCGATCAGAAAGAAGGAGTAAATCAGGCATTAATGAGCAGACCGAGAGTCCCTTTGGGATATCTTAAGTTAAAAGTTTCCTTCCAAGGCTCAACTCTACTTGCTTGTATGAAATCCTTTAACAGGCACAGGCAAGAAGCAAGCTATAGGACGGCCGGTTCCACGAGCCGTGCCACGCTTGTTTAGTAGCAGTACCTCTTTCCCGAAGATTCTGTTTCCTCATTCTGGGCCCTCTCTCCATTTGAATTTCTCCTTTGTCTACTTTCCCACCTCCACCCTCAGTCTTTTCCTTTTACTTTTTTGAATTCTTTAAAAACTTTTATTGATTTAAAAGCTGCACTTGGTCTTGATTCTGTGCTGGGGTTTTCTCTAGTTGCAGCGAAGGGGGGCTTCTCCTCATTGCGGTGCCTTCTCTTGTTGTGGAGCGTGGGCTCTGGGGTGCCCCAGCTTCAGGAGTTGTAGCGGTTGGGCTTAGCAGCTCAGTGGCACGTGGGATCTTCCTGAACCAGGGACTGAACCTGTGTCCCCTGAATTCGCAGGCAGATTCTTAACCACTGGACCACCAGCAAAGAGCATCCTCAGTCTTTTCTGCAAATAAAGGGAAAGGGAACGTTCAATTCAGTTTCTCTATAGAATTTATTACAATCTTTTCTTTCAGAGACAATTGTATTCTAGTTTTAAAAAAGAGAATTCCTGAATAGTTGCCGTTGTAGCCCACCAAAACAAGAGAATCTCCAGGGTCTCGGTGGGCATATGATGTTTCAAAGAACTTGTGATGTTTCAAAGCACTCCCCTTCATTTTGCTAAGGATAAAGCCAATTGTCTATATTGGTCTTTGGGCATTGCAATTAAAGGGATAAGCGCCATCATGTAACCCTGAGACATACATGATGGCTGTGTCACAAACAGGAATGCAAAAAGCTGCTTGAAAAAAGGAAGGAAGAAATTTCCTTGACTTTTTTTTTTTCCTCCCAGCAAAAATGGGTGTATTTGGGACCATAAAAAAATTACACTGTGGGATCTGCAACCAGGATGAGCAAGTCCCCTGCAACAAGGAGGGGAGAACTATCATATAAAAAGGAAAAATATATGGGAAGGCTACAGGAAGCAAAGTGTCCATGATATTTTAACTAAAGCCATGTCTCTCTTGAAGAAGTCTTGTTATACCAAAATAATATGCTAGATTCTTTAAGCAGTGAGAAAGTACTAGAAGTGTTATTATACTTCCCCTCTCTGCTTTATAAAGCCAAGTGGCTCTTCTCTCATTAGTGAAAATTGTAAAGCTATGCACACTGAGGTTCTTATGGGTTTGTGTGATCTTGCTTTTCTCCTAACCCTAATTTCCGCCTGGATTCTAGGAGACTCATTTCCGGTAATATTTGCTCCACAGAAGTTTTAATCAAACAGCTTCCTCATTTTAATTTGCCTCCAGATAATCGTTTGCTTTTTAAATTGATACTGTGAAAACACATTACGATTGTTACCTGGAACATGCTTTAGTAACACCGGGGCTGAGGGCTTCTGTGGACTGAAGTCCTCTTTCCCCCTTACAGGGAGGCTCTGCTCTGCTGAGCAGCTGTTTCATGTCACCCTAGAGGTGGCTGCATTTTGCTAACTGTAAAAACAATGCTCATTTGTGATAGAATTTAAGCAGTTCTTCCTATTGATGGAGACAAAATCCCTCCGTTTGGAGAGACAGATAACTATCTCTCTCCCATTTGGGGGCTTCCTTCTGTTCTCTTGCTCACTCTATCTCTGCCTCCCACACAATCTCAATATCGATGTGACATCACAAAATAATAGGATGTCTATGAGTATGCTTAAAAAACTACACTTAATAGTCATGACGATAAAATAATGTCAGTTTATTAAGTAATTCCTATGTGTTTGGCTGTGTGATAGAGTGTTTGCATGACGTTATCTTGCTTGTCTCCCAGACAATCCTATGGAATAGGAAATGCTGTTGCTCCCTTTACACAGAGGAAAGGAGCCGAAGTTCAGAGGTGTTACACAGAGAGAGGAGAAATGGCTGCACTGTGCCTGCTCTGAATCTCTCCCTGATCTTTGAGTTGAAATAAGTTCTCTGCCTGCCTACTGTTCACTCACGAAAGTGAAAGTGACAGTCGCTCAGTCGTGTCCAACTCTGTGACCCCGTGGAATAATAATAATGTATCTTTATTAGTCCTTGGAATTTCCCAGGCCAGAATACTGGAGTGAGTAGCCATTCCCTTTTCCAGGGGATCTTCCCAAGCCAGGGATTGAACCCAGGTCTCCCACATTGCAGGCAGATTCTTTACCAGCTGAGCCCCAAGGGAAGCCCATGAATACTGGAGTGGGTGGCCTATCCCTTCTCCTGCAGATCTTCCTGACCCAGGAATTAAACTGGGGTCTCCTGCATTGCAGGCGATTCTTTACCAACTGAGCTATCAGGGAAACACACACTAACTGATTGCCATATAACTGAGTGTTTGTATTAAAGAGCAAATCTGAGTACAGTACTCTTAAAATGCCAACTTAAAATTATTCACTTGATCCCAATTTCCCTCAAAATAAATTTCAAGTATTTTTTTTTCCCCTTTTTAATCATACTGTCTCTAACCTTCATGGTTTGGTTTCGGCGTACACCTTGGTTTCCATCTCTCTTCATGCCTACTCTGCCCTTTAAGTTGGCCTTACTCCAAGGATTGGTGTCTTTCCCTTTGTCCTATTTGCGATTTGCTTCTTTCCCTACCCTGGCTGGATTCTGCTCCCCTTCAATTCTTAATGCAGACAGCGCTACTCTGGGTGACCTTCCCGACAACACCTGCCTCCCCTGCTTGTCCTCTCGTGGTGTTCCTACAGCTCCCTGAGCTTGCCTGCATCTTTCTTTGCCTACTGACTTTTCCTCTCATTCACTAGATGAAAAGACCCTCAAAAGCAGGGGCAGCTGCTCCAATGCTGCGTTCCCAACCACGCAGTGCCTGGCACCATGTAACAGTCAAACAGTCGAGGCACAGCTGAACTAAATCCTTGAGAAAACCTTAAAGAGTTAATACATGTTAGTACTTATCACTTCAAAATCATGCATGAGTAAAAATTCCTGTCTCCTTTTAAGTAAGGGAACAGTGGTTGGTTTGGTTTAGGGACAGCATGAGAATAAAATCTGGCAAAGAGCTGGGTTAATTTGGTCAGAACTGTTGGGAAGCAGAAGTTTTTCTTTATTAAGAACACTGAGCTGGGCAAACATAATCTGGGTCTATGGATGGTCTCCAAGTGAATAAACATGGTTTTAGATAGATACATAGACAGTTAGATAGGTATAGATATAGGTATATTGCTTAAATCCATTCAAGTTCAGTTTCCATAACTTCTTACTAAAATAAACTGAATACCTTGCCTTAGTTTATATTCTCATGAAAAAGTGAAAGTGAAAGCCACTCAGTTGTGTTCGACTCTTTGCGACTCCGTGGACTATATAGTCCATGGAATTCTCCAGGCCAGAATACTATAGTCAGTTGATTTATCTTCTTCTCTAATGTAAAACCCAAACTTGCTTCTTACAGCATCCTTCAGACTACACCACTGTTGTTTAATTCCATGACTCTTTCCCTGGCACATTCTATGTTTAAAGTTAGTTCTGGTGTTTTCTTTATCTTTGTAGACTGGTTGTATAACACACTCTTGAAACACAGTAAATGCTCAGAAAGTGTCCATAGAATGAATGGGTAAGCATATACACTTAGGTGGTTTCCTTTTTATTAAGTAGTATAAGTATCTGTGAAGGGTCAGATAGTCACTATTTCTTACTGGCAGACCGTACCATTTCTGTCATAATTATTCTGTGTTATAGAGCAAAAGTAGCCATCAGTCAGTTCAGCTCAGTTGCTCAGTCGTGTCTGACTCTTCACGACCCCATGGACTGCAGCATGCCAGGCTTCCAGGTCCATCATCAACTCACAGAGCTTACTCAAATTCATGTCTATCAAGTCAGTGATGCCATCCAACCATCTCATCCTCTGTCACCCCCTTCTCCTCTTGCCTTAGAAGCAGCCATTGACAATGCAAAAACAAATCAGCATGGCTATGTCCTCAGAATATTTCATGTACAAAATCAGGAGGCAGGCTAGGTTTGCCCTTGGGCCTTAGCTTGCCCACTGTTGCCTTAAAGAAGAGAGATCATAGTTTTTGAACAGAGTATAGTTAGATATTGAAAAAGGGGTTGGTGCATGAAATAGAAGGGAAAGGTACATAAATTTTAGAAGACTCATATTGAAGTCAACCTTTTCCATGTTACGAAAACTGATTTATAATGCCTTTGATATATCATTTCTTGTCATGTGTTCTGATAGCTCTATTGTATTTTATTAAAATCTATCTAGTCACATAATCAATAAGGACTGATGGAAAACCTAATCATACTCTCCTATTTAAAGAAATTTCAAATAAGATGCTCAAATTTAATGTTGAATATGACCTCTGTTAGTACAAAATGCACTCTATTGCAACAAGCTGGTGGATCTATAAGTTTAATTTTGACAAATACAGAGCTTCTTTTATTTTCCCTTAGTTATCAACAGAACACCATTTTTCAGACAATTTTACTCTTTAAACTACCTGTTTCCAAAAGCCTAAACCAAATGAGAGTTCTCTAACCTAAAATCAAGCTAATGGTATCATACTTATAATGACTCCACTTTGCAGGACCAGCTGTTGTAGTTTTCCACTTTTTTGAAATCATTCAGTTGTAGAATATTTGATGACTTCCAATTGTGAGTTTCCTCTAAGCACTGTTCCAGCACAGTCAGAAACAGTGGGCTTGGACAAAGATGGCAGCACCCGAATCAGAAGAGCATACATGAGAAAACATATGGAAATCATTTAATTATTTGGAGGTCATCTTTTGGACAGTGTCTACTGGGCCCAGCTGGAGCTTAATGCAAAAGTCCCAGAGTTCCAGCAGTATCCTCCATTCCCTTCTGTGCATTTCACCAAAAAGCCACACAAATCTGCATTCCAATCAGTTTAAGCTTTGACTAGATTTACCCAAACCAACAAAAACACTTTTATGCAGATATGATACAGTATTGCCACAACTGCAGACTATTGTTCTGTGCTTTTTTTTAAAATGCCAACTTACACATATGGTGCTTTTGGTTTTGCTTCATTTCTATTTATTCAACTTGTGAAATACACAATGGAATTTTGGATGCCTTGGTTTTACAAAAATATCACCATATTCTAATGGCCTCTTATATGAACAGTGTGTAACCTGCTTTTGTTTTTTAAATTTTAGAGAGACTTGGCATCCGTGCATAAAAGCACTTTAAGGGCTACTTTGGTACATATATAGATATAGCCTTTTGAAAAAGTGAGAGTTGCAAAACATGGCAGTTTAAACCCACAAATGTAAACCACTTTAATGTGGTTCCAAATTAAATGCCCTTCCCTTATAGGCCAAATACATGCTGCTGCTGCTGCTAAGTCGCTTCAGTCGTGTCCGACTCTGTGCGACCCCAGAGACGGCAGCCCACCAGGCTCCCCCATCCCTGGGATTCTCCAGGCAAGAACACTGGAGTGGGTTGCCATTGCCTTCTCCAATGCATGAAAGTGAAAAGTGAAAGTGAAGTCACTCAGTTGTGCCTGACTTGGCAACCCCATGGACTGCAGCCTATCAGGCTCCTCCACCCATGAGATTTTCCAGGCAAGAGTACTGGAGTGGGTTGCCATTGCCTTCTCCAGGCCAAATACATACCCCTGAATTAATCAGGGTTCTCCAGAGAATAGAAACAATAGGTTATAATTATATAAACACACATATGTGCATATTGCGCATATAGATCTACATTTATGTAAAGTATAATATGCTGTCATATAATATGAGTACACATGCTATGCATACAAGTGCGTAGATAATTGTATATGCTCACATATTATACACACACACCTCTACATATTTTATGTAATAAAATAAGCATATGTACTTATATATTCTTACCATATACATATAGTTATGATGAATGTACACATGTGTAAAAATGATTAAAAATTGGTTTATATAATTGTGGAGGCTGACAAATCTGAAATCTGTAAGTGAGTCAGGCCTACACACAGGAAATTCAGATCTAGTCTCAAGGGAGAATCTCTTCTTTTCCAGGAAACTTCAGATCTTTGATTTTCAGAAGTTTCAACTAATTAGATGACACCCTGATGACTATGGGGGTGAAAAATCTACCTGCATAGCAGGAAACAGAGGAAATGCAAGTTCGACTCCTGGGTCAGGGAGATCACTTAGAGGAGGAAATGGCAACCCACTCCAGTTTTCTTGCCTGGAGAATCCCATGGACAGAGGAGCCTGGAGCCTGGATTACAAAGTGTTGGACACAACTGAGCGACTAAGCACACAAGCACATTAGCAAGGATAGTCTTTTTCTAAAGTAAATGGGTTGTAGATATTAACTGCATATACTGAATACCTTCGCAACAACCGCTAGATTAACGTTTTTTAAATAACTGTGTATTACAGCCTAAACAAGTTGAAACATAAAACTAACCACCATACCTTCCAAAAGCAATAAGATAGATAGATAAGAAAATTCCTTGACATACATAGTATTAAAAAAAAATAGAGGGGCAAAATATATTAGTTGGAGGTATAGACTTTGGCAGTCATCAAATTGAGGTCAAAACTCTAGTTTTGCCACTTATTAGCTATATAATTGTGGGAATTAGTTCTAAAGTTCTCCCCTCCACTATGAACCCCTCCTTTGAGTCTTCATATACCTGCATAGTCTGCCTCTTTGCTTCTTCACTTGTCTGGTGATGCCCCACATTATTTTGACCAAACATGACAAGAATAACAATATTATTTCTAGGGCTGGTTTATAAAAAGACTTACAGCTTCCACCTGGTTCTTCTGGATCATTTATTCACGTTTCAGAATTCTGACTAACCTGAGACAGTCATGCTGCAAGGAGAGCCAAGCTAGCCAGGTGGAGATGCCACCTGTCAAGTCAGAAGCCCAGCTAGTGGGCAGGTGTCACTTTCCTACTAACTGATACACCAGACAAACAAATGAAGAAGCTGTCTTGGACACTGGATAATTTCAGGACCAGCCCCGTTGGACCACGGTCACCTCTAAGCAGAACCTCCAAGTAGAACTACACAACTGAGACCATTCAATTCACAAAAACTTGGGACGTAAAAATAAACTACTGTTTTAAGCTTCTTAACTTTGTAGTGGTTTGTGGAGCACGAATAGAAAACTCTCAAACTAAACAATGACCTTGGCAGAAAGATCAAAGCCAGACTGTGATCAGTACAATACTGGAATAAGGACTAGGATGTCAAGGATATGACTCTCTTAAGACCTGAGAAAGATTTAAGCCAGCGCCTTGCAGACTCTGTCAACTAGGAAAAAAAAGGACTCCAAAGAATCTTATGGGCAGCTTATCACAGCTCCCAGACTCTCAGCTGTTAGCCTCTTCTAAAGGAAATCAACCCTGAATATTCATTGGGAATACTGATGCTGAAGCTGCAATAATTTGACCACCTCATGCAAAGAAGCAATTCATTGGAAAAGACCCTGATGCTTGGAAAGACTGAAGGCAGGAGGAGAAGGGGATGACAAAAGGTGAGATGGTTGGATGGCATCATCAACTCAATGGACATGAGATTGAGCAAACTCCGGGAAATGGTGAAGGACAGGGAAGCCTGGCCTACTATAGTCCATAGGGTTTTAAAGTGTCGAACATGACAGTGACTGAACAACAACACCAAAAGTCTCTCAGCTCAAATAGCAAAGAACCTTCACTACAGAAATTTTGGCATATGGCTTTGGTACAACAGGATGGATCACGGTAAGTTTTATAGGTAACCCACAAAGGCATGTGTGTGTTAGGAAAGAAATATATCAGTGCAAGCAATATTAGCTTGCTATGGCAACATAGGCAGCTTATTAAAAAGCAAAGACAATTACTTTGCCAACAAAGGTCTGTCTAGTCAAAGCTATGATTTTTCCATTAGTCATGTATGGAAGCAAGAGTTGAACCATAAACAAGGCTGAGTGCCAAAGAATTAATACTTTTGAACTATGGTTTTGGAGAAGACTCTTGAGAGTCCTTTCGACTGCAAGGAGACCCAACCAGTCCATCCTAAAGGAAATCAGTCCTGGGTGTTCTTTGGAAGGACTGATGTTGAAGCTGAAACTCCAATACTTTGGCCACCTGATGGGGAGAGCTGACTCGTTTGAAAAGACCCTGATGCTGGGAAAGATTGAGGGCAGTAGGAGAAGGGGAAGACAGTATGAGATGGTTGGATGGTATCACCGACTCATTGGACATGAATTTGAGCAGGCCGCAGGAGTTGGTGATGGACAGGGAAGCCTGGTGCGCACAGTTCATGGAGCTACAAATAGTCAGACGGGCCTGAGTAACTGAACTAAACTGAACTGAAAATGAAAAGAGACCTTTAAATCCTTAACCTTCTATTAGAAAATTTCATCATTGGAAACTCATGATAATTTTCATTAAAAGGAAACATGATTCAGAGATCAGATATAAGAGACATGGAGAATTGTTCATGGCATGTTGATTGAGCTCCAACTATTGGCTTAGGTCTATCTTTATTTTAGAACTGCTACAGATCATTGGCTGCAATGTGCATTCCATTTCCTCCCTTTTGCATAGAAGAATCTATAGCGGTTTTTCTGTCCCTGATTTGCAGTGGTGACTCTGTTTTAGAGGAGACAAAAGGGACAATTTTTCCCTTACTTCCTGCTTCAGAGTTCTCTGCATTGACAGAAGCTTCCCCTGTGTATGTGTGGTGGTTGTTGTTGCTTTTCCCTCCTCTGAACCTGATTAAGATGATGTGATCTTGATCTTGAAACCTGCTTGGGTAAAACTTTGAGGATGTCGGAATGGAGTGAGTACTTTTGTTCATGAGAAGAATGGGAGCAGTCTGTGGTCAGAGAGTGGAATACATTGGATTGTAAATTGTTATACTATTTTTATTCAGTCAGTTAAGTCACTCAGTCATGTCTGACTCTGCAACCCCATGGGCTGCAGCCTGCCAGGCTTCCCTGTCCATCACCAACTCCCAGAGTTTACTCCAACTCATGTTTGAGTCAGTGATGCCATTCAACCATCTCATCCTCTTTGTCCCTTTCTCCTTCTGCCTTCAATCTTTCCCAGCATCGGGATCTTTGCTAATGAGTCAGCTGTTCACATCAGGGGGCCAAAGAATTGGAGTTTCAGTTTTAGCATCAGTCCTTCCAATGAATATTCGGGACTGATTTCCTTTAGGATGGACTGATTGGATCTCCTTGCAGTCCAAGGGACTCTCAAGAGTCTTCTCTAACACCACAGTTCAAAAGCATCAATTCTTCAGCACTCAGCTTTCTTTATAGTCCAACCCTCACATCCATACATGACCACTGGAAGAACCATAGCTTTGACTAGATAGACCTTTGTTGGCAAAGTAATATCTCTGCTTTTTAATATGCTATCTAGATTGGTCATAGATTTTCTTTCAAGGAGCAAGCGTCTTTTAATTTCACAGCTGCAGTCACCATCTGCAGTGATTTTGGAGACCCCCCAAGATGGATGTGAGAGTTGAACGTTAAAGAAAGTTGAGCACTGAAGAATTGATGCTTTTGAACTGTGGTGTTGGAGAAGACTTTTGAGAGCCCCTTGGACTGCAAGGAGATCCAACCAGTCCATCCTAAACAAAATCAGTCCTGGGTGTTCATTGGAAGGACTGATGTTGAAGCTGAAACTCTAATACTTTGGCCACCTGATGCAAAGAGCTGATTAATTTGAAAAGATCCTGATGCTGGGAAAGATTGAGGGCAGGAGGAGAAGGGGACAACAGAGGATGAGACGGTTGGATGGCATCACCGACTCAATGGACATGAGTTTGGCTGGACTCCGGGAGTTGTGATGGACAGGAAGGCCTGGCATGCTGCAGCTCATGTGGTAGCAAAGAGTTGGACATGACTGAGCTACTGAACTGAACTGAAAATAAAGTCTGTCATTATTTCCACTGTTTTCCCCATTTATTTGCCATGAACTGATGGGACCAGATGCCAAGATCTCATTTTCCTAAATGTTGAGGTTTTAAGTCAACTTTTTCTCTTCTCTTTCCCTTTCAAGAGGCTCTTAATTCTTCACTTTCTGCCATAAGGATGGTGCCATTTACATATCTGAGGTTACTGATATTTCTCCTGGCAATCTTGATTTCAGCTTATGCTTCATCCAGCCTAGCATTTCACATGATGTATTTTGCATATAAGTTAAATAGGCAGGGTGACAATACATAGCCTTGACAGATTCCTTTTCCTATTTAGAACCAGTCTGTTGTTCCATGTCCAGTTCTAACTGTTGCTTCCTGACCTGCATACAGGTTTCTCAAGAGGCAGGACAGGTGGTCTGGTATTCCCATCACTTTCAGAATTTTCCACAGTTTGTTGTGATCCACACAGTTAAAGGCTTTGGCACAGTCAATAAAACAGAAGTAGATGTTTACTGGAACTCTCTTGTTTCTTCAGTGATCCAACAGATACTGGCAATTTGATCTCTGGTTCCTCTGCCTTTTCTAAATCCAGCTTGAATATCTGGAATTTCATGGTTCATGTACTGTTGAAGCCTGCCTTGGAGAATTTTGAGCATTACTTTGTTAGGTTGTGAGATGAGTGCAATTGTGCAGTAGTTTGAATGTCCTTTGGCATTACCTTTCTTTTGGATTGGAATGAAAACTGACCTTTTCCAATTTGCAGCCACTGCTGAGTTTTGCAAAGTTGCTGACATATTGAGTGCAGCACTTTCACAGCATCATCTTTTAGGGTTTGAAATAGCTCAACTGGAATTCCATCACCTCCACTACCTTTGTTCCTAGTGATGCTTCTTAAGGCCCACTTGACTTTGCATTCCAGGAAATCTGGAAATATTATTTCTGATATTTTTCTTAGCCCCTTACATAAAGAGGTCGAACTTGTTTTCTCTTGTATAATATGGATGAGCCTTGCTGTTGTTTCAGCAACAAATGGCAGTGGATTGACAATTGCCAGTTTTAGGTCTAAGCCGATTGCTTTCATGTGACCAGTCACATAACCACTAGGTTGTTGTTGTTTATCACTAACATAAGAAAGCGTAGAAAGAGACATTCCAGGTCTTCAGTATCCCATAGGTCAGTGCCTATGTGTGTGCTAAATCACTTTAGCCATGTCCAACTCTTTGCGACTATGGACTCTAGCCCACTAGGCTTCTTTGTTCATGAAATTCTACAGACAAGAATACTGGAGTAGGTTGTCACTCACTTCTCTAGGGAATCTTCCCAACCCAGGGATCTATTAGAGCCATCCAGATTAGTCCCCTAAACCACAGAATGTGAAAAATAATAAGTTGTTTGTTAATATGTTTCCAATCACTAAACTTTGGAGTATTGTTGTGCTATAATGGTGAGTAGTATTCCATTGTATCACTTTCTTAAAAAGCCAACTTTCCCTGTAAAAATTAAAACCAACATCAAAATTCAACTCTTTGGCCTAAAGAGTCCATTTTTTAAAAAAAATTATTTATTTATTTATTTATTTTATTTTACAATACTGTATTGATTTTGCCATACATCAACATGAATCTGCCATGGGTGTACATAAGTTCCCACTCTTGAACCCCCCTTCCACCTCCCTCCCCTTAAAAAAATTCTGATTTTACTTTGAGAAACGGTAAAGCAGAAAGAGTATTAGATGAAATCGAGGCATCTAGGCTTTAATAATGTCATAGTTCTGTGAAAATCTATCTGATAACTTTAAACAAAATTAACATTAATTTCATTTTTTACATAAAATGATAAATTTGGTCTTGGTTTAAATCTCTTCTAAATATCACATTTTATGGCTAAGATTTTAATCACCTAGAGCAGAATTTCTCAAAGAGATATGAAAAATTCTTCCTTTTGAAGTAATGTCTTTCTTGTTTCAGCCCTCTTCTCTAGCCATTAAACTATCTTTTGCTCCTCCCCCATCATTAAGAAATAAACCGGCTCACCCGTTACATACACATACATTCCCAAACTTCCTCAGGGATCACTAGCATCTGAATCGAGAATCTCTTCAATTTTTACAAAATTAAATTTTGGGGAATTTTTTATGTATTGTATTGAATCTGTAAATCAGGATATGAAGAATGATTGTCTAAACAATGTTAACTTTTCTAATCTTAAATCAATACATGTCTTTCCATATATTTTTGTCCCTTTAATTTTATATGCAATGTTCTATAACATTCAAAATAGAAGTTAAGCAGGTTTTGATGAATATAATCCCAAGCATTTTATGTTTCTGCTGATGTGAATGTTTTACTCATTTTCCTCATTGTTTTTGGCTACTATATGGGAATAAATATGAACTTTGACTAGTAATAGTGTGCAGCTCTATGGTGCTAAATCCATCTATTATTTCCATTTTCCTCTTTTGGAAAGTCCCTAAAGTTTTACTTTCACCAATTTTGTTGTTTTCAAGTAAAAGCTGTCTGATTTTGTCCTTTCTAATCTGAATACATTTTATTTCTTTCTTGCCTTATTCCAGTATCCAGGAATGCCATTCAAATGGTGAGTAAAGACAGTAAGATGCATGGGCTTCCCAGGTGGCTCAGTGGTAAAGAATCTGCCTGATAAAGCAAGAGAAGCAGGAGGCTCCATTTTGATCACTGGTCAGGAAGATCCCCTGTAGGAAGAAATAGCAATGCATTCCACTATTCTTGCTGGGAATATCCCATGGACAGAGGAGAATTGTGGGCTACAGTTCATTGAGTCACAGAGTCAGACACAACTGAGTACCAGCACCACCAGTGATAAACCGCTTTGCTCTCCTCTCCAACATAGGGAGGAAACATTTAGTATTTCATTATTAATATGATGTGAAGTTTTATAGACATGCATTATTTGAGAAAAATTTCCTCCCTTCCTATGTTGCCAATAATTTTTTATTGAGAATAACTATTGGATTTTGAAATGCATTTCTTAAATATGTGATTTTATTATGTTTGTTTCTATTAATTTGGTGAATTATGTTGATTGATTTTTTAAAAATTTTATTTTATTATTTATTACTATTATTACTATTTTACTTTACAATATTGTATTGGTTTTGCCATACATCAACATGAATCCACCACGGGTGTACATGTGTTCCCAATCCTGAACCCCCTTCCCGCCTCCTTCCCCATACCATCCCTCTGGGTCATCCCAGTGCACCAGCCCCAAGCATCCTGTATCCTGCATCGAACCTAGACTGGCGATTCGTTTCTTATATGATATTATACATTTTTCAATGCCATTCTCCAAATGTCTAATCAAGTGAGATAAACTCTACTTGGTTATAACCTATTATGGTGTTTTGTTGTTGGATTTGATTTGCTAATATTTTAAAATATTTCGAAGTCTATGTTTATGAGGAAATATTTGATTATAACTTTTTCTTATAATGTCTTATAAAGATTTGATATGAGTTGCTGGTAGCTCAGCTGGTTAATAATCTGACTGCAGTGCAGGAGATCCTGGTTCAATTCCTTGGTCTGGAAGATCCTCTGAAGAAGGGATAGACCTCCCACTCCAGTATTCTTGGGCTTCCCTCATGGTTCAGAAGGTAAAAAATCCGCCTTCAATGCAGGAGACCTGAGTTTGATCCCTGGGTTGCGAAAATCCCTTGGAGGAGGGCATGGCAACCCACTCCAGTACTCTTTCCTGGAGAATTCCCATGGTAGAGGAGCCTGGCAGGCTATAGTTCACACAGTCTCAAATAGTCAGACAGGATTGAGCGACTAAGTGCAAAGCAGCACATGCGTGGTTCTGGCTCAACAAGAAAGCTGGCAAATGGTCCCTTTCTATTTTCTGAAAGAGTTCAACGCTTTTACGGTGTTTCTTTTTAAAATGTTTAATAGGTTTCACCATATGTGAATGAAACTAAAGTGCCTGATATTTTTAAAGATAGTTTATAGCAAATTTAAATTTTTAATAAATATTTGACTTTTAGATGTGCTTTTACCAGTTTTTGTGAGTTGTGTTTTCAGAGATATTTTCCTGTTTCATTTAAATTGTGGAAATTATTGGCATAAACATTTATAATGTTATCTATTTCATACTTTAATTCATTCTCAATACTGATATTTTGTGCTTTCTCTATTTCTTGGCTATATTTATTGTTATTATTATATGGCATTATTATTATGCATCATCTTGTTATTAAATATATTTATACATAATGTATTGTTATAGATCACTTTCCATATTAAACATAAATAAATTTTATCTACAGTTATGTAAGTATAAAATAGTTTGTTGAACATTATATTAACTGGATTATTATTAACCTTTTCAGAGCAGAAGCAATGTGGCTTTATTACTTTACATTATTTTCTACTTCATTTTCCTACTTATTTTCATTTCCTTCATTCTGGATTTTTCTTTTTTTGGATATTTTTATTTTGGATTTTTCATTCTTTTCTACCATCTCAAGGGAAAAAAACTTGTTAATTTTTAAATATCTTCTTTCTTAACTGTTTTAAAATTTTTTATCTTTAACCATTGATTATATCAAAGGTCAATAAACTTTTTCTGTAAATATTCATACCGTAAGTATTTTAACATTTGTAAGCCATATAATCTGTGTCACCATTACTCAACTCTGCTGTTGCAATACAAAAATAGCCATAGACAATGTATCCATAAATAATGTGGGTTGTTTCTAATAAAACTTTATTTACAAAAAAAGAGCTGACAGGACTTTGGGCTATACTTTGTGTCTTTATATGCATCTCACAAATGTAATCATTATCATGTATAATTTCTTTTGATTTTTTGAATATGGGCTAATTATAACTGGTTATTTAATTATAAATATATTACTTTTCTGTATCTCATGTATACTTATTTCTAATTTAATTTTTTCTGTGATAGGAGAGTACAGTACAAACTTTTAATCTTTTGAAGTATACTGAGATTGTTTTTCTTATGCAGGTACACATGACCTATTTTGGTCAACATTCCATGCAGTTTGAAAAGGATATATGTTCTACAACTGTTGGATTAAATATTTTATATGTTATTCAGATTCAAAGATGTAATTTTAAACTCTATGCATGTGCTTTGGTTTGGGTGATCTCAATTCCTAGCGTTTAAATCTCCGACTATTATTGTGGATTTATCTCTCTTTTTTACTGTCAGCTCTGTTATAGGAATTTTGATGTATATACATTTTGAGTTTTTAGGTTTTCCTAAATCTGCTTTCTAGTGATTGAAAAAAAAAAATGACATGTTTGGATTTTCTTATGAAAATGCAGCCAAATAACATTTTAGTGACAACTTTCCTATCATCCAGGAACTATAAAATAGAGCTACAGCAAATGAAGGGCCATGGACTGATGCCATACATATCATTTTATCATCTTCAGATCATTCTGTGAACTCACTATTCTGGGTGCATTTCTGTGCTTAGTATCAGCATCTCTCAGCTCAACCATCAACACCTATATACTGACGGTAAAAGAGTAAGTTCTTTTCAAGTGTCCCATAGTCTGAGGAGGACCCCATGTCAGGAACCTATCTTTTTTGATGTGTGTGATTGAATTTGTATTTAAAGTAATATATCTACTCTTAAGTGACAATATATTAGAACATCGGCTTTCACAAAGCCATAAAAGAGAAAGGAAAATTCACATGATTTGGAGGAGAGACAATATATCTAATTTAGATGAAAACTGAACTGGGATTAAAGACAAACAGGTGAAGGAAGGAAGAGCAGTTCAGGAACCCTGGAGAGAATTTGATACTGAAACCTAACTCGGGAGCTAAACTTTGTATGCTTGCCATGTGACTAAGCTCAAGCCCCAAACCGATGTTACATCTTCTCCAGAATGGCTCTGTGTGTGAAGGTCCAAAGAGATTGACCTTGTCAGCGCTCTTTGGAAGCAGAGTCTAGGCCCACTCGAGCTTACCTGTGAACGCAGTGATTTATTGCAGGATGTCAGTATGGAGCCATTGAGAATCTGAGGCTAAATACTAGGGCATAACTAGGTCTCATGACAAATGGGGTCAAGAAAAGTTTTGACATCAAGACCCACACTAGTGGTAGAATCCTTGAGGGACATTCTAATCTGAAGAGTCTATTGGAGAATTCAGATATGCCTGATCTACATATTGCAGGCCCATTAGAAGTGGGCAAAGTGTTAATGTGAAGCATATTTGAATCCATATGCCTGTAGTGAACTGTAGTTTGAAAATAATCTCATACTTAATGAATTATGCTCTGCTGTGTGGAGAAATGGACATCCTTGGGGAATCTAGAATTTAGTACTTTTTCAAGCCAATATTTTAAAAAATTGCTATCCAAAGTCACTGCAGATGGTGTCTGCAGCAATGGAATTAAAAGATGCTTGCTCCTTGGAAGGAAAGCTATGACCAACCTAGACAGCATATTAAAAAGAAGAGACATTACTTTGTCGACAAAGATCTATTTAGTCAAAGGTATGGTTTTTTCAGTAGTCATGTATACATGTGAGAGTTGGACCGTAAAGAAGGCTGACCATCAAAGAATTGATGCTTTTGAACTGTGTTGTTGGAGAAGACTCTTGAGAGTCCCCTGGACTGCAAGCAGATCCAACCAGTCCATCCTAAAGGAAATCAATTCAATATTCATTGGAAGGACTGGTGATGAAGCTGAAGCTCCAGTAATTTGGCCACCTGATACAAAGAGCTGACTTATTAGAAAAGACCCTGATGCTGGGAAAGATTGAAAGCAGGAGAAGGGGATGACAGAGGATGAGATGGCTGGATGTCATCACCAACTCAATGGACATGAGTTTGAGCAAACTCTGGGAGTTAGTGATGGACAGGGAGGCCTGGCATGCTGCAGTCCATGGGTTCTCAAAGAGTCAGACATGATAGAGCAACTGAACAATGACAACATCTATTTAGTGGAAGTGGGGCTAGGGACCCTTGAAGAGAGTTATGAAATTCCTACCTGAAGCTGTTATTGTCTTCTTCAAGCAGAGAAATAGGGACAATTTACAATTCAATGAGAATTTAACAAGTCAAGTTTAATCTGAGTTAACAGGCAACCTATTTTTATTTCAGTCTTGTTTTAGTGTCCTTTGTAGGCCGGCGTTCTGATCAACTGTCTGGCATGTCTCTTTAATCTAGCTTCCTAAATATGTACCACTTTTTGTTTGTGCTTATACTACTGTGACTTCTTTTTTATTTTTATTTTTTTAACATTTTGAAGTATCAGTAATTTAAAAAAGCTTTAGTCATTTCACAAACATTGACAGTACATTAACTATATTGTAGATCTCTAAAAAAATCATGGACATCTAAAAAGAGTCCTCATCATAAAAAAATTGAAAACTACTGTATTGAATTGTAAAGCTACCAGCTGCAAAAACAAAAGCTGTTTTTATTTTACTTTATTTATAAGCTCAATATCATTTATAAATGCAGAGTGTCCTTTTTCATTCAGAGATTGCTCTTTCATTTTATTCATTTACCCAAATACCCACTTTCTCTATTACAGAAATTGATTCTCATTTGATGTTGCTTTTTCCTCCTACCCTCACTCATCTCCCACTGAATAAACTAAATGAATTTTAGTCATCTGTAGAAACGTCAGAATTTACATCATCATCTATCTATTTTTCTCTCTCAAAATAAACTTGAATCTGTGGTATTGTAAGCCTTTCAGCTTAAATAATTTTGAAAATTTTCATAGCGTTTTCCAGATTTTTTTTTTTTTTCCTGAATGGAAACTTTGTTAAAGCATAATCTGTCTGGACCTCAAAAAACATTTGGTTGGTAGTTTTTCCTCTTCTCTTTGCTCCAAATTAAAGTTGAATTCTATGTCATCTCTGATTGGAAAGATTTTTCACCCTTCTTATCCTTCCTAAATGGGCCACACTACATTTTAAAGGCAATAACATATTTATGTAAAATGTACATGGCGATAACCAATGGACTTAATACTATTAAATATTTATCAGTACAATAGTACAATTTTGACTGTGAAATAAATATTAAGTCCTGTAAACTTACTAGTTTTCTTGTAAAGGGGGAAAGATCCTCTTCAAGCTTTTGCAGCCCAAAGTTATGAACTTAAGAAATAAATAGTTCATAGTGTGCCAAAACTGAATTTTGGAGTGACTGACAACATCCTATACAGCACAAAGAGAAGTCGACTATGGTTTGTACAAGTGTGTTTTGCTCAATGTACATAAATAGTAGGAAGTTGGTATTTCTAAATTAACCTTTGTTTTCAACTAACTACAGACAAAGAAGTATAATGCAGGGCAAAGAAGCCGAAGGATATAAGGAAAGAGACCTTGAGCTGATATATCCTCAGAAGGAGGAATTGTTGATTTAAATTTGAGGAGATTAAACCCAATGTTGGCCTCCCTGGTGGCTCGGAGGTAAAGAATCGGCCTGCAATGAAAAAGACCCAGGCTCAATCCCTGCTCAGCAAGATCCCCTGGAGGAGGGCATGACCACCCACTCTAGCATTCTTGCCTAGAGAAACCCATGGACAGAGAAGCCTGGCAGGCTGCAGTCAATGAGGTGGCTGCATACAGCTGGACATGACTGAAGCAACTAGGCAGCAATAGCAGACCCAATGTAGTAAATTTTTGTACTATCACTGATATAAAACATTTACTACTTCTTGGGAAGGAGATCAAACCAGTCAGTTCTAAAGGAAATTGACCCTGAATATTTGTTGGAGGGACTATTGGTGAAACTGAAGCTCCAATATTTTGGCCACCTGATGAAAGAGCTGACTTATTGGGAAAGACCCTGCTGCTGGGAGAGATTAAAGACAAAAGGAGAAGGGAGAGGCAGAGGATAAGATGGTTAGATAGCATCACTAACTCAATGAACATGACTTTGAGCCAACTATGGGAGATAGTGGAGGACAGAGGAACCTCGCATGCTACAGTCCATGGGGTCACAAAGAGATGGACCCAATTTAGCAACTGAACAACACTAACAACAAAACTTTAAATAGGTAGATAGTGGTTTTAAGATACTAAAGAGTAAATAAAATTATTCTTTATGACAACACTTGGACACCAATGATATTACTTCAGTAAAAGGTATCTTTGGACAGCTACTTATATTTGAGCAAGTTATCCTCCATTGGGTAATTGTTTTCAGTTTTTAGTTGAATTGGAAATACTATATCAATATATTCTATGATACCTATACTGACCAATTCAATCACAAAACACTAAGTTCATAGTATGTTTTCATATTTCAAAATATTCTAGAATACATAACAAACAATATATATAAATCTCAACTGGCCTATTGACCTTCTAAAGCAATAAATTACCTATTAATATATATTAATATATACCTATTAATATATATTAATATATATGTAGTTAGCAATTAAACACCATTATGTATTTCATCCTAGAAATAGTTATATATTTAAGATATAAGAAACAAATATCTTGCTCTAACAATGTTAATTATGAAAATAAAGGTAACATTTATAACAAAGCATCACTCACAAACACTTCTCATCTTTCCACTTGATTCATTGATACGTGGTCTAATAGAGAAAAATACGGTGTAGTAGCACCCTAATTTTACAGATGAGAAACCTATGACTCACAGGGCTCAAGTTACTTGATCAGGTTAACACAATTAACAATGTCAGAGCTCAAACTTATTACAAAATCTGAGATGTCTGTCTTCTCATACTAGGATAAAATTACCTAATATTTTTACTAGCAATTTGTAGCAGAGGCTTTCTGGAAACAAAAAATATATATAATCTTGTCCATCAGTTCAGTTCAGTTCAGTTCAGTCACTCAGTCATGTCCGACTCTTTGCGGCCCCAGGAATTGCAGCATGCCTGGCCTCCCTGTCCATCACCATCTTGCAGAGTTCACTCAGACTCACGTCCATCGACTCCGTGATGCCATCCAGCCATCTCATCCTTGGCTGTCCCCTTCTTCTCCTGCCCCCAATCCCTCCCAGCATCAGAGTCTTTTCCAATGAGTCAACTCTTCACATGAGGTGGCAAAAGTACTGGAGCTTCAGCTTTAGCATCATTCCTTCCAAAGAAATCCCAGGGTTGATCTCCTTCAGAATGGACTGGTTGGATCTCCTTGCAGTCCGAGGGACTCTCAAGAGTCTTCTCCAACACCACAGTTCAAAAGCATCAATTCTTTGGTGCTCAGCCTTCTTCACAGTCCAACTCTCACATCCATACATGACTACTGGAAAAACCATAGCCTTGACTAGAAGGACCTTAGTCAGTGAAGTAATGCCTCTGCTTTTGGATATGCTCGCTAGGTTGGTCATAACTTTTCTTCCAAGGAGTAAGCGTTTTTTAATTTCATGGCTGCAGTCACCATCTGCAGTGATTTTGGAGCCCCCAAAAATAAAGTCTGACACTGTTTCCACTGTTTCCCCATCTATTTCCCATGAAGTGATGGGACCAGATGCCATGATCTTCGTTTTCTGAATGTTGAGCTTTAAGCCAGCTTTTTCACTCTCCTCTTTCACTTTCATCAAGAGGCTTTTTAGCTCCTCTTCACTTTCTGCCATAAGGGTGGTGTCATCTGCATGTCTGAGGTTATTGATAATTCTCACGGCAATCTTGATTCCAGCTTGTGCTTCTTCCAGTCCGGTGTTTCTCATGATGTACTCTGCATAGAAGTTAAATGTGCAGGGTGACAATATACAGCCTTTATGCAGTCCTTTTCCTATTTGGAACCAGTCTGTTGTTCCATGTCCAGTTCTAACTGTAGCTTTCTGACCTGCATATAGATTTCTCAAGAGGCAGGTTAGGTGGTCTGGTATTCCCATCTCTTGAAGAATTTTCCACACTTTATTGTGATCCACATAGTCAAAGGCTTTGGCATAGTCAATAAAGCAGAAATAAATGTTTTTCTGGAACTCTTTTGCTTTTTCCATGATCCAGCGGATGTTGGCATTTTGATCTCTGGTTCCTCTGCCTTTTCTAAAACCAGCTTGAACATCAGGGAGTTCACGGTTCATGTATTGCTAAAGCCTGGCTTGGAGAATTTTGAGCATAACTTTACTAGCATGCATGGCCATAATTCCAACAGCTTTATCTGCCTTTCCAGTAACTTCCTTGCAAGATGACTTAGGTCATAAAATCAGAGGAGAGTAATCTGATTTTGAAGATGGTGTGGAACAACAACACTGACTGTTCTCAGGACTTTCCTGAACCACTGAATCAACATGTAACAAACAACATTTTTCTCAACACTATTTTTTTTTTTTCATTCTACACGTCAGGAATAAACAGCACCTTCAACTATGTGGTTACACAGCATAAAATCTGAGCATCCTTCTCCATTTCTATTGTTTCGTCTTACCCTTTATCCTTTAATCTCTTAAACCTCTTATCTGCAAAATATGGTTTCTGCTAAATCTCACCTTCCTCACAGCTCCAACCAAACTTCAGGAGACTGGTATTAAAAGTCCTCCAGAATAGAAAGTGTGAGAGACGAAGGGAGAAGAAGACAGAAACCATCATAGTATCTCCCATCACATTTGGAATTCATCACCCCATGATCCAACAAACTCCTCAGGTCTCTGAGTGCTCACTTTTAGCCCTAGCCTTCCATGGTCTGCGTCTAGTTCTCCTGGCCAATGTAATAGTCCCTAGGGAAAATTTCAACAACAGCTTGGGGAACAATTTGTGATGAGGAGGCCTTTTTAGCATCTTCATATCTCATTGCTGATATAGCAACTTTTTGGTCTGTATGCAAAGTTATCATGATATCTGTAATATGCTCTAAAATATGTCAGTCATGATACTGAGAGAGTACATACATGTCAATATATTTAAAAAATATCTCTAATGGTCAATATCATAATCCAGAATCCGTGTTGGAGGTACAGCAAACCTCATATGAAGAAGACCAAATGCAAGTCACAGAGCTATAAATTCATTCTTTATCCACATATATGATGAACATAAGAAAAAAGATTTTCATTCATTGATTTATTTGCTAATCAGTCCAATAAAACATTAGAAATTGGCTTTCATTGCAAACATCATATTTATTCAAGATATGGAGTTACTAAATGTATGTTAAAGACGTCTCATTTTGGCCTGAACATGTCATTGTAAGAATTGACTGAGGTCTTACTCCTTTACCCATGGAGAGACTACGCTCAAGCTAAATTCCTAGACTGTCTTGCTTCCAGGGTTTAACTCTGTAGGACTCTGGTCACCTAATGTCAACATATAGTATATTAATAGCTTGAATCTGGAACCTTAACTTACAAATGGCTGTGAAAAGAAGAGAGGTGAAAAGCAAAGGAGAAAAGGAAAGATATAAACATCTGAATTCAGAGTTCCAAAGAATAGCAAGAAGAGATAAGAAAGCCTTCTTCAGCGATCAATGCAAAGAAATAGAGGAAAACAACAGAATGGGAAAGACTAGAGATCTCTTCAAGAAAATTAGAGATACCAAAGGAACATTTCATGCAAAGATGGGCTCGATAAAGGACAGAAATGTTCTGGACCTAACAGAAGCAGAAGATATTAAGAAGAGGTGGAAGGAATACAAGGAAGAACTGTATAAAAAAGATCTTCACGACCCGGATAATCATGATGATGTGATCACTAACTTAGAGCCAGATATCTTGGAATGTGAAGGCAAGTGGGCCTTAGAAAGCATCACTACAAACAAAGCTAGTGGAAGTGATGGAATTCCAGTTGAGCTGTTTCAAATCCTGAAAGATGATGCTGTGAAAGTGCTGCACTCAATATGCCAGCAAATTAGAAAACTCAGCAGTGGCCACAGGACTGGATAAACTCAGTTTTCATTCCAATTCCAAAGAAAGGCAATGCCAAAGAATGCTCAAACTACCACACAATTGCACTCATCTTACAGGCTAGAAAGTAGTTCTCAAAATTCTCCAAGCCAGGCTTCAGCAATATGCAAACAGTGAACTCCCTGATGTTCAAGCTGGTTTTAGAAAAGGCAGAGGAACCAGAGATCAAATTGCAAACATCCGCTGGATCATGGAAAAAGCAAGAGAGTTCCAGAAAAACATCTATTTCTGCTTTGTTGACTATGCCAAAGCCTTTGACTGTGTGGATCACAATTAACTGTGGAAAATTCTGAAAGAGATGGGAATACCAGACCACCTAACCTGCCTCTTGAGAAATCTGTATGCAGGTGAGGAAGCAACAGTTAGAACTGGACATGGAACAACAGACTGGGTCCAAATAGGAAAAGGACTGCATCAAGGCTGTATATTGTCACCCTGCTTATTTAACTTACATGCAGAGTACATCATGAGAAACGCTGAACTGGAAGAAACACAAGCTGGAATCAAGATTGCCGTGAGAAATATCAATAACCTCAGATATGCAGATGACACCACCCTTATGGCAGAAAGTGAAGAGGAGCTAAAAAGCCTCTTGATGAAAGTGAAAGAGGAGAGTGAAAAAGCTGGCTTAAAGCTCAACATTCAGAAAACGAAGATCATGGCATCCGATCCCAGCACTTCATGGGAAATAGATGGGGAAACAGTAGAAAGAGTGTCAGATTTTATTTTGGGGGGCTCCAAAATCACTGAAGATGGTGACTGTAGTCATGAAATTAAAAGATGCTTTCTCCTTGGAAGAAAAGTTATGACCAACCTAGATAGCATATTCAAAAGCAGAGACATCACTTTGCCAACTAAGATCCGTCTAGTCAAGGCTATTGTTTTTCCTGTGGTCATGTATGGATGTGAGAGTTGGACTGTGAAGAAGGCTGAGCGCTGAAGAATTGATGCTTTTGAATTGTGGTGTTGGAGAAGACTCTTGAGAGTCCCTCAGACTGCAAGGAGATCCAACCAGTCCATTCTGAGGGAGGTCAGCCCTGGGTGTTCTTTGGAAGGAATGATGCTAAAGCTGAGCTCCAATACTTTGGCCACCTCATGCGAAGAATTGACTCATTGGAAAAGACTCTGATGCTGGGAGAGATTGGGGGCAGGAGGAAAGGGGATGACCCAGGATGAGATGGCTGGATGGCATCACGGACTCGATGGACGTGAGTCTGAGTGAACTCCAGGAGATGGTGATGGACAAGGAGGCCTGGCATGTTGCGATTCCTGGGGTCGCAAAGAGTCGGACATGACTGAGCGACTGAACCGAACTGAACTGAACTGAACCCTCCATGCAAACAGAAAGGACCTTGAGTGTGCAAGTAAGTTGTGTGTGTGTGTGTGTGTGTGTGTGTGTTTTCTGCTTACTTTTTAGTGCATGTGTAATAAATAAACGCCTGTTAATGGCAGAATGTGGTCTGGAGTGTGCTTTCTTTACAGTTTTGAAGCTCGGTTGGGAGGTGATTAGTTAACTTTACTCTGCAAAACTTCTTTGGCAGCTATTGCTAACACCTTAAAAGCCCCCAAAGTTGTGTAGGAACAGTTCTGTAGGTCATTGTACCTTTATATTTGCAGTGGGAGTGACTGAGTGTTTATAGTGATGATTCTTATAATAATATTTCTAGATGTTACAATCAGATTCAAGATTACTTTTAGTTTCTTGGGAGTATAAAAAGAAACCAGGGAAAACATACTCATTAACTAAAATCAGAGTTAAGTTGATGTTGCGATAACATTAATATTAATTTTATATTACAATTGATGAGTAATAAAATTTTACTTACTTTCTGTTCTCATTGACATACCTCATTTGAATTTTCTTCTGAAGGTATTTTTGAGATATATACTCTGCGCTTATATTTGATAAGTTTTCCATGGTAATGGTATATCCTTTTACATTCTGATCCCCCCCTCCTTTTAGGGAACTAGCAGCATAAACAGGTTTTTAAAACATAAGGTTTCAAAATTATTCTATGCCTTGTAATTCTGTCAGTATCTTTTATACTACTCTCAAGTTTTCTGCAAATTTTCTCTTAAAATTACTTGAAATCTCAGGATTGGTTTATATAGAATGCATACATCATGATACATATGTGTATATTATTTAATATATAAATATATACACAGAAATATATATATAAGCATGTTCTTTGTGTGAGTATATATATATATATGCATATAGGTATATCTAGATTTTAAGTCATCTGTGAGTGGCTAGTTATCACAATGATGATAACTACATGAAAATATAGGTAGGCTGATCAATAAAAGACATATTCTGCATACAGCATAGTCAGCAGAGAGCAAAATAATTTTATTCTAAATGGGTTTGATTTTCAATGAGGATAAAAGTTGTGGTAGTTTGATAGCACCAGGACATTACTAGTAAGGCCTGGAGAGAAAGCAGGGAATAGCTTGCTCATCTTGACAAAGGATTTGATCATATGTAATTTCATTTCATTTCATTTCATCTTATCTCTGTAGAAATAAGTCTGATGTGTCAAACAATTAGTCACAGAAGATGTGTAGACCTACTGTGCAAAGAATAATGTCTTCAGAGGATCAATTGCCTTTTAATCATTTTGGTGATCCAGAGAACAGATAACAGACATAAAGGCATTTGTTTTCAGGCTAATCACCTGAGTAATTTTCATGTACATTAGCATGCTATTAATCCACAGTGCACCAATATTTCCCTTACACATTGCCCAGGTACTGGTTGAACCATTAACTTGGTTCTTTATCTTATTTACACTGTTTGGACTACCAGACTTCTCAGACAAGTCTTAGAACAGTTGCAGGTCAGTTAGCTCCTAGTGTCAGCAAGAGAAGAAAATTTGATCTGTTGCAGTTCGTAATGTCTTTTCTGGCTAAAACACTCAAGGGGCTATCCTCTCAGTCTAGTGTTTCTTAAAGTCTCATTCTCTGTGAATTTGTATAAGCCATCTGAAGAGTTTACTAAACACAGAGATTTTGGGAGCTTCTCCAAGGTCACCAGGATCAGAATGGGAACCATGAATCTGAGTTTTAAATATATAACCTCTTTTAGTGATTCTCAATGAATGTTAAAATAGCTATATTCCAACAAGTATAAATGAGCTGCATTTTTTCTGTCTTAAGGACCCTAAATATCCCTCTACACCTTTCCAGAAGGCATGTCTAGGGCATACCTTTCTACAGTAGGGGACTCAGTTTTGCAACGTTTTGGCAAGAATCACTTCTTTTCTCACCTCTTTCTGTCCTCATAGGTTTCGACCACTGGCATCACCTTTCTTTGCCTCTCTTCTCTGCTCTCCTCTTCTCATTTTTCTCTCTTCTCTTGAATCAGTTTTCCATCCGTTCTACTATCAGAACTCTCTCTTCTCTTGAATCCATTTTCCATCTGTTCTACTATCAGATCTCTCTTCGTTTCATTCTTGGTCAGGAAGGAGAGATGTAGTCTGTACATTTTGATAGTGTAAGTTTCCAGGAGATTAGTGAAAAAGTGTGATCCATGAAGAAGAAAGTCCAGTATTTCAGGCACAGTGATTCTGTGAAATATGTATTGAGAGACCTATATTCTAGGTGATCAGGAGCTTCAGGGAGGTATTTTGGAGTCTCCAAAGAGAACTACCCTTAAACCCCCAGTTCCTGGATCCAGATATCAAAGCCAAGAGAGTAGTCAAACAGGAATCTGAAAACTGGTAATTAGGGGTGACACATTCTGGTTGTTTTAGGACCTAGGTCAACAGTTTGGGAGTGAAATGCTTTTCTCCAATCACATAATAAGATAATCCAGCTTGACAAGCTTGACTATGTAATTAGAATATTGATGTATGTAAAACATGTATCTTGTCCATGTTTTCTCACATGGCTAGGCACCGCTAACCTTCCAAAGTTTTAGCTGAATTCAGTGCCTCATGTAACCAAAACAAAAAACCATTTTACCAAGTGCTTAGTGAGAAATGATTATTTTACTGAAGATTTCTTTGATGAAAACAAGAAGGCTTATGTTTGGGAATGCATGTAAGAATTAAAGATTTTAAAATTTAAAAAATAAAAAACTAAAAAAATAAAATAAAATGTTACACAGCAAAAATCAATACAAACCCCCACTTGTCATTTCTATTGCTTCTCAAACATGTGCTTTCTCCTTCAGACCCCAATTCTTCTCCACAGTCACTTTCAGAAGAGCCTGTTTATTTTCCCTCTTAATGTTCTGGGTCTTAAAATCAGGAATCTTCATTCTGGATGTTTCTATAGTTTTGGTTTCATATTATCTAGTTTATGAATAATTTACATTTGTGTCAGTCCTTACCCACTTTAACACCCAAATCCATTAACTTTTGATTCAAAATTAACCAATCCTTTTGTTATGATGATCCCCCCTCCTTAAGAAGTCAGTGTTGCTGTTTAGTCTCTATGTCCTGTCCAGCTCTTTGAGACCCCATGGACTGCAGCATTCCAGGCTCCTCTGTCCCTGGTATTTTCCAGGCAAGAATACTAGAGTGGGTTGCTGTTTCCTTTTCCAGGGTATTTTCCTAACCCAGGAATTGAACCTGTATCCCTTGCGTGGCAAGGATAATCTTTACCACTGAGGCACCTGGGAAACCCTAAAAAATGTATAGCAAATTGCTAACATGTCCCTTTTACCACGTCACACATATGACACTTCTTATATATATTATATTAAATAGCACTATATATACTCTATTATTTTTCTTGCAGCTTAGAGAGGTTAAGGACCTTGCACAATATCAAATAGCTGGAAAATAAACTAGCTATTTGATGCAATGAAAGATCTTTAATATCCCTTGGCCTCAAGAAAAATATTAGCACTCATTTCAAAGGGAATCACAAGAATATATATATATATATATATATATATATATATATATATATATATATATATATAGTGTCTGGCCGAATTCAGGATATACAAAGTACATAAGAAATATATACTGTTATTTATTTTTCATTTTTCATATATATGACACCACAGAAGTTTACTGGAGGAGTTTTTAAAAATAGAAGTCTCAAAATGGAAAAGTGAAGCTTAAAATCTAACTCACAGCAGAACATGATACAAATATTTAGAAAGAGCTATAGGATGTTTTTGCATCTGCAGAAGATTTGACAGCACTCAAGTTTAGCTCTTTCACGTTGTTTTGCAGTACCATCCACATACCCCAAAGTCTTATCTTCCTCAGAATCTCTGCCTTCTTTGTAGTTGTACTTGGAGGCAAGAATAAGATGATCTACTCTTTCACTTGGTAAGTGTCAAAATTTACATAGGAACATAATAGTGAGCTGTCCTTGCCCTTGTTCCAGGCGTCTTGCCAGGTTGTGAGGTTGAATATTCAGTTGGGTTTGTATCTCATCATTACAGCTATGGCCTTCCAGGAAAGGCCAAAAGGGCCAGACAGAGATGAATTAATGAAGCTCTGTGGGAAGTCTAAATAGAGACAAAAGTTTTCATCTATATTTGTTTAAGAATTTTGAAGTAGAGACTACTTTCCAAATGCCATGTCTAATTTAAGAGCAGGCCTGCAGTGGTAATAGACCAATATCACCATGTCTCCACTGCCTGCTAAAGCTGATATCAGGAGGCATCATGCTGGGGAAACAATTATATCAACATAATTGGATTTTTTTTTTTTTTTTTGGTGCAGTTGTGCCTTAATTAAAGCTCATTTTACATCTTGAGGAAGGAAATGTTTTCTTAAAACTTTGGAGTATATTCAAATATCTTTCAAAAAAATAAAGCTTGAATGAGGCACACACAGGAAAACTAATGTAGATTGTGGATGCTGCTGCTGCTAAGTCGCTTCAGTCGTGTCCAACTCTGTGCGACCCCATAGAAGGTAGCCCCACCGGGCTCCCCTATCCTTGGGATTCTCCAGGCAAGAATACTGGAGTGGATTGTGGATACAGAGAATCAAATAGCAAGCTTTACATCAGATGATCCAAGTTTGAATTCCAGTCCTGTCACTTACTGCCTGTATGACCTTGGACACATGATCTCCAGCCTTTAAATCTATGGCTTTTTTTTTCCCCTCTGGAAACGCCCATGAAAAATATGTGCTTCTGAGTATCATTGTGGGAAATGATAACTTGCTCATGAAAGTATTTTGAGAAACATAGCAGTAGAATGTGCCATCCTGGGTGAGTATGGTGGTAGCAAACCTGTTCTTCATGAGTAAATGAGAACAAATGGTTTTATGTTCCTGAGAGCAGCATAAAAAATAGAATTTGAAGTGAAAAGGGGGAAGAGGAGAGCCATTGATAAAATGGCAGAAGGCTGGCCAATGAGGGTTCATGTATTTCAGGCAGTCATCATTGAACTTTTGGAACACTGAATAACAAGAACATCTAACATACAATTATTTATAACTATCCTCTGATCCTGATTCGATGCATCTCATTAAACAGAATTCCCAATGATATCTGTCCATCACATCTGTGAGTACATTAGTGTTTTATAATTGGTGGTGCCAGCGGTGGAAAGTTGAGACTTACTTGAGTTTTATCTCTCTGGTTCAACAACATGGCATCAAAAAAGGGTGCTGTTGAAGTCAGGAACTTGTTCACAGAAGGAACAATGAGAACGAATTCCACAAGAAAAATTGCAAATATTTTGAAGAGATCGAGTTTGTTGTTAGACATGGAAGAGGGGTTTAACATGAAAATCATTTGACTTGGGAGACCAATCTAATACCTGGGTTACAGACACATGGTAATCAATGTGTAGCCTGACACAGGTGTGTGTTCAATATATTTTTATTACAGTTGTTAAACTGAGGATGATAGAACAGTAATATGATGTTTTCACTATATGATATTTTACCCTTTATAATATCTTCTCATTTTTTAAAAATCTCTTGGTCTCTCAGACCTGGTTGTTTGTTACCTTCCCTCATTGCTTTTCTAAACTGTCCCCAGAATATTAGTCATTACAATTTATTCAAGCTTAGTTACACATTTGTTCTAGGAGAGATTCTCTAGAAATGAGTTTATGTCCATCTTGTATTATAACTATCTTCATGAAATCTAGTAATGTATCCAATGAATAGTTAGTATCTGCTGTAAAGAACCTGATGCTTTACTAATATACTAGTAAAGTATTTGATGCAAACAACAAATATTTGTTAAATGAATCAGTGGGTTTGATTTTCTCAATAACAGATAGGAGGGATATAGTTTCCTTTTGTGCTGTGCTGTGTTCGGTTGCATCTGACTCTTTGAGACATATGGACAGTAGCCTGCCAGGCTTCTCTGTGTATGGGATTCTCCAGGCAAGAATACTGGAGTGGGTTGCCTTGCCCTCTTCCAGGGGATATTCCCAACCCAGGAATCAAACCCATTTTCCTGGCACAGTTCTGCATTGCAGGCAGGTTCTTTACCCACTGAGCCATGGGAAGCCCAGTAACTGCGGGCAAACTGAAGATAAGAGCAACATGTCCAAAGTCACAGAGAAGTAAATGATACAGTCGTGACTAAGATCTGGGCCTTCTCCAAGGTTAGAAATCTTCTCTTTGTACTTCCTTATTCACCACAAACTTTTCCAACAGATAAAGCCAGAGGTAGCAGAATTTAAAATTTCTGCTAATTATTTTAATTTATGGGAAATTAGAAAATTCCCTCATACTATTAGTTGCTACTCTAAAAAGAGTTTGAAACTTTAATGACAGATTGTATACATTTGTTTCCCTTGGGACTGGATTTAGCCATTATTCCTCAAAATAAAATTGAATCATTTTTAGTTTGTCATATCCTTTCCAGCGAAGAAGAAATGAGTGCTTTTTGTGCTTGATGACACAAATTCATGACATTAAGAAGAATTTTAAGATTTTAAAATTCTGTCTTTACATTTTTATTCTAGATTGTTGGATGCTGATTAGCCTAGACATTGCTTTTAAATCTTTAAAAAAAAAAAAAGGAATGCAAGGGATTTCTGTGTGTTAATTTTATATACTTCAACTTTATAATATTCATTGGTTAGTTTTGGTAATTTTCTGGTGGTGTCTTTAGGTAGAGGATCCTGTCATCTGCTCACAGTGAGAGTTTTACTTCTTTTCCAATCTGAATGCCTTTCATTCCTTTTTCTTCTCTGATTGCTGTGCTAAAGCTTCCAAAATTATGTTGAATAGTAGTGGTGAGAGTGGGCACCCTTGTCTTCTTCCTGACTTTAGGGGAAATGTTTCAGTTTTCACCATTAGCCAGTGGGTTTATCATATATGGCTTTTATTATGTTGAGGTATGTTCCTTCTATGCCTGCTTTCTAGAGGATATAAATTGATGTCGATTTTTGTCAAAGATTTTCTCTGCATCTATTGAGATAATCATATAGATTGTATCTTTCAAGCTGTTAACGTGGTGTTTCACATTGGTTGATTTGTGAATGCTGAAGAATCTTTGCATCCCTCAGAGAAAGCCCAGCTGGTCATGATGTATGATCTTTTTCATATGTTGTTGGGTTTTGTTTGCCAGAATTTTGTTGAGGATTTTTGCATCTATATTCATCAGTGATATTGGCCTGTAGTTTTCTTTTTTGTGGCATCTTTGTCTGGTTTTGGAATTAGGGTGTTTGAGGCCTCATAGAATGAATTTGGCAGTTTACCTTCCTCTGCAATTTTCTAGAAGAGTTTGAGTAGAATCGGAGTTAGCTCTTCTCTAAATTTTTGGTAGAATTTACCTGTGAAGACATCTGGCCCTGGGCT
Source organism: Ovis aries (assembly GCF_016772045.2). NCBI lineage: Eukaryota > Metazoa > Chordata > Mammalia > Artiodactyla > Bovidae > Ovis > Ovis aries. The sequence continues at coordinate 95,671,631 of NC_056060.1, forward strand.
TTTGTTTATTGGAAGATTTTTTTCTTACAGTTTTGATTTCCATGCTTGTGATGGGTCTGTGAATATTTTCTGTTTCTTCCTGGTTCAGTTTTGGAAAGTTGTACTTTTCTAAGACTTTATCGATTTCTTCCAAGTTGTTCATTTTATTGGCATATAGTTGCTGACAGTAGTCTCTTATGATCCTTTGTATTTCTGTGTTGTCTGTTGTGATTTCTCCATTTTCATTTCTAATTCTGTTGATTTGATCCTTCTCCTTTTTTTTCTTGATGAATCTGGCTAATGGTTTGTCTATTTTATTTATCTTTTCATAGTCAGCTTTTAGTTTCCTGATTTTTGATATAGTCTCCTTTGTTTCTCTTTCATTTATTTCTGCCTTAATTTTTATGATTTCTTTCCTTCTACTAACCCTGGAGTTCTTCATTTCTTCTTTTTTCTAGTTGCTTTAGGTGTAAAGTTAGGTTACTTATTGATTTTTCTCCCGTTTCTTGAGGTAAGCTTGTATTGCTATGAACCTTCCCCTTAGCACTGCTTTTACTGAATCCCATAGGTTTTGGGTTGTTGTTGTTGTTTTTCATTTTATTCATTTTATGCATATTTTAATTTCTTTTCAGATTTCTCCTGTGATTTGTGGTTATTCAGAAGCGTGTTGTTTAGCTTCCATACACTAACAATGAGAAAACAGCAAGAGAAATTAAGGAAATGATTCCATTTTTTTGCAGTGAAAAGAATAAAATACTTATAAATCTACCTAAAGAAACAAAAGACCTATATATATATATATATATATATATAAAACTATAAAACACTGATAAAAAAATAAAAAATGGCAAAATAGATGGAGAAATATACGATGTACATGGATCAGAAGAATCAATATAGTGAAAATGAGTATATTACCCAAAGCAATCTATAGATTCAGTGCAATCCCTATCAAGCAACCAATGGTATTTTTCACAGAACTAGAACAAATAATTTCACAATTTTTATGGAAATACAAAAAACCTTGAATAACCAAAGTAATCTTGAGAAAGAAGAATGGAACTGGAGGAATCAATCTGCCTGACTTCAGACTATGCTATACTATACAAAGCTACAGTAAAGACAGTATGGTACTGGCACAAAGACAGAAATATATATCAATGGAACAAAATAGAAAACCCAGAGATAAATACATGCACCTATGGACACCTCATCTTTGACAAAGGAGGCAAGAATACACAATGGAGAAAAAGACAATCTCTTTAACAAGTGGTGAGGGAAAGCTGGTCAACCACTTGTAAAAGAATGACACTAGAATGCTAACACCATACACAAAAATAAACTCAAAATGGATTAAAGATTTAAATGTAAGACCAGAAACCACAAAACTCCTAGAGGAAAACATAGGCAAAAATATCTGACATAAATCACAGCAGGATCCTCTATGACCCACCTCCCAAAGTAATGTAAATAAAAGCAAAAATAAACAAATGGCACCTAATTAAACTTAAAAGCTTTTGCACAACAAAGGGAACTACAAGCAAGGTGAAATGACAGCCTTCAGAATGGGAGAAAATAATAGCAAACGAAACATCTGTCAGAGAATTAATCAAAAATATAAAAGCAGCTCATGCAGCTCAATTCCAGAAAAATAAATGACCCAATCAAAAAATGGGCCAAAGAACTAAACAGACATTTCTCCAAAGAAGACATACAGATGTCTAACAAACACATGAAAAGATGCTCAACATCACTCATTATCAGAGAAATCCAAATCAAAACCACAATGAGGTACCATTTCATGCCGGTCAGAATGGCTGCTATCAAAAAGTCTACAAACAATAAATACTGGAGAGGGTGCGGAGAAAAGGTAACCCTCCTACACTGTTTGTGGGAATGCAAAGTAGTACAGCCACTATGCAGAACAGTGTGGAGATTCCTTAAAAAACTGGAAATACAACTGCCATACGACCCAGCAATCACACTGCTAAGCATACACACCAAGGAAACCAGAATTGAAAAAGACATGTGTGCCCCAATGTTCATCACAGCACTGTTTACAATAGCCAGGACATGGAAGCAACCTAGATGTCCATCAGCAGATGAATGGATAAGAAAGCTGTGGTACATATACACAATGGAATATTACTCAGCCATTAAAAAGAATGCATTTGAACCAGTTCTAATGAGATGAATGAAACTGGAGCCTATTACACAGAGTAAAGTAAGTCAGAAAGAAGAACACCAATACAAAATATTAACACATATATATGGAATTTAGAAAGATGGTAACGATGACCTTATATGAGAGACAGCAAAAGAGACACAGATGTAAATGACAGACTTTTGGACTCTGTGAGAGAAGGTGAGGATGGGATGATTTGAGAGAATAGCATTGAAACATGTATATTAGCATAAGTGAAATAGATCACCAGTCCAGGTTTGATGTATGAGACAGGATGCACAGGGCTGGTGCACTGGGATGACCCTGAGAGATGGGATGGGGAGGAAGGTGAGGGGGGTGTTCAGATGGGGGAAACATGTACACCCATGGCAGATTCATGTCAACGTATGGCAAAAACCACTACAATATTGTCAAGTAATTAGCCTCCAATTAAAATAAATTAATTAATTTGCAAAAAAAAAAAAAGCACTTTGCCCATAGAAAACAGGTGGAGGGGTCTTGCCAGGGGCTCTTAAAAGCAAACCACTAGCCAAGTTCATGGACATTTCCCATTTACTTTCTTCTTATCTGAATTTATCATTAAACTTTGCTCAAATCTCACATGATTTCTTGAAAGACATTTCTTAATTTCACTTTTTTACAGATTAGTCATCTCCTTGGTATTCATTAAATGAATGAATTTGAAGTTGAATCCAGCTTCTATTTCCATGTAATTCAAAGAGGGTATGGTCAGCTTGTGGACATTCCTCTGATTGGTGGACATTCCTCCCAGTTGGTGGTGTTATAAAGGTTCCAACTTGCCTGGGGTCTAAGTACTTGTGGGGAATATACAGTTAACTTCTTTCACCTGGTGGGAGTTTGACTATCTACAAAACATCATTAAGGTATTATTATTTATATCCATGAGGGGGAACCAAGACTTCACACCAAGGCTATACTATGTTTCTTGATTGTTTCTTTCTTGTCTCTGCATCCTCTCTCTTCCTTAAATTAGCATCTATTTGAACCCACTCATTGGAAACCTTGGAAACTGAATGAATCCTATTTCCTGTAATCAAGAAACAGGGGATACAGGAAAGCTTTTATGCCCAGGAGTCCCACAAAGTCCTGCTTGTTATCAATTTTGGCTGTGAACTCTTAGACTCTCAGTCATGTCTGACTATTTGCAACCTCATGGACTGTGACCAGCCAGGCTCCTCTGTCTATGGGATTCTTTTGGTAAGAATATTGGAGTGGAATGTCATTTCCTCCTCTAGGGGATCTTCCTGACCCAGGGATTGAACCCATGTCTCTTAAGTGGTCTGCATTGACAGGGGGACTCTTTACCACTGTACTCTCAGCCGCAAATTACACTCTTTTTTCTGTATTAGTTTCAGAGCTTTTTGATTAAAAATGGCAGAAAAAGAAATGTAGTCATTTAAAAACACACAGATGTGTTTATTTTATATAATATTAAATCCAGAGAAACCCACTCAAGTATTGGGAGGGCTGCTTAGAGTTATTCTCATTTACTGACTTTTTTTTCTATCTTTCTGCTCAACCTATTAACTTTTCCCCACATAGTTTCATGATGGCAGCTGCCCCTCCAAATGTCCATTGTGAATTTCTTAGTGATGTCTCACATTTTCATTCATAGAGACATTAGTACATATGGTTTTGATCAGATATTTATCAAATGGATAACACTAGCTGGAAGATTGCCAGGGAAGACAGGTTTGTGATTAAGAGAAAGTCAACAGTGTCTACCCAAATGGCGATATTATAGTTCATCTCAAAACTTTGACTGTTTACTGCTACTATCAAAGATATCTAAGAATAAGAGAAAGGTTAAGTGAAGTGAAATCGCTCAGTCATGTCCGACTATTTTCGACCCCGTGGACTGTAGCCCACCAGGCTCCTCCATCCATGGGATTCTCCAGGCAAGAATACTGGAGTGGGTTGCCATTTCCTTCTCCAGGGGATCTTCCTGACCCAGGGATCGAACCCAGGTCCCCTGTATTGCAGGCAGATGCTTTAACCTCTGAGCCACCAGGGAAAGGTTAAGTAACTCTAATATATGTAATTTCTATAGTAAAACTCTTTGTTCCCAAATCTGTGAAGCTTGGGCATGGGAAGGACTTTAAAGGTCATCTAGACCAATCTTGTATTTGGTGCTGATTTTCATGAAAATGAATTTGCTCAGCTTGCTTTAGAAAATCTTCAGCAATTTCCATAAGCCAATGGCTGACTGAGGCTGGCATCAGTAGAGTACGGCTTTTGATTCACTTTAGTTCTTTCTAATGAAGCCACCTACCAAGTAAAGTGTCTCTGTGGTCAGCCTTCCCCCTGGGCTCAGATGGGAGGGAAAAAATGCACAGCAGAATACACAATAGCTTACTTATCTGGAGTTCTTTCTCCCAAGTGGCTGCTGCTGGCCTGAAATACTAACAGCCCACTGGAAAATTCTGGGGGTGAAATTAATGGTTAGAACAAGAAATGCTGTCAGGGAGATTGCCAACAAGTCCCTTTCCTAGAACATTATCCATCCTCTGAATGTGACATGGGTGGGCTGGCTAAATTGTCAGTTCATTTTGCTGGGTTAAAAAGGGAAGAATGTTAGAAAAAAGAACTGAGGAATTCTGAAGATAGCTCTCCTACAGTATGATTTGTTAAAGGAAGTTATGTTTGTATTCACAGGCTTGAATTAGCTCAGCTAGGTAGAGACACTGTAATGTTTCATTGCAGCCTAACTATATATATATATATATATATATATGCATTTATTATATCTTGATGGCTGTATCATATATATATGTCATATATGTATCATATATATATCATATCTATCATATATCATATATACAATATATCATATATATATGTACATATACTGCTTATCTGGTTTTAATAGTCTGGGAAGTGAAAATAAAAAGGGGCTTTTATTTTTGAGAGAGCAGTTCATATTTTTTGAGATATTACATAAAATGAATATTCTCAAAATTACATGTTTTTAAAAAACAAAACAAAATGTTATCAAAAGATCTCTAAACTCAACTACCATAGTGTCCTGGAGAGATTACATCAAAGTATGTGCATTGCCCTTTTCAAATTGTTGTAGAAATTGGTATGACTGAAAACAAATGCTTCTGTGGCCTTTTTAGTTGAAGTTCTGACATATTTTAGATAATGCAAAAGCACAAAATTTAAAAAAATATTCTTTTACACCTAGAAAGAATTCTGTGTTATATAATGTCTCTAATATAATGTAATTTATTTGATGTTATTTTTGTTACATTAGGTTTCAGTTTCAAATTTTTAAGACATATGTTTTCCTATTTCCTCTGTGATAGCAAAAGAATTAGTAGAACATGTTCAACAATTCACAAAGATGTGATTGACTACAAAGAGACATTTAATAAAACACTTAACTCATACTGATTTTTTGCCCAATTCCAAAGGGTTTTTGTATCACTATACATTTATATATTTAATACTTTATTAACAGCTTATCTTTTTATATATATAAAAATTACTCATCAGGTCTTTAATTGGAAGGGAAAAAAAGGGTTAACTTGAACCTTTTATACACACACAGCCTCCTATATTCAGCTGTATCATAAAGGATACAAATTTGACATTTTCCCATGCTTCTAAGTTTATTCCATTTTTAATCTACCAGAATGTGCTGACACTTTAGCCTATGTCATCATAGGTAGGCAAGTATATAGATAGATATATATAGATAAAGATGAATAGGTAGGTAAATAGATAGGTAGATGGATAGACACACAAATAGACAGATGTAGTGGCTCAAAACGGAAACTCAAGTTTAACCTCCGTACATTTAAACACAGGTTTCATAAAAGGATTCTTACATACCATAGACAGCGCCTTAGTAGAGTTCTTGCTAGAACTTTCTTCGTTAGGGTACTTCACTGACTTTCTGAATTGAAGTGGCTACTTGAGGAAAAGAGGTACTTTTTGCCTTTTGAAGTATGATATACAAAAGTGTTCTTTTGGTAATATCTCCTATTGCTGTTCAATCCTTCAGTTGTGTCTGACTCTCTGATTCCATAGAGTAAAGCATGCCAGGCTTCCCTGTCCTTCACTATCTCCCTAAGTTTGCTCAAACTCCCATTGTGTCAGTGATGCCATCCAACCATCTCATCCTCTGTCATCCCCTTCTCCTCCTGCCTTCAATCTTTCCCAATATGAGTCTTTTCTTCACATCAGGTGGCCAAAGTATTGGAGTTACAGTATCAGTCCTTCCAGCGAATATTCAGGACTGAGCTCCTTTAGGATGGACTGATTGAATCTCCTTGCAGTCCAAGGGACTCTCAAGAATCTTCTTCAACACCACAGTTCAAAAGCATCAATTCTTCAGTGCTCAGCTTTCTTTATAGTCCAACTCTCACATCTATACATGACTACTGGAAAAACCATATCCTTGACGAGATGGACCTTTGCTGGCAAAGTAATGTTTCTGGTTTATAATATGCTGTCTAGGTTGGTCATAACTTTTCTTCCAAGGATCAAGCATCTTTTAATTTCATGGCTGCAATCACCATCTTCAGTGATTTTGGAAACCCCCCAAAATAAAGTCAGCCACTGTTACCACTGTTTCCCCATCTATTTGTCATGAAGAGATGGGACCAGATGCCATGATCTTAGTTTTCTGAATATTGAGTTTTAAGCCAATTTTTTCACTCTCTCCTTTCACTTTCATCAAGAGGCTCTTTAGTTCTGTTTCGTACTCTTTCCTTTTTGTATGACCTTGAAACTTTTGAGGAGTAGTGTTTGGGTACTGGTGAGGAATAGTTATAGGTCAAAATGGCCCTCAATCCAGATTTTTTTTTAAAGGAGAGATAATTATCATGTTTTCAAATTCAAAACTAGCAGAGGTGAATTCCACTTGAGCTATTTCGAATCCTAAAAGATGATGCTGTGAAAGTGCTGCACTCAATATGTCAGCAAATTTGGAAATCTCAGCAGTGGCCACAGGACAGGAAGAGGTCAGTTTTCATTCCAATCCCTAAGAAAGGCAATGCCAAAGATGCTCAAACTGCCGCACAATTGCATTCATCTTACACGCTAGTAAAGCAATGCTTAAAATTCTCCAAGCCAGGCTTCAGCAATACATGAACTGTGAACTTCCAGTTGTTCAAGATGGTTTTAGAAAAGGCAGAGGAACCAGAGATCAAATTGCCAATATCTGCTGAATCATTGAAAAAGCAAGAGAGTTCCAGAAAACATCTATTTCTGCTTTATTGACTATGCCAAAGCCTTTGACTCTGTGAATCACAATAAACTATGGAAAATTCTGAAAGAGATGGGAATACCAGACCACCTGACCTGCCTCTTGAGAAACCTATATGCCGGTCAGGAAGCAACAGTTAGAACTGGACATGGAACAATAGACTGGTTCCAGAAAGGAAAAGGAGTGCGTCAAGGTTGTATATTGGCACCCTGCTTATTTAACTTTTATGCAGAGTACATCATGAGAAAACCTGGGCTAGAAGAAGCACAAGTTAGAATCAAGATTGCCAGGAGAAATATTAATAACCTCAGATATGCAGATGACAGCACCCTTATGGCAGAAAGGGAAGAGGAACTAAAAAGCCTCTTGATGAAAGTGAAAGAGGAGAGTGAAAAAATTGGCTTAAATCTCAACATTCAGAAAATGAAGATTATGGCATCTGGTCCCATCACTTCATGGGAAATAGATGGGAAACAGTGGAAACAGTGAAATACTTTATTTTGGGGGCTCAAAATCACTGCAGATGGTGATTGCAGCCATGAAATTAAAAGACACGTATTCTTTGGAGGTAAAGTTATGACTAACCTAGACAGCACATTAAAAAGCAGAGACATTACTTTGCCAACAAAGGTCCATCTAGTCAAGGTTATGGTTTTTCTAGCAGTCATGTATGGATGTGAGATTTGGACTATAAAGAAATCTGGATGCCGAAGAATTGATGCTTTTGAACTGTGGTGTTGGAGAACGCTCTTGGCAGTCCCTTGGACTGCGAGGAGATCTAACCAGTCCATCCTAAAGGAGATCAGTCTTGGATGTTCATTGGATGGACTGATGTTTAAGCTGAAACCCCAATACTTTGGCCACCTGATGCGAAGAGCTGACTCATTTGAAAAAACCTTGATGCTGGGAAAGATTGAGGGCAGGAGGAGAAGGGGACAACAGAGGTTGAGATGGTTGGATGGCATCACTGATTCAATGGACATGAGTTTGGTTGGGCTCTGGGAGTTTGTATTGAACAGGGAGGTCTGGTGTGCTGCAGCTAATTGGGTTGCAAAGAGTTGGACATGACTGAGCGACTAAACTGAGCTGAACTGAAATAGTACTGGTTAGTGGATTTTAGTATATACACCTGAGTGTTGAATCACTACCCTTATCTAATTTTTGAATGTTTCCTCATCCTAAAGTGAATTGTCATTTGCATTTCCTGTTCCCTCAAACCCTCAGAAATCACGAATATGTTTTGTGTCTCTATAGATTTGTATATTCTAGACAATTCATACTGGAGAAGGTAATGGCACCCCACTCCAGTACTCTTGCCTGGAGAATCCCATGGACTGAGGAGCCTGGTGGGCTGCAGTCCATGGGGTCGCTAAGGGTTGGACACGACTGAGCGACTTCACTTTCACTTTTCACTTTCATGCATTGGAGAAGGAAATGGCAACCCACTCCAGTGTTCTTGCCTGGAGAATCCCAGGATCTAGGGAGCTTGGTGGGCTGCCATCTAAGGGGTCGCACAGAATTGGACACGATTGAAGTAACTTAGCAGCAGCAGCAGACAATTCATACAAATTGAATCATATTATACATGGCCTTTTGTATGTGTTTTTTCATTTAGTGTAATGGTTTCAAGATCTGTCCGTGCTTTAGTATGCTTCATATCTTACTTCCTTACTAGGGTAAATAATATTCAATTGTGTGAATATACTTTTATTTTTCTATATATCAGTTGGTCAACATTAGGTTTACTTCCACTTGTTGGCTATTATAAATAATGCTTTGCTACGTACATTTGAGTATAAGTTTTGTGTGGGCATATGTTTTCATTCTCTTGGATACGTGCCTAGAAGCAGAAATGCTCTTACATTATTGAGGAACCACCAAATTATTTTCTATAGTGGCTGTTCAATTTTACATTTCCACCAGCAATGTATACGAATTTTAACTTCTCCACATCCTTGTCAGCATTTGGTATTTTCTGTCTTTTTAGACTTGATCATCCTAGTGGGTGGAAAGTGAAACCTTACTGAGGGGCTTCTCTGGTAGCTCAGAGGGTAAAGAATTTGCCTGCAATGCAGGAGACCTGGGTTCAGTCCCTGGGTCAGGAAGATCCCCTGGAGAAAGGAATTGTCACTCACTCTAGTATTCTTGCCTGGAAATTCCATGGACAGAGGAGCCTGGGAGGCTGCAGTTCATGGGATTGCAAAGAGTCAGACATGACTGGGTGACTAACACACGCACACACACACACACACACACACATCTTGCTGTGATTTTGATTTACCTGTTCCTGATGGCTAATGATGCTGAGCATTGTTTAATGTCCTAATATATCTCATTTTGAGAAATGCCAGTTCAAATTTATTGACCATTTTTAAATTAATCTTTTTATTTTTGAATAATAAGCTTTCTTACATTCTGGATATGTGTGTGCTCAGTTGTGTCCAATCTTTGTGACCCCATGGACTGTATCCAACCAGGCTCCTCTGTCCACAGGACTTTTCAGCCAAGAATACTGGAATAAGTTGCCATTTCCCTCCCCAGGGGATCTTTTCAACACAAAGATCAAACTTGAATTTCCTGCATTGGCAGGAGAATCCTTTACCACTGAGCCACCTGGAAAGCCCAATATTCTGTATACTAGACCAATATCGGATACATAGTTTACAAGTATTTATTTGCATTCTATGGTATTTTTAAATTTTCTTGATAATATCCTTTGAAGCACAAAGTCTTAAAATTTGGTGAAATCTAACTTATCTATTTTCCTTTGATTGCTTGTGCTGTATCTGTTATATCAAATCCTCCACATACATTGCCTAATTCAAGGTCACTAAGATTGAGATTTATGTTGTCTTCTAAGAGTTTTATAGTTTTAGCTTTATATTTAGGTTGTTGATCTATTTAGTTAATTATTGTGCATAGTGTGAGGTTGGAATTCTCCACATTCTTTTGCAAGTGGATACTCTGTTGTTTTGGCACTGTTTGTTGGAAAGAATGAATTTGGGATTTGTCTGTGTTTTTATCATGATGATGGCTCAGAGGCTAAAGTGTCTGCCTGCAAAGCGGGAGACCCGAGTTCAATCCCTGGGTCGGGAAGATCCCCTGGAGAAGGAAATGGCAACCCACTCCAGTATTCTTGCCTGGAGAATCCCATGGATGGAAGAGCCTGGTAGGTTACAGTCCACGGGGTCGCAAAGAGTCAGACATGACTGAGCGACTTTACTTTCATTTTCTTTCTTTATCATGATGAGGCCGGGTTTATGGCTTTGAGCAAGAAGGTCAGAGAAAGAGAGTTCTGTTGCGGCATTTTTGACTACTGTTGTCTCCATTGACATATTCATTCACTACATTCTCATTTGAATTCTTACTTAACCTCTGACATTTCAAGACGTTTCAGATTCATGTATCACATGCCCTGGTCCTAGAAGCAGCTATTTCTCCAATGAGCACAGGCTTGTTTTGTTGGAAAATAGCCTTAGAAACAAATACCTGGGCTCTAGATTGTTCATTGTTACTAGGGGGTCATTCCTTCTAGATGTTTTTAACCAATAGATCAAGGGGATGTGTGTGAATACGAATGTGTGTGTATTCATATGTAATTTTACATGTAGCTATATATAAACTTCTGTGTAAATATTAAGCTAAATATGAATTTATAAAGCACCTTCAACTCTCATCCATTATCACCTGAATTATTTTTGCTTTCCTTCTTTGCTTATCTGTAAAACCTATCAGTCCAAAAGAAAGAAATCTAGCTTTTATGAGTGTATGTTATGTATGCTGTACCTTTCTAAATTATGCCAAGATTCTTGACATTTTTGTTGTTACTTTTTCATTCTTTTTTCTCTTCCCATGTAATTTAAGAATTTTCTAATGGCCTATTTTTAACATCATTCATTTTTCCCTCAGTCATGTGGAGTTTACCAAGTCATCAAAAGCATTGATCTTTTTCTGTTATAGAGGGTTTTCCCCTAGCATTTCCTTTTGCTCTTTTTATGAATAATTGATATATGTTCTGCTTTGCTCGTAGAGACTTCAATTGTCTTTCCATGAGACTAGAAAGCTGAGTGATTAAGTGCAATTAAGTCAATCAAGTGGACATATTTCAATTATCTAGAATCTTATAAATGATCAGATTAAGCAATCAGACAATTAAATTGTCATTTTTAAATCATTTTGTTTGATCCATGTAAATACATTCTCATACCTGCCTTAGTAGGAAGCAGAATTTAATTTTGGCTGCACATTAAAGTGAATTTGCCATAATAGTACCAAGACAGGTACAGAACCACAGCATATACTAAAATATAAATCCTGGGGTTAGGAGTTGATCTGAGGCTAAATCAGTGTCAAGTACATAATCAGAATTATCCACACATTTGAGGACCAAAGTTGAAGAGCCAAAATCTGCGTAATTACCAGGACCAATTCAACTGAATCTAATGTAAACATCAGGTGATGGGATAAAACCACAATGAAAATGAGAGTGAAAGAAATTTCTATGAGCAGTCTTTTCTGTCTCCCTGTTGTGAAGGCTAAGAACTCCATTCTTGTTGGTTCATCTTCATACTGATTAAAGATATAGTGTGGTAAGACTAGTATTCAGGGATTGTTGAGGAGTGGGCAAAACTTACTTAAATCCTTTCTTGAAAAAGAATGATCACAAGGAAACTAATAAATACTAACATATAATCCAGGTTCATGCGTACTCAGTTGCTCAGTTGTGTCCAACTCTCTGTGACCCCACGGACTGACGCCCACTAGGCTCCGCTCTCCTTGAGATTATTTCAGCAAAAATACTGGAGTGGGTAGCCATTTCCTCCTCCAATAATCCATGTGAACAATCCTAAATGCAGATGACCCCCATGTTACAATAATTTTAAACAAATGCTGTACTGATATAATTTATTATGCACACTAAATGTTGTTGAGTAATATATATATATACATATATATATATATATACATATATATAGTACATATATATACTTTTGCACAACCCTCCCTCCAAACTCCTACGTTCAACCCAGGGTGCATTGTTTTTATAATCAAAGTTTCTCAAAATATTCTCTTTGAAAAGGTTAGCATCAACATGACATACTGGGGAAACTGCAAAAACAACTTTCAACTGCAGTCGTTTATTTCCAACACAAACCACAAACTATCACTCTTTTCTAATACTTTGAGTTGAAAAAAAGAAGAAAGGTGTTCAAATACCAAACCTTCAAAATATTCTTGTTTTCTTTGAAATAGCAAGAAGAAAACACTCCCTTACAACAACTTGAAACAGTAACACAGCAGGGATAGTCATTACCCGGTAAAATTCTTTATAAAAAAACATCACTAGATACTTGGTTTGGGTATCCTCAAGCAGTGACTGAAGAGCTTAATGATGCCTTTTTTTTTTTTTTTTTTAGTAAACAACAATGAAACTCTGAGTCTGACAGACTCCATTCCTTTCTCAAAAATTCATCTCCATACTAATGTAAAGCTGACTCTATGCTGTTGTGGTTTTGTTGCTAAGTTGTGACTGTTTGCTGACTTTATGCATCCACTTAATTCTTGTCAAAAGTATCACAAGCAATTTGGTTTCTAATGAAAATAACAAAAGAGCCATGTCTCATTCTGTAGGCAATTTTTAGGAAAATACAAAAGACTGGCAACTTATTTTCTAGTTGTAGGATTGGTTTGTGGGGGAAAAAAATATGTAGGGAGGTAAGATTGGAAGGTGGGCAGAACTAACTGAGAGAAAAGACAATTGTCTTTTGCCTTTGTATTGTTGGTCCTAGTAAAGGACACTTGCTCAATTATTGCTTGTAGAATGAAAGAGTGAATGAACCATTAAACTATGAAAATTTCCACAAGGGTGTTTGCTACAACACAAAGTAAATACTTCTTTTTTCACTATAATCATGAGTGAGATCACTGAGGTCAGAGCTTAAAGATACACTTCTCACGGTCAACATATCAGTTGTGATAGCATCAATGAAGAAGCCATTTTTTCTTTTGAATAAAATAAGTGTTGAGAACACTCTATGTTCTAGAAAAATTTCCTGTGCTTATTAAACACATGCAAGAATATTAGACGTATTTCCCTTCCCTCAGACAACTATAATGGATGAGGTAGGCATTAATCAAATTGATGAAATATTTAATTATAACTTGCAGTTATTTCTGTAGAAGAAGGTTATAGGGGTCTCCAGGAGTGCATATGGGGTCTCTTATCTGGCTGAGAAAGCGGTGGGGGTGCATCCCTGAGAATATGGTGCTTGAGCTAAGATGGAAGAGACGGAAAAGGAGTTGACTACAACATGGCGTAGAAGGATGGCTCTTGAGTAGGAAGGAAAAAGAAGGTATTAAAACTCTGAGGTGATTGGACACTACTGACTTGGAGAAAGTGTTTTGTAGAGCTGTGTGCAGACTGAACTCTCCAGATGAGTGCAAGTATATTTGCTTGAGAGGAAAAGAGTTCCAATGTGCCAGACCCCGCCTCATCATCAGAGGTGATGAGACAACCGCAGGGAAGACCAGAGCTCAAATCGTACTGCTGTTTCCCCTCAAGGCAACAATTGCTCATGCTTACTTCACTTCACTTCAAGCCAGATGCATCTGCGCCTTCTCACACTGAGGATTTCCAAAGTCTTGCCTGTAACACTACCCTGTCTTCAGAGTGCATGTGTATAAAACGCAGGTCACGCAGATTGAATCTTTCCCTTTTTTTTCAATGTGATGCCTTACTTTTCTCACAAATTCTCTCCATTTTTTCTACAAGACGCCTTGGTAATGGTTCTACCAGACATCCTCTCTCCGGGTCCAATGGGACTACTTCCTTGCCTGCTTAATTTCACATTTGTTACCAGATCTGACTATAGCTGTATCTCTTCCAGAAAACTTCCCTGATAGGAAAGTAGTTGGGCATAAGTTGGTGGGTGGCTTTGGATTTAAATAGATAGGATAGTGAATCCTGGACCTTCTACTTACAAGATATGGACATATTTAGCTCTTAGATGATGATATTTTTGAGGATGACAATTTTATTATTATTGACTAGAATGATGACAATTATACCTACTTTCTCCAGTGAAGACTCGAGGAGAATAGCATATAAAGCACTTAGCAGAGAACCTGAAACATAAAAAAAAAAAAAAAAAAAAAAAAACAGTTGACACTAACAGTCATTTTTTTGTACTTTTTATCATTATTTAAATAATATCTGTGTTCTCTGACAGCACATCTATTTTAACATTAAATATATGAGATTGAAAATATATGTTTGTACACCCATAATTCCCTTTACAATGCAAGATCCTTACGTCACACAAAACTAGCACCCAGCAGACTGGAACACAGACACAGCCTTTGTCTGTTCAGTCTTGTCTAGTCTCAGGAAGTAAATAAACTTCATTTTCCTTTCATTTATGTGTACTCAGATAAAACTCATAATTTCGCAACTCATTAGCTGTGTAGGTGTTAGAAGTTCTCCATTAGTGTCAAGGAAATAAAGCTAAATTTCAAAGCAATTAGCCAATTATATTTGTATACTTTTTTTCCTTTTGGCTCTTTTTAAATAAAAACAGACAAATAAATCTCCAGTTTGTCTTTGAAATTTTCTTTTTTTTTTTTTTTCAAATGCACAGATCATACTTAAGGTATAAATAGAAAAATTGTATCTTTGCAAGTTTTTGAAATATGGTGATTTCAATAAAATTGCACTGTGTACTTATCTAAGAATTCTGGAACAGATAATAAATGCTTTTAGGAAAAACTCTTTGGCTAGTCTAAAATTTTTAAAACATAATTTTTGTTACTTAAAATCTCAATCTTTTTTAAACCTTTTTACAATCCCTTGTTAAACATCAATTCTATGACATTATAGGAAACTCAACAAAACTAAAAGTCATATATTGACAAAGTTTTAAACCATGGAAATACAAAAAGAAAAGGTAGTCTCGGAAACTAAAAGGCAAGCTTCTGATATTTTATCAACAAAAATTTAATATATATACCAGTATATGGTAGTAGAAGAATAGCTGTTTTTGTTGATATTTAGTTGCTGAGTTGGATGGACTCTTTTGCAACCTCAAGGACTGTAGCCAGCCAGGCTCTTCTGTCCATGGGATTTTCCAGGCAAGAGTACTGGAGTGGTTTGCCATACCTTGCTCCAGGAGATCTTCCCAATCCAGGGACTGAACCAAGGTCTCCCGCATTTGCAGGAGGATTCTTTACCACTGAACCATCAGGGAAGCCCTATGAATGCCAATGTCTGGTTGATATGAAAATAGAAGATTTCCATTTTATTTTCTCAGTTCAATGGAAGGAGCTCATTCTGCCTCTTTTTGAGTTGAATTGGGAATAGGTAGTTGGAATGAGAAGCAGGAGCAGACTAAGTATATCCCTTACCAGTAAGTATCAACTGCAGAATTATTCAGTTCTCATTGCCTTTTACAAGTGGGAAAGCCTTATTTATTTATTTATTTATTTTTCTGTCACTCATAGTTTGGTTTTAATGGATTATTATTAAATTACTGATTGGCTTTCAAATGTTATTACAGAAAAAAGAGTGATATGTGTCTGTGGCAGGGGAAAAAGGGCTATAAGCTAAAAAGAGAGTCTGAAAATTAGGGGAGAAGAGAGAGGTACGTGAATTTTAGGATTCCTTTAACAGGAACATGGACTCTGAGAAAGGACACTTTGTGGAAGAATTTAGTAGTAGGGAAATATATATATATATATATATATATATATATATATATATATACACACACACATATACATATATATATATATAATGCAAAAAAGCATTACTCTATTGCTGAAAAGCTTTGTTGAATAACAGTTCTTTAAGTCATTATTAGTCAGGTTCCCATTAGCCAAAACATTGGGCCAACAGCCCTCAAAACCTTGTTTCCTAGCCAACAATAGGATAATGCCTGGATTATTTGCTCTGTGAGTCATCTAACTCTTATGCGATGCTCTGTAGTTCATTTTTGAGAAACCGTAAGATCAAATGGACCCTTGAATATCTGGTGGGATAGGAAAGAGGAAGTCCTAACCCTTGTACTTGTGAGTCAAATTGTGATTGTGCCCAGTTTCCTATGACTGAGACAGTTAAGAATGGATATTTCTCATGTACCTGTGACCTGGTTAGTCACAGATAAATAGCATGGCAATTCAATTTGTTTTATACCTCTAACTATCCACAAAGGATTTTAATAATGGTTCATGTAAAGCGTACACAAAATCTGCATTATAAGGAAGATTTTTTGTGATTTTCCTACATGATATAAACTCATGTATTATCAGTTGGGTTGTATATCAAATAAAAAATAAATTTCTTTGCATTTTTAAGAGATTGAAGTATTTATATGGAAAATTTAAGAGAACACTGTAAATAACTGAGTTTGAGAGGATTCAGATATCTCAAATGTCAGTTGATTGTCTCAAATAGAAATGGACTCAGTTGTAATAGAGACCAATATTTCAAAGAGAATCTTATGACAATAGAATACCGCTTTCTGATTTCTGACCTAAATCTTCACCTTCCAGTCCTGGAGAGTATTTACTGTAATCTTTTTTTTCAGGGTAATGCACTGAACTACCTACTTCTCTCCCTGAGGAATTTTCCACTCTTCAAACTTGAGAAGCAAAAGTGCCAGAACAATTGTGAAACTATTCAGAGGAAGAATGTCAGCTTTTGACAAGTTGACTTTTCTCTCACTTGAAGGGACCAGAGGAAATCAGAAGATGAAAGGAAAACTGATGAAGCTTTTGGCACAGAAAATAATATCTACGTAAGCTGCTCTCATAGGTCACTCACTTTCTGGGTGCTCTACCTACTATCCAATTTGTTGACAACAAGCCACTTCTTAAATGACAATTCCTGGGTGTCCTGCCTGATGACCTACCACTCTGAGATTGGCTGTATGGTACTGGATATTATCTTGGTCCTGATAATCAATTCATTTATAAAGAAAAACTAATTTCTTCCTTATTGGACAACAGATTGACTAAATTGAGTTATTAAATGGCTGATTTTGATAAAAGATAGAAAACGATCTTACTGTAAATATTTTCCAATTATAAAAGTTTTCCTTAATGAAAAAAAATGCCCAATTTTAATACTTAGTGCTCTTTTATATAAACTTGTCTTCAGAACTGAAGATAAATGTGTGGCTCACAGAACATACTGCTAAAAATAATCCGTGACCTTATTCAAGATGGCAGACTGAGCTCTCAGCATTACTGCCTCTTCTTCACAAACTCCCTTTGGGGTTATAAGAAGTTATGAAAGAAATAAGAAGACTAACTGCAGCAAAATAAGAACTCAGTGGGCCAGGATATTTGAGGAAATCTGGAAAATTTCAAGCAGATGGGCTGATATTAATAGAGAAATTCACAATCCAAAACACCAGAGGTGAGAACGGTCTTTACTGAGAAAGCCCTGGGGGCACTGAAACCTGAGCGAACTGCACGAAGGACAGGCGTGGGACACCAGGCAATTATGAGTGCAGTTAATTAAAGAACTCTATTAGGAATAAGTGGGCAAGTTAGGAATTCACCCTTCTATTACCGTTTCTCCTCCCCTCGCGTGCAAAATGGCAGTTTTCGAGTCCCAAGACAAAAGCATAGAAACTGCTCTCTGTAGAAAAGAGATGGACCCAATACATTTCAAAAGAATGCAATTATTCGGAGTATGTTCTTTAATCCTAAAGTGATTAAGCTAGAATTTATTTTTATTTAAAATTATTTTTTCCCATAAAAAGAAGATAACTAGAAAAATCCCCAATTCTTAAACTCCAGGGTATTAGGTAATATTCTTTTACCTATTCCAGGGTCAAAGAAGAACTTAAAATGTAAGTTGGAAAATATTTTAAATAAAAGTTAACAAGCTATGAAATATTTGCAAGTGTGGAATAGAGCTAAAACCATGTTTTAAGAGAAATGTATAGGTTTAATTATACATATTTTAAAAAATGTGAAGTTTGAAAATCAATGGCTTAAGCATTCATCACAAAATTTAAGAACAAGAAAGTCAAGTCAAATCCAAAGAAAGCTCAAGAAAATAAATACCAGAGAGAAGAAATAAAGAAAATACGAGATAAATGTAAGACAGAGAACATAAAACTAAAAAGCTTTTTCTTTGAAAACACCAATAAAATGGATAAACCACTAGGAAAAAAATTCAGGAAAATTTTTAAATGACATGAATTATTGTTGTTACACTTGAAAAAGTGACATAAATAATTTCAATATCAAATGATGATAAGAGTATAGTAAGACCAGCTTTCTAGTATTCAATTTTTAATTTGTAAAGAATAGAAAAATTCACTGAAAAATACAAGGCTGAAAGGAAAATAAATATAAAATTTGATTACTTCAGTACTTGTTAAAATATTGAATCCACAATTTGAGTTCATCCACAAAGAAATCTCAGAACCAGATGGCTTTTCTAGGTAATTTTTCCAATAGTGCCAATCTTACTCAAACTTATTCCAATAAAAGAATAAAAAGGGAAATGATTCCTAACCTTTTATAAGACTATCATAATTTTTTTCCAAATATTGACAAGCATTTTTCAAGAAAAAAATACACCATTGCCCAGTTTTTCTCAGGAGCTTACATGCACAACTATAGCAAAAATATATCAGAACACAGAATGGTAATTAGTAAAATTTACACACTCAAAGAAAAAGGAAAATATAATTAGATAATTTTAATACATGTTCAAAAGGCAAAAAACAATTTGACAGTGTTTAAATCTATTTAAAATTAAAAAAAAGAAATTGAAAAGAAATTTCCTTTAACCTGAAAAAGAATAGCCCATCAAAACCTATGTTACACATTTGCAAATGGTGAAATATTGACATCTCTTCCCCAGAAATTGAGAAAACTATCAATAAATGAATGTCCATTATTAGTGCTTCTATACTATATTTAAATAAATCAAGGAAAAAATAACCAGAATTATAGCATGGAGAAGATTATAACATCAGTATTACAGATGACATTACCAGGCAGACTGACAATCCAGAGAAGCCAATAAACAATTAGAATGAATAAATATAGCTAGTTTGTTAGTTACAGAGAAATGTAAAAAGAAAAAATCAAATTTAGTTCCTTGTACCAACACCAAAAAGTTAGAAAATCAGATTAATAAATTATCATAAGAATCCTTCAATACTAGTTCCTAAAAATGGATAGATCAGAAAATACGTATTGCCTATCTGTGGTCTTAATAGTGGTAGAATATTTGTTTTTAGCTCCACATGGGCTTCTTTTCAATTATTTTGTCTTCCTCTTGATGTCTGGTGCAATGTGTTGCACTATTCAGACATCATGACTGACGTGCTCTGATTCTTTCTTGAACGCAGATGTAAAGAGGAAACATACAAACACATTAACAAGAAAACAAATGAAGAAAGACCTGGCACAGACACTTTGCTTTTGTTTCTTTCTTTTTATGGAATCTCCCTCAGTCCTGCCATGGGGTATGGCAGTGGTCCATTCAAAGACAGTATATCTTTCATGTAGACAGGCCTGTGAAAATTCCCATCAGAGGTTCAGAATTTCATCCCAAGTTATTACTGTTAAACTCTAAAACAACGGAGGCTCTTAATTTTGGCGACAATCAAGCCTTCTTCCCAAGATACTGCCACACTTTTCTTTGTGATCCCAAACTAAAACCACGGTTCAAAATAGCAAAATACATGTAGAAAAAAAAAATGAACTGTAGCTATTCAGTTGATGTCATTATACTTACAGAATCTCAAGACTCCTTGACTTATACATAGGTTTCAGTATTCCATAATAGGGAACATTTTCCAAGAATAGGACCCAGAGTCATTCTTATATTCTCTTGGTCAGTGTTCCTTGAACATGTTGTATGACATTATTGACTTTATCCTAATTTTTAACTCTTGGTTTGTTGGTATCACAGTAAACCACGTGGTCACAAGGAGTTGGACAGAACCGAGCAACGGAGCTGAATGGAACAGTACGCCTGATCAGCATTTGAAAGGGTTGACTGTTGATAATTATTAGTTAGCTCAGACTGCCATAACAGAATGCCACAAAGTGGCTGGTTTAAACAAAAGAAATTTGTTTTTCTCGTAATTCTAGAGGCTAGAAGTCCAATATCAAGGTGCCAGCAGGGTTGATTTTCAGTTAGAGCTTCCTTACCGTGTTTTCACAGAGCGTTTTCTTCGTGGGTACTCTGAGACTGAGAGACAGAGAACTGGCTAAGAGTGCTATTTTTCTCTTCTTGTAAGGACGTCATTCCTATCAGACTAGGGGCCAATCTTTATGACCTTATTTAACTTTTATCTCCCTCATTGAAGGGACTATCTCCAAATATAGTTATACTGGGGTAAGGGCTTCAGTACGTTAATTTGCTGCTGCTGCTAAGTCCCGTCAGTCATGTCCGATTCTGTGCGACCCCATAGAGGGCAGCCCACCAGGCTCCCCCGTCCCTGGGATTCTCCAGGCAAGAACACTGGAGTGGGGGTGCCATTTCCTTCTTCAATGCATGCAATTGAAAAGTTAAAGAGGAGACATATATTTAGTCCATAATGTTAATGCTGAAAGTCTTAGCCATTCCTTCCTTATAACTGTTTATGACCCCAGGGAATGTAGCCCACCAGGCTCCTCTATCCATTGAATTCCCCAGGCAAGAATATTGGAGTGGGTAGCCATTCCTTTGTCCAGGGGATCATTCCTACCCAGGGATTGAACCTGGGTTTCCCGCATTGCAGGCAGATTCTTAACCATCTGAGCCACCAGGGAAGATCAATGTGATATTATATTACTTAAAAAAAATAAAAAGCAGTATTGGAATAAAAAAATGGATTATAAAATATTTTTTAATTTAAAATAGCAGATTTTAAATTCAAACTATACATGTTTGATAGCAAAGTTCAAACTTTGTAAGCTATGTTCAATAATGTAAAGTTTAACATTAATTAGAGCATCACTTCATGGGAAATAGATGGGGAAACAGTGTCAGACTTTATTTTCGGGGGCTCCAAAATCACTGCAGATGGTGACTGCAGCCATGAAATTAAAAGACGCTTACTCCTTGGAAGAAAAGTTATGACCAACCTAGATAGCATATTCAAAAGCAGAGACATTAATTTGCCGACTAAGGTCCGTCTAGTCAAGGCTGTGGTTTTTCCAGTAGTCATGTGTGGATGTGAGAGTTGAACTGTGGAGAAAGCTGAGCACTGAAGAATTGATGCTTTTGAACTGTAGTGTTGGAGAAGACTCTTGGGAGTTACTTGGACTGCAAGGAGATCCAACCAGTCCATTCTAAAGGAGATCAGCCCTGGGATTTCTTTGGAAGGAATGATGCTAAAGCTGAAGCTCCAGTACTTTGACCACCTCATGCGAAGAGGTGACTCATTGGAAAAGACTTTGATGCTGGGAGGGATTGGGGGCAGGAGGAGAAGGGGACAACAGAGGATGAGATGTCATCACTGACTTGATGGACGTGAGTCTGAGTGAACTCCAGGAGTTGGTGATGGACAAGAAGGCCTGGAGTGCTGCAATTCATGGGAGTGCAAAGAGTTGGACATGACTGAGTGACTGAACTGAACTGAGAGCATCACAAAATTAAAAAAAAAATAAAAAATAAAACCTTACCCTAACATTTTTCACATACCTTAGCTAAGTTAGCACAAATAATTCTAGTGGTATCCTGAAGTGATTTGTATTAAGCAAGAATTTTTTTTTCAGCTTCCTTGACTAGTGAGAAGTGACAGTGTATAACAATACAAGGAAATAATATTTTTAAATGCTCACTTAAAAATTAAAGGATGGATGTTTTTGTGTACGTGTGTGTGGCCATCTAGTGTAGGGACCAAAACACTTTAAAAAATCCTTTAAGATTGTTTTCCTAAGTTTTGTCATAGGAGAAATTAGTAACAATAAAATTGTTTTTTTAGATCCTCAGTTTAGACAGCTGGAAATTTGTGAAATATATTTTCAAAAAAAATTCCAACAGTAATTATAAAAGAAGCAAGAGTATTACTTGACTATCTCAAAGCATTGATTTTTACAAAACAATTCATTCTCCCACAATACCAGAAAAACAAGCATTCTCTATCAAACTGAATTAGTAAAGCTACAAGTGCTCTGGAACCACTGTTTCAAACTATGGCTGAATCCTGTCAATTACTGAAAAAGTTCTCAAAGTGCAGTGTTACAAATTGAAAGTGAAGTTTCGTAGTCGTGTCCGACTCTTTGCGACCCCATGGACTGTAGCCTACCAGGATCCTCTGTCCACGGGATCTTCCAGGCAAGAATACTGGAGTGGGTTACCTTTTTTTTTTCTCCAGGGGATCTTTCCGACCCAGGGATCAAACCCGGGTTTCCCGCATCGAAGGCAGATGCTTTACCATCTGAGCTACCAGGAAAGTCCAGTGTTGCCATTATTATAAACAGAAAACTGAATAACTAATACTTTGATATTTGATATTTTGATCCATACTGTGGAGCCTTTTCAATATTTCTTGAGTAACTTCATGTTATATTTGATGAAATGTTCCTCTAGGTAAATCAACTATGTGACTTATACTACTTTAGAGTTGATCTAAGTTAAAACCATTTTAAATCATCAGTACTCAGATAGAGCCACACTTAATGTATTTTAACCAATTGTACTTGGATTTGTACTGTAGCAACTTCCAGAAAATTAAATTTCTTGAATATCATGCAGAAAAATGTTTTAGGTGGTGCTGAGGGAAGTTGGATATAGGAGGTACTAGTAACTGGAGAAATGGTTTTATAGATGTGATATTCTAGTACTTTGTAACTATAATTTCCTTACTGAGATCATTCTTTTTTCTGTTATGCTTCACTATTCAATTGTCTTTAAAGATGTTCAAATTAAAGACAAAATGAAATTGGCATCACTATAAAATTTCAACCTGGAAACTGGAAGAAAAATCTATTCAATTTATAAAACTGGAGTTTGGATGTTAATTGGGGGTCTTCAGAAAACTTTGTTGGTTAGCAAAGCAGGGCTCTGTTTAAAGAACATAAACTTGAGAATAAATAAATCTTTTTCACAAGCAACCCCAAATGACTGGTTCTAACACCAAATGCACTATGGAAATTTTTATGAATGCAGATAATACTGTGCTAAATTTAAATCGCTTATGCATCCTTTTTTTAAAATCCATTAATGTGATTTGTGATCCAGAGGTGATGTTGTAGATGAACGTGGATTTAATGAGACAATTACCTCAGTTAGGACTTTGTTTTTCTCATATTTTTGATACAGATGCCTACAAAAGTTGGTCAAAAGTTACAAATTCAGTTGTTTCATGAAAATATTATTTAAAATGAAAGAATATTGGTGTTAGTACCTGTCCCTTATGGGACTTCTTTATTTCATCCATGTCATTTTTTTCTACCCTTTCCTTTCTTTCTAATATAAAGTTACTTTGATAACGCTGGCTTTCAAATACCTTGCAATTACACAGTTTGACTAAGAAATACAAACCAACATTTCTCATTATCTTTATATCAACCACATTTAATCTTAGACAGGGTCACAATTTTTTTTTTAATTAGTCCATGATAGAGAAGCCATTACATGCCGTTTTTAAGAGGAAAACAACAGAATGGGAAAGACTAGAGATCTCGTCAAGAAAATTGGAGATACCAAGGGAACATTTCATGCAAAGATGGGCTCGATAAAGGACAGAAATGGTATGGACCTCACAGAAGCAGAAGATATTAAGAAGAGGTGGCAGGAATACATGAAAGAACTGTACAAAAAAGATCTTCATGACCTGGATAATCAGGATGGTGTGATCACCCATCTAGAGCCAGACATCCTGGAATGTGAAGTCAAGTGGGCCTTAGAAAGCATCACTACAAACAAAGCTAGTGGAGGTGATGGAATTCCAGTTGAGCTATTTCAAATCCTGAAAGATGATGCTGTGAAAGTGCTGCACTCAATATGCCAACAAATTCGGAAAACTCAACAAGTGGACACAGGACTGGAAAAGGTCAGTTTTCATTCCAATCCCAAAGAAAGGCAATGCCAAAGAATGCTCAAACTACCGCACAATTGCACTCATCTCACATGCTAGTAAAGGAATGCTCAAAATTCTCCAAGCCAGGCTTCAGCAATACGTGAATCGTGAACTCCCTGATGTTCAAGCTGGTTTTAGAAAAGGCAGAGGAACCAGAGAACAAATTGCCAACATCTGCTGGATCATGGAAAAAGCAAGAGAGTTCCAGAAAAACATCTACTTCTGCTTTATTGACTATGCCAAAGCCATTGACAGTGTGGATCACAATAAACTGTGGAAAATTCTTCAAGAGATGGGAATACAGACCACCTGACCTGCCTCTTGAGAAATCTGTATGCAGGTCAGGAAGCAACAGTTAGAACTGGACATGGAACAACAGACTGGTTCCAGATAGGCAAAGGAGTGTGTCAAGGCTGTATATTGTCACCCTGCTTATTTAACTTCTATGCAGAGTACATCATGAGAAATGCTGGACTGGAAGAAACACAAGCTGGAATCAAGACTGCCAGGAGAAATATCAACAATCTCAGACATGCAGATGACACCACCATTATGGCAGAAAGTGAAGAAGAACTAAAAAGCCTCTTGATGAAAGTGAAAGAGGAGAGTGAAAAGGCTGGCTTAAAGCTCAACATTCAGAAAACGAAGATCATGGCATCCAGTCCCATCACTTCATGGCAAATAGATGGGGAAAGAGTGGAAACAGTGGAAACAGTGTCAGGCTTTTTTTTTTTTTTGGTGGGGGGGGGGGCTCCAAAATCACTGCAGATGGTGACTGCAGCCATGAAATTAAAAGACGCTTACTCCTTGGAGGAAAAGTTATGACCCACCTAGACAGTATATTCAAAAGCAGAGACATTACTTCTGCCTACTAAGGTCCATCTAGTCAAGGGTGTGATTTTTCCAGTAGTCATGTATGGATGTGAGAGTTGGACTATGAAGAAGGCTGAGCACCAAAGAATTGATGCTTTTGAACTGTGGTGTTGGAGAAGACTCTTGAGAGTGCCTTGGACTGCAAGGAGATCCAACCAGTCCATTCTGAAGGAGATCAGCCCTGGGATCTCTTTGGAAGAAATGATGCTAAAGCTGAAGCTCCAGTACTTTGGACACCTCATGCGAAGAGCTGACTCATTGGAAAAGACTGTGATGCTGGGAGGGATTAGGGGTAGGAGGAGAAGGGGACGACCGAGGATGAGATGGCTGGATGGCATTACCGACTCGATGGATGTGAGTCTGAGTAAACTCCGGGAGTTGGTGATGGACAGGGAGACCTGGTGTGCTGCGATTCATGGGGTCACAAAGAGTCAGACACTGAACTTAACTGAAAGACTGAACTTAACTGAAAGAGTATAGATTCTCAAATGGAAGAATGAATATAGCACCACTTTTTTGTAACAAGGTAATTTTTCAGGTATTTTTTTCAGGTATTTCAGGTAATTTTTCAGAATTATCCCATAGCTTTCACTGTCTCTAACAGCTTTCTTTTTTTTTTTTTTTTTTAAATCTTAATCCAAAGAAACTTCATCCCATCACTCGAGTTGGTCTATAAATATCAATTCAGTACTGATGACTCCCTAAATTGTATTTTTATTTGTTTATTTATTAACTGTGCACTCCAGTAGGATTTAATCTACATCAAGCCAGGCACTTTGTCCATATTATCTATTGGTATAGTTCTAAAATGTAGAAGAATACCTACTAAATAAAACATATCTAGTAAAGCTACTTTGAATAAATTATTTCATTACCATTTTTCTTTTTGATGAACATTGTAAGAGACATGCTTGTACTATTTAGAATTTCCTCCAAATTCCAAAGAAAAATATTGAAAATGATTACTTTTCCTGAGATAACTTTCTTTAAAAATGCACACGTAGATTCTAATAGGTTTCTCTGCTTTCTTTCCTCTTGATACACACATTTTGTGAAAATCTATATCCATCTGACCCACAGATAGTGTTTGTTGAAATCAAACAGCCCACAGCTTATATCTTAATTCAGTCATATAATAGCTGTGTGAATCTTATAAGTCACATAACATCTGTGAACCTCAGCCTTGCAATCAGACATAAATAATTCTTAAGTTGCAGAAATGGTAGAAGAATTAGAGATAATATACATAAAGCCAAGATCATAGAACCTAGACATATGTCAGGGGCTCAAAAAGAGAAAGATAAGTATTTCCATTCATTTTATTATTATCAAAAGTATTTAAATGTTCTCCATAAAACAAAACTCAACTAATTTATTTAAATTATCTATAGAGTTCAAGGCATTTTGTCAGGCTCTGTAAAGTTGTTTACTTCTGCTTCTGGAAACTAGCTATTTTAGGCATGGACCACTGGAATCCAATCTGACTTGTTGGAAGATATCAGTCATTGTGAGGGCTGGTTTTCTTCCCTTCGAAGTAAGACTCTGGAGGGTCCCAACAGAACTGATGGTGTTAACCAAGATTCCTCTCTCATGTCAAAGCTTGATTTCTGAGTTCCAGTCCCCTTCACCCCTCATATTGCTGAAAGCTCTCTACCAGCGTCTCAGCCTCCAGACTTCCACTTGTGTGTCAGCAAATGCCTCCAAGGGAAAAACTGTGCTTATCCTTGGGCATACATTTGAGCATCCCATCTTTAAGCCTCTGAACTCTCAAGTCCTGGCTGCCTTGATTTTTCAACAATACTTTTAAACAAAATGTAAAAAAAAAAAAATTCATTTAGCTCTTCTTGTTGTTTCCAGTGGAAGAGTTAATCTGGAGTAGTTTATCTACAAATGTCAAAAGAAATATCTGAACTGGCGATTTGTTTCATATATATTATACATGTATTAGACTCTAATTAAAACAAATAAATTTATATTTTAAAAAGAAATATCTGTAACATTGATATTTATGAATAATATAGATTCATCTTTTTTCCCCTCAAGATCATTAGTTTCTTTAATAATAGCACATTATGATTAATGTTTGTAAATTGGTAAGTTTCACAAAACCTAGGCTGAAAGCAATGGGTGTGAAACATGAAGTTTAATTTTTTTTTCTTTCAATATTTATTTATTTTTTTCAAACAATGTGCAGTGCTTTTACTTATTTTTTTTTAAGTTTTTTATTTTTAAAATTTTAAAATCTTTAATTCTTACATGCGTTCCCAAACATGAACCCCCCTCCCACCTCCCTCCCCATAACATCTCTCTGGGTCATCCCCATGCACCAGCCCCAAGCATACCTGAAAGATAATTATCATCAACTATGAAAGAAGTGTTAAAACCTCCTCTCTAACTTTGCTATCATTGAACTTCATTTCCAATTAAAAAAAAAAAATCCTACTCCACACAGGTTGTTGAATATTTTATCACAAGCGAATCAAGGAAGATCTGGGATAATATTGACCAGGTGGCCTCTGATGGCTGCTGACAGAAAAGGGGAAGCATTTATCCTCCAAGACTGGGATGGAGATGCATCTCTTGCACAGACAACTTTCAGGTAGGTTTGCCTGATCTCCTTTGTTTACTCTACAAGGCTGACTGTCTGTGAGGACCTTGGTGTCAGACTGCATTAACGTGCACGTACATGTAAAATTAATCAACAGACCCAGCAACTTACCAAGTAGTCCCCTTAGAGCCTGGGGTTAAACATCTGTCTGGAGTGATGTTTCCTAAAAGGCTTTATGTAATGGCCAGAGGAACTCAGAGTAGGCACTTAGTGTGGAAGGAAGGGCAAGACTGACACTTGAGGGGAAGTGCTGGGTTTCAGTGAACTGACAACCTCACCATCATACCCAAAGGTTACAACCTTAGACTCCAAAAGCTTTTAAAGCTTCTTGCATCTGTGTTGCTTGACTGCCTTTAACATTAGGCACTTATGCCCAGGATACTCTGCACATATGTCTTTGTTAAGAATATCTTTAATGTTGGGTGAAAATGTTTGCATCTTTCTGAAATGTCTATTCCATAAATCACAAATTGCACTTTGTCGTACTGGGCTGAAGAATTTGATTTTGCCATGTTTTGCAACTGGGAAAACTTGAGCCAGTAATGCATGAGATACATTTTGCAGTGGTTGAAAGCCTCAGCAAGTTTTTGTTGTTGTTGTTGTTTGTTTTGTTTTGTTTTCTAAATAGTTGACAAATTTGTAACGTGTTAGAATGAAGCATCATGTAATCAAAAGAACATGAGCTTTGGGTTCAATCTCAGCTCTACTATTTATTAGCTGTGTGACTGAACCTGTCTTCCTATCTATTGAACTGCACCATCCCATCTTCTGAGGGGTATCATCCATAAGTCTGTAGTTGGGGTTATATATACTGTACTTCTATTTGGAAGGTGCTTTGTAAGAATACTTACTCTGGAATCAGTTCAATAACTTAGTCTTATGTGGTTGCTTCTAAAACTAATTGTGGTTGCTTAGCCATTAAGTTAATTCTGACTGGTTTGCAATCCCATGGACTGTAGCCCACCAGGCTCCTCTGTCCATGGGATCTCCCAGGCAAGAATGCTGGAGTGGGTTGCCATTTCCTTCTCCACGATCTTCCCCACCCAGGAATCAAACCCATGTCTCCTGCGTTACAGGCAGATTCTTTAACACTGAGCCTCCAGGGAGGCCCATAACAGATAATCATAAACAAATTGACTTCTGTACTGGCACTCTACAGGCAAACACATAATTAATAGTTTGGGAGGGAAACTTTAACAGTGACAGAATAGCTCCTTCCACTTAGCTGTTTGAATGCTGCTCGGAAAGTTTTGCAAAATGATAATCAACTCATCTTAAGGCAATTTATTTAGAATACAGAAGATTTAGAGACATGTATAGGAAAGATTTCCTGGGGTGAACAGATGCATCACTAAGTATCACTCATTTGGAAGTGAGTTATAGTCAGCTGTCACTGAGTTGCATGGCAGGGTTTCTTGCTCAATGCAGTGTTTGCACTGTATATTTGAAGGTGCTCTATTAGTGAAATAAGAGAAAAAGTGATTAGGATTTTGTACAAGTTTCCTCAAATTAGTCTCTCATTAAATAAGAGATATTTCTCAAACTTGAACTCAATTTATATATGAGATCTGACAGAATCATTTTTTTTTTCTGGGAAATAAATGGACCAGCAGTCATAAGCTTTGAATTTTAATGATATTCTGCTCCTATCACCTGTGACCTTGGGCATATGAATTAAACTCCCAGAATATCAGTTGCCTCGTCTTTAAAATGAGAATTAGAAACAAGATTAGCTCTCAAAACAATTTCTTGCTTGAAGAGTAGATGAAAGACCCTGTAATATTTAGATGATTTGCTGGTTTGGTGATGAAGCAGGTAATCAGAATTTGGGAAGACAGCTAGATCTCATGAGTAAAGATGAACAATGTAGATCTGAGACTGTACTAGCAGAATAACCCCCCAAAAGACACTCAGTCCTAATCCCCAGAACTTGCAGATATGCTATTTTACATGAGACTCTGCAGGTGTAACTAAACTAAGACCTTGAGGTGAGGAGATTGTTTTGGACTATCCAGGAGGGCCCAATGTACTTGCAGGCATCTTTGAAAGTGGCAAAGGGAGGCAGAAGTCAGAGTGATGTGATATATGTAGGACTCATACCAACCTGTCCCAGAGGGCTGCCGTTGGATTTAATGATTCAGGAAAGAGAGCATAACCATAGGAATGCAAACTGCATTTGACGAGGCAAAGGAAGTTTCCCCTATAAAACTTCCTAGGCAGGAATACATACAGACATCACCGTGATTCTAGTCCAGCAAGGTCATGCCACACTTCTGACCTAAAAAGCTGTAAGTTAATAAATTTTGGTTGTTTTAAGCCACCGAGTTTGTGGCAATTTATTGCAGTAGTAATAGAAAACTGATACAGCCCTTAACATGGTAACCAACACATAAAAACTTCTCTATAAAAGAAAGAAGGTTTAAATTTCCTGGTTAAATAAATCAGTAAGTAATGAATGGATGAATTTGTATGATAAATACACATGTAGAGCTTCCTGAAAAATCTGGTTAAATGGAGCAGGGGCCTTTCGCTTTCTCAGTCTTCATGTATATTTTGAATTCACATGTAAGTTTCTCCTTTTGGGGAAGATATCTCACCCTTAAGATGAACTCATGTGCTTGTTCTCCATAGTGGATGCACTGTGAAGCAAATACTACTGATAACTCACTATCTCTCTAGAATGGAAGTATCTGGAAAGTCAGATTGTGTCAACTTCATTACTATCTATCCAATGCCCAGCCCAGAACCTGGTTCAGGTAAGAATGCAGACGGTGAGTGATAGAATGAATGGAATGAAGGATGGATACTAGGAAATGACTTAGAGTTCCATTTGCTCATCTCTAATCAAATGCTTTGGGAGATTTAAGCATTGTTTACACTTTTGCCCAAATGACTTAGAGTTCCATTTGCTCATCTCTAATCAAATGCTTTGGGAGATTTAAGCATTGTTTACACTTTTGCCCGCTCATAGCAAATACTAATTCCATTCCCCTAAAGAGAAAACATAAGGTCCAGTCTTGTCACTGTATCTACTCAAAATCTAGGGTCTCCTGAACTTGAACAATCTTCGGCATGTGGTCTGACTGGGATTCCCTGTGCTCTGACTTCCGACAAACCAAAAAGATCAACTTTCCCTAGCCACATGTGGAATTGCACATACTGTATAGAATAGGCATTATAAAGAGGAAGAATAGGAGACTCAGTAGTTATTCTTTTTTAGTAGCTCTGAAATGCCACTGGGGAATGCTAGAAAGCCTTTGACCTCAGAAGAGAAAAAATAATCTTTGTGGCCCCAGTTCTGCCTTCTAGAAGTTCTGCTTTATCCATCATCATCCGTCCAGCAGGCTATCATGTCTGATTCTTCATGACCCCATGGACTGTAACTGGCCAGGCTCCTCTGTTCATGGGATTTTTCCAGGCAAGGACACTGGAGTGGGTGACCATTTCCTCCTCCAGGGTTTCTTCCTGACTCAGGGATCAGATTTGCGTCTCCTGCATTGGCAGGTGGATTCTTTACCACTGCTTATCCATCATTTTCCATGGCAATGTCTAAAGCAGAAATAGTGTTAAGACATTGAATATCTTTAAAAACTAGTTCTATGAAAATTCAGAGGAGTATAGATAGATTTTCATTAAGCACAAGAAGTCAATGTTCAGTTTGCCCCATGTCTTGTTTGGCAAAATTACCCCCTCAGAAATTTTCTAGTCTTCTAATACATTTACTTTCAGTTATATATTTTAATAATCATAGTTATATTGTTACACATTGTCTTACATATACTTTCTTTGTTTACTCACTCCATACCCTAACTTTTAAAATAATTGTTACTAAATGGAAGCTACCAAGAGTCAATGAAAAGCCTACACAATGTCATCTTTATTGCAAACTATAGTTTCCATCTCTAGAGTCACAAATCCCATAAAATTAAGTTGTCCAATATTATATATACAATCTGATGATATTTACAAAATATTCAATTCTGCAACCAATATTACAACTATGACATAAAACATTTCTGGCACACCAAAAACTTTTCTCATGTACCTTTGCAGTCAATCTCTGCTTCACATTCAGCCTCAGGCAACCACTGATATGCTTTCTGTCACTAAAGATTATTCTATTTTGTCTGTAATTTCTTATAAAATGAATCATATACTATGCAATCTTTTGTATCTGGCTTTTTAAAATGTGCCTCGTGATTTTGAGATTCTTCCTTGATATTGTGTATATCAGTAATTCATTCTATATTTTGGCAACTACAATCTCATTGTATAGATACTTTAAAAAGTTGTTTCTCTTTTATCCTCTTGATGGCCATTTGGATTGTTTCCAGTTTTTGGCTGTCATGCTTTATGACCTATGACTGTTTGTGTGTGAATTTTTATGGGAACATGCTTTCATTTCATTTTGATAAATATGCGAGTGATAAATATGGTACATGCATGTTTGACTTTACAAGAAACTGCCAACATGATTGTATGATTTTTCATTCCCACCAGCAGTTTATGAGTTTCAGTTGTTCTTTCCAGCATGTGGTATCGTCAGTCTTTTTAATTTTAACTATTACGGAAAGTGTGCAGTGATTTTATTGCGATGTTTATTTCCTGCTAGGAATGATTATGCTATATGTCTTTTTATGTGCTTTATATATCTTCTTTTATCTTCTTCTGTAAAATGTTTCTTCAAATATTTTGTCCCCCTGCTTGATCTTGCTGAGTTATAGAGTTCCACATATATAGTGTTTTTTTAAAGGTCCTTTGTCAAAGTTTATATTGCAAATATTTTCTTCCAGTTGTTGACTTGGCTTTAAATTCCCATAAAAGTTTTTTTTTTTTGTTGAGCAGAAGTTTTTGATTTAGTTAAGTCCAGTATATCAGTTTTGTCTTTTGTGGTTTGAGCTGTTTGTGTCCTATCAAAATATCATTGCCTTTCCCAAGGTCATAGAGATTTTCCCATACGATTTCTTTGAGACATTTAATTGTTTTAGCTCTTGCATTTAAGTCAGTGATCCATTTTGAATCAACTTTTTGTATATGCTGAGGGGTAAAATGTAGAAATTAAGTATTTTGCATATGGATGAAATTGTTACTTCACTAACAAAATTATAAATATATTTCTTCCATTGAATAGCCTTGGGATAATGTTGAAATATTAACAATATATATTGATATTATCTGGGGCTTCCCTGGTAAAGCATCTGCCTGCAATTTGAGAGACCCAGGTTTGATCTCTGGGTCAAGAAGATCCCCTGGAGAAGGAAATGACAACCCACTCCAGTACTCTTGCCTGGAAAATTCCATGGATGGAGGAGCCTGATAGGTTTCAGTCCTTGGGGTCGTAAAGAGTTGGATACGGCTGAGCAACTTCACTTTCTATTGATATTGTCTAAATATTTATATATATGTGTGTGTATGTGTGTATTTCAGAATCTTCATTCTGCCCTGCATGTCTGTCTATATGCCAAAATAAACTTGTTTTGTTACTCACATTCTAGTAAGTCTTGATATTATGTATAGTAAGTACTCCAACTTGGTTTTTATTTTTAAAAGAATATTTCTGACATATGGTTCATTTTCATTTCCACATAAAATTTTAAATAATCTTGTCTAAAAATTCTAAGAAAAGCAAAAACAAACAAAATATTCATCTTAGACTTTGATCAGGAATCTATAGATCGATTTTATGAGAATGAACATCTTAATACTATTTTGTCTTTTAGTCCATGAATATGGTATGCATTTCCACTTCTTTTGGTTTTCATTAAGTTACCAGAACAACATTTTGTAGTTCACATGTCTTACTTATGTTTAATTACATTGCTCTGTATTTAATAACGTTGATGTTACTATAAATGGCACTGCTTTATTTCAAGTTACAATTTATAATTGTTAGTCCATAGATATACAATTGATTTTTATATTGCTCTTGGATATTGTGACCTTCATAAACTCAGTACTTAATGCGGATACTTTTGATATTTTCTGTATAGACAACCATGGTTATGCAGATAAATATATTTTTTAATTTTTATTTTCCGATGTGTAAAGTTTTATGTTTTTGTTTTCAGTTTCCTTTTCTTGCCCGTAGTGTAATATTGACTAGGAGGGGTGAAGACATACATCCTTGCCTTGTTCCAGATCATAAGAAGAAAGAAAGCATTCAGTCTTTTACCATGAAGTGTAATGTTAGCTATAGGTGTTTTTGCGAGTGTCCTTCATCAGTTTGAGGGCTTTCCCTTGTACTTTTTATTTCTCAGATTTGTTATGAGTATGTGTAGACTTTGGTGAGGAAAAGACAATTACATTTATTGAGAGCATCATATAGTCTTTCTTCTTTCCTCTCTCTCTTTCTCCTTTACTCTTCCCCTCTTCCTTTCACTCCTATACTTTCTTAAGTTGTCTAGTTGTTTAAGGAAAAATAATAAGCTGTTCTGTTACTTCATCATTAATGGAAGGGCTTTTTCCTGCACACAGGTGTCTTTTAATATGATTTGTGACCTAAGATTGCTTTCATCATGTGCTGTTCTTGTTCATTCGCTAAGTTGTGTCTGACTCTTTGCAGCCCCTTGGACTGCAGCACATCAGGATTCTCTGTCCTCTACTATCTCCTGGAGTTTGCTCAAGTTGTTTATTCATCATATCACCCCCCTACTTTGGAATGGGAAGCAGTTAACTTTCCCAATAGAGTGTCGGAATTTCCAGACACTCTCTAATTTCTGCTTGCAAAATGACCAGTTTTCTCCTAGACATGCTTTTTTTTTTTCCTTAAGACAAAAATATTCAATAGTAGCCAGTAGATACGAATACCCTGATTCTTCTCAATCTTTTCTCCACAGCTGCCTGTACAGTAGACACGTGATCTTCCCCCAGGAAATTGCAGGCAAGAGTTTTGCCAAATGTTTCCCATTATGTAATATGGATCATCATCTCTTCAGCCTCTGATAACAGGTTTATTACTTCTTGCTTCCTGTATGCTAAGCTTTTGCCACATGTTTTAGATTTTTCGTTACAAAGCCTGTCTCTTGAGTTTATCCAAGGCTTTGACAGCCAGATGGCAGTGGGAATCAGAAATGAGCGAGAGAGAAGGCACCACGTAAATGGCACATCTATCCTACTCACATTCTACCAGAGAAAATTAGCCCCATGTCATGCCTGTGGACAGGAGAGAGTTATTTAACTATGTAGTCAGAATACAGGGAGTAGATGTAATGACCTATCAATCCATCTTTGGTATAATGCTGCAGCTTCTTTTCCTCAGAAAGCTATCTTGTAAGCACACACTGACATAGAGGGCTTTGCAGATGTCTCAGTGGTAAAGAAATCTGCCTATCAAGCAAGAGATGTGGGTTTGATCCCTGGGTTAGGAAGATCCCCTGGTGAAGGAAATGGCAACTCACTCTAGTATTCTTTGGAAAATTCCATGGACAAAGAAGCCTAGAGGGCTGCAGCCCAACTTGGACATGACTGAGTGACTGAGCAGGTGCACACCGAGGCAAGTCTTTTAAGGACTCATGACCAAGCTTTCCAGTATGTGAAGGAGGACTCATGTCTAAATATCAATTTACTAGACAAATACCAGAAAATATACTGACCCTAAGAGAATTTTAAAAGTGAAAGTGTTAGTGGCTCAGTTGTGTCTGACTCTTTGCCACCCTATGGACTATAACCTGCCAGACTCCTCTGCCCATGAAATTCTTGAGGAAAGAATAGTGATGTGGGAGGTCATGCCCTCCTTCAGGGGATCTTCCCTACCCAGGGATCAACCCCAGGTCTCCTACAGTGCAGGCAGGTTCTTTACCATCTGGGGCCACCAAAGAAGCCCAATTTTAGAACTTTGCTAAATCGTATCAGCTGAAAAATCTTGCTGGTAGATTCTGGAATAGACTGATGCTGGTCAGCTTAAAAAGAATATAATTTCATATTAGTCTGAATCCATCAAAATGTCTACAGTTCTCAGAGTTTGGGGATTCAATATTTTAGCTCAAGCAGCTAGGGATAGTAACAATTGTTTGGTTTTAATTGTTCATTCAGTGGGGTCTCATACTAAGTCTAGTTGAGAGGTGAAGATTTGAAGACAATGTTGCTGAAGGACTTCACATAATCAGGAGACTGAAATGCTGAGGTGAATATGTGATTCGTGATCTGCTTTGTCCTTCATGAAAGCCCAACAGATAGGAGGCCGTGAGAAATACATCAATAAAGAGAGCAGCAGCACATTTGAATAGTGACTAGTGGCTGCATTTGTCATCTGAAATGCGGGTGCAAAATGCTACGGTTGAAATGAGTCCATTGTTTGGAAGGGGATTGGAAGAATCCTGGAGTGGCTGCCACCAAAATGAGGTACATAAATAGAACTTATTATGAGAGGCAAAGAAGTTGCCATGAAAATCAGAAGAATCCAACATGCTGGAATGTTTCACACTTTAATTATGCTTTGGAAACCTAAAATTCAGATATATAGGTGGTAAAATATATTTAAATATTATTGTTATATAACAAAATCCTAAGATTTATATAACCGCTGCCCTGCTTTAAGACATAGTGATGTTATGTTGCTGTTTGGTGACAAGTCGTGTCTGACTCTTCTGCTACACCAGGGACTATAGCCCTCCAGACTCCTCTGTTCAAGGGATTGTCCAGACAATAATACTGGAGTGAGTTGCCATCTTCCTTCTCCAAGGGATCTTACTGATCCAGAGACGGAAGCTGAGTCTTCTGCTTTGCAAGCGGATTCTTTACCATTGAGCCACAAGGGAAGCCCTAAGACATCATGATCAGTTCAGTCACTCAGTCATGTTTGACTCTTTGCAACCCTATGGACTGCATCACACCAGGCTTTCCTGTCCATCACCAACTTCCAGAGCTTGCTCAAATTCATGTCCATTGAGTCGGTGATGCCATCCAACCATCTCATTCTCTGTCATCCCCTTCTCCTCCTGCCCTCAATCTTTCCCAGCATCAGGGTCTTTCAAATGAGTCAGCTCTCTGTATCAGGTGGCCAAAGTATTGGAGTTTCAGCTTCAATGTCAGTCCTTCCAATGAACATTCAGGACTGATTTCATTTAGGATGTACAGGATGGATCTCC
The DNA here is from genome assembly GCF_016772045.2 of Ovis aries. NCBI lineage: Eukaryota > Metazoa > Chordata > Mammalia > Artiodactyla > Bovidae > Ovis > Ovis aries. The sequence goes on from NC_056060.1 coordinate 95,708,637, forward strand.
TTTCAGTCCAAAGGACTCTCAAGAGTCTTCTCCAACACCACAGTTCAAAAGCATCAATTCTTCAGGCCTTAGCTTTCTTGATGATCCAACTCTGATGTCTGAGTAGAAGTTCTTTTTTTTTTTTCTCTCTCTCTCTCTTTTCATAGATGACATGGTAGCACTGAATTGCATTCTGAATGGCTCCTGCAGCCTTCATGTACTGCTCTAAAATAGGTCCTATGCTTCAAAAGCTAACAGTGTCTCCTCAAAGAAAATCCCCTTGACATTTCCTATATCATAAGTCTCTTTAGTTCTTCAGTTATTTCTTCTTCTCCTTGTCTCTCTTCATCCTTTCTCTGAGCCTCCATTTCCATTGAGTGTTCATAAGTAAGCTTCATAGTCACATCTTTGAAAGCTCGCAACTTGAAAGTTCATATGTCTGGGACTTACTGTATTGGGTTTGCCCATGAAATAAGAACTAGTATAATAGAAAGGATTTAATAGAAGAGGTTATGAAGTATTCCCTGTTCCAAAACCAATGAAGCAAAAGAAAACTCACATTTCAGCAGTGAGATGTCACACATTTTGCTATGATCAGAACTTGAAAGATGCAGAAGCTGTGACTACCAACAAAGTACTGTTTAATGCTCCAAATTGGCCAGTGCAGAAGACTGCAGAATTGGCAGTGGGTTAGCATAAGCTTAATCAGATAGCAAAACCAATTGGGGTGATATTGGCACAAATGAATATATAATATCTAATGCTTCATATTAATATTTTAATAGAAAAATTTATTTGTTTCTTTTATCTCTATTTCAATAAATAAAAAACATGGCAAGAAGTTTTTTATCATGTCAGGCACCTCCTCTTTACAATACCTCTGAGATAAATTTTCCTAATTTGCACCATATTTTAGCCCACAGAGATCTTTATCACCACAGTAAACTTCACCACATTGGTGGCCTCATACTTATAGTCTATATAGACAAAGAAAAAAGCAAACAGCAAAGATGATTTAATAATAAATGTACATTATTGAAGATGGGGGTAAATTCCATACAGTCAAGAATACTATTTTATATAGACAAATATTTTGAGAGCTAGCTGGATCAATCAGTAGATAGAGATGGCTTGCTTATAAATAAGTATAAATATTTATATAGATAAATACCTGAAGGTACTATGCATATTAATATAAATAAAATACAAATAAGATGTAATTTTTTACTTCAGTTACTCAATTTAAGATCTACAGCATCTTCAGACATTTTAGAACAACATTACAGGTATATTTCTTATATTAAAAAGCAAATTCAGCCTGGAATTCAACAGTAGCGAGAGGAACAATCAACAAAAGACAATATCTGGACATTGATGTAAAAGGTTTGAAACTAAGAGAAGTGACCTGCTAGAAAAAAGGAGTAATAAATATAAAGATAAATGATATTTTATCTCAATACCAAGCCCTTTTAAAGAAGAATGTGGGGGAAGCTAAATAAAGATGACTGAATTTTAATCAATATAACTTGGCCAAAAATTTTTTTAAGCATTTAACATTTTTTAAATGTCATTCATATATAGAAATAGTTTAAAAATATTTTTAAATATTTTTAAATATATTAAAATATGTAAAAATTCACTTAAAAGAAAAAAGTGAATATATGTCAAATCTAGGGACAAAAACAAGGTCAGTCAACAATCTCTATTGCAGAGATTCAAGCAGAAGACAATGAACAACTTCATAATATAAAGTTACGGAAAGATAAATTGGCTTTAAGTGTTGGCATAAATTTAGGACTGTTAAACAAAATATATTAATAAAAATAAATCTATATAGTGTGATAACATGTAAGCTTATTCTTCAAAACATTTTTAAGCAAGATACAATAGTAAAAAATATATATAAGGATTAAGAAATAGTGTTAAGCTACTTTTTCAATCTTCCATAATGTGAATTAAAAGGTTTATTGAGAAAAGTATGTCAATAAATAAAATGGTATAGTTACCAAAAGTTATTTTAAAATATTTGTTGTTAAAGTATTGAGGATGACTAGATGATGAACTATACTGTATTTTAAGAAGTGTATAGCAAAATAAAATTCTGAAAAATAAAAGCAAATTTTCTTACTGCAAATTAAATAAAAATTTTCATATTTTGCATATCCTATTAGCTTCTGGATCTATGTAATTTTTCTAGCTTAATGAAATAAACAGCTTAACCTCATTAAATAAATTTATGAAAAGAAATATGAACAACTAAAGGTAAATTTCTAGGATTTTATATATACATACACAACACTCATAAACACACACATATATGCATCTGTATGTATATATGTATACACATTCGTATACACATATATATGCATACATGAAAATTATATACACACATATATGTATGCCTATATAAGGTAATATGTAAATGGCCTTAACTTCTCTACAGAAAAATGTGGACCATTGACTAGATTTTTAAAAATTCAAAGTTATTCTGTCTATAAGTAGAATAAGCAAATAGACTAGAAGCAAAATAATAATTTAGACTATACCAGGCTTGTGTCAGAGAAGGCAATGGCACCCCACTCCAGTACCCTTGCCTGGAAAATCCCATGGACGGAGGAGCCTGGTGGGCTGCAGTCCGTGGGGTCGCTGAGTCAGACATGACTGAGCGACTTCCCTTCACTTTTCACTTTCATGCATTGGAGAAGGAAATGGCAACCCACTCCAGTGCTCTTGCCTGGAAAATCCCAGGGACGGGGGAGCCTGGTGGGCTGCCGTCTACGGAGTGGCGCAGAGTTGGACATCACTGACGCAACTTAGCAGCAGCAGTAGCAGCAGCAGGCTTGTGTGGATAACAGAATTAAGAATAGTTAATGTATCTATCTCAAACAATATAGCATCTGAGAAACATTAAGGAAAATAGAATTGCATCTAGATATAACTGCAATTTCAAATTAACTTAGTTACCTGCATTATTAGATCAATATATTAAGAAAAAACAATAAAAAGGGTGAGTCTGGACTATAACACTATATTGACCAGTCACCTCATAATAACATTGTGTCTGAAGAGATATGTTAGATAAAATAGGTTGAGTTTCTAAGTGGTTGAACAACTGAACCCAAAAAGCTTTAATTAATGGATTGAAATCAAAAGTAAGGGAAGTTTCAAGGAATATCCCCAAAATATTTTTCCCTGTTTGATGCAATAGTTCAAATAAGTTTAAAAATGGTATGCTTATCAAATTCGAAGAGTACTGCTGCTGTTGTTTATTTGCTAAGTCATGACCGACACTTTTGCAACTGCATGGACGGTAGCCAGCTAGTCTCTTCTGCCCATGGGATTTCCCAGGCAAGAATGATGGAGTTAGTTGTCATTTCCTTCTCCAGGAGATCTTCCTGACCTAAGGATTGAACCTGCAGCTCCCCTGATTCCCTGCATTGCAGACGGATTCTTCACTGATGAGCCACTGGAAATGCAATGATTTGTTTATTAAATGTTATTTTAATATATTTGATAGAATTATTCATGCCAGATGAGTAAAAATCTACTAAGGTGGATTTTAATAAAGATCCTAATGTGTTATTACTCCTAATGTGAGCTCCAGAAAAACACCTACTTCTGCTTTATTGACTATGGCAAAGCATTTGACTATGTGGATCACAATAAACTGTAGAAAATACTGAGAGAGACGGGAATACCAGACCACCTGACCTGCCTCTTGAGAAAGCTGTATGCAGGTCAGGAAGCAACAGTTAGAACTGGACATGGAACAACAGACTGCTTCCAAATAGGCAAAGGAGTACGTCAAGGCTGTATATTGTCACCCTGCTTATTTAACTTCTATGCAGAGTACATCATGAGAAACCCTGGACTGGAAGAAACACAAGCTGGAATCAAGATTGCCGGGAGAAATATCAATAACTTCAGATATGGAGATGACACCACCCTTATGGCAGAAAGGGAAGAGGAACTAAAAAGTCTCTTGACGAAAGTGAAAGAGGAGAGTGAAAAAGTTGGCTTAAAGCTCAACATTCAGAAAAAGAAGATCATGGCATCTGGTCCCATCACTTCATGGGAAATAGATGGGGAAACAGTGGAAACAGTGTCAGACTTTATTTTTGGGGGCTCCAAAATCACTGCAGATGGTGATTGCAGCCATGAAATTAAAAGACGCTGACTCCTTGGGAAAAAAGTTATGACCAACCTAGATAGCATATTCAAAAGCAGAGATATTACTTTGCTAACTAAGGTCCATCTAGTCAAGGCCATGGTTTTTCCAGTGGTCATGTATGGATGTGAGAGTTGGACTGTGAAGAAGGGTGAGCGCCGAAGAATTTATGCTTTTGAACTGTGGAGTTGGAGAAGATTCTTGAGAGTCCCTTGGACTGCAAGGAGATCCAACCAGTCCATTCTGAAGGAGATTAGACCTGGGATTTCTTTGGAAGGACTGATGCTAAAGCTGAAACTCCAATACTTTGGCCACCTCATGTGAAGAGTTGACTCATTGGAAAAGACTGTGATGCTGGGAGTGATTGGAGGCAGGAGGAGAAGAGGACGACAGAGGATGAGATGGCTGGATGGCATCACAGACTCGATGGACGTGAGTCTGAGTGAACTCTGGGAGTTGGTGATGGACAGGGGGGCCTGGCATGCTGCGATTCATGGGGTCGCAAAGAGTCAGACATGACTGAGCGACTGAACTGAACAGACTTATATTATACATTTGACCTTTTGGTCCAAAGTGTAATAACACAGTGAATCGCAGCACGCCAGGCCTCCCTGTCCATCACCAACTCCCGGAGTTCACTCAGACACGTCCATCGTGTCTGTGATACCATCCACCCATCTCATCCTCTGTCATCCCCAAATGACTTAAAAGATTATCTTAAAGAAATATTAGGTGTTGTGATTGACAGTAAGCTCAGCATCAGCCAACAGTGTCTATGCTGCTGCTGCTAAGTCACTTCAGTCTTGTCTGACTCTATGTGACCCCATAGACGGCAGCCCACCAGGCTCCCTCATCCCTGGGATACTCCAGGCAAGAACACTGGAGTGGGTTGCCATTTCCTTCTCCAATGTATGAAAGTGAAAAGTGAAAGTGAAGTTGCTCAGTCGTGTCCAACCCTTAGCGACGCCATGGACTGCAGCCCACCAGGCTCCTCCGTCCATGGGATTTTCCAGGCAAGAGTACTGGAGTGAGGTGCCATTGCCTTCTCCAACAGTGTCTATAGGAACCAGGAAACCTATAGTAAGCATAAGCTTCACTTAAGAGCCAGCATAGATTGAAGCCGGAAAAGGATCAATTTTATGGGCCCATAAATAAATAAAGTATAAGAATAAGAAGAAACATAAATACTCTAAAAGTTACTTAATTTTAAAGGACAAATACCAATAGATTCCCTGAAGAATGATGTACAAATAGTAAAAGAACAATCTCTGTATTCCATAAGCTGTTCTAAACATATGGGTGTATATAAATTATCAAAAAACAGCCAAAATAGCCCCCCAAAATGAGCATTATGTACCATTTAGGAATAGACATACTGAGTGAACATAACTTATACATTGCATTAAAGTATTACTCAGGGTTTAAGTACTCTCAGTGAAGAAAGGCATGTTCAGTATATGAAAATTTCCTATACCACAATCAAGTAAAATATGTTATATATAATAAATATTTATAAATTTATCCAGATATTTATTAACATGACTGAAAGAAATTCATGTCAGCAATATTTGGGGAGATTACAGATTTTGTGGAGAAGTATTTAAAAGAACATTTTGAGAAGTGTATTCTGGGCTTTAGTTTTTCCTGATTATGGCTCATGGGTTCATTGCCCAAACAGCCATGTTTTCTCTAAGGTCTGTGATTTCATTTTTTCATTTTGAAGTTTGTGCAAGGATTTTTCAATGGCTCCCAAGATCTGTTTTAATTGTCTGAACTGTGCGTTCTTCCCTATCAAATTGCCATTGCTCTAAATACTGTGTGTTGAGGCAGATAATGGGCCTGTCCCATTTGATGGTGTTCCTCCTAGGAAAAACTTAGACATTTCTTCATTCCGTCCAATATTAGCCTAAATATACCACTTTCTAGCTTTCAAATCCTCTTTTCTTGACAATTTGGCATCATCATTCTATGAGCCTATTTTTAAGATAAAGAAATACACTTTGTGACATTTGTCTTTTCAGCACTTGGAAAATTTTCCTTCAGAATCTGCAGATTCATAGCTTTTATCATAAATAACTTTGGTTCCAAGATCTTAGAGAAGAAGCCCAAAGATTAGACTTGGCAAATTTCTTAGATGAGTATTGATTAAATTCAACCACATAATGATAACAATCAGGAAATTATTGACTTAACATGTCACAAAAGATGTATGCATTTCACAGGTATTACACTCTAATTTGATTGCCACTTTATATCATTTTAGATCTGTTATATAGTGAAATACTATAAAAGCCCCTGATATATATAAAACAAAAATATACATTAAAAGAATAAGAAATCATTCTATGCAGTAAGTATCAGTACTTTTTCTTAAAAACAAAATGTAGATATAGAATACAACCTTGTCATTCTTTTGATATTGCATGAGAATCCATACAAAATATATAGTAGCAAAAAAAAGAATATGTGCCAAAATATAGCGATAGAAAACAGAGTTAAAAAAAAAGGCGCTTTTCTTGCAGATTATCACTGTATATGAGAATATCTAGGAAAATCAACAAAAATCGCCAGAGGAAAACTTTCCAATTAAACTGCAGTGTATAAATAATGCTTATATATAAAAATAGTGACAATACCAAAGACATTTGTATTCATTTCCTGTGGCTCCTATAACAATATATTACAAACTTGAAGACTATATCAATAGAAAAATTTCGCTTTATATTTCTGGACGCCGGATACACGAACTCAGTATCACTGGCCCTGAATCGAGGTGTCAGCTGTATTTCCTCCAAAGGCTCTGCAGAGAATCCACTTCTTGGCTCTTTCAGCATCTCGGCCTGCTGGTATCCCGCTGCTGGTAGCCGAATCACACCGAGTGCCTCTGCGGTCACACTCTTCTTTTTCTTCTCTGTCAGGAACTCTCCTGATAGTTTAAGTACTTGTGGAAAATTTCATAGAAATTGACAAACTGTTAGTAAAATTAAATTTAAAAAGCATGCTACTTCAGTTAATGATTAACACATTTAAAAAAAATTAATGATGACAAATTTACCATGCCAGTTTTTAAGATACAGGAAACAATTATAACTACCACTATTTTTTTTAAACGTTATTTTATTTTGCTCTTTCCCATCTGCAGCTACTCTCATGGGCATTGAGAGTCATACAAACGACACAAAAAATAAAAGACCAAGACACTCTGAGTGAGATGCATGGTGAATACTAACCAGAGGTGAGGGGCCCTGGCGGGGCTGTGGGCCAGGCCACATGGTTTCCACGGGGTTCCTGGCGGAGGGCCATGTCCAGTTTCATCCCGCTGAGACTCAGGAGTCGGTGCAGAAGAGAAGCAGAACTCACACCAGGGGCTCTGGCTGAGGCAGTGAGGGGCCCAGCACCCAGAGAAGAGTCAGCAGGAGGGGTCTGGGAAGGGAGGGCGAGGGATGTGGGCAGCAGGGCCTAGTATCCCCACAGGGTAGCTGGGGTCGATAACACTGCCTTAGGCCTTCAGTACCCCTATGGCTGTGCCAGCCCACCTTGATGGGCACTTTGCTGTGCTTGCAGGACTCAAAGAAGTTGTACACTGGGCTGTCACTGCAGCTAGTGATCAAGGGGTCCTTGCCCCCATCCACTACTTTGCTCGTAAAGTCTTTGATGTAGTAGGTATCATCTCTGAACTCCAGCCGGAAGACATCCTAGCTGGAGCAGTTGGTGGCCAGGGTACCCGTGACCTTGCAGCGGCCCATGAAGCTGTGCTCCCAGGGCAACACCACCATCTGGCGGCTCATCAGCTTCCGACAGACATGCACCAAATCAGCTGCTATTTCCACTGAAGCAGCCAGCCTGCTGTTGCTCTTGGGTCACAGACTTGCCACTGGACACACTCAGGATGATCCTCCGATCACACCTCTTGACGTCAAAGTAGCTGCTGGCATCCTGGATGGAGGTGGTGGATGGAAACATCCCAGGGGCGGCCAGCATCCAACATTTGGCCAAATGGGTGCAGAAGGTGTGCTTTTTATGTCAGGCCCTCGCTCTCCAGCTGGAAAGTCTCTTGGTTGGTCCCAACTGGCCAACAGTCCTGCACCCTGGTGCGCAGACACGCAGGTCTCCTATCCACCTCCTGAAGCTGGACCTGGGGGCAGCTCCGCTCCAGGGTGAAGACTTCATCTTTGCCGTCCTTAGTGGCCTGGACTTCCTTGAACGTGATGGCACCAGACACAGGCCCTCGCAGTCGTGGAAGGCCACTGGGCCAGGATGGTCCTGAAAGCTGGATGGGGCAGCGAGCCTGGGCCGCTCAGGTAGGCCTGCGTCTCAGTGTAGGAAGCAGTAGACTGGCAAGCCGTAAAGCAGGTCCTGGAAAGACCAGGCGATGAGCAGGTGGAAGCTGCAGGGCAGGGGGCAGTGCTCTGCACTTGGAAGACCAGCTACCTGCCCAGGTGTGCATCGTACTCGCGGCCTGGGCTGAAAAAGCAGCAGAGAGCACTGGGCCCTGAGTGTTTGCAGGTCAGGTTGTCATCCTTGTTTGCTGCCGGGTAGCAGCCCAGGTTCTGCATGGGCACCCAGCTGCCCTGCCTGCCTGGTCAGAAGGTTACTTCAAGTGTCCAGAGCAGCTGCCGCTTCAGACGGCTGGCCCACAGGTTCACCTCGAATCCAGACTTCTGGGCCTGGGGTGCTTGTTGCAGCTAACAAGACCCAGCTGGGTCTGCAGCGCCTCAGTTGTGCTCTGGGAGGGCTTGCTGGCCACGCGGCCTGGGTCCTTGGACATGGCCCTTCTCTTTCGTCTAGCTTCCATAGCCATGGGGCACACCCTCAGAGGCCCTCCGTAATCTCTACAATTTTTTGACGTAGTTTTAAGAAGAATAAAAATGTCCGGTGGAAAAAGAGCTAAAAATGGACTACATAAATTCCAACTACAATGGAAAAAAGAATAGAAATGTGAGTAAGCATGACTTTCATGGGCTTTAAATCTGAGTTTAAATATTCATTAACTCCTTCATCATTTGACACATCAAAATAAACTGCAAATAATATATCTAAATAGAATAATTTTGTGAGATTATAAACACAATGTGATATTTGTTCCAAATCAAAAGAAATTTGAGCAATGATGACAGAAATGAGAAGATTAAATCTGTGATAGATAGTTTAAGTATATCCCTCATAAAGATCCATCATAAAATTGTACCAGGAAGACTTTCAGACACAAGCAATAGAAAACCCCACCTAGAATGACTTAAACAATAGCAGTGTTTAATTATCTTAAATACAAGGAAGTCTGGAAATGGGTGATCTAGAACTGGTATAGCTCAATGATATTAAGAAAGATGTTCTGCTACTCCGTTTTCTAAAGCTGGTTTCTTTTTTTGACTGCAGATGTACTGAACCGTGGTTTGCAGATTGAAATGTGGTTTGTAGATGATTGCAACACCTCCAGACACCATGACTGTATTCAAAGCAAATAATCATGGAAGATGCTGATAAAAATGAGTTTTTCTCTCTTTTTTCCCCCAACAGAAGAAAAATAATTCAAAGAATTCTTTTCAGAAAATTTAATGTCAGTCTTAATGGTAAGACATAGATGATATGGCCCCTACTGGATGAAAAAGTGGATATCTGGTGAAGAAGAATGTAGGCCTGGTAATGAAGGGATTACCGATACTTGGAGCTGTGCATTTAATAGAACTAGAATGTTTTGGCTGGAAATAACAGATTGAATATCTACTGATTAAGAACCAGAATGTGTGCAACATAAACCTGTAACATTAATCTAGTTCTTGGTGGGTAATCAGTTCAGTTCAGTTCAGTCACTCAGTCGTGTCCTACTCTTTGTGACCCCATAAATCGCAGCATGCCAGGCCTCCCTGTCCATCACCAACTCCCGAAGTTCAATCAAGATCACGTCCATCAAGTCGGTGATAACATACACCCGTCTCATCCTCTGTTGTCCCCTTCTCCTCCTGCCCCAAATCCCTCCCAATATCACAGTCTTTCCCAGTGAGTCAACTCTTCACATCAGTTCAGTTCAGTCAGTTTAGTTCAGTCGCTTAGTCGTGTCCGACTCTTTGCGACCCCATGAATCGCAGAACGCCAGGCCTCCCTGTCCATCACCATCTCCCAGACTGCACCCAGACTCAAGTCCATTGAGTCCGTGATGCCATCCAGCCATCTCATCCTGGGTCGTCCCCTTCTTCTCCTGCCCCCAATCTCTCCCAGCATCAGAATCTTTTCCAATGAGTCAATTCTTCACATAAGGTGGCCAAAGTACTGGAGCTTCAGCTTTAGCATCATTCCTTCCAAAGAAATCCCAGGGTTGATCTCCTTCAGAATGGACTGGTTGGAACTCCTTGTGGTCCAAGGGACGCTCAAGAGTCTTCTCCAACACCACAGTTAAAACGCATCAATTTTTCGGTACTCAGCCTTCTTCACAGTCCAACTCTCACATCCATACATGACCACAGGAAAAACCACAGCCTTGACTAGGCAGTCCACTGGAGAAGGGAATGGCAAGTCACTTAAGTATTCTTGCCTTGAGAACACCATGAACAGTAGGAAAGGGCAAAATGATAGGATACTAAAAGAGGAACTCTTCACATGAGGTGGCCAAAGTACTGGAGTTTCAGCTTTAGCATCATTCCTTCAAAAGAAATCTTAGGGCTGATCTTCAGAATGGACTGGTTGGATCTCCTTGCAGTCCAAGGGACTCTCAAGAGTCTTCTTCAACACCGCAGTTCAAAAGCATCAATTCTTTGGTGCTCAGCTTTCTTCACAGTTCAACTCTCACATCCATACATGACCACTGGAAAAACCATGGCCTTGACTAGATGGACCTTTGTTGGCAAAGTAATGTCTCTTCTTTTTAATATGCTATCTAGGTTGGTCATAACTTTCTTTCCAAGGAGTAAACATCTTTTAATTTCATGGCTGCAATTACCATCTGCAGTGATTTTGGAACCCCCAAAAATAAAGTCTCTCAATGTTTTCACTGTTTCCCCATCTATTTCCCATGAAGTGATGGGACCATATGCCATGATCTTCATTTTCTGAATGTTGAGCTTTAAGCCAACTTTTTCACTCTCCCCTTTCACTTTCATCAAGAGGCTTTTTAGTTCCTCTTCACTTTCTGCCATAAGGGTGGATAATGGGTGATGGTAAAGGTTGGCTAATAGGTGATGCTAAAATCATGTATCTGATATGTGGATATAAGCAAACTCCAATGCTTCCTTCATAGCTCAGATGGTAAAGAATCTACCTGCAGTGCTGGAGACCCAGGTTCAATCCCTGGGTGAGGAAGATCCCCTTTAGAAGAATGGCTATCCACTCCAGTATTCTTGTGTGGAGAATTCCATGGACAGAGGAGTCTGATGGGCTACAGTCCATGGGGTCCCAGAGAGTTGAATAAGCCTGAGTGACTGAAATTTTACACTATGATGTTAAAATACATCTATGAAATCAAGAGAGGTAAGTTAAAATGTTGGTGTCCACCCATTAATTCATTTATTCATCCAATTAGAAGCTAATTATTATGTTTATACCAAGCAATATGCTAAGTTCTAAGTATATATTAATGAGTGAAATAATCTTTGCCCCCATAATGCTGAATTTAGTGATTGATTCAGTAAAAACTGATTAAACTTTGGAAAATCGAGTATACTTAAATATCACTGGTAGTTTAAAACAAATTGCTATAGTTTCCTCAGAGTTAAGTCTTGAAACTCTTAACATCTATAAAACTATAGAGTTAATACTGTGACTAAACTTTAATTTTTCAAAATTTATTTTCTTCTAAAATATATATGGCAACTTAATGAAACACTAGAAAGAACTAGTTATCTAACAGTAAGTGAGCAATTTATCAAGCTAGCTTTAATCATATATTAAAATATAATGTGGCTATTAATTTTTTGGCTTAGGGAAATAAGCTTGTATAGAAGTGCATGTAAACAATAAATGAAAAGTCAGATCAAATAAAAAATGTATCAAAACTAGTTATAAACTTCCTTATTGCTCAGAGATTTTAAAATTCCTCCTTCTTTTATTTTATCTAGGGAATGTCTCCTCATTCTTAGTAGACTGTTATCAATAACTTATCTGCTGGGAAATCTGCCCTGATACGTTCCCTATTCAACTAATTTATTAGAAATTGAGCATTTCTATCTTGGAACTAGTAATCTCTGTCAATTCCTATTTTGTTTGTTATTGTAGTTTAACAGAAATGAAGGTCAAATCTGACTTTTTGGGACCCCATGGACTATAGAGTCCATGGAATTCTCCAGGCCAAAATACTAGAGTGTGTAGCTGTTCCCTTCTCCAGGGGATCTTCCCAACCCAGGGATCGAACCCAGGTGTGCTGCGCTGTGGACAAGTTCCTTACCAGCTGAGTCACAGGGGAAGTGGAGGTGATGAAGTTCCAGTTGACCTATTTCAAATCCTAAAAGATGATGCTGTGAAAGTGCTGCACTAAATATGCTAGCAAATTTGGAAAACTCAGCAGTGGCCGCAGAACTGGAAAGGGTCAGTTTTCATTCCAATCCCAAAGAAAGGCAATGCCAAAGAATGCTCAAACTACCACATAATTGCACTCATCTCACACACTAAGAAAGTAATGCTCAAAATTCTCCAAGCCAGGCTTCAACAGTACATGGACCATGGACTTCCAGATTTTCAAGCTGGATTTAGAAAAGGCAAATGAACCAGAGATCAAATTGCCAACATCTGTTGGAACATCAAAAAAGCAAGAGAGTTCCAGAAAAACATCTACTGGTTTATTGACTATGTCAAAGCCTTTGATTATGTGGATCACAGCAAACTGTGGAAAATTCTTGAAGGGATGGAAATACTAGACCACCTGACCTACCTCCTGAGAAATCTGTATGCAGGTCAAGAAGTAACAGTTAGAACTGGACATGGAACAACAGACTGGTTGCAAATTGGGAAAGGAGTACAACAAGGCTGTATATTGTCACCCTGCTTATTTAAATTATATGCAGAGTATATCATGAGAAATGCTGGGCTGGATGAAGCACAAGCTGGAATCAAGATTGCCGGGAGAAATATCAATAACCTCAGATATGCAGATTATACCACCCTTATTGCAGAAAGCAAAGAAAAACTTAAGAGCCTCTTGATGAAAGTGAAAGAGGAAAGTGAAAATGTTGGCTTAAAGCTCAACATTCCGAAAACTAGGATCATGGCATCCATTCCCATTACTTCATGGCAAGTAGATGAGAAAGCAATGGAAACAGTAAGATATTTTGTTATTATCATTATTATTTTTGGCTTCAAACTCACTGCAGATGGTGACTGTACCCATAAAGTTAAAAGATAGTTGTACCTTGGAAGAAAAGCTAAGACCAACATAGACAGCTTATTAAAATCAGAGACATTACTTTGCCAACAAAGGTCTGTCTAGTCAAAGCTATAGTTTTTCCAGTAGTCATGTATGAATGTGAGAGTTGGACTATAAAGAAAGCTGATTCCTGAAGAATTGAAGTTTTTGAACTGTGGTGTTGGAGTAGACTCTTGAGTCCCTTGGACTGCAAGGAGATCCAACCAGTCCATCCTAAAGGCGATCAGTCCTGAATATTCTTTGGAAGGACTGATGTTGAAGCTGAAATTCCAATACTTTGACCACCTGATGGAAACAGCTGACTCATTTGAAAAGACTCTGATGCTACGAAAGAGTGAAGGTGGGAGGAGAAGGCGGCAGCAGAGGATGAGATGGTTGGATGGAATCACTAACTCAATTGACATTATTTTGAGTAAACTCTGGGAGTTGGTGTTGGACTGGAGGCCTGCCATGGTGCAGTCCATGGAGTCACAAAGCGTAGGACACGACTGAGCGACTGAACTGAACTGATGAACTTACCAGAATTAGTTATACATGCTTCTGTCTCTGATTTGTTGACCCTTCTTTAAAGGAAGACACAATCTGTTATTCATCTCTATATTCTTGGGACCTTAGACATGACATTTCGTTCTGTGTCCTCAATATCTTCAGATATGTCTGTCGCAGGAAAGGTGCAGAAAAAATGTTTGCTGAATTAAGCCAGCAAGGACTCAGTACTGAGTGTTCTGATTTTCATAGGATTACAGTCATGTTGATGATCAGAACTGAGTTCCAAATAGGTTAATAAAATTTCAGTTTCATTAAAAGCTTTTATTCTGGAGTACATGTAACACTTTGATTGTTTTCATGCAGGATGTTTTTGCAATATGAAGTCTATTAACATATATATGTAGAATTTTGAAGGTCTGTTTTTTAAGTGTGAGCTCCTGATGGTTCAGTTAGATTACCTGAATCTTCATGTCTGGACTACTGAACTCAATATCACACCTGACTCAGCTTTCTTTGATTAAACCTGCCAGGTAGTTGGCCAGACTGAATGCTGTTGGTTTATAGCTTATTATCCTTAAATAACTACATGCATTATTCTCTAGTTTAAGATCCAAGATAACTCTATACTGTTTTTTTTTTTTTAATGTTTTTTGTTTGTTTTGCATCTATATGAAAACAGAGTAGGAGGGATCTTGGTTACACAGTTGTTGTTCAGTGACTAAGTCCTGTCTTACTCTTTCGATCCCATGGACTGCAACACGCCAGGCCTGCCTGTCCTTCACCATCACACAGAGCTTGCTCAGACTCCTGTCCATTGAGTCAGTGATGCCATCCAATCATCTCATCTTCTGTCATCCCCTTCTCCCCCTTCCTTCAATCTTTCCCAGCATCAGGGTCTTTTCCAATAAATCAGTTCATCACAACAGGTGGCCAGAGTAATGGAGCTTCAATTTCAGCATCAGAACTTCCAAAAAATATTCTGGATTGATTTCCTTTAGGATTGATTGGTTTGATCTCCTTGCCTTCATACAAAGAAATAGTAGAAAAGTGTCTCCACTTTTATTATTTCCCTCTCAACAAGTTTCCAAAAAAATACTGTTCACTGATTTTCTATCCTTATATATGTTTCACAAGAGTGTATTTTATTTAAAGATGCGAAAGTCAAAGTTTTCTGACTCTTCCTCTTGAATTAACACAGGCTGAAACAAAGGAATAAAGCACAGAGTGAATGGTTCAAATAAGTGTGTGTACATACAAGTTCTGCCAGTCTCTGAATTTAACCTAAAATATCCTGAATCTCTACTCCAAAGTAGTAATTATGGTGCCTGATCAGTTCTCGTTTTTTCTTTTGTGGAGGTTTTAGTGTTTTATCCAATAAAGACAGCTATCAAGATTGCTTTAAAAGCTGCTGAAAAAGATAGATGGAAATAGAAAGTCTTTGATATGAAACTCCTTTTAAGGACAGGAGGTGTCTGTCTGTGTATGTGTGTGTGTGCGTGCGCCTGGACCTGTGTGTGTGCGCCTGGACCTGTGTGTATGTGTCCTGGTGGTGGGGAGATGAGGGAGTGATATGAAAGGTTAAAACACAAAAGAAAAGAATTCTCTCCCCTTTCTCTTAGCCAAACAGTTTGGGTTTAACTGCCCTTGTTTTTGTTGGACTTGAATAGAAAAATGAGGTATTTTAATCTTCTTTTTCAAAACATACAGTCTTATGGTAATTTAAGTCAACAGCTGCTCAACTGTCAAGTCACAGGCTAAAGTCAAGTCTGAGAAAAGAAGAAAATCTGTTTAAATGAAATCTTGTTTGAATGAAGGCCATAGGTTTCAGCACTTGTATCTGAAAAAAAAATTAAATTGTTACTAAAGCAAAGAAACTTTTCCTAGGATGACCTTTCTTTGTTAAAAATGTTAGAAAATCAATATTCAACATAAAATCAGAAACTAGTGTGTCAAGTGTAGGATCACCAGAAGTTTGAGGGCATTAAACACCATAAAGTCATGAACTCTTCAAGGTCAGAGGTTTGACCTAACACAATTTCCAGTGTATAGGAAGTGTTCTAGAAAAAAATGTGTGTTGGCCTAGGGAGCAAAAGGAACAGTCAAAGAAATCAAGTAGTCATTTTTCCCCCGTTTTCTAAAGGTCTTATATAACTGAGTTCTACTTTAGAAAGATTAATGATAGTTGGCAGGATATATAGTTGCGTGAAAGATAGGCAATTATTTGAATGTTTTTTAACAGTTCAGAAAATTAAGATATAAGCTCTTGGTCAAGAGTGGGAATAGCCTGTCTCATTATGATGCTGATTAATGGACTGATTATTTTTCTTCATATATGATAAAAGCCTGTGTTCACATGTGTTTTGCTTGAAAAGGTATGATGAGATAATGTGAGTTTTTCCCAGAGTAGACTGGCTGCAAGTCTCTGTATCCTATAAATGTAATGACCTTGATGAAAATATGCTGATTTAAACACCAGACATTAGATTTGCAGATGCAGAAAATCAATGTGTTAATATACTAAACTTATTATACTCTTGCAATGATTCATACTAAAGAGACTTAAGGAGAACTCATAGATAAATAGCATGACAATGTATTAACTTATTACGGTGGTGGTTTCCATGGCCGCCTTCATTGTAGATACATATCATATAGACAGAGTTGGAATCTATTAGGACTGTGGTCATTCCTGTTGAGTCAAACTCTCAGATCCCTTCAGTCAAATAACACTCTGCTCAAAGGTGTTCTCCATTTATCACTGCTATCTTTTCTGTTTAAATTGGTCAGTGCCTCATGTGCAAGGCTTAGTGATTTTTTTTTACCCTGTACAATACTGTTCTCTCCAGTGTTTCCTGAATCAGATCTCTACCATACTCTTACCTCCAAAACGTTCTCTTCTGACCATAATCTCTAGAAGTGTCTATCTGGCATCATGAAAAAAGCCCTACCATCAGCTTCCTCTCTTCTTTATCATACATGAAACTTAACCCTCAGCAGAAGATAGCACTGTAAATGCTCACTGCTTATTTTCTCACACCTGCAGTCCTGAATAGTGAGGTAGTATCACCATGCTTCATACTCTCTGCAGTAGTACTTCTACCAATAAGTACTCCAATCTTTTAGAAAACGGGTGTTAGAGTGTTCACATACACTCCATGCACACACAATTTCAACTCACTTAAAACTTACATTTCATTCTACAGTTATTCAGTTCAGTTCAGTTCAATTCAGTCGCTCAGTCATGTCCGACTCCTTGCGACCCCATGAAGTGCAGCACGCCAGGCCTGCCTGTCCATCACCAACTCCCGGAGTTCACTCAGATTTGCAGCCATCGAGTCAGTGATGCCATTCAGCCATCTCATCCTCTGTCGTCCCCTTCTTCTCCGGCGCCCAATCCTTCCCAGCATCAAAGTCTTTTCCAATGAGTCAACTCTTCACATGAGGTGGCCAAAGTACTGGAGCTTCAGCTTTAGCATCATTCCTTCCAAAGAAATCCCAGGGTTGATCTTCAGAATGGACTGGTTGGATCTGCTTGCAGTCCAAGGGACTCTTAAGAGTCTTCTCCAACACCACAGCTCAAAAGCATCAATTCTTCGGCACTCAGCCTTCTGCACAGGCCAACTCTGACATCCATACATGACTACTGGAAAACCATAGCCTCGACTAGATGGAACTTAGTCAGCAAAGTAATGTCTCTGCTTTTGAATATACTATCTAGGTTGGTCATAACTTTTCCTCCAAGGAGTAAGCATCTTTTAATTTCATGGCTGCAGTCACCATCTGCAGTGATTTTGGAGCCCCCCAAAATAAAGTCTTATTACCACCTTCTTATCTACAGCATCAGCAAAAACATCAAGTATAGTCCCTGTTATTTATGAAAGCTTTTGGTGACTGTCTCATTAACTTTATCTTCACCCAAATCCTGCCTTTCTGTGAAATTAAAAGACCCTTGCTCCTTGGAAGAAAAGTTATGACCAACCTTGACAGCATATTAAAAAGCAGAGACATTACTTTGCCAACAAACGTCCATCTAGTCAAGGCTATAGTTTTCCAGTAGTCATGTATGGATGTGAGAATTGGACTATAAAGAAAGCTGAGCCCCAAAGAATTGATGCTTTTGAACAGTGGTGTTGGAGAAGACTCTTGAGGGTCCCTTGGACTGCAGGGAGATCCAACCAGTCCATCCTAAAGGAAATCAGTCCTGAATATTCATTGGAAGGACTGATGCTGAAACTGAAACTCCAATATTTTGGCCACCTGATGCAAAGAGCTGACTCATTTTAAAATACCCTGATGCTGGGAAAAATTGGAGGCAGGAGGAGAAGGGGACAGGAGAGGATGAGATGGTTGGATGACATCACTGACTCCATGGACATGAGTTTGAGTAAGCTCCAGGAATTGGTGATGGACAGGGAAGCCTGGTGTGCAGTCCATGGGTTCCCAAAGAGTCGGACATGACTAAGCAACTGAACTGACTGACTGACTGATTGAAATCCTGCCTTTATCATCTTTGGTAACACCAGTGTACACATGGACTCTGTAATCCTCATTTCTAAAGACTGTCCTCAGTCTCCTAAATGTTATTATAAATGTAGATTATTTCCACTTGTTTGTTGTTATCCAGTCACTAAATTATGACTGTTTGCGACCCCATGAACTGCAACAGCACCAGACCTACCTGTCCATCACCATCTCCCAGACTTTACTCAAACTCGTATCCATTGAGTCGGTGATGCCATCCAACCATCTCATCCTCTGTCGCTATGTAATCACTAATTCAGATATCATATTCTTGGAGTACAGTTTGCTTTCCTATCTGCGGTTGTTCTGGGCCTCAGTGAAAGTTCCAGTTCATCGCCTTTCTAAATTCACATGATCCTTCAGGCATCTCATTTCTGTTATCAACATCCCTTTCCAATCATAAACACTTGCAGTAAATCTTACTCCAAATTTCTTCTTGATGATTTCTTAATGACATTGAAAGTGTCAGTTCTTTCCCATGTTTTTCAAAACTGGAATCCAGCAATGCTTCCCAGACTTCCACAGACAAACCACTTCATCTCTTACTTCATTGAGAAAATATGACAATCTCTCCCTCAAATCTCCACTTCCAGGCGTACAGTACTACTTAACGGCTGCTTTTATTTTGTCTTGCTTTCCTCTGCTGAAGCACATGTACAAGGAAGCTATTCCCTCATACATTCTCAGAAATATTTTCTGATAGGTTTCCCCATTATTTTTATGTGTTTAGCAATACCTTCACAATCAGGTCCTTTCATGTGCATCTTCATATATACATGCGTGTATACCTATGTAGATGTGAGTTCAATATCTGGGTCAGGAAGATCCCCTGGAGGATGGAATGACAACCCACTCCAGTACTCTTGCCTGGAGAATTCCACGGATAGAGGAGCCTGGTGGGCTACAGTCCACGGGATCCCAACGTGACAGACATGAGCTGGGTGACTAACACTTACATACCTATACATGCATAAGCTTCCCTGGTGGCTCAGAGGTTAAAGCGTCTGACTCCAGTGCAGGAGACCCGGGTTCGATCCCTGGGTCAGGAAGATCCCCTGGAGAAGGAAATGGCAACCCACTCCAGTATTCTTGCCTGGAGAATCTCATGGACCAAGGAGCCTGGTAGGCTACAGTCCACGGGGTCGCAAAGAGTCAGACACGAATGAGCAACTTCACTTTCACACACATATGTATACACACACACACTTGTTCCACTTTAACTACTTTTTCTTTTCAACTTCATGATTTTTTTTTACTTTTATTTATCATAACATAAGTATAAGGTTTGAAATGCAGTGTGATTAGCTTATTGAATATGAAATAAAATGTCTAAATTTTTCTTCTCTTTAACCTAAGAAGTAAGCTTTTTTCTGTACTTCAAAAAATCACAAGTGTTAGTTTACAGGTGAGATATTTGTCTATAACTTCTAAAGACAGGTTCTTCCTTTTATATGCCACCTTGAGATAAATTAAGATGTGTGATATATATGGAGGAAAAACTATAGTTTAACAGCTGTCATTCGTCTAGTGGATATATGCAAAATGATCTCTTCTATTCATGACAGCATCTTTCATCCACAGTGGGAAACAACATTCGAACTTCTGTACTTTCCCTACTGCCTTTCTTCCTGATTTTCTTTCGACAATCTTAACTAACTAACCAAATACACATACGCATACACATATATTTGTGTGTACATATGCTTCTTGAGAAACCTGTATGCAGGTCAGGAAGCAACAGTTAGGACTGGACGTGGAACAACAGACTGGTTCCAGATAGGAAAAGGAGTACGTCAAGGCCATGTATTGTCACCCTGCTTATTTAACTTATATGCAGAGAAGGCAATGGCAACCCACTCCAGTACTCTTGCCTGGAAAATCCCATGGATGGAGGAGCTTGGTAGGCTGCAGTCCATGGGGTCGCTAGGAATCAGACACGACTGAGCAACTTCCCTTTCACTTTTCACTTTCATGCATTGGAGAAGGAAATGGTAACCCACTCCATTGTTCTTGCCTGTAGAATCCTAGGGACGGGGGAGCCTGATGGGCTGCCATCTCTGGGGTCACACAGAGTCGGACACGACTGAAGTGACTTAGCAGTAGCAGCAGCAGAGTACATCATGAGAAACGCTGGGCTGGAAGAAGCACAAGCTGGAATCAAGACTGCCAGGAGAAATATCAATAACTTCAGATATGTAGATGACACCGCCCTTATGGCAGAAAGTGAAGAGGAACTAAAAGCCTATTGATGAAAGTGAAACAGGAGAGTGCAAAAGTTGGCTTAAAGCTCAACATTCAGAAAATGAAGATCATGGCATCTGGTCCCGTCACTTCATGGGAAATAGATGGGAAACAGTGTCAGACTTTATTTTTGGGGGCTCCAAAATCACTGCAGATGGTGATTACAGCCATGAAATTAAAAGATGCTTACTCCTTGGAAGGAAAGTTATGACCAACCTAGATAGCATATTCAAAAGCAGAGACATTACTTTGCCAACAAAGGTCCGTGTAGTCAAGGCTATGTTTTTTCCAGTAGTCATGTATGGATGCAAGAGTTGGACTGTGAAGAAAGCTGAGCGCTGAAGAATTGATGCTTTTGAACAGTGATGTTGGAGAAGACTCTTGAGAGTCCCTTGGACTGCAAGGAGATCCAACCACTCAATTCTGAAGGAGATCAGCCCTGGGTGTTCATTGGAAGGAATGATGCTGAAGCTGAAACTCCAGTACTTTAGGCACCTCATGCAAAGAGTTGACTCATTGGAAAAGACTCTCATCCTGGGAGGGATTGCGGGGAGGAGGATAAGGGGAAGACAGAGGATGTGATGGCTGGATGGCATCACTGAGTCAATGGAAGCGAATTTGAGTGAACTCCGGGAGATGGTGATGGACAGGGAGGCCTAGCGTGCTGCGATTCATGAGGTCGCAAAGAGTCGGACACGACTGAGCAACTGAACAGATCTGACTGAACTGATACATATTGATGTATAATTATATGTGTTGAAGTTTGCATATTGGTTGTGCGTATCTGCACTTGTATTTATGGCACAGCAGCAATGCACATGGTGTTTATGTAGTTCCCCTCTCACCTGCTGTTGTAGAAGTACCTGTGGTTCTTAAAAGAGCCTTTATTTATGGATATCTCTAGGATTTGTCCCCATATGTGCATAGGAATGCGTTCTTTCTCTTTTTGTGTAGTATCTGCCATGTTTTTCTTCTTGTATTTGTCCCGGCAGGAAATGCTAAAGTACAGAAATGGTGCACTGACTTCCGTAGTGAGTCAGTTATAACAGTTTTGATTTGAGGCTCTGTATTTGAGGCTCTGTATTTCCTGACATCTGAGACAGGTTGCTGATAACTTTGCAGGAATATTGAATCCCATTGTGCTGCGAGTGTTGGTGCTGTTGCCCAGCTCTGCAGAAGCCGCAGCCATTATCAGCACACGCCAAACTATACCTGGGATGTCCCCAGAAGTGAAAATTCTCATCTCCCGACTTTTTAACCTCTAAGATCCAGGATCACAGGTGGCGCTCTTGTCATAGACTTAGATTCAAAGTACCTACCATATACCAAGCAGTGTCTTGAATATGAACTAGAACTATCATAGAAGTAAATCCTAATCTGAAAAAGTTTATTGCACAACATGGAATACAGATGTGTGAATGACTAATGTGGCCATGACTCTAATGAAAAAATGATGCAGAACATCTTATAAAACACAAAGGAAAATATATTTTATTTTGCATGAGCATTGAAGTTAGTCACAGAAAGGAAAGCCTTGTAGCTGGGTCTTTGATGACTAGCGACTCTAGTCATAAAGGACTTATTTGCCAATGCAGGAGGTGTAAGAGATTTGGATTTGATTCCCGAGTTGGAAAGATCCCCTAGAGAAGGGCATGGCAACCCACTCCAGTATTTTTGCCTGGAGAATACCATGGACCCAGGAACCTGGCGGGCTACAGTTCAGAGGTTCACAAAGAGTCAGATACGACTGAAGCAACTTAGCATACATGAATGTTGATGACTAGAATAAGTTTACCTAAGAGAAAGAAGAGAGAAAGAAACCTCAAGTACCAAATTGTATGAGCAAAAGAAGTGTCATCAATATTATTAGTGTTCCTGGGGTTATAAAATGTCTTGACTTGATTAGAATAAATGATAAAATCTCAAATGTCTTTATGGGTAAGGAAATATATAAAGGCAAACCAGCTAGATGGTGGGATATAAGAAGGGTCTATTCATAAAGAATATAAATAAAAGGATTGTGTTATCCAGTCTGAGAAAGTAACTTACAATGCTCAACTCCGAATAATTGTTGCCATGTTAGAATGATTGGTTGGCAAAGACTAAAGATTTAATAGAAAAACTGAAAATACATGGATTTTTAATATAAAATGTCCCACTTTTAAAATATTGCCAACAAATTATGTTTTAATTTATTAAATTTTTATTTATTTATTTATTTATTTATTTATTTTTTGCATGCTCAGCCGCTAAGTCATGTCTGACTCTTTGCTACCTCATGGACTGTAGCCCACCAGGCTTTTCCGTCCATGGGATTTCCCAGACAAAAAATATTGAAGTGGGTTGCCATTTCTTACTTCCGGGGATCTTCCTGACTCAGGGACTGAACCTGAATCTTCTGCTTGGCAGGTGGATTCTTTACCACTGAACCACAGGGAAGCCCATTTTCTTTAAATATTTTTGTTTATTTTTTCTGTGTGCCTGAAAGCTGAGGGTTGAAACCATTTAGGCATTATTTCTTCAATGGGCCATCAGTTTAAACCTTGAAGGTTAGAATTTAAGTGTTGGGGAGATGTACTATAAGATGCTCACACTGGTTTAAATTTGTTGCTCTTAGCTTGGAAGTCATTGGCCCATTGAACACTGTTCTCTTGCCCAACTCTTAAACTATTCCATCACCTTTCTTGGACTTCCCTGTTGGCTCAGACAGTAAAGAATCCGCTTGCAATGCAGGAGTCTTGGGCTGATCCTTGGGTTGGGAAGATCCCCTGGAGGAGGGCGTGGCAACCCACACCAGTATACTTGACTGCAGAATCCCCATGGACAAAGGAGCCTGGTGAGCTACTGCCCATGGGGTCACAAAGAATCAGACACAACTCAGTGACTAAGCACAGCACACGTCGCATTTCTTAGTAATCACCCTCTACCATCATTTTATTAATTTTTTTCTGAGATTAATTCTTAACTTTGTCTCTTTCTGGCCTGTAATTTTGAATTTATCTTCTGCCTAAAGCTTTTCATAGATCTATTTTTACTGGCTCTCCTGAAGACTCTATGTCTCATTGGCCAACACTTGACTGTGTCCTTCAGGTTCTTCTGAGATCAAACTATGTCCATGGGGCTTGCATTTCATAATCATTCCTTCAGGACTTAAATTCTGTGTGGTTAGTCAAGACCCTGATGAGAAAATATTGTTCCCACATAGGAGAGAGGCTATGCAGACAAATCTGACCCAGGAAATGTTTTGTTTAACATGCTAGCTAATGAACTAGACGAAAGGAGGGCAAAATTGAGCTCTTCGTAGGCAAAGAATCCACAAGTTATAATTGAGATTACATAATAGTAGTATGAAGATAGATCATAACTTAGAATAGGAAGTAGAAATAAAGAATATCATGAGAAATATGCACATGTAATAAGATTATACTAAATTCTATTTTCTCAAAAGCTTTTTTCAACAATTTCAACCCTTATGAGTCACACACTTCTGTGAACTCCTAGCCATCCATTGTCACTATAATATTATTTATCAATAGTTAATAGCAGTCTCCCTCTTAACTCTTACTGTCTATCCCATATTTCTCATTTAATTACATTATGGCAGAAAATGCATTTGAATAATTTCAATTATTATAAAGTTTTAGACCTCATAATGTAAGTTTTGTTACACAGAATATGGCCTGTGTGTCTACCTTATGGACATTTGAAAAGACACTATTAGGCTGAATATAAGTGCTGCTGCTGCTGCTGCTGCTGCTGCTAAGTCACTTCAGTTGTGTCTGGCTCTGTGCAACCCCATAGACCACAGCCCAATAGGCTTCTTTGTCCCTGGGATTCTCCAGGCAAGAATACTGGAGTGGGTTGCCATTTCCTTCTCCAATGCATGAAAGTGAAAAGTGAAAGGGAAGTCGCTCAGTCATGTCCAACTCTTAGCAATCTCATGGACTGTAGCCTACCTATCAGGTTCCTTCTTCCATGGGATTCTCCAGGCAAGAGTACTGGAGTGAGTTGTCATTGCTTTCTCCGGAATATAAGTCCAGTATTCTATAAATATCAGTGAGTTCAGTTGATCAATAATATTTTCAGGTCATCTATGTCCTTACTGATCTAATGTTCTATCAGTTTTAAAGTCCTGAGTGAAGTGCTTGACAGATATGATATCATTCTTTTTAACATTTGTGTATGTAAGTATGCATTTTTTATATTATGATGTGTTACTATATGTGTCTATTATAAAAGGATAGCCTGATAGTTATTTTTAGAACATCAAACATCAATTAACATGTTTATTGTATTCAATATTTTTATTGATAGCATTTAATTCGATCTCAGTGAATTTTAGTATGAAATAGTGTTCTCAGTTATAGTCACCATTCTGCACTAGATTCTCAGAGCTTTTTAATTTATAGCTGAATATTTTCCTCACTCCAACCCCTGGAAACCATTCTTACATTCTTTTTTTCTGTGTTTAACTTTCTTTTTCAAGATGCCACTTATAAGTGGCACCATTCAGAATCATTTTCCTTTGGTTTATTTCACTTAATCTAATGGCTTCTAGATCCATCCATGCTGTCAAAAATGGCAAAAAAAAAAGGTTATTTTTTAAAAATAATGGCTGAAATTTTCTTAAATCCAAGGAAGAAAATTGATATCTAGATTCAAAAAGTCCAAAATTTTCAAATAAGAAAAAACCAAAAAGTCCACATGAGACCCATTGTAATCAAAGTTTCAAAATCAGACAGAATTTTGTTCAGCCATTGAAAAGTGCCTTGCCATGGATAATGGAAACACCACAGGACTCTCAATAGATTTCTCAGAAGAAGCTTGGCAGGTCAGAAAGGAATAAGAGGATCTATTCAAAGTGCTGAAAAAGTCTTCCAACCAAGAATATTATACCTGGCAAGCTATCCTCCAAAAATGGAAGCAAAATAAAAAATTTCCCAGATAAGCAGGAGCTGAGAGAATCCAGCTGTGTCAGACTTACAAGGCCAGATTTAAAGAAATTCTAAAGGGAATCTTTTAAGTTGAAAAGAAATGAAATGTAATGAAGTAAAAGGGTGTTGAATGAAAGCGTCAATACATGAATGCATATGAAAGGATAAAGCTTGCTGGTAAGTAGAAAATACAGAATACTACAAAGTTATACTAACAGCATGTAAATCACTGTTAATTCTTATATAAAAGTTAAAAGACTAAAGTATATCAGTAATTGTAACTATAAAAATATGGTTAAGAGTACACAATATAAAAAGATATATTAATAATCTGTGGCATCAATAACATGGTGTGTTAGGAAGAGAAGTGTCAAATTTTTATATGCAATTGAAATTCAAGTGTTATCCACTGTTATGAGATTTTTATAACTGTTACATGTTTTACGTAAGTCTCATGGTAACCATAAAGAAAATACTCACAGAAGTATATACACAAAAAATGAGGAAGAAATCAAGTCATTTCACTATAAACGGAGACAATAAAAGAGCAAAAGAAACAAAAATACTTCAAGACAAAAAGTTAACAAAAAAATTATTTACAAAGTCTTTCCCTATCAATAATTACTTTAAATGTAAATAGATTAAATTCTCCATTTAAAAGATAAAGCTGAACATTGGGGTACACATGTCTCTTTCAATTCTGGTTTCCTCGGTGTATATGCCCAGTATCATATATGAAACGAATTGCCAGTCCAGGTTCGATGCATGATACTGGATGCTTGGGGCTGGTGCACTGGGATGACCCAGAGGGATGGTACGGGGAGGGAGGAGGGAGGGGTGTTCAGGATGGGGAACACGTGTACACCTGTGGCAGATTCATGTTGATGTATGGCAAAACCAATACAATATTGTAAAGTAATTAGTCTCCAATTAAAATCAATAAATTTATATTTAAAAAGATAAAGCTGAATGTGTTAAAAAGAAAAAAGAATAATATATGCTGTATACAGAGACTCAAAAACAGCACTAAACAGATGGGCCTACATTCATATAAGCAATCAACAGAGTGAAAAAGCAACCTATAGGATTGGAAGAAAATATTTGCAAACCATATTTTCTATAAAAGATTAATACCTAAAATATATCAGGAACTTCTATGACTCAATAGCAATAGTAATAACAATAACCTGTTTAAAATACGGACTAAGAAACTAAATACACATTTTTTTCCATAGAAGACAAATAGTCACTGGTTTTTGAAACTTTGCTCAATATCTCTAACCTTTAGGGAAATGCAAATCAAAACCACAATGAGATATCATCACGTAGCTGATAGGATTGTCATTGTTAAAGCAAGCAAGCGAAATTAACAAGAGACAAGCATGTGGAAAAACTGAAGCCCTTGTGCACTGTTGGTGATAAGATGATGCATAGTCATTACGGAAAACAGTATGGTGCTCCCTTCAAAAAAAATAAAATAAGCTATCATGCAAGCCTTGGAGAAGGAAAAGGCAACCCATTCGAGTACTTTTGCCTTGAAAAATTTTTCATGGACAAAGGAGCCTGGTGAGTTACAATACATGGGGTCACCAAGAGTCAGGACATGACTGAGCATGTACACAATCATGAAATCCAGCAACCCTGCTTCAGAGTATCTAAATAAATTAAAATCAAGGTCTCAAAGAGATATTTTTACTGTCATATGTACTGCTGCTTTATTCACAATCGCCAGTTGTGGAAACAGTCTGAATATCCATCAGTGGATGAGGAGATAAGGAAAATGTGGTATGTACATACAATGGAATATTTCAGTCTTAAAAAGCAATGAAACCTATCATATGCAGTAGCGTGGATAAACCATGAGGAAATTATGCAAAGTGAAATAAATCTGTCAAAAAAGGACAGTACTTTTTGATTCTTTTTTTTTTAGTTTTCTTTTTTTTTAATATAAATTTATTTATTTTAATTGGAGGTTAATTATTTTACAATATTGTATTGGCTTTGCCATACATCAACATGAATTCACCACAGGTGTACATTTGTTCCCCATCCTGAACCCTCCTCCCACCTCCCTCCCCATACCATCCCTCTGGGTCATCCCAGTGCACCAGCCCCAAGCATCCTGTATCCTGCATCGAGCCTGGACTGGCGGTTCATTTCATATATGATATTATACATGTTTCAGTGCCATTCTCCCAAATCATCCCACCCTCTCCCTCTCCCACAGAGTCCAACAGACTGTTCTATACATCTATGTCTCTTTTGCTATCTCACATACAGGGTTATCGTTACCATCTTTCTAAATTCCATATATATGTGTTAGTATACTGTATTAGTGTTTTTCTTTCTGGCTTACTTCACTCTAAATAATATGGCTCCAGTTTCATCCACCTCATCAGAACTGATTCAAATGCATGCTTTATAATGGCTGAGTAATACTCCATTGTGTTTGATTCCTCTTATGTGAGGCCTTTAAAGTCATCATGCTAAAAAAGCTGCCTGGCAATGCAGGGGATGTAAGAGATGTGGGTTTGATCCCTGGGTCAGGAAGATTCTCTGGAGAAGGTAATGGCAACCTCCTCCAGAATTCTTGCCTGGGGAATCCTGTGGATAAAGGAGTCTGGCAGGTTATAGTCCATGGGGTCATAAAAGAGTTGGACATGACTGAGAGACTAAAAAAAGAAAGTAGTCATACTCATAGAAGCTAAAAGAAGAATTACAGTTGCCTGCAGTTGAGGGGAAGGAGAAAAAGTAGTTGCTATTTAACGGGTGTGAAATCTTATGCAAGATGCAAAAGTTCTAGAAATTTGACGCACAGTATTGTGCTTATATTAGCAATACTGGTCTGCACATTGACACTTTGATGACAGGGTAAGTTTCATGTTAGGTGTTTTTGTTTTGTTTTGTTTCTAGCCATAACAACAACAACAAATAAAATATATATTTATTGTTAAATATCATTTCAACATCTATATATGAGGTTCTTTCCTCCCAAACTGAATATCATAATTTTAGAAGTTGTATTCTGCATTTTAAAATAAACAACCACTGGTTTTCTATTTGCAGTTGACTTTGGCCATCTGAAAGAAACACAAGCTGGAATCAAGATTGCCGGGAGAAATATCAATCACCTCAGATATGCAGATGACACCACCCTTATGGCAGAAAGTGAAGAGGAACTAAAAATCCTCTTGATGAAAGTGAAAGAGGAGAGTGAAAAAGTTGGCTAAAAGTTCAACATTCAGAAAACGAAGATCACGGCATCCGGTCCCATCACCTCATGGGAAATAGATGGGGAAACAGTGGAAACAGTATCAGACTTTATTTTGGGGGGCTCCAAAATCACTGCAGATGGTGACTGCAGCCATGAAATTGAAAGACGCTTATTCCCTGGAAGAAAAGGTATGAGCAACCTAGATAGTATATTCAAAAGCAGAGACATTACTTTGCTGGCTAATGTTCCTCTAGTCAAGGCTATAGTTTTTCCTGTGGTCATGTATGGATGTGAGAGTTGGACTGTGAAGAAGGATGAGCACTGAAAAACTGATCCTTTTGAGCTGCGGTATTGGAGAAGACTCTTGAGAGTCCCTTGGACTGCAAGGCGATCCAACCAGTCCATTCTGAAGGAGATCAGCCCTGGGTGTTCTTTGGAAGGAATGATGCTAAAGCTGAAGCTCCAGTACTTTGGCCACCTCATGTGAAGAGTTGACTCATTGGAAAAGACTGATGCTGGGAGGGATTGGGGGCAGGAGGAGAAGGGGACAACAGAGGATGAGATGGCTGGATGGCATCACTGACTCGATGGAGGTGAGTCTGAGTGAACTCTGGGAGTTGGTGATGCACAGGGAGGCCTGGCGTGCTGCGATTCATGGGGTCGCAAAGAGTCGGACACGACTGAGTGACTGAACTGAACTGAACTTGCTATCTAATTGGTTGCATTTGCTTTATAGAAATGTATAGCTTAATGACCATTACCTTGATAGCTCATCTCTCATGGTGCAGTTTCATTATATCACTGTGGTTTCCTAGACTTTCCTCGGGTTTATGACCCAAACATCCTTTCTTCCATAGCTCTTTAGTCATGAATGAAATGTTCACTATTTTCAACAAGAGACAGGCTGGGTAGAAACTGAAGCTTATGTTGTTGATTATGCTGTTAATGTTATTACCATTAGCAGTAGTAGACACTAATTAAATGGCCTTTGCACAGTAAACTAAATAGATTATTGAAAACTGGCATTCGTTTACGGGAAACTTTTGTCCTTAAGAAACATGATAAACTTCCCCCCACTCTAAAAAAGCACAGTACTATTTAAATTTGCTTTATGGAACTATAAACCTTAGACTTGGAGGAAAGTTAGTTGTCAGCTAATTCAGAGCTCCCCTGGTGGGTTTGAGTTCCGGTTCAACCTCCCTTTCCTGTAACAGTTTCTGTGCTTTTTGAGGAGGGAAGATCCACTATTAGATAGGTCTAAGTGTTACACAGCCTTTTCTTTTCCTGGGATAAAACTCAGAATAAGTTCTAGGTGAATTTATCTTAGACAGGGTTATGGTCATGATAACCTCTGAATATTAGGATTATTATTATTATTATTATTTTGTTCACCTCTAAGGCTTTTTATTTGCAGTAGAATGATTGTATAATTTCACACCTTAGCACCCAGAAAGATGTTATGGGGAGGGAGGTGGGAGGGGGTTCATGTTTGGGAATGCATGTAAGAATTAAAGATTTTAAAATTTAAAAAATAAAAAACTAAAATTTAAAAAAAAAAGGATTATTATTTTTAACACTGGACTGAGATTGTTTTTACCCACCCCTCCCCATGCAGAGGGAAAAAAGTCAGCTAATGAGGTTTTCAATAGATTTTTGGGAGGCACTTCAGTGTAAGATATAAGGAAGATGTATGAGACGTTTTCATGACAATTGTTCTGCTACCTACAGATGGTGTTTATTTCTTGGTCAAAATGGTAGAGAGGGGAAAACAGGGAAATAAGAGTGACTCTATCCTGTGCGTAAACTCCTAAACTTATTTTATGTAGTGTCATGATGAGGATGTTTTATTTAGAGGATATTGCTGAGTGTATATTTATAATTTGAAGAGATTAATGCATTTTTTTTAGAATGTGAATTTCTATTAAAACAAAACAAAACAAAAAACCAGCTCTTTGGGTATCATGTTAGCTTTCCATGGATGCCATTACAAAATACTACAAATTAAGTGGTTTAGACGATAGAAATCTATTTTCTCATAGTTCTAAAGGCTGAAAGTCCAAGATCAAAGTGGTAGCAGGCTTGTGAGGGGTGTGATTGAGAATCTGTTCCCAGGCTCTCTTCTAACTTCTGGTGGAGTGCTGACATCTTTGGCATTTTTGTCATTCGTTGGCTTGTAAGTGAGATTTCTGCTTTTGTATTCACATAGTGTTTTCCCTGTGTGCGTATCTAAATTCAGACTTCCCTCTTTTTTAAGGACACAAGTCACATTGCGTTAAGAGCCCACCCTACTCAGTATGACCGCCACCTTAACTAATTACATCTGCATCAACACTATTTTTAAGTTACATTTTGAGGAAACCGTGAAGGGGTTAGGGCTTCAACACATGAATTTTTGGAAGGCATAATTCAATCCATAACAGATATGTGAATAATATGCCCAGTGCTTAGGGAAGAAAACTCCTAATCCGTGAACCATGGGGATCTTCGAAATCTTAAATAGATGGTAAAGAATTCCAAATATAGTGATGATTACAAGCAAAATCCTGAAGGAATATAGCTCCATACATACAGTTAATTGAATGAGGGTCAGGGTTAAGCTTTTCTTCACAGTGATTTTGGATTCTAAGATGTGAGAGGGTACCCACTTTGTGACTGTAACTGTAATCTGAGCAGGATCCCTGCAAAGGAAATAAAGTTGTTGCTTTTTTTTTTAAATTTGTTTGTTATTTTAAGAAAGAGTGTAGTTAGATTTCAATTATGTAAATGAAGAGAAAACTAGTACAAAAAATTTAAAGCAACAAATAAAAATGTTGTTTTTAATAGAATAGTAACAGATTTATTTTCTAGTCTATAGGTTGCTTAACTTGGTTTTGTGTTACAGGAATTTTCTGTGGACAACTAGAGACGGGAAATGTATGGTTCTGCTCATTACTCTCTGTGTAACTTGGGACTTACAAGATTAACTTTGAATCTAGAAACTGCAGATATAGCATTCCTACATGTACAATGGGAAAATAAGTTAACATAACGATGGTGTGATAATACAGAGATTTTGCTCGGGAAATGTTACTACTGTTCTTTAGTTTTGTGCCCTTCAACGTTCACTGGCACTGTACTTAGCAGGAATGTGACTGGGCATGACCCCAGCACACAGTGATTTTGACAAAGGTGTGGAGATTATCTGTAAACGTATGTTAGCTGAAGAAAGTATGCAAATATCCTCAATATGGAATATATGACTCAGTAAGTAAAATTAATAATGTCTCAAATTGATTCTCTAATAGCATTAAGCATATACATTTGTTGTAAAATCATATGCAAATAAAATAAATCTTGAAAAATCAAATCTAGAAAATTTGCCACACATTCACCTCCTTAATATCTGCTACCATAGAACAGACTTCACTTCTTCTTAAGACCTCAAAAATCCTAACACTTATATTTCTTTTTTTTGGATTTACATGTTTATTCTATTAAAATCATATCTGATAATAGCTGTTAATCAAACTTCATGGCAGTAAAAAATGCAAACATCCCTACTTCCTAATGACAGCAAAAGTAGCAAGAGAAAGCCTTTATTTCTTTAAAGAAAATTTAAAGCAAAAACTTGTTAATCTCCACATCAATAGAAAGTAGGGCAAAAAATTAATTGGATATCTAGTCACTAACCCCTGTTGAGATTATTCAGCTTTGCATCCTAAAAATCTAATCATTATATTTTAATGCAAATCTATAACATGGGGGAGAATGAGAAGTACATTTAGATGTTTCCAGAAAAAAATGTTTTTCAAACTATTTCCTTTGCAATATGGGAGTGTTCATCTAAAATAAGATTCTCTGTATTTTACTTTTTAAATGTGTTAGCTGAGTTTTAATGCAATTAATTTCCCTAATGGATTGATCAGTGTCTTTACACAATAAAAATGGACATGTTCCCTTTGAATAGTTCTGCCTGGAATTTTGCTTTAGTGATAAGGTCCTGTGAAAGGTCATTAGCAGATATTTTATATGCAACCACAGTATTTGCTTCAGCTTACTTTAGTGAACAAGTTGTTATCTTAACCTCAAGCTCATTTCTGAATATCTTCTAAAATCAGATAGCCATTTCCAGATCTTTAAAGATGAAATAAAATAAATCTTATTTGTTGATTATGTATAAACAGGAAAACAAAAGTAGTTGAGAAAATTGAAAATTAAGTATAAACTTTTCAAATAAGGTACATGGACTATTCATTGGAACTCAAAAAATATGTATGTCAATTTTAATTTTTGTTGGGCACATTTGAATATTAAGATTCTTAATCATGGTGACTGATGCACTTATTCATCCTTTGTTTTTCTTTGTTAAAATGTGATTATTTTTAGCCCAAGTGCAAAATGGAAAATGTTTTATTAAATTATGTATGCACATGCAGTTATAAGCACTACATTTAGAGGCATTTGAGCATTCATTTTCACTTGCTATTCAGATTTGTTTAAATATTAACTTAGCAGGTGTGGGTTCAGAAGCTCCTATCTACAATTCTCAAATTCCAAAACCAGAAAAAATAGATTTTTTTCCCACAAATTCCTTAATGGTAAAATCTGATCCCATGAGAATCAGTCTGGTTATAACATCTGAGGTCCCTGTCACTTAGTGTGAACAATCAGAGATTTCAGAGCAGAAATGTTAATATTTTGCTTGCTGGCCTGGTGGAAAGTTTTAAGGTAGATGTATTGTATTACCTTTCCAAATTCTTACAAAATTCTGAATTCCCAAACACACCTGGCCACAAGGATTTTCATGGAGAAATTGTGGACTTGTGTTTCCTCTCTTCTTTGCTAAAGGAGCTTTGTAAACATTACAAAGGTATCCAGCACAGTGATTTTGTCTGTGTATTTGTTTGTTTGTAGGTACGAAGCTGACATTCTCATGACCCATTTTGTGGATAGAGATATATGCATTTTGAAAGACTGGAATTATTCTTCCTTCAAGAGATTTTGCTGCATGGCTATTAACACAGAAGGAGTTTCCCACATGTTCACATGGTAAGTCAGAAGGCCTTCCAGTAACGCTGGTAGTAGTTTTGATAGCGTTCGTCATTGTTGGTGGTGGTGATAGCTATGGATATCATTACTAAGTGTGCTGTTAGAATGATTGATTTGTGACAGGCAATGTAACTCATTGAATATAAGTGTCTTTATGGCTGGAAAACATAGTTCATTTTGCCATGCTCATGCATGGGTAAAGAAAGCTGAGATGTTACATGATCAGATGAGATTTTTGGCTTTTAAGATTGAAAAGTTCAATCTTAGAGGAAGAAGTTCTCTTGGGAAACAGTCTCATTATATCCTCAATGTTAGTAACATTTCTCTGATAGATACAATTTTCGTTTTCCTGGTTTCATTCCAATAGTCCTAGTCATATCTCTTTGTACTACTCAAGATAATTCAATATTTTACCTCCTGGTAAGACTCCTTTCACTTGCATTTCCTGCTTCTGCATTACCTAATAAAACCTTTGGTTTAAAATTTGCTGTTCTTTAATATCTTTTAATTTTATTCTCTGAACTTTAGTTTATGATTCACCTACTTTTTACTACTACGAGTTTCCCTCACAGATACGGTCAGAGCTACTTAATGAGAATAATGATACATCTTTACACATAAAAGTAGAATCAAATGCAGCAATTCATATCTTTATGTCTTTTTTTCCTAACCATTCTGGGATATTATAGGTATTTTCTGCCAACAGTCAGCTGTTCTCCAGTTTCCACTAAGGCAAATTAAACCTAATAAAAATTATGACTTTATAATAATTAAAAGCCAAAAAAGCTGATTTTTTCCCCTATTTAACAGTTGCAAACATCAGACTGACTTTCTCTTCTATAATTAACAAATATTTGATATTTTTGTTTGTTTTTCTTGCCTGACTTTTTAAAATTACTATTTTCTCCATTTACATATCCTAAGGTTTCTTATTTAGAAAATTTCAAACTCGGTCTGCCTATATTGTTGCTATGTTTTTCTCTTACCTTATTTTCATTTATTTTAATGCTGTCAGGAAATTAACTGAAAATTTCCGCTTCTACCAATACCTGGTGCTTAGTAAAATAACTTATAGGATAAGACAGTGAATGTCATATAAGTTATAGCACCAACAAAACTTGCAGTTGTCACTTCTGCACTTCATAAAACTTGTCAGAAAATGTTAAAACAAATCTGAAAATCAACAAGTAAACTATTTTTCTTGTAGAATAACACTTAAGACTTCTATTTTCCTCTCCAAACTTTTCAATTTTTCCTTGTGACACAATTGTGGCTATCTAGGTCCTTTGAATTTTGTTACATCACCTTGTTAGTTTATACACAACACACAGATGGGAGCTGGACGTTTACTGGGATGAAATTGAGTCATGAATCAAGTTAATGTTGACTGAGCTTTTTTGCTAGCCTCTCTTCATTCACTGTTTTTATATAGGTCTGCAATATTGGTACCATGCTGTTGTCATTTTACTAATGAAGAGATTAAGGCTTAGAGATAAGAAACTAAACAAACAAAAAACACAAGCCAGGTGGGGTCAGTTTGCATCAAATAATACAAATTAGATCAAATAGTACAAAACTTGTTGAAAGCTAGTGTCTTCCCAGGTTTTCTGTGAAATCTTTTTTAGAATGTTGGGCAAACAATTGAACAATGAACGAAGTAAACAATATAAACATTAAACAATATTTGCTCTTGTATCTGAAACACAACTGGAGGTTCTCAGTATCAGTTTAAAACTTTCTACTGTTTTTTGTAGATAATAATAACCGAATGCAATACATCATTTTAGATTTTTCCCTTCCAGATAATATAACTACAGTACTTAAACTCATTTACTTCTAGAGATTCTGAGACTGGGATTTTATGGCATCACTAATTAAAAAAAGAGAATAGAAGAGACGGACATAGGACATATATTTCTCTTTTTAAAAATGTCTCTCCTTTTTCCAATTTTCTACCTGACTGATGATACCCAGAGAAAGTCAGATAAATTCATTTCTTTAAAATTACTATTAACTAATCCTGATAACTTAATTCCAACCTTAGCATCCTAACGTACTAAAACTTAATGGATGATGGGTTTTGTTGCAAATATAACGCTGCTGCTGCTGCTGCTGCTATCGCTTCAGTCATGTCTGACTCTGTGCGACCCCATAGATGGCAGCCCACCAGGCTCCCCTGTCCCTGGGATTCTCCAGGCAAGAACACTGGAGTGGGTTTCCATTTCCTTCTCCAATGCCTATAATGCTAACAGGTTGTTTAAAAATGCAATATTTTCTCTGTTGTCTTTTACTGTCTTTTCTGAACCATTCTCTCATTTTCCGCCTTCTTTGTCTAATAATGTTGGGGCCCACCATTGTCACGCTGCCCTCTGGATGGCCAGATTCTGCTGTGGCTCAGCCCATGGCCACCCCTCACCACAGTATATCAACATGCAGCATTTGTTATTTTGTGGTCAACTTAAAGGGTTGCCATTTCCTTCTCCAATGCATGAAAGTGAAAAGTGAAAGTGAAGTCGCTCAGTTGTGTCCAACTCTTAGCGACCCCATGGATTGCAGCCTACCAGGCTCTTCCGTCCATGGGAGTTTCCAGGCAAGATACTGGAGTGGGGTGCCACTGCCTTCCAAAACTCAATCATTTATATGGTAGAAGGTACACATTTTCAGTTGGATCTTAGATTAGGTGAAAATTATAATGATTACGACATCATTCTGTATAGTTTTCTTTTTCATTCTTTTTTATTTACTCATTCTCACATTGATCTAAGCACTTAGTTCTATTAACTTCACCTTAGAGAAGCATGTATGCTGGATGCTTTGCTTCAGTTGTATCCGACTTTTTGTGACCCTATGGGCTATATAGCCCACCGGGCTCCTCTGTCCATGGGATTCTCCAGGGAAAAATACTGGAGTGGGTTACCATGCCCTCTCCAGGAGATCTTCCCAACCCAGGGATCAAGCCCGTGTCTCATGTTTCCTGCATCGGTGGACAGGTTCTTTACTACTAGAAGCCCTAGAGAAATGTGGACAAGATTATTCCCAGAGAGATACTGCAGGTGATCACATTTTATACCGGAGAGGGAAGAATGAGTAATGAATCAGAAATCTTCTAGCTCAGAGCATGATTGATCTTAGTTGACAAAGATGAAGAAGTTCCCTATGGAAATCACAATCATTCTCTGTAAGGAACATCAGGAAGGGATGCTTATCTTTTGCCATTGATGCATCGTCACCACTTACAATAGTATCTGAGACCCAACAGGAACTCAATAAATACAGCTTGACTGAGTTCATTTCCCATTTATTGGATTGTGATCATGCCGCCTGGCAGAGGTTGGAGATGCTTTTAAAGAGGCATCACAGGGAAATCAGGCCATAAGTTTGGGAAGAAGAAAAATTTAGATGAAAACTGAGTAAATTAAGTCACGTTCATCATCAGTCTTTGGGATTATGTATCATTTGAGAAATAGCATCTTTAGCTGCAGGCAGCAGCACTATTTAGGACAGAATCAGATCTGTAGAGTGAAGTGTAAGGAGAAATATTTTATCGGAAGCTGGAGATCATGTAGTTTCCAGCCAAATGATCTTCTATTCACTGCCTCAGGCCTCACACTGTGTTGAACATTCCACATAGTACCATAAAGTTCCTGAAAATTATAATTATTAATAATACTATGAAAGTAATTATTATTGTAATAATTATTGCTGTTGTATGATAATTATTGCAATAAAACATAATCTTCACAAAACCCTCTGTGAATTGTTATTCCAATTTTATAGAAACGGAATCTAAGAGGGTACAACTCGCCTAAGGTCACACAGATGGTAAATGGCAGTCCCGTGACCCGAAGCCCAGGTTTTCTAATCATAACACTTATGTTCTTTAGCACTAAGGGATTCTGTACCATAAAAATTAAATCTCTGATAATTTACACTTTTGCTCAGGTCGCCATAGTTTGACTTCACGTTGAATTATACAATTTTTCCACCAGTTGAAAATGAATATTTTTCCATCTTTCAAGCTCTATCTTCCTTGCAAAAGAACCTCTTGGAGTTTTGTATAAAATTAATCTAGGGCAGATATTTTTAAAAAGAATCAGAAATATTGGAGCTTATCAATCATGTCTAGAAATTTTATGCTCTGGGTGGTGGTTTAGTTGCTAAGTTGTGTCCGACTCATGTGATCCCATGAACTGCTGCCTGCTAGGCTCCTCTGCCCATGGGATTTTCCAGGCAACAATACTGAAGTGTTTTGCCA
Organism: Ovis aries; assembly: GCF_016772045.2. NCBI lineage: Eukaryota > Metazoa > Chordata > Mammalia > Artiodactyla > Bovidae > Ovis > Ovis aries. The sequence goes on from NC_056060.1 coordinate 95,746,815, forward strand.
TTTCCCCTTCTAGGGGATTGTCCCAACCCAGGGATTGAATCCCGGGTATTCTGCACTGCAGGCAGATTTTTTACTGACTGAGCTACCAGGGAAGTCCATACCCTGGGAGGCAAAGGCATCTCAAATCATATAACCTCAGTTCAGTTCAGTTCAGTTCAGTCGCTCAGTGGTGTCCAACTCTTTGTGACCCCATGAATCGCAGCACGCCAGGCCTCCCTGTCCATCACCATCTCCTGGAGTTCACTCAGACTCACGTCCATCAAGTCAGTGATGCCATCCAGCCACCTCATCCTCTGTCATCCCCTTCTCCTCCTGCTCCCAATCCCTCCCAGCATCAGAGACTTTACAATGAGTCAACTCTTCTCATGAGGTGCCCAAAGTACTGGAGTTTCAGCTTTAGCATCATACCTTCCAAAGAAATCCCAGGGCTGATCTCCTTCAGAATGGACTGGTTGGATCTCCTTGCAGTCCAAGGGACTCTCAAGAGTCTGCTCCAACACCACAGTTCAAAAGCATCAATTCTTCAGTGCTTAGCTTTCTTCACAGTCCAACTCTCACATCCATACATGACCAATGGAAAAACCATAGCCTTGACTAGACCGACCTTTGTTGGCAAAGCAATGTCTCTGCTTTTGAATATACTATCTAGGTTGGTCATAACTTTCCTTCCAAGGAGTAAGCGTCTTTTAATTTCATGGCTGCAATCACCATCTGCAGTGATTTTGGAGCCCCAAAAAATAAAGTCTGACACTGTTTCCCCATCTATTTGCCATGAACTGACGGGACCAGATGCCATGATCTTCATTGTCTGAATTTTGAGTGAGACATTTGTAAATAATGGAGTGGTGGGCATATTATGATATGGAGAAAACATATCATAACCACATAGTGATTTTTGAGAAAAGAAACAATTTTGTCTGAGAAAGAAAGCAGAAGCCTTTAAATGTTCTATACTCCAGCCAGGATCCCAATATTGCCTTTGTTATTTGTGAATCACGTTTTCTTAATACTCTTTTTGTTGCTAAGTCATGTCTAACTCTTTGTGACTCCCATGGACTGTAGCATGCCAGACTCCTCTGTCCTCCTCGATCTCCTGGGTTTTGTTCAAGTCCATGTCTGTTTGGTCTGTGGTGCTGTACAACCATCTTGTCCTCTGTCGTCCCCTTCTCCTGCCTTCAGTCTTTCCCAACATCAGTCTTTTCCAGCGAGTCGAGTCTTTGCATCAGGTGGCCAGAGTATTGAAACTTCAGGGTTGACCTTTTATACAATTTTTTTTTTTTACTTTTATAAATCGTCACCCTTCTAATCATCCTCGAATTATTTTATTTTACATGCATATATTCTTACTGCTCAAAATCCATTCTGTTTTGTTTTAAAAGAAACTTAACAATATTTTAAATTATTCCCTTTATCCCCAAGATATCTGCTTAATACTGAGAATCCTGGGTTTGCATAAAGAAAGAACAAGTAGCTGTGAAGCGTCTTTATGCATGCACATGGCAGCTTTGGTGGGCCCTGGTCTGTTGTACTGCTTTCTCTTTAGGGAAGAAATACTACAGCCCTTGCAAGTTTCTCATGTCACCAATACCTACAGCATGTTAATCTGCAATAGTCACATAAGTACTGTTTCTAGAACACTGAACTTTCCTGTTGGTAGTTTGACAATCTATCTGTTAAAAATGGAAGACAGTTTTTTGAGAAAACTGCTCGTAGTCATTGGCTATCATTGATTATCTATATTTGCCAGTGTCTGGAAGAAACGAAATCATTGTGAATTACTTAGATTGCATATAAATATGTTAATAAGTATACTTGACAATATTGAAATATATTATTTCCCCAAACTTGAAAAAAATTATCTGCTGGTCTAAGGAAAGGGATAAATGACATACACAACACAAACCAGTTCCTCGTTTATATCCTCCTTTAGTTTTATTCAAAGTTACCATTTCTAACTCTCTGCAAGGTGACCTCCCCATGCGTGCTCACAACAGCATTTTGCCTCTCAGATGCTCCAAAATGGCTCTGAAAATTGCCGTGAAAAAGATATTTGCCCATTTCCTGAGAATCAGAACGATTCAGAAGCCGAGCACATATGTGAACAGCTGATACTGGGTTCTCTGAGTAGTTTCCCATTTCTGATACATTATTCTCTTCATAAATGCATGTGATCCTCTCCCAGATAACAATCTGTACAGGAAGGAAAAGGAAAAAGGAGCCGTGTGGATCACTGAGACTGTCTTTAAGCAGCATTCGATGCATGCAGGCCTTGGAAAGGGTTGAAAATGCATTAATCTGTGGCAAATGTGTATTATTGGTTTTCTATGTCAAGTTGCTCACATCTTTTAAAAACACAGTGGACAGTATGTACTCAGAGTATTTATCATGGCACTTAACCCACTTTGAAAGAAAACTCTAATGCCCTTGGGGAGAGCTTCCATTACCAAGATATTCAATATTCATCTTGCCCTAATGCAACATCTAAAGATAAAGTCCTATTTAAATAATCGATTCTTCTCATTGCTCTACCCAGCAATGACTGGAAATGACTCCAAAGAAAAGAAGAGTAGGATCAGTTCAGTTCAGTTCAGTTCAGCCGCTCAGTTGTGTCCAACTCTTTGTGACCCCATGAGTAAGAAACTTTAAAATAAATCCCTTTTATCTTAAATTTGAAAAAAAAAAAAACAACTTTTTTTTTTCTCTCACTCTCATCATTTGTGTTTGCCAGTGCATATAGTGAGTAAGCCTGTGCTTCAGCATAAACCACTCAGTGAATTTGTGGATCATATCAAGTCTTCTGGGTGGGGTTGGGATTTGTTGAGAACAAAAGTAAAAGCAAATTAAAGAACATTGGAGTATAAAGAGCAACTTATGACATATCTTGACATTCATGATTATTTTATTAAGCAAGTCAAGTTTGCATTGAGAAGAGAGGCATTTGAGTATGTTCTCCTTGTTGGACACAGATCAAGAGAGTGGATACTGACTCATGGTGTTAGAAAGTTTCCAATGAAAGACGAGTGGAACTGGTTATTAGGAGAGTAACCTGAGTTTGGGAGAGTAACTGGTTATTCTGACACTGCAAAAGCCCAGCAAATCTGCATACATACTGAAATGAGCATGCTGTGGGCCTGGAAGTGTTCCATTTTATGACAAGGCATGAATTACCTTAGTTTGTTATTTTTATTGATCAAGAAACTTGGCAGTAATGGAATCCTGCTTCATTATGGTGCCGTGTAGAGAAAACCACTGCCAAAGTAACAACAATCAGAGGAATAATTCATGATTATAATAATCCAAGACACTTTGCACTCTATCAATTGATCTTTACAAAGTGTGGTTTTGTTGAGAGGCAAAAAGGACCTATTGATGGTTTTTCAGTGCTTCATGTAATGTCTGTTTTTCCTTAGTTACATGGGTTTATGTGACTTCCGTGTTGAGCTAGTCTCATTCTAGAGTATTTGATTCGTATGCAGCAAATACTGGTCAATCTGAACCTTTCTTGTTGGATTCTACTTCACCTTATTATTCTGGCATGGCTTGTACTATCCTCAACCTTGAGGAGTTCTGGTCTACAGATGGACATTATTAGGTTCTAGAGCAAAACTCCACTCCCTTTTCAAATAGAGCTAAAGTTTCCTGGCTGTCCCTCCTCAGTGGGTTTCCTGTCACCCACAGGGCTCCTCATAGCTTAAAGTCATCAAATTCCTTTTCTAATTTTATGGTGGAAGGATAGATAAAGGACATATTTCCTGAGGCATTTCAGAAGTATAATTGTATTTCTGTAACTTAGTTTCTCCTAAAGAGGCTATTTTTTTTAAGAAAATAATGAAGCTAAATAAAACAGAAGATTAAATTCTTCCCTATCATTGCAACTATTTTATTATACTACATGCAGTATAATTGTGTACGTGTTTTCTTGTTCACCATTGATGTTTTTGTTATTATTTTATCTAGGTTTTTGTTTTGTCAATTTTTTCACAATGAGACAAAAAAGGTAATTGTTGTTCTTTAACCCTGGTTCATTAAATCAGTTAGTGCTTGATATTGTTAATCCTACTGGGGTGAGAATGGGCGGGTAGAGGGAGGTGAGTGCTTACTCTTTTCTGTTATAACTTTTCTTATCTCATTGTTTGGTATTTGCTTGAAATTTTCTTTTTTAATTCCTCATGTAAAGAAGGACATATACTCTGAAAGTATATGTAATAGATTTATCTGGGTAAAATATTCTACACCTCTACCTTTTAAATTGCATTGTATTTTTGTTTAACATGATCACTGTTTCTCAGGAGGAATGCTACCTAGAGTTAGTACACATTTGGAAAGGAGATAGCCACTCATAGAATGATAGGTACTTATTTACTGTGACTATGACAGGAAAGAAAAGGTATTATGCATAGAAAACTATGCTATTTGTGTCAATATATTAGCTGAACAACTTTATTATCATTTATTCTCATTTTAGACTCTTTAGTGTGTCAATGGAGACAAGATATTGTTGGAATCAGTAGCGTGTGCATGAAATACACAGGTTTCTCTCATTCTTAGAAAGAATATATATATATACATATATATATGTATGTATATATGTATATATATATATATATATATATATATATATATATAAAACTGGATTATGTATTAATGAAATCAGAGAAGACCTATGATTTACAGTGAGCAAGCTGGGGACAAAGGAGAAGGGATGGTATAATTCCAGTCTTAGTCTGAAGGCAGAAGATCTATGTCTAAGCTCGAAGACAGTCAACAGAGGGCTAATTCCCACTTATTAAGACTTTTGCTACTAATGGCTCTGTTCATTTCCAAAGCAAACTATTCAATATCACAGTAATTCAAGTCTATGCCCCAACCAGTAATGCTGAAGAAGCTGAAATTGAACATTTGCTTGAAGATCTACAAGACCTTCTCGAACTAACACCCTAAAAAGATGTCCACTTCATTGTAGGGGATTGGAATGCAAAAGTAAGGAGTCCAGAGATACCTGAAGCAACAGGCAAGTTTAGCCTTAGAGTACAAAATGAAGCAGGGCAAATGCTAATAGAGTTTTGCCTAGAGAATGCACTGGTCATAGCAAACACCCACTTCCAACAACACAAGAGAAGACTCTGCACATGGACATCACCAGATGGTCAATACCAAAATCATATTGATTATATTCTTTGCAGCTGAAGATGGAGAAGCTCCATACAGTCAGCAAAAACAAGACCAGGAGCTACTGTGGCTCAGATCATGAACTCCTTATTGTAAAATTTTGACTTAAATTGAAGAAAGTAGGGAAGACCATTTGGCTATTTAGGTATGACTGAAATCAAATCCCTTATGATTATACAGTAGAAGTGACAAATAGATTTAAGGGACTAGATCTTATACACAGAGTGCCTGATGAACTATGAACAGAGGTTGGAGACATTATACAGGAGGCAGTGATCAAGACCATCTCCAAGAAAAATAAATGCAAAAGAGCAAAATGGTTGACTGAAGAAGCCTTACAAATAGCTGAGCAAAGAAGAGAAGCGAAAGGCGAAGAAGAAAAGGAAAGTTACACCCATCTGAATGCAAAGTTCCAGAGAATAGCAAGGAGAGGTAAGAAAGGATGGGAAAGACAAGAGGTCTCGTCAAGAAAATTAGAGATGCCGAGGGAACATTTTACCTAAAGACGAGCTCAATAAAGGACAGAAATGGTATGGACCTAACAGAAGCACAAGATACTAAGAAGAGTTGGTAGGAATACACAGAAGCACTCTACAAAAAGATCTTTCTCAACCAGATAACCGCGATGGTGTGATCATTATCCTTGAGCCAGAAATCTAGGAGTGTAATATCAAGTGGGCCTTAGGAAGCATCACTATGAACAAAGCTAGTGGAGGTGATGGAATTTGAGCTGAGCTATTTCAAATTCTAAAAGATGATGCTACGAAAGTGCTACACTCAAGTATGTCAGCAGTGGCCATAGGACTGGAAAAGGTCAGTTTTCATTCCAATCCTAAAGAAAGACAATGCCAAAGAATGTTCAAACTACCACACAATTGCTGTCATCTCATATGCTAGCAAAATAATGCTCAAAATTCTTCAAGCCAGGCTTCAACAGTATGTGAACCAAGAATTTCCAGATGTTCAAACTGGAATTAGAAAAGGCAGCAGAACCAGAGATCAAATTGCCAACATCCGCTGGATCATTGAAAAAGCAAAAGAATTCCAGACAAATGTCTAACTGGTTCAGTGACTACGCTAAAGCTTTAGACTGTGTGGATCACAATAAACTGTGGAAAATTCTTCAGCAGATGGGAATACCAGATCATCTTACCTGCCTCCTGAGAAGCCTGTATGCAGGTTAAGAAGCAACAGTCAGAACCAGACATGGAAATATGGACCTGTTTCAAATTGGGAAGGGAGGACATCAAGGCTGTATATTGTCACCCTGCCGATTTAACTTATATTCCAGCTACATCATGTGAATTTCAGGACTGGATGAAGCACAAGTTGGAATCAAGACTGCTGGGAGAAACATCAATAATCTCAGATATGCAGATGACACCACCCTTATGGCAGAAAGTGAAGAGGAACTAAAAAGCCTCTTGATGAAAGTGAAAGAGGAGAGTGAAAAAGTTGGCTTAAAGCTCACCATTCACAAAATGAAGATCATGGCATCCGGTCCCATCACTTCATGGAAAATAGATGGGGAAACACTGGAAACAGTGTCAGACTTTATTTTTTGGGTTCCAAAATCTCAGATGGTGACTACAGCCATGAAATCAAAAGACACTTGCTCCTTGGAAGAAAAGCTATGACTGACCTAGACAGCATATTAAAAATCAGAGATATTACTTTGCCAACAAATGTCCATATCATCAAAGCTATGGTTTTTCCAGTATGGATGTGAGATTTAAACCATAAAGAAGGATGAACACTGAAGAATGATGCTTTTGAACTGTGGTGTTAGACAAGATTCTTTAGAGTCCCTTGGATTGTGAGGAGATCCAACCAGTCAATTCTAAAGATATCAGTCCTGAATATTCATTAGAAGGACTGATGTTGATGCTGAAACGCCAATATTTTGGCCACCTGATTGGATGAACTGACTCCTTGGAAAAGACCCTGATGCTCAGCAAGGTTGAAGACAAGAGGAGAAGTGGATGACATAGGATGAGATGGAAAGATGACATCTCAGATTCAGTGGAGATGAATTTGAGCAAGCTCTGTGAGATGGTGAAGGAAAGCAAAGTCTGGCGTGCTCCAGTCCATGGAGTTGCAAAAAGTAGGACACAACTGTGAGATTGAACAACAACAACAACAGAACTTTTTTCCCCACTTATTGTGACTTTTCTACTTACCTATTGAAGATTCCCCTCCAAGTATCACATTATCACTTATCACATATCACAATATCAGCATACTAATTTTAAAGCTAATGGATGAATGATGCCAGCCCACCTTGGAGAAGAAAATCTATTTTGTTTCCCTATAAATTCAAATATTAATCTAATCCATAAACACCCTCATAGACATACGCAGTATAATGTCTAACCAAATATCTCGGCACTGTATGATCCAATCAAGTTGACACACAAAATTAAACATGACAGGGGGACGCAATAGCTACGGTCAGTGTTAAGTCATCTTAAAATGCTTTAATTTAGCTTTCTTGAAGATCCATGCACATTGCTATGGAAAGTGATTTGTCTCAGACCAATTCAATTCACCACACATTTGCTCTGCCCCTGCGCTTACAAGATATAACACTAAATTGTGTGAGAAAACAAAGGCACAAGCATTAAAATTTTATAATCTGATATGAGGAGATAGATGTTCCCTAACTGCAATGACAGGCAATATAATGTGACATAAGATAGGTGTAAACTACTTCCAAAGAAGACAAAAGAAGGAAGAAATTAGTTCTGTTGAATCAAGGAATACAATACGGTAGGGTCTGAATTGCTTGAATGAAGGATGAAATATAGAGCTAAAAGTGGTTGATTTTGTAGTATAATAACTAATCCACCTTGAAATAAATTTGTGTCTGAAGCCCCCAGATTCTCTGGATGACTAAATGGGAATTGTGGCAACAAGACAGAAAGGGCCCTCTACTCCTATCCTGGGATTTGAACGGAGACATTTTTGTAGACGAAACTATTTTGATGGAACCCTTGAGGAATTCCCTGAACAGGTGATCCATAATTAGGGTATTTCCAGCCGTAAAGATGTCTTTCAGAAGGTGCAGTGATCACAGAATGCCATTAACCAAAGAAAGAAGGTACATTCAAGAAGAGTATTGAAATGTAAAGCTCGACCATTTCTTTACAGAAAAAGTCCTGTGTACTATATGGAATTAATGTTTTTGTTTGTTTGTTTGTTTGTTTTTTTTTCTGAAGCCCTGAATATGGAATACAATAAGATTTTACATATATCTGTGATAAGCAATAAAATTAGTTATTGAGGAAACAATTTTATAATTAGATTTCATATTAAGTTGAAACTTATTGCAAAATTTTTTAAAGACATTTATTTACTTGGCCGCATCAGGTCTTAGTTGCAGTACATGGGATCTTTCCTTGACATGCATGAGCTTTTCTCTAGTTGCAATGCGGTTTTGGTTGCTGTCTGACATGAGGGATCTTAGTTCCCAGACAGAGTATTGAACCTATATCTGCTGTATCAGAAGGCAGACCCTTAACCACTGGGATACCAGGGAGAGCCCTCTTTCTAGTTTTTGGATTGTAATATGATAAAACTGTACCAATCAATACTCTGCAGTAATTAATATATAGTTTATATTGATTTTCCCCTATAACTTTTTATCCTTTATGACTAATGGCTATATTAAAAAGCAGAGCCATTACTTTGTCAACAGAGGTCCATCTAGTCAAGGCTATGGTTTTTCCAGTAGTCATGTGTGGATGTGAGAGTTGGACTATAAAGAAAGCTGAGCACCGAAGAATTGATGCTTTTGAACTGTGGTGTTGGAGAAGACTCTGGAGGGTCCCTTGGACTGCAAGGAGATCCAACCAGTCCATCCTAAAGGAGACCAGTCCTGGGTGTTCATTGGAAGGACTGATGCTGAAGCTGAAACTCCAATACTTTGGCCACCTCATGCGAAGAGTTGACTCATTGGAAAAGACTCTGATGCTGGGAGGGATTGGGGGCAGAAGGAAAAGGGGATGACAGAGGATGAGATGGCTGGATGGCATCACTGACTCAATGGACTTGGGTTTGGGTAAACTCCGGGTGTTGGTGATGGACAGGGAGGCATGGCATGCTGAAGTTCATGGAGTTGCAAAGAGTTGGACATGACTGAGCAACTGAACTGTACTGAACTGAATGGCTATAGTATATTTGTATAGTATGGGAATATGGGATGCAAAAGGTGAGTTTTTATCACAGTAGTAAAGAAGGATAAGTAATACACAAGATTTCAGTATTCTTACCACAAATAAAGTCTAAAAAGTGAAGCAGAATACTTAACAATGATGTATATAATTCATTTAGTACTGTGAAAAATATGGCTGGTAGCTTGATAGGGATTGCATTGAATTTGTAAATTGCTTTGGGTGGTATACTCGTTTTCACTATATTGATTCTTCCGATCCACGAACATGGTATATTTCTCCATTTATTAGTGTCCTCTTTGATTTCTTTCATCAGTGTTTTATAGTTTTCTATATATAGGTCTTTAGTTTCTTTAGGTAGATATATTCCTAAGTATTTTATTCTTTTCGTTGCAATGGTGAATGGAATTGTTTCCTTAATTTCTTTTTCTACTTTCTCATTATTAGTGTATAGGAATGCAAGGGATTTCTGTGTGTTGATTTTATATCCTGCAACTTTACTATATTCATTGATGAGCTCTAGTAATTTTCTGGTGGAGTCTTTAGGGTTTTCCATGTAGAGGATCATGTCATCTGCAAACAGTGAGAGTTTTACTTCTTCTTTTCCAGTTTGGATTCCTTTTATTTCTTTTTCTGCTCTGATTGCTGTGGCCAAAACTTCCAGAACTATGTTGAATAGTAGCGGTGAAAGTGGGCACCCTTGTCTTGTTCCTGACTTTAGGGGAAATGCTTTCAATTTTTCACCATTGAGGATAATGTTTGCTGTGGGTTTGTCATATATAGCTTTTATTATGTTGAGGTATGTTCCTTCTATTCCTGCTTTCTGGAGAGTTTTATCTATCATAAATGGATGTTTAATTTTGTCAAAGGCCTTCTCTGCATCTATTGAGATAATCATATGGTTTTTATTTTTCAGTTTGTTAATGTGGTGAATTACATTGATTGATTTGCGGACATTGAAGAATCCTTGCATCCCTGGGATAAAGCCCACTTGGTTGTGGTGTATGATCTTTTTAATGTGTTGTTGTTGGATTCTGATTGTTAGAATTTTGTTGAGGATTTTTGCATCTATGTTCATTAGTGATACTGGCCGGTAGTTTTCTTTTTTTGTGACATCTTTGTCAGGTTTTGGTATTAGGGTGATGGTGGCCTCATAGAGATTTGTATGGAAATACAAAAACCTCGAATTGCCAAAGCAATCTTGAGAAAGAAGAGTGGAACTGGAAGAATCAACTTGCCTGACTTCAGGCTCTACTACAAAGCCACAGTCATCAAGACAGTATGGTACTGGCACAAAGACAGACATATAGATCAATGGAACAAAATAGAAAGCCCAGAGATAAATCCACACACATATGGACACCTTATCTTTGACAAAGGAGGCAAGAATATACAATGGAGTAAAGACAATCTCTTTAACAAGTGGTGCTGGGAAAACTGGTCAACCACTTGTAAAAGAATGAAACTAGATCACTTTCTAACACCGCACACAAAAATAAACTCAAAATGGATTAAAGATCTAAATGTAAGATCAGAAACTATAAAACTCCTAGAGGAGAACATAGGCAAAACACTCTCAGACATAAATCACAGCAGGATCCTCTATGATCCACCTCCCAGAATTCTGGAAATAAAAGCAAAAATAAACAAATGGGATCTAATTAAAATTAAAAGCTTCTGCACAACAAAGGAAACTATAAGCTAGGTGAAAAGACAGCCTTCTGAATGGGAGAAAATAATAGCAAATGAAGCAACTGACAAACAACTAATCTCAAAAATATACAAGCAACTTATGCAGCTCAATTCCAGAAAAATAAAAGACCCAATCAAAAAATGGGCCAAAGAACTAAGTTAGACATTTCTCCAAAGAAGACATACGGATGGCTAACAAACACATGAAAAGATGCTCAACATCACTCATTATGAGAGAAATGCAAATCAAAACCACAATGAGGTACCACTTCACACCAGTCAGAATGGCTGCGATCCAAAAATCTGCAAGCAATAAATGCTGGAGAGGGTGTGGAGAAAAGGGAACCCTCCAACACTGTTGGTGGGAATGAAAACTAGTACAGCCACTATGGAGAACAGTGTGGAGATTCCTTAAAAAATTGCAAATAGAACTACCTTATGACCCAGCTATGCCACTGCTGGGCATACACACCGAGGAAACCAGAATTGAAAGAGACGCATGTACCCCAATGTTCATCGCAGCACTGTTTACAATAGCCAGGACATGGAAACAACCTAGATGTCCATCAGCAGATGAACGGACAAGAAAGCTGTGGTACATGTACACAATGGAGTATTACTCAGCCGTTAAAAAAATTCATTTGAATCAGTTCTGATGAGATGGATGAAACTGGAGCCGATTATACAGAGTGAAGTAAGCCAGAAAGAAAAACACCAATATAGTATACTAACACATATATATATATATGGAATTTAGAAAGATGGTAATGACGACCCTGTATGCAAGACAGCAAAAAAGACACAGATGTGTATAACGGACTTTTGGACTCAGAGGGAGAGGGAGAGGGTGGGATGATTTGGGAGAATGGCATTCTAACATGTATACTATCATGTAAGAGTCGAATCGCCAGTCTATGTCTGACGCAGGATACAGCATGCTTGGGGCTGGTGCATGGGGATGACCCAGAGAGATGTTATGGGGAGGGAGGTGGGAGGGGGTTCATGTTTGGGAACGCATGTAAGAATTAAAGTTTTTAAAATTATAAAAATAAAAAAATAAAAATCCTTAAAAAAATTTATTTAGTAGCTGGTTTTGTGCTAGGCACTTTAGTATTAAGAGATGCAGTATTATTTACCACATTTTAGAGGGAAGAATCTGAAGTTGGGAAAACATTTATGCAGAGAGTAAGTGATGGAGCAGAGATTCAAATGCAAGCTCAATTTTACTTCACTGGTTCCAAAGTTCAAAGAATTCTTTTCATTGCACACCAGTCTCACAGAGTAAAACCAAATCCTGCCTTATGTGTTTTATCATCCGGTCACCCTATCATATACTTTTTCTGTCTTTACCTTTGCCTGAACTGATTTTTTCATCTGTTATTGCAATGGTTTCTGGATTGCTTTTTCTTCTTCTTATTTTCCATCTCTGCCAGTTATAGCCTTTCTGCTCCAAATCCACTCTTGTTTGCCCAGACTTGTGATAAGATAGCTGGACCCTGTCAATATCTCTCGCTTGCCTTCAGGCACGTCAGGCTTTGCCAGTTGTAGGTGCTAGAGGGAACTGCAAAGCTACATAGAGGAAGGATTTTCCTACTCATTCTCGTGCTTTTTATCATTCACATTTTTAAATTCCAGGAACTAGAACAATGCTTGGCGCAAATGAACACTCAAAATGGATGTATGTCATAGAGCAATTAGAGCTGTTCCACTGGGCTTGAATGGGACAAACATGTTTGTCTTGGAGTTTAAAGGAAATAAACTTGTCCGTAATATAATCATTTATTATAACAGAAATATCTCAACACGAAATGAGATACTTGTGCATATACGTAATTCATTCCAGACATTTGTTACTCAGCAATAGCTAGCAATTTTAGAAAACAAGTCAGAATGGCTATTGAAGGAATGTCTCAGGGTAATTCAAACTCCAGTTGAAGAAGTCGGTATTGGTAATTGTTTAGATCCTCTGAACACTTACATTTTATCTTTATTTCATAGATAAACAATAATCCACTGGAACAATATTTATGGTGTGTCTTCTTAAATATCCCATTTTCTCATGTACCTGTCATCGCTATTGTACTCTTACAAAAAAATCTAATAATGTTCTTGAAGCTGTATTCTTTCTGTGTTATACACAGTGAATCATGATTCAGGATCCTATTTCTAATTTGCAGTCTTACTCACCAGAAAATGCACTGTTGCTTGATGGAGAATACTAAATTTTGATATGAACATCTGAATGTCATCATTTCAGTTTCCCTCATTGCCTGGTTTCCAACAAATGGTACAGATTCTCTGATGTGTAGTAGCCAATAAATCAGTGGTGTGGCTTACTTTATATTGGAAAGGATATATTCTCTCTAAAGTTTCAAGAGTTGAGCTAAATATTCGATTTTTACATTTGACCCTCCAAATCCAAAGCAGTCTTAAAATACATGTGAAATGAAGCAAACTAACAACAATACAAACAAAAACTTTCGGGGAAACATGATATAGGGGATTACAATTCCTGAGTGAGACCACGCATTCCTGGCGACGTATATAGCCTTTCTCGCCTCTACTCCAGCACATACATTCCTTTCAGCATAAATCTGTCTCCTCTGGTTGAGGAAGGATTTAGTCTCCAGAGCCCAGAGGAAATCCTGTTGAATTTTAGAACCTGAAGGGTTCTGTAAATTCCAAACAGTAATTTACACCCCTCAGCCAGCCAATGGTCCATCCATTAGAGTATCCTGCTTCCTACTGTGTCTAGTGATGGATGGTTTAGGAGTTGGCCAAAAATGCACCGTGATGCACCTAATTGAGAAATATTGCATCGCCAAAAAAAATTTCTTCTTAACTCTGGTAGCTGGTTAGTTTATTTCATGATGCCTGAGGCCTGATAACTATTTATCTCTATACTCCAGTTACAGAGAAACTCTTATTTTCCCTTAGAACACACTATTAAATTTCTCATAGGTATCTAATCTTTAATTGAATCTTATTAACCTCTTCTGATTAATAACTCACTGTAGAGTGAGCAAGAAATCACATTCCACATTTTAGCGTGACTTAAACACTTCCAGCCAAATTGTATACGTAAAATAGCTGTCTTTAAATATTATAGGTTTCTTAATATAATACTTCTTAAAAAAATAGAACCCGTTGGAAGTCAACATTAAAAATATATTCTTGTAATTAGGCACAGAATGTATTATTTGGTTATTAACATACAAGGAGAAAAAGTTCAATGCGTGACTTGTGAACATTTCAAATGCAGACTGTATTATTTGCTTAAGCCTTTCAGGAACCCCATATTTCTTTACTAGAAGAAAATTGCCACTGAGCTAAACTACATTAATATGAAATATGTTTAACAATGTCCTTGCTTGGAAACTACTAACAATGTGTTAACAGTTTTCCAGGGCACTGTGGACAGTGTTTTTTGTTTTTTTTTGTTTGTTTTTTGCCTACTAGGCTGCAAACCACTTTATGCAACTCTGTATTTCTTTCTTAAGCTGCTGGTGGGAAAACTGTAAGTAAACAGTCGATGTCATCAAAGGACTCAGCACACTGTCATTGCCTTTTAGCAGTGTGGGCAAGGTCAAAATCTTGCATTAAGACTTGCTTCTGTGAGTTAACTGCTACTCAGGCTTGGAGAACAGGCATTTATATTTGCTGGCAGACTAATTAAGGGAAATGATATGCCAAAAGAGCATCTCCTCATCATTTGTTGTGGTCCCCTTTATTCATAGCTATGCTTGGGTTAGTGGTGGGAAGGGCTAGATGGAACACTAATCCCCTAATGATTTTGATTCTGTTTGCAAAGACAGCTGAACTTCTCACCCATTTTGAGTGAGAAGTCATATACTATTCCCAAGAAATAATAATATGTTCAGTCAGATGCCACAGCTATTCTTCATTCTTCTGAATGGCAACACACTGATGGTCAAATATTTTGCTTAATAATATGACCAATATAACTAAAGTTGGACTTTACTAAGGCATCATAGAGTAGACGTCAAGAATACAGGACTTCTGAATGGATGCCATGGATTTCAATACTTGGTCCAGACAGTCACTGCTATATTTTGCTTGTTACTTTGTCGCTAAGTCATGTCCAACTCTTGGGACTCCATTGACTGTAGTCCACCAGGCTCTTCTGCCTGTGGGCATTTTCCAGGCAAGAATCCCAGAGTGGGTTGCCGTTTCCTTCTCCAGATGGTCTTCCTCACCCAGAGATCTTACCTGCATCTCCTGCATTGGCAGGCAGATTCTTTACCATTGAGCTGGCAGGGAAGCCCCATTGCTATATGGCATTGAGTAATTTATTTATCATCCATTGAATCGATGCTTTTGAACTGTGGTGTTGGAGAAGACTCTTGAGAGTCCCTTGGACTGCAAGGAGATCCCACCAGTCCATTCTGAAGATCAGCCCTGGGATTTCTTTGGAGGGAATGATGCTAAAGCTGAAACTCTAGTACTTTGGCCACCTAATGTGAATAGTTGATTCACTGGAAAAGACTCTGATGCTGGGAGGGATTGGGGGCAGGAGGAGAAGGGGACGAGAGAGGATGAGATGGCTGGATGGCATCACTGACTCGATGGATGTGAGTCTGAGTGAAGTCCAGGAGTTGGTGATGGACAGGGAGGCCTGGTGTGCTTGCGATTCATGGGGTCACAAAGAGTCGGACACGACTGAGTGACTGAACTGAACTGAATCTTCTCAGGGTGCTCTGTGAGGGTTTGAAGTTCTAACTACATTTTCTGAATTATTATTCCTATAGTTAGTGCTATTATTACATTTTAGAATTTATAAATCATACAAGTAACATGAATCAGTAAATTATATGAACAAAACTTATTCTGCAATTAAACTAGTTAATTCTGAGAACCGGTACAAATTGGGGTTATTTGGGAAAAAGCATAGAGGAAGAAAACTTTGATAATAATGATATTTTTCACTTAGAATAAATTCTGTTTCCCTCCTTTGGGTCTCACAAACACCTTATGAGGTGCAACAGAATACTTGTTATAAAAATTTGATTAAAAGAGTGTTTTTCACATCTAAGAACCAAGGTCCTTTAGGAAATGATCTGAACCTTCATTTGTACTGTTAGAAGGAAGTGCTAGACTAATAAACATCTTTCCACCAAGTCTTTACCCCTGTGAATGCATGTAACACCTCTACTTGAATGGCTTTGGCACTATATGGTTCTATTAACGTCATCATCAAATTGTCAATAAGTGAATATAATTTATTTAAGTCCACAATGTGTATCTATATGGAGAAGGCAATGGCAGCCCACTCCAGGAATCTTGCCTGGAAACTCCCATGGACGGAGGAGCTTGGTAGGCTGCAGTCCAAGGGGTCGCTAAGAGTCAGACACGACTGAGCGACTTCCCTTTCACTTTTCACTTTCATGCATTGGAGAAGCAAATGACAACCCACTCCAGTGTTCTTGCCTGGAGAATCCCAGGGACAAGGGAACCTGGTGGGCTGCCGTCTATGGGGTTGCACAGAGTGGACACGACTGAAGCGACTTAGGAGCAGCAGCAGCAGTGTTTCTATAGGCATCCTTGTGGAGTTAAACAGGCTGGCTAGAATTTTTTTTCTAAACTCAAACTTTTAGTTGCAAAGCAAATTTGCTAAATAGCCTCTGCCCTAAGTACTTGAGGAGAAATTTGGAAATTAAAAAACACAAAAACCAACAGTTGACCAAAATTTAATATGAACACAGCATGCACTGGCATGATTAGCATGAGACAGATAGAATGCATATTTCCAGCCAGGAAAACAGAATCTCCAGGATCAAGAAGAGAATACGGTATAGAGCAATGCTTCACGATTATTTCCTAAACACACACACATGCACATATATACCACGTTGATATCTATTATGTTTAAAGGATAACTTTCGATTGCTGTATTTACTAATCATTTAAATGCTTATGTTGATGAGAAGATTTTATGCTCAGTCATTGGATATTTGAAAATAGAGAAATTTTGAAAAAAAAATCACAAATCAGTCAACAGTTTTTTGATGGGTTATTTAGGGGAGTTTTTATATACGATTTTATGTCGTTTGCAAATAGTGACCGTTTTACTTCTCCCTTTCCAATTTGAATGCCTTTTATTTCTTTTTCTTTAACAATTGCTCTTGCCAGGACTTCTAATACTATGTTGAATAAAAGTGGTGAGAGTGATCATCCTTGTCTTGTTCCTGAGCTTAGAGGAATAAGTTGCAGCTTTTCACTCTTGAGTACAGTATTAGCTGCGGGCTTGTCATATATGTCCTTAGCTATGTTGAGATATGCTCCCTCTATATCTGCTTTTTTGAGAGATTTTTTTTTAAGTAAATAGATGTTGAATTTTCTCAAATGCTTTTTTTCTGCACCTACTGAGATGATCATATGATTTTTATCCTACATGTTGTTAGTCTGGTCTATCACACTGACTGATTTGTGGATATTTAACCACAATTTATCCTTGGAATAAATTTCACCAGATCATGGTTTATCTTTTGTTGAATTTGTTTTGCTAATATTTTGTTGAAACTTTTTGCATCTGTGCTCTTCAGGGGTGTAATTTTCTTTTTGTGTGGCATATTTGTTTAATGTCAGTATCAAGGTAAATCTAGCTTTATAAAATGAGTTTGAAAGACTGTTTTAGTCTATCTTTTTAGGTGTTTAAGAAAGACTGGTGCTAATTCATCTTTGCTTGCTTGGTAGAATTCACTAGTGAAGCCATATGGTCCTGGACTTCTGTTGGGAGGTTTTTATTTTGCTTTTGCTTTTACTGCTAATTCAGTCTCCTGACTAGTAATTGGTCCTTTCTGACTTCCTGTTTCATCGTGATGCATTCTGGATAGGTTGTGTGTTTCTAGGTATTCATTCTTCTCTTGTAGGTGGTCCAATTTATTAGAGTATAATTTGTTCAGGGTATGATCTTGTTATTCTTTGCATTTGTGTGCTATCAATTGTAATATCTCCCCTTCCTTTTCTGATTTTATTTGAGTCCTCTTTCTCTTTTCTTGATGACTCCAGCTGAAGTTATATCATTTTTATTTATCTTGTTTAAGAAGCAGCTCTTGGTTTTATTGTCCTTTTGGTTGGCTTTTTAATGTCTGTTTCATTTATTTCGGCTCTAATCTCTTTAGTTACTTCCTCTACTAACTTGGAACCTAAATTTATTTTGGAAATAATTTTAAGTGAGGTAACTTCTTATATTCCTTTTCTTGCATGCTCTTGCCTTGTTTCAAGGGGAAAAAAAACCAATGTATTTTGAAAATAATCTTTGCTGAAATCTTGTATTTATCAAAAGGAGAAAACCCATGCCAACTGCAATTCAGTTAATGGAATAACTATGTCTTCTTTTATTTTTCATTCACACCTTTCCTTTCTTCTATTTTCTTTGCATTTTGTATTTTGCACACAAAACATATTTTTCATTTTCAACACCAATTTACCCAACATTTTTGTAAAGGTGAAATATTGTTACAGAGAATATTGGAAGAGCTCTTGAAATAATGGTGACAATAATCCTGAAAGTAATACAAGACTATACTTGTATGTGTATATAACTGGTCAGTATTTCATGCTGACCAGTTAACCCCTTACACTTTATATGAATTATCCTTGGAATGTCAGATCAAAAGGACAGGGATTTTGAAAGTTCTGTTCTCAGCTCCCATCTCACTATCTAGAACAGTGTCATAGCACTCTGTTTATTTACTGAATATTGTTGTTAAATAAATCGCAAGTTCTCCAAACAATGCAGTGATAAAACTGCTATTAAATTGCATCCTAATTTTGGGACCAGAAAGGCAAATGGGTTTTATATTTTTCCATATGTATAGGAGATATTTAACACAAGTCTGATATTTGGATCTGCTGAATCATGCTCTAGGAAAACCACCTCTGTTTGATCTAATCTTATAAATGTACTAGGATTTGTAGTATTTTGCCCAAATTGCTTGCACTTATTGAGCAGATGAGCAA
Source organism: Ovis aries (assembly GCF_016772045.2). Lineage (NCBI taxonomy): Eukaryota > Metazoa > Chordata > Mammalia > Artiodactyla > Bovidae > Ovis > Ovis aries. Next base: position 95,765,831 of record NC_056060.1, read on the forward strand.
ATGGTAGATAATGTAGTTTAATTAGGACTAGAGGAATAAGAGATTGTACAGTAGGAGCCAGAAGTCAAAAATCAAGTCTAATTTTAGCCATAGATTTTCTTTTAATCCATACTTCCTGGAATGTGAAAAATGGGATCAAGTTGAGATATAAATTCTGTATGTTATTCAGTGTTCATTGTATGACTATGTATGTGTAAATATATACATATATATGAGAGAGAAGTGTATTTAAGGAGCTAATCGCAATGTCGTAGAATTATTTTCCCATGGATGATCCCATCTGTTTACAGTTATAGTGCTTCACTCATCTAAGAATACCAGATCAAATCTACATACTTCATAATACATTTAGTACTATTTATCAGTTAAACTTGGTTCCCTATATATCTTTTAACATATATAACAATGACTATATGTATATATGTTAAAAATCACAATATAGTACATCACTATCACTTTGGGGAGCTAAGAGTTTTGCCCTTTACCAGGAATAGTAAGCATTCCAGAGAGAGAAAGAAGTGTGTCTAATTTTATACATACCAAAATCATTGCCAAGTCTCAATAAATGTTTCTAAATTAAATTGTCGAAGATGTAACAACTGCTTTAATTATAACATAATAATGGCTAACATTTACTAAACACTCATGTGCCAAGCACTGTTCTAGGTGCTTCATATATGAAACCCATCTAACCCTCACAATAATACTACCAAGTGTGCGTGCTTGCATGCTGTTGTTTCAGTCTTGTCTAACTCTGTGGATATATGGACAGTAGCCCTCCAGTCTCCTCTGTCCATGGGATTCTCCAGACGAGAATAGCCACGCCCTCCTTTAGAAGATTTTCTGCACCAAGGGATCCAACCCAAGTCTTCTGCATTGCAGATGAATTATTTACCATGAGCACCACCTGGGAAGCCCTGATTCTAGCAAATACATACTTCAAAAATTATCATTCTCATTTTCCCAGTTATGCATTTAGGTTAAGATAATATATCCAAGGGACTTCCTTGGTGGCTCATTGGTACAGAATCTGCCTGGCAGTGTAGAAGATGTGGGTTCGATCCCTGTGTTGGGCATATCCCCTGGAGAAGGAAATAACAAGCCACTCTAGTATTTTGCCTGGAAATCCCAAGGATAGGGGGGCCTGGTGGGCTGCAGTACATGGGGTCACAAAATATCTGACAGGACTTAGCGGCTAAACAGCAACAGCAAGATGGCCAAGATTACACAGGTAGTAAGAAGGAAAACTAGAGTTTAAACTAAGATCCCATTCTCCTCAGTTTTGCTCCTGAGATGTGAGGCCCACTTATTACCCCCACAAAGGTCCGTCTAGTCAAGGCTATGGTTTTTTCAGTAGTCATGTATGGATGTGAGAGTTGGACTGTGAAGAAAGTTGAGCGCTGAAGAATTGATGCTTTGAACTGTGGTGTTGGAGAAGACTCTTGAGAGTCCCTTGGACTGCAAGGAGATCCAACCAGTCCATTCTGAAGGAGATCAGTCCTGGGTGTTCTTTGGAAGGACTGGTGCTAAAGCTGAAACTCCAGTACTTTGGCCACCTCATGCGAAGAGTTGACTCATTGGAAAAGACTGTGATGCTGGGAGGGACTGGGGGCAGGAGGAGAAGGGGATGACAGAGGATGAGTTGGCTGGATGGCATCCCTGACTGGATGAACGTGAGTCTGAGTGAACTCTGGGAGTTGGTGATGGACAGGGAGGCCAGGCGTGCTGCAATTCACGGGGTCACAAAGAGTCGGACACGACTGAGCGACTCACCTGAATTGACTGAAAGTATTACCTTCTGTAGAAGGGAAAAGAAAGGTCCATGACATGCTGATCACTACTGTAATATCTAAAAGTAAGATCCAGGTCACATAACAGCAAATCTAATGGTATTTTTAACTGCTCCTCTAAGCTCTGAATTTCTGTAGATGAAACCTTATCTGTTGCATTGTAAATTGTATTCCATTTCAGATGCATGAACACAGTAAGTTCTCTTTTTCTAAGAAAGCACTTTTTTTTTTTTTAATTGCTTTGTAAGCCAATACCATTTCATTTGGAAACTGCATCTATTATTCTGGATATCAAGCCTTAACAATAAACTGAGCTATTTTCTATCATGATATTAATTCACATGCATATCAGAAGCAACCACTGGGGGCTTTGTAAGCATCTGAATATAGATACCACAGATTCCTTCCTTAGCTAGCCATCTTTGGAGTATGTCCTGATGGTGAGTGTTCAGCTACATGTTGGTGAGTGATATTTGGAAATGTCAGAGCAAGCAAAGAAAATGAAATCTGCAATAGAAAACTCACCCAGAGGTTTCAGTGAGGCTCACTCTTGTGAGATCATTAGAGAGGCAGCAGGCGAAGTCGCAGTGCTATTTAAGCAGTCGGGGAAACACACATGTTTCCATGTGACAGGGGCCACTGACAGATGGCTGTAGGAGCCTGCAAGGAGACACAGCTCGATTAGCGCTTGACTGGGTGCCCTCCCCTGCTTTGTGCAAAGGCCTGATTTTTGTTTTATTGCCCAAACAGACATAGTTTCTTAAAAGTATTGAAATATAGCCATATTTGGGGTCTGTTTATTCTATACTCTCATCAGTTTTTCAAATGTGTAATAGTTCCCAAAGACTTCACTGGAAGCACTAAGACTCATAAGGGCATAATCAATGCAAAAATAGCATGACTAAAGGCTAAATAAACCTTACTGGCATGAAAAAAATAATTATCCAAAATGTAATGCTGGAACTTTCCTTTTTATTTTTCTTGTTTGCTTTTTTCTTTAATTTTTAAATTGAAAAAAAATGCATTTATTGTTAAGAGTTAAGAGCTTCTTTATCCTCCGGTGACTGTGGCCATCAGGAGGGACAGGATTACTATGGGGGGAGAACAGGACAAAGGGCACATAAGCATGGCTTCCAGCCGGAGTGCTGATGCTACCCAGAACCAGTACTAGAAGCAGTCAGATGCTTTCCATCCCATGTATGGGATTGCTCTTCAGTAATATGAGAATTAAATGCTCTCTAGAGATCTAATTTCTCCCGTGTAATTCAGTGATATTTTGTCTTTAAAATATCATTCTGCTTTTCTGAGAAGATCACTCAGCACAGTCAACATAGTAGCTTCATAGAAGGGAAATCTATAATTCCTAGAATTCTTTTTGTGCACATGTGCCTGTCTGTAGAATTACGTATGTGCTATATGGGTTAGATCTTCAATTGGATTGCTTTTATGTGTTTGAAATATGTGTTATAATTTACAGATGCCCTTCAAGCATCTGCTCTCTTACATATTTTCTGCTTTCTTCCTCTCCTTTTGCCCATGTACGTTCAATGCAGTGATGCAACAAAGTACCTTTTAAAAAATATTCTTAACATGAACTACACAGTTAGGAACAATTTTTTGGAACTTCCATATCTGGATATGATAATTCAAAACATAGCTATGGATTAGCCAGTCATTAAACCATTCATCTAGCTATTATAGAATACTAGGTATGGGCTATCCAATCATCAAGCTACATATTATCATTATCCAGTCAGGGATAATAAGTATGTAAATTGTAGCTTTCTGAAGGCATCAATGCAAAAGGAGCCAGGAATTGAAAGGGTAAGATACTCTGGAGTAGAGAGCGGAAATATGGGGAACCTGATATTCTCCAATGCATTTCCTCTTAAAGCATAAGAAAGAGCAAGGGATGAGCTAAAAATCTAAGCAAATATTTTGATAGGGTTACATTTCAGGGAGAAAAACACAAATATAGTGCCCCTTGATTAAAAGTAATGCTAAAAAACATATTTGCATTTCAGGTCAGATTCCTAAGAAACCTTTTCCTAAACTGAAAGCTCCGTAAGTGGACCAGGTCTCATTCAGATTAAAGTCATAATACTAGATATTGAATATAGGTAATTTTCTAGAATGAAATTATATTCTCCCTGGGAAAAAGATAAACAGTATCTAGAGACTCTACAAGGTTTCATACACTCAGATTAGAATTAAAAAAAAAATGAGCATGCCTGATAACAGGAAGAAATGATTTAAAAATTCAAATAATAGAAACAGAAACTTTCCCACATTTTGAAGTTACAAACTTTTAAATAATTGCGGAAAAATTGATGAGCAAGTAGAACACAGCATGAAGAGTTTCCCCAGAATATTGAAATCTACATAAAAAGCATGAAATCAAAAGAATAAAAAATATAGCAATTAAAATATATTATTTTATGAGCTAAATAACAAATTATAAACAACAAAATAGGCGGTTAGTAAACTGGAAGCTTATTGTTTAGTTGCTCAGCCGTGTCCGACACTTTGCGACCCCATGGACTGCACCCCGCCAGGCTTCCCTGTCCTTCACTGCCTCCCGGAGTTTGCCAAACTCATGTCCTTTGAGTCAGTGATGCTATCCAGCCATCTCATCCTCTGCCACCCCATTCTTCTCCTGCCCTTAGTCTTTCCCAGCATCAAGGTCTTTTTTAGTGAGTCGGTTCTTTACATCAGGTAGCCAAAGCTAGATTAGTAAAGAAAAGAAATCCAAAGTTATAAAAGGGGAAAAATGATAAACATGGAAAAGACCTTAGTCACATGAGAGGGAAAAGTTTTAACTCAGAAGTTTAAAGTATAGGATAGGGGAAATAGAATGAGACAACAACACAAGTACTCAGAAGTTATTTGAAAAGATTTTTCGCAGTAGTTGAAAGATATCAAGTAACAGATTCTCAAGAACCTGTTAACCCAGAGAAGAATAGTCACAATAAAACCATGCTGAAATATACCAAAATTGTTGAAAGTCAAAGATAATAAGAAAATATTAAAAGTAAGACAAAATGCCTTCAAAGTAGCAATAAGACTGATGTCTGGTTTTTCAACAGAATTAAAACCAGATCTTTAACCTTAAGTATTTGACTAGATTAACACACCCACAAAATAAACAATAAACAAACTCCCTACATGATACACTTTCTACAATAACATAGTTGGAAAATTATAGGAAGATACAAGCCTGCCATGTAAGCACCATCAGAAAGAAATTATGTATGACTATGTTGATACTGAATTCAGTAGCTCTGAGATACAGTATATATTATAAAACACAAATTTGATAAAGATAAAAAGGTCAGTCTGCTAGAATAATTAACTCAAAAACTTATAGGCATCTCAAAAAGTAGCCTCACAAAATGCAAGAAGAAACATAAGTTACTGCGAAAAATGGCAAAGTAGATATTTGCAAACACAGTGAGATTTTTAAAACCTTCCCTAAACAACAACAGATCACGCAGACACGTGTTCTACAAGGATATGCATACTAAATCAGACTAGCCTACTTGAAATATATGGTATTGTTCAAGCATATTTGGAACACTTAAAAAGTTAACCATTCACTTGCAATAAAACAAGTCTCAAGAAACTTTAAGAAATTGCCAATCCCATTGCACCAGATTTGGGTTTGAGTGTCACTCAAAATTCCAAGACACAATAGATTTCATCCACCAACAGGCTTATTTAGCTTAAAAGAAAGCGGAAGACACACAAGACAGCATGAAAACAAGAACACCGTTGGAATCTCTGGCATGGTACCCTCATCTCCAATATGCTCTAGGGATACGCATGGGAGTGAAAGACTGGGCTGAGCGTGTGTGAAACCACTTTGGCCCAGAGAACCTCTTCAAGCTTTTATTCATATACTGGTTCTATGCCCGCATCTTGAATTTTGTGCCTCACTCCCATTGTTCAGAGTATCTCAGTCTCATCAGCTGCAGGTTACTCAAAAAGCAATCTAACAATGAAGTAGAGGTGTTCAGTCAAAACACAGTATTTATTATGTATCCAGTTTGTTCTAATTAATTTATTAACTTGCTATTGCAAAAGGACTCTGGCCAGAATTTTTTCCTTGTGTTTCCAAGGCTAGAAGAAAGAACACAGATCAGTCATTAACTATCCTCCAAACAGGAAACCATTAACATGAAGATAATGATAACGGATGCAAATATTTGGAAATCCAACAATAAATTTCTGAATAAGTTATGGTCTAAGAAATAATCAGAAGAGAAGAGAAAGATCATAGCTTGTGGGATATAGGTAAATTTTTACTGGACAGAAATTGGGAGAAGATCACTAAATTAAATTCAATGAATATAAGAAGGAAATAGCACAATATATAGCAAATATATGTTAGAAACTATAAACTAAGACAAGGATATTTCTCTAAAAGTTGCTAGAATTAGTGATTGGTAAAATGTTAATGCATGAATTAAAAAGATTGAAAAATTGTAAATGGACATTCCATCAAACTTCATACATTAAAATATTGAGATATAAACATTCCAATACTGTACATTTCAGTTTAGTTCAGTCGCTCAGTCGTGTCCAACTCTTTGTGACCCCATAAATCGTAGCATGCCAGGCCTCCCTGTATTTCACCAACTCCCAGTTTATCCAAACTCATGTCCATTGGGTCAGTGATGCCATCTAATGATCTTGCCCTCTGTCGTCCCCTTCTCCTCCTGCTTTCAATCTTTCCCAACATCAGGGTCTTTTCAAATGAGTCAGCTCTTTGCATAAGGTGGCCAAAGTATTGGAGTTTCAGCTTCAACATCAGTCCTTCCAAAGAACACCCAGAACTGATTTCCTCTAGGATGAACTGGCTGGATTCCCTTGCAGTCCAAGGGACTCTCAAGAGTCTTCTCCAACACCACAGTTCGGAAGCATCAATTCTTCAGCACTTAGTTTTCTTTGTAGGCCAACTCTCACATCCATACATGACTACTAGAAAAACCATAGCCTTGACTAAATGGACCTTTGTCGACAAAGTAATGTCTCCGTTTTTGAATATACTATCTAGGTTGGTCATAACTTTCCTTCCAAGGGGTAAGTGTCTTTAATTTCATAGCTGCAATCACCATGTGCAGTTATTTTTGAGCCCCCCAAAATAAAGTCTGACACTGTTTCTCCATCTATTTGCCATGAAGTGATGGGACTGAATGCCATGATCTTAGTTTTCTGAATGTTGAACTTTAAGCCAACTTTTTCCCTCTCCTCTTTCACTTACATCAAGAGGCTCTTTAGTTCCTCTTCACTTTCTGCCATAAGGGTGGTGTCATCTGCATATCTGAGGTTACTGATATTTCTCCCGGCAATCTTGATTCCAGCTTGTGTTTCTTCCAGCCCAGTGTTTCTCATGATGTACTCTGCATATAAGTTAAACAAGCAGGGTGACAATATACAGCCTTGATGTACTCGTTTTCCATTTGGAACCAGTCTGTTGTTCCATGTCCAGTTTTAACTGTTGCTTCCTGACCTGCATACAGATTTCTCAAGAGGCAGGTCAGGTGGTCTGGTATTCCCATGTCTTTCAGAATTTTCCACAGTTTATTGTGATCCACATAGTCAGAAGTAGGCATAGTCAATAAAGCAGAAACTGTATGTTTAGAAATCCATATAAAATGAACTAATTCCATGAAATGCTATGTCTTCTAAAAAAATCATATCCTTAAATAAAATACCTTTCACAAAGAAACTCCAGGCTCAGAAGAGTTCATCAGCGAATTCTTCTAAACATTTAAAAGAGGAAGATCAGTATTTCAGTATTACAGAAAATATTCTGGAGCATAAAAAATGTAGGATATAATTCCCAAAATGTTTTGTAAGATCAAGAAAATCTTCACACCAAAACATCTAGCAATAAGAGAAATATGTCAAAGCCAATTTTTCCCACAAACACTGATGCAAAACCCTTGACAAAACAGTAATAAGTAAAACCCAGGGGTGTACATAAATGATGATATAGTGCAATTATTTTTGTTTATCCTAGAAATGCTAGATTACTCCTAACACTTCAAACTCAATCAATGTAATTCACAATGTAAAGAGAAAAATGGAGAAAAAACATGATAATGAGTATATCAAATCATGAAATAAAGATATTTGCTAAGTTTAGTGCAACCCCATAGACGGCAGCCCACCAGGCTCCCCCGTCCCTGGGATTCTCCAGGCAAGAGCACTAGAGTGGGTTGCCATTTCCTTCTCCAATGCAAGAAAGTGAAAAGTGAAAATGAAGTTGCTCAGTTCTTCACATCAGGTAGCCAACGTATTGGAGTTTCAGCTTCAACATCAGTCCTTCCAATGAACAATCAAGACTGATCTCCTTTAGGACCGACTGGTTGAATCTCCTTGCAGTCCAAGGGACTCTCAAGAGTCTTCTCCAACACCACACTTCAAAGCATCAATTCTTTGGTGCTCAGCTTTCTTTATAGTCCACCACTCACATCCTCACATGACTACTGGAAAAAGTATAGTTTTGACTAGACAGACCTATGTCGGCAAAGTAATGTCTGATTTTTAATATGCTGTCTAAATTGGTCACAACTTTTCTTCCAAGGAGCAAGTGTCTTTTTAATTTCATGGCTGCAGTCACCATCTGCAGTGGTTTTGGAGCCCAGAAAAATAAAAGTCTCCCACTGTTTCCATTGTTTCCCCTTATATTTCCCATGAAGTGATGGGACTAGATGCCATGATCTTAGTTTTCTGACTGTTGAGTTTTAAGCCAACTTTTTCACTCTTCTCTTTCACTTTTTTCAAGAGGCTCTTTAGTTCTTCACTTTCTGCCATAAGAGTGGTGTCATCTGCATATCTGAGGTTATTGATATTTCTCCTGGCAATCTTGATTCCAGCATGTATGTGCTTCACCCAGCCCAGCATTTCTTATGATGTACTCTGCATATAAGTTAAAAAAGCAGTGTGACAATATACAGGTGGCAATATATGACCCACTTAGAGAGCTTATTATAAAGCAGACACATTACTTTGCCAACAAAGGTCTTTCTTGTCAAAGCTATGGTTTTTCCAGTAGTCATGTGTGGATGTGCGTTTTGGACTACAAAAAAGCTGAGCGCTGAAGAATTGATGCTTTGTGTTTTTTTTAAATATAAATTTATTTATTTTAATTGGAGGTTAATTACTTTACAATATTGTATTGGTTTTGCCATACATCAACATGAATCCACCACAGGTATACACGTGTTCCCCATCCTGAACACTCCTCCCTCCTCCCTCCCCATACCATCCCTCTGGGTCGTCCCAGTGCACCAGCCCCAAGCATCCAGTATCATGCATCAAACCTGGACTGGTGATTCATTTCATATATGATATTATACATGTTTCAGTGTCATTCTCCCAAATCATCCCACCCTCTCCCTCTCCCACAGAGTTGAACTATGGTGTTGGAGAAGACTCTTGAGAGTCCCTTGGACTGCAAGGAGATCCAACTTGTCAGTTCTAAAGGAAAGAAAAACACCAATACAGTATATTAACACATATATATGGAATTTAGGAAGATGGCAATGACGACCCTGTATGCAAGACAGGAAAAAAGACACAGATGTGTATAACGGACTTTTTGGACTCAGAGGGAGAGGGAGAGGGTGGGATGATTTGGGAGAATGGGAATTCTAACATGTATACTATCAGGTAAGAATTGAATCGCCAGTCCATGTCTGACGTAGGGTGCAGCATGCTTGGGGCTGGTGCATGGGGATGACCCAGAGAGATGTTGTGGGGAGGGAGGTGGGAGGGGGGGTCATGTTTGGGAACGCATGTAAGAATTAAAGATTTTAAAATTAAAAAAATAAAAAAATAAAAAATAAAATAAAATTTAAAAAAAAATAAAAAAAATAAAGGAAATCAGTCCTGAATATTCATTGGAGGACAGATGTTGAAGCTGAAACTCCAATACTTTGGCCACCTCATGAGAAGAACTGACTCAATGGAAAAGACCCTGAGGCTGGGAAAGGTTGAAGGCAGGAGGGGAAGCGGATGACAGAGGATGAGATTATTGGATGGCATCACCTACTCGATGGATATGAGTTTGAGGATGCTGCAGGAGGTGGTGATGGACAGGGAAGTCTGGCGTGCTGCAGTCCATGGGGTCACATACTGTCAGATGTGACTGACCAACTGAACTGAACTAATACAATATGGTGCTAGAGATCCTGGCTATTGCAGTAATGGGAGATATAACCAGTGGAGAAGAAGTACTAAATTTCTCATTAGTTATATATTTATTTTTCTAAATATACATGGTGTTTATGTATAAAAATTACTAAGATTATCAAAAAGGTCCTTGGAAATAATTTCTGGATTAAGCGAAATTGTTGAATACAAAGTCATGGTAAAAAATAAGTTATAGTTCTATAAATTAGTAAAGAAATATGTGAACTTATAATTGAAAAACTATGCCATTAATAATAAAAGCAAACAAAATGTTCAAAAATAAATCTAATGAAAGTTGTGTGAATCCAGTACATAAAGATGTACAAACCATTCTTGAGATTAACTTAAAAGATCTAAATAAAATGACAAGATTTATAAAGCTGGATGGGGAAATTCAGCTTTGCAAACATGTCAATTCTAAAATAATATATGCAATTGCAATCAGTAATTTCCCCTGGAAAGCAGATTCCAAGGATTATACAGAAATTTAAAGAACCACTCTAGGAAAGAAACGTTGAAGAGTTTACAATATGAGTTATGAAGACATAAAATTATAATAAATGAAAATGATATTTTAAGGCAGAAGGATCCAACAAAATCAATGAATTAGAATATAGAGTTTGAGAAAAAGCACATACATATAGTAACTTGATTTGTGACAGAAATATCATTTCATTTGATGAGTTTAATATTAATAAATGTTGCTGGGACATCAGATATTTCATAATAATGAAAAAGCACTTGATTAAACTATTCACAGAAGTCAATTGCAGATAGCTCTTTAACTTAAATGTGAAGTTTTAAGACAATAATAGTGGAAAACAAAATAGAAAAATGATTTCCACTTCTGGAGTATAACTTAAGAAAATTAATTCATGACTTTCGGTAGATGAGTATTTCTTAAACTGGACATGGAAAGAATTAACTGTAAACAATAAAATTGGAAAGTATGACTATACTAAAATTAAGAACTTCTGTTTATCAAAGGACAACATTAACAAGATCAGAAGGCAAGCCGCAGAGTGGGAGAAGATATTTGTAATACATGAATGTATCAGAGAATATGTACTTATAAAAACCTCATTAAATTCGTTAAGAAAAAAAACACTAAAAATATCTGAATAATGAACTGTAAAGTTGCCTCACAAACAAATATATCCAAATAGCCAATAAATAGTTGAATGTGATCTACCCGGTTTGTTATTTGGGAAATGCAAATAAAAAGCAAAATTAAATGTTATCACATATACTCACTTATATAACAAAATAGAAAAAATAACAAAGTAAAATAAAATATTTTAAAATGCCATGTATTGATGAGGATGCGTTGGGGCTGGAATGCTCATAAAATGTTAGTGGGCATTTCCACTCTTACAAAAATTCTGATAAAATTTTTTGTATCATTTTCTAAATTTCAATATATACAGGTCAAGTTCACACTATGTATAAGTTCAATATAGGTACATAGATATACAGGATAGGTATGTACAGAGCATCATTATTATTATAGCCCAAAGTCAAAGTAACTCAAATGCCATCAAGAGTAGAGTGGAAGATGTAATTTATAAATAGTCATTATATATACAAATATTATTATCAAATTAAATTAAATGGATGAAATTATATGCAGGACTCTTACAGACAAAAAATTTTAGTGGAAAAAAATAGGTATGAGGGAGTACATATTCGCTGATTTCTGTCATGTAAAAATGAAAATGGTAAAAAAAATTGATGGTTATGGAAGTCAGAATAATGTTTATCTTTCAGAAGAGTAACACCTGGGAAGGGCCTGAGGCAGTTTTCTAGAAAGCTGGTAATGTTCTATTTCTCAATTGGGTTGTAGTTACACACATGTGTTTACTTTTCAATAATTATCAAGCTGTACTGTTATAACTCAGGTACCCTTTTTCTCTTTAAACATTATTTCAAAAATAAAATAAGATGATAAATTTTTTTTTTTTTCCTGGAGCAAAGACAGCATGCTGTGAAGAGGCTTCAGAGTTGTTCTCTATAAGCTTGAAGAGCAGTGGGATCAGGTACTGCTAATCCCAGGTGACCAATTAGAAGATGAAAAATTATCTAGTTGAGTTTCTTATCGAATATTTGGATAACTAGAGAATTGGAATTGAGCCAGTGTTCTGAAATATTATAATAGTTTGCCTAAACAGATTCAGGCTTAGGAGATTTTTCCCTAAGGTTAAATGGCTTAGCCAAAACTTTAAGTACGATATTCAGCCATTTTAGGACTGATGGATAAAAGTGAAAGCAAACAGTAGGGACAGGGGATCACATTGCCAGTAAGATGATGCTCTGTGATCAGACTGGGGCTACAATGCTTCTTACCTCCCAGTGTGAGGACAGAATACTCCGAACTGTATTTTGAAACCAGAATCTCTGCCTCATAGCTGTTGGCTGTGCCTTTATTTGAACATAAACCTACTCAGAGAAATAGGAAACATAGCCTCACTCTTACATGAGCATTTTCAGTTCATGTTATATAACAGTCATATTTTACTTATCCTTTCATCAGTTTTATGACATATTCACAAACTGAATGCAGGTGAGAACCGGAAAGTGAATAACAAGATCTTAATTAAGCAAAAGAATTGTCAACAATAATGTGTTTACTTGCTCATGGTAAAGTGCCTCTGATTCTACTTCATTGTCCTTGGATTCCAGCTATTAATAGATTCCAGCTATTAATACTTTCAACAATCTGCTTTCTATAACATTTCAGCACCAGGATTGAAAATTCTTATATTCTTCTAGATAGAATACCAGTTTATTTTGTTTATACGATAATACCTCACATAATAATTAATGGCCTCAGTCATTCTATTTGATGTGAGAAAGCTTGCTTCTTCTGTAACTTCTGTGCTTCTTCCCCGTCCCCAAGAATGTCACCCTTTTTATACTATTGCTTAGCTCCAGAAATAAATTCCTCCCATATTTCTATCTCGTTTTGCTCTGTGGCAAAGAAAAAAAGGTTAGCTTTGTGGGAGAACCCTCTGAGGCAGATGGATCTTTCCATAGAAAAAAAATGCATTTAGGGTCCTCTCTCCTAACTTGCTGGGAAGGGAAATTAAAAGTGCTGGACAGAGGAACTTCCCAGAGCGGTGGTTCTGAATGACCGAACCTGGAAAGAACAACCGTAGGGGGGCCTTTGGATGAAGAGCCTTGAAGCATTTAATGTTGAGAGCAAAGCAAGTAGAAGTGGCAGAATAGAAACAGAACAAAGCAGGAAAGCCAGGGTGAGCTAAAACTTTCTATTGAAATGATTATGCTGGCTTAACATTTACAAAGAATAAATTTGTGTTTTTATTGCAGTTTTTAAATATGGATGCACTTAAATTAAAAATACATTTATTTTGTCTCATTCAGTTTTTATGAATAATTTGTTTTCTGAATGAAAAATATAAAACATTGTACAATGTATTTTATAAATATAGGAATATAAAGGTATAAGGACTTCCCTTATAGCTCAGTTGGTAAAGAATTCGCCTGCAATGCAGGAGACCCTGGTTGGATTCCTGGGTTGGGAAGATCCCCTGGAGAAAGGATAGGCTACCCACTCCAGTTTTCTTGGACTTCCCCGGTGGCTCCGTTGGTAAAGAATCTGTCTGCAAAGTGGGAGACCTGGGTTCAACCCCTGGGTTGGGAAGATCCCCTGGAGAAGGGAAAGGCTACCCATTCTACCCACTCCAGTTGGGGCTGCAAAGAGTCGGACACAAATGAGTTGGACACATCTGAGCGACTTTCACTTTTCATAAAAGTATAAACAACAGCTTGAAAAAAGTGAAAAGTATTAGTTGCTCATTCAGGTCAGACTCTTTAGACCCCCTGGACTGTCGCCTGTCAGGCTCTTTCCTCTGTCCATGGAGTTCTCCAGGCAAGAATACTAGAGTGGGTAGCCATTCACCTCTCCAGGTGATCTTCCTGACCCAGGAATCAAACTTGGGCCTCCTGCATTGTAATAAGATTCTTTACCATCTGAGCCACCAGGGAAAGCCTAAAAAAAAAAAAAAAAAATACCTTGCTGATGCTGTTGCTGCTAAGTCGCTTCAGTCGTGTCCGACTCTGTGCGACCCCATAGATGGCAGCCCACCAGGCTCCACCGTCCCTGGGATTCTCCAGGCAAGAACACTGGAGTGGATTGCCATTTCCTTCAATGCATGGAAGTGAAAAATGAAAGTGAAGTCGCTCAGTCATGTCCGACTCTTCGCGATCCCATGGACTGCAGCCTGCCAGGCTCCATGGGATCTTCCAGGCAAGAGTACTGGAATGGGGTGCCATTGCCTTCTCCAAACAATACCTTAAGGAAATATAAAAATAAAATATCAGTATTTGATGTTTACAAATTAGATATTTATATATATGCATGTGTATACGTGTGTTTATATTTGTATATATCATTGATAGATTAGGTAGATGAATAGGTGAATGCATCACTTGAAGAACAGCATGTTTGAAGTAAAACATTGGAAATATAAGGCAGGTAGAAGCAGGTTCGCCAGAGGCAGTGGACAGTAACAGAGAAGCTGACAGTGATAGAAGAGAGAAAATTATATCAAAAGGAAATATAAGAAGTAAAATGGAGCCTTCCAGTTAATAGCAAATATGATCTTTGGAAGATACCTCCACCATAGCTTGTAAAATTTTTGGCATTTATAATGCTGACCCTGAAGAATATATAAAAAATGTATTTATTGCATTTTTTGAAAGTAGGCATCAAATAGTATAGTTCTAGGCTTACAAAAGTAGCTGGGTTTCAGTCCTACCTAGGAAACTTGCAACATTAAAAAAAAATAATTGATAAAACAATTTTCTGAATATTCTTTAAAAATGCGCTAATCTATGCCTTCCTTTTTTTTTTTTTAGTTTTTATTTTTTAAATTTTAAAATCTTTAATTCTTACATGCATTCCCAAACATGAACCCCCCTCCCACCTCCCCTCCCCATAACATCTTTCTGGGTCATCCCCATGCACCAGCCCCAAGCATGCTGCATCCTGCGTCAAACATAGACTGGCAATTCAATTCACATGATAGTATACATGTTAGAATGTCATTCTCCCAAATCATCCCACCCTCTCCCTCTCCCTCTGAGTCCAAAAGTCCGTTATACACATCTGTGTCTCTTTCCCTGTCTTGCATACAGGGTCGTCATTGCCATCCTCCTAAATTCCATATATATGTGTTAGTATACTGTATTGGTGTTTTTCTTTCTGGCTTACTTCACTCTGTATAATCGGCTCCAGTTTCATCCATCTCATCAGAACTGATTCAAAATAATTCTTTTTAATGGCTGAGTAATACTCCATTGTGTATATGTACCACAGCTTTCTTATCCATTCATCTGCTGATGGACATCTAGGTTGTTTCCATGTCCTGGCTATTACAAACAGTGCTGCGATGAACATTGGGGTACATGTGTCTCTTTCAATTCTGGTTTCCTCGGTGTGTATGCCCAGAAGTGGGATTGCTGGGTCATAAGGTAGTTCTATTTGCAATTTTTTAAGGAATCTCCACACTGTTCTCCATAGTGGCTGTACTAGTTTGCATTCCCACCAACAGTGTAGGAGGGTTCAATAAATGCTGGAGAGGGTGTGGAGAAAAGGGAACCCTCCTATGCCTTCCTTTTAAAACTATCACCCGTCAGAAGTTCATTGACTTTTTCTATCTGAACAGAAGAGGCTTCCTTTTGTTAATACACTTTTGTTAATTGCATCCTTAATGAATCTCCACAGGAAGTCCACAGGGAAAGATACAGGATTGTATTCCTCAAGGAAATGTTTCTCAAGCTTCTCCTGACTTGTGTCCCTAAAAGAACCTTTCTGTTTCTACTAAGGCTCTAATAGTGTGGAAACTTGGAGAAATTTAACAGGGGTTCGCACCTCTCTTGGTTTAGAGATATTAAAATAGTAGAGACATTGGAAGTTGCTGATTTTGTATTGAGTATCAATTATGGGAGATTTTATAGTGTATAAACGTATCACTGGTTTTATGTCTTAATTTAAAATACTATGAATAGTTTTATATTATTTGCTATTATAGTTTTTTAAAGGATGGCACCATGAAGCTTTTTATTATAGGCTAGAGATATCAGAAAAGAAGATAGATTTATGGGACAGTTAGGCTTCATACCCCTCAATTAAATAAGACTACAACCAAGAACGTTTTCAATAATACCTGAAAAGAAGAATGGAAATTGATGCGCACATTTTTAGCATAGTTATTTCAGAGCTGCAACACTCTTGTTGAAGACTTAAGAAGTAACGTTTAATAGATTTTAATGAACTGGGGGGCCAATGTGAGTTAGTGACATACGTGTGTTTGTAACACATATGTTAAAAGCTTTAGTATTGCATTATAGCGTGATCAGTAACTTAGAGCTGGCATTATAAAGCAAATATTTTAGAGAGTTACTTTAATAAAAATGAGTAACATAATAATCACATCTTTAATTATGACAGTGTGCTTAACACTGACCTTTTTCTTAAGCATATTAAACATATCAACTGAAAATATCCTTAAACTACTAATTTTGTTGCTAATATTTTTTCTCACATAAAAAGAAAACTAGTAAATTCTAGGAAAGCCAGAGTTCACAGGTGTTATATTTCATAGGGGATCCCTGAGATGTGCATTTTCCCTCATGAATAAAGTACTTAAAGACAGAAAAAACACAACCTTACCAATATCAAAACTGATCCAACAATTTCATAGAGCAGTGATGATTGGGGAGTGAATTCATGCTATCAACACATTTTGTCAACCTTTGAGATAGTACTGGCAATAGAATTTCTGGAAAAATACCTCTCAAAATGTCAGTAACGGGATGACTGGATGCATTCCTATAGGAACCATCTGGTTTTAAGGTTTTATAATTACTGTTTACTATGTGTTCACCAATCCCCAACTTGTTGGATAGGTGCAACTGCTAAAACGAAACCAAAAAGAGGAGAGACAGGTTTTATTTATTTATAGAGAGCTTCAGGTTGGTTTGCTCTCTAGGTATAATATTAGGCAGCTCTGCTAAGTGAGAGTCCTGTGTGTGAACTTGGCAGGTAGAATGAGCTGAGATGCAGAGGATATGAAGTATGTGCATGCTGACAGTAGTTCCTATTAAAATTTAAAGAGATCTGGGCATACTGATCCTCACAGTCCCACAGCCCTCGTGGTCCCATATATCTTGATAGTTTTGTGATAACATAAATTATGTTATCACTACTTTATTAGAGTACTGCTATGGGGCCCCCCATATTGACAAGGAATTTTATTATTCAAAGTTTATTGCTGCCACTAGTTAAGCACTTCCAAACCAGAAATTTGTGATCCCCATTTTTCTCATTGGTGTCATCTAATTTTATTTTTATTTATAACATCTACTTAACTCAGAGCTTCAGAGAAACTATTAAGACTCTGCTAGTAATAGGGACCTCAGGAATTTTATTTACATATATTTCAAAATCTAAAATATACATATTCATAACACAAATACATACGAAAGTGAAAATGTTAGTTGCTTAGTTGTGTCCAACTCTTTGTGATCCCATGGGCTGTGGTCCGCCAGGTTCCTCTGTCCATGGAATTCTCCAGGCAAGAATACTGGAATGGCTTACCATTCCTTCTCCAGTGGGTTTTTCCAACTCAGAGATTGAATCCAATCTCCTGCATTGCAGACAGATTCCTTATGGTCTAAATAAATTAAATGTATGCAAGCTTACTTTATATCTAGTCCATGCAAACGCTTGAAAATTATTCTTTCTTTTTTAAATTATTTTATATTGGAGCATAGTTGATTTACAGTCTTCTGCTAGTTTCAGGTTTGCAGCAAAGTAGCAAAGTGGTTCTGGAGAAGGCAATGGCACCCCACTCCAGTACTCTTGCCTGGAAAGTCCCATGGACGGAGGAGCCTGGTGGGCTGCAGTCCATGGGGTCGTGAAGAGTCGGACACGACTGAGTGACTTCCCTTTCACTTTTCACTTTCATGCATTGGAGAAGGAAATGACAACCCACTCCAGTGTTCTTGCCTGGAGAATCCCAGGGACAGTGGAACCTGGTCATCTATGGGGTCACACAGAGTCGGACATGACTGCAGTGACATAGCAGCAGCAGCAGCAAAGTGATTCAGTTTTTACACACACACACACACACACACACACACACACACACACACCCATATATACTTTTCCGTTCCCTTATGGGTTATTATAGAGTATTGCTATACAGTAAGTCCTGGTTGACTAACTAGTCTATATATAGTAGTGTGTTTATGTCAATCGCAACTCCCTAATTCATTCTTATCCCCATCTTTCCCATTTTGGTAACCATGAGTTTGTTTCTTGAGTTCGTGAGTCTATTTAGTTTTATAGATTCCATATATAAGTGAATTTAAACTGGAGCCGATTATACAGAGTGAAGTAAGCCAGAAAGAAAAACACCAATACAGTATACTAACACATATATATGGAATTTAGGAAGATGGCAATGACGACCCTGTATGCAAGACAGGGAAAGAAAAAAAAAAAAAGAAAAAAAAAAAAAAAGAAAAAACTTTTTTATATCATGATATTTGTCTTTTTCTGACTTAAGTTAATATAAAATAATCTACATCTAACTGTGTGGCTGAATCAAACCCCTACGGTTATATAGTAGAAGTGACAAATAGATTCAAGGGATTAGAACTGATTGACAGAGTGTCTGAATAAGCATGAACAGAGGTTCGTGACTTTCTACCGGAGGCAAGGATCAAGACCATCCCCAAGAAAAAGAAATGCAAAAAAGCATAATAGTTGTCTGAAGGGCTTTACAAATAGCTGAGAAAAGACGAGAAGCTAAAGGCAAAGTAGAGAAAGAAAGTTATACCCATCTGAATGCAGAGTTCCAAAGAATAACAAGGAGAGAAAAGAAAGTCTTCCTCAGTGATCAATGCAAAGAAATAGAGGAAAACAACAGAATGGGGAAGACTAGAGATCTCTTCAAGAAAATTGGAGATACCAAGGGAATATTTCATGGAAAGATGGGCACAATAAAGGACAGAAAACATATGGACGTAAAAGAAGCAGAAGATATTAAGAAGAGGTGGCAAGAATACACAGAAGAACTGTACAAAAAAGATCTTCAAGACCCAGATAACCATGATGGTGTGGTCGTTCACCTAGAGCCAGACCTCCAGGAATGCGAAGTCAAGTGGGCCTTAGGAAGCATCACTACAAACAAAGATAGTGGAGGTGATGGAATTCCAGTCGAGCTATTTCTGATCCTAAAAGATGGTGCTGTGAATGTGCTGCGCTCAATATGCCAGCAAATTTGAAAAACTCAGCAATAGCCACAGGACTGGAAAATGTCAGTTTTCATTCCAATCCTAAAGAAAGGCAAGGCCAAAAACTGCTTAAACTACTGCATAATTATACTCATCTCACACACTAGCAAAGTAATGCTCAAAATTCTCCAAGCCAGGCTTCAACAGTATGTGAACTGTGAACTTCCAGTTGTTTAAGCTGGATTTAGAAAAGGCAGAGGAACCAGAGATCAAATTGCCAACATCCATCAGATCATAGAAAAAGCAAGAAGGTTTCAGAAAAACATCTACTCATGCTTTATTGACCATGCCAAACCCTTTGAATGTGATGGATCACAACCAACTGTGGAGAATTCTTAAAGAGATGGAATACCAGATCACCTTTCTTGCTTTCTGAGAAATCTGTATGCAGGTCAAGAAGCAACAGTTAGAACTGGGCATGGAACAATAGACTGGCTCCAAATTGGGAAAGGAGTACTTCAAGATTGTATGTTGTCAACCTGCTTTTTTAACTTATATGCAGAGTGCATCATGTGAAATGCTGGGCTGAATGAAGCACATGCTGGAATCAAGACCACCAGGAGAAATATCAATAATTTCAGATATGCAAATGATAACCACCCTTGTGGCAGAAAGTGAAGAACTAAAGAGCCTCTTGATAAAACTGAAATAGGAGAGTGAAAATATTGCTTAAAACTCAGCATTCAAAAAAATAAAGATCATGGCATCTTGTCCCATTACTTCATGGTAAGTAGATGGGGAAAAAGTGTAAAGAGTGAGAGACTGTTTATTTGGGATCAAAATCACTGCAGATGGTGACTGCAGCAATGAAATTAAGACAGTTTCTCCTTGGAAGAAAAGTTATGACTAACCTAGACAGCGTATTAAAAAGCAGAGATATTATTTTGCCAACAAAGGTTCTTCTAGTCACACCTGTGGTTTTTATAGTAGTCATGTATGGATGAGACAGTTGGATTATAAATAAGTTTGAGCACTGAAATATTGATGCTTTTGAACTGCGGTATTGGAGAAGACTCTTGAGAGTTCCTTGGACAGCAAGGAGATCAAACAAGTCGATCTAAAGGAAATCAGTCCTGAATATTCATTGGAAGGACTGATGCTGAGGCTGAAGTTCCAATACTTTGGCCACCTGATGCGAAAAACTGACTCCTTGGAAAAGACCCTGATGCTGGGAAAGATTAAAGGCAAGAGGAGAAGGGAACGATGGAGGATGAGATGTTTGGATGGCATCACAGACTTGACGGACATGAATTTGAGCAAGCCCCGGGAGTTGGTGACAGACAGGGAAGCCTGGTGTGCTGCAGTCCATGGGGTCATAAACAGCCAGACATGACTGCGCGACTGAACTGAACTGAACTGAACTGAACATCCATCCATGTTGCTGCAAATGAAATCCACTCCTTTCTACGAGTGAGTAGTATTCACTGTATATATGGACCACTTCTTTTTGTGTTCATCTGTCAAAGGACATTTGCATGGATTTCATGTCTTAGTTATTGAAAATATTTCTTCAATGAACATTGTAATTTGTGTATCTTTTTCAATTATCTGGATATATGCCCAGGAGTGGGATGGCTGAATTACATGGTACCTCTATTTTTAGTTTTTTAGGGAACTGTCATACTATTCTCCATAGGCTGTACCAATTCACATTGACGTGAATGTGTTTGTCACTATCAGTAATTTGCCTTTTCATTTATTATCTTGTTCCTCAAGTGGAACGTAAATATTCTAGGGAAACTCTTAGACTGTGCTTCTTAGAAAGATTTTGAGATGAAGGGTGACTTATGGGTTTATTTGGCAGGAATTTTGAGAGATTTACCACTCAAAAATTAACGAAAACAAGACTGAACATAGGAAAAGGTGGATAGGAAAGTAGTTGCAACTGAGATTGAGTTGGTCTTGTAAGAAGCTCTAGACCTGATGTGACTTATCAGAGTGGTTGCTCCTAGTGAGTGGACTGGGGTAACGAGAAGTAATAGTAACTTTGGGTTAAGATGCTCTGGCCAAGAACAGTTCTCAAGAATGGATACAGCTGTGAGTCAGAGCATCTGATGTTCCCCAAAACTGAAGTTACAACTTCAGATCATAGCTGACATGGCACTAGCTTTCACTAAAGGTAGTTCTGATTTTACTTGTTTTCTTTCTTCCTATGTCCCCAAACTTAGAACAGTGCTCAGAAGAGAGCATGTGCTCAGTGAATAACTGCTTGAATCAAATAAATCATGTATCAAAATCTTGTAACTTAGGGGATATCCTTGGCTGTGCAGTGGTTAAGACTTCACCCTTCTACTGTAGGGGGTGTGAGTTCAATCCCCGGCCCAGGAACTAAGGTCTTACATGCCATGTGGTGTGGCCAAGAAAATGAAAATCTTATAACTTAAGATTATTAGATCTAAAAAATTCTGCAAAATAATTCTATGAATTATATTAAAGACAGAGAAGGAAGAAAAACTGTCTTAGTGTTCTATTAAAATAAAACACATCCGATATTATGTTTAATACAGAATAGAATAATTGTCAGAAAGGGATTAGTGATGATTGTCCTAACTTTCAGTAGATGATGTGAAATACTTTGGAAACTACTAATATTGTATCCAAAAAGTTCTTATTATTAAATGGGGAGAAAAGACAGAATAGTTGAGACCATTTGGAAATTTGTAACTCTCTCAATAAACATCTGTGAATCTGTTAACTTTGGAAATAAATGTGCCAGTTTATACTAGCCAACTTTAAATACAAGTATTTTGAGGCTTTAATTTACATACTAATCAGATAATCAATTTTAAGCAAGCATCACAATTCATCGTTTAGGAAATTTGGTGTTTTTTATTTCAAAAATATTATTTCATGTAACTGAATTGAAATCATCAAAACATGTATAATGAAGCTCAACCAGTTTCACTTTTCTAACCCTCAAAGACAGAATGCTTATTTCTGTCAACACATGGTAAAATTAGACTGATACAGAAAATTATATCATGACTCCAGGGCAAGCCCAGAATGCAAATGTGTGAAATGCTATATGCATATCACTTATAAAGGAACAAAAATATTAGACTGATCAAATTTTTCCTGGAAACGTTTAATGTCACAAGAGAATGGAGCAACAGCAATATGGTATTCAGGGGGAAATTCTGAGTTGCATATTGAGTCAAGCTTTCCTACAAGTACCAAGCCTGTGGAGAGTTCTAGACCTGTTAGAAATCAATAGTATCTCTTCATGATCTCTTCTTGAGGACACTAGAAGTTAAATAGCAGCCAATCGAGGAATGTCTGGGGAACCTACATGCAAGACCAGCATTCAAAGATTAAAAAAAAAAAAACAAACAGTTTAAGTGTAAAATTAATACTAAAACAAATGTGAGTTTGGTTGCAAAACAGAATGCAAATGTAAAAGCCATGAAAATTTAAAAAGCAAAAGACATGTGAGGAAAAGGGTTAGAGAAGTTAAAAACTAGAGTAAGTTCAATGGTGGTCTCTTCTCTAATGCTTACCAAGTCAAATGATAGATTCATAATGTTTAAAGTACTTAAAAAAGCTGGCTTAAAACTCAACATTTGGAAACCTAAGATCATGGCATCCACTCCCATCACTTAATGGCAAACAGATGGGGAAACAATGGAAACACTGACAGACTTTATTTTGGGGGGCTCCAAAATCAATTCAGCTGGTGACTGCAGCCATGAAATTAAAAGATGCTTGCTTCTTGGAAGAAAAGCTATGACCAAACTAAACAGCTTATGGCAGAAAGTGAAGAGGAACTAAAAAGCCTCTTGATGAAAGTGAAAGAGGAGAATGAACATGTGGGCTTAAAGCTCAACATTCAGAAAATGAAGATCATGGCATGTGGTCCCATCACTTCATAGGAAATAGATGGGGGAACAGTGGAAACAGTGTTAGACTTTTTTTTTTTAGGCTCCAAAGTCACTGCAGATGGTGATTGAAGCCATGAAATTAAAAGACGCTTACTCCTTGGAAGAAAAGTTATGACCAACCTAGACAGCATATTGAAAAGCAGAGATACTACTTTGCCTAGTCAAGGCTATGGTTTTTCCAGTGGTCATCTTTGGATGTGAAAGTTGGACTGTGAAGAAAGCTGAGCACTGAAGAATTGATGCTTTTGAACTGTGGTATTGGATAAGACTCTTAAGAGTCCCTTGGACTGCAAGGAGATCCAACCAGTCCATCCTAGAGGAGATCAGTGCTGGGTTCTCTTTGGAAAGACTGATTCTGAAGCTGAAACTCCAATATTTTAGCTACCTCATGTGAAGAGTTGACTCATTGGAAAAGACTGATTCTGGGACGGATTGTGGGCAGGAGGAGAAAGGGATGACAGAGGATGAGATGGCTGGATGACATCACCGACTCGGTGGACATGAGTTTGAGTGAACTCCGGGAGTTGATGATGGACGTGGAGGCCTGGTGTACTGTGATTCATGGGCTCGCAAAGAGTCGGACGTGACTGAGTGACTGTACTGAACTGAACCTAAACAGCTAAACAGCATATTGAAAAGCAGAGACGTTACTTTGTCAACAAAGGTCCATCTAGTCAAAGCTATGGTTTTTCCAGTGGTCATGTATGGATGTGAGCACTGGACTATAAAGAAAGCTGAGCACCAAATAATCGATGTTTTTGAGCTGGGGTGTCAGAGAAGACTCTTGACAGTTCCTTGGTTTGTAAGGAGATCCAACCAGTCAATCATAAAGAAAATCAGTCCTGAATATTCATTGGAAAGACTGATGCTAAAGCTGAAACTCCAATACTTTGGCCACCTGATGCAAAGAGCTAACTCATTGGAAAAGACCCTGATGCTGGGAAAGATTGAAGGCGGGAGGAGAAACGGATGGCAGAGGCTGAGATGGTTGGATGGCATCACTGACTTGATGGGCGTGAGTTTGAGCAAGCTGCAGGAGTTGGTGATGGACAGAGAAGCTGCACATGCGGCAGTCCATGGGGTCACAGAGTTAGACACGACTGAGCAACTGGACTGAAAGTACCTAGAAAAATGTATATTGTGGAAATATACATTAGCATAGATTAGCAGGGAACTGAGTGAGAAGATAGTTTATCAATGATTGTATTAGGTAAGTAATACAGTTAAGGAAATAGATGGTTAAGTGTATATGAAATATTATATAAGATGTAACTTTTAAAATATAGAAGAAATACAGACATGCTTATTTATTAAGGGGCCTACATGCACACACAGATACTAACACAGTAATGAAAACCACGTAGTGAGATTTGTATGTTAAAACTATAAAAACAGAAATTATAACCTAAAATTGTCCAACAGAACTAATATGAAACACTTCTTCCATACGATAAATATAAGCTGAGCAATGACATACATTAAAAGAAAAGATTTATAAAATGTGACACAAAGTCAACCCTAAATCTAGCTTATAAATCTAGGATATAATAAAAAAAGATAAGACAGTGATTTAGGAAGTTTTATAATAACAGGAAAAGCAAAGATGTTTTAAGCAAATGCAAACAAAAAGGAAGTGTGCAGTTTATAGTATTATTCTATACCTTTGCATAACTATATACTGAATAATATAACATCAACAGTCATGAAGCAAATATTAAAGATAAACCTTTTTTTCTTAGTAGAAAAATCCACTAGTAACAGGAGCTTTTACTTCTCTCTCAGTTCATGGAAACAAAATATAAAAATAATGTAATTAGGAACTGGTTGATATACGAATAATTCTGAAAATCATAAAAATAGAAAATATAATTTCCTTTCAAATGTCCATGGAACTTTCACAGCATTAACCAACTGTCCTTTTACAACAGACTAATCACAATGCCAAATGAAATTCCATAAAATAACAAAACCAGGAACAAAATGATCATACTATAAATAAATTAATATACTAATAAACTCTACATTATTAATAACTATTATTGAACAAAAGAAAAATATAAATGGTAAAATTTCAGGAATACCAAATAATATATAAAAATACAAATATTTAGCATCAAAGGGACTCCACAAAATTAGTATTCTAAGGGAAATCTATAATCTTGAATAATTATGTTAATTAAATATAAGCAAATTAATGAAACTTTCCATAAAAATTTTAAAATAACTAAAGATGTGAAGAGAATATGAAGAAAGAATAAATATAAGATAAATTATTTTGAAAGAATCAATAGAAATACAAAAACACAAATTCTTGCTCTTAAACTAAAAATAACATCACAGAAACATCAAATATAACTTATATGAGAAAAAAACTATAAATTGCACAAACAGAGAAAATGGACTTGTAGTGGACAAGTGGAAGAAAAGGAGGGAAGGATTAGTAGTTTGGGATTAGTAGATCAAAGCTATTACATATAGGATAAATAAAAAAGGCCCTACTGTACATGGAACTAAGTTCAATATCCTGTGATACACCATAATGGAAACATGTGAAAATGTAGCTATAAATGAGTCACTTTGCTGTACAGCAAAAAATAACACAACGTAAAATTGTATAATAAAAATAAAGATGGCAAATCCAAGTTAATTAAAAGAATAAAATGGCTACATTGTACAACAACAAATAAACTTGAAAATCTCCATAAAAATGTGTAAGTTTTTAGGAAAATGTATATTACCAAAATTGACAACCAAAGAGATTAAAAATTTATGAGGTCAGCTTGCGTATGGACACAACGTGCATATATGCTCAGTAGCTTCAGTCCTGTCCAACTTTTAGTGACCCCAAGGATGTAACTCACCAGGCTACTCTGTCCTTGAGATTATCCCAGAGAGAATACTGGCATGGGCTGCCATTTCCTCCTCCAGGGGATCTTCTAGACTCAGGAATATAATCCAAGTCTCCTGAGGCTCCTGCAGTAGCAGAAGAATTCTTTGCCACTGAGCCTTTGGGAAATCGTAGCGGACGTAGAAAGTAAAAGTGAAAGTGAAGTCATTCAGTCGTGTCTGACTCTTTGCGAGCACATGGACTATAGCCTACTAGGCTCCTCCATCCATGGGATTTTCCAGGCAAGAATACTTGCATGGGTTGGCATTTCCTTCTCCAGGGTATCTTCCCAATCCAGGGACTGAACCTAGATATCCCACATTGTAGGCAGATGCTTTACCATCTGAGCCACCAGGAGGATGTGTTAAAAAATAATTAGAACAACTTAAGACATACAAGTGAAGGTCACTCAGCCATGTCTGACTCTATGTGAACCCATGGACTACACAGTCCATGGAATTCTCCAGGCCAGAATATTGGAGTGAGTAGTCTTTCCCTTCTTCAGGGGATCTTCCCAAACCAGGGACCAAACCCATGTCTCCTGCATTGCAGGTGGATTCTTTACCAGCTGAGCCATAAGGGAAGCCCAAGAATACTGGAGTGGCTAGTCTATACTTTCTCCAGCAGATCTTCCTAACCCAGGAATCAAACTGGGGTTTCCTGCATTGCAGGCAGATTCTTTACCAACTGAGCTATCAGGGAGGCCTACTAGCCTCTTATCCTTGTCCATCAGAGGGCAGACAGAATGAAAACCACAATCACAGAAAACTAATCAAATTGATGACATGGACCACAGCCTTGTCTAACTCAATGAAACTATGAGCCATGCCACATAGGGCCACCCAAGACAGACAGGTCATAGTGGGGAGTTCTGAAAAAATGTGGCCCAGTGAGAAGGGAATGGCAAGCCACGTCAGTATTCTTGCCTTGAGAACCCCATGAACACTATGAAAAGACAAAAAAGATAGGACACTGAAAGATGAACTTCCCAGGTCGGTAGGTACCCAATAAGCTATGGGAGAAGAATGGAGAAATAGTCCAAAAAGAGTGAAAAGACAGAGCCAAAGTGAAAACCACACCCACTCGTGGATGTGACTGGTGATGGAAGTAAAGTCCAATGCTGTAAAGAGCAATACTGCACAGGAACCTGGAAAGCTGGTCTATGAATCAAGATAAATTGGAAGTGGTCAAACAGGAAATGGCAAGAGTGAACATGAACATTTTAGGAGTCAGGGAGCTAAAAAGAAGTGGAATGGGTGAATTTAATTCAGATGACCATTATATGTGCTACTGTGGGCAAGAATCCCTTGGAAGAAATGGAACAGTCATCATAGTCAACAAAAGAGTCCAAAATGAAGTACTTAGACGCAATCTCAAATGACAAAATGATCTCTGCTTGTCTCAAAGGCAAACCACTCAATATCACAGTTATCCAATTCTATGCTGCAACCAGTAATGCTGAAGAAGCTGAAGTTGAAAGGTTCTATGAAGACCTACAATACCTTATAGAATTAACACACACACACACACACACACAAAACACAACACACACACACACACACAGATGTCCTTTTCATTATGGGGGATTAGAATGCAAAAGTAGGAGGTCAAGAGAAACCTGGAGTAACATAAAAGTTTGGCCTAATAGTACAAAATGAGGCAGGGCAAAGGCAAACAGAGTTTTCTCAAGAGAATGAGAAAATAGCAAATTCCCTCTTCCAACAATACAAGAGACAACTTTACACATGGACATCACCAAATGGTCAATACTGAAATCAGATTGATTATATTCTTTGCTGCTGAAGATGGAGAAGCTTTTGTCAGCAAAAACAAGACTGAGAGCTGACTGTAGCTCAGACCATAAACTCCTTATTGCCAAATTCGGACTTAAATTGAAGACAGTAGGGAAAACCACTAGAACATTCAGGTATAACCTAAATCAAATACCTTACAATTATACAGTGGAAGTGACAAATAGATTCAAAGGATAGACAGAGTGCCTGAAGAACTATGGACAGAGGTTCTTGACATTGTAAAGGAGACAGGAATCAAGACCATCACGAAGAAAAAGAAATGCAAAATGGCAAAACAGTTGTCTGAGGAAGCCTTAAAAATAACTGAGAAAAGAAGAGAAGCTGAAGGCAAAGTAGAAAAGAAAAGCTATGCCCATCTTAATACAGAATTACAAAGAATATCAAGGAGAGATAGGGAAGCCTTTTCAGTGATCAGTGCAAACAAATAGAGGAAAACAAGAGAATGGGAAAGATAAGAGAGTTTTCTCTTCAAGAAAATTAGAGATATTAAGGGAATATTTCATGCAAAGTTTGGCACAATAAAGGACATAAATGGTATGGACCTAATAGAAGCAGAATATATTAAGAGGTGGCAAGAATACATAGAACTATGCAAAAAAGATCTTGATGAGTCGGATAACCATGATGGTGTGATTACTCACCTTGGAGTTCCAAGTCAAGTGGGTCTTAGGAAGCATCACTAGGAACAAAGCAAGTGAAGGTAATGGAATACTAGTTGAGCTATTTCAAATCCTAAAAGATGATCTGTTAAAATGCTGCACTCAATATGACAGCAAATTTGGAAAACTAAGCAGTGGCCACAGGACTGGAAAAGGTCAGGTTTCATTCCAATCCCAAAGAAAGGCAATGCCAAAGAATGTTCAAACTACTGCACAATTGCACTCATCTCACATGCTAACATTGTAATGTTAAAAGTAACAAAGAGTTGGAACTGACTGAGTGACCCAACTGAACTGTAGGGGTACAAACAAACTTTAACTCTTCATGAGGTGGAAAGTCTTTTTGGAGAACTATGCAATGAGGCAGAAGACAAGAAGATTTTATAGCAGAAAGGATAAAGCACCAGGAATGAAAAAAAAAAAAAAAAAGAAAATATCTGGTTGACTGGGGCACCTTACTGGCCTTGTTTGGAATGAGAATGTCCAGAATTCACTTGACGTTTGCAGACTGACTGACCGGAAGTACTGTGTTCCTGGTACAGTGAGCATTTACAGGTATAGGAAAGTTTTACGTTGCTAATGTTGCACCGTGGGGAGTAATGGATCCATCCTGGGCCTAGAAATTTATCTCAACAGGTGCTGTAAAGAATTACTTCCAGCAAAAGACCACCCAGCCAACACTTTTAAAAGGGTAATTTACCAAACCATTTAAAGAGAAGATGGTTCCTATCCTATTTAAATTACTTCAGGGCATAGAAAAAGAAACGAAAACTTCCAAACTCCATGTATGAAGCAAATATTATATAATGCAACATTGATTCTAATATGTAGCATCCAAAATTAAGAGTTTTAACTTAATGACTATTAATAAAAATCATGTTAGATCCAGACATGGAACAATAGACAGGTTCAAAACTGGCAAAGTAAAGTATCAAGGCTGTATAATGTCACCTGCTTATTCAACTTCTATACAGAGTACATAATATGAATTGCCAGAGTAGATGAATCACAAGCTTTCCAGGAAAAATATCAACAACTTCAGATATGCAGATGATACCACTGTAATGGCAGAGAGTGAAGAGGAACCAAAACAGCCTCTTGATAAGGGTGAAAGAGGCTAGTGAAAAAGCCAGCTTGAAACTCAACATTAAAAAAAAAAAAAAAAAGATGGCATCTGGTCCCACTTCTTCATAACAAATCAAAGGGGAAAAAATGAAAAGAGTGACAAATTTTATTTTCTTGGGCTTCAGAATCACTGTAGACAGTAACTGCAGCCATGATATTAAATGTTACTCCTTGGCATAAAAGCTATGACAAACCCTGACAGTATATTAAAATATAGAGACATCACTTCGCCAATGAGAGTCCATACAGTTGAAAATATGTTTTTCTTAGTAGTCATGTACAGATGTGAGAGTTAAACCATAATAACACCAAAGAATTGATGCTTTCAAATTGTGGCGTTGGAGAAAACTCTTGAGAGTCCCTTGGACAGCAAGGAGATCAAACCAGTCAATCCTAAAGGAAATCTCATTGAATATTCTTTGGATGGACTGATGCTGAAGCTGACACTCCAGTACTTCAGCTACCTGATGTGAAGAGAAGACTCACTGGAAAAGATTGAAGGAAAAAAGGCAGAGGGAACACAGGATGAGATGGCTGGATGGCATCACCAGCTCAATGGACATGAGTGTGAGTAAACTCTGGAAGTTGGTGATGGACAGAGAAGCCTGGTGTGCTGCAGTCCCTGGGGTCTCAAAGAGTTGGACTCGACTGAACCACTGAACAACAACAAATAATGACAGTGGATTACACTTGAAACTCTGCAAGATACAGACATCAAGAGAAGGAATACATAGGTGTATTAGTCAGCTAGCATAGTCATAATAAAGTACCATAGGCTGGGTGGCTTCAGTTCAGTTTGGTGGCTGACTCTTTGCAACCCCATGGACTGCAGCATGTCAGGCTTCCCTGTCTATCATCAACTCCGGAGCTTACTCAAATACGTGTCCATTCAGTTGGTGATGCCTTCCAACCACCTTATCATCCCCTTCTCCTGCCTGTGATCTTCCCAACTTCAAGGTCTTTTCCAAGGACTCAGTTCTTTGCATCAGGTAGCCAAAATATTGCAGTTTCAGCTTCAGCATCAGTCCTTCCAATGAATATTTAGGACTGATCTCCTTTAGGATGGACTGGTTGGATCTCCTTGCAGTTCAAGGGACTTTCAAGAGTCTTCTCCAACACCACAGTTTGAAAGCATCAATTCTTCAGTGCTCAGCTTTCTTTATAGTCCAACTCTCACATCCATACATGACTGCTGGAAAAACTATAGCTTTGACTAAACGGACCTTTGTCAGCAAAGTAATGTCCCTGCTTTTTAATATACTCTCTAGATTTGTCAAAGCTTTTCTTCCAAGGAGCAATCGTCTTTGAATTTCATGGCTGCAGTCACGATCTGCAGTGATTTTGGAGCCCAAGAAGATAAAGTCTGTCACTGTTTCCATTTTTTCCCTGTCTGTTTGCCATGATGTCATGGGACTGGATGCCATGACCTTAGTGTTTTGCCTGTTGAGTTTTAAGCCAGCTTTTTCACTCTCCTCTTTCTCTTTCATCAAGAAGCTGTTCTTCACTTTCTGCCATAAGGGTGGTGTCATCTGCATATCTGAGTTTATTGATATTTCTCCCAGCAATCTTGATTGCAGCTCGCGCTTCATCCAACCTGGCACTTTGCCTGATGTACTTTGCATATAAGCTAAAGAAGCAGGGTGACAATACAGCCTTGATGTTCTCCTTTCCCAATTAAGAACCAGTCTGTTGTTCCATGTCTGGTATTTCTTCCTCATCACAAGTAAAAGCGCGTTAGTTTAGACTCCAACATATGAATTTTGACAAACACAATTTAGTCCATAGCATTAAAGAAACCCAAATTAATAGGGGAGGCAGTAACAAAGACAGTAGATCAATTTACAATCTCTGATATCTGTAACTACATCAAATATGACACAAAGCCCAATTCCTGGCCAGATTTACATAAATCCTCACACTAGAGAATATTTATCTCTTACTTGATACAACTTGTTCAACTAAACATATTACCAGATAAGAAAACCACAGAACAATATTCCTGACTAATATTGATGCATGATTCCTCAATAAAATATTAGCAGGTTGAATTAAAAAATGTAGAACAAGAATACACTATAACCAAGAGGGATTTATTCCAGATATGCAAGGCTGATTCATTGGTTCAAAATCAATTAATGTAATGCTTCAGGAAAATTCACACAATCATATTAATCATAGCCAAAAAGCATTTGACAAAATTCAAATCTCATGATGAACACTCTCAACAAATTAGGAACAAAGAGGACTTTCCCAACTTAATAATGAATGTTTATTAAAAACCTCCAATTAACATTATACTTAATAGAGACTGCCCACTTTTCCTCTAAGATTTCAAATAAGACAGGATGCCCTCCTCTGCCACTCCACTCCTATTCAGAAGTGAATGAAAGCCTAGAAAATACAATGGGCAAGAAAAAATGTCTGTGTATTGAAAAAAGAAGAAATCAATCTCTCTGTTTTCAAAATGATACCACTCTCTATGTAAAAAAATGCCAAAGAATCAGTGAAAAATTACTGAAACTGTGACTAGAGCAAGGTTATATATCAATATGAAGCAATTAGAATTTTTAAAATATTACTTATATAGTGGCACCCCACTCCAGTATTCTTGCCTGGAAAATCCCATGGACGGAGGAGCCTGGTGGGCTGCATTCCATGGGGTCTCGAAGAGTCAGACATGACTGAGCGACTTCACTTTCACTTTTCACTTTCATGCATTGGAGAAGGAAATGGCAACCCACTCCAGTGTTCTTGCCTGGAGAATCCCAGGAACGGGGGAGCCTGGTGGACTGCTGCCTCTGGGCTCACACAGAGTCGGACACGACTGAAGTGACTTAGCAGCAGCAGCAGCAGCACCTAAAAAATTAAATATTTAAGCATAAGTCTCACAAAACTTGTGAATATGTATGTGCATGTATAATATACAGTATGTACTATACACATGGACACCTACAAAGCACTGATTAAAAAAGTTTAAATGATCTAAATAAACAGAGATACATTCTGTTTGCATGGATTAGAATACTTGATATTGTTTAAATGTCAATTCTTCTCAAGTACACTTGATAGATCACAATCAAAAATGCTATCCCCATTAAAATTCAGCAAATGATTTTTGAGACAAACTTATTCCAAAATATATTTGGGCATCAAAAATAAAAATATCCAACCTAATGCTGAGCAAGAACAAGGATTAAGCACCTACACTACCAGATTTACCTCTTACCCAGTAATTGATATATAATGATATTCATGAAATAAATATATATAGATCAATATAGCAGAATGATGAATCCAGAAATAGGTGCATACAACTATTGTCCACTGATATTTGACAAAGGAGCAATGGCAATTAACTGAGGAAGGGATAGTCAAATATTGTTGAAACAATTGGATGTCAATTATCAATTCTTTGTATGCTGAAAATATAGACCCATTCTTTATACCTGCTACAAAATTGCCTCAAAAATTACAGAATGGATTGCAGACTTTCCCGTAAAGTGAAAATTATAGAAATTATAGGAGAAGCAAAAGGAAACATCCTATGTGACCTTGTGTTTGGTGATGGCTTTATAAATACATCAATGGTGCTATCCATGACAGAAAAAAAAATAAATTGGACAAAAGTGAACATTTCTGCATTATAAGTCATTAAGAGAGTTTAAAAAAATGACATAGACCATGAGATAATATGTGTCTCATAATGAAACTGCATCTAAAAAATACAAAGAATCCTAAAAACATAACAATAAAAAATAAATCACCTGCTAAAAATTGGGTCTAAGAGCAAAGCGGCATTTCTCCTGTCATTATATTCAGGTCCAGAGCAGCCAGTGCTCCCACCCCCAGACCACAGGCCTGGCTTCAGTAGTGCCAGCACGTGGGTGTGCCCACCACCCCCGCATCACCCTGCTGGTGGAACAGAAGTCGGCAGGAAAGTCTGTTCAAAAAAAGGGTCAAAAATCTCTCAGATACTTCACTGAAGTAGATACACTAGAGGCAAGCAAGCATTTAATAAACTCTCAACATCTACTGTTATTAAGGAATTGCACACTAAAAGAAGATATACAGTTGCATACCTATTAGAATAACTGAAATACAAAAAAAAAATAGCAATATGAATTGAGGGCATGGAAGTATGGCACAGGAACTGTCATTCACTCCTGGGGTGAATTCATTACGGTGTAACCACTTTGGGAAGAAAAAAAGCCACGAGTTTTTCGTTTGTTTGTTTTATAAACCCGAACACAATCTCACTATATGATCCAGCAGGTATGTACCTTTATATTTAACCATCTGATTTGAAAACATATTTCTGCATAAAAATTTACACGTGAGTGTTTGTAGTAGCTTTATTCATTGCTGCCAAAAGTTGGAAGCAACCAAGATGTCCTTCTGTAGATGAATGGATAAACTAACTGTGGAACAGCTATATGATGGAATGTAATTTATAAATAAAAGGAAATAGGCTATCAAAACACAAAAGGATGTCAGTGGGTCTTAAATGCACACTGCTAAGTAAAAAATCAGTCCAAAAAAAACTATACACAGTATATCTCCAATTATATGATCTTCTGAAAAAAGTAATATTGTAATTTTGCCAAGGGTTTGATGGGTTGGTGAAAAGGAAGTCAAGCACAAGGGCTATTTTAGAGAAAAAAAAATTATCCTGTAATATACTATAGTGGTGAATATAAAACATTGAGAATTAGTTTAGGTCTTTGGGACAATTCCCTGGACAGAGGAGCCCAGTGAGTTACAGTCCACTTGGTCACAAAGAGTAGGACACAACTGAAGCAACTGAGCATGTCCTACACGTGGAGTACTTCAGAACCAAGAGTAAATGTTAAAATGTAAAAATCAGAGCAAATATATTTCAGAGTGAAAGTGAAAGTGAAGTCGCTCAGTTGTGTCCGACTCTTTGCGACCCCATGGACTGTAGCCTACCAGGCTCCTCTGTCCATGGGATTCTCTAGGCAAGAATACTAGAGTAGGTTGCCATTTCCTTCTCCAGGGGATCTCCCCAACCCAGAGATCAAACCCTGGTCTCCTGCATTGCAGGCTTTATCCTCTGAGCTGGGGTATCTAAATGTATTACAAATGAATGAAATCGATTTACTGAAAGAGGTAGAGAAACAGTTATTATTCAGTTGCTAAATAGTCTAAATAAACAGTGTCTGACTCTTTGCAACCCCATTAATTGCAGCACACCAGGCTTCCATGTTCTTCACCATCTCCCTGAGTTTTCTGAAACTTATATCCATTGAGTCAGTGATACCATGCAACCATCTGTCCTCCCCTTTTCTTGCCCTCAATCTTTCCCAGCATCAGGGTCTTTTCCAATGAGTTGGCTCTTACCATTTGGTGCCAAAGTATTGGAACTTCAGCTTCAGCACCAGTCCTTCCAGTGAATATTCATGGTTGATTTCCTTTAGGATTGACTGGTTGGATCTCCTTGCAGTCCAAGGGACTCTCAAGAGTCTTCTCCAACATAAAAACTCAAAAGCATCAATTCTCCCTCCCTCAGTCTTCTTCATGGTGCAACTCTCACATTGGCACAGGACTACTGGGAAAAGCATAGCTTTGACTAGGCAGACCTCTGTCTGCAAAGTAATATCTCTGCTTTGTAATAGGCTGTCTAGGTTTGTCATAGCTATTCTTCCAAGGAGCAAGAGTTTTAATTTTGTGGCTCCAGTCACAGTTTGCATTGATTTTGGAACCCAAGAAAATGAAATCTGACGCTGTTTCTACCTTTTGCCATCTATTTTCCATGAAGTGATAGGACCAGATGCCATGATCTTCGTTTTTTGAATGTTGAGTTTTAAGCCAGGCTTTTCACTCTCTTCTTTCAATTTCATCAATAGCCTCTTTAGTTCCTCTTCACTTCCTGCCATTAAAATGGTATCAAATGCGTATCTGAGATTGTTGTTTCTCCCTGCAATCTTGAGTCATCCAACCCAACATTTCATATGATGTACTTTGCATATAAGTTAAATAAGCCGGGTGACTATATACAACCTTTCCATATTAATGTCCCAAATTTGAACCAGTCCATTGTTCCATGTCCAGTTCTAACTGTTGCTTCTTGTCCTCATAGAGATTTCTCAGGAGACAGGCAAAGTGGTCCGGTATTCCGATCTCTTGAAGAATTTTCTACTTTTTGTTGTGATCCACACAGTCAAAGGCTTTAGCGTCATCAGTAAAGCAAAAGTAGATGTATTTTGGAATTCCGTGGCTTTTTCTATGATCCACTGTATGTTGGCAATTTGATTTCTGGTTCCTCTGCCTTTTCTAAATCCAGGTTGTACGTTTGGAAGTTCTCAGTTTATGTACTGCTGAATCTTAGCATGAAGGATTTTGAGTGTAATCCTGCTAGCATGGGAAATGAATGCAATTGTATGATAATTTGAACATTCTTTGGGATTGGAATGAAAACTGACTTTTTCCAGTGCTGGGACTGACTTTTCCAAACTTTTCCAAACTTCCAAATTTGTTGGCATAATGAATGCAGCACTTTAACAGCATCATCTTTTAAGATTTGAAATAGCTCAGCTGGAATTCTATCACCTCCACTAGCTTTGTTCATGGTGTGCTTCACTTCACACTCAAGGATGTCTTTCTCTAGGGGAGTGACCACACCATTGTGGTTGTCTGGGTCATAAGAGCTTTTTGTGTGCAATTATTCTGTGTGTTCTTGCCACCTTTTCTTAATTTATTTTGCTTATGTTAGGTCCTTATCATTTTTGTCTGTCATTGTGCCTATCTGAAATATTCCCTTTATATCTCCAGTTTTCTTAGAGATCTAGTAAAACGCTAATCCGAGTAAATATGGAAATGAATGGAGTTCGTAGGGACTAGTGGAGAAAGGAACTGTACATAAGTGGCATCCTCTAGTTGATAAGTTTGTTTTCCAGGGAACATAACTCTACACTCAGTAAATTTGGGCCACCACAGTGCCATTTTTGACAAGGTGCCACATTAAAAGGAAGAATAAAAGGATTAACTGTTCAGGGGAGAGACCTAAAAAGTGCTACCTCAAGCCAGATGATCAAATTTAAGATCATCAGCAATTAGTTGTGTTGACTATGTACTCTACATGAGGTGATGAGAATTGTCATGTACCCCTGCGCTCTTAGAGAAGGAAATGACAACCCACTCCAGTATTCTTGCTGAGAATCCTGTGGACTGAGGAGCCTGGTGGGCTGCCATCTATGGGGTCGCAGAGTCGGGCACAACTGAACCAACTTAGCATGCATGCATGCATTGGGCTTCCCTCGTGGCTCAGCTGGTAAAGAATCTGCCTGCTATGCAGGGGACCTGAGTTCAGTCCCTGGGTTGGGAAAATTCCCTGCAGAAAGGAAAGGCTACCCACTCCAGTATTCTGGCCTGGAGAATTCCATGGACTTTACAGTAAAGTTGGACACACCTGGGCAAAGAAAAAGAAAAGAAAGAATGCATTGGAGCGGGAAATGGCAACCCACTCCAGTATTCTTGCCTGGAGAATCCTAGGGACAGAGGAGCCTGGTGGGCTGCCATCTATGGGGTCGCACAGAGTCGGACACAACTGAGGTGACTTAGCAGCAACAGCAGCCTATGCTCTTTCTTCCCTTAGTCTAATCATCAGAAAGCCTTTAGACTTATTCCAATTGAGGTATATTCGAAAATATCTCTGACCAGTAATTCTCAAAACTGTCAAGACCATCAAAAACAAGGAAAGTGTAAGAGACACACATAATCAAGAGGAATTCAAGGAGACATGATAAATAAATATAATATGGTGTACTAGAAAGGATACGGGGCTAAAAAAAAAAAAAAAGGATATCATAAAAAAGAACATCTGAATGAAACATGCACTTCACTTGCAATAATGGGTCAACCTCCAGAGCCCGCAGAGTGAAATCTGAAGTTGACCTCCAGAGGGCAAAGAGAGATGGAAGAGAGGCAGCCATTTCAGACTGGTAGGTCAGTTCTTCTTAATTACCTCCTTCAAACATGTCAAAAGTTTCATAGTAATACACATGTGAATAATAGTGGAAATCGGTTATAGTTCATAGTGGACTTCCTCTACTCTCTTCTGGATAACTTTGTAAATCTAAAACTTTTTTAAAAATAAATAAAATATTATAATAACCTAATTTAAAAGAAAAGAAAGAATTGCCAGGAAATTTGATGATGGCCTACGTTCTATATGACATTAAAATCCATGAAAAATTCCTATTGTTAAAAGTGTTTCATTTGCTTATTAATAGAACAACTAAAATGAGAAATTCTAAATTAAGTTATATTCAGCAATACAGAATATTAAAAAGGAATTCTCTAAAATCATTGGCAAAAGGAAGTACTCAGTTATATTTAGTGCTGCAGCCACCTAGTAGACATATGAGAAGAACTAAAAACGGATACTCATATCTCTTGTGCAGGATAAATTTCCAAATGGATAAAATATTTAATATATAAATGGAACCATATAGGAGTCATAAATATATGCAAACTAACTTATGAGCTTTGTGTGTGGAAAGTCTTTCTAGTTCTCATACCTCAGCTTTGTTAAATATATGATAAATCAATTTTTATCTACATAAAATTAAAACTCATGTACATTGCAAATAAAACAACCTGTATATAAACAGAAAGCAACAAAAAAGGATAATAATGCTTCCAATTTAATTTAAAGCTCTCTAATATATAAAAGATATTTGGAAATTGAGAAGACAAAAGACTACTTAATAGAGAAATTGAAAAAAATAGAGAGTTCACAAAACAGTGAACACAAACTATATTTAAATATCCTTGGACGCTTTCCTTAAAAAAAGAGAAATGTAAATTAAAAGAATACTGAGAACAGTTTCTGCATCAGATTGACAAATATCTAAGAATTGATCTTGTTAGTGAAATTATGGATAAATAAGCATTTTTTGTATTGCTATGGAGAAAGTAAATTTG
This sequence comes from Ovis aries, assembly GCF_016772045.2. NCBI lineage: Eukaryota > Metazoa > Chordata > Mammalia > Artiodactyla > Bovidae > Ovis > Ovis aries. The sequence goes on from NC_056060.1 coordinate 95,804,453, forward strand.
TTTAGACCATATATACAGCAACTTATCAATATCTATCACATTTTCAAATGCATAAGCTCAGTTGACGCAGCCAACTCCACTTCTGAGAATTTGTCATAAGATTCATTCACCTAGATGGGGAGTGTTTTTACAAAGGTATTCATCACAATCTTGCCTGTAAGAGAAAAACATTTTTGAGAAAAAATTCATTAATAGCAAATCAATTAAATGGGTTTGTTGCATCTGTGTAATGGAATATTATGCAGATATAATAAGTAGCTATCTCTACACTAATATGAAATGAGTAAGTATTCTTGATTGATTAGTGACAAAAGACTACACATTAATAGTTTTGTCATGTTAGGAGTATGTTGTCATATGCAATTCTCCAGGCAAGAGTACTGGAGTGGGTAGCCATTCCCTTTTCAAGATGATCTTCCTGACTCAAGGACTGAACCTGGCTCACAGGTATTGCAGGCAGATGCTTTACTGCTCAGCCATGAGGGAAGCATCATATTTTCATATGTAGATGCAAAACAACTTTGCAGGATATAAATAAGGAATAATTGTGGTCACCTAAGGGAAAAATTAATTAATATTATTAATTAATAAATATATATATATGAAAGGTGACAATATATTTAAGTCCTTTATATACATATACTTATATTATAAATATATAAATTATAGATGTATTAAATATAATATATATATGAAATATATATTTATATATAGAGAGAGAGACAGATACATATATACTACTCTTTTTCTGAACAATGTATGTCTTTATCTCAAAAAAAGTAAAATTATTTGACTTGTTTTTGTATTTTTACTGACTTCATGATCAAAACATTAAAACAGTGATGTATTTAAGTACAATCTGTATCTTATCAAAAGAGAGCATAATGAATTAATGGTGAAATCTCCAATATTATCAATATAACAGGGTAGGATGATATATTTAGGAACAATTTTATTTTTTGATATATAAGATTTTCCAATGGAACTCATCATAGAATCAGAGTTAAGGTTGAGTTGTTGTTCTTGAGGGGAAAAGGTGGTATTAAAAAATAGCCCTACTGATATCCTATTAAATAAATAAGAATCTTACATTTTAATTTGGGAATCATTTTTTTTAGCTAAGAATGAGTCTTTGCTTCTTCTCCCAGCCCCAGAACCACTTGCTGGTACTAAATGAATAGTGTTCTGTGGTTGAAGAAAATTTTCACAGGATAAACAATGTAATGTTTGCAATATAATGAGTTTAGAATTATTTGGCCAAAATTATACTGAATTTAAATACCAATTTTTAAATGTGAGTTTTTGCTTAAACTTCCCCTATGTTCTAATTGAGTGATTTTGCCAAGCAATTTTTATATCAACCATTTTTAGTGGGATGTGTCAAAGATAAGATGATTTTATGTGTATAAGAGCACTCTGAGAATTTTAAGACACCAGATAACTATGTTATTGTTAGAACAAAGCTCATTTGCTAAATTATATGTGAGGGTTCTAAAAACAATTGTGATCTCTCTAAAAAGAAGTCACCTTTTGTTAATCAGAACAGGAATTAGTAACTCCTTTAGCCTGGATTAGTTGTTTTCTCTTGATGCTGCTGATATGCTTGAGGAATAGTCACATAAAAGATGAAAAAATATGTGGGAGGATTAATGAGAGTTGAAGGCAGGACCATAGAAGGAAATAAAAATTACAATTAAAAACAAAGAGAGAAGGGAACAAACCACACGGTAACAAGAATCTATACTTTCATCGTTTCAGATATAGTTTACCCTGTAAATTTCCAACTGAGAAAATTACGTTAAAAAAAATGACTTAAATATCTGTTTATTATAGTTACATTAAAGCATCATAGTTAGTAACTACCAAATTTGGAAGAAAAATGTGAAAATGGACTCTAAACCTTTTTATTAGATATTTAGATGGAATGCTCTTAAAAATACAAATGTTTATATGTTTATTAGTACCACAGTTTTTATTTCTATGTTAATGAGTTAGATTTAGCTCCATTTTCTGGTAGCCCTGTCTTCCAAGATTATAGTTCATGCTGGTGTGATATCTGTGTATCATTATTTTATAATTTCTTTTGTGCTAACTACATTGATCCAACTTTGTGGTTGCTGATATCATGCTGCTGCTGCTAAGTCGCTTTAATCGTGTCAGACTCTGTGTGACTCCATAGATGGCAGCCTACCAAGCTCCCCCGTCCCTGGGATTCTCCAGGCAAGAACACTGGAGTGGCTTGCCATTTCCTTCTCCAATGCAGGAAAGTGAAGTGACTCAGCGTGTCCGACTCTAGGCGACCCCATGGACTGCAGCCTACCAGGCTCCTCTGTCCATGGGATTTTCCAGGCAAGAGTACTGGAGTGGGCTACAGTTGCTTTCTCAGGATATCATGCTACTTTTTTTATACTTTTTTATATGCCAAGATGGGTGCATTTTCTACCTTCAGAATTCAGTTTCTTTGAAACTTTGTCCTAGACTCTGACTGTCTTCTTCGGGGTTACACATTTCAGAGCATGAATACAGAGATTCCAACTATCTAATATCAAAGTGTTTCTAGGATAGATAAGACTTAGAGGGTTTGGAATTACAATGATAAATTCTTGTGTATACACATGATGTTATCACACCACAGACAAAAGAGAGCTAGAGTTGATAAATCAGTGATTCTCTGTTGATTCACAGCTTTTTCACTAGGGTTTGGATTTAATCCAAATTGATCTTTGCATACTTTTCATCAACTCAACTAGTCAAGCTCATAGTAAGCAGAGAGAAGCAAAGAAATGCTGAAGATGAAAGGGTCTTACATGTCTGGCCTAAGCTTGGGCAATATCACACATAATCACAACAGATGGTATCACTTTCTCTGAAGTCCTGTCTGCTGATGTTATAAACGATTGAAAAATAGGATTTTTAAGGAAAATGCTGACAAAGACCATAGAAGATCATTTCACAAGGTGGCAATTTGTTTGTTTGTTTGTTTGTTTGCTTTTCACGACAGGTAACTATGCAGGCTATGTGCTAAGTCACTTCAGTTGTGTCCAACTCTTTGTGACCCTTTGGACTGTAGTAAAGGCATGGTATTTTCTCTGCATTATAATTATGTGACATTGCCTACAATCCAATATGCAAGAACATTTCAGACATGAGAAACAGCAGGAAGGAAGCAGGCAGCAAATTATGGAAGATTACCAATTCTGCAAGATGTACAATCACTGATTTTTTTTCCTTCTCTACACAATAAAACATGGCATCTTATATACCTTCCAAAACAGAAAAAAGAAAATCAAGAAAGGATTCTAAATCGGGATTCAGAAGGGAAAAACTCAACTGGCCTGGCAAATCTTTCCAGCAGCCATTCACATGGGTCTGCTACTTTCTGGTTTTGAAAGCTAATTAGCATGAAAGGAAGACAGCTGCTGTGATTCAGCAGACTGGAAAAATGCTCCTTCCTGGTCTCTTGTCATGTTTGGAAGGTGTCTCAGGGACTTCTGACCGTCGCCAGCTGTCAGATGTCAGTCATAATTATGAAAAGTGAAAGTGCAAGCCGCTCAGTCCTGTCTGACTCTTTGCAACCCAAGCGACATAATGGATTCAGGTCCAAGTGAGAATACTGGAGTGAGTAACCTCTCCCTTCTCTAGGGGCTTTTCCCAACCCAGGGATCGAACCCATGACTCCCACATTATAGGTGGACTCTTTACCAGCTGAGCCACAAGGGAAGCCCAAGAATACTGAAGTGTGTAGCTTATCCCTTCCCCAGGGCATCTTCCAGATCCAGGAATCAAACCAGGGTCTCCTGCATTGCAGGCAGATTCTTTACCAACTGAGCTATGAGGAAAGCCCTATCATAATTACAGTATGTTAGAATTCAAAGAGAATTTATGGGTCATAATGATATGAATATTAGTTATTAATATAAAATAATAATGAAGAAACCAAGTAGCAGAGAAGATGAATAGAGCACTTCATATAATGCTACACCCCAACATATATATGTAATAAGTACACAGCTAAGCATGCTTAAAACTCAGAATTTTTAATTTCTACTTAGGCATGTTTTCGACTCTGTCTTTATTTCTATTATAAGAGTAGTTGTTAGTACTGATAGTAATGATTGTTAGTATTTTATGGGTAAAAACTAGCCCCTGAATTTGGCAAACTCTTTAATATACCTTATCTTATTAACACAAGTCTGAGAATTTAATGATTAGCTGTTTTTACTAAAATCCCAATGATGATTATTAAGAAACTGAAGAAATTAATATACACACCATATATATATATGTACATACATGTCACTTTATGTGAGTGATATTATGTACAAAACTTTATAAAACTTTATTCCATTACCATGATTGTTCTGAATTTCAGTTTTTGTATTAGTCCTTAGTCATCCAGGGTGGAGAAGGAAATGGTAACCCACTCCAGCATTCTTGCCTGGAGAATCCCACGGACGGAGAAGCCTGGTGAGCTACAGTCCATGGGGTCGCAAAGAGTCGGACGCTACTGAGCGACTTCACCTTCACTTTAGCCATCCAGGAAGCAAGGTTCAGAGAAAAAAAATAACTTATCCAAGTCACATAACAAGTAAGTGATGAAGCTGAATTTGAATCCACCTTGCTGTTAACTTTTCATCTGAGTAAGCAAATAATTTGCCCAAGTTTAAGCAATAAGCATTATAATGAATTTTCAAATATAGCATTTCCGATTCTTTATCACTTGAATTTTTCATAGCATTGCACGTTAGACCTTTCCCAGACATTCTCAACACATTCTTTATGAGGAGAAATTATTCTTCAGTTTCTAAAGCCTTGCAGTTCTGAATGAAGTATACCTTTTGCCAATAGAGATATTTGTGGTGAGTCTCGGTAAAGGGAATTTAGCAACATTAATCAGATTGTCTACCCAATATAACACTCATATCTCCTATCAGGTTTCTATTGTTTAATTAAGATCTTCCATTATGTGTATTCTCATGTATATTAAATGTTTATAGATAGGCTATTTATCTATCATCTATTTATCTAACTACTTAGCTACCTACTTAGTTACCATTGATTTAACTCTATTGAATTGACATGGGATAAAAGCACAAATATATCTGTATTTCCTCTGTCCTTATGTCATGAAGAAATACTTATACATTATCTTCTGTAGCATATGGTTATTTCTCCAAAAGTTAATGATCAGATTTATCAGGTGTAATATTTTGTAATTTTTCTGTAAAAGACAGTATGCGTTGACATTTCTAAGCTTCAACTCAAGCAATTTTGGGGGACAGGAGGGGCAGTAAAATATTAAGGTTTGAAAAAGATATATATTGGAGGATATCCCAGGATCACAGCTATATGAGATAAGTGCCAGTTATGTTTTGGTAAAGGAAAGCTAATTTAATAAAAATCATAGTAATAGTATAATGAGTGAAATGTTATTAAGACATGAAATTTAAGAGAGATCATAGAAAATTCCATCAAAATATTTCTCCAATGAGCATCCATAAAAACCGATCAGGTAAAGGCAGCCCAAGATGTGGAAAGAAATATAGTTTTGTAATTCAAGAAGGATTTTTAAAATACCTGCATGTGATGTAAAAATCACCTGCATAAGCACAAGATGGAACTAGCAGACATGAAATAACTTCATGTGAAAAACCTGAGAAACGTGCCAATGAATGATGACCTCAAAGAGTTAAAAACCTACCGGAAGTGATACACCTAAACGCAATACATAATAGCCTACTGAACGTGTAGCTCTGAAGGAAGAAAATGAGATCAAACCAGTCAGTCTTAAAGGAAATCAACCCTGAATACTCATTGAAAGAACTGATACTGAAGCTGAAACTTCAATACTTTCGCCACTTGATGTGAAGAGCTGAATAATTAGAAAAGATCCTAATAATGGGAAAGAGCCTAGAAGATGAGATGGTTAGATGATGTCATCCACTCAATGGACATGAGTTTCAGCAAACTTCGGGAGACAGTGGAAGACAGGAAAGCCTGTTGAGCCACAGTCCACAAGGTCACAAACAGTGGGACATGACATAGCGATTGAGCAACAAGAAAATGAAAAATTCAGGAACGCTACTTGGAAGATTATTGTAAAGTTGATATGATAATTCAATGAATACTTTTGAAAGAATGTAATATCCCTGATGCTATGCTACGGTCATTGCACGCATTACTTCATTTAATCATTTGAATTATCCAATGAAGTAAATTATTCAAGTCCCAAACTTAATCCAAAGTTCTTACAGGTGAATTAAGTTACTCTGAGGCATAAAAGATAAAGATCAGAATCAAAACTTTTCTCACCCAAATGCTCTTTTCTTAAAAGAAACTCTCAATGGATCCCTCTCTGATCCAGTGACGATGTGGTGCCTACTAAATCATCCTCCCCCATACCTTGATATGTGATGCTTATTCATGTCCAGCATAACATAAAGAGTGAACTAGTTGTGGTTGATGAATACACAGTCCTTTAAAATACAACTAAATTTGTTATAGCTTCTATCATTACAAACCAAGTATATCAAAAGTAAAGCCACATTTAAAAAGATCTCTAATAGTCACGTTTTTCTTTCGCTTGTCTAATATATATATCCCCTATGTACTCTGGTCTTCCTTTGGACAGTAGTCCTCCAACGAGTCCAGGAAATATGGTTTCATGAAACTGACATACATACTCCCTTCCTTGTACATGGAGGGTGGCCTGTGATCCAGACCTAACACATACATTCTATCACCTAACGCAAGGCTATTTGTTTGATAGTTTTGACAGTTTGATTCAATGAGACTCACTCAGATTTTATGGAAAAAGAAACTCTTTTTTTTTTTTTTGTAGGTGGCTAATCTAGGGATTTTAAGCTAAGAGAGTATGGTGATGGTAGGCCAGTGAAAAAAACCTACCTGAGAGCAGTGTGAGTGTGCCAGATTTAGAAAAAACAAACAAGCAAAATATAAAAACAGCAAAAATAAATATAGTATGTCCCGTGAGATACACAAAGCACATAAATACTCAAAATTGTGTACTGTTTATCTGAAGTTCACATTTGTTTGAATTTTATTTTGACAACTCTATATGCAAGAAAAATAGAGGCAAGAGTTAGGAGAGATAATCCAGTGTTATCATCTGAGGTTATTCATCTAACATAATCAGGAATTAGCTGAATCTTGGGGCTTTAAAATACATGAGTCAAGTAATCATTTCTGTTGTGCATGCTAAGTCGTTCCAGTCGTGTCTGACTCTTTGTGACCCTCGGGACATGTAGCCCACCAGACTCCTCTGTCCATGGGATTCTTCAGGCAAGAATACTGGAGTGGGTTGTCATGCCCTCCTCCAGGGGATCTTTCTGAACCAGGGATGGAATCCGCATCTTTTACATCTCCTGCGTTGGCAGGAGGGTTCTTTACCACTGTGTGCTAGGTAGCTTTAGTCGTGCCCGACTCTTTGCGACCCCATGGATTGTAACCTGCAAGGCTCCTCTGTCCATGGGATTCTCCAGGCAAGAATACTGGAGTGGTTGCCATGCCCTCCTCCAGGGGATCTTCCTGACCCGGGAATCGAATCGGCTTCTCTTATGTCTTCTGCACTGGGAGGCAGGTTCTTAACAGCTAGCCCCACCTTATGTGAGTGAAGAAATCATTTCGGTTAGTGGCAAAAAGGATTTTTGCGTAAGAGGGTGTTCCAAAAAAATAAATAAATGAAGAGAATCCTGTTTAAAACCTGTTTGAACTACTATCATAAATAGAAGACATAAAAGCTTATATTAGTGTGTTTGTAAGAATAGAAAACAAAGTGGAATTACATGACATCTTGGATTTGCAAAAGTAGTATCTGAGATCTCATCTAACTCTAAAGTTATTTTATATTATGACTGAATCAGAATGCAAAGGTCAAGTTAATTTCTCCTAGAGAAGGATTAAGCAGCCTAAGAAGAAGTGATTTTATCCTTATATAAAATTCAAAAGGTGATCAAACCTAGAAAGTACAGCATATGTAATATAAATGCCTGGAGAAGACAGAGGAAAATGATTGACCCCAATAATCAAAGAAAATCCAGAGAGAAAAATATTCTAAGAAAATGTATGCAAAAGGTAATGATGAAGCGCTTTCTAATCATAGTGTTCACAATACCTTCTGAACTCTCTGCCACGTGTCCATGCCGTTATTTACCACTCATTACTGAGCTCCATGCAATACTGTCTCTCACATTATGAGAGAGATTCATTTTTTTATCAGACTGCAATCTCGGTAAGGATAGGATCAAAACGAAGCTTTTGGGGGTAGTGGGTGTGCTCATTATATTGATAGGAATGAAAGTTTCATGGCTGAAGACATATGTCAAAATTGATCAGATTGTACAGTTTAAATATGTGAAATTTGTTATACTTCAATTACACATGGAAACATTACAAAAAAATAAAAAAAAAATGCACTTGGCTGCAGATTGCTCAGGCAATAAATAGTCCAGAGACAAGGTGTAATACAGCCTCTGCTCCAAAATGAACAGGGCCACCTCAAGGATCTGGCGGCAGAACCTTTAGATAACACTGATTCTTATCCTCAGGTAAATGCACGCTTCCTGTTTCCAAAGATCTCTTTTTCAGTTGGTTCATGGATTGATGCATAGTGGAGACAAATGGGGCTAGTCTCAATTCTTGTGGCTTTCTGATATCTAGAGGTAAAACAGAAGAGAATGGTAAAATAAAGAAAACTGAGTGGGGTAGCTAATGAGGTAAGAGAAAAAACACGAAGTGTGGAGTTTTGAGAGCCACGAGGAAAAAAAATTGCTTTATGATCTAGAATGTGGACACTGTCAAAGCTGTTGACAGATCAACTGAAACTGACAATTGGAACGCATCGCTGGCGTACTGTACCCTGAGCTGTTGCTGTTCAGTTGCTGAGTCGTGTCCAACTCTTTGCAATCCCATGGACTGCAGCTCACCCAGGCTCTTCTGTCCTCCACTTTTGCCTGGAGTTTTCTCAGATTCATAGCCAGTGAGCCGGTAATGCTGTCTAACCATCTCATCCTCTGCTGTCCCCTTCTTCTTTTGCCTTCAGTCTTTTCCAGCATCAGGGTCTTTTCCAGTGAGTTGGCTCTTTGCATCAGGTGGCCAAAGTTTTGGAGCACTAGCTTCAGCTTCAGCATCAGTCCTTCCAATGAATATTCAGAGTTGATTTCCTTTAGGATTGACTGGTTTGATCTTTCAGTCCAAGGGACTCTCAAGAGTATCCTGAATATGAAACAACAGCATTGATTCTAAATTTCACCTGCTGGTGAAGATAAGATAATACAATCTATTGCCGGTCTTGGTTTAGATTGGCTCAGTGATTAGATGGAGCCTGCAGCCAACACCCTAGATGTTGAGAAGGACTCAGCCAGGGGAAGGCTCTCAGGTGCAGCCATTTTTTTCTATGTCCCCAAACTCCTGACATAGTGTCACAGGCAAAGCTAGAACCAGATAAATATTTGTTGTTTGATTGCCACATCAATAGAACCAGGATATTTGCATATGATAATAGGGTTGAATATTTCATATGACTCAGCTGGAAGAATGAAGGGTAAAAGATATGATTAAAGTCTATGAGTTTTTGAAGGGTCTGAATTGAGCGACTGTAAATGTCCTCATTAAATGCTTGATTATCAGTACATTGAAGATCTCTTTAAACTTGAAAGATACAGTTGTGAATAAATTAAGGTAATAAGACTAATGATAAACAGTTAATGCATTTTTGGATTTAAAGTGGCAGGATGTGTTGCACATGCAGGTAAGCTCGAGAAGAGATGAGAAAAAATGATAAATGATAAACTCAGAGTGGAAATTTCCTGTGATTTAATTGCATAAACGTTTGGAAACAACCCTATACCCATTTGTGGTTGCCATTGTTTACTAAAACGATATACTCTTTAAACTCCTTCTCATCCCCCTCCTTGAGAACTTAATCATGATTTGAATTGACACAAGTCCTGTCATTTCTCACACAGTTTCCATGAAGAACAACGGTCTAGAAAGAGGACACAATTACTCAAGGATCTTGTGACAAAGAATGCTTTTCCTCTGTTTGGGAAGACTGTCCTTGGAATCAAGGACACAGTTTTGGAGTGTACTTGGCATACCAATTCACCTGAACCAAACTTGGAATAATTAACAGATGCTGCAGCCAAGTAGCTTTTGCCCACAAAGGTAAGAGTATCGATTTTTCCTTATGGTTGAATGGCTTGCATTACATAGGTAAAAGCATCTTGGATTAAGAGAGAAAGAAAATTGTTTCTATTGAAGATCTTAACTTTGCATAAAATTTGTACCATCAAAATGTATGCCCCATAAAATCCAGTTAATTTTGAGATTGTACTAACCATATCTAACTTACTGGTCACAGTGTGTTACTAAGTTGATGGTTTTTTTAATAAAAAATGATTTAGCTATATATTATTTATTTGCAGTAAAGAACGTTAGATAGGTTTGTATTTTTGTTCCGTATTTTATTTGCTTATAAATAAATTCAAAAATTTACCTCCTAAATTTCTAAAGAATAATAGGAATCCATTACAAAATAATTTCAATAGTGATTTATGTATGCATTATATATAGATACTTCAGCACAGGTGACTATATCTTTTGTTGGTATTTAATATGAGATATGAAAATTAAGAATAGTTAAATAGGTTGTAAGCCATGCTTATATGATTAATGACTATCACTATTGATAAAAGCATTTTATGTCAAAATTGTTTCATCCAAATCTACTTTTGGAGTCCAAGTACTTTAAAAAAAAATTAAAATGTGAAAATTTCAGTTAGATCTTAATTCTAACCAAATTTTTTCTAAGATTGTCATTCTGAAATAATAGATTGACTATAGAATAACTTCTATTGTCTTTAAAAAAAAAAAAAAAAAAAAAAAAAAAAACACCTCTACCTACAGAAACAGGTTCTTGCAGAGTATCAGTTGCTAGTACCTGGCTGGGCAGCCAATGTTTTCCTCTTTCTAGTGTGTCAATATGCCAGCACCCCCTGGTGGGCATTGCTCAAAATAAAATTTAATTCTACTGATAAGAAAGGTTAAAGGTGTTCACTCTTATTAAGCGTATTATGTTGGAATGCGTTTGCACAATGGAGATAGCTCTGCATTCCTGATCAAATATTGTCAAAAAGCCATTATGCAGTTACAAATGCCTTAGGGTGCCATAAGCCACCATGGCCTGAAACATCTGCATATTCAAAAAGTTTACATACGCATCTTTTTATTTACGTGTGTGTGTGTGCATGTATGTGTATAAAGCAATATGAGTTATTCATCGTTTATATTTGTTTGGCAAATGTTTGTATTTGTTTCTGCTATGTATAGTTCAATTATGAATAGGATTGTGACTCCTGACTGGGGATATTGTACTGTAAGGGGTAAAAAAAAAAAGACAACACAGATTTCTACATGAGACTAATTTTATTTGAACTCTAATCATCCTAATTACTGGCAAGCTGATCCAGAGCAAATTACTTAGCCTTTCAGAAGCTAATTTTCTTCATTTGTAAAATGACGGTAAAAATACACACCAAAATGATAAAGTAGAAATGGTAAAGCCTCTTCCAAAATTTTTATGCAAGTTTTTCCTGGAATCCTGTGGCATCTGTACTTAAACACACACATCTTTAAAATGAACAAACGTACATAGTTTTATCATTAAATATCAAAAGTGATGGGGAAGAAGGTAAGGAATTCTAGGATCACAATGCATTATAGATTGTACTTTGGGCTGAAATAAGCACAAAGTAAACAACTGGATCAGACTTTTTTTGGGGGGGCTCCAAAATCACTGCAGATGGTGACTGCAGCCATGAAATTAAAAGACACTTACTCCTTGGAAGAAAAGTTATGACCAACCTAGATAGCATATTCAAAAGCAGAGACATTACTTTGCCAACAAAGGTCCGTCTAGTCAAGGCTATAGTTTTTCCTGTGGTCATGTATGGATATGAGATTTGGACTGTGAAGAAAGCTGAGCGCCTAAGAATTGATGCTTTTGAACTGTGGTGTTGGAGAAGACCCTTGAGAGTCCCTTGGACTGCAAGGAGATCCAACCAGTCCATTCTGACGGAGATCAGCCCTGGGATTTCTTTGGAGGGAATGATGCTAAAGCTGAAACTCCAGTACTTTGGCCACCTCATGCAAAGAGATGACTCATTGGAAAAGATTCTGATGCCTGGAGGGATTGGGGGCAGGAGGAGAAGGGGAGGACAGAGGATGAGATGGCTGGATGGCATCACTGACTCGATGGAGGTGAGTCTGAGTGAACTCTGGGAGTTGGTGATGGACAGGGAGTCCTGGCGTGCTGCGATTCATGGGGTCACAAGGAGTCGGACACGACTGAGCGACTGAACTGAACTGAAACAACTGGATATTTGGCTTGATCAGAATAAAGTGTACTTTTCTTCAGAATCATCCAAGACTAATGACATAGGTTAGTTATTTAGAAACTTACAAAAATTGCTTATCAGGAACTCTAACAATAGCCAAAACAAATGCTAGCTAAATCATTTTATTAATAAAATGATACTAAGCTTGGCAGGGTTTATATAAATGCTTTTCTGTGAAATTTTTCCTAGATGTGAGAGAAAATCTGTAAAATTCATCCTAAGATGTTAGTTTATCTCTATATGTACAACTAGTTCTGAAAATGTTGCCGGAATTGAGGTGATTTAAAAGGGTGCATTGCATTATTATTAATAAAAATGAGTCAAAAGTTAAGAATATTAGTCAAGTTTCCCGATTGGAAGGTTTTGAGAAGGATTTCTAAATGCTTGAAGAAGTTAAAATGGAAGGATTGTGAGGCACAAAGCAAACTCCATCTTTTGCAGTTATGCCCTGAAGTGTTGGGAAGCTATCTGGAACTGCTGTTTTGGTGAGTGCACTTTAGAATTTCTTGGTTTCATGCTGTAAAAACAATCTGGTTTATGGTTCATTGAACAAAGTAGATCTTCTCTAGCCACAATAGTCTGTGGTAAAGCCTATCCACCAGTGGATTCCAATGCTCATTTTCATTGGTTCTGCCTTCAATTTACCACATGTTGCATGATATATTTACATATCTTTTAATGCTTCTATATTCTCTGTACTGCTCGATGGGAACTTCCTCTGGGCATCAACATTCTCCTGCTTTAATGCCACATGTTATAGATAACCAGTCAGATTTTTCAATAACAGTGCGATTGTTCTAAAGGAAGATTTTCCCCAAACATTTGTGGCCATCAGAACCTCCTAGGATGGTGTGAAAATTACAGATTACATAAATGTATTCCAGGGAAGTGAAGCATAATTTTCTTTTGCAAATGCTTGGAAATCTATATTTATAAGACATAGCTAAATTTATTTTTATGGCTATTTAAGTTTATTGAATTCATTTGATTCAGAACAAATTTGCATAAAAAGAACAAGATCACAGAGAGCTCAATTCAAACATTGACAAACACTAGAAGTTATTAAATAAACAAGTAATAGAATTGTAGTGATGGTGTCTTTTCACAGCTTTGAGTATCATTGCTCATCCTTTAAAGTAAGCTAATGGATGGGCTTTTTTTTTTAATTGTTGCATGCCTTAAATAGGAAACGACCAACAGGTAACAATTCATCTTTCATTTTCTTATTTTATTTTTGGCTCAGAGAACACACCTGCCAGAATGAGAAATCACTAAGATGTCAACAACTCTGAACTGGTTTAAATGTAGGTAAATATCCCAGTTCCTTAAGAAAAAACAGTTAAAGACCTGAGGCTTATGAGTTAGCAACTGTATTAGTTTTCTACAGCTTTGTCCCAAGTTACTACAAACTTTGTGGCTTAACATGACAATATTTTATGGTATCATGTATTCCCTGGGTCAGAATTCCAGTGGATTCTAATTGAGTCCTCTATTCAGGGTCTCAAAAGCTGAAACCAAGGTGTCAGCCAGCTGAGTGCTCATCTGGAGTCCTGACTGGGGAGATATATGTTTCCTTGTGTTGGCAGAATTCATTTCCTTGCGATAGGAGACCAGGGTCCCCACTGCCTTGCTGGCTATCAGCCAGGGTCACTTTTATTAATAGCTCCTTGCAGACTGCCAGGTGGCCTCCTGTGTCTCGGCAACAGATCATTTCCTTCATGTCATGTCCTTCTTGCACTTCAAGTCTCCCCAATTCCCTTTTGCTACCAGCCAGAGAAAACTACTTTCAAAGGGATCCTGCAATTAGATCAGCCCCACTCAAATATTATCTGTACTTTATAGTCAATTATTTGGGATTTGGTACTAGAGAAGACTCTTGAGAGTCACTTGGAGGTCAAGGAAGTCCATCCTAAAGGAAATCAACCCTGAATGTTCATTGGAAGGACTGTTACTGAAGTTGAAGCTCCAATACTTTGGTTACATGATTATGATGAGATGACTCATTGGAAAAGACCCTGATGCTGGGAGAGATTGAAGATAGGAGGAGAAGGGGGTGACAAGAAGATGAGATGGTTGGATGGCATCACCAACTTGCTGGACATGAATTTGAGCAAACCCTGGGAAATAGTGGAGGACAGACGAGCCTGGCATAGTGCATTTCATGGGGTTGCAATGAGTTGGACAAGACTTAGTGACTGAGTAACATATTTGAGGCTTTAATTACATGTGCAAGATTTCTTGACAATAGTACCTAGAGTGGTATTTGATTGAGAATTAAAATCTTGGGATACCATCTTAAACTTCTGTCCACCATAGCAGCTGACACATTGAAGCATTTTTTTCAATATGCAAATAATTTAAAAATATGTCATAAAGTCTGGCCTTAGATTCCTGTTGGCTTCCACAGTTTGTGTTAGAGTCAAAATGAAATAAACAATAATTGAAAAGAACAGGCAAGGACCTCTGTATGATGTGGGATAAATAAATGTTTCTACACGGCAGTTCATGAACCTTTCTGGTCCAGAAACCCTTTCAGGATCTGATGGAAGTTGGAACTTGTACCCCATCTCCCCAAAAATGCATATACATTTCCAGGTTTTCTTCAATTTCAAATTTGTTTCTCATCGAAGTGAAAGGGGACAACAAAGTGGATGCGTTTGTAAAGTATTATCAAAAGAGTCTAGAAAAAAAAGTAGAATTGGAAAAGAGTAGAAAAATAGAGAAGAAATTGGAAGAAAAAAATAACCTGGGAAGAAAGTATAAAAGATAGAGGTGTTGGATAGGTATTTGAGTGGTTTCAGGCCCCAATTCATGACCTAATACCAGAAATTGCATTTTACTAATTCAGTGCCTGATAAGACTTAAAGGCAAGTTAAGTGAAAGTGTGTAGTTTGAAAGATTTTATTGACATATTATTTTGTTTACTATAATATAATGAGATGTTTTATACCTCTGTAGCACAGCATCTTGACATCTTCCTGTCTACACTGTGAGTTCATTTTCTGTTGTATTCAGCAACCAAAGGAATCATGACTCCTTGGAAAGTACCTTAACCAGGTGGAAAAGACAGCTTATTCATCTTCCAGAATCACAGGATCTAGTTTTTTGTTTATAAAACACTTGGGCTCTTAGGTGCTGAATTTTTTTCATTATGACCAAATAAAATACTACATGAAATGAAAGCAGAGGAATGTGCCAGAGAAATAGATCAAATATCCACAGTGATAGCCAGTGGCTGCCACTTCCAGACTCTATGGAGGAAGATTTGATTTCTTTCTCGCAAGACACAAAATGGCAGCTCCAGGTTGTGTGTTAATGTGTAACAGGGCTATCATATTTCATTTCTCTGTGACAAATACATGCCTGGTTTGTGAAAAGTTGGAAATTAGATACAGGCATCAGGAAAATGAGGGTGAAAGGGATTTGTTAGGTGTTTGCAAAGAGATACTAAAGAACTCCCATTAAGTTACATGTTGTAATAATTAAAACACTGCTTTGAATTAGTTTCAAAAGTTAAGCAGATCCAGAGAAACTGGAGAGGGAATTAAGAACTAATTACATTAAAGTACTAAAGATCAATTTCTCACGGGTTGGTAGCTTCACATTATTGTTTCTTTAAAACAGTGAAGGCACATATTATATGGAAATAGCAAAGAATATTTTTGCAAGGCTCTTCATTATTCATCAGTATTAAGGACTTTTGTAATAGAGTTTGAGTTAGCTTATCTTTATTTTAGTAATACACATGGCACTCACTATGAAATTTGCTGCTCCTAATAGCAAAAAAAAAAAAAGAAAAAGAAAGAAAGAAAGAAAAAACAGAAGATATTTATTTTTTAAAAAAATCAGTTAGGAAGTACAAGGGGCTGGATTTCAAAAATAATTTTCCACCTCTGAATGGAGATGATATTCGTATATGATCAGTAAAACCAAGTCAAATCCAGTCAGCATTATTTTCTTCTTCTTCCTAAAGAATAACTCCGATGTTTGGTTAAAACAACCATGTATGATCCCATGCTTCAAAATCAAACTCTCTGTTGATTTCCTCATGTTTCTTGCTAATTTTGGAAGCCCCTTCTGATTACCCACATTGGAAAGGGGATGATTGTGAGTAACAGTAGGCTGGTCCCCATGCAGAAGGTAATATTACCACTAATGCTGTGACAAGGGCTTGTGTAATCCACCATGGTACGGAATTTCTTCCAACCCATTGACCTTTCTTCTTCCTCTGAAAAATTGTCTCATATGAGAGCAAGACTGAAGAATATTTTCTAGAAAAAGTCGTACTTATGGCAACCATGAGGATGTACTTTGCAGGATTCCAACTAGAGGGAGTGTGATGGAACACAGAGTTCCAGTTTTGGGGGGCATGAAACTCACTGACGCATTGAACAGACCCTATGTTTCCTATGGACTCCACCAACCTAATGGATGAGTCTGCCAGGCATAGGAAGGCAAGCTTGTTTCTGGGAGGCATACAATACCTCATATGGCTGACTTTGGCTCAGGAACTCATTGGTGGCCTTGAAAATCCTTCCTTGGTTTGCCAGCTGTCTAGAAGATTTACAGCCTCGCTCCTTCCCAGTCTTCTTCACTTTGGGTTGGACATAGTGGTGTGGCAGCTGTCCCCATGTTCCACAGAACTTTCCCATTTTCTTTCTTGAGGATTTTTCTCTCAGAAAATCATTGCCTGTAGAACCTGATCTTGATGTCTTTCTCAGAGGACATGGACTATCACCATCTGTTATTTAAAGTTTCATGATAATATTATAAGGCACAGAAGAAATAATAGGAATATTTTCAGGAATGTTTACAGAATTAAGGATATTTACAAAACTAAATATCTGGACAATCAAAAATGGTTCTACTGATGGGAATAAGACTGAGAAAGTTCAGCTCCCTTTTGGGATCCCAGGTCCCTATCGTGCCTATAGATTTTGAATGATAAGAGTGTTTCTTTTCCTACTTACTGTACTTTGTTAAGTCAGATCTCTGTGGCTATCTAAACATATATGTTTAGAAATATTTAAAGAAGTATTGAAAGTAAAGTTTATATCTGAGTTTACAAGCTGGCATGGATGATTTGAACTTTATTGTATATCTAGTTTAATCCAACTATATTATTTGATGTGACTTTTCTTTTAGCTTATCTCCAGCTTAGCGACCAAATTAAAGGCAACAAAACCAGCTAACAGAAAAGAAAAAGGTGCTGCAATTTAATAGACTGTATTGGCATCACTCTCTTGCTTATATATTAAAAAAATTCAGTATTACTTTTTCAAATTTGTGGGAAATATGTGTTCTCCTGCTGCGCACTACACACAGTGGTAAACAAGAGGTAAAAAAGTTTTCAAACCTATTTTTAAAGTAAAGCCCTATTTACAAATGATATTTTGTCATTATAAATTTCAGCAGCAATTTAAGGAACAAATAAGTTCTATTCTCTTTTTCTAATGGACAGTTTTGTAGTTCAAGTTAACCATTTGGTCGATTCCCAGGCAAGAATACTGGAGTGGATTGACATTTCCCACTCCAGGAGATCTTCCTGATCCAGGGATCAAATCTGCATCTCCTGCAAGTCTCCTGTATATCAAGTAGATTTTTTGCTGCTGGGCCACCCGGGAAGCCTGGATACTTACGCTGATTGATATGATTTATATATATATATACATATATATATACTATACATTGTTTTGTATATAATTTTTAGTTATGTTGTTTAAATTATACATTTTTAACTATGTTTAAATTTGAATAAAAGTTTGCTGAAATTGTGGAATCTATTCATTGGAACTGAGAGATCATACTTTGAAAAAAGTCACTAAGCTATTCATTTGTGTGTGTGTGTGTGTATAAATCTATACATAATATATAAATACAGTATACTTTAAAATATTTATAAAATTTATATATAACATATTTTTAACCCTGAATATAGAAGGTTTTTTAATAACATATGTATAATATCCCTGATTACTTATTTTCTTTTATTTTCTTTTTTAAATTTATTTATTTTTTATTTTACTTTACAATACTGTATTGTTTTTGCTATACATTGACATGAATTCACCTGATTACTTATTTTCTATGAAAGAAATGTACTGCAGGAGTATGTTCCCAGAGAGAAAAAATATTGCCTAAAAAATGGTAAAAACACAAATGGGATGAGGCACTGTAATTCAAATCTTTTTTTACTTTTGATTAAATTGACACCATATTTATTATATGCACGTATCAAACCGAATTTCAATAGATCTTTCTTTATCTCAGGGAATTAGCTTGATTTCATCGAATTGTGAAAATCATTTTGAATCCATTTTAGTGCTTTACAAAGTTGCATATCTTTTTCAGGCTGGGCAATCTTATTTAGGGAAGAGAGACCCCAGAGTGTAAACTTGACTTCCCCAACTGCTTGTTTCTTTAAAATTTTCTTCCATGTTTAATATTTATTTAAATAAGAAGTTGATGCTCAGCATACCCATACACACACCCATGTGTAGTGTGCATATGTGTGTGATCTTTATTTTTTTAATTATTTATTTTAATTGGAGGTTAATTGCTTTACAATATTGTATTGGTTTTGCCATACATCCGCATGAAGATCATGCTACTGACAATGGTTTGATCAATGTGTGAAAATAATTGGAAAATTGTGGATGCAGGAGATATTTGAAAAACTTGTTGTGATTTGTTTTTGTCTTTGGTGTGAAATTTCACTCAAAAAAATGAATCCATATTGAGGTCAAAGCTACCTGTAATAGGGAGCTCTGCTCCGTCACAACAGAGGGCATGCCAAGCTGCAGGAGATACAGAGAGAGTGCCGGTAGATTTGTTCCGTTATTGTTGACCTTAATCCATCATTTAAACTGCAGTAGGATTTATTGGTAGAATTGACAAAACCATACAAAACAATTTTGCTAAAGTATAGCATGGACAGATAGAAACGGCCATTGATTGGAAGGGCAAAAATAACATGATACTCACATTTTGTGGAAATGAAAAATGGCTAAAACTTATACTTCTTGAGTGGTTAACCCATGCGTCCAGAGAATGCGCAATAAAAAGTTACATGCCACATTGCTGCTGTTGCGCAGATTCTATTTCTGAGTTTTCTAAGCATCTTGGTTAATATTGAGACAGACATCCAAAGCCCTGCTCTTCACTGGTGCTTTATGACAGTGACTCTCTGCTTCCTCCCCCATCTAAGTCCTCACAAATGCACTGTGGAGATTTACATTCACAAGCATGGGGCCTGGAGGGAGGGTTGTAACTATGAAATTTACTATGAAATTTACTCCTTAAACCCCTAGCATATCTTTGGCAAAGGAAAATAAGTTCCATTAAATTTCCCCCCAAACCCTCCTCACCTTTGAGAAAAATAATGTCCTTAATTCTACCAAAGCACTAGAAAAGCTAGGACAAGTCCAAGAATCTGCCAAGAGGGGAAAACTACCAGGTGTTTAAATGGCAAACGTCCACGGGATACAGTTGAATGAATAAAGATGAATGAGGATGAAGCATTTAGTTTGAAATGAATTCAAGTGAAAATTAAGCCAGACTATGACTGAAATATAATTTAATCTGTTCATTTTGCTCAAGTTAACCCCCACATAGAAAAATATGCACTGAGGAAACAGGAACTTAGTATAATATATATTATAAAAACATATGGTAAGTTTCCAAAGAGAAAGTGTCAACCTCAAAACCAAGCAAATGTAGTGCTCCCACTGGACACAAATTAAACCTGGGAAGCCTGTTAAGTGCATAGCCAGAAAAAATATGACATCTATTATTGGAAATGGGAAAGATAAACCAAATAGAGAAAGATAAAACATAAAGTCGCCAAAACTCACATTTTAGTGATATGGACCCGTTTTTTTTTCACAGATAGGTCATCATACCTATAATGGGAAACTACACACTAAGGATTAGCTAAGAAAAAGAAAAGAAAGAAAAGAAATATAGCAAAAAAAAAAAAAAAGACACCTCTTCATTTTTAATTTCTTTGCCTTTCTTACTCATATAAGGGAACAACCTTATTGATAAGAGGATAACTTATTGATAAGAGGTGGGGTGGGATAAAAGGAAGACATCCTTCACCGATGGTGTCTATAGGGACACTTTTTCTTTGTTTCTAGTGGCAAGTTGTGAAAGTGAAAGTCGCTGAGTTGTGTCTGACCCTTTGTGACCCCAGGTACTACATAGTCCATGGGATTCTCCAGGCCATAATACTGGAGTGGCTTTCTCTTCTCCAGGGGCTCTTCCCAAACTAGGGATGGAACTCAGGTCTTCCTCATTGCAGGTGGATTCTTTACCAGCTGAGTCTCAAGGGAAGCCCAAGTGGCAAGATTTTGGGTTGTTATTTATCTTGAATTTTCTGAGAGTTTCTAATTTCAAATATTCTCTTCTGGGCCTTTTTGAAATTCAGTACATAGAAAATTCAGCATTTTCTGGTATCTGAGAGTATTTGTCTATAGGTAACTTAGGTATATCTATGTATGTAATATACATGTAACAGGATAAGTAAATGTACGTACACACACACACGCACACACACACACACACACACACAAAGAGAGAGAGAGACACAGACAGAAAAAGATAGGTATTGGCTCCAAACCAGGGTTTTGGAGCCTGAAGCTAAACTTTTCCAGGACTCCTAAGTCTTTTCTCTTAAGGCTTTCAACTGATTGGACAAGGCCCATGCATGTCATGAAGAGTAATCTGCTCTACTTGAAGTCTACTGATTTAAATCTTGTTAACTTTTAAAGAGCACCTTCATAATATCTAGATTGGTTTTAATCGAATAACTCAGTAGCATAGCATGACCAAACTGATACATAAAAAGTATAAGGATCAGATTTTACATTGTAAATGGGAATAACCAAAGAAATTAAACCGTTGTGAACTAGTCGTCCTAGAAGAAAGGATAGATGTCAGCAGCAGGAAGAATTAATGTTTGACAGCCCTCTATTTGCTCTGCAAATTTGCCAGGCTGTGTCCTCTAGCACTGGTTAGTGGATTCTACGTTGGTCACATCTCTACTAAAATCATAAAGATTTCAAACATTTTGCATCATATTTTTTTTCAAAATCCAAATATTTTGTTACTTGGAACATTTTTTTCAATTTCTAGAACTTTGAATTACTCATGAAAATTTCTCCATTGGTTAGTATATTAATATAAATATGATAGAAATGCATAGTAGGTTTTTTATACACATCCAGTTCTTTGGGAAAAGGGTTCATTTTTAAAGTTATTCATATTTACCAGCATGTGTATCAATTTTTCTTAAATTAATTTCAAGTATTGTAACTAATATCACAACTGTTTTTATATCTGTGAATGACTTTTAAACTGTAGTTTGGTAAGAGATTGAGCTGATTAAATATCTTTTTGAAAAAAATGATTCTGTCGTATGTTGTGCCACAATTTAAAATTTCAGTATAAAGTACTATTCTTTTCCAATCGTGAAAATCACTTTAGTAATAGAACTGCTTTGATGATGAAATCTCCTATTTTATATAAGAGAAAATTTGAGATAAAAAAGAATCAGAGAGGCCATTATTAAGTTTTAAAAAATGCATAATTCCTCTGGCGAAATCTCAAATCTAATCATTTAAACTAAGTATATTAACCTACAGCCCAGATTACTGTACCCAGATGCAAAGATTTTGAATCACTGGTATAAAGACAGAATTTCACACAATTCGATTTGCAGTAGACTGAAGTTTCATTTTAAAGTTTAATTATTTGGATTTCATGTGTACAGTTTGCATAACATATATAACCAGTATATTTCAAAGTGTGTGACATGGTGTTGCCAGTTATAAATATGACTACAGATTTATCTTCATTTGATGCATCCTATCTTATGTATTAGCTGCTTGGTCATGTCAAAGTTGAAAAATCACTAATAGTACATTTTGGTATTTTAGCTACCTCAGTCATGTCAGACTCTTTGTGATTCCACGGAATGTAGCCTACCAGGCTTGTTTGTCCATGGGGATTCTCCAGGCAAGAACATTGGAGTGGGTTGCCAAGCCCTCCTCCAGTGGATCTTCCTAACCCAGAGATCGAAACTGGGTCTCCTGCATTGCAGGCAGATTCTTTACTTTTGAGCCACAAAGGAAGCCTTATGTATTATTAATAAGAGATTTTTGTATTTACTATATATCATTAAAATAGCAATATTCTATATTGTCACCTTGCTTATTTAACTTATATGCAGAGTACATCATGAGAAACGCTGGACTGGAAGAAACACAAGCTGGAATCAAGATTGCCGGGAGAAATATCAATAACCTCAGATATGCAGATGACACCACCCTTATGGCAGAAAGTGAAGAGGAACTAAAGAGCCTCTTGATGAAAGTGAAAGAGGAGAGTGAAAAAGTTGGCTTAAAGCTCCACATTCAGAAAACGAAGATCATGGCATCCGGTCCCATCACTTCATGGGAAATGGATGGGGAAGCAGTGGAAACAGTGTCAGAAAAGATGCTTACTCCTTTGAAGAAAAGTTATGACCAGCCTAGATAGCATATTCAAAAGCAGAGACATTACTTTGCCCACAAAGGTCCGTCTAGTCAAGGCTATGGTTTTTCCAGTAGTCATGTATGGATGTGAGAATTGGACTGTGAAGAAGGCTGAGCACCGAAGAATTGATGCTTTTGAACTGTGGTGTTGGAGAAGACTCTTGAGAGTCCCTTGGACAGCAAGGAGATCCAACCATTCCATTCTGAAGGAGATTAGCCCTGGGATTTCTTTGGAAGGAATGATGCTAAAGCCGAAACTCCAGTACTTTGGCCACCTCATGCGAAGAGTTGACTCATTGGAAAAGACTCTGATGCTGGGAGGGATTGGGGGCAGGAGGAGAAGGGGAGGACAGAGGATGAGATGGCTGGATGGCATCACTGAGTTGATGGACGTGAGTCTGAGTGAACTCCGGGAGTTGGTGATGGACAGGGAGGCCTGGCGTGCTGTGATTCATGGGGTCGCAAAGGGTTGGACATGACTGAGTGACTGAACTGAGCTGATACTTCATTCATTTATTAATTTAAAGTGGATTATCAAAGCAAATTATGTAAATGAACTATTAGGGTAAAAAGCCTTGTTCCAGCTGGTCACACATTTTTCCTCCACTCTAATAAAATTCTCAAGTTTAAGCTCAATGACTATCATGGTAGCTGTGGCTCTTCTCCAGGGTCTGTATATGGCTGCCTAGCCTTATCTTCACTAGTCATTAAAGGAACCATCTAGCCTCTTCTGATTTTTAACAGTGGGATAACCCATCTACAGGTGGGGAATCTGCATCTCTAAATCCTTGAAAGTGATAGAGCTAGTCTCTTGGTCACTCTTTTATATCCCTGTAGTTCTGTGGCCAGACTCCTCTGTCCATGGAATTCTCCAGGCAAGAATCCTGTAGTGAGTAGCCATTCCTTTCATCAGGGGATCGTATGTAAGAAAAAGAAGAAAAAGGGGAGGCATGGCTTGGAGTTAGAAAAAATATCTACCAATATTCCTTTATTTGTTCTTCTGAATCATGTTAGAAACAGATTGCAGCTGCCTTTGAAAGACTGATAACCTGATTTCAAAGTAATCACAAGACAGACTTTTAAACCATAAACAGTGCTCTCGCTCAGAAATCATGCAAATGTAATTCAAAGAACCCTGGAATGGAGAAGGACATTCAGGATTTTGAGTCCCTGGTCTAGAAGTTTTCAGCTGGCTGCCTTTGGGCAAGCTTATGATATCCAGTTTCTTCACTGGATATCCAGATTCCTCTTCTTTGATATCCAGTTTCTTCATCTTTCACTGTTGTAAAGACAAAATAAGGTAATATGCATGACAGGTATATGCAGATTATAAGCTCTATTCAAATGTGAATTGTTTTTGGCATGTCCTTTATAGAAGGGGAGAAAGCATTCAATGTAATGAGCTTTTAATTAATGAACTCTAAGCTTGATTGTACTGTGTTCTTGCCTTTGGTCATTACGTGTTTTTCTTTCCCTAAACAACTGGTAACTGTCATCTGAGAGGTTGAAGGGAAAAGAAAATTGCATTTTTTTTTCAACATGGCCCTTATAGTTAAGAGGTAAGACATAGCCTCCTTGTCATCTCACAGTGTACAGTGAGTCCATTTGAACTTGGTGCAATTGGATGGTGCTATTTAGTTGCTAAGTCCTGTCTGAGTCTTTTGTGACCTCATGGACTGTAGCCACCAGCTCCTCTGTCCATGGGATTTCTTCTGGTAAAAACAGTGATATGGGTTGCCATTTCCACATTCCAGGAGATCTTCCCAACGCAAGGATTAAACCCAAGTCTCCTGCATTAGCAGGCAAATTCTTTACCACTGAGTCATCAAGGAAATCATTGTGGAAGGTGTTACTAATTTTAATACATTGTTCTCTTTCTTAAATGAAACTGATAGGTGGCCTCAAGGCCTGCTTCTATGATGAAAACAAACAAACAAACAAAAAAAAAAGACGAAGGAAAGGGGACAGAAATGAAAGAAAGAGGAAAAGTGAAGAAATGAAAGAAAGAGGAAAAGTGAAGAGACAACGACTGTTAATCTATGAAACTAGTACTGGTAAAAGCATCATAAAATAAGGACAAAACGTTATTGCCTTTAACTACATCTGAGTGTTGTCTCAATGTCCAATAAATGTAAGCACAGTGACAAAATACAGAAAACAACAACAGGCAGGGACATCTGACGGACTCTGACTGAGGGGGAAGCAACTCTGAAACAGATGTTTCTTTTCCCCCTTTTGCACAAACATTTTACCGAAATTCTGCACACCAGATTTTACTAATGAATCTGGAAAAGGGAGTGACGGATGCTGCTGATGCTGATCATAGGAACCAGACACCAAGCCGTGGTCCATTTTTCCTGTCTCTGACAGCAGCATCTGGCTCCTCGGCAGGCTCTGTCAACCTTTGCTTTGACGTCTTAGGAGCTGCCTCAGGTCTGTTGGCTTCCTGGGATGCTGCCGCTGGGCTGAGGTTCACCACAATCAGTTTATTTATTTTTTTTGTTGTTGGTCATGCTGAGTCTTGAAGAAATTCTTCCTTCTGCCTAGGGAATGTATCATACACAAAGCCCACTCCACAATGTGCGTGTGTGTGTGTGTGTTTTCCCCTGTAATCTTAGATGTTCGTATAAGTGTTTTACTTTATAAGGTTAAATATCATCTTCAATATACTTTGAATTTTAGCCTAGAAGGAATGGCTGCATGGAACAGGGTCAAATACCTCTTAAAGCAAAGCAATAAATTATTTAGAGGATCATAGGGATATATCATGGGTACACTGATATAAAACGAAGCCAAGGAAGGTAAGAAGGAAAGAGAGGAAGTTACTAAATTGAGAGTCTCATTACTGGATTGCTTTGCTAAGAAAAATGAGAACAACCCCTAAAAGAATCAGATACGACAGACCAAAAATTTAAAATCCAATACAGAATAGAAATGAGAATACAGAAGGGACTGCTCTCCTCAATTTAAAAATGTATAAATTATAAATAAAATTAATATAATTTAGGAACCTCAGAATGATCCAAGTGGAAAGCTGTGTGTCACGAGTTAGCCTGTGAGATATTAGTAGCCATCATCTTGAGAAGCTTGTGTTTGTTGTGTATTTTGTATTATACATTTAAATTGTATAATCTGTGCAATGATCAGAGCCCTGCTGGGGTTTTTTTCTGGCAAGAAAAACAACAGAAGTTAAAGGGTAATAGGCTGTTAAAAATGTGAATATTCTCACTTCAAGGAACATTTTTGATTTTACCAAATGTGAAAATGTTTTTTAAAATGATCATTTTTGACTTTTAAATAGTAAAATGCATACATTTCATAAGACACTCAAACTCTATTGAAAATGTAAAAATGGAGTATCTCCCATTTTTTTTTCCTCATATAATTCTCTCTAAAGAGACATCCTCACTTAAAGGACTGGTCAATGCATACTTCAGTTCAGTTCAGTTCAGTCACTCAGTGGTGTCCGACTCTTTGTGACCCCCATCAATCGCAGCACGCCAGGCCTCCCTGTCCATCACCATCTCCCGGAGTTCACTCAGACTCACGTCCATCGAGTCCATGATGCCATCCAGCCATCTCATCCTCTGTCATCCCCTTCTTCTCCTGCCCCCAGTCCCTCCCAGCATCAGAGTCTTTGCCAATGAGTCAACTCTTCTCATGAGGTGGCCAAAATACTGGAGTTTCGGCTTTAGCATCATTCCTTCCAAAGAAATCCTAGGGCTGATCTCCTTCCGAATGGACTGGTTGGATCTCCTTGCTGTCCAAGGGACTCTCATGAGTCTTCTCCAACACCACAGCTCAAAAGCATGAATTCTTCTGTGCTCAGCCTTCTTCACAGTCCAACTCTCACATCCATACATGACCACAGGGAAAACCATAGCCTTGACTAGACGGACCTTTGTGGGCAAAATAATGTCTCTGCTTTTGAATATGCTATCTAGGTTGGTCATAACTTTTCTTCCAAGGAGTAAGCGTGTTTTAATTTCATGGCTGCAATCACCATCTGCAGTGATTTTGGAGCCCCCCCAAAATAAAGTCTGACACTGTTTCCACTGTTTCCCCATCTATTTCCCATGAAGTGATGGGACCGGATGCCATGATCTTCGTTTTCTGAATGCTGAACTTTTAGCCAACTTTTTCACTCTCCTCTTTCACTTTCATTAGATGTGCATTTAACAGAAAAATTTTTAAAAAAACAAACAGGATCATGATACATGTGTTTTGAGACCTAGTTTTATCTTTAATAATATATTCTGGAGATCTTTCAATGACAGTTCACAAAAACTTCATTATTTTTAATGGTTGTGTCACAGTCAATATTATAAAGATTTAAAATATATAATATACAATCTTCCTGTTTGATGGACACTTAGGTGGTTTCACTATTTCAAAATTATGAAACTATGTCACAATAAAAGCTCATATTTACACTATTGTTCACATGTGAGCATTTTTATTAATGATATGAAAATATCTATCAAGTTTAAGATGAAGTTTCTGAATTTAAGGAGGGACTCATTTATTTATTTTGAACTTTGTATTTTGTATTGGAATATAACCTATTAACAATATTGTGATAGTTTCAGGCAAATAGTGAAGAGACTCAGGCATACACATACGTGTGTCCACTCTCCCCCAAACTCCCTTCCCCTCTTGGTTGCCACATAACATTAAGCAAAGTTCCATGTGCTATACAGTAGATCTTTTTCATTATCCATTTTAAATATAGCACTGTGTACATGGCCATCTCGAACTCCCTAAGTATCCCTTTCACCTGGCAACTGTAAGTTCATTCCCTAAGTCTGTGAGTCTCTGTTTTGTAAGTTCGTTTGTATCATTTCTTTTTAGTTTCCACATATAAGGGAGGTCCTATGATAATTCAAGAAGAGACTCACTTAAAATTTTGTATATATCACCACCTTGGCTCATTCTTTGAACCAATTATATAGCCAACGTATAATCTTTGCTGATATCCATTACATCAATTGTAGAGGAGTATTCTTCTTTCCCAATATCATTTTTCAACTCTTTAAAATTTTTGCCTAATATCATTATGGTTTTATTATTTTCCTGACTCTCAATAAGAATATAAGTTTAGTGATTTTATTGTCATTGTGTTTTATTAATTGTGTATTGATTGATTAAATATTATAATAATATTTTATTGGAGTGCCTGCAATTTTCCCAGTTACGTGTTAGAATGCATATATTATGCACAGTGTGAAGTGAAAGTCATTCATAATCTCCAACTCTTTGTGACCCCATGGACTATACAGTCCATGGAATGCTCCAGGCCAGAATACTGGAGTGGGTAGCCTTTCCCTTCTCCAGGGGATCTTCCCAATCCAGGGATTGAATCCAGGTCTCCCACATTGTAGGTGGATTCTTTACCAGCTGAGCCACAAGGAAAGCCCCAGAATACTGGAGCGGGTAGCCTATCCTTTCTCCAGCAGATCTTCCCGACTCAGGAATCAAACTGGGGTCTCCTGAATTGCAGGCAGATTCCTTGCCAACTGAGCTATCAGAGAAGCCCATATTAATTTTTATTAAATATGATGCAAATTATTTTTTCAAACTGCAATTTGTATTTTAATGTTTTTAGATACATCATAATGAAATTTTAAACGTGGGTTTCCTGGTGGCTCAGATGATAAAGCATCTGCCTACCATGTGGGAGACCTGAGTTTGATCCCTGAGTCGGAAATATCCCCTGGAGAAGGAAATGGCACCCTACTCCAGTACTCTTGCCTGGAAAATCCCATGGATGGAGGATTCTGGTAGGCCCCACTTCATGGGGTGGCACAGAGTCAGACACGACTGAGCGATTTCACTTTAATGGTCAAATCTATTGGTTTATTCCTTCATGGCATTTGGTTTTGTTTCTTTTTAGGAAGAATTTCTATAATTCAATATCACCTAAACATCTATTAAATGTTTGTTAATAGTTTGATTTTAGTTATTTAAACTATTAGATATTTACTGCTGTGTATGTCATGGAGTGTAGTTCTAGCTCAATTTTCTTTCATTATAGCGAATTTTCTATTAACTATTCATTAAAAAGTGATTTTTTTTTGGTAAATTTATTTGTTTCAATTGGAGGCTAATTACTCTACAATATTGTAGTGGTTTTTGCCATGCTTTGACTTGAATCAGCCATGGGTGTACATGTGTTCCCATCCGGAACGCCCATCCTACCTCCCTCCCCATCCTGTCCCTCAGGGTCATCCCAGTGCACCAGGCCTGAGCACCCTGTCTCATGCATCAAACCTGGACTGGTGATCTGTTTCATATATGGTAATATACATGTTTCAATGCGATTCTCTCAAATCATCCCACCCTTGCCTTCTCCCGCAGAATCCAAAAGTCTGTTCTTTACATCTCTGTCTCTTTCACTGTCTCGCATATAGGGTCGTAGTTACCATCTTTCTAAATACCATACATATGCACTATTATACTATATTGATGTTTTTATTTCTGACTTACTTCACTCTGTATAATAGGCAGTTTCATCTACCTCATTAGAACTGATTCAAATGCATTCTTTTTAACAGTTGAGTAATACTCCATTGTGTATATGTACCACAGCTTTTTTATCCATTCATCTGCTGATGGGTTGCTTCCATGTCCTGGCCATTGTGAACAGTGCTGCGATGAACATTGGTGTACACGTGTCTCTTTCAATTCTGCTTTCCCCGGTGTGTACACCCAGCCAGTGGGATTGCTGGTTCATATGGCAGTTCTATTTCCAGTTTTTTAAGGAATCTCTACACTTAAACAGTGATTCCTAAAAGTTGAAATTCTCTCTGGTATTAAAGCAAATTTCTTTAAACAAGTTGACTGCTCTACTTCATTTTGTTTAATTTGTTGATTTTTGTATTGCTGTACTCCAAAATGATAAACATCATAATTTTTTAGACATACTTAGTTTATAATTGACTTGAATAAGATAGCAAATAATTATCCATTCCCTTGGTGTTTTCTTAAATTAAAAGAAGAAAAACAATTAACTTGTAAAATGTCCTATAAGCCTGGATATTCAAACAAATCATCCATTTTGAGAGAAGTGCCATTATTTCAGTCAAAAAGATAAAACTAGAAATGGTAGAATAGACACAGACAAAATAAAATCAGTATAACTTTCTTTTGTCATTAAGAAGGGATAATTTCTAGCGAGCCAAGGAAATAATGGATATATTTCCAGTCAGCCTGAGTAATTTGAATGTCAATCTGTTGACTTTCTGGAATTTTCTTTTGAAGCAGACATTGTTTTGTTTCCAATGCCATATTTCCATTTATGGGTCTTTCGTGTAAGATTTACAGAAGAACTGTGGAGTCAGACAACTATTGTCATTCCATCAGAGATGAAATTTCTCTTTGCCTGAGAAGAAACTACAGTGGATATTATTCATGTGTGTAAGTATGCCAGAGAGAGGCCCAAAATACGATCCCACTTATCACACCCCATTAATAGCAAAAAGGAAAAAACAAACCAGTTCAATGAATTGCCTTATATACCTTAGAGTACTCTGCTAGGAATAATATATATTTATTGAAATGATTGTGTTATATTAGTCAAAACTAAACAGGATTAGTCCTGTTAGGGAATTTTCATTCATGTTTTCCATTCAATGATGCATTCTTTTGAAATATACGAAATAAATATGAGTGATAATGCAATCAAGTAGTTATCAGGATTTACAGACAAATGAGTGAATTTGCATGGAGAAGAAAAAGCTAAAGAGGTCCCTATTGAATGAATGGGTTCAATCCCTGACTTGGGGAAAATCCCAGAGAAGGAAATGGAAACCCATATCCAGTATTCTCACCTGGAAAATCCCACAGACAGAGGAGCCTTGCGGGCTATAGTCCATGGGGTCTTAAAGAGTCAGACACAAC
This sequence comes from Ovis aries, assembly GCF_016772045.2. Lineage (NCBI taxonomy): Eukaryota > Metazoa > Chordata > Mammalia > Artiodactyla > Bovidae > Ovis > Ovis aries. Next base: position 95,835,303 of record NC_056060.1, read on the forward strand.
TTAGAAATTAAACACCAAGATCAGAATTGAATGTTGCAGTATTAATATATTTCTTGGCATTTGGGAGGGGCTTGGTATAGTTAAAATTTCAATATAAACTACTCAAAAGCCCAAGAGAAATCTGGAAAAATGCCCAGGCATTTGTGTATGTGTGTCCATGCTCAGGTGTGTAGGACTCTTTGCGACCCCATGGACTTTAGCCCACCTTCCAGGCTCCTCTGTCCATGGAATTTTCCAGGTAAGAATCCTAGAGCAGAGTTTCGTTTCCTTCTCCAGGAGATCTTCCTGACTAAAGGATCAAATCCCTCTCTCCTTGCGTCTCCTGCTTTGGCAGGTGATTCCTTACCACTGTGTCACCTGGGAAACCCCCTAGGTACTAAAGCCATTAAAGAAAAAAAAAGATAATGAGAGTATGGGTACTCTAAACTAATAATCTGATCAGAGAGCAGAGCGTGTGTTAAACCCAGAAATAGAACTGTATGTATTTTTGAAGTACACTTTGAGCACTTCAACTGTTGCTGTGAAAAAGTCACGTCGAACATAGTGGCTTAAGCAACACATATGTATTATCTTACAATTTCAGGTGTCAGAGTGCAGAATGAGTCTCAATGGACTAGGCTCTTGATGTTGACAGAGTCGCATTCTTTCCGGTAGGCCCAGTGAAGAATCCCTTTGTTTTCCTTTTCCAGCTGCTAAGCTTCTTTGACTCATGGCCCTTTCCTCCATCGCCAAAGTCAACAAGTGCATGTCTCCGGACTATATGCCTCACACTCCTCCTGGCCTTCTGCTTCCTTCATCACAGCTCCTCTGATTTCGACTCTTCTGCTTTCTTCTTTCACCTCTAGCGAATCTGGTGATTACATCTGGTACATGCCAGAATAATCTCATCCCTATCTCAAGAGACTTAGTTTGCATCCACAAAGTCCCTTTACCCGTGTAAACGATCATAGTTTCTGGTCCCAAGAATTAAGATTTGGGCACCTCTGGGGAGCGATTACCCTGCCAGCCAGACCAGTCTACCTTCTGTTTATACCAGCCAAAGCTGCTGCTGCTGCTGAGCCGCTTCAGTCGTGTCCGACTCTGTGCGACCCCATGGACGGCAGCCCACCAGGCTCCTCTGACCCTGGGATTCTCCAGCCAAGAATACTGGAGTGGGTTGCCATTTCCTTCTCCAATGCATGAAAGTGGAAAGTGAAAAGTGAAAGTAAAGTCGCTCAGTCGTGCCCGACTCTTAGCAACCCCATGGACTGCAGCCTACCAGGCTCCTCTGTCCATGGGATTTTCCAGGCAAGAGTACTGGAGTGGGTTGCCATTGCTAGCTTCAGTTAATTGCAAAAAAATAAATAAATAAATAAATAATAACTGAAACCCCAGGGTTTCTAAATGTGTGCTCAGTGTACCCAGAGACCACCTTAGACCTACTCAGTAGGACTGTTTGAGAGTGGATTGGCTTGACACACACATATATATACATATATACATATATATATATATATATATATAATTTTATATATATACACTATATATAAAATAGATGACTAATGAAAATCTACTGTATAGGAAAACTGTACTCAATGCTCTATGGTGACCTAAACGGGAAGGAAATCAAAAAAAAAGTGGATATTTATATATGTACCGCTGATACACTTTGTGGTCCAATAGAAACTAACAAAGCACTGTAAAGCAACTATACTCCAATAAAAGTTAATCTTAAAACAAATGAAACTGTAGGACAAAAGACAAGATTTTTTTTAAAAAAATGAAATAAAGTGAACCAGTGAATCTGCATTTATTGCCAGCTCATTTTACTGCCCAGTAAATACCTGAATCCATGATTTTAATGTTATGTTTATATAAGAATAGATTTTATGGCCTCTTCCTTTTCAAGGATGTGAGTATAATTCATACTCCCTGTTTAAAATAGGGAGGTTTAGGAGCCAGTGTAGTTTAATGAAGAAAACCTGGGCTTTCGAACCAGAATTGAATTTTCAGGTTTCACACTTTTTAGCCAAAATCCTTCTCAGATATATCCATTCTTGCAAGTTGACCAAATCCTTTTTCCTCTAAAAATAGGTTTCCCATCTTTAGTATAGAGCAATATCATCTATATCAATAGACTCATAAAATGGTAAAATGAGCTATTTATATAACAAATCATAGTGCTTAGAATGTGGTAGGTATAAAAAAAGTAATTCTTTCTGAAATGTAGTTCAGTTCAGTCCAGTTCAGTCGCTCAGTCGTGTCCGACTCTTTGTGACCCCATGAATCGCAGCACGCCAGGCCTCCCTGTCCATCACCAACTCCCAGAGTTCACTCAAACTCACGTCCACCGAGTCAGTGATGCCATCCAGCCATCTCATCCTCTGTCGTCCCCTTCTCCTTCTGCCCCCAATCCCTCCCAGCATCAGAGTCTTTTCCAATGAAGTACCATGCTTATATATCTGTAAAAAATTCCCCACTCAGTATGCTCGTAATTCTTTCACCTTTCCCAGAATTTTGCAGTTCCTGATTTACTTTAGTCAGCATGGAGCGGTCAGGATTATTTCAACCCCTCCCTCCTGTCCAGATGCCCTTTCCCCCCACACTTTCACTTCAGCAACCTCAGAATATGGTCTCTGCGGCCTGTGGACTTTTGTTCAGTGTTTTTGATTAAGAGGTTGTGGCATGTTAATCTTCGCAACACATTTCTCTGTGAGCTTTTGCAGTCAGCCCTTCTTTCATCTGGACCCCCATTCACCTTCAAAGGCACCATTCAGGGCCAAATCTGAGGTAGGTGTAAGGCCTGGAATTAATCACATTTGGAGGTTCCTTCCTACCTGGTTGAAATAAGAGGTGATAAGACCAAAATGGAAGGGTCCCTGGGCTTGAAAAGCTAGTGATACCCCAGATATCTGGCTTCTGTGCTGTTAAAATTTGAGATGATTGTATGTATTCATTGTTGGGTTCATTTAGTTTCAGAACTCTGTAATTGTCAAATATTTTACTAATAACTACTTAGTATTTTACACTTTCTAGTGGCATTTCTAGAGAGCTGTCAGTAAATTTAATATTTTTCCTCCAAAAATTGTGTCCTAAAAAATCCTAAATTATTATCACCACTAAAAAACTGATATACACATTTATCACTGGCATCAAATGAGCTTATTTTAAAGAGTGACTGGACTATAGCAGCATTGCAAAAGATACTCAGCCACAGTGTAATCATATAACCGGAAAAATAAGTAAAACATCTGGTCAACCAGCTGTATTTTGCTACACATAAACCATGGAATTGAATTGATTAATTTTTATGAATGATTTGCTCTCCCTCTGCTTAAAAATATTGATCATACCTCCATTTGTTTAGGAAAATAGATTTCTACTTTCTTAAGAACATATTAAGGTATAGAACTTAGCATACATGTCTAAGTTCTAGAACTGGAATGACATCCTCACAGGTGGACAGCTCCAGGGTTAAGTTGAGAATTTTTAGGTCAGATATAAATTACAGAATATCAGATATACCACCAAAATCCACTCACTAAAGTCACTTAATAATTTGTTTGCACAATGCACAACCAAAGTCAAATCTTTGTTCCTCTACAAACAAGTAATCTAAACACACTTAAAAAAAAAAATCAGTGTACTCTCATTCCCTTCAACTGTGACAGTTGAAATTAATAGATGCTGTTTTGATCAGCCTTTGTAGAACTATCCATTTTACATTCTCTTGTTAACTGTCTCTATTTTCATTATTATATATGGCTGAGGGCTTCCCTGGTGTTTCAGTGGTAAGAATCCACCTGCCAATGCCGGAGACCTGGGTTCCATCCTTGGGTAGGTAAGATCCCCTGGAGAAGGAAATGGCAATTCACCCCAGTATTCTTGCCTGGGAAATCCCATGGGCAGAGGAGACTGGGGGGCTACAGCCACTGGGGTCACAAAGAGTCAGACACGACTAAGCAGCAAGCATCAGTTCAGTTCCGTCGCTCAGTCGTGTGCGACTTTTTGCAACCCCATGGGCTGCTGCACGTTAGGCCTCCCTGTCCACCACCAACTCCCAGAGTTTACCCAAACTCATGTCCATTGAATCGGTGATGCCATCCAACCATCTCATCCTCTGTCGTCCCCTTCTCCTCCTGCCTTCAATCATTCCCAGCATCAGGGTCTTCACATCAGGTGGCCAAAGTACTGGAATTTCAGCTTCAGCATCAGTCCTTCCAATGAACACCCAGGACTGATCTCCTTTAGGATGGACTGATTGGATCTCCTTGCAGTCCAAGGGACTCTCAAGAGTCTTCTCCAACACCACAGTTCAAAAGCATCAATTCTTTGGCATTCAGCTTTCTTCACAGTCCAACTCTCACATCCATCCATACATGACCACTGGAAAAACCATAGCCTTGACTAGACGGACCTTAGTTGGCAAAGTAATTTCTCTGCATTTCAATATGCTATCTAGGTTGGTCATAACTTTCCTTCCAAGGAGCAGTCGTCTTTTAATTGCATGGTTACAATCACCATCCGCAGTGACTTTGGAGCCCAGAAAAATAAAGTCTGACACTGTTTCCACTGTTTCCCCATCTGTTTGCCATGAAGTGATGGGACCAGATGCCATGATCTTCGTTTTCTGAATGTTGAGCTTTAAGCCAATTTTTTTCACTCTCCCCTTTCACTTTCATGAAGAAGCTCTTTAGTTCTTCTTCACTTTCTGCCATAAGGGTGGTGTCATCTGCATATCTGAGGTTGTTGATATTTCTCCCAGCAATCTTGATTTCACCTCTTGCTTCTTCCAGCCCAGCATTGCTCATGATGTACTCTCATATAAGTTAAATAAGGAGGGTGACAATATACAGCCTTGACATACTCCTTTTCCTATTTGGAAACAATCTGTTGTTCCATGTCCAGTTCTATCTGTTTGTTTCCTGACCTGTATACAGATTTCTCAAGAGGCAGGTCAGGTGGTCTGGTGTTCCCATCTCTTTCAGAATTTTCCACAGTTTATTGTGATCCACACAGTCAAATGCTTTTGCATAGTCAATAAAGCAGAAATAGATGATTTTCTGGAACTCTCCCGCTTTTTTGATGATCCAGCAGATGTTGGCAATTTAATCTCTGGTTCCTTTGCTTTTTCTAAAACCAGCTTGAACATCAGGAAGTTCACAGTTCACATATTGTTGAAGCCTGGCTTGAAGAATTTTGAGCATTACTTTATTAGCCTGTGAGATGAGTGCAATTGTGTGGTAGTTTGAGCATCCTTTGGCATTACCTTCTTTGGGATTGGAATGAAAACTGACCTTTTCTAGTCCTGTGGCCACTGCTGAGCTTTCCAAATTTTCTGACATATTGAGTGCAGCACTTTCACAGCATCATTTTCCAGGATTTGAAATAGCTCAACTGGAATTTCATTGCCTCCTCTAGCTTTGTTCGTAGTGATGCTTCCTAAGGCCCACCTGACTTCACATTCCAGGATGTCTGGCTCTAGGTGAGTGGGAGTGATCATACCTTAGTGATGATCTGGATTATGAAGATCTTTTATGTATAGTTCTTCTGTGTATTCTTGCCACCTCTTCTTATTATCTTCTGCTTCTGTTAGGCCCCTACCATTTCTGTCATTTATTGAGTCCATCTTTGCATGAAATGTTCCTTTGGTATCTCTAATTTTCTTGAAGAGATCTCTAGTCTTTCCCATTCTGTTGTTTTCCTCTGTTTCTTTGCATTGATCACCAAGGAAGGCTTTCTTATCTCTCCTTGCTATTCTTTGGAACTCTGATTTCAAATGGGTATATCTTTCCTTTTCTTCTTTGCTTTTCACTTATCTTCTTTTCACATGTATTTGTAAGGCCTCACCAGACAGCCGTTTTGCTTTTTTGCATTTCTTTTTCTTGGGAATGGTCTTACTCCCTGTCTCCTGTACAATGTCACAAACCTCCATCTGTAGTTCATCAGGCACTCTGTCTATCAGATCTAGTCCCTTAAATCTATTTCTCACTTCCACTGTATAATCATTAGGGATTTGATTTATTTCATATCTGAATGGTCTAGTGGTTTTCCCTACTTTCTTCAATTTAAGTATGAATTTGGCAATAAGCAGCTCATGATCTGAGCCACAGTCAGCTCTCAGTTTTGTTTTTGCTAACTGTATAGAGCTTCTCCATCTTTGGCTCCAAAGGATATAATCAGTCTGATTTCGGTGTTGACTGTCTGGTGATGTCCATGTGTAGAGTCTTCTCTTGTGTTGTTGGAAGTGGGTGTTTGCTATGAACAGTGCGTTCTCTTCGCATAATTAGAGAAGAGTTAACATCCCTCTTTTGTTTAATGTGACACCATCCAGGTCTGTAAAGTGTTAGTTGCTGAGTATTGTCTGACCTGTGACACTATGGACTGTAGCCCCCTTAGGCTCCTCTGTCCATGGAATTCTCCTGGCAATATTGGAGTGGGTAGATATTTCTTTCTCCAGGGAATCTTCCTGACCCAGGGGTTGAACCATAGTCTCCTACATTGCAGGCACATTCTTTACTGTCTGAGCTACCAGGGAAACCCACTAAAGTCTGTAGTGTCTTGCAATTTGCGATTTTCCTCAAACATGAATTTTAATCCTGAGCTGCAGGCAAAGGTGGGAAGGATCCTTTTCCTAGTGAATATGAGCAGAGGTTTGATATGAACATTGTCCATTAGCAAAAAGGAGGTGTAAAGAAGAGAGAAAGGGCTCTGAGAAAATCTTCCACTTTATATTTTGCTGAAGTGAAGCAGGCAGAAATAAAGTAAGTATGTGTGTGTGTGTGTGTGTGTGTGTGTGAGAGAGAGAGAGAGAGAGAGAGAGAGAGAGAGAGAGAGAGAGAGAGAGAGAAAGAGAGAAAGAGAGAGAAGAGGAGGAGGAGGACGACGAACGAGACAGTATGTGTGTATTTGGCATATTCTTTTCCCTAAAGCTGGGAGAAAAGTACTCTGTTGTGACCATCATATTGGAGAGGTGACAAAGTAGAGTTGGGAGGGGACCACCAGCCAAGAAACAGCTGGTTTTCTGGTTTGGTGTGAAAATAGCAGATATTTCTGGCTATATTTGACTGGTGAGGTGACCTGCAGAGTACCAGTCCTCGAGGGAGGGCGGGTCAAGCAAGAGGGAGATCTGATAAGAGTATCAAGGAGAAGACATCTGTATCTCATATATTTCGTGTGTACATTTGAAGTCATATTTTAGTAAATAGTTCATTGACAAATGCAGGATAAAGTTGGCATTCACAGATCTAAAAGTTTACATAGAAGCCAAAGGTCTGCTCAGTTAGATTGCCTGCCTACCTCTCAGTCTTTGACAGGTAAGGACACAAGCCCGTCAGATAGATTTCTCAGTTTGATTAAAATATGATCTATCATTCCTATGAATTTGCAAAATATACACAGATCCATACATTTACACGGTTTTCTCTGCCACGAGCTCGTTTTTAGGAGACAGAGAAAAATTTGTCAACACTTTTTGAATGAAAGAAGAAATAAATATTTCATTATTCTTAACATGATGGTGAAAAATGAGAAGGAAAAAGTGAAATGTGAAAATACAGTGTAGCTGGAGTTGGGAAAGGAAAAGATGCACATGTTGAAAAAAGATAGTAGTGTCTCAATATTTGAGATCAAAGTGCTGCATACTGTATTTACAAGTGTATTTTTAAGTCAGCTGCCTTAGGGTTTGCAGCAAATAACTGGGGTTTTTGTTATTTGTTGAGCAAATTACTGGGAGCTAAAAAGTAAGAGGCATACAAAATCATCTTACAGCTGACTTGTTCTGCAAAGTTCAGGCATGTAAAGGGTGACGGCCATGCCTGGCAAGAAATAAGAGAAATTCAGCAGGTTTAAAAAAAAAAAAAAGACTGCCACCCACTGCTCCCTATTGAGCAAGTATTACGATATTGGCAGTGGCACCTGGGTTTTATTCAGTGTTGGGGGAGAGAAAACTGGATCTTGGCAAATCAATGCAACAGTAATGCCGAAAATGTAAACACATATATGGATACACGCACGTGCACATACGTACATATTGTATATAATTTTTTTCATTTGTTTCTCTCCAGGCAAATTAGAGTGTGGACTTCCCAGCTAATTACCCTTATCCTGATTCACAGAGAGCTGACTGCCTTTGCAACAACTTACAGGTGACTTTGTTCCCCCTGCCAGTTCTGTTCTGTGTTAAAACCTAAAAGGCAGATCACCCATTTGTATCAAATTATGCATGACAGTTTGGGGAGTGGGTTATGGACTTCTATGAAAAGCATACGCACACACATACACACAAAGAAAAAGAAAAGCTGTTGTGTTTTATTACCAACATTACTTTTAGTTTTGGAGGCAGGGTCTTTTGTACATTTTAAAGATAATTTCTAGCAAACCTGTTTTACCTCATTGTGAAGAACTTGGAGAAATTTACCTCACAAAGCTTTAAAAGGATTGTAAAAAGTATACCTTCGAACTATTCCATCTGTTCTCCAAATTTAGAGGAGCAAAGCAAAAGACAAAACAAAACAATAACAAAACGAGAAGAAAGACAAATAAAATAGTTTTCAGTACGGGAAACAATTGTAGTTACTGTGCAAGTGATGGAAATATTTTCTATCATTCTGTTCAGTTTAGTTGCTCAGTCGTGTCCAACTCTTTCCAACGCCATGAACCACAGCACACAAGGCTTCCCTGTCCATTACTGACTCCCGGAGTTTACCCAAACTCATGTGCATTGTGTTGGTGATGCCATCCAACTATTTCATCCTCTGTCATTTCCTTCTCCTGCCCTCAATCTTTCCCAGCATCAGGGTCTTTTCCAATGAGTCAGCTCTTTGCATCAGGTGGCCAAAGTATTGGAGTTTCAGCTTCAACAGCAGTCCTTCCAATGAACACCCAGGACTGATCTCTTTTAGGATGGACTGGTTGGATCTCCTTGCAGTCCAAGGGACTCTCAAGAGTCTTCTCCAACATCACAGTTCAAAAGCATCAATACTTTGGTGCCCAGCTTTCTTTATAGTCCAATCTCACATCCATACATGACCACTGGAAAACCATAGCCTTGACTAGATGGACCTTTGTTTGCAAAGTAATGTCTCTGCTTTTTAATATGCTGTCTAGATTGGTCATAACTTTCCTTCCAAGGAGTAAGCTTGTTTTAATTTCATGGCTGCAATCACTGTCTGCAATGATTTTGGAGCCCTAAAAATAAAGTCAGCCACTGTTTCCACTGTTTACCCATATATTTGCCATGAAGTGAGCAGTTGATTTTGAATGCCACAGGGGGTTATAGATGTATGTGATTAACTAGCGCTGTCTGGATCTTCTCCTTCCAAAAAAAAAAAAAAAACACCTATTTTTGTGTTTCTTTTTATTATTGTTTTGTTTTGTCTTTTACTTTGCTCCTCTAACTTTGGAGAACAGATGGAATAGGTGGAAGGTATACCTTTTACAATTCTTTTAAAGCTTTGTGACTTGGATGTATTCACTTGGACTTTGACCAGGTTGGAACTAGAGCACCGTCTCAGCTCTGAATATTAAACTTAAGTTTCTCTCAGAGCCAACGTTTTGTTTCTGCACAAAATATGTAGAAAGCGTATGTGTAATGAGCATGAACAAAAGAGCAGAGCTTCGTTGCATAATCTTAAAACTGTAGTTTTTATTCAGCATTTTGATCTGTCACAAAAATGGCTGGTTCATAAGGGTCAAGAAGGACTCCTTGTACTTTGGCCAAAATCAGCCACAGGGACTTTTCTGGCCCTAGGACATTCCCACCGTTGACAGCCTTTTTGGTCACCTGGTAAATGTAACAAAGCGGCTCTCCCGCATGTGGCATTTGTTGGCTTCAAAATCAGGAGGCCGTTTTATGTCAGTAAGAGGTACAAGAGGCAGCCATGGGTTCTTTACCTTTCAGGTCATGTCCTCACACAGCCCAGAGCACTTGATTCCCAGAAAATTCAGGCACAAGCCAGCTTCTCTATTTTCACAGATTTTATCTTCTCCCTCTTTAATGTGTCTAAGACATCTGCTTCTTCTTGCTCTCCGAATCCAATTAACATTGATCCTTTCAATGATAGAACTGCCTCCAGGTCTATGGACTATGAAATGGTCAGTTTCTCTCCCAGCTAAACTGTGTCTCAGAGCAAGAGGGCTGAAATAATCCTGAGGCAAAACAAGGAGCGTGTGTGTCCCTTTGATATGATAGCAAAGTGGATGTAGAAAAAAGAGCACTCTCCAGATCAATAAGCACATGCCAGCTATCAAGGTTTTGCTCATTTGCAGCATCAGCTGCAGTTGAAGTCTTTCTCTGGTTGCGCTCATTGATGGTTCTCTGCTGGTCCCCAAAACCTATCTCCTGCACCAGCTGAGCTGAGAAGCTAGAACGGATGTGACTAGAATTGTTCCCTTTGCCAGTTTCATTTCACATCTTTGATAGTGGTGGGAATGCCTGTGATTCCCTAAAAACACAGCTAGTCTTACTTATGTCAGCATGTAAAGGAAGTGCTGAAGACGTCTCTATGACCTTTTCTATGAAAATAGCCTGTGGTCCAGGGAGCTAAAGTAGGAGCATGGCAGTTGCTATGGACATATTTTAACTATTAACTCAAGATCCGGCAAAGAAAGCAAGTGTTATTTTTGGAGTCCAATAGGATCTATCGTCGGAGAAGGCAATGGCACCCCACTCCAGTACTCTTGCCTGGAAAATCCCATGGACAGAGGAACCTGGTGGGCTGCAGTCCATGGGGTCGCTAAGAGTTGGCCACTACTGAGTAACTTCACTTTTGCTTTTCACTTTCATGCATTGGAGAAGGAAATGGAAACCCACTCCAGAATTCTTGCCTGCAGCAGGATCTATCGTGATATAAACAAATAATGCAATGCCGTCTATTGCTGCTGCGGCTGCTGCGGCTGCTGATGCTGCTAAGTCGCTTCAGTCATGTCCGACTCTGTGCAACCCCTATAGATGGCTGCCCACTAGGCTACCCCATCCCTGGGATTCTCCAGGCAAGAACACTGGAGTGGGATGCCATTTCCCTCTCCAATGCATGAAAGTGAAAAGTGAAAGTGAAGTCGCTCAGTCCTGTCCTACTGTTCGCAATCCCATGGACTGCAGTCTACTAGGCTCCTCCATCCATGGGATGTTCCAGGCAAGAGTACTAGAGTGGGGTGCCATTGCCTTCTCTGATGCTGCCTATTACTCCACTCTATAAGCTGTATCTCTGGATCACAGTGGCTTTCTACATACCCAGGATTTAAGAGAAGCTAGTAGCCACAGGCAGATAAAATTCCACTGTTTTCTGAGTATTTCCCTATCTCCTTCCAAGGCTATGGTTTTTCCAGTAGTTATGGATGGATGTGAGAGTTGGACTATAAAGAAAGTGGAGTGCCAAAGAATCGATGCTTTTGAACTGTGGTGTTGGAGAAGACTTGAGAATCCCTTGGACTGCAAGGAGATCCAACCAGTCCATCCTAAAGGAGATCAGTCCTGGGTGTTCATTGGAAGGACTGATGCTGAAGTGAAACTCCAATACTTTGGCCAACTGATGTGAAGATCTGACTCATTTGAAAAGACCTTGATGCTGTGAAAGATTGATGCTGGGGTGGGAGGGGGGAAGGGACGACAGAGGATGAGATGGTTGGATGGCATCACTGACTCAACGGACATGAGTCTGGGTAAACTCTGGGAGTTGGTGATGGACAGGGAGGCCTGGCATGCTGCAGTCCATTGGGTCACAAAGATTTAGACACAACTGACCAACTGAACTGAACTGAACTTTCTTACAGAAGAAAATTTACAGAACCAGCACTATTTGCAAATATAACAATTGTCTCCTCAAAATTATCAGCCTTTTTCTTCATTTAAGAGGCTGTAGGCCCATGAAATAATTTAAGACTAGAAACTGGATGAGGTGTTCCGAGTCCCTACAAAAAGGATGCCCACCTGTGCCATACAGCCTCCTTAATCAGTCAGGGAGACAAACTCCTGCATGTGACCAGCCTCCACGTGCCCCACCATTCAGATTACTATGGTGGCCTGCTCTCTTCCATGGGCCCCATTTTCAACTTCCCTCCGACATTTATGCTGCTCTATGGCCTCTGCACCTTTACTATCTTTTGCTTCCCATTCTGTCGGGGAGACCACTTTAACTGCTGCCTTTCCACCAATTACTAAAATAATTTTCTGAAATACCTTCCCTCCACTCACCAGTGTGTTTCAATGGGCCTCGATGTGGAGGGTAACTTCTCGGTCCTTTGTGGGACTGTAGTTTGATTGAGTGAATGAAGGAACAAGAAGCTTTCGTATAATTATTTGAATATCTATAGCCTTTTAAATTATTTTCATTTTATTTATGGGGGTATAATTGCTTTGCAGTCTTGTGCTAGTTTCATCTGTACGGGGAAATTGATCAGCCATGTGCATACATATGTCCTCTCCCTCAGGTCTTGCCTCCCATCTAGGTCACCGCAGATCATCAAGTTTCCTGCACTGTACAGTAGGCTCTCATTATTGATCTGTTCTATGAATAGCAGTGTAAAAGTGTCATGCCCACTCTCCCAATTCATCCCTCTCCTTCTCCCACTTGGTGTCCATCCGTGTGTTCTCTATGCCTGTGTGTCTATTTCTGATTTGCAAATAGTTTCATCTGTACCATTTTTCTTTGGCTAGATTCCACATATACACATTCATATAAAATAGTTGTTTTTCTCTTTCTGACTTACTTCACTCTGTGTGATAGTCCCTAGGTCCATCAACATCTCTACAAATGACCCAACTTTACTCCTTTTAATGGCTCTGTAATTTTCCTTTGTCTATATGTAGCACATCTTTTTTTTTTACACATTTACCCCGAGAAACCATAATTCAAAAGGACAAATGCAGCCCAGTGTCCACTGCAGCACTATTTGCAACAGCCAGGATGTGGAAAAAATTCCAAAGCCTCTTATTGATTGCTTCCACTCTAATCTTTGTTGGTGTTCAGTCACTCAGTCACGTCTGCTTCTTTGCGATCCCGTGGACTACAGTACTCCAGGCTTCCCTGTCCTTCATCATCTCCCCAAGCTTGCTCAAACTCATGCTCGTTGAGTCAGTAAATGCCATCTGACCATCTCATCCTCTGTCATCCCCTTCTCCTCCTACTTTAATCTTTTGCAGTATCAAGGTCTTTTCCAATGAGTCAGTTCTTTGCATCAGGTGGCCAAAGTATTAGAGCTTCAGCTTCAACATCAGTCCTTCCAGTGTATATTCAGGATTGATTTGCTTTGGGATGGACTGGTTTGATATCCTTGCCGTACATGGGACTCTCAAGTCTTCTCTAACACCACAGTTCAAAAGCATTGATTCTTCAGCATTCAGCCTTCTTCATGGTCCAGCTCTCACATCCATACATGACTATTGGAAAAACATAGCTTTGCCTAGAGAGACCTTTGTTGGCAAATCAATGTCTCTGCCTTTTAATGTGCTATCTAGGTTGGTCATAGCTTTTCTTCCAAGGGGCAAGCATCTTTTAGCTTCATGGCTGCACTCACCATTTGTAGTGATTTCGGAGCCCAAGAAAAGAAACTCTGTCATTGTTTCCATTGTTTCCCTATCTATTTGCCATGAAGTGATGGGACCGGATGCCATGATCTTAGTTTTGTGAATGTTGAGTTTTAAGCCAGCCTTTTCACTCTCCTCTTTCATCTTCATCAAGAGACTCTATGGTTCCTCTCTGCTTTCTTCCATCAGGGTGGTGTCATCTGCATGTCTGAGGTCATTGATGTTTCTCCCAAATGGTTTTTCTCAACTCAGGGATGTCTGGAGGCAGCATGCAGTCCTAGTTTAGCTGTTAATCCAACACATGGAATCCAGAATTGGGGTAAGTTAGATGGTATTCCTAGAACCAGCTTAATCCAAGAATTAGATCCTTATTCCTTTTGCTGTGTTCTCAGTAGAATTTTGTAAACAAAATTAGCAAATTTCTCTTTTTGTTACAGAAAGCTTTCTTCCAAGATAAACTTGGAGCTGATTCTAGTTATAGATATGGAGACCAGAAGAAGTTGGAGTGAAGTGAAGGACTCATGAAGAAAATTCTGTCCTTGACATAGGGTCACTCCCTCCACCGAGGAAGCCGTAAGCTTCTTCAAGATACGCAGAGGCTCTTTGGATGGCCAGGGCAGTTTGGCGGCGATTTGACGCTGCCGTATTCCAAATCCAGGGCACCGAACCCCAAAGCTCGGTCTCAGTTCCAGGATCCCACTCTTTTCTGGTCAGCGTCTTGGCTTTCACAGAAAGTATTAGGCGGGGCTGTGAATTGCACTAATTTATACTACAATGATGCTTAGGCTTAGACTTTGGATTTAGAGTTTCCTATTTTAGTTTTGCAGCTGCTACACATTAGAGTTTCTTTATCATAGTCCTGGAAAAGTCTCAAGCTTTAGTTGTTATTCTACCAAGTATTCAAAGATTCTCCCTTTACAGCTCTGCAGACCTATTCACAGAGGCCACTCCACGTTAGTCCCCAGAGTCTCATGTCCTTCTTTTCTTCCTGTAGCCAGGGCCTCTCACTTTCTTCAAAGCCAGTGCTCCATCAGCACTTAATTTCAGGCTAAAATCGGTGAGAACTTGACTTTCTGTCCCACATAATATCCCCTCCCTGAATATTAAATGAATTTTCACTTAGCCAGATAACCGATATCAGGTTATTTGATTTCCCAGAAGGCTTCTTGCCTGCAACCCACACCCTGTGCCAATTGATATACCAGTCAGGGTTCTGTAATGCTGAAATCAGAAACAGACCTGTGCTAATTTCAACAGGAAAGGGCTCTTAAGGAAATAACTGAGGTAGGTCACAGGATCCCTTGGAAGAACAAACCTCAGATACTGGAAAAGAAACCAGAAGAGCTGGCTGTAGAGTGACCAATTCATGCTGGTTTGCCTGAGACATTCCGAATTTTCACGCTGAAAGTCTCATGCATGGGAAATCCCTTAGCCCTTGGCAAACTGTGATGGGTGGTACCCTAGGAGGATGGCTGCAGTAAGAGCCAGTCCATGCTGCGGGAAAGCCTAGTTGCATTGCCGCTGTCACCTTCGTTGGATTTTGCAAACTGTCACTAATCCCACTGTGGCAGCTTTCTTGAAATTGCCCTGCTACCTGAATTTTAAATAGTCCTACTAAAGTTTATATGACCATCTTGTGTACCTTGAATCTCCTGTATTAGCATGTGAATTCTTTACCATTGTGCCACTGGGGAAGCTCCTTAGGAGGCTTAGCGTAAGAAAGAAGTGAAGGAGAGAGAATAGAGATTTGTTCATTCAGTTCAGTTCAGTCGCTCAGTCGTGTCCAACTCTTTGTGACTCCATGGACTGCAGCATGCCAGGCCTCCCTGTCCATCACCAACTCCTGGAGTTTTCTCAAACTCATGTCCATTGAGTCCGTGATGCCATCCAACCATTTCATCCTCTGTTGTCTCCTGCTCCTCCCACCTTCAATCTTTCCCAGCATCAGGGTCTTTTCCAGTGAGTTCATTGGGCATTTTCAATTCTTAAGATCAGAGTGAAGTACATAGATCCATTTTCTTTTCTTGAGTTTATATTTTCATACTTTAGTTTCAATCAGATTTTCATATGGAGGCATCTTGGAGAGCTTTAATTAAAGACTTCTTTTCCTCAGTTTTCCATTTTATCAACATCCTTATTTTATATATAAGATTCAAAGAAGTCTGTGTTTTCTAAAAGCAAAAGTGAAAGTGAAGTCGTTCAGTCATGTCCGACTCTTTGCGACCCCATCTACTGTAGGCTATCAGGCTCTTCAGTCCATGGAATTTTCCAGGCAAGAGTACTGGAGTGGGTTACCATTTAGAGTCACTTACTTTAAGCATTGTTCTGTATTCCTGCTCTCCTGATATATACACTTTGTATAAATGGGTAGGAATGGCAGGAGGACTTCAGAAGGTTAGAATGGGTTCAGGGTAAGAACAAGCAAGAAAAACAAGAGCCCCAGTCCTTCAAGCACAAGGAACAAGGTTCTGCCAATAATAAGTGCTTAGTAAGGGCCTGTGTTTATTTCTGCTTTATTGACTATGCCAAAGTCTTTGACTGTGTGGATCACAATAAACTGTGGAAAATTCTGAAAGAGATGGGAATACCAGACCACCTAACCTGCCTCTTGAGAAACCTATATGCAGGTCAGGAAGCAACAGTTAGAACTGGACATGGAATAACAGACTGGGTCCAAATAGGAAAAGGAGTACGTCAAGGTTACATATTGTCACCCTGCTTATTTAACTTGACTGGAAGAAACACAAGCTGGAATCAAGATTGCTGGGGGAATTATCAATAACCTCAGATATGCAGATGACACCACCCTTATGGCAGAAAGTGAAGAGGAACTAAAAATCCTCTTGATGAAAGTGAAAGAGGAGAGTGAAAAAGTTGGCTTAAAGCTCAACATTCAGAAAATGAAGATCATGGCATCTGGGCCCATCACTTCATGGGAAATAGATGGGGAAACAATGGAAACAGTGTCAGACTTCATTTTTTTGGGCTCCAAAATCACTGCAGATGGTGACTGCAGCCATGAAATTAAAAGACACTTGTTCCTTGGAAGAAAATTTATGACCAACCTAGATAGTATATTCAAAAGCAGAGACATTACTTTGCCGACTAAGGTCTGTCTAGTCAAGGCTATGGTTTTTCCAGTAGTCATGTATGGATGTGAGAGTTGGACTGTGAAGAAGGCTGAGCACCGAAGAATTGATGCTTTTGAACTGTGGTGTTGGAGAAGACTCTTGAGAGTCCCCTGGACTGCAAGGAGATCCAACCAGTCCATTCTGAAGGAGATCAACCCTGGGATTTCTTTGGAAGGAATGACGCTAAAGCTGAAGCTCCAGTACTTTGGCCACCTCATGGGAAGAGTTGACTCATTGGAAAAGACTGATGCTGGGAGCGATTGGGGGCAGGAGGAGAAGGGGACGACCGAGGATGAGATGGCTGGATGGCATCACTGACTTGATGGACGTGAGTCTGAGTGAACTCCGGGAGATGGTGATGGACAGGGAGGCCTGGCGTGCTGCGATTCATGGGGTCACAAAGAGTCAGACATGAGTGAGCAACTGAATTGAACTGAGGACCTGCGTGCCCTAATTAAATCACTATCCTGACTGACCAAGCAGTTTCAGCTTGCTGAGACTGTGCAGACTAGTAAGCTAACCAGGAACCCAACTCCTGACCCACAGAAAATGTGGAGTCATAAAATTGGCCTGTTCTTTGAAAAATTTGTGCTGATTAATTTTCCGTAACAGAAAGGCAGTATAGAAAATACACACACACACACACACACACACACACACACACACACATATATATATATATATATATATCCCTTCATGTAGCACGTATGTATTTTATTGGTCACCAGGATACTGCTAGTGTACACACTGACCATCAAGGCAAATACAATAATAATTAATCATCGCTGATGTTTGACTAGCTTTGGCATACATAGCCATAGCTGTACACACATTTGCTATTATGACATTATAAATACATGGTAAGAGAGATGTTACTTAATGGCTTGTTACTCTGAATGATACCTTTCAAATAGTTGTACAGATGATCCATCTAGACCTGCCTCTGTTTTCTAGCTCTGGGGAGAGGACAGATATTAATAGTGGTCATGTTCAACTTCCTCTTCCAATATTCACAGTATTTCTCAATGTTTGCAGGCAGTGTTAGCCACTCTGTCTTCTGTGTTTCTTCACCATACTGTCTCAACATCCTGGTATCATATCAAGCACACTGAATTATAATTTGTCAGATAATGGGTCTTTTGTCCCCACTAGACCTGAACTCTTTGAGAGCAGACCTTATCTCAATATTTTTGCACAACAATACCAAGCGTGGGGCTTAACACCCAGCAGGTGTGCCATAGACATATATCTAAGTAAATGAACAGCCAGGAGGGCTGACATCAAAATCTTAGTTCTACTTTGACTTTCCATCTGCCACTGATTTTGTTCTCCCCAAAGCTTCAAAAACACACATTAATGGTGCAATTCTCTTAATAAAGGACTGACCCTTCAATTGGTTGCTGACACATTAAGAATCAAGTGGTCCAAACCATAGGTCATTGTCACTCCCAAATTCAGTCTTCTGGGAAATAGTCACGAAAATACTTTCTAGTCCTTGAAAATAGACTGCTAATATTTGGCACATTTAGTTGATCTTCCATAAAACTAAAATTGAGCCTTCTAGTTCTGCTGTGAATGGTTTGTTTTATGAAAGAAAACCTGGAGAAAGTTATTAATTAACTAAATAGTGCAATAGCCTGTGAAACTGGATGGTACTGACTGAGCTGCCCTTGGCGAAGCCACCATGTTACCATGTGTGTTGTTATATGACACATACATGTTTATTCAAATTTTTAGAAATACCTGGGGAACTTTTCTATCTAAAAATACCAGGAGTCAACAGAAATCTATCATTCCTAACCTATCATAAACAGTTGGATACAGCTCTATTAGCCTATAGAATCTAGACCCAGAGTGAACTTGAAATGCGCTACATTTTCACATGAAGAATTTCAAATGATTTTGACACATGCTTTAACGTGGCTTCACGCCCACATGAGTGTTTGAAGTAATTGTTTGTTTTGAGCTAAAAAAGTTCTTAACTATTATTAACACTTTATTTAGATTAATAGTAATAAACATTTATTACAGTAAGATGTTGACAAGAAAACCAAAAATATGATAAAGAAAATAAAGTTCATTCATGCACCAGAAGGAATCACAGTAGCTTAGAAGCTGGGTTCATGAGCTCTTCTGCCTGGGTCCAACACTGTGATCTCCAACAAGTGATTTAAACTCTGTTTTCATTTCGTCATTATTTAACAAAACTGCCCACCTAATTGTACTATCTTAAGAATTAAAATGTTAATAGATTTAGAACAGGCCCTGGTTTATAATAATGACACAGTAGGTTTTAAATATTATTATTTTGAGAATACAAAGACAACTATTTTTCTTGAATTTAAATAAATAAATATCATATACTACTATTGGACTTCCCTTGTGGCTCAGATGGTAAAGAAACTGGCTGCAATGCAAGAAATCCAGGTTCAATTCCTGGAACTGGAAGATCCCCTGGAGAGGGAAATGACAACCCACTCTGGTACTCTTGCCCAGAAAATCCCATGGACAGAGGAGCCTGGTGGGTTACAGTCCATGAGATCCCAAAGAGTCGAACATGACTGAGTGACTAACACACATACTACTATTATCTGTGTTGTTACCAACAACCCAACTAAATCCCACTAGAGAAAATATAGACATTTTCTCTATAAAATTTTCTTGAAGCTATATAGGTATCGATTTTATGATTTTTCTTTCCCATAAGATGTACATTGTCTTACAAATAATAAGCACTTTAATCTTCTAATATATTAATGTAATCTTTGGATGCTTGATATAAGAATACATGGGGATATACTCTACTATCAGAACTCTAAAAGTACCAGCAAACAGTAAGTCTGATGACAATTCTGTGTTAAGACTTGGTTATGAATGAAAACCAACCCAGGTATTTAAATCTGCTCGCTTCCTTTTTCAGAATTCCTACCAAAATACCAAAATGACTCTATATCAAGAAAAATTGATAGCAGAGCCGGAAACCAGAGAGGACTGCATCTCTGTGCCTGAAGGAATTTGGGAAGATACTGTTCAGGGGTATCATTGCAGAAAAATCAACAAACACATGTGTTACAACATGAGAAGAAATTGATTCCAGATCTTGGAGTGAGTGGGGAAGACGAGACTGGAACTAGAGAGACAGAGAGTCTCGGCCTGGGCTGCGATTAGGTTGTCCGAGGACATTTTCAAATCTGATCATGCTCACATCTCGTCTCAGAGCAATTAGGTCATAGCTTTTCTAACTGGAGGGAATCTATACATTGTACATCCTTTTCAGGTGATTTGAGCTGTATAGAGATGGTTATGAGCCATTGATCTAGAAAGTAGATATCCAGTGTAGCCGCATTTCCTGGGAAGTACACAGGCACCACCAAGTAAAGCCCAGCTGTTACACTCACTCTCAGCTTATACCTGAGGTTGGCAGAAGGCTAAGAGAAGCTGAAGGCACTGCTATGAGAGCCTATAATGAGAGTTCACGTGTAATACCAGGTGCCTGCGAGGGATGATGGGAAAGGTAAGGCAAGGTTGGGCATTGACTCATCAAGTGTTTGCTATTGAATGTGCAGCTCTTACACAAATGCTTGAGGAGAAAAGCAGAGATGACAAAAGTTCAAATATGTTAAGCAAAATAATAAATGGATGAAAACTTCTCATAATAAAACTCATCTAAGGATGCATAAAAACAATGTCATGCCTATTATGAAAGTAAAACAAAGTTGCTGAAAAAAGTGTTGAAAGGAAAAGAAAAGCTGTATCAGAAAAACGAAACCATCATATCACTATAGTTACCATTCAATATCAATGTCAGATAAAATGAAAATTAAAGCAAAAACTATTGAAAGGGATAATTATGAGTCATTTTACATTAATAAATGAACTGTCAACTTTTTTGAAGTAATGAAAATTTGTTGCTTCAGAATATATTGCAGAGAAGACTTCAAAATCTTTGAATTTGAATAAAATATAAAACAGAAGAGAGAAGACTTGAGTCACTCCTTGTATTCTTGACAGTTTTTTTAACAAAAAAAAAATCCAAATATCTGAAATTAATTTGATTGTTATATTCATTAATAAAGCATCTCAGAATTACATGATTACAAAGCAAACAAGTTTTATCAGAATACACTCGGTTGTTAAAATGGATGCTTGCAAAGTTTTGTTGTGTTGTGTACTTAAGATACCAGAGTTAAGTACGTTTTCAAGAAAAACAAATATAATAAAAATGTATATTGAAATGTGACATTGAAAATCTTGAAAAGCACACAGAATTTTTCATGACACCCATTGCTGGGCATATACACCAAGGAAACCAGAATTGTAAGAGACACGTGTACCCCAGTGTTCATCGCAGCACTGTTTATAATAGCCAGGACATGGAAGCAACCTAGATGTCCATCAGCAGATGAATGGATAAGAAAGCTGTGGTACATATACACAATGGAGTATTACTCAGCCATTCAAAAGAATACATTTGAATCAATTCTAATGAGGTGGATGAAACTAGAGTCTATTATACAGAGTGAAGTAAGCCAGAAAGAAAAACACCAATATAGTATACTAACACATATATATGGAATTTAGAAAGATGGTAATGATAACCCTGTATGCGAGACAGCAAAAGAGACACATATGTATAGAACAGTCTTTTGGACTCTGTGGGAGAGGGAGAGGGTGGGGTGATTTGGGAGAATGGCATTGAAACATGTATAATATCATATATGAAATGAATCGGCAGTCCAGGTTCGATGCTTGATACCAGATGCTTGGGCTGGTGCACTGAGACAACCCAGAAAGCTGGTACGGGGAGGGAGGGGGGAGGGTTGGTGCAGGATGGGGAACATGTGTATACCTGTGGAGGATTCATGTTGATATATGGCAAAACCAATACAATATTGTAAAGTAATTAGCCTCCAATTAGAATAAATAAATTTATATTAAAAAAAGAAATTTTAGAACATATGAAAGTGAAAATGTTAACTGTTCAGCTGTGTCCAACTCTTGGACCATGGCCCACCAGGCTCCTCTGTCCACAGAATTCACCAGGAAAGAATACTGGAGTGGGTAGCCATGCCTTTCTCTAGAGGTCTTCCCGACCCAGGCATTGAATCTGGGTCTCCCTCATTGCAGGCAAATTCTGTACTGTCTGAGCCACCAGGGCAGCCCTTGAGAACATATAAGGGCACATATTAAAAAGCTTTTGAAATATATATTTTTGCTATTGCATTTTTTCCAGTCATGTTTTTTAAGGCTTGAAATACAGTAAAATTCACTTTTTAAGGGGTACAGTTTAATACATTTTCACAAATATTTATAGTCACTGGCAGGAGGAGAAGGGGACGACAGAGAACAAAATGGTTGGATGGCATCACCAACTCAATGGACATGAGTCTGAGCAAGCTCTGGGAGTTGGTAATGGACAGGGAGGCCTCGCATGCTGCTGTCTATGGGGTCGCAAAGAGTTAGATGTGACTGAGCAACTGAACAACAACAAGCCAGTACCATAAGCACCGTTTAGAATATTTCCATCCCCAAGAAATGTCCCATGTCCTTTTGTGGTATTTATTTATGATTTTAAATAACAGAACTAAAACTAGATCAATAAGAAATCGAAGAAGAAAAAGAGCATGCACAGAGTTAGGAGAAAGAAAGACATTAGGAAGCAGAATGAATTCACCCTAAGTGGATCAAGAGCAGTCTTTTGATAATGATACAGCCTTTTAATATTGTTTTGCAAACAGAGCCTTTTTTCCTATCATTTTTGAAAGTTAAACCAGTTGGTTCAAGTCTTTATGCCATAATACTGATGCAATGTGGTTCTGGATAAGGTGACAGACAATATAATCATCTGTTAGAGCCATGTCTTCATATCTTATCTGAAAACATCTCTATCGTCATTAGTATCATCATGAACATTACCATCATCACTGAATCCCAGTACACTCCGGGAGTGGCACAGTGGGAACGGAGGGTCTGAGGTTAACGATTGCTTGTGGACCAGTTCCTACTATGGTACACTGTTCATTATACCGAGCTGCTTTCTTTAGCATCCCAAGTGATTGTAAGAAATGGAGTCAACTTACAAGGTGCTTGCTTTATCCCGGAGATGCAGTGTGCTTAAGTACTAAAATGATTAATTTCATTCAGTATCAGGGTAAGCAAAATTTAACGGGACTTTGAAGTTATGCAAAAATTATAGTTGTAGTAGTAAGAAAGCTTGATACTTTTGCATCAACCTCTTGATAATTGAGTGGTAAGGAACCAGTCTCACCCGTCAGATTATATTAGCATTTATCACCAGTCATTTCATTTCTTCTATTTCCCATGTTTATAATTCCTTAAAATTTTTGAGCAGTGAAGATCCTTTTTCACACTTCCACATCTGTCATATGTGGGCTTACCCAGAAGCATGAGCCCTGAAAAGACTGGACAAGGATCATCTTCAGTCCGTCAGATGTATTGTGGTGATGCAGGTCCTCAGATGAACAGGTGGTAATATCTAGTGTCATCAATAGGAACATATAGTCCCTTATAGTATACGGAACAACAGGATCTGAAACAGTTGTCTCAGTTTGGATTCTAACTTGTTCTGTACTTACTGTGTCTTCTGGAGTTAGTTCCTTAGCCTCTCTATGTCTCAATTTCTACATCAGTAGTTACATAAAATACTTATTGAGAGCTGAACCATAACGATGGCCAAGCACTGAAAAACTGATGCTTTGTAATTGTGCTGGAGAAGACTCTTGAGAATCCCTTGGACTGCAAGGATATCAAACCAGTCAAACCTAAAGGAAAGCAACTCTGAATATTCATTGCAAAGACTTGCTGAAGCTGAAACTCCAATACTTTGGCCTCCTGATACAAAGAGCTGACTCACTGAAAAAGATGTTGAAGATGGTAAAGACTAAAGGCAACAGAAGAAGGGGGCGACAGAGGATGAGATGTTTAGATAACATTACTGACTCAGTGGACATGAATTTAAGCAAACTCCAGGAGATAGTGAAGGACAGGGAAGACTGGGATTCTGCAGTCCATGGGGTCACAAAGAGTGAGACACGACTTGGAGACTAAACAAGAACAACAAAAGGGTTAGTATTGCATAGTTCACACTACCAGAAGTGATTGGTGTTTATTATAGCTCCTAGCACATACTGAACGCTCAATGACTATTGTTGTTCTTGTTCAGTTGCCTAGTCGTGTCCAACTCTTTGAGACCCCAAGGACTGCAGCATACCAGCATTCCCTGTCCTTCACTATCTCCTGAAGTTTGCTCAAAGTCATGTCCATTGAGTCGGTGATGTGGTGAAGGGGCTGGTGTAACTCAATGAAGCTATGAGCCATGCCATGCAGGGCCACCCAAAACGGACAAGTTATGGTGGAGAGTTCTGACAGAACACGGTCCACTGGAGGAGGAAACGGCAAACCGTTCCAGTATTTTTGCCTTGGGAACCCCAAAGGCTATTAGTCATTTTTATTTTGATCATTAAAGCATATGGAAACAAATACATAAAGGAAATACTAGATGTCCACAAAAATGTAAGATGATTGATTTATATTATTTATCATAAGGCAGGAAAAAAAAAAGAGTTTTCTTAGGTAAGAAGAGGTTATAGTGATCTATAATAGTCAATTGAAAATATAATTAACACTATTAATAATCATAACTGTCTTTTAATGAATTATTTTAATATGTCAAGCACAATGCTGTGCGTTTTATGTAGAAAATATGCCTCACCAACTCAACCGGACATGAGTTTGAGTAAACTCCGGGAGTTGATGGTAAATAGGGAGGCCTGGCATGCTGCAGTCTATGGGGTCACAAAGAGTTCGGACATGACTGAGCTAAACTGAACTGAATGATATCATGAATTTTTGTGCGTTCTTATTTGTATTTTAGAATGAATCTGTATTGCTTAGTTTAAAAAGTTTATGTAGAGTTATTCTAACTAGCAAAAGGGATGCATGACACTTCTGGGTTCTAACTCATATTGCCCTTTTCTCTGTGATGCTGTTCTGAATACTTGCTGTACTTTCAACCACAGATGGCATCATTCAGCAGTGTGTAAAAGGAACTCTTTTCATAAATTCTGTACAGCATAAAGATCCTTTCATAAGGGCTGTAGTTGTGTTACCCTCTGTGATGGGTGTGAATGTACACATTTGTTTTTGCTGGGAAACTGAACATTTTTCAAGGATGTGTGAATTTGTAATTTATTATGTGGATGAGTGATATTTGTATGTTATACTCTTTTCCTTTCTAAAATTTACTGAAGGGCAAAAAACATAAATTCCAACTCTTAAATCATTTGTGAGTACTAGAAAGTAAAAGTATGGTATCACTAAATGGTGCTTATTATAAATGGAAAAAAAAGCTGGAGAAGAAATATATTCATGGAAAGTTTAAACTAAGGAAGAGAGTGATAAAATAATTTCCAACCTAGAAGTTTTTTGGTCTCGGTGGAAATGGAGAGTTTGGGGTAAGGATAAATGAAAGAAGATATAAGCTGAGGAAAAAAAAAAAAACTTATTACCAACAATGAGATGGGAATGGAAACTGAATTAAAAAAAGCAAAAGAAAACCAAAAGCCACCTTAGAATCAGAATATTAATGTACCCACTGTTAAAAGAGGGAAACTATATTCTAATTTAAATAATTTTCACTATCAGCTAGACTTTATTTGAGATCCTTCAATATGTACCTATGCAGTAAGAAATATTTACAACTAATAAAGATGTAAATAAGGACACAGAAGATTTGAAGTCAGTAATTTAATTACTTAAAAATATAACTGGATAAATACAAATGAGTTATTAAATATACACATATGCATTTTAAGTAGTCTCTCATTGTCATTAACCTGTAAAAGTGTGGGGTCATTAAAAAGCACATCAGTTCATACTAGTAGGGAAAAAAACTCAATTTATGGGACAGATCCTAGAAAATACACATAAAAGTAAACATAATTTTGGTATATATGATTTATAAAATTTGATAGTCTCTATATTATATAAATATATTGATACATTGGAGTCACAAAGAGCTGGACATGACTTAGCAACTGAACAACAGCAATATTTATTGTTCACACTGTATACTTTTATATATAAACAAGTTTCTATATGAATGGATATGTGTACATGTATAAGTGTCTTTATATATATACGTGTACGAGGGCTTCCCTGGTGGCTCAGTGTAGAGAATCCACCTGCAGTGCAGAAGACACAAGAGATGAGGGTTCAGTCCCTGGGTCAGGAACATCCCTTGGAGGAGGGCGTGGCAACCTACTCCAGTATTCTTGCCTGGAGAACCCCATGGACAGAGGAGCCTGAGGGCTTTATAGTCCATGGGGTCGCAGAGTCAGACACGACTGAAGTGACTGAGCGTGCACACACACATGTGTATTGCATAGGCAATGCCCTAATAATTTAAACACAATAGATTGTTAAATACAATCCGAGCATGCTCTAATCTTAATGGCTTATAAAATATCTTGATTTCCATTTTCAGCTGAAATGGCACATTCTTGGAGACAGTTTCCATAAACATGCTGTGGCAAGCATGTTGTATCATTCTTTATCGATTTATCACATCTAATTTTTTTCCAAGGGATTGATTACTATCCTGAAGGTCTCTTCATTCACTGGTTGACTCACTTGTTCTCTGTCTTCCTCCAACTAAAAGATGAGGTTCCTTAGAATCTTTTTTCCACGGCAAATCATCAGAACTACAAATATTTGCTGAATGAATGAATGAATAATAGTCAGATAATCAGTGCATAAGCTACCATTTGTAAGCCTATATTTCCTGTGTCATAATCTTTTAAATCCATAAGGCACCATTAAAACATCCTTAATTACCCATTTACTATTAGAGAAAAAATATTGCACTGCCTGAATTATTCCCTACTCCAACATAGGAGATGAGTAAGGTTGTATCGATTTGTTTTAAGCTTAATGAGAAGACTTGCAAACATGTCCAGTCCACAAAGTTTAATAAGTGTTCTGTAGAGCCTGAGGACAATGGACCAAGAAGTGTAAAGGGTGAGAGGCTGGTTGAAAGGTCACAGGGTTAGTGGAAAGAGGACTGTGGTTTGAAAGATAACTTATTGGTAACATGTGCAAGATCTTGGATTTTACCTGAAATGGTGTGTTTGAGAAAGATCATTCAGGGTTCTAAAGCTCACTAGAGTGAAGGGATAGAGGCTAGATCCATATAAAATGAGGTGAGAGAGGTCACTCTATCCAGATTATGTAGGCATTTTCAAAGATTTGACTTTACACCGAGCATTGGAGGATTTGGAGCAGATGAGCCTTGTGACCCAACTGATGTCTGAAATGGAACACTCTTGCTTCTGTGTTGAGGATAGAAAACAAGCAAAAGTGGTGGAGGCAGAAGATCACTCTAATAGAGTTCAGGAGAGAATCACAGTATCTCGTCCAAGGTGGTAACTGCTCTTATCTTTCACCTGGGTTATTGCAAATATTGCCTCCTCCTTTTAACTATCCTTCCTGTTCCCCTCCCCCCCCCCAAGCTGCTGAAGTCGGCTAAAAATGCAAAGCAGGAGACAGCATGATGAAGTCAGTTACTGAGTCCCAGTTTGGGCAGCCAGCCCAAGGCAGGACCACAATGGGGGCAGAACAGAGCTTCAGGTTAAGAAATGGTGGGTAATTTTGATTATTGCATTGGATTAATAACTAAACTGAGACTGTTTTTGTGAGTATAACTGATCAGGTGCTTTTTTTTCTTTCCCAAGAGGACATACAGCATGAGATTCAAGGACTAATCAAGGAGCTCACCAAGGAGCAGAGGGAAAACTAGTTTCTAGAAGGTTTGAATAAGAAGGAAAAAAAAAGTGGTTGTTTTCTTTTAAAAGGCTAGGTAAATGGGGTTTTAAGTATGTTTTTGACGCTATTTTTTTCTTTAAGAACTTCTGCAAACTGTCTATACTAGAGAGTAACAGGTTGGAGGACATCCTGTAGTAAATAACTTTGTTTTTCCCTGTGTTTCTCAAAATCTGAATGTAAATCCCTGAGGAAATGCTCTTGAACACATTGGATAAGGTGAAACAAGTAATGATTTGGAAAGGCTGAGGGAGATTGGATTGCCTTCCAGCTTTGATGATCCCTAGAAGATTACTTCGTATCTTAGGTCCACACTTGTCATTCTGTAACAGTGTTTAACATTTTGGTTATAAGTACTTTTGAGGGCAAGAATAAAAGATTATAATATTTGTAAACTGTCCAGTTCAGTTACTGAAAATTAAGTATATAATTAATAAAATTATTTGTTTCATATTAAAATATGAAAATTAAAAAATGAAAAATATGACTCAGGTACAGAAAACAAGTTAGTTGTAACCAGAAACCAGTGGAGGAGGGCTGAAGGGGTAAAATAGGTAAAGGGGATTAGAGGTACAAGAATATAATTTAAATCATGGGGAATAGTTTTTAATAATAACTTTCTATGCAATTTAAGCTGTAGAAACACCATCAAGTATGTATTTGTTACAAGTGTAGCAAATGCTATGTTGTACACTTGTAACTAATATAATATTGTAAGTCAACTATAGTTCAATCATAAATATTAATACATAGTAAGACTTCCAAGGAGCACAGAAACCAAAAAAGAAAATGTTGCTGTTTTTTCTTTCTCTTTAGACCTAGGATGCAATTATTTGAAATAATTGCACTTCTCATCTCATGGAAAATTATCCTCATTGGTTGAAGATTTCATTCCCTTTTTTAAATGCATTATCTTCTACTTTCATTCAACAATTGCTTTACAAAACTATTTCTTATGTATTATTTTGGTTGAGTATGCTTTCACAAAAAGTCTGTTTTGGGAGTACATATGATTTTAATTTACACACATAAATTTCTTCTGCATCATAAATTTCATGTCTTCCTTAACTTTTCTCTGCGTGTTTCCTTCTTTGAATCTATCTGGTTTGCTGCACACAAACCATCTAGCCCTTTGTTGCCTTATCGTCTATAATACATATCTACACAATTTACTAATATACTCTCCTAGTAATAGAAAATTTCCTGGTGGCTCAGGTGGTAAAGAATCCATCTGAAATGCAGGAAGACCTGGGCTTGATCCCTAGTAGGGAAAATCCCTGGAGTAGTTAACGGCAACCCACTCCTGCCTTCTTGCCTGGGGAATCCCATGGAGGGAGGAGCCTGGCAGGCTATTGTCCATGGGCTCACAGAGAGTTGGACAGGACTGAGCGATTAAGCGCAACACAGCACAGCACATTTCTTCTGACACTCTGTGGCTCACAAATGGAGTGATGGTTAATATGCACACACACACACACACACACACACACACACACACACACACACACACACCCTGAGGGACCTATGCAAGCATTTCTTTGGGATACATGCTCAAGTGTAAGCAAATATTTAAATTGGCTGCCTAGGATGACTGCACCTACCTGTGATGTCAGAGTGTTTCTGAAGTTCAACATCTTCATCACCTTGACCTATCCAGCTTTCTAAAATTCGCCAGCTTGAGAAGTCTAAAGAAGCATTTTCTTGTTTTAATTTGCACTTCTCTGTTTAACAATATGACTTACAATCCATTGTTTTGATGCCTTTATTTTTGTGAATTGCTTTAATATGAGCTGTTTCTCTTTTTTTCCTTTAATGTATTAGTCTTGTTGTTGATGATTTGCAGTTATTCTTTGTATATTCTGTGTGTGTGTGTGTGTGTGTGTGTGTGTGTGTGTGCTCACTTGCTTCAGTCATATCTGACTCTTTGTGACCCTACATAGTGCAGCCTGCCAGGCTCCTCTATCCATGGGGCTCTCCAGGCAAGAATACTGGAGTGCATTGCCATGCCCTGCTCCAGGGGATCTTCTTGGCCCAGGGATCAAACCTATGTCTCCTGTGTCTCCTGCATTGCAGGTAAATTCTGGGGAAGCCCATATTCCATTTAGTCAACCCTTAATGTTTCCTAGTATTGCAAATATTATCCCCAGTTGGCCAAGGAGAGACTGTATGCTTTTTGGGTAAAGAACATGGATGGACTCTGTTTAACTATCCAGATAATCTTGGACGAGTTACTTAAACCTCTTGTTATTCTTGCTGTTGATTCAAAATGGGCATAGTAATATAAATGTTTCCTGACACAGAGTGAGTCTCCTGTAGATAGTGGTTCTTATTGTATTTCCCACCTTTATTTATGATGATCTTTGTTTAAGATAAATCCTTTTTAGAACTTAAGTTGAATTCCCTATAGTTTAGTATTTTGCGAATTTTGCTTCAAAAGTCTTTTCCTACTCTGATACCATAAATGTGTTACTCTATTTTTTTTTCAATTAAATTTAGCATTTGACACTTGTGGATCTTTTAAGACCTAGCAAGATTTCACCAAAACATGCCATTGATCTGTTTTCTTTTTCTTCAGGCTGGGCCAGTTTTGACAATCTCAGCTGTTAAGACCCACTGATTTGTGGGGCCACCTGACCATTTATCTTTCAAAAGTATAACAAAAAATGTACACTCAGAGTAGAACAATAACCTTTATGTTAGTGTTGAAAATGGAGAATAAAACTTGGAATCACTATAGTAGAGCCTCTAAGTTTATGGTCAAAGCCTTTCCTAAGAATCAAAGATTTAGTGACCCATATTTTCCTGATTCTTTTATCTTAAATAATCATTTGATCCAAAGAAAACAATCCTATCAAAGGAGGCTTGATTAAACACCAAATAAGTGGGTCCTTTTGATTGTGGAATTGCTATTGTGGAGGTGATGCTTTATTTTTTCAGATTTCTGTACTTTCCTTTCATATCTCAACCCAATATGATCTGGTTTAGTTATTAATGTACCATTAATGGAATTTTATTTTATTAAGGAAAGACATAGAGCATCAAAATTACTGTAATTAACCTTTTGAGGATGGTGGAACAAAAGGAAGGAAAACAAAATGGTTGGTGATGGTTAAAAAGAGCATGGACTTTGAGAACACATGTCTTTTGGGTTAAATCTTGGCTCAAAGATGCTTATTTTACTTATCTACCCTGTTACTGTTTTATCATCTCTACTGTTTACATTTGCCATGTCATTTAAATGAAAGAACATATCTCTGAAGTTTCCAGTCAAGTGTTTGGAAATGTAACAGTCTATGCTAAGTCTTCATTTTTCTTTCCCAAATATTGATACAGCCAGTTTACAGGTAATTGTAAAATGCAATATCTTCTATAAAAGTGATAGTTTAACTGCTTTCAATTATGCAATTTATAGACTTGCAACATTTCTATTATAATGTCATCAAACAAGAATAGGAAAAATTAATTAACATGAAATTTTCATGTCTTTTTTCTGATGGGAGACTACCTAAATTTGAGAACAGAAATACTCTGATTGTGAATTGAATACTAGAATACAAACATTCTCATGCTATCTTCATTGGTGACAGGTAATTAGAATTTGCAGTTTGGTCTTAATTGAATCACAAAGCACCCAAAGGCCTTGATTGGTATGGCTTCCTGTATGTCTCTGCCCTGTGTAGAGAAAAAAAAAATATATATATATATATATATATATATATATGTGTGTGTGTGTGTGTGTGTGTGTGTGTGTGTGTGTGTGTGTGTGTGTGTATATGTATATGGTGAAGTCACTCAGTCGTGTCTGACTCTGCTCTTTGAGACCCTGTGGACTGTAACCTACTAGGCTTCTCCGTCCATGGGATTCTCCAGGCAAGAATACTGGAGTAGATTGCCATTTCCTCCTCCAGGGGATCTTCCCAACCCAGGGATCGAACCCGGGTCTCCCGCATTGGAGGCAGATGCTTTAACCTCTGAGCCACCAGGGAAGCTATATCCACTTAATTCTATTTCACATTTGTCCATTCTACCCCAAACCAGTAGGTAAATATGTATATGGCATAAAATGTCAACATGCATCAAATGTGTCAATTAAAATCAGAACTCCTCTCACAACCAGGCATAATTTTTATTTTAAACTTAGAGTCAGAGATGGTGTCTGGACAGCCCCAGTGCTGTCATTCCTGGGGAGCACGAACTGCCCACCAGGCTACAGTTTGATCTTCAAAACCCTCCCCAGGCAGTGCTTTTTCTTCCAGTTTTCCTCTGTTCATAGCCATGTATGTCTTTCCTCCTCTGGTTTTTGAGGTTTTCTTTGGGAAGGGTTGAAATATTTCTAATCAGCATGAGAGCAACTCAGCAGTTTTGCTATCACGCAGAGTTAGTTAATGAGTTTGTTTCTACCTTTACATTCTACAGGGAATTCCTCAATATATTGGGTGAGATTAAAGTGAAAATCAAGAGAATTTTTATTTTAATTGAAGTTACATGGGTCAATTAAAAAGGGATGGACTCAGGGTTAATCATGTGGAATTGAACTGGACTCTAAAGATTATTAATTGTCTGACAGTATATTTCACAGTTTCCTCATCTAGAGAATAGAAAAAATTCCTGCCTACCTCACAAAATACTTCTAAAAACTACACTAAAAGCCATATATACAGAAAAGGGAATATCCCCTTTATTTTACTTGGAAAGAAAATGTAGCAGTATTTAAATTTTCTTGCTTCTTTAAGACTCCCCTGATTGCTCAGTAGGTGAAGTATCTGCCTGCATTGCAAAAGACCTGGGTTTGATCCCTGAGTTGGGAAGATGCCCTGGAGAAAGAAATGGTAAACCACTGCAGTACTGTGGCCCCCAAAAATCCACAGGCTACAGTCCATGGTATCACAACAGTCAGACTAAGATAGTAAAGACTTTGATTAAAACACATACATTTGCCTTCTTATTTTTAATGTAAAGAAAAAATTTATCTCAATTATCAGCGGGCTTCTAATTCAAGAATTATAAAATAATTATTCGGAACCATTAGCCATGCATTATTTCAGAATTTCTACTTCGTTGTAGACTATATACGTCTTACTATTTTAGATATTAATTTTATCTTTGTAGATCATTACGTTGGCAATGGACAGTGTTTCTCTGTAAAACAGAGGGTTTCTGGTCATGGCTGATGGGGTGTGCATTCAATAACTTTTATCAATTCTAATATTTGCATTTTGAACATATTTCTCAGTTGCTGAAATAGAACTGTTATACACAGTTCTATTGTGATTTGCTGAATTTTGCAGTTTATTACTGTAAATTCTGAAATTTATTATTATATATACAAATTTTCTAGGTAAACAGTATATTTATATTGCATATAAATGAATTTGGATTGGATTTAGTTTTGCATTAAAACTAAATTTTTTATTATTTTTTATTATTTTTCTTTAAAATCAATTTCATTTTAGATTTCAAAAATTTCACAAAGGTAAGTTTGATGCAATATAAACGCAAATTCATTAAAGTCCTTACCTAATTTAAGACAATTAATTAAGATAAGTTAAAGATGCATAATTTTTTCCAGTAGTTATGTATGGATGTGAGATTTGGACTATAAAGTAAGCTGAGTGCTGAAGAATTTATGCTTTTAAACTGTGGTGTTGAAGAAGACTCTTGAGAGTCCCTTGGATTGCAAGGAGATCCAACCAGTCCATCCTAAAGGAAATCAGTCCTGAATGTTCCTGAATGTTCAAGGACTGATGCTGAAGTTGTGATCCACCTCCCAGAATTCTGGAAATAAAAGCAAAAATAAACAAGTGGGATCTAATTAAAATTAAAAGCTTCTGCACAACAAAGGAAAATATAAGCAAGGTGAAAAGACAGCCTTCTGAATGGGAGAAAATAATAGCAAATGAAGCAACTGACAAACAACTAATCTCAAAAATATACAAGCAACTTCTGCAGCTCAATTCCAGAAAAATAAACGACCCAATCAAAAAATGGGCCAAAGAACTAAATAGACATTTCTCCAAAGAAGACATACGGATGGCTAACAAACACATGAAAAGATGCTCAACATCACTCATTATTAGAGAAATGCAAATCAAAACCACAATGAGGTACCACTTCACACCAGACAGAATGGCTGCGATCCAAAAATCTGCAAGCAATAAATGCTGGAGAGGGTGTGGAGAAAAGGGAACCCTCCTACACTGTTGGTGGGAATGCAAACTAGTACAGCCACTATGGAGAACAGTGTGGAGATTCCTTAAAAACTGGAAATAAAACTGCCTTATGACCCAGCAATCCCACTGCTGTGCATACACACCAAGGAAACCAGAATTGAAAGAGACACATGTACTCCAATGTTCATCACAGCACTGTTTATAATAGCCAGGACGTGGAAACAGCCTAGATGTCCATCAGCAGATGAATGGATAAGCAAGCTGTGGTACATATACACAATGGAGTATTACTCAGCTGTTAAAAAGAATTCATTTGAATCAGTTCTGATGAGATGGATGAAACTGGAGCCGATTATACAGAGTGAAGTAAGCCAGAAAAAAAAAAAAAACACCAATACAGTATACTAACACATATATATGGAATTTAGAAAGATGGCTATGACGACCCTGTATGCAAGATAGGGAAAGAGACACAGATGTGTATAACGGACTTTTGGACTCAGAGAGAGAGGGAGAGGGTGGGATGATTTGGGAGAATGACAGTCTAACATGTATACTATCATGTAAGAATTGAATCGCCAGTCTATGTCTCACGCAGGATGCAGCATGCTTGGGGCTGGTGCATGGGGATGACCTAGAGAGATGTTATGGGGAGGGAGGTGGGAGGGGGGTTCATGTATGGGAATGCATGTAAGAATTAAAGATTTTAAAATTTAAAAAAATTAAAAACTAAAAAAAAAAAAAGAAAAAAGAAACTCCAATACTTTGGCCACCTGATGTGAAGAGCTGACTCATTTGAAAAGACCCTGATGTTGGGAAATATTGAACGCAGGAGGAGAAGCGGGGGACAGAGCATGAGATGGTTGGATGGCGTCACTGACTCAGTGAACATGAGTTTGAGTAAACTCTGGAAGTTGGTGATGGACAGGGAGGCCTGGCGTGTTGCAGTTCATGGGTCTGCATGACTCTCAGAGTCGGGCACAACTGAGCAACTGAACTGAACTGAAAGATGCATGATATAATTTCTAGAATAATCACTGAAGTATTGTAATGGCATACATATAAATTGCTCAGTCGTGTCCAACTCTTTCCAACCCCATGGACTGTAGCCTACTAGGCCCTTCCATCCATGGGATTTTCCAGGCAAGAGTACTGGAGTGGGTTGCCATTTCCTTCTCCAGAGGATCTTCCCGACCCAGGGATCAAACCCAGGTCTCCCACATTGTAGGCAGATGCTTTACCTTCTGAGCCACCAGGGAAGTCGTACATATAAATATAGTAGAATAATTAAGATGGCATATCCCCAAATTTAATTAACCCAAGAAAAGCAAGACATGTTGGATATATAAAGTAATAACAGTAAATGAGATGAATGGAAATCCAATAGCAAGCAGGGAGATCTAAACAAAGCATATTAATAATTATTTCAGTAAAATATTGTCTAACTAGATTTTAAAAAAGGGCAAAATTTGCATTGTCTATAAGAGATGCACTTTAGGTAAATAGATTAAAAAGATGAAAAATAAAAAAAAGGATGGGAAAAAGTACACGGATACAAGGAAAACTATAGTAAGCAATATCAAATAAAATCAAATTCAAGATAAGAAGTACTACATGAAAAAAACAGGCACTTTATAATGATAAAAACGATCAAATACCCTGAAAGGCAATGACCACCCACTCCAGTACTTTTGCCTGGAACATCCCATGGATGGAGGAATCTGGTGGGCTGCAGTCCGTAGGGTCACTAAGAGTTGAATATGACTGAGCGACTTCACTTTCACTTTTCACTTTCACTTTTCACTTTCATGCATTGGAGAAGGAAATGGCAACCCACTCCATTGTGTTGCCTGGAGAATCCCAGCGATGGGGGAGCCTGGTGGGCTGCCATCTATGGGGTTGTACAGAGTCGGACAAGACTAAAGTGACTTGGCAGCAGCAGCAGCAGCAACATGAGCCTAATAAAAACTCTCAAAAATGGTGAAGCCCGAATGTTCATAACTGAATGGAAATGTTTACAAATTCAAATTATAATTGAAGACTAACTCCTCTCATTCAGTAATAAATTGGTTATTTAGACAAAGAATCACTAAGAATAAAAAGATATGCATGACACTCCCTATTTCCTCATGTAATTTGTGTTTATAAAACACCACACCCAGTAACTGCAGAATAAATCTTTCAATCTCTTAGAGAAAACTGCCTAGAGAGACTAAGTGATGGGCTACAAAACAAGTCTCAGTAGATTTCAAAAGAATTTAAATGTTAGACTACATTCTGTGATCACAGAAAACCATAAGATTAAAATCTATATTAAAAACCATAAATTTTCTTGAACAGAATCAAATATGTAGATATTAATTAATTAACTCATTTCAAACAATGTATAAGAAATTAGCAAGTATTTTTGAACTGCACAATGATGAAAGCATAATACATTAAAATCAGTGAGATTCTTTATCTTAGAAAGAATTATAAAATTGAAGGTCTGAACTTTCATCTTTGGAAGTTAAATGCAGATTAAACTCAAGAGAAAAAAAGTAATGAATAAAGAGCGTGAAATAAAAGAAGTAGAAAAATACAATAGAAAAAATGAATGAAAGTCAATATAGTTCATTAAAGGAGAAGACAATGGCACCCCACTCCACTACTCTTGTCTGGAAAATCCCATGGATGGAGGAGCCTGGTGGGCTGCAGTCCATGGGGTCACTAGGAGTCGGAGATGACTGAGCGAGTTCAATTTTACTTTTCACTTTCACTTTTCACTTTCATGCACTGGAGAAGGAAATGGCAACCCACTCCTGTGTTCTTGCCTGGAGAATCCCAGGGTTGGGGGAGCCTGGTGGGCTGCCATCTCTGGGGTCGCACAGAGTCGGACACAACTGAGGTGACTTAGCAGTTCATTAAAAATGTAAAAACATGTATAGAAAATTTTATCTAGACTTCAAGATAAATGGAGAATATGTATGATGCTAGGAAAGACAGAAGGCAAAATGAGAAGGGGGTAGCAGAGAATGAGATAGTTAGATAGCATTACTTACTCAATGAATGTGAATTTGAGCAAACTTTGGGAGACTGTGGAGGACAGAGGAGCCTGGCATGCTACAATCCAGGGATTCACAAGAGTCAAACGTGATTTAGCGACTTAACAACAGCATCAATTAAAAATGAAGAAAGGGATACTACTACATACACTAGTCACCAAAATGAATAAACAGATATTATAAGTTATCTAAATGGATTTATGATTACAAATTTGACACCTTAAGTAACAGAACAATTGTTGGAAAGACACACCAAAATTTACACAAGAAGAAATAGAAAATATCAGGAACTCTCGTATTAGTTTCTTATAACTGATAAATATAACAGATTATCACAAACAGTGACTTGAGATTCATTTACAACACAACTGAGCAACATCTTACAGTTCTGGAAGTCGGAAGCCCAAAATGCCTCACTGGACTGAAATCAAAGTGTCAGCAGGGCTGCCTTTCTTCCCAAGGCTCTAAAACTGTCTTCTTTCATTCTCTGTCTTTTAAATCGCATCTGATTTCCTTGGCTTGTGCCCCTTCCTCTATTCTGAAAGCCAGAAATGGCCGGTTGAGTCTTTCCCAAATAGTACCACTGTGATACTGGCCTTTCTCTTCCATATTTGAGGACCCATATGATTATATTCAGTTTAAGTGGCTAATTCAGGATAATCTTCCTGTGTTAAAGTCAGCTGATTAGTAACTACTATCTTAATTCCCCTTTTGCCACGTAAAGTAACATAGTTGCGGGTCCCAGAAATTAGTATATGGTCATCTTTGAGAAGCCATTATTCTGTCTGTTATAGCTATCTCTTATATAAATTAAACATTCAAAACTTGAGAGCAAAGAATTCTAAACCTAAGTATATCCAAGAGTGGAATCTGTTGAATATTTGTGAAAGCGATAATACCAAGCCTACAAAGAATCACTCGAAATAAGGTAATACATTCCAATTCACTTCATGAGATCAGCGTTCTTTTGCTACCAAGACTAGATTGAGAGGCTAGAAGAAAAGAATACTAAACACCGCAATCTCTCATAAACACAGACATGTAAATCCTTATTAAAATCTTAGCAAATTATATCCAACACTATATACATAGAATTACACATTATAACCAAATAGTATTTATACCAGGAGTCCAGATTTGTTTAATATTTGAAAATCAATCAATTCACATAACAAAATTAAACTAAAACAGAAAGAAAAAGGAGTGTTCTAATAAAAACAGGAAAAACATTTGACAATAGTCATTCATGACAAAAGTTTTCAGCCAAATAAAATTGAAGGGAACTTCCTCAATCTGCTAAAAGGTATCTAAAATCCCACAGGTAACATACTTATTAACAGTAAAAAACAAAACAGCAACAAAAAAAAGTAAACAAGACAAGGATTTCTGCTCTTATCTTTCACTCAATGTACTGGCATCACAGTGAGAAAAGGAAAAGGATTGAAAGGAACCAGTGAAACATTTTCATTCATAATCGAAATGAGTGATCACAAATCTACCAACAAATTCTACCTGAAACTGAATGCAGCAATATTGAGAAACATACCGTTAATATTCAAAATAAACAACATCTGCGTGTACTCATACCAAACAATTAGCAAAGAAACTTTAAAGATACAATTCCAAATAAAACAGTGTCAAAACATAAGATACTTAGAGATAAGTTAAAAGACATGTGTGCAAAAACTCTACACTGAAAATTATAAACTCTGCTGACAGAGATAAAAATGATAAATAAATTTGGAGATTCATGTATTCTTGGATTAGACAGCTCAGTATTGTTAAGATGTCAGTTCTCCCTGAATGCAAGCGTAGATTCACTGCAACCCCAGTTGAAACGGTGGTAGGTTTTAGGGGTTCTTTTTGTTTGCTTTTGTTTTTCTTTTTGAAAACTCTGTCAATCTGCTTTTAAAATTTAGATAGCAATTCAAAGGGCATAGAATAGTAAAAGCATTTTTTTAAACAGCAAATTTGAAATATGAATATTACCCAATATCAAGATTTCCTATAAAATTGTAGTAATCAAAATAACATGATCTTGGGGAAGGATTGACATACAGATCATTAGAACAACAGAGTGAGTGGAATAATATACTCACACACTTATAATCGCTTGATTCTTGACAAGAAATGAAAAAATAAATATCTATTTCAAAAAATATGTTAGAATTATTATATATTTAAATAGTGAAAAATGAACCTCAGCAATTACTGTACTTTGTACACAAAAATTAACTGATTCATACTCCTAAATGTAAGAGACAAAAGCTTAAAACTTTTAGAAGGAAACTTAGGAGAACATCTCTGAGATCTTAAATGGATTCAAAAAGACGCAAAGAAGAATGAACCATAAAGTATCAACAAATCACACTTAAAATTAAAAAATTGTTTACCCCTTGAAATAATGTTAAAAAAGCAAAAAGACAAGCTTTGATGATTAACCCTGAGTCCATCCCTTTTTAATTGACCCATGCAACTTCAATTAAAATAAAAATTTTCTTGATTTTCACTTTAATCTCACCCAATATATTGAAGAATTCCCTGTAGAATGTAAAGGTAGAAAGAAACTCATTTGTTTTCTAAAGAATGAGAGAAAATACTCATAATACATAAATCTGATAAAGGACTTTCCCCAGAATATATCAATCAACAATATATATATATATAACTGAACAATAAGAGTACAAATATTCAATAAAAGGGATAAGTGGTGTGAACAGACACTTCATAAAAGAAGATATAGCAATGGACCCAAGAAATATTTAAAATGTTTACATCTTTAGTCATTTGGGACACATAAATTAAAATCAAAGTAATTACCAATAGAAACCCACTAAATATGCTTAAATTTCAAAGAAAGGCAACATTAGGGTTAGGGCAGATAAGCAGTAAAAGGAGTGTTCATATATTACTGGTGGAAAGATTAAATTAAATCTTTCTTCAATTTCACTTCTTCCTGATAGCTCAGTTGGTAAATAATCCACCTGCAATGCGGAAGACCCCAGTTCGATTCCTGGGTTGGGAAGATCTGCTGGAGAAGGGATAGGCTACCCACTGCAGTATTCTGGGGCTTCCCTTGTGGCTCAGCTGGTAAAGAATCCACCCACAATGCGGGAGACCTGGGTTCGATCCCTGGGTTGGGAAGATCCCCTGAAGAAGGGAAAGTCTACTCACTCCAGTATTCTGGCCTGCAGAATTCCATGGACTGTCCATGGGGATCCCAAAGAGTTGGACACGATTGAGCAACTTTCACTTTCATTTATCAAAAAGAAGTGAAAACATACTTAAAGTGGAAACATACAAAGGCTTGCATTAGAATATTCATAGAAGTTTTATTCACAATAACCTCTTGGAGAGAAACAATGTAGTGTCCCTAAACAGGTGAATGGATAAGCAAACCGTGAAATACGCATATGATGAAATACTCTTTTAATTCTCTAAAGGAATGGCTATTGGTGATATCAATGCATGAATGCATAGCATGAAAGAATCTAAAAAAATATGCTGAGGGACCTAAACTAAACTCAAAAGCATGTATACCTTATGACTCCATTTATGTGAAATTCTAGAAAGGGCAAAACCTTAGTGACAGATAGCAAATTAGTGGTTGCCTAGGGGTTTATGATCATGTGAGCACTCTGGGGCTTCCCTGGTGGCTCAGATGGTAAAGAATCTCCCTGCAATAGGACAGATGTGTATTTGATGCCTGAGCCTAGAAGATCCCCTGGAGAAGAGAGTGGCTACTCACTCCAGTATTATTGCCTCGAGAATTCCATGAACAGAGGTGCCTTGTGGGCTACAGTCCTTGGGGCCACAAAAAGTAGGACACAACTGAGCAACTAAAGCTTTTACACTCTGGAAACTAACATAAGGAAACTTTCGGAGCAGAGAAAATGCTGAGCATCTTGATGGTTTGGAGTGCTGTTTTCATGCCTGTATGCATTTGTTGAAATTATAAAATTTCAACAGTTATCAATGTAAATTATCAAATTGTACATTTTCAATAGTCTCAGTCTATTGTGAATAAATAATCTTTTAAAGTTGATTTGAAATAGGAGTTAACTCAAAAGTGAAGTCAGGGGTGAAGACATATCTAACCTGAGGCTGAACTGGTCTTCTCAGTGGCCCGTTATGTCACCTTTCATGCGATAATGTCATATTGTGCCTATGGTGACCCTCAGTGAAGAAATGTCATGAACTCTCACATTCAACTAATGTCATTGTCTATCAGCTGAATTTTGTGACATATGTATTTTATTTTTTAAATTATTAAAAAATATAAATTCTACTGTGTATATTCAGAAGCAATGTAGAATGTGATAAGGAGTGCATCTTTAGGGGAAAAATTTAAGATCCAGGTCTGACTGCTAAATCCATCAGAATTCTGATGAGAAGAGATCTTTTCAATAGCCACAGTAGAAGTTTTCATTTTTGGAGCTTTATTTTTCAGATTGAATATTATCCTGACGAAGGAAGAAAAATTCTTTTTTTAAAAAATTTTATGACCTGTATATGATAACTCTATTTTTGGTGATCATGTAAAGGAAGTGGGTACTAAAGGTGAAATGTATTTTTTTACTACTCTTAATAACAGTTGCTTTTTAGAGAAAGAGTAAAGATATCTGTATTTTGGAAAATACCTAGCTGAATATTTGGAGATGGTGGACATGGGCTATCAGGCTTCATCTGTAAAGAAAAAGAGATAAATAAACTCTTCTACATAATAAATAAATAGGACAGAGAAGAGTAGGGATTGTGAAAATCAAATAAAGTAATAAAGACTCTGATGCTGGGAGGGATTGGGGGCAGGGGGAGAAGGGGACAACAGAAAATGAGATGGCTGGATGGCGTCACCAACTTGATGGACATGAGTTTGAGTGAACTTCGGGAGATGGTGATGGACAAGGAGGACTGGCGTGCTGCGAATCATAGGGTCGCAAAGAGTCGGACACGACTGAGTGACTGAACTGAAATGAACTGAATTTTTGTAGCTGGGAAAACTTGAATAGGGCAGTTGTGCAGGGTGATGAGGTATAGATGTGTAGAAATGAACATATTCAACAAATGCAGAACTCAAGGAAACACTTCAGCATATGCAGAACTCAAAGTCAGAGGCAAGGAAGAAAAATATAAACCTCTCACCCAGCATCCGTAGGTAAAGCAGGTGGATTATATGACTCCCACGTCGAAAGCTGTGAATAAAGCCAACTTTATGTGCGGCTCAAGGACTCCATACATGTGATGACATGCTGAATACCCACAGACAGGATGTAGATTTGCAGTCCCTGCTCTGGCACACACATTTATGTATTTTCTGGGCAAATCATTTTCCTTTCTGGATTTCTGATTCCTCTGGGACCTGAGAAATTTAAATCACAGTTTCTAAGATCTCCTTATATTTTATGCAGTCTTGACATCCTTGCCCCTAAATTTAATCCTTATTTTAAAAGGATATATTTTGCCCTCAGTTTTGAAAAGGATAAAATGTTGAGGGCTTTAGGATCATTCTTTCATTGTCTAATTCACTTCATGTTCCATAAATATTCACTGACAATCTTGGACATTTTGAGTGCATGCTGGGGCTCAATGGTGACCATGTCCATATCTTCATGAACCACTGTCCTGTCAGGGAGACAGCTGCAATTCACATTTCAAGTAGCATAATTTTTGCAACCTTTTCATGAGAGCATTTAAAAGAATTAAGAAAATCTCAAAACTGTTACAGAAAGTCATGTTAACTTTTGAGAATTTGAACCCCAAATGGACATAAACTCTATGTTAGTTCAACTTATCTTAACAGAAACTATAAAATAGTGGGGGTGGGGGTTGGAGAGAGAAGCCGGTTTTCACAGCTTAATAGAACAATGGGCAATGTCCTCTGCCCAGCCATGACCTTGTCTTTGTATCATGCCAATATTTCCTTCCACTTATGTCAGCTTAACTAAAAGAACTAATAAGCCCAGCATATGGTCTGCCTAATTATCGCTAGGAAAAGTAAAACTCATTAGAGCTTTGATAAAGCTGCAAAAAAAGAAGATGAAAGAGACCTGTTACTTGATATCAGATAAGTGCAAAATATAATAACTGATAGTGACACTACAATTCTTACTGGGCATGACTGCATTGCAGCCAAGATAGCAGAAATAACATCCAACTTCAAAACCAGATATTTTTCTTTTTGAAATCTGGATGATTGAAATTCGTGGAAAATGTCACAGCTGTCATTCTCTAGTCTTCTCCCACTCTGCGCTTTCACTCCACGTATCTAATCCTATCTCTTGAGGGCGTGAGTGTTGTCGCTTCAGTCATGCCCGACTCTTCACTCGTGTCCGACTCTTTGAGACCCTGTGGACTGTAGCCCGCCAGGCTCCTCTGTGCATGGCTTTTTCCAGGCAAGAATGCTGGAGTGGGTTGCCATGCTCTCCTCCAGGGGATCTTCCCGACCCAGGGTTGAGCCTGAATTTCTTAGGTCGATAGCATTGGCAGAAGTGCTCTTTACCACTAATGCTACCTGGAAAGCCCAAACATATCTCTTACTTAAAACCAACTCAAATTGTCACTCACCTGTCAAGACTTCCTCTGAGTATATATTTTGAGTTGGAGTTTTCTCTAGGTAATCTCTTTAATGATAACTATCCTTAGCCTGCTTTTCCAATGAGTCAACTCTTTGCACGAGGTGGCCAAAGTACTGGAGCTTCAGCTTTAGCATCATCTCTTCCAAAGAAATCCCAGGCTGATCTCCTTCAGAATGGACTGGTTGGATCTCCTTGCAGTCCAAGGGACTCTCAAGAGTCTTCTCCAACACCACAGTTCAAAAGCATCAATTTTTCTGCACTTAGCCTTCTTCACAGTCCAACTCTCACATCCATACATGACTACTGGAAAAACCATGCTGGGAGGGATCAGGGGCAGGAGGAGAAGGGGACGACAGAGGATGAGATGGCTGGATGGCATCACTGACTCGATGGACGTGACTCTGAGTGAACTCCGGGAGTTGGTGATGGATAGGGAGGCCTGGCGTGCTGCGATTCATGGGGTCGCAAAGAGTCGGACACGACTGAGCGACTGAACTGAACTGAACTGAACTAGCCTGCTGTCTAAAAATGTATATGTTCTCTTGCTTACTTCTTATTTCACGAGGATGTATTTTATTTCCCTAAGTAGATTTTAAAGTTCTGGCATGCTAATTTAGGTGAAGCTGATTGTTGCTTGGCTGGGATGCTGTTCAAATATTTAGTTTTATTGAAAATATTATTTGCTAGAATTCCTATTTTACACAGGAGGGCTTAGCTGGTGGCTCAGATGGTAAAGAATCTGCTTGCAATGCAGGTGACCTGGGTTCAATCCCTGGGTCAGGAAGATCCCCTGGAGAAAGGAATGGCAACCCACTCCAGTATTCTTTCCTGGGAAATT
The DNA here is from genome assembly GCF_016772045.2 of Ovis aries. NCBI lineage: Eukaryota > Metazoa > Chordata > Mammalia > Artiodactyla > Bovidae > Ovis > Ovis aries. The sequence continues at coordinate 95,879,404 of NC_056060.1, forward strand.
TCATGAATGGAGCAGTCTGGCGGGCTACAGTTCATGGGGTCACAAAGAGTCAGACACGACTGATAGACTAACACTATTATACAGAGAGGGGTTGAGGAGCTGGACAAGTACAAGAATCGACAGTTCACTCTGCATCTTATACAACTGCTCAGGTGATGATGTGCTTAGACAATTTGTTACTTAACTGAAAAGTTTATCGGGGTCCTTTAGTATTTATATTTTTAAATATTATTAATTCTGCAACATTTTCTTTAAATGAAAGGCAGCGTAATACAACGATGAAGAGTCCAATTGCTGAAATTGGGCCAATGGTGTTTAAATACAGTTTCTTCTTTTGCTATCTGTGACCAAAGGCAGATTGCTCAACTTTTGGGGGCCTCAATTCCTTATCTGGAAATAAGGAGAATAATACTATCCTTCCTATGAAGTTATTAAAAAGATTAAATCAGTTGGTACAAACAAAGTACTTAGAAAATCTCTTGCAAAAAGACGAATGGTTCACAAATGTTTGCTGTAATTACTAGATTGGGATTTGAAACTAGAAACTTTTCCATGCGGTTCAGGAGCCTGAAAGTCTTACAATGCAAACTTTATATATTAAGTTTAGGAAAGAATCCTGAAGCAACTCACAAACATGTTGTAGAGCCGCGCCCACCCAGGTGGTGGGGAACGTGCTCTGGGGGCAGGTGACTCTCTCCGTGCCCTTCCAGATGTCTTTATTTACCAGCTCTTTGCTTCTCACACAAGTTGTGTGGGGGGTTCACTTTCCCTGCTTTAACACAATGTCTGCTTATGAGAACTTTACCGCCCAGCCTTCAGATCTCTCTAAAAGCACCGCCCCCCCCCCGCAACCCTTTAACACTTTCTGCTTCCTGTGTTATTTTACTGGATGTATTTCCATCCATTCTCTGAAGAAGGTTATTTATTTTTCTTTTATGATGGTGTTTTCCCACCCTGCTGCCTGAATATCTCACTCCTTCCCCTATGGTATAATTTCCTGTGCTGGAACTTTTAAATAGTTTCTCTGACACATGCGCCCTGTATACTTTCTGAAGATCCCCATCATGGCATTTGCTCTATGTCGCTGGTTAAATCATCTCATCTTTTAACAAATACTTAGAATGACACCATGTGTCAGGACTTGTGCTTGGAGTTGTGGATATAGGGTGAGCAAAATCCAGTCCCTATCTTTTGATTTTAGGACTAAGAGGAAGAAGACAAACATCAAATGAACAAATACATAAGTAGATATGCACTTGATAAAAAACCCCAGGACCATAGGAATCTATAATGGAGAAGTCTAATTACATAGAGTCAAGTGCGATCAGAATGTCTTTGGTTTGGGTGTCTCTGAGAAGGTCAACTTGGGATCTCAGGTAGGCAATTGGATGTGATTTAGATGATTTTGAAGATTATACTTGCTACCATATAACTGAATGAGATGACTTTAAAAGAAATCAGGTGAGAAGAGGGCATGGAGCTTAGCCTTGAGGGATTCCAACATTAAATATTAAGGTGGATGAAGAAGAGCCTGTATAGAAGACAAACGGGATATACATGTAAGCATATCTGAGAATTATTTGGCTCTACAAGTCATTAAGCTCTCTCAGGAAGGGGTTCATCATTAACTATCTTGTATTTACTGAGAAAAATTGAGTGAGGAGAGAAATGGCAGGTATGATAATTGAAAGTTTGCTAACGTCCTTTACAAGAAGTTTTACTTGAAATGCTTAAAAGATAAGAGAGAATGAAAGAGGAGACTTGGGAGGGAGAAGTAAAACCAAAAAAAGGTTTTAGAGAAATACAGATGAGAATGCGAGTCAATGCGATTATAGCGCTGCTTCTTCCTTAGAAACTGAACTCCCTAAATTTGGCAAATCCTGTGGTTACTTGGCATACAGATTGCATTCGCCACCTCCTTTTTTAGCTTAGGCTAATATCTAGTCTCTGAACGTGTAACAAAGAAGTCTTTTCTTAAAGGAGCGCTGCCAAACACTCACGGTGTCCTCCTCCTCAGTCCTGTCTTCCTTCCTATCACCTGGAAAGGACACAATCGCAAAAGCTTCAGCTGCTATTCTTGTCCAAGCTGATGAGGGCTACAACTTATTGATGTCACTGTGGTGAGCTAGAATGACTTGGTACCTTTACAAATCCATTAAGCTGTAGTATCATTTCTGAACCACCAAATTTCAGATTATCTTTCAAAAGACAGAAGTAAATTTCTACCTGTTAAATCAGTCTTATTTGGGGCTTTATATCTTGGAAACTTGAATTTAATTATAACTAAGAGAAGATGCCTGGATACAAAGAGGAACAAATAAACTGTGCAATAAAGTTTCGAAATGTGTTTAAATGCAGAAAATGTAAAATAAGGGTTTAACAATAGAGAAGGGCTTCCCTGGTAGCTCAGCTGATAAAGAATCTGCCACAATATAGGAGACTCCAGTTCAATTACTGGGTTGGCAAGATCCCCTGGAAAAGGGATAGGCTATCCACTCCAGTATTCTTGGGCGTCCCTGGTGGCTCAGCTAGTAAAAGAATCTGCCTGAAATGTGGGATACCTGGGTTTGACCCCTGGGTTGGGAAGATCCCCTGGAAAAGGGAACAGCTACTCACTCTGGTATTCTGGGCTGGAGAACTGAATGGAACGTACAGCCATGGGGTCACAGAGTCAGACACAACTGAGTGACTTTCACTTGCACTTTCAACAATAGAAGAGTATTTATTCTCTTTAAGAATGAATATACAAACAGATGATAGATGATGGTGATGGATAGATATATTGATTGATAGAATGAACCTGGAATCCAAGAATGAATGAAGAGGTTCTCTGATGAAAGTATAGATATAATTTCTTAAAGGTAATAGTCGAAATGGATATTAAGGGTTCAGATACAATCAGGTTTGTAAATTTGATGGTTGAAAAACAAAGGTCTTCTAATTTGATATCTTCTATCCTGTTAATTTGATGAATGTGAATATGTATGTAATTATTACTGCAATTCCACTCTTAAGCATATATACAGAAGAAATTCTTACAAATGAATGAAGAGGAATGAGAGGACTGAGAAGACCCAATAAGAATTACTCTTAATTCCTTGTTTTATGACTTTCCAATGGGATTATCTTCTTAAGAGATTCTCTGTAGTTGAAAATAAAAAAAAAGAAAAGAAAATTTCCATGAGGATGTGAATCAATTTAGAGAAACATTTGAATTTCTGACAGATTATTGCTCAAAAAGTTTTCTGTATTATACTTCATAGCACATATATTTCCTGGTAACTTCAGTTTCCAAACAGCATTGATGGGACAATCACTTCCTAGGAGAACAGGGTGAAAAAAAGATGCCTTTTGTTTACTTTGGTTTACTTCTTCATTTGCATTACATATAGATTGCATGAAACAAAAAAAAAGTTATATTTTGACAGAATACTAAATAACCAGAAGAATATTTCCTTGGGTGGAACTAACCGTATTGCCCAGATATTAAAATGTGGAAAAGCTTCATATTCAGAGATTAGGAAAGTAGTATATAACCTCTTTATGTGATCTTTGATAATGAGAAAAATGTAATGAATATCTTGGCTGCCCTTCAGTTAATAACGCTACATAATGGTAAGTGGCTCATTGACTGAGACAGTGGTTTCTGTTTCCCTTGAATTGAATCGCTCCTTAGGCCTCAAATGTACACTCTGTATGCACGTGCTCTTCAATTATTTTTAGTAATGTCAGTGCCCCTTTGTGATATAAAGAGCTTGACTCAGAAGTAGGGCCAGGGAAAATGAAATAGGTTGCTCATAATGTTCCCCTTTAAGCTTTTAATAAATACAAATTGTGAACAGGTGCTTCAATTTTTAGAGTTTGGTTCAATTTATTTTCTGTAGGAATTGTATTACCTTAGTGTTTCTGACTACTGAAGATAAAAGAAAATTAAGTACAGTAAGGAAAAACATTCCAATAACTAGGCACTGAAAACAGGCTCTCCGATACTATCACCATTCAAAATGTCAGAGTTTTACAAGAAAAACTGAACTCATATGAGATTTTCATATTTCAAAAGACTTTACCCTGGAGGTTTTAATCTAACTGTGACTCATCTTTTTAAGATACCATTAGGATTGTCCTCGTCTTTTCAGGTCCTGCAACTTAACTGTATCAGTTCAGTGAAGGGTAATAGGTTCTGGATAATTAAGTTGGCAATCATCCTAGTAAGATGCTTTTTAATGAAACACTGAACAGTGTTTTATAAAACACACAGAGTTTCCTAGTTACCGTCATAAGGAGGCAGACATTGGCAAACATACTGTATCTTATGTGGCTAACATCTTGATTTTCTGAAAGTACTCAGTTTTTTTCACAAGTGAGTGGCTATGTCTTAACAGTTCTGGCAAGCCATAGGGCCACTGTCCCTTTGAGGTAGAGCCACTCTACTATGCCATACGCTATTCTCTGGATGTATTAGACCTGATATCTGAATCAGCTTTTAAATTTGTTTATATATATATATATATATATATATATATATATATATATGTATAATATTTTCTTTATGCAAAGTACTGCCTTATGTCCTAGGGACTGGGCAACATTGGACAGCAATGCTTCACAAGTTAAAAAATGTCTTACTGACAATAATTTTTCCAGAATTTCAAACAAAGAATGTATTTCACTGAATAAAAATAGTTGGGGAAGTCTTTGCATTAAGTCACTTAGCAACCAAAACTGAAGGCCTACTATAACTCAAATACAATGGCAAATCTTAGTGTAGTAAAACAGGGTAGGGTATAGCAATTGGGAAGAATTTTCAGTTGCTTCTAATTACAAAGATCTTACCAACCATTAGACTAGAAGCTTTTGTCCTGGCCCTTTGTCTTCAATAGTAACCGAATAAATGAATGGAGGCCTCATAGTCAGTCATTTTGAAACTGATGCCAAAGCCAAGATTTTTAGCTGAACTAAAAATAAAGTCCCATACTTGAATCTTAAAAAAATAAAATAAAATAACAAGACATCTGTAAAGGCATTAGCCAGTGCTTGACATTTAATTGGGCTTTCTAGGTGGCGCTCATGGGTAAAGAACCCATCTGCCAATGTAGGTGACATAAGAGACATGGGTTCGATCCCTGAATCAGGAGGATCTACTGGAGAGGGCATGGTGACCCACTCCAGTGCTCTTGCCTGGAGAATCCCATGGACAGAGGAGCCTGGCAACCCTATGGATTGCAAAGAGTTGGACATGACTGAAGCCACAGCACACACACACGGCATTCAATAGGAACTCATATTATGTATTTCTTTCTCCATAATAAGTGCAACAGAAATAGTCCATGCATATTTAACACTATAAACTTGACTAGAGAGAGGAATGGGAGAGACTTGAAAATATTTATTAGAATTATAAGATGTGATTTAAATGTCCAGTGATACTGTGACTTCACTGCTATATTTTTCTTATGATTCATCTTCTGGAAATCCAAGCTCCAACCTCTGTGTTGCTTTTCATCATAGGCCACTTATATTTCAGTTATAGGGACCTACTTACATTCTTCCATGTACTATCATCTTCATTCTGCTGTGTTTCCTCCTTGTTCTTTTTTCTGTTTGGTGAAATGGTAAAGATTACTATTGGAGAGAACAGCATCTATTCCAGCTCAACAAGAATAAACGTGCAGAGATCAGAGATTGCACAGAATTATTGGAAGGGCTAAAGAAGCAGGTTCAAGACTGATCTTTCAGAAACAGTTTTTAAACTCCATCATATATCTGGCCACCAAGGGAGCCATTGCATTTGCTCCATGAAGAAAACTGTACAACAGGAGCGGGGGCAGAGCTGCTGACCTTAGAGGAATACTGCCTCTGATCTGATCTGGGCCAGAAACATGGAGGCTCAAGTTCCGCTTCTCTCCCCCAAGCAATTCAGTGACAAAGCGGCACAAGGTCATCTGGTAGGTAGAACCTAAATCCCCTCCAGAACTCAAGCTGCAGGGGAATCTGAGATTCTAGTTCTTTCTTGCTAGAGGTGGGACCTTTGAAGCAAGTGTTAGTGAGGCAATTTTTCATACTTTATTGCCGTAGTTTAATCTCTAAGTTGTGTCCAACTCTTTTGTGACCCCATGGACTACAGCCTGCCAGGCTCCTCTGTCCAAAGAGTGTTCCAGCAAGAATACTAGACTGGGTTGCCATTCCCTTCTCCAGGGAATCTTCCAACCCAGAGATCGAACCCATGTCTCTTGCATTAGCAAGAAGATGGATTCTCTATTGCTGAGTCACCAGGGAATTCCAGCTTACCTTATTATAACACTGTACTTTCAATCCTTGCTTCTTCAGATAAGTACTTAGTATCTACCCAGATTCCTTCTTTATAAATTCATTCATTCATATCCATTCTTTCATTTAACCATTTATCGGGCACACACATATATTTATTTCTGGCTACCCTGAGGAACTTTTCATAATATAGTTTTCTCTCAGTTTTCATTTAGATTATGACTGATATCTTTCAGAGATTTTATAACAAATTACTGTAATTGCTCAAATATTTGCCTCCAACTGTACTGTAGCATCAGTCACAGTTCTTTCAGGAAAACAGAAGTCACTCATTGTAAAACAGAGAAAATAAAAATACAGTGCATGAGAAGCTTAGAAGTCTAGAAAATGCTGGGACAGCAAAGACCAAGGAAGTTGCTAGGAGAGTCACACAGTCATAAAGAGAGGAAGCGCCTGTTTCAGGGAAGACTGAGTGTGACCTCAGCTGCTGGAAGCACAGAACCAGCAATCCGATGGGAATTTGCAAGGAAGCCTCTGTAAAGCTCAGGAAGCCCAAGGCATTTGCCCTATAGGTCTCAGCTTCATACAGCTCTGGGTCAGGGGGTTCACAAGAGCTTCCCTGAGAACCCTTCCAAGTCCACATCTTCCCTCAGCTGTACACAGAGAATAATGGCCTCTCTTCTCCTACTTTTCAACTGTTGTTCAAATACCTCTCATTAACATAATCACAGTAATATAATGAAAAGGAGGACTGGAAAATAAATTGCTGGCTTCTCCCTTAGGATGAATAGGTGAATGCAAGGGAAGACAGATATGACTTGGAGTTGATAATAGATGATATTGTATAGTCCACTCATTTGTTAACTCAAACACTTCCTCCTACTATATTAAACTTGCAAAATGATAAGGACAACAGTATCATTCTTTCCCTAATGTTATATGACTAGCCTTCTTCCTCTGCAGAAGTGATTGTTCTTTTCCCAAAAAGAGTGCTTGTTTTTGGAGATGGCCATTCTTTTCCTAACTCAATCACAATTTTTTAAATAACTTGCAATAATTTATTATAGTTACAAATATATTTATAATTAAGTTATAAATTCTAAGTACAAACTTAAACAAAATGGACAAAACCTGCATAAAAAATAAGCAAGAAAGAGGAAAACGTTGATTAATGTTTAACATATACACAACATAACAAGAAAATGAATATATGTGTCTAATTTTTCCTCATTCCTGCAATTTTCTTTTATCAGTTGGTCTATCATAAGGAACTCAGTGTTGCATTAAGCATGGGTTGAAGGAGATATGACAATTTTACCCATTTAAGAAACATAAAAAGCTAAGGCAATTGCTAATGCAACTTACTTGCACTTCAGTCTCTGATGGAACCCAATATTATATATACCATTTCCACTTTGGTATTGGAGTTCTATTGCCATGGCCTAATTTATAGTTTGATGGATCAGATAACTCTTCATTCATGCTGGGCAACTCAGTTCCCATAAGATTTTAGCATCTCATGGGCAAACATTCAGTCTTAATATAAGCCAGTAGTAAGTCAGTTGCTATTTATCAAAACCTATTGCACTATACTTAGCCTCAGAAGGAGTGTGCCCTGTTTCCCTATTGTGGCTTGACAAAATGGTCCATATCTGCTGGAGATAGTTTGGCCATGAATTAATCAGCTGGGTGCGAGGTCTAAATAAAACTCATTTGCACTGATGAGTGGGATCTCCCATGCTGGTGGTTGGGGATAGCCCCTGTTAATGTCAGAAGAGTGTAGTATAACAGACAGATTTTGGTTTTGGGGGTAGATGCTCGAGTAGATCTAAGGGGCTTCTTGAGTTCTTGATCCGCCTTGCCTGCATGACCTTGTTATGGGTGGGGTCAAGGTCCCTTGAGTCCTGACCCGCCTTTGCCCATCAGGGCTCTTCCTCATGACCTTTGCCATGGGTGGGATCTCCTGTGCTGGCTCTCGGCACACTGATCCTGAACCTGCTTCAGTCTTTTACATCTCATAGTCCAATAGGTTATTTGGCACACCAAAATATAGTATACCTGGTCACCAAACATATCTCAAGAACATGGAGCACTGAATATTTTTCTTAGTTGTAGAGTTTGGAAAGCTTAACATCTTGCCCTCCGTCTTTAACACGTGTTAACAAACCCATTTCACTACATACCTAGAAACTTTGAGACATTATTTTGCCAACAAAGGTCTGTCTAGTCAAGGCTATGGCTTCTCCAGTGGTCATGTATGGATGTGAGAGTTGGACTGTGAAGAAAGTCGAGTGCCGAAGAATTGATGCTTTTGAACTGTGGTGGTGGAGAAGACTCTTGAGAGTCCCTTGGACTGCAAGGAGATCCAACCAGTCCATTCTGAAGGAGATCAGCCCTGGGATTTCTTTGGAGGGAATGATGCTAAAGCTGAAACTCCAGTACTTTGGCCTCCTCATGCGAAGAATTGACTCATTGGAAAAGATTCTGATGCTGGGAGGGATTGGGAGCAGGAGGAGAAGGGGACAACAGAGGATGAGATGGCTGGATGGCTTCACTGACTCGATGGACGTGAGTCTGAGTGAACTCCGGGAGTTGGCGATGGACAGGGAGGCCTGGCGTGCTGCGATTCATGGGGTCGCAAAGAGTCGGATATGACTGAGCGACTGAACTGAACTGAACTGAACTGAGAAACTTTACAAAATGCAAGATCCCTAACAGTTCCAGCTCTGTCCCACATGGTTTACAGTAACCACCTAATTTATTTATCTTAAGATGCAGAGAAAAATACAGAAGAGAGAGGGCATGATGTCACAGATGGACAATCTGTGGTTCACCTGTAAACTCTTCAGGGGAATAGGCATCCTTTTAAATCTATGGTCTTAACCTTTAGCAAATATACAGAGGAATGAGTGAATGAAAGAAGGATTGCTGAGGTCAAATTGTTCATCGTGAAACTTAACCCACAAGTATTCTTGGAGAGAAACAGTGGTTCGTTTTTCTAGAATGTCTTTATAGGAACCAGTCTATATCTTTTGAGTCAATTACTTTATTCTGGTGTTTCCCAGCATAACTATTAACTGACTCCAATGCATAACAGCTCAGGGCCTGTGGAAAAGCTGAGATGATTGTACTTTGACTTTGACATTTTGTCAATGCCTGTGAATTCAAGGCACCTGGGTCAGCAGTTGAGTTGCGGATTCATTCTGTACCTCAAGGGGATTTCACATTCAATTAAGTTGAAGAATCACTGAACCTGAACTCAGTTCTTGGTACCTTACCATGTTTTGACTGGGTGAAATGGGCTTTAACCAAGCATTTTAGGCTTCATTTGAGAACATATCTGACTTTCCTCATGTCACCAAATTTCTGGAATTTGGGGATCTATTATTTCTCAGTTTCTCATTTAACTAATTATTTGTTCTTCCTTCTATTTTGCTTCTTTAACACATACTCTGTGAAGTCAACTGGATTAAAGCATGGCATTTCCTGAGATGGCAGTTTATTTTTTTCTATATATTTATTTACTTATTCAATAGATATTTTTTGAGAATGGTCATAAGCAGTTATAAAAACCAATAAGCTTGTTTCTGTTGGAAAGCATATATTGTTTATATTCCAATAAGATGTGGCAATGAATTAATGAATGAGGAATTTAAAATATTTTCAGTAACATACCAGATAGCTATACATTCTGTGAAGACATTTAAACTTAGGTGCCAGGATAGAAAGTGCCTTGTGCTGGTTATTCAGAGAAAAAGCTCTATAAGGCAATATATTTTGAAAGGAATCTGAATGAAATAAAGAAAAAGAAGAACTATGTAAATATGAAACAAAGGAGCATACAGAGAAACCAGTGAGCCCAAGGTTTAACAAACTTCTCTACAAAGGATTAAATATTCTAAGCTTTGAGGGCCCGATGTCTCTTTCACGACAACTCAACTCTGCTGTAATGGCACAAAATCAGCTTCATCAGAACTATAGAAACCAATGGCTGTTGCTTTGTTCTTATAAATCTTTGTTTACAAAATGAAGTGGTCAGCTGGATTTGGCTCTCCGACTACAGTTTGCCGACCCTGAGTCGAACCAATGATCTGAAAGTGTAAACAAACTGGACATATTTGATGAACTCAAAGAATGGTATGATTGCACCCTTCTAGATTGGCTGAAATTTTATGAAATGATGAGAAACTGGCAGCAGTAGTTTAAACATATCTTAATTTATAACAAATTTTGAAGTTGGCTACAAATTCTTGCAGTATAGGTATCTATATCTCACTTTGTATATTCAGTATGCCCTTCTAATCTGATTGTTGGCCTTATCAACTCCTATGCAATGGAACTAGCTCTCCTTTTGACTTTTAAAGAATAATTTTCCTTTATAAAAGTTGAAATCACTCTGGCTGCTCAACAAAGTCTAGATTATAATGTGACAAGAAAAAAGGCCATGATAACCTGGAAGGCTATTCCAGTGGTTAAAAAAGATGGTGACTTAGATTTGGGCAATGGGATTCTCTGGTGCTTCAGACAGTAAAGAATCTGCCTGCAATGTGGGAGACCTGGGTTCAACACCCTGGAGGAGGGCACGGCTATGCACTCCAGAATTCTTGCCTGGAGAATCCCCATGGAAAGAAGAGCCTGGAGGGCGCCAGTCCATGGGGTGGCAAAGAGTCCGACATGACTGAGTGATTAAGCACAGCACAGGACAGAGTGAGGATAGGGCTTCCAAGGTGGTAAAGTTCTCTTCAGTTCAGTGGCTAAGTCACATCTGACTGTTTGCGACCCCATGGACTGCAGCATGCCAGGCCTCCCTGCCCATCACCAACTACCAGAGTCCACTCAGACTCATGTCCATTGAGTCAGCGATGCCATTCAAGCTTCCCATCCTCTGTCATCCCCTTCTCCTCCTGCCTTCAATCTTTCCCAGCATCAGGGTCGTTTCGAATGAGTCAGCTCTTCACATCAGGTGGCCAAAGTATTGGAGTTTCAGCTTTGGTATCAGTGTTTCCAATGAATATTCAGGACTGATTTCCTTTAGGATGGACTAGTTAGAATCTCCTTGCTGTCCAAGGGACTCTCAAGAGTATAGTCTAACTCTCATTTCCATACATGACCACTGGAAAAACCATAGCCTTGACTAGATGGACCATTGTCATCAAAGTAACATCTTTGTTTTTTAATATGCTGCCTACGTTGATCAAAGCTTTTCTTCCAAGGAGCAGGAGTCTTTAAATTTCATGGCTGCAGTCACTATCTGCAGTGATTACGGAACCCAATAAAATAAAGTCTCTCACTGTTTCCATGTTTCCCCATCGATTTGTCATGAAGTGATGGGACCAGATGCCATGATCTTAGTTTTCTGAACGTTGAGCCTTAAATCAACTTTTTCACTCTCCTCTTTCACTTTTTCATCAAGAGGTTCCTTAGTTCTATTTTGGTTTCTGCCATAAGGGTGGTGTCATTTGCATGTCTGAGTTTACTGATGTTTTTCCTGGCAATCTTGATTTCGGCTTGTGCTTCATCCAGCATGGCATTTCACATGATGTACTCTGCATATAAATTAAATAAGCAGGGTGACAATATACAGCAATGCAGGAGACTTAAGAGACTCAGTTTTGATCCCTGGGTGGGGATGATTCCCTGGAGAAGGAAATGGCAACCCACTCCAGTGTTCTTGCCTGGAGAACCCCAGGGACGGGGGAGCCTGGTAGGCTGCCGTCTATGGGGTTGCACAGAGTCAGACATGACTGAAGCGACTTAGCAACACCAGCAGCCTTTAGAATTAAAACTAAAATTTCTGATCATTGTAAAATGTGTTTCACTCCTTTTTATGGCCTTATTCATGTACCTCAAAACCCCACCAATATTGTGGGGGTTATCTTTAGGGAATGAAAATAAGGAAAAGAAGAAAGAAAGAAAGAAAGTGTCCGACTCTGCGACCCCATGAACTATAGCCCACCAGGCTCCTTGTAGGCCGATGCTTTTACCGTCTGAGGGGAATGAAGATCATCTCAAAAGTGCTAGAGTAGGAAAAGCATCACTTTTGCAACGGAGCAAGTCAAGGCTTGCGTCCAAGCTCCGCTGTTACCCAGCTCTGTGATCTTAGATGAATTGTGAAACCTCTACCACAGCTTTCCTCTGTGTATAGTAAAATTGAACACTTTTTATTCAATTGATATTTTGAGAAGATTTAATTGGTTTAGACTAGTTTTGTTTTTATTTGATAGTGTTTATGATATCCAAAGCTGTCCCATTTAATTTAGTACAAAATTCAAATTTCTGATCATAGTTATAGAGGACTTTATACCAGACTTGCGTCCACATTGCTCACTCCAATTCTATCCACTTCTCTTCCTTTTAAACTGCATTCTGCCACAGAAGTTTTTTCTGCCTGATTCTTCTTGGTCTTTAACGTGGCAGCTTAAATGTCACCTACTCAGAGAGTTATTACCTGTCGCCCAAACGGTCACAGGTTTGTTTTTGTTTTTTTTTTTTATAGCATTTAATCATTAGCTTCAGTTATTTAATCCACCTAATGTTACTATTTTTTAAATAAAAATATCAAGCTTAGAACAAAGTCTGGTACAGGATAGACTCTCAGTAGTTTTATTGCAAGTGAAGTCAGCCCCACCATCATCAATTCAGTACTGGAACTGTAAATATACCTGTTACTATTGTTATCATTTGTAGTATGGTCTCATTTCAAGATAGGATTTCTGAATTCTCCAGTAATCATCTGCTTTAAATAGAGCACCATGAAAAAAATATTCTCAAAAATGCTTTTCTTATTTATTGCTACATATTAAAAAAAAATGGCCCTATTGGAATATTTTCTTGTAACATACAGTTCATGGAATTCTCCAGGCCAGAATACTGGAGTGGGTAGCGTTTCCCTTCAGGAGATCTTCCCAACCCAGGAATCGAATCAAGGTCTCCTGCATTGCAGGCGGATTCTTTATCAGCTGATCCCAAGGGAAGCCCTTTCTTGTAACACAAACAATTATTAGTCTAGCCCACTGCAGTTTGATGGAAAGGTATTCCAGTTTCAAACTCTTCTGCAGTTACGGTACCTTAGATATTTGGGATGTGTTTGGCATATTCCTGGCACAGAAATTGGTCTGTAAGACAAATTTCCACGAAGTTACTCTGTTTTTCCTTCCCTCTCTCTTTTCCTTTCTTCTTCCCTTCCTCCCTCTCTGCCTTCATTCCTTTCTCTAGTCTTCCCCTTGTTATTCCCTGCCCTCTTGCCCTCAGACAATTCCCAACCAGGCACTGTTCTAAGTTATACAGGTAGAAAACAATACAGAAAATCACTCTAAAGGAACTTGCATTTAAATATGGAAGACTGGCAGTAAATAAACAAATAAGCAATGGGCTCTTTACACCCTGTGAGTGAAGAGTCTTCCAGGCAAATGGACCTGGAGGCCAAATGCCCTGAGACAATAGTATACTTGGTATGTGCTTGATGACCAAGCGCGTCAGCTTAGTAAGTGGGGAGGTTATTGGAAATGGCACTTGAAGATTATCCAGCAAACAGACTACATAGAGCCCCTACATTTTACTCTAAATATTAAAAAAAAAAAAAAAGATTAGTTTTGACAAGATTAATGGCTTAATCTGATTTACATTTTGAGAAGACTACTCTAGTTGCTGTGTGAGCCACAGACTGCTGGGGGTTGAAAGTGGAAACAGGGAAACCAGGCAGGAGGCCCCTGTCGTCACCCAGATGAGAGATGGTGATGGTTTGGGTTGTAGCTTAATTGTAAAGATAGTAAGCATGGACTATATTTTCAAGGTGAGGTTGACGGAGTTTGCTTGTGGTTTAGCCATGGGGTGTGAGAGAAAGAAAAATCAAACGCGGCTCTGCAGTTTGTTTTCTGAGCAACATGGTCAATAGCAGTGCTATTTATTTAGAAGCGGAAGCATGGGTTTGGGTTGAAAACTGAGTTCAGTATTGCCATGTTAACCTTGAGAAGTATCAGAGATTTGCAGTTCTATATAAATGTAGTTTCCAGGAGAAAGATAGGGAAGCAGTTATAATATAAATGCAAGAGTCACCTGTGTAGAGATGATGAATCTGTAGATTGAATAAAGTCACAGAGGCTCTAAGTATCATCGGGGGAAGGGCCAAAATATTTATTTGGTGGCACTCCCAAACTGGGGAGAAAAATGATTCTGAGTAAGAGAGACTAAGACAAAGAGAAAAGGCACCACTGAGACCAGAGGAAAACCAAGAGTGTTTTTTATCCTGGTAAAGAAATAAATGAGAGAAGTGAATGTATGATTTTTTTTTTTTTTTCCTCACTGGGTTCTCCCTAACCATGCTGCCTGCATCTCTTCTCGTTCCACAATTGCTGTGACTCTACCTGACCTTATGGCAGATTTCACACTCACTGCCTCTGTCAAACCAGCTGTTGACAGAGGTCCAGTCATCTGACAACTTCAACTGGGGATGTTGCCTCAGTTACCTCTTTTATTAGTAGAGGATAGCATTTATTTATTCTGTAACTAATCCTTTGTTGGGCCAATGAGATAATGCATTTCAGGGCCCTTTGAACATTGCAGAGTACTCTGTGAAAGCCAGGGTTCTTTGTTGTTACTTGTAATAGAAGCCAATGGGAGTGAGGCAAGACAACGAGAAGGAAATGATAAAGGGTGGCTTGTTTCCTTTTTGATTTAAAATGAATCACTGAGTGTGTTTAGTTTCTGTTCCTTTTCTTTTACTAGAGTTTTCAACTTTGCTACTCATAAGTTTAAGTCTTATAAAGTGTTTCCTGCTGAAATGCCATGCTGACTGGAATTCAGCAGCAAATAAATATTGCTGTCCTCACTAATTTGAAACAGTATGAGTTTTAAACCTCTAGCTGTGGGAGATTTATTAAGATTACAGTTTTCATCACCATCCCTTCAGTCCATCAAGATAGGTCAAAGTTGTATAATTAAAAAAAAAAAAACTAACAGCAATTTCCACTCTTTTAACATTATGTTTTCTGAGCCACCAATATTGTTAGAAACACAAGTTTGAATAAATGAAACACATATATATGTATCCTTATAGATATTTTAACCTGACCCCTGTTTGGGAGAAGAATAAAAATTGTTGACTTGCATTTAATTGTAACTCTATAAATACAAACTATTTTACAGTAAAATGGAATACTTAATACACATCAAATTATGTGGTTTCTTTTTAAAGACTCATTTTGTAACAGCTAAGTAAAAATGAAAAAAATCTAATCAATGTATGTACTCGGAAATGCTGAATATTGGTAAGGGACTATTTTAACCATTGTGACATTCTAAGCATCCTTCCAATGAATTGTCCAATTACTGTATTTATTGATTTAGAGTAACTTGCCTTTGGTAAATGATTAGATGGTCAATAACTTGAATCACCTTGATCTGAATTTATTAACACTCATCCAAAATGTGTTCCAGAAATACATTAATAATTGTGATGGGCAATGCCTAGAAATAGTCTGAAACAATTCCAGAATGTTTCAAGATATACAGCTTATGCAACAACAGTTGGTACTTGAAGTGACCCTCGTCTGGTTGGATAGATTTAAATTAACACTCAAGTGAGTGTTATTAGCTTGCTCAATAGGCCAGGTATGATCATGAAATTTTGAGAACAAATAGGTCATTATATAACAAATGCAATTTAAAAAACATTGACTGAGTAATTTTCTAAGATCCTACTGAATAGTAGGATTTTTTAATACTTACAAAAAATCTTCTGTAAAGCTAACAATCAAATAAATAACTGAACATCTAATATGTGCAGGTGTTCAATTAATATTTATTCAATAAGTAAATATATCTATTATAGAAATCTAAATATTCAGGCTAGATCAGATTTGTTTTAATGATATACACATATTTATGCATGGGAAGGAATGCTGAATTTTAAGAAAATTATTTAATGTACCTTTTGAAAGATAATGCTTTAATCACACTAAATAAGTCTTGGGGGAGAGTTCTTTATTTATCAAGTTACCCGTGTATATCTTCCCTCTGGAAAATATTTAGCATACTTTTTATTTTAATTTTTGAGATAGCCTAGGAAAGAAGAACACGCACTGAACAATTTTTTTTTTGTGACTTTTTTGAGGCCCCTGGAAAGTGATTGAAATGGTTCAAAATCTATATGATCAAACTTCTCCCACCCATTATACTTTTGCTTACTTACATGAATTGGTTCATAAATTAAAACTACAAATGGTAGCAATTTTTTTAAGTAACTGATAAGCCCCTCCCCTAAGTTTTATAAACAGGAAATCTAATGCCGCCTTCTTGAGCTGCGCTACGGTTTCCTGAGGGCTTCCCAGGCGACTCCGTGGTGAAGAATCCACCTGCAATGCCGGAGGTGCAGGTTCGATCCTTGGGTGGAGAGGATACCCTGGAGGAGGCGATGGCAGCCCAGTCCAGTACTCTTGCTGGGAAATTCCATGGACAGAGGAGCCTGGTGGGCAACGGTCCATGGGGCTGCAGAGTCAGACGGGACTCGGCCGCTGAGCACGAATGTAAGCACAGTCCCTTGAACTGTCCAAGTCCAGGCGCTTACTTTGTCAGTTACTTTGAGGTCAGGCCGAGAGGAAAGCAGGAGTTTGGACGCATAGCCATCATTTCTCAGAGAATCAATTTCAAAGACTAATCGCGCTTCCTCTTGTGGACCTTGTCTATGCCTGGGTGATGCCAGGTCTACAGTGATACTCGCCCCCAGTGGGCACATTCTCAGGCTCTGAATTTCTTTCTCGCTCTTTCTGCCTCATCTCCAATTCCCATTTTCCTCAAAGTGCAACATCTTGACTTGATGGCTACATTCTGGACTCCCCAGCCTCAGCGATGAGACAACAGTACTACTCTTTTTCACCCTGACCCTTAAGCCCATTGTATTGAACCTGGGTTACTAGCTCAGTTTTTCATCTTTTCTTATCATATATTTTTTCAGGATAATTTCACTGAGTCTTGGTTGGGTTTACCCCCACGGTACTTCAACTTTGCTTCCTAGAAAGCAAAGAGCTGGTGCTTTCTATTGTATGAGTTCCTGAGCTCTGAGGAAATTGAGCTGTCTATCAGGCAGCGATCTCAGGCTAACTGATCAAAAGTTGCCCAAACTAAACTTGTATCTGTACTACTACTAGTGAATAGTACCTGCACCAGAAGATTTATTTCAAAGAACTCTTAGTCAACGTATAGGCATAGAATAAAATCCACAAAGGGATTTTGAATAACCCTTTTAGTAGGTATGTAATTTGGTATTATGAGAACTTTTTATATCAAAACATTGTAAATTCTCAAATGTTATACTTACTAAGATATCTCAACTTCTGTGCATTTACATTACTCCCAAAATGGTAGGGTACACATGGAGTAATCAGTCTTTCAGTGAATGACCCTGCTCATCTGCAAATGTGTAGAAAAAATATACTACACAAGTCCAGAAAATGATCACTCCATAATTAAAATATATATATATGTATACCTAATCTTCTTCATGTCATTTCTAATTTATTATTATAATTTTAATTCAAATGAAGTTAATTTAAATATCAAATAGATGGTTTAAGGTAATTATTTTCTTAGTGAATTAATTGCTATTATAATTCGGAAAATATATTAAATAATTCTTGCAGAACATTAAAAAAATTTGGATGCAAAGAAATCAAAGCTGTCAGTATGCTAATAAATGCGCTTCAAAACAAACAACCCAGAATTATTTCTTTCTTGTTTTAAGTAGTGATGATACTGGAATGCAATTAAAACTTGAATATTTCAGATATGACTCAAAAATACTAGAGAGAAGACTAAGAAATATTTCCCTACTCTACATATATGACTTTAGCTTCATCCTCATGTTACAAAATGCCTCTCAGGATTTTATAAACCCCTGCTATTATTTTTCCCCCAACCTCATTTTTCACTTACATACTTTCCTTTCCTATTTGTATTAAGAATAATATGCTCCTTACTCAAGCTCCAGGTAAAAATATACCCACTGACCCTCTTCTAATCTTCTCCCTATATGCACCCTCACTTAGCAACTGAGTGAGTTAAATTTACACCACAGAGTGTGCATCATTTGTGATGGGGCAAATGTGATCCAGGGGATACAAAGAGATTTTTTTTTTGGTCAGGTAAAAGAGGGAGGACATGTAAAGGCACCGAAAAATTAGCTGGATAGCTCCAGCATTCTTGAAAATGGGCCGTCTTCCTTGACTTCCTTTGTTATGCCTTCTCTTCTGCCAAAAGATTAAAATGTGGCCTCCTTGCCCGGACTTCTTTATTTTATCTGCTATTGAGTATAAAATTGTTTGTGATATGGAGGTAATAGCATTGAACAGTAGGATTAAATTTGAATTCTTATCCCTCCATTTAATATTTCATATCCTTTGCCTTCAGTCTCTTCATCTCATTAAACGATGTTACTGCTTCTTCATTATATAATGTTATTCCATTAGATGTCATGGCATTCTTATATGATGACATTAATTGTGAATATTTACATTAAAGATACTGATCAATGG
Source organism: Ovis aries (assembly GCF_016772045.2). Classification (NCBI taxonomy): domain Eukaryota; kingdom Metazoa; phylum Chordata; class Mammalia; order Artiodactyla; family Bovidae; genus Ovis; species Ovis aries. The sequence continues at coordinate 95,898,198 of NC_056060.1, forward strand.
TTAATCTTCAATGAATCTTGTTGCTGTTGTTTAGTCGCTAAGTCATATCTGTTTATTTTGTAACCCATGGACTCCTCTGTCCACAGAATTTGCCAGGCAAGCATACTGGAGTGGGTTGCCACTTCCTTCTCCAGGGGATCTTCCAAACCCCACCTGAATATAAATAGGTATAGGTGAATAGTTATTTATATTGATAGCATCAATGACTCAATGAGCATGAATTTGATCAAACTTCAGGAGACAGTGAAGGACAGGAGATCCTGGTATGCTTCAGTGTCTGGGGTCGCAAAGATACAGATACAACTTAGTGACTGAACAATGGCAATATACGCATCAGAGGCTTGGGGAATACTTGCTAAATGATTCGATAACTTGTATTTGCCTTAAAGTTCAGCAAAATCACTAATATGTCTCTGATATTTATAACGTTGTGCAAAGGGAACTCGACCTAGAAAAGTTGTTCTGCGGCCTTGTTCCCTCCAACTGTTCACCTTCACATTTTATTTATTTCCAGGGCTTTTATGCTGAGTTCCTTTTCCTTGTGTGTTGGTCGCTCAGTCCTGTCCAACTCTTTGTGACCCCATGGACTGCAGCCCACCAGGCTCCTCTGTCCATAGGATTCTCCAGGCAAGAATACTGGAGCGGGTTGCCATGCCCTTCTCCAGTTGAGTTTAGAAACTGTATTTCTTTCACTATCTTATCCCCAAGTTTAGTCACATAATACATTCTCAATAATTTCCTCTTTTTTTCTTTTTAAAGAAGGGATAGTTGAATAAAGCAGAAATAATATGAGGGAGTTAGGGACTTAGGATGGATGTGAGTGGATACTCAGGCAAAGCTGATGTTTTTCAAGATTTCTTCCCCCAAATACCTGAAATTATTTCTCTGCCATGAGTTTTGGCATCTGATTGTATCCATTTCAATTATATCCAATTCTATTAATTACAAATGAAATATAATCTTTTAAAATAAAGGTGAAAGTGTTAGTCTCCCAGCTGTGTCTGACTTTGTGACCTCATGGGCTGTAGCCCCCCAGGCTCCTCTGCCCATGGGATTCTCCAGGCAAGAATACTGGAGCAGGTTGCCATTTCCTTCTCCAAGGGTCTTCCAAACCCAGGGATCGAACCCAAGTCCCTTATATCTCCTGCATTTTTAGTCAGGTTCTTTACCAATAGCACCGCTTGGAAAGCCCCCCAAATAAAGGTGTCTGAGAAGAAATTAAAGGTTGCTATTCTTCTCACATCAATAATAAATGAGTGACTGTGTGCATTTGCTTTTTATGGAGCTCTAGGCTCTAAAAATATTCCTTCTAATTAAAATAAAATTACTTTGTTTTCTTCCCACACCTCACTAAGCTTAGCTACATCAATGCACTTGGATCTGGGAGAAGACTGAGACTCATTTGAGATGCCTGAAGGAATTGTGGTCTTTTCAGTGAAACTGTGTGGGATATTAAATTTGGTTAATTAAAGATAATTGAAAATATTATATAAAATCGATTTTGCCACCCTAGCTTTAGAAGCAAAGGAGAAGGCAATGGCACCCCACTCCAGTACTCTTGCCTGGAAAATCCCATGGACGGAGGAGCCTGGTGGACTGCAGTCCACGGGGTCGCGATGAGTGGGACATGACTGAGCAACTTCACTTTCACTTTCACTTTTCACTTTCATGCATTGGAGAAGGAAATGGCAACTCACTCCAGTGTTCTTGCCTGGAGAATCCCAGGAACAGGGGGAGCCTGGTGGGCTGCCATCTATGGGGTCACACAGAGTCAGACAGGACTGAAGCGACTTAGCAGCACCAGCAGCAGCAACTTAAGAAGCAAATTACTGATAAGAACATGAATTCATGGAAAAGAAAAATATGCTCCATATTTTTAGTTACTTTAGATTGTTTTGAACAAGATATTATATATGTGTACGTGTGTGTATAGATATATGTTTTTATATATAATACATATATAATCAGACAAGACTGAGTGACTGAACAACAAAAACAAAATGAACGTTTCTCTGTCTTAGTGATGAGATTAGAGTGGTCAAGAAAGGTTTCTTGGGCAGGCTTGGTGGTGGAGGTAGGATCTGAACCATTCTTGAAGAATGAGTATTATGTAGATTGACTGAAGGAAAGGATTTGTATAGAGACAAACACTTAAGAGAGCAAATGAGTTTGGTTCTCTCTAGAGCCTTGAGAGGGCTTTGTATGAGCTTGGCCATTTAGCTGGTGACAATATCAAAGCAAAAGCTTTTCTAGAGATTTTGCCTGAACTTACCTGGCAATCCCTTCTCTGGATGACTTTATACCATAAAATTAAAGCAGCTGAGGTTGACTCACTCTACCTTGCCTCCCTTTAGTTAATATTTATCAAGATTTCTTGGAAATTATCCCTTATAGACATCTTCAGAGTTGCTCACGGACTTTCTGAGGCAGTTTTCTCACAACTTGAAAAGAAACAGATAAACTCTGATTTGAATTCCATCAGATACTTACATTTTCCACTAAGCTTTAGGAAAATGTTTACTTCATGGATTATATTCTATGGAATATATACTAATACATCACAGAATATATTCCATGGGGAAAAAAATCAGTTTGTAAAGAATTGTATGCTATACTATCCTCTGAGATCACAGTCTCCAATAATAGAAAAACAGTGATCAAAGCTGCAGCAAAAATCATGCTTAATTTTCTGAAACATAGCATTTTTCCAAATCTATTTGATCAAGGAACATTTCTCTGTTGCTGTTGAACTTTTTAAAAGAACATTACCTTCTAACCCATAGTTTACGAAAAGCAGCTTCAACCCCATCACATAAACCATAATACAGAGAACTCTAAGGAAGCCATTTTGCTTCTTAAATTACCACTAGAAAAAATCAGATAAGTTGTAAGCAGCTAATAATTCATCCACATTGGTATTTTGTTGGCATATAATCAAGTCAATTTACATGGCACTGAAAAGCTATTCATATGCTTAATCTCATCTCTCATTTTTGTATTACTTTAACTGGACTACCTATTAAACAATTATTAGAAAACTAATCCTATCAAGGGGAAAATCTGTGGACATTTTTCATCTTTAAAACTTTCCTAGAAACAAAGCCTAAGTGTAATGATCAAAAATATATCCTGGCATCTTCTTAACTTCCACCTCTAACATAGATTTTTGAATAAGTATTTTCTCTTACTTCTTCTCTTAACATTTTAAAGATTAAAGAGTTTATAATAAATTAAGCTTAAACTTTGTTTTCCAATGTGTAAATTAATTCTAATTCTTGAAAGTGAAAGTGTTAGTTGCTCAGTCTTTGTAACCCACGGACTGTAGGCTGCCAGGCTCCTCTGTCCATGAAATTCTCCAGGAAAAAAATACTGGAGTGGATTTCCATTCCCTTCTCCAAGGGATCTTCCTGACCCAGGGATCAAACCCAGGTCTTCCTCATTGTAGGTAAATTACTTACCATCTCAGGCACCAGAGAAGTCCTTTCAATTCTTAATCAGGTCTAATTAACCAAGTTTTATCGCCTTTAGCCATATATATATATATATATATATGCATGTAAGAGATTGGAAAAGGTCGGTTTTCATTCCAATCCCAAAGAAAGGCAATGCCAAAAAATGCTCAAACTACTGCACAATTGCACTCATCTCACACGCTAGTAAAGTAATGCTCAAAATTCTCCAAGCTAGGCTTCAGCAATATGTGAACCATGAACTTCCAGATATTCAAACTGGTTTTAGAAAAGGCAGAGGAACCAGAGATCAAATTGTCAACATCGCTGGATCACCCAAAAAGCAAGAGAGTTCCAGAAAAAAAAAAAAAAAAAACACATCTATTTCTGCTTTATTGACTGTACCAGAGCCTTTGACTGTGTGGATCACAATAAACTGTGGAAAATTCTGAAAGAGATGGGAATACCAGACCACCTAACCTGCCTCTAGAGAAAGCTATATGCAGGTCAGGAAGCAACAGTTAGAACTGGACATGGAACAACAGACTGGTTCCAAATAGGAAAAGGAGTATGTCAAGGCTGTATATTGTCACGATGCTTATTTAACTTATATGCAGAGTATATCATGAGAAACACTGGGCTGGAAGAAGCACAGGCTGGAATCAAGATTGCCTGGAGAAATATCAATAACCTCAGATATGCAGATGACACCACCCTCATGGCAGAAAGTGAAGAGGTACTACAAAGCCTGTTGGTGAAAGTGAAAGAGGAGAGTGAAAAAGTTGGCTTAAAGCTCCACATTCAGAAAATGAAGATCATGGCATCTGGTCCCATTACTTCATGGGAAATAGATGGGGAAACAGTGGAAACAGTGTCAGACTTTATATTTTTGAGCTCCAAAATCACTGCAGATGGTGACTGCAGCCATGAAATTAAAAAGACACTTACTCCTTGGAGGGAAATTTATGACCAACCTAGATAGCATGTTCAAAAGCAGAGACATTACTTTGCCAACAAAGGTCCATCTAGTCAAGGCTATGGTTTTTCCAGTAGTCATGTATGGATGTGAGAGTTGGACTGTGAAGAAAGCTGAGCGCCGAAGAATTGATGCTTTTGAACTGTGGTGTTGGAGAAGACTCTTGAGAGTCCCTTGGACTGCAAGGAGATCCAACAAGTCCACCCTAAAGGAGATCAGTCCTGGGTTTTCTTTGGAAGGAATGATGCTGAAGCTGAAATTCCAGTACTTTGGCCACGTCATGGGAAGAGCTGACTCATTGGAGAAGACTCTGATGCTGGGAGGGATTGGGAGTAGGAGGAGAAGGGGACAACAGAGGATTAAAGGGCTGGAGGGCATCACCGACTCGATGAACCTGAGTCTGAGTGAACTCTGGCAGTTGGTGATGGACAGGGAGGCCTGGGGTGCTGCAATTAATGGGGTCACAGAGTCAGACACGACTGAGCGACTGAACTGAATGGAAGAGATTTTATACATTTCTTGAAATCTAGTCATCAATATATTTTGGTTTATGTTGAAAGTTTACTATTTTCCAAAGTCTTGGATTCTCAGAATCCAATGAGCTTGGTGATACTTGTTTTGTTCCATGTGTTTAATTTTCCCTTAGGCTGCCCTGGACTTCATATACTCCATACTGGAAATATCTCTTCTTTTTCCTAATGTGAGTTTTCCAGATTTTTTTGGCTTTTCAAGTTTCTTTTAAAATATAACAAAATGCCTTTTTTAAAAATATAAATTTATTTGTTTTAATTGGAGGCTAATTACTTTACACTATTGTATTGGTTTTGCCACACATCAACCTGAATCCGCCATGGGTGCACACATATTCCCCATCCTGAACCCCCTTCCCACCTTCCTCCCCGTACCATCCCTCTGGGTCATCCCAGTGCACCAGCCCCGAGCATCCTGTATCATGCATCGAACCTGGACCGGCAATTTGTTTCACATATGATATTATACATGTTTCAATGCCATTCTCCCAAATCATTCCATGCTCGACCTCTCCCACAGAGTCCAAAAGACTGTTGTATATATACATCTGTGTCTCTTTCGCTCTCTCGCACACAGGGTTGTCATTACCATCTTTCTAAACTCCATATATATGCATTAGTATACTGAATCGGTGTTTTAGAAAGAATTTATAATATAGCACACAACTAGTTCTGACAGAAGTAAAGAAAAATACAACAAAAATTTTAATTTCTCCAAGTATTTAAAAATTAATTTCTCCAAAAAATTTAACATACTTGGAGAATTAAAGCTTCTGATGTATTTTTCTTTACTTCTGTCAGAGCTAGCTGCATAGTATATTATAAATTCTTTCTAGTCCATGTTTTGTGTGAAATAATTAGAGAATTAATATGTGCTGAGATAGCAACAGTAAGTGATTTTACTGAAGAATGATCCAGAGTTTCTCCTAATAATTTGAAATAATACAGATGTAAATCTGGGTCCCAAAAGTAACTTTATCAATATCTTGCAGCTAAAAAAGCAGAGCTCATCTTGTAGCTCAGATTTGTCTGAGTCTAAGTAAAGGCTCATGCTTCTCTATCACGAAACCCTATTTTATTAATACAATATGAAGGGAGCCTGAGCTTTGTGATAACCCATGCACATGTTACTTTTCATGAGTTACCAGGTAATTCCTTCATAATGCATTTAGAATCCCAAAGACTAAATGTTATGCTGAGTACAGGTATATGCATAAAGAAAGAAAAAAATAACTTGTTTTATGAAGACAAAAATGATATCATCTATACCGATAGAAATCAGCTAATGGTTATATATGCCAATTAGTGTTTTGAAGCACGTGTTTGGGTTAACACATGTATGTTTTTGCTTAGTTGATTTTTTTTTTTCTATTTGGTATAGTTTATCATATTTTCTTAACTAGATGTGTGGGTATGTCTGTGTAAGAAAGACAGTGGGGAAAGGAGAGGGGGGAGAAACTGAAGGAGCAGCGCTGAAACACGTGCATTCCCATGTGTGAAATAGCCAGCTAGCGGGAAGTTGCTGTGGGGCACAGAGAGCGCACCTGGATGCTCTGTGATGGCCTAGAGGAACGGGGTAAGGCACCCGTCCATGCTTGTGACTGGTTCATGCTGAGGCGTCGTGGAAACCAACACAACACTGTCAAGCAGTTATCCTCCAATTAAGGAGAAAGAGAGAACTAGCATCAGATAGCACTTTTTCAATAAATGAGAAAGAGTGTTTAGCTTTTAAATTGCCTTGAAAGAAAGACAAATGAAGAGATAGTCTCAGCTTAGTCCATAAAATATCACCCTATCTTTTACTAATCCCTGTTTAATCATTTTGGTCAATAATGATAGGTACAATTTATTGATTTGTATTTTCACTCAGCTTATACCAGTCGAGTGATTACTATGATACAGACAATATTTTAAGAATTGAAAACAAGGCTCAGATAAGATTGAAGTGGTCCTTGTCCACATGAAATGTATCATAAAGGCATTGGAGACAAACAATAAAGTATAAAGAACTTACATATTGTGTAAAGTGATATAAAGCTGTTGTTCTAGAAAGTAAAGTGTTTTTCTTTTTTTAGCTTTTTTTTTTTTTTTACACTTTATAATATTGTATTGGTTTTGCCATACATCAACATGAATCCACCATGGGTGTCTGCGTGTTCCCAATCCTGAATTCCCCTCCCACCTCCCTCCCCATACCATCCCTCTGGGTCATCCCAGGGCACCAAAAAAAACAAAATAATAAAAATAGAAAGTTAAGTGTAGGGTGTAACACTTATGCAGGGTCCTGGAGAATGAGAATTAATTAGTCATGTGAAAATCCCAATGAAGACAGTTTTCATCAGAATGAAGAGCAGATGCAAAGCCTTAGGTCAGAAACCATCTTGTCATGTTTAAAGCAAATAAAGACAGCCAATATCTTGAACTGTAGTGAGAAACAACAGAAGCAATAAGAAGATAAAACATGGCACTCCAGATCCTGTAAGGTCTGGTAGACTATAGTGAAAGGTTTTAGTTCCATTTTACATGCAACAGATACACCCGAATGTTTTTAAGCGGAAAAAATATGATCTGATTTCTATTTTGTAAATATTACTCTGAATATTTAGATAGAGAAAGTTGACTACAGGAAGTAAGGCATAAACATCCTGATTATAGAAAATACATCATAGTTTCATCCTAGCACAGTTGGCTTTGAAAAACATGCCCTTGAACCGTAGGAGTCCTCTTATGTGAAGATGTTTTTTAGTAAATACTTTATAGTGCTACACAATTAGATGTGGAACCCATGGATATCAAGGACAGTCTTTAAAGTCATATGTGAATTTTCAAGTGCCTGGGGGTTTGCACCTCTAACTCCTGGCCTGTTCAGGGCTCAACCATATTCCACTTTTCGTATTTCTTGCAATTGAATGGTGCCGTGTCACTGGTGGGTTTAAAGTCAGCAAGGCTCCCATTAATAAATTCCCCAGTCCCTCATATCTCATGCCGCATAAAGGAGGCTGAGTATTTTGGTTGCTACTTTTGTAAGATGGATGAGGCTCAGTCAGCTTGCAACTCTAATTGACTGCACGCAGCAGAGGCCCCTGCAAATCTGTGAAAGGCATATAACATAAGCATGAACTAAATACCACGAGCTGTGGTGCTGGAGAAGACTCTCCAGTCCATCCTAAAGGAAATCAGTCCTGAATATTCACTGGAAGGACTGATGCTGAGGCTGAAACTCCAATACTTTGGTCACCTGATGCAAAGAACTGACTCATTTGAAAAGACTCTGATGTTGGAAAAGATTGAAGGGAGAGGAGAAGGGAACAACAGAGGATGAGATTGTTGGATGGCATCACTGACTCAATGGACATGAGTCTGATGTATCCAGTGATGGGCAGGGAAGCTGTGATGGACAGGGAAGCCTGGCATGCTGCAGTCTATGGCGTTGTAAAGAGTTGGACACGACTGAGTGACTGAACTGAACTGATATACCAGTTGGGTTAAGCCACTGCAGCTCTGGAATTGTTTGTAACCTCATCATAACCAAGCTGATTATGGGTTATACAGAGAGCAGTGTGGAAAGAGGAAATCTAGATAAGTGTTGTAATAGTCCATGTGAGAAACAGCATTACCTTGAATTATGGCTGGTTGCATTGTACAGAGATCAAATTGAAATGAATTTGAATTGCATTTTGTAGGCAAAGCAGACAAAACTAATGGGTGAGTTGAATTTTATGGATGTCTTCTGTGTGGATTGAATGCTTGTGCTTAGTCGCTCAGTCATGTCCGACTATTTGCGACCCTATGGACTTTAGACCCCCAGGCTCCTCTGTCCATGGGGATTCTCCAGACAAGAATACTGGAGTAGGTTACCATGCCCTCCTCCAGAGTGGAATGAGTATATCTTGTGAATTCACTGTTGCAATTTCAATCCCATTACCATACTGTTCTCAGCTATGACCTCTGGTGCAAAAGCTGGAAGCTCCATTCTCCAGACTCTCTTGTCCAGAGGATTCCAGTTCATGCCCTGCAACTGAAAAGCTCTTGCTAAAATTTTGATAGGATGAGAGAGATAGAGAGTTGCTTTGGCTTCATTGTGGAGGTGTGTGGACTGTGGAAGATGGTAGATGGGAGATTTTGCCAGTAGATTTCAGATGTCGAGATGTGAATCAATATACTTTGATGCCAAGAGCTTCGTTTGGAGTTCTCAGTGATTTCTGCACCTCAGGATACTCAAGAAAGCTTAGCAGTGATTTTCCTTATCTTTGCTACCCCAGCTCACCCAACAATTTCATAAGCCTATTTGTGTGTGTGCAGGTGCTCAGGCCCTTCCGACCCTCTGTGACTCCATGGACTGTAGCCTGCTAGGCTCCTCTTCCATGGAGCTGCCGTTTCCTTCTCCAGGGGATCTTCCTGACCCAGGGATCAAACCCGCATCTCTTACGACTTCTGCATTGGCAGAGGGTTCTTTACTACTGAGCCACCTGGGAAGCCCATTATAAGCCTCTAATTATTTGTATTAAATCCCTTCTTGATGAAAATACCTAGAGTTGTTTCTGTTTTCCACACAAACAATTAATTATCCAGTATATTGTAACATATCTCCTGTTCTCTAACAAATCATCTTAGTAAATCAGAGAAAAGTGAGGTTCAGAAAGTTAAGAGCATTGTCTAACATTGTTTCATCATTACTAATATAACTGGCCCATAAACTCAGCTCGTAACTTGTGATTCAAAACCTGTGCTCTTTGTATTATAGCATGCCTCCCTAAATCTTAATATTATTCTCCACAAAAAGGAATTTAAATAATTCCCTTGTACTTTTAGGGGCTGTGATTGACACTATCACAACATGTGCATTCTTACTCCAGCAATGAAATTTCTGCTTATTAGGAAAATGAGATCTACTGGTGCATCTCGGCACATTTTTATTTCAGCATCTTTTCCATCTGATTGTCATTTAGCATAAAGCTGCAAAATCAGATGTTATAATTTGAAACTCTTTGGATTTGCTGGTTTAAGCTTACAGGTAAATGATACTATGCAGAACTGCTGTTAGGAATCCAATAACACCACAGTGGGAAATGAGAAAATAGACATTATTGAAGAAGTGAGAGAAACGGGTTTACAGAACTTATTTTTGAGTCAAACCTCTTTCATCACAGAGAAAGGAACATTAGGGAAATGCTTAAGGTAAGAAAAATGCTTCAGCTGTAGATTTTTTTCCACAAAGATATTTTACTCAGCTGTTCTGGGAACACATTTTTTTTTTAACTTATCAAAATAAACTAACTTTACTCCTTCTTGATCATATTCAAGAATGCCCTTTTCATTTACGTCAGACTATAGGTGTAAATAGAATCAGCAGTCGCTTGGTTAGAAATAGTTGATTAAAAAAGATAAAGAGAAGCAGATACACACTTAGACACTATACGTAAATTGAACACAAGAGTACATACATAAAGGAAAAGAAACCATCTTTTAAGTTTCACTGAGGTAAAAAAAATTTGTATCCCACATTTTCAAATAAACTTTGAAGCCTTAAATCAGGCAAAATTATTTAAATCTAGTTATATTATCCATAGCAGGTACAGTGCATTTGTCTGCTCAGGTGAGCAAGACTGCAGACTGGGTGACTTAAAGGACAAGCTATTTCCTCCACTTCTGGAGGCTGGAAATTCAAGGTCAGGTGCTAGCAGGGTTGGTTTCAGTGAGGCCTCTTTTCCTGGCTTGCAGACAGCCACCTTCTAACTGTGTTCCATATGGCCTTTCCTCCTTGAATTTGTTAACAGGGTCATCTTTTGGTATCTCTTCTTCTTCATATGAGAAACCAGTCCTGTTGAATGAGAGATCCACACTTTTGACCTCATTTAACCTTCAATTACTCCTTAAAGGCTCTATATCCAAACACAGTCATGTTGGGGATTAGAGTTTCAACATATAAAATTTGAGGAGACACAATTCAGTTTAAAATGTACACATTAAGCAAGAACACAATAAATATGTGAAGAAATGAATCTGAGACTGGTAAATCACACATGGAAATTATGATGCATGTTATCATATCCGTTTCCAAGTGAGCATCCCAAAGTATCTCTCTAAATTATGCATAAAGGTACCTCTTTCGTTACAAAGTCACAGGGATAAAGAGGAAGTGTCATTTTCATGCTTTAACAGAACCTTTGCCAACATTTTTCCTTCTATTTTAACTCACTGAATTTGTCCAGGGGTCACATGATACACACACTTATGTAACACAAAGGAGTACTAAGAAGCCCAGAATAAAAGAAAGTGAAAGTGAAAAAGTGAAGTTGCTCAGTCGTATCCAACTCTTTGCGACGCCATGGACTGTAGCCCACCAGGCTCCTCTGTCTGTGGGATTTTCCAGGCAAGAATACTGGAGTGGGTTGCCATTTCCTTCTCCAGGGAATCTTCCCAAACCAGGGATTGAACCCAGGTCTCCTGCATTGCAGGCAGATGCCAGAAGAATGTACTCCCAAACAAGGTGAAATGCACAGCACGGGCTGAGACGGCTTCCTTATTCCCTGTAAGGAAGTGTTCCCCTCTGCCTCCCTCAGTTCTAGGTCATAATATTAATACTGATATATTTATGGAGATGTGTACTGATACCTGTTAATGTGCTTTGACTTGATCGCAGCATATGGTAAATGAATAGATAGAAGGACAATAAAATGTTAATGGCTGAATCTAAGTAATAGGTATATAGGTTATCATTATCGTTGTTTAGTTGCTAAGTCATATCTGACTCTTTTGCAACCCCCATGGACTGTAGCCTTCCAGGCTCTTCTATCCATGGTATTTTCCAGGCAGGAATACTGGAGTGACTTGCCATTTCCTTCTTCAGGGGATCTTCCCAACTCAGGGATTGAACCCATGTCTTTTGCATTGACATGTTAATTCTTTACCACTGAGCCTCAAGGGAAACTCCCAGGTGTATGGATACTTAAGATAAAATTACTACAACTTTCTTTTGAAATTACTTAACTACTTTTGAAACTACTTTTCAAAACTACTTTGAAATTCCTTATAATGGAAACTTCATTAAGAAAATATATAGGAAATAATCGATTTTTGTTCCACAATTTTGCTTATGTATATTCAAAAGACACACACAAAATTACATATTTTATTGAAATATGAAAAGAAGCATACGTGAAGCAAGGCAGATTGGGTGCTTATTTCAAGGATAGGAAGTATAGAAGTCAGAGGAAATGACAAGGGGAAAAAAATTGAATGTTTTATAAAGATTGGAGATGACCAAGGTCAATCAGCTGAGGACTATGACTAGACTAACTCTTTATACCTGTGATAAATAAGCTTTGTTTTAAAAGCAAGTGAAGGATAATGTTGTATAAATCAATCATCACAGGCTTTCTTCTATATTATGTAATCAAGTCACATGGGGGTAAAGATGGTTCATCCACCGTGGTGTCTATTAAAAGACTCTATTTTGTTACTAACTCGTTATTCTAGAAATCAGCTACCTCTGCAGTAGTTCACTTCTAATTCTGGTTCTGCATGTAAGCATCTAAATTTCTATGTACGCTCACTATTGAATAATATTACAAAGGGAAATATGGTTCCTCTAATGAAGTCAGAATAGCAATATTCAGTCTTGGCGTTGTTGTGTGACTTTTGTGCAATCAGTTCCATACCTGGTTATTCATGTCCTCACATGTAGAACAAGAGAAAAAGGATTAAATACTTCCTTAAACTTTTTTTTTAGCCATATCATTTCTGGGAAAGCACTTCAGTTCAGTTCAGTCGCTCAATCATGTCAAACTCTTTGTGACCCCATGGAGTGCAGCACGCCATGCTTCCCTGTCTATCACCAACTTCCAGAGTTTACTCAAACTCATGTCCGTTGAGTCAGTGATGCCATCCAACCATCTCATTCTCTGTCGTCCCCTTCTCCTCCTGCCTTCAGTCTTTCCCAGCATTAGGATCTTTTCCACTGAGTCAGTTCTTTGCATCAGGTGGCCAAAGTGTTGGAGTTTCAGCTTCAGCATCAATCCTTCCAATGAATATTCAGGACTGATTTCCTTTAGGATTGACTGGTCGGATCTCCTTGCTGTCCAAGGGACTCTCAAGAGTCCTCTCCAACACCACAGTTCAAAAACATCAATTCTTCAGCACTCAGCTTTCTTTATAGCCCAATTCTCATATCCATACATGACTACTGGAAAAACCATAGCCTTGACTAGATAGACCTTTGTTGGCAAAGTAATGTCTCTGCTTTTTAATCAGCTGTTTAGGTTGGTCATAACTTTTCTTCCAAGGACCAAGGGTCAGAAACCACTAGAACAGAGTAATTTCAAAAGTTTAAGCCAGGCAATTTCTAATCCATATTCTGCAACATGTTTATAGTGGAACTATGGGGAAAATATTGCATTTCACACAGCCCAGTCATCATCTGTAAAATAGTACAAAAAGTATTCAGGCTAGGATACTTGTTAGGATTAAGTAAAAATAAAGGCAAGGCATTTAGTAGCAGATCCATCATATAATATGTCTTCAAGTGATATTTTTGCTAATAAAGTTTTCAATCAAATTTTTCCCTAAGAATAGCTTCCCCAGATCATCAAAAACTCTTTTTAGCTTGTGTCTGATTTGAACATGCCTTGGAGAACTCAATAAACACTTGGTATTATCAGTTCATTAGATAGAATTTTTCTCCTGTTTCATATTAAGTGGAACCCTTGTTCTGATTCTCCTGAAAGATGCTGAACTCCCAAAGAGAGGTTTGTTCAACATCCAGCCAACTGGAGCATTATTTAGTTCCAACCGCAGTGTTGGAATTACCAACCAAACAAACATTTGTTTAACAGGAAGCACAAGACATTAGTCTGTAGTCACTGTCATTGGAGTCCTAGAACAATCTTTGTGCCAAAACTAACTCATTCTGCCCCCCAAATCTTGCCCCAATCTTCCCACACTTCTTCCTCTCTTTAACATTTTTCTTAATTTAGTTTTAAAATACAAGAACCACTTCATCAATAGTGTGCTTTATGTAGCTTTTTTTTTTTTTTCCCCTTCCCTGGTGTTGGAAGAGTGCTGACTAGAAACTGACAGCTAGGCACTGGAAGCCAAAACGTTTTTGTTGTTGTTATATTTTAGATTCTGTTATTAAGTAACTGCGTAGACCTTCATCGATCACTCATCTTCTCTGGGTTTAACAATCTCTGTCCCTGTCCAAACAGCTGACCCATTGTAATGGTGCTCTGTAAAACAGTCTTTTTCTCAACGGATGCTTTTGTGCGAAATATAAGGTCATATTTACATCCACTTCTTGCTGCCCTGACAGCATTGTAAGTCACAATTGATGAAGGTGCAACCCTCTGTGATCTGATATAATTTACTATGAAACCCCACTATCCAGATTTGACATTTAAGCTCTTCTTTCCAATTTGCAAGTCTGCTTATAGATGGTCCAACCTTCAGGTCAAGCAATTATTTTGTGGGCCATTGTGAATTCCCTGATCCCATTGCTCTTTATGTGATTTGATTAAGAGGGTGGCCTGAGGCCATATATGTACCATTCTTAACAATGAACCATTAGATAGAGAGCTTTTGAGCATAAATGGTGTAACCTTAAGGACCTAGGACAGCCCCTCTGTCTTTTTCTTTCTTTCTTAAGATAACTCTCTGAATGCTGGCACTTCAAATCACTTTAACAGGTAGAAACACATTTTTTAATAGAAAAAGAATTTTATTTTATGCTTCGAGGTTAGTATTTAAAATAAATGCCTGTGCATCAGCTAAGACCACTGAGTTAAATCAGTTCTTGTATTGGGTTGGACAGTGTCATTTTCCCCCACTCCAGTAAAATCATATCTTTCCTGGAACCTCAGACTGTGACTTTATTTGGAAATAGGTTCATTATAGATTTAATTAATTAAATAAGATGAGATCATACTGGAGTAGGATAGACCCTTTATCCAATATAACTGGTGTGCTTTTAAGAAGAGGAGAGATAATGTCATGTGGCAACAGAGACAGCCTTTGGAGTGGTATATCACAACCCAAGGGACATTGAGCATAATTGGCAACACCGGAAGTTAAGATAAAAGCATGGAACAGATTGGCCCCCAAAGCTTGGAGTGAGAAGCAGAGCCCTGCTGACACCTTGATTTAGGGCTTCTCGCCTCCAGAGCTGTGAAATAGTAAACTGTTATTGTTGTCTTAAGACACCCATTTTGTGTTCATTTTTTTATAGCAGCTCTAGGATATCCATACGGCTCTACTGTGAACTGGAGTTTTGACGACCTGTGGACACTGAAACTTACGGTGAAGGAATATTGAAAGAGGGGTGGTGACGGTCTGTTACTACTATCTTATTACTTAGTAGCTTGCCAAACCTTTCTGGAACTGGAGAGATTCTAAATGTACATTCTGCAAATGAGACTTTTTTTCTCTTGTCTCCCCTTCATTTCTATCTTCCCTGCATCTTCTCCACTCCTTTGTGAGCGCCATAGTTTCATCCATTTCCGTTTAGACTCATCATATGCTGTCTTAAAACCTGCTTTTTTACTGCCTCTGTAAATTATTTGAGCTAGCAAATCCAAGCATCCCTATGGTCTTAGTAATTAGGAAAACTATTCAAACAAAAGAACATTCTTTTGTAGACTACTGAAGGATATTGAACATAAATGGGGAGAACATAGTAGCTAAGATCATTGTGTCTATGACATATTGAATAAATCATTTTCATTGGCCATTTTGGTATAGACAGCTCAGGTAATCTAAAAAAAAAAATATATTGATTAGGTTTAATGTTTTAACTTGCGCAACAGATAACCTTAACACTATTCTGAGTCTTTTCCCATCCCTAATTTCTGCCAACTACCTGTGATCCTCAGCCAGACAGAAACATGGGATTGGATTCAGGATTGGGTAAAGTATGATTCTCTTGATTATGTTGGATATCTTGTCATATATACAATCAGACAGGAGTAAGGATTAGAGATGAGATAAGGCTAGAGGTCTAGTATTTTAATTTTGCACAATTTTAAGTATATTGATGAAAGCCTCTTGATGAAAATGAAAGAGGAGAGTTAAAAAGTTGGCTTAAAGCTCCACATTCAGAAAATGAAGATCATGGCATCTGGTCCCATCACTTCATGGCAAATAGATGGGGAAACATTGGAAACAGTGTCAGACTTTATTTTTTGAGCTCCAAAATCATTGCAGATGATGATTGCAGCCGTGAAATGGAAAGATGCTTACTCCTTTGAAGCAAAGTTATGACCAGCCTAGATAGCATATTCAAAAGCAGAGTCATTACTTTGCCAACAAGGGTCCATCTAGTTAGTCAAGGCTATGGTTTTTCCAGTGGTCATGTATGGATGTGAGAGTTGGACTGTGAAGAAAGCTGAGCGCCAAACAACTGATGCTTTTGAACTGTGGTGTTGGAGAAGACTCTTGAGAGTCCCTTGGACTGCAAGGAGATCCAACCAATCCATTCTAAAGGAGATCAGTCCTGAGTGTTCTTTGGAAGGAATGATGCTAAAGCTGAAACTCCAATACTTTGGCCACCTCATGCGAAGAGTTGACTCATTGGAAAAGACTGTGATGCTGGGAGGGTTTGGGGGAAGGAGAAGAAGGGGATGACAGAGGATGAGATGGCTGGATGGCATCACTGACTTGATGGACATGAGTTTGAGTGAACTCCGGGAGTTGGTGATGGACAGGGAGGCCTGGCGTGCTGCGATTCAGGGGGTCGCAAAGAGTCGGACACGACTGAGAGACTGAACTGAACTGACTGAAGTATATTGCTCTTAAAGTATAAAAATTGCATTTTGTTTGTTTAACACAATCTAACTGTCCTTTAGTGGAAAAAATCAGCACCTTTCATTTGATATAAGAACTTGTTTTAACCTTTCCATCTTACTCAGGTATACCATATAGTACTTTTTAATTTTCCTTTTCCTTTCTATTTATTTTGCTCATGTTTCAAGTTACTGTTCACCTTGTGTTCTTCTATTCATTAACTCCCTTTTCTGATAATTCAAAGCAAACACACATTTCTTTCCCAGTATATGAAAAGAAGATGGCATCTCTCTCCTGTAACGCAAATCTTCCATTTTTCTTGCTTTAATTCTTTCCCAGCTCATTGATAGAAAGCCTTTACCCTCCTCATCTTCCTCTTCCCTCCATGTTCCTCAGCCCTTCTGTGTTCAAATGGTTTTGAACCACATGAAATAATTGATATAAGTTAAGAAAAAAAAAAAAAAAGGAAATCCTTGGCAGTCCAGGGCTTAGGACTCGGCACATTCACTGCAGAGTGCCTGGGTTTGCTCTCTGGTCTGGAAACCAAGATCCTGTAAGCCATGTGGTACAGTCAGGAAAAAATAAAAGAGGAAGCTGGATGTGGTTCTATATGCTTTGGCCCTATATGAGATTTCCCCTTTTAACTCTTCTCCTTCCCCATAGTGAGCTTTTGGAGTCTACTCTTATTTTGTGAAATTATAGTACATTTGTAAATATTTTCTTCAGGCTGGATATGTGGGTCATATATTGCATGAATCTTTATAAATGTATATTTTTTCACCCTGATAAATGAGTCATTCCTTGGGTTGGCAAGAGATTCATAGGTAATATTGCTCTTTTCTCAGACTTTCTCTGGACTGTGTTCTGTCTTGAACCACTGAAATTTTAAAAATGTGCAGTGATCTTCACACAGCTTTTTTTTTTTTTCCCCTCTTTCTCATTGACCCTGATGTAAGCTGGTTCAGTTCAGTTCACTAGCTCAGTCGTGTCCAATTCTTTGTGACCCCATGAACCACAGCACACCAAGCCTCCCTGTCCATTACCAACTCCAGGAGTTTACCCAAACTCATGTCCATCGAGTCGGTGATGCCATCAAACCATCTCATCCTCTGTCATCCACTTTTCCTCCTACCCACAATCTTTCCCAGCATCAGGGTCTTTTCCAATGAGTCAGCTCTTCGCATCAGGTGGTCAAAGTATTGGAGTTTCAGCTTCAACATCAGTCCTTCCAATGAACACCCAAGACTGACCTCCTTTAGGATTGACTGAGTGGATCTCATTGTAGTCCAAGGGACTCTCAAGAGTCTTCTCCAACACCACAGTTCAAAAGCATCAATTCTTTGTCACTTAGCTTTCTTTACAGTTCAATCCTCATATCCAAAAATGACCACTGGAAAAACCATAGCCTTGAAAAGATGGAACTTCGTTGACAAAGTAATATCTCTGCTTTTTAATACGCTATCTAGGTTGGCCATAACTTTCCTTTCAAGACATGAGCATCTTTTCATTTCATGGCTGCAGTCACCATCTGCAGTGATTCTGAAGCCCCCCAAAATAAAGTCTGACACTGTTTCCACTGTTTCCCCATCTATTAGCAGTGAAGTGACAGGACCAGATGCCATGATCTTAGTTTTCTGAATGTTGAGTTTTAAACCAACTTTTTCACTCTCCTCTTTCACTTTCAAGAGGCTCTTTAGTTCCTCTTCCCTTTCTGCCATAAGGGTGGTGTCATCTGCATTTCTGAGGTTATTGATATTTCTCCTGGAAATCTTGATTCTAACTTGTGCTTCATCCAACTCAGAGTTTCTCATGATATATTCTGCATATAAGTTAAATAAGCAGGGTAACAATATACAGCCTTGACGTACTCCTTTTCCTATTTGGAACCATTTGGTTGTTCCCTAACTGTTGCTTCTGGGCCTGAATACAGGTTTCTCAAGAGGCACGTCAGGTGGTCTTGTATTCCCATCTTTCAAAATTTTCCAGCGTTTATTGTGATCCACACAGTCAAAGGCTTTGGCATAGTCAACAAAGCAAAAATAGATGTTTCTTTTCTGGAACTCTCTTGCTTTTTCGATGATCCAGTGGATGTTGGCAATTTGATCTCTGTTTCCTCTGTCTTTTCTAAATCCAGATTGAATGTCTGGAAGTTCACTTTTCACGTACTGCTGAGGCTTGGCTTGGAGAATTTTGAGCATTACTTTACTAGTGTGTGAGATGAGGGCAACTGTGTGGTAGTCTGAGCATTCTTTGGCATTGCCTTTCTTTGGGATTGACTTTCCTGGTGGCTCAGATTGTAAAGCGTCTGCCTACAATGCAGGAGACCCAGGTTCAATCCCTGGGTTGGGAAGATCCTCTGGAGAAGGAAATGGCAACCCACTCCAGTACTCTTGCCTGGAAAAACCCCATGGACAGAGGAGCATGGTAGGGTACAGTCCACGGGATCACAAAGAGTTGGACCTGATTGAAGGACTTCACTTCAGGTCTTCCCTGGTGGCTCAGAGGCTAAACCGTCTGCCTGCAATGCGGGAGACCTGGGTTTGATCCCTGGGTCAGGAAGATTCCCTCTAGAAGGAAATAGTAATCCACTCCGATATTCTTACCTGGAGAATCCCATGGAGGGAGGAGCCTGGTAGGCTACAGTCCATGGGATTGCAAAGCGTCAGACACGATTGAATGACCTCATTTTCTTTGAGATTGGAATGAAAACTGACCTTCCCCAGTCCTGTGGCCACTGCTGAGTTTTCCAAATTAGCTGACATATTAAATGCTTCACTTTCACAGCATCATCTTTTAGGATTGGAAATAGCTCAACTGAAATTCCATCACTTCCACCTGCTTTGTCCATAGTGATGCTTCCTAAGGCCCACTTGACTTCACATTCCAGGATGTCTGGCTCTAGATGAGTGATCACACTATCATGATTATCTGGGTCATGAAGATCATTTTTGTACAGTTCTTCTGTGTATTCTTGCCACCTCTTCTTAATATCTTCTGCTTCTGTTAGGTCCATACCATTTCTGTCCTTTATTGTCCTTTATCTTTGCATGAAATGTTCCCTTGGTATCTCTAATTTTCTTGAAGAGATCTCTAGTCTTTCCCATTCTATTGTTTTCTTCATTTTCTTTACACTGATCACTGAGGAAGGCTTTCTTCTTTCTCCTAGCTATTCTTTGGAACTCTGCGTTCAAATGGGCATATCTTTCCTTTTCTCTTTTGCTTTTCACTTCTCTTCTTTTCATAGCTATTTGTAAGGCCTCCTCACACAGCCATTTTGCTTCTTGCATTTCTTTTTCTTGGGTATGGTCTTGATCCCTGTTTCCTGTACAATGACATGAACCTCCATCAATAGTTCATCAGGCACTCTGTCTATCAGATGTGGTCCCTTAAATCTATTTCTCCCTTCCACTGTATAATTAGAAAGGATTTGATTTAGGTCATACCTGAATGGTCTAATGGTTTTCCTCACTTTCTTCAATTTAAGTCTGATTTGACAATAAGGAGTTCTTGATCTGAGCCACAGTCAGCTCCCCATCTTGTTTTTACTGACTATATAGAGCTTCTCCATCTTTGGCTGCAAAGAATATAATCAATCTGATTTCCATGTTGACTTTTTGGTGGTATCCATGTGTAGAGTCTTCTCTTGTGTGTTTGGAATGTGGAAGAAGCTCCTAATACTTATATTTATTTTTTAGTTTATATTTTTTCACACTTTATTTATAACCTTGCTTCAATTTATTCTTTCTTATTTTTTTTTCTTTTTCTGGTTCTGTTCTAATTCATTGGTAGCTCATCTGCATCTGTCTTATTAAACACATCTTTTGCTTCAGGATTTCTGCCTCTTTTTAAATTTTGGTTTAAGCTCTTCCTTCCATTTGATAGTCCACTGTTACATACCCAAGGTGACCAGCTTCCATTTGTCTATTTATTTCTGCAGTTTAAACATAATGTGGTTTTCACTTTGGAAAGCTGTTGTTATTGTTTTAGCTGTAATGGGACCCCTTCAACATATTGCAATTTTGTTATTTCCATTGTTGCTGTCATCAGTCTCATTCAACAGTTTGTCTACTTTCCTACCAAGAGCAATTTCTTAAGTTCGGCTAAGTTGTCGTGTCTCTGGCTGCAGGGCCCCCTTAGAGACATTTAAGTATTCCTTTCCCCTCTCCTCAAGGTTCCAATGTAAATGCTGGATCTTCAGAGAAAGAAGATGTCCTAAGCCAGCATCAGACAACCTAAAATTCCCAAGTTGCTCCTGAGGCATCAAGAAAGGATTATCTTTTATCTCAACTACAAGATAGTGCTCTCTGAACCATTCCACCTGACAGGTTACCCCGTGGCTTCTGAGGACAGAAAGATGAGTGGTTCCTCCATCAATCAGGTTGTCATTCCTTTCAAAGGAGTTCATGAATCTCAAGAAGTCAAGCTCTTCCTAGGTTTCATTCTCTTATTCCTGGGCAGAGGTCAACAGTCTCACATTGACTCTCCTCTGAGCACTAGCAAGTCCTGTATTCTTGTTTTCAACCTTTAAAACATGTCTGCCCACCATTCCCAGCATTTGCATGGCAGCAAAAGGTACTGATGGTTTAGCTGGAATTTGGGAAGTGAGATTGTAGGAAAGAGATCAAGTTTCTCTCTTTTCAGAATTTGTGCTCATTTTCTACATCAAACATTTCCGATACTTAGACCGATTTAATTCAGAGCTCTCCAACATACCTTGTTAGCAAGAGACTGATTATCAGTACAAATAGATTTATTCCTTATGTCACATATTTATTTTTCAGAGGATAGGGACAATCTCATTCTCTTTCTGTATTTATCGTAGTCCAGTGACAACTGCCAGTGTAATTCAGACATTCAGTAAATACAGTTTGATTTTATAAAACCATTTAAAAAATTCAGAAAAGATACACATCCAAAGTTCAATAGTGCTTTTGAAAGGGATTTTTACTTCTGTACTGATAGAACTTTATACAATACATATGTTTCACTTTAACTTAAAAAGACAAAAAATGTAAAAGTTATGATCAAAGACTTTTAAGTCAGTTTCACTGGATCCTTATATACCTAACTTTCCAGACACTGAGTTACACAGAAAATGTGTCAAGTGAAGGAAGGAAAGAAGAGGAAGGAAGGGAAGGCAGAAAAAAGGAAGGGAAAGAGAGAAGTCAGGAAGGAGAAAAAATAAGATTACACAAGATAAACTAATTGCCCCTGATTTGGTTTATGATATAGTCATAATGAGAAATTCAGTTTTGTAATGTTTTCATGACCTAATTACATAAGCATATTTAACTGAGATGTCTTATACTTTGAATTATTTGAACAGTTTCTGAAAAATCATAATTTCACTTGTCTGCATAGCAATATTAGTCAAAAAAAGCATCTCTAATACATACATGGTTTGAGTCAATGTTCTCCCTGAAGCAAACGTAGCAGACATTTCAAATAATTAGTAACCATACTTAATTGACTGCCTCTGGACTGAATAATTTTTTTTTCATTATTCAGGAGCTGCATATGTTGCTAATGATATAGACTAGTCCAAGTCACAAGTCACGGGTTTGAAGAAATAAAGCCCCATTTTTCAAACAAATCCAAAAGATTTGAGCAGGATTGGAATATTTAGCAATACTTTATAGTTATTATAATATCTGTGTTTTGCTAATGATTACAAAATAAAGTGGGATTCCCTGGTGGCTCAGATGGTAAGGAATCCGCCTGCAGAGCAGGAGATCTGAGTTCAATTCCTGGGTTGGGAAGAACCCCCCTGGAAAAGGGAATGGCTCCCCACTTCCGTGTTCTTGCCTGGAGAATTTCATGGACAGAGGAGCCTGGCGTGCTATACAGTCCATGGGGTTGCAAAGAGTCAGACACGACTAAGTGACATTCACTCACACACTCACAAAATGAAGTAATCTCATCCCAGGTGGCACTAGTGGTAAAGAATCCACCCACCAATGCAGGGGACCCTGGAGTCATGGGTTTGATCCCTGGTTCGGAAAGCTCCACTGGAGGAAGAAATGGCAGCTCACTCCAGTGTTCTTGTCTAGGAAAGTTCACGGGCAGTGGAGCCTGGCAGGCTCTGGTCCGTGGGGTCACAAAGAAACATGATTGAGCGTGAGCATGAAAACACACACGTGCGTGCGTGCAATAACACTTTCAGTGGAAGGAGGTACAGTCTTTCACTTAATAGATCTCTCAAAGCTTGTAGGTGCTCTGTGGTGGGAATCTTGGGTAAAGGAGCTATTCGTCTCTTTATATTAAAATAGTGGAGAAAAGTGAATGGGTTTTCTTTTCCTCTGTTGACTCTGAATGTTTGGCTGTTTCTTCTAAATATGAATAGACCGTATTCACAAGATTTTGAGGTTTCGCTTAAACACTCTCTAGAAGGCATTATCCTTATCCATGGTAGATCTTATCCAAGACCTCATCAGCAGGAACTCATGCCAAGCTAGGAGTACTATAACATGTTTATTTTCCCATGCTTTTAAAAGAAAAAAATACCACAGTGATTATGCCTTCCTCTAATATCTCCACAGCATTTAGCCTGATCTCCCAAAATGAAGAAGGTGTGAGAATGTAAAGCTTTGTCTTTTTTCACTTTTTGCCAGTGACACATATTTGGCTGGAGATAAAGTTTCATAAGCGTTTTTATTCCCTGGCATTATTTCATCTTTCCCATGGTCATTTTGCTAAAGTTTAAAACAACAAGATTTCTCTTATTAAGGTGATCTTTATGTTTCAGTTTAGAAATTAGCAGAGAAATCCAAAAATCCCTGGTTCTTGTATACTTAGCTGTTGCCTAATTGCAAATTTGCTAACATTTCAGCAGCACGTATGTTTGTGAGCTTCAAGTGACATGTGTGTTAATATCTGTGATGTGTGTGTGTGTTTGTGTGTGTGTGTGTATGTGTTTCAGCCATATGCATCTTTGGTTGGTGGGAGGAAGGGACTAGACATCTAGTACTAGAGACTGAAAGAGATGGTTAATTCATGGAGATTGTCAGAGGAGGTCTTTGAGAGGATGTGACTGTAAGCTGACCACAATCTGGACTCTAGCAAATAAAGTCTCCTCACCCTCTTTAACATCCTTGCAGTGTGTGTTCTTTTCAACTTTCTCATAGTGGGGGCTGTTTTCAAGGATACAATCTTGAAAGAGCAAGGTGTTGTTGAAACAATCAAGACCATACAGTCGGTAAGCTGGAGACCAAAGAGATTGGATAGTATGGTTCTTTTCTGGGTCTGTTGGCCTGCCAACCAGGAGAGCTGTTGGTGAGTTTCAATGTAAATCTGAGTCTGAAGGCATGAAAGCAGGAGGTACTGGTTTGAAGACAGACAGAGGGAAAGAATTGTTTTTTACTCAGATTTTTATTCTATGTAAACTTTCAGTTAACTAAATGAGAATAACCCATTCTGTGGGCAATCGACTTTACTCTGTAGATTCAAATGTCAATCTTATAAAAAAAAAACCCATCACTTCATGGGAAATAGATGGGAAAACATGGGAAGCAGTGGATAACTTTATTTTGGGCGGCTCCAAAATCACTGCAGATGGTGATTGCAGCCATGAAATTAAAAGACACTTACTCCTTGGAAGGAAAGTTATGATCAAACTAGATAGCATATTCAAAAGCAGAGATATTACTTTGCCAACAAAGGTCCATCTAGTCAAGACTATGGTTTTTGCAGTAGTCATGTATGGATGTGAGAGTTGGACTGTGAAGAAAGCTGAACACTGAAGATTTGATGCTTTTAAACTGTGGTGGAGAAGACTCTTAAGAGTCGCTTGGGCTGCAAGGAGATCCGACCAGTCCATTCTAAAGGAGATCAGTCCTGGTGTTCATTGGAAAGACTGGTGCTAAAGCTGAAACTCCAATACTTTGGCCATATCATGCGAAGAGTTGACTCATTGGAAAAGATTGATGCTGGAAGGGATTGGGGGCAGGGGGAGAAGGGGATGACAGAGGATGAGATGGCTGGATGGCATCAGCAACTCGATGGACATGAGTTTGAGTGAACTCCGGGAGTTGATGATGGACAGGGAGGCCTGGTGTGCTGCAATGCATGCGGTCACAGAGTTGGACACGACTGAGCAACTGAACTGAACAGATACTCTCAGATAAATACTGTCTAATCTAATTTTTGAGCACAAAAGTTTCAGTCAGTTCAGTCGCTCTGTCGTATCTGACTCTTTCCAGCCCCATGAACCACAGCATGCCAGGCCTCCCTGTCTATCACCAACTCCCAGAGTCCACCCAAACCCATGTCCATTAAGTCAGTAATGCATCCAAGTATCTCATCCTCTGTCATCCCCTTCTCCTCTTGCCTTCAATCTTTCCCATTATCAAATGGGAAATGAGTCAGCTTTTTGCTTCAGGTGGCCAAAGTTGCAGCTTCAAAATCAGTCCTATCAATGGACACCCAGGACTGATCTCCTTTAAGATGGACTGGTTGAATCTCCTTGCAGTCCAAGCGACTCTCAAGAGTCTTTTCCCAAAAAAAGAGTCTTTTCCAGCACCACAGTTCAAAAGCATCAATTCTTCTGAGCACAAAACTAGCTATGACATTTTTGTTCAATATGGCGTTATTCATTCTATTGTGATTTAAGTTGTTGTATTTCATAGATTCGGTGTTTTTTCCTTTTTGCTTTTTTTTTTTTTTTTTTTTACAAATTGAAAGTTTGTGGCAGCTCTGAGTCCAGCAAATATATTGGCCTCATTTTTTTTTCCAACAGCATTTACTCACTTCTGTCCATATCATGTTTTGGTAATTCTCACAATGTTTTAAATTTTTTGTAATTACTATGTTTGTTAGGATGATCTGTGATCAGTGATCTTTGATGCAACTATAAAAAGACAATTATTCCCTGAAGGTTCAGGTGATGGTTAGCATATTTTAGCAGTAGAATATTTCTAAATTAAAGTATGTGCATTGTTTCTAGACATAATGTTATTGCACACTAAATAGACTAATAGTATAGTGTTAACATAACTCATATGCACTGGAAAACCAAAAAAAAAAAAATGTGATTCACTTTATGGCACTGATCTAGAACTCCTCCTGCCCTATCTCCACAATATGCTTATATTTATTTGGTGCTAGAAAGAAAGCATAGGCTTGTCAGGCGATGCTAGAGGTAAAGACTCTAGCTACCAGTGGAGGAGACATAAGAGACACAGGCTCAATGCCTGGGTTGGGAAGATACTCTAGAGGAGGGAATAGCAACCCACTCCATTATTCTTGACTGAAGAGTTCCATGAACAGAGAAGCCTGGAAGGCTCTGTGATACATAAGGTCCCAAAGTGTTGAACAAGACTGAAGCAACTTAGCACCCACACAGGGGGAGAACATGTTTGGGGGAATATGTAAGACTTGGAGCGTTTGTTCAAGATTAACATGGAAATATTACGCAGGCTTCCCAAAAGAAAGTTCAAAACTTAGAAGACAATTTCCTCTGGAGCTGAAAATGTATAAGTCATTTTCACAGGAGTAATGGCTGATTTTTCAGGCATTTGGGTTTGTTAAAAAGAGAGTGAAGAAAGAGATGAGATGCCCTAGAGAGGGTCTAATAACCTTAACTTTATTGAAGCATATACAAATAACGTTTTGCATCGTTGTACCTTAAATAAGAGCAGTTTGAAAGTAAGTGAAAGTGAAAGTGTTAGTCGCTCAGTTGTGTCCGACTCTTTGCAAACTCATGGACTGCAGCCCACAACGCTCCTCTGTCCATGGGATTCCCAGGCAAGAATAATGGAGTGGGTTGCCATATCCTCCTCCAGGGGTTCTTCCAAACCCAGGGAATGAACCCAGGACTCCTGCACTGCAGGTGGATTTTTTACTGACTGAGCCACCAGGGTATCCCAATAAGAGCAACTGAAGTTCAGTTCATTTCAGTTCAGTCGTTCAGTCATGTCCGACTCTTGTGACCCATGAATCACAGCATGCCAGGCCTCCCTGTCAATCACCAACTCGTGGAGTTCACTCAAACTCATGTCCGTCGAGTCGGTGATGCCATCCAGCCATCTCATCCTCTGTCTCACCCTTCTTCTCCTGCCCCCAATCCCTCCAGCATCACAGTCTTTTCAATGAGTCAATTCTTCGCATGAGGTGGCCAAAGTATTGGAGTTTCAGCTTTAGCATCAGTCCTTCCAATGAACACCCAGGACTGATATTCTTTAGGATGGACTGGTTGGGTCTCCTTGCAGTCCAAGGGACTCTCAAGAGTCTTCTCAAACACCACAGTTCAAAAGCATCAATTCTTCTGCACTCAGCTTTCTTCACAGTCCAATTCTCATATCCATATATGACTACTGGAAAAACCATAGCCTTGACTAGACAGACCATTGTTTACAAAGTAATGTCTCTGCTTTTGAATATGCACGACACTGGGTATTTGGGGCTGGTGCACTGAGAAGACCCAGAAGGATGGTACGGGGAGGGAGGAGGGTAGGGGGTGCAGGATGGGGAACACGTGTACACCTGTGGCAGATTCATGCTGATGTATGGCAAAACCAATACAGTATTGTAAAGTAATTAACCTCCAATTAAAACAAATAAATTTACATTAAAAAAAAGAATATGATATCTAGTTTGGTTATAACTTTCCTTCTTAGGAGCAAGTGTCTTTTAATTTCATGGCTGCAGTCACCATCTGCAGTGATATTGGAGCCCTCCAAAATAAGGTCTGCCACTCTTTCCACTGTTTCCCCATCTATTTGCCATGAAGTGAGGGGACCAGATGCCATGATTTTAGTTTTCTGAATGTTGACTTTTAAGTCAACTTTTTCACTCTCCTCTTTTACTTTCATCAAGAGGCTTTTTTAGTTCCTCTTCATTTTCTGCCATAAGGGTGGTGTCATCTGCATATCTGAGATTATTCATATTTCTCCCAGCAACGTTGATTCCAGCTTGTGCTTCTTCCAGCCCAGCGTTTCTCATGATGTACTCTGCATAGAAGTTAAATAAGCAGGGTGACAATATACAGCCTTGATGTACTCCTTTTCCTATTTGGAGCCAGTTTGCTGTTCCATGTCCAGTTCTAACTGTTGCTTCCTGACCTGCATATAGGTTTCTCAAGAGGCAGGTCAGGTGGTCTGGTATTCCCATCCCTTTCAGAATTTTCCACAGTTTATTATGACCCACACAGTCAAAACCTTTGGTATAGTCAATAAAGTAGAAATAGATGTTTTTCTTGAACTCTCTTGCCTTTTCTGTTATCCAGCAGATGCTGGCAATTTGATCTCTTGTTCCTCTGCCTTTTCTAAATCCAGCCTGAACATCTGGAAGTTCACAGTTCACATACTGCTGAAGCCTGCATTGGAGAATTTTGAACATTACTAGCCTGTGAGATGAATGCAACTGTGCGGTAGTTTAAGAATTCTTAGGCATTCCCTTTCTTTGAGATTGGAATGAAAACTGACCTTTTCCAGTCCTGTGGCCACTGCTAAGTTTTCCAAATTTGATGGCATATTGAGTGCAGCACTTTCACAGCATCATCTTTCAGGATTTGAAACAGCTCAACTGGAATTCTATCACCTCCACTAGCTTTGTTCATAGTAATGCTTTCTAAGCCCCACTTGACTTCACATTCCAGGATGTCTGGGTCTAGGTGAGTGATCACACCGTCGTGATTATCGTGGTCATGTAAGACCAATTAGTATATGCCAATTATACATTTTAAAAGTGTGAAAAGAAGAAAATCAAATTATGTCTATCCATGGATATCATCTTGATATCTTCAGGTGGCAACTATCTAGATGTATTGATTAGTTAATCAAATAACTTATATTTTCATCATCTTTCTGTTAACTCATCATTTTGCTAACAGAACTGCTTGTTTTTCGCATAGCCATAATCACAACAGTGATCTTCAACCGTGTGTCCCGTGGTTAGTGCTTACACCCTAGCCTAACACTACAGAGAATTTCTGGTTATAAGTATAATTTCTGGGCTTCATTGTATTAAGTATGCAATAAAATGGAATAAATAATATCTCATTATATTATCAGAAGTAAAAATGGTAATGTAAGTTATACAAAATGAAGTTAAACAGATCATGTTAAAAATTCAATAATTTCTTTATCCCTGAATTCAAAGAAAGATGATTTCTTAATGTACAAATTTCATTGATTTTTTTTTCTTTTCTTCCCTTACAGAGGATATCAAGACATGTTTAAACATTCAATCTTTTAAATGCTAAAAAAAAAAAATTTCAAAGCTATAAAATGTGTTGAATTTTTAAGGCATAAGCTTTATTACATTATATCTGATTCATCAGAGAAAAAAAATTTATTCTATTCTATCATTGTTTCTTTGTTGTTCGGTTGCCAAATTGTGTCCCACAATTTTGCAACTCCGTGGACTGTAGGCTGCCAGGCTCCTCTGTCTATGGGATTTCCCAGGCAAGAATACTAAATGGGTTGCCATTTCCTTCTCCAAGAGATCTTCCTGATCAGGGATTGAAAAGGAGTCTCCTGCATTGCATGCGGGAGAAGGCAATGGCACCCCATTCCAAAATTCTTGCCTGGAAGATCCCATGGGTGGAGGAGCCTGGTGGGCTGCCGTCCATGGGGTCGCTAAGAGTCAGACATGGCTGAGCGACTTCACTTTCACTTTTCACTTTCATGCATTGGAGAAGGAAATGGCAGCCCACTCCAGTGCTCTTGCCTGGAGAATCCCAGGGATGGGGGAGCCTGGTGGGCTGCTGTCTATGGGATCACACAGAGTCTGACGTGATTGAAGTGACTTAGCAGCAGCAGCAGCATTGCAGGCAGATTCCTTACCACTCAGCCACCTGGAAAGCCCTTATCCTATCATACTTCACTTTATAGGTATGTTCAAATACATAACTTTATTTAAGTCTCTCTAGAATCTTGGAGCGGAAAAGGAAATGGTACATTTCACAGGGTGGCAGAGTCGGGCACATCTGAAGTGACTGAGCATGCACGAAGGATTTTGGAAAGCGAGCAAGACAGACGTTGATAGTTTCACTTTTTAATCAAAAAACTAAGATTTGGAGGAGATACTGCCTTCTCCATGGTCAAAGAGTACTAAGTGGAACTGAAATCAAGACCCTTGACTTATTTCCCTAATTCAAAGAAACAGGGCTGGAAGTATGTGTTTCAGTGCTAATGGGAGTTTTGTAGAAGTTCAGCTTCAGGGCAGTTTTTAAAAAGTGGGAAGATTTAGTAGACAGTGACAGTGGCTTATCTTCATTGACCTGGTTTGTTCATCCTTAAAAATCACTGAAGGCAACATAGATAAAGACTTGAAATGCTAAGCAGAAAGTGGACACCATGGTTCAGCACAAAGGCAAACCCTGAGCTCTGAGAAAAGTTGGTGGCAAATAGCCAAAAAGAACGGCCAACTCAATGTCTTCTGCAGCAGAACGAGATTCAGAAGGCTGCTTGCAACCTACGTGCACATTACACCATGGAGCATTTCAATGTGTGGGCTCTCTTTGAATCACTGAGGTTTTAAGATCATTTGGAAGAAGGCTAAAACAGTTTTTCTGGAGAAGAAAACATTTTTATCAACATCTAAAGATTCAGAAGCACTAATATAAATAAAAATATAAAAGCAAGTGGAAAAGATTAAATGTTTATAATTTTAATGCATGCACAGATAGGAAAGGACAAGAATGATACTGCTAAAGTCTGAGAAATATTTATGGGATTTCCGTCACATTGGTCTCCTGATGTGGAACTGATAAGATGTCTTCAGTAGCAATCAATTATATTATTTTAAGATGGACAACAACCTTTTAAATATTTTTTTTTGGAAAAAAATTTATGGGAGATGAAATGAATTAAAACAGCTTTGCTAAGAGACTTTTTTAAAACCTAGTTTCTCTTCTCCATTATTATTGTGATCATGCTTGCAACAACAGCATCCAGCATATCTATATTCAATAAATATATTTCATCTTTTGGACACAGGAAATACCCTAAGGAGACATACAGAAGAGTGAGAAATACATATATATAGTTATAAATACAAATTGGGCTTCACTGGTGGCTCAGATGATAGAGTCTGCCTGCAATGTGAGACACCTAGGTTTGATCCCTGGGTTGGGAAGATTCCTGGAGAAGGGGATGGGAACCCACTCTTATATTCTTGCCTTGAGAATCACATGGACAGAGGAGCCTGGCAGGCTACATTCCATGGGGTCACAGAGAGTCGGACACAATTGATTGACCAACACTCACAATTACAAAAAGCATTAATTTAAATACAGATTTTAGCATCTTGACTACCTAAAACCATTTTGAACATAGAAATAAATATTTTTTTCAGTTGATGATCGTATGCTCATTAAAATACTAAAACTATTTCCATTAAAAATAATCTAATTTACTGTTGCTCATCTCAGTTCACTCTAATGGTTTGGAAGAAAGCTCTAGAAGTCTTAAAATGTTATTAAGCAAGATAAACAAGTGCAAATTAATCTGTTAAATCTTAAGGGTAAAAGAAGAGACATGTTGATGTTTAGTTTGTAAGCAGATTCACTCACAACACACCTATCTGTATATGAAAATTTTTGCTACTTAAAGTGCTTAAAATTATTTGCTATTAATGATTTGAAATAATAGTCATAAAATATACAGCTTTTTTGATTATTCAGCATTTCAAAACTATGGTTTCCTATGAAATAGCTAGCACTGGTATTTTAAATCTAATTTCCTTAAAAACCGACTCCAGAGTTAAAATGTTACCTTGTACATACTTCAGTTCAGTTCAGTCGCTCAGTCATGTCTGACTCTTTCTCATCCCATGGACTGCAGCACAACAGGCCTCCCTGTTCATCTCCAACTTCTGGAGTTTACACAAACTCATGTCAATTGAGTTGGTGATGCCATTCAATGATTTCATCCTCTGTCGTCCCCTTCTCCTCCCATCTTCAATCTTTCCCAGCGTCACGGACTTTTCAGATGAGTCAGTTCTTCACATCAGGTGGCCAAAATATTGGAGTCTCATCTTCAGCATCAGTCCATGCAATGAATATTCAGGATTGCTTTTCTTTAGCACAGATTGGTTAGAATCTCCTTGCTGCCCAAGGGACTCTCAAGAGTATAGTCCAACTCACTTCCATACATGACTACTATAGCCTTGACTAAATGGACCTTTGTCAGCAAAGTAACGCCTTTGTTTTTTAATATGCTGCCTAGGTTGATCATAGCTTTTCTTCCAAGGAGCAAGCGTCTTTTAATTTCATGGCTGTGATCAACATCTGCAGTAATCTTGGAACTCAAAAAAGTAAGATCTGCCACTGTTTCCATTGTTTCCCCATCTATTTCCCATGAAGTGATGGGACCGAATGCCATGATCTTCGTTTTCTGAATGTTGAGTTTTAAGCCAACTTTTCACTCTTTTCTTTCACTTTCATCAGGAGGCTCTTTAGTTCTTCTTCAGTTTCTGCCATAAGGGTGGTGTCATCTGCATATCTGAGGTTCTTGATATTTCTCCCAGCAATCTTGATTCCAGCTTGTTTCTCATAATGTACTCTGCATATGAGTTAAATAAGCTTGATGACAATATACAGGCCTGACATACTCCTTTCCTGATTAGGAATCAGTCTGTTGTTCCATGTCCAGTTCTCACTGTTGCTTCTTGACCTGCATATGGATTTCTCAGGAAGCAGGTCAGGTGGTCTGGTATTCCCATCTCTTCCAGAATTTTCCAAAGTTTATTGGGATCCACACAGTCAAAGGCTTTGGCATAGTCAATAAAGCAGAAGTAGATGTTTTTCTGGAACTCTCTAGCCTTTTTGATGATCCAATAGATGTTGGCAATTTGATCTCTGGTTCATCTGCCTCCTCTAAATCCAGCTTGAATATCTGGTAGTTCACGGTTCATGTACTGTTGAAGAGTGACTTGGAGAATTTTGACCATTTACTTTACTAGTGTGTGAGATGAGTCCAGCTGTGCAGTAGTTTGAACATTCGTTGGCATTGCCTTTCTTTGGGATTGGAATGAAAACTGACCTTTTCCAGTCCTGTGGCCACTGTTGTGTTTTCCAAATTTGCTGGCATATTGAGCACTTTCACAGCATCATCTTTTAGGATTTGAAATAGCTCAACTGGGTATTCATCATCTCCATTAGCTTTGTTCGTAGTGATGTTTCCTAAGGCCCACCTGATTTCTCATTCCAGGATGTCTGGTTCCAGGTGTGTGATCACATCATCATGATTCTCTGGGTCATGAAGATCTTTTTTGTATAGTTCTTCTGTGTATTCTTGCCACTTCTTCTTAATATCTTCTGCTTTCATTAGGTCCATACCATTTGTGTCCTTTATTGTCCCCATCTTTGCATGAAATGTTTCCTTGGTATCTTTAATTTTCTTGGAGAGATCTCTAGTTTTTCCCATTCTATTGCTTTCCTCTATTTCTTTGCACTGGTCATCGAGGAAGGCTTTCTTATGTCTCCTTGCTATTCTTTGGAACTCTGCACTCAAAATGGGTATATCTTTCCTTTTCTCCTTTGTCTTTCACTTCTCTTCTTTTCTCAGCTATTTGTAAGGCCTCCTGAGACAACCACTTTGCCTTTTTTCATTTCTTTTTCTTGGTGACGGTCTTAATCACTACCTCCTTTACAATGTCATGAACTTCTATCCATAGTTCATCAGGCACTCTGTCTATCAGATCTAATCCTTTGAATCTATTAGTCACTTCCACTGTATAACCATAAGGGATTTGATGTAACTCAAAGTGAAAGAGGAGAGTGAAAAAGTTGGCTTAAAGCTCAACATTCAGAAAACGAAGATCATGGCATCTGGTCCCATCACTTCAAGGGAAATAGATGGGGAAACAGTGGAAACAGTGTCAGACTTTATTTTTTGGGGCTCCGAAATCACTGCAGATGGTGGCTGCAGCCATGAAATTAAAAGATGCTTACTCCTTGGAAGAAAAGTTATGACCAACATAGATAGCATTTTCAAAAGCAGAGACATTACTTTGCCGACTAAGGTCCATCTAGTCAAGGCTATGGTTTTTCCTGTGGTCATGTATGGATGTGAGAGTTGGACTGTGAAGAAGGCTGAGCGCCGAAGAATTGATGCTTTTGAACTGTGGTGTTGGAGAAGACTCTTGAGAGTCCCTTGGACTGCAAGGAGATCCAACCAGTCCATTCTGAAGGATATCAAACCTGGGTGTTCTTTGGAAGGAATGATGCTAAAGCTGAAACTCCAGTACTTTGGCCACCTCATGCAAAGAGTTGACTCATTGGAAAAGACTCTGATGCTGGGAGAGATTGGGGGCAGGAGGAGAAGGTAACGACAGAGGGTGAGATGGCTGGATGGCATCACTGACTCGATGGACGTGAGTCCGAGTGAACTCAGGGAGATGATGATGGACAAGGAGGCCTGGTGTGCATTGATTCATGGGGTCGCAAAGAGTCGGACATGACTGAGCGACTAAACCAAACTGAACTGACCTGATACCTGAATGGTCTAGTGGTTTTCCCTACTTTCTTTGAGATAAGTCTGAATTTGGCATTAAGGAGTTCATTTTCTGAGCCACAGTCAGCTCCCCATCTTGTTTTTACTGACTGTATAGGACTTCTCCATTTTTGGCTGTGATGAATATAATAAATTTGATTTCAATATTGACCATCTGGTGATGTCCATGTGTAGAGTCTTCTCTTGTGTTGTTGGAAGAGGGTGTTTGCTATGACTAGTACCTTCCTTTGGTAAAACTCTATTAGCCTTTGCCCTGCTTCATTCTGTACTCCGAGGCCAATTTTTCCTGTTACTCCAGGTGTTTCTTGACTTCCTACTTTTGCATTGCAGTCCCCTATAATTCAAACAATATCTTTTTGGGGTGTTAGTTCTAAAAGGTCTTGTAGGTCTTCATAGAACTGTTCAACTTCAGCTTCTTCAGCATTACTGGTTGGGGCATAGGCTTGGATTACTGTGATATTGAATGGTTTACCTTGGAAACAGAGATCACTTTGTCATTTTTGAGATTGCATCCAAGTATTGCACTGGACTCTTTTGTTGACTATGATGGCTACTCCATTTCTTCTAAGGGATTCCTGCCCACAGTAGTATTTATAATGTTAATCTGAATTAAATTCAACCTTTCCAGTCCATTTTAGTTCGCTGATTCCTGAAATGTTGATATACATACTCGGGGACTAGTAATTTAAACTACAGATTTTCGAAATCACACAATGTTAGTATTATTAATTTCACAATTTTCATTCCACTGTAGTAATTGCTTTCCCTCATTCATTCCTATGGTATTAATTTCTTTCTTCTCTCTTCCTTCATTTTTATCTCTCCTTTCTTTCCTCAGTTAGTGAGTAACAGTGATAGCCCAGTTCAGTTCAGTTCAGTCTCTCACTTGTGTTCGACTCTTTGCACCCCATGGATTGCAGCATGCCAGGATTCAGTGTCCTCCACCAACTCCTGGAATTTGCTCAAACACATGTCCATTGAGTCGGTGTTGCCATCCAACCATCTCATCCTCTGTCATCCCCTTTTCCTCCTACCTTCAATTTTTCCCATCACTAGGGTCTTTTCCAGTGAGTCTGTTCTTTGTGTCAGGTGGCCAAAGTATTGGAGTTTTATC
This sequence comes from Ovis aries, assembly GCF_016772045.2. Lineage (NCBI taxonomy): Eukaryota > Metazoa > Chordata > Mammalia > Artiodactyla > Bovidae > Ovis > Ovis aries. Next base: position 95,933,498 of record NC_056060.1, read on the forward strand.
TGGAAATCGAAGAGGAAGAAAATTATACTCTGCTTCTGAAGAATATGATCCATGCAGACAAATGATTAGAAAATTATTAGATAAATCCTAGAAATATACCTAGTACAAAGTAAAATCTAGAAAAGTAGAATTCCTGTGGGTAGGGATATGTTGGAAAACATACCTCCCAAGAAATGGTGTTTAATAAGAACCCTGAAGGTGAGTAAATATTTTCCAAGCTAACAAAGGATGTGGGGGAAGGGAATTACAGACTGAGGGGAAAAAAAGGAAAGAAAAAAAAAACTTATGCAAAATAAGCCAACATTTAAAGAAAATATATGGCTTATTGAGGGAATAATGATTAGCTATGATTTCAGAGTAGCATTCCTTATAATGAGGTTAGTACACAGTATGAACTCTCCAAGGCACACACATAAAAAGAAAAGAAAATGTGTGTGTCTTCGTTGGCTTGGCTTACTCTAGCAAACGAGCATAGAATGGATGTCTTCAGAGAAATCTGTTTCTCCCAGTTCTTCAGGGTGGAAAATCTCAGATAAGGGTACAAGCATGAGGAGATTCTGGTGTGCACCCTAGCCCCGATTTGCAGATGCCCATCTTGTTGTGTTCTAGAGCGGGGATCAGTAAACCAAATGGTGCTTTTGGGGAAAACCTGGACTGCTGCTTGCTTTTACAAAGTTCTACTGGAACGTCGTCATGACTATGCGTGTATTATGAACCGTCCATGCCTGCTTTTGTGCTACAACAGCGGAGTCGACCTGTAGAAATGTGGATTATCAGGCTCGTAAAGCCTGAAATATTTATCGCTTGATCCTTTATGGACAAAGTTTGCTTATAGTTGCATTAGATAATCTGATGAATAATTTCATCTCAGATTTTCTGAGTTGTCCCATTTCCCTCTGTTGGGAAGTCAAAATGAAAGACATAAAATACATAAAATGTAAATTTATAAAGATATTTAATTATAAACAACATAAGTCATATATATAGGTCTCTCTATATTCAACTGCCTCTACCCATCTAATCATAACACTTACACATGCACCATCAATAACTATTTTGAAATTACTAGATTTTAATTATCTTTTACAATTCCCTTTTTGATACGATAACTTATATATAAAGGTGTAGTTACTCAGTCATGTCCCAGTCTTGGCTGTGTATCCATGTAAAAAGGAATAGAAATATATAGTGCATTTTTTCTGAGTGACCCAACACATGCTTTCTATGTCAGTGGGTCTACAGAATTGACATTCACTGAAACTAAGTTTAGGTAAAGGAATTTGGGGTTGCTTTTATTTATATATAATGTTAAATGAAGAAGCGGTTTAGGTAGACAGCTGGAAGCAAAAGAGAGTGAGGATAATCATTGGGGTATCCAAGTTCGAAAAATTGGTTTGAACATTTGAAAGTATACAGTAGATTCTGCTTTACTGGCTCATTGTTTTTTTTTTTTTAATATAAATTTATTTATTTTAATTGGAGGTTAATTACTTGACAATATTGTATTGGTTTGCCATACATCAACAGGAATCCGCCAGAGTATACACGTGTTCCCCATCCTGAACCCCCCTCCCACCTCTCTCCCCATACCATCCCTCTGGGTTGTCTCAGTGCACCAGCCCCAAGAACCCAGTATCATGCATCGAACCTGGACTGGCGATTCGCTTCGTATATGATATTATACATGTTTCAATGTCATTCTCCCAAATCATCCCAGCAATCCCACTTCAGGGCATATACATCAAGGAAACCAGAACTGAAAGAGACACATGTACCCCATGTTCATCACAGCACTGTTTATAATAGCCAGGACATGGAAGCAACCTAGATGTCCATCAGCAGATGAATGGATAAGAAAGCTGTGGTACATATACACAATGGAGTATTACTCAGCCATTAAAAAGAATACATTTGAATCAGTTCTAATGCGGTGGATTTTTTTTTGTTGTTGTTTTTTAAAACATTATAGAAGAAAAAGAACATATCTGTTTAGTATTAAGCACAAAAGTAAATATGCATTTAATATAAAGCCCTTATAGGTAATATCATTCACACACTTCACACATACACATACACACACACATATATATAACATTTAAACTAAGAATTTTATTAATATTAAAGCTTTACATTTTTTTTCTTTTTTATATATGAGAGAAACCGATCAAAAGCTTTTTAACTTTACCCTTAACTGAGTCCAAACAGATTCTGAATCACACAACCAAGGTGGGGATTGCCTTTAAGTCTGTAGACAGAGTGTCTTGATATGGATTAGGGTGGGAGTCGTTTCACGTGGATGATAAATACTGGCAGTGCTCTTGGTTCCCTTTGTTCAACAAGGATCACCTCACAGAGTGGAGACCCAGCAGGGCTCCACCTGCCACCACCTGCTGAGACTTCCAGATCACATCCTTCAGTTGTGTCCTCTCTGTAGATCTTTGTCGGAGACCGAAACTTGGGGCCCTTTGAGGCTGACTGTTTCCACATAGGACTGGCACACAGTGTTGAAAGGCCCATGATGCTCCACGATGGCAAGCAATTTTGAGACGTCATTGGCACACACTTCAGGTTCTTTAAAGAGGAATTTCTACAGAAAGTTTTTACAGAATTTTCAAATTGTGCACATTTGAAACTGAAACCGTATAGAGTTCTGAGAAGACTGACCTCTTAATTGAATTCGACAGTGGCTTAATGACTCTCAACATAATTGCAATGTTTTAATCAGTTGCTATAAATCTAATTTATATATGTCACACATATCTGTATTATTGGTCCATATATATTACAAAAATTGAAAATGAGGCCACCCTATGTACTGACTAGAAAGAATCTTCTCATTTTATTTTTGTTTTGTGTTTTGTTGAGGTTCATCAGGAGTTACTATAAACACTTCCCAGGACATGTAGACATGCTTAAAAGCTCATAGTTTCTCTGGTTGGGAAGCAGCCTATTCCTAATGGTATAGTGACAAAATTGAGTCTGTCTATCTTATTTACATTAAGTTAAATTACTGGCACTGATAAGTTTTTGTAAGGAAATTCACCCAAGTTATTAAAATATTGTATATTTTAGACTATCTTTAATTCAGCTTTGCTCTTTACATTTACAGTACTTTCTCACCCACAAACATGAATGCAGAGATTAATTCTCTACCACTGCTTTTGTTTCATGTCTTCTAACCAGCTATGTTTATGTTTAGTTCGTAACTTACAAAGAGAAGCTATTTTTCATCATGATTTTTAGTTGCATTATCATTATATCATCATCATTAAAATTAAATAAATAAATAAAATTCCTGGAACTGAATTGTGTGGGAGACCAACCTAGGAACTATAAGAAATACACATATAAAATCATGTACTTTTTTCTCTTGAAAAAATACAAAAAAGTTTACGTCTCCTAATAAGAATTTCATTTCATAATTTCCCCCACTGGTTGCAACTAGGCATTTATTCCAATGAGACTTTTCTTGTTCTGGAACTCTTTGATAGTTGTCCTTAATAAATTATTTTTACTACCTCCAAAAAGGATGACTTTTATCTTTAATTTGTATTCCATTATGTATCCCTTGAGGTAATATACAAATGAGATCAGAGCCAGGGTTCTGGCTTCAAATTCCCGGGGCCCAGTCCCAGTTGCTTCACATGGTGACTACGTGAACTTGACAATCCCCAGCTTCAATTTTCTCACCTGCAAAATGAGTACATTAAGAATAGTCAGCCCTATGGAGTTCTATGGATTAATAAAAGAAGGGGAAATGTGGAAAGAATGGCTGGTAACTAGTTAAAGTAAATATATGTTGGCTGCTATCATTCCAAGACAAGTTAGGTAATACTTGGTAGGTTCAGTCATACTAAGGCCAAATAAAGAAATATTTTATTTCAAATTGTCTTAGAGGGATTTCTTAAGAATAATTCCCCAAATGAGTTATATGATTGGAATTAGAATACAGACCTCCAAAAATATCTTAAAAATCTGCATTAAAATTTTCCTGTGCATATACTAGGTAATAAACTACTTTTTAAAATATTTTAATTACAGCTACCCATTGCTTGAGAGACTGCTCTGCCCTCTTGGAGTTGCCTATTGAGAAAGGATTTAAGCAAATTTGAAACGTTTAATGAAGGAGGTGAGTGTCTGCAATGGGTAAGTGATTAGAAAATGTGTATCTTTGGAAGTCAAAGAAGAGAAATCCTCATAACATTTGACTCTTGACATGAAGTTTTCATAAATTCAACAGCAGATCTAGACAGTTCTCTTACATTCCACTTTATCATAAATGTTACTATAGTGTTTTGTTTATCTCTGGGCATTTCGACAGCTGAATGGAAACTTCTTCCACCCTCCCTAATGGGCATCCACAAGACAGTTTTCTTTAATACACGCTGGTCCTAACATTATTGGCATTGTTACCTGCTGTTTTACTTTGGTCAAAGGGGTTGCTTATTATTTGCTTAACTCCCTAGAAACTGTGCACTTAACAATAAAATCCCTCTCTTCCAAACTGAACCTCACACTGTGACCTGAGCCAAAGGCCTGGAAGAATTTATCATGGAAAATATGCAAATGGAAACGCTATATTGTGCATTTAAACACGAACTGACACAGATATATAATATGGTTTAGTAGAAGTAGTTGCTGCTGTCTGAATGATAACTCTTGACCTGAGAAGCTCTGTTGTAATAAAAGGGGGGTAAATTTGCATGATTTGTGCCATAAGCAATATTTATAATGTAAGAGTGCTTTAAAGATTAATACATTCCCAGAGCAACACATGAAAGAGACAGGAAAGGTTATTCAACGATCACCCAAATGAGCTATTTATTTGTAATGCTTTCATCTGGAAGACTTTTTTAGTTCTTTTTTTTTTTTTCCCTATTACTTTAATAAACAAAAAAGACATTGGTAGCTCCCTGACTTCAAAATATTTTCTGCTAGTTTAACTCTTTCAATCACGGAGAAAAGGCTGTTTTAAAAAAAATACTTAATTGAATGCCCCTCAGTAGTTAAAGGCTTACAGTACTTTGTAAGTTCTTATACCATTAACTTCTCATTTTGAGCATCAAAAACTGGAAGTATTTTTCACAAAATAGTTACATTATTTTTTATCTAATTAACAATCAGTTCAGTTCAGTTCAATTCAGTCGCTCAGTTATGTCTGACTCTGCGACCCTATGAATTGCAGCACGCCAGGCCTCCCTGTCCATCACCAACTCCGAGTTCACTCAAACTCATTTCCATTGAGTTGGTGATGCCTTCGAGCCATCTCATCCTCTGTTGTCCCCTTCTCCTCCTGCCCCCAATCCCTCCCAGCATCAGAGTCTTTTCCAATAAGTCAACTCTTTGCATGAGGTGGCCAAAGTATTGGAGTTTCAGCTTTAGCATCAGTCCTTCCAATGAAAACTCAGGATTGATCTCCTTCAGAATGGACTGGTTGGATCTCCTTGCAGTCCAAGGGACTCTCAAGAGTTTTCTTCAACACCACAGTTCAAAGGCATCAATTTTTTGGTGCTCAGCTTTCTTCACAGTCCAACTCTCACATTAACCAACTATAATTATAAATTGATTCATAAAGCTCCGAAGAAAATATACTTACACAGTTCAGTCACTAAAGTACTAAAGTCTGAGGTTGAGCACACTCTTTTTTATAGTGTTTCTATAAATTGAGATTTCTTTCTTGTTTCATAACTATTTTCTTCTTTCAGGTACAGAGCACTATGGTTTAGTACAGAAAGAAAAGTGACAGAATTCTCCATCAAAGTAAAATAAAATCTTTTAAAATAATCATGCTCAACTTCTACAAGAGGAGACTGCAAGAAATCTCACACAGTGTCAGTTGGAATGTGAAAAAAAAATCAGAAAAAAATCGGGGGTACATATAGAATATTTCTTTAAAAATTAACACAGAATGCAAGCTCCCTAAGTACAAGCTCTATATCAAATTGAACTTTAAAAAAAATTTTTTTTTCGTTCATTTATTCTTGATTGTGCTTGGTCTTCGTTCCTGTATGCTGACCCTCTTCCAGTTGCCGGGAATCAGGCCCATTGTGGCACATGGGCTCAGTAGCTCTGGGACACGGGCCCCGCTGCCCCATGGTATATGGAATCCTCCCAGACCAGGGATTGAACCCGTGTCCCCTGCATTGGCAGGTAGACTCTCAACCTCTGGACCACCAGTAGAGCACATTCTTAATTGAAACGAATTGCCAGTCCAGGTTCAATGCATGATACAGGGTGCTTGGGGCTGGTGCACTGGGATGACCCAGAGGGATGGTATGGCGAGGGAGGTGGGAGGGGGATTCAGGATGGGGAACATGTGTATACCTGTGGCCAAATCACATTGATGTATGGCAAAACCAATATGATATTGTAAAGTAATTAGCCTCCAATAAAATAAATACATTTATATTAAAAAAAAGAATAATTTTTTAAAAATTAATTGTCATGCACTTCTAATTTTCCATCTAAAAATACAGGAAGTTTTCAAAATGACCTCATACTCCTTACTTTTTTTTTTTATCTTAAAAAATCAAATGGGTTTTCAGTGTTAAAATTAAAAGCCTTGTGGGAGAAGATTAAATTGAGTGCTCGAGAGAAAATTCAGAATTAAATAAGGTGTTGTATCTATGTATTTTGTGATTTTAATTGTTTTGGCAAATGATGTTTGAGAGTATAGTTGTGTCTGCACCTTTCCAAAGCAATTGAGTCTAACTGAAAAGCAAAGGATTGTATCAAACCTGAGGTTCCCTTCATAGAGCCAAGTTATTTCCGCTGGAGACACAGAGTATATAACGTTGACTCTGGAAATGTGGACAGGGACGGAACAGCCAATGTAACGAGACAGGCTCCAGCACCAGTGCCTAACTAACAGCTGCCACTCTGGGCCCGCTTTCCTGCCCCTAGTCTTCTTAAATAGCTCTATTCCTATTTTTGGCAGATTGAACCTCAATCAGAAAAAAAAAATGTGGATATTATGATTCATGTATAATATTTCTTTGAGAGAGGAATAAAGAAACTCATTCCCCCTTATCTCATGTCTCCTGAAGCATGATCTAACATTATTGCCATTTTACAAAAGAGAGGGATTGTTTAGGAAATGTAGCCAAGGTAATAGAAGAAATAAGCAGGGCCAGACAAGAGATCTCCCAGTTTGCCGATTTCTCTTACATCTTTCACAGTAATTTTTCTCTGGGATCAGTTGCAGAATTTTGAAGAGAAATTTAGGGAAACATAGTTCTATTTTTCCTCTGACAGGCACACAAACCCTACAAAAATGCCAAATGATTGAGAGTAATCACTTGGATCTGTTCTAGAGTTGTTAATAACAGTAAGATTTGTACATCAAACATAAAAGTACGTTCAATAGTTAACAGTTATTAGAGCAAATTAAATCCATCTGGACTAAATTGTCTTCCAAGCATTAAGGTCTTGACTTTACAATCAAAAGACTGCTTTTCCCCATTACTCTCTGTTCCATCCTAGTAGCTTTGCGACTTAGGCGTGCTCGCTGCCACTGTGATGATCCGTTTTCAGCTGAGCACCACAGACTAAACTCAATAGATGCATTTATAGTCTACTTGATTTCCTTCATAACTAATGCTATGTGCTGTAGCTAAAAGTTCAGGCTAGGGAGTCAGTCAGGGCTCTATCCCAGTTCCAAAACTGTGTTTTTCAGCTGCAAATTAGGTATATTGCTGCTCTCTTAGAGCAAAAACATCTCTGCCTCTCTGAAACAATTTTGTAAGATTATTGTTAGAATTCTCATAATAGGATGCAGGACAGAATCCTTGGCTTGTAATAAGGAGTCAAAATGTCTATATCATTACTTTCCCAGTGTTCTCCTATGTCCCGTGGGCAAGTGTAGCAGGGGTTACATTGCAAGGGGGAGGTGGAAAAGCGCATCAAAATCTTATCCTCTGTGTTGTCTTCTCCCAACATCTTAGGCATGAGAGGTCTTCCATTTTAGAATAGCCGTGACTATTATTTGCTCATTAACTTAATATTGACTTGAGTTACTTTTTATCATAAGCATGCACAATGTCCTGTTACTTCAAGTCTGCAGTTACTTAAGTCCTCTCTTAAGGGGAGATATCCAGACTTTTAATGATATATGAATGTATATTCTATGTGGTGATGGTGGTGGGTTAGTTGTCAAGTTGTGTCCAACTCTTGCAGCCCTATCAACTGCAGCCTGCCAGGCTCCTCTGTCCATGGGATTTCCCAGGCAAGAATACTGGAGTAAGGTTGCGATTTCCTTCTCATTACATTCTATGTATTAGCCCATAGTATATAAAATATATTTTGAATCTAATAGACTCTCAGAAAATATTTCTTTGAGAATAGGCTGTGTCTGTAAAGGCAGGTGACTTTATTTCCAGTCGTGGTTCCTACTCTCAGTAAGTTGGTTTTGCTGAAGCAAGTCATGTGTTCACAAGGAGCCTTATTGCCACTCCCTATCTACTACTTCGAGTGATGTATGGATCATACAAGATAATGCAGATGAAAGCATGTGCCAAGTTAAGAAGTTAAAGTTCTAACTTGAAAATAAGAATGAGACTGGCTTTTATTATGTCTCAGTGCATAATGACGTAACAGCTACATTTAGATACTTGAAATAACAATGTGATTTAGAAAATAACTTGAATACAGTAATTTGCAGATGAATGTGATCTGCTTATAAACAAGAACTACTGCTATCAGAGTCCTGTGTCCTCTGAAATCTCTTGTTGCACGGTGCGGAGATATAGGCATAAATGCAAAGAAACTAATCAGGGAGAGGTCATCACGTGCACAAATGTCATGTCGCCAACATCACGGATCTCCATTAGAAATGAGGTTTAGCTTGAAGAACTGAAGCAGGGTGAGAATAATTTTTATTATTTCTTTTCACTCTCATGCTGACCTTTAACCATCCTGGAAGAACAGTCTCAAAACTCAACCTTCCCTTCTAAGACTTTAATAAAGAGAGACAAGGTTTGTTTCGATTTCTTTCAGAGACCGGAGTGAGATATGCTGAAATACCACATGAAAGACCTTGCTTGTAGGGTTTCCAGCTGAGACTGGAGGCAGAAGTGCTGGAAATTCTCACAAGGGATCCAGGCTTCATGACATTTCCAGACAAACCCTGTGGCCCCAGGAGACACTGGGAAGCGTAAGGTGAGCTTCCGGACGCCTGGTACACTCAGGCCCTTCAATTTTGAACCATAAAAACAGTATTGATGGAGAGCTTAGACACGTTTTCTTCATAATATTTTGCATTTGCTGTGTTATTGTTGGTGAGGATTACTGTGCTCTGAATAGGAAAGGAATGGCTATTTTTCCACTTAATGTCAAATGTTAACTACTTTATGGAAAGTGTAGCTTCTCTCTCTCTCTCTCTCTTTTTTTTTTTTTTTTTTTTTAATATGACCTCCCTTCAACAAGAGGCCTGTGGAAAATGAAGCATTACCTGTATTAGTAGGTTTCACTCTCCTGCACAGGCTGCTTCAGTGATATTTTGGAGTCTATTAAAAAGGACTCAAAATGGCATAGCAGAAAGGCACTGCCAAATATTTCCTTTCAGTTCTGTTTTCTAGATTATCAAAAAGAAAAATAGAAAAAAATGCATTATTTATTAGAGGTTTTTATTTTGTTGTTGTTGCTGCTGCTCTATTGATGTAAAAGATACTATTCTCTGATAACAAATTATTGCAATTACTGACAATGCATTCAACTAATTAGCCATAAGGAACAAAGAAATGAGACTGAAGTGCAGTGCTGGGCATAAACAGCAGTCTTAACTTGAAAAGTAAAAGTGTTATATTGTAACACTCTTTTCACTTGTTTTAGCAACTTTTACAAAAGTCTAGACAACTATGCCCAAGTATCTATTTTATTTTCATCTGCTTATACACACTTTTGAGAGGAATGAAAGTCAATTACTACTCATTTCAAACGGTTGAAATCATTTTAAAATAATGCAAGAAGCAAAATATGAGCATGATTTTTTTTCATATTCAAAATCTGTTGGACTGTACGTATTTTTGCATCATGAATATTTTTATTGCTACCTGATGCACTATCACCGTATATGTTGACTTCATTAAGTGCAGAGCTCTTGAGAAAAACAGACTTTTCTCTTATCAGTCATGCTTTGGATATGAAGCACAATTTATACAGAAAAAATCTTCATTAGTATTTGTTTTTGAGTGAAAGTAAAAACACAAAATGATGGTATAGACACGCATAAGCACTAATTTCCATATGAATATTCATTGTAACATCTCTAATCAAATAGTGTGTTTTGAAAGATTGTTTCTTTCCCATAATAGGTTGAGTTTATTTTACTTTAAAGCAGAATTCTGATTTTACTTCTCTTGCACTAAATTAAGCAGAATAAATATTACAGTGTTTAAACCAGATCTTCCTGTTACTCAGGCCAAAATAAAAATAAGTAAAAGGACAGAGAATAATGTCACAATTGCTTATATGCATATGCTTAATGATGATAAAAGAATCTCTCCTCGTTTTAAAGTTTCTTTATATTCTTCCCAGGATGGTTGATAACTAAGTGAGTTTTGGCAAACAGATATACAAGTGGAAGTGGTTTATTGAATAAACTGGTGCAGGCAGATAGCAAATTTCTTTTTCTTATGACTTCATCTTTAATCTCATCCTCTTTATTCATTCTCTGACCTCACATAGCCTCACCATTCATAGCCCATTGGTTGAAATTCTAGTTATTATAGCCTTTTCTGTTTATTTTACTTAGCAAAATACCCATACAGCTTGGGTGACAAACAGTTCAGCTTCGCCCAAGACTGAAGGATTTTTCGGAGGTGTAGGACTCTCAGTGCTAAAGCCTGGAATGTCCCGGACTTTACCGGTGGTCCAATGGTTAAGACTGCACTAATGCAGGGGGTACAGTTCCATCCCTGATCAGGGAACTAAGACCCCACATGTCATGTGGCCAAGAAGATTTGATTAATTAAAAGATGCATAAAACTTTGAATGTTCCAAACAAATGGAGATAATTCGTCACCCTAAGGGAACAGTCTAGAAATCATGCAATTCCAAGCCTCCTCAGATTTCAGATTAACTCAGACTTCACTGTGCAGCGCACCAGTCTCTAATTGTCAGATTTTGCACCATTTCTCAGTTGATTTTCCATATCTCCATCCCCACGCACAAAGCTGCATTTGTCTGCTCCAGGTTTGATTTAGAAAGAGACAGAAATGTCAGCCAGCATGAGTATGATGAAATCTCTCAGTAAGTTCAGGGGGGACTTTGCCTTTTCTTACATACATCCTTGAAATCAATTCTATTACTTCCCTTCAGCCTATAGAAACTTTAGGAAGAAATGACTTCAAAGTCATGCAATAGCCTGTTCTCGTAGTTAGGAGACACAAAGCAAATGAACTTTGTATCAGTCACAAGTTGTGCAGCTTTTAAATGAGCTTTCTTTAAGATTTCCAAAAGAGCAGATACCAGATTGAGATATATCTTCACAATCACTGAAATTATTTTCTTGACAAGTTTTAATCAATATTTTGAAAATTTTGTATTTCTTGGGGAAAGAGAGGGAGACAAGGATCATTGGGGGAAAACCTATGGGCTTCCAGGTAGGGTTCTTCTCTTAACAAACAAGGGATAATCCTGGATAATAGTTCTGCTGTCTTTGATTGGTTGAGAAATGTTGATAACTAATAAATAAAGCTTTTCTTCTAGACTCATTAAAAATTGCCATTGGAGTTTGTCAATTTTTTTTTTTTTTTTCTGGATTGGCAGATAATCCAGGAAACTCAACTATGGCGATATTCATATTTTAAAACATAATTTAAGCATCCATGCTATAATGTCAGGATAAATTTCCCTTGAAGGGAAAAAGAAAAGTCAAATTCCAGATTTCAAAGTCCCCTTATTCTTTTTTTCACTTTTGTTCACTTTTGTACTGAATTGTTTTATGATTTTAGATTTCCTATTGATTGCTTAAATCACTCTGCCTTTACAAATCCAGAATACTTCCCCGAACGGTCTGTATTTGCACCTGGAAATGAATCACTTTGAAAAGTCAACAATGTCTATGAATGAGTGAAATATGAAATGAATATTTACCTCTATCCATGCAATGGAAAAAGAAATAAAGCTACATTTCACTTAATTATTTTGGTGGTATTTATACCTAGATTGACTTCAACCCAGGTTTTGACTAGTTTCTGTATTTATATAATTTTAAATCAGCACAAAATATTTTCCTTTACAGTAATTTAAACCACACTTTAAGAAAATAAACTATGTTTTTTTTCTGGTTTTCTTTCTTTCTTTTTATTTTTATTTATTTTTATTGTTACTATTTTTACTTTACAATATTGTATTGGTTTTGCCACACATCAACATGAATCCTCCATGGTCGTACACGTGTTCCCAATACGGAACCCCCAACTATGTTTTGAAATAAAAGTGTAGACCTCTGATTTTGATGCCATTTACTTTGAACTATTCAATTTTTATCATTCAATGTAGGAATTATCTTTGGTCAACAGAACTGCCCTATATTATAACCTATGAAATAAGCCTGAGATTACTAGAATGATAATTTAATTTTTCCCTATGAACCAAGTCAGTTTTGAAATATAAAGGAACACTAAAATTATTTGCAATCAAATATTTTTTAACACCTATTGACCAAAATAATAGTTATAATATACTGGTAGATCTATAGAATCATCCTAATAAAATTTTAATTTGAGAAATAAACATTTCAAGAATACCATATATGCATATACTTTGAAGAAATAGAGATTTTTATGTGTGTATTTCTATATAATAATGTATTATGTGCTCAGTTGCTCAGTTGTATCTCTTTGCAGCCCCAGGGACTATAGCCTGCCAGACTCCTCTGTCCATGAAATTTTCTGGGCAAGAATACTGGAGAGGGTTTCCATTTCCTACTAAGGGGATCTTCCCGACACAGGAATAGAACTTGCATCTCCTGCATTGGCAAGTGGGTTCTTTACCACTAACACCACTAGGGAAACCCAATAATATATTCTATATAATTACGTATTATGTTACTAATATAACAATTTCATATATTAATATTTTATTATATATTTACATTCTTTAAATTGATTTTATCAACATTTAAAAGTAAGCAGACCACTATCAGCTCTTATTTCTATATGTAAAACACTCTCTTAGCTATATCTTAGTTTCTTAGCCATTCCAAAACATCTCAATGATAATTTTCTAATTTATGTACTTCAATAACATATTATTATTTCAATGTTTTTATAAAATTCCCTGAGTTTTTTTTCAAAATTGTACTTTATGGAAAATACATACATACACACATATATAATTTTCTAGATATACATAGATAAATTTTTTATTTTTTTCTGTACACCACAATAATTTAATTCAAAAATATTCACTCTCTAGATGATAAGATACTTACTTAGCTTACAGAAAATTTTGCTAAATGGAGAATAGTCTCCATTCTACATTTTTATACAAATTTAAAAATAATTCAGTTCACTGAGGTTACTTTTTGCCTCCAATTAAAGGTTAGTAATCCGACAATTCTTTTACAAGACAAAGCTTGTAGAATGAATTATCATTGTTTATTATTCATTTGAAAACTTTGCCAAATATACCTTTCTGCAATATTAAAGACCTTCTCAGTTTTATTATAAAGAAAAGCAAAGGAATGAGAAAATATGTATGCATGGTCTGAAATAGCTTTTAGCATTTAATATCAGCTTCATCACAGAAATTTTGTGTAGTTGTAATTCTAATTTACTTATATATATGTGTACATATATACTTATATACATGCACCCATATATATATGATGTTTTTAAGTATGGAAAGCTGCATTTTTAATTATTAGAATATCACAATTTCTCTGAACATAATCAGGTTATATCTGAATGAAATTAAATTCTTAAATATATATCTGCTCCAAAATAAATAACTTTTTGAGTTTTTAGAACTTTAAATGAAATTAAATATGATATTGTCACTTCTAAACCAAATAATTTTATCATCTTTTGAACTTTTTAACTGAATCGTGAAAACATTCCCAATAATGTTAGATATTTTTTCGTTAACACCCTCTTACACTGTTGGTGGGAATGCAAACTAGTACAGCCACTATGGAGAACAGTGTGGAGATTCCTTAAAAAAACTGGAAATAAAACTGCCTTATGACCCAGCAATCCCACTGCTGGGCATACACACCAAGGAAACCAGAATTGAAAGAGACATGTGTACCCCAATGTTCATCTCAGCGCTGTTTATAATAGCCAGGACATGGAAGCAACCTAGATGTCCATCAGCAGATGAATGGATAAGAAAGCTGTGGTACATATACACAATGGAGCATTACTCAGCCATTAAGAAGAATACATTTGAATCAGTTCTAATGAGGTGGATGAAACTGGAGCTTATTATACAGAGTGAGGTAAGCCAGAAAGAAAAACACCAATACAGTATACTAACACATATATATGGAATTTAGACAGATGGTAACAATAAACCCGTATGTGAGACAGCAAAAGAGACACAGATGCATAGAACAGTCTTTTGGACTCTGTGGGAGAGGGAGAGGGTGGGATGATTTTGGGCAATGGCATGGAAACGTGAATAATATCATATAAGAAATGAATTGCCAGTCCAGGTTTGATACAGGATCCTTGGGGATGGTGCACTGGGATGACCCGGAGGGATGGTACAGGGAGGGAGGTGGGAGGGGGTTTAGAATGGGGAACATGTATACACCCATGGTGGATTCATGTTGATGTGTTGCAGAACCAATATAATATTGTAAATTAATTAGCCTCCAATTAAAATAAATAAATTTAAATTAAAGAAAAGAAAAAAATTGCATTATGTTAGTACAATTCAAAATCTTCAGTTCAGTCACTCAGTTGTGTCCGACTCTTTGCAACCCCATGAACCACACCAGGCCTCCCTGTCCATCACCAACTCTCGGAGGTCACCCAAGCCCATGTCTATTGAGTCTGTGATGCCATCCAACCATCTCATCCTCTGTCGCCTCTTCTCCTCCTGCCCTCAATCTCTACCACAAATAGGGTCTTTTCAAATGAGTCAGTTCTTTACATCAGGTGGCCAAAGTATTGGAGTTTCAGCTTCAACATCAGTCCTTTCAATGAACATCCAGGACTGATCTCCTTTAGGATGGACTGGTTGAATCTCCTTGCAGTCCAAGGGACTCGCAAGAGTCTTGTCCAACACCACAGTTCAAAACCATCAATTCTTTGGTGTTCAGCTGTCTTTATAGTCCAACTCTCACATCCACACATGACTACTGGAAAAATCATAGCCTTGACTAGATGGACCTTTGTTGACAACATAATGTCTCTGCTTTTGAATATGCTATCTAGTTTGGTCATAACTTTCCTTCCAAGGAGTAAATGTCTTTCAATTTCATGGCTGCAATTACCATCTGCAGTGATTTGGGAGCCCAGAAAAATAAAGTCAGCCACTGTCTCCTCTGTTTCCCCTCTATTTGCCATGAAGTGATGGGACTGGATGCCATAATCTTAGTTTTCTGAATATTGAGCTTTAAGACAACTTTTTCACTCTCCTCTTTCACTTACATTAAGAGGCTCTTTAGTTCCTCTTCACTTTCTGCCATTAGGGTGGTGTCATCTGCATATCTGAGGTTATTGATATTTCTCCCGGCAATCTTGATTCCCCCTTGTGCTTTTCCAGCCTGTGCTTCTTCCAGCCCAGCATTTCTCATGATGTACTCTGCATATACGTCAAATAAGCAGGGTGACAATATGTAACCTTGACGTACTCCTTTTCCTATTTGGAACCAGTCTGTTGTTCCATGTCCAGTTCTAACTGGTGCTTCCTGACCTGCATACAGGTTTCTCAGGAGGCAGGTCAAGTGGTCTGGTATTCCCATCTCTTTCAGAATTTACAACAGTTTATTGTGATCCACAAAGTAATTCAAAAACTTAATCATTGTTAAATTTAGCTTTTGACTTCAATCATCTCGTACAGTGACACAAAGCTGGTATATTTACCTGGTTGCAGAGTTCTTCCACTAATGACCTAACAAATTCATAAATATCACTTCACAGGAAAACTTGAAATGGAAAATAAGAGAAGTTAATTCGACAGAGCAGGCAGTTAACCTAAATGAAATGTTATGATTCCTAGAAGTAGCAAAAAGTATAATTACTAGCCATTCAGTCGTGTCTGACTGTTCGCGATTCTATGGACTATAGCTCACCAGGCTCCTCTGTCCATGGAATTTTCCAGGTATTAATACTGAAGTTAGTTGCCAGTTCTCTTCTCCAGGGAATCTTTCTGACCCAGGGATCAAACCAGGTCTCCCACATTGCAAGCACATCCTTCACCATCAGAGTCACCAAGGAAGTGCAAGCTTCCGAGGATGGTAAGCAAATTTATTTTCTGTAACTATATACAGAAACTAATTTTGTTTATCATAGTCTCCATTAAACAATGTATTAGTTATCTAGTGCTGCATCATTTTTTTCTCAAAATTCAAGTTTAAACTGCTCAGTTTCTAAGGCTCAGAAATCCAGGCATAAATTAACTGGGTGGTTGTTTGGGCTCAGGGTCTCTCAGAGGTTTGAATCAAGTTGTTGGCAGAGGTTGAGACTACATCAAGACTCACCCAGGGCTTGAGAATTTGCTATCAAGCTCAATTCCATGGTAGTTAGCAGACTATGATTGCTGGTCTGGAAGTAGACCAGAGGCTTCAGTCTGTCTCCACGTGGAACTTATCATAGCAGTTGTTTCCCCCAAGAGCAGGAAGACAAAGAGAGAAAACAAGTAAGAATCCAAGAAGAAAATCACATCCTTTCTAATTTAATACTGAATGTGACCCTCCACCACTTTTGCTGTTTGTCTCACTGACCAACGCCTGTATGAAAAGGAGTCTTTGTGAATGAGAATCAGGAGAAGAAATCTCTGGGGAGTTGGGGGTGCGGGGAGCTTCTTGGAGGTTGGGTCTGAGAAACAACTACGGATTTGTTAAGTAGAAGAAAAGGTGAATATTCTAGATTTCAAGTGACAGTGAATATCACCACACTGTTCATGGATGAAGGAAAACATTGATATTTACACAAAATATGCAGTCATCATTCATCATCAACTTTTCCATTGAGTCAGCTCTTTGGATCAGGTGACCCAAGTATTGAAGTTTCAGCTTCAGTGTCATTCCTTCCGATGAGTTTTCAGGGCTCATTTTCACCTGTTAAAGTGAGAATTCAGGGCATCTGACTCTCATAAATGATTAATGGAGACTACATGGAAAATCTAGGAGTATACCAAACTCAAATAGGGAAAAAGTGGAAGCAGTGACAGATTTTATTTTCTTGGGCTCAAGAACCTCCGCAGATGGTGACTGCAGACATGAGCTCAAAGACTTCTGCTCCTTGGAAGAAAAGTTATGACAAATGTCGACAGGATATTAACAAGCAGAGACATCACTTTGCCAACAAAGGTTCATTAGGCTAAGGAGTAAAGAGGAATGTGGATTACTGCACATATTATATAGATAATATTTCCAGATATTTCATTGTGGTAAGAAATCTTGTACCAGTGTGTTTTTACCAGTAAAGACATTCTCAAAAATTAGAAGCTATTGTAAGGCTGACAAAGATTTTGGGCTGTCAAAGACCTATTTTTAATATCAATCTCTTTTGAAAATACAAAGAAATACAAATCATTCCTATTATATGTTTGCCTGAAAAATAGAGCTACTTTCATACAATGAAAGAATGTTGTTAGTAAGGGTATAAATAATAGACAGGTGGACAGATGGTAAAACTATTTGAACAAACATCAAACAATAATTGATTATCTTGGCAAATGTTAATTATATACCTTTTTCTAACACTTTAAAGCATAGTTAGTAAGCCTGGAGTCATTTTGAGTTATTTCCAAGAGTATTTTGGTGCTTCTCCAAAGAGGAATTAAAAATAAAAAATAAAATTCCTCATGTGTCACAACTAGACCTGAAGCAGCCAAATATAAATAAATAAAATTGAATAAAAATAAAAAACTCCTCATGTCCTGTGGTCTTCAGTCAGGAGACATGAGATATACCCAACCCTTGATGCTACACCTTTATTTAGCCAAGTTCAGTTCAGTTCAGTCACTAAGTCATGTTCAACTCTTTGTGACCCCATGAATCGCAGCACACAAGTCCTCTCTGTCCATCAAATACTCCCGGGGTCTACCCAAACCCATGTCCATCGAGTCGGTGATGCGATACAACCATCTCATCCTCTGTCATCCCCTTTTCCTCCTGCCCCCAATCCATGTCCGCATTAGAATCTTTTCCAGTGAGTCAACTCGTTGCATGAGGTGGCTAAAATATTGGAGTTTCAGCTTCAATATCAGTCCTTCCAATGAACACCCAGGACTGACCTCCTTTAGGATGGACTGATTGGATATTCTTGCAGTCCAGGGGACTCTCAAGAGTTTTCTCCAACATCACAGTTCAAAAGCATCAATTCTTTGGCACTAGCTTTCTTCACATTCCAACTCTCACATCCATACATGACCACCAGAAAAAACATAGCCTTGACTATATAGACCTTTGTTGACAAAGTAATGTCTCTGCTTTTTAATATACTATCTAGGCTGGTCATAACTTTCCTTTCAATGAGTAAGTGTCTTTTAATTTCATGGCTGCAATCACCATCTGCAGTGATTTTGAAGCCCCCCAAAATAAAGTCTGACACAGTTTCCACAACTATTTCCCATGAAGTAATGGGACCAGATGCCATGATCTTAGTTTTCTGAATGTTGAGCTTTAAGCCAACATTTTCCACTCTCCTCCTTCACTTTCATCAAGAGGCTATTTAGCTCCTCTTTACTTTCTGTCATGAGGGTGATGTCGTCTGCATATCTGAGGTTATTAATATTTCTCCTGACAATCTTGATTCCAGCTTGTGCTTCTTCCAGCCCAGCATTTCTCATGATGTACATTGCATTAGAAGTTAAATAAGCAGGGTGACAATATCCAGCCTTGATGTACTCCTTTTCCTATTTTGAACCAGTCTGTTGTTCCATGTCCAGTTCTAACTGTTGCTTCCTGACCTGCATGTAGGTTTCTCAGGAGGTAGGTCAGGTTATCTGGTATTCCCATCTCTTTCAGAATTTTCCACAGTTTATTGTGATTCACACAGTCAAAGGCTTTGGCATAGTCAATAAAGCAGAAATAAATATTTTTCTGGAACTCTCTAGCTTTTTCAATGATCCAGCGGATGTTGGCAGTTTGATCTCTGGTTCCTCTGCCTTTTCTCTAAAACCAGCTTGAACATCTGGAAGTTCACAGTTCACGTGTTGCTGAAGCCTGGCTTAGAGCATTTTGAACATTACTTTACTAGCCTGTGAGATGCGTGCAATTGTGTGGTAGTTTGAGCATTCTTTGGCGTTGCCTTTCTTTGGGATTGGAATGAAAACTGGCCTTTTCCAGTCCTGTGGCCACTGCTGAATTTTCCAAATTTGCTGGCATATTGAGTGCACCACTTTCACAACATCTACTTTCAGGATTTGAAATTGCTCAACTGGAATTTCATCACCTGACTAGCTTTGTTCATAGTGCTGCTTTCTAAGGCCCATTGACTTCACATTCCAGGATGTCTGGCTCTAGATGAGTGATCACACCATCGTGATTATCCGGGTCATGAAGATCTTTTTTGTACAGTTCTTTTGTGTATTCTTCCCACCTCTTCTTAATATCTTCTGCTTCTGTTAGGTCCATACCATTTCTGTCCTTTATCAAGCCCATCTTTGCAGGAAATGTTCTGGTATCTCTAATTTTCTTCAAGAGACCTCTAGTCTTTCCCATTCTGTTGTTTTCCTCTGTTTTATTGCATTGATTGCTGAGGAAGGCTTTCTTATCTCTCCTTTCTATTCTTTGGAACTCTGAATTCAAATGCTTATATCTTTCCTTTTCTCCTTTGCTTTTCACTTCTCTTCTCTCCATGGCTATTTGTAAGGCCTCCCCAGACAGCCATTTTGCTCTTTTGCATTTCTTTTTCATGGGGATGGTCTTGATTCCTGTCTCCTGTACAGTGTCATGTACCTCTGTCCATAGTTCATCAGGCGCTGTCTGTCAGATCTAGTCCCTTAAATCTATTTCTCACTTCCACTGTATAATCATAAGGGATTAGATTTAGGTCATACCTGAATGGTCTAGTGTTTTCCCCACTCTCTTCAATTTACATCTGAATTTGGCAATAAGAAGCTCATTATCTGAGCCACAGTCAGCTCCCAGTCCTGTTTTTGCTGATTGTATAGAGCTTCTCCATCTTTGGCTGCAAAGAGTATAATCTATCTGATGTTGGTCTCTGAGTTTAGGTTTTTGGGATTGAGCTGCCCCATCTCCTCCCTTCATACTCTGCAATAAACGCTGTCCTTTCTCCTCACACAACCTGGAGGCAGTAAATGGATTTTTCTGTGGAACCAGCGAGTCGATCCAAGTTCGATTCCATCTTAGTTTTGGTATTCAGCAGCTTTAGCTGTGGCTTGCAGACTCTTAGCTGTGGCATGCTGGATCTTCTTTGCGACCTGCAGAAGTGGCTGAGGGGAGCAACCCCACACCTGAGGTAAGGGGCACGGACGAGAGGAGCAACTCCAGGTCCAAGGAGCAGAAGAGACGCAGAAGCAGGAGGGCCGAGAGGAGCTACTCCACTTCCAAGGTCAGGAGGGGCCGCTGTAAGGAGATACCCCTCTTTCAAGGTAAGGAGCAGTGGCTGCACTTTGCTGGAGTAGCCATGAAGAGATACCCCACGTCCAAGGTAAGAGAAGCCCAAGTCATATGGTAGGTGTTGCGAGAGAGCATCAGGGGGCAGACACACTGAAACCATAATCATAGAAAACTAGCCAACCTAATCACACGCACCACATCCTTGTCTAACTCAATGAAACCAAGCCATGCCTGCAGGGCAACCCAAGATGGTCGGGTCATTGTGGAGAGGTCTGACAGAATGTGGCCCACTGGAGAAGGGAATAGCAAACCACTTCAGTATTCTTGCCTTGAGAACCCCATGAATAGTATGAAAAGGCAAAATGATAGAATACTGAAAGAGGAACTCCCCAGGTCGGTAGGTGTCCAGTATGCTACTGGAGATCAGTGGAGAAATAACTCCAGAAAGAATGAAGGGATGGAGCCAAAGCAAAAGCAATACCCAGCTGTGGGTGTGACTGGTGATAGAAGCAACGTCCAATGCTATAAAGAGCAATATTGCGCAGGAACCTGGAATGTTAGGTCCATAATCAAGGCAAACTGGAAGTGGTCAAATAAGAGATGGCAAGAGTGAAAGTCGACATTCTAGGAATCAGTGAACTAAGTTGGGCTGAAATGGGTGAATTTAACTCAGATTACCATTATATCTACTACTGTGAGCAGGAATCCCGTAGAAGAAATGGAGTAGCCATCATGGTCAACAAATGAGTCCGAAATGCAGTACTTGGATGCAATCTCAAAATGACAGAATGATCTCTGTTCGTTTCCAAGGCAAACTATTCAATATCATGGTGATCGAATATTCACCAGTAATGAATATTGCTACAGGCCCGACCAGTAATGCTAAAGAAGCTGAAGTTGAATGGTTCTGTGAAGACCTGCAAGACCTTCTAGAAGTAACACCCAAAAAAGATGTCCTTTTCATTATAGGGGACTGGAATGCAAAAGTAGGAAGTCTAGAAACACCTAGAGTAACAGGCAAATTTGGCCTTGGAATGCGGAACGATGCAGGGCACATGCTAATAGAGTTTTGCCAAGAGAAAGTGCTGGTCATAGCAAACACCCTCTTCCAACAACACAAGAGAAGACTCTACACATGGACATCACCAGATGGTCAACACTGAAATCAGATTGATTCAGCCAAGAGATGAGTGTATTTCCTCAACTTGGTGGTTTAAGCTTTAAAATTAGCTTTTTAAAAAGTATAAAATCTTTGAACACAAAGAAAACCTATGTACCTACCACTGAAACTACACAAATGGAGAAATTCACTCCCCATCTCTTAATTTTCTCTTGGGAATTGGTCGTCTGTGAGCTCTTTGAATATTGCTAAATATTAAACATAGACCTATAGTGTATGGTACCAAAATATTTTACTTGATATTTCTGGAATATTTAGTTTTTTTTTTTTTTTTTACCAGCTTATTTATTACAGTGTTGTATTAATTTGAATTTACCTGATACTAGACAAATTCAGCATATCTTCATATAACTAAGAGCCTTCAGGGTTTTCATTATGTTTTAGATTTCATATCCTTTAAATATTTTTATAGAACTATCTTTTCTTTATGTGCAGAGATGCCTTATACATTTTGTATAGCAATTATTTCACCTTTAAATATCTTTTCCAAGGCTATGGCTTGTTTTCCAAAGTTGGATATCCCATCTTTCATCATAGAGAACTTTGCAGCTTTAATGTGGTTCCACATAGCAACCTTTCCTTACATGATTCATACTTCATGTGTTTTATTTTTGAAATCCTCGAAGGTCATAAAATCATTCTCCTTTGTTATCTTCTGAAATCTTAATATTTGAGTACGTGAATAGAAATTGACATTTTACCCAACATGGTAAATAACTTCCCACAGGTGTGGATCCTATCTAATCTCTTGTTAAGGGGAACTGCCTCTAGGACTTTTCAATAGGGTGGTGTTGGAACAAGTGTCTTCTTTAGGGTCCATGGTTGGTCCTCAGATAGGGAGCCACATGGATAGTGAGTGTGACTCCTTTTGCTTTCTTTGGCGCTTGGTTCTGGCAACAGGACCAGAGCAAAGCAGAGCTGCGCCTAAGCCTTAACCAGGATCACAGCTCTCCTATCTAGATCCCAAAATGTCCATAAAGGCACTTTTGTTTGTGGATGGCTGCCAAATTGTCATTATTGAAGGAGGGCATTTTCTTATTCTGTGCAGATATCATTCCCCATACATCTCTCACTGATTCATCCACCCTTTTGTTAGTCTTTTGTGTATATATGGGTATTAGTCTATTAGCACTTGCACATATATTACTATAGGTTACAGGCTAGATTGTATTTCTGGATTCTTTATTCTGTTACACTGTCTCTCCTGAAAAAATACCATTCATTTTAAAGCATCATACATCACAATAAACTTTAAAAAATCTAATAGGCTGTCACAATGCTATTTTTTCATGGTTTTTAGTAACCCTAACCCTTTGTTTTCTACTTGGATTTTAGAATCAACCATACAAATCCCTGTTGAAATATTAAAATTGGGATCACGTTAAATTAGAATGTTATTCAGAGAAAAGTGTTGTATTTATGTTGATCATTTTCATCTATAAACACAATGAGTTTCATTGATAGCCTTATATACAATTTTATTTTAGTTTCAGATAGGACTTTAAATTCTTCTGTTAAATTTATTATTAGTTTATTTATAGATGACTTTCCATTGTGAAAATAGCCTACTTTAAATCACATTTTCAATGTATTTTAATTCAATTTGTTTTTACATGTTGGTCTTGCTACTAACAACCTTGTTGAGCTATATTTAGTCATGGTTTCTGTAGATTCTATGGATGTTCAATGTTAATCTTCTTGTTTTCTACTAATGCTAGCCAAACTGTTTCTTTCCTGTTCAATTCTATTATTGCTAACTTTACTCACTAACCCCCCCAAGCCAACACACACTTTCTTACTTCACTGGCTAGAACTTCAAAACTACAAACATAATATTCATATAGTGGAAATTGGATTTTTTCCTCACTTGAATACAGATTATTTAAATATTTTACTAATTGTATAATGTTTGCCATATTGTTTTGCTATAGTATCAAAGCAATCTTATTTTTATAATGTTAAAATGTCTTCCTGTATTCACTTTAAACAATTGTAAACAGCTCTTGAATTGTGTGGATGCTTTTCTCCATAGACAGCAATGATTTTAACTTTCAGTGTTTTGTTACCATTTCTAAATTTTGTTTACTATAACTTAGCATTTTAGGATTTTCATATTATGGGTGAAATATTGATGTCTAGCTCATGCTAACTTCATAGAGATTTGAGAAAATGTCCCTTTCTTTTTATTCTCTGTGAGAATCTGGACTTAGCTAATTCTTTAAAAAATGTCTCTATAAATCTTAGTGGTTTTATATATCTCTGACACGTTCAACCAGGTATCTCCTATATACATATCTACATTTAAAAAATTTTCAACAGCAGTAATATTTTCCTGGATTGCCTAATTTGCTGTTATCTAGAAATTTGCAACTAGCTCATATTCTTTGTTGAATTCCCATGTGATTTTGTGAAATTTTTCAACAAATTTTAATAAATTCATTTTTATACATGTTGTTTTAATTTTAAAATTGTTTTAATTTTATTTCAATTATTGAATAACATTCTAGCTGGATACTAAATTCTAGACTGATAGAGTTGTGTTTTCTTACTGTATCTGTGATTGTCGATGAAAAGTCAGGCATTTCTCTTTTTTTTTTTTTTGTAAATGTTTTTAATCTCTCATTGACTTGTTTTACAATTACTTTGTTTTTCATACTTAAAATATGCCATTTTGCTATTGATGTGTAGGAGTTATATATTTTGGAGGTTAACCCCTTATCAGATACGTGGATTGGAAATATTTTCTCCCATTCTGTAGGTTTCTTTTTCACTCTGTTGATGGTTTTCTTTGCTGTGCAGAAGTTTTTTAGTTAGATATAATCCCACTTGTTTATTTTCACTTCTGTTGCCTGTGTTTTGGTGTTATAGCTAAGAGATCACCACCAAGACCAACGTCAAGAAATCAGAATTATCTTGGGTTTTCTTCTGGGGTTTTTGCAGTTTTAGATCTTATATTCAAGATAAAACATTTTGAGTTGAATCTTGGGTACAGTGTAAGGAAGGAGTCCAATTTCGCTTTTGTAAGTGGTTATACATTTTTCCTCACACCATTTGTTGAAGAAACTATTCTTTCCCCCTTCTGTGTCCTTAGCACCTTCCCCAAAGATCAGCTGACTGTATCTGCATCAGCTTATTTGGAGGTTTTCTGTTTAGTTTCAGTCTGATCTCCAGCATTACCAACTACATATGCTGATAGACAATTCATATATATTTATTTGAAATCTTCTTTAGTCACAGTCATCAGAAATTTATTGCCCCTATCACTATGACATGCAACTTTCAGCAAATCTTGAATTATCTCTTTCTTTGGATACAAAGGTGTGGCATTATTATTTATATCAACACCATCTCAATAGCATTGGCATTATCAGCTTGAAATAAGATAAAGAGATACCTGTAACAGTTAAAACCATCTGAGCTGCAAATCCACACTAACCTTCCACTCTCTTGCTTGACTTTTCTGTCCATGCTTGTTCCTTCTTTGGTTTGGTCTTATGATGACTCATGTTCTTTCTAGTCAGTAGCTCAGCTCTCTCTGTGGGCTTTCACTCTCGCTGACTTGCTCTCAGTCTTGGTGATGGAAGCTGGCATTTGGGTCATCTTTTTTCCTTTTAATCACCATTCTTGATGTGTCAATACTTTATTAATTTTTTATATACACACCATTCTCTTGCTCTCTCATTAACTTATTGTTCCTATCACTATTGTGACTGTTTTAAGGCAACAACAACAAAAAACCTTAACAATGCCCCTGATAGTACAAGGCTTTACTTAAGTGTGTATTTTTGTTGTTATTGTTTTACTAAGTTGTGTCCAACTCATTTGCAACACCATGGCACAAACCTTAACAATGCCCCTGGTAGTACAAGGCTCTACTTAAGTGTATATTTTTGTTGTTATTTTTTACTAAGTTGTGTCCAACTCATTTGCAACACCATGGGACGTTGCTGAAGCCCAGAGGACAGGGTCCTCTGTCCATGGGATGTTCCAGCAGGAATACTGGAGAGGGTTGTCATTTCCTTCATCCGGGGGATATTCCTGATCCAGGAGTTTAGCTCACATCTCCTGTAAGCATTTCCTGAATCGCAGGCAGGTTCTGTACTACTAAGCCACCAGGGAAGTCCATGGATCACAGCCTTTTCATGGAGAAGGGGCTTGCAAAACGCAGTGAAGCTATGAGCCAAGCCATGCGGGGCCAAAATGCACTCCACTGGAGAAAGAGGTGGCATCGACTCTAGCAGTCTTACCTGGAGAGCCCCACAAACAGCATCAAAAGGCCGAAGGACATAACACTGGAAGATGAGTCCCCAGGTTGGAAGTTGTCCAGTAACTATTGGGGAATAGGACATGGAAATTACTAATAGTTCCAGAAAGAATAGGGAGGCTGGGCCAAAGTGGAAATGACACTCAGATGTAGATATGTCTGGTAGTGAGAGTAAAATCTGATAGTTTAAAGAACGATAATGATATGGGTGTGGCTGGTGGTAAGCAAAGTGTGATACTGTTAAGAAACCTGGAATGTAAGGTCCACTAATCAAGGTAAATTGGATGTTACCAAGCAGGAGATGGCAAGACTGAATATCAAGATCTGAGGAACCAGTGAACTAACATGGACTGGAATGGGCACATTTAGTTTAGATGATCACTATGTCTACTACTGTGGGGAAGAATTTCTTAAAAGAAATGGAGAAGCCCTCATAGGCAATAAAAGAGCCCCAAATGCAGGACTTGTCACTTGTAGCACGTAAATGACAGAGTGATCTCAGTTTGTTTCCAAGGCAAATGATTCACCATCACAGTAATCCAAGTTAACCAGTTCAATAAAGACTTAAACAATCTTCTAGAACTAACACCATAAAAAAAAGATGTTCTTTTCATCATAAGGGATATAAGTAAGAAGTCAGGAGGCACCTGGAAGGCGAATTTGTCCTTGAAGTACAACATGAATCAGGGCAAAGTCGAGCGGAATTCTGTCAAGAAAACACTCTGGTCACAGCAAACAAACATTTCCAAAAACACAAGAGATATCAGTTCAGTTCACTTCAGTTCAGTCACTCAATCATCTCTGACTCGTTACGACCCCATAAATTGAAGCAAGCCAGGCCTCCCTGTCCATCACCTTCTCCCGGAGTTCACTCAAACTCATGTCCAACGAGTTGGTGGTGCCATCCAGCCATCTCATCCTCTGTTGTCCTCTTCTCCTCCTACCCCCAATCCCTCCCAGCATGAGAGTCTTTTCCAATGAGTCAACTCTTCACATGAGGTGGCCAAAGTACTGGAGCTTCAGCTTTAGCATCATTCCTTCCAAAGAACACTCAGGACTGATCTCCTTCAGAATGGACTGGTTGGATCTCCTTGCAGTCCAAGGGACTCTCAAGAGTCTTCTCCAACACCACAGTTCAAAAGCATCAATTCTTCAGCACTCAGCTTTCTTCAGAGTCCAACTCTCACATCCATACATGACCACTGGAAAAACCTAGCCTTGACTAGACAGACCTTTGTTGGCAAAGTAATGTCTCTGCTTTTGAATATGCTATCTAGGTTGGTCATAACTTTCCTTCCAAGGAGTAAGCATCTTTTAATTTTATGGTTGCAATCAACATCTGCAGTGATTTTGGAGCCCCCAAAAATAAAGTCTGACACTGTTTCCACTGTTTCCCCATCTATTTCCCATGAAGTGATGGGACCAGATGCCATGATCTTCATTTTCTGAATGTTGAGTTTTAAGCCAAATTTTTCACTCTCCCCTTTCACTTTCATTAAGAGACGTTTTAGTTCCTCTTCACTTTCTGCCATAAGGGTGGTGTCATCTGCATATCTGAGGTTATTGATATTTCCCCTGGCAATCTTGATTCCAGCTTGTGCTTCCTCCAGCCCAGCGTTTCTCATGGTGTACTCTGCAAATGGGAAAGACTAGAGATCTCTTCAAAAAAATTAGAGATATCAAGGGAACAATTCACACAAAGATGGGCTCAAAAAGGACAGAAATGGTCTGGACCTAACAGAAGCAGAAGATATTAAGAAGAGGTGGCAAGAATACATGGAAGAACTATACAAAAAAGAGCTTCATGACCCAGATAATCATGATGGTATGATCACTCACCTAGAGCCAGACATCTTGGAATGTGAAGTCAAGTGGACCTTAGAAAGCATCACTACAAACAAAGCTAGTGGAGGTGATGGAATTCCAATTGAGCTGTTTCAAATCCTGAAAGATGATGCTGTGAAAGTGCTGCACTCAATATGTCAGCACATTTGGAATACTCAGCAGTGGCCACAGGACTGGAAAAGGTCAGTCTTCATTCCAATCCCAAAGAAAGGCAATGCCAAAGAATGCTCAAACTACTGCACAACTGCACTCATCTCACATGCTAGTAAAGTAATGCTCAAAATTCTGCAAGCCAGCAGAATACATGAATCGTGAACTCCCTGATGTTCAAGCTGGTTTTAGAAAAGGCAGAGGAACCAGAGATCAAATTGCCAACATCCACTGGATCATGGAAAAGCAAGAGAGTTCCAGAAAAACATCTATTTCTGCTTTATTGACTATGCCAAAGCCTTTGACTGTGTGGATCACAATAAACTGGAAAATTCTGAAAGGGATGGGAATACCAGACCACCTAACCTGCCTCTTGAGAAATCTGTATGCAGGTCAGGAAGCAACAGTTAGAACTGGACATGGAACAACAGACTGGTTCCAAATAGGAAAAGGAGTACATCAAGGCTGTACATTGTCTCCCTGCTTATTTAACTTCTATGCAGAATACATCATGGGAAACCCTGGGTTGGAAGAAACAAAAGCTGGAATCAAGATTGCCGGGAGAAATATCAATAACCGCAGATATGCAGAAGACAACACCCTTATGGCAGAAAGTGAAGAGGAACTAAAAAGCCTCTTGATGAAAGTGAAAGAGGAGAGTGAAAAAGTTGGTTTAAAGCTCAACATTCAGAAAATGAAGATCATGGCATCTGGTCCCATCACTTCATGGGAAATAGATGGGAAACAGTGGAAACAGTGTCAAACTTTATATTTTTGAGCTCCAAAATCACTGCAGATGGTGATTGCAACCATGAAATTAAAGGATACTTACTCCTTGGAAGAAAAGTTATGACCAACCTAGATAGCATATTCAAAAGCAGAGACATTACTTTGCCGACTAAGGTCTGTCTAGTCAAGGCTATGGTTTTTCCAGTGGTCATGTATGGATGTGAGAGTTGGACTGTGAAGAAAGCTGAGTGCTGAAGAATTGATGCTTTTGAACTGTGGTGTTGGAGAAGACTCTTGAGAGTCCCTTGGACTGCAAGGAGATCCAACCAGTCCATTCTGAAGGAGATCAGTCTTGAGTGTTCTTTGGAAGGAATTATGCTAAAGCTGAAACTCCAGAATTTTGGCCACCTCATGTGAAGAGTTGACTCATTGGAAAAGACTCTGATGCTGGGAGGGATTAGAGGTAGGAGGAGAAGGGGACGACCAAGGATGAGATGGCTGGATGGCATCAAGGACTCGATGGACGTGAGTCTGAGTGAACTCCGGGAGATCATGATGAGCAGGGAGGCCTGGCGTGCTGTGATTCATGGGGTCGCAAAGAGTCAGACACGACTGTGTGACTGAACTGAACTAAACTGAACTCTGCGTATAAGTTAAAAAAGCAGGGTGACAATATACAGTCTTGATGTACTCCTTTTCCTATTTGGAACCAGTCTGTTCCATGTCCAGTTCTAACTGTTGCTTCCTGACCTGCATATAGGTTTCTCAAGAGGCAGGTCAGGTGGTCTGGTATTCCCATCTCTTTCAGAATTTTCCACAGTTTATTGTGATCCACACAGTCAAAGGCTTTGGCATAGTCAATAAAGCAGAAATAGATGTTTTTTTTCTGGAAATCTCTTGCTTTTTTGATGATTCAGCGGATGTTGGCAGTTTGAGCTCTGGTTCCTCTGCCTTTCAAAAACCAGCTTGAACATCAGTGAGTTCACGGTTCATGTATTGCTGAAGCCTAGCTTGGAGAATTTTGAGCATTCCTTTACTAGCGTGTGAGATGAGAGCAATTGTGTGGTAGTTTGAGCATTCTTTGGCATTGTCTTTCTTTGGAATTGGAATGAAAACGGACCTTTTCCGGTCCTGTGGCCACTGCTGAGTTTTCCAAATTTGCTAGCATATTGAATGTAACACTTGCACAGCATCATCTTTCAGGATGTGAAATATCTCAACTGGAAATCCATCACCTCCACTGGCTTTGTTCGTAGTGATGCTTTCTAAGGCATGCTTGACTTCACATTCCAAGATGTCTGGCTCTAGGTGAGTGATCACATCATCGTGATTATCTGGGTCATGAAGATCTTTTTTGTATTGTTCTTCTGTGTATTCTTGCCACCTCTTCTGAATATATTCTTCTTCTGTTAGGTCCATACCATTTCTGGCCTTTATCGTGTCCATCTTTGCATGAAATGGTCCCTTTATATCTCTAATTTTCTTGACGATATCTCTAGTCTTTCCTATTCTGTTGTTTTCCTCTATTTCTTTGCATTGATCACTGAGGAAGGCTTTCTTATCTCTTCTTGCTATTCTTTGGAACTCTGCATTCAGATGCTTTTTTCTTTCCTTTTCTTCTTTGCTTTTCACTTCTCTTCTTTTTGCAACTATTAGTAAGGCCTCCTCAATCAGCCATTTTGCATTTTTGCATTTCTTTTCCATGGAGATGGTCTTGATCCCTGGCTCCTGTACAATGTCACGAACCTCCGTCCATAGTTCATCAGGCACTGTCTATCAGATCTAGCCTCTTAAGTCTATTTCTCACTTCCACTGTATCATCATAAGGGATTTGATGTAAGTCATACCTGAATGGTCTAGTGGTTTTCCCTACTTTCTTCAATTTAAGTCTGAATTTGGCAATAAGGTGTTCATGATCTGAGCCACAGTCAGCTCCCAGTCTTGTTTTTGCTGACTGCATAGAGCTTCTCCATCTTTGGCTGCAAATAATATAATCAGTCTGATTTTGGTGTTGACCATCTGGTGATGTCCATGTGTAGAGTCTTCTCTTGTGTTGTTGGAAGAAGATGTATGCTATGACCAGTGCATTCTCTTGACAAAACTCTATTAGCCTTTGCCCTGCATCATTCCATATTCCAAGGCCAATTTGCCTGTTACTCCAGATGTTACTCTCCGCCATGACCCGCACGTCTTGGGTGGCCCCACAGGGCATGGCCTAGTTTCATTGAGTTAGAAAAGGCTATTGTCGTAGTGTGATTAGATTGACTAGTTTTCTGTGAGTATCGTTTCAGTATGTCTGCCCTCTGTTGCCCTCTTGCAGCACCTACCATCTTACTTGGGTTTCTCTTACCTTGGATGTGGGGTATCTCTTCATGGCTGCCCCAGCAAAGCACAGCCACTGCTCCTTACCTTGGACGAGGGGTATCTCCTCACCACCGCCCCTCCTGACCTTGAACAATAGCATGGACATCACCAAATCATCCATATCAATATCAGATTGATTATGTTCTTTGCATCTTAAGATGGAGAAGCTCAGCAAAAACAAAACCAAGAGATGACTGTGGTGCCGAACATGAGATCCTTATAGTAAAAGTCAAGCTTAAGTTGAAAAAAGTAGGGGAAACCACTACGCCATCCAAACATGACCTAAATCCAAACCCTTGTGATTAATAATATTTAAAAAAACCCCTTATGATTATACAGTGGAAGTGATGAATGTATTCAAGGGATTAGATCTGATAGACAGAGTGCCTGAAGAACTAAGGATGGAGGTTCATAATATTGTACAGGAGTCAGTGACCAAAACCATCCCAAAGAAAAATATATGCAGGAACGCAAAGTGGTTGTCTGAGGAGGCTTTACAGGTAACTGAGGAAAGAAGAGAAGTGAAAAGTAATCAAGGGAGGGAAAGATACCAACTGGAATGCAGAGTTATAGAGAATAGCAAGGAGAGACAAGAAAGCCTTCTTAAATAAACTATGCAAAGAAATAGTGCAAAACAATGAAATGGGAAAGAACAGATCTTTTCAAGAAAATTGGAAATATCAAGGGAACATTTCATGCAAGGATGGGCATGATAAAGGAAATAAATGGTAAGGATTTAACAGAAGCAGAAGAGATTAAGAAGAGATGGCAAGAATATTAAATTAAGAAGAGACGACAGAGAACTATACAAACAGTGTCTTAATGACCCAGGTAACCACGATGATATGGTCACTCACCTAGAACAGACTATCCTGGGATGTGAAGTCAGCTAGTCCTTATGAAACATGCTATGTACTAAGCTAGTGCTGGTGATTGAATTCCGGCTGACCTCAATATGTCAGCAAATTTGGAAAGCTCAGCAGTGGCTACAGAGATAGAAGTCAATTTTCATTCCAATGCCAAAGAAGGGCAATACCAAAGAATGTTCAAGTTACCATGCCATTGTGCTCATTTCACATGCTAGCAAGACTATGCTCAAAATCCTTCAAGCTAGGCTCAGCAGTATATGAATTGAGAACTTCCAGATGTACAAACTGGGTTTAGAAAGGCAGAGGAACCAGGGATCAAATCGTCAACATTCATTGGAACATGGAGAAAGCAGGGGGATTCCAGAAAAAAAACATCTACTTCTGCTTTATTGAGTATGCAAAAGACTTTGACTGTGTGGATCACACCCATTGTGGAAAATTCTTAAAGGGATAGAAGTACCAGACAGCTTTCCCTTTCTCCTGAGAAATCTGTATACCTGCCAAGAAGCAAAGTTAGAACTGGGAATGGAACAACTGATTTGTACAAAATTGGGAAAAGAGTGCAACAATGTTGTATATTTTCACCTTGCTTATTTAATTTATATGCAGGGTACATCATGTGAAATTCTGGCTGGATGAATCACAACCTAGAATCAAGATTGCCAGGAGAAGTATCAATAACCTCAGGTATGCAGATGATACCACTCTAATGGCAGAAAGCGAAGATGAATTAAAGAACCTCTTGATGAAGGCAAAAGAGGAGGGTGAAAAAGCTGGCTTAAAACTCAACATTCAAAAAACTATGATCATGGCATCCAGTCTCATCACTTCATGGCAAATAGGTGGGGGCAAAGTAGAAGCAGTGACAGATTTTATTTTCTTGGTCAGCATAATCACTGCAGATGGTGCCTGAGGCCATGAAATGAAAAGATGATTGTTCTTTGGAAGAAAAGTTATGACAAATCTAGTTAGCCTAGTAAAACAAGTCACCACGTTACCAATAAAGGTCCAGGTAGTCAAAGCTATGATTTTTCCAGTAGTTATTTATGGATGTGAGAATTGGAGCGTAAAGAGGGCTGAAGACCTGAGGTTTTTGAATTGTGGTGCTGGAGACGATTCTTGAGAGTCCTGATCAAGACAGTCAATTCTTAAGAAAATCAAACCTGACAATTCATTGGAAGGACTGATGCTAAAGCAAGGTTCCAATGTGTTGGTCACCTGATACAAAGAGCCAACTCCCTGGAAAAGGCCCTGATTCTCGGAAAGATTGAAGCCAAAATGAGGAGGGGGAGGAAAAGGATAAAATGGGTTGAAAGCATCACCAACATAGTGGACATGAATTTGAGCAAACCATGGGAGATAGTGGAGGACAGAGGAGCCTGGCCTGTTGCAGTTCATGGGATCACAAAGGATCAGACAGTTTCTTAGAAATTCTTCACCTAAGTTCAACACTATGTATCTACCCAGGGTGTCTTGTCTTTGCAGAACTATCACATCCTGTCCTCAATTCGTCTGTGCTATGCTCTCACAGACATTCTCAACACTCTGAAACCTTTTTCTTCTAAGCTATCATCCCTTTCTTAACATATTCCCTATTCAGCCTAAAGAACGAAGACTATTTTTAGTTGGGAGAACAAAATCCAGATAAAATTATTCAAGTAAAAATTAATTGATTGATCCTAGATTATATAGTACAGAAATTTATTGACTTTGAACTACAGGATCAAGGTACTCAACTGAGTTTCAACACGGCTCAATTCAGGCACTCAGGGCATCAAAACCTAATCTCTCTTTCTCTCTCTCTCTCCATTTTTTATTTCAATATCTCACCTTTTCTAGGTATACGAGTTTCTGGTTAAAAAAAAATGCAAATGTGTGTTTTCTATTCTCTGCAATTGCCTCAGCACCGCTCATACACAACATTTGTCTCCTGGATTAACTTAAGGTGGGCTGACACTTTTTGCTTTTGACCACCCTCAAACTTGAAGTTTTCTGGACGCATTCTTCCTCCCTTTCCTTCAGCCTCAGAGGTTGTGATGAATTACTGCGTGTTGCTGCATTAGTCGGTAGTCACCCATCCTATCTGGTTGCTCTTCCGCGTTTTGTTCTAAGGTTTGCTAAGGGCGCTTTCCTTTACTTTATATACATTCTTAAGAAACAGTCACGGCAAATGCTTCCTTTCACTAGGCTACCGCTGCATTGCTCTTTCCCTGTTCATATGGGCTCTTGGAAAGTTGTCTCACCATTGCTGCATGATTCTTCGTGTCTCATTTCCTTTATAACTTATTGCATTATAGCTTCTGCCTCTGCTCTATTGAAATTGTTTTGGCGGATATTGTCAATAAAGTCCTTATTGCAAAATTCAATTGATAAATTTTAGCCCTTATGTTACTGGAAGCACAAGTTTGTTCTCAGATGCTTTTTGATTTCTTTTTATTTTTTTATTCCTCAGCCACCAGCAAACTTCTTTTACTTTATGCCTACTTTTCTAGTTCTTTCTGATCTTCTTCAAGGAAATTCCTAAATGTAGGTCTTCTCCATGTTTCTTCCTTTCATCTGTGATTGTTCTATTCTGAATATACTCCTTGGGAGGACTTATCTGTATATTGAGCCCTAAGGATCCTCTTGAATTTGGGCTTTTTTATCCAACACTTGCTTGGCCTTCTCTGCTCAAGTATGCCCCACAAATGCTCCAAATTCAACATATCTAAACTTAACACTTTTTCCCCTGACCTCACCAGTGTTGTTGCTCTCTTTCAAACAAACAAAGGTTATTGTTTTAACTATTAATATTACTGTTGTTATCACTTATTACTGTATTTATATTTTTGGACTATAGTTTAATAATGAGCATATCACAATAACTTGAAAAATAATTCATGTTAATAAATTTTTTCTAACTTTTAAGCAAACCTCTCAAAGGACAGCATTATTGTTTTTAGTCCCTTTTCTAAGCTAGACTAAAATGCTTTGAGAGAAAGATCATAACTTATTGTTTACTTTAGCTTTCTTCACTGCGTCTGCCACCTAGTTGAGTTTAGTAAATGTAACTAAATAAGATAAATGAAAATTTTACTGCTAGTAAGTCTTAAACTGTAACCTAACTGGAAAAGAGTCTTCTTTCATTTTATTTCTTGCCTTTGTGTTTCCTCTAAAGTCACCCACTGTATCAATTTACTAGGGCTGCCATAATAAAATACCACAAAACTGGACAGTTTAAACAACAAAAAATATATTTTCTCAGTTATGAGGTCTTTAAGTACAAGTTCAGTTGGTAGAGTTCGTTTCTTCCGAGGCATCTCCTAGGCTAAAGGATGACCACCACCTTCATGCTTCTTTGCATGGTTGTCCCTCTCTATATGCACACCTTTGATGTCTAAGTCTCCTAATCTCTTTTTATAAGAATGCTGATCAGATTCGATTAAAGCATATCTTAAAGCCCTCATTTTAAATTAATCACAAGTTTTTGGGTCCTAGGTCCTTCAAGGTACTGGGGTTAAAGCTTCAACATATAAATTGTAGAGCACTATTCAGTTTATAACACTCATTCATTTGGTTATGAAACCTTTTCTTCTTATGATAAATACCTTCTATTACTGACAACTCCCAAATTTTTGTTTCTAGCCTGTATCAGTCCCCTGAAACACAACATGATAACCCCATCTTTTTAGCGTTTTTGGGCAAATGCTTCTCAGTTCATCAGTTTCTTTCTAATCCTTTATCCAGTTCCCTGGCAAACTCTTAGCCCTTCCTTCAGGCCACATTGAGATTCTGACCAGCACTTCTCTTTACTTCCTCTGCAAGCACTGCCCTGGAATCAGTCAATTCATATTCCCTGTAATGTTGTGAACACCTTCTCTCTCCCTCTGGCTTGAGCATCTTCCTAAACTCTGCCCTTATCTTGCTATAGTCTTTCCATAGCACAATAGCCAGAGTAATCCTTTTACAAACTAAATTGGTTCATGTGACTTCAAGTCAAAGATTTCCAGTAGCTTTCTATCTCATTTAGGGTAAAAGCCAACAGCAACATTGCCCATGAGTCCACAAATGATGGTCCTGGCCCAAGCCACTGTGTCTTTGGCCTACTTTTCTGTGACTGCGGGGCTCATCCACTCTGCCCTTGCCAGGTAGGGTTCATTCCTTTCCTTCTACCACATCCAAATGTTTCTGTCTTGAAGACATGTCAATTGCAGTCCTTTCTGCCCTGGAATACCCCTCCCCCAGGTGTCTGCATGGTTTATTCCCTAGCTTTCTTGTGACTCTTCAAGCATTCTCTTCTAAGTGAGGGAATCTACTTCCACACTTAAAATGACATAAAAATCCTTACCTCCCACAATCTGCTATCTTTCTTGTTCTACTTTCTCCCAATGTACTTGGAGGAAATACTGTATGTTTTAGGAATTTATTTATCTTACGTTTCCTCTGCTCCCTTCTGCCAGCCACATACATGCCCTTTAGAATTTGAGTTCTGTAGGGGAAACTTTTTTTTTTCTAATGTATTCACTGCTCTATTCCCAGGACCAAACCTTAAACACTGATGGTATGAGCACATGTATATGAAGCCACATGCAACTTTCACAATATTTTAAATAGTTGTAAGTGAAATGGACTTTTATGCAATATAACTGATTTTTTGAATGGAAATCCACTGATGAAACAAGAAACACTCCTATGCTGAGAAATATGCAAGGAGACATAGATTGTTTTAGTAATCTAACTTTCTTCTGTTTTTCCAAAGTTTTAGTTTGTCTATTCATATTATTTTTGTACATGTGGGTTTTTTTTTTTAAATTTATTTGTCTCTCTTTGTTCTTATTTTAGGAATGATGAGTAGTGTTTTTCTACAATGAACAGCCCTGCTTGAAGTCAGAGAAAAAAAGTGTTTGAATTCTCAAGTCATCTTTGCACATGTTAGACCTGAGAAGTAAACAGATATGCTTGCCAGCTCCAGCTATGACAAAGGACTGTTTTTTTTACTAAAAGCCAGCAAGTATAGAAATGTCAATATAATAGAAAGTAAATTAGTAAAACACTTTTTTTTTTCATAATCTAGAAGAAAAGGAAAGATTGCATTTGTGGCTAGCAGTAATAAAATTATATGAATTCCTGGAATTTTAAGTATTGTTAGAGATATTCTAAAGACATTGTTCAGTCACTAAGTCATGTCCAACCCTGTGACCCAAAGGGCTGCAACATACCAGGCTTCCCTCTCTCCCAGAGTTTGCTCAAACTCACCTCTGTTGAGTCAGTGATGCCATCTAACCATCTCATCCTCTGTTATTCCATTCTTCTCCTGCCTTCAATCTTTCCCAGGATCAGGGTCCTTTCCAATGAATCGGCTCTTCACTTCAGTTGGTCAGTGGGTTGATTTTCTATAGAGGCTAGGGTTTCCTTTTTATTAATGTTAGTGAGGATAGTGTCTGAGTTTTCATGCCAAAATGTAGATTAAGTGTTCTGTAAATGCTACATACAAATGATGACGATATTACTATGTGATCAAGAACACACCAAATACTGTTATATATATTTCTTAGTTTTCTGAAAGAATGAAATAGGATTACTTAAGGAGACATGATCTTTAACTGGCATCTGCATAGATTGTCAAGGTTAAATCCTAATTACAAGCATGCTTGTGAAACCACTGGCTTCTTTGGACGCAACCAACAGAGTCCAGCTTACCTATCCTGTGCTTCTTGGTATCTCTGTCCTATTTCTATTCATTGAAAACACCCACCAAAGAACTAAATTCAACATCTGTGAAAAGCAGGAGCCCATTTAATCCTCGGCTGACCCTTCTGTTGTGGAATAAGCTATACTGAAATCATGAGTGCCTGCCAATGAGCCCAGACATGCAGAGGGTTGAACATTACTTCTGGGTCTTAAATTAATTTATTATTATTATTTGCACTCTGAGTTTCCAACCTGCCTTGGAGACATGAAAGGTAAATTTATGTTTCCTAAAGATTTCAGGATGAAAGTGAAAAAAAGTGAAAGTGAAAGTCACTCAGTCGTGTTCAACATTTAGTGACCCATACAGTCCATGGAATTCTCCAGGTCAAAATACTGGAGTGAGTAACCTATCCCTTCTCCAGTGGATCTTCCTGACCCAGGAATTGAACCAGGATCTCCTGCATTGCAAGTGGGTTCTTTACCAGCTGAGCTACCAGGGAAGCCCAGAGTCTTCAGAATACAAATCCTTAATGCCCAGAAATACTGTGGAGGTGCCTAGAAGTCCATTTCAGTCCTTAGTAATCTTTCTGCTTCAATTACTGCAAATATCTTTCTGTCCCAGTGAATGGTCCCTCAGGTTTGCTGGCCTCTGTGACACACGAAGAGCCTAGGAACCATAGGCAAGCCTGAATCCAAGTAAACACATCACTCCTGATGTGACTTCTCCTAAGGCAAAGTCAGGGAGAGTGAGAGAGACAAAGAGTAACACAGACATTTCTTGATTAGGAAACATCTTCCTTTCCTCCTCTCCAGACTTCTACCTTTTTAGCTCCTTACAGGACATTCAATATAATCTTAATGCCTTCAGGTTTTGGGGAAAAACAGATGCTGTGAAGGGAATTGTCTGTAGACAACTTCTACTTTCTGTGGAGTTACAAACCTTCCCTGGGGAAAGAAAGCATAAAAACCTGACCTCTGCTTGAATGAAAAGCAAAAGGGGAAAACAAGAAGGGAAAGAATACATATACACATCTTTAAAACATTATTGCCACTGATTTAATTATATTTGGAGTTTATTTTTTTATATCACCTAAAAAAAGAAAAAAAAAAAAACACAAAAAAGAGCAAAACACTAATAAATGAACAAAATGAAGTTTTTAGGAGCTCATCAGAAATAGTTGAGAGCGATAGAAGTGTTTACTCTAAGAAAATGGAAAATGTTACAAATGTATCTTGATTCTGTTGCTCTGGAGGGAAGACATGAAGAGAAGCATGTTTTGGTTTAACATGAAAAAAGGAGTATCAAAGTTTGATGAATATGATGTCATGAAAATCTGGATTTGTTCCCAGTTTCTCAACTTTGGGTCAAGACAAATAGTATCTGAGCTTATTCCTTCAGTCTCTCTCTCTTTATCTCTCTCCTTCTTTGTCTGTCTCTGTCTCTTTCTGTCTGTCTGTCTCTCCACATGTTCAAGAAACGTTTATATAGCTCCTTCTGTGTTTCAGGATTCAAAGCACTGGGATCAGTTATTTGCATCAATGATCAGAAGGGTCTTAACGTTTTGCTTTGATGGGAGTGAAATTTAGTGAGAGAGAGATCAGTCAAGCAGCAGCTCAGCTCAGTGTAGAATGATAGCAGTAACCATGGCCCTAGGAGCGAGAGAGGACAAAGACCTCCTGAGAATGCTGCAGAATGGGGCTGAGGGCGGATCTTGGGAGGCTTCGGAATGCGGTGGTGACAGGTCCCCAGGCGAATGGGACGGACACCATAGCTACAGTCTTTGCACAGGGAAGGGAGCCTGTAGCCCTCTGGGAACTGAATGAAGGTTGGTGTAGACCGAAGGCAAAAGGTAAAGGAGAGGGAGGGTAGAGAAGAGAAGCTCAGGCTAAATACAGGTTAAAAAAGTGTGAAAAATACCCTAAGACTAATCAGTCAGCATAGTTTTATTTGAGTCTATAGGATGCAGGCCTAATCAAATTTGTAAAACGTCTGTGAGGAGCCATGTGGAGCCTTTTGAGCATAGAAATAACACTTAAAAGGAATTCAAAGACTCCTATCAAAGGTGTTTGTAACAATTACAACTTTGTAACGAAGCTGATTGTAACAACTGCAAGTTCCTATAAGTGTTGCTTTTGAGGTAGATAATTTCTATCTTTGTACTCCTTTAAGAATAATTTAAATGGCCATCTCTTTGGAATGTCTTTTGAGGTGGTTTTGCCTTGGAAGGAAGTTTGCAATTCTAGGGATATGTTTTGTTTATAGACCCCAAGACTTCCCTTAGGGACTCCTGAGGGGAATCTTGTCATGAAGAAGACTTGCATTGGGAGCAAGTCTTGGTGCTTTCACAGTGACACAGGAAGACACTCTCATTTTGTGCGTCTGTGTCTGACAGTATTGTTGGGAAGAATACAAACTCTCACATTAGTGGAGAAAAGCGAATGGGTGGAAAAGGTTTTATGGACCCTGAAGATCTAGAAGCATAAATTTTATCTGAGTATACAGTTCTTCAAAAGGGGGAGTCATGACCTAATTATTTCCTGTCTTCCTTTATAAATAATGAGCAAAAAAAATGGCAAGACACCAGAAATTGTGGTAAAGTTTTGTAGTCTTTATAGTAACCTGAATCGAGGTCTCATATGCAACTATTACCTAACAAAATTAATTTTCTTACCCCTTAAATTTAGCTTAGATATACAGGAATAATGTTGAGTCACGACAAATGCATGCATGCCACATATTATTTTGTTTTGGCGGATGCTGCTGGTGTCTCCTCAGTCTCTCTGGAATTATGTTTACTGATTAGATGTGGTTCCCATCCCCTGGTAGCCATAGATACTTTGACTAATGGCTCATTGATTGACATCTACAATTTTTTCCAAAATATTTCCTTTGGGTTATTTACCATACCTCATGGGGAACATAAAACTCTCCCTCTGCCTCAAAACAGGACAAACTCTGCCATAAGCGCCAGTTCCAAAACTCCCTGCAGGATAAGACACAAAACCAGTTTCAGCTGACACTATATTCATGTGTAAATTATTTCCACTTTCTGTTCAGATTCTTTTGCTCCTACAGGGTTTGAGCCCAAGAATACCACTCTGAATAAATCATATACAAAGTAATCCCAGCCTCAAGCTCTGCTTCTGTGGATTCCAAGGTAAGACACATGGATATACTACTCTGTAATCTCTGGGAATTCCTTTCTTTCATGAAGAAAAAGTGCCTAAGTATTAAAAAAAAAATAGTGTGAGAATTGAGATAAATGGCATTAAATGCGCAAATATTCACCATGCATAAATACACACTATACACTATGAAGAAACTGTGAAAAATGAAAATTGCTAACTTGTGTCCAACTCTTTGGGACTCCATATGGACTGTAGCCTATCAGGCTCCTCTGTCCATGGAATTCTCCAGGTAAGAATACTGGAGTGGGTAGCCATTCCCTTCTCCAGGGGAGCTTCCTGACCCAGGGATCGAACCTGTGTCTCCCACAGCACAGGCAGATTCTTTACCATCAGAACCACCCTGTATTCCTAAGATTAAGAATGAACTAAAGTAATAATATCATTAGGGAAAAAATTTTTAAAAAGGTCCACCTTTTCTCTCTTGATTGCTTCCTCTGTTGAGCAGAAGCTTTCTATTTTACGTATTCCCTCCCATCTTATTTCACTTTTGTTGATTGTGCTTTTGGTATCATAGTCAATAGAAATCATTGCCTTCCAATGCCACAAACATTTTGTTCTATGTTTTCCTAGAAGAGCTTTATAGAGTCAGGTCTTATTTAAAAATTTTAACCCACTTTGAGTAATTTTTGTGTGTGGTATAAACTAAGAATCCAGTTTCATTCTATTACAACAGCACCCCACTCCAGTACTCTTGCCTAGAAAATCCCATGGATGGAGGAGCCTGGTGGGCTGCACTCCATGGGGTCCCTGAGGGTCAGACACGACTGAGCAATTTCACTTTCACTTTTCACTTTCATGCATTGGAGAAAGAAATGGCAACTTACTCCAGCGTTCTTGCCTGTAAAATCCCAGGGACGGGGGAGCCTGGTGGGCTGCCATCTATGGAGTTGCGCAGAGTTGGACACGACTGAAGTGACTTAGCAGCAGCAGCTTGCTTTCTTAACACTATTTGTTCAAGAGACTTTCTTTCCCTCATTAGATATTCTCGAGATACTTGCTGCTCAGGTAAACATATATGCATACATTTATTTCCGGGCTCTCTATTTTTTCCATTGATCTGTGTATCTGTCTGTTTGCCAGTATCATGTATATGTATATTTTTAATTGGAGGCTAACTACTTTACAAGGTTGTGGTGCTCTTTGCCATACATTCACATGAATCAGCCACGGGTATACGTGCATTCCCCATCCAGACCCTCCCTCCCACCTCCCTACCACACTTTTTTAAACACTGTAGTTTGTAATATATGTTGAAAGCAAAAAGTGTGAGACCTCCAACTTTGTTTTTTCTCAAGTTCATTTTGGCTACCTGAAGTCTTTAGTGGTTCCATATGTACTTTGGGATAGTATTAGTTTCTATTTCTATTTAAAATTGCCAGTGGGATTTTGATAGAGCACATTGAATCTGTAGATTGCTTTGATAAATGGACATTTGATAACACTAATTTTTCCAGTTCATAAACACATGATCCCTTTTTAATTTATTTGTGTCTCTTTTAATTTTTTTAATCAGTGTTACATAGTTTGCAGTGCACAAGTCTTTTCCTTCTTTGTTAAATTTATTCCTAACTATTGTATTGGTTTTGATACTATTTTGAGATTGTTTTCTTAATTTCCTTTCTGGGGAGTGTCTTGTTATGTGTATAAACAGAATTGATTTTGTATATTGCTTTTATATGCTTTAATTTGCTGAACTGATTTATTTGTTCTAACAGGATGTCTTTCTTTGAGTCTTTAGGGTTTTCTACTTACAAGATCATATTTTCAACAAACAGAAATAATGTCACATCTTCTTTTTTGATTTAAATGCCTTTTAATTTCTTTTTCTTGTCTAATTGTTCTGGCTGGGATTTCCAGCACTGTATTAAATAGAAGAAACATTAGAGAGTTTTTATCATGAATGATACATTTTGTCAAATTCTCTTCTACAAAAACTATAGGATTATGTGATTTTTTTTCCTCTTCTAACTTGT
Organism: Ovis aries; assembly: GCF_016772045.2. Taxonomy (NCBI): domain Eukaryota; kingdom Metazoa; phylum Chordata; class Mammalia; order Artiodactyla; family Bovidae; genus Ovis; species Ovis aries. The sequence goes on from NC_056060.1 coordinate 95,976,435, forward strand.
TAACATGATAGATTATATTAACTTAATATTTTTTAGAATTTCTTTCAAATTTCATTTTCTTTTTTTCTATATTTGCTATGGCTATCATAACAAAGGATCACAAACTATAAAAACATAATAGAAATTGAAATTTGTCTCACATTTCTGAAGGTGAGGAGGCCAGAATCAAGGTGTAAGCAGCGTTGGTTCTGAGAGCTGTGAGGGAAGACTGCTTCAGGCCACTCTCTTTGTCTTGTGGATGGCCATCCTTAACCTGTGTTCCTTCACATCGGCTCCCTATGTGTGCGCCTGTGACCAAATGTCTCCTTTTTTAAGGATGCCTGTCATATTCAGTTAGGGCTCAGAATAATCACACTATTTTAAATTTTATCACCTCTAGAGAAACCCTTTCACCTTACAGGTCACGATAAAATGTCAATATGCCTTTTTTTGTTGTTTTTTAAGAAAACACTATTGTACTTTATACAGTTTTCACTTAGTGATTGTTCTAAGTAATGTATGCTTATAGTTTATGGGGGTCATGTTATTTTATTTTAATTTTTATTTTCCATTGTACTTGAATTACAATGTTGCATCAGTTTCACACATATGGCAAAGTGATTCAGTTATACATTTAAATGCTTCTATTTTTTTCAAATTCTTTCCCATTTAGGTTATTACAGACTATTGAGCAGTGTTCCCTGTGTTATATGTCCTTCTTGATTATCTGTTTTAAACATAGAAGTGTGAACATGCCAACCACAAACTCCCAACCTTGAAAGTTTTCTGTTTTGTTAAGCTGCCCCTTAGATGCTGTGAAAGTGCTGCACTCAATATGCCAGCAAATTTGGAAAACTCAGCAGTGGCCACAGGCTGAAAACGATCAGTTTTCATTCCAATCCCAAAGAAATGCAATGCCAAAGAATGCTCAAACTACCCCACAATTGCACTCATCTCATAGGCTAGTAAAGTAATGCTCAAAATGCTCCACGCCAGGCTTCAGCAATATGTGAACTATGAACTTCCAGATATTCAAGCTGGTTTTAGAAAAGGCAGAGGAACCAGAGATCAAGTTGCCAACATCTGCTGGCTCATCGTAAAAGCAAGAGATTTCCAGAAAAAAAAAAAACAAAAACAAAAACAAAAAAAAACATCTATTTCTGCTTTATTGACTATGCCAAAGCCTTTGACTGTGTGGATCACAATAAACTGTGGAAAATTCTGAAAGAGATGGGAACACCAGACCACCTGACCTGCCTCTTGAGAAACCTGTATGCAGGTCAGGAAGCAACAGTTAGAACTGGACATGGAACAACAAACTGGTTCCAAATAGGAAAACGAGTACATCAAGGCTGTATATTGTCACCCTGCTTATTTAACTTCTTGCAGAGTACATCATGAGAAACGCTAGGCTGGAAGAAGCACAAGCTGGAATCAAGATTGCTGGGAGAAATATCAATAACCTCAGATATGCAGATGACACCACCCTTATGGCAGAAAGTGAAGAGGACCTCAAAAGCCTCTTGATGAAAGTGGAGACTGAAAAAGTTGGCTTAAAGCTCAACATTCAGAAAACGAAGATCATGGCATCTGGCCCATCACTTCATGGGAAATAGATGGGGAAACAGTAGAAACAGTGTCAGACCTTATGTTTTTGGGCTCCAAAATCACTGCAGATGGTGACTGTAGCCATGAAATTAAAAGACGCTTACTCCTTGGAAGAAAAGTTATGACCAACCTAGATAGCATATTCAAAAGCACAGACATTACTTTGCCAACAAAGGTCCATCTAGTCAAGGCTATGGTTTTTCCTTTGGTCATGTATGGATGTGAGAGTTGGACTGTGAAGAAAGCTGAGTGCTGAAGAATTGATGCTTTTGAACTGTGGTGTTGGAGAAGACTGCAAGGAGATCCAACCAGTCCATGCTGAAGGAGATCAGCCCTGGGATTTCTTTGGAGGGAATGATGCTGAAGCTAAAACTCCAGTACTTTGGCCACTTCATGTGAAAAGCTGACTCATTGGAAAAGACTCTGATGCTGGGAGGGTTTGGGGGCAGGAGGAGAAGGAGACAACAGAGGATGAGATGGCTGGATGGCATCACTGACTCGATGGACGTGAGTCTGAATGAACTCTGGGAGGTGGTGATGGACAGGGAGGCCTGGCATGCTGCGATTCATGGGGTCGCAAAGAGTCGGACACGACTGAGGGACTGAACTGAACTGAAGCTGCTCCTTTCTTGTCATTTGTTTAGAGAGAAAGGATTTTTGAGGGATATCTTTTATCTGCACCTGTTGTCATTTCCAGCTTGCCCTCTTTGTCTGAGCTAAAACTAAGATCTATAAGACATTAAGCACTCCCAAGAATTCCCCGCCATGGCATTCCTTGGTTACTGAGTTTTGTGGTCAGTTCAGTTTCTTTTCTATACATCTCAGAATCTATGTTTGTGTTACATCTAATGTCCAATGGTTTTAGTTTTTAATGAAAGGAGAATGGGAAAATATGTTTTCTCCATCTTCATGGAAGCAGAAGTGATGACTGTGATTTTAATGTGAATAATTGATCTTGCATCTGTTAGATCAGTTGTTATCAATAAGATTAGAAATAATATCTGTTGTCAAAGATGCCTCCACACTTGTCCACTGTTGGGTTCTCTGTAAATGGATATAGGGGTGGTGGTTTAGTTGCTAAGTCATGACCCACTCATGTGACCACATGGACTATAGCCTGCCAGGCTCCTTTGTCCATGGGATTTCCCAGACAAGAATATTAGAGTGGGTTGCCATTCCTTTCTCCAGGGGACCTTCCCTACGCAGGGATAAAACCTGGGTCTCCTGCATTTCAGGTGAATTCTTTACCAACTGAGCCATCAGGGAAGCCCCATGTAAACTGATGTAGTCACTCTAAAATATAGTAGGGAGATACCCCAAAAAGTAAAAGTACCATTTGATCCAGAAATTCCTTTTCTGGGTATTTATTCAAAGAAAACAAAAACACTGACTTGAAAAGATATATGAACCCTAATGTTTATTGTAACACTGCTTACAATAGCCAAGATATGGGAACTACCTGTGTCCCATTGTTGAAAGAATGGATAAAGAAGGAAAGATAGATTTCATATTCTGGGCTTTGTGGAGATGTTCACAATAATAAAGTTCTTTAGGCTTCACATTTATGGTTTGTACACTTTTCTGTAGGTGTATTATACATTAATTAAGATAAGATGTGGAGGGCACCAACGTATACACCATCGTACTATTTTGATACTACAAGTGAAGATGTTCTTTACAAAAGGAGAAACTAATGGTAGAGACATATTCTTCACTAAAATTATGAGTTTAAAAATTATTCATTGTGTCATTGTTATTTTAACATAATACTTTCTCAATATTAATCACTAGCAAAAATCTCAGGAATATGTATTTTGCAGCCAAGGAACAATGTTCTTTATAACTTTAATGATTTTCTAGTACAAAGTCCTACATATTGTGGAAATGCAGTGACCAGAGGAAGGTTAATATGTCTGAAATACGTTAGTAATTAATTTTGATTTATTTGCAATAAAATAGATCAGTACAATTTTGGGTCACAGAATGTTAATAGGGTTCATTGGCTCTTTGAAAAAAAAAAACTTCATAGTCCTGTCTTTGAAAAGTCCATTAAAAGCATCAATGTGACTTGGTGGGCCAGGTGACTTTTTGGAGTCACTTTTTCCTTCTCTGTGGGAGGACACAGCACCAGTGCTCAGGGAGTATAGTATGGTTTGAATTAAGTCTAAAAGCTGGGGAGAGAATCCAAATCTGAAATTTCCAAATGACAGCTTAGATATAGAGTGCCAAATTTTATCCTCTCATGCTATGCTACTGAAAGCCAAGAAAAACTAAAATTCAACAAAGGGACTTTTCATGCTATCTGTAGTGCTCCAAATCAAGAAATCTATTTAGACTGCAGGCCATTAAGCCAAGAGCCACACGCTATGCCATGAATAGGCTCAGCCCAGACTCGACCATACCACACTCAGTATACACATTAGATCAACTGGTGTGCTTCACCATCCTTGATTTGGGAAAAAAAAAAAGACACTAAAAGAAGAAGGTGCTAGTTTGACTTGCTATATTTATGGGATCATAATATTTTCATTAAATCTGTATGTGTAATTCAGTGAATGTGTTCACACTTGGAGACATCTGAACCACATTAAGGGATAAACTACAGGTTCAGCATTGACTAAGCTTGCCAGAATGGCCAATGTATCTAGATTATTTTGTTAAAACCTCAGTAATGAGCCTGAATAACTCCAAACATCTGGATATTTGTAAATAGATGTAGGAACAACCTCATATTTTGGCATTCAGTACAACTGGTGACACTGATGGATTGTTCCTGATCATTATTCCTTGGGAACATTGACCAAGGAAGGGCAATGTTACAATTTCATAGATTATTTGAATTTCTATTGTGCTTTATATTTTTCAGAATATTTTATTTGCCCTACAATGGCACCCCTCTCCAGTACTCTTGCCTGGAAAACTCCATGGATGGAGGAGCCTGGTAGGCTGCAGTCCATGGGGTCACTGAGAGTTGGACACGACTGAGTGACTTCACTTTGACTTTTCACTTTCATGCATTGGAGAAGGAAATGGCAACCCACTCTAGTATTCTTGCCTAGAGAATCCCAGGGATGGGGGAGCCTGGTGGGCTGCCGTCTATGGGGTCACACAGAGTCGTATACGACTGAAGCGACTTAGCAGCAGCAGCAGCAGCAGCATATGAGACCATTTTCAAAAAAAAAACACAGTCTGTTTGATTGTTTTCAGAAGAGGTGGGTGAAATGTAGTATACCGGCTCCACCAGCATCACGTTTGATTACACACAGGTGTGAATCCATTTCTTTTGAGAATCCATTTTAATTAAAATGTATTCACTTCTTTCTCTCACAAGTATGATACTGTAGAATTGAGCAGACAGTATGCTTATTGTGAAATGCATCAGTTCAGTTCAGTTGCTTAGTCGTGTCTGACTCTTTGGGACCCCATGGACTGCAGCACACCAAGCCTCCCTGTCCATCATCAACTCCCGGAGCTTACTCAAGTTCTTGTCCATTGAGTCGGTGATGCCATCCAACCATCTCATCTTCTATCGTCCCCATTTCCTCCTACCTGCAATCTTTACCATTATCAGGGTCTTTTCTAAGGAGTCAGTTCTTCACATTAAGTGGCCAACGTATTGGAGTTTCAGCTTCAGCATCAGTCCTTCCAAAGAAATGCATAGATCTATTGAAATGGAGAACCCAATAGCATATCTTGTGTCTTTTCACTGCTTGTGAATTACCAGGCACTCCTCCAGAGGTTAACACTATAAAGAGTGCCCCCATAGTACAATTAGACAGAAACATTTCTACGGACTAAGAATAAAGAACTTTTTTGAACAGAAGGAAGCCTACCAATCACTTCTTGAGATATAAAAAGAAACAAGTTCAAATAACCTTTGTAATCTATTTGAAAGCGCATGGTATACTCAGAACTGGTAGTGGAAGTAGTTCAGTGGTTAGAGACAGTTAGTCATCTTTTTAAGAAACTATGTATTAAATTCTTCAGTTGAAAAAAAGAGAAAAGAAAAATATATATTGATACACAGCATGAGAGGCCTCTTAGAAAATATTATTGACTCCATTTGTGTTGACTCTTTCCTAAGATTATTACAAAAAGATTTAACCATACTTTAGAAAAGTTTTGCTATTTTCTCTGTTTCAATACATCTGAATAGCAGCCTTGCAATGGTAACATCTGCTTACCCTTTCAAATAGAAGCTAAGGCCAGTGGCGCCTTATCCTAGAAATAGTGTTTGTTGTAATAATTAGGGGATAACATTGATTTACTCTTCTCTATGAATCTTACCTAAATCACTTCAGTCTCTCAATTATTCACCATGGTGCTTATTTTATAAACTTCACACCTTTTCAATATATATCAATATTTTCCCTTAAATGAAATACCTCCGTGAGATGTGAATTTGATTTTAGTGCATAAATAAGAAAGCGTAAAGAATTATTTAAGCCTCAGAGGCAAGTTATGTGAAGAGCAAAAGTATAAAAAATGAAAAGTGTTCCTGATTGCAAAGCAAAACTTTATTTTATGGTGCTTTATCAAAATTTTACTTGTAAATCAATTCTGTATTTTCAGCACATATTTATAACTCCACATTTATAAATATATGTAAGTGCATGTTTATCCTAACTCCTTCTCTACTCAGTTTAATTAGTTGCTCTGATATTTATAGGTGAACATTATTAATCCAATACTAGTAATTGCATAATCTATAAAATGGTATGACACGTTCTTAGGGCCATAACATTAATTTATGTGAAAGGAAAACATTTCTTGGTTTAGTATGCATTTGTTAATCTAAATGCAGCCAAGAGCCTCAGTTTCTTCTCCCCTGTTTTCTGAAGTGTATTGATTCCTTTTTCTATATGAAAATTGGTACAGGAGAAGCCACACCCTGATTCTTCCCTCCTAAGATTAACCACAACAAAAAAGTTTTACTAAAGCATACTCACAAGACTAGTTCAAGTAGAAGAAAATAATTTAATTATTATAAGGTGACCTTTTTACATCCCCAACTGTATTCACTTAAATACAATCAAACAATATATTTTTAATTTAAATATGAGGCTTCCTAGGTGGTGCTTAGTGGTAAGGCACCCTCCTGTCAATACAGGCGTTGTAAGAAGAGCTGGTTGGATCCCTGTGTCAGGAAGATCCTCTGGATAAAGTCACGGCAACCAGCTATGGTATTCTTGCCTGGAGAATCCCATGGCAGAGGAGCCTGGCAGGTTACAGCCCATGGGGTTGCAAGCAGTCAGACACGACTGAAATGACTTAGCATGCACACGCAATTTAAACATGATTTAATGGTTTTAATTCATGTCCAGTTAAAGCCCTTTTAATAAACTTTCTTGAAATGATTGGTTTTAGGTCTTAAAATTTAACTTTCTAAGTGAATTAAATTTTTGAAAATGGAAATCTCAATATAAGCTGGTTTTTGTCTGCATACTTGTATTGGATTGGCCAAAAATTTTGTTTGGGCCTTTCTGTATGATGTTATGGAAAAATCTGAAAAAAATATTTTGGCCAACCCAGTATATGCTTGTGGGTGTACGTATGTATGTGTACATGTGTATATAATGTCTTTAAATGTGCACAAGTTGTTGCTGTTGATATAAAGGTGCATGTGTATAAATTAATGCAATTTTCTGTGCTACCCTTCTTGTTAGAACTAATATACTTGGCTACTTTCAACAATTACAATTTCTGTATATATTTCATTTCTTTAATATATTTCTTTTAAAGATTCATCTTGGTCCCATTCTTTTTTTTTTTTTCAATTTGTACTTATTGACTAATCTTGCCTATAAGCTTATGAGATTTATTGATTAATATATTTTATCATTAAGATAAAACAATCTTTTTACTTTAATAATAAAAGGGACCAAGTAAACTTGATCTTACTGTCACAACATATTAAATTTCAGAATATGATATAAGTTAAAATGTTTCATCTGATATTATTCTGATAAAATATAGACCATGGATTTTGATAGTGTACCAACTGTATAGATGAGCAAGCTGGGTTTAAGAAAGGCAGAGGAATCAAAGATCAAGCTGCCAACATTGGTGGGATCATGGAGAAAGCAAGGGAACCCCAGAAGAATGTCTGCTTCTGTCTCATTGACTATCTGAAAGGCTTTGATGTGCGGATCACAGAAAACCGTGGAAAATCCCTAAAGGGTTGGGGATACCAGACCACGTTACCTGTCTCCTGAGGGAACCCAGTATGTGGGTCAAGAAGCAACAGTTAGAACTGGACATGGGACAACTGATTGGTCAAAACTGGGAAAGGAGTACAAGTCTGTATATTGTCACCCTGCTTCTTTAAATTATATTCAGGGTACATCATGCTAAATGCTGGACTGGATGAATCACAAGCTGGAATCAAGATTGTCAGGAGAAATATCAACAACCTCAGATCTGCCATCACCATTCTAATGGCAGAAAGTGAAGGGAATCTAAAGGGGCTCTTGATCAAAGTGATAAAGGAGAGTGACAACGTTGGCCTAAAACTCAACATTAAAAAGACTAAGATCATGGCATCTGGTCACATCACTTCATGTCAAATGGATGGAGAAACAAAGGAAACAAAGACAGAGTTTATTTTCCTGGGCTCCAAAATCACTGCAGATGGTGACTGCAGCCATGAAATTAAAAGATGCTTGCTCCTTGGAAGAGAAGCTATGACCAACCTAGACTGCTTATTAAAATGCAGAGTTATTTTGCTGACAAATGTCTGTCTAGTCAAAAATGTGGTTTATCCAGTAGTCATGTATGAATGTGAGAGTTGGAATATAAATAAAGCTGAGTGACAAAGGATTGATGCTTTTGTATTGTGGTGTAAGAGAAGACTCTTGAGAGTCCCTTGGAGTGCAAGGAGATCCAATCAGTTCATCCTAAAGGAAATGAGCCCTGAATATTCATTTGAAGGACTGATGCTGAAGCAGAAGTCCAGTACTTTGGGAACCTGATACTAAGAGCTGGCTCATTGAAAGAGACTGACGCTGGGAAAGTTTGAAGGCTAAAGGAGAAGGGGGTGGTGGAGGACGAGATAGTTAGATGGCATCAATGACACAATGGCCATGGTATGAGTAAACTGTGGGATATAATGGAAGACAGAGGAGTCTAGTTTGCTGCAGTTCATGGGGTTGCAAAGAATCAGACATTACTTAGCAACTGAACAGCAACAACAGCTTTGCAAGTGATTTGGACTTGTAGCGCAGTGCTTCCAAATATGTATAATAGTTACAAATATGACAGTTCAGTTCAGTTCAGTTCAGTTCCCTTCAGTCACTGAATCATGTCTGACTGCTTGCAACCCCATGAATTGCAGCATGCCAGGCCTCCCTGTCCATCACCAACTCTTGGATTACACCCAAACTCTTGCCCATCGAGTCGGTGATGCCATCCAGCCATCTTATCCTCTGTCGTCCCCTTCTCCTCCTGCCCCCAATCCCTCCCAACATCAGAGTCTTTTCCAATGAGTCAACTCTTCATATGAGGTGGCCAAAGTATTGGAGTTTCAGCTTTAGCATCATTCCTTCCAAAGAACACCCAGGACTGACCTCCTTCAGAATGGATTGGTTGAATCTCCTTGCAGTTGAAGGGACTCTCAAGAGTCTTCTCCAACACCACAGTTCAAAAGCATCAATTCTTCAGCGCTCAGCTTTCTTCACAGTCCAACTGTCACATCCATACATGACCACAGGAAAAACCATAGCCTTGACGAGATGGACATTTGTTGGCAAATTAATGTCTCTGCTTTTGAATATGCTATCTAGGTTGGTCATAAATTTCCTTCCGAGGAGTAAGCGTCTTTTAATTTCATGGCTGCAATCACCATCTGCATTGATTTTGGAGCCCCCCCAAAATAAAGTGAGCCACTTTTTCCACTGTTTCCCCATCTATTTCCCATGAAGTGATGGGACCAGATGCCATGGTCTTAGTTTTCTGAATGTGTGAGCTTTAATCCAACTTTTTCACTCTCCACTTTCACTTTCATCAAGAGGCTTTTTATTCCTCTTCACTTTCTGCCATAAGGGTGGTGTCATCTACATATCTGAGGTTATTGATATTTCTTCCAGCAATCTTGATTCCAACTTGTGCTTCTTTCAGCCTAGCGTTTCTTATGACATATTCTACATATAAGTTAAATAAGCAGGGTGACAATATAAAGCCTTGATGTACTCCTTTTCCTATTTGGAACCAGTCTGTTGTTCCATGTACAGTTCTAACTGTTGCTTCCTGACAAATTCCTTGAAGAATTTTCCACAGTTTATGGTGATCCACACAGTCAAAGGCTTCGGTATAGTCAATAAAGCAGAAATAGATGATTATCTGGGAATTTCATGCTCCTTTGATGATCCAGCGGATGTTGGCAATTTGATCTCTTGTTCCTCTGCCTTTTCTAAAACCAGCTTGAACATCTGGAAGTTCATGGTTCAAGTATTGCTGAAGCCTGGCTTGGAGAATTTTGAGCATAACTTTACTAGCCTATGAGATGAGTACAATTGTGCGGTAGTTTGAGCATTCTTTGGCATTGCCATTCTCTGGGACTGGAATGAAAACTGACCTTTTCCAATCCTGTGGCCACTCCTGAGTTTTCCAAATTTACTGGCATATTGAGTGCAGCACTTTCACAGCTTCATCTTCCAGGATTTGAAATAGCTCACCTGGAGTTGCATCACTTCCATTAGCTTTCGTAATGATGCTTTCTAAGGCCCACTTGACTTCACAGTCCAGGATGTCTGGCTCTAGTTGAGTGATCACACCATCGTGATTATCTGGGTGGTGAAGATCTTTTTGTACAGTTCTTCTGTCTATTGTTGCCACCCCTTCTTAACATCTTCTGCTTCTGTTAGGTCCATACCATGTCTGTCCTTTATCAAGCCCATCTTTGCATGAAATGTTCCCTTTGTATCTCTAATTTTCTTGAAGAGATCTCTAGTCTTTCCCGTTCTATTGTTTTCCTCTATTTCTTTGCATTGATTGCTGAGGAAGGCTTTCTTATCTCTTCTTTCTATTCTTTGGAACTCTGCATTCAGAGGTTTATATCTTTCCTTTTCTCCTTTGCTTTTCACTTCTCTTCTTTTCACGGCTATTTGTAAGGCCTCCCCAGACAGCCATTTTGCTTTTTTACATTTCTTTTCCATGGGGATGGTCTTGATCCCTGTCTCCTGTACAATGTCATGAACCTCTGTCCATAGTTCATCACACATTCTACCAGATCTAGTCCCTTAAATCTATTTCTTACTTCCACTGTATAATCATAAGGAATTTTTTAAATTCATATTTATTTTATGACTTTTATAGCTTAACATTTCATGTTTAAACAGCCATTTCTTGTTTCTTTCTTGTGAAATATGTTTTCATTAACATTTTAAATATTAATAATATTTACTTATTCTGTGGGATTATAGAGTAGTACTTGCCTTATACATTTATTTAATGTATTTTTGAAATATAAATGTTTTACCATTTTATATTTAGACATTATCCTTCTATTTTAAAAATTCTTTTTTTTTTAGTTTTTTATTTTTTAAATTTTAAAATCTTTAATTCTTACATAAGGAATTTAATTTAGGTCATACCTGAATGATCTAGTGGTTTTCCCTACTTTCTTCAATTTAAGTCTGAATTAGTCAATAGGTGTTTAAATTTTTATTAACTTCTACGCAAAGCAAGTATCTAGGGCTGTGTATGTCTCCCAAATGGGTCAACCTCTCAACTGGTGAGCTTATTTTTTAGCAGGTCTTAGCCAGTGCAGTTGTTTTGTGTTTATTTATTTAAAAGTCACTTAAATTCCATCAGAAATTAGATTGACTGAATAGTAAGAAAAGTAAAGGAATTATTTCAATATCATGCATCAGCATTTTTTCCTGTTTTGTTTTTTGTCAGGAATGGGATATTGACATGTTTGATGGATATTAGATTTTGCTTTTTGAAGTGAAATAAAAACAAAGAAAAAAGCAGAGTTATCTACCATTGATGAAACTGTGTGTTGGTTAATTTTTGAATATTAGTTGTTTAAAGTAATTTGTCAGTTTTTAAATGATCTCTCTTTTTATCAGAATTGGTAAAGTATCAAGTTATCATATTAAAATTAGTAACACTAGAATCAGTGTATACCATTTTCCTTTTCATTTATTTATGCCTGGAATTTAACTGCATTCTTGAAATTCCCGCTGGGGTTCTGTACAATGCAGAGGTAAGTTCCATGTAAGTGTTGGACCAAATATACTAGAGTATAGATTACCTTGATGATTTCTATAACTGAGCATACAATTTGCCACTGTGAATAAATTAAAAATTAATAGGTAGAATTTTTGGTTTATCAGCTGAAATGCTTTTAGTGATTCATCAGTGTGGATTCATCCATTTTATTGCAATACCTATAACAGAATAAAGCATGGGAAAGTCTTCTATTTGCATATAGTTAGAACAGATATTTAACATGGTATATCAAGTTGTGATATTTGAGATAATTTCTGCTTCAACAAGTAAGCATTACTTAATGCCCCAATCTTGTCTCTTTCTCTCAAGAGGTAAGAGAGTCCTTACAAGTCATGTCTTTATAGGTAGGCAACTCCAACAACATATTTTTTTTTTTGCTCTAAGTTATTTACAATAAAATTAATACAGTATATGTCATTTTGCTCCTTGCTTTTCTTTTTCTTTAAAAGTATTGTTTTTAAGATGTATACACATGTAATGTTCATATATATTATATATATGTAAGTATATGTACAGTTAATTTAATTTAGAATTTCATTATGAATATGCCATCATTTATTTATATATTTTCCAAATGCTGCATGTTTGTGTCATTGCCAAATGTCCACTGATGATGCCAACCTAATAATGAAGGTGAACAATGTTTATTGAGTATTTACTTGGAATTAAAAATTTTTGATGGTAGGATTTGTATATCTTGGTCTTAACAGACTTAAATCATGGTTTCAACTCTCTGCTCAGATTAAAATATAAAGCACTTGGAATATTTCATTAATTCATACTGAATGAGAAGAAGTGGTAGACAATTTAAAATAGATCAGTCATACAGAACTAAAAGCATTTTAATCTGATCCACCAAGGCAGCTTGCCATCTGAAAATCAAGTCTCTCATTTGGAGGGACACTGTGGCCAACACATGGAATCCAATTGACAGAAGTCAGATAACACCACTATCTGACCCCTGACCCCAGACTCTCCTATTCTATCTCTTACTTACTTCCAGGATTATCTTAAAAACAGAAATATGCTCATGCCAAGCCCTAGCTTGAAAATCGTTGATAGTCTTCCAAATAACCTACAAGAGAAAATTAATCTCTGTTTCTTTATTTTTTTCACCCTCTTCTCTTTACGCTAAACTCCACTCAAATCTTTAAACTTTGAATCATTTGTAAGGCCCTGCATGAGACATGATTTCTTATATCTCCCAGGTCTTTGGATGTATTTTTCCTCCTATCCAGAATGCACTTCTCATCCTGCAATGCAATGTCCATAAAAGACACCTCTGATATTGCCTTTTCTAGGAAGGCTTCCTGGTAGCTCTCCCCAAGGAAAATTAATCCTTCCCCATCTGTATTTTATATATATGTATATGGTAACATTTGGCACATGTCTTTTTTTAACCCTAAAGTCCTGAATGCCAAAGACAGCTTGACAGAACACAATTTTAAAAACTTAAGAAACTGAGATTATATCTAACTTATATCTGCAAATTAGTGATATCCAACAGATGTGTGCTCAATATATAGATGAAATGTACTGTTTAGTATGTGTTTTATGTTCATTAAACATATTTTGAGGGAATCCATATGATGTAATAGTTTGTGTCCTGCCTGATGGAAATAAAATTTTGAGCTCCTCTCCCAGGGTTAAAAAAAAAAAAAAACAGAACTGAGGTACCTGAACCCCACCTGCCCGCCCCTGCCACCACAGATTGTTGCCTGTAGATTGCGTCTCTGAATCATGGGTTGTCTTTGACCAGATTACACAGTTAAACTAAGTGATCTCTCCTGAAATTGAACTAATGGCAAGCACCTCGTTTGGACAGTGTTCTAAAACACTACCTTGACAATATTTTCATGTGTTAGGTGTGAATGGATGAAATTTATGAAAAGATTATCTAAGTAACCTCCTGAACTCAACTAAAATACCTTGAATGGATAACATGTTGAGGTGAGGAGTAACCTTGGAAAATTGGCTCCCAGCCGTTGAAGAGGGAGCACTGCTCGAGCTCTTACATTTCATCTCATGCTATAATTTAGTCTTGCCCTTTGCAGGATCTCCAAATACCACACAAACATTATATTTACGACAGCAGAAACTGCAGCTAACATTCTACAAGCACTTGTACCATACATCCTTCCACTCACAGAAAAAAACGAAAATTGAAATCATGTTCTCTTGGACAGACTACAAAGACCTGATCACAGTTCCCTTGTCATTTTTCTCTTTTTGAGAAATATAACTTTCAACTACTTTTGAATTATGTGAGAGGAGACAGTGTATATTTTCTACTTTAAAAGCAATTTGAGGTGGAGTTCTCTGGCACAAAGGCAATTTAAAAAGCTTAAGAGTTGAAACTCCCCCTTGTATGGTACATATTGAATAGAGTTATTAGCAATCAGAGCTGTTTTCAAATGCTCAGTACAAAATTGCAAGAGTGTTTAGGTTTATAAATGCTTTTCAGGCAATGAAAGTGTCAAACTGAGGGTACTATTTGTTCAGTTAGAATTTTGAAAAATGATGAGCTCTTCGGTGCTAGCCATTTTAATTGTTTATGTCTTTTCAAAAAAAAAAGAACAGAAATTAATGCAATAAATGAAGTTAGACATCTTGATATTTCATATGCAGTATAATTATATTTTACCTTACTTGTAATTTACTAAAATGCTCCACATGATTCAGAAATATATTAATGTAACATTAAAATCAAGAGCTTTAGACTCAGGAGGTAATTGGTTTAAACCTCATTCTCAACATTTATATGTTTACTGTGAGATAATACTCAGTTGGTATGCATGCTAAGTCACTTCTTTGTGACCCCATGGACTGTATCCCACCAGGCTCCTCTGTCCATGAAGTTCTCTAGGCAAGAATACTGCAATGGGTTGCTATACCTAAAGCAGAGATATTACTTTGCCAACAAAGGTCAGTCTAGTCAAAGCTATGGTTTTTCCAGTAGTCATATATGGATGTGAGAGTTGAACTATAAAGAAAGCTGAGTGCTGAAGAACTGATGCTTTTGAACTGCGGTGTTGGAGAAGACTCTTGAGAGTCCCTTGGACTGCAAGGTAATCCAACCAGTCCATCCTAAAGGAGATCAGCCCTGGGTGTTCATTGGAAGGACTGATGTTGAAGCTGAAACTCCAATCCTTTGTCCACCTGATGCAAATAATTGACTCACTAGAAAAGACCCTGTTGCTGGGAAAGATTGAAAGTGGGAGGAGAAGGGGACGACAGAGGATGAGATGGTTGGATGGCATCATTGACTCAATGGGCATGAGTTTGAGCAAGCTTCAGGAGTTGGTGATGGACAGTGAAGCCTGGCATGTTGCAGTCCATGGGGTCACAAAGAGTCGAACACAACTGAGTGACTGAACTGAACTAAACTGAACTGAACCTCCATGGGATCTTCCCCATCCAGGGAACAAGCTCATCCATGTCTCCTGTGTCTCCTGCATTGCAGGCAGGTTCTTTACTACTGGCACTACCTGGGAAGTCCTACTTATCCATGAAATATTTGTATGTCCTTTATCATATTTAACTTGCTAGGTTGGTGGAAAAGGTCTGTGTTCCTTGAGAATATCCAATGTTCCCATCTCAAACTTAATTAATAGCTTTTAAAAAAGATAAAGTGCTTTTCTCACATTATAAATGAGATCCAGGTGGTGAAATATTTTGAAAATATTTTTAAAGATTCCAGGTCTTTCATAAAGTAATGTTAGTGATCAGGCTTTGAATTTATATACCATACAAATAAGCAATTCACAGAAAAATTTTGTGCACAGCACTGTCACCTAAGTTCCAACTCAGATGTGAGTGTAACCTGTGTGGGTAGCTCTGCACATATTTTCAAGATGCAAGGAGTTCTTAAGGGGCAAGACAAAATTCCTCTATCCAAATATCAAGATGGCTATTATCCTGACAGATGGCATATTAGAGAAAAATAGCATTTAAAGTTCACATCACTTTTAAGAATGGAAAGCATGTTGCTGTATCACTCTGGAAGTCATGCATAAGATAAGGAAAATGAAGATTAGTTAGAATTGAAAGCACACATACCCTGGATGAAAGAAGCTGGGCAGGTAATAGGTAAATGAATGGATACACGTGTACATAGATAGAAGTATGAATAAATGGCTTACATGGGCCTCAAATCAGAGAAGCTGCCAGATTCCTGAAGGAGGTGTAGAAGATGTAGCTGAAATGTAACCTCTGACGGCATACCTAAAATAGATAGTTTAAGGAAATGTTTATTAATGACATTAATCAACTTAGACTTCATTTAAGTTGGAAAATTCTGAAAGAGATGGGAATACCAGACCACCTGACTTGCCTCTTGAGAAACCTATATGCAGGTCAGGAAGCAACAGTTAGAACTGGACATGGAACAACAAACTGGTTCCAAACAGGAAAAGGAGTACATCAAGGCTGTATATTGTCACCCTGCTCATTTAACTTCTATGCAGAGTACATCATGAGAAATGCTGGGCTGGAGGAAGCACAAGCTGGAATCAAGATTGCCAGGAGAAATATCAATAACCTCAGATATGCAGATGACACCATCCTTATGGCAGACAGTGAAGAGGAACTAAAAGCCTCTTGATGAAAGTGAAAGAGGAGAGTGAAAAAGTTGGCTTAAAGCTCAACATTCAGAAGACAAAGATCATGGCATCTGGTCCCATCACTTCATGGGAAATAGGGAAACAGTGGAAACAGTATCAGACTGTATTTTGGGGGGCTCCAAAATCACTGCAGATGGTGACTGCAGCCATGAAATTAAAAGATGCTTACTCCTTGGAAGAAAAGTTATGACCAACCTAGATGGCATATTGAAAAGCAAAGGCATTACTTTGCCAGCAAAGGTCTGTCTAGTCAAGGCTATGGTCTTTCCAGTAGTCATGTGTGGATGTGAGACTTGGACTGTGAAGAAGGCTGAGAGGCAAAGAATTGATGTCTTTGAACTGTGGTGTTGGAGAAGACTCTTGAGAGTCCCTTGGACTGCAAGGAGATCCAACCAGCCCAATCTAGGGGAGATCAGCCCTGGGATTTCTTTGGAAGGAATGGAGCTAAAGCTGAAACTCCAGTACCTTGGCCACCTGTTGCAAAGAGTTGACTCATTGGAAAAGACTCTGGTGCTGGGAGGGATTGTGGGCAGGAGGAGAAGGGGACGACAGAGGATAAGATGCTGGACGGCATCACCGACTTGATGGACGTGAGTCTGAGTGAACTCCAGGAGATGGTGGTGATGGACAGGGAGGCCTGGCGTGCTGCGATTCATGCTGTGGCAAAGAGTCAGACATGACTGAGCAACTGAACTTAACTGAACTGAAGGTCTACGCAGGATAGAATATCTGTAGAATGCTATTTTCTGAAAATTTAAAAAATTTTAATGGGGGAAATTTTAATGTAACAGCATAAAATCATTGAAACTATGATAAAGTGCTACTATTTAGACTTCTGGAGAAGGAAATGGCAACCGACTCCAGTATTCTTGCCTGGAGAATCCCATGGTTGGAGGAGCCTGGTGGGCTACAGTCCACGGGTTGCAAAGAGTTGGACACGACTGAGTGACTTTACTTTCATGATAATTAGTTTAATTATATTTTCCTCATGACTAGTAACGCATCTCACCTTTTAGATTGCTTCACTGTCATTTTATTTTTTGCATAATGATGATTTTATTTGTGAAGTGTCTCTTCAGATTATTGTCAATTTATTTTTATTAGGCTGTCTGTCTTTTTTTTTTTTTTTTTTTGAGTTTTGGATGTTCTTTGTACATGTCACTGGCTCATTCAGTTGTGTCCAGCTCTTTGAGACCCTGTGGATTATAGCTCATCATTCTCCTCACCAGGAATTTCCCGGGAAAGAATACTGGAGTGGGTTGCCATTTCCTTCTGCAGAGGATCTTCCTGATGGTAGGATCGAACTTGCATGTCTTGCGTTTCCTGCTTTGGCAAGCAAACTCTATACCACTGAATTGCCTGGGATGTGGTGCTTTATATCTTTATATAAGCTGAATATAAATCAGTATCAGGAGGTGCATTGAGAATATTTTCTTCTACTATATGGTTCATCTTTTTTACTCCTTAAAGATGTATTTTAATGAATAGAAAATACTCAATTTAATAAAGCTCAGTTTATCAATTTGTGTCGTTCTCATTTTTAAGTCAAGAAAAATTTTCATTAATGCAAACAAATATATTTTTCTTATAATTTATTCTAGATATGTATAGTTTTAAGTTTTATGGTTATTTATGTCCATTCTTAATTTGACTTTTTATATGGTGTAAGATAAAGTATGAAATTATTTCTCCTTTATCTTCAAATGATTATTCAATTGCTATGGTACTATTATTAAAAATAATTCCCATTTTATTTTTATTCCATTTCTTATTTTGATACCTTCTTAAAAATCAATGTGCCATTTAAGCATGGTAACTTGAAATCTATATTCTCTTTCTTAATAAAATGCCAGTGCTACTAAGTTTTATTTGGGATTCCCTGGTGGCTCAGCTAAAGATTCTGCCTTCATTGCAGGAGACGGGTTTGATTCCTGTGTTGGGAAGATTCCCCTGGAGAAAGGAAAGCTATCCACTCCAGTAGGCTTAAAATAAATCCCAAGTCACTCAAGTAGTAAAAAATCTTCATGCCAGTGTAGGAAATGTGGGCTTGATTCATTGGTCAGAAGGAAGATCACTGGAGGAGGAAATGGCAACCCACTCCAGTATTCCTGTCTGCTAAATTTGATACACAGAGGAGCCTAGCAGTCTACTGCCCATGAGGTCACAAAGAGTGAGATATGGTGGGAGGGGGGTTCAGGATTGGGAACTCATGTACACCCGTGGCTGATTCATGTCAATGTAAGGCAAAACTAATACAGTACTGTAAAGCAAAATAAAGTAAAAATTTAAAAATAAAGAATGAGATATGACTGAGCCACTGAGCACACACACAAAATCAATCAAATTCTTATCCTGGCAATTTTCTTTGGGGACTCTTATTTGCTATTCTATTGTGTGCCTTATGTTTCCAACAAATTAAGATTTCACTTGTCAATTTCTAAAAAAAAGTTTCCTATTATTTCAGATGAAGTTTTGTTAAATCTACAGATTAAATTTAGGAAAATTGCCTTAACAATATGAATCCTTCAGTTTGAATTGGGTATTATTTAAATTTTCTCCATATGGTTTTTGTAAAATTTTAACTCTAATAGTCTTTCTTTCTTTTAATAAAATAATCCTTAAGTGTTTATACTTATTGATGCCATAGTACATGGTATTTTCAGTTTTCATGTACTAGTTCCTAAGAAAACAATCATCTTTTTTTTTAATTTAAATTTATTTATTTTAACACTTTATATCTGTGGACTGGTCAAAAGTCACATACAGGTTACAGTAGATTTTTGTGTACACCAGTGAATTTTAATGTAGACAACCACGCCAGTCGTGCAGGAATAATTTTATTTTTCCTTTTTAATGTTCATACTTTTATTTCTCTTGCTTTTTATCTTAAATATTTTCTCCTGTACAACACTGAATAGAAAAGGTGAGGAAATAGATGCATGTCTTGTTCCCAAACTTAGGGGAAATATGTCCATTGTTTCACAATTATGC
The DNA here is from genome assembly GCF_016772045.2 of Ovis aries. NCBI lineage: Eukaryota > Metazoa > Chordata > Mammalia > Artiodactyla > Bovidae > Ovis > Ovis aries. Next base: position 95,995,868 of record NC_056060.1, read on the forward strand.
AAGTTGTTATCTATAGGCTCTTTGCAGTTGCCTTTAAAAGATTGACAAAAATGTCTCTCTATTCCTAGCTTGCTTCAAGTATTCTTTATGAGTGTGTGTTGAGTTTTCTCCAGTGATTTTTCTGCATCTCTTTGGATGAACATGTAATTTTTCCTGATTTTTTTATATTAAACTATCTCTGTCTTCCTTGGTTAAATTCTTCATGTACAGGATGCATTTGATTTGTTAATAGTTTGCAAAGGTTTTGATCTGTGTATACAAGAAATAGCAAATTTTATTTTACTTTTTCACAATTTTCTTGTCATACTTTGATATGAAGCTTATTTTCCTCTCATAAAAAGAGTTGGGAATAAGTTTTTCTTTTTTGCTTTCTGATAGAGTTTGACAATATTCAGAACACAATTTCAAAATACTCTTACTCCACAAAGATGGGACAATTGGAACATCACAAAGAAAATTATTATAAGGAATCAAAAACATTATTTGTGAGTTCAAAAATCATTGATAAACTTTGGAGATAGGAAATGTGATTAAAAAGAAAAAGAAACAGAGATAAAAATCTTAAACTCTCTTTTCTATATGAACTGTACCATAAGTAGAGAGGAGAGATTTATCTTTAAAGAGGTATTCTATCTAACACACAAAAGATATGACAGAATTAGTGTATCAACATTTTCAAGTGTCCTACTGGATTTGCGTGTCTATCCAAAGTTCATCAGTGGCTGCAAACAACTCATAAAGATGATATAATACACACACTTACACACACAAACACAAAGTCACACAAAATGTATAACATCCAATTCATATACCTTGATGACTGCTTGTGAAGTATTTTAACCAAAATAAATCTGAATCTCAGTTTGATCAAGATTCTAATGTAACTCCCAAACTATAGAAAATACACGGAACAGATAATGTTAAAGGACACTTCAGGTATGTAATCGGCAGTATCCAGACTGGGCAACAATACAAAATAACAATCTGGTTTCATCAATCAAAAAGAAAAATAAATGTTAAAGAGAGGTACTTATAGAAGCTCAAGAGATATATATCCTTCATTGAAATATGTAACACTATTTGGGAACCAAATTACAATTATGTAAATAATACATATGGTGGCATGCACACATAGTGTACAAGTATAGCAGCCTTACTTGGCAGTCCAGTGATTAAGATTTTGCCTTCCAATGAAAGTGGTGCAGGTTCCATCTCTCTGGTCAGGGAGCCAATATCTCACATGACTGATGGCTGAAAAACCAGATGATAAAGCAGAGGCAATGTTATAATAAATTCAATAAAGACTTAAAAAATGATCCACATTAAAAAATCATAATAGACAAGTATGTTGTTTATTTCTACTTTTTTAGTATGTTTGCACATTTCTGTAATTACTTAAAAATAATAAGTGGATAAAATAACTAAATAATGCATTCTTCCTAACATGATTAACTATGAAACCCAAGGCATCACCCATGAACTATTTGTGTTTAACTCACTGAATCTAATTTTATCCAAGTTCTGGCTATGGCTTTCAGTTTAAATAAGATGCTCAGGCTAGAGGGACAAACTGAGAAGTAGTAGGAGAACACAATAGGCCAAAGCCGGAAAGTGGAACTATTCAGGAAAACCGAAAGTAAGTCAGTATGATCAAAAGGGAGGCAAACTGTTCTAGAGAGAAACAGACTAAAAACACAACATCCACCTAAAATCTATGTAAACCATTTAGATCCTGATTAGAGCAATCATACAGTGAAAAAGATATAGGGTGGCAGAAATTGATGAGAACATGGATAATAATGATACTTAAAATATATTAATCTAATTATATCTCAAAATGGAGAAGGAAATGGCAACCCACTTCTGTGTTCTTGCCTGGAGAATCCCAGGGATGGTGGAGCCCAGTGGGCTGCCGTCTATGGGGTTGCAAAGAGTTGGACACAACTGAAGCAATTTAGCAGCAGCAGCAGCAGCAGAGGATGTCAAAATAGTATACTGATCACGTAAGAATATATTTTATATGTAATTTTATAAAATATTTTTAATTTATATTTTTCATTGTCAAAATATGATGAGACATTTACAGGAGACTTGAAAAATATAGAACAAGGTTACATATGGTTTCAGTATACATTTTATGTTTTGTTAATTAGACAAATACAAGCTGGAATCAGGATTGCCAGGAGAAATATCAATAACCTCAGATATGCAGATGACAACACCCTTATGACAGAAAGTGAAGAGGAACTAAACAGCCTCTTGATGAGGTGAAAGAGGAGAGTGAAAAAGTTGGCTTAAACCTCAGCATTCAGAAAACTAAGATCATGGCATCTGGTCCCATCACTACATGGCAAATAGATGGGGAAACAGTGGAAACAGTGTCAGAATTTATTTTTCAGGGCTCCAAAATCACTGCATATGGTGATTGCAGCCATGAAATTAAAAGACGATTACTCCTTGGAAGGAAAGTTATGATCAACCTAAACAGCATATTAAAAAGCAGAGACATTACTTTGCCAACAAAGGTCCATCTAGTCAAGGCTATGGTTTTTCCAATGGTCATGTATTGATGTGAGAGTTGGACTGTGAAGAAAGCTGAGCACCGAAGAATTGATGCTTCTTAACTATGGTGTTGGAGAAGACTCTTGAGAGTCCCTTGGACTGCACAGAGATCCAACCAATACATCCTAAAGGAGATCAGCCTTGAGTGTTCACTGAAAGGACTGATGCTGAAGTTGAAACTCCAATACTTTTGCCCCCCGAAGCGAAGAGCTGACTCATGTGAAAAGACCCTGATGCTGGGAAAGATTGAGGGCAGGAGGAGACGTGGACGACAGAGGATGAGATGGTTGGATAGCATCGCTGACTCAATGGACATGGGTTTGGGTGGACTCCAGGAGTTGGTGATGGACAGGGAGGCTAGATATGCTGCGGTTCATGGGGTCAGAAAGAGTTGGACATGACCGAGCGACTGAAAGGAACTGAACTGAAGATTTGTACCTGGAGTTTTAATATCAAACTCTCAAAAATTAATATAATGAATAAATAGAGAGGTAGAAGAATATAATAGACCTGAAAAGTATGTGAACCAATTCAACATAATTAAGATTCAGGCAATATTTACACAACAGTAGGATACAAACTCTTCAAGTTCCATAGACTGTAAACTAGTAGACACTGGAACATATCCAGGGACTTCAGTTCAATTCAGTTCAGTGGCTCAGTCACGTCCCACTCTTTGCGAACCTGTAGACTGTAGCATGCTTGGCTTTCCTGTTCATCATCAACTCCCAGAACTTACTCAAACTCATATCCATTAAGTCAGTGAAGCCATCCAACCATCTCATCCTCTGCTGCTCCTTTCTCCTCCCACCTTCAGTCTTTCCCAGCATCAGAGTCTTTTCCTATGAGTCAACTCTTTGCATGAGGTGGACAAAGCAATGCAGTTTCAGCTGCATCATCAGTCCTTCCAATGATCACGTGGGACTGATCTCCTTTAGGATGGACTGGTTGGATCTCTTTGCAGTCCAAGGGACTCTCAAGAGTCTTCTCCAACACACAGTTCAAAAGCATCAATTATTTGGCACTCAGCTTTTTTATAGTCCAACTCTCACGTCCACACATGACTACTGGAGAAACCATAGCTTTGATTAGTTGGACCTATGTTGGCAAAGTAATGTCTCAGCTTTTCAATATGCTGTCTAGGTTGGTCGTAACTTTTATTCCAAGGAGCGAGGGTCTTTTCATTTTATGGCTGCAATCACCATCTGTAGTGATTTTGGAGCCTAAAAAATAGTCTGACACTGTTTTCACTGTTCCCCCATCTATTTGCCATGAAGGGCTGGGACCAGATGCCTTAATCTTAGCTTTCTGAATGTTCAGTTTTAAGTCACCTTTTTCCTTCTCCTCTCTCACTTTCATCAGAGGCTCTTTAGTTTTTATTCTCTTTCTGCCATAAGGGTGGTGTCATCTGCATATCTGAGATTATTGGTATTTTTCCTGGCAATCTTGATTCCAGCTTTTGCTTCTTCCAGCCCAGCATTTCTCATGATGTACTCTTCATATAAGTTAAATAAACAGGGTGACAATATACAGCCTTGCCACACTCCTTTTCCAAACTGGAACCAGTCTGTGGTCCATGTCCAGTTCTAACTGTTGCTTCCTGACCTGCATATAGGTTTCTCAAGAGGCAGGTCAGGTGGTCTGTATTCCCATCTCTTTCAGAATTTTCCACAGTTTGTTATGATCCACAAAGTCAAAGGCTTTGGTGTAGTCAATAAAGCAGATGCTTTTTTGGAACTCTAACTTTTTTGATGATCCAGCGGATGTTGGCAATTTGATCTCTGGTTCCTCTGCCTTATCTAAATCCGGCTTAATCATCTGGAATTTCATGGTTCATGTACTGTTGAAGCCTTACTTGGAGAATTTTGAGCATTACTGCAATTGTGTGGTAGTATGAGCATTCTTTAGCATTGCTATTCTTTGGGGTTGAAACGAAAACTGATTTTTTCTAGTTCTGTGGTCATGGTTGCATTTTCCAAATTTGATGGCATATTCAGTGCAGCACTTTCACAACATCATATTTAGGATTTAAAATAGTTCAACTGCAATTCCATCACCTCCACTAGCTGTGTTCACAGAGGTGATTCCTAAGGCCCACTTGACTTTGCACTCCAGGATGTCTGGCTCTAGGTGAGTGATCACATCATTGTGATTCTCTGGGTCGTGAAGATCTTTTTTGCAGTTCCTCTGTGTATTCTTGCCAGCCTCTTCTTAATGTCTTCTGCTTTTTTGAGGTTCATACCATTTCTGTCCTTTATCGAGCCAATCTTTGCATGAAATGTTCCCTTGGTGTCTCTGATTTTCTTGAAGAGATCTCTAGTCTTTCCCATTCTATTGTTTTTCTCTATTTCTTTGCACTGATTGCTGAGGAAGGCTTTCTTATCTCTCCTTGTTATTCTTTGGAACTCTGCATTCAGATGCTTACATCTTTCCTTTTCTCCTTTGTATTTCTCTTCTCTTCTTTTCACAGCTATTTGTAAGGCCTCCTCAAACAACCATTTTGCCTTTTTGCATTTCTTTTTCTGGGCATGGTCTTGATCACTGCCTTCTGTACAGTGTCACACACTTCCGTCCATAGTTCATCAGGTACTCTGTCTATCAAAATCTAATCCTTTGAATCTATTTGTCACTTCCACTGTAAAAACATAAGGAATTTGACTTATGTTATACCTGAATGTTCTATTGGTTTTCCATACTTTCCTCAATTTAAGTCTGAATTTGGCAATAAGGAGTTCATGATCTGAGTCACAGTCAAGTCCCGGTCTTGTTTTTGCTGACTATATAGAGCTTCTCTATACAGCCAAAGCTTCCCTTTGCAGCCATCTTTCACTGCAAAGAATAAAATCCATCTGATTTCAGTATTGACCATCTTGGGTTGTCCATGCATAGATCCCGCTCTTGTGTTGTTGGAAGAGGATGTTTGCTATGACCACTGCATTCTCTTGGCAAAACTCTATTAGCCTTTGCCATGCCTCATTCTGTACTCCAAGGCCAAATTTGCCAGGGACATAAAGCAAGGTGGAAAAATTTCATGGTCTAATTGCATTTAAATAATACAGAGTCTATTCTCTTATCATTGTGGAATTATATTGGAAATCAATATCAAATAATGTTTGAAAATGATCCACATATTTTTAAGAGCAATGTGACATTTACAAAGAGAGATGTTTGACTTAGCCATTGAAAGTCTCCATAAAATTATACTATAATATGTAATACTTATTGTGTTAGATCATAATATTAAGATCAATTGAGAAAATGTTATTCTTTCATAATTGTATTCTGAACTATTTGGGGATGAATTTTCTAAGAATTATTTTTAAATAGCATTTCAGTTGAGAAAAGAAAAATATAACAAGCAAATATGACAAAATGATAATTCTTTAATTGAAGTTTGGGGTTTATTATGTTATCGTATCAATATTTATGGATGTTTCAAAAATCTCATATTATAAAATTTTGCTACAATATTAATAATGATAATAAAATGCCTTAGCTTCTCATCTACCATCAGTAGCATCCAGATCATTAACGTTCACTAAAAGCTGCTATATCTTCATTTAAACTAGTTTGGTAGTATATATTTACTAAGAAATATTTTGTTAACTACTCAGCTTTATGAAACTGTATGTATTCTTGAAAGTTGTAAAATGTATGATTTTTAGAATGTCATTTAGCTTAATTCAGTCAACTTCATAACAATCCTCAACAGTTATGGTTTTATTTTAATAAATATTTAGATTTAGAAATCACTTTTAAAAAAGGAAACAAAATTATATACTGATGTCTACATATCATTGGTGCACAATAGTTCCTTTTCTCATTCAGTTATTGCTTCTTAATATAGACAGTGAGAATTTTTTTTCATTGCCTATTAAAGACTTTCCCAGAAAAGTTAGACAGAAAATATCACAAAATTCATAGCATCCTGAGTCATTCAGTCAGTAATTATAGATACTGTAAAAGAAAGTCATCTTGCTAAGATTTCTTGAAAAAGAAGGTAAAGTTATGGAGATTGCTACATTGCTTATAGCAGAAAATCAATAAAATAAATTCCATATTTTATATCCACCTGGAAATACATTAGATACATTCTGATCATTCCCCACATTCTTGCAACCTTCCGTAATGGGCATGGTTTATGTTCCTCTATAAACAAAGACTTTCCAGATAGCTAGTTAACCGCATAGTCAACTATAATCTTTTACATGATATAAATTTGCATCTAAATCATTCTTCATGTATAAATTTCTAGTCACATTCAAAATTAATTGGAAATCTCCCCTAAAGCTTATACCATATAAAGGTCAGTAAAGACATAGCAGCAATTATTAAAAATAAAATGGAATACAAGGTGAGGATCTTAACTGACCACTTTATCTAGAGATATTTCATACAAATATGTTTTATGTTGTAAGCTCAGAATAAATAAGTCTGATAATTTTTAAATTATCTCTAGCTAGAGCAAGAAACAGCAAGGGTACTTGTTATGTGGACTTCAATTACTCAGTCTTATTAATGGTAACAGCAATTTGAAGTTTCAAATGGACATGGAATTGCATGGAAAAGGGGAGCCATGAGGAGGGAAAAATACATTCTTATTTGATATAAATCAACATAGGCACAAACAAGTCAGCTCAGTTTCTTCTTATAAAATTGTTCTTAACTGCGAGAAATTTTAATCCAAGTTTTCCCATCTGTGCTGGGAAATGTATCTATCATCTTTGATCTATAACTAGCCATTGGGTTCCTTGAGGGTCACTGAGCCCTTACTTCCCGGGTTCATCTCCTGGAATGAACATATAATTTATCTTCCAAAGCAGAACAGGATTTGAGAGGGCAAGAATGAATTTTTAACAATTGCACTGCTCTAATAAGCATCAATATAAACAGCCCTGGACAGACTGAAGCATCTGCTTACCCTCCGCATGAGCCCTCTATTCTTTTCTCTTAATACTGATTTTATTTTTTGGCTTCCCATTTGACACTAGTGGTGGTAAAGTGCCCATCTGCCAATGTGTGAGACATAGGAAACAGGAGTTCAGTCCCTGTGTCAGGAAGATCCCCTGGAGGAGGGCATGGCAACTCACTCCAGTGTGCTTGCCTAGAGAATCCCATGGACAGAGGAGCTTGGCAGACTATAGTCCATAGGGTCTCACAAAATCAGACACAACTGAAGAAACTTAGCATGTGAATGCTATTATTTTCTCTTCACTTCTTTCTTTGGCTGTTAGGGTGTTAGTTGCAGAGGGTGGGATCTTTGCTGCGTCCTGTGGGATATTTCAGCCTGCAACACAAACTCTTTAGTGGTGGTATGGGCTCCATCACCCCATGGCATGTGGACCTCTTAGCTCCCCAACCAGGGATGGAACCCCTGTCCACTGCACTGTACAGTGGATTCTTACCTGCTGAACCATCAAGGAAACTCCCTCTCTTCTAAGTCATTGACAATAATTAGAAGAAGACTGTGGGATGTGAATCTTTACTATAAAATCTTCTGGATCTCAGGAAGTCTGTCAGATGCTTGCCCAATGTGGAATTTACAGGACACAGTGGACCCAACAGTAATTCAGTAGAGCACACAGATTAACTGTCTCCTTGTTTTGAGTTCCTTCCATACCCCTAACATCAACATATCCCTAACCTCATTCTCAGGGTTATATACTTATCCCTCTTTCCATCTCCCCTTGTTCAGTTTGAAGTCTTCTCACCCAACTGAGAAGAAGCTGGCATCAGACAGAATCTGTAACTTGAATTCTCTCCTGAGATATGTGTTCTCAATCACAGCATCTCAGCTCAAGTGGTAAAGAATCCGCCTGCCAGTGCTGGAGACGCAAGAGACGTAGGTTCATTCCCTGTACCTGGAAGATCCCCTGTATAAGAAAATGGCAAAACACTCCAGCATTCTTCCCTGGGAAATTCCATCGACAGAGGATCCTGGTGGGCTACAGACCTTGGACTTGCAAAGAGTTGGACACGGCCGAACAGACACACACCACACTTTAAACATAATGATGCATTTCAGAGAATGTATGGCATCAGCCTTCATTCCTCCGTTTTCTTGCTGATTACAGGAAGGTCTGTCTAAACCAAGATGTCACATTTAAGCTATTAACCACGTGCATCTACTGAGCACTTGAAATTGTCTAGTGTTAATTGAGATGGAGTTAAATTGCAAAATACACATTAGATTTGCAAGGTTTGGTATGAAAATCATAATGTAAATATTTCATTAATAATTTTATACTGATTACATTTCAAAATGGTAATGATAACCCTGTATGCAAGACAGCAAAAGAGAACAGTCTTTTGGACTCTGTGGGAGAGGGAGAGGATGGGATGATTTGGGAGAATGGCATTGAAACATGTATAATATCATATATGAAACAAAATGTTAGATATATGTGGTAAAATAGAATATTTTATTAAAATTGGCTTGCTTTTCTTTTTTAATGTTTATCAGAATATTTTAAATTATATACACAATCTTCTTTTAGCTCACTTTATTTTCCTGTCCGGCAGTTCAGGTAAAGATTGGCCCTACTTTGCCTTCTGTTGGTTATGGAGTGCCTTGCCTTTTTCTGTCTTTTGTACCTTATGGCATCAGCCAAGACTGAAGGAAATAATATTTTTCAGTCCACATTTAACGTTTTGCAGCCCATTGAAAATGTGTTGCTCTGCCATGTGCTGTGATATGCTAACAATCTAGAACCTCCTATGGTATCAATAAGGCTTTCAAAACAGGATCCCGTGCTTCCTGTGGTCCTGTTTAGACACATTTTCAATAGGCAGAACCAAACACCCAGCACAGCCACCAGCACTGCCTTCTATTAGCATTGCATATCATAAGATACTCCAAATGCAAAATGTTACATTTTTATATTAATTTAAGGAATGCATTTCATACAACTTTAATTGTTATTAAACCAAAAATAACATTCTTTCTGATTGAAATTGCAAGATGTACAATCACCTGCAACCCACTTCCTTATGTAGATCGCATCAGCCAAAAATCAGTCTCTCTTACTGCAGGATTTCTTCTTCCTTACCACCCGTTGCCACTGGCAAAGGAAGGATATTTTCCTGCTCTAAGAGAATACAACAGTTGTTCCGTATTTATAGTCAGGAAGCACATTCAATATTATATCTCCTAGTCTGCCTCCTATATGTTAGCAAAGATATATAGGTGTGTATACGTGTGTTTTTATGTGTGCGTGTGTATACATTTAAACTATATTCTTTGCATCCACTGTTACCAGTTAGTTATTCAATAAAAGCTACGTTCATGGCATTACATACTTTGAGATGACCATTCATAGATGTCAAAGAAATAAATTATCATCCACGGTAATCTGACAGTTACTTAATGTAACTAAATCTTTACTGAATATATTAATGCAAGCCTCTCACACTGCACATTCATAAGACTTAGGAAAAAATAAACCTCTGTCCTGATTTATGGATGGAAAATTGACTTCCAAATTTACTATCCACTACCAATAAATAAAATGATTTTAAACCTTGTTAATTCTTCACTCTGCTTACATTAGTTTTTGGTCAATTTAATCCAACCCAGGAAATACACTTGGCATATATGTGGCTCAGAAGAAATGAATCATTGAAATTCATTCCCCCACAAAAAAAAAAAAAAAAAAAAGGAACTCTGTGCAGAGATGGCTCTGAATAACTGCCCAACATTATCTTTCCCTTGTAACTCATTTTTTGGTTTCATTGTCTGTTCCTAAGAAAGCTAAAAACATCATTTGGAAAACTGCTGATGGCTTGGAAGATGGAACATCTCAAGATATGGCCTGAAGTCCAAATGCTGTATAACAATGGAGTGAATAAAAAGATACAGATAGAGTGAGTTAAAATGTAGAGCCCATTCACCTGTCTTTTAAGCTATGTAACTCTTATATGTGAATTTATTTCACATGTATATGTGTTAAGAAAATATTTGTTAAGCAGGGAAATATAGTTGGGATTTGGCACAAAATGCATTAAATTGTTATCAAGCATCCTTTATGACCCAACACACTAATATGTGTGACTTGAACGGTCTCCAAAATTGACAGCAGGAAATAAGTTGTCACATGTGTGGTTCAAGGTGCTGTAGGATTTCACAAAGCAGGGACAGTTGAGAGTTATGAATTATCGGAAAAAAAATTGTTTATTCCCGTTAGCAATGATGAATGAGAAGTGGGAACATTGATGGACACCGTGATATGTCATTGAGCTTTTCCAAATACACTGACATAAACATGGAACGAAAAGGCTATGTTTTTTTTCTCATATTTTGGCTTTTCAATTCAACATTGTTTTCAGTTTTTAAGCAATTTAAAGTATGCTGTGACAGTTAGAGGTGAAATACATAGAGTGACTGCCGAGGACTTTATTCCAGTTGTGGTGCTTTTACGTCCTCACCATCACGGAGATTTATTAATAAAGGGAAAGTATAACGAGCAAACTGCAGACAATCTGCAAACATGTGATGCTATTTCTTTTTAACAAGAAATACCACATACCTGTGTAAACAGAAACTATTATCTGGACATTTTTTGAAGCTACAATTAATTTCCCCTTTATTTCTTTCAGAAACAAATTGAGGGGATTAAAATACATCATTTACAGAAATGCCTGTTAATTCTGCTGTAATAAATTGCTATTTACAACATTATCGAGTCCCAACTGATTAGGTGTGTGTTTGGAGAGGGAACTAAGAGATAAAACTTTGTGTAGCACAAGAGAGAATGCCTCTCCTTTGTACCAGTTGTTTTGGAATTAGTCAGACAGAAATTTATACCTGAAATAGACAGATGTATTTAACCTTTTTCCTTATTTTTTTATACACTCTTTCTTCCAGCTCTGTTGAATTGGATTCAAGTCAGTGGGCGAAGATTCTTCAAAAGCTGAACAAATTATAGTCTCAGGAACTGAAATTGAAGGCAATTTTTTTTTTAATTAACCACAAAACAGTAGAAATATAGACAGTGGTCAAGCCATCAGGGATCAAGCTAAACACATATAGCATATTCACAGTGTTAAGAACCACGGAATCTGCCGCTGAGGCTAAACTATGACTGACACGTCGTTTTGCTGGAGTCGATTCTTCTCAGTCTTTTTGCAACTAGCCTTTTAAATGGGTTCCAGAGCTTAATTAACAAAGGCTCTGACAAGTAATTCCTCAGAAAAAGAAAAGTCAACTGCAAAAAAAAAAAATTTAAAAATTAGGCTATGAACTGCAGTTTGTATCACCAAACAGTCGGATGTCGATTTTAGGGTCCCTCTTAATTCAGATCACAGACACAGAAGAACAATTATACTATTTTTTCAATATGTTTTAACATCTTCTGGCCAAATCTCATTCTCATGTTTGACTATTAAGGTGAATAGTACTAATGCAATGCAGGCAGAAATGACATCTCTTTATAGGTCCTATCTAGGTCCCTTGAGAAGCTATTTCTCTTGTCAAGAGGTAAATTGCAAAAATGAACTCTGGGACTTCTGTGGTGGTCTAGTTGCTAGGACTTGTGTTTCTAAATCAGGGGCTATGAGTTCGACTCCTGGGAGGGGAAGCTCTGAGTGCCTTCATGGTGTGACTAAATTAAAGAAAAGAACTCTGGAATATGGTAGCTAACACCATATACTGAATATTTTATTATATCTGATATCAAATAATTTATGAGAAAATCAATTAAAATTAGGGTTCTTTCTCTCAAACATATATTTAATCTGTGATATAAACATCACATTTAAAAAATGGAGTAAAATTTATGTGTGACTGTCTGTGTATGTGTATGAAATGCTCACTTAAATAATATTAATCTATTGTAAAAGCAGGTTTAGAGAAATGATTACTCCATTTTCCTTTGAAAATGACACAAGATAATATAACCTCTTAATTATGTGGAAAATGTGTGCATACATTTAAACCTGAATGTGGCTTTATTTATGCTTATTTTTTGTCAAACATTTCAAAAACATTTTTTGTCAAGCATTTCAAAGACATTTGCATACAGGACTAGGTGAGATATAAATGCAAAGTGAAATTAGTGGAAACTCTATGCATTCTACATGTATGTTTAAACGGTAGTGCTATTCGACAGGCAGTTCAGTTGCTCAGTCATTTCCTATTCTTTGCAAGACGATGGACTGCAGCACACCAGGCTTCCCTGTCCAACGCCAACTCCCGGAGCTTTCTCAAACTCAAGCCCATCGAATTAGTGGTGCCATCAGACCATCTCATCCTCCGTCATCTCCTTCTCCTCCTGCCTTCAATCTTTCCCAGCATCAGGGTCTTTTCCAATGAGTTAGTCCTTCACATCAGGTGGCCAAAGTATTGGAGCTTCAACTTCAGCATCAGTCTTTCCAGTGAATATTCAGGACTGATTTCCTTTAGGAGGGACTGGTTGGATCTCCTTGCAGTGGCAGTGTGATATAGTAAGTATGTTCTGAACTAGAAATCAGAACCCTTTTGAATTCTGATTTTATCATTAACCAGTTATGAGCCCACAGATTAATCACTAACATGATTCCAGACTTAGAAAATTAAAAAAAAAAAAAACCAGGTCATACATCTCAAAATATTTTTTCTCCCTGAATCCTCTCTGATCTATATTCCTGATGTAATCCATTTTTTTCAACAAACCCTTATGAGTGCCTGCTATGTTTTCGCCAGTTTTCCTTTCAAGTGTAAGGAAAATAATCATAACTCCATCCAGCAGCATCTCAGACTTAATAAATCCAAGTCAATGGGAAGCTATGAGTTAATGGTGTGTGTTATGAAAAACACGAAGTGTGATGCTATGCAAAATAATGCCTGGGGTTACTCTTGATGACTAATAAGGTAGGGCCATTCAGAGGGTGTTACTCAGAGTCAGAACTAAAGGACAGGAAAAAAGATCCAGAGGGAAAGAATTCCAAAGAAAGAATCAACAAGTGCAAGAACTGAGAATTAATCAGAAAAGAGTTAAAAAACAACAACAAAAAAAAAAACCACATTAGTAGGCCTGGAACCAATGGACAGGGGGATTTGGCAGCCATGCCATCAGACAGAAGATCTTGGAAAGAAAGTGAAAGTGTTAGTGGCTCAGTCATATCGGATTCTTTGGGGCCCCATGGGCTCCACGTGACCCCATGGCCCCCATGTGAGCCCGCCAGGCTCCTCTGCCTGTGGACTTCTCCAGACAAGAATACTGGAGGAGGTACTAGTCTCTTCTCCAGGGGATCGTCCCCACCCAGGCATCAAATCCAGGTTTCCTGCATTGTAGGCGGGTTCTTCACTGTCTGAGCCACCAGAGAAGCCCCGTCAGCATTTGGTGTGCATATCTCATTTCAGACGCCTGATAATGGCATGCCCTGATTGACATTCCTAAAATGATCACCCTGGTTGTTCATGGGGATGGGACATGGGGGGAATTGTTAAGAGGATTTCTTAGTTTGAATTGCTAAAACAGAATGTCATAAACTGGGTGGCTTAAACAACAACAATGTAATTTTTACAATTCTGGAACTAAAGACTGTGATCAGGGTGCCACCAGCTTGATTAGGTTATGCTAAGGACTCTGCTTTTGGTTTGTAGATGGCCGTGTTTGGTCATCTTGCTGCCTGATCACATGATGGGTAGCAGGGAGAGGGGAAGTAAGCTCATCCCATTCATGAGAACTCCATCCTCATAAGCTAAACACCCCCCAAAGGCTTCACCTCCTAATATCACACTGGGGTTAGAATTTCAACATGTGGATTTGGTTGGAGTGGAAGACAGGGGACATGGAGGGCGCAAACGTCTTTGCTCTATGCAGAGGGAAGGCGGAAGACTGTTAGACCATCAATGAGTATTAGGATAACAGCAAGAGCTGATTGCTGTGTTAATGGAATGAATGAATGGAACCTCAAAAATGTTTGGAACGAAGAGTTGGCAGGAATTGCTATGATGGTTTTGTTTAGGGGTGAGGGAGAAATCAAGGCCAGATGTCCAGGTTTTATGTTTGAACAATTAAATAAAATGATGTCATTTACTTTAGTGGGGAGGAGTAAAACAGAGAGGGCATTTAGAGGGTGTATCAGGAGTTTTGAACTCATTTATTGAGATGCTTTTAGACATCCAGGTACAGATGGGTAAGTCAGTAGCTAAGGAATTTTGAACTGATGGTAGAGGTTTGGGAATATAGCTAATTGGAAGTCTTAAAATCACAACAGATTTTCCACAAAGACTAGGGTAACCTGAATGGTTTCATGGGAACTTAGATCTGGATGTTTTCAGAAGAGGGCATCACAACCTTGAGAATGGACCTCAGCAAGACCTGGTGCTCAGATATTCATGATCAGAAACTTGATACGTCTACACACTGAGAACTGGTCTCCTTCTCAGGGAAATGCACACAGCACTGAGTGCACACAGACGTTTCCTTAATTTATCCATTCATATTTGTGGCCATATGGAACAGATACTTCTAAAGCAAAACTAAGAATTTTCATAGTAAGAATTTCTAAGATGAGATCAAATTTTCTTCTGGACCTTTCTTGATCAGTTCAGTTCAGTTCAGTTCAGTTCATTTCATTCGCTCAGTCATGTCCAACTCTTTGCGACCCCATGAACCACAGCACGCCAGGCCTCCCTGTCCATCACCAACTCCTGGAGTTCACTCAGACTCACGTCCATCGAGTCAGTGATGCCATCCAGCCATCTCATCCTCGGTCGTCCCCTTCTCCTCCTGCCCCTAATCCCTCCCAGCATTAGAGTCTTTTCCAATGAGTCAGCTCTTCGCACTAGGTGGCCAAAGTACTGGAGCTTCAATTCTTTAATGCCTGTGTTCTCATTCCAATCTCACTATGATTAGAACTTCCTACAATGAAAAGAATGTGCTATGTATGGTAATAGTTAACCTAAGGTAGTCTTTCTCTCTCCAGGAATGGTTTACCAATGGCACCATAAATACTTTGGTGAAGATTTAACCTTGGAATTGTACTTGAATGGATGCTATTGATACTTGCCCCTGAAAATCATGCTCTAAGGATCCTATTCCTGACTAAACCTTTTAATTTTTTTTCTGATTAGCACATTCTTTCTCTGAATATATTAATGTACTTAATGAGATCTCAGTATCCTCAAAAATCACTTTACTTTAAATATATTTGCATACATCTACATTTTGTATTGACTTAATATCTGAGCTTCCTGGTAGCAATGCTATATTTTCTTTGGTGCAACTTCTTGGGGTAAACAATTTTTAATTCATTTTCCCCGTGTGTCTGACCATATGCAACCCCATAGACTGTAGCCCACCAGGCTCCTCTGTCCATGGCAAGAATACTAGAGGCAAGAATACTGGAGGGGGTTGTCATTCTCTTCTCCAGGGGATCTTCCCAACCCAAGGATTGAACCTAGGACTCCCACATTGCAGGAAGAGTCTCTACCCTCTGAACCACCAGGGAAGCTGTAATAGGTGCCTAATAAGATTGAGAATCACTGAAGAAACTTTTAGTAAAATTTGCTTGGCTGTATTTATTGAAATAACCACAAAGATTAATTTCCCTCCATACTATGAATGGAACAAAAATAAAATATATTCATGATATGTTTGAATTATCCATGTATTCAATTAACCATATTTTTGCCAACCTCAATATGTCAGGGAAACATGGTACTTTTATAGTAGTTTATTTCTTTAATTTCAGAACTCAGATGACATTATTTAAACATTCATTTCTTCCAATCTGGGAACCCAGAAAAAATTATTTTAAAGTAATTGCAATTCATCTAACAATTTACAGATTACATTTGAAACTCCAAGCAATTCTGCTGTGTGTGAAATTTACTGGTTAGTATATATTAAGCCAGGGCCTAGAAACTCCTATCTCCTAACATTCAATCTTTTAACATTGATAGTCAAGATTTCTTGGCTCTCATCTATGAGAGTGGTACTTTCTAGATGCTTTATGAAGAATATCTCATTTAATCAGCACACAAATCTGTAAGATAGGTTATTGTGTTCTCTTCACTATATAGCAGAAAGCCTGAAGAATTTAGGGAAAACATACTCTGCTTAAGTCTTCAGAACTATGAAGAGATAGCACAGGATTTGCATATGAGTTCAGAGTTCAGAGCCCCTAAACCATAGCGGTAGATGATGGGAACTAGCACTCTGGTGGTTCTCATTTTCATGACACCTCAGAAGCATGATCATTTCTTTGAAGATTTTTTAAAAAAATTTTTAACTTATGAAACAGCTATCCATTTTCCTTTGTAACTGACAGATTATATATATATATATATATATATGTGATATGTATAAATATTATTTATATATGACAGTTTATTATATACATATAATCATATGAAGGAGTAGGGTAGTGATATAGCTCTTAAAGAAATAATTTACAGCTCAGCATTCAACTTTGCAAATGGAGTCTTATATTCAGTTCAGGAATCATGATCAGATTTATATAATATTACCTAGCACACACAGTAAAGTTTACAACCTGACATACATACACTTTATATATGCTACTCATTAGCTAAAAACATGCTATGCTAATAAAGTCAAGATGAGTTTTGAGAAACACTTCCTAATTTTGTTTGAGTCCGCAAGTATTTAACTTCAACCTACCTTCTTTTTTTTCCCTTCCCTTTAGTGAAACTGCAACAGACATGTATCTGGCAATGTGCCTATAACATTACCGTATCATGCAAAAAATAGCAAAATGTATAAAAGAGCTCAATTCTTTGTTTTACCCAAATGTTATAATAAATGGCACCTACTTTTTGTTATTTCATAGATTCTCTGTTGTTCAGTCACTCAGTCGTGTCCGACTCTGCAACCCTCTGGACTATACCACACCAGGCTCCCCTGTCCTTCGCCATCTCCCAGAGTTTGCTCAAACCCATGTCCACTGAGTCGATGTTGCCATCCAACCATCTCATCCTCTGTCCACCCCTTCTCCTCCTACTTTCACTCTTTCCCAGCATCGGGGTCTTTTCTAATGAGCAGACCCTTCGCATCAGGTGGCCAAAATACTGGAGCTTCAGTTTCAATGTCAGTCCTTCCAATGAATATTCAGGATTGATTTCCTTTAGGATTGACTGGTTTGATCTCCTTGCAGTCCAAGGGACTCTCAAGAGTCTTCTCCAACACAACAGTTCAAAAGCATCAATTCTTCAGCACTTAGATTTCTTGGTCAATGTCAAATTTTCTTTTGGACAAAGGCCTCATTAGTATCTCATTTACAAAAGAAAACATTTCACTACCTCCTGTTTAACCTTTATTTAGCCACACTATGCCCTCAATACAATACATAACCTTGGAAAGTTGAAACAATACATTCTCTCTGGTGCTTTCTCTGAGACCTGTAGAAATACTGGTGTCCTTAGTCACAGACGGTAATAACTGATGCTGCTTCCTACCACCTCTTTTCTAATAAATTGGAAGCAGCTTTCACTTGTTTAACCATCGCTAGTGCACTCCAGTACTCTTGCCTGGAAAATCCCCTGGGCGGAGGAGCCCAATAGGCTGCAGTCCATGGGGTCCAGAAGAGTCAGACACTACTGAGTGACTTCACTGTCACTTTTCAGTTTCACGCATTGGAGAATGAAATGGCAACCCACTCCAATGTTCTTGCCTGGAGAATCCCAGGGATGAGGGAGCCTGTTGGGCTGCCCTCTATGGGGTAGCACAGAGTCAGACACGACTGAAGCGACTTAGCAGTGCTCCAGGCATCCTGTCCCATCAATTCAAGGGAAATAGATGGGAAAACAGTGAAAACAGTGTCAAACTTTATTTTTGGAGGCTCCAAAATCAATGCAGATGGTGATTGCAGCCATGAAATTAAAAGACACTTACTCCTTGGAAGGAAAGCTATGACCAACCTAAACAGCATATTAAAAAACAGACATTACTTTGCCAACAAAGGTCCATTTAGTCAAGGCTATGGTTTTTCCAGTGGTCATGTATGGATGCGAGAGTTGGATTGTGAAGAAAGCTGAGCACCGAAGAATTGATGCTTTTGAACTGTGGTGTTGGAGAAGACTCTTGAGAGTCCCTTGGACTGCAAGAAGATCCAACCAGTCCATCCTAAAGGAGATTAGTCCTGGGTGTTCATTGGAAGGACTGATGCTAAAGCTGAAACTCCAATACTTTGGCCATCTCATGAGAAGAGCTGACTCATTCGAAAAGACCCTGATGCTGGGAGACTTTGGGAGCAGGAGGAGAAGGGGACGACAAAGGATGAGATGGCTGAATGACATCACCAACTCAATGGACATGAGTTTGGGTCAACTCCAGGAGTTGGTGATGGACAGGGAGGCCTGGTTTGCTTCAATTCAAGTCATGTTTGACTCTCTCAAAGAGTCGGACATGACTGAGTAACTGGACTGAACTGAACTGAAGTGCTCCAGGAAACCTTTAAAATGAAAGTAAAGTTGTTCAGTCGTGTCCAACTCTTTGTGACCCCATTGACTGTAGCCTACCAGACTCCTCCATCCATGGGATTTTCCAGGCAAGAGTACTGGAATGGGGTGCCATTTCCTTCTCCAAGGAAACCTTTAGGGTGCTGTTATCCTAATCTTTCTATCAATCTCTGTTTTTCACATATTTCTCTCTCTCTCCTCTTTTTCTTTCCTGTTCATAGTCCCTTTAGCTAAACAAAGGAAAGCCAATAATTCTAAAGTGGGTAGTCTATCCCTTCTCCAGCAGATCTTCCCAACCCAAGCATTGAACCAACCAATCCTGTACTGCGGGAAATGTCTTTACCAACTGAGCTATGAGGGCAGCCCCTTTTGCTAAAAAACATGAGGAAAATTTCAGAAAGCAAGAATAGAATTTTTCTCTGAGAAGCTATTGTGTGCTTTTGAAAAAGCTTTCTTCTCTGCTATCCATGGAGTGGTTTACTGCTCTATATGCCATTCTCTGCAATTTGGCAAAGTCCTCCATTAAGAGTTTCTATCCTACTACTGTGAACTCTTAATACTTTGTCTGAAAGTTCTCCTGACTTTTGTTCTCCTGGTTTGTAGCAGAGAAATTTCTTTTAATTAAAGGTTCTCAAGTCAAGGATGATAGCAAAATCCTTTTTTGTAGCAGAGACAATACTATGTGCTCATGAAATCCTCTTTACAACACCACCAACACACTACAGAGCAGGCCTCAGCCACCTTCATATGAAATGTTACACACTTACCAGACCACTGGTGGTTGGCCCAGTCTTCAACACAGTATGGTGTTACTTGTTCAGACATTTAGGATGAGCAGAGAAACTTCAGGTATCTGACCAATAATTGCACAGAGAGGGTCAAGGAGAACTAAATTGAAGATAAATCCCTGCATTCTGTCATCAGTCCCTACAGCAAGTTACATAGTGTGCTGTTTTTCTACAAACCAATGTGATTATACATAAAATGAGACTGAACTCGATGTTACCAAAGGCCCCTTGCTTGAGTTTCTATTAGTTTATCTTTGGTTGTGTTTACTGGGTTTAGATTGTCTTTTCCTGATACTACTTCCTGAGCTTCCAAATGCGCACTGGAAACTCTTTCTCTCCCGTCCCAGTGGTACCCTGTAAATGGCCGCACCCTATCTATTGGCACGCAGTATTGTAACTGTCTGTTTATTTGTGAAATGCCACTACTAACCTCTGAGTTCACGGAGACCAAGAACTCTGGAGCCTCACCCAGAGAGGACTATCATTATTGAGTAAATAATAAATCTTTTAGTGATCATATATGCCAAAGGGTTGGGCTTATAAACATATTTTACAACAAAATGACAGATAATTCTGTTTTGACCAGAATTCTCTCTTGTCTCTGAAATGGCTGCAATGTGCTGCAAGCAACAAGACCTTTACCAAAAGCAGATGTTGTGAACTTGGATGGAGCCATCATTCAGACACGTGGAAACTCCAAAACTCTCTGTCACTTTTTGGCAGCTGGGACCATATGTCTGCTCTGATATCTTGATTCAGAGATGTGGACTATTTTAATCAGGGATATATTATAAATATTTTATTTAAATCTCAAAATTACAAAGAATATCTAAGCTTATATTTGGGGTCTCACACGGATAACTACCAATTCTATTATTATATGTCTAGCTCTTATCAGATTGGCAAATAGCATGTATTAGATCACATTAAGCTTTATTTAATATTATGAAAACCATTTTATAAGTTTCATGTGGATATTATATATTTTTGGATGGTAAAATGTTAAGTTGAGGATATTATTACTAGTGTTTTCAAGTCATTTCTGAAGCCATACTTTTAAATTTCAACCACGGCCAATGTAGGCTAATTAAAAAGCATAATGTGGTTTTACTAGTCACTGCTCATGACTAAATGGAGGTTGTGACTAAATAACTACCAAAACGCTGTCAAATTAATACTTCATGATTACCCCTAGGAAATACTTGAATTTAGGAAAATGTTCCCAGATTGGCAAATATATACATATGTATCAAAACAAATATTTTATCATATACATATTCCATTACAACAAAATTTCAGACAAGTAATCACTCTAAAGATAAATAAAATCTTTACAAAACAGAATTATATTTCCAACTATTGATGTTGGAGGTGGCAAATTCATGCAGTGAGAGGCAGCAGGAATGTCCATCAGTCAACGAGATAGTCAGCAACCAGGAAATAGAATGAGAAAGGAATAAGGTAAGGGAATTTTGTGAGACTGTAGGAAGCCTGTGAGACCTGTTGGACAAAGTATTAAGGAGTTCAATTAAGTTATTGAGAAAATGTTTAATTATGAAGTTGCTTTAGTTTCACGTTTTCTGAAGAGTAGCTTTCTTCTACTTTTCTACCGTTTCGCCCCCGACTTCCTTTTCTACTTCTAATTGTTCCTGCAAAGCCATTTTAGTTATGTCCCCCTCTTCATGACCCTATGCCAGGCTCCTCTGTCCATGGGATTCTCCAGCCAAGAATACTGGGGTGGGTCACCATTTTCTTCTCCAGGGGATCTTCCTGCCCCAGGGAGCGAGTTCGCCTCTCTTAAGTCCCCTGCATTGACAGGCAGTTCTTTACCAGTTAGCACCACCTGGAAATTCTGAATACCATGAGCACTGTCATCAGAAAAATCATTGAATTCAGAGTAGTAACGTTATCTTCTCAATTCTATGATTCCAAATTCTTCAAAATTGATATTCTCTTTTTTATAAAATAATGAATAATAACTATGGTGAGCATTTAAACAAAGCACTAGATATGACTGAGTTTTCATTCATTTAAAATTCATCTTACATCTTAAGATGGGAATCTTGTAAGAGAAATAAGTTCCCGAATCCATTTCTGCCTTCCAGTTTCTAGTCCAATGGAGAAGTTCCATGGCATTGATTGGAAGCATACAGAAAGATCTAGAAAAAAGTCGTAAATCTAGAATCAAAAACACAAAGTGTTTTAGACCCCTAACATTAAATGCTCTTATTTATTGCATTCCATCATAGCTTTTTGACAAAACCCTAGAACCTGAGCGGTCTTAGCAGAAGTTTTTGAATTGTGAGCAACAAAACCTGATGCTTCTTACCACCAGAAGAATGTATTAGAATAGAACAGGCATCATCTAATCTGTCCTGTGTGTTGTGTAATTCTTTGACTATAGAAAAAAACATGTTGAAAGTAGTCACCTGTATTTCTACTTGTGGTGATTAAGTTCCTTATATATAAGCTGTCTTATAATTATCTTCTGAAAAGTCAACTGAAATATATGCATAAAATTTTGTATGGTAATGATCACTAAATCATTCCTAATCAATAACAATTACTTGGCACTGTTTATATCAATTTCCTTGTACATAAATACTCCTCTGTGATTCACAGGCTTCCTTGGTGCCTCAGATGGTAAAGAATCTGCCTGCAATGTAAGAGACCCAGGTTCGATCCCTGGGTCAGGGAGAACCCGTGGAGAAGGAAATGGCAACACACTCCATTATTCTTGCCTGGAGAATTCGATGGACAGAGAATCCTGGCAGGCTACAGTCCCTGGTGTTGAAAAGAGTAGGATAGGATTGAGTGATTAACGCTTTCACTTTCGCTTTTGCCTATTCACTCTCAGATTCCCTATGGAAAATCTTATAGGCAGTTATCTTTCAGAAATTAAGTAAAGCAGTAAGAAAGATGAATTCATTTGTTTTAGTCAGTTTGGATTACTATAATAAAGTCCATAGATCTGACGTCTCAAACAACAGAAATGTATGTCTTACAGTTTTGGAGACAGAGAAACCCAAGATCAAGGTTGCTGTTGACTCAATTCAGATTTGCAGGTACCCATCCTTTCATTTTGTTCTCACATGGTGGAGACTGCGAACCCTCTTTCTCTTCTTATAAAGATATTATTTGCATCATGAGGGTTCCATCCTCTTGATTTTATCTAAAACTACCTCCAAAGTCCCCACCTCTTAATACCATCCCCTTGGGTGTTAAGGTTCCAATATATAGATTTGAACAAGAAAGAGGACATGAACATGTAGGCCAAAACATCTTTAAATTAAAAACTGAAAATGCTGTCTGTCAAACTAAAAAAAGAAAAAAATCTTCTTTTTGTATTTGATATATATTATAAAGAAGTGGCATATTGTAAATATCAGTATTCTTACACACAAAAGGAAGACATATCAGAAGTGGTGTATATCATTTCCGGATCAAGAATTTAAGAAATAAGTGTATCTCTTCACCCTCAACCATTCTCATTCTCCTCTTTTCCAGCCTAGAGGCAGATAATGACATGTCCCTAGGGGAACGGGGAAGTCAGAATCTGGAAAGACTAGGCAGCTGAACCACCATACGGAGATGAGCCATCTGCTGAGAACACCCTCTGCGCATCAGTATATAAGAAATAAGCTTTAATTGCAATTGGACCATTACCACCCATGTGGAACTATTTTGTAATACAACCTTATGCTAATCACTCTTTTCTCTTTCTTCCTTATCTAACACTTCTGTTATTTTTATGCTTTGACTGGATAAAATATTTCTCATGAATATTGTGCTTGAAATTGGAATTTCACTTGTGAAAATTTTAGGTGACAATATTGATATCGTGTTGACTCATCCTCTCAAGACGGAAAGAATTCTCAATTTTTAAAAAGTTTTTTTTTTCCTTGAAAATTCTTGGAGTCAATGATTACATGACTAAATATTTAAAGGCTATATTTAATCTTCCAAATGCTAAAACAATAAACACTTGTATGGAATCTAGAAATTTGTTATGTCAATTTTGCTCCAATTTAAAATTGTTTAAATATAGTGAACTCCAAAATAGTATGTTTTTGTTCCCAAGATTATTCTGCCAAGGGTAACTTCTTGGTATTTGTATTATTTGCCAGATTATGTATCTCTTTAAATACTCTTCTAGTTAATCAACAGCATTCAATTGTTGGAACACTTAATTTTTGCAAAGAAAAACATGGATTTATAATTCTAATGATATCATTTTGGCAAAGATATTCCAAAAAAGATTTTACTCTAGTTGTGTCTGGAATGCTAATATATACTTAAACGTGACTACTCACGTATTAACCCTAAAGCTAAATGGGTTGCTTTGATTGTATTCGATGTTTGGGGACTGATAATTATCAGCTTAAAAGTGCGATCACTGCCGTATTGATCGTGTACAAGATCACAAATGACAGAAATGACATGATGCGGGTATTTGACAGTTTCTTGGTCCAAAGCCTGAAGCCAACACTGAGCAGCAGATTTTTCCCAAATACTAAAGATGGAACTTAACATGTTAGTGTATGATTACTACTTCCGCAGTAAATGAGTTCACACCTCACTACTTTCACACACATCACTCCCTTTCTCTCCATGTACCCCATCATTACCTCATCTGTCTGACAAATCTATCTTTGCAGATCCACATGGAGCAGCTCTGCTTTTCAAGAAATCCATCTTGAACATTATTTTGTCAACATCTCAACCTCTATAATCTTGTGTATCCCACTTAAAATTTAATTATTTGGTTGTGTGTCTCTGTGTGTTGTGTATCCCATGAAAAGTGAAAGAGAAAGTCCCTCAGTTGTGTCCGACTCTTTGTGACCCCATGGACTATATACTCCATGAAATTCTCCAGGCCAGGATACTGGAGAAGGTAGCATTTCCCTTCTCCATTGGATCTTGCCGACCCAGGAATAGAACCAGGTCCCCTGCATTGCAGGTGGATTCTTTGCCAACTGAGCTATCAGAGAAACCTGTGTATCCTATAGTAGGTCAATAAATGTTTATTGAACATCAAAGTAGCATCTCTTTACAGGGTTTGAATATAAAGAATTTCAGATTTTTTTTTTTGGCAGTTTCTTGTTAAATAGGAAAACATGAGCCCGCATATAGTCAGGCATTAATCACTAGTTTTCAATAAAATGCCTGACTATGTGCCAGCTTATGACAGTGAGGACAGCTGATTGCTTTGAGCATGTGTGGGGATGATGGACTTACTGAGGTCAGAGGCATTTACTTGGTTTCTGGAAAACAGGAAGTGTGAGGGAAAACACTCACAGATAAAAGAAAGCTGAGGGAGCCCTGTAGTGTGGGGAAGATCCCTGTGGTAGAGTTGCGAGTGTTTGCTGTTAAGTCGCTTCAGTTGTGTCCAACTCTGTGCAACCCCATGGACTGCAGCCTACCAGGCTCCTCCGTCCATGGGACTTTCCAGGCAAGAGTACTGGAGTGGGGTGCTTAGCACCAATTTAGAAAGTTTCTAGCAGTAGATGTGGCTCCTCTGCAGGATTAGAGTAGACGTCTGAACACAAAACAGGGACGTTCCTTGAGGAGCTGACGATGGCTCAGGTGTGAGCACAGTTCTCCATGCTGAGTACCCTTTTATTCCACGCCTGAGAGTCTCAGTCACCTATTGTTTAATCCCTGTGGCCTGGGATAGGGATGATGACAATAAAATAGCACAATCTTTGATCTCTTTAGCAATAACTGGGGCTTCTCTATTGCTGTGTTTCATTCTCACATTTGGAAAAAGCCCTCCGTGTGTCAGTGATACCATCCATCCACAGTGATACTTGACAGCCACCACCTTCTGTCCAGAAACAGCTTTGCTTGCAGCAAGCTCTCCCATTAGAGAAAGGCCAGCTGGGGAAGTGGCCCTAGCTACATAACACCAGGGGGCTTCCCAGGTGGAACTCATGGTGAAGAACCTGTCTGCCAATACTGGAGACACGAGAGATGCTGGTTGGATCCCTAAGTTGGGAGGATCCTCCAGAGGAGGAAATGGCAGCCCACTCCAGTGTTCTTACCTGGAGAATCCCGTGGACAAAGGAACCTCGTGAGCTACAGTCCATAGGGTCGCAAAGAATCAGAAATGACTGAGGTGACTTAGCACGCATGCATGCATATAGCACCAGAGGATATCCAACACTAGGTTAACTGGGCAGGGCTGTCATAAGTAAATACGAAAGGACATCCAAGGAGCAACACTCATTTGAAGAAACTCCAGAGCACAAAAGAGAAAAGCCAGGATCAGAAGACAGGACAACAGGGTAAAACAATAAGCCAACCCTTTACATATGTTCTGATCGATATCTTCAGAGGAATATATTGGATCAATAGAACAAGAGTTAACAAACCAGTAATATACGCAAATAGAGATTAAGCAGAACTCTTACTGGCAAAATTACAGGAAAACTAGATGTGCTGAAAATACAGTTGAAGAACTCTCTGGAGAGTTGAAAGAGATGATAGCATAGTTCAACTCTTAGTCATAGGAGTTCCAAAAGAAAGAGGAAGAAGGGAATTCCTCAGCTAGGAATTTTAGTGGTTGAGACTGTGCTTTGAGGCAGGGGACAGGATTTGGAACTCTGATCAGGAAACTAAGATCCCATACGCAGCTAATAATTTCAAAATTAAATTAACCAAAAAATAAAGAGGGAGAGACAATAAAAGGAAGACAACAATCAAAGCAATAATAAGAGAAAGTGTTATGGAGCTGAAGTAAGGCAAACACCTTCAGACTTCTTAGACCCATTGAATAGCAGACAGGGCAGGAGCAGACAGACCTCTACATAGATTTCTGAAAGCTGGTGCCACATAGAGTGAACTCTTGAAGAGAAATATTAAAACCATTTATCTGCAAAAGAAATAGAATGATAATAAACTTATATGCTTCTGTTATTAAAGCAGATTCTAGAAAACCTGCAAATTACTTTTTGAAACAAAATAATCTTTAACCAACGGTAATGATATATGTTGAAGATTAAATAAATGTTGTAGTTAGGGATACACCAAAAAAAAAAAAAGAATATCTTTATCTTTCATGTCATATTTTGAAATTTATCTTTACAAGCAAATCTGTCCTTTAACACATCTAATGTATATGTGCTTTCTTTTTGCTACTTAAAAAAGTGTCATTCCTGTGAAAATTCCTACATTTATTTGTATCAACTATTTTCTCAGTACATTTTCTATCCCTTCTAGTAGGGATTTGAGGCATAGAATTATATTGAGTTCATTCAATAAATTGTTCAGTTCAGTTCAGTTCAGTTCAGTCGCTCAGTCGTGTCCGACTCTTTGTGAACCCATGAATCGCAGCATGCCAGACCTCCCTGTTCATCACCATTTCCCAGAGTTCACTCAGAATCGTATCCATCGTGTCCGTGATGCCATCCAGCCATCTCATCCTGGGTCGTCCCCTTCTCCTCCTGCCCTCAATCCCTCCCAGCATCAGAGTCTTTTCCAATGAGTCAACTCTTTGCATGAGGTGGCCAGAGTACTGGAGTTTCAGCTTTAGCATCATTCCCTCCAAAGAAATCCCAGGGTTGATCTCCTTCAGAATGGACTGGTTGGATCTCCTTGCAATCCAAGGGACTCTCGAGAGTCTTCTCCAACACCACAGTTCAAAAGCATCAATTCTTCGGTGCTCAGCCTTCTTCACAGTCCAACTCTCACATCCACACATGACCACAGGTAAAGCCATAGCCTTGATTAGACAGACCTTAGTCAGTGAAGTAATGTCTCTGCTTTTGAATATGCTATCTAGGTTGGTCATAACTTTTCTTCCAAGGAGTAAGCATCCTTTAATTTCATGGTTGCAGTCACCATCTGCAGTGATTTTGGAGCCCAAAAAAACAAAGTCTGACACTGTTTCCACTGTTTCCCATCTATTTCCCATGAAGTGATGGGACTGGATGCCATGATCTTCATTTTCAAATGTTGAGCTTTAAGCCAACTTTTTCACTCTCCTCTTTCACTTTCATCAAGAGGCTTTTTAGCTCCTCTTCACTTTCTGCCATAATGGTGGTGTCATCTGCATATCTGAGGTGATTGATATTTCTCCCGGCAATCTTGATTTCAGCTTGTGCTTCTTCCAGTCCAGAATTTCTCATGATGTACTCTGCATAGAAGTTAAATAAGCAGGGTGACAATATACAGCCTTGATGTACTCCTTTTCCTATTTGGAACCAGTCTGTTGTTCCATGTCCAGTTCTGACTTGTTTCCTGACCTGCATACAGATTTCTCAAGAGGCAGGTCAGGTGGTCTGGTATGCCCATCTCTTTCAGAATTTTCCACAGTTTATTGTGATCCACACAGTCAAAGGCTTTGGCATAGTCAATAAAGCAGAAATAGATGTTTTTCTGGAACTCTTGCTTTTCCCATGATCCAGCAGAGGTTGGCAATTTGATCTCTGGTTCCTCTGCCTTTTCTAAAACCAGCTTGTACATCAGGGAGTTCACGGTTCATGTATTGCTGAAGCCTGGCTTGGAGAATTTTGAGCATTATTTTACTAGCATGTGAGATGAGTGCAATTGTGTGGTAGTTTGAGCATTCTTTTGCATTGCCTTTCTTTGGGATTGGAATGACCTTTTCCAGTCCTATGGCCACTGCTGAGTTTTCCAAATTTGCTGGCATATTGAGTGCAGCACTTTCACAGCATCATCTTTCAGGATTTGAAACAGCTCAACTGGAATTCCATCACCTCCACTAGCTTTGCTAGTAGTGATGCTTTCTAAGGCCCACTTGACTTCACTTTCCAAGATGTCTGGCTCTAGATGAGTGATCACATCATCATGATTATCTGGGTCGTGAAGATCTTTTTTGTACAGTTCTCTGTGTATTCTTGCCACCTCTTCTTAATATCTTCTGCTTCTGTTAGGTCCATACCATTTCTCTTCTTTATCAAGCCCATCTTTGCATGAAATATTCCCTTGGTATCTCTAATTTTCTTGAAGAGATCTCTAGTCTTTCCCATTCTGTTGTTTTCCTCTATTTCTTTGCACTGATCACTGAGGAAGTCTTTCTTATCTCTTCTTGCTATTCTTTGGAACTCTGCATTCAGATGCTTATATCTTTTCTTTTCTCCTTGGCTTTTCACCTCTCTTCTTTTCACAGCTATTTGTAAGGCTTCTCCAGACAGCCATTTTGCTTTTTTGCATTTCTTTTCCATGGGGATGGTCTTGATCCCTGTCTCCTGTACAATGTCACGAACCACATTCCATAGTTCATCAGGCACTCCATCTATCAGATCTAAGTCCTTAAATCTATTTCTCACTTCCACTGTAGAATCATAAGAGATTTGATTTAGGTCATACCTGAATGGTCTAGCGATTTTCCCTACTTTCTTCAATTTAAGTCTGAATTTGAAAATAAGGAGTTCATGATCTGAGCCATAGTCAGCTCCCAGTCTTGTTTTTGTTGACTGTATAGAGCTTCTCCATCTTTGGCTGCATAGAATATAATCAATCTGATTTTGGTGTTGACCATCTGGTGATGTCCATGTGTAGAGTCTTCTCTTGCGTTGTTGGAAGAGGGTGTTTGCTATGACCAGTGCATTTTCTTGGCAAAACTCTATTAGTCTTTGCCCGCCTAATTCAGCTGATTTCCATATGAGAGTAAAAATTAAATCAAACTAAAAAAAAGAGAGAGAAAGAGAGGAACTGTTTGATTGAGACTCCATCAAGGATCAAGCATTTTGTTTATATTTTCCTTAATTTTCGTGACAATCCTGTCCAAGGTTTCAGTCATTTTTCATTTACAGATGACAAATCCAAGGTTCAGGGACTCTCGATGGAGTCACCAGGAAACAGGCTCCACCTGCCACGTGTCATTTTCCGCCACTGCCTCTGATGTCTTTTCACTTTAAGGTTCCTAACTGGGCTTTGAAATTTGAAGGATTTATTGGTGAAAAATTCAGTCTTATTGTGGAAACTCTTTAACAATCCAGGCTGAATTAAACTAAGGGGAACACAGATCGCAGCATGCATTTTCTTCAGATTTTATGAAAGACCTGGAAGAGAAAGACCAGCAGAGCCACATGCGCTGGAGAAATAAATGGGAATGCCACCTAGCCCCACTCTGCATGTGTTGCAATAAATTATTAATGAATGCGGCATCTTGAGCGATTTCAGATGAGGTTGTTGATAGAGAATCTGCACAGATTAGATGTCAGTAAATGCTACTTTGCTGTCATACTTCGCATTTTGCATTGGAGGTATCTAAAATGTGAAAAAAAAAATCAGGCTACTATGCTGATTAGAGTATACTCAGAGATTATCCAAATTAAAAACCATAGGCCACTTCAAAAAATAAGATGACTTTTCATTGTTACATTCTGATCAGTTGGTGCAGTGGATCTCCATCAAAATCACTGAAAAATGCTCATCCCACATAGCATTCTGATTCTTAGACAGAATGAGCTACAAAATGTGTAGAGCCCAGTGAAAATATAGAGTCCCTTTTTAAAAATTATTAAGAATTTTAAGGCAGAAATAGCAGACTATTTAACCAAAAGTGGAAGATTTCCAAACAGGGGGCTCCCTATGGCTCATATGTGCATGAGGCCAAACTACTAGGTAGGCAGTCCAGGTGACACCATAAGATGAAAAGAATCAGTAAAACAGGGCAGACAGCCTGCAAGGAGCTGTATTCCTGAGCTGAACACCAAGCATCCTTTTGCTACTGCCCTGAGCTTGCTCTGCTTTACCAAATCTTTCAACGCTAAAATTTATGAGTGATCTGTGACTCAAACTACTTTAAACAAACCATTCTGCATACCAGTAAGCTTCCTTCCTGGATTAGGGCTGTCAATAATATTTGCACAAGCCTCTCAGTTGGGATACCTAGTCCTGTTTCATTCTTCCTTTGCCTTTCCCTGCTCCTTTCTTTGTATGTCCTGGAAGTCACCCTTTGCTTTTGTAATCAGTGACTCTGTGCATTGACTTGCCTTTCTGTTGCATTTCTGTAAAGAGGGCTTCAAGTTGTATGAATTCATTGCTCCACAAACTTGAATTCACTTATTACTATCAGTTATTAGAGAGACAGAGAAACTGCTCATTTATCTGCATCCTCCCGATGGTAGAGCTGGATCTCGATTTTTTTCTGCATTAACCTTTGCTGCGTTATTTCATTATTGTTTTAAGCTCACAGACATGGGCACTGAGGCACAATCAGGGTGAGTCCCTTAGTAAAAAGCACACAGTCCCTTTATGCAAGTGCCAGCTGTGAGATCTCAGTCTCTGATCATCTTTGCTGTGGTCCTTCTCCCCAAATTTTGCCTGTCAATTTTAACTATTACTGTAGTGCATGAACACTGGCCTAAGATTTATATGGAGGATTATACATAAAGGGCTGCTCCTAAAGTTCTTCCTTTTTCTGCAACCCTAGGAAAATGCTTCTTCTCTTCTCAAGCCATTTTTCTGTGAAAGCTCTTTAATGCAATATATTTCAACAATGCTATGATCCTTTTGATAGAAATGACATGGAAGATGGGCTAGGTCCATGACAAGCTATGGTGAATAAATCTGCTGCATTAATACAATGATTTAAAATAATTACAGCCATTAATTCCTATGTACTATTTCTGCATGCCAGGCACTTTTCTAAATGTGTGAGATAATCTAACACATGTAATTTTTACAGCAAACCTAAGATAATAGATATACAATTCTCCCTTCTTTACAGATGAATCAACTGAGGCACAAGAAAATTAACCAATTTGCCCAATTTGGCCTTAGAATACGGAATGAAGCAGGGCAAAGGCTAATCGAGTTTTGCCAAGAGAAAGCGCTGGTCATAGCAAACACCCTCTTCCAACAACACAAGAGAAGACTCTACACATGAATATCACCAGATGGTCAACACTGAAATCAGATTGATCTTATTCTTTGCAGCCAAAGATGGAGCAGCACTATACAGTCAGCAAAAACAAGACCGGGAGCTGACTGTGGCTCAGATCATGAACTCCTTATTGCCAAATTCAGACTTAAATTGAAGAAAGTAAGGAAAACCTCTAAACCATTCAGGTATGACCTAAATCAAATCCCTTATGATTATACAGTGGAAGTGAGAAATAGATTTAAGGGACTAGATCTGATAGACAGAGTGCTTGATCAACTATGGGCTAAACTTTGTGACATTGTTCAGGAGACAGGGATCAAGACCATCCCCATGAAAAAGAAATGCAAAAAAGCAAAATGGCTGTCCAGGGAGGCCTTACAAATAGCTGTGAAAAGAAGAGAAGCAAAAAGCAAAGGAGAAAAGGAAACATATAAGCATCTGAATTCAGAGTTCCAAAGAATAGCAAGAAGAGATAAGAAAGCCTTCCTCAGCGATCAGTGCAAAGAAATAGAGGAAAACAACAGAATGGGAAAGACTAGAGATCTCTTGAAGAAAATTAGAGATGCCAAGGGAACATTTCATGCAAAGATGGGCTCATTAAAGGACAGAAATGGTATGGGCCTATCAGAAGCAAAAGATATTAAGAAGAGGTGGCAAGAATGCACAGAAGAACTGTAAAAAAAAAGATCTTCATGACCCAGATAATCACGATGGTGTGATCACTCATCTAGAGCCAGACATCCTGGAATGCAAAGTCAAGTGGGCCTTAGAAAGCATCACTATGAACAAAGCTAGTGGAGGTGATGGAATTCCAGTGGAGCTATTTCAAATCCTGAAAGATGATGCTGTGAAAGTGCTGCACTCAATGTGCCAGCAAATTTGGAAAACTCAGCAGTGGCCACAGACTGGAAAAGGTTAGTTTTCATTCCAATCCCAAAGAAAGGCAATGCCAAAAAATGCTCAAACTACCACACAGTTGTAATCATCTCACAGGCTAATGCTCAAAATTCTCCAAGCTAGGCTTCAGCAATACGTGAGCTGTGAACTTCCAGACGTTCAGACTTAGAAAAGGCAGAGGAACCACAGATCAAATTACCAACATCTGCTGGATCATCAAAAGAACAAGAGAGTTCCAGAAAAACATCTATTTCCTCTTTATTGTCTATGCCAAAGCCTTTGACTGTGTGGAAAACAATACACTGTGGAAAATTCTGAAAGAGATGGGCATACCAGACCACCTGACCTGCCTCTTGAGAAACCTATATGCAGGTCAGAAAGCAACAGTTAGAACTAGACATCGAACAACAGACTGATTCCAAAGAGGAAAAGGAGTATGTCAGGCTGTATATTGTCACCCTGTTTATTTAACTTCTATGCAGAGTACATCATGAGAAACGCTGGGCTGGAGGAAGCACAAGCTGGAATCAAGATTGCTGGGAGAGATATCAATAACTTCAGATATGCAGATGACACCACCCTTATGGCAGAAAGTGAAGAGGAACTAAAAGCCTCTTAATGAAAGTGAAAGAGGAGAGTGAAAAAGTTGGTTAAACCTCAACATTCAGAAAACGAAGATCATGGCATCTGGTCCCATCACTTCATGAGAGATAAATGGGGAAACAGTGTCAGACTATATTTTTGGGGGCTCTAAAATCACTGCATATGGTGATTTCAGCCATGAATTTAAAAGACACTCCTTGGAAGGAAAGTTATGACCAACCTAGATAGCATATTCAAAAGCACAGATATTACTTTGCCAACAAAGGTCTGTCTAGTCAATGCTCTGGTTTTTCCAGTGGTCATGTATGGATGTGAGAGTTGGACTGTGAAGAAAGCTGAGCACCAAAGAATGATGCGTTTGATCTGTGGAGTTGGAGAACAATCTTGAGAGTTCCTTGGACTGCAAGGAGGTCCAACCAGTCCATCCTAAATGACAATTGGTTGGGTGTTCATTTGAAGGACTGATGCTCAAGCTGAAAGTCCAACTCTTTGTCCACCTCATGCGAAACATTGACTCCTTGGAAAAACCCTGATGCTGGGAGAGATTGGGGGCAGGAGGAGAAGGGGACAACACAGGATGAGATGGCTGGATGGCATCACTGACTCAATGGACATGAGTTTGGGTAAACTCTGGGAGTTGGTGATGGACAAGGAGGCCTGGCGTGCTGCAATTCATGGGGTAACAAATAGTTGGACAGGACTGAGTGACTGAACTGAACTGATCAACAATGTAATAGCTTGTTTTATTTTTTCTCACTGTTACAGGTTTTTACTTTAAGAATTAAAAAAAAAAGAAGAAGAAGAAATTAAGTGGTTGCATACAATGTGAGGAAATTTTGTCCTCAGTTAATCCTTACTATGAATATAGGCCCAATGATTTCATTATTCTGAATCTATTGATTGCTCTTGAAATGTCCTGCTTCTATAATTAAGACATGCTGTCATCAACTACATTCTAAATCTTTTCTTCAGTAAATTTTTTGGCTTTATTTTTAAGTTTTCCTGTCTTAAATATAATAGTGCCTCACACAATTTGAGGTTTTCAGGTAAAGCATAGTTTATTTGGTTGTTCTTGTTAAACAAGCCTGATTCAAAGTAAAATGTATCTGATAATGCTCCCCTTCAGGACAGCTTTTTATATTGCTTATTCATCCCTCAAAAACATTTCTCTGCTGGATGACACTGCATAAATTAAACTGTTGATTTATGTTATAATTAGTTGTATGGTGCAGTATTTTAAAATAATTTATCAAAGGAAGATTGCCTTGTATTTTAGAGAAAAAAATGGTTTAAATGTTTTAAGGACTTAAAACCATTTGACTGAAAAAGTGTGTATTTAAAGGGCAAAATGCCACATGCGTATGTGAAAGATACTGCTACAAGGTATTAGCCAATGTGTTTGAATTCTTTTGAAAATAGTCTGTATTTAAAATTTTATAAATTTTCAAAATATTTTTAAGATCCTAAGACTGTTCTTTAGTCTTTTCAAGTTGTCTGTGTTTCTGTACTATGTTTCTAAAAAGTTATATACACATACATACAAACACACAGTTTATATAATTAAATAGTTGCATCTGTTCTAAGCCAAGTATCTGCTTTAGACTTCCATGTATTGCAGAAATAAACTGAGAAATACTATCATTTCACCTAGCAAAGAATAGTTTAAGGGAAGTAAAATGCAAGCTACAATCTGGGAGGAAATCTTTGCAAAATATATATTGGCAAAGAACTTCAATCCAGAGAATATGAAAAAACTCTCTAAATTAAACAGTAATAAATGGGCAAAAAAATCGAAAAGATGCCTTACTATAGAAGATATATGATGACAAATAAGCACTTGAAAACATGTTCATCATTGATCATTCTATAAACACAAAGTTAAAACCTAGTGAGATACCACTACATGCATGCAAGATGGATGAAAAAAGACAGACAATATCAACTGCTGATGAGGCTGTGTGAAATGAGAATGTGTGGCTCTCATGCAACGCTAATGGAAATTAGAATTTAGTGGTCTCAAACAGCTAAACATGCAATTTAATAGGAAAAATACTAGACATTTTCTTATAAAATTAACATACAACTTAGCAATGACAATTCAGGGGATTTACTCTAGACAAGCAAAAATTTATGTTTAAATAAAACATTAATGTTCTTTGCATTTTTTTTAATAATAGCTCCAAACTAGAAACGATTCAAACAAATGTCTTACAGTGGGTAAATGGTGATATAACCTGTGGTATACCCATACAGTGAAATATAACTCATCCATAAAAGAAACAAATTATTGATATAGACAATAATTTGTTTGGATTTCTATAATGTTTCACTGTGGAAAACAAGCCAGTCTCAAAAAGTTATGTACTATATGATTCCATTTATATAACAACCTTGAAATCAACTGTTAATGATGGAGGATAAATCAAAGGAGGGGAAGGCATTCTAATGGATAAATGTTATAAATGAGTTTCTTTGTGGTGATGGAACAAGTCCATATCTTGATTGAATAGTGGCTATACAAATCTACACATATAATACAATGTCACATATTTACACATCAAAAAATAAGTTTCATTTACAAGCTGGTAAAATCAAAATAAAGTCTGTATGTCACATGTCAATATCACTGTGCATGCGTGCTAAGTCACTTCAGTCATCTCTGATTCTTTTTGACCCTATGAACTATAGCCCACCAGGCACTACATCCATGAGATTCTCCAGGCAAGAATACTAGAATGAGTTGCCATACCCTCCTCCAGGGGATCTTCCCAACCCAGGGTATGAACTCCACATTTCTTTCATATCCTGACTTGGCAGGTAAGTCCTTTATCATCAGTGCCACCTATGAAGCCCCAGTTATACTATGCATATGTCAATTCCCTGCTTTTTGGAATGTATTGTGGTTATATAAGATATATATAAGATATTACCACGGGGAGGACTGAATGAAGAGGATACAGAAACTCGCTGGGATATTGATGCAACTTCTTTAGGTCCACAATAACTGTTAAATAAATATGTTGAGTAGATAAACTCAGAATATTTATGTACTATTAAGCCATATAGTGAGGAAGGCATGGCAATGCACTCCAGTATTTTTACCTGGATAATCCCATGAACAGAGGAGCCAGACGGGGTATAGTCCATAAGATTGTAGACTGGGACACAGCTGAAGCAACTTAGCATGCATGCTGCAAGCCGTATAATATGCATTTCAAATTAGAATGACAATTTATTACCTATGTAATAGGTTTCAAAGCAGCTAGAAACTGCAAAATGATGTCTGTGAAGTTTGACTATTTTCTCTGTGAAGAATATACTCAAATAACTTCCTAGCAGTACACGATCTTTAAAATAAGTGGGTATATGAATTAAAAAGCATATGAAAGCGAAAGTGTTAGTCTCTCAGTCATGTCTGACCTTTGCGACCCCACGGACTATAGCCTGCCAGGCTTCTCCGTCCTTGGGATTTTCCAGGCAAGAATATTGGCATGGGTTGCCATTTCCGTCTCAAGGGGATCTTCCCAACCCAGGAATTGAACCCAGGTGTCCCGCGTTGCAGGCGGACTCTTTACTGTGTGAGCCACCATGACAAACCAAAATAGTGTATGAGTTAAACTATTTTCTCTGTGAAAAATATACTCAAATAACTTCCTAAGCAGTATACAATCTTTAAAATAATTAGGTACATGAGTTAAAAGATATATAAGCTAAAATAAATGGGTACATGAGTTAGAACCTGTAATTATTTTAGGAAGAACTTTTATATTTGGAATTTAGCAGGTATTTTAGCTAAGTTGAAAGAAAATAAAGTATGGAATGGAAAAATAATCACATCTAGATTATTTTATAATTTTCTTTCTTTATACTGATGAAATACATTTCTAGCTAAATTTTGTCATATACATGGTTCACCTTAGAGAAGAAGATAACAGTGCAAATGATAAAGAATGTAATTTGCTAATTTGGTCACTACTCATTCTGTCTCGCTTGTGGTAGACAGAAAGATTTCCCTTATGTGCCCTTGTCCCACTTTTCCTCGAACGGTTTCAGGGCCCATATTTCTGATATGAAGCAGAGAACTAAGGAGAAAGAGAAGTGTTCATTTCTGGCTTTAGTTCTCGTATTTTCCTGAGACTGTTGATTTTCATAGTAAAAGCATTGTGTTGAATGGCTCCTTTGTGAAAAATCTATTATAATTTTTTTTTCAGGCAGACTAATTACCTAACAACAGGAACAGTGTATTACAGAAAATTCACTATTATCTTTCCTAAAAAGAAACAGAACTTTTCAGAAGAGAGAGGAAATAAATCAACAGAACACACAAAGCAGTATGTTTGAGGACAAAGGAAATTTAATGAAAGAGATACCATGATGGCTGGTTCTTTGTTATGAGGACTGGTGATTACTGTTCAATAAAAGGGCAAATCGTTATTAGAAATTTTAGGTGATTACTTCAATAAATTCTTTCCTTTCATATTGAAGATCATATCTGACTTTGATGAGATTTTTTTAATGTGTGCTTCAAAAGATTGTGCATAAGAGAGAGAGAGAAAGAAATCATCAGAATATGATAGCAGAAGATGCCAACCAAATAATTTTAAGACAGTAGATTTAGGTAGTAAATCTATGGCTATACAAAAAAAAAAATTCTGATTATTCTAGCATGCATTATCACTTATAAAAGAAATAGTTGCTATATCCTTGGATAAAATACTTTGAAACACTGTTTTAAAGCAACTGTTTATTTATTTCCAGGCTTTTTACTGGACAGCTGAGTCTGAGACATGAATAAACATGGCTCCTTTCCTTGAGAAAGCTATATTTAAATGGACAGAAACATAATACAATTAGCATTTGCTAGTAGATTGAATTTTGTCCCCTGAAAAGATAAATTCAACTGCTAACTCTTGATTTCATGAATGTGACCTTATATGGAAACAGAATCTTTGCAGATGTAATTCATTAATGGTCTCAAGATGACACCTCACTGGATTTAGAGTGAACTGGAAACCTGATGACTGGTGTTCTCATACGAGTAGGAAAGGACACAGAGACCCATGAGGGGAGAAAAAAGTGCCATGTGAAGAGGGAGACTAGAAAGCTTTACTCTATGTCTCTTTCATCCTGGGACTAGCAAACACATTCTCCTGAGAAAGGCAGATGTGCAGGAGTGGAAATAGAAACATGAAGACGTACGAATGGACCAGGCCCACTAAATTTTCTGCTTTATTCCAAATAAATCCAAGGTATGGAAAAAATATTCCACCCTTTTCATGGGAGGAATTTTGAAGTTTCATGAGAAAAGATAAGAATACAAGAGTTGTTGAAAGAGGCCAGTAATACGGCTATACAGTGCAACGTATTCCCACATTTTTCGCTGCATTTCAGAATATTTTCCTCCCTCAGACTCTAAGTTATTATGTCTCACTTCTTAGATCTCTAATAAATGGATTGCCCTTTGGTTCAGTCCTTGAAGCCCTTTTCTTTTCCACCTAATCTCTTTTTCAGTTTTTTCATCTAAATTCCTAAGCCACAGATAACACACATTCCATAAAAGAAGGGATTGTTTTTTAACAGATATGATCCATGTGTATACACAAGAGCTTGGCCCACATATATGCTCATCCATTAAAATCTATTTTTGAATGAATGAATCTGTAAATCAGTGCTATGATGACTCGGGGACTCCTTCATTAACCTGTCCTTTGAACTCTAGACATGTATATCCCACTCTCTTGTTGATATATCTGTTCCAATGTCTTTTAAGGATCTCAAGTTAACCTTTTATTTAACTACATTTGATTAATTAAGCTTTTGGTTGATTAAATTACATATATTTTGGTTAACTCTTAGTTAACTAAATTGCATATCTTTCCTGCCAATCTTCTACAAATAAACAAATGGCAAATCTATCTTTCCACTTGATAATATCGAAAACCTTGAAAGTGTCTCTGATTTCTCTCTTTCTTTCATGCCTGATATTAATAGTACATATGTGTATGTGTATAATCACTTTGGAAGTTGGCCTGGCAATTTCTTATTAAGTTAAATATGCTCATAGAGGCATTTTTCACATTAAACCCATGCTGGAAACAACCCAAATACCCATTAGCAACAGACTAGATGAACAAAGTTTGGATATTCACACAATTAAATGCTACCCAGAAAGAAAACGGAAGAATTTATTGATGTATGCAACACCATAGATGAACCTCAAAACACTGTGCTGAGTTAAAGAAATCAGGATAAACAGGAATACATATGATTCAATTTATATAAATTTCTGGAATAGGCATAACTCATTTATGAAGAAAGTAATCAGAACATTTGCCTTTGATGGGGCCATTGATGGACTGGGAAGAAAAATAATGAATATTACTGAAATGATAAAAAAGCTCACGAAATGATACAATGTATGTTATTGCAGGTATAAGAAATTGCCAAAATTCTCTGGATTCTAAGCTTTGGTGTATGCCTTTCACTATATATTTTTTTTCCCTTTTTACCCAAAGTGGATAATCCATTGAAATATCTTTTTTTAATTCCCCTTTATTACACATATAGCATGTATTATATATATATTATGTACCATAGTTTATATTTAAGTAATATATTGCATAGATTTGCATGTTATAACTATCATGATGTACTATATCATGTGTGATTCTGAAATTTGCTTCAAGTTTCTTTTCGTGAGGCAAAGTAATCAGATTTAATATAATTAAATCAATCAATCTTTCCTTTCTGTTTACAGTTTACTTTGGTTGTGTTTTGTTTAAAGCTTTCAATTCCACTCTGAGAATCTGAAAATATCTTTAATAATTTCTTTTCTTAAGTTTTGGTTTTCAGATTTAAGTCCTCTGACCACCTGGTAAGGATCTGTATCACTTATTTCCGTTTGGATGAGCGGTTGTTCCAGCAGATTATTGAAGATGTCGCCTTTTTTGTTTGTTTGCTTTCTTTCCCCTCTGAACCACCCTGTTCTGTCACATATAATTTCCTGTAAATATGGGGGTTCTGTTTCTAGAATCTTAACTATGCTGTACTTCTCTACCCTTTGGTACCATCACACTGTCCTAATTTCTAGAAATGTTTCTAGTTACACTGTAGTTAAGTCAATACATACCACTGCTACGGCTAACTCACTTCAGTCATGTCCGACTCTGTGCAACCCCATAGACGGCAGCCCCCCAGGCTCCGCCATCCCTGGGATTCTCCAGGCAAGAACACTGGAGTGGGTTGCCATTTTCTTCTCCAATGCATGAAAGTGCAAAGTGAAAGTGAAGTCGCTCAGTCGAGTCCGACTCTTGGCGACCCCATGAACTGCAGCCTACCAGGCTCCTCTAGCCATGGGATTTTCCAGGCAAGAGTACTGGAGTGGGGTGCCATTGCCTTCTCTGCAATACATACTATTACCCATCAATTCCTTGGTTGCTAATTTATCAACAATGGGTTGAAGACTTTCACAGATGCTTTTCCATTTCACTTATGGAAAATTTCACATGGTGTTTTGCCTTTAATTTGTTAATATGCAAATGTTATTGAGAGAGTTTCTAAGTGTGAATCAAAATTGCATTTTTGGGGGCATAAACCTAGATTGATTATAAATTCTTTGGAATAGAGTATCAAGCTTATTTCTGATGTCAAGTCTCTTAACACACATTTGGTTGTAGTCTCTCCTTTTTCATTCTCTGAATAGGTTTGTATAAGATTGATATCATGTGTTTAAATGTTACATACCACTTTATAAATTATATGAACCTAGCATTTTCATATTTTACTACGTATTCCATGTATTTGATAGTTATAATACTATTAAACTATTTATCTTTAACTCAGTTTTATAGTTGGAAATATGTGGCTCTTTGTCTAGGCTATTTTGAATAGTCAGAAACATAGAGGGTGTTTACATGCTTAGATGCTTGTATGTGTCTAGTTGATTAGGCTATGATGTCCAGTTATTTGATCAAACAAAAATCTAGGTACTATTGTTGAAGTATTTTGTAGATGTGAATCAATTCTGTAACCAGATAACTTTAAGTAAAGGAGATAATTATTGATAATTTAGTTAGACCTTATCCAGTCAGTGGAAAGGTCTTAAGAAAAAAAAAAACACAAAAACTCAAATATTTCAGAGAATGAGGAAATGATTGCAACAATGGGTACTACTCAATAATCCTCAGCATCCCAGCCTCTTTCACAAATATTGAACTTGCCAGCCCCCACTACAGGCATAAGTCAATTCTTTGAAATCTCTTTGCTTCTACTGGTCTGTTTCTCTGGAGAAACTTGACTGATATGTATCTCAGTTGAGATCTCATTTTTCAAGCTCTATCTTTGTTGTTTCAACTTCCTCATTCAGAAGCTGCTCTAAGTCATGGCTTCAGACTGTG
The DNA here is from genome assembly GCF_016772045.2 of Ovis aries. NCBI lineage: Eukaryota > Metazoa > Chordata > Mammalia > Artiodactyla > Bovidae > Ovis > Ovis aries. The sequence continues at coordinate 96,037,376 of NC_056060.1, forward strand.
TTGAGCAGCAGACACTTTACAGCCTTTCTTTCAAACCTTGTCTTTTGGTTCAGTCACCAATCTCTCTCATAAACCACTGTTCATCCTACATAGATCAGAGGAGCTAAAATTTTGGTCCTACTGCCTTTTACAGAATCCAGCAGACTGATACGTTTCATCCTGATGACAATTTAGGGCTTCAATTCCTCAGGACATTTATCTTGATTTTGAGGCTAGATCATCTTCCTTACATATTATAGTAGAATTTATGCATCAAAGTGATCTGCACCATATCCCTCACTTACTCTTTCTACATACAGATATATATCTATACATTTAGGAAAATCATTATTTTTGTTTTATTTTTTTGAGGGAAATATAACTTTAAATGATTTCCCACTGAGTAGGTACCTGCTATTTTCTTTCTGTTATAAGCATTTAAGATGAAAGAGTTTGAGATAAAACTTTATAGTGATGTGCCATATGAAGAATGAATTTTAGGAAATGGTTGACCAGTTAGAGCAGAAAAACACTATGCATTGTATTCTCTCTGTGTTTTAACCTTCTACTGGTGTCTGATGTCTTATATACATAACATAATACCATAGATTGATGATAATGAAAACTCAACACTTAAAAACATAAAAATGTCTTGAGAATCCTCAAGGTTAATCCTTAATTTGTCTGTAAAAAAGAAATCTACCTTTGGAAAGAAGGATAATTATAAACTTATCCGACGGATTGGCAGGTTCACTTGGATTTATCAATTTGTTTCAAAACATCTATTTTACAGTGTTACTGTAAGTCATAATAAAGGATGAAAGAAAGGCACATTTGAGCCTGACACAGGAAATACAACCCTGTGAAGGCAATTTTCAGGAAGAAGAGAGTGCAGAGATTTGCTCCTAAGCTGGGAGAAGCTACAAACTGCTAAACAAATGAGCACAAAGGTTATGGGATAAACATGGGGTTCGCCAGGTTTGACTCTCTAAAAATAATTTTTTAAAATATCATTCCTGTAAAGGATTTAAGGCTTCCCTCATGGTTCAGCTGGTAAAGAATCTGCCTGCAATGCAGGAGACCTGGGTTCGATCCCTGGGTTGGGAAGATCCCCTGGAGAAGGGAACAGCTACCCATTTCAGTATTCTGGCCTGGAGAATTCCATGGACTGTATAGTCTGTGGGGTCACAAAGAGTCGGACACGAATAAACAAATTTCACTACTACTAAGATATGCAAGGTTAGACTCGTGATTACCACATATAGAAAACTGAGATGTGAGAAGATTGACCTTAACTCACCTGCAAACATTTTTTTTGGCCCTGCAACAAGAATTCAATTCATGGAACTTAGTTTTCACTAAAGCTTCGAAACAATATATCTCTAAATCATAAGGAAATAGGTTTTGTAGAAATATTCACATGCATGATATAGAAAAGAACCATGTAGATGGTATCAAAATGTTAAAACTGGGTACCACATCTAGAAAAGCAGTCATAATTTGTCATCTCAGGAAGCTATATTGATCTATGTTTGTTTGCTGTTTTGATTTCTCAAAGATTTAAAAAATGTGATATTGCTAGTGAGTTCAAACTTCTGATGATTTGCTCAAACTAAAACTTTTCAAATGTACTTACTGTTCTCAAATTCCAGTAAAGGAGACTCTTCATGCTTAATAATTTCCAATATGTTTATAGTTCAAAGTCAACAATCTTTAGAATGTATACTGAAATGTGAGAATCATGAAAAGTATAATTTCTATGTTGCTTAAAATTAAAATCAACTTTTAGGTGCACATTACTTATAATATCTCTAGCTAAAGTCGCTCAATTATGTCCAACTCTTTGTGACCCCATGGACTGTAGCCCTCTAGCCTCCTCTATCCATGCAATTCTCCAGTCAAGAATACTAGAGTGGGTAATCATTCCTTTCTCCAGAGAATCTTCCCAAACAAGGGACTGAACCTGGGTCTCCTGCATAGCAGGCAGATTCTCTACCATCTGAGCCACCTAACTATTTTTCAAATGTACAGAAAGATTATCTTGTAATTTAAGGTGTGTGGAAGGTGATTTCTGGAACTTTGAAGAACTATGCCACCTCTCAATTAAAATATTAGTCATAAGCTGTGGATAAAAATTAAAAAGTCAATAGCATAACAGTTAAGTATGTAACAATAAACTGATTATGTTGTTCTTATTCAGTCACCAAGTTGTGAACCAGACATGGAACAACAGACTGGTTCCAAATCGGAAAGGGAGTACATCAAGGCTGTATATCATCACCCTGCTTATTTAACTTACATGGAGTGTACATCATAAGAAATGCTGGGCTGGATGAAGCACAAGCTGGAATCAAGATTGGCGGGAGAAATATCTCGCAGGAGAAATAATCTCAGATACACAGAAGACACCACCCTTATGGCAGAAAGTGAAGAAGAACTACAGAGCATCTTAATGAAAATGAAAAAGGAGAGTGAAACAGCTGGCTTAAAACTAAACATTCAAAAAACTGAGGTCATGTCATCCAGTCCCATTACTTCATGGAAAACAGATAGGGAGGCAATGGAAACAGTGACAGATTTTATTCTCTTGGGCCCCAAAATCACTGCGGATGGTGACTGCAGCCATGAAATTAAAAGAAGCTTGCTCCTTGGTAGAAAAGCTATGACCAAACTTTGACAGTATATGCAAAAGCAGAGACATTATGTTGCCAACAAAGGTCCATTTAGTCAAAGTTATGATTTTTCCAGTAGTCATGTATAGATGTGAGAGTTGGACTGCAAAGAAAGCTAAGCACTGAAGAATTGATGCTTTTGAACTGTGGTGTTGGTGAAGATTCTTGAGAGTCCCTTGGATTGCAAGATTAACCCAGTTGATCCTCGAGGAAATCAGTCCTAAATATTTGAAAGTGAGATAGTCAATTCCTAGGTAGGTTGATAAGAAGTCCAGCGGTCCCCAAGGAGAGAGGGGTCTGGAATTCTCAAGGAGGAAGAAAAGACAGAATTTTTTTTTCCTCTACATTCCTTAGTCTTAGTCACTTAAAACATTTGTTTTTTGTTTGTGTGTGTGTGTGTGTGTGTGTGTGTGTGTTTAGCCTGACTGATGATTACACAACTAACAATTTGGTTTGGACTCTGTACTAAGGATTATATAGCAGAGATGTATCCTGCTTGAGGACAGTTTCTCCTTCCTGAGGGCCTTCTGGCTAATCCTGTTATCTTGAAATGTGAATTGAGCAAGTGGATCTCTTTGAAACTTTCAGACATTCATTGTAATAGGGGGCACTCTTTCTGCCCCCTTCTATTGTCTATGTCAGAAGCTTTCTCTATCCCTTTTATACTTTAATAAAACTTATTGCACAAAAGCTCTGAGTGATCAAGCCTCATCTCTGGGCCAGGATTGAATTCTTCTCTTCTGGAGGCCAAGAATCCCAGTGTCTTTTCATCGGTCAGCAACAACCTTTCAAAAGGACTGATGCTGAAGCTGAGACTCCAATACTTTGGCCCCCTGATGTGAAGAACTGACTCTTTGGAAAAGACCCTGATGCTGGGAAAGATTGAAGACAGGAGGAGAAGTGGATGACTGAGAATCAGTTGGTTGGATAGCATCACCAACTCAATCAACATGAGTTTGAGCAAGCTCTGGAAGTCGGTGATAGACAGGGAAGCCCAGTATGCTGCAGTCCATGGGGCTGCAAAGAGTTGAACATGATTGAGCAACTGAATTGAACTGCCTGAAGGCTTCCCTGTCCCTCACCATCTCCCAGAATTTTCTCAAGTTTTGTCCATTGAATTGGTGATGCCATCCAACCATCTCATCCTCGGTCACCCTCTTCTCCTGCCTTCAATCATTCCCAGCATGAGGGTCTTTCCCAATGAGTCAGCTGTTCACATCAGCAGCAGACTCTATTTATAAACTGCCAAAGTGATGAAATTTGGAAACAAATTGTGTCTTCTAATAGAGTTAATGTACCCAAAGTGAGGTTTATAAAATCTTCCATATTTGAGACTTAATGATCTCTTATCTGATAACATGCCCCTGACCTTGAATAATGTGATTGATCCTTTTTTTTCATATACAGTTTTATCATTGAATTTAATTGAAAAAATAATAGAAACACATTTTTAAGTGTTATTTCACAGTATGGAAAATGTGAACAGCTCTTACAAAAGCCTGAGCTTCAACTTCTCAAGGTGACTCTAATCTACATTTCCACAGAAAATGAGAGTATATATTGTCATAATGTGTTTCTATGGTAACTATTTTTATGCTGAAAATAAGCTAATGAATCTCACAAGAAGATTGCCCTTCATGGGCTTTAAATAAATGACTGGTTTTTTGTTTTTTTGTTTTTTTGTTTTTTTTTTGTTTTTTTTTTTATCTACTCTGAATGTTCTTCAGCATCCATTATTCTGATCTTGGCTCACTCAAAAATACCAAAAGGATTGAGGTTGTTTGAGGCTCTATTTACTGAGAAGCAACATGTAGTTAACTGAGCAGGTTAGATAAGTGATTTAACTAGGAAACAATAGGTCAGGATTCGTTTTATCTTGGGGTTTGCATGCTAAGTTGCTTCAGTTGAGTCCAACTCCTTGCGACCCTATGGACTGTAGCCCTCCAGGCTCCTCTGTCCGTGGAATTCTCCAGGCAAGAATACTGGAGTGGGTTGCCATGCCCTCCTCCAGGGGATCTTTCTGATCCAGGGATAGAACCCACGTCTGTTATATGTCCTGTACTGGCAGGTCGGTTCTTCCTTAGTGCCACCTGGGAAGCCCATTTCAGGGTATATTGGTGTCAAAACCGAGGTTTCCATGGAGACAGTGATATGGAATGAGATGAAGCATGAATGATGCAAATCCCCAAGAAAATAAAAGATTTACTCAGTTACAAGGGCTCCCTGGCGGCTCAGTCTGGAAAGAACTTGCCTGCAATGCAGGAGATGTGAGCTCCACTTCTGGGTAAGGAAGGTCCCCTGGAGAAGCAAGTGGCAACCCATTCCAGTGTTCTTGCCTGGAAAATCCCATCGACAGAGGAGCCTGGTGGGCTACAGTTTATGGAGTTGCTAAGAGCCAGACACGACTGAGCAACTGAGCATGTTCAGTACAAGCATAAACATATTTAGTGTTGTGATATTTACTGACAACACAAGTAAGTTCACTTTAAAGACAAACACACACATAAGGCACTTGCAGATATTTTAACTGTCAATGTTCCCGCGGACTGGTGCCAAGGTATTGGGTTGGCCAGAAAGTTCATTCAGGATTTTCTAGTATGGAAAATAAGAATGAACTTTCTGGCCAACCCAGTGCATGAGACAACCAAAGCTCCCTGTCTTGAACCTTGCCCTGCATCATCTCACGTCTCAGTGACTCATCATCCAGTGCAAAATGGGAACAATGATATTTTTCCTAATTCTTTGATAAGATTATTTTGAGAATAAGAGATCAAGGTAGGTTCTTCCACTAACCAGTATGCTCTTTGGTAACCAATTGCTTTTTTCTTTCAAGATACCTTTTTTTTTTTTTTTTTTAAATCTTAATTGGAGTTAAATTGGTTTACAACATTGGGTTGATTTCTGCCGCACAATACAAATCCGCCATAACGACCTATGTACCATGCCTCTCTTGAGCCTCCCTCTCCTCCCCATCCCAACCCTCTGTTAACAGAGAGCCTTTACAGGCTGGGCTCCCTGGGCTGAAGTGCTTAGTGTTTTCAGGTGACGTGAGCAGGTTCCCATCTCTCTCCAGTCTGGAGACTTACTCCCAGAGCTCATAAAATTTCTTGAAATAGAGTAGTGGGAAAGCGTCAAAGCAAAAGATCTATGATAGTCACGATAAATTGCCTCTGGCGATAAAATCATCTCCAGCGTAAGGAACTGAAAGCCAGCCTTGCTGCAGTTGGATCTGTAAGTAACTACACTGTCATGTGGCATCTCAGGAAGATAGCAGTTCAGTCTCTTATAGAAAAAATATCCTTCATTCCGTCCACATTCCCCGCTTTGGCCGTACATGGCTCTCAAGTTCTTCAACATCGCTACCATTCCAGTCCTTTGGGTCAGCATCAGATGTGCAGAGAGTCCTGTGATGGTGGGCACTAAGTGGCAATGGGTCACCAAAACACTCACACGTGGAACCCTGGGTTGTCATAACAGGTATGGGAATATCCTGTAGCCGTCTTGTTGCAAGAAAGCCAAGCTCCAGGGAGACAAGAAATGTAGGTGCTCCTGTCACTGCCCCAGCTGAGGCTAACCATTCCCTGGGAAAAACCTCAATTCCCCCAGTTCTGCAAGAATAATAATATGGTGGCGTTGAACTACTGTTGTGGAGTCATTGTTACCCAGCAATAGTGATTGTGAAGCAATTTTGTTCCAGAGATGGGATGGTGAGACTTATAGGCTTTGAATTAATGTCCTAACAGAAGGAAACTGTGGGAATGTGTGTGTGTGTGTGTGTGTGTGTGTGTGTGTGTGTGAGTGTGTGTGTATGGAGGAGAAGATATCATGCGTGTGAGAGAAATGTAAATAATTTGTTGTCAGAGGACACCATGCAGTGATTCCAAAACAGAGTTCCCAGATTCTCCAACACGTCCCCCATTAAGAAGTGGAACCTGCGCCCTTTTGTATTCAGCCTGCCAATGATGAATTTCTGGCTAACTTGTCATGCAGCACTTAGACCTGGAATAGCCTTTTTCTTTTGAAAGTCCATATGAACTTTACTGAACAATCATTTACAAGCTAAAATGCATGTATTTTCAGAGTACAGTTTGATGAGCTTTGACAATTATAAACGTCTGTAGAGCCACCACTCCTTTAGCTTCTAAAGCACTTCAAGAAAACTTTCTGGAACCAAGAGTCCCTTTCCAGACATGCTTTCCTCCGCTTACTTGCCTGTCAGGATCATGAATCCCCATATAGGTGTGACTCCCCTCCCCTCGCCATCTCACCCAGGCGACCATTGTTCTGAGTTCTATCAGCACAGATTTTATTTTATTTGCCGGAGATATTCCTGAGCTCCAATTTCACCCTTTATAGCGGCTAGAGGGATGGGCCAACCCAAAGTGAAAGCCCAGAGTAGCACACCCGCCTCTCAGGAGCAGAGCACCTGAAAGGCTAACCTTGGGAGTGAGGCTGGAGACTCCACTCTCCTAGGTCATTAGTGAGACCAGAAACTCCCAGAGGTTGGCTCAGGACAGCAAGAGATCTCAGGCACTTGGCTGCTGCTGCTGCTAAGTCTCTTAAGTCGTGTCCAACTCTGTGCGACCCCATAGACGGCAATCCACCAGGCTCCCCCGTCTCTGGGATTCTCCAGGCAAGAACACTGGAGTGGGTTGCCATTTCCTTCTCCAAAGCATGAAAGTGAAAGTGAAAAGGAAAGTGAAGTAGCTCAGTCCTGTCCGACTCCTAGTAACCCCATGGACTGCAGCCTACCAGGCTACTCTGTCCATGGGATCCTCTAGGCAAGAGTACTGGAGTGGGGTGCCATTGCCTTCTCCCCAGGCACTTGCCAAGAGAAATAAAATCCCTATTTAGAAGGAAAAGCTAGTGTCCTGTAATGCAAGTTCTGAGAACCATACATCACTTGTATGTATTCTTCCTCCTCCACTGCACAAAAGAACAACAGAGTCTAACCACAAGAAAATAATTTTATAAAGTAGATATTACGTCTTTTTCCAAAATAGACAGAACTATTTATGATACTAACATGAGAGGCAAAAAAGATGAACTATCTAGTTTCTGGATTAAAGAAACTAGAAATGTCAAGATTTGTATGGAAATACAAAAACCTCGAATAGCCAAAGCAATCTTGAGAAAGAAGAATGGAACTGGAGGAATCAACTTGCCTGACTTCAGGCTCTACTACAAAGCCACAGTCATCAAGACAGTATGGTACTGGCACAAAGACAGACATATAGATCAATGGAACAAAATAGAAAGCCCAGAGATAAATCCACACACATATGGACACCTTATCTTTGACAAAGGAGGCAAGAATATACAATGGAGTAAAGACAATCTCTTTAACAAGTGGTGCTGGGAAAACTGGTCAACCACTTGTAAAAGAATGAAACTAGATCACTTTCTAACACCACACACAAAAATAAACTCAAAATGGATTAAAGATCTAAATGTAAGATCAGAAACTATAAAACTCCTAGAGGAGAACATAGGCAAAACACTCTCAGACATAAATCACAGCAGGATCCTCTATGATCCACCTCCCAGAATGCTGGAAATAAAAGCAAAAATAAACAAATGGGATCTAATTAAAATTAAAAGCTTCTGCACAACAAAGGAAAATATAAGCAAGGTGAAAAGACAGCCTTCTGAATGGGGAGAAAATAATAGCAAATGAAGCAACTGACAAACAACTAATCTCAAAAATATACAAGCAACTTATGCAGCTCAACTCCAGAAAATAAACGACCCAATCAAAAAATGGGCCAAAGAACTAAATAGACATTTCTCCAAAGAAGACATACGGATGGCTAACAAACACATGAAAAGATGCTCCACATCACTCATTATTAGAGAAATGCAAATCAAAACCACAATGAGGGACCACTTCACACCAGTCAGAATGGCTGCGATCCAAAAATCTGCAAGCAATAAAGGAACCTCCTACACTGTTGGTGGGAATGCAAACTAGTACAGCCACTATGGAGAACAGCGTGGAGATTCCTTAAAAATTGCAAATAGAACTACCTTATGACCCAGCAATCCCACTGCTGGGCATACACACCGAGAAACCAGAATTGAAAGAGACATGTACCCCAATGTTCATCGCAGCACTGTTTATAATAGCCAGGACATGGAAACAACCTAGATGTCCATCAGCAGATGAATGGATAAGAAAGCTGTGGTACATATACACAATGGAGTATTACTCAGCCGTTAAAAGAATACATTTGAATCAGTTCTGATGAGATGGATGAAACTGGAGCCGATTATACAGAGTGAAGTAAGCCAGAGAAAAACACCAATACAGTATACTAACACATATATATGGAATTTAGGAAGATGGCAATGACGACCCTGTATGCAAGACAGGAAAGAGACACAGATGTGTATAATGGACTTTTGGACTCAGAGGAGAGGAGAGGTGGGATGATTTGGGAGAATGCCATTCTAACATGTATACTATCATGTGAATTGAATCGCCAGTCTATGTCTGACGCAGGATGCAGCATGCTTGGGGCTGGTGCATGGGGATGACCCAGAAAAAAGTGCACTTCCATGTTAAAAAAAAAAGAAACTAGAAAGGCATGAAAATTAAATGCAAGAGGGGGAAAAAAAAAAAGATCTCTGATTGCATCCTGGATTGTTTATTAAGACAATAATACAAATCATTAGGACAGTAGGTACATTTAGTTATGACGTGTATGTGGCAGCCTATAACCTGTTCTCAACCAATGCACCATCTATAACAGGCTCTAGGATCTAGCATCTCATTAGGTAAAGAAACAAAAATCAGCAACACTGCCTTCTAAACTACTGTGAAAGCGAAAGTCTTGCTGAGATGAAGTCAGGACAAAGAGAGTCAGTTCTTCTGGTGGGAGACTTGACCTGGAACCCTAAGCCCACTGAGGCCTCCTACTCTCGGAGTTTGCACATCGGTATCTGCCTCTGTGGTTGTCGTTTCTGTGCTTTTCGCTTGTTCAATGTCAGCTTTTGTTACTATATTCTTTATTTAGATGTCTCAGTGTTTTCAACTGAGTTTTATTTAAGTCTTACAGTCCCCACTCTGAGATGTTTATGGATATTTATATGTTGATCTAATTTGTTGATCCAAGTTTTAACTTTGAAACAGCAACCTGATTTCTCTCTTATGTTTTCACAATTCTTTTCAGCATTGCTCTTCAAAAGAAAATTATCAGAGAAAATAAATATAAAACACCAGCATTTTTCCTTTAATGTATTTGATGGCTAATTAGTTATGTACATCTGAATATAATAGATGGCTGATACTGAAAACAGAAAAGAATCTTAAGATCTTTAACATCTACTGTTTGATCACTGGTGGGTCATTATTTCCTGTTTATGTTACTATAGCTCAATCTGAAGACTTAATATTAAGGTGTTTGCATTAGCTTGTGATATATAGCCACACTTATCCTATGAGTAGGTCATGGGGAATTTTTGTATTGTCTTAAATTTTGGTTTCATTTGTTAATGCAGAAAGAGTTCAAGACTCTTCACTAAATTACTTCTTAAGACTAATATAATTCCCTCAAGAAATTACGACCTTCATTTTTGGATTTAAAAGGAAAGGTCAATAATAAAACAAACAGCCTTAAGTCTCCATGCCAATATATAATAATTTGGGAATGGTTACTTCAATTTCTTTCTCTATTAGTTTAAAATATCATTTTAACTCCTTTCATATTTCTGCTTTTATCTGAGAAATATTTTGTTTAATGTAAACTAATGAGATTTAAGAATGAGGTTTGGATTTAATACACAAGAAGATAACCCTTAATGACAAAAGAAATCTAAAAATATTAGGCCAATGAGAAATATATTGTGATTTTCTTTTTTAGAAGTTGGTATCATGACTTCTTAATGTAACAGAAAAAAAGCTATCCAAAAAGGGTTCATGTACCCTTTCCATTGCATAAAATTTTTACAGTACATCTTCAGCTGAATAATCCAATACAAATACAAAAAAAAATACAAAATGTTTAAATTTTGTCTGGAAATGGAAAAATTCATAATAATATTGTGGTTGTATGATCTCTAGGGCAAATTAAATGAGTTGCTATGATGATTAAATAAAATAATACATTTTAAATACTGAAAATATTTGGGATGATTATTTTTACCATTTTTCGGGCCAATAATTTAATTTGAAGATGGCAAATATAATAAGAACTCACAAGCAATATACAATGAACCTCAAGGAATCACCATCTAGACTGATTAATTGACCACATCTTGCCATCTGTACTCCACACACATACACAAACATCTGATGCCAAAATATTTGAAAAGTATATATGGCATTTCGTGCCTAGACATTTAGTATCTTCTCTGAAAAATGCATAAACACATTATCTGATACAAACACAATCTATCATACTCAGAAAATGTAACATGAACATCAGTTCAGTTCAGTGGCTCAGTTGTATCCTACTCTTTGCGGCCCCGTGAATTGCAGCATGCCAGGCCTCCCTGTCCATCACCAATTCCCGGAGTCCACTCAAACATTTTGTAACAATATACTTCATAACCAAACCTACCCATTGTCCTAATAATTTGCATTGTTGTCTTAAAAAACAATCCAAGATGCAATCGGAGATCGCTCTGCATGTGATTTTCATGACTCTCTAGTTCCTGCTATCTAGAACAGTTGTCCTTTATTTTTTCTTTTTTTGTCTCTCAAGGTAGTGTCATAAATAGTTCCGGTTATTTTGAAAAATGCAGTATCTGTTTTTTACCATTATTTTCTTGTGGTTAGACACAAGCTGTGCTTTTGGGCAGTGGGGTAGCAAGAATACACACAGGTGATGTTTGTATCTCAGAGCATTCACCGCAGGACACTAGCTTTTCCTTCCAGATAGGGTTGTTGCTGTTGTTGTTGCTGTTTTTCTCTTGCCAGGTACCTGAGGTCTCTTGCTGCCCTGAACCAAAGCTCTGGGGTCTTCTGGTCTGGCTAATGCCACAACAGAGTAGAGTCTCCATCCCCACTCCCAAGTTTAGTCCTCCAGGCGTTCTGCCTCTGAAGAGCAAGGCGACTATAGCGGGCTTCTACTTTGGGTTGGCCCTGCAGTGCCACCCCGTTCCTCCAGCTGCTAGAATCAACTGAAAAATGACTGTTCTCCTCTTTGACCCAAGGTTGGGGGCAATGGGGTAAATCCAGAATGAGGCTGGGAATGCTTCTTTAGGGCTTTCATCGCTGTGTTCTCAGGACTCTCACCGCTATCATCACAGTTGGTTACAGTTATTTTCAGCCCGAGTTGCTCTTCAAGGAGACAAATGTCTCAGGGCTAGATCCTGCTCAGTTTTATGTGTTGGCGTTCTTGTGTGCATGCATGCTAAGTCACTTCAGTCATGTCCAACTTTTTGGGACCATGTGGACTGTTGCTCACCAAGCCCCTCTGTCCATGGTATTCTTGAGGCAAAAATATTGGAGTGGGCTGTCTGTGCCCTTCTCCAGGGCATCTTCCCAACCCAATGATCGAACCTGTGTCTCTTATGTCTCCTGCATTGGCAGTTGGGTTCCTTACCACTAGTACCGCCTGGGAGTCCTTGGAGTTCTTATACTTACCTTAATATCGAAACAGCAATTTGTCACTGTTTTAGTACATTTTTCATGCTACTAAGATGTGTCTTTTTCTTTTAACTTTTAAAAATATCTTTGGAGGGAGATTCGATTCAAATGGTGTAGACTACCAATATTAAAAGAAGAAGTCTTACTGATTTTTTAATTCTTTATTTCCAAATTCCTTCATTTAGAGAGAGCAATATACACACCATTTCAGTTTATTTTAAAAGACCAGTCACTTCTCAACACAGTAAAGTTGACTTTCTTCTTTTCAATTAAAATAAACGGTTCTTCCTAATTGTATTACAGACTTCTATATTGCTAAGCCTAGTATGGTTCAACTTATTAGTTCTCAACTCACAGTTTTTATTAGCTTATGTGATAGTCAATCACTGAATCATAAAACACCATTCTTGGCCTAAATTTTGAAAACCCGTTTACTCTGGGGCCATATTCTACATCCCTTAAACCTACATTTCTCTGCCTTCTCATGCTTATTCTACTTTAGACTTATGTATTGTTACTAAGAAAAGCTGACTCTTTGGGAAAGGCCCTGATGCTGGGAAAGATTGAAGGCAAAAGGAGACTAAGGAGGCAGAGATGAGATAGTTAGGTAACATTACCAACTCCGTGGACATGAATTTGAGCAAACTCTGAGAGACAGTGAAGGATGAGGAAGCCTGGCATGCTGCAGTCCATGGGGTCATGAAGAGTTGGTCACAATTTAGAGACTACACAGCAATAGCAATTGTTACTAGGGTAACACATGGCATACATAAGAAGTACATAATAAATGTTAAATCTATCTTTAAGTTATAGGGAAGACTCCACTGAGTTCCAGACCCATATATCCATTTACTTACCAGATCTTTCCACTGGCATATCCCACAGATACTATCAGTTGCACATATCCAAAGCTAATGTCATCATGCCTCTCTAAACGTGATGCCAGTCTTGTGAATCATTTCTTGGAAAATGATAATTTCATGATTTCAGTTTCCTAAGTCATAAAATGCAGGGTTGGTTTCCCATCAAACTTTATACCATTTCCCAATTCTTCCATTTCACTCATATCCAATCTATTATCATCCTTTGTGGCTGTCTTCTTAACATCTCCTGAATCTGTATCTCTTTCTCCATTTTCATAATACATCTCCTAATTCTGGTGTGCATTACATTTTTCTTGAAACATTGCCAGAGCCTCTCTTCTGTATTAATTTCCTGTGAGTTTAATTCTTTCCGATATATCCTCCACCCTAACAGTACAATCTTAACAACATAACTTCCCTACTCAAAATGGCTAGGAACTCCATTTAAATCACTTACAAATTTAAGTCACCTACAGAGTATAAAGGTCATTTAAAATCTGGTATGTATCTGCACAGTCCACCTCACCACACTACATGTTTATGCTCTAGAATTGCTGCTATTTGTGCTTTCCACAGCTTGTCACGGACCAATAGTACCTCCAGGTTTTTTTGCAGAGTGCTTCCTGATATTCATTAACATATCCTCACTTTTCCCTGCATTCCTTTCTTTTATTTTCCCTCTTTGCATTTCATCTAAGATAACATATTTGTGTTAAATCTTCCCTGAAGTCCAAAGAACTATAAATGCCACTGCTGTGGAATTCCACTGCATTTCATATTTAAAGTAAAATATACTGGAATAGTCTGCTTACTTATTAAAGTGTCAGCTCTTTTAGGACAGGGTTACTAAAGAAAGTATTGCATATGGTTTCAAAATTAAATTCCAGGAAAACAGTTTTGGAATTAAATCCTGGAGAAGAGCAAGCATAACATAAGTTTCAGCTATTAATACTATTTTTTAGCAATCATGATTACTTCACAGATTGATTAGTCTTAAAAAAATCTTTAATAAACATGCATGAAATTTTTGAATGTGTTTACAAATATGGTGCATTCTTATATCATGACCTAAGGGTTATAAAATTGTAGTGACATTCAAAGGAGCATACCTCTAATTCTTTGTCAAATAGATCAGGAGATTTCATAGAAATTGTTAGGTCAAATATTATTTTAAGACATACCAGAAATTACAGGTGTTTAAACTCCAGGAAAAGAAAAATAGATACAAGAATCTGGAATGAGATCAATGTACAACATTGGCTTTATACGCCAACCTACCCCAAATAAAGGACTTCTTATTGAGGCTGTATTGTGGATGCGGTCCTTTGCAGTACTCAAAGTCTTAGCTATGTCAAAGTCTATGGAAATACAGGATAAATATTCTCAGCAGGTGGTCTAACCTCTTGAATAGATGTGGAATATGATATACACAAATTGTAAATCTTGCTAAGATTACTTTCTGCACTTTGCTCTATGAAGCTACGACTTTGAAGATGGTTATTATCATAACAGAAATATCAGAAGAGATTGCTTTACAATGAAGTTGTATACATATTCAGGTCACTGCTGTGCACTTTCTGAAATTATTGGAGGGGAAATCCACCAGAATCAGTTTCATTTTTTCTTGCACAAGGACTGGAGATATATGTATATGTGTATACATACACACCAATGCATAGTTCTACACAACTTATAAATAAATTATATAGATGGAAAATATACAGAATGTTTTTCCTTTAAGATAAATCTGTTTAAAAATTTTTGGAGGACCATCCCTTAAATGTTACTTGTTTCATAGATGTGTAAAATTGATTAATTGGATAGAACAGCTGCAAAATTGATGAAGCCACACACGGATTCCAAGTCAATTTTTTTTTTTTTTTTGACTGCAGTTTTATACTATCCTTCAGTTCAGTTCAGTTCAGTCGCTCAGGCGTGTTCTTAAATACCTGCAATTCCTGGGGCAGAATGTTGCTAGAAATGTCATTAGTAACTGAATATAGCTTTCTGTCACAATGCCAGGAAATCGTTCTGTTCAGAGATTTAATCAAACAACTTATAAGGACTGTATACCAGAAATACACCCAGTTACATCTCTCTCCCTCACAAAACTGCTTTTCTCTGAGCATGTAAAACCCTATGACAAACACCTAGTCCCTTATCCACTGATTACCAATGTTGGGTTACCTGTTTGATCATTTCAAAGGAACAGAAAGATATTTCTTTTCATATTATCAAAATATCATATTGAAACACCAAAATTTGTTCTTGCACTCAGTTCAGTTCAGACACTCAGTCATGTCCGAATCTTTGTCACCCCATTGATTGCACCATGGCAGGACTCCTTGTCCATCTCCAACACCCAGAGTTTACTCAAACTCATATCCACTGAGTAGGTGATGCCATCCAACCATCCCATCCTCTATCGTCCCCTTCTCCTCCTGCCCCCAATCCTTCCCAGCATCAGAGTCTTTTCTAGTGAGTCAGTTCTTCACAGCAATTCAGTTTAGTTCAGTCGCTCAGTCGTGTCCGACTCTTTGCAACCCCATGAATCACAGCACGGCAGGCCTCCTTGTCCATCACCATCTCCCGGAATTCACTCAGATTCACGTCCATCGAGTCCGTGATGCCATCCAGCCATCTCATCCTCGGTCGTCCCCTTCACCTCCTGCCCCCAATCCCTCCCAGCATCAAAGTCTTTTCCAGTGAGTCAACTCTTCGCATGAGGTGGCCAAAGTACTGGAGTTTCAGTTTTAGCATCATTCCTTCCAAAGAAATCCCAGGGCTGATCTCCTTCAGAATGGACTGGTTGGATCTCCTTGCAGTCCAAAGGACTCTCAAAAGTCTTCTCCAACACCACAGTTCAAAAGCGCCAATTCTTTGGTGCTCAGATTTCTTCACAGTCCAGCTCTCACATCCATACATGACCACTGGAAAAACCATAGCCTTGACTAGACGGACCTTAGTCGGCAAAGTAATGTCTCTGCTTTTGAATATGCTTTCTAGGTTGGTAGGAACTTTTCTTCCAAGGAATAAGCGTCTTTTAATTTCATGGCTACAGTCACCATCTGCAGTGATTTTGAAGCCCCCCAAAATAAAGTCTGACACTGTTTCCATTGTTTCCCCATCTATTTCCCATGAAGTGATGGGACCGGATGCCATGATCTTTGTTTTCTGAATGTTAAGCTTTAAGCCAACTTTTTCACTCTCCTCTTTCACTTTCATCAAGAGGCTTTTAGTTCCTCTTCACGTTCTGCCATAAGGGTGGTGTCATCTGCATATCTGAGGTTATTGATATTTCTCCCGGCAATTTGATTCCAGCTTGTATTTCTTCCAGTCCAGCATTCCAGTTGAGCTATTTCAAATCCTGAAAGATGATGATGTGAAAGTGCTGCACTCAACACGCCAGCAAATTTGGAAAACTCAGCAGTGGCCACAGGACTGGAAAAAGTCAGTCTTCATTCCTATCCCAAAGAAAGGCAATCCCAAAGAATGCTCAAACTACTGCACAAATGCACTCATCTCACATGCTAGTAAAGGAATGCTCAAAATTCTCCAAGCCAGGCTTCAGCAATACGTGAACCTTGAACTTCCTGATGTTCAAGCTGGTTTTAGAAAAGGCACAGGAACCAGAGATCAAATTGCCAACATCCACTGGATCATGGAAAAAGCAAGACAGTTCCAGAAAAACATCTATTTCTGCTTTATTGACTATGCCAAAGCCTTTGCTTGTGTGGATCACAATAAACTGTGGAAAATTCTGAAAGAGATGGGAATATCAGACCACCTGACCTGCCTCTTGAGAAACCAATATGCAGGTCAGGAAGCAACAGGTAGAACTGGACATGGAACAACAGACTGGTTCCAAATAGGAAAAGGAGTACGTCAAGGTTGTCTATTGTCTTCATATCAGGTGGCAAAAATATTGGAGTTTCAGCTTCAACATCAGTCCTTCCGATGAATAATCAGGACGGATTTCCTCCAGAGTGGACTGGTTGGATCTCCTTGCTGTCCAAAGGATTCTCAAGAGTCTTCTCCAACACCACAGTTCAAAAGCATCAATTTTTCTACACTCAGCTTTCTTTATAGTTCAACTCTCACATCCATACATGACTACTGGAAAAATCATAGCTTTCACTAGACAGACTTTTGTTGGCAAAGTAATGTCTCTGCTTTTGAATATGCTATCTAGGTTGGTCATAACTTTCCTTCCAAGGAGCAAGCACCTTTTAATTTCATGGCTGCAGTGACTATCTGCAGTGATTTTGGAGCCCCCCCAAAATAAAGTCTTTCACTGTTTCCACTGTTTCCCCATCTATTTGCCATGAAGTGATGGGACCAGAAATGGCAACCCACTCCAGTGTTCTTTCCTGGAGAATCCCAGGGACAGGGGAGCCTGGTGAGCTGCCGTCTATGGGGTCATGCAGAGTCGGATACGACTGAAGCAACGCAGCAGCAGCAGCAGCAGCAGATGAGACCAGATGCCATGATCTTAGTTTCCTGAATGTTGTTTTCAGCCCACTTTTTCATTCTTCTCTTTCACTTTCATCAAGGGGCTTTTGAGTTCCTCTTCACTTTCTGCCATAAGGGTGGTGTCATCTCCATATCTGAGTTTATTAATATTTTCCCCAGCAATCTTGATTCCAGCTTGTGCTTCCTTCAGCCCAGCGTTTCTCATGATGTACTCTGCATAGAAGTTAAATAAGCAGGGTGACAACATACTGCCTCAATGTACTCCTTTTCCTATTTGGAACCAGTCTGTTGGTCCATGTCCAGTTCTAACTGTTGCTTCCTGACCTGCATATTGGTTTCTCAAGAGACAGGTCAGGTGGTCTGGTATTCCCGTCTCTTTCAGAATTTTCCACAGTTTATTGTGATCCACACAAGCAAAGGCTTTGGCACAGTCAATAAAGCAGAAGTAGATGTTTTTCCGGAACTCTCTTGCTTTTTCAGTGATCCAACAGATGTTGGCAATTTAATCTCCGGTTTCTCTGCTTTTTCTAAAACCAGCTTGAATATTTGGAAGTTCATGGTTCATGTATTGTTGAAGCCTTGCTGGGAGAATTTTGAGCATTACTTTGCTAGTGTGTGAGATGACTGCAATTGTGTGGCAGTTTGAACATTCTTTGGGATTGCCTTTCTTTGGGATTGGAATGAAAACTGACCTTTTCCAGTCCTGTGGTCACTGCTGAGTTTTCCAAATTTGCTGGTATATTCAGTACAGCACTTTCACAGCATCATCTTTTAGGATTTGAAATAGCTCAACTGGAATTCCATCCCCTGCACTAGCTTTGTTGGTACAGGCGCTTCCTATTGCCCACTTGACTTTGCATTTCAGGATGTCTGGCTCTGTGTTGGTGGTCACACAATCTTGATTATCTGGTTCATGAATATCTTTTTTGCATAGTTGTTCTGTGTATTCTTGCCACCTGTTCTTAATGTCTTAGGTTTCTGCTAGATCCATACCATTTCTGTCCTTTATTGTGCCCATCTTTGCCTGAAATATTCCCCTGGCATCTCTAATTATCCTGAGGAGATCTGTATTCTTTCCCATTCTATTGTTTTCCTCTATTTCTTTGCATTGTCACTGAGGAAGGCTTTCTTTTCTTTCGTTGCTATTCTTTGATAACTCTGCATTCACATGGGTATATCTTTCCTTTTCTCCTTTGCTTTTTCCTTCCCGTCTTTTCACAGCTATTTGTAAGGCCTCCTCAGACAGCCATTTTTCTTTTTTGCATTACTTTTTCTTAGGGACGGTCTTGATTACTGCCTCTTGTACAGTGTCACGAACCTCCTTCCATAGTTCTTCGGGCACTCTATCTATCAGATCTAATCCTTTGAATCTATTTCTCACTTCCAGGGTATAATCATAAGGGATTTGATTTAAATCATACCTGAATGGTCTCGTGGCTTTCCCCACTTTGTCAATTTAAGTCTGAATTTGGCAATTAGCAGTTCATGATCTGAGCCACATTCAGCTCCCGTTCTTGTTTTTGCTGACTGCATAGTGTTCTTGCACTAGCCTTATTTAATTTCTGCATCTTCCTACAACTTCTTTTTCAAATTCTTTTTTGATTTATAAGTATATTATGAGCTCTTCCCTTATACCACCTTATGTAATGTTTATGAGATACTGCTAGTTAGGTAAACAGGTATAGTTTCTTCTTTGGGGCTCTCAAAGTTCATGGAAAGTAACAAAATAGGTGCAACTCCCCAGAAGCTCAGTAAAGACTGGAAGATAGCTTTACCAAAGTATAGCGCTTTTATCTAAAATTAAGTGAACTCCTAACTCTGCCCTCTACCCATTTCATCTGATTATTTGGCTCTTTGTGTATCACAGGTTCACAGTGAGTTAGACTGTTCCATTTTTACCTCAGTTTCTTTTTCTTCCAGTTTGACCCTCAGTAACTTTGGTTTTCTCTATTTCCCTTTGTCTGTTAATCTTAGAAGCCCCCTGATTGGTAAGCTCCTGGTACTGACCCAGGATCCTCAAACAGTACATTTAAATCTCATTTCATTCTTCTTTATTTTATTTTATTTTTTTCTGAATGTTGACTTGAAAAGCTTATAGATTTTACTGGTCTGGAATTAATAATATTAATTCTCCATTTAAGTTTCTAAAATAACTCTGTGGATTTTTAGTGAAGAATTATAAAACACACTTGCAGATTAAATTTTTCTTAGAATTGCCTCCCAGGAAGAAAGACAATGACAAACCAGAAATAAATGATGAAGGATCTAATTTTTAAAGAATTTTATAGTACCTTAGGCTCCAATTTTTATTCTTATTGTACAGTGTTTATTCTAATAATTGTGATACACCACAGATGCATGATTTTTGAAGTATAGTAAAATACTAAACATTGATTACTAAAATATGGATAATTATATATATATATATATATTTTCCCCCCTTGGATATACACCTAAGCAAGCAAGCAAGCTAGGTTGCTTCAGTCATGTCTGACTCTTTGTGGCTCCATGGACTTTAGCCCACCAGGCTCCTCTGTCCACGGGATTCACCAGGGAAGAATACGGCAGTGGGTTGCCATTTCCTTCTTCAGGGTATCTTCCCAACTCAGGGATCGAACCCATATCTCTTGCATCTCCTGCATTAGCAGGCAGGTTCTTTACCACTTGTGCCACTGGGAAGCCCACAGTTAGCAGTAATTTTAACTGACCCTGAAGGACTTGAATACGACGCCTGATATAGCATGAACTGCAGTTTCTTCATCTTCTCGAAACTTCCTAGAACCAAGGAAGCTCTGGTTGAAAAAAATTAATTAATAATTCCCTTGGAAACATTAAGAGGAATCTTTGAAGATAAGAAAAAAAGTTTAGACAATGTTGATTGGCATAAGCCAGGTAGGGTCAGAACCGAAAAAGGAAACCTCAGCTCAAATGTACATAAGAAAGTATTGCTGCAAAACAGTACCAAGAAAAAGAGTTTTACTCCTGAAAGATGGATGCTAGTTACAAAAACAAGTCTATGTAATTTACAGAGGGATTAAATAGGGCTTCATGGAAGCCCCACCTTCATGGAAGGTGAATTCACACCTTGGGAACACCTGTAAACATACTGATGCCATCGTGGACCTTTGGCAATGACAGGTGTTTGAACCTCTCAGTGTGAACAGCAAGTGAAAATGAATAGGAGAGTGCAATGAATGGCCGGTGCTTGCGAAGAAGAAAGGGAAGCATCAACATACAAGAGATGAAATAACTCGCCAATAGCTTCATTCCTCCTACCAATCTCATGGTAAGGACTGAAAGTACCAAAGATGAGCTACCCCACACGCATACACCTTCCACGCAAATCTGCCCTGGAAGGAGATAAAGGGTTGGATGGGACAGGGAACTTCAGTTACAAAGAAGAACACTCATTGTGTGCTGTCAAACATTTAAGAAAAAGTCATACAATGAAAAGTAAAGAAACTCAATATACCAACATTCATGTGGGGAATCACAGTAAACAGTAAAAATATATCATACCTTAACATTTCATGCACTTCCCTGGTGGCTCAGATGGTAAAGAATCTGACTGCAGTGTTCAGTTCAATTCAGTCACTCAGTTGTGAACGACTCTTTGAGATCCCATAAATTGCAGCATGCCAGGCCTCCCTGTCCATCACCAACTCCCAAAGTTCACCCAAACTCATGTGCATTGAGTAGGTGATGACATCCAGCCATCTCATCCTTTGTCTTCCCCTTCTGCTCCTGCCCCCAAACCCTCCCAGCATCAGGGACTTTTCCAGTGAGTCAACTCTTTGCATGAGGTGGCCAAAGTAGTGGAGTTTCAGCCTCAGCATCAGTCCTTCCAGTGAGCACACAGGACTGGTCTCCTTTAGGATGGACTGGTTGGATCTCCTTGCAGTCCAAGGGACTCTCAAGAGTCTTCTCCAACACCACAGTTCAAAAGCATCAATTCTTTGGTGCTCAGCTTTCTTCACAGTCCAACTCTCACATCCATACATGACTACTGGAAAACCATAGCCTTGACTAGACGGACCTTTGTTGGCAAAGTAATGTCTGCTTTTGAATATGCTTTCTAGGTTGGTCATAACTTTCCTTCCAAGGAGTAAGCGTCTTTTAATTTCATGGCTACAGTCACCATCTACAGTGATTTTGGAGCCCCCGCAAAAAAGTCTGACACTGTTTCCACTGTTTCCCCATCTATTTGCCATGAAGTGATGGGACCAGATGCCATGATCTTCATTTTCTGAATGTTGAGCTTTAAGTCAACTTTTTCACTCTCCTCTTTCACTTTCCTCAAGAGGCTTTTTAGTTCTTTTTTCACTTTATGCCATAAAGGTGGTGTCATCTACATATCTGAGGTTATTGATATTTCTCCCACCAATCTTGATTCCAGATTGTGCTTCTTCCAACAAAGTGTTTCTCATGATGGACTCTGCATAGAAGTTAAATAAGCAGAGTGACAATATACAGCCTTGACATTCTCCTTTTCCTATTTGGAACCAGTCTGTTGTTCCACGTTCAGTTCTAACTGTTGCTTCCTGACCTGCATATATGTTTCTCAAGACAGGTCAGGCAGTCTGGTATTCCCTTCTCTTTCAGAATTTTCCACAGTTTATTGTGATCCACACAGTCAAAGGCTATAGAAGACCCATATTCCAGCCCTGAATTAGAAAGATCACCTCAGAAGGGAATGGCTACCTACTTCAGTTTTCTTGCCTGAAGAATTCCATGGACAGAGGAGACTGGTGCATTAGAGTCCATGATGTCACAAAGAGTCAGACACAACTGTGCAACTAACACTTTCACTTTTTAAAAATGTGTCACTACCTTAATACCCTCTGGAAAATATAAAAGTGCATTGGGTTCATTCAGTTCAGTTCAGTCGCTCTGTCATGTCTGACTCTTTGCTACCCCATGAATCGCAGCACGCCAGGCCTCCCTGTCCATCACCAACTCCCAGAGTTCACTCAGACTCATGTCCATCGAGTTAGTGATGCCATCCAGCCATCTCATCCTCGGTCGTTCCCTTCTCCTCCTGCCCCCAATCCCTCCCAGCATCAGAGTCTTTTCCAATGAGTCAACTCTTCACATGAGGTGGCCAAAGTACTGGAGTTTCAGCTTCAGCATCATTCCCTCCAAAGAAATCCCAGGGCTGATCTCCTTTAGAATGGACTGGTTGGAACTCCTTGCAGTCCAAGGGACTCTCAAGAGTCTTCTCCAACATCACAGTCCAAAGCATCAATTCTTTGGCGCTCAGCCTTCTTCACAGTCCAACTCTCACATCCATACATGACCACTGGAAAAACCATAGCCTTGACTAGATGGACCTTAGTCGGCAAAGTAATGTCTCTGCTTTTGAATATGCTATCTAGGTTGGTCATAACTTTTCTTTCAAGGAGTAAGCGTCTTTCAACTTCATGGCTGCAGTCACCATCTGCAGTTCATACGAAAGAATAAACTATTGATCAAAATTTTAAATTAAGAGAATTGAAGTGCAGAATAAAAATTTAGATGGACACATTAGAAATCTTTACAGTAACACAGTGTTAGACAAGAGATACAGCATACCACTTTAGGTAAAATAGCAATTGTGGAAGAGAGTAAGGTTTAGACCCAGAAATTACAGATGTATCCTTGGTGTTCCAGGAGAAGATAAAGAGAAGGTTGAGGAGAGGACACAGCCAGCAAAATAACAGAAGACAGTTTCTCTGACTGATGAAAGACATAAGTCATCCAAAAGTGACTCTCTAGTTCCAAGAGTATTACGATAGAAACACACATTCTTATATATACCTACTGAACCCATTGTAATAAACCATAAAACTAGCAGAGAGAGAGACAGACAGACAACTGTAAAAATTTCTAGAAAGGGAGGGCAGAGGAGAAATATCTACAAATGAATGAAAGTTAACTACTAGACTGCAATCATGGACTGAATGCTTTGTGTCCCTAAACTTTAGTCCCTAAGTTGAATCTCTAATCCCTAATGTGGTGACATTTGCAGATGAAGCCTTTGGAAGTAATTATGGTTACTTTATTATTATTATTATTTTATTATTATTTTTTTATGGTTACTTTAGATGGTTGTTAGAGCTGGGCTCCCATGATGGGATTAATGTCCCTACAAGAAGATGTAGTGCAAGTACCCGCCATTTAGTTTTTTTGTTTGTTTGTTTGTTTGTTTGTTTTTATCACAATGTAAGTGCCTGACATTAAGTTTTCTTTCTTTCTTGTCTTTTTTTTTTGCTTATGACTTTCTATTATTATTATTGTGTCTGCACGTGCTTGCTAAGTTTCTTCAGTTGTATCCAATGCTTTGCTATTCTTTGAACTTAAGTCCATCACACTCCTCTGTCCATAGATTCTCCAGGCAAGAGTATTACTGGGTTATAATTGCTTTACAATATTTTCTTAGGTTTTGCTGTACAATGAAATGCAGCTATATGTACACACGTATGCCCTCTCCCATGACCTTCCCTCCTTTCTCCATCCAATTTTTGTTGCAGCATGATTATTAACAGCCAAGACATGGAAGAAACCTAAATGCTCATTAACACAGGAATAAATGAAGAAGATGTGGTACCTATATGCAATGGAATATTATTCAACCATTAAAAGGAACAAAACTGAGCCATTTATAGAGATGTGAATGGACACTGAGTTTGTCATACAAGGTGAAATAAATAAAGAAAAAAGCAAATATTGTATATTAATTCATATGCATGGAATCTATAAGAAGAGGGATATTAAACTTTGATTGCCAAGGTATTCTTTTATTTTAATTTTTAATATAAATTTATTTATTTTAATTGGAGGTTAATTACTTTACAATATTGTATTGGTTTTGCCATACATCAACATGAATCCACCAGAGGTATACACATGTTCCCCATCCTGAACCCACCTCCCTCCTCCCTCCCCGTACCATCCCCCTGGGTCATCCCAGTGCACCAGCCCCAAGCATCTAGTATCATGCATTGAACCTGGACTGGCGATTCATTTCATATGATATTATGCATGTTTCAATACCATTCTCCCAAATCATCCCAGCCTCACCCTCTCCCACAGAGTCCAATAGATTCCTTTCTCTTGAATAAACACACATTGCCAGCTACACAAACAGTCAAGGAGACTGGCTGTCCCACCCATGAAGTTTCTCTTTTAGGGAGCCTTGCCCAACTTAGGTAAGTGCCTTTTTGAGGGACCCTGCTTTATCCTCTTCACACTCTAACTCCCAGTTTTATAGTTTGAATTCACCAATAAAGAGTAAACCCATGAAACCCCAAGCACCCCGTTTTTCATCCCAGTAAAGACATAACCCTCGGTCCACACTGTCCCTATCTTTCTCTCTGCTGCCACGCTGCTGGCCCAGGGGATGCAGAGCATCCTGTAGGACCGAAGAGTAAGAGTCCTTATATTTTCGAAGATCATGGATGGTTGTTGCTGAAGTGGGTCTTGAAATCACAATGAGAGCTACAAGGGCTGTTCTAGTCAACACTGGCTCAGTCCAGAGATGCCTCAGGGCTGTCACAAGTAGTAAGGCCCAGGTGAGCAGCCCCCAGGCATTTCTAGTCAATAGCATTGCTACCAATGGGCTGAAACCAACCCAGAACAGAAGAGGTGGAGAGCTCAGATCTCTCTCTCTCTCTCAGTATATGTGTGTCTCTCTTTCTCTCTCCCAGGCCATCGTGTGAATAAGGCCACCATCTATCTGCAAACCAGCAACCAAACATGCAGGCATCCTGATCTCAGAAACCCAGCTTCCAGAACTCTGAGAAACACATCTCCGTTATTTGTTTGTTTGTTTGTTTTGACCCTCCCTCACCCATCCCTCCCCTCTAGGTCATCAGAGAGCACCAGGTGAGGTCCCTGTGTTATACAGCAACTTCCCACTAGCTAGCCATTTTAATACCTTCACAGTTGACACATCTCTGTTGTTTAAGCCACTCTGTCTATGGTATTTTGCAATGGCAATCGAGCTCACCAAATCAAACTCCCATTCTGAATGTTCTCAGCCTGAAGTCAATAGAGCAATAGATTTGAAATTTTGAAGGAAAATCCTTTTAAGATTATCTTTTGTAAGGATGTTCTTGATGACATGAGGACATTTAATATGCACAATAATGCTTAAACTTAACCCACCCAGATTCTATCTAAAAATGTTATTGGATATTGATAATATCTATATTATGGTTGGACAGCATTGTGAATGCAAGTAATGCCACTGAATCATACAGTTAAAAGGGGTCAAAATGGTAAGACTAATGCTGTATATATTTTGCCACAATAAGAAAAATAGTATTAATGATGAATTCTAGCAAGAAAACTATGAACCCAGAAGAAAGAAGGATGAAAGAAGCAATGGTGAATAGGTGTTATATGATGATTCAATATATCAGTTTCAGACATAGTACTGTAAAAACTATTTTTAAAGCAGATGAAATGCACAAAAATGATCATGTACTAAAACACAAAGGAAAATAAAGCAATAACTCGAAGCTGATGTAATGCAGGCCATGTCCAGTGACTGCCATGTAATGATAGCTTGACAGTCATAAGCTCATAACCTAGAGACTGATCATCATAAGTAGCTAAACATGTACACATAAGCATGCAGTATACTATAGGAAAATCTGGAAAAAGGTTTTCCTGCTTAAATAGTGAAAGTTCATTTTACACTTATTACAATCTGTGTGCATATTCTGCACATGATATACGGAATTCTCTGTGTTTAACTTTGGAAAATATAGACATTCATTAACCTACATTAAATTTAAAATTCTCTATAGAAGTCATATTAAAATATTAGCATGGGTTTTCAACTGTGAAAATATGTGATTCACGTGTGGAAATCTGAGTGCAGATTTTCCTAAATGAAGTATGAAATCATGTATCTCTTACGGATGATAAGTTAAGTGTAGATTTTCTGCTATATTACTATATGGGGTTCTGCATCTACTTCACATTTATATATGCTATACATAACCGGGGTCTCCTGCATTGCAGGCAGATTCTTTACCAAATGAGCTATTCAAGAAGCTTATATATGTGTGTGTGTGTATATATGTGTGGGTATATATATATATATATATATATATATATATATACATATGCCAAATTTTGGAGAAGGCAACGGCACCACATTCCAGTGCTCTTGCCTGGAAAATCCCATGGACAGAGGAGCCTGGTAGGCTGCAGTCCATGGGGTTGCTAAGAGTCGGACATGACTGAGTGACTTCACTTTCACTTTTCACTTTCATGCAGTGGAGAAGGAAATGGCAACCCACTCCAGTGTTCTTGCCTGGAGAATCCCAGGGACGGGGGAACCTGGTGGGCTGCCATCTATGGGGTCGCACAGAGTCAGTCACAACTGAAGCAACTTAGCAGCATGCCAAATTTTTAACATTTTGACTTAAAGAAGAAATTCAATTAGAAATTCAATTTGCTTTAAAAACAAAAAAGTGTTTTATGCAGGCAAATATAATGTATAGAAAATTCATAGCTCTTTGCTATGAACTGACAAGAAGGTCTCAAAATAGAAAGCCTGAATATACAAAAACTATAGGATACATTAAAACACTCATAAAAAATCTACCTCTTAAAAGTAAACAAGCACAGATGTTTCAAGAGTAAGTGATATCAAGCTCTCAAGGAAAAAATAACTCCTACCTTATAAAAACTGTTTAGAACATAGAAAAAAGGTGGGAAGCTCTCCAAGCCATTTTGCAAAGCATCTATAAAGACAGCTTTACTGTCTTCTGGGGACTTGAGCACTGATCATGAAGCTAGAGAACAATAGTTGCCAGACTGGCAGTGCATAACATGCAAAGGTATCATGAACATTTGTGAATATTTCAGCCCATCTCCCAACTTAAAGCCTTAAACGTGCAGGTACGTAGATGGATCAGAAGTGTCCCTTAGTCAAAATTTCTCTGGAGAGAATTGATAGCATATTGTGAATCCCCAACCCTTTCCCAGCAGAGAAGAGATTCAGATAGCCTTTTAGATGCCTTGATATGAGAAGACTGAACATGGGATTACTTGGGAGATTGGCACCGACTTCCAGCTTAGTGGGACAAGGACTCATGAGTTTTCCTGTGGCTTGGGAGGAGTGAGGTACCTGCCTGTCAAAGATTCTGCATAAGAAGAACTGATGGGAGCCAGGAACTACCAGGCCATAACAGAGCAGCAAGAAAAGGCATCCCATGCATCAGATGATACGAGCGTGGCCTTCTGGATACTGTGCATCTTCAAGAGTCAATGAAAGCTATGCACAGGAGAGAAAGCCAGAACTCAGACCAATATCACAAGGATGATCCCAATACCAGGTGAGAATGGCCAGTTGAGCCACATAAGACTTCATTCTTGCTCTCTAATCCTACTCCCTAATATTGCTTATTTTCCTCTAATGTTGCTCCCCACACTTGACCTTGGAGGAGCAAAAAGATAGGGCAACTGGAGGAAAGGGGGAAAGAGCAAGGAAAAGAGTGAGAGAACTGACCCCTTCCCCATTCTCCATTTCCTTTGCATCAGATAATTCAGGGTAGCTTTGATGTTATGCTGGACATGCAGGTAATAAGGAACTGTCTGCTGTTATGTTATATTAATTCAGTAAGTTATGGGTTTTGCACAACAATCACCCCTGGTACATGCTTATAATTCCACCCCTACTGAGCCAATTTCCTTCAATCTACTGGTAATACTGTGACATCTTGATGAAAGTGAAAATGAAAGTGAAGTCGCTCAGTCATGCCCAACTCTTTCGACCCCATGGACTGTAGTCTATCAGGCTCCTCCGTCCATGGGATTTTCCAGATAAGAGTGCTAGAGTGGATATCTTGATAACCAAATAGATTTGGATAGCACAATAAAAGCAAAGAGTAAGTATATCTCCTTAAAAGGAAGATAATGAATGAAATGGCAATAGGCTAGCTCATATAGCAAAGTAGAATTTATCCCTAGTTTTAAAGAAATATGTTTCAATAACACAAAGTATATAGATATGTATATATACCTACATTTATGCATGTGTATGTATATATGCATATACACATATAATATATGTGTACATATGTTTTTTCTACATAGAGTTTTTCTAATTATGCATTTTATATAACATCGGATTGGCTACAAAGTTTGTTTGGGTTTTATGTAGGATCTTATAGAAAAACAAACTCTTTAGTCAATCCAATACATACATTCTACATGTATGTATAATTTAATTATCTATATTCATACATCAAACTAGAAAATATGATCCCAGTACATGCCCACTAAGCCTTAGCTAAAGTTAAATAGCTATGATGAAACTAAATCAAAAAAAAAAATCTTAGAAGTTATGAAGTGTGTGGGGGGGATATTTTTAATAAGGAACATATTCATTAGTATAGCATAATTTTTTTTTTCAGTGCAAGAAATAAGAGATAGTAGAATTTACTATCATAACCTTTCAAGATAATACTGGACTTTCCAGTCAATTGAACCAGATAAGATTTTGATAAGGTTTTATACACTAAAAAGAAAGCAAAAGCTTTTATTTCAGATAGTAGAGTTGTCTACCTAATAAATCCAAGCAAATCAACAACAAAGTAGCAAGGGGCTACATAAAAAAATAGATCATAGAATTCAAGACCATTTTCAAATAAACCTTCCAACAGCAAAAAAGTCACAAGAAAAAAAAAAAAAAAGCCCTCTTTTACCAACTGTCGAGACTATTAAGTACCCAGGAATAATTACAAATGTAGTTGTTTTTTTTTTTTTTTTTAATGTAATTTAACTGAAGGATTTAAAAAAAAAATTGAATTAGTGGAATAAAACTGTGGTCATGAAGGGGATAAAGCAGAATAAAGGTATTACATTCTGGTCATCAGTCAATTCCCAGATATTATTCATAGAATCTGATAAAATAATTCAAAGCTACTCGTGAGGTTTTACTATGCTATAGTAGACAAGATGATTATGAGGTTACAAGAGAAACAGAGCATCAGAGACAGAAGGAAAGAAATTATCTTTTCACATTCCAAAATACTCATTATATAATTTCAGTCACTATGATGTTGTGCAGAAATGGACAAAGAGATTAATTGACCAGAACATAC
The DNA here is from genome assembly GCF_016772045.2 of Ovis aries. NCBI lineage: Eukaryota > Metazoa > Chordata > Mammalia > Artiodactyla > Bovidae > Ovis > Ovis aries. The sequence goes on from NC_056060.1 coordinate 96,067,056, forward strand.
AGTCAAGAAACAAACCTGTATGTATAGGATTTTGCCAATGGGTAAAGAGTATTTCATCCCATCCCATGGAGAGAGGAGCCTGGCTGCAGTCCATGGGGTTGCAAAGAGTCTGACATGACTGAACAACTAACGCTTTCACTTTCAGAGAGTTTTTCAAACTGGTAAGTAAGCAGTTCAATAATACTGCCAAGAAAGCTTATGTTAACATGAAAATAATAAAAGTATATACTTCTTCCATTTATTCAAATCCTAGATAGAATTAAAAAAAACACACAAATAGCAAAATGATAAATACACTGGAAGGAAATACAAGAAAATATGTTTATGACTTTTGGGGAAAACATCTTTGTACAGAGAATATAAAGTAAACATCACAAATTAAAGAAGGCATAAATTCACCAAACTGAACTTTTTAAACTTCTATAGGAAAAAAGACAACCAGAGTAAAAGTAAGAAGTGTACTAGGAAGATACTCTTATAATGTGAAAAGTTCTAACAATTGCTCTCTATGATACAAAAGGGCATCTCTCAGAATCAATAAAATACAAGCAAGTCAACAAAAAATGGATAATCCCTATAACAGACAATTTTCAGAAAAGGATGTGAAAATGACTGAGAAAGTAAGAAAACTTTAGTACTCCCTAGAACTTTAGTACGACCCTTACGGCAGAAAGCAAAGGAGAACTAAAGAGCCACTTGAAGAAAGTGAAAGAGGAGAGCGAAAAAGTTAGCTTAAAGCTCAACATCCAGAAAACGAAGATCATGGCATCTGGTCCCATCACTTCATGGGAAATAGACGGGGAAACAGTGGAAACAGTGTCAGACTTTATTTTTGGGGGCTCCAAAATCACTGTAGATGGTGATTACAGCCATTAAATTAAAAGACGCTTACTCCTTGGAAGAAAAGTTATGACCAACCTAGATAGTATATTCAAAAGCAGAGACATTACTTTGCCGGCTAAGGTCTGTCTAGTCAAGGTCATGTATGTATTTTCCTGTGGTCATGTATGGATGTGAGAGTTGGACTCTGAAGAAGGCTGAGCGCAAAGAATTAATGCTTTTGAACTGTGGTGTTGGAGAAGACTCTTGAGAGTCCCTTGGACTGCGGGGAGATCCAACCAGTCCATTCTGAAGGAGATCAGCCCTGGGATTTCTTTGGAAGGAATGATGCTAAAGCTGAAGCTCCAGTACTTTGGCCACCTCATGCGAAGAGTTGACTCATTGGAAAAGACTCTGATGCTGGGAGGGATTGGGGGCAGGAGGAGAAGGGGACGACCGAGGATGAGATGGCAGGATGGCATCACTGACTCGATGGACGTGAGTCTGAGTGAACACCAGGAGTTGGTGATGTACAGGGAGGCCTGGCGTGCTGCAATTCATGGGGTCGCAAAGAGTCGGACAAGAATGAGCGACTGAACTGAACTGAACTGAACTGACTTAGTCCTGTCTGCTGCTGCTACTAAGTCGCTTCAGTCGTGCCTGACTCTGCGACCCCATAGACGGCAGCCCGCCAGACTCCCCCGTCCCTGGGATTCTCCAGGCAAGAACACTGGAATGGGTTGCCATTTCCTTCTCCAATGCATGAAAGTGAAAAGTGAAAGTGAAGTCACTCAGTCGTGTCTGACTCCTAGTGACCACATGGACTGCAGCCCACCAGGCTCCTCCACCCATGGGATTTTCCAGGCAAGAATACTGGAGTGGGGTGCCATTGCCTTCTCCGTTAGTCCTATCTAGCTAAATGCAAATCCGAACAACAAAATACTACATTTCAAGTTGGAGGGCTTAGGTGCACCTGTCAGTAGAGGTAAATTCATTCAATCAATGTGAAGTGGTGGAGGAGATTGGGAAGAATCTTCACAAATAAACAATAATATTTAAAATTCCAATGGCCTAATTAGCCATGTATTCAACTTTTGTATCACCAGTTTCACACGTATGTAGACAGTATTCTAGATGGCGGTTTGAAAGAATGAGACAGACCACGCAGTGCTGGTTACATACAAGCGTACCTTGTCCGTTGCAGCTTGTTGTATCCCGCTTCACAGACACTGTGCTTTTTGCAGCTGAAAGTCTGTGACAAGCCTACTAGGGCCGTGGTTTCTGATGTATTTGTTCCCTTTTCATGTATGTGCTGCATTTGGTAGTGCTTGCAATATTTCAAATTTTTTCACTATTATATGTTTTAGGGTAAGTCGACGAGTTACTACTAGGACTCACTGAAGGCTCAGATAATAGCATTTTAGCAATGAACTTTTTACAATTAAGGTATATACATAACTTTTTAGACATCATGCTATTGCACATTGACTATTGCACAATAGACTTATTGCATAAGTCTATTAATAGACTACAGTGTAGGATAGTCACATACTTTTATATCCACTGGGAAATCAAAATACATATATATATATATATATATATATACACACACACACATATATATATACACACACACACATATATATATATATATATATGATTTGCTTTATTGCAATATTCACTTTATTGGGATATTCCTTTAAGTGTGGTGGTCTGAAACAAAACCAACATAAATATCTCTGAAGTATGCCTGTAGCAAGGGGATGGTTTCATGCTTATTCTGAAAAACTACTTAAATGAAAAGTTGGAGAGTAATATTATTTCATGAAGGTGCACACATATATATGAAAATGCATAGACTATCTGAAGGGGGATACATCAAACTGATGACAGGTGTTTCCTTTAAGACAGGACCAGGACCTTGGTGGTGTATGGAAGGTGGTTAAAATGATGTTTGAAAAAGTGAAGGTATTAGTCGTTCAGTCATGTCTGACTCGTTGAGACGCCCATGGACTGTAGCCCAACAGGCTCCGCTGTCCATGGAATTCTCCAGGCAAGAATAATTGAGTGGGTTGCCATCCCCTTCTCCAGGGGATCTTCCAAACACAGGGATAGAACCCAGGTCTTCCACATTGCAGGCAGATTCTTTACTAATTGAGAACCTGAGAAGCCCAAAAGTAGTGTTCAGCCAATTCCATTTTCATTTTGTATAACACTCAAGCTGTCACATGATGCTGTGGTTGGTCAAATGAGAAAGAATATTGGATCACCTCGAGTGATTTATATGATTTTTTTAGCTCATCTTTATAGTCTATCATTATAACTTCTATCACTTGCGCATTGCATTTGTAGGTCAATTGGTATCCTCAGGCGAGGGGAAAATGCATTTGTGTCTTTCCATTCTTATTAATGTACACGTGCAAGATTGCTCTTCACGCTTCTCAGAAGAGTGGTCATCTCTGCAAGTTGTGTGGCCCTCAACCATAACTGCTTTTAAATAAGGCTGCCATTAATAACACAACTACAATGTATTTTCCTTCAATGATTCCGATATACTCTATTTCTTGATCTACTTATCTATGATTTATCTATCTATATATCTATTTAAAATATTTCCAACTATTTAAAATTTTGCCTAAAAAATAAAACTTATTTAGGATTGAAAGAAAGAAAAATTTAAACTGTAGTGAGGAAATTAAAAACCATCAACCCTTCTCTAAAGATCAGGCCATTCCATTCCTCCCAACCCTTATCAGCTCTACCCTGTGTATTAACAGAGAAAAGCAATCATTTCCAGTGTCTCTGCAGTTGAGAGTCAATGACAGCAGGCAAATATTGTAGATCAAGCACTTGAGCATTTAGGAAAAAAGGGTGCCACTATCACTCCAGTCTTTGAGACAGCAATTAAGATGCGGTGTCCAAGTGCTGCGTGGGCAGAGCTGATGAATACTTTGTCCTTTAAATTTAACTTTGAGTAATGTGCTGTAGGGAGAGAATTCAGCAGTTGTTAATTTCAGGGGCTGACCATTCTGATGTGTAATAGTTTGGGGCTGGGAACTATTGTAAAGTTTAGGAGGGGATTAAAATATGCCCCAAACATAAGATAGCTTAAAGACAAATGTGAATCTACTTTCACTATGCATCAGTTCAGTTCAGCTCAGTTCAGTCGCTCAGTCATGTCCAGCTCTTTGTGACCCCATGAATTCCAGCACGCCAGGCCTCCCTGTCCATCACCAACTCCTGGAGTTCACTCAGACTCACATCCATCGAGTCCGTGATGCCATCCAGCCATCTCATCCTCTGCCATCCCCTTTTCCTCCTGCCCCCAACCCTCCCAGCATCAGAGTCTTTTCCAATGAGTCAACTCTTTGCATGAGGTGGCCAGTGTACTGGAGTTTCAGCTTTAGCATCATTCCTTCCAAAGAACATCCAGGGCTGATCTCCTTTAGAATGAACTGGTTGGATCTCCTTGCAGTCCAAGGGACTCTCAAGAGTCTTCTCTAACACCACAGTTCAAAAGCATCAATTCTTTGGCACTCAGCCTTCTTCACAGTCCAACTCTCACATCTATACATGACCACTAGAAAAGCCATAGCCTTGAGTAGATGCACCTTTGTTGGCAAAGTAATGTCTCTGTTTTTTAATATGCTGTTCAGATTGGTCATAACTTTTCTTCCAAGGAGTAAGCATCTTTTAATTTCATGGCTGCAATCACCATCTGCAGTGATTTTGGAGCCCCAAAAAATAAAGTCTGACACTGTTTCCACTGTTTCCCCAACTATATCCCATGAAGTGATAGGTCCAGATGCCATGATCTTTGTTTTCTGAATGTTGAGCTTTAAGCCAACTTTTTCACTCTCCTCTTTCACTTTCCTCAAGAGGCTTTTTAGTTCGTCTTCACTTTCTGTCATAAGGGTGTTGTCATCTGCATATCTGAGGTTATTGATATGGCTCTCAGCCATCTTGATGCCAGCTTGTATTTCTTCCAGTCCAGCGTTTCTCATGATGTACTCTGCATAGAAGTTAAATAAGCAGGGTGACAATATACAGCCTTGACCTACTCCTTCTCTTATTTGGAACCGGTCTGTTGTTCCATGTCCAGTTCTAACTGTTGCTTCCTGACCTGCATACAGATTTATCAAGAGGCAGGTCAGGTGGTCTGTTATTCCCATCTCTTTCAGAATTTTCCACAGTTGATTGTGATCCACACAGTCAAAGGCTTTGGCATAGTCAATAAAGCAGAAATAGATGATTTTGGAACTCTCTTGATTTTTTGATAATCCAGCAGATATTGGCAATTTGATCTCTGGTTCCTCTGCCTTTTCTAAAACCAGTTTGAACATTCGGAAGTTCACGGTTCACGTATTGCTGAAGCCTGGCTTGGAGAATTTTGAGCATTACTTTACTAGCGTGTGAGATGAGAGCAATTGTGTGGTAGTGTGAGCATTCTTTGGCATTGCCTTCCTTTGGGATTGGAATGAAAACTGACCTTTTCCAGTCCTGTGGCCACTGCTGAGTTTTCCAAACTTGCTGGCATATTGAGTGTAGCACTTTCATAGCATCTTCTTTCAGGATGTAAAATAGCTCAACTGGAATTCCATCACCGCCACTAGCTTTGTTTGCAGTGATGCTTTCTAAGGCCCACTTGACTTCACATTCCAGGATGTCTGACTCTATAATCACGATCATACCAGTGTGATTATCTGGGTTGTGAAGAATTTTTTTGTACAGTTCTTCTATGTATGTATTCTTTCCACCTCTTCTTAATATCTTCTGCTTCTGTTAGGAAGCAACAATTTCTGTCCTTTATCGAGCCCATCTTTGCATGAAATGTTCCCTTGGTATCTACTGTTTTCTTCAAGAGTTCTCTGGTTTTTCCCATTCTGTTGTTTTCCTGTTTCTTCGCATTGATCACTGAAGAAGGCTTTCTTATCTCTTCTTGCTATTCTTTGGAACTCTGCATTCTGATGCTTATATCTTTCCTTTTTTCCTTTGCTTTTCACTTCTCTTCTTTTCACAACTATTTGTAAGGCCTCCCTGGACAGCCATTTTGCTTTTTTTCATTTCTTTTCCATGGGGATGGTCTTGATCCCTGTCTCCTGTACAATGTCATGAACCTCAGTCCATAGTTCATCAGGCACTCTATCTATCAGATCTAGGCCCTTAAATCTATTTCTCACTTCCACTTCAATCATAAGGGATTTGATTTAGGTCATACCTGAATGGTCTAGTGGTTTCCCCTACTTTCTACAATTTAAGTCTGAATTTGGTAATAAGGAGTTCATGATCTGAGCCACAGTCAGCCCCTGGTCTTGCTTTTGCTGACTGTATGGAGCTTCTCCATCTTTGGCTGCAAAGAATAGAAACAATCTGATTTCAGTGTTGACCATCTGGTGATGTCCATGTGTAGAATCTTCTCTTGTGTTGTTAAAAAGGGTGTTTTCTATGACCAGTGCTTTCTCTTGGCAAAACTCTATTAGCCTTTGCCCTGCTTCATTCTGTATTCCAAGGCCAAATTTGCCTGTTACTCCAGGTGTTTCTTGACTTCCTACTTTTGCATTCCAGTCCCCTATAATGAAAAGGATATCTTTTGTGGGTTTTAGTTCTAAAAGGTATTGTAGGTCTTCATAGAACCATTCAACTTCAGCTTCTTCAGTGTTACTGGTTGGGGCATAGACTTGGATAACTCTGATATTGAATGGTTTCCCTTGGAAACAGAGATATGCATAGATTTCAGTAAATATCTTTTGAATTGGATGTAACACTGTCTTCACTAGAATTGCACATTCACATTAATCTGATGGACAGATTTGCTTATATAAAGATACAGTATATCTTGTATACATTTACTACTTTATCCATTCAGACCCATACAGTATTTTAAAACAATCTTTTTTCAATTAAAAAATAAATTGAAAAAAAATGCATAAAAGCAGGTAAAAAAAACAAACAAAGATACAATATATCCTACCCATACAAAGAAAGATGAAATTAAAGGAATAGATCTGTAAAATTACATGGTATGTGAAGACTCTTAAGCACTTGGTTTCTGCAGAGAGCAGGGGAGGGCGGGGGTCGTGGGTGGGGACTGAAGAAGAGAAGAGATTGATAAAAAGGTATGCAGAGCCAGAACAAGGAAAGCCTTGTCTGCCTGGTTAAGAATCTTGGGTTTTGTATTGAGACAGTCAGTCTTCTAAGACGGGCTTATTAGATGGGCTTCTAGAAAGAAAGTCTTCTTAGATGGGCTGCCCCAGTGGAGCAGAGGTAAAGAATTCACCTACAATGCAGGCGACACAGGTTCCATCCCTGGGTCAGGAAGACCCCTGGAGAAGGAAATGGCAACTCACTTTAGTATTACAATCCCAAAGAAGGGCAATGCCAAAGAATGTTGAAACAACCGCACAATTGCACTCATTTCACATACTAGCAATGTAATGCTCAGAATTCTCCAAGCTAGGCTTCAGCAGTGTTCTTGCCTGGAGAATCCCAGGGATGGGGTAGCCTCGTGGGCTGCTGTCTGTGGGGTCGCACAGAATCGGACATGACTGAAGCAACTTGGTGGCAGCAGCAGCAGCAGGCTTCAGCAGTATGTGAACAAAGAACTTACAGATGATCAAACTGGATTTAGAAAAGGCAGAGAAATCAGAGATCAAATTGCCAACATCTGTTGGATCACAGAAAAAGTATGAGAATCCCAGAAAAACACCTACTTCTACTTCACTGACTATGCTAAAGCTTTTGAGGGTGTGGATCACCACGAACTGTGGGAAATTGTTCAAGAGATGGGAATACCATACCATCTTACTGCCCCCTGTGAAATCCCTCTGCAGGTCAAGAAGCAACAGTTAGAACTGGACATTGTGCAACAGACAAGTTCAAAATTGGGAAAGAAGTATGTCAAGGCTGTATCTTCTCACCTTTCTTATTTAACTTATATGTAGAGTACATCATGTGAAATGCCAGTCTGGATGAAGCATGTACTGGAATCAAGATTGCCAGGAGAAATATCAATAATCTCAGATATGCAGATGATGCCACTCTTTTGGCAGAAAGCAAAGAAATAAAGAGCCACTTGATGAAAATGAAAAAGGAGAGTGGAAAAGAAAAAAAAAAACTGGGTTAAAACTAAAAAAAAAAAATTAGTCCCATAACTTCATGTCAAATAAATGGGGAAAGAGTAAAAACAGTGACATACTTTATTTTCTTGGGCTCTAAACTGTTTGCAGAATGTGACTGCAGCCATGAAATTAAAAGATACTTGTTCCTTTGAAGAAAACCTATTACATACCTAGGCAGTGTATTAAATAACAGAGACATTACTTTGCCCACAAATGTCTGTCTAGTCAAAGCTATGGTTTTTCCATTAGTCATGTAGGGATGTGAGAGTTGGACCACAAAGAAGGCTGAGTGTGGAAGAATTGATGCTTTTGAACTGTGATGTTGGAGAATTACTTGATAGTCCCTTGGACTGCAAGGAGATCTAACCAGTCCATCCTGAAGGAAATTAGTCCTGAATATCCATTGGAAGGATTGATGCTGAAGCTGAAACTCTAATACTTTGGCCACCTGATGCAAAGAACTGACTCATTGGAAAAGACCCTGATGCTGGGAAAGATTGAAAGTAGAAGGAGAAGTGGACGACAAAGGGCTTGTTGGTTGGATGATACCACCGACTCAATAGACATAAATTTGAGCGAGATTCAGGCGGTGGTGAAGGGCAGGGAAGTCGGGCGTGCTGCAGTCCATGGGGACACAAAGAGTCAGACATGACTGAGTGATTGAACAACAATTAGTATTCTTGCCTGGAAAACCCCATGGACAGCAGAGCATAGCAGGCTACAGTCCCTGGGGTCACAAAAGAGTTGTGTGTAACTTAGGAACTAAGATCAAGAAACAAAAATATCAGTCTTCAGAAAGGAAATCTGGTAGGTACATAAAGCCTTTGCAAGTAGTACCCAACAGAGGTAGTAGCCGGGAGTCAATTTTGAAATCCTCAATTGTGAGATTCTGAATTTTCACGTAGTCTTTTTCTAAAGCTGAATGAGAACATGCATGATCTGGATAGCCTTTTCCTTACTTCACAAAAGAAAGGTATAGCACTAAGCTTCATCAAAGAACAAAGAAAGGACATATATTATTTTTGTATAAACTCCACTAATGATTAATGGATATGACTTAAACTTAGTGGCCTGCCTGCTTTTCCTGGCATTTTGCATATAAACATTAAGAGTGTTGGAATGTTCTAAATTCAAAGAACTCTTGAGTTAAGGGTAACTGAACCTGATTCTTTTAAAACCTAACTGAATTTTTGTCTGAGATGACCAAATTCCTCAAGACATATTAAGTAAAAACTTGAGGATTACAAAAAAAAAAAAGTACATGACCCTTTAAGATCAGATGTGCATTATTCAATAAGATATTTAAAACTCATTTTATCAAAATATCATTTATTTCAATTACAGTGAATCCTTACTTCATCTCAAAAAATACTGAATGCACTTGTCTCCCATTAACCAAATATAATCCTGTGATGACATATTTAAATTTGGAATAATTATTGAGGGAGAATGAAAGCAAAATATTTTGAAGACTAAGGTTGATGTCTTCAGTGATGAATCCCAAGGCAGGAAGAGGTGGATTTGGTAATCTCAGGTAACCTTGAGTGATATTAACAGTGAAATGGCAGAAGATCTATCATGACACATTAAGGATTTTAAAAGCATTGTGCACAGATGTATAGAACAGTCTTTTGGACTCTGTGGGAGAGGGAGAGGGTGGGATGATTTGGGAGAATGGCATTGAAGCATGCATAGTATCATATATGAAACGAATCACCAGTCCAGGTTCAATGCATGATCCCGGATGCTTGGGGCTGGTGCACTGAGACAACCCAGAGGGATGATACAGGGAGGGAGGAGGAAGGGGGGTTCAGGATGGGGAACACGTGTACACCTGTGGCGGATTCATGTTGATGTATGGCAAAACCAATACAGTATTGTAAAGTAATTAACCTCCTATCAAAATAAATACATTTATATTTTTAAACAAACTAAAAATAAAAGTATTGTGAAATCCAAGAGCAAACCAAATTGCTGCTTCTGTCTTCCGCAGGTGTGCAGCCTTCAGCTGGTTAAGCAGAGAGCTTCTGAAGCCTCCAAGGTGGAGCAGGAGTGTGAACATGGCAGATACGTCTTCTACTGCAAGAAGATCATGAACATGATGCTATTCCGATGTTTTTAATTATTATTCTTAAAGGTAAAGTATATCAGTTTGGGAAGTTCTACAAGAAAGACATTTGATGCAATGCTTTTACAGAAAGAAATATTCATTTTCTGAAAAGTGCATTCAGTATTTTCAGAGTGAAAGAAAAAGTCTGTGACCTGATCAAAGACATGTTAAAATCATTATCAGAGGATCTTAATTGCGTCATGAAGAGAACCAAGCTTCCATTTTTGGCTTCATTTTATTCCTTTTTCTTCTTTCTTCTTGTTCTCCTCTTCATCTGTCTCTTCCCCCACCTTCTTCTTTGCCATGTTCTCTCTCCCTTCATCTTCTTCATTTCTCTCTCAACCTTTCTTCAGTAGTGATATTTTAAAGCAAACTATGATGTTGATAATCTCTGTAATGTTACATTCTGAGAATTTTGCTCTCTGGTTCTCCTCCTTGGGACTGTCCAATGAAAGCTTCCTCTATGGCCCACCTGCAGTATATGTAGGCTGAGTCTAGAAATGTAATGCTTGCACCATGACGTTGCTGAAAGTTCAGGTCCTTAATGAGACGTGTTGGCACACACACTGAGAGGACGTTGTGATTATCTGGTAGCCACGCATTACTGGACGTGGATGAACACCCATTCCACATCCTGCAGTGAAAATCTTCAAGAATTTTTCAAAGACAAAATGCCTGCCAAAAAGGCCAATTTTGAACTTCAGCTGTCTGAGCAAACAAGAATTGTTTTAAAGCCAAAATTGGAAAGGACTTCGGAGACCAATGTTCTCTGCCATAAAAATAAAATGGAATTTTTTTTTTCAACTAGAAACAATTGCAAAATAATTCACGGTCAATTGAAAGAAGAGTAAAAGTAGTGAGTAGCTTGTTTTGAAGCAGCAAACCTGTGTCTAATGAAAGTATGACTGCTTTAGGGAATTAATGTTATATGCTTTGTGTGTTGGTTTCCGTGAGCGTTTCTGCTTTCTCAAAACATTTCAGTAGTTTGTCAGTTCCTTTCTCTCTGTCTCCATTTCTCTCTTAGGAAATGTGTCGTTGAACACAGTACTACCATTTATCTTCTGCTGCTACATGTTATGTGTGTAATTATAATTTTTTGTTTAGAATTCAAACTTTTGTTGAAACAGAAATCTCCTCCAATAACCCAATAAATGAGATCCACATTGGCATTTTGCTTTGAGAAATATCATCCTCTTATATCAAGTCAAACAATGATGGCCTGAAGTTGCTGATTGACTTTTCTATCATTTCTTTTGCATCATGTGGTATAAGTAAATATGACTTTATAGTCAAAATAGCAAATTTATAAAAAATTCCTCCTGTCACAGTGAATCAAAAGCAAATTTCTGATTCAAGGTAAGGCTCAGAAAAACTTAAAGCTTAGACAAATTCACAGAAAAGCTTTGCCAGAATGCTTAGTTGATTGATAAATATGCCCATGCTGTAATTTGGGTGTCTAAGAGAAAAGTAAGTCTATTTAGCAGTACTTGTTAACCAAATATAGAGCTTCATAAAACCATGCACTTGAGTCCTCAGTGAAAGAAACTGGAATATAATAACTGGCATGGCAAGCAAACTATTATTTTTTTTTTATTAATACAAGAACTGCAGGGGGAAAAAAAAAACAGTGTCTGAAATGCTCTCTTATTCTAGGAGTGTGGTATCATCAAATAGTTAACTGCAATGTTAATGCAAAATGTCAGTGTGAATTGTCAAGGTTGTGAGATAGTATATATTAATGCTACATAAAAAGCTCGTATTATGTAGCATACAATACTGCACTGTCAATTCAAAGGCTTATTTTAAAAGTAGATAATTCTGAATTATATTCTTGTCTCTGTGGTGTGACAGCCTAAACCGAATATGTTCTTTGCTTTTCATTCTAAAAATGAAACTGATGTCGGTTCATCCGAGGGGAAAAGAATGGAAATGGGAGGCATCACAGGGAGTTTAGGACTATATCACAGTCTAAATTAAATATCAATTTTACCTCTATGTGAGCCAGGGCTTTCCTGCTGCACAGAGGTGGAATTCAGCAAAGGCAGAAGCTAATTTCCCTGCTCTGTTCCTGGAATGCCAAAGGCAGAACATTCAGCACCCCATCAGGCAAGACACCCGTAAAGCTAATAGATTTAGCAGAACTGAAAAGTAATTTGACCCCTGGAACTGAAAAACTTGCTGGCAAGGTAGAAAGACCATAGCCTTGGAATTTTCTACTCTTACTTCTATAGCCAGCTCAGAGGAGATTGGCGCTGCAGAGGACCACCTGGTAAGACACAGGCTTTTCAGAGAAAAACTCCAAGACCCAAAAGCTTTATCGTTTGGTCAGGCTCACAGAGTGGTCTGTGGGACTACAGACAACTGGGAGTGGTGACCACAGAAAATCCCAGCGTTAATGGGAGATAAACGATGCAGCGGGTGACTTTCACGTTTTATCGGATTCCTCTCTTTCTCCTTCCTTCCCTTTCTCCCTTAGAAAGCAATGTAATTAAATAGGATACTACTGTTGACCTGCTGCTATGTTTTACGTTCATGAATAAAAATGTGTGTTTAAAACAAAGACATAGTTTAAATTACAAAATTACTGAGAATAACCCAATATATGAGATCAAAGCTGACGTTTTTGCTCTGAGAAAATCATCATCTTAAATCAAGTAGGCTATTTTGGGAAGGTCAAGTGGGGTCAGCAGGAAAGATAGAACAGTTACACAAGTCTCCCAGTCACAGTACAGGCAAAAGTCAGGTCGCTGAAATTAATGACCAGAGGTTCTTAAGAACAATTATGAAAAATGCTCCACTTCCAACTTTGCAAATTAAAAACTTGCATTTTGCAATTTCTACATAGTTATGAAGGTGTACATGAGATATATTATTGTTTACCATAAAATTCATATTCATGTTAAATCAGTATGACCAAAGGGTCTCTAGCTTTATGTGTCTGCATATGTAGAGAGAAAAGAAAGAGATTATTAGGGGTTGTGAAAGAGCTGATAGACCCATTGAACAGAGTCAGTTCAGTTCAGTCGCTCAGTCGTGTCCGACTCTTTGCGACCCCATGTATCGCATAGATCAAAATATAGCAAGCCAAAACAAGGTCAACATTTACCTAACAGATTTCTGATAGGCTGAAGGAAAATCCCCTTTTGGACTTTCCCTTGGTAAAGTAACACTAAGAGATGTTATCTTTGACAGCAGTATGGATAGTGCAGCCTTCAGTTACATTGAAGTGTTTCCCTTTATCTGTCTCAATAGTTTAATGAGCTCCGACTCATTATATTTTTAATAATACAAGTTTAGATTACTTGGCAATAGAGTGCATAACTAACAGGCGCATTTATTAAAGAAAATGTGTTGTATTTTACAACCTAATATTTGAGAATTTGTTGGTCAAAATCTGGGATGCTTGTTTTAAAGAAGCCAGTTATCTGAACTTGTTTCCTTATAATAACTGTTAGGTGATAAATCTTTTTTCTTGAAAGACCTTTGTGTTATTCATACAGGTATAGAAATTTGGGGTTATGCCCAAGACATTTCTCGTGATAAAGATCTGACTTTCGAGCAGCTAAAATTTTAGGATTTTCCTATGGGTAAACATAATATATAAATACATACATATTCTAATCACCTATAGAAGAAATGGATATTAGTAATAAAATAAATGCTACAATAAAATAGTAGATAATTATTAGAACAAGGATGTTAAACATCGTTTAAATTATTATTTATAATTTTCTGATTTGTTTCATTTATGTTTCAAATATTTACCAACTGTGCCTTAATCAGGATACTTTGAATGTAAGTAGCTTAACATTGAACACAGAGACAAACACACACTCACACGTGCATATATATATACACATGCAAATATATCTTTTTTAAACTTGCTTTTTCTATAAAAATAGAAGGAAAAAATAATAGATTATATAAGCTGAATTATGAATGTTGCTTCACTTGTATGTTGTAAGATGCTCTCATAAGAAACTTGGTTCCAAGAGATTTTGCCTGAGTATTAGTAAAATTAAACCGGAGAATTTTGTTGGTTACTTTGTATCTTATAAAGGTCAGAAGGGATAAAGTTTACTGTCCTCCAATGTAGAAAATTGGCAAGGTCATCAAATGAAAAAATTAAAACATTTTTCAAAAAGCTGCATTTACATGTTGAAGTCATCCAAAGACTGTTTAATTTATGCCTCATTAAGGTACGTGGGTTTATATAGTTATCTATTACATTATTGAGACCAGTTCTAATAGCAGCTGCCATTTACAATACCTGAGAGATACTGAACAGTTTATTAAAGTGCTTATTTTCACTAATAGGAAATCTGATCACTAGTTTTTTCTACTGTTATTAGGAAGGCAAAAAATACATATTCTTTAGATTAGATTTGGAAGCCATTTGTCTTTGTAGCCAATATAGATTTACCTTTATTGTTTCAATATATCAAAAAAGTAGGATTATGAAAGTTGTTTAATAAAAGGAAATCTGCAAAAGATGTAAAGAGTAATGGTGCACCCTGCCAGAGATATTTCTCCCAGAGAATAAATTGAAGCAATTAACTCACCCACATCGAAGTATCTAGCTCTCTCATTTACTTGACTTTTTCACTCCTTTTGAGGAAAAACATTGAATTTGGAAAATAGAGCAGGTGGCTTCAGAAATCTAGATTTCTACATAAAATTTCTTCTGCATGATTTGGTTTGCTATTAGTGAGCACAGCACCAAGGTCAATGAAAATCGAACTTTATTTTTCTTGGCAAATAGAGATAAGTAGCAGCTTGAATCAAAATAAATCAGTAGAATCTATTTCAATACTTTTGGAAACAAACATTCTTAGGTACTAAATATAGCTCCAATTAGTCCAGGGTATTCCAGAATATTAAATCATACCATAACTTACTGTTAATTAAATTGGAATATCATATCCTTTCAAACGAATCTCCATAATGTGGGAAATCATTTATAACAAAATAAACATCTATTTAGGACTAATAATAATAAAACAACAGTGATGATAATTATTTATTGTGTGCTGTCTATATCCAAAGCATTGTGGTAAGTGCTTTACCAACTATCTATTATCTCATCCAGACAACTGAATGTGAAGGTGAAAGTGAAGTCGCTCAGGGGTGTCAGACTCTTTGCCATCCCATGGCCATGAGGTTCTCCAGGCAAGAACTCTGGAGTGGGTTGCCATTTCCTTCTCCAGAAGATCTTCCTGACACAGGGATCGAACCTGTCTCCTGCACTGCAGGCAGGCTCTTTACTGTCTACTCTATGGGTATTATAGTAGTCACCACCAACTCTGATACTTTCATTAAGTTCTGTCTCGTTTTCCTTAACTCTTTGTAGCTATCTCATTTTGCACCCTGCAGGGATGAAAAAATATTTTTTTTTTAGTTTGATTTCCCCAAAACACAACTTACAAAGACAATTATTTGCAATCTAGTTTTCATTCTATTTTGTAGGTAATAACAGAGTCACTTTTCTGAACATTACAGCAAAATGTATCCATGCAATAAAAATATTCCAGGTTTTTAAATCCTCATCCTTTCCACTTATTAGTTCTGCCTCAATTTGTATCTTTGGTCTTGATGCGTGTCCAGAAATTCAAAAGCTCATTTAATTTTTGTGCAGAAGAATTTAACTCTCTGCCTATAATAATTTATATGTACATACCCTGATGAACGGCTGCATTTCAAATCAGTTAAAACAACAACAATAAACCACAAAGTTTCCACTACTACAGTTAAGAAAATAAATGTATTTGACTCTAATAAGACAAGCTTGATCTGTATCCTTTGCTGAATAAATTAATTTCTGCCTAAGTAGCTTAATTCAGTTGATCTATGTTGCTTGCAACTCAAAATATCAGCTGGAAATGTGGTCCAGAGGAAGTGTGATCAAATTTTCTGTTATAGATCACATACATTCCAAAGTGGGCTGTCTGGACATCCCCGTTCCGCCTGGATCTTTGGAAAGGTATAGACTTAGGCAGAGTTTTCAAAGGTTTGGAAAGCATTTCCCCCTGTTACAAACTCTGAGATTATTTAATTGTCTGTACTTATTTGTCTCTTCTGGGTTTACACCTATCCAGCAAGCTGTAATGAAGCAGAGCATGATCTGGACCAGAGACCGTGGGCCCTGTCTCTGTGACGTTGCAGCCTGCCAGGGGGGTACATTTCTCATTCATATATGGCCTGTGGCCTTGACTAGTCTGCTTATCATGCACCTGTGCTTATTATCTAGTAGAGTGTGCCATGCTTGTTTCCTCTATTCACTTAGTTTTTTAATCCAATTTTTAAAGGTTGAACTCCATTTACAGTTATTACAAAAATATTGGCTCGTGTTGCATAATACATCCTTGTAGCCTGTTTTACGTCCAATACTTTGTTCACCCACTGGCCCACCCCTATTCTCCCCCTCGCCCCCCAACACTGGCACCACTGTGCAACCATTGACAACCAGTGGTTTACTCTCTGTATCTGTGATTCTGCTTCTTGCTTGCTTTATTCACTTTTCTTCTTTTCATTTGTTTCCTAGATTCCACATAAAGTGACAACAAGTATTTGTCTTTCCCTGTGAGATTTATCTCACTTTGTATAATGCCTTCCAAGACCATCTATGTTGCTGCAAATGGCAATTTTTTTATGGCTGAGTAGAATTCCATGGTATGAATGTCTTTATCCACTCATCTGTTGTTAAGACACTGAGATTGTTTCCATATCTTGGCAATTGTAAATAACGCCACTCTGAACATTGGGGTGGATGTACCTTTTTGAATTAGTGCTTTTGATTTTGGATAAATGCCTGGAGGTAGCACTGCTGTGTCATATTGCTGTAGTTCTATTTTTAGTTTCGGGAACCCTCCATACTGTTTTCCACAGCAGCTGCACCAGTTTAGAGCGTATGAGAGTTCCCTTTTCTCCACATCCTTGTCAACATTTGTTGTTTGTGTTCTTTTTGCTGATAGTCATTCTGACAGGTGTGAAGAGATATCTCATTGTGGTTCTGATTTGCATTTCCCTGGTGATTAGCAATTCTATTCTATTCACTTTTGAGGGGCGGTGCGAAAAAAGGTTCCTTACACTCCTTTTGAGTTTTTCATATTCTTAAATCTGCCTGCGATGCAAGAGACCCCAGTTCGACCCTAGGTCTGAAAGCTCCCCCGGAGAAGAGATAGGCCGCCTATACCAGTGTTCGTGGATTTCACTGGTGGCTCAGATAGTGAAGAATCTGTCTACAATGCAGGAGACCTGGGTTCAATCCCTGGGTTGGGAAGATTCCTTTGAAAAGGGTATGGCAACCCACTCTGGGGTGGGGGCGGGTTGGAGAATCTTGCCTGGAGAATCCCATGGT
Source organism: Ovis aries (assembly GCF_016772045.2). Classification (NCBI taxonomy): domain Eukaryota; kingdom Metazoa; phylum Chordata; class Mammalia; order Artiodactyla; family Bovidae; genus Ovis; species Ovis aries. The sequence goes on from NC_056060.1 coordinate 96,084,460, forward strand.
CAGAGGAGCCTGGTGGGCTACAGCCCATGGGGCCTCACAGAGTCAGACATGACCGAGCGACTCAGCACAGCACATATGGTCCACACTGAAGGTGAACAGATGAACTAGAATGACTGAAAGACTGAACCCAGCTCTTATCTCACAAATCCCTTCTAAAACTTCCTGCATCTCACACACACAGAACTCCCTAGAAAGTGTTCTACAAATGCTCACAAGCAAGCCCACCTGGTGCCACAGTTGTTGGGTTGAAAGCCACTTCCTGGGAAAGCCTTCATTTCTCAGGAGTATCATGACATATCACATGTTACTGCTCTGCTATATTCCTGGGTAATTAGACATTTTTACATCCATGCCCCAATCAAATATTAGCTTCTCCCACTAGCTTCTCCTTAAAGCGGTATGCTTTTTAAAGTTAAATTCTGAGATACAATCTGGAGATACGCTCAAATGATAAAATCATGTTTAGAAAATATGGTTCTCTCTAAAAATTCTAGCTGAAGGGTCCATGAGAGATGAAATAAATGAAATTTTCTGCTGTGTGCACAATAGTACAGAACACTCGTCCTCAACTCTCACAGCCCAGGAGAATTCACCTGGGAGCTTTTAAAATTCAGGATGCTCAGGGTGCATCCCAGGCCAATTAAATCAGATTTTCTGAGGGTGGAGCTAGGGCATCAGAAATCGGTCACACCTGCCAGGCGATTCTAATATGTGACTGAGGTTACAAGCTCCTGGCGCATGTGCCATTTCATTTTATTTGCAATAGAATCAAGTGTGTGATAGACACCAGCTAATAATAGAATGGAAAAAGTATATATTATGCTTTTGATATAATAGCCTAAAGCCAGTCTTACTTTAATTAATGAATCACTAATGTTTGACCCTCAAATTGTCTGAAAAATTCAAGGTAAAGAGACCCAACAGTCATAGCGATTTATTAACTTATATTTAATTTGAATGGATGTGTGATATATGCACAAGAGATATTTTTATAAGAACAAAACTTTTGCTCTTAATAGAGCTCAGTTTCCTGCCATCTATTTCCTGCTTAATATCATAATCTTCTGTAACATGACAATTAATTCCTATGGAGATGGTGCTAGTTACACACAGAGGATTATAATTTCAGGCAAATGATAAACAGCAGGAAGAGAATAAGGTCATTTTTCACTTCACAGGCAAAAACAGCCTGATAGGAATGACAGCCACAAAAAGAAAAAAAAAAAAACAAAAAACAAAAAAAAACAAAAAAAAATAGTTACTTCAGAATATTATGAAACTGTAGATTTAGCTTCTTTTGTGAAAGGCAATTTACTCTTTAAACAGTTATCTATCAATGCCACCAGCTTAATGACTTAAATGGTGAGTATTTTGCCAGATCAATTGGATATTTCAATAGGACTGCTTTAAATTAAGATTATTGATGTACCTTTGTGGTTTGCATTCATCAGTATCATTATTGTGGATATTGGCTACCTGGGACCGTTTAGTTTTGCAAATACCTCCAACTTGAGAACTTTAGAAAAATTATAAGATAAATTTGGCCTTCATGGAATGCATTCATTTCTCCTAAATTTTTCAAGAGTTGGGTGATAAAAATGGAAATTTTTTTGCTTACATAGCTTCATATTTTTTTGAGTGAAGACTCTTTCTGCTCTTAACGCCATGGTAGAGTCATCAAAGGGTTCTGTACAAAAGGTCTACATCTGTCCTTTCACTTGGACATTGTTACTTGACTCATAGTCTCTCTTGATAATAGTATCTGTCTATGTACCTAGAAAGTGAGTACCATATTTGGGGTGTACATAGTTTTATGCCAATAATGGCAGAAATAGGAATAGCCAAAATGCAGATCAAGTTTGACTATTAAACGAATATTATTCGCACTTGGCCTGACCATCTGATGAGTTTACCAGTAGGGATATTTGAGTCGCTACAGTTTTTCACAGTTTTTATTTGTCTGTCTGTATAACAGATTTTCATAGAAGACCTAGTCAAATATGTAAGGGGATATAAACTACCAGCTCCCTCAACTAATCATTTGCACAAAAATCACATTCTAAGCTCAATGGTGGTTTTTTGTTTTGTTTTGATTTTTCAAAATTTTCTAGGAGAGCAGGAGCGTTATTTACTAGTTAAACTATACTCAGTCTTAAAGGATTCAAAATTATCTACTTGGTTTCCAGAAACTCTTGAATTCTAACTCCTAGAAATCTTAAATCCTATAATCACAAATGGTTAACTCTTTTTCACAATTTTGACACTGTGCTTGAGACTTACAATCAAAACAAAATTTAAAAGTTTATAAACAACTTAAGGAACCTGCAAAATAGCATTATGTGAGGCTGTCTTTCTATAAAAACTTTCTTGATAATTGCCTGCATATAATTTTCATCCTGAAAGCTTTTTAGCTTTGAAAATTTCCTAAATTATAATTAATTGATTTAAATCTTGCCTTGATGAAAGAATCCAAGAAGACAAGATTAATTTCTTAGTCTCTAACTATCTAACTTACCCAAGAGGCTATTCCAAAATGCTCAGCACTCAGACCTCCATCGATTATAATTTTTATAAATGATCTGTTTCTCTCCAAAACTACTGAGGAAATATAACAGCGGGCTGGAGGGAACAGACAGAGCAGACTCTCCACGTGGGCTATTATGAAAGCTGATTTAATTATTTCTTTCAGAAGTTTAATACATGAAAAGTTAACTTCTAGAAATAGTCAGACCCTTTCCAGATGGCTATGAAAATTGTTTTTTATTAAATTGGACTGTTCAAATTTTCCAGGCCCATGAACCCAAAGACAGTTTAATCATAGTCGAGAGGGAATTGTAACTCTGGAAAACTAAGTGGAATGCTGTAGCCAGGGCTATAAGGATAATTATAATGAACTAAGGCCACATGACCGGGAACCAGTCTACAAGAAGTTAATTCTCGTCATCCAGAGACTGACAGGAGAGGTTTATCAACAGCAAGCCTTGTGGAAAATTTCTGGGTAGGTTCTTGAAGAAACAGGGAATGGAAGTCTCTTTAGAAGACAAGGTGATGGACATTGTCATCTCTGGATTGTGCAAGCCATTAAGTTGGGATTATGGTTTCTCATGTAATATTCATTCACCCAATGAAAGGGACATTTATCAAATACCTCATTTATTTTACAAAAGTTGGGTACAAACTCAAGTGATTGATTTTGAAAACTGTCAAATGAGTGATATTTTCACCTGTATATTTATTAAAAGTTTTCTGCAAGGCTCCCCAATTCTCAGACTATTTTGGAAATCTCTCTTTTCAAAGCATTTTCAGAATCATTTCCTAAAAATGTAAGAAAATACATTACCTCAGATGTAGAATCTTAAAAGCATTGTGACTGAATTTTGTGGCTTGGTGACATAGCAAAGAATTTAAGATTAGCCTGAAACAGAGTGATTTCCAGGCTACGCAGCAACTGTGGAGTGTCTGTGCGTGCTCAATCACGCAACCACGTCTGACTTTGCAGCCCCATGGACTGTAGATCACCAGGCTCCTCTGTCCATGGAATTTTCTGGGCAAGAATACTCGAGTGGGTTGCCATTTCCTCCTCTAGGGAATTTTCCCAATCCAGGGATGGAACACATGTCTCTGTGTCTACTAAACTGCAGGTGAATTCTTTACCACTGCACCTCCTGGGAACCCTAAGTATTGTGTGGCTCAGCAGTAAAGAATCTGCACGCAATGCAGGGGACACGGGAGATGGGGTTTGATCCCTGGATTAGGAAGATACCCTGGAGGAGGAAATGGCAATTTACTCCAGTATTTTTGGACAGCCCAAGGGATCGCAAAATTGGAAATGACTCAGTAAGTAAACAAAAGAGTGGTACAAATGTAGCCTCTCAAAATACTCCCGCAGCAAGATTAAACTCCCAGCATTCTATTCTCCTGCTGCAATGGGTATGTTTGATGGTATTGTTTAGGGATTATCAGGGCATTCTTATTTGTGCAAAAACTAAGGATCTATCTTCACAGAAAAAACAGTCAGGGAATGCACCATTGCACTCAGACTTAATAGGTCTGATGCCTTCTCTATGTTCGCAAACACTAACCCCACACTAAAAAAGATAAAGTCAAAATAGAATCACTTTAATAATCACTCAAAGTCAGAGTTTTACAGACATTGCAGAGATACAAAGCCTTTCATAAACAATTAATGAAAAGTAGGTACCTGAAACCTTTACAAAGAGTGATTTAGATGCAAAGACTGGGCTCTGAAGCAGGGCCCATACATCTTCCTCAGGAATATTGTGAGATTCCCAGAAAAACACTTGAGATTGTAACAGAAGTATTCGCTTAGCTCTCCTGGTTACAGGTTGTACCTGGCCTTTGTAAACAAGAATTCAAGTCTAACAACAGAAACTGCTATCCTTCAAGATTTATATATCTCTCTCTGTGTGTGTATAAATATATATAAATGCATAATCATAATTCTCATTAAAGAATGGGATTCAGTAGATCTCAGTTAGTGATTTTGTCATGCTTCTAAACACCTTCATTCATTATTATAAAGATATCACAACTGCATTTTTATAGTCAAATTATAGGACATTGAAAGATGAACATCCTGGGAAACTCCCACCTGTAAACATCTGGCTGCAATATACCTATGTTAGCTAGCAGCTGGATTGCAATGTGTGTATGTTCTTAAACACAAAAGAAACTCCAACAAAAGCATTATCTAAGGCTGACAGCAATGTGTTAACTCCATGCACGAGAAAAACACTAAAGTATGCACGCCATTTTCTAAAATAAATGTACTCAGTTATTAAATGACTCATTACAATTTGCCAGGAAAAAAAACAAAACAAAACAAAACTCCCCTAATGGTGATTTTGTATCTGAAGATGACTCAAAGTGTTGATCGCTCGGTGGTATCTGAATCTTTGTGACCCCATACATAGCCCACTAGACTCCTTTGTCCATGGAATTCTCCAGGCAAGAATACTGGCATGGGTTGCCATTCCCTTCTCCAGGGGATCTTCCTGACCCAGGAATTGAACCTGAGTCTCCAGCACTGTAGGCAGATTCTTTAGTATCTGAGTCACCAAGGAAACCCCGAAGATGAGTCAAAGCTTACTTTAACCAATAATGACCGTTCTCTTTTCTGCATTTCATTAGGTAAAGGACAGAAAGGAGTGAAATAAGACTTTCTAAAAAAATAATAATAATAATCGACATATGCAAGAAACTAGTAAAATGCACACCAGTAATTTGGTGTGCAATATATATACACCATATGTATATATATTTTCTTTTTTCTTTTCTTATTTTTATCATGAAATACATTCCTAAAATTGAAATTGATGTGTCAAAGCCTTTTTTAAAAGGCTTTAAAACCTTGCAGCAAAATCCAGAAAGCTCATGCTTTTGTTTTGAAAATACTAGAAAGGTCTCAAAGGAACAAAGCTAAATGTTAGCACTTGATTTGAGGATGATATGTTTTCACTTGGTGATTATTTGGAGTCCTTCCTCAGAGACAGTCCTTAGGCTGCATAGCGCATGTATGCTCAGTACTGTCTGGTTCTTTGTGACCCCCAGTACTGTAGCCCACCAGTCCCCTCTTCCATGGAGTTTTCCAGGCAAGAATACTGGAGTGGGTTGCCATTTCCTACTCCAGGGGGTCTTCCCAACCCAGGGATAGACTCCATGTCTCCTGAGTCTCCTGCAATGGCATGGAAAATTCTTTACCACTGCGCCACTTGGAAACCCTGCTAACATGGCTTATGAAGCATTGGGAGGGACAAATGATTGGACTTACTAGGAACTGGGATCTTTACACGAGCTCCCAGTGGCTTACCTGCCAGGGGTCACTGAAAGGTTCTTTGACTGACACAAGAGCTACAGATTTCTAGTAATATCCCAGGCGACACAAGAGGTAGAGGGTCCGCCTGCCAACGCAGGAGACGTGAGTTTGATCCTTAGGCAGGGAAGATATCCTGGAGAAGGAAATGCAACCCGCTCGAGTATTCTTGCCTGGGAAATCCCATAGGCAGGAGAACCTTGCAGGCTACAGTCCATGGGGTCTCAGAGAGTTGGACATGACTGAGTTACATAAAAATGATCTAGTTTAACCAAAGTTTTAAAAAGAAAAAGTGTGGCTACATTCATGGCTGAACCCCACACCTGTTTATTTGCACTCTTAGAAAGGAAAGATATCTTGGGAATCTCTGTTTCTATGATCCAGTTACTAAAAAAAAAAAAAAACTCTGCTCCACACCATGCAGTCATAGACATTTGTTCCCAGAAATGTTGTAGATGGTTTCATCCTGAGTTCTCACACACTTTCAGAATAATTCTTACCTCTGTCTTAGGACAATTGAGTTTAGTGATCTTTTAGGACCATTGAAATGAGTGACCTTTAAATGATTTAATATTCACAAAACATCTGAACCTCCCAGAAGTACTATGTAAATATGAAAATCACAGACAAGACAGTCAATATATGTAAATACCTTAAAAAAAAAAAAAGAAGAAAGAAAAGAACTTGAATTAGGCACAAAAGGCTGTCCATTAATCTTATTTGGACAGAAAAAAAGAAAAAAACACAAATTAAATTTCACTTGTTTTTAAAACAATCCCTTGAAAAATCCTTTTTAGTGTTTTTGAATAGTTGATGCAGCCATGAAATTAAAAGACGCTTACTCCTTGGAAGGAAAGTTACGACCAACCTAGACAGCATATTGAAAGCAGAGATATTACTTTGCCGACTAAGGTCCATCTAGTCAAGGCTATGGTTTTTCCAGTGGTCATGTATGGATGTGAGAGTTGGATTGTGAAGAAGGCTGAGCACCCAAGAATTGATGCTTTTGAAATGTGGTGTTGGAGAAGACTCTTGAGAGTCCCTTGGACTCCAAGGAGATCCAACCAGTCCATTCTGAAGGAGATCAGCCCTGGGATTTCTTTGGAAGGAATGATGCTAAAGCTGAAACTGCAGTACTTTGGCCACCTCATGCAAAGAGTTGACTCATTGGAAAAGACTTTGATGCTGGTAGGGATTTGGGGGCAGGAGAAGAAGGGGATGACAGAGGATGAGATGGCTGGATGGCATCACGGACTCGATGGATGTGAGTCTGAGTGAACTCCGGGAGTTGGTGATGGACAGGGAGACCTGGCGTGCTGCGATTCATGGGGTTGCAAAGAGTCGGACACGACTGAGCGATTGAACTGAACTGCACTGAAGTGAATAGTTGATGACTCAAATCTACACAAAGAAATCACATTGACTGTGCTATGTGAATCGTTTTCAGACTCTCTTTCCCACAAAATCATGCAGGTCTTGAACTGATGAAGCACATCACTCAAGAAGGGCTTGGGACGAAGCAGCAACCAAGTATCAGACTTAGTGATGCCAGCTTGCTTAGAATTCTTTGTGTTTATCCCTAAGGTTGGCAGTTACCCCATACCTCTTGGTGTTGAGACTCCTTCACGAGTTACAGGGATGAGAAACATTTCTCAAAGCCCAAGAACTGCTTCCTGAGGTCGTGCCATAAGACAGAACAGGCTAGACCAAGCCCTAAAGAGTTTGCATGCTTATCTGTTCTCCATTCAAAAACAATCTAAATGACTTTTGATATAATATTCTGACACTTTCCATTTAAATTTTGTTGGAGAGCAAGGGCAGGAGCAATAAAAAATGAGATAAAAATGTAGGGTGGGAAGAGTAAATATTGAGACTTCATGAACATAAAAGATTCAAATGAAATTTGTGGTGAAGGTCTGAAGAGTGTCTTGATGGAAACTGGTTATCTATTACCACAGCAAAGCCGTCTATCACGTCACCCTGGAAAATGCACATACGAGAGGGTTAGCTAAGATCCTTGTCTATGCAGGCTGTTCTGTTTCTCGTCTCCAAATGGAATAACAGACCTAAGACCCACTCATCTATTTCGTTTGTTTGTTTGCTTGTGAAGAAGATTCTGTTTTCACAACCTGGATGAAAACAGAACGGGCACAGCAAAGACAAGCAAGTTCCATGGTGTTCAGGGCTCACCCAATTTATGGATATTGCTGATGCTGCCCCTCCTTCCTCAGAGCACAAAGCTCACTCCTTACTGAATGGTGATAAAGGCACACCCAGGGTTGGGCAAGGGAAAACTTGGCTTCAGTATCCAGGCTTCCCTCAGCTATACTCTGTGAGGGATGAGAATCTTTCTTCTTCTGCATTATAGTTGTGTACACACACACACACACACACACACACACACACATATATATATATGTCAATTCAATGAAAGGACTCAGAATTAGAAAGTGAGATCATTCTCTTGGAAAAATAATCAGAATGAGATCATATCCAGATTAGAATCAGAAATATTTTACAGGCATGTAGCTTAAGCATTCGTTTGTAAATGTATCACTGGAAAGCTGGAAAGGTTGATAAATATATATATATATATATATATATATATATATATATATAAAGTTCAATTCAGTTCAGTTGCTCAGTCGTGTCTGACTCTTTGCAGCCCCATGGACTGCAGCACACAGGCCTCTTTGTCCATCACCAACTCCTGGAGTTTACTCAGACTAACGTCCAGCAAGTCAGTATGCCATCCAACCATCTCATCCTCTGTTGTCCCCTTCTCCTCCTGCCTTCAAATTTTCCCAACGTCAGAGTCTTTTCCAATGAGTCAGTTCTTCACATCAGGTGGCAAAGTATATATATATATATATATATATATATATATATGTTTGTGTGGGTGGTTGTGTGAGTGTGAAAAATCCCTTCAGTCATATCCAACTCTTTGCAACACCATGGACTATAGTCCACCAGTCTCCTCGGTCTATGGGATTCTCCAGGCAAGATACTGGAGTGGGTTGCCATGCCCTCCTCCAAGGGATCTTCCTGATCCAGGGATCGAACCTGCATCTCTTACATCTCCTTCATTGGCAGGTGGTTTCTTTACCACTAGCTACCTGGGAAGCCCACATATATGTATGTATATAATACTGTGGGCAGGAATCCCTCAGAAGAAATGGGGTAGTCATCATGGTCAACAAAACAGTCCGACATGCAGTACTTGGATGCAATCTCAAAAACGAAGGAATGATCTCTGTTCATCTCCAAGGCAAACTATTCAGTACCACAGTAATCCAAGTCTATGCCCCAACCAGTAGTGCTGAAGAAGCTGAAGTTGAACGGTTTTATGAAGGCCTACAAGACCTTTTAGAACTAAAACCCGCAAAAGATGTCCTTTTCATTATAGGGGACTGGAATGCAAAAGTAAGAAGTCAAGAAACACCTGGAGTAACAGGCAAATTTGGCCTTGGAATGTGGAATGAAGCAGGGCAAAGACTAATAGAGTTTTGCCAAGAAAATGCACTGGTCATAGCAAACACTCTCTTCCAACAACACAAGAGAAGACTCTACACATGGACATCACCAGATGGTCAACACCAAAATCAGATTGATGATATTCTTTGCAGCCAAAGATGGAGATGCTCTATACAGTCAACAAAAACAAGACCAGGAGCTGACTGTGGCTCAGATCATGAACTCCTTATTACCAAATTCAGACTCAAATTGAAGAAAGTAGGGAAAACTGCTAGACCATTCAGGTATGACCTAAATCAAATCCCTTATGATTTTACAGTGGAAGTGAGAAATAGATTTAAGGGCCTAGATCTGATAGATAGAATGCCTGATGAACTATGGAATGAGGTTCGTGACATTGTACAGTGGACAGGGATCAAGACCATCCCCATGAAAAAGAAATGCAAAAAAGCAAAATGGCTGTCTGGGGAGGCCTTACAAATGGTTGTGAAAAGAAGAGAAGTGAAAAGCAAAGGAGAAAAGGAAAGATACAAGCATCTGAATGCAGAGTTCCAAGGAATAGCAAGAAGATATAAGGAAGCCTTCTTCAGCGATCAGTGCAAAGAAATAGAGGAAAACAACAGAATGGGAAAGACTAGAGATCTCTTCAAGAAAATTAGAGATACCAAGGGAACATTTCACGCAAAGATGGACTCGATAAAGGACAGAAATGGTATGGACCTAACAGAAGCAGAAGATATTAAAAACAAGGGGCAAGAATACACAGAAGAACTGTACAAAAAAGATCTTCATGACCCAGATAATCATGATGATGTGATCACTTATCTAGAGCCAGACATCTTGGAATGTGAAGTCAAGTGGGCCTTAGAAAGCATCACTATGAACAAAGCTAGTAGAGGTGAGGGAATATCCAGTTGAGCTATTTCAAACCCTGAAAGATGATGCTGTGAAAGTGCTGCACTCAATATGCCAGCACATTTGGAAAACTCAGCAGTGGCCACAGGACTGGAAAAGGTCAGTTTTCATTTCAATTCCAAAGAAAGGCAATGCCAAACAAAGAATTCTCAAACTACCGCACAATTGCACTTGTTTCACATGCTAGTAAAGTAATGCTCAAAATTCTCCAAGCCAGGCTTCAGCAATACGTGAACCGTGAACTCCCTGACGTTCAAGCTGGTTTTAGAAAAGGCAGAGGAACCAGAGATCAAATTGCCAACATCCGCTGGATCATGGAAAAAGCAAGACAGTTCTAGAAAAACATCTATTTCTGTTTTATTGACTATGCCAAAGCCTTTGACTGTATGGATCACAATAAACTGTGGAAAATTCTGAAAGAGATGGGAATACCAGACCACCTAACCTGCCTCTTGAGAAATCTGTATGCAGGTCAGGAAGCAACAGTTAGAACTGGACATGGAACAACAGACTGGTTCCAAATAGGAAAAGGAGTACATCACGGCTGTATATTGTCACCCTGCTTATTTAACTTATATGCAGAGTACATCATTAGAAATGCTGGACTGAACCTCAGATATGCAGATGACACCACCCTTATAGCAGAAAGTGAAGAGGAGCTAAAAAGCCTCTTGATGAAAGTGAAAGAGGAGAGCAAAAAGTTGGCTTGAAGCTCAACATTCAGAAAACAAAGATCATGGCATCCGGTCCCATCACTTCATGGGAAATAGATGGGAAACAGTAGAAACAGTGTCAGACTTTATTTTGGGAGGACTCCAAAATCACTGCAGATGGTGACTGCACCCTTGAAATTAAAAGACACTCCTTGGAAGAAAAGTTATGACCAACCTAGATAGTATATTCAAAAGCAGAAACATTACTTTGCCGATTAAAGTCCGTCTAGTCAAGGCTATGGTTTTTCCAGTGGTCATGTATGGATGTGAGAGTTGGACTGTGAAGAAAGCTGAGTGCAGAAGAATTGATGCTTTTGAACTGTGGTGTTGGAGAAACTCTTGAAAGTGCCTTGGAATGCAGGGAGATCCAACCGGTCCATTCTGAAGGAGATCAGCCCTGGGATTTCTTTGGAAGGAATGATGCTAAAGCTGAAGCTCCAGTACTTTGGCCACTTCATGCAAAGAGTTGACTCATTGGAAAAGACTCTGATGCTGGGAGAGATTGGGGGCAGGAGAAGAAGGGGACGACGGAGGATGAGATGGCTGGATGGCATCATGGACTCGATGGACGTGAATGTGAGTGAACTCTGGGTGATAGTGATGGACAAGGAGGCCTGGCGTGCTGCAATTCATGGGCTCACAAAGAGTCAGACATGACTGAGCAACTGATCTGAACTGAACTGAATGTATAAGATTAAATATATATATATATATATATATATATATATATATAAATATATATATATATAAACAGACCTTGCCCCCGAATTTCTTTCTTTTTAAAAAGAATATCCATTTGTTTGGCTGTGTTCGACCTTAGTTGTGGCACGTGGGCTCTTCCATTGCAGTAAGTGGGCGTCTCTAGTGTTGGCTTGCAGGCTTCCCCATGGCATGTGAGATCTTAGTTCCCTGATGAGGGACTGAACCTACCTCCCCTGCATTGGAAGGTGGATTCCTAACCACCAGGGAAGTCCTGCAAAATCCTTAGCAAATGTTTGAGTCTCAGTGGAGAAAAAAGTATTTATTTAATTATCTGTTTATCTTTGTTGTCATTGTTTTACTAGTTTGATTTACTCTTAGACCCCAGATGCCGAAAAGAGTGTCTGATACATTGCAGTGCTCAGCGTCAGTTGTATTAATAGAATTCAACAAATCACTAGTAAGCAAAAGCAAACATCTTAGTATAAATTTTGAAAAGAAATATAAGGGTACAGTTAAAAAAGTAAAGCAAAGAATTAGTAATATTGGTATTCAGCTTATTAATAATCAAATATAGATGTAAACAAATATGTTTGCCTATCAGAGTGACAAAAATTGACAAAAATCACTTATATAATTTTGACCAAAGTGTGGTACAGTTTCGAGGGAGGTGGGAGGGGGGTTCATGTTTGGGAACGCATGTAAGAATTAAAGATTTTAAAATTTAAAAAATAAAAACTAAAAAAAAAAGTTAAATTCTAGAAAGCAATAATGTTCATATTTAAACAAATTTTCAGAATATACATACCTTTGACATATTAATTCTAGTTTTAGGAATTTATTCTATGATAAAAGTAAGAGAAAAAAACATACATACATATGTAAGGATATTTTGTCCAATAAAATTCATAAACAAAGTAAACATTATGGTAGATATAATCTAAATTTCTGTCAAATTCTTTGAATATGTAAAGTATGGGTATAGTTGTAACCAAAACATGAGATATAATAATCAATGCCACTAGATGTTAGTAATCTATCATTGAATTGCAAAGAGATATACAAGTAATGTGAGTTTATGTGCACAGTATGTGTGTCAAAGGTGCAAAGATTTCTTATAAGTATCAATGGAGGTTGGGGAAAAGGTAGTTTCACCTTCACATTTTTATATTTAGTAAGTGTTAGTAAATATTTTTGAAGGATATGTTACATTTATAATCTGATAGCTTTTATTTTGGAACATATATCCTTATAGAAAGCTAAGAACTCTAAGTCTTACATTTACTACAATGTAAAGAATCTTTTAGGAAAAAAATGGATGATCTAGAAAGTTAGTAAGAGTGATTCTAAGAGAAAGGCCCATGCGTTTATTTTTAGACCTCTGAAATGACTTTGATCTTGCACATAATTAATTTTATATTTTGTTTTTTTTTCCCTGTAGATGAATGGATATTTTATGCTAACTTATTTTCATGTCTGTATCAGTAGAAGTTTCCAACTCGTTTGTTCTGTTTGTAGGCTTCATATGCAGGACAAAATGGACTACAAGTGGATACAAGTGTTCTTTTACATTTAGATCTCATATTATCTGTCTCTTGTGAATCTGACCACCCTAAACTGGAATTCTAGATGAGCTAAACCAACTGAGTTTCTGATCTATAAAAATGAGGACACATTGGTCCTCTTACCAGCACAAGGCGGTGTCACCTGGGGAGAGGCATAGTTCTCCCATAGCCAGCAGATCCTCTTGTAGGATGTGGCTTCCTGGGTATGGCTGCGGCCAGTACTTACAGCTTGTGTCTTATTGGACCATAGGGAGTTTTAAATGTATCCTGTCTGTAACATGCACGGCATGAAAATTGTCCTGTGATATGAATCATGCCTGCTCCTCCAGTGTGACCTCAGGAACTGTAGTCCACCAGGCTCCTCCGTCCATGGGATTTTCCAGGCAAGAATACTGGAGTGGGTTGCCTTTTCCTTCTTCAAGGGATCTTCCCAATCTAGGGATCGAACCTGCATCTTCTGAGGCTCCTGCATTGGCAGGTGGATTCTTTACCACTTGAGCCACCAGGGCAGCTATAATCATGGGCAGGAGTTCATAACACTCTTGGCTGTAGAAGCGTCATACAGAGCTGAGCGCGCCGTTTCTCCAGACTCAGTCCTAAATACATCCTCCCAGTTATACCAACTAGCTAATTTTCCCTGTTTGCCATTCAAATGACCTCTGTGGCGACCCCTAACCCCTGCTTTCTGCAGCCCATTCTTCTCTGCTAAGCTTTCCCTGATGAAGGCACTGTGCTCCCATAGTTCATTGTGCACAATTCCAGTCTCCAGATGCTCAGGTACATGTTGGTTTTCTTGTCTCTTTGCCTGTTAGATTCTAATTCCCCAGAAGGAATGGCATGTCTGTTATAGTCTCTGGTAAGATGACGACAGACACTAACCACACAAAAAATGCTAATATAGTAATGAATATATAAATAACGGCATAATTGAATGATGGAAAGTGAACTAAAGAGACTACTCTCCCTCTAAAGATAATCAACACAGGCCTCTCATAAATGAAAATCAGCATTTTTTGACTTTGTATGTTTTAATTACTATATATTTTGCTACAGATATTATAAGATATTTAAAGTACAGGAAGAAAAATCAAATAAATCCTAAGCATATAATTAGTGTTATTATGCCTTAGCCTTTCTCTTTCTGTTCCTTCTATTATTTCCACAGCCGGCTCAAAGTTAATATTTACAGTGAACTACATGGAAGTATCTTTATAAGTTAGGGAAACACAGGTAAATAAGATCAACAGGGTCCATGACCTCATAATGTCTGTGCTGGGAGCAATGAGTATACAACCAACAACCAAATAAACAAATCTTTAAGTTAAAAGTGAAGTCGCTCAGTCGTGTCCGACTCTTTGCGACCCCATGGACTGTAGCCTACCAGGCTCCTCCGTCCATGCGATTCTCCAGGCAAGAATACTGGAGTGGGTTGCCATTTCCTTCTCCAGGGGATTTTCCCGACCCAGGGATCGAACCCAGGTCTCCTGTATTGGAGGCAGACGCTTTAACCTCTGAGCCGCCAAGGCAGCCTAAACAAATCTTTAAACAATATAATTTGAATACAATAGAAAATAGAACAAATCTTATGAAGGAGATAACAGGATAAATGGTGCTTATGATTTAGAATAGGTGGTTGAAGAGGGTCTATCTAGAGAGGTGATGATTAAATGCTTGACCTGGACAATATCAGAGTCTAGAGACTTCTCTTTGTCTGCCTGGTCATAACTTTTTTCCAAGTCCTAAATCTTCACCTAAATTGATAATCTCCCAAAGCCAATGATATGTTTGATGGAGAAAGAATTCCTCAGAAGATGGAATTTCAAGATTGTACTTGCTCCTTATTTCATGGATCTTAACAAAAGCTGCCACATTTCAGGCTTCTTTTCTCTTGACATTTTGAAATGCAACTTTTTCTTTTCCTTTCTGCTAGTTAATTGGTGACATATTCACTGTTTTTAGTGGTCGCTCCAGACCCATGGGCACAGTGGGATACTTGTCTTCTGCATTTATACTTTTTGTCAAGAAAAAAACAAAACAAAGAAACCAAAGCTGCTGAAATTGATGAAGGAAACCACTGTCTCTCTAGCTTTAGAGAAAATATTTCTTCAAGTTTCATAAATAAGTTCAGGTTTGTTACATCTCTTGAATGATATTAATATAGTTGCTCATTGTTCAGTTCCTAAATAGTGTCCCACTGTTTGCAGCCCCATGGACGGCAGTATGCCAGGCTTCCCCACCATTTCCTATTTTATTAACATGTATCATATATATGCATATATAGCATGTATTATATTAACATAAGAACATTTCACACTCACCTTGTACAAACACAAATAGGCCATCTATGCAATGCATGTGTATAAATAATAAGCTATATGCCATGGCACATCATATAGGGTCAAAACATCACTTTCATTTTACTTAGTAAGCAGTTTTCTAGATTATTTTTTGTAGACTATGATTGACTTCTCCAACAAATGGGCTAGTTTATAAGATAAATTCTTAGGTGGATATAGAAACCTTCTGACAATTTTAACACTTCACAATTTAGTGATGTTCTCAGGAGGGAAATCTGAGATTGAAGAACAAAGTGAGATATGCAAAAAAAAAAAAAAAAAGCCAGCCATCAAGTGGCATATTTCCCACCACTTTCAAAACATTGTTTCTGTTGTCACACATTCTGCTTACTCTAATGGAAGAAAAAAAGGCAGAACAAAACACAAACACAAAAATATCCACAAAAGAACAAGAAGGACACACATGTACTCAGAGATACATACACACCTTTAATGCACAGACTTAAAGAGTTTGAAGCACAGCCTTCTATTTCACCTTAGAGAACAACTGTAGCAGTATTCAGACCAGCAAAGTTATAAAATGATAAATCTTTTTATAGTCTCTCTGACAGTTTCTAAAAGAGCTAAGGATTTCATGCCCCCTCTCCAACTCCAACACTTAGAGACTTTTTTTTTTTTTTTTTCTGCCCCTTCAGTGGGCTTCCCTTGTGGCTCAGCTGGTAAAGAATCCGCCTGCAATGCAGGAGACCTGGGTTCAATCCCTAGATTGGGAAGATCCCCTGGAGAAGGGAAATGCCACCCACTGCAGTATTCTGGCCTGGAGCATTCCATGGACTGCATAGTCCATGGGGTTGCAAAGAGTCGGACAAGACTGAGTGCCTTTCACTTCGCTTGGCAGTTAATCGCGCATCACCCCGTCTTTGGCTTTGCTATTCTGAAGTGCTGCATAAGTGGTCTGCTTCCCTCTCAGGTCTCCATAGTTCCTTTATTTCCTCTAGAGCAGTAGTCCCCACCTTTCTTGGCCCCAAGGACTAGTTTCATGGAAGACAGTTTTTCCACAGACCGGGATGGGGAGAAATGGTTTCTGGATGATTCAAGTCCACTGCATTTATTGTGCACTTTACTTCTATTATTATTACAAAAACTCCACCTCAGATCATCAGGCATTAGATCCCAGAGGTTGGAGACCCCTGCCCTAGAGTACTCAGAGCCTCAGAGAAGCTCCGTTCACATTAATTGGTGCTTCTCTCTTCCCTCATCAATAATTCAATTGCTTGACTAGAAACATATTATAAAAACAAGTATAAAATGACAACATTTTGTCATTAATTAAGGAAAAGAATAAAAGTCCTGGGAGATTTTATCTGAAGGAGAAACACTTGAGACCAGGTAAGCAGTTGGGAAACTGAAAATCAGGAAATCAGAGAATCTCACTGTGGCTGGTGATCAAAGAGCAAGAGGAAGTTCTGGTGAAACAGTCCTAGAGGAGAATGCAGATCCCACAGTACGCCCTGTTTGTATGACAGGCTATATAGATTTTGAATTGTATTCCACATGTTAAAAGATAAACTGAGGCACAGGAAAACGTTTCAGTTCAGTTCAGTCGCTCAGTCGTGTCCGACTCTTTTTGACCCCATGAATCACAGCACGCCAGGCCTCCCTGTTCATCACCAACTCCCGGAGTTCCACTCAGACTCACGTCCATCTCATCGGTGATGCCATCCAGCCATCTCATCGTCTGTCGTCCCCTTCTCCTCCTGCCCCCAATCCCTCCCAGCATCAGAGTCTTTTCCAATGAGTCAACTCTTTGCATGAGGTGGCCAAAGTACTGGAGCTTCAGCCTCAGCATCAGTCCTTCCAAAGAAATCCCAGTAAAATGTTCAGGTCTATTTGATTCCAATCTGCAGAAATAAAGCAGAAGTGGTTGTTAGCACTCTACCCATGGAAGACTGGGGGCAAGGTTTTTATAGAGAAGACAGAGAAGTGAAATCAGACAATTGCTCGATTGGTTATGGCTTAAGGTTGCACTATTTAGGTAAGCCTAGTTGGCTGTTTGTGTTCGGTTTTCTTAACCTTGAGACATTTACAGAAATTGACTTTGGCTTAGGATTGGGTTTGTTTATGTAGACCAAAGCATTACAGCCACTTCAGTTTAACGCCTCCTTTTTTGATCATTTTAGCACACATATAAAGGGGAACCAATAAAGGACATTATGAAGAGAGAAGAATTTTTTACATCAAAACGATGTCATAATATGTTTTCCCCTTGACTCAAGGTCTTGATGTTTTCTTTCCTATGTTACTTCCTGGTTAAACAACTTCAAGTGCAGTTTTGATTTCACTTTATTCAGAAATATAATCACAATCACGGCTCTTCCTGGAGAGCTATCTGTGTGCATCTCACATACATTTTCACATTTATCCTTTATTGTCATCATAAAAGCCCCAGAGATGTAGGTGTTAGTATTCTCATATTAAAGATAAAGACACTCAAGGCTAGAGACATTAAATAGCTTGCCATATTTATCCCAGGTTTGACACCAAAGTTGGTTGTGGGGTATCGTCTATCATCCTCCACAAACCTCAATCACATTTGAACTCATAAATATATTTGTTGACATCTATCAGGCGACAGTCTTATATCTACATTTATTTCTCTATTCTCATCAAAGAAATTTCATTTGTTTCTTTTTTTTCTTTACCCACTAATTCTCATCTCCTACTGCTACCACCAATGACATGCTTACTGTATCATCTTGGATGACAATATCCAAGATTGGCAAGATTTCTGGTCCGTGGGAAACTTCAGCTTCAGTCCTGTTTCTTCCACAAATTGGGCCTCACTAATGAACCTCAAAAAGTTTTCTGTAATTTCAACATGGTTATCTTTAGTTCACCTACTCTCTAGGAATGGAGTGAGTAGCAATGATATGTTGAACATAAGCATTTTCTTTCAACTCTAAGAGACTACACAGGTGCCCGTTTTTATTTAATATCTCGTCTAAGATTCTGTGCTTAGTCAGTGATGGTTTCCTCCGAACTCTATCTGTCTAAACACCACCATATTCAAGAAATGAAAGAAAAGAAATGCTGTGAACAATCAAGCTTTTCTCATTGAACATAGCTGCTGTGTTCTTTGACTGAACTCATATCCACAGCAAATTAAGAGCTAATAATTATATTTTTCTGTGTTTTCATGTGTTTAAATTATGCTTGGCTATCAGTGATGCAAAATTCTTACAAGGGTCATATTTTCTGCTATCTGCATTCTTACCAGGCCTGGCATGATGCTACTAGAAAAGCCAAGCCTAGCAGTTCAGAGAACAGACCCTAGCAGCAGGGTCTGATACGTATGGAGTCATGTCTCTGATACGTATTAGATGAATAGGTGGCTTCTATGCTAGAGAATCTGCCTGCAATGCAAGAGACCCGAATTCTGTCCCTGGGTTGGGAAGATCCCCTGGAGAAGGGAATGACAGCCTATTCCAGTATTCTTGCCTGGAGAATTCTGTGGACAGGGGAGCCTGGTGGTTAGTCATTTCCTTCTCCAGGGAATCTTCCTGAGTCAGGGCTCAAACCTGGGCCTCCTGCCTTGCAGGCAGATTCTTTACTGTTTGAAGCATCCCAATAACAAGGAAGTGGGTGTATTCTATATGTACACTTAAAACAATTGAATTGAACTCACCAGATTTTTAATTTTTTTTTAAATTTTATATTAGAGTATAATTGATTTTCCCTGGTGGCTCAGAGGTAAACAATCTGCCTGCCAATAGAGAGACCCAATTTGGTTCCTTGTGTTGGGGAGATCACCTGGAGAAGGGAATGGCTCACCACTCCAGTATTCTTGCCTGGAGAATTCTATGGACAGGGGCACCTGGGGGGCTACAGAGTAGGACACAGCTTATGGACCAGACAACACCAATGATATATTTGATTTACAATATTATATTAATTTCAGATGTACAGCAAGGTGATCCAGTTATATATGGACATACACCTATTTCAAATGTTTTTCCCACATAGGTTATTACAGTGACGAGGTTTGTAGTATCAGCTATTTCCCAACAGCCTAAGGTAAATCATAGCCAGGTTGCTTAAAGCTTTGAACAAAAGAAGTTGCTTTCTGTTTTATTAGCTTTATAACACCACTTCCCAGAGACTAAAAGCATTATAATTTGTGTTTAAATAACTTTTATCAGTGGTTATCACTATAGTTTTGAATATTTAATAATTTAAAAGGCAGTACTTATAGCAAATATTCTTTTTCAAGGAATACAGAAACAGCAGGGCTGAGGAAGTGGAGCTGAGTGTTTTATTACTGGTTGATTTACTAAAGACGGGTGGCGGTTGAACGGAAGAGCCAGCACCTTTTTGTCAAACGGGAAGCGGAGTGTGGAGTTGCTCCCCCGTAACTATGCAAAGAATGCACCTGCAGAGGGTTTAGGATGTCATCCTTAATCTCTTAAAATTTTAAACTAGATATTAATTATTCTATAGTACCACGTTCAACTCATCACACAAACTCCTTATGAATTTTTGAATCCTCTTACCCTAAGTAAAGGATAGAGAACATTGTAGGGATAAAATATTAAGTACTTTGGACAAGGAAGACTTTGGAAAACACTTTACAGAGAATCTATACGTCTTTGGAACTGTATTTATGAATTTGATTTAAGAAGGTTTAGTCATGTCGGTTTCTTTTTTATATTCATGGGATTAAACTGATGGCTGGGTTTGAGAATGGAGTGTTTTTATTTATTTTTTTTTAGTTTTTTATTTTTTTTAATTTTAAAATCTTTAATTCTTACATGCGTTCCCAAACATGAACACCCCTCCCACCTCCCCTCCCCATAACATCTCTCTGGGTCATCCCCATGCACCAGCCCCAAGCATGCTGCATCCTGCGTCAGACATAGACTGGCGATTCAATTCTTACATGACAGCATACATGTTAGAATGCCATTCTCCCAAATCATCCCACCCTCTCCCTCTCCCTCTGAGTCCAAAAGTCCGTTATACACATCTGTGTCTTTTTTCCTGTCTTGCATACAGGGTCGTCATTGCCATCTTCCTAAATTCCATAAGGACAACGTGAACATAATTTGGATTCTAGCTGTTTTGTAATTGAAAATTTCAGATCATTAAGCAGGTTTGTCTTTCGAGCTTGTGTGACAGAGCTCACCATTACTTTAGAATTCCTCAGAACACTCAGGTCAACCTAGGAAAGAAGCTCTTTGAAACTTTGAAGTTTTTAAGTCTCAATATATTCAAGAATTGAAGCAGAATTGGAGATTAACACCAATCCAACTGTCTGCTACATTTCTCTTTCTATAATCCCTTTCTTCTCTTTCTCTTTGCCCCTCTTCTTTTTTTCTTTTCCTTGCCTCTTTCCTACAAGGAAATTCAGCGTATAGGACAGACATGTGGAACAGAAAGAGATTCTAGAGCTTAACTACTCTGTCTAAACCTCACGGGTAAGTGTCCAGTGGGGAGTAACTGATTTATCCGGATTCTAGAGTCTTTATCCTACCCCACAGTCTAAACTGAAGGCGGGTACAAATTCTGTTCCTCGAGAAAGGGTTGGCGAACTGGGTGGCCAGAATGCCTGCTCTCAAAGCCAAGTTCTTTTGTTGCACTGCTATGGGACACGGGAGAAGTTGTTTAACCACGCTCCCCATCCATTCCTCATCTATAAAAGTGAATCTCGCTCAATCGTGTCTGATTCTTTGCAGACCACATCAACTCTACTGTCCATGGGATTCTCCAGGCCAGAGTACTGGAGTGGGAAGCCTTTCTCTTCTCCAGGGGATCTTCCCAACCCAGGGATTGAACTCAGGTCTCCCACATTGCAGGTGGATTCTTTACCAGCTGAGCCACAAGGGAAGCCCAAGAATACTGGAGTGGGTAGTCTATCCCTTCTCCAGCGGATCTTCCTGACCCAGAAATCAAATCGGGATCTTCTGCATTGCAGGCAGATTCTTTAGCAACTGAGTTGTAAGGGGAGCCATCATCTACAAAGGAAGGATAATATTAGAATGTACTACCAGGTTTATTGTGAGTATTAAATAGGTTAATCTGCATAAAGACATAAATGTGTGTCCTAAACATTGCTGAGACTAGGGACTTCCCTGGTGGCCCAATGGTTAAGAACTGGCCTTCAATGCAGGGAACACAAGTTCTCTCCCTGGTTGGGCAACTAATATTCTACATGCCTTGGGGCAGCTAAGCTTCCATGCCAACTACTGAGCCAGTGTGCTCTGGTGCCACAACTAGAGAGTAGACGGTGCACCACATTCCTTAATGAAAGATTCTGCACGCCACAAGTAAGACCTGCTGTGGCAAAACAAATAAATAGTCAAAGCAGAAATATAGTTGTGATCAATAAATATTAGCTATTATGATATTCTTAATTGTATTATTAATATACAGGAGATACAGATAGGGAAGTGGGGATTTCAGAAGACAGAATAGCCTGCTAAGAGGAGGCAGATTTTAAAAGTAGCAGTCTCCTTATCTGGAAAATGGGAATAATTATTACAGTGTCTTCTACTGAGTTGCTTTAAGGATTCAGGAACGTAGTGCATTTAAAGTATTCAATTCAGCATTTTGTGCATGGTATACACTGTAAAAATGGAGGCTGTTATGGTAATGGCAGTGGTGAATAAAATGACATAGAACAAAAGTTAGCAGGCAGTGACCTTGTTGCTATATGCAGACTAGAGACAGGGAAACTGTTGAGAGGAATGCTAACCATGCTGCTAAGTCCTACAAAAACATAAAGAAAATCATGACACTTCTCTTCCTAAAAGCCCTTAAGCTCTTTCCACTGTTGTATCTCGGTGCTTCCTGAATCTGTCACCTTAGGTAGGCGCTGCGCTCACGTTTTATCACAGCGTACACTTCCTGACTCTGTCTCCTCCTGAGGAATAATGTTCAAGGAATGATATGTTGGTGCCTGAATTTTATTTTTCCCAAGTGTATACCCCCTAAAATGTGTAACTGTCAAAACTAAAAATCAGATCACTGACACACCAAGGATAACCTTGCACGGTCGTGTGTGTTCCATTTGTGGGAAAGACTGAAAGAGGCACGCATTAGTCACTACCTTTACGACTGCACGTCAGATCTAAAGGATGGACTTTCATTCAGAAAATAAGCGGCCAGTCACACCGAATTCAGGCACGGGTCCTCCTCACATCACTGCCTCTCCATAATCAGTCAGTCAGTCTTGGAGAGTTTTTCAAGTCACATTATGACAAGCTGATCCAAGAGCTTAACATTTTACAAACAGCTCAGACACCTCAATATGTTTTACTTGCCTCATTTATCATGCACGTGTTATATGTTACTGAAACTATGCTGTTGTTATGCATAGGGTGTGCAGGTGTGTGTTCAGTTGGGTGTTTTTATTTTGCATGGGTTGGTCATGATCAGGAAGTCATGCTTGTAAACCTAGGCCGTAACACTTAGGTGAAGGGCTGAAGTTAGCACTCTTAAAGTTCAGCTCCCTCCCTTAATTCCTTCTTTTTTTTTTTTTTTTGCCTCTCTCAATAGCTCTTAAAAGTAGAGGTAAGAGGGAGTCGTTTGACTCAAGTGGTTCAGATAATTTTCTCACTTTCGTGCTTCACGTTGAGATAGAGACTATTAATTGTTACAACTCTGAGTCAAGAGATAAGAGAGATGTGCTGAGACAGGGACGAGGCATAAAGCCGCTCATGAAGGCGCAGGTGTCCTCTGCCCGCTCCGAGCCTTGATCAAACACCTGCGTGACTCATCTCCTCTCCCCAGGCCCTGCGCAGACGACCCGCAGCCGCTCTGACCTCCCTGCGAGCTCTGGGTTGGGTTTTTCATTTCACACATCATTCAACTCCTCGCCCCAGTGATTCCGGAGGGCCAATAACCCATCCGATCCTGTGTGCACATCAGCGCCAATCATGCAAATTCCTGCTTCAGAAAGGTGGAGATCCTAATACAAATTCTTGAAAAGCATATACCTTGGGACTTTTATAGCGGGTCCTGTTACAAATCATCTCAGAAAGGGATGAAATTTGGAGCCAGGAAACAGAATAGTTTAGTTCCTGACCAAGCTTGGAAATTATGTTAATGTTTCCTTGGGTAACTTTCTCTTTTCATGGTCATAATATGTAATTGAATTTGAGTTCACATTAGACAGACAGTATTTTTATTAAATTCAAAATAGCTTCTTTGGTCAAATTGATTTAATCTGGCCGCCTATTGGAGAGTAAGGAGAATCCGTTTTTAATCCTGAGTTGGCCCTTGCCTAAAAATATCCATGTGCTCTAAAAGTAAATATTTTCAAATTTGGTTGTCTACCTATTACTGATTGGAATAGTCTCAAATAGAGAAATTAAAAATAATAACATTTTTAAACCAGCAACCCAATAGCAGGCCAATTTGTGATTAAAAAGAAAAAAAAAAAAAAAAGCCCAAAGTAATAGTTGAGCGTTTATTAGAAAGCTTTACTTTCTTTAGAAGTGTTTTTACTCGATGTTCAGTTAATAAACTCAGTGATAATGTTTTTGGAGCTGCTATAAAACTTTTAATATTAGGAAAAAATAGAAAATTAAAATAGAAATTAATATTAGCCATATTTTGAATTTTAAGTTAAATTTGGGTATGAAGGGGAAAGAGCATTTTCCCCACACCCTTCTTTGTTCTTGCTGAGATTCCACTGTAATAAAACACAGGCAAACTGGAGAAAAAAAGAAGTTTAATAAAATGTATACCCCCTGTATCTATGGAAGATACCCACAAAACTAAGTAACTCCCTGAAAGCGCCCAAGCCACCACCTTAAATATATTCTGCAGCTAATGACAAAGGATGTTGGTGGGAGGGGGAGGACAGTTATAGGAGGATATCAGGAAAAGCACAGAAAGATTCTTATACAGATTGAATTTTTTGCCTTTTTCATTGATATATTTCTAGAAACTTAGTCATCTTTCCCTTCCTGGCAAAGAGAGGGAAGCACACTTACAAATGGAGATTTCTCTTCTAAATATTAAATATTGCTTAGAAACAGATAATTTCTACTCTGTTGTCAAAGCTTTTACTGTGTCTACTATTTCTTAAAAATAATCAATCTGAAATAATTCTTATGCTAAAGAAGCATATTCTGGGGTGGTGGATTCTGCCCCCCACCCCCACCCCCAGTGCACTGTGAAATGTTGAGAGATCATTTTCCCTCACTGTCTGAGTATCTCTCATATGGTCAGACACTGTCATCTACTCAGCAGCCATTATTTACTTTGCCTTTGCTAGCAGAACCCTGATTTTTTTTTTTCCAGAAATCACACAAGCATTCCTTTTAGGAAATCTGTTAGCTCTGGATAATAAATGTTGGTTAGCAGAGGGAACCAATTCCAGTAAACCCTACTTAACCATAATTTGTTTAGGCAGGAGAATTTGATACAACATTGGACTTTTAGAACATTTTTTTGGGGGGTAGGCATTAAAAGAGTATAAAATAAAAATTTTGTTTCCCTAAAACTGAGCCGTGAGAATAAAAGTTCTCATTAAAATAAAAATACCTTTCCCTGATCCTGGATATTAAAGTTCATAATACAATGCTTGGACCCGTTGTAGTCATTGTTAACACATTGCTAATATCCTCGAATAATGCAACTCCAAAATACATTTTTATATAAGAAAATAAATATCCCACTGTTAAAATAATTTACAGTAAGATTTTCTGATACCCCAAACTAAGAGCATAGTAACTTTAACTTCAAGATTTTGGATCAATCACTGTGTCTTTATGACCTCATTATTATGTCTGCATGAATCAGATTAAGCAGAATAAATCAAAGTATATTTCCATCTATATAAATTCTGCTATAGCTCCCATGGAGTTCCAGGTAAACTCTAAGCATTGACTTCGGGATTCATTATTCTTCTCTTTTTTGATTCTTCCACCTAGAATTATTAATATGATTTCTAGGGTTACTAAATGAGGAGAAGAGAAAGCTAGACAGTTACTCAGAAACATTTCACTGCCTCAGAATGATGGTGACTTCTATTTTTCAGTCAACTGTCCAGAGAGAGGCACATGTACTGTGTCAACCACAAGATTCTGGAAAGCGTAGGCTATCTTGGATATTCAGCAAACTAAAAAACCTCTATGGACGTGTGCCTGATGTAGATTAGAAATATTAGAAGCCAGGGTTAGGAAACATATTTCTCTTACTTTATAGGAATTAGAGGGAGCTCTTCAAATTCCCTTCAGTTCTATCAATCATTTGAAGGGACATTTTAGGAGATTTTATTTAATTGCAAAGCAAAAGTTTTATAGTGTGAGAGTTTGAATAGGAGAAAGGACAGACTGTAGGGAGCTGCACTTGTATGTAGCCGAATGTTCACCTGATGGGGCTGAGTCAGAGCGTAGACACGGGAGGCTGATGAGTCTGTGATGTGCATCGGCTCATTCACAGGCTAGTTGTGTAACGAGGGGAAAGTTGTTTTAAGTATTTGAGCTTGAATTTTTGCTGTTGTTGTTTAGTCACTAAGTCGTGTCTGACTCTTTTTTGATCCTATGGGCTGTAGCCCACCAGACTACTCTGCCCATGGAATTTCCCAGGCAAGAATACTGGTGTGGATTGCCATTTCCTTCTCCAAGGGATCTTCCTGACCTGGGAATCGAACCCAGGTCTCCTGCTTTGCCAGATGCATTCTTTACCACTGAGCCACACGGAAGCCCCTGAGATTAGACTGCTCATCTGAAAAATGGGAATGATATGAATAGCAGTTCCATAGTTTTGGAGAAAATAGTCTCAGTTTTAGAAAAATGCATAATATATAATGAACTGTATTTTCCTGATGTTGTAAGCATGGGACTTAAATAAGTCCAACAATAACCTAAACACAATTTTGAGAATCCAATATGGCAAAGCCATCTGTGTTTTCCAACAGAACTGTGCAATTCTTCAGTTCTCTGTGGACATTGACTGGGTGTCTTGTGAATTTACCTCAATTCTGATACTATTTATTTTGGGACAGTGTCATATTTCACAGGTTAAGTGCTCATCCTATCCCCCCTTCCCAGAAGAAGTAGGTGGGTGGGCTTGAAAGTTCCAGCCCTCTACCCCCATAGTCTTTCTGGAGACCAGCCCCATCCTAATGCTGCCTAGTAGCCCCATTCATTGCGAGTCACCTCAGTAGTGTGATTTCAGGTGTGACTGAAAGGGCTCCATGATGAATAACAAAGACACTCAGTCACTCAGGAAATTCCAAGGGTATTAGGAGCTTTGCGCCAGGAACCTAGGAAAAAGACCAAATATATTTCTTACCATACCACACCATCCTATATGAAACAAACATTTTCTTCTGTAAGTTTGCTACTCAGGATGCATATATTATACTTGATATGCAGGAGAGCTAGAATTAATAAATGTATTATTTCACAAGTAAAACGGTCTTCCCAGGTGACTCAGTGGTTTAAAAAAAAAAAGAAAAAAGGTCGCCTGTCAGTGCAGGAGACACGGGTTTATCCTTGTGTCTGAAAGCTCTCCTGGAGATGGAAATGGCAACCCAATCTAGTATTCTTGCCTGATAAATGCTATGGGGACAGAAGAACTTACTCAGTCCATGGGGTCACAGAGTCGGACATGACTTAGCAATTGCTCAGGCATGCACAAGTGAAATAATACATTCTTTCTTAAGCAAACTTTCTCCAAACTGCTCTCCATGTTTGGTATTCTACAATCATGTCATCACTTTGTCAGTGGGAAGAGGGTAGCAAAAGGCAATTAAGTGTATTTAGGGTTATACTAGGCGATTACAGCAAATGGAGCACCATGGCAATAAAGCATAGATTTTTCTCAATAAATAAAGTCTTGGGTTATAAATTCTTCTGCATTGTATTTCCTACTCTCTAAAGTACGTTTGTAAGAAATTATGCTGGAAAAACTGTGTTATTGATATTCTAAGTGCACATTGGCATAATAGCACCTGTATTCTTTAACCATAATTGTGTCAAAGTTTGCTAAACTTTTTAATTTTAAATATATAGAGAGAAAGAATAGCTTGAGCATAAAAGACTCTTAATCCCTTTATACCACCAAAGGTTAAGTCTTGCTTTGGGTAATTCCACATTCTTTGTGGATATGGGTGTGCACTTTTGTGTGTATGTGTGTGTGAGTGTGTGTGTGTGCTTGGTGTTGGTGGCGTGATTAAGTGGAACAAGAGAGGAAGTAGTGTTTGCGTCCCTGTTGGTCCACTCTCCATTTATTTACCAAATTCCTACTGAACATTTATTATGTACTGAAAACTTGGGCTAGGCAAAGAGGGCAAACGTATCCTGGGTCATCAAAAGGACAAAGGCTGGACTTCCCCAGCGGTGTAATGGATGGGAGTCTGGCTGCAAGTGCAGGGGACACAGGTGCGATCCCTTCTCGGAAGGATCCATATACCGTGGAGCAGCCGGCCCGTGGGCCACAGCTGCTAAAGCCCATGTGCCTAGTGAGCGTGCTCCGCACCAAGAGAAGGCGCTGCAACCAAGAGCAGCTCCCGCCCACAGCAGCTAGAGAGAGCCTGGGCAAAGCAGCAAAGACCCAACGCAGCCAAAAATCCAGAAAGTAGTGTCCAGGTTAGCACAAGAAAGATACGGTCACCCTGCTTTATAAAGTATAAAAGTTAGCAGCAAAGATTAAACGAACGCAGTGAACTACGATCCGTGTCATGACAGGCCACCATGTTATACAAATATTTATCTGACGATGCAGCTTAGTTTAAATGAGTCAGATGGGCTTACGTGAAGAACAGAAATTTAACAGAATGGGTAGGAGGCAAAAGAAGGCGTCAAAAAAAAAAAAAAAAAACCATTCCCAGAGTTCAACACATTCATTCTATTCTGAGATTCATTTTCTGCATTTTGTTATACAGGTGTGTACCAGGGTTCTGAGGGCATGCAGTAGAGGGATTTTCAACCAAACCAAGTAATTAACATCTACAAGGATCTCCATTCATTATGCAAAAAGATTATTTTTTCTAGATCCTTCTATGCACTATAGTCTGGAAAAGAAAGCATGAGACTGGAGTCTGACAGATACATGTGTGAGTGTGGGGGTGCTAGTTATGTGACTTGGGGGAGTTTTTGTTTGCAGGGGGAAGGGGAGATTTTTCAGCAAGCAAATTTTCTTGGTTCAAACAGATACTGATTAAAACTTAACCTCTGCCGGTGCTTTGGTGAACCAGAAGAGAAAGATGGCAAAGCAGATGACTAGGAGGAACATATGAGGAGAAAAGGGTATTTTAAAAATGTGGATGGATTCATGAAATATGACACTCAGCTGTTCATATGTACTGTACACTGAATTAGAGAATGGAAGATTCATGAGGGCTGTAACAATAGCAGTGATCACCAACATGTGAGTGTCGCCCTAGAACAGCACACAGTAACTATGTACACCTACTCTCTGTGTGGGTCTTTATGTCAGCCACCTTAGTTCCAATTCCTTAAGCTCTTACAAGGCAGAAGCCAATGAATGGTTTTATGTGAATTCCTAATCTATCATCAGTTATTGTTGCGGCCTTAGGCATGACATTTAAGTGTTTTGGCCTTGTACTCCTTGTCTGAAAATGGGACTGCAGTTCTCCAGACTTACTAGAGCTTCTGTAAAATAAAAAGGGTTCATCCTACACCAAGACGCAACTCACTAGAGGCCAAAGTTGGTTTTGGGTGATACAAAAGAAGGATCAGCAGAGGAAGGCAAAAAATCTTTCTTCTCTGTCTTTTCATAATCCTTAACATTACAAAGATTGTCTCAGCCAAGAACCTGGAGGAGCGGAGGGAAGATAATCTTTCCTTCTTTACAGAGGGTAAGAGGAAGGGAGAAAGGGAAAGAGAGAGAAAGATAAAAAATAACCTAAACTTAACCCAAGTTATTTCACATAGTGAAAAGCCTAAAAGCAGTTTCATCCACTTGGGGGTAAATGTGAATAGATTTGAGAAGATGGAGAAGAAACGAAAATGTCAGAAGTAGATGACTGAGAGAGTTGCCAGAATAAGAGTATCATGGAGGTGGGAGGTTTGGAAGAAAAGCAGATTTTCTTGATAAATGTATGATCTTAGACATTTCTATGGTCATTCTACGCTAAATCAATACTTTGATGCAAACTTAAATTTTCTTTTCATTTTGTTTTTAACAAAATGGAGTATTACTCAGCCAGCAAACTTAAGTTTTAAAAGCAAGGCTAGACACTATTTTTTCACAAGAACGATATATATTTGAACTCCGTTTTAAAATATATTTATGATATAAAATATTTATGTTTTCCTTAAAACAGAAAAAAAAATCAAGGTCCATTTCCTTTGTAGAATAAAAGTATGACATTTACCTTATTTATCATTCTTCCCTGTAACTTTTTTTAAATCTAATGCAGCCAGGAATCGATAGTACAGAAATATTGAACGTTGGTAACAATGCCTGAAGGCTCAGCAATGTTGACAAGCACATTCCTAACCACCAATGAATAAACCGACCATGACTTAATTAAATTTGTGTATTAAGAATGAGTGGTGCTCTTTGCTCCTGAGAAGGCACTTTCGTTTATTCAGTAAGCAATATTGAGAGACTGCTGTGCATTGGAGCTCAAAAATAAAGCAGGTAAATCCTTATGCATACAAAGTTTGCAGCCTCGAGACAGATAAACAGAAATTTGCAGCCCCTTGTACTGAGCACTGCAGTCCTATGACGACAAGTTTGCACTTCACTGCAACCTTACAGCTTGTGTGCTTGTGTGTGTGTGCAGGAATGCTCTGTCGTGTCTGACTCTTTGTGAGTCCATGAACTGTAGCCTGCCAGGCTCCTCTAAGAAATTCTCCAAGCAAGAAAACTGGAGTGGTTGTCATTTCCTCCTCCAGAGGAAACTCCCTGATCTAGGAATCAAACCTGTATCTCTTGGGCTTCTCACATTCACAGGCAGATTCTTTACCACTGAGTCACCTGGGAAACCAAATTACAAATCAGATTAAGACAAAAAGTATAGATGACCCTTAAATAATGTGGTTCTGAATTTTGCAGGTCCACTTATATAAGGATTTTTTAAAGTAAATAATTACTAGAAAACTATATGACCCAGGTTTGGTTGAACCTGAAGATGAGAAACCTCAGATTCAGAGGACTGATTATAACTTTATAGGAGGTTTTATCACTGAGTAGAAGGTTGGTGCTCCTAACCCTCCCCACTCCCTGCGTTGTTTGAAGATCAACTATAATTTGTCTAGTTGCCATAAGTTTTTAAAAGCAATGTACAAATCTTAATCTTTTACTCCAAAGTTACTTTTTTCTCAATAACTTCTGACTTTTTAAAATACTATCTTTTTATAGAATATGAAAAACACATATTTTTAAGAATTTCTCATTTGCACACTCAAATTCCATGATCCATTCCTTCAGCTATGGTGGACATACTGATACACGTGTGTCAGCTACCAAACCACAAACTCAACCAACTGTACTAGCGTGTCTGTCTCCAGAGGGCTGCATCAGCAGCACATTCAGGGCCATATCCAGTCTCCTCTGTCAACCCACAGACTTTGATCTGACCATCACCAGTCTGGACTTTTCTTCTCTTGCTATCATTTCCATTTTGTATGTTGTTGCTCTTACAGTCATATAAATTGGAGTACCTCCTTCTTAGGAACCTGTTCTGTTAACCAAAGAAGATTTTATTAAATCTTCCCTCTTGGGGTCATAAAACTTTCCATTACATTTTTCCCCAAAGCAACTGATGCCAGCTAGTCTTAGACTTCCATAATCAGTGGAACCAAGGGGGAAGCAATGTATAAAAACTCTTGGAAGTAAGGATCAGCTAGAAAGTGACACCTAGTCACCCACCTTAGACAGCCTTAGAGTCTTGCATAATTTTATGTCTCATCCCAGGGATTTCGTTGTGTTATTTATGTCTTAGTAGGAAAACTGGGTGTCCCCTATATTGCAAATACAATTATAAACATGGAGACATCTCAGCCTCAAAATAGTACACCTGAGCCAGTTCTTGACCTGAATGAGCTCACCCAATGAGCGTTGGAAACTCACATATATTGCTGCTGAAAGCTTTCCCAAAATGGCACGATGAGAATTCTATACATAGAAAGCAGCTTTGCAACAGCTTCTTGCTGGTGGTAGTGTAGCTTTCTACCACTCTCCCCTTGCCAGGCATCAGTTCCTGTTTCACCTGAGTATAAATCATTGTGCTTCTTCCTCGCCTTTGCCTACTCTCATTTCTTAACTCTATTCACATTATGCGTATTTTAGTCTGCAGTTTGTCAACTAAGTGCTTAGCAACTATAAAGTTATGTTGGAAGAGAATCTGAATTAAAAAAGCAACTTTCAGTAATGTGGTAGCTCCTGTCCTTAGAAAACTAATTTTAGTGGAAAGAGATGTTCAGCCAAGACTGACATGATAAACAGGAGTAATGTGCCTTTTAGTATATCTAATGGCAATAAAAATGCAAGTTAGCCTTATAGTCCTCGTTTCATTTATTTTTTTTCTGAAGTAGCATCCCATTTGTTTACTGTTTGATTCTCTGCTTAAACCAATTATTTTAAGAATTATATCTTCTCAATCATTGCAAACAATTTTTAAAAGCTGATTTATTTTAATTGAAAGATAATTGCTTTACAATATCGGGTTGGTTTCTGCCATACATCACCATGAATCAGCCGTAGGTATACATATGTCCTCTCCCTCTGGAAACTTCTTGCAACCTCTCTGCCCATCCACCCATTCTGGGTTGTTACCAAGCCCCAGTTTGAGTTCCTTGAATCACAGAGCAAATCCTCGCTGACTATCTGTTTCACATAAGGTACTGTACATGTTTCCCTGTTACTCGCTATTCAGCCCACCCTCTCCCCTTCCTGCACCCTGCCTCCATAAGTCTGTTGCTGTGTCTGCCTCTCCATTGCTACCCTGCAAATAGGTTCTTTTTTTATAACAATTTTTTTGCAGTACAGTTATTTTTTTAATATGTAAGAAGAATAAAGGATAGGTTGTACTACAATGGCATCAGAGCATTCCATATTTTTCTGTATGTAACATTTTTCAGTCATTCAAGTGGATAGTACGGCTAAGTGGGTTATGCAGGGAAGGAACTATGACAACTATACATACCTAAGGAGATATTGGGAAGCTATAATATATAATATGCCACAGGGTAAAACATGGACATAGAGGAAAACAGGATATACATTTATTTCAGTTGGACCCCAGATCACTTTTCTAAAAATTTCATTATTGCTGCTGGAACAGCCATGTCATTGGTGTCTTTTTAAAATTTTTTCTCTCTTTGTGTTTTATTTTATTTTTTGGCTGTTCCATGGTTACAGGATCTCAGTTCCCCAGCCAGTGATTGAATCCAGGCCACAGCAGTTAAAGCTCAGAATCCTTACCTCTAGGCCACCAGGGAACGCCCATAATGTGCCTTTTTTTCTGGCCAGAGTTGATTTATTTTGTAGGAAGACATATTTGTTCAAATTGGCTGATAAGAAGAATACTCTGGCCACCAACACCACTGAAACAACCTAAATTGCTGTTTCAGTGGTTGAGGACCAACCCCAAGCTGAAATTTGTGAGATTCTTTGTCAAGATTTCTCACTCGGACCCAAGAGATTTGGGACAATAATTCCTTGGGTATCTGAATCCTAAGATGTGCAATAAGGGAGCCAACAACAGTGATATTTTCTGCTTTATAAACTGGAATGGAGGAAGATGTTCCCCAGATACAAGGGGCTATAGAAAGTGATATATGGAAAGACATAGGGAAAGGTGGAGAAAGTCCTGATGTTTGAATTCTTGGAGTTATAGATCTCTAAAGCCAATACACACTCTTGCCATTGACTTCTGAATCCAAGAATCCCCTTTATGCATTACCCCTTTTGAATAATGCAATATGAATTAATAGTTCTTTATTTAACCAAACAAATGTTATCTATACTATATGGTACTAAGGAGTCAGCTAACTGCAAGTGCAGCAAGGTAGTCTGGCTAAAACACTCACACACGTGCTGTTCAGATCATGATCTAATACTTGGAAAAGTAGCCATCCTTGTGAGAGTCTCTTGCATCAGAGGACTTAACCCCATTACGTGGCCTGCTGATTGTTGCCCCTGAATCCTCAGGCACTTCTCTAGACCATGATTGTTGTTTAGTCACTAAGTCATGCCCAACTCTTTGGGACCCCATGGACTGTGGCCTGCCAGGCCCCTCTCTCCATGGGGTTTCCCAGACAAGATTACTGGAGTGGGTTGCCTTTTCCTGCTCTGGAGGATCTTCCCAGATTAGGGATCAAACACTCATTTCCTGTGTCTCCTGCACTGGCAGGCAGATCATTTACCACTGGGCCACCTTGGAAGCCCATTGGTGGCCTCATGATTAAGCCCCATGATTAAACTCTCCAAACTGCAAGACATCCCCTATGGAAGAAGCAGCAAATGGTACTCAGACTATATCAGATGCCACTTCATTCAAAAAACAACAACAGCATAGAAGCCAATGAGCCAGGGCAGACTGAATAACACTTGGTTGAAATAATGGAATTTTTGCAAGTTCCCTGCGGCTGAACTTTGTGTTATCTTATTCAGTTATGTCTCTCTCAGCAGCTTTCCCTCTGATCCTCTCTCTTTCCAACCCAGGCATAGGTGTCAAAACACATAGACTTCTTTCCTACCCTATATATCTGTGGTCAGGAAAATGAAATAAAATAAAATGAATACAAATCTGGAATTTTCTGAAGCTGAGTACAAAAACTTTCAAGATCTGTGGACTTTAGATATGAGCTTAAGGTAGACAGGAGTATATACAAGCCCTCACTTCTGTGTACATTAGAGATGGAATGGGCTTATGGTAGTTGGCTCACAAAACTCTTGAATGTGGGCTGTTTAATAGCAATATTTGGTATAAGTTATCTTAATGTATGTGAGTATATTTGTATATGTGTGATTATGAAGTTGTGTATTTATTTAAAACACCTATTAACTTCAGATAGAAAGCATTCTTGACAATTTCTAGTTTTATTTTTCATATCACTTTGAATTAATGACATTCATCCTTGGGCAATAACGAACACCTTTGCACCCTGTTAGTAATCATCCTAGGGGAAAAAAGCCTTTGTTTATTAGTTTTCTGCTTCTCTTTAGGCAATTCTTTTATAAGATTCTCATCAGACTGTTTCACTTTCAGGATTCTTAAGCCATGGTTAAGGAAGCTGAATAGTAAAGGTCATGGCATGTCTGATATTTATGATAGAACTTGTGATCTAGTCATGAACTTCTGCCTAATTGTGAACTACTTTATCTGAAGTCCAGATGAGATATTTGTTCCCTTATCCAGGGGATCTTCCCAACCCAGAGATTGAAGCTGGGTCTCCCTCATTGCAGGCAGATTCTTTACCATCTGAGTCACCAGGGAAGCCCAGAACTTGGGTGCTGAGGCAACAAAGAGTAATGCCTAAGATTGCAGGATGCTTCTGGCACTGGTGGAGTTGTTTTCTGGTGTGTTTAAATAATGAGTCCAGTGTGGGGGCCAAAACAAGCTGTCTCTCGTGGGCATGTTTGCATTCATCAGAGGCAAGGGCAGGAAGAGGCTAGAAGGGGTTGATTGGGAAGAATAGAATGCATTTAAAATGCAGTGCCTCCTGGACAGAGTGTAATTGACTCCCACTGGCAGATAAGGGCCCTGTGCCAGGTGCTGGCATTGGCAGGGAGTGGGTTCTCAATTAGGCACATCTAATCACTTCTTACCACCAGCACTGAGCGTGCACTGGTCTTTGGCTGAGATTATTGCAATAACCTCCTAACAAGTCCCCCTGCTACGCCTTGGGCCCCTTTCCAATCTACTTGCCATATGTCAGCCCAAGAGATCCCTTTCAGTTTGTTAAGTTACATTACATCACTCTTCTGCTCAGTGAACTCAAGAGTCCCCACTCCCTCAGCGAAAGTCAATGTCCTCATGGCCTGTAAGGTGCTACGTGCTCTGCCCTGCCCACTCCTTGTTTTGGCCTTAAATCCTGCTTCCCCTTCTTGAACCCTGTCCCTCCAGTCACAGGAGGCTCCTCACTGTGCCTCCAACAGAAAAGGGACGTGTCTTCTTCAGGGCCTTTGCACTTGCTGCCCCCCTCTCTGTGGCATGCATTTCTCAGATAAGTGCATGCATGCTCTGTGCTTCCTCAGACTCAGATGAAGTGTAAGCGTCTCAAACCTTCTGTGCTTCACTCTAACACGACAGGCCTCATGAGTATTCAAAAATCCATTTCTCCAACTAAAATTCTCTGTATAGAAATGGCAACAAATACATATGTGTGTATGTATTTTGTTTAATCTTCTATCTCTTGAAAGATAGAGAGTTTATCTGTTTTATTCATTGTCTACTGCAGTACTTGAACATGTGATATACATTATGTTCTCAACGAATTTATGTGCTCGGTTGTATCCAACTCTTTGCAACTCCGTGAACTGTACCCCACCAGGATCCTCTGTCTATGGGATTTCCAAGCAAGAATACTGGAGTTGGTTGCCATTTCCCTCTCCAGGGGATCTTCTCAACCCAAGGATCAAACTCATGTCTCTTATGTCTTGCGGACTGCAGATATATTGAGCCATTCTCAATACATATTACAAATTTGTTGAAGGAATGACTCCTTTAGTTATCTGAGATGCTAGCAATTGAAATAATTTATATATATCCTAAGATGTAATCAAATATATCAACATATACATATGCATGCCTATGGGCTTCTCTTGTGTCTCAGATGGTAAAGAATCTACTTGCCATGCAGGATACCTGAGTTTGATGCCAGGGCCAGGAAGGTCACCTGGGGAAGGGAATGGCTACCCAGTCCAGTGTTCTTCCCTGGAGAATCCCATGGATAGAGGAGCCTGGTGGGCTACAGTCCATGGGGTCACAAAGAGTCAAACGGGACTGAGCAACTGACACGTTCACTTTCTTATACAATTTCACAGATGTTCATGTGTGTATGCAACTTCTGCCTAATCAGCTAGAAAAGAAAAAGTGATGACAACAAAGACGAGAAGAATAAGGAGGGTGTAAGAAAAAAATAAAATGTCAACATAACGAGGTAACAAAAGATGAGAAAAAAAAAACAGAATGAATAAGGGAAAGACACTGGTTTAAAAGCTAGTCATCAGGCATCTTTAAAAAGGAGGTTTTTATTTTTTAGGAGGATGGGGGAATACATTAAAGAATTTAAATGTTGAATGGACCTGGGGAAGAGAGCCAGGGCTTCTTGGAGAGTTGGTGATTCACAGTCTGGGGCAGGAAATGTACCTTGAATATCTTGTCATGCTAGAAATTAAGCATGCTATCAAAAAGTCCTTGAACATGATACCATTGACCAAGGAGGAGACAATTTGAACATTAGCGTGAATGATGACTATGCGGCAAAGTTTATTAAGTATGATGATATACATAGATTCATATTAAAAAGAAACTGAGCAAAGAAACTGGAAACTGATCATCTTTGGGAAATACTAGGAAACAAGCTTATAATTTTGGAACTGGTACATGAAGAATCAGACATTTACACTGACTTTGATACCAACTATAAAATTAGTAAGCCAGATATTAGATGCAGGGAATTTTCTCTTCACAGAAATGTTCATCTGATAAAGAAAGAAAGTCCTATAACATTAGGAGTCATCATTTTGAAACTTTTATTTGAGCTAATGAATATAAGTACTTATCATCAGCAAAAAAGAGATAATTAGACATTACACATTTCCTGATGGAAGAACATACTGCCTCTCAATGTAGCCATCTTGCCAGAAGAAACAAAACTGAATCTCATCAAGCCTCTTTAAACAGCCACCAGTTTACAGAGAAACATATTAGTTAATCTGCACCCTGGGAAGGTGATCAACAAAAAGCATATCAGGAGAAATTTATAGGAGAAACAACTCAGTATTTTCAACAAGTAAATCAAAAGGATAAATAAATTGAGCAAAACATAGGAAAGAGACTAAAGGAAACATTGAGCAATTACATTGTCTGGATTTTATGAGGATCCTGACACAAATAAAAACTTGTAAACCTAAGGAGACAATAGAAATTTGAACAGAGTGGGTATTTGAAGTTATTAGGATTTATTGTTAATTTACCTTAGGTGTGATAAGGATACATGGATATCATTATCTCTTGAAATATTTATGGTTGAACTCATATGATATCTGATATTTTCTCACAATTCATGTTCTCTCTTTTTTCTTCAAAATGCTTATCTAATAATTAACCCTTGTGGTAAACTTGTGTTCACCAAAAGCAGAGGCAGAAATGAGGATTGTGTGCAAGTGGTTTACTAAGAAAACACTCTCAGGGGAGACTCACAAGCTTGTGAAGCAGAAAGCGGGAGAGGAAAACCCAGTAAGAGTGAAGCAGCAATATATAAATAAAAATATACTGTTAAATTGTAGGTATAGACTTCCTTTTTCCACTGGGTTGTATGTGGAGGGAGGTGGGAGGGGGGTTCGGGAGGTGGGAGGGAGGTTCAGGATTGGGAACACATGTACACCTGTGGCAGAATCATGTTGATGTATGGCAAAACCAATACAATATTGTAGAGTAATTAGCCTCCAATTAAAATAAATAAATTTTTTAAAAATCTAATAATTCTTTTATAATCCTAGCAGCCTTTCCATAAAAGGTTTTTGGTAATATTTCTAATGCTACATAAACATATATCTTCAATTAGAATTTGTATTTATATCTTTGTTTCAAGATATAACCCTCCTTTCTCACTTACTCATGAAGCATTAGTGTAAAATAAGTCTTTACTATTTTCCACTGTAATTACTGAAGAGGTTCCTTAACGTGTATCCCTAAAGATGCACAGCCCACAACTAATCTTCCATTTTCATTGTTATTTTCATACTTTAATGAATTTTATAAAAATATAAAGAAAATTACAGATTCTTTAAGCGTGCCTGGATGATCCTCTAGAATCAAGGATCAACCTCATTTTCTGTCTTTATCTTCCAGCATTTCCCCATCCAAACCATTTATTTTCCCCAATCAAATAAGCCTAAATATTGTCTCTTGAATACGCTTTGTCTTTTTCCACTTTTTTTCCTCTACTTCCATGAAAATTAAATAAAAGTACGTGAAGATATTTTATCAACTTTTAGTTTGGAAAATTAAAAGCTCCATTTTCCAAATTAAAATTTTTATGTCTTTGAGATGCCTATCAATAGGCTGAGTCTCTTCGTTTTACTGTCTGAGATTTTTGTTGTTGTTGTTGTGGAATCTTTTATTAAGCTGTTGACCATAGTGTAGTAAAATTGTGAAATTAGGTGAGCTCCCATGATATATAAAATATTCAATCTCATGTGAACTTTCTCAAATCTCAGCAATTACTAGTTTCTATTGGATTTCGTCTACAAGGCCAATTTTTGTCAGTTTCCTTAATTACCAATATATACCCAATACTTCCATCTTTAGACATGCTTCAGTTGAGTCGCTCAGTCATGTCTGACTCTCTGCGACCCCATGAATTGCAGCATGCCAGGCCTCCCTGTCCAAAATCACCTCCTGGAGGTCACTCAGACTCACATCCATCGAGTCAGTGATGCCATCCAGCCATCTCATCCTCTGTCATCCCCTTCTTCTTCTGCCCCCAATCACTCCCAGCATCAAAGTCTTTTCCAATGAGTCAACTCTTTGCATGAGGTGGCCAAAGTACTGGAGTTTCAGCTTTAGCATCATTCCCTCCAAAGAAATCCCAGGGCTGATCTCCTTCAGAATGGACTGGTTGGACCTCCTTGCAGTCCAAGGGACTCTCCAGAGTCTTCTCCAACACCACAGTTCAAATGCATCAATTCTTTGGTGCTCAGCCTTCTTCACAGTCCAAATCTCACATCCATACATGACCACAGGAAAAACCATAGCCTTGACTAGATGGACCTTAGTCAGCAAAGTAATGTCTCTGTTTTGAATATACTTTCTAGGTTGGTCATAACTTTTCTTCCAAGGAGTAAGCGTCTTTTAATTTTATGGCTGCAGTCGCCATCTGTAGTGATTTTGGAGCCCCCCAAAATAAAGTCTGACACTGTTTCCACTGTTTCCCCATCTATTTCCCATGAAGTGATGGGACCGGATGCCATGATCTTTGATTTCTGAATGTTGAGCTTTAAGCCAACTTTTTCACTCTCCTCTTTCACTTTCCTCAAGAGGCTTTTTAGCTCCTCTTCACTCTCTGCCGTAAGGGTGGTGTCATCTGCATATCTGAGTTTATTGATATTTCTCCCGGTAATCTTCATTCCAGCTTGTGCTTCTTCCAGCCCAGCGTTTCTCATGATGTACTCTGCATATCAGTTAAATAAGCAGGGTGACAATATACAGCCTTGACATACTCCTTTTCCTATTTGAAACAAGTCTGTTGTTCCATGTCCAGTTCTATCTGTTGCTTCCTTGCCTGCATACGGATTTCTCAGGAGGCAGGTCAGGTGGTCTGGTATTCCCATCTCTTTCAGAATTTCCCACAGTTTATTGTGATCCACACAGTCAAAGGCTTTGGCATAGTCAATAAAGCAGAAATAGATGTTTTTTGGAACTTTCTTGTTTTTCCATGATCCAGCGGATATTGGCAATTTGATCTCTGGTTCCTCTGCCTTTTCTAAAACCAGCTTAAACATCTGGAAGTTCATGGTTCATGTATTGCTGGAGCCTGGCTTGGAGAATTTTGAGCATTACTTTAC
This sequence comes from Ovis aries, assembly GCF_016772045.2. Classification (NCBI taxonomy): domain Eukaryota; kingdom Metazoa; phylum Chordata; class Mammalia; order Artiodactyla; family Bovidae; genus Ovis; species Ovis aries. The sequence continues at coordinate 96,124,679 of NC_056060.1, forward strand.
TAGCATGTGAGATGAGTGCAATTGTGCGGTAGTTTGAGCATCCTTTGGCATTGCCTTTCTTTGGGATTGGAATGAAAACTGACCTTTTCCAGTCCTGTGACCACTGCTGAGTTTTTCAAATTTGTTGGCATATTGAGTGCAGCACTTTCACAGCATCATCTTTCAGGATTTGAAATAGCTCACCTGGAATTCCATCACCTCCACTAGCTGTGTTCATAGTGATGCTTTCTAAGGCCCACTTGACTTCACATTCCAGGATGTCTGACTCTAGGTGAGTGATCACACCATTGTGATTATCTGAGTCCTGAAGATCTTTTTTGTACAGTTCTTCTGTGTATTCTTGCCATCTCTTCTTAATATCTTCTGCTTCTGTTAGGTTCTTATCACTAACCAAAAGATACATCTCAATTCATGGATTGGGGTCCTTTAATTTCCCTCAAAAATGGGTCTCTGATAATTAACCATTTGTACATATCCTGTGTTAGGAGAAGCAGGACCTGAGATGAGGATTGTGTGCAAGTGAATTCCCTAGGAAATGCTCTTAGGAGACACCCGTAAGGCTGCAGAATCAGGAGAGTGAAGAATAAGACAAGTGAGATAAAATTCCAGTCTCAGTCAGATTCTGCAGAGATGCACAGATAGATTATTTTTACATTGGAAATCTGGAAAAAACGCCAGGTATCTGGAAATGAGAAATCTGTAGTAATGCAAGAACGGAAGCAGTCAACTTCATGGTCGTGGAGGTTCAGAGTGGTGAAGAGTATGACCTCAGGAATCAGAGAACTGAGATTTAAATTATAAATCCTGGCTCTTCTACTTACTGTGTGTCAGCATTCACATCTGAAAAATGGGGATAATAATAGCACTCACCTCAGAGAGTCATCACGGGGATTAAATGAAGCAATACTATTATCAATAATTTAGAGCAATGCTTGGATCAAATGCTTGATTGCTAATATGTGCTTTAACTGATAGAGTCCCTGAAACATAGGATCTGTTTTTAAGGACCCATAAAGTTAATAATAAATATAAGTAATACAAAACTATATATTAGGTCAGGCATGGAGTTGTTAGGGAAGTGTTCAACCAAAGAGATGGGGACCATCTTAGGTGGTTTTCCCAAGCAGCAAAATCTGAGATGCTGATATGAATGTATTGAGGAATACTCTTAGGAAAAACACCTCTGAAGACCAAGAGAAACAGAAATGGAATCTTAAGTATTAATGGGGAAGCAGCGTGGGATCTCCACTTTCAGAATGAAAATAGATGAAAATGAAACACAGACCTAAAGCACTGCTCGAGTACAGGCAGCTGGATCCCATGACCAACTATATCAACTGAGTTTAAAGTCAAGAACAAGATACATAGTGAAGTAAGCCAGAAAGAAAAACACCAATACAGTATATTAACACTTATATATGGAATTTAGAAAGATGGCGATGATGACCCTGTATGCAAGACAGCAAAAGAGACACAAATGTGTAGATCGGACTTTTGGACTCTGAGGGAGAGGGAGAGGATGGGATGATTGGGGAGAATGGCATTGAAACATGTATACTATCATGTAAGAAACGAATCACCAATTTATGTCCGATGCAGGATACAGGATGCTTGGGACTGGTGCACGGGGATGACCCAGAGAGATGTTATGGGGAGGGAGGTGGGAAGGGGGTTCATGTTTGGGAACGCATGTACACCCGTGGTGGATTCATGTCAATGTATGGCAAAACCAATACAGTATTGTAAAGTAAAATAAAGTAACAAAAAAAAAATTCTGATTGCTGTACATGAGTATTAGGTAAGAGTACAGAGAGCAAGAAGGTTAACTTGATGACCTAGACTGAGTTATCTCATCTAATTCTCACAGCAACCCTATAAAATATGGTTCATCATCATTTTAGGGGTGACAAACTTTGGAGGTGATGTTTGAGTAGTATGTCCAAGTCAACACAATTATTAAGTGGAGCAGTTGTGACTAAATTCTAGATTTTTTCCAACTCCAGGGCTTAAGTTCTCAACTTGAACGCTGAAGTTTTAGTCTTAGGGCTATGAAGGAATTCTCATCAGGTACTTGACCATTAAGTTCCATAAGAACATAGCATTTTGATGGAATAGATCTAATATGAAGACTCTCCCCTCACCACAGAAAATCACAATATTCTCCAGTTAGCATGCTGTCCCAAGCATTGAACATTTTTGATGGAAATCCAGAAACAAAAGAGAATTATTTTAAAAAGTTTTTATTCAATTTGTGCCTTTTCAACCTCCATCAGTGCTGAGAGATATGAAGCTGAAGTTTCTGTTTGTAAAAGTAGTATTGCATTGTATCTTCAAAGAGACAAAGTTGTTTTCTACTTTGTAAACTGCCCCTAAAAATCACTGTCTATTGATCAAAAGAAGTGAACCAGAATCTTCCAAAGGATCCCTTATCCCTAGATATGATAAAAAAGAAGAGAGCCATATACTATCGACTGAAGATTGAATAATCTATGTTAAAGTAAACAAAAAAGAAAAATCTAAAAGTTACAAAATAATTAAAATATACCAAAAATTTTAAAGATATTAAAATTATTTTACAAATCATTAAAACATATATAAAAGTTAAAAATAAACTTGTGCTAATGGTGGGTTCCAAAAAGAAAAAGCAGCATGCATGGGATTTATCAAGTCCATTGGCCTCAAACATAAAAACAAAGAAACACGGCTATAGAAATATTTTTTGCATCATTGGTTGTTGTTACTGTGTCCGCAAGCATGAGATCATTTCCATTCGACTACTGTATTAATGCCAATTTAGGGACAGAATGGGAGTAATTGGCTCAACATGCCTGTAGTCACTTGTTTATCTAAGAATAAAACACTGAGAGGCATGTTGGCAAATTAAATGAAAATGAATCCTGTTCGTAATCAAACAAAAATTCAATACCTCCAAGGAATAGTTTTGTATTGAACTTTCCCCCAGGCATTAATGAACTGGCTAGAATGACTATCTAAGTTCATCTTATTCTGTTGTTTTTTTAATTTTTAGAAATGCAGGATGTTCCATTTAATGAGAAAAATGCATTTTATTGTAAAGCTGGACTACAAGTCTTGGCATTGCTATTCAAATTAGACACAGGTTTTTTTAGTGGTATCTTTTATTAAGCATATAGATAAGCACAAATCCTTAGTAAATCTTTATTCCAGAATGAAAGCCTGGAATCTGACCCATAAGTAGAAAAACTGTAAAAAAATTATTATTATCAATATAATCTCAATTCAGTTCAGTTCAGACACTCAGTTGTGTTCTCCTCTTTGTGACCCCATGGACTGCAGCACACCCGGCCTCTCTGTCCATCACCAACTCCCTGAGCCTACTCAGACTAATGTCCAACACATCAGTGATGCCATCCGACCACCCATCCTCTGTCATCCCCTTCTCCTTCTGCCCTCAATCTTTCTCACCATTAGGAGCTTTTCCAATGAGTCTGTTCTTCACATTAGGTGGCCAAAGTACTGGAGTTTCAACTTCAGCATCAGTCCTTCCAATGAATATTCAGGACTGATTTCCTTTAAGATTGATTGATTGGATCTCCGTGCAGTGCAAGGGACTCTCAAGAGTCTTCTCCAACACCACGGTTCAAAAGCATCAATATAATATAGTCGAGGCAATAGAATAAAAACTCATGAATGTGGCCTATGACAATATTAATGCTTAAAAATCAATCTAAGTGAAAGGACATTATTTATCACTCTGAATAAATAGTGACAGTTGTGGAAAAGTTGTTATTAAGATATAAAGCTTTGGTAAATAGTTTTTTGGTAAATATTATTCTGGTAGGATATAAGGCTTCAGAATGCTTACTAAATATTTGAATTTGAGGTAAGTAGAAGAACAAATTCAAATCATGGTTTATCTGAATTTTTAATCCAAATGATGAAGGAAGAAATTACTATAAAGACAAACAAACAATCCTAAAAAGCATGGCTTATGGACTTGGATATAATACTCATTTAAGTCTTATTATATAATATTGATTCAGGGAGCATGTGAGTTGAACAGTCAGATAAAGCATGAATTAAAAGTCCAGTTAGAAAATTTATTAGACCTTACATGGCTTATTTAACTTTCTGTCAGTTTTTGTACTTAAAAGAGGAAATAAGGAATTTAGCATGTGAAAGAATCTAAAATTATACTTTACATAAAATAACCACTTTAACTCATTTTATAAATAATTTTGAGTCTAAATTTTCCTTTCAAAAACAACTGTTACCTATTACCAACAGTATTGGCAGATTCACAAGGAAGTCTATTGGACATGGTAGCAACGTTGACATGTTTTCATTATGGATAAATAACGTCAGAATTGGGATGATGGTTTTAGGAAGCTATTCTTTGATAAGCTCAGGAGGATTTGAGAAAAAATCTAGAAACAAGATGCCTTCTAGAATGATTTAGCTTATTTTATATGCCACAAAATGTAACAGATATTTCAGTGTCTAATTTTAAACATGAAATGTTATTCAATCTATCTTTTTAAAAGTTATCCATAATCATTTAACAGTATAACTGGGTGAGTGAATAACAGGATGAGTGAATAACATCATAATTGAACCTGAAAAGTGAGCTTGAACAATACCATTAGTTGTAAAATTCCTAGCCGTTTACTGAAACCATCCCAGCTTCTAATTCCTACAAATCTGAACATTATATATTCAAATAATAGCATAAAAATCTACTTAAGAAAAAATAAAGTTGAGAAAGAAGACAGTCTAAATAAATTTGAGTGATACCACATACATGAGATGATACCAATCTTTATTAAGTAGCTACTAGATGAGACATTTTAGTCAACAAAACATAGATTTTTCATATAGAACAGTGCTTCAGCCATGTTTCTATATATGAAACATATGTCATAGTATCATAATATGATCTCTATCCACCCACATTAACAAAAACTAGTGTTGGATTAATGCCTTATATTGTTAAAGACCCACCTCTCTCCAGTTTCATATGGCATGTTTTAAAGATAGAAATTTCACTAGAACATTAGGGACATTATACAAAGCAATTGCAATTCCTCATGAATTCTTTCAGAAAACTGAAGGAAGAGAGATAAATAGAAAAGATTCCTCTAGAAATGAGGAGGAAACAATTTCTAATTCATTCTGTTAGGAAAGCTTTATCTTAGTCCTATCACTAGGAAAAAAATAATATATATATATGTATATATAGACATCAATGGGGAAAAACAAAACTAGCCAACATATCTGATAAATATAGATACAAAGATTCTTAACATAGAAGATAAATCTCTGAAAAACAGCAAAAGGGTTATATACCATAACTAAGTGGTATTTGTCTCAGGAATGAGAGGTCGGCGTAATATTCCCCAAATCAACCCAAGTTCTTCCAGGATGGTGCAGTGGTAAAGAATCTGTCTGCCATGTGAGAGACTTGGATTCAATCCCTGGGTCAGGAAGACCCCCTGGAGAAGGAAATGACAGCCTACTCCAGTATTTCTGCCTAAGAAAATCCATGGACAGAGGAACCTGCCTACAGTCCATGGGACTGCAAAGCGCTGGAATGACTGAGCATCAGTGCTCACGCATGCATACACTACATTAATAAAACAGAGCACCAAAACTGCATGATAATATCGATGACTGCAGAAGTACAATTTTTTAAAAATCTTATATCCATTTTCATTATAACTTTTAACCAAATTAAGAAGAGAAGGGAACTTCCTTAAACTGAAAAAAAAAAAAAAAACAGCATCTACAAAAATCCTATAACTCTTTTTCCTGATTTTAAGGGGGAAGCACTTGGTTTTCCTCTGGATAGAAGTTCCTAACATTGTAGAGGAGGTGGTGATCAAAACCATCCCCAAGAAAAAGAAATGTCAGAAAAAAAGGGGGGGGGGCGCAAAATGGTTGTTTAAGGAAGTCTTACAAATAGTTGAGAAAACAAGAGAAGCAAAAAGCACAGGAGGAAAGGAAAGGTATATCCATCTGAATGCAAAGTTCTGAAGACTAGCAAGGAGACATAAGGAAGCCTTTTTAAGTGAATAATGCAAAGAAATAGAGGAAACCAATAGAGTGGGAAAGACTAGAGATCTCAGCAAGATAACTACAGATACCAAGCGAATATTTCATGCAAAGATGGGCAGAATAAAGGACAGAAATGGTATGGACCTAATAGAAGCAGAAGATAAGGTGGTGTCAAGAAGGTGGTGGCATGAATACACAGATGAACTATACAGAAAAGATCTTCATGACCCAGATAAACACGGTATGATCACTCACCTAGAGCCAGACATCTTGGAGCATAAAGTCAAGTGGGCCTTAGGAAGCATAGCTAGGAACAAAGCTAGTAGAGGTGATGGAATTCCAGCTGAGCTATCTCAAATCCTAAACTGTGGAAAACCCTTTAAAAGATGGGAATACAAGACCACCTGACCTGCCTCCTGTGAAACCTGAATGCAGGTCAAGGCACAACAGTGTGAACTGGACATGAAACAACGGACTGGTTCCAAATTGGGAAAGGAGTACGGCAAGGCTGTATATTGTCTCCCTGCTTATTTAACTTCTATGCAGAGTACATCATGCGAAATGCCAGGCTGGATGAAGCACAAGCTGGAACCAAGATTATCCGGAGAAATATCAATAATCTCAGATGACAGCACCCTTATGGCAGAAAGTGAAGAGAAGCTAAAGGGCCTCTTGATGAATGAAGGTGAAAGAGGCGAGTAAAAAGCTGACTTAAAATGCCACTTTCAAAAAGCTAAGATCATGGCATCCCATCCCATCACTTCATGGCAAACAGGGAAACGATGGAAACAGTGAGAGACCATATTTTCTTGGGCTCCAGAATCACAGTGGATCATGATTGCAGCCATGAAATTAAAAGACACTTGCTCCTTGAAAGTAAAGAAGAAAGAAAGTGAAAGTGAAGTCATTCAGTCATGTCTGACTCTTTGCGACCCCATGAACTGTTGCCCTCCAGGCTCCTCCATCCATAGGATTTTCCAGGCAAGAATACTGGAATGGGTTGTCATTTCCTTCTCCAGGAGAACTTTCTGACTCAGGGATCGAACCCGTGTCTCTCCCACATTGCAGCCAGACTCTACCTTGGAAGTAAAGCAATGGCAAACCTAGACAGTGTATTTAAAATAGAGACATTACTTTGCCGACAAAGGTCCATATAGTCAAAGGTATGGTTTTTCCAGTAATCACGTATGGATGTGAGATCTGGACAATAAAAAATGCTGCATGTCAAAGAACTGATGCCTTTGACCTGTTGTGCTGGAGAAGACTCTTGAGAGTCTCTTGGACAGCAACGAGATCAAATTATTTAAAGTAAATCAACCCTTATTATTCAATGGAAGAACTGATGCTGAAGCTGAAACTCTAATACTTTGGCTACCTGATGCGAAGAACTGACTCACTTGAAAAGACCTTAATGCTAGGAAAGATTGAAGGCAGGAGAAGGGGACGACAGAGGATCAGAGGGTCAGATGCCATCACCTTTTCTTTTCTTTTTTTAAATATAAATTTATTTATTTTAATTGGAGGCTAATTACAATATTGTATTGGTTTTACCATTCATCATCATGAATCCGCCACGTGTGTACACGTGTTCCCCATTCTGAACCCCCCTCCCACCTCCTTCCTCTTTCAGTGGATATGAGTTTGAGCAAACTCCGGGAGATGGTGAAAGGACAGGGAAGCCTGGCGTGCTGCAATCCATGGGGTCACAAAGATTCGGACATGACTGAGTGACTGAAAAACAACAGCTTGTTTTTTCACCACTAAAGTGAAAAACTTTATAAGAAACATTTTTAAAGAAAAGCCTTCCCCTTAAGATCAAGAAAAAATAGGGAAAAAGAAGGAATGCTTGTTCTTGCCACTTTCATCCAACATTGTATTAAAGGTATAAACAGTGTAATAATGGAGAAAAACAGAACAAAGCAAAATCAGCAGAAGAAAAAGATTTTAAAAAATCCTGATATACAGATTGGAAAAGCATAAATAAGACTGTTATTATTTGCAGATTACCTTATCCTGTATGGAGAAATCTGAATAAACCACAAAAAGATCAAGATTATAGAGTTTAATATCAATATATTAATATTTGTTTTCCTTTCATTAATGAATATTTGTAAATTAAATTACAAAATTATAATTGTATGAAAAATACTTAGAAGTAACATTAAGTTAAATAGGCAAGAAATTTTGGCACTTGGCAGTAAAAATTACAAGATGCTCTTTGAGAAAAATCTAAATAAATGGATAGGCATTTCATGTTCATGAATTGGAAAACTAAATGTTATTAAGATGGAAATTTTCCATGAACTTATCTATAGGTTTGATAGCATCATTCTAAAAACCTCAGCTGGCTTTTCTGTTTGGAGAAATTGAAAAGTGGATTCTAAAATTTATAGGGAAACGCAAATGACCTAGAGTAGCCAAAGCTGCTTGACAGAAAATAAAGCCAGTACTTACACGGCAGTTTCAAACCTGTTATAAATCTACCATAATCAAGGCAGTGGGACATTGGCATAAGGATAAGGTTACAGATAAATTGAGCAGAAGTGAGAGTTCAAAATTAAACCATTTACATTTATGGTCATAGAAACAATGCCATAGTTAGATTTATGTTCTAAATTTTTTGAGTAACAAACACCTGAGTGGTTTATAAAAAGAATAGTTACCTAGCAGAAGGACAAAGCAGATTGGATGAAAACTGAGTCATGTATCAAAAGCTGTATTTCAAAGTTACACTGAAGTATGCTAATTGTGGAGCAACAGCAAAGAGAAACACAGCCTAGACACAGCCCAACAGTTATTTGAAAACAGTGAAAATAGATTTTACTCAGTCAATACTAACTGTAAAGGAATATGCTTAATTCCTTTCTGATTTCTTTTGAGGAAATTGGGCATTTTAAAGGCAAATGAGAGAGTAAGGAGGAGGAATATCAGGGACATGAACAGTCAGGGACGTGAAAACTTACAAAAAGCGAGAAGGGTCAGGGTGGTCTGTGGGAAGTTCATGAGTTTGCTAACTGGCACTTATCAAAGATAAGTTCCTGTCTTTACACAGAGACTGACAAACAGGGGCCTTATGTCAAAATTTTGGCTGGAAGTGCCACTAAATTCTTGTGGTGCTCTTGAATACTCTCAGTAGACACTTTAAAAAGAACTAGAACCATTTATGGGTGCTGCCTTAAGCTGTTAGAAGGCACACTCAGTCAGTCAGTCAGTCAGTCAGTTCAGTTCCGTCGCTCAGTCATGTCTGACTCTTTGCGATCCCATGAATTGCAGCATGCCAGGCTTCCCTGTCCACCACCATCTCCCAGACTTCACTCAAACTCACTTCCATCAAGTCGGTGATGCCATCCAGCCATCTCATCCTCTGTGGTCCCCTTCTCCTCCCACCCCCAAACCCTCCCAGCATCAGAGTCATTTCCAGTGAGTCAACCCTTCGCAAGAGGTGGTCAAAGTACTGGAGTTTCAGCTTTAGCATCATTTTCCAAAGAACACTTAGGGCTGATCTCCTTTAGAATGGACTGGTTGGATCTCCTTGCAGTCCAAGGGGCTCTCAAGAGTCTTCTCCAAAACCACAGTTCAAAAGCATCAATTCTTCGACACTCAGCTTTCTTCACAGTCCAACTCTTGCATCCATACATGACTACTGGAAAAACTATAGCCTTGACTAGATGGACCTTTGTTGGCAAAGTAATGTCTCTGCTTTTGAATACGTTATCTAATATGGTCATAACTTTCCTTCCAAGGAGTAAGTGTCTTTTAACTTATGGCTATAGTCACCATCTGCAGTGATTTTTGAGCCCCCCAAAATAAAGTCTGACACTGTTTCCACTGCTTCCCCTCGGTTTCCATGAAGTGATGGGACCAGATGCTATGATCTTAATTGGACTAGATCTGATAGATAGAGTGCATGATGAACTATGGAATGAGGTTCGTGACATTGTACAGGAGACAGAGATCAAGACCATCCCAATGGAAAAGAAATGCAAAAAAGCAAAATGGCTGTCCACGGAGGGCTTCCTTACAAATAGCTGTGAAAAGAAGAGAAGCAAAAAGCAAAGGAGAAAAGGAAAGATATAAGCATCTGAATGCAGAGTTACAAAGAATAGCAAGAAGAGATAAGAAGGCCTTCCTCAGGGATCAATGTAAAGAAATAGAGGAAAACAACAGAATGGGAAAGACTAGAGATCACTTCAAGAAAATTAGAGATACCAAGGGAACATTTCATGCAAAGATGGGCTCAATATAGGACAGAAATGGTATGGACCTAACAGAAGCAGAAGATACTGAGAAGAGGCAGCAAGAATACACAGAAGAACTGTACAAAAAGATCTTCACCACCCAGATAATCACAATGGTGTGATCACTCACCTAGAGCCAGACATCCTGGAATGTGAAGTCAAGGGGGCCTTAGAAAGCATCACTATGAACAAAGCTAGTGGAGGTGATGGAATTCCAGGTGAGCTATTTCAAATCCTGAAAGATGATGCTGTGAAAGTGCTGCACTCAATATGTCAGCAAATTTGGAAAACTCAGCAGTGGCCACAGGACTGGAAAAGGTCAATTTTCATTCCAATCCCAAAGAAAGGCAACACCAAGGATGCTCAAACTACCACACAATTGCACTCATCTCACATGCTAGCAAAGTATTGCTCAAAATTCTCCAAGCCAGGCTTCAGCAGTACGTGAACCGTGAACTTCCAGATGTTCAAGCTAGTTTTAGAAAAGGCAGAATAACCAGAGATCAAATTGCCAACATCCACTGGATCATGGAAAAAGCAAGAAAGTTCAAGAAAAACATGTATTTCTGCTTTATTGAGTATGCCAAAGCCTTTGACTGTGTGGATCACAAGAAACTGTGGAAAGTTCTGAAAGAGATGGGAATTCCAGACCACCTGACCTGCCTCTTGAGAAACCAATATGCAGGTCAGGAAGCAACAGTTAGAACTGGACATGAAACAACAGACTGGTTCCAAATAGGAAAAAGAGTACGTCAAGGCTGTATATTGTCACCCTGCTTATTTAACTTCTATGCAGAGTACATCATGAGAAACGCTGGGCTGGAAGAAGCACAAGCTGGAATCAAGATTTCTGAGAGAAATATCAATAACTTCAGATATGCAGCTGACACCATCCTTATGGCAGAAAGTGAAGAGGAACTAAAGAGCCTCTTGACGAAAGTGAAGGTACAGTAGTGTTTATTAAAGCCTCTAGAGGTGGAGATATAGTCAAGAAGAGGGCTCAATGGAACCTGACTACAGCTTAGTCAAGGAAAGAATCTTTGTTAGCAGAAAACTTAAATAGTGCTCTCTGCACTGGAAACATTGGGGTACTTAATGGAAATGGAATCTCTGAGTTCTACTTAGAAATATTAAATTAAAATATCATGTTTGGGATCCAAAACACATTATATTTAGTCATCTCTGCAGTTAATTCATACATACGTGAAAGTGTGAGGGTGACGATGATTTTAGAAATGGATATATGATAAAATTTCTACAGTTGCTTACCTGAAAAGAAACACGTCTCAAATGAAGATGTAATAATGATAGCAGATATGTAGGAAACATCTAAATATTTTTCAGGCTCATTTTAAGCACTCTACATGTATTAATTTGCTTGATTAAATTGTATCTTTGTAATATTAACGTTAACAATAAAACTGTTTACAAAAGGAAAAAACATTTATTAAAGATCATACAGCAGAGAAGGAATTTGTCCCCAGAAATTATGCTTTCAGAAGCTGTATTGTAAGTTACTATTACAAACTTAACTGTTGAAGTAATGATTAACAATAGCCAGTGCTTTTTAAGAAAATTTTCTTTGTCTGTAGCAATGTGGAGGTCTTGTTGAATTTGACAAGATTTATTTTTGCAGAATACAGGAGTTAAAAGATAGACTGAATCAGCTTAAGCATAGAATGGTCAAAGAAACTAAGAAAACATAGTAAATATAAAAGCAAAAATTGCTAACTTATCAAGCAAACACCTTTCCCTCTACCGAAGAGCAAGAAAATAAATTTTTTTTAAAATAAAAAATCTAACAAAATTGATCAAGGAAAAAGAAAACAAAAAATAATGCATTTCTAATATTTTAAAGAAAGAAAATTGAGTATCATTACAAATTTTAAAGATATTAAAAATTTCAAGAGAATATTCAAGAAAGAATATACATGTTAATGTGATCCTTTAAATGAAGTGGACAAATGAAAAATAACAATATAACGAAAGTGAAAGGAGAAATAAACAACTATCAACAGCACCATCTCTGTTAAAAACAAACAAACAAACAAAAAAAAAAAACATTAAATCCATTAGTTTAAAAATCCCATAGAAATCTCCATGTTCAAAGAATTTCACTAGCAAATTCTTCCAAATATTCCAAAAAGGGAAAACAACGCCTACTGGAAATGAAATCTTCCATTCAATAGAAAAAGAGAACATAATTTTCAATTCCTTTCTTTAAGTTAGGCTAAAATAATCTTTATATCAAAAAGCTGAAGGCTGCTACATAGAGTGAGGTACGTCAGAAAAATAAATATTGTATATTAACACTACAAACAAAGCTAGTGGAGGTGATAGAATTCCAGTTGAGCTATTTAAAATCCCGAAAAATGAAACTGTGAAAGTGCTGCACTCAATATGCCAGCAAATTTGGAAAACTCAGCACTGGTCACAGGACTGGAAAAGGTCAGTTTTCATTCCAGTCCCAAAGAAAAGCAATGCCAAAGAATGTTCAAACAATCACACAGTTGCACTCATCTCACACGCTAGTAAAGTAATGCTCAAAATTCTCCAAACCAGGCTTCAGCAATACGTGAACCATGAACTTTCAGATGTTCAAGCTAGTTTTAGAAAAGGCAGAGGAACCAGAGATCAAATTGCCAACATCTGCTGGATCATTGAAATAGCAAGAGAGTTCCAGAAAAACATCTATTTCTGCTTTATTGAACAAGCCAAAGCCTTTGACTGTGTGGATCACAATAAACTGTGGAAAATTCTGAAAGAGATGTGAAGACCAGACCACTTGACCTGCCTCTTGAGAAACCAATATGCAGGTCAGGAAGCAACAGTTAGAACTGGACGTGGAACAACAGACTGGTTCCAAATAGGAAAAGGAGTAGGTCAAGGCTGTATATTGTCACCCTGCTTATTTAAGTTCTATGTAAAGTACATAATGAGAAACGCTGGGCTGGAAGAAGCACAAGCTGGAATCAAGATTGCCAGGAGAAATATCAATAACCTCAGATATGCAGCTGATACCACCCTTATGGCAGAAAGTGAAGAGGAACTAGAAAGCCTCTTGATGAAAGTGAAAGTAGACAGTGAAAAAGCTGGCTTAAAGCTCAACATTCAGAAAATGAAGATCATTCTACCAAATCATCCCATCCTCGCCCTCTCCGACAGAGTCCAAAAGACTGTTCTATACTTCTGTGCTTCTTTTGCTGTTTCACATACATGTTGATGTATGGCAAAGCCAGTGCAATATTGTGGAGTAATTAGCCTCCAATTGAAATAGATAAATTTATATTAACAAAATACATAAAAATTTTTAAAAAAGAAAAAAAGAAAATGAAGATCATGGCATCTGGTCCCATCACTTCATCCAAAATAGATGGGGAAACAGTGGAAAAAGTGTCACACTTTTCGGGCTCCATAGTCACTGCAGATGGTAACTGCAGCCATGAAATTAAAAGACGCTTACTCCTTGGAAGAAAAGTTATGACCCACCTAGACAGCATATTCAGAAGCAGAGACGTTACTCTGCCAGCAAAGATCCGTCTAGTCAAGGCTATGGTTTTTCCTGTAGTCATGTATGGATGTGACAGTTGGACTGTGAAAAAGGCTGAGCGCCGAAGAATTGATGCTTTTGAACTGTGGTGTTGGAGAAGACTCTTGAGAGTCCCTTGGACTGCAAGGAGATCCAACCAATCCATTCTAAAGGAGATCAGCCCTGGGATTTCTTTGGAAGGAATGATGCTGAAGCTGAATGAAGCTCCAGTACTTTGGCCACGTCATGCGAAGAGTTGACTCATTGGAAAAGACTCTGATGCTGGGAGGGATTGGGGGCAGGAGGAGAAGGGGATGCCAGAGGATGAGATGGCTGGATGGCATCACCGACTCGATGGACATGAGTCTGAGTGAACTCCAGGAGTTGGTGATGGACAGGGAGGCCTGGCGTGCTGCGATTCACGGGATCACAAAGAAGTCGGACAAGACTGAGCAACTGAACTGAACTGAACTGATTAACACAAGTGTAAAATCCAGAAAGACAGTACTGATGTACCTATTTACAAGGCAGGAATAAAGACACAGTCATAGAAAATGGGCTTCTGGAGGCAGCAGGGATAGGAGAGGATGGGAGAACTTGAGAGTAGCGTTGAAATAAATACACTAACATTTATAAAATGGACAGCTGTGGAAAGTTGTATAACACGGGGAGATCAGACAAGTGCTCCTGTAAAAACAATATATGTTTTTAACACATTAATTTAAAATATTTGGAAGATTTCTGAATAAAACTGCATTGGTGAAACCACTTCCTTTGCAGTGGAAATAAAAAATAAAACAAAAGAGGAGTCAGTACATGCATGTTCCTGACAGTGCTCTCTGCATTTCAAATTCTGGGAAGAAAAGAGTTTTACTACTGGGCAATTCTTCAAAGCTTTCCTGTGAAGAATTTTATATCACTAACCAATTCACTTAAATTGTGTATTTCACTTTTGGATTTTTATCTCAGAATAGATGACTGAGGTATGCAAAGATTTGATTTTTGAAAGTCCAATATATATCAAAAATAATATGAGATCATAGACTGCATTTAACAATTGTCTCAGTGCAAAAGTTTTGGGGAAAATTCCAATGTCTTGGCTATTATTTATAAACTAAAAGAGAGTCGTGAAATCAAGGAAACAAAATAAAAATGCGACTCTCTCACCTTTAGCATTTTTGACATATAATTTTAGCCAGAGGATTCTCAACCACACAGTTGATATTAATTTGAGCATATGATAGGATAGCAACTGTCTTTAGCAACTGTCTTTTTAAATCCAAGAAAATAATTTTATACTGTATAGTGGAAAAATGAGAGTGGTCTATTGGTTCAGTTTCATCCCTGGGGCAAATCCACTGATTATTTTATACTGTATTGCCACTATATTGAAAGGAGATTTCTTCATGTTTCTCTCTATTTGGTCAAATGAAAAATGTCTTAGAATTTTTAAGGAATTATAATCAATGAAGAAGGCTTCCCTGGTAGCTCAGTTGGTAAAGAATCCATCTGCAATGCAGAAGACCTCAATTCAATTCCTGGGTGGGGAAGATCCCCTGGAGAAGAGAAAGGCTACCCACTCCAATATTCTTGGGCTTCCCTTGTGGCGCAGCTGGTAAAGAATCTGCCAGCAATGCGGGGGACCTGGCTTCAGTCCCTGGGTTGAGAATATCCCCTGGAGAGGGAAAGGCTATCCACTCCAATATTCTGGCCTGGAGAGTTCCAGGGACTGTAAAGTCCATGGTGTCACAAGAATTAATCAGTTAAGAATGTAGGATGGCTTTGTTAGATCATGGTGTTTACCACAGCTGGTACTTTATACATCAAATGATTTATACTTGTCCACTAAATGCCTGCTGTAGTCCAGGATATTTGCTAAGTACCGTTGCAACATGGTAGCAAAGAGGAAAAGTTAATCCCAATATAATATGTGTGTGTGCAATATGTGTACAAGTATATGTATATTTTCTACCTTAGCTAGAAATTTAGGGGAAAATTCGTTCTAAATTTTCTGGTATTGTCTGTAATTAAAACCATGGGTCACAGAGAGCATCTGAACCATTTTTTAAAGTAATGGAGGTTAATTACTTTACAATATATTAAAATAAATAAATTTATATTCAAACTACAAAAAAAATAAATAAAAATAAATAAAAAATAAAGGTAAAGTAATGGAGAGGATACTTCAAGCTCTCCACTCTGTTAGCCCTGCAGAGAGTGATGAGTTTCACTTCCTCCCACCATCCTTTATGAATGAAAATGTCTAGAGACGTGAGTTCATGTTGCATCTCTTCAGACGGTGCTTTGGAATAAACTAAGCAGAGTACATTATGAGAAATGCTGGACTGGGAGGAACACAAGCTGGAATCAAGATTGCTTGTAGAAATATCAGTAACCTCAGATTTGCAGATGACACCACCCTTATGGCAGAAAGTGAAGAGGAAATAAAAAGCCTCTTGATGAAAGTAAAAGAGGAGAGTGAAAAAGTTGGCTTAAAGCTCAACATTCAGAAAACGAAAATCATGGCATCCGGTCCCATCACTTCATGGCAAATAGATGGGGAAACAGTGGAAACAGTGTCAGACTTTATTTTCTGGGGCTCCAAAATCACTGCAGATGGTGATTGCAGCCATGAAATTAAAAGATGCTTATTCCTTGGAAGGAAACTTATGACCAACCTAGATAGCATATTCAAAAGCAGAGACATTACTTTGCCGACTAAGTTCCGTCTAGTCAAAGCTATGGTTTTTCCAGTAGTCATGTATGGATGTGAGAGTTGGACTGTGAAGAAGGCTGAGCACCCAAGAATTGATGCTTTTGAACTGTGGTGTTGGAGAAGACTCTTGAGAGTCTCTTGGACTACAAGGAGATCCAACCAGTCCATTCTGAAGGAGATCAACCCTGGGATTTCTTTGGAGGAAATGATGCTGAAGCTGAAGCTCCAGTACTTTGGCCACCTCATGCGAAAAGTTGACTCATTGGAAAAGACTTTGATGCTGGGAGGGATTTGGGGGCAGGAGAAGAAGGGGACGACCGAGGATGAGATGGCTGGATGGCATCACAGACTCGATGGACATGAGTCTGAGTGAACTCCTGGAGTTGGTGATGGACAGGGAGGCCTGGGGGTGCTGCGATTCATGGGGTCGCAAAGAGTCGGACACGACTGAGCAACTGAACTGAACTGAACTGAAGGGAGTCAAAGCCAGTGGCTGAGAATAAATGTTGTACTTGGGTCCAGAAAGGAAGGCCAACTGAGACTACGTATCAAGTAGGTAGCTCCCAGGGCGCCCTGTACTAGCTGCCAGGAGCACAGTGCTGGCGGAGGCTGGGCTCAATTCAGGGCGAGCAGACAAGCACATTCAAAGGTAGATGTGCATCCTGTAAGCACAGATATAGCTCATCTTTTCTGACTCAGAGAAAATTTCAGGAATAACAAAATGAGCTAAAATTACCATGATGAAGAACAAATACACAGCAATAGTTTTGACCAGGAAATTCCCCCTCTTCTCTCAATTCCTTCTGATAATTCTAGGATTATCTGTTTTAGGCCTCTGCCTCACTGCCACACCGTGCTCACTTCCTACTCTGGTCATTCCAACTAAAACCCTGCAATGTGTGAACACTGCTCCCTGCCCCACCTGAATCATCTCACTCCCTTTGAGCCATAGGTACATACTTGATCTCTCAAGAAAAAGTAGACTTTACAAATTTGGGTAAGATTTCATTTCATATACCAACCAACAGAAATAAGGCTCAAGCAGTTATCAATGGTGACAACATAACCCCGGTTACCTAAATTGATACTAATGATATAAAGATATCTGTAGAGTTTTCTACATCCCAAGTATCTTGGTATGTATCTTACATCTATTTCATTGAAAATCATTACAACCAACATAGGAAATATCATTATTATTGTATCTATTTTAATAGATAAAGAAATTGTGGCATTATAAGGATTAGCAGATTGATTAATGTTTCATGGCTAGTCAGGGAAGGAACCAGAATACCAACTTAGAAATATGAAGCCAGAAACCAAACTCTTAACTAATGTGGTATCTGCTTAAGGAATAGTCTAAAATTGTCCATTGATCTTAGTTTCATTAAATAGTACTCTGGGTATGCAATGGTTTATTCAACATCAAATGAGTAAAGTGAAGTGAAAGTCATCATTCAGTCCTGTCTACTCTTTGTGACCCCATGGACTGAACTGTAGCCCCCCAGGCTCCTCTGCCCATGGGATTCTCCAGGCAAGAATACTGGAGTGGGTTGCCATGTCCAGGGGATCTTCCCAAGGCAGGAATCAAACCCAGGTCTCCCACATTGCAGTTGGATTCTTTACAGTCTAAGCCTCCAGGGAAGCACAATAAATCTAATAAAATATAAACTTCTCCATTAAAAAAAAAGAAGAAATATACACAATTAATACAAATAAAATTTTATAAATATACATATATAATTTTAATAAATGTTACAATGTATTTCATAAAATTCATCTTTTTCCTCAAAACATAATTAAAACAGAACTAAAAATATGTCTTTTATTTCTGCAGTTCTATTTACTTCATGGAGAAATGAAGGGTATTCTTTTTAAAAAAGAGAATTAGAAGAGAAGAGGATTCGGTCACCATTACTGTTGGGAAAAGTCATTTTAGCTGACATTACTATTTGTAAAAACATTTCAAATATTATATTTCTCTGTCTTTAAAATAAAAAAATACAAATATTCCAAACTTGCTAACCAAGCTGATTGCAAAACTGTCCTGCTAACCACAAAATTTTCCAGAAAGCTACCCAGCCAGCTATGTTCTCTCCTCTTAATTTAACCAGGAAATAGTTTCTATTGCAACTTGTAACACTCCACTGACACACGTGATACAGTACAGTTGCTTCTTCAATTATATAAAAAGCTATGCTCCATGGACCCCAGGCTGTGCGTGCTGCTCTGAGGTTTAATGTGATATACAGACGCTTTCCTGAAGTGTCAAAGCAATGGAGCCTTTGCTTACAAACTACCTTCCAGTGTGAACTGGTCACTTCCTGTTCTACTGAAATATAATTTTATTTCTTCCCCAGATTGATTCTTTTCACCACAGCTTCCAGGAGGAATACATATTTTAAAACACTGATATTATTTAAGACATAATATAAATCAACTAAAAGTATCTCTACATTAGAGAAGTATGCAGAAGTAATCAAATCCCTTGGCATAATATAAACAATTTGAGACTCAACTGTCATGATATTTACGAAACAAAATATTAATGCCCTTAGAGAATTAGCATGATTGTATTTGAACCAATCAATTTGTCCCAAAATTATTATATATAATATTTTCATAAGAAATTTGGAAGCTTTCACCATTTTCTTAACCAGTATAGCAGTGAACTTTTGTTTTATGGGTAGTTTAATTTATCTGTGAAATTTTACTTAATTCATTGCTTTTATATAATGTGGGGAATGTTAAGAGAAAAGGGAAAGATTTTTAACAACTTCTCACTTTCTCTTAAGTCTTGATATATTTAGATTCAGTAAATGTTTCTGTGTCAAATTAAGAATTTATATTTTCTCCATATATCAGCTGTTTCATCCAGTATTACCAATATATTTGCCAGAGTTGAATACAGTACAGGTAATTCTTTTATGACAGCTTGCATTGATATTTATTTTCATTCTTCTCATTGTTTTTTTGTGTTTTTCTTTCCATTTTTAAATGGAGTACTAGTACTTTATTGAAGAAGGCAATGGCAACCCACTCCAGTGTCTTGCCTGGAAAATCCCATGGACGGAGGAGCCTGGTAGGCTGCAGTCCCTGAGGTCACTAAGAGTCGGACATGACTGAGCGACTTCACTTTCACTTTCCACTTTCATGCATTGGAGAAGGAAATGGCAAACCACTCCAGTGTTCTTCCCTGGAGAATCCCAGGGACGGGGGAGCCTGGTGGGCTGCTGTCTAAAGGGTCGCACAGAGTCAGACACGACTGAAGCGACTTAGCAGCAGCAGCACCAGCAGTACTTCATTTTTCAGTACTTTATTAATTTTACTGATTTTCTGTTAAATCGGGTTATTATTGTTACTATTTTGGCTGTGCTGTCTGGCTCAGTTTGTAGTAAGTGCAGAGCGTCCTGATGCTGCTGCTGCTTAGGGGCTCAGTTGGATCCGACTATGTGACCTTATAGACTGCAGCCCTCCAGGCTCCTCTGCCCGTGGGATTCTCTAGGCAAGAACACTGGAGCAGGTTGCCATGTCCTCCTCCAGGAGATCTTCCTGACCCAGGGATTGAACCCAGGTCTCCTGCATTGCAGCCAGATTCTTTACAGCAGAGCATTCTATATATAAACATAAATCTCCTATTTGCTTATAGCATTTTTTTTTATTATTGAATACAAGTTGCTTGAGTTCTTGAAGTAAATTTTCAAGAATCTCTTAAAGTAGATATGTAATATTAAAATTTTTTCATAGAAGGCCTTTAATTAAATGTTTTAATGTTTCCTTTTGGTTCAATCATATTTCCTCCGCCTCTTCCTTCTGGGCTTGAAAGTTTTTCCAATAGACAGAAAAAATTTCACCTCTGAAAAAAGCCAGTGGTGTGTCTGCTTGGGTAATAGTGTCTTACCTGTGGTCTCTCCACAGAACTAATTCTATAGGTATTCTTAGAGAAATGTCCTATTTTTTTCTTGGCATGTATAAATTTCCTTCTACTTCTCATCTTCTTCCTTCTCGTTCAGGTTTGTAGTGATTCAAACACAACTTGGGAAAGTAGAAATATCCCCTATCAAAATTGTTAAACTTGTAATTTGTTCTGTAAAAATGTTTCAGTGTATATCCAGTTTGAGGTTTATAAAAAATTAACAGTTTTTCTTTGGTTAATACAAGTTTCTTTGAAAGCAGATTTTTTGCAACATCATAATTGTGTTTGCATATTCTTTAAATATTGTTTTAAATGATAGCATATGCTATTTTCTGCATGTAAGACTATCAGATGGCTATTCTGATTATACTGACTGAATAGTTAGGTCAGCTCCTAAGAATTATCACCAGTAAACAGTTAATTAATTATTTTTCCCTCACATCTTCAAAAACAAAACCAGTTGAGTTGTTATCCATAGTTGTTTCACTGTCAGATACACATAAAAATGGCAATGTCTGCTCAGCCTGATAAACTAACAGCAATATGCATGTCATATTCTGCTTTGTCCGAGGGGGTTTTGGCACAAAAAGCAACTGCAAATGCGAATATTTATAAGTAGCATTCTCCCTGTGCCCCTATCAAATAACATGAGTGTAGTTATTAGAAAGATATGTGAACATGGCAAATTGTAAGTATATACTTAAAGGTACTATTAATGCTCATTTGAGCTATAGCTGAGTTCCCAAATTGTGCTTTACTCAAGAATGAGTAACACAATATCGGAATAAAATAAGTCTCATGGTGTGATCTTATAAAATGGAGGGCTCTGAAATGCAAACTTCTCAGGTTATACAATTTATTAAAGTAGAAGTAATTTAAAACAGCCTGTTTCTTGTTAGTCTTTAAATATGTAAATAAGAGAGGCTATTCAATTCATTCATTTTTATTTATGCCTTTCCAGATGGGAGCATAACTACTCATTACAAATTCATTTTCACTTTTCAGCCTCTTGACTTTGCATCTCAGTTTTTGCTCTTTAGCATTTTAGAAAAATTGATGCCTAAATATTGCAAATTGAATTTTAACTATTATAAACCCAAGGTGGTATAAATTTAAAATTTCCAACAGTGAAGTATTACTTCAAGTTATTGCCTTACGCAGTTTAGTCTGAGGTTTTAAACGATAGCCATATCAAGAAATTCATTTGTATTTAATTTAAATAAATGATTTACAGATGAAGAAAGGATTAGATTTCATATGTTCTCACATTTCTCCTTGAGCTGGAAAAGACCTCATGACTTTTGCATTGTTGCAATGGAATTGCTTTTGTGTTGTTGTTTTTGTTCAAGGAAGTATCATGCTTTTTTTTTTTTTAATCAAGGAAAATATATTCAATTTTCACAGTTAGAGGCATTTTTCAGATGGGATCCTAATTCTTTGGTAGAGTTGACCTCTACAGATAGCTTAATATGTAAATATGTAAATATAAATATGCAAATGTAAATATAAAAGAGCTCCTTGAATGAAATTAACCGGACTTGAAGATTAGATGGAGCACTAGGAAGTTGGAGAATATCACACTTCCTCACTAGTTCCTTTTAATTGAATATCAAAGCTTATGCCTATGAAGGCATCACATCATTTTTACCAATTATGATTCTTCACACCCTGTGAAAAAGACATTACTTCCGTTAACTATTTTTCATTCATTAAATCCACAACTATTGAGCATTTTCTAAAGGTCAAATGTTACTTTTTATCTATACAGAATTTAAAGATTTGAATTGAACACAAACTTTTGTCTTCCTGCTATCCATTGTTCACAGCCTCATCCAGAGCCAAACTTCTTAAAAATTGTTTTTATTTGCTATCTTTACCTCTTCTGTACATGCATCAATCCATTTAATCATGGAAACTACAAGAAATGTTTCAAAAAGAAAGAGAAGTACTTAAAATTACCGAAAGGTGGTAAGTCAATTAAAAATAAAGGTCCAATCAGATGTTGCTCATCCTGGATAATTTCCGTAGACTGACAAGTGGTTATTTATCACAGCTCAGTGAATGTCAGTGGTCAATATCTCCACTTTCCCTAATATCTTAAAAACATTTTCCTCCTCATCTTTACTTAGTACAGGGCATCTATGAGATCAAAAGACAGTTAATCAACCGAGTAACCAATTAAAACCAATCGCAGTTGTTTGAGCTACTCATAAAACCTTCTCTGGTAAATGCATTGCTGTTGACACTTTCAGCCTGATGAGAGATGATTCATTACTTTTGGGCTGGCAGCTTCAAGAATCTATTCCCATATGCTTTCTCCATATGGGGGCCAATATAAATTATTAAGGTTTTGTAGATGTTCCAGTTTTAAGCTTTCTTTCCTGAAGTCAGATTTCAGACCTCATACTTTCCATTTCATATTGTGATATAGCTCTTATTATGTCTGGAGACGATGAGCAAGTGACATGAGGACCTTTGAGTTCCCAACCAAAGGTCAAGAAGCAAGGTTGAAGAGTCTCATCAGGCAGAGATGGATAGGCTGTGTCTTCTGCTAAGCACCTCTTAGCTTGATTTTAGGGTTCAGATTCTCTGAGTCATGTGATCACATTCTCAATTATATGCAGATTTTATTTGTTATACTCCAATTTTGTTTTCTTTTTTCTGGTTAATATCTAAAGCTTTACTTAAGAGGCCTGGTGAGACTGTGATCTCAAACTAGCATATAAAGAATAGAACTTTGATTTTAGGCTACGCCAGCCAAAAACATGCTGGGAGTCCTTTTAATACAGGAAATATCATTGGAGACACTGGCTCTTCAATTTGCTATAATTATTCCTTGTAGTATAAGCCAAGACATATATCTCTCTCTTATCCTGCTGTGGTTACAGCCCATAAGTTTATACGTTTTCATTTTGATTTAGGTTTTGAGTATTTTCTATATTCTAAAGTGTCTTTTTTAGCTTTTATTATCCTTTTATTTTTAACTTTTCTATATACTTAATATTAGACTGTTTATAGTGAATAGCATGCAATAGTTTTTAAATGCAATTGATTACTGTTAGACTTTTTTTCTATATTTCAAAAATATATATATATATGCTGCTCATTTACAGTTAATGGAATTAATGATGCAATTAATTTTGATTATGATCTTATGTTGTGAGTCCTACCTGTTTTCTATCAGTTTTTCTTCCTAACTTGATTATATTGATCATTTTCCTTTTCATTCCTCTGTGGCCTATGAAAAGCCTGTTTTACTTATCAAAGACAAAATGATCTTTCCTTTCTCTTGCATAGCACCAGAAACTGGAACACTTTTAACAATCATTTCTTCTTTTCCTGGTTAATAATTATTTATTGTATGTTTATAACTTCTTTAATCTAATGAAGTATTACTCTATACCATTAATATTCCTGCAAAATTGCCTACATATTTATCACCTTTTTTTGACCGCCCTTTTTTCTTGCACCTTAGACCTCCTATCTGCTCATCAGAAGTTATACTCCTTCAAAGACATTTTACATGTTTTTATTTCTGCATATAATACTACCAAGCAATCAATCCAGGAGTATTTTACATTAATTTCATAGACTTTTCCTGTATGACAAATTCTCAGCCATGGATTCTCATAGATTTTATTTAAGACCCAGACATCATCTTAAGACCCAGCCCTGATTTCTTATGTGTATATGGCCTAGTATGTCAAACTCCCTGATTACTGACGATAGCAGTCCATCATGGGGCAGCTCAAGACAGTACCTTTAGTAGCTCTCGTTTTTGAGTTTTTTGTCTCAAGGGCTCAGCTATGTATCGGGGGACTTACTTCTATCTTATTATTTTACCTATCATGTTTAACTTTTTCTGGGGTCCAAGTTATTTTTTGCATTTAAGTCGTCCAAAATGATAGACTTATAGATTGATGCTTTTAAAAATTATAATAGTTTTATGAGGAGGAAGTTGCAGTCTTCATTATTTAAATTACTGCTGTTTTTTCTTAAATATCCTCTCCATGACATACTCAGTAAGAGAATATACAGAAGACAATGCAGATCGTCATAATTTTCATAATTGGAAAGAGGTTTTGAAAGAATCACAACATTTTTTAGGGCCCTGTGCTGTTGAATCCGACATTCATACAGCATTCTATGCATTGTAAATATTTTGTGACTTTGATTTGCTTTTTCAAAGCCTATGTAGAATTACTTTATCAAGAAAGCAACAAAATGAGTATCTGATTTGATACCTCCTAACCTCTAATTTTATGATGATTTGTCATTATAATTTTTCTGAAAGTGGCGTGTCATTAGCTTTAAAAAGAAAGTCATTTAATAAACGGAGTTAACATACTATTTTTTTATTCCTGTACCAAGACAGAAACATACTTTTTGGCAATGTAAAAAAATGGTAAGGTGGAAATAGTGATGTCTTGAAAGTATGGGAAAGGAGATTCAGTTCCCAGTGCGTAGAGCTTCGTGAGCTTTCAGTTACTCATTTCACTTCCTGAACGTTGGTTGGGCATTCCATACAAAATAAGCCAATGTTAGTTCTTAAATTACTATGTTATTTTACATGGTGACGTTACTTTATATTGATAGTAGTAATACATCGTTTTCACAGTGACTCTTTGCCAGTTGTTATTCTATATCATTCACTCATCTTCTCTTCAAGAATATAAATGTATCAGAAGTGCTGCATGCCGCTAGAAATATTGTTATACCCTTGGCATTGACCGCTAACCTTGCTTACTACTTTGACTTAAAATTTGAGCATTGTAGATCGTGTGCTTACATGCTGAGTCACTTCCATTGTGGGCGACTCTTTGAGACTCTAGCCCATCAGGCTCCTCTGTCCATGGGATTCTCCAGGCACAAATACCAGATTGGGTTGTCATGCCATTCTCCGGGGGATAGAGGGATGACCCAGGGATGGAACCCATGTCTCTTACATCTCCTCTATTGGAAGGCCGCCTGGGAATGCTCTTGTAGATCGTGCGATGATCCTTTAATCCTATTTTCCCTTAGACTGGCCCCTAATGCAATACTAAGATTCATACATAACTTTCAATCTTTTACCTTTAAAACTCTATTTAATTACTTAGAGGAAATTAAAACACCAATATTAATGTCTTAGCATCTTAGTGTCAAACAAAATTTAATACAGTAAATAACTTAAAACTATTACCCTACCCCTTAAATTCCCAGGCTTCCCTGGTGGCTCAGACAGTAAAGAATCTTCCTGTAATGCAGGAGACCCAGGTTTGATCCCTAGGTCAGAAAGAGTCCATGAAGAAGGAAATGGCAACCCACTCCAGTCTTCTTGCCTGGAAAAATCCCATGGACAGAGGAGCCTGGTGGGCTACAGTCCATGGGGTTACGAAGAGTCGAGTCGGACATGACTGAGTGATTCACACACACACACACACACACACACACACACACACACAATTATTCCAGACTTTCCATGAAGTCCTAGAAATAAAAAACTAATTTCTATAACTTTCATTTCTTTTGAAATCATTCTTACCCTATATTCATTGTTTTCAGTGGAAGATATATGTCTGCCCTCCTGAACTGAATGAGTGTAACATTGAAAGACTATAGCCGCAGAGTTGATGAATGAACACCTGCTGATTGTAGGTGGACAGCACAGTGGAGGGGATTCTCATGTGAATTACCTGAAATCTCTACCACTAGGGAGCTTTACATCTAGTGAAGGGAGATAAACACACAGAGATAGATGTATAGCAGAGAAGTATTGAGATTAGTCTATGGAAGGAGAAGTTGGTTTAGAGTCCTTTTGTCTAGTCTGAGAGCTGAACAAATATATTTAAAACAGATGGCAATGGATTCAATGCAGACTTGTTGAGTGTAGGCAGAATATGGTTTCTGTTTTCAAGAGTATATGACGTGGTTGTATCTAAATATTTCTATTTTTTTCTTAATTGAAGTAATATTTAAGATATATACAGATATTCACAGTTTTGGGGAGCATAAGAACGGTATCAGAAAAAGCTTTAGGCTTTTGAGCTAAAGGGAATGATGGGACATCTGTGAAGTCCTAGGACTGGGAAACACTTGGCACACACAATTAGGGTGGTATTTATATCAGATGCGTCAAATACACTTTAACCTATATCTCTGAGATTTTGTAATAGGAAAATAAAGTAATCCACATGATATTGCTTGTGTGTGATAAGTCACTTTAGTCATGTCCAACTCTTTGTGACTCTATGGAAGGTAGCCCACTAGGCTCCTCTGTCCATGGGATTCTCCAGGCAAGTATACTGAAGTGGGTTGCCAGTTTCTCCTCCAGAGATCTTCCTGACCCAGGGATCAGACCAGCATCTATTACATCTCTTGCCTTGGAAGGGGGATTCTTCATAATTAGCACCACCTGGGAAGTCCATGATAGAGCATAGCATAGAATAAAAGGGCTTTCATCACGGCTCGGATGGTAAAGAATCTGCTTTAAAAAAATCTGGGAGAAATACAGTTATGCTGTGAGTAAAGAGTATCATTCAACTTGCAGATCAATAAAACCGCAGGTATCTTGGTACTTTTATCTGGAGTTGTCATTGAGGGAGAGGGTAAAGCAAGGCTCAGATTTCTCTACAAAACAGCAAAGTATAGTATGATAGTTCATTAAAACTTAATTAGCATCCCTCCTGTAATCCAGACGTATATGTGATAGATACAGGTATAAATGAACACACTGGTGCAAAGAGATAACACTGATTAATTGGAAATTTCCCTTTTCTGAAGGCAATCAGCTTAGCTGTCTCTATAAGTAAAACTTATTGTGTAAACAGATATTCTACAGGTGTATGTGTGCAGCTTCTGTGTGGTCCTTGTACATGTGTGTCCCATGACATTAGCTGCCATAATTGAGGGCTATCTTCTGAATCATGAAGATAATCTTAGCAACTTAAAACCACTTCTACTTTATAAGTAGAAGAGATCAAGTGCTACAGAGGAAAATATTTTTTCTAGCATGGGAAGGGAATTAATCAACTTGCTATTCATATAAAATCCTATGATAGTTCAGAAGGAAGAGCAATTTGAACATGCTGAGAAAATTTAATTGAAACTAGACATAGTAAAAATTTTGGTGATGACTCTTCTAAAATGGCAATCAGCATTTAATTCATAACTTTCAGGTAATACCTTTATTTTGATTATCTGAGGTCTTCACAGTTAAGAAATTGTAATAAAGAGGTCAAGAAGTGAAATGCATACTACAAAATTACAGTTGCTAGCACAGCACCACATATACCTAGGATCTAAATAAATATTTCTGGATAGAATCTTGATAGATTGCCGTTGCTTAATATTGTCATTTATTAAAAGAAAATGTAGGGGTGTAAACAAAAGTAGGTTCATAACAGATTTGAAACAATTTTGTTGTTGTTCAAGTTCAAATGAAAGATTTTGAATAACACAGTAATCAGAAGCTGAATGCAGACTTGATTATTCAAACAATTTAGGGCTTTGTCAATTCTCTTCAAGAACACTCTGATGTGATCGTGAAATGCAATTCAACTTACAATGTTAAATATAAATAGAATATGTTTACAGGTATAAAAAATATGACAGTGTCTCAGTTGGGGTGCTATTTACATGAATGTGTTTGCTTTTGACAATTAATCAGTCTATGCTGCATGTTCCTTATTGCCAAATTAAGACTTGAATAAAGTAGGGGAAAGCACTAGACAATTCAGGTATGACCTAAATCAAATCCCTTATGATTATACAGTGGAAGGGAGAAATAGATTCAAGAGATTAGATCTGATAGACAGACTGCCTGAACAAATATGGAGAGTGGTTCATCGTAGAGGAGGCAGTGATTAAGACCATCCCCAAGAAAAAGGAATGCAAAAAGGCAAAAGGGCTGTCTGAAGAGGTTTTACAAATAGCTAAGAAAAGAAAAGAAGCTACAGGCAAAGGAGAAAGGAAAGACATACCGATTTGAATGCAGAGTTCCAAAAAATAACAAGGAGAGATAAGACAGCCTTCCTCAGGGAAAGATGCAAAGAAATAGAGGAGAGTTCCATCAAAATATCTATTTCTGCTTTACTGATTATGCCAAAGCCTTTGATTGTGTGAATCACAATAAACTGTGGAAATAACAGACCACCTGACCTGTCTCCTGAGAAATTTGATTGCAGGTCAACAAGCAACAGTTAGAACTCGACACTGAACAACAGAGTGGTTCCAAATTGGGAAAGGAGTATGTCAAGGCTGTATATTGTCACGTTGCTTATTAAACTTCTGTGCACAGTACATTATGTGAAATACCAGACTGGATGAAAAACAAGCTGGTGTATGGCTGATTCATGTCAATGCATGGCAAAAACCACTGCAATATTGTAAAGCAATTAGCCTCCAATTAAAATGAATTAATTAATTTAAAAAAACAAGATGGAATCAAGATTGCCAGTAGAAATGTCAATAACCTCAGAAAGACAGATGACACCACCCTTATTTCAGAAAGCAAAGTAAAACTAAAGAGCCGCTCAATGAAAGTGAAAGAGGACAGTGAAAAATTTGACTTGAAACAATGCTCAGAAAAGTAAAATTGTGGCATCCCGTCACATCACATCATGGCAAATAGATAGTGAAACAACAGACACAGTGAAAGACTTTATTTTGGGGGCTCCAAAATCACTGCAGATGGTGACTTCAGCTATGAAATTAAAAGACATTTGCTCCTTGGAAGAAAAGCTATGATCAACCTAGACAGCACATTAAAAAGCAGAGACATTTAATATCTGTGTAAGCATAGCTCCTGTCCACTAAAAATGGAGAGGAAAAAGAAGAGCATGAAAAAAAAAAAAATTGAAGAAGCAATAAAGATGGTATCTACATTAGGTCAGTGGCCTAGTTTCTTACCAGACAGTCTAGGTCTCTTTCCTATGGGCAAGTTAGAGAAAGGAAAATTGTTGCAAATATCTGGAATTTAATGGATACTGGTTCATTCAAACCAGTTTCTTATATCCTAAGTGTGCTATATGCAGATATGGAAGCAACAGTTAGAATTGGACATGGAACAATAGACTGGTTCCAAATAGGAAAAGGAGTATGTCAAGGCTGTATATTGTCACCCTGCTTATTTAACTTCTATGCAGAGTACATCATGAGAAACGCTAGGCTGGAAGAAGCACAAGCTGGAATCAAGATTGCCGGGAAAAATATCAATAACCTCAGATATGCAGATGACACCACCCTTATGCCAGAAAGTGAAGAGGAACTAAAAAAGCTTCTTAATGAAAGTGAAAGAGGAGAGCGAAAAAGTTGGCTTTAAGCTCAACATTCAGAAAATGAAGATCTTGGCATCTGGTCCCATCATTCCATGGCAAATAGATGGGGAAATAATGGAAGCAGTGTAAGACTATTTTGGGGGGCTCCAAAATCACCACAGATGGTAATTGCAGATGTGAAATTAAAAGATGCTTACTCCTTGGAAGAAAAGTTATGACCAACCCAGATAGCATATTCAAAAGCAGAGATATTACTTTGCCAACAAAGGCCCATCTAGTCAAGGTTATGGTTTTTCCAGTGGTCATGTACGATGTGAGAGTTGGACTGTGAAGAAAGCTGAGCGCCAAAGAATTGATGCTTTTGAACTATGGTGTTAGAGAAGACTCTTGAGAGTCCCTTGCACTGCAAGGAGATCCAACCAGTCCATTCTAAAGAAGATCAGTCCTGGGTGTTCTTTTGAAGGAATGATGCTAAAGCTGAAACTCCAGTACTTTTCACTTCATGCGAAGAGTTGACTCATTGGAAAAGACTCTGATGCTGGGAGGGATTGAGGGCAGGAGGAAAAGGGGGCAACAGAGGATGAGATGGCTGGATGGCATCACCGACTCAATGGACGCGAGTCTGAGTGAACTCCCGGAGTTGGTGATGGACAGGGAGGCCTGGCGTGCTGCGATTCATGGGGTTGCAAAGAGTCGGACACGACTGAGGGACTAAACAAGAGCATGTAGCCTGAGTTAACAATTAAAAATATGTGTGCAAAATAGAAGTAGTCAATGTGAAGGTTGGATTGGAATAAAGGAACTGAAAACCTACAGAATGTCTGTACACCAAGGGACATCGCTGGATTTATCCTGAAGAAGGTCAAAAACTTTGGAGACATTTAAAGCTGGAGGTGACATGATTTGATTTCTGTTTGAAAAATCAAACAAACAAAAAACACTCATGTGGCAAGTAAAGGGTGTTGTTGGACATGGCTTGGGGAGGATTTTAGAAAGAATGTAAATCATGAAGGAAAGAATCAGTTTCTCCTGAAATAATACCCTTAATGGTTCCCTCTCTAATACGGCTTCTCTTATATAGCATCTGGCTAGCAAAGTAATGCTTAAAATTCTCCAAGCCAGGCTTCAGCAATATATGAACCATGAACTTCCTGATGTTCCAGCTGGTTTTAAAAAAGGCAGAGGAACCAGAGATCAAATTGCCAACATCTGCTGGATCATCAAAAAAGGAAGAGAGTTCCAGAAAAACATCTATTTCTGCTTTCTTGACTATGCCAAAGCCTTTGACTGTGTGGATCACAATAAACTGTGGAAAATTCTGAAAGAGATGGAAATACCAGACCACCTAATCTGCCTCTTGAGAAATCTGTATGCAGGTCAGGGAGCAACAGTTAGAACTGGACATGGAACAACAGACTGCTTCCAAATAGGAAAAGGAGTACATCAAGGCTTGACATTGTCACCCTGCTTATTTAACTTCTATGCAGAGTACATCATGAGAAACATTGGACTGGAATAAGCACAAGCTGGAATCAAGATTGCCGGGAGAAATATCAAGAACCTCAGATATGCAGATGACACCACCCGTATGGCAGAAAGTGAAGAGGAGCTAAAAGCCTCTTGATGAAAGTGAAAGAGGAGAGTGAAAAAGTTGGCTTAAAGCTCACAGTTCAGAAAATGAAGAACATGGCATCCGGTCCCATCACTCCATGGAAAATAGATGGGGAAACAGTGGAAACAGTGTCAGACTTTATTTTTTTGGGCTCCGAAATCACTGCAGATGGTGATTGCAGCCATGACATTAAAAGACGCTTACTCCTTGGAAGAAAAGTTATGACCAACCTACATAGCATATTCAAAAGCAGAGACATTACTTTGCCAACTAATGTCCCTCTAGTCAAGGCTATGGTTTTTCCAATGCTCATGTATGGATGTGAGAGTTGGACTGTGAAGAAGGCTGAGTGCCAAAGAATTGATGCTTTTGAACTGTGATGTAGGAGAAGACTCCTGAGAGTCCCTTGGACTGCAAGGAGATCCAACCAGTCCATTCTAAAGGAGATCAACCTGGGGATTTCTTTGGAAGGAATGATGCTGAAGCTGAAACTCTAGTACTTTGGCCACCTCATGAGAAGAGTTGACTCATTGGAGAAGACTTTGATGCTGGGAGGGATTGGGGGCAGGAGGAGAAGGGGACAACCGAGGGTGAGATGGCTGGATGGCATCACTGATTCGATGGACGTGAATCTGAGTGAACTCCGGGAGATGGTGATGGACAGGGAGGCCTGGAGTGCTGCGATTCATGGGGTCGCAAAGAGTAGGACACGACTGAGTGACTGAACTGAACTGAACTGAACCATCACTTCATGATAAATAGATGGTGACAAATGGAAACAGTGACAGACTGCATTTTCTGGGGCTCCAAAATCACCATGGGAGAAGGCAATGGCAACCCACTCCAGTCCTCTTGCCTGGAAAATCCCATATACAGAGGAGCCTGGTGGACTGCACTCCATGGGGTCGTGAAGAGTCGGACACGACTAAGCTACTTCACTTTCACTTTTCACTTTCATGCATTGGAGAAGGAAGTGGCAACCCACTGGAGAATCCCAGGGATGGGGGAGCCCGGTGGGCTGCCATCTATGGGATCACACAGAGTTGGACACAACTGAAGCGACTTAGCAGTAGTAGCAGCAGCAAAATCACCATGGATGTAGCCTGCAGCCATGATATTAAAAGATACATGCTCTTCAGAAGAAAAGCTATGATGAACCTAGGCAGTGTATTAAAAAATACAGGGACATCACTTTACCAACAAAGGTCCATATAGTCAAAGCTATGGTTTTTCCAGTAGTCATATTGTAGACTTATGTCCAGTAGACATTTTCCAGTGGACTGGTTTCTCCAGTAGAGATGTGAGCACTAGACCATAAAGAAGGCTGAGCACTGAAGAAATGATGCTTTCGAATTGTTGTGCTAGAGAAGACTCTCAAGAGTCCCTTAAACAGCAAGGAGATCCAACCAGTCAATTCTAAAGGAATTAAACCTTGAATATTCATTGGAAGGACTGATGCTGAAGCTGAAGCTTCAATACTTTGGCCACGTGATGCAAAGAGCTGACTCATTTGAAAAGACCCCGATGCTGGGAAAGTTTGAAGGCAGAAGAAGGGGACAAGAGAGGATAAGATGTTAGGATGACATCACCAACTCAACAGACATGAGTTTGAGCCAACTCTGGGAGATAGTGAAGGACAGGGAAGACTGGAGTGCTTCAGTCCATGGGCTCGCAAAGAGACAGACACAAATGAGCAACTTAACAACAGCTCTAATTATGGGATGGGTCTCTGGCTTTCTCTAGCATCTCTCGCTTCAAAGTAGAAGTGCTTCAGGTAGACACCAAGATTCTGTTTGCAGAATCTTTTTAATCATTTGTAACTTTTATCTAAGGTTGACCCATTGCTTCAGACCTGATGGATGTTCTCATTCCTTGCATTGGATTGAGAGGGTAGACAGCAAGTCATGCTGAGTATTCAGGTCAGGTATACTATTTGGCTTTGCTCTGAGAAAGGTGCTTTTTGTTCAAGATGAATATAAACTCTGTGCTCACACTAACTGTGCCCTACTATTTATGACCCTTTGGACTATAGCCCGAAGGCTCCTCTGTCCATGGAATTTTCCAGACAAGAATAATGGAGTGGGTTGCCATTTGCTTCCCCAGGGACTCTTCCTCACCAGGGGATCAAACATGCTTCTCCTTTGTCTCCTGCATTGCAGGCAGATTCTTCACCCTCTGAGCCATCGGGGAAACCCGCCCAACTAGGTACTCTTAAAAATATTGTCTATTTATTTAGGTAGACGATATTAAATAATAGATGATATTAGATAAGTAATATTAATTTAGATGCTGCTGCTGCTAAGTCACGTCAGTAGATTCCGACTCTGTGTGACCCCATAGACAGCAGCCCACCAGGCTCCTCTGTCCCTGGGATTCTCCAGGCAAGGACACTGGAGTGGG
Organism: Ovis aries; assembly: GCF_016772045.2. Classification (NCBI taxonomy): domain Eukaryota; kingdom Metazoa; phylum Chordata; class Mammalia; order Artiodactyla; family Bovidae; genus Ovis; species Ovis aries. Next base: position 96,158,380 of record NC_056060.1, read on the forward strand.
TTGCCATTTCCTTCTCCAGTGCATGAAAGTGAAAAGTGAAAGTGAAGTTGCTCAGTCATGTCGGATTCTTGGGACCCCATGGACTGCAGCCCACCAGGCTCCTCTGTCCCTGGGATTCTCCAGGCAAGAACACTGGAGTGGGTTGCCATTTGCTTCTTCAATGCATGAAAGTGAAAAATGAAAGTGAAGTCGCTCATTTGTGTCCACTCTTAGAGACCCCATGGACTGTAGCCTATCAGGCTCCTCCATCCATGGGATTCTCCAGGCAAGAGTACTGGAGTGGGGTGCCTTTAGATGACATCTGTCTAAATACATAGACACGGAAGAGTTGTTGAAAATATCTGAACTTTCATAGATGCTTTGAAATCAAGTGGTTGATACTTATAAAAACATGGCTACTGTGTGTTATACATTTGTTCCAACAACTGAACATAAAAAGAAGAAAGTAGGAATTGTATACAGGGCCACCACATCCAGTTAATTTTCAGGGGTTACAACGTTTTCCTTAGGACACTCGTTATGTAGCCTAAGCTCAGATGCCATCAGTGGTGGCACGTGGAAGAGTGATACTCTGTGTGATAAAGGATACTCAGGGTGATAAAGGACAAACTGAAGACCCTAAAGAGCAGATTCAATATTTTGGGTAGATTAAGGTGCCCACTTAGAAGATATAGCAGGTCAGATTCAGTGTGTTGAATAGAAAGAAGCTGGTGTCCAGGCAGGTCAAGACACAAGGAGAAAACAGAAATATAAATCCAAGTATGTGCCACCACCCAGGTCCATATTATAAGCTTTCTCTATGATCTTGCATACTCCAGGTTTATACCAATATCCCCCCTCGCTTGTCCTCTCTCTATTCAGCTCGGGAGACCTCTGAATTTCAACTGAACAAAGGCATTGTTTTTCATACACATTGGACTGTCTGAACTTTTGAAGATATCCATATGAATATTTCATTAGGGAGTTGGATCTTCAGGCCAGGTGGTCAGGAAGGAGATATTAATTGAAGTTACACATGAGATGCCTCTAGGAATTGAGGTAGTTAAAAACATGGATGTAAATGTGTTCTCACAGGTCTGTAGATTGTAGGGCAGGAAGATAAAAATTTTAAAAAATATATTGCCTATTCATTCTTTCCCTATGACTATGCTAGACTCAACCTGTGGACAATTCAAACTAATAAATCAAAGGTCATTAGAAAAGTGATTGTCAATAAAGTCGGAAAAAAGTTATGAAGCCAGAATTTTTAAAATAAAAAAAAGTTATCACACCTCTGTTTCAATGTTCAAATCACAGGTGGGGAAAGTCAATGACTACTAACACTTCTACTCATTCCAAAATGTAGATTTTTCTTAGGCTGGTTTGCTAGTTGAGAGCCGGTAAAATTCAGAAAGAAAAGGCAAATGCCAAAACTTGTGAAGCTGACTAGTCCCTAGTCCCATTACACTTAAATTTAGGCAACATTCCAAGCATAATAGACATCACATTAGCAAAATTCTTTTCTTGATTTCCCAGAATACATTTGCAACTCCTAATGGGCTGGATTATTCGGATTAGCAGGGATCAGACTACAAACTTTACAAAGCTTTTGTAAAGTAGGCCCAACCTGGAAGCTTAATAATTCATAATGCAAAATGTTTTGAATTTACACTTGCAAATGGCTATTGTGTGTAATGAGGCATGCATTACAATATAATTTTACACCATTGTTCATACAAGAATGGATTATAACTGATTATAGCAGTATTGAACATTCAATTCTCCTCAGTAAGACACAGTTCAGTGCTTCCATGGTGTGGGAAGAGGTCCACGAGAATGGGGCCAGGTGGACAAGACAGCAGAACCCTGCTCATGATGCTGACGGCTGAGAAACGAAACCAAATGACATAGCGACAAGTTTCCTGAACAATTCCCAAGCACTGCAGCTTCAGGGGCCAATTTTCATTTATTTATTCATTAAATTTAATCAAGATGCAGGGGTGGAGATCACAGATCTCTTAGCCAGAAACATTCAATCATGCTGGTTATATCAAGAACATAGGACTTTATATTGACCTTTGGGAGGAGTTCCTCTGCCACAAAGAAAGGTGATAAAGACATCGATGTGCAGGCCATCTCTGTTCGTCTCCAAGGCAAACCATTCAACATCACGGTAATCCAGGTCTATGCCCCAACCAGTAATGCTGAAGAAGCTGAAGTTGAACGGTTCTATGAGGACCTCCAAGAACTTTTAGAACTACCACGCAAAAAAGATGTCCTTTTCATTATAGGGGACTGGAATGCAAAAGTAGGAAGTCAAGAAACACCTGCAGTAACAGGCAAATTTGGCCTTGGAATACAGAATCAAGCAGGGCAAAGGCTAATAGGATTTTGCCAAGAGAACGCACTGGTCATAGCAAACACCCTCTTTCAACAATACAAGAGAAGACTCTACACATGGACATCACCAGATGGTCAACACCGAAATCAGATTGATTATATTCTTTGCAGCCAAAGATGGAAAAGCTCTATACAGTCAGCAAAAACAAGACCAGGAGTTGACTGTGGCTCAGATCATGAGCTCCTTATTGCCAAATTCAGACTTAAATTTAAGAAGTAGGGAAACCACTAGATCATTCAGGTATGACCTAAATCAAATCCCTTATGATTCTACAGTGGAAGTCAGAAATAGACTTTAGGGCCTAGATCTGATAGATAGAGTGCCTGATGAACTATGGACTGAGGTTCATGATGTTGTACAGGAGACAGGAATCCAGACCATCCCCATGAAAAAGAAATGCAAAAAAGCAAAATGGTTGTCTGGGGAGGCCTTTCAAATAGCTGTGAGAAGAAGAGAAGCGAGAAGCAAAAGAGAAAAGGAAAGATATAAGCATCTGAATGCAGAGTTCCAGCGAATCGCAAGAAGAGATAAGAAAGCCTTCTTCAGCGATCAATGCAAAGAAATAGAGGAAAAGAACAGAATGGGAAAGACTAGAGATCTCTTCAAGAAAATTAAAGATAACAAGGGAACATTTCATGCAAAGATGGGCTAGATATGGACAGAAATGATATGGACCTAACAGAAGCCAAAGATATTAAGAAGAGGTGGCAAGAATACACAGAAGAACTGTACAAAAAGATCTTCACCACCCAGATAATCAGGATGGTGTGATCACTCACCTAGAGCCAGACATCCTGGAATGTGAAGTCAAGTGGGCCTTAGAAAGCATCACTACGAACAAAGCTAGTGGAGGTGATGGAATTCCAGGTGAGCTATTTCAAATCCTGAAAGATGATGCTATGAAAGTGCTGCACTCAATATGACAGCAAATTTGGGAAACTCAGCAGTGGCCACAGGACTGGAAAAGGTCAATTTTCATTCCAATCCAAAGAAAGACAATGCCAAAGAATGCTCAAACTACCGCACAATTGCACTCATCTCACAGGCTAGTCAAGTAATGTTCAAAATTCTCCAAGCCAGGCTTCAGCAATACGTGAACCATGAACTTCCAGATGTTCAAGCTGGTTTTAGAAAAGGCAGAGGAACCAGAGATCAAATTGCCAACATCCACTGGATCATCGAAAAAGCAAGAGAGTTCCAGAAAAAACATCTATTTCTGCTTTATTGAGTATGCCAAAGCCTTTGACTGTGTGGATCACAATAAACTAGAAAATTCTGAAGGAGATGGGAATACCAGACCACCTGACCTGCCTCTTGAGAAACCTATATGCAGGTCAGGAAGCAACAGAACTGGACATGGAACAACAGACTGGTTCCAAATAGGAAAAGGAGTACGTCCAGGCTTGATATTGTCACCCTGCTTATTTAACCTATATGCAAAGTACATCATGAGATACGCTGGGCTGGATGAAGCACAAGCTGGAATCAAGATTGCTGGGAGAAATATCAAGAACCTCAGATATGCAGCTGTTACCACCCTTATGGCAGTAAGTGAAGAGGAACTAAAAAGCCCCTTGATGAAAGTGAAAGTGGAGAGTGCAAAAGTTGGCTTAAAGCTCAACATTCAGAAAACGAAGATCATGGCATCCAGTCCCATCACATCATGGGAAATAGATGGGGCAACAGTGGAAACAGTGTCAGACTTTAATTTTTTCGCCTCCAAAATCACTGCAGATGGTGATTGTAGCCATGAAATTAAAAGAGGCTCACTCCTTTGAAGGAAAGTGACAACCAACCTTGAAAACACATTCAAAAGCAGAGACATTACTTTGCCAACAAAGGTTGGTCTGGTCAAGGTTATGGTTTTTCCAGTAGTCATGTATGGATGTGAGAGTTAGAGTATAAAAAAGGCTGAGTGCTGAAGAATTGATGCTTTTGAACTGTGGTGTTGGAGAAGACTCTTGAGAGTCCCTCGGACTGCAAGGAGATCCAACACGTCCATCCTAAAGGAAATTGGTCCTGAATGTTCTTTGGAAGGACTGATTCTGAAGCTGAAACTCCAATCTTTTGGCCACTTGATACGAAGAGCTGACTCATTGTAAAAGACCCTGATGGTGGGAAAGATTGAAGGTAGGAAGAGAAGGGGACACCAGAGGATAAGATGGCTGGATGGCATCACCAACTCAACAGAAGTGAGTTTGAGTGAACTCCAGGAGTTGATGGACAGTGAGGCTTGATGTTCTGCAGTCCATGGCGTCACAAAGAGTTGGACATGACTGAGCACCAAGTAACTCGAAAACATTTTTTCCAAGGAATAAGCGTTTTTTAATTTCATGGCTGTGGTCACCATCTACAGTGATTCAGGAGTCTCAAAAAATAAACTCTGCCACTGTTTCTACTGTTTCCCCACCTATTTGCCATGAAGTGATGAGACCAGATGCCATGATCTTCGTTTTCTGAAAGTTGAGCTTTAAGCCAAATTTTTCGCTCTCCTCTTTCGCTTTAATCAAGAGGCTTTTTAGTTCCTCTTCACTTTCTGCCATAAGGGTGGTGTCATCTGCATATCTGAGGTGATTGATATTTCTCCCGGCAATCTTGATTCCAGCTTGTGCTTCATCCAGTCCAGCATTTCTCACGATGTACTCTGCATAGAAGTTAAATAAGCAGGGTGACAATATACAGCCTTGACGTACTCCTTTCCTAATTTGGAACCAGTCTGTTGTTCCATATCCAGTTTTAACTGTTGCTTCCTGACCTGCAAACAGATTTCTCAAGAGGCAGGTCAGGTGGTCTGGTATTCCCATCTCTTTCAGAATTTTCCACAGTTTATTGTGATCCACCCAGTCAAAGGCTTTGGCATAGTCAATAAAGCAGAAGTAGATGTTTTTCTGGAACTATTCCTGCTTTTTCAATGATCCAATGGATGTTGGTAATTTGATCACTTACTCCTTGGAAGAAAAGTTATGACCAACCTAGACAGCATATTAAAAAGCAGAGACATTCCTTGGCAAACAAAGGTCCATCTAGTCAAGGCTATGGTTTTCCAGTAGTCATGTATGGATAAGAGATTTGGACTATAAATAAAGCTGAACACTGAAGAATTGATGCTTTTGAACTGTAGTGTTGGAGAAGACTTTTGAGAGTCCCTTGAACTGCAAGCCAGCCAAAGATGGAGAAGCTCTACACAGTCAAGAAAAACAAGACCAGGAGCTGACTGTGGCTCAGATCATGAAATCCTTATTACCAAATTCAGACTTAAGTTGAAGAAAGTAGGGAAAACCACTAGACCATTCAGGTATGACCTAAATAAAATTCCTTATGATTATACGGTGGAAGTCAGAAATAGATTTACGGGCCTAGATCTGATACATAGAGTGCCTGATGAACTATGGAATGAAGTTCGTGACATTGTGCAGGAGACAGGGATCAAGACCATCCCCATGAAAAAGAAATGCAAAAAAGCAAAATGGCTGTCTGGAGAGGCCTTACAAATAGCTGTCAAAAGAAGAGAGGTGAAAAGCAAAGGAGAAAAGGAAAGATATAAGCATCTGAATGCAGAGTTCCAAAGAATAGCAAGAAGAGATAAGAAAGCCTTCTTCAGTGATCAGTGCAAAGAAATAGAGGAAAAGAACAGAATGGGAAAGACTAGAGATCTCTTCAAGAAAATTAGAGATACCACGGGAACATTTCATGCAAAGATGGGCTCAATAAAGGACAGAAATGGTATGGACCTAACAGAAGCAGAAGATATTAAGAAGAGGTGGCAAGAATACACAAAAGAACTGTACAAAAAAGATCTTCACGACACAGATAGTCATGATGATGTGATCACTATCCGAGAACCAGACATCTTGGAATGTGAAGTCAAGTGGGCCTTAGAAAGCATCACTAAGAACAAAGCTAGTGGAGGTGATGGAATTCCAATTGACCTGTTTCAAATCCTGAAAGATAATGCTGTAAAAGTGCTGCACTCAATATGCCAGCAAATTTGGAAAACTCAGCAGTGGCCACAGGACTGGAAAAGGTCAGTTTTCATTTCAATTCCAAAGAAAGGCAATGCCAAAGAATGTTCAAATTACCGCACAATTGCTCTCATCTCACAAGCTAGTAAAATAATGCTCAAAATTCTCCAAGCCAGGCTTCAGCAATACGTGAACCATGAACTCCCTGACATTCAAGCTGGTTTTAGAAAAGGCAGAGAAACCAGAGATCAAATTGCCAACATCCGCTGGATCATCGAAAAAGCAAGAGAGTTCCAGAAAAACATCTACTTCTGCTTTATTGACTATGCCAAAGTGTTTGACTGTGTGGATCCCAATAAACTGTGGAAAATTCTGAAAGAGATGAGAATACAGACCACCTGACCTGCCTCTTGAGAAATCTGTATGCAGGTCAGGAAGCAACAGTTAGAACTGGACATGGACTGGTTCCAAATAGGAAAAGGAGTGCGTCAAGGCTGTATATTGTCACCCTGCTTATTTAACGTCTATGCAGAGTACATCATGAGAAATGCTGGACTGGATGAAGCATAAGCTGGAATCAAGATTGCCGGGAGAAATATCAATCACCTCAGATATGCAGATGACACCACCCGTATGGCAGAAAGTGAAGAGGAGCTAAAAAGCCTCTTGATGAAAGTGTAAGAGGAGAGTGAAAAAGTTGGCCTAAAGCTCAACACTCAGAAAACAAAGATCATGGTATCCAGTCCCATCACTCCACGGGAAATAGATGGGAAACAGTGGAAACAGTGTTAGACTTTATTTTTGGGGGCTCCAGAATCACTGCAGATGGTGACTGCAGCCATGAAATTAAAAGACGATTACTCCTTGGAAGGAAAGTGATGACCAACCTGGACAGCATATTCAAAAGCAGAGACATTACTTTGCCGACTAAGGTCCGTCTAGCCAAGGCTATGGTTTTTCCTGTGGTCATGTATGGATGTGAGAGTTGGACTATGAAGAAGGCTGAGCACTGAAGAATTAATGCTTTTGAACTGTGGTGCTGGAGAAGACTGTTGAGAGTCCCTGGGACTGCAAGGAGATCCAACCAGTCCATTCTGAAGGAGATCAACCTGGGGATTTCTTTGGAAGGAATGATGCTAAAGCTGAAACTCCAGTACTTTGGCCACCTCCTGAGAAGAGTTGATTCATTGGAAAATACTCTGATGCTGGGAGGGATTGGGGGCAGGAGGAGAAGGGGACGACAGAGGATGAGATGGAGGGTGGCATCACTGACTCAATGGATGTAAGTCTGAGTGAACTCCGGGAGATGGTGATGATTAGGGAGGCCTGGCATGCTGCGATTCATGGGGTCACAAAGATTCGGACACGACTGAGGGACTGAACTGAACTGAACTGACCTGAACTGCAAGGAGGTCCAACCAGTTCATCCTAAAGGAGATCAGTCCTGAGTGTTCATTGGAAGGACTGATGCTGAAGCTGAAACTCCAATACTTTGGCCACATGATGCGAAGAGCTGACTCACTGGCAAAGACCCTAACGCTGGGAAAGAGTGAAGGCAGGTGGAGAAGAGAACAAGGGAATGAGATGGTTGGATGGCATCACTGACTCAATGGACATGGACATTAGTTTGAGTAAGCTCCAGGAGTTGGTGATGGATAGGGAGGCCTGGTGTGCTGCAGTCCATGGGGTCACAAGAGTTGGACACGACTGAACTGCACCGAACTGAGCTCTAAAACATAGATGCATATACAGGTAAGGAACAAGCAAGTAAATAAATTAACAAAACTCCAGGAAGTTTCCAGGTTGTTTAAGCCTTATTCTAGCTTATTTTCGCTAATCTTGCTTTCACCTCAACACCTAGCCCAAAGGGTCTCCATCTTCCTAAGTCACCAGTCAGGCTGATCTGGGCTTGGATGCTGGGGAGCATCACCCAGTTGTTGTCCTTCAGCAGGGTGTGGGCAGCATGGGCACAATTAGTCATATCCATTGAAAGAAGGATATTATGGAGAAGGATTTTAGCAAGAGATGATGTAATGGCCAGTACCAAATCAGCCAAATCAAAGCAAGCCCATCTTGCTTACAGAGACTCAATTAAGCCAGCCAGACTATGGTGGCAAAGTGCAATTTGACATAGTAAATACTGTAATTAGTTAGTTCACTGACATTAAATTATATTTGATTTTGTGTTGCAAATTACAGTCATTCTTTTGTTTCCTAAATGAATAGAGAAGTATAGTTTATAGTTAGGAACAGCCAAGAAAGAAACATGGTTGATTATCCTCTATGAGAAACTGTAAGATGCCTCTCTGGTCTTTGATACTGAAAAATTCTACATTTAGCCATTTTCCGCCCCCAGCAGTTGAACTCTCTAATGGGAACAGGCTTTTGCCATCCCTTGTCAGCATTCATGCTAAACTAGTGAACAATTTTCTTTCAGGTGTTTAAAATTGGACACAGTAGAGGTCTTTAATTGCCAGGTCCATCATTCACATTTGATTATTACACATTCCCTGTGAGGCTGGATTTAACTGAGTGTTAGTCATTTAACAGGAATGCTAGCATTTTACACATTTGTGGTTTAGATTTCCAATAATTTTACAGTATTATGAGTGTAAAAACCTTCAATGATGCCTAGTTAGTTTTCAGAAGAATCTTCAGGGCTTGAGGAGTAATACGAAAATCATTTAAAAAATATGAGGGGTGAAATGATTTTTTCTGTTTGATTTCAACACCTTTCATCTGAATCCTGTTGTATTTGAGTGTTCTTGGAATTATTTCATTAAAAGAAGAAAGAAAAAGAAAAGAATTTAGCCCAGAAAGTTAACTCTAAGCATATCAAAATTATTGAAGTGAAAAGGAGAAATATAAATATGCTAATATTTGAAGCAGTTGTAATGAAGTAGTTAAAAAAAAAAAAATCAGTCTGCCCAGGTTCAAATCCTTGCTTTGCCACTTAATAGATCTACAACCTGAGCCAAAGTACTAGAAATCATACAGATGAACGTATATGAGACCAGGTTTGGGGAGAGAATGCACACTTCAGAAAGTGCCCATGTGATTCCAAGTACTTAGTGCTAACTCGCTTCAGTTGTGTCCGACTCGTGCGAACCTATGAACTGTAGTCTGACAGGCCCCTGCGTCCATCAGATTCTCCAGGCGAGAATACCAGAGTGGGTTGTCATTTCCTCTTCCAAGGGATGTTCCTGACCCAGGGATTGAACCCATGTCTCTTGCGTCTCCTGCATTGGCAGGAGGATTCTTACCACTGAGCCACCTGGGAAGCCAGGTGACTGCTAAATATTTACTATTGATAAGATCAATGTTTTGGATTGTTAGTAGTGACTTCGGATTTTGGTTCCCTGTTCCTACTTGTAGTAACCCCATGAATTGCAGCATACCGGGCTTCCCTGTCCTTCACTATCACCCAGAGTGTGCTCAAACCCATGTCCATTGAGTCGGTGATGCCATCCAGCCATTTCATCCTCTGTCATCCCCTTCTCCTCCCGCCCTCAATCTTTACCAGCATCAGGGTATTTTTCAATGAGTCAGCTCCTTGTATCAGGTGGCCAAGGTATTGGAGCTGTAGCTTCAGCTTCAGCGTCAGTCCTTCCAATGAATATTCAGGACTGATTTCCTTTAGGATGGACTGGTTGGATCTCCTTGCAGTCCAAGGGACTCTCAGGAGTCTTCTCCAACACTACAGTTCAAAAACATCAATTCTTCAGTGCTCAGCCTTCTTTATGGTCCATCTCTCACATCCATACTTGACTACTGGCCTTGACTAGACGGACCTTTGTCAGCCAAGTGATGTCTCTACTTGAGTGATTGTCCTAGTCATCTTGGGTGGCCATAACAAGGCACCATATATTTTGAGGTGGCTCAAAATACATATATTTATTTTCTCAAGGTTCTGGAGGGTTGAAGTCCCAGGTCCAGCGTTGATAGGGTTGTTTTCTCCGAAGGCCTCTCACTGGCTTGCAGATAGCTGCTTTCCTGACTGTGTCCTCAGATGGCCTTTTCTCTGAACTACAGATCTGACATATAGATTGTGTGTGTATCATGGTGGGTGGAGTAGGGGTAGAAGGGAGGTCACAGGCATCATAGTGACCTGGGCCAAGTTTCTTTAAACCACAGATGCTTCATCTTGATGAGAGAAATAAAGCCATTGTGAGGATAAATATAAATAACTGGCCAGTTCCCAGAAAAGTGGCACAGATGTGGGAACATGACCTGTTCACAAACAGCCCTTCAGTCTGGCCAAACTTTGAGTTCAGAAGCCATTGCCAGGCAAATCTGACTAGGAGAAAGTTAAACTGACTTTGAGAACTATTGTTTTCCTTTGGATCAAACAACATAATGAAGACCTCTCAGAGTATAAGAGAAGAAATGGAGTAGAGCAAACTTCTAAAATACTAGCACAACGACTACAAGAATTCCTCTGTGTTCACCAATCTTTAGAGTTGTAAATGTGATAGAAAACATTAATTGGGAATATATGTCAAGTAGCATTTGTGTGTTTTATCATTCAATAAAAAATCAAAATACTCCCATATTCTTCAAATAAAGCATACTATGAGCACTTGTAAAAAAGAAAATGTCAGTTTTAAGATACATTGCAACTATTTCAATACGGAAAGTACATTGGATTAAATGCGCATGTTGAAAATGTTAATTGTTCCTGTTGCTTAGTCTCTAAGCAATGTCCTGTTGTTTTGCAATCCCATGGATGAGAGCACTTCAGCCTCCTCTGTCCACGGGGTTTCCCAGGCAAGACTGTTAGGGACCAAACGACGGTCTCTAGGACCTGAGTCATGTTTACCAGAAAGAGACAGGATATGTGCTCATCCTGCCTGGCCAATCATGTAAGGCCAGCTACTCCTGTAACTGAGACAAAGAACTGCCTGTATATAAGCCGGCATACTCCTTTGTTCGGGGCTCCTGTCAGATTCCCTTGTGTGGGATGAGACTTGGGCCCTAGCATGCTAGGAATAAACAAACTCCCTTCTTGCGTTTGCAATACTGTGGTGGACTTGCTCTCTCGGATGGTTTGGAGATACGGGCTCATAGCATAACAAAGACATACTCGAGTGTGTTGCCATTTCCTTCTCCATGGGATCTTCCTGATCCAGGGATTGAACCGATGTCTGTTGCACTGAATTCAGATTCTTTACCACTTGTTGCAAAGAATTCATTGATTCTTTACCTCTGAGCCTGCAAGGAAGCCTGAAAATGTTAACAGACACACAGAAAGTTTCGTGTAAAGAAATAAATCATTAACGTGTCCAATAGAGAGACTGTGACTATGAAGGGTCTATTTTATGCTATCCATTAACTACTACCATTATTATCATTTGTCCATACTAGTATATAACCAGATGGAGGAAAACTCTATTATATTTTTATTGAAGTAAAATTGCTGAAGCTGAAGGTCCAATAATTTGGCTACCTGATGAGAAGAAATGATTCATTGGAAGAAACCCTGATGCTGGGAAAGATTGAGGGCGAGAGGAGAAGGGGATGATAGAGGATGAGATGGTTGGATGGCATCCCCAACTCAATGGACATGAGTTTGAGCAAATTCCAGGATAAAGTGAAAGACAAGGAAGCCTGGCACGCTGCCGTTCATGGGGCTACAAAGAGTAGGAGATGACTTAGAGACTGAACAGCAGCGAAACTGCTCTACAATATTGTGTTAGTTTCTGCTGTACAGTGAACTGAGTCAGCTATATACATGCATATATCCCCTCCCACCCATCTAGGTCATCACCGAGCTGAGCTCTCTGTGCTACCCGGCAGATTCCCACTAGGTATCTATCCTACACAGGGTCGTGTATATGTCAGTGCTAATCTCCCAATTCATCCCATCTCCCCCTTTCCCCTAAGTCCATGTTTGTTCTCTATGTCTGTGTCTCTCTTCCTGCCCTGTAAACAGTTTCATCTATACCATTTTTCTTGATTTCACATATATGCATCAATATACAATATTTACTTTTCTCTTTCTTACTTTATTCTATATGACATACTCTAGGTCCATCCACAACTCTACAAATGACCCAAATGAAATTGAGCCATTTTTAATGACTGAGTAATATTCCGCTGTATATAGGTACCACCTGTTCTTAATTTGTTCATCTGTTGACTAGCATTTAGGTTGCTTACACGCCTTGGCTAGTGCTGCAGTAAAACATTGGGGTTTATGTGTCTTGTTGAATTACGGTTTTCTCAGGGTATATTTGGAGAAGGCAATGGCAACCCACTCCAGTACTCTTGCCTGGAAAATCCCATGGACGCAGGAGCCTGGTAGGCTGCAGTCCATGGGGTCGCTAGGAGTTGAACACGACTGAGAGAATTCACTTTCACGTTTCACTTTCATGCACTGGAGAAGGAAATGGCAACCCGCTTCAGTGTTCTTGCCTGGAGAATCCCAGGGACGGGGGAGCCTGGTGAGCTGCCATCTGTGGGGTCGCACAGAGCTGGACACGACTGAAGTGACTTAGCAGGGTATATTCACAGTAGTGGGTTTGCTGGGTCATGTGTTAGTTCCATTTTCATGTTTGTAAGGAACTTCCACACTGTTCTTCATGGTGACTGTACCAGTTTACATTCCCAGCGATAGTGCAAAACGGTTCCCTTTATACCATACCCTCTTCAGCATTGGTTGTTTATGCCTTTTCTTGATGATGGCCATTCTGACCAGTGTGAGGTGATACCTCAAATGAAACAGAAACTTTATCTTTACTCTTAACCAAATAGTTAGTCTCATTTCAATCCTCCTTTGAACTCCAATTTTATCCAAAACATAGTAACAATGTTTCAAAATGCAGCTGTTTCATGCTTTGATTATCAGCAATAGGTTCGGGACTTCTTGTTGTTTTCCAGTATCTGAGGAGTAAACAGCAGTCCCAGATGATTCAATCCTTTGGCTCATGCAAATTTCAAGTCCCTTAGCAACAGTGTTTTTTGCCTAATAATGATAGAATTCAGGCTTTTTGTGTTTTTCAAGTGTCCCCTGCATAGCTTTTAGAAGCTGTTCAGTTCAGTCGCTCAGTCGTGTCCGACTCTTTGCGACCCCATGAATCGCAGCACGCCAGGCCTCCCTGTCCATCACTATCTCCCGGAGTTCACTCAGACTCACGTCCATCGAGTCAGTGATGCCATCCAGCCATCTCATCCTCTGTCGTCCCCTTCTCCTCCTGCCCCCAATCCCTCCCAGCATCAGACTCTTTTCCAATTTAGAAGCTGTATACATCCTAAAACATTTAAAACATCTAAAAACTTACATTCTTAGCTTAAAAAGTTGCAAAAAAGATAATTTTACTGTATTGCATTAATATTTTAACCTCAGATTGTTCTGTTAATCTTTTAAATGTACTAAATGACTGTAGATATGATTTTAGTTGGATATCTATCTCTAAAATTATATATACATATAGGTTCTTCAAGTATTGCACATTTTTAAATCTCTTTTTTGCTCTCTCTGAATTTTTTCCAGTCTACAACAAACTCATAATTTTTTCTAACCTACCTTTACATTTAAAAGTCTTTTATTGATCACAATATTATATTCTTTTCTCCATAATTACATATATAGCATTTGCATGAATATGCAACAGCTATATACAGCTCACCTTTTAACAACACAAGAGTTCCAGATGCTGACCCTCTCCTGTCAAAACTATAGTTAATATTTAGCTTTTCCTATCCAAAGCCTTTCAGTTCAGTTCAGTCACTCAGTTGTGTCCGACTCTTTGCGACCCCATGGACTGCAGCACACCAGGCCTCCCTGTCCATCGCAAAATCCTGGAGTCTACTAAAACTCATGTCCATTGAGTCAGTGATGCCATCCAACCATCTCATCCTCTGTTGTCCCCTTCTCTTCCCACCTTCATTCTTTCCTAGCATCAGGGACTTTTCAAATGAGTCAGTTCTTCACATCAGGTGGCCAAAGTATTGGGGTTTCAGCTTCAGCATCAGTCATTCCAATGAACACTCAGGACTGATCTCCTTTAGGATGGACTGGTTGGATCTCCTTATAGCCCAAGGGATTCTCAAGAGTCTTCTCCAACACCACAGTTAAAAGCATCAATTCTTTGGCACTCAGCTTTCTTTATAATCCAACTCTCACATCTATACATGAATACTGGAAAAAAAAAATAGCCTTGGCTAGACAGACCTTTGTTGGCAAAGTAATGTCTCTGCTTTTTAATATGCTGTCTAGGTTGGTCATAACTTTCCTTCCAAGGAGTAAGCATCTTTTAATTTCATGGCTGCAGTCACCAGCTGATGTGATTTTGGAGCCCCCCAAAAATAAAGTCTGACTGTTTTCACTGTTTCCCCACCTATTTGCCATAAAGTTATGGGACCAGATGCCATCACCTTAGTTTTCTGAATGTTGAGTTTCAAGCCAACTTTTCCACTCTCCTCTTTCGCTTTCATCAAGAGGCTCTTTAGTTCTTCTTTGCTTTCTTCCATAAGGGTAGTGTCATCTGCATATCTGAAGTTATTGATATTTCTCCCAGCAATCTTAATTACAGCTTGTGCTTCATCCAGTCCAGCATTTCTCATGATGCACTCTTCATATAAGTTAAATAAGCAGGGTGACAATATACAGTCTTGATGTACTCCTTTCCCTAGTTGGAACCAGTCTGTTGTTCCATGTCCAGTTCTAACTGTTGCTTCTTGACTTGCATACAGATTTCTCAAGAGGTAGGTCAGGTGGTCTGATATTTCCATCTCTTTCAGATTTTTCCACAGTTTATTGTGATCCACATAGTCACAGGCTTTGGCATAGACAATAAAGCAGAAATAGATTTTTTTTCTGAAACTCTATTGCTTTTTCAATGATCTAGCCTTTCATATTAACCTAAATGTCCATCACAGTTCCTCCATATCCATAGTTCTGCAGCACCAATTCAACCAACCTCAGATGGTGAAGTACTATCATATTTACTATGGAAGAATGTCCCCCTGTAAATGCGCTCATGTGGCTCATGGGTTCAGATGAACCCATGTCTATGTTATACATCTGTTGCTGTGTGCTAGACGTGGTAAAGGGTCCGTCTGCCAATGCAGCAGACGTAAGAGATGCCAGTTTGATCCATGGCTTGGGAACATCTCCTGGAGGAGGGCATGGCAGCCTTGCCCTGGAGAATCCCATGAAGAGAGGAACCTGATGGGCTACAGTCCATAGGGTCACAAAGAGTTTGACATGCTAAAGCAACTTAGCAACACACTCACCTGTATATATATATATACATACATATATATGCATATATGTGTATATATATGTATATGTATATATGTACATATGTATATATGTATACATACATATATGTATATGTATACATATGTATATGTACATATCTGCATATGTATATATGTATATGTGTATGTGTATATGTATATATGTATATATACATGTATATGTATATATATACATATGTATATGTGTATATCTGTATATATATATACAGGTAAAGAGTGAGAGACATAATCTTTAAAATTTCTTGTCACTGCAAGTTGTAAATGTTTTTAAAAGTTTGGATTCCTTTTGCTTTAATTATTTTACCTTTAGGTAAGACTCATTTGTGCCTCATATCAGAAAATATGGATTATTATTTATCATTTTATTTAATCTTTTATAAATGAAAGGAATAAAAGCTTGTTTACCTAAATAGTTGTAACTGAATTCCATAAAATTTATATGGAAGCTATCACTTTTAGATATCAAAATGTACTTTTAAAAATCAATCAGCAGAAAATTCTTATTTTACTCTCTTTATTTTTGTTGAGAACACCAATTCACACACAAAATAATGGTTGTCCAGAAAGTTATTTACTTTCTCAATTTCCTTAATGTGTAAAAAAAAACAACAAAAAACTTATACTAATGAGGTTATAGTAACGATTGTTAATCCTACTCATTCTCTTTTTCTTAGAGGAATCTCATTTATTTAACTGGACACTTTCAAAAATATTTAAGAACATCAGTTAATATTTAATTCAATCTCATTTGTCAACACAATCTTCTTGATAATAGGCTTTAATCTTATCACATGATTTAAGCATATTTTCAAATGTAGATGTGAAATATAATGAGTGAATCAGAGAATAGTCCCTCCATTCTCAGTAGGAAGACCACAGTACAGAAAGAAGACCAGACAGGTATTTCTACAATGACTTTCTAAACCTTTTGGATATTAGGAATGCCCATCTTGTGATCTGGTTTCATGAATGGAATATATCAATACTATCGCCATATTTAATATATTTGACAAGGGCTCTGTTTAGCTGGTTTTCACAAGCTTTCTCTATGGAAACAAACCACTTAGAATACCTAGGAAACTTCCCACTTTGTCACCCAACGTATGATATATGCAAATTCTTGGCATTATAATTTGTGCAAAATATTCAATTTCTAATGACATTCTTCACCAATAACAGAAATATTTAAATGACAAGAAAGACACAGAGAGTATTGTGGGTTCATGGTGACTTGATTACTGGGAGAATTCCTCAATACCTATATTTGACTTTGGAGAGCAGAGACTTGCACACTGTAAAGTCAATGTTAATTAATAAGATTTGTGGTCAGTAAGAATTATACTTTCATAAGCTGCAGCAAGAGCTATTGTGGCATGGGAATCAGAATAAGACAACCAGCAAGACAGCAAGAGAACACAGGTGCAACATCAAATTTAGGGAACATAAAAATGGGAACACACCAAAAGTAAAGGACCTAAAAGGGACAGTCTCAAAATTTCCTGTACACCCACATGATCTTTGGAAAATTTTGACATATCCTTTAGCATATGCATACTGCATTTTACAGATGACAGTTTTAATACAGCCAGAAGTGAGACATGGCAGAAAGAACACAGGCTTTGTGATTGGTCTAACTTCTCTTTGAACAATAGATCTGTAACTTACTAACCTTGTAGATTCCTTATATCCCCAGTTAGTGTTAGTTTATATTTAATATGTAAAAAAAGAGATATCGATTATTTGGTTGAGATAAGATTTATATGCAATAACCTGTGCAAAATAACTAGCGTAGTGGTCTAGCAGATAATTGGTACTCAAATAAGTTACTTCCATCTTATTTTCCCTGTACAAAAAATACTTCATTTCCCCAGAACTCACTTTTGCACTGGATGCAACAAAGAAGATTACAAAGACTTCAAATTGTCAATAATTTCTTTTTTATATAAAAAAAAGTTTATTGAATGACTACTATTTGCAAAACTTTACAATCTTCGTGTGCTTTATGGTCTAGATTACCAAAATAATTTTATGTTGTGATTTTTGTACAGGCATCCAGAATGTAAATTTCATGTTTATAAGTATTTGTAAACATTTCTATGGGGAAAAATAACTGTTCCTGTGCCTAGAATACTTTTGTCAGCCTGCTCATCATGGTTTGCCTTCCGAAGTCAAGCTTCATAAGGGAGGCAAACTGGAATGCTTCTGGCCAAAAGTGGAGTTAGAACGTGGGGAACTGGGCAGTTGTATGAATTTGTTGCTTGATGGCATCAAATAAAGACATGATGCTGCATCTTTCTTACCAGAGTGATGAAAGCGTTGTCTCTTCTCCATATCAGCAGTTAAATTGTAGGTGGGCTTCATCTCCATTCAGCAATGTCTGGGCCAAAAATATCATAGTTTGCTTTTGCAGTCTATATTCCTTTCCTGTGGGTTTCTTGGGATGACAAATCACTGCATCTATAAATGTGTCCTTTTTAGTCAGTCATTATTTTGTTAAAAGGCAATTCAAGTTTTATGGGCTGAAGAGTAACTTACTGTTCAGGATATGGGAATGTGAAAGTATCAGTACTCTGATATGATATTTCTATAACTTATGTTTAAAAATATAATGCCTCTAGTTTCCAACTTCTTAAATAGTAGCAACAGTAGCATTAATACTACTTAAAACTATCATTCCTTTTCCTATTAAAAAGAATTATTAGAAAGTAAATAAAGCAAGGAATTGTACATCCTGACATAATCAAATAAGACAAGTTTGAGGCTTTGTCAGTAACAGCACTTATGATTAAAATTGTCATTGATTCAGGTACATATTTCTGTCTGTGAGTTCCATTGTAGGAAAATAATTTATTTGAATCTACATAAGGGTATCATTTCTTTTTTGTTGTTGTTGTTGGCTATTTGTCAGCTGAATTAACTACTAAGTTCTTATTATATTTTATAAAGACTAAATCAGGGGAAGACTGACCATCTGATAGAAAAGTACCTAAAAGAAGAAAAAACAAAAAGAAAAGAAGGTTGCTAAATAACACAAATGGATAAAAAAATGAAAAGAAAAAAGAAAACAAAAATTAGTGTTAAAAAAAAACTTGCATCCCCTAAAATAATGTTTAATGCTGAAATTTGAGTATGTCATTCAGCTGTGAAAATTATCTATTTAATTTATGGAATTTTTCTGAATATATTTGAAGAGCAAAGCAAAATGATTTGGATGTTTTGAAAATTTAAAAATGGCTGCATGGCCCCAAATTTCTGCAAAGACTAAGCATGTTTAAGGCATCTGCTTATTTTTTGACTTTACCTTATTCCACAGACTATTTCAAGCAGCACAGAGTTTTGACTTATAACATGCAGCGTATCAATAAAGTTAGAGTACTTACTCTGGCTTCATCCTGTGAGGGTTCTTCCTGAGTGCTCTGTTTATTCTGGACCCCAGAATTGTGACTACATTTGGTATGGTCCAGCTGGCTCAGTAGAAGCACTGACAGTTGAAAATATAGAGAAAACCACTAACATTAGAGAACCTACATGATGGAACAAACCAGTTGCAAGTTGTTAAACTGTTAGCCTAACCACATACTTTAATCTCAACAAACCATGATTAATAGACTAGCCTATCTACAGCATGGCTAAGAAAAGCTCTCAGCCAAAAGTAAGTTTAAGATTTAGATATGTGTCTGAACCTACTTAAACATTTAAAACATATTTTACACAAAAATCTTATTATCTCTTTGCTAATTCTTTACTGAGATTGTTCAAAATACAGAATTTCAAGTATAGAATATCTACCTGTGTATCTGTTTCACTTTGGGGGTTTTTCTATGTCTATTTCTTTCCCAAATCCTTGCAATATACAATTTTAAATGTTTACAATTTTCAACCCATGCACTTAGATAAACAGTCATAGGAAGTCACTGAACACTCATTGTCTCAGTTCAGTTCAGTTCAGTTGCTCAGTTGTGTCTGACTCTTTGCGACCCCATGTACTGAAGAATTCCAAGCCTCCCTGTCCATCACCAACTCCCAGAGTTTACTCAAACTCATGTCCATTGAGTCGGTGATGTCATCCAACTGTCTCCTCCTCTGTTGTCCCCCTCTCCTCCCACCTTCAATCTTTGCTAGCATCAGGGTCTTTTCCAATGAGTCAATTATTCACATCAGGTGGCCAAAGTATTGGAGTTTCTGCTTCAGCATCAGTCATTGCCTAGAGTTGCTATAAAGAGTATCACAACTAGATGTCTTAAAACAACAAAAAATGATTCTCTCTCAGCTCTGGATACCAGTAGTCCAAAATCAAGGTGTTGATAGGGCCATGCTTCCTCCAAAGTCTTCAAGGAGGACTCCTTCTCTCTTTCAGTTTCTGATGGCCAGAGGTGTTCCCTGGATTTTGGCAGCATCACTCCAGTGACCAAAACCATCCCCAAGAACAGAAATGTAAGAGGGCCGAGTGGGTGACTAAGGAGTCTTTACCAATAGATGAGAAAAGATGAGAAGTGAGACAACGGAGAAAGGGAAAGATATACCCAACTGAATACAGAGTCAAAGAGAATAGCAAGGGGAGATAAAAAGGTCCTTTTGATGAACAATGCTAACCAATATAGGAAAACATTAGAATGGAAAAGACTAGAGATCTTTTCAAGAAAATTGGAAATATCAAGGGAACATTTCATACAAGGCTGTACATGATAAAGGACAGAAAAAGTATGGACTTAACAGAAGCAGAAGAGATTAAGAAGTGGCCAGAATGCAGAGAACTATACCAAAAAAAAAAAAAAAAAAAAAGTCTTAAATTATCCAGATAACTATGAATGGTGTAATCACTCACCTAGAGCCAGACATCCTAGAATGTGAAGTCAACTAGGCCATAGGAAACATCACTAGGAACAAAGCTAGTGGAGGTGACAGAAATCCAGCTGAGCTGTTTCAGATTCTAAAGGATGATGCTGTAAAAGTGCTGCACACAGTATGTCCGTGAATTTGAGAAATTCAGCCACAGACTGGAAAAGGTCAGTTTTCATTCCAATCCCCAAAAAGGGCAATGCCAAAGCGTGTTCAAACTACCATAGAATTGTGTTCATCTCACATGCTAGTAAGGTTATACTCAAAATCCTTCATGCTAGTCTTCAGCAGTATGTGATCCAGGAAATTCTAGATGTACAAGCTGGGTTTAGAAAAGGCAGAGGAACCAGGAAATGGCAACCCACTCCAGTGTTCTTGCCTGGGGAATCTCAGGGACAGAAGAGCCTGGTAGGCTGCCATCTCTGGGGTCGCACAGAGTTGGACACGACTGAAGCGACTTAGCAGCAGCAGTAGCAGAGGAACCAGAGATCAAATTGCCAACATTCCTTGGACTGCAAAAGGCAAGAGAATTTCAGAAAAACATCTACTTCAGCTTCATTGACTATGCTAAAGACTTTGACTCTGTGGACCACAACAAACTTGAAAATTCTTAAAGGAATGGAAATAACAGACCACCTTACCTGCCTCCTGAGAAGCCTGTATGCAGGTCAAGAAGCAACGGTTAGAACTGTAAATGGAGCAATGGGCTGGTTCAAAACTGGGAAAGGATTACAAAGCTGCATAATGTTATCCTGCTTATTAAACTAATATGCAGAGTACATCATGAGAAATACCAGATTGAATGAATCACAAGCTGGAATCAAGTTTGCTGGGAGAAATACCAACAACCTCAGAAATACAGATGATACCATTCTATTGGCAGAAAGTGAATAAGAACTAAAGAGCCTCTTGATGATTGTGAAAGAGGAGAGTGGAAAATACTGGCTTAAAACTCAACATTCAAGAAACTGAAATCATGGCATCTGGTCTCATCATTTCATGTTAAATAGATGAGGAAAAGTGGAAGCAGTGGTGGATTTATTTTCTTGGGTTCCTAAATTACTGTGGATGGTGACTGCAGCCATGAAATTAAAAGACAGTTGCTCTTTGGAAGGAAAGCTATGACAAAACTAGACAGCATATTAAAAAGCAGAGTTATCAACATTGCTGACAAAGGTCTGTCTAGTTAAAGCTGTGGTTTTCCCTGCAGTCACTTATGGATGTAAGAGTTGAACCAGAAAGAAGGCTGAGTGCTGAAGAACTGATACTTTGAATTATGATGCTGGAGAAGATTTCTGAGAGTCCCTTGGACTGCAAGGAGATCAAACCAGTCAATCCTGAAGGAAATCAACCCCAAATACTCATTGAAAAGACTGATGCTGAAGCTGAAGCTCCAATACTTTTACCACCAGATGTGAAGACTCATTGGAAAAGACGCTGATGAGGGGAAAGATTGAGGGCAAGATGATAACGGGGTGGCAGAGGACGAGATGGTTAGATATTATTATTGACCAAATGGCTGTGAATCTGAACAAACTCAGGGAGATAATGTAAGACAGATGAGCCTGGCCTGCCGCAGTCCATGGAGTTGCAAAGAGTCAGCTATGACTTTGGAGACGGCAATGGCACCCCACTCCAGTACTCTTTCCTGGAAAGCCCCATGGATGGAGGAGCCTGATATACTTCAGTCCATGAGGTCGCTAATAGTTGGACAGGACTGAGCGGCTTAGTAGCAGCAGCAGATATGACTTGGTGACTTTAAAACAACAACAAAAGGTATAGCAGTGATTATGAGATGGTACAAGAGGGCCTTTTACGGGTGTTGATCATTTCTACTTTTGACTTGACTATTGTTCAATGATGTATTCACCTTGTGATTACTTATTAGACTGTAACACCAATTTGTAAACATTTTTGTATATTAAAAAGAGAAACATAAGGGGTGGAGTAGTGGTTACAAAGGGAGGTTTGGATTTACACAATGTAAAATTATTGACTTGTTAGACTTTCGATCTCTTTTCTAGGTTTCTGTATATCAGACTTTGATCTCCAGAATTTTTCTAATGGGTGGCCACTAGTGGTCCTAGAGACTTAGATGCTGTTGGCAGTTTAGGCCCAGGGAATCACTTGCTTTAAAGAAAGCCTATATTTCTCCAACATTTCATTTCCTTATCCATCTGCACCCTGCTAAAGGACTTTATTTCCTGATGTAACGTAATAAATATACCATAATAAAGCTTTCCCCCACCAGAGTGAACTTGGTATTGCTAGCTCATTTGGTAAAATGAATGCACTTCCCTTGTCCCCAAACTGTGACAGAAATAATAAATAACTTTGCTTTCATTTCACAGAAGGAAAGCTGGACGAAAGTAATTTCAGTGATTTGCTGAGGTTGCTTATGGGGTCACTAGCAAAGTTGGGATGCAGACTCTCAGTTGATATCTCCAAGCGCCTGTGTACCCTGCCAGCTATGGGGCTGCTGGGGAGAACTTTTCCCAGGGTAGCACAACAGAATTCACTTGGTGGTCAAGGTCCTTGTTAGGTTGCACACAGGAAGAATGAAAACTGAGTACAAGCCTTCAGGATACACTGTGATTATTATGCTACAGGCTCCAGTGGATTTACCCAACAGCTGCAAGATCACAAGTTCAGAGGAAGTTAGATAAAACGCCATTGCGCTCAGGGGTTCAAACTTGCAGAGTCATATTTCATCGTGCCTTAGGAAATAAAACAATAATAATAATAACAATAGTATCACCACAACCTAACAGCAATGACCTTCGTGGAGTGGCCGTCTGAGGAAAATGGGAGGAGAATTGGTGTCTTGCTCCAGCTCAACACATCATAAACATTCGGTGCCTCAGCTCTCTCATGCAAATAGGCTGCGGATGTGATGTCAAACAAGGGAAATGATTTCTAGTGGTGAAAGGTTGGGGAACCAGCCTGGATCTCTCGTTGCACGCAACTGTCTGTTGCATCCGCCATTGGCGGCATCACGCGATTTTGGCACTGGCCTAGAGGACCGACCCACCAGCGGAGTCAGCAGACACTTAACTTCTGCGACACTCGTAGAATGAAATAGGAAATGCAGCGGGTTTCTTGTAGCCTTTAGCAATATATTTGAAGTTGAGAAAAGCTTACAGTTGGGAGCCTTGTTCTCTCAGATTGATTTAAATCCTCAGTGTTAGTGTGTTTATGTGACTCCTGCGGGGCCACAGCCACGAAGTACTCAAGTGTAAGAGCTCTAGAGACAGAAAAAATAAAATCACCGAACAGCAAGACCCCTCATTTCTCACAGCCGTGGCGGGTTAGGTAACACCCAGGCTTGTGAAGGGTCTCAGCAAGGGCAGTTGACTGTCACTCTGTGTGTGCTGAGTCACTTTAGTCAAGTCAGCTGCGGCTAGAGAGCTTCCTAATCTGAATTCCAGAGAAGGAGCGATGTGAAGCAATATTAGCTGTGTAAGTGCGGATACCAGAGATTACAATGGAGCAAACACAAAAAAAATCCCAGTTTGAGTAAGAAAGAGAAACAGAGACAGCAAGAGGAAGAAACAAAAAACTCTGCATTTTTCTATTTTTAGAGGGACACACATGAATGAGGAAAATACACTAAAAGAAGAAATTTGTATATCCCTAATCTTTGAAATTTAGAATCAGCCATCCTACATAGAGTTTATCTTCACTTTTGGAGTATGAATTAGTTGTCCTTTTGAGGAGAAGATGACATTTTCTTCTGGACATTGAGACAAAATTCCATTTCAGGCCAGGAGCAAGACGAATTTGGGGCTCTGATAAATGCAACTTTGCCTTCCTCACCCAGAGATGCTTGCAGCATAAACATATAAGCACTCAAAATACAAATGAGTATGTATTTGAAAAGCTGGTTTCGAAGAAATCCAGAGACATGCTAAAGAGAAAAAAAACTTACACAGACATTGACTGATTTTCAAACATAAACAGGTGATTATATCACTCTAACTCTGGTCCTCAATTATCTTTTGAATGAAAGGACAATGTATAAACATTTTCTTCAGAAAACTGTATCTCTTAAATACTAGTCTTATGGAGTGGCTTGGGAATACTGGCTTATCAGGGGGAGTTAGTTTACATTAGAACTGCAGAATCAGCTAAAACAGTACCTTGGTTTCCCTCCGGGATGTTGCCTGTGAATTGTATTGTCTAGTTGGTGTTATAGCTCTTGCATCAATCTTAAGACTGAGAAAACAAAATCATATCCTTGAAAACAGTACAATCCACCCAACATCCGTCTATCCCAATATATCCTGTATTTATCAAGGTCTCAATCTCTCTGCCCAAACCTCGTTATAGGTCCTCTTTAATACAACCCCCTTTACCACACACTATATTGAACTTTTCATTCCATTGACATGCCTAATGCTTGTCTAATAGGAATCCCAATAACAAAGGTATGAAAGATAAGCAGAAAACTCTCAAATTCTCCCTTTCTTTAAAAAAGGTACATGTTCAAATAACCCATGATTTTAAATTATCATAAAGATAAATAGAAAAAATATTTTATTTAGAATAACAGTGAAAGTAAAACATGCCAAACATTTTGAGACTCCCCAAAAGTGATGTTTCATGAGAAATGCATAACTTTAAATGATTATAGCGGTAAAAAATAAAGCTCTAAAGTCAATGACCTAAGGTAGTATCACAAGCATCCAAATGAGGAAGAGCTTAGTAAGGGGAAAAAAGGAGGGGAAAAAATACTTGATAAAAGAGCATAAATCAATAAAAAGTCAAGAAATTAACATTATAATTAAATTAACATTTATGCTGCCGCTGCTGCTGCTGCTGCTGCTGCTAAGTCGCTTCAGTCGTGTCTGACTCTGTGTGACCCCATAGACGGCAGCCCACCAGGCTCCCCAATCCCTGGGATTCCCCAGGCAAGAACACTGGAGTGGGTTGCCATTTCCTTCTCCAATGCATGAAAGTGAAAAGTGAAAGTGAAGTCGCTCAGTCATGTCCATCCCTTAGCTACCCCATGGACTGCAGCCTACTAGGCTCCTAACATTTATGCTACCTGTCTACAAGCTCAAGACTCATCATATTGATGAGGTGAGGTGTTAGTCGCTCAGTCGTGTCCAACTCTTTGTGACCCAATGGACTATAGCCCACCAGGCTCCTCTGTCCATGGAATTCTCCAGGCAAGATTACTGGAGTGGTTGCCATTCCCTTCTCTGGGGCATCTTCCTGATCCAAGGATCTAACCTGGGTCTCCTGCACTGCAAGCTGATACTTTACCTCTGAGCTGCTAGGGAAGCCCCATCATGTGGATAGACTGATACAGATATTCTCAAGCTTGCCACACCCATATCAGAGCACTATACCTTCCATACGTCAGATGAAGGCTACATACCCTTCCACTCACTTGCCACAATTACTGCTGCTCTGTTCTCCTAATGTCCAATGGATTTATTCCAAAATGGTTTGAAACCACTCTCTTCTTTATAATGTCATCTTACAATCTTTTAATGTGAATATACTTTCAGATGACTGCAATCTGAAATACTTTCATTTACATATTCTGTCTGCTTTACTTAAGCATAATTCTCTGGTCCATACATCTAGACAAGGCTAATCCATCACAAGTATGTCTCAATAACCAAATTCAGTTTTAGGTATCTTCTCACTGCCTGCAACTTTTCCACTTGTGATCTTTCACATTAATTCATATGTACAAATAGATCCTGTTCAAGCTTTTATGAGGCCCATCAGTTCAGATCAGTCACTCAGTCGTGTCCGACTCTTTGTGACCCCATGAATCGCAGCATGCCAGGCCTCCCTGTCCATCACCAACTCCTGGAGTTCACTCAAACTCACGTCCATCGAGTCAGTGATGCCATCCAGCCATCTCATCCTCTGTCGTCCCCTTCTCCTCCTGACCCCAATCCCTCCCAGTATCAGAGTCTTTTCCAATGAGTCAACTCTTCACATGAGGTGGCCTAAGTATTGGAGTTTCAGCTTTAGCATCATTCCTTCCAAAGAAATCCTAGGGCTGGTCTCCTTCAGAATGGACTGGTTGGATCTCCTTGCCATCCAAGGGACTCTCAAGAGTCTTCTCCAACACCACAGTTCAAAAGCATCAATTCTTTGGCACTCAGCCTTCTTCACAGTCCAACTCTCACATCCATACATGATCACAGGAAAAACTATAGCCTTGACTATATGGACCTTAGTTGGCAAAGTAATGTCTCTGCTTTTGAATACACTATCTAGGTTGGTCATAACTTTTCTTCCAAGGAGTAAGGGTCTTTTAATTTCATGGCTGCAATCACCATCTGCAGGGATTTTGGTGCCCCCAAAAATAAAGTCTGACACTGTTTCCACTGTTTCCCCATCTATTTCCCATGAAATGATGGGACCGGATGCCATGATCTTCGTTTTCTGAATGTTGAGCTTTAAGCCAACTGTTTCACTCTCCACTTTCACTTTCATCAAGAGGCTTTTTAGCTCCTCTTCACTTTCTGCCATAAGGGTGGTGTCATCTGCAAATGGCCGCTTCCTCTTCCGGGTCCTCCGACCTTTAAGTCACTGTTGCAAAGCAGTCCTATTGTTCATGGCTTTTTTACCCAGATCAAACCTCCATGTCCTTCCCTCTTGATTGTACCTGGTCTGATAAATACTGTCGGAGTAATGTGCAGTAATGCTCCAACCTTCTTCACTATGAATTAAGTCTTATATAAGTCTTTGAAGTGCCTTCATGGAGGCTCAATGATACTTTTAATTGTGGCAATATGCATACGTTAAAACACCTAAAACGCATCCTGGGGTTTAAGTGCCAATTGTTATATCTCCTCTCTAACCACTTTCCCTAATGCTTCAGCCTCTTTCCACGTTATGATACATGTTTTATTCAGATCATGCTGTACTTACCACAGCAGCACTTTCAAGTATCTTCTCTGCATGAACCTTGTTTCCTGTTTAATATTCCATCACCTGGTCAACAATCATTCAATCCTAGAAATAATTCTTCAGAACCTCTATGTGCAGAAAAAGCTGAAAGTCAATGTACTCCATTCTCTTAGAATGAAAAAAACAAACAAACAGATATTTGTAATCTTCGCATCATATTATACTAGACAGAGTATAAAAATAAGATTAACAAGAATTATATCTTAGATTAACTATTATTTATTTTTCTAAAAAAGAAATACATGTTCATGTAAAATTCCATTATGTATATTAAAGTGTATAGAATAAAGGATTAACAGTGTGCATACTCCAATCATAAATTCATTCTCTAAAGACAAATATCAAATATTGACTATTTGTACCCCTGTTGCAGTTCTTTCTGATACTTATAATACATGCATGGGTCACAAGATAATAGTTTTGCTACTTGCTTTATTATTCTTAACTATCCAATGTCATTTTTCTATGCAACTACATACAGATAACATCATCTTATTTTGGTAACTGGATAAAGTTTTTGGGTGATTTTGTAAATTGAGATTCAGAAATAAGACAAATCTTTAAAATATGCACTATTATTGACCATTCCATTATGCCTTCCTAGAAAGCAATGTAATAGAAAGATAGTTTCTTCTCTGTGATGATCCACTTTGTTCATAATCTGCCTCTCCAGAACTGTTAACAATAGTAGCTTTGAAAATAGGAAAATATTCTCTCAGAGAAAGATCATATCATCTTCAGCATAGAGTTCTGATTATCAAAAACACGTTTACAAAGATAAGTTGTTTGTTAGATAACACAATTTGGCCTTAATTTGGCAAATCTATGGCTAATAACAAGCTAGAATGGGTCTAATTGTACTTCAAGAACCACTCAGATTTACTAAAGTTTCTTGGTTCTTCCAATTGTGAATTTCTTGCACATCAAAGATTGATAAAGCCTCATATGATTAATAATCATTCTTAATTAACATAAAAGAATACAGTATATCAGATGCCTCTGATCTTCTAAATTTTATTACTGGTGGTTACAGAATTCTGAAAGCTCACAAAGCATATAATATAGAAGGCATGAAAAGAAAATGTTCTACTTGGGAAATAAATTTTGAAAAAGTGAAACCTCCAGTTCTCCATGAAAAAGAACACGTTGCATCCTTGTAGAAGCTTGCATTTCTGATCATACATCATTTTCATCTTTTTATAATGATAAATTAGGACATGTAATGTGAACTTCACTTTTATTATTATTGTACGACCTTTTGAAATCTTCTAAGAATGTCTGGATTCCCTTAATCAAAGGTCAAAGGATTTGAAAGGGAGGGATTTTATTTTCTGAAAGTGATAGATTAAGTCATACTTGTACTATGTTTACTGCAGTAAATAAATTACATTTTAATAGGTTAACCTCAACTGAGAAAATATGACCTACTTTTTCACAGTGACCATTGTTATAAGACAGTCTTCATCTGTCATGATTATGTCTTTGTTATAATTGAGATCATGCTCTTATTAATGACTAGAAGAGAAATGTCCAAGAGAGATGAGCTATTCCCAGCTAGCATTTAAGAAATTGTTATAAAGAGCCAAATCATATTCTCTACTTGATCTTTCCAGGGTAGTCAATTTGCTGTCACTGACACAAATTTAAATCCCAACACTGAAAGGTCCTGGAAAGTGCTTTCTACAGGATTGCAAAAGAAGCAGCAGGGTGGATAGAGAAAATTAGACTGTCAGGATTACAATGCTACCAACACATTTGGCTTTCTAAGAACTGACGCATCCAGAACTTTGCAGATAATATTACCACTGTTGCTGTTAGCTGATATTTACATTTACATAGAGTTGCTGTCGTACATATGTATTTATTATTAATAAAATGCATTAAGTTTATTAACTAAGAAAAAATGAGTGCTTTTGATTGAAATAATGGACAATTTTGGGATCATTTCTGTGGTTCACATTTAATGGATAATTCTTTTTTCAGTAATTTTCTCTTTATCATCATATCCAGCATCACCAACATTACTATAATTACCACTGCAGAAGGTATTGTGTTAAATACTTTTTATACATTATATTATTTAAAGCATTATTTTAGTGCAGTGAAGTAGATTTTATGTTTAAAGCTTAAAAAATGAAGGCAATAAGCTGTCATTGCTGCTGCTAAGTTGCCTCAGTCACGTCCGACTCTGTGTGACCCCATCGACGGCAGCCCACCAGACTCCCCCATCCCTGGGATTCTCCAGGCAAGAACACTGGAGTGGGTTGCCATTTCCTTCTCCAATGCATGAAAGTGAAAAGTGAAAGTGAAGTCGCTCAGTCATGTCCGACGCTTAGCGACCCCATG
This sequence comes from Ovis aries, assembly GCF_016772045.2. NCBI lineage: Eukaryota > Metazoa > Chordata > Mammalia > Artiodactyla > Bovidae > Ovis > Ovis aries. The sequence continues at coordinate 96,188,110 of NC_056060.1, forward strand.
GACTGCAGCCTTCCAGGCTCCTCCATCCATGAGATTTTCCAGGCAAGAGTACTGGAGTGGGGTGCCATTGCCTTCTCCAATAAGATGTCATTAGGGGAATGCAAATTAAAACAGTAATGAGATACCACTGAACACCTATTCGAATGTGAGTTCCTAGACTGTAACAAAGATACCACTCTGGTGGGAATGTTGATGGAGAGTGTGAAGAATTAGGGTGTATGGGGACGCCCTGTACTTGCTGATCAATTTGCTGTGAACCTAAAACTGCTCCAAAGATAGAATCAATTACAAAAAAGAATGACCAAAATTTGAAACACTGACAGCACTGAGCGCTTACAAGGAGGTGGAGCAACAGGGACACTCATTCATGGCTGGTAGCAATGAAAATCAGTACACCAAGTGGGAAGGCAGTTTGCAGGTTTCTTCCTGAGTTAAACATACCAATATCATATGATCCACAATCATGTTCCTTAGAATTTACCCAAAGAAGTGGAAAACTGATGTCTATGCAAAATCCTACACACAAACGCTTATATCAACTTTATTCATAATTGTCAAAACTTGAAAGCCAAAACCAAGATGTCCTTCAGTAGGTGAATGAACAAATAAACTGCGGTGCATCCAGACAATGGAGTATTATTCAGCCCTAAAAAAAAAAAAAAAAAAAAAAAACTGTGCTAGTAAATCCTGAAAATATGTGGAGGAAGCTTAAATGCATATTACTAACTGAAAGTAGCCAATCTGAAAAGATGACATACTGTATGATTCCAATTATATGACACTATGGAAAAGGCAAAACTATGGAGACAGGAAAAAGATCAGTGATGCTGGGGATGAGGGCTGGAGGGATGAACAGGCAGGGCAAGAGGAGTTTTAGAGCACTGGAAATAAACAGTATTTTAACGATACATGCATGTCATTATATCTTTGTTCATACCCAAAATACATACAATAAGAAGAAGGAAACCTAAGTAAACTGTGGACTTTGGGTGATTGTAATATGTCAGCGTCTATTCATACTTAGGAACAAATACATCATTCTTGTGACTGATGTTGATAATAGAGGGTGTCATGCATGGGGACTTGTGGGGGTATTTTTAGAAATATTTTCTATTTTCTTGTAAACCTAAGGCTGCTCTAAAAAATGCAAACTCTTAATAAAAAAAAAATAAGAAAAACTTGCCGTTGTTCAGTCTCTAAGTTGTGTCCTAAGACAAGGCAAATGAATTTGTGTAATCTGCTTAAGTGGACAGACTTTATTTTGGGGGGGGGGGGCTCCAAAATCACTGCAGATGGTGACTGCAACCATGAAATTAAAAGACGCTTACTCTTTGGAAAAAACCTTATGACCAAGCACCCTGCTTATTAAAAAGCAGAGGCATTACTTTGCCAACTAAGGTCCGTCTAGTCAAGGCTATGGTTTTCCCAGTTGTCATATATGGATGTGAGAGTTGGATCATAAAGAAAGCTGAGCTCCGAAGAATTGACACTTGTGAACTGTGGTGTTGGAGAAGACTTGAGAATCCCTTGGACTGCAAGGAAATTCAACCAGTCCATCCTAAAGGAAATCATTCCTGAATATTAATTGGAACAACTCATGTTGAATCTGAAACTCCAGTACCTTGGCTGCTTCATGTGAAAAACCAACTCATTGGAAAAGACCCTGATGCTGGGAAAGACTGAAGGTGGGAGGAGAAGGGGACGACAGAGGATGAGATGGTTGGATGGCATCACTGACTCAATGGACATGAGTTTGAGTAAGCTCTGGGAGTTGGAGATGGACGTGGGGGCCTGGCGTGCTGCAGTCTGTGGGGTGGCAAAGAGTCGGATGCGACTGTCTGAACTGAACTGAATCTGCTTAAAGTAGCAGAGATACTAAGTGAAAGGCAAATTAGTAACTGACTTCAACAATGACACTCATACACAAAACTACACTGACTGGCTCTCTTGTAACTCTTCACATGGAAGACGAAAACAGGAAATACAGGAAGTCTTCTGTGAGAAACAGAAGTTCTCAATAAACTCATGCATCTTTCTTTTTAATATCACCTACTTATGACATCTACTATACTCTACTAGTTTATATGTTCCCCGCTTTGAAAGTTTCTCCAGGGCTCTCATCATCTGTGCGACTCTTCCACTTTACAGATCTTAATAATAACTAACATAGATATTTTAAGGTCAAACATATAATATATCTCATGAAAAAAAAATTAGCATGCCTAACAAAAGCATAATGCAGACACTTGTATTTATTTTTTTTTAATTTTAGTTTTTTATTTTTTAAATTTTAAAATCTTTAATTCTTACATGCATTCCCAAACATGAACCCCGCTCCCACCTCCCTCCCCATAACAACTTTCTGGGTCATCCCCATGCACCAGCCCCAAACATGCTGCATCCTGCGTCAGACATAGACTGGCGATTCAATTCACATGATAGTATACATGTTAGAATGTCATTCTCCCAAATCATCCCACCCTCTCCCTCTCCCTCTGAGTCCAAAAGTCCGTTATACACATCTGTGTCTCTTTCCCTGTCTTGCATACAGGGTCGTCATTGCCATCTTCCTAAATTCCATATATATGTGTTAGTATACTGTATTGGTGTTTTTCTTTCTGGCTTACTTCACTCTGTATAATCGGCTCCAGTTTCATCCATCTCATCAGAACTGATTCAAATGAATTCTTTTTAACGGCTGAGTAATACTCCATTGTGTATATGTACCACAGCTTTCTTATGGAGATTCCTTAAAAAATTGCAAATAGAACTACCTTATGACCCAGCAATCCCACTTCTGGGCATACACACCGAGGAAACCAGAATTGAAAGAGACACATGTACCCCAATGTTCATCGCAGCACTGTTTATAATAGCCAGGACATGGAAACAACCTAGATGTCCATCAGCAGATGAATGGATAAGAAAGCTGTGGTACATATAGACACTTGTATTTAAAATAGCAACATGAATAATTTCTCAAAATGATGTCTATATTATTTTAGAATAATTTAAAGCACACACTTCCTCTGTGATCTCCTAAGGTTAAATATAATAGATAGCAATTTTAACTTCTTGTAATTATACTTTCTCTTGAAGAGAATATCTTCAAAAGTTTTCAAAGACTATTCACTGTTCCCAATAATCCTAATTTCAATAACTTCTGAGAATTACTTTCATCTAAGGGCTTCTTTCCCAAATAAATCTAGAGTTATGCATGTCTATGTATGACTGTGTATGTGTGAGCACATACCCACATTATGCCAATGTGGGATGCTATTTCAAAAATATTTTTATTTTCATTTAAACTTGGTTGAGCTCACAGTTGAAGTTTTAAAAAAAGCAGAGATTAAAAAGCATAAGATAAAAGTTGCTTATCTCACCAGTAGGAAAAATTATCTTTGATAATTTACTGAATAACTTCTTACCTTGTTATGCATATTTGAAGTATATAGAGATACTAAATAAAAACAAACAAAAAAAGGGACAGAATCACACACATAGAGAAAAAACTTAACACAATTTTATTGATGTATAGCTGTTTTACTCTTGTATTAGTTTTTCCTGTACAACTGGTTCACTTTGCTGTACAGCAGAAAATAGCAGAACACTGTAAGGCAACCAAACCATGCTTTTCAGAGCAGGTTGGGGGTGGAGTGTAATCCAGGAGTGGGGGAGGAGAAGGTGCAAACTATTAGATATGAGATAGGCTCAAGGATGAGCTGCACAACGTGGGTATAGAGCCAACCATCTGCAATATCCACAAAGGGAAAGCGACCTTTAAAAATTGTATAAAAATTTAAGAAAATTCAAAATAAAATATATAGTGGTTGTGATGTATATGTAGTAATTCGGCCACTGTGTTTATCTTAATAGTGTATGATTTAAAGATAATTTTTATTGCTATAACTTTTTCTATTATCTATATGTCTTAAGGCTTTTAACTAAATCCTTAAGTTCTTATTATAAGTCCTTATTATATATCCTGTAAATAATATTTATTTTCAGAAAATAAAATAGAAATAATCCTGCAACTTCAGCAGTGAAATATATCTTTTATCACCTAGCTGCTTATGTTTTAAGAAGCTACTAATGATAGCAATTGTAACAGCAGCAATAATATTAATGATTAGATGCCATTCATCAAGTGCTCATTACGTCACTTGGTAAGTATACTGTGTCTATAACCAGATTGGATCCCCACAAAGCCATCATGAGAATGAAAAGCAGGTTTCTCCATTTTACCATTAAGGATGTTTATTTTCTTGTCTTCCACGTTAAAAGTTATAAGAGAGCGTGTGTGTGCATGCTCAGTTACCTCAGTTCTGTCCAACTCTGCAAACCCATGGACTTTAGCCTGCCAGGCCCCTATATCTGTGGAATTTTCCAGGCAAGCATACTGGACTGGGTTGCCATTTCCTCCTCCAGGGGATCTTCCAGACCCAGGGACCAAACCCACATCTCCTGCGCCTCCTGCATTGCAGGTAGATTTCTTTACCACTGAGCCACCAGGGAAGCCCCAAGGATGTTGAGGTTCAAATCGATTAAATAACTTTGTTCAAGTCTCACAACTACAGTTTGGACAAGCTCCATCCTGGACCCACAGCTTCACTCCAGTTTCCACACAGGGGAGAGCAGCAGAGGTTTTCAGATCCCCAAAGTCAGGCTGGGGCTACACAATTTGTGGGCTTAAGGCAAATGGAAAATAAGGAGGCTTTTGTTCAAAATGTACTGAGGATTTCAAGATGGTGACAGCAGAACATTAGAATGAGCACAGGTCCTTCTAAGCCAGGGGCCCCATGGCCCCAGGTCACACATCCACGGAGACGGAACTGCTACGGCTACGCAGGAAGACGTCTCTCTCAGCGGCTTTAAAGCTACTGTGTTGCCTGTTAATGTGTGTGCTATCCAGAAAAACAACATTCCAGCGCCATTACCAACCCCTCTACTGACTTCTTTTACCTTCTAGTCTATTAAACATTTTATGTTTTCTTTTTTAAACTTTTGCTGCTATTCAGCAGAATTGAAGTATTTTACCACTAATGCTGATATTGGATTCTAATTGAGGAGTTTTCTCATTTTCAGTTCCAAGTCGTTTTATCAGACTTCCACAAATGGGTGTTGGGTTATTAGTTTTGTTTTGTTTTGTTTTTTTAATTCAAGACCTATTTAAATAATCATATAGTTATTGCATGTTTGATACATGGATATGATATAATGTATTAATGGCTTTAATAATATTAAGCTACCTTTGTATTCCATGTTTTAGAAAATGCTATTAACGTTTGATGTGTTTTGCTGTTGTAGGGAGCAAGGCTGCCAAAGTACATTTTCTCTTTTTTTTCTCTTCTTTCAGGAAAACGGAACAAGCCTGGAAAATAAAGCAGTCGTTTCTGCCTCCTCATCCCCTCTTCCACTTAACTCAACAGTTCTTCCTAGTTCATGGTTTGTTTTTTTTTTAAAGAAAATACCTTTACAGGTATTGATAAAAAAGAAAAAAATCATCAAGGAAACAGGGCAGAATGAATCCATGGATGATGCAGGAGAAGGGTATTGAACAGGAATAAGGGACTGGCTAGACCATGGATTTGGGCAAAAGGGAAGAGAAGGTGGATGGTTTCTTTCAGGGATTACAAACTTGCTTCCACACAAGGATCATGGAAGAGCTACAGACAGGGGTGGTTGCTCAGTAAGTACTGGGATTCTGTGGACCACAGTGAGGTGTTCTGATCTCAAGTTATGTGTGGCTGAGGGTATGTCTTAGCTGCATGAAGCATCAGCATTTAGAAGATGCTCAGGGCTACTGTGCTAAAAAACAGAAAGTGCAAGAGAAAAGAATGAAGATCACTGGACTGGGACAATGGTGACCATTCCTTCCTTCTCTCAGAAGTTGTCATTGCTGGGCTATGCGTGTGACACCTGGAGACAGTTGTGTGTGAGTGGCAAGGGTCAGGGGGGTGGAATGACTCAGTGGAATACGAAGCCAGCCTTCATTTAACTTAGAAAAATAAAGAAATGAGATAATTCTCACTCCTGGATATTGAATGGCAAATTCACATCTGTTTTGCCAGCATATAATCTTCCTGTATTATTAACTTAACATATTTTGAATGTTGCTTGCTAGTCTTTTATTTAGGATTTCTGCATCATAACCCACAGAGAATGGAGACTTATAAATCTGTGTTTGAAAGATAATATATGCAAGTGTGTGTGTTTCTGTTTCTACTATCTGTCCAAGTTTCTATAAGGATTATACTAACTTCATGTAAGAACCTGGCTTATTTACAAAAACTTTCTAAGGCTTTTGCAAATATTTAAATTATATGAAAATTATTTATTCTATGAACATTTCAAAGAACCAAGCTGCAAATGCATCTAAGCCTACATCATTTATTTCTCTTGTTTTTTTTTTTCTTTCTTTCCATTTTGCTTTGATAAGCTGTCTCTTTCTCATATGCGTTATCATGGTTATTGTTTAAAGAGATTTAGTATTCATTTATTTATTTACTTACTAATTGCATTTCTAGAACAATGCTTATTTTGGTGAATATGTCAGTTTGGTAACTTACAAGACTAAAATACAGAAGCTGTTTGTTGTAAAGACTCTTTGTATTCAAATTTCAGCTCTGTCATTTTCCAGCTGTGTGACTTCAGGCAAGTTTACCTCAGTTTCCCAACTTATACAAATTTTGTAATTGGAAAAATATGACATCTACTGCACAAGGGTTTTAATAGGACTAAATATTTGAAATATGTGGAGCGTGTAGCATCAGTGCCAGTCACAGGTCATGAGAACCAAAAAGTAGACAACCGTGTTTTTATCTTCTATACCAGTTTTTACTCTATACTAAGAGCTGTGCTCAAAATGAAATCCATATCCTATTCTTTTCTGGTTTCCAACTGAGTTCACCCAAGCCCTAGACAAACAAGCTAGAGAGTTATGCTTTGAGTGTGGTATTTTTTAAAGTAAATTAGAAAAAAAAATACAGTGAGGTATTTTTGTAATTATGCACAATTAACTCAGTAATTGTCTCACTAAATCACACTAACGATAAAAAGAATTGGGACAGATTTTTCAAGGTTATATGACAATAAATGCCTTTAACAAACAACTAAAATAACAAAAGACACAGTTTAATTCACAGATATATTCAAACATGTTTGGGGGTTTCTTCTGAGTTGCAAAATATTACATGAAACCTATAGGAATGTTTTCAGAAATATTTCCTATGTGTCAAACTTTACTATGTATAACGCACGATTCAGGGCTGAGGATAACCTTACTCAGCTAACTCTCCCTAAAAATCCTTCAAAATAAATATTCTGTCCTCATTTAAAATATTAACTCATGCATTTAACTGTTTGAACTAGGAAATATAGTCAGGCATGCCTGCTCAGTCATTTAGTTGCGTCTCTCTTGTGACCCCATGGGCTATGGCCCAACATGATTTTCTGTCCATGGGGTTATCCTGGCAAGAATACGGGAGCGGGTTGCGAGTTCCTCTTCCGGGGGATCTTCCTGACCCAGGGATCGAACCCTCGTCTTCTGCATCTGCTTCATTGTCAGGAGGATTCTCTGTCACTGTGCCACCTGGGAAGCTCCAGGACATACAGTCAGGTATACCTAAATCTGAATCTAACTATTTTTGTATAGTTTTTCACTTAGTAACTTTGTTAGTTATTGAAGACAGACACACCCAGACAAATAAAGCGTCTTTTCTGCTGATAGAGGAAAATATTTAAAAGAATGTGACAATGAAGTTCATTTTTTTTTTTAGGTTGTGTATATACACAAATATTTATTTTCCATGGAGAAATCAGGAAAGGCTTTGGTGTGAAGTACATATTAGGTCCTAGGATGGAAAAGGTGATGAGGTGAGCAAAAGCATCTGGGAGTGGAGAGTGGGAGGGAAAAGAGTGAGGTTATAGGTGAGAGGAACAGGGCAGTGGAGACATGGAAATGCAGCGTCCACGCAGCCTCCCGAGTGTACTTCTACTAGAATAGGACCAAGTCTCCTGTAACTCTTTTCTGAAGAACAGCTCTGCAGACAGAACAGGACAGCTTCAATTTCATAACATAGCTCATCTCCTTGGTGGTAGCTTGTTCGCCATGTCGTGTCCATCCCTTTGTGATCCTGTGGACTGTGGCCCACAAGGCTCTTCTGTCCATGGGAAATGCAGGCAAGAATACTGGAGTGGGTGGCCATTTCCTTCTCCAGAGAGGCTTCCCCACCCAGGGATCAGACCCACGTCTCCTGCAACTCCTGCATTGCAGGTGGATTCTTTACCAACTGAGCCACCAGCAAGGCCCTAGCTAATCCCTTTGTGTTTTCTTAAAAAGAAGAAATATAGATACTGTAGTAGCCCCGCTCTTCAGCTGCTTCTCTTTTGCTCACCCTACCTTCCCTTGGGAAAGCATTCCCACAAAGCTGTTGTTTTCTCACAATGATGGAAATAGCAGTGCTCACTTAGAAATGAAGTGCAACATTTCGAGCAATTAGAATCAGCAGACGCTCTTAGCGAACCAACCTCAAACTAATGTACATGCCCTGTGCTCTGCACAGTATGGAGAGAGTTCCCATCAAATGATGATAGTAGAAGCAACATGCATTTACATGGACCTTTCCAATTCATAAAGCTGTGTGTGAGCTTTAATACTACTCCATTCAGGTCAAACAGGAGAAACCAGAAGATGAAGCTGGGAATTGGATATTTCCTCCCAGGTGATCCTGTTATCTCCACAGAGAAATGAATTCCCTGAACATTCTAAGGGTTCAGAATCAGAGATTATCAGGATAGATTTTGCATGTATTTAAAGAACAATATTGACGAGTTCAGAAAGACAACATTCTGATAACTGTCTACACTGTGGCGACATGCCTCTTTGTGTCTTTATCCTTCTTAGCATCATAACTTGGATCATCTGAAAGATAACTTTATCCATCTACCTGAATATGTGCAAGAGTTTCTGAGTGCCTCATATGCTTCAGCTCTCCACTCTGTAAGTGGTTTTGGTCTTAAGGAAACCATCGTCTCCTCTTCCACTTTCCTCTCTTAGTGGCTTTGCACAAGCACCTTGATCAAACGTGTTTCACTGACTTTGCTCATGAACACGCCCTCTGCTCTATTGCCAGGTGCTGGCACCACAAATGGAGAAGGAAATGGCAACCCACTCCAGTGTTCTTGCCTGGAGAATCCCAGGGACAGGGGAGCCTGGTGGGCTGCCATCTATGGGGTCGCACAGAGTCAGACACGACTGAAGCGACTTAGCAGCAGCAGCAGGCACCACAAAAGAGTGCAAGTAATGGAACTTGTGCCCCAGGAACTCACTCCAGCAGAAAAGCCATCCATTTATCTAGTCAGCAACTATTTCTTAATCTTCTCTGTGAGATTAACTGCATACCAGAGATGCAAGAGAAGTTTTTACAACAGTCTCATGGCTTGAAATTACCCCAACTTCCATTTGATCCCTGTCTCTTTAAATATTATGATCTTAATGATTGCTTTGCAATTGTCCCCCTCTCTCAGAACCTTTCTAATCAAATAATGTTTATAAAATATTTGTCATTTCTGTTAGAGTTTAGAAGCATTCATCTTTCCCCCCTTGAGAATTATTAGGTAAAGCTGTTCTTTATCTTTCTGGATTTATCAGCCTTAAAGTCCAGTTAGACAATATTAACTTTGTAATTTTTTTACCTTTGTAATTTTTATGATCCTTATTTTGAAACTTTGTTGACACTACGTTTGATGGTCTACTTACTCAAAGGAGGATTTGTGGTTGGTATAGCTCAGTATTTTAAGCTGACATAATTGAGAAACTGATTAAGATGTTTTAAACAAGTATTTGAAAAGTAGAGGTCATCATACCCTATGAGGTTGAACTTGGGAAATTTCATTATCTAAAAGTTTCACTGAACTGCTTTCAGAAAGCTATTAAGCATAACATTGCTTTCCTGAACCACCACGCAGGTCAGCCACAATGCCATAAATTGGGAGAAAAAAGAATACAAGTTTTTCTTCTGTATACACAACTATGCATCTAGGTCAATCCATGTTGAACAGAAAGATCTAAAGAGTATTCTATTAAAGGGAATGTGGAATTCTCTAGTCCACTTTAAAATGTAGAACTTTGAGCCTGTTACTGCTTATCTATTGCACTGAAAATCCCTAGTTTTTCTCCTAATGGCCTCTGGAAATGTTTTATAATGAGAAGCAGATTTTGGTAATCCACATTGTGATCAAATTACTTTTGTCAGTGTCTTTCATTTAGTAATTATTAAATATATAAAGCCTAATTTGATAGATGAAAAATATTCCTTTCTAAGCCACCCTGATTGTCAACTGTCAGCCACTGATATAAAATGACTCATTGTGGGAACACAATTAGAATTTTAAAATACTAATGGAAGCATGCATAAATGGAATTCAAGGGGTTTTCAGTTCCATTAAATACACCAAAGCTTGCTTATAATGTGCCTACACTCAATGCTTTTCTATACAATAATTGAAATAACTGAAAATTGGAAAATCCTGACCAATGGCCCAGAAAGTATTATTTCCTGCATTTCGAATGTTTCTCTCTTCTTCATTCATTGCCTTTCAAAAGGCTGATATAAATTAATCTATTCCAACCATTTCATGGCTTTCTGTACAGGGGAAAAAATATGTTAACAGAATGAAGCTAGTAATACAATTTAGTCTGTTAGAAATGGAGAACGATAGGACAAAATCCACAATATATGGACCTTTTTACCTCTATCAACCTTAAGGCTAATGGCCTCTGTCTCAAATTGCTTCTGAAACCACAAAGGTGGAAAGTATTAGTGATCACTACCCCTCACATTCTGAAGAGAGGTGATGGATGTTTTTCATGATTGACTTAAGAAAAGGGGGCAGAGCCCACCCTGTAACTCTCAGTTTTCATTAATGAACAGAGTCGGACACGACTGAAGTGACTTAGCAGCAGCAGCTGCAAAAAAGAGAAAGTGATCCAGTCAAGTGACCGTGTTAGTCACTCAGTCGTGTCTGACTCTTTATGACACTTTGTGACTGTTTGTGACTCTTTGGACTGTAGCCTGCCAGGATCCTCTGTCCATGGAATTATCCAGGCAAGAATATGGGAGTGGGTAGCCAATCCCTGCTCCAGGAGACCTTCTCAACCCAGGGATGGAACCTGGGTCTCCAGCATTGTAGGCAGATTCTTTACCTTCTGAGCCTCCAGAAGAGTCAACAATGTTATGATCTATAAGCCTAAAAGTACACCTTCTTTCTCCCTTCTCTTTGAAGAAAGAGAGAATGAAGTGTCTTACATTATTTAGGTTATCTATTTAAAGATATTTCTGTTACAGGTGTTTAGGAGAGAATGCTTCAAAAAAGGAGGGTACTAGAATAGAAAACAAAACTAAGAGTTCTTTCCATGCAAAGGTTTTTTTTTTTTTTTTTTTGCAATTCTATTTTTTTTTTTTAACTTTTTTTACTTTACAATACTGTATTGGTTTTGCCATACATCAACATGAATCCGCCATGGGTGTACATGAGTTCCCAACCCTAAAGCCCCCTCCCACCTCCCTCCCCATACCATCTCTCTGGGTCATCCCAGTGCACCAGCCCCAGGTATCCTGTATCCTGCATTGAACCTAGACTGGCGATTGTAGCATTAGACAAGGATATGATAGACTAGCCAATCAACGAACCTTCAACAACACTTCTTTCCAATCACGCGTATGCAAAGTTGATCCATGGAGTGAAATACAGTATTGTCATCAATAGTTCAACCTGAACATTTTTGAAAACATTAAGCATACTGAATGATTGCATCCTTACCAAACAGAAATAAAGACATATTTCTTAAGATTTAGTTAAGAGATTAAGCTGCTTATATTAACTTGCTAGCTATTGCCACCATATGACTTAGTCTGAGTTTTTCTACTAGTAAAAAGCTTAATATTTTTTCATAACTGAATAAGTAATGAAGTAAACATGGATAGTAATTCAGAATCATTTTATCCATTGAAGAACTTGAAACAGTTACTTTAAATTGCTTTTTTCTCCTCACCCACTATCTTCTTTCCCTCCTCCCTCTCTCCTTTCTTTCCCTCTCTCTTTCCTTTCACTTTATTGATATCTCTGTAATCATTAGTAAAAATTTTATCAAAAATTACCACTTGTGACTGTTTTTCCTCCTTAAACTTCCCTTTCCCCAACCCTCTTCAAACTTGACTATGTGATTTTAGGTTGGATTCGTAGGGTTTGGGTGGATCAAATTTGACAACCATCCTTTGAATTCTTTCTTACATGAGTAAATAGGAGATTTTAAAACCCTCTCCAACTGAACAACCTCATTAGACCCTTCAGTTATCGTCCAAAAATAAATAATTTTTTTTCATTTTTCTAGATTATTGTTTTGTTTTGTTTTTTTTTTTTTTTGCTCTGAAGCATCAGAGGTATAGAGTTAGTGCATTATCAAAGAAAAACATAAGCATTGATAAATGTGGAAAAGCTACAGATTTATCTTGGGAATTATTTTCTGGAAACATGATGCTGAAGTATCCATTTTGGAATATTGATCTTTTATTCATCACAAAAGATGCAAAATCAGCAAGCAAAGCAGTGCAGTATCTGTCCGGCCTTCTTATGAATGCAAGCATATAAAGTGGGAGAATAGCAGTCTTTGGATGTGAGCTCACTGGAATTGAATCCTGGGTCTACATCTATCCTTCACTGGCTGTGTAAGTGATCTTCCATTTCCTTATCCATCAACTGTACATAATATCTAACAATATCTTAATTGTTTTTGAAATAAATGAACATACTCCTGAATGCAAGTAAATGTCCTGGAGCAGTATTTGGCACAACGTGGATGCTCAAGATTGTGGTGATGATATTAATATCAATAGCAGTGATGACGGCAGTGGCAAACATAACGTAGAAAGAGTAGGATAAAATAAATGGCATATCCTGAGACATCAGACAATGAAAAGTAACATCTCTCCTGAGGCATGATAGGTTCCCTTTCCCATGAGCTCTACATAGCAATCTATGATCCTCTGTAGCTACTTCTTTACCAGGAACTGCACCTTCAAGACTATGCAGTTCATAGTCAGAGTTCAGAGTCAGAATTTAGTCACAGCACGGAGATGGAGTCAACGGCTGGTGACTCAGCAACTTTCCAAAATCTGTTGCTTAGTTCCTCCTCACTTTCTGCCATAAGGGTGGTGTCATCTGCATATCTGAGGTTATTGATATTTCTCCCGGCAATCTTGATTCCAGCTTGTGCTTCTTCCAGCCCAGTGTTTCTCATGATGTACTCTACGTATAAGTTAAATAACCAGGGTGACAATATACAGCCTTGACGTACTCCTTTTCCTATTTGGAACCAGTCTGCTGTTCCATGTCCAGTTCTAACTGTTGCTTCCTGACCTGCATACAGATTTCTCAAGAGGCAGGTCAGGTGGTCTGTATTCCCATCTCTTTCAGAATTTTCTACAGTTTATTGTGATCCACACAGTCCAAGGCTTTGGCATACTCAATAAAGTAGAAATAGATGTTTTCTGGAACTCTCTGGCTTTTTCGATGATCCAGTGGATGTTGGCACTTTGATCTCTGGTTCCTGTGTCTTTTCTAAAACCACCTTGAATATCTGAAATTTCACAGTTCACGTATTGCTGAAGCCTGCCTTGGAAAATTTTAAACATTACTTTATGGACAAAAAGAGAAATGTGATGTGTGCATTGTTTGGTAATGAATGTCACCTGCTCAATTCTCTGAGAGTATCCTTAACCTAAGGAGAAACAAAGACATACTAACTCAACTAACAAAAATTAAATATAAATAAAAATATTAACAGCAACAAGGGAAAAAAATAACAAATAATGTTAAAGGGAATCCCCATAAGTTTATCAGCTGATTTTTCACCAGAATTTCCGCAGGCCAGAAAGGACTGGGATGATATATACAAAGTGATACAAGGGGAAAATCTACAACCAAGAATACTTTACCCAGCAAGGCTCTCATTCAGATTCAAGGGAGAAAGTAAAACCTTTACAGACAAGCAAACACTAAGAATTCAGCACTACCAAACCAGCTTTACAACAAATGCTAAAGGAACTTCTCTAGGCAGGGGAAGGAAAAAAAGTGATGCTTGTCACCTGGAAGTGCTAAGGCATTCACTATCATTCTGAAGGTGTTTGTGTATGTGCCTGTGTGTGTGAAAAGGGATTTAGATTTAAGAAGTAGCACATTGGTTTATACAAACCTCATTATGAAGAGAAGAACCATCTTGGAATCCTATTTACATGACTATCAATGGGTTTTTAATGGTGATAAGAGAAACTATCTTGTCTCAAATATTTTTCCTGATAGTCACTCTTCCATGTAATTTTCTTCTCATTCATTGCTTTTAAATGCTTTGATTACACACATTTTTAGACATTTATATGTGTTAGGCACTCTTCAAGCGGGTGCTGTTTTGGAAATGAATGAAAAAGACTTAGCAGATGAGTTCCTAGCTTTTGTATTCTTGTAAGAATAACTAAATGATAAGTAAAAGAAACAGACAATCTTAGGGAGTGACTGATGGTATGAAGAAATATGAAGAGGCTGAGCAAATAGATCTCACCAATAAGGGGAGATCTGTGTTGAGCAGTTTAATTGAGTGGTCTCTCTGAGATGTTATTTCATGATAATACCTAAGTAGGTGTTATTGCAACTGTCTGAAACTATTTTACTCATGGTAACAATGTATATCTCATCTGATTCTTGCTGCAATCCAGCAATGTTAGGGGCCAAAGCCATTACTGTAATTTTAACGTTAAGGAAACCAAGACTCTGAAGACTCATAAATTAAATCACTTCCATTCAACGACTCTTTACATTTTGGTTACTGTGTGCCTAGAGCTATTGTAGGTGATCAGGATACAATAAAAATAAATAGTTAAGTTTTCTCTCTTTTGTGAAGCTCGTTGTCCAACATAAAAGAGAAAGAGAGAGAGACAAACATAGAAATGACTCTGAGCGTATGGTGTCCTTATGGAGTCATGTACACAGCGCTAGGAGGACACAGATGAAGGAAGAGCCGCATTCCCTGAGGGTCAAAGGACAAGCGCACACATGCAGCGCGGATACAGCAGCACACCAGCGGAGACCTCAGTGAAGCGGCAGGAAGGGCGGAGGAGCGAGCAGAGTGCGAGCCGAGCGCTCCTCCATGGGCCAGATACCGTGCTCACCAGCTCCTCTCAACAGCCCTGTAGGCAGGAATTAACATCCCCATTTTACGGATCAGGAAATGGCACCTGAGAAAAGCTAACAAGCTCACTGAAGGCAACAGACGTGGGAAGAAGCAGATTTTGGATTTTCTTTCGGATCCGTCTGGCCCCTTTGGCTCCTTCCACTGCTCTGCCTGTCTCACGGGGCTGCGACTCTTCCCAGAGTATCAGGAGGGCAGGAAGCGGGGAGAGGTGGGCTTCCACTAGGTCAGCGCTAGGGACACTGCCTGCTCTGAACTTCTGAGCCTTTGACTGATCAACGCCTCAGTTCCTCAAGAGCACAGTTATGTTTTCCAAATAAAAAGAGAGAGAAAAAAACATGAATCTTGAGAGCTTAAGTAATAATCTCTGTAAGACTTTAATTTTTTATATAATTATTGTAAAATCACATACGTTTTATGAAAAATATGTCAGTTACTATGCTTTAGTCTCTTAATTCTCCCCCTCCCAATATTGCGTGAAATAGGGAAGTTATTTAATTCAAAGAATACTTTTACATAAAAGTAGATGTGAAGCTTGGTTACATAATGCAAAATGAAGCTTGGTCACAAAATGAATGGGCCTTTGGTATCTTTATTAAAAAATGTTGTGTGATAACCAAAGAGAAAATTTAGCCATCAGATAGAGCTTCAGGGAAATCTTACTTGTAATAATGTATATTAGCAAACACTATTTCTTGAGGCAGGGTATTAACAGGCCTAAAAACACAAGTTCTACAATCTGAATATTTGTATTTAAATGGGTTTAATCACTCATAATCTTCTTGATCTCGCAAAGTGCAAATTTTTGGAAACTCAGAGTTTAGTAGTTAAAAAAACAACAAACTTCAAATTCATACAGATTTATTATTCTGGTTCTGACTGCTGCTCGATAACTGTGTATACCTGGGCAAGTTATATTCCTTTTCTGTACCCTAATTTTTTCAAGGATGCTTAGAGTACCCATTGCATAGTTTGTTGAATGAAACACATGTTAAATACTATGAATATTTTGAGGCACATAATCACCATTAAATAAATCTCTGCTAGGAGAATATATATAAGGCTTCCCCACTGGCTCAATGGTAAAGAATATGCCTACAATGGAGGAGAATTACAAGAGATCCTTGGGTCAGGAAGATGCCCTGGAAGAGGAAATGGCCTCCCACTCCAGTATTCTTGTCTGGGAAATTCTATGGACACAGGAGCCTGGCAGGCTACATTCCATGGAGTCGCAAAAGAGTTAGACACAGCTGAGCAGGTAAACAAAAGCAAAAGGACAATATATAGACACATCTCTCTCTTTTTTTTTTTAATAAGTGAGCTTAAAAAAAAAAACACTTCTGTGTCAATGAGGAGGAAAAGTAACTTCGGAAAATAAATCCAAATCTTGTCCTTTAAACAGAAAACACAACTTGTTATTACAATTATACCTAAACTCATATTAAATTCATATTTCAAATGTTTTCAAAAAGAGAAGGAAAAGAAGCAAAAAAAAAAAAAAGAATAGAGGTAGGCAGGCAGATGAGAAGGGAAGAGAGAGACAGAAAGGGAGGGAGGGAGTAAGGAAAGAAGGGAGAAAACTGAAGGACAAGATCTGGTCAGAAACGTTCTTACCACTGTAACAGGCCTGAGCACATCATTCCAGATGTTTGATTATAAAAAAATCTACTTTAAAAATATTAACTTATAGCTTCCCCATATGCATTCGGTATGGTGCACTTAAGACATAAACACATTCAAGACCAGGGATGATGGGAGAATATTGAGAAAAACAGTAGCTTTCTCATAAAATTTCACTCCCTTAAAATTTCATGGTGGCTCAGACGGTAAAGCGTCTGTCTACTATGCAGGAGACCCGGGTTCGATCCCAGGGTTGGGAAGATCCCCTGGAGAAGGAAATGGCAACCCACTCCAGGACTATTGCCTGGAAAATCCCTTGGACGGAGGAACCTTGTAGGCTACAGTCCATGGGGTCGCAAAGAATCGGACACGACTGAGCGACTTCACTTTCACTTTCCCACTTGTGGATGTTGCTGTTTCTGATAAAATATTTCTGATAGTTCTATTGCTCAAATGGGGGGTCAATCATATGTAACTTAACAAGTACTACAGTACTGGACAAGCCAAAATCGAATTAATTTTCTTTCCTACTGTTAATTCCCAGTTACTTAAATGAGCTAAGTCTCGGCTAATGCCAGAAGCTATATGTCTAATGATGTCACTTATATTGACTGGACATATTTAATTTTAATAAATATGTTTGGCTAATCATAAATGTTGAAAGACAATAACTGTGAAATTGCTAAGTGGTTACAAAATTGGACTGGAGAGATCAGTCTAATGCGGACAGCTATGTAATGTAGAAATGCCAGACAAGTTTACCAAAACAGAGCTGCTCTTAGAAAAACGTTACCTAGATGCAGAGAATCCACCTTGGATCTTATTAGAAATTGGTCTGCATTCTCAGGAATAAATTAGCAAACATATTGAGTAAATGTTCTATGCTGAGCTTGTAAATGTGTTGTGGAGACAGAGAAGCAATCATTCCCTTGAGGTTAAGAAACCGATGTCACTTGATGTCAGAGGCAACATTGTCTTAGAACAATTTCTCTTTTCTTATGAGCTACTAGCTTCATGCTTCTCATCACACTCATTTGAAAACAAGCTGCTTATACATACAAAAAATAAATACGAGACTGAACGTATTTAGCAAATTAGATACAGATATTCAGGATCAGGGCCTGTATGGTGCTGATATTTGTATCAGCTTTTCAGCACTTGCTTTCTGCCCAAGACAGGAGTCACAGTATAACACTGATAAGATATCAGTGTGTGCGTGGGAAGTCGCTTCAGTTGTGTCCAAATCTTTGTGACCCCATGGACTGTAGCCCCCTAGGGTTCTCTGTCCATGGGATTCTCCAGGCAAGAACACTGGCGTGGGTTGCCATGCCCTTCTCCAGGGGGTCTTCCCAACCCAGGGATTGAACTCACGTCTGTTGCGTCTCCTGCCCTGGTAGGTGGGTTGTTCACCACTAGTGCCACTAGAGAATCCCAAGATACTGATGTAAAAATATACAAATGTGATTTCCACATAGTTAGTAGTGGAAGAATTTGTAGGAGAAGTCATGATTAGAGCAGCCATTAAAATTAGGAAGGACAGGATTCCCAGGTGGCGTTAGTGGATGGTATGGAGAGGGAGGTGAGAGGGGGGTTCAGGATTGGGAATACATGTACACCCTTGGCGGATTCATGTTGATATATGGCAAAACCGATACAGTATTGTAAAGTAATTAGCCTCCAATTAAAATAAATAAATTTTAATTTTAAAAAATATAAATAAATAAATAAATAACTAAAAAAAGAAAAGAACCCGCCTGCCAGTACAGAAGACTTAAGAGACATGGGTTGGATCCCTGGATGGGAACGATGCCCTGGAGGAGGAAATGGCACCCCACTCCAGTATTCTTGCCTGGAGAATCCCCAGGGACAGACAAGCCTGATGGGCTACAGTCTATGGGGTCACAAAGAATCAGCCATGACCGAGGTGACTGAGCACAGAGGCGTGGATCAGGGCAGGCTGAGGCGCTGGAGTGCAAAACTAAGCACGCGGGTGAGTATTTGGGGCAGAGAGAGTGAGCGCTGAAACGCTGGCCTGTGAACTGGAGCCGTGGCCTGTGGGACCGGGGGAGAGAGACGGCACGTGGAACGACTTGCCGCCCAGTGTTCAGAGCGGAATTCCCGTCGGTCAGCGGATTATATGGCTATTTAATCCTGAGCAGTGTAGACAAGTGAGTTGATATTTATGTCAGCATATTCCTCTGTGCAAAAGCTGCTAACCTTCCTCGGCTATACTGAAGGTCTAATTAATTAAAATCCCCCCCAAAATCGGAGCACATGCTCAGCCTGTAGACTCGGGCACATGTTTCCCCTCCCAATCCCTCCCTGACTTTTCTCTTAAAAAAAAAAAAAAAAGGAAATTAGAGCACCCAGATGATTATTTTTAATCTTAAACACTAGCAAGACAAAATCTTTTCTTAGGTGGAGAAAGTCTAGTTTTTCTCCCTCGTCTCATAGTGTGTTCCCAACTATTTGGAAGAGTTATCATCGCCAAGGGACTCCTATCAACCATTAAGGTGCAGGAAAGTAGAGGGGGCAGGAGGTGGGGAACCAATAGCCATGGGGTAGAAGTGACTGGTTAGTCTTTCCTGTTCTAAATGTAAACGTGGCAGCAAGGTTGGGTGAAGAACTCAACAGGAAACTGTGTTTCTCTACAAAGGATGGAATTTTCATGATTCAGGAATGATTCTACTAAAGCCCTGCATTGATACAATTTTATATTTTACTTTTCTCAGCTTCAGCCTAGACAAAGAGAAGATTCTCCCCAGCAAACAAGAGTAGTATTTAAGCGGTGAGGAACCAGTTCCTGCAACAAATCTTCTCATTCTTGCTCCCTTACTTTCTCCCACTCTTAATAAAGAAATTTTTTTTTCCTAAGTTTGGATTGGAAAGTGAGATGCAGCTAACTTGAAAATACTTTCTAAATTGTGTGTATGCTCTTTTTTTTTTTTTTTTTTTCTTTTCTTGTAATGCTTCTTAGCCCAGGATGCCTTCAGTCCCCAGGAGATACTTGGCAGGGTGTGCAGACACTTTGATCGTTGTAACTGGGGAATTGATAGTGCGGTCTAGTGGGTAGAGGACTGGGATGCTTCAAGACCCCCTACCGTGCGCAGGACAACCCAGGGAAGGAGAACTTATCTAACACTAACTGTCAGTGGCATTGAGGTCCAAAAAACTGTTAGAGTGAACAAACTCTCTAACAATCAAGACATTCAGAACCAGTGGAAGCCCTAGAAAGCGCCCTGTCTGCCTCACATTCTTGGCTGGGTGATCCAGCTTCCTCATTTTAAAGGCTTTTCAAAAAAAACTATATTGCAAGTGCTCACTGAGCAAATTGAGATGCAAGGCAGTTCCACGAGGCAGGAACTGACTCTGACACACTTCACAGGGCTGGGACTGAGTTTGTCTGGCACGTTATCATTAGATTTGAAAGTCTAAGGCGGCATTTGCATTCGGATGCTGTGTCAGCTGCAGAAATGGTGTCTGCATTTCAGCGACTCACAATCCAAAGGCCATCGGGATGTCCCTCCTAGACGTGGCAGTCCATTCGTAATAGACTGTGGGATTGAAGGGGTCCAACAGAAACTAAAGATCTTACCTTGGCAGAATTGCTTCGTGTAACAGTCGTGCACTGCTGTTCAAACTGAACATTGCCTGAGCAGCTTCTTCCTTCTTTAAAAAGTGTGACAGGCTTCCTCCCCACTCCGTGCCATATTTTTATTTTTTGTCTGATGTGGTTCACCATTATTCCCCTGCACGCATTTGCTTCATAATGAGACTCTACCACATCATAATATAAAACCCGTGTAAACGATTCACAGTAAATAAAACACTTTACATAATAACAATAGAAAAGTGTCTTCCCCCATGGAGTGAGGAGAGGTTGGCTGATTGAGATGCTCCAGGATAAATTGCTACAAAGACATTCAGGCACACTGGCATAGGGGTTAGTGGAAGAAAATGATCCATTACCACTGTGCATGCCTTGCTGAAAGCAGATTCCCTGAAACAATGAGGAAGTGATGAGAAGTGGGGAAGCTAAGTCCTTGATTTATTAAAAACATCTGTCTCCCAAAGACACAAATAGGGATATTTCAGTTCATTATGAGTACATAAAAGTGGTTTCAGGTAGGCTGGGTATGAATTTTGATATGTTAAAAAGTAAAATTTTATATACTTGCTTGCACGGGAAGTTGCTTCAGATATGTCTGACTGTTTGCCGCCCAACGGACTGTAGCCCACCAGCCTCCTCTGTCCGAGGGTTTCTCCAGGCAAGAATACCGGAGTGGGTTGCCATGCCCTCCTCCAGGGGATCTTCCTGACCCAGGGCTTGAACCCACGTCTCTTGTGTCTTCTGCATTGGCAGGCGGGTTCTTTACCACCAGTGCCACCTGGGAAGCCCATGTATATATGTCAACCTTGCTTCCGCCTGATGCACCTCCTGCAGGTTCACAGCAAAGGTGAGACAGTGACAGCCTCTCAGGGTTCCTTCCTGCTCCCTTGCTCTTCATGAGAAAACACGCTCTTCTTAATGTTAAGATCTGAAAATGTCTCACAGTAGAATCAAGTATCTTTTTTGGCCATGGTGAATTGAAAGAAAGACCAAGGTTTTCCTGGAGGGGTGCAGGTGGCAGGAAGCATGGAGGCAGCCAGCCTGAGGCAATGTTCTTTTCATTAACTGGGAGGCAGATAGACGTTGTTCTTGAGAACTAGGACATCCCTTTTGACATGGTATTTTCATGTTTTACCCCCTCACAGGGCTTCCCTTATGGCTCAGCTGGTAAAGAATCTGCTTGCAATGTGGGAGACCTGGGTTCCATCCCTGGGTTGGGAAGATCTCCTGGTGAAGGGAAAGGCTTCCCACTGCAGTATTCTGGCCTGGAGAATTCCATGGACTGTATAGCCCTTGGGGTTGCAATGAGTTGGACACGACTGAGCAACTCACTTCACCCCCTGACTGTAACCTTGAAAAGGACCGAGTGTGCTGGTGAACGAGCCCTTCCTGCTCTATGGGTCCCATCCTGTCTTTGGGAAATGTTTAGCCATAGGCATGAAAAGCTGGTGATACAGAGAATCAGCCTCTAATCCATATTGTATATTTTTGTTAATTTGAACAGATCCAGTGTTTGCAAAAAAAAAAAAAAATAGAGGGTAAATTCTGGACACTTTTATAACAAGAACTTTTAAATTAAAATAATAATATGTTTAGTAACAAATCTATGTCTAGTTTTGTACTAAGTGGTATAGATTATACCAGGATTTCTCAAGTTCAGTAGTTGACTCCTTCTTTGCTGAGGAGAGAGGGTGTTCTGCTATAGGGTGTCTTGTTGCAAGTCTTCAGAAGCATCACTGGTTTCCACCCACCAGATGCCAGTATCTCCTCTTCCCATAATGCCAATCCAAAATTCCCAGTTACCCCAGTGAAACTGGTGATGCTCATCTAGGACATGTTTTGAAAATGTGCTGTATTAAAGGTTAAGGGTGTGTGTGTGTGTGTGTGTGTGTGTGTGTTACCCGCTCAGTTGTGTCCAAATCTTTGCAACCCCGTGAACTGTAGCTGGCTAGGCTCCTCTGTCCATGGAATTCTTCAGGCAAGAATACTGGAATGGGTTGCCATTTCTCCTTCTCCAGAGGATTTTCCCAATCCAGGGATTGAACTCAGGTTTCCACCATTGTAGGCAGATTTCTTTGCCATCTGAACGACCAGGGAAGCCCATATTAATTGCTATTAAGATTAAAAGAATCAGTGGAATAGAAAAAAAAAATGCTTTGATACCTATGTAGTGTCAGATCTGAGATGAAACAGATGGGGGGGATATGCATTAAATTTTATAAAAATATATCGATGTTTACATGGAATGCTCCTGGTATATAAAACAGGAGCTTACTGTTGAAAAAGTTATAAACACGAGTATTGCGGGCAGATCACATTCAATTTAGGTTCTAGGAAAACTATCAAGAATTCAGAACTTTAAAAAAAAAAAAGAATTCAGAACTTTATTGGAATCCAATAAAGGTTGACTATAAAGTTAATTCTCTAAAATTTTAAAGGCATGTTCTTTCCACTGTGATTTAAATTGTAGTTTACTCTCTACATTGCTTCTGTGGGAGAATTTTCATTAACTACACTCTCAAATTATCTGCATTTATTTAATAGGGTAGGAAGGCATATACCTACATGTCTTGAACTATGTGTAACTCTTCAAACAGGAAAGAGTCTGTGTCTAACAGGAAAGAACCTACATATAAAATTTTGTGCAGGATTTGCTGTTGCTGGGAAATGATCAAATTGCACTTTAAGATTTGCTCATCTCTTCATTAAATGATCTTTTTGCCTTGAAATTCTCCTTTCCCTCATAGTTATACTTTCATAAACTCTGAATATTTATCTTGTTGCCCTAAATCCACTAGAAATTAGTTTGCCCTATGCTGGTCAATGCTGAAGAGTTGAATAAATGACCAAATTTCCTTGATATGAAATATTGAAAAAAGATATCTCCCTTCTAGAGGATTCTATTGTTGTTTGGTCTTTAAGCCATGCCCCACTCTTTTGAAACTCCATGAACTATACTCTGCCAGGCTCCAGTGTCCATGGGATTTCCCAGCCAAAAATACTGGAGTGGGTTGCCATTTCCTTCTCCAGGGGATCTTTCTAACCCAAAGGTTGAACCTGCATCTCTTGCACTGACAGGCACATTCTTTACCACTGTGCCACAGTGAAGCCTCTTTAGAGAACCTGTCCAACTTGAGACTGTTGGCAGTGACCTCAACAGCCCTCTTCTCTCTGCACTTCCTTTCAGTTTATTAACGCATCTTTCTACCCAGTCATCAAATGACCTCACCCCCCGTTTATGGGATTACAGTCTTATCTCTTTGTTATTCATTTACTTATTTTATTTGACTGTGCCGAAGCTTAGTTGCCTCATGTGGGATCTAGTTACCTGACCAGGGATTGAACCTGGGCATCCTGCATTGGCAGATCAGAGTGTTAGCAACTGGACCACCAGGGAAATCTTAGCCTTAGTATTTCTTAAAGCTTCTGTCCCAACCATTGCCTATGAAATTACTCATGGATCTTCTCACTGACTGCAACCCAAAATGCAGTTGTAATAAAGTTAAACAAGTCTAACCTCTTATCTTTATCAAATTTAACCATTTCTAACCCAATCCACTCCAGTGTTCTTTCCTGGAGAATCCCAGGGACAGGGGAGCCTGGGGGGCTGCCGTCTATGGGGTCACACAGAGTCGGACACGACTGAAGCGACTTGGCAGCAGCAGCAGTAGCAACAACAAGGCATTTCCCTGGGATTTTCCTTTACAAATATAGTGACTGTGTATTTTTCTGGTCTCTTTTGGTTTTCTCAGTTCTTTTGTCCTCATGGATACCTTTAAACCAGCCATATTCTGTTTATTAACCTTTCTTTCCTGGAAAGGGGTTCTATAAGATTATTTTTTAAAGAATAACTCATCACAATAGCAATGTCCTGTTCATTTATATAGCATTCAGTTTTAAGGCTTGGTCATACTCTGTTTTATCGTGTTATTTACTGTTTTGGGTGTGAGTCTTTTCTTTTCAAAAAGACTGAACTGGTCTTGATCAAGGGCTGTATCTTACATGTATCCTTCATGGGGTCCTACAATCTGAACAGGTGTGTTTAGTGAATATCCAGTAAATTCAGTAAACATAATGCCCAACTATTTTGCATAAAACCTGTTCTTTAAGTGGGTCAGATGCCAATAATCACCAAATAAAGAAAGATTTTTTTATCAGAAATTACTCCTGAATAACATGAAATAACAACCTTGAATCTATTTGTATGAGAATAATGTGAAATCACAGAATTGAGTCTATTTGTATAAGACCCTGGGCTTCCCTAGTGGTTCAGTCAGTAAAGAGTCTGCCTGCAATGTGGGAGACCTGGGTTTGATCCCTTGATTGGGAATATCCCCTGGAGAAGGAAATGTCAGCCCACTCCAGTATTCTTGCCTGGAGAATTACATGGATGGAGGAGCCTGGCAGGCTACAATCTATGGGGTCACAAAGAGTTGGACACAACTGAGCAGTTAACACTGTATAAGACCCTGGATGCTTATAAATTATTCTGATTTTTTATGGCATTGATGCTTTGCATTTCATATAGGATAGAGCCTCCCATCATCTTTAATTTCTTAGCAGTTAACTTTGTGGTCTGGCTTGAGTCTCTCCTTACTTTTTAACTCAGTTATTTGTGTGCATTCATATGTGGTTGTGCAGATGAGAAAGAGATAAAAGCAGAAGACAATTCAACATCCAGGGGAGATTCCAGAAATATCTGGATTATAAAGAAGAGCCTGCAAAAATTTGTCTCATGCAGATCAGGTTCAGAATTAATGAGAAGATTTTCCATCTAGGATTTACTGGCTTTCAGAATCATGGGGGACTTTATTTTTCAGGCAATGAGTTATCAGACCAAGAATGATTATCAGATTTATTGCAAATATTATTCTACACAAAAGTTAGGAATTGGAGTGGAACGTCATCCAGGGCTGGCTTTCTGCTGACTGAAATGAGAGTGATAATGAAGAGCATGTTTAGCATTTACTGCAGTTTGCTTATCCTCAGTGCTTACTGAGCAGAGAGTAATAGGAGATTCTGTCTCAGGAGCTTCTCCTATAAAGACTGCTCTGGAGTATTCCTTTGGATCCTCAACATCTATTGGTGGCAACTTTCTAAAAAGGGAATATCAATTTAAGAAGCAGTGTGGTGTAGTTTAAAGACCCCTGGAGTAAGAGTATTTCTTCGACTCAGTGGTGAGATGCTTCTTTGGCTCAGTGGTGAGATGCCTCATTGCTCTGGATCCGTCTCCTTTACCTGCGTCCTGGGACAGTCCTAATATAGGGCCTGTCAATATTAGTCTCTTTCTAGAATAATCAAGGATAACATCTCTGGCTGTGCAAGGAAATTATGTATTTACTGTTAGCATTCATTCATTGACTTTCCTGGTGGCTCAGTGGTAAAAGAATCTGCCTGAAATACAGGAGACCTGGGTTGGATCCCTGGGTTTGGAAGATCCCCTGGAGAAGGGAATGGCAACCCACTCCAGTATTCATGCCTGGAGAATCCCATGGAAAGAGGAACTTGATGGGATACTGTCCATGGGGTTGCAAAGAGTCGGAGAGGCCTGAGCAACTAACACTTTGACTTTGCATTCATTGATGGCCTTTTTAAAATTAGGAAATAATATCAGCAGACAAAAACATTTGTCAACTCTGATTCCTAATGTTTGTGTAGACTCATCTGTAGAAGTCATCTTGGTGAAATAGGAAGTGATTAAGCAAGGAAATCTAAGGATCCATGAGCTGGGTACTATATGCAATTCAGCCTCTGGGTCTTCACGAATAGAATGTTCTCCCAAGCACAAACTGCCAGCCAGAAGCTCTTTTGACACAATTCTGTTTGGATTTGACAGCCAATTTGAAAGTGACTATCTGAGAGTCCCCACCCCAAATGTAATTACCACCGCATCTGTTGTGAGGCAGTTTGTGATGAACAAGCTGCCATTCCTGTGCTGGTATCGAGGTTGTTGCCTCCCCTTCTTTATCCTCAGGCAGTGGCTTTTCACGCAATCTAGCCGGTCATCACACTCAAGCTGTGAGATCCCCGCCATGCTTCAACTTGCAGCAAATGCTGATCTCTGGCTAAAGCAGAAACCCAGGGACCAGTGGCTGTCTCACAACTACCAGTCTCCCTGCAGGAGCAGAAAAAGAACAGGAGCAAGGCAATTTGTGATTGTGTCTGTGCTAGGAACTCACAGAAGATTTTCAGTTATCAATACAACTGCAAACTCATCATGAACATTTTGCCAATTGCAAATTTAGCACCTTGACCTGTGAAAGAATATGGCTTTCTCTCTCTTTTTTTTTTTTTCCACACAGGCAGTTCATTATTTTCTTAATAAATATATGTATGTTGAGCAGATATTTAGGGATTCTATTAACCTTGGTTTCACATTTACTGGTACTATTTTATATTTTCCATTAAGGAACACTTGATCCCTTAGACTGTCTACTGCATAATTTAGCTACAGATGCCATATATTTTGCAAAGCTTTCTTATTAATTTGAAATTAGTACTCAATACTAGGGCAAAGTTCACTAACGCTGGAGTCCTCTTAAGATTACCCAGAAGTTATCATAAGGATCCTTATTTTTAGCCTTCCTTTAAAAAGAGTTTGAAACAATGAATGTCAAAATAACCCTGCATCAAAAGGCATGCAAAAAGAAGATGAAAAGAAAGAAGAAGAGAATGGCAGGAAGGACGGAGAGGAGGGAGGGAGAAAGGAAGAAAAAGAAAGAAAAAATAAAACAAAAGAAAGATAAAAAGGAAGGGATGAAGGATACATCTTCAGGGCATGAAGTGAAAGTCATTTTCAAGGTAAGACTCATTCCAGGGAAATAACAATTCAGCTGTGTGTCTGTTGTCCTGCTGCCTAACAGAAGATAAACCATGTGCCAGAGTTGTGGTCCTTCTCTGTGTATAGTTTATATGATCGTCACAGGAAAACTCCAACATGATGTTGATTACCAGTTGAGAGAATTGGAAAGGGAAGCTAGGGAAACATTCACTTACCCGAGTTGACACACATTCACAGATTGCAAATTCATAGCAAGTATTAAGTACAAGTCATCTTTCTCTCTCTCTCTCTCTCTCTCACTGTCTTAAGAGTATTTTACACACACATTGAAGAGGGGTTGCATATCTGTTCCTATAAACTAAATTTTATTTATTCTTTGAACCCAAAATAGTTTTAATTCAATTTTTGATATATGAAAAATTGAAAATGCTTAGGCGTTCCTCTGTCACTGGCAGTATTACAAAGCCAACAGGAAAGGCCAGGTGTTCAAGGCATGGTGGTTTTTGTTCCTGTGAAGCCACGAACTGCACCTCACCTTGGACATCAATGTCCAAGGGAAGTTAGAAATGGCAGCAAGACCAAGCTGAAGTCAATTTTGGCTACTTATGAAAACAGGATAAGAAATATGTTTAGCTTTATCAGGGGCCCAGAGGAACAAAATATATATATATATATATATATAATTTAGAGAACTTCTTATCCCTAACAAGAGTTTGCATGCTCTATTTGTCTTTAGAAATTGATACACTCATAATATTTTTATATATTTCCCATGTTACCAAATTCTTTCCACCAATACATTATGTAGTTTATAAGAATTCGCTCATTGCATATGGTACTCTGTTTGCATACCAGGAATTGAAAGACAGTCACCCTGGTTTAGATAAAACATCTTGAAATGAAATCAGATCCTGTGAGTTTATTTTCCTTCTCTTCTGTTTGTCAAATAAAGTGGTAATGCTCTGTATTTTATCTGCAGCACAGTCTAAATGTCCCATTTATCTGCTTCTTCTTATAGTCATTTGTTCCTCAAAACATATTGTAAGTAAAAAAGAATCATTACATTTTCAAAATTTCTATCACCAATATCTCCAGTGATATGTTGGAAAACTGCAGTGATGAAAAAAGTCTAAGTAAGCTAGACTTTTTGTTTGTTTTTTTTTAAAATATTTAGTCATTCAGTTCAGTTCAGTCATTCAGTCATGTCTGACTCTTTGCAACCCCATGGACTACAGCACGCCAGGCCTCCCT
The DNA here is from genome assembly GCF_016772045.2 of Ovis aries. Classification (NCBI taxonomy): domain Eukaryota; kingdom Metazoa; phylum Chordata; class Mammalia; order Artiodactyla; family Bovidae; genus Ovis; species Ovis aries. Next base: position 96,216,616 of record NC_056060.1, read on the forward strand.
GTCCATCACCAACTCCCGCAGCTTGCTCGGACTCATATCCATCAAGTCGGTGATGCTAGCCAACCATCTTATCCTCTGTCGTCCCCCTCTCCTCTTACCTTCAATCTTTCCCATCATCAGGGTCTTTTACTCTGAGTCAGTCCTTCGGATCAGGTAACCAAGCTATTGGAGCTTCAGCTTCAGCATCAGTCCTTCCAATGAATATTCAGGGCTGACTTCCTTTAGGATGGACTGGTTTGATCTTCTTGCAATCCAAGGGACTCTCAAGCGTCTTCTCCAACACCACAGTTCAATTTTTAGCCATAAGGCCCCTTAAAACTATTGGGAAAGTATACCACCTCATAGCTACAGGCAAGAAATTTGAAGTCAGGTAGAACTGGGTTTTAATTCTAGCTCCTCCAATTACTAAGAAGTCTCAGGCAAGTTATTTCACCTCCCTAGACATATATTTTACCTCCCCAAATACATGGGTTTGAGCAAACTCCAGGAGACAGTGAAGGCCAGGGAAGCCCGGCATGCTGCAGTCCATGGTGTCGCGAACAGTAAGACGTCACTTGGTGACCGAACAACAAAACCCTCTTTGGCACTTGTTGAAGACAAATGCTGCTCCTTTTTTTTTTTTTTTTTTTTTTTAATATGGTGCTCATAAGAATTACATGAGATAGCATAGAGAAGGTGCAAAGAAAAGTAAATTAAGCAATCCATAAATGTTCTTACGATAATGGTAAAATTTTCTCCAATTAGATGACTTTGGGGACTGGGGTAAGAGACTTTTTGTTTGCTGAAATATTGTACAATTACTAACTAAAACTAATTTTTTGTCAAGCAATTTTAAAAGAATGATTCAGTAATCTTGATGGTGATTATACTGGTTAGAAAAATTCTTTTGTCACGTTATTATGCTTTTTGAATTTTTGTTGCATATCTTAACAGTTACTATCTACTTCCATGTATTGTTAATTTCATTGTGATCTTTATACTTTGTCTTCTAATATTTCTGTTTACGATACACGTGAGAATTTCAGAATACAAAGCTAACAACAACAGGAAATAGAACTAAATTGAGGCTATAAGCCATAACATTGGAACACAACTGTACTTGATGAAAATTAGTTAAAATATTTAAAAATAAAACCTATATGAGACTGGAGGTTAGAATCTCTGACATCTGCTTCTTGATTCGTCTTTGAGCTGCTATTTGAATGTAGATAAAGTCTTTAATTGGACTAGATAAGAACCTGTCTTCCAGAAAAGTTGCCTTCATTATCAGATCCATTTCTAAGCTTGCAACTTCATTAGTTTACATTTTTTTCAAGAGAATTTCATTGATTGGGTTTTCAGATGTATTCTTCTAGAGTCTCCTTTCCCAACTATGATATGGAAACCACTCAATTATACAGTAGAAAGTTAAGCGTAGAGTCATACTTTACTATTCAGAGGACCAGAGAAGCGAGACCCCAACCTAAAAGAACTCATTTTGCTTTTCCTAAGGGATTTATGAGAAATTTACAGCACATTTCTAAGACTAATAATCATAAAACATTGAAGATAAATACTTTTTTCAAACTTAGAGCCCTTGAAAGATAATAATATCATACTAGGATTGCTTTATATTAGACTTCTTTCTTACAAAAATCAGTCCACATTTATGATTATTCAGAATAGTTGCTAATGGTTAGAGAAGTGTCCTTGTAAATAATGATGGTACAGATATGAGTTATGTTGTTACAGAAAGATTGAGAAGACCCAAATAGTTTGTAAGATAGTTATACCCAAAGGACATTGAATAAATTATAGCCTCCTGTTCTAACTCTAAAATGGCTGACCAAAAATGTCTCAGCAAACTGAAAGTGCATTGTCTCATTTTTAAATTGATGGGCCATTTAAAAAATATACTTTGACTGCTGGCTGCCAACTCAATTTGATCTCTTTCTCCTATCTCTATTTAAGTAACCTCTTAACCAACAATATGTCTTTTAGGATTTAGCTGAAACAAGGCAGGCATGGAGTAATCATAAGGTATGGTCATATGGAAGTCATAATAGTTAATATTGTGTAATGATCTAATAACATAAAATATATATAATAAAATATACTGTAATAGTAAATAATTTACTGTGGAGCAATGGTACTAAAACATTACCATACATCAGAATTCACTGTAGGGCTTGTTTAAACATACATTGCAGGATCCCTCCCCAGAGTACTGATTGAGTAGGTCTTAGGAGAGCTTAAGAAAGTGTATGCATTTCTCACTATTTCCTAGCTTATAATGATGATTACTGCTCAGAGGAACACATTTTGAGAACCACTGTTAAGATCAGGAATTGACCATTTGTTTCTATAAAGGGCCAGTAGTAAATACTTTTGGCTTTCTGGGTCATGAAGTATTTGTCCCAGTTTCTCAACTCAAAGATAGCATGTGGACTCATTAATATGCAAGACATAGGCAATTCATAAATGAATGAGCATGGCCGAGTTCCAGCAATATGTACTTATATAGCAGAGGCCATGCTGATTCCTGCTTTTGACAATTTAGTCCGAGATACTGCCATCTCCCCGGGGCTTCCCTGATGACTCAATGTGTAAAGAATCTGCCTGCAATGCAAGAGATACAGAAGTTCAATCCCTGGGTAAAGAAAATCCCCTGGAGCAGAGACATTACTTTTCCAACAAAGGTCCATCTAGTCAAAGCTATGGTTTTTCCAGTAGTCATGTATGAATGTGAGAGTTGGACTATAAAGAAAGCTGAGTGCTGAAAAACTCATGCTTTTGAACTGTGGTGTTGGAGAAGGCTCTTGAGAGTCCCTTGGACTGCAAGGAGATCCAACCAGTCCATCCTAACAGAAATCAGTCCTGAATATTCATTGGAAGGACTGATGCTAAAGCTGAAACTCCAATACTTTGGCCGTGTGATGCGAAGAACTGACTCCTTGGAAAAGACCCTGATGCTGGGAAAGATTGAGGGCAGGAGGAGAAGGGGACGACAGAGGGTGAGATAGTTGGATGGTGTCACCAACTCAATGGACACGAGTTTGAATAAACTTCAGGAGTTGGTGATGGATAGGGAAGCCTGACATGCTGCAGTCCTTGGGGTAACAAAGTGTTGGACACGACTGAGCAACTGAACTGAACTGAACTGAAAAATCCTATGGACAGAGGAATCTGCAGGCACAAAGATTTGAACATGACTGAGTGTTCAAACACACAGATATCTGCCTAATATTTTAATACCTGTAAATGTGTGCTAAATCACTTCAATGGTGTCCAACTCTTTGTGACCTTATGGACTGTAGCTCACCAGGCGCCTGTGTCTGTGGGACTCCCCAAGCAAGAATACTGGGATGGGTTTCCCTCTCTTCCTCCAGGGGATTTTCCCAATGCAGGGATCAAACCAGAGTCTCTTAGAGCTTTTGAATTGGCAGCCAGTTTCTTTACCACTAGTGCCAAGTGGGAAGCCCATTCTAATATGTATCTATTAGAAAATATACATCTATTATCATGTTTATTTGCCATCTGTATGTCTTCTTCGGAGAAAAGTTTAGATTTTCTGCCCATTGTTTTGATTTGCCTTTTCTTTCTTTCTTTTTTTTTTTCCTGACATTGAGCTATATGAGCTGCTTATATCTTTTGGAGAGTAATCCTTTGTAAGTTGTTTAATTTAAAACTATTTTCTCCCATTCTGAGTGATGTATTTTAATCTTGTTTATTATTTCCTTCACTGTGCAAAATCTTTTAAGTTTCATTAGGTCCTATTTGTTTCATTTTGTTTTTATTTCCATTACTCTAGGAGGTGAGTCAAAGAGACTCTTACTGTGCTGTATGTCAAATAAATATGCTGATCATCACTAATTACTAGAGAAAATCAAATCAAAACTATAATGAAGTATCACCTCACACCAGTCAGAATGGCCATTATCAAAAATTTACAAACAATAATTCTAGAGAGAATAAATTCTGTAGAGAAAAGGGAACCCTCTTGCACTGTTGGTGGAAATGTAAATTGATACAGCCACCATGGAGAACAGTATAGAGATTCTTTTAAAACATATGAATAACTCTACTATATGACCTAGAAATACCTCTACAGGACATATACCCAGTGAAAAGCATAATGGAAAATGATACATGTACCCCAAATTTCATCGCAGTGCTATTTACAACAGTTAGGAAATGGAAGCAACGTAAATGTCCAACGGCAGATGAATAGATAAAGAAAATGTAGTACATATATACAATGGAATATTATGCAGCCATAAAAAGAAAAGGGTTTGAGTCGGTTATAGTGAGGTGGATGAACCTAGAACTGTGCATAATTTGGAGAGAGTGAATAAGTCAGAAAGAGAAAATCAAATATTATATGTAAGTGCTTCAGTTGCATCCAGCTGTGTGACTCTGTGAACTGTAGCCTGTCAGGCTCCTCTGTCCATGGGCTTCTCCAGGCAAGAATACTGGAGTGGGCTGTCATTCCCTTCTCCAGGGGATCTTACTGACCCAGGGGTCAAACCCACGTCTCCTAGGTCTCTTGCATCGGCAGGTGGGTTCTTTACCGCTAACATCAATTGGGAAGCCCTGTAATATCATATATTAACTCACACATGTACGTATATATATGGAATCTAGAAAAATAGGGTTGACGAACCTATTTGCAGGGAAAGAAGGGAGATGCAAATATAGACAGCAGACTTATGGACACAGTGGAGGAAGGAGAGAGTGGGACAAATAGAGAAGGTACATATAGGTATCTACATTACCATCTGTAAAATAGATAGCTGGTGAGAAGTTGCTATATACCACAGGGAATCCAGACATATACTCTGTAATGATCTAGAGGGATGGATTAGAGGAAGGAGAGGGAGGTGATACAAGTATAATTATGGCTGATTTTATTATGATATGGAAGAAACCAATACAACCTTGTAAAGCAATTTGCCTCCAATTAAATTTTTTTAAGTTATAAAAATATATTCTAAAAAAAGAATATATTCACATATGCTAACATATATCCGTGTGAATACCACATGTTCCTTAATATCTCATTTTGTTCCAGTTAATTTTTAATACACTGCAGATAACATAATACATTAATATCTCTGATAATGTATTATGTAAGTTTGATTATTTATTTCTTCAATATTCCACTTGAAAAGTAGGAATATTAAATGGAAATCACGTTTACAAACTGTCAATTTTGAAAAGCCAAAATGCATTACCAAGGTTATCTGTTTTGTAATAACAGTTTTCCAGTTTAATTAGTTGTCTTTATTAAGAATTAGTCCATTACACTGTGCCAAAAAATTAAATAGTCCAGGGATGAGAGAACAATATTAAAAAATAGTATACTATCATTTTGGCAGATGTGTAAATATACGTATAATGAGACAAATGAAAGGAAATATTTGTGGGAGTTTGCTGAAATTAGTGTGACCTTGGTTTTTCAGATTTTTTTTTAAGAATGCCAAAAAAAAAAAAATCAACACCCACTCTTTTCAATAAGACTGATGCAAATTCTGCAGTTTGCTAGTTATTTACAAATCTAAAAAATACATGTCTCTTAGCTGCCCTGTATCAAAGTATTACATGGAAATAAAATTAATAAAATGGGCTGCAACACAGGAACATTAATTAAACAAACACTGCAGTGTTGCGCATAATTTGTATTTGCTCAGCATTTTGTCCTATTTTGTAGAATACAAATATTATCATCTATTTTTTAATATATTTTAAAGTGAATACTGAGGGTTTCTCATTTTCTTTGCAGATGTTTCTTCTGTACCGATGGGTGAAAATCAAAGAAAACTAAATTGCAGGGCAAGATGACATTGCATGTATGAGTCAGTTCACAAATTCAAGTCCATGGACTCTCAATTTATCCTTTAACTGTGCGTTGCTAGCTTCTTCGGTATTAAAGAATGGGGTGATGAATAGAAAATGGAAGGATTTCCCTGATATACAGGCATCTCCTATAGGTCATATAAACCTGATTATGGGGTATGGGCCATGATGCCAGAATATGGTTTTCAGGGGAAAAATATGTTTGAAACACTTCTATTTAAGTACAGTATGTATACATTAAAGTGAATTAATATAATGCACAACTCCTCAGATGACCATTACATCTACTACCGCGGGCAGGAATCCCTCAGAAGAAATGGAGTAGCCATCGTGGTCAACAAAAGAGTCCGAAAGGCAGTACTTGGATGCAGTCTCAAAATGACAGAATGATCTCTGTTCGTCTCCAAGGCAAACCATTCAGTATCACAGTTATCCAAGTCTATGCCCCAACCAGTGATGCTGAAGAAGCTGAAGTTGAATGGTTTTATGAACACCTACAAGACCTTTTAGAACTAACACCCAAAAAAGATATCGTTTTCATTATAGGGGCCTGGAATGCAAAAGTAGGAAGTCAAGAAACACCTGGAGTAACAGGCACATTTGACCTTGGAATGCAGAATGAAGCAAGGCAAAGACTAATAGAGTTTCGCCAGGAAAACGCACTAGTCATAGCAAACATCTTCTTCCAACAACACAAGAGAATACTCTACATATGGACATCACCAGATAGTCAACAGTGAAATCAGATTGATTATATCCTCATAGCCAAAGATGGAGAAGCTGTATACAGTCAACAAAAACAAGACCAAGAGCTGCCTGTGGCTCAGATCATGAAGTCCTTATTGCCAAATTCAGACTCAAATTGAATAAAGTAGGGAAAACTGCTAGACCATTCAGGTATGACCTAAATCAAATCTCTTATGATTCTACAGTGGAAGTGAGAAATAGATTAAAGGGCCTAGATCTGATAGATAGAGTGCCTGATGAACTATGGAATGAGGTTCATGACATTGTACAGGAGACAGGGATCAAGACCATCCCCATGGAAAAGAAATGCAAAAAAGCAAAATGGCTGTCTGGGGAGGCCTTACAAATAGCTCTGAAAAGAAGAGAGGTGAAAAGCAAAGGAGAAAAGGAAAGATATAAGCATCTAAATGCAGAGTTCCAAAGGATAGCAAGAAGAGATAAGAAAGCCTTCTTCAGTGATCAGTGCAAAGAAATAGAGGAAAAGAACAGAATGGGAAAGACTAGAGATCGCTTCAAGAAAATTAGAGATACCAAGAGAACATTTCATGCAAAGATGAGCTTGATAAAGGACAGAAATGGTATGGACCTAACAGAAGCAGAAGATATTAAGAAGAGATGGCAAGAATACATGGAAGAACTGTACAAAAAAGATCTTCACGAGCCAGATAATCACAATGGTGTGATCACTAATCTAGAGCCAGACATCCTGGAATGTGAAGTCAAGTGGGACTTAGAAAGCATCACTATGAACAAAGCTAGTGGAGGTGATGGCGTTCCAGTGGAGCTATTTCAAATCCTGAAAGATGATGATGTGAAAGTGCTACACTCAATATGTCAACAAATTTGGAAAACTCAGCAGTGGCCACAGGACTGGAAAAGGTCCATTTTCATTCCAATGCCAAAGAAAGGCAATGCCAAAGAATGCTCAAACTACCACACAATTGCACTCATCTCACATGCTAGTAAAGTAATGCTCAAAATTCTCCAAGCCAGGCTTCAGCAATACGTGAACCATGAACTTTCTGATATTCAAGCTGGTTTTAGAAAAGGCAGAGGAACCAGAGATCAAATTACCAACATCTGGTGGATCATGGAAAAAGCAAGAGAGTTCCAGAAAAACATCTATTTCTGCTTTATTGACTATGCCAAAGCCTTGGACTGTGTGGATCACAATAAACTGTGGAAACTGAAAGAGGTGGGGATACCAGACCACCTAACCTACCTCTTGAGAAATCTGTATGCAGGTCAGGAAGCAACAGTTAGAACTGGACATGGAACAACAGACTGGTTCCAAATAGGAAAAAGTGTACGTCAAGGCTGTATATTGTCACCCTGCTTATTCAACTTCTATGCTGAGTACATCATGAGAAACGCTGGACTGGAAGAAGCACAAGCTGGAATCAAGACTGCGGGAGAAATATCAATCACCTCAGATATGCAGATGACACCACCTTTATGGCAGAAAGTGAAGAGGAACTACAAAGCCTCTTAATGAAAGTGAAAGAGGAGAGTGAAAATGTTGGCTTAAAGCTCAACATTCAGAAAACGAAGATCATGGCATCCAGTCCCATCACTTCATGGGAAATAGACGGGGAAACAGTGGAAACAGTGTCAGACTTTATTTTTCTGGGCTCCAAAATCACTGCAGATGGTGACTGCAGCCATGAAATTAAAAGACGCTTACTCCTCGGAAGAAACATTATGACCAACCTAGATAGCATATTCAAAAACAGGGACATTTCTTTGCCGACTAAGGTCCGTCTAGTCAAGGCTATGGTTTTTCCTGTGGTCATGTATAGATGTGAGAGTTGGACTGTGAAGAAATATGAGCACCAAAGAATTGGTGCTTTTGAACTGTGGTGTTGGAGAAGACTCTTGAGAGTCCCTTGGACTGCAAGGAGATCCACCAGTCCATTCTGAAGGAGATCAACCCTGGGATTTCTTTGGAAGAAATGATGCTAAAGCTGAAACTGCAATACTTTGGCCACCTCATGCGAAGAGTTGACTCATTGGAGAAGACTTTGATGTTGGGAGGGATTGGGGGCAGGAGGAGAAGGGGGCGACTGAGCATGAGATGACTGGATGGCATCACGGACTTGGTGGACATGAGTCTGAGTGAACTCCTGGAGATGGTGATGAACAGGGAGGCCTGGCGTGCTGCATTTCATGGGGTCACAAAGAGTCGGACACGACTGAGCGACTGAACTGAACTGAACTGAACAGTTCCATGGATTATCACAGTGACTGCACCATTACAATCATCACTTCATTTGGTAAATATCTTTCAAATGTTATGGCCAAGTTTCTTGCTTGAGCAAGCAGATTGATGATAGTGCTAGTTACTTTTTCCAAGATAGGAGTCTTATAAGAGGGGTAGGTTCATTTAAGAAAGGGGATACATTTCTATTTCTATTAATTTTTTATAACTTAAAAAATATTATTTTACTGAGCTAAAGAATCATATTTTCCTCTATCAACAATGGTGGTACTATTTAAAGCATGTTAGTCAATTAACAGGAGCTTAGGGGACACACTGCCTCTTAGTGCAAAGTAATGGTGGGACAGTAAAACAGCATGCGTGTTCCTGCCTTAATGAGATTGCAATCTAGTGGACAAAGAAAGGCCCACTAAACATGGGAAAATGGTAATATTCTCAGGCCTCAGCCTTGCTACAGAGAATCAAAATATCTTGGGAGTTCTCACTCAGAGTCTCTGAGTTCCTAAGATTCCTAATCTTTTTCTTAACCATACCTCATATTACCTTCATCTGAAAATCCTGTCAATTCAGAGTTCTGTCTGTATAAAGCAGAAAGCTGCACTTGCTAACTGAGGAGTACAAGACTCCTGTACTCCTCTATATTCCAGGAAAGAGTTGTAACAAGAGGGTCGTCTGAGATTTGGGTAATCCATTCTTTCATTGACTTAATGCATGTTTATGGAGCAGCTACTGCGTTAAGATCTTTTTGCATCTAATTGGGAAATCTTAAATTGTGAGTTACTATTTGAAACCTGAGGAACTACATGGAGTTGAAGCACTTCAGGGCATTCTGGGTGGCTCAGCACACTTCCCTGGCAGCTTGGCTGGTAAAGAATCTGCCTGCAATGTGGGAGACCTGGGTTCGATCCCTAGGATTGGAAGATTCTCTGGAGAAGGGAAAGGCTACCCACTCCAGTGTTCTTGCTAGAGAATCCCAGGGAGAGGGGAGCCTGGTGGGCTGCAGTCTGTGGGGTCACAAACAGCTGGACAAGACCAAAGTGACTTAATAACAACACCAGAAGCACTTTAGTGGCAAAGTGATTGGTCTGAAAGACTTATTTGAGAGACTTAAGTAAAATCTTGATTAATGGCCTTCAGACGTTATGCAAAAGTTTATGAAAATTGAAAATATTTTGGCATCATGCTATGTATATTTAACAGATAATTAAAGTGAAATATTTTCATCTTATGGACTGAAAATATAAGAGGAAAAATATCTTTCATATTGACTGGCTCTAATAGAATACAATTTCAGCTTCTTCAGCATTACTGGTTTGGGCATAGACTTGGATTACTGTGGTACTGGATGTCTTGGAAGTGAACAGAGATCATTCTGTCGTTTTTGAGATTGCATCCAGGTACTACATTTCAGACTCTTTTGTTGACTATGATGGCTACTCCATTTCTTCTAAGGGATTCTTGCCCACAGTAGTTGGATCATAGAAAAAGCAAGAGAGTTCCAGGAAGATCTACTTCTGCTTTATTGAATATGCCAAAGCCTTTGACTGTGTGGATCACAACAAACTGTGCATAATTCTTCAACAGGTGGGAATACCAGACCACCTGACCTGCCTCCTGAGAAATCTGTATTCAGGTCAAGAAGCAACAATTAGAATTGGACATGGAACAATGGACTGGTTCCAAATCAGGAAAGGAGTACATCAAGGCTGCATATTGTCACCCTGGTTATTTATTTAACTTATATGCAGAGTACACCAAGAGAAATGCTGGAATGGATGAAGCACAAGCTGGAATCAAGATTGTCAGGAGAAATATCAATAATCTCAGATATCCAGATGATATCACCCTTATGGCAGAAAGTAGAAGAACTAAAGAACCTCTTAATGAAATGAAAGAGGAGAGTAAAAAAGTTGACTTAAAGCTCAACATTCAGAAAACTAAGATCATGACATCTGGTCCCATCACTTCATGGCAAATAGATGGGGAAAGAGTGAAAACAGTGAGAGACTTTATTTTTGGAGGCTCCAACATCACTGTAGATGGTGACTGCAGCCATGAAATTAAAAGAAGCTTGCTCCTTGGAAGAAAAGTTATGACCAACCTAGATAGCATATTTTAAAATGTAGAGATATTACTTTGCCAACAAAGGTCTGTCTAGTCAAAGCTATGGTTTTTCCAGTAGTCATGTATGGATGTGAGAGTTGGACTATAAAAAAAGCTGAGTGCTGAAGAATTGATGCCATTGAACTGTGGTGTTTGTTGGAGGAGAGTCTTGAGAGTTGCTTGGACTGCAAGGAGATCCAACCAGTCCATCCTAAAGGAAATCAATCCTGACTGTTCATTGGAAGGACTGAGGCTAAAGCTGAAAATCCAATACTTTGGCCACCTAATGTGAAGAGCTGACTCATTTGAAAAGAACTTTGATGCTGGGAATGATTGAAGGCGGGAGGAGAAGGGGATGACAGAGGATGAGATGGTTGGATCGCATCACTGACTCAATGGACATGAGTTTGAGTAAGCTCTGGGATCTGGTGATGGACAGGGAAACCTGGCATGCTTCTTTCTGTCCATGGGGTTTTAAAGAGTTGGACATGACTGAGCAACTAAAGTGATTGAATGGAACACAAAATTTTCTGAGTGGTGAAATAGGTTTTCAAATTATTATTATGAGTAGAAAATAAAGACACATTACTAATTACTTTAATTGCTATATAAATTCTAAATCACATCTAATACAATTGCATGGATAGATTTATATTATAACATATACATATAAATTTCCTCTTTGTAGATTATCAAATATAAGCTATATTATATATTGCATTTACTATGACCTTTTAAACAAATTTCTTTAGAATACAGACTTATTATTAAATTTTAAGTCATTTCAACTATTACTCTATATAACTAAGTTTAAAGGAAAAAATCTTTTAAAAAAAGAGACAAGAGACTCTTTAAAATAGAGATTTACATAAATAACAGAAGTTAGTAAAAAAATGTGTGTGTGTTTGTGTATATAAATATGTGCGTGTGTTCGTGTGTGTGTGTGTGTGTGTGTGTGTGTGTGTGTGTATATATATAATGTTGTCTTCAATCCTGCTAAGGGGAAAATAATTTTCCGCCATGTTCCTGTTTTGCTTTAACCAGTCTTATTTAATTGTCTTCAAGAATTGAGTCTAAGTGACTCTCACTTTGCTAAACAATTTTTATACTTTACCAGTTTGGACTCAATAGTGCACTAATCTCAATGGTGAATAATGGAGGCTAATGAGTTTATCCACCATGAACAAAGATAATTAAATAGCTTTCCCTAGTTCAGCTGACATTGGTAAAAAAAAAAAAAAAAAAAAAAGGACAAACAAGGACATAGTGTTCCAAGTATCCATACAGATTAATTTTAGAATCTTTTTCAAAAGAAGGAAATGTGCTTTAGTATAAACTGAACAAAACATGGATTCTTTAATGTATGTTATTCAAAGAGCTTGAAAACCACATCATCTGCTCTTTCTGGGTCAAAAAATCAAGAAAAGAAATACTCATATGACTATAAGGATCTGAAAACAGTAACAGGTAACACTGTTATATATATATATATGGTGTTTATATTTATAAGGCTAATTCTCTTCCTGTGATAAACAACCTTCAAAAGGTGTACAAGATGAATATTATTAAATCAAGTGGAAAAGGAACATGATTTCATGTTAAGTAGAAAAATGATTTCAAAACATTATGTCTAATGTGAAATGAATTTTGCAAAGGAATATACATACATGTTTTTAGACACAAAGAGAAGGTTTACCTTAAAGAGAAATTCTTGAAAAAAATATATGTATCCCAGTAAAAATATTAGTCATCACTCTTAGGCAATAATTTTATGGGTGATTTTAAAGGTAGTAAATTCAATTAATGGAAGTTAAATATTTCCTACAATAAACATATTTCATCCTCATAATTAAAAAATAATAATAATTGAATTCCTTCCCAGCAATATCACCTTGTGATATATCCAGAATGGGTAAGTTAACAGAACTTAAAAAATGAGATGGAATTTTGAAATCAAATCATTGATACAGTTCTTGAAGTAGACATAAAAGGTAAATAAAAATAATAAATAAATTCCTTAATCATTAATCAAGAATAGGCATTGTCCATAAGATAGTGCTCAAAAGGCCTTAATAGACATCACAGTACCAGTCGTTAATTTTAACATCTAGTAATACCTACAGACTAGATGGATTCTACAGCATACCTTCACTCAGTTATGTTGATAAATAGAGAAAAATGCCCCAAATATAGCATTTTGTCAATGACATGTGAATTAGAAACATATACTCTTCATCTTCTCCTTTGACATTTCAAAGGACAGGTCCAATACGACTTCTGCGTGAATATATTTGTTATATTCAAACCAAACTTACTTTCTCTAATTTTTGCTATACTGTTACTAATAGTTGCTATTTCATATTTTTATCTAAATTTCTTTATGCGGACTACATGCTCACTGAGAACAGAGAATACTTTTAACAACTTTTATATCAAAATGTTGTATTTTTCATATAAATGTTTTCAAGTCTATCCAAGATAGTAGCAGTTAAAATATAGTAGCAATTAAGATTTGGTCCCAAACTGTTTAGGTGCAAGAATTAATAGTAGCCTGACACTAATTAGCAGAGTGACCTGGGACAATTTTGTGAAACTTGCTGCACATCAGTGTCCTCATTTGTAAATGGATCTGGCAGACTTGGTTATGTTTTATTTTGTTATTGTTCTTTTGCTTTTGTTTTGACGAGGGAAGGGGTTTCATGAGTGAGACAGTATTTTAAATATTTTCAGGTGTCCACCCTTGGAATCCTCACAATAATTCAATAGGTAGATATTATTATTATGTCCATCTTCCAGATGAGAAAGCTGAGGCTCAGAGAGTTTCCATGAAGTGACCAAAATGTCGTAGCTGGGGCTCAGACCTGGCAACCTGCTTCCGGAATCTAGAAACTCTGCACCATAAAGCCGAGCGCAAAGTAACTTCACAATGAATATGAGCTGTGGTCATTATGTGTTTATCAGCAGTTTAATTTTACCCACCATAAGTGTTGCTGCATTCCTACAGTCATGTCATTCACTGTGCAGCTCTTCAAGTTTCTCCTGCTCTCTATTCTCTTACCCTATTAATAATACACTGGCTTTGCTTGGACCCTCAAGATTTGGGGTCAGTTATTTTGCAAAACATGGACTTCCCTGGAAGCTCAGTGGTAAAGAATCTGCCTGCAGTTCAGGAGACTTGGGTTCAATCTCTGGGTTGAGAAAAGCCCCTGGAGAAGGAAATGGCAACCCACTCTAGTATTCTTGTTGGGGAAATCTCGTGGACAGAGGAGCCTGGAGGGCTACAGTCCATGGGATCGCAAGTGTCAGACACAGTTTAGTGACTAAACGAACAGCACTACATTCTGTAAAATATCCCTCCATTTGTTTTTTTCAAATTAAATTTGTGTTATGCATATTTGATAAGAGTATCACAGAAGTAGTACTATATTTTCATTGCATCTTATCACGTGGCAGATAATTTTGATCTGCTCCATTTATGATGGTGTTAACTTTGATCTCTTGGTTAAGAAAGTGTCTCCTAGGCTCTCCAGCATCAATCAATATTTTACCTTTTGTAATTAATGAGTATGTGTGCAAAAGGATTTGAGAGTAAATGAGAGCATACAAATATTTCTCTTCTCATTAAATAGTCCATTTATTTCAGCATTAATTTTAAAAATTTTGTGTATAATTTAACACATGATGCATGTCTGTTAATACTATATCATTGTTAAACTTTTAATTTTAGAATAATTTTAGATAGATATACAAAAAGATTGCAAAAATAATAACAGCAAAGTTCCTGTATATCCAGTCACTCAGCTTCCCCTTATACAAGTATCTTACATCACCAAAATACACTTCTCAAAACTAAGGAATTAACATTCATACAATTCCATTAACTAAACAATGGATTAACTAAACAACTTGATTCCATCAGTTGTCTTTATTAAACCCACATTTCTGCTCCAGAATCTAATCCAGAATAGCAGTTTTAGGTTAGCCTATTTAGTCCTGATGGCTTTTTTGTCTCCTCTGATCTGTGACAATTTTTTAGTCTTTCTTTTTTTATATATGACCTTCACACTTTTTGAGTCCTAGTAAGGTATGTTATAGAAAGTGCCTCACTTTTAGATTGCCTAGTGTTTTCTCATGATTAGACTGGGATTCTGGGTTTTGATGAAAACTATCAGAGGAGAAATGTCCTTCTCATAGCCTTATCTAAGCAGATATATGTGATATCAACATGACTTATAGGGAGTTTTAACCTTGATCACTTGGATTACTTGGTTTCTACAAATTTCTTGCCATTAAGTTACTGGTTTTCACTTTCCGCACTCTATTCATTCAAAGTGAGTAGTCCATTCTCTATTCAAGAGGAAGAAAATTAGGAGGACAGAACATCACATATATATAAAAAATCACAACTTACTTTTAAACAGAAAATGATCTTTCTCCAACTGAATGCTTTTTCTTTCTTTTCTTTTTTCTGAGACACATTATTTGATTAATGGAAATATTTGCTTCATAATTTTATTATGTACTACAAATTCATCATATAATTTCACTCTCATTTTCACCCCTTACATTTAATTAGTCAATGAGTCATGTAATTTTTACTTCTAGAATAGTTTTTTTCTCCATCATCTTGTATTAACTGCCATGCTCAAAAAAAAAAAAAAAATCCATGTACTCCAATGAACATTGTTTGGAGCATAAATTAAACAGGCACATTAAGTATACAAATACACATGTGAAATGTTCATGGTTCTGTGGTAAAAAAAAAAAATACACTGAAACACAGATTAAAATTTTATTACTGTTGAAAGACCTCAGAGCCTTTTCAAAACAAATATGCATTGAAATGCTTCGAAGATGGACGTGTGAGGGACTCACCACTTACCTGCCAATCCTTCCTCTGGTTTTGCTGTTTTGCTGTTGTTCTTTGTTTCTTCTTCTTCTTCTTCTTTTTTTTCTTGGATTAACCTTTAGAAAAGTGTTCCAGGGAAATAGTTTTGAAAGTTGTTGATTATCTGTAATGAGCCCTCTCTGCCTTTCTCACTGCCTTCCATCTGTGAAATCCCCCTCTGCTTGCAGAAAGGGAAGATCGCCTCTCTGGGGAAGATGCAGTCTCCACTGTTTGCTTTGGCTTGTGCCAAAATAATTAATTACTCTACTCTACTCTATGTCGCTTATTTGATATCACATTAGAGTACTGATGTTCATCATCATTTAAAATATGTATCATTTATTCTGTAGTTATATAATGCCTTTTCAGCCAGGTTATCAATGTCTTTACAATAGAACTTATTTTGTGAGCCTTTGTGTCCCCTGGCTGAGTGTTTTGAAGGCACTCACTCCTTTATAGTTCGTTGATCTCTGAACGACGCACAATTTTGCACTGAATAAGATACCTCTCTCATTTTCATTAAGGCCTAGCCTGAGATTCAGATTCTCTGAGTCCCACGTTGGTGCTTACTCTGATAAATAAAAGCTATCCCAATTACAGATAACATGCAGAAATGAAATTTCTTTAGGACAGTTTTAACCATGGTGACATTTTTTGGGCTCCAAAGTCACTACAGCAGGTGACTGCAGCCATGAAATTAAATGACGTCTGCTCCTTGGAAGGAAAGCTCTGACTAACCTAGACAGCATATTAAAAAAGCAGAGATATCACTTTGCAGACAAAGGTGTGCAGAGTCAAAGTTATGTCTTTTCCAGTAGTCATGTACAGATATGGATTTGGACCATAAAGAAAGCTGAGAACTAAAGAGTTGATGCTTTCAAATTGTGGTGCTGGAGAAGACTCCTGAGAGTCCCTTGGACTGCAAACATGTCAACCAGTCAGTCCTAAAGGAAATCAACCCTGAATATTCATTGGAAAGACTAATGCTGAAATTCCAATATTTTGACCACCTGATGTGAAGAGCCAACTCATTGGAAAAGACCCTGATGCTGGGAAAGATTGAGGGCTGGAGGAGAAGGAAGCAGCAGAGGATGAGATGGTTAGATATAAACTGAGCAAATGCTGGGAGACAGTGGAGGACAGAGGAGTCTCGTGTGCTATAGCCCATGCAGTCACATACAGTTGGCCATGACTTCACAACTGAGCAACAGCTTATCTGATATCATGAATAATTCCAAGAATATGAGCATAATATTTTAAACATTCTACCTGAAGCCAAAAATGTATCTAATTCCAAAAGCAGTCTAAGAAGGAAAATTAATTTTTCTTTTTCACACAAAAAGCCTAAGTTATGTGAAACAATTTGATTTGAATTTTCAAGTCATCGTCATGTTGGTTTGATTCAACTGTAGCCATTGTTTTTTAGGCCTTCACTCAAAGCCCTGCCATTCCGTAGTCTCTCAATAAATATGTATGCATGCTCAGCTGTGTCTGCTCTTTGAGACCCCATGAGCCATAGTCTACCAGGCTCCTCTGTCCAGGGATTTTCCAGGCAAGAAAAATGGAATGGGTTGTCTTTTCCTTCTTCAGGGAATATTCTGGACCCAGGGACCGAATTCATGTCTGTTTTCTTTCCTGTATTGACAAGTGGATTCTTTACCACTGCACTACCTGGAAAGTCCCATGTAGGCTTTCACTGCTGTGTAAAGCATGCACTTTCAACTCTTACATGCTGCCTCACAGCTAACGTATATCTCCAGGCGTTTCTTCCGGTTGTCCAGAATTTAGCATGTTTCTAGCATTTAGTGAGTTTAGGCCAGAAATGCTAAGGTAAAGCATCGTGCAAGGTGCTATGATACAGCAAAGCTATCTTCAAGTCTGCAGGACTTTCAAGCGTCTGGCCAGATATAGTTTTAACAGAACGATTGTATACAATGGTATATGATAATGATTCTGATAATATTAATTATAACCAAGTGTGATGTGTTAGTTGCTCAGTCCTGTCCAATTCTCTGGAACCCCATGGGCTGTAGCCCACCAGGCTCCTCTGTCTGTGGGATTCTCCAGGCACGAACACTGGAGTGGGTAGCCATTCCTTTCTCCAGGGGATCTTCCCAACCGAGGGACTGAACCTGGGTATCCTATGTGCAGGCAGAGTCTTGACCATCTGAACCACCAGGGAAGCCCAAGAGAGCGTCATCGTTCAGTTAAGCCGGGAGAAAGAGAGCTGAGCAGTCAGATATCAGAGCAGCCAATTAGACACAAACTCAAAATAAAATAAGCCTTTAATCCCTCACTGTGACGGCATAAACAAGAGTATGAACTTGAGAGCCTGTCGAGTCTCTTGTTTCATACTGATGGAGAGTTGGATGGATGAACAAAGACTTGAATGTCCTCTCACTGGCAAGAAGGGCCCTAACAAAAGGCTTGGGAAGTGTTAGTGACCCTGAGGCTGTGGTCTCTGAGGAGAAAGAACCAGGAGTAAAAGAGTTCTGGTTACGGAGTCAAAGTGAGGGAAAGAATATTCACAGTTTCCTGGTTCCACTCCCCTTCGCCTGAAAAGGATCTTTGCCCCAGGCTTTGGGTAAAGCAACCTAGGAATGAAGACCCCTGCGCTAGGATGAGGCTTGTGTGATACTACGGCTGGCCAGTGAAGCCTGAGGCCTTGATTGCTTCTCCTTTCGGGAAACGGTAATGTTCTTGACGTGCAACAAGTCTGGCGTGAGAAAGGCAGCTTTCCCCTACGAGGTCCACCAGGTCCAACCTTTGTAATTGCCTACAGTCAGGCTCTGAAAAAGCACAGACGTTTTGAATCAGGCGTCAAACTGCTAGAGAACGCATCTAGCACTTTGCGTAAGCAAAGCACTTTCTGCTGTTTGAAAGTGATGTGGTTTAATCGCCGTAAACGCCAACTGGACAGATATCACCATTTTCATTTTGCAGACGGGAAAACTGAGGCACACAGATATTTAAGTCATTTACCTCAAGTCTCAGAGCTGGAAAGTAGGAGAGCCCGTTTTTGAGGCCAAGAAATCTGGCTGAGAGTTTCTACTTTAAATCACCACACGGTACTCATTTTGTTTATGAGCTAGAATTTACCTTTCTCCATATTAAATCTAAACATCATTATCGGCTTTACTATACAATGAGTTTTCTAGAAATGTAACTACTACATAAAATACAGAAATGTTATTTTTAATTTTAAACTTACCAAGAATTGCTTGTCATTTCAGAAAATCGAACTTTTAATATTGCTAGCAATGTTTGAGTTGTCAGCACCCCCCTACTGTACCATGTCATCTGCAGCAGACTACATAAACATAAGCATCTGACTGCTTAATTGTAGCTTTAGTGTCTTTCTGAGTATTGACATGCTGAAATGCATCTTATTTTCTAGTTCAATCTGTTCAGGTTTTTTTGTCTAGTAATGTTTATTGAAGGATAATTTAATACACTAAAAATTCAGCTTATTTAGTGTGCACAGTTCTATCAACTTTGACAAATGCATAGTTCTGTAGCTACCAATCAATATACAAAGCTATTCCATCAACCTTCAAAATTACCCTGTGCCCATTGGAGCTCCATTCACAAAAGACATGCAGAATACACACCCATAAGCAGTAATTGCATCATTTATAACACTGTGAATCAGTATGTGTCAGTAGTTTATCCATTTTATTGCTGAGGAATATTCCATTAAATGGATATACCTCAGTCGTTTGTCCATTCATCCACTGAAGCACACTTGGTTTAATTCTAACTGGGGTACATGCATGCATGCTAAGTCCCTTCAGTCGAGTCGGACTCTTTGCAACCCTATTGCCTGTAGCCTGCCAGGCTCCTCTGTCCATGGGATTCTCCAGGCAAGGTAATTGTTAATAAATCCTTTACAAATATTTACATGTTATTTGAGTGTGAACATCAATTTCATTTATGTGGGGTAATGACCTGGGAATGAAATGATGGGGTCGTATGATAACTACGTATTAAATTTTTAAGAAATTGTCAAACAATTCTGCAAAGTGGTTGAATCATTTTCCACTTTGACCAGCGTGTATGGTAGTTCCACCTAGCGGACGTCCTCACCAGGATTCAGACCAGTCATGACTTCTGTTATTGCTTTTACTGAACATGTAGTGAAGCATACATATTTCGGCTCTATCTTGGACCCCCCACCGATCCATTCCACCTACCTACATCACCACCGAGCACTGAGGTGAGCTTCCTGTGCTTTAGACAGACAGGTTCCCACTAGCCGTCTATTTATGTCAAACCTAATCCTCAAGTTCATCCCACCTTCCCCTTCCGCAGCTGTGCATACTGGTCTGTCTCTATGTCTGCAACTCTAGCCCTGCCTTGGAAATAGATACACATACATCTGTACCATTTTCCTAGATTTCATATAGATATTGATATGCAGTCTTTGTTTTTCTCTCTCTGACTTACTTAACTCTGCATGACAGGCTTACTAGGTCCATCCACATCTCTACAAATGACCCAGTTTCTTTTCTTCACCAGCATATTGTAGCTTTAATTTGAAATTTTTATTGACTAAAATTATTTAACACTTTTTTCATGAGATAATTTGATATCTGTATATGCTCATTTGTCATCTGTCTGTTCAAAAATAGCCCAATTTTTATTCAGTTGTTTATTTTCATATATTGATTTCTGAGATTTCTCAATATACTGTCAATTCAAGATTTATCAAATATTTATTTTCTAGTAGCTTGTTCAAATGTGTGGCTTGTTTCTTCACCACTGTAAAAGTGGCATTTGAAGAGGAATTTTTAATTTCGATGCACCAAATTTATCACTTTTGTTTTCCTTTATGAGCCATGCTTTCAGTATTATGTCCAAGGTATATTTTGCCAAATCTAAGATCAAATATATTTTCTCTAATGGTTTCCTTTAGTGTTTTATATTTATTATGAGCCATTTCAAATCCTAAATGATAATGCTGTGAAAGTGCTACACTCAATATGTCAGCAAATTTGGAAAACTCAGCAATGGCCACAAGACTGATACAGGTCAGTTTTCATTCCAATACCAAAGAAGGACAATGCCAAAGAATGTTCAAACTACTGCACAATTGCACTTATTTCACAATCTAGCAAGGCCTTGCTCAAAATTCTCCAAACTAGTCTTCAAGAGTACATGACCTGAGAACTTCCAGATGTACAAACTGGATTTAGAAAAGGTAGAGGAATCAGAGATCAAATTGCCAACATCAGTTGGATCATAGAAAAAGCAAGAGAATTCCAGAAAAACATCTACATCTGCTTCATTGACTATGCTAAATCCATTAACTGTGTGAATCACAACAAACTGTGGAAAATTCTCAAAGAGATGGGAATACCAGACCACCTCACCTGCCTCCTGCCTAACCTGTATGCAAGTCAGGAAGCACCAGTTAGCACCACTCATGGAACAACAGACTGGTTCCAAATTGGGAAAGGAGAATGTCAAGGCTGTATATCATCCCCCTGCTTATTTAGCTTCTATACAGAGTGCATCATATGAAATGTTGGGCTGGATGAAGCACAAGCTGGAATCAAGATTGTAGGGAGAAATATCAATAACCTCAGATATGCAGATGACACCACCCTTATGGCAGAAAGCGAAAAAAACAAACAAACAAAAAAACCCAACAATAAAGAGCCTATTGATGAAGATGAAACAAGAGAGTGAAAAAACTGGCTTAAAATTCAACATTCAAAAATCTAAGATCATGCCATCTGGTCCCATCACTTCATGGCAAATAAATGGGCAGGCAATGGAAACAGTAACAGACTTTATTTTGGGGGGCTCCAGAATCGCTGGGGATGGTAACTGCAACTAGGAAATTAAATGATGCTTACTCCTTATAAGAAAAGCTATGACAAACATAGACAGCATATTAAAAAGCAGAGACTTTATCTAGGAGAAATAGAACACAGCCCCTTAACTCTCAAAATATAAAACAAAACAAATCAGAAATCTAAATGTAAAATCTAAGTTGGTTAAATGTCTAGAGAAAAACGTTGCATAGACAAAATGTATTTCCCAGATGTGATATGAAAAGCACTAATCATAAAAAGTAATGACTGACTTTTAAAAAATTAAAACAATCTTTGTCTTACATGACACTGTTACCGAAAGAGGAAGTGAAAAAACAGATGTGAAAAAATAAAATAGAATGTTTGCCAAAGAATTTTCATCAACAATATATAAAGAGCTCTGGTAATTAGATAAAAATATAAATAACACAATTTGAAAAGTGTGTGCAATGTTTATTTATTTGGCATTTCACAAAGAATATACCTGAATGATAAGTAAGTGAATAAAAAGCTTTTCAACATCATTAGTTATTAGAAAAATGCAGATTAAAATCATGATGAGATACCTCTTTATAGTTATTGAAAGACTGATAATTAGAACAAAATAGAACAAAAAATAATAATCACAAAGGCTGGCCTGAATGTATAACAAGAGGAGTGGTCATACACTCTTGTAAAGAGCATAAGATGATACAGCCACTTTAATTTTTTTCACATTCACGTGCAAGTTTTTTTGGGGGGCGGGGGAGGGAAGCATATGTTTTTATTTCTCTGGGAACAGAGTGGAATTACTGGGTTTTAGATAATCTATGTTTAACATTTGAAGAGGAGAATGAAACAATTACTTTTGTAACTCAGAAGTTTCTTTAAAAGTTAAACATATGTTACTTTAAGATAACATATGAGAAGA
Source organism: Ovis aries (assembly GCF_016772045.2). Lineage (NCBI taxonomy): Eukaryota > Metazoa > Chordata > Mammalia > Artiodactyla > Bovidae > Ovis > Ovis aries. The sequence continues at coordinate 96,239,136 of NC_056060.1, forward strand.
ACAACTGCCTCAGAAATTACTCTCGGCTCAGCACCCAGGGAAGGAAGACTGCACCATCTTGATTTGCAGACCAAGAAGGGAGAGAAAGCTGGGAAGTGTTCTCTTTAGCAAAACAATCGAGGATCTCCTAGTAGATCCCAAGGCGTCTTCTTTCAGCTGTGAAATGCTTCTTTTCTTTTTGTTTTAAGTTGTATTCTCCTTTTGCCCTTTCCTCTAGAAAGTCTCAATAAGCAAAGTCTTTTTCTGTCATCCATCACTCTTGAGTGTGCCACAATTTACCCAAGGTGAACATTAGGTAAGGATCATAATGACATAGGTTATATTTACTGACCACTTTCTATATTCCTTACATATATCACATTAACTTCTCATGGATGTTTTGGGATATAAACCTCTGTTCTTTCTTTCACCTTATTTATGGAAAAAGTGGAGCTTAGACATTTTTCTCAAGGGTCCACAACTAGCTTGAGGGCTGGATTTTGATTTTAGGAATATTGATCTTATTTTTGCCACTGCAGGACCCAGAGGCAAAGGCATTCAGTGAATACCAGATGCTTGAGGAACTGACCGAGGTATGCTTTTTGCAATGAATGGTGATAGTTCCTCCAGAAACAAAAATAGTCAATATGTGGCTCCTTGGAAATCAGTGTTTCTCATTCTAGGCACATACATGGTCTGGGTCTCAACTATCTGAAGCAAAATCAAGCTGTATAAGAGCTTAATGGTTGTCCTACTATTTCCAGGTTGCATTACCTGCTGTCTGCTAATATCTTTTTGACATTTTGATGGATACTGGCCAGAGAACTATTGTTAAGCCCATAATTTCATTTCTCAATAGGTGGTCTGAGCCATTTCTAATTCATTACAAGCACATCTTGATGAACACTTTCTCTTGGTGCTCAGCTCTCCTAACGTACTTGAGCAAAAGTATATATTTGTGATCCATAGAAGATATAGTTATTCTTCTTATAAGACATAGCATCGGGTGTACAGTAGAAGGACCCTTACAGATCACTTTCTTTCATCAACTCATAGCTTTAGCTAGGCTAAGAAACAGTTTTCTGAAGTCTCGTGATTTCTTGTTCTATACAAATATCGAAGTAGCACAGTTATTCACTGAGACTCTTCACCTCTAGTTGGGAAACCTTACCCAGCTCTTCTTTCACAAGGCAGCTGTATAATTCGAGGAAATCAACCTTTAGGAGCTTTCGTGAGCCTCAGTTTCCCCTTCTCTGCCATGGAGGGTTGAAGTAAGGCATGTGTCTGTTCATCTTCAATTCTAAGGCCTTTTATTCTTATATTCACTTTTTCAAGTAAAAAAGAATGACTTCAATCCTGTTTTGTCTTCTATGATGATATAATTCTGTTCGCATCAGATAGATAATCCACTTTTTGTATGCTTTCATTTCAGTTCAGTCGCTCAGTCGTGTCTGACTCTTTGCAACCCCGTGAACTGCAGCACGCCAGGCCTCCCTGTCCATCACCAACTCCCGGAGTCCACCCAAATCTATGTCCATCGAGTTGGTGATGCCATCCAGCCATCTCATCCTCTGTCATCCCCTTCTCCTCCTGCCCTCAATCTTTCCCAGCATCAGGGTCTTTTCAAATGAGTCAGCTCTTCACATCATGTGGCTTAAGTATTGGAGTTTCAGCTTTAGCATCAGTCCTTCCAATGAACACCTAGGACTGATTTCCTTTAGAATGGACTGGTTGGATCTCCTTGCAGTCCAAGGGACTCTCAAGAGTCTTCTCCAACACCACAGTTCAAAAGCGTCAGTTGTTCGGTGCTCAGCAATGGCACCCCACTCCAATATTCTTGCCTGGAAAAATCCCATGGACTGGGGAGCCTGGAAGGCTGCAGTCCATGGGGTGGCTGAGGTTTGGACACGACTGAGTGACTTCACTTTCACTTTTCACTTTCAGTCTTTGGAGAAGGAGATGGCAACTCACTCCAGTGTTCTTGCCTGGAGAATCCCAGGGACTGGGGAGCCTGGTGGGGTCGCACAGAGTCGGACACCACTGAAGTGACTTAGCAGCAGCAGCAGCTTCCTTCACAGTCCAACTCTCACATCCATACATAACTACTGGAAAAACCATAGCCTTGACTAGATGGACCTTTGCGGTATGCTTTAGTTGCCATGAATCTGTGCCTTTAGCAAAATGAATAGCATAAGGGCATGCATGAAAAGAGAGAGACATGCACACTCTGCCTTGTTAAAAAGGTAAACTATGTGTTCACTAAGCCAAAATCATGACCTATATCTACCAATGGATTTATTTTATTTTATCATAAACTCTGAGGTTTTAAACACCTTTGTAATGTTTCTTATCTCAGGTAATTGAATCATAATGGTATTATTTGAGTAATTTATGCAATATGAAAAGGGAATTAGAGCAACACAGTGGTTAAAAGTTTTCTTCGTAGTAAAATAAGCTGTGCTCAAATTTGATTTCTAACAATTACTAATAATAATTCCTACACAATTTTGTTATCAAAATAAATGAAAACATGTGTATAAGCTGCGTGCATGCTCAGTCCCCAAGTTGTGTCTGACTTTTTGTGGCTCCATCCACTGTGGCTGGCCAGGTTCCTCTGTCCATGGATTTCCCAGGCAAAAAATACTAAAGTGGGTTGCCATTTCCTTCTCCATTAGATCTTACCCACCAAGGGATTAAACCCACATCTCCTGCATTGTAGGCAGACTCTTTACCGCTGAGCCACCAGGAAAGCCAGCGTGTAAGGTCCCTGGCCTCTGTTTTCTATATCTTTGAATAAAAGCATTGGCTTGGAAAGGTCATCAATCCTCTCCTCCCTCAGAGGTTTTGAGAGACTCTGTGAGAAGTTCCGCAGACTAATGGGGTGGTAGTGCCATAATTAAGCCAGATTTTGTTTTGATTATTATGTGCATCTCCCCACTCCTTTGTCTGGAAAGTGATGAAATAAATCTCACTTGAGCCACATTATAAGACAGTGAACTTCTTTCTGGAAGTGGCACTCTAGAGACAAAGATAGTAAGTGCCTAACATGTTTGAGCAGATCATTTTTACAGGCAGAAAACTACTGCCAATAATAAATAGTCCAAACAGAATTATAATTATGATATATTCATGAACATGATGCATTTAACTTTTCTTCCTCATTCAGCCAGGAAAAGCGAAATAAAGTAACATCCCATTGCTGTCGATGTATTTTACTTGATGTGCGTATTCATTTTTCCTGTAGGATTATGCAGTGCTATCCCCATAAACAAGACTGGCACACATTATTAATCTGATAAATCAGCATAATTAAATGTGACTGCTTAATAAATAGATTCATAGATTCTTCTATCCACTGTAGAGAGAGTACATTAATGCTTACTTTCACAGTCATTAGAGGCATTCCCAAATCTCCTCCTCTTTCTGGGCAAAGAGTAAGATTGTAAGGCTCTGCCCCTTTTGAAGTATGTATGGATTTATGAAAGGCTTTGGCAAACGTGAGCAGATGTGATGTATCGCTTCTGGATGGAAGCTTGGAGAAACGTATGCCCTTTATAGCCTGCTGCCCCTCTGCCCATGGTAATCACGGGAGGGGTTCACATCAAAATGCGCATGTGCTTCAGCGGCTGCGTCTGGTCCTTGCTAAACCTCAAAATGCTCAGAGTCCTCCTGCTGACCCAGTGGAGTATATGATCTGGGGGAGAACTATGTTTATTATGTCAAGCCATTGAGATTTGAGGTAGCAGAGTCATGGGTATAGCCAACAAGCCAAGTGCTGGTTTATTTGACTTCCCTCATCGTCCAGATTCTACAAGCCCTCCATTTGTTCCTCATTGCATGTAGATTAAAACCCAGGTTTCTTGCTAAGGCATACGTTACTCTGCCTAAACACTAACCACATCTCTTGCCTTCCACATTCTCGCTTCAGTCAGAGTGTATCTTTGCTTTGTCTTTGCCAATCTAGTACTTTAAAAAGCAGCACCTTAATGTACTTTTTTTTAATGTACTTTTAAGTAACTCTGCTATAATTAAGAATAAATTTGAACATATTTTCATATATTTAAGAGCCATTTGTCTTTTATTTACTGTGTGGTCCAAAAGGAAAATCTTAAATTCTGTGATTATCACACCCAACTAAATTCTTACATGCAGCCTTGGGATTGACGAGTCTATTGTCAATCTTGATTCTTCTTTATGCATAGATGATATTCTTTTTATTTTTGTAGGGTTGTAACAGTTCTGTTTTGATAGCCTCAGTTTACTGTAATATGGATTTCATGTATGTGCTTATTAACTTCCATGTTCACATTTGAGTGTGTGCTACATGCGTGCTAAGTCACTTCAGTCGTGTCAGACTCTTTGTGACCCTGTGGACTGTAGCCCAGCAGGCTCCTCTGTCCGTGGGATTCTCCAGGGAAGAATACTGGAGTGGGTTGCCTTGCCCTCCTCCAGGGGTCTTCCCACCCAGGGATGGAACCCGTGTCACTTGCGGATCCTGCATTGACAGCTGTGCTCTTTACACTAGTGCCACCTGGAAAGCTCTCATGTTCTGAGTAAATATTACTAAATATCATATCTTTTTTTGAGGGGGGCGCGTGGTAATTCTGGAAATCCTTGGTACTTATTTCTTGATGTTTTCTCCCTTTATTTTGATCAACTGTGAAAACTATTCTAAGAATGTTGACTTTTCCAATCCTCATTTCTAAACCCTTTGTATATTCTACCACTTCATTTCTTTCTGATGTATTGTGGGAAAGTTCTTCAAATAAATAATCTAACTCCCTGATTGCCCTTTAGCTGCGTCAATTTCACTCTTCAAGTCTTTACTGATTTCTTTCTGTCAACCATCGTAGATTCATTCTGGGTTATACCGTGTGATTCCTTGATTCTAGTTTATCTTCTCAATGTTACAGTTTCTTTGTTGATAACTAATTTGATTTTATAAAATTTTATTTTGCTTGTTTCACTGATTCCTCAGGACATCCACCATGTGAATTTCCTATTTTATTAGTTATGGCATACAGGGATATGTACTTGAGACAAGACTCCAGCCTTCACTTGCGTCTGTTTTCATGGATTCCGAGTGTGGTAGGGACGTTCCTCAAGGAAGGTGGATGTTAACATTGCTCTCAGCACCTTAGTCGTAGTGTAGTCGCTAAGCAGTGTCCAACTCTTGCGGCCCCACAGACTGCAGCTTACCGATCTTCTCTGTCCATGGGATTCTTCAGACAAGAGCACTGGAATGGGTTGCCATTTCCTTTTCCAGGGGATCTTCCCGACCCAGGAATCAAATCCAGGTCTTGGGCATTGCTGGCAGATTCTTTACTGACTGAGCTACGAGGGAAGGTACCGTTCAGGATCTTCGTTCAGTTCAGTTCAGTTCAGTCACTCAGTCGTGTCCGACTCTTTGCTGCACCCTAATATTTTTTAAGAGCTTGCTGCTTCAGTTGTAATTGCATAGCTCTTTGAGTTTAGAAAAAGATATAAGGATGATACAATTTTTAAGAGATGTTTTCATCTTGAAAGAAACTAGTCCTTTTGCCTCCAGTGTTAACTACTTTCATCACACCAGGGCCATTATATCTTCCAAGCTCAAGTTCATGCCAAAAAAGATGATGTCTCTCTGATTCCAGTGAATGCATTCAAACAAAGCTTCAACCAAGCAACGTGGAAAACGAAGAACATATGAATAAATTTTCTTCCATCTTGCCTTTGGCTAGATGCTCAAGCATTCTGCCATTTGGACCATTGTTTTCTTCCTTGTGTAATTTTACCCTGTTGTTAGGTAAACAAGATTTCTGATGGAAATTTTCATAGGCCTCAGCAGCACTATTTGCTAACATATGTATTACACTATCCTACGGTCCTCCATTAATAATACATCCAAGTTATTTCTTGTTTTTATTTTGAGATTGGCTGTGTCTACTTAAAGTCTTACATTTAATCATTTGTGTGTATTTAGAATTTGTGGGAAATAGTTCCCTTCATCTGTGTAACCCTGCCAAGTGACCAGAAATTACTTTGACTTTGCTAGTTACATTTTTGGAACTAATTGGTGCTATTAATTCATTACATTACTCTCTTTTTTTGGTTTGTGTTGATCACTCAGTTGTGTCCAACTCTTTGTGACTTAAGGGAGCCCATGAAGCTCCTCTGTCCAGGGAATTCTCCAGGCAAAAATAATAGTGAGCTGCCATTCCCTTCCCCAGGTAATCTTCCCGACCCAGGGATGGAACCCAGGTCTCTCACGTTGTGGACAGATTCTTTACCATCTGAGCCACCAGGGAAGCCCATATTATTGTCTACCTATGATTAATTTATCCAAAGATCAAGCTAACAAAAAAAAATAAGAGAAGAACCAAATAAAATTAAAGCTAGCAAAAACAATGGAATAAATCAATAAAGCAAAAAGCTGATTCCTAGAAAAGATCAGTAAAGTTGATAAATCACTAAAAGGTAAGCAAATAGGAAAAGTCACAACTTACCAATATCAAAATTAAAAGAGGTGATATAACTACAGAGCCAATAGACACTACAAGGATAAGTAAACACTACACACAGCTCTACACACAAAATTTAATAACATGAATGAAATGGACCAATTCATTGAAAAGTACTAAGTACCCAGTAAATACAACACTATAAGAAATTATGCAAAATTTGAATATTCTTAGAAATATTTTAAATGTCTATGTTGTAAGCTCCTGAAAAATAAATCTCCAGCTCTAGGTTTCAGTTGAAAACACTGACAAACATTTAAAGAATAGGCTAACTTAAGCACTATCTTATAGAAAATGAAATAAGAGACAAAAGACTTCCCTGGTAGTCCAGTTGTTAAGAATCTGCCTTAAAATGCAAGGAACTCAAGTTTGATCCCTAGTTGGAGAACAAAGAGCCAGCATGCCTCAGAACAACTAAGCCAGTGGACAGAGAGTTTATGCACCACAGAGAAAGATTGTACAGGACACAGGGAAGATCTCATGTGCTACAACTAAGGCCTGACACAGCCAAATAAACTGACTAATTAAAAAGAAAAGAAAGAGGGAAGACTTTCCAACTTGTTTTATGAAGCCAGCATTACCTTGGATGGAAACTAGGTAAAGATTGTAAAAAAAGAATAAAGAGAATGAGACAAAAAGTATAAACATATGTCCCTTAGGAATATAGATGAAACCATTCTGAATATAATGTTAGAAATTTAGTAATGTGTAAAATGGATTATATACCATGACTAAAATAGAGTTTATTTTAAAGATGTAAAAGTAGGTCACTATGTAAAAATCAGTCAATGTAACCATTATATACTGATAAATGATTGAATATTAATTAATTAATTAAATAAGCTAGAGCCTCAGAAAAGATTTACAGCTTGAATCTAAAGATAACTATGCTGGAGAGGTAGGGAAAAGTGGAAGGACATCTATTTCCTTTTTCCTTAAGCTGCCTGGATGAGGTTTACCAACATTATGGAAGGTAATCTGTTTTACTGAGATCAATTTAAATGTTAATCTCATCTAAAAACACCCTCCCAGAAGCATCCAGAATAATAATGAAGCGTATATCTGGGCACTGTGACCCAGACAAGTTGATATACAAAATTAACCATCACAGAACTAGTCACATACCTTGAACAATTCCAATTTTCTAAAATTGAACTATAATTGTGTAAGATGTAACCACTGGGGAAAACGGAATATAGGGTACACAGACCTCTCTATAAAAACTTCTCAACTTTTAAATCCATGAATGTTTCAAAATAAAAAGTTTTTCAAAACTACATTAGACGTTTAATAGCCAAAGAATATAAAATCCAGTTTACAATGACTGTTTTTCCGTACCATCATAAAGTTCATATTTGAAATTGAATTGCATTTCTGTTCAATTTTGCAGTGAAACTAAAACTGCTCTACAAAATAACATCTATTTAAAAGGAGAAAAATGGATTGGATAATTCCTCATTTCTTTTATTCAGGATTTTGGTTGTTTAATTTCCTATTGAGAAAATTCACAGGGGTTTCTCCCTCTGCCTGTGGAGTTATATTTCTCTTTGTTCAAGCAGTGTTACTCATTGTATTTCAGTTTAAATGTCATTTCCTTGGGAAATATTTCTCTGTCACTCAGATCTGTCCTGTTTTCTTGATTAGTTATTATCATTGCACTGTGAGTTTTTCCTTTGTAACATTTTTCACAGTTGTAATTAATTCACAAAGTTCTTTTTCATAATATCTGTCTTTGATGGAATAAAGTTTATTCATTTTCTTAAGCATCGATGAATGCCAGTTTGGCAATTACATAACACTTAGTAGGTATGTACTAAATATTTGTTAAATAAGTTATTCCATCAAGGTTTTACTTGCACAGAATTAAGTGGGGAAATACTCTGAGAATTTAATAAGAAAACTCTGGGACCCTGGCAGAGTTATTGACAACTATAAAAACAGAGTGCCCTGTTTTGCAGTAAGAGTTACGTAGCACAACCACGGCAAAGGAGACAATAACGAGACAAAAAGACCGCTCACAGATTGGGAGAAAATATTTGCAAATGATGTGACCAGCAAGGGATTAGTCTCTAGACTCTACAAGGAGCTCATGGTGTTTAATAGCACCAAAACAAGCAACCCAATCAACAAATGGGCAGAACACCTAAGTAGACATTTCTCCCAAGAAGACACATAGATGGCCGAGAGGCACATGAAAATATGCTCATCTCTAATTAATAGAGAAATGCAAATCGAAACCACAACACCAGCCAGAATGGCTATCATCAAGAAATCAACAATGAATGGTGGAGAGGGTGTGGAGAGGAAGGAAGCCTCCTTCACTATTGATGGGAATGTTTACTGGTTCAGCCACTATGGAGAACAGAATGGGGGTTCCTTAAAAAATGAAAAATAGAGCTACTATATATAGATATACCCTATAGGGTATTTAGGTAGATATATATATATATATATATATATATATATATATATATATGTATATATATACCCTATAGGGTATTTAGGTAGGTATATATATATAGGGTATATATACACCCTACAATCCCACTCCTGGGCATATATTCAGGAAAAAACCATGACCTGCAAGGATACACGCACCCCGGTGTTCATTGCAGCAGTTACTCACAACAGCCAAGGCATGGAAGCCACCTAAACATCCATCGACAGAGGAATGGATGAAGATGCTGCTGCTGCTGCTGCTGAGTCGCTTCAGTCGTGTCCGACTCTGTGCGACCCCATAGACGACAGCCCACCAGGCTCCCCTGTCCCTGGGATTCTCCAGGCGAGAACACTGGAGTGGGATAAAGATGAGGTACATACATACGATGGAATACTACTCAGCCATGACAAATAATGAATGGCATCTGCAGCAACATGGATGGACCCCGAGATTGTCATCCTGAGTGACGTCAGTCAGACAGAGAAGGAGAAATATCACATGGCATATGTGGAATCTAAAAAGAAATTAAACCACTGAACTTAAAAAACAGAAAGAGACTCACAGACTTAGAGAACCAACTTCTAGTTCCTGGGGGAAAGGATGGGGGACGGGATAGTTAGGGAGTTTGGTACGTCCATGTACACAGTGCTGTATTTAAGATGGAGAACCAACAAGAACCTACCGCGTAGCACAGGAACACTGCTCAACGTTAATTGGCTGCCTAGCTGGAAGGGGTGCTTGGGGGAGAATGGATACACGTTTATGTAAGGCTGAGTCCCTTTGCTGTTTACCTGAAACTATCACCACCTTGTTAATTGGCTATACCCCAATACAAAATAAAAAGTCAAAAAAAAAAAAAAAAAGTCATGTAGCAAAACAAGCTGACCAAGTAAACTTTAACTTCACTGTTATCCCTTTACTTTCATGTTCGCAGAAACCTGCATCTTTGTACCTGCACAGAGAAGGTAATGAATACGGACGTGCTGAATGAATTAGTAAGACCATAATTATAGACAAGGCTTGAGGTCCGAGAATTGAATGAGTTTCTGGCTATGAAACCATATTGGAAGGAAGGAAGGAAAGAAAGCATGGGGCAGAATAATTAAGTGAGTTTTACCAAAGCTCATTGGCCTATATGCTTTTTTTTCAGGTAAACTTTGTGTTAACAGGAGTTTAAAAACCTAGCTTTATTATGTGTGTGCATGATCAGTCATGTCTGATTCTTTGTGATCCCATAGACTGTAGCCTCCAGGCTCCCCTGTCCATGGAATTTTTCAGGCAAAAATACTGGAGAGAGTTGTCATTTCCTTCTTCGGGGGATCTTCCCAACCCGGGGATAGAACCCGCATCGCCTGCATTGCAGGCAGATTCTTTACTCCCTGAGCCATCAGGGGAGCAGCTTTATTATAAGCATGAAGATTCAAAGAACTATTATAAGCATGAAGAGTCAAAGAACAAGATAGAACTGGTATCATCTGTACATTGGCTTATCAGAAGAGCAAACATTCTTTAACTTTAAATTGCTGTTAGAGCAGCATTCAATATGTAGTAAACAAACCACTCGTTCCCAAAAATTTAACTGCTCCTTGCTTTGCAAGTGAGCTTCTGAGAGCAATATAAGTGTTATCAACAGCCTCACACTGTCCAGGAATTTGTCTCACTTTCTGACAAGTGGTCCTTGTTTATTATTTTTTCAAGATGAGCAAGCTGCTTTTGCAATAAATGAGCAATGCACAGCTGTGCTTTTAGAAGACTCCTTTTTTTAACTGAAAGACTGTAGCTCAATTCAATAAACATTTATTCATATTATTGACATTTTAAAATTTGCTTCTTTCTCCTAAAATGAAAAATAATGTAAGAAAAATTCTACTCATTAAAGATATTAGAAAGTATAGTTTTCATGCTTAAAACCCTTTCACAGAGAAATATATCCAAATAATCAAGAAAATAACACCAGAAATTAAAAAGAACTTACAGCTTCCCTAGTGCTTCAGACGGTAAAGAATCTGCCTGCAATGTGGAAGACCCAGTTTTGATCCCTGGGTTGGGAAAATCCCCTGAAGAAGGAAATGACAACCCACTCAAGTATTTTTGCCTGGAGAATCCCATGGAGAAAGGAGCCTTGTGGGCTGCAGTCCATGGGACCGCAAAGAGTCAGACATGACTGAGAGATTAATATTTCTTCTACTTCTTTATATGTATATGTGTGTGTGTATATATATATATATATATATAAACCATTACTTTTTAAAATAAGAGTAAATAATGAATTTAGATCAATAAATTTGAAAATTTAGATCACAGGGGAAGTTTTCTAGAAATGCGACTTTCCAAAACATCACAAAAATAAATTTAAAACTTGAAGAGCCCTAAGAACATTACACAAAATAACTGTAATCAGTAATTAAACATTCACTTATATAGCAAACCAGGTCCAAATACTTTTACAGTAGGTCATAGAAAACATGCAAAATATTTCTTTTTCTTTTTTTTTTTTTTTTAGAGATTAGAGTATTTTATTTTATTTTATTTTATTTTCATCTTTTTTTCTTTTTTATTTTTTAAATTTTTAAAAATCTTTTAAGACATAGCAATTCACATGATAGTATACATGTTAGAATCGGCAGTTTTCATCCATCTCATCAGAACTGATTCAAATGAATTCTTTTTAACTGCTGAGCTTTCTTATCCATTCATCTGCTGTCCTGGAAACATGCATGAATCTATAAATTCCTTTAGAATTTGAAAGCAGAGGGGATAGGTTTCCTCTTATTTTGTGAGCCTAGAATAATTTTTTGTCAAATTAAACACAGATGATATAGAAAAGCAAAATCCCAATTCACCCATGAACAAAGATATTAGCAAAATATCTAAAATACATATTAGCAGATTTAATTCAGCAGTCTATAAAGAATATAATATATCACGATTAAGTCAATTCAACTCCAAACATGAAAGAAAGATTTTTAATAGAATATCACTCAATTCAATTTGCCGCAGTAAATTTAGAAGAAAAATATAATGATCTCAATAGATATAAAAACAGCTGAAGTAATCAATCCACCGAAGAATGCTTATTGAAGAGCTACCTTGTGTCAGACATAGATTCCAGAGATATAAGAATAATTTTTTGCTGCATGGGATTATAATGGATTATAAGACTTAATAAGATTTAACAACTATAGGGCTATCCTGGTGACTCAGTGTAAAGAATCTGATTGCAGTACAGTAGACATGGGTTTGATCCCTGGATCAGGAAGATCCCCTGGAGAAGGGAATGACAACCCACTCAGTATTTTTGCCTGGAGACTTCCATGCAGAGAGGAACATGGTTAGCTACAGTCCATGGGGTTGCAAAGAGCTGGACATGACTGAATGACTAACACACAAGGGAAAAAAAATAATAATAAGGAAGGAATATAATGGAAATACCATAACTACAAAAAGACATGGTTGCCAGTTCTATCAAAAACATGCAGAAAAATAATATTTAATTTTGACATTTTGGAAATGAGGAACCAGGCCAAAGTGACCAATATCATCATTTCTATCCTACATTTCTATGGAGGTCATACCAAGTTCTGTGAGAATAAAAAAATAAGGCATTGAAAAGCAAAAATATATTTTTTATGCATTAAGATTAATCAATAAGATGATTTACTAAGATTGTAACAATCGTAACAAAATGTGTTAAATGCACAATATAACCAAATAATGTTCCAACCCATCAGTGACAAAAGTTATGAAAATAAACGTAAGTAAAATATAATTTCCAATAGCTGTACACAAAAATTATAAATCACTCAAAAATAATACATTAACAATTTTATGGAGTAAATACACATATATTCAAAATATATCATTATTAAAAAGGTGATATACAGTATTCATGAAAAAGAATAGTCAATATTGTAAAGATGTTAATTCTATCCCAATTAAAATCAATGAATTCAATTGAATTTCAATTAATTTCTGACACAAGTATTACACATTTATAGTATGATTATTGCTACAGAAATTGTTATATGGTTAAAACTATGAGGCTGGTAAGGGAATAGAGGTCAATGGAACAAAACAGAAACCTCAGAAATAAACCAGTGTATATATTAGCACTTGATAGATAGTTTTGACATTTTAGATGAGTGTGTAAAGAGTGGATATTTGATAAATGTTACTGGGGCAGAAATTTATGTATGTGGGAATCATTAATTCCTAGCAATCTGTGATGATAGCATCACAAATCTCCATGGGTTGAACTTTTTGAAAAAAAGAACAATCTTTTTTTTTTTTTTTTTTAACAACAGACATCTACATTAAACTGGAAAGTATGTAATTGGAAAAGGAAGGTTTACCAAGAGTATTGCCTCAAGAACAGATTAGAAAGTTTAAATTCTTTAAGAAATAAAACTAAAATTGAAGAGTACAATAGCAAAAAAAAAAAAATCCCTGCAGATACTATCTTAAAGGAAAAAAATAAATAAAAGGGATAAAATGGAAGGGATAAAAGTGAGAAAATGGAAGGGATAAAGGAAAGGAGGAGGATCCTGTTGAGATGCAGACTGTAACGTGAGACAACCTTTCTCATCCTAACAGCGGCAACAAGCTGGATAATTTGTGAACTGAGGACGCAGAGATTCCCAGCAAACTAAATCCCAGAAAGTAAGGAGAGCCTCACAACAGAGAAGTAGCTTAATGCTGCTTTCATCCCAGTTGCAAATACAAGAGGAGGAGGACTGGAATCCGTCATAGACGGGGGTGGGCGGGGGTGTTAGAAAGGAGCCGAACTTTCAATGAAATATTAATGGCCACTTGTGGTCCGCTGGGACAGATTGTAATCGTGAAAGGCCCCCTTGCCATCGGTAATTATAGAATGCCCAGGATGGGTACCCTGAAAGCAAAGCCAGAGGAAGACGGTTGACAAAGCGCACCCTGGGGTGCATGGGGGGTTCCCAGCAAGGGCAAAGCGTTCCCTGTCAGAAATCAGACCAGAACTGAGAGAGATCCACTCGATGCACGCTGGGGTTGATCATGAGGATGAGACGGAACTCCTGACCGAGTCTCCTCCTTTTCCTGTCTCTCTGAAATCTCACCCGAGTAATACAGGACGTCAGAGTGGAGAGGCATCCTCCCATGGCATATTAGGTTGTCAGAGCAGCTGGGACTGCCGCCCTGAGGAGGTGCAGCAGGGCCGCAGGACTGGAAGAGACCAGGTAAAGGGGAAGGTGGGGAAAACTCCCCGGGGGCCAGAGACAGGGCAGCTCAGCGACCAAGCAGAGGGAGGTCGCCCACAGACCCAGGACCCTGCAGGCTCCGCTGCAAAGCAGACGCACCTCTGCCAAGCAGCTTGTAGATTTTTAGTCTCAACATATTTTTAGTTTTCCCAACATATTGTGATGAACTCAAACACAGACAAGCCTGCAGCACGGTTTGCTAAGCCCCACCCAGTATTACCAGTCAAATCTATTTGACTGTACCATAGCGACCCGACAGGAGAAAGGGTGTGCCTCATTCTGGAATATTAAATATGGTATTTTGGTTTCTATTCATTTAGACAAACTTGACTGTCACAGTATTAAAAATACAATGAATGACAGAAACAGACTATATCTTCATTCAATGTTCATTTGTAACATTCACCTATTTCAAGGAAATGTTATTTACGAGGTTTCTCCAAAGAAAACCTCAATAAATCCCAAGGTATAAAAAGAAAATAGCATTCTTTGATCATAATGAGAAAAAAAATAGAAATTGATTTAAAAGACAGAAGAGAATGGTTTTCCGTATTGCAATATAAATACAAATATTAAATAATTCTTAGGTCAAAGGGTACATACAAAGGGGTTTTACAATTACTTTAAAGTAAAAAGAATAAAAATATGATACAAAATAATTTGTAGTATACAGTTAAAATTGTATGTGAGTAAAAAATTATAGTATTAAATATCCATATAAATAGAAACAAGACAAAAATGAAATGGAATAATTATCCAGTTCAAAAAACTACAGATAAAGGACAAATTTTAAAAAGAACTGATAGAAAGCTTCATAAAAATAAATCAGAAATAAATGAACTAGAAAACTGATACATACTACACACTAGAACTAATAAATAAATGTCAAATTTAGTTTCTTTGCAAAATCTATCCTGCTTGCTAAGCAAAAATTTAAACCGAGATCAAGTAGATCTTTTTCTTAAAAAACTTATCAAAACTAAACTGAATATATAGAAAATATAAGCAGATTAATTACCCTAGAAGAAATGCAGAAAGTAACTAAAGAGCCCCCACCAAACAGCTTCACCCCTAGATGACTTAATCTAGGAATTTTATCCGCTTTCTAACTGTCAGGTTGTCTAAAACTATATAAACTGTTCCAGAGCATTGAAAAGAACTTCAAACTTGCTTTATAACATGAATCTAACATTGATCTTATACACTGCATAAAACTGAATGTATCTCACTTATAAATATCAATGCAATATTATAAGATGTAACACTAGCAAATAGAATCTAATAGTACATTAGAAATAATACAAGATAAACAACTGTAGTAAATTCAGTAATGCAGGTATGGTTCCATTTTACAAAGGCTACAAATATGGTCATAAATAAAATCATATAAATTAATTTTGAAATAATTCCGAAGATTCAGAGAAAGCATTGCCAAATATCAGCAGACATAACAATAAAAATACACTGAATCAAATAAGACTTAATTGACCTCACTAACATGATAAAGTATATCACTTAATCAATAAGCAAGCATTTTACTTAAATCAAAGCACCATAGGTTTTCCAACTATAGGCAAGAAAAGACAAAGATATCTTCTTGGCTGTCTCATGGTGCCAACGAAGAAAACAAACTATTAGAATATAAGATCCAAGGCTTCAAGTCAGAAACCCTGAGAGTTTCACTCATATAAACCAGAAATTGACAGTTTCTTGCAAAAACTACAGTGTGGCTGAGTCAGCTCAGGCTCCGTTTGGATTTAGGTCATCTGTTGTCACTTTATATACCTTATAGAGAATATGATGAAGCCTCTAGGGAAAATAATAGAGCCTGGAGTTTGTGGAGATTGCATATTTTTCCTGAGCAGTTTGTGTATTTATACACACACATACACATACAGGATCAAATGAAAAAGGAAACAATAGAAACAAAAATATATCCATAAGTATCTGAGTAATTATAGATATCAAATGCCGGGGGCCAGCGTGAGGAACTCCGCCCATGGCAAAGGTCATGAGGAAGGAGGCTTGGCATACGCAAAGGCGTGATCAAGCCTCAGGAAACCCCCTGTTCCCGAGCATCTAACCCCAAAACCAGAGTCTGTTTTATGCTCTCACCTACACCTCTGACTTTACGGGGGCTCTCCCCCATAACCGTTTCTCTCGGAGAAGGAGTAAACGTGCAGCTCCAAGGCAATAAAAATTCCTGGGCGTGACAAGAGTGTTTCAGCTTATGGACTCCTCTGAAGGTTATCTAGCCCACCTGTATAGGTTTGTCCGGCCACATGTGATTGTCTACAGCCTCCTAACCTGAGAGGCACGAGATGTTTTAGACTTACTAAAGGCAAATTATTTTGGGGAGTTGGAAATTATTAGTATAGTGTGTTGGTTAGGAATTATTTGGTGAAGGGTTTTTCATTTGTTGTGTCAATAATTGCTGCTAATTCCCTGCTCTGGGTGGGACAAAGATGTCTCAGGTCAAACCTCTCTGCTGACAGACTAGCTTGTGTGATAGGATTATCCATACTCCTGCCACATGATTGTTTACTACCTCTTAACCGTAAACAGCACAGAGAGTTTTGGAGTATTTTGAGAGTCTTAATTAGCATGGGACTTTTTCTTCTTGTTGAGTCAATGATTGCCGCCAGGCCTCTATATCCTTAGGCACCTGGGAATATATTAATCAATGTATTTGGAATATAGCAAAGGAAATATAGTAGTTTTTGATGTTAGCAATACTAGACTTTTTGAGTTAGTGGATTTTCTCTTTTGTAATAGATCACTGTACTTTGTTATAAATCACTGTGTCCCTGCTATGTAAGAATGTAACTTTATCATATCTTAAGACTAAATAGATCTTAAGGGGAGCATTGGTGAAAGGATTTTCATTTGTTGGGCTGATGTTTGCTGCTAAATCTCCATGTTCCCTACCCTTATAATGAATATAACTAGCATATAGGAAGAAATAAGTATTAACCTTTAAGCATATAGGAGAAATAAGTATTAACCTTTAAGACTAATCATGTTAACCTTGGGTTAAATAAATTCCTTTCTTGATTGTAACTCACTACACCCTCACCCTATAGGAATGCAGCTTTATTTGGAGGATGGTGCCTGGTTTAAGAAAAAACACCCTTGGAAAAAATAAGTTTTTTGGTTATCAGAAAGAAAGGATCATAAAATGTCAGCAGGTCTCACTCATGGCCAGAAGATGAGGTACCTTTTTTTATACATTTACGTGAAGCACCTGATTTTGATAAAGGTCAGGACTGCTGACCCCCGCGTGACTCTGTATTCATCCCTATGTGTAACAAAAGGTATATAAGCAAACCCAAAATAAAGAAATCGGATCAGTTTCCGGAAAGACTGATACCCCCATGTCGCTTCTTTCTTGCTCCCGTTTTTCTGGCTGAATTCCCATCTGCAGCATGGATGCTATTCCATGTAATCCAAATTATTCAGCCTCCTTTTCTCCACTAATCTTCCTACTACACTATCCATTTCTAATCTCTCTATATCTGTAATTAAATAAGTTATTTCCAGAGACGCCGACTCCCCCCACCTTCGAATCACCCTGGATCCACTGGGGCTGGACCCCGGCAATCAAACATGAGTGAGGGATAGTCATTCAGTTGTGTTAGACTTTTTGCAACCCCATGAACTATAACCCACCAGGCTCCTTTGTCCATGGAATTCTCCAGGCAAGAATACTGGAGTGGGTTGCCATTACCTTCTTCAGATATAAAACATTGATATTAAAATAATTGTGATTAAAATATTTGAACAAAATAGATAAAAACTAATTCATCACACAACAGAAATTCTTCAAAGTATAAATAGAATAAAAGGCCTAGAATTTAAAATAGAACTTAATAGATGGTTTCAACAGCATATAAAGCAAAATAGAAAGGAACATTAATTAACAGCTGATAGAAAACTCACAGATTCATGACAAATTTCAAAGCTCAGAGAAACAGCAAAACTTATGCGAGGGAAAGTTTGGCCATATTGTCTCAGGGGATAAGTTTGCAGAAATAAAGAAAAGTATATAAAGGGCCATTCAGTGAAGTGCTAGAAATAGAGTAAGTCACAAAACTGCCCATATGTGTATCAATAGGGAAATTTTAGCTAAGTTACAAGTTGATGACTATGCAAACTGCTAAACACAAAAAGTAATAAAAGAGTCAGAAAAAGAGGTATTACATTTATAAGAATCATGAAATAAATGATGGCTAACACCACAAATAACAAAAACCAGAGGAAGATAATTAAATCAGTATTGAGAAAAATTAGAAATGTTTGGAAATTGAGCATCATACACTTAAAAACTCACGAGTGATACACTATTAGCAAAATTAGAAGGTATGTTGAATTAAATAATAATAGAAATGCATCTTTAAAAAGTTCACATACTTTTGATAAATGCACAGAAAGAAATGTATTTAAAAGAAAGGTATAGTTTTTAAAAACTCATGTTAAATATGAAAAATGTGTCCAATTAATGACCTGTGCTTCTACGGAAGCTAATTTTAAAAAAGAGTGATTATAATAAAATATAGACAGAAGGTAAGGTAAGAATAAAAATATAAATAAGATGCTAATTTAAGACCAGAAAATAAACAATAGAATTAGTGAAAATGAAGATTGGTCTCCTGACTAGATCAATAAAATTAGTTTTATTAGAAAGAAAGGGTAAAGAATAATTATGAAGATCTGAAATAAAAGGTAGGACATCCCAAATGGCTCTGCGGTAATGAACACACCGGCAACACGGAAGACCCAGGAGACTTGGGTTCAGTTCCTGGGTGGGGAGGATCTCCCGGAGGAGGCAGTGACAACCCTCTCTAGCATTCTTGCCTGGAAAAGTTTGTGGACGGAGGAACCTGGTGGGCTACATGGTCCATGGGGTTGCAGAGAGTGGCAACTGAGTGCCCATGCATGGAAGGGAGTGCTAGAAACAACTCCATGCACAGATATTCATCAACTCAACGTAGACAGATTCTGCAAATCCCATGAACTATAAAAACTCACCCCAAATAAAGTAACATAAACAGTCCTCCAACTATTAAACAAATTTTGCTTTTAGTTTTAAGTCTGCTCAAAGAGAAATCCCTAGTCAGATAGTTTTGCTGCTGAATGATACAAAATCTTTGAAAAAGAAATAATTTCAACTTTATACAATATCTTCCAGGAAATAGAAAAAGGTATACTTCTAAACAACATTGCCTTGATATCAAATTCAAATAAGGTATAAGAAAAAAAAAAAAACAAGCAAAAAATATTCTTGAATTCAATATTTCTCCTGAATATAGAAGCAAGTCTTTAATGAAGTATTATCAAATTGATCCAAAAATATAGAAAAAAAGGAAATTACATCATATCCAATTAGAATTTATATCATGTATGCAAAGTTGATAATTTTTCTAAAATCAATCAATGTAATCTATAATCCCAAAGATAAAAAGGATAAAAACATATAATTTTGCCAATAGTGGCAGAAAATCATTTGGTAAAATTCAATACCTATTCTTCGTAAGTCATCACTCAGCGTCTGATTCTTTGTTACCCTAAGGACTGTGGCCCGCCAGACTCCTCTGTCCATGGGATTCTCCAGGCGAGAAAACTAGAGTGGGTTGCCATGCAGGCAGCTCTTTAATGCTAGCGCCTCCTAGAAATTCATCAAATCAGACAAAAAGAAAACTTCCTGAACCCAATGAAAGGTGTCTAGTAAACCCTGTAGCTAGAATCATACTTACTGGTGAAAGACTGAATAACATCTAAATACCATCAAAAACAGGGCCTATTTAGTGAAATCAGTCAGGCAGAGAAAGACAAATATTCTGTCATCACTTATAGTTGGAATTTAAATAATAAAATAAATGAATATATATAACATAAGAGAAACAGACTCACAGATATAGAATACAAGCTAGTAGTTGCCATGGGTTGAGGAAAGGAGGAAGGGCAAGGTAGGGGTATCAGTTCAGTTTAGTTCAGTTCAGTCACTCATTCAAGTCCGATTCTTTGCAATCCCATGGACCGCAGCACGCCAGCTCCCGGAGCTTACTCAAACTCATGTCCATTGAGTCGGTGATGCCATCCAACCATCTCATCCTCTGTTGTCCCCTTCTCCACCTGCCTTCAATCTTTCCCAGCATCAGGGTCTTTTTTTAAATATAAATTTATTTATTTTAATTGGAGGCTAATTACTTTACAATATTGTATTGGTAAATGAGTCAGCTCTTCGCATCAGGTGCCCAAAGTATTGGAGTATCAGCTTCAGCATCAGTCCTTCCAATGAACATTCAGTACTGATTTCCTTTAGGGTGGACTGGTTGGCTCTCCTTGCAGTCCAAGGGACGCTCAAGAGTCTCTCGAACACCACAGTTCAAAAGCATCATTTAGAAAGATGGTAACGATGACTCTGTATGTGAGACAGCAAAAGAGACACAGATGTAGATAACAGAACGTTGGACTCCATGGGAGAAGGCCAGGGTGGGATGATTTGAGAAAATAGCATTGAAATTTCACGTATTAACATATGTGAAACGGATCACCAGTCCAGGTTTGATGTATGAGACAGGGCGCTCAGGGCTGGTGCACTGGGATGACCCTGAGAGATGGGATGGGGAGGGAGGTGGGAGGGAGGGGCAGGATGGGGAACACATGTACACCCATGGCTGATTCATGTGATTGTATGGCAAAAACCACCACAATATTTTAAAGTAATTAGCCTCCAATTAAAAAAAAAGATGATTAAAAAAAGCATCAATTCTTCAACACTCCAACTTTCTCATACTCCTCTCTCAGTTTCATCAAGAGGCTCTTTAGTTCTTCTTCACTTTCTGCCGTAAGGGTGGTGTCATCTGCATATCTGAGGTTATTGATATTTCTCCTGGCAATCTTGATTCCAGCTTGGGCTTCTTCCAGCCCAGCGTTTCTCATGATGTACTCTGCATATAAGTGAAATAAGCAGGGTGACAATATATAGCCTTGACGTACTCCTTTTCCTATTTAGAATCAGTCTGTTGTTCCCTGTCCAGTTCTGTTGCTTCCTGACCTGCATATAGGTTTTTCAAGAGGCAGGTCAGGTGGTCTTGTATTCCCATCTCTTTTAGAATTTTCCAGTTTATCGTGATCCACACAGTCAAAAGCTTTGGCATAGTCAATAAAGCAGAAATAGATGTTTTTCTGGAACTCTCTTGCTTTTTCGATTATCCAGTGGATGTTGTCGATTTAATCTCTGATTCCTCTGCCTTTTCTAAAACCAGCTTGAACATCTGTAAGTTCATGGTTCATCTACTATTGAAGCCTGGCTTGGAGAATTTTGAGCATTACTTTGCTAGCACATGAGATGAGTGCAATTGTGCAGTAGTTTAAGCATTCTTTGGCATTGCCTTTCTCTGGGATTGGAATGAAAACTAACGTTTTACAGTCCTATGGTCATGCCATATATACAAATTTATTTGTATCAAACAGATAAACAACAAGGATATGTTGTTGTACAGCATAAGGAAAAATAGCCATTGTTTCATAGTATTTTCAAATGGAGAAGAGTCTATAAAAATATTCAGTCACTATTTGTACATTTAAAACTAATATTGTAAGTCAACTACACTTCAATAAAAAATAAATTAAATAAAAGCATTGTTTGAGATATCCCAAAATAAATAAAATGTGAATGAAAGCAAATAAACTATGATCTAGTCATACAATTCTAAATAGCAATGAAAATGAGTAAATTATAGTTACAACTGCCAACATTAGTTAAAATTATAAACATTATGTTGAGGGAAATAAATGAGTAATAGGAAAATGCAGGTATACCATCTGACTATATTTGTATAAAGTCTCAAACCTGGATATTTTAAATTATATATAGTATATGGATATGTACTTAGCTGATAGAATTATAAAGTCAATCACCAAACCAAGAGATTGATTATCCTGATCTAGAAGGGAAGGATATGTGACCCAAACACAGCCTATAGAAAGTGCCTCAGTTACTGGAAGTGTCTTAACTTGGGTGATGCTTACGGAGATTTTATTTTGTTAATGTTTTCAAAGCAGATTTTATGAAATTCTCTGTATTTGTTAGAATGAATTTTATTAGAAAATATTCCCAAATACAAGTTAGACTTGTAAATACAGATATACTCTCTGTGTTGGTTATTAAAGAATATTAAGTAAAATTTCCTATGTTATACAGCATATTCTTGTTGACTAATTTATATATAATACTGGGTATATGTTAATCCTTAACTTCTGATTTATTCCTCCCTCCCCCCACCAACCATAAGTTTGCTTTCAAAGTCTGTGAGTTTGTTTCTGTTTTGCAAATAAGTTCATTGTATCATTTTTTTTAATTTTTAGATTTCAAGTTTAAAAAAAATTACTTCCAGTTGATTTTAATTTAATTTGTAGATCTGTTTAATCAGTATTGAATGTTTTAGCTGACTGCATAAAGTAGTTAAAACACTGGCCCTCTTCTCAGAGTGTAAATAAATAGAAATAGAATTTAGATTAAAAAATATTTATAAAACATTAAAAATTATCTATCTCTGAAAATATGGGACTTTGTGTCTAATTATTCTCTCAGAACTATCAGTGTTAAATAGGAATAATGTTGTGTCATCTCCAACTCAGCAGAAGCCCTATGCTTTTATTTGGGATAAAGTATCATGTCTAGAGAAGAGTGAAGGGGGAAATCAACTTTTATATAGCCCCCCCACCGGGATAAATATCCACCTCCCATGGAAAGAATAGAGAGGCCCCATCCAGAATAAGACCATCCCATTCAATAGCTATATTTTTAACTGTTACATTTTTTCTTACAAATCACTAAGTCAAGGCAAGAAGCAAAACTGGGTTCCAGGTAATTTATTCATATAAAAGTTATTTAAAATTGAAGGAACATTTACTCAATACCTGTTTGAGGCCATGCTAGGAAAAGCATGAATTGCATGTCGTGATCTACACCTCAAAGAATTCACAGGCTGATCAAAGAGAAAGTATCTGAACATATCATTGCAACATCTGTCAATATAGAAAATGAAGTATATACTCCATAAAAGGACACCAGTGAGAAGACGTAATAGATGTTATTCAGAAAAAAAAAAAAATGTTGAGCCAATCATCAAAAAGGATAATGTATGTGTAGCTTTATGGGTGGAAGAACATGGCATTGCTTAATGATATTATAAAAGTCTTTGTACAACAAATAGCAAAAGTGACCATGCAGTGTTTAATAATAATATCAAAGTTGTAATTTCGAAGATGGCAGAAATACAGGACCATTTTTATCTTCTTTTTCAGTTATCAGTTTTCAAAGATGATGTCACATCCTGAAAAATGCAAGCTTTCCGTTGATCCATGCACTCAACACAGACTGAAGGCCATCTGTGAGCTTCGGCTGGGGCAGTGATGAAGCCATGGGCCCTGGCCAGCCCCCAGCGCTCACAGTCAAAAAGCAACAGTTCCATAGGTTTTATTGTCAGTCTCTCCATACTTCTGCTTTCTTATTTCTCTCCCTCACACTCCATTTATATCTTCTCATTTGGAGAGAAATCTTTTATAAGTAGAGTATAGTCACTTCTTTGGTCCCGGGGAAGGTTCACAGAGGCTACAAATTATCCTTTCTTTATAGAAAAGTTGGCCTCATAATAATAACTCCCTTTATAAGGCCTTGCAAAGATTGTTCCTTTCCATGTGGTGTTCAGAGATTAATGGGAGTGGTGTCCACATATTTGCGTTCCTGCCAGACTACACCACTTATCTGAAGCCAGTGTCAGGGCCTTATGACTATTAATCACCTCTCCAGTTCCTGAAATAAAATCTGCATTGTATACTTCTTGGACTGAGCAGGGGGAAAGGGAATGGTTTGGTTTGTGGCTGCTTCTCATCATTAATTTTCAATTATGAGTGCAAGAACCATCCCAGCTAGGTCTCAAGTTGGAGGGCAGGGGGTAAGAAAGCCCTCAGGGAAGAGTAATAAGGGCCACATGGAAGAGGGGGAAATCTGAGACTTATAAGCTCTTTTTTTGGAAAAGAAAAATAATAAACAATTTATAAAATTCCTCATAGGGAGGTATATAAAATATGCCCATGCTAATTGGGAAAAGTCATATAAAGGACAAAACATGCAGACTTTTTAAAGGTGTAAATAAAACTTCCTAAGCCTTACCTTTGCTTAGAGCTAAGATTATGAACCCAACTTTCTTTACTAGCTAAGATAATTGTTCCATTTCAAAAAAAAAAAAGAATATATTTTCTTGATGGCTTCTTCAGTTCTACTGACACTTCTTTCTCAGCCAAAGGAAAATGTTTCATAGTCTTTAGAGGCCTGTTAGGAGTTCTTCTCGTGAGCAAGCACAGATGATCTGTGTTTAAAAAGGAGAGGGAAAAAAAAGAATTAGCCTCCTTTGTTAGAACCGAGAAATCTGAATAATGAAAAAAGTAACTTTATGGGTGTTCTATGTTTTAGAAACAGCTTTCTCATAGAATATCCTCATCTAACAACATTCCATGATGTCACTTTTATATAAATCCTATCCTTCACCTAAAGCACCTAAAGATGAAGAAGCAAAATCAAATGCTCCATATCATAGATTAAAAGTAACATAGGATTTCAATCACGGCCTCCTGACTCCAAAGACATACTTTACCTAACATTTTGATTCCTTTGAGCCTTTGGAAATTGATATATTTATATGGAGCTATTTTATACAAGCATTCAGGCATTATTCTTATGAACAGAAAAAGCCACCACCCGATACACACAAACACACACACACAACACTCATGTCATTTCAGATTTTACTCACATTTGGGGATATTAGTCAGGTTGGGATCTGTCCTTCTCATTTCATCCCCATCTCAGTCCCTTCTTCCATTTTCTTCTCCTTGAGGAATAATTCCTTGTTTTAAACATTTCTGATGGTGTAGTGCCTTCATCTGACTACAAAAGCTCTGTAGGTCAACTGATTTTGTTCCTACTTAGCCTTAGCTAATCAGACGTTCACTCTAAGGACCTTGAATCCTGAAAGAGGAATAGGAAGACCTGAGGTATCCTAAAACGTGACTATGGCTCTTGCTCTTACGCTGTAAATTCTAGTGCAAAATCCTGGCACTTGCCAACTTCACCAGGTTTGCTGTTCCAGCAACCTATCATTCAATGAATCCTTCACATTCTTCTAATATAGACCCTATTTGAGAAATCAATACCCCGTTTTGTGATTTACATTCAAAGATGTGACTGATCCATGCAGCCTTGAATAGTCATGGATTGTGAAGATACCAGTTTGACTCTTACACTGTGAGAGTCAAATATATCATTTCATATATAAAATGAATTTTTAGGACATAGCCTAGGCAAATTGTAAAATATCACTTGAAACATGATGTAATGCTCACATAATAAATGTTGTAGTGCACATTTTAATGAAGTGTTTCCTTCTTTATCTCTGACTCAGAAAATACACAGTTTACGTATCATAGAGTACTTTGATTGCACTGTTACATTGGCTATGTAAGGTAAAAATTCAAGGCTGAGCAAACATTAAAAGTGTTTAACACTTTTTGAAGGCTACAATTCATAAAATATAAGATGAAAAATCTATTTCTCAACCAGTTTTATAGGTATTAGACATGAAAAAAATTCTGATTACTGAATTATACTTATTCATTTTAACTGCACACTGTTAACAAAATCTCACAGTAAAAGCTATCACAGGTTATTATTTTTTTATTGTTCTATGAACAGTATCTTTAGAAAGACTTCTACGTGATTAACCAAGAACTTTAATTCTAGGACTGAAACCATCAACTTTATGTGGCTTTTCCCAATCGAGATTTCATATTGATCTAGCTGTCTGAATTATGTGTAATAATTCTGGCTTGAGAGATGAAAATGGCAAATTTTATGAAAAATAATCCTACGTTTTAGAATTTTCAATCTTATTTTCAAGATTCATTATTGCTCTCTTATACTTTTAAGTCTTTGTCACCAAATGGGCTTTTATAGTAGTATAACACCAAAGTAAAACCACTGGAGAATAGGAGATTTACGTAGAAAATGTGTTAGAGGAAATCCCTCATTGAGCAGCAAAAGCACGTGTTAAATTTCAAGTTTGATGAGAGTGACACTGGCTTTTATTTATAACGACAGCTGCTTATAAAGCTGTGGAGACAAAATAGATTAAGAATTTCCTGATACTTTTGCTCTGAAGATCGTGTGGCAGGAAGGAAGCTGGATTTGGAAATTGAAGGAGAAATATAAATTTAGTTTCCCACGTACCCCTAGGGGTTAAGAGTAGAGGTTGACTGGTCAAAGCAGTTGATTAAGTAAAAATGGGCCTAGATCTGAAACCTAGGTAATGTATCCACGTGGAGTATGCCTTACCTCCATCTCCACAGAGCATATGTATCTCTGAAGAATACATCCATAAGGACCGACTTTTTTGTCTTGAATCTTTAATGTGGATTTGCACTTGCGATAATTAAGTTCTTTAGTGAGAAGGAGCATATAAAAATAAAAGATGCTTAAAATTGTTAGTTTAACTTCTTAAAAAATATAGGAAGGAAGAAAGGAAAGAAGGAGGGATGAAGCAAAGAAAGGATGGGCGTGGACGAGACAAGGAAAAGGAGAAGAAAGGAAATAAGTGGCTAAATACTGAAGACTTAAGCCGTGTGGCTCAAAGACTGAGTCTTTACTGCCTGGATTCAGACCATGATCTAGGGTCCCAAATCACGTGATCCAAAGCAAACTGCTTAACCTCCTGGTGATTCAGTTTCATCATCCTCAATATGAACCAACATGGCGCCTAGTTCATAAGGTCATATTAAGTATTGTAAACATTGAGTAAGTAGAATTTTAGAACGGTGCTTAGCACATCATAAGCATTACAGTGTTTATTATTATAAATGAAGTTTCCACAAATCTCAGGACTGTCTCAAGAGCTTCCACAGATACTCAAGGCAGTTACATAACTGAGTCAAGGCCATCTGGTGTTCCCCCAGGTCCAGTATTCTCACAAACCAACAGGTTAACTTCACAGCAAAGTGCAAACTTTGCAGGTGGCTCAGTGGTAAGAACCCACCTGCAGTGCAGGAGACAGGGGTTCAATACCTGGGTGTGGGGGAGATCCCCTGGAGAAGAAAATGGCAACCGCTCCTGTATTCTTGCCTGGGAAACCCTATGGACAGAGGAGTCTTGTGGGCTATAGTCCATGGGGTCGCAAAAGAGTTGGACGTGACTTAGAAACTAAGCAAGGACGTAGCAAAGACGTAAAGGCCCTGGGTTGTTGCTTACGCATCCTCATCTACGACATTCTTCTGCTTCTTTGTAAAATTTTCCCCTTGGAAATGTTATGTCCCTCCTTGGTCTCTCTTATGGGTTGAATTTCATCCTCCCAAAATTCATATGGTGAAATTCTAACCCACAGTACCTCAGAATGCCATCTCGTTTGGAAATGGCATTGCTGCAGATATAACTAGTTGAGTTGGGATGAGGTTTTACTGGAGGAAGGTGCGCTCCCAATCCGATATGTGTGGTGACGCTGGATGCTGATGAGGTAGACGGAGAGCATCGCTGCAAAGACTTGAGTTGTGTGACCACAAGCTTAGAAAGACCAAGTGTTGCGTGCGTGTGCTCAATCGTGTCAGCCTCCTTGTGACACCGTGGACTGTCGCCCACCAGGCTCTGCTGTCCTTGGAATTCTCCTGGAAAGAATGCAAGAGTGGGTTGCCATTTCCTACTCCAAAGGATCTGCTCGATCCAGGGATCAAACCCAAATCCCTTGCATCTCCTGCATGGGCAAGTGGATTGTTTACCCCTGTGCCGCCTGAGAAGCGAAAGAACCTCCAAGATTCTGGTAAATCAACCGTAGAGAGAGGTGTGTACGAGATTTTCCAAGATAGTACTCAGAGGGAACCAACCAGGTCAACACATTGACTTCAGACTTCTAAGCCTTCAGAGTTCTGAGACAACGTGCTTCTGTGGTTTAGCCACTCAGGTTGTGGTACTTTGTCAGAAAAGCCCTGGCACACGAGCAGGACCTCACTGAAGAGGAAACCTGCCGCCTTTCCAACTCGCTAAAGTTTGCGAACCTCGGAAACCTGTGTCTGGAAGCATCTGTGTCCGGCCGGGGCTCTGAAGCCCTTGTGGCCCCGGGACACTGACAGAAAATGCCATCTGTCTTAGTGCCTTTTGCACAATTTGTGAGACAGATGCATAGTGAGTGTCTCACGGCCTCTGTGTAGACAAGGTCTTCGTATTGTTGCATGATGTCACATTATATGGGAAAATAAGAGAAAGATCAAGAGACTTGCAGTGTGGGTTTGTCAGTTCTGCCACTGGAAAAAGTACAAGCTTGAGCAAATTACTGAACGTCTTCTAATTCCCGGACAAGTGAAGATGGAAATAGCCTCTTTTTTGCCCCAAAATTTTAAACGAAGTTATCATTCATGCCTGTAGTAGATATGTACTGAACATTACTGGTAGACATTAAACAAGATGCTGTGGAATTTAAATAAAAATGCATAAAACATTGTCTACACTTGAAGAATTTAAAATACAGGAAGAGAAGCAGATGCATGCATATATAATTACAATATGCAATGAGAAATATTTGATTAGAATTGAAGCTACAAGGTTCTCTAGGCGAATGGTGGATTCAGAGAAGAAAGGCATTGACATTGCTTGGGCATTGATGGAGGAAAGAGAAATCACTTAGCAAGCGTATGTGGCTGAGCAAAACCTTGACAGATTCCACGACATTTGAACCAAACCTTGAGGAATGAATGGCAATTTACCAAGTGGAGGAATGCAGGAAGCGAGGTTGCCTGGCGTGTCCACGGTGCAGGTGAGCTTGTAGGAGGCCTGCCTCAGTCTATGTGGTTCAATGATGCACACACCAGCAAATGGCTGGAGGTAAAGTCAGGAAAAGATGAGTTTCAAGACTTCTTCAATCTTAAAGTGCTAGATTATCAGAAATAAAAATTTCCTATCCTCCAAGTTGAAGGAAAGGAAAAATTGTCCTTTGGTCAATGGTCTCAAACCCTTATCAGAGATGTTTTTAAAACCATTTCAATATTTTGGTAGCAACTTATCTTCTTAACTTGACTTCTCAGCCAATCAGCAACTGTCTGGTTCCAGTGATTATGTCTGTTAGAGGCTGAAAGATTAGGCAATTTGTAAACACGTTTGCTTCTAAATGCCTGCATATCCCTTAACTTCATACATCCCCAAGCCCAACATAACATAAATTTCTTATTCAGCTTTTCATTTCTTTGTTCAGAGATATTATATGACTAGAGCTATGCTTTGCTTAGCTCATACTTTTACCAGGTGGAATTCAGCTTTGATTTCATATGTTGACACTATGTGATGCTTATATTATTATACCTCATCTCTTTCATTTACTAAAATATTTAATAAGCATTGATGCTATGCTTACCTCAGTGTGGCCTGAAGTTGCACAAACTGGCTCCATGACATATGGGAACTGGTCCAGGGATTCATCTAGAGAATCATCTGGATGCTAAAATAAATATACATATACATATTGTTCTACAAATAAAAGTGGATGTAGAACCAACAGTTGTTGACTATCTATAATGAGACATGAATTACACTACTTGCTGCGTATAGCTACTTCCATTAAACATCACAGCAAGACGTGACGTGGAGACTGAACAACATAGAATTATAAGCTATTGGTTCTCATATTTTACTTTGTAAAGCAATAGATAAAAATAGGTAAAAGAACTTCTTACACTGGTATATATTGAGCACCTACTTACATTTATACATTTTAGTCCACTGATACTTTGGGTTTGAAGATTATACTGTTCCTACTGTACAGATGAGGAAAATGAGACATGAAGAGGTTATGTAAATTTCGTAAGGACTAATGGAAACCCATTCCAGTATTTTTGCCTGGAGAATCCCATGGACAGAGGAGCCTGGCAGGCTACAGTCCATGGAGTTTTACAGAGTCAGACACAACTGAAGCAACTTAACATAGCATACCATATGTCTAGTACGCAACGAAACCAAAATGTGATATTTGACTTTCATGATGACATTTAATTTTTTTTATTGGAGTGTAGTTGATTTACAGTGTTGTGTTAATTTCAGATATATAGTAAAGTGAATCAGTTATACATATACATATATACACTCTTTTTAAAAAATATTATTTTTACATATAGGCCATTACAGAGTGTTGGTTAAAGTTCCCTATACTATAGAGTAAGTCCTTATTAGTTATATATTTTATATATAACTAATGTAAATGTGAATGTCAGTCCCAATCCCCTCTTTACCCCTATAACCATAGTTTTTTTCTATACCATGACTCTACTTCTACTTTATAAATGAGTTCATTTATGCCATTTTTTTAGATTCCATATATAAGCAGTGTCATATGATATTCGTCTTTCTCTATCTGACGCTTCACTCAGTATGACAATCCCTAGGTCCATCCATATTGTTACAAATGACATTATGTGTCCTTTCTTATGGATGAGTAGTATTTCATTGTATGTGTGTATCTCACCTTTATCATCTATTCCTCTGTCAGTGGGCATTTAGGTTGCTTCTGGGTCTTGGCTGTTGTAAATAGAGCCACAATGAACACTGGAGAGTGCACGTATCTTTTTGAATTATAGTTTCCTCTGAGTATATGCCTAGCAGTGTGGTAGTCATATTTTTAGTTTTTTTAAGGACCTGCCACTCAATTATCCATAGGGGCTGTACCAATTTATATTACCACCAACAACATAAGAGGGTTCCCTTTTCCATGATGATATTTTTGTTTTAAAAATTAACATCTCATAAAAATGTACTTGTGAATAAAACATTAAATAAGTAAAATGAGATTTAAAGAAAAAAAAAATAACTCCATTAGTCATGCACAGATTTGAGAGTTGCACCATAAAGAAAGATGAGCACTGAAGAATTGATGATTTCAAACTGTGATGTTGGAAAAGACTCTTGAGGGTCCCTTGGACAGCAAGGAAATCAAACCAGTCAACCATAAAGGAAATCAACCCTGAATATTCATTTGAAGGGCTGATGCTAAAGTCGAAGCTCCAATACTTTGGCCACCTGATGTGAAGAGCCAACTCATTAGAAGAGACCCTGATGCTGGGAAAGTTTGAGGGCAGGAGTAGAAAAGGGTGACAGAGGATGAGATGGTTGGATGGCATCACTGACTCAGTGGACATGAGTTGGAGTAAACTTAGGGAGATAATGAAGGACAGGGAAGCCTGGAATGCTGCTGTTCATGGGGTCACGAAGAGTCAGACATGCCTACTGAACACAACAACAGTATGTGTTTATTTATTTGGCTTGCTGGGTCTTAGTTGCTGCACAACACACAGGATCTTCAGTCTTCCCTGTGGCATACAGGGTCTTTAGTTGTGGCATGCAAACTCAGTTTCGTCATTCAGGATTTAGTTCCCTGACCAAACTTTAAACTGGAGTCATTTGCGTCGGGAGTATGGAGTCTGAGCTATTAAAAGGAAGTCCTAGTAAAATGCATTTTTGACAAGAATCTAAGCAGTTTAAAGTCATAATTTTTTGACAGTTAAAAGCAAAAACATTTCTCCTTTTGCTCAAAAATCACTTGAAAGACACTAAAGATTTATGTGTATTGTTCTTAATTTCATACTCAAAATGTGTACCCTCAATGATACCCTTCTGAATAGAGATTAAGTAAGCCATGTTCAGAATTTCATACCCGTATACTTCAGAGTAGGATCTGATAATGAGTCAATTAATTTTGCTTCTTAATATAGTTACAGAAAATGCTGAGTTTTAGGCAGAAGGGTTTTCTACAACACTTTCTTTTGATTTGCAAAGGGCTAGTAAAGTATCCATATCTTGTAAGATCAGAAAACATAAGGAAAGTATAACTATGTTTATAAAGTTCTACTTCAAGTTTCTGAATGATGGCAATGGTTCATCCCTTTTCTTGTATTATGATTTCTGGTATTGCATTCTAAAGGGTTTCCCTGGGGGCTCAGATGGTAAAGCGTCTGCTTACAATGTGGGAGAGCTGGGTTCAATCCCTGGGTTAGGAGGATCCTCTGGAGAAGGAAATGGCAACCCACTCCAATATTCGTGCCTGGAAAATCCTACAGATGGAGGTACCTGGTGGGCTACAGTCCATGCGGTCGCAAAGAGTCGGACATGACTGAGAGTCTTCACTTCACTTCACTTACTGTATTCTAAAATAACTACTTGCTGAAACTTAGAGAAAATAACATTAATACTAAATGGATAAACCCTCAAATTAATACATAAATAAAATAATTTACCCTTTCTTGCTCTGGGTCTTTTGATGTAAGTCTTTTGAGACATAGCCTAAGGGAACAACTTTGCAGGCCTTTAATACGGCAGGATCAAAGAGCTTATTAGAAGGAGTTACTTGAGAGGAATCAGTGATTACATTTCCCTAATCTACAAAAACAAAATAAAAATTTTAAAAGGCAGAAAACCCTCTCTAAATCATATGGGAACTTATTAGGAGGTACCATGTTCCTTCTATTCAACCAAATAAGAGGAAAGTATGTTGACAACTATACATTTTGATGTATGGTCACCAGC
The DNA here is from genome assembly GCF_016772045.2 of Ovis aries. Taxonomy (NCBI): domain Eukaryota; kingdom Metazoa; phylum Chordata; class Mammalia; order Artiodactyla; family Bovidae; genus Ovis; species Ovis aries. The sequence continues at coordinate 96,271,896 of NC_056060.1, forward strand.
ATTGAATTGTTAACAAGCCCTCTACATATTTAAACATATCCCATAGCTTTATAAACTACTTTTAACAAGCAATTGGAAGATTATTTAAAGCTTTTTATTTGAAAAAAATTAGATTAACAGAAGAATTGAAACAATAATGGAGAGTCGGTTTAATTCTTCACCCAGCAATGGACAATATTGTCATTTTACAGAGCTAGGTATATACATCAAAGCTAAGAAATGAGAATTAGTATGAGATTTATTACTAACGAAACTTCAGGCTTATTTTGAATTTTGCTGGATTTTGTACTTAATGTCCTTTTTCTCACCCATGAGCCAACCTAAGAACAGTGCTTATACGTCATGTCTTAGTCTCGAAACAGTGAGAACTTTGTTTTCTTCTCCTATCTTGTCTGTTTTGTTTCTTTCTTTGTTTGTTTTTGATGTTCCATGACCTTAACACTGTCAGAGAGTTACAGAGTTTTGGTAAGTTATTTTATAAAAAAATCCCTCATTGGACTTTGATGTTCCCCTGGCACTGAATCAGAGTTCTGGATTTTGGGGAAGAATACCACCATGAGGCGCCTTTCTCACGAGACGCCAACAACAACCTGAAGAAAACTTGACTCACTGCTGTTCTTGTCAACCTCCATCACTTGGATAAAGTGCTACCTGCCTACAGGGGGCAAGAAGTAGCTACCACTTTCTCCTCCTGACTTTCTAATCCCTAGTTTCTGCAAAATCCAGTCCACATTGAAAGGGAGGGGAATTAAGCTCCTTTTTTTTTTTGAAAGAGAGTATAAATAAATCTATAATCCTATGTTAACACCACCATGGTAATTAATAAATGTTAATATTTTGGAAAAATGCTTTGAGACCAGCTAAATATCCTGTTGCTCTTTAAGGTTTGTCCACTAATTTCAGCCTTCATCAATTGCCTGGAAGAATGGTTACTGTGCTATTCAACCGGTTATTTTCTATTTCTCTCATCCTTTCTTAATTTATTATTTGGAATTCTTCTGTAAGGAAGATCTACACAGTTTCTCTCATTTATGTATCCCTTATTTATTCAATCCTGTGTTTATGTTGATATGGATCAGTTCAGTTCAGTTCAGTCGCTCAGTCATGACCAGCTCTTTGTGACCCCATGAATCGCAGCACGCCAGTTCACACAAACTCATGCCCATTGAGTCGGTGATGACATCTAGCCATCTCATCCTCTGTCGTCCCCTACTCCTCCTGCCCCCAATCCCTCCCAACATCAGAGTCTTTTCCAATGAGTCAACTCTTCTCATAAGGTGGCCAAAGTACTGGTGTTTCAGCTTCAGCATCATTCCTTCCAATGAATACCCAGGGCTGATCTCCTTTAGAATGGACTGGTTGGATCTCCTTGCAGTCCAAGGGACTCTCAAGAGTCTTCTCCAACACCACAGTCCAAAAGCATCCATTCTTCAGCACTCAGCTTTCTTCACAGTCCAACTCTCACATCCATACATGACCACAGGAAAAACCATAGCCTTGACTAGAGGGACCTTTGTTGGCGAAGTAATGTTTCTGCTTTTCAATATGCCATCTAGGTTGGTCATAATTTTCCTTCCAAGGAGTAAGCGTCTTTTAATTTCATGGCTGCAGTCACCATCTGCAGTGATTTTGGATCCCCCAAAAATAAAGTCTGACACTGTTTCCACTGTTTCCCATCTATTTCCCATGAAGTGATGGGACCAGATGCCATGATCTTCATTTTCTGAATGTTGAGCTTTAAGCCAACTTTTTCACTCTCCTCTTTCACTTTCATCAAGAGGCTTTGTAGGTCCTCTTCACTTTCTGCCATAAGGGTGGTGTCATCTGCATATCTGAGGTGATTGATATTTCTCCCAGCAATCTTGATTCCAGCTTGTGTTTCTTCCAGCCCAGCGTTTTTCATGATATACTCTGCTTATAAGTTAAATAAGCAGGGTGACAATATACAGCCTTGACGTACTCTTTTTCCTATTTGGAACCAGTCCGTTGTTCCACGTCCAGTTCTAACTGTTGCTTCCTGACCTACATATAGGTTTCTCAAGAGGCAGGTCAGGTGGTCTGATATTCCCATCTCTTTTACATAATACTAAACCCTAATTAATTAATTTTGCTATTCTATGTATATTAGAACTTGGTATTTTTTATCTTTACTGATGATATTAACCATTTCATGAATAGTTTTGTTGCACTGAACATTACACATTTTATCCAGAAGAGAAACTATTCTTTTTAATTAAGTTATATAAAGGCACTTAGGTTTGGAAACAAAAATCCTGAATCAGGTTATTATCTTCACTCCCATTCCAAAGGAAACCTGCTGGTGTTTTTTGTTTGTTTGTTTTAACTCCCTAAAGGTGCTTAAATTCTTTCTTTTTTTTCTATTTGGTGGGGTTAAAAATAAAAATTTTGGAGCAGGTTTACATGAGAAGATCCAAAGAGAGGAAAGGAGTAAAATACAAGGGAGGAAGATAATCAGGATTCACTTCATTTTATGTACAATATAAATGCCCAGAAGTGGGGAATTTATAAATAAATTGTGATTACCCATAGGAAAAGATATTACTCTTTGAGATCCCATGGACTATACAGTCCATGGAATTCTCCAGGCCAGAATACTGCAGTGGGTAGCCTTTCCCTTCTCTAGGGGATTTTCCCAACCCAGGGATCAAACCCAGGTCTCCCTCATTGCAGGCATATTCTTTACCAGCTGAGTCACATGCAAAGCAGAGATATTACACAACCACTCTAAAAAAGTGTGTTTTTTTTTTTAAGAATTTGTAATAGCATGGTAAAGGTCAATGATAAAATAGAGCAAACAATGGCAGGATTAAAACTAGACATGGAACATGATCCTGACTTTATTAAAAAAAAAAAAGAAAGGAAGAAGAAGAAAGGAAAAGAATATATAGAAAATAAATATATGAATAAATATGCAAAATATTTTAAAGAATTAAAAATCACTGAATGGTTTCCACCATCTAGTAGGATATCATGATGCCTAATAGCCTACTTGGCATCTACTGAATTAATTATTGAATATAAGAAAATGTGAATAGTAGTTATAGCTGGATGGTAGAATATTTGATGACTTAATATTTCTTCTTTATCGTCTTTGTGTATTTTCCAAGCTTTTTTTATTTTCAACATGTATTATTGGGCATTGCGATAAGAAATTGCAATTTAAAAATGACTGATAGCAGTTGGCTTCCAAATGTCCTCAAGCTTGCAAAAGTGACCCTTATTTTGCTACTATATCTCCTAGAAATTACTTTTAGAAAGAAACAATATTGAGAAAAAATAAATTAAAGCAGGTCTTTTCTAATTAATCAACCCGAGAACTTGGCCGCTCTACATGAACAGGGTAGGTCACCTGAAAAGCAAACAGAATAATCATAACTGCTTTAAGAGTCTTTGAAGTTATAGATTAAGCCAGTGGGAAATCAGCCAGATTGCCATTATAGCTGAACAGTGCCGGAAGGCCCCAGCAGCCAGTGTAATTATGCAAGCTTTGTGAGCCTTGAAAATTTTGTGATTGTAATGCGTGCTCTCAGCCTTCATAAAGTTCTATACCAACCTGCATTCTTTAAACTGCTGTCTGGCCCAAGGCTGAGCAATAAATTAGCAGAGAAAAGCTAGTAGAGCAAACTCTTCCTTCGTATCAGACGCTTCTTTACCTGTTGTGTTCCTAAATGATGCAGGCATAAACTTGCATCACCCTTGAGTCACTAGCACCACTGGGGTAGGGTGGAGAAGCTTCCCTGCCCATGAGGTTTTTCTTACTGGGTGGGCACCGGCATGCACACATCTGTGTCTAATTATGGCTGGAATCTCAATTATAAGAGACCAGCTGGGTGCAGACAGGGGTCATTGATAAGATTAAGGACTCATCATGGCTCGGCACAGTGTTCTAAGGAATAGGAGAGGTGAGTTTAAAAGGATGCTCCGATAAACACTGTAGGCAGGTTTCCGGGGGGGCTCCCCTGAACATGAGCGCTGCTCTACACTCAAATTCCCCTCGAATGCAGACTGAACTGAAAGAAAGGGAGGTCTGCTGCTGCTAAGTCGCTTCAGTCGTGTCCGACTCTGCGCTACTGCCATGCTAACATGGACCCTTATTTAAGTAGTGACATAATCCAGGGAATGGTGGGAGGGAGAACAGATCATTAAAATGTCTTCACGACTGTACAAGGACAGAATCAGAAGTGAGAGGTTAAAGGTTGATGCTCAGAAGAAAGACTTTCATTCCCACTTGAAGATGAACTTCTGAAGATAGCCAGAGGTTGAAGGAGAACTCCAGGGAGAAGGAGTCTCCAGTGAGAACGAGTGTATTCCATCAAACTTACGCAGTAAAACCTTTCTTATGTGCGACCTTTGATTCTTCTATGGATTCTTCGCCAAAGACAGCATTTCAGACAAGCAGCATCTGGTTTGGGATATCTAGCAAAAAAATATCCTGTAGGACAATGGCCTTAAAATGTGAGGGGATCAGATCACATTAAGGACTTAGTATAAACTATTGACTCATCTACCCCCTATACATATTTCTGGATACCTCAAAAAATGCATGAATCTAGACCTTCAGAAACACCCAAACCACCCCCCCCCATATTGCACTACAGTACATGAACACATGATCTCTAGATTAACAATTTCTGACTTGCAAGTTGATGACATAAAAATTAATAAACAGAAATATCCATTAAGTAGAGTTGGGGGAGAAGAAGGAAGAGCTTTCACACCCCATGATAAAAGCAGAGCCCAATAGGAGGAAGACAGACCTCCTTGTCTTTCCTGGCAAGAGCCCAGCCATTAAGAACCCGTCACACTTCAGCCAGTGAAAAGACATGGAATCTTTGTTTGCTGCAGCCTTCTCAACTTTCTTTTTCCCTCTATAAAAGAATTCTCTCCATTTCTTCTGGGAATTTGTATATGGCTCACCATGGTTGAATTGCAATTCTTTGCTGACTTTGAATACGCCAATTTTGCTTGAGAAATAATACTTAGACTATCTGTTTTAAATCAACAACGATGAGTAATTTTTTATAACTTTTTCTCCTAGGAATTGAAGGAACACCTCAAATCTTACTGCTAACCTAGTTTAATTATTTATAACAGATACCATTTTTGTTTTTAATTAACTGGAACAATGAAGCAAAGAGAACTCAAATGTCATTGATAGTTACTTGGCTGTGATTCAAAGCTGAGAAATGTGGTCCTCTTTTTATTTTTATCTTTTCTATTGTTTATGCAGCTATTGTTCACCTCCAATCTACCAACTGGTTTGTAAAAGTAAGAAGGAAGTTTTAGAGTTGGTAAATTTTGTCTGTGGAGTCAAGAACATTCAGTTTATAAACATGAAACATGGTAGCCTATTCTTTAGTGTTTTAACATTTCACATGATGTGAACACAAAGCTACACAGACCACTGTGTAGCCACTTATGTAATTAAAATTCTATGATAACTAAAATTTTCACTCTCAATATTACAAAAAAAACATTTATTTTAAAATGGTTGATTTACTCACATTTATTATTGCTGTTGTTCAGTCACTAAGCTGTGCCTGACTCTTTGTGACTACATGAACTGTAGCCTGCCAGGTCTCCCTGTCCTTCACTGTCCCCTGGAGTTTGCTCAAATTCATGTCCATTGAGTCAGCGACACTATCTAACCATCTCATCCTTTGCTGTCCCCTTCTCCTTTTGCCTTCACCCTTTCCCAGCATCAGGGTCTTTTCCAATGAATCAGCTCTTTGCATCCGGTGGCCAAAGTATTGGAGCTTAAGCCCCTGCATCTGTTCCTCCAATGAATATTTGGGGTTGATTTCCTTTAGGATTAACTCATTTGATCTCCTTGCAGTCCAAAGAAGTGCGTGTTTAATATTTGTGTAAAAAAGAAAATGTATTCCAATTAGTTTAGAAAAGCACAAAATCTAAAACAATTTAAAAATTGACAAAATTTGATAGGGCTTTCAAAAATAATAGCCCCAAAGCAAATTTTAAAATAATGGGAGCATTATATTCTCATCCTATTCTTTGCACTGCATCCAGTTGCCTCACTTTATAACTGGAGATCCATGCCCATAGCAAATTTCCTAAAATGCCTTTAAGTGTATTTTTCCCTATCCCCAATGTAATTGAAGTTTATAGAACATCCAGTTATCTTTGGAATCTGAGACATTTTATAAAATGTGTATACAATACACTCACGCATGGGTTTCTGTTAATATTCTAACAGTATAATATTTTACCATAATATTTATCATTTTATTCTGGGAGCATTTAATGTTGCTTCATACACAGCTGAAGAAGAGAGGTAGTCCTTGATGCATATAGTAGAGATGGTGATGTCTTTCCCCCTACTCCTACCCAACTTCCCTCTTTAGAGCCAGACCCTTCCCCAGGCAGCTGCCAGCTACTGATGTTCAGAACTGAGCCCTGATGCACACTTACCCAAGACTGTGGTCTCCCCGATGACTGATTGAGGCAAGATAACTGATAACTCCAAAGGACCGCTCCAGTCCCAGAGCATCCAAGCCTCAAGGGCAACTGGCATCGGGTCACCTTTCCTGTCCGACCAGTCATCCTCACTTCTTACCTTGGGGGGAGGGGATTGCACCCAATTCATATTTATTCTTTTCTTGCATGTTTTCCTTACGTATTTATATTTCTGGGCTTCCCTGGTGGTGCAGTGGTAAAGAATCTGCTTGCAAATGCAGAAGCTCTGGATTCAGTCTCTAGATCTGGAAGATCCCCTGGAGAAAGGAACGGCTACCCACTACAGTGTTCTTCCCTAAAAACTCCCATAGACAGAGGAGCTGGGCAGGCTGTGGTCCAAGGGGTAGCAAAAGAGTCAGACACAACTGAGCAACTCACATTTCCTTCCTCATCTTTATCTTAATCAATAAAAACCAATTAACTAATGAAAGGCTTTGTTTGGATTCTATCGGTTCCCATGAATGTCATTTTTCTGTTCCAGCATTTAAATTGGGACACCACATTGTGTTCACAAACTCGAACTTCTCAGTCTCCTCCAACTTGTTGTAGCTCCTTAGTGTTTTCCATTATCCTAACAATGGTAAAGACTCGTGGTCAGGTATTTTATAGAAGGTGTCTCACTTTCAGTTTGTCTAATATTTCTCATCATCACGCTGGAGTTACTGATGGGGTTAAATTCAGTTCAGTTCAGTTCAGTCGCTCAGTCGTGTCCGACTCTTTGCGACCCCATGAATCGCAGCACGCCAGGCCTCCCTGTCCATCACCAACTCCCGGAGTTCACTCAGACTCACGTCCATCGAGTCGGTGATGCCATCTAGCCATCTCATCCTCTGTCATCCCCTTCTCCTCCTGTCCCCAATCCCTCCCAGCATCAGAGTCTTTTCCAATGAGTTAACCCTTCGCATGAAGTGGCCAAAGTACTGGAGTTTCAGCTTCAGCATCATTCCTTCCAATGAACACCCGGGGCTGATCTCCTTCAGAATGGACTGGTTGGATCTCCTTGCAGTCCAAGGGACTCTCAAGAGTCTTCTCCAACACCACAGTTCAAAGGCATCAGTTCTTCGGCATTCAGCTTTATTCACAGTCCAACTCTTACATCACACATGACTACTGGAAAAACCATAGCCTTGACTAGACGGACCTTTGTTGGCAAAGTAATGCCTCTGCTTTTGAATTGCTATCTAGATTGGTCATAACTTTCCTTTCAAGGAGTGAGTGTCTTTTAAATTCATGGCTGCAATCACCGTCTGCGGTGATTTTGGAGCCCAAAAAAATAAAGTCTGACACTGTTTCCACTGTTTCCCCATCTATTTGCCATGAAGTGATGGGACCGGATGCCATGATTTTCGTTTTCTGAATGTTGAGCTTTAAGCCAACTTTTTCACTCTCCTCTTTCACTTTCATCAAGAGGCTTTGTAGGTCCTCTTCACTTTCTGCCATAAGGGTGGAGTCATCTGCATATCTGAGGTGATTGATATTTCTCCCAGCAATCTTGAATCCAGTGTGTGCTTTTCCAGCCCAGCGTTTCTCATGATGTCCTCTGCATCGCAGTTAAATAAGCAGGGTGACAATATCCAGCCTTGACGTACTCCTTTTACCTCAGAGCTAAGGTGTTCTTCTCATTACATCCTTTCGAGGGTACCTGGTATCCGCACTACTCGTTGCTTGCGACTTCAGCTTTGATTAGTCGCGTTGGATAGCATCTGCCAGGTTTCCCGCTGCAAAACTGCTGCTTCTCCTTCTTCTCTCCTGAACAAATTCTCTCTTCTCAATAAAACTCCCGCATGCAACTCTCAGTCTCAGAGTCTGTTTCCACAAGATCCAAATTAAGAAAACATGTATCGCAACATTCATTGTAATTTGAAAAAATAAATGCTGAATAATTTTTCTTTGAAACTTGATTTTGTCAATATCTACAGGATAAGGGCTTCCCAGGTGGCAATAGTGGTGTAAGACTCTGCCTGCTCAAGCAGGAGAAGCAAAAGAAGCGGATTTGATCCCTGAGTCAGAAAGATCCTCTGGAGAAGAAAATGGCTACCCACTCTGGGGTTCTTGCCTGTAAAATTCCATAAACAGAGGAGCCTGGAGGTCTACAGTTCATGCGATTGCAAAGAGTTGGACACAGTTGAGTGGCTGAGCACACACACATAGGATGATGGCAATATAGTCACAGTTAACATCAATTTTGCAACCATACTGTTACACTAAGAAGAATATATATTTGCAATGTCTAGATAATTTAATAGTATTTTTAATGCAACTGCTCTGATTTGAGGAGCTCATAAAAATAACAATATTTATTCAATATCTGCATATATTTTTTTACTCACCTATATGTTGTTCCCGGTTGTGATCCGATATGGAAAATGCACAAAGTCATGTTACAAAATACTGTGGTACAAGGATATAAACCTCTGTCTTCACCAGTTGCCCAAACTACTAATTAACCACACCAAAAATTAGAACATTCCATTCTGAATTCTTTAAACCACTTTAGTGAGACCATATTTTATGAAAATCCTTAACATTGGTAGAATTTACACTGAAAATTACTGAGCCCAGCATTCTCACTGACCAATCAAACTTTCCATTGGGAAAATCTTTATGAGAAAGCTTAATCAACCGTATAATGTCATTGTCATTTCAATTTCAGCTAATTTTCATTTTCAGAAAAGAAATACTTTTTTGAAAAGAATTAAGTCATTAACTTTGTTTTTTCCTCTCAATTTATCCAAATTGGAAGGTTTTTATAATAAAAACCTTCAAATTCTCTCTAGCTAAACTCAGCCTCACATGGCCTATTTGAATATATCTGTCAAATTGATAGGTGCCGCATAAACTCTCTATTTTCTGCTCTTTTGCTAAAGGACTTACTTTGTGAAAAGTCACACGTTTCTCACATATTTTAGATAAACTGTAGTATCTAGCCCCAAAAAAGCCACCTTCACCCCACTCTCCACTTCCCCAAGCTAAGCAACAGTATTCTTGGTACTTTTTCTAAAAACTCAAAGGAAAGGTGATGATTTAGACTCAGGCTTTGATGACGTTTGCTGCAATCACCTTAGAAGACAAAACATCCTTCATTTTTGTAGGTGAAATCTTTGAGAAAAGTGCACACTGGTGCAACTTATCATGTGTGATCATGATGCCAGATTACTCTTCCTTGACAGAAGACACAAATCCTGAATTTCCCCCTTGGCATGGTAGGGTCATCCTTGCTATAAATTGAGTCACATATATCAAGTTAAAATAAAAGTCTCCTTGGGGATTGAACAGACTGATTTCCTTCATAGTCCAATGAAATCGTCCTGGATAGACACATGGCTTTCCTCTTGCCATTGCATTCTTTGGGCCGCTGCTCAAGTGTTATTTTATCAGTGAGAATGATTCAAAGATTTGATTTAAAATAACTCACTCCCCCTGCATTGCACTTCTGCTCCTCTTCCCTACTTATTTTTTTTTTTTCTCTATGACACTCATTATTACTGTTCTGATGGGCTCTGTATCTTCCTTATTTTTAAATGTTTCTCCTTGTTCTGGAATGTCAAGAATATGAGGACAGGGACTCCTTATTTTGTCCATGTTTCATTCCTAGTGCCTACAACAGTGCCCGATGTGTAGTAGATGCTTAACTGTTTTTAATGAATGCAGGAATTAATACATCTGTTTAACAAATAAATGTGGATTGCATGCTACTCTCCATACAGGGAAAGACAACATGTCATGCTGACCTTTTATATTACTTTAAAACACACAAACAAAATATATTAACAAAATTTAATCTATTTCCACGTAGTTTTTCAGTATTATACTATAACAACTTCTCTCTACTTAAAACTAATAGCTTTTGCTCCTCTCCACCTCCTTCTATACATTTTCTATGAAAAAAAAGAAAAAGAGCCAGTGTGATACTGTGTCTTTGTCAAACTGCTTTTGCTATATCATTAAAGTGTCAAATTAATTTCAATGATTAAAATAATAGCTTCTAAGAAGGCCCATTTTTCTCGAGCAAATTCATAGCCTAGAAATTATCTGCTGTGCTTTTCTTTGTCAGAACAAAGATTTTTCAGTACTTCAAAGTCTATAAACATGTGCACTCTACCTAATTGTGCTCATGCGCATTTCTGCCTAGCTTATCGACCATTACCATAGGATTGCTTAAGCCTCCAGGGTTATGTGAAAGAAAGCGAAGTCCCTCAGTCGTGTCCGACTCTTTGCGACCCCATGGACTGTAGCCTACCAGGCTCCTCCATCCATGGAATTTTCCAGGCAATATTCCTGGAGTGGGTTGCCATTTCCTTCTCCAGGGGATCTTCCCAGCCCAGAGATCGAACCCAGGTCTCCCGCCTTGCAGAAAGGCACTTTGCCGTCTGAGCCACCAGGGTTATACCACGGATTAAATAGCGTATTTCACTCATTCTCTACCCGTCCGCTTGCATCTTGCTGAATGTACTGAGGTTTCTCCTATTTGTTATTAATTCTTGCAACCTTAAAAAATACAGTAAACATGTGAAAGTAATAAGCATATCTTTGTATTTTTTTTCCCAAAAAATAAGTTTGATTGTGTCACAGGATATGTTCAACAACGATCAATGACATGAGTACTATAAACGATCAGAACCAAGAAGCCAAATTGTCAATTTTATTCTAGTAAGATGATTGTTAGCTGAATATATGGGAAAAATAGACAAATATGCATCATCTTCCTTAGTACATCAGGTCAGTCTTAAGAATTATATTCATATCTGAAAAGCCATTTTCAAGTGAGACAAACAGTATGATGCCTCATGATTTTCAGAACTTCATCACTACAATACTCTTATGTGGCTAAGATTATCAAATTGTACCATTTCTTTAAAACTATGATTTAAAAGTTTTCTTCAGAAATTGCAGAAAATTCAACTTTCAGAAAACTAAGATCATGGCATCTGGTCCCATCACTTCATGGCAAATAGATGGGGAAACGATGGAAACAGTGGCCGAATTTATTTTGGGGGGCTCCAAAATCAATGCAGATGGTGACTGCAGCCATGATGTTAAAAGACACTTGCTCCTTGGAAGAAAAGCTATGACCAACCGAGACAGAATATTAAAAAGCAGAGACATTACTTGGCCAACAAAAGTCCATCCAGTCAAGGCTCTGTTTTTTCCAGTAGTCATGTGTGGATGTGGGAAAGCTGAGTGCTGAAGAATTGATGCTTCTGAACTGTGGTATTGGAGAAGACTCTTGAGAATCCCTTGGAGAGCAAGGAGATCAAACCAGTCCATCTTAAAGGAAATCAGTTCTGAATATCCATTGGAAGGACTGATGTTGAAACTGAAACTGCAACACTTTGGCCATCTGATGTGAAGGGTTGACTCATTTGAAAAGACCCTGATGCTTGAAGATTGAAGGAGGGAGGAGAAGGGGATGCCAGAGGAAGAGATGGTTGGATGGCATCACCGACACAATGGACATGAGTTTGAGCAAGCTCAGGGAACTGGAGACGGACAGAGCAGCCTGCTGTGTTGCAGTCCATGGGGTTGCAAAGAGTCGGTCATGACTAAGAAAATGAACTGAACTGAACTCAGAAAATTCACAGCCAATGAACCTGCCTTTGTCTATGAGTTTACAAGGGCCATCCCTAAAAGGATGTGTCACGTGTAACAACATAAAGCAGCTGGTGAAGGAAGTTGAAGTGACAGGCTTATTCATTGTTTGGCTGTTGGGATGGTTATAGGCTATGGCAATTGGTTCCATATATACATTTCCAGTCTAGGTCGTTCCAATGCTATTATGAAAATTGCCTTCACACTGAGATGAGGCATAGATCTTTCTTGTCACTTTGATAGTAGTCATCACCAGACAAGATGAGCAGTGGCTGTGAATTAGCCCTTTCTGGAAATGTCTTCCTTTTGCTTTGGTTATATTATATTTGGCTTTCTAAATTCCACACTGTCCTCCTCTTCCAGGTTCAATAGCTTATTATTTAAGTTAGACTTTCTTATTACAGGAAACTTTCCATTAAAGAAAATTTCAATTTATGAACATGTACTCCTAACATGTTTTTCAATTTTCTTGTTGTTTTTCTTCATTGTCAAAAGAAACAGAATAATCTTATCCGTACTTTCAAAGGCAATTATTCATAAGACAAAAAGTATGGAATCTATTTCACATTGTTTAAAATTTGTATCTTTTCTTTGTCAGTTCTTGTTTCTATCCTAACAGCATTTGGGTAAAATATTTTATAGTTTTGGAAAAAATTGCTTTTTACTCTAAAAAAATTATTAAGAGTGCTGGTACTATAAATTTTTCCTGCAATTATAAATGCTTCTGTATGAAAAAATGTCTCAGTTAAAATGTTACTCAGAGAAACAGCCAGGAGATTAACAGAGTGACAATCTCATTTCCTTTCATAAAACACTTGAAATATGCCTAAAATAAGAATTTCCTTTGAAATACTGAGGCTTAGCTTTGAGGTATATTGTTTTAGTAATTCTCCTTTGTCGGAAAAGATTGAGAGATGTCAAGCCCTTTCTTAATAGTGTCTCTTTCCATGTTTCATAAGGTGCAATGTGTATTTCACTCCTGATGCTGCTAAGTCGCTTCAGTCGTGTCTGACGCTGTGCGACTCCATAGATGGCAGCCCACCAGGCTCCTCTGTCCCTGGGATTCTCCAGGGAAGAACACTGGAGTGGGTTGCCATTTCCTTCTCCAATGCATGAAAGTGAAAAGTGAAAAGTGAAAGTGAAAGTGAAGTCGCTCAGTCGTGTCCGACTCTTAGTGACCCCATGGACTGCAGCCCACCAGTCTCCTCCGTCCATGGGATTTTCCAGGCAAGAGTACTGGAGTGGGGTGCCAGTGCCTTCTCCAGAGTATTTCACTAGAATGAATCAAATTCATTCCTCTAAGTAGAGGCATTATTTCTAATGGTTACCCTTAGTGCAGACATTTTTTCCATTGTCATACATATAATGACATTCAATGAATATATGTTAAAAATATAAGTGAGTGACACTTTTTAATGCACTGTCTAATGTACTCAGTATAGTAAACAACCTCTGCCTCATTATGAAGCCATCTTGATGAAATTAATTCGATTGCGTCGTCAATACATTTTTCACTGTCACATAGTATTCTCTGCAGGGGAGGAAAAGAGTAAGGTACATATGGTAAAAAGGGTTATGCATATTATATATATTATATATATGTATGTATAAAACGTGGTGGAATACCATGTACATATGACATATAACGTAATCAAATATAGAACTGTCATTGGACAAAATATATTTTAGGAAATACATGAGAAGAGAGCATCATTTTCTCATGTTAAAATATTCTCTCAGTCATTAGTTACTAGTTTTAAAAGATATAAAAAAGCTGGATTTCTTTGAACGCTGTCCAACACACTGGTCAGTCTACAGGCTCACCCCCTCTTTTACTTAAATATATATTGGCTGCCACTGACTGGCACCATCTGGAGAGGGCAAAAGGAGGTCATTTTTGACACCTGGTAGTTTTTTCTCTGGGTAATGGGCCATAACTATTCTGTCAGGCATATATCTCATGGTTTCTGCCACCTTCTCCAGTGAATCCCCTATTGTAAGTAGGTCGGGGGGAGAGTGGGAGAGAGGCCGAGTTAAATAGGTGCACGTGACTTCCTTTCATTAAGTTTCATTCCAGGAGGCACCAACAAACTGTCTGGAAAGTAGAATTACACAGGTTCACAGGCAGGTCTGAGACTCCAGTATTCTGAACTACGTTTTGTTCTTACTACCATCTTAAATTTATCTTATTCCCAAGATGATCACTTCTGATCGGCTATGTCAAGGGGTTAGCACAATGACTAACATGTTATCAAATGGATACATATATTAATGTTACCTTACTCTACCTATTTTGAGCCAGAGAAAGAGGAAGAAATACTTTATTTTCACCTGATTAAAATGATGATAACTGCTGGTTGAAACTAAGAGAGTACATAAAAGTGCAAAGATAAAAACGAAATTACTCTGAATATTTAGCCATTCACACTTTGATATATTAAACATTTCTTCATTTTCTCAAATAGTTTGCTATTTTTGAAAACTGAGGTAATGATCATCTCAGCAAGTAATCCTCATTTGTGTTTCTGATTATGCCCATGATGTATTCCTAGATATAGAATCGAGTTTAGTTTTAGAGTTGGCATTTTATCATATGCTCTGTGGAAAAGTCTTATCAATTTAAACTATGACAATAGAGTTGTTATCTGATAATCTCATCTTGACTAGTGTCTCTTGTTATACATTTTATAAAAGAAATCATACTCTAATATTTATTTGTTTAATTTGACATCTTCACATTAACACTGTCTTGACATTATATTTATTTTAATTAATTTTAGCAAAATATGTTGGAGTTTAAATACTCTTTTTGATAATCCATGTGCACTTCAGTTTTACTTTTGGTCCTAATCCTTTGTTTACAATAATAGATGAAAATGCATCTTCTAATTTGTTAATTGTTTTTTCCTTTTACTTATGCCAGCTCTGATAAACCACTCCAAGTTGGTGGTCAACTTTTTCTTTATTTTCCCTTTGCTTTCTTCTATTATATATGCCCTATAAAGCCTTTCTGCATAGGATTTTATGCTATATTTTCCTCATTTTTGGTACTCTTTTAACTTTTTCATATTGAACTTTATAATCCCTCTAATTATGTGAATGTAAGCATATGAGTATCAGTCAAACCTAAAGGGAATCAACCCTAAATATTCACTGGGAGGACTGATGCTGAAACTAAAACTCCAATATTTTGGCCACCTGATGCGAAGAGCTGACTCTTTGGAAAAGATTCTGATGCTGGGAGGGATTGAGGGCAGGAGGAGAAGGGGACGACAGAGGATGAGATGGCTGGATGGCATCACCGGCTCGATGGACTGAGTTTGAGTAGACTCCGGGAGACAGTGAAAGACAGGAGAGCTGGGAGTGCTGCGGTTCATGGGGCTGCAAACAACTGGACTCGACTGAGCGACTGAACAACAATAACAAAGCGTTTTTGCACCTGCTGCTGCTGCTGCTGCTGAGTCGCTTCAGTCAGACCCACAGTCTCTGTGCGACCCCATAGACGGCAGCCCACCAGGCTCCCGTCCCTGGGATTCTCCAGGCAAGAACACTGGAGTGGATTGCCATTTCCTTCTCCAATGCATGAAAGTGACAAGTGAAGGTGAAGTCGCTCAGTCGTGTCCGACCCTCAGCGACCCCACGGACTGCAGCCTTCCAGGCTTCTCCGTCCATGGGATTTTCCAGGCAAGAGTACTGGGGTGGGGTGCCATTGCCTTCTCCGGTTTTTGCACCTAGTCATTATTTAATATAAAAAGAAACTTTAAATTCCTCTTAAAATGAAAAATTTTCCAAAACCTGTACACTTTGCTTTCTTTATTTCTCTCCTTCAGTGGCTGAAAGATTGCTGTGTTGTTTTTAAGTCCATTCGTAGTTCACTTTGTTTTTGAAATATTTTCTTGAGTTTTTCTTCCTCTTTTTATCATATCAAAATAATTAAGCAGGATACTTTGAAGATTCTTTGTAAGATCTGAAACAATATCAAATTTACCAGTTTTTTTTAATTGGAGTATTCGATTCTTATTATTAATGACGTGTTTTCTCTTTCATTTTATACCTTCCTTCTCAAATGTGTAAACTAGTATTTGTAATTAGACAATTGTTAGTATTATATGACATAACCAGTTTTAGCACCTAACAGCAAAGTGTGCATTTTAAATTTTGATTCATTTTATTTGTCCATCTTTCATGATTTAATATATATTTTCAAAGAAATTTTATGCTAAAAATGATTCTCCATTTCTTACCTAAATTAGTAACCCAGAATATTAATTACAATCAATATTTCTTGACTTCTTTAAGCATCCCATCCATCCTTTGAGAAAAGCCATATTACCTGACTCATAAACTTGGTGTGGGAATTAAGTGAACTAATGTTAGCTAACCACTGTGTTTGGTGCTATTCAGTTAATATCATTATTGACAGATTCTTTTAATTTCATTGATAAGGGATGCAACTTGGCTAGCAGGAAAAGTCCTTGGTTATAGGATTTGTCCCTCAAATCGATAACTTGTCTTTTAGCATTTAATGTGCTAGAGGAGATATCTGAAGCTTGTCTGAATTTTATTCCATTATTATTATTATGTTTTTGTTATAGAAGATAGATGCTTACTTGTTTTTACAATTGATGAAAATATGTGTGGTTTTCTGAAGACTGATTATCCCTGATTCAGGATGATGCATTTCAGTCCATCTTTTTCAATCCATTTTTTTCATCTTTTGAAATTCTTCATTTATACTGATAAATATTTTTTTTTCATTTCATTTTTTTAAATTTTCTGCACTCATCTCCAGATGCTCCTTTAATTCAAAGGTTATCTTTCCATTATCTTTTTAAATCACATCTGAACTATCTTCCCTTTTTCCTACCTCTGGGAGAACTTCTCTGATTTTTCATGCACTCACTGATCTAATATTTCACTGTGTTTCTGCCTTAGATGTGGCATGCATCTATTTTTCTTTCTTTCTTTTTTTTCCTCTTAGTTTACTCATTTATAGCGGGTTGAACTTTATCCTCCCAAAAGTCAGGTTCAAGTTTTAAGCCCTAGTAGCTGTAAATATGAACTTCTGTAGAAATAAGATCTTTACAGATGTAATAAATTAAAAGATTTTAAGATGAGATAAACTGAATTTAGAATGAACCCTAAATCCAATGACTTGCATTGTTATTATTTTCTTTTTTAAGAGAATGACTTTGAGACACAGGAACATAGATGGTGAGGCAATGTGAAAACGGAAACTGAGATTTACACGGAAGAACACCGAAGATCACTGGCAACCAAGGGTAGGCAAGAGAAAAGAGTGGGAAAAATTTTCCCTCAGATCCTCCAGAAGGAGCCGACTATTTGGGATGCCTTCATTTCATCGTGTGATTTCCATAACTGTGAGACAATAAATTTCTTGTGTTTTCCAATGCAAGATTTGTGGTGATTTGTTGTGGGAGCACTAGGAAGCCCAATTTTTAATTTTATTTTTAAATTTTATTTGCCTCTGTTTTCTACTAAATGACAAGAGTCCCAGAATCAGGAAATAAGTTGTCAATTCTATTGTTTATTGCCGTTTTTTTTTTTTCATTTATTTCCTTACTTTTCTTTTTTTTCCTTTCAAAGATATTAAAGTAGGAAATTATGGAGGTGTCATTGGGGAATAGAAGCCAAATACTATATTAAATAGAACCTTTAATTATATTGATAATGAAATGATTACATGTATAGTTATAAATAAGGGATACAGTGAAGATCAAATCACATTGTATAGGATATGAGAAAAAGAAAATGTAATATACTGTATGATATTTAATATCAAATGCTAGAATTACCCTTTGTAACTCTAAAAGGGAAATCATATTCAAGATGGGTATCTTTTAAATTCAATGCACAAAAGCTGTCTTAGTTTAGATTTTCCCAGAACAAAATCCTAAAGCAAAAAAGATTAGAGTACAATTAGTTTATTTTGGAGGTGATCCCCTCTGGTAAAGGAGTGAGGAAGTGAGACCAGGATGCAAAGTCAGCCAATATGGGTTGCAATAAAGTAATAATATGGCTATAGATATCTAGAGCTTAGCCATGCAGAGATCTCTGGACACTAGCGTAAACTATGTTACTTCACATGAGAGGAAAATATTTCTATACCAACTACCTTCTGTCATTGGTGAGGTCTCTTCTTCTAGGTGGGGACCACAGCATTTCCTGAATACTTCTGGTTTGCTAATTGGGTGGGAAATCAGGCTCTGATTAACTAAAACAGGTCTTAAGGGAAAGAATACAGATTTTGTCAATTAAAAGTCAAGTCAGTGCACTCTGAAGTAGTAGAGGGCATGGACTCGACACCAATCGCATCAGCCATAGTGGCATTAAAATGCAGGGGCCCTCTCTGAATTTCTGAAGGTCCAAGGTTAGCATTGCCAGCGCTGAGTCCATATGAACAGAGCGCTGACACCGTGGGAGCTCTGGATGCATTTCCGCAGTTCTCTTGACCTTCCTGTCATGGTTGCTAGCTGCCTATAATATCTCCAAGCTTCGTGTTCCTTTAACTACAAGTAAAAGGTGAAGGAAAAAAGGACCAATGCTCAGCAGAGATTTTCTCTGCATGAATCTCTTTTTAACAGGAGAGAAAAATCTACCATAGAATCCCCCCAGCTGACTTCTTCATATTTCATTGATGTCATGGAAAGAGGAAGGGACCTATTTTCCTTCAGATGAAGGACTCCCAATCTAGTATTTGAACAAATCTGAGGTTTGATAGCAAGGGAGATGTGAAGAATGGAAATGACTTCTGAAAACAGCCTAGCCTACTAAAACACATAAAAGGAAAAATTAGCCTGCAGATGCTTTATGTGTAAAAACTGTTGCCTCAGTTTTATTTTGTTAACTATTCTCATATATAATGTAATTCTTAGAGGTAACAAGCTAGCATACTCATATACATTACACACACACACACACACACACACACACACACACACACACACACACACACACCTGTGTCTGAGTGGGTATGTGTCTCTTTAAATTTGTTTCAATGTGATAAGTTCAAATTTTTCAGCATCCTCAAAATTTAGGAAAGATTATCTCCTAGTTTTTAAGTATTTCAAGTCCCTTCTTGTTATTTTATTTTCCGGGAGTTGGTACTCCATGTAATCATAGATCTTATCCATTATTCCCATCTACAATTTTAAGTTTCAGTCTTACATAACTAAAATGAGCACAATAAAGACTCTACAAGGACAGTGAGTCTCTCTCCTACACAACTTTTGGTCTCATTTAAGTAGAAATAGTTGTAAGCATGAGTGGCTTCTGTCTTCTTTCATATATTAGTATTGACGTGTGGGTCTTAGATAGGTCTTGCTTTTAATTTCCACTGCATTTCATTCAATATTTCCCCAGAACTTAACAGATTTATAAGCTTAATTTAAATTTAATTAGACAAAGAAAAACAAATTGTTGAGAAAAAATGAAGCATTACCCTAGATTTTTATGAACTTACTTTTAGATCTAAAAAAATTCCCACACCCTTTGATTTGGGAATTGTTCACTTATCTAATAGACAAAACTCCAAAGCTCAGTGGCTTGACACCATACATTTGTTTCTCACTTCATCAAATGAAATTTAAAGTAGAGTTCTTAGTTGGTCTAAGTGGTTACTCCAAGATCAGATCTTAACTTTGGTTTTATCTTCTTCAGTAAATGATTTCCAAGACCACTAAGCTGGGGCAGATAAAAAGTGCATGTAGGAAGGGCTTGGGAGATTTGTGAGGGTAAGTCCTAGAAGCAGCTTGCATGAAACAGTCACATTTCTTTGTCTAGACTCAGATGCATAATCAAAACTAATTGCAAACGAGTCTAAGAAATACAGCCTA
Source organism: Ovis aries (assembly GCF_016772045.2). NCBI lineage: Eukaryota > Metazoa > Chordata > Mammalia > Artiodactyla > Bovidae > Ovis > Ovis aries. The sequence continues at coordinate 96,291,836 of NC_056060.1, forward strand.
ACTCTGTGACCAAAAAAAAAAAAAAAAATAGACTTGGTGATCAATTCACATCACCACGACATTCTATTAATTATAAATTGCAAGAAAACAATTGCCATTCACTAACAACCAAGTAAACAACAATATGAGATGCTTTCTAAAGTTTTTTCATTAAAAAATGTTGTCAATTTAGTAAATATTAGACCAAACATTGAGTATTAGGTTTGTGATTTTAGATCTTGCCAAAATGTTTTGGGAAAAAAAAATTCTTTATTCTACAAATATCATTGTCAACTATCCACTAAGAATTGTAATTGCATTTAGCATTGTACATTAATAATATTTTAATTGTTTAGTCTTACCTAATACTGATAACACTTAAGAAATAATACTGATTTATTATGAATAAATACTAATTTATTCAGGTCTTTATACATATGAGAAGAAAGATAACTTCTCATTTCATCAAAAAAAAAAAAAGTAACTGGTGCTGATTTTATTCACTGTCACAGAAAACACACTGGTCATAGAAAACACTCTCTTCCAACAAAACAAGAGACGTCTCTACACGTGGACAGATGGTTAATACTGAAATCAGATTGATTATATTTTTTGCAGCCACAGATGGAGAAGCTCCATACAATCAGGAAAAACAAGACCTGGAGCTGACTATAGCTCAGATCATGAACTCCTTATTGCAAGATTCAGACTTAAATTGAAGAAGGTAAGGAAAACCACTAGACCATTTAGGTATGACCTAAATCAAATCCCTTATGATTGTACAGTAGTAGGGACAAATAGATTCAAGTGATTAGATCTGACTGAAAGAGTGCCTGAAGAATGATGCATGGAGGTTCATGATATTGTATGAGAGGCAGTGATCAAGACCATTCCCACAGAAAAGAAATGCAAAAAGGCAAAATGATTGTCTGAAGACGCCTTACAGATAGAAGAGAAAAGAGAAGCTAAAGACAAATGAGAAAATGCAATATGCAAGCATCTGAATGTAGAGTTCGAAAGAATAGCATGGAGAGATAAGAAAGCCTTCCTCAGTGATCAATGCAAAGAAATAGAGGAAAACAATAGAGTTGGAAAGACTAGAGATTGCTTCAAGAAAATTAGAGACAACTGATCATTTCACGCAAAGATGGGCTCAATAAAGGACAGAATGGTATGGACCTAACAGAAGCAGAAGGTATTAAGAAGAGATGACAAAAATAACAAGGCTTCCCTCACAGTTCAGTTGGTAAAGCATCTGCCTACAGTGCAGGAGACCTGGGTTTGATTCCTGGGTTGGGAAGATGCCCTGGAGAAGGAAATGGCCACCCACTCCAGTATTCTTGCCTGGAGAATCCCATGGACAGAGGAGCCTGGCAGGAGTCCAACACAGCGTAGCAACTAAACCGCCACTACCATACAAAACAAGATCCTAATGACCCAGCCAATCAGGACGCTGTGATCACTCACCTAGAGCCAGACAGTGGGCCTTATGAAGAATCACTACAAACAAAGCTAGTGGAGGTGATGGAATTGCAGTGGAGCTATTTCAAATATTAAAAGATGATGCTGTGAAAGTGCTGCACTCAATATGCCAGCACATTTGGAAAACTCAGCAGTAGCCACAGGACTGGAAAAGTTCAGTTTCACTCCTATTCCAAAGAAGGGCAATATCAAAGGATGTTTAAACTACCACATAATTGCACTCATCTCACACTAGCAAAGTAATACTCCAAATACCCCAAGTGGGGCTTCAACAGAACTTGAACTGAAAACTTCCAGATGTTACAGCTGGGTTTAAAAAGGCAGAAGAACCAGAAATAAAATTGCCAACATCCATTGGATCATAGAAAAGGCAAGAGAGTTCCAGAAAAACATCTACTTATACTTTATTGACTACGTCAAAGCCTTTGCTTATGTGGATAACAACAAACTGTGGAAAATTCTTCAAAAGATGGGAGTACCAGACTTCCTTACCTGACTCCTGAGAAATCTGTATGCAGGTCAAGAGCAACAGTTAGAACTGGACATGGAATAACAGACTGGTTCCAAATCAGAAAAGGAGTACATCAGGGCTATATATCATCACCCTGTTTTTATTTAATTTACATGCAGAGTGCATAAGGGGAAACGCTGGGCTGGAAGAAGCACAAGCTGGAGCCAAGACTGTGGGGAGAAACATCAGTGACCTCAGATATGCAGATGACACCACCCTTACGGCGGAAAGCGAAGAGGAATGAAAGAGCCTATTGATAAAAGTGAAAGAAGACAGTGGAAAAGCTGGCTTAAAACTCAACATTCAGATCAACTTAAGATCATGACATCCGGTCTTGTCACATAATGGAAAATAGAAGGGAAACAATGGAAACAGTGACAGACTTTATTTTCTTGGGCTCCAAAATCACCGCAGATGGTGACTGCAGCCGTGAAATTAAAAAACAAACAAACAAACAAACAAAAAAAACAACAACCTTGTTCCTTGGGAAAAAAGCTATGACAAACCTTAGACAGCATAAAAGCAGAGACAAAGAGATGAAAAGAGAGAAAAAGAGATGTTTGCTGTGCTGACAAAGATCCATCTATTCAAAGCTATGGTTTTTCCAATAGTCATGTGGAAATTGGACCATAAAGAAAGCTGAGTGCTGAAGATTCAATGCTTTTGAATTATGGTGTTGGAAAAGACTCTTGAGAGTCCCTTGGACTGTAAGAAGATCGTGCCAGTCAATCCTAAAGGAAATCAACCCTGAATATTAATTGGAAGGACTGATCCTGAAGCTGAAGCTCCAGGACTTTGGCCACCTGATGTGAAGAGCTGATTCATTGGATAAGACCCTGATGCTGGGAAAGACTGAAGACGTATGGAGAAGGGACAACAGAGGATGAAACGGTTGGATGACATCACCAGCTCAATGGACTTGAGACTGAGCATGCTCAGGAAGTTGGTGACGGACAGGGAAGCCTGGCGTGCTGCAGTCCATGGGGTTGCAAAGAGTCGGACATGACTGAGGGACTGAACTGACTGAACTGAAGGCGACTTCTCTTCTGTGATGTAATAGGATGACAATCATTCTCACCTAATTACTAGTACAATGATGTAAACATGCTGGCTTTTATGGAGAAATGTCATATTTAATTTCAGATTTGTATGCAGTGAAGAGCTCAGTTACTCTATTTACTCTAGTTCACTCCTAGAGCGTGAAATATTGTGGCTATGCAGTATATTTTCAACTTTTGGAAAAAATTTGAAAACTCTGAACCAGGCAAATTGCAAAATCATGAATTTTTAAAGCAGATTTATTCGCATGGCTAGCTTTTGTGTAGTTTGTTTTTGTTTAGCTTAACCTGTTTGCTTTTTAAATGACATTAGGGAATGTGTTAAATTTGTAGAATTAGGACTGGTACATCTTCACAGAATTTTTTTTTAAATTTATTGAAGTATATTGGCTTTAAAATATTGTGTTATTTTTTGCTGTACAGCAGAGTGAATCAGTTATACATATACGTCATCTTTTTCAGATTTCTTTCCCGTTTAGTTCACCACAGAGTATTGAGTACACTTCACTGTGCTATACATTAGGTTCTCATTACTTACCTGTTTTATATATAATCGTGTATATATGTCAACCCCAATGAATTAAACACCTAAATGCAAGGCTGGACACTATAAAACTCCTAGAGGAAAACATAAGCAAACACTCTTTGACATAAAACCCAGCGCGATCTTTTTAGACCCACCTCCAAAGATAACAGCAAAATTAAAACAAAATAACACAGAACCAAAAATAAACAAATGGGGTCTAATTAAACTTAAAAGCTTTTCCGCAGGAGAGGAAACCATAGACAAAGACAAAAGGCAGTCCTCAGAATGGGAGAAAATATTTGCAAATGAAGCAGCTGAGAGGGCTTGTTGCTGTTCAGTCACTCAGTCCTGTCCAGCTCTTCGTGACCCCAGGGACTTGGAACGTGCCAGTCTCCTCTGTCCTTCACCATCGCCCGGAGTTTGCACATGCTCGTGCCCGTTGAGATGATGATGCCGTATAACCATATTATCTGAGTCTCCAAAACACATTAATACCAACAACTCATGTAGCTCAATATCAAACAGCAAACAAACAACCCAATGAAACCATAAGTGGAAGACCTAAATTGACGTTTCTCCCAAAACGGTCAAGGAGCATATGAAAACTTGCCCCGCATCACTGATTATTAGAGAAATGCAAATCAAAACTATAGTGAAGTATCATCTAACACTGGTCATCATCTTCACAGAAATTTAGTATTACAAAGTTTCTTTCATCATTTTTGTTTATCTATGAATTATACCTCTAGTTAATAGTTACTGATATTATTTTTGCTTTGTCATTTTCTTGTTGTAATTGAGAAACTGTGAAACCTTAAATCACTTCCTGGGGACTCCACTGACTCCCAAATGCTCCACCTTGATTACAAAGGAATCAAAATTCCTGACTCAGACAGAGGCTGTTTCCCCAGAACAAGGAGGATAAGAATTAAGAATTGCCTACACACACACACACACACACACTCACACACACTCACCCTTGAAAAATAAAATGAATGATAGTTTAAGAACAAGGCATAGGCATATGTTTTCTGGTCTCAAGTCAGACTTCTTCATTAACCTTCTCTCTGCAAAATGTAAAGAGATATCTATTTTATTTTTTTCTCTTAAATGTAAAATGAAACCTCAAACTGCCAAGGTTCATTCCCTTGTTTCTATTCCATTCCCTTGTTTCTATTTTATTCCCAATACTTGAGTAACCTTTCTTGTGTGGTTTGCATAACATAAAAAGAAAGAGAATTATTCCTTTGAAAAGAGCATCATATATATATATATATATATGTATATATATATACACATACATATATATATACATACATACATACTATATACAACAAATCAATAAGCAGAAAATGCACCTAATTATTTATCTTCATATTTGTGAAAAGCTGTTTTGGAAGGTGGGAACTAGGGGCTACAAATAAATTTGTATTTTTATTTGTTAAAGTAAGAAGTTAAGAGAAAATGTTTGATGAATGACAGAGTTGGATAGTGCCTATTTTGTAATAGAGCTATCTGAGTATTACAACACAAACATAAGTATATACTCTGAGTAATTACCACCTGTGCCTAGTATAAGGTCAATAATAACCTACTGACCAGATATTTTGTCTTAATGTGAGACTCACCGTGTATTGTTTGTAATATTATGCTATTATCATATATTATATATTATAATATATATTATATATTCAAAATTAGGCAGTAAGTTCTACTTCTTTAACAAAAGAGTATGAATAGAGTTGAGAGTGCTTGCTTTGAAAAACTTTCCTCCATGCATACTTTTAGGGAAACGTGATCTGCTAACCCATTGTGATAGCCAGGCTCCAAGACGGTCCACAATAATTCTCACCATCTGGAGCTTGCACCACGATTATCCCTTTCACAGTTCATATGACTGACCTGTTCAATCAAGAAAATACTGCAGAATTTATGATGTGTGACTTTCTAGGCTGGGTCATAGAAGATAATGTTACGTCTACCTTGCTCTTGACCATATCTTTATGGTATAGGAAGCCATCCATTAAAGCCAGCTCCCGTGCCTTGAGGACTTTCTATCTGTGGAGAGGTACACGCAACAAAGAAACGAAGCTTCCTGCCAAAGCCAGTATCAGCTTGCTAGTGATCAAAGTTAGCCATTTTGGAAGAAAGTCCTCCAGACTCAGTCAAGCCTTCAGATGCCTGCTTTATTAGCTAGCATTTTTAAAACAGTTAAATCAGAACCATCCAGCACAAATAGCCTATTCAAAATGCAGAGTCAAGAAAGACCATTTCAGAACTGAAAGGTGTTATAATTTGCCTTGGATATCGATTTCACTGAATGGCTTCAGGTGAAAAACTCCTGGAAAGGTTGGAAAGGACATTCTCAATGATTACATAAGAAGGTTGTCCCGCATGCAGTTCCGGTTTTCCAGGCTTTTTAGCAGATAATACAACAAAGACTCCCATATGTATCTCCTCTCTTGACTTGCTTCAGTTCATATCCATATGTTTCTCACAGATCCAAGTTGGATTATGTCTTTGAGTGGGATGAGTTGAGAGAGGCTTTGCTTTAATATCCACTTCAAATGTTAGAAATGACCTCATGTGAATTCTCCTCAGTCCCCCTCTGTATCTTCTTTTAGAGGCTGGTCATTTTGAAAAGATTTTTTTTTTTCTCCTAGTTGAATGTCTGCTTTCTTAATCGCAATGCATTATTATTCTTTGATAAGCCTTAGAAATTTAGGCGATATAAATATTTCCCCATATGCTGACAGTTAATTTGCATACTCAATGTAAGCATACTTGAGCTAGTTTAACCTAAAAGGGGAAGCTTATTTTGAGATGCTGTCTAACTCTAGCTAGAAAGGTTGAAATTACTGAATAAACAAGACTTCTAGTTCATTGCTTTTGAGGTTTGTGACAGTTAACAGAATTACTGTCAGCTCAGGAACACTCAAAGCTATAATAAATATAAAGACTAAATTTTGCAAGAAAATTTATGACAAAGTGTTGTAAAGATTACTTTTTTTACATATATCCACATGGCAATGGATCACTGTAGTTTCAAGAAAGTTATCTGTGAAACTGACATGTGTTAGATGAATCTGTGTAAACATGAGGTACTGTTGGTGGTTTTTAGTATCTAACTTTTTTCTAAAGCAAAATTCAAAAAATTATTGTATGAATCTCAACATTAATTAATTAATTAATATTTACTGTTTTTCAGTTGCCAAGTCATGTCTGACTTTTTTTGACCCCATGGACTGCAGCATACCAGGCTTCCTTGTTCCTCACCATCTTCCAGAGTTTGCCCAAGTTCAAGTCCATTGAATCAGTAATTAATTAATAAGTATAATTAATTGATTATATTGAGCTGTGCTTCCTATATATCCTCCTGTTCTATTTGAAATGTAGTAGTCTATTAAAGTACAATGAATCTATCAACTTCTTCAGCAAATTTCTTAAATCCTCATTGGAAATTTTGGTCTGGCAAGAAGAAAAAAAAAGTTTTATTTATGTTGATAAAATATCTGAACATTCTTAGTTAATGGTATCAAAGAATTCTAAGGGCACAGAGCAAGAAAGAATTCTTTCAGAATGAATGCTAGTGAAGGACAAAATATATAAAAAGCATTTACATATCAGAAATTATATATCACTGTCAGCATCATTCTCTCTTATAAATATCTTAATCCATAAAGCAGGACTCTTTTCTTTACGGAAAACTCTACAGATACTGAATGTTTTAACTGCTTCTAAGGTAGAGTCATATGATTAATTGGTGATGGACTATGCATACTCTTTCACTAAGACCAAATCAGAAAAAGGGACCTTTCTCAAAGCATGCTTTTAGTTTTCTGGCCTAAATTCGAACCAGTGATTTGAGAGACACTACTCTTTGTGTTTTCAGGTTAGGAGCATATATAGGAAGAGGTCAGATTTTTCCAGAGAATTTTATTATTATTATTTTTAATGATATAGGGGAGACTGTCAGGCTGGGAGTTCTCTCTCCATGTTTTCCCTCTGGTGGGTCCTTGCCTCTTATGACTCCATACTGCCCCCACTCTAGGAACTGTATGCAGTATAGAGTCACTTCAAATGAAAACAGTGCGTATATGTGCGTGGCTATCCCCTCAGTCTTCCTCAGCTTTGCTGTTGATTACCTTTAGAACTAAGCTTTATACCCCCTGCCCTTGTCTCACAAAGTTACAGGAACACAAGCTTGTAATTTATAACAAAGATTCAGTGAACATTCAGAGGCGATGGAGATTAGAGCATAAACAGCACTCAGCTTTAAGCAGAATGTCAAATATTAATGCGCCTGGGAAGTCTTCATCCATTTCTTACTGCAGGAAACGTCTTGGGGGCCATGTGCTTCCTAACCCCCAGCTGCCAACAGAACATTTGTATCTAAGGATCCTCCCTCTTACTTCTGCTCTTCGGTTCCCAAAATACTTCTCTGGGAATGAGAGAGAAAGTCCAGTCCCTTTACTAGAATATGTAGGAAAAAAACAGAAACTAAAAAGCTTGCTTTGAAAATCTAGTCTGTCTAGACTCTAACCGAGACATTTTCTTTCATAGCCATTAGTTTGCACTTTTTTCCATAGCAAATGAGTAATTCCCTTTATAAAAGAATGTTATTTATCTATTCAGTGTTTCAAGGCAAGATGATTCAAGTTGTAGCTAAGTGTTAATCAAACTTATGTGTCCCCTACCTGGTGGCTCAGTGGTAAAAATCCCGCTTGCAGTGCAGGAGACATGGGTTTGATCCTGGGTCAGGAAGATTCCCTGGAGAAGGAAACGGCAACCCACTGCAGTACTCTTGCCTGGGAAATCCCATGAACAGAGGAGCCTGGTGGGCTGCAGTCCATGGGGTCACAAAAGAGTCTTGTACACGGCTTAGTTACTAAACAACACAGCAACCCCTACTTACAGGGTTAAGCAGTACGTGGGGGATGGTAACGTGGTTGGGAGAGCCGCGAACAGTGAAGCAGCATGTAACATCAGCATGGTTGCCCAGTATCTCCAGGTGGCTAAAATAAAAACCAGACATATTATAAAGAAACAGCTAAAAAATCTAATTTAGTTCCTAGGGGGAAGAATTCATAATAAATATTCTTCTTATTCTATCTATTTTTTCTTACAGATATAGCATTCACCTAATTTGATAAACATAACCCACATTTGAAAGAAAAATTCATTTTCCAAGAGTCTAATATTTCTCAGGTTAGCTGATGGGTTTATGTCATTTGACTTCATAATGATATTTCTATGTAGTCTATGTTTGTCATAAATATTTGATGAATTTAAAATTTTTGTCTATGACCATCTGAGTTGAATTTTATAAAATGTTAATTTTCTGAGCATTTGAAATGAAAATTTGGTATGAAAATTTATTTGGAGGGACTACCACCACTATTTGGTGGCATAAACGGAATAGATATTAATGCTATTGACTTATTTTTTGCACATAAACACAAGTCCAAAATCATTTGCAGATTTAACCCAAGGAAGCAATTTCTTCCTCAGGGCATTTTGGCATTTTGGCAGGGGTCTTGAGTTGCTTTTTCCTCTCCTCTTTGGCTGTTCTCCTTGGGGCTCAGAGCAGGGACTATCCATTAAGATCAGATGCATGTAATCATGATCAATTTCCTGTAAAAGCAGAAGGGGTGGGCACACAGATGCTTGGCCTCTCATTTTTTTTTGGTGTCCATGGTGGTGTTTTTCTATCCATAATAATAGCAGCTGGAGTCCAAGTCTGTAGTGGAGAGGAGAAGAGAGAAAATGAAACTCCTCTTAGGTATAAGATTATTCCCTATTTCTCTGGTTTCTTTTTCTTTAAGTGAGTTTTCCACAGTTCCAGTTTCTCTACTACATGCAATGTGATGAAAGCTATGGGAACCTGGACTCAACTCAATGCATACTTATTTGACACCACAAACCTGAAGGAATGTCACTTTATTTCAAATGTCAGTATGCAGTGTTTCACGGAGAACAAATCTGCCATAGAAAGTCCCCAAAGTACCTATAACTGGCTATTGCTTGCTGGAAGTCTCAGCTGTGAAAAGGCACTTTCATTTTTGTTGGCACTCGATATATTTGGGGATATAAAGGACACTTGGTACATTGGTAAGTTACACAATGAATAACAAAGAGAAAGCAGAAAGAGCTTTCCCTTGTTCTACAGAACATATATACGATAAATGTGTGTGTGTTTGCGTGTGTGTATATATGCACACATAACTAGTTTATATATAAGCTTTCATATGTGAGTTGTGCATTCTATTACTTATTTTACATATTACCTCAATTTTCTCATGAAAATAAAGGTTCTGACTTAAAGCTTCCTGAAAAAGCAGATTTTTCAATACCTCAATGCCATTTTCTTTCAGTTCCCTTCAAAATACTTTACTAGACCTGCAATTTTATGATTATACTCTTAGCTTCATATCAAGAATAGAGATTATAAAATGTGCCACATGAAGAATATTCTGAATCTTTTATGAAACAGTTCCTTCAGAAATTGTTCATTATGATATTCAGTTCCTCTAATAAGCAGAGCTTCAAAATGGTAGAACTAGGAAAAAGCATCCCTTATTATATAATTGTTATTATGTAAGGAGAAGGCAATGGCATCCCACTCCAGTACTCTTGCCTGGAAAATCCCATGGACGGAGGAGCCTGGTAGGCTGCAGTCCATGGGGTGGCAAAGAGTTGGACACGACTGAGCGACTTCACTTTCCCTTTTCACTTTCATGCATTGGAGCTGGAAATGACAACCCACTCCAGTGTTCTTACCTGGAGAATCCCAGGGATGGGAGAGCCTGGTGGGCTGCTGTCTATGGGGTCACACAGAGTCAGACACGACTGAAGCGACTCAGCAGCAGCAGCAGCAGCAGCAGAGTATATAAAAGAATTTATTTTCCGTTGGCAGGGAACTCATTGATAAAGTTTAAACTTACCTCCAGTTACTCCCTTTAGCTCCAACATCTTAATAAACCTTTCCACTCATCTTTAAAAATTAATAATAAAAATAGTAGTTATTGTAGTAAAAGGTTTACTTCCTTCCAAACTCAGCAGACCTCAGGGCAGAGGGTGTAGTGACTTAGTCATTCTGCTGCTGCTGCCGCTAAGTCGCTTCAGTCGTGTCCCACTCTGTGCCACCCCATAGACGGCAGCCCACCAGGCTCCCCCCATCCCTGGGATTCTCCAGGCAAGAACACTGGAGTGGGTTGCCATTTCCTTCTCTAATGCATGAAAGTGAAAAGTGAAAGTGAAGTCGCTCAGCCGTGTCCGACTCAGCAACCCCAAGGACTGCAGCCTACCGGGCTCCTCCATCCATGTGATTTTCCAGGCAAGAGTACTAGAGTGGGGTGCCATTGCCTTCTCCGAACAGTCATTCTAGAGTGCTATAAAAAGACAGTTCCTTGGGATAGCTGGAAAAGCCACAGTTTGCTCTACATTAGTCCTACTTAGCAGCTGGACAACAAGGAGGTTTGGTGCCAACAGCTAGACGTTTGCCCTCACATAAGGGCTGGCTGGTTGATTGGCTTTGTTTCTTAATCCAGGTGATATTAATTCTCCACGTATGCACAAACAGCCCAGCCAGTTGGTCAAGGTTCCAAGGCAATAGACCTTCTGGGAATGCAAGCCATTACCCTCCCAGTAGGCGTTCTCTTAGCCAGACTTTTTCTGGCATCTTCTGGACAGATGTTTTCATTTCAGAACAATGTCCCACTTGAGGCTTCCCATCACCAAGGTTCCCCAATTTTCCCCAAGCTTCCCTGGTTTCATATACTCAACTGCCTATCCCTGTAGACCACAAACATTCTGCCCATCTTTTCTTAATTGGAAAATCCCCATAGCTGATCACCATGAAACTTTGTTTCTTGTGAAAACTAGACCACAGATTATTAGCAACAGAACATTTGCCCCTCCTGTTGCTGAATGCAGAGAAGACTTGGTCTTCAGCAATAAAACCAAGTTTCATCTTCCCTGAGGAAAAGAATGAGTTTTCTATTCAACATGACAGAATTATCTCTCTGCTATTCATGGGTGCCTGCTGCTGATGGTAAGTCACTTCAGTCATGTCCGACTCTGTGTGACCCCATAAATGGCAGCCCACCAGGCTCCCCCGTCCCTGGGATTTTCCAGGCAAGAACACTGGAGTGAGTTGCCATTTCCAGCTCCAATGCATGAAAGTGAAAAGTGAAAGTGAAGTCGCTCAGTCGTGTCCTACTCTTAGCGACACCATGGACTGCAGCCCACCAGGCTCCTCTGTCCATGCGATTTAAGTCCCTTCAATCATGTCCATCTCTTTGTGAACCCATGGACTGTGGCCCACCAGGCTGCAGTGTCCATGAGGATTCTCCAGGCAGGAATACTGGAGTGGGCTGCCATGCCCTCCTTCAGGGGAGCTTTCCAATCCAGGGATGGAACCCAGGTCTCCTGCATTGCAGGCATGTTCTCTACTGTCCAAGCCACCAGGGAATCCATAAATCAATTCATATAATAAAGAAAATAAGGTAGATTTTCATATGCAAATAGTTTGAAGATTGAAATTCTGCTGACCTTCATTGGTCATTAGTGCAGTACCATTCACAGGAAGATTTTGTACAATTTCCCTTCATCTTCATTAGAAACATAATTAATTATTATTATCCTTAATACACTGATGAAGACTTAGATGCTCAGGTAGCTTGTCTGGGAGAGAAAGGCAGAGATTTAAAAGCTAGATATCTCAGTCTCTTTCTTTTCTATCACGTACCTAAACCATGCAGAAGCCTTCTATTGATGGTCCTTCAAGAAAATCATTTTGTGTTACCAGTTTTAGTACAGGTTTTTTTTTGTCTGTTTCTGTTGGCAACTCTTGCTGATGATTTTGAAAGAAGATGGAATAAAAATCTTAAGTACAATAATGAACGATGATTTATGTTTAAAAACAATGAAAATTTCATCAAACCAATACAGTATTGTAAAAGTAAAATAAAGTAAAAACAAAAATTAAAAAATATATATTATTAATCAATTAAACTTCCAAATTTCAAAAGATGATGCCTTGTTTCGGAGGAAATGGAAAAACTATCCAATATGTGCTTTGAATGGTTTAAATGATTAATGCTTAGAATTGTGCTAAAGTAGTGGTGCCTGAAAAAATCACTCTATTTTGTAAAGCAGAGAATCAACCTCATGAATAGCTCTAATCTTAATTCCAGCTCTCTATGAGGATTTTACTCATTCACTCTAATAGGATGGGTGTTTAGCCTCCATCATTCACCTTAAGAGACTTATGAGGGGCTCAAGTTAAGTAAATGACTAGAAATGTCAGGTAATTAAACATCTGGTCTCTAATATAAAACAAATCTGCTCATGCCTGTGGTCTCTGTCACTTGATTCTTCCCAAGGCTCTCAGACTTTCAGCTGCTTTTGGCTACATTTAACCACTTTGTCAAGCCAGGCATCACTCCTCCTATAGTTCCTTAGATATTGTTTTCCCCAGGATTTTACCTAGTTTGCCGTGTCTGGTGCTCACACTTAAGTTTAGAGTCTCATTTCTCTCTCACTCTCCCTAGGCTAAACTGTTGTTGAAAACAATAATACTTAAATATGTTTACCTTGGACTTTCAATTTCTCTGAGCCAGCATAGTCATGAAGAGAACCTTTACTTCCTCCAATTCTTTCCTCAAAAATCACATCTGATTTTTGAGATGGCATACCTGGACCTCAATCATATCTTTAAAGCTCTTTAATTGAATACATTTTGCAAAGGTTCCACTAATTGCTATGAAAACAGTGTTTCCTCACTTGTACTCACTACAAATGGGCAAGATTTGGGACACTTCTAGAATTCCCTGTGCATAATATGAGTCAATACACTGAGTGTTCTTCTGTATGCTGCATATCCAAAAGATATCATGCCAATGATGTTGTCTTGAGTTTCCCTGGTGGCTCAGCAGTAAAGAATCTGCCTGCCAATGCACAGGACGCTGATTCAATCCCTACATCAGGAAGATCCCCTCTAGAAGGAAATGGCAACCCACTCCAATGTTCTTGCCTGGAAAAATGCCATGAACAGCAGAGCCTGGCAGGCTGTACTCTAAGGGGTTGCAGAGTTGGACGGGGCTTAGGGACTAAACAACAGCAATTGAGGTTGACAGCTAAGTGTCACCCCAATAGTGGATCGTGAATGTTTGTAAATTTTGTCCTCCAGGAATCTGTGATTCCTGTTTTGGCTTATGTTTGGAGACCACCACTCCTTCGGTCTCTCTCCATGAGCTGGGGGGTTGGGTGGGTGCGTATTGAGAAGATGGATGGGTAAGGGGATGAGAGTGGAATGGGCACTTCTAACCTGTTTCAAGAATAAACCAGGCTAATAAGCTTAGTCTATCCCTTACACATAGTAACTAGTTCAGGCGTGAGAATGTGAAGAATCAGTGCTATTTCAATAAGATTCAATCATGGGACTTTCTTGGAAAAGTTAGGAAGAAGCAGCTCTTCTTTTGTTGAACTTTCTAAAAGAAGAAAATACAAGCAAAAGCTTGTCCTGCAATCTTACTTTAATGTTAATAATATGAAAAAATAGACAGAGGAGATAATGCAAAACAGAGTCAAAAAATTAGACTTCTGGAGCCTCTCTTTATGTGTTTTAATAGAATAAATTCATGCATTCCTTTCTTTAAAAAATTGATTTGATTTGAATATTTTTTGGTTGTTGTTTTTTACTTTTATCTTTTACAATCAGAAGATTCTTGACCAATATAACTTCACTTCAAAGGCTCAGAAAATTTCAGTTCAGAGGTAAGCTCCATTTGGCCGATGGTATAAATTAAAGCTTCTGAGTCCTATTTTGACCCCAATTTGATCTCTTGTCTCAATTTTAAAATAGAATAGAGGGGAAGGAATTATTAGTTAGGTTTTCTGAAACTTCCAACATCCCATGGCACTTTGATTCCTCTTTTGTAAGGGATGGCTGTTTACAATTCTTTCCATCACATAAACCCTTAATATCCTCTGTCTATACTGGCTCACCTGGGGTTGCCCATCTACTTCCCTGATTGCCTAATGTATAACCTTACTTGATAAAACAAGAGTGGAACATACTTAAAGGATTACTTGTTGTTTAGTTAAAACTCAAAGGCAACTGGTGTCTATATTTGTTTGTTATATCTAGCAACTCTACTCATTGTGATCATACAACCACATGAAAGAGCTGTCACTTACTATAGTTTCATCTGAATTAAATGTTAACATCCCTTAATTATAGAGCTAGTCCTACTATTACCTATACTAGCAAGATTTTATCTGACTATTGCTTTTTATATTTACTGTTTTAATCAAGCCTTTATTGTGAAGTATCCAGGGAAATATAAAAAGAATATGGGAAAATGTGAGGGTCTTAAACATCCCGGGATTATTTAGTTTAGAGAAAAGAACACTAAGGGCTAGTGATGGGGGAGATATTTCCTCAGATAACCAAATGTGTCTTAAATAAAGAGGTGGCAAATGCGATCCATAGTTCTATAAAATTTGCAGCTTGAATTATATGGAAAGTTATAGGATAGCATGTTAGATTCTAATTCCAACTTAAAAAAAAATGACTGTAAAAAGTGGGCATTTGCTATGGAATGAAATAGAATGGATTTCTGCTTATAAAGACTGCCGGCATTTCAGGAAACAACCTGTCGAGACAATTATAGAAAACGTCCTTCTAGGGCTGTATTTTGCCGGCAGGTCATGGAGAATAGTTTGGGGAAGTTAACACAAGCACAGATCTGGGGAAAAAAGAGACATAGTGAACATTTCTGGGTATACTGTACGTGAAAGTCGTTCCCAGAAAAAGGCAGGTCTATGGGATTAAGGATAAAAATGAACAGTAAAAATGTGTCACAGCTGGACCACCAGCACCTCTTAAAAAAAGGTAGGAAAATATTCGATTTAAATTGTTTCTTACATTTTGCTGGAATGTGAGTTCCTTCTATAACCTCAAAACCTTCTCTTAATGAGGTGCAAGCACAAGTATCGTGTCATTGGATTTTGGGGATATAAGGGAGAGGAGCAGTGAGGTGGAATTCTAAGGAAAGGGGGTGGGTGTGACAGGTCTTGAAAAAATAAAAGGAAATAAGGAAGCTGGCAGAGAAGGAAGGTAAGGCAGGATGAAGTTAGGAGAATTCAAGCTGTCATGTGGAACTTCGGAAATTTAAGAAGAAATAATAGATGCCTCAGGAGATAATGTCTCAATACTTTTGCCCCATGTTTGAATATTAAAATATTTATCTTTTTATGTGAAGAGTGTGTGGAGCTATGCCAATGACATGAAGAAAACTGTGTCTAACTTTCCATCAAGATGATGTGCTTCTTTATATCACAGTGGATCCCTGTACTTATCCTTTCTGGCAAGAACATTGTAGAAGTCAGGCTTGCATCGGGTGGGGAAGTGGATGGAAGCCTCTGTCATCCTTTATATTCCACAATTCTTTTATTGAATTCCCTGAAACTCTGTAGAGGGCTGTTCTCTGACCATCCACTACACAGTGCTCACATTTCCAGAACATGCTCAGATGGAGTTCAAGCTTGCTGAAGAACGAGCTTCTTATATGTCTCTATAGCATCTATAATATGCATTAGAAATTATGTACTAGAAAATTAATGACAAACTTAATGAGTAAGTACAAATTCTTACAACTCTGCCAACAAATCAAGGAAATGACAAAATATTGTGCTCAACTTGCTGTAAGATTAAGGTGCATCTATTGGAATCACGTAATTCTAGGATAAGCTAATACATTCTTAGACTATAATAAGAGCAGAATTGTGAAAAAGATAGGAAGATAATGACCTTTCTTTCTCATGCCGTAAGCAATATCTAAAATAGAATTCTTAGTTTTAGCTCACTTTAATAATACCTGTGGCAGATTCATGTTGATGTATGGCAAAACCAATACAATATTGTAAAGTAATTAACCTCCAATTAAAATGAATTTATATTAAAAATAATTAAGTTATTCATCTTCTAAGCAAAAGATACAATGATAAATTTCTAAATGTAGGAATACTAAAATTTATAAGGAAAATAAAAATTTTTATATCCATTTCTTCAATTAGCCAGTTTCCACTAATGTATTTTCTCAAAATGTTTAATACATTTCAGTGTGATTGCAGTGTATAAAATGCTTTATATTGCTTTTTTTTTCCTGCTAGAATTTTTTGGAATTATGCAATTTACAAATTCTTACAACTTTAATTCCTCTTGAATATTTCATTGTGTAGTTATAATATTACAGTTTAATGATTCCCTTATCCTAGGATTATATATTAAAAATTATAATTACCATGAAAATAAATTAACTTGAAAATCAGGCTTTTCTATATTTTAAATTATGTTATTTAGAGTCACAGAAATAGAATTTTTATATAAATGGAATGGACATCTTAAGAGGAATATAGATATAATCTTATTCTATATTAATTGCCCTTATTAATATACAAGGTATATTAATACATGAACTTTATATGTTATCATTACATATAAATACTAAATATTCTTACTAAGTCTTTATAGTTTTATGTGGTTCAAAGTAGAAATTTGCATTTTTAAGATACTGGTCAGTCTTAATATTCTCCCCAATGTGTATTAGCTATTCATATTTACTTCATTCATATTTGTTCTTCAGTTATTTGTTCAAGTTTTGCATATATAATTGTGGATTATAATGTTTCACATCAATCTGTACTATACTTTATTTAGAATACATTAATCCTACATATTTTAATTTATTGCACTTATTTCTACTTTTTGATAATTGAATTTTTAGTTTGGTAATGTTACAGAGGCACAATTTTAAGACTTTTATGAGCTGAAAAGTTTTGACCTGTTAAATATTATTTGGGTACATCTGACATTCAGTATAATATTACATAATTTTTCCTATCTATGAAACAATTGGCTATTTTCACTTTTAGAGTGAATTTTTAATTCATCTAACGTGGTTAATCTATTATATTAGTTTTATGAAGTAGGAGAGAAAGATCTACACTGATTCTTTTCTAAATGATTAATTGGCAAAGGTTCATTTTTTAGATTATCTTTCCCTTCTTTATTGAAACAAGATAACTCTTTGCATCTATTTATTTATTTAACAAAATTGAATAAATTTCCTATTTGTCCATTTCTTCCACATTGTCCATTTTATTGGCATATACTTGCTGATAGTAGTCTCTTATGATCCTTTGTATTTCTGTGTTGTCTATTGTGATCTCTCCATTTTCATTTCTAATTTTATTGATTTGATTTTTCCCTCTTTGTTTCTTGATGAGTCTGGCTAATGGTTTGTCAATTTTATTCATCCTTTCAAAGAACCAGCTTTTGGCTTTGTAGATTTTTGCTATGGTTTCTTTTGTTTCTTTTGCATTTATTTCTGCCCTAATTAAAAAATAGTATCAGAATGACAGCAATTGTAATTCACAATGCAATGGGATAATATTTACAGACTTGTGCAAAATTAACTGTTACCAAAATAGTGCCCACTTTGAAACAATAAAAATGGACAACTTGGAAGAAATGGATAAATTCTTAGAAAAGTACAACTTTCCAAAACTGAACCAGGAAGAAATAGAAAATCTTAACAGACCCATCACAAGCACGGAAATTGCAACTGTAAGCAGAAATCTTCCAACAAACAAAAGCCCAGGACCAGATGGCTTCACAGCTGAATTCTACCAAAAATTTAGAGAAGAGCTAACATCTATCCTACTCAAACTCTTTCAGAAAATTGCAGAGGAAGGTAAACTTCCAAACTCATTCTATGAAGCCACCATCACCCTAATACCAAAACCTGACAACGATGCCACAAAAAAAAAAGAAAACTACAGGCCAATATCACTGATGAACATAGATGCAAAAATTCTTAACAAAATTCTAGCAAACAGAATCCAACAACATATTAAAAAGATAATAAATCATGACCAAGTGGGCTTTATCCCAGGGATGCAAGGATTCCTCAATATCTGCAAATCAATCAATGAAATACACCACATTAACAAATTGAAAAATAAAAACCATCTGATTATCTCAGTAGATGCAGATAAAGCTTTTGACAAAATTTAACTTCCATTTATGATAAAAACCCTCCAGAAAGCAGGAATAGAAGGAACATACCTCAACATAAAAGCTATATATGACAAACCCACAGCAAACATTATCCTCAGTGGTGAAAAACTGAAAGCATTTCCCCTAAAGTCAGGAACAAGAAAAGGATGCCCACTCTCACCACTACTATTCAACATAGTTCTGGAAGTTTTGGCCACAGCAATCAGAGCAGAAAAAGAAATAGGAGGAATCCAGATTGGAAAAGAAGAAGTAAAACTCTCACTGTTTGCAGATAACATAATCCTCTACGTAGAAAACCCTAAAGACTCCACCAGAAAATTACTAGAGTTAATCAATGAATATAGTAAAGTTGCAGGATATAAAATCAACACACAGAAATCCCTTGCATTCCTATACACTAACAATGAGAAAACAGGAAGAGAAATTAAGGAAACAATTCCATCACCATTGCAATGAAAAGAGTAAAATACTTAGGAATATATTTACCTAAAGAAACTAAGGACCTATATATAGAAAACTATAAAACACCGGTGAAAGAAATCAAAGAGGACACTAATAGATTTAGAAACATAACATGTTCATGGATCAGAAGAATCAACATAGTGAAAATGAGTATACTACCTGAAGCAATCTATAGAGCCAATGCAATCCCTATCAACATACTTTTCAAGAACTAGAACAAATAATTTAACAATTTGTATGGAAATACAAAAAAAAAAAAAAAACCTCAAATAGCCAAAGCAATCTTGAGAAAGAAGAATGGAACTGGAGGAATCAACCTGCCTGACTTCAGGCTCTACTACAAAGCCACAGTCATCAAGACAGTATGGTACTGGCACAAAGACAGAAGTATAGATAAATGGAACAAAACAGAAAGCCCAGAGATAAATCCACACACCTATGGACACCTTATCTTTGACAAAGGAGGCAAGAATATACAATGGAGGAAAGACAATCTCTTTAACAAGTGGTGCTGGGAAACTGGTTAACCACTTGTAAAAGAATGAAACTAGAACACTTTGTAGCATCATACACAAAAATAAACTCAAAATGGATTAAAGATCTAAATGTAAGACCAGAAACTATAAAACTCCTAGAGGAAAACATAGGTAAAACACTCCTTGACATAAACCACAGCAGGATCCTTTATGACCCACATCCCAGAATATTGGAAATAAAGGCAAAAATAAACAAATGCGTCCTAATTAAAATTAAAATCTTCTTCACAACAAAGGAAACTATAAGCAAGGTGAAAAGACAGTCTTCAGAATGGGAGAAAATAATAGCAAAGAAAGCAATGGACAAAGAATTAATCTCAAAAATATACAAGCAACTCCTTCAGCTTAATTCCAGAAAAATAAATGACCCAATGAAAAAGTGGGCCAAAGAACTAAATAGACATCTCTGAAGAAGACATACAGATGGCTAACAAACACATGAAAAGATGCTCAACATCACTCATTATCAGAGAAATGCAAATCAAAACCGCAATGAGGTACCATTTCACACCAGTCAGAATGGATGCTATTCAAAAGTCTGCAAGCAATAAATGCTGGGAGGGTGTGGAGAAAAGGAAACCCTCTTACACTGTTGGTGGGAATGAAAACTGGTACAGCCACTATGGAGAACAGTGTGGAGATTCCTTAAAAAACTGGAAATAGAACTGCCTTATGACCCAGCAATCCCACTGCTGGGCATACACACCAAGGAAACCAGAATTGAAAGAGACACATGTACTCTAATGTTCATCACAGCACTGTTTATAATAGCCAGGACATGGAAACAACCTAGATGTTCATCAGTAGATGAATGGATAAGAAAGCTGTGATACGTATACACAATGGAATATTACTCAGCCATTAAAAAGAATTCATTTGAATCAGTTCTAATGAGATGGATGAAACTGGAGCCTATTATACAGAGTGAAGTAAGCCAGAAAGAAAAACACCAGTACAGTATACTAACACATATATATGGAATTTAGAAAGATGGTAACGATAACCCTGTATGTGAGACAGCAAAAGAGACACAGATGTATAGAAGAGTCTTTTGGACTCTATGGGAGAGGGTGAGGGTGAGGGCGGGATGATATGGGAGAATGGCATTGAAACATGTAAATTATCACATGTGAAACAAATCGCCAGTCCAGGTTTGATGCATGAGACAGGGTACTTGGGGCTGGTGCACTGGGATGACCCAGAGGGATGGGATGGAGAGGGAGGGGGGACGGGGGTTCAGGATGGGGAACACATGTACACCCATGGCTGATTCATGTTAATGTATGGCAAAACCAATACAATATGGTAAAGTAAAATAAATAAATAAAAATGAGATTTTTAAAAAATGAAATAAAAATGGTTAGAATTACTTTAAGAAGTTACTACGAGGAGAACTTAAAATAAAATTCTAAAAGACAATCAGAGCTCAAAAAATAATGTTGACTAAAAAAGAAGATAAGTTCAGATAAACATTTTCTCATACAATATTAATATTGAGTTTAATAAGCTACATAATTTTAAGTAGGTAAAAATATCATGTAAATAGGGATAAAATATTTTAACACAGTTTGTTTTCTTTGCGGGTTCCTGGACTATCAGTAATTTATTCAAGACTTAGAAAAGTTCAATATACTTGATAAAATGATCATTTTAATTGGAAAAATAGTGTAAAATCTCAAATCATTAGGATGAAAATGGAAAAGAGTGGCAATAGGATAAGAACAAGATCCATAACATGCAAAAAAAAAAAAAAGAATGAAAACGAAAATTAAAATACATATAGCATGTCAATCCTAATCTCCAAATTCATTTCACCTTCCTCTTTTGCCCCTATTTTCACATACCCATCTCTACATCTGTATCTCTATGCGTGCCCTGGGTATAGGTTGTCGGGAATGTAAATTGATACAGCTACTGTGGAAAACAGTACGGAGATTACATAAAAAACTAAAGTAGAGCTACCATATTATCCAGTAATCCTGCTACTAGGCATATAACCAGAGTGTTAGTTGCTCAGTCATGTCAGACTCTTTGTGACCCCATGGACTGTAGCCTGCCAAGATCCTCCATCCATGGGATTCTCCTGGCAAGAATACTGGAGTGGGTTGCCATTTCCTTCTCCAAGGGATCTTCTTAACCCAGGGATTCAATCTGGGTCTCCCACATTGCAGGCAGACTCTTTATCATCTGAGTCACCAGAGAAGCCCAAGAAAACCACAGCCCAGAGAAAACCACAATTCAAATTGACCCATGTACCCAAATGTTCATTGCAGCACTATTTACAATAGCCAGGGCATGGAAACCACCTACATGTCCAATGACAGATGAATGCATAAAGAAGCAGTTGCACAGATATACAAAGGGGTGTTATTCAGTCATAAAAAGGAATGAAACTGCACCATTTGTAGAGAATTATGTACTTCTATATTAACTTTTGTTCCACATGCAGTTTGTTTATGCCCCATTCCCATGCCTTTTTGATATCACAAATTAATACTTTACTCAACACATTTTTTTTTTTTGCCTCTCTGATGGCATTGTGCTAGATGCTATAACTGAGTAACTATGAATGACACCATTCTTCATTTACTGAATTTAAATCTATTTTGGGAGAAATCTTTCTTAATAAGCAATGCACAGACTGCAGAGAATCTGTCATTAAGGAAAAACAGCAATTTATACATAAAATAATATTTGACTAATTTATATAATCCACATTATCTATTTAAAAAAATGAAACCTTAAAAGCGATTTTTTTCTTTGACTTTAGACTTGTAATGAAATTTTATATTGACTAAAAATAATCCATCGTTAATTGAAGATATTAGAGATCTAAAAGAGGACAAATGAGGACTCGGTCAGGAGGTTAACAATTCAGTTCAGTCACTCAGTCATATACGACCCTTTGTGAGCACACCGACCGCAGCGTCCCAGACTTCCCTGTCCATCACCAACTCCTGGAGCTTGCTCAGACTCTTGTCCGTTGATTCGGTGATGCCATCCAACCATCTCATCCTCTGTTGTCCCCTTCTCCTCCTGCCTTCAACCTTTCACAGCATCAGTGTCTTTTCAGATGAGTCAGCTCTTCGCATCAGGTGGCCAACCTACTGGAGTTTCAGCTTCAGCATCAGTCCTTCCAATGAATATTCAGGACTGATTTCCCTTAGGGTGGACTGGTTGGATCTCCTTGAAGTCCAAGGGACTTTCAAGAGTCTTCTCCAACACCACAGCTCAAAAACATCAATTCTTAATTGCCCAGCTTTCTTTCATGGTCCAACTCGCACATGCCTCCTGGGAAAACGATAGCTTTGACCAGACAGACCTTTCTTGGCAAAGTAATGCCTCTGCTTTGAATACAATGTTGAGGTTTGTCATAGCTTTTTTTTTTTTTTTTCCCAAGGAGCAAATGTCTTATAATATCATGGCCACAGTCACCATTTTGCAGTGATGTTTTGAAGCCCAAGAAAATAAAGTCTGTCACTGTTTACATTGTTTCCCCCATCTATTTCCCATGAAGTGATGAGACCAGACGCCATGATCTTCATTTTCTGAATGTTGAGTTTTAAGCCAACTTTTTTACTCTCTTCTTTCACTTTCATCAAGAGGCTCTTTGGATTCTCTTCTCTTTCTGCCATAAGGATGGTGTTATCTGCATGTGAGGTTATTGATATTCCTCCCAGCAATCTTGATTTCAGCTTGTGCTTCGTCCAGCCAGGCATTTTGCATAATATACTCGGCATAGAAGCTAAATAAGCAGGGTGACAGTACACAGCCATGACGTACTCCTTTCCCAATTTTGAACCAATCTGCTGTTCCATGTCTGGTGCTAACTGTTGCTCCTTGACTTGCATACAGGTTTTTCAGGAAGCAGGTAAGGTGCTCTGATAAATCTTATTTCCACAGCAAAGATTGTGAGTCTAAGGACATTTGAAAACAGAAACATTTCAAATGTTCTAGGCCTAGAGCCTCTCCTCATCCAGACACACTAAATTAAGGCATCCAGAAAGCAATGCTAAGCCTGCTCGCATTATGTGTGGTGCACACACAGATATTTTCCTTAATAAGAGAGTCCTGATCCCTTCCTTACCATCTCTCCATCCTGAGACTCTTTTAAAAACTGTTTTAAGTTTTTGGCTTCCTGACACCCAAGCAGACTCAGAAGCAAGATGTTCATTTGATTATGTAAAAGCTGGCAAAGTAGAAGTCAGGTGTATCCCCTTTAAGTGACTTTTCTCATAAGATTTTCTCCAGGTCTCTCCTCTCTGTGGGAATCAGCTGTATATTGCTAATTAGTTTCTTTATTAGCTTACCTTTTCCTGTTAATTGGCACTGATCACTTTGCTTCTTATCACCACCATTCCAGTATGATGTTATTCATTAGGAATACTAACAAAAAATAATTATTCATGCTTATGTATGCAATTTGCTGATTTGGAAAGCATACAATATTGGCAATTAAGTCTAGGCAATAGTCTTTGGATGAAAGATAATTATGAAGACATTTTGATAAGTAGTGTTTATGGGTGTGGAAAAGCATGCAATTTCAGTCACCTGATTGCCCAGAAAATCTGAGTTGGAGATTGAGACTATAGAGGAGAAAACGTAACTTTTTCTTCTATCCTTCTAAGTTCTCAACTGAGATTCCTATAGCAAAACATAGATTAACAGGAGAAAAACATAAATTTTCTTATATAAATTGTATGTAACATGGAAAACTTTATAAGGAAATAGAGATGCTAAGAAACTGTTAAAAAAAAGTCTTAAAAATGTGTGTTTTTATGTTAGTTTTGCTGATGAGCAGAAAGTTCTGGAACAATGTGATAAGACAAAGTGTATGAGTTAAGGAACTTAGTACCTATTGGTTCAGATAGTTCTCTGTGACCCTTTGCCTTCTGAGATAAGAGTATTCCTTTCCTCTGTGTTTAGGGACGACACTTCTCACATGAGGGTTTTATCACAGAAGGTTAGAAATTCTTTCCTAAGTTTCATGACCTGCTGTAGAGGATGGTGAGAATTTCATTCCTGTACATATTATTTCTCAAATTCTTTCACCTTGAAATAATTCGTATGACAAACATCGCGTTTGAGGTACCAATTCCTAAACCCCATCAGACAGAATCAGGGTTTTGTGGACACCCAAAAGTGGTTTGTGTACTCCTAAGCTCATGGAACCCCACTCCAACAATTAGTTATAAAGGTATAGGCCATGTCAAAGATTTATATACAAAATCAATTGTCCTGATATTGAAAAACTAATGTTATGATTTTTCATTTCACAGCAGATTAAAGAGCAAGTTTTTTTTTTTTTTTTTATACAAGTGCGTTGTCCTTTTGGAAATTCTCCTCTCACTCTGCCAAAAATATAACATATGCCTTTTATAAAACTATTTATTCTAAACATGTATGTTTTCCTGTGTTCACATGCTCATATATTTGAGCATGTGACAAACAAAATTTTATGAACAAGTTGACATAGAAAACATGTAAGAAGCACCTCTGAATCGATCGAGGCAAAGTCTTCTTCATCCCTTAATCATAAGTATGGTGAATACTTAATTTCGATTGAATCCACAATCTATTTTAATTTAATCATTTCATAAATGACAGGAAGGCCCATAAATGACATTTCATAAAGGACTGGAACAGTAAAAATTGCTTAGTATTAAAATACATCGGACATAGACCTGAGGCTAGAACCATGGGTTAGCAGGCTGTCTTTCCTATTTCCATGGCAGACTCCATGGATAACACCTGTGTGTGTGTGTGTGTGTTTGTGTGCTCAGACACACAGTCGTTGTAACTCTTTGGGACCCTCATGGACTGCAGCCCACCAGACTCTTCTGTCCATGTGATTATACCAGCAAGAACACTGAAGTAGTTTCCTCCAGGGGATCTTCCCAACCCAAGGATCATAGCAGAGTCTCCAGGAATTTCTGCATTGGTGGGTGAATTCTTTGCCACTGAGACACCTGTGAAGCACATGGTTAAACCACATTACTACATCTAAAAAATAAGTACAGAAGCCCATTTCACAAGTGAAATTAAGCAAAAAGATTTAAGAACTTTTTTTTTTTTTAATTTGCTATAAAAAGCTTTATTGTTTTCATTTGGTCCAGGATTTTGGAGAAGGCTCTGGTGTGTTAAGAAGCCTCCTAGCGGCTTCAAAGAGGAGCTCTAGGCAGAAGCCCTGACATTCAGGGGGCTCCTCAAGGACCACTGGGCTCCCAAGGCTCCTGGCTGGGCTTGAGGGTGAGCCTTCCAAAGAAATATTCACCCAACCCAGCCTGAAGACCAGCCAGACTGTGGAGGTCGGTCAGCTGGTCACCCATCTTCTTGAGGAGACTTACCTCTTCATCTTGGAAGTGTCTCTCCAGGAGTCACAGAGGTAGGGGACTGCACAGGCAGAACCCAGGCCAAGCAGACCCCAAACGGTGTGGTTCAGGTTCTCCATGGGAAAGGCGAGTCCCATAGCTTCCTGGGTTTTACCCCCAAGCGTCCAATACTTTGGCCACCTCATGGGAAGAGCTGACTCATTGGCAAAGACCCTGATGCTGGGAGGGATTGGGGGCAGGAGGAGAAGGGGACGACAGAGGATGAGATGGTTGGATGGCATCACTGACTCGATGGACGTGAGTTTGAGTGAACTCCGGGAGTCAGTGATGGACAGGGAGGCCTGGTGTGCTGCGATTCACGGGATCGCAAAGAGTCGGACACGACTGATCGACTGAACTGAACTGAACTGATCTTGAGATGGCTTCTGCATTATCCAGTAAGAGAGCGCAGCTGCTGTGCTGGTTTTGCATGTTTAAGAGACACTGCACGCCTTCCTGCTTCTCCTTGGCCAATTCGCAGAGAAAGTGGCCCACACCTGGCAAAGCCACATTGTCACGGTTGAAATAGAAGCCCAGAGATAGGGAGGTGTGAAGTGAAGTGAAGCCTACCAGGCTCCTCTGTCCATGGAATTTTCCAGGCAAGAATACTGGAGTGGATTACCATTTCCTTCTCGTGGGGATCTTCCCAACCTGGGGATCGAACCCTGGTCCCCTGCATTGCGGGCAGACGCTTTACCATCTGAGCTACCAGGGAAACGCTGATGTAGCAGGTGTAGAAGCCCGTATACGCATGTTGACCCCACCACCGATGGCAGCTTCCAGCTCGGTGGAGTAATTCTGATGAATCTGGGAATTCATGGTTAATCGGTTATAAGGTGTTAAGCTCAAACCATGGTGTTGACTAGTCCTGGTGATTACTGGACAGCTGAGTGGCTGATTCTGAAGGCTGCAACTGGACAAGAGGTTGGAGGGTGGTGAGAACTGGGGAAGGGGCATGCTGTGTCTGTTCCCTTCAAGCACTGTTGAAGCAGGGGACATATTCACAGGACCAGCACGTGGATTTTTAGACAGATTTGCAGGATCACCAGGTTATGTAATTACCTCCAGTGCAGTAAGATGAGATTAAAATACGATATTTAATTATGGAAGAGGGGATCTACAAATATTTGGGGAAAAAATTTAATCATGATATTTGAGAGAAAAATCTTTGTTTGTTTTTTTTCCTGGTACCTGATGGGTGAAAGACGCCCACCTTCCAATGCTCTACTTATAGTTAGAAATCAGTCCATTTTTGTGATGCTGTTTATGCCTAATGGGACAGCATGTGAGAGGAAGGGTTGGTCCTATGTCCGGCCAGAAGCATTTGTTTCTCTGGAGTTTGGTGGTCCGAACTGGTAACCTCCAAGGAATGAAATTTCAGTGGGATGCTATTTAAGTTGGCCAAATATTAAATAGCGTTTATATAACATACCAGCAAATTTAAAACATCAGCCTTTATAACTGAAAGTAAAATTTGGTAATTCTCAATGGATTAGAAAATATTAGAGGCTGTATTCCAAAGAAGTTATATAATTATGCTGATCACATTTTGTATTCTTATAATTTTATTGGCTTATAAATTATTCCATGTATTTTGTTCAATAAAATTATTTAATTGGGAAAAGAAATCATAGTTTGGATAAAGATACAATTTAGCTCATTTTATGCATTTTGGCATATTATTTCATTGTGAAATTTATAAATTACAATGAATGAGGTCATATAAGTGGCAGTGGAAAATAAAATGCATCAATATACATACATTTTTAATAGGATTCAGCAGTTTTCAGAACACAAAAGCAGAGGCTTTTTATAAATATTGAAAAATAGCATTCAAGGAACCATGCTTCTAAAATAGTGTTTTGTTACTTTTTTCTCTGATTTCATTATGAAAACTTCTCTTATGTTTAGTTTGTAATTTGCATCCTAAGAATTGGATTCCATTTTTTTTTTTTAGATCTACAAGAACAAAAAACCAAGGCAATGTTTTATTTTAATTTTTTAAAAAATTAGTTAATATATTTTAATTGTAGAATAATTATTTTATAATATTGTGATCGGTTTTGTCATACATTGACATGAATCAGCCACAGATGCACATGTTTCCCCCACCCTGAACCCCCTTTCCAATTCCCTCCCCACCCCATCCTTCTGGGTTGTCCCAGAGCACCAGCTGTGGGTGCCCTGCTTCATGCATTGAACTTGCACTGGTCATCTATTTCCCACACAGTAAGATACATGTTTCAATTCTGCTCTCTCAAATCATCCCACCCTCGCCTTCTCCCAGAGAGTCCAAAAGTCTTTTCTTTACATCTGTCTCTCCTTTGCTGCCTTGCATAAAGGATCATCATCACCGTCTTTCTAAATCCATATACATGCATTAGTATACTGCATTGATGTTTCTCTTTCTAACTTACTTCACTCTGTATAATAAGCTATAGCTTCATCTACCTCCTTAGAACTGACTCAAACATGGTCCTTTTTATAGTTGAGTAATAGTCCATTGTGTATATGTACCACAACTTCCTTATCCATTCATCTGCCAATGGACATCTGAGTTGCTTCTACGTCCTAACTATTTTAAACAGTGCCACTATGAACACTGGGGTACACGTGTCTCTTTTAATTCTGGTTTCCCTGGTGTGTGTGCCCAACCACGGGATTGCTGGGTCATAAGGCAGTTCTTTCAGGATTTGAAATAGCTCAACTGGAATGCCATCACCTCCACTAGCTTTATTCATAGAGATGCTTTCTACGCATCACATTGACTTCACATTCCAGGATGTCTGGCTCTAGATGAGTGATCACACCATCATGATTATCTGGGTCCTGAAGATCTTTTCTGAACAGTTCTTCTGTGTATTCTTGCCACCTCTTCTTAATATCTTCTGCTTCTGTTAGGTCCATACTATTTCTGTCCTTTATCAAGCGCCCATCTTTGCATGAACTATTCCCTTGGAATCTCTAATTTTCTTGAAGAGATCGCTAGTCTTTCCCATTCTGTTATTTTCCTCTATTTCTTTGCATTGATCGCTGAAGAAGGCTTTCTTATCTCTTCTTGCTATTCTCTGGAACTCTGCATTCAGATGCTTATATCTTTCCTTTTCTCCTCTGATTTTCACTTCTCTTCTTTTCGCAGCTATTTGTAAGGCCTCCCCAGACAGCCATTTTGCTCTTCTGCATTTCTTTTCCATGGGGATGGTCTTGATCCCTGTCTCCTGTACAATGTCACGAACCTCATCCCATAGTTCATCAGGCACTCTATCTATCAGATCTAGGCCCTTAAATCTATTTCTCACTTCCACTGTATAATCATAAGGGATTTGATTTAGGTCATACATGAATGGTCTAGCGGTTTTCCCTACTTTCTTCAATTTAAGTCTGAATTTGGTAATAAGGTGTTCATGATCTGAGCCACAGTCAGCTCCTGGTCTTGTTTTTGTTGACTGTATAGAGCTTCTCCATCTTTGGCTGCAAAGAATATAATCAATCTGATTTCAGTGTTGGCCATCTGGTGATGTCCTTGTGTAGTCTTCTCTTGTGTTGTTGGAAGAGGGTGTTTGCTATGGAAATAGATAGGAAAACAGTGGAAACAGTGTCAGACTTTATTTTGGGGGGCTCCAAAATCACTGCAGATGGTGACTGCAGCCATGAAATTAAAAGACTCTTACTCCTTGGAAGAAAAGTTATGACCAACCTAGATAGCATATTGAAAAGCAGAGACATTTCTTTGCCGACTAAGGTTCGTCCAGTCAAGGATGTGGTTTTTCCTGTGGTCATGTATGGATGTGAGATTTGGACTGGGAAGAAAGCTGAGTGCTGAAGGGTTGATGCTTTTGAACTGTGGTGTTGGAGAAGACTCTTGAGAGTCCCTTGGACTGCAAGGAGATCCAACCAGTCCATTCTGAAGGAGATCAGCCCTAGGATTTCTTTGGAAGGAATGATGCTAAAGCTGAAGCTCCAGTACTTTGGCCACCTCATGCAAAGAGTTGACTCATTGGAAAAGACTCTGATGCTGGGAGGGATTGGGGGCAGGAAGAGAAGGGGACAACAGAGGATGAGATGGCTGGATGGCATCACCGACTCGATGAACGTGAGTCTGAGTGAACTCCGGGAGTTGGTGATGGACAGGGAGGCCTGGCGTGCTTCGATTCACGGGGTCGCAAAGAGCCGGACACGACTGAGCGACTGAACTGAACTGAACTAAAGGAAGTTCTATTTCCAGTTTTTAAGGAATCTCCACACTATTCTCCATAGTGGCTGTAGTAGTTTGCATTCCCACCAACAGTGTAAGAGGGTTCCCTTTTCTCCACACCCTCCCCAGCATTTATTGCTTGTAGATATTTTGACTGTGGCCATTCTGACCAGTGTGAGATCATACCTCATTGTGGCTTTGATTTGAATTTATCTAATAATGAGTGATTTTTGAGCATCTTTTTGTGTCTTTATTGGCTATCTGCATGTGTTCTTTGGATAAATGTCTGTTTAGTTCTTTGGCCCACTTCTTGATTGGGTTGTTTGTTTTCCCAGAAGACAAAAAGAAACAGCAAGGCAGTGTTATTTATTAGGATAAATTGTCATGGATACATGGTATAAATAGGAAGGTAGGTAGGTAGATAGGTAGATGACAGACAGATACAACTTTATACACTCACAGCTGTACACACATACACACGACTTCAATTGCAGACGTAAAATTGTTTGGGGAAAGCGTCGCTTCTGTCCAGTCTTCCATTACCTGTGTGCACCCCAGTCTAGCATTTTTTTCCTCTATCTGTATTAACCTGGTTTCCAAAACATTTTGGCCTGTTCCTCATCATCTTTGCACCTATTCTTTCCTTGTGACTAGACTGGCAGAAAGCATGGTGTCTGGAAAAATAATTTCCATGAAATCTATTTATTTTCTGAATACAATCTTTCCTACTGGCCAAAATAGTAACTTATATCTTCTCAAATTGCCTCACATATAATGTCACCTCTCTCTTTCTTCCATTTAATAAATAGAATAGAATAGTAGTTGCCGATAGCTGGAGGGAGGGAGAAAATGGGGAGTTGCTGGGTATAACATTTTAGTTATGCAAAATGAACGAGATCTAGAAATCTATACGACATAGGATGCATAGTTAACAATGTTCTATTGTGTGTGTAATATTTGGGGAAAGGGTAGATTTCATGTTTTATGTGCTCCCAACACAAAACCAATAACATAATGGCAAATGAATAACATCACAACAAATCAGTAACACAACAACAAAAGCTCAAAATGAACAAAGAAACACTTGGCTTTTGGAGTTGATAGGTACAGCTATTACTGTGATTGTGGCAATGGTTTCATAGGTATGCATGTGTCCAAACTCATCAAATTTCATATATTAAATACGTGGAATTTTTTAATATCAAGTTTACATCAATTAAGTTTTTAAATAATTAAATATTGAATGCCAATAAATCCTTTGATGCTTGAGAACCAAATGAATCACTCCTGAATAATTAACGCTAGTCTTGAAGTTATGGTCTACATATATATATTAATATAGTCCCTGATTGTCCCAGGGAAGATTTTGACCATTCTATTTTTAAGAACCATTTGGAAGGTTTCAATATGTATTATTCTATTTGTATACTAGGCAAATGTATATTGTTATGCTCTGTACAGATGTAAGTGAAATATCATCTCCAGCATCATGTTGCATTTTTTTTCATTTTGTTTTTCTTTTTAAGATTCATCCTTGTTATAGAAACATTTAATGCATTGTTCTTAGCTTCTGTCTGATATTGCTTTACACCATGAATAATATTCCAGTGAACTTCTTCGAGTCCCCTGTGGATATATATGAGGATTCAGTTTACAAGTCAATTTGAGGCATTGTAAATACTTTCCCCATTTCATTATTTAATGACTTTGTTGTATAATGGAATACATATATTGGTTTTGTCTAATAGGCTATTCCTAAATTTTTGTCTTATATTTTTGTAATTTTGAACTTTTGCCTAAGTTTTTGTTTTTTACCCAGTCCTGAGTCACAATTTTTTTGTCAATAACTTATTTTACTTATGTTATGATTTTACTTTTCATAATTGCATCTTCATTCTTGTCTGCTCTTCATTTGCTAGTAGACAAGGATCAAGTTTTATTTTTCTTGATTTGTTTGTTTGGTTTTCTTCTCCATGTTATTTGTCATATTCTCAATGGTCTCCATAGCAATATTTTCTTTACCTGATTATCCATGGAACAACTTTTGCCATCTAAGTTCTCATGTCTATATAAAAGTCTAGCTCTGAGATATCTATATATTCCATTTTCTTGACTAATGATTTCCAAAAGACATGATGGTTTTGTGTTTATTATTGGTATAATTTTAAAAATGTCAGTATTTGCTAGGGCAAGTCTCATTCATGTCTTTTTAGTTAAATGTATTCAACTGCTTGTGGATTTTTATTACTCATTTTACAGTTCAGTGTAATTTACTTGTATTTTAAAAATATTCAAATGCTATTTTCATTTTATTATATATATATTCATTATGGGAGAATTAGCGACTGTGGTAGTTAAGCTGTCCTATACATGAGCAAGCGTGGTCTCTCCATTTAATCATTTAACACTCTTTATTTGGGATTTAGATTTTTCCTTTATAGAGATGGGAGTGTGTGAATGCATGCTAAGCCGCTTCAGTCCTGTCTGACTCTTTGCCACCCTATGGACTGTAGCCCGCCAGGCTCCTCTGTCCCAAGGATTCTCCAGGCATGAATAATGAAATGGGTTGTCATTTCCTTCTCCAGCAAATCTTCAGGACCCAGGGATTGAACCTGTGTCTCTTTTGTCTTCTGCATTGTAGGTGGATTCTTTACCCACTGAGCCACCTGGGAAGCCCAGAGAGATGGGGGTACACTTGGATAATTATTTACTCTCGTTGGTTTGTAGACAATGTAAATGCCAACTTGTTTCTATAGTTTTTCATTGGTGTTTGATGATTAAAAATAAAAGTGTTGACTTTCTAAAGGCTAATTGTTTCTTTGACAAAATAGCTGAATTATATCTAAGTTCCAACAGTTGTGCTGTTAATTATATTCATTCTTCAAAATAGATGATCATAGACTATTTACAAATAATGGCATATTTTCTGTATCCATGCAGCAGTATCTACTAGCAGTAATTCTTTTCTTTTTCAATAGCAGTGTCCAGAGCCTCTAGTGCTGCGTTAAATAGAAGCACTGGACTAACCTTTTTCCTGATAATAAAGTTATCCCCTGAAAGATTTCCTTATGAAGTAAAATATTTTATGTTAGCTTTGTTTTATAATGAATGTAAATCGAAAACAGCCCTTTCTTCTCCTAGTGTAGTTAAATCTTCTCATAATCAGTCTTGTTAGAAATGTAAGTTTGTAAATTTAACAACAAGTTCAATTTGATTAAACTTCTTCATTGCTTTTGATATATATTTTATTAAAATTTTCATTTTTTGGTTTTTTTTTTTCTTCTGTGAGAATTTGCCTCCAAGGAAAAATGCTTGGCTTATGTTTAATCTTTTCAATTTTTTAACTTAATTTATTTTTTATTGAAGGATAATAGCTTCACAGAATTTTGCTGTTTTCTGTCAAACTTCAACATGAATCAACCGAAGATATACATATATCCCCTCCTTCTGAAACTCCCTCCCATCCTTCTACGTTGATGCAGAGCCCCTGCTTGAGTTTCCTGAAATATACAGCTGTCTATTTTAAGTATGGTAATGTAAGTTTTCATGTTACTCTTTCCATACATCTCACCCTCTCCTCCCCTCTTCCCATGTCCGTAAGTCTATTCTCTCTGTCTGTTTCTCCACTGTTGCCCTGCAAATAGATTCCTCAGTACTGTTTTTCTAGATTCTGTATATATTTGTTAGAATACAGTGTTTATCTTTCTCTTTATGACTCACTTCATTCTGTATAATAGGTTCTAGGTTCATCCACCCTATTAGACTGACTTAAATGTGTTCCTTGTTATGACTAACTGATACTCCATTCTCCATATATACCACAACCTTTAATCCTGTATCCTGTGTATGCAACACCTTGGATTTATTAATGCTGTTTTTCAGATCTTCAATATTTCTACTTGTGTGACTGCTTGAATAATCAGTTAAATCTGATGACTTACTCTTCCCTCTATACTATATTTTTAAAAAACATATTATTAACTAAACAACTGTATGATGGACATGTCTTCTTGTTCTATTGTTTCTTTTACTCTTATTATGCATTATAGTTCTGTTTTCCATGTGATATATTTTGCTTTAAAATTTAGTCTGATAGATTTCAAGAATGTTATTCTCCTGTTGTTTTCATTCATGCTTGCATAGTATGGCTACATGCAACATTTTGTCCTAACATTTTTGATTGCTGAGCATTTTTCTCTTATTTATTATAAGATCTCTGAAAACCTATTTGTGGTATTTAATTTAATGGTACACTGAGAGAGTGATACATTGGAAATAAACTAAGTATCCATTAGGACGATAACTATACCATTTTATACAAAGCAGCACTATAAAACAACTAGATGAAATAATAGACAAGAGCTGTAAGAATAATTTAAGTTAAAATGTTACACAGCAACATGTATAAGGTAAAATGTTTTTATGTGAATTTCTAAAATTTCTTTGTAATTTACCAAATACAGTGAACATGTAAGATTTCCATTGTTTGAAGTCCAAAAATACTTAAATTTTATATATAAGCAATTGTTTCTTAAAATTATGATAAAAATTTGCATGACTTTAAATCTACATGGTGGTTATGTTTTTCTTATATACATATATATTGTATCCATGTATTTTCAAAAGTTTTCAAAACATAAGAAAATCCACAACTTAAGTGATAAAAGCACAGCATATATTCAGTGCAATAGGAAATCCTATATTAGGATACAAAATAATTTAAATAAGTGATTGAAATATAGGATTTATATTGGTAATAGTAAATCCCAATGTGTATTTATTTAAAGTTTAGATAAAACCTATTATGTAATAACTTTATTCAGACTGTTCTAGCCTCAGGGGTTTCTGAACATATAATAGAAGTTCCTTGATTCTAAACATTTTTATTAATTTGTTTAGTTCTTGCTAACAAGCTTTAAATGCCAGGAGAGATAATTTAAATCAATTTAAATTTTTATCAGAAATAATATACAAGCATAAAAACATTTTCTTGTATTTGAAATAAAATGTAACATTCTCAGGGAGCTATTTGTTTGTCTCATTACTATTAAACACCCCTAAAATATAGATAGATAGATAGATAGATAGATAGATAGATAGATAGATATAGATACAGAGACAATAGCGACTTTTCTCTCACACATGATTAAGGCAAAACTCTATGGTTAAAAATGCACTTCTTCCTGAAGTAAAAACCCCATCCAGGCTGGAAATTTGAATTAATCATCCACTGAAGACTAAGTGCTTCAGTGAACTAGTTTTATGCAGGAATATTTATCATTGGTTCAACAATGAAATTTAACAAAAAAGAAAGAAAGATTACTGGACATATTTCAACAGTGCAATTTTTTCAATTACTTTTTAAAATAAAAATCCAGTTTTGATTTCATATTATCTGGTAATATCAATTGGAAACTGAAAAGAAAATTTGGTGCAACTGATATTAAGTCTTCAATGAAGATTTCACATTAACCATTGTGTTTGCTAGCATGGAAGCTCAACTTCACCTTGACATGAGTGGTTTTGGTAGAGAGACAGGTTTGATGTGGAAAGAATCAAATGGAAAGAAAGAGAAAATAATGACTACATATAACTCTTACAGTAACTTTTCCTCTAAAGAAGAAAAGGGAAATGGATAAACACTAGAAGTTACTTGGAGACAATGGACATTGTTTTTTGTTTGCTTGTTTTTGCTTTCTTTTGTATAAGGTATTTTAGGCCAGAGAGAATGATCTTTAAGCAAGAATAATATGTAAGGTACATTGAGAAAGGAGATCTTCGAATAGCCAGTTTCTAGAGCTGACAAGAAAGAATAGAATACCAATCTCAAATACAAAATAGTTTTAATAGAAATAATAATAGTTTGTTTATTGGAATGAAAGGAAAATCCAGCTGTGCTAAGACAGATGATTATATGCTTGTATGTTTAGTGGTGGTAGTATGACATTTCTTTCTACTGCTTCTACTTTGTCAATAATGAAATAAATTGTTGACAGTTTGAAATGATGATGTGAAAGAAAATATAATTTTCTCAGTGATGTGGTGAACCACTTAATCAGAAAATTTTAGTAATATTGCTTGGTACTATTGAAGGCACACAAGATTTGTAGCTATAATTTTAAAATGAAGTTCATAGACTGTTTTTGAAATAGTTTCAGTTACTTGGGTGCACACACAAAACAGACAGAGACTTGGTTTAATCAGAGTCAGTGTGTGGGCTGGAAAATATGATAAAAGGATAATAAAATTGTGGGTATGCAAAGAATGTTTAAAGGACTGGAGCACAGAATACGAACTAGTCATTCATGCTATAAAATGCTCTGTTTTTCAAGATTTCGCTTGTGTTCCTGTAAATTTGAAGTGTCAAATTTACTACAAGATCCAAGTTTAAGAGTGCACTCTGTCAGATCAGGAACTACAGAATAGGAAGAAGAGTCAGAACAAAAGAAGGATCCTTGACTGCAAGCAATATGTCTCAATAGTCGTAAACAACTAAAGCAGGAGTTTTGAAAATGAATAAAGTTGGGGAAAAAAAAAAGTCTTGGTAAGAGCATTAAAAGAAAGAGCACAGAATAACAAAAATGTGCATGATGATTTTACAGTTCTGAGAATACCATGTTGGATTTTCTGCCCATGCCTTTGGTGGAATGCATTTTTCACATGATGCCTACTTAGGCTGATCAAAATATTAAACATAATGAAGCTGAAATGATCAGTCTTGAGGAAGATGGTCAATCAATGATCTCCCACCATTCCCTTTGTTGACTTATGTATTCTGTTTGCACAGATTATCATTTAGTGGTAACTGTACTCCTTAGCTTAGGCAGTGAGAGTATATAAAAATCAAAGGGAAATTGTCTTAGTTTGGGTCACTATAGCAGAATGCCACAGGTTAGGTGACTGAGGCAACAAACATTTATTTCTCTCAATGCTGGAGTCTGGAAGGTCTAAGGGGAAGACTCCAGCAGATTGAATATGCAGTGAGAGCTCTCCCCCTAGCTTGCAAGTTGGCTGCTTTGCTGCTGTGTTCTCACCTGCAGGAGAGACATGCTTTCCCTTTTCCTATAAGTGCGCTAATTCCATTCAAGGAGGCACAGCCCCATGACCCAGTTACCTCTCAGAAGCCTCACTTCTCAATGTCATCAACCTTGGTCATCACAGCTTCAACATACGAATTTGGGGGACACAAGCATTTCATATATTGCCAATATTTTAACAGAATCATATATCTGGGGAACAAAGAAGATATTGCAAAGTCTCTTCCTTTACTTTTTTCCTCTAAATTTGATTTAAGAAAAAAAAAAAAACTTACTAGAGTGTGAAAATTGAAGTGAAAGTGTTAGTCATTTAGCCATGTCCAACTATTTACAACCCCATAGACTGTAGCCCGCCAGGCTCCTCTGTCCATGGGATTCTCCAGGCAAGAATACTGGAGTGGGTAGTCATTCCCTTCTCCAGGGCATCTTCCCAACCTAGGGATCAAACACGGGTCTCACACACATTCTTTAACATTTGAACACTGATATAAAATATTTTAGTTTCTCAGGGTCTATTACTAGTCCTAGAAATACTATGTGACATTTTGTTAAGAATTATCATTGTTTTGGTCACAAAAATGTTTTCTTTAAAAGAAGTTAATCAGCAAATTCAAACTTGAAAACAATGCTTCCTCTTCTGGCTGAAGTTTTCTATGCCTAGATGTGTCCGAAAGGTCTCAGAAATTACTTGGAAAGATGGTGGTGATATCTAATAAGTAAAGGATTTTTTTTCCTAAAATCCTATCACAAATATCCAAACAAATAGCAGTTATTGTGAAAATGTTTGGATAAATTTATTGCATCATTAGTGGTATTTCTCAGTAATGACACAGAAAGGGGGAAAAAAAAATCCCCAAACACATAACTAGTCAGAAATAGATATGTACACAGTGAATCTGGTCCTCACAGCAATTCAGCAGAAAAATGTTCTTCAGGAGAGTTCTGTCAGCATTAAATTAATTTGACTTTAAGAGTCTGTCTTTCTTTACCACTGATTTGAGTTGAATAAATCCATCTGTCCCAGCCAATATTGATAGAAAGATATGTTGTGTCAGAAAAATGAGTGTGTATATATATATATTTGACTATGTGTCTGTATTTGGTTGGATCATATAGAATCACCATTTTTATAGGCAAAAATAGTCTAGTATAACTAATTTTATATAGTTCATACTTTAAAATATATGCATTTACTTGAATATATGTAAAATATATTTCGTTATAATTGTGTCAGGATAATCAATATATTGAATATATACAAAATATGACATTTGACAGCTATATATCATTTGATAATTTAACTTTCTTAACCTTTGCAAATGTCTTAATTCGTTTACCCAGTTAGCATGACAGCACTGTGACAGCTTACTTGAAAGGGAAAAGGAAAATCAATAATCAAACTATTTGATTAACCGGAATAAGAAATATGGTATTTTTGAAAATAGAAAAATATGAAGTTTGTAAAATTTCAGAGTATTTTAAACAGGAGAACTATCTCCCTTCAAAGCATTTTTTATGCAATGAAAACTAAATTGTGCCAATTTTTGTACAACTACATTGTCATGAAGTGTTTATCCCAGAGAAAAATTCCTGGCAGTTAGAGCTCTGTGCCCTCACTGCTGAGAGCCAGATTCAGCTCCTGGTTGCGGGACTAAGATACCTTAAGCCACATGGTTAGATTCAGCCAAAAAAGGAAAAAAAAACAAAAACAAAAAAAGACGTATTGATCATATAGAGAGAAGAAGGGCACCAAGGCCAGTTTTAAGGGATATGTAAGTAGTTGACTTTGTCATTTTCTTCCTGTCTCTTTTCACACAGTATTGCTTCCTGATCATAGGCACAAAGTAACTGGCACAAAAGGACACTGTCTGTAGCAAACTTAAATCTCTGCTGGCTTTGCTGTGTTCCATCCATATGCTGTCTAACCCAGAGTAGCCTACAATCAAATAAATGTTCATCGCAGCACTGTTTATAATAGCCAGGACATGGAAACAACCTAGATGTCCATCAGCAGATGAATGGATAAGAAAGCTGTGGTACATATACACAATGGAGTATTACTCAGCCGTTAAAAAGAATTCATTTGAATCAGTTCTGATGAGATGGATGAAACTGGAGCCGATTATACAGAGTGAAGTCAGCCAGAAAGAAAAACACCAATACAGTATACTAACACATATATATGGAATTTAGGAAGATGGCAATGACGACCCTGTATGCAAGACAGGGAAAGAGACACAGATGTGTATAACGGACTTTTGGACTCAGAGGGAGAGGGAGAGGGTGGGATGATTTGGGAGAATGACATTCTAACATGTATACTATCATGTGAATTGAATCGCCAGTCTATGTCTGATGCAGGATGCAGCATGCTTGGGGCTGGTGCATGGGGATGACCCAGAAAGATGTTATGGGGAGGGAGGTGGGAAGGGGGTTCATGTTTGGGAATGCATGTAAGAATTAAAGATTTTAAAATTAAAAAAAAAAAAAGAAAAACTGAGCATATTTTAGCTATGTGCAATCAAATTAAAATTACAGTATGTTAATTTGTGTAGTATATAATCAAACCTTTCATTTTTATTGCCTATATAGTAATTAGACACAAAGGTAAGTAATAAGCATATATGTCATATAATGTTACTTTGTTATAACTAGTCTGTGTAGGTTTTTATTTTTTGTTAGCTTTGCGCTATACGCTGGCCCAGTAGTAAATAATCTGCCTGCCAACACAGGAAACACAAGAGCCTTGGGTTTGATCCCAGGGTTGGGAAGATCCCCTAAAGCAGGAAATGCAACCCACTTTAGTATCCTTGCCTGGATAATCCATGGACAGAGAAACCTGGTGGGTCACAAAGAATCAGACACGACTAAATGGCTGAGGAAACACATACATAAAGTCATTAAACAACTTTCTGCAAGCTTCTGTTGTGACCCAGAGCAGTCACAGATATGGGAGAAACAGTTCTAAACAAGGCAGCTTGTCCATATAAATGTCATAATAGCATCCCACTTCTTTAATTTCATTACTATCCTAATCAGTAACACATATAGCATAAATATACTCTTATCTATGAATCTCTATTTCTGAATCAAAAGCCCCAGTATGCGGTTATTATTTCCTTCCACCTCAGATTTTCTGCCCAGCCTTACCTAAGCACACCAATATATAAAACTCTGGGGCAGAGATTACAAACTCATTTATCTCTTTTTTAGGAACACAATCAAAATATTTCTTGATCTCCTTTTTCTGGATAAGTCAGGTTGTGTTACTGAGTTCTTGGTAAGGCAATATGGATAAAAATGACGAATGCTACTCAGAAAAAAAAATGATTTCCAGTTTCAGTTCAGTTCAGTCACTCAGTCATTCGTGTCCGACT
This sequence comes from Ovis aries, assembly GCF_016772045.2. Taxonomy (NCBI): domain Eukaryota; kingdom Metazoa; phylum Chordata; class Mammalia; order Artiodactyla; family Bovidae; genus Ovis; species Ovis aries. Next base: position 96,332,458 of record NC_056060.1, read on the forward strand.
CTTTACGACCCGATGAATCACAGCACACCAGGCCTCCCTGTCCATCACCAACTCCCGGAGTTCAGACTCACGTCCATCGAGTCCGTGATGCCATCCAGCCATCTCATCCACTGTTGTCCCCTTCTCCTCCTGCCCCCAACCCCTCCCAGCATTAGAGTGTTTTCCAATGAGTCAACTCTGCATGAGGTGGCCAAAGTACTGGAGTTTCAGATTCAACATCATTCCTTCCAAAGAAATCCTAGGACTGATCTCCTTCAGAATGGACTGGTTGGATCTCATTGCAGTCCAAGGGACTCTCAAGAGTCTTCTCCAACACCACAGTTCAAAAGCATCAATTCTTCGGCGCTCAGCTTTATTTACAGTCCAACTCTCACATCTATACATGACCACTGGACAAACCACAGCCTTGACTAGACAGACCTTTGTTGGTAAAGTAATGTCTCTGCTTGTGAATATGCTGTCTAGGTTGGTCATAACTTTCCTTCCAAGGAGTAAGCGTCCTTTAATTTCATGGCTGCAATCACCATCTACAGTGATTTTGGAGCCCAAAAAATAAATTCTGGCACTGTTTCCACAATTTCCCCATCTATTTCCCATGAAGTGATGGGACCAGATGCCATGATCTTTGTTTTCTGAATGTTGAGCTTTAAGCCAACTTTTTCACTCTCCTCTTTTACTTTCATCAAGAGGCTTTTTAGTTCCTCTTCACTTTCTGCCATAAGGGTGGTGTCATCTGCATATCTGAGGTTATTGATATTTCTCCTGGCAATCTTGATTCCAGCTTGTGTTTCTTCCAGCCCAGCATTTCTCATGATGTACTCTGTATATAAGTTAAATAAGCAGGGTGACAATATACAGCCTTGATGTACTCCTTTTCCTATTTGGAACCAGTCTGTTGTTCCATGTCCAGTTCTAACTGTTGCTTCTTGACCTGCATATAGGTTTCTCAAGAGGCAGGTCTGGTGGTCTGGTATTCCCATCTCTTTCAGAATTTTCCACAGTTTCTTGTGACCCACACAGTCAAAGACTTTGGCATAGTCAATAAAGCAGAAATAAATGTTTTTCTGGAACTCTCTTGCTTTTTCCAATTTAGAAATAGAAAAAAAAAGAAATCATGAATTAGGAGATGATAGAGGAAAATGATGAAAAATTATGAGCCCCCAAATGTTGTATGAGAGAAAAAAATGAGCGTACTAGAATCCTATACCCTCAACCAACCGTATGGATGGTGAGCATAACATCCCACTCCTGGAGACAGTGTTAAATTCACAATAGAAGGAGCTGTTTAGTTTCTCACTGTGTTAACTCCTCAAGCGCCATAGAGCTGGAGTTTGAAGATGGGACATAAATGATTGTCTTAACATTGTTACTGAACTGCAACCGAGTCTTGCTGCAAAAATGAAAGGGAAAGTTGCTTAGTGGTAGTAACTGATAAAATCAAATCCTCTTTTACGGATTAAAGAAGATGAACTCAGAAATGTGCTGAAGGAGAATTTCATTGATTTCAGGGTTGAAACACACAATGGTGGTATTATTAATATTTAGAGAGGGCAAATATGTGTTGCTGTTGTTCAGTCACTAAGTCATGTCTGAGTTTTGTGACCCCATGAACTGAAGTATGCCAGGCGTCCATGTCCTTCACTGTCTCCCAGAGTTTGCTCAAACTCATGTCCATTGATTCAGTGATGCCATTCAACTATCTAATTCTCGGTCGCTCCCTTTTCCTTCTGCCTCAATCTTTCCCAGCATCAGGGTCCTTTCCAATTAGATGGTTCTTCGCAACAGGTGGCCAGAGTATTGGAGCTACAGCTTGAGCATCAGTCCTTCCAATGAATATTCGGGGCTGATTTATTTTAGGGTTGATATATTAATTAATTAATTATAGCTACAGAGAGCATAGCAAAGGTTCATGGTTGTCTTTAGCAGAGGAAGAATCCTGCTTAATGCCAAAAGAAATTATTTATGATTACAGGTACCCCAAATAGTTCTCCATCATCAGAAATACCTAGTGACAGAATGACTAACTCTCAGACAACGCCCCCCCCCACCCCGCAATCATCTCCTGGTCTTGCTGCTGTGCTTCCATTTCGAAGGCTGTGATGACTGTTTGAGTACCCGTATCAGAGCCCTTGTACCTCTTTCTGAAAGATCGTCTGCGCTATGCTCAAACGCCTTACAAGCTGCAGACATCCGATTCAAATGCCATGATCCCCATGTCTCATTTGGAATCTTACTGTATATTATCTTAATATTTCATAGCAATGGCCACATTTTTGTGTGAATATAATGACCTCAAGAAATAAACAATAAAACTAAATATAACTTTTATTTTAGAAACCCTTCTACCTATGCTCACCAAACCATTTGAATAAATCACTTCTGACCTTGGATTTAGTACAGACTGGATGCCTCTGAGTTTAGAATGCCAATTCTAAACTCTCTTCCTTGCTAAAGTAGAAAATGAAAATTTAATCAGGTATCTTTATTGGGTGGTTGAGAGAGATGAGAAAATTTTCAGAGGCATCAGGTGCTTCTAGGAGGCTGGAACACTCAAAATGGTATTTTAGGATCTCACTTCCACCTCTGTCTTAAAGCTTTTCTCCTCCTCCACAGTCATACCATGTTTGATTTTTCCCACTACTCACTTTTGTGTAAACTCTTCTCTGTATATCAAGAATGCCTCCTTAACATTATCTTTTAAATGCCCATCCCAGTATTACACTTAAAAATATAGAAGAATAATCTTTGCTTCCATCAAAAACTATTTTTCCCTCTACTTCCACATATATATGTAATACATATATGAGTATATACAAATAATATATATGTAATGAGTGTATATATAGTACATATAAATGAATATGTATTACATATAGTAATATGTACATATTTCTGTCTCCATCACATATATAGACCTTTTTATATTTTGCATAAAAATATGTATTTTATATTATTCTATATGATATATATCAAAATATATTTCATATATATACACCTTACATACATAACATGTATAAAAATAAGATGTATGCATCATAAATATACACATGTGTATACATCACATACTATATTATATATATCATCACAGTATATTATACATGATAGTATATTTTTTCATATATTGACAATACATAAATTTCAAAGACTTGACATCTTACATTCAAATATTAGCTATATGATGACAAATATATTAATTCAATGCTCCATGTCTCAGTTCCCTTATATGTGAAAGAAGAAATATTATTTATCTCATAAAATTACCAAAAGTATTAAAAGATAGCATACTGGTTACATGCTGAAAAATGTCTCCTTACACATAGTACACTTCAAATAAATTCAGGTTGCCTATTAATATCAAAATCATATCTAGTGTCTAGCTACTGGAGTGCCTGCAAATAATGGTGCTTGAGAATACTTGCTGAAATGAGCTAGACCATATCTTTTACTACTTACAATAATAATGAAAAAAAAAACTATATCTCATATATTATCCCGAGAAATGTCTTGTGAAATAATCTACTTCAGTTCAGTTGATCAGTCATGTCTGACTTTGCGACCCCATGGACTGAAGCATGCAAGGCTTCCCTGTCCATCTCCAACAACCAGAGCTTGCTCAAACTCATGTCATTGACTCAGTGATGCCATCCAACCATCTCATCCTTTGTTGTCCCCTTCTCCTCCTGCCTTCAATCTTTCCCAGCATCAGGGTCTTTTCCAGTGAGTCAGTTCTTCGCATCAGATGGCCAAAGTATTAGAGATTCAGCTTCAACATCAGTCCTTCCAAAGAAAATTCAGGCATGATACTGGATGCTTGGGGCTGGTGCACTGGGACAACCCAGAGGGATGGTACGGGGAGGGAGGAGGGAGAGGGATTCAGGATGGGGAACACGTGTATACCTGTGGCAGATTCTTGTTGATGTATGGCAAAACCGATACAATATTGTAAAGTAATTAACCTCCAATGAAAATAGATAAATTTGTATTAAAAAAAAAAAAAAAGAAAACTGAGGACTGATTTCCTTTAGGATGGACTGGCTGGATCTCTTTGCAGGCCAAGGGACTCACAAGAGTCTTCTCCAACACCACAATTCAAAAGCATCAATTCTTCAGTGCTCAGCTATCTTTATAGTCCAACTCTCACATCCATACGTGACTACTGGAAAAACCATAACCTTCACTGGACTGACTTTTGTACTCAAAGTAATGTCTCTGCTTTTTAATATGCTGTCTAGGTTGATCATAACTTTTCTTCCAAGGAGCAAGTGTCTTTTAATTTTATGGCTGCAATCACATCTGCAGTGATTTTGGAGCCCCCCAAAATAAAATCTCTCACATTACCATTGTTTCCCCATTATGTGCCATGAAGTGATGGAACCGGATGCCAGGATCTTAGTTTTTTGGAGTTTTAAGCCAATTTTTTAAATCTCCTCTTACACTTTCACCAAGAGGCATTTTAGTTCTTTGCTTTCTTTCATAAGGGTAGTGTCATCTGCATATCTGAGATTATTGATATTTCTCCTGACAATCTTGTTTCCAGCTTGTGCTTCATTCAGCCTGGCATTTCTGATGATGTACTCTGCATATAAGTTAAATAAGCAGGGTGACAATATATAGCCTTGGCGTACTCTTTTCCCAATTTGGAACCCATCTGTTCCCTATCCAGTTCTAACTGTTGCTTCTTGACCTGCATACAGAATTATCAGGAGGCAGGCAGGTCAGGTGGTCTGGTATTCCCATCTCTCTAAGAATTTTCCACAGTTTGTTGTGATGCACACAGTCAAAGGCTTTGGCATAATCAATAAAGTAAAAGTAGATGTTTTTCTGGAACTCTTATTTTTCTATGAGCCAACAGATGTTGGCAATTTGATCTCTGGTTCCTCTGCCTTTTCTAAATCCATCTTGAACATCTGGAAGTTTCAGTTAATGTACTGTTGAAGCCTGGCTTCCTTTGCTAGCGTGTGAGATGAGTGCAACTGTGTGGTAGTTTGAAAATTTTTTGGCATTGCCTTTCTTTGTATTAAAATGAAAACTGACCTTTTCCCAGTCCTGCAGCCACTGCTGAGTTTTTTCAAATTTGCTGGCATATCGAGTGCAACACTTTTGCAGCATCAACTTTCAGCATTTAAAATAGCTCAACTGGAATTCCACCACCTCCACTAGTTTTGTCCTAGTGATGCTTCCTCAGGCCCTCTTGACTTCTCATTCCAGGAAGTCCGGCTCTAGGTGAGTGATCACACCATTGTGATCACACTGGGTCATTATGATCTTTTTGTACAGTTCTTCTGTGTATTCTTGCCACCTCTTCTTAATATCTTCTGCTCCTGTAAGGGCTATACAATATTGTCCTTTGTTGTGCCCATGTTTGTATGAAATGTTCCCTTGGTATCTCTAATTTTCTTGAAAAGATCTCTAGTCTTTCCCATTCTATTGTTTTCCGAGGAAGGCTTTATTATCTCTCCTTGCTATTCTTTGAAACTCTGCATTTAGATGCTTATATCTTTCCTTTTCTCCTTTACCTTTAGCTTCTTTTCTTTTCTCAGCTACTTGGAAGCCCTCCTTAGCAACCATTTCACCTTTTTGCATTTCTTTATCTTGGGGATGGTCCTGATCACCACCTCTTGTACAATGTCATGAACCTCCATGCGTAATTCTTCAGGCATTCTGTCTATCAGATCTAATCCCTTGAATCTATTTGTGATTTCCACTGTATAAATGTAAGGGATTTGATTTAGGTCATACCTGAATGGTTAATGGTTTTCCCTACTTTCTTCAATTTAAGTCTGAATTTTGCAGTAAGGAGCTCACGATGTGAGCCGCAGTCAGCTCCCAGTTTTGTTTATCCTGACTGTATAGAGCTTCTCCATCTGTGGCTGCAAAGAATGTAATCAATCTGGTTTCAGTATTAACTATCTGATGATATCCCTGTGTAGCGCTGTCTCTTGTGTTGTTGGAAGAGGGTGTTGCAGGAAGCGTGTATGAAAGTTGCACTTATATCTCAGCCTAGGGGTTCCAGGGGTATTACTGTATTACTTGATAGGATGCCAAATTGGTCAGAAACCCTCAGCTTCCAGGCAATTCTATCTTAGTAGTCATAATCTTTTTATGCTTTCAGCAGAAGCCTCATTCTGAAACCTGTTGTTATTGTTCACTCACTAAGTCAAGTTCGACTCGTTGTAATCCCCTGGACTGCAGCACACCAGGGTTCTCTGTTCTCCACTATCTCCTGGAGTTTTCTGAATGTCATGTCCTTTGAGTCAGTGATGCTGTCTAACCACCTTATCCTCTACTACCCTTTCTCCTATTAGCTTCAGTCTTTCCCAGAATCAAAATCTTTTCTAGTGAGTCAGCTCTTCTCATTAGGTGGCTCAAGTTTGGAGCTTCAGCATCAGTTCTGCCAATGAATAGTCAGAGTTGATTGCCTTTAGGATCGACTGGTTAGATCTCCTTGAAGTCCAAGGGACTTTCAAGAGTCTTCTCCAGCACCACAGTTTGAAAGCAGCATTTTTTTTTTTTTGGCACCCAGCCTTCTTTATGATCCCACTCTAACATTAGTAGATGACTACTGAGGAGCTACATAATGCTGAGTCCCACTATGTCTGCGTGAGATGAATGAAAATAGAAGTCTTTTTTAAAAAGTGATTTTAAGTCTTATAAGTTCTGTACGTAACAAAGCAACTTGCATGTGATAACAATTCCCTACCCCAGTGAGTAAGGAACCATACACAGTCCACTCAATACGTGCTCAAATGAGTTTACCAGTTGTAATTCCTGATTTCTCACCGTATAACTCAAACTGGCATAGAGCATTAGGAGACTCATGCACGAAAAAAAAGCATTGTTGAATTTATTAACACCCCTCCCCAAACCCCCTTATTCATCCTCCTACTGAACTATGAACAAGCGACTTGGGGCTGAAAGACCTTCCGCAGGCCTCCTCTGGTGTTTCTCAGCCTGGCACATATAACAAAGTTTACGGTACACATATGAGCCTGTTTATTGAGTGTTATAGGGAGAACGTTTTCAGTGTAACCTGATAGGGAGACTCATGTGGTAGATATGTTTTACTTGATGTGGTTACCAAGTCGTGCTGTCAAGGAAAAGAATTCTGTAATTTGCTTGTAAAGAATGGAAAGATACATATATCCTTTCATTCATTCTTGGTGAGTTTGTAAATTAGTATCTGAAAACCCACATAACTTGTCAGTGTGTAGGTTAACATAGCTCGGGAACTGGTCCATAATACACACTGGGCTCTTTCAATCATTTAAAACATTGTTTGGCGAATGGTTACATGGACTTGACAAATTGGAATCCATTATTAGTGCTGGTGTTGCTTTTGGCTCTGGTCTCCTTTACAGCCCCCTCCCACCCCAATTTCAAGCTGCATAATAGCAGTCTTGGACATATTAAAAAGGTTGTGTGTGGTGGAAGAAGGGGATGGGGTAAGATAAGCAAATTGTAATGTATTTAAAAAGTTTAAAGTATACTTATGAGCTCTCTTTGAATAGTGTAGAATATGCTGGATCATAACTTTTTTTTAAACTTTCTGGAATTCTTGAAATACAAAATCAGCTTACATATCAAGAGAAGGGAAAGTTGCTGACAGTGAAGTCCTGCCTGCCCCAGGAGATGGGATAGCCACTTATGAGCAAGTCATACTGTGAACTCTAAAATATGGCCAGCTCCCAAGGGCACTCAACCACAGGGACGGGACTTGGTAGTGACAACCTTCCCACCATCAGCTAAGCCAGGTTCTGACATCGGCAAGTCAGTTACAGTCAGCCATGATCAGTGACTTTCTAGAGTACAGAAAGCAGAGTATTTTAACACAGAGGAGACCTTTAAAAAATCGCTGTTGCCAATTTTTTTTTTTTTAATTTAGCAGATGTGGAAAGATTGGCTCAAAGACATTAAGTGACTTGATTAAAGTGAAACAACTAAGCGCAATGCCTGTATGAGTCTTCCATACAATGTTGTTAATTTAAATTTGAAACGAGCTATTCTAAGACTAGATTCAGATCTTCTAAAACAGTATACCAACTTTCTTTTATATAATGGCGTTTCCAAAGACTGGAAGCCAAACTATTTCTGAGAAGTAGCACAGCACAGTTGCCTTATTTTCTTTCCCCAAGGTGCCTTACTTTGGTATTCTACTAAAATTAAACTATGATATACTTAATGTATATTGCAGCACTGCTAATTGTATGTTAGACACAAGAAAGCACAGATATAATTATACCCATGGCATGCTAAAAGTCTTAAGGAAAGAAATAGGTTTTTAAAATTATAACACAGACATTAGAGGGAGTAAATATATAAAACATTCTTGACTTCTTACAAAGATATGAACATACATTGAAAAAAAAATCTGTTGAAAAGAATATGGCCAAGTAGAGATATATCTGGAGGAATTCATGGAGAGAGTAAGTAATCAGACTCTTAGAAAAATATGCCAATAACCTTTTAATGGCTGACAGAAGTGAGGTGAAATATGTGAAAGATTCATTTTAATTAAGCAATTGAGAGTCCAGTGGCAGTTTACCATTGGGACAGAAGGCTAAAGAGAGAGGAGCTTGAAGACTCTGAGTCATCATTCTTCTTTTGTAGTTTAGAGACTTTGGAGAAAGTAGTAAACTTGTATAAAGAGCTTATATGATCTGAATCTTCACTACTATACATAAGTCAAAAGGTAGCTTAATCTATAATATATATAAAAGTTCATACAGCTCAATGACAACAAATGACCCAAATGAAAAATAAGCTGAAGACCATAACAGAAATTTCTCCAGAGAAGATACATAGATGGTCAGTAGGCATATAAAAAAATGCTCAACATCACTAATTATTAGAGACATGCACATCAAAACTGTAATGAAGTACCTCCTCAAAATCATCAAAGTGGCCACCATTAAAAAGTCTACAAATAACAACCTCTGGAGAAGATGTAGAGAAAAGGGAAAAGCAAAACCTCCTACACTGTTGGTAGGAATGTAAGTTGGTGTACAACTATGGAAAACAGTATGGAGATTCCTCAGAAAATTAAAAATAGAATTACTATATGACCCAGCAACCCCATTCTGGACACAACTCCCTCTCCCCCCGAAAAAAATAGTCATTCAAAAAGATACATGCAACCTTATGTTCACAGCATCACTATTTAATTGTCCATCAACAGATGAATTGGTAAAGAAGATATGGTACATATATACAATGGAATCCTACTCAGCCATAAAAATGAATAAAATATTATTTGCAGCAATATAGATGCAATGAGAGATTATCATATATAAGTGAAGTCAAAAGAGACAGACAAATACCATATAATATCACTTATATGTGGAATCTGAAATATGGCACAAATGAACTTAACCACAAGACAGAAATAAACCAATAAACATAGAGAACCATCTTGTGGTCACCAAATGGGAGAGATTAGGGGAGAGAAGGCCTGGGAATTTGGGATTAGCAGATGTCAACTGGAGAAGGCAATGCCATCCCACTCCAGTACTCTTGCCTGGAAAATCCCATGGATGGAGGAGCCTGGTGGGCTGCAGTCCATGGGGTCGTGAAGAGTTGGACATGACTGAGCGACTTCACTTTCACTTTTCACTTTCATGCATTGGCGAAAGAAATGGAAACCCTCTCCAGTGTCCTTGCCTGGGGAATCCCAGGGATGCGGGAGTATGGTGGGCTGCTATCTATGGGGTTGCACAGAGTCAGACATGACTGAAGCGACTTAGCAGATGTCCACTATCATGCATAAGACTGATAACAAATTTCTACTGTACGGCACAAGGAACTGTACTCAATATCCTGACAAATCATAATGGCAAAGAATATTGTTAGATGGACGTTTTCATGTGCATGGCTGAGTCACTTTGCTGTACAGCAGAAATGGGCACATCATGTAAATCAACTGTGAGTCAATAAAAAAGAAAAGATAAAAAGGGAATCAGGAAAACAGTGGTGGCTATGCAGTCCACTTAGCTATGGTTGGGTTAGATAAGGGGTTTCCCTGGTAGCTCATCTGGTAAAGAATCTGTCTGCAGTGCAGGAGACTCTGGTTTGATTCCTGGGTCAGGAAGATCCCCTGGAGAAGGGATAGGCTACCCACTCCAGTATTCTTGGGCTTCCCTGGTGGCTCAGCTGGTAAAGAATCTGTCTGCAATTCAGGAGACCAGGGTTCAATCTCTGGGTTGAAAAGATACCCTAGAGAAGGGAACAGCTACCCACTCCAATATTCTGGCCTGAAGAATTCTATGGGTTTGTAGACCATGGGTCTCAGAGTCAGACCCGACTGAGCAACTTTCACTTTCACAACCATGAAGACAGAAGAAGATACACACTTATGGATTATAAGTGAGAGACTCTGGTGAGGGGTTAGATGTTGTGAGTGTAGTCAATATTTAGCTTTCCAAAGCGGCAGGGAAGAATAATATATAGCAGATTGCAGTGAAGCGGCTGCACTGATGCAGGTGAGGGAACACATTCGGAAGGGCAATGGAAAAAACTGAAATGGCTAGACCATAAGTCTCTTAATCAACACTGGTTTTAAAAAGTTCAGAATGGGGTACTTCTAAGTAAGAAGCTTTGCACACCAGCTACACATCCAAATCAACAGTTTAAATGGTGAAGATGTTGTAAATCCATCACTTAGCGTACAAATGATCTAAATGGAGAAACATTCATTCAAGAAAATCTACTAAATCTTGGTAAAAACAGTAAAATAACCTGATCTCTAATCTGTTGCTCAGCTCAACTTCATATTATTTGGCCCATAACCATGGCATGTACAGCCAAGAAGAGAGGGGGTATAGGTTCTCCCAGATCCAAGTTTGAGATTTCAGTTTCACACCAGAAAGGGAAGATTGTTGTGCCTTCACTGTCTTGCTTTCCTAGCCCCCAGTGATAATTCCCCTTTTTACTCATCCTCCCTCATAAGGTGGAAACTTTATTTTAGGAGTTACAAACCAATAATACTGAGTACCTACTCACCCAAACCCCTAAGGGCAAGGATATCACTCCAGGCAAAGCAGGTTCTGCTTTGGCTCCAGCTCCAAACACTTAACCTAAGGATTTTGACTAGAGTGAAAGGAGGTACTTAGGAATAAAGAGCTTCAGAATTGTGCCTAAGGATTCATTTAGAACAAAAATGGAGAAAGTCAAAACTAAGGGCATTGTTGAAAGTAACAACATCTTTGTATGTTGCTTTCAGTTGCTAAGTCATGTCCAACTCTTTGTGACCCCATGGACCGCAGCATGCTAGGCTTCCCTGTACTTCACCGTCTCCCAGAGTTTGCTCAAACTCATGTCCATTGATTCCGTGATGCCATCCAACCATCTCATCCTCTGCCACCCCCTTCTCCTCCTGCCCTCAATCTTTTCCAACATCAGGGTCTTTTCCAATGAGCAAGCTCTTTGAATTAAGTGGCCAAAGTATTGGAGCTTCAGCATCAGTCCTTCCAATGAATATTCAGCGTTGATTTCCTTTAGGATTGACTGGTTTGATCTCCTTGCTGTCCAAGGGACTCTCAAAAGTATTCTCCACACCGTAAATGATAACTTCTTAATGCCCACAAAATGGTAGAATAGTAGGAAGCTTAATAGAAAACCAAGAAAAGACACAACCAAGAAGAGCACTTCTGTGATCACAAAAAGTTCTGGATCTGGAAGACTGCTTTTGTGATGAGTTGCACTCACTCAAGAGCAATCAGAGCAGGGCTTGGGTCAGATTTTACAGCATTACCCAAGAAAGAACACAGATTAATTAAGAAGAGGACAGAAGCTTCACTGGGAAAAGAGGCTTAAATCAAATACTGGCTGAATGAACTACTATGATTCAAAAGTAACTCCCAGAAAATCAGATTCAAAAGTAAAATTACACACATCCTTGGAGTTCTGGAAGAATGCATGAATGCCCAAGGCTATAGATTCCACAGAGGACACATTCAACCTAAAAGTTCCTAGCTAAATGTGAAACATAAATAAACACATAAACTCATTGAAACTTAAGTACAAGCCATATATACACATATGTGATGCTAATAGGTAAATATCTGACTGACTAAGGGACTTAAGCACAACCTTTGATCCCTAAGTGGACTATGGTGACATAGGAGAAATCCCTAAGCAGCTAAATTAAAAGGTAAAAGCAAGGGGGGAATCTGAGTAGGGGCATTGAAGGCTGCACATTTTGGAGGTGGTGGTGGGATTTCACAGAATCAGTTCAGCCAAGTTCTAAAGAAATAAACAGATGATTAAGCAAACAGCAACAGCAGCCTCTGGTGGGGGTGGAGAAGAAGTTAGCTGTTTCCTAATGTATTACTTAAAATGATAAGTTTTCAACATAACATTTGAGTCACCTAAAGATAAGGAAGTATAACTGATACAACTGGGTAGCAAATGGAGATAAAAATAAAAATCATTTTGAAGTGGATGAGATGATAGACTATGCTAAGTTTTCAAAGCATTTTAATACATATGTTAAAGGAACTAAAGGATACCATGCTTAAAGAATCAACGGAGGGCTAATGATATTGATAAAGCGTCACTCCATCCAGAAGGTATAACATTTTTATAAAAGTATATTCATCTAAAAACAGACCCCAAATATATGAAGCAAACACTGAATTGACAGGAGAAATATATAACTTAATAAGAGTTAGAGACTTCTATAAACTACTTTTAGTAATGGAGGGACAAGATCAAAAGAAGAAGAAAAAAGGAAACCTGATAATGTTGCAAGTCAACTAGAAATAATAGATATTTGTAGACCACCCTACTCAACTGCAGCAGAATACACACACCTTTCAAACACATACAAAATATCCTCTAAGATAGGACATATTTTAGGACATAAAACAAGCTTCAGTAAATTTAAAAACATTTTGATCCTATAAAGTACACTCTCCTGCTACAGTGAAATCAAATTGAGAGTTATACAGAAGAAAGTTTTGGAAATGTAAATTATTTCGAAGTTAAAAAACTCACTCCTAAATGATCGATGGGTGGAAGAGGAACTCACAAAGAAATAAGAAAATAATTTGCTGTGAAATTAAATAAAAATACCATATATCAAGACTTATAGAAAGCAGGGATATCATTCTCAGAGGGAATTTTTTGTCTGCCAAAACCTACATTTAAAAGAAAAAATAATTGTTCGCAAATTAGTAATCTAAACTTCCAACTTAAAAAAAAAAAAACTAGAAAAACAAGATTAAACCAAACTGAAAGAAAGCAGAACTAGAAAATAATAAAGATTAAAGTTGTTGTTGCTGTTATTTAGCCACCAAGTCATGACTGACTCTTTATTCTGCTACTGCTAAGTCGCTTCAGTCATGTCAGACTTTGTGCGACCCCAGAGACGGCAGCCCACCAGACTCCCCCGTCCCTGGGATTCTCCAGGCAAGAACACTGCAGTGGGTTGCCATTTCCTTTTCCAATGCGTGAAAGTGAAAAGTGAAAGTGAAGTCGCTCAGTCCTGTCCGACTTCTAGTGACCCCAAGGACTGCAGCCTAACAGGTGCCTCCATCCATGGGATTTGCCAGGCAAGAGGACTTGAGTGGGTCTTCTATAGCCCAGCAGACTCCCCTGTCCATGTGCTTTCTCAGGCAAGAATGCTAGAGCGGATTGCCATTTTCTTCTCCAGGAGATCTTCCCCACCACGGATTGAGCTTGTGTTTCCCGCATTGGCAGGTGGATTCTTTACTGTTGATCCTCCAAGGAAGCCCAAAGATAAAAGTAGAGATAGGTAAAGTAAGGAATGGACAAAATAAAGAGGAATACGTAGAAAATCAATGACACAGTTGTTGCTTGGAATTTGAGATGGTGTCAAAGTCCTTAACGTGTGCTTTGTAAATTCACAATATATGCAAAGCATCATTATCACGTTAGAAAGGCAGAGAAGAAGTTGGAGTAGCAAAGTATGGGTTTGCTGTGTCCTCTGTTAAGGATACCACCAGGCTGAGACCAAGGTTTCAGCTGGGAATATGATATTGCCCGAAGTTTGGGGCTTTCTTCCAAGATCACTGGGTTTTGGCAGTTTATGTCTTTGTAGCTCTGTGGCTGAGGTTCCTATTTTCTTGTTGGCTCTTGTTTGGGGATACTCTTAGCTCCTAGAATCCCCCTTCAGGGGTTTGCCACATGCCCCCTCAGTCTTGCAATATGGCTCTTTACTTTCTTCCACGCCAGTAAGAGATCAATAGAGACCTCAGCTGATTAGGTCTCTAATCAGGGTAACTTCCGGACACAAATTCAACTGATTGGGCTTTTAATTAATTGCATCAAATTCATTTTGCCATATAACCTAACAGCATATAAGTAAAACCCTCTCATATGAATGTATATGTAATATCTGTTGCCAAGTCCAACTAATAGATACATATCTTCTTCATGAACTCACAAAACAATACATATGAGTGATCAAATAATTGATGGCAACCAAAAAAATCCATACATTCAGTTGAAACATGTATCATATGATATAAGAAACAAACTGCCAGTCTAGGTTCGATGCAGGATACAGGATGCCTGGGGCTGGTGCACTGGGATGACCCAGAGAGATGGTATGGGGAGGGAGTTGGGAGGGGGATTCAGGATTGGGAACATGTGTATACCCATGGCGGATTCATGTTGATGTATGGCAAAACCAATACAGTATTGTAAAGTAAAATAAAATATAATTAAAAAAAAGGAAGAGAAGAACTAAATAGATTCAGATATTATATACAAGCTGAAGACTGAATTAGCTGACATTCTCTTGTTGATCTGTCTTAGACATGTGTAAACAATAATGAAAAAAATTAGTAGTATGCTAAAGACGTAGAGTCATTTCACAAGTATTTTATCATTTCATATTGATTAAAATAATGAATATTTCCAAGCCAATGGGAAGTATTGGGCTGGCCAAAAAGTCTGCTCATTTTCCCATATGACATGGAAGACCTTAAAGAACTTTTTGGCCAACCCAATATTTTTTTAACACCTAGATTATAATTTTTATCTATCTATATGACTTACATTTCTCCATTCTGGGCCTGTAAGTATTGAAAATAAATCATATGCTTGTTTCAAAAGTGTGAAGTAAGTTTTATTTATCCTTTCAAAGAACCAGCTTTTGGCTTTCTCGATTTTTGCTATGGTCTCTTTTGTTTCTTTTGCATTTATTTCTGCCCTAATTTTTAAGATTTCTTTCCTTCTACTAACCCTGGGGTTCTCCATTTCTTCCTTTTCTAGTTGCTTTAGGTGTAGAGTTAGGTTATCTATCTGACTTTTTTCTTGTTTCTTGAGGTATGCCTGTATTGCTATGAACTTTCCCGTTGGCACTGCTTTTACAGTGTCCCACAGGTTTGGGGCTGTTGTGTTTTCATTTTCATTTGTTTCTATGCATATTTTGATTTCTTTTTGATTTCTTCTGTGATTTGTTGGTTATTCAGAAGTGTATTGTTCAGCCTCCATATGTTGGAATTTTTAATAGTTTTTTTTTCCTGTAATTGAAATCTAATCTTACTGCATTATGGTCAAAAAAGAAGCTTGGAATGATTTCAATTTTTTTGGATTTACCAAGCCTAGATTTATGGCCCAGGATGTGATCTATCTTGGAGAAGTTTCCGTGAGCATTTGAGAAAAAGGTGAAATTCATTGTTTTGGGGTGAAATGTCCTATAGATATCAATTAGGTCTAACTGGTCTATTGTATCATTTAAAGTTTGTGTTTCTTTGTTAATTTTCTGTTTAGTTGATCTATCCATAGGTGTGAGTGGGATATTAAAGTCTCCCACTATTATTGTGTTATTGTTAATTTGAACACGTGTACACCCGTGGCGGATTCATGTTGATGTATGGCAAAACCAATACAGGATTGTAAAGTAAAATAAATAAATAAACAAAAGTGTGAAGTACCCTTTCAACTTTAGAATCCATTACATTAGTACTGTACAGAGTAATCTAGAAGGAAAATGGAAATGAGAAAATGAACAAAAGTAAAGAAATCTATGGATAGGAAAGAAGATAAAATAAGGAGAAAAGGACAAAATCCAGCTCCTAACTATATAGAACTAGGTTCAAGTCTCAAGTCCAAAAGCACTTCAGAATTCTTAGCTCTCAGACATGTATCTGTATTGTGGTCTTCTCTGAAAAAGAAGCCCTGAATTCTTTCACATTTATTTTAAATTGCCTCATTTATAGAAATGATTCACGTTTGTTTTCCTAAGTTTTCTTATTTGCTACTACTGACAAAAGATTCTAGCCAAGATATTTGAGTCACTTAAAGCTAATTTTTTTCATGCCTATTTATCTTCCACATTCAGAATCCTTCTCTTGTCCCTTCAGGCCCCTGTATCCCACTACATCTGTCTCCCATCTTTGTAGACATCACCAAACAACTCAGATTTTCTTCCAGGTCTTGGCTTTTCTCAATCCGAATGTGCCTCTCCTGTGGAGTTGCAGCTTAAAGCATTTTGTTGTATTTCATGCCGCCCTTTGCACGACTGGTAGATCCGGGATCAATTTAGTGCAAGTTGCTCTGGTCTGCACATCCCTGTTGATGTAGCTTTAGCCAGGCTCTCTCTCCATAGAATTTTCGAGGCAAGAATTCTGGAGTGAGTTGCCATTTCCTTCTAGAGAGATGCTTGCACCCCAGAGTTTGAACATACGTCTCCTGCATCTTCTGCTTTGGTTGGCAGATTCTTTACCACTGTGCCATCTAGGAAGCCCATGTTATGGTCAATAACAATAGATCAATATAAGAAGTATTTATATCTATATATCTAAATAGATATTTGCATGAAGGTATACATTTATATATGTCTTCAGTTAATATTAGCAAATTGAATCCAGCAATGTACAAAGAATTACTATATTGCAAATAAGTGAAATTTATCAAATATTGCAAAAAAATGAAAGTGTTAGCTACTCAGTTGTGTCCAACTCTTTGTGACCCCGTGGACTGTAGCCCACCAGGTTCCTCTGTCCATGGAATTCTCTAGGCAAGATTCTAGAGTAGGTTGCCATTTTCTTCGCCAGAGTATCTTCCTGACCCTGGGATTGAATCCAGGTCTCCTGCATTGCAGGCAGACTCTTTACTGACTGAGTCACCAGGGGATTCCTCGAGTAATGAAAGGTTGATTTAATACACAAAAATCAGTTAATGTAATACACATTATAAATGAAATAAAAGTCAAAAAACATGTGAGTATCTCCAGAACCAAACAAAAAGTATTTGACAAAATTCTACACTCATTAATTAAAACAACAAAGACAACTCTCAACAAGCTGGGAATAAATGAAAAATTCTTCCACCTGATAAAGGACATTTAATACACCCTTAATGGTGAACATGAATGTTTCCCTCTTAAGGTCAGAAAGAAGGCCAGGAAGTCCACTCTCATCAATGTTATTCAATATTGTACTAAGAATTCTAGACAATGCAATCAGGAAAACCAAAGAAGTAAAGTTATACAAACTGGAAAGATAGAAGTAAAATTGCTTTTATTCACAGATGATACAAGCGTGTGAGGCGAAAATTCTAGGATTCACACACACACAAAAAATTAACAAAATAAAATTTTAAAAGTAATAAACAGGTCACAAAGGTTGCAAGATGAAAAATCAGTGTATAACATATTGATGGCAGGATGAAAAAAATCTAATAAAAAACAAGGTGGCCAAAAATGGAGACAGGGAAAGACTAAAGTCGAAGAAGGAGAAAAAAAAATAGCAGCAGTGTTTCGGAAACGTGGTGCTCTGCTCTCAAAATATGACCAGCTAAACACGCTAGGTGGGAGGAAAGTTTTGTGACTTTTTTGCAGAGAAGTCTTGGAAAGAGACTTGGAAAAAAAAAAATATATATATATATATTTAATGAGAAGAACTAAACAGACATGTTTACACCTCATTTTAAATTAATATCAACATGAAAATAGGACAGGCTCTAGTGGTAATACAATTGAATTTCAAGGTAAATAAAATAGTGTCTTTTAAAATACCCAAACAATGACATGTTAGACTGGGGTGGCTCTAATGCCTTTGATGGTTACATAAGCAAAGCAAATTCCTGTAAATCCCTCAAGATTAAGAAGAAAACTAATCATAGCCAAGTAGACTTTCCTAAATTATGCAATCACTTAGGCTATAGACAGTCAAATAGTTTCCTGACTTCGTTTCCTTGTCTTCTTTATAAAAACCAAGTTCCTTTTGGTGGAGCACTCCTAACCAACTCTGGTTTGACACTGCTAATGTGAATCCATGATTTACATTTAGCTCAAATGAACTCTTCAAAAATTAAATTAATCCTTTAAGATCTGTTTGTGAGCACTTACATGTTTTAACTATGTTAAAAAAAAGGAAAACTTTTTATTTCTCTGGCAAATTTCCCAATCCAGGGTATAATTCTCTGCTATTTCCCTTGGGTCTAGTAACGAGCCTCGCTCATTTCATAATCAGCAATCCTAGGGAATTAGGGCAAAAGGAAAAATAAAAGGGAGCAGCAGTAGATTTAATATTTTTAGCTTGTAACATTTCATGAAATAAAAAGGAAAACACCTTACCTGTTGTCTCCTCCACTCAACTATTCTATAAATGCAGCGCTACTTCACGACTGATGTCAGATGTGTGGAGTTTTCACACAATAAGCAATTCTGCGACCCCGGCTGGGGGGTCCTACAAATGTAACACCATCTGCCTGGAGGAAACAATGGATTAAGGCTCAGTCCCAAAGGCACCTCCTCCGTCCACTTCAGATGCCAACAGTGGGTCCAGATTATCCCCTGTGCCTCCGACTAACTTCCTATAAACCAGAGTTCCTACGTGCCCCTGCTGTGTTCAACTAATTTGCTTGAGGGGCTAACAGAATTCAGGAAAACAGTTTGCTCACTAAAATACTGGTTTCCTACAAATGATATTAAAGGATAAAAACCAACTTCCAAAGAGAAACAGACGGTAAGGTCCAGAAGGAACTGGTGCTTGTGTTATTAGATTGAACTGGCCTTTTTAACACCCGAGAATGACCCAGCAAGCAAAGCAATCTTCTTGAGAAAGAATCAAAAGGAGAAGAATAATTGAACAGAGAGGGCTTTAAAAGTCAACTTCAACCTAATTAAATAGTTTTTTTTTCTTACATATTCAATAACAAACAGAACAGGTATATGTATGATGAATGCCTTAAAAGCAGGCATATGAACAAGTCAAATGAGCCATATTCAAACCAGTAAAATAAAATCAGAATTCAGCCACATTTTTGTTAACTTCTCCTTCCTTCATCTTCCTGTGAACTTGCAATTATATTGGAAATCTAGTTTTATATCCTACTCTTTTACTTAACATTAACATAAGATATTTCTATGTATGATTAAATCTTATTTATATTATTTCTAATAGTGGATCACTCCAGAATATTGAATAACTGTACTATACATTAGCAAATCACACTTACATTTTGAAATATTTAAATTTTTTCCTATATTTTCAAAATAGATGATACTGCATTAAACATATTTATAGATAGGAGCTGTTTAAAATTTATTTTCAATTATTTATTTGGATAGATTCCCAGAATATGTTTCAAATTTTAATACAAATATGCAAATTATTTGATTATTTTCCATAAGGATTATATTAATTTACACTGTCATAATCAGTGTGTGCAAGTACATATTTCTGTATTGCTGATAACATATTTTTTGAAAAATTCTGAAGATCTAGTTAGATTTCATTCCAAGAAGAATTTAAAGGGATATCTGTTAATTAGTAATCATATATCAGATAGCATTATGATATGGAATAAATATTTAGATCTCCCTTGTATGTAAAGATATATAAATGTCTATACAAAGGGAGAAATTCTAATCTCCACTTTTCAAAGAATATATTTTCTGATACTGGCCTCAATAGTATCTATATTCCGATTCACAACCTGATATTTACTACTGGGTCCTAATATCTCAGGATTACTGGTTATCTTTCGGAAAACAAAGTTATCATTCAAACAGTAGAAAGAAAATAAAATAATAGGGTTCTCATTTAACTTTACAGTTTTAAAAATTTGGGCTACAGTAAAGCCCTAAACTGAGTTTCCCAGGTGGCACAATGATAAGGAATCCTCCTACCAATGCAGGAGACACAAGAAATGTGTTTCCAATCCTTGGGTGCGGAAGATTACCTGGAGAAAGAAATGGCAACCCTCTCAAGTATTCTTGTGTACAAAACTCCATGGACAGAGGAGCCTGGTGGGCTGCAGTCCAGGGGGTTTCGAAGAATCAGACACAACTGAGCACACACGCACACATGCACACACGCACATGCACACACGCGCACACGTGCACACACGCACACACATGCACGCACTCACACACGCACACGCACACAAGCCCTAAGTTACGCATCAACCGCTTGTAAATATCAGTATAACTAGAACCAGCAGTTTTTCCCCTCTCTCTCTAATGAGTAGCTGTTCTGCAAATATTACTCATAAAAATACTTTATAGGATGGAGTAAAATCAGTTCCAGTTTTAGTCTATCTAATTTCATGGTTAAAAAAATTAGAGTATGCATTGCAGTTTCTCTTTAATCTGATACATGATGCCTGCAAATCAAAATGGATTCTTTCTAATTTCAACTTAAATTGGTGAAAATATAAAATAAAGGACTGAGAAAGAAAAGATGGAAAATAGGCAGGAAACAAAATTGCAGGAATCGTATAGGTTCTTTTCTTAAAATTGTGTACCTTGTAATTGTATTCCCGAGCATCAGTGTTAAACTTTGGGTTCCTTGCTATTAAATTAGCTCTCCCTTTCACCCTCAAGTCTAAAGAAAAGAAAATGAAGCGCATCATGTGGGCTTCAAGCTGTAATTTCCTTTAAAGTTGTTAAAGTCATAAACTGTAAGTGGGAACCAAAAGTCAAAATTACAACCTTTCTAATATCCCAACCAGGCATGCTTTACTTTTATATAATGGAGGTTTCCGCCAACTCCACCAACACCAAATTTGCACACAATTGCCGTTAAAAATAACTTTTTTTCCCATTTTGTATAAAAAAAAAGGCAAGAACACCACTGAGTTTAAAACTGTTGTCACTTTTAATAAAGTGTTTCAGGCATTTTCAATAATTAAAACAAAAAATAAATCAATAGCAAAGAAAAGATAACCATTTAAAGAAATAGCTCATTTACCTCACTTGAGATGGTGTAAGTCTAATATGTTTATTAATTATTTTTGCTTCAGTAGAAGCTTTTGTAAATGACAGTAACAGCAGAAATAAGGTGACAACTTTCAAATAATTTCACTACAAAACTGATATGAGTGTTAACTACTTCCTAAAGATGACAATGCTTTTTGCATCATGATTGTACAAAATATTTTTAAAACAATAGCAATATCCTGTCACCCAAAATGCTATGCTTTACTTAATATTGTAATATATATTCCCCCGAACTGGACTACATAGGGTAACGCATGAAAGGGAAATTGGAGACAAGGATATTTTAAGTCACTCAAGTACACATTACAGCTATATTTTGGGAATGGATACAGTGATTCAAGAGCATCTTATATTTTTTAAAAGTGATGAAAAAAGGACATTGGAGAACACCTCTAGTTAAGGGGTTGGCATAAGTGAAAAATGGACACCCCAAATCATATCAAAATAGAATACAATACATGATATAAGAAAGAGTTATGCAAATGTTGGGATTCATAGATATTCACCCAAGAAGAATGAAAATATTAATATATGAAAATTCACAATAGAACTCACTTTAGCAAAAATGTGGAATGTCCATCAATCAGTGAATGGATAAACACAATGATGTGCCTGTACACTTGGATACTTTTCAGTAATAAAAAGAGCAAAGTCCTACTATATGCTCCTACTTGGTAAACCTCCCCGAAAACACATCAGTGAAAAAAGCCAGCTGTAAAACATCACTTACTATATGAAGTGGTCAATTTATAGAAAATGTTCAGAAATGGAAATACATATGGGAAGAAAGTAGGCTGGTGGTTGCCCGGGACCAGGGGCGGGAACAGAGTGTGTGCTAATGATTTCCTTTTGGAATGACAGAAAGGTTCTATAGCTAGACAGTACTGTTGCCTAGCAACACACTGAACTTCTCAAAAATCGTTGAATTGTGCACATAGAATAAGTCAACAATGTGATATGTACGTTATAATCAATAAAGTGGAAATATGTTTGGTTAGGATTCAAAAGATGAAATCGTGGTTATAGGAAGATCTCATAGAAGAGGATATATTTGGAAGTATTTTAAAGCTTAATGTGATTTTATTTTATTTATATGTGTCATACAGGTCTACATAGAAAAAAGAACAAAGGTATCATAAGTAAAAGTAACATTAGAATTTGATTTAAACATTAATACAATATGAAGGCACAGTAAGTAAGCATACAGAGAAGGAAATGGCAACCCACTCCAGTGTTCTTGCCTGGAGAATCCCAGGGACGGGGGAGCCTGGTGGGCTGCCATCTGTGGGGTTGCACAGAGTCGGACACGACTGAAGTGACTTAGCAGTAAGTAAGCATAAGGAGTGAAGCAAATAAAACACACTCAAAATTTTCTAAGTTTCAGTTATAAAACATTGACTTGGATAATGAAACCCTCAGTACAACTTGAGACATCAGGAAGAAACATAATTCTCATTATTTCAGCCAAGCAGGACTTGGTAATGTGAAATTCACTTGTACAAATGGAGAGGAGGATGGGGTGGAGGAATCTGAGCAAGAGGAGAGAAACTAGAATTTACGAGCATGCATAGAAAGAGCTCATTAACAGCAGTCAGAGTTTACTAAGCTCTTTATTAAATTTTACCCCAAGCTAAATGCCTTCTGTACTGTATCTCAATTTAATCCGGACAACTCTATTAGTTATATACCATTATCACATTCATTCTATGAATGAAGAAACTGATTCAACAACAGTTACATGACTTCAAAATTCACAAAAGATGGTGTGTGAGACCTGAGAATTAAACTTAGGCAGACATCCCAATTGCTGTTGTTAGTTAGTTGCTAAGTCATGTCCAAGTTTTTGTGACTCCAAGAACTGTAAATTTGCAAGGCTCCTCTGTCCATGGGTGGAGGAGCGTGGTGGGCTATAGTCCATGGGCTCCCATGGACAGAGGAGCGTGGTAGGCCACAGTCCATGGGGTCGCAAAGAGTCGGACGCAACTGAGAGACTTCACTTTCTTTCACTTTCTGTCCATGAGATTTTCCAGGCAAGGATTCTGGGGTGGATAGCCATTTTCTTCTCCAAGAGACCTTCCCAACCCAGGGATCGAACCTGTGTGATTGGCAGGTAGATTCTTTACCTCTGAGCCATCAAGGAAGCCCAGACACTTCAATACTTTACACCTACCTGTTCAACAACACTGCTCCTTGCACTTAATTAATCAAGATGTTCTTTCAAGAAGGGAGGCCATGACCACCCTCCAGCGTGATTTCTGCTGCCCTACCGCAGCAAATTTTATTGATTCCATCTACATTGTTTTCACGGACCTAGGATGATTTTCACTGCAGATGGTGAAATTAGAAGATGGCTGCTTCTTGACAGGAAAGCCGTAACAAACCTAGACAGTATGTTAAAAAGGAAAGACATCAGTTTGCCGACAAAGTCCAAATAGTCAACCCTACGTTCTTTCCAGTACTCACATACAGTTGTGAGAGCTGGAACACAAAGAAGGCAGAGAAGCAAAGAATTGATGCTTTTGAACTGTGGCGCTGAGAATTCCTTGGAGAGCAGAGATCAAACCAGTCAATCCTAAAGGCCATCAACCCTGAATACTCATTGGAAGGTCTAATGTTGAAGCTGAAGCTGCAATATTTCGGCCACCTGAAGAGAACAGCTGACTCAAAGGAAAAGACGCTAGTGTTGGGAAGGATTGAAAGCTGGAGGAAAAGTGGCTGACAGAGGGTGCAATGGACTGATGCCATGGGCACGAACTTAGGCAAACACCAGGAGACGATGAGGGAGAGGGAGGCCTGGGGTGCTGCAGTCCACGGGGTCACAAAGAGTTGGACACAACTTGGCAACTCAGCAACTTAGCAACAACAACCATGATTTTCAACATTTTTTCTACCTAGACCCCCTTATCCAGAATCTCCACTCTTTACTTTCAGCCTTTCCTCAACTCACCTTGTGATTTAGTCCCAAACTAAACTAGCCCCTGCTCATTGACCCCACCATCACTGGTATCTGCTTCCCTAGACTCTTGGAAAATAGTTCACTATGTAAATCTGAATTTGTAGGGAATATGCCTCATCATATGTAATTGGTTTAGATGCATTCTTTCACATTCTAACCCAGATATCAAGAAGCTCAGACTAGTCACTTGATTTTGTGAACAGTTTAATTAGCAGACATTCTACCCTTTATTTGCCACTTCTAAAAACCACTACTATAGGTATTTAAGGGTAGCCCATTTTTTTTAGGATCATTCATCCTGAACCCCATATCGGTACAGAAACCTCTTCCTATCTAAAACAGTAACATTAGAAGAGACGTAGTTAGAATTTCTGTGGCTTTTTTCTAACTTAGCAGGGAATAATATTTTAAAACAGGAATAAGATGTGACCGTTTAAATACAGCTGATAATCTTAGCTCCTCTGAGAAACTCCCCAGTGAAAAAAATAAGAAATCTTAAATGCATAAACATGCAAACAGAAAGAGAACAGAGAACGTGGCAGCAGTAAATGAGAGATATCACCAGTTTTTTGAGGATGGAAGTCAAACACAGGAATCATGTTATTTGACTTAATAGAGAAGAGGAAATTGGAATCAGTGTGTGCAGAGGCATGTTGACTCAGAGAATCAGAGAACGTTTGTGTGCCCTGAAGACCAAGCACAAGCAACTATAGAAGAGATTGTAGAACAGAAAACGTAGGAGTGAGTTCAAGGATGTGCCGTGACCGATCGCTCAAGTCTCCTCAACACACAAAAACTTCAGCAATTAGGTGGGTACTTCTTGCCCAACCCCCTGGGCAAGACACTAGTTTTGTTTTTGTTTGTTTTGGTGGAGAAATCAAACCTAAGAGGATAGGCACGTGGACGCACTGAATGTAAGAACGCAGATGTCAGAATGGAAGGGAAGAAAAGGGGAATTGAATGAGTCAGCACCCTGAATGGGGAGTTATTCTTCCAATGTCTTCTCTCATTCAGAGAAATCCCGGCAGATAACAGAAGCATTTTCCTCTGAAAAAGTTGGAAAAGCCTCCAAGAAAGAGCAAAACAGGATAACAAACTTTTGAGAGATCTGCAAATCACAGAAGACCCTATCTATATCTATCTGCGTATCATCATTCAGGGGAGGAGGAGAACATACCGAGCTAACCATGAATAAAGCATGTTAAAAACAAAACCTTTTCAGACAGAAAACATTTCTTTGTAATTTAACCGAGATATCTTTTCTTAAAAAGTTTCTAAAGGTTCTGGTTCTGACAAATGAGTCAAACCAATAAACAAGAAGATCCGTTATTCAGGGAACATGCAAGATTGCTAACTGAAATACCGAGATGAGCATCTGTGCATGGGCTCCGCCGGTGGAGCGGCAGAAAAGACTCTACCTGCTAACGCAAGAGATGCGAGAGACCTGGGTTCGGTCCCTGGTCAAGAAGGTCCCCTGGAGGAGGAAATGGCAATTCTCTCCAGTATTTCTTGCCTGAAAAATCCTATGGACAAAGGAGCCTGGGGAGCTACAGTCTACGGGCTCGCAAAGACTGAGAAAATAAGCAGGCAAGTGTGCAGTTCAACCAATAAGCATCCAGTCTCCATCGGAGCAGGAGAATAAGGTGTTAGAGAGGAAGTTTTCCCAACAAAAGGGGTGGATGAAGCGAGGAAGAGACCGTGTGTGCGTGTGTGTGTGAGAGAGAGAGAGAGAGAGAAAGAGAGAGAGATGCTCTAAGGTGTATCAAAGTATTTCTCACCAAATCTAAACTTTCACAGGCATCCATTGTCTTCCTGTTGGGATCCCTACTGACAATCTTTTTCCTCCTGAAAAAAAAAAAGTTATTTCTCTGTTTCATATCAGTGCCTTAATCATATTAACACAAACAAAAGGAAATTAATCTTTTATTAAAGGCAAATCCATGCACCTAGACAACAGATATTTTAATTCAAAGAGGAAATGGTTATTTTGCACTATTTGTATTGTCTCTGAAAGCAAACACAAATATCGTTGCCATGACAACACCCATGCTTCTGATTTATTTATTGTTTGCTTCTCAGTAAACACTGTAAAGTGAGTGCAGTGTCTGGATTTATATCTCCAAAGAGTAATAAACAAGAGACAATCAACAGGTAATCATTTCCACCTGCTGAACTCTATTTTGAGGAGATTTGATTAATTAACAGCAAAGATCTGTCATCATTCGTTCCAGAGTCTTTTATTTCTTCTTTATCAAAACATGGAAATACTATTAACATTAGTGTGGAGCAGAGTCTCCTGTCCATTTTCTGGGTCATTGCTCGTGAACTCATTACCCACATAATTGTAAAATATGGCTACTGTTAATCAGTGTGAAAATATGATTTCCCACTTAAAAGTTAATAATTATTTTGAAAAATGAAAAACTATATTTGGAAAAAGATAAAAAATTGCATTCTTGGTAATTATGCCAAATGTTTGACATCATTCAAAGATGGGGATATTTTTTGTTAAAATCAAATTTATTTTTTAATTTCTTTGGATAGAAAGTTACTAACTGATGGATTTACTTGTGTCCCAATAGACTTTTAATCTTGTTTATTTTATTATAAGAATTGGGCAAGATAGTCCTATAGGTTAACTGGATCTGGAATTCTTCCTGATTTGAGGTAGTTGATTTGAGGTAGTCTGGAAATGAATAGCTCCATCCTTTGGCTCTCTTTCTGTCCTCTCAGATTAATGCATTGCAAACATGTGTGAACTTTCTGATCAGAGCATACAACTGGGAAATTTCCCATTTTTGATCTTCGTTATGTATGGTAGGCAATAAACAGGCCAGCATGAATGCTGAAGCAAAAATGCAAAGGATTGTTTTTTCTTAAAAAAAAAATTATGAACCTACTGGCACAACAGCCCAACTGTGAGTGTTTAGGAAATCTCTTAAACCTCATAAATCCAAATTGACAATCAGTCTCACAAATGCTATGTACATCAAGCTGAAGAAATTCATTATTCTTTCCGTTTGATTTGAAGAAAACAATCATATCCTGAGAAAGTATAAAGTAATGAACATTTACATTTCTGAAAGCTTAATTTCCTCACTTTGGGATTCAGAGCATAAAATTTGCCTTTACCATTATGAGTGCTGGCTGGAGGAGAGAAGACAGATGTCTCCAGTACTTCCTATGGCTTATTTCCTATATTGTATCAGAAGTCTTGCTCCTCTTGCCATAAGCCTGCCATTACTACGTGGATTTAGCTAGCCTCCGGGAGGGTGGTTTGGGAGATTGAGAAGTAACCCATAGCTCAGGTTAATTTCTAAATGCAATCTCGAACAGCCATGAGACTGTAATTCAAAGACATTAAAAATATCAAAAACTCAGTTCGTATGTGTGTGATTATCTTCCTTCATAATCTCTTTTTGGTGGAAGATGGTCAATTACCCCACCTCCAGTTTTTTTTGTTTCTTTGTTTGTTTTTAACCGTCTAAGCCATTTTTAAGTGTGCATTTCAGTACTGTTAAGCATATTCAGATTATTGTGAGACAGAGCTCCAGACATTCTCACCTTATATATCTAAAATTATAGCCAATAGCACTCCCATCCCCCCTCCTCTTAGCCTCTAGTAACCAGCACGCTGCTTTCTGCTTCTATGACTATGAGTACTTTAAAAAAACTCAAAGAGGTGGTATCACACAGTATTCGTATTTTTGTGATATATTTATTTCACTTAAAATAGTGACTCAAGTTTCATCCGTGTTGTAGTTTGTGGCGTTCTCTCCTTTTCAAGGCTGAAAAATACTCCACTGTGGGGATAAACCACGTTTTCTTTCTTCATTCATCAATCAGTGGACATGTGGGTTGTGCCCACCTCTTGGCATTTGTGAACAGTGGTGCTAGTAACATGGGAGAACAAGTATCACTCCCCATTTTTAACTGAAAAGAGACAGTTTGAGCCATCTCCAAGCAATATCTATCCTGTTTCTTTGTTTTCTGCTAAACAAGAAATGCTCAGAACTGAATAATTATTTATATTTAATGTGATTATCCCTCAATAAAGGTGTTTACTACTGTGCAATTGCACTCATCTCACATGCTAGTAAAGTAGTGCTGAAAATTCTCCAAGCCAGCCTTCAGCAATATGTGAACCATGAACTTCCTGATGTTCAAGCTGGTTTTAGAAAAGGCAGAGGAACCAGAGATCAAACTGCCAACATCTGCTGGATCATGGAAAAAGCAAGAGAGTTCCAGAAAAACATCTATTTCTGCTTTATTGACTATGCCAAAGCCTTTGACTGTGTGCATCACAATAAATTGTGGAAAATCCTGAGAGAGATGGAAATACTAGACCACCTGACCTGCCTCTTGAGAAATCTGTATGCAGGTCAGGAAGCAACAGTTAGAACTGGCCCTGGAACAACAGACTGGTTCCAAATAGGAAAAGGAGTGCATCAAGGCTGTAAATTGTCATCCTGCTTATTTAACTTCTATGCAGAGTACATCATGAGAATCACTGGACTGGAAGAAACACAAGCTGGAACCAAGATTGCCGGGAGAAATATCAATAACCTCAGATATGCAGATGACACCACCTTTATGGCAGAAAGTGAAGAGGAACTCAAAAGCCTCTTGATGAAAGTGAAAGAGGAGAATGAAAAAGTTGGCCTCAAGCTCAACATTCAGAAAACGAAGATTATGGCATCTGGTCCCATCACTTCATGGGAAATAGATGGGGAAACAGTGGGAACAGTGTCAGACTTTATGTTCTTGGGCTCCAAAATCACTGCAGATGGTGACTGCAGCCATGAAATTAAAAGACTCTTACTCCTTGGAAGAAAAGTTATGACCAACCTAGATAGTATATTCAAAAGCAAAGACATTACTTTGCTGACTAAGGTCTGTCTAGTCAAGGCTATGGTTTTTCCTGTGGTCATGTATGGATGTGAGAGTTGGACTGTGAAGAAGGCTGAGCGCCAAAGAATTGATGCTTTTGAACTGTGGTGTTGGAAAAGACTCTTGAGAGTCCCTCGGACTGCAAGGAGATCCGACCAGTCCATTCTGAAGGAAATCAACCCTGGGATTTCTTTGGAAGGAATGATGCTAAAGTGGAAACTCCAGTACTTTGGCCACCTCATGCAAAGAGTTGACTCATTGGAAAAGACTCTGATGCTGGGAGGGATTGGGGGCAGGAGAAGAAGGGGACGACCGAGGATGAGATGGCTGGATGGCATCACTGACTCGATGGATGTGAATCTGAGTGAACTCCGGGAGTTGGTGATGGACAGGCAGGCCTGGCATGCTGCAGTTCATGAGGTCGCAAAAAGTCGGACACGACTGAGCAACTGAACTGAACTGAACTGAAAGTTGTTTACAATATTGTTATCCATGTTTTCAGCATTCATACAAAAACATTTAAAATCATAGCTTAAAGCGAGTGGACAAGTGATCAGCTTTGATGTTCCTAGATTACACAGATTTCTAGTTGAAAATTTTACCTAAAACTTCCAAACAATTCCTGAACCAAAATTAACTAGTCGTTAGTCGTTGAAGGTCTAAGACAGATCTGTGCCTGTTCAAGATTTTAGTTCCTCCCCCCTCCCTTCAGTTGCAGGTCTCAGTTGTCATTTTAACGCCAAAATAAAGCATGTTAATTTTTTTTCACTGATGTCATATTCAAGATTCTGATGGTATGACATTCATCCTTTCACTGATGTCATATTTAAGAGGTTTTTTTAAATTTCTGTTATTTTATGTGAAGAAGTAGAAGGAAAGAGATGAGGTGGAGTGAAGGGAGACAGGAAAAGAAAAGGAAAAGGAAGAAGATGGTAATGTAGAA
Organism: Ovis aries; assembly: GCF_016772045.2. Lineage (NCBI taxonomy): Eukaryota > Metazoa > Chordata > Mammalia > Artiodactyla > Bovidae > Ovis > Ovis aries. The sequence goes on from NC_056060.1 coordinate 96,362,440, forward strand.
GCAAAATGGCTTTAGTGGTTAAAATGGTAGATTTGGGGTCTGGCCACTTGGATTTGCATCCAAACGCTGCTAGCTTAGAGGTACTTGAGCTTGGAAAACTTATTTATTTCAGTTTGTAGCTGAGTTTCCCAATATGAAAAACAAGTTAATTACCTACTTTTTGAGATTTCTGTAAAAATTGTATGGATTATTTCCATACAAGTTTCTGAGCACAGAGTCTGGCATATAACAAAGTCTCAGGACATAACTCTTAGCTCTTAAATAATGACTCGATGGTTCTTATAACTGACTTTTGTTAGGTTTAAATCTAAACCAAACCCAATTCAAAATTGTGCTTATTCCATAAGAAAACAAACCATCCAATGTTAATGCACTTTGTTCCTCTGGAATTTGGGCCCAAGATGAAACAATTTTAATTTAATGGGTGACATTTTAAACTCATAACTTAATTTAAATTCAGTTCTCAAGGTGCCTGGATGACACATCTGGAAAATATGGAGTTCTCTGGCACAAAAAGTCATTTCACATACAGTAATGTCTGATTCGTGATACTGTTGTTTGGCTTCACAGTTGATCGTGTGATAGAACAATCCAGATGTGTGACAAGCCCTATGTCCAACGTGGTCTTGCTAATACATACAGTGATGGAGCAAGTCCTGGTGATGTTATCAATCGCCAGAGCAGAAGAGTGATGCGGTGCAGATGCTGGATCGCATTGTGTGTTTACAGTCTATGACCGCAGGACGTGTGGGTCTCACAGCTATGTTCTGTGGGCTTTTGATAATGGTTTAGAAAGGGCTGTGTGAATAATTTAAGCAGAAGTTAACCAAATCTACTAAGTGCACCTACATCTGAGTTTGAAAATTGAATCTGAACTGGGAAACATTTTCAATAGGAAAATGACAATGGAGCTTTGGGAGCAGGTTAAACGTCAGGTATCATTGGACTTGACTAATTAAGTCCTAAAAGTCCAAATTAAGGACTTTCAATCTCCTGCTTCAAAGTCCAGAGTTGCTACTTACAGAGTATGCAAACGTGGGAATTTTACTTGAATTTTTTATGTTTCAGTTTTCACATTTATTAAAAAAGGGTAATATTAATCATCTTTTTTTATAAGTTAGTCTCTTAAAATAATGCCTGGTACCTGAGAAGCCCCAGTTGATAACAAGAACTCATGCAAAATACATACAATGTACGCAGAAATAAGAACGAAGGACAAACTGAGACCCTACCCTCTAGTGTGTACCAAGGAGCTGGCATCTTCTAAAATAAGATCTTTTTTTAAGATTTTTCTTTTTGTCATGTGGATCATTTTTAAAGTCTTTATTTAATTTGTTACAATATTGTTTCTGTTTTCTGTTTTGGAATTTTGGCCGTGATTCATGTGGGATCTTAGCCAAGGATGGACTCCTTACCCCCTGTATTAGAAGGCAAAGTCTTAACCACTGGATAGGATAGGATGGTATCTGACCCAGTTTCCCTCCCACCAAATCAGGGTTCTATTATAACTTCCAGGGGCCTCTTTCACCAAAACATGATTTAAAAATATATTTTATGCTTGTGTTGGTATAAAGGCAAATATATTTCAATATTTTTCACTTGAATGTCCAAGGTTTTTTTCCCTGTTTTTTTTTTTTTTTTTTCTTATAAGATGTTCATTGGCCCCTAAAAGCACCATGGGCCAAAGGCACCGTGCTGAGTAGAGATCGGTCTTACACCAAATACCATTACTTCCAGTCTAATGTTAAAGATCTGAAAGGTTGAGGAACTTAGTGTAGACTTACATACTTAACAAGTGGCAGAACAGGGATTTAAACTCAAGTTTAACATCAAAGGTCATATTCTTCTTCCCTCCACCTGATGCATCTCAAGCGGCACATCAGAAATACTACATGTTTTCCTTCACCATTGTCCCTCCTCTCTCACTCAGGGCAAGCTTCTCCTTGTTGGCTTTCTTTTGGTAGTGTCCCTCTTCCCACTTCCTGTCTCTGAATTCGCCCTTTAAGATCTCGCAGGATTTTTCTCTTCTTTGGAATTTCAAATATTCACCCCCTTCTAGGTATTGATTGCATTAAAAACAATCCTATAGACAACCTGTCACAAAGACATTGATGGCTGATAATGACATGTTTCCCACTGAAGAATGTTCTCATTTTAACAAAAGAATCCTGGAGTTAAAGCTTTTATGTAAAAGAGTACCTTGATAATGTTGTTACTCTGTTTGGCCTGCTTTAACAAGGTACCACAGACTGGGTGGCATAAAAAACAGAAATGCATTATCTCACAGATTTGGAGGTTAGAAGGCCCAAATCCAGATGTCAACAGGGCTTATTCCTTCCAAGGCCTCTGAGCCTTGAATCTGTTACAAGGCTCTCTTCTTAGCTTGTATCCCCACATATTGTTTTCCCTCTGTGTGTGTCTGTGAGTCCAAAAGTCCCCTTTTTATAAGGGGAAGTCATATTGTGTTGGAACCCACCCTAATAAACTTATTTTAATTTGATTACACCTGTAAAAAACCCTGACTTCAAATAAAGGCATATTCTGAGGTTCTGGGGTTAGGACCCCCACATGGGAATTGTGAAGGGACACAACTCCATTTATTATAATAATATTATAGGTTGAAGTGTAATGAAAGTCCAGTGTGGAGAAAGTTTTGTGATTGAAATATATGTTCCAGCCTCCCTATCACTCTATTAAAAAAATAATAATAATAACTCATGTCCACAAACAATGCATTCATTCAGACCAATATTTTCTTTCCCCAGTCTGCTCTAAAATTTGCCTTTTTGTGTTTCTGTTTAAATTTGTCACCACTTCTTAAAAATAAATCAAAATGTATTAATATTATTAGGCAAAGAATAGTAATGCATCAAACCAGAACCAAACCACTTTGGCACTATTGACATTTAGGAGAGACTGTTTTATGCCTTATAGGATATTTATCCACACCTCTGGCCTCTGCTCACTAAATGCTAGCAACATGTCCTTCCCCCAAGTTCTGAGGACCAAAAGTGTCTCCAGATAATACAAATGTCCCCTGAGGAAAAAGGAGGCAAAATCACCTCTAGATGAGAACCACAAATGCTTAGCCAAAAAGTATTGTTACTTTATTCAGTTCAGTTCAGTCGCTCAGTCGTGTCCAACTCTTTGCAACCCCATGAACTGCAGCATGCAAGGCCTCCCTGTCCATCACCAACCCCCAGAGCATACCGAAACTCATGTCCATTGAGTCGGTGATGCTAGAAAAAACCTACTAATGAATAGTGAGTAATCATCTTCCATGTCAATCACTTCAGTCCTGTCTGACTCTTTGTGACCCTACAGACTGTAGTCCACCAGGCTCCTCTGTCCATGGGATTCTCCAGGCAAGAATATTGGAGTGGGTTGAGTAATCATCTTGAAAGAACTTAACTGAGAACAAAGCTATAATCTCTACACATGGTAGGCTGTCTATGTCAATCACAGTCTCCCAGTTCCCATCACACCCCTGCCCCTACCCCGTGTTCACAGGTCTGTTCTCCATGTCTGCATCTTTATTCCTGCCCTGCAAATACAGTCATCTGTACCATTTATCTATGATATGTGGTTTTCTCTTTCTGACTTACTTCACTCTAGTGGGAGTCTGCTGTTCAGAGCAGGGGAGCTCAGTTGCTCTGTGAGGACCTAGATGGGTGGGATGGGGGGAAGCAGAAAGGAGGTCCCAGAAGGAGGAGATACTAGACTTAAGAGATGTGGGCTAGATCTCTGGGTCAGGAAGACCTTCTGGAGGAGGGCATGGCAACCCACTCCACTATTCTTGCCTGAAAAACCCCATGGACAGAGGAGCCTGGTAGACTATAGTCCATAGCATCATAAAGAGTTGGGCATGTCTGTGGCAACGTGGCATGCAAGCACACAGCTGATTCACTTTGTTATACAGTAGAAACTAACACATTAGTTCACAGGAACTAAACATGAATTAAAACAACAAAAAAAATCTACTTACTTCTTGTAAGAAAAAGTGGGAGCTAAAAAGCTTGACCATCAACCTAGTGATAAATGCCAGGACAGAGAATTCATGGTAATTAAAGAAAAAAAAGCTGACTGAAATTAATGATGGATAAAACAAGATGTCTCTCTTGGCATTCTTCTGACACTGGGAGATAAATTATGTGCCCTTTTACATCTCAATTATTTTTCAGAAACTGTGCATGTTTATAACATTGATAAACAATTTATTACAACACATTTATTTGTGTGAAGTGTCAAGGAAATAGTGCCATTTTGGAATCCAAAAGACTTTCACTCATGCTTCTAGCCCTAGTCAGTCGTTATTTAAGGCACACGTTTATATTTGCTTGCATCCATTCATGTGTTAATTCATTAATTCACTTATTCATTCATTTGTCAAATTTTGGTTCATACATACTGAGTACCAGATGCTATGCTAGACATTGTGGAAAGACAATCATATATTACACAGATTACAAATATATTTGATAAGTGTTATTATTGAGGAAACAAAAGATAGAAAGAGATCTGACAACTTGAAAACTAAAATGAATATCCCAATAATTGGTTCAGAGGAGGATAAGTAGAGGCTTATCTAATCTGTGTGTAGGTCAAGATTTTTTTGCAATTAGGAAAAGAAAACTTTTGTTTCGATTGAACCTGAATGAAGATGCCGATAGCTTTGGTTGTGACTGCAACTGACTTACAACCACAGAGAGAAGCTGTCTTAGGTGAGAAAAGCAGAATTACACAACAGAGAGATGAAAGGACACTTGGTAATTGATGGCATCATTAGGTAACCATATATATATATTATTTTTTCTGATAATTGAAGTACAGAAACTGTCTTCTGACACTATGTCTATTCCTCTTTTCTAAAAAAACAATTTTTGCAGATTTGCTTATAATCTGCAATTAAAAGAGTTCTGCCCATCCAATACTCCATGAACAAATATAGCAATGTCGAGGGGGCATTGCCTCTGTTTTTTTTTTTTCCTTTGAGCTTCTTTATTTTAATCAAATTAAATATCTCTTCTAGGTTGATGCAAAGCACAGAAAGTTTTAGATGCCCTTTGATATTGATGAGCTGTGGATTCAGCTTCTTCCTTTCTTATCCTCCATAAAAGCAGATGTCTATGAGTTCTATCCAGTTGTGATTTATTTATGAAAAACAAAGATGCAGCTTTGAGCTTGCCTGAGAACCTCTCATGGAATCATATTGATGGTCTGACTGTTCTAATCCACACGTTCTCATTTCCATAACTCTTACACTTCAACTCATACCTCAACTCCGTCACCACAGATGCCTTAAGAACAGCTTTGAATGGTAGTCTTTGTGAGCTAAGGGATAGAAATATTGAAAAAATAAAATGAAATACAAGTTATGTTGACCAGGAAAATATTGTTTCTTACACATGAAAATGCAGGATTCCTGCTCTTTCTGTGTCTATGGTCTGTCCCTGCATAACCATAGGACTGACCCTGGTCTAGGCGGGCCCCAGTGAGTCCTGCGTGCTACTTAGATGTTCCCTGGTCATCTGTGTTCTCATCTTCCTTCATTTCGTCTTGGGAGCCCGTGAAACTTCACTCCGGCAGTCTTCAGCCAGCTTGATGAATAACTTTCCAAATATTTCCATAACACCCCCTCTACATCAGTTTTCAGATCCGCAAACTCTGCAGATGGTTTATTTTGACCAAATATATCAGTGTAAAAGACTGCATTTGATAGAGGAAAGTATGAATTTTAAATCCCTGAAAATTGTCATGTTTTCATTGGTGGCATTCAGTGACAAAATGCAATTGTAAAAGAATTAATTATTTGGCCTTGTCTTTATGGGATCTATTTATCTATCTATCCAACTTTCTGGAAGGAACAACAGGTCTCAGTCACTGCACAAGAACAATGTCGACTGACCTCTACTTGCTTTGTGCCTGGCGGCACTATCTTTAATGTGTTGACAAACAAACCACAGCAAAACCAAAGACATAAAGTGTATTTATACTTCAAAGAACTTTGAATCTGACTAAGGAAATGATAGCAAACAAAAGCATTTTTTTAAAGCATGATACTGACTCAACCTGCATGTACTGAGGGATACAGCAGTCAGCAAAAGCCTGTGAAGGAGGAAGCATTGGAACAGATGAAATGACAAATTAAAATGGACAGAAAGATTGAAAGAGTATTGCAAATCAGAGTGAGGAAGTGGGAACCAGGCCCAAGACTCAGACAGGAGAGTAGGCACATAGTAGGCACAGAGTAGTACAAGGAATGATAATGATAACACAGAGTTTGCAGGTCTCTTCAGCTCAGTTCAGTTCAGCTGCTCAGTCGTGTCTGACTCTGCGATCCCACGAGCCAGGCCTCCCTGTCCATCACCAACGGTCTACCTTGGATAAAGAGTTTATAAGGCATTTTGCATGTGATTTTTCAGCCTGAGAATTGAAACATGTCCTTCCTTATCAGTAAACTAAGGCTGACAGGGTCATCAGTGACGGCAGCCCTCAAGTGAGCCCTGAGGAAACTCAGGAAGGAAGATAATGCCTACCCTCTAGAGACTGCAGCCACTGTCTATGGTGAGCCCTGAGGAAACTCAGGATGTGAAAATACAAGGATACTGGCCCCACAGAGCTGAGGTGCATATCAAAGGGATGATTTCAGTAAGCCCAGACTCTTGCATCTTTCCATACATAGAAAAGCACTAAATTCCTTACCTTTATGTCTAGTTTTCTTAAATTAACAATAATCTTCTAATGTTCAGACTACCTGTCCTTTGTTGCACAACTTCTGTATAACCTCGATCCCCCCATCCCATCACCTCTTCAGACCAGAGGTTTATTTGAGATGCTACCTCTTGGGCCAGAAGTACTGAAGCTCCTTGCCAAATAAAACATAACTCTCAAATGTTGGGCTGTGAATATTTTTTAAAGTCAATAAGCCAAATACGTATTATTACCCGTCTAGTTTCCATAATAAAAGCCAGTTTTTTTTCTTAAATGTAAATCATTATGTTCATCATAAAAGAAGTTTGACTATGTATAAACATACTATATATATATGCATATGTAAATATATGATATTGCATTGTATGTGCATAGAAAAGTATATAAAATGATCTGAAATCTTGCCTTTGAGAGAATTACTTAGCTTTTCATAATTTATATGCTTCTTTTATGTATTTATATACAAAATATGCAAGAGGTTCCACCAAATACTTTAGTAGAATGTGTCTGTGTGTGTCTATTTTGCATAAAGCAATTTGTTGGAGGGAAGCTTTACCAAAGCTCTTTCCATCAGTTTGTAGTTGTGTTTTTCATTGCTTCTGTTGTTATTTTGGGGGAGATTAATGTCAGACGCCCTAGTTTGTCACCTTACTGATGTCACTTGCAGTCCTCAAAACAATCTAATAGAAGAATATTACTATTTATGAAAACATGTTTCTATTGTTATCTTTCTTATATTTATTCACACTTCTTTTACCCTAATTTCCCTGTTTTTCTATTGATCATTTGTAGAAATATTCTCCGATCAATTTTTCACTTGTAAATGTAGATATCCTATTGCCTTTCAAACTATTAATATCTACATTCCCTTACAATCATGCCTGATCAAACATATTTATATACTATTCTATGAACAAGATACTATTTCCCTACTAACTCACTAAATTTCCTCATTGATCCTATATTTAGCTCAGTAGAGTAAAATGTTTAGAATTATTTTGTCACTGTGTTAACATCAGATGTGACTTTTAGAATATTATAGTTGTCTTCATTATGAAAATATTTCATCACTGAGTGATCAGGGACCTGGTTATAAATATGAATATACCTTATTTAAACTAATGAAAAGTAACTCATGGAATCCTAAAGCAGGAGATAGAAGATCCAACAGAAGTTGTTATGATCAAATGTGCAATTTATTTTTAATGTTTAAAATTTTGTTTGGAATGTAGAATTAAAACAGCCATGAAACAATGAATTTGAGTCAGCTAAAATGAGGTGGATGAACCTAGAGCCTGTTATACAGAATGAAGTAAGACAGAAAGAAAAAAAAATAACAAATATAGTGCATGTATATGAAATCTAGAAAAATGGTACTGAAGATCATATCTGCAGGGCAGGAATAGAGACTCACACATAGACAACAGACCCGTGGACACAGTGGGGGAAGGAGAGGGTGGGATGAACAGGGACAGAAGCAATGGAATATGTACACTATCATGCGTGAAACAGACAGCTAGCAGAAGCTGCTCTATAACACAAATTGGTCGATTCTTCTCTGTTGATGACATGGAGAGGTGAGATGTGGGTGAGAGAGAGGCTCTGGGGGCAGGGATGTGTGTATAATTATAGCTGATTCACATTGTTACACAGTAGAAACTAACAGAATATTTTAAAGCAATTATCCTCCACAATTAAAAAAAATTAAAAATTTAAAAGTCATTCATTTAAGTTATGAAGATCTTAATGACAAATAAAATAGGCAACTATTATTTGTAACAACCAACGTTTTTAGTTCCTATCTCAAATTCAGACAGCATTCCCAGAGCAAAATTTCTCCAGCTTTTTTTTTTTTCTTAAATTCTTCTCTATTAAAAAAAAATATCAGGAAGTATCCCATTTCATAAGAAAGATTCGAATAATACTGTACCTCAAAAGGGAAGTGACCAGAGAAAGCATTTCCTGCCTCCTAAGAGGCTAATTAGACTTCACGCAAACACACCTATATCCTCCCCAGGGGTCAGCTTTACTACTGAGGGTCTTTCTACAATGATCTTCAGCAGACCATGAAGTGTCTGCCACGGAATGCCTACTTACCTGTCATTGGCATCATCTTAAAAATACATTTAAATGTTCTAGAAAGAGGAATGAGAATTCCAACTAGGCAAATTTGAAATCTTAAAGAATTGTTTTCTTCTCAAGGCATCACATTTTAAATTCTACCCCATCAGGTAAGGGGTTAGTTGCTTAAATGAGTAATACTCAGAATTCTTACAAGGATCCAGATTCATGGAAGTATATACATATATCATTCATAAGAAACAGTTAAAGAACAGTTTTTAGACAGCATATGATTTCAGGCATGTAGCCCACAAAAACCAGAAATAATTTATAATCCCTATTATGTGGGTTTTAGCTATCTAATCTTAATTTGTGGTATTTGATGATATGGGCATTTCATAAAAGAAAAATTTATAAATGTCTCTTCCTCCAAGTTAGTTCTGAATAAGTGGCTGAAATGGAGTCAAACAGGATAACTAATTTGGGGATGCATTCCCAGAGTAATTTGGGATTATATTTATTGCTCAGAAGAGAACTGGTTTCTAGAAGCTGTTAGACACTAGGTTTTGAAAACAATCATAGTAATAAATAAGACTTTCTATGTATGTGTCTCATGTCTGTCAGGGAAAAACAAGCTCTTGGAATTTTGTTTGGGGACCATTCACATCCAATACTCAGCGGGAAATAATCAGATATTTAGGGGAAAATGGATACTCAAGTGGTACCTATAATCGTAGAAGACATTCTTTAGAAATATACAAAATAAAAGCAATAAAGCCTAGTTTCTTCTATTGGTGACCTAAGGGGTCATCAGATTTTAGAACAAAGTTCAATGTCTTGGTTCCTAGTCTGCACAAATCAATTTTTTATGTATTAACATGAGATATCTTTTGCTTAGCGTTATAAAGTAGTTTAGAGTGCAGCATCAGTTTCTAATTTGACAATTCTTGATTCAAAAGAAAGCCACCTAATATCTCAGAACCTCAATATTCTCTTCTGAAAAACATAAGGATAGTGATCTTAACTTTTATATAATTGTGACCATTAAATTAGATTGATTATGTACAAGGATCCAACATACTCCCTGTCTCAAAGCTGACATTTGAAAATTTATTTCCTTGCCATCCTTTCTTGTCATGTGACTCTCTAATTTCAAAAAATTTAAGGGTCTAATAAGCTGTCTCAAATTTTTGACTTCAAGTATAAACAGGTTCCCCTGAAGAGGTTAAAAAAAATACCCCAAGTTTGGTGTGTTTGACTATTATTTTATCAAAGAATTAGAGATTATAAGGAGAGTGGCTCAGATGGTAAAGAATCTGACTGCAATGGAGACCTGGGCTTGATCCCTGGGTCAGAAGACCCCCCTGGAGAAGGGGATTCCAGTATTCTTGCCTGGAGAACCCCATGGACAGAGGAGCTTGGCAGGCTGCAGTCCCTGGTATTCCAGAGTTGGACACGACTGAATGACTAACACTTTCACTTTTTTCAAACCATTTCAAAAATAGATTAAGGGACAAACGGGAGTTTATTGAAAGGTCAGAGAGATTTCACAAGGACAGAGAAACTGCTGAAGGCAGGGAGGAGCTGGTCACAGCACCTGGCATGTCACTGGCTGGGAAGTTGTTTATTCCTTCTGTCTCCAGACCAACTTCCTCCGCACTTTTATGGCTTGGCCTGGTGGCCCCAGTTAGTTTTCTTTCCCAGGACCTCAAATCATCAAGCGTCATCCAGAGACCACAGATAGCCAGCTGCTTCTGGTCTGAATTGTCAGCTTGACTCAGACTCTCTGGGTTAAAAGTCCGTGTCTAGTTCCATTTTCCCTGGCAAACTGGTCAGATGAAGGAAGGGGACAGGGGGTAGGGAATAGAATGTCATAGACTCCTGTCTCCAAGATTATGAGTCAGATTAAGTTTTCCGTGAAGAGACTTTAGAATGAGGAGAGGCTGTAGACTATTTCACGTGCATTCACCTTCTGCTAGGGTGAGACATACACAGAGGGCTCTCAACCACTGATTTTCCAGGAGAAATAACATGGTTACCATTATGAATGACAAGTCACCAAGCTTATGACCTCAAAACATAATCAGAGACCATTGCAGGTTGTTCTTAAGGCCATATCTTAGTCATATTTCATCTCTCTTGCACTGTTTCTTTTTGTCCAGCTCCTTTAAGCTCAGAGCTGCTTTATCTAATTCTTTCTTTGATAATTAGCAAGTGTAAAATACAAATATCACGGTTATTAAAAATATTCACCTGAGCCTAGCTTTCTGGAGAATGAAAAAAGTGAAAATGTTAGTTGCTCAATCATATCCAACTCTTTGTGACCCCATGGACTATATATAGCCCACCAGGCTCCTCTGTCATGGAATTCTTCAGGCAAGACTGCTAGAGTCGGCTAGCATTCCCTTCTCCATGGGATCTTCCCAACCCAGGGACTGAACCCTGCTCTCCTGCATTGCAGGCAGATTCTTTACCGTCTGAGTCACCAGGGAACAACACAATAGAAATTCACTCCTATAATACTTCCATTTTTCTCCCTAAAAAAAATTGTTGTAAATATCTTATCTCTATTTATATTTAAATCAAGATATATTAAAATGCATATTTTGAGGTGGAATAACCAAGACACTCTGAATTACACAAATCAGACCTTTTTATGTCATTTCAAGTATATTCTTTCAAAAACTAACAAAAGAAATTTTTTTTCCTCTTGCACCTTAGCGATGAGCTGATTTTTTTTTTTTTTAAGCAACATCTGCTAGGGCTATAAAACAAATGAAAAATTAATTAGGTATTTGAAAATCTCCTTTTGAGACAATGGAGTTTAGTCGTGTCTTAAATCCTCTTACAGCTTAAACTGTGTGTTCAGTCTGGAAAAGATCTTTTCTTGTTTCCTGACCATTGTGTTTTCAGATCATTTTCTTCCTCTTGGCTGGCTTGGGAGTTTTGGTTGGAGGAGCTGCATTGTCCTTCATTAAGTTACAAATGCTTCATCAGCACCCAGAAAGCCAGCTCAGGACGTCTTCATGTCTTCAATAACTTTCTCATTCTTAAATCCTGCAGTACTAAAATAGCTTGTGAAAAATATTTTTAATTATATTTGGTAATTGTTTTGTGACAATCTATTTTGCACCTTATGTCTAGCTTTTAAACCTCCTCTTGCCTTCCTCTTGGTTCTCTTAATTCTGAAGTATTAGACCTCAAGAGACTTTGTATTATGGGAGTATTTTTGAAAATACATACACTAAATACTTTTAAGTACCCGATAGTATGCTGAGTACCAGAATTATACAAATTAAAAACAAACACAAATAACACGGGTTCTGCCTTCTAGGAAGTTTCCACTGTAATGCTCTCTGGTTACCTAAATGGGAAAGGAAATCCAAAACAAAGGGGATACTTGTATGTGTATGGTTGATTCCCAGGTGGCACTAGTGGTAAAGAATCTGCCTGCCAATGCAGGGGACGTGGTTTCCATACCTGGGTGGGGTAGATCCCCTGGAGGAGGAAAATGGCAACCTGCTCCAGTACTCGTGCCTGAAAAATCCCATGGAGAAGAGGAGACTGGTGGGCTACAAACCACAGGATGTAGGAAAGAGTGGGCCATGACTGAGCGACTGAGCACATAGTTGATTCACTTTGCTGTTCAGCAGGAAATAACACAATATAGTAAAGCACTTACACACCATTTAAAAAAATTTAACATAGAATATAGTATGTTGAACAGTTTGATAGTAGTTAGTTACAGAGCCTGGAGGATTTTATCTCCAGGGGTATTTCACTCACGTGTGGGATATAGGTATGGTTTCTAAGAGAAGGAGGCTTCTAATATGTGTTTGGAAAGATGAGGAGACGTCTTAGAGTGAGGGGGAAGTATCCCAGGTGCTAAGAGATCACAGGCAGCAGCTATATTATGAATGACAAGACACATTTTGAATATCGAATTATTTAAAATATTTGGAACATAAGAGTTACTATGATACAGTGAATTCACACACAGACAAACACACAAAGCAAGAGCAATAGAGAACAAAAACCATCTCAGTTCAGTTCAGTTCAGTCGCTCAGTCGTGTCCGACTCTTTGCGACCCCATGAATCTCAGCACGCCAGGCCTCCCTGTCCATCACCAACTCCCAGAGGAGTTCACTCAGACTCATGTCCATCGAGTCCGTGATGCCATCCAGCCATCTCATCCTGGGTTGTCCCCTTCTCCTCCTGCCCCCAATCCCTCCCAGCATCAGAGTCTTTTCCAATGAGTCAGCTCTTCGCATGAGGTGGCCAAAGTACTACACTTCATTTATTTTAATAGAATTTGTCAAATCTAGTTAAGGGCTTGGAGAGGAGCTTAGTTTGCTTGACAAACTCCTAAGGAGAAAAGCCCTTTTCCATTTGAGAGTTTGAAGGTGTGGTCCTCAAACACTGTACCCCTTCTTCCTGCCGCTGTTACAACTACAATGAGACTCACCTTGGTGGCTGCTGGCCAAAACCCAACTAGACCTTCCAAGGCTTGGAATGGTCCAGCCAAGAACTTCAGGAGCTTTAATCCTGGGCAAATAATAAGAGAAATGACACAGAGTGGAGTCGCTGTTCTCCAGTGTTCAGGTCATCATTAAAAGCAAACAATCAAAAAATACCCTAATGTAATCAAAGTCCTTGAGCTCATGTCCTCTACCTTATCCTCATGGATCAAGTCAAAGCACCAAAAGGCCATCACAGACTTCACTTTTCTCTCCTGCTGCTCCTACATCTACTAACCCCCAAATGGTTATCTTCAGGTTCGTTTTATAATCCCTCTCTCCCTAGATTTTATCAGAAAGGGAATAAGGGAAATAATTGACAGCTATGTTTTTTTTCAAATGAGCTACACAGATGAGATTTAAAGACTCTGTGTTTCCAGCACCCATCCCTAAATAAAACGCCTTGCCCTTATGTCTGGTCTCTCTTGCCAAGCCCAGAAGTGTATTAATTATCCTCTCACAGGAATGGCAGAGATAATACGAAATGATAGTGATAATGAAACCCACCTTTTTTGTCACAAAGATCCCTTCCCTTCTGGATATAAAATGTTCTCCCTTATTCTTAAAGTAAAGCATTCCAAAGAGCTCATCCAATCACAGCATTAGGGTCAAAGTTTGGAATCTTGTGGCATTTTCTATATGGCATGCAGATAAGGCTTCTGTTGATGGAGAAAGTGAAGAGCTCTAAAGGTAAATTTCAGGCTTCCCAGGAGGCACTGGGATTCCCTGGCAGCTCAGCTGGTAAAGAATCCACCTGCAATGCAGGAGACCTGAATTCAATCCCTGGGCTGGGAAGATCTCCTGGAGAAGGGAACAGCTAACCATTTCAGTATTCTGGCCTGGGGAATTCCATGGAGCGTATAGTCTATGGGGTCACACAGAGTTGGACACGACTGAGCGACCTTCACTTTCAAGCGGCACTAGTGGTGAAGACTCCACCTGCCACTGCGGGGGACGCAAGAGATGCAGCATTGATCCCTGGGTTGGGAAGACCTCCTGGAGGAGGGCGTGGCAACCCCCTCCAGTACTCTTGCCTGGAGAATCCCATGGGCACAGAGGCCAGGTGGGCTACCATCCAAGGGGTTACAAAGAGTCTAACATGACTGAGCATCTGAATAAATGTAAGTGATCTGTTCCCACCCCCAGAAAACATAGTCAGTCATGGATAAAGAGCAGAATATACCCAATTAACATTCCTGTTTAGAAGCTGGATAATGGGAGGCACATGGCAACCCCTGGTCTAAAGCAGTTGTGAAATCTTGTGCAGATTTTTGAAGGGTTTTCAACCCTGAAAATGTGGGATCCTCCTTGATTAGGTTCTGGTTCTCTTCTCCAGAAATATTAATGTAGTGCCTTGTAGTTCATAATTCTAGTATCAGAGGGAACAGAGAAATGGCAGGACCATGAGATTCCTACATACGTGTCGGTTTCTGCTCATTGCATGGGTCAACACCAGTCACATGGACAGGCCTAATGTTAATGGGACAGAGAAGAACTTCTTCACAGGGAAGTTCTGCAAGTCCCAAGGCAGCAGCGTGCATACAAGGTCCTGTGGGAGAGTGTGGGGAGGGGGGAGGAAAGAATGCTTATAGACAATCTTGGATTCTGTACCAGGTGATACCATAATACAGAGGTCATTACAATTTGGTCTCTTGCTCAGTGAAACAAAAATATGCAATTTTTATTTTCTAAACCTCAGAGTAGAATAATAACCTCTTGGGAAAATAGAGAAATGTCTTTTATTGCTAAGGAGTTAATTCTATACTTTGACCTCTTATACCTCACATAGGCCATTTTCATTTATTAATATTTACAAATAGCTTAGTAAAAAGTTTAAAATAGAAGGAAAGACCATTAAATAAAAAGTAAGCTAGATCTACTCTGATTACTATTGTTGATACCAGTTAGCAACTGCAAGTTTGAGGATACTGAGCGAAAATTCATGCAACTAGATTGTATATGGTTTAAGTCATAGCTAATAATAAAAATATTTTAAAGGAAAAGAGGGAAAAAAAAAGGTGTTTTCAAACATCGCAGGTCCACCTGTCTTTCTCAAGGGTCAGCTCCTGTGCTCCTGTAATAAGAAGTTATTTTATTAGTTGTGTTCCCAGAAGATTATAGTTATTACTCTCCATTCTTAGGTTTTACTTTTAAAACCTAAGAAGAAAATTCAGAAGGTTTCTGTGTCTTCGAAACCTCTGGCCCTACACTCAATTTTATTTTCTTGTTATTCTGAAAGATAGAGCTGGGTCAATAAAGAACTAGAGAAAACTGAATTTCCTGGAAGGCTCTGTAGCAAGGACATGAAGTTGTGCTGACTCATAGTATACTGGTTTTAAAACTAGAGACGGCTGTTGGCCAGCAGTAAAACTCAGAGGAAGTGGCTCAGAATGAAAGAAACAGAAAAGAAACTCTATTATCTGATAGTAATAAAACACAGTCCCTCAAAGATAGCATTGGTATAAGCCAATGGATAAAATCTGTCATGTTCTGAATGAAAAGAAATAGCCCTCTCCCCAGAGTTTGCTAACCCTTGAACAGACGTCTGTCTATGTGGTAAAAGTACTAAAAAAATACAGAACATTTTTCTGACTTGTATATCTGCTTTTGTAAAATGAATTGTTCCCGAAAGTTTATATAAGGACTTTTAAAAGAATCAGTGACAGTGTCGAACAATGCCTCCCTTACGAAGGTGAATCTCACAGCTAATTAGTAACATGGGAAAAATACATGCATTCTTAGATTTATTTAGTGTGAAGCTTATCTGAGAAGAACAGATACAACCAAAGAAACATTTGCTGCTACAAACATCCCTATGGATGTATGCACTCTGCTATCCACATTTGAAAACATTTTAAAGTTGAGATTCAGACATCATAAAATTTACCCATTTAAATGTGTAATTTTGTTTAAAGTTATGCAAACATTATAACAATCTAATGTAGAATATTTTTATCACCTCTAAAAAAAGATTCTGTACCCATTAGCAGGCAGGCCCCCACCCTCAACCAGAATCAACCATAACTCTCATTTTGGTCTCTATATAATTGCCTCTGTGTGTGTGTGTGTGTGTGTGTGTGTGTGTGTCTGACATACACTCAGATATGCTCAGCTGCTCAATCGTGTCCAACTCTTTGTGACCCCATGGACTGTAGCCTGCAAGGCTCCTCTGCCTTTGGAATTTTCCAGGCAAGAATACTTGAATGGGTTGCCATTTCCTACTCTAGGGGATCTTCCTGACCCAGCGATCAAACCCTTGTCTCTTGTGTCTCCTGCATTGGCAGATGGATTCTTTACCACTGTGCCATCTGAGAAGCCCTATATAATTGCCACTCTGGACATTTCGTACAAATGGAATAATACAAAATGCGTCCTCTTGTCACTGACATCATTCACTTTGTTGCATTATGTTTTCAAGATTCATCCATGTTGTAATCTGCATCAATACCTTAATCCTTTTTATTGGCCAGTAACAATCCCCTGAATGAATATGTCACATTTCTTTCTCTTTTCCTCAGTTGATGGGGGCATTTGAATAGTTTTTACTTTTTGACTACTATGAATATTTCTGCTGTGAATCTCCATTTTTTGTGAATGTTTCTATTTATCCTGTGTAAACGTCTAGCAGTGGAACCACTGGCTCATATAGAAACTCCGCGTGAAATCTTTTGAGGAACTACCGACTATTTCAAAAGTGGCTGCACTGTTCCTGCTATCCACATTTTGCATCTGCATTTTAAACCCTCCACTTTTTATAATCCTAACTTATAGCAGGTGTGCTGGAATACCAATGAACTACCTACAGATAAGGGTCAAAATGTGGTTGACAGTGTAATAAAGTGAAGGTCAAATTAAATTAGCCCTGAAATCCCATAAGCCTCTTTTGAGAGTGTCAGTAAATAGTCTTCACAATTGCCATCATAACAATGAGCTGTGTAATTATACGCTGACGTCCAAAGAGATCCCGGCTCTCATTAATACTTACAAACCCTTTGGGATTCAGGGAGGACGCCTTCACACTTTTAAATACAGCAGAGCAAAGCAGGTACTGTGTGTTGGTGTGGTCCCCAGCCTATCACTGGAAAACTGCAAAAGGGATTCCCAGAGCATCAGCAAACTTGCATCCGGAAGAGAGATGCTCTGGGTGGCTGAAAGTGCTTTATTTGTCACATTTAAAGCAAGAAATACTTTTAAGAATTTGATAGCAGAATGATAAGAAGTCAATCTCTTGTTGCAGGTTTTTTACTTAGGATCCAGAAAAACACTCGTTGTCCGTTCATTTTTAGAGATGGATCTAAAATTTAGGAGCACTGATTTATCTGGCTGAAAATCTAAAAGGAAGGCCTCAAGGGGAAATTAACTGGCATTATTAAATGAATGACATAAGCACTAGAAATGTTAGAAATATCACACCCTTAAAGGTCAAATAACATTAAAAGTGGTCCATTTAGTCACATAAATTGTTTGCCCAGATGCTAGTTAGGAGCTGAAAGGGTAAGAATACAAAGGGCTAGCATTTGGAGGACCCACACCACTGTGTGCCTTTTTAAGCTACAAACTATTGACCTTCCCACTGTGCCCTGTAAGGATTGTATATATTCTTTTTGTTGCACGAAAATTTTGAAATCTATTCATTTATAGTAACAAATTTTATAAAAGCTTTTTGGGGGCGTGCCCTACATTAATTTAATGTTTTTGCTTCTTATTATTTGATCAGTGTGTAATGTTGCCTCATTCATTCACCATTTTGCATCTCATCCCACTGAATTTCTTCCTATTATTTACATAAATTTTATGGAAAATTTACTCACCATTACTTTCTGTGTGGCCCCCTGAGATTAAATGGCTGTGCTTAGTACAGATAACCCAAAGTTTCTCTGCTTGCGTTTCCGCGCCAATATCTTTAATCAAGCTCTTTCTACTATTCTACTTTTCTCGGTATGTCGTATCCCTCAGGGCATCAATCTCAGTCTGCCCGTTCTTGAAAAAACCCATAAAAGCAAGAATTTTTCTTTATAGTCATTAAAATGTGTCAGTTGTATTCTCCTGGCAGTTACCAATTTCCCTCATATCTTAACAGGAATTGAAGTATGTATTTTCCCAACTGGAAGCCCAGAACTGTTGTTTTATTAGAGGTATCCCCTCCCAGGCATCATACCCTGGAGGTGATAGCAGGAACCCACTGTGCTTCTGTTGCAAGTGGCAGAATTTCAATCGCATTTAACTGATCTATAATCACACCATAATCCAGACAAAACTGGAGATAATAATACAATAGTTTATGCTGGACGAAAATGAAATGCAGTAGTCTGTGGCGCCTACTTTAACCATCGGCAACGCAGCCAGCAGACAATGTTCTGCTTTTTGTGTCCAAATCTGCCAATATCATTTTAGGCCTCTTAACCTAAGAGCTGTGCAAAGCTGTGGAATTTGGGCTTATGGCCAGAGGAGGTGCATTTTATTCCAGCTCTGCCACTAATCAATAAAGGAAACTGAGGCTTCTAACATATTAATGGTACGGCTGCCTTCGAATTTTCAAATGGACATGGTAATTAATGACTGTCTTGTCAACAGTGCAAAATCATTATGAGCCTTCAATGCACTGTGTGGTCCAGATATGAGCATGTGTTTTAAATTGTTAGGAATACCAGTTATTATGGTCGGGTTCTGCACCAGGCTTCTTGCTCTTTGTCTGTGAAACTGACGAGAAGATGAAGCTACATTTCTTTTTTTTTTTTCATTTTCTGTTTTTAAAAATATACATTTATTTCTTTAAGTTTATATCATTTAATAGTACTTTGAGTTTAATGTGAAATATAACATATACAGAAAATAATATATTAATCATCTGAGTGCATTTTTGAATATATTAAAGTGCATAAACTGATCTGCACGCCACCCAGCTTCAGAAAGAGATAACTACTAGGAACTCAGAAGCACTCGGTGTGACCTCCCAGTATTGTCCGCTAATAACTGTCTTCTTCAAGTTTATCATGCTGCCATCCGTGTGTGTGCCATGTCTACGTGTGTGCATGCATGCTCGGTTGTGTCTGACTCTTTGTGACCCCATGAACTGCAGCCCTCCAGGCTCCTCGGTCCATGGAATTTTCCTGGCATATTTACTGGAATGCGTTGCCATTTTCTACTTCAGGAGCCATGTGTATGTGTCATTTGCCTTTAATGATTTGCTTCATTTAATGAAATATTCTATTATTCTGTGTCTTGCTTCTCTTGAAGAATAGGTATTTTGAATTTATCCAAGTTGATGTGTATACGTACAATGCATCCATATCTGTTATCTTGAATATACCACATATGTTCATTGATTTTGTCATCCATGGGCAATTGGATCATTTCCAGGTTTTTGTTATGCAAAAAATTTTCAATGATTATTCTAATATACCCTATCAAATGCACACATAGCAGAGTTTCTCTAGTATTTATGTCATATTTCAAGTCTAAGATGCTATCAGTAGTAAGATACATACCATTATTTTGCATAAGAAAGCGAAAGTTTTCAGTAAAACAATATAATGTTTTCTTATTGACTCTAACAGTACATTTCAATTTCAAGACTATTAAACTTTAAAAACAGTGCTTTAGAATAAATGAAATAAAATACCTTGGAGTGGGACTGTTGAACCACAGAGAAGGTACAATTTCAAATTTTCTAGGACTCAGTCCAGTGGTCCACAAAAATGATTGTGGGGATAAACATATGCTAGCTCTCACTTTGATCCTGTCCACTGATGCAGGAGACTCGGGTTTGATCACTGGGTCAGGAAGATCCCATAAAGAAGGGAATGGCTACCCACTCCAGTATTCTCGCCTGGAGAATTTCATGGACAGAGGAGCCTGGCAGGCTACAGTCCCTGGTATTCCAGAGTTGAACATGACTGAATGACTCTTTCAATTTTTCAAAGTGAAAAAAGTTGCAAAGAGTCAGCCACGACTGAGCGACTAACACACTCACACGCATTGCCTCCTGAGCCAAAACAGCAATTCATTTTAATATTTATTTTAAATTTCATCAGTATTTTAGCACTTCATGGAGAAGAATCTAATCTTCAATACTGTCCTAAATAGAAGCTTCCACCAGTAATCTTCATTGAGGAACATATCCTTTCGTGCATCTGATGAAATCTTGTCATTTATTTTCTCTTCACAATTTTTCTCTATTTTCACCCCATGGCCAAATCTTTGGAGTATTTTATAATTTGTCTCCAACTTCATGTTCTCTATGCTTCATTTCTAGTTCCTCCTTGGAAGGATCAAGTATCAACTCTTCCGGTTTCAGAAACCATTTTAGCCCACTGAATTGTGTTTATATGTTTGCACCGTTTATTGCAGCCATAGAGTGCAGTCTTAATTTGAATGATGTCCACCTGACTTTCCTGTTTACTTTCTGGCCCCAGGACTTGCTTAGATTGCAATTTCTCACCTCCAGCCACTTATAGGGACATGAGACGCCGCCTTTGCGCTCACCTGCTGCAGCTGTGCACAAACCCATAATCATGTAAATTAGTGATAAGAGGAAAAAAGGAGATACCACCAGGTGTGAGAAAAAGGGCATTCGCCTGCATGATCCAATAGATTTCAGATTTTGCTTCCTTCCTATTCCTCAAATATGTACCATCCCTGCCATCGTGTTAGTTTAAATCTCTGCACTTTCACTTCAGTGACTGTGACCGCTCGGAACCAGAGGCAAATCTTCATAACACTTTGACTTTTTATGGTTTTCTTCTCAGGGACTGGCAGAACCATGACATTGTATTTATATGTTTATGTAAAATCTGCAAAATTAAGCTGGCTGAACCATAATCTGTTTAAAGTACTTTCTCTTTCTCCTTCAGTTCCTCCACCGCACTTCTAATGTGCTTGGTCTGATGTGTGGATGAGCATTTTTGGAAGCTAGGCAGAAGGAGATTTACACTAAACACAGATATCAATGAAGAAAATGTAAAATAAATTGTGATGGCAGAGTCATCAAGAACAAATAGATTAATTAATGAGTGGCAATAATTTAAGTGGCATTTAATTCCAGCCATTGTACAGGAAACCTTGAAATGCTAGGAAATCTTAGAACTCCTATGAAAAAGAAATTTAAGGGATTTCACCAAATTTTAAATCAATCCTAAAATATTTTTTGCAATATCAATGATGAGTTATTCAACCTAAAGTAACTTTTCTGAATCATCAATTTAAAGAGAAAACAAATTAAATCTTGATCATGCTAGAGAAGAGATTGAAGCATCTTTCTCTTATCTCTGTAGAGAAATGTCATGTGAAGAGTTATTCAAAGAAAATATGATCAGATTGAAGCAAGGAAGTATTACAGCGGAATATCCATAAGTCAATTCATACAGCTAGTATGGGGCTTTTGATGCATTTTATAGTATCTTTGCATAATAGGCAAATATTTCAAAATGTATAACTTGTTGCGGTTGTGATTTTCTGGTTGGAATAAATATTTACTCATGGACTTAATACTGCATTTTTTCTTAAAAAGCCCATTTTCCTCACTTGCATAAGCTTCAGGCCCCATGCAAGCTGGAGGAAAACTTGGTGCCCTTGGATTTCTAAGTGATTTCTCTTTCCAGGCTCTCAGTGTGCTTTCAGTGTATTCTCTGTGCACGCCATCAGCAACCTCTGCAAAACTCAACACACTCCTGATACATGTATGTGGCTACTGTAGGAGATTCAGGAGACATTTTTGGAAGGAAGGAATGGATGATTTAATTAATCAACCTATATATTATTCTTCAAACACTGGCTTTTTACCCTCCCTTACTGCACTGGTTGCCTACTAAGGGTTTTTGCAGCAAAACGTTAAAATACCTGAACTATAGTATGTGCTCAAGAAGTATTTGATAAGCAGATGAATCAATCAGTGGATTAATAAGTCTATGTCCTAGATAAATCTATGTCATATCTCTGTCCTAGCTGATTCGTTTGTAATGTCCCTACCCATATTATAATTTTTCAGTCTAAGATATTTGAATAAAATTTTTCTCACTATTACTGCTTTTACTTTTTTCCCCCCATGTGTCTTTTTTTAAAAAATTTTAATTGGAGGCTAATTACTTTGTATGTGTGTACTCAATCACTGCAGTCATGTCTGACTCTTTGCAAGCCTATGGACTGTAGCCTGCCAGGCTCCTCTGTCCATAGGATTCTCCAGGCAAGAATACTGGAGTGGGTTGCCATGCCTGCCTCCAGGGCATCTTCCGGACCCAGGTATTGAACCCACATCTCTTAGGCCTTCCACACTGGCAGGCGGGTTCTTTACCACTAGCCTTAATAAATTCAGAAACATTATGTGACATTCCTAAACAACTTACTCCTGATCAAACTAAGATCTAAGAAACAAACTAAAACAAAAGACAAAATTAAAATCAAGTGTTATTTCTCTTGTATCTCATATCCCGATAGCGGTGCATTCATCTCTCTCTCTTTACTAATGACAATTTCTTTCACATGCAAAAAATACAATTACATAAGAGCTGAGAGTAATCAATCTTCCCAAGTAAAGAAATATAAAACATCAGTTCAAAACCATCGCTCAACCTGTTCCTTGATGTAAAAGAATAAGATGTTGGATGGCAAGGTATGATGAAAGAGCTGATTCCGAGGTGCAGAAAGTTTCTGATGTCAATAGGTGAATTTAATGGCTATTGTATCTTGAGAGATAGAGTAAAAAAGAAATTGGATTCTGTTTTTAGAAAACTTTGTTTCTCAGGAAAGTTTTTCTTCCAAGCAATCACTAATAGGCGCAGCATGAAGCCTAAAGCCACAAAAGGAAAAGAATAACAGTAATAATAAAAATCAGGAAACTTATGATCAGGTCAGTTTCTTTGGGCCTGGGTGGACTTTCTCTTCCCAAATAATCTAAGAAGAAGAAGAAGATCAAAGCAACGGATAGAATAAATAGAATAGAACTTTCTTGGAGAAAAGCTGATTTCTGAATATTTTCTTGGAGATGACATGATTAAACCCAATTACTTATTTCTCTTATAAAAACTTTGTATTGGAAAATATTCTAGTAATTAATGCCCTGATGGTTCCTTGATGGCTCAGACAGTAAAGAATAGGCCTGCAATGCAGGAGAGCAGGGGTTCAATCCCTGGGTCAGGAAAATTCCTTGGAGAAGGGAAAGGCAATTCCCTCAATGTTCTTGCCTGGGAAACGAGTAGACAGAGGAGCCTGGTGGATGCTTTTTGCCCACCCTACTACATTGGTAACTACTAGTATGTTCTTTATAACTGTGTGTTTCTTTTATATATATATTCATTAGTCTGTTGTAGTTTTTGGATTCTGTATATAAGTGATATGATACAGAATTTGCCCTTCTCGGACTCATTTCGCTTATCATAATGCCTTGCAAATCCATCTATGTTGCTGGAAATAGCAAAATTCTGTTGTTTTGGGGGCAAAGTGGTATTCCATAGTATATGTACCACCTCTTCTCGATTTATCTATTAATGGACACTTAGGTTGCTACCATTTCTTAGCAGCGTTGAATAATCCTGTCATGAATATTCAGTTCAGTTCAGTTGCCCAGTCATGTCCAGTTCTTTCTTTCTGTTCTTTATTGTGCTCATCTTTGCATGAAATATTCCCTTGGTATCTTTGATTTTCTTGAAGCGATCTCTATTTTTTCCCCTTGTATTTGAATCAGCATGACTTTTCTGGAGGGGATATATATAGCCAGGAGTGGAATTGCTGGGTCATACAGTAGTTCTGAGGAGGGGGCATGGCAACTCACTCCAGGATTTTTTCCTGGAGAATCCGCATGGACAGAGGAGCCTGGCAGGCTACAGTCCACAGGGTCTCAAAGATCTGGGGACACAAGTGAGTGACCAAGCCCTGCACAGCAGATAGTAGTTCTACTTAAAGTTTTATGGAAAGCTTCTGGACTGTTTTCCACAGTGGCTGCAACAATTTGCATCCCCACTAACAGCGTACGAGGGTTCCCCTTTCTCCACATCTTGCCAATATTTATTTGTGTTGTTTTTGATGATAGTCATTTGGACAGGTGTGAGATGATATCTCCTTGTGGTTTTGACTTGCATTGCCCTGACAATTAGCAATGTTTAGTGTTTTTCACGTGTCTGTTTGCCCTCTGCATTTCTTTGTTGGAAAAATGTCTGTTCAGGTCTTCCGCTCAGTTTTCAATTGAGTTTTTATTGTTTGATGTTGAGATGTATGAGCTGTTTATATACGATGGATATTAACTCTTTATTGTTCATATCATTTCATATTTTCTCCCATTCAAGGAGTTGTCTTTTTGTTTTATCAGTGGTTTCCTTTGCTGTGAGAAAGTTTTAAGTTTAATTAGGTCCCATTTGTATATTTTTGCTTTTATTTCCTTAGCTTTAGGAGACAGAGCCAAAAAAAGGATTGTTCAATTAATGTCAGAATACTTTGCCTATGTCTTTCTGTAGAAGTTTTATGGTAATCTGTCTTAAATTTAGGTCTTTAATCCATTTTGAGTTTCTTTCTTGTATATGGTGTTAGAGAATGTTCTAATTTCATGTTTTCACATGTAGCTGTTCAGTTTTCCCCGTACCACTTGCTATATATAAATATTAATGTATCCATAGTTGGTAACATTTCTTTAAGTGGAAGGCACCATTGACTCCCCCCGCCTTTCGCGGTAGTACTCTATCATTTGTCATCTTTTCTTATTTTAATAAAAGCTGGGAAGTTGGTAACACAGTGAAGCTGCTAAGTCACTTCAGTCGTGTCCGACTCTGTGCAACCCCATAGACAGTAGCCCACCAGGCTCCCCTGTCCCCGGGATTCTCCAGGCAAGAACACTGGAGTGGGTTGCCATTTCCTTCTCCGATGCATGAAAGTGAAAAGTGAAAGTGAAGTCGCTCAGTCGTGTCTGACTCTTAGCGACCCCATGGACTGCAGCCTACCAGGCTCCTCCGTCCATGGGATTTTCCAGGCAAGAGTACTGAAGTGGGGTGCCATTGCCTTCTCCTAAAACAGTGAAGCTAATTCTCACTTTATTTTTTTTTCCTGTATTCAGTCTTTGTAATACACACTTGACAAATATGCCTTCGGCTTAGTTTAAAAAAAAAAAGAATAAAGTAAAAGGGAAAACGTGAGCACACTGCTCACCTTTAGCTTGCCATTTAACAATGGAGGCTATCAATATGGTATGTGTTTCCTTGAACGTGTCTTCCTGCCATGAGATGATTGTGACAGTGTGTTTCATATAGTGGCCAAGAAAACCCATGGGGGTTTGGGAAGATAGAACAAGGGACAGTTGAAGTTTCTGAAAAAGAAATTTGCTTTTTTCCACTCTTTGCTTTCTCTTGCAGATGCTATTTTGTACATGAGGTGCCCACAAACATCTTTGGCATCAAATAAAATGCTACCCATCAAAAGAGCCTTCACACTCTTTATAAAACAGATGTAATTCTGATGGAGCCAAGCATGAAACAAGAATGTCCCAATAGCATAAACTTGTAAACTGAAAGGAAATGTAGCAGATACAGAAAACAAGATAAAAAACCAACATATGTGAAAATCTTGTCTCGTTGATTCAGAAAATATGTGTGGGAGTGGTGGTGATGGAGGCTGATTGAGAAACTGAAAGCATTTGAGTCACCTAATTTATGGAGGAAAAAAATAAGTATATTTTGAGGGTAAGACACTTTTAAATCTCTTTATCTGTCCTTGTGTGCTGGCACAGTATTTGTGACAAAAGTATTAATAGTGTAACTACTTATCCTCATAAAACAGTTTCTGATTTATACAGACTGTTCATATTCATCTGTGTACCATAGTGATAAAAAATAGATAATAATAAAAATATGCCTAAGGTTTTCCTATGCTTATACAGAAAAACCAACATTCTCAGGAAGAATTAATTAGTGCACATTATATCTGTTTGATTTATTCCATGTAATATCACAAAGAGTGGCATATCAAAGAGTGGGCATTATTTTTTGCTCAAATGAAGTAGCAAAATGAGGGAAAAATATTTTTTTTAAAATATATATATATATTTTTTAACAAAACCAAAATTCTACTTCATTTTTCTCTCAAGTTTTAGCTACCACAATTTAGTGACTCTGGGAAAATATAAAAAGCGTGGTAGGTGGTGGTGTGAAATGGGTTTTCTACTTTCTTGAGTCATAAATCAGAATAAGAAATTCCCAAGGAAAGAACATCTTAGTTGTTTTATGTCCTTCATCCCATGCACACTCTTTTGTCTCAAGTGAGATGGGGGGGGGGCAGTAAAAAAACAGAAAACAAAGCTGATGCTTCTGTGGAGGAATATAGTTCACATTATGGAATGAGCGAGAGATAACTAGGTTGGCTGACCCTTGAAGATACTGGGAAAGTTACCTTTCAATTATTTGTGACTAATTCAATCTGTTAATTTTTTCATACAACATTAGAGTATGATTCTAAAATTTCCCCTGGTTATTTCATAAAAGAGCAGGTAAATGATCTCCATAGGAAAAAGTTCCTTGTCTGGCAGCGGAAAGTTGTGAAATGTGTGGATAGAATAATCTAGACATTCTTTTTCCTTTCAAGCATGACATTAAGTGAATCCTACTGTGTGCCAAGCATTAGTACTGAGTAGAACATGCAATGGCACTAACAATATAAAGTTTCCACTCAGATGCTTTATTCTGAGAATAAAGTCCTGCCCAGCTGTTTGCAAACCCAAGGACTGCAGCATGCCAGGTGCTCCCTGCCAGCCCTTCACCAGCTTGCCCATGCTCACGACCACTGAACCAGTGATGTCATCCAGACGTCTCGTCCTCTACCACTCTCTTCTCCTGCTTTCAATCTTTCTCAAAATCAAGGTCTTTTCCAATAAGCCAGCTATTTGCATCAGGTAGCCAAAGTATTGGAGCTTCAGCTTCAGCGTCAGTCCTTCCAGTGTATATTCAAGACTGATCTCCTTTAGGATTGGCTGGTTTGATCTCCTTGCTGTCCAAGGGACTCTCAAGAGCCTTCTCCAACACCACAGTTCAAAAGCATCAATTCTTCAGTGCTCAGCCTTCTTTATGGTTCAACTTTCACATCCATACAGGACTACTGAAAAGACCATAGCCTTGACTAGATGAATCTTTCTTGGCAAAGTGATGTCCTTGCTTTTTAATATGCTGCTAGGTTTATAGCATGTTTGGGGTTTCTCTTGTGGTTCAGCTGGTAAAGAATCTGCCTGCAGTGTGGGAGACCTGGGTTCGATTCCTGGGTTGGGGAGATCCCCTGGAGAAGAGAAAGGCTACCTACTCCAGTATTCTGGCCTGGAGAATTCCAAGGGGTCGCAAAGAGCTGAACATGACTGAGCGACTTTCACTTCGCAGGTTTGTAATATTTCCTTCCAAGAAGCAATTGTCTTCTAATTCCATGGCTGCAGTCACCATCTGCAGTGATTTTAGAGCCTAAGAAGAGGAACGCTGTCATTGCTTCAATGTTTTCCCCTTATATTTGCCATGAAGTGATGGGACCAGATGCAATGATGTTAGGTTTTCTTTTTATTCTTTTTTTAATAATGAGTTTTAAGCCAGCTTTTACACTCTCTTCTCTCTCCCTCATCAAGGAGCTCTTTAGTGTCTCTTCACTTTCTGTTATTAGAGTGGCATCATCTGCATATCTGAGGCTGTTGATATATCTCCCAGAAATCTTGATTCCAGCTTGTAACTCATCCACCCCAGCATTCCACATGATGCATTCTGCATATAAGTTAAATAAATAGGGTGACAATATACAGCCTTGTCGGATTCCTTTCTCAGTTTTGAAATAGTCAGTTGTTCCACATAGGGTTCTAACAGTTGCTTCTTGATAGCATACAGGTTTCTTAGGATCCACACACTCAAAGACTTTAGCAGAGTCAATGAAACAGAGTAGATATTTTTTCTGAAATTCCCTTGATTTCTCTATTATCCAGCAAATGTTGGCAATTTGATCTCTGGTTCCTCTGCCTTTTCTAAACCCAGCTTGTAAATCTGGAAGTTCTCAATTCAAGTACTGCTGAAGCCCAGATTGAAGGATTCTGTGCATAACCTTACTAGCATGGGAAGTGAGCACAATTGTCCAGTAGTTTGAATGTTCTTTAGTACTGCCCTTCTTGGAAATTAGGGTGAAGATTAACTTTTTCCAGTCCTGTGGCCTGGAAATTGCTGGGCTTTCCAATTTTGCTGGTATATTGAGTGCAGCATTTTAACAGCATCATTTTTTAGGATTTTAACAATGCAAAGAAATAGGCATTCTCCAACACACATTGTGACTTTTCACCTTCACTTTTTTTTATTTTTTTTAAATTTTAAAATCTTTAATTCTTACATGCGTTCCCAAACATGAACCCCCTCCCACCTCCCTCCCCATAACATCTCTCTGGGTCATCCCCATGCACCAGCCCCAAGCATGCTGTATCCTGCGTCAGACATAGACTGGCGATTCGATTCTTACATGATAGTATACATGATAGAATGCCATTCTCCCAAATCATCCCACCCTCTCCTCTCCCTCTGAGTCCAAAGGTCCATTATACACATCTGTGTCTTTTTTTGCTGTCTTGCATACAGGGTCGTCATTGCCATCTTTCTAAATTCCATATATATGTGTTATTATACTGTATTGGTGTTTTTCTTTCTGGCTTACTTCACTCTGTATAATCGGCTCCAGTTTCATCCATCTCATCAGAACTGATTCAAATGAATTATTTTTAATGGCTGAGTAATACTCCATTGTGTATATGTACCACAGCTTTCTTATCCATTCATCTGCTGATGGACATCTAGGTTGTTTCCATGTCCTGGCTATTGTAAACAGTGCTGCGATGAACATTGGGGTACATGTGTCTCTTTCAATTCTGGTTTCCTCAGTGTGTATGCCCAGCAGTGGGATTGCTGGGTCATAAGGTAGTTCTATTTGCAATTTTTAAGGAATCTCCACACTGTTCTCCATAGTGGCTGTACTAGTTTGCATTCGCCTTCACTTTTTAAAAATTTCTTCCCAATAACCTATCCACCTGTGCCTAAATCTTTCCTCAGTATGATACAGGGCAACAGAGAGCTTGAGTCAAAGGGTTGCAGTAACTGTCAAGTGTGTCACAGAGATTTTGGACTGAGTGAAATGCAGTAACGCTGGAGATTAGGCATCTAAAGTCAGTGCCAAGATAATCATCACAGATTCGTTAAATTACCCTGGGGATATCCCTTAGAATATCTTGTTGGAGGCTGACAGTTCAGTGAGTCCAGTGAAAAAATTTTTCTTTTGTTATGAGTTAGACCATTGTTTCATGGGTCTAACATTCGATGTAGTAGCTGGATTAAGATTAGAGTACATGAAAAAATGCATGTGTCTTAAACACTGCAAGGATTTTAAGGCAGTTAAGATTCTCTCCCTCCAAATGGTGAGAAGACTAAAGGTGTATCAAAGGAAGTCAAACTGGCATCCTGAACCCAGCCTCACTCAGCTAGAGACAACAGGTGGTGGAATGACTTGCATGATTTAAACTTTTATTTTCTCTCCTTCTCTCTTTGCAAGGCATATATAGTGGACTTTATGTAAGTTAAGTGTACATAGAATGGGAGTTCATACAGATTAGGCTGCTTGCTTCAGAATGATTGCTTATTTAGAGACGATTTTGAAACATACAGCCTTCCTGTGATGTAACTGGTGTTCCATACTCCAAGTCAATCTGCAGTTGCCATCTGAACTACTGCAAAAATTCAAGAAATATATATTATTTCTTGTTATATAAAGAATCAAGAAAAACTTATATGACATTATATATATTTAATGCACACTCATATATCGCTTGCTATATTTAACCATAAGCACAATTGAATTGGAAAATGAAGATATAATGGCTCTATGAAGAGAAGTATTATATAAATCAGAGACTAAAAATGCCTGGTGCAACTTTAAATATTAATAACTTTGGATGAACCTATGACAAAAGCAAACGACAAGCATCATGTGAAAACATATTTCTTAGACACTAATGTGAATATTTAATGTCCTTTTATTCGGCGTTACTGGGCTCTCAGAAAGCAATGCACTATTGCCCATTACTTTTTATAAAAGCAATGATCAGTGCTAAGTTTACCTTTTCATAGTTTCTTAGCACTGCAGTTTTCCAGATCTTTGCTGGGCCAGTTTCTCCTAGCGCTTCCTTCCAGCATAATGCTGCTTTCGCTACTCTGTTTGAAACACTTGACAGTTGCTGACTATTTAATTTCCAGATCAGTTTGCATGTTGACTAGTTTCTTGCCATCTCATGCCCCTATTTGTGGTAATTCATCTGGGATGTTGTTTTGTTTTGTGCATTGCAGTTCATTTCACACTAATCAATCTAATTCCTGTGGCCAGAATAAATGCCATTACACACTTCGAGTCAAAGCTATGGCTTTTCCAGAGTTATATGCAAATGTGAGAGCTGGACCACAAAAGAGGCTGAGTGCCAAGGAATCAATGCTTTTGAGTTGTGATGTTGGAGAAGACTCCTTAGAGTCCCTTCCTCTCAAGAGGAAATCAAACCAGTCCATCCCAAGGGAAATCAACCCTGAATATTCATTGAAAGGACTGAAGCTGAAGCTTCAATACTTTGGCCACCTGATGCAAGGAGCCAACTCATTGGAAAAGACTCTGATGTTGGGAAAGATTGAGGGCAAAAGGAGAAGAGGGCAACAGAGGATGAGATGACAGGAGGGCATCACCAACTCAATGGACATGATCTGAACAAACTCTGGGAGATAGTGAAGGACAGGGAAGCCTGGTGTGCTGCAGTTTATGGGGTAACAAAGAGCTGGACATGACTCAGAGAATAAACAACACATGGGAGTAAAGAATAAAATATATTAGTGATAGAAAGCAAAATAAAGATTTATCATGTGTCTTTCTATGCAAGCTATAGAAACATCAATAAAAGCCTACTTTATAGAAATGCAGGTAGCTTTACGAGGACCAACAAAAGTTGGTGAAGAACCAAGGAATTAGCAAAAGAGGCAAGTAATCAGCACCCAAAAGCTGAAGAGACAATGGGAGGAAATAGAATTACTAGGGTGTGCTGAGAATAGAACATTTGGAAGGCGATGCTACAGTCATGTGAGAATGCAGCTACGGCCAAAGATGTGTCAGTAACTTTGATTTAGGAAGAGAACAAGGAAGAAACGATTTCCTCTCTTTGCTCACCTCCCTGTGTCTTACTACTGCTTTTCAGTGAATAGCACCAAACAGAAACCAGCCCGCAAAGACATCTGAGACCTGCAAATGCAGGATCCACCCTTCTATGTACTTAACAAGACAGAGAATTGTGGAGAAAAATCTAGAAGGACAGAACAGAGGCTTATCTGGCAGTAATGGGAACTCCAGCAGTTCTCTCTTTACCAGGAAAGTGCTAGAATAGCTGTATGACCTTACAGTGACCATATGAGACTACCTGTGTACCCCACAAAGATTCATGACTAACGGATGGATTTGAGCTAATGGCTGAAACCAGACACGGCTACTAACCGGCAGAACAATTAAGGTCAGCAGAGTTGACATTCTGTTGTC
Source organism: Ovis aries (assembly GCF_016772045.2). Classification (NCBI taxonomy): domain Eukaryota; kingdom Metazoa; phylum Chordata; class Mammalia; order Artiodactyla; family Bovidae; genus Ovis; species Ovis aries. Next base: position 96,394,267 of record NC_056060.1, read on the forward strand.
ATTTACTTATGGCCATTATTTCCTATTATTTAGTAATGATGTAGCTGAATCTCAACACTGTGTATATTTTACAGTTGTAGTCAGTATTTTTACAAATTTGCTGTCACTCAAAAGGATAACATCTTATAAGCAATTATCCTTCATAGCAGAATTATAGATATGACCTGAGAGTATGGAGCTAATAAGAGTTGTTACCTGTTTTGAGATTTCTCTTACATAGCACTTGCTAGTCATTGTGTACTTTTCTTTCATATCATTTGATGAAGTATTGGCCATTCATTTCAGGATGATTTTTCCATCCGCAAAACTTAGGCTACATACCCTACAGTTTCAAGATTTAAGTAGAGTGCACACTTATACTTCTCATTCTTTGATTCAACAAGTATTTATTGAGCTGGTATGCCCTGCTGTGTCATTTTGCCTGGATAAGTTTCAACAACCTCAAATGAATTGGTCACTCTAAGCACTTACTGTATGCCAGCCTTCAGAAAATTCCTAAGGAGCCATATAGTAGTGGAAGCAGACAGTAGCATATTGGGTTGTGATAGGTACTAAGTAATGATATGATAGTTATGGAAAGTGTTTCTAATTTGAGTTAAGATGGCCATAAAGAGCTTCCCTGGTGGCTCAGATGATAAGGCATCTGCCTGCAATGCAGGAGACCCAGGTTCAATCCCTGGGTTGGGAAGATTCCAGGAGAAGGAGATGGCAGCCACTCCAGTACTCTTGCCAGGAAAATCCCACGGACGGAGGAGGCTGAGGAGCTGCACTCCATGGATTTTCAGAGTGAGACACGACTGAGTGACTTCACTTTCTATGGCCATAAAGATTAACTGAGGAGGAGGAATTTAAGTAAAAGAATTAGAGAAATGAGTTAACAAATATGCTAATATCTGGGAGAAGACATAAGAGGTCAAAGAAACAGCACACCAGGGTCCCTGAGGTGAAGGGTATGTCCGATGTATTATGAAAAGTGAGTAACTCAGTCATGTCCGACTCTTTGCGACCCCATGGACTATAGAGTCCATAAAATTCTCCAGGCCAGAATACTGGAGTGGGTAGCCTTTCCCTTCTCCAGGGGATCTTTCCAACTCAGGGGTCAAACCCAGGTCTCCCACATTGCAGGTGGATTCTTTACCATCTGAGCCACAAAAGAAGACCAAGGATACTGTAGCAGGTAGCCTCTCCCTTCTGCAGTGGATCTTCCCAACTCAGGAATCAAATTGGGGTCTCCTGCCTTGCAGGCAGATTCTTCACCAAGTGAGCTATCATGGAAGCCAGTGTGTTGTAGGAACAGCAAAGTCAACCTGTTTTGACGCCAGTGACTGAGATGATGAGGTCAGAAATATAATGAAGCCACACAACATTTGAGAAAATGGATCCTTGTAAGGACTTGGGCTTTGAAAATTTATGAGGAGAGATATAATATGCTCTCACTTACATTTAGGAATGACTGGGCTGCATTATTGAGAAAAGACTATGGAAAGGGGGCAAGGAATAAGAATAGAAATCTGTTTGGAGGCTATTGCAATAATACAAAGGAGTGGCGATAATGACTTAAAACATACGGGTAAATGCAGGGGTGAATGGGGATTATTAGCCAGAGCCTGGACATATTCCGAAGGTAGAGTGGACAGCATTTCCTAATCAATTGGAACGATCTGTGCAGAAAATAGAAAAATCAAACAGGAATCTAGTATTTTTGATCTAAGCAACCGAAAGAATTGAGTTGCTTGTTACTGAGATGGGGGAAATGGAAAGGAACCAGGGCTACAGGGAGCGAAGGAGATCAGAAGTTCAATTTGGGGCATATTATATTTGAAATATCTGTTAGACCTCCAGGTGGGTGTGTCGAACAGGCAGATAGCTATGCAAGTCTGAAATTCAAGGGAAAAAGGATGAGCTTGTTAGGATTTAAGGCGATGAGGTCAGGTGAGTGTAGACACGAAAGGAAAGAGCCACGACTGAGTGCTGGAGCACTCCATGCTGTCGAGGTCTAGAAGGGGAAAAAGAAAACAGAAATAAAAAAGCAGGAGGAAGTCTAGGAGCATATGCGGTCCTGGGAGCTAAGGAAGTATTTGAGGAGAAAAGAGCAATCAGTTTTATTGCACGCTGCTTATAGGTGGGGCAAGGGAAGAACTGAAAGCAGCTTCATAACGAACAGGTCAACTCTGTGATCTGAAGGTTACCAGGGATTTTGAAAAGAGCAATTCCAGTGCAAAACCTGATTGAAGTGAATTCAAGAGAAAATGGGAGGAAATACATTGAAGAGAGTGAGTATATATAAAACTTTCAGGACTTTGCTGAAAAGGAAAAGAGATAGTGGAGTAAAAAACCAGAATTGCCAGTCCAGGTTCGATGCATGATACCAAACCTTGGGGCTGGTGCACTGGAAAGACCCAGAGGGATGGTACGGGGAGGGAGGAGGGAGGGGTGTTCAGGATGGGGAACACGTGTATACCTGTGGTGGATTCATGTTGATGTATGGCAAAACCAGTACAATATTGTAAAGTAATTAGCCTCCAATTAAAATAAATAAATTTATATTTAAAAAAAAACTGGATGCAGAAATGTGGTTAAGACAGAAACATTTTAAGATGGGATTAGCATCTGTTTTTAGTAGCACACATGGGAGTGTGCTGCTTAGAGAGAAAGAAAAGAGAAAATTTGGTAGCAAGGCCAAGAGAGAAGTTCTAGGCAGAGTCTTTAAGTGGGGCAGAAAGTATACTGTCCAGGCAGTAAGACAATGTTCTTAGAAGCAAATGGTAGGACCTACTCTTGCCTGCCTGCCTGCCTACAAGCTCAGGTGTGTCCCACCCTTTACGACCCCATGGACTGTAGCCCACCAGGCTCCTCTGCCCATGGGATTTCTCAGGCAAGGATACTGGAACGGGTTGCCAATTCCTTCTGCACAGGATCTTCATGACCTAGAGATCGAACCCACATCTCCTGCATCGACAGGCAGATTCTTTACAACTGAGCGACCTGGGAAGCCTCAGAACACACTCTACTTTAAGACAAAAGGAATTTACATGAAATATAAGGACATTCACAGAATCTCTAGTCAGTACAACAGAAACAATGCCCAAATTATAATGTGGGACTCCCATGTTAGAGACCCCACTGCGCCTGCCCCGCCACCGTGCTGGGACCTGGATGGGATGGTTGGAACGCTGACCATTGTCACCCGCAAGCAGTCTACCGCTGTCACCATCCTTGTTAGAGGGGACTCTGCTCCACTGTTTGAAGAACAGTCTAATTGGGTGAATTTCTGTCACATCTGGGGCCAGATAGCTGGAGAGGACATGAGAGAAATGCTTTCATTTTCTAATTTAAAGAGGTTTGGATTACTTAAATGTGTAAATTTCTCCAAACATAGAAAGGTTGTTCAAGTGTATCAAGTGGTCAAGAGGGCCTAACAAATACCCTTTCTAGTTCTAGTGTGGTTCTAAGATTACGAGGCTTAAAAATTCCTTAGAGTTTTGAATAGGACAAAGAAAAGTTGAAGATGTATTTCCCCAAAATGTGCACATTCACCCAAATGCACTGGAGATCTCATCATTAGAGATCTTTATTTTATTTTATTTGTGAAGCCAATGATTTGCCCTTCCTACCCCTCAATTTACATATATGCATTACATTTATGTTATACATATATCCACTGATTTCATATCTCTATCTCTCTGTACATGCATATATAGACACACATCCATGCATACATGTATATATGTACACACACACACACATATATATATATATTCTTCTCCTCATATGGTATGAAATAGAATCTGTGCTCACACATGGATGAGTAACAGTGACCTTAGTAAAGTTACATCCTGTCATTCTACACTGAGGGATTTAGTCAATTTTGGTTCCACGTAGGCAATTTTGATTCAAAGTAGGGCTTCCCAGGTGGTGCTAGTGATAAAGAATCTGCCGGTGCAAGGGACACAAAGGATGAGCTTGACCCCTGGGTCAGGAAGCTCCCCTGGAGGAGGAAATGACAATTCATTCCTGTATTCTTGCCTGGAGAATTCCATAGTCAGAGGAGACTGGTGGACTACGCTTCTCGAGCACCAAAGAGCTGGGCATGACTGGGCACACACAAGCTCACACGTTAACATACTTTCAGATTCAGTGTCTGTGCTTGTTTGGTTACTTTATCTCTGAATGATGGTTCCTATCCTAGAGCAATTGGAAGAATCTGGAGTCATAAGAGATGGCTTGCAAAAAACAAATATATATTAAAAAGAAATTTTCCAAACCTGCATGCAACCTAAGCAATACGAAACATCTCATTATTTTACTCAGCAACCCCTCAACATGAAACTCCTTATTTCAACTTTATTTCTATTTAAAGTCTTCACACCAGCAACTGAATTACTGTATCTGCATAATAGAATGTCTCTCTTTGGGATAATAAAACCTTATGTTTCATGTATCCAAACTTTTAAAGAGTCATCTTTTATTTTTTACCCCTAATCTAGAATAAAACTCTAATTGGAATAAAAGTGTACTTTTTGTTAATTTTTTGGTGATACGCAACATGATTTGAGTGGGGGGATTTAAACAGATTCTCAAATAAAATTTTGGAGTCACTTCACTGTATCTTTCTGGGTTCTGAGATCACTGTTAGTGACTTTCTGTGGACAAATTCCACATTGTGGAAGTGTGCTTCCAATAGCTTCAGCTAACTCAAATATTTCTGCACAGAAACAGTTGGTCATTTTATGATCAAAGAATCATGTTATCTCCGTAAACCCAGGTCCCATTCCATGCATATATCCTGAGAGTAACCTTGAACTGAATTAGCTACTCTCATATCCAGTGACAGTTGAGGCAATTTCTCTACTTAAAGACAAACCACCATCCACTGTTCCCCTTTCTCTTAGCGTCTTTGAAGTTTATGTAGTAGCTCTGGTTACATGCTAAGCAGGATTAGTGAATTACTCTTGAGTAGCAAAGACCGTTTGTTACTCCTCAAATTAACAACAAGAGAGAAATAGCATAACAGGCACCCAAGTGAGAACTGATCTAGGATGGAAAAATTAGTAATAAAATACAGCATTTGGGATTTGATAGTATATGGAATAGTTTTCTAGTGTCAGTTGGTGGAAAAGGGGAATTAAGAAAGATTAAGAGGAACAGTGACCACTCAAACTCTGAAAATGTTAGAGCCTGCAAATGTGTGGAGATATTTTTGTTAGCCAGGTGTTTCTGTTTCTGTATCAAAGTGATAGAACGGTCCTTATTATCCTGTCTTTTCTAATCCCAACTTTCACACGTGCCCGTGCACACACACACAGATGCGTGTGCACGTGCCAAGTTGCTTCATTTGTGTCCAACTGTTTGCAACCCTACGGACTGTAGCCCTCCAGGCTCTTCTGTCCGTGAAATTTCCAGGCAAGAAAATGGAGTGGGTGGCCATGCCCTTCTCCAAGGGATCTTCCCAACCCAGGGATCAAACCCGTATCTCGCATGTCTCCTATGTTGGAGGCAGGAGTCTTTACCACTGCTGCCACTGAGGCAGTCCATATACCTCCCCCCCGCAACACACACACACGGTTGGCTACTCTTTGGCATAAGAAGCAAACGATTTCTATTAGGTTGCTTTTCTTCGGTCATTTTTTGCTGTATTTATTTATTAAATATTAAGTCCTATTAGGGGCTTTGTAGGACGTTAGGAATACCAAAATGAAAAAAAAAAAAAAAGTGGCCTTTAGCATCAGAAGTTTCACGTATGAATCATGACTCCATCGGTTCTTATTTGAGCGAGAATCTATTTGTATCTGAACTTTTTTATCTGAAACATTATGGATAATTATATATTGCCTAGAAAGTAGGCAGAAGGTGAAATTAAGTTATGTAAGCAAGGTAACTGATGTAATACAGGCCAAATAAAAAGCTAGTCATGTTTCATTCATCCTATTCCTTGGATGTGAAAATTGTGGATACGGACCTGTAAAGAAAACATTTAATTATAGTGTGACAAATTTTAATAGAGATGTATGATATGGAAGAGAAGAGCACAAAAGCTAGAGTGACTGTCTTCCCTGAGAAGAATCTTCTGATATATAAAAGTTCATCTTGAGGATGAAGCTTGTTTGAGTTTTTTAATGATTTAGGATTGGCAATATGTTTGTTTAATGAAGCTTCTAAAGTTAAGAAGAAAAATGGTGATCCGAAACACTGAAATATTTTCCAAGTCTCATGAAAAGGCTGGAGTTGAGAGGAGGCATACAATAAATAGATACCCAGGCTAAGAACATCTTTGTCCATTCACTCATTCGGTACTTACCTGGCATCTCTCATGGCCAAGCAGGTACAGGAGCTGGGTTCTAGGAGAATGAAGGACATTAATGACCTCTGTTTAAGCAATCAAGTCTGTCTAATGGCCATACATCTGCCCCTTAGAGCTTGTAATCTTGCAGGTGAGCACTGGTATATACATACCACTTGCATAATTTTGCTGCTCATTCAGGGAGAGAAAGACCATCCTAGTCCCCACATACTTACACTCACCTGCACACAAAACCAAACTACTAGATTAGAGTTGACAGTGGGTCCCGAACAATGTGCTCAATGGAATAGAACAAAGAAAACGGGCAGATTTGGAGTCTCAGGATGTTTACTCACTCCACTCAGAATGTAAAATATCCAGGTGACTAGCTAGGATCTCTTGTTAGTTTCTGAGTAACAGTGTATTCTATATCCAGAAATATCTCAAAACTGATTCTACATACATTTGAAGGATGTTATCCTTGTAACTCAGACATTAAAGCATCTTCCTGCAATTCAGGAGACCTAGGTTCAAGCCCTGGGTTGGGAAGATCCTCTGGAGAAGGAAATGGCAAAGCAATCCAGTATTCTTGCCTGGAGAATTTCATGGACAGAGGAGCCTGGCAGGCTACAGTCCATGGGGTTGCAAAAGAGTGGACACTGCTGAGCGACTCACACATCTTGGATCAGTCTGAAAATCCCCAAAGCTTGATCCTGAAATAAGATGAGGAGGAAAATCTTGCAGTTTAAGGACACAAATGACTTGATTCTGCATGATATCCTGGACCAATAGCTCTCTTTGGCCATTGTGAAAATCATCTTCTTTTAACCTATCTCACACTGAAAAGTGGAAGTGTTATTTGCCTTAGCATCTTATTGCTTGTAATGGCATTAGTGCAGAAGTACATAGGTGCCACAGGATATATATGTGAGATCATAAGTGATGGTTAATCCCTTCAATAATGGGAATCATCCTAAGATTCAGTTCAGTTCAGTCTCTCAGTCGTGTCTGACTCTTCACAAAGCCGTGGACTTCAGTGTTCCAGGCTTCCCTGTGTATCACCAACTCCTGGAGTTTACTCAAAATCATATCCATTGAGTTGGTGATGCCATCCAACCATCTCATTCTCTATCATTCCCTTCTCCTCCCACCTTTAATCTTTCCCAGCATCAGGGTATTTTCCAGTGGGTCAGTTCTTCCCATCAGGTGGCCAAAGTATTGGAGTTTCAGCTTCAGCATCAGTCCTTCCAATGAATATTCAGGACGCATTTCCTTTAGGATGAACTGGTTGGATCCCCTTGCAGTCCAAGGGACTCTCAAGAGTCTTATCCAACACCACAGTTCAAAAGCATCAATTCTTTGGCACTCAGCTTTCTTCACAGTCCAACTCTCACATCCATACATGACTACTGGAAAAACCATAGCCTTGACTGGACGGACTTTTGTTGGCCAAGTAATATCTCTGCTCTTTCAAGGAGCGAGCGTCTTTTAATTTCATGGCTGCAGTCACTATCTGCAGTGATTTTGGAGCCCAGCAAAATAAAGTTAATCATTGTTTCCATTGTTTCCCCATCTATTTGCTGTGAAATAATGGGACCAGATGCCATGAGCTTAGTTTTCTGAATGTTAAGCTTTAAGTCAACTTTTTCACTCTCCTCTTTCACTTTCATCAAGAGTCTCTAGACTTCACTTTCTGCCAAAAGGATGGTGTCATCTGCATACCTGAGGTTATTGACGTTTCTCCTGGCAATCTTGATTTCGGCCTGTGTTTCATCCAGCCCAGCATTTCTCATGATGTATTCTGCATATAAGTAAAATAAGCAGGGTGGCAATATAAAGTCTTGATGTACTCCTTTCCTGATTTGGAACCAATCTGTTCCATGTCCAGTTCTAACTGTTGCTTCCTGACCTGCATACAGATTTCTCAAGAGGCAGGTCAGGTAGTCTGGTATTCACATCTCTTTCAGAATTTTCCACAGTCTGTTGTGATCCACACAGTCAAAGGGTTGGCACAGTCAATAAAGCAGAAATAGATGTCCTTCTGGAATTTTCTTGCTTTCTCAATGATCCAACGAATGTTGGCAATTTGATCTCTGGTTCCCCTGCCTTTACTAAATCCAGCTTGAACATCTGGAAATCCACAGTTCACATAATGTTGAAGCCTGTTTTGGAGAATTTTGAGCATTACTTTACTAGTGTGTGAGATGAGTGCAATTGTGTAGTAGTTTGAGCATTCTTTGGCATTGCCTTTCTTTGGGATTGGAATGAAAACTGACCTTTTCTAGTCTTGGGGCCACTGCTGAGTTTTCCAAATTTGCTGGCATATTGAGTGCAGCACTTTCACAGCATCATCTCTCAGGATTTGAAATAGTTCAACTGGAATTCCTAAGATTAAAGGAGATTATTGAATTAGGAAAGGAGGGATAGAAAAAGATAATCTTACATAAACTAACTTTCAAGAGTCTTTTTATAGTAAAAGAAAATAAAATTCTTTAATAAGAAGCATTACTCAATATACAAGTTTGTTGTTGTCCAAGCCCAGCGTTGTCCAATAGAGCCTTCTGCAATGGTTGTGTGTCTGTGCTACCCGACACAGTAAGACACTAGCCACATACAACTACTGAACACTTTAAATGTGGTTAGTGTGATGGTGTAATTGATCTTTAATCTCCTTTAATTTTAATCAATTCAAATATAAATGGCTACAGGTAGCCAGTGTCTACCACTGAATAGCACCAACCTAAATTTTACAAAGGTTTGTCTTGGTGGCTCAGATGGTAAAGAGTCTGAAAGTGATGCAGAAGACCTGGGTTCAATCCCTGTGTCTGTAAGATCCCCTGGAGAAGGGAATGGCAACCTCCTCCAACGCTCTTGCCTGGAGAGTCCCACAGATGGAGGAGACTGGCAGGCTACCGTCTACGGGGTCGCGTGACTAAGAGGCTAACAGCTTCACCTGGGCTCAGCTGGTAAAGAATCCGCCTGCAATGCCGGAGACCTGGGTTCAGTCCTTGGGTTGGGAAGATCCCCTACCCACTCCAGTATTCTGGCCTGGAGAATTCCATGGACTGAATAGTCCTTGAGATTGCAAAGAGGAGGACGCAACTGATGACTTTCACTTTCAAATGTTACAAAGAGGTGAGCAAAGTTAGAGCATGGGATCATTTTGACTGGAATGCCTCCAGTCCTGTTCTCTCAGAAAGAAATGAGAAATCAATGAAGGAAGTATACTGGGGGGAATATGGGCTGGGGGTGTGAGGGAGGTCCAGGAGGGAGGAGGTGTATATCTATGCATGTGGCTGACTCACTTTGTTGTACAGTAGAAATGAATACAACATTGCAAAGCAATTATACTATGAAAAGAAAAGAACACATCTTGTACTTAATGAACACAGTCCTAAAGCAGCAATGTAGCTGCCTTGCAGGTCCTCATAGGGCCCAGACCTCAACATCATTTGGCCGAATAGAGAAATCATTATCCTCTGGTTCTAAATGAGAGCTACTCAACTTGAATCTATATTTTAAGCTTCTTTTACGGAGAAAGTTTAGATACAGAACTTGTAGCAGCCAAAGAATAAGACTGAAGAGAGACTGGTAGGTAAGTATAATACAAATGCTAAGAGTTACGTAGTAATGATTATTTGTTAGAACACTGTTCAAGTAGAGTTTCCTTTCTTTTACTCTGCTTTCTGGATTCCCACTGAGTCTCATAGTTTGTATTTTAACAAACAGCACATGGCCATTTCCTCTGCCTTTTTAGGCAACCATGGGTTTTTTTTTTTTTTTTTTTTTTTCCCCATGCTATTTAGCGTGGGGCTTTATTGATACTTTTACTATTACAAATAAAAATTTGCAGATGTCATTTTTAGTTTTCTTTATTTAATGTGGGTTAGCCTCACTCATCCTTCGCTGCCCTTTTAAAATATTTTTGTCTTTTGTTTTTGAAAATAAGAATTAGATATATATTTTCAAATCTGTTTTTTTCCTTCTGTTGTTAGTAATAGTTTTTTTTATTTATTATTATTATTTTTTTTTACCTTACAATATTGTATTGGTTTTGCCATACTTCAACATGAATCCACCACAGGTATACACAAGTTCAATCTCATATGAATGAAGCTTAAGTTAAATTAGGAAGCATTGGTAGAAATTAATGTAAAAGAAATACACACCACCGAAGTGTAAGATCTTAACTGACACATAACAACTTACCTGATGTGTATTTTTTGAATGAAGATGAATTAATTTTTGGTAAGTCTTGTTTTGACATATTCTTCAAAATCTTTGCTGTTGCTGCTAAGATGCTTCAGTCGTGTCCAACTCTATGCGACCCTATGGACAGCAGTCCACCAGGCTCCTCCATCCACAGGATTCTCTAGACAAGAATACTGGAGTGCATTGCCATTTCCCTCTCAAAAGCTTTGGAAGGAAGTTATTCCTAGCCATTCAGTAGCCTATGAAGTGGGACAGAGAGGAGCATGCTGATGTTCAATTTTTTTTTTTCCTTGATAGACTCAGAAGACAGTTGCACAGTTTCAGATGAGTCTACTACCTGAAATTCATTAAGCTCAGATGCATTCATCCTTACATTTCTCTTGATCACTGTCTGTTCAAAGTGTAATGCTATTCTTTCAGTCACTTCCAATCTCCATGAAAACAAGAGGTCAGGAATGACTTCTCATCCATGCTTTGATGAAACGGTGCTGGAAGAAGTGCTCCCATGCACATTTTGCACCAATGCACCATACAGACATGCAGTGAGCTCCTGTTTGATTCATGGAAGAACATCATCTATGTAATACAAAGGGGACTGTAGGCTACTCAGTAATGGCTGTTTAGCATAAACTGCTCTTCTGAGAGGATGTCAACCAGCCCTGGACCAACAGTCACCAACAAATGAGGATTCTGAAAAGGAACCAAGGTCTGAGGAGGGCAATTCCTTTGAGTAAAGAAACTAGCACTCATACCTAGGGTGTGGTTCCAACAGCAGATTTCAGTGCAATATGGCTGTCCTTGAAAGACAGATCAGAAGCATCAATGGCAATTAATGGCAACAATGGGATTATTTGCCAACTTACGCTTCTCCCAATTCCTCTACAGATTTGTGACACAAATACAATCTTTTTTCCCTTTCTATATGTATTGCTCCATTGGGAATTCACAACTGATGCCATCAAATGGGTGCTTGCAAGAGGAATTTGAAAATATTCACCTATACCTCACAGGATATGAAGTTAGTGAAGGTTGTTCTCTAAGTTAAAATGGGAACTGAAGTCATGCCATATAGATTCATCTGTTGAGATTTTGAGAAAACATGATTCATTTGCTTTAAAAAGTCAGTGGATGCTGAAAGATAAGGATAACAATGATGAAGTTAAACTTTCAAGATACTAAAAGTACCTAGATTAATAAAATTATGTATCTTGGCATCCAGTTTCAGGTTTAAAAATGAAATGAGTAAGGAAAATGAAGCTGGGAAATTATATAGCATCCTCCATTATATTACAGGATGGCAGTGGTGTGTTAATAATACTCTAGAGCTAGTTCCAGCCTTCAGGTTTAACCACATGCTAACCCTATGGGGCACTGGGCATGACTTAATTTATAAAGCTGTGTGAAAAAGGGGCTTATAAGAAGAATATCTATTTCATAAGGTTAATGAAATTATTAAATGAGTTAATATGTTAAAAATACTTTTAAAAAGCTCAGTATATAGAATAACACTCAATAAAATATTTGCTATTAATATTAGAAACATATATCTGTTAGGCAGTTAGAATAGGAAAAAGGAGTCCAGAATGATGGTGGCTAAAAGACAAGGAAGGGAAAAGCCTGTGAAGACAGAACAAAGGAAGGCAGAGGACTGGGGTGAGGGCCTCAGGGGAAACAGGCAGCACCCCTGGTGGGCCCGGTACATAGGGCGGGCCCAGGGGGAGGAAAACACAGAAGAGGAACCTCTCTTGGGATCGGCATGCCCTCATGCCTCAAGGGTGCATTTTCCTTTACTTTCTAAATAAATCTGAGCTGTAACATAGAGCTTTAACACTGGTTTGTCGAGGGCTCTAACGCTGGTCCATCACTTCAAATTTTTTGTTGCAATGAGACAGAACCAAGGAAATTACAAACTCCCTTGACATATATATAAAGTCAAGACAGATCCTACTTAGCACTGGTTCCAGAGATTAATAAAGATATGTAGAAAAAAAACATAAAAACTGTGTTTTACCAATTCCTTGATCACCTCAGAATGTTTTTGAGTTCTTCATATAAATGTTATACCTTCTTGAGGGGGTTCCCTGGTGGCTCAGAAGGTAAAGAAGGTGCCTGCAGTGCAGGAGACCCGAATTTGATTCTGGGGTCAGGAAGATCCCCTGGAGAAGGGAATGGCTACCATTCCAGTATTCTTGCCTGGACCATGGACAGAGGAGCCCAATGGGCTATAGTCCACAGGGTCGCAAAGAGTTGGACATGACTGAGTGACAAACACTATATCTTTTTGAAATCATTCCAAAAGATAACATATTCCTTTTTTCTTAAATCCCTCACTTGATTCTATGAATATTGTGAAATTTATGGAGTTTTTACTAAGTATTCGTCTTTTCACTCCAGTACTCTTGCCTGGAAAATCCCATGGAGGGAGGAGCCTGGTAGGCTACAGTTCATGGGGTCACTAAGACTCGGACACGACTGAGCGACTTCACTTTCACTTTTCACTTTCACGCATTGGAGAAGGAAATGGTGACCCACTCCAGTGTTCTTGCCTGGAGAATCCCAGGGACGGGGGAGTCTGGTGGGCTGCCATCTATGGGGTTGCACAGAGTCAGACACGACTGAAGCGACTTAGCAGCAGCAGCAGTCTTTTCACAGCTACGGAGCCTCAGACAACAACCTAGATTTTGCACTATCCTTCTAGACAGTAAAGCACTTCATGTTAGAATGCTATGAGTTGAATTCACGTGATCTTCTTTGTTGAATTTGCTTTTATCCCCACCGGTTATACAAGAATGGACATATGTTCTCTAATTTGACTTATTAAAGAATAATTTTTTAAAGAAGCCTCTCATCGTCAGATGCACACAGGCATGAAAATAGCAAGGATTTTTCTTTCTTTTTTTTTAGTCTTCTTTTCATTGCATTCAGAAAGCAGCAGACTAAGGAGGTGCTGGTGGTGAGGCAGAAGGCAGTCATCGAAGACAGCAAATGCACCATGCAGTTTTCAGCTTAGAAAAGCTATTTTTAAAGACTTTGTAGAAGGAAACTTCATTTGCAGAAAATCAAGAAAATTTCATAGCTTTCATTCTGTGTTCTGTCATTTGAATACAAATGAGATCAATGGAAATATTCTTGTCTTAGCTAGAAAATTTCAGATCAAGCGCAGCAACAGTCTGAAGTCCTGGAGTGACAACTGGGGAGGAAGGGTTACAGGCTAAGTAACTGTGCCGAGAAGAGTAGTGTGGGAAAGAGAGGACAGTCAACATCTTCTGTGGCTTTCAGATATTAATGCTGATGTATCGGAGGCATGGCAATGTTTCACAAGTGGAGAAAGTGAAGATAAGAAATATGAATGCTTTGCCTAAAGTCTCAATGCTACTTTATCAATAGAAATATAACTAAATCATTTTGATTCATTGACTTTAATATTATCTTTCATAAAATTTACACTTCATTATTTTCAAAATTATTGCTATCTTTCTATCCCAAGAGTTTTGCATGCTTAATTTTTTATGCCTACCTCACCTACAAGCAACTTAGCAGCAGCAGCAGCAGCACCTACAAGCAGACTATTTTCTAGTACCATTTTTCAGAAACTATAATTTATTTTCTAAATATCTGCCCCACCTTCTACATGACTACTTGTGTATAGATTTCTTTTATCTTGTATCTGTCAAAATTCTAGAAATACTGCTGTATAGATTTGTAGTCTTTGTTCTTCTGAATGTGATCCCTTCACAGGTATTATGTTTTACTAACATGCTTCAAAAATATTTTTTTCCATTAAAATTGAAAAAGGATCTTCAAGTTATAGATTGAAGTTGTTGCCATTGCAGTAACCCTAATGCTGGGAAAGACTGAAGGCGGGAGGAGAAGGGGACGACAGAGGATGAGATGGTTGGATGGCATCTCTGACTCAATGGACATGAGTCTGAGTAAGCTCCAGGAGTTGGTGATGGACAGGGAAGCCTGGCATGCTGCATTCCATGGGGTTACAAAGAGCTGGACATGACTGAACGACTGAACTGAACTGAACTGAATATTTGATGATGTTCTTTTATTTATTTATGTATTTAAATCTGGACACAGTCTTTTCACTGGCTCAGGGGGAAAAAAAAAGGTTCAATTACAGTTTTGCATAATGCTTCTCTTTCAATTGTCTTTCTTAACTGATGTGTTATTCTGTTTATACTTATTTAATCCCTTATATCCTCTCAAATTTTCATCAGTTTCCCTTAGCAAATCATTTTTAGTGATAAGTTTTTCATAGAAATATTCTTTGGTGGAAATATCAGGGCACTATTTGTTATTCCTTTCTGCTCATCATCATTTCAAAGGCCTAGTGCAGCCTTGTTTTCTGTTTACTCTTCCCCGGATGGCAGGTGGTGTGCTCAGCGTTTGACTGATGTTCAACATAGGTTGATGGAGTGTCCTTAATCTTAATATTTATGTGAAAACCTGGTGCTTTATCATCTTCATATCCTAATAGTCATCTATTCAGGTTAGTTATCTGATGAATCTTCTCCAGTTTGATTTTTGCAGTCTTCTAACATTTCCTTTTAGGCAGGTGTAGGTATTCTGTTTCACTGAGTTAAACAAGGCTGTGGTCCATGTGATCAGATTGGCTAGTTTTCTGTGATTGTGGTTTTAGTCTGCCTGCCCTCTGATGCCCTCTCTCAGTGCCTACTGTCTTACTGGGGTTTCTCTTACCTAGGACGTAGCGTATCATGTGCAGCCGCGGTTCCTTACCTCTGACATGGGGTATCTACTTGCAGCCGCCGTTGCTGACCTTGGATGTGGGGTATCTTCTCTCGGCCATGCACCGTTCCAGCACTGTGCAGCTCAATGAACTAAGTGAATGAACTAACTCAATGAAACTAAGCCATGCCGCGAAGGACCACCCAAGACAGACGGGGCATGGTGGAGAGTTCTGACGAAATGTGGTCCACTAGAGAGGGGAATGGCAAGCCACTTCAGTATTCTTGCCTTGAGAACCCTATGAACAGTATGAAAAGACAAAAAGATAGAACACTGAAAGATTAATTCCCCAAGTCGGTAGGTGCCCAACAGGCTACTGGAGATCAGTGGAGAAATAATTCCAGAAAGAATGAAGGGATGGAGCCAAAGCAAAAACAACACCCAGTTGTGGATGTGACTGGTGACAGAATCAAATTACGATGCTGTAAACAACAATATTGCATAGAAACCTGGAGTGTTAGGTCCATTGAATCAAGGCAAATTGGAAGCGGTCAAACAGGAGACAGCAAGACTGAACTCAACATTCTAGGAATCTGAGAACTAAAGTGGACTGGAATGGGTAAATTTAATTCAGATGATCATTACATCTACTACTGTGGGCAGGAATCCCTCAGACGAAATGGAGTAGCCTTCATAGTCAACAAAAGAGTCCGAAACGTGGTACTTGGGTGCAGTCTCAAAAATAACAGAATGATCTCTGTTCATTTCCAAGGCAAACCATTCAATATTAAGTCTATGCCCCGACTAGTAATGCTGAAGAAGCTAAAGTTGAACAGTTCTACGAAGACCTACAAGACCTTTTAGAACTAACACCCCAGAAAAGATGTCCTTTTCATTATAGGGGACTGGAATGCAAAAGTAGGAAGTCAAGAAACACCTGGAGTAACAGGTAAATTTGGCCTTCGAGCACAGAATGAAGCAGGGCAAAGGCTAATAGAGTGTTGTCAAGAGAATGCACTGGTCATAGCAAACACCCTTTTCCAACAACACAAGGGAAAGCTCCACAAGTGGATATCACCAGATGGCCAACACTGAAATCAGATTGATTATATTCTTTGCAGCCAAAGATGGAGAAACTATACAGTCAGCAAAAACAAGACTGGGAGCTGACTGTGGCTCAGATCATGAACTCCTTATTGCCAAATTCAGACTTAAATTGAAGAAACTGGGGAAAACCACTAGACCATTCAGGAATTACCTAAATCAAATCCCTTATGATTATACAGTGGAGGTGAGAAATAGATTTAAGGGACTAGATCTGATATACAGAATGCCTGATGTTTGCGACACTGTACAGGAGACAGGAATCAAGACCATCTCCAAAAAAAGAAATGCCAAAAATCAAAATGGCTATCTGTGGAGGCTTTACAAATAGCTGTGAAAAGAAGAGAAGCAAAAAAGCAATGGAGAAAAGATGAGATATACCCATTTGAATGCTGAATTTCAAAGAACAGCATGGAGAGATTAAAAACAAACAAAGCTTCCCCAGTGATCGGTGCAAAGAAATAGAGGAAAATAATAGAATGGGAAAGACTAGAGATCTCTTCAAGAAAATTAGAGATACCAAGGGGACATTTCATGAAAAGATGGGTTCAATAAAGAACAGACAAGGTATGGACCTAACAGAAGCAGAAGATATTAAGAAGTGGCAAGAATACACAGAACTGTACAAAAAAAGATCATCACTACCCAGATAATCAGGATGGTGTGATCACTCACCTAGAGCCAGACTTCCTGGAATGCGAAGTCAAGTGGGCCTGAGGAAGCATCACTAGGAATAAAGCTAGTGGAGGTGATGGAATTCCAGTGGAGCTGTTTCAAATCCTGAAAGATGATGCTGTGAAACTGCTACACTCAATATGCCAGCAAATCTGGAAAACTCAGCAGTGGCCCAGACTGGAAAATGTCAGTTTCCCTTCCAATCCCAAAGAAAGGCAATGCCAAAGAATGCTCAAACTACTGCACATTTGCACTCACCTCACACGTTAGCAAAAATAATGCTCAAAATTCTCCAAGCCAGGCTTCAAGAGGAGATGATCCACGAAACTTCCAGATGTTCAAGCTGGTTTTAGAAAAGGCAGAGGAACCAGAGATCAAATTGCCGACATCTGCTGGATCATTGAAAAGCAAGAGAGTTTCAGAAAAACGTCTATTTCTGCTTTATTGACTATGCCAAAGCCTTTGACTGTGTGGATCACAACAGACTGTGGAAAATTCTAAAAGAGATGAGAAGGCAGACCACCTGACCTGCCTCTTGAGAAATCTGTATGCAGATCAGGAAGCAACAGTTATAACTGGCCATGGAACAATAGACTGCTTCCAAATAGGAAAAGGGGTATGTCAAGGCTGTATATTGTCACCCTGCTTATTTAACTTTTATGCATCATGAGAAACACTGGACTGGAAGAAGCACAAGCTGGAATCAAGATTGAGGGAGAAATGTCAATAACCTCAGATATGCAGATGACAACACACTTATGGCAGAAAGGGAAGAAGAACTAAAGAGCATCTTGATGAAAGTG
Organism: Ovis aries; assembly: GCF_016772045.2. NCBI lineage: Eukaryota > Metazoa > Chordata > Mammalia > Artiodactyla > Bovidae > Ovis > Ovis aries. The sequence continues at coordinate 96,412,036 of NC_056060.1, forward strand.
AAAGATGAGAGTGAAAAAGTTGGCTTAAAGCTCAACATTCAGAAAACGAAGATCATGGCATCCGGTCCCATCACTTCGTGGGAAATAGATGGGGAAACAGTAGAAACAGTGTCAGACTTTATATTCTTGGGCTCCAAAATCACTGCAGATGGTAACTGCAGCCATGAAATTAAGAGACACTTACTCCTTGGAAGGAAAGTTATGACCAAACTAGAGAGCATATTGAAAAGCAGAGATATTACTTTGCCTACAAAGGTCCGTCTGGTCAAGGCTATGGTTTTTCTAGTAGTCATGTATGGATGTGAGAGTTGGACTGTGAAGAAAGCAGAGCGCCAAAGAATTGATGCTTTTGAACTGTGGTGTTGGAGAAGACTCTTGAGAATCCCTTGGACTGCAAGGAGATCCATTCAGTCCATCCTAAAGGAGATCAGTCCTGGGTGTTCATTGGAAGGACTGATGTTAGGAAACATTAGGAGACTGAAGCTGAAACTCCAATACTTTGGCCACCTGATCCAAAGAACCAACTCATTTGAAAAGACCCTGGTGCTGGGAAAGATTGAAGATTGGAGGAAAGGGGGTGACAGAGGTTGAGATGGTTGGATGGCATCATCAACTCAATGGACATGAGTCTGGGTAAACTCCAGGAGTTGGTGATGGACAGGGAAGCCTGGCGTGCTGCAGCTGGGGTCGGAAAGCATGGGACATGGCTGAGGAAACTGAAACTGCGCTGAAGGCACTCCCTGTCTAACATGAACTCCTTCTGTGGTGCCTTATTATAGTACTTTATGAGCACCTTAGCATCATAGGAGAGTGTCCCTACATCCGTCCTTTCCTAAGTCTTGGTCTGGGTTGCGTGTTAAATGTTATAATCTGAAGAAAGAAGGAAGGGGGTAACTTGAATGTTACCTCCTCCTCCCCTATTGATTTTGTTATTTAGTGGTTTATGTAATAGAGTCTCATTATGTCTCTTTTATACTTGGGTATTACAATACTGTGTTATTTATTTCATTCCTCAAAATGTTCCAGCTTTACCTGTTGGGACTTCTTTCTGACAGGATCTTGTATCCCTTTAATATATTCCCACTGTATTAGTGTTAGTCACTCAGTTGTGTCTGACTTTTTGTGACCCCGTGGACTATAGCCCGCCAAGTCCCTCTGTCCGTGGAATTCTCCAGGCAAGAATATTGGAGTGGGTTGCCATTCCCTTCTCCAGGGGATCTTCCTGACACAGGAATCAAACCCTAGTCTCCAGCATTCTTGGTGGACTCTTTACTCTCTGAGCCACCAGGGAAGCCCCAGTATGTTCCCAACCATTTGTTTATTTGAGCATTTCTCTATTTTATGGCTCCAATTTTGAACAGTTTCCTTTGGTGGTGATTTAGGCACTAAGTCGTGTCCAATTCTTGTGACCCCATGGACTGTAGACTGACGGGCTCCTCTGTCATTGGGATTCTCCAGGCGAGGATTCTGGAGTGGGCTGCCATTTCCTTCTCCAGGGGATCTTCCCAACACAGGAATCAAACCTGGGTCTCCTGCATTGCAAGCAGATTCTTTACCCACTGAGCTACAAGTGAAGCATTCAGTTTCCTTTAGTATGTCATTTTTAATGATAAGTTCTTCAGAGAGAGACTTGTCAGTGAAAATATCAGAACATTATCTGTTATTCCTTTTTGCTATCATTTCAAAGAGCTTTTTCAAAAAGACTATTCTCAAGACTATTTTTGCATATTTCCATCACCAGCCCTGGATTCTGCCATTTCTCCAAGGAGTCCTGGTTCCTTTTATTGGAAAATGCTATTTAGAAACCAAGATACAGGTGGTAGGTATACTCTTTCTTTAAAAGACACATATAAACACTCAAAATCATGGTGATGAACTGATGCTTACTTTCAAAAATATCTTAAATTCAAGTCATGTCATATGCAGAGTTCAATTTTGTTTTCTGCTAAGCTAGTTAATATTATATCCTCACAGACCAAAAATTATCAAATACATAGCTTTTAGCTTAATTTTTCCATAAAATTTGATATTTTCACTATTTCATCTAATTCAATTTTGAACGTTTCATATTATAAACATTTTCTGAACAAAATAACACATTTAAAATATTTATCCAAACTTAAGGAGACCTTAAACTTCCACTTTAAAAGTTTAAACCAAGGGATGACATAATTTTATTTATCAAGTATATCTCTAAAATATATATTTCCCTTATTTTGAATAAAATATCAGAAACAGAAGCTTTAAAATGGTAAGAGGTTATTGTTTGTTTCCTTGTTTTTTTTTCTTTTAATTTGGCATTTATAGTCTGACAATTATCACAAAAATAAAATAGCACAGCATCTTGATTATCACATAAGTCCAATAACAAAATACCTATTGCAATGAAATTAAACAATAAACTATTAGCTCTGCAGAAGAGAAGTGAAGGGGAATCATTAGAGAAGGGCTTCCATCTGTGGCTCAGTGCAGTGCAGATGACCCAGATTCGACCTCTGGGTCAGGAAGATCCCCTGGAAACGGGCATGGCAACACACTGCAGGATTCTTGCCTGGAGGATCCCATGCACAGAACGGCCTGGGGGACCACATTCCATGGGCTCGAAAAGCGTCCAACACCCCTGAACAACTAGCACTTTCACTTTCAGTAGAGAAAAAGCTACGTCCATATAAAGCGGGAAAATATATGAAGTGGCGTTCTGAGGACTACTCTGTGTTTGGAATATGACTCTATGGGCTCAATTCTGAATACACAGACAGTCGTCTGTAACCTTGGTCCAATGACTTAACGGATCTGACCTGATGTCTTCATATTGAATACTGAAGAGAACTTCACAGCCCTGCTTACTTTCCAACATTCCTGTGAAATCAAAGAACAAAATGCACATGAGGGCTATTTTTAAACTGCAAAATGCTATGCAAATGTAAATTACTTTTGTTAGCCTTAATGAATATGCATCATGGCATTGTAAATTAGAACTGGAATTCTTGGACTGAAAGAGAAAGTGTAGATAATGAAGTGATTTTAATGGTATGTCCAGGAAACTCACAGCTCATTTTTGTAGTCCTAATAGCCAGGACATATAGCATTTTTCCCAGTTAACAAACACTTGAATAAAAGTGAAGAATATTTTTTTAAAAAAGCAATATTTCTTTCTGTTTTCATTGCCAGTGTCCTCATTGAGCATGACCTATTTTGATGGCCTTCAAACCATCAAGCTTCCCTTTGTATTCTAGCCAATTAGCCTACAGTACTGCAAGATATCTTCTAGAGTCAGTATCGCCATGCCATTGACTTGCAATAACTAATGTCTCTTCATTACCATGAAAAAATTCTAAAATTTTCAACATATCATCAAACTATCCAGCTGAGCCTTCCACGTCTATTTTCCCTATTTCATCATACAAAAGTAATGTCTCAACTAAAATCAGTTACTACTTTTTCATGAATATTCACTACCTTTTCTTTTACTTAAGAATGATAATATTTATCACAGGCTGTGACAAGTGTGTATTTACCTCTTGCTAAATAGCATTGCATTGACAATCTTACATGAAAGAAAAGGAAAGGAAGTTCAAATAAACAGTTTCAAGTAACTAACTCTTGTGTTCAGCAGATGAGAACTACTCAGAAGGGACAAAAGACTGTCAGGAATCATTGATAAATTATTGGTTTGCATTGTCAGAGTTATTGGGAATTTAAAGAAAAAAGCTTCTGAGTATTGAGAGGAAGTTTTAGAAAATAGAAAATAAGCAGATTTGAAATGACTCTGAATTGATGACAAAAATATGTCTCTATGTCATCTGCATACAACTGAGCATTCTCATTCAGAAGAAAAATTGGAATCTGATGGGCAAAATGATTGTGATTATAAATACCTCTTGGTGTTTTATATTTACATATTCATCCTTTTATTTATTCATTAATTCAAGAATCGTTGTTGAGCACCTACTATGTGCTTGAGATTTTCCCATCCCTTAGGAATAGACAATAAACAAACAAGTTCCAGCTCTCAAGGACCTTTCATCGCAGTTGGGACCGGCCCGCCAAAGCCAGGGCACAGAACGACATCAGAGCCCAGGCTGCAGTAGGCGCTCTGAAGACAAATAAAGCAGAGGGTGGTGCTGGAGGGTAGGGGGATGGAGTGGCAGCTCTTTCACTCAGAGAGTTCAAGGAAAAACTCTTCTGGCGAGTGCGTGTCTGAGAGAGACCTGTGTACCTGGAGGAGGGATCCGAGTGCATACCTGGGAGCTCAGTCTGGAGGAGGAGAAGCGCCAAAGCCCTGAGGCAAAGGCAGGCTCGAAAAGTTCTGGAACCTTCGCAGGACTCTAGCTGCAGCGGAGCGAGCCAGGGAAAATAGGGTTAGGCGAGGAGGCTGGAGAGGTGGCTGTGCACACCGTCATCGGAGGCATTGAGGCCAGAACGTGGACTTCAGATGCTATTCTGGGAAAGGCAGGATGTTAGTAATTGGCTGTGAGCAGACAAGTAACAAGATCTGACCTGAGTTTAATCAATCCCTCTGGCTGCTGCTGAGAATAGACCTTGAGAGGCACTAAGAGGAGGCAGGGAGCAGCAAGGGGGACTGAGTCATATTCTGGTTAGAGAAGCTGGGGATAGCTCAGGGCAGTAGCTGCAGAGATGGGGTGGTTCCCTGCTGCCTTTGGGATAAAGCAAACCTCCTTCAACGGGCTTAAAGGTGCATTCTTTCCTGTGTCCACAACCACGTTCTCCTGCTCCTCTTTCCCATCACGGTCCACCCGACATTTCTCTGTCCAAGCCATCTGTCAGTGCGTGACCTTCGTAGGCTACTTTCCGTGCAATCAATATTCTTCCTCTCTTTATTCACCTAGTTGGTTATTCTCACCTTTTAACATTCAGTTCTTCAGAAAAGTCCTCTCCAATCTAATACTCTGGCTCAAATTCTCTTAACATAGGCTCTCGTTGTGACTTGTATTTACACTTCAGGGCAGTGAACATAAAGAGAGATTTATACCTATTTATGTGATTTACAAAAATGTTTTTATCTGACCCACTGTGAGTATGCTTAGGGAAGGAACCATATGGTTTCTTTGTTCACCTTTAACTTGTTCCATACTTAATATTTTTGGTGCTTTTATTTGCTTAGAAAGAGGAAAAAAACTTCAAGTAGATAACTGAACCAAAGTCTCACGCAAAGAGAAGTTGCGTTTGGCATGAGAATACATGGATTAATATCAGTTTTTCATGTCAAAACTGAAGAGCTTTGGTTTCTTCATGTATAAAATTAAGAACGTTGGGGATGACTGGGCCAACGGACTGAGTTTTCTGAGGCTCTAAGATTTAAGACAAATAAGTAGCATTACAGATAAATTTCATTTTCTCTTTTGATTACAACATGGTATTTGCATAACTCTAAGAAATTGAATAAATGCAATTAGATCTTTGTTTTTAAATTAGTCTAAAAATATAAGTATGTATGCACAGTAAAAGTAGAAGAGGTTACCAATTACAAAGGACATGAACTTGTAGCAAACAAATTACATAGGAAAGCTCGAGAGAAGATGAATCTCCTGAAAATGTTGCTGGCTCTACACGCTGGCTGAGGAGACTGGCGCCTCCGTGTGGTGACTTGAGGGATGTACACTGAGGAAGCAGGATTTAGGGGCCCCAAAACAGTTCTCATTGAATGGAACCAGAAGAATATATGCGCCTTAGACGGATTTATCAATAGCTGTCTCATATTAGAGACTAAAACACTCCCCTAATGGCCTGATCAGTACCCAGGAAAGAGATCAGCTTACCGGCTTCTTATCTACCCACTGCTAGAGTAGAAGTGTCCACTTATAAACGTCCCCGTGAAGGTGATTTCTATGTCTTTGAACAGAGTTAGGGTGGTTCTGTTGGTTAAGAATCCACCTCAATGCAGGAGACCCGGGTTAAATCCCTGGGTCAGGAAGATCCCCTGAAGAAGGAAATGGCAGCCCTCTCTTGCATTCTTGAGAAATTCCATGGACAGAGGAGCATACTAAGAACATATTCCTATATGTTAACATATAGGAATTGCCCTCAAAATATTTGATCTGAGTGAAAGCAAGAAAAGGAAAATGTACACTGTAAATGTTGATCAGATGAACGCACTTGAACCTGCCTCTTGTGTTTCTGTGTGTTTGGGAGTTGTTGGTCTTCATTGCTTAGTTGCTAAGTTGTGTCCAACTTGTTTGCGACCCCAAGGACTACAGCCCGCCAGTCTTCCCTGCCCCTGGGATTGTCCAGGGAACAATCGTGGCGTGGGTTGCTGTTTCCTTCTTCAGGGGATCTTCTAGACACAGGGATCAAACCTGCATTTCCTGCATTGACATGTGGATTCCTTACCACTGAGCCACCAGGGAAACCCGGAGAGTTAATACATATTCACTCTGAACAAAATTTTAACAAGTGTCAGAGCATTGAGGGCAGAAAGAAGAAAAGTACTTGAGAATGCACACGTTTTTGTTTTGTTTTTCATTATCTCCTATTAAGAACAAAATAATTTAACTGATGCATTAATTTATACTCTAACACCATTCAGTTCAGTTTAGTTCAGTTGCTCAGTCGTGTCCGACTCTTTGCGACCCCATGAATCGCAGCACGCCAGGCCTCCCTGTCCATCACCATCTCCCGGAGTTCACTCACACTCACCTCCATTGAGTCCGTGATGCCATCCAGCCATCTCATCCTCGGTCGTCCCCTTCTCCTCCTGCCCCCAATCCCTCCCAGCATCACAGTCTTTTCCAATGAGTCAACTCTTTGCATGAGGTGGCCAAAGTACTGGAGCTTCAGCTTTAGCATCATTCCTTCCAAAGAAATCCCAGGGCTGATCTCATTCAGAATGGACTGGTTGGATCTCCTTGCAGTCCAAGGGACCCTCAAGAGTCTTCTCCAACACCACAGTTCAAAAGCATCAATTCTTCGGCACTCAGCCTTCTTCACAGTCCAACTCTCACATCCATACTTGACCACTGGAAAAACCATAGCCTTGACTAGATGGACCTTAGTCGGCAAGGTAATGTCTCTGCTTTTGAATATAATATCTAGGTTGGTCATAACTTTTCTTCCAAGGAGTAAGCGTCTTTTAATTTCATGGCTGCAGTCACCATCTGCAGTGATTTTGGAGCCCCCCAAAAATAAAGTCTGACACTGTTTCCACTGTTTCCCCATCTATTTCTCATGAAGTGATGGGACCAGATGCCATGATCTTCGTTTTCTGAATGTTGAGCTTTAAGCCAACTTTTTCGCTCTCCTCTTTCACGTTCATCAAAAAGCTTTTTATTTCCTTTCACTTTCTGCCATAAGGGTGCTTTTATCTGCATATCTGAGGTTACTGAGATTTCTCCCGGCAATCTTGATTCCAGCTTGTGTTTCTTCCAGTCCAGCGTTTCTCATGATGTACTCTGCATAAAAGTTAAATAAGCAGGGTGACAACATACAGCCTTGACGTACTCCTTTTCCTATTTGGAACCAGTCTGTTGTTCCATGTCCAGTTCTAACTGTTGCTTCCTGACCTGCATACAGATTTCTCAAGAGGCAGGTTAGGTGGTCTGGTGTTCCCATCTCTTTCCGAATTTTCCACAGTTTATTGTGATCCACACAGTCAAAGGCTTTGGCATAGTCAATAAAGCAGAAATAGATGTTTTTCTGGAACTCTCTTGCTTTTCCATGATCCAGCAGATGTTGGCAATTTGATCTCTGGTTCCTCTGCCTTTTTGAAAACCAGCGTGAACATCAGGGAGTTCACGGTTCATGTATTGCTGAAGCCTGGCTTGGAGAATTTTGAGCATTACTTTACTAGCATGTGAGATGAGTGCAATTGTGCAGTAGTTTGAGCATTCTTTGGCATTGTCTTTCTTTGGAATTGGAATGAAAACTGACCTTTTCCAGTCCTGTGGCCACTGCTGAGTTTTCCAAATTTGCTGGCATATTGAGTGCAGCACTTTCACAGCATCATCTTTCAGGATTTGAAACAGCTCAACTGGAATTCCATCACCTCCACTAGCTTTGTTCGTAGTGATGCTTTCTAAAGCCCACCTGACTTCACATTCCAGGATGTCTGGCTCTAGATGAGTGATCACATCATCATGATTATCTTGGTTGTGAAGATCTTTTTTGTACAGTTCTTCTGTGTATTCTTGCCACCTCTTCTTAATATCTTCTGCTTCTGTTAGGTCCATAACATTTCTGTCCTTTATTGAGCCCATCTTTGCATGAAATACTCCCTTGGTATCTCTAATTTTCTTGAAGAGATTGCTAGTCTTTCCCATTCTGTTCTTTTCCTCTATTTCTTTGCATTGATCACTGAAGAAGGCTTTCTTATCTCTTCTTGCTATTCTTTGGAACTCTGCATTCAGATGCTTGTATCTTTCCTTTTCTCCTTTGCTTTTCACCTCTCTTCTTATCACAGCTATTTGTAAGGCTTCCCCAGACAGCCATTTTGCTTTTTTGCATTTCTTTTCCATGGGGATGGTCTTGATCCCTGTCCCCTGTACAATGTCACGAACCTCATTCCATAGTTCATCAGGCACTTTATGAGATCTAGGCCCTTAAATCTATTTCTCACTTTCACTGCATAATCTTAAGGGATTTGATTTAGGTCATACCTGAATGGTCTAGCGATTTTCCCTACTTTCTTCAATTTGAGTCTGAGTTTGGCAATAAGGAGTTCATGATCTGAGCCACAGTCAGCTCCTGGTCTTGTTTTTGCTGACTGTATAGAGCTTCTCCATCTTTGGCTGCAAATAATATAATCAATCTGATTTCGGTGTTGACCATCTGGTGATGTCCATGTGTAGAGTCTTCTCTTGTGTTGTTGGTAGAGGGTGTTTTCTATGACCAGTGCATTTTCTTGGCAAAACTCTATTAGTCTTTGCCCTGCTTCATTCTGCATTCCAAGGCCAAATTTGCCCGTTACTCCAGGTGTTTCTTGACTTCCTACTTTTGCATTCCATTCCCCTATAATGAAAAGGACATCTTTATCATCACAAGCATAGGGCTTCTTTGGGGGTTCTGATGGTAAAGAATCTGCCTGCTGTGTGGAGGACTCAGGTTAGGTCCCTGGATCAGGAAGGTCCCCTGGAGAAGGGAATGGCAACCCACTCCAGTATTCTTGCGTGGAGAATGCCATGGACAGAGGAGCCTGGTAGGCTATAGTCCTTGGGGTCAGAAACAGTTGGACACGACTGAATGACTAACGTTTTATAGGCATGAGAGAAATCTGCATCTTATCAACATCTGTCCCTCCCAGGACTGCCAGAACTCACTGGAAACACCCATAATGTGATACTATGCTTCCTCATTTTGAGAAGTGATCTGGGAATATGCTTGAGGAAACAAAGACAAGGAAATTCACGTGTACCACGTGTCACATTTGCGAACTAAGCTGTATATAGAATATAGGCGAATAAGATGCATGTGTTACATTTAAAATGTGGTTCTGTGAGCAATCTGTGTGTGTATAAATGGTGGCTACCCATCTATTGAAACAAAAGCTAGAGAAAACAAATAGCCACCTATCTGTTCTGCTAGCAGTCTTCAGGAGGCAGTTCCCAGTTCTACCTTGGGTCCTTAGCTGCATCAGGTTTCAAATAAGTCTGTGCAATCATGTGGCTTGAATTGGAGCCCTTTTCTCTATTTGCTCTAATATCCAGACTCCCTGAGCAGTCACTGTTGGAGTCAGTAGCATAACCCTTAGAAACAATATATCAGTGACATTATTTATATTCAGAGAAAAAGAATCTTCTTTGAATAATGCATACACTGTTTCACCTGCTCTCCGTTTCCTTTTTTCTTTCTCTTTCATCACATGATCTTTTTTCAATTCTATCAAATTTCCTGGGAAACAAAACTCAATGAAATCCTCCATCTGGTGGGATAATATCTTGAACCATTAGGAAAAAAACAATCTTTAGTTTCTAAGCACATATTATTTATTCTTGTCATTGATAGTTTTTTTCTTTTTTTTTTTTTTTAGTAACTGGACCTTTTATTTTTTTTAATATAAATTTATTTATTTTAATTGGAGGTTAATTACTTTACAATATTGATAGTTTTCTACTGATCATGATAGCATTAACCACAGAACCTTAATATTATCCAGCACAATAAAGGCAAAGTAAGGGAAGGAAATGACTTAACTAGCGGCCGAGGAGGACTTCCCGTGTTTCATTATAACTCAGAATCAAGCATGTGGCACACATATATTGACTCTAGTCAAGGAGACACTTGCCTAGAGATTGTTTTTTCTAGTATACTTTATTTATTTATTTTTAATTTTACTTTATTTTACTTTACAATAAAGTAAAGATTTCCCTCGTTTCTCAGACGGTAAAGCGTCTGTCTACAATGCGGGAGACCCAGGTTCGATCCCTGGATTGGGAAGATGGTCTCCCTGGAGAAGGAAATGGCAATCCACTCCAGTACTACTGCCTGGAAAATCCCATGGACAGAGGAGTTTGGTAGGCTACAGTCCATGGGGTCGCAAAGAGTCGGACACGACTGAGCGACTTCACTCACTCACTTACTCTACAATACTGTATTGGTTTTGCCATACATCAACATGAATCCGCCGCGGGTGTACATGAGTTCCCCATCCTGAACCCCACCCCCTCCTCCCTCCCCGTATTTTTACAGAGCAGTAGTGCAGTCTTGGCTAAACAGTATGCTGAAAGGAAGGTACAGTGATTTCCTGTGTATATCTTGCCTCCACACATGCATGACCGCATGCCTGCTCAGTTTAGTCATGTTTAACTCTTTGCGACCTCATGGACTGTAGCCCACCAGGCTCCTCCAGGCAAGAATACTGGAGTAGGTTGCCATTTCCTCCTCCAGGGGATCTTCCTAATCCAAGGATCAAACCCACATCAGATTTCTCCTGCATCTCCTGAATTTACAGGCAGATTCTTTACCACTGAGCCACCTGGGAAGCCTTCTTCCACACATGTATAGCCTCTCTGAATATTAGCATATCCTACCAAGTGGTTAATCTGTTAACCATCAATGAGTCTACATTGACATATCATCATCACCCGAAGTCTAGGATTTACATTAAGGTTGACTTTTGGTGATATACATTCTATAGATTTGGACAAGTGGATAATGACATGTATCCATCACTACCAGATACAGAGTGTTTTCAATGTTTTAAAAGTCTTCTGCATTCCACATATTTATCTACTCCATTCCCAACCCCTGGAATTCACTTATCTTTGTTTTTTTTTTTTTCCTGTTTCCATGGCTTTGCCTGTTTTAGGAAATAAGTTGGAGTCATGTATATGTCATCTTTTCAGATTGGCATTTTTCATGTAGTAATAAACATTTAAGTTTTGTGTGTCTTAAGAGCTTATTTCTCTTTAGTGCTGAGTAACATTCCATTGTCTAGGTATACAAGAGTTCATTTATCCATTCACCTACTGAAAGACATTTTGATGGCTTCTATATTCTGGCACATGAATAAAACTGCTATAAACATCCATGTACAAGTTTTAGTATGGACATAAGTTTTCAACGCTCTGGGGTAATGTGAATTGCTGGATTAGATGTGGAGTTGTTTAGTTAGAAGCTGCCAAACTCTCTTTCAGAGTGGCTCGTAGAATTTTGCATTTCCACCAGCAGTGCATGAGTTTTTGATTCTCTGGATCCTTACTAGCACTGGATGTGGACACTGTTCCAGATTTTGATCATCTAATCATGTGTGGACTTCCCAAGCGGCTCAGTGGTAAAGAATCCTCCTGACAGTACAGAAGACACAGGAGACAGGAGCTCAATGCCTCAGTCGGGGAGATCCCCTGGAGGAGGGGATAGCAACCCACTCTAGTATTGTTGCCTGGAAAATTCCATGGACAGAGCAGTCCATGGGGTCATGAAGAGTCAGACATGACTGAATGACTGAAAACTCACACGCACACACACAAAAGGTGTGTAGTAGTATCTTGTTTCAATATGCTTTTCCCTAATAAGATATGATGTTGATCATTTACTCATATGCTTACTTGTCATCTGTATGTCTTCCATGGTGGAGTGTCTGCTAAGGATTTTGGCCAATATTTTGGTGGGGTTGGTTTTCTATTGTTGAGATTTAAGAGTTATTTGTACACTTTGGATCACTTCTTTATCAGATATATCTTTTGCAAGTATTTTTCTCTCAGTCTGTGGCTTGTCCTCTCATTCTCTTGACACCATATATAGGAAAGTATTTTTATTTTGGTGGGATTTATTGTACATACTGCTGTGTTTCATGTGCAAATTTCTCTTGCTTATTTCTAGAATGTGGGAAAGCAAGTGACTTTTGCATATTAATCTTTATCGTGCAACTTCGTATAAACACTTAATAGTTGTAAGAGATTTTTTTGTTGTTTATCTTTTCAGATTTTCTACATAGACCATGATGTCATCTCTGAACAACAACACATTTTTTTTCTTCCTTCCCAATCTGTATGTTTTTTGTTTCCTTTTCTTACCTTATTGCATTAGGCTTCCCTGGCAGCTCAGAGGATAAAGCATCTGCCTGCAATGCAGGAGACCCGGGTTTGATCCCTGGGTTGGGAAGATCCCCTGGAGAAGGAAATGGCAACCCACTCCAGTATTCTTGCCTGGAAAATCCCATGGACAGAGGAGCCTGGTGGGCTACAGTCCATGGGGCCACAAAGAGTCGGACACGACTGAGCAGTTTCACACACACCTTATTGCATTAGTTAAAATTTCCAGTATAATGTTGAAAAGGAGTCATAAGAAGAAACATTCTTGCTTTTACCTAATCTTAGTGAGAAAACTTCAAGTACTTCACCACTGAGTTTATGTTCAGTTCAGTTCATTCACTCAGTCATGGCTGACTCTTTGCAACCCCATGAATCACAGCACACCATCACCATCACCATCTCCTGGAGTTCACTCAAACTCACATCCATCGAGTCAGTGATGCCATCCAGCCATCTCATCCTCTATTGTCCCCTTCTCCTCCTGCCCCCAATCCCTCGCAGCATCAGAGTCTTTTCCAATGAGTCAATTCTTCCCATGAGGTGGCCAAAGTACTGGAGCTTAAGCTTTAGCATCATTCCTTCCAAAAGAACACCCAGGGCTGATCTCCTTCAGAATGGACTGGTTGGATCTCCTTGCAGTCCAAGGGACCCTCAAGAGTCTTCTTTAACACCACAGTTCAAAAGCATTCAATTTTTCTGTGCTCAGCTTTCTTCACAGTCCAACTCTCACATCCATACGTGACCACTGGAAAAACTATAGCCTTGACTAGATGGGCCTTTGTTGGCAAAGTAATGTCTCTGCTTTTGAATATACTATCTAGGTTGGTCATAACTTTTCTTCCAAGGAGTAAGTGTTTTTTAATTTCATGGCTGCAGTCACCATCTGAAGTGATTTTGGAGCCCCCCAAAATAAAGTCTGACACTATTTTCCCATGAAGTGATGTTAACTATAGACTTTTTGCGTAGTTTTTTTTTTTTTTTTTTTTAAGCCAAGTTAGGCAGTTCCCCTCTATTCCTATTGTACTGAGTGATTTCATCATGAGTGCAAGATTTGGCCAAATGTTTCTTCCATATCTATTGATATGATCATGTGATTAATCTTTAGTCTGTTGATACAATGAATTACAATAATTGATTTTTGAATGTTGAACCAGTCTTACGTACATGGAACAAATTACACCTGGTTCAGTTCAGTTAAGTCACTCAGTCATGTCTGACTCTTTGCGACCTCATGGAGTGCAGCAGGCCAGGCCTCCCTGTCCACCACCAACTCCCAGAGTTTACCCAAACTCGTGCCCATTGAGTCGGTGATACCATCCAACCATCTCTTCCACTGTGTTCCCCTTCTCCTCCTGCCCTCAATCTTTCCCAGCATCAGGGTCTTTTCAGATGGGTCAGCTCTTTGCATCAGGTGGCCAAAGTATTGGAGTTTCAGCTTCAATGTCAGTACTTCCAATGAACACTCAGGACTGATTTCTTTTAGGATGGACTGGTTGGATCTCTTTGCTGTCCAAGGGACTCTCTAGAGTCTTCTCCAACACCACAGTTCAAAAGCATCAATTCTTCGGCCCTCAGCTTTCTTTTATAGTCCAACACTCACATCCATACATGACTACTGAAAAAGAATACTTTATAATAATACTATATGATAAAATTTTCTCCCAAACAGTGTCCCACATTGCAGGCAGATTTTTTTGTCATCTGAGCCACTAGGGAAGCCCAATAAAACTTTATGTATAATAAAATATTGATAGTTTTTTTGGTATTATTTGGGACAAATTGTTATATTTGTTCAGTTAAGAGTAAGAAAATCAAGCTGTTACTTTGCCTTCACTTAATCCTTCTTTGATGCACATTTTTTACTGTATATATTGAAATTTCTGACCTTCCTTATTTTCCTTCTATCTAAAAAGCTCCCTGATAGCTTAGTTGGTGAAGAATCCATCTGCAATGCAGAAGACCCCAGTTAGATTCCTGGGTTGGGAAGATCCTCTGGAGAAGGGATAGGCTACCCATTTCAGTATTCTTGGGCTTCCCTAGTGGCTAGCTGGCAAATAATCTGCCTGCAATGCAGGAGACCTGGGTCCAATCCCTGGTTTGGGAAGATCCCCTGGAGAAGGCAAAGGCTACACCCTCCAGTATTCTGGCCTTGAGAATTCCATGGACTGTATAGTCCATGGGGTTGTAAAGAGTCAGACATGCCTACATGACTTTTACTTCACCTCACTTCAAAGGTCTTTTAATATTTCTTGCAAGGAAAGTCACTTGCTTTGATTTTTTTTCTCTGTAATGTCAGAATATGTGTGCTAAATTGTTTCAGTTGTGTCCAATTCTTTGTGACCCTATAGATCATAGCCCAGCAGGCTCCTCTGTCTATGGGATTCTCCAGGCAAGAATACTGGAGTGGGCTGCTATGCCCTCCTCCAGGGAATCTTCCCAACCCAGTGACAGAACCCACGTCTCTTACATTTCTTGCACTGCCAGGTGGGTTCTTTACCACTAGTGCACCCTGGGAAACTAATTTTAGAATATTAGTTGTCAAAAACTTACAGCTTTGAAGCAGGGCTTTGTAGAGTGCCAAGGTTCCGGAACTGGTGCGGCAAATACTATGAATAGCAGTCCAAATGGAAATTAGTCCCAGGGTGGTGAATAGATTTTTTTTTTTTCCTTTTTAAAAACAGAGGTAGTAGCCAACTACACATGGATCAGATTAACATAGTGCATAAATGTTGTGTTATAGCTAAGTAGTAGGCAATTTAGGAAGGGGATTCCCTTAAATTTATTAGCATTACTCTTCTGTAAAATAACTGTTCTTTGAAGCATTTGAGATTTAAACTGAAAACTCTAGACAGCAATGATCTCTAAGGTCTTAGAAAGTAGCTTAGGTTCTACCAAGTGTACAGGTTACTTTCCCCAGGATGGAATCCAAAAGGTATTCAGAAGACTCAGCTATCACCAGCATTTGATGTTGTCAGAGTTTGGGATTTTTCCATTCTAATAGGTGTGTAGTGGTATCTCATTCAGTATTAATTTTCAACTCCCCAATGAAATACAATGCAAAGCATCTTTTAATATTCTTATTTACCATCTGGATATTTTCTTTTGCAAGATGAATGTTCAGATCTTTGACTGATTCTTTAATCAGGCTGTTTGTTATATTATTGTTGGGTTTTGAGAGTTCTTTGTATATTTTGCGTAACAGATCATTCTTAGACATATATTTTGCAAATATTTTCTCCCAGTCTGGGGCTTGTCTTCCACCTCATTTTGCAGAGCAGAAGTTTTAATTTAATGAAATTCAGCTTATCAATTATTTATGGTTCCTTTGTTGTTACATCTCAAAAGTAATTACCATTCCCAAGGTCATCTAGGTATTCTCCCGTGTTACCTTTTAAGAGTGGTTTCGTTTGGCACTTTACAATAAGTCTATGATCCATTTTTAGTTGTTCTGTGTGAATCCTGTTAAACATCTAATTTCATTTTCCTGCATGTGGATGTCCGTTTGCTCCAGAATCATTTGTTGAAAAGAAAGTCTTTGATCCAATATACTGTCCTTGCTCCTTTGTCAAAGATCACTTGACTATATGTGAATCTATTTATGGAATCTACTTTTCCAAGGATCTATTTATTTATTCTTTTGCCAATATTAGATCGTCTTTATTGTTGTTGTTCAATCTCTAAATCACGTCCGACTCTTTCCCCCATGGACTGCAGTATGCCAGGCTTCCCTGTCCTTCACTATCTCCCTGAATTTATTGAACTCATGTCCACTGAATCAGTGATGCCACCCAACCATCTCATCCACTGTTGCCCCCTTTGCCTTTTGTCCTCAATCTTTCTCAGCATCAGTGTCTTTCCCAGTGAGTCAGCCCTTTGCATCAGGTAACCAAAGCATTGAATCTTCAGTTTCAGCATCAGTCCTTCCAATGAATATTCAGGACAGATTTCCTTTAAGATTGACTAGTTTGATCCCCTTGCAGTCCAAGGGACACTCAAGAATGTTCTCTAGCACCACAGTTCAAAAGCATAAATTCTTCGGTGCTCAACCTTCTTTATGGTCCAACTCTCACATCTATACATGACCACTGGAAAAACCATAGCTTTGACAAGACAGACCTTTGTTGGCAAAGTGATGTCTCTGCTTTTTAATATGCTGTCTAGGTTGATCATAGCTTTTCTCTCAAGGAGCAAGTGTCTTTTAATTTCATGGTTACAGTAATAGTCCACAGTGACCCTAGAGCCCAAGAAAACAAAATCTGTCACAATTTTACTTTTTCCTGATCTATTTGCCATAAAGTGATGGGGCCAGAGGCCATGATCTCAGTTTTTGGAATGCTGAGTTTTAAGCCATTCTCCTCTTTCACCCTCATCAAGAGGTTTTTTAGTTCCTCTTCACTTTCTGCCATTAGAGCGGTATCATCTGCATATCTGTGTTTGTTGACACTTCTCCAGACAACCTTGATTCTAGCTCATGCTTCATCCAGCTTGGCATTTCACATGATTACTCTCCATAGAAGTTAAATAAAGAGAGTGAAATATATACAGCCTGATGCACTCCTTTCCCAATTTGGAACCAGCCTGTTGTTCCATGCCCATCCAGTTTTAACTGTTGCTCCTTGACCTGCATACAGGCCTCTCAGGAGACAGGCAATGTGGTCTGGCATTTGCATCTCTGAGAGTTTTCCACAGTTTGTTGTGATGCACACCACCGAAAGCTTTAGCGCAATCAGTGAGGCAGAAGTAGATGCTTTTCTGGAATCCCCTCGCTTTGCCAGCGATCCAGCGGATGTTGGAGGTTAGTTCTCTGGCTGTCTTCAGTACCCTAGCTTTATACTAAATCTTTTGTTTTGTTTGTTTGTTTGTTCGTTCGTTTTTATATATAAATTTATTTATTTTAATTGGAGGTTAATTACTTTAAGCCAGGTTTTGTAAGTTCGGCAACTTTGTTCTCTTTCAGCATTGTGTTGACTATACTGCTTTTTTAATTTTTTTTTTGTATTTATTTATTTATTTATTTATTTTTTTTAATTTTAATTTTTAGTTTTTTATTTTTTAAATTTTAAAATCTTTAATTCTTATACTGCTTTTTTTAAAAACCTCTCTACAGCAACTTTAGAATCAGTTTGCCAATATCCACAGTTGCTCAGTTTTAATTGATATTGCATTGAATCTATAGATCAAGTTGAGCAGAATTAACATCTTGCAAATTTTGGTTCTTACTATCTATGAACTTGGACTATTTCTCCCTTGATTTTGTTCATAAGAGCTTTATAATTTGTCTTATATTTTGTTCATCAAAGTTTTGTAATTTACCTTAGAGTCTATAATTTGACTTTATATATATTTTAGATTTAAGCCTAAATATTTTATTTTGAAAGATGCTAATGTAAATGGTGTTATATTTTTAAATTTCTAGTTCCAACTGCTCTTTATTCAGGTATATTTTTAAAAAATGATTCACTTTAATTTAGACACAAAGTGTTTTTTATTCTATATTTTCTTGATTACTTCATATAAGATAGAAGCTATTTATTTAAGAAAGAAGCAAAACTGAAGTTTTATTTGGATAGTTTGTATAAATTGCTGACTATAATATAATTTCTCAAAACTTTCAGGTGTATTTATGAATGTTCTTAGTAAATTTTAGAATTTTCTCTATAATAATACTATATATGATGATGTTTCCTTTTTTGCTTTAATCTTTGTCTTTCATTGTGTTGAGATGAATCTTTTGTTATTAGCAAAGTTGATTTTTTTTTAAATTTTCTTCATGAAAGTTTGTCTTTAAAATGTCTTGTACAATGTATTAGTTTTTTATTGCGCTGTTAACAATCTTGAATGTTTTCCTCCATATTACTTTGTGTTTTATATTTTTCATGTCTTTCTTTAATTTATACGTATAAGTATATATTTCATATTTCTTCTTAGTAGCATGAATTATTATTTACTCAGGATTATTTTTAAACTCCTGTAGATATCATGTGTTCATATTTTATTACTCATGTTTAAATATTTAACCAAGTTTATTCAATATCTCAAAATTATTCAGTGTTACCTGAGATATATTGGTTAATCTCTTGTTACCTGAACAGCAGTGTGGAGCTTGTAGATGGTTTTCACCTATTCAATCCTGGCACATCTTCCGTGATTGCTTATTTGTTTAGAGCTTTGGTTACAACTCCTTTTGGCATTTTCCAATGTACATATTATTATCTGAGCTATCATCAATGCTTATTTAGCACTGTAATTTCCTGAACTCTATTATATTTGATAAGACACTCTCTTTCATGAATTTTTATAGTGTTTGTTTTTAACAGATAAAGTTTCCTCAGTAGATTAGTCAATGATTTTTAGTGACTTGAGTATTTTGCATTTCAATAAAGTTTGTGTAAAAATAATGATTATTGTTTATCCTGCTCTGTACCTGATGTGATTCTTCGGCATGAGCAGTCTTGCTCTCGTGATTTCTGGAGTATCTTTTTCTAATTTGTTAGTGACTGTGTTTTGCTGCCCTGGGTCTTTGCAGCCCGTGTGATCTTTGCTGCTGCACAGTCTTTCTCTAGCTGTGATGAGTGGCTTTCTCATTGTGGCAGCTTCTCTCGTTTTGGAACATGGGCTCTAGGAAGCATGAGCGCAGTAGTTGCAGCCCATGGACTCAGGAACGTGGGCTCAGTTACCCTATGGCATGCAGTATCTTAGGTCTAGGATCGGGAGTCAAATCTGTGTCTCCTACGCTGACAGAGTCTCAACCATTGGGATCACAAGGGAAGTCCCCTCTGGAGTATTTTTTATTAGTTAAAAATTATTTTTAAAATGTTTACCCTTGCCTATTCTTTTTGATTCCCCTGTGTGAAAGTAGTTTGGGGACAATGTGTCTTCTGTGTGTCTTTTAATGCTTTTTTTTTACCATGTTTCATCAAATCTGTGTTCAGCTTTGTCTAATCTTATTGAGTTCATGATATCAAACGTTATGTGTTTTAGTAAATACTGTATTTTGAAGAATTTTTCTTAACTTTTCCTCCTTTTGTCCACTTTCTTTCAGTCTTTTGCTTTTACTTTTGGAGTTGTTTTTCTCTTTTTTTTTTTCAGATTCCTCTATAATGTAAATTTATTTTGTGCTATATTCTGTATTACCTCGGTTGTCCTAGCTTCATATACATTATTTCCTCATGCTTTTGTTCTTTGATTTTTGAGCTCACTTTTTTCCACCTAGGAAGATCCCGTCAACCATGGGTTGAAAAATTATCCCTATATAGTAGCTCTGTGCACTTTCCAGATGGTGCTAGTGGTAAAGAACCCCACCACCAATGCAAGAAATGCAAGAGATATGGGTTCGATCCCTGGGTTGAGAAGATCCCCTGGAGGAGGGCATGGCAACCCACTCCAGTATTGTTGCCCAGAGAATTCTATGGACAGAGGAGACTGGCAGGCTACAGTCCACAGGGTCACACAGAGTCGGACATGGCTGGAGCAACTTAGCATGCACGTAGTAACTTTGTACATTTCTTTTTGACCTAGTGTTGCTTTCACATATGTCTCATGGCTTAGAATTTCCACTCCTTGGAACAATATAAATCTAGAACTGACACATAAATGTGCAAACCTATATTTTTTTGTTCTCAGTAGATACATTTTCCCCCTTTTTATGCGGAATTCAAATGCAAAATCTCATAGATTCAAGGGTTTAAGAGAAAAGTTTAAAAGAGAGGAGAGTAATTCCGGATTTCTAGTTAAGCAGAAATATTCTATAATTTTGAAGGTCCAAACACACAATCATGTTTCTGATAGAGCTTCTATATTCAGCTGCAACATCCCCCTGCTTCATTAGATTACCAGCTTTTGAGTTTATTTCTATACCTTTAGATAGAAGTAAACTAAAATTAAGTAGAACCTGACACCGTTTCTATTATATGTCCTTTGAGTTCTCTTCCTTTGTTTTCTGGATGACTACATTTTTTTAAACTTAGTTTGTCAACCTTATTTGTGTTTATCACAAGTGAAAATGTCTGTGTTTTTCAGTCCACATGTTAATGAAATAAGAATTTGAAATAGAACTTTACCTTGGGAAAGTCATTTAATTCCTCTAGCCCCCATTCATTAATTTTACAGAAAAAGCTTTGGATCAATAGTGGTTTAAGAGCCTATCTGAAAAAATCCATAAATTTATAACTTTCTAGTGTGTTGGCTAACAATCAGAATGAAGAATATATGCCCGAGTAGAAAAAATATTATATTCAGCAATTGCAAGTATACTTTAATGCCTCTTTCCCATGGACTATTATATGAGGCTTTTATAGACATATAGGCCTATTTTTAACGGATAGCTTTGATGAAAAAAGTTATCTGAAGAAAGGCATGGAAGCAAAGATAAATGGGAAGGACATGAAATTTGATTTATATATATATATGTATCATTGACCTTTGAACAATTCAGAGGCTAGGGGCACAGATCTTCTGTTTGGTCATAAAACCATATGTACTTTATGACTGACCGCTTTTATATGTAGTTCCACATCCAGGATTTAGCAGACATTTGACTGTGCGGCACTGTATTACATACTTAGTGAAGAATATCCACAGTTCAAACCCATGTTGTTCAAGGGCTAATGGAATACAGATCTATATATAGGACATAAAATATATGTTATAGACCTTCCTCAACCAACCTCCTCTCTGCCAGGTAGTACCTTGTAAGTTCTTGTTCTTTATTGATGACATTGATACCTAGTGAGGATTCCCTGGTAGCTCAGCTGGTAAAGAATCTGCCTGCAATGTAGGTGACCCCGGTTTGATTCTTGGGTCAGGAAGATACCCTAGAAAAGGGATAGGATACCCACGCTAATATTCTTGGGCTTTCCTGGTGACTCAGCTGATAGAGGTTCTGCCTACAATGCAGGTGACCTGGGTTCAGTTCCTGGGTTGGGAAGATCCCCTGGAGAAGGAAACGCCTACACACTCCAGTATTCAGGTGTGGAGAATTCCATGGACTGTATAGTATATGGGGACACAAAGAGTCTAACACAACTGAGTGCCTTTCACTTTCATTACCTAGTGAGGTTGTTCATTTCTTAAACTACTTGAATACCACTTTCAAGCAATTTACTGGGACTGCAACCAGGGAGAAGATTATGTAAACCACATTGTTGCCCTATTAAATATGTTTCTATCCTTTCTTGATCTCTGTGGTTTTATTGAAATATGGGGCTCTGCTGTCTCAACTGGTATGAGAATTTTGGATGGATGTCTATAATTCATCTTACTACTTTAAGGAGCAAAAAAGTCACAACTCCTGCCCTTCAGTGGCAGTTGCTCTAGGTTGGGGGTTATAATTACATGCATTTGAGCCTATTATCAAACAAGAAAAGTTTAAGTTTCTTGAAGAGGCCCTCAAAAATTCACATTTTTGATGGATAGTTGAAAGCACCATTGCAATATTTGTCATTGCATTTAGTGAGATATAAAGAAAGTGAAATTCTTTCATTGATTTATGTACATTTTTGTAAGGCAGTCCTTCAAATGGGATATAAATGGCCCAGTCTGTATTCTTGACAAGGGAGAAGAAGCAGATCTTAATTTGGCAGGCAATTTAACTCAAGTATTTAAAGATAATTAAATACATAAAAGGTCAGTTTGCACCCATCCCAAAAGAAAGGCAATAACAAATACAATTGTAGTCATTTCACATGCTAGAAAAGTAATGTCAAAATTCTCTAAGCAACAGAGAAACTCTTGAGGTTCAAGCTGGATTTAGAAAAGGCAGAAGAACCAGAGCTCTAACTACCAACATCCATGGGATCATAGAAAAAGCAAGAGAATTCCAGAAAATCATCTACTTTGCTTCGTTGAATATGCTAAAGACATTGACTGTGTAGATCAGAGCAAACTGCGCAAAACTCTTCAAGAGATGGGAATACTGGACGACCCTACTTGACTCCTCAGATCTGCATGCAAGTCAAAAAGTGACAATTAGAAATGGACATGGAACAATGGACTGGTTCAAGATTGGGAAAGGAGTATGTCAAGGCTATATATTGTCACCTTGCTTATTTAGATGATATACAAAGTACATCATGTGAAATGCTGGGCAGGATGAAACACAAGCTAGAATCAAGACTGCCGGGAGAAATATCAATAACATCAGATATGCAGATGACACTGCCCTTATGGCAGAAAGCAAAGAGAAACTAAAGAGCCTCTTGATGAAATTGAAAGAAGAGAGTGAAAAAGCTGGCTTGAAACTCAAGATTCAAAAAATGAAGGTCATGACATCCAGTCCCATTATTTCATGGGAAATAGATGGGAAAACAATGGTAACAGTGTCAGACTTTATTTTTGGGGGCTCCAAAATTACTGCAGATGGTGACTGCAGCCATGAAATTAAAAGACACTTGCTCATTGGAAGAAAAGCTATGATCAACCTAGTTCAGTAGAGTTCAGTTAAGTCACTCAGTTAGGTCCAACTCTTTGCAACACTATGGACTGCAGCATGCCAGGCCTTCCTGTCCATCACCAAATCCCAGAGTTTACTCAAACTCATGTCCATTGAGTCAGTGATGCCATGCAACCATCTCATCCTCTGTTGTCCCCTTCTTCTCAAGCCATCAATCTTTCCCAGCATCAGGGTCTTTTCCAATGAGTCCACTCTTCTAATCAAGTGGCCAAAGTGTTGGAGTTTCAGCTTCAGCATCAGTCCTTCCAATAAATATTCAGAACTGATTTCCTTTAGGATGGACTGATTGGATCTCCTTGCAGTCCAAGGGACTCTCAAGAGTCTTCTCCAACACTACAGTTCAAAATCATCAATTCTTCAGTGCTCAGCTTTCTTCACAGTCCAACTCTCACATCCATACATGACCACTGGAAAAATCATAGCCTTGAATAGACGGACCTTTGTTGGCAAAGTAATGTCTCTGCTTTTAAATATGCTCTCTAGGTTGGTCATAACTTTCCTTCCAAGGAGTAAGCATCTCTTAATTTTATGGCTGCAGTCACCATCTGCAGTGATTTTGGAGCCCAAACAAATTAAGTCTGACACTGTTTCCACTGTTTCCCCATCTATTTCCCATGAAGTGATGGGACCAGATGCCATGATCTTCATTTTCTGAATGTTGAGCTTTAAGCCAACTTTTTCACTCTCTTCTTTCACTTTCATCAAGAGGCTCTATAGTTCCTCTTCACTTTCTGCCATTACCAGGGAATAAATCTTGTGCTCATGCTCAGTTGGTAAGTTATGTCCAACCCTTTGCAACCCCATGGACTGTAGCCTCACCAGGTTCCTTTGTCCATGGGATTTCCTAGGCAAGAATACTGGAGTGAGTTGCCACATTTTCTTCTCAGGGGCACCTTCTCAACTCAGAGGTCAAACTGACAATTCCTGCATTGGCAGGAGGATTCTTTACCAGTGAGCCACCAGGGAAGCCCAGGGAATAAGAGGGGAGGGATGAATTCGGAGCCTGGGATTGACTTATACACGCTCCCATATATAAAATAGATAACTTGTAAGAACCTACTGGATAGGGCAGAGAATTGTGCTCAGTATTCTGTAAAGGCCAGGATGGGAAAAGAATCTCAAAAGAGAGTGGACATATGTTTCTGTATAACGGATGCACTTTGTCGTACGCCTGAAACTAATACAACAGAATGAATGAAGTGAGCAAAGTTGCTCAGTCGTGTCCGACTCTGTGCGACCCCGTGGACTGAAGCCCACCAGGCCCCTCCGTCCATGGGATTATCCAGGCAAGAACACCGGAGTGGGTTGCCATTTCCTTCTCCAAATACAACAGTGTAACTATACTCAAATAATAATTTAAAAAATAATAAATTACCTATCGTTCACTTCAGCAAGCCAATAATATCTCTTGATCTCTGAAAAATATTATTGGGTCATTACTATGAACCTTATTAATATGCAGGAAGAATTTAGATGCTTGAGTATATAGTAAATCTGGCACTTTTGAGTTTGTAGGCGTTTAAATGTAAACATTTTGCTATTTTTATTTCTATTCCAAGTTTAGAATTTTAATTTTTCATCTCTCTTTTTTGTTTTGAAACTCAGTTAGTATTCTTATCATACATAATTGAAGTATAAATATCACAGTATTTTTTTTAAAACAAATGCCAATTAAAATGAGAGTTGCTGGCAACAGGCACAAACTCACTTCATTTATTATAACACATTCTGACCTTTTCATTATTTTGTGGTAATTATTCCATGTTTTTGTAACCATCAAAAACTCAGATGGATTGTTTGAATCCGTCCTCTCCTTTGATTCAGAGCTCACACTTCCCTGTTCTTCGTTCTCCTGAGGATCTCTGACAAATTTCTTAACTATACTTTCATTAATCGTTTATTTCATCAATAGTAAACTTATAGGTCTGCTCATTTAATTTCAGAAAAAATAGCAAGTTTAGTGTCTTCTCTCTATCTGAATTATCCATTTACTTCTATTAATGCCTATTTTAGTATATATATTGTTTCTTTGCTGTTAATGGTTCAATTTTGTTCTTGCAGTACATGATGAAAAACTCCTAAAATTTCAAGATAGTATCATATTTGTCTTGCTTTCTTCCACATCTAGTATATTCACTAAGACAGAGAGTTGTTTTATTTTTTAATTAGTGAACTTGTGGTTACATCTGTGAACCTCTATTTAAGGACTTATATAATGTTACTAGAGGTTACAGTAGCAAAGTAATGCTCAAAAGCCTTCAAGCTAGGTTTCAGCAGTAGGTGAAAGAAAAAGCAACAAAATTCCAGAAAAAGTCTACTTATGCTCCACTGATTATGCTAGAGCCTTTGACTGTGTGGATCACAGCAAACTGTGGAAAATTCTAAAAGAGATGGGAATACCAGACCACCCTACCTGGCCCTTGAGAAACCTGTATGCAGGTCAAGAAGCAAAGTTAGAATCAGACATGGAACCACAAACTGGTTCCAAATCAGGTAAGGAGTACGTCAAGGCTGTATATTGTCAACCTGCAGAGTACATCATGTAAAATGTTGGGCTGGATGAAGCACAAGCTAGAATCAGGATTTTTTTTTGAGAAATATCCATAATCTCAGATATGCAGATAATATCACTCTAATAGCAGAAAGTCGAGAATTAAAAACCCTCTTGATGAGAGTGAAAGATGAGAGTGAAAAAGCTGGCTTAAAACTCAGTATTCCAAAAAGAAGATCATGGCATGTGGTCCCATCAGTTCATGGTAAATAGATGGGGGAGAAAGTGGAAACAGTGACAGATTTTATTTTCCTGGGCTCCAAAACTGCCGCATCCATTAAATTAAAAGATGCTTTTGCTCCTTGGAACAGAAAC
Organism: Ovis aries; assembly: GCF_016772045.2. Classification (NCBI taxonomy): domain Eukaryota; kingdom Metazoa; phylum Chordata; class Mammalia; order Artiodactyla; family Bovidae; genus Ovis; species Ovis aries. Next base: position 96,437,837 of record NC_056060.1, read on the forward strand.
TATGACAAACTTAGTGCATTGAAAAGCGTAGGCATCAGTTTGCCAGCAAGGGTCCATCCAGTCAAACCTTTGGTGTTCCCAGTAGTCATGCGTGGAATTGGACCGTAAAGAAGGCTGAGTGCTGAAGAATTGACACTTTTGAATTGTGGTGTTATAGAAGACTCTTGAGGGTCCCTTGAAGTGCAAGAAGATCAAACCAGTCAATCCTAAAGGAAATCAACTCTGAATATTAACTTGAAGGATGATGAAGTTCCAATACTTTGGCCAAGTGATGTGAAGATTTCCCGGAGAGCCAACTAGTTGGAGAAGGCCTGATGCTGAGATGATGATGCCATAAACACACATGAAACCCATCCTAACACAATTGTTTCTGGATACAGATAAATGGTCGCTTCATTTTGGTTCGCTGATTTATTTTTTTTTATTTATTTTTTTTTTTAGTAGTTAGTTCTTCTATTTATTATTCAGTTGACTTTTTTTAAATTATTTATTTTTTTAATTTAAAAATCTTTAATTCTTACATGCGTTCCCAAATATGACATAATCACTGTTTAACTGTAAGGAATCTTGGAAATGGGGTCAATCTATATCTAGGGTAAAAACAACAATAAAAATAGTTCGCACAGAGAATTGTTATTACAATGTGTCATTTCTCCATGCACTACTCAGAAAAGATGGTACAGAGATATTCATCTCTAAGTCAAAAGGACAGTCAGCATTTCCAGAAGTTATTAGTTATCCATTCTAATAAATATCTAATGCATATCAAAGTCATCGAGGCAAAATATATTAAATCCAGAGAAATGGAACGAACCACAGGAGATTACATCAATGAATATAACAGGTAGTGTGTATCTGTCTCTGGAGATGTGTATGTATATGTACATACCCATGTATATGCATGAGCTTCCCTGGTGGCTCAAATGGTAAAAAATAATACCAAGACTAAATAATGCAACAATGGCTATCATATTACAGAAGCTGTGAGTCATGAACTGGCAAGTGCTTTGCTAATAAGGGGCTTCCCTGGTAGCTCAGAGGTTAAAGCGTCTGCCTGCAACGTGGGAGACCTGGGTTCGATCCCTGAGTCGGGAAGATCCCCTGGAGAAGGAAATGGCAACCCACTCCAGTATTCTTGCCTGGAGAATCCCATGGATGGAGGAGCCTGGTGGGCTACAGTCCACGGGTCGCAAAGAGTCGGACACGACTGAGTGACTTCACCTCACCTCACCTTGCTAATAAGAGTTATGATGTAAGTAACTCAGCCACAGAAAAAAGCTACAAGGACCAACAAATGACACCCAAGGAGGGAACACAAGTATGGTGAGCATGTGGGAAAATGTGACTTTTTGATTAGAGCTTAGGAGAAAAAACATGAGGTCGTTATGCAGTAAATGATGGCCTTCTTAAATCAGTTGGGGATAAAACCTTGCTATAGTCAAAGATGTCTTTAGAAGCACAGGCATGATCTGAGGGGACCAGAGTCCAGTGTAAGGCCGTGACCATCTGTGGTCAGTGGAACTGAATCTGGGTGAGGCTTGAGCTTCCTTCAGCTCTCTTCTCACAATACATGGGAAGTATCTCGGTACAGGGTAGAGGCCTATAACAATTAGGCTAGTGGGACATTTGTTTCCATATTCTTTCCTTCTTACGGGGGCCCATTAAAGGAAGCAAGGGGGACTCATAGAAATCCCAGTTGATCATCTAAACCCAGACACTGAATTTTGGGTTTTGCACCTTTACATTTCATGCAAAGATGGGCACAATAAAGGACAGAAATAGTATCCTAACAGAAGCAGAAGATACTAAGAAGAGGTGGCAAGAATACACAGAAGAACTGTTCAAAAAGATTTTCATGATCCAGATAATCATGATGGTGTGATCACTCACCTAGAGCCAGACGTCCTGGAATGCAAAGTCAAGTGATCCTTAGGAAGTATCACTATGAACAAAGCCAGTGGAGGTGATGAATTCCGGTTGAGCTATTTCAAATCCTACAAGATAACGCTGTGAAAGTGCTGCACTCAATATGCCAGCAAATTTGGAAAACTCAGCAGTGGCCACAAGACTAGAAAAGGTCAATTTTCATTCCAATCCCAAAGAAAGGCAATGCCAAAGAATGTTCAAAATACCTCACAATTGCACAAAATTCTCCAAATCAGGCTCCAACAGTATGTGAACTGTGAACTTACAGATGTTCAAGTTGGATTTAGAAAAGGCAGAGGAACCAGGGATCAAATTGCCAACATCCGTTGGGTCATTGAAAAAGCAAAACAGTTCCAGAAAAACATCTACTTCTACTTTATTGATTATGCCAAAGCCTTTGACTCTGTGGATCACAACAAACTGTAGAAAATTCTCAAAGATATGGGAATACCAAACCACCTGACCTGCCTCTTGAGAAATCTATATGCAGGTCAGGAGCAACAGTTAGAACTGGACATGGAACAACAGACTGGTTCCAAATAGGAAAAGGAGTACTGAAGGTTGTATATCGTCACCCTGCTTATTTAACTTCTTTGCAGAGTACATCATGAGAAACGCTGGGCTGGAAGAAGCACAAGCTGGAATCAAGATTGCCAGGAGAGATATAAATAACCTCAGATATGCAGATGACACTGCCCTTATGGCAGAAAGCGAAGAAAACTAAAGAGCCTCTTGATGAAAGTGAAAGAGGAGAGAAAAGTTGGCTTAAAACTGAAACTTCAGAAAAGTAAGATCATGGCATCACATTGCATCACTTTATGGCAAATAGATGGGGAAACAGTGGAAATAGTGGCTGACTTTATTTTTTTGGGTTCCAAAATTACTGCAGATGGTGACTGCAGCCATGAAATTAAAAAACACTTGCTCCTTGGAAAAAAAGTTTTGACCAACCTAGACAGCATATTAAAAAGCAGACATTAGTTGGCCAACAAAGTCCATCTAGTCCAAGCTATGGTTTTTCCAGTAGTCTTGTATGGATTTGAGAGTTGGACTATAAAGAAGGCTGAGCACTAAAGAATTGATGCTTTTGAACTGTGGTGTTGGAGAAGACTCTTGAGTGTCTCTTGAACTACAAGGAGATCTAACCAATCCATCCTAAACGAGATCAGTGCTGAATATTCATTGGAAGGACTGATGCTGAAGCTGAAACTGCAATATTTTGGCCACTTGACGGGAAGAACTGACTCAGAGAAGACCCTGAGGCTGGAAAGTTTGAAGGCAGGAGAAGAAGGGGATGACAGAGGATTAGATGGCATCACTAACTCAATGGACATGAGTTTGAGTAAACTCCGGGAGTTGGTGATGGACTGGGAAACCTGGTCTGCTGCAGTCCATGGGTCACAAAGATTTGGACACAACTGAGTGGCTGAATTGACTGACTGCCTGCCCTTTACATCAATCTACTCTTAAACCATGAACAAGTGAACAAAGGAAGTTTCAGCGATTCTGGTTGGGTTTTTTTTTGTTTTTTTTTTTTTGTTTTTTTTTTGTTTTTTTTTTTGTCATATCTTGGGTCAGTTCATGAGAATTTTGACACTAGTCATTTCCTGTTTAACATAAAGAGAGCTTGGTTAGTCTAGAGATTTCAAACATGGAAACTGACAGATACATAAGTGGGTGCACCTCCAAGGTTCTCTTCAACATCTCAGCTTCTGGTCAAGAGTTCTATCTCTTGTGTCCTGATCTGTGATTACAATATAATGAAAACTTTCTTCTCTGACCTTCCACCAACACTCTTGCCATGCACCATCACTTTATCCTTTTCCCTTTCCCCTCTTGTGTTTGAAGAGTATATTTACATGTTCTAATCTGTGGGTGCCTGCCCCTGAAAATGAAAGTGCTTTCAGCATGTGCCCTTTTGTGGAAAATGCAGGTGACTCCTTGTTTCCCTTGTTGTGAAGATCGAGTGAACACTGGAGTGTGGAACATGGTGTCAGCTCTCTCCCGGTGCATTCTCCCTCCAGCCTGCAGAAAGCTCTTGGGACCCCTCTACATTGCATGTGTTTGCTAATAACTTTCAGAGAGTAATGTCGAAGTGCAGAATATAACCTGGTAGTGACGTCATGGATGTGGTGAGCTAATCCTCTCTACCACAAAACTTCTGTTAGCTACTCTTCACTAACAGTAGTCTAAGAGATGAGGTGCACATTAGCAAATTGAGTTAAGGGCAGTTGAGAACAGTCTGAAATCTATGATGACAGTGTGCTCTACACTGAATGTTTGCGCAAAGAGGTGTCATACCTGTGCCATCCTTTCAAAACCAAACATTGCAAAATATTTTAAAAGGATCTTTACTTTGGACAAATGAATGATATCAAGCCCTAACTTTCAATGTTCCCGTTTATAGCTTCACAAAGCCCTTTCACACATACTCCCTCATTTTATCCTTGCAATGAGAGTAGCGATTGTCATAGACTCTGGCATTTAGTTAAGGAAGAGCCATATGCAGGGATACAGCAATTTGCAGTTAACCCACACCTCTTCTGGACTCTTACTCCTGTTCTAACCCCACCAAATCTGTTGCGGAATAAGGGCTTGATGTGAAATGTTGCTCTCTTGGCAAGAGCACCTAGTGACACTGTGTCCCTTTTGGTTAAAAAAAAGAGATGAGACAGGAAATCTATCAACACCTTGCCCAGTGATGGAGGGAAGTGATATCTACTAGGTTAAATCAAGGGCAACGTATGTCTGTTTGCTTCCAGGAAGTTCAAGCATTGAAAGAGTTATTAGCATCCTATTCTATCTGAATCAAACACCTGCATTTACTTGCCTTGGATAATGAGGAAAAGTGGGGTCTCTTAAATATAACCCTTTGCTATAAATAGACAATCCATCTTAAATTTAATTATTGTCATTGTCAAAGTGCAGACATGAAGAGGCAGAGTCGTGTGGCAGAAATATTCCTTAGCTGGATGTAGGCACCTGGTTCCAATTGCAGCTCTGGTGCTCATTAAGTGTGTGGCCCAGGTTGAATAATTTCACATCTTCAGGCCCTGCTGTTCTCTGGAGCATGCATTTTCTACCCTTAATGGTTTTCAGTGCATCTTGCTTTTCCATTCTTCCTGAGGCTGCCTTCACTCCAGACCTCACCTTTTCTTACACGGATTATTATAAGAAGCTTCTGTCTGATTGCTGTTTTCCCAGTTTCACCTCTTTAAGCACCCCAACCTCTGCTAAATCTACCTTTTATATTGCTGTTAGCAGCAGCTGATGAAAACATAAGTCTCATGCTATCACCCTCTCAATTAAAGTCTTTCAAGGTGTTTCCACAGTTTCCACAAGAAGATCCAACCCTTTAGCTTGCCATAAAGAGAACTTCAGGAATGGGGAATGCCTGTTTATTGCCCTTTCTCAGGAAGCTTCCTACAGTGCAATCATTCCAAACCTATTCTATTTTCCTGTATATGCCCATTCTCTTCAGCTCTGAATCTTATCCTTTTGTGTGTTATATTACCCTCTGCCTTCCTTATGCATTTTCACTTGGCTCCTGATCTCTTGTCATCCTCCAACAGGCTCAGGCGTTGACTTCTTCAGAGAGTCTTCCCTGGATTTCTTGGTTTGGATCTGGGTCTGCCTGTTTGTAGATGTCACACCCTAAACAATGCAGCATAAGTCTTTGCAGTGGATACTGATGGTCTGGCGGTGACTGTTTCCCTTTCTGCCTCCAGCCACTCCTAATAAAATGTGAAGTTTTTTTTTTCTTTTTCTTTTTTCAGGGGAAGGCCTGTGCTTTCATCTCTATTTCTCTGGCAAAGTACCTGGTACATGGCTGATGTGCAATAAATGAAAGCAAGATTAATCGATAAGAAATGCGGACTCCACCAGTCCATCTATTCCTGACATTCTGTGAATGTATAATCACTCAAATTCATTTTGCATTCTAGAAAGTCACTGGTATGGAGTTTTATCTTCCTCTTTGATCCAAAAAAGAACACTCACAGATACATGAATTAAATAATCTTTGCGGAATAGAGAGAAATGATAAATTCTAAATCTGCATCTGATATCAAGCGGCCGCCAGCACTACAACTCTCCACATCATTCCCCACCCCAGTCAGATTCAACATCCAGAGGAGTCATATTGAACAAGGATGTAGGTTAATAGATGCCAATTGAAGTTCAGTGAAGATAAAAACGAAGAATAATGAGTTTGAGTGCGAAGATGAAAATGAGAAATTGACAAATGGAAAATAATTCAGGATGACCAGAAATTAGATTCATGAACTATCAACTAATTTTTTTTTCTCAAAGTCAAGATCAATAAACAGGAAAAAAAATTAAAGAGAGACAAAACTTGAAAGATGCATATTTTAATAACTTTATTTGCAAAACTAGGGGCACTGTAATTTGTGATAAGAAAGCAACTACCGAATTGTAAAGAGAAGGGAGTAAGTAATTTAGAAATTATGCAATGGGATTTCTGTCCCTAAATTTACCAGTAACTTCTGCGTGACTCTGTTGGTCCCTTGATGTCTCTGGGTTTTCTGTTTGCTTTTACTTGTCCCTGGACTAAAGGCGCTAGTTTCTATAATTCGGATTTCTTGCCGTCTTAGCATTCTGTGAACCTGCAAACACCATATAGCAATAAGCAGTGAATCTAGGTACACCGACACAGAAAATGGTTGATTCTCTTTAATGAAAAGAGATGGAAAATTCACAGTGGGACTAGTTACCCCAAAGGGTGTTTGAGGAAGAAGATGGAGAATATAAGATGTAGTTATTTGGAGATGCAGACTAACTTCTTGTGAAGGAAACCTAGCTAGCTTCTGAGAGAAATAAGCTGGGCATTAACAAAGGAAGCCAAGACCCAGTGACTCTCATCCTCAGTCTAGTTTCTCAGAAGTCATGAGCCTGTCCAGGATCATGAATCTTCTTCATGCTACAGATGTCTGTGATTTGATAACTGCTGGTGGTTCAGTCGGTAAAGAATCTGCTTGCAATTCAGGAGGCCACCTGCAATGCAGAAGACCTGGGTCTGATCCCTGCGTCAGAAAGATCCCCTGGAGAAGGAAATGACGACCCCACTCCAGCGTTCTTGCCTGGGAAATCCATGCGCAGTGGGGCTTGAGGGGAGCGGGGCGTGCTACAGTCCATAGGGTCACAAGAATTGGAGATGGCTTAGCGACTCTACCACCACCTGCACCAAAAACTTTACAGATCCTCTGGTGCAATCCTCCTGTCGGAGTCATCTAAGTCCTAAGAAGGTAAGTTCTGGTCTGTTTTCTAATGGCACCTTTTCTCTTGCTTCCTGCTTGTTCCAACGGCAGGCTGTTTCTCCCAACCCATACCTTCCCACATACCCTCATGCCCCCTGAAATGGAGCAGAATGAGATCCCTGCAATCTTAGATGACAGACTTCAACGCCATGCCCCTTCCTCATCTTATTTAAATAGCTTTGATCTGCTCTCTCTCTCCTCTAAAGATGATAGCCAAATTATACAGCACAGCTTTTTATTCAACCTCAACAAGAAATTAATATTTTGCGACAATCAATTTCTGAGTCCTTTAGTGGCCACCATTTTTATTTACAGAGACCATTAAAAAAAAAAAAAAGCAACTGATGGTTTGATTTGAACATGCCAAAAGACTGATCTTTTTTATTCCCCAAGGTTGTAGATAAACATTAATTATCATGTTAAGATCTAAACATAATCATGGAAACTGCAATCATAGACATAATAGCATCATTTGAGCCTTCACTGAATTACCTGTTTATGCTACCTTTTCTCTGAAATCCTTTCTCAGTCTAGCCTATTGTAAGCTTCTCACCATCTGTGGTTCTCTCTCTGGTTTTCTGCTTTTGAGTATTTGAATGCTGTCAGAGTAAAAAGTTCTGATTTCCTGTCAGTTCATCTTTCTGTGATAAACAGCTGTGAATGTGGTGTGCAGGCTGTGATGGGAGATGCTTTTGTGTGATGTTCCTTTTACTACAAAGAGACATGTTTTCTTGACCCCCACTTTTTAATATAAATTTAAATAAGAGTAGTACTTATTATGAAGTTGCCACATGTTCTAAGTGCATAATAAGAAAGAAACAGAGTGGGCGATATGTTCTGTATTTGCCTTAGAATAATAAGTAAACTGAAGTCTAAGATGAAAAAAAAAAAAATGAAGGTAAAACCGTAATGGAACAAGTACGGAGAAAGTAAAAGATGAACACAGAAGTGAATTGGAAACTTAATTTGGTCTTCCTGGAAGATGTTCCCTCCTTGAATTACCTTCACTGGATACGTACCGCTCACACCTATAACATGCTTGGGTGAGCCATTTTTCATTTCCTTTTTCACATGTGCAAGTAAAATGAACTTGCTTTGTTTCTATAGTTTCTTAGTTACATTTGAGTCCATCTGTTTGTAGCTCTGTAGCACTCTATTTAGCTCAACACTTTTACATCCATAACGCTACGAGAAATGACTTGTAATCAAAGACTTAAATATTTTAACCGGCTACCCCAAAATGCTTCTTCACAAATGTTATTGTCTTTGGATAGTCAGGTAGCAGGCTTTTAGAATTTCATTTGCTAAATAAATTAACAAATATTACTTTATGTTATGCTGTTAAAGAAGACAGTGTAGCAACTTAAATTAGATGCTGCAATCTTGGGGTGGTTTAAGTGTTATTTTAAAATTAATTTTATTGCAGATTTTTACTAGAACTCTGACATAATTCACTTTTAGGTGATTCTGAATTATTTTTAACAATAAAAGTCCTATTTAATTGCAAGGACAGGTTATTTTATACTTTCCTCTGGAGGAAAGAAATTTTGGCTCCTAAATTAATATTGCTATTACAGATAATTTGCTGAGACAGACAGCAGTGTTGAGGTTTTTACATGGTCTGTGATACCCAGGAAACTTCATCTCTGGGTATCAGTGCTAAAAACCATTTGACAATTTAGATTGGGCCCACAGGAGAGTCAGACTTTCATTCTACTGGGGTTGCTAAATGAATTAATGACATGGTGATGTTGCAAGGGGAACATTAAAATGCTAAGTTAAGGGATCAACTGTTGAGTATAATTAATACATAATGAGTAGATCCAAATTCATGCTATCAGCTCCCTTTCTTAAAGAAATCAGCACACATTTTCTAGTTTATTTGCTTCAGTATGCAGTTGAAGTAAATAGTGAATACATTTTATATGCTAGAGATGTTTATGACAATTTTACTGAAAGAACACAGGAATGTTTAAATTTAAATCCTGGTTTTTCCAGTTGCAAGCTGTGCTGTCTTTGACAATTTACTTAACATCTGCAAGTCTGGGGTGCCATTTGTAAAATCATATCCAGGACGGCTCTCTTGAAGGACTTGAGGATTAGCATTACTAAATATGGGCACATAGAACAGTACTTGACAGGTAGCAGATTCTTCATAAGCTTTATTTCCTTTTCTGTAATTCTTATTGATCTTTCTACAGTGCATCTAAATTAGCTTGACTTACCTGCGTCATATTTTTGTACTGAATTGTGCCATTCAGAGGAGAGTATATAATGATGATTATTAGTTGACTTGAAACCATTTTCACAGTGCTCGTATGGAGAATTTTATACTCTATTGCTTGCTACTGCTTAACTTGATCATGTGAATTTTTTATAACAGAGGATACAAAAATCTGAGAACTTTATAATTTTCCCAAATAAAACAAAGTCACTATGAATATATCATTAATTATATTTATTTTATTGAGAAAAAGTTACTTCACACAAATGAAAATATTATTATTATTATTATTTTTTAATTCAGGAAAGCTTTGGCCTGGGCATTTAAATGTATTCATTTCCTAAAACAGCCGTTTTCTCAGGACTGGTCCTTTAGGATCTGGTGCACTGGAGGGCTACAGTCTGTGGAGTTGCAGAGTCAGACATGACTGAGTGACTAAGCGCACACACACATAGGGAAATAGCCAAGGGCTGCCACGTAATAGCAGTTTAATCATTTTTTTTAAAAAAGGAATTTTAAAATTAATTCCATATGGAGTGATTGGTATGCCCAACACTACTCTTTATTTTTTATTTCAGTTCAGTTCAGTCACTCAGTCGTGTCTGACTCTTTGCCACCCCATGAATCGTAGCACGCCGGGCCTCCCTGTTCATCACCAACACCCGGAGTCCACCCAAACCCATGTCCATCGAGTCGGTGATGCCATCCAGCCATCTCATCCTCTGTCATCCCCTTCTCCTCCTGCCCCCAATTTTTCCCAGCATCAGGGTCTTTTCCAGTGAGTCAGCTCTTCGCACCAGGTGGCCAAAGTATTGGAGTTTCAGCTTCCACATCAGCCCTTAATATTTTCAATTTTTAAATCCCTAAGTGAAGCCCTTTGTATTGATGGGCATAAGAGGAAATTTAATTGTATGTTCTTCCTTCATAGCTGATTTATTTGACCCTCAGTATGTTCACCAAGCACTGCTCCCCTCCCTCACACTAATTTTAATTCTGACAGCTCTACACACAAGCATTCACATAAGTCTCTTCACTACCAACTCTACTGTCAATGCTTTTCAAATGATTATGAATGGACATTTTTGTTTTGAAAGTCGCTCCATCATGTCTGACTCTATGCGACCCCATGGACAATACAGCCCAAGGAATTCTCCAGGCCAGAATTCTGGCGTTCCCTTCCCCAGGGGATCTTCCCAACCCAGGAATGGCACCCAGGCCTTCTGCATTGCAGGCGGATTCTTTACCAGCTGAGCCACCAGGGCTGTAGGCTATCATAAATTTTCAAACATGTCAACATTAACACATCAACCTCACTCCAAGTAAGCCTTTGTACTCCTCAAGTCCTAGTACTCTTCTGCCTTCAGCCTGGATTTCTAAGTCTTTATTATAAAAGTACTCACAGCAGAGACATTTTGCAATGGTTCTCAAATTTTGCAGCGCTGCTTCTAACTCCCTGAATCAGAGTTACCTGTGATGCGTATAGAAAAAAAAAAAAATATATATATATATATATATATATATATATATATATATATACACACACTGACATGTATTTTGGTCACACGCCACCACCTGATACAGAATCTCTAAGGAAGCTTGAATTTGCATATGTGATGAGCTCATGTTTTATATATGATTGTATTTATTTATTTGTTTGTCTGTGTGTTTTTGGCTGTGCTGGGTCTTTGTTGATGCGCAGGCTTGTGGCAAGTAGCAGCTACTCTCTAACAGCGGTGCTCAGACTTTCCTTTGCAGCGGCTTCTCCTGCGGCAGAGTATGGCCTCTAAGGCGCAGGGGCTTCAGCAGTCGCGGCTCCCAGGCTCTAGCGCACAGGCTCAGTAGCGGCGCACGGGCTTAGCGGCTCCACGGCGTGTGGGGTCTTCCCGGACCAGGGAGTGAGACAGTGTCTCCTGCCTTGGCAGAGGGGTTCTTTACCACGGAGCCAACAGGGAAGCCCCTCTAAGTGCGTGTTTTTTTTTTCTTTTTTAAAATTTTTATTTATTTATTATTATTATTTTTTTTTTACTTTACAATATTGTATTGGTTTTGCTTTGATTATGCACATTCAATTTGGGAAACCCCTGAGATGGGGGGATACCCTTTGTAAACAACAAAACCACCCAGGACAAAATAAGAACTCCAGCTCCTCTGCAAATACCATGAGAAAAGTATCTGAAGCGTGCCAGGGCTCATGTGAGCACAAATCACAAACATGTGCAAGTCCATATTTCTCCTGAGATAACTGAAGGCTGATAACTGAGGGCTTAATTTTGAATTAAAAGTGTTAAATTTCAATTAGGTTTACTTGTGCATTAAAAAATACTATTGCAGTTTTTGAAGTAATAAACAAATTTGCTTAAGCTAATGCTTTACTAATTTGTAGGATTTTCATTATCATCGTGTGTATATGTTTTCTATTTTCTCCGTTAATGCAATGAAAGAATAATATTAATTAAGCATTTACAATATACAGGACCCGCTATTAGCATTCTACATGCATTATCACGCTTGCCTCTTCCAGCAGAGCTCTCTCAGTATTCTGCATGGGAAACTGGGATTTGGTAAGACCCATTAAACTGTAGCTAACACATGGCAAAATTAGGGTTCTCACCCAAGTTCTATATGATTTAACATGTCATGCTTTGTGTTTTTATGCATTAAATTATCGTTTCCTCTTCAGATGGTAAGTTTCTAAAAGCAGGAGCTCTGTCTTCTCTAGCTTTATATCCCCTTTAATTATCAATATTAACATCACGAACGCCATGTGGTATTAACTGTGACAAGAAGGGAAACATTTACCAACTCCATTCAGAATAAACCTCTCCTGAAATCCTGTCTTGTAATCATAGAGGATTACACTCAGTGTAGTTTTGCATCTATAGATTTCGTTTATGGGAATGATGACTGCCTGTTTTATCTACTTCCTCCATATAAATAATCATATAATAATAGTAATAGTAAAATGAAGGTTGATACACCCAATTAACAAGCTAGCAATTATGGTTAAAAGACATGTCAAGATAAATGCTCATTATACAGTAAAACCTAAGTCAATGGATTCAATGTGATTTAATTAATTGTGTGGTTAATGCTCAAAATCCCACATGCTTTCTTTCATTTAATATCTATGTTAATAATATTTCATCTAGAAGCTCTTCGCTTCAGTAAATAATTGATTAAAGTGACTAAGTGATTGGGAATGTAGAATTAAGAATAAGATGCAAACATAAGTGATTTAAATCCACCTTGATTGCACTTGATGTATATTTAGTGAAATTTACCTAAAAGCAAAGCTTTGCTTTATTGGTTCTGAGTTAGAAAGAAATTCTTAAAGTCAAGAGATGCAGTTTCAACTGTGGTGACCTAAACAGGAACCAAATCTGAAAGAGGGAGATACATGTAGATGAATAACTGTTTCACTCTGTTGTACAGCAGAAATTAACACAGCATTATAAATCAATTATACTCCAATAAAAATTAACTTTTTTGAAAAATAGATATAGACTCAAGTCCTGAAGCAATCAAAGTAACTATCCAAGATACTCATCAGTGCCAGTGTTAAAGGTAATTATTTGATTGTTTCAAGAAAATAGTCCCTAGATAAATTTTTAAGTACACAATGCTTTATTGCTAATTATGGGTACTATGCTTTACATCAGATTTACCCATTGAACAATATGCTCTTATTCCTATCTTCTAATAATCACTGCTCCATTCTATTTCTGTAACCTTGGCTACTTTAGATGCCTTATAGGGGAAGAATCAGTATTTGTCCTCCTGTGACTCACTTAGTTCAGTTAGCATAATATCTTCCAGGTGCATCCGTGTTGTCACAAATCGTAGAGAATTTTTTCTATGAGAATTTTCTCTATTTCTCATTGGGAAATGATTTCAATTATTTTGGATATTCACCCAGAAAAAGGATTGGTAGTTTATGTGGTAATCATGTTTTAAATTTTGAAGGGAACCTCCATTCTGCTTTCTGTAGCTGTGGAATCAATTTACATTTCCACCAACAGTGTGCAGGGTTCCAATATCTACACTTGATATCTCTTTTTTGCAATAGTTATCCAAAAACAGGTTTAAGATTCATTTGATTTGCATTTTCCTGATTGAGGTTGAATATCTTTGTGTATATCTGTTGGACTTCGTATGTCTTCTTTGGTGAAATGTCTGTTCAAGTTCTTTGCTATTGTTTAACTGGGTTATGTTGAGGGGGGTTGCTTTTGAGTTACTGCTATATTTTGGAAGTATATATAGCTTACAAATATATTCTCCTATCCCATAGATTGCCAATTAACTCTGTTAATGGTTTCTTCCATTGTGTACAGCATTTCAGTTTGATGTAGTCCCACTTAAGTATTTTTGTTTTTATTGCCTGTGCTTTTGTTATGTCATGTTACAGAAACCATTTGCGAAGAGGGTAGTTATCATGTTAAGTGCTTCTTACTACAGAACAAACAAACAACACATAAAAATCCAAAGTGACAGGGAAAAATGTGGATGTGATAGATATGTTTATCATACCTGGATTGTTGTGATGGTAACGAATGGATACATATGTCTAAACTCACCAAATTGCATCCATTAGTTGCTTGCAGTTTTTATATACAAATTATACCTTCATAAAGAATCTGGGGAGATTTAAGAAAATAGCCATTAGAAAACTGTCACTTTTAAAAGTTTTGACATCCTTTTCCCTTCACTCAGCTCATAATCTAACCTACCAAGTTCCCATATGAGTCAGTTCATTCAACCTACTCTAGCTGGTTATTGTAGGGGAGGAATTCGTTTCCCTTCTTCCCTTCTACGTTTTCGTTTGGACAAATAAATTGACTTAGAACAACAGGAAAAAAAATTAATTTCATACATATGAGAGTTTATTAAAAAAAAAAAAGGAGGCTCAAGGAAATGACCAAAGCAGGTGGCTTTGTCAAGACAAAAGGATTTGAGCGAAGGGGTGGAGAATTTGTGAGGAAGTAGCAAGTTTAGTTAATATAGGCTTGTTAGCCCTGAATCCTCCCTCTCTGGTGGTAAGGACACCGTATGCCCTCCTGGTATAGGAGGTGTAGTTTACACACAGGAGATTTATTCCCTACATTCAGTGGGACAAAGAAAAGTCAGAGTGCCCTTCCTGCATTGGCTGTTCCTTTAACTTTAATTCAAAAAAAATCAATATATCAAAGTGGCATATTTTGGGGTGGTACACTTTGCTTCTCATTATACGTGCAGCAACAAGAGTAAAGTTCTATTGCTGATCAGCATTGAATTGCTTAAAAGTATTATCAGGATTTAGCCAATGGCCTAATGCATTTTAATTAACCCATCAGATATCTGGCATTGTCTGGTACAGTGCTTGCATTAATGGCCTCCCTCTAATCATACTGTTTATCCTACAGTTTTCACCCTGCAGTCCCCTCTCACTCTGAAACTGGCTCAACCATGAGACTTGCTTTGGGCCAAGAGGGTATTAGCAGGCTTGACACAAACAGAGACTTGAAAAATCTCTTGCACATTTATACCCCTAGTTCTTGCTTCTCTACAATCACCATCATAACGGGTTTGAACAAGCCCCCAAATAAGCCTGAGCTATCCTGCTAGAGGATAAAGGGGCACATGGAAAACAGACAAATAACTTTGGCGAAAGCCACCGACACGTGTGAAAATGAAGCCAAGATGAGCAAAGCCACCTAACCCACCTTCAGCTGATGGTGGTAACAGTCAAGGTCTCCTGGCCCTGAGGATCATGAAAAATATTAGTGAACAGCCAGTTGTTCAAGCTACTTTGTTTGGGAGTCTTAGCATAATAACTAATTGATATACATAAAATATATGTTGGACTATAAAGACTTGGACTGTGAAGAAAGCTGAGTGCTGAAGAACTGATGCTTTGGAACTGTGGTGCTGGAGAAGATTCTTGAGAGTCCCTTGGACTGCAAGGAGATCCAACCAGTCCATCCTAAAGGAGATCAGTCCTGAATCTTCATTGGAAAGGCTAATGTTGAAGCTGAAACTCCAATACTTTGGCCACATGACACGAAGAACTGACTCAGTGGGAAAGACCCTGATACTGGGAATGATTGAGGGCAGGAGGAGAAGGGGACGACAGGGGATAAGATGGTTGGATGGCATCACCGACTCAATGGATATGGGAGTTGGTGATGGACAGGGAGGCCTGGAGTACTGCAATCCATGGGGTTGCAAAGAGTCTGACACGACTAAGCAGCTGAACTGATACATAAAATGACCTTTTATGAAGGATATTTGAATTATACTAATTGCACAAACGCTCTGTTTTGCTTGTGAACGCAGATATGTAGGATACCAAAGTGCATATAGGTTAATACAAGACTTGAGATTCCCAGTGCACCTAAGGGGTTGAGAAGGGTTGTAAGATAATCTAAACCAGAAGAATTAGAGTACCTAAATTGTTGGGATGAATATCCTCCTGTAGCTGTCATAGATGTATAAGGATTGAACTTACAGGTTAATTCCGAAAAGGATAATTTCATCATCAAATTTGTTCATAATGAAAGAATAACAGCATCAGAATAGATTTTGTATTAGTTCACAATACAAAAATGATTTATGTTCATGCTCTATAGATAAATGATTTTGCATAATTGTTTCAACCTTAGTAACAGAAATTATAAAATTTGGCTGTTCTCTTTTTAAAAATTCCTTAGCCTCTGCCCTCTACTGAAAATAGTTGCTGGCATTTTTTCATTCTAGTTTTAAACCAAGCTGAAAATGGATATTTAATTATGCTTTTGCAGTTTTTTTTTTTAATCTTGTAGCCAAATGCAAATATGGCATCAGATTTGTTATGAAAGATTTTAGCCACACCTGGCAATGTTTTCTTTTGCCTCAGCTACTTCTTGATTACAAATTTATAGAAGACAAGTGCAAAAATCCAGTTGCAAGGCTTGATATAATCAATTATAAGCTGCATGACCTTGAGCAATTAACTTCATTTCCACTTGACTTTGTTCCTCATCAGGAAGATGAGAAAGCAAGGACCAATAATCCTTTATCTCAGTGACTCTAAGAAGCACATTGCAAATTTAAGAATATGGGACTTATAGCTAGGCAGATACTGTCCAAACCCTAGCTCAACCATTCACAATATGGTACTGAGATTTTAACTATTGGGCTTCTCATTTCTCACTTGCAAAATGTTGGAGAAGACTCTTGAGAGTCCCTTGGACTACAAGGAGATCAACCCTGAATATTCATTGGAAGAACTGATGCTGGACTCCAATATTCTGGCCACCTGATGCGAAGAGCCAACTCACTGGAAAAGACCGTGATACTGGAAACAATAGAAGTCAGGAGAACAGGATGAAAGGGGATGAGATGGTTGGACGACATCACCGATTCAATGGACATGAGTTTGAGAAATCTTCAGGAGATGGTGAAGGACAGGGAAACCTGGCGTGCTGCAGTCAGTGGGGTCACAAAGAGTCGGACACAAATGAGTGACTACACAACAGCAAAAATGAGAATAATAGATATTTAAGAGTTATTGAGAAGGAGATGGCACCCCACTCCAGTACTCTTGCCTGGAGAATCCCATGGATGGAGGAGCCTGGGGTTGCAAAGAGTCGGACATGACTGAAGTGACTTCACTTCAAGAGTTATTGAATTAATTAGATGGACTAAGACACTCTTGTCTTCAATGTTGTGAAACTTGAGTCTTCAAAAAGAAGACCCTTGATGAATATCATTTCTCTTCTAGGCCCTGATGTTTTGAGAAATAAGACAAGAAGTAGATATGGAGACTAAAATGTACTTTAATGTTGTTGGAAAGAGAGTAGCTTTGAGAGACAGCCAAATGAGTCTCCTAAGTAAACCCACAAACTGGATGAAGTTTACCCATCAACCACAGGCAGAGCTGAAGCAGAGCACAAGGCAATCACAAATGAGAGGCCAGGTAACATTAGTGGAGGAGGAACAGAAAGAAACAAGATTCTGGGAAGAATCGTGCTCCCATATGAAATAAACGGCAGAGATGAGTCAAACATGGACATTTCACAAATAATTTTATAAGTCACTTTCTCTTCCCTAGGTCAAGTCAGGAGGAGGGAAAGAGCAGAGAGGCGTTTGATTTCACTGACCAAAATCTCTATCAAGGAGAAAAGCTTTAGCATGGATTAGAAGCAGTGGTGGTTTAGATGCTAAGTTGTGTCCGACTCTTGTAACCCCATGGGTTGTAACCCACCAAGCTTCTCTGTCCATGGGATTTCCCAGGCAAGAATACTGGAGTGGGTTTCCTTCTCCAGGGGATCTTCCTGATCCAAGGATTGAACCCAGGCCTCCTGCCTTGCAAGGAATTCTTTACTGACTGAATCACAAAGGAAGCCTAGGTTAGAAGTATGAACAGCCCATAATGAGCAACCCACATTCAGTAGTTATTGTGATTTTTTTTAAATGTTACATTATTTTTAGAGCACCAGATTTTTATTTAGATCACTTCCGTCTGCAGTTACTTTCATTTACATACAGAAATGGACAGTTGAAATTTGTTGAATTAACTGTCTGATGAATTGTCTCTTTCCAGACATACTTCTTTCCAGAATACTTAGTAAAGTGCTGTCCAAGGTACTAAAGTTCACCTAATGTTATTCCTACACTTTCAATTTCAGTAGGAAAGACAATCCTTATGAGACTATCTTTATAGGCATTGTACACTAGTGTATCTCAAAAATCTGTAAGGAAAATAGACTCAATGGCAAAGGATTAAAATAGTAATGAAATGTGGTCAGGCAGGTTGGGTGCAAATATATTAAAAATTATCAGAAGTTAATGTGTGCTATTCTTGTATATGAGACCAAGACTGCCTCAGCTTTTAAACTTTATGAGACATATACAAATCCACAGAAACAAATTCTCACATTCAAAAAGACAGTGTTTGGAATTGTCATTAGTCAGAGGAAAAGTAAAATGAATTGGTTGCAGAAAAATTCTGAAAATTTTGCCTGTGTTCTCAAAAGAAAAGTCTATTTAAAATATTTAAACTATAGCTATATTAATTTTGTTGAAAAAAAAAATCTCACATTGGATCCCTGACTTGATTTTTCCTAGTTTCACCTCCTGTGAAGTGAACTAACATTTTCTCTTCCTACTACAAGAATGTGTCATGAGGCTGCATTAAGACAGTCAGTAGGGAAATGCTTTCAGTAAGTACCACGGGTACTAACAGATGCTTGAAGCTACTTTCAGATGTGTTTTCAACCTTTTTTTTCTGAATGTTTCCTGTACCCTTCACTGACTTTTTCCCTTTATTACTACTTACAATGATGTGAAGACAACCTTACAAATTAATACAAAGTGTGATAAGAAAACTGTGCAATGAATATTGTTGAAGAGTCCATATGATACCAGTTCAGTTCAGTTCAGTCACTCAGTCATGTCCGACTCTGCAACCCCATGAATCGCAGCACGCCAGGCCTCCCTGTCCATCACCAAGTCCCGGAGTTCACACAGACTCAAGTCCATCCAGTCGGCAATGCCATCCATCAATCTCATTCTCTGTCTTCCCCTTCTCCTCCTGCCCCTAATCCCTCCCAGCATCAGAGTCTTTTCCAATGAGTCAACTCTTCGCATGAGGTGGCCAAAGTACTGGAGTTTCAGCTTTAGCATCATTCCCTCCAATGAACACCCAGGGCTTATCTCCTTCAGAATGGATTGGTTGGATCTCCTTGCAGTCCAAGGGACTCTCAAGAGTCTTCTCCAACACCACAGTTCAAAAGCATCAATTCTTTGGCACTCAGCCTTCTTCACAGTCCAACTCTCACATCCATACATGACCACAGGAAAAACCATAGCCTTGACTAGACTGACCTTAGTCGGCAAAGTAATGTCTCTGCTCTTCAACATGCTATCTAGGTTGGTCATAACTTTTCTTCCAAGGAGTAAGTGTCTTTTAATTTCATGGCTGCAGTCACCATCTACAGTGATTTTGGAGCCCCCCAAAATAGAGTCTGACACTGTTTCCACTGTTTCCCCATCCATTTCCCATGAAGTGATGGGACTGGATGCCATGATCTTCGTTTTCTGAATGTTTTCTGAAGGACCATATAAGAAAGCACGGTTACCTGGTCTACCTGGCAGGTTTGTGAGGGGTTGATGGAGTGGGGAGGAGAGACCCTGATTCAGTTCCTGATTCAGTGCCCTAAACATTAACAGCCCTCAAGTCACAGATAGGGGTAGAGAGAGAATTAAGCTTAGCAATCATTCTCTAGTTTCCAGTTGAGCTTCTTTCTTGTGACATCCTATGAAGAAGGAGGAGAATGCGGTTCCACTGTTCTGTGTTTTGTAATTCTTTGTTACTGGAGCAGAGTTGCTTTACGATGCTGTTAGTCTCTGCTTTGCTGCACAATGAGTCAGCCACGGACCTGCACATGTCCCCTCCCTTTTGGACTTCCTCCCCATTCAGGCCACCTCAGTGCATTAAGGAGAGTCCCCTGTGCTGCCCAGCATCTGCTCATTAGTTGTCTTTTGTACGCATAGTATCAATACTGTGTATGTGTCAATTACAGTCTTCAGTTTCTCCAGGATTCTTCAATATGCACAAATTGATTGATGTGGTATGCCATGTTAGCTGCTCTACTCTTTCTGTAACCAATGAACTTTTCCTCAGATCTTACCAAAGCTGCATAGGAAGAAAGTGAATATGGTAAGTGAAAAGAAAATCCTGTTATATTAGCAACGATTATTTTAGCAAGGATAGGCCAGGGGTTCCAGTCCCACAGAGCTACAAGAGCCCTAGGTGGAAGAGGGGAGAGGGAAATGAAGGTCTTTTCTTCCCTACTCTATATTAAAGCTACGAAGATGCCTTCTGATAGGAGGACACACTATAATTTTGTTTTAATGTCTTCCGTAGAATGGTGCCATTTAGTTCAGCTTTTAATGTGGCCTTAAATTGCTATTTTATTACCCTTGTTGACATTCTGGAAGCATGAAATTAGCAAATCACGTTAAAGAAGCAAACAAAAAAGAGCAAGAAACCTTAGCCTAGTTCAACAATGCCAGCATAAGCGACATATTGGAATAATGCTCTTATCTTAAAACATTGAACATATATTCATTTGAAGATTTCTTTCTCCATAGCTGATGAATTAGTTTTATGAATAATCGCATATTCCATTACATTGCAAATTCATGCACTCATAGTGACCTTGAACAATGCTTTGTGCTGTGCAGGAGAAAAAAATATAGTTTGTGATTCTTTTGCTTCCTTCTGAGAAATAAGATTCCTCTTGACCCCACTTGATGAAAATATTGTGTTCTTAAAACACTTGTCAAAAAAAAAAAAAAAACAACTCATCAATATCTTTGTTGCTCTACCCAGAAGGTACTTCCTTCTCTTATACTACAGCAATGACTATTTTATTTCAAACAAAAGCAATTTCAGTTACAAAGTGAAAACTATTTCAATCAAGATAACTTTAGTCTATTAGAATTCAAATATGTGGCTTACTTGTGTATTTTTCTTATCAAATTAAAGCAGTAATATGAACCCATTACTATATTTACCTGTTCAGGTCTTATAAAATAAAAAAGACAACCTCATATATTCATTTCAGTATAGTGGGATAAAGGGCAAGCTTTTTATAGCATAGCTTTTTAAAAGTTTTGGTTCTTTGACATCCATTTCCCCTTTCTAACTGTGCCCTAATTTCATTATGAGAAATTAGCCCTTCCTCATTGGAATTAGGCTGGTGAGCCTGTAATTAGAGTTTCTTCCTCTGCTAGCCAAAGGATGGAAAGGAGACTGAAATTAGGCTAATCTGATGACTTATCATTCGATTTGAATTTTGAGTAAGAAAAAAAAAAATCAAAGAGACTATGAAGTCCTGGTGTTGTCTCTCTCTCTTTAATTGGGGGTATATTTGCTTTATAATGTTGCACCACAGAATGAATTGTCTACAAGTAAATATATACCCAGGGCTTCCCAGGTGGCACAGTGATAAAGAACCCACCTGCCAATGCAGGAGACACAAGAGATGCAAGTTCGATCCCTGGGTTGGGAAGATCCCTGGAGGAGGGCATAGCCACCCACTGAAGTATTCCTGCCTGGAGAATCCCATGGACAGAGGGGCCTAGCAGGCTACAGGCCATGGGCTTGCAGAGAGTCGGCACACGGCTGAGGCCACTGAGCACGCAGGCACACACACAGAGGCCCCCACCCTCTTGGCCGGCCCTCCCACCTCCTCTCAGCCACCTGAGTCCCCGCAGAGCGCTGAGCTGGGCGCCCTGCGTTACGCAGCAGGTCCGCACTCGCCGTCTGTTAGACACGTGGTGATGCACATAGGGCAACCCCAGTTCCCCAGTCCTTCCCGCCCTCCCCTCACCGCCCCGGCCCAACCCCAGTTCCCCAGTCCTTCCGCCCTCCCCTCACCGCCCGGCCCGCATGCCTGTTCTGTCTGCCCCTCTATTCCCGCCCTGCAGGTAGACTCGCCCGTGCCGTTCTCCTGGATTCCACACACATGCATTAACGCGCAGTATGTGTTTTCCTCTTTCCAGCTTACTTTATTCTACATGATAGACTCTGGGTCCATCCACAGCTCTACAAACGACCCACTCCCGAGCCTGTTTATGGCTGATAATATTCCATTGCACCACATCTTCTCTGTCCATTTCTCTGTTGATGGACATTTGGTTGCTTCCATGTCCTGGTAACTGTGAACATTGCTACAGCGAACATTGGGACACAAGTGTCTTTTTTAAAATATAAATTTATTTATTTTAATTGGAGGTTAATTACTTTACAATATTGTATTGGTTTTGCCATACATCAGCATGAATCCGCCACAGGTATACATGTGTTCCCCATCCTGAATCCCCCTCCCTCCTCCCTCCCCATACCATCTCTGTGAGTCGTCCCAGTGCACCAGCCCCAAGCATCCAGTATCCTGCCTCAAACCTGAACTGGCAGTTCGTTTCATATATGATATTATACATGTTTCAATGCCATTCTCCCAAATCATCCCACCCTCCCTCTCCACAGAGTCCAAAAGAGTGTTCTATACATCTGTGTCTCTTTTGCTGTATAGCATACAGGGTTATCGTTACCATCTTTGTAAATTCCATATATATGCATTAGCTCTTTTTTTTTTTTTTTTTTTTTGGTTAGTTCTTTTTGAGTTGTGGTTTTCTCAGGCATATGCCCAGTAGGGGGAAAACAGATGTTTCTTCAAAGAAGATATACAGATATGGTTGAGAGGCACATGAAAAGATGCTTAAAATCACTAATTATTAGAGAAATGCAGACCAAAACTACTATGAAGTATTACCTCACATTCGTCAGAACGGCCATCATCAAAAAATCCAAACACTAAATGCTGGAGAGAGTGTGGAGTAAAGAGAATCCTCTCGCACTGTTGGTGGGACTGTAAATTGATACAGCTACTATGGCGAACAGGATGGAGGTTCCTTAGAAAGCTAAATATTGTCATTCTCTTGTAACAAGTGACAACAGGGTTTTACAGAACATAAGCATTAGCCTGCCTGGTTTCATCCTGACTCCACCACTAACCGAATGTGCGGCATCGCTTAGCCTAACCACTGCGCATCAGTTCGCTCATTTGTGAATGGGGAGAATAACAACAAGCTCACAGGGTGGTGATAATAACTAAATGAACCAACAGATATAAGCACAGAGTGCTTGATGCGTGCTGGATCGGCATTATTTTCGCAGGCTCCAGTACTGTCACTGTGAGTGCCATCTGCTGCGGCTTCCAGATCTGCCTCGGCGTTCCTCCTTCCCAAGTCAGCTCTTCGTCTTCCTGTTGATTTCAAGTCTCTGGAAGTCTTCCCATACATTATTTCATGGTTAACTTATTCAGAGTAATTTTCTGGTACTCACAACCAAAGAACCTTTTCTAATACACACATATTGAGACGTTGTTATTTTCTTTTTTTTCTAATTTTTAAATTTTTTTTAATTTAAATTTTATTTTTTTACTTTACAATACTGTATTGGTTTTGCCATACATTGACATGAATCCACCACAGGTGTACATGAGTTCCCAACCCTGAACCCCCCTCCCACCACCCTCCCTATATCATCTCTCTGGGTCATCCCAGTGCACTAGCCCCAAGCATCCTGTATCCTGTATCGAACCTAGACTAGCAATTCATTTCTTACATGATAGTATACATGTTTCAATGCCATTCTCCCAAATCATCCCACCCTCTCTCTCTTCCACAGAGTCCAAAAGTCTGTTCTTTCCATCTGTGTCTCTTTTGCTGTCTCACATATAGGGTTATCTTTACCATCTTTCTAAATTCCATATATATGTGTTGGTATACTGTGTTGGTGTTTATAAGACCAGAAACTATAAAACTCCTAGAGAAGAACATAGGCAAAACACTGTCCACTGTTGTTTTCATACGAATCCAGAATAGATTATATGGGGTTTAGTAATTAAAAATGCAAGGGTTTTCTTTTAGTAATAAAGAAATTGGCAGATAAAAAGATTGATATTTGACCTTAACAGTAGGAGGTAATTGAAGCTCAAATGCTATAAGTTGGAAGATGTTCCTTTGGCTAAATTCTCTCAAACTGATTCAATTAATTTTCAACCACAATTAGCAATGTACTGTGTCTCTTCTTAATAAGTAAACAAGTCCATAAGATACATAAGTAGATTACTAGGAACTCTTCTGGGAATAGCAATGCAATTAAGGTCATAATTAAAGCATTCTTTTATCTGTTGGGTCCTATACTTAAATCAGGAAATTAAGACTTAAATGAGGGCCCAGGGGAGAATAGAGCAAGTTATTAAAATAATGAAGTAATAAAATATATAAGAAAAGACTAGAACTAAAAATTTTCAGAATAGTAAGCTCTATAAATTGTTGCTGTTGTTCAGTTGCTAAGTTGTGTTCAACTCTTTGTGACCCCATGAACTGCAACACACCAGACTTCCCCATCCTTCACTATCTGCTGGAGTTTGCTCAAACTCATGTCCACTGAGTCGGTATTGCCATCCAATCATCTCACCCTCTGTTGCCCCCTTCTCCTCTTGCCCTCAATCTTTCCCAGCATTAGGGTCCAGACAGTAAAAAGTTCTTACAGACTCTGCATTTTATGGAAGCAGAAACAGAATTAAGGACAATTTGGAATAAAGTTTTCCCCAAATTTCTTATAGGGATAATATCTGACATGATTTGTTCCAGAGTGACCCAAGGACCATAGTTGTACTACCTAATTCATACATGTGGCAGAATACATCAAAGTCCTCTTGCCTCCACACCAAAGCTTCATTATTTAGGTACCTTTACAAAAAAATAATGTTAAAAAGGAGTCTTTGAACCAGTGTCACAGTCAGACAGACAAGAGAATCTTGAGAGGGCTTCAAGTTCACTAGCAACATCCTAGATTTGATTAAGAAGCAGAGAAGAAAATTTCAGCTGAAGTCTCCCTGGCTAGCCCCGTGGCAATGCTTTTGCTAAAATAAACACGGACAAGATTTTGATTCTCGTGGACATGTTAAGCAGCAAGTTTGGGTGTGTGAGACATTCTTTACCTTGTTTTAATTTAGAATGTCTCTAATTTAGAAAATTTTTAATTTTAATTGTTTTGTTAAGATACCATTGGTAGCTTCACATTTTATAACAAGATTGGCCATATTTCCTTTTAAGGAAAACACATCAATTTAAGAGAGAGAAAGTGGTTGTATTTCACATTTAATGTTAAGTGGTTCTTATGACTTTGGGAATGGTCTGGGATGTCTGTTTCAGCTGCATCCTTCGGAAACTGGCAATAAAAATAAGGGCTTAATCTACACAAGCTTCTGTAGAGAGTTACTGTGAGTAACTAGAAAACTGAAATGGCCAGTCTTTTAGCCTTATCTCATACAGCACCCCAGGCATCCGTTCTTATTATTTCATGGCAAATAGAAGGGAAAAAAGTGGAAGCAGTGACAGATTTTATTTTCTTGGGCTCCAAAAACACTGCAGACAGTGACTGCAGCCATGAAATTGAAAGACGTTCACCCCTCGGAAGAAAAGCTATGACAAACCTAGACAGCATATTGAAAAACAGAGACATCACCTTGTTGAGAAAGGTCCATATTGTAAAAGCTATGTTTTTCTACAGTAGCCAAGTACAGATGTGAGAGTTAGACTATGAAGAAGGCTGAGCACAGAAGAATTGATGGTTTTGAACTGTGACGTTGGAGAAGAATCTTGAGTCCCTTGGACAGCAAGGAGATCCAACCAGTCCATCCTAAAGGAAATCAACCCTGAATATTCACTAGAAGCATTGATGTTGAAGTTGAAACTCCAATATTTTGGTAACCTGATGCAAAGAGCCAACTCATGGGAAAATATCCTGATTCTGGGAAAGATGGAAGGCAACGGGAGAAGGGGGTGGCAGAGGATAAGATGGTTAGAGAGCATTACCAATTCAGTGGACATTAATTTGAGCAAACTCTGGGGAACAGTGGAAGACAGAGGAGCCTGTCGTGCTGCAGACCATGAGGTTGCAAACAGTCAGGTAAGACTTAGCAACTGAACAACGACAAATGTGACTATTAAGATAAAGGATTCAAACATAGCTTTTAGAATTGAACCCTTATTTGTACTAACAAAATACTCAAAATTTATAGGCTAAGATAAAGGCAGTTCTTTTTACAAATACTTACATAATGTTTCTATTCACCTTAAAATATTTTAGTCATCACAGAAATCTGTGAGTCAAGTCCTATAATTATCTGCATTTTACAAATAAGGAAAGTGAGTCCCAAAATAGTTCCATAGTTTCTCCAGTGGTACACAGATATAATGAGGAGAAACCAAATTTGCAGCCAGAAATTCTGACTACAAACTCTGTTCTCATAAGCACTTCATGCTCTGCTTCGCTGCATAGATAGTGTAACTCCCAAATAAGGGAACTTTTAATCCAGAAGATGTAATAAATCTTTGACCTAGGGCACCTGTTTTCTAGACAACTCCTAACATATCTTTTAAATTATAATGTTATGATGCTCTCCAGATGACAAAGGAGATGCTGAAAATACCATGCTGGGTGACTGATGTGAACAAAGCGGAGGGCTTTTTCCTCCAGGCACTCACGGTACTTCCTGTACTTCTATCTCCTGAAAAATAACAAAGTCAAGATGGTCTGATACTTGTAGATGAGTGTTTGAATTGTCAAGTTGTAAGTCACAAAGAAGGTTCTTTCAGGAAGTCTGTGGTAACTATTAACATTCCAAACTAAAAAAAAAATTCCAAGTTGTTTCCCAAAACTTGTTTCGGGTGCAAAAACCTGAGGTTTTTTTTTTTTTTTTAGATCAAACAAGTATGCATATGTAATGGCTATGGAAAAATCAACCAAGAAAGCCAGAGGAAGGAAGAAGAGTTTGGTGGAATACATCTATTTCTAATTCTAGAGTACGGATAGCGACCTTAGGTGAAAAAACAGGATTGAATAAATGCCAACTATAGGTATAGTTAGTTGGGGTGAACCACTGAACATTATTAAGATGTCTTTCCAGTCGCTAACTACTAATACTCCAGGATGGTAAATTATGCCAAGTTCTGCTTTGTAGTTATTTTGTACAATTTTGCTACAAAGGACTAAGAAAGGACAAACCATAGGATAAAAATAGATTTCTGGGAATGTCCCTACCTAAGAAGGATAAGTGCTATTCGGCTGATCCTCCGAACACACTTAGACCACACCAGGAACCAGGTACTGTTAGGTAGCGTATTCACTCCATCCCCTCCCCTTTCACCCCAACCAAACCCAGCGCCCTTCACTCGGAAATTCCTGAGTAGAGCTTACAGGCCAGGCAGAGGAGATCAGAATGTGAATCAAGAATTAAAGTTCTCTTTGCAGATTTTAAAAAATATTGTGAAGAAAGGAATGATGTTCTACTTTAAGGGAAGAGTAGTAACTGAAGTCAGAGAAGCTTTTATCAACAGACAACAGCTTCGTATTCTCAGGGACATTTTTCTAGGTAATTAAGCAACACAGTTTAATAGCAGGAACACAGACATTAAAATTAAACAGCTATGAATTATAAATCAAACTACGTAAGTTTGGGCAACTCATTTTACCTCCTTGAACATCAGTTGTCTTGTCAGTAAAATGGAGTCATCACCACCTTGCTAGAAAAAGCAAAATAATTTCAAGTGGCTGGTACATAGTGGGAACTCAATAAATTATAAAATTATACATGTTTTCATTGTTATTATTGTTAATTACAGCAATAAAATATACTTGTTGAGTCTTGGGCTATTTGTTTCTTTAAGAATGTAAACATCTAAATCTTCAAGTTAATATATAAATTTATACTGCAAAATCATATTTGCTGCCAAATAGCTCTAGGGAATACACAAATATAGAAGTGTCATTGTTATAGCCTGCTCATTGTAAAAATATGAAAAAAATGTTGTAGGAAGACTCACAGTCCTGTTGGGAAGCTGGAAGACAAAGTAAGTAAAGATGATTCCGCTGCTTTATTAGGCTCTGTGTTAATTGTCTATGAAAGTGTGGACGTGAAAGATAATGTGCTTGTCATCACATAAGTTCTCACGTGATTTCATGAACAATTTCACTGAAATAAAACATTTCAATCAAGCCTTAGGCATTGATCTTTGCACAATAGAATCCAAAACAGCTATTCTCGTATTCAAAAGTTCCATCAGAGAGGGAGAAAGAGTAAAAAATCTGGCAACTTCCCAGACTAAGCATCATTCAATGATGAAAATTGGGGATTTTTTTAAAAGTTGGTATTTTTAAGGGAGAATCTGTAAGCTGCTCTAGTCAAATGTTTACTTTTAGACTTTAGAAAGCAGCTAGAAAGGTTGGAAGAAGGGGATTCAGAAGTCTTAAATGAGACAGAAATAGGAACTACCATTTGTCTGGTTTCCCTTCCTAGAAGGGACAGAAGCCTGGGACCCGCTTGCAAGGAATCTGGGGTTTTGCGCTGACTCCCACCACTTTTACCTTGAGAAACACTGTTCTGGATTATCAGAGTTTCATAGAGGCAGAGAAGGAATTTGCAACTGCAAGTTTTCTAATGCAAAGGGAAGTCAGGAAAAGGGAGGTGAAGGGCTTACAGTCGAAGAAGCCTGCCCAACATTTAATCAAGCTGAGGGGAAAGTTAAAGCCATGCTTGTTTTCTTAGAGGCACATGACAGTTCTGTTTTTCAGATTTTTCTGGAATGATACCTCTTGCGTATCAGAACACGATCTATTTGTCAGTGACATATGGGAGTATTTTATTTACTGTTGCTTCTCTAGTCTGTTTGGGTTTAAAATTATCCAATACAGAAATCAAACTTGAAATACTAGCTATCCTGATGTTCAAATAAAATGCATATTAGCTTTGTTTAGACTAATGATTGAGATTTTCCCTTTTCATCTAAGAATTCATTAGGCTATGTACACAAGGAATCTTTTCTTTCAATTTGTGGGCAATGACACATCTTTGATTCTCAGTCTTTGATTATGTTTGGCATCTTATAGTCTCTAACATATCAGGGATATTATTTTTGCTCGAGCAAAATGTAGCATGTAGGCATGAGATTGACATTAAAAATTAATGAAAGGTATACCTTAAATGAAAGTTCATCATACCTTCCATTTTAAAATTATGAATCTCAGCTACCTGTGTTCATTTTTCTCCTATTTTCTGAGACTGTATATTTCGCCTGTACCACTGACGAATGCTCTGTTGGGCTCATCTCTTTTTCAAGTGTTTGCATGTTGCAACACCCTTGCCACTTAGTGTGAAATGCTGTCAATTCTACAAGGTGCTCTGTGCCTGTTCCAACTTTCCGCAACATCCTGCAGAAATCAATACAAAGCCGCCAGTTTGTTAATAAATCTGCGATTAAGATGTAATGAATTTTGAATGAGAAATGATTTCTTTTAAGTGTGCCTGCAGACTCTGCATTCACAGTGAAAGGAGAGAAGGACAGTTAAAAGCTTGACTTCAAGCCCTAGCTCTTGGCTTTGCCTTACTGTTTCAATGATCTTGAAATGTTCAAGCATGAATTTCTACATTTCTTCCTACCTCAGGCTCAGCTAGGCAAGAACTACCCGGTGGATTACAGGCACCATGCGCTTGAGGAAACATTTAAAGTTCAAAAGATAAATTCAGTTATTAAGAACTGTCTTGGGATAATTTAGAAATCTCAGGGCGGATCACCGTCCTAGACAAGTCTTAATTAGGGTAATGTTATTCTTGTGTTCCTAGAGTAATTTTTCAAGGAACAGAAATCCCATCCCAGTCTTTAATTAGGCATCAAATGTTACTGATTGTATTCAGTTTAGTGAGCAGTGCTTAATATATAAATACGTTTCCATAAAGAAGATAGGAGAGAATTTTCACATTTCCAGAGCAGGATGTCGTTTTATCAGTTCAAGAGTAACTACTGTCCTCTTTGACCTCCCCAGGAGGAGTGCTAACGAGACCCATTCTAAGGGCCGTGGGACATATTCCCGGACCATTCACTTCATCTCCTCCACATACCAGTCATTAAAGTAATTCAGTTCTGTAATATTAACACATCCAGCTCCCATCTTTTGTACTCCCTCAGTTCCTCCTTTTATTTCATGAAGACTAAAATATTACCATAATATCCTCATTAAACTTTTTTTATCTTCTTTTTGAGCCAACTCCAACTAACCATACCATTTATCTTCCCAGAGTACATTTTCTTTTATTTCCCTATTTAAACATTCAGTGGCTTCCAATCACCTAATAGATAAAGTGTTGTTAGAAACCTCTGTCATCTAGTCCAAGCCTCCTATTCCGACAGTGTTACGTGCCATGGCCTTCAATACAACTTTTAAAGAAAGAGTGCTCACCGCTATTTCTACCCGTGGTACCCTTCACAGCATCATCCTTTTGTGCAGGTCTAAATTGGAGCTGTCCTTTAAATTTTCTATCAAAGTGATGACCTCTGATATTTTTTCTGATGCCTCCTACATACCATGCCAAGTCCAGCTAAAGTCATCGTCTCCTTTGAAGCCCTGTGGAAGTTTAGTCATCATTTCCTTGATGACCCTAGCATAACAAATTGTTTTAAGGAACGTCTAATTCTTCTTAACAAGTTGTAAATGCCTTTAAAAAAAGGACCATGTACGATTTGTTTTTCTTTTTTGTGTTCAGCAAAGTCTTGGGAAGAGCAATGTTGATATAGGAGGTCTTCAATAAAATTACATGATTCTTTGATGATGAATTACCTTGATATGTTTCAATATTTTGATAAAGGATTAAAAAAATAAAGTAAAAATAAGAAATCTTGGTGTTGTTTTTGGCTAATCTTTGAATAATTGCTGATTTTATTAATAATACCGTATATAATGATATATATAATATAAAACATTCATATAAAAGAGTGCTAAAAAATAAATAATAACATTAGGGTTCAATTCAGTTCAGTCACTCAGTCATGTCCAGCTCTTTGCAACCCCATGGACTGCAGCACTCCAGGCCTCCCTGTCCATCATCAACTCCCAGAGTTTACTCAAACTCATGTCCATCAAGTTGATGATGCCATCCAACCATCTAATCCTCTGTTGTCCCCTTATCCTCCTGCCTTCAATCTTTCCCAGCATCAGGGTCTTTTCAGATGAGTCAGTTCTTCACATCAGGTGGCCAATTAATTGCAGCTTCAGATTCAGCATCAGTCTTTCCTGTGAATATTCAGGCCTGATATCCTTTAGGATGGACTGGCTAGATCCCCTTGCAGTCCAAGGTACTCTCAAGAGTCTTCTCCAACACCGCAGTTCAAAAGCATCGAATCTGCAGCGCTCAGCTTTCTTTATAGTCCAATTCTCACATCCATACATGACTACTAGAAAAATCAGAGATTTGACTAGACGGACCTTTCTCAGCAAAGTAATGTCTTTGCTTTTTAATATGCTGTCTAGGTTGGTCATAGCTTTTCTTCCAAGGAGGAAGAATCTTTTAATTTCAAGGCTATAGTTATCATCTGCAGTGATTTTGGAGCCCAAGAAAATGAAGTATGTCAGTGTTTCCACTGTTTCCCATCTATTTGCCATGAAGTGATAGGACCGGATGCTATGATCTTAGTTTTCTGAATGTTGAGCTTTAAGCCAACATTTTTATTCTCCTCTTTCACTTTCATCAAGAGACCCTTCAGTTCCTCTTTGCTTTCTGCCATAAGGGTGGTTTCATCCACATATCTGAGGTTATTGATATTTCTCCCTGCAATCTTGATTCCAGCTTGTGCTTCCTCCAGCCCAGCATTTCTCATGATGTATTCTGCACATAAGTTAAATAAGCAGGGTGACAATATACAGCCTTGACATATTCCTTTCCCTATTTGGAAGCAGTCTGTTGTTCTATGTCCAGTTCTAACTGTTGCTTCCTGACCTGCATACAGGTTTCTCAAGAGGCAAGTCAGGTCATCTGGAATTCCCATCTGGTATTCCCATGTCTTGAACATTAGGGTTAATAACATATAACACCTATATGTTAACCCTAACATCCTCATTTATTTTTTGAGCATTCCTTTTACATTAATTTTTTTCAGCACTAAATAAAATACATTACATTACCTTAATGTATTAAAAATTGCCTTCATTCCCATCATTCTCAAATCCAAAACTCTTAGTTTCCTGAACAATTTCAAACTTAGATTAAATTCCCAGCATAAACCACTGGAATTTCATCATATTTCAAGAATGACAATACATAATTCTAAAATATTCTCATAGCCTTCCATATTTGTACCTGCCTCAATTGTGTCAATTTATGAGGGCAATAGATAGACTTTATCATTTTCCAGACGAGGATGCTACTCACATAACTCACAACATTGACTTCTATCATTCAAAATATCCTCTAATATACAAATGATGAAAGTTACATTCAAGGGGGAAGGAATAAACTAATGCAAGGATACTCAAGCTGCCAATCATCCAAGACAAAACGTCAGTTTCTTGTGGCTGTGATAGAAAGGGTAAATATGATGTAGATGACTTACACTGCTTATTTCGCAAATGTATTGAATTATTTCTCAAATAATCTATAGTTAAATGCAAACCTACAATTGCTGACCTCTTTATTACCTGATTCATTGTGCTACACACACTTCGGAGGGAAAATGGACTCATCAGTCGGATGATAATGTTTACCAGTCCAGAGCTTTCTTCTGAGCTGAAGACTTTCAGTAGCAAAACTACATGAATGGCTTTGTAAGCTTCCCTCATATAAAACCTTTGCCATTTCCAAATGACTCACTGGCAAATAGTCTATTATTCTCAATGCCTAACCTTCTTGTTTGTCTAATCTGGCCAATCACAAAGGCAGGGGGCCTTGAAGCATTCAAGGTCTTCAGAGTTGTGAAGCCAAAAGCTCTTGTTGAGGAATTCACCCTCTTCTATCCATGGAGTGTTTTGTTCTGAGCTGTGTAATAACTTCTTTCAGAAAAGCATTTCTTTTGAATTAAAGTAGGTGTATACCTTTGATTTGGAGTATCTATTTTGTTACATCTGCAAAAGAAAGTTTTTCTTATAAAAAGAAAAACTCTGGCGATATATCCAAGTGTTCAGTCGCTCAGTCCTGTCCGACTCTTTGTGACCCCATGAATCGCAGCATGCCACGCCTCCCTGCCCATCACTAACTCCCGGAGTTCACTCAAACTCACATCCATCGAGTCGGTGATGCCATCCAGCCATGTCATCCTTGGGCGGGCCCTTCTCCTCTTGCCCCCAGTCCCTCCCAGCATCAGAGTCTTTTCCAATGAGTCAACTCTTCGCATGAGGTGGCCAAAGTACTGGAGTTTCAGCTTCAGCATCATTCCTTCCAAAGACATCCCAGGGCTGATCTCCTTCAGAATGGACTGGTTGGATCTCCTTGCAGTCCAAGGTACTCTCAAGAGTCTCCTCCAACACCACAGTTCAAAAGTATCTATTCTTCGGAGCTCAGCTTTCTTCACAGTCCAACTCTCACATCCATACATGACCACTGGAAAACCATAGCCTTGACTAGACGGACCTTAGTCGGCAAAGTAATGTCTCTGCTTTTGAATATGCTAACTAGGTTGGTCATAACTTTCCTTCCAAGGAGTAAGCGTCTTTTAACTTCATGGCTACAATCACCATCTGCAGCTGCCCTCATTTCAGAGAAGGTCTCCATGAGAATGTAACTTTGGTAAGAATAGGTTCTAGCCTTCCCAAACCACTCCCTGCCTCTTCTTTGCACTGTTTCTATAACCAAAAAAAAAAAAAAAAAAAAAAAAAAACACCAGATCTCCTAGATTAGCATTTCTACTTTATTAGTTTTCATATTGTTCTTTTATTTCTAGTAAGGCTATGGTTTTTCCTGTGGTCATATATGGATGTGAGAGTTGGACTGTGAAGAAGGCTGAGCACAGAAGAATTGATGCTTTTGAACTGTGGTGTTGGAGAAGACTCTTGAGAGTCCCTTGGACTGCAAGGAGATCAAACCAGTTCATTCTGAAGGACATCAGCCCTGAGTTTTCTTTGGAAGGAATGATGCTAAAGCTGAAGCTCCAGTACTTTGGCCACCTCATGCAAAGGGTTGACTCATTGGAAAAGACTCTGATGCTGGGAGGGACTGGGGGCAGGAGGAGAAGGGGACAGCAGAGGATGAGATGGCTGGATGGCATCACTGACTGGATGGACGTGAGTCTGAGTGCACTCCGGGAATTGGTGAGGACAGGGAGGCCTGGCGTGCTGCAATTCATGGGGTCGCAAAGAGTCGGACACGACTGAGCAACTGAACTGAACTCAGAAAAACATTAGTTTCCTCTTGTTTAAAGTGAAGTCCATATTACATAACCTGGCATACCAGGTTCCCTTAAAACTTTTCTTAACCTTATATGCAACACCTGTGCTGAAGGATACTGTATTTAGCATCTTTCCAAGTTAGCTTTCCAAATTTTATATCAATTTTCACCGACCACGGTCTTCCCAAACAGGCACTTGGCCATTCTTTCATGCTTGTTTTGTCTGCCTTCTCTCTGCTTGCATGGCCTGCCTGTCCATTTAGACTGAAAGCCAAGACTCACACCCCTCCTCCTGGAATCTCAGCACTGGGCTGAAGGAGGACCTCAATGAATATTCAAGATAATGGTCATAGAGTTGTAAGGTCAATTCTTCTTCCAGGAAATGGATGAACTAGTGATTTAGTGCATCATTTAATTTCAGATGCTAATGAGTATGCTTGCATGGGGGAGACGGGTAGTTGAAGAATGGACAGGACATATTTGCTTCTAATCCAATTGAAAACATATCAATCAAATGTTTACACAGGTTCCAGATCTTAGTAAGAATCCAGCATGTGTGTGTTCAGTTACTCAGTCATATCCGACTCTTTTGTAACCCCATGGAGAGCAGCCTCCCATGCTCCTCTGTCCATGGGATTTCCAAGGCAAGAATACTGGAATGGGGTGCCATTTCCTACTCCAGGGGATAGTCCTGACCCAGGGATGGAACCTGCATCTCTTGTGTCTCCTGCATTGGCAGACAGGGTTCTTATCACTAGTGTTAGCTGGGAAACCCAAGAATTTAATATACATTTTATCAGACAATATAGGCTGGCTTTGATATTCTCTTGCTACCTTCCAACATAACTGGAAAACACTCACTTTTACAGCATGGTACAGTTTGGGAAAACAATTCTTGAGGTATCTCAAAACCTCACTTCCCTTTCTCTTCCTGCTTTGAAGATAGAAGGGACAGAGCTGAGAAAGCCAACCTGTGATCCTGCTTAGACAGACCAAGAGACTCACGGAGACTGGCATCAGTGTCAGCATTCCCTTAAACTACTGTTGCTGGTATTTCTCTCACTTGCGTTCAGAAGAACCTCTATCTGATGCAGACCACAGCTCCCTTTATTAGCTATTTTCCTAGGATCTTTGTTTTCCCTGCATTGTAACTAAGGAGCTATGCACAGAGCAAAGACTAGTTAATAAACTGACACTTCATAGGTATGTTATCTACATCAGGTTGTATGCTAGGTTCATGTATCTGTTATAAATGAAAGCCACCTGTATTAAACAAATTTGTTTCAATGCCAGGGGAAAACAATGGATTCATTAATGTGAGAAAATGAATTATCAAATTGGACTACATGATTTTGTAAGGATTTCATACATGATTTGTAAGGATATATATTGAGATATGTACATATATATATATATATATATATATATATATCAATAGCTGATATTACTGAACATTGCCTTTGTTCATGGTATGCTGTAAACTAGATAGTTTTGTGGAGAAGGCAATGGCACCCCACTCCAGTACTCTTGCCTGGAAAATCCTATGGATGGAGGAGCCTGGTGGGCTACTGTCTATGGGGCCGCACAGAGTCAGACACGACTGAAGTGACTTAGCAGCAGCAGCAGATAGTTTCGAATGCCTCTATATTTAATCATTTCAACTATGCTCTATGAAGAAAACTACAAACTACTATAACAAAAGGAAAGTGCCTAGAAAATTTAAGTAATTTGTTCAAGCAGAAGTAGGAATCAAACTTGAGTTTGTCCACTTTTATATCTGTAAACTTTAAACCTTTTATTTATTCTCTCACAATATAGTCCAATTCAGAGAACTGAAGGACCCAAAAACCACTATTTGTAATTTCCAATCTGTTTCATCTCGTAACGTTAGCTTCAAAATAACATATTTCCAAATATCTTTCATCCATCCAATCAATATTTATCTAATGACTACGCCACATATGGATTTTGCTGGTGGTTCAGACAGTAAAGAATCCACCTGCAAGGTAGGAGACTTGGATTCAATCCTTGGGTTGGGTAGTTCCCTGGAGAAGAGAATGGCGACCCATTCCGTATTCTTACCTGGAGAGTCCCACGGACAGAGGAGCCTGATGGGCCACAGTCCATGGGGCCACAGAGTCAGGCACAAGTGAGTGACGACTACTTTCACTTTCACTCTTCATTTGCTCAGTTCAGTTCAGTTGCTCAGTCGTGTCCAACTCTTTGTGACCATATGAATTGCAGCACGCCGGGCCTCCCTGTCCATCACCATCTCCCGGAGTTCACCCAGACTCACGTCCATCGAGTCGGTGATGCCATCCAGCCATCTCATCCTCGGTCGTCCCCTTTTCCTCCTGCCCCCAATCCCTCCCTGCATCAGAGTCTTTTCCAGTGAGTCAACTCTTCGCATGAGGTGGCCAAAGTACTGGAGCTTCAGCTTTAGCATCATTCCTTCCAAAGAAATCACAGGGCTGATCTCCTTCAGAATGGACTGGTTGGATCTCCTTGCAGTCCAAGGGACTCTCAAGAGTCTTCTCCAACACCACAGTTTAAAAGCATCAATTCTTCAGTGCTCAGCCTTCTTCACAGTCCAACTCTCACATCCATACATGACCACAGGAAAAACCACAGCCTTGACTAGATGGACCTTAGTAGGCAAAGTAATATCTCTGCTTTTAAATATACTATCTAGGTTGATCATAACTTTTCTTCCAAGGAGTAAGTGTCTTTTAATTTCATGGCTGCAGTCACCATCTGCAGTGATTTTGGAGCCCAGAAAAATAAAGTCTGACACTGTTTCTACTGTTTCCTCATCTATTTCCCATGAAGTGATGGGACCAGATGCCGTGATCTTCGTTTTCTGAATGTTGAGCTTTAAGCCAACTTTTTCACTCTCCTCTTTCACTTTCATCAAGAGGCTTTTTAGTTCCTCTTCACTTTCTGCCATAAGGGTGGTGTCATCTGCATATCTGAGGTTATTGATATTTCTCCCGGCAATCTTGATTCCAGCTTGAGTTTCTTCCAGAACAGTATTTCTCATGATGGACTCTGCATAGAAGTTAAATAAGCAAGGTGACAATATACAGCCTTGACATACTCTTTTTCCTAATTGGAACAAGTCTATAGTTCCATGTCCAGTTCTAACTGTTGCTTCCTGACTTGCATACAGATTTCTCAAGAGGCAGGTTAGGTGGTCTGGTAATTCCTATCTCTCTCAGAATTTTCCACAGTTTATCGTTATCCACACAGTCAAAGGCTTTGGCATAGTCCATAAAGCAGAAATAGATGTTTTCTGGAACTCTCTTGCTTTTTCCATGATCCAGCGGATGTTGGCAATTTGATCTCTGGTTCCTCTGCCTTTTCTAAAACCAGCTTGAACATCAGGAAGTTCTCGGTTCATGTACTGCTGAAGCCTGAGTTGGAGAATTTTTAGCATTACTTTACTAGCATGTGAAATGAGTGCAATTGTGCAGTAGTTTGAGCATTCTTTTGCATTGCCTTTCTTTGGAATTGGAATGAAAACTGATCTTTTCCAGTCCTGTGGCCACTGGTGAGTTTTCCAAATTTGTTGGCATATTGACTGCAGCACTTTCACAGCATCATCTTTCAGGATTTGAAACAGCTCAACTGGAATTCCATCACTTCTACTAGCTTTGTTCATAATGATGCTTTCTAAGGTCCACTTGACTTCACATTCCAAGATGTCTGGCTCTAGATGAGTGATCACACCATCATGATTATCTGGGTCATGAAGATCTGTTTTGTACAATTTGCTAGGACCGGGAAATATGATCTCGGACAAGACAGTAATAGTTTCTGTCCTCAAAAAACATACAATTTACTATAAAAGGTAAATGTTGAAACAAACAACTATTAACATAGGTCTTGTGTGAGAATTGGGAGGTTACTTATACCTGTTTTGTAGTGCTGGAGATTCTTTTGAATTAGCTGAGATTTAATGGATAAATGGGAACAAAGCAACCTAAGGGAAAAGTTAAGATCCTTCTTGGTAAGAAACATATTTGTGACATTTAAGTGAAAGAGTGGATATAGATAAGATTTAAGAGGCAGGTTGTAGTAGGACATGGGAACTTTAACAAAGAATTGCTTATTTAAATACCTTCTTAAACTAAAGGAAATAGAAGTTATTGAAATAAGTTGTAAGTGTCTGAATTACATGATAAGATTTGCATTTTGGAAAGGTCAGTTTAGCTTATGGCATGGTGAATAAATTGGAGAAATTTGTCTGAAGGCAGCGAAAGTTTTCCTTTATTTGAGTATCTTTTTCAGGTTGGCAGCTTAGTGGCATTTAAAACATTCCACATGATCGATGGTAGTGAACACCTGACTTGAATATGAACAAAGTAGCCTGGAAATCCTAGGGTCAGTGGTGACCCTGTGTGGTTCCCAGATCTCAGGTTGGCAAGATCTGGGAAGATGGGTTTGGAAGAGCAGCCAGTCATTGTGTGCGTGGGTGTGTCCTGTCACTGCAGTCATGTCTGACTCTACAACCCCGTGGACTGTAGCCCCCCAGGCTCCTCTGTCCATGCGGTTCTCCAGGCAGGAAGACTGGAGTGGGTTGCCATGCCCTCCTCCAGGGGACCTTCCCCACCCTGGGACTGGGCCTGCGTCTCTCTATGTCTTCTGCACTGGCCGGCAGTCTCTTTATCACCAGTAGCGCCTGAGGTGCCCCACACCAGGCATGACTTGTGGCCAGTGCAGAAGTCAGGCTCTCGGGAACGTTTTCACACACAGAAGTGGCAAAAATACTATTTTATAAAGTTTTGAGGATGTGAGAGTATTTTTTAATTGTATGATGTGAGTTTTATTGTGAGAATTAGGAGGGCAAAAAGAGAGAAGAGAGAAGCCCAGTAGAGGACGGTCAAACTAAAACAAAAATAAATAAATAAGCAAGCAAGCAAGCAAACAAACTGCAGCGTTTTGGAGATGGGATGAGGAACATACGGGTGCTTAGGAGTCTGTCTGTGACCTAGGGAATGAGGGGTGACATGCCTGATAGACTTTTTAAATTGATTTTTATTGAAGTATGGCTGCTTTACAATGTTGTGTTACTTCTACCATACTGTAAGAGGAATCAGCTGTATGTGCACACGTATCCTCTGTCTGTCCATTTGTTCTGTCTCCTTCTCATTTAGGTCGCCACCGTGCGTTGAGTAGTTTCCCTCAGTGTGCAGCAGGTTCTCCTTAATTATCTATTTCATACGTAGCATCAGTAATGTATATGAGTCAGTCCCAGTCTCCCAACCCATGCTACCTGCACTTCCCCCCTTGGTATCCCTAATCGATTAATTCATTTATTTGTTTACTGTTTGTTTTTCCTTACTAAAATGTAAATACATGAAGGTAGGACGTTGTTTGTTTTGTTCACTACGGTATTCCCAGTGTGAAGGAGCTGAAAGAGCTCAATAAATATTTGTTGAGTTATTTAATCTATGACTGAATTCTACTCAAGTTGACCACTTTGAGTGGAATAATTCTGGATAGGCAGCAATGGATAGGGTCAGCTACATTGTAACCAGAGATTCTATAAAACCTTGGTATCTCGCAATTTCTAAGACGTATAAAAGAAATAACACATTCCTTTAAATGCAATAACTTTACCTAATCGCTAAACTCTTCATTAACGGTAATGGTAATTAGGCAACATGTTTAAAGGAAAGCTTCCTGAAGCACATGCTCACCCCTGGATGACCATCACCTTCTGAGTCTCAGATAGAATGGAGCAAATCAGCATGTGCTCAACAAACTATGGCACCATTCCTAAAACTGCCAGGCTAAGGAAAAAAGACAAGACACCAAAGCTTCAAATTACTCTGATATCAGCATTTCCTTTGCTTATCTAATTCTGAAGAAATACAATAGGAATTTGAGTGATGATGCGTCTGGGGATGGATTATACCCATATGAAGGGACAGATTGACCTGATTATTTTTAATTTTATTATTGTGTTTTTTTCTTCCCCTTTTCCTCAAGTAACATCAATTTAGTTGTTACATCTACTCCAGAATCTCATAAATTCATGGAGTTTTCTACCAAATATAGGCTGTATTTATAGACATGAAAAAGCGCAAACACATAGGAGCACATAGCTGAAATCTAAAGTGTGGTTCCCGTGGCTTTAGTTCAGTTCAGTTCAGTCGCTCAGTTGTGTCCAACTCTTTGCTACTCCATGAATCGCAGCACGCCAGGCCTCCCTGTCCATCACCATCTCCCGGAGTTCACTCAAACTCATGTCCATTGAGTCGGTCATGCCATCCAACCATTTAATCCTCTGTCGTCCCTTTCTCCTCCTGCCCCCAATCCCTCCCAGCATCAAAGTCTTTTCCAATGAGTCAACTCTTTGCATGAGGTGGCCAAAGTACTGGAGTTTTAGCTTTAGCATCATTCCTTCCAAAGACATCCCAGGGCTGATCTCCTTCAGAATGGACTGGTTGGATCTCCTTGCAGTCCAAGGGACTCTCAAGAGTCTCCAACACCACAGTTCAAAAGCATCAACTCTTTGGTGCTCAGCTTTCTTCACAGTCCAACTCTCACATCCATACATGACCACATGAAAAACCATAGACTTGACGATGGACCTTAGTCGGCAAAGTAATGTCTCTGCCTTTGAATATGCTATCCAGGTTGGTCATAACATTTCTTCCAAGGAGTAAGAGTCTTTTAATTTCATGGCTGCAGTCACCATCTGCAGTGATTCTGGAGCCCCAAAAAATAAAGTCTGGCACTGTTTCCATTGTTTCCCCATCTATTTCCCATGAAGTGATGGGACCAGATGCCATGATCTTTGTTTTCTGAATGTTGCGGTTTAAGCCAACTTTTTCACTCTCCTCTTTCACTTTCATCAAGAGGCTTTTGAGGTCCTCTTCACTTTCTGCCATAAGGGTGGTATCATCTGCATAACTGAGGTTATTGATATTTCTCCCGGCAATCTTGATTCCAGCTTGCGTTTCTTCCAGTCCAGTGTTTCTCATGATGTACTCTGCATAGAAGTTAAATAAGCAGGGTGACAATATACAGCCTTGACGTACTCCTTTTCCTAATTGGAACCAGTCTGTAGTTCCATGTCCAGTTCTAACTGTTGCTTCCTGACTTACCTACAGATTTCTCAGGAGGCAGGTTAGGTGGTCTGGTATTCCCATCTCTCTCAGAATTTTCCACAGTTGACTGTGATCCACACAGTCAAAGGCTTTGGCATAGTCAGTAAAGCAGAAAGAGATGTTTTTCTGGAACTCTCTTGGTTTTTCCGTGCTGCAAGCTGGCGCACTAAGCGCAGGCAGCTGTGAGCTGGAGCACCAAGTGTGGCAGAGAGGAGCTACCCCACATGCGAGGTCAGGGGCAGCCGGGAGAAGCCACCTTGCGCGCAAGGCCAGGGGCAGTGACCCTGAGGAGCCACCTCGAGCCCAAGGCCAGGGGTGGAAGCTGGGAGGAGCAACCTGAGAAGTGGTGGCTGCGCAGGCACAGGAGGGCCTAGAGGAGCTCTCCCACCATTGAAGGTCAGGAATGGCGGCGGTAAGGAGATACCCCTCATCCAAGGTAAGGAGCAGTGGCTGTGCTTTGCTGGAGCAGCCGTGAAGAGTTACCCCCCGCCCAAAGTAAGAGAAACCCAAGTAAGACGATAGGTGTTGCAAGAGGGCATCAGAGGGCAGACACACTGAAACCATACTCACAGAAAACTAGTCAGTGTAATCACACTAAGACCACAGCCTTGTCTAACTCAATGAAACCAAGCCACGCCTGCGGGGCAACCCAAGAAGGGCGGGTCATGGTGGAGAAGTCTGACAGAATGTGGTCCACTGGAGAAGGGAATGGCAAGCCACTTCAGTATTCTTGCCTTGAGAACCCCATGAACAGTATGAAAAGGCAAAATGGTAGGATACCAAAAGAGGAACTCCCCAAGTCATTAGGTGTCTAATATGCTACTGGAGATCAGTGGAGAAATAACTCCAGAAAGAATGAAGGGATGGAGCCAAAGCAAAAACAATACCCAGTTGTGGATGTGACTGGTGATAGAAGAAAGATCTGATGCTGTAAAGAGCAATATTGCATAGGAACCTGGAATGTCAGGTCCATGAATCAAGGCAAATTGGAAGTGGTCAAACAAGAGATGGCAAGGGTGAACGTCGACATCCTAGGAATCAGCAAACTAAAATGGACTGGAATGGGTGAATTTAACTCAGATGACCATAATATCTACTACTGCGGGCAGGAATCCCTCAGAAGAAATGGAGTAGCCATCATGGTCAACAAAAGAGTCCGAAATGCAGTACTTGGATGCAATCTCAAAAACGACAGAATGATCTCTTTCGTCTCCAAGGCAAACCATTCAATATCACAGTTATCCAGGTCTATGCCTCAACCAGTAATGCTGAAGAAACTGAAGTTGAATGGTTTTATGAAGACCTACAAGACCTTTTAGAACTAACACTCAAAAAAGATGTCCTTTTCATTAAAGGGACTGGAATGCAAAAGTAGGAAGTCAAGAAACACCTGGAGTAACAGGCAAATTTGGCCCTGGAATGTGGAATGAAGCAGGGCAAAGACTAATAGAGTTTTGCCAAGAAAATGCACTGGTCATAGCAAACACCCTCTTCCAACAACACAAGAGAAGACTCTACACATGGACATCACCAGATGGTCAACACTGAAATCAGATTGATTCTATTCTTTGCAGCCAAAGATGGAGAAGCTCTCTACAGTCAACAAAAACAAGACCAGGAGCTGACTGTGGCTCAGATCATGAATTCCTTATTACCAAATTCAGACTGAAATTGAAGAAAGTAGGGAAAACCACTAGACCATTCAGGTATGACCTAAATAAAATCCCTTATGATTATACAGTGGAAGTGTGAAATAGATTTACGGGCCTAGATCTGATAGATAGAATGCCTGATGAACTATGGAATGAGGTTCATGACATTGTACAGTGGACAGGGATCAAGACCATCCCCACGGAAAAGAAATGCAAAAAAGCAAAATGGCTGTCTGGGGAGGGCTTACAAATAGCTGTGAAAAGAAGAGAAGTGAAAAGCAAAGGAGAAAAGGAAAGATACAAGCATCTGAATGCAGAGTTCCAAAGAATAGCAAGAAGAGATAAGGAAGCCTTCTTCAGCGATCAGTGCAAAGAAATAGAGGAAAACAACAGAATGGGAAAGACTAGAGATCTCTTCAAGAAAATCAGAGATACCAAGTGAATATTTCATGCAAAGATGGACTCGATAAAGGACAAAAATGGTATGGATGTAACAGAAGCAGAAGATATTAAGAACAGGGGACAAGAATACACAGAAGAACTGTACAAAAAAGATCTTCATGACCCAGATAATCATGATGATGTGATCACTCATCTAGAGCCAGACATCCTGGAATGTGAAGTCAAGTGGGCCTTAGAAAGCATCACTACAAACAAAGCTAGTGGAGGTGATGGAATTCCAGTTGAGCTGTTTCAAATCCTGAAGGATGATGTTGTGAAAATGCTGCACTAAGGAAGTGTTATTCTATAGTGATTTGCATATGGTAGTGAGAAATTTTAAAAAAGAGACTAATTGAAAAAAATTAATTGTCTCCTTTTAGTTTGCTAGTCAAAATTCTGGGGGAGTATGGCTTATTGTGGGCTTTCCTGGTAGC
Organism: Ovis aries; assembly: GCF_016772045.2. Classification (NCBI taxonomy): domain Eukaryota; kingdom Metazoa; phylum Chordata; class Mammalia; order Artiodactyla; family Bovidae; genus Ovis; species Ovis aries. The sequence continues at coordinate 96,481,655 of NC_056060.1, forward strand.
TCAGCTGATAAAGAATCCACTTGCAATGCAGGAGACCCTGGTTCAATTCCTGGGTCAGGAAGTTTTCCTGGAGAAGGGATAAGGTACCCACCCCAGTATTCTTGGGCTTCCGTGGTAGCTCATAGGGTAAAGAATCTGCCTGCAATGCAGGAGACCTGGGTTCGATCCCTAGGTCAGGAAGATCCCCTGGAGGAGGGCATGGCAACCCACTCCAGTATTCTTGCCTGGAGAATCCCTGTGGATAGAGGAGCCTGGTGGGCTATAGTCCATGTGGTCTCAAAGAGTCAGACACAACGAAATGACTAAACACAAGCACGTGGCTTATTGTAGGAAACAGAATATTAATATCAGATGGTGGGGACTCAGGTTCTGACACTGCCTATGGTTGGAACTTGACCTGAAGGCCATCCTAACCACTGTAGCTCTCTGTATCCTCAAACTCTAAGTGAAGGGGCACCTTCCAGCTCTAAAATGCTCTCTAAGCACAGTAAGAGATCAACAAGAACAATTAATAAGAAAATAGAACAATTATATTAATATAGTGCAATAAAAGTTATGTGAATATGATTCCTATCTCTCGAAGTACTGTACAAGTATAATACTGTTTCATGCCCTGTGGTCATAATTTTTGCAATTTTAAGTATAACAATAACCCTAGCATCAATTTATTTTTCCTTCTTCACAATTTCATGTATCAATGATTCACTTTTACAATAGATCTTAGAAAACTTGGCATACTGTTTTCTTTTTCTTTCCTTATTATGTCGTTTCACTGTTTCACTTATAGGAAGAACTTTTTGTCTCTTTTTGACATATCTGAATAGCTAGCATCACGTCCCTTGCACTTTAGGGCTGTTATTAGGTAAAATAAGAGTGACTTCAACACAAGCCCTCAGATATAGACAGTTAATACGATAACCCAAAGGGTCAATAGCTGATGAACACTGGACCAAGGGACGCATCATGTCCCAGACAGGAAGGAGCTGGATAGTGCAAGGTGCCATCACACTACTTAGAATATCATGTGGTTAACATTTATGAATTATTTGTTTCTGGAATATGTCATTTAATGTTTTCAGGCTGCAGTTGATCTAGGGCAATTGGAATCAGGAAAAATGAAACCACAGATAAGGGGGGATGACAGCAATTAGCAGATCTAACCTTCCTAGAGCCCTTGGTTTAGAAGCCAGAGTTCCTTCCATGTGTTCTCTCTCTTTTTTTTTCCAGAAATAAACATTCAATTTATTTCACTTTTTTCTAAAACTTTTTCAAACGGCAAAGATTAATTCCAAGACCTTCAAAATCTTTTTAAACACCATTTTACAGAGGGTTTGAAATTTTTAAACCCTTGGTTGTCAGACTATGACAGCTGAAATGGAAGTCTGCTGAAAGTCACTTGTAAAAGTGTCAAATCAAATATGAGTGCAGACAAGGCTATCGATCCCCATTTGCATATGAACTTCTATCTCAGAAATAGTATTTTAAGAAGACATTGTTTCATGCTAAGACTTCCCTACTGCCCTATTTTCAGTTTAGCCATCCAGTTAGTTGTTAGAGACCCAGATCCATTTAAAGATACGAATGTATTTCAAAGGACTGTTCCTCAAGGTTTAACTCAGCTAGTTCAAATACTGTGGAGCACTTGATAGGTTATTTTCTCCATATTCTTCTTTGCATAAGAAGAGAAGTGATGTTGATTTCACGTGTTATACTTTATCCTCCAAGGGATGTTTCCAACCTATGGACCGGACCTGCATCTCCTTTGTCTCCTGCATTACAGGCAGATTCTTTACCACTGAGCTATCTGGGAAGCCCTCTTAGTATAACAAAGGTTTTCAGCTTTCTAATGCTGATTTATTACAAAATGTCATTGCAGGAAAAATATTTCAGCACATTAGACCCAAGACACACATCTCTCTAACATGCAACAATATTTGGCCTTGCCTTATTGCTTGTACCTTTGAATAATTACTTGAAGGCATCCATATAAGAGCTTACATATTATAAAGCATTAAAAAGTTGTGCTTCCAACAGAACATGGAAGCTATAGCAGCATCAGTGTACCGAACTAATTATCTTCCTGCCTTCCTATTAGGCCTCCAGAAAACTATGACACACGGTTACTAACATGAAAGTGAATTTGGGAAAACACTGAGTAGAAAGTTAAGAAAGAGGAGATGAAAGACACAGATATAGACACTGAGGCACAACTTTGTAGAAAGGCTGAGAGAATAAGCTATAAAGAGCACATTCATCCATTTATCAAATACTTATTTAATAATTAACATAGGATGAGCACTACAGAGTAACAGAACTCAGATACGAAAAGATACAGGCCGTACCCACAGGAAGGAATGACGGGACTATAAAACTGAAGCTAAGGAGAAGGAAAAAGCTCCTTTGGGGAGGTCAGTACTTATAGGTTGACCAAAGTGGAGGCATGTGGACTCTTGACTGATGACACTGTAGGTATAGGGAGGCTGCAGAGACCTGAGGCCTTAGCATGTTTAAAAGTTAATGGTAGGATTAAACAAAGAAGGACTCTTGTTTGGGTGGCATATTCCTTTCATTTCTTTAAGTTTTTTAATTGGAAGATAATTACTTTACAAAGCTGCATTGGCTTCTACTGTGCAACACCAGTCAGACATATACCTCCTCCTTCTTGAGGCTTCCCTGGTAGTGCCAATGCAGGAGATACAAGAGACACAGGTTCGATCCTTGGGTTGAGAAGATCCTGGTGGAGAGCATGGCAACCCACTCCAGTACTCTTGCCCGGAGAATCCCACGGACAGAGGAGCCTGGCGGGCTACAGTCCGTAGGGTCGCAAAGAGTCAGACATGACTGAAGTGGCTTCACGCAGTCATGGGTCCCTCCTTGTTGAGGCTCCATGCCCCCTCCCATTACACCCACCTATGTCTTCAGAGGGCCAGCTTGGGCTCCCTGTGTTATATGGTAGCTTCCCACTAGCTATCTGGTTAGCACGTTTCTTTAATAAGAGATACCAAGTGTTGGAGCAGAAGGCAGAAGGCTCCAGGTCCTAAGCAGTGGAGAATCCACAGCAGTCGCTGGAGTGACAATAATGAGATTTGTTTGTTAAGAACCAAGGACCAAACATGCGGCAGACAGGTAACACAGAGACAAGAGGATTTTGTAATAGTCCAGGAGTTATTCAACATGTCAACAAAGGCATGGGCAGTGAGCATACAGGAGGGGCCAACATGTGGGCAGGTGATGGCACTACCCAAGTGTCAAAGACTATGATCTGGGTTGGGCTTCCCAGGTGGGAAGAGAATCTGCCTGTCAATGCAGGAGATACAAGAGCTGTGGATTCATTCCTTGGGTCACGAAAATCCCCTGGCGAAGAGAATGGCCACCCACTCCAGTATTCTTGCCTGGAGAATCCCATGGACAGAGGAGCCTGGCGGGCTACAGTCTATGGACCCACAAGGAGCTGGACACGGCGGAATGACTGAGAATGCACACGTCACCTGTGTCAGCTGAATGGCGCGCTGAGCACCTGCGGCAAAGCAGAACATGAGACGAGCCTAGCTCTTCACTGCACCAGCATGCAACCCCACGTGACAACTCTGACCTCCAGAGAACTCTTCATGGCACCCCTCTCCCCGACACCAGGTTCTTCCTAGTCCTGTTGTCTCTCCCAGGAGATGAAAATTTCTTTCTGCATAGCTTCCACAGATCTTGTGGTCAGAGTATTCTCCTTGTTGCTATAGTCACCTTTCCCCTATTACCATAATCCTTTCCAATAAAGTCTCTACCCTACTTTACATTTTTTTGATAGTTTAATGATGCTTATTTATTCAGATTTCAAATCCGTGCAGCCCTGCTTTTTCTTTCTCTTAGCTCTTCTATGTTCGATATATTACGCCTACAGAATGTGGACTTTCCATAAGGAAAATATTTGCTTTAGCATCTGTTTAAATAACAATATTTTCTAATAGAATGTCTATGTCAGAGCAGAGGTCACAAGGCATAAAGGAGATGAGACCCCTAAAGCACTAAGTATAGGGTTTGGCACAGACTGGACATTAAATAACTGTTGGCTGGTTGATGTCATTGTTATTCTTGTAAATGTTATTATATAATGCACTTCTTAGCTCATCATTTTCTCTGATAAAATTATATTCTGTTCCCATGGCCTAAGATAAAATCTAAACTCCGTAACATAACTCACATGGTCTTTTATGACAAGGATCCTATCTACCTATTAACCCGATGGCTAAAGTGAATGCTTCATTTGCTTTGTTAAACTTCCAAGTTCTTTAAGTACCATGGCTTTTTATTCTTACATATGCTATTTCAATTTCCTCAAAACCCTCACTCTCTCTTTTCCCCAATTAATATGGAAAATAATTGTTACGGTATTATTGACATTCAAAGCTGTAATGAAGCATTAAGAACAAATCTAAAATTACTTTTCTTAAAGATCATTATTCTTAACTTCTTTTTTCCCAGTATTTTTATGGTTTGGTTCATTTTGTCCCATTTTACTATAAATATAATTCTACTGAATAAGCCTTTCTATGTAATTAAAGTACTTTATAAACATACTTATCAGTGGTTGCATGATAATTCATTTTATGCACGATCTATAATTTATATGACTGATTTAATAGTGTTTAGCTTATGTTTTATCTATTTCTTTGCTATTATTAATGATTATGAGTATGTACATGTGTGTTTGTCAACATCTTTGATAATTACCCACAGTTTCATTATGTTCTTAGAACCATTTGCCAGAACTAGATCACTGCATCAAAGTATACAAATATTTTAAAATTTGTATTCCCAGAATTGCCTGAAAGTTTTTCTTGCACTGCACACTCTTACCAAGATTGTATAGGTTAATTCTTTTATCTTTTGCTAATTACTATCATTCTGTATTATACTAAAAAGCAAAAATAGTAATTGTTGAATACCAATTATATGCCACACTCAATAGGCAGCATTGTATTTTTAAAACAGTTTATATGATCTTCAATGTGATTTTTCAAATTAGTATATCAGTTCATACCATTTTCTCATTCATCTAGATGAGTCCTAGTATTGTTTTGGTAAACTATTATTTTTTTTGTTTGTTTCTCATTATCCTTGTGGCATTTTAACTTATTTAGCATTATTTGAATGTTTAACTTATGTTTACAATAAAAACAATTGATGACTATTATAGACAATTCATAAAATATATAAAGTTATAGTTAAATAACAAAAATTATTATAGTCCCATATGCGGAAAATTAATCACTTAACACCGAGAAAATGATGCTTCATTATCTTCTGAACATAAACATTTAGTATATTGCTTAGATTTTCTTTGTAGTTGCAATATATAACATTTTAAAAAGTAAAATGGGTGAATATTTAATGTCTTTAGCTAACTAAATGAAGATGTCTTCAATTTCTTTGTGAATGTATTTATTCCATTTATTTTTTTACATTTTTAAATGATGTTGTGCTAAACATCCTTGCATGCAAATATATGTATTATTTTCCAATTGCATCTTTAAGTGAGGTTTTGGGAGATTGAATTGTGAATTTATATGAAGGGATTTGCCAACAGAGATCTGGCCTTAAGCAATTGTGGGAATTGGTTAAGCAGTCTCTATGAGGCCATTGTCTGCATGTCTGATGCTGAAGCTTGAAGTCTGAGGGCAGATAGTCAAGAATGTATATAAACAAGTTGAGGGGAGCAAGAACAAGCTGGATCCCACAAGCTCTGAGATATATTTATCCCAGTGAGTCTGTTTCTCTCATTGAATCCTAACTGATGCACAGAAAAAGACCAGTAAAAACAGAAATGCAAGAAATATAATGAAAAAGATAACATTTATAATATCCAGGCATGTTTCTAAGTGTTTAATACGTAATAAAATATTCAACCCCCTTAATGTTCTATAACTACTGATATTCTCCTTGTTACCCCAAAGAAGAACTGAGGGAAATTTCCTGGTGTCCCAGTGGTTAGCGTTCTGCACTTTCACTGCCAAGGGAGCAGGTTCAAAATCTGTTCAGAAAACTAAATGACTGCAGCATAGTGAAGAGAAATTCAGTACTACTAAATGATACTTAGATAAAACGCTTGTGTCCTAGGAAAATTTGAAACGAACTAAACAGTGGTGCCTTTATTTTGTGCTATGTTTTTGTTTTGTTGTTTGTTGTTGATACTTCCTATTATCAAAACTTGGCCCCAGGCGAGCATCTACTGCTAGGCAATTAGGATGTAGGATCAGAAGGAAGAGTTTGGAAAGGCTTACAGTCCTTTTGCATTTGCCATTTCTAGTGTGACTCCACTTTCATGAGCTATGTTCTCCTATTGTTAAAACCTGAGTGATTTAAGATACTGGGTCCACTTGCGTTCATGGTACAATGTGATGCTGTATTTTGAGTTTGACTTTACATTCTTGAAGTTCTCCTTTATTGACTATGCCAAAGCCTTTGACTGTGTGGATCACAATAAACTGTGGAAAATTCTGAAAGAGACGGGAATACAGACTACCTGACCTGCCTCTGGAGAAACCTATATGCAGGTCAGGAAGCAGCAGTTAGAACTGGACATGAAACAACAGACTGCTTTCCAATAGGAAAAGGAGTCCGTCAAGGCTGTATATTGTCACCCTGCTTATTTAACTTATATTCAGAGTACATAATGAGAAACGCTGGACTGGAAGAAGCACAAGCTGGAATCAAGATTGCCGGGAGAAATATCAATAACCTCAGATATGCAGATGACACCACCCTTATGGAAGAAAATGAAGAGGAACTAAAAAGTCTTTTGATGAAAGTGAAAGAGGAGAGTGAAAGAGCTGGCTTAAAGCTCAACATTCAGAAAATGAAGATCATAGCATCTGGTCCCATCACTTCATGGGAAATAGATGGGAAACAGTGGAAATAGTGTCAAACTTTATTTTTCTGGGCTCCAAAATCACTGCAGATGGTGACTGCAGCCATGAAATTAAAAGACGCCTAAGGAATGATGCTAAAGCTGAAACTCCAGTACTTTGGCCCACCTCATGAGAAGAGTTGACTCATTGGAAAACACTCTGATGTTGGGAAGGATTGGGGGCAAGAGGAAAGGGGATGACAGACAATGAGATGGCTAGATGGCATCACCGACTCAATGGTTTGAGTTTGAGTGAACTCTGGGAGATGGTGATGGACAGGGAGGCCTGGCATGCTGTGATTCATGGGGTCGCAAAGAGTCAGACACGACTGAGCAACTGAAATGAACTGAACTGATCTGAAGTACTCCTTGGAAGGAAAGTTATGACCAACCTAGACAGCAGATTAAAAAGCAGAGACATTACTTTGCGGACAAAGGTCCGTCTAGTCAAGGCTAAGATTTTTCCAGTGGTCATGTGTGGATGTGAGAGTTGGACTATAAAGAAAGATGAGGGCCAAACAATTGATGCTTTTGAACTGTGGTGTTGGAGAAGACTCTTGAGAGTCCCTTTGATTGCAAGGAGATCAAACCAGTCCATCCGAAAGGAGATCAATCCTGGGTTTATTGGAAGGACTGATGTTGAAGCTGAAACACCAATAATTTGGCCACCTGATGCAAAGAGCTGACTCATTTGAAAAGACCCTGATGTTACAAAAGATTGTGGGCAGGTGGAAAAGGGGATGAACGAGGATGAGATGGTTGGATGGCATCACTGACTCAATGGACATGAGTTTGGGTAAACTCTAGGAGTTGGTAATGGACAGGGAGGCCTGGCGTGCTATGGTTCATGGGGTCAAAAAGAGTCGGACACGACTGAGCAATGGAACTGAACTGAACTGATAAAGCTGATATGTCCATCCATACACAGGTTTTTGTGTGGACATAGTTTTTAACTCATTTGGATATATACAAAGGAATATGATTGCTGGGCCATACAGGTAGTCCATGTTTAGTTTTATAAGAAACTGCCTGACTGTCTCCCAAAATGACTACTCGGTTACATTTTCACCAGCAATAAATGAGAATTCCCGTTGCTCTGCATTCTCTTCCAGCCTTTGGTGCTGTCAGTATTCTGGACTTCAGTAATAGAATGGACAACACTGAGGGTAAAACCTGAAGTAAACTATGGACTCTGGGAGACTATGATGTATCAAGGATTATCTGCTGTAACAAATGTACACTCTGGTGGGAAATGTTGATAATGGGAGACGCTGCCTGTGCTTGGAAGCAGAGTTTATACAGGAAATCTTTGTACTTTCTGTTTCATTTCACTATGACCATAAAACTACTCTAAAATCAAATATACTAAACATGAGAGGAAAATGCAGGGACAGACTCAGAAACACAGAGCCAAGGAAAAAAGCTGCATGAAAATAGATGTGAAAGATAACATGTACATGCATGTTAATACTGCACATGCATGCACATGTGTGCGTGTGTGTGTGTGCGCGTGTGTGTGCGCGTGTGTGTGCGTGTGTGTGCGTGTGTGCACGTTTGTGTGTGTGTGTGCGCGTGTGTGTGTGTGTGTGTGTGCGTGTGTGTGTGTGTGTGTGTACTTCACTCATTTTAAAGTAGTCAGGCCACTTTATCCTTCACAGGGTTTCTGACAGCAAATCAGTCAGCTCTGCTTTGATTTATTTTGGCCCTGGAAACTAAATATTTATCACTATTTATTCTTTTACTTTGTTGTAGGAAATTTGACCTAATATCAAACCATGCAGATTAAGGAAACCCCAGCCATTTTCGTTGTGTTATATCTTAGGGCTACTATTCTTTGATCCTGGTTCAACTTGAAGAGAGAAAAATAAATTGAGAAAGAACAAGAGTGAAAGAGGGGAAGGAAATGGGAAAGAGGAAAAAATGAAGGAGTAAAATGGGAGTGAGTTGGGGCAAAGAGTGGTGAAGAAATTTTCTTGAAAATACTCTTCAAGGAAAGAGCCAGAAATAAGCTATTTTTTTACAGGATTGCTCTGTTCTCACCTGTTTGACTATCACAACCACCTCCATTTTTTCCTCAATGACTCCTGTAAAATTCACTGGTGACTTGTTTTCTTTAAACCTGCCCCTATAAAGCCTGAATCAATTTTATCTTTCCTTTGCTATAGCCCTTATTAATAAAACTCCTCCTCCTTATTAATAAAACTATTATTATTATAATAATCTTCATATAACTATTTCTTCAGTTTGGGGTAAATTTTATGTTCAACAAATTGGGGTAAATTTTGTGTCCACTGTGTCCATGACCCCCAGTGGCTGTAACAAACACAACCTCATGGATACCCTTTCACTATATTGAAAGTGAAAAGAAGTGTTGGGGACATTTACTTTTGGATCACAAGTGTATATTTTTCAGATAATAGTAGATAAATATTAAATTGAAAGCAATAAAAACTCAAATCATGCAAGATATAATTTATAAATATGCACACCATAAACAACTTGAATTAGCAATATAAACATTGGCATATCCTTACTTCAGTGTTCATCATGGTCCTTGGCAATGCTGACCTTATCCAAACTATGTGTTCTGGAAAGCAGGAAAGATCTAGGAATCCTCCAACTTTTCGTGGCTAATCAAACAGACTGTTTTGCAGTAGTCAAGATATGGAAGTAACCTAAATGTCCATGGACAGTGGAATGAATAAAGAAGAGGTGGTACATATATACAACATAATATTAATCAGTTGTTAAAAAGAATGAAATAATATTGCTTTTTTCTTTTGTTTTCCAGCAACATGGACTGATCTAGAGATTGTTGTACTGAGTGAAATAAGTCAGATGGAGAAGGAGAAATATCGTATGACCTCCCTTATATGGGGAAAATCTAAAACGAAATGATGCAAATGGACTTACAAACTAGAGACTCACAGACTTAGGGAACAAACTCATAGTGGCTGGGGGGAAGAATGAGGGCAGGGATAGTTAGGGAGTTTGCCATGGACATGTATACATCGTTATGTTTAAAATAAATAACTAGCAGTGGCCTACTGTATAGCACATGGAACTCTGCTCAATGTTTTGTGGCAGTCTGGATGGGAGGGGAATTTAGAGGAGACTGAGCATATATATATATATGTATGTATATGTATCTATGGCTGAATCCCTTTGCTGTTTACCTGAAACTATCACAGCATTGTTTATCGGCGATATCCCACTACAAAATAAAAAGTTAAAAAATACAGAACTGCTCTGTTCTTATATATGTGACTATCAGAACCACCTCCATTTTTTCTTCAATGACTCCTGTAAAACTCACTGATGATTTTTTTTAACCCGCCTCTATAAAACTTGGATCAATTTTATCTTTCCTTTGAGATAGTCCTTATTAATAAAAGTCCTCTTTATTACAATAATCTTCATATAATCATTTCCTCAGTATGGGGAAAACTTTGTCTTCAACACTCTCTCAATTGTCTCTTAGCTTAGTACTTTCTGGTACTGTACCATTTATCACCATGTACCGCTTCATATATTACTCTTTCTTTGGGGAAGGGGAGTTTGTTCTATATATTTGGGTTTAACTTATATATTGTTGCATTATGCATTTTCTCATGCCTTTTACCTCAATAAAATCCAACTTCCTATTTCAGGACTGATACTACTACTTTAGCTGGGCACAGAAGAATTGATGCTTTTGAACTGCAGTGTTGGAGAAGACTCTTGAGAATCCCTTGGACTGCAAGGAGATTCAACCAGTTCATCCTAAAGGAAATCAGTCCTGAATATTCATTGGAAGGACTGATGCTGAAGCTGAAGCTCCAATACTATGGCCACCTGATGCGAAGAACTGACTCATTGGAAAAGACCCTGATGCTGGGAAAGATTGAAGGCAGGAGGAGAAGGGGACGTCAGAGGATGAGATGGTTGGATGACATCACTGACTCAATGGACATGAGTTTGAGTAAATTCTGGGGGTTGGTGATGGACAGGGAGGCATGGTATACTGCAGTCCATGGGGTTGCAAAGATTTGGACACGACTGAGGAACTGAACTGAACTACCTTGTATAGCTGAAAACTATCATAGTGCCCAAAACATAGGTGCTTAATAAAGGTTTTGCTAAATATAAATCCATGTATGAATGTAATAAAGCTACCCAAGTGGTTGACATGAAACTTTTGCTAATAAGACATGCACTGCTTATAGGAGTTTTCAAGTCTCCTTTGGGAGTGCTAGTTAACTACAGAAGAACTTATTATCCCCCAAAACCTCTTATTGATGAATTTTAATTAAAAGTGTTTTGATGTGCTCTGTAATTCCTTATGATAGGTGCATTCCCGTCTCCCAGCTAAACTGGCAAGAAGTGACAGAATGCAGTCCAAAACCATACCCCTCCTCATGCACTGGCTATATGTTGTCACATAATGAACTAATACAAAATTAATGGCTTTAAATAATAATATTTATTCAGCTCAGGCATCTTCTTATTATCAGATATGAGCTCAACCATTTATCTCCTGTTAGATACGGGTCATCTCAGCATCTCTGCTCACTGGGCAGGCTTGGCTGGTCAGTTCTGGCCTCTGCTGGGCCTGATTCAGAGGCCTGATGATCGGCTTTTTGCCATCGTAGCCTACCTGGTGACTAGGCCCACCTATCTTACATCCTTCAGGAGGCTGCTTTTGTCTTGTATTCACAGCGCGGCAGGAACACAGGAGGGAAACCGGAAGCACGTAGATTTCCTGAGACTGAGGCTTGGAAACGGCACACACATGCAGGCCACTGACCAAGTCTTGAGGCCAGCTCTAAGTCAAAGGTAGGAAAGAAGAACCATCTTTTGGTGGAAAGAGCTGCAAACTAAGCAGAGGATTCATCCAGGGAGGAGTGAAGCATTGGAACTATTCTACAATCAGTCTGTAACACATCATTTGTATAAATTTTGCTCTCCCCTTGGAATAAGTAAATAAAATGTCAGTCTTAGGGAAGTCGTTTAACCCAAAAGATGTTTAAGACAACCAGGGAGACAGAGAAATGAAGAAGAAAGCGAACACTAACATTTTTGATTGCCAGTTTTGAATGAGGCACAGTGTGTGCTCCACATTAATTCAGCCATACGATACTCACTATAAAGCCCCTCAAAGGAAGATATCATCCCCATTACTTTTAAATGAAGAAATTGAAGTAAGAGACCTATAACTAAATTCTCAATGTCACATTACACATAAGTGGCTAAACCACGATTCCAATCTCATTCCAAAATGCATGTTCTTTAGTTAACCATAACTACCATTGAAGTGTTGCTTTTCTTTCTGGCTGATTATTTAACTCCTCAATAGTACAATAAGCCTTAGAAGTTAAAGACCTTGCATCCTTTCAATCAACTATTACTTCTAGTAGAATGATACTTTTGGTTTACAAGTGTCAATATGTTCAAATGTCTTATTATTAAGAGGAAAAAAAAATCTCAATTTGTTGGACTTTCTCTAAACAGAAGATCACAGTCTGTGTCAATAGTACTAAAAAAGGAATGGAAATTTTCTTGGAATCAACAAGGACACAAAAATATTTTTTCTTGTGATTACAGTTTCAAAGCCCATTAATGCTCCTGTAAGTTCCATGAATAAAAAGCAAAGACAGTAACCAGGAGCGATAGGGGAGTGCAGACTTTCACATTAATAACATACCATAATAAGATAATGGGTAAAAAATATGTTTCCATCTAGGAATCTTATCCAGAAAAGGCAGACATTTTAAGAGTGGTCCCCAGGAGGATGTGGTAGCTGTGGGGAATCTCTGCTATCCCTGCTTGCCCCCCTTTTGTTCAGGAGGCAGAAACCAATCTCCCTAAAATGAACCCTTTAAATATGAAATGATCACCAGAAGGCAATTGAAACAACAGACAATTGAATCAAATTATGTTTTCTTCCCTTAGATAAGACACTTAAATTATAAATCCTTCTGGACTAGAAAGTGTGAAATAAATTGAAATGCAATTAAGTGTCAGAATTAATGACATTTCCAAGTTATTTCTTATAGAATCTCTTGAAGTGCAATTGGGTTTGGGGAACTTTGTATTTATCTTAATCAAGCTTATCTCAAATATTATTTTAAAAATACATTAAAAGGTGGATCTTAAGATCCATTCCTCATTGTCTATCTGAAAATGCAGGCTTTCTTTTTTTTTTTTTTCTGCTTTTTTTTCTTTTCCCCCACCCATCCCTCAGCATTTGATTGAGCAGTAGGAAGTCTGGACAGCATGACTTGTTTCAAATCATCAAGTCAGCTGTATCTTTCTTGGTTATTATTATGTAAAGTCTATTGAAACGTAATTATGTTGAGCTTAGTTTTATGCTGGAAATTGTACAAAGATGATAATCTTGTGCGGATAATCACCTGCTAGAGCTGAGGAACTGCTGCAGTGGGTAAATTCCATCTGAGTGACTATGAGCATGGTCTGTTTGGCCAGCACATTTTTCATTAGATAAGCCTTCAAGTGGCTAAATGACCTGTTTAATCCAAAGGGTGGGACTGTGGTAGGACCTAGTGAGGCAAATTATACATTTATTCCCACTATGAATAGGAATTTGGCAGGTTAATCATTCCTTAACATATATGGATACTGAATAAATAAATGAATTTCCCTACCACTTAAGAAAGCATCAGGGCTAATGATAGGCATAATGGGCTAACATCTTAGACAAATCATAAGCTCTATTCCCTTTGTGAAATTTTGATCTTGACAGGACGTATACTGAGACAAATGAAGCTTCAATACGTAGATGCCAAAAGCTTTGTGGAGCAGAATAAGGAATTGTAAAAGGAAGAAATGCCAACGAATGTCCAACTCTAACAATCACTGTCATTACCGTAATGACCCAAAAATACCAACACTGAAAAAAAAAAAAAAACAGTGAAAAGAGAAGACACTCATATTTGCAAATTTCAGTTAAATTCCAATGAAATTAAACTTTAATGAACTTGTTTCTTTGAAGAGGACCTAAATGACTATGTGGTTTGAGTTTTACTTATTACAAATTAAAGGACCTCTGATTCAAAGTCTGCTTAACAGGAATCTAATTACCAAAAATACTAGAAAGAAAGGTCGTAAAAAAAGGAAAGAGTTTAATTTAGGGCAGGAAGCAAAGAATGTAGACCTCAAGGTCTAAACTCGAGACATTTCTAGTATTTCCAGGCAAACATTAGGCAAGAGTTATTTTGAGATAAAAGCTATGACTTTCTATGAACTAGATTCATGTCACTCTATGTGTAAATCCACCAAATTAATGTCATAATAAAGCTGTATAACCTCAAAGGAATACATAAATAAACACTATCACTCAGAAATGCATTTCCCTACACATTAGTCAAGATCAAATCTTGTGGTTGGAAAGATCAGTTATTTTCCGTGTTATAAAAACTTGGATTACCATTTTTTTTTTTTAAGCATACTATTAGGAAATGTCTGAGTGGGTCTGTCTGGCTTGTTGATCATATATTAAACCATCCTGACTGCCTTGTATGCATTGTCTAGACTACATTATAAATTCCCCAAGAGCAGGGACAGTATATCATTGCAAGTTGAAATTCTAGGCCCTCCTGCAAATATTTAAGGAAGAGTCTTTCTTAATTACAAACTAAGCAAATGTCCCATTGGCATATCTCATTTCGTGTGTTCCCCCTCCTGAAGCCCCCTTCCCCTTTATTACCCCCATCGTATGTTCTCATGTAGGAGAAGCAGAAGCAAGTTTTATCTGTGGCTGAAGTCTGTCTGGTGCTTTAATGAGCTAGTCTTGCCATTACAGAAAGTCAAAAAAAAAAAAAAAAAAAAGAACCGAAATTGAAACCTTTATATTATGTCTTCAACGAATATGTATTAGAACTTTATGATGGTAAAGCCTAGTGATATCCAAATAGGATATATAGTTTAGTTAGTAGCTTTTAACCAATTTTCAATTGCTTTTTTTTTTTTTTTGTATTTTGGGGTTATAAAAATGAAAGGTACAGGGGAATTCTGTATTCAATTTCTTGTGTGTTTAACTTATTTCAAAATAAATACAAAAACATTCAAAATAAAGCAGCCTTGCTATGTTGCAGATGTATATTTGATAGTTGTATAATATTATATCACTTAATTAAATTAAGGAAAAATAGAATACAATTATTTTTTTTTCTGATGAATTCTGTATGTGTGTGTGCCTGTGTGGTGGTGGTGGGTTACACTTGAGTTTCTAAATATAGTAGGCCATAAATGAGGAAATCTATAAACCTAAATCCATTCTAACAACAACCAGAGTTACCCTCCAATATACTATTATCAGTCAATTCAAAATAGAGAACTTACTGTGGTTCAAATTTGTCTTATTCTGCTCAATATGGCCCAGTTATGATCACTGTTGATTGATTACTGTGATCAATCAGCTGTTAAGATTTTGCAGATTCATCCACTTCCTCATCTTCTTTGTAGCTGACTCTTAGTTTGCTGCGATCAGTGTTGCCTGGCACTTATCTCTGAACACGTCTTGCCTCTGCATGCTCTGGGTTTATCCTCTTATAATTGCTGTCTTCTTCACAACAATGTACACCCCTTGGGGGCTTCCCTGGTGACTTGGGCAGTAAAGAATCTGCCTGTAATGCAGGAGACCCAGGTTTGATCCCTGGGTGGGAAGATCCCCTGGGAGGAGGGCATGGCAACCCACTCCAGGACTCTTACCTGGAGAATCCCATGGACAGAGGCGCCTGGAAGGCTCCAGTCCATAGGATCACAAAGCACGGACGTGACTGAAGTGACTTAGCGCTGACATACCGATTGATTATATCCTTTGCAGCCAAAGATGGAGAAGCTCTATACAGTCAGATAAGAAAAAATAAAAAATAAAAACTGGGAGCTGAATGTGGCTCAGATCATGAACTTCACTTTGCAAATTTCAGACTTAAATTGAATAAAGTAGGGAAAACCACTAAACCACTAGTGTATGACCTAAATCAAATCCCTTACAATGTTTCAGTGGAAGGGGCACATAGTCTCAAGGGATTAGATCTGATAGAGTGCCTGAAGAACTACAGGCAGAGCTTCATGACTTTGTACAAGAGGCAGTGATGTGATCAAGACCATCCTCAAGAAAAAGAAATGCAAAAAGGCAATAAGATTGTCTGAGGAGGCCTTACAGAGGGCTGAGAAAAGAAGAGACGTTAAAGGCAAGAAGAAGTGAAATGAAGTCGCTTGGTCATGTCCGACTCTTTGCGACCCCATGGACTGTAGCCTATCAGGCTCCTCCGTCCATGGGATTTTCCAGGCAAGAGTGCTGGAGTGGATTGCCATTTCCTTCTCCAGGGGATCTTCCCGACCCAGGAATCGAACCCGGGTCTCCCACATTACAGGCAGACGCTTTACCAAGACAAAGGAGAAAGGGAAAGATATGTCCATCTGAATGCAGAGTTCCAAAGAATAGCAAGGAGAGATAAGAAAGCCTTCCTCAGTGATCAATGCAAAGAAATAGAGGAAAACAACAGAATGGGAAAGACTAGAGATCTCTTCAAGAAAATTAGTGATACCAAGGCAATATTTCATGCAAAGATGGGCTCAGTAAAGGACATAAATGGTATGGACCTAACAGAAGCAGAAGATATTAAGAAGAAGTGGTTAGAATACACAAAAGAACTGTACAAAAATGATCTTCATGACTCAGATAATCATGATGATGTGATCACTCACCTAGAGTCAGACACTTTGGAGTGCAAAGTCAAGTGGGTCTTAGGAAGCATCACTATGAACAAAGCTAGTGGAGATGATGGAATTCCAGTTGAGCTCTTTCAAATCCTAGAAGATGATGCTGTGAAAGTGCTGCACTCAATATGCCAGCAAATTTGGAAAAACTCAGCAGTGGCCACAGGACTGGAAAAGGTCAGTTTTCATTCATATCCCAAAGAAATTTCTATTTTGGAGGGATTTAATTTCTTTTGGGGGACTTCCCTAGTGATTCAGATGGTAAAGCATCTATCTACAATGCAGGCGACCTGGGTTCAATCTTTGGGTTGGGAAGATTCCCTGGAGAAGGAGATGGCAACCCACTCCAGTACTCTTGCCTAGAAAATCCCATGGATGGAGGAGCCTGGTGCAGGCTACTGTCCACGGGGTCACAAAGAGTTGGACACCACTGAGCGACTTCACTTTCTTTTCACTTTCATTTCTTTTGAGATTTCATTTCTTCTGGGATTTCATTTTGTAATGAAAAGAAATTTCATTTCTTTGGGGATTTCATTTCTTTTGAAATTTCATTTGGCATTTCATTCAATGCCAAAGAATGTTCAAACTACACACAATTGCACTCATCTCACAGGCTAGCAAAGTAATGCTCAAAATTCTCCAAAACCAGCTTCAACTGTAGGTGAACTGAGAACTTCCAAATGTTTAAGCTGGATTTAGAAAAGGCAGAGGAACCAGAGATCAAATTGCCAACATCCACTGGATCATCGAAAAAATAAGAGAGTTCCAGAAAAACACCTACTTCTGCTATATTGTCTATGGCAAAGCCTTTGACTGTGTGGATCACAATAAACTGTGGAAAATTCTCAGAGATGAGAATACCAGACCACCTTACCTGCCTCCTGAGAAATCTATATGCAGGTCAAGAAGCAACAGCTAGAACCAGACATGGAACAGACCAGTTCCAAATTGGGAAAGGAGTACATCAAGGCTGTATATTGTCACCCTGCTTATTTAACTTATATGCAGAGTACATCATGCTAAATGTTAGGCTGGATGAAGCACAAGCTGGAATCAAGATTGCCGGGAGAAATATCAGTAACCTCAGATATGCAGATGACACCACCCTTATGGCAGAAAGCAAAGAAGAACTAAAGAGCCTCTTGTTTAAAGTGAAAGAGGAGAATGAAAAAGTTGGCTTAAAGCTCAACCGTCAAAAAACTAAGATCATGGCATCCAGTCCTATCACTTCATGGCAAATAGATGGAGAAACAATGGAAACAGTGACAGAGCTTATAATTTTGGGCTCAAAATCACTGCAGATTGTGACTGCAACCATGAAATTATTTCTCTCCTTGGGAGAAAAGCTATAAATTATCTAGACAACATATTTAAAAACAGAGACATTACTTTGCCAACAAAGGTCCATCTAGTCAAAGCCATGGTTTTTCCTGTAGTCATGTATCTATGAGAGTTAGACCTCAAATAAAGCTTAGTGCTGAAGAACTGATGCTTTTTTTTTTTAATTTTAGTTTTTATTTTTAAATTTTAAAATCTTTAATTCTTACATGCATCTTTCTGGGTCATCCCCATGCACCAGCCCCAAGAACTGATGCTTTTGAACTGTAGTGTCTTTGGAGAAGACTCTTGAGAGTCCCTTGGACTGCAAGACGATACAACCAGCCAATCATAAAGAAAGTCAGTCCTGAATATTCCTTGGAAGGACTGATGCTGAAGCTGAAGCTCCAACACTTTGGCTAACGGATGGGAAGAAATGACTCACTAGAAAGACCCTGATGCTGGGAAAGATTGAAGAGAGGAGAAGGGGATGATGGAGGATGAGACAGTTTGATGGCATCACTGACTTGATGGACATGGGTTTGAGCAAGCTCCGGGAGTTGGTGATGGACAGAGAAGCCTGGCATGTTGCAGTCCGTGGGGTCTCAAAGAGTTGGACACGACTGAGCGACTGAACTGAACCAAAATGATTGAGGACTGAGATTGAGCACTGAGACTAAGGATTTAACCCGTAAGGATTAAGGATTGAGATTAAGCATTAAGGATGGATTGAGATTATGTATTTGGTTTAGCTTGGGTTTCCCTGGAAATAGACCCTAAGACAGGAATTTGATTTTGAGGCAGTACACAGAAACACCAGTAGAGGGATGGTAAAGCAAGATTGGTATACCTGATTCACTTTGCTGTACACCTGAAAACTAGCACAACATTGTAACTCCACTACAAATAAAGCTTTAGAAAGAAGAAATAAAATTATAAAAGATGGAGTGAAAAGTAAGATGGGGAAAGGATGGAAACTGATACAGGATACACACCTGAATCTTTCTGTAGAGCGAGCAGTATAGAAAACACGTCATAGTAGCTACGGAGAGCGAGAGTAGAGTTTATTTTTTAAAGTTCATCCAGCGTTTTCTCAGGCCTGCTCCCAGAAAGTGGGGGGAAAACTTCTGATACTCCTTGCCTGCTGTCAGTGGCCTGGATGGAAGAAAGCCATCACACAGCATCATGCAGAGCTGCACAGTTCTTACAGTAGACTGCAGTGGGCAAGGCTTCCACTGATGAGAGAAAGACATGTCAACAGCAGTGTTTGCCCTCCTTTTGTTTTTGCTCACAATTGTCTCTTCAATAGCATGCCTAACACAGTGCAAGGCACAGTGAGCAGGAAAAGAATACCTAATTAGCTCAAATTTTAATCTTGATGCAAAAGCAGCTTAGAAGACAGTAGAACAAATAATCTTCTTGGCTTACCAGAATGAAACAGATTTATTACATGGGCTATGACCATTAGTAGACACGTTTCTTGTCTCTGAAATAGTTAATGTTTGTAAATTTCCCTCTTATTAAGAAGATAAGCATTTCCCAAGATGGACGGGATCAAGGTTGCTGGGTTTTTTTCTTTCTTTCTTTCTTTCTTCAGTAATTTTCTTTCTTTCTTCATTCATTTTTGTGCTGGGCTTCATGCTTCACGGGCTATTCTCGAGTCGTGGCGAGCAAGGGCTACTCTCTAGTTGTGATGTGTGAGCCTTTCGTTGTTGCGGCTTCTTTTCTTGTGGAGCACAGGATCTAGGGTGTGTGCACTCAGAGGTTGTGGCTCCTGGACTCTCGAGCACAGGCTCAGTAATTGTGGGACACGTGCTTAGTTGCTCTGCCACTGCGGGATCTTCCCAGACCAGGGGTCGAACCCATGTCTCCAGCACTGGCGGGAGATTCTTTACCACTGAGCCAGCAGGGAAGCCCTCAAGGTTTCTTTTTAAGCATAGAGTTTGTTAATAATATAAATATTTTACTTAATATATCTCTTTCAACCTCGAGCATTGCTGCTTTCAATCATACCTGTCTTTGCCTCGAGCATGCTGCAGCCCGTGGGGTCGCAAAGTTGAACGCGACTGAATGAGGGAACAGAACTGACTTATGCTGAAATGTGACTGTTGGTAAAGAAGTATAGTGATAGATCATCAGTCTCTCACACGTAAAAATCATATCTTGTTCCTCTTACAGCTCTGATGTCTCGAACAGACTAGGTGTTCAAAAATGTGTTTAACCTAAGGAGCTAGATGTGGCTAACTCTATATCTTTAGCTTAAATTGGATCCAGCTTAGTAGAAATTAGGAATATGAGTCAAAGACTCCCCCTAAAAAAATATAATGGAAAGCACTCATAGTTCTTTTTCCACTCATTACTCCGTGATTGATTTCATCAAAGTGCTATCTATGTCCTCCCACCCAAATACCCATAGAACTTTGCTTTTAGAATATATGTATCTAACCTGAGCTTCTTATTTCTTGAAAAAAAGAAAAAATCCTCTGTTTCTGACCAAATGAAAGAAGGGCTTCTGGGAGAATATAAAACTAATATGAAACTTGAAAGTTCTGAGACCTCTGTCATCTGGGCAGGGCAGCTGGCCCAATCCAACCAGGGAAATCCACTCTGCTGCCTCTGGTCTGGGACTGGCTCAAGTTGTATCCCGTTAGGGTCTGTGGGGCAGGCAAGGACAGGCGCTTTGTGGCGTCTGGTTGTGTCTTTGACACGCTCTTCACTATTTCGTGGTTGTATGACTGTCACTTAGTGGCCTGATTCCTAAGCATCACCTCTGCATCTGTAAAAGACACCTTAATATCCATCTTATAGCACTGCTCTGAGAAAAAGTGGGAAGATACACACACATTCACAAAGCATCAGAATTGTTTCTGGTATGTTAGAGAGACCTGATACACATTAACATCTCCCTTCTTTTCACTTCCTGAGGGTGTGACTGTATTTCCAAATAAGCTTGGCCCTATCCTAAAGCCTATTCCTATTGACTCCAGTGATAAAGAATCCACCTGCCAGCGCAGGAGAGGCGGTTCAATCCCTGGGTCGGGAAGATCCCCTGGAGGAGGAAATGGCAACTCACTTCAGTTTTCTTGCCTGGGAAATTTCATGGACAGAGGAGCCTGGTGGGCTACAGCCCATGGAATCATAAAAGAGTCAGACATGACTTTGCCATTACAACAACAACTATTATAAAGCCTGTTCCTATTTGCTGACTCCTGCAGTTTCACCTCAAATCCTCCAATAGCGGTCCCTTCCGACCATGCCTCATATGCGTCATCTCAGCTGCTGTAGGATATGTCTGCAAAGCTGCTGCCTGTCTGACCTCACAGGAGCCTCCAGAGGAGGTACCTTCTTCATCCTTCACTTTTCACAGGAGGAAGGCATCGTGAATCCACCCATTGCTTGGGAGTGGACTCACTTGGTTTCCTTGACCCTGTGTATACATGTGGCCTGTAGTTCACTAATGGCCATGCTTTATTTTCTTTTTAAGTGCCCTGTCCCATATCATATCATACAATCTATAGAAAAATGTTCTTTAGGACATTTATTGCAATGATTTCTGACTACCAGTAAGCACTTGATCTATCTTTTATCTTATACTCAATTAGCTGTTTCATATCTCTTTATGTCTGTGTAAAATCAGAAACCAACCTTCTCTCTGTGAATTCTTACTGCAGTAACTTCCTGCTCAGTCATCTTTGGGTCTCACAGACTGTACTCAAGATTTGAGATATTTGGGGGATTACCATCTGCCTTGCTCCTCTCTCCTTCTAAATACTTAAAGTTTCTTAATTGGCCAGGTTATCCACCTTTCTGCTTCCAGGAAACAAAATTCTTGGGTCTTCTTATGAAGATCAGCTCAGTTCACACCATTCTTGGCCTGGGGCCTTATTTGCATACATAAGATTCAGTAAAGTCAACGTGAAATTTGCTGAGTCTAGTCCAACTCTGTGACCCCACGGACTGTAGTCCATTGAATTCTCCAGGCCAGAATACTGGAGTGTGTAGTCTTTCCTTTCTCTAGGGGATCTTTCCAACCCAGAGATCCAACCCAGGTGTCTTGCATTGCAGACAGATTCTTTACCAGCTGAGTTAAAGGGAAGCCCATTAAATTCATTGAGGGGTTCTAAAAAACCACGACCACTTTCTCCAACTTGAGAAGTGAATGCAGTTTTATGGATTAGAGCTTGTATATGTTACTGGTCCTTTTTAAGTAAAGTGATTTGAGAAATATTAATTTTGCAAATTTTTTAAAATGCAGGAATACAGGCACACTCTGTTACATTCCTCTTCTAAGGGCTATGTAAGTGAGAATCTCTGAAGCTTAATTTCTTTCTTTTTTTTTTTTTTTCATGATAAGCCTTTTTGTTCAAGACCCACCTACTTCGAGGATCTGAAATTTCCCTAGTCCTTAGTCTTTTCCAACAGTCTTTGAAAATAAGCATAAGTTAATAGTATATTTATTTCACCTTAATTTTTAATTGATAAAACATACCTGAAAAAAAGAGAAAACTATGGTCAATATTGTTTCTAAATTATTATTATTAATATCTTGTGAAACATTTCCTTAAACCTTCATTCAATGACTTTAGCATCATCAATTATGATAAAAAGATTTAAAATGGGTTCTATCTCCTTGGCCAGCTCCTTGGAAATTTCCCTAAGTACACTTTGAACTCGTTATTGATGTATGTATTTGAAATAACACAGCCTATCCACTGCTGCTCACTGTAAGAACTTTGTAAATGCTTTCTTGTAGGAGCAAAAGCATTTAAGAATCCTTTCTTGGCATTTTAGCAGACCTGACCTTGCTCTTCAATTTCAAGCTCCTTTACTACGAGCTCCCAAGTTTGTGGATAAAATAAAGTCTCCTGATGAACAGGATAGCACAGCTGTCCCTGAGAGTCATCTTAAAAGTTTAACTGATGTATTTCAGTGGTCTTGTCCTTTTACAGAAGAATATTAATACTGAGTCACTCAACTCCCAATTGAATGCCTCTGATTTCACATTTATGATTACTCTGCCAAACTGTTGGCTTACCTAGACTTCTAAAATCAAAACAGATACTGCTTCTTTTTAATACCTGTCCCAGGGTTCACTTGGGTCTTCCCTGCTAGCTGAGATATCCTGGGTTTGATTCTGGACTGGGAAGGGCCCCTGGAGAAGGGAATGGCAACCCATGTCAGTATTTTTGCCTGGAGAATCCCATGGAGAGAGGAGCCTGGAGGGCTACAGTCCATGGGGTCACAAAGAGCAGGACAGGACTGAACAACTAACACACTTTCACAGGGCTCATTAGAGAGCCTGTTGTAATCAAAACCACACTGGGAATCAGACATCACCTTGCTCTACTCCTTTCTCCTTGGAGAATTTAAGCCGATGCTTCCATTTTTAATTAGGTAAAATGTAAACAATAATATTAACTTTGCAAACTTAAACTAATTGCTATGAGAATCAAATTAAATAATTTATAAAGACAATTTTAAATATCAATGATCTAATCTGGCATGGAGACTCTTTTTTCTTTTTTTCTTATTATTTTCAAATAGTTGACATCAGAGATTATTAAAAATTGAAATAAAGAAAAAGGTGCATTTAAAAAAATAAGTGTCTAATTCTATCTGTTCCCTGTTCTTCAGTTACATTATTCTCCTATCTTATATGTATTGGTTGGGGTTCTCCAAAAAACAGAACCTATAGGACATATGGATAAATAAATAATAGGGAGATAGATAGATAGGAGATGTGGGTTTGATCCCTGGGTAGGGAAGATTCCCTGGAGGAGGGCATGGCAACCCATTCCAGTATTCTTGCCTGGAGAATCCCATGGACAGAGGAGCCTGGAAGGCACATGACTGAAGTGACTTACACAGCACAGAGAGAGAGATAGATAGATAGATAGAGATAGGGGGATAGATACAGAGCACTAATGAGGAAGATTCACTTTAAAGAATTGCCTCACATGATTATAGGGACTAGTGCTGGAAATCCCTGTAAGAGTTAGGATTGTAGTTGGAGGTGATCTGGAAGCAGGTTTGTTTTTTCCTCTTTTAAGAGAACCTCAGTTTTTTCCTGTAAGTGTTTCAGCTGATTGAATAAGACCCACCCACATTATGAAGAGTAATCTGCTTTACTCAGTCTACTGAGTTACATGTTAATCATATGTAAGAAAAATATCTTCTTAGCCATTGGCGTTTGAGCAAACAAATGGGTATTATAGATTACTCAAGTTAGCATAAAATTGTCAGACCATAGGACACTTTTTAAAACAAACAAAATTTTAGAATAATTTTGGATTTATAAGATATTGTAAAGATGGCACAGAGAATTCCTGTCTATTTTATATTGAGAATCTCCTATCATTGACATCTTAAATTTGTACAGTACATTCATCACAGTTTACAAACCAGTATTGACATGTTATTGTTAAATAAAGGCCATGCTTTATTCAGATTCCCTTAGTTTATATATGTCCCTTTGCTCTTCTAAAATCCCACCCAGGATGATATCTTATATTTAGTCATCAATCTCCTTTAGCTCCGCTTGGCCATGACAGTTTCTCAGACTTTCCTTGCTTTGCTAATATTGACAGTTTGAGAGGAACAGTTTTGGTATTGTTTTTTGGGGAATAAACCCAAAATATAAAGTGTTATTCTCATCATATTATATGAAGAGTACATGTTTATCAAGTGACTTATCCCTGCTGATCTTAAGTACTATCTGACTAAGATAATATATGACTTAATTTTTTTAAAGTCCTTGGAGTGTTAGTCTATAAATATAAATGTTAATATAGTGCATATATGTTTTTACGTATGTACTTACATATGCATTAAGTACATATAT
The DNA here is from genome assembly GCF_016772045.2 of Ovis aries. Classification (NCBI taxonomy): domain Eukaryota; kingdom Metazoa; phylum Chordata; class Mammalia; order Artiodactyla; family Bovidae; genus Ovis; species Ovis aries. The sequence goes on from NC_056060.1 coordinate 96,506,434, forward strand.
AAGTTTATATTTGCGTATATATTGTATTTTGCTTACTGTATAATAGAGACCATGCTACGAAGTCATATAGAGAGAAGGAAATTGTCATTCTCAAAAGTTGCATAATATTCTGTTATACAGATGGACTATTTTTTTTTTCCTTAGCTTTCCCCTATTGAAAGACATTTACCTTGTTTTCACTTTTTAGCTTTTACAAACTTTACTATATTGAATATCTTTGTACTGAGCTCGTGGTGGAGAAAATCCAAGAGATGAAAACTGAGAAATGGAATTCTACCAAAACTGTGTGTATTTTTTATACGATAGATCTGGAAAAACTGAGCTCTTTAAAGATTATAACAATTTATATTCACTGTGCCTCTTTTTCATACATTTTCCCGCACAGTATAATATCAAACTTTGTTATATTTTCCAATGTGATAAGTAAAAATATATTTAATCATAGTTTAAAGTTGCTCTTATTGCTAGTACAGGCAAGCATCTTGTCATGGGTTTGAAAGTCATCTGCTTTCTTCTGCTAAGAGATGTCGTGGTCTTTTGGCCATTTTTCAGTTGAATTGTTGATAATCTTTTCATTAATCGAACATAGGAAATCAGCACATTGTAACATAATTTGCAAACATTCCTCAGTGTGTCAATGTCTTACTTTTTAATGTCTGTTTTTAAAGGTTATGCAGATATTTTTAAGCATTTGAAATTTGCAAATGTTTTCTGTCTTTTGCATTACACTTTGAATGATCTTTGAATGTTTTCTCTTAGAATTTAGTGAATTTATTTTTTGTGTTATAACCTCAATCTGACGAGAATTTATTTTGAAGTGAAGAAAGGGGTTGGGGTTTGTTTACTGTCAGAGATGGTTGCAATACTGTTGTTCCTTTGTTGACTATTCCATCACTTCCTACTGATGTGCAAGGTCAAGTTTATCATATTATTTTTAATTTTTCATTCTATGTCATAATGTTTCTAACATCCTGTTTTTCTTTCTTCTTTTTTTTTTTTTTTTGTGGGATCTTTGTCCTGACCTCAGGCTGTGAGAGCACCAGGGAATCCCCCTGTGCCATGCAGTTTTAATTGCTACAAGGACACAATATATTTTGGCACCTGGTAGAACCACTTCGTACATTTAAAAAAAAAAAAAAAGTTTGCTTTCAGTGCTCCAGAAAACATTAAATTTGTTTTCATTGTCTTGAAATAATGCATGAGTATCAAATATTTATTCTTTTTGTTGTTGTTGTTTTAAAAATTTATTTATTTATTTTAGTTGGAGGGTAATTACTATATTGCAATGATTTTTTGCAAAATCATGAAAAAATAACTTCATTTTGTGAGGTTTGAACACTAAATCAAAGCCAGAATTTGTTTCCATGGGGCTTTGCTTCAACTTTACTTAAAATAATAACAGCTTTTGTTTGGGGTTGTGGGGAAAGGGGTATGGCAAAATCAAGGAATTATTTAACCATTCTATTTAATTGCACTGAGTACAGAGAATCTTTAGGTGTTTAGTGTAAAAGTTAATTTGCTAATCATGGAAGGAAAGGGCTCTGATAAAAGCTAAAAAGCTTCTTAAAGAATAGAATCTTTAAGCTTTCTTTTAACTGAAATATTAATTTAAATTTTTGCTGTTCAGTTGTCTGACTCTTTATATTATATTGATTTAAATAACTTACCCCAAAACATAAAGTATCCTGGCTGTTAAAGTGCTGTCTAAAAAAAAAAAAAACAAATTCAGCTGTGTAATACGTAGGTATTGAAAAATCTTGTTCTTTTTTTTTTTTTTTTCAGTCTACTTCCTGAATAAGAATCATTTCTGCCCTCTTTAAAACAGAGGATTGGATGCTTCATTTGAAACCTTGATGAGACGCTCTGGATGAATGGCTAGAATCTATATATATTTTTAAAAAGCATCCAGCTGATTTTTGTGGTGAAAATTTAGGGATAATGCTCTAGAGATGTCTAATCAGGAAAGCAAAACATGTTTGTTCAATTGTTTATTCAGTATTTATGGTCACAAGGGGATTATGATATGGTGTTTTTTTATCATCTTTATTTATGTTGAGGTTGGTACATAGAAGCTTTACTTTGTTAAAATTATAATGAGGAGATTCGGGTATCAGACAGGCATATCAATCTCGAGGCCTAGGAATTTATATTAGCAATGAAAATAGCTAACATTTCTTGAATTTATGCGAAAAGCCAGATTTACATGTTTACATTACTGATTTTCTGGGTTTTTTTAATATACATTTATTTATTTAAATTGGAGGTTAATTACTTTACAATATTGTATTGGTTTTGCCATACATCAACATGAATCCACCAGAGGTATACACATGTTCCCCATCCTGAACCCCGCTCCCTTCTCCCTCCCCATACCATCCCTCTGGGTCGTCTCAGTGCACCAGCCCCAAACATCCAGTATCATGCATCGAAACTGGACTGGCAATTCATTTCTTATATGATATTATACATGTTTCAATGCCATTCTCCCAAATCATCCCACCCTCACCCTCTCCCACGGAGTTACCATCTTTCTAAATTCCATATATATGCATTAGTATACTGTATTGGTGTTTTTCTTTCTGGCTTACTTCACTCTGTATAATAGGCTCCAGTTTCATCCACCTCATTAGAACTGATTCAAATGAATTCTTTTTAATGGCTGAGTAATACTCCATTGTGTAAACAATGCAAGTTGACTGAGAACACGTAACTGCTGTTAAAAGGTAGACTGAGGCACATCAAACATTTTGAGAAGTTATTTGAGCAAAAATTAATTTGAATGGGGCATGAGCTGCGGCATGCTAAACCACTTCAGTCATGTCCAACTCTTGGCAACCCTATGGACTGTAGCACACCAGGCTCCTCTGAATGGGGCAGGAAGTGGTTAACTGTGCTCCAGTGGTGTGAACTAGGGGAGACTTTTACCGAGAAAACAAGGAAGCAGAACAAAGAAATTATTTGGTTGGCTATCACTTAAGCAGTTGTCTTTTTGAGAAAGCCTTGTTTTCTGTCGCTGATTTGTCCTGCTTAGGTTTTAATTTCTTAACCTTGAAGCACATACAAGGGCTTCCCAGGTGACACTAATGATAAAGAACCCACCTGCCAATCCAGGAGACAGAGGAGATATGGGCTGCCTCCCTGGATTGGGAAGATGCCCTGGAGGAGGCTTGGGCAACCCACTCCAGTATTCTTGCCTGGAGAACCCCATGGACAGAGGGCTACAGTCCGTAGGGTCACAAAGAGACTCGACTGGAGCGACTTAGCACTCACGCATATGCAGACCGAGGTTTTGGTTTGTTCACACGGCTACTGAGACATTAGAGCCGGCTCCGTCGAATATTGTTCACTTAATGTAACATTAGTAAGAGACTGTACTGGCTTTTGAAACCAAAAGGTTGAACTCCAAGACTCACATTCTTAACTATGTACAGTTATGTATTAAATCCAGCTCCAAGGAAATAATGTTAGTTGGGGGCGTGTGAGGAACATACTTTTCTGTTCAGGCTGATACTGACGCTTTGCTGTTTGTTGTTGCTGTCCTCGGGTGCCTGTCTAAAGAAGTGATGAAGCGATGTCCACGCACACAGCTTTATTGTAGACTGTTGTGGTTTAGCCCTTCAGTTGTGGCTGACTCTTCTGATCCCGTGAATTGCAGCCCGCCAGGCTCCTCTGTTCATGGGACTTGCCAGGCAAGAACACTGGAGTGGTTGCCATTTCCTTCTCTAGAGGGTCTTTCTGACCTAAGGATCAAACTCATATCTCCTTCACTGCAGGCAGATTCTTTACCCTGAGCCACCAGGAAGCCCTTGTTATATAGATACTTAAGACAAAAACAGAAAGAATGTTATGCTAGATTATCCAGCAAATTGCATTTATATGGTTTTTATCAGAGATGGTACTAATGGAGGGAAATATATATTACATATATTAAATTCATATATGTATATATAAAGACGGCAATATCGTTCATCTGATACAGCAATCAGAAATCTCTCCTATCACTTTTCTCGTGTCCAGCTGTCTAACTCATATGTTTTTCAACTTGTGGAAAGAAATTATGTGGATAGAATTTTTGAGCTTTTCCTTCTGAGTATGCTAGATGCAATGATCTTTCCTTTCCTGGGTACTATAAATAAAAGGACGAAATGATTGCACACATATGCCCAAAACTGGCCACTGATTTCACCAAAAATGCAGTGAATTTAACTTTCTTTTCATCACAGAAATATGATTATTGTAGCATTTCTCTTCCTGCTTAAAAATACATAAAATAATTTCTAAATGATGCACCTTTTTTTTTTTTTTTACATAAAATTGGAACTTTTCTTTGTTCCACTGTTGATTGACTGTCCTAGGAACAAGCAGTTGCCCATAAAGGTAAGAGCTTATCTGCAGTAGACAGGACACACAGAATAGATGCTGTGATTCTTTACACAATGTCTCATACTGCCTGCCTCACAGTTGGAAACCATTCATTTTGGATTTATAAAAATATTGTAAATGGTAGGTTCTGTTTTTAGGATCCCAATTATTCTTGAATAACAGCTGGGCAAGCTGTGAAATAAGTAAATTAATCTTTTGAGCTTTTGGTAAAAGTTCAAGATCCTGTAGTCAGCATGGAATACACACAGTACTGCTCATTGCTGGAGCGTCCGCGTGCTCTAGTCCATCTTAAACAATGTTGAAAATGTGGTTATGGCCTGAATTGGCTTTATGTCTTTTTCCTTTCAGTATCTATGTAAAATGAGACCCTTATTTAGCAGATATCTTCTTGTATTCTGTGTTTTGGTTCAAGAAAAATAAAGGGCTTATCTATCATTAGAACTTCAGGGTATTGAGGGCAGAGGAGAGGCCAACTGACTCCAGCTTTACCAGATGCATCATTAAAACACATGCCAACTGGGGAGGTTTTTCCCGCAATTGCCTACCACTGGTTCACATACTGATCCGATATCTTAGAGACCTTCATGGCTGGGACTGCCAAAGCCTCCCCCAGATGTAAGCAACTTACACCAACAATTACATCACCCGCCACTAAAGGGCAGCCTCCCCTTTGATGAGACACAGACTACTGTGCTTTTAATGGGGCACAGCAAGAATGGGGACTAGGTATGGTTTTCAGTCTTGAGAGTGCAGGAAGTTAACTCAAGTTTAGGATAAATTTAGGCTATGAAATGAAATTGTTAGATTCTGGGAGAAAGATACACACACACACACACACACACACACACATACATATATGGTTTTGTTTTCTAGATCTTAAAAGCAATCACTGTTTAAAAAAGGTAATAATTATTATTAAAAATAATTTAAGAGTGAGGAAAGCATTGTAGTTTTCACACAAGAATGGATTCAGATAGTAACGAGAGTGAGAGTGGAAGGAAGGAGGCCTGAAATTTTATCTCATATATTTGTTTATTCAACAGTACTTGTTGATTACCTCCCACGAGCAGAGTAATAAACTTTTCCTGGCACCACACGGAGGCAAAGATGAGAACTATCCAGATAATCCATCACAAAGTTGAGGACGAGTTCAGGTAGGAAACACAAGAACCATAGTTTTGTAATCACAAATGACTTCCCTGAAGCTATGTTCTACCTTATTTATAAATGAATCACCTTAGCTTTCAAGCTAGCTGATACTAAATGCGCACTTTAAAAAAAAAGAATGTAATGCTTTTACAGCAATATGCTTCTGCTTCTGATGAGCGCCCAGTCATGTCTGACTTTGCGACCCCATGGACTGTTGTCCGCCAGGCTCCTCTGCCCATGGAATTCTTCCAGGCAAGAATACTAGACTGGGTTGCCATTTCCTACTCCATTTATAGCAGTATACAAGAGTTTATTATTTTAATTGTTATTAATATTATTACTATTTTAAAAAACACATTATTTTGTGATCTTTAAGAAAATGCTATTCCCTGCCTTGAAACTGGTGAGTATAATTCTTCTCTATTCTCATACAGTGAGAGAAAAAAATTTGCATTTAGTCTTTGAGTAAGTTTTGTAACCTCTTTGCACCTCATTTTTCTCATTTTCAAAGCAAAGAAAAAGGAAAAGCTTTTTCTGTGAGGCAGGAAGTGCAACTTGACCTCCATCCATGGTCCCCATGAAGGGACATAGTCTCATTATCATGATCAGGATTTATCCTCAGCTTCATTCTTCTGCTTGCTTTCAGCCAAGATATGGTGGCTAACTTATGGAATGACTTTTTAATTTGTCCCAAAATACCCTGCAGTGCATAATTTTTTAGGTAGAGGCCATCCAGTTACATGCGTCTAAGGCAAATTTTCCCAACTTTCTAAGTGGTTGGCATAATAATAAATGTTGCTGTGTTATTGTTGTTGTTCAGTTGCTAAGTCATGTCTGACTCTTTGCAATCCCATGGACTACAGCGTGCCAGGCTCCGCTGTCCACGGGGCCAATAAGAGTCGGACACAACTTAGCTACTGAACAACTCAGCTACCTGTGTCAATGTTATGCTGACCACTTAGAAAATTGGAAAACAAATATAATAACATTGGGGACAAATATTCTATCATACAGTCAGTGGGAAGGATATATTTGGAGTTTATAGCTAAGAAATGAAAGTTTGTGTGTTTAGAGAGATTTCTCAAGATTTTACAGCTGCAGGTAAATCCTTACATTAAAAAGAAGCCCGGTGTTCAATTTGTACCTCATTCCTCTGGGGTCTGTCACAGACGCTCACCAAGTTTCCTTAGAAGAAAGGAAGGCTAGACCATTGTGATTATTGGCTAAAGGGAATGCATAATACTTCTGAATAACAGAATTTTGAAAAGCTCACAAGCGTGATGATACATCTCACACATACAAAAGGTCTTTTCATTTAAATACCCTTTTTCTGACAGATACAACTTCTTTTCCTGTCTCAGTTTCTGAAGAGTGTGAATTGCTAAATAATCACCGTTAGAGCGACTCAGAAATAAACAAAAGTCAACTTTGAAAGTTATTTTTACTTGATCAGAACAGCTTCTCTACATTCTGGTTGTTCTTTCCTTGTTGAACATCATGTTTTATTACTTATGTTTTTATTTTCCCATTTCTTATCAAGTAACATATGCGGGGTTCTTAGGACATCATTGTTGGGTTGTTAAAACATCATTGATTTTTAACATTAATGAAGCTCGTCCAGCTGTGACAATTGCCTTTGAAATTTGTTCCTTTCATCACAAAGGACAAATTTTTCCCATAATTACTGAAATTATTTACCCTTCTCTGTTTTTCCGATTGATCCTTGAGAAGAAAATGATTCTACGCAAATTTTATTCCTTAGTGTATGTTCCAACTTCTTTTAACTTTCACTTTTGAGTATGAGTTTATCTTTAACCTAAAGTAAAATAAAATAAAAATAAAGTTATCCTGGCTGTTGGATAAGGCTAGATCCAGACAGAGGAGAATCCAAACACGGGACATTTTCGTTCAGGAAATAGTCAATTGCCCTGTTCATCATTCCTGTCTTTACGATTCTGTGCCTCAGAGGCCTAACAATTAATTTTGAAGAGATGTTGAAATTTCACATAATTGTGGTTTCATTGTCCATCAGTCTTTCCTTTCTCTCTGTCCAGGGACCGTTGCGCATTCTCCCTTTCATCATCTTCTGTGGTGACCCAGGACCAAATGACTGATGATATTTTAGTGAGCTGGTCCCCGCATTTCTGGAGCCACTAAATACTCCATTTAAATGAAAGGCACTTGCCCCATTTTTTACCTTCATTGTGCTGATGTGGGAGCCCTCTAAGTGTATCTTTTGAGTAGTTGAGCGTCCTCAGGAGTACGCCGAATTTCTGTAATGTTTCATCTGTCATCTGCTGCTTGTCACACACATGGCTCCAATTTTCCTACTTTATTTCCAGTTGGCCCAACAATTTAGTTTATTTTTCCCTGATTGTATCAATTTATTTTAAGTCTCCGATTTCTGTGTTTGGATTTCTACCCCTGTCATTCCCACACCCTTTGGTTTGTAATTTTGTTTTTCTATCAAAATATTTGATCTGATTCCTCCCTGTTCTTTTTATCCTCATCTGGGTTTCATCTTAGTATTTCTTTCTTTCTTTCTTTCTTTTTTTTTTTTACCCTACAAAGTATTTTCAGTGCTCCATAAACATCAACTGGCTCTTTTTGAACTAGCCATTTTGAAGCAGCTTTTCAGATTTTCACATTACAGTAACTCCTTGTAAAAATTCATAGTCCTTGTAACTTAGGCTTGGACTGAAAACCAGGACTCTGGTCAGTTTAAATTAGGGTCAGTCTCCAGCAACGACCACTCTTACGTTCTGTCATACTAAAGGGGAATCTTCCCTATGTGGACAGAGTCTCAGGATGCTCACAAAAGGTTTTAAAAACAGGAGGAAAATCAGGCAAAAGGGAGAACATAGAGACCAAGAGCAGCTTGATCTCTTGTGAATAAGTTTTAGACTCTGTCATTCGGAATAGTGATATTCTGATTGATTGAATATAATTAATATGAGTAATAATAGTGTCCCATTTCAGTCCAGTTTAGTCATTCAGTTATGTCTGACTCTTTGTGACCCCATGGACCATAGCACAACAAGCCTCCCCGTCCACCACTAACTCCCAGAGTTTACTCAAACTTATGTCCATTGAGTTGGTGACACCATGCAACTGTCTCATTCTCTGTTGTCCCCTTCCCCTCCTGCCTTCAATCTTTCCCAGCATCAAGGTCTTTTCTAAGGAGTCAGTTCTTTGCATCAGGTGGCCAAAGTATTGGAGCTTCAGCTTCAGCATCAATCCTTCCAGTGAATATTCAGGACTGATTCCTTTAGGATGGACTGCAGTCCTTGCCATCCAAGGGACTCTCAAGAGTCTTCTCCAACACCACAGTTCAAAAGCATCAATTCTTCAGTGCTCAGCTTTCTTTATAGTCCAACTCTCACATCTGTACCTGACTACTAGAATAACCATAGCTTTGACTAGATGGACCTTTGTTGGCAAAGTATGTTTCTGCTTTTTAATATGCTGTCTAGGTTGGTCATAGCTTTTCTTCCAAGGAGCAGTTTAGTACAGTTCAGTTCAGTTGCTCAGTCGTGTCTGACTCTTTGGACCCCATGAATCCACAGCACGCCAGGCCTCCCTGTCCATCACCAACTCCCGGAGTTCACTCAAACTCATGTCCATCGAGTCAGTGATGCCATCCAGCCATCTCATCCTCTGTCGTCCCCTTCTCCTCCTGCCCCCAATCCCTCCCAGCATCAGAGTCTTTTCCAATGAGTCAACACTTCAAATGAGGTGGCCAAAGTATTGGAGTTTCAGCTTTAGCATCAGTCCTTCCAAAGAATACCCAGGGCTGCTCTCCTTCAGAATGGACTGGTTGGATCTCCTTGCAGTCCAAGGGACTCTCAAGAGTCTTCTCCAACACCACAGTTCAAAAGCATCAATTCTTTGGTGCTCAGCTTTCTTCACAGTCCAACTCTCACATCCATACATGACCACTGGAAAAACCATAGCCTTGACTAGACGGACCCTTGTTGGCAAAGTAATGTCTCTGCTTTTTAAAATGCTATTTAGGTTGGTCATAACTTTTCTTCCAAAGAGTAAGCGTCTTTTAATTTCATGGCTTCAGCCATCATCTGCAGTGATTTTGGAGCCCAAGAAAATAAAGTCTGACACTGTTTCCATTGTTTCCCCATTTATTTGCCATGTAGTGATGGGACCGAATGCCATGATCTTAGTTTTCTGAATGCTGAGTTTTAAGACAACTTTTTCACAAATATTCTTTAGCTGCTGACACTGATTTTACTTATTTATCATTTATCAGGTGTAGGTGTTAGCTTGGAAACTGTCAGCATATGAACAGAAGAGGATCAAATGAAATTTATTTATTGTGTTCCATCTTTCAGCTCCATCAGATTCTATTTACCTAGAGCTTTTATGAACATAAGCTGTTTTTATACACTTCTAAAATACTCTGATCTTAATTTTATGTCAAACCTGTTTAGCAAATGTCTTTATTCTTATAGGTATTATACCATAAACTCTTGATATTAAATCATTCTCCCATTTTGGAACATGTATAGCAACAATATATTTAAATGCGATTCAGATTACAAAAATACATTGTCTGCCTGTCTGTCTTTCTCTCTCTCACACACACAGAGGCAAACTAGCTACTCAGTTTTAAGCAAAGTCAAAAGTTCTGATGTATAAAATTCACTCATTTAGCCTCACTATATATAAAAAAAAAAAGATCCAACATTCTTTCGAGGTTTAGGATCAGATTCTATACTGTATGTTGGTGATATCCCAGATAGTAAAATGATTAGTCTTGTAAATAATGGACTTTCAGTCTAACTTGGTACATTGTCTGCTTGTGTGTCTAACTTTTAAAGTATCAGAAAAGGTCAAGTATCCTAAGAGCAGAGAATAGAGACTGACATTGGGAGAATCCAAGTAAAGAATAAGCAAAGATGTGCAACTTTGGGAAGAACTTGGGTATAGAATAAAATTGGCCTGGGTTTCAGTACAATATTTTCAATATAACATTTGCACAACCTTAAACAAAATATCTCAAGCTCTTCTCTAATTTTATCCTCTGAAAAGCGAACAATTACCTCTAAGGAGTTGCTATGAAGTTTACCTGATATGGCAGAGAGAAATGTCTAAGAAAGTTTTAGAACCTAGTATCTTTTTCTCTCTTTCTATTTTCTTTCTCCCTTTATACCATCTTCCCATTTCTCTCTTTCTCTTTTCTGTAAAATGACTAGGAGGTGAAAAAGCACACCATTATGGCATAATATTTTACTCATGGCTTGAATAGGAGAGAGGGATTCCAGTTTCCTCTGCACATAATGATAGAAGTTTGGGCAGGACCTGATTGTGTAAGTCTCCCTGATCACATTAGAAATTTGGGACTTCTGAATTGAAACTACCTGTAACCACTCAGGTTATGGTCTACTACATAAGCATGCTTTTACTATTTCAGGAGATTCTTGCCCAGGGAGAAGGAGCTGAAAGTAACTTTATTATTTGCTTCAGAACCTCCTAAAAATCTGTTTGAACAACTTTCATCTGTCAAGGTAGATGGCACTTGCTCAAACCGCTTGACCTTAGAGCTGTTTATACTTAAAACTCACTTTAAATTGTGTCTCCTGTATCTTTCAGTCACAGACTATAACATCATGAACTTTGGTTGATGCCAATAGGATCCCTGCCCTGGATTATTCAACTAAACCGCCCCTCCAAGTTTATATATATTCTGTCTTTGACCTTCCACTTTGGAGACACTACTAAAATTGTCAAAATCATGACCTCTCTCACTGCAGTAAGCAAGAAACTTGGCTTGCCTTATTAAGAAATTAATTAAATGTTTTTTTTTTCTTTCCTAGAAATTGGCAATCAGCAGATCTTAATTACTTTTAAAGTTGTTCAGTTTTACATTTGCATGGTTTCATGAAACGTGAATCATTAAGAGTACAAATTTGAGAGCAAGAGGTTAATAAACCAAAAAAAGAGAGACAGAAAAATTAGGACAAAGCTTATTGAAAGCATATGAGTAAAGGCCAAGAAACTGAACTAACATGGTGGTAATGCACATCACCGACTCGATGGACATGAGTTTGAGCAGACTCTGGGAGCTGGTGATGGACACGGGGAGGCCTGGCATGCTGCGATTCATGGGGTTGCGAAGAGTCTAACACGACTGAGCAACTGAACTGAACTGAACTGAGCGCAACTGCAAAGACGTGATCAGATTAGAGTGATATGTCTGATAGAAGGTCAGTGGGACTTTGCAAGAGACAAGACTTAAAGGGAAAGTCGCTCAGTAGTGTCCAACTTGCAAAGAGTTGGACACTACTACTGAGTAGTAGGCTCTACTGAGCCTACCAGGCTTCTCAGTCCATGGGATTTTCCAGGCAAGAGTACTGGAGTGGATTGCCATTTCCTTCTCCAGGGGATCTTCCTGACCCAGGGATCAAACCCGGGTCTCCCGCATTCTAGGCAGATGCTTTACCCACTGAGTCACCAAGTAAAGAATAAGTACAGACATTCCTGGTGATCCAGTGGTCAAGAATGTGGTTTCCAATGCAGGAGACAGGAGTTCCATCCCTGGGCAGGGATCTAAGATTTCACAAGGCCCCAGGCAACTAAGCCTGTGTGCCATGACTAGGGAAGCCCTTGGGTCCCAACAAACACCCAGCACAGCCAAAATCAGATATGTAAATGAATGGAAGGAATAAGTAGGATTATAGGACTGCAATACAGGCTTCCCTGGTGGCTCAGAGATTAAAGTGTCTGCCTCCAATGTGGGAGACCTGGGTTCAATCCCTGGGTCGGGAAGATCCCCTGGAGAAGGAAATGGCAATCCACTCCAGGATTCTTGCCTGGAGAATCCCATGGACGGAGAAGCCTAGTAGGTTACAGTCCATGGGTTCGCAAAGAGTCGGATAGGACTGAGCGACTTCACCTTCACAGGACTGCAAAGTTTCGAATCTTTGAGACTTAGTGAATCAGTGAACTCACTAACTACAATAGAGAATAAAGATGTAAGATTCATTGGGTGGGGCAGAGTGAGTGATGAGATTGATGTTTAATTGCCAAATCTAAAAAAAAAAAAAAATTATGGCAGGGATTTCAACTGAGAACACTCACCCCCACCTTCATCCCTAAAATGGAGACACTTGATAAAATCTGGGGACATTTTGGTTGTTATAACTCAAGATCTCATGGCGTCTTTTGTCTCAAAACCAGGAAGGTTACTCAACAGCCTATCATGTACGTGAGTATCCCCACACAACAAACATTGTCCTATTTAAAATGTCAGTAGGTGACTTCCGTGGTGGTCCAACAGTTGACCACTCACCTTCCAATGCAGGGGTTTTAGGTTCCATTCCTGGTTGGGGAGCTAAGATCTCATATGTCTCCAACACAAAAAGAACCAAAACAGAAAACAGAAACAATATTGTAACAAATTCAGTAAGACTTTAAAAGTGGTCCACATTTAAAAAAATGAAAAAGAAAGAAAGAAAAATGTCAATAGCATCAGTTGAGAAAACTTGATCCAGAGGCACAAATAGATAACAAAAATGATTTGTTAAAACACTGATTGAATTAATGACCTCCATACCTAAAGGTCCATCCAAAGCGATTTATTATAACCAATAGAAAAGCGGTGTCAGAAGCAAGAGAATGTTTCCAAGGACGACAGAGCAGGTCATCTGCTCTCTCTGAACCTCTCCTGCTCTGCTTCACTCTGGCCCTGGCCCTCAGTGCTCCCGTCACATGGGTGACTGTTTCTCTGAAAACACAGGCTGAAATCCAGCCCACCTTCCCAAAGCCATACACAAGGCCACACAATTCAAGGGACTGCCCACGCTCCTTGTGCTCTATACTCAGCTGTGTCTGACTCTTTGTGACCCCATGGACTGCAGTCCGCCAGGCTCCTCTGTCTGTGGAATTTTCTAGGCAAGAATTCTGGGGCGGTTTTCCATTTCCTACTCCAGAGGGTCTTCCAGACCCAGGGATGGAACGCGAGTCTTGCATCTCCTGCATTTGCAGGCAGATTCTTTACCATTTGCACCACCTGGGAAACCCCTCACAGAGCTCAGGTGTGCCCAGACATGAAGTACCAGTTCTCATGGTGCTTTATTTAAGCTTCAAGTTCAAATCCTCATTCAAGATATAACCATTAGTACTTCAATCTAATCTGTGAAGTTTTCAATTTCTTATGTAAAGCACAATTATAACTTAATTCTTTGCCCCTTCATCTTCTGAAACTGAAAGTTGCTCAATCATATCTAACTTTTTGGGACCCCGCAGAATATTCAGTTCACTTCAGTCACTCAGTCATGTTCAACTCTTTGCGACCCCATGAATCACAGCACACCAGGCCTCCTTGTCCATCACCAACTCACGGAGTTTACTCAAACTTATGTCCATCAAGTCAGTGATGCCATCCAGCCATCTCATCCTCTGTCATCCCTTTCTCCTCCTGCCTCCAATCCCTCGAAGCATCAGGGTCTTTTGCAATGAGTCAACTCTTCGCATGAGGTGGCCAAAGTATTGGAGTTTCAGCTTTAGCATCAGTCCTACCAATGAACACCCAGGACTGATCTCCTTTAAAAATGGACTGGTTGGATCTCCTTGCAGTCCAAGGGACTCTCAAGAGTCTTCTCCAACACCACAGTTCAAAAGCATCAATTCTTTGGTGCTCAGCTTTTTTCACACTCCAACTCACACATCCATACATGACTACTGGAAAAACCATAGCCTTGACGGGATGGACCTTTGTTGGCAAAGTAATGTCTCTGCTTTTGAATATGCTATCTAGGTTAGTCATAAATTTCATTTTAAGGCATAAGCGTCCTTTAATTTCATGGCTGCAATCACCATCTGCAGTGATTTTGGAGCCCAAAAAACCAAAGTCTGCCACTGTTTCCACTGTTTACCCATCTATTTCCCATGAAGAGATGGGACCAGATGCCATGATCTTCGTTTTCTGAATGTTGAGCTTTAAGCCAACTTTTTCACTCTCCTCTTTAACTTTCATCAAGAGGCTTTTGAGGTCCTCTTCACCTTCTGCCATAAGGGTGGTGTCACCTGCATATCTGACGTTATTGATATTTCTCCTGGCAATCTTGGTTCCAGCTTGTGCTTCTTCCAGCCCAGGATTTCTCATGATATACTCTGCATATAAGTTAAATAAGCAGGGTGACAATATACACCCTTGACCTACTCCTTTTCCTATTTAGAACCAGTCTGTTGTTCCATGTCCAGTTCTAACTGTTGCTTCCTGACCTGCATACAGATTTCTCAAGAGGCAGGTCAGGTGGTCTGGTATTCCCGTCTCTTTCAGAATTTTCCACAGCGTCTTGTAATCCACACAGTCAAATTCTTTGCCATAGTCAATAAAGCAGAAATAGACATTTTTCTTGAACTCTCTTGCTTTTGCAATGATCTAGCAGATGTTGGCAATTTGATTTCTGGTTCCTCTGCTTTTTCTAAAACCAGGTTGAACATCTGGTTCATGTATTGCTGAAGCCTGGCTTGGAGAATTTTGAGCATTACTTTACTAGCATGTGAGATGAGTGCAATTGTGCAGTAGTTTGAGCATTCTTTGGCATTGCCTTTCTTTGGGATTGGAATGAAAACTGACCTTTTCCAATCCTGTGGCCACTGCTGACTTTTCCAAATTTGCTGGCATATTGAGTGCAGCACTTTCACAGCATTATCTTTCAGGATTTGAAATAGCTCCACTGGAATTCCATCACCTCCACTAGCTTTGTTCATAGTGATACTTTCTAAGGCCCACCTGACTTCACATTCCAGGATGTCTGGCTCTAGATGGGTGATCACACCATCCTGATTATCTGGGTCGTGAAGATCTTTTTTGCATAGTTCTTCCGTGTATTCTTGCCACCTCTTCTTAATATCTTCTGCTTCTGTTAGGTCCAGATCATTTCTGTCCTTTATTGAGCCCATCTTTGCATGAAATGTTCCCTTGGTATCTCTAATTTTCTTGAAGAGATCTCTAGACTTTCCCATTCTGTTGTTTTCCTCTATTTCTTTGCATTGATCACTGAGGAAGGCTTTCTTATCTCTCCTTGTTATTCTTTGGAATTCTGCATTCAGATGCTTATATCTTTCCTTTTCTCCTTTGCTTTTCACCTCTCTTCTTTTCATAGCTATTTGTAAGGCCTCCCCAGACAGCCATTTCACTTTTTTGCATACCTTTTTTTGGAGGATGGTCTTGATCGTTGTCTCCTGTACAATGTCAGGAATCTTAGTCCATTGTTCATCAGGCACTCTATCTATCAGATCTAGTCCCTTAAATCTATTTCTTACCTCCACTGTATAATCATAAGGGATTTGATTTAGGTCATACCTGAATGGTCTAGCAGTTTTCCCTACTTTCTTCAATTTAAGTCTGAATTTGGCAATAAGAAGTTCATGATCTGAGCCACAGTCAGCTCCCGGTCTTGTTTTGCTGACTGTATAGAGCTTCTCCATCTTTGGCTGCAAAAAATATAATCAGTCTGATTTCGGTGTTGACCATCTGGTGATGTCCATGTGTAGAGTCTTCTCTTGTGTTGTTGGAAGAGGGTGTTTGCTATGACCAGTGTGTTCTTTTGCCAAAACTCTATTACCCTATGCCCTGCTTATTCTCCAGGCCAGAATACTGAAGTGGGTAACCTTGCCCTTCTCACAGGATATTCCCAACCCATGGATACAACCAAGGTCTCCTGCATGGCAGGCAGAGTTTTTACCACCTGAACTATCATGGAAGCCCTAACAAGGAGTTTACTTCTGCACATAGATTCGATATGCAAAACACTGAAGTGGAATTGAAAGACTCTTCCTCAGAGTGATAACTGAGTAAAGCTGTATTATTCATTGCATGTCTGCACAAGTTATATTAATACTAAATTTGATTTTTAAAAAACAAGTAAGAGCATCACTTTACCACAGATATTTTAAAAAACTTGACATTTTAATTAATTAATTAGAGAACCACGTAGATGTCATAACTGTTTCAAAGAAGAAGTGTATATATATATATGTGTGTGTGTGTGTGTGTGTGTGTGTGTGTGTATGTATATATACATTTGCATGGAGAAAAGACTGTTGAAATTAGTGTAAAAGTAGATGAACACTGACTTTTCCTAGGGAGAAGAGGAAGGAAAGGCAACCAGCTTCCACTGGACAGGAAACATTTGCAAGTCTATAGTCAAGGATTGCGTTGCATTGCTCTCTGTCATCCACAATTTTCAGAGATGTAAAAAAGCTCCCCCAAATCTGGTCCAATTACCCTTAAGCATTTACTCTAGACAATACACTGCTGTCCCTTGAAATACATCTTCCCTTGCAGTTATAATAGTTCACTCCGATTATGATCTAAAACTTTTTGATAGAAAAAGGCAATGGTTCAGAGAGAATAAAAATTAAGTCTATTCTAATCTACAGTGTGTTTTCATCTAACTTTCCCTTTTAATTCCCATGCAATCTTGTCCAGTAGAATGACTTTATAATCCGTAAAATGCCACTTCAAGATTTGATTTTTATGCAATAGATTATGCGATCTTGTGGTATTTAAAAAATATCACTATGACAGAATGTGATTCCTTTTTATTTGGCAAATTATGTTGCGGTACATGAAAAGTAGATTACTCTTCATTTCTTCAGGAACTGTTTTTCTCAGAAAAAAAAATGTATTGAATATGAAAAAATTATTAGAATATATATATACACATATATGTTTGTACTAGTATGACTGTCAATGCTTACCTATACTTTCCATTATATAAACAATGGTTTTAAGATAAGGAAAAATATTAGTGAATTAAACTTCAAAGCTATTTACAATGAAAGCTGTTTTTTATGAAGTTTTTTAAGAGATCCTAAAGTTCTGCATTAGGCTCCATCATATTTTCCTTCTAAATGTTCCCAATTATTCTTTGGCCTGACAGTTTCATCTATAGCCGACATTAATTTCTAACTTCTCAGACTGTGTCAGACAAAGCTCAGATCCTACTGTTTACTTGAATGGTAATTTCCTCCAGATTTTGTGTTCTAAGCCAGAGACCACACAAAAACTTTACTTAAGATTTTTTTCAAAGCTTCAGGTTCTTGCAAATTTCAGTTTTAAAAATTCCTTCCCAAGGTTGGTATTATATCTTCCCACACAGTAATCCTTCTTTTACCTTTTTCCATTATGCTTTTGTTCTTGAGGATAAACCAAAAGCACTGGAAAGATTACATTTAGACTTTAAAAATGTCTCTCCTTTATTTCAGGAGGTACCAAAACCTTTCAGCTGATTATACTAGTTTGTGATCAAAGATCCTAATGTAAGTAAGTTTTAAAATAAAGACAATAATAAGGATTAAAAGAAACCATGACTGCAGCCAAATTACCTAAAGTTCACCAATTACAGAAAGATTTCACAAGATAATGATAGATGGTCATGATAATAATAAAAGTTAAACTTATTAGACACTTCTTATCCACCAGAAACTTATCTAAGTGTTTCATATACATTGTCTTATTAAATCTTCATTCATTCAACAAGAAATATTTTAAAAATATTAACCTCTGCTTCTTTCTCCCCATTACTTATTCAGTTATGTAATTGTGAGGGCAATCCATACTTTCCTTCTTCCAGGGAGAAAAGTAGCAACAGACATACAAGACAGAAAATGTAATGCTTAATCACTGTGTTTCAGACACTCAAATTCTTGGTACAGATTTTGCATCAATGAAAGGACCTTTAGAGAAATGTTTCTTTCTCCTTAAAATCAAAATCCAGAGACTAAAATGACTTAAGGCATAAAATTTATGCCACAAACAGTAGACATCAAAGAGTGCCTAATGAGTAACAGCCAGCCTTCCTACATACTCAGAGAGAGAGAGATGGAGTCTACCACACATTAATGAATGATCTTATTTGGGCCATTGCAATAGGGAACCTTATGCATGAGGAGTGTCCTTAAAAAGTAGGCTTCCCTTGTGGCTCAGGAGGTAAAGCATCTGCCTACAATGCGAGAGAGCCAGGTTTGATCCCTGGGTTGGGAAGATTCCCCTGGAGCAGGAAATAGCAACCCACTCCAGTATTCCTGCCTAGAAAATTCCTTTAAAAAAGGAGGCTTGGAGTTTTTTAAAGGCACGTAAATAAGGGAGTCATGGGGAAAGCTAGAGGTGATTTCTACCTGGGACATGAGAGAATATGGGCTCCCCAGATGGTACAAATACACCTGCCAAACAGGTGACGTGAAAGATACAGGCTCGGTGCCTGGGTTGGATGATGCCCTAGAGTAGGAAATAGCAAACCACTCCAGCATTCCTGCCTAGAAAAGTCCATGGGCAGAAGAGACTGGGGGGTGGGGTGGGGGCTACAGCCTGGGGGTTGCAGAGTGGGCTATGACTGAACACACACACACTCGCTAGAGAGAGAGAATAAGGTGGTCCTTTGCTATTACTCTTTATTCTGAAAGAGGGAATGATGGAGGGATTTTCCAAAGTTAAGTGCTTCCCCACAGTATAGTTAAACATTATAATCATGAGAAAAATAGCTCACGGGCTGGGATTGAGATGTAGAGTCAGATATACAGGCAAAAGAATGAAGGTCTGGGTGGGCTTTGCAAAGGCACCTCTCACCTTGATCTCACACACAACCTCAGGAGCCATTAGATTGGAGTCCAACTTTGAAATCCGGACAGGATAGGAGAGTGATGTTATGAGGATCTGTGTGCGAGAGATGCAGATCATTGCTGAGTGTGGTCCAGGAGAGCAGCAGGTTACCCTTTACCCTCTTGCTCCCCCTCTCCCCTTTCCACTCACTGACCTCCAATCCCTGCAGGGCCCATCATCAGAATGAATGGACAAGAGACACAGAGTGTCTGATGAGAAAGACCAGACATAAAGTCAGCAGCATCTTCACTTCCAAAGAGGTGTATAGGGGCATGCAATCTCCTAGCAAACACCAGCTAGGAATCTGCTCTCAGATCAATAATTCACACTGAACAGACATTCCTCCAAAAATGACACGCAGATGGCTGACGAACACATGAAAAGATGTTCAGCACCGCTCGTTATCAGAAAATGCAAATCAAAACCACAATGAGACATCACCTCACACTGGTCAGAAAGGCCATCATCAAAAAGTCTGCAAACAGTGCTGGAGAGGGTGTGGAGAAAAGGGGATGCTCTTGCACTGTTGGTGGGGATGCACATTGACACAGTCACTACGGAAGACTGTGTGGAGATTTCTTTAAAAATCTAGGAATAAAACCACCATATGACACAGCAATCCCACTCCCAGGCATACACCCTGAGGAAACCAAAATTGAAAGAAACACATGTATCCCATTGTTCACTGCAGCACTATTTACAATAGCTAGAACACGGAAGCAACTTGGCTGGCCATTGACAGATGAATAGGTGAAGACGCTGTGGTACATGAACACAATGGAGTATTACTCAGTCATAAAAAGGAACACGTTTGAGTCAGTTCTGATGAGGTGGATGAACCTAGAGCTTATTATACAGAGTGAAGTGAGTCAGGAAGACAAATATGGCATTCTAATGCATACATACAGAAGCTAAGGAAGTGGTACTGACGAGTTTACTTACAGGACAACAGTGGAGAGACAGACGTAGAGACTAGACTTACAGACATGGGGAGAGGGGAGGAGAAGGTGGGACGTATGGAAAGAGTAACACGGAAACTTACATTATCATATGTAATGGTAATTACATATGGAATTTGCTCTCTGGCTCAGGAAAATCAAGCAGGGGCTTTGTATCAATCTAGAGGGGTAGGATGGGGTGGGAGATGGGAGGGAGGTTCAAAAGGGAGGGAATATATGTGCGCCCATGGATGATTCATGTTGAGGTTTGACAGAGAACAACAAAATTCTGTAAAGCAATGATCCTTCAATTAAAAAATATATATTAATAAAAAATAGTAATTCACATGGGGCATCTTGTATCTTCCTTGTTGAGGTTTATAGGGCTCTTTCAGGCTACTAGCTTTCTCTGGGCTCTTTGTTGAACTTCTCAAGGAATATAGGAATGGTATTCATTTTTGTATGTCAGTATATCATTTTAATAGTCAGTATATATTTGAACACAAAACTCAAAAGATTTGTGACAATGTTCATGATTCACCTATGGTTTCTCAGCCTCCAAATTATTGTGACTTTGATCAGGATAACTCTTGTCCTTCCATTCATTGTTAAGATATTTCAAAATACCTTTGAACTTTACTGATGGATTCCAGCAGTACTTCTCCCCTTCTTCTGAAGTGTAGGTTGTGACCATCAAAAATAACTTCTCCAGCCATTGCAAAATGTCCCCTGGAAAATAATTTCCCTCTCAATTGGGTGAAAGCCACTGGTTTAAGCTATGGATTGCTCTTGGAAGCAACTGGCATAGAATTAGGCATGTGATACTGTTCTGGCCAATAAGAACAAGTTTTCTGGGGGACTGCTTTTCATCTTAGTTTGCTCAAGCTGTCCTAAAATTTACCATAGTCTGGGTGGCTTAAACAATAGGAAAAAAAATTTTTTTTAATCCATTTGGTTCCTGGTGAGAACTGTCCCCGACTTTCAAATAGCTACATTCACATTGTGTCTGCAGATGATGGAGACTGAAGGGAGTCAGACAGAGAGAAGGGTCTCTTTTTCTTCCTCATCTTACAATACCATGGTCTTGTCAGATTAGGGCTCCAAACGTATTAACCGTAATTCATTCCTAAAGATCCTGTCTTCAGAGGGAGTCATATTGGAGATTATGGCTACAATGTATGAATTTGGGTAGAGAGCAATTCAGTCACAGTACCTTCTGAGAAAGTGTTGTTTTTGTTTTTTTCCCCTACTTTTACAAAGGACCGTGAGTAATGTGTCCTGTTCCTTACGTCTACATTTAAAAATGGTCACTTGAGGAGTAGATGCATTGATCTACCTCTCATGCCATCTTTAGGAAAATGCTAATCTACTGTTCACTGGACAGTAGGAACAATTTTTTAATTTCCCCACTTCAATGGATTTTTTTCAACCCATTACCTCTTATATCCTCCTCAAGCTTCAGTTATAATCTGTTCTGGCTCTCTGATCAATAATTAAGTCCATAAACTCCCAGTGTACATTATTGGACAAAAATTAAACCATCACAGCAGAGTCTGGGCATCCCTCAAATACTTGTTTTAGGATTATCTCCAGGAAACTCAATTTATGTCCTCATAGCCCGCATTTGGAAATAGAAAGAACTCATCAGTATTTCTTTATCTAGTAGGAAGGAGAGGAGGAGATTTTCACTGAGAAGGAATGAAAAGGCAAACCTGTGTACTGCACAGGCTCAAAAAGATAAACTTTTTCCAGACTCGACATGCCTTACTGTGTCATAAAAGAGAGAGAACAAAAGGGAATTTGAAGGAAGCAGTGGTGGCAATTTAGAAGCTCTAGATTTTCTATATGGAAAGAGCGTAGGGGAAAAGGTTTGCTAAGATGGATGTCAAGAAAAAGTACGGAATTCATCCTGAAATGGTACTGCTCAGCCTCATGACTGAGGGATGCACAAGGAGGGATCAACCTAGGCAACCCTACCCAAAGACCCAAGTGTTAAGCTGGAGAGAAAGTCCAACCCTCGCACAGCAACCTAAGGAGAGTTTTACCGACCTAACAATTTAGCAAGGAAGTCTCACTGCCTATGATTCAAGACCTACAGGCACCCTTGTCTTATCACCACAAGAGATGGTCCAGAATGACCGCAGGGTCAAAAAGCGTCTGTAAGTCTTTATAGATTTGTGTCAGGTTGGTCCAGATTTGTGAACTACTAAGCATGGAGATGCTTTTGAACTGTGGTGTTGGAGAAGACTCTTAAGAGTCCCTTGGACTGCGAGGAGATCCAACCAGTCCATTCTGAAGGAGATCAACCCTGGGATTTCTTTGGAGGGAATGATGCTAAAGCTGAAACTCCAGTACTTTTGACACCTCATGCGAAGAGCTGACTCATTGGAAAAGACTCTGATGCTGGGGAGGGATTGGGGGCAGGAGGAGAAGGGGACGGCAGAGGATGAGATTGCTGGATGGCATCACTGACTCGATGGATGTGAGTCTGAGTGAACTCTGGGAGTTGATGATGGACAGGGAGGCCTGGCGTGCTGCGATTCATGGGGTCGCAAAGAGTCGGACACGGCTGAGTGACTGAACTGAACTGAATTGAAGCCTGGAGAATTTCTTATATCAAAAGATTACAAAATCCTAAAGGAAAGAATAAGTTTAATTTTGTGTCCCCCTTGCTAAGTAGAGGAAACAAACAACTAACCCTTTCTGAAGGAAAAAAGAAGAAATTATACAAGTGTACGAGTCAGTCTCAGTTGAATTACGGACAAGAGCAAAACGCTCAAGGTAACAGAGTGACTAGCATGTGGACGTTCGGAAGAATGAGGATTTAAGTTCCGCCAAGGACCATACTGGTCTTGGCCATCACTGTATCCCATGCGGTATGAGCAGTGCCTGGCTGGTATATAGCTGTCACTTTACAGACAGTTGTTAAAGGAGTTAAAGTGACTTTTTCCCTTTAACTTATGGTTGCTAAATGTGAGATGTTTTTATTTATTTTTAACTTTTCTTAAATAAGTTTTCAAACTTTCTTTCATGATGTATTTAGCTTGACCTGCCCATAGGTTTCTGTTTTGTCTTTTTTCTTTAACTCATTCTCCTTATTTGCCAATCAAAAAAGTTATCTGAAAATCTTCTGTAATGAAAACTCCATGCATTCAGAAGCCATGAAGGCAAAGCAATTAGAGGACCTGGATTCTAGATCAAAGGCAAATTAAAAAAAAAAAAAAAAAAGCCTGTTCCAAAACTGAACCTTAAGGTAAAGCATATAACTCTCTGCCTGCTTTAGTTGGTAAAGTGGGCAGATGATCAGTATGAGGGACTGTTGAGAGCAGGATATTCATTCCAGTGCTGATCAATACCAGACCTGCCTCAGGGGAGAGAGAGCCCACTGAAGCTATGCCACCCGCTCCCAAAAGCACTTCAAAAGGAAAGGAGGAGGGGAGTATGTTTTTTCATACAACATAAAGCTGATTTATGAAAAGGTAAGTATATCTATATAAATTGATAAAAAGAAACAATATTTTCCCCTAAGTATCTTGACTGATAAAACTCATCACATTTTGTCTAGAGGTTTTCCAGCAAGTTTCATACACGAAAGGCAAAATAGAAAATATTGTCTTTAATTTAATTTATAAAAGTTAAAAAAAATGTTATTTAGATGGTTTCAAGCTCTGAAAAACGATCGCATATAATTATACCATATGCCTGTTCAACCCTTTATAGTATTGAACAATTTGCTACATATTACCATGATTTGATTCTTGAGAACTTTTCCAGGAAAATTTGTTAAGCATGATCAGACAAGAACTGTTATTCCTATTTGACAGACAAGGGAAATGAAAC
Organism: Ovis aries; assembly: GCF_016772045.2. Lineage (NCBI taxonomy): Eukaryota > Metazoa > Chordata > Mammalia > Artiodactyla > Bovidae > Ovis > Ovis aries. The sequence continues at coordinate 96,530,371 of NC_056060.1, forward strand.
TCATAGAAATTAAGTGATTTAAAAGAGATTGCAGAGCTAAAATTTTAGAAGTAAGACAAAAAAAAGCAATGTTTTCTGACAATATTAGATAAGAGGAAAAGTTTCAACTCAGTGATGCCAATTTCAACCAAATAAGAAGACTAAAAAACAAAGCAAGTGAAAGGAAAAGGAGGAGGGAAGTATTTTTTTTTTTCACACAACATAAAGCTGATTTATGAAAAGGTAAGTATATCTATATAAATTGATAAAAAGAGGCAATATTTTCCCCCAAGTATCTTGACTGATAAAACTCACCACATTTTGTCTAGAGGTTTTCTAGCAAGTTTCATACACAAAAGACAAAATAGAAAATATTGTTTTCTATTCACAGCATGTTTAAGGAAAAAAAAATAGTAAAGATAAAGTAGAAATCAATGAAATGGGATACAGTAAATAAGAATCAATGTAACAAAAACTGAATCCTTGAGGAGATCACTAGAACTGATAAGCTTCTAGTCAAAATCATCAGGAAAACAGGAGAGAAGACATAAACAGAAGACATCACTACAGACTCTACAGATAATAAAAGAATAGTGTGCCATCCTTGCAAACAATGTCACAGCAGTATGTTTTACAAGGTGGATTAAATGGGAAAATTCCTCTTAACACAGACATTACTAAAGCTTACTCAAAAACTAGATAGCCTAAATCCACTATATATGAAATGATATTTGTAGTCTAAGACTTTCCCACAAAGAAAATCCTAGGTTCAGATAGTTCCACTGTGAATTCTATCAAACATGTAGTTGATAAATAGTACAAATTCCATGTAAACTTGTTCCAAAAAAAAATGAAGAGGGAGGAATATTTCTGAGTTTATTCTATAATATTATTATTACCAGCAACATTCATGAATATAGATTAAAAAATATTGGATATAAAATTCAAACATGACTAAGTGGAGCTTATCCAAGAAATGCAAGATTTGATTTACTTTTATGGAATCAATTAATCTAACTCACCATATTAACAACTAAAAAGGAAAAAAAAAAGGATAACATCAGTAGACACAATAAACACGTTTGACAAAAGTCAAGATTCACTCATCAAAAAATCTGTCAGAAAAGAGAAACAGAAGAAATCTTCAACCTGACAGAAAGCATCTACTAAAATCTGCAGCAAGTATTATACTTGCTGGTGAAAGATGGAGTACTTTTCACTTTGTGTGTTTGTGTGTTTTGATGGAGACTTGGCTGTTTAAAATGGCTCTCGGTAATAGTGATGAATTTTAGTGTAGTGTCGCTAAGCACAAGAAAGCTGTGATGTTCTCCCCGGGGAGAAAGTATGTGTCTGAGAGAAGCTTCACTATGATATGAGCTATTGCACTATTGGCCATGAGTTCAATGTTAATGAATCAATAATGTATTTCCAATAACATGCCTTTTATCAGTGAAAAGTAAAAGTGAAGTCCCTCAGTCGTGTCCAACTCTGCGACCCTGTGGACTGTAGCCCACCAGGCTCCTCCGTCCATGGGATTCTCCAGGCAAGAATACTGGAGTGGGTTGCCATTTCCTTCTCCAGGGGTCTTCCTGACCCAGGGATCGAACCCAGGCCTCCCGCATTGCAGGCAGACACTTTAACCTCTGAGCCACCTGGGCAGAAATACACAAATAACAAATTTATGTACTGACTGGTTGGTAAAAATGTTGTGACTACATGCTTGTAGTAATCAAACCTTTTTTTTTCCCCTAGAGTAATTGTGCATGTGTGTGTGCTCACTTGCTAAGTCGTGTCTGACTCTTTTGTGAACCTGTGGACTGTAGCCCGCCAGCCTCCTCTCTCCACGGAATTATCCGAGCAAGAACACTGAAGTGGGTTGCCATTTCCTCCTCTAGGGGATCTTCCAGATCCAGGAATTGAACTCATAGCTGTTTGGCAGGCAGATTCTTTACCACTGAGCAACTTAGGAAGCCCAGAGCAATGGTGCAGCACTCACTAATTCAGTATTTGTGACGATTTTATAGAACACAGCTACCAAGCATGATTGACAATGTCTGATAAACGATTTGTATCTAGCTTACTGAAAATTAAGAAACTCAAATCTCAACAGTAAACAAAATCCATTAAAACGACCAAATTATTTGAACGGATATATGGACAAAAAAGATACATGGATAGCAAATAAGCATATGTAAACATTGTCAACATTGTTAGTCATTAGGGAAATGGAAATAGACCCACAATACAATATTAAAGCATACCTATTAGGAGGGCTAAAATTATGGAGATACTGGAATCCTCAGACACTAATGCTGGGAATGTAAAACAGTACAAGTTGGAAAATAGTTTAACATTTCTAAAAGTTAAGCACACACCCATCATATGATCCAGGTTTTCCACTCTGAGATATTTTTCCAAATGCAAAGAAAACATATGTAATACCAAGGACTTGCATGTGAATGGTTTTATTTGTATTAACCCCCAAATAGAAATAATCTAAAAGTCCACCAACATATGAATAAACAAACTGTGGAATATCCCCAAATGGAATATCATTTAGTAATAAAAATGAGTGAACTTCTGACACACAGTAGAGCATTAATGAAACTCACAGTAATAACGCAGAGAGAAAATAAATCAGATTAATAAAAGAGAGAACAGGGCTACCCAGGTGGCTCAGAGGCAAATCTTCCTGACGGTGAAGGAGACATGGGTTCCATCCCTGGTCCAGGAAGACCCCACATGCTGCAGAGAAACCAAGTGCTTGAGCCACAACTATCAAGTCTGCACTCAAAAGTTGGGGAGCTGAAACTACTGAGCCACATGCAGCAAGTACTGAAGCCCTTGCATCTAGAGCCGACACTCTGCAATAAGAGAAGCCTCTGCAATGACAAGCCTGGGCACTGCGGCAGGGAGCAGTCCCCGCTCACGGTAACTGAAGGAAGCCGAGGGGCAGAATGGAGACCCAGAGCAGCCCTGAATGTAAACAAATAAAACTGCTAAAAATAGTGCACACTGTGCAGTCCTATTTATATAGAACTCTAAAAAACACAACTTAATCTATTGTTGTAGAGAAAGCATCAATGGTTACCCAAGAACTGGAAAGAAGGATAAGGAAAAGAAAGAAGGGATAGGGACAGGAAAGATTACAAAGCGGCAGCGGGAGACCTTCAGAGTGGTGGATGAGTTTAGTATCTTGATTATAGTGATGGTGTGAGCAGCATATGCTTCTGTCATAAGTTGTCAAAAGTTATCAAAAGTTATGCGTAAATTTTAAATTTTTAGTTATATTAATTATAACAATAAAAGTGTTTATTTTTTAAAAGCTAATAAACCCTGAATTGATAATTTTTAATCCCTAGTTTAACACTTTCCTACTACATTGTAGAAAGATATAAATATAAAAGATATATATATATATATATATATATATATATATATATATATGATGTATAGCTATGGGCCTCCTGTGTTACAGGCACATTCTTTACAGTTTGAGCCACTAGGGAAGCCCCTGGTTTGGGAAGATCCCCTGGAGAAGGGAATGGCAAGCCACTTCAGTATTCTTGCCTGGAGAATTCCACAGACAGAGGAGCCTGGTGGGCTATAGTCCATGGGGTCTCAGAGAATCAGACACAACTGAGTGACTAACACTTTCACTTTCTTTTTTTCATATACATATATTTGCTAAATAACCACACAGTATAGCTTTTACTCATCACATTAAAACATATTAGCTGCTGGTCACAGATGATTTATGCATCATTTGTCTGGAAGCAGAGGTAATGTTGTGTAGTGAAAATAACATTTATAGAGCAACTATCATAAGCCAGTGACAATGTTGAGTTTGTTGAGAAATGTTACTTAATTTCATCCTTACAAAATCCTTTAAGATGTAGAAGACTTTCTTATGTCATAACTGATAAAATTAAGCTGGAGAAGTTAAATAGCTTTCTCAGTGTCACATTTTCAGAGGCTGACCTGAAATTCAACCCCAAGTTTTCATGACTCCAGCATTTCATGACATATATTATTTTGTATTATATGTATTATATATGTTAAGATATTGTAAATGTCATGTTCTTGTGCTCATACCTCTGAAATGATAGCTCTCAGAAACTTTCAGGGTAAACTCTCCTGTGTCCTGATTCTGTGCGTATCTCATTCAGCCTTCCTGTAACAATTCATGTAGCTTCCCAGGTGGCACTAGTGGTAAAGAACCCACCATCCAAAGCAGGAGACATAAGCGAATCAGGCCTCATCCTTGAGTAGGGAAGATCCTCTGGAGAAGGAAATGGCGACTCACTCCAGTATTCTTGCTCAGAAAATCCCGTGGACAGAGGAGATTGGCTGGCTACAGTCCATAGCGTTGCAAAGAATTGGACATGACTGAAGGGACTTATCACACACACATAACAATTAGTATTACCCCATCCTATAACAGCATAATAAGAAGAGGTGGCAAGAATACAGGGGAAAACTGTACAAAAAAGATCTTCACAACCCAGATAATCATGATGGTGTGATCACTCATCTAGAGCCAGATATCCTGGAATGTGAAGTCAAGTGGGCCTTAGAAAGCATCACTATGAACAAAGCTAGTGGAGGTGATGGAATTCCAGTTGAGCTATTTCAAATCCTGAAAAATGATGCTGTGAAAATGCTGCACTCAATATGCCAGCAAATTTGGGAAACTCAGCAGTGGCCACAGGACTGGAAAAGTCAGTTTTCATTCCAATCCCAAAGAAAGGCAATGCCAAAGAATGTTCAAACTACCACACAATTGCACTCATCTCACAGGCTAGTAAAGTAATGCTCAAAATTCTCCAAGCCAGGCTTCAGCAATACATGAACTGTGAACTTCCAGATGTTCAAGGTGGTTTTAGAAAAGGCAGAGGAACCAGAGATCAAATTGCCAACATCCACTGGATCATGGAAAAAGCAAGAGAGTTCCAGAAAAACATCTATTTCTGCTTTACTGACTATGCCAAAGCCTTTGACTGTGTGGATCAAAATACACTGTGGAAAATTCTGAGACAGATGGGCATACCAGACCACCTGACCTGCCTCTTGAGAAATCTGTATGCAGGTCAGGAAGCAACAGTTAGAACTGGACATGGAACAACAGACTGGTTCCAAATAGGAAAAGGAGTACATCAAGGCTGTATGTTGTCACCCTGCTTATTTAACTTATATGCAGAGTACATCATTAGAAACGCTGGACTGGAAGAAACACAAGCTGGAATCAAGATTGCCAGGAGAAATATCAATCACCTCAGATATGCATATGACACCACCCTTAATGCAGAAAGTGAAGAGGACCTCAAAAGCCTCTTGATGAAAGTGAAAGAGGAGAGTGAAAAAGTTAGCCTAAAGCTCAACTTTCAGAAAATGAAGATCATGGCATCCGGTCCCATCATTTCATGGCAAGTAGATGGGGAAACAGGGGAAACAGTGTCAGACTTTAATTTTTGGGCTCCAAAATCACCACAAATGGTGCCTGCAGCCATGAAATTAAAAGATACTTACTCCTTGGAAGGGAAGTTATGACCAACCTAGATAGTATATTCAAAAGCAGAGACATTACTTTGCCGACTAAGGTCTGTCTAGTCAAGGCTATGGTTTTTCCTGTGGTCATGTATGGATGTGAGAGTTGGACTGTGAAGAAGGCTGAGTGCTGAAGAATTGATGCTTTCGAACTGTGGTGTTTGAGAAGACTCTTGAGAGTCCCTTGAACTGCAAAGAGATCCAACCAGTCCATTCTGAAGATCAGCCCTGGAATTTATTTGGAAGGAATGATACTAAAGCTGAAACTCCAGTACTTTGGCCACCTCATGAGAAGAGTTGACTCATTGGAAAAGACTCTGATGCTGGGAGGTGTTGGGGGCAGGAGGAGAAAGGGACGACCGAGGATGAGATGGCTGGATGGCATCACTGACTCGATGGACGTGAGTCTGGGTGAACTCTGGGAGTTGGTGATGGACAGGGAAGCCTGGTGTGCTGCGATTCATGGGGTCACAAAGTCAGACATGACTGAGCGACTCAACTGAACTGAAGCACAATGTGTATGTAATAAATTCATAGTAACACATATTTTTGCAATACAAAATATATGTCAAGGAAAACGTGCATGTTCCATAATTACATACCAAACTCCAGCTGTCTGCATCAGTGAAGAATATGTTTGCACTCCAATTGTTTAAATTAATTATTTGTTTATGTAAGACATTCTGCCTTCATTAATGCACATGATTAAATAGAAATGCTTCAGAACACAATAATTATTAACCTCACATCACTAAAAAGAGTCTCACATTCAGTCAAGAGCTTTATAAGTACAGTTACAAAAAAGGCCAAAAATCTTTCTGAAACTAATTCAAGGTTTGCTTGAAGAAAAGAAAATATAAATTCCATTGATGTGTTGGCTCATTGTTCTTAACACAGGCTTTGGTCACTGTACCATCTTCAATTACAAAAGTATATATATATTTATGTATAAGTGCATTAGCATAGCCACATATGTCTGCATATGCGTATAAAAGCTGAACAGCATCAGATATTAATTTAAAATGGAGTAAGATTCTCACCTGTGGCACTCAGGTCATGAGTCCATTATTGCCATTCTCTGTGGAGACAAGGTCAAGTCACTGAATAGAAGTGCAAAGGTAGTCTCCTCCAACAATCCTGACTAATCCATCTTAACTGAAATGCTACAAGGTATTAATATCTGACTGAACTAATCAATTCTGAGGAAAATGTCTCAATCTTCCCAGTAGGCTGATATACAAGTAGTTAAATTATATTTGGCATTTCAACTGAAAAGTGTATCTGTAAACATCGGAATGCACCACAAGGAAAGGAGATAGAGCCATTATTTTATTTCCAATAGAGATAGTTTAAAACCTTGTTGTTAAAGATACCAAAAGAATTGAGGATATAATCTGGGACTGACTTGTACTAACTCTGGAGAATTAATAACCCGTGTCTTCATCTTGTGTTACCCCGAAAGCCAGGCTGAGCCAACAGAAAGGCGATGCTCTTCTATTCCACTGAAAGCGCTCTTTGTACCATCATGTCCATCTGAGAACACGGTTACAGCTCAGTCACCTAGCTGGTTTTTACCACTCTTTGTGATTCCATGGACTGTAGCCCTCCAGGCTCTTCGTCCACGGGGTTATTCCGGCAAGAATACTGGAGCGGGTTACCATTTCTGACCCCAGGGGAGTTCTTGACCAAGGGACTGAACAGATATCTCTTGCACTGGCAGGAAGATTCTTCACCACTGAGCCACCTGGGAAGTCCAGTCATGTATATATGGCATGTAATTAATATGAAATATATTTTCCACCAAATAAATTCATTGGATGAGAAATGGAGAGATTTTTTGCCAGTTATAAGTTAAGGTAGAGCTATGATTTTTCAATGTACACTCTTTAACCTATTGTTAGATTAGGAAAATCCTTCCAATAGACTGTGAAACTAAGTAAAGAATATCAATCCTTCATGCTGTTCTTACTGGTTTGTCACAATTCCATAGACTTTGCTTTTTATAAATAAATAGGAGCTACTTCTTGATATGGAGAAGGCAATTGGCACCCCACTCCAGTGCTCTTGAAAATCCCTTGGGCGGAGGAGCCTAGTAGGCTACAGTCCATGGGGTCGCAAAGAGTCGGACACAACTGAATGACTTCACTTTCACTTGTCACCTTCATGCATTAGAGAAGGAAATGGCAACCCATTCCAGTGTTAATCGATTAAGTAAATTATTACACATTATTAAAATTTGGAATTCATGAGTTTAGAGGTTCATTGAGGACAATAAACATTTTGCTAAAAAGTCTTCAGTTCAGTTCAGTTCAGTCGCTCAGTCATGTCTGACTCTTTTGCGACCCCATGAATCGCAGCACACCAGGCCTCCCTGTCCATCACCATCTCCTGGAGTTCACTCACACTCACGTCCATCGAGTCCATGATGCCATCCAGCCATCTCATCCTCTGTTGTCCCCTTTTCCTCCTGCCCCCAATCCCTCCCAGTATCAGAGTCTTTGCCAATGAGTCAACTCTTCACATGAGGTGGCCAAAGTACTGGAGCTTCAGCTTTAGCATCATTCCCTCCAAAGAAATCCCAGGGCTGATCTCTTTCAGAATGGACTGGCTGGATCTTTTTGCAGTCCAAGGGACTCTCAAGAGTCTTTTCCAACACCACACTTCAAAAGCATCAATTCTTCGGCGCTCAGCCTTCTTCATAGTCCAACTCTCACATCCATACGTGACCAGGAAAAACCATAGCCTTAACCAAATGGACCTTAGATGGCAAAGTAATGTCTCTGCTTTTGAATATACTATCTATGTTGGTCATAACTTTCCTTCCAAGGAGTAAGTGTCTTTTAATTTCATGGCTGCAGTCACCATCTGCAGTGATTTTAGAGCCCCCAAAATTAAAGTCTAACTGTTCTACTGTTTCCCCATCTATTTCCCATGAAGTGATGGGACTGGATGCCATGATCTTCGTTTTCTGAATGTTGAGCTTTAGGCCAACTTTTTCACTCTCCTCTTTCACTTTTGTCAAGAGGCTTTTGAGGTCCTCTTCACTTTTTGCCATAAGGGTGGTGTCATCTGCATATCTGAGGTGATTGATATTTCTCCCGGCAATCTTGATTCCAGCTTGTGTTTCTTCCAGTCCAGCGTTTCTCATGATGTACTCTGCATATAAGTTAAATAAGCAGGGTGACAAGTCTTAGTGTCACGCAAACAGGCAAAGTTCTGTGAGTTCCCTCCCCCAGGCTTGAGCACAGAGGGTTTTCCAGAAATATCATGGTTGTCTTGAGTTGCACATTTTTAATTGCTGTTCTTCTTTTCAATAATTACTTATTACAATTAAATAGTTTGCTGCAGAGTCTATAGTGAGTACTGTTGCACTTTTCTCTAACTAGAGTTTGTTCACTTCAGTCACTCAGTCATGTCTGACTCTTTGCAACCCCATGGACTGCAGCACGCCAGGCTTCCCTGTCCATCCCAAATCCTGAAGCTTACTCAAACTCAGGTCCATTGAGTCAGTGATGCCGTCTAACCATCTCATCCTCTGCTATCCCCTTCTCCTCCTGCCTCTAATCTTTCCAGTATGAGGGTCGTTTCCAATGAGCCAGTTTTTCCCATCAGGTGGCCAAAGTATTGGAGTTTCACCTTCAGAATCAGACCTTCCAATGAATGTTCAGAACTGATTTCCTTTAGGATTGACTGGTTTAATCTCCTTGCAGTCCAGGGGACACTCAAGAGTCTTATCCAACACCGCAGTTTGAAAGCCTAGCATCTGCAGTGCTCATTTTTCTTTATAGTCCAACTTTCACATCCATACACAACTACTGGAAAAGCCAGAACTTTGACTAGATGGACATTTTTTTGCCAAAGTAATGTCTTTATTTTTTTAACATGCTTTCTAGGTTGGTCACAGCTTTTCTTCCAAGGAGCAAGCATCTTTTAATTTTGTGATTGTAGTTGCCATCTGCAGTGATTTTGAGCCCAGGAAAATAAAGTCTCTCAGTCTCCATTGTTCGCCCATCTATTCGCCATGAAGTGGTGGGATCGGATGCCATGATCTTAGTTTTTTAAATGCTGAGTATTAAGCCAGCTTTTTCACTCTCCTCTTTGACTTTCATCAAGAGGCTCTTCAGTTCCTCTTTGCTTTCTACCAGAAGGGTGGTGTCATCTGCGTTTCTGAGATTATTGATATTTCCCCCAGAATTCTTGATTCCAGCTTGTGCTTCATCCAGCCCAGCATTTCTCATGATATACTCTGCACGAAGTTAAATAAGCAGGTTGACAGTATACAGCCTTGACGTATGCCTTTCTCAGTTTGGAACCAGTCCACTGGTCCATGTCCAGTTCTAACTGTTGCTTCTTGACATGCAAACAGATTTCTCAGGAGGTTTGGTGCTTTTCCAAAAACTTCACATTAATATATAGTGTGTAGATAAATGTGAATAGGGAAATTATAAATAATATTAACTTTATTATGCATACTTTTTAATTCTATCTTTTATATGAATTATAATTAAAAAGAAAAATTCAATATGAATAACTTGGCCTTTGATTAAGGACGCTCAGTTTCCTATTTTGCGCATCAGAACACTGGGGACAGCAAGGAGAGGGAAAGACGTACGTAAACACGTGTCCACACCAGGGTGATTCCCGGGTGGGGTTTGAATAATTTTAACACGTGCGCATATAGACCGAGAATGAATGAACTCCCATTACACATAAGGACATGGTCTATATTCTATTTTTAATAGAAAGCACAGCTGTTCTCTATGCAGATGGATTTAGATATTAACTTTTGCTGGCTCCTAAGAACTTAGGCAAATATTTTGAACTACCTTCATACTGGACTCTTCTGTTTTCAGGCCCTTCACTTCATCTTCCATAATTCCCAGGACATCTTGTGCATACAGTAGGGTTCTTGCTCCAGTGCTCACACTGATTTTCAAAGTCTTAATTTTGATGACGCTTGCTCTTCTCATTGTGTTACTTCACAAGCCTCTCGTTAACTGCTTTCTAAGGAATCATCTGCCTTTCTCAAGCTCTGCAAAACTTGCCTTTACAGGTCTATGACTTCCCTTTTTCCTTTACAGAATTCCTGGCATTGGTATGTTTTCTCAGTTGCTTCTGCTTATCATGATGACTGCCCACACAGTGGTATACTAAGTAATGCATTTTAATCTTTTCAAAGCAGAAAGAATCACTGCCTTGCTTGGGGTCTTTGCTAAAACCAGACTCTCCATTGGGCACCCCTGTGACATTTGCCTTGTAGCACCTTCAAGTGATCTAGAACAACAAACTTTTGGGAACAGCTCAGAGAAATCAGTGTTTAACCACATCACATTCATTTCTTATATAGCTGAATGGGTTCTTGGAGTCTAAGTTTTCATATGGCTTTATAACTTTGACCACCCTTAGTGTCTTAGTGGCTCAGATGGTAAAGAGTCTACCTGTAATGCAAGAGACCTGGGTTCAATCCCTGGGTCAGGAAGATTCCCTGGAGAAAGGAACAGCTACCCACTCCCATGTTCTTGCCTGAAGAATTCCCTGGACAGAGGATCCAGTAGGCTGCAGTCCATGGGTTGCAAACAGTTAGATGCAACCGAGTGACTATCACTTTCTCAGTGTGTTTGCAATTTTTAAAACATACCGTTTTACAGATGTCAAATGTTTGACTCTAGGGTAAACGCTCTAAATAAGACCCTCTGTTGATCTCTGTCTACCTTAGAAAACTCCACCTTTAAGAGAGGTTGCACCATGACTAGAAACCCCAGAATAAGTAGTATTTTAAAACTGTTAAATGTTTTTCAAATAAGTGACTGTCGCAGTTTTTATCTATACCACATTAATTCAAATTAAATGTATTTATAAAGTAATACTAAATGCAGTCACAGAACTCTGGCAGGAAACTTCTTGAAATTAGTCTTAAAACTGACAAAACTTAAAATCTCAGATGTCAAATTTACATATGGAAGTTACTGCTTAAAGTAAAATATGCAACGTTCATTAGAGGAATTTATGCCCCACACAACTTATCAAAATGTGACCAAATGTATACAGTCATCAGAATCTGGTAATATCAGTTCCTGCTAGATTATTTTTTTTGCTAATAACCTGTCTAATAAATTAGAATGTTAATAATGGTTGCATATTTTATACCCATTTGTTATCCTTCTCCAGCCCAGGCAGGCATTGCTCAATTAAGCATGGAGATCTCATCGACCTCCAAAGGACTCTGGGTTTGGTCAAGTCCCCAGGGTGTGCTACAAAATGAGAAATTATGCCTCTTGACATTAAGGTCACAAGAGAGAAAAAAATTCTTTCCCAAAGCAGTGGGAAATAATCTCCCTAGTGCCAGAAAGTGACAGAGTTAGATATATTTCTAGTTGTTTTTGAATTTCATGGGAAAAATAGGGGGCAGACTAAAATACAGTAACAAAAGTGTTTGTAATTATGAACTTTTATCCTGTCTATAAAGTTGTCTCCAGAAATATTTACATGTTGAATCATGAAGTTTTAAACTGGGACAAAATGCTCAGAAGGGGCTTTTAATCTTTAACTTGGGAGACACTAGAAACGGGAATTGTTCTCAAGTTACATTAGGGGCACTAGGAAATAAATTCGGAGCTACTGTATGGATTTTCCTAATAAAGTCAGCTGCCTTCTTAATCTGTGACTGTCACCGGTATAGAGCACGATATCGTCTCATTTATTCCCTTCATGTCTGAATCTTCTATCAGTGAGAGTGTTCCTTGAAGGCTCTTATGAAGTCTAGTTCTTTTTTATATTCCTGGTCCCTGGCATATGGAATGAAGATCAAATAAAGCCTTCCTAAATAAAACATAAACGAATGAAGCCCTCTCCTTTCCTGAAACCAGCCATGATTCTATCTACTTTCAATAAGCATATAACATGCTACCAACTGGATAGGAATTGGGATGGTCAGGATCTTGGAGCCAGCGGGGGAGCCCCACAAAGCACAGAAGAGGCTTCTGATGAACAGGGGCCAGTTTTGCATCCCTCATCTCTGGTGGGCCCCTCTGAGTTGCTACCTGCTCTGTGTGCTGTAACAGATGGGAGGTGGGGCTGCCACTGGGGTCGCTGCGGTGCACTCTGCTAGAACAGAGCGTCCAAGAACAACAAGCCCGCTAGAAAAGTAAAGCTCCCCACCCCATTCTACCTGCCTTCTACTCCCTCTAATAACTTCTTGGGGAAGAGCAAACCAGGAAGCCAGCTGACAAAAAAGAAATTTATTTTGTAAAGTCCGACTCCCAGCATCACAAAGTAGCAATAGAAGAGCATAGAGTTCGGAACTAATACCTTAATAACCAGTACATGATGGTATATTAGATAACAAACTCATTACAAACTCTTTGAAAGCTCAGGCCTTCTCCACTGCCTGTCAAAATGAGTGGAAAATTAAAGTTGCTTAAAACTCTTTGCTGCACTGAAATAATTTCATTTCAAAATTAACTCTAGAACTATTTATTAAAAGTAAATATTTATTGCAGGTACTACTGGATACTTCAGATAAAAGCATGAATTAGACACCATTTCTCTTCTTAGATCATTTAGAGCCTAATGAGAAAAATAGATAGATAGACTGTAAACAAAAGCAGTTGTGGGTCTTCAGTGTGGTATTTGTCCCATGAGGACCAAGTTACTGGGAAGGAGGGAGAAAAGGACACAGTTACTGAAAAGATGGATATTTATTCCATTTAGTCAATGATAAATATCATTCTAGCTATGGCTCTAGGCTTTGGGAATTCAATGGGGACCTCGATTAACGTAATCTCTGCCTTTCCTCTGCCTATAGACCCGTGAAGGCAAGAGAGAGCAAGGGACAGTTTAGCCTCATGTATCACAGGAAGGGTTTAGCAGATCTGTGTAACGAGGCAGGTAGTATTCAGTGCCTTTTTGCTCCATGTTAGAGAGAGGGCATGCCTAACCTGAAACATAGCATAAAGATGTGCGGTCTCCACATGTTCCCAAAGGACAGGAAAATTAGACCGCTCTGAAGAATACTACTCTGCGATTCAACTGATCCACTAAAAGGTGACCTCCAGACCTAGCAACGAAACCAGGGAAGGGCTGCACAGGTTAAATGGAACAGCACTTTTAAAACCACAGCAGCTTTCTTGCCAGCATTCTATGTGGTGGAGTGGAGGAGTCTGAGCTCTGGATTTAGATAGACTGAGGTCTGAATTACAAATCTCTCTTTAATAGCCAAAACACTAAAAGGAGTTGTCATTTAAGTTGTCTTAGCCTCACTTTGTGATCAGAAACATAAGAAATGCAGCCCCTACTTTCTGTGGTTATTTTGAGAATAAATGAATACTTTTATATTTCCTAACACCCCACCTGGGCTATCATAGATACGAAGGTAAAAATCTCTACCGTCCGATCCCTTGTATTCTTCAGATTGCTTTAAGGTTGAGTTCCACTATCAGGAGTACTCTAAGAATTACACGTGCTTGGACGAGTTAGTGGGCTTTCCAGGTGCAGCTAGTGGTAAAGAACCCACCTGCCAACACAGGAGACATGAAAAGGGTTTGATCCCTGGATGGGGAAGATCCCCTGGAGGAAAGCAAGGCAATCCACTCCAGTGTTCTTGCCTGGAGAATCCCATGGACGGAGGAGCCTGGTGGGCTACAGTCCATGGGGTCGCAGAGTTAGACACAGCTGAGGCGATTTACCACACACAGACTAGTTACTAATCCCACTGTATTGCTGAAGAAAAGAAATAGAAAATAACAGAAAATGCTTTCCTCTCTTCTTTTTTTTTTAAACTGATATTCTATTCCAAATAGGTTGCAGAATGCAGTGTACAAATCTGCCCCCTGATTAATAGCAGCATTAATTATAGATAGAAAAGGCAGTGGAGGGGAGCACACACATTTGAAAATAAATATGTGAGCAGAGAAAAACAAAGCAAAAAGACAGTTCAATAAATAGATGAATCTATTAATAAGCTGGTGTGTATTTATGAGAAAAAGGCTTAATCAATTTGATTAATACTGTGTGAAATTGTAAGACCTTAAAACTAAGGCTCACCCCTAAAAGGTCCAACACAATTGCTATTCCACAAAGTGAACATATTCAGACCTTAAAGCAGACACTCTGACTGTTTAGGGATCTCTATAGAGGCTAAAACAGACACCCATACTCTCACACAGAGGGAATAGCTCCCAATACTAAAGCAGCCATTGCACGCATATTCTCAGAGACGGGAAACAAAGACCAAATCAAAAAGAAGCATGATGTCAGGGAAGGCTGGTTCTCCAACTCAGGTTGCCTACAATTATAAATAGAGAGACTGGAGCCTCCAGGGGTTACTTTGTTTAACTTTTATTTTTTGAAGAAAGGAATAAAACTGCAATAAACTCTAATAGAAACCATGTTTCTCTTCTGGTTCCAGAAGGGATTACAGTATTATTCATTTTTCTATATGCCTCACTCTATGAAAAGGGAATATGAGTAAGAGAAAGAAAAAAGAAAACAACTATAGATTTGTTTTAACATTTCAGAGCAGAAAATGGTAACAAAGAAATCCCCATTTGAAAAGTGAAATACATTTTTCTCCCAATGGCTTAGGGAAACCAGATTATTGAACTTTATAGTCGTAGAATGCAGCTGGGGAAGAATTCGTTGCTGGAAACTTTTTAACTTGCAATTAGAAGAGAGTCCTGAAAACTCCAGTGAATGAGCAGGATCCATGATGTCTTAAAAGAGAGCAACAAGGGGCAGCAGTGGAGGTTGGTTGGTAGCCTTGGATGAGAAGAATTACAGGACATAAAGAGGAATATTTACATGCATGCAAAGCTTCTGAGCTTTGTAAGAAATTAAAAAAAAAAACAACCTTAATTGGTGAGGCATGTCAATTTTTGGAGGGTTATTGTTAAGCTGTGCAGTGCCACCCATTAAAATTATGAGATATAATAGTAGGAAGCTGTGTTTTTAGATGTCACCTTCGTTCACTGCCCAGTTCTATTTGACAATGTCAGAATCCAACAAGCTTAAAAAATATATATAAGTTCCATTTCATCATATTCTATGTCAAAGGATTAATAGTATTAGCTTAGGTCAGCATGCGTACATGCTCAATCACTCATTTGTGTCCGATTCTTTGAGACGCTATCAGTTGTAGCCCACCATGCTCCTCTGTCTGTGGGATTTTCCAGGCAAGAATATTGTTGCCAATAAAGTGCTGCCATTTTCTCCTCCAAGGATCCAGGGATCCAGAGACTGATCCAGGGATGGATCTGGCATCTTCTGTGTCTCTCCTGCACTGGCAGGAAAATATGTTACCACTGAGCCACCTGGGCACAATAAAGGACAGAAATGATATGGACCTAACAGAAGCAGAAGACATTAAGAAGAGGTGGCAAGAATACAGAGAAGAACTATACAAAAAAGATCTGCATGACCCAGATAATCACAATGGTGTGATCACTCACTTAGAACCAGACATCCTGGAGTGTGAAGTCAAGTGGGCCTTAGAAAGCATCACTACGAACAAAGCTAGTGGAGGTGATGGAATTCCAGTGGAGCTATTTCAAATCCTCAAAGATGATGCTGTGAAAGTGCTGCACTCAGTATGCCAGCAAATTTGGAAAACTCAGCAGTCACCACAGGACTGGAAAAGGTCAATTTTCATTCCAATCCCAATGAAAGGCAATGCCAAATAATGCTCAAACTACGGCACAATTGCACTCATCTCACACACTTGCAAAGTAAAGCTCAAAATTCCCCAAGTGACTCTTCAACAGCAGGTGAATTGTGAACTTCCAGATGTTCAAGTTTGATTTAGAAAAGGGAGAGGAACCAGAGATCACATCTCCAACATCTGTTGGGTCATTGAAAAAGCAAGAGAGTTCCAGAAAAACACCTACATCTGCTCTATTGACTATGCCAAAGTGTTGGACTGTGGGGGTCACCACAAACTGGAAAATTCTGAAAGAGATGAGAATACCAGACCACCTGACCTGACTCCCAAGAAAACTGTATGCAGGTCAGGAAGCAGCAGTTAGAACTGGACATAGAATACAGACTGGTTCCAAATCAGGAAAGGAGTGCGTCAAGGCTGTATATTGTCACCCTGCTTATTTAACTTATATGCAGAGTACATCATGAGAAACGCTGGACTGGAAGAAACATAAGCTGGAATCAAGATTGCCGGGACAATATCTGTAACCACAGATACACAGATGACACCACCCTAAGGCAGAAAGTGAAGAGGAACTGAAGAGCTTCTTGATGAAAGTAAAAGAGGAGAGTGAAAAATCTGGTTTAAATGTCAACATTCAGAAAACTAAGATCATAGCATCCAGTCCCATCACTTCATGGGAAATAGATGGAGAAACAATGGAAACCATGACAAGCTTTATTTTCTTTGGCTCCAAAATCACTGCAGATAGTGATTGCAGCCATGAAATAAAAGATGCTTGCCCCTGGGAAGGAACGCTATGACCAACCTGCTACTGCTAAGTTACTTCAGTCGTGTCCGACTCTGTGCAACCCCAGAGATGACAGCCCACCAGGCTCCCCTGTCCCTGGGATTCTCCAGGCAAGAACACTGGAGTGGGTTGCTATTTCCTTCCCCAACCTAGACAGCATATTAAAAAGCAGAGACATTACTTTGCTGACAAAGGTCCATCTAGTCAAGGCTATGGTTTTTCCAGTGGTCATGTATGGATGTGAGAGTTTGACCATAAAGAAAACTAAATGCCGAAGAACTGATGCTGTTGAACTGTGGTGTGGAGAAGACTCCTGAGAGTCCCTGGGACTGCAAGGAGATCCTTCCAGTCCATCCTTAAGGAAATCAATCCTGAATATTCACTGGGAAGACTGATGCTGAAGCTGAAACTACAATAGTTTGGCCACCTGATGTGAAGAACTGACTCATTGGAAAAGATCCTGATGCTGTGAAAGACTGAAGGTGGGAGGAGAAGGGGACGACAGAGGATGAGGTGGTTGGACGGCATCACCGACTCAATGGACATGAGTTTGAGCAAGCTCTGGGAGTTGGTGATGGACAGGGAGGCCTGGTGTCCTGTAAGGGATCACAAAGAGTCAGATACGACTCAGTGACTGAAATGAACTGACACCTGGGAAGCCCTTATTCTTAGGTCAGTACACCCATTTTCTTTTTCTTAAAGGATAAGTCTAAGAAATTGTTTTGGCTTACGTGGCTTTTTTAAATGTTTCTTCAGACATGAAGGGCTGACTGTCAGGTCTGTTGTGAGCTAGATGTCCTTTCCCATTGTATCTTGAAAGCCAAGTCACCTTTGGTCCTATTGAGATTGACTTTCTCCATAAATAATGAGACCAGTGCATTGTTCTCCTTTTTGGTAAACTTGTCTGCGTGGATATCATGCAGACACCTAAAAATCCACATGCTCAAAACGTTAGCCATTCTCTTCCTCTTCTTTCCTACTCCTACTCTTGCTGTGCTTCCTGCATCAGTCAACATGACCAGGAATCTACAGAACTACCCAAACCATGAATCTGGAAGTCGCCATTCATCCATCTCTCTAAAATCACTCAAGTGTCGGCTTGCATTAATTTTACCCTCTGCATCTCTCTGAATGTCTATTCTCTCTCGATTTTACTGCCAATACCCTTGTTCAGGCCCCCACAGTCCTAGTCTCTGTTATTAAAACAATTCCCTACCTGGGTTCCCCATCTGCCTTGACAAACCCTTCCCCTCTGGCTTCCACACAAATGCCAGGTCAGATTTTTAAGTGCCCATGTGATCCCATCAGTTCCCTATTTAAAACCTACTTCTTGCTCTCTGCTGACTTTTCGATAAGTTCAAACCCTTTCATGTGGTTTGTTAGGATTTCATATCTCACTATTATTGCCTCTTACTGTCTAATTGAAGCCCATGACCAGCCATCCCATTCTCAGGCAGATTTGAGCATGAACATCCAACCAGGGATTCATGAGTCTGGCACAGAGAGGGTGGTGGTAGGGAGCAGGGAGTGATTGAGGCCAGAAAAGAGAAAGGGAGCTCACATTTTCTATTATCTGTTGTTGTTCGGTGGCCCAGTCGTGTCTGACTCTTCACGACCCCATGCACTACTATAGGCTTGTAATTTATTTCCAGGGATTATCCTGAATGCTTCCACTATATGTGTGCTCAGTCATGTCTGACTCTGTAACCCCATGGACTGTAGCCCGCCAGGCTCCTCTGTCCATGGGATTTTCCTGGCAAGAGTACTGGGGTGGGTTACCATTCCCTTCTCCAGGGGCTCTTCCTGGCCAGGAAAGGTACCTCTCTTGCATCTCCTGCATTGACAGCTGAATTCTTTACTATTGCACCACCTGTGAAGTCCTATATTTCCACCATAGTATCTTCTTTAGTTTCACAAACATTCAGCTGAGGTGGTTATTATTCCTATTTCATACTTGAAGTAAGTAAAGGTCTGGCAGAAAAAAAAAAAAAAAGGTCTAAATAGTCTATAGCTCAGTAATGCCTGGTCCTGGGTTTAAATCCAGGTTTGTCATCGTCCACTTCCCATGATTTCTTCACTATTTCAGGCCCCGCAGGAGGGGGCCACAGCAACACCACTCACACCTTTCCTGCACGTTGCTAGCAGGACGTCTACCTTGTTTGTCAAGCTGCTTCTTCCTTTTCTTTCTATTTCCAGGGAGAAGAATGGGTGGTACAGGAAATAACATAGATAATGGTACATAGCTACATAGGTAATTATTTAATTACCTCTCTTTAGAATCAAGAAGAATGAATGCTTTAGTTACTCTCCTCTCTTTTCCCCAGTAAGTAAGTGTCCCTAGGACAGGAGTTAAGACCTTTGTGGAAAAGATGGAACTATAGAGTATAAACCAAAAGGTTCTGTCTATAGGGGTCTTGGGGGAGATCCTGGGCTGTGTTTTGCAAAAAGAGTGGAGTTTTAGAAACTGATGACTTTGGGAACTACACCGAACCCCAGGAGAGTTAACAGATCCTGGCCACGGCCAGGGGCCTCTGGTTTGTGGAGAAGTGCCCACAATGATCTCGGGGTTTTTATTTATTAACATATTCTATTTATTAGACACTGTCATAGTCAGCTTGGGATGCTGTAGAAGGGATAACTTTACCAACAGATACTTATTTCTGGAAGAACTGTTCCATAGTTCTGGAGGCTGAGAAGCTCAAGCTCAAGGTGCGAGCAGATTTGGTTCCCAGTGAAAACTCTTTTCCTGGCTTGTAGACAGCTGCAGGCTATCGCACTAAGCGCAGGCCGCTGTGAGAGCCGGAGCTGGCACACTAAGCACAGAGGGCTGAGAGAGCCAGCAAGTGTGGCCGAGAGGCGCTACCACACGTCCCAGGTCAGGGGCAGCGGCCTAGAGTGCCAGGCTGCGATGGCGCAGGAACGGCAGAGAGGAGCTACCCTGCGTCCGAGGTAGGGGTGGCCGGGAGGAGCGACCCGTCCCCGAGGCCAGGGGCGGTGACCCTGAGGAGACACTATGAGCCCGAGGCCAGGGCCAGCAGCAGGGAGGAGCATCCCGAGGAGCGGTGGCTGTGCAGGCACAGGAGGGCCTAGGGGAGCCATCCCGCGTTGAAGGTCAGGAACGGCAGTGGTAAGGAGATACCTCTCCTCCAAGGTAAGGAACAGCAGTTGTGCTTTGCTGGAGCAGCCGTGAAGAGATACCCCATGCCCAGGGTAAGAGAAACCCAAATAAGATGGTAGATGTTGCAAGAGCGCATCAGAGGGCAGACAAAGTGAAACCTTGCTCACAAAAAACTAGTCAATCTAATCACACTAGGACCACAGACTTGTCGAACTGAATGAAACCAAGCCATGCCTGCGGGGCAACCCAAGACAGGTGGGTCATGGTAGAGAGGTCTGACAGAACGTGGTCCAGTGGAGAAGGGAATGGCAAGCCACTTCAGTATTCTTGCCTTGAGAACCCCATGAACAGCATGAAAAGGCAAAATGGTAGGATACCAAAAGAGGAACTCCCCACGTCATTATGTGCCCAATATGCTACTGGAGATCAGAGGAGAAATAACTCCAGAAAGAATGAAGGGATGGAGCCAAAGCAAAAACAATACCCAGCTGTGGATGTGACTGGTGATAGAAGCAAGATCCGATGTTGTAAAGAGCAATATTGCATAGGAACCTGGAATGTCAGGTCCATGAATCAAGGCAAATTGGAAGTGGTCAAACAAGAGATCGCAAGGGTGAACGTTGACATTCTAGGAATCAGCAAACTAAAATGGACTGGAATGGGTGAATTTAACTCAGATGACCATTATATCTACTACTGCGGGCAGGAATCCCTCACAAGAAATGGAGCAGCCACAATGGTCAACAAAAGAGTCCGAAATGCAGTACTTGGATGCAATCTCAAAAATGACAGAATGATCTCTGTTCGTTTCCAAGGCAAACCATTCAATATCACAGTTATCCAAGTCTATGCCCCAACCAGTAATGCTGAAGAAGCTGAAGTTGAACGGTTTTATGAAGAACTACAAGACCTTTTAGAACTAACACTCAAAAGAGATATCCTTTTCATTATAGGCGACTGGAATGCAAAAATAGGAAGTCAAGAAACACCTGGAGTAACAGGCAAATTTGCCTTGGAATGCGAAATGAAGCAGAGCGAAGACTATTCGACTTTTGCCAGGAAAATGCACTGGTCGTAGCAAACACCCTCTTCCAACAACACAAGACTCTACACATGGACATCACCAGATGGTCAACACCGAAATCAGATTGATTCTATTCTTTGGAGCCAAAGATGGAGAAGCTCTATACAGTCAGCAAAAACAAGACCAGGAGCTGACTGTGGCTCAGATCATGAACTCCTTATTACCAAATTCAGACTCAAATTAAAGAAAGTAGGGAAAACCGCTAGACCATTCAGGTATGACCTAACTCAAATCCCTTATGATTATACAATGGAAGTGAGAAATAGATTTCAGGGCCTAGATCTGACAGATAGAGTGCCTGATGAAACTATGGAATGAGGTTCGTGACATTGTACAGGAAGCAGGAATCAAGACCATCCCCAGGGAAAAGAAATGCAAAAAAGCAAAATGGCTGTCTGGGGAGGCCTTACAAATAGCTGTGAAAAGAAGAGAGGTGAAAAGCAAAGGAGAAAAGGAAAGATATAAGCATCTGAATGCAGAATTCCAGAGAATAGCAAGAAGAGATAAGAAAGCCTTCTTCAGCGATCAATGCAAAGAAATAGAGGAAATGAACAGAATGGGAAAGACTAGAGATCTCTTTCAAAAATTAGATCTCTTTCAAAAATAGAAGCAGAAGATATTAAGAAGAGGTGGCAAGAATACATGGAAGAACTGTACAAGAAAGAACTTCACGACCCAGATAATCATGATGGTATGATCAGTAATCTAGAGCCAAACATCTTGGAATGTGAAGTCAAGTGGGCCTTAGAAAGCATCACTACGAACAAAGCTAGTGGAGGGGATGGAATCCCTGTTGAGCTGTTTCAAATCCTGAAAGATGATGCTGTGAAAGTGCTGCACTCAATATGCCAGCACATTTGGGAAACTCAGCAGTGGCCACAGGACTGGAAAAGGTCAGTTTTCATTCCTATTCCAAAGAAAGGCAATGCAAAAGAATGCTCAAACTACCGCACAATTGCACTCATCTCACAAGCTAGTAAAGTAATGCTAAAAATCCTCCAAGCCAGGCTTCAGCAAGACGTGAACTGTGAACTCCCTGATGTTCAAGCTGGTTTTAGAAAAGGCAGAGGAACCAGAGATCAAATTACCAACATCCACTGGATCATGGAAAAGCAAGAGTTCCAGAAAAACATCTATTTCTGCTTTATTGACTATGCCAAAGCCTTTGACCCTGTAGATCACAATAAACTGTGGGAAATTCTGAAAGAGATGGGAATACCAGAGCACCTGACCTGCTTCTTGAGAAATCTGTATGCAGGTCAGGAAGCTACAGTTAGAACTGGACATGGAACAACACACTGGTTCCAAATATGGAAAGAAGTATGTCAAGGCTGTATATTGTCACCCTGCTTATTTAACTTATATGCAGGGTGCATCATGAGAAACACTGGGCTGGAAGAAACACAAGCTGGAATCAAGATTGCCGGGAGAAATATCAATCACCTCAGATATGCAGATGACACCACCCTTATGGCAGAAAGTGAAGAGGAACTAAAAAGCCTCTTGATGAAAGTGAAAGAGGAGGGCGAAAAAGTTGGCTTAAAGCTCAACATTCAAAAAACGAAAATCATGGCATCCGGTCCCATCACTTCATGGGAAATAGATGGGGAAACAGGGGAACCAGTGTCAGACTTTATTTTTGGGGGCTCCAAAATAACTGCAGATGGTGATTGCAGCCACGAAATTAAAAGACGCTTACTCCTTGGAAGAAATGTTATGACCAACCTAGATAGCATATTCAAAAGCAGAGACATTACGTTGCCGACTAAGGTCCGTCTAGTCAAGGCTATGGTTTTTCCTGTGGTCATGTATGGATGTGAGAGTTGGACTGTGAAGAAGCCTGAGCGCCGAAGAATTGATGCTTTTGAACTGTGGTGTTGGAGAAGACTCTTGAGAGTCCCTTGGACTGCAAAGAGATCCAACCAGTCCATTCTGAAGGAGATCAACCCTGGGATTTCTTTGGAAGGAATGATGCTAAAGCTAAAACTCCAGTACTTTGGCCACCTCATGAGAAGAGTTGACTCATTGGAAAAAACTCTGATGCTGGGAGGGATTGGGGGCAGGAGGAGAAGGGGACGACCAAGGATGAGATGGCTGGATGGCATCACGCACTCGATGGATGTGAGTCTGGGTGAACTCCGGGAGATGGTGATGAACAGGGAGGCCTGGTGTGCTGTGATGCATGGGGTCGCAGAGAGTCGGACACGACTGAGCGACTTCACTTTCACTTTCTTCTCTCTATGAATACAATTGCGATTGCGTTTGCTCATTTGCAGTTGGCCTGTGCCTCAGTTCTTCCTGCACAGTGCTTCTTGGAGAAGTGAATCCTCCAGCTCCTGGTTGTCCCCAGCCTTGCCCAAATTATGCAACAGTTTTGGAATATGTCACTTGAGCACACCCCTCTTTCCATCATTATGTGTAAGTGAAAGGCGCTCAGTCGTGTCCAGCTCTTTCGGACTCCATGGACTACACTGTCCATGGAATTCTCCTGGCCAGAATACTGGAGTGAGTACCCTATCCTATCTCCAGGGGATCTTCCCAACCCAGGAATCGAATCAGGGTCTCCTGCATTGCAGGCGGATTTTTACCAGCTAAGCTGCCAGGGAAGCCCCTCCATCACTAAGGTTACTTCTTTAGCAACTCCGTTCCTTCTTCCCTTCTCTGATATGTTTAAGGAGTGCATTCCTCTTTCCGTAGTCTCTTCCTTCTGCTTCATCTCTTGTTACCAGCAGCCCTATCACACATACACTGATGGTAGACTTCATCATGGTCCTCAAAGATGACCACACCCTGATCCTTGGAAATAGGGTATATGCGATCTTCTCTGGGGAAAGGGACTTTGCAGATGTGACCAAGGATCTTGAGAAGGGGATATTAATCTGGATTATCCAGAAGGGAGTGATTTATACACGAGGGCCCTGGTTGGAGGGAGGCAGGAGCATCAGAGTCAGAAGTAGCATGTACGATGCCAGGAGTAAGATGTCGGAGTGATGAGAGGAAGGAGCCGCAAGCCAAGAGGTTCAGGCAGCTTCTAGCACCTGGAAATACAAGGAAATGCATTTCTCCCCTTCAGTTCAGTTCAGTTCAGTTCAGTCGCTCAGTCGTGTCCGATTCTTTGTGACCCCATGAATAGCAGCACGCCAGGCCTCCCTGTCCATCACCAACTCATGGAGTTCACCCAAACTCATGTCCTTCGAGTCAGTGATGCCATCCAGCCAACTCACCCTGTGTAGTCCCCTTCTCCTCCTGCCCACAATCCCTTCCAGCATCACAGCCTTTTCCAATGAGTCAACTCTTTGCATGAGGTGGCCAAAGTATTGGAGTTTCAGCTTTAGCATCAGTTCTTCCAAAGAACACCCAGGACTGATCTCCTTTAGAATGCCAGACCTACTGATATCTTGATGTTACCCCTGTGAGACTGCTTTTGGACTTCTGATCCCTAGAACTACAACATAATAAATCTGTGTTCTCTCAAGCCACTAAATTTGTGATAATGTGTTACAGCAGTGATAGGAAACTAATACACTTCTTCTTCTCCATAGACTCTTCTGAAACATCTTCCAGTTAGTAAGTCTCAGTTCCTCCTGCACAGTCCTTCTTGGATGAGTGAATCCTCTAGTGTCCGGTTGTCCCCAGTCTTGCCCAGATTATGTTACAGGTTCTGAAATATATCACTTTAGCACCCTCTGCTTAAGTAAAGGGGAGTTTTACTTAAGAATTCAACATGTTCTGAATGCTTGAAAATATTGTGTATAAGTGAAACAGGACTAAATTAAAAAATATAGTTGGCCTGAAATGATAAATGACTTAACCACCTTTTGTCTAAATCACTCTCATATGTTGTTTCAACTCACATTCGGCCAGTGAAATTGATCCTCATATAAAATATATGAGTATTTTTTCACCAAAGTCTCCCAAATGTCTATCATGTGATACCAGATGTGTAGCACATCAGGAATATTAATTTGTTGAATGGTTTTATGTAATATTTTTAAATAAAGATCTTATTTCCATTTAAGACTCTAAAATCTAAATAAGGAAATATGCCAGTTGTTCTCAGTGTGAGTACTGTGATGTGTCTTACTTGGTTTTAGAATTTCAGCCACTCTGACTACCAAATTTAGGAAGCAGTTAGCTAGCTATATCAAAGGGGAGTTTACAGGTCTGTACCACACAACTCATGTAGAACCACACAAAAAAAATCTTCTCAACACAAATAAGTTGGATTTGAAGTTTAAACGTTATTTTTACTAAAGGATCGTATCTAATGAGTTGAAGCAGGACCGGTGTTTTATCAATCAGAAGGGATTGCAGCTGGAAACCTAAATTAACTGGGTCATGCTTCTGATTTACATTGATGATATTTTGGAGCTCCTTACAGACTGGTATCAGTGGATTATCCAGCTACTTGCCCTTAATCTGTCTCTGAATCCCAAATATTTATAATAATATAATAATAATCCTCATGTATGAGCCAGGAAAAGAAAGGCTTCATCAGGAAGCACTTAGTGTTATTTCATGTGCTGAAGAAATAAAATGACTTTCTTTTTATCCATTCAAAGCTCTTTGAATTTAATTCAAAATGTCCACTTCTATACCAGCATTCTTCTACTCTCCAGGTTATCAATGAGATTTTGAAAATTTGTTATTACCTGAAAAGGAAAGAAAAAGGAAAAGCCTTTGTTCTGAGAGCTACAAGACAGGGTTTCTGGTATTGCTTTGGGGAGTAACTTGCTCATTTGTGGCAAGATACAAAGAGAAACAGGAAGATGAGTGTCAATGTGCGTGGGTGCTCACCTAACCTTTGTCACTGAATTTCATAATCTTTAGGTAAAATCTTTATGGCTAAGAAAGGTATTCCTGGAGTCCAATGGACTCATGTTCATTTCAATTTTAGGACAGCCTGCTTAATAGTTGAGTAGATTTGGATAAATCATTTAACCTGTCTAAGCCTCAAATTTTATTTATAAATCAAATTAAAGTAAAGGTAATGATGGAAAGTGTTTATCCATGCATTGAAACATTGATTGAGTCCTCATTATGTCTTTTAAACACTGCGTTAGGCTCTTCAATTCGAGGAAGGACTATTATTTGGTCTCCTGGGATTAACATACAAATTAATGAGAAAATTCTTGGGGTGTCTTAACACAATTCTTGGAATCTAGTGGGGGTATTTTAGCTGTTACATTATATTTGACGCTTGCAACTTCATGGACTATAGCCCTCCAGGCTCCTCTGCCCATGGGGTCTTTCCCAGGCAAGAATACTGGGGTGGGTTGCCATTTCCTTCTCCGGGGGACCTTCTCAGCCCAGAGACCCAACCTGGGTCTCCAGCATTGCAAGCAGATTGTTTTATCGCTGAACCACGACGGAAGCCCGCCTGGACTCTAGTAGGTCTGTAATAAGTATCAACTATTAAGAGTAGCTGACCTAGCAAGACAAAATAGGGACACTTCTACCAACTCCTCTCTTCTTTATGAGTGTCTTTCTCAGGTCTGATGAATGATGAGACAAGGATCATTGTGAAAACATTTTAGAAGAGGAAGTGTTAGGTAAGGCAAAGCACCAGTGTTCACAATTGCTCTAAGTTGTCCATCCCAGACAGAAAGCCCCCGGACTCAGTCTTCACATCTGGCATCCCCTTGGCAGCCAGTGAACAAGGCGTGGTTTCAGTTTATACGCGGACTTCTGCTCTGAGCCATACCAGCTCTAACACATTGTAAAAGTGGTAAGCTCATTCTCCCTTGAGGACATGCATCTTGCCTCAAGTGACGATTCTCTTAGCTTTCTAAAGAAACGGCTGTGGCCTTGGACTGAGGCTAGAAATGGGCCCTTGTGTCTGGCATTGCACTAAGTACTTTTGTGAGAAACTATTATGGGATCCTGAACTTCTGATTTTTTAGAGCCTGAAGCAGAAATGAAACCAGCAAACCAGTGTAACTGAAGATAGATGAAATGTTCTCACATATGAGCAAATGGCTTGAAGAGTGGGGATAATCCACTGGGGGAAAACCTTAGTAACCTGGAATTGGGCTGGGTCTTCAGTGGTTGTATCTCAAAAATCTGGATCAGGGAAAGAATTCACCATCCTAATCCTTTTACTCCAGGGCATAACCCATGACAGTGTATTGGTTGCACAAAATTCAAACTAAGGAAAGAAGGTTTTAGAGGGTCAGAAAAATAAATAAATAAGAGTCTGTGCTCACTAGTGTCTACGATGATACCATGTATAAAATAGAGCTTTCGTGCTCAGTCATGCCCGGCTCTTTGTGACTCCATGGACTGCAGCCTGCCAGACTCCTCTGTCCGTGGAATTTCCCAGGCACAAATACTGGAGCGAGTTGCCATTTCCTTCTCCACAGGATCTTCCTGACCCAGGGATCGAACCCCTGTCTCTTGTATCTCCTGCATTGGCAGGCAGACTCTTTACGAGCTAAGTCACCAGGGAAGCCCTTAGAATAGATAGTAGATAACTAATGAGAACATGACTGAGAACTCTGCTTAATGCACTGTGGTGATCTGAATGGGAAGGAAGTCCAACAGCGAGAGGATATATGTATATGCATGCCTGATTTATTTTTGCTGCACTGTGGAAACTAAAGCAGCATTGTAAAGCAACTATAAAAATTAATGAAAAAAAAAAAGAATCTGAGTTCATAGCAACTTGTCCCTCTAATCTGATTTCTTTCCTGTTCCTTATCTTTCCTCCAAAGGGCAATCACCACATGTATTGTTTTATATCTTTCTCTTGTCACATTATAAACTCTTCTGCATTATAAGCTCAAATACGCTCTATAAAATTTATTTTCCCCTACTTAACAAATCCTCTCTATTCTAAACTATCAAGTTTAAACTCTGTTCTTTTCCTGTAAGTTGAGGTCAAGAATGCTTTTAGGAAACAAAGTCATTTGGCATCAGCTGATGTATCTGTGTCTAGTTTCTAAATCTGTTTTTCCGATTTTTACTCATCCTTGTGGAGGGATTAATTGGACTCAATAGCAGCACACATAAAGACCTACATTAAGACCAAGGACTGGGTTCTAGTCCTAAGCCTTGCCACACTGTCTTCTGCCCTGTAGCACAAATTTCCTTCTATCTAATCTCCTCTATTCTGTTTCACTTTCCCTCTTCCTGTCTTTCGGCTTCCAGTCATTCACACTGAAGCCCCAAGCAATTTTGCAGAACAGATTCCATTTAATGTTTTATAAACATTTTCCCATCAAGATTGTTTTCTCTATGAAAGCATCCAGGGAAGAAGTGAAGCAGTCAGATGTCACATCATTTGTCCACTGTAAAGTGACAGTCAATATTAAGTTTGACTTGAAATTCTTTGAGAACACTGAAAATTGAATTTAATTTTTAGATTTTATCTAAGTAAGTTTCAATCATGACTACCCAACCAGACTCACTCCAAATGCCGGCTTCCTTCGGTTTTTCCAAGGTACCCTGCTGTTGCCTTTTGTAAGGATCCAGGGAACAGTAAGAGAAGATACTGGACCAGCTGAAGAGTTTTGAAGGAGGAATACAGTTACTAACGCAGAATAAATGAGATCATAATCAAGCTATTGAACTATAATAGAGCAGCATTCCAAATAGAAATTAGCAAACCACAAATGTGCAATTAGAGTCCAATAAATCACACTAAGAAGACTGTCAATATAGTGAGGTGTACCCAGTCATCACAATTAACGCCTGTGTCCTGTGTTGGCGAAGGCAAGCTGTTTTCATGTTAAAGTCATTAGGGACGAGATCGTTTTTGCAGTTGAATTGTTACAAGCAGTTAAGTGTCTAATAGAGATGCTGCACTTTGAACAAGAACCATTGCTTTTAAATTCCACAAACTATAGGAGTTGCTAAACCAATTTAAAGAAAGAAAGAATAAAAAAAAGTAAGAGTCACTATTTTATTTGGAATACAGCATCTTTGTAAGAGCATATAAATAAAACAAACGTGTATGATTCAGAAGAGAACAGATTTTTTTTCTTAATGCTTAATTTTCCAGAGCTAGAGATATTAAAGTCAAACATAAAAAGAATGTATGATTTTCAAATGAATTCCAAAAAAAAAAAAAAACTCAAACTGAGGAGGTGGCATTTTCCTTCTCAGCATTCTAGAATTATCAACTGAGAACTGAAAAACGGGCGGTTTGAACTGGAAATAGTTGAGGTAGGAATTTGGAAATTTGAGCTGTAATATAAAATTTGCTACAAATGGTCTGCTTGCTCACTGTAGCTTTCAATTCACTTCAGTCGCTCAGTAGTGTCCAACTCTTTGCGACCCCATGGACTGCAGCACACCTGGCCCTCCCTGTCCATCATCAACTCCTTGAATTTACTCAAACTCATGTCCATCGAGTTGGTGATGCCATGCAACCATCTCATCCTCTGCTCTCCCCTTCTCTTCCAGCCTTCAATCTTTCCCAGCATCAGGGTCTTTTCCAATGAGTTAGTTCTTCACATCAGGTGGCCAGAGTATTGGAGTTTCAGCTTCAGCATCAGTCCTTCCAAAGAATATTCAGGACTGATTTCCTTTAGGATGGACTAGTTAGATCGCCTTGTAGTCCAAGGGACTCTAAAGAGTCTTCTCCAACACCACAGTTCAAAAGCATCAGTTCTTTGGTGCTCAGCTTTCTTTATAGTCCAATTTTCACATCTATACATGACTACTGGAAAAACCATATCTCTGACTAGATGGACCTTTGTCAGCAAAGTAATCTCTCTTCTTTTTAATATGCTGTCTAGGTTGGTGATAGCTTTTCTTCCAAGGAGCATGCATCTTTTAATTTCATGGCTGCAGTCACCATCTACAGTGTTTTGGAACCCAAGTAAATAAAGTCTCACTGTTTCCACTGTTTCCCCATCTATTTACCATGAAGTGATGGGACCAGATCTTAATGATCTTGGGGCCATGATCTTAATGTTTTGAATGTTGAGTTTTAAGCCAACTTTTTCACTCTCCTCTTTCACTTTCTTCAAGAGGCTTTTCAGTTCTTCTTTGCTTTCTGCCATAGGGGTGGTGTCATCTGCATATCTGAAGTTATTGATATTTCTCCCAGCAATCTTGATTACAACTTGTGCTTCTTCCAGCCTGGCATTTCACATTTCACGTAAGTTAAATAAGCAGGATGACACTATACAGCCTTAACGTACTCCTTTCCCAATTTGGAACCAGTCTATTGTTCCATGTCTATGTTTAGTCTTTTTTTTTTAAGAGTTCAAGAGTTCCAGGGAGTTGATCTTTTTTTAAATATTTAGAAGCCTCAACCTAGAATATTGCTTTAAAATTCAAGTCCCTTCTGTTTAGTAGGGCTTCTGATATGCAGGAAGAAATTGAAATGGCTCAGAAGCATGCCAAAACTTGCCTACTATTTGGACATTATGTCTATACTCTTGTTCATCCAACATCTTTTTAGTTTTTCTCTTACCCTCTTTTTACAAATAATCCATTCTTTTGTACGTACTGCAGCCAGTCTCTGATGATAGCATGCTGTGGTCATCAGCACTTCCTAAACAATTCTCTGTAACTTCCAAACTGTTAGAAGAAGCCTGACAGTGCTCAGTAGTAACACAAAGAGGAATGTAGGCTACTGTTGGTCAATGATGAGCAAAGTGTTTGTTGAATAGGAGTTGAGAGAGTTAAAATGAAGCCAGCAAATTTCTTTAAGCAATGGAATGTGATTTTTTTCATAAATATTTAGCTTCTCATTTCATTTGCCAGTTACTTTAAGTTCGATTTAGAGATTTTCCTGAAAAATATGTTATGTAGAATTAAAATAAAAACATCCATCCTTGTAGTCTTTATAAAATGAGACATTATCCTAAACACTGTAGCCACATCATCTCAATTCTTACAAAACACCCTCAAGTTATAGACGGACTATACAGTATCTGTATAAGCTCGTATATCCATATGTAAGTCAAAGTTCCAATTATTTGTCAGCCAAAATTATCTTTGGAAATCATTCTAGTGCACATTTGCTGTTGTACTTCAAATAGGTACCAAAGAGATTAAGATACCTGCTCAAATATACAGAATTTAGTAGTAAAGCTACTATAAAATAATAGATTTTCGGCATCCTGCCTAAGTACCCGTGAGAATGCATAATAAATTCAACAGAATTCTCATTTGATATTGCAACAGATGAAACTCTAGTGATAGTTATTTATTTTGAAGCCATTTATGTCTGCAACTGTATATATGTAGTTTGAAGAAAAAATATCTTAAGTATGCAAGACTGAAAATGGAAATGAGACCTTTGGACCAAAATCCCTCAACTCCTTGTTTATTTTGTCAGCTGAAAATTACAAATATCAAGAATATTGTGTTTTGTGCTGTTGCGATGGTAGGATTTAAAAGCACCAAGTCTAATGTTTTAGATTAAATAAGACTTTTGCTAAGCACAGAATGCCAAATATGATAGCTCTTAAATGTTTCTGGACTTAAATGCATTTTAAAACAGAAACGTAAAATGATGACAATTTGAAAATTTGAAAAATTTGTATAAATCTCTAAGCTCCCTTCCAACTCTAGCACTTCATAATTCTAGAATATCCATTGTAGTTTAATTAAACAGATTATTAAATATAAATCCTACAGACATGTATATATAGACATCTAAGCAACTTCAAACGTGTATGTGTGTGTGAGTGCGCACTCAATTCTCTGACTCCTTGCAACTCCAAAGACTGTAGCCCACAAGGCTCAATGTCCACGGAATTCTCTGGGCAAGAATACTGGAGTAGGTTGCTATTTCCTTCTACAGGGGATCTTCCCAATCTAGATATCAAACTTACGTCTCCTTCATTGGCAGGTAAATTCTTTTCCACTGAGCCAGAGGGGAAGCCTAACATCAGCCATAAGGTCAGTTAAGTCAGGATCTCAGTATCTATGTGTAATATGTAAAGTATAATACTGTTTACTATAGATTATCACAATACACATAATGTCTATGGCATATTAATCCAATCATAAAAATGTGTGTGCATGAAAGTTGAATTAAACAGCTTTGCAGATGAAAACAGTCAAACGTAGAGAATTTTGTACGGGCTCTTCCTAGGTAGCGGAGTTATGTTTTAATTTATTCTTATATTGATACTTTCCTATATTTGATAAAAGACCTTTGAGGACCATATATTCTTTTTATTATTGGCAACAAATAAAGTATTTGAGTATATGAGTTTGAGAAAACTCTGGAAAATCCCTTGGACTGCAAGGAGATCCAACCAGTCCATCCTAAAGGAGATCAGTCCTGGGTGTTCATTTGAAGGACTGATGCTGAAACTGAAACTCCAATACTTTTGCCAGCTCATGAGGAACTCCCCAGGTCATTAGGTGCCCAATATGCTACTGGAGATCAGAAGAGAAATAAATACAGAAAGAATGAAGGGATGGAGCCAAAGCAAAAACAACACCCAGTTGTGGATGTGACTGGTGATAGAAGCAAGATCCGATGTTGTAAAGAGCAATATTGCATAGGAACCTGGAATGTCAGGTCCATGAATCAAGGCAAATTGGAAGTGGTCAAACAAGAGATCGCAAGAGTGAACGTCGACATTCTAGGAATCAGCAAACTAAAATGGACTGGAATGGGTGAATTTAACTCAGATGACCATTATATCTACTACTGCAGGCAAGAATCCCTCAGAGGAAATGGAGTAGCCATCATGGTCCACAAAAGAGTCCGAAATGCAGTACTTGGATGCAATCTCAAAAATAACAGAATGATCTCTGTTCATCTCCAAGGCAAACCATTCAATATCAGAGTTATACAAGTCTATGCCCCAACCAGTAGTGCTGAAGAAGCTGAAGTTGAACGGTTTTATGAAGAACTACAAGACCTTTTAGAACTAACAGCCCCCAAAAAATGTCCTTTTCATTATAGGGGACTGGAATGCAAAAGTAGGAAGTCAAGAAACATCTGGAGTAAAGGCAAATTTGGCCTTGGAACACGGAATGAAGCAGGGCAAAGACTAATAGAGTTTTGCCAAGAAAATGCACTGGTCATAGCAAACACCCTCTTCCAACAACACAAGAGAAGACCCTATACATGGACATCACCAGATGGTCAACACCGAAATCAGATTGATTCTATTCTATGCAGCCAAAGATGGAGAAGCTCTATATAGTCAACAAAAACAAGACCAGGAGCTGACTGTGGCTCAGATCATGAACTCCTTATTACCAAATTCAGACTCAAATTAAAGAAAGTAGGGAAAACCGCTAGACCATTCAGGTATGACCTAACTCAAATCCCTTATGATTATACAATGGAAGTGAGAAATAGATTTCAGGGCCTAGATCTGACAGATAGAGTGCCTGATGAACTATGGAATGAAGTTTGTGACATTGTACAGGAAGCACGGATCAAGATTATCCCCATGGAAAAGAAATGCAAAAAAGCAAAATGGCTGTCTGGGGAGGCCTTACAGAAAGCTGTGAAAAGGAGAGAGGCGAAAAGCAAAGGAGAAAAGGAAAGATATAGGCATCTAAATGCAGAGTTCCAAAGAATAGCAAGAAGAGAAAAGGAAGCCTTCTTCAGCCATCAATGCAAAGAAATAGAGGAAAAGAACAGAATGGGAAAGACTAGAGATCTCTTCAAGAAAATTAGAGATACCAAGGGAACATTTCATACAAAGATGGGCTCGATAAAGGACAGAAATGGTCTGGACCTAACAGAAGCAGAAGATATTAAGAAGAGGTGGCAAGAATTCACGGAAGAACTGTACAAAAAAGACCTTCACGACCCATTTAGTCATGATGATGTGATCACTCATCTAGAGCCAGACATCCTGGAATGTGAAGTCAAGTGGGCCTTAGAAAGCATCACTATGAACAAAGCTAGTGGAGGTGATGGAATTCCAATTGAGCTGTTTCAAATCCTGAAAGATGATGCTGTGATAGTGCTGCACTCAATATGCCAGCAAATTTGGAAAACTCAGCAGTGGCCACAGGACTGGAAAAGGACAGTTTTCATTCCAATTCCAAAGAAAGGCAATGCCAAAGAATTATCAAACTACCACACAATTGCACTCTTCTCACATGCTAGTAAAGTAATGCTCAAAATTCTCCAAGTGACACTTCAACAGTAGGTGAATTATGAACTTCCAGATGTTCAAGCTGGTTTTAGAAAAGGCAGAGGAACCAGAGATCAAATTGCCAACATTCGCTGGTTTATTGAAAAAGCAAGAGAGTTCCAGAAAAACATCTATTTCTGCTTTATTGACTCTGCCAAAGCCTTTGACTGTGTGGATCACAATAAACTGTGGAAAATTCTGAGAATAATGGGAATACCAGACCATCTGACCTACCTCTTGAGAAATCTGTATGCAGGTTAGGAAGCAACAGTTAGAACTGGACATGGAACAACAGACTGCTTCCAAATAGGAAAAGGAGTGTGTCAAGGCTGTATATTATCATCCTGCTTATTTAACTCGTATGCAGAGCACATCATGAGAAACGCTGGGCTGGAAGAAACAAGCTAGGATCAAGACTGCCGGGAGAAATATCAATAACCTCAGATACGCAGATGACACCACCCTTATGGAAGGAAGTGAAGAGGAACTAAAAAGCCTCTTGATGAAAGTGAAAGTGGAGAGCAAAAAAGTTGGCCTAAAGCTCAACATTCAGAAAACGAAGTTCGTGGCATCGGTTCCCATCACTCCATGGGAAATAGATAGGGAAACAGTGGAAACAGTGTCAGACTTTATTTTTTCGGGCTCCAGAATCACTGCAGATGGTGACTGCAGCAATGAAATTAAAAGATGCTTACTCCTTGGAAGAAAAGTTATGACCAACCTACATAGCATACTCAAAAGCAGAGACATTACTTTGCCGACTAAGGTCCGTCTAGTCAAGGCTATGGTTTTTCCTGTGGTCATGTATGGATGTGAGAGTTGGATCATGAAGAAGGCTGAGCACCGAAGAATTGATGCTTTTGAACTGTGGTGTTGGAGAAGACTCTTGACAGTCCCTTGGACTGTGACGAGATCCAACCAGTCCATTCTGAAGATCAACCCTGAGATTTCTTTGGAAGGAATGATGCTAAAGCTGAAGCTCCAGTACTTTGGCCACCTCATGCAAAGAGTTGACTCATTGGAAAAAACTCTGATGCTGGGAGGGATTGGGGGCAGGAGGAGAAGGGGACGACAGAGGATGAGATGGCTGGATGACATCACCGACTTGATGGACGTGAGTCTGAGTGAACTCCAGGAGATGGTGATAACAGGGAGGCCTGGCGTGCTGCGATTCATGGGGTCACAAAGAGTCAGACACAACTGAGCGACTGAACTCAACTGAACTGAACTGAACTTCACTGAGAAGAGCTGAATCATTTGAAAAGACCCTGATGCTGGGAAAGATTGAGGGCAGGAGGAGAAGGGGACGACAGAGGATGAGATGTTTGGATAGCATCACCGACACAATGGACATGGGTTTGGGTGGACTCTGGGATTTGGTGATGGACAGGGAGGCCTGGTGTGCTGCGGTACATGGGGTAGCAAATAGTAGGATACAACTGAACGACTGAATGGAATTTGAAAAAAAAAAAAGGAGAAATTCAGGGAGGTTTACTTGTAAATAGGATGAGTGTCCTAGAACTATTTCAAGGAGGAAGTCTGCAGAGGATTCAGTGGATATCAAAGAAAGAACATTTGTAATTAGAACTTTCCTTGTTGATGCTGCAGTTTCAGATTTGGATGATAATCATAAATAACAAATCTTTAGAAATTTCCAGAAATATCTCATTCAGAGCAGCAAGGCAGAGAGCTCTCACCTCTTAAGTACTGGCTCTCGTTTTTTTCCCCCTAAAAACAGTCTTGAGTAATTTATACTTGGCTACTGCTTTCCTTAGGCATTTGGTCCTTCAGAAGAC
This sequence comes from Ovis aries, assembly GCF_016772045.2. Classification (NCBI taxonomy): domain Eukaryota; kingdom Metazoa; phylum Chordata; class Mammalia; order Artiodactyla; family Bovidae; genus Ovis; species Ovis aries. The sequence continues at coordinate 96,566,412 of NC_056060.1, forward strand.
CAAAATAATTGGTTATCTTCATGAATGTTAGAACACTTGCTAATGGTTGCAGTAAAGATAAGAAAGGGTTTGGTGGTAGGTATATCTGCTCTTTCTTCCTCACAAGAAAGAAGCACAAACTCAAGTGGGTCAACAACATACAGGTAGGTTTATACCCACCACATCCTTTTTATTTGTTGAATAAGTCTCCAGTGGGTCTTACTGACTCATTGAATAAGACTCCCTGAGTTGGGAAAATCCCCTGGAGAAGGGAAAGGCTACCCGCTCTAGTATTCTGGCTTGGAGAGTCCCATGGACTGTACACAAAGAGTCGGACACGACTGAGTGACTTTCACTTCACTTCTTCCAATGGGTGCAAGTAGATTATCTTGCTAGAAATGTCTAGTTCCAATTTCCATGACACCACCAGCTGACTTCCTAATGCTGCAATGCTCAGCATCTAGGTACCTGGCAGTTCATCCATACAGACTCTCTGTTAGGGTCCACTCTCTTAAACCAAGGTTATAGGAAGATGGTGCCAAGTCTGCTCTCTTTAACATAGGTCCTGGTGTTCCGGACACACTCATCCTTGCCATGATCTTAGTTGCTGTTTAAAGTTGGCCCAGTTCAGGAGTCTTAATGCTTGATTAATACAAGGCCCATGCCCACAGTCTTCAGCCTTTATGATTCTCAGGCTAGAGGCAGAGCCGGGTAGTCCGCTGTGTATAACAAACTTTGGGTAACTCATACCAAGTTCTCCATGTGGTCCTTGAAGCCCCACTCAGAAGCAATTAAACAAGGATGAACTCTCTTTTCCTCAAGAATGAGGAAAGGGTCCAGTACTCCTACAGTTGACTGCAAAGTGTGTTTGCCTTGATTTCTCATTCTCAGTCCTCTAACATTCTCTAGAATGTTGTTCAGTTGCTAGAAAGTGAAAGTGAAGTCGCTCAGTTGTGTCTGACTCTTTGAGACCCCATGGACTATATCTATGAGATTCCTCCGTCCATGGGATTTTCCAGGCAAGAATACTGGAGTGGGTTGCCTTTCCTTCTCCAGGGGATCTTCCCAACCCAGGGATGGAACTCAGGTCTCCTGCATTGTTCAGTTCAGTCCAATTCAGTTGCTCAGTCGTGTCCAGCTCTTTGCGACCCCATGAACCACATCACGCCAGGCCTCCCTGTCCATCACCAATTCCCAGAGTTTACTCAAATTCATGTCCCTTGAGTCAGTGATGCCATCCAGCAATTTCATCTTCTGTCATCCCCTTCTCCTCCAACCCTCAAACTTTCCCAGCATCAGGGTATTTTCAAATGAATCAGCACTTTGCATCAGGTGGCCAAAGTATTGGAGTTTCAGCTTCAACATCAGTCCTTCCAATGAACAAAGGACTGATCTCCTTTAAGATGGACTGGTTGGATCTCCGTGCAGTCCAAGGGACCCTCAAGAGTCTTCTCCAACAGCACACTTCAAAAGCATCAATTCTTTGGTTCTCAGCTTTCTTTGTGGACTTCCCTGGTGGCTCAGATGGTAAAGCATCTATCTACAATGCAGGAGACTCGGGTTCGATCCCTGGGTCAGGAAGATCCCCTGGAGAAGGAAATGGCAATCCACTCCAGTACTATTGCCTGGAAAATCCCATGTACAGAGGAGCCTGGTAGGCTACAGTCCATGGGGTCGCAAAGAGTCAGACACGACTTTCACTTTCACTTTCTTTGTAGTCCAACTCTCACATCCATACATGACTACGGGAAAAACTGCATTGTCGGCTGACACTGTACCCTCTGAGCCACCAGGGAAGTCCCAGGGAAGACTTAGTCAGTTGCTAAGTCATGTCCAGCTCTTTGTAACCCCATGGACTGAAGCAGGACAGGCTTCCCTGTCTTTCATCATCTCTTGGAGTTTTCTCAAATTCATGTCCTTCAAGTCAGTGATGGCATCCAGCCATCTCACCCTCTGTTGCCCCCTTCTCCTCCTGCGTTCAATCCTTCCCAGCATCAGGATCTTTTCCAATGAATCAGCTCTTCGCATCAGGTAGCCAAAGTATTGGAGCTTTAGCCTCAGCATCAGTCCTTCCAATGTCTATTCAGGGTTTATTTTCATTAGTATTGATTACACAAAGTTCAAAGAACCAGACTTTGCTCATCATCTTGGTAAACCCTCCTCAAGTAAGTCGGTGTCTCACCTAAGGAGGTAAGGTATTTAGCACAAATGTTTTACATTTGTCCTTTGGGGCCTCAGACAAAGAAAGAAAGAATCCATTTTAGCTTCCTATTAAATGCATTACTTGATAAAATAAAAATAAATGCTCCTTAGACTCAGCATTCTATCTCTTATTCAGGTCAGTTTGGTGTACACATTAGAGACAACTGTGGTACAATACTTGATTACACCCTAACTGTGAACTTCCAGATGTCCAAGCTGGTTTTAGAAAAGGCAGAGGAACCAGAGATCAAACTGCCAACATGGCTAGATCATCAAGAAACAAGAGAGTTCCAGAAAAACATCTATTTCTGCTTTATTGACTATGCCAAAGCCTTTGACTATGTGGATCACAATAAACTGTGGACAATTCTGAAAGAGATGGGAATATCAGACCACCTGACCTGCCTCTTGAGAAACCTATATGCAGGTCAGGAAGTAACAGTTAGAACTGGACATGGAACAGCAGACTGGTTCCAAATAGGAAAAGGAGTAGGTCAAGGCTATATGTTGTCACCCTGCTTATTTAACTTATATGCAGAGTACATCATGAGAAACGCTGGGCTGGAAGAAACACAAGCTGGAATCAAGATTGCCAGGAGAAATATCAATCACCTCAGTTATGCAGATGACACCACCCTTATGGCAGAAAGTGAAGAGGAACTCAAAAGCCTCTTGATGAAAGTGAAAGAGGAGAGTGAAAAAGTTGACTTAAAGCTCAACATTCAGAAAACGAAGATCATGGCATCTGGTCCCATCACTTTATGGGAAATAGATGGGAAACAGTGGAAACAATGTCAGATGTTATTTTGGGGGGATCCAAAATCACTGCAGATGGTGACTACAGCCATGAAATTAAAAGATGTTTACTCCTTGGAAGGAAAGTTATGACCAACCTAGATAGCATATTCAAAAGCAGAGACAGTACATTTCCAACAAAAGTCCATCTAGTCAAGGCTAGGTTTTTCCAGTGGTCATGTATGGATGTGAGAGTTGGACTGTGAAGAAAGCTGAGGTTCGAAGAATTGATCCCTTTGAACTGTGGTGTTGGAGAAGACTCTTGAGAGTCCCTTGGACTGCAAGGAGATCCAACCAGTCCATTCTAAAGGAGATCAGCCCTGGGTGTTCTTTGAAAGGAATGATGCTAAAGCTGAAACTCCAGTACTTTGGCCACCTCATGTGAAGAGTTGACTCATTGGAAAAGACTCTGATGCTGGGAGGGATTGAGGGCAGGAGAAGAAGGGGATGACAGAGGATGAGATGGCTGGATGGCATCACCGACCTGATGGATGTGAGTTTGAGTGAACTCCGGGAGTCGGTGATGGACAGGGAGGCCTGGCATGCTGCAATTCATGGGGTCGCAAAGAGTCAGGCATGACTGCGCGACTGGACTGAACTGAACTGAACTTAAAACCAGACATCTCTAAAAGCAAGCCTCTTTCCTGAAAGAATTTGGGGCCTTGCAAGGCAAGGAGTTTCTATAGACCTATCTCTGAAGGTTCATTCCACAGTCTGTTTAAGTTAGCAGGGTCTGAATTTCCAGCCATGGATGAATCACTGTGGTTTTGACGCCCTGAAAAAATAGTATTGGTATTTGTTTAAAAAATATCCTATCTTTAAATGTCTATAATTTTATCTTGGGCAGATGCCCATGTAAAAATCTTTTAATGATTAATATTTTTGAGAATGTTGGTTTAGCTCGAGAAAAATATTCCTTCAAAGAAAAATATTCAACTTTTCTAATCTATAACTTCTGGGGCCTTTTATACTAGAAAAGATTAAATAGCAGTGTCACTAATTCAGAACAGATTAAAAATAAAAATACAAATGTTGAAAATAAGGGCCATAATATTGGATAACTCTATGATTATAGTGATATCATTGTATGTATTTATGGTCAAATAAATATGGTCTAATTATTGTGACTTCATCTTCCCTTGGCACAGGATAATTTCTGTCAACTCGCTAAAAATCTGATAACTACATGAGAGGAAAGTAACAGCTGAGAAGGCTAAACAGAGAAGTAATGTTAGGCAGCAACGCTTGAAGTTAAATCCTGTAATTATTTACCCTACAACCTCTGGCAATGCTTAGGACCCACTAATATATTCCAGTGTGAGTCACTGTGGTTCCTACCAACAGTTATTGATGAACTGATGGTGGATCAGCTTCAAGGCAAGCGAAAGGGAGAGGTTCCACAAGACATCACTCTAAAAGCGAGAGTCCTTGGGTATTTCCCTTGTGGCCTAGTGAGTAAGACTCTATGCTCTACTTCCCCTGGGAAGTGCAGGGGACATGGGTTCAATTCCTGGTCAGGGAACTAACATCCTACATACTGTACAATGCAGTCAAAAAATAAATAAATAAATAAATAAGATTAAAAAAACGTTCTTTACTACGGACCCATAGTATGCAAACTATGGTGTCCTATGTTAGGGATATAGTGATAGAGGGATGATGGAAAATGTATTCCTGGTACTAAGATAATTTATATACCATTTATTGGGAGGATACAGAGATACACAAAAATAATCTCAAATAATAAACAAGCTGCTAGAGGGTAGACTGTAGCCAAATCTGAGGCTGGAATCGTTAATTCCGTTAGGAATATAGACAGATTTTAAAGCCCCCATTTCAGAGTCTCAGCGAAAGTTAGAGTACAGGCTACCTGTGGATATAGTTATGTGACAGTTCTAAGCAGATCAGTGTCCATGGGATTGGGCATATAAGGACTTCTCCTAACCAGGCAGCAATTCATAAGAAACTTCTTTACTTGGTATATCAAACTAAGATGCAAAGATTTAAAGGACTATCCATTTGATTTGTTAATTCCAGGTCAAGAAACTCTATTTCACCAAATAAGAAATGATGTGCTTAGTACAAAAATTCATTTATTTTTCTTAAAAGAGAATTAAATGCACATAATGCGCACACAGATTTGACCTTCAAACAATCTATATAATGGATTTGTAGTTTCTGGGCAGGCCACTTAACCTCTCAATCTCTATTTATTTATCACTAAAATGGACAGTTATAAGGATTTGTATGACACTTTAAAAGTACTTATTATATTGCTTAACCAGTGGAGAAAAACATAGTATTCGTTGATCAAATTGAAAATAGAATGGCAAATTTGTATTTTATCCCAAATTTAAAACATATACTAATTTCAGTTCAGTTCAATTCAGTTCAGTCGCTCAGTCGTGTCCAACTTTTTGTGACCCCATGAAGTGCAGCACGCCAGACTGAGTGATTTAGTCATTCATAAATATTCATCAAGGCTGGTTATTGCTACTCTTTAGGTTTTAGGGATTTGGAGATGATAAATTGACATAGTCCTCACGGGGCTTATGTATACTAGTTGGGGAAAACATAACATCAACAAATAAGCAATAGCACGATATAGATAAGAAAACAACAAATTTACAGTGGCTAAACCTGACATAAATAATTATGAGCATATTGTTCTGTAACTATTCTGTAGTATAATATTATTTGGAAGTTCTTCTTCATTAAAATGTTGAAAAATCCTTGAAAGTGAAAGTGAAGTCACTCAGTCATGTTCGACTCTTTGCGATCCCGTGGACTGTAGCCTACCAGTCTCCTCCATCCATGGGATTCTCCAGGCAAGAGTACTGGAGTGGGTTGACATTTCCTTCTCCAGGTGATCTTCCCGACCCAGGGATCAAATGCAGGTCTCCCGCATTGCAGGCAGATGCTTTATTTACCCTCTTAATCAAGGGTATGTTGGGAATTATAGGTTAGGCCATGGTGTTTCTGGCCAAGAGTTCCTTCTTCTTTCATTGGGCTTGTTCTCCACCTGCATGCTTCAATTTCATGCTGTGTCCTAGTTGTCATTTCCTGTTATCAGAGCTAAAAGGCTAATTACACTGGCCTCCACTTGTTTGCATGGCAACCCACTCCAGTGTTCTTGCCTGGAGAATCCCAGGGACAGAGGAGCCTGGTAGGCTGCCGTCTATGGGGTCTCACAGAGTTGAACATGACTGAAGCGACTTAGCAGCAGCAGCAGCCCACTTGTTTGAAGTTCAGAATTCAGCATAAAAGAAATAGTTTCCAGATATCATAGTTCATGTTACTATCCTCCCACTAGCCTACCTTTTTATGTCCTCAAGTCCTGGTAGCAGAATCTGGGGTGTTCCCCGCTCCTCTCCAACAAAAGTTTCCTTTAAACGTCTTTGAAAACCATGATGAGAGGGGGCGATTTCATAGTCCTCCTTGTATTCACAAAGCAAATTAACATTTATATTTCCAGCTCAATGTTCATTACCATTTCTCCACCATAATTTTCAAGACTTTTATGCCCTAAGTTGCTTCAAATCCCACCTCAGTAATTCCCAAACCCAGCTATTGCATTTTAAAGCTGCCATTTGAAAACAAAACCTTACCTGTGTAGGCATTTACATTTAAAAATCACATATTCATGATATGATAATTTCTGTCACATTGAATAATATCCTAATTCTGGCTCCTGGTGTCAAAACATGATATAAATCTATGGTCCAAACAGATATAGAAATACCTGATAACTTCGGCAAAATATTTTGTTAAAACTAGCATGCAATAAGATATGTCAGAAGAAGAGTAAGTATAACTCAAGAACACTTGTGATAGTTCTCCTTTGGCAGGTATGCATCACTACATAAGCCGAATTAAGAAATGTGGTCACAGCGCCAGTTCCCTTCTTTTGCCATCTAGTCCATCTCCTGACTTCAATCTTACCCATCAGTGATAGGTGCTCTATCTTACAGCCATTATTTTTCTTTCTAACAGTGTATTAGTCTAACCCTTCACAATGTTGGAGAAAGTTTCACATTGCAGCGTATTTAAATTTTTAACATCTTTGAAGACGAGTGCTCCAAGTTAAGATGAAATCACTGAGCTGGCTTCGTGACAGTTCCCAGTGACCCGTTCACGTGATTTATAACACGCAGTCAGTGTAATAGTGCAGTTATTTGAGCTCTGTGTTTCTACACTTGGAGAACAACACATATAAAGATCAAAAGAAAAGTGTTCCCTAAATTCATGGTTGATGCCTAGAACATATTATGGAAATGCTGAAGTGGAAGGGGAATGATCAGTCTCGGCAATTGAAAGGAAGTGAAGTGATCTGTTCACAGAAGTGACTAGCAGGAAAGCCACAGTCTTGGCTGTGAGCCGCATTGCAGGCTCATTCTGCTCCAGAAGAATAATTGCCCATACAGGTCACCCAGTGTTCCAATGAGATCTGTTGCTTGTTGAGTTTATGAAATTTGTCTTTGTGCGTTTACCATCATTGACTTCTTTTGCTCGATTGATCGGCTCTGCCTCAGTGAATTCTCCGTGTCCACTGTTCATTCATTAAGAAAAGTCTACTTGGAAGGCTAAAAATTCACTATTTCCTTCTACCTCTATTTTCCTTTTTTTTCCTGTCAAATTAAGCTGGAGTATGTTGGTCCTTATTTGAAATCTCTGTAGCAACTTCCCAACATAAAGGTCAGAGAACATGAACTGGACATTCAAGGCTCTCTAATTTCTAGTTTCATGAAAATGTCATTTTATTCTATTGTCTATAAAACCCCATGTTTTCCTGAGTCTAACAGAAAATTTTCACACATTCTGTTTAATTTCTGGCTCTCCTCTTCTTCTTTCCTTCAAGGTCTAGCTCCACACCACTCTCTGGGTCAAGCCTTTCATAAATGGTTATTAGCTTTTCCGTGTTTCTACAGTCCATGCCTATACTACCCAGTGTTTTTCAGTTGACTGTGGTCATTAGCCTCCTGATTCATTTCCCCCACTGTGCTGTGAAATCTCCCAAGAGCTGACAAGTTTGTCTTCTGCTTTGATTGCCTGTATTTCATGCAGTGCCTGGTTTTTCCCTGACACTCTCCTCTTAATACTCTCCTTAAAAAATTTCTATCACCTGAGAACAACATTAAGTCCCTAGGTATGCAGCCATAGTCATCTATCACACACACACACATACACACGCACACACGCCCACACATGCACACAGAGTGGCAGAAAGTTAATGCAATTGGAAACAAAACTATTTAGAATCTTGAGAAAAATGTCTGCAACTTTTGTTTGCAATGTATTTAAAATAAAACCCAATCATGTAACTGTTAGAGATATAATTCTAGATTATAAATCAGGAGAAAGATTTTTAGAATGTGCATTTTTAAAAAACTCGGTGTGCATGTGTGTGCGTGTGTGTATGTGTGTGCATGTGTGTGTCTGTGTGCTTCTGTGTGCATGTGTGTGTGCGCATGTGCGTGTGTGTGTGTGTGTTTAACAGTTTTATCTGTTTGTTTATTTAGGGCTGTGCTGGGTCTTCGTTGCTGCTTGGGTTCTTCTCCAGTTGCAGAGAGCAGGGCTACTCTTCCTTGCAGTGCTCGGGTGGCTCATTGCAGGAGCGTCTCTGTTGCAGAGCGCTGGCTCTAGGGCGTGTGGGCTTCAGAGCTGCAGCCCCCAGATTGTAAAGCACAGGCGTAACAGCTGTGGTCCACGGGCTTAGTTGCTGCGTGGCATGAGGGATCTTCCCGGATCATGGGTCAGACTGGTGTCTCCTTCTTGGGCAGGCTGATTCTTTACCACTAAGCCTCCAGAGAAGCCCCAGAATATGCATTTTCAAAACAATTTCAGTGACAGCCATACCAGCTTTGGTTTTTATAATGAATATCCCAAAGCATACAGTTAGCTGCTTTGCCCTTAGTGGCAATGCATTGTACCCGTCCATTAATACACACATTACAGCAAAAACATTTGGCAGAATATGGTCCAGCAATAATAATAATTTGCACTTATAGCTCAAAACTAATAGCTCAGAGCACTTCACAATGCGCTGTTTAATTTCTGCTCATCACCATATGCTGCTTACTTCATCTTCATCCATCCTGCAAGGTATGTGAGTATATGACTTTCATTAAAATAATAAAAATAAGTGAAATGTTTAATATGAAGAAGAAAGCTGAATGGGTTTCTTTTCATATATATATATATATAACTGTCTAGAGTAACTGGAGAGCTTGTGGCAGGCCGAAAAGCATAAGCAATATTTGCTTGTAATTTCTCTGAGCTCTAAGATCACTTGAAGGTGAATGGTAAAAGGTTCCTGTGGATGAAATGCAAATTTGAGTAACTGACTTTTATCTGGGGTTTGAGAGTCAAGTTATGGTGAACAATTGAGGAGACTTTTATGCCTTCAGATTTTCCTCGGTCATCTTAGCAATTAGCACCCATGGAAGAGGGAAGCAGACTTACTTCTTATAACAACTAGTCTGAAGATGCCCTCTAAAGCAGGGGTCCCTGACATCCGGGACCTAATGCCCGATGATCTGAGGAGGAGCTGAGGCAATAATGATAGGAGTAACATCCACGATAAATGCAACGTGCTTGAATCATCTACAAACTATTCCCCCACCCTGATTCGTGGGAAAATAGTCTTGCATGAAACTGGTCACTGGTGCAAAAAGTTTGGGGACCTCTGCTCTAGAGGGTTAGAAGACATCACTAAATCTCAGTCATCTTTCGGGGGATCTCTGGAGGGGTGGGGGGTTCCTCAGTCTGTACCTGGGTTCTGATTATACCTACATACAGAAATCCAGGGTTTTTGCTACACTCCCTTCTTTGGGTTTCTTCTCTCAGCATCCTACAGCAAACTTGGTGCACACAGAGTGAAGATCTCGGTTGTTTGCTAAGATCTGAAAATGAGTCATTTAAAATGATTTTGTTCAATTTTCTAGTTGTTTTATGGTGGGAAAGTATTTTAGCTCTTGCTACTCCCTGGCTATAAGTGGAAGTCAATTTCTTTTAATACACGTACATTTATTCAGATGTTCTTTCTTATGTGTTAGGTTTGGCAAACTATGCTTTGCAAGAAGTTTTTTTCATCCAAGTTGTCAAGTTTATTTTTGTATTATATTTCTTGGCATCCTGTTATTATCTTCTTAATGTAGCTCTTGCGAGTATCCCTTTTTCTTTCCTAATATTTGTCGTTTGTACCTTCCCTTATTCCTTGATCAGTAGCAGGGTCAGAGTTCTATTAACTTTGGCTCTGGTAATCTGGGCCTTCATAGTTATCTTTTCTGTTTCAGAAATACATGTTCTTTGGCTAAACCCAGCTCTGAGGGGCTTCCCTGATAGCTCAGCTGGTAAAGAGTCACCTGCAATGCAGGAGACCCCAGTTCAATTCCTGGTTGGGAAGATCCGCTGCAAAGGGGATAGGTTATCCACTCCAGTATTCTTGGGCTTCCCTGCTGTCTCAGCTGGTAAAGAATCTGCCTGCAATGCAGGAGACCTGGGCTTAATCGCTGGGTTGGGAAGATCCCCTGGAGAAGGGAACAGCTACCCACTCCAGTATTCTGGCCTGGAGAATTCCATGGAGTGTATAGTCCATGGGGCTGCAAAGAGTGTGATGTGACTGAGCAACTTTCACTTTGGCTAAATCCAAAGTCAAGGAGGAAGAAATGAAGGAGAACAATGTGAATGACTGTCCTCTGGTGTCCTGCTTAAATCAAACTCTATTTATCGTCTCCACTGGCTCGTATAGGTGCACCTCTTGACCACACAGTGGGACTGCCGTATTTCTCAGTATCCTTACTAAAAATTTGCGATTACAGAGGAAAAATACACCTAAACTTGATGGAAGGGATTGTTTAAGGCTGAGAATTCTATGCTGAATCAAAACCCTCCCACACAGCAAGCTTTCCTGGGCATAAGTACAAGTCTGTCATCAATTTTGTCCCCTTCTTTTCATCCTCAACACTCTTCCCCACCCACTCCTGCCTCCCAGTTTTCAAGCCCAAACTTCCAGTGACATTCGACTAGTTTATTACCATTATTACTGTGCTAAAAACACTTAATATGAGATTTACCTTAACAAAATTTTGTGTGCAATACAGTTTCAATAATTATAAGAAAAAATTTGTCTAGCAGATCTCTTGAACTTCTTCATCTTTCATAATTGGAAATTTTGTACCTGTTGAACAGGAACTCCCCAAATCCTTCACATCTTAACCCCTGGAAACAACCATTCTACTCTCCGGTTCATGAGTTTGACTATTTAGAGACCTTATATACGTGGAATCTTTCAGTGTTTGTCCTCATGTAGCTAGCTGTTTTTAGAATAATGACCCACCCAGGCTCATCAACGTTGTTGTACCTGGCAGGATTTTCTTCTTTTTAAAGGTTGAATAATATTCTGTTGTATTATATTCTGTCTCTATGTATGTATGTATGTATGTATGTATGTATATATATATATATATATATATATATATATATATATATATATATTTCCTTATCCACTCATGGTTGGATATTGCTGTTGTATCCATACTTGCTGCACCCAGCAGGGCTATGTAAAATTGGGAGAAGAATCCTGAGTATTCATTGGCACTTTTTTTGTAGGACAATCTAGTTCACTACTTCTATTGTTATTTACAGTCTGTGTCTATAGAATTTTCTTAACCAAAATGTTCCAAACCCTGTATGCAAGACAACAAAAGAGACATAGAGGTATAGAACAGTCTTTTGGACTCTGTGGGAGAGGGAGAGGGTGGGATGATTTGGGAGAATGGCATTGAAACATGTATAATATTATATATGAAATGAATCACCAGTCCAGGTTCGATGCATGATACTGGATGCTTGAGGCTGGTGCACTGGGATGACCCAGAGGGATGGTACAGGGAGGGAGGAGGGAGGGGGGTTCAGGATGGGGAACACGTGTATACCTGTGGTGGATTCATGTTGATGTATGGCAAAACCAATACCATATTGTAAAGTAATTAGCCTCCAATTAAAATAAATAAATTTATATGTATTTAAAAAAGGCTCACTGAGCATTTCCTCAAATGAGGGCTATCTACATCAGAAATGTATTCTGCAAATATGAATTAACAAAATTTTGTTTCAAAACATTAGTTTGTATTCTCTTCTAAACAAATCGGTTCTGACTCTGTTTCTTTCTCTTCAAATTTCTTAGTATCCCTTTCTCTTATTCACATATATGCACACACACGTGAAGACAAACTCTTCACATATGACATCCGCATTGATGATATCTTGATGTCCATACATTTATGTCAACATCTTTCAATAGAATACATTTGGAAAGATACACTTATAATTTCAACAGTGACTTCTTGGCAGAATGGGTATGTGGGAGGTGATGAGGGGGAAGTAATCTTATACACTGTTATTTTCTTTAATTTTCCCCCCTGAACTTATAATACTATTTTTTCCACTTAAAATAAACATATTAAAAAACCCATCCCTATTATGTATTCTTTTAAAAATCTTTTTCTTCTTTCCCTATTGCGGAAGAACGTATTGATAGTTTAAGATTTTATATCATCTTATTCCTGAGATTATTTTCCTGACCTGTGTTTTGCCAGTGGTCTGTGCCTGTGCTAAGTTGCTTTTTTACAACCGTGTGAACTGTGGCCCACCAGGCTGCTCTGTCCGTGGGATTCTCCAGGCGAGATTGCTGGAGGGAGTTGCCATGCCCTGCTCCAGGCGGGGTCTTCCCAATCCAGCACTGAACCCACGTTTCTTATGTCTCGTGCACTGGCAGGCGGATTCTTTACCACTGGTATCACCTGGATTGCCTGTTTAAGTAATAATTCATTTTGGCTTTTTCTTAATGTAATACACAGTCCTAAATCCACTGGGCTCCTAGGTTACCTCAGGATGAAGTGTTTAAAAATAAGCCTATTTGCTTGCAGAAAGTCCAGAAATACCAAAACAGTCTGTTCCTTCCTGAGCACAAATACGAGTAATAAATTCCTTTCAATTGGATTAGTCATTGGATTGAAATATCTATCTATATGTTTAAATTGGAGTATAATTGCTTTGCAATGTTTCATTAGCTTCTGTTGTGCAACAAAATGATTATATATCTGTATATATACACACATATACATGAAGTCCCTCCTTCTGGAGTCTCCCTTCCACCCCCGTCTTACTCCTCCAGGTCATCACGGAGCACCAAGCTGAGCCCCCTGAGCTGTAAAGTAGCTTCCCACTAGCTGTCTGTTTCACCCATGGCAGCGTATATATGTCAACCCTAATCTTCCAGTTCATCCCACCTCCCCTTCCCCTGCCATGTCCACGTGTTACTTCTCTGTCTTTGCATTAGTATCCCTGTCCTGCCAATAGGTTAATCTGCGCCATTTTTTCTAAATTTCACATATAGAGTGAAATAAGTCTGAATGAGAAAAACAAATATTGTATATTAATGCATATATGGGGAATATTTATTTTTAGCAATCAAATTCCTAGATTTTGGTGAAGCGGATCAACTGTCTGCTTTAAGACCATGAGAAAATAATTATTATATAAGCAATATCACTGTTACCATAGTAATGAAATAGAAGAAGCCCACTTTATGTTCAATGTGGAATCTTAAAATAAAAAAACAATCCAAAACGTCTATACTTATGAGAAGGGCAGCCACAGCTCCTGTTCTAGTCTTTGGATTTCGATTATTATGACACTATTTGTTTTAAGCAAATTTCTCTAAGCTCAAGAAAAAAATATTGGGAAACAATACCTTGTGATAATAATTTTTAAATTTCCCATATAACTGTTATTTTTTAAAAGTCTATCCCACACTATGTTGGAAACCATGGATGAAAAATATAAGATATAATGTCCAAAATGAAGAAGACGATTGTCTAACTGGTGGGATTCCTACACGATTATATGTGTGTCTGTGTGTTAGTCACTCAGGCGTGTCCAACTCTTTACGACCCCGTGGACTGTGGCTTACCAGCTCCTTTTTCCATGGTGTTGTCCAGGCAAGAAAACTGGAGTTAGTTGCTCTTCCCTATCCAGGGATAGAACCCAATTATATGTAGCATACACACAATTAGTTAAAAGAAAAAAAAAAAACCCTCAATATTACATTGAATGAAACTCTAAATTATGTGATGCAAATAAATGAGCTGCGAAGAAACAGGGATTTGGGTAGTATGGAATATTTTAGAAAGCTTTAGTTGACACTGTGAGGAGTTTTGATAAGGTATTGTGGGTATTTAATTCATTGGAGACACAAATTCAGTTCAGTTCAGTCATTTAGTCATGTCCAACTCTGCGACCCCATGGACTGCAGCATGCCAGGCCTCCTTGTCCATCACCAACTCCTGAAGTTTACTCAAACTCATGTCCATTGAGTTGGAGACACACGTTAAATACTTTATTATGATCTACATATTCAGTAGGTGGGTTTCCCAGGTGGCCAAGTGGTAAAGAATCCGCTTGCAATGCAGGAGACTCAAGAGACACAGGTTTGATCCCTGGGTCAGGAAGATGCCCCTGGAGAAGAAAATGGCAACACACTCCAGTTTTCTAGTCTGGGAAACCCCATGGACAGAGGAGCCTGGCAGGTTACAGTCCATGGCGTCGCAAAGAGTCGGACACGACTAGAGCATGGAAAGAATTGTATATTCAGCAGGTACTTTGGGGAGGACAAAGATGAATGAAACAGGCTTTTCGCGTGTGCCTGCTCTTCCGTTTAGTGAGACGTGTAGATGTACAGGTGAGTACAGAACAATGAAGCAGTGAGCAGCACAACATCAAGAGACGGGGGGAGTGAAGTATTTAATTCCCCCCAGGGAATAAAAGAACATTTATTGGAGAAACGCATATGAATTTGTTATTGAAATATTGATAGGAGTTCAAGAGCAAGAATTAATGAAAGATAGGAAGGAAGAATGAAGAAGAAAATGGCAACCTGAAAGTCGATGAAAAGGGAAGAAAAGCTGAAAAGAGTGACAAAGAAGGAAAGAAATGGAAGAAGGAGGAAGTGGGCAGCAGCGTTTCTTGACCCAGAGAAGCTGTTAGTAACTTCAAGACTGTTAGTTCTGTTGATTTCTTCAGTTTTAATAAAATGACGGAAACCAAGCTGTAGTTGGTAGTGTTGAAGAATTCATGCTTTTGAGTATTGGAGAAGACCCTTGAGAGTCCCTTGGACTTCAGGGAGATCAAACCAGCCAATCCTACAGGAAGAAGCAGTCTGTTCTGTGTCTGGATGAAGTAGGAAAGAACCTGAAGTTGAGGGAAATTAATCAGAAATACCCACCTCTACCAATATTACTGAACTCAGGTCACACTGGATTTCTTTCTGTCCCCTGAAAGCACCAAGTACATTCCCAATCTTAACTCTTGTTCCAATTATCTCCTCTGCCTGGAACAGTCTTCCCCAAGAGTTTTTCTTGCTGATTCTTTCTTATTATTCAAACTTCAGCTCAAATGTCACCTGCTCACGGGGACTGCCTCTGTGAATCTTAGAGGGGATGTGAGTCTATACACGTACACATATAAGCAAGGAGGAATTTCTATTGCATTAATCTCTCAATACCCTAAGGTTTATCACTTGTCCCACTCACTGAAAGTCAGGTGATATGAAAGTGTGTATCTGGTCTCATACATCACCATATCCTTACTCCTAGCATGGTACCAGGCCCCTTGGAGTGATTCAAGGAATACTTGTTACCAGCTCATGTTCATGCTAAGAAAATAGATTACAGAAGGTCTGATAAGTGGGCTAATTCAGAATGAGAAAAAAAAATAATTGCAATATGGCCATGAGAACAGTTCCTAAAATAAACTCGATGTGAGAAAATTGTCATTGAGGAGGCCAAGAGGGAAGGTCGGGGAGAGTTTGATGGGGTCACCAAGTATTTGTCTAAATCAGCAAGATGTAGAGCCCATAGAAGGACAATAAGCAATGATGCTGGCTCTGTAGCAACTCTTAGTTTTGAAGGAATGTAAGACTCGGCAGAGAATGGCACCCACATCTCCTAGCTGGAGGAACATAACCATGCCCCACTTGAGTCCTTAACACAGTCAAGACTAGTCCCTGGAAAAGATGAAGTAGAGAAGGATGTGTTTAAAATGAATTAAATGAATTATTACTGCCAGATATAGTGCTGCTTTATTTGTTTATTTTTCTTGGCTTTCCTAAATCCTGGATAAACATAAATTTTTGGGACTCAAGCCAGAGGTGAAATGAGCAGAGTGATGGCAGTGTGGAGCTTGGCACATCTTGCAGCTCACTAAATGACTGTTCAATTAGTAGGTGGATCATGGTAGATCTCATCAGGATCTACCATAGAAGACTTTTATTGAATTTTATTTTCTCTCTCATTGAAAATGCTGACATTGTCATCATACCCTTTATTGACTTTGTTATCATGCCCTATAACCGTTCTATCCAACATGATATCACCAGTCACACATGGCTATAAAGTCTCAAAGGAAATGAGCTTAAATGAAATAAAAGTTTAAGTGTCCAATGGCTACATGTAGTCTAGTAGCTATAACAGTGGACACTGTGAATATTAGAAGAGGCCACTCATCCCAGGAAACTCTGCTAGATAGAATTGCCACAGGACAGATGCAGCCGTGGTCTCTTTTCCTAATTCACTCATATTGCATGTGTTTTTGGCCTTTCAATCCGCCCTATACTATTCCTCTAAGACCCTGGAGAATTACATGAAGATACACATATTCACTGATGCTTCACTTAAGTTTCCGGCAAACACACTTGAATGTCGGCCACCTGCACCCCAGGTTTCTCTGATAAGCCTCCTGCCTATTCTGCTTTTCATCCATTTCCTATCAACACAAGTTGCTCAAGTCCCGCCATATCTTAAGCCTATATCTTAAAGTTATAAAAGTGAGTAGTGACTGAGGATTGCCACCAGAGAAAAATCTTTTTTCTAGTATTTCATTTTAAAGGAAGATGCAGACAAAGTTATATGCCTTAACGGAGGAAGATGGATATGAAAAGCCAAGATGCTGGCTTGATTTATCATCTATTACTCTTGATTTTGTACATTTTTTTTTGAGAATTATTTCTTTTCAAGCAAAGATGCACAGAGAACACGGATAATAAAGCAACCATATGAGAAAATAGAAATAAGAACAGTTTTGTTACTAAACTGTGCATTAACCTTTTCCTCAATTATCTTCCTCTTTAAAATTTGGGCATTTAGTATTTATTCCTCCTTTATCATTGCAATAACTGTCAGTGCATATTTATGGCATTTAGGAATCATAATTCAAGCAAAGGTTCTTCTTCTCCAAAGTGCAGCCAACCTTATTTATTCATTAGCTCTGTTCTGATTTATTTGTTAAGTTCATTTTTTAATTCTCTAAAATTCAAATATGCATTACACCATGCATATTGAAGGTAAATATGTCAGAGGAATGTAACCTTACTGCGTTAGTGATGCGTGCAGACTAACAATTTTTAAATAAGCAATGTTCTAACAGTTTGGCAGTTCAGCAGCTTGGAAAATAAAAACAAAACGGTAAATATACATAGACTTTAAAAATCTATTTCTTTTCTTACCTTCAGGAGTGAAATGGTGTTAAACCAGATGGCAATAACTTTGTGCCTCTTAACTTCTTAGCTGACTGTTGTTAAGTTCCAGTAGAAATCAATTGGTTTAGAAATGCAATATTCCCTTTTGAGCAGATATTCAAAATAGTCATGAATGGTATACAAATTTAGAACCTTCTTACCAAAAATGCATGAGAATAGGATTATACAACTGCACAAAGTGTAGTGAGGTAAAACAGTGTCCTCTTTGAGTCTTAAAATCTGGGAACGTGGCTGTTGTCTTTGTTGTTTGGCAAAACAAAGGCATTGCAAAGGCAGCCTTGTTGCAAAAGTTTCCTAGATAGAATTAAAAGAAATATACATATTTCTTTGATTTGAATGACCATTAAGAATAAAACAAAAGTGAGATTAAAGATCTTGCCTGTATTCTAGCAGCTTCACAGACTTTGCAGGCTATTTTTACTAATAATTCAGCTGTTTGCAAATATGATGTGTTTGACTTCACAAGGGCCGCATTTGTAAGTGAAGGAATTTTTACTTTTTTAATCAGTGTTTTGGTATTGGAGAGATACAGCCTCTGGTGGTTCCCATTAGCAGCAAGTTAGTGAGTGTGTTTCCCAGGGCCAAGCATACACTGCGGTTAGGGCTGTGCTGAACTGTCTACAACACACACTCAGAATGCCTAGGGTAATTGTGACCTGGGCTAATGAATTGTGGAAAGATAATTTCCTCTTCCAATTTTTCCCTGTGAACAAATTGCGGCTTCGTATTTCAACCAAATGACCTTTCTAAAACTCCACAGTGACTAATTATGAGAGAATGAGGGGGCACTGACTATTAACAGAAATGAGATTATGTCTTGCCATAAACTTTGGGAGGCAACGTAGCCAATGATGTTTATAATCTGGGGTGATTAGAAGAGGGTCTCCTCCAAAGGCTACTGTAGATCGTTCTGGGTGCCATGCAGCTGAGCACAGCCAATTCAATGCCACAAAGTCAGAAGCTTAAAATCCCAGGTCTGGTTTTTACGTGACTAATAATCTTCAATGCAGTACTGCTGGATGGGAGGAGGGAAGCAAAGGGGAGCTGAGCACACGAGTGATAAAGCAACAGCATGAGAAAATAGAAATAAGAAAAGGTTAAGAGAGAAGAACCAAGAACAACTATTTCCTTACTCCCAAAATATTTATTAAGAACCCACTATGTATGAAGGGGGCTCCCCAGGTGGCTCAGGGGTAAAGAGTCTGCCTGACGACGCAAGAGGCACAGGTTCAATCTTTCTGGTCAGGAAGAATCCCCTGGAGAAGGAAATGACAACCCGCTCCAGGATTCTTGTGTCCAAAATTTCATGGACAGAGGAGCCTGGTGGGCTACAGCCCACGGAATCACAAAAAGTCAGATATGACTGAGCAACTGAGTGCACGCACACACACACACACATACACACACACGTACACACACGTACACACACACCCACGTACACACACACACACGTGTGAAGTGCAGGGTTCTGAGTATTGAGAGTACAGAGGGAAAGAGACATGAGAAGTCCCTAGCATGGTGGTATTTGCAGTCAAGTTGGATGGAGACAGACCAAAAATAAGAAAACAAAAAACCAGTATCCATCCCAATGTGTGATGTGATCTAAAGAAAATGAATGAGGTGGTATAGATACAGATGATACTAAGAAATCCTTCAAAAATAATAGAATGGCTTTCATAGTGAAGTTGAAGGATGAGAAGGATCCAAGCATTCCAACAGTGTGGCAAAGAGTGAAAGGGAATGATGCGAGTGGAAGTCTTGAAATATAAAGAAAATTAAGTATGTTACTAGTCCATGGTATGCTAATGGGGCTGAGTTAAAACAAGAGCAGAGTGGAGAGAAGGTGCGGAAGGTGTGTGTCAGATCCTATGCTTGCCCTTGATTCTGAGCAACGCTATGTTTTCAGGGTTTTGAGTATGTGAAGTGCTTGATTTTAATTTATGGGGAGTGGATGGACTGGCCCTAGACAAAATTGGAAGACGAGGCATCAGGAAGATGCTTGCAGCAGAGCAGCGAAAGGCGGTGATGGTCGAGGAGGTGCAGCATGAAAGAGACACGGAAAGGTTTGACAAATATTTACAAGCCAAACTATATTGAATTTCCTGCAGAACTGGATATGGGTTTAGAGAAACTGAGGACATGTCCCAGGTTTCTGACTTGAGCAACTTGGTTGATCAATTTAAATATGTCAAGTAGGTTAATATAGGTTCTAGAGCTTTTTTCTAGGGATCAATGTTAGTATATTAGTCAGAGTTCTCCAGAGATAAAGAACCAATAAGAGAGAAAAAGACGGATGAGGGAGAAAGGTATTCAGTATAGGAAATTGGCTCCTGTGATTATGGAGGCTGACCAATCTTAAGGCCTGCAGTCCACAAATTGGAGAACTGGGAGCGTGATGTGTGGTTTGAGTCCCACTTTAAAAGCCTGAGAACCACAAGAATCAGGGGTGTATTTCAGACCAAAAGCCAGCAGGCTCAGGACCCAAGAGCAACTGATGCTTCACTTTGACACTGAAGACAGGAAATAGGTGATATCCCAACTCAAAGGCAATCAGGCAGAAGGAATTGTCTTCCATTCTGCCTTTTGATCCCTAGAGATCTTCAACAGATAAGATGAGACGCATTGGAGAGAGCAATCTGTTTCGTTTATTCTACCAATTCCGATAATTGGTAGACTCGTCCAGAAATGCCCTGATAGATACAGCTAGAGCTGTATTTGATCAAATGACTGGGCAATCCGTGGCCCAATAAAACTGACACATAAAATTAACCATCACAGCTAAAAATATAAACTTGAAGGTTAGAAGTATAGAGGCAGGATTTAAGCCATGGAATGGATGAGCTCAGTTAAGAAATGATACGGGGGTTCAGGATGGGGAACACATGTACACCCGTGGCAGATTCATGTCAATGTATGGCAAAACCCACTATAATATCGTAAAGTAATTAGCCTCCAATTAAAATAAATTAATTTTTAAAAAAGAAATAATACACCCAGAGAGCAGAGGGCACAGGACTAGTCCCAAAGAAACTGCATATTTTAAAGTGTGTACGAAGCAGGAGGAGTTGGAGGAGACCAATAGGAAAAGTCCTGGTTCAAGGAAAGCACAAAGGATGAGTACTAGGTAAGTCTATATCCTACTGAATGAAACTCAAAGTTTTGAGCTTTTCCTTTCTCAGACGATCTATGATTTGAATCCTCTCTCTCTTTTCCGTTCCTCTTTTTGCACTCCCAGGAACCTTTTCCACACCTGGGTATACATTCTCAACCTCGTTCTGCTTCTCTTCAGGTCGCCACTGTGTGGTTTTGTTTTGTTTGTTTGTTTTGAATTATGCCCTGCATCTTATCCCTACTGGAACTCCAGCTTCTTGAGTATCCATATGACTATTTTTTTTAATTCCCCTCAGGACTGTCAGAATACACACATCCTCCCTGCGCTGTCACTGTGACGGCTTCAGTCAATGGGCATCCTCTTCTAAAAGTGATTCGCCTCCAATTAAAATCAATACATTTAAATTAAAAATAAAAAAGGCTTCTTGTGCTAAGAGTTCAGGAAAACGGAAAGAATTCCTTCCCAGACACCCTCCAGCTGGTTCTGCACATGAGCCAGATTTGTGCCTGATAGAAGCAGGATCTTGAAAGCTGGGAAGTATTGATGAACTTCAGATGGTCTTCCTGTTGCTTTTTCTTCTGATAAGGAGAACTGTGATGTTGAAAACAATCACGGGGTTTGGATAAGCATTCCAATGTCTAGACACTGGCTCTGCGAGTATGGGTCAGGACAGGCTTCCTGACCTCCAGAATCTGACCATGTAACTATAGTGGTGTGTCCTTCAAGTGGTTTCAGTGGTGTCCATCTGACTGCTCAGATGGACAACCGAATCCCTATATCAAGTCAGTTTCTGCTCAAAATACCCAGAGACACTTCTGTTCCACACATTGGACTTTAACTAAGGAATGTATTGTAAGAGAAGAGAAGTTGATAGGGTCGCAAAGAGCTGGGCACAGCCTGGCGACTGAACAACACCATATTGTAAGGATTCAATTATAGGATGCTCTACAATTCAAAGACAAGAAATGGAGTATAACTAACGGTGCTAAGTTAAGACTGACACAGAGGCAAAGCAGCGAAAGGGACTAGTCCTTAATAACAGCTTATCTGTGGAGTACACTCTGGGTGCATACTGGGAGGGACAGCAGATACACCCAAAGGGAGCTGAGGTTCTAGGTAAAAGAGCAGGGAGGTTGATGGTCTCGGGAAGAGGGGACAGAAAGACTTATATCAACACACAAATAGAAGGAGCTAAAACGGTTTGTATGCTTTTCTTATATAACGGAAGTCTAAAAGTCAGACATCCCAACGTTGGCTTAATGGCCAAACTTTCCATATTTTGCTTAGCCTTTTGGAGTGATAGTCATCTTCACGGTTGTAAGGCAACTCCAGTAAATTCAAGCATCATAGCTGCAAAGAACAAAAGAAGGAAGAGAAACTGAGAGTCCCCCTATGATGCTGCTTTATACAAAGAACATGTATTTCCTTTCTCTCCCGTAGCCCACTGCCTACTTTCCCATGCCAGACTCAAAAAGACTGAGGATGCAAGTGTCTATTCTTACCCGAATAGAAATTTAGTGCTATAGATTGATCATGTTTCCTGAAAGATTCATATGTGGAGTCTTAACTCTCAGAATGTGATTTTATTTGAAAATAGCATTGTTGCAGATATAATTAGTAAATTAAGAAGAGTCATATGCCAACAAGTTGGGCTCCTAACACAATATATCTGCTGTCCGTACTAGAAAACCAAACCAAACAAACAAACAAGCGAACAAAAATGTGAAAACTGAGAGGTGTTTCAGTGAATCAGAGCACTATTGCTATCCAGGAGGCCTGAGAGAGATCCCTCCTTGCTGCCCTTGGAGGGAGTATCATAGCCCTCCTAACACCTTGATTTTTAGTAAAACTTTAGTAACATCTCCTCTTAGATAATTGGGCTTCCCTGATGGCTCACCAGTAAAGAATCTGCCTGCCAGTGCAGGAGACCTAGGTTCTATCCCTGGGTCAGGAAGATCTCCTGGAGAAGGAAACAACAGCCCACTCCAGTATTCTTGCCTGGAAAATCCCATGGACAGAGGAGCCTGGCAGGTTACAGTCCATGGGGTCACAAGAATCTGACATGACTTAGTGACTAAATCACCACCACCAAGAACTTAGAGAATAGATCCATAATTAGCAAGACCTTTAAAGAATTTTGAAATATAAAGCAGTATCATTATAAGCCTGGAAACATGTATTTGTAATTTTCCATGGATTTATTTTTAAAGATTTTCACTTCCAATTATGATTCTTATGTACAGTGGTGATTCTACTTTATGTAACTGTTCTGATGCATGTTAATTGCCATTGAGAATGAAGCCTAGATAATATTTTTTCATCACCTTTGTGCCATCAACATACATAGAAGAAGAACATTTTAGTACAGTGAAAAAGTTGGAAAGTTCAAGAAGCATTCATACAAGGCTTTTCCAAAAGGTGCAAATGTTGAAACTATAAATTCAATTATGTGATCAATCCTGATTATACTCATTTAATTTTAGGATCACGTCTTATTTTTCCTTTCTGAAAGAGAAATTGGAAGAGACACATAATTGATTAAGTAAAAATTGATTAATTAGGGCCATCATATTATTGTTGAAAAATATGTGATGAGATATATCAGGCTTCATGCCACTTTTGTGAAAATCTAGCCAATATAATTATTGGTAGTTAGTGTGAGGAAGGAGAAGGCAATGGCACCCCACTCCAGTACTCTTGCCTGGAAAATCCCATGGACAAAGGAGCCTGGTAGGCTGCAGTCCATGGGGCTGCAAAGAGTTGGACACGACTGAGTGACTTCACTTTCACTTTCACTTTCATGCGTTGGAGGAGGAAATGGCAATCCACTCCAGTGTTCTTGCCTGGAGAATCCCAGGGACGGGGGAGCCTGGTGGACTGCCATCTATGGGGTCACACAGAGTCGGATACGACTGGAACGACTTAGCAGCAGCAGCAGCAGCAGTGTGAGGAAAATACCTAATTTCACTCAAGGAATTTATTATGATAGAGTTTTTAATTGACTTAAAAATGAATAGCATGTTCCTAAGATCCACTCAAGAAACAAAACTCATGTGAACATTTTAGTCATGAAATTAAAAAAAAAGAAAACAGCAGAAATATACTATTAGAAATATATTAGTGCATCAGAATGGAAAAGTTCTAGAAGATCAACGCCAAAAACAAAACTCTGTGGCCGCAGAAATGTTAAGTAAATTCAGCATAAAGTAAAAACAGCCAAGACTAGATTTAAATTAGCTACAAAGATTGCCATTAGCCTGTCTTACTTTCCTGCCCTTTAAATGAGAAGAATATTATTATAATCAGTCTTTTTGTAGCTATTGAAGTCAATTTTGCTGTTTGTTTTCTTAAGCTAAAAGTCTTGATGGGCACAATAGTGAAAAAAATAAAAACTAATATGAAAGAAGACCAAACTCTCTTGAAGCTAATTTCAACTCTACAGGTTTTTGTGTTTTTTTTTAACCTTCTACAAAGACACACGGGTGACTGCAGCTGCTAATAGATGACTGAACAAGCTAGGATGTTTAATTCACACCCATGGCCCTAGCATTTCCCTGTAAGTTAGAGAGAATTGTGGCTCCCAAGCGATTCTCTTGCAAGTGACCCATGAAGGTCTTTTCTACTAGAGAAAGAAGCAAACTCATTCTTTCCAGATCAGATGTTGGATTCTGTGATATACAACACTAATTTCAAGTCAACTTCTTTAAACACTTAGCGTTTAGAATAGAACCAGAAGGTGGATGAGAGGCCTTAGCCCCGCTTGAAAGAGATCTCTCAGAAAATAGACATTTCTATCCAAACCACAATAGACTTGACATCGACAGCAAACAATATAACAAAGCGAAGTGTGGTTGAAATAAAACAATTTAGGGATCAATTTGCTGCATTTATTTGCCTGCATTTAACCATTTTGGGTTTTTTGTTTTTTGTTTTTTTTACAAAATGCATTTCCCCATGTATGGGTAAAAAAGACTAAGCTAAAAATAGTAAAAATAAATAAATAAAGGCAGTTCAAATTTGTAACCAAATTGCTGAATAATGAAATCTTAGAAATTTAAAGCAGCCTCACCAATCTTTGAGTGCGTGGGCATGGATTTGCTAGAACTCCTCGAAAACTCACCATTTTGAAAAGTAGCCCATTGAACTTCGGAGCAACCATTACCACAGTTAATTCTTTTCCAGTCAGTTCGGTTCAGTTCAGCTATTCAATCGTGCCGGACTCTTTGCGACCCCATGGACTGCAGCACGCCAGGCCTCCCTGTCCACCACCAACTCCCTGAGTTTACTCAAACTCATGTCCGTTGAGTCACTCAAAATGTCCACTTATATCTTCCTTCTACACATTTAATTTTAAACTTCTTGCATTCGTACAAGAAATAGAATACTTCCTACCATATCAGTAAATAAGGCTGTCACAGTCAGCACTGACTGCAGCCCTCCAAAGCGAGCAGGTGACCCTGAGGGGATTCAGGAGGGAAAGAACACTATCATCTGACAGCCGGGGACGACGGCCACTCCCTGTGGTGAAAGTGAGAGGGAAGGGGCTCAGTCGTTTCTAACTCTTTGGGACCCCATGGACTGTAGCCCACCAGGCTTCTCTGCCCACGGGATTTTCCAGGCAAGAGTACCAGAGTGGGTTGCCGTTTCCTTCTCAAAAGTATCTCCCCCACCCAGGGATCGAACCTGGCTCCCCCTCATTGCTGGCAGACGCTTTACCCTCTGAGCCTCCAGGGAAGCCTGTGATGAGCCCTGAGGAAACTGAGGATGTGAAGACAGAGGGTACCGGCTCTGATAGCTGAGGTGCATGTCAAGGGAATGATTTCAGGGAGCCCAGACTCTTGCATCTTCCCATCCATAGAAAAGTGCTAAATCATTAACTTTTGACATCAGGTTTTCCTTTAATCAACAATAATATTTTGGTGTTCAGACTACCTGACCTTTCTGAAAAGACTCCTATATAACCTGGTTTCCTTCCTTGACTTCTCAGAGCAGTTCTCTCAGAAGTACTTGAGGTATTGCCTCCTGAGCTCTAAGTCCTGAAAATTCCCACCAAATACAACACAACTCTTGACTTTAATGTCATGAATACTTTTTTAAGTTGACACATATAAACCTAATTCCTCCTAAAGAATCTTCCATTATGTGAATCTTGGGTAATCCTTTTACGAGTGAGCTATTGAATAATTTCAAGGTCCCTCTTCCTCTTTAATTTCTGCCCTTTTATCCTACCTCGGCTTGTCAGCCTCCTTCTGGAAGTATGATCTGTCAGCTGAGCTTGAGATATGGTGTGACGTCTCCTTGGATGTGGATACGATACTTGGATGAATGCATCCGAGGTTCATATCAACTTCAGCAATGACTCCATCAACCTGCTGGCTCACATTAGTCTCAGAGCTGGTGAAATGCCTCTCACGCTTTAACCCATTCTGCTGTTCAGGCTTGTGTCTCCCTTACTCTTTTGAACCATCTGCTTTCTGACCCAAGCACAGAATATCACATTTATCTTTATTAAATGTCATCTTCTTAGACTCCATCCACTGCTTCAGCTTGTCAAGATGCTTTTGAATCCTGATTCTGTCATCCCGTGTATTAGTTATCTCTCTGAGCTTGTTGTCAGCCCCAGACTTGATAACAGGCCTCCTTTGTCCTCATCCAATTCAATGATAAACTTGCAAAGGGGACCAAGCCAAGGCCAGAGCCACACTGGCAAGCCTCCAAGTTGCGACTGCTCTGTGGATCTGACTTCATGCAACTCTTTGAATATCCACTCAGCCACATTAAAATTCCTTCCATGGCTCTCTCTGATATGTGAAGATATTCTGACTCCGGCTCTGCCTTCTTCCTTGACATTATCTGATCCTTCAGTCTCGGCGCTCATTGCGCTCCAGCCAGACTAGCAATCTTTCTGTCATTTATTGGTGCTGAGCTCCCCTTCCATCTCAGAACTTCTGTGATTTTCAGTCCCTTTATCTGAATTACTCTTCTCTTAGATATTTGCATGACCGGCTCCTTATTATTCAGGTCTTAGCTCTATAAACCGCCACCTGGAGCTGTGTTTCTCAACCGTTGACATTTCAAGCTGAATAGTTTTTGTCATAAGGGACCATTTCCCTCAGTAATGTTTTTTGATTTTTAGTGTACAAGCCTTGCAATTCTTCTATTAAATATATTCCTGAATATGTTAATATTTAATGATATTTTGAGGGGAATTATTTCCTTTTAAACAACCTTAAAACATCAATGTTTTAAATAATGTTTTTTAAACATATATATTTCTTAGTGAACATTTTTAATATTGATTGCTAATCACATAAAATCAGATGTTGATCTGCTTAAAGAACTATTCTATAAAGTTTAATCCATCTATTTGTACCTAGTGTTGGATGTAAGGCTATGTTAGGCTTTTCATCTGGCTATTATGTTAAATACAAATAAATCCTCTCATTTTCCTTAAGAAATTTAGGTATATTCTGTTTCTACAAATATAATTCCTAAAATAGAGATCCCACAAAATGACCTTTCATAATTCCATTCACTCATATCCTAATAATACACTTGAATTCAAGTTAAAATGCAGGACTTCTTCTTTATACAGAATCAAACCTTATTCTTCACCATTTGAGCCACCAGGGAAACCCATATGTATTATATGTGTGTGTGTGTATATATACAGATATATAATGCAGAGTAACATAGAAGAATATACTAGAATGCAGGAGTCACACAGCAGAGGATTCAATTCTCTGATCCCTTTTTTATTTTGTAACTTCCTAGTTTACAGACTATCAGTGGTTGACCATTGCTTATAAATCTATAGTCTTCCTCTTGTATTAGATGTCCTTTGCTCTCTAGTGACACAGAAGAAGGGAACCTGACATTTATCAGCTCACTACTACGTGCTGGGAACTTTAATGCATTATACCACATGTAATCCCACAGATCTGACAAAACACGTGTTTTAGACAATTTAAATAACCTGCTCAAAGTCATATAATGGATACATGATAAAGCCAAATTTCAAAATCAGATCTGCTCCTACATATCAGTCTGGAAAAGGCCATGGGCAACAAGAGCAGCAATAAGCTATCCAAGTTCCCATTGTTTACAAGGATTAGTAAAGTGGGCTGACCACACAAAAAACAGTCTTTTAGGAAATCTCGCGTTAGGAATCTGATATTAGCTTCCAGCAGTAACACACTGTCAGGGAGCAGCCAGAGTCAAGATCAGAGATCAGGGACTACAGCCATGTTCATGTCCGAGATAAAAATTAAATATTTACCCATTCAGTGCATTATTAGTTCAGTATAGTTCTTAATGGCCGTAAATTCCTGCCATCTCAATATACATATTCCTTTGCACTGTGACTGTGACATTCTTAGAAACAAAACAAAACAAAAAATGAGGTGGTGATGGGAACCTCCAATTTACAGCCAGTGGGCCAGAAGAACTAATCTGGACTGGCAACTGGCCTCTGTAGTGAAGGCAGTCTTGTGGAACTGACCCTTAACCCATGGGATCTGAGGCTAATTCCAGGTAGATAGTGTCAGAATTGAGTTAAACTGTAGGACACTCAGCTGGAGTCACAGAATTGCCTGATATATGGAAAAACCAACACATTTGGAATAAGTGGTGAAATATGGTCTAAGAGGACAGGAGACAAGAGTATTTTTTTTCTTGAACAATCATTGATGAACATGATTATAAACTGTTTTAAAATCGTTCTAGCTAACTGCATATTTTGGGCTTCCTGGTGGCACTAGTGGTGAAGAATCTGCCTGTCAGTGCAGGAAACGCAGGAGATACAGGTTTGATACCTGGGTTGGGAAGATCCCTTGGAGAAGGAAGTGGCAACCCACTCCAGTATCCTTGCCTATAAAAAATTCCATGGGCAGACTAGCCTGGGAGGCTACAGTCCATGGGGCCGCAGAAATCTAGTACTGATATATTCTCTCAATATAGCATAAGAAAAACCCACATTATATGTATTAACCCTGTTTATATATCCATCGTCTGAAAAATTCCACAAGGAATGTAGCTGTTTCCGGGTACACGTTCATTTCCCACAATGGGGTACTATGTCATGGGAGTTGAGTCTCTTCCAAATTTCATAAATTGAGTGTCGAAAAGTCAGTAACTGGACTTGGAGTGAGAAGATCTGAGTTCTGTTCCTGGGTCTATAGCACAAGAGCAGTATGGTCTGGTCACCAGTTGCTACATTATGGTAGTTTAAAATGATGAGCCATGTGGCTTGCAGAGGACATTTTATGATCTGGTAGCTTTTGCAGTCAGGTATTCCAAAGCCAGAGGACAGAGGCTTCAATAATATGTGATGTGGGTGCAAAGTATTATTATATCAGTTCAGGAATGAGCTGTAGGTGTTTTGTAACATAAATGTCCATCCCTAATCTGCTTAGGTGAACATTCAAATACATGTTTGATCAGAGTGCTTCCTCAAGGTTGAAAGTACCTGGAAAGGAATGGACCTCTTATTCTCAGGAGGAGATGATGGTCTTCATAGTATCTTGCATTTGTTGTTGTTGTTCCATCCCTAAATTGTGTCCAGCTCTTGGCAACCCCATGGATTGCAGCCCGCCTGCAAGTTTCCCTGTCCTTAACTATCTCCCAGAGTTTGCTTAAGTTCATGTCCATTGAGTCAGTGATGCTATCTAACCATCTCAATCCTCTGCTGCCCTCTTCTCCTTTTGCCTTCAATCTTACCCAGCATCAGGGTAAGATTTTCCAACGAATTGGTTCTTCATATCAGGCGGCCCAAGTTTTGGAGCTTCAGCATCAACCCTTCCAATGAATATTCAGGGTTGATTTCCTTTAGCATTGACTGGTTTCACCTCCTTACAGTTGTATACATACTAGAACATAGAGTATCCTACTTAAGACCTGGTTTGCCACATGGAATGACTATGTGTCTAAAATTTCTTATAATTGTTTTATTGTATTTCGTTTCTCAAGCTGAGATATGTAACTTAAATTATGTTACTTGCCTTATTCCTTATTTGAAACAATTTAACCACATCAGTCAGGCACTCAGCAGGGCTCCAGCAAAGCAGGGATAGCTACCACTAAGGGCAAGCCCTCTGAAGGCTGCAAAGAATCATGATCAAATCAGGACAGACACATCATAGGCAAAAAGACGATCCAATTATGAAATAATACCCCACCCATGAGGGTGAGGGAAATAAGGTCATTGAAAAGCTGAAACAGTTAAAGATCATAGCATTCTTAATTTCTTTATTTGTGAGATGAAGGGAACAGAATCCCTGTAGGTTTGAAAACATCAAGATGATTTGAATTCTGAAAGTAGACTGTACTTCACATCACTAGTGACAAACTGAAAATAATATTATTACCTTTAAAGCGTGCCAAAGCAGGAAATGCATAAGGATTCAAACTGAATTTAGTTAACTATCGGGATAGCAGTGTCATAAATTAACGAAGACAGCCTGGGCGAGGTAAACTTTTGAAGGTGAAGTGAATGCTATTTAGTATGACATTAAGTTGTTTAAGGGTAGGAGGAGGCACAGGGTGAATGGATGTTGATGGTGGGTTTGGGCAGGCTGCCATGGTGGACAAGAGCCAGCCCGGAGGCAACTAGGGGAAGTACAGAGCTACACACTTGGTGGTTTTGTCCACAGGTGTCCCTGATCAGTGGTGACCTCAGAATTTGCATAATGCTTGGTATTAGAATATATTACACTGATATGTATATACTTTTTGTATTTAAATTTTAATAAGGAAATTAATCATAGCTATTATAGAAAGACCTAAAGAACTAACATGTCTCTCTCTCATACACACACACATACACACACACACACATGCACAATATTTGATGATTTTAGAGAGAAGCTGAGATACAAATATATAAGAATTAAATCAAGCCCACATTTTCTTCCAAGAAAGGGCTTCCCCGCCATAAGCCAGACTGTGTATAGTAAGTCGAATGCACTATATGATTTTTACTCAAATACTGGCACAATTCACAAATTGCACAAAACACAGTCAAATAAGCCTTTTGGACATCTGTTTTGAGATTTGAATCAGTTTGCTCAAAGTTTACACAACGCATTTATTATCTGTTTTCTTAGGAGATGAGGGTTATTTAAGAGATGGAGCTCACCAGTCCAGACAAGACCCTTGCAGGACATATTCGGGTTCTCTAGGGAAGGGTCCCAATATTATTTCAGACTTCAGAGAAGCGCATCACCTAGCAGTCCAAAGTCTCCTACACTTGCTCGAATATTTTAATTACCTGTATCTTAATATGCTAGACCCATGGATACAGAGGCTCTCAAAATGAAGTTCTCCTTTTGACTCAAGGTGTTCATCAGCCATCTGGAACTGCCTCCCAAGCTTCATCCATTATGCAAATAAGGCTTAGTATTCGACATGTTTCATCTACTGATACGAATGCATTAATGTTGGATGTTCCAGCACAAGCCCCTGAGAAGACATTGCCTTTTCATCCGTCATCGGCTCGAGCTCACACCTCATTACTTTTAATGGCTCTGTGGCACTTAAGGTCACTGAGCTCCTAACTGCTGCCGCCTAGGGTGCTAACAATCAAAGCACCTTTCTTTGTTTAAGTGAAGCAGATCCCCCGCTTCATTCTTTTCTTCCTCTTCTTTTATTTTAATTTGTTGTTGTTGTTATTGTGGAATTACCATCACTTGGGAAAAGATAAGGACTGAAGAAGTAGAGGCAGTCTTCAGAAGTTTAGGTAAACAAAACTATTTCTGGGAAGAGTTTGAGAGAAAAAATCCATTGACGTGTGTGTGTCTCTCTCTTTCTGTTTCTATATGTATATACATATATATGCACATACATATATGTACACACTATATATGCATATACATACATAGATGCCTACATATATATACACATGTGTATATGACTTTTATTGCATTCTTCAATTATTTCCTTAAAATAATTTTCCTTTTAGCATACTGTAGCATGCTTAAAGCATTCTTGGGTCAAAACTCATTTTCGTTCCTGGCTCCTTCACTTTCTAGCTGTCTGAGTTTAAGCAGGTTACTTAATTTCTCTGTGCCTCAGTTGTTTTCACCTGTAAAATAGGAACATTGAGATAAATTATTTCATAAGTTTGTAGTGAGAATTAAATCAATTAACATTAAGTGCTTAGAAACCCTGGCACTGGCTATGTACTAAACAAGAGGTCATTAGGTCAAACTGCATTGACCCCAATGCACAGATTTAGATGTAATTTTAAGAACATGATTACGAATAAGCGTTCAAACTAAATTGTTAAAAATTAAATAGAATGGCCAATTTTCAGGGGAAAATATGTTAAAATTTATACAAAAATAATTTAGAAAGTATCATTAGACTGACAGTTATGAAATAACTGTATACACACACACACACACACACACACACACACACAGATATATAAAGAACTCCCTAAAGGCACCGGATTTAGCAATATCTCAGGCAATAGCACAGGCAATATCTTCCAAAAAACATAAAAACAGAACACTTCCCAGTATCTTCAATAAGACTCCCAGGCCATGATCATGAGACTCTGCTCCAACACCTGCCTCTCTCTGGAACTAGAAAGTGGAGTCAGAATTGCAATGAAAGACCTTCCCTGGGATTCAAGCCAATGAAAAGAAAAACCCCCTTTCTACCAACAGAGTGTGATGGAGAAAGGGCAAGCTATGCGCATTCTGGAAGCCTTGAATCCTCTGTTCTTGAAGCAAGCCTATTTTCCCTATTGTGTGACTCAACAACTTTCCTTTAGCTTAAACTTGTTTAAACGGACGTATTGTCACTGCCACCAAAACAGTTCTTTACTAACACCACAAATCAAAATTGTGAAAATAGATGCTCTTCAGGGAACAGGGACAATCTGTTAACCTATCTTTACAAATAATTTCAGTGAGTATTTGTACATCAGAAAACATATAAAAAATTAGTGTTGTTTGCTTTAGATGGAGGCATTAGAAGTGACTTGTAATTTTGTTTGCTTGTTTATTTGAATTTTCTTTCCTTTCCTTTTGGCCTCAATAAACATAGGGTATTTGTGTACTGGAAACACATCATAACTGAAATATAATATTTACTTAGCATGACAGAAGTAAGAACTGAGCTGACCCACTCAGTATTCTCATCATGAGTTTTGTATCTTGTGAGACATGTTGGGGGAAGAATCAGCCTCTACTGAACTGATTAGCCATCTTTTTGGTAAGGCTAGCTGGCCTCTGTGCCTGGTACATCTCTTTCCCACTGCTAGAGATGAGCTGTGCTAATTTTCTGAAGTTAGAAATTCAAATAATGTCATATATACACTCTAAACCTACCGCTATGCAAACATACTTGTTTTCAGGAAAACTTTATTTTTAATCAGTTTTCTCAATGAGTGGCCTTGGACCACCTGTATC
The DNA here is from genome assembly GCF_016772045.2 of Ovis aries. Classification (NCBI taxonomy): domain Eukaryota; kingdom Metazoa; phylum Chordata; class Mammalia; order Artiodactyla; family Bovidae; genus Ovis; species Ovis aries. The sequence goes on from NC_056060.1 coordinate 96,599,512, forward strand.
ACAATTATCACAGTATTCGTTAAAAATAGGTTACTAGATCCAACATTAGACATTGGTGAATCAGAATATTTATTGTTAGGGTACTGGAATGATTATTTCCAGGCAGCTTAGAAATAAGATAATCATTATATCTTCCACATTTTATAAACCAAAGGTCTAGTGTAACAAAAAGTTACTTTCTTCATAAGGATATACCCTGAACTAAAGTTCATTTAAATTAATGTAAGAGTAAACATTATTAATCACTAAAAGCAAACATCTTCATATTCATGTGCTACTGGTGTTTCTCAACTGAAATCAAGTACCATTTCATGTCCAGACTGAGAGAAAAAATTAAAAATTAAAATGTATATTCATAAAGGGAGAACAACCATTTTTATTTTCAAAGAGTCACATCTTATAGAAAAACATAGTAGTAGTCAAGGAAAGTAATAGAGTGAAACAATTATTTTTCTTCCTTCAGGCAGAAGGATGAAACATATCTAAAAAGAGTAGGAGACTGAATTACAGGTAGAACTAAAAGAAAGTGGGCCCTGGGATAAAATTCTAGCAAGTAAGTGAATTTAATGCTACTGAATTTGAAAACTAACTTTCATTACAACATACGGTGATTATAATCCGTGCCCTTAGTTCGTGTGTTACAAGATCCACGGTATCAATTTTTCTGAGTCATTTTTATGTCTTTCCCCAAAACTGCAGGCTATGTCCGAATGCACAGAGAGGGTTGGCAGCACAGCTGTGTCTAAGAATGGATTCAATGATAAACCGTAGTGGAACACAATTTATAAAGTATAAGGTATTTTTCAAATATTATACAATATTATTTGTTATTGCATTTTCTTAAGAAGCCTAAAGCAGATCTGCACCTTATGATAACAGAGTGTTTTTAACACACTGGAACTAAGATATTTTATTTTGCTTGTTTCTTATCTGCACTATGTAAGATATTAGTTCCCTGACCAGATATCAAATCTGTGCCCCCACAGTGGATGTGTGGAGTCTTAACCACCGGACCACCATGCATTCATGCTCAGCTTCCATCAGCCATGTCCGACTCTGCACGACACTATGGACTGTACCCACCAGGCTCCTCAGTCCATACAGTTCTCCAGGCAAGAATACCCACTGGAGTGCCATTTCCTTCTTCAGGCTGTCTTTCAGACCCAGAGGTCACACCCATGACCCCTACATCTCCTTCATTACAAGCAGATTCTTTACCGCTGAGCCAGGTGGCTCAGTGGACAATCAGGGAAGTCCAACTAAGAACTTATAAAATATATACTGTTAAGATTTACTATAGGAAAGGTTTGAAAGTGAGTGAGGCCCTGCGGGGCTCCCAGGCACAAATGCCTTTCTGTCTCCTGTTTCTCCCTGGCAAGACTCCAGCCATTATGACCTTCCCTGAGTTCCAAAGGGCAGTTTCCAGAGTTGCTAATCAAGAGAGAAGCAGCCAAGATATCAGGCAAGATTAAAGGGATCAGAAAAGTTCCCCAAGGTTGTGCTGTGCTTAGTGCTCAGGCTACTCTTTGCAACTTCAGGGACTATAGCCAACCAGGCTCCAGGCAAGAATAATAGAGTGGCTTGTCATGCCTTCCACCAGGGAATATTCTCAACCCAGGGCTCGAACCCAGGTGTCCTGCATTGAAGACAGATGCCTTGCCATCTGATCCACCAGGGAGGCCCCACCAAGATTCAGTCGTTCATTCATGTCCAACTCTTTGCAGCCTAGTGGACTGCAGCATGCCAGGCCTCCCTGTCCATCACCAAATACCGGAACTTGCTCAAACTCATGTCCATCGAGTGAGAGATGCCATCGAACCATCTAATCCTCTGTCATGCCCTTCTCCTCCTGTCTTCAATCTTTCCCAGCATAAAGGTCTTTTCCAGTGAGAGAGTTTTTCACATCAGGTGGCCAAAGTATTGGAGTTTCAGCATCACCATCAGTCCTTCCAATGAATATTCAGGACTGATTTCCTTTAGGATGGACTGGTTGGATCTCCTTGCAGTCCAAGGAACTCTCAAGAGTCTTCTCCAACACCAGAGTTCAAAAGCATCAGTTCTTCAGTGCTCAGCATTCATTAAGGTCCAATGCTTACATCAGCTTTCTTTAAGGTCCAGCACTCACATCTATACATGACCACTGGAAAAACAATAGCTTTGACTAAATGGACCTTTGTCAGCAAAGTATCTCTGCTTTTTAGTATGCTGTCTAGGTTTATCATAACTTTCCTTCCAAGGAGCAAGTGCTTTTTTTTTTTTTTTTTTTTTTTAAATTTCATGACTGCTGTCACCTTCTGCAGTGATTTTGGAATCCAGGAAAATAAAGTTTGCCACTGTTTCCATTGTTTCCCCATCTATTTTCCATGAAGTGATAGGACCAGATGCCATGATTTAGTTTTCTGAATGTTGAGATTTAAGCCAACTTTTTCACTCTCCTCTTTCACTTTCATCAAGAGGCTTTTTAGTTCTTCTTCACTTTCTGTCATAAGGGTGATGTCATCTGCATATATGAAGTTATTGATGTTTCTCCCAGCAATCTTGATTCCAGCTTGTGCTTTATCCAGCTCAGTGTTTCTCATGATGTACTTTGCATATGACTTAAATAAGCAGGGCAACCATGACATACTCCTTCTCCTATTTGGAACCAGTCTGTTGTTTCATGTCCAGTTCTAACTGTTGCTTCCTGACCTGCATACAAATTTCACAAGAGGCAGGTCAGGTGGTCTGGTATTCCCATCACTTTCAGAATTTTCCACAGTTTATTGAGATCTACACAGTCAAAGGCTTTGGCATAGTCAATAAAGAGAAATAGATGTTTTTCTGAAACTCTCTTGCTTTTTTGATGATCCAGCGGATGTTGGCAATTTGATCTCTGGTTCCTCTGCCTTTTTTAAAACCAGCTTGAACATCTGGAAGTTCACAGTTCACATATTGCTGAAGCCTGGGCTTGGAGAATTTTGAGCATTATTTTGCTAGTTTGTGAAATGAGTGCAATTGTGCGGTAGTTTGAGTATTCTTTGGCATTGCCTTTCCTTGGGATTGGAATGAAAACTGACCTTTTCCAGTTCCGTGGCCACTGTTGAGTTTTCCAAATTTGCTGGCATATTGGGTGCAGCCTTTCACAGCATCATCTTTCAGGATTTGAAATAGCTCAACTGGAATTTCAACACTTCCACTAGCTTTGTTTGTAATGATGCTTCCTAAGGCTCACTTGAGTTCACATTCCAGGATGCCTGGCTTTAGGTGAGTGATCACCCCATCATGATTATCTGGGTCATGAAGATCTTTTTTGTACAGTTCTGTTTATTCCTGCTACCTGTTCTTAATATCTCCTGCTTCTCCGTATCATTTCTGTCCTTTATGGAACACATCTTTTCATGAAATGTTCCCATGTTATCTCTAATTTTCTTGAAGAGATCTCTAGTCTTTCCCATTCTGTTGTTTTCCTCTATCTTTGCACTGATCACTGAGGAAGGCTTTCTTATCTCTCCTTGCTATTCTTTGGAACTCTACATTCAGATGGGTATATCTTTCCCTTTCTCCTTTGCTTTTCATTTCTCTTCTATTCACAGCTATTTGTAAGGCCTCCCCAGACAGCCATTTTGCTTTTTTTGCATTTCTTTTTTCTTGGAGATGGTCTTAATCCCTGTCTCCTATACAATGTCATGGACCTCTTTCCATATTTCATCAGGCACTCTGTCTACCATATCTAGTCCCTTAAATCTATTTCTCACTTCCACTGTATAATCATAACGAATTTGATTTAGGTCATACCTGAATGGTCTAGTGGTTTTCCCTACTTTCTTCAATTAATGTCTGAATTTGGCAATAAGGAAGGAGTTCATGATCTGAGCCACAGTCAGCTCCTGGTCTTGTTTTGGTTGACTGTTCAGAGATTGTCCATCCTTGGCTGCAAATAATTACAATCAATCTGATTTTGGTGTTGACCATCTAGTGATGTCCATGTGTAGAGTCTTCTCTTGTGTTGTTGGAAGAGGGTGTTTGCTATGACCAGTGCATTCTTTTGACAAGACTCTATTAGCCTTTGCCCTGCTTCATTCTGTACTTCAAGGCCAAATTTTCCTGTTACTCCAGGTATTTCTTGACTTCCTACTTTTGCATTCCAGTCCCCTATAATGAAAAGGACATCTTTTTTGGGTGTTAGTTCTAAAAGGTCTTGTGGTTCTTCATAGAGCCGTTCAACTTCAGCTTCTTCAGCATTACTGGTCAGGGCATAGACTTGGATTACAGTGATATTGAATGGTTTGCCTTGGAAACAAACAGAGATCATTCTGTCGTTTTTAAGATTGCATCGAAGTACTGCATTTTGGACTCTTCTGTTGACTATGATGGCCACTCCATTTCTTCCAGGGGATTCTTGCACCTGGTAGTAGATATAATGGTCATCTGAGTTAAATTCATCCATTTCAGTCCATCTTAGTTCGCTAATTCCTAGATTGTCAACATTCACTCGTGTTTGACCACTTCCAATTTGCCTTGATTCATGGACCTAACATTCCAGGTTCCTATGCAATATTGCTTTTTACAGCATCGGATCTTGCTTCTATCACTAGTCACATCCACAAATGGGTATTGTTTTGCTTTGACTCTCTCCCTTCATTCTTTCTGGAGTTACTTCTCCACTCATCTCCAGTATCATATTGTGCACCTACCAACCGTGGGAGTTCATCTTTCAGTGTCCTATCTTTTGCTTTTTCATACTGTTCATGGGGTTCTCAAGGTAAGAATGCTGAAGTGGTTTGCCATTCCCTTCTCCAGTGGACCACATTTTGTCAGAACTCTCCACCATGACCCAATCGTCTTGGGTGGCTGCACGGCACTGGAGCAGTGAGTGGCTGAGAGGAGACACCCCATGTCCAAGGTCAGGAGCAGTGGCTGTGCTTTGCTGGAGCAACATGAAGAGATACCCAACGTGCAAGGTAAGGGAAACCCCAGTAAGACAGTAGGCCCTGAAAGGAGGCATCAGAGGACAGACAGACTAAAACCACAATCACAGAAAACTAGCCAATCTGATCACATGGACCACAGCTTTGTCTAACTCAATGAAACTAAGCCATGCCATGTAGGACCACCCAAGACAGACGGGTCTTAGTGGAGAACTGGTTTCTCTACCTCTTCAAAACCAACTTGAACATCTGAGAGTTCTCAGTTCACATATTGCTAAAGCCCAGCTTGAAGGATTTTCAAAATGACCTTGCTAGAGTGTGAAATTTGTGCTACCTGTCAGCTGCAAATTGGAACTTACGAAGAGCTTTGACAATGACTGAACAAAAAAGACACTTGCCATCTGCCTCTACAGAAATTGAACTCCATGCTGCCATAGCTGTTAATGTTCCACAATGCCTCAGGGAGTTCAGGGTAGAGTGAGGCACTCCAGTTCAGTCACTCATTCATGTCCAAATCTTTGCAACCCCATGGACTGCAGCACACCAGGCCTCCCTGCCCATCACAACTCCTGGAGTTTACTCAAAATCATTTCCATTGAGTCAGTGATGCCATCCAACCATCTCATCCTCTGTCATCCCCTTCTCCTCCCATCTTCAATCATTTCCAGCATTAGGTTCTTTCAAATCAGTCAGCTCTTAGCATCAGGTGGCCAAAGTATTGGAATTTCAGCTTCAACATCAGTCCTTACAATGAATATTCAGGACTGATTTCTTTTAGGATGGACTGGTTGGATCTCCTTACAGTCCAAGGGCAAGAGTCTTCTTCAACACCACAGTTCAAAAGCATCAATTCTTTGACACTCAGCTTTCTTTATAGTACAAATCTCACATCCATACATGAATACTGGAAAAACCATTGCTTTGACTAGATGGACCTTTGTTGGCAAAGTAATATCTCTGCTTTTTAATAAGCTGTCCTGATTGGCCATAACTTTTCTTCCAAGGAGCAAGCATCTTTTAATTTCATGGCTGCAGTCATCTTCTGCAGTGATTTTGGAGCCCCCCCAAAATAAAGTCTGCCACTGTTCCACTGTTTCCCTATATATTTCCCATGAAGTGATGGGACCAGATGCCATGATCTTCGTTTTCTGAATGTTGACCTTTAAGCCAGCTTTTACACTCTCCTCTTTCACTTTCATCAAGAGGCTCTTTAGTTCTTCACTTTCTGCCATAAGAGTGGTGTCATCTGCATATCTAAAGTTATCAATATTTCTCCCGGCAATCTTGATTCCTGCTTGTGCTTCATCCAGTCCAGCGTTTCTCATGATGTACTCTGCATATAAGTTAAATAAGCAGGGTGACAATATACAGCCTTAACGTTCTTGTTTTCCCATTTGGAACCAGTCTGTCGTTCTAGGTCCAGTTCTAACTGTTGCTTCCTGACCTGCATACAGATTTCTCAAGAGGCAGGTCAGGTGGTCTGGTATTCCCATCTCTTTCATAACTTTCCATAGTTTATTGTGATCCACACAGTCAAAAGCTTTGGCATAGTTGATAAAAACAGGTCTTTAGAGAGCTGGATATTTTTAGGAACAGATTTTATATCTCAATTCTTGTATCTCCTCATATCTAGAGAAGCACTAAGTCCCTTCATGGGGACATCAGACCCTCATGACTATCAAAAAACCTTTTTGCAAAATGAGTGCTTCATGGTATTGGACTCCCGCTTCACCAGACCAGAACCTTATATATTGACCTCCGCACCCTCCAACCCCCGGCACTTTGGAGCAGTCTCTCAGAGCCATGTGAGATGCTGCCCCTCGGGCTACAGTCCTCATTTTGCCCCAAGTAAAATGTAAGTTGCAACACTCAACTTGTACCTCTTTTTTAGTCAACGACCATACTAAACATTCTTTGGCATTGTCCTTCTTTAAGATTGGAATGATAAGTGACGTTTCCAGTCCTGTGGCCACTGCTGAGTTTTTCAAATTTGCTGATGTATTGAGTGAAGTACTTTAACAGCATCATCTTTGAGGATTTGAAATAGCTCAACTGGAATTCCATCATCTCCACGAGTTTTGTTCCTAGGAATGCTTCCTAATGCCCACTTGACTTCACATTCCAGGATGTCTGGCTCTAGATGGGTGGCCACACCATCGTGGTTATCTACATCATTAAAACATTTTTTGAATAGTTCTTTTGTGTATTCTTGCCACCTCTTCTTTATTCTGCTTCTGTTAGGTCCATGTCATTTCTGTCCTTTATTGTGTCCATTCTTGCATGATATGGTTCCTTGATATCTTTATTTCTCTTGAATAGATCTCTAGTCTTTCCTATTCTATTGTTTTCCTCTATTTTTGCTTTTTTTTTTTTTTTGAACTGTTCATTTAAGAATGCCTTCTTATTTCTCCTTGCTATTCTCTGGAACTTTGAATTCAGTTGGGTATATCTTTCCCTTTCTCTTTTGCCTTTGGCTTTTCACATATGGCACTTAGTCATTTAGTTAGTAAACAATGGTGAGTTCATGCTATGGACCAAGCTATATTAATATTTTGAGAGGTGGTTTAGTGGGGAGGTAAAGTAATAGATCAATATATTGCAATGAATGTATGCTTTGATGGTAGCAAGAGCAGAAAACTCCAAGCCTATGTAAGAGGGGTGCAGACCTCAGATTTCCAAGGTGAAGCAAAATTGTTCATAAATGGAAGTACTGATTATCAAGCTGTTTAAGATGAGAAGTAGTTTACCAGAGATATGATGGCAGGTGACTAGAGTTTATGAACCAAGGATTATTGGATGTGGTGTGGTTGGGATGTAGGGTTTGAATAAGGCAGTGTTGAGAGATAAACCTGAAGGTTGATGTGGTATTTCTGTCCTCAGGAAGTTGGAAGACCTTTGAGATCTTTTAAACTGGAGAACTAGATGAGTTAGTGCAGGAGTTCTATCAAAGGCAGATAGTAAATACTTTAGATTCCTTGGACCATTTGCTTGACTATGTAGCATAAAGGCTACATGGATAAGAGGTCAACACAAATGATCATAGCTGTGTTGCCATAAAATCTTACTTACCAAAACAAGTAACTGGCTGGATTTGCCCCATTGGCTGATGCTCACCAACCACCCATTTTGAAGTCCACAATGGCTGAAGAATTAAAAATGAATTTAAGAGCAACAAGGATGGAGGCAGAGAGAGTATAGAGGATATTATTGCAACACTGCCAGTAACAGAGTCATAATTAAGAGACTAGCAGCACATGGAGGGATTGGAAGAGAGAAACACAGGAAACCTCAGAAATTAAAGAAGCAGCAGTCAGTGACGTGAAGGGTGTGTGATGGAGGGATAAATGCGGGTCAAGGATGACTTGCCACTGGGAAGGTGATAGGTGCTTAGAACACATAAGGGCTGGAGTAGGGTTGGTGTTGAGTGGAAAAGAAATCATTTCGGTCATATACAACATGAAATCTAAGAGTTGCAATATCCAAATCGAGAGCAGTAATGTCTGTTAGGCCAGAAACCAAGGACAGAGATCTTGGGAACAGACATCATTATTGGTCTGGCTCCAGAATGCTCTTATCTAGAAACATATTGAGACAAAGGAATGCCTAATGCAAATTAAAAAAAAAATAAAGAAAGAAAGAAACCACACCACCATCAAATGGTGAAGCGCATATTCTGTGGCCCGCCGATGTGAAGGAGGTATTAAGGAGGTTTCCACAAGAAAATAACTGGAACGTTGAATGACATAGTGTAAAAATACGTCTGCGTTGTTGTAGAATAGAGTACTTGAGGACAGTTTTTTTTTTTTTAATAAATTTTACAATGCTAAGATGGTAAACCTGACACAGTGCACTAGGAATATTAAAATGTAATTATTTCCCATGGATTCAATTTGAAAACGCCAGCCTGGCGGCTCTGTAGTTAATGAAAGCTATGCAGCTATTTCACTGACAGACAGCTTTAGATATTGAGGTAAAAGATTCCAAGCCCATGAGGAGAATAAAGGATGTTCTCTTGCTGATAATGACAATGTCTATTAAAATTGGACATTAATAAAATCAATATTGATTATGTTATTGGATATACTCTTCCTTTTTTCTCTACATGACCAAAACACACACACACACACATAACTTTCCTTATAGTTCTTCTGTATGCTAGAATCGCATGATAACATGTTTAGCGACTGCATGGATTTGGGACATAACAGAGCGCAAATAAAAGGCCCATTGAAACACAATTACCTTAAGAAAATATCAAAAATATGAGTTTTAAATTCATTCCTGTAAAAGTATGCTGTGAAAACGTTTTGCCATGCAAATTTAGATTTTATTTTACATAAGCAAAGTAATAACAATTTCTAGGATCATTTCCCCAACCTGCCTACAGTTTAAAATCGCAATTGTATTGCCATTTCATTACAAGTGTGAATGTTGTGGCCCTAAAGCTTTTTCATCTGACTGTCGTGATTCTTAATGTTATGTGACCCTTGAAGATGTACTTGTTCACAACCTTCAGCAAATATTTTATTTCCTGCTTAGTAACTATTCATACATTTACAGGAAGTGTATATAAATATCCAAGCCCAAATGTAAAGGATCAAGGGAAATGCTTCAGGGTTTATTATAGCAAAAAACAATACACTCTATGTACCCTCCATGATCATGATCTCATATTCTGAAAAGGTGGTATTTATTTTTCACCACACAGAATACAGCCAACTGACTACTACTCTGTGTAGAGTGTAAAATTGCATCTCATGACTTGAAATGAAAATATTTGTGTAAATAGAAGTCAGTAATTTGATTGTCAAATGCACTGTTATTTTATTCTGGAAGTTAAGAAAATAATAGAAGTGAATAATGACTATTGATGCGTTTATCAGGGGATCTAATCTGATGCTTATTCCCTGGGAATGGAGTCACTGAGATGAATTTTATACAGGTGTTATAAAGGCTTGCGAAATCAACTAGGGCATTGCAGATGGGAGATTAGTGTGTCTTGGTGCACATTTTATGATTCTGTTAAGTGCAAAGTCAATGAACAGTACCAGAAGAAAGAACCTATCTATAAATCACAGACAATTTGCAGTGAATCATAGAAATATTTTACATGATAAATGGAGCTAAAATGTGCCATCGGGGATTTAATTACAGCAAAGGTTCATGATTATGCATCTTTGCTTTCTCCCCTAAGCATGCTTTCCTGTGATCTACAAGACTTTATCATTACAGACTGTATCATTCACTGAATGCTGTACTTCCTGTCATGGATTTCCTTTGCGAATATACAGCTTGGATGGATCAGTCTTCAAGAAATAGTTGCAAGTCACATCTAATAATGTAGTACCTCTCATAAACCCACATTAAGAAGGACAAATTTTGTGCCACATGTTTCTATTTATATTTTCCCCAGTTTAGTAATTCAATTTTCAACCCTCCTCTAAACCATTCAAGAAAAATGGAACTTAACTGAGCATTAATAGCTTCAAATTAGTCAGATATTCAAGTAAAAAGCTGACCTTTGTTCAAAGATTGAAGCTTGGCCTTCACAATGTTGTCGCAGGTTAGCTAACTAAAACTTGGAAAAATTGATGTGCTCAAGATATGGCCTCTTTAAGAAGTTTATGCAAATGATTTTTCTCAATAGATCTGCTTCAAATTATCTCCTTCTAAATTCTTTCCATACTTAAATTTGACAACATTCCTCATTTAGTAAAACATTTCTGAGTACTGAATATGAATTCAGAATGGGAAACAAAAATCTTGAAGTTGAAATACGTCTTTCAATGTCATTAACTATCTTCAACAACATGAAATGAATCAAGTTTGCTGTCAAACACTAACTGGTGTCTGTACTTTTCTTTGTCTCTTAAATATAATTCATCTGGCTATTATTTGCAGAAGTGCATTTTGAAATAAGGCATAGAAAATTGCAGTCTTTTAAATTTTCTGCATTTGCCACATAATCTCAGAGCTAATCTAACTTTATGCATCCTACTGAAATTGAACTGGGTTTTATATTAGTGCTTAAAATGAATTCCACTTGGAAAATCAATAGGAAACTTGTAAATACTTTTTCTTACCCCAAGTTCTAGATAGCTTTGGAATTCAAAATGCATGGACAGGTTGTTCAATACCATTCAAATTTTCTAAAGAGTAATTTAATTTCATCTGAACTAAAGGCAAACTGTGTACAAAAGAATTCAGAGATAATCCATGTTCCTCAAAAGAACAATATGTGACCAAGAAGTCTGGGTTAAAAGAGAAAAGAAAGCAGATGTTAAAAATAGATTAAAAATAGAGATTTGAGTTGTTTAGTAATATTATCACCCAGTCCTTCCCTTGTGCACACTTGTGCTAAAATTCTTTCCGGTGTTCCTCAACCCTTGGAGCATTCATCATCCAAATATAGATTATTTACCCAAATCATGGAAAATACTAGCTAACACATAACTAGGTACATTTTCTGCCCAGAAATTTTTAAGCAGCAATGGTATCTATGATTCCAAAGGCTGGAAAAAAAAAAAAAACCCACCATGTAAGAGTGTAATGGAAATAAATATAAAATACATAAGTATATATACATGTGCATATAGATATACGAAGCTAGATAAACACTTATATTATGCATGTACATACATACAATGAGAGAGAGAGTGCTATAGCAGTACTTGTTTCAGAGTCCAAATTTATATGTGCCTATTTTCATCTCAAATTTCCTGATATTTCCCAAGTAAATCATTAATTTGAGCATAAATCTGACCATTTACAAATTAAATACACAATGGTCTCCTAAATATGTCCATGACATTTCAAAAATTACCTCTATTTTTCGCATGCACAATCACAACCAATTAAAAATATTTTAAATAAGATTTAATGATATACAACAAATAAAACACAAGAGATTTAGAGAACTGGAAAGTTTCAATTACAGTGATGCGAAGACTCAGGAATATATCCCATTGCTTTTGAATAATACAATCATGAATGTTTTATTTTTTTAGTATGTGTGTGTTTATTTGGCTGTACCATGCCGTAGCTACAGCAAGCAGGAACTTCAATCTTCGTCTGGGTAAGTGGGGTCTAGTTCCCAGATGGGGGATCGAACCTGGCCCCCTGCATTGGGGGCAAGGAGTTTTAGCCACTAGACCACCAGGGAAGTCCCTAATCATGAATGCTTTAAAGCCATTCCATGTGACTGAAAAAGTCACCACTACACAGCAATGACCCTCCCGTCTTGGGTGGCCCCACACGGCATGGCTTAGTTTCATTCAGTTAGACAAGGCTGTGGTCCGTGAGATTAGATTGACTAGTTTTCTGTGATTGTGGTTTCAGTGTGTCTGTCCTCTGATGCCCTCTTGCAACACCTACCGTCTTACTTGGGTTTCTCCTACTTTGGACATGGGTTGTCTCTTCACGGCTGCTCCAGCAAAGTGCAGCCACTGCTCCTTACCTTGGATGAGGGGTATCTCCTCACTGCTGCCCTTCTTGACCTTGAACGTGGAGTAGCTCTTCTAGGCCCTCCTGCACACGCACTGCCACCGCTCCTTGGACGTGGGGTTGCTCCTCTCGGCCGCTGCCCCTGATCTCGGATATGGGGTAGCTCCTCTCGGCCATGCTGCTGTGAGGTCCATCACACCCAGCACGCTTCTGCCACTTCACTAAGATTGTGGCATCTGGTCCCATCACTTCATTGGAAATAGATGGGAAACAGTGGAAACAGTGTCAGACTTTATTTTGGGGGGCTCCAAAATCACTGCAGATGGTGATTGCAGCCATGAAATTAAAAGACGCTTACTCCTTGGAAGGAAAGGTATGACCAACCCAGACAGCATATTCAAAAGCAGAGACATCACTTTGCCAACAAAGGTCAGTCAGGGCTATGGTTTTTCCAGTGGTCATGTATGGTTGTGAGAGTTGGACTGTGAAGAAAGTTGAGGGCCGAAGAATTGATGCTTTTGAACTGTGGTATTGGAGAAGACTCTTGAGAGTCCCTTGGACTGCAAGGAGATCCAACCAGTCCCTTCTAAAGGAGATTGGTCCTAGAGGTTTTTTGGAAGGAATGATGCTAAAGCTGAAACTCCAGTACTTTGGCCACCTCATGCAAAGAGTTGACTCATTGGAAAAGTCCCTGATGCTGGGAGGGATTGAGGGCAGGAGGAGAAGGGGACGACAGAGGATGAGATAGCTGGATGACTTCACCGACCCGATGGACGTGAGTTTGAGTAAACTCTGGGAGTTGGTGATGGACAGGGAGGCCTGGCGTGCTGCAATTCATGGGGTCACAAAGAGTTAGACACGACTGAGCGACTGAACTGAACTGATCATATGCAATAATAAAATTTGTATATGTTTTTGCTCATACTTAGGCCTGTGTATCAGTTCTACAAGGTATTGATTTTTTATATTTATCCTTTACTCATTGTTGGAGATGACCCACTTTAACAAATTAGTGCCACTGAAGGTTTAGATCAGAAGTGTCTGTTATGCTGCAGTGTTAACCAGAAGATAAAGGAAGTGAAAGTGTGGGTAGCCTATCCCTTCTCCAGCATATCTTCCCAACCCAGGAATCAAACCAGGGTCTCCTGCATTGCAGGCAGATTATTTACCAACTGGAAAGGAAAGGAAAGGAAAGGAAAGTGAAGTCTCTCAGTCGTATCCAACTCTTTGCGACCCATGGACTGTAGCCTACCAGGCTCCTCTGTCCATGGGATTTTCCAGGCAATAGTACTGGAGTGGATTGCCATTTCCTTCTCCAGCGGATCTTCCTGACCCCGGGATGGAACCCAGGTCTCCTGCATTGTAGACAGATGCGTTACCATCTGAGCCACCAGGGAAGTCCAACTGAGCTATCAGGAAAGCCCAGATAAGAAGATAACTTTGGAAGATAGGTTATCATTGAACTTAAATCAAGTCTTTGATTTTATTGTCATCAAGCTCCTTCTTTTTCTTGATATCACCATTCTCTTATTTTCTGCACTCAGGACAACCAAAATTTTTCTCTTCCCTTAGTATTACTTTAATATTACCATATGAATGTTCCCATTACTTGACTATTCCACAAACTCTCAGGCAATTTGTAGAGTTTTCATAACTGACTCATGAGTTAGGCACATTTTCCCCTATTTCAAAGATGAGAGAATTGAGACAAGGCAGTTACTGACCTGTCCAAGGTGGCACAGTACTAAACATCAGAGACTTTGAATCAAAAACGGTTCTTTCGAATGCTTATCCTCACAGATCCAGTCTGGATATTTACTGTTAAAAATATGATTTCCTTCATTTTCCAGCTCTTTCTGTGTCATAACCATTCAGAGGAGAACTAATGGGTTAATGGCTGATGATTTCTTCCATAGAAAGACTACAAATGGAATTGTTTATGCTGTGTTTCCTGGTGAACAGCTCCGGGGTTATTTATTTCTATGCTTTGGTAACCATCTTCCTGACCCATTCACCCAGCTTCAGGCTGCTTTCTTGGGAGCTCTCTGGCTTTCTAGCACTGGCTTATCCCCAGAGCGCAGCTGTCAGGCAGTCTTCCTCGTGGCTGAGATTGACTCCTGAGCTGGCAAGAGTGTCACTACGCGACTCGGTCCTCCTCTCACCTTGCACCTTGCACTTTCAAAGGTGTCACCAGTTCACCACCAGCCCGCGCCCACGGCTACTCCAGCTCCCAGCTTCTTGATGGACAAGACTGCAAATTCTCCCCCGTGTAGTTCTTGTCGTCAGAATTACAGACCCTGGATAGGGATATATCTACTGAACTGCACTAGAAGGTGCCCGAAAGACAACTACGGAACTAGATTTCCTTCTCAATTTTATTTTGATGAAACTTTATAAAATCTATCTTGGAAACATCTTTTTTCTTTTTCTCTCCCCCCACCCACCCCCACCTCAGAACCACATCAGTCTCAGAATAATTTCCATTTCTTTCATTCTTAAGGTTGAGATTTCAATATAGCCTTGACAGTGTATTTCTTTTTCTTCCCTACATCACAAGTTTCTTCTGTTAAATACTTTCAAATTTTCTTCTATCATTTCTACTTTAAAAAAGAAGCTGTTCCACAAACAAAGGATGTGATCCCAGGAGTCTGGCTAGGTTTGGAGTTATTTTTAATGTTATCAGAAATCTGAATGATTGTGTTGGGACATACTCCCTTTTAGGCCCAAAGCCACAAACTTGTCTTATTTTCCATGTAGTCATGGAACACCAACTGTTTATATTGTCTGTTCATCTCATTGCTGACGCCTTCACAGAAATGCCATTTGGCACTTGTCAGTCCCCTCACCACAACAAACTGTGGAAAATTCTTCAAGAGATGGGAGTACCGGAATATCTGACCTGCCTCCTGAGAAACCTATATGCAGGTCAAGAAACAACAGTTAGAACCGGATATGAGACAACAGACTGGCTCCAAATTGGGAAAGGAGTCGTCAAGGCTGTATATTGTCACCCTGCTTATTTAACTCATGTGCAGAGTATAGTATGCAAAATGCCGGGCTGGATAAAGCTCAAGATGAGATCAAGATTGCCGGGAGAAATATGAATCACCTCAGATATGCAGATGACACCATCCCTATGGCAGAAAGGGAAGAAGAACTAAACAGCCTCTTAATGAAAGTGAAAAGGTAGAGTGAAAAAGAAACTAGGGCAAGGCTTTATTGTGGCCCCTGCTGCACAGCTGGGAGAGAAAACAAGGAAGAGGTTCCCTTGCAGCTCCCCGAGGGAGGTGGAGGGCTGGCTCTATTTGTGGTGAGAGTGAGGGCAGATCCAGGGTTGGGTCGGAGGGGTGCCTTGCGTGTTTTGCCCACCCTTTGCTGGTGTTGAGTGCAGGGTGCATACTCAATCCCCTGGTTTTTCCCTCAACACCATGATTTTGCTCTTGACTCTTTGAAAGTGGCAGTTGAGTTTTTTGTTTGTTTTTTGGGTTTTTTGGTCTTTTTGTATCTTATCGTCCATAATTTGCCCCTGCGCATATGCACAGCTTTTTTTTTTTTTTTGTCCTTTGTTTCTTTGTATTTTGCTGATATATTTGAAATGAGGAAGCATTTGTCTGGCAGCAAGCGCTTCAGCAAAGGGTCCCAGGTCCCAGCCTGTGTTATATCCACACCACACTGATTCATCCTCCTGGATTTATCTTTCTAAAATAAGTGATCATTTTATGACCCTGGGCCCTGTATAAGATCTAATGTTTTTCACACTCTCTATAAGACACAGGTTATATCGCTTCACTAGTTGGCTGCAAACGTTTTTCTGATAGAGCTAGTAAAACATTTCAGTCCTTGTCTTACTACTGTCTTGTCCCCTGAAACCTAGTTAACTGCTCTTTTCAAGTCCGTTTCTCTTCTACAAACA
Source organism: Ovis aries (assembly GCF_016772045.2). Lineage (NCBI taxonomy): Eukaryota > Metazoa > Chordata > Mammalia > Artiodactyla > Bovidae > Ovis > Ovis aries. The sequence goes on from NC_056060.1 coordinate 96,615,775, forward strand.
GAGACTCTCCACTGAGCATATCTGGCTCTGATGATCTCCTACGTAAAAACCCCAGCAGCTCCCATAGACAGAGGAGCACTCCTCTAGGCATTCAGGCTGGTACAGCAGGGATTTCACAGTCCAGCCTTGCTCTTCTCCACCCCAGTCTCACTCATCGCCTCCCACTGATCCAAGCCGAACCCAGTGAAGTCCCTCAAGCTCATTTTCTCTCAGCTTGGAGTCTGTGGTATCAGGACGTATGTGATGTCCACTACACACACACACACACACACACACACACACCACTCTTTTCTAGAAGACATCCATTCAGCTCAGGCATGGTACACTCCAGTGAGCGTGGCTGTTATTGCAGTTCCTAGCAGTATTCTCGCCTGGAGAATTTCATGGACAGAGGAGCCTGGCAGGACAGTCCATGGGATCGCAAGAGTCGGACACAGCTGAGCAACGGACACAACACAGAATTTCTTCAGGGGTGTGTGTGTGTTTCCAGCAGTCATCACACTGGATTATAACTATCCTTACTTGCTTCTTCATTAGAACATCAGCTGCTCTAGGGCAGTGCTACGCTGAGTTTTTGTCCTCATTTAGCAGTGTCTCCAGTGACGTCTAGGATCGCACCAGTTCCTGGTAAACATTAGAGACGCGAGGTAAAAATGAAGCAGTGTCTTTAAAAGAAGGAGCAATTTCCTCTGCTCTAATTTTACATCTGTCAATTGGTTTTTTTCCCCTAAAATCTTACCTGCCAGACTCTGGAAATAAACGCGTTTCCTGTCCCCAAGCACCCTGCACATTTTCTGTGTTTATATGCATGCGTTCCCCAGACTTGCCTCCGAAAGGAGGACTCCTGCTCATCCTTTAAGCCTCAGCGTGAACGTCATCTCACCGTGAAAACTGCGGCAGCTCCCTCTTCTGTGCTCCCGTCACATTCTGCACGTCTTATGGCGTTTGTGTTTTATTGTACAGATTTACGTATGTGTCTCCCTTCTTTGTTCAGCTTTAAAGAACGATGTGTTCACCACAGAATATTCAACTTCTAACACTGTACTGGACATATAATAAGTGTTTAATAAGCAGTTGATTAATAGATTTGAGCAAATCTTAAATAATTTCTGATTTAAGATCAAGGCGGTGGGGGAGGATGGGATAATTTGGAAGATTAGGATTGACATATACTATGATGTATATAATAGACAATAGATGGCTAGTGGGAGGATGCCATAAAGCGCAGGAAGCTCAGCTCCGTGACGACCTAGAGGGATGGGATGGGATGGGATGCGGGGGGGCGGGTCCGAGAGACGGGGTATATGTACACAGATAGCTGACTCACTATATTGTACAGCAGAAACTAACACATTGTAAAGCAACTAAGTTCCAATCTTAAAAATAAATTAAAAAAAAAAACTATACTAGCTATGTAAGATTCTGTCTGTATGTCCAACGATTTTCATACAATATAGGAGATACTGTTGTTTCCTCAGTAAGAAACACCTCAACTTAGGTATTTGAAATCATGTGTTCTCATCTATAAACATTGCTTCAATTCTAAAGAGACTACTTTTTATCTTATAAGAATCCCTGAAACAAGAACCAAAAGCAAAACTCAAATATTTTTGTGCATCAATTTTATGGATATGTGCTTATGTTCCTATATAATTTGATTCAATATCTATCTTCAATTCCTGATGATTTTCTTAGAATCTTGGACCACTTAAACTCTCATTTTATTTCATTATTTTGACACCCTAGAACAGTATCACTCTACCTTAACCATTGACTAATTCAATAATTATATGCAGAAAACCTACTGTGTGCCAAGTTCTATTCTAAGTTAGAGACACACTAGCAAATGTAAATAGAGAAAACCCCCACTTTTATGCAGCTTACATTCTATGCAGAGGAAATAGACTCTAAGCAAAACAAAGAAGAGCACTGCATTGCTTCTTAGAAGGTGATACATGTTACCGAATAAATTGAATTGAGGCAGGAGTGGCGGTAAAGCAGAGATCCTGCAATGGTTGGATTTGAACTAGAGTGGCAAGTGAGGGCCTTGCAGAAGATAATTTTGAGCAATGACTTAAAAGGAAGGAGGTGAGAGCCCTGCAAATTCTGTGAAAAATACGAAGCAGAGAATAGTACCTGCAAATGCACTCAAGCAGCAATACATTTGGGCTATTCTGGAAAAGGCAAGGAGGCCACCATGCTTAGAATAGAGCAAGAAAGGAGAAAATTATTAGAAATAGGAATAGAAGAACAGCAAGTAGACAGGAAGTCATCAAAGATTTTGAATAGAAGAACAGAAGAATTTAACGGAATTGTTTGGGCTACTGTGCTGACAGTAGATGCTAGGGTGGAAGGCAGGGGACCAGTCAGGGGCTGGAAGCAATACATCCAGCTCAGAGATGATGACTGTGGGAAGCATGACGCTTGTGATGGAAGTGATGAGAAGTAGCAAACATTTGAATATGTTTTGAAAATAGAACAGAATTTGTTATGAACTGAATGTGAATATGCAAAAAAGGAGTTAAGAATGCTACAAGTCAGGCTGTCCTGAACAATTCAGAATTGAAATTGCTATTAAATGCAGGAAAAGCTGTTTGGGGAAGAAAGGACTATCACAAATTGGATTTTCAATATGGCGAGCTTGAGATGCTCACTAGACATAAGTGGAGGTGTCCAGTAAGGCCCTTTTCTCTGAGTCTAAAACTCAGAGAAAAGGTGCAAAATGGAGGTAACCTTGGGATGCACAGAATTTGAAGCCATGAGGTTAAATGAGAGATCTGAGGATTGATTTCTGTCTTATTTGAAGACTAGGGTCAGTTGAACTGTCATAGGAGACCATGAAAGAGCAGCCATGAAGGAAAAAAGCCAAGAGTGTGTGATTTACAAATAAAAAGGGGTGGGAAGCTGTGTCCCAGTGAGTGCTCAATGAGGTGAGGACCGGAATGTAACCAGTGCAATTGACAGAGAGCAGATTGCTGGTGACCTGGGCAAACTGCTTAATGAAAGGACAGAGGCAAAGCCTGAGTACAGCTTCTTCCTGCCATTCGTTGGTTAGTACAGTAGAAAGAGCTGAATCTTACTAAGGTTTTCCCATACCTTTGGCGTTGCTCCCTTAAAGTGCTCTGTAGTTCAGTGAGGTAACATAATTAGCTAAATTGTCTTTGATAAAAAATAATATAAACAATAAGACAAAAGGGGAACATGGCTGCATGAAAAGACACAAATGCAAATATCTGAAGGGTTACTTGCATCATGCCTAGAGAGACTGTTGTCTAGAGAAAGACAACCATGTCCAGTGGTATAGGCTGTGCAATGAATCAGTCCTCAAGAAGCTAGTCACGTCATTGTGAGTGTGAATGGCAGCTGCTGGGGTTGTGCCTGTTAAATCTGGAGTGCTGAGCGTGATGGTGCTGTTTGGGACCAGTACGAGATGGGAGGCATCATCTACTATTGTTTTAGTCTCAGGTTCTATGTTTCTCATGTTTGAACATTTCTCAGCACAAAATAGGATTCACCAGTTTAAACAATTGCATTTTTCAAGTAGCATGTAAATTTAACCCACCTTCTTTTGGAATGCACAAAACCACGCAGTCTGTTTTATCACAAGCATCTTAAACTATGTGAAGAATAAGTTTTGAGGAGATGCCTTATGTGTCAGCCTTAGAACTTAACCCCTTACAAGATGAACGTCTCGATATCTCCTACTTCCTCACTCGCTCAACTCTGGGACTGAGATAGTTTCCATCCAGGCATTCAACAAATGCATCATGCTTAAATGCATCTTTCCATCCTTCAAGAACCTATGTCTTTATCCCCTATATATCCACACAGTAGATAACTCTTAAACCCCCAACATATGCCAGATTCTAAACATTAGAAGCTCAAAGAAAATAAAGACAGACTATTCACTGTTCTTATCCTTAGGTTATATCCTGTTTTGCAGTAAATGCTCCCAAAATGCTTAAAGAGAAACTATTTTTACTATGTCTTATGATTTAATGGATAAGGAAAGTGTTCAGCTGAGAAATTCACTTATTGCATGGTATCAGAGACTGATCACTGGTAATATTCACCTGGGGCCTCTGTTAGTCTAAAGGGTTTACCACAGCTTTATTCACATTTTTAATGCCTCTGGCTTGGAGGAATGGCTGGAAGACTGGGTTTAACTGGGTTTTACTCTCTCTCCATGTAATCTCAGACATTTTGACACACTCTCTCCAGAAGGGAGGAGAACCACTTGCCTCATAATTCAGGAGTCCAATGGTGAATGGTTCAAGAGAAAGAAGAGTCTCAATGCCAGGCTAAGAAACTAGCTCATCCCTTCTGATGTGTTCTTATGGTGAAAGGAGTTACATACCCTTCCCAGATTTTAGTGAATGGTTCATAGACCACAACTCTCAGATGGGTTGGGCAATGAAAGCTTTGTGGCTGCTTTTAATCTGAGAAATCTGCTAATCTTTTCATGGAGAAGGTATATTTATTAACACAAGGACATTACAAAGAAAAGAATTACTAGCTGTCTAGGGAGTGGTTGATAAGATCATTTTCTTCTGCCAAGTGTGTCTGGAAAGCCTATGTTGGAGCTTAAGTGACAAAATATTTGCTTTGCCAATCCAAATATAGATGAATACTTAGGAAACCAGAGACTTGAATTTTTTCCACTTAATGCTCTGCTCATTAAAGGAAGTGTTTCTGAGAAGACAAAGACCACCACCATAATCAACAAAAAATGTGACACTTCATTTTCAGATCTCCTCCAGCTCCAAGTGACCTAGCTCACCTTATAGCCCCTTAAGACCGGGACTGTACAGCGATGGAGAAGCAGGCAAGCAAACCAGATCCCTGTGCACCATGACCCTGCCTGGACTGTATGAGATCAGGACATACATCTATTACTCTCTTGGTTTCTCATGAAAAAAAGAAGTCAGTACGTGGCTATTGAATCCAAGATAATTGCAATATTATATTAGGCTCCTATTGTTTTATACTCCTTAATGACCCAAAGTCACTTGTAGAAGAAAGACTAGTTGGACATAAATGTCAAAGGTTAATAACAGTCTATACAAATGGTTGCTGATTCACTGTGATTCATTCTGATGACTCAACTATTCCGGTGATTCACAGAAAATTCTTAAAGAGATGAGAATACCAAACCATCTTAACTGTCGCCTGAGAAACTTGTATATAGGTCAAGATGCAACAACTAGAACCAGACATAGGACAATGTACTGATTCAAAATCAGGAAAGGAGTATGTCAAAGCTGAATACTGGCACTCCGTTTACTTAACTTGCATGCAGATTATACGCAAAATGCTGGGTTGGATGAAGCACAAGCTGGATTCAAGATTCAGTTCTGTTCATTTGCTCAGTCATGTCCCATGAGCTGCAGCATGCCAGGTCTTCCTGTCCATCACCAACTCCCGGAGCCTACACAAACTCATGTCCATCGAGTCGGTGATGCCATCCAACCATCTCATCCTCTGTCGTCCCCTTCTCCTCCTACCCTCAATCTTTCCCAGCATCAGGGTCTTTTCCAATGAGTCAGCTCTTCACATGAGGTGGCCAAAGTATTGGAGTTTCAGCTTCAGCATCAGTCCTTCCAATGAACACCCAGGGCTGATCTCCTTTAGGATGGACTGGTTGGATCTCCTTGCAGTCCAAGGGACTCTCAAGAGTCTTCTCCAATACCACAGTTCAAAAGCATCAGTTCTTTGGTGCTCAGCTTTCTTTATAGTCCAACTCTCACATCCATCCATAACTACTGGAAAAACCATAGCCTTGACTAGATGGACTTTTGTTGACAATGTCTCTGCTTTTTAATATGCTGTCTAGGTTAGTCATAACTTTTCTTCCAAGGAGTAAGGGCCTTTTAATTTCATGGCTGCAGTAAGCACCTGTAGTGATTTTGGAGCCCACAAAAATAGTCTCCCACTGTTTCCCCATCTATTTGCCATGAAATGATAGGACCAGATGCCATGATCTTAGTTTTCTGAATCTTGAGCTTTAAGTCAACTTTTTCACTCTCTTTCACTTTCATCAAGAGGCTCTTTCGTTTTTCTTCATATTCTGCCATCAGGGTGGTGTCATCTGCATAACTGAGGTTATTGATAGTTCTTGCAGCAATCTTGATTCCAGCTTGTGCTTCATCTAGCCCAAGAGTGCCAGGAGAAATATCAACAACCTCAGATATGCAGATGACACCGTTTTAATGGCAGAAAGGGAAGAGGAGCTAACAAGCCTACTGAGGAGGGTGAAAGAGAAGAGTGAAAAAGCTGGCTAAAGCTCAACATTCAAAACACCAAGTTCATGGCTTCTAATCTCATCACCTCATGGCAAATAGATGGGACAAAGGTGGAAACGGTGACAGATTTTGTTTCCTTGGGCTCCAAAATCACTGTAGATGGTGACTGCAGCCATAAAATTAAAAGACACTTGCTCCTTGGAAGAAAAGCTATAACAAACCTAGTCAGTGTATTAAAACAAACACTCATCACTTTGCTGATGAAGGTCCATATAGTTAAACTATGTTTTTTCCAGTTTTCCAGTTTGTCATGTGTGGATGTGAGATTTGGACCATAAAGAAGACTGAGTGCTAAAGAATCAATGTTTTTGAATTGTGGTGCCTGAGGAGACTCTTGAAAATCTCTTGGACAGCAAGATTAAACCAGTAATCCTTCAGGAAATCAACCCTGATTATGTATTGGAAGGACTGTTGCTGAAGCTCAAATGCTATGGCCACCTGATACAAAAAGCCAACTCATTAGAAAAGACCTTGATGCTGGGAAAATTGAAGGTAAAAGAGAAGAGGGTGGCAGAGGCTGAGATGGTTGGATGGCATCACTGACTCAATGGACATGAGTTTGAGCAAACTCTGGGAGATAGTGAAAGATAGGGAAGCCTGCTGTGCTGCAGTCCATGGTGTCGCAAAGAGTCAGACATGACTGAGGGACTGAACAACAGTAACTGAAGTATTTAAAACCATTTAAATGGTTAAAATAATTGCTAGAAAAATTGTTGCATATCCAATGTATAGCTGTATGTGAGACTACCCTCCTTAGCAGAGAACAGAGTCAAAGCAACTTTTTATCTTAAGACTATATGACTCACTACATTTAGAATGCAAAAAAATTAGTTGTTTCTACTCAAAATCACCAGAGTAAGTTTATTTTCTGTCTGAGACTTCACTGCCCATATCATCTTTTAAATACTGACTAAAGATTTTGCATTTTCATGAGGAATGAAATGTATAGTAAAATAACATTGACTTTTAGGCATCTTGAGTTTTCAGAAGTGAGAAAAAAACAAGAAAAAAAAAACTGCAGCAGCAATTCAGGAATCCTAAATGGAATAATTTTCACTGTTGTTGTTGAGGTATTCAGATAGTTATAACAACATCCTTACTTTTCCTGAGAATGCTATTTAAAAAAAAGAAAGAAAGAAAGAAAAAAGAGATATACCATAGTGGGAAAGAATCCATTAAAAGAAGATAGCTATATAAATTTTCTTCTAATAAAATAAATTATTTTAGTGAGTAATGCATTTTTAAGGATTTATTTCCTCAACACGAACAGTCTTTAAAAACGATGTACTTCCAATACAATATTGTAAGGTAATTAACTTCCAATTAAAATAAATAAATTTATATTTTAAAAAATGAGATAGCTCAACCAGAATTCCATCACCTCCACTAGCTTTGTTCCTAGTGTTGCTTCCTATTAATGGAATATAATCTGTAAAAATAGTAAATGACTGTACGTACATCTGAAACTAATATAATATTGTATATCAACTACACTGCAATTAAAAAACCATAAAACAAAATTTAAAAAATGATGTACTTTCCCACCAACGTGATTATGTACAGAAAATATATGTTTGTAGCAGTGGAAAAATCATTTTTAACTAGTTTATTTTCCAAATTAAAAGTTTGATTATGAATTATTTACTTCTTTTGGCATTTTTATAATAAAATATGAATTAGAAACTGAGAATTTCCTCTTCTTCATAAAAATATATTGAATTTGAACTTAAAGGTATTTGAGATCTAAACTACAATTCTAACAGATAGCATTCTTTTTAATTTGGTCAAGAGATTATATACAATAGTGAAAGGTAAAGTTAGAGAATGCTCATGGTATTATCAAATTATAGTATTTTGTATTTACCTAGCAATTTACATTTTCCAAAGTTTTGTCAACACTTCCATTCATTTGCTCCTCACAAATTTCTGTGAAACAAGTTACAATAAGTACTTTGATGTGAGTTGCTTCTTTTCAGATGAATACACTAAAACACAATGACAGAAATTTGCAAAGTTAAGTGTGAGCTAACTTCCCCCTCTGCTACCAAGTAAACCAAGTAACTTACCTGAGTAAACCAATGTAACATTTAGTCCCTCATGCTTTTGAGTCAATTGGATACTACACAACTTGCTAACTGGCTGTTCTATATTTCAGTGTGAGATATTAAGAATAAGTTTAAGTTCAGTCTAAATTTGTAATTCATTATACTCAACTAGAGTTTATTACAATTCAAATATAGTTGAGATTGGGAGAATCCTCCAATCAAGAACAAAAACCACCACACCTTTTATTTATATTCTAGCCAAAATCTGTGCATGGAATTTTACAGTCAAGAATACTGGAGTGGGTAGCCATTGTCTTCTCAAGGGTACCTTCCTGACCCAAGGATCCAATCACTTCAGTTTCAAGAGTTTGCTTGCTGCAGCATCTAGCCTCAAATAGTCTAACAGATCTGTTAATAACAAGAAACAGAAAGTAGTTTCTGGATTTGGTATAGTCTGATGATGTTTACCACCAGCTGATTAAAGAGTAACATTTCAACTGCAGAACAGGTTTAAGAGTCCCTGAACCTTTGTATTGATGGCACATTTAGAAATTAGACTCAACCTGTGTGCGTATGTGTGTGTGTGTTCAGTGATCAGTTCTGTCTGACTCTTTGTGACTCCATGGACTGTAGCCCACGAGGCCACTCTATCCATGGAATTTTCTAGGCAAGAATATTGCAGTAGATTGCCATTCCCTTCTCCAGGGGATCTTCCCAACCCAGGGATTGAACCCAGGTCTCCTGCATTGCAGGCAGATTCCTTACCATCTGAGCCACCAGGGAAACTCTTAGTCAACCTGGAAGCCCTTAATTCTCACCAACATCTAGAGCATAAAATAGCACCTCTCTGCTGCACAACCTATAACACATCATGAAATGTTTAGATCACAGAGAAACTGAGAACCACAAATGGATGCATCAGTGCTAAATAATACAAGAAAGGACAGAGAAATGATCAGTCACTGAAATGTTAAATATATGTCATTAATGATACAAATAATTAGATAATTAAGCACAATCTCAGAGAAGTCTCTGAAATGACAGTTTGCACTCTGTTTAAAGACTGGAAGATGGAGAGGGGTTCAGTCTCAGCGATTCTAAACACTAACACAAGAACAGTTCCCATTCTTCCCACTGCATACTCACTTGGGGTACTGAAAACATGGGATAAGTAAAAGGAGCTCCCAAAGAAAACAGAGTTAAATGGGATGCTTTCCTTTTTCCTTTAAGGATACCTGGATAATAATTTTGCCAGGTTCTGAAAACAAGAAATAGAAGTTAGTACCAAATACACTTGGGATTGTCTCTTTCGGTGCCAACATGCGTATAAAGAATCTAATGTGTTTTAAATAAATAAGAACTCTGTGTGGTTTAGGTCTTAAATATCTATTCAGATATCCCTACAGGAACCTCTTTTTTTAAATTAAATTGGACAAAGAATAAAATCTGAGCCCACTTCTTGATTAAAAGTCACCTCCTGTTAGACTTAGATAAAGGTAATTTTTATAGCTAGCTCTGGTAAACTGCAGAAGCTAAGTGGGTCTTGCTTTCAGTTTTTCCTTGTAGCTGTTGGCATAACTGGGATGGAAACTGTGATGCTCTTTCCCCTTACTGTTGTTGTCCATTGTTCAGTCACTCAGTCACGTCTGACTCTTCGTGACCCCATGGACTGCAGCACGCCAAGCCTCCCTGTCCCTCACCACCTCCCAGAGTTTGCCCCATTACCTCTAAAAGTCAGAGTGAAGGAAGCTGAACAGCGTCATCCGGAAGGACCAATCCATAGAGTCTGTTCTTGGTCATGTATCAGACTATAAAGCGAAGGCCACCTCTGTTTAATGAGGCAGAGTTTCAGTTGGAAGCCAGAATAAAACCTAATTGATTTCAGTAACATTCAACTTTTTAAATCCTCAAGTTATCCACAAAGCAAAGGAAGCTAAGGTTACCCAAATCAAAGTTACCTTTTTGTAAGCATCATTTGATGTGGCCTGAAGTATTTCTGTTCTACTTTGAGATGTTTCTACACACATACAAGCAGATGTGTGCACACACTCACATATTCTGAGTCACAAGCATGCACACCCACAACCGCAGGGCTGAGGAAAGAAGGAAAGGCTTAGGAGGGCCTACAGGAGCTTCTGTGTTCATGTTCCCAGAATAAGTGCTTAGTTAATCACTGGATTGGTTTGAGGGCTTTGGGTTCTCTTTAACTATTTGGAATGATGTTTATCTTCCTTGTCAATAAATGGGCTGTGAGTGAGTGTGGGAAAGTTGGTCAGTCCTGTCTGACTCTTTGCAACCCAGGCCAGAACAGGAGTGGGCAACCAGTCCTTTCTCCAGGGGATCTTTCCAACCCAGGGATTGAACCCAAATCTCCCACATCACGGCGCTGTGGCCGGCGCACTAAGTGTGGCTGAGAGGAGCTGCCCTATGTCCGAGGTCAGGGGCAGAAGCCAGGAGGACCCCATACCCGAAGGGTGGTGGCCAAGAGCAGTTACCCCACATCCTAGGTCAAGGGCAGTGGCCGAAAGTGCCAGGATGCGATGGCACGGGAACAGCCAAGAGGAGTTACCCTGCATCCAAGATCAGGGGCAGCTGCAGGGAGGAGCAACCACACATCCAAGGAGCGAGTGGTGGCTGCACGGGTGCAGGAGGGCCTAGAGGAGTCATCCCATGTTGAAGGTCAGGAAGGGCAGTGGTGAGGAGATACCCCTCATCCAAGGTAAGGAGCAGCAGCTGTGCTTTGCTGGAGCAGCCGTGAAGAGATACCCCACGCCCAAGGTAAGAGAAACCCAAGTAAGATGGTAGGTGTTGCAAGAGGACATCAGAGGGCAGACACATTGAAAACATACTCACAGAAAACTAGTCAGTCTAATCACACTAGGACCACAGCCTTGTCGAACTCAATGAAACTAAGCCATGCCTGCGGGGCAACCCAAGACAGGCAGGTCAAGGTGAAGAGGTCTGACAGAATGTGGTCCACTGGAGAAGGGAATGGCAAGCCACTTCAGTATTCTTGCCTTGAGAACCCCATGAACAGTATGAAAAGGCAAAATGATAGGATACTGAAAGAGGAACTCCCCAGGTCATTAGGTGTCTAATATGCTACTGGAGATCACTGGAGAAATAACTCCAGAAAGAATGAAGGAATGGAGTCAAAACAAAAACAATACCCAGCTGTGGATGTGACTGGTGATAGAAGCAAGATCCGATGCTGTAAAGAGCAATATTGCATAGGAACCTGGAATGTCAGGGCCATGAATCAAGGCAAATTGGAAGTGGTCAAACAAGAGATGGCAAGAGTGAACGTCGACATCCTAGGAATCAGTAAACTAAAATGGACTGGAATGGGTGAATTTAACTCAGATGACCATTATATCTACTACTGCGGGCAGGAATCCCTCAGAAGAAATGGAGTAGCCATGATGGTCAACAAAAAGAGTCCGAAATGCAGTACTTGGATGCAATCTCAAAAACAACAGAATGATCTCTGTTTGTCTCCAAGGCAAACCATTCAATATCACAGTTATCCAAGTCTATGCCCCAACCAGTAATGCTGAAGAGGCTGAAGTTGAACAGTTCTATGAAGACTTACAAGACCTTTTAGAATTAACACCCAAACAGATGTCCTTTTCATTATAGGGGACTGGAATGCAAAAGTAGGAAGTCAAGAAACACCTGGAGCAACAGGCAAATTTGGCCTTGGAACACGGAATGAAGCAGGGCAAAGACTAATAGAGTTTTGCCAAGAAAATGCACTGGTCATAGAAAACACCCTCTTCCAACAACACAACAGAAGACTCTACACATGGACATAACCAGATGGTCAACACCGAAATCAGATTGATTGTATTCTTTGCAGCCAAAGATGGAGAGGCTCTATACAGTCAACAAAAACAAGACCAGGAGCTGACTGTGGCTCAGATCATGAACTCCTTATTACCAAATTCAGACTCAAATTGAAGAAAGTAGGGAAAACCGCTAGACCATTCAAGTATGATCTAAATCAAATCCCTTATGATTATACAGTGGAAGTGAGAAATAGATTTAAGGGCCTAGATCTGATAGATAGAGTGCCCGATGAACTATGGAATGAGGTTCGTGACATTGTACAGGAGACAGGGATCAAGACCATCCCCATGGAAAAGAAATGCAAAAAAGCAAAATGGCTGTCTGGGGAGTCCTTACAAATAGCTGTGAAAAGGAGAGAGGCAAAAGCAAAGGATAAAAGGAAAGATATAAGCATCTGAATGCAGAGTTCCAAAGAATAGCAAGAAGAGATAAGAAAGCCTTCTTCAGCGATCAATGCAAAGAAATAGAGGAAAAGAACAGAATGGGAAAGACTAGAGATCTCTTCAAGAAAATTAGAGATACCAAGGGAACATTTCATGCAAAGATGGGCTGGATAAAGGACAGAAGTGGTATGGACCTAACAGAAGCAGAAGATATTAGGAAGAGGTGGCAAGAATACATGGAAGAACTGTGCAAAAAAGATTTTCATGACCCGGATAATCACGATGGTGTGATCACTCATCTAGAGCCAGACATCCTGGAATGTGAAGTCAAGTGGGCCTTAGAAAGCATCACTATGAACAAAGCTAGTGGAGGTGATGGAATTCCAGTTGAGCTATTTCAAATCCTGAAAGGTGATGCTGTGAAAGTGCTGCACTCAATATGCCAGCAAATTTGGAAAACTCAGCAGTGGCCACAGGACTGGAAAAGGCCAGTTTTCATTCCAATCCCAAAGAAAGGCAATGCCAAAGGATGCTGAAACTACCGCACAATTGCACTCATCTCACACGCTAGTGAAGTAATGCTCAAAATTCTCCAAGCCAGGCTTCAGCAATACGTGAACTGTGAACTTCCTGATGTTCAAGCTGGTTTTAGAAAGGCAGAGGAACCAGAGATCAAATTGCCAACATCCGCTGGATCATGGAAAAAGCAAGAGAGTTCCAGAAAAAAAATTTATTTCTGCTTTATTGACTATGCCAAAGCCTTTGACTGTGTGGATCACAATAAACTATGGAAAATTCTGAAAGAGATAGGAATACCAGACCACCTGATCTGCCTCTTGAGAAATCTGTATGCAGGTCAGGAAGCAACAGTTAGAACTGGACATGGAACAACACACTGGTTCCAAATAGGAAACGGTGTACATCAAGGGTGTATATTGTCACCCTGCTTATTTAACTTCTATGCAGAGTACATCATGAGAAACGCTGGACTGGAATAAACACAAGCTGGAATCAAGATTGCCAGGAGAAAGATCAATAACCTCAGATATGCAGATGACACCACCCTTATGGCAGAAAGTGAAGAGGAACTAAAAAGCCCCTTGATGAAATTGAAAGAGGAGAGTGAAAAAGCTGGCTTCAAGCTCAACGTTCAGAAAAGAAAGATCATGGCATCCGGTCCCATCACTTCGTGGGAAATAGATGGGGAAACAGTGGAAACAATGTCAGACTTTATTTTGGGGGGGCTCTAAAATCACTGCAGATGGTGACTGCAGCCATGAAATTAAAAGATGCTTACTACTTGGAAGAAAAGTTATGACCAACCTAGATAGTATAATCAAAAGCAGAGATATTACTTTGCCGACTAAGGTCCGTCTAGTCAAGGCTATGGTTTTTCCTGTGGTCATGTATGGATGCAAGAGTTGGACTGTGAAGAAAGCTGAGCACCGAAGAATTGATGCTTTTGAACTGTGGTGTTGGAGAAGACTCTTGAGAGTTCCTTGGACTCCAAGGAGATCAAACCGGTGCATTCTGAAGGAGATCAACCCTGGGATTTCTTTGGAAGGAATGATGCTAAAGCTGAAACTCCAGTACTTTGGCCACCTCATGCGAAGAATTGACTCATCGGAAAAGACTCTGATGCTGGGAGGGATTGAGGGCAGGAGGAGAAGGGGATGAGATGGCTAGATGGCATCAGTGACTCGATGGGCGTGAGTCTGAGTGAACTGTGAGAGATGGTGATGGACAGGGAGGCCTGGTGTGCTGCGATTCATGGGGTCGCAAAGAGTTGGACACGACTGAGTGACTGAAATGAACTCCTGCATCACAGGTGGATTTTTTATAGTCTGAGCCACAAGGGAAGCCCAACAATACTGGATTGGGTAGCCTCTCCCTTCTCCAGTGGATCTTCCTGATCCAGGAATCAAACTGGGGTCTCCTGCACTGCAGCTTTATTTTTTTACAGATGTAAACATTGCATTGCCATAGACCTACTCTAGGTCTTTTTTTTAACAAAAGTGATGATGATGGAGTGGGTTATCTATGATGGGCTGTGTGGAGCGATGTTCCCTGCAGAGAGGGCAGGGCCCTGGTTGTTGGAGCTGAAGCAAAGTGGCTTAAGGACAAAATGACAAGAGGCCACAGATCAGATGTTAGATAAATTGGAGTGGAGGTTTGATCTGGAGGTATTTTCCCAGCGTTAGGAGAAGGGTGGTAAGGGTTTGGGCCCCAATGGCCTGCAGGGCTAACTCTCAAAGTGGTAAACTTGTCCCTGGAAGCCCGCTTGCCCTTGAAGGGATGCCACCAACAGCCAGACTTGTAGCAGGCATTGTGTGCCTGTCACCCGCCCTAGCGGATCCACTGAAAGGTGCTATTATCGCACATGTTTTAGGGAACACGGAAGACGCAGGCCTGAATCTCTAGAGGGACTGGATGTTATATAATATTTCCTCCAAAGGGCTATCTATTTTCTGGTTGTCCCGCTAGTGGATTGTAGAGGCAACATCGGGGACCCAGATGGGGCTCAAAACAAGAGCATAAAACAGGAGGGAAGGGAATAAATAGGGTATGCATGTTTTACCGTTGTGTTTACATCTGTGTTGGGTTTTTGTATATCAAAGAATTTAAAAAGCATGGCATACAAATAACCTGAGTAGCAATCATCAATCCTACATCTCAAATATTATAGCTGAATTATCAGTAAGTGATTCATCAGTGATATTAAGCCGAATGTGGGAAGCTTTTCTAGTGTGGCAAATACATCTTCTCAATGGTCACTTTCATTCTCTTTCTTGTTTCTACTATTGGAATTCTCACATTATTATGAGCTTGTTCCAACTCAGACGTTATCACAGTTTTTAACTTTGCACATTCCTTGTCCTTGATAAATAGGAGTTCATTCATTTCTTTTCAGAGGCATCTCCAATTTAATGAATGAAACATTTACAGTGCGACCTTAGGAAGAACACTTAAGCTCTCTGGGCATTTCCTTCTTCCTATGCAAATGTAAATGAAAGAGCAGAGATCACTCAGTGAGTTCTTTAAGCTCTGTTACTGGATAACGTTTTAACACTATTCTCAAAACACAATTTTATTTCTTCCAAAAAATTTATTACTAAACAGTCATCCTGGTGAATAAAAGAATAGTGAAATGGATGCATTTCTAACTGCCACTCATAATCCTAGATTTTATTAGACTCTGCTTTCCAAGCATGTACTTCATATCTTCTACTGAAGCTTCTTTTCCTTGGGGAAGGGAACCAATGCTTAAAGGAAGCATTTGCATCACAGACATTTTGGTCCCTACTAATGCCTGTCCAAGGACATAAGTACCTCAAAAAGGAAGGAGTCTTTGTCCCACTTTGAGGTTAAACACTTACCACTCCTAGAGAAAGGTTACATTTCTTTTGTGCAATGAGTCTGTGAATATTTTATGAATCCAACTGAGCTTAAGAATCAAGTTTCTCCGACAGACACGGTTTATTTAGAGGAATAAAGATACAGCAGAAAGTTATTGATTTTTGAGGGATCCACGCCTTGTGAAAAATTAACCGGACATTCCTTCAGAATCAATATGATTACCCTTGCTGCTTCACAACTGTTACACTGAGTCCGACACAAAGAATGTCTTCATCATCATAGAGGACGATGGTTACTTTACTGGGTCTTTTGAAAACCCAGGGCAGGTGATTTTCCCCTATGAATGAATCTCTCCTTTCCTCCTGTAATTTCAAATCCTTTGACTCCTTTCCACAAATGCATGAATAAAAAAACACCTTCAATTTTCTCAGGATCCATCTGCAGTTTTGCCGCCTTCTAGAGCAGTCACGTGGAAAACGGGAATTACCCATTAAATCCATTTCCAGTCTGGGTAGTTAGTAAGACATTGGTATTAAGTTTTATTGTCCTTTCCCATTGAGGTTACCACTCAGCTCTCTGTTACTTATCACTTCTGATCACTTTTTTTTTTTTTTTTTGATAATTGAGCATGGACTACCTTTTCCCATTACTGCCTGGATGCAAAACTGTCTCTTCTCTCACTCATTGAATCAATATAAAGTCATACATTTTGCATTCCTATCTTCCTGTCTAGCTCATTGGCAAGGAACTGAAGTCCTCCAGTATGCACTCACTGTGCTTAATCGCTCAGTTATGTCCAGCTTTTTGCAACTCCATGGACTGTATCTCACCAGGCTCCTCTGTCCAGGGGGACTCTCTAGGCAAGAATACTGGAGTGGGTTGCCATGCCCTCTTCCAGGGGATCTTCCCAACCCAGGGACTGAACCCAGGTCTCCCATATTGCAGGTGGATTCTTTACAGTCCGAGCCACCAGGGAAGCCCACGCATTCACTGTAGGTCAGGCAATGAGTTTGCTGCTGGGAAACACAGAGGAGCAAGAGATAAGACCAGCAGTCACGGAATCCTTGATGCATAGCATTTCTCCAACAGAGTGCTCTAGGCATTCACTGCAAGGAACTATTATGTTGTAAAAAAAAAAAAAAAACTGTCCTGTGCTTTTGCTGGATGTTTAGCATCCTTAGTCCAAATACGTTGTTAATAATACTCCTCTGTTGGCCCCAGGGCTACTGAGGCAGCTGGAAAGACCTCCTTGTATTTGTAAAACAACATTGGGTAAATAATACTGGCCTGATTTGAGCTTTTGGTGGGCTACTTAATGTCTGTTTTGATGCCTGGTTACCAGATTTATAGCATACTTCTGAATACATGTTCATAGACTAGGCTCTTTGCTTTGATCTTTTGGTTCACAAACCTTTTGCCCAATTAAGTCCCTGGTCTCTGTGGGGATTCCAGTCCGTGATGTGTCAGGGATCTCTGAACACCACTTCTAGCTACGTATGTGCTATGCTAAGCCGCTTCATTTGTGTCCAACTCTTTGTGACCCTATGGGTCACAGTCCACCAGGCTCCTCTCTCCGTGGGATTCTCCAGGCAAGAATATGGGAGCAGGTTGCCATGGCCTTCACCAGGGGATCTCCCTGACTCAGGGACTGAACTTGCACCTCTTATTTCTCCAGCATTGGCAAATGGGTTCTTTATCACTAGTACCACCTGGGAGGCCTCTGTATAGATACTGCCTAACTCACTTGGTCCTCTCTTCATAGGCAGACTGTGCCTCTGTGAATCTAGTCCTTCAGGGTACTATCTCACTTATTACGTGTTTACAGTGCTCGCTAATTTCCTTAGTAGAATATTTGAGATATATGGGTGCTCATTACCAAGATTTTATTAAATAATTAACAATGTAATATAGGAAGATTCTCAGGTTGGCTCCATATGAAAACTACCTCTCGTTTTTCATTAAATCACTCTCACCGTTCATGATTAATAGAGCTACTACTAAGTGCAGGCATTTGACATGCCTTTAGAAATATAGATCCAAGCTTAAATATGGTCTCTTCCCTCAAAGGTTTTTGCATGGTATCAGCAAGAGACACAAATCAAATAATGACACAAATTAATGAAAATTATAACAGTAAGTGCAAAAGAAAGAGAGCCCTCTGCAAGGATATTTGGGAAAACCATCCTTGTCAGCGAGTGCTGTGGCAATTATCCAGAGAAACTGTCACTGGAGATCAGGTCTAAATTTTATAGTGTAAAGAAGAAAAGGTAATTGACTAACTGAAGTTGGGGAAGGTGAACACTCCAACCATGAGACCAGCTTGGGCAAAGGTATCCTATGTTAAGATTTACACACTGTGAAATCCATCCTTGCATGTATACATATGTGAGTGGGATAAGAACTTTCAGCATTCGAAGGAAATTACCTGAACTCACCCCCCTAAATCTGGCCTAAGTGTTCCTGCTTATATTAGGCAAGTCATTCAGCCTCTTTAGACCTCCCTTTTCTCATATGAAAAGTGGAACAATAAAATGACGTATTTTAATGGCTCTTCAAGTTCAGGCCTACACATTTGTTTAGTGAAAATAAGCAAGAAAAAGGAATTACCACTGCTCTTCAGAATATCGCCATTTGGAAATTCAGGAGAAAGAAATTTTGGATGCACATAGTTTCAGAAAAGTTTGTAAAGACGTTTTACATTCCAGTTTACAAACATAAAAGTTATTATGTTAAGACGATCTTTCAATGAGCCTTTGGATTTTTAGAAACATGAAAAAAATTAAAACATAGTAAAATGCAAATGTTAATGAAACTACCTTATGCTGACTATTTCTTCTCTTAAATGATTTTTTATTTCTAGCCTATATTTGGCCACAAAGCTAGACCATTCAGGTATGATCTAAATCAAATCCCTTATGATTATATAGTGGAAGTGAGAAATAGATTTAAGGGCCTAGATCTGATAGATAGAGTGCCCGATGAACTATGGAATGAGGTTCGTGACGTTGTACAGGAGACAGGGATCCCATGGCAAAGAAATGCAAAAAAGCAAAATGGCTGTCTGGGGAGGCCTTTCAAATAGCTGTGAAAAGAAGAGAGGCGAAAAGCAAAGGAGAAAAGGAAAGATATACCCATCTGAATGCAGAGTTCCAAAAAATAGGAAGAAGAGATAAAAAAGCCTTCTTCAGCGATCAATGCAAAGAAATAGAGGAAATGAACAGAATGGGAAAGACTAGAGATCTCTTCAAGAAAATTAGAGATACCAAGGGAACATTTCATGCAAAGATGGGCTCGATAAAGGACAGAAATGGTCTGGACCTAACAGACACAGAAGATATTAAGAAGAGGTGGCAAGAATACACAGAAGAACTATACAAAAAAGATCTTCACGACCCAGATAATCATGATGATGTGATCACTAATCTAAAGCCAGACATCTTGGAATGTGAAGTCAAGTGGGCCTTAGAAAGCATCACTATGAACAAAGCTAGTGGAGATGATGGAATTCCAGTTGAGCTGTTTCAAATCCTGAAAGATGATGCTGTGAAAGTGCTGCACTCAATATGCCAGCAAATATAGAAAACTCAGCAGTGGCCACAGGACTGGAAAAGGCCAGTTTTCATTCCAATCCCAAAGAAAGGCAATGACAAAGAATGCTCAAACTACCGCACAATTGTACTCGTCTCACATGCTAGTAAAGTAATGCTCAAGCTTATCCAAGCCAGGTTTCAGCAATACGTGAACCTTGAACTTCCAGATGTTCAAGCTGGTTTTAGAAAAGGCAGAGGAACCAGAGATCAAATTGCCAACATCCGCTGGATCATGGAAAAGCAAGAGAGTTCCAGAAAAACATCTATTTCTGCTTTATTGACTATGCCAAAGCCTTTGACTGTGTGGATCACAATAAACTGTGGAAAATTCTGAAAGAGATGGGAATATCAGAGCACCTGACCTGCCTCTTGAGAAATCTGTATGCAGGTCAAGAAGCAACAGTTAGAACTGGACACAAAACAACAGACTAGTTCCAAATAGGAAAAGGAGTACTCAAGGCTGTATACTGTCACCTTGCTTATTTAACTTGTATGCAGAGTACATCATGAGAAACGCTGGACTGGAAGAAACACAAGCTGGAATCCAGATTGCCAGGAGAAATATCAATCACCTCAGATATGCATATGACACCACCCTGATGGCAGAAAGTGAAGAGGAACTAAAAAGCCTCTTGATGAAAGTGAAAGAGGTAAGCGAAAAAGTTGGCTTAAACCTCAACATTCAGAAAATGAAGATCATGGCATCTGGTCCCATCACTTCATGGGAAATGGGGAAACAGTGGAAACAGTGTCAGACTTTATTTTTTGGGCTCCAAAATCACTGCAGATGGTGACTGTAGCCATGAAATTAAAAGACGCTGACTCCTTGGAAGAAAAGTTATGACCAATCTAGATAGTATATTCAAAAGTAGAGACATTACTTTACCGACTAAGGTCCATCTAGTCAAGGCTATGGTTTTTCCTGTGGTCATGTATGGATGTGAGAGTTGGACTGTGAAGAAGGCTGAGCGCCGAAGAATTGATGCGTTTGAACTGTGGTGTTGGAGAAGACTCTTGAGAGTCCCTTGGACTGCAAGGAGATCCAACCAGTCCATTCTGAAGTAGATCAGCCCTGGGATTTCTTTGGAAGGAATGATGCTGAAGCGAAAACTCCAGTACTTTGGCCACCTCATGCGAAGAGTTGACTCATTGGAAAAGACTCTGATGCTGGGAGGGATTGGGGGCAGGAGGAGAAGGGGACAACCAAGGATGAGATGGCTGGATGGCATCAGGGACTCAATGGGCGTGAGTCTGAGTGAACTCTGGGAGATGGTGATGGACAGGGAGGCCTGGCGTGCTGCGATTCATGGGGTCGTGAAGAGTCGGACACGACTTAGTGACTGAACTGAATTGATCTTTTGTTAATATCTAGGCTATTTCTGGATATGTTAATTTAATATTACTACTACTATATATTTTTCTTTTTACATTCTTGGGCGAACAAATGACTCCTACGTCTGTGTTACGGGGATTGACAGGTGCAGATTTGGCCATCAATCTAATTGCTCGCATCACTCACTCAATGGACTTGGGTTTTAGCAAAGTCTGGGGGATCACAAAGGAGAAGGAAGCCTGGCATGCTGTAGTCCATGGGGTCACAAAGAACTGAACACGTCGGAGCGAAGGAACAAGAACTGGTTGTTGGGCTGATCACGAGTGGTGCGTGTGTGCTTAGCTGCTCCACGGTGTCCGACTCTCTGCAACCCCATAGACTGCCCCTGCATCCCCTCTGACCGCAGTGATTATCCAGCCAAGAGCATTGGAGTGGGTTTCCATGCCTTCCTCTAGGGGATCTTCCCAACCCAGGGATCGAACCCAGGTCTTCTGCACTGCACGAGGATCCTTTACTGTGTGAGCCACCAGAGAAGCCCAAGGATACTGGAGTGGGTAGCGTTCCCGTCTCCAGATCTTCCCAACCCAAGGATCGAACCAGGGTCTCCTGCATTGCAGGCGGATTCTTTACCGGCTGAGCCGCCAGGGTAGCCCTGATCATGTTACCTGCGTGTTAAGCTAGTTTGTACAACCATTGCTTAAATTCTAATAGTAATACCTGTCTTCTACTCCTAAACCAAATTCTGACAGAAAGACTGCTCTTGAGAATTAGGACACCCAAAGTGAACTGAATTCAGAAGAGCTGATTCTAGTCCCTCTGACTCATTCGTTTTCAGCTACTCCTCCTTCCGTGTGTTCTCATTTATCAAAGCAGTGTTTGAAAAGAGATAGTGGTTATCCTACTGTGTTTCTTGTTGCCTTATGTTTTAAAGAAGCACTTCTGAAAATGCTTGTGAAAGGATAAAGAAAATATTCTGTTTACATCGTAGATACACTTTTACTGACTTATCTTCTGGTATTACATGGGAGATTTCATGTAATAAAGAGTTCTATAGCCACACAAACAAAACACATCCTGGACTGGATTTTTTTTCTGATATTCCTCCCATTTCTGACTTTCTGTGGATCTTTAAATTCTATGATGAATGCATTAATTTATTTCTAAGAAAGAACAGAGTATCTCTACAACCTTGGTGAATACCTGTCTGTCTCTAGTAGAGCATGGAATTGTATAAGGGAAGACAGAAACATTTCCTGAAACAGCAAGACAAGGCAATTCAACTTCATGGGAGAAACTGATTGATTAAGTAATTCATTTGATAACATGCTGGGGATACAGTGGTGAACAAAACATAATCTGCTGTTTTAGAGTTTATGGTATATTGGAAGATATGAATAAGAGTATCGCTGCTACTGTTTAGTTGCTAGGTCACGTCCAACTGTTGGCAAGGACTGTAGCCCAACAGGCTCCTCTGTCTGTAGGAATTCTCAGGTGAGAATACTGGAATGGGTTTCCATTTCCTTCTCCAGGAGATCTTCTTGACCCAGGGATCAAACGCAGGTCTCTTACTTGGCAGGTGAATTATTTACCAGTGAGCCACCTGGGAAGCCCAAATAATATACACATACACACACACACACACACACACACACACACACACACACACGATAACATGTTAAATACTGATGCAAAGCATGAAAAAAAAATATCAGGGAACAGGCATAGTGAATGATGGGAGTCATCAGCTTCATCACGTCTATTGCTATGAACAAATATTCCTAAAATTTAGGGGCCAAAAACAGAACCATGTTTTAGTTGCTCGTAATTCAGGGGCTTGAGCTGGGCTCAGCTGCGTGGTTCTGCTAGCCCTGCAGGAGATGGCACACTTCATTCGGCAGGCTAGTTGGCTGCGAGCTGGGTTCAGCTGGATAACTGGGCTCTTCTCCCTTTCTGTTTGGGATGCTTTTGAACTATGGTGCTAAAGAAGACTCTTGAAGAGTTCCTTGAATAGCAAGAAGATCAAACTAGTCAATCCTAAAGGAAATCAATCTTGAATATTTATTGGGAGGACTGATTCTGAAGCTGAAGCTCCAATGCTTTGGTCACCTGAGGAGAAGAGCCAACTCACTGGAAGAGACCCTGATGCTGGGAAAGATTGAAAGCAAGGGGAGAAGGGGATGCCAGAGGATGAGATGGTTGGATGGCATCACTGACTCAATGGACATGAGTTTAAATCAACTCCAGGAGTTGATGAAAGTCAAGAAAGCCTGGAGTGCTGCAGCGTGTAAGATCAAATAGACTCGGACACAGCTGAGCGACTGAACATCTCCATGGGCCTAGTCTACATGTTTTGCTCTGCAGTGCAGTCAGATTTCTGGCGTGGCTTGAATGAATACAAAAGTGGAAGCTCTTGGGATTACCTAAAGGCTTAGGCCCAGAAATATTGAAGCGACATTTCTATTTGTTCTATCAATTAAATTGAGCCCCAGAGATAGCCCAGTTCCAGCAGAGGTGACTACAAAAGTGTGTGAGTTCCAGGGATCATGTTTTATTAGGAGCCACCCTTATAACAAAACTATCCCAAGAGGTTCTAGTGCATAACGTTTTGAGTTGCAGAGGCCTCCCTGAGCAGAGACTTGAAGTGAGAATGAATGGGAAAAGCGAGTCAAGCGAAAACCTGGGGAAAAGCTTTCAAGTGGACAGAAGATCAAGTAAATGGCCCCAAGGTGGGAAAACTCAGTTGTATGAGGACTGGATGGAAAGCAAGCAGAAGCAGAGGGGAAAGACTAAGTGGGAGGATGGCAAGGGGCAAGGTCAGAAAGACAGGGTTCATGTCACAGAGAACCTGAAAGATCATGGCCAAGGGCTTGCATTTTATTATTTTTTATAGGAGAAAATCATTTATTTATAGGAAAATCATTTATAGGAGAGCATCAGGCAGAGAAGTGACAGAATTTGACTTAAAAAATAAAAAATCACTTGCTTTCTGAGTGAATTGACTTCTTTTTACCACAGTGGAGGCAAAGAAGAGAAAAGGAAGTAATTGTAGCCTTGAATGTGAGACTCTTACAAAAATTGGTCATGGTGGTGATGGAGGGTTAAGAAGTTGATGGGTTCAGAAAATATTTTGGAGACAGACTGGCAGGACTTGGTAATGGATGGGATATGAATTGGGCAAAGAGAGGCATGATTTTAGTATGAAAAGCAGAGTTGGGATGACGCCATTTACAGATATGGAGAAGACTGGAGAGGCTGATGGGAACCTGAGAAATCAAGAGATCCCTTTTGAACCTTTTAGGCTGAAGATGCTTCCTCAGCATTCAAATGAATCTGAAGACTAAATAGATATTACAACTCAGGGACAGTAGAGACCCATATATATCTCTAAAGCCATTAGACAGCATGATATCACTTAGCGGATGAGTACATGAAAGGTGAGACAGGAGCTGAAAACTGAGATCTGGGGTCTAGGAAGAACAACTCTAGCAGAAGGAAAAGCTTGAGTATAGGCCCAGGAGCGTGGGGGATATTGGGAGGCTATTGCAGCAACGCAGGGAGAGACGACTGGCTTAAATTTACAGAGTAGCAACTAGAGGGGGAGAGTAAGATTCAGGTTCACTTACGGAGAGAAATAATAGGATTCAGGGACATGCAGGATATGCTGGTGGTAGGGGCTTAGTCTCCAAGTCATGTCCTACTTTTGTGACTCCATGGACCGTAGCATGCCAAGAGCCTCTGTCCATGTAATTTTCCAGGCAAGAATACTGGAGCAGGTTGCCATTTACTTCTCCAGGGGATCTTTCTGAAAGTGAAAGTCATTCAGTCATGTCTGATTCTTTGCGACCCCATGGACTATAAAGTCCATGGAATTCTCCAAGCCAGGATACTGGAGTGTGTAGCCTTTCCCTTCTCCAGGGGATCTTCCCGACCCAGGAATCAAACCGGGGTCTCCTGCATTGAAGGTGGATTCTTTACCAACTGAGCTATCAGGGAAGCCCTAGAGGGTCTTTCTGAGCAGGAACCAAACCTGTGTCTCCTGCATTGGCAGGCATGTCCTTTTCCACTGAGCCACTGGGGCAGGATACGGAGAAGCTGTCAATGACCATATTATTTATTTTTTTCTTCTTCATAGATTGGGAATGTAAGGCCTTGAGTTCAAATAGTTCTCTCCTATATAGACTGAATCATTTGCAAAATTACAGACATGGTTTGTAAAGAACTATTGAGTAAATAGAGAAATGGCTGCTTCCATAACCCGTGACAAGACAAGACCATTATGATCCATTATAATCCGGTTTCTTCATCACAGTTTGTGGAGTCTTACAGCACTGGACCATATCCAGGTGTCTCCTATCACTGTTTCCTTTTTTTTTTTAAAGTCATCATTTCCTCAAATGTCATGTCGTCTTTCAGTAAGTCCTGTTTGGAGTGCTTATAGTTTCCTAAAAGACAAATTCAGAATGACATCCACGGGAGAACGAATCACTACACCTCTACCGTGTGACTTTTGGTATGGGTTTTGGAACCTTAGAGAACGGCTTGGTTTGAAGTTAAATAAATAAGTTAAGCAAATGCCTGCTGCCCCCTCGTGGCAGGTTCTTGGGGAACAAACTTGGCTTCTCTTGCTTATTGTGTGGCAGGAGAGTGCGCTGGTGACACCACCATGCTACACACACGGGAACTCTAGAAACAAAGGGATTTTATGGACATCAAAACCCTGACCGTGCATCCATAGTTGCATAACATGTTGATTTGTCTGTTGTGAGTGCACTCAATGGAGCTCTTAATCCCTAGGATCATTCAGTGATGACAGGGCGGTGCCATTTGTCAGTCGGAAGTCCGTCATTCTGCAGACGAAGAGAGCGAACCTGTGAACGCAGAGTGCGAAGAAGGGCAGGGAACACATTGGAAGAGCCGCTGTGACACAGTCGACACTGCCAGGGGTGAAATAGATAGCTCGTGGGGACTGCTGCATAGCCCAGGAAGCTCAGCCTGGTGACGGCCTAGAGTGCTGGGATGGGGGCGTGGCAAGGAGGCTCAAGGGAGGGGGATATACGGATACATACGGCCGACTCACACTGTAGTATAGCGGAAACCAATACAACATAACAAAGCAATTACCCTCCAATTGAAAAAAAAAAAAAAAAGCCCATCAATTCTTGATGGGTCCAGCACTTTATTCACTTCACTTGCCGAAGTTCTAAGTCTTTGTTTTATCCATCACCACCATCACATGACCATCTGGGCTTGGTGAACCTTGAACCGGCATGATACGGTAAGAGTGTGTTCCCCCGGCCTTGTAGTTTAAGATTCTGCTCCTTGATTTTTATGTCCTTATTCCCCATGTTTACTGACTATGAGAAATGCGATTTCCCCCAATTCGCAGGAGTGGGATATCACCTTCTGGCCTAAAGGACATCTTTGCATCAGATTACAGTGGTTTAACTTCAAGAGTCCACCCACTCTTGTTCCTCTTCATCGTCTCTTCTTGGTTGAAACAGAGAATGACTTTCATCATTTTCCTAAGATCCTTCTAACGCAGCTTCTCATTTGCAAACAACTGCTCAAAACAAGCTACATACAAATTCATAAGAAAAATCCAGTTTACAAAGATAAGAATTTTGTTCTAAATCAAGCACAAGAAAGTAATATTTCTTTCCAAAGAAGCATGGGGGAAAAAAATCACACTTATTTTCTTCTGGAAGATACATCCAATTTAATTTATCAAACAATGCAATTCATTTGTAAACCTAAGATATCCACATATGGTATATGACATCTATTCCAGGAGTAAGATGGTGACTAACTGTTTTGCACTCACAGAATAAGAAAATTTCTTTTTGTATCTTTTGCAAAACAAAGATACCTGGGGCTTTCCTCCAGGTAAATTTACATTCAAAGAAAAAGGAACTATTTTAAGACAGCTTAAACAACAACATCTGTGATTTAAATTGTTAGATTTTAGTGTAATCCTCCCCCTTCCCTAGGTTCCATACTCTTGAAAAATTAAAAACAGTATAAAAGGGAAAAAAAAAAAAAGCTTTGACTGGTTCTCGCTTTTTAAGATACAGTTATTTAGGAAGTAGACATGAGTCCATGTCCCATGTCTGCCATCCTTTTGGTCATTGAACTGCTTAAAGGCAGAAGAAATGACAAATCCATCTTTGTAATCTAATTGTTTAGAAATAGTCCGGCTTATAATAGATGATCAGTGAAAGTCTGCTGAAAGAAGCCAAGAGAGAGGGATATAGGTGACATTGTTAGCAAGTGATAAGGCAGCGTCCATTGAGAGACAAGATGTCATTAGGAGAAACCTATGAAATCATTTAATATTGATTGACAAAGACGTAAAATTCCTTAATTACACTTTGAATTAAAACCTCATAGCCTCTTCATGATAAGTCTTTCAATGTGTATTTTCTATTTCAAAATACTGAATAAGCTGTGAAGCTGGGCTCATGGATGTGGTTTCCAGCTAAATTTGAGACTCTGTTTAGATACAAGGGGGTAGAAAGACAAAGTTTGCTATTGGTATTGTCTGTTTCTGATCACAAAATACTTTCTTGCCTTCCTATATTGGCAGGGTATCCTGTCAAGAGGCTTCCTAGGTTACGCCAATGGGAAAGAAGCCAGCTGCCAACACAGGAGATGCAAGAGACATGGGTTTGATCCCTGGCTTGGGAAGATCCCCTGGAGAAGAGCATGGCAACTCACTTCAGTGTTCTTGCCTGGAAAGTTCCATGGATAGAAGAACCTGGTGGGGTACAGTCAAGGATAGAAAAATGTCAGCACTGAGCAAGCATACCACTTCACCCTGTCAAGAGGGTTATTTAATGTACAATCTCCATTGCTGGAGTATAAGCAGTTTTGGAGAAGATTTTTTTTAAAAGAGAGTGATGTTACACATACAGTCATATTATGATAATGAAGGTGTTTTAGACATGATAGGGAGCACATTTGGAAACGGGGTTTTGGGAAATAATGCCCCTCGATTATAAGACGTAAGCATCAGCTGGTATCCCTTAACGAGTCTGTACACATACAGTCATATTATGATAATGAAGGTGTTTTAGACACGATAGGGAGCACATTTGGAAACGGGGTTTTGGGAAATAATGCCCCTCGATTATAAGACGTAAGCATCAGCTGGTATCCCTTAACGAGTCTGTAGTTTAGGCGATACCGTACGCCACATTCCTCTGGTCTCTTGCACTCAAAGCCTTCATGGTTTCTATGAAAGCACATTAAAGGGCTAGGAACTCAGCATCACCTTTTCCAGTAAGATTCTTCGTGAATCTTATATTCCATTGAAATCCTATATTTATGCCAATTTGAAACATTCTTGGGGCTGTGGCGATCGTGGTGAAGAATCTGCCTGCAACACAGGAGACCCAGCTTCAATCCTGGGTTGGGAAGATACCCTGGAGGAGGGCAAAGCAATCCACTCCAGCATTCTTGCCTGGAGAATCCCCATGGTCAGAGGAGCCTGGCAAGGTACAGTCAATAGGATCACAGAGAGTTGGACATGACAGACGTGACTTGGCAAGCAAAACATTCTGGAAGCATATGTGTAACTTTACAAATGGAGAAGAATATTCAAGATGTAATTGCTGTTATTCAAAAAGGCAGAGCCTTTAGAAGATCTTTTTAATCCAGTGGTGAGAACACTGGTAGTGTATTCAATCTCAGCTCTTATTTTAGTAATAATCAATAGTATACTTCCATTCATCCCAACAATTAAGATATAATATAGATAATAATTAGAATCAATCACTATTTTCCAACAATTTTGAACCAATTAATTTGTTTCAAACTCTAGGATTGATTTTTTCATCTGGAAGGAAATTAATTGCTTTAGTTTTAATTTTAATTGATTTGTTAAAGCTTTTTCATAAGTAGCACTTCGCTTCTAATTTTTTTTCCCACAGAAATTTATCTAAATGGTATTTTTTCTTGCTATGTATAACTGTAGAGGCAATTTCTCCAGATTATATGTAACTCAAACCGCCTGTCCAAAATGGTAATTCCTGCAGAGCAGAGGCAGTAGATACAGAGTGCTGTGAAGGGCACAGACTTTAAGGCAGACCAAGCCAGACTGAACGCTCCCCTCTGAAACTTACTAGATGCGAGATTGAACAAGTTATTTTACATCTTTAATTGTCTTCTTCATGCATTAAATTACTGATTCCTCCTTCCTGAAACTGTTTTGAAGAATAATTAAAATAACCTATTAAGACCCTGGTGCAAACAAACACTACAGAGGAAAGATTAATTCCTACGATTTTTCCTATCCAGATCTTCATTAGTTATTATGCCCAGGTTTTACAAAAAAAATTCTATTGTCTAAATAAAGTGAGCATTTTCAACAATAAAAAATTATTTACTTTATGAAGAGAAAGTGTAATCAGACAAGTTTTGAAAATACCTGAGGGCACTAAAATGTGGATTCCACATTTATGTACTTGCTCACCAATAAACCATGGTAAGAGATAAGAAAAATTTACGAACATGGTCAGAAAGCCGGACTAGAACAGTATGCTGGACCTTATATAATGCATTAACGGCAGTAAAGAAATGAGAAGAAATGAATGTAATTAGGTGCCTCTCTGTAAATAATGTTTAATATGCAGTGCTAGCCGAGTGAGCTAATGAAAGAAAGACATTTTAATTATAAGAAAATTATACCTGTAATACCTTAGGCAGAGTGCCTTAAACACGGTCTTAAATATACTGTATATATCAGTTAATTGCTGAAACAGTGATGTTAATTTCACTGTTTTGGGGGACAAAGTTTTGCTATCTGCCAGATGAAGTTAACCAGGGGAAAGTAAGTATAAACTAAGTGTTTAAAAGGTGGGCAGACATAAAAGAATGTGGCCACAAACTGCTGAGGTAATGTTTTAGAAATAATTTAGGCTGTGTTAACTGAATGGGATAGTATTGGAAATAAGCAAAAGGCCTCCTGAACATTTGAAGTTGTGAGGAATTTCCCTCCTTCACTGAGTTTTGACATATACACATCATGTGTTTTGGTGAGGTCGTACCACACAGACAAAACACGCAGGCATCTCGCTTTCCTTCCAGGAATTTAAAATAATAAATAGCTTCATCAGATTCCAAACACAGCTGGTTATTTTCTAATAATATTTGTAGAAGCTAACATCAGGCAATGTCATCCGCATGCTCTCGCAGATATAAACATGGCATCGATAAAGTATAGCTTCATTTATTTGATAGAACAAGGAGCTGGAAGGATAAAGACAGATGTTTCAATCATTTTATCACTGACTTGCACTGTAACTGTCTGTCAGTCAACAAGCTTTTGTTGTTTTCCGTGCGAACTGGGCAATGGTAATGTGGTTATCTTGTACTCTTCGACTCATTACTAGGTGAATTAGAAAATAGCATTTACTAAACAAGTTTCACCAAATACTACGCTCACAGCACTATCAAAAGTTAAACAAGAGAAGGCTTGATGCTGTCCAAAACAGTTGTCAAAGTTGCTCAGTTGTGTCCAACTCTTTGTGACCCATGGAATTCTTTACAGTCCATGGAATTCTCCCAACCAGAATACTGGAGTGGGCGCCTTTCCCTTCTCCAGCAGATCTTCCCAACCCAGAGATCGAACCCAGGTCTCCGGCATTGCAGGAAGATTCTTTACCAGCTGAGCCACCAGGGAATCTGGAGAGTACTGGTGTGGGTCGCCTATCGCTTCCCCAGCGGATCTTCCCAACCCAGGAGTTGAGCAGAGGTCTCCTGCTCTGGAAACCATCACATGTCAGACAATTACAGGGGATGTTTTTTTCTTTGCACATCATGAATAGCATTCATCCACTCTGCCCAGTACGTGCTCAGTCGCTTCAGTCATGCATGACTCTCTGCGACCCCATGAACTATAGCCCGCCAGGCTCCTCTGTCCATGGCATATACCCTGCAAGAATTCTAGAGGGGGTTGTCATGATCTCCTCCAGGGGATCTTGCCAGACGCAGGGATCAAACCAGTGTCTCCTCCATCTCCTGTATTGCAGGCGGGTACTTTACCACTGAACCAGCGGGGAAGCCGGTACTATTCCCGGAAATCATATTATTCCTTTATTCTAAACCCAGCCCTTTACTTCGTGCAGGCTGCCATGAGAAACATCCGAGTGAAACAATCCCAAGGTTAGAAATAACCTTTAAGAAAACTTCTCCAATTATCTATGTGACGCTCACATCATCTCTAGAATCTCATGAGCAAATGGTGATCCGATGCAGGTTTGAAGAGTCACCCCTTTGGAGGCCACTGATGTATCTGAGAACAACTTTAACGGAAGGACTTCATTTCCTTGTGCTAATGCCCAGTTTTGCTACCGTCTGCTGTAACTGCGCTTTGCAAGGGAATAGTAAGCCAAGTTCCCTTGTAGCTCAGTAGGTAAAGAATCTGCCTGCAGTGAAGGATAACCCTGGGTTCGATCCCTGGGTTGGGAAAATCCCCTGGAGAAGGAAATGGCAGCCCACTCCAGTATCTTTGACGGGAAAATCTCATGGACAAAGGAGCCTGGTGGGCTTCAGTTCATGGGGACGCAGAGACTCCGGCATGACTGAGTGACTAACACTTACTTATTTAATAAGCCAGCTTAACGATTTTTTTTCTTCACAATCAGTAGTAAATTAGCATAGAAGAAGGAGTGCCGGCTAGATAAGCCAGGCATTATTTTTGATACAGGAAATAAAATAATATATAAAAGAAGGTCCCCAGTCACATGGTGTTAATTGTCCTGCTGGGGGATGGCTATGGAACAGGCACGTAGATAAGGACGTACAGCAGTGTAATATGCCCTAGGATAGATTTGTACCTGGAATATAGTGGAATATCCAGCAGGTAGTTGGATCATAGGGGATGGGATTCCCAGGTGGTGCAGTGGTAAAGAAGCCACCTGCCAATGCAGGAGACACAGGAGATGCGGGTTTGATCCCTGGGTTGGGAAGATCCCCTGGAGGAGGAAATTTCAACCCACTCCAGTATTCTTGTCTGGAAAATTTCATGGACAAATGAGCCTGGCTGGCTACAGAGCATGGGGTCCCAGAGAGTTGGACATGACTGAGCGCACACACATTGAAGAGAAGAACTGAGGTATGACGTGTTACACTTTTCCAGGAAACAAAGAGCACTCACATTTATAGCAAGCTCACAAGTTAATAATAAGTCTTAGCAGGTGACCACCCAATAATTAGTCTGATCGACTAAGTTTTACCAGGTGGCTTCCATGCAGCAGC
Source organism: Ovis aries (assembly GCF_016772045.2). Classification (NCBI taxonomy): domain Eukaryota; kingdom Metazoa; phylum Chordata; class Mammalia; order Artiodactyla; family Bovidae; genus Ovis; species Ovis aries. The sequence goes on from NC_056060.1 coordinate 96,647,890, forward strand.
TACTTAGTCATGTACTTTTCCTGCACCACGCTACCAGTATTATGGATACCCTATGAGAGGTACTATCATTTAGCTTCCTAAGGATGAGAGGACTGAAGTTCGGAGACATCAAGTTATTTACCAGCAAGTGGCTGAGTAAAAGCTCAGATCTTAATCTTTGAATAGCATCTCTCCAAAGTAGTGCTGGGAGAATGAACTTCAGAGCATAGGCTGTTTATGGATGGCAATTCTTCTTTGCCAACTGTTTCTCCTTTAGAAAACACGAGCTAATTTCTAAAATTTCAAGGGAAAGCTCTAAGTTCATAAGACAAATCCTGATAACATGGTGCATTTTCCAAGTTAGCAAAACACGTTTCTGGTGTCCCCTGGATTCTTTCTAGGGTCTGACCCACATTGCCTGACCCCCTTTAAGCTTCTCACCTCTACACGTGCTCCTACTAGCTCACTGGAGTGCATCCCGCTGGACTTTTCTCTGTTGCTTAAGCTCTCCATGCTAGGTCTTTGTACTTGCTCTCTCCTCTTCTTAAAACTTTATTTCCTATCTTTTCCCTGTAGCCTTTCAGTTCCTTATTGTCTCAGATCAAACGTAGGTAGCCAGCTTTGCTGCTTTAGAACCCTACTGCTCTCCACACCCACAACTCAAAGTTCTCTCCATCTTATTAGCCTGAATAATTTCCTTAAATGTGTAGGAAGGAAACTGACCATTCGTGTACATTTATTTGCTTAATAAATATTTTCATATTCACCACTGGAATGAAAGCACCGTAAGGTTAAGAGTTCTGGCCAGCGTGGCCACTGTGTATCCCCAGCATCTAGAATAATGCTTGGCTTCTAGTATAACTGGAAAAGATTGGAAAAGATAAAAGAAGGATGTATTTACTCTTTCAGTGAATATTTGTGGAGTGCCTCCTATGTGTTGGACCCAAATGCAATTTAAAAATGTTTGGGAATGCATGTAAGAATTAAAGTTTTTAAAATTAAAAAAAATAATAATAAAATAAAAAAAAAACAACATGATAACCCTAACCCTATGCCAAAATCATACCTATGTGATTCTATACAGATAAACCTCATTTTTTGCCAGTGTAAGATAGCCTGAGAAATTAAAATCTTGGGTCAGAAGCCCAACCAGCCAGGTAGAACATGGATGAGGGAGAATAAAATTCAAACTTCCTCCTACTCCAGAGCATTTGCTCCTGTATTTCAGAAAATATGGTGAGGGAGAAAATAAAAGTGTGATGATGAAGAGAAATCAGAGAATAAGGAGGGACTGATTCAACTCAAGAGAGTCAGAGAAGTTTCTTGGAAGTGACTATTTCCCTAGGTTTGGAAATTTGAGGAAGAATTTGACAGGAGGAGAGGAACAGCGGGGAGATATTCCTGCCAGAAAGGAAGCCATGTGTATGAAGCAGGGTTGTGAAAATAAGCAAAGGTCCATATAACACATGCCTTTTGGAAAATAGACGCCACCGTGGCAGCAGGGTTTTCCAAGTTGCTCATAAGACTATCTACAAAACAAGTTTTAGCCACTAAAATTCAAACCAAGACATCGATAGCTACCCACGCAGCCCAGTGATAGTATAACAGATATGGACAAGCTGAATCCTGCCCCGTGGACATCAAGCACTCACTTGCAGTGGCTGGGGATGGAGGCTGAGCACCAGAGGTCATGCGCTTGCCCTCGGAATATATTAGATTCTCATGAGAAATGCAGATTCCAGTCTGTCATTTTTATATTCATGTTCATCTGAGACAGCCCATCAGAGCTACAAGGTTAACTGCCCATTGAGCAGCAGCGTGAAGTCTGCAGAAGAGGAGATGAGTATTGATTGTCACGCTTCAGGAGATGAGCTGGAGTCAGAAATTCCTCCGAGAACAGCACACATTATTTGCATCCTGAAGTCATTGGGAAATTGTTCCATAGACAGATTTAAGTTATAATTCAAGTAATTGTCAAAATATTCCATTATTGATGTGCATATTAAATAGAATAGGTTCACTGATGATTCTGGGACTAGCATTAAATCCCGACTGCAGAGAAACCTATTGTCTGTGAGGAGATTTCCTGACACGTTTCTGGTGCTGTGAATGTGTAAATGCATCTAAAACCAAAGGGCATATTACTTTCCTGCCAGAAGCATTTTCCTTAACAACTTCGCCTACACTGGGCTTGGAACAAGCCTGGTTTATTTAAAGAACTCTGTTTCAGATCATATCTTTCACATGAAAGTAGGTTGCTTGGTGTGTGTCTGTGTGTCTGCACCTGTGCACCTGTGTGTTTTTCTCTGAAGAATGTTTTATCTCACAGTAAAATATCAGCAGTCAAATAGTACAAAGGCCATTTTTTTCTGATCAACCCTGTCAGTGGATTCTTTTCTAGAGGTGTCCCCTGGAATTGCTTGCATTTTAAACATCTGTAATAAGTTATGTACCATTTCTAACTGTATTAGCACTGAATCATTTACTTTCCCAGGAAATAAAATCTTTTTCTCTGTTCCATCACTTTTTATTTCGTGATCAAGCACATGTAAATGCCTTAGGTATTTTTAACCCTCAGGGGTTTTACATACTTAACAGGAATAGAAATGAAAAGAGAGGTAACCAACCCATCAAACATTCCTTTCTCTTCAACAGCCGGTAGAAATGCATTTGTGAGCTAAAAGCATGGTATGGTTTGAACAAGAAAAGCGATTAAATATACCTTTAGAACTCTATGTAGGATATAAAATTGTGGAGATATAGCTTGGTTCTACTTCATCTCAACCAGCTTTAATTTCTACACAAAGGGAATATTAAATCTTGAAAAAGCCTAGGAAAGGACAAAGTGTATTTCTTCATGAACACATTAAAGATACCAGGCTTTTACTTTGCCATAAAACTTGTATGAGCAGATATAAGAAAAGGCAAGGAATGAGTAATTTCTTTTTCCAAGCTAAATTCACCAGTTCTCCTCCTAACAAATCACTTACAGATTCCATCAAAGTGTGAGTTAATGAATTATAATACTGAGTATCCACTGGGAACACAATTTTGCTATGCATTTTTTAATATCCTGTTGAAACCAACTCTCTTATATGGAAGGAGGTAAATAAATGAGTTAATTAGCACAGGCTTTTTAATACTTTCAGAATAAATTTATGAAAAACGTTTTTTATGGAAAAGGAAATATTCGTAAGATATAGCATTTTATGTAGAAAACTAAAGTGTTAATTGTATACAAAGATTATCTTTTATAAACATATTTTTAAAAAGTTGACATTTGTAAAATTAATTTTGTATTTTGAACTACTTCTCAAGTCATTTATAACAGAGATGACTTTATGACTGTACTATAATTTTTTTTTCTTTTATATAATTTATAGTCAAATTTGGATATACTATGAATAAAACCATGACTTCTAGGTTCTGTTATTTTAGCGTGGTTCTCAAAGTTTGTCCAAACCAGAAATGTGAATAAGTTAGTTAAGGATGGTATACAGTTACACAGATGAAGTACACCCTTTTGTTAAGTTAAACCACCAATATGATTTCTCCATGGATCTCCTGAAAATCTAAACTCAAATCCTTCGTTAAGAAAAGAAAATCTCACATTCAAAGTATAAGTTCCCCTTCAGGCTTCATAAGGCCTTGAAAATGTTTGATTTCCTATTGATTCAATGGGGACACTTTGAGCTGGTTTGGGCTTCTAGTTTAAAACGTGTGAGAACCCTACTTTCCCTAAAAGAGAGTTAACAATAAGTGTGTTTTAAAAGATCTGAACCTCTACAACAGCATCCTTAAGAGTTAACTATGCTTCAAACTGTGGAAAGTGAGACTGAAATCGTAGCCATGAGAAATTTGCTTTTCTTCCAGTATAGATGGTGCTTTTGACTTCCATCAAATCAGCATCATCTGAAGGACAGCTCCACCACTGGAGTTCTTACATCTTCAACTAGAACCTAATGAAAACTGCCTACAAAGGCAGAACTGTATATGTGCAATCTGCTGATGCTAAGGAAGACAACACTTCTTGCTGATGACTCATGTAATACAGGAACTGAGAAGAATCCTCTACCTCCTTCCCTTCAGTTATTTACAAGACCACAAAAAGTCTACATTACACAAACCAAAAATGACTTATTAAAAGCAAGCAGAGTTAGAGGAATTATATAATTTTTAAAACCATACAAGCAAAACTTTTTGTCATATGAAGTGATTGCATTAAAAGGACCCTAGTTCCAAGATTCACAGGAAGACGACTTTTAAATTTTGAAAGTCAGTAAAATGGAATTTTCTTAAAAGCTCTTTTGGTGGTAAAAATTATGAAATTAGCTGTATTTGTTTTGTATCATCATTCCTTCTTTGCCAGCTCCAAGAAATAACCTTTAAAAATAGCTCTGCAGTAACAGCTAAGAATGGAAATGATCTTAGATTTTTTTGTAGTGTGCAGAGGCACCTAAAGGTATGTGTCATTTCCTGTTCTTAGGAAGCTCTTTATCCTGAAACTCTGGATGGAGGGGATGGGAATAAAATAAAAATAAAGATTTCATCACAACCCAGAACTCAATGGACTGGACATTAAAATCATTTTCTGTATTATACCATTGAGACCATATCTCAAAATTATATATTTACGTAACCCATTTATAAAGCAGTCAATAAAAATCTGTAGTTTATAGTATATTTTCATCTTTATTATCCTTGGGCTTGACTTTTTGTTTGACAGCAAATGGAATTTTAACTTGGCAGAGTGCTGGCAGTTAGCAGATATTCATGGTGTTCCACCAAATCTCTGCAAATTAGTTGGATTGTAGAATGCTAAGGAGAGTCTGAAAGGAATGGAGAAAAGTCTGTCATTCCTGGAAACAGGTCCTGGATTCACGTACACCACCATTATGCATCCATTTCTCGTTTCCCGGGTGACCATCCACCTGTTAATGATCCAGCTCTCTCTAGGATCTCATCTGCGAAAAAGAGTGATGTGTTTGCCTCACCACAGTGATATGGGGCTTGGAGCTGAAATGTTTCCTGAGTCACTTACTATCCTGCAAGACACAGAGTTCAGGCTGAATAAATAACTGATTGCATGGCTATCACTTTGCTTTCTTTTCGTCATGTGCAGGTACAAAGTGTGCTCTAATGTCTCCCACAGAGAAAAGAAAAACTGCAACAGCCTTTGACCCTACCCCTCCCCTAGGTCACCTACCAGCCAGTTTCTGTCACGACAAAATAATTAAACTTCTGGTTGAAAGAGACACATGCACCCCAATGTTCATCGCAGCACTGTTTATAGTAGCCAGGACATGGAAACAACCTAGATGTCCATCAGCAGATGAATGGATAAGAAAGCTGTGGTACATATACACAATGGAGTATTACTCAGCCATTAAAAAGAATACATTTGAATCAGTTCTGATGAGATGGATGAAACTGGAGCCAATTATACAGAGTGAAGTAAGCCAGAAAGAAAAACACCAATACAGTATACTAAGATATATATATGGAATTTAGAAAGATGGCAATGATGACCCTGTATGCAAGACAGCAAAAAAGACACAGATGTGTATAGCAGACTTTTGGACTCATAGGGAGAGGGAGAGGGTGGGATGATTTGGGGGAATGGCATTGAAACATATATACTATCATGTAAGAATCGAATTGCCAGTCTATGTCCGATGCAGGATACAGCATGCTTGGGACTGGTGCATGGGGATGACCCAGAGGGATGTTGTGGAGAGGGAGGTTGGGAGGGGGTTCATGTTTGGGAACGCATGTACACCCGTGGTGGATTCATGTCAATGTATGGCAAAACCAATACAGTATTGTAAAGTAAAATAAAGTAAAAACAAAAATTTTAAAAAAAAATTAAACTTGGAGGAAATATGGCAGTCTCCATATGCTCACCGTTATTCTCTCTTCAGTCGTACTCCAATCAAGGTGCTTCCTCCATCTTTCTTTCATGCTGCCGAATCCTTCAGGTATGTCCATCTACTGAAATTATTTGTCAGCATTCAACATACTTCCCATTTCTCAAAACATTCTTATCTTGGCCTCTGACACTCGCGCTTACCAGTTTTCTGTCTGCTGAACTGGCCATTCTCGCCCAGCTGTTTTTTCTTTTTTTCAGAAGATTTTTACCTCTAAATAAGCATATTTCTTAATTTTAGTCACACGTATTTTTTATTCAAACAGTAAAGAATCTGCCTGTGATGCAAAGACCAGGATTCAATCCCTGGGTCAGGAAGATCCCCTGGAGGAGGGAAATGCAGTCCACTCCAGTATTCTTGCCTGGAGAATTCCATGGACAGAGAAGTCTGGTGGGGCACAGGTCATGGGGTTGCAAAGAGTCGGACACGACTGAGAGACTCTCTCACACACACACACACACACACACACACACACGATTGTTGTTCCTGTGCTGTATATATACCATGTAGTGTCACCCGTTTCTATGACTTTAACTAGCACATATACATTCAGGCATAAATTTAGGACTCACGTGCAGTCACCTGATTAGACCTCTCTTCTGCATGTCAAACCATCACGTTGCAATTTCAGACTTTTCTCAGCTAGAATACTGCCCGTGATTCAACGTTTCACCTCTATTGTAATTCCTTGACTTCTCCACCATTCTAGGTGGCTTTACCACTGCTTGGTTGCTCAAGCTATGAAACTTCGATCTCCATCAGATTCAGTGACCAGGACCATCTGTGGTCTAACTCTTGGCTCTGTCCTATTCTGAGAGCTGAGTGCCTAACTCCACCTGGGCTGCTGTAACAAATACAATACACTGGGGGCGGGGTGTGAACAACAGAACTTTCTTTTTCTTTTGAAAATCATTTTATTAATTAATTTATTTATTTTACTTTACAATATTGCATTGGCATAAGAACTTTATTTTTCAAAGTTTGGAGTTTGAGTAGTCCAAGGTCTAGGTGCCAGCAGATTTGATACCTGGTGTACAGAATCCTTTTGCCAATGCAGGAGACTTGGGAGATGCAGGTTCGATCCCTGGGTCGGGAGGAAGATGCTCTAGAGAAGGAAAGGGCAGCGTACTCCAGTAGTCCTGCCTGGGAACCCCATGGACAGAGGAGTCTGGCAGGCTACCGTCCATGGGGTGGCGGAGTCGGACACGACTCAGCCACTGAGCACACACATGAGGCCCATTTCATGCTTAATAGACTGTCATCTTTTTGAGGTGTCCTCACACAACAGAAGGGATGTGGGAGCTCTCTGGGTCCTTGTTTTTACAGTCTCTAAAATCGTTCATGTGGGCCCCACTGTTATGATCCAATAGCCTTTCTAAGGCCCAAGTCCTAAACACCATCACATCGAGGGTTCGGTTTCAATGTGTGAATGTGAAGGGGACACAGATAGTCAGTAGAGAATAGTGGCTCCGCACTGCTCTGCGTAACAGCTTCCTCTTTCACTTCAGTCAGCTTGGGCTGCTTCAGCAAAGTACCACAGGCGCTTCCTTGGTGGCGGAGTGGTGAAGAATCTGAACGAGTCATAGGAGACACGGGTTCAATCCCTGGGTCAGGAAGTTTCCCTGGAGAAGGAGATGGCAACCTGCTCCAGTATTCTTGATGGGAAACCCCACGGACAAAGAAGCCTGATGGACTTCAATCCATGGGGTCATGAAGAGTTGGACACAGCTTAGCAACTGAGCACAACAAATACTATAGACAGTGCGGCTCAAACAACAAAAATTTGTTTTGTATAATTTCCAGAGTCTGGAAAGTTCAAGATCTGGGTGCCATCATTCTGGTGACAGTCTTCTTCCTAGTGTGTAGATGACGGTCCTCCCAAGGCAAGGAGAGAGGTCACCTCTTTAGAGAGATCACCTCTTTCACAAATCTTGTTATTTATGAGCACTGATCTCATTCGTGACAGCTTCACTCTTATGACCAAATTACTCCCAAAGGCCCTACTTCTAAATATTCACATAGGGAATAAGAGACTCAACATATAAATTTTGGGAAAACAGAAACATTAAGTCCATCAGTTCAGTTCAGTTCAGTCGCTCAGTTGTGTCTGACTCTTTGCAGCCCCACGGACTGCAGCACGTCAGGCCTCCCTGTCCATCATCAACTCCTAGAGTTTGCTCAAACTCATGTCCATTGAGTCGGTGATGCCATCCAACCATCTCATTCTCTGCTGTCCTCTTCTCCTCCTGCCTTCAATCTTTCCCAGAATCAGAGTTCTTTTCTAATGAGTCAGCTCTTTGTATTAGGTGGCCAAAGTATTGGAGTTTCAGCCTCAGCATCAGCCCTTCCAATACTCAGTACTGGTCTCCTTTAGGATGGACTGGTTGGATCTCCTTGCAGTCCAAGGGACTCTCAAGAGTCTTCTCCAACACCACAGTTCAAAACCATCAATTCTTTGGTGCTCAGCTTTCTTTATAGTCCAACTCTCACATCCATACATGACTTTGGAAAAACCATAGCTTTGACTAGATGGACCTTTGTCAGCAAGGTAGTATCTCTGCTTTTTAATATGTCTAGGTTTGTCATAGGCTTTCTTCCAAGGAGCAAGTGTCTTTTAATTTCATGGCTGTAATCACCATCTGCAGTGATTTTGGAGCCCAAGAAAATAAAGCTTGTCACTGTTTCCATTCTTTCCATTGGAAATGAAGCTATGAAACTTTCCAAAATAGAAATAAAGTCTTACAAAATGGAAATAAGTGATAGCAATCCTTTATATTGAGCTTATTATAAGGACTAAATGAATTTACTAAAAGTGTTATGCGTAGTGCTCTCCCTAGAGAAAATAAGTACTACCTGTCATCATCATCATAAATGTCACCTTCAGCGTTGCTGCCATCGTCATCGTAGCCATCGTCACCATCATCATCATTTTTAGTTTTTAACTAACACCCTCTACATCCAACCTACAGGACCTTAGCTAGATTTCCAAATATATTTTTAATATTTTAAATTTACCCATCCTCTTTTTCTCTGCCACAACTCTACTCAAGCCAAGATATTCGTTGTAAGTTATTGTAATAGCCTCTAGTTGACCTTGCCAGTTGTTTCCTTATTGTCTTCTAGTTCTCCAGTGAAGAAAAAAAAAATTCCCAACATGTCAATAGTTTATCTTTTAATAACTGTATTGCAGTTTAGAGTAACAGGAGTTGGTGATGGACAGGGAGGCCTGGCATGCTGCAATTCATGGAGTCACAAAGAGTCGGACCTGACTGGGTGACTGAACTGAACTGAACTAAAAGTCTATCATGTCTTAAAAGTCTTATATGCAATGGCCATATACCAACTCTACAACTTCATGCTATTCCACTTTCTGCTAGGTTTATTTGGAGAATCATCCTCTTTTTTGTTTGTTTTTTAATGTTTTTGAGCATGCCTAGCCATTTCTTGCCTCAAGATTTTCTCATGTATTTTTTTTCAGTCTATCTTCTGTTTATCATATTTGTCTTTTGATTAAATAGTTTTAAATATTCCCCATGAAAATGAGAGTGTAGTTATACCCTAGTCAGCAGATAATGGTTGCCCATATTGCTCTGTAGTGTCCAAGGCTAATATTTAGTTTCCATAGAGCCAATTTTCAAGTATAAACTTTGTATGTTGCCATGCAAGTGTAGCTATGAAATCTTCCAAAAAAAAAAAAGATAATAAAAAAGAAGGACCAGGAGAAGAAGAAATAAAAAAATACAGACAATGAATGAAGCAAGTCTCTACAAAGAACCAGAGAAGGAAATGGCAACCCACTCCAGTATTCCTGCCTGGAGAATCCATGGACGGAGGAACCTCGAGAGCTACAGTCCATGAGGTCACAAAGACTCAGCCATGACTGAGCACAACAGGGCTACTAAGAGCAATATCTGCACTGTTTAAATGTTCATGTCTAGCAAATTAATTTATATTAATATGTTATTAACATTAATTAAATATTAAATGTAAAAATTTTAATGTATATTCATAAATATAACAACTTCAAGTATATTATGTAAATACAAATTTTAAATATACATATATATACATATGTACTTAAAATTCTTTATTCTCAATATCAAGGAGGAAATGATGAAGTCAATTTTATTTTTAATATGAAAATGTTCTCCTTTTCTGAGTGGTATTTAAGTAATTTTTCCTATAGAAATGTTATATGCTAACAAAAATAATAATAAAAAAATCACCAGAGACCAAAACCTCAAATGCAGCAACTATTCTAACTATGATCCAATTGCCTCCAATTATACCTATTTTAACAAGATGAGCTAGTATAGGTTGACTGAAGATTCCTGCCAACTATGACAATGTATATATGTAAATAAGAACTCACCATTAGCTCAGTATATAGTTGCCCAATTTCTATTGTAGAAAACGGTTTCATTGTCTTAAAGAATTTGCTTCCAAAATTTCTATACATCAAAATAATAATAATAACAAATTGAATTCTCTGCAACAAGATATAGAAATTTTAGGAGAAACTTTTCTGAAATTATATAGAATGGTATTTATGTAGATTTGTAAAACAAAAATTTTCTCAGCAGTTGTTTAGCCTACAGTGATATAAACATAAATTTTGGAAGAAAACCTAACATTTAAAACAAAGCAAGTGATGCCTCATTCTGTTTCTTGGCTTTGTATAGTTTTCTATTCATCACACACTTTGGCAGATAATATGTGTAGTTTAGTGAGTTTGTACTGACTCACACTGCATTTATTTTCTTTTTTTCTTTAGCAGTAGAATTTCATCATCCTTTGATTAGATGAACAGAGAAATCTAAAGCTAATTAAAAGCTACACACATTTGGTGAGGTTCTTTTGAGTTCACTGAAGCACAAAATAATGCTTCTTAAAAAGACAGTCCAGAAATCAATAGTACCAAATATGGCATATCAGATTATCAGCATAGCCTCTACCTAACTTCAGAACCTGACAAGACACTTGTATGTGTGATAGTGTTGGCACAAAATAATGACTTACCCAAACATTCATGTTGACTTAAGAAAAAGGAACCAGAGACACATATAACATATAAATGAGGAATTCAAACCAAAACAAGCTTAAGCAAGACTAAAGTGCACCACGCGAACAAAAGCTATGTGTCACATTAAAAGTGAGAGTACTGGCAGGAAAACTGAGACGCCATACAGTGCTCGGAAGCAACAGTGCACTGAAATAACGGAAAATATACTCCCTTCCGGAAGTCAGAGCCACATTAACATCGCAACCGTTGATTTAGTGTCAACAAAAGAACATCATCTGTCACAGTAAACTAATGATGTTAATTTGGATTTTATTATTTGTTTAGCTGTGTTAGCACTTAATTTATAAATTCTTTTGACTTTACAGCTTCTTATAAGCTGTAAGTAAATTAGTTGAGACACTTTGTTTACGCTTGTACTACTTAACTAACATTATAGTAAAAATATACAAGTCAACAATGAAGGTTAAGAAACACCATGAATTCTCAAAAAAATACAAAGCTGAAGTACTTGTTACAATATCTTATTCATGCACAAGAAAATCAAGCACATTTGCAAGTAAACAAGCATCTTCATACTTTCCCCTTCCTCCTTCTTATTTCAATTGAACTTTTTATTTTGAGAAAATTGTAGTTTCACATGGAGTAATACAAAATAATATATGAAGTTCTAGTTCCCCTCAATAATAATATATTGCAAAGCTATAATACAATATCTAAGCCAGAATACAGGCATTGATATAGCCAAGGTATAGACTAATTCCTTCATGACACTCAATCATATTTCCCTTTCTTAGCTTAACCAACTTCTCTTCCACCTTTGTCCCATCTCCCTTAGCTCCTGGCAACCATTAAAACGATTGACACTTTAAAAAATGAGTTTGAAAAAAAAAAAAAAAAATGAGTTTGTCATTTCAGAAATGCTGCATAAATGAAATCACAGGTATGTGACCACTTAGCTAGGCTATATTCAGTTCAGTTCAGTTTAGTTCAGTTGCTCAGTTCGTGTATATATACATACATACACATGTATATGTATCACATATTTATCCATTCTTCTGTTAATGGATTCTTAGGTTGCTTCCATATCTTAGTTGTAAATAATGCTACTGTAAACACTGGCGTTGTATGTATCTTTTCAGATTAGTGTTTTCATTGTCTTCAGATATCTATCTAGCAGGAAATTGCTGGATTATGTGTTAGTTCTGTTTTTGTGTTTTTGAGGAACCTCTGTATTGTTTTGCATATGGCTGAACCAATTTACTTTCCCATCAACAGTGTACAAGTGTTCCCTTTATCCCACATCCTTTCAAACATTTGTTACTTGTAGACTTTTGGATGCTGGCCATTCTAACAATTGTGAGGTGATATCTCATTGTGGTTTTGATTTGTGTTTCTCTAAATAATTAACAATATTGAATATCTTTTCTTGTGCCTGCTAGCCATCTGTTATGTCTCCTTGGGAAAATATCACTTCAGGTCTTTTGCCCATCTTTTAATTGTTTTTTTTTTATTATTATTTTTTTAATGTTAAGTCATATGAGCTGTTTTAACATTTTAGATATTAACCTCTTATTGGTCGTATCATTCACAAATCTTTTCCTCCATTCAGGAGGCTGTCTTTTCATTTTTTGTCCAAGGTTTCCTTTGCTGTGCAAAATCTTTTAAATGGAATTAGGTCCCGTTTGTTTATTTTTGCCTTTATGCCAAAGATTGCTGTGCCTGTATTCTCTTCTAGGAGTTTTAGGCTTTGGGTCTTAAATTTAGGCCTTCAATCCATTTTGAGTTTATTTTTGCGTGTGGTGTGAGGAAATCTTTCAGTCTCATTCTTTAACATGTAGTTGCCCAGTTTTCCCAGCAGCGCTTATTAAAGAGACTGACTTTTCCCCATTGTGTATTCTTGCCACCTTTGTCAAAGGTTAATTGCCCTTAAGTGTGTGGGTTTATTTCCAGGCTCTCTTTTCTACTTAATTGATCTATGTGTCTGTGTTTGTGCCCCTATCATGCTGTTTTTGGGTACTATGGCTATTTTAAAAATATTAATTATTCCAGTTCAAGAGCAAAAGATTTCTTTCCATGTCTTTGTATCATTTTCAAATTTCCTTCATCAATGTTTCATAGTTTTCAATATATAGGTATTTCACCTCCTTGGTTAAGTTTGTTGCCAGGCATTTTATTCTCTTTTGATGTGATTGTAAATGAAATTGTTTCCTTAATTTTTATTTCTGATTCTGTATCACTAGTGTGCAGAAAAGTAACAGGCTTCTGTATATTGATCTTGTGTCCTGCAACTTTAATGAATTCAGTTGTTAGTTCTAGTGGTATTTTACTGGAGACTTTAGAGCTTTCTTTATAGAGAATCATGTCTTCTGGAAATAGTGAGTTTTACTTCTTCCCTTCCAATCTATATGACATTTATTTCTTTTTCTTTCTTGAATGCTATGCTTAGGACTTCTGATACTGTGTTAAATAGAAGTGACAAGAGTGGGCATCGTTGTCTTATTCCTAATTTTAGAGGAAAAGCTCTTAGCTTTTCAACAGAGAGTTTAAAGTTAGCCATGGATATGTCACGCTGCTGCTGCTGCTGCTAAGTCACTTCAGTCGTGTCTGACTCTGTGTGACCCCATAGACAGCAGCCCACCAGGCTCCCCCATTCCTGGGATTCTCCAGGCAAGAACACTGGAGTGGGTTGCCATTTCCTTCTCCAATGCATGAAAGTGAAAAGTGAAAGTAAAGTCGCTCAGTCCTGTCTGACTGTTCGAGACCCCGTGGACTACAGCCCACCAGGCTCTTCTATCCATGGGATTTTCCAGGCAAGAGTACTGGAGTGGGGTGCCATTGCCTTCTCCGGATATGTCATAAAGTGCCTTTATTATGTCGAGATGTGTTCCCTCTGTACCTGAGAGGGTTGATGAAAGGTTTTTTTTTTTTTTTTAATCATGAATAGATGTTGATTTTTGTTGAATGCTTTATCATGAGCTTTGTTGTTGTTTTTTTCAGGTAGTACTAGCATCTCTGTCACATTTTTGTTATTTCTTGATTGTCTTATTTCATTTAGTTTGAGCTTGCTATCAGTTATGTTCAGTTTGAGGCTCTTCACGTAACTAGATGTTTTCTATCAGAATTTGGACTCTTTTGTACCATGTTTTGAGACACTGGATCTCGTTTAACCCTTATGTTTTAGCTGGCTTTCCCTGAAAGTGTTCCCCAGGGAGGGAATCATTGTTAATTTTTGCCAGTTGTGGCTGGAAGTCCAGTTTCTCCACTCTTACTGTGACTGCTGAGTAGGGGTAGGAGTTCTGACTCCCACTAGGGAGGGCTCCCATGTTAAATCTCTGGGTAGGAGGGGTCGAATGTTTCATACTCTTGCCCACATAGCTTACACTGACATAATGGGTGGTAGCTTACTACTGCTGGCTGATGGTCAAAATCTTGACTGTTCATTAAGCCTCCTCTGACACCAGCCTAATGAAGTGGATAAGGAAAAGTCTCACCACTGACCAATCAGCATAAACATTCAGGCTCCCCATGCGTTCTCCTTTGGCACTGCCGAGGAGTAGAGGCTCATTACCGGCTGGTGGAAAAGCGAGCCGTGGCTCCCTACTTGGCCTTTTCTGGTACCACCTAATCGAGGAAGGTGAAGGACTATGTTACAGCTTCCTAGGGTGGACATCTGGGCTTCTCAGTCAGTCTTTGTTGATGTGGGTATTGAAGGGAAAAAACAAAAACATTTTTGTGGTGTTTGGTTAGAGCGGAATGATTTTCATCTAAGATATTTATTAAGGCTCCCCCTCTTCCCCGGTCATTTGATTAGAGAGAGCAAGCTTTGGGGAAACATTTTCACCTTCACTCAGTATTTCTAGGATGCCAGATATTTCAGCTCTAAGTGTGGGGACTATAACTCACCATCATGTCCTTCCTTGGCTCCTCAAGTCTTTCAATGTTCTTCTGCCTTTTGGTCTCCACCTTTCAGAGGTTTTGTTTTGTTTTTGTTTTTTAATTGCTGGATTCTTGCTTACAGTATGGTGTTGGTTTCTCCCATACATCAATAAGAATCAGCCGTAAGTATACACGTCTCTCCCACCTTCTGCTTCTCCCACTGTCTCAAGTCGGTTTTACATGTAACATCCAGGGTTTTTATTTGCAATCTTAGCAGGAAAAATTAGAAGTCATGTCTACTGCAACTTTTCAGAGATTGAACCTTCCCTTTCTTTTTTAAAAAAAGTAATATAGTAAACTTGTACAAGCAGTCATGACAGTCCCAATAAAATGTGCTTTTCTAGGATTCCTTCTTTCAACTCCATGGGCCAATAAATCTCTTATTGTTTCTAACCTTCATTTTACATTTTCACTCAAATTCAATTGCTCTCCCATCTAAAAAGGACTGGCATCTTCTACCCCAAATATGTTCTAACCATACGTAAAACCTGCTGTTATTTTGCCTAATATGACCACCAATTTTTTAACCTGGATTCCTCCCATTTAGTATTTGTTTGCTTGTTTTTGTTTACTTGTCTGATGCCTTTCTGTTGCATCTTGCCTTCCGTCACTGCTTTTACATTTGAGCCAAATCTTGCCTGGTAAAACAAACTCTAATGCTATGTGTGACAGAATCTCAATTCCTTAGTCAGCTGTTGCTGATTTTAAGAAATGCATAGATCCACACCATCTCAAAGGATGAAGCTTTCCAGAAAGGAAGACAAAAAGGTTATCCTCTGGTATTAAACCCTGAATTAGATTTATGGGACTCGACTAATTTTTATACTTTCTGACCTCAGAGACTTAGCCCTTTCTTCTTGACTTCTGGGCCTTTAAATTTTGACTTGCTTTTGACCAAACAGGGTCACTCACTGAGTTAATTCAGCTTTTAGTAAACATTGATATGTGCACAACCTAGTCCGTGTTACGTTCTTTCCAAAACACTTTTTCCCACAACTTATCTACCCTCAGCCAAGCACTGAAATGGCTTTGTTTTGATTATTAAATCACAGCTCTGGAAACCCTATATTCTGCTAATCCTTCTTTAAACTAGTTGTTTTATGAGGTATAGTGATGTACTTAGACAAGTTAAAAACATTTTTACTGAAATACAGGGAATTATTGGAGAAGGCAATGGCATCCCACTCCAGTGTTCTTGCCTGGAGACTCCCAGGGACCGGGGAGCCTGGTGGGCTGCCGTCTATGGGGTCGCACAGAGTCGGACACAACTGAGGCGACTTAGCAGCAGCAGCAGCACAGGGAATTATTATCTTTAGGAGTTATTGTAATTTACTACCCAACTATGTTTATGGAATTCAGATCTAGAAAATGGCCAATGGTTCTCATGGAAGATGGTGTACACTTAGCCCTTTTGGAATGAGATGGGGATAAAATGCATATTTATCCAGTAGTCTCATTTATTAGCATAGTATTCATGTCATACATATGTATATATTTATATATAACTGTACATTTTCTCTATAGAATGATATAGCTTGTACTATTTTATGATGAAATATATTTGCATTAAGTAAATCTATATTCTCATGGTTTTGGGAAAAACTAGAGAAGTCAGCCAATAAAAGCGAGAAAAACAAATATTTGTGTATGCTGCCTAGATATGATAAGTGATGGTATGTAAGGTACTACTCTATTCCAAATATAATCTGTACATTTCTCATGTTTGACAAGAATTCTATTTTTACACTTAAGGGTGCCACAAAGAAGAATACAAGTGAAATAACCTGTCTCTTCATTTTTTTTTTTTTATTTTGTTTCCCTTCTATGAGGAAGGAGGAAGAGCAGGAGAGAAGATACAGTAGAAAGTCATTGTTTTTTTCCTGCTTCACATTCTTTTTTTTTTTTTTTAATTTAAAACACAGAGTGCTTGTTTTCTTTTGGAAATCTCCCTACTTTATTATGAATATTTTGTATCCAGGATGGCCACTCAGCCCAGTTATGGCCAGGCAGCATACTCAAGCTACTGCTGTCCATTCTAACTACTCTAACTGGAGTAACTGACCACGCAACGGTCTTGTGACCCAAATCAGCAAATAAGTTTCAGATTTTTCATTGAAAATAATGAGAAAGTGATAAATAAGCATATGAAAAAGAAGAATCACAGACTAGTGACTATGAGCATAGACCCCAAACCAGATTGCCCACCTCCAAAGTTTCTGTCTTCATGGGCAAATTTCTTAACCTCTGCGTTCAGATTCCAAGCTACAAAATGCAGGTAACAATAGTGCCTACCTCATAGATATTATGAAATGAGTTAGTGTGTCAAAGTGCTTAGAATAGGTGTTTGCTTTATTATTTTTTACTGACATTTTGCTAGGCTGGTAGGACATAAATATGCTAACAGCCATTTTGCCATAAACACCCATTAGAGAATAAAAGCAGCCGAAACATTGTGTATCGTCAGGAGAGTTAACAGTCAACATCGTTTGATCGCCTGAATCCCGCTCCACTTGATTTACAAAATGTGCAGCTTCTCTGTTACCTAAACCAGGGCACACTGTGTCTGTCCACTGCAATGGAAGGGGCCCTGAGAAACACAGGAAGAGAAGGAAATAAGCTTGTCTGAGCAGTCTGTTTAAGATCCAAAGAGGAACAGCAAAATAAGGTTCTCATAAAGAAGTGTTCCATGCTGGAATATATCCGGGCAACTCACTCAGAAAGTTCTTATAAAGTGCTTATTGTGTGTCATGCAGAGAGTAAGCACTGAAGATGCCAAAGAAAGGTTTCTCCTCACATTAGAGGAGGTTACTAGCCAATGGGGAGATAAGTGTATTAGTCAGCTCAGGATGTCGTAACAGAATCTTACAGACTGGAATGGCTTAAATAAGAGAAATATATCTTGTCACCATTCTAGAAACCGAAAATCCAAGCTCAAGGTGCCAGAACATTGTTTATTTTTTATCATTGTTTTGAGATATAATTGAAGTGTAACAGTTTACATAGTAAACACTATGTAAGTTTCAGGCATAGACAACATAATGATTCAATATATGTGCAAAATCATCATCATCATCATATTTTGTAGTATATATTACAAAATAATCACTGCAATAAGTCTAGCTAACATCTATTGGCAAACACAGTGCCATTTTTTTCCCCTTGTGATGAGAACTTCTAAAATCTACTCTTAGCAACTTTCAAATGTACGGTTCACTATTATTTACTGTAGTCAGGATGCTGTGCATTATACCTGCATATTAAGTTTTTGGTGAAGATCCTACTCCTGGCTTGCAGATGGATTATTTTTCAGTGTCCTCACGTGACACACACACAGAGAACTAACACCTGTGCCTCATCTTATAAGGACATTGCTCTTATCAAATTAGAACACCACCTTTATGACCTAATTTCATCCTAATTACCTCCCTAAAGGCCCAAATCTCCAAATTTGGTCACATTATTGATTAAGCCTTCAACATACAAATTTTGGGGTGAGGGCCCATAAATCAGTTCAAAGCCACTTGAGTTCAGAGAAATAACTGGTTGAATAATGAATCACTATGTTTTCTAAAATGGTCTGTTAATTCAGTGAAATAGAATTCTTGATGACAAATGCACTTAGAAGCAGCTTCTCATAAGCAAACGACTAATACAATACACATTGTGAAGATAATTCTTACTGAAGATAATTCTTCCTGAAAATAATTCTTCCATTCTAAAAGGTATTTTGCTGGAAAAAAAGTTTAGTTTGAAAGATACATTGAAAAGTACATATATTATAAAATGAACTATGGATACTGACATACAGTGATTAATTTATAATCTATCAGCTCATGCCTGAGCCTAGCTTGTGTTTGCTAACTTTCCCAAGTCATCCTGCTGACTTGTCGATGAATGCAATAAAAAACAGAAAAATCAACCAAAACAGAAACTTGACATGCTACAAACTTAATATAAATAAGCAAAAGACCTATTCATTGATCTAACAACAGACTGAGTTGACAAATGATTGAATCAGTTGATTGATTTAAGCCGTAGTAATTCCAAACACTGAGGAAAGTAACACTTTCAAGGTCAAGTTGGTGATAGAAACACGTGGGTTGCAGGCTGCTAGGCCAGTTTTGCCAAATGCTAACACACGACAAGTAACTCTCTAGACACTTTTTATGTAACATTAATTTGATTTTCACTACAGATTTAAGTGGTGGGTATTATTGCCTCTACCTTGTAGATGAGGAAACTAGGTGAGACTTTCCCTCTTGGGACTTAGCCGTAGATCAGCGGCATCTCAGCCGGAACACATGAGACTGAATCCTACACCTCGGTCTTTCCACATCAACATGCACTGCGCTACAGAGGAACAAATATGAACTATTCTGTGTCTGCTGACATGTGTGACTGAGATGGGGGTGCAGAGCCCTGACAGATCAAAGGACCTCATGATGCTGTGCTCAGTACCCATTGATTCGGCTTTAGTTTTCACAAACTGAAATGCATGCTCTTTTATTTAATGGTTTATTTTCACAATTTTTAAAATGCTATCATGTGCTTGATTTTAAAAAGCAAAACAGATCTTAAAAGCCTCGCTATGCAGAAACAAACAATGACGACAAAAATACCAACTGTCTGCTTCTCTCCAGTCCGCAGTCCCACTCTCCAGAGTTCTATGCAATTTTAGCTTTGTCCTTTGTTATTTAACACATTTCTGAATAATGTGTTTATGCTGCTGTTTCTTGATTCAATTACTTAGACGCTAGCGGTCAGCTCCCTGTGCTGCCGCGTGAGGATGTTAGCCCTCTGCACACCTCCCGCCCCTCCCGCTTCCTCTGCATATAATTAAAAATCTCTGTTCGATCTGATGACTGTAATTATGTCTCATTCTTAAGTCAGGTAGTGAGGAAAAAGTACATTTTTCTTTCTTGTGCAGTTCTGGTGTTGTTTTGCTTTGCTTCATGTTTACCTTCTGTATTGTTTTAACTCTGTAAAAGTTAGCAGGGTCCTGGCTTTCCTGCGTTTTGCTGGGGAGCATCCTCCTGGGGGTCTCCACCCACCTGCTGCAGTCAATATCGTCTATGTTAGTCTCCCAGTCATGTCTGACTCTTCTCGACCCCATGGACTGTAGCCCACCAGGATGCTCTGTGCATGGAATTCTCCAGGTAAGAAAATTGGAGTGGGCTGCCATTTTCTTCTCCAGGGGACCCTCTCTATCCTGGGATTCAACCCGGGTTTCCCGCACTGTGGGCAGATTTTTTTTTTTTTTTTTTGAAGCCCTGCAGTCAAAATTAATGGATTTCTAACATGCTGTGCTGGAACTTCTCTGCCTTTTCCCCGGATCAGATGCTATTTTTCCTAGGTCCCAGATGATGTTCATGTTGCTGAAGCGCATCTATCAGTAGCTTCTTGGGGGAGGGGGAAAGGGTATGAATGCAAGAGATAGATTATTTGAGACCAAGTTTCCTAAATGGCTCAGTGGTAAAGAATCTACCTGCAATGCAGGAGACACAGCAGTTGTGGGTTCTATCCCTGGTTTGGGAAGGTCACCTGGAGGAGGAAATGGCAACCTACTCCAGTATTCTTGGCTGGAAAATTCCATGGACAGAGGAGTGTGGTGGGCTATAGTCCGCATGTCCCAAAGAGCTGGACATGACAGAATAAACTCATACACACACCGAGTCAGAAAAGCACCTCAACTGCTCCCTCACGGTGGTAATTTATTGGTCTGTATGAAATGGGCAGGGGCCCTACAGTCCCTCCTGCACACACACACACACACACACACACACACACTCACACTCACACACACTCACACACCCATCCTCTGCCTGCCTTTGTCTGTGGAAATGCGCAAATAATAAGTTCAATCAGAGAAGTGAGAAAATGTGAAAGCTAAGGAAAACACTCCAAGAAAACTAAATAATGATAACAAATAATAAAAGTTTAGCATAGTCAAGGACCTTTAGCTCCTCTTCATGGGCTAGAGACAGTATTCTGAGCCATATCCTGTGAGCCGTGTTATAGATGCTGGGACCCCACAAGGTGGAAGAAGTTAACTTTGTGATGGCCAGAGTCACCATGACATCAGTTCAGTTCAGTCGCTCAGTCGCGTCCGACTCTTTGTGATCCCACGAATCACAGCACACCAGGCCTCTCTGTCCATCACCATCTCCCAGAGTTCACTCAAACTCACATCCATCGAGTTGGTGATGCCGTCCAGCCATCTCATCCTCTGTCGTCCCCTTTCCCTCCTGCTCACAGTCCCTCCCAGCATCAGAGTCTTTTCCAATGACTCAAATCTTCACATGAGGTGGCCAAAGTACTGGAGTTTCAGCTTTAGCATCATTCTTTCCAAAGAACACCCAGAGCTGATCTCCTTTAGAATGGACTGGTTGGATATCCTTGCAGTCCAAGGGACTCTCAAGAGTCCTCCAACACCACAGTTCAAAACCATCAATTCTTCGGTGCTCAGCTCTCTTCACAGTCCAACTCTCACATCCATACATGACCACTGGAAAACCATAGCCTTGACTAGATGGACGTTTGTTGGCAAAGTAATGTCGCTGCTTTTCAATATGCTTTCTAGGTTGGTCATAACTTTTCTTCCAAGGAGTAAGCGGCTTTTAATTTCATGGCTGCAATCACCATCTGCTGTGATTTTGGAGCCCCCCAAAATAAAATCTGACACTGTTTCCACTGTTTCTTCCTCTATTTCCCATGAAGTGATGGGACCGGATGCCATGATCTTCATTTTCTGAATGTTGAGCTTTAGGCCAACTTTTTCACTCTCCTCTTTCACTTTCATCAAGAGGCTTTTAGTTCCTCTTCACTTTCTGCCATAAGGGTGGTGTCATCTGCATATCTGAGGTCATTGATATTTCTCCCGGCAATCTTGATTCCAGCTTGTGCTTCTTCCAGCCCAGTGTTACTCATGATGTACTCTGCATAAAAGTTAAATTAGCAGGGTGACAATATACAGCCTTGATGTACTCCTTTCCTATTTGGAACCAGTCTGCTGTTCCATGTCCAGTTCTTCCTGACCTGCATATAGGTTTCTCAAGAGGCAGGTCAGGTGCTCTGGTATTCCCATCTCTTTCCGAATTGTCCACAGTTTATTGTGATCCACACAGTCAAAGGCTTTGGCATAGTCAATAAAGCAGAAATAGATGTTTTTTCTGGAACTCTCTTTCTTTTTTGATGATCCAGTGGATGTTGGCAATTTGATCTCTGGTTCCTCTACCCTTTCTAAAACCAGCTTGAACATCTGGAAGTTCATGGTTCACGTATTGCTGAAGCCTGGCTTGGAGAATTTTGAGCGTTACTTTACTAGCATGTGAGATAACTGCAATTGACATAAGCTGCCACAATTCCAAGGTTTCACCTCAAGAAAATGGGAACAAACAGACCCTGGAAGCAGAGATTAACTGTACTTAAATCAATCATGATGATACTGATCAGATCACTAATGACCAATTTCAAGATGATGGTCAGAGCTGACTGTGCTATTTCTGCAAGAGGCTCTCTCCCTCCAACTATGAAAGTTCTTGCCCACTGGTTGTGCGAGGTACTTAGCCTTTGCACAGAAATTCCCTGCTTCCCTGCCCACCCTGGGTTGCCAGTGATTAAAATAAAGCAAACTCTCCTTTCCACCAGTCTTGCCTCCTCACTGGTTTTTGAGCAGATGGGTCCCCACTTTCTGGTTGCATATACATTTCTAGATTGATATCGTTTCTCTTCATAATTTTGGAAGCCATGGTCCACTGGATTCCTTTTTTCCGTGTCTTATTTGAGAAGTTTTCTGTCTTTGATTCCAGTCCCTAATAGGATATTTGGCATTATCCTGAAACTCCAGAATAATTTAGAATTTTTACCTCTGGTCTTTTAAAAGTTATATGACTGTGTCCTTATAGTTATTGTGTGTGTGTGTGTGTGTACGAGTGTGTGTGTGTGTGCACGCGTGCACCTTGTGATGAGTACCTGATGGATCCTTTCAATTTAGAAACACGTGTCCTTCTGTTTGCGCTTCCCTGGTGGCTCAGGTGGTAAAGAATCTGCAGGAGACTCGGGTTCAAACTCTGGGTTGGGAAGATCTAGAGAAGAAAATGGCAACCCACTCCAGTATTCTTGCCTGGAGAACCCTATGGACAGAGCCTGGAGGGCCACAGTTCATGGGGTCCCAAAGAGCTTGGAGAAATTCCTTTTTCTATAATATTATAACATTTCTTTGCCTCTCTTGCTATTCTTCTCTATTCCTGAAACTCTATTGGTTGGATCAGTCCTCTATTTTATCTTATCATTTTTTTACTTACATCATCTGTCTTTGGTCTCAGGAAAGCCTGCCTTTCTATTTTCCAAATTTTTATTTTTCAAAGGTCATCATGTTTTACATTTAAAAGAACTATTTCTTATTTTTCAATTTTATTAGCTTCTCATTCTTATAAATGAAATATGTCTTCTTATCTCTCAGAGAGTATCAATGACAGTATATTGAAATTTCCGTCTCTTCTCTTCATTACCTCTGAGATACCATTCTCTGCCTCTTTGTATTGAACTCTGAATTCTTACTGGAGCTTTTCTTCAAACACCCTGCTAATATTTTTGTGTGCATTTGTCTCAGAGTATAAAACAAAAATACTAATTTGGCTGACACTTTTGACTGGTGGGGTAGTCAGGTGTTTAGCTGGATTTTCTTTAGAAAATGCAAAATAGTACATTATAGCTTATAATGACACTTCGCTGAGCATCAAAGAATTGATGGTTTTAAACTGTGGTGTTGGAGAAGACTCTTGGGAGTCCCTTGGAAGGCAAGGAGATCCAACCAGCCAGTCCTAAAGGAGGTCAGTCCTGAATATGTATTGGAAGAACTGATGCTGAAGCTCCAATACTTTGGCCACCTGATGTGAAGAACTGACTCCATGGAAAAGACCCTGATGCTGAGAAAGATTGAAGGCAAGAGGAGAAGGGGACAGCAGAGAATGAGATGATTGGATGGCATCACTGACTCAACAGACTTGAGTTTTGAGTAAACTCTGGGAGTTGATAATGGACAGGGAGGCCTGGCGTGCTGAAGTCCATGGGGTCGCAAAGAGTTGGATGTGACTGAGAAACTGAACTGAACTGAACATTATAACTTTGTCTGGAACTGCTCAGTCTTTGTGGAGAAAAACTTGCCACCCTCTTGCACAGGGTGAAAGTGAAAGTGAAGTCGCTCAGTTGTGTCTGACTCTTTGCGACGCCATGGATTATAGCCTATCAGGCTCCTCAGTCCATGGAATTTTCCAGGCAAGAGTACTGGAGTGGGTTACCATTTCCTTCTCCACAGGGTAGCAACCTTCTTGCACAGGGTTAACAACCTTCTGTATTCAGCTGGGCAGCTCAACTTCCTCATGTGCAGTGGCTCTGAGTTCAGAGAGTCTGAATTGATCTAGTGAATGTATCTGGAGTGGGAGCCTAATTGCCCAACTAAATGGGTGGGGCTGGGGATAGAAGGGTCTGATTGTTCTTTGTCTCAACTTTATATTATCCTGTTTTGGTCTTCGGTACCAGCCTACCTTTCTTAGTGTCTGGTGCTTCTATTTCTGAGAGTTGAAGTTCATCATCCTCTCTCTATGAGCACATTGACCTTAGCTATCAACAGTTCTGCCACTGGATTCAAGACCCCTTCCTGTAATATCCATATTCTTATACTATGATATGGGGATTAGATGTTTCCAAGTTTCACCAATGATAATACTTTGGTGCCTGTCTCTTGGACTCTCATTGATTTGGAGATTACTTTCAAGACACAAATGCTTTGAGGTCTTAGAAGGTATTTTTTTAACCCCTTCTTTCTCAAAACCAAAATTGCCACATTACCAAGTCGCTGAACAAACTTTACCTGCAGCAGGATGTCAGACAGTCAGCCATTGTAGCAGGCTGAGTAACTGTGGATTGAATGTTTGATGCCATTGGTTATTTGTTGTATTCATCAAGGGGCATTATTGTGGGTTTCAGAGAGAGGTAATAACTTTGAGGAGTAATGTTTTCTCTGAAAAAACTTGCCATCCTATTTAGGTGAAGCTAGATTTTCTCTTGTATAACACACAACTGTAAACTTAAGTGAGAAGTTTAGTGCAGAATGTCTCTATTCTCTGTCCAGAATAGTGTGAAATTAAGGGGTTCCCTCAGCTGAATTCTTACCTAGAATCTTTGGACACAAATGCACTTCCAAGCTCATTCATGCTTTGCTAGAGTTCAGTTCTCATGGTTGTAATCCTGAGATCTTCATTCCATTGCTGGCTATTGCTTTCAGCTCCAACTTGACAGGTGGTCCCCTCTGTCTTCAAGATAGCAAAAATGCATAAAATCCCTCTCTCATATTTTTAATCTCTGGACTTTTTTCACATCGGTTCAGTTCATATAAACAGCCAGAAAAAGCTCACTACTTTTCATAGGCTCATCTGATTAAGCCAGGTCCACCCAGATAATCTCTTTATGTTAAGATCAGTTCAGTTCAGTTACTCAGTTCGTCCAACTCTTTGCAACCCCGTGGAGTGCAACAGGCCAGGCCTCCCTTTTCATCATCAACTCCCAGAGTTTACTCAAACTCATGTGCATTGAGTAGGTGATGCCATCCAACCATCTCATCCTCTGTCGTCCTCTTCTCTTCCTGCCTTCAATCTTTTCCAGCATCAGGGTCTTTTCCAATGAGTCAGTTCTTTACATCAGGTGGCCAAAGTATTGCAGTTTCAGCTTCAACATCAGTCCTTCCGATGAATACTCAGGACTGATTTCCTTTAGAATGGACTGGTTGCATCTCCCTGCAGTCCAAGAAACTCTCAAGAGTCTTTTCCAACACCACAGTTCAAAAGCATCCATTCCTCAGTGCTCATCTTTCTTTATACTCCAACTCCCACATCCATACATGACCACTGGAAAAACCATAGCCTTGACTAGATGGACCTTTGCTGGCAAAGTAATGTCTCTGCTTTTTAATATGCTGTCTGTGTTGGTCATAGGTTTTCTTCCAAGGAGCAAGTATCTTTTAATTCCATGGCTGCAGTCACCATCTGCAGTGATTTTGGAGCCCCCAAAATAAAGTCAGCCAGTATTTCCACTGTTTCTTCCTCTATTTGCCATGAAGTGATGGGACCAGATGCCATGATCTTAGTTTTCTGAACGTTGAGCTTCAAGTTAATTTTTCACTCTCCTCTTTCACTTTCAGGAGGCTCTTTAGTTCTTCTTTACTTTCTGCCATAGTGGTGGTGCCACCTGCATATCTGAGGTGATTGATATTTCTCCTGGCAATCTTGATTCCAGTTTATGCTTCATTACAGCCCAGCATTTCTCATGATGTACTTTGCATATAAATTAATTAAGTCCGGTGACAATATATAGCTTTGATGTACTCCTTTTCCTATTTGGAACCCGTCTGTTGTTCCATGTCCAGTTCTAACTGTTGCTTCCTGACCTGCATACAGATTTCTCAGGAGGCAGGTCAGGTGGTCTGGTATTCCCATCTCTTTCATAATTTTCCTGAGTATTTTGTGGTCCACACAGTCAAAGGCTTTGGCATAGTCAATTAGGCAGAGGTAATGTTTTTCTGGAGCTTTTGCTTTTTCGATGATTCAAAGGATGTTAGCAATTTGATCTCTGGTTCCTCTGCCTTTTCTAAAACCAGCTTGAACATCTGGAACGTAGATCTTAAGATCAACTGTGCCAAATAACATGGTCTGTTGTGTGAGTTAAAGCCACCATATGTAGAGTCCCATGGATTATACATGTCTTTTCCATGAGAGTGTGGGAAATCTTGGGGAACATTTTAGGATTCTGCCTATCATGACTAATAAGACAAAGTCTTTTTTTTTTCATCCTTTATTAAACATATATTTAGAGCTATATTACACTTATAGAAAAAGTCCCCCCAGATTGCATATCCCATATGTCCTTCATCCAGCCTCCTCAAATGTTACCATCTTATATAACTAGAGTAAACACTCAGAACCAAGAAACTGACCTTGGTAAAAGAGCAGAGTTATCTCTTTGATTCACAAATATTTGGGATTATCAACTCCATGCACCACCCTTCCTTCAAAAATCCTTACTCTTCTTTCATGTATTAGCACAAAATTTCCCTTCTGGTATGGTGTACAGGCTCAGTTACCATCCTCTGAATACTCCATGCCCTTTGTGAATATCTGTATATAGTACAAAATTTATCTGTCTTATAGCTTACACAAATTATTAGAGAACATTGTGTCTATTTTATTGATCTACAATGAATGTTTATTCATCATATATTTATTAAGGTTCAATATGCCAGATATGGAACTACTGTAAGTACAAACCATAGTTATTCACCTTCTGCCCACCCACCCCACTCTCTATCTGAGTAAATCCTAGACTGCCATGTGCTACTTGTTACTATTCAATAGAATAAATAGGGTATAAGTTGAGAGTATTTACAAACGCTATGATTAAAATTCATTTAAAATGATATCATTATATACTAACATATATGGTATATATATTTAAAAACATATTTGAAGTTCATGTATTTTTTGCTTCAGTTTACCACATTAGTGTGCAAATTTTATTTGTCTGACACAGGAAATAAATGGCAAACTATATAGTCACATGACTTTTAGTCCATGAATATTTTCTTAGACCCTTTTGTAAGAGTAATGGAGCCTTTCCCTTTTTACTTTCAGATGCTAGAATGAATTTTTGATAGTAATGCTCTGAAATTCATTGACTAGGGTCTTAAAACCCAGGGTTTGGCAGATACCTCTGGAAAGTAAGAGCAAGCGCACGACTGCAGCAGGCGCTTCCATACCATTCCGCTCTTTCATGCACAGATAAAATGTTGGAATGATGCTGGTCTCTGCCAAGGAAAAGGATGCCCATCAGAGCTCCACCCTATAAAAGCAGAAGTCCTTATCAGGAAAGACCTTAGCGGAGAAGGACAGATAACATATGGAGGACATCACAGAGCCAGCAGGAGAAATTAATGACCCTGTCATAAAATATGTTTTCACATGCTCTTAAAACTTTTGTCACACTTCATTGCATAGGCAACTGGAAGTGTGTGATGATGGAAGGTGAGGTCAGCTTCCTAAGCCAGCCTGAGTTATGAGTGGGCAGCTCATTCCGGTAAAGACCCCTGGAGCTTAGGGAGCTCCCTGTATTCACTTTGGTCACTTTTGTTAAAAGGAAATAAGTATTGACTCTTTCACACCAAGAATGGGAAATAAAGGTGCAAAATGGTCCTTCCTGGTAGGCACTGCTACCTGGGGTTCCATCTGGATGAGGAAAACAGAAAAATGAGTAAATTCCCTTTAGGAAAATCAGCTGCTTACTTATGAAGTGTCTGGATTATGGAAGATGCCTTATAGCTTTTGTGAAAGAGAGAATGGATTGACATTTCTAAAAACTAATGTCTTCAAGCATGTATTACATTACCTTTCTGTGCAAAAGTAATCTGCAGACATTTACTTGGACCTGCATTTTGGCCCAGCAGTCCATTTCAGGAAAAAGTGCAACGTTTTCTTCTCAGTGATTATTTAGCGGCCTAGTTAAACATCAGAAAAGCGTGATATTTTTCACTACCTTATAATGTCTGGTTGTAGACTTCACTTTTTTTTTAAGGAAATTAGATTAAAAGAAGATGGAGCCTTAGTCATTTATCTTTGTTTGTTTTTGTACCACATAATAGTTGTTCAGCAATAGTTATTGTTTTTAATATTTTTGATGTGGATTTTGTAAGCCTTTATTTAATTTGTTTCAATATTGCTTCTGTTTTATGCTTTGTGTTTTTGTCTGCAAGCATGTGGGAACTTAACTCCCTGACTAAGGATCAGACTTGCACCCCTGGCATTGGAAGGGGAAGTGTTAATCACTGGACCATAAGGGAAGTGGCAATAGTTGTTAATTTAATGTGTGCATCCCAGAACCACAGTAAACGCAGTGCAGTAGAAGTAACACCGTGTCGGAAATTAGAAATATTTGTGTCAATAGCTGCATTTACCTTGCTGTGCCACCCAAAACCATCATCCCATCTTTCACAATTTAAAGATTTTTATTAGGGTATAGTTGATTTATAATGTTGCACTGGTTTCAAGGGTACAGCAGGGCGAATCAGTTATACATATACATGTATCCACCTTTTAAAATATTATTTTTCCATAAATATCATTACAGAGTATTGGTCGAGTAGAGCTCCCTGGGCTACCCAGTAGGTCCTTATCCGTTATCTATTTTATATATCATAGTGTGTATGTCAATCCCAGTCATGTTTACCTCATATTTCAAAGTGAGAGAATTAGACAAGATAACTCTAGACTTCCTTCTTTCTCCAAAATTCTATGATTCTCCAAGGTCATCAGCTAATAGCAATTTCTTTAGAAGATCTGATATGCTAAAAGTGTCATAAAGAATAAAATGGAAATTATGAATTCTGAGCATCACCGCTTCATAATGTGTTCTTTAGTTCACGATTCTTTATGAGCACTCTGTTTTTCATAAACTGAAGACTGGTTAGTCAGAAAGCGTTCCTAGTTCAAGAGCTGAATGCTCGCATTGTCTTACATGGATTGCAACCGATGCAGTCCACCTGGCACATAATTGATCACTGCAGAAGGAGGTGGTGAAACCAGCGGAGAGGGACAAGCTCCCTTTATGCACTCCAAGCATAAACAGCTTTTGCTTTTTGCATCTCCTCTCAGACTTTCCTCCTTTACTCATTGAAGACTCCATTTCCTGAGCCTAACCTTAGAGATGTCTGCATTCACCTGTGACAAGACCATATACAAACTTCAAGGTCCTGTTATAGGCGGCCAAAGCACAAGTTGACAGGTTGAAAAATCAAAAAGTGATTTCACAGACCAATGTATAGTTAATTGCACCATTACTGTGGACTTTACAAAATCTCCTGACATGAAAATATGAATAATAAAGGAACAATGGGGAAAGTATTTGCACTTTGTTAGCCTGCTCTAATGGGCTACTCTGGTAGCTCAGCTGGTAAAGAATCCACCTGCAATGCCAGAGACCCCTGTTTGATTCCTGGGTTGGGAAGATTCCCTGGAGGAGGGATAGGCTACCCACTCCAGTATTTTGGGGCTTCCCTGGTGACTCAGACAGTAAAGAATCTTCTTGCAATGCAGAAGACCTGGATTAGACCCCTATGTTGGGAAGATGTCCTGGAGGAAGGCATGGCAACCCACTTCAGTATTCTTACCTGGAGAATCCTCATGGACAGAGGGGCCTGGTGGGCTACAGTCCATGGGATAACAAAGAGTATAATATCACTGAGACTAACCTCAGCTATACTATTTTCTTAAACTACAAATGGAATGCATTACCTGTTTCTGCACCCACAAATACCATGCATTTGAGGGCATAAGATAGTTCTTCAGGGTTTTCAGAATTTTTTGGGTCCTAAAATAAAGTGAGAAAATCTTCTAGCTAGTTTCCCTATTTCAAAAATTTTAACAGCCATGATATAAAATGTATAAAATAAAGAATACAGATGGGCAAATAAACTAATAGAATTTATCCCCACAAGCGCTTAAAAGCCTGCAAATTAGAAAACTCTATTATTCATTATTATTATTATTGCTCAAAACTACAGTTAGAACTGGACATGGAACAACAGACTGGTTCCAAAGAGGAAAAGGAGTACATCAAGGCTGTATATTGTCACCCTGCTTATTTAACTTATATGCAGAGTACATCATGAGAAATGTTGGGCTGGAAGAAGTACAAGCTGGAATTAAAATTGCCGGTAGAAATATCAATAACCTCAGATATGCAGATGACACCACCCTTATGGCAGAAAGTGAAGAGGAACTAAAAAGCCTCTTGATGAAAGCGAAAGAGGAGAGTGAAAAGGTTGACTTAAAGCTCAACATTCAGAAAACGAAGATCATGGCATCTGATCCCGCTATTTCATGGGAAATAGATGGGGAAACAGTGGAAACAGTGTCAGACTTTATTTTTGGGGGTTCCAAATCACAGCAGATGGTGATTGCAGCCATGAAATTAAAAGATGCTTACTCCTTGGAAGAAAAGATATGACCAACCTCGACAGCATATTGAAAGCAGAGACATTACTTTGCCGACTAAGGTCCATCTAGTCAAGGCTATGGCTTTTCCAGTGGTCATGTATGGATGTGACAGTTGGACTGTGAAGAAAGCTGAGCACCAAAGAATTGATGCTTTTGAACTATGGTGTTGGAGAAGACTCTTGAGGGTCCCTTGGACTGCAGGAGATTCAACCAGTTCATTCTAAAGAAGATCAGTCCTGGGTGTTCTTTGGAAGGAATGATGCTATAGCTGAAACTCCAGTTACTTTGGCCACTTCATGCGAAGAATTGACTCATTGGAAAAGACTGATCCTGGGACGGACTGGGGACAGGAGGAAAAGGGGATGACAGAGAATGAGATGGCTAGATGGCATCACCGACTCTATGGAAATGAGTTTGAGTGAACTCTGGGAGATGGTGATGGACAGGGAGGCCTGGCGTGCTGCGATTCATGGGTTCACAAAGAGTCAGACATGACTGAGCGACTGAACTGAACTGAAGGCATTAAAGTATTTAATGCTGAGAATGTAGCAAAATGGTACTGTTCTTTCCCTTGCATTCTCAAGGTATTATTCCACTAAACACTAATGGATTTGGATACATACTGATTTCCTTGAATAGATTTATACAATTACAAGCAAATGTAACCTAGAAATGATCACAAGACGGGCGGGTCATGGCAGAGAGGTCTGACAGAACGTGGTCCACTGGAGAAGGAAATGGCAAGCCACTTCAGTATTCTTGCCTTGAGAACCCCATGAACAGCGTGAAAAGGCAAAATGATAGGATACCAAAGAGGAACTCCCCAGGTCATTATGTGCCCAATATGCTACTGGAGATCAGTGGAGAAGTAACTCCAGAAAGAATGAAGGGATGGAGCCAAAACAAAAACAATACCCAGTTGTGCATGTGACTGGTGATAGAAGCAAGATCCGATGCTGTAAAGAGCAATATTGCATAGGAACCTGGAATGTCAGGTCCATGAATCAAGGCAAATTGGAAGTGATCAAACAAGAGATGGCAAGGGTGAACGTTGACATTCTAGGAATCAGCGAACTAAAATGGACTGGAAAGGGTGAATTTAACTCAGATGACCATTATATTTACTACTGCGGGCAGGAATCTCTCAGAAGAAATGGAGTAGCCATCATGGTCAACAAAAGAGTCCAAAATGCAGTACTTGGATGCAGTCTCAAAAACGACAGAATGATCTCTGTTCGTCTCCGAGGCAAACCATTCAATATCACAGTTATCCAAGTCTATGCCCCAACCAGTAATGCTGAAGAAGCTGAAGTTAAATGGTTTTATGAAGACCTACAAGACCTTTTAGAACTAACACTCAAAAAAGATGTCCTTTTCATTATAGGCGACTGGAATGCAAAAGTAGGAAGTCAAGAAACACCTGGAGTAACAGGCAAATTTGGCCTTGGAATGCGGAATGAAGCAGGGCAAAGACTAATAGAGTTTTGCCAAGAAAATGCACTGGTCATAACAAACACCCTCTTCCAACAACGCAAGAGAAGACTCTACACATGGACATCACCAGATGGTCAACACCAAAATCAAATTGATTATATTCTTTGCAGCCAAAGATGGAGAAGCTCTATACAGTCAACAAAAACAAGACCAGGAGCAGACTGTGGCTCAGATCATGAACTCCTTATTACCAAATTCAGACTCAAATTGAAGAAAGTAGGGAAAACCGCTAGACCATTCAGGTATGACCTAAATCAAATCCCTTATGATTATACAGTGGAAGTGAGAAATAGATTTAAGGGCCTAGATCTGACAGATAGAGTGCCTGATGAACTATGGAATGAGGTTCGTGACATTGTACAGGAGACAGGGATCAAGACCATCCCCATGGAAAAGAAATGCAAAAAAGCAAAATGGCTGTCTGGGGAGGCCTTACAAATAGCTGTGAAAAGGAGAGAGGCAAAAGCAAAGGATAAAAGGAAAGATGTAAGCATCTGAATGCAGAGTTCCAAAGAATAGCAAGAAGAGATAAGAAAGCCTTCTTCAGTAATCAATGTAAAGAAATAGAGGAAAACAACAGAATGGGAAAGACTAGAGATCTCTTATAGAAAATTAGAGATACCAAGGGAACATTTCATGCAAAGATGGGCTGGATAAAGGACAGAAGTGGTATGGACCTAGCAGAAGCAGAGGATATTAAGAAGAGGTGGCAAGAATACACGGAAGAATTGTACAAAAAAGATCTTCATGACCCAGATAATCATGATGATGTGATCAATAATCTAGAGCCAGACATCCTGGAATGTGAAGTCAAGTGGGCCTTAGAAAGCATCACTACGAACAAAGCAAGTGGAGCCGATGGAATTCCAGTTGAGCTATTTCAAATCCTGAAAGATGATGCTGTGATAGTGCTGCACTCAATATGCCAGCCAGTTTGGAAAAATCAGCGGTGGCCCCAGGACTGGAAAATGTCAGTTTTCATTCCAATCCCAAAGAAAGGCAACGCTAAAGAATGCTCAAACTACCGCACAATTGCACTCATCTCACATGCTAGTAAAGTAATGCTCAAAATTCTCCAAGCCAGGCTTCAGCAATACATGAACTGTGAACTTCCTGATGTTCAAGATGGTTTTAGAAAAGGCAGAGGAACCACAGATCAAATTGCCAACATCCACTGGATCATGGAAAAAGCAAGAGAGTTCCAGAAAACATCTATTTCTGCTTTATTGACTATGTCAAAGCCTTTGACTGTGTGGATCACAATAAACTGTGGAAAATTATGAAAGAGATGGGAATACAGACCACCTGACCTGCCTCTTGTGAAATTTGTATGCAGGTCAGGAAGCAACAGTTAGAACTGGACATGGAACAACAGACTAGTTCCAAATAGGAAAAGGTGTACGTCAAGGCTGTATATTGTCACCCTGCTTATTTAACTTCTATGCAGAGTACATCATGAGAAACGCTGGACTGGAAGAAACACCAGCTGGAATCAAGATTGCCGGGAGGAATATCAATAACCTCAGATATGCAGATGACACCACCCTTATGGCAGAAAGTGAAGAGGAACTAAAAAGCCTCTTGATGAAAGTGAAAGAGGAGAGTGAAAAAGTTGGCTTAAATCTCAACATTCAGAAAACGAAGATCATGTCATCCAGTCCCATCACTCCATGGGAAATAGATGGGGAAACAGTGGAAACAGTGTCAGACTTTATTTTGGGGGGCTCCCAAATCACCACAGATGGTGATTGCAGCCGTGAAATTAAAAGACGCTGACTCTTTGGAAGAAAAGTTATGACCAACCTAGACAGCATATTCAAAAGCAGAGACATTACTTTGCCCACTAAGGTCTGTCTAGTCAAGGCTATGGTTTTCCAGTAGTCATGTATGGATGTGAGAGTTGGACTGTGAAGAAGGCTGAGCGCAGAAGAACTGATGCTTTTGAACTGTGGTGTTGGAGAAGACTCTTGAGAGTCCCTTGGACTGCAAGGAGATCCAACCAGTCCATTCTGAAGGAGATCAGCCCTGGGATTTCTTTGGAGGAAATGATGCTAAAGCTGAAGCTCCAGTACTTTGTCCACCTCATGCGAAGATTTGACTCATTGGAAGACTCTGATGCTGGAAGGGATTGGGGGCAGGAAGAGAAGGGGACGACAGAGGATGAGATGGCTGGATGGCATCATGGCAACTCTGTGGACATGAGTCTGAGTGAACTCCGGGAGATGGTGATGGACAGGGAGGCCTGGCGTGCTGCGATTAATGGGGTCGCAAAGAGTTGGACACGACTGAGCGACTGAACTGAACTGAACTGAACTGAACTGAAAGTCAGTATATACAAATGTTACATGATTGATGACTTCCTAGTGAGATACAATTAGTCAGATAAAAAAGGAGATAAAATGAAGCAGAAGTGCTCTTGAAATGTTCATAAGTTGGAAGAATCAAATCCTGAATCTAAAAAGATAAGTCATAACCAATCCAAGAGAAAGTTAAAATACTTTTTAACTTTAAAGTGAAACGGTCATTTCTTCTGTGTAAATACAGTCATTTGCCCCCTTTGATTAAATTAATATCTCTTTTGCAGTTCTCTGTTTCTTCAACACCTATACTACCTCCAGATGTAATTTATTAAACATATATTTACATGTCTCACTCTCTAGACTTAGTGGGTCCTCCTAAGGTTGAGATCAAATCTTCTTTGTCTCTATTTTCCAATACTTAGCAGAAGTTTATTCCAACTTATCTAGTCAAAGAAATCCTCTGAGTTGTTTCTTAAAATACATGCCCAAAGCTGTTGTTGACAGCATCTGAATCTGTGGAAAGAGGTCCAGGAATCTGTATTTTTAACAAGGTAAAGCACAGATAATTTATAACATTCTGGATACCTGTTATATTCAGATTAATTGAGAAAACAGTATCTTAGTGGACATGGAAGCCTGAGGCACTGCAGTCCACAGGGTTTCAAAGAGTCGGACATGACTTAGCGATATACAACACAGAGGGACAGACATTTATTGTAATATTATACAGTATAAGTTTGAGATAAATATGTCAATTATAGGAATTAATCTTTAAGTGACCGCATCAGCTGACATGACATTTAAATGACCACCTTGGAGGTGAATTATATTTCTTCTACCTGACTTCAGGAGAAGCCGTTTTGGTGGAAGAGAACCACTCTGATGTTCTGTCTACCTGAGGTTCCGTGTCCGCTGTCTCGGGGACTGAGCAATGAGATGCGTGGGCAGTTTTTGGTGACCATGTATCTCTAGGTTATATTCTTCTCCTGTTCACCAATTTTTGTCAAGTAGATGAGTACAGATGATACCACCATCTGCCTCTTAACTTCTGGATAGTGTTTGATATGGGAACTTCATTTTTTAATGAAGTTTATTTATTTATTGTTTATTATTCTTAAAGAGTAATTATTGGAGTATAATTGATTTAAAAGGTTGCACTAGTTTCTGCCATGAATCAATTCTACATATACATTTGTTCATTCTTTTTTAGAGCCTTTTCCCGTATATGCTGTTACAGATTATTTAGAAGAGTTGCCTGTGCTGTACAGAGGGTTCTTATTAGTTACCCACTTTATATACGGTAGTGTGTATATATCAGTCCCAATCTCCAAATTTAATTTCCTGTCTGGTAACCGTAAGTTTGTTTTCTACATCTGTGACTCTATTTTTGTTTTGCAAATAAGTGGTACACATGGACATTTCATTTTGATGTAGTTTGGTACACCTCAGCAGTGGGTAGTAGAAGAGATGCTCTGAGTTTTATTGAGTCTCAGTGCGATTATTTAAGTTCCTCCAAGAAGAAAGCATTTGCCACACTGCTCCTTGAAAGGAGTGACTCCAGTCTGACCTCACTCATTTTCTTCTTGTTGTTAAATTATTAGATTTCCTTGACATTGCACGGCTTACTTTTGTGAAAGTAAGGCACAAAAATAAAGCGTAAAGTAAACTCCATTCCAAAGTACTTTTTAGTTTACAAATTCTCCTACACTTTATAATATTTCAGACTAATGTTACTCATTATCACCTTTTAAAAACAGGTAATAAAAATAAAGCAGAAAGAAGTTAAGCGGCTTCCCTAGTCCTCATGGTTATGAAGTGTCAACGGAATGGAGGGTCAGATTTACTCCTCTCCCCGAACAGCTTTTGGCTTTTGCTGAAACGGTCTGCACAACTGGAGAGGGCCCAGAATCCTTGCTTGGTGAGTTATTCTGGGAGTCACTCCCCTGTATAATTCCCCATCTGTTATTCTGTATTAAGACTATAATAAATTTAAACTTGTAGATTTTAAAGCATTAATCTTGATTAATTTCTCAGTTGAGGGACTGGGGAAATACACTCAGGTTAAATATGAGACTATTGAGGGAAAAGAAAATTAACTGATTTGATAAAAGGTCAGGGAGATATTTAACTAAAGAATTAGTTCTTCAAATCATGACATCTAATAACCAGTAACATGTTTTATTTGCTTATTTGTTTCTCCCTACTTCAGAATGACTTTCTATGTGTATTTTTTCTGATGTCTCTTTCTCCTGATAAATCTTATAAAATAATTAAAAAAATGATTCCCCCCCAAACTTTTTTTTTTCTGTCAGCTTATTCAACATTTAACTTATTGTTTTCTTATTATTTTACCTGGATGATTAACATTCCATGTCAGAGCCCAGTGACTATGAAATTGTATGTTTCATTGCCCATTCTTACTAAAAACTTGATATTAGGTTAGTGCATCTGTAAGCATATTTTAATTTGCCAATTTAATTGACTATCTCCAGTGCTTAAGATCATGATTTCCAAGGTACATTTTTCACAGCAGAATTCTCTATTTTTTTTTTAGCCAAGATTACCACAAGTGCAATAGAAAAAGAATGCCTTCCCCAATTATTCCTATAATTGTTGTGACTTCCGCCACTCTGCCCCTCTCAATATTAAATGCAGTTCAGATCATGCTTCTCAACCCTCTGTGATGCCCTGCATCATTCTGTAGGAAACATTTATAAGCAGAATTAAATCAAATATTTGCCCACACCCCAATCATTAAGGGTGATTACTTTTGTTTTCTAGACTCCATTAAGGGCCTTCACTGATATTCATACCAGAAGCTGAGGTCTCCCATTTATTTCTCTCCTCCATTCTTCACAACACCCCCCTTTCAGAGGCCCGGGTCATGCTGTGACGCTCATTAGATTCCTGCTAGCTGCTCTGCCAAGCATCCTCAGAGGCCTCAGCGTCGCCTCAGAAATCATTAACGTAACTGGCGTTGCAATCCCCACCTGCCAAGTGCAGAGTAATCATTCAGAGACTGAAACCTGTTCCTCCACAAATGAGCATTTTGGTGGCGAGAGGAGAGAGAAAAAGCTCATATGCAGCAGTCATTTTCTCCAAACAAATGAAATGTCAATAACAGAGATGAGAAGCCAGGTGTCGGCCAGCATCCTGGGCATGTGGGGGAACAGAAGTGGTTTGCTAGAGAGGCAGGTGTGATCTTGTTGTTGGTGTTTACTTGTGAAGTGGTGTCGACCCTTTTGCAACTCTCTTGACTGTAGCTTGCCAGTCTCCTCTGCCCGTGGGATTTCACGAGCAAGAATAGTGGAGTGGGTCACCACTCCTTCTCAGGAGATCTTCCCGACCCGGGGATGAAAGCTGCGTCTCCTGCTTTGGCAGGTGAGCTGTTTACCACTGAGGCACACGGGAAGCCCAGGTTTGCACTTACAAAACGCTGATGCAATGATAAGATTTGTCAAATATTTCAAGACGTCACAGAATGTTAAACCCCACGTGCAGTTCTGAGAAAACGGTCCTGTAGACGTGTCAGTCACGCATGAGGCTGAGTCTAACTGCCCTGACCATCACTCCTACCACGAGCTTCTGACCATGACTTTTACCAATAAGGAACCAGATGACTTGGTAAGGAATTTACCTGTTCTGGTGCGTGGAGGCCTATCAGAAAAATAAAGGGTTCTGTGGTCTCTCAGTTCTCATTTTTCCTAAGCTTTCCTTATTAAAAAAATGTTTTTCCAGATTTGTGAATATATAATTGACAAATAACATTGTGTAAATTTAAGATGTGCAACATGACGAGAAACACGCTGTGAAATGATTACCTTGATAAAGCTAGTTAACACTTTCATCACCTCACAGATTTGCCGTTTTTCAAGTATGTGGTGAGAACATTTAAGCAAATGTTCTCCTGTTGCTGTTCAGTCACTCAACTGTGTCCTCCTCTTTACGACACCTGGCTTCCCTGTCCTTCACCATCTCCTGGAGCTTGCTCACACTTATGTCCATTGAGTTGGTGATGCCATCCAACCATCTCATCCTCTGTTGTCCCCTTCTTCTCCCTCCCTCAGTCTTTCACAGCTTCAGGGTCTTTTCTAATGAACTGACTCTACACATCAGGTGGCCAAAGTACTGGAGCTTCAGCTATAGAATCAACCTTTCCAGTGAATATTCAGGACTGACTTCCTTTAGGATGGACTGGTTGGATCTCCTTGCAGTCCAAGGGACTCTCAAGAGTCTTCTCCAACACCACAGTTCAAAAGCATTAATGCTTCAGCTCTCAGCCTTCTTTATGGCCCAGCACTCAGCCTTCCTTATGGTCCAACTCTCACATGTATACATGACCACGGGAAAACTGTAATTTGATTATATGGACCTTTGTCAGCAAAGTAATGTCTCTGCTTTTTAATATGCTGTCTAGGTTTGTCATAGCTTTCCTTCCAAGTCTTTTGATTTCAAGACTGCAGTCAACATTTGCAGAGACTAAGAAAATAAAGTCTGTCACTGTTTTTATTGTTTCCCCATCTATTTGTAATGAAGTGATGGGACTGGATGCCATAATCTTAGTTTTCTGAATCTTGAGCTTTAAGCCAACTTTTTCACTCTCCTCTTTTACTTTCATCAAGAGGTTCTTTAGTTCTTCACTTTCTGCCATAAAGGTGGTGTCATTTGCATATCAGAGGTTATTGGTATTTCTCCCAGCAACCTTGATTCCAGCTTGTGCTTCATCCATTCAGCCCAGCATTTCTCATGATGTACTCTGCATAGAAGTTAAATAAGCACGGGGACAATATACAGCCTTGATGCACTCCTTTCCCAACTTGGAACCAGTCCATTGCCCATGTACATTTCTAACTGTTGCTCCCTGACTTGCATACAGGTTTCTCAGAAGGCAGATAAGGTGGTCTGGTATTCCCATCTCTTGAAGAATTTTCCACAGTTTGTTGTGATCCACACAGTCAAAGTATTTGTCATAGTTGGTGAAGCAGAATTAGATGTTTTTTTCTGTAACTCTCTTGCTTTTTCTATGATCCAGTGGATGTTGGCAATTTAATCTCTGGTTACACGGCCTTTTCCATATCCAGCTTGAAAATCTGGAAGTTCATGGTTCATGTACTGTAGAAGCCTAGCTTAGGAAATTTTGAGCATTACTTTGCTAGTGTGTGAAATGTTCTCCTAGCAAAGTTCAGCTACATCATTCAGTACATGCTGCACATTAGATCCCCAGAATGTGTTCAGTTTATAATTGAGAATTTGTACCCTTTGACCAACATCTTCTCACTTCCCCATCCTGTATCCTCCAGACCCTGGAAACAACCAATCTGAGTTCAACTTTTTTAGATTCCAGATATAAACGAGATCATAGAATATTTGTCTTTCTGTATTTGTCATTCCACTTAACACACTCAAGGTTCATCCATGCTGGTACAAATGACAGTATTGCCTTCTTTTTTATTGAATAACTGAATAATACATATTATTGATTGAATAATACTTATATGTGAAAGTTTAAGTCATTTCAGTTGTGTCCTACTCTTTGTGATCCTGTTGGACTGTAGCCCACCAGGCTCCTCTATCCATGGGATTCTTCAAGCAACAATACTGGAGTGGGTAATCAATCTCTTCTCCATAGGATCTTCCCAACCCAAGGATCAGACCAGGATTTCCTGCATTGCAGACAGATTTTTTACCAACTGAAGCACCAGGGAAGCCCTACACATATATATTTATATATGTACATTTATATATATATGTGTATATATATAGTCATAAACACACATCCATATACATTTTATTATATTTGCACATACCTATACAATACATATATACATATGTATATATTATATATACACACACATATATATTATATATGCACATACCTGTATAATATATTGGGTTTCCCTGGTGGTTCAGACAGTGAAGAATCTATCTACAATACAAGAAACCTGGATTCTATCCCTGGGTCAGGAATAATCCCTAGGAGCAGGGAATGGCTATCCACACCAGTATTATTGCCTGGAGATTCCTATGCACAGAGAAGTTTGGCAGGCTCCCATCCATGGGGTCTTAGAGTTGGATAAGACTGAGCAACTAAGCAAGCACACAACATATTAAATATATATATGATCACATTTTCATTATCTATTTGTTGTCTTTTTCTTGTCTATTGATGAACATATAAGATGTTGCCAAATCCTGGCCTCTATGAATAGTGTTACAGTAAATGTGGTGATGTAGATATTGTTTCAATTTAAGAATTTTGTTTTCTTCACATATATACCCAGAAGTAGGATTAATGAATCATACAGTATCTCTATTTTTATTTTTTTAAGGAATCTCCAAATCATTTTCCTTAGTGGCTGTACAGTTCATTCACTCAGTCATGTCTGACTCTTTGTGACCCCATGGACTGCAGCACAGCAGGCCACCCTGTCCATCGCCAACTCCCAGAGTTTACTCAAACTCTTGCCCATCAAGTTGGTGATGCCATCCAACCATCTCATCCTCTGTCGTCCCCTTCTCCTCCTGCCTTAAATCTTTCCCAGCATCAGGGTCTCTTCAAATGAGTCAGCACTTTGCATCAGATGGCCAAAGTATTGGAGTTTCAGTTTCAACATTAGTCCTACCAATGAACACCCCCAGGACTGATCTCTAGGATGGGCTGTTTGGGTCCCCTTGCAGTCCAAGGGACTCTCAAGAGTCTTCCCCAACACCACAGTTCAAAAGCATCAATTCTTCAGCGCTCGGCCTTCTTCACAGTCCAACTCTCACATCCATACATGACTACTGGAAAACCATAGCCTTGACTAGATGGACCTTTGTTGGCAAAGTAATGTCTCTGCGTTTGAATATGCTATCTAGGTTGGTCATAACTTTCCTTCCAAGGAGCAAGAGTCTTTTAATTTCATGGCTACAGTCACCATCTGCAGTGATTTTGGAACCCAGAGAAATAAAGTCTGTCACTGTTTCCACTGATTCCCCATCTATTTGCCATTAAGTGTATAAGGGCTCCATTTTTTTTTCACATTTTCACCAACATTTATTGTTACTTATCCTTTTGGCTGTGTGTATCACAACAAACTGGAAAATTCTTGAATAGGTGGGAATACCAGATCACCTTACCTGTCTCCTGAGAAACCTATATGCCGGACAAGAAACAATGGTTAGAAATGGATATGGAACAACAGAGTGCTTTAAAATTGGAAAAGGAGTACATAAAGGCTGTATATTGTCACCCTGCTTATTTAACTTACATACAGAGTGCGTCATGTGAAATGCTGGACTTGACGAAGCATAAGCTGAAATCAAGATTGCTGGGAGAAACATCTACAGTCTCATATATGCCAATGATAACATTTTAATGACAAAAGTGAAGTGAAAGTAAAGTCGCTCAGTCGTGTCCGACTCTTTGCGACCCCGTGGACTGTAGCCTACCAGGGTCCTCCATCCATGGGATTCTCCAGGCAAGAATACTGGAGTGGGTTGCCATTTCCTTCTCCAGGGCATCTTCCCAACCCAGGGATCGAACCCAGGTCTCCTGCATTGGAGGCAGACGCTTTAACCTCTGAGCCACCAGGGAAGCCAGAAAGTAAAGAGGAACTAAAGAACCTTTGATGAGGGCGAAAGAGGAGAGTGAAAAGCTGGCTTTAAACTCAACATTAAAAAACTAAGATCATGGCATGCAGTCCCATCACTTCATGGCCAGTAGATGGGGAAAGAATAGAAACAGTGGCCGACTTTATTTTCTTGGGCTCCAAAATCACTGCAGTCACTGCAACCACAAAATTAAACAAAATGTTTGCTCATTGGAAGAAAGTCTATGACAAAGTGAGACAGCGAATTAAAAAGCAGAGACATTATTTTGCCGAAAAAGGTCTGTCTAGTCAAACTACGTATGAATAGTCATCCATACGTGGGTATGAAAGTGGGCCACAAAAAAGACTGAGTACTGTTGGAGAAGACTCCTGAGAGTCCCTTGGATGGTAGCAAGATCAAACCAGTCAATCCTAAAGGAGATTAACTCTGAGTCTTCATTGGAAAGATTGATGCTGAAGCTCCAATACTTTGGTTACCTGATGCAAAGAGCTGACTCATTGGAAAAACCCCTGTTTCTGGGAAAGATTGAAGGCAAGAGGAGAAGAGGGTATCAGAGGATAAGATGGTTGGATGGCATCACTGACTCAATGGGCATGAGTTTGAGTAAACCCCAGGATATGGTGATGGACAAGGAAGCCAGGCATGCTGCAGTTCTTGGAGTTGCAGAGTTGAACATGACTTAGCAATGGAACGACTGGCACAAGGTGATAGCTCACTGTGGCTCTGATGTTTAAGAAGCTGTCCTCAAGTGCAGGGACTGTCCTGTAATTATTTTTACAAACTTCGTAGTATGCTGTCCACAGAGGTATTCGGTAAATGCAAGCTGATTTACATTCAATTACAGGTCCTTTTCCTATTGTTAGATCATATCTTCCTTGATGAAAAAAAATACATATATCTCAAATACCTCTTCAAGGAGGCAGCTTTGTGTAGTAATAAGAAAATGGACCTTGTAATTACCAGTATGAATTTATACCCTAAGACTATTAGCTCTTAGCTGCATTCCTCAGAGGCAAAACTCTCTGAGCTTCTAGTCTCCATAACTGTGAAACATGGATAAAATACCTATTGTAAAGAGTGTTTTAGGAATTTAGTAAGATAATACATATTGGATACTTCCTATTATCAGGTAAAAGTTTCACAAGTGACAATTCTCTTATTAAAACTTTATTACTGCATGAAAATAGACTTCATCTGAATTAACCAACAACATAATCTCTAACGTTATTATCTAAGCCTTTTTTTCCCTTATTTTTTCCCATATAGTCTAGACATTGTGTTCTTGGACAAATGGCTTGGGTGCAGCTTGATTAAAGAGGTCCCATTAGCAAATTCGCTATAATGTCCTTGGAAACCAGTGGAGTCTAGCTCAGTGTCAAGTTCTAAGGC
Organism: Ovis aries; assembly: GCF_016772045.2. Classification (NCBI taxonomy): domain Eukaryota; kingdom Metazoa; phylum Chordata; class Mammalia; order Artiodactyla; family Bovidae; genus Ovis; species Ovis aries. The sequence goes on from NC_056060.1 coordinate 96,691,571, forward strand.
TGTGAAAAGACTTGTTCAAGTAGAATGGCAGGTAAGATAGAGTCTTTGTGACAGGTAGGATTGAAAATTATATGGCATGTGATCAGAGAGCTGTTCTTGGCATGATCAATTATCTGGCCTTCCCACCTTTCTTTTTTTTTTTTTTTTAATTGGAGGCTAATTACTTTGCAATATTGTATTGGTTTTGCCATACATCACCCATATTTCTTAACCAAAGATTCTTTAAGAAATTCTTCTCCTAAGGCTCAAAGACAGCCTAGTGCTCGAGGGGATTCTTTGGGTCAAGGAAGAACCATACCGATAAGTGATAAACTGATTTTTCCAACTTCTCTTTCATCTCTGATCAGATGCTGCACACTTAGTAAAACAATTATCCCCACAGTGACATACGTGACAGCAGCAAGATGAACTTGGCCTGTGGTGATGGAAAATGAAGCTCGATTATGATTCCCAGTTTCGCAGTCAATGATTTCTGTGAAGCTCTTTTCTGACTGTTCAGGTGCAAAGGCATTCATGCCACCAGAGCAGCATGAAGCATGTCTAAGATTTCTCTCTTGTCTTATTATACCTATTCTTTACTCTCTGACTTTGCTGAAAGTTAGCTTGATAGTACACTCCTCTGCAACTCTATATTTCCTTCTTTCACTAAACAGTAAACTACATGGAAACCAAGTCCTGTCCACATAGTTCATTATTATATTACCATTGAGTAGCTCAGTCCCTGGCAGAGAACATTTAGGAAGAGATGGAAGGAGGGAGATCTTACAAAGTTTTTTCACTCATCTTTAAAAAGACTCAGTTGTCACTGGCATCAAACTGTTGGACTTTGTCTAAACTTTGGATTATGTTTGAATCATTTCTCTGTTTCGTATAGTAAATGTAAGTTGATGCATATTGAAAAAAAAACTGTATGAAAAGTGGCTTCAGATATCTTTTACAAACTAATTGTAACACAGAAATATGTACAGATAAAATGTATCATTTCATACATATGCCAGGCTGAAACATTTTGTTGATGGAAATTAACTATAGTGTGGCTCTGTTCTGTTTTCGTCCTCTCCAAGTAGGCTGGTAGTTAGGCAGCAAGTACTGAGCTGGGAGAGGTATAAGCAACAGGTCACAGCATAAAGGAAAGATACAAAGAAATAAAAAGAAAGAAATTTAACTGTAAGGAACTTTATTATAGACTACTGGTAAATGATATTCAATGGCGTTATAAGCGTTTTCATTATTGAATAGGAGAACTACCTGGATTCTTATCTCTCAGGCTTCAGTACGTTCCCTTTGGCCATGCATACATGATAATGAAGCATGTGTCTGACTATATGTGACTCTGTCTGGTGTGGTGTGCAATATAAACTAAACACCCCAACTGATAAGCTTTAAAATCACTGGCGTTTGGCAATCCCAAACTCACACTGTTATACCATATGTAAAATAGATGACCAGGGCAAGTTCGACGCATGAAGCAGGGCACTCAAAGCCGGTGGTCGGGGACAACCCAGAGGGTTGGGGTGGGGAGGGGGCTGGGAGGGGGATTCAGGATCGGGGGACACACGTGTACCTGTGGCTGATTCATGTCCATGTGTGGCATAAACTGCCACTATGTGGTCAAGCAATTAGCCTCCAGTTAAAGTAAATCATTTCTAAATAAATAAATAACCAAAAAGGACCTACTCCGTAGCCCAGAGAACACTTCTCAATACTCTGTGATAACCTAAATGGAGAAAGAATTTGAACAATAGACATATGTATTTTATATATATATATATGTATATATATATGTATGTATATATATGTATATATATGTATATATATATGTATATATATGTGTGTGTATATATATATGTATATATATATATGTGTATATATATGTATATATATATATATATATAAAACACTGAATCACCATGCTGGACACCTGAAAATACCACAACATTGTTAACTCTATACCAGTATAAAATAAAAATCAAAAGAATAAAGTGACTAGGTCTTGTATGGGCGAGTCTCAGGTGACAAGAATCACTCTAAATTGTGAAGGTTGAGGGATACTATGCAACAGGAAGAAGATGATGAATTAAATGATGGAATAATTGCTTTCTCAAGAGCATTACATATGCTGCCAGTGTCTGAGGCAGGATCCACTGATGGCTTTCACATTCTGCCGAGTCTGCAGACAGCTTGCGGCATGTGGTTTTGCTGAGGTTATTCAGTGGGCAATGACATTCCAGGCGCCAGAGATGCAAATACAGGGAATTAGATCAAAATATTGAGACCACAAATTAAGTGCCTCATATACACATTTGTGAAGACTATGAAAAGAGTGGAAATCCTTATCTGCTTTCTGTTTTTCTTAGGAGGTGTCTGCTGATTTTTATACTTTCAATTTTTTTTTCCTGGAAAGAATATAAATAGAGTTTCAATACTTTACCTTGATTTTCTCCCTCGAGTAAGATAGTAAGGATAGTCGATATCCTGTTGTGTGCACGCTCAGTCACTCAGTCATGTTCAACTTTTCACGACCCCATAGACTGTAGCCCGCCAGGCTCCTTTGTCCATGGGATTTTCCAGGCAAGAATACAGGAATGAGTTGCCATGCCCTCCTCCAGGGGATCTTTTGAACCCAGGAATCGAACCCACATCTCCTGCATCTCCGTACAAGCAAGCAGATTATTTAGCCCTGAGCCACCTGGGAAGCCCTAATATTCTGTTACTATTAAGCAGTTCCCAGCATGGTGAAGTACAAGTCACTCAGTCATGTCTGACTCTTTGCGACCTCATGGACTATACAGTCCATGGAATTCTCCAGGCCAGAATACTGCAGTGGGTAGCCTTTCCCTTCTCCTGGGGATCTTCCCAACCCAGGGATCGAACCCAGGTCTCCTGCCTTGCAGGCGGATTCTTTATCAACTGAGCATATGGTGAAAGACATTCCAAATTAGTAAATGTTAAAATAGGAAATGCTGTGAAACTGAATGCATGAAGTGGGTTTGAAATGCTTTTGATAGTACTGAGTCTAGACAAGAACATGATTTCGAAGTATAAGGAAGTGTTAGTACCTATATGGTGAAGTGTGCATTTGAAAATGCCAAGGAATACTAAAAAATTCTAAAATAAGATAGAAAATTAACTGTTCCCTTTATCTGGGATGTGATAAGAAACAAACTTTTAAACCACAGATTTTGGTAATTCCTTCTTTTCTTTCCTCTTTCCTTCCTTTTTTTTTGCTTCTTTACATCAGGCAATCCATCATCAACTATTTATCTCATATTTTTTATATGCCATTCACTTTGTTACATCTTTAACATAGTACACAAATATTGATAAGTCAATAATCTTGAGGATCTCAGAGTCTCTGTGCTTCGTATCATGAAAAAATGTTATTTTGTTCTCCAACATTCTTAGACTTACTGAATTATTCAAGAGCAAAGTCTTTCTTATAATTTTGCTGCTTGTTAATAGAATAATCATTGACTTTGAGGAAGGATCTGGGAAAGCTCAATTAGTTTAGCCTGAGCGGGAGAGAAGGGTATGTTTATCTGAGAAACCTCCTGGAAGACGTGTTTGCGCCTAGCATAAAGGCAGGAAGTGTCCTCAGTTCTTGCCCATCTCTTCTGATCACTGACCCATTTCCAAGAGGAGCGTGCAGCTGGACAGGCCTTCTAGAGAGATAACCCAGCATCCACCAAAGGACACGCATGGGTATCCGTTTTAGAGACAGCAGAGCACCCTCCATTTGCCACTTAACAGCTATTTAATTCATCTCCCACAGGCCTCAGTTTCCTCATGTGCCAAACTGTTATGGCAATATTAATATCTCCCTTGAAGATTTATTTTGAAGTTTATGTGAGCAAGGATTTTTAAAATCACTGAGTAAAGGTTAATAAAAACATTAGAATGCTGTCTGGCACATGACAAGCTTGTATAAGCATTTGTGCTAAATAGTGTCCACCACTTCAGACAATGCTCATCTGAATGTCTTTCAAGAGCACTTTATTCTTCTCTGTTTGGTTGTATTTATTCATTAATGATGGAATCAATGACTGAATCCAGAGGGAAAATATCACGTGAACTATTACAGAAAAGTATCTCTGATGAACCTATGTCTTGTTTAAGAATATACTCCAGAGAGAAGCGGGATACCATCAACAAAACCAACAGTATCAGCATCTTAATAGAATTGACTGTGTTTCATGAAAAGCATCTCAGTGTTTTTCTTAGGGAAAACTCTGAAGTTCAGTTGAAGAGACTACCGTACAAAGAGAATGTTTATAAGTGCCTTCACACATGAAATGAGGTCCATTTACCTCTTTTAAGATACAGTTGAAGAAGGAAGAAAAAGGAGGGTGGGGAAGAAGAGGAGAAAGAGGAAGAGGAGAAGGAAAAAGAAATGTTACATATGTGATATTAACACTATTTAATTTAAAACTACATTTTGCTTCATTTACTTGGTTAGTTACCTAAAGTCTAGTCTTCTAGATTAATCTGAAGAAAACATACTTAAATAGCTAGAATTAGAGGTAATCAGATAAGCACAAATCACAGTTTAACCTGGAGATAAGTAATAGATATTGTAAATACCATATGACACTTTTAAAAACATGCTTTATGTAGGAAAAGTGTAGATTAATAGTGTGATTGTAGAACAATGAGCCTATAATAATCCCTTGAAGGATTTACTTCATGAGTGACCCTGTAGACTTGCAGTGAAGTAAATCTAATTATTCAAATTGAAATGATAGAAAAATAACAAATAAAGTTGTAATTCAGGGGGAAGATGATGGAATCAAAGGAAACAAGCAGAGGGGACTGCAGCTAATAAATCGTTTTATGCCATCATCATACTACCACCAAAATTAATAAGATCATAAATACAAAAAGAACAGTATTAATATTGAAGATGATTTTTGCATTTCAAAGAGGTATTTGAGTTGCTCAAGTGTATTCTAATTTTAACAAATTATTTGGAGCTAGTGATTAATTTCTATGTTACTGCTGACTGGTTTATGAGATATACACACACATGGAATTAAAGAGCAAATACAGACTCTGGATGAAAATTGTCACATTCATGAATTCACAAGTTAGCTCAGAACCAGAATATACATCATGGGGCTTCACGTTGTCCACACCACTCATGAGATGTCTCAACATGATTATATCAAAGGCCTTTTTTGTATCTAGTAAAGTTCCATCCATCTCTTAATTTCTAGCATCTAGACCCACCCTTTCACCATCAATTTATTTATACTCTATGGTGAATACACACAGGATAAAAGTCCTTGCATAATGTAAGGTCTGAGTCTTCTAAGAACATTACTATGCCTTTAATTCAAATCACCAGTCATCCATAATTCCTTACTTATACTCAGGATTCTTTCTTCTTCAAATTCTTCACCGCCCCCTTTCTTCCTCTCTCTCTGTATCTCTTCTGTTTCATGATGTCTTGGCATTTTTTTTTCCCCATACTAATAAGATAAATCTAATTTGTAAACTATTTTATTACATCAACTTTATTGTGCTATAATTTACATACCATAAAATTCACTCCTTAAAGTGTGCACTCTACACCCCAGTGTTTTTTTCTATATTCACAGATTTGTGCAACCATCATTGCTACCTAATGTTAAAACATCTTCTCCACCACGCAAGAAAACTACACTCGTTAGCATCCACTCTCCATTATCCTCTGCTCCAAGTTTCTGAAAAGCATAATTCTATCCTCTTTTCTCAATGGAATTTTCTATTACAGATATTTTAAATAACAAAATCACACAATTGTGAACTTTTCTGCACAGCTCCTTTCATTCAACACTAATGTTTTCATGGTTTATTCATATTGTAGCATGCATCCTTTATTTCTTCTCACTGCCGGATAATATTCCATTGAATGGATATATTGTATTTGACTTACCCATTCATCAAGTTGATGTTCATTTGAGTTGTTTCCACACTTTTGCTACTAGGAATAATTTTGCTATGTACATTACCGTACACCTTTTTAATATATATGTCTTCATTATCTTGGGCATGTACCTAGAATTGGTAATTCTATATTTAACAGTTTTAGGAACTGTCAAGCTGGTTTTCATAGTTGCTGCAACATTTTACAGTCTCACCCACAACAATGTATGCGTGTTCTAATTGCTCCCCATTCTCCACATCACTTGTTATTGTCGAACCATATGTGATAATGATGAGGCATCTCATTATGGTTTTGATTTGCATTCCCCAGAGCTTCCCAGGTGGCTCAATGGGTAAAGAAACTGCCTGCAATGCAGGAGACGCAAGAGTTGTGTGTTCTCTCCCTGGGTCAGGATGATTATCTGGAGGAGGGCATGGCAACCCACTGAAGTACTCTTGCCTGGAGAATCCCATGGACAGAGGACTCTGGTGGGCTATCGTCCATGGGGTCAAAAGAGTCGTACACGACTGAAGCACCTAAGCAGTCAGCATGCAGTGACTAATACCTTTGATTATCTTTTCATGTGCTTTGTAGCCATTTGAATATCTTTTTTGGTGAAATATCTATTCAGGTCCTTTGTCTAAACTAAGTTGTCTTATCATTTACTCATAAGCGTCATCTGTATATTCTAGAAGTAATTTTCCGATAAAATATGACATACAAAGTTTTTCTTCATTGTTATGGCCTGCCATTTTATTTTCCTGATGGTATCTTTGGCAGCACAAATTTTTGAAAAGCTTCTGATTCCAATTTATCTAATTTATCTCATTCTTTTGTTGTTATTTGCACATTTAGTGTCATAAAAAATATTTCCTGAATGAATGCCACGAAGATTTCCTCTTATGCCTCTAAGAATTTCATAGTTTACTTTTTATGCTTAATTTAATGTCTATTTTGAGTTCATCTTTATATGAGACATATATAAAATTAGGTAGGGGCTCCACTTCTCTCCTTCACATGTCAATGTCTAGTTGTCCTAGCAACATTTGTTGAAAATATTATTCTTTCCCTCACTGAATTATCTCAGCACCCTGGTCAAAAACCAATTGACAGTAAATATAGGATTTATAGGTATGTTGCCGATTCTAGTTCAATCATCTTTTTAGCTTGTTCTTCTTCCAGTATCACACTCTCTTGATCGCTGTATATCTACAGTTATAAAGTACACAGTATATCTACAGTATATCTACAGTTAGCTTTCAAATCGTAAGTCTGAGTCCTCCAACTTTGTTCTTTTCTCTTTAATATCATTTTTGCAATTCTAGACCACTTTCATTTGTTTGAATTTTACTATTGGTTAGTAAGTTTATGAAAAAAAAAAAAAGAAACAAATTTTGATAGGTATTGTTGAGCAATTTGGAAAGTTTTTCCATCTTAGCCATGTTGTATCTTCCAAGCTATGGGCATGGATATTTTTTCCATTTGTTTAATTACTTAATTTCTTTCAGCAATGTTTTCTGCTTTTTGGCGTACAAGTTCTATGTTTCCATTGTTTAATATTTTTGGAAATATTTTAATACTCTGATGCTATTATAATTAGAATTGTTTTCTTAATTTCATTCTCAGATTATAAAATTAATTTAATTTGAGCACTGTCCTCAGTCTTAAAAATTGTAAACATTTTTTTTTTGAACTACAAAAAGTCGTTCACACTTTTCCTTTCAAAATGATAGATAGCATTTATGTTTCATTTTTATATGCCTGTCTTTATTCTAGTATACACTCATTGATCAGCTTCATTACTCAGGAGGTGCTAGTAGTAAAGAACCTGTGTACCACTGCAGGAAGTACCGAAGATGTGTGTTCTAGCCTTGCATCGGGAAGATCCCCCAGAGGAGGTCATGGCAACCCATTCCCTTATTCTTGTCTGGAGAATCTCACGGACAGAGGAGCCTGGCAGGCTACAGTCCATAGTGTCACAAAGAGTTGGACATGACTGAAGCTATTTAGCATGCACGTAAGCACACAGGCTCATTAGTGTAATCTTCACAAGTACACTATGAGATCATTTCACAAATTAGACATAAAGACATTAAGTGATCCTTTTTTATTTAAACAGAAACAGCAGGCACTTTCCTGATGGTCCAGTGATTAAGACTCTATGGTTCCAGGGTCGGAGGTGTGGGTTCAATCCTTGGTTGGGGAACTAAGACTCCACATGCTTTGCACACAAGCATGGTCAAAAATAAAAGCAAAACAAAGCAACACTCTATTCTCTTATACCTCTCAGGACACACCTTATAGTTTAATCGAACTGTCCTTCTACTTCCTGGCTTGTGTTTCCTATGAGGTTGCTTTATCATGTCAGTTAATGTTGGATTTTGTCTTTCATGTCTTAGGAGGTTTGACTGTTTTTAGAACTCTTTGTCCGGGTGTAAAGCATATTTGGATTTCCCTGGTGGCTCAGATGGTAAAGTGTCTGCCTGCAATACAGGAGACCTGGGTTCGATCCTTGGGCTGGGAAGATCCCCTGGAGGAGGAAATGGCAACCCACTCCAATACTCTTGCCTGGAAAATCCCATGGATGAAGGAGCCTGGCAGGCTACAGTCCCTGGGTTGCAAAGAGTCAGACACGACTGAGCGACTTCACTAAGGCATATTAACTGGTGGCCCTCATTGTAGGAAGATCCTGAATTTTCATACTTTTCATATGGAATACTCAAGACAAAATTACCTGTGATTTTTCTCCCTTGGTTCTTCAGCCTCTCCAAGAATGAATCTGCTGCTCTACTGCTGAGTAAAAGGTGAACTTGATGCAGGAATTGTGAGAACGCATTAAGATAAAAGGGTATCAGTTGTCATTGTCTGGTGGTTGGTGAGTTTTCTCTGAATCCTCATTTTCTGTATAACATCTCCTTCATGCCTCTGTTTTCCTTGTGTCCTTGAATTTGAAAGATCGTTCATTCTGTGTGTGTGTTTATGTGTGTGTATAAACGTATTTCCAGAGGTGGATACATGACCTGGGGGGAAAGGGCACAAAATGAAGGTTACCTTTGGGAGGGTCTATTTCTTGTAGATTTTTACATTGTCCCCTGCTGTTATTGTGCGGCATTTCCCTCATCTTCTAAAATGATTGTACTTTCAAGTTCTAATTTTCACAGTCTGTATGACTTGGAGTCCCGCTCTACACAGTGACTTATGTTTGTCTTCTGAGGCACATTGTCAGTTACCACGTCTCTACAAGTTTTTCACTCTTCCAAAATAATTCACTGTTACCTCCCTCAATTCTTTATATCTTAGTATATATAGTTTAGTCTTAGTCACTCTCATTTTAGTGGTATTTGAAGTGATCATAGAAATCAATGCATATATATTCCACCACAACTGCAAAAATCCCAGGTGTTTCTACACATTTCTTTTTCTCTTGAAGCCATCACAATACTTGGAACATAGTAGGTAATCAATAAAATATTGGTAAAGCCAATTGAATCAAATGAATTGAGTGGGACATGTTTGGGAAAGTGACATATAACCAATGTATATAAATATTATAATTCAGCAAAATTACCACAGTAGAACCAGGGATGGGAGAGCCTGGTGGGCTGCCATCTATGGGGTCGGACAGAATTGGACACGACTGAAGTGACTTAGCAACAGCAGCAACGAGTGAAAAAACATTTTTATTGAATTATATAAATTAATTGCCAGTATAGCCAAAAGGATAGGGTAAGAATGCCAGTGGAAATAAAAATATGTAGTCAATATAATCTAAAACTGTGTGTCAGTGATGGCAAAATATTCACTGACAATTCAAGTTGCCTTACTTTTATGTAAGCTTATTGCTTTAAAGCCACAGTCCAGTCATTGTATATATTTTAATATCCTTCTTATATCCCAGTTGAGATATTGTGATTCAATTCTAAATAAGAGAGCATGGAGTGAATGAATAACAGTACAATCAATTTTGGCCCATAAAACATTCATTGCTCCTTTTGAGTAAATAAAAATTTCCAGGAAAGTCACATGTTGAAAATTGTGGAGACTTTGTTAGACTTGGTCCTGGATGACAGTATAAATGAAATACTCATCCCCGACTTTCGGTCAAGTAGATATAACAGAAATACAAAAATAATTTGTTATTATATAACATTAGGACTTGGAGTTTGTTACTAACACTACTCTAATAATAAAAACAATGAGCAAATATAATATCATTAGTACTTTATTAGTTGGAAGTAAATAAAAAGTTGTTTTGAAAATGTGTTAAGTTTATACATAATATACCAATTAATATACTACTAATAGCAAAGCCAGCCTGTTTCCTTAGTAATTACTTCTTCCAGGAAATTCCTAAAGGCAAAACATTTTTATTAAATATTTTAAAATATTTATTTATGTTTATTATCCTCTGTATGTATATGTTGTTTTAAATAATATAACTTTCCCTAGCTTGAAAAGACAAGGACACTAGTCAGGATGTTTCCATGAGGTCAAGTCACAAGTTATTGACCCAAAATCCACATAAAGATTTTGATAAAACGATTAAGTTTAATTGAGTAAAATTGAAAAACATTAAAAACTGACCTAGGAATCTGGAGAGTTCAGCTTCTGTGGACAATTGGAAGAGCTGACTGGTGCATTGCATTCATGCATGGGCACCTGGGCTGGAGCTGACTGACTTCTTCTCTGGTGGAATTTCTGCTTTTGGTTCCCTTTAGGTACAGCCACTGTCTCAATGTACACACACATCTTTATACCTGGCCTCATCTCTGTTACCTATCTGCTCCCAGAAGTAATTTCAACTGCAACCGGTTTGGCAGTTATGTCAAAAATTTAGCATGTAAATATATTAAGCTTGCCTTGTGGCACTTGAACTTTGTAATTTTTACACAGATTTATTATTGTCACGCAGAGTCTTGAATTGTGATTATCTTAGCTGTGTGTCAGAGAGGTAGATTGCTATCATCATCTGTTAGATATTACTTTATGTTAAAAGATCTGTTAGTTACATTTAATCTTATCTACTTACTTGCTGGGGGAAAACATGAAGCACTGCTTGTGTTTGATCATGAAATAAAAAGTATTTTAAAAATATACACAATTATCCATATGAACCTACATGAGTTTAAAAGGAAAAGTATGTATGTTATGGATTAGATGTCTAAAGGTATTTGGAAGAAGTTGTCATCAACTAACACACTATTGACCCAAGTTTGTAAATATTCCTAATAACAATTTCAGATGTAAACTTGGGTAAGTCAGTACCCATTTAACTATATTCAGTGTTTGAAATAGAAATGGCATTTATTTATTTTTGGTGGTTCAGCATCTGGGGAATTCTCCACTGTACTTGTTAAAATGTGTTCAGCTTCAAGTAATATGAAACCTGAGTTCAAAGAACTAAGAAAATAGGGTTTATTTTTCTTGCATTGCAAGAAGTCTATACTTTTGTTTTTTCTGGCATTGAGTCACTGGTTCAATATTATCAGTGTTTGCATCTCTGTAATTTTTCTATTCTTGTGACAGCCCAAAATGATTGCTACAACTGCAGGGCCTATGCCTACATTCAAAGCAAGGCAGGGACCTCACTTGGAACTACCATTATTATCAGGAAAAGCAGAAACATCCCCAGAAATCCATCAGCATAATTCAATATATGTCTCATTGGCTGAAAAGATTTCAAATGAAAACTTCTAATTCAAAAAGAAGCTTGGACTGAAAATACTTAGAGGAAATGATGAAGTAAAAGGAGACAGGAATGAGTGCTCTGTTGGCCAATCAGTTCTATATGTCCACAAAACAAATGCAGAAAGTGAAGAGGAACTAAAAAAAAGCCTCTTGATGAGGGTGAGAGAGGGCATTGAAAAAGTTGACTTGAAACTCAGCATTAAAAATACCAAGATCATGGCATCTGGTCCCATAATTTCTTGGCAAATAAAAGGGAAAAAAGTAGAAGCCTTGACAGATTTTCTTTTCTTGGGCTCCAAAATCACAGTGGACAGCAACTGCAGCTACAAATTAAAAGACACTTGCTCCTTGGAAGGAAAGCTATGACATATCTAGACAGTATATTAACATATAAATACATAATTTTGTCAACAAAGGTTCACATAATCAAAGCTATGGTTTTTCCATTAGTCATGTACAGATGCAAGATATGGACCAAAAAGAAGGATGAGCACCAAAGAATTGATGTTTTTGAATTGTAGTGCTGGAGAAGATTCTTGAGAGTCCCTTGGACTGAAAGGAGATCAAACTAGTCAATCCTAAAGGAAACCAACCTTGAATATTCAATGCAGGGACTGATGCTGAAGCTGAAGCTCTAATATTTTGGCCACCTGATGTGAAGAACTGACTCACTGGAAAAGACCCTGATGCTGGGAAAGATTGAGGGCAAAAGGAGAAGGGGATGACAGAGGATGAGATGGTTAGAGAGCCTCACTGACTCAATGGACATGAATTTGACCAAACTCAGGAAGATGGTGAAGGACAGAGGAGCCTGGCATGTTGTAGTTTATCACTTTGCAAAGAGTCAAACATGACTTAGTTATATGGGTGACATGAGAAATAAACCATGTGGGTTAATGATAGGGAAAAACAGTGTCTCTTGCAGCTGACAGTGTCTTCCCGTCCCTCTTGCTAAGCAGGTAATCCCTGCAGGTTTTTCACTACATATTTGCTAAAAAACAGAGATAATGCAGCAGTTACATTGGCATTCTGGGACCAGAGTGTCAAAAATGAGAACAAATTTCTAGGGACAGTGGGGTGATGGAAGCAATGCAAATTTGGTAGCTCGTAATTGGCATTATCAGCACCAGGCCAGTTGGCAGCATGGTACTCCTGTGACCTTGGCTATGATCTAACTCACCCCATCCCTGCTTATTTCCCTTATCTGATTCTGTAGCCTTCCTGAATGTTCTTTTAATGCCCCGTGTCCTTTAATTAAGGCCCTAATCTGTTTAATGCATCAAATAAGTTAATCACAGGGCTTGGCAGCAGGAATTATTGTAAGTCAAAGATATTCAGAAAAATAAGGTGAATCCAGGGTATGTTATTTAGAGTCAGTTGAGACTAAGTTCAATTCATTTCAGTCATTCAGTCATGTCCAGCTCTTTGCCACCCTATGGAACACCAGGCCTCCCTGTCCATCACCAACCCCTGGAGTTTACTCAAACTCATGTCCATCGAGTCGGTGATGCCATCCAACCATCTCATCCTCTGTCATACCCTTCTCCTACTGCCCTCAATCTTTCCCAGCATCAGGGCCTTTTCCAATGAGTCAACTCTTCCATCAGATGGCCAAAGTATGGGAGTTTAGCTTCAACATCAGTCTCTCTAGTGAACACCCAGGACTGATCTCCTTTAGGATGGACTGGTTGGATCTTCTTGCAGTCCCAGGGACTCTCAAGAGTCTTCTCCAACACCACAGTTCAAAACCACCAATTCTTCGATGCTCAGCTTTCTTTATAGTCCACCTCTCACATCCATACATGACTACTGGAAAAACCGTAGCTTTGACTAGATGGACCTTCGTTGGCAAAGTAATGTCTCTGCTATTTAATATGCTGTCTAATTTGGTCATAACTTTTCTTGCAGGGAGCAAGCGTCTTTGAATTTCACAGCTGCAGTCACCATTTGCAGTGATTTTGGAGCCCAAGAAAATAAAGTCTGTCACTGTTTCCTTTGTTTCTCCATCTATTGTTCATGAAGTGATGGGACTGGATGCCATGATCTTAATTTTCTGAATGTTGTGTTCTAAGCCAACTTTTTTACTCTCCTCTTTCACTTTCAACAAGAGGCTCTTTAGTTCTTTGCTTTCTGCCATAGTGTGGTGCCATCTTCATATCTGAGGTTATTGATATTTAGTTGAGACTAAAGGCAATGACAAAATAAATTCTAATGAGCATCAATGGATGGGTATCTGGTAGGCCTTGATATGCAATGGTGCTGCTAAGTCACTTCAGTCATGTCCGACTCTGTGCAACCACATAGATGGCAGCCCACCAGACTCCTCCGTCCCTGGGATTCTCCAGGCAAGAACACTGGAGTGGGTTGCCATTTCCTTCTCCAATTCATGAAAGTGAAGGCTCTCAGTCATATCTGACTCTTTGTGACCCCATGGCCTGCAGCCTACCAGGCTCCTCCATCCATGGGATTTTCCAGGCAAGAGTGCTGGAGTGGGGTGCAATAGCGAATGACAAATCGATTATGTTATTATCAGTGCTCCTTTGAAAGAAGCACCCACTGAAAAGAATGTTTAGAGAGCCAAACATCAGAAACAAAATTCAAGACTGCAGAGCAGAGTGATTTACTCTAGTGGGATTTGAAATATTAGCAAAATAATTTGTAACTTTAAATCCCCTTATTGTTCTTGTTGATGTTGTTATGGTTGTTCAAATTCAGACAGCAAAGCAGAAGTTTCCTATGCTTTCTCTGAAACATTTCCTTATCTCTTAGAGCCACTGGACTAAGGGCCAAATCCAAGACACAGAGTTTACTTCTGTGGGTTGCCAAATTATGATGATAATTGAATTCACAGCCTCTCAAAGGACATTTAGGGATATGGAAAAAATGAACCTATATGCTTCATAAAATTGGCTTATATGTGGAATCAGAGGACTGTGAATACCAAAACTCAATCCACTCTTAGACGTCTTTGGCAGCAGAAGTGACACTCTTGCCAGTTCAGTGAAGCAAGTCGCAGCCTTGCTTGAAAATATTGAGTTTTGAGATATGGATATTTTTGATTCATGGTTTCAATAAAATAGTCAGAGTCTTAGAAGAAACCTGACTGGACGGTTGCTAATATGAGAGTTAGAAAGAATTATTTAGATGAAGCTCTTAGAATTGACTCCGAGTGTAGGAAAATCTGTGTTCTATGGAAATTTTCACAAAAATGCCCCCACTTCAAAGGAGGTTCTTGGTAAATAGAGTCACAAAATTACTTTTGTAATGATATCAGCTAGTGTTTTATCCAGTGACCCTACAAAGTACTTAATGAGATCTTGAACAAATAAGTTAGTCAAAGTAGCTATAAGAATGTATAGAATATTTGGGCTCAGCTACTTTGATCTTCCCTGATGGCTCAGAGGTTAAAGCATCTGCCTCCAATGCGGGAGACCCAGGTTCGATCCCTGGGTCAGGAAGATCCCCTGGAGAAGGAAATGGTAACCCACTCCAGTATTCTTGCCTGGAGAATCCCGTGGACGGAGAAGCCTGGTAGGCTACAGTCCATGGGTCGCAAAGAGTCAGACACGACTGAGTGACTTCACCTACTTACTTACTTACTTTGATCTCGCTCATCCAGTGCTATGGCTAACTGATATACTTTCTAGGACCAAGGCCCAAACTGAGACTCAATATGACAATGTACGCCAGGAAACCAGACAATCATCTTTTGGCATTTGGCCTTTTGCCACCATGGTGGAGGCAATAATTTACCCTTACTAACAGTCATGTTCTCAGTTTGGTTTTGCTTTTTCTGCTGCTAAGTCACTGCAGTCCTGGCCGACTCTGTGAGACCCCATAGACAGCAGCCCACCAGGCTCCCCCGTCCCTGGGACTCTCCAGGCAAGAGCACTGGAGTGGGTTGCCATTTCCTTCTCCAATGCATGAAAGTGAAAAGTGAAAGGGAAATTGCTTGATCGTGTCCGACTCTTAGCGACTCCATGGACTGCAGCCTACCGGGCTCCTCCATCCATGGGATTTTCCAGGCAAGAGTACTGGAGTGGGGTGCCATCACCTTATCCGTTGCTTTTTCTACTTTACTGATAGGCTAGTTATTTATTTGGCTGCATTGGGTCTGGTTGCAGCACATAAGGTCCTCATTGCCCCACAGAGGGCATATAGTTGTGGCATGAGGGTTCAGTGGCTCCGTGGCATGTGGGATCTTACTTCCCTGACCAGGGACTGAACTGGTTGGGGAACTGGTCAGCATCCACTGTATTATAAAGCAGATTCTTAACTACTGGACAACGAGGAAAGTCTCTACATATTTTAAAATGATAAGAATAGACACTCCTATTAGTCTCCTGGACATAACAAAATATTAATACCATGACTTGGTACCCTAAACAACAGAATTTGGTTTTCACATCATTCTACAGACTGAAAAGTTCAAGACCATTGACCAGCAAGATTCAGTTTCTATTGATAGCTATCTTTCTAACTTGCAGATTGTCACCTTCAAGATTAAGGTCACACCATTATTAGTGCATTTAACCTCAACCTAAAGACCTTGTCGCTAAATATTGTCACTTTAATGGTTAAGGCCTCAGCATAATTTTGAGGGGACACCATTTAGTTATAGTACCACTCAACTTTGTTGTTGGCTTAGGAATTCCCTTTAACATTTAACAAAGAAGCATGCAAACATATAAAGGAATGAATAAATAAAGGTAATGTATTGAGGCACAATATCGTTGTGGGTTATTTGTTAATAACGCATAAGCACCTGACCGTACAGAATGCTTCATGTTTGTATTATGGTACAATTGTCAGATGTCACCTCGAGATGGCTTCCTGGGTGGCACTAGTGGTAAATAAACCACCTGCCATTGCAGGAGATATAAGAGACATAGGTTTTGATCCCTGGGTTGGGAGAATCCCCTGGAGGAGGGCATGAAAAACCACTGTAGTATTCTTGCCTGGAGAACCTCATGGAGAGAGGAGCCTGGTGTGCTACAGTCCATGGGATCTCGCAGTCAGAAACGACTGAAGAGACTTAGCATGTATGCACCTCGAGATAAAGATACTATGCTTTGAACCACAACTGATTTATGGTATGGTTTATCCTGCATCCAGTACTCATAAATCCAGGAACTGAGTGATAGAAGTGGGGGTATATGCATCTCATTCCAGTCACCTCTAACTACCCCCTCCCTCTTCTCTTCTCCATGTAACTCAGTGAACCTCTCTGGGTGTCCCTCAATGCAGAGAAACTTTTCATCTTTAACCTAGATGTTTTATCATTGGTGCTGTATAGATGGAGCAGTCTAGAGGCTACTATAAAAATAAAACTGAAAACCAGAAGCAGGAGGCTTAAGTCCAAAGCCTGAAAACATCAGAGAACTCCTGAATTCAGGGAACATTAAGCAATAGGAGCTCATCAAATGCCTCCATACCTACACTGAAACCAAGCTCCACCCAAGGGCCAACAAGTTCCAGAACAAGACATACCATGCAAATTCTCCAGCAACACAGGAACACACCCCTGAGCTTCAATATACAGGCAGCTCAAAGTTACTCCAAAACCTTTGACGTCTCATAACCCATTACTGGTCACTCCACTGCACTCCAGAGACAAGAAACCCAGCTCCACACACCAGAACTCCAACACAAGCCTCCCTAACCAGGAATCCTTGACAAGCCACTGATACAACCCCACCCACAGTGAGGAAGCTCCATAATAAAGAGAACTCCACAAATTACCAGAATATTAAAAGGCCACCCCAAACGCAGCAATATAACCAAGATGAAGAGACAGAGGAATACTCAGCAGGTAAAGGAACAGGAGAGTTGCCCACCAAACCAAACAAAAGAGGAAGAGATAGGGAATCTACCTGAGAAAGAATTCCAAATATTGATACTGAAAATGATCCAAAATCTTGAAATCAAAATGGAATCACAAATAAATAGCCTAGAGACAAGGATTGAGAGGATGCAAGAAAGGTTTAACAAGGACCTAGAAGAAATAAAAAAGAGTCAATATATAATGAATAACACAATAAATGAGATCAGAAACACTCTGGAGGCAACAAATAGTAGAATAACGGAGGCAGAAGATAGGATTAGTGAAATAGAAGATAGAATGGTAGAAATAAATGAATCAGAGAGGAAAAAAGAAAAACAAATTAAAAGAAATGAGGACAATCTCAGAGACCTCCAGGACAACATGAAACACTCCAACATTCGAATTATAGGAGTCCCAGAAGAAGAAGACAAAAAGAAAGATCATGAGAAAATCCTTGAGGAGATAATAGTTGAACACTTCCCTAAAATGGGGAAGGAAATAATCATCCAAGTCCAAGAAACACAGAGAGTTCCAAATAGGATAAACCCAAGGCGAAACACCCCAAGACACATATTAATCAAGTTAACAAAGATCAAACACAAAGAACAAATATTAAAAGCAGCAAGGGAAAAACAACAAATAACACACAAGGGGATTCCCATAAGGATAACAGCTGATCTTTCAATAGAAACTCTTCAGGCCAGGAGGGAATGGCAGGACATACTTAAAGTGATGAAAGAAAATAACCTACAGCCCAGATTACTGTACCCAGCCAGGATCTCATTCAAATACGAAGGAGAAATCAAAAGCTTTACAGACAAGCAAAAGCTGAGAGAATTCAGCACCACCAAACCAGCCCTCCAACAAATTCTAAAGGATATTCTCTAGATGGTAAACACAAAAACGGTGTATAAACCTGAACCCAAAACAATAAAGTAAATGGTAATGGGATCATACTTATCAGTAATTACCTTAAACGTAAATGGGTTGAATGCCCCAACCAAAAGGCAGACTGGCCAAATGGATACAAAAACAAGACCCCTCTATATGCTGCTTACAAGAGACCCACCTCAAAGCAAGGGACACATACAGGCTGAAAGTGAAGGGCTGGAAAAGATATTCCATGCAAATAGAGACCAAAATAAAGCAGGAGCGGCGATACTCATATCTGATAAAATAGACTTTAAAACAAAGGCTGTGAAAAGACACAAAGAAGACCACTACATAATGATCAAAGGATCAATCCAAGAAGAAGATATAACAATTATAAATATATATGCACCCAATATAGGAGCACTGCAATATGTAAGACAAATGCTAACAAGCATGAAAGGGGAAATTAACAATAACACAATAATAGTGGGAGACTTTAATACCCCACTCACACCTATGGACACATCAACTAAACAGAAAATTAACAAAGAAACACAAACTTTAAATGATACATCAGACCAGTTAGACCTAATTGATATCTATAGGACATTTCACCCCAAACAATGAATTTCACCTTTTTCTCAAGTGCTCATGGAACCTTCTCCAGGATAGATCACATCCTGGGCCATAAATCTAAACTTGATAAATTCAAAAAAATCGAAATCACTCCAAGCATCTTTTCTGACCATAATGCATTAAGATTAGATCTCAATTACAGGAGAAAAACTATTAAAAATTCCAAAATATGGAGGTTGAACAACACACTTCTGAATAACCAACAAATCACAGAAGAAATCAAAATATGCATAGAAACTAATGAAAATGAAAACGCAACAACCCAAAACCTGTGGGACACTATAAAAGCAGTGCTAAGAGGAAAGTTCATAGCAATACAGGCATACCTCAAGAAACAAGAAAAAAAGTCAAATAAATAACCTAACTCTATACCTAAAGCAACTAGAAAAGGAAGAATTGGAGAACCCCAGAGTTAGTAGAAGGAAAGAAATCTTAAAAATTAGGGCAGAAATAAATGCAAAAGAAACAAAAGAGACCATAGCAAAAATCAACAAAGCCAAAAGCTGGTTCTTTGAAAAGATAAATAAAATTGACAAACCATTAGCCAGACTCATCAAGAAGCAAAGAGAGAAAATTCAAATCAATAAAATTAGAAATGAAAATGGAGAGATCACAACAGACAACACAGAAATACAAAGGGTCATAAGAGACTACTATCAGCAATTATATGCCAATAAAATGGACAACGTGGAAGAAATGGACAAATTCTTAGAAAAGTACAATTTTCCAACTGAACCAGGAAGAAACAGAAAATCCTAAGACCCATCACAAGCACGGAAATTGAAACTCTAATCAGAAATCTTCCAGCAAACAAAAGCCCAGGTCCAGACGGCTTCACAGCTGAATTCTGCCAAAAATTTCGAGAAGAGCTAACACTTATCCTATTCAAACTCTTCCAGAAAATTGCAGAGGAAGGTAAACTTCCAAACTCATTCTATGAGGCCACCATCACCCTAATACCAAAACCTGACAAAGATGTCACAAAAAAAGAAAACTATAGGCCAATATCACTGATGAACATAGATGCAAAAATCCTCAACAAAATTCTAGCAATCAGAATCCAAAAACACATTAAAGAGATCATACACCATGACCAAGTGGGCTTTATCCCAGGGATGCAAGGATTCTTCAATATCCACAAGTCAATCAATGTAAGTCACCATATTAACAAATTGAAAAATAAAAGCCATATGATTATCTCAATAGGTGCAGAGAAGGCCTTTGACAAAATTCAACATCCATTTATGATAAAAACTCTCCAGAAAGCAGGAATAGAAGGAACATACCTCAACATAATAAAAGCTATATATGACAAACCCACAGCAAACATTATCCTCAATGGTGAAAAATTGAAAGCATTTCCCCTAAAGTCAGGAACAAGACAAGGGTGCCCACTTTCACCGCTACTATTCAACATAGTTCTGGAAGTTTTGGCCACAGCAATCAGAGCAGAAAAAGAAATAAAAGGAATCCAAATTGGAAAAGAAGAAGTAAAACTTTCACTGTTTGCAGATGACATGATCCTCTACATAGAAAACCCTAAAGACTCCACCAGAAAATTACTAGAGCTAATCAATGAATATAGTAAAGTTGCAGGATATAAAATCAACACTCAGAAATCCCTTGCATTCCTATACACTATTAATGAGAAAATAGAAAAAGAAATTAAGGAAACAATTCCATTCACCATTGCAACAAAAAGAATAAAATACTTAGGAATATATCTACCTAAAGAAACTAAAGACCTATATATAGAAAACTATAAAACACTGATGAAAGAAATCAAAGAGGACACTAATAGATGGAGAAATATACCATGTTCATGGATCTGAAGAAGCAATATAGTGAACATGAGTATACTACCCAAAGCAATCTACAGATTCAATGCAATCCCTATCAAGCTACCAGCCATATTTTTCACAGAACTAGAACAAGTAATTTCAAGATTTGTATGGAAATACAAAAAACCTCAAATAGCCAAAACAATCTTGAGAAAGAAGAATGGAACTGGAGGAATCAACTTGCCTGACTTCAGGCTCTACTACAAAGCCACAGTCATCAAGACAGTATGGTACTGGCACAAAGACAGACATATAGATCAATGGAACAAAATAGAAAGCCCAGAGATAAATCCACACACATATGGACACCTTATCTTTGACAAAGGAGGCAAGAATATACAATGGAGTAAAGACAATCTCTTTAACAAGTGGTGCTGGGAAAACTGGTCAACCACTTGTAAAAGAATGAAACTAGATCCCTTTCTAACACCTCACACAAAAATAAACTCAAAATGGATTAAAGATCTAAATGTAAGACCAGAAACTATAAAACTCCTAGAGGAGAACATAGGCAAAACACTCTCTGACATAAATCACAGCAGGATCCTCTATGATCCACCTCCCAGAATTCTGGAAATAAAAGCAAAAATAAACAAATGAGATCTAAAATTAAAATTAAAAGCTTCTGCACAACAAAGGAAAATATAAGCAAGGTGAAAAGACAGCCGTCTGAATGGGAGAAAATAATAGCAAATGAAGCAACTGACAAACAACTAATCTAAACAAATATACAAGCAACTTATGCAGCTCAATTCCAGAAATATAAACGACCCAATCAAAAAATGGGCCAAAGAACTAAATAGACATTTCTCCAAAGAAGACATACGGATGGCTAACAAACACATGAAAAGATGCTCAACATCACTCATTATTAGAGAAATGCAAATCAAAACCACAATGAGGTACCACTTCACACCAGTCAGAATGTCTGCGATCTAAAAATCTGCAAGCAATAAATGCTGGAGAAGGTGTGGAGAAAAAGGAACCCTCCTACACTGTTGGTGGGAATGCAAACTAGTACAGCCACTATGGAGAACAGTGTGGAGATTACTTAAAAAATTGCAAATAGAACTGCCATATGACCCAGCAATCCCACTGCTGGGCATACACACCAAGGAAACCAGAACTGAAAGAGACACATGTACCCCAATGTTCATCGCAGCACTGTTTATAATAGCCAGGACATGGAAACAACCTAGATGTCCATCAGCAGATGAATGGATAAGAAAGCAGTGGTACATATACACAATGGAGTATTACTCAGCCATTAAAAAGAATACATTTGAATCAGTTCTGATGAGATGGATGAAACTGGAGCCGATTATACAGAGTGAAGTAAGCCAGAAAGAAAAAACACCAATACAGTATACTAACACATATATATGGAATTTATAAAGATGGCAATGATGACCCTGTATGCAAGACAGCAAAAAAGACACAGATGTGTATAGTGGACTTTTGGGCTCAGAGGGAGAGGGAGATGGTGGGATGATTTGGGAGAATGGCACTGAAACATGTATACTATCATGTAAGAATTGAATCGCCAGTCTATGTCTGATGCAGGATACAGCATGCTTGGGGCTGGTACACAGTGATGACCCAGAGAGATGTTATGGGGAAGGAGGTGGGAGGGGGGTTCATGTTTGGGAATGCATGTACACCCATGGTGGATTCATGTCAATGTATGGCAAAACCAATACAGTATTGTAAACTAAAATAAAGTAAAAATAAAAATTAAAAAAAGAAGTGGGGGTATAACCTCTTCCTGTTACAAAATCATCTACTCAAAATATCTGCTTCCTGTCCCCATGACTCTGGACTTTCAGTTCAGACATTTTATCACACAGGGAGAAAATCATCCCAGTGGACAGAGCAGTGCCTTGTTCGAGAAAATTAGAAGTTAAATTCAGTTCAGTTCAGTTCAGTTCAGTCACTCAGTCGTGTCCGACTCTTTGCAACCTCATGAATTGCAGCACGCCAGGCCTCCTTGTCCATCACCAACTCCCAGAGTTCACTCAGACTCACGTCCATCAAGTCAGTGATGTCATCCAGCCATCTCATCCTGGGTCGTCCCTTTCTCCTCTTGCCCCCAATCCCTCCCAGCATCAGAGTCTTTTCCAATGAGTCAACTCTTCGCATGAGGTGGCCAAAGTATTGGAGTTTCAGCTTTAGCATCATTCCTTCCAAAGAAATCCCAGGGCTGATCTCCTTCAGAATGGACTGGTTGGATCTCCTTGCAGTCCAAGGGACTCTCAAGAGTCTTCTCCAACACCACAGTTCAAAAGTATCAATTCTTCAGCGCTCAGCCTTCTTCACAGTCCAACTCTCACATCCGTACATGATCACTGGAAAAACCATAGCCTTGACTAGACAGATCTTAGTTGGCAAAGTAATATCTCTGCTTTTGAATATACTATCTAGGTTGGTCATAACTTTTCTTCCAAGGAGTAAGCATCTTTTAATTTCATGGCTGCAGTCACCATCTGCAGTGATTTTGGAGCCCAAAAATTAAGTCTGACACTGTTTCCACTGTTTCCCCATCTATTTCCCATGAAGTGATGGGACAATATGCCATGATCTTCGTTTTCTGAATGTTGAGCTTTAAGCCAACTTTTTCACTCTCCTCTTTCACTTTCGTCAAGAGGCTTTTGAGTTCCTCTTCACTTTCTGCCATAAGGGTGGTGTCATCTGCATATCTGAGGTTATTGATATTTCTCCTGGAAATCGTGATTCCAGCTTGTTCTTCATCCAGTCCAGCGTTTCTCATGATGGACTCTGCATATCAGTTAAATAAGCAGGGTGACAACATACAGCCTTGATGTACTCCTTTTCCTATTTGGAACCAGTCTTTTTTTCCATGTCTAGTTCTAACTGTTGCTTCCTGACCTGCATACAGAAGCTAAATTACAGCTGGCCAATTTGGGATTTCATGCCAGCAGCTGAACTGAACAAAAAGGGGTTAACAGTGTTGCCTGGCATGATTGATCCCAACCATCAGAGTGAGATAGGATTGCTTCCATATAGCGGGGACAGGAGGAACATGGGTACAACCCAGGGCTTATAACGTTCCAGAACTATCTCATTCAGTGCCAGAAGTTAGTGAAATTCTATAGCAACTCCCCACAGATGGGGCCAACAAGAAATCTAAAACAAAGATTTGGATCACCTCACTCAACAAAGAGTAGCAATAGGCTGAGATCCTGATTGAAAATAAATGAACATTAAAACAGGCTGGCTAGTTGAGGAGGAAGTTGTAAATTCTAAATACAGGTTCATGAAAAGTTCTGAAATAAAGGCTGTATATAACTCATATCTTCCTCAGTAGTGTGTGTGTGTGTGTGTCTGTGTGTGTCTGTGTTGGATGGTTTAATTTAAATCTGCCTGAAATCAAAATCACAGTTTTAAACTATAAGCCTAGTCAATCTAGACTCTGTCCAATGCTAGGACTTAGCACTCCATTCCAAAAGATGCTGAGGTTTACAGAAAAGCTGATGCTGTTGAATAACTGTCAACAGGGTATATACCCTGAGTTCGTTCAAGTAGGTCAAAACGTTTGCACCGAATGTTCAGCATTTTCATACCTAATACCAGCAGATGACAACAACATAAACATAGGAGTTGAGCAGAGATTCAGAGAAATTTACTAGGTTCCTCATCAACAAACCATTTCTCTAGGAAAAGGAACCTAATTTGTTGGTTTCAGGAATATTCAGCTCTAACCAGTTGGAATAAGTGTTTTATAGGTAATTATAGCAGTAAAGGGGCTTCCTTGGTGGCTCAGTTAGTAAAGAAACCATCTGCAATGCAGGAGACCCAGGTTCAATCCTTGCGGGGGGAAGATCCCCTGGAGAAGGGAATGGCAACACACTCAGGTATTCTTGCCCGGAGAATCCCAAGGGCAGGATCCTGGCGGGTTACAGTCCATGGGGTCACAGAGTCAGGCACAACTGAGTAACTAACACTTACTTACTTAGAAGCCTCTTACAGTTCAGTCGCTCAGTCGTGTCTGACTGTTTGCGACCCCATGAATCGCAGCACGCCACGTCTCCCTGTCCATCACCAACTCCCAGAGTTCACTCAGACTCATGTATATCAAGTCGGTGATGCCATCCAGCCATCTCATCCTCGGTCGTCCCCTTCTCCTCCTGCCCCCAATCCCTCCCAGCATCAGAGTCTTTTCCAATGAGTCAACTCTTCGCATGAGGTGGCCAAAGTATTGGAGTTTCAGCTTTAGCATCATGCCTCTTACACATGTGTAAAACCTTAGAAGGTTCTGATTCATGGATTAATTTGTTGGTTCTCCCAAGAAGTAGGCACACATTCAAGTGATTTCATTTGTAATATTGATAATGAAGATCAGACAGATTGCAATCATGATCACAAAGTTTATACACAGAGAAACTTGAACTGGAATATGTGGTTCAAAGCCTCTATCGTTGATGGAATTATAGACATACTGAAAAACATTGTAATTGACCCTTATAAATAAAATCATGCAACTCTGATAGCTTTGTTTCATGAGTTTTCCAAGGGTTTCCTTAAAGCAAAGCATGAGGATATTCATAATTTATGGAACAATAATGAAAAAAACACAACTGTTTGTAACTTGTTAGATTGGATGATGATGGAAACCATAATGTGATTATACTTTAAAAAATAACTTTTTATTTTATACTGGAGTGTAGCTGATTAACAATGTTGTGATATTTTCAGGTGGACAGCAAAGGGCATCAGTCATACCTGTGCATGTATCCATTCTCCCATAAGCTCCCCTCCCCTCCAGGCTGCCACACAACATTGAGCAAAGTTCCATGTGCTATACAGAAGGTCCTTGTTGCTTATCTATTTTATTTTTTTTTGTTTGTTTGTTTTTAGTTTTTATTTTTAAATTTTAAAATCTTTAATTCTTAAATATAGCAGTGTGCACATGTTCATCCAAAGCAGGATCATCAGTTCAGTATCAGACCCCATGAACTGCAGCACATCAGGTCTCCCTGTCCATCAGCAACACCCTGAGTCCACCCAAACCCATGTCCATTGAGTCAGTGATGCTATTTAATCATCTCATCCTCTGTCGTCCCCTTCTCCTCCTGCCCTCAATCTTTCCCAGCATCAAGGTCTTTTCAAATGAGTCAGCTCTTCACATCTTGTGGCCAAAGTATTGAAGTTTCAGCTTCAGCATCAGTCCTTCCAATGAACACCCAGGACTGATCTCCTTTGGGATGGACTAGTTGGATCTTCTTGCAGTCCAAGGGACTCTCAAGAGTCTTCTCCAACACCACAGTTCAAAAGCATCAATTCTTCAGTGCTCAGCTTTCTTTATAGTGTAACTCTCACATTCATACATGACCACTGGAAAAACTATAGCCTTGACTAGATGGACCTTTGTTGGCAAAGTAATGTCTCTGCTTTTTAATATGCTGTCTAGGTTGGTCATAACTTTCCTTCCAAGGAGTAAGCATCTTTTAATTTCACGGCTGCAGTCACCATCTGCAGTGATTTTGGAGCCCAGAAAAATAAAGTCGGCCACTGTTTCCTCATCCATTTGCCATGAAGTGATGGGACCGGATGCCATGGTCTTAGTCTTCTGAATATTGAGCTGTAAGCCAACTTTTTCACTCTCCTCTTTCAGTTTCATCAAGAGGCTTTTTAGTTCTTCACTTTCTGCCGGAAGGGTGGTGTCATCTGCATGTCTGGGGTTACTAATATTTCTCCTGGCAATCTTGGTTCCAGCTTGTGCTTCCTCCAACCCAGCATTTCTCATGATGTACTCTGCATATAAGTTAAATAAGCAGAATTATACTTTGGGCATTAAAAAAAGATGTTGCTTTAACTTCAGTCCTCCATAATGACACCAAGAATCTTTAATTTTTCTCTAATTAAAAATAAATTATTCCATCATGTTTTGAAAGATTTTTTTCTCAGTGATTTTAATGATATTTCCAATATTTTGGTAATATGCTCTCTAAAGAAACCAGGATAGTATAATAATAGTTTTATTTCTCCATGGAGGTTAACAACCTAGCAACTAATATTTTTGAGGGACTTTCTCTAGAGTGGTCACTTTTAGAGTCGCTTCATGGACCAGTTGTAATATTTCTCCAGAAAAACATTTAATGGTTATTAGGTACCCACTCCAGAGAAGGCAATGGCACCCCACTCCAGTACGCTTGTCTGGAGAATCCCATGGGCAGAGGAGCCTGGTAGGCTGCAGTCCATGGGGTCGTGAAGAGTCGGACACGACTGAGTGACTTCACTTTCACTTTTCACTTTCCAGCATTGGAGAAGGAAATGGCAACCCACTCCTGTGTTTTTGCCTGGAGAATCCCAGGGATTGGGGAGCCTGGTGGGCTGCCGTCTATGGGATTACACAGAATCAGACACGACTGAAGTGACTTAGCAGCAGCAGCAGGTGCCCACTCTAGTTTAAATTCGAGGATGCAAAAAGCTGTTTCTAATATCCTTTTTTTTTTTTTTCTGTATGAAAGTTCTGGAAACAGAAGAAACCCTATCCTTACCTCCAAATTCTAGAGCAGACATTATACTGAACACTGAGATCAGATAAATATTAATAAAATAGTAAGATGAAAAAGAACAAATATTTGCACTGTAATATCCTGTAATTCTCAAACTGAACAAGCTAAAAACATATTAATAAAGAATAGGGAAAATAAAAATTCATAAGCAGTAATGCTTCATCCTTCTTTGTGGGAATAGTTCCTTTTGTATTTCAACTGACTCAAATATAAAATGCTTTTCTTTAACTGTGCATCCATATTGATTTTGCTTTATGATCAATGCATCTTCTCTGTGACTTCATTCCCCACACTAAGACCATAGATAAGTTAAAACCCATCCATTCTCTAAAGTAATTTCAATTTTCATGATGGATCAGCCCAACTTTTGACCAGAATACCAACAGTAATTCTCTTCTTTGTCTCTTTGGACAAGTAATTGTATTAGTGTTATAAAAAACAAGTCTTGCTAATCCACATTGTTCTTTTCAAAGCCAGAGGTTTAAGATCTTATGTTAAATGTTGACTGACCATGCATCTCAAATACCCTTTTATTACACTGAAAAAGTTCATAGGGTGGTACTCATAAATGAACTCCACACCTTGGAAAACAGTGTAGCTGAAAAGATAGTATAGAGGCCTGGGTGAGACCTGAATTAACTAGGCATTCTGAGGCTGCTGAACATTTACATTTTCAGCACATCTAATTAACCTTGTAGGTATTGCATTGCAGTCAATTCAGGGAAACTCATACACATGCATGAAAAAATCATTGCCACTGTGGAATGGTGAGTGTTTCACACGTATACCCCTAGAGGCTGTTTTCTTTTTTCAGAATTAAATATGCATCAAGCTGATATTAGAATCCACCTGAAACTTTTCCAATACTTCCTTTTCCTTCATGCTTGTTCACTTTTAACTCCTAGTGATAATAGGGAATGGAGACTGTGAAGAATCACAGAAGAAAAATTCTGACCATATTCTCAACCACAAACATAAAAAAAAAAAATCATAGTTTTTACACTTCATGGGACTTGGTTTTAATCAAATTCACTGCCTTGTAAACTCATTCCTCCACTTCTAGTCCAGGAAGAAATATCCAGGGTTCACTTTAATGAGTAAAATTTTCAAAGTAAAATATGTATTCAGTATATTACCTTACATCATAAAGTACAAATAATGTTGTATGCTTCTAGGAAAACCTTTTTCATAATCTGGTGCTTCCCTAAAGTCAGTCTCAAAAATGTGAATGATCTTTTGGAAAATTCCTCTCCTGGGTGCTGAAAACCTTTTCAAGTCAACCTGGGATTCAAAATCAGACTTAATAAATGACAATCTTGTGGTTTTTTTTAATGAATTTCAGCCAGAAGAAACAATGTTGTCTTAAACTATACATAGAACTGATTATAGCATGCTAATAATTCAAAATAAATCCATTCCAAATAAAAATTACTTAATCTCTTTAAGTGAAAACAATAGCTCAAAAAGTCACTCTGGTGCTTTCAACACTTTTAAATAACCAGCTAAGACCAAGTGCATGACTAATTCAATTGGCTATGCAAAAAATAATTATATTTCACATGGTCAAAACTTAGCCACAAAATACACTAATGGGGATAAATAGCCTCTGTATACAACTAAATAGAATATAAAGCAATTTTCCATGAATAAAATGCAAAATCTGCAGATAAAATCAAGCAGGGAATAAAAAAGTGATCAGCGCTTTATGTTGCTTTTCTATGTCTGTTTTTGTTCTGGTGGTTTGTCTTTATTTAACTCTCAGTAGGGAATTTTAACCTCTCTGGTTACCCACATTTTAGTCTAGAAGCGAACATCATTTTTGTTTCCTCTCCAGTTGCCTTTAAAGATATCAAGATTAAATGGATGATGTTAATATTTCCCAGAAACAGTGAGTAACACCAATACTTTTAAACAAATACATTAACATAGAGGGAACAAAAGAGGGAAGAGGCTATAAAACTGAAAGCAGGCAAGAAATTGTTTCCCAATCACAATGTGAAAAAGCACTCTCTCTCAAATTTTAGAGAAAAAATATTCTAAGAAGTTGCCTATGTCTGTTTCCTTTCTTTGGCAACAGTTTTCTTTTTCTCCTTCCTCCACTGTTTTCCTAAGATACATCCAGTAAGCACACCAGAAAAGTAAACCCTACGTTCTGCAGATACCATATTATACACACAGCAATTTGTATGATAATTTTTTTGTGATTGCAATTTACTTTTAAAAAATGCAAATTGTATAATTACTGCCAAAAAATGTTCTTCATGTGTAACAGCAAAATATTCACAAAAGTGCCATAAATTTTACAGAATAGTGGGTTTACAGATTTAAAAAAAAAGAGTATATTGTGTTATACAAATCCTATCTATGGAAGAAAAACACATTGGGTTGAAGAGCCTTGGAGTTAGACATTTCTAGGTTGCAATTACTGCCCAGAGTACCACCTTCACTCATCAAAAACTGTTGTAGAGGGTAAAAAATGTTCCCTCTCTGATAGATTACCAATTATATCAATTAGATCAAAAATAATGTCAGAAAATCTAAAATTAAGCATTCAAATCTGCAACTACTGAAATATAGTCAATAAAGCATCAGAAAAATCACATCTATGCTCATAATCAATTTTAAAAATCATTGAAAATATAGCCTTTGGTAAATACATGCATACAAAAACCGCATATACTATATACCCTTTTTCTCGACAAACTTATGTGGTTAGATAAAAGTAGAAAAATGAATTCTTCCAAAGCAGTGTTGTCATAAGCATTAAAATCATCAAAGTAAAAGCTGCTGCTGCTGCTGCTGCTGCTAAGTTGCTTCAGTCGTGTCCGACTCTGTGCGACCCCATAGATGGCAGCCCACCAGGCTCCCCCGTCCCTGGGATTCTCCAGGCAGCAGCACTAGAGTGGGTTGCCATTTCCTTCTCCAGTGCATGAAAGTGAAAAGTGAAAGGGAAGTCGTTCAGTCGTGTCTGACTCTTCGCGACCCCATGGACTGCAGCCCACCAGGCTCCTCCATCCATGGGATTCTCCAGACAAGAGTACTGGAGTGGGGTGCCATTGCCTTCTCCGAAGTAAGAGCTAAATGTCCCTAAATACCTGCTGTGTGCCAGTCTCCGTGTTTAGCATGTGATGAAGATCAGATCATTCATAATCCTCAGTTGGAAGGCATGAATAGCATCTCTACAGAGAAGAGGAACTTCTCAGCTCCTAGCTGAGCTACTTCAAATCCTAAAAGATGATGCTGTTAAAATGCTGCACTCAATATGCCAGCAAGTTAGGAAAACAGCAGTGACCGCAGGACCAGAAAAGGTCTGTTTTCATTCCTGTCCCAAAGAAAGTGAAAAGTGAAAGTCACTCAGTTGTGTCCGACTCTTTGCAACCCTGTGGGCTATACAACTGCCTTCCCAAACTAGAGATTGAACCCAGGTTTCCCGCATTGCAGGTGGATTCTTTACCAGCTGAGCCACAGGGGAAGCCCAATAATACTGGAATGGATAGTCTATCCTTCCTTCAGGGGATCTTCCCCACCCAGGAATTGAACCAGGATCTTCTGCATTGCAGGGGGATACTTTACCAACTGAGCTATGAGGGGAGCCCATAGAAAGACAATGCCAGAGAATGTTCAATCTACCCTGCGCTTGCACTCATCTCAAGCGCCAGCAAAGTAATGCTTAAGATTCTCCAAGCCTAGCTTGGCTTCACCAGTATGTGAACTGAGAACTTCCAAATGTTCAAGCTGGATATAGAAAAGGCAGAAGAACCAGAGATCAAATTTCCAACATCTGCTGGATCACCGAAAAAGCAAGAGTTCCAGAAAACCATCTATTTCTGCTTTATTGATTACGCTAAAGCCTTTGACTGTGTGGATCACAGCAAACTGTGGAAAATTCTCCAAGAGATGGGAATACCAGACCACCTGACCTGCCTCCTGAGAAATCTGTTTGTAAGTCAAGAAGGAACAGATAGAACTGGACATGGAACAACAGGCTGTTTCCAAATAAGGAAAGGAGTACATCAAGGCTGTATATTGTCACCCTGCTTATTTAACTTATATGTAGAGAAAATCATGCGAAATCCTGCGCTGGATGAAACACAAGCTTGAAACGAGTTTGCCGGAAGAAATATAAATAACCTCAGATATGCAAATGAGACTACCCATCTGGCAGAAAGTGAAGAAGAACTAAAGAGCCTCTTGATGAAACTGAAAGAGGAGCATGAAAAACTTGGCTTAAAACTCAGCATTCAGAAAACTAAGATCATGGCATCAGGTCCCATCAGTTCATGGCAAAGAGATGGGTAAACAACAGAAATAGTGAGAGACTTTATTTTGAGGGGCTCCAAAATCACTGCAGATGGTGACTTCAGCCATAAAATTAAAAGATACTCGCTCCTTGGGAGAAAAATTATGACCAACCTAGACAGCATATTAAAAAGTAGAGACATACTTTGCCAGCAAATGTCCATCTAGTCAAAGCTATTGCTTTTCCATTAGTCATGTAGGGATGTGAGATTTGTACTACAAAGAAAGCTGAGGGCCAAAGAATTGATGATTTTGAACTGAGGTGTTGGAGCAGACTCTTGAGAGACAATTGGACTTCATGGAGCTCCAGCCAGTCAATCCTAAAGGACATCAGTCCTGTGTATTCTTTGGAAGGACTGATGTTGAAGCCAAAACTCCAACGCTTTGGCCACCTAATGTGAAGAACTTACTCATTGGAAAATACCCTGATGCTGGGAAAGACTGAAGGCCGGAGGAGAAGGGGATGACAGAGGATGAGATGGTTGGATGGCATCACTGACTCAATGGGCAAGAGTTTGAGCAAGCTCCAGGAGATAGTGAGCGTCAGGGAAGCCTGACATGTTGCCGTCCATGGGTCACAATGAGTCAGACATGACTGAGTAACTGAAAAACAACAAATTTCATCACTTGTTACAAATGTGCCACTCTTGTGGAGACTGTTACTAACAGAATGATGCTCATGTTTTGGGACAGACAGTATTTGGGGGATTTCTGTGGCTTCTCAGTTTTTAGCTCAGTCGTTCAGTCATGTCCATCACCAACTCCCGGAGTTCAGGCAGACTCACGTGCATCGAGTCAGTGATGCCATCCAGCCATCTCATCCTCTGTCGTCCCCTTCTCCTCCTGCCTCGAATCCCTCCCAGCATCAGGGTCTTTTCCAATGAGTCAACTCTTCGCATGAGGTGGCAAAAGTACTGGAGTTTCAGCTTTAGCATCATTCCTTCCAAAGAAATCCCAGGGCTGATCTCCTTCAGAATGGACTGGTTGGATCTCCTTGCAGTCCAAGGGACTCTCAAGAGTCTTCTCCAACACCACAGTTCAAAAACATCAATTCTTTGGCGTCCAGCCTTCTTCACAGCCCAACTCTCACATCTATACATGACCACTGGACAAACCACAGCCTTGACTAGACGGACCTTTGTTGGCAAAATAATGTCTCTGCTTTTGAATATGCTATCTAGGTTGGTCATAACTTTTCTTCCAAGAAGTAAGTGTCTTTTAATTTCATGGCTGCAATCACCATCTGCAGTGATTTTGGAGCCCCCAAAATAAAAGTCTGACACTGTTTCCACTGTTTCCCCACCTATTTCCCATGAAGTTATGGGACCAGATGCCATGATCTTCGTTTTCTGAATGTTGAGCTTTAAGCCAACTTTTTCACTCTCCTCTTTCACTTTCATCAAGGGGCTTTTTAGTTCCTCTTCACTTTCTGCCATAAGGGTGGTGTCATCTGCATTTCTGCCATAAGGGTGGTGTCATCTGCATATCTGAGGTTATTGATATTTCTCCCAGCAATCTTGATTCCAGCCTGTGTTTCTTCCAGCCCAGCGTTTCTCATGATGCACTCTGCATATAAGTTAAATAGCAGGGTGACAGTATACAGCCTTGAAGTCCTCCTTTTCCTATTTGGAACCAGTCTGTTGCTCCATGTCATTCTCAGTTTTACTGTGGGCTTAAAGCTGCTCTGAAAATAAAGAGTTACACAAGGTCGTTTTTCTCTTTCTTTCTTTGTTCCTTCCTTCCTTTCTTTCATTTTGATCTCTTGGCCATGCCGTATAGCCTGTGGCATCTTAGTTCCCAACCAGGGACCTAACCTTTATCCCTTGCATTGGAAATGTGAAGTCTTAACTTCTGGACTGTTGGGGAATTCCCTTGGTTACAAAAATGTTGCTTGCAAATATCAAACATCATTACATAAGGAATTATAAAATGATGATTTATATAATTTTTGTTTAATTTGTACTGAACTCTAAGTCTGTGGAATGCATTGTGAACTGTAAAAGCAAAGTTCAATAAAGCTTTTAGATTAAAAAAAAAGTATGGTTTTAATTTAAAAAAAAAAAGCAATCAGTTGAGCTGACATTCATACATGAGAGCAGTTGCTAGACGATGGGAAGCACCTTGCACGGGTCATGCACTCTCTTATTTGCCATCATCCTCAACATTTCCTATCAGCTTCTGTCACCAAAACCTCATCAGTTATCATTTACCATCACCATAGACTGAATGAGTGCATGTGTTCCTTTGAATTCCATATGTTTCAATCTCAGTCCCCCTAAGTAATAGTAATTGAAGGTAGGATCTTTGGGAGGTGATTAGGAGATCCCATAAAGTGACCAATAGCTTTAGCAGAAGATTAAGAGACCAGAGGGCTTCCCGGGTGGCTCAGCAGTAAAGAATCTGCCTGCAAAGCAGGAGCTGCAGGAGATGCAGGTCTGATCCCTGGGTTGGGAGGATCCCCTGGAGGAGGAAACGGCAGCCCACTCCAACAATCTTGCCTGGAGAATCCCATGGACAGAGGAGCCTGGCGCACTACAGTCTAGAGGCTCACAAAGAGTTGGATGCAACTGAAACAACTTAACACTCATGTCCAAGAGACCAAAGCTGTCTATCTGCCACGTGAGGATACAGTAATGAGGCTATCCACAAGCCAGGAAGAAGGATTTGACAAGAACCCATCCATGCTGCCTCTTGATCTTGAACTTCTAGCCTCCAGAACTGTAGGAAATACACTTCTATTGTGTAAGCCACCAAGTTTATGGTATTTATTTGCTATAGCAACCCAAGCTAACTAAGATACTGTTTATCTCTCGGTCGTGTTCAACTCTTTGCTACGCTATGGCATGTACCCCACCAGGCTCCTCTGTCCATGGAGTTCTCCAGTCAGGAATACTGGAGTTGGTAGCCATTCCCTTCTCCAGGGGTTCTTCCTGACCCAGCGATTGAACCCAGGTCTCCTGCATTGCGGGCAGATTCTTTACTGCCTGTACCACCAAGGAAACCCCTCTAAGATAACCACCCTGCTTTTCTTTTACCTTTTACTCATTGGGCCTGGATTCTGAAGAGCTTTGCATTTGGGACCCCATATTTTGAAGGAGGCTTTGGCTGAAGTGTCTGAGAAGGGATTGTGTTTGATGTGCAAATGATAGATATCTCATTAAAAATGATTAGAAGAAATAATTTTTACACTCACAAGCAGTCTTAGGCTTGATGAAGATTAAAGTGTGAAGGAGAGTTTGGTGAGATATAGAAGTTAGAATGTGACTTGGAGTCAGAGGGTAAAGGGTCTGGAATGCCAATTTTATTTAATAGACATGGGGAAGCAATCGAAGCAATTTAAAGAGATGAGGGAATGGCTATGGTATGGGAAAATCAATCTAGAAGTTGTATAACAGTGAATTAGGTGGGGACAGAGGAAGAGATGGAAAGCATCTTTGTGATGCAGCCGGTTTTACTTTATTATCAGTCTTTTCCCAAAGACCAATCTGATTAGTCTTATGGCCGTTGGGCCATTGTCTTTGTCCTGTTTAAAAATGTCACAGAATTGGAAGCTCTAGATTTATTTATCACTGTGGTTGAAGGATAGAACTCCAAGTTTTCATTTGCTTAAGGGAAACACAGTCAAGCTGGTATTCAAGTTCATATCCAAGTTCCCCAGGCAGTTTGGTTGCCAAGACTGTTCTGGAAATCTTGCAAGCTATGTTCTGTGGTGTTTAGCACTGCTGCTTTCAATCTTGGCTGGAAACCATAAAAATAATATTTCACTCATTATGTTGTAGAAGAGGCCCTTAGAACTTCATACTTGAAAGAGGGGATATTATGCAGATAGCATCACTCTTATGCACAGCAAGACACCAGATTGACAAACAGTTAAATTATGACTTAGGGGATATTTTAAAATGGTAGCATTCTACGGGTGTGCACGTGTTCTCCATCCTGAACCCCCTCCCACCTCCCTCTCCACATGTGTATACCCGTGGCGGATTCATGTTGATGTATGGCAAACCCAATACAATATTGTAAAGTAATTAGCCTCCAATTAAAATAAATAAATTTAAATTTTAAAAAAAAATTTAAAAAAAGAAAAAAAAAAAAAGGTAGCATTCCTTTATCACCAAAGAATTACAGAGGTCTTAGTTACATCCTCTAAGTGACTGACTGAGAAGGAAATTATTCAAACTAGTAAGAGTGGGAAGACACTTCAGTTCATTTCTGAACAAACTTTGTACTTGCTCTGAATAATAAACTGAGTTGGTATCTTTCACTAGAACCCCCAAATCACAACAAACCATGGGAATATTACTCTACTGATTACATTTAAGGAAACAGAATTAGAATTGGAGAACTCAAAAACAGTACCGGTGAACACTCTCCAATGTCAAATGCATTCAAAACTTCCAACTGCTTCAATAGAAATGAAGAAGCAAATGAGCAATAATAATTTACTTACACATTGCACACTTGTATAGACATCTCTTTGGAAGGAATGATGCTAAAGCTGAAACTCCAGTACTTTGGCCACCTCATGCGAAGAGTTGACTCATTAGAAAAGACTCTGATGCTGGGAGGGATTGGGGGCAGGAGGAGAAGGGGACGACCGAGGATGAGATGGCTGGATGGCATCACTGAGTCGATGGACATGAGTTTGAGTGAACTCCGGACAGGGAGGCCTGGTGTGCTGCGATTCATGGGGTCGCAAAGAGTTGGATACGGCTGTGCGACTGAACTGAACTGAACTGAACTGATAGACATCATATTTCCCCTCTACTTCGCACATATCTAGCTTGATTCCACTGAGAGAGGTTCAGCAGTGACAGTGCTACAGCTAAAAGGATGAGGTTATTGTTGTTTAGTTGATAAGTAGTGTCCGATTCCTTTCTGACCCTGTGGACTGTAGCCTGTCAGGCTCCTCTGTCCATGGGCTTTACCAGGCAAGAATACTGGAGTGGGTTGCCATTTACTTCTCCAGAAGATCTTCCCAGTCCAGTGAGCGAACCTGCATCTCCTGCATTCCAGGCAGATTCTTTACTTATGAGCTACCAGGGAAACCCAAAAGAAAGTTAAGAATATATTTAATACTGGCACTCTATCTATTTACTGGGCCATACCTTGCATTTTATTTTCATCCTATTACCTGCGGCTTTCACCAGACCTCTATATCAAAGGTTCTCTGCTGACGACATCAAGAGAAATGGCATTAGTTGTTCTACAAATGCTTTTCAGCATTTTTTTAAATAATGCTTTATTTGTGAAGAAACTCAGTTCAGCATATGAACATTAAACTGCATATTTCTAAGAGATGCTGTACACTGTATCTTGCTGATTCTTTCACCTTTCCCACTGAGACTCTAGTGATGCCTGGTACAGCAATTACTTCCTGATTATAGCACGGATGGTCTCATCTAACCCTCACAGCAACCCTGTGGGGGTACCTAAGCCCAGAGAGATAGTTGACCTGCCCCAGGTCACCCAGCTGGAGTGTGTTAGAACCTGAATCTGGAGTCAGGCAGCCTCTCTTCTGCTCCTGTGCTTAATTACTGTGCAGTATCAGCTTAGTTGGAGGGAGGAGAGAACCCATGAAACCAGGATCCCTGGATTTATCCATAGCCTTGTCTGTCTCTACTTGGGATGCCACTCCACCTGTCACATGTCACTTCAGTCCCTGAAGAACGAATGGTCAGCACAGCTGTTTCATGTTCTTGCTGGACAGGGGGCCACACCTGCTAGGAAAGGGCGCTGAGAGCAGCGGCCATCAGTTAGGGTTCTGCTCCGTGGACTAGATCTGACCAAAAGCAGAAGATAATGGAATCCTCTCCCCAAATCCTGCACTATCCTGTTATTTTAAGATACAATTTGTTTTGAAGAAAAAAGTCCTAAAAAAGATGCCTGGAGGCTGAAAATATTCAGAAAAGGACTTAATGTCTGCACTGAGACTTTAAACTTACGTGACATAAACAAAATGCAAAATTAGCCTATTCTATTTGCATTCTGGCTCAATGGACATGAGTTTGAGGAAACTCCAGGAGACAGTGGAAGACAGAGGAGCCTGGCATGCTGCAGTCCATGGGGTCGCGAAGAGTCAGACATGACTTAGTGACTGAACAAAAACAACAGATTTCCATTCACACAGGAAAAGAAGAAAACCCTCTCAGGTCTTGGACAGACTGGCCACTCGAAAGGTCTTGCATTCACCCGTGATCTGGCTAATCAGATTGGGATTGAAACCCTAGCATGCTCAGAACGAGAGAAATGCTGCTTTTTAGAAACACAGGAAAATCCGCAAAAGGAGACATGAGGCACAAATGGTGTCTCGATTCAGCTTTCACAGTCTGTCTTTTTCACACAGTCTTCCTCAAAGATTTGATATTTTTCTTCTTATTGAAAGAAATGCACATAGTTGTATTAATAAAAGGAAAAGGCAGCCTTCCAATTTTTTTTTAGGGGAAAATACAGCAAGGAAATATGAAGTCAGCTTTAGGAATCTTGCAGATGTTTTAAGTCATTAATACAATGTGAATACCCACTGCTATACAAAAAGCAAGAAAAGGCAGTATAGTGAAAAGCATGTGGGTGTTGGAATCATGCTGTCTTAGCCAAATACTAAGTTCCCTAAATGTTCTTATTTCTAAAATAGGCGTTCAACTTACAGCATTTCTATGAAAAGCAATGAAATATACGCAAATCATTATGCTTTGAAAGAGGTAACATAGTTATATTAAGAACAGGGCCTTGGGAGATGCACTGTGTTCAAATCTGACTGTGTTCTCTCATCAGCTGTGTAAGTTGAGAGGAGTTATTTCATAATCCTGGACCTATAAAATCATGTTGATTTTCATAGTTGTTGTCAGTCACTCAGTTGTGTTTAACTCTTTACAGCCCCATGCGCTGTAGCACGCCAGGCTTCCCTGTCCTTCACCATCTCACAGAGCTTGCTCAAACTCATGTTCATCGAGTCAGTGATGCCATCCAACCATCTCATCCTCTGCCGTCTCCTTCTTCTCCTGCCTTCAATCTTTCCCAGCATCAGGGTCTTTTCAAATGAGTCATTTCTTCACATCAGGTGGCCAAAGTATTGGAGTTTCAGCTTCAGGATCAGTCCTTCCAATGAATATTCAGGACTGTAGGATGGACTGGTTTGATATCCTTGCAGTCCAAGGGACTCTCAAGAGTCTTCTCCAACACCACAGTTCAAAAGCATCAATTCTTCAGTGTTCAGTGTTCTTTATGGTCCAACTCTCACATCCATACATGACTACTGGAAAAACCATAGCTTTGACTATACTAACCTTTGTAGACAAAGTGATGTCTCTGCTTTTTAATATACTGTCTAGGTTTATCATAGCTTTTCTTCCAAGCAGCAAGCGTCTTTACTTTCACAACTGCAGTCACTCTCTGCAGTGATTTTTGAGCTCAAGGAAATAAAATCTGTCATTTTTTCCATTGTTTCCCCATCAATTTGCCATGAATTAAAGCTGATCAGAGGGGGGAGGGAAAGATGGCAGAGGAATAGGACGGGAAGATCACTTTCTCCTTCACAAATTCCTCAAAAGAACATTTCAACGCTGAGCAAACTTCACAAAACAAATTCTGTAGGCTGGCAGAGGACATCAGGCAACCAGAAAAGCAGACCTTTGTCTTCAAAAACAGGTAGGATAAAATATAAAAGACGAAAAAGGAGACAAAGGAGGTGGGGAGGGAGCTCCATCCCGGGAAGGGAAGCCCGTCCCGGGAAGGGAATTTTAAGAAGAGAGGTTTCCAAACACCAGGAAACACTCTCCCTGCCGAGTCTGTGGCGAGCCTTGGAAACACAGAGGGCAACATAACAGGAAGGAAAAATAGATAAATAATTAAAACCAAGAGATTACAAGCCCACCAGTAACTCCCCCAGCGGAAAAGCAGCACAGACGCCTGCATCCGCCATTGGGAAGTGGGGGCAGGGCAGGGACGCGCGGGAGGCGCGGGCTGCAGAGCTTTGTAAGAATTGGGCAGGAACACCCCACGCGCAACCAGAACGGCCTAACTTGGGCTAGCAAACCAGACTGTGGGATAGCTACCACGCGAAAAGCTCGAACATAAGACCCCCCCAGGACCGAGCACAGAACAAAGGACGGAGCGGAAAAAGCCGGCTGCAGACCATCCCCTGCCGGGGACAGGCAGCCAGAGCCGTAAGGTCTGGAAAGGGGCAATTGCAGACCCGGAGAGACTTTACTTACCTAACTGCAAGCAGGCTCCTTTGCTAGGACTTCTGGGGGTGCTGGACAGTCACGATCTGCCTCACGGGGTGCGCCAGCAGTCCACCCAGAAAGCTGAGCAGCAGCGGCGGAAAAGGTGACAAGCCGCGGCGACCGCGCTCGCCAAACTCCTGAGCTACTCGGACCTGGGAAGGGCACAAAGCGCAGTTCCAGCCAAATCTGTGCCTCTAAGGGCTGCCTGAGCGCCGAACCTGAGCGGCTTGGACCGGGGAAGTGCACGCAGCCTAGGGCCGGCCCCAGACGGTTCCCGGCTGAGCATCGCAGAACCAGAGCGGTTTGTGCGCCGCGAGAAAGGACAGGTCAAGCGGAGCAGAGATACTGTGTGCACACGACAGTGCTATTTGTTTGCAGCATCCCCCCTCCCCACAGCGCGACTGAACTAGGGATCCTAAAAAAACCAGCAAACAGAAGAAGTTAATCAGAGGGAACCACCTTGGAAGTGATCCCACACGGCACATAACACAAGAAAGGGCCAGATATATATTCTTTTTTAATATTTTTAAAAGCATTCCTTTTTTTTTTTTTTTTGCTTTTTTTTCTAACTTTTTTTTAAATTCTTAAGTCTTCTATTTCTCCGCTAATTTTTATTTCTATAACCTATTATTACTATTTTTTAAGACCTTTTTTTTTTGCTTTTTTTCTAACTTTTTTTTTTAATTCTTAAGTCTTCTATTTCTCTGCTAATTTTTATTTCTATAACCTATTATTACTATTTTTTTAAAAGACTTTTTTTTTTTTTTTTTTTAAGGCAAACACCATATATAGTCTTTGGATGGTTGTTGATGGTTTGTTTT
This sequence comes from Ovis aries, assembly GCF_016772045.2. Lineage (NCBI taxonomy): Eukaryota > Metazoa > Chordata > Mammalia > Artiodactyla > Bovidae > Ovis > Ovis aries. The sequence goes on from NC_056060.1 coordinate 96,732,219, forward strand.
TTTTTTTGATTGTTTGTCTGTTTGTTTGTTTTTTAATAATTCTTTTTCTTTCTTTTTTTTTTCTTTCTTCCTTTTTCTTTCTGCTTCTCTTTAATATTGTATCTTTGAAAATCCAACCTCTACTCTAGATTTTTTAATCTTTGCTCTTAGGTGTTTGTTGCCAATTTTGCACATTTAAAAACCCAAACTTCACTACCCCAGTTTACCTGAGAGCGAGATTACTGGCTTGACTACTCTCTCCTCCTCTGGACTCTCCTTTTTCTCCACCAGGTGGCCTCTGTCTCTTTTCCCCCCCATCTCTCCTCTATCCAACTCTGTGAATCTCTGTGTGTTCCAGACGGTGGGGAACACCTAAGGAACAGATTACTGGCAGGATTTGTCTCTCTCCTACACATTCCTCTCTCTGATCCTCCTGGTCACCTCTGTCCACTTCCTCCCTCTCCTCTTCCCCGTATAACTCTGTAAATACCCCTGAGCGGTCCAGACTATAGAGCGTACATAAGGAAGTGACTACGGGCTAGTTTGCTCTCTTCTCTTTTGATCTCACCGCATCTCATTCCAGTTACCTCTAACTACCTCCTCCATCTTCTCTTCTCCTTATAACCCAGTGAACCTCTCTGAGTGTCCCTCAATGTGGAGAAACTTTTCATCTTTAACCTAGATGTTTTATCATCGGTGCTGTATAGATGGAGAAGTCTAGAGGCTACTGTAAAAATAAAACTGAAAACCAGAAGCAGGAGGCTTAAATCCAAAGCCTGAAAACATTAGAGAACTCTTGAATTCAGGGAACATTAAGCAATAGGAGCCCATCTAATGCCTTCATACCTACACCGAAACCAAGCTTCACCCAAGGGCCAACAAGTTCCAAAACAAGACATACCACGCAAATTCTCCAGCAACACAGAAACAATCCCCTGAGCTTCAATATACAGGCAGCTCAAAATTATCCCAAAACCTTTGATGTCTTGTAACCCATTACGGGTTACTCCACTGCACTCCAGAGAGAAGAAACCCAGCTCCACCCACCAAAACTCCAACACAAGCCTCCCTAACCAGGAAACCTTGAAAAGCCACTGATAGAACCCCACCCAAAGTGAGGAAGCTCCATAATAAAGAGAACTCCACAAATTACCAGAATATTAAAAGGCCACCCCAAACACAGCAATATTACCAAGATGAAGAGACAGAGGAATACACAGCAGGTAAAGGAACAGGAGAGCTGCCCACCAAACCAAACAAAAGAGGAAGAAGTAGGGAATCTACCGGAGAAGGAATTCCGAATATTGATAGTGAAAATGATCCAAAATCTTGAAATCAAAATGGAATCACAGATAAATAGGCTAGAGACAAAGATTGAGAAGATGCAAGAAAGGTTTAACAAGGACCTAGAAGAAATAAAAAATAGTCAAAATATAATGAATAACACAATAAATGAGATCAGAAACACTCTGGAGGCAACAAATAGTAGAATAACGGAGGCAGAAGATAGGATTAGTGAAATAGAAGATAGAATGGTAGAAATAAATGAATCAGAGAGGAAACAAGAAAAACGAATTAAAAGAAATGAGGACAATCTCAGAGACCTCCAGGACAATATGAAACGCTCCAACATTCGAATTATAGGAGTCCCAGAAGAAGAAGACAGAAAGAAAGATCATGAGAAAATCCTTGAGGAGATAATAGTTGAACACTTCCCTAAAATGGGGAAGGAAATAATCATCCAAGTCCAAGAAACACAGAGAGTTCCAAATAGGATTAACCCAAGGCGAAACACCCCAAGACACATATTAATCAAATTAACAAAGATCAAACACAAAGAACAAATATTAAAAGCAGCAAGGGAAAAACAACAAATAACACACAAGGGGATTCCCATAAGGATAACAGCTGATCTTTCAATAGAAACTCTTCAGGCCAGGAGGGAATGGCAAGACATACTTAAAGTGATGAAAGAAAATAACCTACAGCCCAGATTACTGTACCCAGCAAGGATCTCATTCAAATACGAAGGAGAAATCAAAAGCTTTACAGACGAACAAAAGCTGAGAGAATTCAGCACCACCAAACCAGCTCTCCAACAAATTCTAAAGGATATTCTCTAGAAAGGAAACACGAAAAGGGTGTATAAACCCGAACCCAAAACAACAAAGTAAATGGTAACGGGATCATACTTATCAATAATCACCTTAAATGTAAATGGGTTGAACGTCCCAACCAAAAGACAAAGACTGACCGAATGGATACAAAAACAAGACCCCTCTATATGCTGCTTACAAGAGACCCACCTCAAAACAAGGGACACATACAGACTGAAAGTGAAGGGCTGGAAAAGATATACCACGCAAATAGAGACCAAAAGAAAGCAGGAGTGGCAATACTCATATCCGATAAAATAGACTTTAAAACAAAGGCTGTGAAAAGAGACAAAGAAGGCCACTACATAATGATCAAAGGAACAATCCAAGAAGAAGATATAACAATTATAAATATATATGCACCCAATATAGGAGCACCGCAATATGTAAGACAAATGCTAACAAGTATGAAAGGGGAAATCAACAATAACACAATAATAGTGGGAGACTTTAATACCCCACTCACACCTATGGACAGATCAACTAAACAGAAAATTAACAAAGAAACACAAACTTTAAATGATACATTAGATCAGTTAGATCTAATTGATATCTACAGGACATTTCACCCCAAAACAATGAATTTCACCTTTTTTTCAAGTGCTCATGGAACCTTCTCCAGGATAGATCACATCCTGGGCCATAAATCTAAACTTGATAAATTCAAAAAAATCGAAATCATTCCAAGCATCTTTTCTGACCATAATGCATTAAGATTAGATCTCAATTAGAGGAGAAAAACTATTAAAAATTCCAACATATGGAGGTTGAACAACACACTTCTGAATAACCAACAGATCACAGAAGAAATCAAAAAAGAAATCAAAATATGCATAGGAACTAATGAAAATGAAAACACAACAACCCAAAACCTGTGGGACACTATAAAAGCAGTGCTAAGAGGAAAGTTCATAGCAATACAGGCATACCTCAAGAAACAAGAAAAAGTCAAATAAACAACCTAACTCTACAACTAAAGCAACTAGAAAAGGAAGAGTTGGAGAACCCCAGAGTGAGTAGAAGGAAAGAAATCTTAAAAATTAGGGCAGAAATAAATGCAAAAGAAACAAAAGAGACCATAGCAAAAATCAACAAAGCCAAAAGCTGGTTCTTTGAAAGGATAAATAAAATTGACAAACCATTAGCCAGACTCATCAAGAAGCAAAGAGAGAAAAATCAAATCAATAAAATTAGAAATGAAAATGGAGAGATCACAACAGACAACACAGAAATACAAAGGATCATAAGAGACTACTATCAGCAGTTGTATGCCAATAAAATGGACAAAGTGGAAGAAATGGACAAATTCTTAGAAAAGTACAATTTTCCAAAACTGAACCAGGAAGAAATAGAAAATCTTAACAGACCCATCACAAGCACAGAAATTGAAACGGTAATCAGAAATCTTCCAGCAAACAAAAGCCCAGGTCCAGACGGCTTCACAGCTGAATTCTACCAAAAATTTCGAGAAGAGCTAACACCTATCCTCCTCAAACTCTTCCAGAAAATTGCAGAGGAAGGTAAACTTCCAAACTCATTCTATGAGGCCACCATCACCCTAATACCAAAACCTGACAAAGATGTCACAAAAAAGAAAACTACAGGCCAATATCACTGATGAACATAGATGCAAAAATCCTCAACAAAATTCTAGCAATCAGAATCCAACAACACATTAAAAGATCATACACCATGACCAAGTGGGCTTTATCCCAGGGATGCAAGGATTCTTCAATATCTGCAAATCAATCAATGTAATTCACCACATTAACAAATTGAAAATAAAACCATATGATTATCTCAATAGATGCAGAGAAGGCCTTTGACAAAATTCAACATCCATTTATGATAAAAAACTCTCCAGAAAGCAGGAATAGAAGGAACATACCTCAACATAATAAAAGCTATCTATGACAAACCCACAGCAAACATTATCCTCAATGGTGAAAAATTGAAAGCATTTCCCCTAAAGTCAGGAACAAGACAAGGGTGTCCACTTTCACCGCTACTATTCAACATAGTTCTGGAAGTTTTGGCCACAGCAATCAGAGCAGAAAAAGAAATAAAAGGAATCCAAATTGGAAAAGAAGAAGTAAAACTCTCACTGTTTGCAGATGACATGATCCTCTACATGGAAAACCCTAAAGACTCCACCAGAAAATTACTAGAGATCATCAATGAATATAGTAAAGTTGCAGGATATAAAATCAACACACAGAAATCCCTTGCATTCCTATACACGAATAATGAGAAAGTAGAAAAGAAATTAAGGAAACAATTTCATTTACCATTGCAACGAAAAGAATAAAATACTTAGGAATATATCTACCTAAAGAAACTAAAGACTTATATATAGAAAACTATAAAACACTGATGAAAGAAATCAAAGAGGACACTAATAGATGGAGAAATATACCATGTTCATGGATCAGAATAATCAATATAGTGAAAATGAGTATACTACCCAAAGCAATTTACAAATTCAATGCAATCCCTGTCAAGCTACCAGCCACATTTTTCACAGAACTAGAACAAATAATTTCAAGATTTGTATGGAAATACAAAAAACCTCGAATAGCCAAAACAATCTTGAGAAAGAAGAATGGAACGGGAGGAATCAACTTGCCTGACTTCAGGCTCTACTACAAAGCCACAGTCATCAAGACAGTATGGTACTGGCACAAAGACAGACATATAGATCAATGGAACAAAATAGAAAGCCCAGAGATAAATCCACACACATATGGACACCTTATCTTTGACAAAGGAGGCAAGAATATACAATGGAGTAAAGACAATCTCTTTAACAAGTGGTGCTGGGAAAACTGGTCAACCACTTGTAAAAGAATGAAACTAGATCACTTTCTAACACCGTACACAAAAATAAACTCAAAATGGATTAAAGATCTAAATGTAAGATCAGAAACTATAAAACTCCTAGAGGAGAATATAGGCAAAACACTCTCTGACATAAATCACAGCAGGATCCTCTATGATCCACCTCCCAGAATTCTGGAAATAAAATCAAAAATAAACAAATGAGATCTAATTAAAATTAAAAGCTTCTGCACAACAAAGGAAACTATAAGCAAGGTGAAAAGACAGCCTTCTGAATGGGAGAAAATAATAGCAAATGAAGCAATTGACAAACAACTAATCTCAAAAATATACAAGCAACTTCTGCAGCTCAACTCCAGAAAAATAAACGACCCAATCAAAAAATGGGCCAAAGAACTAAATAGACATTTCTCTAAAGAAGACATATGGATGGCTAACAAACACATGAAAAGATGCTCAACATCACTCATTATTAGAGAAATGCAAATCAAAACCACAATGAGGTACCACTTCACACCAGTCAGAATGGCTGCGATCCAAAAATCTGCAAGCAATAAATGCTGGAGAGGGTGTGGAGAAAAGGAACCCTCCTACACTGTTGGTGGGAATGCAAACTAGTACAGCCACTATGGAGAACAGTGTGGAGATTCCTTAAAAATTGCAAATAGAACTACCTTATGACCCAGCAATCCCACTGCTGGGCATACACACCGAGGAAACCAGAATTGAAAGAGACACATGTACCCCAATGTTCATCGCAGCACTGTTTATAATAGCCAGGACATGGAAACAACCTAGATGTCCATCAGCAGATGAATGGATAAGAAAGCTGTGGTACATATACACAATGGAGTTTTACTCAGCCGTTAAAAAGAATTCATTTGAATCAGTTCTGATGAGATGGATGAAACTGGAGCCAATTATACAGAGTGAAGTAAGCCAGAAAGAAAAACACCAATACAGTATACTAACACATATATATGGAATTTAGGAAGATGGCAATGACGACCCTGTATGCAAGACAGGAAAAAAGACATAGATGGGTATAACGGACTTTTGGACTCAGAGGGAGAGGGAGAGGGTGGGATGATTTGGGAGAATGGGAATTCTAACATGTATACTATCATGTAAGAATTGAATCGCCAGTCCATGTCTGACGCAGGATGCAGCATGCTTGGGGCGGGTGCATGGGGATGACCCAGAGAGATGTTGTGGGGAGGGAGGTGGGAGGGGAGGTCATGTTTGGGAACGTATGTAAGAATTAAAGATTCTAAAATTAAAAAAATAAATAAATTTTTAAAAAATAAAAAAAAAATAAAGCTGGTGAAGGGCTCTCCTGGTAGCTCAGCTGGTAAAGAATCGCCTGCAATGCAGGAGACCCCAGTTCAGTTTCTTGGTCGGGAAGATCCCCTGGAGAAGGGCTAGGCTACCCACTCCAGTATTCTTGGGCTTCTTTTGTGGCTCAGCTGGTAAGGAATATGCCTGCAATGCAGGAGTCCTGTGTTCAATCCCTGGGTTGGGAAGATCCCCTGGAGAAGGGAAAGACTACCGACTCCAGTATTCTGGCCTGGAGAATTATCATGTGGATCACAGCCTTTTCTAACTCAATGAAACTGTGAGCCATGCCATGTAGGGCGACCCAAGATGGACGGGTCATGGTGGAGAGCTCTGACAACATGCAGCTCCCTGGAGAAGTGGCAAACCACTTTTAGTATTCTTAACTAGAGAACACCATGAATAGTTTGATGATCATAGTATCTTCCACTTAAGATTATTATGAGGCTTTAATGAGTAACTAGTTGTAAAGTGATTGGAACAGTGCCCAAATCAGAGTAAATAATATGTAAAAATTGACAAAACAAATAGTGTGTAGGTTATTAACTGTCTGATATTCATATCCTCTAATTCCAATTACAGCATTTCATTTTTGCTTTCAGTAATGCCATCAGCTGTATTTGAATATAGTCTTCGAAGTAGTCGATCCAAGTGCTTCAACCAGCTTTAACTCAGAGTTGGGAATGTGACCCAAGCTAGGCTAATCAGGTACTCTCTCCCTGGAATTTGACACATTAGCAGATACTACACAGACTGTTTTGAAATATTTTTTGTTATTTTATTTTATTTTTACTTTACAATACTGTATTGGTTTTGCCATACATTGACATGAATGATGACTGCACCCTAAATGTACCCTGCATTAATTTCTCACTTCAGGACTTCCAAGGTTGCCCTTGCGTCTGCCCACTCCAAGATGTGTTTTGTTACTTTATCCATCAATTCTACTAGTCAATCTCTATCTTTTTGATAAATCATCCCCTATTTGCTTCAATTAGTTTCCATTATTTTTCATCAAATAACCCCCGCATGTGTTTGTGCATACAGCAGTGGGCACACAATAAAATTTTATTCATTATTAGAGTCAAAGTAATCATTTCAAGGGCTTCCCAGGTGGCGCTAGTTGTAAAAACACCTGTCTGCTGAAGCAGGAGACTCACAAGAGGCGAGTCAGACCCCTGGGTCAGGAAGATCCCCTGGAGGAGGGCATGGCAACCCACTGCAGTGTTCTTGCCTGGAGAATCCTATGGACAGAGGAGCCTGGAGGGCTACAGTCCCTGGGGTTGCAAAGAGTCAGACATGACTGAAGTGACTGAGCATGCATGAACACAATCATTCTAAATTGTTCTTGTACTCAAGTCATGAGCTGTGATCATTTAAACTGTTGAAATGATATAGTTCTATGTCACTGCCATTCCCACCTGTGGCAAGCAAAAGGATAAATATGTAGTTATAATCTGCAAGGTTGGAAAGGTGTATGACTAGAGAAGGATATCTCCTTAGTGACCAATCCTATCATGGAATATAACAGATGAACCTGGCCCATTAAAACCCAAGGTTGACAGGTCCTTTATCAAGTATAATGTTGAAGAAAAATAGACAACTTCTAGAAGAGTACATATATGCATATGATCCAATTCATACGATGTTCACAAGCATTAAAAATTACTTATATAAAAAGGAAAGGGTGATTTAGGAACCAGGACGTGCACATAGGAGATGCCAGCATTTTAGGAAATGTTCTGTTTTCTTAAAGTTGATGATAGCTCTCTGGTTGATCACAGCTACCTATTCATTTTATAATTAGTATTTATATTTTATGCTATATTACCTATACACATTCTTTCAAATAAATAAAACAGTTTTTAAATAAGAGGGAAAAAAAGAACAAGATTGGCTCTTCATTTCCTTTCAGTCTCAGAGGTGCGTAGGATTAAAAACAAACTACTTTCAGAGGTTAGAGGAAGCGAAGTCATCAATATTTCATGCGCTCTTGATTCTGCGAGTGTGTCGCTCCCCTTCTTGATAAAAGATAGAAGGAAATTCATCAGAGAACAAAATTCAGTGAGTCTATATTATTTGAGAATGACTAATTGGACTTTGAGAAATATACAGTAAAATAAATGTCTAGTTGTTAACATTTCAAACCCTAATGCAAAGTAAATAACTTTAGACGGAGAAGTTAGAGATCATGTGTCTAGGGATTTGCAGAGAAAAAGAAGCCTTTTCAGGACTGGTTAAATCATTATTCAAAAGTTATCAGCAAATCTATAGAGGCAGCAGGTACATTGGTGGTCGTTTAGAGTGCCTTCTGTACACAAGGTACGTTAGGTCTGTGAGGAGATGGTGTGGGAAGTGATTGCTAACAGGTACAAGGCCACTTGGGGGAAATGAAGAAAATGTTCTGCAATTATATTATATGATGATTGGACAACTCTGTACATATACTGGGTTATCACTGAATTATGCACTTTAGTCAAGTAAACTTTAGCATAGTATGAAAATTATTCCTCAATATGCTGTCTCAGAATTGTCTGAATACCCATATTTTGAGTGGTTGGAAATCTGTAGCTAGTCTGAATGAAAGTTAGCTTGGTTTGGTTAGGGATGCCCAGAAAAAAACGGAAAACATAAACATTAGTAATACAAATCAGACTCTGTGTTCAGACCCCTTCAGTTCCATTCAGTTCAGTTGCTCAGTCGTGTCCGACTCTTTGTGACTTCATGAATCGCAGCACGCCAGGCCTCCCTGTCCATCACCAACTCCTGGAGTTCACTCAAACTCACATCCATCGAGTCAGTGATGCCATCCAGCCATCTCATCCTCTGTCGTCCCCTTCTCCTCCTGCTCCCAATCCCTCCCAACATCAGAGTCTTTTCCAATGAGTCAACTCTTCGCATGAGGTGGCCAAAGTACTGGAGTTTCAGCTTTGGCATAATTCCTTCCGAAGAAATCCCAGGACTGATCTCCTTCAGAATGGACTGGTTGGATCTCCTTGCAGCCCATGGGACTCTCAAGAGTCTTCTCCAACACCACAGTTCAAACATCAATTCTTTGGTGCTCAGCCTTCTTCACAGTCCAGCTCTCACATCCATACATGACCACTGGGAAAACCATAGCCTTGACTAGACGGATCTCAGTAGGCAAAGTAATGTCTCCGCTTTTGAATATGCTATCTAGGTTGGTCATAACTTTTCTTCCAAGGAGTAAGCGTCACCCCTTAGGTCATATCAGATAGCTAATGGAAACCAGAGGCTGGATTACAAATGAGAAGTGGGCCTGGGCTGGAAAGAAATGAACCCTTGATGCAGCAGGAGCAAGCTCAGTTCGACTTGTCACCATTATTGACTGGGTATCGTGGTCTAGGGAACATTTCTTGATGAGACATAGTGCATCTATGCGATCTACCTATCTGGTATAGTCTAAGAGCTTATTTAAGCCAAACTGGATTCTTAAGAACAGCTTCCATAATGTCTCATTTCCTTATCTCAGTTTTAGATTTTTGCCAGCACCAGCACATTCTCTGAATGTGCCTACACAGACCACACACCCAGCTGCCATATGTGTGCGTGGCCCATCTATGGCAATATGAGGTTAGCTGATAAATGCCTTGTTTCCTTTGTGCCAATATGTACACATGGCTGGCAGTTATTGTGAAGGACAAGGTCCTGTTGATAATTATAAAACATGAATTCATTGCACACTTAAAGGAACCTAGGATAGAAAAAGAATGAGGATTTTTAAAAATGATATCTAAGAAGAAAATGGCTTAAATTAGAATGTTCAGTTATCCTAGAATTTTGTAAGTTCTTCTGCTACTCAGTAGATTTTTTTTTCCCCAAAGCTTAAGGACAATTAAAACACAGCCCACTTCAAAAGCTCTCAGGCATTTTTTTCTTTTTCTTTTTCTTTTTTCCTGCTATCATACTTTTGATCAATGGCACTTCATACAACTCACATTTTATGGAACATGTGCATATAAGCTGTTGGGTAAAGGCAATTTCCACCTCTTCTCCTTTCAGAGGAAGCATGGCAAGAGAATTGACTGATACTGTAGAAATGTTCTAAATACATTTATAGTGACACATGAATTACTCAGTTCAGTTCAGTTCAGTCGCTCAGTCATGTCCGACTCTTTGCTACCCCATGAATCACAGCATGTCAGGCCTCCCTGTCCATCACCAACTCCCAGAGTTTACCCAAACTCATGTCCATCCAGTCGGTGATGCCATCAAGCCAGAAAAGTGAATTCCTATCAGTAAAAATTAATTTGAAATGTCCCTTGTGACTGACTGTTGTACACACAAATCACACACACACACACACACACACACTTCAGGGAACCTCCAAAATGGTTTCCTCTCACAGATTTGTAGATGAAAAAAGAGAAGAGTCAGAGATTTTAGGCATTTTGCTCAAGCATTATCAGTCTGGATTAAAGTTGACTGTTTCCAAGATTACGGGTGTCTCCCACTGCAGTCCCCACCTTCTTTGGATCAGCACATGCCCAAACTGAATGTGCACAGGAATTTCAAGTCAACTTGGGAATCTTGTCAAAATCCAGAGTCTCGTTTTGTGTTATAAGGTTCTACCTGTATTTGAAAGCGCCACTAAAAATGTCAAAGCATTTAGATAGACTAATAGCCTTTTGTTACCATGACACCTATGAAAACAATATATCGTAAATGCAATTTTATAAGCAAGATCGTAATATGTCTTATGTTATACAGTAAATGATAGATCAAGAATTCACACTGGGGATCTCTAGCCCTAAATCCTATGTCCTTGACCCCTGAGCATTTTCTCCTTGGTAGAAACACATGTTCTATGAATGGTTTCTTCTGAAACCTAAGAGGAGATTACCACTGTAATTTTTCCAAATGTCCTCTTATTTCACTTCCTTTTCATTCTCTGTCAGAGATTTTCCTTGACGTGTTTCCTGTTTTCCAGTATGACCCTATGGTGACTTTAACAATCAAGCTCCACCAGGGACCCTTTCAAGGTGAAGCTGTATTTTCTCCTCTAGGTTATTTACACCTCTCCATTGGCTTCAAATCTCTTCAGCAGTCAGTCCTTTAGTCATGGTACATTAAACACATTATACTCCCATAGTTTACTTCTAACTGTTAATTTCTCTTTCAATCATACTTACTGTTTCCCTAGAACATATCTGAACTTCTTAGCCTCGCATTTGCATCAGAGTTATTCACAGGAACTCTAGTGCTCACAGGCACAAGTTTCCTACATCTGACTTTATACAGCAAATACCTCTTTGCTCTTTTCAAGTTCCTTTTAAAATAAAATATATTAAAGCCCTCCAAACTAAATATATTTATTACTTTGCTTTTTTTAAATAAACTTTAAGATAAAGAAATAATACAGGGAAAAGAGAAAGGGAAATCATTCTGAAGAATAACTTACTAGAATTACAAAATGCAGTATTTAGTTGCTCTTCCCCAGTGGCTCAGCATTAAAGAATTCACGTGCAATACAGTGGGTTCAGTTGTGTTGATGGGAAAACTTAGGTTCAATCCCTGGGTTGGGAAGATCCCCTGGAGAATGAAATGGCAACTCACTCAGTATTCTTGCCTGGAGAATCCCAAGGACAGAAGAACCTGGTGGGCTACAGTCCAGGGGACGCAAAAGTGTTGGACAAAACTTAGCAACTAGACAACAACAACAATATTTAGTTGCATATTATTTTATTGGGATCTTAGAAAAATAAAAAAATTTTCTATGTATTGTTCCTGAAAATTTTAGCATCTGTATTAATTTAAAAAGACTCCTATTATTTGTAGTTAAAAAAATAGCCATCTTACTAATAATAAAACATGACTTTCTATCATGAAGAATATAGTCTTTTTCTACTATTAGAGTGAAAGCCCATTAAGAGAAATAATAGCTATTGACGAAAACCCAAGGATGTGTAACAATATTTCTAGATTCAGGAACCATGTTTTCTTTCTGCTTAAATGTTCTGAAATGATATAAAACAATATCTGTACCATCCATGTCAATCTTGCCTGGCTAACTAATTCAGAACTCAGTCATTTATTTCTCCATGTACAGTGAGAAGGAAGAACATCGGAAAGGGAACTATAGAGACCCCCAAGGAGATTATCCACTCTGTAGGTGTTCACTAGTTTAACCCATAACTTTATTGTTTTTAAATATTTGCCATGTCAAAGCTTGAACTGTACCACTGTATGAGATTAATAGTATCAAGGCAAACAAGCCTCTGATTTTCAGAAAGTTTGTATCAAATGCTGATGAGAGATGAAATAAGGCACTGTAATTTTAGAGCAAATATGTCATCATTTCACATGTCCCTTGTTAGAATCAGCATACGAGATTATTTATTACTTCTGAGGACTTCCCTGGAGACCTGTGTATGTGTCTAAAAGAGAATTCACTCTCCTTCCAGTCCTGACTAATTTCTATACTTTGCTACAAATATAAGAAAGTCCCACAAATTGGCAACACAAGAACAAAGCCTTTTAAGAATGGAGAGTTTAGGTCCTACGTCAGTGATTCTAAACCTGGGGCTGTATATTAGATAAAGAAATATTTTAAAACTGCAAATGCTTAGGTCCCAAATCTGGATCAGCTAAAAGAATCAGCTGGAGAAGGAATTCCAAAGCTCTAAAACCTCTCAAATGATTTTGAAGTCCGTCAATTTTGGAGGCTGCTTTGTAGAAGATCTAGGTGTATATACAGTTAAAATAAAAATCCAAAATAAACTGGCAAGAGAGTTAAGATGCCTCATTTCTAATCAAGGACTCTTTTTGCTCTAATGAGAATTATTGCAAATAAATTTTAAAGAGGATACACATTAAATGACTATTTGGCAGATGGCAACTGAAGAGGCCTGACTATAGGTTTCAGCAAAGGAGAGCAATAGAAATCAAATTTAAAACCCCAAGGGAAGGAAATCACCAGGGTCAGTGAAAGTTTGTAGCCGGGGGAGATTATGTCACGTATTTACATTATTATTTAATTATATGTTAAACAGGATTTGTAAAATGAACTACAAATCCAAATACCCCCACAGAGGCAGAGTGCTAAAAACTTTCATCTCAGGTTGACGCGGATTAGAGATTTGAAAGCCCACTTCTCCTTTTACCATGTCAAATTATAAAAGGAAAAATAAAATGCTGATTTGAGTCTCTAATGAAAGGTAACTGCACCGTTATTGGAAACATACTTCCATTGCAGACGTGGATCTTGTTACAGCACAGAGCAGGGCCTGCGTCTTTCTACCTTTAGGTTTTGATGGTGAGACTGCTGTTTACATTCATCTGGTTTTCATTTGAAAAATCCCATCTGTGCTGAGCCTGAAAGAATTGTAAAAATACTAAAGTTACAAGCATTTAAGTAAGGTGAACAGAATTTCCTGGGTTTACTTTGCTGAAATGATGTTTAAAGAAGATTTGGGTGATGTGGGCTGTGAGACCACTATAATATACCTGCTACAACCAATTATGTGTCTGAGATGAGATGCAAAACAGAGCTGCAACCCCAGAGGGGAGAGGAAAAATATCCTGGCAGCATGATGCACTCACACTAAGTATGGACATTTTCAAAAGAGAATGCATTATACTTAAACTAATTATGCAAAACTTTTATAATAGTATATTTATCTGCCATTTTCTATTATAATCCAAACACTTATGGCTACACACATAAAAGATGGAAATAACGGAGTGGAGAAGAGAATGTTTCCATATTTCAAAAGAACTAAAAATCAAATGAAATCAAATAAACCAGAAAGTTCTTCTTTTATATATTACTCAGGAAGGATCAGACTTGCTATGAGAAAGTTCAGTTTCCCTGGCATCAGCAAATGAGGTATGTGTCAGAGAAAAGAGAAGATTTGGGAGAAGTGGAGATGTCAGTGTTGAGTTCAGTTCAGTTCAGTCCAGTTCAGTTGCTAAGTCACGTCCAGTGCTTTTCAACCACATGGACCACAGCATGCCAGGCTTCCCTGTCCATCACCAAATCAAACTCATGTCCATGGAATCAGTGATGCCATCCAACCATCTCATCCTCTGTCGTCCCCTTCCCTTCCTGCCTTCAATCTTCCCAGCATCAAGGTGTTTTCAGATGAGTTACTTCTTCACATCAGGTGGTCAAAGTATTGGAGTTTCAGATTCAGCACCAGGCCTTCCAATGAATATTCGGGATTGATCAATGTTCAGTTCAGTTCAGTTCAGTCACTAAGTCGTGTCCAACTCTTTGCAACCCCATGCACACCAGGCCTCCCTGTCCATCACCAACTCCTGCAGTTCACCCAAACTCATGTCCATTGAGTCAGTGACACCATCCAACTATCTCATCCTCTGTCGTCCCCTTCTCCTCCCACCCTAAATCTTTCCCAGCATCAGGGTCTTTTTAAATGAGTCAGCTCTTTGCATCAGGTGGCCAAAGTATTGGAGTTTCAGCTTCAGCATCAGTCCTACCAATGAACACCCAGGACTGATCTCCCTTAGGATGGACTGGTTGGATCTCCTTGCAGTCCAAGGGAGGGAGGAGGGAGGGGAGTTCAGGATGGGGAACACGTGTATACCAGTGGTGGATTCATGTTGATGTATGGCAAAACCAATACAATATTGTAAAGTAACTAACCTCCAATTAAATAAATTTGTATTTAAAAAAAATTTTTTTTAAAAAAAGAGTCTTCTCCAACACCACAGTTCAAAAGCATCAATTCTTTGGTGCTCAACCTTCTTCACAGTCCAACTCTTCACATCCATACATGACCACTGGAAAAACCATAGCCTTGACTAGACGGACCTTAGTTGGCAAAGTAACGTCTCTGCTTTTGAATATGCCACCTAGGTTGGTCATAACTTTCTTTCCAAAGAGTAAGCATCTTTTAATTTCATGGCTGCAGTCACCATCTGCAGTGATTTTGGAGCCCCCGAAAATAAAGTCAACCACTGTTTCCCCTGTTTCCCCATCTATTTGCCATGAAGCGATGGGACCAGATGCCATGATCTTCGTTTTCTGAATGTTGAGCTTTAAGCCAACTTTTTCACTCTCCTCTTTCACTTTCATAAAGAGGCTCTTTAGTTCTTCTTCACTTTCTGCCATAAGGGTGGTGTCATCTGCATATCTGAGGTTATTGATATTAGGTGTGAATATTTTAAAGGACATCTTGGGTCTAGATATTACAGAGGTGAAGGAGAGTATTTGGGTCAAGCATGGCATCTGAGCAAGTAGAACACAATGCTATTCCCCAATCCCACCTTAGCCACATCACTCATAGTAATGTAAGTAATCCAACTCAAATGTTGGAAAAGATAACTTGGATATTTTTAAGGCACCTTCCAGAGTCCAAAGGAAATTCTAAACCACCATCTGGACCTTCCCCACTTTGGATGATCATTCATTGAGTGTTTCGATGAAGTTCAGACTAGACATTGGTCCAAGAAGCAGTATCTGTGTTTAGGTGATTTTAATACGATTATTCTAAATGCTTTGCAAGCTCTGTGCCTATGAATGGTTGCCTCCATATGCTTCTGTAAAAAGCCTAAGTCCAATTAAAACTTCTGCTGCTGCTGCTAAGTCGCTTCAGTCGTGTCTGACTCTGTGCGACCCTATAGACGGCAGCCCACCAGACTCCCTGGTCCCTGGGATTCTCCAGGCAAGAACACTGGAGTGTGTTGCCATTTCCTTCACCAATGCATGAAAGTGAAACGTGAAAGTGAAGTCGCTTTTGACTCTTCACAACCCCATAGACTTCAGCCCACCAGGCTCTTCTGTCCATGGGATTTTCCAAGCAAGAGTACTGGAGTGGGTTGCCATTGCTTTCTCCAAATTAAAACTACTAAAAGAGACCAAGTCACTCAGTCTCTCTTGCCTGCTTGTGCAGTAGAGAATTTACAAAAGTTTCTCACTTCATTTCTCATTTCTGGCTTCATCACTGCTTCTGTGAAGGATTATTCTAGAAATGAAACACACACACACACACACATTAAAACTGCACTAAAAAATATAGAGCCAAATCAAGGGCTTTTGTTACCTGAGAGTCACTCCCTCAGAAGTAAGATTGTCGTGGCCCTATCTTTTCAGTGGCTGTTGCATCTTATGAGTCACAATTCACCTGTGTCACAGCCTCCAGATAAAATTCCCTGACTTCTCGATTATGGAAGATGTGCATATTTTTCCATTATGTCTTCATAATGATACATGCATTTAAAATCAATCTCGTGACACTCCTTTATGATTCTTTAATGGCATGTTTCTCCCCCAGCACTGTCAGTTAGAGCAGACACAGTCTCTTGATTCATCACAGACAGGCATTAATAAATATTTGGTGAATAAAATCAGGATGTGAACGAATATTTAAATTGCATTGATTAGGCAGACTTAAAGATTATTATAAATATTTGCAAGAGCTTTAAGAGCCTCAAACATCTAGTGAAATGTTCAGAATTTTCCTTATCTCTTTTATAACTTATTTTAGATTGAGCCTCAATAATTTTCTCAGGTAGACTATTTTTAGAACAGTTCTAGGTTCACAAAGAAAAGTGTGGAAGGTGCAGAGATTTCCCATATGCTTCCTACTCCCACGCAATCACAGCCTCTCCTGATATCAACATCTCTTACCAGAGCGGTACACTGTTGTAATAAATGAACCTTCCAGTGACAGGTCATAATCACCCAAACTCCGTCATTTACATTAGGTTCCATTCTTGGTTCTGTATATGTTACGGATTTTGAAAACCATTTAATTACATGTATCCATCACTGTAGCATCATACAAAGCAGTTTCATTGTCCCCCAAACTCTGCATGTTCCACCTGTTCATCCTGCCCTCGTCTCCAGCCCCTTGCAGCCGCTGATCCCTTCACTGTCTCCAAGGTTTTGCCTTTTCCAGTACAGCTTATTCTTGAATTTATACAGCACACAGCCTTCTCAGATTGGCTCCTTTCACTTTGTAATATGCATTTAAATACCCTCCATGTCTTTTCAGGGCTTGATAACTCATTTATTTTGTAGTGCTAATCAATATGGCACTAATTGTTTGGATGTACCATTATTAATTTATCCCTTCACCTGCGAAAGTGCATCTTAGCTGTTTCCAAGTTTGGACAGTTATGAATAAAGAGGACATGTGTGTGGACGTAAGTTTTCAGCTCGTTTAGATAAATGCTCAGGAGGCTTATTGCGGGATCGTGTGGTAAGAGTATGTTTGGTTTCATAAGAAGTCACTGAAATGTCTTCCAAAGCAGCTATACCATTTTGAATTGCCACCAGCAATGACTGATCATTCCCGTTGCTCTGCACCCACACCAACACTTAGTGCTGGCAATGTTCCAGATTCCAGCTGTTCTAATTGGCGTGTAGTGGTATCTCATTGTTAGTTTGTTTGTTTTTCTTTTAATTTGCCTGTCCTTGATGCAAATTCCCATATGATGTCATGCATACTTTCATAAGCTTGCTAGACAATCTGTACATCTTTGCTGCAATCTCTGTTCAGGCCTTTTGCTCAATTTTTTTTCATCAAGCTGCTTATTTTTCTTATTGTTAAATTAATGTTTATAATTTGTAAGATTTATATGAAAATTTCTTTCTTCAAAATTTCTACCAAAAATTTTATCAATAAACTTCTCAGATACAGTTCTCAGAGATACCGATCAGTGGTTCTGAAGTCTAATTTTCAGTTTAAATATTTACAATCTGTTATGATTATCATTTTTCTCTAAACGCACATTTTATTGCCTAACATTGTTTAAATAGCACTCAAACCGAATAGAGCTTCTAATGATGGGCAGGCTGCACTCTGATATGCTGAATAAAGCGAGACATTGAAAAAATGCGTAAATAGACCAATACAATGTCCTATGAAGCTTTGTTTAGTTTGCTTTTCTAAAAATAAATAAATAATAATATGGATTTAATTCTAAGAGTGAGATCCAAAAAGAGTTAATAAGATGGAGTATCATAGAAGCCCCCATTTCCCAGCTTTATTCCCAGCATTATAATCTCCCAAGAAATAACCAGAAAGAGAAAACTATGGTAATATGTGATACCTGTATTCAGTTACACTCCTGTATTTAGTCACAATCAAAGATTTATAAATGTTACTTGGCATAATTTTAACAAAGTAAAAAATGTATAAATAAGAGAACTTTTTTTCACAATTGGCCATTTCGTATCCTCAGTCTAAGCCTTCTAGATTTCTAACTAATGTTCCTTCAGGGTAAGCCAGGCTTTCTCACCGTGACTCACTCTCTGGTACAACAGCTTGTTAGAGAATAAAAATGGAAACACATACATTATGTTCAAGTTATGTCCAGCTCTGCAAATGGATAGGGCAGAAAATAGCAAATATATTCCCTTTATATAAAACAAACAGCTTTTCCTCTACAGGAGGCATCTATTAAAGCAAGACTCTGCTCAACCACATTGAGCTTCATGCAACGCCAAATAAACCATGTATAGAGATTTCTAAAACAGTCCTGACTTCCGTGATATGAAATTTATTTAAAGAAGAAAAAAAATCAAATTATATAATTTAAAAATTGTTTATACTAACTGAAGTTCAGGAGATGCCTCAAATATTAAAACAGATTTTATTAGTTAACACATTCAAGGAAGAGTTTTCAAGATCCTATCATCTATCATGATTTGTATACTGTTACAAATTGATATCTATCAGTTTTTGTCTTTCTTTCCAGGTCACCTCAAATTAATACTGAAATGTTGATCAAAATGAAGGCAAATGTCTCTATCCAGTGAATAACACTGACGCTCAGCCGTTCTGGACTTCAGTGGTAATACCGCTCAAGCCAGCTCAATGTTTCATGAACTACCTATACATCGAGTTGATTTATTCTGTAATCTTTTTAGAAGCAGATGTTTGCTCTGCCTGCCAATCAATGATTATTTTATTGGGTACTCAGTGTGCTTGGTGGGGTATGTGGTACTTGTCCACACCGGGCTTATAACATGTGATTGGCTGTCTTGATTAATTTAACAGCTATCTAAAACAAGAATGCTCCTTGACTATGTGCCAGTCCCTACACCAAGCAGCTCTTAATCCCCTTAATATTCCCACATGGTGGATGTTTTCATTGCCATTTTACAGATGGGGAAATAAAAGAACAGAGCCCAAGTTCTCATAGTTCATAACACTGGAATCCAAGTCCAAAATGCCATGCTCCAAAAGCCAATATGATTAGTTTAACATACTTTCTTATATTGGCTTCCCTTAAATTTCCAAGAGAGGCTTCCTCTTCACCATTCCTTTTTTTCATGACATAAAATAGCTTTTTCACATTTAAAGTTCTTTACATCAATGACAGCGGTCTTAGTATATTTTTAAGCCACAATACCTTTAGAGGAAACCAGGGGCAAAAATGAAGATAATTATCAGCTAGTTAAAAATGCTCGCTTAATATGTAGACTAGAGAAATTTTTGTTTGGTGAGTATGTTGAGAACCTTATTTTTTTAACAATGAAACTGCACTCTAGAGTGAATAAATGCCCATAACAATAACAGCAGTGATAACATAAGTCGTTTACTCTACAAACAGCATTCCCAATGAAGAAATGTATTTGGATGATGTTCTGGTCTCAGAGAATGTATTTATGCAATTTATGCAAACAGAAATATTATACTTTGGTGTTTTAGTTTTAATCATATCTGTATGAAGGTTAAGAAGCTGAGAAGTGTGTCACAGCAATAAGCATTTTGTGGTAGTGCTCATTGTCTTTGGAGAGCCCTCTGGACCAAACATAACTCAGAGGGGCTTGTGCCTATATATGTGGCTGAAAGAGTTAGGTTATATCAGAGAAAATTACTCATTATCAAAGTGTATTGACTGAATACTACAATTTATTTCCTCCTTTTAAGAGTACTTATTTTACAAAGTAACCAATTTAGCCATTCAATAAATATTTGCTAAATGCATTATTTAATGGTTTGGCAAGCACTTTCGTAGCTCTTCCTATGTGCCAAGTATAGTTATAAATTCTTTACAAATACTAATCATTTATTCCTCTTAACAGCCTTTTAGTCCTATTTATTCCTCTTCTTTCATCCTCATTGATGTTGTTCAGTAGCTCAGTCGTGTCTGACACTTTGTAAATCCCCGGACTACAGCACACCAGGCTTCCTTGTCCTTCACTATCTCCCAGAGTTTGCTCAAGCTCATGCCCACTGAGTCGATGATGCCATCCAACCATCTTATCTTCTGTTGCCCCCTTCTCCTCCTCTTCTCAACGTTTCTCAGCATCAGAGTTTTTTCCAGTGAGTCAGGTCTTTATATCAGGTGACCAAAGTATTGAAGCTTCAGCTTTAGCATCAGTCCTTCCAGTGAATATTCAGGGTTGATTTACTTATGATTGATTGGTTTAGGTATAATTATTAGTATAATAATTATATATATATATATTATTTAGGTACAATTATTATCCATTACATATTTAACCAAACTAAGGCATAACAAAGCTAAAAAAGCTTAGCTTAGCCGCTAACAAGTAGCAGAAATCTGGCGCTAAAATGTTTATATGCTACTCACTGTTTTATTATGTATCTTTCACCTTCTAAGTAAATTGTCTACATTATTTAGCTCTGAAGAAGTAATTTCTGGTTATGGTATAATAAAAGAAAAAAGTTTCCAGAAATATGTTTTTTAAATAATTCACACAAAAAATAACATATCAAGTTATATATAAAATAAGTGTATCCTTAGAAATGTATCAACCTAAAGATCAGACCTAATTGGAATGTGAGAAAATCTACATGGCCTTTCACCCCAGAAACACTACCATCTAGTCATGCTGGGAGAAAAATAATTTGAAGGTGAATTTCATTTTATTTTTTATTTGGAACTTCAAATGTGTGCATTTTGCAAAACTCAGTATCTACATGACTCCCACGTCTATACAATATTTATCACTGCAGATTTCTGAAGATGGAAGTATTAGTTGGTTAAACTGTTTACAGAATTCTGTTTGTTCATCACTTTCCTGATAGCAATGTGGACTGCAAACTATAATGAAGCCTTACAGAAGATGTTCTAGCCAACACTGTGTGCCATTTCTCACCTACCTTCTTATTGAATGCAGAGCTGTAGTTAGTGGAAATTACAAACCCAGAGGAAGAAGGCATGGCTCAGGAGAATGGAGCGTGGTTTCCATATTGTGTGAGAAAACCATAAAAATAAAGTTTCAAGTTAGATGGGCCTTGTGAAAAATTTGGTCCTGCTTGACTAAAACTCTATGTTTATTTTAAGGGTCTTGTATTTGAAAATATGTATTTATTTGTGTTATTAATTCAGCTAAGATTCTTGACTTTCACAGTATCTTTTCAGTTGTATCTGCCTACACAGATCACATGTAGTTTGCACACAAATCTGATTGGTTATCATTAGCCCATTCTTTTCAGAACTCCAAAATGTGTGGTTAATTTCTTCAGCACTAAAGAAGAGTCGGTTACCGAGAATGGCATCTTGTTTTATTTAGAGAAATAAGCATGTTCCTTATAAGAATCTCCACAACATTCGAAATGGGAAATGACTACCTTCTCACCCAATATTACTGTCAAAAATTATATTCTGAGGGCTAGGTTTCTAAGATGAGGGTTTTAAATAATATAGAGCACATGTGCACACCATAAACAAAAATAAATTTGAAGTATATGAATCGCATGTTAGTTTTTTTTTGTTGTTCTTTTTCTTTCTTTCTTTCTTTTTTTTTTTTTTTGAAGGGAGAACAAGTAAATAAGCCACGTCTCAGTCTGAGAGAATGACATGTCTCTTATTTGCCGAAAACGAGCAGTCTGACTGACCGTGTTTAACCAAATTATTCGTGTGTGAGGGCTGGCGTACTTTCTATGTGGGAGTAGCAAGCTGGGTAAAAATGCGCCGTCAACAGGAAGCCTGGAGGTGGACATCCTCTGTGTGGCCGTTTTCTCGTCCGCTGCTTGCTGACTGGGGAAGACAGTCAGATGCCTTTAAAGTGCTTGTTACCTGCTTTCAGACCTTCCCTTGCTCTTTTCCTTCCCTCCCCTCATTTAAGAGTGACAGGGGACAGGCCACATGTTGACATACATGTGAAGCAAAAATGCATTCTTAAATACCCCCTTTAAAGACATTCCAGTGGTAAGTGCAATCACATTGCAGTAAAAATCTCCTTTCTCAACAATTTCTAATTTATTTAGTAGCAATTCTCTGTCTTCCACCTCTCCACCTCACCCCGGGAGTCCCGATTCTTTTCAAACTGGTTTGCCAGAGAGAGAGAGCTGCTGCTGCTGCTAAGTTGCTTCAGTCATGTCTGACTCTGTGCGACCCCATAGACGGCAGCCCACCAAGCTCCACCATCCCTGGGATTCTCCAGGCAAGAACACTGGACTGGGTTGCCGTTTCCTTCTCCAATGCATGAAAGTGAAAATGAAGTCGTGTCTGACTCTTCGCGACCCCATGGACTACAGTCTACCAGGCTCCTCCGTCCATGGGATTTTCCAGGCAAGAGTACTGGAGTGGGGTGCCAATGCCTTCTCTGGAAAGAGAGAGAGAGAGATACTAAAACGCTGGGCTCAGAGACCAGCTGAGGAAGATGGTGGGGAATACTCAGCTGTGAAATCTCTGAAGGTTGTAACAGGAATCACATGAGCAAGTGACATCACTAGGCTCAGTCACTCACTGCCTTGGCAAGAATCTGTTCTCAATTTATGAGTTGCCTAGAAGCAAAAATAATATTTAAGCAAAATAGGTTATAAAATCAGTATGCTAGTTGGTATCATGTAAGCCAGTCATTTTATCATTGCAAATATCTAAAAACACTCATGTACATTAATGAGACACTGACATTTAGAGAGGGGAACAGGACATTGAGACATCAAAATAAATGAGGAGTTAGTGTCCCCATTACTCATGTGCTTTTAAGGGTCATGGCCTAGCTAACTCCTCATATAGTGGTTCGTTACATGCCTTGTACATGGTGGGAATAGGAGGTGGAGAGGAAAGCCTGAAATACTTTTGTAAAATTTTTCTTTACCATTACCTACAATGAGTTACAAGGAATCTCCCCTTCTTCCTCTTTTTTTTTTTTTTTTGATCGTTATTGTTTTCTTGGGCCAGTCTCATAATTTCTCTATAGTGTTGAGCTACTAAGAATGGAGACTAGTTGAATTCAATACTCACATCTCAGGATTCCCAGGTGGCTCAGTGGTAAAGAATCCACCTGTCAATGCAGGAGACACAACTTCGATCCCTGGTCTAGGAAGAGCCCCCAGGCCTCAGGGCAACTAATCCCGAGCGCCGATAAATACTGAAGCCCACACATCCTAGAGCCCATGCTCCTTGACAATGGGTTGCTCCACAACCGCAATGAGAAGCCCGCGGTACTGCAGCCGGAGAAAGCCCGTGTGCAGCGTGAAGACCCAGCACAGCCAACAGAGAAGCACGTCTCTCGCCTTGCTGTTTGTATCTCATGTCAGCTCCATCTTGGACGCCAAGAATGAATGTTTTTAAGCAAGCTCTTGGGTGACACTCTATATGGCAGAGTTCCCCTCACCCCACCTATCCCTAGCTTCCTGTTTTTCCCTGCGATCACTCGTAGCATTTTGGTGATGTGGTCAGTCCAGCCATATGGCTGAGTTACCATACGGGTGGGTCAGTGGCTAAACTATCTTCTACTGTATCTGTTGGGTCACATAGAATACATAGACAGTTTTGACAGCACAAAATGTGAAAATACTGGAATTTTCACTGTGGCCCCCTCTCTGTGATCAGGCATCTCCTCCTAAGATCTCTTTTCCCTAGATCACTTCTCTGCAGAAAAAAATAAAAAGTTTACTACCAAAAGGGATACCCACTATGGGAAGGAGATAACACTTGCCAGCACCCTCCATGTCTGTAAAGTGGCTCTTTTGGTGTTGCCCTCAGTAGGTATGGGCTTCCCAGGTGGCTCATGCTGTAAAGAATCTACCCGCAGTGCAGGAGACTTGGCTTCAGTCCCTGGGCTGGGAAGATTCCCCTGGAGGAGGGCGTGGCCACACTCTCCAGTACTCTTGCCTGGGGAATCCCCACGGACAGAGGAGCCTGGCGGGCTGCAGTCCTTGGGGTCTCAAAGAGCTGGGCACGACTAAGCAACTAAGCATACATGCACACCGCCCTCACTAGACACGGCGATCTTTAGCTGTTGCCTGTAGGGGTCAGAGGGGAAGCCCTAGTATTCCTCAGCTCAGTGCCTCTCAAATCTGAAACCCCGCCCCCCTATTATTTTCTCAAGCTTAAAAAGAAATATTGATGTATAGTTGACTTATAAGAGATTCCCTCTATTCTCAACCTTATCAGCTCTAGGAGGGCAAAGGATGGAGTGAAGGTTAGGACACAGAGCCTTTGCTTACTAACCTAAAGAGGGCATCTCCCTCTTTAGGACATGGACTGATATATGTCCTGGGCTTCCAGGTTTAGTCATCAGTTCCAGGATACGTAGAAAGGTATTTCCGTCAATGATGTTAACGCTAGCTCAGCATCACCTGATAGGACTGCTCCTACAAGGGGTGTAATTTTCAATAATGGGAGTAACTAAGAGTATTGTGGGGCATTGTAAGCAAATCGTAAGTACTGTTTTCATTTTCAGTTGTTCTATAAATAGAAGATGAACAAATAGGAGATTTTTTTCTCACTCTCTCTCTCCTGTCACCCTCCTTAGCTCCTTGCTTTCCCAGGTATACTCCAAGTCAAAAGGAAGAATAATCCACTCTGTCATCTATTTAGAGTATTTTCTATCCACCCTGAGTCCCTAGAACAGGCCAAACTTGAGGAAAGTCCACTTTATCCACATGACACAGAGTATTCCAGAAACACAAGGGGTGTTCATCAAATCCCCTGCTGTATAAATAATCAGACAACTGGAGAGTCTGGGCTTACCCACTCACTGCAATGAAAATGATAAAAATAAAATAGTGAAAAGTAACAGTATAAAAAGAAGGAAAATAGAAATGTCCTTTCTTCCAAAGAGTTAAAAGCTTTGTAAGATTATGATGCTTATTATGAATTTTTAAAGATAAATACTGTTCATTTTCATATTTCATGGATGTGAAATTTGACAAATTGATGCACACAGTGGCTGATTTCAATGCTCATAATCTCAGTGGTTAAGGAAGCTGAATCCAAGATGTGGGCTTTTGGAATTTCAGTCAAGAGAGGCTAGGCTACATGAGCTCTGGTTAAAATGCTCTTGATATCCTGTGGTGTCCATTCCTGTTTCAGATCAGATTCCTTTATCCTAGAGAGACCTGGAATATTCAGGAACCTCAAATTGCACAGAAACAATTGAGAAGGGCTTATTGTGATCATTCATATCATATTCAAACCTTATGAGGTTGGTGAGCTATGTTAAATAGCACTGCTGTGCCCTAGCCACTGAAATTATCCGCATGGATGGTTGGTTGGCTATGTCACTCCAAACCTCAAATATGTATAATGCTACTTTCATTCAAGTCATATGTGCTCAGAGCCTTTCAACATTACATAAAGTAACTGTGAGCGTGGAAGCTAGGCAGAAGTTTCACAGTCCACCCATTAGAGACCACGTTCAGGAATTCCTAACCTGTTCATGCAGGTTTTTCCAAAGACAGCATCTTGGGCTTCCCCTGTCTTAATTGAGAGAAGTGATATTGGAATGAACGGCATCTCAAAACATGAAGAAGTAAGTTCTGACAGGACACATATTTATCTTCTGCTAGGACTGTTTTGGAGAAGGAAATGGCAACCCACTCCAGTGTTCTTGCCTGGAGAATCCCAGGGACGGGGAGCCTGGTGGGCTGCCATCTATAGGGTCGCACAGAGTCGGACATGACTGAAGCGACTTAGCAGCAGAAGCAGCAGGACTGTTGGAGGCTTTTCAAAAGTTGACTCCGTAAAGGAGCGGCGGAATGTACCACATGTAGTAGCGCTGTAATGACCTCTGAACCAGGAAACAAATCTCCCGTAAAGGCTTCGAACCATGTATGTACACAAACATGTTTATACAGACACATCCCTGCATATGCGGAGACGTGATTTTTCTTCCTTTCTTTTTAGAACTGCAATATAGTTTGGCCAATACTTTAAAAACACTATTTTCTTTGCATTTAAACTTTTTCCTTTCAAGACAGGAAAAGCATGGTGCTATTGAGGGGGAATAAAATATCCCGCCTGTAATATGCCTTCATGGCCTTTTGATTATCTTAAGCTGGTTATTTTAAAAAGAATCAGCAGACATGGGAGAAGCTCTGAAAACTGAGTAGACATTATCCTTTTAAGAAGAAATTGAAATATTGTTGCTTTCCCCCCCGTATCTCAGGTTTCTAAGCTCCTTGCCTTCCATCTCCATCTTAGTAGAAATAAACAGGTCCTACATTTCTGCAGTGACATCAGATGTCACACTGTGACAGGCAACTGGCTGCCACCTGACCAACAGAGCTGTATCCGTTTTCGCTATTAGTCCCAGTGCTCCTGGTAGACTGAAATCCTGGGGAAGAGCCTGCTCTGCATTGATGAAGCCAGTGTTCCATCCAGAGCTGAACAAATTGTCTTTCATGCTGGTGCTGATGCCTTCAACTATCTCTGGAACTTGTCAAGGACGAGGAGGGTCAAGAATAGCTTTCTCATTTTAAGGGACGTGACAAAACAGCAGAAAGTGTCCCATTTCAGCAAGTGTGCATGAAGCTTATTCCTGTCATCGGTGCAGTCGAATCAGATCTGTTCTCCAGTAGGCAAATGTGTTAGCGTCATTCTCCTTTGTAACTCAGGAATTAGAGAGCCATCTACTGGTCTCATCTTCCCAGTGACTTTCCAGATGAGATTGTCATGAAGGATTGGCTCAGAGGCCATCATTTTAAGCCAAGCAGAAAGTATTTATCTTTCTTAATATATTTAGGGAAATATTTGTATGCTTTCCTCTTCTGAGACTAAAGAATAGAAACAAAGCTTATATTGGGAAAATGAGATGAAATAGAGTCTGCATCATATAAGAAAGATGAAATGATAGTGTATAGTAAGTGATAGTCTTTCAGTCATGTCTGACTCTTTGCAACTCCATGCCCTGTAACGTGCCAGGCTCCTCTGTCCATAGAACTCTCCAGGCAAGAATAATGGAGTGGGTTGCCATTCCATTCAATTAAACAGGTAATGGAAGTAGTGGGAAATGCGCTGTACTTTTAGTGTTCCTTTTCTAGAATATGTATAGGACACGATAACTTCTGCTAGATAACTTTTATTCTAATTTGAAATTAATGAAAATGAAAATAAGACCCTGAATGGATGATATTTATACAGTATTTTGGCATCAAAGTAAATGTCTAGGGCTTGACGTTAGAACACCTGAATCCGAATGTTGCCTACTCCATCTTATCCTAAAAATTGGGATCAGCTCAACTAGCCTCAGTTGTTCTGTCTGATAATTGGGGAAGACAATACCTGCCGCACAAATTATAAAAAGTTACGTACATACAGGGCACGGAACACCGGAATTACGGAGTTCAGGAAAATACAAGAGCTGTCGGAATCGTAACACTGCAGGAAGAGCAGTGGTCAAGTGCTTTGGGGCAGGTGTCATGAAGAAGACCTGAATAATCGGAAATGTGTCCAACAGGGAAAGTGAGTTAGGTGGGCATTGCATAAAGGGCTTAAGTCATGGGCTCCCCAGTGGTGCAGTTGACACAGAACCTCCCTGCCAATACAGGAGACACAAGAGACGAGGGTTCAATCCCTGGGTCAGGAAGACCCCCTGGAGAGGAAAACGGCAATCCACTCCAGCATTCTTCCCTGGGAAAACCCGTGGAGAGAGGAGCCTGCAGGACCACAGTCCATGGGGTTGGACACGACTGAGCACCTGAGCGCGCACAATGGAAACACAGGACACATCAACCTGAGGAGGAAAAATAGGTTGACATGGTTTCCCCATGGCTTGTAGCGATTCAGTTTATAATGAAGTTCTAGAAAGATGGGAAGAAGGGTGGAATAATTTGAAATTTAATCTCTGGCTCGTCAAGCAGAGGTTTAAAAAAAATCAACAAGGAAGAGAATAGAAAATTAAGTATTAAATAAAATAAAGAAGAAAAAGATGATGGACGTAAAGGGTTCCAGAGAACACGAGGCGAAGAAGGGAGGCTTCATAAAGTATGAGGGATAACTTTGAAAGACTCAAATTTGTTTGGAGAGTAGAAATAGAATGATAGCTAAAATCTTAGGGATTTCTAGAGGTTTTGTATAATCATTAGAACTGTATGGTGAGGGTATTCATAACAGATATAGGGTGCTCTTCAGTAGCTCCTGAGCAATGAAATAGACTCCTGGGAGAATACGGACCCTTCGTTCAGTGTTCAGTTTTGTACGTGAGAAATTTAGTAACCTTGTAGACAAAAGGTCCAAGTTTTCTGGGCCGCCTCTTTGCAAAGGAAATTCTAAAGTCTGCTTTTGTTTTAAACATTAAACAAAGATATGAATGAGCTTTCTTTGCATATCTTCATTCAGGAAAACTTACCATGTTTCTTCAAAATGTTGCCTAAACAGTGCGAGAGGAGCAATGAAGGTCAGAGTGCTTCTGGGCACGTGTCATAAAGAGGGCCTGAAAAACGGGAAATGTGTCCAAAGGGGAAAGTGAGGCAGGGGGGTATTTTACAAAGTATTTAGATGCTGGAAAAGATTGGGGGCAAGAGGAAAAGAGGGCGACAGGATGAGATGGTTGGATGGCATCACTGACTCAATAGACATAAGTCTGAGCAAACTCTGGGAGCTAGTGAAGGACAGGGAAGCCATGTGTGCTGCAGTTCATGGCGTCGCAAAGACTCGGACACGACTTAGTGACTGAACAACAATGACAAGTAACGTAAACACGAAAGCCTTGCATCATATTTTGCTTTTAAGAATTGCACGATGAGAGTAACAAAGATATTGTTAATTTTTGGACAATGAAAGTAAATTAATACTGTGCAATCTGCGTATTTTCCAAAGCCTCCCATATTGCACTACCAATAGAAGAACGTCTTTTCCCCTTCTATATTTCTAATTTTAAAACTCATTAAGAGCAATTTATATTAACAGTGATAGAATTAATGGAAAATGCTTGGGAAGCTTAAATTCTTGAATTCTATTTTGTGGATAAGATATTTGACCATCTGCAGTCTCTCTATTTGTAGTACAGAACATTCTCTCTCACACATGCCATCTTTAAAGGCTGAACTCACAGGATACCTCCTTCCCAAAGTAAGTTAATTCTCAGTTCTGTTAACTGTCTAAAGGTGAAATTCATTATAAGTTCTGAAAGCACACCCTGCTTATTTAAGGGATCACTGCCTCCCACAATGAACTAAGCTCCTGTATGTATCTCTCTCACCCTGCTTCCATTCCTCTCTCACTGCATTGCAAAATATCTCTTGTGCACATGAACATTTATTTCTTCTCACAAGTGAAAATCACTTCTTCCCTCTGAAGCCTCAGTGGTCTTAATGGATTCCTCAGTTACAGTATCTATATTCCCCTTGTATTTTGATTAGTGTTGTCATTGTTAATTGATCCTAGTATAAAGGGTTGTTCAAAACAGAAGCCCTCCTCTGGGAGAAGTCAGTGGATTGACAGATGGCCTTTCCTCCAGGGCAGACCACAGACACACACTCACATTTCTCAGCTCGTATCAGTGATATACATGATACATATGTTACAGGGACATACACTAGGAGTCCTGCTATGTGGATTAGGCCATTTATGTTAGAAATAGAATCACTGTACTCGATTAAAGGGCCTATGCAATGGTTGTCAAAGTTAGAAATAAAAATTACCAGGGAGCTTAAGAAAAGTGGAAGCTTACCTAGGCTCTATATTAGACATTCTGGATTATATTTCCCTAGAATTCAGTCCTATATGTTGTATCTTTAATGCTTTTTAATTTGAAACCACAGGCTAGTCCAAAAACACTCAGCAAATTAACTATATCCTGAGATATATGCATAAATGAATTTGAAGTATTTATAGTTCTACTATGCAATTGAGGCAACCAAAATTCCTTACAAGGAATTAAGGCTTGAAATTAATTTTGTTTGCCTTCCTTTGCCTTATTTTGTATGCTTCCACCTCAAAGACCATTCAGAGTGGGATGTATTTTTGTAAGCAGAATTCTGGATACTCTGTTAGTATTCAGGATATCCTGGCATAATCTAAATTTGCCAGTCTTACCCCAGTTGAGTTCAGTTCAGTCACTCAGTCTTGTCTGACTCTTTGTGAACCCATGGATTGCAGCATCCCAGGCTTCCCTAGCCATCACCAGCTCTACAAGCATCCTTAAATTCATATTCATAGAGTTGGTGATGCCATCCAGCCATCTCATCCTCTGTCATCCCCTTCTTATCCCACCTTCAATCTTTCCCAGCATCAGGGTCTTTTCAATGAGTCAGTTCTTTGCATAAGGTGGCCAAAGTATTGAAGCTTCATTTTCAGTATCAGTCCTTCCAATGAATATTCAGGACTGATTTCCTTTAGGATGGACTGGTTTGATCTCCTTGCAGTCCAAGGAACTCTCAAGAATCTTCTCTAACACCACAGTTCAAAAGCATCAATTTTTCAGTGCTCAGCTTCCTTTGTAGACCAACTCTCACATCCATACATGACTACTGGAAAAACCATAGCTATGACTAGATGGACCTTTGTTGGTAAAGTAATGTCTCTGCTTTTCATATGCTGTCTAGATTGATCATAGCTTTTCTTCCAAGGAGAAAGTGTCTTAGTTTAATTGCTGCAGTGATTTTTAGCCCAAGAAAGTAAAGTCTGTCACTGTTTCAATTGTTTCCCCATCTTTTTGTCATGAAGTAATGGTACTGGATACAATGATCTTAGCTAACTACCATCTAATTAACACTATTTCTAACTATGGTTATGTTTGTCATCCTTTTGCAAATTTAATGATAGTTACCTTTAACAGTTGGAGAAGTCCAGTTGGTTTCCTTCTCTTTGTCCATCCTCTCCTGGTATCCTTGGCAAGCTATTCCCCAGTCCTGTTAACTCCACTGCAGGTAGATGCGCTTACTAACCGGACCATGGTCTCTTACTACAAAACAAGCTCTTGAGCATGTGTTTCTCTTCTATTTGTTTCTCAACTGCCCTGGAAAATGTCTCTTACATATAAAATTCACAGATACAAAGTTACTATGAGAAGCCTGAAAGTTTTGATTGCCATTACAGAGACTTGTCTTGAGATGATGGGAAAGTTGTTTAATGTCCCTTATCCTTATCCCAGGATTCCTAGATGTCTCAGTGGTTAAGAATCCACCTGCAATATAGGATAGACACATGGGTTAGATCCTGGGGTGGGGAAGATACTGTGAAGAAGGAAAGCCACTCCAGTATTCTTGCCTGGAGAATCCCATGGACAGAGGAGCCTGGTGGGCTACAGTTTCTGGGATTGCAAAAGAGTTGGATATGACTTAGCAACTAAATCAGTACTTATTAAAGCAGAAAATGTAATTTGTTCAAAACCTTGTATTCCTATAAGGAAAGATATCTGTGCAGAATCAGGTAATTACAAATGTTGAATGAGATGCCACTTTGAGATAAATTGATCAAAGCAAAACCCTCAAGGAAAAAGGATTAAGTATAAGTTTAATGATTCAGACTTTTACCTCTGCCACTTGGCCAGTTTTAACTCTCACTTCTTCACTGTTGTTGATTACATGAATTGATCTCTTAACAGTAAGAGCTGTATTCTGAACATCTCAGACAGTATCTGGTTTCTGTCTGTTCCATAGCGATGGCACCATGCTGTGGGGATTTTTCTGACCACATGTGTGCCTCTGAAAATAACCTCAGTATGTGTCGTTAAATGCTATCAGATTTGGTCAATATTTCACATGAGCGGTAAGTATGGCTCAGCTGAGTCACTCGATGAGTCCCTGAAGTTATGGATTCAGTTTATAACACCTCCTAGAACAAAGGCATAAAAATAAAGCACCACTTACATCTATGTTACATAATAAGTCTATGTATCTCAGTTCCTCTAGTGATTGAAGCTGTTGGGCCAGCTGCACAATAGAGTCTTACATTCCCATATACAAAGTATCCTAAAAATGCCCTTCATCCCAAGGTGGCGTGAAGTGAAGAGAGTCTCCTTCCCATTTAATCCAAGGTTTAAACCGATATTTATCCATTTGCCATTGTCATGAAATGTTAACTGTACATTCCTCTTTCAGTATAAAATATAAAAAATATTTTTAAACATAAAGTAAGTCTCTCAGGATTAAAGGGTAAACACTTTTTAGGGATGTGACCATTTATACAAGTGATGTTCAGTGGTCTGGCAGGGCAATTGGCAGGATATAAGTAAAGTAGAAGCTCAGATTCTGGAAGTCATTATTTTAATAATTGATGGTTTTTGGATGTGACTGAAGGAGTTTCTGTGGAAAATATAAAATACAGGTCAAGGAGACTGGAGGGAAGAACACACAGGGTGATTCCCAGAGTCTGTTACCTCCCTCTGGATCACTTAGGTGATCTTTATGGTGGTCTTATGTTTAATATGAAAGGTATAGAGGAAAGATCTTCCTAGAAAACAATAATAGCATGATATTGATGATAATACCAATAGCATTTATTGATTGATAATTATATGCAAGCACAGCTCTATTACTCCATTGTCTTTATGATGTTTAAAAAAACAAATAAACAAACATAATCTTTAAAACAATTTTAAAAATCACACTAAGGATCTCAGAAATAAGGCAAAGGGACTTTAATCACTTTAGGTCAAAGTATCTAAAATGAAGAGAATCAATGACTTCTGTCTATTTATCTCACCAAATAAAATCTTGACACTCAGTACAGCATATAAGACCCTTGGCATTATCTGGTTGTCTCTCCCACCTGTACCGTCTTAATTTTTCTAATTTTTATAACACAGTTTTGCTATTACGGATTTGATAGTAGTTCTTAGACTCACAATGTGCAGCCTGTTCCCAGTGTCCAGTGGACTTTCCATTCCCCTTTTATTTACCTGCCAAGAACTCCTTTGTCTTTACTTCAAATAGTGTGTTGGGTTTTGGTTTCCTCTGTGAAACCTTTTCCACAGTTCAGGGAGGACAGCAAGGCCAGTGAGTCTTGACGCTAGAAAAACTTAGGATTAAACCATATCATTTTTATTCCCCTTCTGACATCTTTTTATTATTATTTTCTTCTTTTAAGATTGAGATAAAACTGAGATATAATATTGGGTAAATGTGAGGTTGTGTAAATTAACAGACGCTTACTCCTTTGAAGGAAAGTTATGGCCAACCTAGATAGCATATTCAAAAGCAGAGACATTACTTTGCCAAGAAAGGTCTGTCTAGTCAAGGCAATATATTTCCAGTGGTAATGTATGGATGTGAGAGTTGGACTGTGAAGAAAGCTGAGTGCCGAAGAATTGATGCTTTTGAACTGTGGTGTTGGAGAAGACTCTTGAGAGTCCCTTGGACTGCAAGGAGATCCAACCAGTCCATTCTGAAGGAGATCGGTCCTGGGTGTTCTTTGGAAGGAATGATGCTGAAGCTGAAACTCCAGTACTTTGGCCACCTCATGGGAAGAGTTGACTCATTGGAAAAGACTCTGATGCAGGGAGGGATTGAGGGCAGGAGGAGAAAGGGACGACCGAGGGTGAGATGGCTGGATGGCATCACTGACTCAATGGACATGAGTCTGAGTGAACTCTGGGAGTTGGTGATGGACAGGGAGGCCTGGCATGCTGCGATTCATGGGGTCTCAAAGAGTTGGACACGACTGAATGACTGAACTGAACTGAACTGAAATCTGAGGTCTCCAATGTATTGATTTGGTGCATTTATGTGTTTAAATATGATCACTACTGTAGCGTTAGCTAACACCTCCATCATGTCACGTAATTATCATTTTTTGGTGGTAAGGTCAATTAAGATCTAAACATTTTCCAACGAAGACATACAGATGGCCAAAAGACACACGAAAAGATGCTCAGCCTCATTAGTTACTAGAGAAAGGTAAGTCAAAACTGCTATCACCTCACGCTGTTCAGAATGGCCATCATTAAAACCTCTACAAACCTTTAATGCTGAGGATGATATGGAGAAAAGGGAGCCCTCCTACGTTGCTGGTAGGAATGCAAATTGGCACAGCCACTATGGAGAGCAATACAGAGCTTCCTTAGGAAGCTAAAAATAGAACTACCATATGACCCAGTAATCCCGCTACTAGGAATATACCTAGAGAAAAGCATAACTAAAAAAGACACATGCACCCCAATGTTCATTGCAGCTTTTGTTTGTAGAAAGATGCTGAACTTCAGATGTTAAAGGAAGGAAAATTTGATGTATATCTTATGCCAACATCATGTGGATATCACTCTAAAATATATCCTTATTAAACATTTTGATATTTGGTTTCTTATGGATATTATATTAATTTTTAGTTTTATAAAATATTGCATTGAAATATTATCTTGGTTACTGAGTTTTCCAATATTCTTTGAAGTGGTACGCTTTAGAGAAGTGCCTTACCCGCTTCACCCTAGTCATGCAAGTTAAAAGTAGTCACCCTTTCCCTTTCCTTTTGTGCAAAATTATAACATTACAGATATTGCACAATGATGTTTACATATCATTAAGCATTGTTTCTATGAATTTAACCTCCAGATAATGAAAATGGCATCATATATACAAACCTAAGATAGAGAATATTGTTTTCCCCATTCCACAGATGTGAACACTGATGTTTGAGGGTGATACGTAATTATCCAGCACCGTGCACTAGGGAGTCTTGGGCCAGGGGTGTGAAATCTAATCTCTCGAACCACAAATCCTCCATTTTAAACAGAATGGGCTTCCCAGGTGGCACTAGCAGTAAAGAATCCGCCTGCCAACACAAGAGACCCGAAAGATGAGGGTTCAATCCCTGGGTCAGGAAGATCCCCTGGAGAAGGAATGGCGACCTGCTCCACAGACTACTACAGTGAGCATATTTTTATCCTCTAGAAGTCCCTGAAGAAAGGAAATGATCCAGGTTGACTGTTTCTGCAGGTGAAAAAGGTTGTGGACTCTTTTCCTGAATAAGAAAGTTGAACTGATTTGAAGAATTGTGAAATTAGTTATTACAGAGAAACTGAAAGGTCAGTTTCCCAGAAAGATTTTCCTTCTCCAAAGTTATGACCACAGTTTTGAGCTCTTAGATCCCGTATTCCCTAGAATGGCTGCTGCCTCTTAGGTACTGAAGAGACATTTAACAGAAATCAATATCCACTTGTAACTGTCACTGAAAAGGGAAGGCAGATTCTTGTTTCCCAATATTTCAGAGTAACCTTCTCCTGCAAAATTATTAGGTCTGTGTGACTTTCTGG
Source organism: Ovis aries (assembly GCF_016772045.2). Lineage (NCBI taxonomy): Eukaryota > Metazoa > Chordata > Mammalia > Artiodactyla > Bovidae > Ovis > Ovis aries. The sequence continues at coordinate 96,767,859 of NC_056060.1, forward strand.
TCAACCTGATTTCAAATAAAGTTATTTCAATAGACAGTGAAAGTCCTCCTAGCTCACAGACAGAAAGACCTTAATTAAAATCAATAAAGAAAAAAAAATCTGTAAAAACAATTAAGCGCTGAGGTTGACTCCTTTTAATTTGGGGTCTGAAGGTCTTCTTGGGAAATTACTGAATCATTGGGATGATTTAATTTGGCTGCCTCGAATTAACTTGTGGTGTACTAGATAGAAAGCGTCTCTCAGATATCATGTAACGCAGAATCTTGAGACACACTGCAGGAATGTTATAAATTCTAAAAGAAAAAAAAATTTTTTTTAAGTCAGTTAAGTAGAGGAGCCAGCTGTCTTCTGGAACAGATTCTTTCAGTTGGCATATTTTATGAGCTGTTTGTTCCACAAAATGTTTAGAAATTCAAGTGTTAATAGAAATTTTATTATAAGAAGGGTCCATACTTCATAATTTTTCTAGAATTCAGAAGAAGTTTATTTCTGAAAAAAAAAAAGTCTTATTTCTTTATTGAATGAAATAAGTCACTGAGCAAAATAGATTAGGGGTTGCTAAGTGATTCAACTCTGTCCAAAACTTAACGATAAACAAAAATCAGACCTAAAGCTTTATGTTTCAATGATTAGAGACATATAAGTTTTCTCTCTCTCTCTTTTAATGAACTAGAACCAAAAGAATGTGAGCCTGAATTCATCATGTGAGGAGAGAGAAAAAAAAATGGAAAGAGGCCAAAACTTGATATCATTTGGACTCCTGGATCAGTTCATTATGGAGCTTATACCTAAGCTTTTTTTGTTTTTTAATATGCACCATTTTTTAAAGTCTTTATTGAACTTGTTACAATATCGCTTCTGCTTCGTGTCTCAGTTTCTTGGCCGAGAGGCATGTCGGATCTTAACTCCCAGATCAGAGGTCAAGCCCTCAGCCCCGGCGCTGGAAGGTGCGGTCTCAGCCACTGGACCACAGGGAGGTCTCCTCCAGTTGAGCTTTGTAGCATCACCGCTCTTCTGCATAATGCAGTTGGGACTGGTTTTCTCTTGTTTGTAAGCAGTAAAGTAAATATTTGTGAGGAACCTCATTTTCTCTCATGTGACTTTCAGGTAAGTGATACCATTTCATGAAAGAAACGTAAACCTTCACTCAGGTTATGTTAATAGGAAGCGGTTAATTCTCATGTTTTTGAGAAAGCTTTCTTTGTGAGCAATATTTTTTTTTGGCTCCTAAAGATACTTGATCTATTTGGAGAGTTTTCTAATTTACCTCAAATTTACATATGAAGAAACACTGGATATATTTTTTTTTTTCAAAAATCCAGCCTGTAAATTTTATGAGACTTTCTCTCTTCTGAATGTGTGATTTAAGCAGATAAGGTGTCATAAAACAGGTTGTAATCTGTGATTTCGTGATTTGTTGGATAGGACTGCTCTTCCTATGGCCAACTGACGGCAGTTACAGGCAGATGAGGAGTAAATAGTGAAAGCCACGATTATAAGACGACTTCAGGACAGCCATGGTTAACTAATGGATGAAGAACAGAACACTGAAAAAATTAGTTCAAATAATTTAAAATATCATTATCAAATCAATATGACCCAATTTCTTTAATTAATTTCTTAAACCTATGAACTGCTGTCAAGTAAGTTACTGTTGTACCACCATTAACATGGATTGTTTCTGCTAATTAAATCCGTCCTCAAAATGTTTATTTAGAGAGGTAAGAAAAAGAGAGAGAGAAACGACAAACTAATGATATCCAGTTGTGTGAATTCTCACTTCTCTGGTTGAGTCAGTCTCAGGCAGACCTAAGTATTTACGAAACCCATGTCCAAATACTTGGTTAATGATGGACTTGCTCTGCAATCATTTAACTCCCTTTGGCTTTTCTTCCCCCATCTGTAATGGGTGACACATCCCCCACTGAGTCACTTTTGACTTTAAATTATGAAACCGTGCCAAAGCTCTTTGCAAAAATAAAGTGTTCTATATGTGATTCATATTCAAAATAATGATGGTAACCTCTACAGGGCCTCCTAAAAATAATTATGCTTACAGACTCCACATCAGTACAGCTGGCTTGGATTCCATTTTTAAACCCACATTAAGTTAGATGCATTTGATCAAGTAAACCAGCTTAAAAGCAATAGACAAGCTATAGAAGAGATGGGGTATATGGTTATGATGAGAACAAGAAGAAAGAGTCAGAATGTGTTTTTTGGTAATTTGTATACATGAACACAGGTAATTTCCCAAAGCAGGGACACGACTCCTTGTTAAAGAGAGAGAGAGAGAGTTGGTAAAACCAGGTGGGTTAATGTCCTTTGGAAAAACAGTGGTAATAGTTTCCATTTGAGGGTATTGTCTGCACCAGAAATTAGCTAAACTATGTACATGCATTTTCTCAATTATTTCATATAACAACTTTAGGAGCTGTATTATATTGTTAAATTCCACATTTTACCAAAACAGAAGTGGAACCATTAAGATGTTAAGTAGTTTTACCAGGATTACAAGTCTGTGACAAAGCGGATATTTATACCAAGCTTGGCAAGTTTCTATACAGTATGACATATAAACACCATATCCCCCATTTACGAGGCCATATTTACGTAAAAGGAGCATTCTGATCCTGCTTGAGAAGAGCAACATAATGTACAACCTTATTTTAAATTTGAAGTAGTTCACAGACTAAAGTTTTACTTTTATTTTCTTCTTTTATTCCTTATCTTATCAATTCTTATTATGATCAAGAGAAGAAATGACCATCAGAATCAGGAAAAGGATTTTTTTTTTTCCCCACAAAACCTAATTACACGAAGATGTGGCTGAAGATTGCAACAGGGTTCCAAGGAAGCCCCAGGATGGTTCATGGATACTGATTGTATCAGTCAGAACTTCCAATTGTCAATGACAGAACCCCAATGTAATAAGATAAAGCAATGTGTAAGTTTGGACACTTATTTGATGACATAACTGATAATTCCAAGACTAGATATAGTTTCAGGCACAGCTAGAATCCAAAATTGAAACGACCGCAAAGTCTTTCACCGTCTTCCCGAGCACACACCCACCCATTTTCAGTCTGGCTTACTTTGTGTAGGTCTCATTCTTTTGATGAGACAACCAGGACCCTCAGGATCACAGATCTAACAGGTGCAGCAGAATAAAGTTCATCTTTCTTGCTTGTGGTTGTGGGTCAATTTCAGGTAAGGAGTATAACTGACTTGCTTGGAGCACACGTCCAAACTACGGACCAATCAATTCCACCAGCAGGTGTAATCTGGGGAGGTACACACCCACAAACATCTGTCCCCCACTGTAACCTTCTAATCTTGAATGGGAGGAAATGAGACAGAGAAATACAGTTCAGTTCAGTTCAGTCGCTCACTCGTGTCCGACTCTTTGCAAAACCATGAACCACAGCACGCCAGGACTCCCTGTCCATCACCAACTACCAAAGTTTACCCAAACCCATGTCCATTTTGTCAGTGATGCCATCTAACCATCTCATCCTCTGTCGTTCCCTTCTCCTCCTGCCCTCAATTTTTCCCACATCAGGGTCTTTTCAAATGAGTCAGCTCTGAACGACAAATATTCAGTAGAGAAACTGTTGTTTACCTATCTGCCATATATAATATCTGGAGAAGGAAATGGCAACCCACTCCAGTGTTCTTGCCTGGAGAATCCCAGGGACCAGGGAGCCCGATGAGCTGCCGTCTATGGGGTCACACAGAGTCGGACACAACTGAAGCAACTTAACAGCAGCAGCAGCATATATAATACCTTATTTTGCCCCACAAAATTCTAGTGGAATAGTGCTTTTATCCTTATTTTGGAAAAATTGAGGTTCAGGGATTATAAACATTTGGCCCATTTTAGCACATGTCATCTCCAACACGTGTACATGCTTGAGCCACAATATATTAAGCCTCTAGGAAAGACTGATGTTGCTTACCTATCAAAGATGCAAATATTTTTATTCCGCTATGCCAAAGCTGTGAAAATATAATAAGCCATACTGAATACCTATAAATTCGGAAAATCCTCCTTTTCTTTTAAATATGACCTAGATTTTCCAAAACTTTCAAAGAGCCAGGCTTATCTGTAAGGAGAGGGAAACTGGATCTACCTAGGGCTTTCCAAACTATGATGGAAATCTATTTGTTGCTTCATTATCACATAGGGGAAGCTTATACTGTTAAATCTGTTTCCCATTAAAAGTCATTTAGTTGCTCATTATCTATGATGAATAGAAACACTACAAAATATTCTTAAAATATATTTATGTATTTTAATACATTTATGTATATAAGCTAAAATTCATCTTGAGTGTATACTTAGACCTGAACTTGGCAAGTCAAATGTTATGTGAATATTCAGATCTATTAAGAAAATGCTAAATTTCTGAAGCTGTTATACTGATTAACACTTTGACCAACAATGGTGTGGCATAGCTTTTTGACCCTGCTTCTTAACTTTTTCCAATCAAATAATTGTCGAATGGCTTATCACTATGTCCTTAATGTGCATTTTCCTGGATAGGAGTGAGACTGATATTTCTTCTTACAGTTATTAAATACGCATTCAAGTCTACTACTGTTAACCTCTTCTGTATTGATATGTGATAATTGTTTGTTGATTAAATTTGCTGCAATTATTTTCTTCTGGTTTTTAGGCTCTCTTTCCACAATTTTAATGGTATAGTTTGATGAACCGTTGTATTTAATTTTAATATAGTTTTTGTAGATATGGCCCAGACTTTGTGTTTGTTTAAGAGATTTTTGCTTATCTGGAGATGAGAAAGATATTCATCTATTATTTTCATAAGTTTCATAATTTTCTTTAGGTATTTAAATGCTTAATACATCTGTAATTGGTTTTGTGCCTAATGTTAGCTAGAGATTTGATTTTCAATATAAGCATAATAAATGTTTCATCTAGATTTGTTGAACAAAACATTTTTCCTCAGTAATTTGCTATGCTATTTCTTTATGTATATATTCTTATTATGAGTCTGTTTCTGAGTTCTCTATTTTATTCAGTTGGTCAATTTTTTTTCTCTTCATAAATACCACATCATTTTGATTACTGGTACTTTGTCATAAGTTTTTGCAGCTGCCCCTCCTAAATCAGGGAGAAGGCAATGGCACCCCACTCCAGTACTCTTCTTTCCTGGAAAATCCCATGGGTGGAGGAGCCTGGTGGGCTGCAGTCCACGGGGTCGCTAAGAGTCGGACACAACTGAGCAACTTCACTTTCACTTTTCACTTTCATGCATTGGAGAAGGAAATGGCAACCCACTCCAATGTCCTTGCCTGGAAAATCCCAGGGATGGCAGAGCCTGGTGGACTGCCGTCTATGGGGTGGCACAGAGTCGGACACGACTGAAGCGACTTAGCAGCAGCAGCAGCAGCTACTAATTCAGCTTTTTCAAAAATATTTTGGATCTTCTTCCCAATTTGCAAGTCTGTACACATTTTCTAAAACAGCATTTTGCTGTGAAATATAACACACTTACAGAAGGGTGTATAAAACATAAATGAGCAGTTGAATAAAATATTCTAATGGTGATGCTAAGAAAAGGAACATGGCCTTCTCCCCAGAGGTCTCCCAACTGCCTCTTCTCAATCACTATCTCCTATTCCCTGAAGGTAAACAACCCTACTTTCATTGATAATCACTTACCTGTTATGCTTTCATATTTTATCATTTCAGGATACACATCTTAGCAATGCAATTTAATTTTTGATTGCTTTTAAATATTGTATTAGTGGAGATAGATAGCATTTTCTGTCTTGCTTCTTTTGAGTAACATTATGTCTTGAAAAATTAATCCATGTTGTTACATGCCAGTATTGTTTATTCATTTTTATTTCTATGTAGTATTCCATTGCATGAATATATGCCACACAGCTAATTTGTTTTACAGGAATGTGAGTTGTTTCTAGTTTGAAACAGTTAAGAATAACATCTCAATGGATTATTGCAAATATCTTCCTGGAAATACATACACACATTTCTCTAGAGTATAGGACTGAAATTTATGGGTCATAAGGAATACATAATGTAAAATTTAATAGATAAATGCTGAACTGAAGAGGTCAATTTGAATATCTATAAGAACTATATGAAAGTTCTTGCTGCTGCATACTTTTACCAATATCTGATAGTCAACTTTTTGTCTTGTTTTTGTTAATATTTAGCTATTCTAGTGGATGAGTAGTGGTAGACCATGATGGTCACTAATAATGCTGAATTAATTTCTGTGTGATTATATGATTATTGGTCATATATCATTTCCATAGTTAATGCCCATTTTTCCCTCAGTTCAGTTCAGTCACTCAGTCGTGTCCGACTCCTTGCGACCCCATGAATCGCAGCATGCAGGCCTCCCTGTCCATCACCAACTCCCGGAGTTCACTCAGAATCACATCCATCGAGTCAGTGATGCCATCCAGCCGTCTCATCCTCGGTCGTTGCTCTTTACTTTATTAGCTCAGAATTATTTTGTTTTAAATTCCTGTCTCTTGGTTAAATTTATAGTAAATCTCTTCTTCCACTGTAAGTTTTCTCTTTTTTTAAACTAGTTGACTCATTGGAAAAGACCCTGATGCTGGGAGGGATTGGGGGCAGGAGGAGAAGGGGACGACAGAGGACGAGATGGCTGGATGGCACCACTGACTCGATGGACGTGAGTCTGAGTGAACTCTGGGAGTTGGTGATGGACAGGGAGGCCTGGCGTGCTGCGATTCATGGCATCGCAAAGAGTCGGACACGACTGAGCGACTGAACTGAACTGAACTGAATGGTGGTCACTTGCTCTCATCTTTGTCCACTGCCCTTCCTTTTTTCACACAAACAGGAACTCTAAATACATAGTCAAATGCATTAATTTTTTTCTCTTCTGATTGGTATATTTCTGTACTAGTTCATAATCTTTCTCTATCTCAAACCATGAGATCATTTTGTATTATAATCTAGAGTTGTATATAGTTTTATACTGTGCATTGATGTTCTTTTTTGTAACTGCATCTGTAATGCATATGAGACTGACTTGGGTGATAAGGTGCACAGTAGTGGTCAATATTTTTTATCCTCCCTGACCCTGGATATCAGTTTTTTCCCAAATGTTGACTGAAACAAGTGCTTTCTCACTTACTCTGAAACACCATCTTTCCCTCAAATTAAGTGTCGAGTTGCTGCGGCTCTCTTTGTATTTGTGTCTTTTGTTTCTGTGCATGTATTTGCCTCTGCTCCAATAATCTCCTAGTTGAATCACAATAACAATGCAGATGTCATAGGTCCTCTTCCCGTATTCTTCATCTTCTAGAGAGTTTCAGCTATTAGTCGTCTGCCTTTCCGTATGATATTTTAAATCACTTATCAGTTTTACACATGCACACGTACACCTGCACGTGTTCGAGTGTTAAGTCACTTCAGTTGTGTCCAACACTTTGAGACCCTATGGACTGTAGCCTGCCAGGCTCCTCTGCCTTGGGATTCTCCAGGCAAGAATGCTGGATTGGGTTACCATTTCCTCCTCCAGAGGATCTTCCCAACCCAAGGATCGAACCGACGTCTCTTACACCTCCTGCACTGGCAGACAGGTTCTTTTACCACTAGTGCCACCTGGGAAGCCCAGGTTGTTTCGATTACAACAGTGATATAACTATGAACAAACTGGGGGACTCTGACACTCTGCGTTGTTTATTCTTCTTGCTCATGAATATGGTGCTTATGCTTTATTATTCCCAGGATTTTTAAGAGTCTCCTAGGTAGTGATCCTAGAGTCACTTTATAATGATTTAATTTTATATCAAAATAGCTCAAAGAGTTATCTCTAGACTTTCTTTTTATTTGAAAAGTCATTGTAAATGATACTTTTTCAAATTCTATGTTTGGTTACTGTCTTGTCACTTTTTAGAATCACAAATTTGTATTCATAGTTTGAATGGATTTGTTGAATGGACCATTCATAGTTGGACATGAACTTGGGAGATAGTGGAGGCCAAGGAAGTCTGGCATGCTGCAGTCCATGGGGCTGCAGAGTCAGATACGACTCAGCAGCTGAACTACAACAACAGCATTCAATAAATTCTTTATTGGTTTTGATTAATATTATATTAAATCATTATAGCAAAGGGGTGCAAACAGGTATCTTTTTGATGTCAAGACTTGCTATCTATGAACATGAGTTATACTCTTTCTTCATTAGTTCATTCAAATGAGTTTGTATATAATTTTATAACTTTTACAAGCAACTGACAGAGTTCATACAGCTTTTGTCTAAAACTTTTATACTTTTGTGTATATATATATATATATATATATATATATACATCCCTGTGTACATATATATGTAAATATATTTGTAAATGCTGAAATTGATCTCTCTTTACAAATTGAATTCATTTTTTTGGACAGAGTGTTGATATATAATTGACTTCTGTATGTTAAACTCATACCATACACATTTATAGATTTATAGTATAGATATAGAGAAAGATATAGATATGTATACAAAATATCCTTGCATTTCTAAGTAGATCAAATGTGTTTTTTTTTCTTTTATTAAGTTTGGACTGCCTGTATTTTTAGACTTTGTGCCTCAATCTTAAATGTGAACAAATAAAATCTTAAAGTTGCCCTTCTTATATCGTTCCTCATTGGATTGGGCATTAACATATGCTACTCACATGCAATGAAGAGGAAAATTTTATCTTCTCAAATAATTTTTGTGTTTATTTTTTCAAATTCATTTATTAATTCATCTATGCTGGATGGGGTAATTTTTGAAATAACTACTCAAATTTCTGAGCTTACTTGTGATTTCCATTTCTTCTTCAATTGGTCTTAGTAGGATATAAGTATTCCAAATTGTATTTCAGAAAACTTAAGAGAATTCTCTCTTGTTTCTAAAATATTTGTTTTATCTTTATGATAGCCTCTTTTTATTCATAATACTATGTGGGGTTTTTTGGTCTTATTTTTTCCTCAATTGTTTCAGAGTTTTGTCTATTTTGCTAGGCGTTTGGGCTTCCTGGGTAGCTCAAGTGGTAAAGAATCTGCCTGCAGTGCAGGAGCCCTAGGTTCGATCCCTGGGTCAGGAAAATCTCCTGGAGAAACGCATGGCAACCCACTGCAATATTCTTGCTCGGAGAATTCCATGGACAGAGGAGCCTGCCAGGAGTGGCAAAGAGTCAGACACCACTAACACACACACAGGCTTTTTATTTTTTCCCCTTTCCCCCACTTTGGTCTTTTTTTAAATTTTATTTTATTTTTAGTTTTTGTTTGCCCTAAAGCTTTGTGCTAGAGCTTTGTCTGTTTTACTAAGTATTTCCAAAATCCAAATTTTTGATTATGGGTTCTTTGTTTCTTCATGGATTTAGCTCGTATTTTCTTTGTACCAGTTATTCTGTTGTTACTTTTCTGTATTTTAAACTGAGAAACAGTTTATATTTTTCCTCTCTTATTTTCTCATGTAAACATTTAAGACTGAAAATTGCTCTCAGGTACACTTTTAGAATACTCATTGGAAGGACTGATGTTGAAGTTGAAATTCCAATACTTTGGCCATCTGATGCAAAGAGCTGACTCATTTGACAAGACCCTGATGCTGGGAAAGATTGAAGGTGGGAGGAGAAGGGGACGATAGAGGCTGAGATGGTTGGATGGCATCACTGACTCAATGGGCATGAGTTTGAGTAAACTCTGGGAGTTGGTGATGGACAGGGAGGCCTAGTGTGCTGCAGTTCATAGGTCATAAAGGTTGGACACGATTGAGCTACTGAACTTAACCTTTAGCTATGTCCCTTCAGTTTTCATTATGTACTTAATTTCCACATATTAAAATAAAATTTCCATTGTTTTCTTCCTGGACCCATGCATTATGTATTAATCTCATTTCCAAGTTACAAAGAAGATACCATAAATAGATAGACACATAGATAGGAATTATTTAAAAATTACCTGAATTAATTGCATTGAGGTCAGAGAAAATTCTTTAAAATTTGTTAAGAATTACTTTATATCCTAGTTCAGAGTCAATGTAAGCAAATGTTCAGTGTTTTCGTGTCTGCCAACTTTTGTTATATTAGCAAATATTCTTTTCCTGTTGCTTGCCTTGCAACAACAAAACCTTTTCCTCTTAGCTCATATTACATGAGAGCTGACCATCAGATCCAATCGTGTTCAGTTCTACTGGGCTCCTCTGAACTGTGCATGTCTCCTCTTTCCAGGACCTGTCGGGAAGAAGTAATACCTGCCACACCTGCCTGGGACATGCTGTCCTCACAGCCAAGAATAGAAACATCTGAGGCTAAACCACAGCACACAAGCAAATGATTGCTCCTTCCCTGTTGTATTGTACCTGATTTTCTCACATTCTTTTGGACAAGTCATGGACCAGTCCCAATATTGGAGCAGGGGTGCATACTCAATTGTCACGCTGTTTATTAACTTATATGCAGAGTACATCATGACAAATGCTGGGCTGGATGAAGCGCAAGCAGGAATCATGATTGCTGGGAAAAATATCAATAACCCAAGATATGCAGATGACACTAACTTTATGGCAGAAAGCTGCTGCTGCTAAGTCACTTCAGTCGTGTCTGACTCTGTGCGACCCCACAGATGGCAGCCCACCAGGCTCTGCTGTCCCTGGATTCTCCAGGCAAGAATACTGGAGTGGGTTGCCATTTCCTTCTCCAGTGTATGAAAACGAAAAGTGAAAGTGAAGTCGCTCAGTCGTGTTCGACTCTTAGCGACCCCATGGACTGCAGCCTACCAGGCTCCTCCACCCATGGGATTTTCCAGGCAAGAAGAGTACTGGAGTGGGGTGCCATTGCCTTCTCTGATGGCAGAAAGCAAAGAAGAACTAAAGAGCTTCTTGATGAAAATGAAAGAAGAGTGTGAAAAAGTTGGCTTAAAGCTCAACATTCAAAAAATTAAGATCATGGCATCTGGTCCCATCACTTCATGGGAAATAGATGGGGAAACAATGGAAACAGTGGCAGACATTTTTATTGGGGGGTGGGCTCTAAAATCACTGCAGATGATGACTGCAGCCATGAAATTAAAAGACACTTGCACCTTGGAAGAAAAGCTATGACCAACCTAGACAGCATATTAAAAAGTAGAGACATTAATTTGCCAACAAAGGTCCATCTAGTCAAGGCTATGGTTTTTCCAGTGGTCATGTATGGATGTGGGAGTTGGACTGTGAAGAAGTCTGAGCACCGAAGAATTAATGCTTTTGAACTGTGGTGTTAGAGAAGACTCTTGAGAGTCCCTTGGACTGCAAGGAGATCCAACCAGTCCATTCTGAAGGAGATCAGCTCTGGGATTTCTTTGGAAGGAATGATGCTAAAGCTGAAACTCCAGTACTTTGGCCACCTCATGCGAAGAGTTGACTCATTGGAAAAGACTCTGATGCTCGGAAAGATTGAAGGCAGAAAGAGAACGGCATTACAGATGATGACATGGTTGGATAGCATCACCTACTCAACAAACATGAGATTGAGTAAACTCCAGGAGTCAGTGATGGACAGGGAGGCCTGGCATGCTGCAGTCCATGGGGTCGCAAAGAGTCACACACGACTGAGTGACTGGACTGAACAGAACATAATCTATCTGGAGACATGATACAATTAGAACTAATGAAGCTCTAACAGGTAAGGGATCATATAATTGAAAATAGGGTAAAATCTGTTATAATCATTAAAAACAATGTCTGTTCTAATTTTTCTTTTCTTTAAACATTTTATTTTATGTTGGAGTATAGCTGATTAATAATGTTGTGATAGTTTTAGGTGGACAGCAAAGGAGCCATACATATATATGTATCCATATATTGCATCCATTTTTCTTTGCAGTACTGGTATATGACCATTATATCAAAATGTTTTATTGTATTGTTAAATTCTGTGCTATTATTGATCTGTCTGCTTGATGTAGAAATAACCAAGAGAAGTTTGCCAGGAAAATTAAATGGATATACTTTATAAAATAGCCTTATATGTATGAAACAAAAATCACTAGATCTATTGAAGAATTAAATAAATCCAGTATCACAATGAGACATCAAGAAACACATTTTACTTCTGGCAAAGAAAGAAAATCTTGCCTGTTCGATTGTTTATTTGAGTGTTTTTTGGTATGTAAATTTTGCAAGTAGATTTTTTTGTTCCTAAAGACAAAATAATGGAAGAATAAAGAGAATATTTAATTTTTGCCCCTCCTTCTGTATAGTTTCAGTTCAGTTCAGTTCAGTCGCTCAGTCGTGTCCAACTCTTTGCGACCCCATGAATCGCAGCACGCCAGGCCTCCCTGTCCATCACCAACTCCCGAATTCACTCAGACTCACGTCCATCGAGTCAGTGATGCCATCCAGCCATCTCATCCTCTGTCGTCCCCTTCTCCTCCTGCCCCAATCCCTCCCAGCATCAGAGTCTTTTCCAATGAGTCAACTCTTCGCATGAGGTGGCCAAAGTACTGGAGTTTCAGCTTCAGCATCATTCCTTCCAAAGAAATCCCAGAGCTGATCTTCTTCAGAATGGACTGTTTGGATCTCCTTGCAGTCCAAGGGACTCTCAAGAGTCTTCTCCAACACCACAGTTCAAACGCATCAATTCTTCAGCGCTCAGCCTTTTTCACAGTCCAACTCTCACATCCATACATGACCACTGGAAAAACCATAGTCTTGACTAGACGGACCTTTCTTGGCAAAGTAATGTCTCTGCTTTTGAATATGCTATCTAGGTTGGTCATATCTTTCCTTCCAAGGAGTAAGTGTCATTTAATTTCATAGCTGCAATCACCATCTGCAGTGATTTTGGAGCTCCAGAACATAAAGTTTGACACTGTTTCCACTGTTTCCCCATCTATTTCCCATGAAGTGATGGGACCGGATGCCATGATCTTCATTTTCTGAATGTTGAGCTTTAGGCCAACTTTTCACTCTCCTCTTTCACTTTCATCAAGAGGCTTTTAGTTCCTCTTCACTTTTTGCCATAAGGGTGGTGTCATCTGCATATCTGAGGTGGTTGATATTTCTCCCAGCAATCTTGATTCCAGCTTGTGCTTCTTCCAGCCCATCATTTCTCATGATGTACTCTGCATAGAAGTTAAATACGCAGGGGGACAATATACAGCCTTGATGTACTCCTTTTCCTATTTGGAACCAGCCTGTTGTTCCATGTCCAGTTCTAACTGTTGCTTCCTGACCTGCTTATAGGTTTCTCAAGAGGCAGGTTAGGTGGTCTGGTATTCCCATCTCTTTCAGAATTTTCCACAGTTTATTGTGATCCACACAGTCAAAGGCTTTGGCATAGTCAATAAAGCAGAAAGAGATGTTTTTCTGAAACTCTCTTGCTTTCTCGATGATCCAGCAGATGCTGGCAATTTGATCTCTGGTTCCTTAGCTCTCTAAAATATTTTTTTGTGAAGGGCTTTGAACTAGAAAAGACAAATTATTAGTTATGTTCAAAAAAGATTCAAGTTTTTACATTTAGAAGGGATTAATTAGTCTTAAATTGTTAAAATACATTTTAATTTACATTAGTTAGTCACTTGTGGCTCAATTACATACAAAGATGTAGATTCTCTTTCAAAGGCCAAAATTGAGGTATGCATGCAAGCCAAAGGTGAATATAAGGAAGTTAAAAGAGACTTACCTTCTGCCTATTACAAGACTCAAAATAGTGAAAATCAGGTTACATGTGGGACACACTTGAATGTCAAGTAAAAGATGACCAATAAACTAACCAAAAAGATAATCAGTTGGAAGGACTGGTATTTCCTTCACAATTTGCTTTAATATATAGTTTTCAGTTGGAGGAATAAATCTACCGATAATACAGCTGAGATTTACGGAGCAAGGCAATGTTACCCAAAAAGAATTAAAAAAAAAAAAAAGATGAGGAATTCTTTGTGTGAATGCATATGTCTCTGTGTTAGTAGTTTTGCTGATTTAGATAAGCTATCTTGTGAACAAATTATACCTTTTTATAGATACTCAGAATTTTTCAACCAGATTCTCCAAAAGATTTTAATTTTGACAGGTTTTGTTAAAATTTTCAGTTTCAGCATTTGAAAGATGGAAAGTCATAGGCAAAGATGAAACTTTGCCTCTTCCCAATGAAACTTTTGGCTTTCCTATTGATGCAGTTCAACTTAGACTAGGAAAGAAATCATCCCTTAGTCTTTATAAAACTGTGGCATACCACCTTAAACAAGGTGGAAAAGCAATAGGTTTCAATTTACAGAAAAATTCAGACCATATGCTGTCTCCCCAGGCATGAACACAGGAGTGTCCCTGTATCAATCAGAATCCTTTGCCCTCAATCCCATCCTGAAGTATGCAATAAGACAAATGACTTCACACAAGTCTACTACACCATTCTTTAATTCATTCTGGCAATTTCCTAGGTATTGGCTTTCCAGAAATTGTCTATTGACCATAAAACTAACCTCCCAGTTATTCTCCCTAACGAAAAATATTTTCATTCATTCATTCATTCAATAAATTGCACTGTTGCTACCATTTTGTTTAGTGGCCAATTTACCAACAGATGAGATGGTTGGATGGCATCACCGACTCAATGGACATGAGTTTGAATAAGCTCCCGGAGTTGATGATGGACAGGGAAGCCTGGCGTGCTGCAGTCCATGGGGTCACAGAGTCGGACACAACTGAGCAGCTGAACTGCAGTGTTAAGGCAAGGAATATGACTTTATTCGGAAAGTCTGATGATTGAAAAGATAGCAGACACCTCAAAAATACCCATCTTATCTGGGTCCGGATGTCAGGTTCTTTTATAGAACAGAGAGTGAGGGAGATGTGGAGGTAAACTTTAAAGGCCATTAATTTTACAAATATCTCCTAGAACGGCAAGCCTTGGGGAGGATATGTTTTAATTTCTTCTTTCCTGTGGCCATCCACAGATGGACATGATCCTGAACAAAGGCATTTTGATTTAACATTCAAGCAGAGAGGCAAGGTTCTGTGAAGCAGCCCATTCTGTATGGACAGCTTCTTTTTGGTGAACAAAAGCAAGAGGAAGGAAAGGTCAGAGTGAAAAAACAGGTCTAACATGGAGTCAGTTCTTCCCTGTAACCCTGAGGACATCTAGTGCTTGCCAGGGACTGTGTTGGGTACTAAAGATACCTCCTGTGCAAGACAGTCCATTCCTGTTCTCATGGAGATCTTTGAGTTATTCTATCTATCTCCTTTGAGGTAGGGGAAAAGTTGATTCAATCCTGAATTCCACTGCATGAAGAAATGCCTTATGTTTGAGGGCTAGTGTTTCTATTTTATTTCCTCTATCAAAAAGGGATAGAACTGGAGAGACAGCAGGACATGCTAAAGGTTGCTTTCCATGACTGTGTTCTCGCTCCAGAACTCAACAGCTCTTGCAGGAATCGGTTAGTTATGACCTTTTCCCAAACCATCTCTCACTGGCTCCTGGTATAGAACTTCATGACACGCCACTTCGTGACATCATCCCTCACGTAAAGAACCTGCAGCTGTCACCTGTCCCATTGCTGCTCAGCTTAAATTCAAGGCCCTTTCCCCTGTCCTTCCCCAGTCTCTTCTCATCAGGCAGTCCATCACTCCATCACTCCACAAGGTCATTGACTTGCCCCATCTCTCCAGACAAAAGTCTCCTCATGCTCTTGCACCATCCCATGAACTCCTGGCTCTTGGTGAGCTCACTTAAATTCCAACAGAACAACTTTCTTTCTTTTCTTTCCTTTTTCCTGACCAAATGGCCCCCATAAAATATACGGTGTAAAATATCACTCCGTAGTCTTGGTGAAACACAGGGCTTTTTTTCCAAGGCTGGCCTTTCCTTCAAATCCAAACCATTTTCTATGAAGAGAGATTCTGTTTTCAAAATATATTTGAACCAGGTTCGCTCATCTCAGTTTGAAATTGAGATTTATCTGGGAGTTGGGTATGAATGGTAGACCTGAGTTTAAAAAGTAGAGGTTTTCATAAGCACTGGATCAATAGAAAATGCATTTATGAAGGTGTGGATTTGCTTTCAGCAGCTGAGAAAGGTGAAAGCCCTGATTTATGAGCTAAGGATGAAGAGTGAGTTATGGGCAGCAGGAAAGACAGTGTGAGGCACATTTTTTTTTTTTCAAGATGCTTCCCCTCTAAAACCTGAGTAAATAGAAACCACTCTTTCAGATCAAAATGAAGAGTTGCACTTGAGTTCAAAGACTGAAGTTCTCTCATAGCCTTCTAAATATATTACACAATATTTTGATTTTTAATGTGATACTAGAATCATGGATAATGTGAATTGCAGTGATCCAGAGTGATATATAAATTATAGTTAGCTAGTTTCATTAAAACTGAAAGAAACCCTGTGTGAAATGAGAGAGGATCTTACAAATAGAGATATCATTGCCAAACCTTAAAATATCAATTAAGGAATTTTTTTCTTTGCAGAAGTGGGAATAGTATTTAATAACAGAAATTCTTGCTTTTGAGAGTCATAACAAGTATAGATAAAGCAATTATTGTGCCAAAAAGTCTTCCATTAAATCGATTAATTGTAAGGTTGCTCTGACTTTTTAACATAGGCTTGCTATGGAAATATTAAGGATATATATCCAGCCAAATGAATAATAATTCATTAGTTTTTAGGTTTCTAGGTCAGAACAGAAAATTGTCCTTGATGCTCAGGAGTTTAGATTCTGATTGTGCTATAAAGGAAGGTAGGATTAAGGAAAGCCCTTTCAAATTCTGTTTTCTGGAAATAACTTTATTGAATTCATTGAAGAAAAAAGATTTCTCCTTAGTGAGGAGGAAGCAAATAAACTCATTTTAAAGGGCATTTTTTCTAGTCTACAGAAAGTGCCTGTGATGTAGCCCATATAATCAGTAGAAGCACATATATACAGAGTAATCAATATTTATGCAAAGTGAAACAATACGGTTTTGAGAAACAACCATCCACCAGTCTCTGGTCCAGTCCCTAACAAAACCCTCCTGTGAAGCCCCCTCCAGCTAGTGGCCCCCCACTTATGACAGGCCGTCCCTGTGGTATGTGGAGTTGACCGTGAAGACGATGGACAGTTGCTGTCCTGCTTCACAAAGCGCAGGATGTTTATAAGATGGAGACAGTGTTTTCCTCAGGTTACAAGTGGAGTATATACTCTGTCCCTGCTGTGTTATTCTTTTTTTTTTTTTTTCTGATTATGATTTCTAGTGACGTTGCTCAGTCATGTCCAACTCTTTGCAACCCCCGTGGACTGGAGCCTACCAGGCTCCTCTGTTCATGGGATTTTCCAGGCAAGAGTACTAGAGCGGGTTGCCATTTCCTCCTCCAGGAGATCTTCCCAACCCAGGGATTGAACCCGGGTCTCCTGCATTGTAGGCAGACGCTTTACCATCTGAGCCACCAGGGAAGTCCAGATTTCTAGAGAATTTCTAGAGGAGTGCTCAAATATTGTTCTATACTAAACACACTGATTCATGTGATTCATCCAAGAGGGGAAAGGGCAGACTCTGGAGTCAGGACACCAGCAGGCAAGGCAGCGTAAGAAGCAGGAAGAAGACAGGATTTGGAGGGCTGGTTCTGGCTTGTATTGGTTATGTAACCTCCAGAGACAGTTAACTTCTTAGACCTCAGCTTTCTCGTCTTTATAGTCAGGAACATGAGAATCGCCACTTTAAATACGTGAGTTTGCTTGTAAATCCGTGGCTGCACCTCGTATCTATGTCTAAGTCTTTATTTCAAGTTGTCAGACTATCCCCAAATGGAAACGTTTTCCCATGGCTCTAGTTGTTCCCTAAACGACCACCAAGAAATGGAATTTTCCTCCATGACAATTTCCCATCTTTTCCCCAAATCCTGGTTATTCTTGCCATGGTCTCTATTCACAGAGCTGCTCTTCTTCCTTTCTGCTTCTTCTACTTCACTCCCCTCACTCCTCTGCGTTGTCTCTGTTTCTGTTTGATTGAGTCCTACTTAACAAAATTTCCATATAAAACAGCAACATAATTTAAACACTTAAAAAAGGATGAAGACAAAACAGAACTTCCCTGCAAAACAGTGATATAATCATTCAAAAAGGATGAAGATAGTACCTGACCTCACACAGAATTTTTATCCTAGTTCAAAATTTGGAATCATCATACCCCTCCTTGGTTCCTGGGTCCCCTTTCTTTGCAAAACAATGCCCCCGTAATTCTGGGGACAGAAATTTTGACTGGTGTTCAGCTGTTGACTTACAACAACTGTGAAATGTTTCTCCAATCCTGTGTTCTACCGTAGGAGTTAAGTGACATCTGTTTGGTGTTTCTTCCAATCTGTTTTAGTTGAAGTAACTATCTCCCCTGATTACATTTAAGGAAAGGAAACGTGAGACTAAAGCAAGCTAAAAACTGCAAGAGTACTAAATTCTGTACTAAGTACTCAACTTCTAAGTATTAAATGCTTACGTGTAATATCAATCTCTGGGATCAAAAAAGTTTGTAGCAGCAATGATACCTGCCTCATACAGAAATGAAGACCTGTTCAAAAGTCAAGATCTTCTATAGAACAACTCAGGTTTGTCTGAGATAGCCAACTCCCAGTCCAAAACATTTTTATTTGATGTCCCTCTCTTATTAAAACTCTACATTCTTTTCAGTATATACCTTATTGCCTCTTCTGCTGTATTTGAATACTCAGAATCTTAGCAAAAATACTTCAGGGAGTACAAAGTCCATATCCATACATCCCAATGGTGACTGTGACTTTTCCAAAGCAAATAAGATCTGAGAATTTGTAAATATCATAGAATTGTATTAAAACTGAAAAGTGTGCATATACAATCTATAAACAACATCAGAGTCTGCAAACTCAACATGCTTGATAATTGAATACATGAGCTAAGTGTCATAGAGAATACTGAGAATTAGTTTTATAATGTACTATTGATTTCCAGGTTTATTTTTCTTTAAGGGAGTATTTCATATCATCATTATATGAACAAATGCAACACTCTAATTAGCTGATCAGCCAGGCCCTGGATGGTGTTACTCAGTCTCCAAAAATCAGTGCTGAAACATGAGCAAGCATAAATCACATTTGATCAAACATAACAATTAGCAGTAAGCCACATGGCTGGAGACTTTAAAGAAAACGTAAGAACTATAAAATTTGGGCAGCCAGATCAAAAGAACCTGAATACTCTTACACCCATAACTTACAATTTTTTTCTTAAATTTATTATTTACTGCTATTAGTGGAACCTACTTTACAATGCATATTAAATGATATAACATTTTTAATCTTTACACATATTTTGCATGCAGTTATTTAGTAATATTCAAAAAGCATTTTAGAGCAGAATCTTGCTCTAAACAAAATGTGCTACAGAAGATCATTCCAATTTACACCAAGTACAAGCTAGAGATATTATGGTGGAGATGAGTCCGTTAAAACAAAGACAAAACACATATCCTCCAGAGCCTTAAAGAGGCCTCCAGAATCCCTTCTTTTTAAAAATCATTAGGATTCTGTCAAGAGTAATTTTAAGATGACTGCATCTGAATTTTTTGATCTTAAAAACTACCCCAAGAGCAAGTGTTATTATTTTAGAGAAAGCAAAGCCTGAGGGATGTGGAAATTTGCTAAAGTTCTTCTGCTGGTAATACTGAGTTTCTCAAATCCCGAATGTTTATTCTTTTTTTATTACACTACATTTATCTACAGAAGAAAATAGTAGCTACATGCTAATTAAATAGACATCACTATAGAAAAGAGGTTGGTATGGATGATTGTTGAACAGTCAAATATAATTAATTTGGTGTGATGGTTACAGAAGCCCTATGAATGGTTTTGTAGGGAAATACTGACAATCAAGATCCTATAAGCAGGCTTATAAAATGAGTAGCCTTCTCTGGATTATTCCAAGGCAGGGGGAAAGGTGATTTTTTCTGTGCTAAAATATGTCAGAGTATGAATAAATATAAAAATGTTCTAACTTAAGACTCTGATCTCCAAGTGCATTGGTCACTTTCATGGGATTTATGCTGTGAACTTTCCTGCTTTGTCACAAGTGAAGCTACCCTTTATTGACTAGCTATTCACCCATATAACTTCCAGTTAATGACCATTTCAAGGCCATCAATTTGTGGGAAGGAAAAAAAAATCAGTATCTTTAATCGTTCACACTTATATGGAAAATTCAATAAAAGAGGAGAGTTTAAAAACTTTATTTTGGTGTCTTTTTTTTTTTTAATCAATGCAGTATTTTGCTTAAAGGAGGTAAAGAGAAAAAAAAAATCAACCTTCCTGGGAGCTAGATAACCCAAAGAATTCATTATATGTATGATTTAGGGACCTTACCATTTTATTTAGAAGAAAAAGAAAAGTAAGTTAGAGCTCTCTGCACTTCAGGTTTTGCCTTGCTATGCTTATAATAACACTCCCATATGTTATTATATGTGGGACCAGCCAGACTATTTTAATAGCATTCAACTCCTTCAGTTGTAAGGTACTTGTTAAGCATCAAATGTTTCTTCATTTGGCAAAATGTTAGTTAAAAAATTATTTAGTGGGTTAGAATAAATTAAATTCTTTAACACGTATTAATAAAAATCCAACTGAACACCAGTAGCTTGGAGACCAAGAAAGAAGGAAAATTTGCTCCTCCAAGGTCCACTAGCATGGGAGAAAACATCCAAAACAATACAAATGAATAATACGACTAAATTAAAAGAAATAATTATGTGTTTCCCCCCTGGGTTTTTCTTTCTATCTTATTTCAAGCAGGAGAGGCAGGTGACCCATAGATCCTTGGAAGGGAACCAAGTCTTCCCTTAACAGCCATATTCTCAAAAAGTGTCCCAGGTAGTGGTAGGACCTAAATGAGGAATACCTGTGTGGCAGGAGTGGAAAGATTGGGGCTTGTTTTCCCCAAAAGTCTCCATGTCCTTAGCATAGTGCAGAATAAGATGGGAAAGGGGTATCACATGATGTGAAGAACCTTCCTAATGCCCTGTGCTGTTTCATCACAGAAATTTTCCAGAGCTCCTGGGGCAGAAAGCTTCTAAAATGATAGTGCTTAAATTTCTCATCATCCTAGCAGTATGGATATTTAAGGTCAGAATTAAATTGATATAAAGAACAAATATGATATACTCTTTATTCCTGAAACTGGGATGCATATCTATAAAACAGGAAATTGCTTTTATTGGAAGCTGTATGGAAAAGAAAAATAGGCAAATATGTCAGTGAAGGGAGTTTCTCTGTGGACGTGATGATCAACCTGAGAATTAGGTGCAAGAAGAGTTATACGGGGAACACTGTTCGGGCAGTTTTAGATGTATGGGGCTAAACATCACTTCTCCACCCATAAGGTGTCCTGAGACAGGACAGGATTCTGCACTAGACATACAGCATCCCTGAGGACCTGCCCTCTCCTAGCCCTCTGTGGTCACGTGTGGATGCTCTTCACTCATACTCGGCATCCATCTACACAAAGGTGATGGCAAGAAAGAGTCCCAAACAAGCAACAGTCTTTGCCTTTTCCATACCTTTGCAAGCTAAGATTATCTTGGCCCCAGATGCCTCATCAAATTTCTATCTGTTTTCAAGACTGAATGAAATATTCACTGTCCTTTAAGTGGTGCCTTGGAAAGGTAAACCAAGCTCTTTGCTACCCCACTGAGACTTGGACTCCATCTCTCACCTGTCGTTCCATCACATGACTTAAAATTAGTGTTCTCCAATAGCTCATGAACCAGAGATTTAAACTAGAACCTTGCACTTTTCTGAAAATTGAATCAGTCCTTAAGAAAGCCAGAGACAATGTTCACCATCTTCACATCACCTAGACGCTACCCAACTTCTTACAAATTGCCCAACCTTTGCATCCCTGGTGGCTCCGATGGGAAAGAATCTGCCTGCAATCCAGGAGATGTAAGCTCAATCTCCCGGAAAAGGGAATGGCAGCCTACTCCAGAGTTCTTGCTTGGAGAATTCCATGGACAGAGGAGCTTGGCGGGCTACAGTTGATGGGATTGCAGAGAGTCAGACACAACTAACATTTTGCATTGCTAAGAGCCTGGTCCTGATCACAGGAGAGAGACACTGCTTTCTCATTGTTCTGAAAACAGATGCTCTCTCCTCTCAGGTTCTAGGGCTATGTCCCTCCTGTTCGTCATAATTGTTGCAAAGGCACCTGCATGTTCTTCCGTTCACCTCCTCCTCTGCGTGATCGAACCAGGCTTCCGTTGGTCTGGCACTATATCGAATAGTTCACACCCAACGGCGTTCTAGAGCCCGCTGACACAAGCTCCCTGGAGCCATTTGGGCACATCTTGTCCCAAATCCACATTCGCTGACTCCGGTAGTAGCGTGAAGTCTGTTGTTGTGCAATTATTGCATCATGGAAAATCTGCAAATCCTATTAATGCCATAGAAGCTGAGATGACAGAGATAGATAGAAATAGAGCTAGAGCTGGATAGAGATACAGGGAGAGATAGAGATAGATGGAGAAAGAGAAAGAACAGGAGAGAAAAACAGAATGAGAGGGAGACTTTTAAACTAAGGTTCGGAAACGTTAGAAAATTTGTTCAAGGCTGTCAAATGAAGGAGCCAGAATTTAATCCCAGCTGTGTCTATTACCTTACCATCGTACAGACCTTCTATCATCTCTCTTAGATGCCCTGTGAATTTCCTCTTTCCCAGCCCCTCAACTTTGAGTTGACAAACTGCCCAAATTTGAACAGTTTTGGATTGCCAGAGTATATGCAGAGTCAGGGATGAAGGCCACACATGTTTTACTAAATGGATCAGAAGGTAGAAGGAATTGCCAAGAAATATTGCTTTGGTGATCTTTTGCCCATAACCTCTGGCCAGATGATGAGTCATCGCTTGGTAATGATCAGATGTGCTACCCCAAAGCAACACTGTAGCCATGTGTCTTCCCCCTGAAGCTGGACAGCCTCCAAGGGCTGGTCGGTGCCAAAAAAAAAGAGGTGGGGGGGGGTTCTTACCTCTAAATCCAGGATTTGCTTGACTATGAATCACACTTGGGACATACAGGTGTGCAGACACAAAATGTTGAGACTATAAACTGAGTCTCATTTGTACGTACCTTTTGACAAAAGAAAGTGCTTGGATTTGATTGACTGTGTTACACAATTCATTTATCTTGGAAATTGACCTGAAACGGTACCACTTTGGATTTGCCCTAAAGTCCCCATGGCATTCGTCAGAGCAGAGTGGCAGGAGAACCTGAGTACAGGAAACCCTAAAGCTTCTAGCAGCTTCCCTTTTAAAGCCTGCTAACCTCTCTGCGAGCTTCTAAATCAAGCCTTAAAACAATGACTTAAGGAAAGTGTCAGGGAAATGCTTTGCACTTTTAAAGATAAGAAGATGGAGACTCTGAGGTAAGTGGACATCTGAGGCCCTCATAAGTCAGTAAAATTATCCAGGAAAACAAATAAATTTCCTTTGCTAACCCCAGCGGAAACCCTTTCTACCACAAGGAATGATTTTATTGTAGTCATTCAGAGGGGCAGATTTGCAAAAGCAGGACATAGCTGTCTTCTAAGTTTCCTGTAATTTTCTCAAACATCAAATTTGAAAATTTCTAGGAGGAGTTCAAAGGAGGGAAAAAGATAAACCTGTTCATTTGGGGGAAGTTAAATGGGTATCGTAATGCTAAAATATTAGCACAGTGATCCTTCTCTGGGATGAACATGATTTAGTAAGGTCCTAGCTTAACTGAGAGATAGTAAGGGACTTTTCTGTCATACTGCTCCAGAAATTGAGATCCTGGCTCTCTACTCCTCCACGGGGACTTATAAAGTATCTCTGTGTATTTAAAATGAGGGGGGAAAAAATACAAACACTCTGTCGGCAAATCCTTTCTCATTTCATGTCAATATCCACCCCTCCCATCATCCTGTGTTGACAGGACCGATTTGCTAAAGGAGAGTTTAACATTACAAATACCCTTTCATCAGCTTAAAAATTGAGGCGAGTCAATATTTACATCATGTTGCTGATCTTGAAAGTACATACCCTGTTTTCTGTCCTAATAAATAGCTGTCACTCTTGCCTCCATCAGAGCTTAGCAGAGAGTGGGTTTGCCTGCTCAATGGTCTCTGCATTCCGGGAATGATCTAATATTTCAGGGCTCTCCTGTGGCAGCAGGTCGATTTCTTTCTCTCGCTCTTTCTTATTGGTTTCCAATGACAGACCTCATAAAACCATTTAGGTCTGCTTAGAGAAAATAAAATCCATAAGCATGCTGGGTTTATCTTTCACCAGAAATGCATGAAATCTAATGCTCCATGAATGAAGATAAGCAGGATATGTGTTATCTACTTTGCAATGCAATGTTCAGGACATATTTTTAGCCCAAAACAGTGGATGAACTTATCATATTTCTAGTGCCTACCAGTGAAAAGGAATCATATCAAACTGGGACAACGAACAACTTTAATCCTTTCCCGGAGAGTTCATGACACTTGTACACTTGTCCACAACTCTTCTTTCATCCATAAGTGCTATCACTACCTCCTGGGTAAGTTTGAGTAGGGTTTACTTGGGCCACAGTTATTCCAATGGACACACATTGATCATAAAGGAATCTCAGGATTTTTTTTAACTCATTTTATTTTTCTTTGATTGTTATTGTTGTTGGTTCAGGAGCACAGAAGAGTCTAGGACAGAAATAAGTATTCTTTTTGGACCACTTGCTTCTCAGACTGCAGAAAGCCAACCTCAGAAGAGCTTGGTAAGCACATTTAAAAAATAAAAATAAAAAAGCAAATGGGACAGAAGGAGATAATTTGAAAAAAAAAACCAGAAGTGTTCTGAAATACTTGAAGGGATATTTGTTTCACAAAATGTGTATTAAGAAGATGAGGGTAAGAAATCTGTCCCCAAATTCACCCAGCATCTCTGGAGGCAAAATAACAAAAGTGAGAGTGAACGTAGCTCAGTCATGTCTAACTCTCTGTGACCCCATAGACTATACAGTCCATGGAATTCTCCAGGCCAGAATACGGAAATGGATAGCCTTTCCCTTCTCCAGGGGATCTTCCCAACCCCGGGATCGAACCCAGGTCTTCAGCACTGCAGGGGGATTCTTTACCAGCTGAGCCACAAGGGAAGCCCCCAAATAAGAAAGTGTGACATCAAAGCACATGGTCCTTTCCTGCCTTCCACTGCTTTTCTCAGGCTATGCAAAAAAGACACGATCCATAAACCCTCAACGGGCATGATTCTGCACAGGTTGGAGGGGAATTTGGCCATAATGCTGTAATGCCATAGACGGCAATGTGACCCCTGCCCCAAACTCTGTGTGACCGCAAAAACTTGATGGTGACTTGCTTCTAAGAAATTATCTTCATTCACTGACAAAACATGATGATATATTGACCTATTTAAATGTCATTTTGTAATTATTAAGAGCAAGTAAGTGCAAGGATTTTAAAATTGGCAGGTTCAAATATAAGAAAACTAAATAAAGTATAAGAAAATGGGCAACCCTTGATGTCCTCTGAAATCCATCTCTGAGCTCAGTGCCCCATGCTGAAGTCTAACCAAAGAACATTTCCATGTGGCTGATGACTCAGCTCTTGTTATGGATTTAATGTCAGCAGGTATTTTTGAGTTATAAATGACACTGAAAGTCACTTCTTATGCCTTATCAATAACAGTGGCCAAACAACTAAGGTGAAAAGAAAAATTCTACAAATAGATTTGCAGGAGTTAAAAGTCCTCTAATGTAAGTGGGAAAATGTTTAAACCATCAATTATAAAGGGCACTTTAATAGTTATGTAAATATATAATCAATAATTAATTAGGCTATTGATTGATTATCAGCCAGGTCAATTTCAGTCCTTGACCCCGATTTTTTTCTGCATATTTTCTCTTGTAAGATAGAACAACATTGTCTTTTTTCTTTCTCTCCATGATTCGAGGGTGCTAGTGAGAATTTTTTTTTAAGATCTTTTCACTGTTAATGGCTCCTTTGTTTTCTTGTAGCTTGGCACAGCGTATTAGCCATTATGTGATGAGTTTTTATTATTATAGTTTCTAAAGTATGAGAGGAAATGAGATAAATGATTAATGGCAGAGTAACTTAAGGCAAGATGGAATTATATGGAGTCATTGAAAAATAGATGGGAAATACAGCTTCCCAAATGGAATTTGGTCCAGCTCCAAGGGTAACAGTCTTATCAAAGGTGCCACACAGCTTTCTTCATGATCCCAATGGAAGGGGCTCTTGGCATTCAGTCTTAGGGCCTGCAGAATACCTTGTAGCAACAGGAAACTTCTCAGCCCCCGGCACGTGATCCATCCTGTCTCAGACGGAAGCTCTCTTTGCTCCAAGGCTAGCATCATTTTTACACATCACCTACTTTTCATTTTGACTTTCTAAAGCTGGCGTTCAGTTCGCTTCTACTTGGAGATCTTCTTGGAGATCAGTTATATACACTTCAAATGAGCATGGTTTTGTTCTACTTTTCAAGGTTGTGAAATAAAGAGTTTGGTGGATTGATGTTGGTCACGGGACCAGAAGATATAAATTCTCATTTCTATTCTGGGATCGCATTTACAGCAGAAGCAGAGGCTACTTCTTTATTTAAAATGCAACCCACTCTGCTCTGAGGGGGTTACTGCATTGTTATGAAGACAAGTTGGCACATGTGTAGGAGCGATTCCAAAAGAAAGAAAGATAACCCAATCAACTAGATGAATGGATCTCATAGCTTATTGTCTTATTGTCTTAAATATCAGAAATTTCGAAGTACCAAACAGTTGCATAATTTTCCTTCCAAGAGTACAAGTGAATATTGTCTTCCATGACACCTGGTCGCCTAACACATTCCAACTCACAAAGAGTCAATATATAAATAGGTGAATTTTCCTCCAATTCTCAATGAACTTATTCTGATCATAAAACAATAATGAATACCATCATTTTTAACTAATGGTATGCTAATAATTAAGGGGGAAACTTTTGATGTTCTGCACACATATTTCTGCACACATATTTTGAATCCTCAAAAGAACAACATGAGACCATTTTTATTATTATCATTATTTTTCCAAATGCTGAAACTGAAATCCTAGGTTAGTCCCTTGTCCAAATGGCTCCCTGGGACACGAATCCCACATTTTATTGAAGTTATATTGCTTTTTTAGGAAAACATTTGGGGGTTCTCACTAAAAATACATTTCTGAAAGCCTCAAAATTCTCTTTAAGAATTCCCAAAGCAGCTCAAAGAATTTTGCAAGAAGCAAGCTGCTGATTCTCTTCCCTCAGCTTGCCATCAAGATGAAATCTTTCAGAGGAAAAGCTAAAAATAGAGGAGCATTTTTTTCCCTACCCTGCCCTTCCTGCTTGTCTTCACCTTACTCCACTCATTCATGCTGATCTTTAAGCAGCAAAAAACAAATGGGATCAATCTGGATGTTCTGTCCTGGGAGAAATTCTTCAGGCCAGAGAGAAAGATGATATAGATTAACCATGTGCTGTGGAGGCAAGTTCAATAGAGACAGAGATTAAGTTAAGGCTTAACAAGGACATAAACACCATGTTTGCCAAGCAGCACATACGGATAAACAAGGAGAAACAGAAAGAACCCAATGATAGACTAGCTTCTCTAGAAGAAAACTAGCATGTTCTAATCATATCTGTGAACAGAGGTCACATTTCCTAACAGCTTTTTCCATTCATATAATGTCTGTAAGAAATTGATTTTATTGAAGTATAGTTGATAAACACTGCTGTATTAATTTCTGTGTGTACACAGCAAAGTGTACACACATATATTAATGCATTATTTTTCACATTCTTTTCCATTGTAGTTTATCACAGGATACTGAATACAGTTCCTTGTGCTATGTAGCATGACCCTGCTGTTTGCCCATTATATATGTAATACGTTTTGTTTTTTAATATAAGCGCTTTACAATGTTGTGTTTCTGCTGTGTAATGGAGTGCATCTTCATACATATATCCCCTCATATAGTTTTTTTTAACATAAATTTATTTATCTTAATTGGAGGTTAATTACTTTAATATTGTATTGGTTTTGTCATACATCAACACGTGTCTGCCACTGTGCAGCCCTGAGTAGCCTCGTATTGTACAAAAAGTTCATAAATTCTTTTCATAGTCTGAACTCTTGTCAGTTCATGGACAGTTTACCCAATATCACCTTTTAGTCTCACTTCACGGTATGCTGCCTGAAATTCTCCTAAGGGAAAGCTCCAGCTCAGAATTAGGTGCCCTCTAGAGAAAGGCTGACTAGGCTTAATGGTGTGCAGTCCGCAGATGACTTATCTCTTCAATAAAAGCCTTGGTGTGGCTTTGTGGGTATGTTACCTTCTCTCTAAAGAGCCCAAGGCACTGCGAGATCATTTTCAAAGAGAGGCATCGAATGTCACCATGCTGTGCAACAGAGGAGCTAGACGCGGAAGGTCAGGGAAGAAGGCTGACGGAGGGACCAGGGAGAGGAGAGGAAGACCAGCAGACAGCCGTCACTCCACACCCCACAAGGACCATGGTCTGGCCCTGACGATGGACCTTGGACAGAGAGGAAATCCAACACTGGAGGGAGGACCCATAACTGTCGTAACTCACTGCTTCCTGCGTGTTTATAGAACTGGGTTATTATACAGGCTGTTAAATTGATACCTTAATTACATGCATTGTGGCCAAGTTACGGCTGTCACGAGAGGCATAAATCTGATCTCTCTGACATGCTCTCAACTAGAGCGTTTTGTTAGGATAGTCTTGAATACAATCTTGATGATAAAAAGAGGATCTACAATACAAAGATTTACTTTGCCAGTAAATAAATACTGCTGCTGTTCTCTACCCTGCTGCCAAGAGATGTGAGTTTCAGAAAGAATGCAGTATGATCAGGTGTCAGGTTCTGAAGGAAATACATTTGCAGAATTTTTAAATGAAGCTCTCTCTCTCGGCTAATTTAATAGCTAGTTCATATTTACAGCCAGTGTAGCAAAGATAGATTCAATTAGGATTTCTAGAAATTCATTTATATATATGTGTGTGTGTATATTATGTAAATTTTTATATATGTGTGTGCGAGTGTATATATGTATATATATATATATATATATATATATATATACATATACAGTTCATGGGATTCTCCAGGCCAGAATACTTGAGTGGATAGTGTTTTCCTTCTCCAGGGGATCTTCCCAACCCATGGATTGAACCCAGATCTCCTGCATTGCAGGCGGATTCTTTACCAGTTGAGCCACATGGGAAACCAAGAATACTGGAGCGGGTAGCCTATCCTATCTCCAGCGGATCTTCCTGACCCAGGAATTGAACCAGGGTGTCCTGCATTCCTCACCTTCTCTGACTGTATTGCAACTTTCAAGCTACTGTTCTTAAGCAGGCATGCACACAGGACTGTAAGCAACCAGTGTATAATATAAATAAAATGCATTTTATCTTCTGCTAGATTACTTCAAAGTATTAAAAAATAAGTACATACACTTATGGCGCATACTACTATTAGTTTGCAGTTCCAAATTTATCTTACAGTCTCGCTACTGCATTATATGGGAGGAACAGCTTAACTGTGGAAGCCCAGAGAGAACTGGTAAGGCTTATTTAGTTTAAAAAAAAAAAAAGAAAAAAAAAACTATTTAGGACATTCTTATTAAGACCTATATGGAAATGCCCTAAATAGTTCTTTACATAAACTGGTCCATATTATTTCCAACCAGAACTGCAAACATAGCAAGATGTTCCTTACCTGAACTTTGAAGCTATTAAAATAGGTAACAAAAAATATTTCTGGAAGAATAAACTAGAAAATTACATTGGTGAGGTAAACTGGAGACTGGGGTAGGAAAGAAGCATTTTTGGTATACTCTGTTATCTACAAATTTTAATTCATGTGAATGCATCATCTGGTTATAAACTAAGCATTTTAAATTGTTATTGGCAACATTTATGATATTTTTAAACTTATAAACTATATCTTGGTAGGGATCCAATGTACTGAAGTTATAATTATTCATTGTATCTCAAAAACTCATTTTGGGGGTTGCTATCTTAGCAGAAATATAGTAAGACTATTCCTTATTTGGAAAAGAAGCAGCCCCCTCAGTTAGTGGAGAAGATAGACATAATGTCCAATATGATAGGGGCTGTTGCCCTTATGCAGTTGTGTGCTTTCAGCGTTTGAAACATGGCTAGTCCAAATGGACGTATGCTGAAATTATAAAATGTATACTTTGGATTTCAAAAACTCAGTAAAAATAAAGAATGAAAAGTATCATATTAATATTTTTATTAATTACATATGGAAATTATACTATTTTAATATATTGTATTAAATAAATACATTAAAGTTCATTTCATTTGTTTCCTTTTAGGTTTTAATATGGCTATAATAAAACTAAAAATTACATAGTCTGACCCTGCAACCCATGGAGTGCCACATGCCAGGCTTCTCTGTACTTCACTATCTCCTGGAGTTTGCTCAGATTCCTGTCCACTGAGTCGGTGATGCCATCCAACCATCTCATCTTCTGTCACCTCCTGCTCCTCCAGCCTTCAATCTTTCCCAGCATCAGGGTCTTTTCCAGTTAGTTTGCTCTTTACATCAGGTGGCCAAAGTATTGGAGCTTCAGCTTCCGCATCAGCCCTTCCAATGAATATTCGGGTTGATTTCCTTTAGAATGGACTGGCTTGATCTCCTTGCAGTCCAAGAGACTCTCAAGAGTTTTCTCCAGCACCACAATTCAAAAGCATCAATTTTTTGGTGCTCAGTCTCGTTGATGTCCGACTCTCACATCCGTACATGACCACTTAGCCCTTATAATTGTTATGAACATGGCAGGCCTTGCATGTTTTGTTTTGTTTTCTTTTTTCCCAAGGAGACTAGAGAATCAAGATCTTTGAGTGTATGTCCATTCAGATGTCTTCAAGTGTCAAGGTTTCAGATTTTTGGTTTCTATTTTCAAATAAGGCCCTAACCTTGACATAACTTATTTGTCCTATTTGGGCATTTAATTCTTTCTGAAGATAAAATACTTTGACTAGTAAAGATTAGGCTTGATTCTTGATTTTTTTTTTTTTCTGCTAGAAGAAAGGAGACTTTTTCTGCCTGCATCCCAAGTCTGCAGTGTACCTGACTTTCAAGTTCTGTTATTTCCTCAATTCTCCCTTTATCTTTATGTAGAGCATCCAGTGGTGTTTAGTAATGAGCCTCTAATTTCATATTCTTATGGCTGCTCTTTTCTCATTTCCATCTCAACTATCTGATATTTCATGTCCAGCAGCACATTCCCTTCTGTCTATATATCCTCTCAACTCACCACTGGTCAGGATTTACCATCGGAAGGCCACTTCATGGCAGAGGCAACCTGTGTTCAGCCTCCTACCATGCTAGGTCCTTCATCACCAGCTGAGCTGAAAGTGACTTAGCTCAAATGCCCCTTTTGTCTCCTGCTGACTTGGATCACCCTCAATACACTATGCTGCCTGTTAAGTTCTCCAGGAGCAGATGAAATGGAGTCTGATGTGTCAACATTAATGATAGATCAGTATCTGTGGAAAGAACAGGACAGAAGAAACAAGGGAAATAGGAAAAAAAAAACTCCAAGTCAGTCTGACACAGCCTGGGGTTAATCTAGTGGTCAGCTCCAGAAGAAGATGCTAAAGCTCTGCCTGGCTCAGCTGTGGACTGTCACTGTAATGGGAGGATGTGAGCTTGGAAAAGGCAGCTCACAGGGGCTTCCCTGGTAGCTCAGCTGGTAAAGAATCTGCCTGCAATGCAGGAGACCCAGGTTCAATCCCTGGGTCTGGAAGATCCTCTGGAGAAGAGACAGGGTATCCACTCCAGTATTTTGGGCTTCCCTTGTGGCTCAGCTGGTAACGAATCCACCTGCAATGAGAAAGACCTGGGTTGGGAAGATCCCCTGGAGAAAGGAAAGGCTGCCCACTCCAGTATTCTAACCTCGAGAATTCCATGTGTTTGCAAAGAGTCAGACACGACTGAGTGCTTTTCACTTTCACAGGAGCTGAGGCAGACCCTGAAATTGCTGAGAATATAGAGGTATTTCTTGACAACACGCCCTTCCGGCAGGGGGGAAGGAGAAGGACATCCCTGTGCCTGCCGCAGCAAGCACTCAGCTGGAGCGCACACACATACACACAGAGAAGGTAAACCTCAAGAACTGACAACTTCATTCATAAGGAGCCTTGAGTATTTTTGCCTCGCAGTCTCTCTTTGAGCTCTAGCACACTGACTTTCAAAGTCTGAGGTTTTGGATGACTGTCATCCTACCTCTTACTCTACCTGCCATACTGAGGAAGAATCAGCAAACTTAACTTGATTTTTGGCTGGAGACATCAGTAAAGTTGTCCGTGTGGATGGACGTCATCCTGCCAGTATTAGCTGATGTGACAGTGATAGCTACCTGCCTCCAGGGCGTCTGTTCAGCTGCTGCTTTTATCATCGGGACTAGCCTGGCCAGAGACATTCTCACGTCCTTCACCAGGAGGCGTGAGATGCCCCCAGGTTCTTATTATAAAAAGCAGATTGCTTCAAACAGAATAGTCTAACCAGCATATCAATTGTCATACATTTGCAAAAATTCCAAATGTGTTTTGTTCAAAATTCAGAATCACATTTATTGATGCTTCTGCGGCTGGAGAACAATCTTCGGCACTAGAGAGAAACGAGGGATGAGAAACGGGTAATTTTACTCTTCACTGCATGCGATTCGGAGGGTTAGGCCTCATAGAACCGAAGGTTTTGTGACTGTTTCCTCTGGGACTGTGTGCGGTAGTCCCTCAGTCGTGTCCGACTCTTTGTGACCGGTGGACTGTCACCCACCTCTGTCCATGGAGATTCTCCAGGCAAGAATACTGGAGTGGGTTGCCATTTCCTTCTCCAGGGGATCTTCCCGACCCAGGGATCGAATCCAGGTCTCTTGCATTGCAGGCAGACTCTTTACAGTCTGAGCCACCAGGGAAGCCTCTTTCGTCTGAGGTCTACCAAAAATAATTATAATGTACGTAATTTCTTAGGTGGACTATGTGCCAGTCATTCTATATACTTCATTTTTATTTCAAAAATAACCCCACATAGTGTATGTAGACACTGAGTCTTAGGCCCTATAGTGGAATTGCCCAACGTCCCATGAGTCATGTGTTATTAGAGGTAGCCACTCTGCCAGACAGCTAGCAGGTGGCATCCTTGCATTTGAAGTAGAAAGTGAAGCATATTAGGGTTAAACAGCATGTCCACATTCTTGTTAAAATGTTAGTCCTTACAACAATCCTTTACTTTGGGGGAGGAAGCATTTTATCCCTATCTTAAATATGAGGAATTTAAGGTTCCTAAGATCAAAATGGCTTGCAGAAGATAATATGTTTAGTCATCTAAAGATATAAAAATTAAATCCAAATGTGTATGTTACATTCTTTTTCTATTTTTTTTCCCAAAAAGGCAGTCACAAATCATGCGTAGGAAAATATTATCTGTAAGCTTCTAATAAAACCAGTAAGTCCTAATTGCATATTGCCAAACCATCCAAACAATCTTCCACAAATAATGAGTTTTGTTTGAAGAAATTAAAACATGGTTTATTGGAAAGGGCATTCAGCTGAGCAATAATGCCTGAATTCCAAGCGTGGTTTCTCTCTCAAATTCCGCTACAGCTGAACTATGGCTGTGACTACTGTTGCTGCTGCAAATGTCGATAGAGAGTTACAGAGCTGGCCCCATGCAGTGGCGCTCAGCTCCACGCTCACACAGGGTTGGACACTCCACTCCAATGTACTGTGAGTTGGATGTCATCATCTCCGTTTTCTAGGTAACCAGATGGAATCCTAAAGAAATTCATTGCTCAAAGCCAAATGACCTAGTCATTAAAAAGCTGGTTCTTTGACATCATAGCCATGGATTTTTTTTTTTTTTTTTAATACCAGCTCAGTCACTTACAAGTTTTGTGAATTTGGAAAAGTTACTTAACCTTCCTGGTCTCAGTTTTAAATGATAGAATTTGGATCGGATAGTCCCTAAAGGTACATCCAACTCTGAGAGTCTCTGCTTTTTGGTATTGTTTTCAATTTAGGTGGGCCCTTGTGTTACTGGGCTCCCATGGGACCTCCAGCAATTTGATTGTAACTCACAGCGTCAGGAGGTGATTAGAAATTAACTTCACTTCCAGCAAGTTTCATGCGCCGTGAGTGGAATCCCTTCTCTTAGAGTCACCCATCAGGAGCCTAAGGGCAATGGGAATTAATCTAACTCTCCAGGAGTATACAGTGGTGCGGGGGTGCTGCGTTTTCCTGGGCAGGGGACACAGAGGTGGAATGGTATTGATTCTCACAGATATTTGGTCATTACCTTCCATTCCACCTGCTGTGAGCATCCATTCTTTTATTTCTGTGAGCTCAACAACCCTCCCCCTCAACTTTCTTTTTTATTGGCTTTAAGCTTCATTTTCTGTTAAATGACCTGAAGGAAGCTCTGAAAGGGGGCCAAGAAGCCAAAAAGAAAGAAAGAAAAAAAAAGACACAAAAAATTCATTTGCTATCAATGATCAGAGTATTATAGAATAGTAAATAGTAAATAGAATTATTTCCTTTCTGTTTCTGATAAGACTCATAAAGTCATTTAGAAATTACAAGGTGTAAGGTCGGACCTGGGGGCCGTGATGGGCCACCCCTCCTCTCCCTCCTACCAGCGAGAAGGTCCCTAACGGAAGGATCCTCCCAGATCCCGGGAACCAATGACAGCACACTTCGCCGGTTGCCATGACGAGCCGCCCCTTCTACCCCCTAAGGGAGGGAGCCTCCTGGATCCCGGGGACCAATGACAGTACAGTTGGCCAGCTAAAGCCGCCCCACCTGCGCCCCGTAGAAGGACCTATCAGCCCCTGACACCTCAGCCCAGCAACTTATCCAAACACCCCATCCGTTAACCTGCCCATCCCTCGCAGCGTGCATATATAAACAAACTTCTAACACCGTCCGGCCGCTCGGGTCCGGGAACCCCTGCCGGGAGTGCTTCGCCATTAAAGCCTGTTAGACACTGTTTTGGTGTCCTGGTCGTCTTTTACCTAACACAAGGCTTAGACAGTCATTCAACTTTTGATTATTAACATGCAGTACCCTGAGTCTGGTGAACATGGAGTAAGCGGATTTTGAGCCATTGTAATCACTCATAATGATTGGAATTGTATGCATATTTCAGAAATAAACTAAAAGTTAGGAAGATATTTCAAAGTATATTGCATTCCAAAATTCTAAAGCCATCTCCAGAGAAAATTCTTAGTATATTGTAGAGAGTTTGGGGTTTCATATCTGAGTGGGGTTTCATATCCTCCCCCCAAAACCCAGCTCTGGCACTCATTGATCTGTGGACCTTCGGTAAACAGCCTCTTCAGCGACATCTGGAGAAAGGAATGGCAACCCACTCCAGGATTCTTGTCGGGAGAATCCCATGGACAGAGGAGCCTGGCAGGCTACAGTCCATGGAGTTGCAAAGAGTCGGACACTACTGAGCCACTAACACTTTCACATTCAGTGACATCAGAGTAAGAATATTTGCATTAAAAAGTTTTCATGAGGATTAAAGGGAATAACATTTATAAAGTGTGTCATACAGAATATAATGAAATGAGGGCCCTAATAATTCTTGATTTCCTTCATTAAAGAGATAGATAAAATTTAATTTCTGATGCCTTATTTTTTCAGTGAATGAAAACTTCAGGGTAATATTTATATTGGAGAGAATAATACTCTTGCATGACCCTGAGAAGAAAAAAAGAGCTTTGCTTCCTTTCCATTTAGAATTGCTGTACAGAAATTACTGGAGAAATTCATCTGAAATAAGAACTTTCATACCTGAGCCACTGCCCAGAAATTATGGCACCACTTCTGGGAAGTTTCAAAAACACTTTGAACTTAACTTTCTAAAGTCGCTGTGCGTTCTGTACTGCTGGGCCCCTCCGCACATCCATGACTTGGCTGGAGCCGATGCTGGCTGTGCCAGCGTACTTTCAAGCTGATCAAGGCATAGAGCCTTGAAAATTTCATGAGATTCTGTTTTTGTGAGATTTCCAGATTTAAACCAAGCTTTACAGATCCCAGTGGGATGCATAATTCAGGAGGAAAAAAAAAAAAACAGAGAAAGCTTTTACCAACTCTAAGATACAGTGGTTGATATGCTTAATTCAGGTTGAATTAGGGACTGATTGGAAGTGTGACTTCTTATTTCACCCTTAGTGGAGAAAATCTCTGATTGTTTTATAGGATTGCCTTTTAAATGTAACAGTAGTAGAAAGTCCCTAGAAACTAGAACAGAATAATATCTGGCAACACTAATAAAGATTTTGAATCAAGTCCCAGACTAAATCAAAGTAGGTATGTGTTCTCCTGGATTAACCATAAATTTTCTCGCTTTCATGCCTTTTTAATGAGGTACTAATCAAGACATATAGACAGTAGTTGTTCTTTTTTAGCATTTATTTGATATATGTTAAATGAGGTAGTATTTCTTACTTTTTATTATTATTTTATTTTTAATTTTTACAATATTGTGTTGGTTTCTGCCATATAGCAATGGAAATCAGCCATAATTATACATACATCTCCTCCCTCCAAAACCCCTTCTCTCCCCACATCCCATCCCTCCAGGCCATCACAGAGCACCAGACTGGGCTCTCTTGCTCCACAGCAACTTCTTACCAGCTCTCCATCTTACACCTGATAGTGTGTCTATATTGATGCTTCTTTTTCTATTCATCCAACTCTCTCCCTCCCCTACTGTGTCCACATGTCAAAGAGAAAAACAAACATAGTCTATTAACTCATTTATACAGAATCTAGATACATGGAATTGATGAACCTATTTACAGGGAAGGAATGGAGACACTATTTCTCATTTTGCTTGATTGTTTATTGTTTTAATGTTGAATACAGCATGTTCAACCACCAATAATAATATAGTTTACTGTTTTTCCATCAGTCACTTCGCCTCTTCAACAACACTGATTGTGTAATAGCTAATCCATGTCCTCATTTGTGATCAGACATATAAGTGTCAATCAGAGTTTCTGCACAACATGAGACATCCAGCATGGCCCACTCATCTGATCCAAACCTAGGCGAAAGGAAAGAAACATGGTGACCTGCTCACCTCGAGCAGCAGCATTCTAGAATAGTGTCCGGTTACTGCCAGATTCTAAAACATTCCCTTGACTCTCTCTGCTAGTTTATGATGAGGGCTTCCAGGCTGAGGACCATTATTTCATTCATATATTCATCCATTTATTTGTTCAGAAAACAATTTTTCATCTTGTATCACGTACAAGGTACCAGATAGAGATACAATATATCCTTTATCTGATGGATTTGCTAGCATAGATTCAGATGGAAACACTGAAGAATGAATCTTAATATAAATATTCAAAGAAATGGGTTCACTTGTCATAAAAATAAGGTATTCTTTGCATAGCCAATTTTTGACACTGATATGTCTTATGTCCTTCACTTCAGTTCAGTTCAGCCGCTCAATTGTGTCTGACTCTTTGCAACCCCATGGACTGCAGCACACCAGGCCTCCCTGTCCATCACCAACTCCCAGAGTTTACTCAAACTTTTGTCCATCGAGTTGGTGATGCCATCCAACCATCTCATCCTTTTCGTCCCCTTATATCTTTACTCTATGTTTTGAAAAAAAAAAATATTTTCCAAACATTTGAGACTATTTGCAAATGGATAAAGAAGGTTGATATGGCTCAGGACGGTCTTCCATAAAACAAAAACAGGTGTGTAACAATATGATGCAAAACACCGCTCCTGATGTGCTTGCGCTTGCCACTCCCACCTCCCCGCTGTCACCATGAGTGAGGAAGTCACGGCATATGACGGGAGTGCCGTGCTGTATGCACACGTTGCTGTCATTGTTGTTGCTGTTGTTGCTCAGTCACTAAATTGTGTCTGACTCTTCGCCACCCTGTGAACTGTAGCCTACCAGGCTCCTCTGCCCATGTGATTTCCTAGACAAGCAATCTGGAGCATGGTGCCATTTCCTTCTCCAGGGGATATTCTTGACCCAGGAATCAAACCCAATCTCCTGCATTGGCAGGCAGATTTTTTACCACTGAGCCTCCAGGGAAGCCCATATACACTCTACTAGATATAAAAGATAGCTAATAAGAACCTGCTGCGTAGCACAGGGAGCTATATTTGGTGCTCTGTAATGAGCTATATAGGAATGGAGTCTAGAAGAGAGTGAGCATATGTATAAATGGGCTTCCCTGTTGACTGAAATGGTAAAGAATTTGCCTGCAATGCAAGAGACCCGGGTCGACATATATGTATGGCTCATTCACTTTACTCTACAGCCAGAAACTAACTCAACATTGCAAATCAATAAAAAAAAATTGATTTAAAAATCATATTTGAATCTTAAAAAGTAAATAAATAAAACTATTTTAATTAGATTAAAAATAAAGGGGATGAAAATTCAGCAATATGTCTAGAAGGTTAAATGCAAAGTTTGTGTTTATTTTCCAGTGGTTGGTAGGAAGATGTTAATCTTCTATTGGCATTGATTAGTTGATCACATGCAGCCTTAAGGGTCTAAGACTTTAGCATCCACAATTGATAGAATAATCTTAGGAGAAAAAGGCCAAGATTTGGAGGCAACAGACTTGAATGTGGGTCCCAACTTCATTCATTATTAGCTTCATGACTTTGGCCAAAGTGGTTTCATCTTAATGTCTCAGAACCATTCAACTGGAACATGGGGATATACACACAGCCCTTCTGCACAGACTCAGACTCTGAGCATCAGCAGCGTTATCATGTGACTGTTAACTGGTCAAGGGTTGATTTGAAGAAAAAAAAAAAAGTTCCCTCTCAAACCCGTGAGGAAGGGCAGAATGAATGGAAAGATGACAGAAATTCATCAGGATAAAGGCTGAATAACACCCAGGTATTGACACAGGAAATCCTAAAAGCTCAGGCTCTTAACACAGTACAGTTGTATAGCACACACCTGACACCACCCAAAGCAGCCTATAGACTCAGAGGAAGGGAGGTCCTTTTCCTAAATGACATTTGTGGCCCTCGGAACCACAGATGGATTTTCTGCATCTGGCTTGCCAGAAGGGGAAAAGAGATATTAAGCCAAGGAATCTCATAGGGAATTTGGGGCCAGGTCAGGAAATGGTATATAATCACTCTTCCCATTTTCTCCTGCCTAGAGCTCATGCTGAAGACCACCCTTCCTGAAATATGTGTTCTTAAAAATGTAGGCTTTCACTGCCCGCATCAAATAATGGGAAAAAATAATCATGAATACACAGCATCAACTCATCTACAAAAATCTCCTGAAAGGATGGGACTTACTAACGGTATCCAGAAGTATTTCTGAGGACAAAAGAGTTATATACAGTGTTTAATGTCTAAATTGTGGATCACAGAAGTTATTCTCATTTTATGATCCCTGGATACCTAGATGTTAATTATGATAGCAACAGGAGGCTTCCAGTTATTATCTAAGGAAAGCATGTGCTTACTAATTAAAATGAAAAAAAACAAACAAAAAGCTCAGGTTAGCTAAATATCAAGCATCTAACTAAACAAGGCAATTTAATATCATTTGAAAATTGCTGCTTTTATTGCATGCTCGGATTTATTTGTCTTGATTAATGCAAAATTAGAGGTTTGCTTATGCCCTTCCTGTACCTATTTGTTTGGTTGACAGAATCTCCCAAATACAGCATCCCTTGAAGGAAATACTACAAGAACTTGTAAAGCGGTGGTGAACAACCGTCCTAGATATAACCATTAGACATAATAGGAAATCAAATTTGAATTAAGTAAGATGTATTTTGTGGGTGACCCTTCACTATTTATTCTAATGGCGATCCTCAAAGGTTGATTGAAATTAAGTGGATTTTCAGTATTGATCAAATCAGTCAGAGAATCAAGAGAAACAAACATGTCCTTAATCACTATGACCTAAACACTGACCCTTTCTTCGAAATCAGACAAGTAAATGAATTTAACTGGTGGTGAAAAGAAGGTACTAAAATTCTTTACCGATTTCATCAATCATTTGGTTCAGTCATGCTGAAATTCAAGTCTTCAGTTTTACATAAGAGAAAATAGAAGTTCATACAAGAAAAGGGACTTCCTGGTGAAAAGAAACAAAACAAACAAAAAAATGCTTTCTCATCTTCTAGCCCACGCTCTTACCATACTGCTTGAAACATGTATAAGTCTCAGAAATCTGTGCATCATTCATTGGCCAATGTGATGCCTAAACCCAGACCTAGAGAAGTTAGGATCCCTATCACCCTCTCAGAACTATAAAGAGATGAGAAAAATAGCTCAAGGAATGAAAAAAGAAGTCAAAGGAAGTGGGCTCAAGGAGAATTACTTTTTATCACAATGCAAACTTATTTTACTTTTTCTTCCTTTTTAAAAACCAATCATTCCTTAGTCAAGTGGGCCAAATATGTCCATGTTCTGTTTTCATGCAAACATGCCTTTCACTTTGGAAATGGCAGTAGGTCAGGAGCTCCCTCTAAAGCAGAAGCTGAAAAGAAGTGGCTCTATGACCATTAGATAATGCTTTTCATTTAATTTTTGTCTGCATTCAAATTAGTTGCCAAAATTGAAAAACTGGGAGATTTCAGAGAAAACAAAGTAACAAACAATCCTGGATTTCTGGCTTCTTATGAGAAACGAGATGGTCTAAGAACACTGCCAGCATTTCTGGAGCCGGGTGGCAGGAATAATGGTCAGATAGGACGTCCCCTCTCCAGTTCACCTGAGGACCGACTGTTCCCTAATTATTTACCTGCCTTCGGAGCCCAGGATCACCAAGCACTTTCCTCCATCTGGTCTAATGCATGAGTGTGTCACTTTCTTAGTCTCTGGAGGTGTGAGTGTTTTCTGTCTGAGACACTGCTGTGCACCATCAGGACAGATCAGAGGACTGGAAACTGAATGTCTTCCTTTCCATCTCTGCGTCTTCATGAAAGTAAATTTATCTCCCAGTGGCATCATCTGTAAAATATATTATTAGTTCTGTTTTATAATGCTTCTCTGATTTCCCAATAACGAGTAAAGAGCCTTGATTCACAGGAGATGCTCTGTAAGTAAGCTCCATTCCCTTTCCAAAATCCCCCTATTTCAATCAGCAAATATTCCAAGACAATTTATTAAGTGACTGCAATTTTCAAAGTACTTAGCAGTGCTTTAGTAATGATTCTGTTCTAGTTGATAGCATTAGTCAGATTTAGTAAGTTTAGAAATAATAATAATGGCCAACATATATCCAGTATGTGCAGGGCTTGTGTGTTCAGTTGCTGAGTCCCGTCCAACTCGTAGCGAGCCCATGGACTGTAGCCCAGCACGCTCTTCTGTCCGTGGAATTTCCCAGGCAAGAATGCTTGAGTAGGGTGTCATTCCCTTCTTCAGGACATCTTCCTAACCCAGTGATCCAACCCCTGTCTCTTGTGTCTCCTGCATTGGCAGGCGAATTCTTCACCACTGAGCCAGCTGGGAAGACCCACAGGTAGCATATCAGAAGCTTTTTTAAACACAGAAACATTTTGTAAATGTTAAATGATATACTTCTTATATTATTAAAAATATGGTGCATCTGTGATTTTCCTGACATCCTTGCCTTTAATAAAACATGGCGGGGGGTGGGGTGGGGGGGGTGGGGGAGCGTTTAGTCAATTTAAAGTTCACTTGAAAAAGTTTCATAAATAAAAGCATGGCAGGTCTGCATTTGGATATAATAAAAGTGGGATGATTCTCATCTAATAGATAATCATTCAAAAATGCCAGTTTAGGAGGTTGATATCTGAGTAGTCCTACCATCACATTTAAAGCTCAAATTTTTAACCTCAACAGATGCTAACACAAAAAGGTGTTGCAGACCCAACACTTACTCGCTAATGGCCAAGCTGTCAGTAATTTAACTTCTCTGTTGTAAATGTATTTCTCTTATGCCCTTTCTTTGGTCGGTGCTTATTTACACTGAGAACATTACCTGCACAACACACCTGTTTATTCCAGGAGACAGGTGGCTTAAAAAAGCAAATGAGCCTAGCGCCCATGACATTTTGTTAAAAAATAAGTAATGCAAAGCAAAATCTCTTCTGGCTCATGAAGTCTTGCTAATCAGGCAGATGTCCTCTGTGTCGCTCCTTGGGGCTTAGAATGCAAATACTGGTGTGCTGATAATCGCTGAACCCTAGTCTCGATAATTGTTTCTATCTTCATTATCTTCTATTATTCCCATAAAAAATCCATTTTTAGCTAAGAAATCTGATGCACGTAATACAACTGATATCAAAGGTTTAATGGCCTTGCCATCAATAAATTGAATTAAATCTCTCCTTAGCAGTAATGATTCCTCAGACAGAGCAACAGATAATAAGACCACGGCACCAGAACATTCAGCGGATGGTTCTCACCCATTGAAACTTAACATTGTGGCTAATTGGTCCTTGCTAGCCATTCCTTTAAATGTATTGGTTATGCCTCCTCATAAATATCTCAATTCCAGCTTACTTGCTTAAGAGAAATGTCTTTATTGGCAGCATGACACACCATTAAACTATACTACAGGGCACCATCTTTCAGCTTAGACAGTGCTAAAGAACATATCATGTCAGAGGGTCTAATAAAAAAGCAGTTCCCACATTACCCCTCAGTAAGACTAATACAAAAAACAAGTTATGACTGTGAAAATGTCCTTTGCCAATCTTTACCTCAAGCATTTTTCTTTTTCATTTGCTTCCCTTTAATTTTCCAGTAGTCTCTTAAATTATCTCCCAG
This sequence comes from Ovis aries, assembly GCF_016772045.2. Lineage (NCBI taxonomy): Eukaryota > Metazoa > Chordata > Mammalia > Artiodactyla > Bovidae > Ovis > Ovis aries. The sequence goes on from NC_056060.1 coordinate 96,810,720, forward strand.
GAAAGTCATGAATTTTTCTCTTCATTGCATGATTTGTTAGGTTTAGCTGCTAAGTCCGACTCTTTTGTGACTCCGTGAACTGTAGCCTGGCCTGGCTGTTCTGTCCATGGGATTTTCAAGACAAGAATATTGGGATGGGTTGCCATTTCCCTCTCCAATGATTTGCTATAAACAAGAAAACTAGCAGAACAGACTGGAAGGAGAAAGATTAGACGCTGGCAATGGAATATAAGTGCACTGCCATCTACAGGCTGGCGGTAAATTCCCTGGTCAGAATGAACCTGAAGGACTCGGCTCGCCCACACTGTCCATACAGGAATCAGGTGTTTCCTGACAGTTATTAACTCTAGGGATTGTGGGAGAATATCTGGTCAATATTCCCTTGCTTTATTTCTCCATACTCAATAGTTAGATTTTTATTTGATTTGAAGACACGTGAGTCAAAAGTGAAGGAGAGATAAGTCAAAATTCCAAGTTTAAAGTCATATTAGAATAGTCACCTTTTTAAAAATGTTTTTATTGGTTGGCTATCATCAGCAAATCTTTTAAGCAAGAATAAAAATTAAATATTAAGGTATATTTATGTTGGTCACTTGAAACAAATTTGAAAGTCATAAATCATTTACCCTTTGGGATCCTGTATTCTCTAGCCAGTAGTAAAATCATCTTCTTTATCTTCATATACCATCTTTCTTTCCTATAAATTGGAATCATGCTTAGTATTTACAACTACTAAGTAAGGAAAGAATATTCAGAACACTCCTTTGAAATATGTACCCGTATTTATTCACAGATTTTTATCTTGCCGGAAATACCCAATCCAGATTTTGACAAGATATCTGATCTATACAGGTTTTTTTGCAAAATATACTTCCTTCATCAGTCTTCTGACACTGGGTTTAAAAGTCAGTGTGGGGCCCTGTGCAAAGCGCCCTGGGGCAATGCCTGGAGGAAAGAAGGCCAAAAGTTGATCATGGCCTAGATAGCATTTCTTCAAACATGCAAAATTCAAGAGACAGGGCAGTGCTACAGGTTCTGCTAGGGGCCTGCCAAGGAGACCAGCTGCAGTTGTCACCACAGGTGGCTTCCAGGGACATCCCAGCGGAAAGACACAAAGCAGTTGCTAATCATCCTGTTTCACCCCCGCTGTTAACACATGTTGTCTGAAAGTCTCTCCCAGCAATGTCTTACCGCCTTGGATTAAAAGTGCATGTGCTCAAGGCTTATTTCCTTAGCTGGACTGTCAATCATGACTTAAGAATAGTGGCCTTGTGCCCTCGCAGCCAGACGTGGAATGCTTTGAGCCTATTAGGAACAATAAATGGTTATTAGAAACAATAAATAGTGAAAAAGACTGAGAAGCTGAAAACTGCCCCTGTGTATTAAAACCTAGAATACCTACATCACTCATGTTAAAGGATTAGAAATGGCTTGTCTCCAGCTATCTGCCGCAGAAGCAGAAAGCATATCTATCCTTGCCAATTAAGAGCCTATATCTGCCTAACCCTCCTTATTTTTATCTAGAGGCATCTTCTTTAAGTTCATCCCCCAGGCATTTAAGAACTTGCTTTATTCATACCTATGGAATTAGAATAGCAATGATTACTGATATTATCTGAGAATTTATTATATTCCTAGGACTGTGGAAGGGAAAGGCGCTCAGTCGTGTCCGACTCTTTGCGACCCCATGGACTGTAGCCTGCCAGGCTTCTCAGTCCATGGGATTTTCCAGGCAAGAGTACTGGAGTGGGTTGCCATTTCCTTCTCCAGGGGATCTTCCCGACCCAGGGATTGAACCCAGGTCTCCTGCATTGTAGGCAGACGCTTTACCCACTGAGCCACCAGGGACTGGTTCGGAAAACACTAGCGTGGTTTTTCCTTGGAGCGAGTTTTACTCCATCCGATTCAGTCTGCGTGCATTTCACTGTGTGAGCATTGCTGAACCTCAGAGTTATGACTGTGACTCGTGCCCAGGCCTATCCCATGTGATTCTGTCCTGGAAAGGCCACCAGCTTGGAAGTCAGAGGCCCTACTGCTAGTGCCGGCTCTCCTACTTACTGAATGCAGGATTACTAAATCACTTAATTCCGCTAAGCCTTAGTTGCCTTGACTTCCCTGGTGGCCCAGACAGTAGAGCATCTTCCTACAATGCAGGAGACGTGGGTTCAACCCCTGGGTCGGGAAGATCCTCTGGAGAAGGAAATGGCAACCCACTCCAGTACTCTTGCCTGGAAAATCCCATGGATGGAGGAGACTGGCAGGCTACAGTCCATGGGGTCACAAAGAGTTGGACATGACTGAATGACTTCACCTCACTTCACTTTTTAGTTGCCTTTTATATATAAAGGCACTAACACTTCTTAAAATGTTCTTAAAGTGTGTTCATATATGTGAAAGCAATGTGTAAACTATAAATTCCTATAAACACATAGAGATCAATCATTGCTATTGCTACCAGATTAACATTGGAAATCAGCAGAGTGATAAGAACCACTCACCTTCCAGAACGAGCTAAGTACCTCCTCTCCAAGAGTCTTCAGTGACTGCTTTAGCCTAAGTCAGGATTTCTGGCACTGGAATTGCCTTTAAAACTGTCTCAGTTCAGTTCAGTTCAGTAGCTCAGTGGTGTTCGACTCTGCGACCCCATGAATCGCAGCACGCCAGGCCTCCCTGTCCATCACCAACTCCCGGAGTTCACTGAGACTCACATCCATCAAGTCAGTGATGCCATCCAGCCATCTATCTCATCCTCTGTCATCCGCTTCTCCTCCTGCCCCCAATCCCTCCCTGCATCAGAGTCTTTTCCAATGAGTCAACTCTTTGCATGAGGTGGCCAAAGTACTGGAGTTTCAGCTTTAACATCAGTCCTTCCAATGAACACCCAGGACTGATCTCCTTTAGAATGGACTGGTTGGCTCTCTTTGCAGTCCAAGGGACTCTCAAGAGTCTTCTCCAACACCACAGTTCAAAAGCATCGATCCTTCGGCGCTCAGCTTTCTTCACAGTCCAACTCTCACAGCCATACCTGACCACTGGTAAAACCATAACCTTGACTAGACGGACCTTTGTTGGCAAAGTAATGTCTCTGTTTTTCAATAGGCTATCTAGGTTGATCATAACTGTCCTTCCAAGGAGTAAGTGTCTTTTAATTTCATGGCTACAGTCACCATCTGCAGTGTTTTCGGAGCCCCCAGAAATAAAGTCTGACACTCTTTCCACTGTTTCCCCATCTATTTGCCATGAAGTGATGGGACCAGATGCCATGATCTTCGTTTTCTGAATGTTGAGCTTTAAGCCAACTTTTTCACTCTCTTCTTTCACTTTCATCAAGAAGCTTTTTAGTTCCTCTTCACTTTCTGCCATAAGGGTGGTGTCATCTGCATATCTGAGGTGATTGATATTACTTCCGGCAATCTTGATTCCACCTTGTGCTTCTTCCAGCCCAGCATTTCTCATGACGGACTCTGCATATAACTTAAATACGCAGGGTGACAATATATACAGCCTTGACCTACTCCTTTTCCTATTTGGAACCAGTCTGTTGTTCCATGTCCAGTTCTAACTGTTGCTTCCTGACCTGCATATAGGTTTCTCAAGAGGCAGGTCAGGTGGTCTGTATTCCCATCTCTTTCAGAATTTTCCACAGTTTATTGTTATCCACAGTCAAAGGCTTTGGCATAGTCAATAAAGCAGAAATAGATGTTTTTCTGGAACACTTTAGCTTTCTTGATGATCCAGTGGATGTTGGCAATTTGATCTCTGGTTCCTCTACCCTTTCTAAAACCAGCTTGAACATCTGGAAGTTCATGGTTCACGTATTGCTGAAGCCTGGCTTGGAGAATTTTGAGCATTACTTTACTAGTGTATGAGATGAGTGCAATTGTGTGGTAGTTTGAGCATTCTTTGGCATTGCCTTTCTTTGGGATTAGAATGAAAACTGACCTTTTCCAGTCTCTAACTTGCTTCAAATATATCAGCGTTCCCTGACTTGCTCATTGAGGTCAAGGAGTTTTTCCTAAGAAGGCACTTCTACCATGGAATGTCCACATGCACTATGCTTAATAGGAAACTTGGTACAAAATAGGGATAAATGTATATATAGAGTCATATAAGGAATCTTCTCTTTGTATCAGAACCCTATCTGGTTCCATGTCAAAAGCATCTTTATCTAACTTCAGTCCATTCATGGCTGCAGGGGCTAATTTCTCCTAAGCTTCCAGTGGCTTCTCTTCTGGCAGGTACATTCTCTGCCTGAAGCCAGCGAAGTAGCTTTTACTTGCTGTTCGGGGCTGCTCTTATATCTTGACAGCTAAAATGTGTGTGTGTGTGTGTGTGTGTGTGTGTGTGTGTGTGTGTGTGTGTGTGTGTTTGGGGATGGAGGTCAATGACCAGGGATCATTTTTTAACCAATGCAGTAAGAAGAAGCAGATAGGTGTTTCCCTCTTTGATTCCTTAGGGGATGTTCTGAACTGCATCTCTGAAGCCTTCTCAGGAGGCTCAGGCAGACTCAAGGGTCTGTAGTCCGTGAGATGGATAACACCTTCCTTTTACTTTTGCTTCTTCTTCATTGGACTCTCATTATCCAGTATTTTCTGCCCCTGAGGTCATCTTCCCAAATAAACTACCCAAATATTAGCTTCTGTTTCAGGCTCTGTTTTCAGGAAATCCGATTAAGAAGCCATCTCTAAGACCTCAGCAAGAATTTGGCATCAGAATGACTTAGACCTTAGTGACCCCTCTTTTTTTCCATTAGATACCTTTAAATTCTAATGCTAAGTCTGTGTCATATTAATGAGTATATATGTGTTCATCAGATAATTAATATCAGATTTAAACATATAAACAAGGTAGGTACTCTTTTCAGGCTTAGGATGTGCTGAGCCATACAAGCCTGATCCTCACAATTCACAGAGTTGGAACAAGTCAGACCCTAGCCCTTCTAAGCATCATCTAAATTTCTTTCTTTTTTAAATAAAAAGTTATTTATTTTAATTGGAGGCTAATTACTTTACAATATTGTATTGGTTTTGCCATACATCAACGTGAATCCGCCACAGGTATACACATGTTCCCCATCCTGAACCCCCTCTCTCCTCCCTCCCCGTACCATCCCTCTGGGTCATCTCAGTGCACCAGCCCCAAGCATCTTCTGCACTCAGCTCACTGAGATATAATAAAATGTTGGCAGGTACCTCATCCTATTGTGGGAACACTGTAGTTTGCTGTAGCCTTTACAGGAATTGGAATAGTAATCTGTTAAAAATTTTTTTTGAAAAGTTCAGTGGAACTTAGAAATATCCAAACATTTATGTATCTCTACTGCTACCACTTCTTCCCCAATAAAGAAGATCTGTGCCTATCATGGGATGACTTCCTTGAGAATTCTGGCAGAATGAATCAGAGCTCTCATTCAGGTATCCCATCAATACTGCTTTCTGAAGCAATATTCCCTGTGTTTACTGCAGCCTAAGAGCTGTTCCCCAGCAACTGGTGGCTTCCTCAGTATAACTTGTAATAATAACAATGACAATAATATTAATAATTGAGATGATAAATTTTCATGTGCCACAAATGTATATTTTACATAATTTTTAAAAGTTCATTCTGAAAACATTCAGTTCAGTTCAGCTCAGTCGCTCAGTCCTGTCTGACTCTTTGCGACCCCATGAAGCACAGCACGCCAGGCCTCCCTGTCCATCACCAACTCCTGGAGTTCACTCAGACTCACGTCCATCAAGTCAGTGATGCCATCCAGCCATCTCATCCTGGGTTGTCCCCTTCTCCTCCTGCCCCCAATCCCTCCCAGCATCAGAGTCTTTTCCAGTGAGTCAACTCTTTGCATGAGGTGGCCAAAGGACTGGAGTTGCAGCCTCAGCATCAGTCCTTCCAATGAACACCCAGGACTGATCTCCTTTAGGATGGACCGGTTGGATCTCCTTGCAGTCCAAGGGACTCTCAAGACATTACGTACTATTAATGCATGATAGTCAACCTGGTGGCTCAGATGGTAAAAAAGTCCACCTGCAGGACGGGAGACCTGGGTTCAGTCTCTGGGTTGGGAATATCCCCTGGAGGAGGAGAATGGCAACACACTCCATTATTCTTGCCTGGAGAATCCCATGGGCAGAGGAGCCTGGTGGGCTGGAGTTCATGGGCATCACAAAGAGTCAGATATGATTGAATGACTTTCACTTTCATATAATATATATTTATATATGATTCCAACTATGCAACATTGTGGAAAAGGCAAAACTATAGGAAAAAAAGTTCAAAGTTGCCAGAGGTTGATGGGAGATTAATATGTGAAGCGCACAGGATTTATAGAGCAGAGAAGATAATCTGTGTGATAGTATAATTAAGGATGCATGCCACCATGCATTTGTCTAAACGCATAGAACATACAGCATCGAGAATGAATCCTCATATACACACTACTGAATGTAAAATAGATAACTAATAAGGACCTACTGTATAGCACAGGGAACTCTACCCAGTACTCTGTTATGGCCTGTATGGAAAAAGAATCTAGAAAGAGTGGATATATGTATATGTCTAACCGATTCACTTCACTGTTTAGCAGAAACTAATAGAGGGGCTTCCCAGGTCGCTCAGTGGTGAAGAACACCACTGCCAGTGCAGGAGATGCCAGAGACACAGGTTCAGTCTCCGGACTGGGAAGATCCCTTGGAGTAGGAAATGGCAACCCACTAGAGTATTCTTATTTGGAAAATTCCATGGTTAACAGAGGAGCCTGGTGGGCTACAGTCCATGGCGTTGCAAAGAGTTGGACATGGCTGAGAAAAGGAGCAAACACCCACACACAGAAACTGATACACTGAAGATCAACTATACTCCAACAGAAGTGTTGGAAAGAGGGAGCCTTAATGCAAACCATGGACTCTGGGTGACGGTAATGGGCCACTGTGCGTTCCTCAGCTGTGACAACGCGCCACCCTGGTGGTTGGGACTCTTGGGAAAGAGGAGGGCTGAGCATGTGCTGTGGCTCCGAGTACAGGGCAGGTCTCTGTACTTCTTTTTCAGCTTTGCCTTGAACTTAAGACTGGGCTTCCCTCGTGGCTCAGACGGTAAAGCATATGCCCGCAGTGTGGAGACCCGGGTTCGACTCCTGGGTCGGGAAGATCCCCTGGAGAAGGAAATGGCAACCCACTCCAGCACTCTTGCCTGGAAAATCCCATGGACGGAGGAGCCTGATAGGCTACAGTCCATGGGGTCGCAAAGAGTCGGACACGACTGGGCGACTTCACTTCACTTCATAAAAAAATTTAAAAGTCAACCTTTATTTACTCCAAACCCCTCCACCACCACAACCCCCAGTGAGAGAATTGGCACCGCTCCTCAGAATCCATGAGCAGTGACCCCGAAGTCATCATGATGAAAAGTGGTGAGTGGAATTTTTTTTTTTAACTAATGGCGACAAATTTGACTCAACTGTAGGCATCCGGTAGATGGGGAGAGAAAGATTCCTTCCTTCTTTAATACTCCTTTTACTGTGATTCCTAGACTTGTGAGAAAAGACCAAACTGAAGACAAGCCTAAAGGCATATTGAACCCAGCCAGTCAGTCTTCCAAACAATCAAGGACCATTTTCCTACCAACCTACCTTAAGTCCCTCAAGTCCTGGAAATCAAGAATCGGTCGGTACTGCTTTTTGTTGAATGATTGGTGGGGCTTAAGGGAGGAGAAGTATTTTGATTTCCCTCTAGTCACTCTTGTTTCCCTTGTCTGATGATACAGTATTGGCCAGAAAATGCTCTCATCACCTCTGCGGTAGAGTTCTGCAAAGACTTGATCATCTGACTTGTTAGCAAGTCAGGGGATCTCTTCAGATCCCATCCAGCACAGACTCTACTAGAGTCTTAGCTATCCTCTAAAACCACCTTGTGGGCCTCTCTGGGTTACCATAGCAACAACCCACAGGCGATAGCCTCTCCAAGAAATTGTCAATTATAATGGAGAGAGGGTTAAGCTTGAGTGACAGTGTGGTCATCCTAACCATATTTAGATGTGAGTGTAAATAACTCAGTAACCAAAGAGCAAATGAATCTCTGCCCTGCCCCCACCCTTTGTTCAGACTATAAAGAAAACTCTCATGTTTTATATGAGTTGTATTCCAGCTCTAAAAAATGTACCTAAGACTCATCATTGACATTTATTTAAAATAAAGTTTCCCAAGCCATACCCTGAATGATTTGCATTCACAGTATCCAGAATGAAGAGGCAGGGGTTTGCATATTAAATCGTGATGCATATGATTTGAAAACTTCCCATGGGCAACACTGATGTTCGTCGAAAACCCTAATCCTCAAGATTTTCGTTTTGGGCTGAATCGTGTCCTTCCCAAATCCATATGCTGAAACCTTAAACCCAGGACCTCAGAAGGTGACAGTTCAGAGATAGGGCCTCTAAAGGGTGAATAGATGAAAATAAGGCCCTTAGGATAGGCCCTAACCTGACCTGAATGGTGTCCTTGTAAGAAAATGAGATCAGGACACACAGAGGGACACGGAGATGCGCTAGCGCAGAGGAAAGGCCACGTGAGGATGCTGCCAGAAGGTAGCCGTCTGCAAGCAAGCCGTGGAGAGAGCGCCCAGAAGAAACCAAGCCTGCTGACAAGCTTAGACTCCCAGCTCCCAGAACTGTGAGAAAATAAATGCCTATTGGTGAAGCCACCCGTGCGTGCTGGGTGCTAAGCTGCTCAGTCGTGTCTGACTCTTTGTAACTCTATGGACCATAGCCCGCCAGGCTCCTCTGTCCATGGGATTCTCCAGGCAAGAATACTGGAGTGGGTCGCCATGCCCTCCTCCAGGGGACCTTCTCTACCCAGGGATCGAACTTGCATCTACTTACAGTCTCCTGCATTGGCAGGCAGGTTCTTTACCTCTAGCACCACCTGGGAATTGGAAGCCACCTAGTCTGGGATATTTTGCTGTGGCAGCCCCAGCAAACTAATACAATATTACATATGCAAAGCAAGCTCCAAAAACAACAAATATGGCAAAATACTTGTTACCTGAGGTTAGAATAGCAGCCAGAAATTATGCTTTGCCCTCATTACATGGCCAGCACAGTGCTATTGACCCTGGAGTTTGAGAATGATCTCAAAAGAAGCATGGAACCTGTTAAACAGTTTTGCAACACACACAAAAACATTGAATATTGGAGAAATCATGTTAATATTTAAATATGAATTAGGTGCTGAATGTCACTGGTTGGAGCTGAAAAGGGATAAAGATCCATGAACCCTCTGGAATACTCATGGAAGGACCCTGAGGTTGATGGGCCCCATGCCAGCTTCCAGGTGAAGGTACAAGGGGATGCCCAATAGTAGAGCAATGTGTGGAAGTGATGGTTTGAACAACCAATTAGGGTTAAGTTTGTGGAAATTTTCCAACGTCACATCACATAATTCTTTCCTCAGTTCCTTTCTGGCCTTGTTGTTGTTGTTCAGTCAGTAAGTCATGCCTGACTCTGTCCCCATGAACAGCAGGACACAAGGCCTCCCTGTCCCTAGGGGCCATCTCCCGGAGTTCATTCAAGTTCGTCTCCACTGAATCAGTGATGCTACCCAATTGGTGATGCTATCTGGGTTATTCAATATTTTATTCAATGTTGACTCAGAAAGAACTTAAGTAATGTGAGCTGATCAATAGGACAGATATCAGTTACAAAGTAATGAAAATACAGAAAGACTGGAAAAGGGACTGAATTTCCTATAATGAACATAAATTCTTGCTCAAGGATTGAGAAATTTTGTTAGAAAATTGCTCATTTTCTAAGTTGCTTTTCTTTGTAAGAAATTTTAGCCCATAGTGTTTTTGTCCCCTTGACAATGGTTAGTATAGTATAAGTAAAATATTTGAGGCTTGCTTTGGGACCAAGATTTTAATTAATTTGGTACCAAACCTAAAATCACCGAATCTAAAACTGCCTGAGCATTAGAAAATTAAAATGGCAGAGAACAATAGTCATCCATTGGTTTTAGTCATCCATCAAGTACAATAAAATCTATTTATTTTAATAGATAAATGTACTCAAACATGACTAACATTTCCGAGTGCGTTTAATGAATTACTGTACCAGTTAACCGATGCTGCTGCTGCTAAGTCACTTCAGTCGTGTCTGACTCTGTGCGACTCCATGGACCGCAGCCCACCAAGCTCCTCAATCCATGGTACTTTCCAGGCAAGAGTACTGGAGTGGGGTGCCATTGCCTTCTCTGTACCAGTTAACTAGCAAAGCATTATAATAGGTTGGGCTGCAATCTAGTATTAAAAATGTTGCATCAAAAAGTCCATGGCTAGAGTCAATAGAAGTTATTTCTCTAATTTATCTGTGCAGGTATTCTTGGTCAGTGAGGGCTGTCCTCCAAGTGCTTTGAGGATGCAAATTATTTCCATTTTGTGCCTTCTTCTTAGATGGCTAAGACCTCAATGTTCTTTGCATCCTCCAGAGGAAGGGCAAGCAATATGGAGGAATCATATCTAGCTCATTTTCTACCTTGGCATGGAAATGAAATATATCACCTTCTCTAATATTCCACAGAGAAGAATTAAACACTTGGCCCCACCTCAGTGCATGGCAGGCTGGGGACATCCCTATACTGTGGCTACTTCCAGCCAAACTATGCACACAGGAAAACAGACTTTTATGTACAACCGTCTTTGTCACAAATCTCAAGTTAATCCTTCATCCAGGATAGTGAATTTTTATTTCAGTGATAAATTTCCCATTATAATAAAAGACAACCAAGAAGAAAACATGAAAAATGCAAATTGTAATCATTTTAGGACTGGAAAGCTATTTTCATTTTGAGCAAATAATCTGAATTTACACAGAGGGTCTTGTCCTTTTTGATGACAGGCATTTTTTTTTCTCCCAAAAATGATTTCTCTTGAATATTAAATAGAAACTAGGGGTTCATGGTTGTATGAGCGTAAAGTACCTGGAAAAATTTGTTGCCATGACAATGTAATTCACATCATTAATAACTTGTATTTATTTCCTCTTTCTTCAAATAGGTGAAATTTAAGAAAAGCTAAAATAATCTCTAAAATGCCAGAAAACTAAGAGACTTTCATTAGAATCATAAATAGTCATGTTTCTACCACTTGAAAATGATTAGAAAGAAAGGAAATAAAATTTCCCTGTAGTCAGCTTAGATGCATACTTATTGTATTCTAGACAAAATATCTCCTTTTTAACCTTGATCAATGTGTTTGTCCATGCACATGAAATAGCTGTTCATATTCAAGTTACTCTCAATATATCAAATATATTAAGTGTGCATATTTTATGTCATTTTGAATAAGGAAAGGTACAATAAAAAAAGCAGCAGCAATAGTGTTTAGAACACTGAAAGTGGTGCAATTTAACCCAACATATTGGAAGAAGTACAATTAATTTCATGTTCTGTAGCTTAATAAAATATTCCTGTGTATACATACTTTCTATGTTCTAAATTGAATTATTTCTGTCTTAATGTGTGACTCCAGAATGCTAAGGGGATTACAGTCCTTACTGCTTACTGCAAAAAGAAAAGAGAAAAAGAAAAAAATTAGATTTTTCAATAACATTTTAATGTTCCTAGACCATGAAATTTCATTTCACTGCCTACCTTTTCCCTCCATATTTAATCTCCAGCTTCCTTTTCCACAGGATATTAAAATCTGTACTTTTTTTTTTTCATTCAAAGAAAGAGGAAGAAGAGAAAAGGCCATACTGCTCTCCATCACCTCTCTCATTTCCAGTTTTGCTTCTTTATATGTGGAGCTGTTGGAGGAAATTATGTGCTAGAATGGCGTTCTCTAAATTTTGTGAAACACTCATTATTCATAATGTTAATAGGTATCATATGAAAAAAATTCTTATTTCAAATGTTTAAGATTCAGTAGTATAAGCAAAATGAAATAATTTTCTTTCTAACTGCAAGATTTCCTATAGCTTTCAATTAGCAATATGCCTTCTGCCCCTTGAAGAGAAAATAGGCTATTACAAATATGCCTCTGATCATCAAAGAAATGGAATGTGTAGGGGCCTCCCAAAGTTATTTGTAATGGAACGCTTCTTGCCAGACATTTTGCAAGATTATTGCTCAGTTGCATGCTCTCTGGGAAACACCAGGTCAGACTCTCATACAGACTCTCAGGGATACCTGAAGCCTTTATTCTCTATCATTGCCTAGTTTGAGCCCTATTTCAAATACCTTGCTGTTCTCTACCCCATCTCCTTTTATCTATGGCTCCAATATTTGTTTCAATGACTTCTTCTATGGAAAAGAAAAGCTAAAACATTCTTAGTTTCTGTATGAAAAGCTATCTTAGCTAGGGTAGGAGAGCGGAAAATACAATTCACCAAGTTTTTGGTATTGACTTTTTTTTTTTTTTTTTTTTGCCTCAGTGACTATAAATTTGAAAGGCAATAGTAGCTGCACAATAATAAGACTAACAGCTTTCTGATATTCAGCCCCCAAATAGGGAAGAAAACACATTGCATGACAAATGGAAAATGGCCCCTTTCAGAAAACTTTTATTTTAACCATTAATTTTTAGACCACTTTAAACTTGCAGGAGAGTTTCCAAAGTAGTATAGAGAACTGTACAGATTGCACACTCAGCTCCAGTCATGTTAGCATCTTACATAACCATGGAACGTTTTATCAAAACTATGAATTTAACTTGGGAAAACACTATTACTAAAGCACAGAATTCACTTGAATTCTATCACTTTTTCTTGATGCCTTCTTTTTGTTCCAGGATAGACTCCAAGTGCAACACTGTATTGAGTCTTCACATTCCCTGTAGTCTGTGACAAGCCTTCCGTCTTTCTTGGTCTTTTATGACTGTCACACTTTTGAAGAGTACCAATCAGTTATTTTGAGCAGTGTTCCTTGGTTTGGGTTTGTCTGATGTTTTCTCACAATTTGATTGAGATGATGTGGTCTGTCTCGTCAAAGCCATGATTTTTCCAGAAGTCATGTACGGATGTGAGAGTTGGACCATAAAGAAAGCTGAGCCCCAAAGAATTGGTACATTTGAATTGTGGTGATGGAGAAGATTCTTGAGTGTCCTTTGGACTGCGAGGAGATCAAACCAGTCAATCCTACAGGAAATCAACTCTGAATATTCATTGGAAGGCCTGATGCTGAAGCTGAAGCTCCAATACTTTGGCCACCTGATGCAAACAGCTAATTCATTGAAAAATACCCTGATGCTGGGTAAGACTGAGGGCAGGAGATGGTTTGATGGCATCACCAATTCAATGGATACGAGTTTGAGCAAACTCTAGGAGATAGCAAAGGACAGGGAAGCTTGGCGTGCTGCAGTCCATGGGGTCACAAAGAGTCGAACACGACTCAGCCATTGAACAACAAATGCATTATCGAAAAGGATAATACAGAAGTGCTTGATTTAACTTTGATTCCTTTGTTAAGATGGTGTGGGCTGTAATTCCCTCGATAAACATTTCATTTTTCTTTGTAATTCATGAATATTTTGAAAACGATACTTTGAGACTATGCAAATACTCCTTTTTCTGCTTAAATTTTCTTACTCATGTGAGTCTCCATTAGTGGCTGCTGTCATTGGAAATTATAACCATGGCATTCCAATGGGGATTTCCTAACATCTTCAATTTTTCCATAGTTGTTCATTGAAATTCTCCAGTAAGGAAGAGTGGCTGCTTTTCCTTCGTTTATTTATTCAGCTAGACATTTCTATCAAGGTGAATTTGTAGTTCTCTAATTCTGTAGGTTATAATCTAATACTATAGGTATTTATTGTGTTGCTCAATTTATTCCAAACAGAAGCTTTTAGCAAGCACTAATTAAAATGAGTTATGTCATCTTTATAGAGTGTTTTGGAACCCTGTGTGTGTAATGGATCAAGTTCAGTGAAGTGAGAGTTGGGGATGGAAATGATTTGTTCCAGAAACCCTGCGTCTCCTTTGTTTGAATTGTGTACATGCTACAGAAACACTTGTGTGCATATTGGCCTTGTGCTCTGAGTTGTTTCTTGCCTCTGTTGATCTGTGTCAGCAGATGAACTGACCCCTGGCAAAGGTCATTCTCAATAGCTGCTTCTCTATGTGCATAATGAGCCCTCGGCATAGAGGGCTGATTGCCGAATGCTGGTTATCTAGCAGACCCATGAAAGAATCTCTTTTCTGGACTCCACTACTGTCCTATCTGTGCTTATATACCCAATCTGGCAAATTAAATGGATACGCTTGTAAGGACAAACCACTTTTACTTGCAATTCCAGGTGCCTTCTTCTATTCATCAAAGAGAAACAGAGTCTCATCTAAACCACAAAGACTTCTCCTTGGGCATGACATAATTGTGTAGTCCACAGCATGCTTTCTCACTTAATGTTATATCTGGATGGAATCAATGCAGTCACACATTTACTCAACCTCAGCTTTTAGAGAAGGGGTGGGAACTTGAGTATCTTTTTAGCCCTAGGGAGCAAGAATCAATTTATTTTCTTCATTTTCCTCTGCATTATTTATAAATTACATAATACTGTCCATACTTTGGAGAAGGCAATGGCACCCCACTCCAGTGTTCTTGCCTGGAAAATCCCATGGACAGAGAAGCCTGGTGGGCTGCAGTCCATGGGGTCACTGAGAGTTGGACACAACTCAGTGACTTCACTTTCACTTTTCACTTTGATGCATTGGAGAAGGAAATGGCAATCCACTCCAGTGTTCTTGCCTGGAGAGTCCCAGGGACGGCAGAGCCTGGTGGGCTGTTGTCTATGGGGTCGTACAGAGTCGGACACGACTGAAGCAACTTAGCAGCAGCAGCAGCAGCAGTCCATACCTTTAAATAGAAGAAATGCAAAATGATGACAAAGGTCCACATAGTCTAGCTATGGGTTTCCCAGTTGTCACATATGGATGTGAGAGTTGGACCATAAAGAAGGATGAGCACCAAAGACTTGATGCTTCTGAGCTGTGGTGCTGGAGAAGACTCTTGAGAGTCCCTTGGACTGCAAGGAGATCCAACCAATCAATCAGAAATATCCATAAATCAACTCAGAATATTCACTGGAAAGACTGATGTAGAAGCTGAAACCCCAATACTTTGGCCATCTGATACAAAGAGCTGACTCACTGGAAAAGACCCTAATGTTGGGAAAAATTGAGAGCAGGAGGAGAAGGGGACAACAGAGGATGAGATGGTTGGATGGCAACACTGACTCAATGGACCTGAGTTTGAGCAAGCTCTGGGAGATTGTGAAGGACACAGAAACCTGATATGCTACAGTCCATGGGGTTGAAAAGAGTTGTACATGACTGAGCAGCTGAACAACAACAGGAACTGCGTGTAACTTGATCTAAAGAGCAGGCTGACCAAGCGTGCCTTGTCTACCGGAGCAGGAACAACTGTATATGTAGGGCTCCACTTTTAACACTTTACTTGTATAATTGATTTCAATTAGTGATTGCTAAAAGCTTCTGCTTGGAATAACTTGAGCAACATGATAAATAACTATAGTATTACATTATAACCTAAAGAATTAGAAATCTACAAATTCTTATCGGTATCTCTTTTGTTTGTTTGGCTTCTCTCTCATCCTAATAGATTAAGCCCAGTCATTAAGCTTAGTGTAACTGCTATTATATTAAGAGTAAAAAGAGGAATGAGGAAAAGGAGACAAAAAATTCATTTTTATGCAGAACTTGCCAAATATCCTTTCTGAGTGAACATTTATGTACATACTCGACATATATATATTCATTTAATCTTTATAAAATCCCTAAGAAATACCATTGTTATTGTCAATTTACAGAAAATGCAACTGAGACTCATAAAAGGCAAGTAATCTATGAACTTATCACAGGCTAGCTAGTAAGTAGCAGAACTGGGCTCTGAACCAAAACACCTGGTTCTAAAGTCTGTGCTACTAACAGAAAAAAGGATAGCAAATTTATCATTTGGTCATTTAAGCTCGAACTTTGTATAATCTGCCACTACGGACATCAGAGCTTTCTCTATGGCCGTTACCAGCTACAGGTTATAAGAATGTCTTAGTCACTGACATTCCATTTTGTCAATAAGATCAGTTGGGTTGCTCATTTTTTTCCTGGTTTAACATTGACTGAAACTCTGCCCTGTTTTAGGGTCTGTGCCAAATGCTAGGTGAGGGAAAGATTGGAGAGAGAATACAGAAATAAGTAAGACACAATCTTGATCATTAAGGAAAAAACTAACACTTATTAAAAATTGTTTCAACTGCTACTATTGAATAGATGCTTTGAGATATTTATCGAGACTCTCGCGAGGAAGCAATTTACTCTGAAGTAGGAAGTAGGCAGGACTTCCCCTGCGGCTCAGCTGATAAAGAATCTGAAGAAAGAATCTGGGTTTGATATCTGGGTTGGGAAGATCCCCTGGAGAAGGGCAAGTCTACCCACTCCAATATTCTTGCCTGGAGAATTCCATGGATTCTATAGTCCATGGGATCGCAAAGGACATGACTGAGTGACTTTCACCTTCACTTTCAGGAAGTAGGCAAGGTTTTGTGGAGGAGCCAAGATATTAAAAGCTGAACAGAGAGGCATTCCACCTATTGCAGGAGAGACACTCACGGCGTTTTAAGAGGACCATGGGAAGTTGGAAGTGGCTCAAAATAAAAGCACTTGGTGAAGGAAGGTGATGGAAGCGGGAAGGTAAAACACAGGCTGGAAAAGTTAGAGAAATAGGCAGGTTGCAGCAGATCTTTAAGAGCCACGTACCAAATGGAGTTTCGGTTTCTTTGGTGAGTAGGAGCCATTGCTGGTTGAAGAAAAGAAAATAGAAACAAGCATGGACCAGATATCAGCACACGTATGCTTTGTCCCTGGCTTGGCCAAAATCAGGCTCGTGATGCTGGATGGAGCAACCCGCCTTTCTGGGCTTCAATTACTCGTTTGCAAAGTGAGGACCTAGCTTCCTATTATTTCTAGGATCCCTTCCAGCTCTCAAATCATATCTATTTCCATAATTATCCATTTGCGGTCTTTGTATAGGAAGTGGTCTGAAACACACTGGGAAATAAAAAGCACCAATGATCCCAACCAGAGATGCCAGGGACTTTGAGAGGTAATTGGTAGCATCCGTCACAGAGCATCAACGTGTACTGCTGCGAGGGCTGAGGCTCTGCGGCTGCAGCTCAGACGTGAACACCTCGGTTCCACCCAAGATTTATCCCTGGCAATTCTGCAAATTGTTATTCTAATGCCTGTGGGGATGGAGTTTCATAGCTGCAAGCCACTCTATCAGAGGGCTATTTGGCTCATAGCACCTTAACTCTGGGAGCAAGATGTTTTATTTAGCCCTCAAGGTTCTCATGGGAAGAGGGGAAGATAGTTGCTGGGTATGTGGATGCCTAACAGTTTTTATAGCTGGAGCAGAAAAGAAAAAAACTGTCGCACTTTATTTGTGTGTATATTTGTTTAGCAGCTATATCCATTTCTTCTCTGAAATACCCTTTTGCAATATATATGATCACCAAATATTTGTTTTACAGTCAGCAAATATTTAATGAGTCATTGTGGAGAACATTTGCAATGAAACACACTCCTCCTACCCACCCCCCCAACACAGACACACACACACACATACACACACACACACACACGCATAGTTTAGGGAGCAGAGATAAAGCGTCCCCTCTCCCAGGGAAAGTAAGTTGGCTGAAATATATCCCTTACCTGTGGCTCCCATGTTGGAGACTTTTTTTCCTCCAAGGTCATGTATAAGTAGACATCTGTAAAATCAAACTGCATGTGAGACTTCCTCTGTTCCTTTCAATTTCTGTTCGGCTGGTGGAAAAATCTGCCAGAAAGTGAGAAAATATTAGAGAATGCCAAGAAAAATTTCTTCCTGTTCAATTGCCATGAATTTGAGAGCAGTCGTTGAGAAGGCTTCTCTCCTTGGGACACCAGATTCACAGAGCAGAGGTCAAGGGTGCAGTCCGTTCTGGGTATCCAGGCCTCAGCATCCTGGCTGACCAGGCTTAGCTCCCCTGACCATAAGGACTCTGATAGCACCTCTCCTATTTCACCTGCAAAGCACATTCTTTTGGTTATTATACTGTTTCCATAACTTTGGTCACTTTTTTTTTTAAATGTCCTAGTTTTCCCATTGGTCCTCTGTGTGACTTCTTACCTTGTGACTGATGGAGACCTTTAACCACAGAGTTTTTCAGCCACTCACTGCACACTTTCTTGATCCCCCTATATCCTGTGGTGGAGCCCTTTTCATTCTGGACGTCATCTTTTCATCCTTATCTCACTTCCAGAGCCTTTTTTTAAGGTGATAGGTGCTTCATAAATTCATTACCAAGATTCCAGATTACTGTGGCTCTATGGCCACAAGACTAATATTTATATTGCAGCTGGTTAGTAGGAAAAGGAAGAGCACATGTAAAATGAAAAGGAAGGCCAACTTTTTGTTTGGTTGGTTTCATTTGAGTATGGGTTTTCTGCAGAAAGTTCTGGCGAAGGGAAGGTATGTGTGGCTGATCCACTTTGCTGTACAACAGAGACTAACACACCAGTGAAAAGCAACTATACTTCAGTTTAAAAGAACACTAGGTAGTGGGCACACTTTATTTAAAATGGATAATCAGCAAGGACCTACCGTATAACACAGGGAATTCTGCTCAATATTATGTAACAACCTAAATGGGAAAAGAATTTTATTAAAATGAAAGATACATGTATATGTACACTGAATCACTTGTTGCACACTGGAAAATAAAACAACATTGTTGATCAACTCCAAAATAAAAAGTTTAAAAAGAAGTAAAACCACAAACTCTCAAAAGTCATCCTTGCAGAAATGACAGAAGTGAAGTGAAGTGAAGTGAAGTGAAAGTCGCTCAGCCGTGTCTGACTCTTTGCGATCCCATGGGCTATACGGTCCACGGAATTCTCCAGGCCAGAGTACTGGAGTGGGCAGCCTTTCCCTTCTCCTGGGGATCTTCCCAACCCAGGGGTTGACCGCAGGTCTCCCACATTGTGGGCGGATTCTTTACAAGCTGAGCCACAAGGGAAGCAAATGACAGAGATGTTGCCTAAACTATGATTCTGCATGAATAGCCACTGTATTTCCTGAACAACAAGGAAGGTCTTGTGAACATCTGCCTGCATTTCAAGTCCACACCCCCTTGCAGGACGTTTCCAGGGGGCTGCGCCTGCCTTTCCCCTGGGAGACCTGAGCACTTTGCGAGCCCCACAGGGGCTCCTGGCTCACACTACAGGGACTGCAGCTGCTTCCCGGTCTTCTTCCCAGGCTGAGCACGACTACCTCCAGGGCAGGCGTCGGGCTTTATGCCAATTTCCATCCAAAGCATACAGCATGTTACTCGGCATCTAGAAAGCTTTCCAAAGACACTGACTAACTATATAAATAAATGCTTAAAGGGATAGCTGGATCAATGATCAAAATTGAGCAATTTGAATTTTCCCAATTCTGAAGAAGAAACGTACCTACATTCAAATCAATCCCTTGTGCCTTGGGTTTAACTGTTCTTTTGAAAAGGGACACTTTTGAGCTCCAAAACATATCATTTTTTTTTTTCTCCCTGTTGGTGGAGTTTGTAATTTCCTCGATTCTGTCTCATCGCAACAAAAATTTGAAGCAAGGGAGGGACCAGTATTACAGTCCTCGGACGGACCAGTATTACAGCTCAGTTTTATTTAGAAAGTAAAGGAAAATACATCCTATAGGCAGGAAGGCATGCTGACCCAAAAGACCTGAAGAGAAGAGAGGCCCCAGCCCAATTTTGGCTCTTTTTTAAATATGTTTTTCCTCCTCCCCTGGACCTGCCCTGTGTAAACTGGGCTGGCCAGGAGGGCTGCTCGTTTTACCTGAAGTCCTCACTCCGTTCCTCGGACCTTACTTTGTTCTATTTTTGCAGGCTTTTCCCTTCCTTGTCTTTTTAGCCACCACCATTCTGGACTCCATTTTCCTATTCTAACTGCCTAACATCCCTAAGTAGAGAAAGGCCACTGAAACGAATCCCGATATGACCATTAAACCCTAGCTGTCCTCAGAATGTTGATTCGTAGAGAATTTAATCATCACCCATCCAATTCTGTGTGTGTGTGTGAATGAGGGTATCTGTTTGCATGTCTAAAGCAGGGCTTTTCTCCTGCACAACTTTAGGAAAGAAAGGTAAAATATGTTGCTTAAAACTAACTCTGAAATTCCCTCTTCTATTTTCGGTAGGAACCCATTCTCAGCATACGTAAGGCTTTATGTGTGGTCAAAACACATGCAACTATTCATTACAACTAGATAGATGTGTAAACAGGAGGGGAAGAACAGGTAAATTTCCTCTTGGGAAAGAAGGTTCCGGGACCATCTATCTTATAATGTCTAAGTTCTCTGGCATCTCAATACTTTTTTAAATTTCTTTTTTATTCATCTCCAGCGAGGCTCTTCCAGATACTTCTAACTTTCCTTCATTCTTCACTGGCCCCTTTCACAGAAAATGAACATGACCCATGGGTACAGTCCATGAGGTTGCAAAGAGTTGGACACGACTGAATGACTTTCCGTTTCCCTTTCAGAGTTCCAGAAACACTGAGTTCATCAAGATGGAGTCTCTCTCTGACACTCCAAATGCATTTGGGGAACAATGACTTTTCTCTCTTTATCTTAGATATTTGTTCACATATGGGCTTTGAAATATCTCTGAAAAAAAGCTGTCTTTCACCTTTCAAAGTTAGTTCCTTGACCTAGAGTTTAAAGAGCCTCACACTGGAAATGTGCCATGCAAATTTTCTCTCTTTCTCCTACATTTTAACTTTTCTATCTCCACTCTGTCCTTTCCCTCATTCTTAAAAATATGCACTCCCCACCTTTGTGTGTGTGTGTATGCCAGGTCGAATCAGTCATGTCCAGCTCTGCTACCCTACCACCAGGCTCCTCTGTCCATGCGGATTCTCCAGGCAGGAATCCTGGAGTGGGTGGCCATGCCCTCCTCCAGAGGATCTTTCCAACTCAGGGATCAAACCTGAGTATCTTATGTCTCCTGCATTGGCAAGCAGGTTCTTTACCACTTCCCACCCTTGAAAAAGAAAGAAAAAAAATATTCCTGCTGATTTGTCAAAGCTGTATTTCCATTTATTTCCCGTCATTCAAGGCAATTGTGTGTGTGTGTGCGTGTGTGTTTAACTGTACCTGCTCTCTTTACTTCTCCCCTTCATTCCTTAATCCCTGACCCAAATTCTCAGCCACTACAGTGAAACTGCTTTTATCAGGGTCAGCAATAACTGAAATGTCAAAGTCTCACTAAAGATGCAGTTTGAACATAAAGCCATGAAACGTGTATCTTGGAGCTCTCTTGCCTGTGACAAGACTGGGTCTCCTTCTTCCATGCTCACTATCCCCTCTTGTGGCACAGATTTCTGGAACCCCATCATGTCTACGTGCATCTCTTCCTCCCAGAAACACACTTATATCACAGTAATCGGCCTCCCTGCAAGTTGTATATGATCATGTACTGAGTTCCAGCAATTTATTGTGAGGAAAAGAGCAGTGACCCACAGGAAGAAAGGACTGTCTAACTGTGTTAAGCAGAGTCTACTGATGTACACTGAGCTGTATCACACGGAACACTTTAGCATCTATTGTGTTAAGCTACCAATATCTTTAAATAGCATTTGGCCTAAACTGATAATGCAATTCTCTATTCTTTCCTCTGCAGTCACCCTGTAAATATGGGTTTTCCTTATGGTCACACTTCCAACTGTGTTTCCAGTATCTTTATGTATTACCTTTGTGAACGCTCTCTTCCTGTGGTTCCAGTCTCCAGTCTCTAGCTCCGGCAAGAACTACTTCTTTCTGATTTGTGTTTACCTCTGGCTACTGAATTTCAACATCTGGGTATTTGATACCCACCTCAAATTCAATATGATCAAACTTAAACATATTGTTATCTCTGCCCACCATATTTCCTCCTAAAATTAAAAAAGTAAATAAAAAACTAGCGGGATAGACTGAATCACACATGGATACAAAGATAGATAAGATAAAGATAAATGGATAGCTGTAAATAAAAAATACATGGATAGCTATAAAATGAAGCAAGCATGTTGGTTTTTTTTTTTTTATTATTATTTAGTCACCAAGTCATGTCTGACTATTTGTGACTTCATGGACCATAGCCTGCCAGGCTCCTCTGGCCAAGGAATGTTTCAGACAAGAGTACTGGAGCAGGTTGCCATTCCCTTCTCCAGGATATCTTTCCAATCCATGGATCAAAACCACACTCCTGCATCTCCCCCACTGGCAGGTGGATTCCTTACCAGTGAGCCACCTGTATGCCCTAAAGCAAGCATAGAAAAGATTAAGCTGTGTGGTAACACAAATAGCATGAAGTTCAACCATTTTGTAGTTTTAAAAAATAATTTCAAATATTTGAAACATTTTATAATAAAATACTAGAAAATTTTTCAAAAAGAGAAATCATATATTCTTATTATTTGTGAGTAATTGATCATAGTAAGGTAACCAAATAATATTTCACTTTCCCTGACCCAAGAGAGTCAGTAAATGGCAGATCAGACTCTACGGTCTCCCTGAACTCAGCAGCAGCTATCTTTGAAATGTGCCCCAGGGATACACCACGCTAGAGCTTGGGAGTCAAATTGCTGCAGTACCATAGACTTCATATTTTAGAGGCTCAAAATGCATTTAAGATTCTCACTGTGCTCCTGAATTTTTTAAAATAGCAGATTTATTTGACTTCCCTCTCCTCACTTTGAAAATATATTTGAACATGAAATCCAGTTATGTAATAGCCATCAATATCTAGCATACACTGTGGAAAGCGCCAGTCTAAATTTGTTAGTAAACAAACTCCTCCTCATCCCCTGAACACAAAGTGCTTCCTTACTCTCACTGCTGGTTCTGGACAGTGCAGCTTCCTTTCCATGGAACACACTTGCCTTTATCTCTGCCTGGTTAATGCACTCATGCCTGCAATCATGCCTTCAGACCTTGGTTCTACCCCTTCCCAACTTTGTGTTGGTAATTCTAAATAATTATTTAAACATTCTGAGCTTCCTTCCTCGTTGCTGAAAAAAAAAAAAAAGAGAGAGAGAGAGAGAGAATAATATCTACCTGACTGAGTGACAGTTAAGTTTAATAAGATACTATTCTTCAAAATTGCAAGCCTATAGTCCCCAATAAATATGCTTCCATTTTCTCTTATTTTAGAAAGGTAGGGTAGTGAAGCACGCTGGAGAGTACCAAGCACACTGTCTTAGTGTGGGAAACACTTTTTTGGGAGGAAGGGGAGATGCTTAAAAAATGCGTTTCCTCGGTGATGGTTTCCCTTTCTGCAACTAAATGTGCCTATCGTCATGCTCTCTTGCAAAACAAACCATAAAAGTTCAAAACACAAAACCCTTCAATGAGTCTGCATTTTTCTCCTAATGTAATTCGAATCATTCAGCAAGGTTTATCAGCCCCTTTGTAATGTGACAAAGGGGTTAGAGATGTGCTGAAAGACAGACACTCTCCTAACCTGAGATACCCAAGACTCAGGCTGATGGTTTGGGCTAGAGACAGCTGCTTTTAATTGTTCCAAGATGGCTAAGGATTACTTGTATGTATCAACCTGACTGGACTACACGGTGCTGAGATATTTAGTAAAATACAGGTGTTTCTGTAAGGGTATTTTTGTGGGAAATGAACACTTAAATCAGTGGACTTTGAGTAAAGTATATCGCAATGTAGGTAAGCCTTATTCAACCAGTTGAAGCCTTGAATAGATCAGAAAGACTGGTGGAGAATTCTCTAGCAGACTGGCTTTGGACTTCATCGCAACATCAGTTCTTCCTGATTATATAGAAGGCCGCTTTCATATTCAAGCTAAAACATTGGCTCTCCTGGGCCTCCTACCTACCAGCTTTCAGGCCGGAACTTCAGCCTACTGGCTCTCCTAGGTGTCTAGGCTTCCAGCCCCCTCTACAAATGACTTGTCAGCCTTCACAGTCTCATGAGCCAGTCCTTTCTAATAATCTCTTTCTACATCTATGCTGTGCTTGGTTGCTTAGTTGTGTCTGACTCTTCGTGACCCTAAGGACTGTAGCCCGCCAGGCTCCTCGGTCCATAGGGCTTCTCCAGGCAAGAATACTGGAATGGATTCCCATGCCCTCCTCCAGGGGGTCTTCACAACCAGGGATCAAACCCAGGTTTCCCACAGAACCCAGGTTTCCCACCCAGGTAAAGCAGACAGGTGCTTTACCATCTGAGCCACCAGAGAAGCCCCCAAATACTGGAGTGGGCAGCCTATTCCTTCTCCAGGGGTTCTTCCCTACCCAGGAACTTGGGTCTCCTGCATTACAGGTGGATTTTTACTAGCTGAGCTTCCATGGAAGCCCATCTACATCTATAGATGTGTCTATATCTATGTCTATATCTATATCTGTATATATGTAACTATGTCCTATTGGTTCTATTTTTTCTGAAGAACTCTGAGTGATACAGTGGAATTAAAATGTTAGCATTTTCTGTGATTTTCATTAAGTGAAGAAGTTTGGGAAACAGTGCAGGTTCTACTTATCAAATGCACTGTGGCATGCCTTCTTCCAGGCCTTTGGGTTTTTGTTCCCCCTGCCTGGAAATAACTTTCCTTCCTCCTAGTTCCCTCATGGTTATCTCACCTGTACTCAGCCAAAGGTTCTCATCTTTGGTGCTGCCCCTTCTGGCAGGCTTTCTTCCATGGCGCCTGTGCAGCCCTACAGAGCTGCATTAGGTGCTTCTTTCATCAGCCTGCTAACATCCTTGACTGACATCCTAGGCTAACACCCTAACAGCTCTATGCTTGGCTCTGTCCTGGCTGTCTCTCCAGGGTTCTAAAACTGCTGACCTACCTCCCCTGTAGATTCCAAGAGACTCCGTGAATAAGTCGCCAGATCCGCTTCACGATAGATCCCTGACATTTCACCCAGTACCTGTCTTATGGCAGGTCTTCAAACAATATCTGTTAAATGAACAAACAAGTAGAAAATATATCCACAGTTTCAAGAAGAGTTGCAACTCAAAGTAATCTAGAAATGCTGCAAAAAAAAAAAAAAAAAAGTGAAACAGAACGCAGGACAGAGGCAGCAGTAGATTTCTTTTTGCTCAGCCGTACCGTTAAAACCGAATAGGGTGTTATCCTTGATTGAGCATCTGGAAGAAGGACCACTCACACAGATGTGGTTTCTGTATATTTAATACAGTAATCAACTTGGGAGTCCTTTTACATTGGAGGTCACAATATTTTCTCTACAGGCTGATACAGTAAATGTTTTAGGTTACACGGTCTTTGGGTCTTTCTTGGTGGCCCAGACACTAAAAAAGTCTGCATGCAATGTCGGAGACTCCAGTTCCATCCCTGGGTTGGGAAGGTCCCCCGGGGAGGGGCATGGCAACCCACTCCAGTATTCTTGCCTGGAGAATCCCAAGGACAGAGGAGCCTGGCAGGCTGCAGCCCATAGGGTCTCACAGAGTCTGACATGACTGCAGTGACTTAACACACAGGCATGTACATGTTCTTTGTTGCAACTACTCAACCGTGGCATTGCAGCATAAAATAATCCATAGACAATACATGAGAAAATGAATATGCGTGTGTTTGAAAAACCTTTATTCAAAAGCACTGGTTATATTTGGCTCATAGACAATAATTTACCTACACCTGCTCTGAATGAAAGATTCTCAGCCCATGAATGGGAAGGACTGCTTGTATTGTTTCTCTATAGGCCATTATCATCAAGCCCCAGACATTTTCTATAATCACTATTTTCAAGGACCTTGAGAAACTAATTGATATCACTCTTTATTGTCATACTAGAGCAGGTTGCAAGCAGTAAATATCATTTAGATAATTCTTTCTTACAGACATACAAGACCAAGTTGTTGTGTTTTTTTGGTTTTATTGTTGTTGTTGTTGTTGTTTGTATTTTTTTTTTTTTTTTTTTTTTTTGCACACAGAATGACTCTTAGAGGAAGCAAATCAGGGAACTGGTGAACTTTGCATTGATACCACAGCTGGGCTCTAAGACCTGGACCACTCTGAGACACAGGAAAAAGTTCTGTTGATATGAAAATGAGCGGGCAGTAGAAACAGTCCCCCCAAACTGGGATCCCTCCATGTGATAAAGGATACAGAAGGGATCTGGAAGTGAGGAGAGAGATTTATTTGCAGAGAACTATCATTGTGCTGTGAGTATTTCTCCTTCATAACAAAGGGGAGGCTTGCTACTTTCTAGCCCTAAGTCCAGGGTGTGTGTGTGTGTGTGTGTGTGTGTGTGTGTGTGTGTGTGTGTGTCTGTATTTAGTTGTTGTTCAGTCTCTCAGTCATGTCCAACTCTTTGCAACCCCATGGACTGCAGCACACCAGGCTTCCTTGTCCATCACGAACTCCTGGAGCTTGCTTAAACTCATGTCCATTGAGTCTGTGATGCCATTGAACCATCTCATCCTCTGTTGCCCCTTTTCCTCGTGCCTTCAATCTTTCCCAGCATCAGGGTCTTTCAAATATGTCAGTTCTTCACTTCAGGTGGCCAAAGTATTGGAGTTTCAGCTTTGGCATCAGTTTTTCCAATGAATATTCAGTATTGATTTTCTTTAGGATGGACTGATTGGATCTCCTTGCAGTCTAAGGGACTCTCAAGAGTCTTCTCCAACACCACAGTTCAAAAGCATCAGTTCTTCAGTGCTCAGCCTTCTTCATAGTCCAAGTCTCACAACCATACATGACTACTGGAAAAACCATAGCTTTGATTATATGGACCTCTCTACTTTCTAATATGCTGTCTATGTTTGTCGTAGCTTTTCTTCCAATGAGCTGCACTCACCATCTTCAGTGATTTCAGAACCCAAGAAAATAAAGTCTGTCACTGTTTCCATTTAAATTAGAGCCTCCTGATGAAGGTGAAAGAGGAGAATGAAAAGATGGCTTAAAACTCAACATGAAGATCATGGCATCCAGTCCCATCACCTCGTGGCAAATAGATGGGGAAACAATGGAAACAGTGGCTTAGTACGGGAAAAGAAAGTTTCAAAAGGAACTCAGGAAGATCCACAAAGTACTTCCTGCGCTGAGGAAATGCACAAGTCATAGAGCAGGTCTTATGCAAAAGCCGCACCATACTGTGGACCGGGTTCGGCTCTGAAACTTAGTGGTGCCCTGTAAGCTGAGTTGGAGACCATCCCAGGCAAGAGCTGTGGTCTTGAAACTCCAGTCCCCTGAACAAGATATGCCACCCTGAATATGCCACGTTGGACATTATTTTGAGCAGAAAGAAACTGAAAAGCTGCAGATGTAGGTCGTTTCTCCGCTCTCCCCATCTCTGTCTAAAACCAGGGCATGCATTCCCACGAGACATATCCCTTCCCTGTACCTGGAAGAGAAAAACGCTAAACCAGAGATGGGGAGTGGTTGCTGAGATGAGTCTTTACAAACAAACCTTGCCAAAATAACTTGATTTTCCACCACCTTTCCTCACACATTTTCTAGAAATTCTCCTATAATTTACCACCCCTAGATCCAAATCCCTTTGTCCTTCATCTTGTCATGTTACCACAATTTATCACTCTTTGTCAAAATGATATATAAAATCTTGAATCTAGCCACTTACTTGAGGTTTTTACTTCTTCTCGTGAGGCCCCTTATGCCCCATAAAAATATTGAAGCAATAAACTGTGTATGCTCTTTTTCTCCTACTAATCTGTCTTTATTCCATTTAATTCAAAAACCCCAGTCATAGAACCTAGAAGGGTAGAGGAAGAGTCTTTCTTCTTACACTGTCAGGACCTACAAGCCAAAGTCCACTTGAAGTAAGATGAAGGTCCAACTCCTGAAGGATGTAATCCTCTGTAAATTTTGCCCACACACTCATTGAGCAGTGATGGAGAAGCATTGGGAGGTATACCGCCAAAATTCAAGAATGAGAAAGGGAACAATCGAAGATTCCATGAAGTCACCATGAGAGAAGGAAACCAACCCCATTACTAATCTATGAGACCCAGAAAGGATGGGCACCCTTACCGCCCTCCCCTGACCCCTGAGCAACACACTCATACTCAGAGAGACCTTGGCAGCAGTAAAAGAAAGAAAGGCAGGAGGTGAGCAAGAATGGGAAGGGAGAAACTCCTTCTGTGAACCAGTTATGAGAGACAGAAATATTTAACCCTACACTGGCTCAGACGGTAAGGCATCTGTCTACAATGTGGGAGACCTGGGTTCCATCCCTGGGTCAGGAAGATCTCCTGGAGAAGGAAATGGCAACCCACTCCAGTGTTCTTGCATGGAAAATCCCATGGACGGAGGAGCCTGGTAGGCTACATTCCATGGGATTGCAAAGAGTTGGACACGACTGAGCAACTTTCTTTCTTTGTATACCAAGTTCAAGCTTAAATTCTTGTCCTTGACTGAAGAAGCTAACTAACTACTGCTTCGAGACTCTATCTATGATCTAGAGTGCGGACAGGATCTAAGAATAGTGAGACAAAGTCATGGAATCTACTGGAATAGGGGAAGACTGCCTTCACCAGGTGAGTGGATAAAGTTGTAAAGAAGCGGAAGAGATAAAAACCTGGCTTCAGATCATGATCTCTGCTTTATTTCTTATAGTTACACATATCTTTGAAGAAAAAGATAATTGTCAAGTAGACTCATTTCTTTAACACTGTGCTGATCAATGTGAGTTGAACGTCTATACTTTGCTACCCACACTAGGTGCCAGGGAGAATACAAAGAATAGTACATTAACCTTGCCATCAGTGAGCTAATTAATGGTAAAGCAGAGTAAGCTAAGTAGTTAGCAGCCGCTGTCATAAGCAATCATTCTTTTCCCTCCAGTCCTGAAACTCTTTAAGGGTCAGGAGCATGTGTTTTTCCAGCTCTAGCTAGGTCATTGACGAGGATCACTTAATAGTCAGTCAAAGAATATTTGAAGAATGAATAGATAAGTGTTATGCCATACAAGAGATTTTAAGATTGTTTAAAATACAAGGCCATAGCAGTTCTGGAGTTTTACAGAGCAGTTCCCTAAAAACAGATGTTTGGTTTCAATGACATGCGATTTTTATTTCTAACTTGTAGATAATGGACCAAAGAAACCTTGGGATTTTGCATGATAAAAGCTCATATTAACAGATGTTTACACAAAATTGGCTGTTTAACAAAGATTTTTTGAAGTCCTAAAACATTATCTTTCTCATTTTGCTTTTTGAAGAAAAATGGGTGATTATGAATTGCTTTTTATTAAAGAATTACCGTTTATCTTATCATAATATTTACTCTTTTCCTATGTTTTCTATTTCCTTATTGCTGAAGAAAGAGCTCAAAAACTCGGTTGCATGGAAACAACTGTTGATTTTTATATTCAAATGGCTGTATATTTCCTCTACAGTTCTGATGGTTTTCTTAGCTTGCTGTCAGAAGAACATGCTGATGTCAGGGGTCTTGGTGAAGTTGATTGCCTTAATGCTGCTGTTCCCTAGGTGAGGTCTGTCTGAAGTTCAGCCCTTGACATCCTGCTACTCCTTTGTAACCACATCTGTACAGCTCCTGAAATTTAACTCAATTTGCCATCTTAGAAGAGGCCTTGGGAAAAGCCATCATCATAAAAAAAATTTTTTTTAAGTGGGTCCAGTAAAGAGCAAAAGAAAAACAATCCTTTCCCAAACACCTCTCTGTAAGACACAGTGAAAAATGTGAGCTTTGGCCCCTCTGCTTCTCTGAGGAAAGGGGGAGAAAGTCTGAAGAAACACACACACGCACACACACACGCACACACACACGCACACACACATATGCACACACACTATCATTTAGATGCAGCTGGAAAAATGAAGTCAGGTTTAGAAGGCCTGCCTCCAAAGAAAATAGGTTTTTGAAACTTCTCTGGGGGACTCTCTCATCTGTGCTCAGGGCTGACTAGGTATCAGATGCATCCACCCCTCTCTCAATTAACAGATGCTGGGCAGGCACAGGGCAACAGGGAAGAACACTTGCTTCTGTCTCTAGAAAATCCAAGATGGTGTGAACTTCAGAACCTGACTGACCCAGGCCAAGGCCATCAGTTGCTTTCCTAGTAAAAGAACATAAGGCCCTCACAGTAACATAAGGCCCTCACATTGAGCAGGCAAGTGTTCTCAACCGGCCAGCGATTCTCTGTTGATGAAAGATTTAGAGGCACATTTACCCACAATGGCAATTCTAAGGCGCAATTACTCCTTAAGAAGTTTGTTTTTGTTTATGAAAGATGCTCATACATAAGAATACTAAGAGTTATTAAAGACTTAATCTCTTCCTTGGGACAGTTCTAAGTACTTTTACTGAGCTTGTTTAGTTCTTGAAATGACTCTGAAATATACACTATTATTTCTTCACATTTTGGAGATGAAGGAGCAAAGAGACTAACATACACCTGAGGTCATAAAGCTAGAAAGTGGTGGAGCCAGCACTTTACTCCAGGTGTTCTGATCCCGGAATGCATCCTTTTATTCTCTATATTTAATATTATTAACCACAAAACTAATGATAGACTCTTATACTCCATGGCAACAAGACTTAAAGACATAATTGTGAACAACATAACTATTAATAGCATGCCCCACTTTATTGGTCTGGGGTGTGAATTAAATCACAAGTCTTTTAATATATATAATTATATATACATTATATAATAAATTTATATATCGTATATAATTAATGTTCCTACTGCTGCTGCTGCTAAGTCGCTTCAGTCGTGTCCGACTCTATGCAACCCCATGGACTGCAGCCCACCAGGCTCCACCGCCCCTGGGATTCTCCAGGCAAGAACACTGGAGTGGGTTGCCATTTCCTTCTCCAACGCATGAAAGTGAAAAATGAAAGTGAAGTCGCTCAGTCGTGTCCAACTCTATGCAACCCCATGGACTGCAGCCTACCAGGCTCCTCCGTCCATGGGATTCTCCAGGCAAGAGTACTGGAGTGGGGTGCCATTGCCTTCTCCAATATTCCTTCTAGACACAATTTTTTTTTTTTCTCTAGATCAGTTGCATTCCTTAAGGTACATGTTTATACAATTCAGTCATGATCTGGATTCACCTTTGAGTGAAAATCAGGGTATCTACCTGGAGACTCAACACCAGTAAGATCCCCATCAGAAGCAGATTTCTTTAGACCAAGACTCTTAGGTTGCCCTGTGACCACTGTGAAAGAACCTACGTGTCATAACTAAAGAACTTTGGCCAATGACAAGGACTTTACTGTGGAGATACCTAGAGAGAATCAACTGGACCAACCATGGGTAGAATGGAAAATCTTCCGTCTTTGCCATGAGCATCACTGATGAAGCAGGCTGGCCTTAGGTACAGTC
This sequence comes from Ovis aries, assembly GCF_016772045.2. Classification (NCBI taxonomy): domain Eukaryota; kingdom Metazoa; phylum Chordata; class Mammalia; order Artiodactyla; family Bovidae; genus Ovis; species Ovis aries. The sequence goes on from NC_056060.1 coordinate 96,842,100, forward strand.
ATGCTGTACTCACGCCTCTGCTGGAGTCTCCTGGGGAATGGAGGGGCAGCAAGGAGAAGACTCTGTCCCTTGCTGACACCACATGGGCTACTTCCTATGCTTCTGCTCCCTTTACTACGGTACAGTATTTAAAATTTATATCTGCTGACAGTAATGACAAAGTGCATCCATAATACCAAATGGCTGGGTTAAGAGAATCAGCACTTCCTCGCAATTATCAGGCTTGGATGTACAGCTTGGGTCAACAACTCAAGTGACTCAGGCATTGGCTATTAAGTTTTCGCATGAGAAAGAAAGCCATGGAGATCAGTGTCTTTTGTTGCTCATCAAATTCACTTGAGACGGTGTCAGTCTTTAGATAGTCTCTATTAATCATAGAGCTCAAGAAGGAAAGGAATGGTGGTCTGCAGCCTTTTTGTCTCAAGAGAGTCCTTGAGTCCCATATGCTTCCATTTTTGCATAACAAGGCATTAGAAGGGAAGGCTTCTCAAAGTAGAATACTCTCTTTTGACCCCAATCTTCTCTATGACACCAGAAAACTACCTTCAGTTCATTTTAGTTCAGTCACTCAGTCGTGTCCAACTCTTTGGGACCCCATGGACTGCACACACCAGGCCTCCCTGTCCATCACCAACTCCCGGAGTCCACCCAAACTCATGCCCATAGAGTTGGTGATGCCATCCAACCATCTCATCCTCTGTCATCCCCTTCTCCTCCTGCCTTCAATCTTTCCCAGCATCAGGGTCTTTTCAAATGAGTCAGCTCTTCCCATCAGGTGGTCAAAGTATTGGAGTTTCAGCTTCAACATCTGTCCTTCCAATGAACACCCACGACTGATCTCCTTTAGGATGGACTGGTTAGATCTCCTTGCAGTCCAAGGGACTCTCAAGAGTCTTCTCCAACACCATAGTTCAAAAGCATCAATTCTTCAGTGCTCAGCTTTCTTTATAGTCCAACTCTCACATCCACACATGACTACTGGAAAAACTACCTCAGGGGACATTGATTATTTTTTTTTTAATATAGAGAGAGTTTTGAGTTTTGTTTTAAGAAGAAAATAATAAATATCAGCTATGGTTAACAGGGTAAAAATGATGTAAAATCCACTGTTAGGTGAAGAAAGAATCAGGTGGATAGCCTGGGTTTAGACATATTGAACAGCAAACTTTAGTAATTAATGCCTGGCATGATTTAGTTTTCTCAGCGAATAGAAAAAGATTTCAAAGTGTCCATTGTACTACACAGATCACTTATTGCCACCCTCTTCCCCTTCTTACCTTTTTGTTTGCTTTAGGTTAATACTTAGACATTCAGACTGAAAAACAACATGAGAAATGGCCTGATATTTCCTTTGTGAAATCTAAGACCCAGATGAGTTGCTGTGACCTGTGTTCTGGGCCCAGATGGTAAGGAAAAGAGTAGGGGAGAATGCGGCTCTTCAGAATAAGCTCATAGGACGCTTCTGTACACAGACACCTGCTGATTCAATTGTACCAATGTAATTGCTCTGATTCTAAGCATCTTCAAGGAGGTTTCTGGTTGTTAGCTACGACTGCTTTCTTTCTCCAGCCCAGCTGTGGCTTGGGGAGCGTGATGGATCCAGAGGGTCAGGATGTTCATGGAACATGTTCCGTGAGGGCTCACGGAGGACAACTGTGTGGAAAACGGTAACTAAAGTTCCTGATGGCACATTTGATCTACTCAGGTTACACTGTGCATACACTTTATTGCGTATTCAGCTCCTATCCCTGTGAAGCCAGAAGACTTACTCTGATTCTCTCAAGTAGAGACAAGAGACACACCTTTTTGATGATCATGGTATAACACGGTAGTTATGATTTGCACATGATGATTTGATTTCCAGGCCCAGTTTCACCTCTTGAACAAGTTGTACAACCAACTCTGGCTTCAAGTTCTACAACTGGGATGCTCGATAATAACATGCTGCTGGCTTATTACAGTGATTAGGAAGTCTGGCACGGAGTCAGTATGGACTGCTACTAACACAGTCTCTGTCTCAGACCTCTGGGGTTTCCAGTCCAAAGTGTAGACCTTAGACATCATTCTCCTGTCCTGACAGAAAGATAAAAGGCAAACAAACTGAAATTCAACACCTCTTCTGAAACCCATTGAGGTCACAGGGCAAACTGATATTTTGAAAATGAGAGACAGAGAGGAAGATACAGAAAATCACAGCTTACCAGAAGGATCCCACAGCCATTGCCAATATTCTTGGGAAAAGTTTAAACCATAATTGAAAAACTGTTAGATGCTTTGTGTAGTTTACTGAAGAGAATTAAGAACTCTAATGGGATACAGCACCGGGAAAGGGCACACTTGTGAGTTTCATCTCTAGCAAATCCTACCAGATCCTTATGGTGTAGAAAACCCTCATTCTTCTATCAAGAAAGAGGGAGAAATAACCATTTTGAAATATACCCAGAGCTTTCTATTTTACTCAACTAGAACTGTCCTGAAGGGAACCTATTTTATCAGAGTTTAACTGACCTGGGATTTTACCAAAGCCTAACAAACAGGCGTGGGGGTGCGGTGGGGTGGGGGTGGGGGGCAAAGGGGGTTTTAACTCCAGGCCCCTCTAACCTTCCACAGGGGGAGTTAGAAAGATCCAGCTGCTGGGGTTGGATGACGGCTCCTCCAGCCTTCAGTATGGAGGAAAGGAATTACCCAACTCAGGTTCACTGAAAGCCTGAAAACTAATCATAAGAATGCAGAATGCTTCTTCTTCCCTAAAACCATTCTTATATCATATCAATAGGAGTGCTGTATGATAACAAATAACTACAGCTCAAAGAGCTGAAAATATCAGATCCTATTTAAGAAATATGTTAAAAAAAAAAAAACTCAAAATGAAAAGAGACAAACACAAGGACAGTGGAGGAAATTCAGCTTCTAACACAATAGCCACAAGAAGCAAGAAACACAGGAGCTTCCTAGTCTGACCAGCATAAAACTTCATGCTACAGGTAAACTGCTCGCCATTTCAGGCTTGAATTTAGTATACCCTTTTCCTTCTATCTACTGTAACAGTCCTCAGAACCTCAAAATGTGACCTTACCTGGAATAGTCTTTGTTGATATAGTTAGTTAAAATGAAGTCACTTCTTAGGGTGGACCCTAAAACCAATGACTGGTGTCGTCTCAGAAAGGGGAAAGAGACGCTGAGACATGCATAGAGAAGGAAGAAGGCCCTGAGACGCTGAAGGCTGAACTCGGAGTCTGTAGGTCAAGAAACATCAGGGGTTATCAAGCTCCACCAGAAGCTAGGAAGAAGCCAAGCAGGATTCGTCCCTAGATTCTTGAGAGAGAGAGCGAGAAACTGATTTTGGATTTCCAGACTTCAGAACTGTAAGAGAATTAATTTCTATTGTTTGAAGTCATCCAGATTGTGGCACATTGTCACTATATCCCCAGGAAACTAATAAAGTAACAACCAAAAGTGTCAGTATAATCATAGTAATGCAATGGCTCACACTCAGTATGAGTTTTCCAGGAGCGGAGATGAGGATTCAGGAGACAGCTGGAAGAACTCAGAAATCCTCATTCATATACATTATGTATTCAATATATTTTTGGTGTTTTTTGTGGAGAAGATTTCTTAACGTTTTATTTATCATTGAAAGTGAAAGTCTCTCAGTCGTGTCCTACTCTTTGCGACCCCATGGACTATACAGTCCATGGAATTCTCCAGGCCAGAATACTGGAGTGGGTAGCCTTTCCCTTCTCCAGGGGATCTTCCCAACCCAAGAATCGAACCAGGGTATCCTGCATTGCAGGCAGATCCAAGATAACATGGAACTAGTGAGAAAATGTAAAATTTGGAGACGTTCTCACAGAATACTCATGAGATTATTCTTTTCCCAGTTGAAATGAACAGAGATGAGAAGATAAAGGAGAAGCAAAAGTTATAGGGACTAGGTTTTGGCTTACTTCTTGACCATGATTTGAGTAAAAGCATGAAAAACCAAAATAAATAAATTAACACAAATTAAGGTGACCCTGTTTGAATATTGGTTTAATTATAATATTGTTAATGATCCTGACTCCCTAAGCAATGTAAAGGAATTGAGCCCAAGATAGACTTATTCCTCCAATTGAGTTTTAGGGGGAATTATGCCAATTAGTATATTCAAAGGCAGAGACATTACTTTGCCGACTAACGTCCGTCTAGTCAAGGCTAAGGTTTTTCCTGTGGTCATGTATGGATGTGAGAGTTGGACTGTGAAGAAGGCTGAGCACTGAAGAATTGATGCTTTTGAACTGTGGTGTTGGAGAAGACTCTTGAGAGTCCCTTGGACTGCAAGGAGATCCAACCAGTCCATTCTGAAGGAGATCAGCCCTGGGATTTCTTTGGAAGGAATGATGCTAAAGCTGAAACTCCAGTACTTTGGCCACCTCATGTGAAGAGTTGACTCATTGGAAAAGACTCTGATGCTGGGAGGGATTGGGGACAGGAGGAGAAGGGGACGACAGAGGATGAGATGGCTGGATGGCATCACTGACTCAATGGATACGAGTCTGAGTGAACTCCGGGAGTTGGTGATGGACAGGGAGGCCTGGCGTGTTGCGATTCATGGGGTTGCAAAGAGTCGGACACAACTGAGCGACTGAACTGACTGAACTGAACTGAACTGAACTGATGCCAATTAAAATTTACCTCTGCCCTTTTGATAGCCTTAGAAAAGAAACCTTACTGAATGGATGTGGGAGGTGGAAGTCAGAAACATTATTTCCTATCAAGCAGTTGGAATACTATATTGCTCATTTTGCTTGTAAAGATGATATACTGACTTTCATTCAGATTCTGATAACTTCCTTCATAACAGCAAGGCAAGCTACTGTAAACAAGGTTTCACTGTAGCTAAACTGTGGTCTGAGAGATGTCATCAAGGATGCATCTGTTAGCAGACACGTCCATCCTAAGAAAGAAGGTCTTACCCGGGAGCATATTTTTTCTCCCTACCTGTGCCAGAATCTGAAGTCAACTAGCACCAATTTCATTTTTACCTTGACCATGACATCCACTTCTTATTTTGTGTCTATTTTAACAGCATTCAATTTGGTCAAATCAAAAAAATTTTAAAAATAATGTAAGAAGGTTTTGGGAAAGTTAGTCAATTTCCAAGCCAGTGTGAAAATCATTGTGTGAGCAGAACTCTACAGGGTACCTGGCACAGCAATATGCACTAGGGATTCAGAGGTGTAAAAAAAAAAAAAAAAAAAAGCATTCTAATTGAATGAATGTCCATGAAGAGACGCTTCCTTTTATTTACAGGCAGACTGCATGATGTGGCAGGAGTGGGGTGGGGCCGGAGAGGGGGCGGGTAGCAGGGGGTATAGGGCAGAATGAATCTTTGTAGATTCATAGTGCCTAGGGAGAAAGACACTACGATACTTCCCACTATCTCCAGGAGCCTCTTTTCTCCACAAATGTTTGTGGTGGCTCAGCAGGTAAAGCTCTCCTGCCATTGCAGGAGATGCAAAAAACAGAGGTTCAATCCCTGGGTCAGGAAGAGCCCCTGGAGAAGGAAATGGCAACCCACACCAGTATTCTTGCATGGGAAGTCCCCGGACAGAGGAGCCTGGCGGGCTATAGTCCATAAAGTCACAAAGAGTCAGACAAGAATGAGTGCAAGGCTGGCTGAGTTTACGGGAATCCACATCTGTTTCAAGGGTCCCCTGGTGGCTCAGATGGTAAAGAACCCACTTGCCAATGCAGAGACATAAAAGATGTGGGTGCAGTTTCTGGGTCGGGAAGATTCCCTAGAAAAGGGCATGGCAACCCGCTCCAGTCCTCTTGCCTGGAGATCCCGCAGACAGAGGAGCCTGGTGGGCTCCAGTCCATGGGGTCACAGCGTAAAGCACTACTGAGTGGCTAACACACACAGTTGGCTCAGCCTGTCACTGTGCCCTCCACAGTCTGTGTCAAGAGTGGGGTGTCTTTGAAGCTAGACAGCCACTGGCTCTGTTAAACATGATACTATGGTCCAGTGGTTAAAACTGGGATATGAACGTCACTGTCCGAATTCCCATTCTGGCCCGGTCACTACCAGTTTTGAAAGCCTGGGAATGTTACTGCGGTTACCAGTCATTCATCCCCTCACTGGAAGATGAGAAGAAAGTCAATGACTGTCTCAGAATTGCTGGGAAGATGAATGCATCTACACGCAAAAGATGCTTAAGACAGTGTTTGGCTCATAGTAAGCAATCCATTGTGTGAATCATCACAATGATGAAGAAGGGGATGATGGGGACAGTTCCTCATAAGCTGAGTCATTAAGGCAAGTCATTAAACGCTTTCAGACTCAGCTCCTTTAGCTGTAAAACTGGAGATAACAATATTCCCTCTTTAGGATATTCAGTCTTTAGGATACCATGAAACACAATACGTGAACGTTTTATAAAATACAAATGGCTCTGCAAAAGGAAAATTGCTATGGCATCATGTTTTTCTCCCCCCTTGGGCTGTGAACCCCTTTGACAATTTGGAGCCAAGAACCTTCATTGAAGGTGAGCAACTGCTATTCATTTACAGCTGAATGCTGCACAGAGGCTCAAGATTGCCAGGTATGCGGATTTTCGAGAGAAAATGGAAACATGCATTTTTGTACAACTCTCTTCCACTTCAATCCCCTAGTTTTCAATGTTGGTAGCTAAGTCAAACCAGGGAATAAACAAAACAAATTTTGGGACTGCCAACAGCCATTGGATGCTGGTATTCTTTTCTGTTTAAAATAAGTTGGTCCTAGGTGCATAATCAGATACACAGCAGGTATTTCTCTCAAGTATCATATATGAATAGGGTACAAATAGAACGCAGATACAAGATTCTAGTTCCTAGGTCAAGTGAGCACGCAGGCTGAAACTTTGTATATCTGAGGGCCAGTACATATCATCCCTTGTACACAGCAGTCACTAAGTAAATATTGATTGAAACTACCGTAAAATTCAATCTGTCCACTATGATATCAGAAACACCCAAATTAAAGGATAACAACTGAAAAGATACTGAGGACTAAGAACAAGCGAAATATTCTAAAAGCTTTCCTGATTTCTCGTTGGTTTTTCCTTCATTCATTCATTCAAAATAATGCTTACTAACCAGGCACTAGTAAACCAGATGAAGTGCTAAAAGCTAGTTTATTAAGTTGTATTCAGCATGTGCAAGAGATCACACAGTGGCTGGTGCGGTTGAAAAGGAGAGAGGTGGAAGAAATTAGATGATGCAGGGCCTTGTAGAAAATAAAAGAACTTGCATGTTTTCTCTAAACATTTGGGAAGCCAGGGGAACGCTTTGAGCAGAGCCATAACCTCATTAACCATGCTTTAGGAGAAGCATATTGGCTCTTTTTTGAGAAAAGACCAAGGGTGGGAGCAGAGCGCCCAGGTAAGATGGTCGGCAGCAACGCATGCAGGAGGTGATGGCGGTTTGGGCCAAGGTGGTCACAGTGGAGTTGACGAGATGTTGATGTATTTTTGAATTTACCTTTAAAGTGTAGCCCGTAGCATTTGCTGCTAAATTAAAAGTGGAAAGTGAGGGAAGTGAAAGACGCAAGGAAGCCAAGATGTTTTAATCTGAGTTATTGAAGAGCTAGAGTTCCCATTTACTAAGATGGAAAAGACTGCAGAAAAATAAAAAACAAGTTTAAGGGGTGAAACCAATTTCAACATGTAAATTTGATACGCCTGTTTGTTATCCCAGTGGTGATGTCAAGGAGCAGTGGGATATATGAGTCTCAAGTTCAAGTGTAAGGTCTTGGCTATAGATATTAATTTGAGGGCTGTCATCACATAGATGCCATTGAAACCCATGAAACTGGATGACATTATCAGGCTGTGAGTAAAGATGCAAAGAGTAGAGGTTCAAGCCTGAGTTCTGTCTCTCTTCCCTCATCATGTCATTTCGTACTAATTCTTATCCTACAGTGTAATAGCAATAAATAAGCATTTTATAGCTTGCAGTCTTCTGTGAGTCTGAAGATAATATTTTAACATGTAAGCAATTTGGTGACAAAGTGTTCCTTAGTCTAAAGCAAATGTTACAAGACTAAGGCATAAGGAGAAGAGATGAAAGTAAGTTTGCTTACTTTAGAATAAATTTATTTTCCTGCCTTCCTTGACACACAAATGGAGCACTGGGAGTAATATTTTTCCTAACCATTCTTAATCTCTGAAGCTATAAGCCATTAGCATTGTACTTGAATAGAGAGTGAATGTCTCCTGAGTTATAGCAGTCCTTTAAGAATGAAGGAGAAAATGATGGCAGTTTTCCATGTCTTTAATCTTCATGTCACAAAGGTATGTTGGACCTGGATCTTGAAAATGATAAGTCTCAAACAGAAAAATTAAATCTCACTGTCAGTAAATTAAAAGCTAGGTCCTTGCTTGTGTTAATTTTAATCAAATTATTAACACAATAGCAAAGTTGTCTGAATGAGCTTTATTCCATCTAGTTTCATCTGTCTGGATGACTATAGAGAAAATAATTAAATTTCTTATGGAAAGCAGCAATTTTCCACAGCATACAAAGGGATGGAGTACTGCCTTCTAGCCCCTAAGTCAGCATATTTGACATTTTGTTTGGCCTTTTTCAATTTTTTTTTATTTTTTAAGGAGAATGGATACTCACACAGCGGTAAAAACACGAAATGTGAAATCAAAGCTACAAAGCTAGCCAAGCCACAAAAACTGTGCTTAGCATGTTAAAAATGAAAAGCATTCCTAATTTTGAAACTTTAATGTGAAATATTTTATGTGATCTGACCAAAACTGAGCTGTATCTCATTACTATGTAATACCCAGAACATGGAGTCAGGAAGAGAAAAATCTATAGCTCTATCCACTCCCCTTCCATCACTTTCATGGAATAAATGTGATTCTCCATCCACTTGACAAAATCTGCTGGACCGAAAGTGGTGTTGATGAGAAACATTCCCTAAATCATGGATGGAGCTAAAATATACTACAGGAAGGTAATGAGAGAGGGGAAGAGCTAACGAGATGAAATTTTTATAGGCACTGCGATGGGGACCCTTTGAAATATGGTGACTAAGTCTATTTTGAAGTTAGAAATACATTAACTCCTAGCCCTAGGAGCTCACGTGAATGAGAGTGTTTACACTGGGTGTGCACACCATCCCTCATTTCCTTCTGGAACAAGCCACTGCCAAGGCGGGGGAGGGGGTGGGCCTGTCAACAAAGCCATCTTTTCATTTCTTGAGCTTTCGGTAGGGAGGGAGCAGGATTGGGTTTGAGATTTGGGCTTGTCTGCCCCACTTTGCCTCCTCCCAAACAGAATAAAAATGGTTGCTTTGTTTGCATTTCATTAGCATTGCACTCCCTTTTGCTCACACTTAATCAAAGTCCTTTTAGAGGAGGGATGGAGAAGGACTTGAAAGCCACCCTTCTGCTGTGTGTGCTGTGCTCTGAGCCCTGAATCCACAGGTCCTGTTGATTTAGTGAACTCTGTTAAGTCCACATCGGTGTGTTGGGGGCCTCCGGGCTCTCCCACCAACCAAGACTGTGACTCGCAGGTTTATTGCCGTTTCTGGGTACATCAGGAGCTTTTTTCTATTAGCCCTTTCTTTTCAAAGACAGGGATTTTTTGAAATCTATGTTTTCGCTAAGAATACAATCCATATCTTCTTCTGCGATTTTACCTATCAGAGTGTTTTGTTATTTTTCAGCAAGGTGGTTCAGAATAAAACATGATAATAATCCTTTTCTTAGGGACACTCATCTGTGCATTGCCAGGAGTTCCCTGACAATGGTCAGGCTGAAATTGCTTCATTTTCTTAGTATTGCAATAGGAGCATACCCTTTGAGCTTGCATGAATCTGGGTTCAGATCCCATCTATGTCACATTCTTGATCAATTATTTCAATTGCAGAAGGCTCAGCGTCTTCATAGTAAAACAAGAAAAAGTAAATCTATTGGGAGAGTCATGATGAGGGTTAGGTCTGATGATGTGTAAAGCAAGCTTGCATGAGTGTTGCCACGTAATAAGCGCTCCCTTCCAGAATTCCCATGTCATTTCTTCAAATGTTGCCTCATTGATGATACCATAGACATCATGTCTATGAACAAATACTTCATGGAAAATGAGCTAGGCCAGAAATAGAGCTAGCTATGCTACGGACTATACTAAAGATTTTATCTAGATCGTTTCTTTTATTGCTAAAAAATCCCACCAATAATAGGAGCAGCCCCACTTTAGGAAAAGAACACTGATGCTGAGAATGTTTAAATAACTTGCCAGATTCTTAAAGCTGGCCAGTAGTACGTATTTGAAGACCTTATAATCAAATACAGAGCAGCTCTACAGACCTTCCAGCTACATCCATGTATTATCACTAGGGGCTGTGCATTTGGGAAAGATTCCATTCTACTCTTCACTGTTCTGAAACATGACCCTGGTTCCACCGTGCTTAACTCCTATTCACTTTGGCAGTATCTTTGATGAAGGTGCAATTGGATCATGAGTTTACAAAAATCGAAGCTATTCAGTGATTCCCAACTCAGTTTCAAGGCATACTTGTGTTAGGTTAGGTCGTGAGGTGTGACTAAATTGATAATCCCTAACAGTATTAAGAATTCTGTTTGTTGACATTCACTTACTCTAAAACCATCATAATGAACTTTAACAGAATCTCATTCAAAGTGTTCCCATATGCATTCTCACGTGGGATAAGAAGGGACCATGAAAACCTATGTACTTCTTCTGGACCCTCGGTCTTCCTGGATAAGAGTGATAACCTTGTCCACCCCTCCATGGACAACATCAGCCCTCATCTTGTTTTGGAAGAAAATACAATTGAAAACTACCATCTGCAAGAGGATCCAACCAGTCCATTTGGAAGGAGATCAGCCCTGGGTGTTCTTTGGAAGGAATGATGCTAAAGCTGAAACTCCAGTACTCTGGCCACCTCATGAGAAGAGTTGACTCATTGGAAAAGACTCTGATGCTGGGAGGGATTGGGGGCAGGAGGAGAAGGGGACCATAGAGGATGAGATGGCTGGATGGCATCATGGGCTTGATGGATGTTGAGTCTGAGTGAACTCCGGGGGTTGGTGATGGACAGGGAGGCCTGGCGTGCTGCAATTCATGGGGTCGCAAAGAGTCGGACACGACTGAGTGACTGAACTGAACTGAGCTGAACTGAACCATCTGTGATGTAAACTGAAAGAAGGGCTTCCTCTGTTCTTACTTATTCCCCCTTCAGACGTCTGTTGGTCACTAACACTTCTTGGAAGAAATCTAAGATTAACTTAAAAACAACGTGTGATAGAATTCCTTCTAAAGCTTCTGTGATAGTTAATTTTATGTGTCAGCTTGACTGGAATTTATATGACTGGCTTTCTTGGGTCTCCAACTTATAGAATGCAGATCATGGGAATTCTGTACCTTCATAGCTGCTGGAGCCAATTTCTTATAATAAACCTCATTCTCTCTGTCTCTTGCCAGGCTTACCTTATGGCTCAGGAGGTAAGGAATCTGCCTGAAGTGCAGGAGACCTGAGTTCGACCCTTGGGTCAGGAAGATCCCCTGGAAAAGGAAATGTGACACCCTATTAGTTCTTTTTCTCTGGAGAACGATTACTAATATACTCTCATTACGTTAGGATAAGACTGAATGAGAATGTATTGAAAGAAAAAAAAATACTGGGGTGAAATTTCCACTGTGAATGTCTTTGGAAAGCTTCAAGGAATGGGTGAAGAGAAGTGAAAGTCACTCAGTCATTTCCGACTCTTTGTAACCCCTTGGACAGTAGCCCGCCAGGCCCCTCTGTCCATGGCATTCTCCAGGCAAGAATACTGGAGTGGGTTGCCATTCCTTTCTCTGGCAAATCCTCCCAACCCAGGGATGGAACCCAGGTCTCCCACGTTGCAGATGGATTCTTTACCAGCTGAGCCACCAGGGAAGTCCTCGGAGTGAGTGGTAGGCACTAAATTGGGTTTCTTTTCTTCTCCTGACTCACGCTCAGAGCTGTTCCTACAGAAAAACCTTCCAGGATATCACTAAATAAATTGCTTTCACTGCACATGGCACTGGCCAGCTTGTCGCCTACCCCTGGCCAGGAGTGTTTGCCAGGCTTGCTGCAGAGAGGCAGACACAGAGTGATAGGCCAAGGAGAATTGGCACCGGGCAGATTCCATAAATTTCTAGCTGGCTTTATTTTTTTTAATCACCACTTAAAATTTCAATAATAATATCTTTAAATGAGTTTTAATGATGTTAGTAAACATATTCATAAGCATTCATAACTAAAATAAGGTGAAACTTGTAAGTCACCGGCTAAATAAAAATTGTTTGCTTTTTTTTTCTTTCTTCTTTCTTTTAGCAGCTGCAGTCTCTAACTATCCTTCTCTACAGGGGTCAAGAGACCAAAATTTAGAATCTCAGAGAGGAACAGGCACATAATCACACTGATGACTTTAATGAGGAATATCATCGGCTGGAGAATGACAGGGAACACTTAACAAGATCGGACTTTCCTCGACATTCAGCAACCTTTCCTAAATGAAATTATTATGCCATGTCCAATTCATTTCTCATTCCTCACACTTTAAAATACTTGAGACAGAATCATGCTGTTTTCTTCTTGCCAAATCAGCTTTTGGATGGACCCGCTCTGAGCTGCATCCAGATTCATCTGACTATAAGTGAAACAGTGGCCTCAGGCTCCTGGGGCTACCCGGATACCTGACCACCCCACCCCCGTACATCTGACTTAGGCTTTTCAGTCTTTCTAGGTATCTTGCTCTTCAAATATGAAGGCATCAGCATCTTGAAATTCTTCCAGATAGCATCATAACAGATGATCCGTGGGCTAGAGAACAATTATTTTAAAACATACTGGGGGCAGGAATTCCCTTGTGGTCCAGTGGTTAAGAAACCACCTTACAAAGCCATGGACGTGGGTTCCATCCCTGGCACACTAAGATCCCACGTTCTGCTGGGCCGTTGAGCCCATGTACCACAACTAAGACCAGACCCTGCCTAATAAAAAAATATTTAAAAAATAAATAAAATGCACTCGGGATAGACCCAAGTTCTGGCCACAGACTAAGAGTAGGAATTAAAACTTGAGTCTTGTCTTTGGCAAGTTGCATCTCTAGAAGAGCTTGCTTCTAGATATCCTAGTTGGCATGTTTGCAAAAAGGAGACCAGACCACTCTGCACCCACACTGGTTCTGTGGACATACCAAGCCCTCCTCGATGCTGCTGGGTAATATTTTCTATAGCTAGAAAGCTTGTGATATATACATTTAAAAAAAAAATGCTAGGCTCAGTGTACAGTTGGAAGCAACTGCTGACTTCAAGTCAACCAAACATCCCATGATTTTTTTTTTTTTTAATGTCAGGAATTCCAATTTTACTTGAACCAAAAACTTGTCTTTCTTTCTTTCTTTCCTTTTTTTTTTTTTTCTGTGAAGGGTACATTCCCTAGGAAATCTTCACTTCATGTACACATAATACAGAATTTATTAAAGTTCTAAAAGACACTTCAAAAGATTAATCAGAAAGAAAATGGGCTGCAGTTCTGAGTTCTTCATTGCTCCACGCTGTACTTAATTCTGTCTTCATTCTTCTCCTTCTCCCCGCCTGCTTCTCCCGCCTTCCTTCTCCTCTTGCTGCATCCACTTTCAGCCTTACCTGGGTGGGAACACCACTGGGAGAGGGCCACCTGCGAACGGAGAAACCGATTTCAGTCACGTCTGCAAAGATGGGGTCTTTCTTCTCCCCTTCCTCCATGTTCTTTGATTCCTCCTTTTCCTTCATTTCGTTTAAAAGAGGAGGAGGAGACACTCAGAAGTGGGGGAGATACAGGAAATGCCGTATATGGATTTCAATGTGTTTATTATTTACCAATTATATTGTACATAAAAAGGAACAAAGAAAGAAGAAAAAGCAGGGTTTTATGTTTAAAGTGGATAACCAGCAAGGACCTACTGTGGAGCACAGGGAGCTCTGCTCGCTGTCATGTGGCGGCCTGGGTGGGAGGGGAGATTGGGGGAGAATGGATACATGTGTATGTATGTGTGGCTGAGTCGCTCTGCTGTGAGCCTGAAACAATCACAGCCTTGTCAATCAGCTATGCTCCAATACAACCCAAAAAGCAATAAACCAAAAGCAGCGTTATGAAGCAGACCGCTTTAAGAATTCAAATCAACTGGCCTAAGAATTCAAATCGGTATTTGAATCCTATCTCTGTTCCTGGCTGAATTAAATCTTGTAATCTCTCTGAATCTCAGTTATCTCATTTACAAAATTAAAACTGCACGCCTCCCTTGCATATTTTTTATGGAGATTAACAGAATGTACGCAAAACTTCTGACATTGTACAAAAAAGTGTGTGCCCATTGCAATTATTTCAAAATATTAACGTTAACATATCTATTAATATAAAAACTCCTTGTCATGTATATATTTAACATATCTTATTATATGTACATATATGTTTTTATCATGGTATTTAAGAACCTAAGTACAACTAGTAACATATTTCTAATTTCTAACTTTTATATAAACTCTCTGAATTCAGTCTACATCTCTGGCTAATGGGAAAACTAGGCTATGGCACATTTAAATTCTAGCAGTGGTCTGTCTATAACTCTAAGTGAAAATTCAGATTGGCTTCTTGATAATACAGACATTGATATTGAGTATATTTTGATCAGTAGAAAGACTAATTGTTTTCTGTAGCATCTTCTTGCCTTTATTACATGGCTAGAAGGTGCAGCATAAATTGCGCCTGCTTCCATGAAAAGTATATCAATATTCAAGGATTAAAATGTAAGCATATGTTCAAATTATTCATTCATGAGCTGTTCTAAAAATAAGCTGTATTCTGGGCACAAGTACAATAAATGAATTAATCAATTTTCAATAGGAATAAAGGCCCAGAATCTTGCTTTCAGTAAGTGAAAATTTTGTCAGAAAAGTTGGACATTTTACCAACTCCAGGCTAAGCGGTAAGATGGAATGTCAAGTTATATCAGCTTCACATTTGAACTTGTGCCATATGGAATCTGCATCCCAGAAACAAAGAAGCAATGAAGATAATTGGTGTCAAGTATCCCCTAGTCAGGTTACACTCATTGATAGAGCCGCACTCCGTCTCACTGCTACAAAATATTTAAAATAAGTGCTATATTCCCCTGGTTTTCTATTAGTGGTCACTTACAAAACAGTTCTGTAAGCATGGAAACGGCTCAGCGTGCTGAGTGTCTACGTGCCCAGTTGTATCTGACTCTTTGAGATACTACGGACTGTAGCCCTCCAGGCTCCTCTGTCCCTGGGAATTTTCCAGGCAAGAATACTGAAGTAAGTTGCCATTTCCTCTGCTATTGGATCTTCCTGACCCAGGGATCAAACTTGTGTCTCCTGCGTCTCCTGCACTGGCAAGCAGATTCTTTAACACTTATGCCACCTTGGAAGCCAGGAAATGGCTCACCTAACCTCAATGCTAGATTCATTTTGCATTTAAGTTGAATACTGGCTCATCCTCTCAGAGTTTTGCCTGTATCTAATACAAATGAGAGGCAGATTATAAGAAAGACTACCATGCATAAATTAAAGCATTTATTAATATTTTTTAATTTTAATTTATTTGGCTGCACGAGTTCTTAGTTGTGTCATCATGATCTTTTAGTCACAGCTTGTGAGATATAATTCCCGGACCAGGTATCAAACCTTGGCCCCCTGCCTTGGGAGCTTGGAGTCTTAGCCACTGGACCGCCAAGGAAGCCCCAATTTATTAAGAACTATTAGTACCTACTAGAGATTAGAAACTTTTCAAATTTTGGGAATCCAAAAATGGACACAACGCAAGCTCTGCCTTACAGAGTTTCAAAGGCCACATAATTACGGCATGGTGTGTGTGTTAGTCACTCTTGTTTCTGATTCTTTGTGACCCCATGGACTGCAGCCTGCCAGGCTTCTCTTCCACGGAATTCTCCAGGCAAGAGTACTGGAGTGGGTTGCCATCCCTCCTCCAGGGGATCTTCAACCCGAGTCTCCTGCATAGCAAACAGATTCTTTACTATCTGAGCCACCAGGGAAGCCTTAATTATGGTATAAACATAATTATAGCACATGCATAATTACATACATAAGCATGTTCATGTTAATGTAATGATCCTACAATGTCAGAATAAAGCACTATGAAAATGGTGCAGAAGAGTCATTATTTAACTGCTTGAGGAACTATGGAGTGCTTTTATGTGATGTACGCCAGGTGGGAAATGCATGATCACACTCTCTTTAAAGAACATTATTTCTATTCTGCCGTTGCAGTGATTGCAATTTTAGTAATGCTATTCCTACTGCCTTTCATTAGGCTATTAATTTATTATTTGTTCATAGTATTATTTTATGTATTTCAAGTCAATAATTAGCATTAATTTGTCATATATAGTGAGCCAGGCATTGCTAACTTTTTTCCATACACCGACTTGTTTAACTCTTTAGCCATCAAAGAGAGGTGACCACGGTTTTATTTAGAGGTGAGAACATTCAGATTCAGGAAGGTTAAGTGCTGTTCTCTGGAGAAGGAGAAATTGCAGCCCACTCCAGTATTCTTGCTTGAAAATCCTACGGACAGAAGAGCCTGGCAGGCTACGGTCCATGAGGTTGCAACAGTCAGACACCACTGAGCCACAATACCACCCCCACCACCAAATATTGCTCTCAGGACTGGTTACATTCAGATGTCTATCCCCACCCAGAGCTGTTCCGGAGACTAAGAGTCCCCTCATTAGAGCAAAAGATTCTCCTATCACCTAGGAAACTCCAAGCGACTTTGGAGCTCCGAGTCAGGAGCTGGGGACAAAGACCAAATATTTCTTTCTTACTATGTCGCAGTATCACATACAAAAGCAAGAAACTGCTTAGAAAAATAACATTAGATTTCAAGCACATGGTACAAACAGAAAAATCTTCAATGATGAGGGTAATGACACTGATCTCTCTGTGCTTTCTAACTCTTCTCAGTGATGACTTAGCTCTCACACACTCTCTGCTCACAGGTAACCTCGCCGCAGTCGTCCATGCCCTGCCAGCCTCACAGGGCTGCTGCAAGAATTAAAAGAAAACCCTTATTGTGATGAGCAAGAAAACTATGAAAAATGACATAAAATGTCAAATTATGTGTAATTTCCTGTGGTTCCAGCAAGTCCCTGTTTGTTCACTTTTAAAAATAAACATTTATTTATATTTGAACCTTACTTGATGTTTCTTAAGTAATACCCAGTATCAGTGGGGGATTGGTTCCTGATTCTCTTTGGATGCCAAAATCTGAGGATACCCAAGACCTTTATATAAAACAGTGTGCTTTTTCATATAACCTATGCGTATCCTCCCATACACTTTAGATCATCTCTAGACATTTTAATGCTTAATAATGCAAATGCTATGCAAATGTGTGTACCTGTTCTCAGCTGTGTCAAACTCTTTGTGACCTCTCGGACTGTAGTCCTCCAGGCTCCTCGGTCCATGGAATTCTCCAGGCAAAAATACAAGAGTGGTCTGGCATGTCCTTCTCCAGGGACTCTTCCCAACCCTGGGATCAAACATGGGTCTCCTGCATTACAGGCAGATTCTTCATTCACTATGTAAATAGTTGCCTGCAAATGGTAAATTCAAGTTTTATGTTTTGAAACTTTCTGGAATTGTTTTTTTTTTTTTTCCAAAATTTTTGTTGAACCCACAAATGCAGAATATGCAGAAATGGAGAGCAGCTTGTGCTGTGATAAATATGAATTTTACCATGCCATGCCTTTATCCTTCTCCTCATCAATCACCCTCCTCAGCCCTCCCTGAATCTAAACGTCCTCACCTATAAGATAGAACCGCAGTCACATACTGAATGAGGCCTAAACACCCACTCTCACAAGTATCTTTCCTATTTTCCCAAGAGTACTGCCAGACTTTAATTTTTAATTAATTTATATTAAAAATATTAAACATACATCCAGGCAAAGTTTTAAAAATATAGACAGCAATGACAATTAACAAACAGCTAATCCTCTATCTTACTTCCTCAAACCCATTTCTTGCTCCTAAGAATAATCCTTTTCTATTCTTTCTGATTCTTTGGGATCCACCCCTATTAAGTGTTTTAATAACATGCTTGATTTCTTATTATTTATTGAATTTTTTAGTTTCAGTCAACATCTCTGACTTTCACTATGTTCTCAGTTGCTCAGCCACGTCTGACTCTTTGCAGCCCCATGGACTGAAGCCCGCAAGGCTTCTCTGTCCATGGAAATTTCCAGGCAAGAACACTGAAGTGGGTTGCCATTTCCGACTACAGGGGATCTTTCGAACCCGAATATTTTGTGTTCCCTCCACCGGAAGGCCGATTCTTTACCTCTAGCACCTGAGATTTTTACTAAGGAATATAAAATGTAGTTATTTCCCCTGTACCTCATAGCTCTTTCCACCCACACTGCACATGTATTCTTATTCCACCAGATTCTCAAAAATCCCATCACATAACTTGTTTGAATTATTGTTATCATTGCTGTTGCTATTATTATATAAATGTTACCCTAAGTGAAGCAAGACAATTGATAAATGTCTTTCCTTCTCTACACAGTGTTCCTGTTTCTCCTGGAGCTATGAATGTTTTTGGTTCATAATATGCTTAATGTTTGATGCACTTACAATTAAGCTCTCCCCTATTCACAGGATACTTGTTTCAATACGCTCAACCACATCAAGGATTCCACTAGACCTTCCAGAAGCAGACTGAGAAGAACTTTTCTGACTTCCTCCAATAAGAGCTAGCTAAATAGCTCTCTTGCACTGCAGTCCAGGGGTTGCAGAGTCGGACATGACAGAACAATTGAACTGAACTGAAATAGCTCTCATGCTGAATCTCCATTCTGCCCTCTCTAAGATTCCCTTTGCATTCGCATCTCTCTTGCATTATTTCTCCTTTTTCCTGTGTTTCATACCCTTCTCTTTCTAAAGTTATTTTATTGCTTTGGTGGACAAATTCCTCTTGTTGCTTCTTAAGAAAAGACACATGGAACATGATTGACCATGAAAAATGACTGAATACCTTCTTTACATTAGTCAAAAATGGGGTAACTCTAACAGGTTCTAGGTTCATCCACCTCATCAGAACTGAAGTCAGAAAGAGAAAGACAAACATCGTATATTAATGCACATATATGGAAACTAGTAAGATGGTACTGATGAATCTATTTGCAGGAGAGATGCAGAGATAAAGGACGGGCTTTTGGACAGAGTGGGGGAAGGGGGTGGGATGATTTCAGAGAGTAGCACTGAAGCGTATACACACGGTATGCAAAGCAGATAGCCAGTGGGGATTTGCTGTGTGAAGCAGGGAACCGGAAGCCTCGAGGGGTGGGACGGGGAGGGAGGTGGACGGAAGCTCAGGGAGGAGCAGTATCCGTGTACCTGTGACTCGTTCATGTTGACGTATGGCAGAAATCATCACAATGCTGTAAAGCAATTATCTTCTAATTAAAAACAAAATAAAATTTTAAAATATGTGCCAGCCTGGATGGGAGGAGCATTTGGGGGAGAACGGATACACGTATATGTCTGGCTGAGTCCCTCCACTGCTCGCCTGAAACTATCACAATGCTGTGAATAGACTGTACCTCAAGACAAAACGCTTTCGGTGTTAATATATATATATATATATATATATATATATATATTTTAGTAAAATGGGTAAACTTTCAAAATCTTACACACACACAGCACAGACAAAATGAATTGCTTCTTTTACTTCAAGTGAGCATGGATTCCTGCAGCCATAGAAAAACTTAACTTGAAACCCAATAAACCAGGTTGCCAATGTTGCTCAGTCACTGACCAGTGAAGTTTCCACTGCTGTAAAACAGTAAAAATAATAATATCTATGATATTATTAGGCGGCTGAAAGAATCCAATCAGTTAAGTTTTGGTCTGATATAGTTCTCTTTGCTGTACATTCCGTGATGATAAGGGTTAAGTCCATCTTCTACACTTCTGTTCCTAGGTTCTGACGAACTCAATAAATAGCCACTGCATGAAGAAGTGAGCAGATGAGTGAACTAACACGTTATATGTGTTATTTAACTTCAAGCATGGTAAAAAGGCAGAATAAATAATTATGCATCTTAGTTTTTCATAACTTCCTTTCCTACCCAAACTTTTTTATTACTTTCTAGTATATTTTTTCCTCCCTAGTTATTTTCCTATCCCTTTCACTTCTTTCTCCCCTTCTACCTTTTTTTCTTTCCTTGTTCCCAACATTTTCCTTCCTTTCTCTTTCGTTTCTGCCCTCCTTGTCATTCTCCCTCACCTCCCTATATCCTCTACAAAAATTCCCCTCCTCCAATAGCCACCACAACATTCCACTGTAAATTAATTAGTCTATAAAAAAGCAGTAAAATAATGAAATATAAGATACACTATCCCGGTATGGAAAACAGAAGAAACACTAGATGTGAAAGTTATTTTTGCCATCTGTATATGAGCCCAACTTATTACTTCTAGATTCTAGAGATCATGCCTATCTGTCTTTGTGACCCATTTTATTCTATTGCAAACAAGCCGTCTATTTTGGACCAATAAAAACCATTTTCATTTTTTAAGACAGAGAAGATATATGCTTGAAAAATATGATCACCTGCTTAATCTCTACTTTTCTAGGGTCCTTTTTGTATACATAGTGTACAGCATTTACTAAACCTCCACTGCCCTCCCACATATTATATTTATAAGCTCCTTTCCTCCATGCAGCAATCCTACAAGCTAGATCAGATTGTACCTGTGCTGAGCAAATGCTAAAATGAGGCTCAGCAAGCTTAAAATTCCCTCGTAATGTCTCAGAACTAGTAAGTGGCAGAATCATAAGGCAAATTCAGCATTTTCTATAAAGCTTATGATCTTTCCACCATTCCTGGCTCTCTCTCTCAGCAGACTCTCTTGACAAAAAGCAATCTGGTTTTCCTTGACTGAACTTTTCATCTGCTCTTGCTTTGGCATAGTTATGGGCTGAGTTTCTCAAACACCTGGACGGAAATGTGTTGCCAAGCCATGTAAAAAATTATACCCCCCATAATTTTCATAAGACAGCAATGTTGATGCAGCCAGCAGCTGTTGCTTTATATGGGGCATGCAGCATAAAGCCAAGAGTGGGTAAGTTGGGCCAAGAGTGGGCGGCTGTCTGAATTCCCTTGTGAGTTGGATTTGGAGAGTCTAACTGCCAGCTCTTCTCTCAACATACATATGATGTTACCATATAGATTTTTGAAAAGGAGTAAGCCTTTGAGGTATGGACATGAGTTTGGGTAAACTCCAGGGGAGTGGGTGATAGATAGGGAGGCCTGGCATCCTACAGTCCATGGGGTCGCAAAGAGTCGGACATGACTGAGTGACTGAAATGAACTGAAGCCTTTGAGAAAACCTTTGAGAAAAGCCCTTGCCTTGAGGACTTGTGGTCCATCTTTTTGTCTCAGTTCAGTTCAGTCACTCAGTTGTGTCCGACTCTTTGGGATCCCATGCACTGCAGCCTCCCTGTCCATAACCAACTCCCGGGGTTTACTCAGACTCATGTCCATTGAGTCGGTGATGTCATCCAATCATCTCATCCACTGTCATCCCCTTCTCCTCCTGCCTTCAATCTTTCCCAGCATCAGGGTCTTTTCAAATGAATCAGCTCTTCACATCAGGTGGCCAATGTATTGGAGTTTCAGCTTCAACATCAGTCCTCCAATGAATACCCAGTACGGATCTCCTTTAGGATGGACTGGTTGGATTTCCTTGCAGTCCAAGTGACTCTCAAGAGTCTTCTCCAACAACACAGTTCAAAAGCATCAATTATTTGGCATTCAGCTTTCTTTATAGTCCAATTCTCACATCCATACATGACCACTGGAAAAACCATAGCCTTGACTAGACAGACCTTTGTTGGCAAAGTATTGCCTCTGCTTTTCAATATGCTGTCTAAGTTGGTCATAACTTTTCTTCCAAGGAGTAAGCGTCTCTTAATTTCATGGCTGCAGTCACCATCTGCAGTGATTTTGGAACCCCCCAAAATAAAGTCTGCCACTGTTTCCACTGTTTCTCCATCTATTTGCCATGAAGTGATGGGACCAGACGCCACGATCTTTGTTTTCTGAATGTTGAGCTTTAAGCCAACCTTTTCACTCTCCTCTTTCACTTTCATCAAGAGGCTCTTTGGTTCTTCCTCACTTTCTATCATGAGGGTGGTGTCAGCTGCATAGCTGATGTTGTTGATATTTCTCCCAGCAATCTTGACTCCAGCTTTTTGTCTAAACCCGAACTTTTTATCTAAACCCAGGCTCTTGATTGTGTTTCCACGAACTCTGATTTTCTCACATCGAGTCTTTTCTCTCCAATACCCCTGGTGAATTCAGGCCACTTGTACCTCTTCTCTTCTTTTATTAAACCAACCTGTAACTCATTTTCCCACTTCTAGTCTAGTTACTTTCTATATTTTTTCCCTATTGGCGCTACACCAAATCACCTCAAATCTGTGGCTTAAAAATAACAAAAAAGTATTGCCTTATAGGTCTGGAAGTCAGAGGTCAGAAAAGAGCCTCAGTGGATGAAAATCAAGATGTTACTGGGACTACATTTCCTTTGAAGATATAGGAGAGAATCCATTTCCTTGCCTTCTTTAGCTTCTGGACACCACCCGCATTCTTTGCCTTCAAAGCCAGAAACATAGGGATGAGCCTTTTTCATCTTCCATCTCTCTGGTTCTCTCCTTTCCACATTCTTTTGCTGCTTAGAAGCACTCTTGTGATTATATTGGACTTACCTGGATAATCTCCTAATCTCAAAATCCTTAGTCATCCCTGCAGAATATCCTTTACTATGGATGGTAACTTATTCACAGGTTTTGGACATCAGGGCGTGGATATCTTTGGGGGGTGAAGGGTCGTTACTCTGCCTGTTAATCCTTCCAACTCATTTAACAAATCATCACTACAGTGCTCTCTCAAAGCTTCGGATAAAGACATGTCACTGCCTTCTGCCCATGATTGTTTCTTACTCTGTTTCCGATGATCTGACCTTCACTCCATGTCTGTCTATCCCTCATCAGATGCAGATGAGCCAGAGCAAGTGACATATTCTCTGCCTCCAGGTTCCTCATCTATGAAATGGGAGTGATATCCAAGGGAGATATATGTATATGCACAGTTGGCTCACTTTGATGTACAGTAGAAATTAACACAACACTGTAAAGCCATTATACTCCAATAAAAATCAATTTAAAAAAAAAAGAAAAAATAATAAAGTAAGACAAGGATGCTAGTTTTTGACAAGATTGCTAAAAGGAATATACAAGTTCATTCACTGTGTCTGCAGAAATTTCTAGTCCATACTGATGTGGGTCATTCTCTGAGTTCAGTCTTTAAACTTTTCTGGATCCTAAGGCAGCGAAAGTTATATGTTAACTAAATTTCAATGACTGAAATAAAATAGAATTTAGAAAATCAACCCTTCTGCAACTCTAACCACATTTCACTGGTGATTTTGAGCAGCACATATAGAGAATCTTTCCAACACTATGAAGCTCAATTAGACTATCGTTTAAGACATTAGCATATAATATTAGGTTGAACTACAAAAAATTGTTCTTTCTATAAATCATAAAAACATCAGCAATACTGTATAGCTTAACCACACATTTTTAGATACCAAAAGTTATTTCAAATTCAACAGTTTCAAGGGTGCCTCTAAAATAAAGCCAGCTAAGAATTAAACTCTAGTTTAGCTTATTATTGTTGTTATTAAGTCCTTCAGTCTGTCGGATTCTTCGAGACTCCGTGGACTGCAGCTCACCGGGCTTCCCTAACCTTCACTATCTCCCAGAGTTTGCTCAAATTCATGTCCATTGAGTCAGTGATGCCATCCAACCATCACATCTTCTGTTGACCCTTTTACCTCCTACTCTCAATTTTCCCCAGGATCTGGGTCTTTTACTATAAGTCAGATTTTCCCATTTGGTGGCCAAAGTATTGGAGCTTCAGCATCAGTCCTTCCAATGAATATTCAGAATTGACTTATTTTAGGATTGACTGGTTTGATCTCTTTGTAGTCCAAGGGACTCTCAAGAGTCTTCTCCAGCACCACAACTTGAAAGCGCCAGTTCTTTGACACTCAGCCTTCATTACCATCCAACTCTCACATCAACACATGACTACTGTTAAAACGATGGCATTGGCTGTATGGACCTTTGTAGGCAGAGGGATGTCTCTGCTTTTCAATATGGTGTCTGGGTTTGTCATAGCTTTTCTTCCAAGGAACAGGCATATTTTAATTTCATAGCTGCAGTCACTGTCCCCAGTGATTTTTGAGCCCAAGAAAAGAAATCTGTCACCATGTCGACTTTTTCCCCATGTATTTGCTATGAAGTGATGGGACTGGCTACCAGGATCTTAGTTTTATGAATGTTGAGCTTTAAGCCAGCTTTTTCACTCTCCTGTTTCACATTCGTCAAGAGGTTCTTTAGCTCCTCTTCACTTTCTGCCATTAGAGTGGCATCATCTGCATATCTGAGGCTATTGATATTTCTCCCACCAATCTTGATTTCAGCTTGTGATTCATCCAGCCCGGCATTTTGTGTGATGTACTCTGCATATAATTTAAATAAATAGGGTGACAGTATATAGCCTTGACATATTACTTTACCGATTTTGAACCAGTCCATTGTTCCATGTCCAATTTTAATTGTTGCTTCTTGACATGCATAGAGGTTTCTCAGGAGGCAGGTAAGGTGTTCTGATATTCCCATCTCTTTAAGAATTTTCCAGTTTGTTGTGATCTACAAACTCAAAAGCTTTAGCATAGGCAATGAAGCAGAAGTAGATGCTTTTTCTAGAATTCCCTTGCTTTTTCTATGATCCAATGGATGTTGGAAACTTGATCTCTTGTTCCTCTGTCTTTTCTAAATCCAGCCTGTTCATCTGGAGGTTCTCAGTTCACATATTGTTGAAGAATAGTTTGAAGGATTTTGAGCATTACCTTGCTAGCATGAGAAATGAGTGCAATTGTGTGGCGGTTTGAGCATTGCTTGTGGTCTTCCTCTGTGTCATACACAGAAATATAAGAGCAATACAAGGAGAGCAATTTGTAAATCAGAATTTTAAATCTATCTTTTAAAATACACAGATTATCTGTCTATATAACGATAAATTTGTACTGAAGTTGAAACATGCATTTTGTTTTAAACAAGCTGGCCTGCATTTTGGATGTTTCACATGCAGTTCTTGTTGTCTCATTTTTTTAAATTAATAGAAGTATTTAATATCTTCAAGAGTTCAAGCATAAACTTAGCTCTTTGATTTTAAAGTTGTGGATTTGTTCATCACTTTTGGGGAAAAGGACACCATTTAGCAATTTAATGTGACATGTAAGATTCTTAAGTTTTGCATTTTGGGATCTCTATAAAACTTCATTGTTTATTAAATACCCCCAAATAATTTAAATATACTGCCAGAATTGGGATCCTAGTCAAATAGTTACTTATTGAACATTCCATCAAGTAATTGACACTGCTGCAGACCAAGAAAAAACTACTAGATGGAAATACCACGAATAGAAGGATATTTGAATATCGCTAAAGCCCCAGCTTCTAGTACAATATCTGACATATACTGCAGTGGTGGCGGCTAAGTCACTCCAGTCGTGTCCGACTCTTCGCGACCCCATGGACTGCAGCCTACCAGGCTCCTTTGTCCCTGGGATTTTCCAGGCAAGAGTACTGGAGTGGGTTGCCATTGCTTTCTCCAGACATATACTAGTGCTCAATAAATATTTATGAATGGCTGAACTCTTTAATATACCACGTTAAATGGAAAATGATGATCACACACAGTTACAAGGTTATATAAACACTTTGAAACTATTAATATAAAGTCCTAAAGCACATATATTCATATTTGTGCATCCTAAAATCACAGAGCAAGGGTCTTAGCTTTGTGTGCTGTAACAACCCTATTTTCTAGATGAGGAAACAGACTCTAAAAACTGGCATTACTTTCTCATTTGATAGCAGTAAGTCAGTGCAAAATAGTAACATAAAGCGACTTGTCAACATTATAGTAAAAGTTAACACTTGTATAACACTGGCCAAGTACCAGGTACTGTTCTAGTTGCTTTAAAAATGCTAAGAAATTCAATCCTCACGAGAAAACTTTGAGGTGCATGCCTTTAATACACTAATTTGACAGATGAGGAAAGTTAATTATAGAGAAGTGTGAAGCTCCCTCAAGAAGGCCCAGGTGATACAAAGTTAAAATTTAAACCCTGGAAGTGTGGTTCCAAAAACTTCAATTTTAGCCATTAACGATACTAACTAAATCCTAAACAGAGTGTTAAAAAGCAGAAACATCACTTTGCCAACAAAAGTCAACATAGTCAAAGCTATGGTTTTCCAGTAGTCATACATGGATTTGAGAGTTGGACCCTAATGGAGGTTGAGCATCAAAAAATTGATGTTTTCAAGTTGAAATGCTGGAGAAGACCCTTGAGGGTCCCTTGGACAAGACGCCTTGGACAACAAGGAGATCAAACCACACAATCCCAAAGGAAATCAGCCCTGAATAGCCATTTGAAGAACAGATGCTGAAACTCCAATACTTTGGCACCTGATGGGTGCCATTGAAACTGCACCCATCAGTCACCCATTGAGCTGACTCATTGGAACAGACCCTGATGCTGGAGAAGATTGAGGGCAGGTAGAAAAGGGGGCAACAGAAGATGTGGTGGTTGGATGGCATCACTGACACAATGGACACGGATTTGAGCAAACTATGGGAGATAATGGAGGACAGGGCAGCCTTGCATGCTGCAGTCCGTGAGGTGGAAAGGGTTTGGACATGATGTAGTGACTGAGCAAAAGCAAGTGCCGCCTAAACAAGAAACTGCAGCACATAGCATTTTCAGGGAGAGGCATCACTTGGCTCGGAAATGCTTGGCCTTTATTTCGGAAAACCAGCCACAGAGGCTATCAGTGTAGACAAATAAAGGCTGAGCATCTGAGTTGGATGTTGGGGATAAATTTCTCCCCCCCCCCCCCATCAAGTAAGCAGAGTTCTGGAGAAACTCCTTCTGACTCCAGAGGGCTGGACTTATAGTTGCTTTCCTTGAGGATCACAGGACAGAACAGCAACATTCATTCTGGTTTCTGGCTTTGAGTCATTTCCCCTACCTTAAGTCAGTAATTTGATTCTCACAGGCACGCCTGTGCACCCGTGGGAGGAAAGGGAATCATCCTTTTTCAGGTACGGTTTCATTTGACTGCAAAGAAGCATAGAACAGAGCCAATGAAAGCCTCTCTGAACTAAGATCTCCTTGAAGAGAGAAACTAGACTCCCTTTAAAACACAAAACTCTCAACTTCAAAGGCCTAGAGTTAGCAGAGGATCAGACATTTTCCAGGCAAAACCCCAGTAGATTGCATTTTTTAAATGCACAGTCTTTCTTCTGGGCATGGCAAACATCTTCACTTAAGTTTATTTTCTCATAGGAAATAGAGGGGTGGTTATTGCCGCAAGGAAAGGAATGGCCAACAAATGCAAAGGATGATCATTTATTCAAATAAAAGGGTAAATTTTGCTTCTGTTTTCTACATATTTCATGCTCACTTTCTTCTCTTCTATAGAGCAATTGTTCTTTTTCACAGGTCAGGAATAACCATCATGTAAGGTTTTCTATATCAAATTGAAGTTCTGAAATTAAGAGGAATCTTACCAAGTTTTCAAAAGTGGCATTTGAACAAAAACAAATCTGACACCAATTAAAAACACTTCTTAACTACCGAGACAGTCCCAATTCTTTAGTTTCTTTGATATGTATAGTTTGAATATAATTATATTTTTCCCTCCTCATATTTTATACCCAAGGCTCACCTCTCCATTTGGTTATGAACAATATGTATATAATATCTTCTACACATTGTACCAGACAGTCAAAATACTCAAAACATACTTAATAATTATTAAGAGCTTCTGTAGATATAATAGCTTTTGTTGTTGTTGTTAGATATCTTTTTTTTTTTTGCTCTTTATTTTTTATTTTTATTTTTTTTTACTTTACAATACTGTATCGGTTTTTCCATATATTAACATGAATCCGCCACGGGTGTACATGAGTTCCCAATCCTGAACCCCCTCCCACCACCCTCCCCATATCATCTCTCTGGGTCATCCCAGTGCACCAGCCCCAAGCATCCTGTATCCTGCATCGAATCTAGACTGGTGATTAGTTTCTTACATGAAAGTATACATGTTTCAATGCCATTCTCCCAAATCATCCCACCCTTGCCCTCTCCCACAGAGTCCAAAAGGCTGTTCTATACATCTGTGTCTCTTTTGCTGTCTCACATACAGGGTTATTGTTACCATCTTTCTAAATTTAAATTCCGTATATATGCATTAGTATACTGTATTGGTGTTTTTCTTTCTGAATTACTTCACTCTGTATAATCGGCTCCAGTTTCATCCACCTTATTAGAACTGATTCAAATGTATTCTTTTAATGGCTGAATAATACTCCATTGTGTAAATATACCACAGCTTTCTTATCCATTCGTCGGCTGATGGACATCTATGTTGCTTCCATGTCCTGGCTATTATAAACAGTGCTGCAACGAACATTGGGGTACACCTGTCTCTTTCAATTCTGGTTTCCTCAGTGTGTATGCCCAGCAGTGGGATTGCTGGGTCATATGGCAGTTCTGTTTCCAGTTTTTAAGGAATCTCCACACTGTTCTCCATAGTGGCTGTACTAGTTTGCACTCCCACCAACAGTGTAAGAGGGTTCCCTTTTCTCCACACCCTCTCCAGGATTTATTGCTTTTAGACTTTTGGATCACAGCCATTCTGACTCGTATGAAATGGTATCTCATTGTGGTCTTGATTTGCATTTCTCTGATAATGAGTGATGTTGGGCCAAAGAACTAAATAGACATTTCTCCAAAGAAGACATACAGATGGCTAACAAACATATAATAGCTTTTTATACAGATTCAAGACATTCAGTTCAGTTCAGTTCAGTCGCTCAGTCACGTCCGACTCTTTGCGACCCCATGAATTGCAGAATGCCAGGCCTCCCTGTCCATCACCAACTAATCCTGTCCATCACCCTGTCCATCATCACTAACCCGGAGTTCACTCAGACTCATGTCCATCAAGTCCGTGATACCATCCAGCCATCTCATCCTCTGTTGTCCCCTTCTCCTGCCCCCCAATCCCTCCTAGCATCACAGTCTTTTCCAATGAGTCAACTCTTCGCATGAGGTGCCAAAGTACTGGAGTTTCAGCTTTAGCATCATTCCTTCCAAAGAAATCCCAAGGCTGATCTCCTCCAGAATGGATTGGTTGGATCTCCTTGCACATTAGAGGTCTTTTATTCTCTTTTCTGAGCTGGAGGCTGTGCCCAAGGAACCAGAGACTGTCACAAGTGTGTGCACCAGATAAATATATTATTACATTGTATTAAATTATTCCGGGGATTTTCACGCAGCAAAGAGGTAACACTGGCTGCTGTAGCAACTATAAAAGCACTTCCTTTTTAAAGTTTACAAAATTCATTTTAAGAATGTTACTTTATTTTTAAAAATTTTTATTGGAGTATAATTACTTTTATTAATATAGTTAATTTTATTGATGCTTTTGAACTGTGATGTTGGAGAAGACTCTTGAGAGTCCCTCAGACTGCAAGGAGATCTTCAATATTCATTGGAAGGACTGATGCTGAAGCTGAAGCTCCAATACTTTGGTGACCTGTTGAGAAGAATTGACTCACTGGAAAAGACCTGGATGCTGGGGAAGATTGAAGGTAGGAGGAGAAGGGGATGACAGAGAGTTAGATAGTTGGATGGCATCACCGACTCGATGGGCATAAGTTTGAGTAAACTCGGGGAGTTAGTGATGAACAGGGAGGTCTGGCGTGCAGTTATCACAAAGAATCAGACATGACTGAGTGACTGAACTGAACTGATAGTTACTTTTCAATGTTTTGTTAGTTTCTACTATACACTACTGTTACCTGGAGCAACAGGCAAATTTGGAATGCGGAATGAAGCAGGGCAAAGGCTAATAGAGTTCTGCCAAGAAAATGCACTGGTCATAGCAAACACCCTCTTCCAACAACACAAGAGAAGACTCTACACATGGACATCATCAGATGGTCAACACCAAAATCAAATTGATTATATTCTTTGCAGCCAAAGATGGAGAAGCTTTATACAGTCAACAAAAACAAGACCAGGAGCTGACTGTGGCTCAGATCATGAACTCCTTATTACCAAATTCAGACTCAAATTGAAGAAAATAGGGAAAACCGCTAGACCATTCAGGTATGACTTAATCAAATCCCTTTTGATTATACAGTGGAAGTGAGAAATAGATTTAAGGGCCTAGATCTGATAGATAGAGTGCCTGATGAACTATGGAATGAGGTTCGTGACATTGTACAGGAGACAGGCATCAAGACCATCCCCATGGAAAAGAAATGCAAAAAAGCAAAATGGCTGTCTGGGGAGGCCTTACAAATAGCTGTGAAAAGAAGAGAAGCAAAAACCAAAGGAGAAAAGTAAAGATATAAGCATCTGAATGCAGAGATCCAGAGAAAAGCAAGAAGAGATAAGAAGGCCTTCTTCAGCAATCAATGCAAAGAAATAGAGGAAAGGAGAAGAATAGGAAAGACTAGAGATCTATTCAAGAAAATTAGAGATACCAAGGGAACATTTCATGCAAAGATGGGCTTGACAGAGGACAGAAATAGTATGGACCTAACAGAAGCAGAAGATATTAAGAAGAGGTGGCAAGAATACATGGAAGAACTGTACAAAAAAGATCTTCACAACCCAGATAATCATGATGGCGTGATCACTCATCTAGAGCCAGACATCCTGGAATGTGAAGTCAAGTGGGCCTTGGAAAGCATAGCTATGAACAATGCTAGTGGAGGTGATGGAATTCCAGTGGAGCTATTTCAGATCCTGAAAGATGATGCTGTGAAAGTGTTGCACTCAATTTGCCAGCAAATTTGGAAAACTCAGCAGTGGCCACAGGACTGGAAACGGTCAGTTTTCATTCCAATCCCAAAGAAAGGCAATGCCAAAGAATGCTCAAACTACCATACAATTGCACTCATCTCACATGCTAGTAAAGTAATGCTTCAAAATTCTCCAAGCCAAGCTTCAGCAATACGTGAAACGTAAACATCCAAACGTTCAAGCCAGTTTTAGAAAAGACAGAAGAACGAGAGATCAAATTGCCGACATATGCTGGATCATGGAAAAGCAAGAGAGTTCCAGAAAACATCTATTTCTGCTTTATTGACTATGCCAAAGCCTTAGACTGTGTGGATCACAATAAACTGTGGAAAAGTCTGAAAGAGATGGGAATACCAGACCACCTGACCTGCCTCTTGAGATATCTGTATGCAGGTCAGGAAGCAACAGTTAGAACTGGACATGGAACAACAGACTGGTTCCAAATAGGAAAAGGAGTACGTCAAGGCTGTATATTGTCACCCTGCTTATTTAACTTCTATGCAGAGTACATCATGAGAAACGCTGGACTGGGCAAAACAAGCTGGAATCAAAATTGCCAGGAGAAATATCAATAACCTCTGATATGCAGATGACACCACCCTTATGGCAGAAAGTGAAGAGGAGCTAAAAAGCCTCTTGATGAAAGTGAAAGAGGAGAGTGAAAAAGTTGGCTTAAAGCTCAACATTCAGAAAACGAAGATCATGGCATCTGGTCCCATCACTTCATGGGAAATAGATGGGAAACAGTGGAAACAGTGGCTGACTTTATTTTGGGGGCTCAAAATCACTGCAGATGGTGACTGCAGCCATGAAATTAAAAGACACTTACTCCTTGGAAGAAAAGTTATGACCAACCTAGATAGTATATTCAAAAGCAGAGACATTACTTTGCTGACTAAGGTCCGTCTAGTCAAGACTATGGTTTTTCCTGTGGTCATGTATGTATGTGAGAGTTGGACTGTGAAGAAGGCAAAGCACTGAAGAATTGATGGTTTTGAACTGTGGTGTTGGAGAAGACTCTTGAGAGTCCCTTGGACTGCAAGGAGATCCAACCAGTCCATTCTGAAGGAGATCAACCCTGGGATTTCTTTGGAAGGAAAGATGCCAAAGCTGAAACTCCAGTACTTTGGCCACCTCATGCGAAGAGTTGACTCATTGGAAAAGACTCTGATGCTGGGAGGGATTGGGGGCAGGAGGAGAAGGGGACAACAGAGGATGAGATGGCTGGATGGCAGCACTGACTCAATGGACATGAGTCTGAGTGAACTCCGGCAGTTGGTGATGGACAGGGAGGCCTGGCGTGCTGCGATTCATGGGGTCGCAAAGAGTTGGACACGACTGAGCGACTGAACTGAATTGAACTGAACTATCCAGCAAAGTGAATCAGCTCTATGTATACATATGTGAAAGTGAAAGTCACTCAATCATGTCCAATTCTTTGCGACCCCAAGGTCTATACCGCCCATGGAGTTCTCCAGACCAGAATACTGGAGTAGGTAGCCTTCCAATCCAGGGACAGAATCCAGGTCTCCCACATTGCAGGCGGATTATTTGCCAGCTGAGACACAAGGGACATCCCTGCCTTTGTGGATTTCCTTCCGGTTAGGTCAGCATAGAGCACTGTGTAGAGTCCCCTGAGCTATACTCGCGTTCTCATTAGTCACCCACCTTACACATAGTGCATATATATGTGAACCCCAATTTCCCAATTCATCCCCCTGCCCCTTTCTCCCCTTGGCGTCCATGTGTCTGTTCTCTGTATTTCTAGTTCTCCTCTGCAAATAAGTTCATGGGTACCATTTTTCTTGATTCCACGTGTGTGTTAGGTTGTTTGGGAAACTCTACTACAGCATGGTTTAGTAGAGTACGGTGTAAACAAACATCTGCTTTGCGTAGCTCAGGGTGCCATGTACCTGTTACCAAGAGACCAATGTGTAACAGTTAACCACAGAAATCTCTGTGGTCTAGAACAGCTCCCCTTCATAGTTCACATGTCTGAGTGGCCATCTAGGCAGCTCTGCTGATCTTGGGCTGGGCTCACTTGAATGAGATGGGTGAGCTGGTAGCTGACTCATCAATGCTGTTGTTGGCAGGGATGACGTGAACAACTCAACCCCATCTCGAGTGTTCCTTTTCCTCCAGAAGTTTAGACCCAGCTTATGTTCATGATGGAGGCACAAGAGAGGGCAGGCAAGCTCGACCACACATGAGTTATGTAAGTATTTGTGGTACATTGGCTAATATCTCTTTGGCCAAAAAAGGTCACATGGATGAGTACAGAGTCAAAGGGACAGGCACATTGCTCCATCCAAAGTGAGGAACTGCTGCAAAGATACACAACCTGGTTATGTGTCTAAGGAGGGGTGCTGAGTGAGAGTCACCCTTAAAATTGACTATTACCCATCATTTGCAAAGAAAAAAAGTAATATTTTAGTTCCTACTTCTAATGAAACTAGAGAACCTCTGGGAAAGGTGAAAGACTACGTTTGGGTACTAGATGTAGAGATGAGGTGGTGCTACTGGTAAATAACTCACCTGACAACTGAGGTCAGACAAGAGATGAAGGTTCAGTCCCTGGGTGGGAAGACCCCCTGGAGGAGGGCATGGCCACCCACCCCAGCATTCTTGTCTGGAGAAGCCCAGGGACAGAGGCATCTGGCAGGGTATGGTCCATAGGATTGCAAAGAGCTGGACAAAGCTGAAGCGACTTAGCACACACACACATATAGGTTAGACGAGCAGAGAGACAAGAAGAATGTACACATCACTAGCGGCTTGTGGTTTGAATCCTGGCTAAGCATTAAGCCGTGACCAGATATGGGAGAAGATGTCTGAGGCAAAATGGACAGAGAAAGAATGCTATCCATGATTGGGAATATCACATAACATCAATCTCTGCCAAAAATGTTATAATTTCAGTTGGTTGAACACCTGCAGAATGTCACTGAAAGCAAATGAAAAAAAGTACCTTCCAGCCTCCCTGTGTTTCTAGATTAATCTAGACAGGTTCCCACTCAGATCTTGATTTCTTTCCCTCAGTTTTTAAGACACTTCTACCTCTCGTGGTCACACAGTCTCTCATTTAACTGAGGCCTCTGCTGTCGACAATGTGCCCAGAGAGGTTTTCTCTGAGGACCCTACCCAATAGAGGCCTTTCCTCTCCTATCAGTTCAACCTCTCAGCATTCCTCAGCACCTTTTCCAACAGATGAGACACACTGTTGTTCATTGCGGTATTCCAACTCACCCCACGTAATATGAACTCCCTCAGATCAAGCATATTATCTAACTCTGTGTGTGTGTGTGTGTGTGTGTGTGTGTGTGTGTGTGTAGTTGCTAAGTTGTGTCTGATTCTTTGGGACCCCATGGACTGTAGCAACCAGCTTCCTCTGTCCATGGAATTCTCCAGGCAAGAAAACTGGAGTGGGTTGCCATTGCCTTCTCCAGGGGATCTTCCCCACCCAGGAACCAAACCTGTGTCTCCTGCAGTGCAGGCTGACTCTTGACCACCTAGCCATCTGGGAAGCCCAATTACTCCTTGTGATATCTCAGAATCTAGAAAAATCGTGCCATGTTGTAGGTTCTCCTGCCATTTTTTTTAAATGAGTTGATCGGCTGAATAAATGACATTTACCTGAAAATAACCTCTCCACTCCTCCTCCCTCTCACGTAGTCATGTTGTCCTTGGACATGAGACTTTACTTGTTGGGTCTAAGTGGTTAAGATTTTGTGTTTCCACTGTCAAGGGCATGAGATTGATACCTAGACAGGGAACTAAAGTCCTGTAAGTCATGTTGCCAAAAAAAAAAAAAGAGAAAGGAAATTAACTGAATAAAAATGAAAATATAAAACATCAGCTTAAAAAATTATGATAAAAGCAATATATTTTTTAAACAGTTTGCTTCCTTTTTTGTTCTATGAAAAATGCAGACATTTTATTTCTACTTTTCCTCAGTTAC
This sequence comes from Ovis aries, assembly GCF_016772045.2. Classification (NCBI taxonomy): domain Eukaryota; kingdom Metazoa; phylum Chordata; class Mammalia; order Artiodactyla; family Bovidae; genus Ovis; species Ovis aries. The sequence goes on from NC_056060.1 coordinate 96,877,138, forward strand.
TCTTGACTCTGCAAGTTTGTTTTTTAATTGTGTTTTTCCCTCCACTCACATGTATCCTGATAGTTCTCACCTCATGCTGGAAGTTAAGACTGAAGAGCCATTACTTAGCTCTATGTAGCTTCTTGGTGCATGATCAGGTTGGTAATGTAGCTCTAACAAAACCTGGAAGTATCAACATATAGGTAATAGACTCTTGGTAAAAATAACTGCTTGCCAAAGAAGCTGATACAGTGACTATGTTTTATATAGCATGTTTTATTTCATCCAAAATTACAAAATGCAAGATAATGCTCTATATTACTCTAAATGTACAAAGTGTATTTTTTATAAAGTTTCATTTTTGGTGGAAAAAATTAATTTCAAGATAAACTACACTGGGAGACTTAGGTCTATGTAACCAACTTGAAGAATAACCTAGTAAAACAGGTTTTGTTAGAGCTACATTACCAACCTGATCATGCACCAAGAAGCTACATAGAGCTAAGTAATGACTCTTCAGTCCTAACTTCCAGCATGAGGAGAGAACTATTAGGATACATGTGAGTGGAAGGAAAGACACAATTTAAAAAAAAAAAAAACTTGCAGAGTCAAGAGTAACTGAGGAAAAGTAGAGATAAAATGTCTGCACTTTTCATAGAACAAGAAAGGAAGCACACTTTTTAAAAAATATATTGCTTTTATCATAATTTTTAAATTTTATTTAGTATTATTATTTTTACTTTACAATACTGTATTGTTTTTGCCATACATCAACATGAATCTGCCATGGGTGTACGTAAGTTCCCACTCCTAAACCCCCCCTCCCACCTCCCTCCCCATACCATCCCTCTGGGTTATCCCCGTGCACCAGCCCCAAGCATCCTGTATCCTGCATTGAACCTAGACTGGCGATTTGTTTCTTATATGATATTATAAAGAATACATTTGAATCAGTTCTAATGAGGTGGATGAAACTGGAGCCGATTATACAGAGTGAAGTAAGCCAGAAAGAAAAACACCAATACAGTATCATAATTTTTTAAGCTGATGTTTTCATTTTTATTCAGTTAATTTTCTTTCTTTCTTTTCTTTTCTTTTTTTCTTTTTTTTTTTTTTTGGCAGCATGACATGCAGGACTTTAGTTCCCTGTCTAGGTATCAACCCCATGCCCTTGACAGTGGAAACACATAGTCTTAACCATTTCACCACAAATATTCTGATTGATTCATTTGCTTCCTTGCTTTATTTGTACCTTTCTTGTTTGCTTGCATTTTACACAGCATTTTAAATATTCAGTGAAATATGTTTGAGGGAATACTGTTCTTAACATAGATGTCATTAATTACTTGTAACTCAAATGCTATGCTTAAATTTAACAGTATTTTCTCAAGAGTGTCAAGCCCTGATTATGTATTTTTTAGGAGATTCAAAGGATATTAGTCATTGTGTCTGGTAGTCCAAAAAAAAAAAAATTTTTTTTTAAAGGTTTTTTTTTTTTTTTAAAGGAGTCCAAGATAGCAGAACCACACTGAGGGAGAAAAAGCCCAGAAAAGGGGAGGTTGAGGAGACCTCAGGGAGAACCTCTGGTCCTGGGTGTAACAAATCCAGTGACAGGCTGGTACCAACCAACCCCTACTAGCTTAGGGCCTAACCTGGGAAAACACACCCTCTTCTCTGATTGGTCTGGGTGTAGCCAGATGCACGCTGGTACCATCATCTATTTTGCATAGAGTGTAGCCAGTCAGGCTCCAGGAGAAGGAGCCAAAAAGGCAGGGCCAAGAGGACTTGGGCCCTTTAGAGGGTAGGGCTGCCCTTGTGTCTTGGGAGCCCGCGCCTGCTAACTGCTTCGTGCTGCCTGCTGCTGCTTTTGAACTAAGCTGTAACTGACCTAACAAATAGCGCCTGCTTAATAAAATCCTACCTGTTTTAAGTGCAAATGGTCCCTCCTTTAGAACCAAGGGAGAGAAGCATACCAATAAGTCCCTCAATATTTAATTCTGGAGCCACCCTTGAAATTTTCAAAGAGACAGTGTTTAAGGTTGAGGCGCTGATAGGAGCACAGAGAGCGCAGGCAGGTGGGGCTCAGAAGGGTTCAGCAAGGAGCTGGAGAGTCTGTCCTTGTAGGTCAATTCTCCGCCATCGCAGCCCCTGGGGGAGTGCCGGTAAAGATCTCATCTACAGGCTTCTTTGCCCTCTCTGGCTTCCCACGGGTTTCTCCAACAAGAGATGAGTTTGAAATAGGGAGGAGAGTGGTGTCTTACTAGAGCCGTAGTGGGACTCCACTACGACTTTTGTAGGAACTCCTTGCAGAACTCCTTTTCTCTGATTCAGTGACCAATTCTTCGTTTTGCCCATTCAGCCAGGAACTGAAGTGGTCCCAGGCTTTCTAACACTTGGTGCCTACTAACTCGCCTTTCAGTTCAGTTCAATTTAGTTGCTGAGTCACGTCCCACTGTTTGTGACCCCATCGACTGCAGAACACCAGGCTTCCCTGTCCATCACCAACTCCGGAAGCTTGCTCAAACTCATATCCATCCAGTAGATGAAGCCATCAAACCATCTCATCCTCTGTCATCCCCTTCTCTTCCTGCTTTCAATCTTTCCCAGAATCAGTCTTTTTCAACGAAGTCAGTTCATCACCATCAGGCAGCCAAAGTATTGGAGCTTCAGCTTCAGTATCAGTTCTTCCAATGAGTATTCAGGACTCATTTCCTTTAGGACTGACTGGTTTGATATCCTTGTGGTTCAAGGGACTCTCAAGTGTCTTCTCCAACACCAAAGTTCAAATATTGTAAAGTAATTAGCCTCTAATTAAAAAAAAAATTTAAAAAGCATCAGTTCTTCTGCGTTCAACATTCTTTATGTCCAGCTCTCGTGTCCACACGTGACTAACAGAAAAACAAGTTTTGACAAGATGGACTTTTGCCAGCAAATTAATGTCTCTGCTTTTAAACATGCTGTCTAGGTTGGTCAAAGGTTTTCTTCCAAGGAGCAAGTGTCTTTTAATTTCATGGCTGCAGTCACCATCTGCAGTGATTTTGGAGCCCAAGCAAAAAGGTCTGTCACTGTTTCTATTATTTCCCCATCTATTTGCCATGAAGTGATGGGAACGGATGCCATGATCTCAGTTTTCTGAATGTTGAGTTTTACGCCAACTTTTTCACTCTCCTTTTTCACTTTCATCAAGAGGTTCTTTAGTTCCTCTTCACTTTTTGGCATTAGAATGGTGTCATCTGCATATCTGAGGTTATTGATATTTCTCCTGGAAATCTTGATTCCAGCTTGTGCTTCATCCAGCCCAGCATTTCTCATGATATACTCTGCATATTAGTTAAATAAGCAAGGGAGACAAGATGCAGCCTTGATGTACTCTTATCATAATTTTGAACCAGTCCATTATTTCATGCCCAGTTCTAACTCTTGCTTCCTGGCCTGCATACAGATTTCTCAGGAGGCAGGTCAGGTGGCCTGGTATTTCTATCTCTTTAAGAATTTTCCACAATTTATTGTGATCCACACAGACAAAGGCTTTAGGATGGTCAATGGATAGAAATAGATATTTTTTCTGGAATTCTCTTGCTTTTTCTATGATCCACTGGATGTTTGGCAATTTGAGCTCTGGTTCCTCTGCCTTTTTTAAATCCAGCTTGAATATCTGGAAGTTCTCGATTCACGTACCGTTAAAGCCTATCTGGAGAATTTTGAGCACTACTTTGCTAATATGTGAAATGACTGCAATTGTGTGATAGTTGAACATTGTTAGACATTACCTTTCTTTGGGATTAGAATGAATGCTGACCTTTTCCAGTCCTGTGGCCACTGCTGAGTTTTCCAAATTTGCTGGCATACTGAGAGCAACACTTTCACAGCATCACCATGTAGAATTTGAAATAGCTCAACTGGAATCCCATCACCTCCACTAGCTTTGTTTGTGGTGATGCTTCCTAAGGCCCACTTGACTTCACATTCCAGGATATCTAGCTCTAGAAGAATGATTATGCCATTATACACCATGAGTGATCACACATATCTGGGTAGTGGATACACTTTTTTGTATATTTCTTCTTTATATTCTTGTCACCTCTTTTTAATATCTTCTTCTTCTGTTAAGTCCATACCATTTCTGTCCTTTATTGTGCCCATCTTTGCATGAAATGTTCCCTTGGTATCTCTAATTTTCTTGAAGAGATCTCTAGTCTTTCCCATTCTATTGTTTTCCTCTATTTCTTTGCATTTATCACTTAGGAAGGCTTTCTTATCTCTCCTTGCTCTTCTTTGGAACTCTGCATTCACATGGGTATATCTTTCCTTTTCTCTTTTGCCTTTTGCTTCTCTTTTCTCAGCTATTTGTAAGGCCTCCTCAGACAGCCATTCTGCCTTTTTGCATTTCTTCTTCTTGGGGATGGTTTTGATCACCACCTCCAGTACAATGTTACAAACATCCATCCATCTATCAGATCCAATCCTAACTCTCCTCGGCTCATGTTAACCCTGATGACACTTTTCAGAGGTCTCTTTCTTATACTCTCCTCAGTTCCTAGTGTGTGTGGATCATCTCTTTCCTGCTGGGAGTCATTAAAGCGAAGGTACCAGAATCTGAGCCCAAATCTATCTGATCAAAGGTTTGCTCGCTTTATCTCTACGCTAAACCATATCCAGGCCAAAGATAGGGATGTACCGAGAAATTGTGAGCTTCTATTTCTGTGTCATATGAATCATGACTGCATCCACAAACATGTTAGTTATAACCATGACCAATTCTTGAACACTTACTGTATATCAAACAGTAAGTTTGGTATGTCTTCTATAACTATAAACTCCTTTAAATCTCACCATAAAGCTATGAGGTAGATGAATCAATTAACTCTCTTTCCTACATGAAGGGAATGAGGCAGGATTAGGTTGATTTACTGCTCCAGAGCATCCAGCCAGAAGGGGGTGTTAATCCAAGCAGGCTGGGCCAAGAGGGTGAATTTCTAATTGCCACCACGTAGAGCTCTCAGCTCAGTGGTAACCCGTAGTAATGCCAGGTTATTAATAGGCACATGTTCCATTATAATTCCCACTTTCTTCTTCCTCCGAGGTCCACTGCGTCAACATCTCAAGTAATCAACAGTTTTAAGTCATTGCTGTGCACCTTTCACTGTGAGAGGTAAACACAGAACAGACAACAGATTTCCTAGTCCATTAAGAAATGCAAACCACTTGAGCAGAAATGATAAATATGCAGAAAAGAGTTGGAGAGCAAGAGAAAGTACGCCCATGGTATTTAGAATGTTATGAAATACCGTGAACAGAGTTTCACCCCTGATTCTAGGTAAAGATGTCAGAAAGCACTCGTCACCACATGGCATTTAGGCGCTCGAATGTTTTTGCCACCTGTCATCTTGCTTCCTCTCACCTGGATAACTGGCACTTATCTTTGTTGACATCCCGATTATAATGTTATCGCTGCTTTTCAGTTATTCCTACTAACCCATGACAGGTTTCTTTATTCACATGCCATCCGTTTGACATTTATTGGGTTTCCTTAATTTGTGTTTAAATATGAATTTCTAAAATCTGCTTTGATTATACATTTGTGCTTAGCTGATATCATGCACTACTTTTGAGATGAGTCTTAACAGAAAGTACCTCCTGATATTCACTCACCCTCTAATAGTTCTTGCGGAAGTTTCAACAGGAGATAATGTCCTGGGCAATTGACTTTCGAACTTGAAATTCAGCGGTATCAGAATTAGTGGCTAAACTCTTCTCCCCAGGGATACACATAAATCATCAGCTTGTCACGACTTCTGGACTTCTGAAAAGTAGTGGAGGGAGGGATGAAGTTACAAGTTTATCTTTGAGAAAAGCACCCCTATAGATAGTTTTATAGTAGTGGGCGAAGTGGGTAGAAGAGGAAAGGAAGGGCTGAAACAAAGCAGAGACCAGAGCAAGCCTGACCTTGAAAATGAAATGACTGTAGGGGAAAAAAGGATACCAAGCCTGGGGTCTGGATGGTGCAGTGTTCTCAGTCAAGACTAACTCTGTGTGACGCCATGGACTGTAGCCTGCCAGGCTCCTCTGTCCATGGGATTCCCCAAGCAAGAATATGGGAACGGGTTACCATTTCCTTCTCCAGGGGATCTTCTCGCCCCAGGGATTGAACCCGAACCTCTTGCGTCTTTCGCTTGGCAGGGAGATTCTTTAATGCTGAGCCACATAGCTGGGGAGAGTGAGACATGGATAAAACATGATACCAACCTGGTATACTCACCAGGGTTTCTTGTTGAATAGGTTCAGTGTATTAAGGAACTTCTCTGGGTTGTGAGAAGTGATAAGTTCTTTCCTGACTCTGTGGTTCCTCATGCTAGAATATTCAAGTTTACAAAGAGTCAAAACAGCAGCAACAAAAAGAAAACAAACTGCAGTTGATAGGAGTGAAGTTAAAATGTTACTAGAGTTCATTGCTGAACGAAATGAGAATATTCATCACCTTTTTTTGAAAGCAACCTAACGACCTTTATTAAAAACCTTAGAATGTAAATATCTTTCATCCTAGAAGTCCAAACCCTAGTAATCAACTCATAGGATTATTCTCAAAGCATTAATCTTTAATTATTCTCAAAGATTAACTCGAAGCACTAGTACATAATTGTGCATATTCAAAAAAAGTTTATTATAGCATTGTTGATAGTGGCAAAAATGTCTAGAAACAGAACACTTGCTCATTACTAAGGAAATGCAAAATAAATTATGGGGCAGCCATGCCATATTAGTCATCCATTAAAAAGAAAAGAATTAGAAATTGCATAGTAAATGGAAGGGATTTCTAAGAATATTAAGTAATAAATGTAAAATATAATAATACATTTGTTGTACTGTGATCCATTTTATAAAATATGATGAGGCTTTTCATATATAGGTTAAGCGTTATTATCTGAGCACAAAGAAAGATATACATACAAGGATACATTCAGGATAGTTACATGATAAGAATATTAAAAAGCTAGAAGAGAAATAGAAGAAAAAGGAAAACCAACAAAGAAAGAATTTTAAAAGACAACATCAAAAATTAACAAATATATAGTCCTGATTAAATTCTTATGCAAAATTCATGATAAAAATCTTTATTTAAAAGTATAAAATTTAAGTACAAAAAATGCATCATTTCTGATGAGCTGAATCACACTAAGATCCCTGCTCTCAAAGGATAATTCTCTTTCTCCAGTGTTGAATTATTGTCCATTCTCAAGTAAGACTAGAAGAGAACTGTTTTGAAAAAGATGTATATCCATTCACAATCAGCCACAGTCTTGCTTAAATAAATCATTTATATTTGATTTTGATAAACAAATTGTTTTCTCAAAATTTGCCTCTAAAGACTATGTTGATCATTGAAGAAAGTAAACTCACATAGAAGGGGTCATACAATCATGACCCTAATGACCCTTTCATACAGTCATTGCAATCAATGCAATCGCATAATTGCATTTCCTCCAAATTAGTCACTCTATATTTTGCCTACCGAATGATTTCTGTTTTTAAAAATAGGTTCAACTTTTGCCTGAAAATGCAGACTTAAAGAGGTAAATTTTACATTGTGAAACAGGACGTTGGCTTATAATAAAGGTGTTTAGCATTTTGCAATTTGCCAATGAAACATTTCTGAAATTTTGCCAGGAATCAAAGAGAAATGGCCTTTTCCAGAAAAGTGTGGCGTATGTAATATGCATTTAAAGGAAACAGAACAGAAATTATCAGGAGTAATTAGCATGATCATTCTATACTGTGCTAGGCTGAAGTTTCTTTACATTGTAAGATTTTAGCATAATTACAGAAATCCTGCTTCTGCCAGCACCTAATAAGTGTTATCACAGTATATAACAGAGTCCTAAGATATGGCATTCAGATATGCAAAGGATGTAAAAACAATCAAATTTGTGAATGCATTTTTCCAAATTATTGTTAGAAAACAGACAAGTTTTATCTGCAATAAGTTGCATGCATTAGTGTATGTCCCCAGGTGCCTGTGCTTCTAATATGTCTGGTTGTTCAAGTTATACTCGTTTTCATGAAAGAACTCATTTCAAATCTCCTTAATCACGGTTTCTATAAATACGTGTGTCCCAAAATGAAAGAGTGTGGAGTGTTTTTCAGCTTGTGGGCTGAGTCAACAATTTGCAAAACATCATATATCACAATGACCAAAGTGGCTTTTTAAGGGATTCTTAAGGAATATGCTAAGACACTGATTGTTGGGGGGCGATTCTTCATGGGTTTGTCATACTTCTCTGCGTCTTTTGAAGGGAGGCACCCACTACTCTGTGCTGTGCACTATCTTGTCATGAATGTCTGTTTAGTGAAGACAAAGATATACTGTCTCCCCCTGGAGCAAAGAGCAGGCATGGCTAAGTTCAATATAATAAAGACAATGTGTCCCTCAACAACATAGGGAAGCGTGCTTTTGCCCGTTATAAACGTTTGGGGTTCTCTACGGTTAAGGCTCCTTTCCTGAAATGCAACCCTCTCTATGTATGTGAATCATGTGGTTCTTCTTTGTATCACCAATGGGAAATGAGGTCTGGAAAACCGGTGCAAAAATATTCATGTTCTGACTACTGCTATTGCTATTGAATAGTAAACTGTCTTCTATACAACCATGAAAATAGCCTATTCACTCGCAAATAGGGTAAAACCTCAGAAACTTCCCAGTTCTTGACATAAATGTTGCTTCTTTGGAGCATGAAAAGTGAAAAAGTGAAAGTGTGAGTCACTCTGTAATGTCCAACTCTTTGCAACCCCATGGACTGTGGCCCGCCAGGCTCCTCTGTCCATGGAGTTCTTCAGGCAAGAATACTGGAGTGGGTAGCCATTTCCTCCTCCAGGGGATCTTTCCAACCCAGGGATCGAACATGGGACTCCTGCATTGCAGGCAGATTCTTTATGGTCTGAGCCACCAGGGAAGCCCCTTTTCAGAATATAGCAGAGTATATTAAATAGCTAAAATCAAGGTTTATATTTATATATAACCATATATAAATTTGTTTATATTTGGAGAATGTAGAGTCTACTCTATGCAGCCTCATTGATACTGATGATATGCATTTATCATTCTCCGATTCAGGACTTTCCAAACTCAGAAATAATTTTTTTCTGAAACTATTATTTACTTGATTTTTTTAACCAATTTGCATTTTAACTTTAAATATATTTATTTTAAAATAATGTGTTTTTGAAAGGAAATGTCATTACTGGTTTAAAAACCAATATCAATGAACATAAAAAGATAGTAAGCCTCAAAATGCCAGAGGATAAAATCAGGCACTCTGCCTCTTGAGAAATCTGTATGCAAGCCAGGAAGCAACAGTTAGAACCGGACATGGAACAACAGACTGGTTCCAAATAGGAAAAGGAGTACATCAAGGCTGTATATTGTCACCCTGCTTATTTAACTTCTATGCAGAGTACATCATGAGAAACGCTGGACTGGAAGAAGAACAAGCTGGAATCAAGATTGCCTGGAGAAATACCAATCACCTCAGATATGCAGATGACACCACCCTTATGGCAGAAAGTGAAGAGGAACTAAAAGCCTCGTGATGAAAGTGAAAGAGGAGAGTGAAAAAGTTGGCTTAAAGCTCAACATTCAGAAAACAAAGATCATGGCATCCGGTCCCATCACTTCATGGGAAATAGAGGGGGAAACAGTGGAAACAGTGTCAGACTTTATTTTGGGGGGCTCCAAAATCACTGCATATGGTGACTGCAGCCATGAAATTAAAAGACGCTTGGCTTACTCCTTGGAAGAAAAGTTATGACCAACCTAGATAGTATATTCAAAAGCAGAGACATTACTTTGCCAACTAAGGTCCATCTAGTCAAGGCTATGGTTTTTCCAGTAGTCATGTATGGATGTGAGAGTTGGACTGTGAAGAAGGCTGAGCACCGAAGAATTGATGCTTTTGAACTGTGGTGTTGGAGAAGACTCTTGAGGGTCCCTTGGACTGCAAGGAGATACAACCAGTCCATTCTGAAGGAGATCAGCCCTGGGATTTCTTTGGAAGGAATGATGCTAAAGCTGAAGCTCCAGTACTCTGGACACATCATGCGAAGAGCTGACTCATTGGAAAAGACTCTGATGCTGGGAGGGATTGGGGGCGGGAGGAGAAGGGGACGAACGAGGATGAGATGGCTGGATGGCATCACTGACTCGATGGACGTGAGTCTGAGTGAACTCCGGGAGATGGTGATGGACAGGGAGGCCTGGCGTGCTGCTATTCATGGGGTTGCAAACAGTCGGACATGAGTGAGCTACTGCACTGAACTGAACTGAAGCTAAGAGACTTCTGAGAAGTGAGGAATGCCTTTTATACCCAAGCAGAAAAAGAACCCCACCAGAGATAGGAAAAGTAAAGTTGTTCCCTTTACAAACACTGGTTTGGAAATGATCAAAGTAGGCAGTTGTAGCTGAGACAGTCTCATGCAATGCCAGATCTCTTAGAGAATGAAGGACCTTGTTCATGACTGTGCTCCCAGAGCTGAGCACCAGGGAGGAGGAGCTGAATAAATGCAAACTTACTGGATGAAGAAATCAAATGAGAAAACCAAGTTCCCCAAGGGATGTGCAAGACACGCAGGAGGAAGAGTGACAGGCTGTCCTTTTAGGCGCACTTGGCTGGTGGAGCAGATCGGAGGCCGGCTGCGTTGATGCTGAGGCTGACGTGTGACCCGGAGAAGGCAGGACAGACACCGCCTCCTCCTGGAGGAGGTGCAGGGGGATGATGCGGGAGTCAGGGGTGAGCAGCGTCTCCCTTCATCTCTCTCTGGGACCCCTGGCATACTGCCTCACTGCTTCTCAGAAAGTCACTTCACTCGAGGCCTCTGTGACTTTATATCAGCTTGATTCTTCTGCTTTTCTGCCTTCTTGTGTTACTTTTGGGTTGGTTCCCTTTCCTTTCACTGTCTAAATGCTGGCAAACCAAAGTTCCTCAACCCTCCTTTCCTCTAAATCTCCTTCTCTTTTGGAGGACTCATCCATAACCTGACGTCTACACCTTTACTGATAGAGTCCTCTCTGCTTAGGCTTTCTAAGCAAAGCATGAGTAGACACATTAAGTAGACATGTCCATCTATTTTCTATGTGTCTCTACCAAGGTCTCTTGATATCAACTGTAATTCAGCATGTACACAATTGAACACCTAATCTCTAATCCAAACCCCTCAAAATCATTCTTACTTCCCTACTGTACAAAATAATAAGCCTATATTCCATGTTCAGGGGCTTCCCTGGTGGCTTAGATGGAAAAGAATCTGCCTGCAATGCTGGAGACCCAGGTTTGATCCCTGGATTGGGAAGATCCCCTGGAGAAGAATGGGTACTCACTCCAGTGTTCTTGCCTGGAGAACTCCATGGACAGAGGCTACAGTCCACAGGGTCGCAAAGAGTCATGGGGTGACTGAAGTTCCAATACTTTGGCCGTCCGATGCGAAAAGCTGACTCATTAGAAAACACCCTGATGCTAGAAAGATCGAAGGGAGGAGGAGAAGGGGATGACAGAGGATGCGATGGCTGGATGGCATCACCAACTCAATGAACATGAGTTTGAGCAAGCTCCAGGAGATGGTGATGGACAGGGAGGCCTGGCATGCTGCAGTCCATGGGGTCACAAAGAGCTGGACACGATTGAGCAGCTGAACAACAACAATTCCATGTACACACTCAACACCATTTTTTGATACACCCATATTTCCTATCTTAGTGACTGTCAAGTCTTAGTCAATATAACTTGATTCTCCCTACTTCTGGCCATTACTCCCTCACAATGAATATTCTTCTAAACCTTTGCTGTCCAACACCATGTCCACATGTAAATACTGAGCACTTAAAGTATGCAAAGTCAGGTCACGGAACTGAATTTTTAAATTCTATTTAATTTTAGTCAACTTAAATACAAAATCATTTCATTTATACTTTTATATCAATTACATACTGAAACAGTAGTATTATAGATTTCTTATGCTAAATAAAATATATTATTGAGATTAATTTTGTTTCTTTTCACTTTTTTAACGTGACTATAAGCAAATTTAAAATATATGTGTGGTTTATATTAGTTTAGACCATAGAGAGGATAAGCAGAATGGGATTAACTGTTTCTGAATACCCAAGGTATGCCAGACTGCATGAAAGATATTCTACATATTAGATCATACAATCTTCAAATTATTTCTAACACATAAGTCATAATATCCCCCAGTTTTATAGAACAGGGAGAGAAAGAACACTGCACAAGTTCACAAGGTAACTACAAGCAACAAAAACTCAAATTCAGGACTACTAACGTGGATCCAGTGTGTTTGTACTTGCCCCACCTGTGTGTTGCTGAAAGAGCTGGGGGAGTCCTAAGGATCGCGCAGGCTCCAAGGGAGACGGTCACCACCAACTGTGTCTCGTGGAGTGCCGGTGCTATGCGGTGTGGCTCGGAGCCCCAGCCAGCAGCAGCTGCCTTGGCATCTATATTCATGATACATCCCATGAAACCCTCTCCACTCCCCAGGCCTGCGTGATCCGACTCAGCTGTACAAACCCAGAGCCGTACACCACCTGGGCTGGAGGAAGTGACTCGACACTGGATCATGGATGCATGCCTGCCGAGTGCTGGCTGAGACCTCACTCTGGCTTGTTTCTCAGCACAGTCACAGGGCAGCTGTCTGGCCTCATCTGTCTTCCACCTTGGCAGAAACATGTTGTGGGAGTTTATGGGATTCTCCTAAGATAGGGCCTGCTGCCTTGGTGCCGTCAGTGAAGAATAAATTCCGATGAAATCCTTTGATGACTACTCCAAGGCAGAGGCAATCTGTTTGTGCTTGGGCCAGTCTACAAACCAAGGCCAGTCTACCAAGTGGATGATCCTCTACACAGCATGGTGTGTGGCGTTTCACAGGACAGCCTTTTGGAAACCGCTCCTCCTCAGGTTTTCACAGGTTTTGCTAATTTTTTCCACTTAAGGTGCAAGCTTTCTGGACTTTCCCATCTGCTATTACAAATTAAAATTCAAGGAGACCTTGTAGTCATCTTCGGGCTAATGACTTAACAAGATTGCTATGAACGTACAGTCTGGTAGAAATATTGAATATTCCATTGGGATAATAAATAACTATATATATTATACATATATGTATCACTTACATATTCTGTATCATGGGCTTCCTAGGTAGCGCTAGTGGTAAAGAACCTACCTGCCAATGCAGGATACATAAGAGATGCTGGTTCGATCCCTGGGTCTGGAAGATTCCCTGGAGGAGGGCATGGCAACCCAATCCAATATGGCAACCCACTCCAGCACTCTTGCCTGGAGAATCCTATGGACAGAGGAGCCTGGCAGGCTACAGTCCAGAGGCTCTCAGAGAGTAGGCTGTGATGGAAGTGACTCAGCTCGCACGCACACATGCTGTATCACATAGCATTTACGTCTCTCACAGCTACCTATGCTGCAATTCATCCTCGACATTTCCTTTGGTCGTCCCAGCTATCCCACATTGTGAATATACTTATTATCACAACTTTAAATAGAAGAAAAATATGCCATTAACAAATTTGCCCAAAGTTGCACTTTTTGATGGCACAGCTAGAACTCAAAGCATGATCTTAAGTCCCATAGCCTTTTATCTACTGTAATAAAATTAGCAGACCTGCCATTTTGATAGACCATCTAAAAGTACCAGCAGATGCTTTACATACTCAGATTAATTTGTTGTGTGCTGCTTTACAAGTATTAAGAGAAGGGTATTAAAATCTCCAGCTACGCATGTGAATTTATCACTCTCTATAGTTCTATCCATTAAAAAAGTACTTTAAAGCTATGTTATTGTCTTACATAATTATGATCATTGTACCTTCCTGATAAATTATTTCTCATTATGAAATCTCTTTCACGTCTGATAATACACTTACTGTGTAACCTGCTAACATATTGATGAAGCCACATAATTTCCTTACGTTTATGTTTTGAATAATATCATTTTGCATTTTTTCTTAATTTTTAATTTGTCACTAGATTTTAAAATTGTGTATGACTGACAACAAATCTTTGACTGTGTGGATCACAATAAACAGTGGAAAATTCTGAGAGAGCTGGGAATACCAGACCACCTGACCTGCCTCTTGAGAAATTTGTATGCAGGCCAGGAAGCAACAGTTAGAACTGGACATGGAACAACAGACTGGTTCCAAATAGGAAAAGGAGTACGTCAAGGCTGTATACTATTACCCTGCACATTTAACTTATATGCAGAGTACATCATGAGAAATGCTGGACTGGAAGAAACACAAGCTGGAATCAAGAGTGCCAGAAGAAATATCAATCACCTCAGATATGCAGATGACACCACCCTTATGGCAGAAAGTGAAGAGGAACTAAAAAGCCTCATGATAAAAGTGAAAGAGGAGAGTGAAAAAGTTGGCTTAAAGCTCCACATTCAGAAAACGAAGATCATGGCATCTGGTCCCATCACTTCATGGGAAATAGATGGGGAAACAGTGGAAACAGTGTCAGACTTTATTTCTGGGGGGTCCAAAACCACTGTAGATGGTGATTGCAGCCATGAAATTAAAAGACACTTACTCCTTGGAAGAAAAGTTATGGCCAACCTAGATAGCATATTCAAAAGCAGAGACATTACTTTGCCAACAAAGGTCTGCCTAGTCAAGGCTATGGTTTTTCCAGTAGTCATGTATGGATGTGAGAGTTGGACTGTGAAGAAGGCTGAGCACCAAAGAATTGTTGCTTTAAAACTGTGGTGTTGGAGAAGGCTCTTGAGAGTCCCTTGGACTGCAAGAAGATCCAACCAGTCCATTCTGAAGGAGATCAGCCCTGGGATTTCTTTGGAAGGAATGATGCTAAAGCTGGAACTCCAGTACTTTGGCCACCTCATGCGAAGAGCTGACTCATTGGAAAAGACTCTGATGCTGGGAGGGATTGGGAGCAGGAGGAGAAGGGGACGACAGGGGATGAGATGGCTAGATGGCATCACTGACTCTATGGGCGTGTGTCTGAGTGAACTCCGGGAGTTGGTGATGGACAGGGAGGCCTGGAGTGCTGCGATTCATGGGGTTGCAAAGAGTCGGACACGACTGAGCGACTGAACTGAACTGAACTGACAACAAATATTGTTTTTTTTTCTTTTCTTCCCTACTCTGATGGTAACTTTTTTTAATTGAGTAATTTATTTATTTTTAATATACTTATTTGTATAGTAGGGTTTTGGAGAAGGAAATGACAGCCGTCTAGTATTCCTACCTGGGAAATCCCATGGACAGGGGAGACTGGCAGGCTACAGTCCACAGGATCACCAAAGAGACAGACATGACTTAGTGACTAAACAAAACATAGTTGGGTTTAGCTTTAGCATGCTGCTATTTGGTTTGCATGTATCCACACTGTTATCCCCCATCCTCTTCTTCTGCCTTCTTTGGAGTTAAAGAGTTACCCTTTAGTTCTAGCTAACCTGTACTGCACACCCTGGGAAGTGCCTTTGGGAAACAAATCATATACATAATCATCCATGCACTTTCTTTTTTCAGTATCAGATTACCCCTATTTTCTGACTGCTATAGATTGCTCTCCATTTCCACTGATTTATTTGTTTTTGAGTACTTTTTTCAGTTTTGTGATTGTTATCAGAAGCAGAGTCTAGCCACTCTTGGAATCAAAATTCATTAATTACTTTTTTTTTTAATATGGAACATATCATGCCCCACCCCTTCTTAAAACTTACCAGTAACGTCATCTTTCATTGGAATAAAATTAAGCATTCGGTTTACACATGTTCTCAGTGTGTTGTGCACTTGATGCCTTGTTTATACTCCCAGAAGCTTTTTTTTTTTTTTAAGCTCCCCAGGTAATCCTAATAGTCAAGGTTTTCAAATGTCACCGTGCATAACTTGCTCCTAATTCTCCTACTTTCTCAATCACTTTCCCCTTTTTCACTACAGTACAGTCCTGCTGGCTTTCTTTCTGCTTCTCAAACATGAAACTCTTTTTTTTTTTTTTTTTGTACCTATTCTTCAAATTTTCTGAAATTCTTTGCCCTTGTATCTTTTGCATTCATGTTTTAACGTAAATGTTGTGCCTGGGGAAGCTTAACTTTATGTGTCAGTTTGGCTGGGTCACTGTGCCCAGATGTTATTCTGGATGTTTCTTTGAGGATGTTTTTATTTTTTTTTTTTTTATTTTTTTTTTTAGTTTTTAGTTTTTATTTTTAAATTTTAAAATCTTTAATTCTTACATGCATTCCCAAACATGAAACCCCTCCCACCTCCCTCCCCATAACATCTTTCTGGTCATCCCCGTGCACCAGCCCCAAGCATGCTGCATCCTGCGTCAGACATAGACTGGCGGTTCAATTCACATGATAGTATACATGTTAGAATGTCATTCTCCCAAATCATCCCACCCTCCTCTCCTCTGAGTCCAAAAGTCCGTTATACACATCTGTGTCTCTTTCCCTGTCTTGCATATACTGTATTGGTGTTTTTCTTTCTGGCTTACTTCACTCTGTATAATCGGCTCCAGTTTCATCCATCTCATCAGAACTGATTCAAATGAATTCTTTTTAACGGCTGAGTAATACTCCATTGTGTATATGTACCACAGCTTTCTTATCCATTCATCTGCTGATGGACATCTAGGTTGTTTCATGTCCTGGCTATTATAAACAGTGCTGCGATGAACATTGGGGTACATGTGTCTCTTTCAATTCTGGTTTCGGTGTATGCCCAGCAGTGGGATTGCTGGGTCATAAGGTAGTTCTATTTGCAATTTTTTAAGGAATCTCCACACTGTTCTCCATAGTGGCTGTACTAGTTTGCATTCCCACCAACAGTGTAGGAGGGTTCCCTTTTCTCCACACCCTCTCCGTTTTTAAATGAAATTAACACTTAAGTCAGTAGACTTTGAGTTAAAGCAGATTGCACTTCATAACATGGGTGAGCTTTAGTTCAATCAGTTGAAGGTCTTAAAAGCCCAAAGACTGACTCTTCTGCAGGAAGAAAGCAATTCTGTAGCAGATGGCCTTCTGACATGAACTGCAATGTCAGATTTTCTCTGGATATCCATTCTGATAACCTGTAGATTTGGACCTCCACATTAGCTCTCAATCTCTCTTCCTCCACCCACCACACACATTCTGTGTAGTAGTTTTGTTTACCTTGAGAATCCTGACTAATATATTCCCCAGAGCTAGAAATCCCTCTTGTTCTAAATCAGCAAACACAATCAATTGTGTGACTTGTGCTATTATTTTATAGTCTTTGGTTTTTTTTTTTTTTTTTAAGCAGCACTTCTTAGAATCA
The DNA here is from genome assembly GCF_016772045.2 of Ovis aries. Classification (NCBI taxonomy): domain Eukaryota; kingdom Metazoa; phylum Chordata; class Mammalia; order Artiodactyla; family Bovidae; genus Ovis; species Ovis aries. The sequence continues at coordinate 96,894,455 of NC_056060.1, forward strand.
GGAATTGTCTTATTCCTACTCTTTTAACTTACTTATTGCTTCTTACTCACTCCCAACACATACCATTACAGATTCATTATGAAGGAAAAGATCTTCCCAAACATGTTATCTGATGTGCCAGCATTTAACACTTTATACAAAATACTCAACCAGTAAACTACAAACCATATGAACTAATGAAACAAATAGTTGGTAATATGTGCTATGAAATAAGTACCAGAAAAGTGTAATGGGGGATTCTATTCCTAAAACAAATAGCCATGTCACAGTAAAACGTCACTTTTTGAGGAAGTCTCTCTAAGAATATTTGTCCTGTTTTTATTCTTGTGTATATACACAAAGCAACCAAGGTCCCGAAATTGACTGAAATTGGTGTCAGTTAGTATCACCTCTGAATACTAAGTTAAAAGCCAGTAAGGCCTCTATCTGACATTTAGGTTCAGAATTCAGTTCAGATTAGCATGTTGTCTGTTTCCACTGGATCTCTGCGAAATGTTAAATATTTCTTTACTTATCTAATCATACCAACCTCTTCTCTAAGGAAACTATTATGGAGATTGCATCAGACTACTTCAGAAAGCCTGACTTAGGCTCTGGCACCAGGAAGAGAAATCAGATGTCACAAATTCAAAGAGATGTAAGTAAAACCTTCATTCTTTCAATGCGTGAAAGCATTAGGTGCATCTCTTTCTCAGAGATTTTTTTTTTTCTAGAGTCATAAGGAAAATCAGGAGCAGTGAGTTCATATTCTCATCAATTGCATCTTTAGACTATAAGGAAATTCTTTGTTACATTGCTTTAAAAATTGCTTTGCTGTAGCATTCATCCTTTGGTACTAACTCCACTAGCTGAAATAGTACACTTGCCATCTTTGTTAGCGCATGATCATTTCCCAGTAATGTGGAGCAAACAAACCTGTCTACTGTTAACCCTCTCTTGCTTCACAGTAACTCTGTCAAGATTCGTCAAGAGATACAAATAGCATGTGGATTCTAGACACTTCACCTTCCTCGTTACTCTCTTTCTAGATGCTTTCAATGTGATGACTGACCCTTAAAATGCAACCTCTGCAAAATTTCACATGAGCTCTGACCACAAAGTTAAACATGTATTTACTCTAAGTAATATCTGAAGCTGCAATCACTCTTACCCTGAGGGAAGGGTGGATTTGTGTTACATTAAACTCAAAGTGTCAGGAACCACACAGGTTACTTGTTTAACTCATATTCTCTTGACTGTACCCTATAAGCTGACTTGTTTTTTTTTGTTTGTTTGTTTTATAGTCCTTCAGAAAGCAAATATCTCAAGACCAAATGCAAACAAAGAAAAACATCTGTATGGTTGCACTGCTAGGTCTTTGATACACTGATATCTAATGATGCATAGTTAAAATAGAAAATATAAAGAAAGCAACCAAGGTTGAAACTGACTAGCTGAATAAATAGGAAAAGTGCAGCCACTCTTTAAATGTCTGTTAATGTGCATTTATTTTACTATTTTTTAATGGGGACAAATCGATGTTTCCATCAGAGAGAAAGTGCCTTTTAAGTGCAAAACATTTTTCAGAAGCTCTTTCCAACACCAGCATAGCTGACATCACCAGAAGAAGGATTGTTTAACTAAAGGGGATCGTTAACTGTTGTTGGGATTTTTCTTCAGTGAACAAGCAATTAGTCTGTCGAGGGTGGACTAAGTTTCTAAAATGAATGTCTGAAAGATGCTTACAACTCCTCTCTGTGTTCCTGACAAATAGAAAGCTTGCTTTTCAGGTAGAAGTGAGTTTGGGCTGGTTTTTTTTTTTTCCCCCCAATGAGAAGAAATAGTCTTTAGAAAGTCTTTTATATCTTATTAATCTGTCTCCAGTTTTATTTTGCATATTTTAAGCTAATTCTATGCAACCTTATTTCCCATTATCTGTATGTTTGCTTGTAGGATTGCAGTGGTGTCACAATTATTCATCTTTCTCCAAACATATGAGAGGTAAAAGGAACTGATAAGCAGTGAAGTCAATATTATAGGAGGGGATATGACCTATTCCACAGCAGAAGTTCTGGCCATGCTTGTCATTAATTTTAAGATCAGTTACATTTAAGTGATTAAATTTGCTCCTGAACCCATAAAGAATGATTGAGAGAAGATAAGTGGGAAAAGAGAGAAACTGTTCTGCCTATTCAGTTGGAAGCAAATGTTGTCTCCACTAAATTGAATCCAACTCTGGATGGAACTAATCAGATTTTTCTCAGATTAGCAGTTCATTGGGTAAACAGCAAAAGGTTACTTTTAAGATAAATGTTCTTAATATCAACTCCATAACATGGTAAACTCGATCTGTTGCATTCATTTCCGCTACAAGCATCACCAATCACCTATGGATTTTTTTAGAAGAAGAAATGAGAAGTTGCTCATTTACTACATCAGAACTAAAATTTTAAATGAGTTTTGCAAAACACTTCAGATTAATTTTTCACAATAATGCTGCATCTATTGAAAAATGATTTTCTAACATTACAAGTAAATATAGCAACTATTTATTTACCTGACACCACAAAATTCTATGAAACCATAAGCCTATCTTTTCACACTTTTGATGAGATAAACATCCAGCTTCTACTGGCAAATTCACAGGTATTTTTTTTTTCTCCTTTGAAAATTTTAAGATAAAATTATATTCTTACATGTAAATTGAAATTAGCTTTTTGCTTATTTTATCCTCCCCAATTTTTCTTCTCTCCCAAACTGGTAAGCACAAGCCTAATTCAGTATATATCTTTTCAAATATATTTTATATATGTGCCTACATACATTTATAATTGCATACTATATATACTGTAGTCTGTTTTTATTATAAAATTGCATGTGAAAGACAACATATTATAGATATCTGTCTTAGTTTATTCTGGCTGTTATAACAATATCATAGAAAGGATGGTTTATAAAACACAGAAATTTACTTCTCACAAATCTGGAGTTGGGGAAGGTAAAGATGGAGGGGTTGGAAGATTTGATATCTGATGAAAGCTGGAGAGGGCTTGCTTCCTGGTTCAAAAACGGTCACCTTCTTGCTGTGCCATTGCAAGATGAAAGGGATGAGAGAGGTCTCTGGGTTCTCTGCTGTGTGTGTGTGTACCCAATTTCTCAGTTGTATCTCACTCTTTTGTGACCTTATGGACTGTAACCCACCAGGCTCCTCTGTCCATGGAATTTTCCAGGCAAGAATATTGGAGTGGGTTGCCATTTCCTACTCCAGGGGGTCTTCCCAATCCAGGGATCATCGAACCTGCATCTCCTATGTCTCCTGCATTGGCAGACAGGTATTTTAACCACTTGAGCCACTTGGGAAGCCCCTGGGGTCTGTTATAAGGGCACTAATCTCACTCCTGAGGGGTCTACCCTTGTGACCTAAACACTTCCCAAAAGCCCCGCGTCTTAATGTCATCATATGACATTAAGGGAGTTAGAATCTCAACATACAAATTTTGGGGGGAATGGTGAGGACAAATATTCAGTCTGTAGTAATAGCATTCTGTAATTTACATTTTTCACTTTGATATTATACTTTTGAAACTTTTAAAGTCACTGTCTCTTAAGTGCTGCATAAGATTCCAATTTGAAATCTACCAAAATTTATTCATTTATTTCCATATTGATGAACAATTTAGTTTTGTGGGTTTTTTTCTGAGTTTTCTTAGTTTTTGCTTCTAAAGTTAGGATTACAGGTCTCCTCTGCTCAGGCGCACTCCTTACAAGCATTTCCATCCTTACTTTTCAGGGTCTGTGGTTGTCTTGAATTCTGTCTTTTTTTTTTTTTTCATTCCCACCACAAAATGATTTTTCCATGGGAGTTTGGCTACCCTCACAGGGCAGGCTAGATCTGCTGTCCAGGTAGAAACTATGAAAATGTGAAACTCACCAGATCCATCCTCTCCCGATACATTCAGTTTCCCTCCTTTATCTGTCTGCTCTCTGGAGTCTTTGTCTTTTGGTTTTACTTTTTAATATTTATGAGAATTTATTGTTATCTCCAAAACAATCAGTACAATGATAGTTGCTTGGGTTTTTTAACTGTATTGTGCTTATTTTTGTTTGTTTGCCCACTTGTGAATTAACAGAAAATATATGTATTGGTCTCTGCCCCTGGTTTCCAGAACAGAGTTGTTGACACAGGGCTCCTACATCGCCTGGTGTTTCTTAGGTGACAGAAGTGTCTTTTGTTCTAACGAAATGACTCTGGAGTGGGTTTCTAGGTGGCTTTTGGATGGATGAGTTTTGGTGACTCCAATCAAAACCGAGCCATGGGAGAATCTTGAAAATTTCAGCCCCGTCCCCTATATTCTAGAGAAGCGAGGAGGAGAAGAACAGGAGTTTAAAAATGAACAGGAGTTAAAGACGCTGATAGAGTGGGGTTTGGGGACTTCTCATGTTGGTGAACAAATCCACGTACAAAAAGGATGATTGACACACCCCAGTTCCACGAGGGGAGATGCTCCTGTGATAAGGACCCTCCCATCCATCACCCTGTGTATCCCTTCATCTGGCGACTTATCTGTATTCTTTATAGATTCTTTAATAAACTTATAAACTAACAGGTGTTTCCTTGAGTTCTGTGAGCAGTTCAAGCACATAATCAAATCCAAAGAGGAGGAAGTCGCAGGAACCTCCAACTTGTAGCTGAGTCTGACAGAAGATGCAGGGAACCTGGGAACTTACTACTTGCAGTTGGCAACTTGGGGCTGAGCCCTTTAAATGTGGAATCTGACAGTGTCTCCAGGTAGGTAGTGTCTGCTGCTGCTGTTAAGTCACTTCAGTCGTGTCCGACTCTGTTCAATTCCATAGATGGCAGCCCACCAGGCTCCCCTGTCTCTGGGATTCTCCAGGCAAGAACACTGGAGTGGGCTGCCATTTCCTTCTCCAATGCATGAAAGTGAAAAGTGAAAGTGAAGTCACTCAGTCGTGTCCAACTCTTAGCGACCCCATGGACTGCAGCCCACCAGGCTCCTCCATCCATGGGATTCTCCAGGCAAGAGTACTGGAGTGGGGTGCCATTGTCTTCTCTGGTAGGTAGTGTCAAAATTGACTTAAAATGTAGGACACACAGCTGATGACCCCTGGTTGCTTGGTGTAGGAGGAAAAAAAAAAACTCACACTCTGCCTCTGTCCCTGTCCCAAACTGTAATCTTCTGGAGAAAAGAAAACATTCCAGTGTTATTTCTCTTTGCTCTCTAATAATGTCTGAAAAAAAAGAAAACTAAACAGAAAATTCTTTGTAGAATCATACTGATAAGACAGACACTTCATTGTTGTGGTTTAGCTGCTCAGTCGTATCTGACTCTTTGTGACCCATGGACTGCAGCACGCTGGGGCTCCCTGTCCTTCACCAACTCCTGGAGCTCACTCAAACTCATGTCCACTGAATCAGTGATGCCATCCGACCATCTCATCCTCTGTTGTCCCTTTCTCCTCTTGCCTTCATTGTTTCCCAGCATCCGGTTCTTTTCCAATGAGCTGGCTTTTCACATCAGGTGGCCAAAGTACTGGAGCTTCAGCTTCAGTATCAGTGGTCCTTCCAACGTTGAAATTCTTCAACGTTGGGAAAGTTGTTGTGCTATTTTTTTTACTTGTTAAAAAAATATATATATATATAAATTCTATATCAATATCATACTCGAAACTCTCTACTAACCATTTGAAAAATATAGATGCTCGACTATCCCCAACTTTTAAACTAAAATATGGACAAATACATCTGTGTCTCTTTTGCTGTCTCGCATACAGGGAGGGAGAGGGTGGGATGATTTGGGAGAATGGCACTGAAACATGTATACTATCATGTAAGAAACGAAGTGCCAGTCTATGTTCGATACAGGATACAGGATGCTTGGGGCTGGTGCATGGGGATGATCCAGAGAGATGATATGGGGTGGGAGGTGGGAGGGGGATTCAGGATTGGGAGCTTGTATTCACCTGTGGTGGATTCATGTCAATGTATGGCAAAACCAATGCAGTATTGTAAAGTAAAATAAAGTAAAAATAAAAATAAAAATAAAAACAGATTAGAAAAAGAGAAAAAAATATGGACAAATAAACTCTCATTGGGTGGGGGGAGGAAGTTGCTGCAAAGCAGGCACAATAAAGATGTCACATTAAACACTTAAACTAGAAGTGCTGAGAATTAAAAAGGAGTTTCAGATTAAATGGGAATCGGCTCCCACTAGTGCCCCTGCATTACTAGGGCCAAAAGGACTGTCCTCTAAGATCCTGAGAGGTTCCTAATGGCTCCATGCCATCCACATTTGGATTAACTACTGGCAGTATAAATTCCTCAGAATGTTTCCTTTTTACATAAATTCTTAATGGATAAACATGAGATTTTGAATTGCCATACTGTTTCTTCATAGAATTTCCTTGGAAAAAATAGTTCCCAAGTGTGGGCAGGGAGTGAGGATTATTTGCAGCCAATACCAGGGAGTTGGATATCCTCAGCATTTATCTCAAGAATACTGTGAATAATAAATGTTCCTTAAAGAAACTGCATGCTATGGAAAGCACACTTCTTTTATTTTCTGAGGCATCAAACTCTGCCATTTCCATTGCAAACTTAAGCATCATAATTGTGCCCTAAAAGATGAGATTTGGCATTATTAAAATTTATTAACAAATCTTAAAAATTGGAGGTGAATTCCCTCCCCTCAATACACCAATTCCTTGGTATACTGGACACTAATTATGGTTCAGGAAAAATGGTGACCAGTTATTATATACAATATGCAAGTATAGCTAAAAATTATAAACACACCTAAGAAGGACAAATTCTGATCCAAAGTTTTATGAGTTCCCTTTTTCTAAGCACACAAAAATAACTTTTTCTCTATTTTCACCTACAATTGGGGCGTTATCACATTTCTCTCATCACTATTCCACCTTTGAGTAATTTCTCTATTTTTTTCCTCAAAATGTATGTAATACTTTCTTATGAGTAATATGATTTTCTTTCCCAGATTTTCCCCTTCATTCTAACCAACCCCTACTTGTTCTCACATTTTCTTTTTTCTAAGTAGCCTTTTTTCTTTATTTTTTAAAATCTTAAATTGCACTTTGAACTGCCATGGTGGCTCAGTGCTAAAAAAATCTGCCTGCCAGTGAAGGAGATGTGGGTTCAATCCCTGAATCAGGAAGATGCCCTGGAGAAGGAAATGGCAACCCATTCCAGCATTCTTACCTGGAGAATCCCATGGACAGAGGAGCCTGGTGGGCTACCATCCATGGGGGTCACAAAAGAGTTGGATTTGACTTAGCAACTAAATGATAGCAACAAATGTTGCGCTTCTCTCTGAGGTCTGCCAACAAGTGTGTGAAGCAAAAATTAAGTAGTGCTAGGACTGCATACGATTAACCTCTGCCTTTATTCTTTTGCCAAGCCTGCATGACAAAAATTAAATTCATAAAAGATGACTGTAAAGTGCAAATCCAGCAGGATGAAATGGTCCTACTTAAATGCAAAATAAACTGTGTAATCACATTCCTATAAATGGTGGAATATATTCCTCTCGACCACATCCTATCCCACACCTTTTATTCAGAGAGAAAATATAAATCAAAATAATTCAATTAAGGCCAAAGCCGTTTCCTGGATAAAAGAGAGAGGAGGCATTACAAATTATATAGCAGAATAATTTATAGAAGTACTAAGTTTTATCCTATTCTCATTGTTATAAGAACCTAATGAAATTATATATATATACATATATATATATATATATATATATGTATATATATGGCCAATTCTGTAGCTGGACAGGCAGCCAACCCTTTTAGTGTGAAAATCAAGTTTCTTCACATCAACTTCACCTCTAAATAAATAGGTCGCAACATTTTTCTGAGGCCAAAAATGAGACTGAGACTTGTGCTCAGGTTAGCAGAGAAGTGATTGGTTTAGGTCATACCTGAATGGGATTTGATTTAGGTCATACCTGAATGGTCTAATGGTTTTCCTTACTTTCTTCAATTAAGTCTAAATTTGGCAGTGAGGAGTTCATGATCTGAGCCACAGTCAGCTCCTGGTCTTGTTTTTGTTGACTGTATAGAGCTTCTCCATCTTTGGCTGCAAAGAATATAATTAATCTGATTTTGGTGTTGACCATCTGGTGATGTCCATGTGTAGAGTCTTCTCTTGTGTTGTTGGAAGAGGATGTTTGCTATGACCAGTGCATTTTCTTGGCAAAACTCTATTAGTCTTTGCCCTGCTTCATTCCGCATTCCAAGGCCAAATTTGCCTGTTACTCCAGGTGTTTCTCCGTACTTTTGCACTCCAGTCCCCTGTAATGAAAAGGACATCTTTTTTGGGTGTTAGTTCTAAAAGGTCTTGTACGTCTTCATAGAAACGTCCAACTTCAACTTCTTCAGCATTACTGGTTGGGGCATAGACTTGGATTACTGTGATATTGAATGATTTGCCTTGGAAACGAACAGAGATCATTCTGTCATTTTTGAGATTGCATCCAAGTACTGCATTTCAGACTCTTTTGCTGACCATGATGGCTACTCCATTTCTTCTGAGGGATTTCTGTCCGCAGTAGTAGATAAATGGTCATCTGAGTTAAATTCACCCATTCCAATCCATTTGAGTTTGCTGATTCCTAGAATGTCGACGTTCACTCTTGCCATCTCTTGTTTGACCACTTCCAATTTCTGCCTTGACTCATGGACCTGACATTCCAGGTTCCTATGCAATATTGCTCTTTACAGCATCGGATCTTGCTTCTATCACCAGTCACATCCAAAACTGGATATTGTTTTTGCTCCATCCCTTCATTCTTTCTGGAGTTATTTCTCCGCTGATCTCCAGTAGCATATTGGGCACCTACTGACCTGGGGAGTTCTTCTTTTGGTATCCTATCATTTTGCCTTTTCATACTATTCATAGGGTTCTCAAGGCAATGACTACACAGTGGAAGTGAGTAATAGATTTAAGGGATAGATCTGATAGATAGAGTGCCTGATGAACTACAGAATGAGGTTCGTGACATTGTACATGAGACAGGGATCAAGACCATCCCCATGGAAAAGAAATGCAAAAAAGCAAAATGGCTGTCTGAGGAGGTCTTACAAATAGCTGTGAAAAGAAGAGAAATGAAAAGCAAAGGAGAAAAGGAAAGATATAAGCATCTGAATGCAGAGTTCCAAAGAATAGCAAGAAGAGATAAGAAAGCCTTCCTCAGTGATCATTGCAAAGAAATAGAGGAAAACAACAGAATGGGAAAGACTAGAGGTCACTTCAAGAAAATTAGAGATACCAAGGAAAAATTTCATGCAAAGATGGGCTCGATAAAGGACAGAAATGGTATGGACACCTAACAGAAGCAGAAGATATTAAGAAGAGGTGGCAAGAATACACAGAAGAACTGCACAAAAAAGACCTTCACCACCAAGATAATCACGATGGTGTGATCACTCACCTAAAGAAAGACATCCTGGAATGTGAAGTCAGGTGGGCCTTAGAAAGTATGACTATGAACAAAGCTAGTGGAGGTGATGGAATTTCAGTGGAGCTATTTCAAATCTTGAAAAATGATGCTGTGAAAGTGCTGCCCTCAATATGCTAGCAAATTTGGAAAACTCAGCAGTGGCCACAGGACTGGAAAAGGTCAATTTTTATTCCAATCCCAAAGAAAGACAATGCCAAAAAATGCTCAAACTACCGCACAATTGCACTCATCTCACATGCTAGTAAAGTAATGCTCAAAATTCTCCAAGCCAGGCTTCAGCAGTATGTGAACCGTGAACTTCCAGATGTTCAAGTTGGTTTTAGAAAGGCAGAGGAACCAGAGATCAAATTACCAACATCTGCTGGATCATCAGAGAAGCAAGAGAGTTCCAAAAGAACATTTATTTCTGCATTATTGACTATGCCAAAGCCTTTGACTGTGTGGATCACAATAAACTGTGGAAAATTCTGAAAGAGATGGGAATACCAGACCATCTGACCTGCCTCTTGAGATACCTATATGCAGATCAGGAAGCAACAGTTAGAATTGGACATGGAACAACAGACTGGTTCCAAATAGGAAAAGGAGTACGTCAAGGCTGTATATTGTCACCCTGCTTATTTAACTTCTATGCAGAGTACATCATGAGAAACGCTGGACTGGAAGAAGCACAAGCTGGAATCAAGATTGCTGAGAGAAATATCAATAACCTCAGATATGCAGATGACACCACCCTTATAGCAGGCAGAACATGAAGAGGAACTAAAGAGCCTCTTGATGAAAGTAAAAGAGGAGAGTGAAAAAGTTGGCTTAAAGCTCAACATTCAGAAAATGAAGATCATGGCATCTGGTCCCATCACTTCATGGGAAATAAATGGGGAAACAGTGGAAACAGTGTCAGACTTTATTTTGGGGGGCTCCAAAATCACTGCAGATGGTGACTGCAGCCATGAAATTAAAAGACGCTTACTCCTTGGAAGAAAAGTTATGACCAACCTAGATAACATATTGAAAAGCAGAGACATTACTTTGCCAACAAAGGTCCGTCTAGTCAAGGCTATGGTTTTTCCTGTGGTCATGTATGGATGTGAGAGTTAAAGCTGAGTGCCGAAGAACTGATGCTTTTGAACTGTGGTGTTGGAGAAGACTCTTGAGAGTCCCTTGGACTGCAAGGAGATACAACCAGTCCATTCGAAAGGAGATCAGTCCTGGGATTTCTTTGGAGGGAATGATGCTAAAGCCGAAACTCCAGCACTTTGGCCACTTCATGCGAAGAGTTGACTCATTGGAAAAGACTCTGATGCTGGGAGGGATTGGGGGCAGGAGGAGAAGGGACAACCGAGGATGAGATGGCTGCATGGCATCACGGACTCGATGCACGTGATTTTGAGTGAACTCTGGTAGTTAGTGATGGACAGGGAGGCCTGGCGTGCTGTGATTCATGGGGTTGCAAAGAGTTGGACACACCTACGCGACTCAACTGAAGTGAGCTGAACTGATTGGTTTAGGGAAAGACAGTTTTCTGAAGACAGGAAAGACAACGCCTCTAAGGGGAGAGTCACTGCAAGCAGTACAGGTCAGGTGCACTCTTGAGAAGTAGGTGCAGGGAATCGAATATTTAGTGCTACAGCTTGGAGAACTTGATCAGAATCTTTTGTCCAAAGTTGGCATCACTTTTTTTCCAAAATATGGGGACTTGTCTAGAAACGGTACTGAAATCTAACTAACTTTAGTTTTGCTTGTTGTCTCCTTTACCTATTCATTGTAGAGAAAGCTTGGAGGGTGATTCTGCTCGCTACACTATGAAAATAGAAAAGAATGTAAGTCACCCAAAATCATCATTGTAATGCTGTGGCTAAAGTCTGGCTTTTTGGGGCAACTGATTTTTTTTAATCAAAATTAATTTAGTTTACAGAAGATCAGTGGCTACCTATTGATGGTTTATGTTGTCAGCATAAGTTCTTTCAAAGCCTCTGAGTCTCATTTCGGTGTTCACCATGATGTTCCTCTTGGTTTGACTAAATTATCTAGAACCTGGTTTCTTCCTGATAATAGGCCCTTGATCTCCCTTTTCTCAGAGCATTTACTTTAGAAAACTTTCAACTATAAATTCTCTCTCTGCTCTTTGGAGAAGTAAATCTCCTGCCTCTTGCCAGCTTTACAGTCAAGGAATACTTTTCTCAAGACCTGGTAGCTACATTTCTGAAATGCAATAGTAAGTCCCCTACATATGAACCTTCAAGTTGCAAACTTTCCAAGATGCGAATGAATTGAATCCAGCAAGGAACCCATGCCTGTGCCATCAGCATCAGGCATGGTAATTGTCAAGTCAATTAGCAAACACAGGTGGTTGGCCAACCTTCCCATTAACCTCCTCCAGTCCTTTCCCATAAGTGCACCCGAGGGTGTAAAGTTCTGTTACCATGAGGTTGAGTGAAGTTGAGTTCAGTCTTTTCCTTGTACCACAAGTCTTGAATAAAGTTGTCCTTACTGTTTTAATTCCATCCAATACAATTTTTTTCTCTGACAACAGTTCCCCCACTTTCAGTTCACATAGTCAGTGGTGAACCAGTTTGAAAGGGACTGAGGAAAGGTGGGAAAGGTTGCAAGTCCCGGTGACACTGTTTAAGCCCTTCCATCAAGTACTGAAGCAACACGTACTCACAGGCTTCCCATGAGTGAAAGTCAACCTATTTTCTTTTTGCTGAATCTAGTGAGAGTTGAGAAGTTTCATGCTGGTCTTCATTTTTCTTTTCTTTTACATTTGGTCAACTATATAGCTGGTCAACTATTTAGTTTAGTAGCTGGTCAGCTATTAAAAGAATCAGCAGATCTGCAGTTCATGAAGGGAGATTGGAAATTAAAACTTGCACCAAAGAATCAACTTGGATCCTTGTTTATGGAACCACAGCCTGTCCTTCACAGTCACTCCATGAAACCTGTTTAAGTCATGTAGGAAAAGGCAAAAGAAACCCCATGTGGCTGATGTCCAGAGTACTTCTCAAGACTGGAATGACCCTGCTGTTGCTGCTGCTAAGTCGCTTCAGTCGTGTCCGACTCTGTGCGACCCCATAAATGGCAGCCCACCAGGCTCCCCCGTCCCTAGGATTCTCCAGGCGAGAGTATTGGAGGGGGTGCCATCGACCCTAGAGGAAACTAAAGTGAAATCCCTTCCCAAGATAATAGATGAAATTTTTCCCTCAAAAGTCGATTGGGTTTCAGCCTGTAAGTCTCAAATAATAGGGTGCTTGAGAGGTGAGTATATTCATTACAGAGCATGAGTCTCTTCTAGAATGTCCTTCTCCTGGGACCCTCAGATTTCAGGCACCTTCTCATGTAATATTCAAAAGGGGAGCCATACTCTCCTTTTCACAATGCCTGTGTGTGATTGCCCTCTAACCGTGTACGTATGTAGCTTACGCAATCTGGCATTCTTTCTAGAACCAGAGGGAAGTTGGTGACTATTTTTCCTCATTGGTCCTAGGTGGGGGATGGGGTGGGGATTAGACCAAGAAGGGTTTAAGGCTTATGGTCTCCACTAATAAAACTGGTAACGGAGACCATCCTTTAAGAATTTGGAGAACATTAAAAGATTTGTGATGTTATAAGAATGTTCTGGCAAGTCCAAGGGCCAGTGATGATGGTGACAATAAAATCAAACCTTCTGGTCCTGCCCACCCAGTGGGTTAGCAAATGAGAGGCGTGGGCAAGGGTTGCAGCTCACTCCTGGGTTATACAGTTCGGACAATTTTTAAAAGATCAGAACCAATAAACATGTGTCAAAGAAAATCTTCCTGGTTTTAATCTTAATGAGGCGGATAACTTGTTCTATATTGTCCTCAACCAGTTAATGATGTCTTCAAAACACAAGAAGAGTGAAGAATTCAGTTAGTTGTCTGATTCTGCCTGAGGTTTCATAGTGTCTCTGTTAAAATGTAACTTGTAAGGTGAGCAATCTCTACTTTCTTGCATCCTAGAAAAACAAATTGGGTGCAGTCTCATTTAATTATGTAATTAATCCTATTCCAGGTGATACTCTGAAGGTCTTCACATGCTGGTGGAAGTTGTGTTTTTTTTTTTTAATCGACTTTCAAAGAAGCAAAAACAAAAGCAGTAACTTATGTCTGAAAAAATAAAACCCCTGCCCTGCTGTGCCCCCTTCAAAAAAAGCACCTCCTACAGCTCTTTTAAAGATAGTTTTGAATTAGCAGATGGCATAGCCTGTCATTGAAGTTTAAACTAAAACTTCAAAAGGCAGGCCTAGGAATGCTCATCTTTAATTACGGCTCCATATAATTAAGTGTGGCAATCTGGTGATAAAGCCTTTAAGTAATGACTCATAAAGAGATAAAAATGGAGGATGTGTTTAATCAGTTCACAGCCTTCCGCAGGAGCTGGCATCGCCCGGGTGCTAACGAGACACCTGTTGCTGGGGACACCAGAGAGCCGCGATTCGCCGGGAGGAGGAGAGGAGGACTACGTCCCTGTAGGCAGGCGGCTCTGCCAGAGCGACTGTCAGGACGCTCAGCTCCGAGAGGATGTTTAAATACATCACACAACCAACTCCAGGTATTTAAATAGATAAAAGAGAAATAAAAGAAAAAAGAAAAAAAAAAAAACATTTTTTCCTCCCTTTCAAGGATACATTGTGGAACAACCTTTTAATTTTTAGATCACTATGAATTTGTCTTCAGTGGCTGATACATTCAAATTCCTTTTCTTTGTGGTTTTTCAAGCAATTGCATTAGAGGCACTCAAGGAACATTGTTTATGCTGCGTATCCATTTTCAATTCTTTCTGAAGTTTTAAAGGACTGTTCTCTCTTTCTTCAAAAATGAATCATGAGCTATTTCCACATGATAAAATAAACCTGTATTCTGGTCTTTTTCTGGCTAGGTTGTCTGACATCTCGACGTTAAGAGATATGACTAGGTACATTTCTCCCATTCCAGGAAGGAGAAATGGGGCGTTAATATCTGGGTTCCTATGGGACCTTAAACATGTATTAGACTTTGACAAGCCTAATGACCCAATAATGAGAAATGAAGACCGAACTGTTCCTCCTGAAAGGTGAAAGGAGCAATTGCTAGCACTTTCTTCCCTAGAGGGCTTTAGACTTGTCACAGAACAAACTCTTCCACACTTCAAATTATTCTCTGTGGGCTCTTCAACCTTGGGCTCTAGGCAGAAACCACCACCAAGGAGCTATTTGGCACTGAGTTTAAATAAACACATGCTATATTAAAACAGCCTTTAACAGCGTCTCAGAAGGATGCCTTGCTATTTCTGGAAATGGAAATTGCTCATGAACTTCACGGAGCATCAGAAGTTTTGGAAGTTTAAGCTTAGAGTGAAATATATGGGTTTTTATTAGATATATGCTCAGAAAAAATGTCAAGAGTGATGCATTATCATTTCTGAGGCAAGATACGTAAAGGACAATATTTGGAAAGAAGAATTGTGACTAAAAGATTAGACAGGCTAAATGTGAATAAGAGTCCCGACTAAAACTACTGGTAATAATTCCACTTTGACTATTTGTCAGAAAATTTGGCTAGCACAAATTGCACACGGCATAGCCCAGAGTAAGGCAACCTCAACACAGAGTGCCCGTTCTAAACTCAGCGTCTCTGTGGGCAAAACAAACAGGACAACACTCGAATGCCACGTCTGATGCTCCCACCCCCCAGTCTCTCCAAAAAGAAAGAAGTTACTCAGGCTGGAAAGTGAATTATTAGCTAATAGATGTGCATGCTCAGTCGCTCAGTCATGTTCAACTCTGTGTGACCCCACGGACTGTAGCCCACCAGGCTCCTCTGTCCATGGAACTTTCCAGGCAAGAATACTGCAGTGAGTTGCCATTTCCTTCTCCAGGGAGATCTTCCCGACCCAGGGATCGAACCCATAGGCCCCTGTGTCTCTTGCTTTGGCAGGTGGGCTCTATACCGCTGTGCCACCTAGGAAGCTCATCTCATAGACTACCTACCATCAGTAGAGTTTCCAGACAATTACTCAACTTCCTATTTAATTTTGATTCTCTAGGTGTGCATTGCCTTATGAAAGTATTTCAAACCCCCATTATAGGAAAGCACATGGGTGTCTAAACTTTGAATGAATCTTAACTATAGACAACATGAACTTCATACTCTTTAAGTAACTAGTTTTCACACTCTTTATAAGAAATGATTCTGGTTGACATACAATTTAGATAACCTCTTGTAAAATTTTGCATTAGGCAGTTTATATAAATTTTTAGGAAAACATTAATTGTGTAAAGTAACATCAACTTGGATAGACATAACTTATTTTTATATTGACTTTTATATCCAGACTTTAACATTCATCTTGAATTTTAGGGTTGTTTATTTTGCTCATAAATTTTATTTCCACAAGAGGATTCCATAGTTTTCTCTTAGATACGGACTACTTTCTGCCAATGACATCTTCAGTGAAAGAGCAGTATGTATGTAAAACAGAAAGATATGAAACCGTGAAGAGAGGTAGACCTCCTTTGTGATAAGGCACGGGGAAGACGGTGACCAAAGGGTATTGGGAATAGAGAAAACAGAAAAACAGACTGAATATGCATGCATTCATTTATAAACAAATTCTGCCTCTTTTCAGGATATTTTTAAATGTATCGTGGTATAGTGGTTTCCCTGGTGGCTCAGAGGTTAAAGCATCTGCCTGCAACGCAGGAGACCTGGGTTCGATTCCTGAGTCAGGAAGATCCCCTGGAGAAGGAAATGGCAAGCCACTCCAGTATTCTTGCCTGGAGAATCCCATGGACGGAGGAGCTTTGCAGGCTACAGTCCACGGGATCACAAAGAGTGGGACACGACTGAGCGACTTCACTTTCATAGTAGCTTTACAATGTTATATTGGTTTCTGCTGTACGACCAAATAAACCAGCTATTTGTATACATATATCCCTCCCTCTTGGGTCTCCATCCTACCATTCCCCATCCTACCCCTCTGGGTCATCACAGGGCATCAGGCTGAGCTCCCTGAGCTGTACTGAAGGCTCCCACTAGCTAGCTATTTGGCACACGGTGGTATATATATCAGTCCTATTCTCCCAATTCATCCCACCCTCCTTCCAGCCCTGTGCTCACATGTCCATCCCCTACATCTGTGTCTCCATCCCTGCCCTGCCAATAGGGCCATCTGTCCCATTTTTCTAGATTCCACATATATGCGTTGCTGCTGCTGCTGCTAAGACACGTCAGTCTTATCCAACTCTGTGTGACCCCATAGACGGCAGCCCACCAGGCTACCCCCGTCCCCGGGATTCTCCAGGCAAGAACACTGGAGTGGGTTGCCATTTCCTTCTCCAATGCATGAAACTGAAAAGTGAAATTGAAGTCGCTCAGTCGTGTCCGACCCTCAACGACCCCATGGACTGCAGTCTTCCAGGCTCCTCCGCCTATGGGATTTTCAGGCAAGAGTGCTGGAGTGGGGTTCCATTGCCTTCTCCGAAATACATGCGTTAATATACAGTAAATCCTTTTTCTGTTGTAGAGAGATGGATATACTTAGAATCTGCCACCCAGAGTGAAGTCAGAAAGAAATACTCTAGATTTTAAGTCTGAAATTTCACAAAATTGAGACTTCTGGAGTTCAGAAAAGGAATATAACCCATAATTTGATTTTAAAAAATAGTTGATTCACTTCATTGTACAGCAGAAACTAACACAATACTGTAAGGTAAACACCCCAATTTAAAAAAAAAAAATTTAAAATAGTGAAATTTGCATACCTTGACAGGTAGTTTTTCAGCTAGAAGCCTTGCTCTGGTTATCGAGTGCTCACCTGTTTTTGCTGGAAGTTGATCTACACACGGGAGAAGCCTCCACTCCCTGTGCCGGTTAAATGCTGTTAGTGGGGCTGCTGCTCTCTGGTATAAGGGCATTAGTGGAAAGAGGGGTCTCTTAAAGGTGGAAGGCTTTTCTTTGAAATATGCTGAGAGCAGTGGAGGGTGGTTGTTGAAAGACTTGCTTGTACTGTACTCTTCACTGCACCTCAGATTTTCATGTTATACGTTACAATTTATACTTGTCAAAGTCTGATCTTCATAATTTCTCATGTTCTTGTTTGAGTTGCAGAATCTTGCTCAGAAACTCTTTCTGGATAGGTAAAGTGTGTATGTTAATGGTCTTTTGGGCTGTACTTAGAAGAATAGGAGTTTGTCCCTTTTCATTTAAAGGCATGAATTTTTACTGTTATATGCTCCTTATATCAGCTGTGTTGTGTTGTATTCTCAGCTCGTAACAGTGGCCAAAAACCACTGAGTTTCTAAACGTAACTGATTGCTTTTATTGGAAGTATTTTTGACAGAGTTTTCACTTTTCCATTGCTTCTCATGAAAATCATTCTTTTTCTTCCTTTCAATCACTTATGGTTTATATAGAGACACTAAGTGCTTCATTTGTTCTCTCAAAAATAGGCCAAAAAGAAAACAGTGAGCTCATTTACTAAGTATAATTGTACTGAAAAGCTACAATAAAGGTCTTGAAACATGTTTTTTAAAACTTTTGGAAAATTTTCAAATCTTGCTTCTGACACAATATATCCATGAAACAAAACGGCGTGTGTTAATATCTCTTACAATTCCATTTTTTAAAAAGTGGGTAACTGATTCGTAAGCATCCAGTAATTAATTCCCAAATAGTTAATCTAATCTAGGCCTGTGTGCTAAGCTGTTTAAAGTACTTAATCTATTTCAATTGATGTAAATAATTATAAGCCCATATAGAAGCTTTACTTTGGAGTCAGCCACAGATGACTGACCCCTACTCAGATTTTAGAATTATTCATGAATTCTGAGGAAAATAGAGCCAAGGAAGTGGATACATCATTATTTTTATTATTCAGATCTTTCAAGTTCCTCTTCTGCTTTGTCTTCATTTTATTAAAGTCAGAATCATAAAATGTTATCCTTGATAAAGAGTATAATTGAGGGTAATCTTCCTGTACTTTATGCCATTCTTCTATAATTCAAGCACTTTGTGTTCATGTTTACACTTTGGAGAGCTTTGGCCTTTTTGTTAGTGTATTATAAATGAAAATCATTGTAGCACTGATACAATCAAGTGTCTTTCTTTCAAGAATCCTACTTCACAAAATTAAGTGCTTAATCAAGTAATGTTTTGAGTACTCTGCATTTAAACAGTAAACTGAAGAATTGATTTAAAATTTCATTTGGCACCTGAATGGATTTCCTTTCTCCGAACAATAAAATAAAATCATTGCTTAGTGATCACCACCCCCACCTGCCGACTAGCTTTCTTTTCCTAGTCAAGCTGCTGCCATGGAGTCAGGTTAATTTCTTACAGTATTTGATTAGCCATAGTGATGCTTTGCCTACACGCTTAGACAAAGTTAATCACTGAGTTTTAGGTGATTGCAGACATATTCAACTGAACATCCTAACTCTTCCTTATTAATAGCTATAACAAGCTGTATTACAATCTTTAAATTTTGTAAATATTCAAGATATATAATAAACAAGAATATATGAGAATCTTCATATATATATATATGTATATGTATGTATATGTACATGCAACACACACACACACATATGGGTTTTTCAGGTGGCGCTAGTGGTAAAGAACGTATCTGCCAATGCAGGAGATGTAAGAGACAGGGGTTTGATCCCCAGGTCAGGAAGATTCCACGGTGGAGGGCATGGCAACCCACTTCAGCATTCTTGCCTGAACAATCTCATGGACAGAGGAGCCTGGAGGGCTACAGTCCATAGGGTCACAAAGAGTCAGACATGACTGAAGGGACTTAGCATACATGCATGCATTCATATATAAATATATGCATATGTGTGTATATATATATATATATATGTAATGTGCAGATTTACTAAGATTTTGATATTGGAAGGTAGCTAACTCATTTGTACTAGTGAGGTAACATGTAATGTTTTGAATTTTCTGGGACCACAGCTGTCACTGACCAAGGCAGAATGGAAAACAGGATTCTAGAAATGATTTTTTTAAACTAAAAGATCTGCTACCGTTAGTATATGTGTGAGGCTGGAGAAAGGATGTACAATCGTGTCCGTGTTTTGTGGGTGTGTACATGTGTGTGATGCAGAGAAAGATGAGAGGATGAGGAAAATTACTCTAGGCCTGCATGTTTATAGGAATTCTTGCCGAAGGTATTATACTGAAAATGTTAACATTTTCATATAATTACAAAAGCAGTGCTGGGAAGTGGAAGATTGGATATTTGTTCTCAAAAAAAGAATGCTTAAAATAGATCACTGTTTAATAAATTAAGGGAAGTGGAAGGAAAGGCATTCCTGGTGAGAAAACAAGAAGCTGAGGCCGGTGTGTGCCTGGGGAGAGTAAGCCACTGCCTCTGACTGAGATGTGAAGAGCTGGAGACGCTTTGAAGGGAGATGAGCCTGGAAGAGCAGGCAGGTTTAGTCCGGAGTCTCAAGCACTTTTGATTTCTGTGTCAGGTGGCATGTCGTTTCCATACCCAGCAAACTGCCCGATATCACTGAGGAGGAACAGATGGCTTCTTTCATGGCTTAGAAGACCTCTGCACAGGAAAAGAGCAGGAAAAGGTAAGTGATGAAACCCTTAACTGTTAAACACGTGTGTGTCTTTCCCTCCTGTATTTTAATCTGCTTTCCTGCATAGAGCTCCCTCTCTTTCCTCTTTCAGATTTTCTTGTACCTTCTTTCTTACCAAATGAATTAAAAAAAAAAAAAAAAAAAGTTCACTTGTTCCCTTTGAAATGACTGATCCCGTCAGTCAAGTGTTTGTGTTCAAGCGGGTCTGAAGGAAAACTGAAAGAGAGTGAGAATTCTGGCCAAAATCATCGTTCCCAGCTCACTTCTCTCGAGTCTCCTTCCCTCCGCCCAGCCTCTCCCTCTCCCTCACCTCTCAGGCCCTCTCGTCTTCATATTCCCCCGTCTTGATCCCTGCAACCTCAGCTGAAAGACTGCTTCTGCTTTCTCCTTTCTCCCACTTATGCCAACTTGATCTGTATCTCGCTAAGCACTTATGTCTCACGACACTCAGCCCTTCCATCTGCCCATTCTCCCTTTCTCCACCACAAACGTCCAGAAACTTCTCTGGCGAGGGTCAGACTCTCCTTAAAGTTCTGGGAAATTGAGGACAAAGACAATTTTCCAGCTATGAGCTTTGGAAGGAGGTGAGCTGAGAGCGTGTATAACGAAATTAGGGTTGATGGTGGCTTAGAGGATAAAGCGTCCGCCTGCAATGCGGGAGACCCGGGTTCAGTCCCTGAGTTGGGAAGATCTTCTGGAGAAGGAAATGGCAACCCACTCCAGTACTCTTGCCTGGAAAATCCCATAGACAGAGGAGCCTGGGAGGATGCAAAGAGTAGGGTCGCAAAGAGCCGGACACGACTGAGCTACTCACTTCACTTCACTTGTGGTGGTTTAGTTATATATACATACATACATACATATATATATATATATATATATATATATATAGTTTCCCCCAAGACTTATTTCCGTGTTTATGACCCTTCTTTCTTGCTTGAAATAACTCAAATTGGTGTTAATAGGCGCATCCAAACCTGTGATTTTGATATTCCTCATAAGCTGAGAAAGGCCGGGGCTTATGAGTAATTGAATGAGCGTCCGGAGGCTTATACAGACGACGGCTTCATAAAGTGGTTTGGATGATGACTCAGGTGGATTGCTGCCTCCAATTTGGGGCTCATTATGGCTCAGGGGCAATGATAATGTGCAGATAAAAGCTACAGATTGGTCCAGAATGGGTACTATAAAGACAGCCCTTTCCTAATCATGTCACCATTTTGTGTCTGCTGATTTGGATTAGAGCCTAGATATTCAAAGGCAAGACTATAAATGCAAAATATTGAAAAGCATGTCATCATAAGCCAGAGTGATCTTTAAAAAAATGGCAATCAGATCACCCCAGTCACCCCATGGGAACGCCTTCAGCGGCTTCCTAGGCTTTTAAGAAAGTATCTTTCAACCTGGACTAAAGCCCCGCGTGCCTTTGCTCCTGCCTTCTCTTCAGGACCAGCTGCTCCAACCATCACTCTGCACCCACCAGGTCTTCACAGACTGTAAGGTTTTAATAGCTGCTGACACATTCCCACTTTATGATATTGGACTGCGTTCCCTCTGTCTGGAATACTCGCAAATAATCTTCCCGTGAGAGGCTAGTTTTGACATGAGGGTCTCAGCTATTTTTTGTCATCTGCTTAGCAGTGAATGTTATTAAGCAGCTTCTATTTATCAGCCTCTCTCTCATTTATGAATCTACCTCTTCCCCATCCCTAAATCTACCTTACTCATGATCTAAAAATAGAGTCTTCCAGGAATACATGCCCTTTCCTTCATATCTGAATGAGTCTGAGAGTGTAAAACTGATCAAACATGATATGTTAATTTTTTAAAATGTGCTTTCAACTTTAAATAGGACTTCTGAGCAACATAGTTTTATCTTGTTCTCCCCAGAATACTACAACAAAGCTGTGTCAACAAATGAATTCCCTGGACCGATCCTGACATTTCTTTTGAAGCCTCTATTTTCTCAGGGTGTCAAGTGCACGCTCTCCACTTGTGCTGACCTCAGATAGCCCAAGCAAGGGCCTGAGCCTGCCCTGCAGGCTGCCCCCGGAGACACGTCCATCCTCACATGCTCCTGCAGGTGTTGCGTTAGGCGTCCCTTCTAATCTCTGTGACAATTACTACAGCTCATTTTCCCCCACTGAGGGAGCATCTGGCTATTTATCTAAGAGAAGATGCTCAGGAAACTAGCATCTGGTCTCATTTAAAATCTTCCTTCATCTGAATTTGCAAGGAAAGCCTACATATGGGCAGAGTGAAGCAGAGTTGAGAATCAAGCTCAGGATAAAAATCATGAACATAGCAGGATAAGATACAGTTTGATATTATGACTGGTTTTCACTTTGCTCCATTGATAAATGCATTCGGTATTATGCAGTAAATTTGGCAGAGGATATAATACGCATGGGCTTGCCTGGTGGCTCAGATCGTAAAGAATCCACCTGCCATCCAGGAGACCCAGGTTCAATATCTGGGTAGGGATGATCCCCTGCAGAAGAGAATGGCTACCCACTTCAGTATTGTCGCCTGAGGAATTCCATGGACAGAGGAGCCCGGTGGGCTACAGTCCCTGGGATCTCAAAGGGTCACATACGACTTTGCAACTAACTCACTATAATACACATACACTCACAAATATGCGAAAAAAATTTTAACTGACAGGATCACTATCCAGAAAACTGAGATAAAAGATAAAAAGTTCATTTAAATTTTCTTCCCTAACCCATTCAAAATATTTTTATATCAGTGTTTAATTCAGCAACATTTTTAAAAACAGCTTCATAGTCCAAATATCCTATAGTATTTTGCTCTTTATTTGTCCTTGGGTTTGATTTATCTTCTTATTTTTGTAAAAGATTTACTGTCATTTTTGAACACTTTAATATTTTCAGATTAGTTTGCTCCATCACTCCCCTATTGTTTCTATTGCTCTATATTGTAGTTTTTTTTTTTTCCAATTTTTCTTTGGTCAGCTTCTTTTATAAACTTTATGATTGCTAACTTAATTTAAATGTGTAAGAAAATTTAACTTTATGAGTATATATTCATAGACATTGATATATGAAATTCTGGAAAAGGCAGTGGTCCATGAAATTTGAGTCATGACCACTTTGCTATTAATATGAAAAAATATATCAAAACGGTCTGATATCAAAGTGCCATTTTACAGAAGTATATACATAGGGAGGAAGACAGTGTGAAAGAATGATTGCTGCTCCTACTCTTTCAGAAATAGAAAAAGATTCACTTTCAAGCCTCTTCTGATGTGTAAGAAATCTTGAGAAATGTGATGAACGGTACCCTAAGATACAGTTTGGTTTAGGAAGAGAAAATGATCAATGGGTCAAATTATTGCTAGTGCTTCCTTAGCCTCAAGAACAAAAAGTTACACTGTGGTGTCTTTCAGTTAAAGGTGTTTTTGTTTCTTGATATAATTCATTGTGAACATTTCATAATAGTTTCACTGAAGAAAAATCGAGTTTGAGCAGCTCTAGAAATACAGAAGCAATACTGGTTGCAAGCTTTCCCTTTGTAATAATCTCCTGGGGCTTCATGAAGGCAGACGCTTGGAAGGACTGTTTGCCATAGTCCTCATTCTCATGTATTTCCTTTGTGCTCACTCCTGCAATCAAGACCTTTGATAACTTCCACAGTCCCATCTTAACAAAGGGAAATACTGAGACGTGGGAAAGCTAATGATTTGACTGGTCAAGTGGTTAGTCATTGGCAGAGACAGGACATTTCAAATTCAAAAATCTCTCATTTGAAATGTTTATTATTTTAAAATGTTATTACTCATGAAAACAATTTATTATTTTCAATGAAGATTTGTTGGGCATCAGTTATGTGTCAGGTCATTCTGGGTGCTACAGGGACAAAAGACCATTGCTTCTTGGAAGGAAATCTCTGACAAAACTAGACAGCATATGAAAAAGCAAAGGCATCACTTTGGCGGCAATAGTCCTTATAGTCAAAGCTATGGTTTTTCCAGTAGTCACGTACAGATGTGAGAGTCGGACCAGAAGGAAAGCTGAGCACCAAAGAATTGATGCTTTTTAAGTGTGGTGCTGGAGAAGACTCTTGAGAGTCCCTTGGACTGCAAGGAGATCCAACCAGTCCATCCTTAAGGAAATCAGTTCTGAATATTCTTTGGAAGGACTGATGCTAAAACTCCAATATTTTGGTCACCTGATGTGAGGAACCAGCTCATTGGAAAAGACCCTGATACTGGGAAGGATTGAAGGAAGGAGGAAAATGGGGCGGCAATGGATGTGATGGTTAGATAGCACCACCAACCCAAAAGACATTCATTTGAGCAAACTCTGGGAGACAGTAAAGGACAGGAATCCTGGCGTACTGCTGTCATTGGAAAAGAGCAAAGTGTGTCAAGGAGGTGAGGCTAAAAGGAAGAGAGAATAGAAGAGGGTGATATATTGCAATGAAAGATTTATCTCCGGCCATTTGATTCAAAGGAAAGGGGAGCTAGAAATTGACATATATACAGCATTATGTATAAAACAGATAACTAGTGAGGATGGACTGCATAGCACCGGGGACTCTCTAAAGGCTCTGTGCTGGCCTAATGCCAGGGAAATCCAACAAAAGAAGGGATATATGCATTTGTTGTTGTTCGGTCACTCAGTCATGTCTGACTCTTTGTGACCCCGTGGACTGCAGCATATCTTGCTTCCCTGTCCCTCACCATCTCCTGCAGTTTAGTCAAACCTGTGTCCATCGAGTCGGTGATGCCATCCAACCATCTCATCCTCTGCTGTCCCCTTCTCCTCCCGCCTTCAACCTTTCCTAACACCAGGGTCTTTTCCATTGGGTCTGCTCTTCACATCAGGTGGCCAAAGTATTGGATGCACGTATACATATAGCTGATTGACTTTGCTGTACAGCAGAAACTAATGCAACATTATAAAGCAACTATACTCCAATAATTTTTTTTAAGAAAACAAAGGAAAAGGCTAGTTAAGACAGGTGTCAGAGAACAAAGAAGACTGAAGAAAGATTTTCAGAAGTCCTTGTCAGTAAGCAGGTTTGCATGGTTCTGACTGTAGTAGATAATATGATGATATATTTCTTTCCCAATTCTTAGTCTCCAAGAGGATGGATTCTCCCAGAGGTGTATCACACACAGCGTGTTATTAGAAGTGATATTTTAACGGTTCAATGCTGCTATTAGAAGTGACCCGTCAGCAACCTAATAAAATGATCAAAGCTCCACACCCGCACTACTGGGCCGAATGAAACAAACACAGATTGAACAATTACAGGCAAGAGTTGTCAGAACTAATGTATTGTGCTGTTAGCAATGCAGATAGTTGCTACTTTCACCTTAGGGGTAGCTAGTGACTAAAACAGAGTGTGAAGGTGTTTCTGGTTGCTGGCAAGGTTTTGTTCTTCAATACAATACACTTCCATAGGTATGTTTAGCTTTTTAAAAAAATCCCCTAGAGCTGTACAGGGCTTCCCTAGTGGCAGTATGCCTGCAGTGTGAAAGACCCAGGTTCGATCCCTGGGTTGGGACAATTCCCTGGAGAAGGAAATGGCAACCCACTCCAGTATTCTTGCCTGAAAAATCCCATGAATGGAAGATCCTGGCAGGCTACATTCCATGGGGTCGCAAAAAGTCAGACGTAGCTGAGTGACTTCACTTTCTTTCTTTCTTGAGCTATACATGTGAAGTATTGGCACTTTTTGTATGCACACCATTATTCAATCAAAAAAAAGTTTAAATAGTAAATGGAATAAAAACTGGTAAATAAGTTACATCGACATTACTGGTATAAAAAAATTTCAAAGAAAAGAATCTTTTTAATACTTAGAAATGAGTTGTTGTTCAGTCGCTTAGCTGTGTCCAATTTTCACGACCCCACGGACTGCAGCATGCCAGGCTTCCCTGTCCTTCACCGTCTCCCAGAGTTTGCTCAGACTTATGTCCATGAGTCAACGATGCCATCCAACCATCTCACCATCTGTTGCCGCCTCCTCTTGGAAAACGAATTTGAAACCATTCTATGATTTTGCTATGCAGAAGCAGCTCTTTCTGCCTAGATGTGTTTTGATTTTTTTTTTAATCCTCAAAATTTATCTTTTGAAATTTCGGTTTTCCTGGTAAATCAAATCTCCTGTGTTATATCATCAGATTATGATTACCGAATTGTTAGTATCACTTAGCTTTCTTCTATTTTTACATTGTTTCTGTTCTGTGGGTTTTACTACATTTTTAGGGAGGGTTCCTCATCCAGTCTTCTTCTGCTCAGAACCTCCACTGGCTCCCTGTTTTACTTGGAGCAAAAGCTAGGGCTTATTTTTGCCCTCTGAAGCACGGATGATATTTTCCCTTGCTTTTTTGAGCCATCTCCTATTCAGCTTTTCCTTATCTCACTCCTGCCTCAATAACATGTCACTTGTCCTTCCTTCTGCTTGGAAAGTTCTCACCACAAACAAATGTACAGTTTGATTCCTCACCGCCTTGAGGGTCTTAGGTTTTAAACTCACCTTCTGAGAAATTCATGCTTCTTCCAATTTTAATCTCTCACTGACATTTTGTTCTTATTGCCTGTTTCCTTTTTTTAAAATTATTATTATTACATGAAATGCTTTACACTTCATTTATACATCTTGTTTATTGCTGGTCTCCTTCATTAAAACATATGCTTCACAAGGGCAGGAATTCTATTGTTTTGTTCACTCCCATGACCCCAGAACAGAGCAGGGAACATAGTTAAGTGTCGACTGAAAACAAAACAAAACAAAACAAAACAAAACTGCCCAACTTGCGAGTTATGAGTTAAGTTTTATTTGGGGGCAACATAGGCACTATTGCCCAGGAGATGGTCTTTCAGACAGCTCTGAGGAACTGGAGGGAATGGCAAGCTTATACGTGATTTTGGTGAAGACAGATACATGCAGTTAAGCATACATTTTGGCAGAAAGTTTCTGCTAGTCACAAAAGGAGCAGGTTTCCATTAATGGTGTTCCTGCTTTTTCAGATGAGAAGATACATGAAGCTGAGCTCATAAAATCTCCTGCAAATATCTATCTGAAGGCCTGGGCTGCCAGCGAGTGCCTCGTTACAGATCTCAGCGCTGAAGCCCTTTCAGAGTGTGTTGAGGTTAGTGATTCCACTGGTTAGTGACTTCATTCTTGTAATGCCCAATGACAACTTTTAGTTGGCACAGGGACTCAAGAAATCTCTCTAGCATGAGTAAATAATGAGATTAGGTAACAAAATGGTGATAATATAATTGATTACTTTCAGGGTACAATTTGCAATATCCAGAATTTTCAATCCCAATTTGGAATTTCCAGCTGGAACGACCGTTACGGTGCACGCCTATCACTGCGGAAATGGAGATGGGCATCTTTGGACCCAGTCTCTTTTAAATGGTTTTGTGCTTTATTAGCAATGGGCCACACAAGGGACAAAGAATTATGAGAACTAAGATGCTGACGGTTGTTGCTCTAGTGCTGTATGATAAGTAAGGCAAAGCTAATCTTCTTTTGTAGAACTATTCCTGGCTCTCCAGCCAACACTGCGTTTACTTTATAGATGTTTGTTTTATAGCAATACCATGAAAGCTGACTTCCAAGCAGGATCCCTGTTAGTATCCATTCTGATTGACGTTAAATATTTTGAATGCCATCTCAGCTGAGAGATTTAGAAACCCCTTCATTGTAATTGTTTCGAGAAAAATAACTGTTGTTGCAGGTCCAAAATGTTTTAGTGCTCCATTTCTTTTATTCTCCATTGAAGTACTTTTTTTTTTAATTTTGATTTTTGGTAAAGCAGTTTCTTAGAAATTCAACAACAATGTTAAAGTAGAGCACCTCATAAACTCATATAATTTTTTGGCAATTTCACTCTTGCGTTTTTTCTCTGTCCTAGAATGGTCTTCTCTGTATCTGCATGGTAGAGTTTCTCTTGACATTTACTTCTTAGATTGAACGTTACCTTTACAGAGAGACAATTCCTGTCCACACCATCTAAAGTAACTCATCACAGTGTTTTCTGTCACTTGATCATTTTTTCTCCTTAGAGTATGTAATCACTTTAGCCATGCGTTTATTTATGTACTGCTGCTGCTGCTGCTAAGTCACATCAGTCGTGTCCGACTCTGTGCGACTCCATAGATGGCAGCCCACCAGGCTCCTCTGTTCCTGGGATTCTCAAGGCAAGAGCACTGGAGTGGGTTGCCATTTCCTTCTCCATATTTATGTACACATGCATTTAATTGCTTGTTTGCTTCTTCACTAGATTATAAGTTTCATGATGGCAAGAGTGTGCCCTTTTCAATGCTGTACCCCCAGGACATAAAATAGTGCCTGGCACATATTAGATATTCTGTAGATACTTTTTAATCAAAAGAATGAACGCTGATCTCTTAGGGCAACTTGACAGTTAGGTTCTCTGGTATTAACACTGAACCATGAGGCAGGTATTATAAAGATAGTGAAAAGAGCAAACGTGAAAGAATAGCTCCCGGGACTCAAGCTACAATTAAAGGCCACTCAGTTGGCTCACGTGTTATTTTTTGTATGTGGCATCTGGAAGCTGCGCTTACTAGTTCTATTTTCATACTGTCAACAAGCTGCTGCCACATCCATTGGAAGTGATGCTTTTGTGTACCGAGGCAAGAGAGTTACTTTTGATTTTTTTTTTTCCTCCTGTAACGCACTCAAAAATACAATTCTAAAAGACAAAATGTCTGGAGGAGGATAGGTGTGAGAATTATGTGATTCACACCAGAAACTTACATAAGGATTGAATTTCATCTTAACATAAAGTGGTAGTTGATTTTGGAAAATTGAAATAATGTTATTTGACTAAGATGTAGGTGCACATTCAAGCGTATCATATGATATGATTTGAATAGATTTTTAAAAAGCATTAACTAAATTCTTATTTACCTTAGCATTAGTCTCTAATATTATCTACAAATTGAGTAAGCATCCTACATACAAAGCTTATAGTGAGCTTTCAGAACGCAAATCTGTGTTTGCACGTCCAATCACATAAGTTAGTTCATGTGTCTGGTATACACTGCCACGAGGGTACCCTCTCTGCAAGTGGATGTGCTTTTGTGTAGTTTAATATAAGGTACTCTATGTAACACAGTATCTTTATTTCAAGCTTAGGAGTCCTGATGAAAGTTTAAAGCAGTAGTGACTCTGTGGATCACAACAAACTGTAGAAAATTCTTACAGAGGTGGGAATACCACACCACCTAACCTGCCTCTTGAGAAACCTATATGCAGGTCAAGAAGCAACAGTTAGAACTGGACAGGGAACAACAGACTGGTTCCAAATAGGAAAAGGAGTACATCAAGGCTGTATATCGTCACCCTGCTTATTTAATTTATACACAGAGTACATCCTGAGAAATGCTGGGCTGGATGAAGTACAACCTTGAATCAAGATTGCCGAGAGAAATATCAGTCACCTCAGATATGCAGATGACACCATCCTTATGGAAGAAAGTGAAGAAGAACTAAAAAGCCTCTTGATGAAAGTGAAAGAGGAGAGTGAAAAAGTTGGCTTAAAGCTCAGCATTCAGAAAATGAAGATCATGGCATCCAGTCCCATCACTTCATGGCAAATAGATGGGGAAACAATGGAAACAGTGACATAATTTAATTTTGGAGGGCTCCAAAATCACTGCAGATGGTGACTGCAGCCATGAAATTAAAAGACTCTTACTCCTTGAAAGAAAAGCTATGACCAACCTAGACAGCATATTCAAAAGCAGAAACATTACTCTGCCAACAAAGGTCCATCTAGTCAAAGCTATGGATTTTCCAGTAGTAATGTATGGATGTGAGACTTGGTCTATAAAGAAAGCTGAGTGCTGAAGAATCAATGCTCTTGAAGGGTGGTGCTGGAAAAGACTCCTGAGAGTCTCTTGGACTGCAAGGAGATCCAACCAGTCCATCCTAAAGGAAATCAGTCCTAAACATTCATTGGAGGGACTGATGTTGAAGCTGAAACTCCAATACTTTGGCCACCTGATGTGAAGAATCAACTCATTGGAAAAGACCCTGATGCTGGGAAAGATTGAAGGCAAGAGGAGAAAGGGATGACAGAAGATGAGATGATTGGATGGCATCACTGACTCAATGGTCATGAGTTTGAACAAGCTCTGGGAGTTGGTAATGGACAGGGAAGCCTGGCATGCTGCAGTCCATGGGGCTGCAAAGGGTCAGACACATCTGAGTGACTGAACTGAACTGAACTGAACAGAAGAATATTTTTCTAGGCAGTGGTTCTCCACTTGGTCGCTAACCCTGCAGCATCAACACTACCTGGGATTTGTTAGGAAAGCAAACTCTTAGACACCATTTCAAAGCTATGATATCAGAAACTCTATGTAGGACCCAGGAATCTATATTATAACAAATCTTCTAGGTGATTCTGAGACATGCTCAAGCTTTAGAGCCACCATTTAAAGGCATGGATATCTAATTTTTTTTTTTTTTAAGAAGCAAAATTCAAAGTCAGCTATGGCTAAGATGTGTGGTTGCTATCAAATCACCTTCCAAGTGAATTCCAGATAAGGTATTTTTGCAACCCCTCAGTGAGGAGAACCTGACGTGACCAGGTCACCTGAGCTGCTTACACTGACTTCATTTTGATCTGTGCCTGTGGTCTGTACTCTTCTTCTTGATCTGTGTACATGGTCTGTACCCTTCTTGATCTGCGTACATGGTCTGTTCTCTTCCTCTTGATCCATGTACATGGTCTGTACTCTTCTTCTGTATCATGCTGTTCTCTCCCTCTGGATACGTTTCCTCCCTGTTCCCATTCGTGAAATCTTGGCAAATAGAAGGGTAAGCACTGGAAACAGTGACAGATTTTATTTTCTTGGACGCTAAAACAAAGTTTTGTGAAAATGAAACAAAAACCAAAGAAGTCATTCAGTTCAGTTCAGTTCAGTCGCTCAGTCGTGTCCGACTGTTTGCGACCCCATGAGTTGCAGCACGCCAGGCCTCCTTGTCCATCACCAAGTCCCG
Source organism: Ovis aries (assembly GCF_016772045.2). Taxonomy (NCBI): domain Eukaryota; kingdom Metazoa; phylum Chordata; class Mammalia; order Artiodactyla; family Bovidae; genus Ovis; species Ovis aries. The sequence goes on from NC_056060.1 coordinate 96,925,556, forward strand.
GAGTTCACTCAAACTCACGTCCACTGAGTCAGTGATGCCATCCAGCCATCTCATCCTGTCATCCCCTTCTCCTCCTGCCCTCAATCCCTCCAAGCATCACAGTCTTTTCCAATGAGTCAACTCTTCTCATGAGGTGGCAAAAGTATTGGAGTTTCAGCTTTAGCATCAGTCCTTCCAATGAACACCCAGGACTGATCTCCTTTAGAATGGACTGGTTGGCTCTCCTTGCAGTCCAAGGGACTCTCAAAAGTCTTCTCCAACACCACAGTTCAAAAGCATCAATTCTTTGGCGCTCAGCTTTCTTCACACTCCAACTCTCATATCCATACATGACTACTAGAAAAACCATAGCCTTGACTAGACAGACCTTTGTTGGCAAAGTAATGTCTCTGCTTTTCAATATGCTATCTAGGTTGGTCATAACTTTCCTTCAGTTCAGTTCAGTTCAGTCACTCAGTCGTGTCCGACTCTTTGCGACCCCATGAATCGCAGCACCAGGCCTCCCTGTTCATCACCATCTCCCAGAGTTCACTCAGACTCACATCCATCGAGTCCGTGATGCCATCCTGCCATCTCATCCTCGGTCGCCCCCTTCTCCTTAGGTGAGAGTAAATAAAATGACAAGGAAATGCAGAAAATAGGCCTTACCTGTGACATTTTGTCAAGAAGGATAGAGTGGGCAATGGATTTTAGTAACTCCCTCTTAATAAGAGATGAATAAAGCAGCTACTATCCAAGTGCTAGTATAAAATAACCTGTGTAAGTAATAAAATCAGTTAAGCATAAAATTTAGAAAAATATAGTTATAAAATTTGATACAACATTAAGAAAACTAAATGTGGAAAATATTCCAATTGCTGCTTTTAAACCTCACATAATCCTGATACCTATACCTAACAAACAAAAATAAAATTACAGAAAGCTCTCACATTTGAGTTTAAATGTGAAATCCAAATAAAATACCAAAAAATCAAATTCAGTATGATACTAAAAAATAATACACTATGCAAACAAGCAGTATTTATGATGAGAATACAAAGGTTGTTTAATATTAGAATATCTAATAACATAGGTCTTATATCATTAGATCAAAACTTTTAACATTTTCATTTCATGAGATCCTAAAATATTTAGTAAAACTCAAAGTCCAATCCCAAGCAAACTTTAACTAAATGAGGAATACAATGAATTTCGTGTGTGTGTGTGTGTGTGTTTAGTTCCTTTTCAATTTATTTTATTTAATTTTTCATTGACGTATAATGGCTTTAAGTGCTGTGTTAGTTTCCGCCGTACAACAACATAGATCAGATTTATGGATACATATATTTCCTTTCTCTTGGACCTAACTCCCACCCTCCATTCCACCCATCTCTGGAATCTAGAAAAGTGGTACAGACGAATCTACTTGCAGATCTGGTACATAGATGCATGCAGTGAATTTATTTAACAAAATAAAAGATAACCGTCTCAAGCAATCAACTAACACTACTCTCAATGACTCACTGATTTTGATTTAATAAATATTTACCCAGTTCCACCTAAGATGTGAGTACGTAAAGAATATCCAAGGCAGAGAGTCCCTGTCTTTTATGGAGTTTACACTCTAATGGGGGTGAGCTTTGAATAAACCCTGCAATGAGGTGAAAAATCTAGTGTGTATGTGTGGGAAGAATGTTTCAGGTATAAGAGGGCAGCAAGGTAGAGTTGACATTTGAATGGAACACCAACCACGACCAATACAATTAGAGGCAAGACTTCCACTACTTCTATCACTTTCTATCATTAATATCTACCGATGTCTGAAGTTCTAGTAACTGTCACAGGAGAAGGAGGAGGAAGAAGAGGGGAGAGAGTGGGGGAGGGGGAAAGAAGAGGAGAAGACGAAAAGGAAAAGGAGGAGTAAGGAAAGAGAAGAAGAAAAATGAGACAGAGGAACAAAAGGAAGAAGAAGGGGAAAAGGAAAAAATGTAGCAATAAAATTCAAGAACAGGATGATTATGATTGATTATAGATTACACAACTGTGTAATAAGACAAAAACACAGTATTAAAGTGTGTTGGAATATTTGGGTAGATAGCAATGAGCATTTTTAAAAATTAACATTTTCTGATACCAGCAAGGGGGGGAAAAAAAAACAGAAAGCTTAATGGAGAATAACTGTCATTGTCAATACTAACCAAATCACAAAGTATTTAAGAGTAAGCTCAAAAAGAATGTTTAAGAAAACCATTATGAGAAAATCTACAGAGAATTACTGGGGGAAACAGCAAAAATTCTAATAAACAAAGTAATTTGAAAAACCCCTAGAGAGATGATTCCAATTGAAAGTTTAATTTAGAAGATAAAGGAATCTAAGTAAAAATTTTAAAGGTGTGTTTTGGAAGGAGGATTGGAAAACTTTCTAAACTTAGCCAAAATAATAAAATAAGTGAATATATATCAGACAGTTTGGAAAACAAGACTAATGAGATGGATTTATAGTACTAGCTATCATCAGTCCAGTTCAGTTCAGTCACTCAGTCACATCCCACTCTTTGCAACCCCATGAATTGTTGCGTGCCAGGCCTCCCTGTCCATCACCAACTCCCAGAGTTCACTCAAACTCACGTCCATCAAGTTGGTGATGCCATCCTGCCATCTCTCATCCTCTGTCATCCCCTTCTCCTCCTGCCCCCAATCCCTCCCAGCATCAGAGTCCTTTCCAATGAGTCAACTCTTTGCATGAGGTGGCCAAAGTACTGGAGTTTCAGCTTTAGCATCAGTTCTTCCAAAGAACACCCAGGGCTGATCTCCTTCAGAATGGAGTGGTTGGATCTCCTTGCAGCCCAAGGGATTCTCAAGAGTCTTCTCCAACACTACAGTTCAAAAGCATCAATTCTTCAGTGCTCAGCTTTCTTCACAGTCCAACTCGCGCATCCATACATGACCACTGTAAAAACCATAGCCTGGACTAGACGGACATTTGTTGGCAAAGTAATGTCTCTGCTTTTCAATATACTATCTAGGTTGGTCATAACTTTCCTCCCAAGGAGTAAGCGTCTTTTAATTTCATGGCTGCAATCACCATCCGCAGAAAAATAAAGTCAGCCACTATTTCCACTGTTTCCCCATCTATTTGCCATGAAGTGATGTACCAGATGCCATGACCTTCGTTTTCTGAATGTTGGGCTTTAAGCCAACTTTTTCACTCTCCACTTTCACTTTCTTCAAGAGGCTTTTGAGATCCTCTTCACTTTCTGCCATAAGGGTGGTGTCATCTGCATATCTGATGTTATTGATATTTCTCCTGGCAATCTTGATTCCAGCTTGTGCTTCTTCCAGCCCAATGTTTCTCATGATGTACTCTGTGTACAAATTAAATAAGCAGGGTGACAATGTACAGCCTTGATGTACTCCTTTTCCTATTTGGAAAAGGAGTCTATTGTCCCATGTCCAGTTCTAACTGTTGCTTCTGACCTGCAGATAGGTTTCTCAAGAGGCAGGTCATAGCAATACAATTTTAAAAAAAAATGGTACTGGCAATACAATAGAAAAAATATATGTATTATGATAAAACATATCTACCTTGATTTAAGAATATATGAGGGTTCGAATACTAAAATATTTTAAAGTGAGTATTTAGATGTTGTAAGAAAGTAGTGGAGGTAGAGAAATCTAAACATCGTTAAATAACTTTTATAAAAAGTAAAAATGACTTATTTTTGCAACATACACCGAATCTCAGAAGCTTAAGAGAGAATAATGCTACAAGTCCCTTTGTAATCATTCCTATTTTGATGAGTATCTTCCCTGGTGGCTCAGAGGTTAAAGCGTCTGCCTTCAATGCGGGAGACCTGGGTTCGATCCCTGGGTCAGGAAGATTCCTCTGGAGAAGGCAGTGGCACCCCACTCCAGTACTCTTGCCTGAAGAATCCCATGGACGGAGAAGCCTGGTAGGCTACAGTCCACGGGGTCACAAGGAGTTGGACGCGACTGAGCGACTTCACTTTCACTCTGTATATTGCGTTTGTATCTTCAGTGGGGCAATACTATTTTCTTGGCTTCCTAGTGGAAGTTAACATGGTAGAGGGGGACAATCATGGCGTTGATCTTCCAAAATCTGGATTCAAATCTTGACGACAACGTTTGGTATATGTGCAATTTCAGAAAAATTAACCTTTCATAATCAACCTCCTCATTAATATAATTTGCCATTGTACCCACGTTAAGCATCTATAAAATGTGAAATTCATTTCAAAATTTGCAAACTTCAATTTGCCGATAATACCTGGCCATTTGTAGTTCAAATATTACCCCCAGCTTTGCTTAAGTGCTTTCCTCATTATTTTATGTGTCTGTACAGAGATCCCCAGTACTCTCTGTCCTTTGAGTTATTCCCTTATTGTAAGAGCTAAGCACCTTTAAACTATCTGGCTAATTCTCTTGCCAACAGAGTTCCATTTCAACTCAACCAGTGAGAAGCTATGAAATGTTAAAGATGGAAAAGAAGAAACATTTTCCCCTTTTGCAGCAATAGGCAGACACGCGGGCGGTGACAAGCACAAGCTTGATACTTACTTCTAGTTAAGACACCTTCAATGTTACAAGCAGTTGAGAATAAACAGATATAGCTTCCTGTGTTTCCTTCCGTTTTTTATACTTACAAGCAGTTCTCCATGACCTTCACCTCCCTGAATTGTGAAAGAATTATTAAACTATAATTAAATTATAATAACACCTATTTTTAGGTATTTCATTTAATAGGCATACCTATTAAATTATAACACCTAAATTCAATATCTAATTAAGCTATAATAATACCATCAATTTTATCATTTCAAGATTTCAAAGATGAAGAAAGCGAAAATATGTGCTTTGTAGAAATGATAAAATATAATGCCAAGAAAAAAATTCTGTCTCTGTATGGAACTCTGACTGATACTAATATCCTACCGAATTAGATATATCTCTGAATTTCAAGCTGAATTTTTTGCTTCTGAGTCTAGTTCAGGATAATTGTCTACATAATGCTTATTGAGTTAATACATATTAATTCTCTCCCTCAAATCACAGAAATATACACCATCACATTCACACAGAAAAAGAGTCATAGAAATTTTATCACTGATCACATAATTACAGTATCAATTGTGTTTTTCTTGGTAGTTTTTTTTTTAATGGAATATTATTTAGGAAAAGGAAAGTTACTAACTGGACATCTTAGAGAGGAAAGAAAATGAAAAATGGTTCATAATATTTAATTATCCCAGCATGGCCTGTTTTGCTGATAAATTAACTGCCTACTTAGTGTATCAAGTACATATTGTTTGGATAAATTCCGAGTAGTATATTTCCTTCTAGTGAAAGTTTATTCCAAGTTATATAATGCTGAGTTGTTCATTTTTTAATATAAATTTATTTATTTTAATTGGAGGTTAATTACTTTACAATATTGTATTGGTTTTGCCATACATCAACATGAATCCGCCATAGGTATACACGTGTTCCCCATCCTGAACAGCCCCCCTCCGCCCTCCCTGTACCATCCCTCTGGGTCATCTCAGTGCACCAGCCCCAAGCATCCAGGATCATGCGTCGAACCTAAACTGGCGATTCGTTTCATATATGAGTTGTTTATTTTTAAACTACCATTTTTTAAAATATATTAACTTGTATCAGTCTAGGATATTTAAATTCTCTGCCTTTGAGGATAACAATTCTCGACTTCCTTGAACTCCCTTCTCTTTTAATTTCCCTTAGTTTATGGAACTGAACCTCTCTCTGCATCTCTGGCTTTGACATCTCCATTATCTTCCCTAGTTTATTTTTCTTGCCTTTTTTCCTAAAGGTATCATCCACATTTCAGGCTTCTCAGCCTCCTACCAAAAGAGGAACAGTCCTCAGTTTGAACTGCTGCCAAGTCTAGTGAAATCTCCAAACTCGATGATTTTAAGCAATTAAAGAGAGATGGTAAATACTCGCAGCTGCCAATCAATTGATTTTTCTATATTCTGGTATATTTTGCAGATTTGATGGGTAGAGTTTTCCTCTCCCCACAGGCTACAGCTGCAAATTTGCAACTTTTGAATTTCTGTTCATTTTCCATTTGAAAATTTTGTTTGAAAAAATTAAAAGTTTTTTGCATTGAGAAAAAAAAATCATTCAGCATTCTCTGTAAGTATCATAGAAGGCAAGGATATGGAGTAAGACCAGGGATTCAGTCAGTCAGAATGGGCTACAAAGGGCTTTAAACCATATTCCACCCAACAATTTCTAACCTCTGACACCTGCTTGAATGGGTTTGATCACAAAACTAAAAATTCCTCAAAGCAATGAAATTCTAATGTCATAGAGAAAGCCCTTTTTACCAGCCATATTCTCTGATACCTAGTTGTCTATTTAATAGCAGCTTTATACTCATGCCTACATGTGAAAACTTTTTAATGTTTAGCAAGTAATTGGGTTTTCTGTCTGTGGTCTACCAAACAAAACAAACATCTATAGATTCTTGCTTGGCTCAGACCACTTGTCTTCTGTTTCCCCCACTACGAAGGTATTATTTTACTCTCTCTATATATATATTTTTAATATATAAAATACTATATATACTATATATATTGCTATATATTTATATGTATATATGTTGTATGTATGTGTGTATATATATAGGCATATATATATATGCCAATCAATTGATTTTTCTATATTCTGGTATATTTTGCAGATTTGATGGGTAGAGTTTTTAATTTCCCTTAGGTTATGGAATTGAACTTTATTCTGCACCTCTGGCTATAACATATATATATATATGTCTCCCTAGCAGCTCAGTGGTTAAGAATCTGCCTGCCAATGCAGGAGATGCAGGTTCAATCCCTGAGTTGGGAAGATTCCCCTAGAGATGGAAATAGCAACCCTCTCCAGTATATATTGTTCAGCATATCCAATGTGCCAGTATCTAAAGCAAGATATAGTCCTTGACTAAAATTGCTGATATTTCATGTTGCAATCAATCTTTTTTTTTTTTTAACCTTTGTTTGTTCACAATCACCATTTTCCACCTTGAAAGAACCTCTTTGGGGTAATATAATATCTTAAGGTGGAGAAGGGGCTTCAGCTGGTAAAGAATCTACACACAAAGCAGGAAACCCAGGTTTGATCCCTGGTTGGGAAGATCCCCTGGAGAAGGGAACGGCTACCCACTCCAGTATTCTGGTCTGGAGAATTCCATAGACTGCATAGTCCGTGGGGTGGCAAAGAGTCGGACACAGCTGAGCAACTTTCACTTTCAAGGTAGACAAGGGACTTCGAGGATCTTTGATAGGAGTTCTCTAGCATTCTTCAGCTAAAAATGAAGTCTAGAGAGACATGGTCCCTGGGAGGATGGAAAAGTGTCAAGTTTATTATAAAAATTTAGGTTTTCTAAATATTGTTGAATAGCTAAGAAATGTAGCTAACAAAAGAGATCTCAAGCTCTAAAACATGTCAAAGTACAGTAATTAGATTTAACCCACTAGCTGAAACTGATACAGCAAGTTCTGTGTCTAATTCTAAAAAACCTTCTCTGTATTCTCATTTCATTCAATCATGATGTCCTTTTGCAGAAAATTCTGGTCCCAGAAAGAGGTAATACTCTAGGTATCCCTGTATTGAAAAAAGATCACTTCACACCTCTTCGCTTTTACAAAAGACCCGCTTTTTGCTAACCATTAGAAATTCGAAAAAGATTTTCACTTTTACAAAAAAAAAAAAAAAAAAAAAAGGTGAGAAGCAGAAATAGTGGGCACTGTTGCTTTTGCAAGGAGCCCTCTGAGATGCAGTGAAGCACCCTGAACAATGAATGGAGTGCCGCCAGGCTCTCTCCCAGGGAACTACACTCAGCATCTCAGCATCAAATCACCAGAGCTTTGGACTGCCTGCGAGCATCTGTGCTCTTCCCCAATCTTTTGTGCATCCTCTAGCAAAGGACTGGGACCAGTCCATGGGCTGTTAGAAACAGGCTGCACAGCAGGAAGTGAACAGCGGGCAAGCCAGCTTCGTTTGTACTTACAGCTGCTCCCCATGGCTCACATTACCAGTTGGGCTCAGGGAAACAAGCTCAGAGCTCCTAATGACTTCGCATTATGGTGAGTTGTATGATTATTTCATTTTGGTTGTGTCTCAATGTAATACTAATAAAGTGCAAGATAAATGCAATGCACTTGAATCACCCTGAAACCATCCACCACTGCGCTTCCTTGGGTCCATGTTTCCACAAAACCAGTCCCCGGAGCCCAAAATGGTGGGGACCACTCCCTCAGCAAGATGTGTCGTAAGGTAACGTCTTCTCTGCTTTACGGCATCTCAGATTACGACGTTTCCTAGGAGCATACTACTTTCAAATACTGGGGGAAATCTGTATCGGGTGCAGCTGACACTGCTTTCAGCACCTACTTTACTGTGTGTGAGTGAGGATAGATGCCTTGGGACTGGCAGTGGATCCATCCTCACTTGCCTGCTTCCAGGTATATAATCAAAATCCTACAGAAATGAGGTGCCCCTCACCAGAGAATGCCTTTGGATAGAGAACCAGGGGACTTAAGGAAAAATGAGGTACCTCATCAGTAAAAACACACAGGCAGTAATCCTGACAGAGCAACTGGCTATAATCAGGTTAAACGACACATTTCCAAGAAGCGGAAGAAGACAGCAGAAGAATTGTCATCAGGAGGGTAAATGAAAGCGGCTCTGATAACACCACCCAGAACAGAAGCAGCGACGCAGGGCACAGAAGTGGCCATTAACCTTGGTGACTCTGGAGAGAAAGTGATGAGCTTGGAAGTGTGGACGCAGAGCTGGGCTTCCGAGCCACAGGAAGAATAAATTCTTTCCCATGCTGGATTGCCTGTTTGATTTGCTTTTGTAGCCTGCAAATAAAACATTCCATATGTTTCTGATTGTGAGTGAAATGAAGGGGAAAATAAAACATCCTACTTTCAAAGCGGGATCCAAATGTTCTCAAACGTCTCCTTCCATGGTTGAGGATTCCATTCTGGTCTCTGGAAATGTGATGGACACGGTGTCCAAGTCGTCAAGAATTTGTTCGGGTGTCAGAGCAAGGTGATTCTTTTCTGACGCCTGTTTAAATGTTTCTGTTTCTTGCAAGGGGAAGCACGACTTTAAAATATTTTTGGACATGATCAGTAGGACATAATGTTAAGTTTAAGACTTTCGATGACTAAAGATTTTAATTTTTAGGTTAAAAGGCAAATATCAGGGCTTCCCTGGTGGCTCAGTGGTAAAGAATCTGCTTGCCAATGCAAGAGATGCAAATTCGATCCCTGATCCGAGAAGATCCCTCAGGCTGTGGAGCTGCGAAGCCCAGGGACCACAATTACTGACACTGTTCTCTAGAGCCCAGGAGCCACAGCTGTGGAACCCTGCACCTGCTGAAGCTGAGTGCCCTAGAGCCTGTGGTTCACAAGAGCAGCCCCCACAGTGAGAAGCCCAGGCCCTGCAAATGGCGTGGCCCCTGCTCCCCAAAGCTAGAGAAGGACCAGTGCAGCAACACAGATCCAGCGCAGCCCAAAATAAATAAATAAAATTATTTTTTAGAAAGCAAATATCAAGTGACACCAACAAGTTTAAGGTTGGAATACAAGTGAAATTGAAAAGTACAAGGAAATGCTGAGATATCAGAAAAATGCCCGTTTCCCTTTTACTGGCCCTTTTACTGGCCCTTTTACAGGCTCATTTGACTAAAAAAAAAAAATCCATTATAGGTAATCTTGGGAGGGATTTATTGTATTTAAATGTGTGCATTTTTATATTTGTAAGTGTTAGTCGCTCGGTCATGTCCGACTCTTTGTGACCCCATGGACTGTAGCCCACTAGGTTTCTCTGTCCATGGGATTCTCCAGGCAAGAATACTGCATTGGGTTGCCATGCCCTCCTCCAGGGGATCTTCCTGACCCAGGGATTTAACCTGGTACAGATGGATCTTTACCATCTGAGCCGCCAGGGGATTTTATAGTTATAGTTTAACTAAATATATTGCAAGTCGTTTTCTATCCTATGATAGCCCTAATACTAACCCATGATTTCTTCTCCTTTTTATAGATTACAATCATATATATATATACACACACACACACATATAACAATCTTATATTTAAGATTATCTCACTGAAAAAAAATACTTCGGTGCATAAAGCATGAGGATACCCTAACATTTATTTTCTGATTAGCAAAATTTCCCAATATAATTTCATGAGGAATCTCTCTCTTAACTAGTGGTTTCCAGTGGTTCTGTGATGGTATTCGTTAGCATATTAACGGCTCAAGGAGTATTTCCAGGCTGAGGTCTTACACCAACCTGGATGCTGATTCTTGGATCCTCACTATAGATTCTACACGGTCACTTCATAATACTTTTTAACAACTCATTGGGGGAATTCTTACTACATTGTCCCTATAATATTATTTATTTTATTTTATCATTTATTTCCTTTTATATCATTTTAATTCTTTTATTTCTTAGTTATATTTTCCTTCATAAATATTTTGTTCAATTTAAAATATTACACTGAAATAGAACTAAATTAAAATCGTAAACTGACTGGAGAGTGTTGCTAAAGTTAAATGCTGTATCTGTGCTGGTCTCCTTGCTGCTGTTATTTTGTGACTAAATCGTATCTGACTCTTTTGCGACCCAATGGACTGTAGCCCTCCAGTCTCCTCTGTCCGTGGGATTTCCCAGGTGAAAGTACTGGAGAGGGTTGCCATTTCCTTCTCCAGGAGAGCTTCCCAGCCCAGAGATCAAACCCACATCTCCTGCATTAGCAGGCTGGTTCTTTACCACTGAGCCACCAGGGAAGCCTGTGTTGATCTATTGCTCTTCCAAAATGCCCCACTGTAGAATGTCCTTGCCTCAAACACTCTTCCCCAGACATTGACAAGGATGTCACCTCACTAGGCTCAGACTTCTGGTTAAGTGTCATCTCCCCTGAAATGCACCCCCTGACCACCCTTTATTAAGTAACACTGCACTCCTCACAATCCATCCTCTCGCCCTGCTTCATTGTTCTTTATAGCAGTCATTATTGCATGACATTTACGTGATACATGTATTCATTTCACGAGAAGAGGAATTTTGTTACCTGGTAATACCTCAACCTGGCACATCAAAAATTCTAATAAGTGTCTTTTGAAGAAATAAATGTTTAGAGGTAAATGCTGCCTCCACTGGGTAGCCTGTCCCTCAAGGAGGTCACTCCAATCCTGAGAACCTTAGTCTTCAGCTTTCAAAAGCAGTTCTCCAAAAGGTCTACTGAAATCTTTCCCTGGGGGAATGCAAGAAGGGGAAAGTTGCTTCACACTTAAGTATTTACCACCTGCAACTCAAACATCCTTCCACTGCCCCAAACTCTCTTACAGTTCTTCAAAGGTTGTGTCTGAAATGACTCTTCACTCAAGGATAGAAAAATGTTAGTCATTCAGTTATGTCCAACCCTTTGCAAACCCATCGACTATAGGCAGCTGGGCTTCTCTGTCCATGGGATTTCCCAGGCAAGAATACTGGGGTGGATGGGTAGCCATTCCCTTCTCCAGAGGATCTTCCTGGCCCAGAAATCAATTTAGAGTCTCCAGTATTGCAAGCAGATTCTATACCGTCTGAGTCACCAGGGAAGGTCCTGGTGTTTATGAATGTTTATGAAGCACCTGCCAGGTGTCACACATCATGCTGGGACTTTCTGTAAACGGCCCTTTCGATCCTCACAGCAATTCTGCTAGATATGTTGTATCAGATCCCATATTATTAGATGGAAAACTACAGAGTCAAAATAGGTTGTCCACAGTGACATAACGAGTAGAGAGGAGATCCAAGATTCAGATATTATCAAAAAATTTCAAATCTAGATATCAGTCTGTCTCTCTTTACGCTTTTTTCTGTGAAGATGCTGTATATCTACCTTCAGTTCAGTTCAGTTCAGTCGCTCAGTCGTGACCAACTCTTTGCAACCCCAAGGACTGCAACACGTCAAGCTTCCCTATCCATCACCAACTCCAGAAGCTTGCTCAAACGCATGTCCATCAAGTCCGTGAAGCCATCCAACCATCTCATCCTCTGTCGTCCCCTTTTCCTCCTGACTTCAATCTTTCCCAGCATCAGAGTATTTTCCAATGAATCAGCTCTTTGTATCAGGTGGCCAAATTATTAGAGCTTCAGCTTCAGCATTAGTCCTTCCAATGAACGTTCAGGACTGATTTCCTTTAGGATGGACTGGTTGGATCTCCTTGCAGCCCAAGGGACAATCAAGAGTCTTCTCCAACACCACAGTTCAAAAATATCCATTCTTTGGTGCTCAGCTTTCTTTATACTCTAAATCTCTCACCCATACATGACTGCTGGAAAAAGCATAGCCTTGACTAGATGGACCTTTGTTCACAAAGTAATGTCTCTGCTTTATAATACGCTGTCTAGAAGGCAATGGCAACCTACTCCAGTACTCTTGCCTGGCAAATCCCATGGACGGAGGAGCCTGGTAGGCTGCAGATCATGGGGTCGCTAAGAGTCGGACACGACTGAGCAACTTCACTTTCACTTTTCACTTTCCTGCATTGGAGACGGAAATGGCAACCCACTCCAGTGTTCTTGCCTGGAGAATCCCAGTGATGGTGGAGCCTGGTGGGCTGCCATCTATGGGGTTGCACAGAGTCGGACACGACTGAAGCGACTTACCAGCAGCAGCAGCAGGTTGGTCATAGCTTTTCTTCCAAAGAGCAAGCGTCTTTTAATCTCATGGCTGCCGTCACCATCTGCAGTGATTCTGGAGCCCCAAAACATCTCTCACTGTTTCCACTGTTTCCCCATCTACTTTCCATGAAGTGATGGGATCAGATGCCATGATCTTCGTTTTATGAATGTTAAGTTTTAAGCCAACTTTTTCACTCTCCTCTTTCACTTTCATCAAGAGGCTCTTCAGTTCTTCACTTTCTGCCATAAGGGCAGTATCATCTGCATATCTGAGGTTATTGATATTTCTCCCAGCAATCTTGATTCCATCGTGTGATTCATCCAGCCCAGCATTTCTCATGATGTTCTCTGCATATAAGTTAAATAAGCAGGGTGACAATATACAGCCTTGATGTACCCCTTTTCCTATTTGAAACTAGCCTGTTATTCCATGTCCATTTCTAAGTGTTGCGTCTTGACCTGCATATAGATTTCTCAGAAGGCAGGTCAGGTGGTCTGGTATTCCCATCTCTTTCAGAATTTTCTACAGTTTGTTGTGATCCACACAGTCAAAGGTTTTGGCATAGTCAACAAAGCAGAAGTAGATGTTTTTCTGGAACTCTTTTGCTTTTTTGATGATCCAGCAGATGTTGGCAATTTGATCTTTGGTTCCTCAGCCTTTTCTACATCCAGCTTGAACATCTGAGAATTTCTCTGTTCATGTACTATTGAAGCCTGACTTGGAGAATTTTGAGCACTATCTTGCTAGCATGTGAGATGAGTGCAATTGTGTGGTAGTTTGAGCATTCTTTGGCATTGCCTTTCTACCTACAATTAGCTAAAATTTGCTTCAATTAGCTAAAATTGCTACAATTAGCTTCAAAATTTGAGGTCAAAATTACCAAGACTGCTCTCACTTCATTGGAGAGGGAAATGGCAACCCACTCCAGTGTTCTTACCTGGAGAATCCCAGGGACAGGGGAGCCTGATGGGCTGCTGTCTCTGGGGTCGCACAGAGTCGGACACGACTGAAGCGACTTAGCAGCAGCAGTAGCAGCTCTCACTTCTGACACCAACTCCAAGTTCAAAGAGTTCTCAGAATGACTCTTACATTTGATAACTCACTATAAAGACTCACAGTTATGAGTTATTATAGGGAATAGATACAGACTAAAATCAGACAAAGACAGACATAGGGCAGAGTCCAGGAGGGTTCTTCCCAGCATTGATACGTGAAAATTTTCATAGAGCATTTATTACCCACCAGGGAATTTCACTCAAGACTTAGTGTCAGAGTTTATACTGGGGCTTCATTGTGTATGCATGATTGACTGATTAATTACCTTCATGCTTGGATTCAGTTTCAAGTTCAACTGATACTGAATGACCTAAATCATATGATGGATCATTCTGTTTTTTTCTGCCTCCACTCTAAGATTATCAGGTATTGTTGGCTGCACCCTAAGATCTGGCATAGGCCTCCCCCTTTAACAAATGCACTTGTATTAGGTATGATATGGATTACCTCCTAGAAGCTGAGGGCAAAAGGTACATTTCTCTTTCTTTGCTGTTGTTGTTCAGTTGCTAAGTCATGTCCAATTCTTTGTGACCCCATGGACTGTAGCACGCCAGGCTCCCCTGTCCTTCACTATCTCCCAGAGTTTGCTCGGATTCATGTCCAATGAGTCATTGATGCTATCTAACCAGTTCTTTACTACCTTATGCCTGAATTGCCCACGCAGCCTTCAGCATCTCCTGATGAAGACAACATGGCACATTATTGTGGCCAGGGTGCTTTGCCAAGTTACATAAACAAACTTACATTTGTGGACCCAGGAAGGTTACTGCAACAGAATGGAAACAGGCTGATACACACACAGAGACTAGATCTGAGATCCTGTCAGCTGTTTCCCCAAGTGCTATGCTCCATCTCTCAAAGCCTGTTATAGGCTTGGCAGGTTTTCACGGGACTAAGTTGAGAAAAAGCTCAGATGACAGTGAAAGTGAAACATCAGGGCTGTAAACTGCTAATTGCCGATTCCATATGTTTGCAAGGCAAACAACAGTGAGGGATATTGGCGGTGAGAGAGCGCTAAAGTTTGTACTTACATAGCTAGTAGAAAAAAGCAGTTATGTAAAATCATATCTGTCATTAATTCTGTCCTCATCCCCCAGTCAAGAATCTTTAATATAAAGAATTAGGATTTTTGGATTTAAATTCCAGATCTCCTAAGCATTTCCTCTGTATTTTATGTGATCTGCTTAATCACATTTTTTTGTTTGTTTGTTTGTTTGGGGGTATGAGACTGATGAGCAAGGTAATACCATACTGTATAAAAATTATTAACTTAAACTCTGAACATAGACTGTGCTTGCTGTGTCCTGTACTGAGTCACTCAGTCTTGTCTGACTGTGACCCCATGGACTGTAGCCCGCAAGACTTCTCTGTCCATGGGGATTCTCCAGGCTAGAATACTGGAGTCAGTAGCCATTTCCTCCTCCAGGGGATCTTCCAAATCCAGGTCTCCCATACTGCAGGTGAATTCTTTACCATCTGAGCCACCAGGGAAGCCCATGAATACTGGGGTAGGCAGCCTCTCTCTTCTAAAGGAGATCTTCCTGACCCAGGAATTGAACTGGGGTCTCCTGCATTGTAGAAGGATTCTTTACCATCTGAGCTACCAGGAAAGACTGAACGTAGATTGCTTGAGTTCAAATCTAACTTCTGATCTTCACCAGCCGAGTAATTCTCAGAATGTTGTTCAGTATTTCTGAGCCTCAGTTTTCTCATCTGTAGTAAGCCTAATTTATAAAGTCTTTCCCTGATTTCCCTGGTGGCTCAGATGGTAAAGTGTTTGCCTACAATGCGGGAGACCCAGGTTCGATCCCTGGGTCGAGAAGATCCTCTGGAGAAGGAAATGGCAACCCACTCCAATACTCTTGCCTGGAAAATCCCATGGATGGAAAAGCTTGGTAGGCTACAGTCCATGGGATCACAAAGAGTTGGACGTGACTGAGCGACTTGACTTTCACTTTCTAAAATCTTTGCCATAGAAGAAATGTTCCAATGTATGTTATCTACTATTATTATTATTATGAAAGCATTAAGGAGAAGTGGAAATCAGTTTGTTAAAACAATTTTGCAGTTAAATATGCCTGGTTTAAAATGGTTTGATCCCCTTCTCCAGGTGATCTTATAGACCCAGGGATCAGACCTCGGTTTCCCCCACTGCAGGCAGATTCTTTACCATCTGGACCACAAAAGAAGCCGTAATTTAAAATGGCTTGATGTTAGCTAAGTTTAAAATAAGCTTACTACTACAGCTTGTGGGAAACCAAAAACTTCTGACTAAAAAATCCGAGCGTCTTTTTCACCAATTAGTATAAACAAACGGGATGGAAGACAAGACCAACCGATGAAGTTCTTGCTAAATGGACGAATATGAGATTTGCAAAGAATATATCACTATAGAGATGTAAAGTGTAATGGTCAATAGTATCATCCTTTCTCTAATATCCCTAATGATTTCCATGGAGGTGGGTCTCAAATAAGAAGAGCAAAATGGTACAGTTCTGCTCCCATGTTAATAACAGAAAAGAGAACTGTTTGCAGTTTTTTTTAATCTACAGGGGAAATAGAATTGAGAATAGAATGTAGGTAAAATGGGATGACTCCCAGGTAGTTAAACTTCTCAGTCTTTTTCTTTCTTTCTTTTTCAATTGGAAGTTGATGCTCATTAATCACTAACTTTTAGTCTCTCTTCTTTACTCCATTTTTGGTAAAGTGAAAGTGAAAATGAAAGTGAAATTGAAGTCGCTCACTCGTGTCCGACTCTTTGCGACCCTGTGGACTGTAGCCTACCAGGCTCCTCTGTCCATGAGATTCTCCAGGCAACAATACTGGAGTGGGTTGCCATTGCCTTCTCCAGGGGATCTTCCCGACCCAGGGATCGAACCCGTCTCCTGCATTGGAGTTAGAGGCTTTAACCTCTGAGCCGCCAGAGGTTACCATTTTTGGTTAAAGAAAAAAAAATGAAAAGAACTGCTACTATGAACATGATCACTTTTCTAATTGTTCTGCAGTTTAAAATATGACTAGTAATAGTTTGCTGGCAAAAGTACATGTGTTCATTCATATAGACAATTATGATAATAATATGTGATATAATATGCATGATATATATTTCATTTATATTTTATAGCATATACATATAATAGGTTATATAATGTATATTTACAAACTATAGATTTATAAGTATGCATTGTTAAACAAATATGACTTTCATTTTTATTGATTTTTAATGTGATCTATGCTGTACTTATTCTTGAATATTTCTCCTAGATAATTTTTATCCTCAAATTTTAGATAAAATTACAGAGATTCTAGGAGAAAAAGAGATTTTTCTAGAGTCACACATAAAAAATTGCAGAGTTACTCATATGTGAATCGTGATGTCTGACAAAGCTGTCCAGCTCCTTGAGAGTATACCATGGTTAGTGATGATGAAGAAAAGCAAGTTAAGGATAATTGCTGCCATTTCTTCTCTCGACTGTTTAACATATACCAAAATTCCTGATGGGTGTCAAACATGATGTTTAACATTTTGCATCTGTTACCTGAGAAAATTAAAATAGTCTCAGAGAAATCAAATGATTTGATCAAGTCTGCAGTTAGGGACTCCTCAGAATATGACATGCCCTAAGACTGAAATGGTGTTTCTGTTGCTCTGAAGACATTCTGAGCATTTCTGGCACACTCTTGCAGGTGAAAAGTGTCAAAACTCCAGCCACCATGGAAGATCATGGACCAAAAATAAGAAAACTCTGAATTCTATAATTAACACCGCTTGACTGCATTGCTGCTCTGACACACTTTTTCACTCTCTCTGGGGCCTGAGCCAAGACATTTCATTCCTCTATACCTGGAATTCGTTACCAATAAGGAAGCAAATCAAACATGCATCGCAGTGCATCAATAAGCGGCATTAAACGTATTGCAACGTGGGCTTCCCAGGTGGCTCAGTAGTGAAGAACCTGCCTGCCACTGCATGAGCTACAAGAAACACAGGTTTGATCCCTGGGTTGGGAAGATCCCCTGGAGGAGGGCATGGCAGCCCACTCCAGTATTCTTGCTAGGATAATCCCATGGAGAGAGGAGCCTGTAGGCGGGCTACAGTCCATAGGCTGGCACAAAGTCAGACCTGCCTGGGCATACAGGCACATAGTACAAGGAAGCTTAGGAACATGTGTGCGATGGATGCTCACCCTACCCCTATCCCTGTGGCTTGACTGCCTTACTTTCAGAAGAGCATTGCAGCGCAATAGAATGAAAGCAGCGTATTATCTAAGGAGGATCAGAAAACCTGAAATCTTTCTGACTTCATTTCTCACAAAACTCTATTTATTCTTATCTAGATGTGTAACCTGGACCTCTGTAAAGGCCTTATTAGCACTGATTTCCTATCGATCTGTCGTACACCAATGCTCTCTTGCAATGTACTTGACATTTGGTTGTCATAAAAAAAATGAGGATTGGCAGGTTTGTGTCAACTTAACTTTTAACCAAACTGCTATGTAATTGAGCAGGAGAGCAATGTTAACATTACACGTTTGATTCCAGCTCATGTGCTCAATGGGCTCACATTTTAGAGTGCCCAGCCTTAAAATTCGAATGCATGTCAAATCAGTATGTAAATACCAGCAAGTCTGAGGAGATTTGCTGTGTCTACATGGGCCATATGCTAATGAGCACTATCCCAGGGAACTAGAGGATTTCTTTTCCCTGTGAAAGGTGAATCAGAGGATGCTTTTGGAAAGCAGATCAATTTAGGAAGTGGTTTGGAGACTCTGAGCTTTTAATAGATGTCACGTGCCTAGACCAAGGATGATAAATTGTACTAAATGAATATTAATTCCATTTATGGTCAGTTAACTCTCCAATGATAACAAGACAAAATTAAATCAAATCCTCAACAACAACAATACCCAGATATGGAGAGTTGGTGAAGGCAAATAGGAAAGATACAGGTTTTATAATCAACACAGAGAAAGTGTTCTTATTTAGCCTGTTTTGGAAACTGGCAAGTTTAAACATAAAAATGTCCTCATCAGGTATTTCGGAGAAGGCAATGGCACCCCACTCCAGTACTCTTACCTGGAAAATCCCATGGACGGAGGAGCCTGGTAGGCTGCAGTCCATGGGGTTGCTAAGAGTCGGACACGACTGAGCAAGTTCACTTTCACTTTTCACTTTCATGCATTGGAGAAGGAAATGGCAGCCCACTCCAGTGTTCTTGCTTTGAGAATCCCAGGGATGGGGCAGCCTGGTGGGCTGCCGTCTATGGGGTCACACAGAGTCGGACACGACTGAAGCGACTTAGCAGCATCAGGTATTTAAAAAGTATGACTGGGCATTGGTTGTTTGTTATATGTGAAGAGGAAAGGGCATGGAGTACCTGTGATTAGAGTCTGTTTAAAGTTTACTTTCTTGTTCATTGTTCTACAGGCGAAATGTTTTCTTTATGGAATGGCTTATTGTTACTCCTTCTGAAATATTAGGCAGATAATCAGGGGCAACAGAAAGAACCATTCTGGTCTTGTAGTGCACTCTAATCTAAGTACTTTGTATTTACTTTGAAGTTTATTAAACTCTATGTACTATAAAATGGAATAAAGACATTACTCATTCTTCTAGATGTTACTGCAAACACTAAACGTCGCGTGCTTTAGCAAACGTAAAGCACTATGCAGATATAAGCAGTGCTATTGACAGCATCCTCTATTTGCTGTTTGCTATAGGATAAATAATACCGTGCCTCCAAAGTGGGAAAGACATCTTGTCTTCAGTCAATATGTCTTCTATAAAAGGACCCCTCCACCTTTAAATTATATTTTAAAGCAGCCTCTTAAAGTGCCTTTGAAAAGTTTACTACAGTTTCTCTTGCATATATGGATCTTTTCCTTTTGTGAAATCCCAGGGCCTTTCAAAGAAGGAAAGGTCATTTAGCTCATTGGGTCGATTATAGCAGTGATCCATTTCCCCAACGAGAAGCAAGGGAAGCGTTTCTCAATGTGTATCAGGCAAAAAGCTCTGAGACCATTAGGACTAAAACCCTGCATATGCCACATGCTCCAGGCACCTGATTCCATCACAGACGATTGATGATTCTGCCATCCAGGTGGAATCAGGCCCCGGACACTGGGACTCTGTACTTTAGTAGGGAGGCAGGTTCACTGCAGCCTTCATCCAATTTAAAAAATATTTTATTGACACATAGAGCATTCAGAGCCATAAAAATATATCATGTTTATCGCTGTTTTTATGGCATGCATAGATAAGGCACAGGGGCATTGAGCCATATAGTAGAAGTCAAGCATTTATTTCACCTTAAGCTTCTACGAATAATGCAGAACTCAGCTTCTAGCCTCTGAGCAGGCTGGACAGATTTCATCCGAAATAAGCATTTAAGGAAAACCGAAAAATCAGTGCTGATGCATATATTAGTGAAATGTCATAATTGGGCTTTGTACACGCACAACAAGTGTGTTAGGAAATCACAAGGTCACATGTCTGCCAAAGGCATCAGAGGGCTAAATTGGAGATTTTGAAAAATGATCATCTTTCATGGGTATGGGAATCCAGCCAGGAAATTTACCTTTAAGCACTTTGACTAACGCCCAGAGTTTACGATTACATTATCGCCCAAACTCTGATATACATTTTTATGGAGGGCAATTTCCTGAAGAATTATGATCCAGGACATTTGGTTTTTGACTTACAGAGTGGACAAGCAGCTCAGTAAGGATCTGGATGTCACAAATACAGCTCTCCATTATCTAAGGCCATGTTAGGGCCAAGTCTTTCAGGACAAAGTGTTGCAAAGAGATCAGAGACAAGACTGACATTTGCATGTTAATGGCAAGTGCAAGTGGAAAGGAAGCATGAAGACATTTGCATCTGATGTAAGCCTTGTCCTTACTCAGCAGAATGCTCATGTCACAACTCCTCGGGCAGTGTTAGAATGGGAGACGGGGGCAAAGACAATATTGAAAGAAATGATAGGAAGTAAAGACTTTATAAACATCAATGGCACAACTGTCAAATGTTCAGAGAACGTTCTCAACATCTTCCCAGGGAGTGATTTGTCTTAACCTGGCTAAATGTTTAGTTTACCTGGAGGCATAGACTATCTCCCCTTATTAAATGTCCACTCCTATAGCCTCCAAAAAGGTTAACGATTCTTCTTCTGAGACATCATCAGTGTCTCCTTTGTGTTAAAGCATGTGCATATGACTTTTTCATTAGGTGACTTACATTCCTTCCAGGCAGAAACTATCTCATTAATGTATCTATATTCCACAATTTCCAGGAACTCATGAGAGTGCAGAAAATAGCATATATTAGACCCTAAAGAAATAGGTGATGAATGAGTGAATAAAGAAAGAAACACTGCAATACAGCATAGCATGGTATTAATGCTCTGCTTATAGTCTGCTTCATTCATTGAACTAAGACACTTCAGCATCAGTAAGTGCTATTGAAAATGAAAAGTTTAAAGAAGATATGGTTTCCTTAAGAACACAAACATAAACAGTAAATACAGCCTTTGTTGCAAAACTTTTTATTCTTTGTTTCAAGTTTTTTTTTTTTTTATAATATTTATAGCCCTTGGTTTTCTTTGGGACCAAGTCAAGCATACACAAGCAAGTATGGCCTTGAAATCAGATGGTGAGAAGCGGCAGATAAACCTGCAGCATAATATCAAAGAACAGGGCAAGAAAGGATTTGCTTGTCACTAAATATAATGGTGTGCATTATTTTGCTTTATTGTGTTTAAAATCCGGTGTCAGCTGCCATAGAATGAACTAGGCAACAGCAGGTGTCTTCTGTAATAACCTGGTAAGACATATTGAATTCTCTTCTGTATTCTAGAAAGAGAATCACTTGCAAGGAGTATTTTGGCTCCTTGGAGCTATGGAGTCATTTACCTGCTCAGGATGGCTTACTGGAGGACTCTGAGAATTGCAGGCAGGCACTTTTCCCATGGTGGAGCAATTGCTCATATGCAGTTTAACTTGTCTCTATGGCTTCCAAGATGCTTTTGAAATGTGCTATTTAGAGGAGGAGAAGGGAAAAAAAGCTGTTTTCAAGCAAGAGATATTTTTTTTTTTTAAAAAAAAAGGATGTATGTTTTATTCCATCTGATCTTTCTTATTTTTAAGCTGCAGTGTCTAAAGAGATGTGCCCTCGCCACTCACTGCTTCTCATCCTGGGCGGCAAAGTACAAAATTGTGTCATTTGGCAGCTCCATCATTCACCCGCTGTGGAAGGTACTTAATGTCTCTGTTGTTTCAACTCCATCTGTAAAATAAAGGACACTGTTAGTCGCTCAGTTGTGTCTGACTCTTTGTGACCCCATGGACCACAGCCCACCAGGCTCCTCTGTCCATGGAATTCTCCAGGCAAGAGTACTGGAGTGGGCTGCCATTTCCTTCTCCAGGGGATCTTCCCCACCCAGGGATCGAACCCAGGTCTCCCACATTGCAGAAAGACTCTTTACCATCTGAGCCACCAGGGAAGCCCCCAAAATAAAGGATGAGAAAGTATTTATTTCTAAGGAATAAGTGAATTGACATAGGTTAAACACTTAGAACAGCAGTCTTTTTCTGTGTTAAATACTGTTTGTGAGGTCTGAAGGTGATTGAACAAAATTTGTTTTTCTTCTGTTGCATCTTGGTTCCAAGTGTGGTGAAAGTTCCTGTTAAAAATGTAAACAGTCGGAATTTACTAAAACATTTATCAAACACTGAGAAAATCACCTGGGCCAAGTTTTCATCAGCTCCAATTCCTTGGGCTCTGCTTCTAGCAGTCACACCTTTTAATAATGCGATCCTTACCTTTTCGACACGTCATTTCCCTGCTTTTCTAACCAAACCATCCTCCCTAAGCTATACCCAGTTCAGACTGCTAATTATTCCTCAAACATATCTGGGCATTTTGACCTCTGTTCCTTCCATCTAGAATGACTTTCCCCTCCAAATCTCGCCTTTTCTTTAAGGCTAAATATATATGCTATTTCCTATGAAAGATGATCTTCCAATTCACACAGGCAGAAAAATATAACTTTTCCCTCCAGGTTTTGATGTTTTCTCGTGTCTTCCAAATGGCTTGCTTATTTTGGTTTCTGCCCTACTTCTACCCACAAACCATTTGCCTCCAAAAACAGAAACTGAAGCAAGTGAAGCACCATATTTGCCCACAACAGGCATTTGATAAATGTTTTAAGAATCAATGACTCTTCGACTCCACACATGGAAACACAGATTTGACAAAAAGCCTCTATTCCTAATACAGGAAGTAGAGACATCTCCCAATATTTATTCAGGGATTTTTTTAAAAAAAGCAAATATTGCCAGCATTTGGGGTTGGTGATAGAAATAAAAATATTAAAGTCTGACCCTGGAGGGCTTTGAGACATCTGCCTCCTCTTTTTGAGGACAACATTTATATAGAAAAACAATGGTCCAATAAGCTGTAGTATGTGCCATAGATATAAACAACTGTACTTGAGGAGCGTCTGGGTAGGTTTCACAGTGAGGTAGCACCTGGATTGACCCCTGGAGGAGTTTTCTAGGTGCCGTGGTTTAGAATGGCAACCAAGTTTAGGGAGAAAGCATAATCAGAGCACTAAGTTATGATAAATAATAACTAGAAGATTAACTGGCACGTATTAGTCCCTTGTTATATGTCAAGTGCTATGCTAAGTTCCTTAATCATCACCATAATCCTAGGAGTTAGGTACACTTATGATTCCCATTTTACCAAAGAAGATGATACGTTCACTAGAGAAGCAACCAATATGAAATCAAGAGTGTGTGTGTGCGTGTGTGTGTGTGTGTGTGTGTGCGTGTGTGTGTGTAGTGAGAGAGAGAGAAACAGACAGATGTAGAGACAGTGGCTGAGAGAGACAGATTTGTTTTAAGAAATACAAACATGTGATTGTGGAGAAGGCAAGCCCCCAAAATGCAGGGTAGACTGGCAAGCTAGAGACCCAGGAAAGACTTGCGTTTAGAGCTTGAAGATCTTCTGCTGGCAGAATCCCCTCTTCTTTGAAGAAAGACAGTCTTTTCTCTTAATGCCATCAACTGACTGGATAAGGCCCACCCACATTATGAAAGGTAAGCTGCTCTACTGACATTTTACTGGTTTACATGTTACTTGAAGTGAAGTGAAGTGAATCCGTGGCAGTCTTGTCCAACTCTTTGGGACCCCATGGACTGTAGCTCACCAGGCTCCTCCATCCATGGAGTTTTCTAGGCAAGAGTACTGAATGGATTGCCATTCCCTTCTCCAGGGGATCTTCCCAACTCAGGAGTCAAACCCAGGTCTCCCACATTGCAGGCAGACACCCAAATGTTACTTAATCCTATCTAAAAAATGCTTTCACAGAAACATTGCCAAATATCTGGGTACTGTGGCCTAGCCAAGTTGATGCACAAAATGAAACATTAGATACAGCCAATGAAGTCATTTCATGATGCTCATGTAGCAAAATGCAATAGGGCTGGGATTCAAACTCCTATGTTACATTGCCTTGTTTTCAGACCCATGAACTAGTTATTTCTGGAAAGAGCTGGTCACACTCCAGCTAGAACCTCTAAGCTGAAGTCTAGAGTCAGAAATGGGAAGGAAAAAAAACAAAACAAAACAAAACCTAGTTAAAACTGCTAATTTTAAGTGGGTAGTCCAAGAGTTGGAAGCCAAGTAGAAACAGAATCAATGCGGAAACAGGTGTTGAGCAGGAAGAGGCTTTGCAATGCCTGATCACCTTCTTGAGCAGGAAAGTGCATGTGTTGGTGAACCAGCCTGAATTATAGGAAAAGCAGGTTTGAAGGCAGGTTGACCAGAATCTGTCCAACAAACCAAAAGATTGCTATGAAAACTCAGGCTCAAAATCATGGGGATCTAAGTTAAGGATAATAACAAAACAGTT
This sequence comes from Ovis aries, assembly GCF_016772045.2. Taxonomy (NCBI): domain Eukaryota; kingdom Metazoa; phylum Chordata; class Mammalia; order Artiodactyla; family Bovidae; genus Ovis; species Ovis aries. Next base: position 96,950,240 of record NC_056060.1, read on the forward strand.
AATACAGATGTGAAGCAAGTTGAGTTCAAGTTCACATAGGTGGCAAATGGCAGAACTCTTGCCCCTATTCTGCAATTATATTGCTTAGTTAATACTGGCCAGGTTCACAGAATTGCTGAGTAGATAAAGACAAGAAAAGAAATACTCAGAGACACTAAATGCAACCAGCAAAAAGCCCAAGAAAGATAATTAGTGAGACATGCCAGCAGTAGCTATGGTGTCATGCTAATAAATTTATAGATTTGCAAAGATACGAAAGGGCATAGAAAAAATTAGCTACATTAGAAAATTATCCAGTCTTTGCTAGAAGTAAAAGTGCTCTAAATATGGAAGTGTAAATAATGAATAAAAGAAAGATGAAAGTAACTTTATTGATTTGCAAAGCACTGCGCTGTGATGTTTAGATATGTAAGCTAATTCAATCCATTAGATAGTATCGAAAATGAGCGTTTGTATCATTTTTATTTCAAGAAAATTGTCAGTTGCCTACAATGACCCCTGGCTGGTGACGGCAGACATGGTTTGTGAGCCCAGGAATTTGTTGTTGTTGTTGAGTCACCCAGTTGGGTTCAACTCTTTCTTGACCCCGTGGACTATGTAGCCTGCCAGGCTCATCAGTCCACGGGGTTTCCCTGGCAACAATACTGGAATGGGTTATAATTCCTTCTCCAGAGGATCTTCTCATCCCAAGGACTGAACTAGCATCTCCTGCTTGGCAGAAATTTGCCAGATTCTTGCTCAGATTCTTTACCCCTGAGCCACCAGGGAAGCCCCCAAGCCCAAGGCTGCCTTCAAATCCCGTGTAATTTTCCTTTCAGTGGGACTATTCTGACAGAAGCATGAGCCAACAACATTAGCTGTTCCCTGAGTGTCATGTGTGAGAAGATGCTTATTTAGAACATTTTTCTTTCAATAGTAAAGCTCTGGTGAAGGGTTCAATGACCAAAGTCACTTGCTTCCAAATCACTGGTCTTACAGACATACCATTTCACAAATGATTCCACAACTCAGAACACATATTCACCTTCCATTCTACACTGTAGAAAACCTGGAATAACCCAAACTTTGTCGTTCCGCTAGTGGAAAAATCGAGGCTGTCCTAGGAATCACCTCTTATTCTGACTTCTTTATTTCCTGCCCAGATGGTTCTATTGGCAGAAGTCCAACTGGATGTCCTTCCAGCTCCAGGCCTGACTCTCACATGTTGTGGGTGCAAATAGCAGCTTTGTGCTGAATGGATTACTGCCGCCCTTCCAGCTCCTGATGAACCAGGCAGGGTCAGAAGGCAACTTCCCACCGCATCCGGTAAATCAGCACGCAAAATACCAGCCTGTTGTGTCTATTGTTCACATCCAAAATCAGCTTTAAAAGCCCAAGTGAACAGTCTACTAAGATTAAGAAAATTGCAGCTGCTCATAAATTATAAAGACTCCAGCTCTCTGTACATTTTTTCTATCAACACATAAGCCACATGATGAAAGCTATAAAACTGATTATTTTACAAGCTACAATATAGTAATATAGTTGGAGAATTTTCGTAAAGTATTTAAACTTCCAAGTCAATCAGTAGGCAATGGTTACTGAACAATGGTTACTGAAAATCATCATATATTCATAAACTCTTAAAAAATTATGTGAAGACTTAACATTGCTTACTACTTTCAAAAAGCTTTGCTAATTTTTGTGTTTGTGTTGCCTGCTTTTACATTAAAAGTTTCTATGGTGCCTACAGGGTATCAGTCAAGGAAAAGCTTGTCCTTTTTTAATTTGAATCTCCAGGAAAAGAATAAGGAAATATATATGATATCTACACAATTACATGCCCAGTGACCAGCCTCTGAAACATTATTTAGTAAATACGTTCATATACTAGACTTTGGGCATTCCAAGTTATCAAGATATAACACCTACTCTGATGGAAGGAAAAATTTAGAAAGGAGAAACAGATAATTGACCAGGTAGTTTTATACAAATAAACCAGTGCATTAAACCTAAGTAGATAACTAGGGAGATAGGTGGGAGGACTCATGGGCAGACAGATACTACAAGATGCTATGGATTGAACGGTGTGCCCCTAGAATTCATATGTTGAATCCCTAATTCCCTAAATGTGACTGTATTTGAAGACAGGGTCTTCAAGGAGGCAATTAAGGTTAAGTTAAATTCAAAATATTATGTTGCCTCACTAGCAAGCATGAATTAGCTATCTACCAGTATCAAAATTCCAGTATTAAAATATTAATATATGTATGCGTGCCTGTATGGTAAGTCCCTTCAGTCATGTCTGACTCTTTGTGACCTCGTGGACTGTGGTCTGCCAGTCTCCTCTGCCCATCAGAGTCTTCAGGCAAGCACGCTGGAAGGGGTTGTCACGCCCTCCTCCAGGGGACCTTCCCTACGGACCGCCTCTCCTGCGTCTTCTGCATCACAGGCAGATTCTGTACTGTCGAGCCACCGGAGAAGCCCCTCCAGGTAGATACTAATAAGGCCCTAGTCTGATAGGATTGGTGTCCTTATCAGAAGAGGAAGAGATCCAGAGAGCTAGCACTCTCTCTCAGAGCACACAGAGGAAAGGTCATGGGGAGACACAGAGAGAAGGTGGTTTTCTGAAAGCCAGGAAGAAAGCCCTCACCCGAAACCAGCCCTTCCAGCACCCTGATCATAGATCTCTGCCCTCCATCGCTGTGAAAAATGAATGCCTCTTCTTTAAGTTATCCAGCCTGTGGCTATCTCGGTATGTGATATCTGTGGATATCTATGACACTTTGTTATGGCAAGCCAAGTGCACCAAGACTGGTGGATACAGGAATAGATAATAACACAGTTTCCCTGGTGACTCAGAGGGTAAAGCGTCTGCCTGCAATGCGGGAAACCCGGGTTTGATCCCTGGGTTGGGAAGATCACCTGGAGAAGGAAATGACAACCCACTCCAGCATCCTTGCCTGGAAAATCCCATGGACAGAGAAGCCTGGTAGGCTACAGTCCATGGGGTCACAAAGAGCTGGACATGACTGAGTGATCTCACTTTCACTTTCAATAACTTGGAATCAGGATGGGTTATCTAAATCTGTAATTGAGTGATAAGGATGTCTTCAAACGGAGTTTCAAGAATGTTTCCTCTTTGATTTGCCCATTTTCGGTTACAAATGCAATACACACTTATTTTAAGTTTACAACAATGTAGAAGGCATATAAAATTTAAAATCATGCAAGCTCTACTCGAGTGCAACTCCTCAAAGGCAGGTGTATTGAAGAGCTCAGCGTGAATGCTTTCAGACCCCTAAGGGAGCTAATTGGCAAGAGTGAGAGGGCATTCCCCAGGGGGCATCTGGAAGGTAGAGGAGGTGGAGCAAAGGGAAAGGTCCAGGCTGAAGTGAGAAGCAGGAAGCAAAGCCTGTCATTCTAGGAACTGCAAGCAGTTTGAGTGGTTCAAGGCGGGTGTGCATCAGTCACAGATTACGTGTGGAAGGGCAGGTGCCACACTGTGAGGGTCTTATATAGAAGCATGGCTGAGTTGCTTTGCTGCACACCTGAAACCATGACAACACTGTTAATTGGCTATGCTCCAATATAAAATAAAGTGTCAAAAAGAAGAGGAAGTGAGTTAATGATAGGAACGCGTGTGGGCAGGATAAATCACCGCAGTCGTATCCGACTCTTTGTGACCCCATGGACTGTAGCCCGCCAGGCCCCTCTGTCCGTGGGATTTTCCAGACAAGAATACCGGAGAGGGTTGCCATGCTTTTCTCCAGGGGACCTTCCTGACCCAGGGATTGAACACACATCTCTTATGTCTCCTAATTGGCAGGTGGCTTCTTTACCACTAGTGCCACCTAGAAACACATGATTCCATTTAAAAAAAAAAAAAAGAAAAAAAAATGAAAAAAAAAAAAAACAGTTTGAGGACATAGAAAAAATCCTCAACTTAAATCAAAATTAGAAAAAGGTAAGTTAACACTAAAACTGGGCTTCCCTGGTGGCTCAGCGGTGAAGAATCCTCTTGCAGACAGACGAGGCATGGGTTTGATCCCTTGGTTGGGAAGATCCCCTGGAGGAGGGCATGGCAACTCACTCCAGTATTTCTGCCCGGAAAATTCCATGGACAGAGGAGTCTGGAGGGCTACAGGCCAGGAGGTCTCAAAGGGTCGTACGCAACTTGGAGACCAAACAGCAAACAAGTTAAAACTGTACTTAGATAATTCTTCTTATCTTTTTGATTGTCAAAAATCCAAAAGTTTCACATAATACTTTCTTGTGGAGTCTGTGGGAACTCACATCGCTCTTATACATTGCTGTTAGGAAAGGTAAATGGCACAGTCACATAGAGGGGAATTTGATAATATCTGGTAAAATTATATAGACTTACCTTTTGATCTAGCATTCCTATTTCTGGTAATATATTGCAGAGACACAGTGGTATAATATGAAAGTATATATAAACAAGGAATTCAGTGCAGCATTATTTGTAAAGGTACAATACCAGAAACAACCTAAATATCTGCCAATAAAGGATCAGTGGTATAAACTAATGCATCCCCATAATGGAACACCATGCAGCGCAATTAAAAATAAGGATAGATTCTATATAATGCTATGAAGTGATCACCAGGATATACAAACAAATGGGAATAAAACAAAATGAAAAAAAAAGTGTATATATATATATATATATATATATATACTGTTTATCCCGTAAGAGAGTTCAGAGTTTCTAGAGAATATACACATATTTACTTATTTTAAAAATGAAAGGAAAAAACAAGAAAAATTAAATAGCTACCAATTAGTGAGACTAGGGAAGAATTTGAAGACAGTTATACAAGCTTAATTCTTCTGAATATAACTTTTGACCCTGTATGCGAGACAGCAAAAGAGACACAGATGTATAGAACAGACTTTTAGACTCTGTGGGAGAGGGAGAGGGTGGGATGACTGGGGAGAATGGCATTGAAACATGTATACTATCAGATAAGAAACGAATCGCCAGTCTATGTTTGATACAGGATACAGGATGCTTGGGGCTGGTGCATGCGGATGATCCAGAGAGATGATATGGGGTGGGAGGTGGGAGGGGGAGTCAGGGTTGGGAACTCATGTACACCCGTGGCTGATTCATGTCAATGTATGGCAAAACCAATACAGTATTGTACAGCAAAATAAAGTACAAATAAAAATTTAAAAAAAAATAAAAAAATAATAACTTTTGAATTCGGAAATATTTGACTAGGCAAATATTTGAAATCTATTTAGAAAAAGTTTGCTGCTGCTGCTGCTGCTAAGTCGCTTCAGTAGTGTCCAACTCTGTGCGACCCCAGAGACGGCAGGCCATGAGGCTCCCCCGTCCCTGGGATTCTCCAAGCAAGAATACTGGAGTGGGTTGCCATTTCCTTCTCCAATGCATGAAAGTGAAAAGTGAAAGTGAAGTCGCTCAGTCGTGTCCGACTCTTAGCAACCCCATGGACTGTGGCCCACCAGGCTTTTCCATCCATGGGAATTTCCAGGCAAGAGTACTGGAGTAGGGTGCCATTAAGTTTAAAATACATAGAAATAAATTAACAAAAAAGCAATTTGTAAAATTTGAAAGTGAAGTGAAAGAAGCTAAGCATATAAAAAGTGGTTGTTATAACTGCACAACATTTCAAACCACTTTAAAGCCAATAATTTGATCAAACATTGTGATGGCATTAAATGCAGAAGCACAGAAAACGAAACAACAACAAAAACCCTTCAGACTCATCTTAATAATCCTCTGACTATCTTGCTGATGGCGTTGGCAGTGTCGGTGTTGGCCTATGACACCTGTACTGGGGGTCGAAATAAATGAAAAATTATCTTGATGCACTTGACCACTGTGACTTTGGGAATGAGAGAAACGCACAAACACACACACAGAAAGACTGATGAGGTTAAGTAGAAAACATATTAAATTGGGTGTCTTGGTGTTAAACTACTACAAGTTTTTCTTTTTAAAAATATACACTTTCTAGAACTATGCATGAAAAAAGACTAATGGCAAATGGCAGACCAGTCACAAGAGGTACTTTTCTTCTCATGTTATATCTCTAAAGAGCGTATAGCTCATTAAATGGACTCAAGGCTTGTTGGAGCAACACCTAAATCCAGGTCTGAGATAGAAAGGAGCACCAAACTGTTTTACTAACAAGGAAGCTATTAGACTATGGAAAGTGAAAGTCGCTCAGTTGTGTCCAGCTCTTTGCGATCCCATGGACTGTACAGCCCACGGAATTCTCCAGGCCAGAATACTGGAATGGGAAGCCTTTCCCTTCTCCAGGGGATCTTTCCAACCCAGGGATAGAACCCAGGTCTCCTGCATTGCAGGCAGATTCGTTACCAGCTGAGCCACAAGGGAAGCCCCAGAACACTGGAGTGGGTAGCCCATCCCTTCTCCAGTGGATCTTCTCAACCGAAGAATCAAATGGGGTCTCTTGTATTGCATGCGGATTCTTTACCAACTGAGCTATGAGGAAAGCCCAATAGTGGCAAACGACACAGGAGTCAACTGAAAGAATTCCACATTAGCCACATATGGCATAATTTGAATATCAGTAAAGACAATTGCAACGGATTGAAATACTTTAAATAATCTTACCTGTTAGATCTGGGAGTTCTCCATTCAACAGAAAGGAAAAAAAAAGACTAAAAAAAAACTTACCTCTTACCTTTTAAAATAAATCCTTTTAAGTTGCTTTTCAGAAAATTCTTGGAAATTGATTGTTGAGTCAATTTTCCAACTATTCCTACTGTTGAGTTGGAAAACTGCTATGTAAAAGGAATTATTCAAAATTTACAAATAGTGAGGCATTTATGGTACTTTGTATGAATTCTATCTCAGCGTTACTGAGTATGTGATAACTGGTAATTTCTCTATTTAAATTAGTCGAGATAATAAATAAAGGACCAGGACAATTAGAGAACAACATGAGTCAGCTCATTCTGTAAACAACAAACTGTACATCCCAGTTCTAACCTCCCTTCCACGTTTATCAGGTCTTGCAGGTCCTTACTGCATAGATCATCCTGATTCCTCACTCGCAAGCCTCCTGTGAAGTTGGTGGTGAAGCGCCTCCTCCCTCCAGAGCATCCTGGACGCTTCCCCCGGATTCGCATCAGTAAGGCCCGTTCTGATCACACCATCTGCTTCTCAGCACCTCACAGCACTTCTCTATTGCTGTCAACATCAAATGGCCTTTTTCTCCAGTATTACGCCAATACAACTTTCCCAGGCTAGCCAAATGTCACTTCTGTAATGTATCCCATATTTCAGTGGTTGGTAAAGTATTTCTGTAGAGGACTAGGCAGTAAATCTTTTGGGGCTGGCAGACCAGAAGTTCAGTCACAGCCATTCAAATCTATAAAAGCAGACATAGATATGATGTAAATGAGTGGGTGAGGCTGTGTTCCAATAAAAGTTTATTTACAAAAACAAGGCTAAGCCCAAGACCACAGATCATTGTTCCTGATAAGCTGAGTAAATTTAATCAGTCTTCCATAGCATCCTCATGCTACCCCTTCCATTTCCGCAGGTCCAGTCCTACTCAGGATTCATTCCCAAGGATACTCCATTAAACATCTTCCCTAAGCATCCTAGTTTAATGGAAAAGAATTCCTTCAGTGTCTACGACACACTGCCTGACAGTCTTACTAGCCTGGTTTTGTTTTTGTTTTTGTTTTCAGTTGTATGTGTGATTGGTTTTCTAATTTAGGGGCTGCTGCTGCTGCTTAGTCACTTCACTCATGTCCAACTCCGTGTGACCCTAGAGACGGCAGCCCACCAGGTCCCCCATCCCTGGGATTCTCCAGGCAAGGACACTGGAGTGGGTTGCCATTTCCTTCTCCAATGCACGAAAGTGGAAAGTGAAAGTGAAGTTGCTCAGTCATGTCCGACTCTTAGTGACCGCATGGGCTGCAACCTACCAGGCTCCTCCGTCCATGGGATTTTCCAGGCAGGAGTACTGGAGTGGGGTGCCATTGCCTTCTCCAATTTAGAGGCAAGGATGCCTTCGTTTGCATGCATGGCGTCTGGTTTTCTAGCTTTGTTTTTTTGACAAACATTTCGGTATAAATCTAGAGAGCAGATGCAGCCGACGTTTATGGCGCTGCCCATCGGCACCCATTATCCGTTCAGCTGAAGCCCAGTCTCCCACTCCCTCAGCGCCTGTGCTGCATGTGGAGCGGAGCCCACTCAGGAACCCAGGGGTGCTCCCCCAATTCCGTCGTGGACAATCACAGCGCTGCCTTCTCCCCAGCAGCAGTGACTGATTCAGAGATGAGCACGCGCCCAGAGTCAAGCAGGCAGGCTCTTGTTGGAACTGCTGATCCACTGCCGTTTCTTCATTTCCGTCTGCTCAGGACATGGGATGGCTCGGGTTGAAAGTGCCCAGCTATTCTACCGCTGCAAGGACTCTGAGAATAAAGCCAACCTGAAAGCAAAAGAATAAGCTGGCTAGAAAGACTGATTCCTGGAGAAATCATTTTGGCGTTCTGTACCAAGAACTCTATGCACTCTGCGCCCTCCAGACACGTCCCTAGCCACCAGCTTTCTCTGCAACATGAGCCAATTAGTTCCCTTTTATCCTAAGCCAGTTTCAGTGTTCTTGCCGGGAGAATCCCAGGGACGGGGGAGCCTGGTGGTCTGCCATCTCTGGGGTCGCACAGAGTTGGACATGACTGAAGCGACTTAGCAGCAGCAGCAGCAGCAGTTTAGGTTACATTTTATTTGCTACTAAAAAAAAAAAACCTCCCTGTTACTAATGTCTGTTATCAATAAGCTTCAGAGGAATCAGTGAAATAATGACCCCACTAGAGGGCACAGTGATCAGTACCTAAGAGTTAACAGACTCTCCTTTCCTATATCCAAAGAGCAACAAAAAAGATAATGCGATGTATGATCCAACCTTTCAACATTTACTTCAAATTCTTTCAAAACTGTGGGAACTTTGAGTAATGGGGGAAAGGGAAGAGATGGCATTTTATAGCTCATTTCGGAGGCCAACAATAGGTGTGACGTGTATCTTCTATAACAAAGTGAAAATCGTTAGGCAATACTCGAAAAGTTCTCTCCTGGAGAATGTGACACTTGTTTTAGAACTTTAAAAAGTCGGAGAAGGGAAGAAAGAAAGCCAAAATCTTCACTCAGTAGAACCCAGGCAGTGACAAAATGTGGGTAGAGAAGAGCAGCTGCTTCTAGTTAGCTTCTGAGCCATAGATTACACAGAACAAAACTGCTTTCTTAAATGTTGTTTTCAGCTGGATGAAAAATGATGTTTGCTCTCTTTCATTTGCGGATTTTTCGTATCTAAGAAATTGTCCCGCCATAAAAATCACCATTGAAATGAAAGAGCTAATATCAACCTGACCATGAGACAGTAGGTCTAGTTAAAAAGTTATTTATCCACATAAATGATTTTGCATGTGTGACACATTTTTCATGCAGAAAGAGATAGAGTAATAGATACACGCTTTTTATAAGGCAATGCCCTGTAGCTAATGATTTTTTGAAAAATAAGTTTGCGTTCCTAACAATTTTATGAGGAAGCTAATGACTCAAAAGATGAATAGTTATTCAGAAAAAAAAAAAAAAGAGAGAGAGAGAGTTTGGGAGGCTGACTTTGTGTGGGTAATGGTTTCTCATAGCTAGTGAGAGAACACCACTCCTCCGATTTTAGGGAGTGTTGCTCCCTGAGTGTGGATGCACCCTAAAGATGCTTAAACCTTTACTCAGAAATTTGTATGTGAAACTTCTAAGATGTATTGATTTCCACGTACGTTGCAGATTTTGATGCCTGCACATCTAGTGTATGATGACCTCTTTAAACATTAAGAATGCTGAAAGGGGACTATCCAGACTGTTCTTTTTGTTGAACTGGTGCAGATCATCTCTTAGCTTCTAGTTATTTCTCTTTGCTCTTTTAATACCTTATAACTTGTTGGACACAGCTGAAGCAGAGACTATAGCGATGGAAACAGACCTTCCTGGGCTCTTTCCCTAGAGAGGGTCTTCTTGTGTGTTTCACGCATTCTCAGTGCTCAGTCATGTCTGACTTTTTGCAACCCCAGAGCTTCTGCTTAAGCGGGGCCAATCCCACCCCCCCGCCCCAAAACACACACATTTTAACAAAGCCTGGAGATATTTTTGTTGTCACAGTCGACAGAGGGGTGCTTCTGTATCTAGAGGTCAGAGATGCTGTTAAACATCTGAAATGTGCAGGACAGACCCTAACAGGAAATTATCTAATCTAAAAACTCGATAGTGCTGGCCAAGTATTCCCCAAAAGCAAAATTTAAAGACTCAACTAAATGAAAATTCTTGGGTTCCTTTTCTCACTTACATCGGACCAATTCTTTCTTCTTAATGAAACGTTGCTGCTGCTACTGCTGCTAGGTCGCTTCAGTCGTGTCCAACTCTGCGACCCCATAGATGGCAGCCCATCAGGCTCCTCTGTCCCTGGGATTCTCCAGGCAAGAATACCGGAGTGGGTTGCCATTTCCTTATCCAATGCATGCATGCATGCTAAATCGCTTCAGTAACATTAATGATCTCTTAATTCCTACTGGAATACGCAATCTCCCACCAGCAATGAGACAGTTCCTCCCACTTCTCAACTAGCTTCAGTTCTCATCCTGCTTTCCGGCTGTCTCTTTAACTGAAATCAGATTGTCGAAGAGGCCTCCAGTCATGTTCATGTCGTCAGTTTCAGATGGACTTCTCTAGCATCTGAACCAGCATTTAGGTAAGATTGGAGACGCAGAAGAATCTAATGAGAAGAATCTAATGAGGTTTCTTTCCACCTACCTAAGGCACTGAGAGGGCTTCCCTAGTGGCTCAGCTGGTAAGGAATCTGCCTGCAATGCAGGAGACCTGGGTTGGATCCGTGGGTTGGATCCCTGGGTTGGGAAGATCCCCTGGAGAAGGGAAAGGCTACCCACTCCAGTATTCTGACCTGGAGAATTTCATGGACTGTACAGCCCAAGGGTCCACAAAGAGTTGGACATGACTGAGCGACTTTCAAGGTACTGAGAAGATGAATTCATGAGTTGAAATATAGAATAAAAAATTTAAAGACCACAATTTCATGGATTTAAGTCAGTAGTCTCTGCATTGTAATAGTGATTATATGGGGGAAAAGATAGTTTCCAACTTGTTTCTAAAGTATGTTGGTTCTATCTGAAGAGAAAAAAAAGACTATTTTTATGGAATCTAATAACAAAATGTCAGTCACTTTAAGATCTAGAATACGATTTCAGTGCTTGGCTCAAAGAGTTGGTAGATGTGCCATTTTACGTTGGCTGACACCTCTGTGCAGAGTTCCAGAACAGTACCAATCAGTCACAGCTTTGGCAGATTGCTATCACCCAGAGACCTTTTTATAAGACCAAAATTAAGCAGTGCAATGTGAAACCCACCACATTATTGAATCACGTAGATGTGCCCAGTGGTCTGGAGCTTTATGAGGTAAAACCTGCTTCTAAGTTTAAATACCTGCCACCCTAAGGTGAGTGGAAAAACACCAACGAGTTTCTTCCAAACTTAGAATAACCCATTCTTATTGAGCAAGAAAATACAATTAAATTACCCTGTTCTCAGAATAAGCTACTCATAAGGTTTTGTCTATAACAAACTAAAGAAGCTGTTTATTCTAACATCACTAGGATTGCGGATCTCTATTACATTTTATTTCTGGAAGACTCGACTGGTATTTCAAGAGTTATTGGATGAGAAGGGACATCAGCGGATAGTAATTGCGCTCGTTCTGAATGTGCGTGTGCTAAGTCACTTCAATTGTGCCTGACTCTTTGTAACCCCATGGACTGTAGCCCCCTAGGCTCCTCTGTCCATGGAGCTCTCCAGGCAAGGATCCTGGAGTGGGTAGCCACCCCCCTCTCCAGGGGATCTTCCCGACCCAGGGCTCGAACCTGTGTCTCCTACGGCTCCTGCATTGCAGGCAGATTCTTCACTGCTGAGCCACCAGGGAAGCCCCTGGAAGGGACACTTCTGTTTTATTTCAAAGATTTTGGGAGCCTAGATTGCACATGCCACCACTGGAGTAAAAACACAAAATACTCAGCTAGTCAGTTAGGCAGCTGACCTCAGTTAGCAAATCATTTAAAATACTATGGTTCGTGTTTAGAGGGATTGAAAACATCGTTTCTAACACCCTGTTTTGCATGGTTTAGGTTGATTCTGAAGAACAGTTTCCTGTGATGCATAAGCCTATTCTCTTTTGAGAATTGCAATTTTAAATCTTCATAAAAATGCAAAAAGTGTTTGAGAGGAAAAGAATATTAACATAAGAAGTCAGCCTGAGAAGCAACTCATTTGAATCATGGTATTATATTTGATTCCTGAAACTTCTCTAAACATAATTTCCATCACTTAATGACTCAGGTAAAACAGAAATATCATTCCACTTTGATCTCTTTGGTGTTATAGAATGTAATGATAGTTTAGAACATTATTATGTGATATAAACTCTTTCAAACCACTTCTAGAAAATGAAGATAACCCCTTTCTTAACTAGACATTCTAAGAAGAATGATATTTCTTGGAAATTACATTTCCTGTTCATGCCTGTATTTTTCCTCTCCTTCTTCTAAAAGCTTGAGATTCTAATTGTTATCATTTAAAATTCTCTCATCCACTTATTAAAAACCTTGCATTTAGTGTTTCTTAAATGCAAGACCCTCTATTGGACATAATTGAGAATATGGTAGCTCCTTTGTTTCTTCTTATCTTGAGATTATAGCAACTGTTGGAGAAGAAATTTTAAAAGAGGACAAACTGGAAAGAAAATAATAAGTTCCATAAAATAGTCTAGTTCATGCTGGTATGGATAATTTATCTGGCCTCCCTGCAGTGTAAAATCCTCTACACAAGTGAAAGTGAAATGAAAAAAATTCATTTATTTATTTCTGCTGAAATTTTACTAGTATTTGAAATATTAAAACAATGAAATGCGTATGGGAAGCAATTTTGAGTAGTAGCACCAACAAATGCTTGAAATGCAGAGTTACTCATAACCCACTGCAAACATTATGAATAGGCCATATTTCTACACAGAAGTAAAATATCTGAATAAAATAAAAGGAAAAAAAAAAACTAAATGAAGACTAAGATGTAAAAGAAAGAAAAACAAGTGGAGGAAGGTCATTATGCCAAGGATAAAACAACAATTTATATTTTTTACCTGAATTTTAAAAATATTATTTCTATTTAAATATTCCTGTAGATCTTCTATCAATCTGAAGACTTCTATTAATCTGAAAAAAAAAATGGAATTAAAACATCTTTACAACTGGAAAGAACTTAAGTATAATCTTGTCCAAATGTCTTATTTCACATGAAAAACTGGGTTTGGAATTTAATTAAATCAGTCTTTCTCCACCATCAGAGGTTGAAGTAATTCAGTTGAATTCAGAATTGGATTATTTTCCCCCAAAATATGATCTGAAATTTAGGCTAGCGCTGAAGAACTGATGCTTTCAAACTATAGTGCTGGAGAAGACTTTTGAGAGTCCCTTGGACACCAAGGTGATCAAACCAGTCAATCCTAAAGGACATCAAGCCATTGGGAGGACTGATGCTGAAGATGAAGCTCCAGTATTTTAGCCAACTGATACGAAGAGCTGACTTGTTGGGAAAACCCTGATGCCGGGAAAGACTGAAGGCAGAAGGAGAAGGGGGCCACAGAGATGAGATGGTTGGATGGCATCACTGACTCAACGGGCATGAGTTTGAGAAAACTCTGGGAGATGGTGAAGGAAGACAAGCCTGGCATGCTGTAGTCCATGGGGTCACAAAGATCCAGACATGACTGAGTGACTGAACAACAGCAATGTGAAAAGAAAGCAAGAAAGGAATCAAGGATGCTGGAGGCAAAGTAGCAATTCAGAATTTGATGCATTGGGCAACTGAGGATGTTTCTCTTATTTTAATCACAAGTTGACACTAAATGAAAGGTAAAGGATGGGATTTCTGCCGATATGCATGTACTTATTTATAAGTGCTCTAGGCACTGGTATCCTAACTTGAATAACGATTAAATACTTTTCCAGGGTTGGAAGTTTGATGTGGTTGAGTGGAAGTTCATTGAGATGAAAATGGATTACAGTGATCGTCAGGGGAGGCCCCTTTGGGGCATTATACAAGCGAGCCAAACACTAGAAAATAGCTCCAGTACATCTGCTTATAATGGTGTTTGGCATTTGAAACAAGATTATTTGGATCATCTGTAATATCCTAACAATGTTCCAATCCCCAGCTTGCTAATAGTTCATGCCTTTCAGTATAGAAATACAAAGCTTGTTGTTTGTGCAGAAATAAATTATATGTAAGCTTTATTTTACTCTGAAATGAGCATTGTAAATAATTCCAAATGCAGTTCTTTTTTTTTTTTTTTTTTTTTCCCCTGTAATACACTCTGAATTTCCTGGGTACAGCAAGTGGAGGAACTTTACTAGGATGCAGACTCTGCTGCAAAGTCAACATTTTGTGTGTGGCTAGAAAACACATTATTAGAGATTGAGATGAAGGATCAGGAACCTTTACCTGATCAAAGAGTTAACATCATTTAAACAAACAACTCAGAAGCTAAGATTTTCCAAAAGAAAATAATGACGATTGGTTCAGTTAGCTTGTAAATAATCCAGGCGTAAATCCAGTCTTTGACTCCAATCTTGGGCAAGTACTCTGTACTCATAACTGAACCCACCTTGATGGTCCCACATCTCTGGCACATCCGAAGAAACCCCTGGGGCCCAACCAAATCTACTATAAAAGAATCTCTGGGGGACGGATCACAGATTTTTTTACTTTTAAAAAAGCTTTCCCAGTGCTTTTGATGATCCATCATATGTGGGGATCACTAGACTGGATGAAACATTTTAATCAAAATAAGATTTAGAAGAACTGAGGTACAAATCAATTTCTTATAGAATGAAATCTTTCAAATATAATGGAAGCTCATTATATTAAGGAAACTCAGTATGGAAAGGTGAGTTATTTAATAATTTATTGTCCCAGGAAATTCACTGGGCTGATAGGTTTGGTGTTTTGTGTAGAATAAAATTGTTCTTACAATAGAGTCTATTTGCTCTGGACTCTAACTTCTAATGAATGAAACTCAGCAGACATCTTAGCGAAGAAATTTTACATAGATTAAATCAAATTATAATTAAGGTTTATCCAGTCCTCCAGTTCACGGCCTTGCAAGGTGACTTGGTTTGAGTTTGCTTTGGCATGCCATAAATTTTGACCAAAGATAAAAAAAACTACATACGTGGTATCTCTTTTATGCCTGATTTGTTTGTATCTAGGAATTTGACAAAACAATGATTGTTCCAGATTCAAGGTAACTTTGAAATGAATTCGTTCAATAAACATTTAGTAAATCTATCCCAGGCCAGGCCTAATTTGTCTAAAAAGGTAAAACTTTTATTAGTTCAATATCCATTAAAAATATCATAAATTGTGTATTTATTTTTTATAGACATATAGCAAGTACCAGGTAACAAAATGTATGAGAAGTGGGATGATTCAGTTGTTAAGCATGAAGGAACGGGAGTGCGCAGCTGGCTGCTTCCTCTTAGTCTGTTCAGTTCAAAGCCATTTATTGCACTGTTGTGACGTCCACGGCATCAATTCAGTGTTAGAAATACAAAAGCAGACCCTGCATTCTGTGAGCTCACAGTTTATAGTGAAGTAAAGAGCTGGTATTTGTATCTTTTCAGTTCAGTTCAGTCGCTCAGCATATCACAAGTCATCTGTTGATTTTAAAAAAATAAAATAAAAAGGAACATATTCCAACTGAAAAAAGGTTAAGAGATATTTAATGGAAAATATGAAAATGACATATTAAAAATAATGTTACATGTTGCATAACTGCAGAAGACAAGAAGACCTAAGCACAATATTTTATTCAATGTAGTCAGCATTCTTTTTAAGATAGCTGTGACTTTTGACAGATCTGATAGCTACGTTTAAGAATTTGACTTGCACATTTACATATATATTGAGGTCATAACTTCTAGAATCCCTGCATCCTACTGACAAATCCAGCTTTTAATAATGATCTTGTATCACCTCCATAAGTAATTACACTTGATCGAGATTCAATTTAACAAAATCTACTTTTACTGTACAGCTATTGTGCTATATAGTAAGATTCGAGTATTGGTGGATATGTTTTATGATTTATTACTACGTTTTACCCAGCCTTAATTTTTATGACTTCAAATATCAACTGAGGAAAAAAGAGGAATGATGTATGTTTCGAGTTCCTCAAACTAGTTTCACTTGTTCAGAAAATGTATTTTGAGTTTATCAAATCTCATTCCTCATATTTATCATATTCCTCATTTGTCAATATAGCTATGACTCAAAATATAAGTACAAATTGCAATTCAGCTGGGGGGCCCCTGACCCCTATCAAGAACCAGAACATTCTATGGCCAGCAGAAATCCAAAGCCTTCCCCAAAGTTTGGTGCAAATTGTCAGATGATTATGGTCCCAAGCCCTCGTCTGACACCTTTTGTCTCTATCCTTAAATACATGTATTCTCAGGTATTGTCATGATGTGCCATGGTGCCCTAGATAGGAAACTCAACATCATTTTCATTGCAAAAACAGCAATAAAACCATGAGTGTGTATCCACAGTAACATGAAATATTTGGGATTATAGAAAGCTTTACCAAAATTTAAAAAGTAAGAGGCACAGAAATGGGTTGCCTTCATCCTTATTTCCTCATGTCTCATGGGGAGGCTCTCTCTTCTTCTGCCTCATTCCTGAAGTGGAGCCGGAGCATCCTTGCAGAGAGAGTGTCCCCTGCTGGATGGAGTGGTCACAAGGGAGACCAGCATCCAATCAGGATTCAGTTCAGTCTCTCAGTCGTGTCCGACTCTTTGTGGCCCCATGGACTGCACCATGCCAGGCTTCCCTGTCCATCACCAACTCCTGGAGCCTGCTCAAACTGATGTCCATTGAGTCGGTGATGCCATCCAACCATCTCATCCTCTGTCATCCCCTTCAGTCTTTCCCAGCATCAGGGTCTTTTCCAATGAGTTAGCTGTTCGCATCAGTCACCAAAGGATTGGAGTTTCAGCTTTAGCATCAGTCCTTCCAAAGAATATTCAGGACTGATTTCATTTAGGATGGACTGGTTGGATCTCCTTGCAGTCCAAGGGACTCTCAAGAGTCTTCTCTAGCACTTCTGGCTTAATGAGATTAATGAGGATTTTTTGCTAGAAAGACACTTGGCTCCAAGGTTTCAACCTGGAAATGCCTAGAAGCCATTTGTGATGACAGAGGAATTAAAACAACACAGAGAAGGAAAAGAATGAAGAAATGTATCTTGCTTACCCAGCTCAAGGCATAAATCCAGCCAATCTGCCTTTTGACTTGCAGTTAGCTGCTACTGCTAAGTCGCTTCAGTCGTGTCCGACTCTGTGTGACCCCAGAGACGGCAGCCCACCAGGCTCCCCCCTCCCTGGGATTCTCCAGGCAGGAACACTGGAGTGGATTGCCATTTCCTTCTCCAATGCAGGAAAGTGAAAAGTCAAAGTGAAGTCGCTCAGTCGTGTCCGACTCTTAGCGACCCCATGGACTGCAGCCCACCAGGCTCCTCCATCCATGGGATTCTCCAGGCAAGAGTACTGGAGTGGGGTGCCATTGCCTTCTCTGGTAGGTAGTGTCAAAATTGACTTAAACTGTAGGACACACAGCTGATGCCCCCTGGTTACTTGGTGTAGGAGAAAAAAACTCACACTCTGTCTCTGTCCCAAACTGTAACCTTCTGGAGAAAAGAAAACATTCTGGTGTTATTTATCTTTGCTTTCTAATAATGTCTGATAAAAAGAAAACTTGCAGTTAAGCGAGGCAGTAAATTTTGTTTTGTTTCTTAGCTACTTTTGCCACTTGTACTTGAAAGACGCCTAACTCATAGAAAGACTGAATGCGTTGTCAATTATGTGATCCATTGCCTCATACAATGTTAATGTGAAACTATCTTTGAAAATTCACAGACAGAGAGAAATTCTTCTTTCACGCTGAGCTTATTCTTATTTGGTTAAGGTAATGTCAGCTAGATAATATAGCATACTTCAATTTTTTTAGTTGCCATAATTAACGTTATAGCTTAATTTCTGGCCTGCTGCAATAAAATCTTTGTCTCAATTAGAGTCATCTTTGCACAATCTTATTTATTTCCCCATTATATTTTATTTTTTTAAAAATACACCCTCTGTGCCAATGCCTTCTACTGAAACTTACTTTAATGGAACTTTTTTTGTTTGTTTGCTTTTTACTTTACTTTTTAAAAAATTTTTATTGATATATAGTTGACTTACAATGTTGTGTTAGTTTCTGCTGTAGAGCAAAGTGATCGAGTTTTACATACGTACACATTCTGTTTTGTATTTCTTCCACTATGGTTTATCATAGGATAGTGAACAGTTCCCTGTGCTGTGCAGTAGGACCTTGCTGTTTATCCATTCTCTACAACTGCTAACCCCAAGCTCTCAAC
This sequence comes from Ovis aries, assembly GCF_016772045.2. Classification (NCBI taxonomy): domain Eukaryota; kingdom Metazoa; phylum Chordata; class Mammalia; order Artiodactyla; family Bovidae; genus Ovis; species Ovis aries. The sequence continues at coordinate 96,968,779 of NC_056060.1, forward strand.
GCACCTCCCCCCACCATCCCCCCACCCCCTTGGCAACAGCACGTCTGTTTTCTACGTTCGCAAATCTGTTTCTGTTTTGAAGGTAGGCTCCTTTGTCTTTAGATTCAACATGTAAGTGCCATCATCTGGTATTTGCCTTTCTCTTTCTGACTTTCTTCAGTATGATAATCTCAAGTCCCTGCACGTTGCCGCACAGGACATCATTTCATTCTTTTTTATGGCTGTGTACTATTCCATGGTGTACATCCGGCACAACTTCTTTATCATAAGGGCAGATGTTTAATTTTTCAGAATAAGATAGAATAAGTCCTCTAGATTTCTCCATTACTAGGAAATCTTCCCGGAGAAATGCCATTTGCACTAAAGTAAAACCTTTGCATACTGAATAGTGAACATTCTGAACAAAGTAACACTGGTAAAATTTAAGAGACAATCTGATTGTCAAAACTTTCCAGGAAATTACTCAGAATTATAGGAATGGGACTGAAAGATGACTCTGGACAAAATGAGCTCATTATTTTTAAATGAATAAATCAATTAAAGAAACATACTTTCTATATTAAGCTCTGTGTTGTCATGGGAAACTAGTGAATATATATTATACATATATACTATATATATATTCATACACTCCTCTATCCTACATAGATAACTGGGTTTTGTTTTTCAAACCAGTGAAAGGATAGAAATGTACCACAAGGCATAAAAGGGGGAAAAAAGGAAAGTTTGATGTCTCTTCTAGCCTCTCTTTTCACTGTGTGTACTGAGGAGGTGGACAATGGTGACAGGCAACCCTGAAATAACGATATCAATTGCAGATTTGTTCCCAGGAAGATAGAATAACTCCCCAGTCTCTCGCTACATGGATAAATAAGCCTAGATGGTGTGAGCAGCATCTAAGCCCTGTATGGAAGTGATGGAGAAAGGTAATTGAAGCAGCAGAAACACAGTATGGGTAAGCTCAGCCAAAAGAAGAAGCTTACTGAAAGGATAAGATGTGCAGAGGGTCAAAGAAAATACAGAAGAACTAGGACTTGTGTAGAACAGGCGCCTGTTTTAGTGAAAGTGTTAATCACTCAGTCTTGTTCAACTCTTTGGGACTCCGTGGACTGTAGCCCACCAGGCTCCTCTGTCCATGGAATTCTCCAGGCCAAAATACTGGAGTGGGTTGCTATTCCTTTCTCCAGGGGATCTTCCTGACCAGGGATCAAACCCAAGTCTCCTGCATGCAGGCAGATTCTTTACCAACTGAGCCAACCAGGGAAGCCCCCCTGTTTTAAGGACCTACAAGAAATAAGTGGGCCGGTCCTCATTCCTCTTGAGGACCAGCTGAAGAGATGAATGCATCTACCATTTATCCACCCTGTGCCTCCCAGATGCAGAGCTGATTCCTGGAGAGTCTGATGGCCATACTTGCCTCACCACCCGCCCACCCCCCGCCCCGGGTTACGGAAGGTTGAGACTCTAGCAATGATTTGATGAGCACAGACTCTGGGAGAGTCTCTGTTTCTCAAAGGAATATCAGGGAGCTGCTTCTGAAAGACATGGAGATGAATATTAATTAGCCCAAAAGCATAATGTCCACTACACAGCCTAGGCTGACATTCAAATTGGTTTATAAAAAGAGAGGTAAAGTAAGAAGCTGACTGACGAGATAAAGACAGATAAAGTCAATTCAAGTAAAACAACCTACAGGAATGGTAACATACCCTTTTCAAAGACAAATCCTTAGTCATAGCTTATGATGAATAGTTATTTTCTAAGGGGCTGCTGCTGCTGCTGCTAAGTCAATGCAGTCGTGTCCGACTCTGTGCGACCCCATAGATAGCAGCCCACCAGGCTCCACCATCCCTGGGATTCTCCAGGCAAGAACACTGGAGTGGGTTGCCATTTCCTTCTCCAATGCATGAAACTGAAAAGTGAAAGGGAAGTCACTCAGTTGTGTCTGACTCTTTGTGATCCCATGGACTGCAGCCCACCAGGCTCCTCTGTCCATGGGATTGTCCAGGCAAGAGTACTGGAGTGGGTTGCCATTGCCTTCAACATTTTCTAAGAGGAGAGCAGGTCAATTCTTTCTTTCTTTTTTTCCCAATTTCCAAGATAGGGAGCAAACACACTGTAATCTTTTTCAAACATTCAAGCCTAGAATAGGTTTACTTTCTTCTGACCCAGTTGGTGATACCAATGTTATCCATTTATATAGATTCTTAAACCTTTACATCTTTATCTGTTTCCTATAAGACAATTTGCTGCCCTTGTGTGCCTAGTCCCAGGTGTTTTTTTTTTTTTTCTTCTGCCCTGAATTGCACAGATATAACCAAGTATTTCAAGGCTGTATATTGTCACCCTGCTTATTTAACTTTTATGCAGAGTACATCATGAGAAACACTGGGCTGGAAGAAGCACAAGCTGGAATCAAGATTGACAGGAGAAATATCAATAACCTCAGATATGCAGATGACACCGTCCTTATGGCAGAAAGTGAAGAGGAAATAAAAAGTCTCTTGATGAGAGTGAAAGAGGAGAATGAAAGAGTTGTCTTAAAGCTCAAATTTCAGAAAACGAAGATCATGGCATCTGGTCCCATCACTTCATGGCAAATAGATGGGGCAACAGTGGAAACAGTGTCAGACTTTATATTTTGGGGCTCCAAAATCACTGCAGATGGTGACTGCAGCCATGAGATTAAAAGACGCTTACTCCATGGAAGGAGGGTTATGACCAACCTAGATAGCATATTCAAAAGCAGAGACATTACTCTGCCAACAAAGGTCCTTCTCGTCAAGGCTATGGTTTTTCCTGTGGTCATGTATGGCTATGAGAGTTGGACTGTGAAGAAAGCTGAGCCCCAAAGAATTGACGCTTTTGAACTGTGGTGTTGGAGAAGACTCTTGAGAGTCCCTTGGACTGCAAAGAGATCCTAAAGGAGTCCTAAAGGAGATCAGTCCTGGGTGTTCATTGGAAAGAATGATGCTAAAGCTGAAACTCCAATACTTTGGCCATCTCATGTGAAGAGTTGACTCATTGGAAAAGACCCTGATGCTGGGAGGGCTTGGGGGCAGGAGGAGAAGGGAACAACCGAGGATGAGATGGCTGGATGGCATCACCGACTTGATGGACATGAGTCTGAGTGAACTCCGTGAGTTGGTGATGGACAGGGAGGCCTGGCGTGCTGCAGTTCATGGGGTCACAAAGAGTCAGACACAACTGAGCGACTGAACTGAACTGAACTGAACCAAGTATGTGAGGCTGTAGTATGTTTGTGATTATTTCTATCAATTGGCTGCACGTGCATTATAAAAATTACTTTTAGAAAATAAATGCCAGTACTACTCACATCTTGGAATTTGAAACCTAGAAGATGTGATGAACTTACGTTATATGACAAGGCATTATTTCTTGATCATCTATCTAATCTTAATATTTTCAGGAAAATGCTATGCCACAATTTTATCAGGGAAGTAGTTTTTGCTGAGCCAGTTAATCTTGTTACTGATTTTTTTCCCCTAGTCATTAAATAAGTCATAACATATTTTTCTATTGGACACATGAATTTCATTATCTCTTATTTGTAAATTATCAGTGCTTTTATATTCACCAAGTTGTACAACCATTACCGATATCTAATTCCAGAACATTTTCATCACTTTAAGAAGAAACTCTGCACACTCACTACCCCTACCTTCATCCAGCCTCGGGAAAATGATAATATATTTTCTATTTCTATTAATTTACCTTTTTTGGACATTTTGAAATGTCCAGAACCATAAATGGAGTTAGAAAATGTGTAAGCTTTTGTGTGGGGCCTTTACCATGATGTTTAAAAAGTTTACCCCTGTTGTATCATGTATCAGTACATCACTTCTTTTTGTGTCTAAATAATATTCTATTGTATGCCTGTAGTACATTTTGTCTACTTGTTAGCTGAATTTAGATCCTGTCCATACTTAAACTCTGATGAATTGTGATGCTATGAACATCCATGTGCAAGTGGAAATATGTTTCCAATGCTCTGCAGCTGTGTACACGGAAGTGGTATTCTTGTCTCATACGGTAACTCTCAGTTCAGTTCAATTCATTTTGGTCACTCAGTTGTGTCCGACTCTTTGTGACCCCATGAATTGCAGCATGCCAGGCCTCCATATCCATCACCAACTTCTGGAAGTTCCCCAAACTCATGTTCATCCAGTCGGTGATACCATCCAGCCATCTTATCCTCTGTCAACCCCTTCTCCTCCTGCCCCCAATCCCTCCCAGCATCAGGGTCTTCTCCACTGAGTCAACTCTTCTCATTAGGTGGCCAAAGTATTGGAGTTTCAGCTTCAACATCAGTCCTTCCAAATAACACCCAGGGCTGATCTCCTTTAGGATGGACTGATTGGATCTCCTGGCAGTCCAAGGGACTCTCAAGAGTCTTCTCCAACACCAGAGTCAAAAAGCATCAATTCTTCGGTGCTCAGCTTTCTTCACAGTCCAACTCTCACATCCATACATGACCACTGGAAAAACCATAGCCTTGACTAGATGGACCTTTGTTGGCAAAGTAATGTCTCTGCTTTTTAATATGCTATCTAGGTTGGTCATAACTTTCCTTCCAAGGAGTAAGCATCTTTTAATTTCATGACTGCAGTCACCATCTGCAGTGATTTTGGAGCCCCCCCAAATAAAGTCTGACACTGTTTCCACTGTTTCCCCATCTATTTCCCATGAAGTGACAGGACCAGATGCCATGACCTTCATTTTCTGAATGTTGAGCTTTAAGCCAACTTTTTCACCCTCCTCTTTCACTTTCATCAAGAGGCTTTTTAGTCCCTCTTCGCTTTCTGCCATAAGGGTGGTGTCATCTGCATATCTGAGGTCATTGATATTTCTCCCGGCAATCTTGGTTCCACTTTGTGCTTCTTCCAGCCCAGCATTTCTCATGACGTACTCTGCATATATGTTAAATAAGCAGGGTGACAATATACAGCCTTGATGTATTCCTTTTCCTATTTGGAACCAGTCTGTTGTTCCATGTCCAGTTCTATCTGTTGCTTCCTGACCTGCATATAGGTTTCTCAAGAGGCAGGTCAGGTGTTATGGTATTCCCATCTCTTTCAGAATTTTCCACAGTTTATTGTGATCCACACAGTCAAAGGCTTTGGGATAGTCAATAAAGCAGAAATAGATGTTTTTCTGGAACTCTTGCTTTTTCCATGATCCAGTGGATGTTGGCAATTTGATCTCTGGTTCCTCTGCCTTTTCTAAAACCAGCTTGATCATCAGGAAGTTCATGGTTCATGTATTGCTGAATCCTGGTTTGGAGAATTTTGAGCATTACATTACTAGTGTGTGAAAGTGAAAGTGAAGTCGCTCAGTCGTGTCTGACTCTTTGCGACCCCATGGACAGTAGCCTACCAGGCTCCACTGTCCATGGGATTTTCCAGGCAAGAATACTGGAGTGGGCTGCCATTTCCTTCTCCAGGGGATCTTCCCAACCCAGGGAACGAACCTGGGTCACCTGCATTGCAGAGAGACGGTTTACTATCTGAGCCACCAGGAAAGACTAGCATGTGCGATGAGTGCAATTGTGCGGTAGTTTGAGCATTCTTTGGCATTGCCTTTCTTTGGGATTGGAATGAAAACTGACATTTTCCACTCCAGTGGCCACTGCTGAGTTTTCCAAATTTGCTGGCCTGTTGAGTGCAGCACTTTCACAGCATCATCTTTCAGGATTTGAAATAGCTCTACTGGGATTCCATCACCTCCACTAGCTTTGTTCGTAGTGATGCTTTCTAAGGCCCACTTGACTTCACATTCCAGGATGTCTGGCTCTAGGTGAGTGATCGCACCATCATGATTATCTGGGTTGTGAAGGTCTTTTTTTTGTACAGTTCTGTGTATTCTTGCCACCTCTTCTTAATATCTTCTGCTTCTGTTAGTTCCATACCATTTCTGTCCCTTATCAAGCCCATCTTTGCATGAAATGTTCCCTTGGTATCTCTAATTTTCTTGAAGAGATCTCTAGTCTTTCCCCCTCTCTATATAACTTTTTGAGGAATTACCAAACCACTTTCCCAAGCAGTTCTAGCATTTTACATTCTCACCAGAAATGTATAAGGGATTCACGTTCTCTATACTCTCTCCAACACTTGCCATTTTTGGTCTTTTTTGGTTAGCCATCACAGTGGATTTAAAGTGATATCTCACTGTAGTTTTGATTTGATTTTTCAATTTCTTAGTGACTTATGATGTTGAACATTTTCCCCTGGACTTAATGATCCCTGGCATATAGTCTTTAGAAAGTATTCCCATTTTTTGGTTATGTTTTAAGTATGTTATTTTTATTTTGCTCCGATGATTGTGTCCTTTGCATATTGAGTACAAGAACTTTAGCAGAAAAATAGTTTGCGAATCTACCTTTTTCTACTCTGTGGGTTTTCAATTCACTTTCTTACTGGCATGCTTTGAAACATGAAAGTTCTAAATTTTAACGAATCCTGGTTTCTTTCTTTCTTCTTGCCTGTACTCTGTCTCCTTCTTGGGGTGAGGGGTGGGTGGGCGAGAATCACTGCCTAATGCAATGCTATGAAAATTTACATCTGAGTTTTCTTTTAAAAGTTTTATGATTTTGGCTTTCACATTTAGATCTTTGAATCATTTCAAAATAATTTTGTATGTGTTTCAAATTCATTCTTTTGCACGTAGAAAATGGTGGGCCATTTCTCTTCCATTTGAATTATCCTGGCATCCTTGTCAAAAATCATTTCATTACTGATTTTAGTCATTTCAGTCTTTGATTCTTCCTCTGGGTCAGTTTAGCTAAAAGTCGGTCAATTCCCCCCCTCCCACCCCCGCCCCACAAAGAGCCAATTTTTTAAAATTAATTTTATTTTAATGTTTTTCTGTTCTCTCTTTCATTAATTTCTGCTCTAATCTTTATTTCCTTCATTTTGCTGTTTTGAGTTTACTTTGCTTTTTCTAATTTCTTAAGCCAGAAGGTTATTAACTTGAAATTTCCTATATAGACATTTAAAACTATCATTTGCTCATTATTTTTGCTGCATTCTAGAAGTTTTTTTTTAATATATTGTTTCACCATTTTCTTTCATCTCAAAGCATTTTCTAATTTTCCTCGTGATTTCGTTTTTGGATCATTATTTAGAAACATACTGCTTAATTTCCAAATATTTGTGTACTTCTCAAGTTTTCTCAGTACCGGTTTGTAATTTTTCTCACTATGATCTGAAAACATACTTTGTATAACTGTTTTTTTTTTTAAATTTCAGACTCTTTTGTGGCGTTGTCTTTATTTTTCATACGAGCCACCATTGCACTCTTAAGTTTACATATGCAGAGCTGAACACGCTAACATTTCCAGACACTCAGTCTTGAAAATAAAAATCACTCAACACCGTTTGTTGATATTTTTATCAATTACTGAGCTGTCTTATTATTGGCTGTCTTTACCTGAAAGTACAAGTATAGTCATTTCTGCAGCCTTTAGGCAATTTTAAAATGCTTGTTAACATTTGGAATATCAACTTTAGACAATAAATTCTTTGTCCACTTATTTGGTTATTCTATTTTTTATTTGTTGAGTTATAGGAGTCTTTCATATAATCTGAATATTTCCCCTCTTATGAGATATATGATTTGAAAATATTTTCTCCCCGTCTGCAGGCTGTCTTTTCCTTCTGTTGATTGTATCTTTTGATGCAGAAAAGTATTTAAATCCTATGTAGTCCCACTTGTCTATGTATGCCTTTGTGTGTGTGCTTTTGGTGTCATAGTCAATAAGCCATAGCCAAGTTCAATGTCATGAAGTTTTCTCTATTTTCTTCTGTAAGTCTGAGTTTCAGAGTTTGCATTTAAGTCTTGGCTACATTTCAAATTAAATTTCTATATATAAAATTATAAAACAAGTGTCCAACTTTATCCTTTTTCATTTGCATATTAAATGTGCACTTTTTTAGCTTCTCTTACTTGGAGTTTGTTAAGCTTAAACATATATATACGTGTGTGTGTGTGTGTGTGTGTGTGTGTGTGTGTATAAAATCATGTGTGGAAAGGTTTGTTTGTGTTGTTGTAATTTTCAATCCCAGAATTTGAATTCGACCCTTTATTCTGTGATTCTTATCTCTTTTTCTCTACTCTGTATTTTGTGAGACATCATTCTACTCTTTTCTTTTTATCCTTAGATGTTGCTTTTGTTAGTTCCTAGAACATATTTATAATAGTTGGTTTAAAATCTGTTTAGATAAGTCCAATGTGAAATCCTCAGGGGCAATTTCTGTTGACTATTATATTTCCCCCAGTATATAGGTTGTATTTTCTTGTTTTTATCTTTTTTTTTGATCTCGTGTTTTTGATCTAGAAGATGGAAATTCAAAATAGTATAAAGTGGCGAATACAAATCTCCGATCATCCCCCCAGAAGTATTTTGTGTTGTGGTTTGCTGTTGTTGGTAGCAGTCATGTTTGTTTATTGACTTTTCTGAATTAATTCTGTAAAATCAAAATTCTTTGTCATATGTGTTCACTGAACTGTCTGCTCAATTAGCAAATGATGAGCTAATCATCGATCAGAGATTTCCTTAAATGCTTTAAACCCACACTTTCCAGTCTGCTGAGGGCCTCTGTGTACAAAGAGCCTTCAGATTCAGGCATGCGGTTTACAACGTTGCCTTTGCTTTTTGTTCCAGCACGTGCAAAGCCTCCAGGTCAGGCAGTGATGAGAAAAATAACGTTCCTTCTGCCACTCCAGCATCTGTGAGGCTGTTGCTTACAAGGCTACCATGATTAAAAGCCTTTTGTTTTCAAAACCACTTTAGAAAGGGATGGGAGCATGTTAAAATACAGCAAAGCTCACTGTTTTTATTGAGATTCAGTTATATTTCTCAAGTAGATGTTCCTTGGATTTTTTTCAAGCCTTTGATTCTTTCAAGCCTTTGATTCATTTTCAGAGTTCTAAAAAACTTAATTTGGACAATTTTGCCAGCCAGTATGTTCTCAGGTGGCCTCAGCTTGCAGCGTCTTGGAGCAGGACCTGGGTTCGCAGCCATAGACTGAGGCTGGTGGGAGCGGTAAAAGCACCAACTCCTAACCGCTAGACCAGTGGTCAGTGACAAAGGCCCTGGTCCTTTGGCTTTGCAAAGAAGAGCTTCCACAAAGATGGAAAGTAATGAAGTGAGTAAAGAGTTTATTAAGAGGAATAAACTCAGACTCAGAGGGAGAGCCCCTGAGTCGCGTCCTCATGGCAGCTTAAACCACTTTTTTAGGCCATTTCTTCTGGGTGTCCTTTGGCCAATTGTTTTGATTTGCCTGGTTCACAGTCACATTTATTACATCTCAGAATCCTCCCAAATGTTCACACACATCTCTTAGGCAAGATGGATTCTACCAAAGAGGCCTGTGGGTACAACATCTCTTGACATCACTCACCTTTGACCCCCAAGGAGCTTTTCTGTGCATGTGTGATCGGGAAGATCTCCTGGCTTCCAGAATAAAAAACATACGGTCTGGGCAGGGACCAGCTTCCTCCCTTAATTGTTCTGCTGTTTTCGTCTTGGAGTTTTGGTTCACAGGGAGTGAGTCTCTGATTGCTTTAGCCTGGGAGTTGGGGGTGGGCTTCTACCTCTGGCCCCAGCTATTCTCACTTTTATAATAAAGGGGCAGATTTTTGGAAGATTTTACTCTGTAATTCTCTCACATTCACATATTTTAAACAAGGTCAATAGTCCCTTATTTAATAATTTAATGTACTTTGTTGGAGAAAGAAATGGCGACTCACCCCTTATTCTTGCCTGGAAAATCCTGTGGATTTTCTCCAGAGGAGTCTGATGGCTACAGTCCAAAGGATCACAAATATGCTTATTGATCTTCAAACAATGAATATGTGGAGACCATGCTCCATATTTTCCAAAGGATGAAACACATGCATAGCTACATCGCTTCAAGGATTCCTCCCTTACCTGCAAGTGTCACTGCAGCTTGCTAGGCTTGGTTTCTGCCCAGATGGATTCTAGTGTCAATGGCTCGGGGTTTTTGATTAGGGGAAATTGTTTCCTACATTGACTGGACTCATAAATATTTTACACAACAATTTAAGTTGCTTTTTGTAATAAGTACTAACTCTGTTTACACTCTGAGTAAAGGAAAAACACTCTGAGCTTGATTTTAAAGGCTTTCCATGAGAGGAGCTCAAGCAGATTTTGACAGCTCTTTTTATAAAAGTGGTTTTAACTGTCTCCCAGTTGCAATTATCATAAACCATAGATGTTCTCTTTATAACTTGGGGTTATATGTGTATGGGGAAATCATGCTCAATTACAAAGTCAGGAGTTTAAACCTCAAATTCTTAAATGCAAATTTCCCTTTTATACATATTATCTAAATAATCAGAATTTCACTGTAATAAGGCAAAAACACCAGATACACTTCTGTCTATTATCTATATGCAGGCACTAAACTTAAAATGCTAATTTCCATTGGATGAGCCTCAAAACTGATGTACATTGAATAAATACTCATTATTTAAGCAAATTTAAATAAATATTGAAAGAAAAGAAGACGTGAAGGATTTTGTGTGTTTGAATGTGTTTTCAATCTGGCTTTCAGAAGAGTTATTCATTTACAAATAAAGCAGTTTATTGCTTATCTTGCAAACATATGTCCAAATAGATGAAAAACTTTTAGGAAAATCACTAATGTTACTAATGTTAAAACACACTCACCAGTTCATAAAGTACTTTGTGAAACTCTGGCTACAACCATAGAAAAAGGGCTTCTATAATATAAACATTATCAAGAAAACTTTCTTTTAAGGGAACTTCAAAGAAACAGCAATTTATAGGATTTTGGATTAAATTTATTACTTCACTTAAGATACCTCTATGAATTCTCTGGTTGTTGTAAATATTAAAGAATTATCATCTATGGAAAGTTTATTAAATATTCTACACAGACAACTCAACAGGAAAAGAATAAACAATCCAACTAAAGATTAAGCATGAGATCTGAATAGACATTTTAAAAAATACAGATAACCAACAAGTACAAAACAATGTGCTCACAATCATTGATCATCAAGAAAATGCAAATCAAAACCACAATAAGCTATCACCTCGCACCTATTAAAACTGTTGTCAAAAAGGCAGAAGGTGACAAGTGTTGCAAGGATGTGAAGAAAAGGGAAGACATGTGTGCTGTTGGTGAGCACGTAAATTGATGCAGCCACTATGGAAAACAGCATGGAAGTCCCTCCAAAAGTCTAAAAACCACTCTATGATTTCCATGATTCAGTAATTTCACTGCTGCTAAGTCGCTTCAGTCGTGTCCGACTCAGTGCGACCCCATAGATGGCAGCCCACAAGGCTCCCCTGTCCCTGGGATTCTCCAGGCAAGAATACTGGAGTGGGTTGCCATTTCCTTCTCTAATGTATGAAAGTGAAAAGTGAAAGTGAAGTCTTTCAGTCATGTCCGACTCTGTGCAACCCCATAGACCGCAGCCCATCAGGCTCCTCCGTCCATGGGATTTTCCAGGCAAGAGTACTGGAGTGGGGTGCCATTGCCTTCTCCACAGAGTATTTATCCAAAGGGAACAAAAGCAGTAACTTTTAAAAGATATAATCATTAAAATCATTAAAAGATATAATGGTCCCTATGTTCACTGCAGCGTTACTTACAAAATCCAACACATGGAAACAACCTACATCCATGAATGAAGGCATGGATAAAAATGTGTGGCATTTTACACACACACACGTACATGCCCAATGGAATATTGTTAATAAGCCTGGCATGCTGTGGTTCAGGGGGTCACAAAGAGTCGGACATGACTGAGTGACTGAACTGAACTGAACTGCTCCTTTCTCCTGGGTCCTGGGGCACAAAGTTCTGTTTGTGCCCTTTAAGAGTCTATTTCCTAGTCCTGTGAAAGTTCTATTGTGGGGTTATTGGTGACCTGCTCCAAGAGGGCTTATGCCAAACCCAGGTCTGCTGCACCCAGAGCCTCTGCCCCTGTGGCAGTCCACTGCTGACCTGGACACCACAGGAGATGCTCAAACACAGTTCTGTCTCAGCCTCTGTGGGGTCCCCATGTCCTAGTGTGCACAAGGTCTGTTTGAGCCTCTGAGCACCTCTGGTAGGAATGGGGTTTGATTCTAAGTGCAAATCCGCCCCTCCTACCATCTTGCTGAGGCTTCTCCTTTGCCCTTGGACATGGGGTATCTCCTCATGGCCAGTCTACTGGAGTGCAGCCACTGCTCCTGACCTTAATTCTCCAAGCCAGGCTTCAACAATATGTGAACTGCGAACTTCCAGATGTTCAAGCTGGTTTCAGAAAAGGCAGAGGAACTAGAGATCAAATTGCCAACATCCGCTGGATCATCAAAACAGAAAGAGAGCTCCAGAAAAACATCTATTTCTGCTTTATTGACTATAAAAGGCTTTGACTGTGTGGATCACAATAAACTGGGAAATTCTTCAAGAGATGGGAATACCAGACCACCTGACCTGCCTCCTGAGAAATCTGTATGCAGGTCAGGAAGCAACAGTTAACACTGGACATGGAAAAACATACTGGTTCCAAATAGGAAAATACTGTATATTGTCACCCTGCTTATTTAATTTATATGCAGAGTACACTGGGCTGGAGGAAGAACAAGCTGGAATCAAGATTGCTGAGAGAAATATCAGTAACCTCAGATATTCAGATGACACCACCCTTATGGCAGAAAGTGAAGAAGAACTAAAAACCCTCTTGAAAGAGGAGAGTGGAAAAGTTGGCTTAAAGTTCAACATTCAGAAAACTAAGATCATGGCATCCAGTCCCATCACTTCATGGGAAATAGATGGGGAAACAGTGGAAACAGTGGCTGACTTTATTTTGGGGGGCTCCAAAATCACAGCAGACAGTGACAGCAGCCATGAAATTAAAAGACACTTTCTCTTTGGAAGGAGAGTTATGACCAACCTAGACAGCATATTAAAAAGCAGAGACATTACTTTGCCAACAAAGGTCTGTCTAGTTAAGGCTATGGTTTTTCCAGTGGTCATATATGGATGTGAGAGTTGAATTATAAAGAAAGCTGAGTGCAGAAGAATTGATGCTTTTGAACTGTGGTGTTGGAGAAGACTCTTGAGAGTCCCTTGGACTGCAAGGAGATCCAACCAGTCCATCTTAAAGGAGATCAGTTTTGAATATTCACTGGAAGGACTGATGCTGAAGCTGAAACTCCAGTACTTTGGCCACCTGATGCGAAGAGCTGACTCATTGGAAAAGACCCTGATGCTGGAAAAGAATGAAGGCAGGAGGAGAAGGGGACGACAGAGGATGAGATGGTTGGTTGTCATGACCGACTCAATGGGCATGAGTTTGAGTGAACTCTAGGAGTTGGTGATGGACAGGGAGGCCTGGCGTGCTGCAGTCCATGGGGTCCAAAGAGTTGGACATGAGTGAACGAATGAACTGAATCAACTTCCAGTTGCTGATAGTTGAAATAAAACTGTCCTAATTCAAGATACATTTGATTTATTTTCTAGTGAGAAAAATGGAAAAGGCCAATATTTTGAAGTATTAGTCAACGCATATCACACTTTGATCCCCTCAATTCCTTTTTCACCCTCTTATAATCCCTGTTATATTTTTGTCCAAGACACACAAGGCTTTGGTTTGTTCCAAGGAAATCTTATCAAGTAGAACTGTTACTAACATCAAATTATTGTGTTTCTTTGGACTATATTCAAGTGAAAGTACAACTCAAAGAATACGTAACCAAAATCTTTCACCACCACCCAGGCTAGAAAAAGATGGTTTAACCTAAAAAAGAGAAACAAGGCTCAGAGGGGAACCAAGACTACTAGATGCTGGGGAAGCTGCAGCCAGAGCTCTTTGCTAAGAGGGGGAATAGAACCACAGAGAGATTTGGGTATTAAGAATGGAAGAATGTATACCCCACCCTGTCTGACTGCCTTGAGTATTGGCAAGCCTCCCAGTGTGCCTTCCCAGTATGGCATTGATAAGTGGGATATACATGACAGCATGGAGATCTCCGAGAGGTGGCTTGGAACAGCCCATGTCGAGTTCTCATACATGTTGTTGAAGGGGCATTAACTGTCACCCATATCATCTCATTGAGTCAGAGTGTTGCAGAGAAGATACTATGAACCAGTCAAGTCATAATAGCTTTTTCCTAGTAAATAGAGCAAAGGTCATATGCCAACGATGAAATGGCAAAGTGTTTCTGCAGATATTGTCATAAAGTAGTTTAAGTCAATGATCAGATGCAAAGCTTGAGGACAGGATGATATGCACTCTTCCAAACCTCCAATTTAATGCTTCTGCAATTAGAAATGATAGAAGAGCAGAATATATTGCTTGAGTTTTCTTTCTGAAGCAAAAGAAAACATTGGAGTGGCTGTTTTCATCCCCAAAGAAGTACAAGTTTAAGATGGAGAGGAAATCGATTTATTTCAGACAAATAAAGTTACATTTATCATCTTTCCTCCAAACTCCCATGAAATATAAGCTTTGAAGTTTTATACCTGTCTTTAATAATTATAAAAGCAGTCTACAGCTGCTATTGAAGACTTGCATAATGAATTTATGACAGGATTTAAATGAATACCTGATTAGATACATGAAAATATTTATACAGATTGAGTGCCTACTATGCTTCAGACATCATACTGGTCCTTTACAAATGCATTCACTTTGTTCTTGTCCATAATCTTAAGAGATCCACGACTCTACCAATATTAAACCTGAGGCTCAAAGAAACTGAATAATTTAAGCAAACCTCATATAGCTTGTAACTGGCAAGATTGGGTTTGAATGTGAGCCATTTACTTCAAAGTAGAAACTCTTTGGGATGTCAGAACACAGTCTTTCCCCTGCTAAACATCATTTGTTATCAGTTCCTACTCAAGCATGACTGAAATTTACAAAGATCTTTTAACACTCTTTCAACTTTATTTCAAGAATCCAAAGGCTTTGGCCAATGCCCCATTTCTGCAGAGGGAGCTTCTGCCTCCTTCAGCAGCTTTGGAACTAGGTCAGTTTTGGCATCAGTTTTTAGCTCTCCACTGCAAACTGAACACGCAAAATGTAGGGGCTGAAAATGTGGGGGTTTATTTTATTTTATTTTTTCACTCCTGATGAAAGGAGAAAGATCTACTGGATTTTTGACAAAATCTTGGGTTAGTAAAGACATTAATACTATAATGCCTCAGGATAAGTCACCTCAAGTCTTGAACACACATGGTTCTCTCATAAAAAGTAGAGATGCTGAAAGTGCATTTGGAATTAGGCTTTAGGGCTGACCGCAGAGTCCTCCCACTGTCTAGCTCAGGAGACGTCATTCAGGGTACTCTTGTTATCTTTTTATGGAGTCCTGACCAAATGGCATTCTTTCTGGCATTCTTCATATTTCTTATAAGTATTGTCTCTTAATCCTCCTTTACCATCACTATAGAAATTTATGGAAAAGTCTAATGGTTGGCATACACTAAACTATTCTTATCAATTGTGACTGCTGAAGCTTTTTTTTTTTTCTTTTCCGCATGATTTTATGGCTATATCATCAGAAACTTTGAAGGGAAGGTCTCTGACAATTTAATTCACTTCATCATTTTTTCTAGAAGTTTCTTAGCAATTAATTTGTAATCTCCGCTGCCTGTTATTGCTGCAAGAGCATTTCCTTAATTAACCTATGGGGATAGACATTTATTAAAAAAAAAAAAAAAAGGCTGCCTTGAGAACATTATTTCAGACTCACCACTGCCTAGGAAAATAAGAAGCTTTCTACAAAATTAAGAGAAAAGAATTTCAGGGGCTATTATTCCAATGTTAAGCATGGTCTGACAAAACAGATTAAATTGAATTGCCCACATTAGAATATCTCTTCTCTTGCTACCGATACTGAGGAATGGATTGGTAAATACCTTGATGAAATAGTCACAAAATGTAAATTTTATTGTGGAGAAAAATAGCTTGTCATAGATTGCAAACATGTTGTAATCAACATTTTACATATTACCTTTAAGACTTAAAAAAAATAAAAAATAAAAAAACTATTTTGATGCCATACTATTATTGGTCCAAGAAAATTCTAAACTTTTTTTAAATCTTAGATGAAGTAAAAATATTTTTCACCTTAAAAAAAATGAGACTGTGGAGAGTCTTTGCAGTATAATAACCCATTCCAGTCACCATACCTGGAGGAAGGACTCTTCTAGAAACCTTTGAAATCTGTGGTCTTGTCAATTCAGAGACTCTGTGAAAATGTTCTTAAATCCAAGAAATTCATTTTTTTCTCTTGAGTCTGTTTCCAATGGCTGGAACCACAGTTTTCCATTTATGAATGACTAATCCATTTTTTCTACAAGGGCTTATTCTATCCCTTTGAGCAGGATAACTGAAGATATCACTAACTTTTCTTTTGCTCATATTCATATGAGTATTTTGCCTTTCACGGGGTTATCAAGGCAAGAATACTGAAATGGTTTGCCCTTCCCTTCTCCAGTGGACCACGTTTTGTCAGAGCTCTCCACCGTGACCCATCCATCTTGGGTGGCCTACACGGCATGGCTCATGGCTGCACTGAGTTAGACGAGACTGTGGTCCGTGTGATCAGACTGGTTAGTTTTCTGTGATTGTGGTGTCCATTCTGTCTGCCCTCTGATGATGAGGAGAAGAGGCTTGTGGAGACTTCCTGATGGGAGGGACTGGTTATGGAGGAATCTGAGTCTTGCTCTGATGGCTAGGGCCATGCTCAGTAAATCTTTAATCCGATTGTTTATTGATGGATGGGGCTGTGCTCCCTCCCTGCGGTTTGGCCTGAGGACAGACCGTGGTGGGGGTCATGGCAGCAGTAACAACCGCCTTCAAAAGGGCTGATGTGAGGGCTGCTGCATTCAGTGCCCCTGATCCCATGGCAGCCACTGTCGACCCACGTGTCTGCTGGAGACTCCTGGACACTCAGGAATTCCAGCTGCGTTATTTTAAACCCTAAATGATGATGCTGTGGAAGTGCTACACTCAACCTGCCAGCAAATTTGGAAAACACAGCAGTGGCCACAAGATTGGAAAAGGTCAATTTTCACTCCAATCCCAAAGAAAGGTGATGCCCCAAAATGTTCAAACTACCGCACAATTGCCCTCATCTCACATGCTAGCAAAGTAATGCTCAGAATTCTCCAAGCTAGGCTTCAATAGTACATGAACCAAGAACTTCCAGATGTTCAAGCTGAATTTAGAAAAAGCAGAGGTATCAGAGATCAAATTGCCAACATTCACTGGATCAATAGAAAAAGCAAGAGAATACTAGAAAAAAATCTACTTCTGCTTCAAAGCTTTTGACTGTGTGAGTCACAACAAAAAGGAAAATTCTGAAAGAGATGGGAATATCAGACCACGTTACCTGACTCCTTAGATATCTGCATGCAGGTCAGGATGCAACAGTTAGAATTGTACTTCAAACTACTGACTGGTTCCAAATTGAGAAAGTAATACATCAAGGCTATATATAATCAACCTGCTTACTTAACTCATACGCAGAGTACATCATGATGGATGAAGCACATGCTGGAATCATGATTTCTGGGAGAAATATCAATAACCTCAGATATGCAGATGACACCACCCTTATGGCAGATAGTGAAGAGGAACTAAGGAGCCTCTTGATGAAAGTGAAAGAGGAGAGTGAAAAAGCTGGCTTAAAACTCAACATTCAAAAAACAAAAGTTATGTCAGCTGGTTCCATCACTACATGGCAAATAGATAGGAAGTAATGGAAACAGTGACAGACTTTATTTTCTTGGGCTCCAAAATCACTGCAGATGGTGACTGCAGCCATGAAATTAAAAGGCCCTTGCTCCTTGGGAGAAAGGCAATGACAAAACTAGACAGTGCATTAAAAGCAGAAGTGTTACTTTGCCAACAAAAGTCTGTCTAGTCAAAGCTATGGTTTTTCCAGTGGCCGTGTATGGATGTGAGAGTTGGACCATAAAGAAGGCTGAGTGCCAAAGAACTGATGCTTTTGAATTGAGGTGTTGGAGAAGACTCTTGAGAGTCCTTTGGACAGCATGGAGATCCAACCAGTCCATCCTAAAGGAAATAAGCCCTAAATATTCATTGAAAGGACTGATGCTGAAGCTGAAGGTCTAATACTTTGGCCACTTGATGTGAAGAACCAACTCATTGGAAAAGACCCTGAAGCTGGGCAAGATTGAGTGCGGGAGGAGAAGGGGATGACAGAGGATGAGATGGTTGGATGGCATCATAGACTCAATGGACATGAATTTGAGTAAACTCCAGGAGTTAGTGATGGACAGAGAAGCCTGCCATGCTGCATTCCATGGGGTCACAAAGAGCCAGACATGACTGAGTGACTGAACTGAACTGATAGTAGTATTTTAAGAAATTGTGGGAAATTATAAAATTTTATCCAAGATAACACAGTGTGCTGAAAAAAAAACCCTAATTTTTTTCTTTTGTGATAATATAATTTGAAAATTAGAATAATTTTTTTTGTAATAAGTACAGTATGTTGCAATTTAAGCAATTTAATTTTAACCTCATCCTAATCATAGCCTTGACATTCTGATTTATTAATAAAATCTGTGTCAATAAGCTAATGGTCTTTATGTTTCATTTAAAATCACACTCTGATTTTTAGAAACTTAGAGAAAAATTTTAGGACCTATAAGAAAGGTTTCTCTAAGAAACAATTTATCTTAAGTCCAGGACTGAAATACAAGGAGAGTTTTGACATTTTGAATCAGGTGCAAGGAACTGGCAGTGTGAAGCCACATGAAAATGCAAAGAACATTTTAAAGAAAAGGTTACTATAATCTTTTGCAGTAATACTAAAGATATATAGTTCACATTATGCCAGATTTAGATAGAATTACTTGGGGGAAAATGTTCTTATTCTACTGAAACTATCTTTCTTCTCCTCATCAATTAGATAACATATTAGGCATTAGTGATAGAAAGATATTTGAAAGCAATGCCATTTTAGCATAATCCTGATTAATGTCTATAAAGTTCTATAGGCTGAATTAAGAAAAACTCCATATTAAAAGAAAACCATGGCTTCACGTCTATAGCACAGGAAGAAATATGCTCAAAATCATGACCTTGAGATTCTCTACGGTAGTACACAATTGCTTTCCAAATCATCAAAGAATTTTTATAAATTATAATTTGTAGTGTTAACAGTAACTTTTGCTGCACTTAGTTACTAATAATTAGTAACTCATGGACAATCTATTGAAATTGTATCTTCTATTATTAGGCCAGTGATTCTATTATACTACAAGTTCAAAAGTTGGAGTATAAATGTGAATATGCACAAAGCCAGTATTTGAATCTTCCTATTGTGAAATCAAAAACCATGAATAGAGGACATCACTATGAAGACAGAACTTGATGGGAAATCTGGAGAATTAAATGCTTAGTTTCTGGGAAATCTGATCCACCTTAAGATATTCCTTTTTTTTTTTTTTAACCAGGTATTAACGTTCCTAAGGTGAGCTGAAAAAGTTTAGTGGTGTCTACCAGTCCATTCTGAAGTAGATCAGCCCTGGGATTTCTTTGGAAGGAATGATGCTGAAGCTGAAACTCCAGTACTTTGGCCACCTCATGCGAAGAGTTGACTCATTGGAAAAGACTCTGATGCTGGGAGGGATTGGGGGCAAGAGGAGAAGGGGACGACCGAGGGTGAGATGGCTGGATGGCATCACTGACTCGATGGATGTGAATCTGAGTGAGCTCCGGGAGTTGGTGATGGACAGGGAGGCCTGGCGTGCTGCGATTCATGGGGTCGCAAAGAGTCGGACATGACTGAGTGACTGAACTGAACTGAAAGTGGCTTGACTTGGTCTCAGGTGGTCACTGGGTGGTGGAATCTTGATGGAATGTCCATAATGATGCAGCAAGAGGCAAAGCATCTGCCATTCCAGGGACAGCACAAGCTGAATCTGATGTGCACTTTCCAGATTAAAATATGCCTATGACAAGCAGAAACCATCAGGGGTTTAATGACGAGTAGGGCCACGTCTGGACTTCCCTGGGGTGCAGTGGTAAAGAGCCCGCCTTCAATGCAGGAGACACAGGACACCTGGAATTGATCTCTGGGTTGGGAAGATCCCCTGGAGCAGAGAAGGACAACCCACTCCAGTGTTCTCGCCTGGAAAATCTGATGGACAGAGAAGCTCAGTGGGCCACAGTCCATGGGGTCGCAAAGAGTTGGATACAACTGAATGACTAAACCACAACAAAGGGGCAGAACCAGTCTCTTAGCAGCGTTCTTCCTCAGAGGTTCAAAACATTAAGATTAAAAAATGGAAACTGCTGGGAGGGAATCAAAAGAATGCTTCTCTTTTATCCATGTAACTGAATCTGATAAGTACATGTTCTTTATGTCTATATCTTAAGAAACTAATCCATTCAGTCTCTCATGTCACACTTCTACATAAGGATATAAATTTTAACCGGCACTGCTTTGAAAAGAACCCGTATCTTCATCAGGACAGCAAAGTGAAAGTGTTAGTGGCTCAGCTGTGTGTGACTCCATGGACTGCAGCCTGCCAGGATCCTCTGTCCATAGAATGCTCCAGGCAAGAATAATGGAGTAGTTAACCATTCATTTCTCTGGGGAATCTTCCCAACCCAGGGATCAAACCCGGGTCTCCTGCATCGCCGACAACTGCAGGCAGATTCTTTACCATCTGAGCCCCCAGGCAAGCCGCTCAAGACAGCAAATAAGGTGATCAAGTCCAATCAATTCAAGTGAATTATTAAATTATGACAGGTTTAAGTAAGTTCCTTTGCATTTTTTAAAGATTCCTTATGTAATGTGTCATTCTGTTATTTACGAAACAGAAATAGACCCATAGACGTTATGGTTTCCAGTGGCAGAGGAAAGAAAAATTAGGATGTTGGGATTAAAAGATATATGCAACTCTGTATAAAATAGATAACCAATGAGGACCTACTGTATAGCACAGGGAACTATACTCAACCTATAAGGGGAAAGAATCTGAAAAAGAGTATACACGCATATCTGAAACATGGTGCTGAACACCTGCAGCTAGCCGGGCATTGTACATCAACCATACTTCAGTTTTACTAAAGCTACCTGAAAGTCTTTTAATTTGATCAGCATAGTGAGTGTGTGTGTGTGTTCGTGTGTGTGTCAATGGGTGGGTGAATGGTGCGTGGGAGTGGTGTGTGTGTGTGTGTCTGTGTGTAGTTAGCCTCATACTATATCAAGGAACAAATATGTACTTGATATTTCAAGTATGTAAACACACTTATAGAAAACCAACTCTCTCCCACAAAGAATTTAATCTAGACTACTGCATTAGCTAACTTGGGCTGCCATAACTAAATGCCACTGGCTGAGTGGCTAAGATAACGTTGTTTTCTTATAGCTCAGGAGGCTAGAAGTATACGGTTGGTATGCCAGCACTGTCAGGTTCTGGAAAGCATCCTCTTTCTAGTTTGCAAGCGGACGTCTTCTTGCTGTGTCTTCACAACACAAGAGACAGAGACCTCTCTCGTATCTCTTCTTATAAGGATGCTAATCTTAAAGGATCAAGTCCCTATTGTATAACAATTAGAGACAAACAAGATAGACACAAAAGAGGAAAGACAAAAGAATATAAAATAATAGTATGAGAAAAAAAACATAGATAAATTTCTGTGGATGTTTAGATGAGAGTCTGTTTTTAGAAAACTGTTCCTGGAGTATGTAGTATCATATATAGAGGATATATGCAGCAACCATGTAGTTTATTCTCCAAGGTTGAGTCCTTTCAAAATGAAAGAGCCACTATTAATCATTGCAGAATTGGCCACCCCAAATACAGCCCATGTCATAGTGCCTGGAGTCATTGAGTTTTACTGAAGAATAGAGGCTTCCCTAGTAGCTCAGATGGCAAAGCATCTGCCTGCAATGTGGGAGACCATGGTTCCATCCCTGGGTTGGGAAGGTCCCCTGGAGAAGGAAATAGCAACCCACTCCAGTGTTCTTGCCTGGAGAATTCCATGGACAGAGGAGCCAGGTGGGCCACAGTCCATGGGGTCACAAAGAGTCAGGCACAACTGAGCATAACAGGAACATGGAAGGGAGGATTTCTTTGCACTGAAATTGGTGGAGAGGTAGCCTCAGGTTGGAAGTAAATGGAAGCCATGCAAAGCAGGAGTGCCCTGCTTAGAGCTGGGCTTCACTTTGATAAATTGAGAAGCAGCACAAATGGACTATATGGCAGATTTTATGAAAGGAGGTGGCTGTGGAAACAGAAGAGGATACAGGTGAGAAATGCAAAGACAGGCTTGGTAGAACATAGGGATGAGGAGGAGGATCCAGGTAGCTCAGGGCTACGGGAGCCGACTGCCTTTTGGCCCACTCTTTTCTCCCCAGTCTGATGATGAGTCATATCTGACTTTTGCAACCCCATGGACTATAGCTGACCAGGCTCCTCCGTCCATGGGATTATCCAGACAAAAATACTGGAATGGGTTGCCATTTCCTTCTCCAACTTTTCCCCTGCATGCTCCGTATTCTCTGCTCTGTTCTGCAGGTCTGGCACTAGATATTCAAAGCCCTCCCTTTACAGTATAGAAGCGGGCTGTAAGTTCCAAACAGCATGAAACACTGCTGCCCAGTTGAAAATCTGTGTGTGAACAGTAAGCGCAGGTGACCTCTCAAAGGTAATATTTTCTATGGCACGAAAGCACACCCAGCATGTTAAAGGAGTAATATATTAAACACTGTTCTGCGTGAGGGATCCTCCAAAATTCTCCAGGTGCCTCCTAGCTGAGATCTTTTCATCCTTCAAAATAAAAAGTAAAAGGCAATGCAGTCTGGGAATTAAAATGTTTCAAGATTTCTTACACTGCCCTTTAAAAACAGAGTTAGGTAGGGTTTTAGATAAGAAAAAGTGAAAAGATGTTATGTTCTAAATCCTGCACCACATGATGAAAAGCATTCTGAACGTGAATCGAAAAGCAAGCAAGTCACTCTTCTCCGCTTTCCGTCCTCTCTACCCACTCCCGCTGCCCAGCGGGGGCAAAATCCATTTTAGAACTTATCAGTTTACCCAAAGCATAGTTAGGGTTTGCATTTCTGGGTAGAAGGGCAGGAAAACAATGTCACACATGATTTTGTTCACTGATCAGACCAAAGTGTTATCATTTTGTTCTTGGTGACAGCTTTGAATAGTTAGTTTTTATGGACTAGGATAGTGTTTTTGTTTTTTTTCTTTCTTTCTTTTTTTTAAAACTTTCTTGCTGCGTGTCAAAGACATGCTGAGGAATGATTTTTTGAGACATTTATCCACAGACATACAGACAGAAATCTCTTCCATAAGAACTGCTGTAACCAGATGACCTTATGAGGCTTTTTCAAAGACTTAGTATTCAGTTGTGATCATCACATGCCTCAGAACAATTCATGGAAATATCACTCAACGGTAACAATTTATGGCAGTCATTTACTTCTGAATCCATTGCTAGGCACTGGTCATAGTCAGGAGTAATTAATCCTCAGCCTGATGAAAGCTGCTACTTCTTCTCTCAGGCAGGGAAAGAAAAGTGTCTTTTGTTTTGAGCTGTGAATACAGGTTTCAGGCAATGCAAATAGGAAGTCTAGGCAGAGAGAGAAATCGCAAAGCACACACCAAGAAACCATAAAGACCTTGAAATAAGTAACCGAACATTTGAGAAAATATCAGATCTTGCAGTGAGATGAAATGTGTATATTTGTAATATTCTGGGGAGATCTGAAACCATCCCAGCTTTAATCATAAAGCCATTGATTCCTTTGTAGAATGTGCTTAGGGCAAGCAAGATACCAGAAAGGCAGAGGAATTAAAACGTGATACAAGGGAACAAAAGCAAAGCGGAAAAACACAAGGTTAGCATGTGGCCCAAATATACCAGTATTTCAGAGAATTTCATAGAAATAAAGTTTAAAATACTAAAGATGTGCAGACATGCAGTCTTCATAGAATGTAGTCTACTTTCCCCAGGACTTAGACAACTGATGAGAAAAATAAGAGGCTGCAGAATGGAGCCAAAGTTTAAAAGTCAAGACCAGGTAATATAAGTCCAGGGACAGTGAGAAAGAGTTGTGACATTTTTCCTTGGAGGAAACAAGAGATTTCATTCTATCTTAATTTCAAGCTGGAGTTCAGAACCTTGAGAGAGGAAGGAAGGGACGGCAAGAGGGCCATGGGAGGAAACTTCTAGAAAAATAATGATCTTTTTCTCTAATTGCTGAACTCCCAAGGGAGGTTAAAATAAGAAGGAATGTCTGTGCTTCGGTGACACAGATGAAAGGAAAGTGAAGTCGCTCAGTCGTGTCTGACTCTTTGCGACCCCACAGACCATAACCTACCAGGCTACTCTGTCCATGGGATTTTCCAGGCAAGAGTACTGGAGTGGGGTGCCATTGCCTTCTCAAGCATCATCTGAGACCCTTTCAAATTTCAAACAGGAGAGCTTTTGAAAGTAAGAACGCCCAGACTCTGCTGCTAGCACATCTGATTTAGTTGATCTGGGCATTTTACTGAAAATGTATAAATCCCACAGAAGTTCCCAGATGACTCTGGAGATCACCTAGTTTTGGACCTTGCTACTCCAAGTTTGACCTGTAGACCAGCATCATTGGTGTAATTTTGGAGCTTGTTAGAAATGTAGAATCTCAGGCCCCACCCAAGACATCCTGAATCAGAATCTGCCTTTTCAAAAGATGTCCAAGTGATTCTTACCTACATTAAATATTGAAAGGAGCTGAGTTGTTGTACCCCACAAAATTCCTTGAAATAGGTTAACAATGCCTACGAGAGAATGTTACTGCAGAATGAGCAGGGAGCAAGAGTTGAGGAAAAGATTAGCCTGTGACTTGATGAGAAGGAAAACACATAAATCTTGCCATGGCTCCCAAGGGAACAATATGTCTTAGGAGCAACCATTGCCCCTGAGATGGACCGTGACTCCTTCCAGTGAATAATCAGGACCAATTTCCTTTATGATTGACTGGTTGGATCTCCTTGCAGTCCAAGGGACTCTCAAGAGTCTTCTCCAACACCACAGTTCAAAAGCATCAATTCTTCGACACTCAGCTTTCTTTATAGTCCAACTCTTACACCCACAGATGACTACTAGAAAAACCATAGCTTTGACTAGACAGACCTTTGTTGGTAAAGTAATGTCCCTGCTCTTTAATATGCTGTCTTGCTTGGTCAGAGCTTTTCTTCCAAGGAGCAAGTGTCTTTTAATTTCATGGCTGTAGTCGCCATCTGCAGTAATTTTGGAGCCCCTCAAATAAAGTCTCTCACTGTTTCCACTGTTTCCCCATCTATTTGCCATGAAGTGATGGGACTGGATGCCATGAACTTAGTGTTTTGGATGTTGAGTTTTAACATTCAACGCTTTTTCACTCTCCTCTCTCACTTTCATCAAGAGTCTCTTTAGTTCCACTTCACTTTCTTCCATAAGTGTCATATCCTCTGTGTATCTGGAGTTATTGATATTTCTCCCAGCAATCTTGATTCCAACTTCTGCTTCATCTATCCCAGCAAGAAGTTAAATAAACAGGTGACAATATACAGCTTTGACCTACTCCTTTCAATTGTTCCATGTCCAATTTAAACTGTCTCTTCTTGACCTGCATACAGATTTCTCAGGAGTCAGGTCAAGTGGTCTGGTATTCTCCTCTCTTTAAGAATTTTCCGCAGTTTCTTGTGATCCACACAATCAAAGGCTTCGTCATAGTCAATAAAGCAGAAATAGATATTTTTCTGAAACTCTTTTGCTTTTTTGATGATCGACAAGATGCTGGCAATTTGATCTCTGGTTCCTGGGCCTTTTCTAAATCCAGCTTGAACATCTGGAGGTTCTTGGTTCATATAGTGTTGAAGCCTGGCTTGGAGAATTTTAATCATTACTTTGCTAGCTTGTGAGAGGAGTGCAACTGTGCCATAGTTTGAACATTCTTTGACATTGCCTTTCTTCAGGATTAGAATGAAAACTGGCCATTTCCAGTCCTGTGGCCAGTGCTGAGTTTTCCGAATTTGCCGGCATATTGTGTGAAGCACTTTCACAGCATCCTCTTTTAGGATTTGAAATAGCTCAACTGGAATTCCATCACCTCCACTAGCTTTGTTCATAGTGATGCTGCCTAAGGCCCACTTGACTTCTCATTCCAGGATGTCTGGTTCTAGGTGAATGATCGCACCATGTTGGTTATTGGGTCATGAAGATATTTCCTGTATAGTTCTTCTGTGCATTCTTGCCACCTCTTCTTAATATTGTCTCCTTCTGTTAGGTCCATAATGTTTCCGTCCTTCATTGTGCCCATATTTTCATGAAATATTCCCTCGGTATCTCTGATTTTCTTGAAGAGATCTCTAGTCTGTCCCATTGTGTTGTTTTCCTCTGTCTCTTTGCACTGATCACTGAGGAAGGCTTCCATATCTCTCCTTGTGATTGTTTTGAATTCTGCACTCAGATGGGTACACCTTTCTTTTTTGTCTTTTGCCTATAGCTTCTCTTCTTTTCACAGCTATTTGCAAGGCCTCCTCAGACAACCATCTTGCCTTTTTGCATCTTTCTCTTGGGGATGGTCTTGATCACTGCCTCCTAAATGTAGTTTTTCTGGAACACTCTGTCTATCAGATCCAGTCCCTTGAATCTACTTCTCACTTCCATTGTATAATCATAAGGGATTTGGTTTAGGTCATACCTGAATGGTCTAGTGGTTTTCCCCACTTTCTTCAATTCAAGTCTGAATTTGGGAATAAGAAGATCATGATCTGAGCCGCAGTCAGCTCCCAGTCTTGTTTTTGCTGACTCTATAGAGCTTCTCCTTTTTTGGCTGCAAAGAATATAATCAATCTGATTTTGGTTTGACCGTCTGGTGATGTCCTTGTGTAGAGTCGTTTCTTGCGTTTTTGTAAGAAGGTGTTTGCTATGACCAGTGTGTTTTGGCAAAACTCTCAGCCTTTGCCCTGCTTCAATTTGTACTCCAGGGCCAAACTTGTCTGTTACTCCAGATATCTCCTGACATCCTACGTTTCATTCCAGTTTCCTATGATGAAAATGGCCTCTCTCCTTCTTTCCTTTTGTCTTAGCTCTAGATAGTCTTGTCTGTCATCATAGAACCTTTCAACTTCAGCCTCTTTGGCATTACTGGTCAGGGCATAGACTTGGATTACCATGATATTGAATGGTTTGCCTTGGAAATGAACAGAGGTCATTATGTCATTTTTGAAATTGTATCCAAGTACTGCATTTTGGACTCTTTTGTTGACTATAGGGCTACTTCATTTCCTCTGCATACTTCCCTAGTGGCTCAGATGGTAAAGCATCTGTCTACAATGTGGGAGACCTGGGTTCAATCCGTGGATCAGGAAGATCCGCTGGAGAAGGAAATGGCAATCCACTCCAGTGCTATTGCCTGGAAAATTCCATTGACAGAGGAGCCTGATCGGTTACAGTCCATGGGGTCACAAAGAATCGGACACGACTGAGCGACTTCACTTTCACTTTCATTTCCTCTAAGGGATTCCTGCCCACAGTAGTAGATATAATGGCCATTTGAGTTAAATTCACCCATTCCAGTCCATTTTAGTTCTCTGATTCCTAGAATGTTGATTTTCACTCTTTCCATCTCCTGTTTGATTACTTAAAATTTATCTTGATTTGTGGACCCAACATTCCAGGTTCCTATGCAATATTGTTCTTTAGAGCATCGGACTTTACTTCCATCACCAGTCACATCTACCACTGGGCACTGTCTTTGCTTCGGCTCTGTCTCTTCATTCTTTCTGGAGTTATTTCTCCACTCTTCTCCAGTAGCATATGGGGCACCTTCTGGCCTGGGGAGTTCATCTTTCAGTGTCATATATTTTTGCCTTTTCGTAATATCTGTGCTCAGGAGTTTCAGATAGTCTTCCTTGAAGTTCGGTTACTCTGATCAGTACTTAAATATGACAGAGTGTTCATTTACCTGCCTCCCAGATTTTTTCTGTTCTGTAGGAAACAGAAGTTAATTACATTGGTTAAAAGTTGTAGCCATTATGTCTGAATGGAACTTGCTTCTTAAATTTGCAATAAATAAATGAATAAAAATAAAATGATTATGTTATTGTGGCAGTAGGTGAAAAAGAAGAGACAGCAAATAGCACAGTTATGTTGTAGAAGATTTTAAGAGTTGTGACATTTATTCACCTTGATTTAAAATACTTGCAAATAATGAGCTTGAAAGAAGCATTACAATGCGTAAAATTTTTGCAAAGTTGGTTCAGTTTTTATGACTTTATTCATAAGATGAAGAACTGGCTTGCTAATACAGTGGAAAAAATGTTATAGCAGTTGTAAAAAAAATGGGTAAAACTGGAATTCAGTTTACTTTCCATTAAAATAGATTTTTCTTTTTTCTAATTTGTGTCTTCTGTATATTTTCCTTGGATAATAAACATTTTTTATATGGTGAGAGCTTTTACAATTTTCATGACTTTTTTTGCATGCTCTTGAACAGTATTTTAACAAGTCATTTCTGGAAAAACTAGAAACCTCAGACAGTAAAGAACTTGCCTGCATTGTAAGAGACCCAGGTTTGATCCCTGGTAAGGAAGATCCCCTGGAGAAGGGCAAGGCAACCCACTCCAGTATTCTTGCCTGGAGAATTCCATGGGCAGAGGAGCCTGGTAAACTACAGTCCATGGGGTCACAAAGACTATATGTTAGTGACAGGACTGAGTCACTAACATTTTCACTTTAGAAACCTTAAAATTCTTTGTTGCTTGGTGGAAAGAAAGCAAGTGTTTATCTTAAATAAAACATGTTTATCTTAAATATTACCTTAAACTTGTTCTTTATACACCTATGACATATCCCATGTTTTTTTCTGCTTTCATAATTGCTTTGATATTACCTTTTTCAAGTTAAGACCCCCAAATCACAGTAATTAGCTATCTTGTACCCTCAACTTAACCTTGGAGTTGCCCAACCACCTCCAAGCAATGCCAAAGATAAGCTTGCTCATCTTACAAAATGAAAAGGATAGGAATATGTAGATATGTTTGGCATCTTTTCATGTTTTTAATTTACTCAACATTATTGTGAGAACTGTCCTATTCATCAAACCCACAATGTGAGAAGAGCTAGAAAAATCAAAAGAGAAACTCGATCTCTGCAGGTTAATTATATACAAGTGAAATGGTATCAATAGGCACGCATTTACACAAACATGTGCTTTTCAAGTTGAACAGAAGTAAAATCATGTTCAAGTACAAAGACTGGTGGAATAACTGTCAACAGATTGATTTTTTTTAATATTTTATGTCTAAGTTTAAATAGAATTTTTATTTATGAACACTCTCTGGGGAATTGCTTCTACAATGAATAATAATCCAATTGGAAAAAATGATACAAAAATCTGTTGTTGATTTTAGATGAAGCCATCAATGAAATCACCCCTGAAAGGCGTTCAGGTCAACTTCAACTCACTGGCCAATATTGTTATGGGTGACAGAATGCATCTAGACTTCCTCCTGGTGGGTTACAGTGTAGTCTGTGTGTGTTGATTGCTGTTGTGTCCAGCTCTTTATGACCCCATGGACTGTAGCCTGCTAGGCTCCTCTGTCCATGGAATTCTCCAGCAAGAATACTGGAAAGGGTAGCCATTCTCTTCTCCAGGGAACTTCCCAACCCAGGGATCGAACCCAGGTCTCCCATGTTGCAGGTGCTTTCTTTACTGTCTGAGCCACCTATGAAGCCCAAGGTGTAGTCTATGTAATTGCTAATACATCCTGCTGCTGCTGCTGCTAAATCACTTCAGTCATGTCTGACTCTTAGAGACTCCATGGACTGCAGCCTACCAGGCTCCTCCATCCACGAGATTTTCCAAGCAAGAGTACTGGAGTGGGGTACCACTGCCTTCTCCAACTAATACATCCTATGGTACCTCAATTAATGCCTTGAACCAGATGGAAAAATCAATAAAGAAATGTAAGGAAAATTCAACCTGACTTTGCAAGATAGACTGATGGCTTTAGGGGTTTGTTTAGCCAGCTGGGTCAGCCCGTTACACTGATTGGCATAGTTGAGGGCAATACTGCAGACTGGTTTTTCCAAGCAAGGTTCCTTCTTGGAACCCTGTTGATTATAGTCTTAATTAACACTGTATGAGACAAAGTGAATGGATTTGTAGCCAACCTTTGTTAACTACATAAAAATCAAAGTGGCGAACAGAGTAGCCTATACTCATAGGAAGGTTTGCTGAGAGCAAAAACAGTCAAGAAGATAGATGTAGGTTTCTCAGAGACACAAATTTATATGTGTTTCTTGAAATTCTGCACCATGTTCAAGCAAAGCACACATTTTTTGTTGTTGTTGTAAATGATATTTTCAAAAATATTTTATAAAAAAGCCTTGGAAGATAGTGACAATGTCTCATTCAAGATTCAGGCAAGAGATTTTTTTAGTGCTCAACGTAATAAATACTATATTTCCCTTTGGTTCAATGGGTCGGTTTACTGGTAGTCTGTTTAAAAAGATTTGGTTTCCTTAATTTTGGGGTTCCTCATCTTTTACAAAAACATCATTCACCATTGTCCTTTTGCACTGCCCCACAAGACATATGGACCATTGCCCCACAAGACGTACGGACCAGAGAAACAGACACAAACATGACGTCAGTGCTGCCTCCTGTGCTGTCAGTAATATGGTCTATTTTCTCTGCTTCAGTAATCCTGTCTCTTCTATTCGAATCCATGAACTGTGGCAAGTACAGTTCAGTTCAGTTCAGTTCAGTCTCTCAGTCTTGTCTGACTCTTTGTGACCCCATGAATCGAAGCACGCCAGGCCTCCCTGTCCATCACCATCTCCTGGAGTTCACTCAGACTCACATCCATCGAGTCAGTGATGCCATCCAGCCATCTTATCCTCGTCGTCCTCTTCTCCTCCTGCCCTCAATCCCTCCCAGCATCAGAGTCTTTTCCAATGAGTCAACTCTTTGCATGAGGTGGCCAAAGTACTGGAGCTTCAGCTTTAGCATCATTCCTTCCAAAGAAATCCCAGGTTTGATCTTCTTCAAAATGGACTGGTTGGATCTCCTTGCAGTCCAAGGGACTCTCAAGAGTCTTCTCCAACACCACAGTTCAAAAGCATCAATTCTTCGGTGCTCAGCCTTCTTTACAGTCCAACTCTCACATCCATACATGACCACTGGAAAAACCATAGCCTTGACTAGATGGACCTTAGTCGGCAAAGTAATGTCTCTGCTTTTGAATATGCTCTCTAGGTTGCTCATAACTTTTCTTCCAAGGAGTAAGCCAAGCGTCTTTTAATTTCATGGCTGCAGTCACCATCTGCAGTGATTTTGGAGCCCCCCAAAATAAGGTCTGACACTGTTTCCACTGTTTCCCCATCTATTTCCCATGAAGTGATGGGACTGGATGCCATGATCTTCGTTTTCTGAATGTTGAGCTTTAAGCCAACTTTTTCACTCTCCTCTTTTACTTTCAAGAGGCTTTTTAGTTCCTCTTCACTTTCTGCCATAAGGGTGGTGTCATCTGCATATCTGAGGTGATTGATATTTCTTCCGGCAATCTTGATTCCAGCTTGTGCTTCTTCCAGTCCAGCGTTTCTCATGATGTACTCTGCATATCAGTTAAATTAGCAGGGTGACAA
Organism: Ovis aries; assembly: GCF_016772045.2. Lineage (NCBI taxonomy): Eukaryota > Metazoa > Chordata > Mammalia > Artiodactyla > Bovidae > Ovis > Ovis aries. Next base: position 97,000,468 of record NC_056060.1, read on the forward strand.
TATACAGCCTTGACATCCTCCTTTTCCTATTTGGAACCAGTCTGTTGTTCCATGTCCAGTTCTAACTGTTGTTTCCTGGCCTGCATATAGATTTCTCAAGAGGCAGGTCAGGTGGTCTGTATTCCCATCTCTCTCAGAATTTTCAACAGTTTATTGTGATCCACACAATCAAGTACAGTAAACTCTCATAATTCTTCATATTCAGTTCTTTTAAAATAAATACTAAGATTATGAAAGAAAGAGTCATTTTGAAAACATGTTTCAGATGAAAAGAGACCAAAGAGACCTAACAACTAAATACAGTATAACCTCTTTAATTGTGTCTTGGAACATAGGAAATGTTAGTGAAGCCCTTGGTGAAACTGGACTAGAGTGTGTCAACTAGATAATCGTATAGTATCGATGATCATTTTCTGAATGTGATCATTGCTTCATGTTGTATTCAAGCACACAAATGTATTTTGTAGTAAAGAGGAATCATGTCTGCAACTTATTCTCAGAAGTCTCAGAAAAATATGAAGAGAAGGGAAGAGAACAAGTATGAGAGAATGAAAGAGTTATAATGGTACTGTAATGTTTACAAGTAGGGAATCTGGGTGAAGGGAATACAGGAATTTCTTAGTTTTACAACTCTCTGGCATGTTTAAAATTATTCTTAAATAAACCATTTTGTTTTAAACAGTGGAAAATCCTAAAGGGTGAATAACAAGATTTCTTTTAAAAATAAATCACAAGGAAAAATGTGATGGTGGGGGAAGATATTATTTAAAAGTAGTTTAAGTCCTATAACCTTACATCAGTTCAGTTCAGTTGCTCAGTTGTGTCTGACTCTTTGCAACCCCAAGAATCGCAGCACGCCAGGCCTCCCTGTCCATTATCAACTTCCGGAGCTCACCCAAACTCATGTGCATTGAGTTGGTGATGTCATTCAGCAGTCTCATCCTTTGCCATTCCCTTCTCCTCCTGCCCCCAATCCCTCCCAGCATCAGGGTCTTTTCCAATGAGTCAACTCTTCGCATGAGGTGGACAAAGTATTGGAGTTTCAGCCTCAGCATCATTCCTTCCAATGAACACCCAGGACTGGTCTCCTTTAGGATGGAATGGTCGGATCTCCTTACAGTCCAAGGGACTCTCAAGAGTCTTCTCCAACACCACAGTTCAAAAGCATCAATTCTTTGGCGCTCAGCTTTCTTCACAGTCCAACTCTCACATCCATACATTACCACTGGTAAAACCTTACATCAACCAATTACAAATAGATCAATTTTATTAGATCTTAATTCAAGCACACTACAAAATTTTAAAATTAAGGTAAATTTGAATGTTGAGTGAATATTTGATGATGCTAAAGAAAATTTTAAGCATAACATGTTGGTGTAGATACATGTCAAAAGAAAACCTTTCCTTTTCTCTCAGAGGTTCATATGGAAATGTTTACAAATGGAATTAGCTTCCAAATAATTCAATGGTGGTAGAGAACAGATGGGGTATAAATAGAACAAGAATGACCAAACATTCATAAAACTAAGGAATTGTTGCATAGGAGTTCACTATGCTATTTTTTTACTTTTGCCTATGCTTAAAAGTTTTCATAATATATACACTTAAATAACTATGGAAATGCAGGAGGCAAAAGAGCAAAGAAAATCTCTAAGAATGTTTTAGGATTCATTACATTGGATAAGAAAACTAGTAAAGATAACTAATTAAAACAGTGTGGTATTAATGTAAAGATAAACATATCAAGAAACAGTCCCTCTAAATACAAGCAATTATTATATGCAAAAAAATAGTTCTATAGAGCAGTAGAGAAAAGATTGATTTGAAATAAATTATGTGTGGTATTGGTTAATTGGATATCCAGATAGAGAAAAATTACATTTACTCCTCCCTCTCAATGAACACAAAAATCAATTCCAGTGAATCACAGATAAAAATGAGAAAAAAAATAAAGCAAAACCAGAAAATAGGAAAATATCTTCATAGCCTTAAGGTGGGGAAGATTTTTAAAATTATGCCACAAATATACTAACAAAAATTAAAATATGGATAGATTGCTTTTTGTTATGTTCCAAATATTAAAAAGTTACATCGGATTCATGTTGATATATGGCAAAACTAATACAATATTTAAAGTAAAAATAAATAAATAAATAAATAAAAAGTAACATTAAGACAGTGAAAAGGAAACTTCAGCATGGTAAAAGATATTATGCATTGATAGTGGCAATGGTTTAGTTGCTAAGTCATGTCCAACTCGTGTGACCCCATGGACTGTAGCCTGCCAGGCTCCTCTGTCCACGGGATTTTCCAAGTAAGAATACTGCATTGGTTTTCCATTTCCTTCTCCAGGGCATTTTCCTGACCCAGGGATCAAACCCCAGTCTCTTGCATTGCAGGCAGCCTCTTTACCAATTGAGCCACCAGGGAAGCCCCACTACTATGCAATACATAGACCAAAATAGAACTTGTACCAAGAATATATAAGAAACTGGGGTTTCCCTGGTGGCTTAGATTGTCTCATTAAATCCCCCTATTCTAAGTCGTATAATGTAGGCATAATTATTTTTCTCATTCTCAGGTGGAGAAGCTGAGTCTTAGGTTGAATAAATCACCAGCTCATAATCATAAACCTAGCAGAACCATGATTGAAATGTAGGTTGCCCTACTCTGCACTCCTTGAGCTTATCCCAATGTTACACTACCACTAAAACCATCCAGATGTGGGTTGCCTGTGACCCACTGCAAGGGAAAAATCAGAGAAACCAATGCAGAGAACTGCCCCAATGCTAAAGCACACTGAGCACTGAGTAGCAATTGCTAGGCAAAGGGGTGTTAGTAGAAACATTTTCTTTTTTTACAGGAGTGAGACCACTGCATTTAGTCAGAGCAGATCACGAAGTTCAAGCAAAAGTTCATTGAATAAAAGGCACATATTGTTTATCTCAAAAAATAACTGGAGGGTTTTCCAGAGAGAGTGAAGCAAAAGGTAAATTACCTAGTGGAAATGTCAGCAGGACGGGGCTGCACACTAGGGTGTCTTCATGTACAACTGACAAGCAGCTGAAGTAACCTGAGCATGGCGATGGCTCCCCATGCTCCAGTAGACCCTGGATGCTTCTTTCATTCTCATAAGCACTTGAACGAAGTATTTAAATTCTTTCTGCTTTTAGACTGGCATTCATGGGCACAAGAGATATACTATTAAATATTTTGCTTTGCCCTAGCTTCCAATAGCTGTCATTAATAGCTAGCGGGTAAATACTGGGTCTACCATTAAAAGCACACGACATTTGAGCCATTTGGTTGTTAGAAGTGAAGGCCCATCTTCTGCCATCCACACTCCATTTCTGCTTCCCAGAAACAGTCGCAAAGGTAAGCCTCCTGGCTGAGGGAAAGGTGTGCAGACTGAAATCATAAAAGGAAATTAAGCAGTGTCTGTGAGAAGTGATTTTGTGATGGTGCCAAGTGGCCATGAACTGGAAGAGAAACAGGAAGGAAAAAGTAATAAGTTAATGATGAAAAATAATATTGTCCTAGTAAGGAGCTGAAATCAAAATAATAAAATCAACTGTTTCTGAGGTCTATTTAAAAAAAGCAAAATCATTAGGAAAATATAGAAATAGTTTTGCTTTTAAGTTTCTTAAAGATCCAGGCCACATTTTTGGTGTTTTTCTTCCCACAGTGCTTTGCACATTTTGTCATATTTATATCAAATTTAATCAGAGCTTATTATTGTTAAGAATTGCATACTTCTTAAAGAAGTCTAACATTAAAGGAAATAAAAAGCTGTTCTTTCTCATGTGTAAGCAAAAATTGTTCTAAGGGTTTTACTGACATCTCCTCAGTTAATCCCACAATAAATTAGGTACCAATATTGCCCACATTTTACAAATAGAAGTCACTAAGACATTATTTAGATTTTTGAGGTTATACAACTAGCGGAGGGCAAAGCTGGGATTTGAGTCAGCTGTCTTTAACTCTGTAGTTGAGAGGGTTATCAAAATATGCTGAGTAGTTTGGAGTTTCTTGTTCATGATGTGAAAAGTTGAGGAGATCACTTAGCAGAATATATATGTTGATACATTTAAAAAGCATGTCTAGCCATTTAATATCTAGCCAACTGACATTATAGATATTATATTAATATAGTAGAATAGTGGATGGAATTTAGTGTATCCTTTTTCTACATTTTGGGGAAAAAAAAAGAATTCACCCAGGAAATATTAATCTGCCTAAATAGGAATAGATCTAAAACACTGGAAGAGTCACATATAACTAACCAACTTACTCATTCTTATTTCCTATAGAATCACCTACGCAGCTACAGTTTAAGCAATGCAGATAAAAACAGCAAACCCACAATTATCATTAGGTATTTGTTAAACTTGTACAATATGTATAGCTTTTAAAAACGTAAATGCCAATGACGAATCCTGGGAAAACCAGCGTGGAAGAATGAATTCCCTTACAATTCGTGCTTAAATCTCAGGGACGTTTGAGTAAAGTCCTAGTAGTCAATGCCAGAGTGTGTGCTAAGTTGCTTCACTTGTGTCTGGCTCTTTGCCGCCCTATGGACTGCAGCCCACCAGACTTCTCTGTCTGTGGTGCTCTCCAGGTGAGAATCCTGGAGTGGGTCACCATGCTCTCTCCTGGGGGTCTTCCCAACCCAGGCATTGAACCAGCCTCTCTTATTCTTCCGCACTGGCGGTCCGCATTTCTCTCCCACTCATGAAAACTGGGAAACCCCCAGTTCAAGAGAGGAGACGCAAAAAGTGAGTGAACCTGTAAAAACAGATTTGTTAACACCAAAGCCTACATAGCAGATTCTCTGCTTGTGAATGGTTCTCAGAGACATGAGTGTACGTGTGTATGTACGTGTGAATGGTAAGACTCAGAAGAGAGACTGAAAAGGCGTCCCAGGAGAGGTCTAAGAGCAGGAACCAAGAAATCAGGGGACAAAGGCTTAAAAAAGATGAAATGAGGAAAGAGCATCCACATGAATTAGGAACTATGGGATCTAATCCCAGATACTTGTTGTATCTCTGGGCTGACTACTTTATTTCCCTGGGATACGTTTTCAGTGAGTAAAATGGGATTGTAAGATTGCGTAATTTCTGTGACTTCTTCCAACTCTTTCATAAATGACATCTTGTGAGTAGGAGGGATCAAGAGCACTAAATGTCCTAATGGAGGAAAACAGAATGAAGCACACTCACTTAATTAGGAATAAGCTCCTTGTGATCTTTTAAAAAGCTATCTCCCTGCTTACACAAGCATGGAATGGATGGTGAGTCATAATACCCTAATCTTAAGCAATTGGAATGCTGCTGCTGATGGCTAAATTGCTTTAGTCGTGTCTGACTGTGACCCTAGGAACTGTAGCCCACCAGGCTCCTCTGTTCAAGGGATTCTCCAGGCAAGAATACTGGAGTGGGCTGCCATTTCCTCCTTTAGGGCATTTCCCAGAAACTGAACCTGTGTCTCTTATTTTTTCTGCATTGGCAGGCAGGTTCCTTACCTCTAGCGCCACGAGGAAGATCAGCAACCGGAATAAGCTCCTTTAACGTGCACTGGAGCCCCAATTTATAAAGACGGCCAGTGAGACTACTGTGTCTGAGTCAAGAAGTCAGTTCAGGAGGCCAAAAATGAATATGACTACGATCTAAAGGAACTTTGGATAAGGAAAAGCAAAGGTTGGAATCTGGGTAGGATGGAAAGGGAACCAAGACAAGCGCTTTGGAGAGTTCAACATAAGTAAGATTTCTCGCATGCACGTGTAGGATGGCAAGATGGACAGCTGTGGCATGAAGTAGACCACTGACAGCAGATGTCTAAGCTCTAACTTTTTAAAGAGCTTTCCTTGTACTCGGAGCCTGTCACGTGAATAGGACTCAGAAAGACCGCATCATTTATCACAGTTCCTCCGTCTTCAGTGGGTCATGTGAGATAGTCTGGCTTAAGGTCATGTATTGCAGAACTTTCAGTGGGTTCAGTTATATTCTGTAAACTCTAAGAAGATAGGAAGGAGATTAATATAGTTGAGAAAACTGTCTTTTAAAAGAATGCTAATTACTTTAAGGTTTCATACCAAGGGAGTGACCTTCAGCATTCAGAAAATCAAGTTATGCAGAACATATCATGGGGGAGAAAGAAGATACTAGGTGAATTACATCTTCCATGGCACCAAATGATGGTTTCCATAAATTTCACAAAGAACTGACACATTCATCAATGTGTTGTAGGATTTCTTCACCTACAATAAACCTGGTGTTGAAAACTTACCTTGTGCCTATCTGGGTGTTTCCTAATTGGTATTCAACTCTCTCTGCCTCCCGTGATGCTTATTCACAGGCTGTTCCATACTGGTTTTCATATGCTTTCTTCCTGCCTTGGACCAGTGAAGCAATAAATAAACAGGGGAAAAAAAAAAAAAAAGGTAGGTCTCTCTAAGCAGCCTCAGAGCAGTGGCGCAGGAAATGGAAAGCAGCTCCCAGAAGAAGCAAATACGCTCATAGCAAATTCCACCAGCAAACGGGTAATGTCATCCAGCTAATTATATGTAATTGTCCCCTATATTGAAACAATAAATAATGTAGGAGGCCAGTACTGCTTGTTGGAGATTACAGCTCTATATAAATAGCAGCAAAACAAATGAGGAAACCTGAAAATAGGTGGTGTATACTAAAACTGTTGTCAAAGGCATTTTATAGTATTGCCCACTGGCATAAAATTTTCTGTATGCATCCATTAAATACTACATCTTGGTGTGTCAAAGTCAGAATGGAACTTGTAGTTTTTCCAGACTCTAGGGTGACTCTGAGCATGCCACCTAATATGAATAAGCGGCCAAAATCATGGTTAATATTCTAGTCTTATTAACATGGCCACTTGGCCAGGGTTAACAATATCTCAGAATTGCTTAGGCATTCTGAATATACTGTCTTAAAAGGTGAATATATTGTCTTAAAATATGGCATGAGAAAAATCAGTGAACCCTACTACTATCATGCATGTGACCAAAACATTCATTGGTAACCATTCCCCTGTAACACAGACACACATATGCTGAAAGCATCTCCATGACTTACAAGAAAAAGTCCAAATGAGAGCAGCAGAGCCACTAGCTCAATGCTATGGCAGCCAGTTCTGATGATAAAGCCCGCTCACTATTTCCTATAAATCGTCCTGAACTGCCCAAGTCCACACCTCTGTGCAAAAAGAGGCAGCTCCTTGCCTGTTCCACAGTTTCAGTTTAAGCATGGACGTGTCTTTCTCTGTCCATCTTGAGCATTTTGTTTAAGGCAAAGACCTAAATCCTTCCTGCTCTTCTCTAATCCCAATAGACCAAGGCCAGAATTATAAACAGACAGTAAGAGAAACACAGCCCATCATCAATTGCCTGTATTCCAAGTAGAGGAGACAAGTTTCAAGCGAAGTGATAGCAGGGTCCTGGAAGGCTAGACCCCCTGTAATTGTCACTGCCATACGTTTATTTTCATCACTGTCTTTTATAATCCACAATAGTATTGTTTTAGACTTATTTATCATCCCTGTGTACCTCCATCTAGCTACTTGTTTACTTTTTTCCTTTCATTCAAAGAGTGTGTGTTGAGTACTTAATATGCAGGAGGTCCCTGATGGGTTCTTGAGATAGAAAGATAAATTACATCTTCCCTTAGAGCATTTCGGCTTCCCTGGTGGCTCAGATGGTAAAGCATCTGCCTGCAATGCGGGAGACCCGGGTTCGATTCCTGGCTTGGGAAGATCCCCTGGAGAAGGAAATGGCAATCCACTCCAGCACTCTTGCCTGGAAAATCCCATGGACAGAGGAGCCTGATAGGCTACAGTCCATGGGGTCGCAAAGAGTTGGACACGACTGAGCGACTTCACTTAGAGCATTTAGACTGAATAATGAACTGAAATGCCATTTTTTCCACAATAACAATTCAAACCAGTTCATAATAACTCAGATATCGAAGGCAGAGAAAGAAGAAGCTATCAAAAGATACATAAATCAAGTGCTGTATGTCCAATCAGCTTGCAGTTCTATCAATAAGAGTGAAAGAAATACAGCAGTACGTGACAAAATGCTGAAATAAAATCTATACGAAAATTCAAAGTGGTACCTCATTGTGGTTTTGATTTGCATTTCTCTAATAATGAGTGATGTTGAGCATCTTTTCATGAGGTACCACTTCACACCAGTCAGAATGGCTGCGATCCAAAAATCTGCAAGCAATAAATGCTGGAGAGGGTGTGGAGAAAAGGGAACCCTCCTACACTGTTGGTGGGAATGCAAACTAGTACAGCCACTATGGAGAACAGTGTGGAGATTCCTTAAAAATTGCAAATAGAACTACCTTATGACCCAGCAATCCCACTGCTGGGCATACACACCGAGGAAAACAGAATGGAAAGAGACACATGTACCCCAATGTTCATCACAGCACTGTTTATAATAGCCAGGACATGGAAACAACCTAGATGTCCATCAGCAGATGAATGGATAAGAAAGCTGTGGTACATATACACAATGGGGTATTACTCAGCCGTTAAAAAGAATTCATTTGAATCAGTTCTGATGAGATGGATGAAACTGGAGCCGATTATACAGAGTGAAGTAAGCCAGAAAGAAAAACACCAATACAGTATACTATATACACATATATATGGAATTTCGGAAGATGGCAAAGACGACCCTGTATGCAAGACAGGAAAAAAGACACAGATGTGTATAATGGACTTTTGGACTCAGAGGGAGAGGGAGAGGGTGGGATAATTTGGGAGAATGGCATTCTAACATGTATACTATCATGTAAGAATTGAATCACCAGTCTATGTCTGACACAGAATACAGCATGCCTGGGGCTGGTGCATGGGGATGACCCAGAGAGATGGTATGGGGAGGGAGGTGGGAGGGGGGTTCATGTTTGGGAACATATGTAAGAATTATAGATTTTAAAATTAAAAAAATTAAAAACTAAAAAAAAATAAAATAAAATAAAAATAATAAATCAAAAAAAAGAGAAAATTCATAGTAATCTATATGAAAATTCAGACTTCTCTTCTCTGTCATTAGAAAACTTTTTGTCTAATTTCCAGGTCCACCTGAAATAACCATTGGCAGCACTGAGAGGGAAAGGGATTTCAAGAGTAGCTGGGATGGTAGTCATCTGCTTTAAGCTGGAAACCTGTGACAGCTGATCTTCTAAGATTCCTTGAGAGGTTTACTAGACTGCCTTTGTTGCTGTTAAGTCTCTAAGTAATGTCCAACTATTCGTGACCCCATGGACTGCAGCGCAACAGGCTCCCTTGTCCTTCACTATCTCCTGGAGTTTGCTCAAATTCATGGCTATTGAGTCGGTGATGCCATCCAACCATCTCATTCTCTGTCATCCCTTTCTTCTCCTACCCTCAATCTTTCCTAGCATCAGGGTCTTTTCCAATGAGTTGACTCTTAGCATTAGGTGGCCAAAGGATTGGAGCTTGTTTCAGCATCAGTCCTTCCAATAAATATTCAGGACTGATTTCCTTTAGGATGGACTGGTTGGATCTCCTTACAGTCCAAGGGACTCTCAAGAGTCTGCCTTAGCCAGGCATTGCTGCTCCATACTATATGAACCAGGCAAGGTTCTTGGGAGTCTGCCTAAGTGAGATTATCCCTCCAAAAGCATATCAACATTTTGTTGGCAAATACCTTAAAGATATTCAAAATCTGGGCAGACACTTCTCTCCCACTTAAATCTTCTTTTGTGTTGTTAAATCAGCACCAGATAGCATGCATTCTTTGTTTCTAGATATAATCTTGTCTTGAAATTGCCCTGATAATGTTTTGTTCCTTCCCTTCTTATATAGGAAGAATTCACTTAGAAGACATTGTGTTTCTTTCTTATCTTGCTTGTTTGCTTGCTTTGAGACTGGGAAATCTGTTAGGAAGAATGTAAAGTCTATCAATGCATTTTTTAATAAAAAAGAGCTTTAGTAAATTGTATAAGTTAGTGTATATTTGAGAAGTTTTGCATGAGTGACTACTATGAAAAAAAAATGTCCATCTGATGCATTGAGGAGGACAATGAATAAGAAGAGAAAAATATAAAGGTTAAACATGAGTGACAGGAAAGCCTATTCATTACATAGACAGCTACAAATCTGCTGTGATAAATTACTGAAGGCTCCCCTTTACAAACTGTATACCCCTTCTACATAAAAATTGCTAATATATGACAGCCCACTCTTGAAGGTTTATTTCTTCTGATAAACATTTAGTCATCTGATATAATGTAAATGAAGGTCTACAATGAAAATAGGAATGATTTTGAAGCTAGTGGTTTTTTGCTCCAATACCACTTTTACTAAGCCAAACCCAGCATATAAGTGTTCATATAATAATAAAGAGTCAAATGAATAAATAAAGAATCCAAAATTAGGAGAAGAGTAGGAGGAGCAAATAAACATAGCAACAGCAATGAAAAACTAAATAAAACAGAGCAAATATACCCAGTGGATCAATACAAATGTCTAAATTGGTTACATGTAAGAACACAAAATGCCATTGCTAGTAGAAGTTTCCTTAGGGAATGTTTTCATACACGATGGATTTGGAGTTTATTCTAAAGGCCTGAGGAAAAATGAAATGGTGGAAGGCAACGCATGGGCTCTACCCTATGAGTTTTCTTTTGACACGTGAATACCTTTAAAAATAGCCTGATAGACTACAGGCCGCAGGAACTAGCTGTTCATAGCTAATTATCCAAAGACTTGAAGATTCCAAGCTGTGCAAAGTCAATTCGACTTTGCCTAGTACAGCCTGAAGCTACTTTAGTTAAACCTCAGTCATAGTGTTTCTAATGAAAGGGGCAAAATAGAATAAAAATTGCAAACCCAATTCAATACAAGTGAATAAAACTGTAAGAGGTAAAGGCACACAGCAGCCAACAATTAAGACTACCAGGGCTATTGCTTCTCTAGAAGCCCAGACTATAAAAAGAGAATAATTTAGTCTTATACTAAATTCAAAAATAAAACTCATTTGATTGGGACTCAAGTTTACAACTTACTCAAAAAGATGTTGCTCTGTAGTCACAAAGAAAGCATGTCAAAGAAAAAAAGTTAAGCGCTCATTAAAAATAAAATTTTCAATAAATTTTATAGAATTGTGTGTGTTAGTCACTCAGTTGTGTCTGACTCTTTGCCACCCCAAGGACTGTAGCCTACCAGGTTCCTCTGTCCATGGAATTCTCCAGGCAAGAATACTGGAGTGGGTTGCCATTTCTTTCTCCAGGGGATCTTCCCAACCCAGGGAAAAAAGCCAGGTCTCCTGCATTGCAGGCAGCTTCTTTACCATCTGAGCCACCAGAGAAGCCCATTTATAGAATTAAGACACAGAAGGGGGAAAAAATCATCCACAATATATCGATAAGTGAATAATAAGGATATAATAGGATCAGAAATCTTGACATATCTTCATCAAGGCTAATTTAGCCATGAGTTTTAGTGAATGACTCAGTAGTAAAGAATCCACCTACCAAATCAGGATATGCAGGAGACGTGGGCTCAATCCGAGTCAGGAAGATCCCCTAGAGGAGAAAATAGCAACCTATTTCAGTGTTCTTGCCCACAAAATTCCATGGACAGAGGAGAACAGTGGGCTACAGTTCATGAGGTCGCAGAGTTGGGTGTGACTGAGCACAGACACGCATTCTGGGTAAGCATTTGCTTTCCATGCCTATAATGTTTCTGCTGTCCTGTAGACTTCTAAGATTATTTTACTCATTATCAGGACATTCCCATCAACATTGCCTCTAACATAAGGATTCACATCAACAAAGAAGCATGACAATGGGCTCATGCCCAAAGAGTTTATTCTAATTACCTAAGCAGCTGGACTGGCACTATAATGAAACAGCCTTGTGAAGATTTAGATGCAGTGCTAATGGGGATTAAAAGCCCTGAAATATTAGCAGAATATTTTAAAGAATGGGTTATGTGTTTGCATCAGTTCAGTTCAGTCGCTCCATCGTGTCCGACTCTTTGCGACCCCATGAATCACAGCACGCCAGGCCTCCCTGTTCATCACCATCTCCCGGAGTTCACTCAGACTCACATCCATCGAGTTAGTTGATGCCATCCAGCCATCTCATCCTCTGTCGTCCCCTTTTCCTCCTGCCCCCAATCCTGCCAAGCATCAGAGTCTTTTCCAATGAGTCAACTCTTCGCATGAGGTGGCCAAAGTACTGGAGTTTCAGCTTTAGCACCACTCCTTCCAAAGAAATCCCAGGGCTGATCTCCTTCAGAATGGACTGGTTGGACCTCCTTGCAGTCCAAGGGACTCTCAAGAGTCTTCTCCAACACCACAGTTCAAAAGCATCAATTCTTCGATGCTCAGCCTTCTTCACAGCCAACTCTCACATCCATACATGACCACTGGAAAACCATAGCCTTGATTAGACGGACCTTAGTAGGCAAAGTAATGTCTCTGGTGTTGAATATGCTATCTAGGTTGGTTTTTGCATAAACCACCACAATAAGGGGATCAAACCAGTCCGTCCTAAAGGAAATCAGTCCTGAATATTCGTTGGAAGGACTGATGCTGAAGCTGAAGTTCCAATCCTTTGCCACCTGATGCAAAGAGCTGACTCATTGGAAAAGACCCTGATGCTGGGAAAGATTGAAGACAGGAGGAGAAGGGGATGACAGGGGATGAGATGGTTGGATGGCATCACCGACTCGATGGACATGAGTTTGAGTAAGCTCTGGGAGTTGGTGATGGACGGGGAGGCCTGGTGTGCTGCAGTCCATGGGGTCACAAAGAGTCAGACACAAATGAGTGACTGAACAACAAGCTCAATAATGGTGCTATTTCTCTCATAGCCAGAATTCACAAGTAGCAGAAACAACGGATGGAAATAGGAGTGACTTCTTTCACTCTTTTACTTAATAACTGTGATTTTACAATAAGAAATATATGTTTTTATCCTATTCTTGGCACAGAGTTCTTAATATCTTGGGATTTCCCAAGTGATAAGAGCAATACATATGTCTTGATATTCATTCTAAACCCCTTTCAACTACAACTGAGTTTATGTAAATGAGCTTGATAATATTTAAGGGTGGAAACTGGTTCCCAGGAGACCAGAGAGGGCCTTGAGTCGAATTAGTTGCCAGTGGTTTAAACATTAACATCTAAGTAATGAAACCTCCACATTCTGGGTCAGTGAAGCCATGAAGATGAGGTGAGAGCTGTCGACCCAGAGCAAGCAGGAGAGCAAGACTCGTCCTCACATACCTTGCCCTATGCTTCTCTTTCATCTTGCCATTCCTTGACTACAGCCTTTTAAAATAAGATGGTAATGGAGAAAATGAAATGTTTCTCTGAGTTCTGTGAGACACTCAATCAAATTAATCAAACCTAAGGAGGAGGTCATGGAAACCCCAACTGTAGCCACCTGGTCAGAAGCACAGGTGGCCATCTGGACCTGCAACCAGTGTCTCAGTTTGGGTGTGGAGAATATTCTTGTAAGACTGAACCCTTTACCTGTAGCATCTGACACTATCTCCAGGTCTATCTGTTAAATTATAGGATACCCAGTCAGTTCCCAGAGAAGGCAATGGCAACCCACTCCAGTACTCTTGCCTGGAAAATCCCATGGGTGGAGGAGCCTGGTAGACTGCAGTCCATGGGGTCGCTAAGAGTTGGACACGACCGAGCAACTTAGCAGCAGCAGCAGCAGCAGCAGCAGCAGCCAGTTGCACTGAGTACTGGAGAATTGCTTGATGGTGCTGGAAAGCAAAACACACACATACAGCAATAATCCCCTTGCAAATTTTTTTTTTTGCTAGAATCTTTGGAGTCTATGGGTTGACTTCACTAAGTTCTCAAGGGCAGAATGCTGCCAACAGGTGATATAACAGTTCATTTGGGTTGAAAATTGAATTTGACAGTTGATAATTTTGTGTTTTTTATGCCACAGCACCAATAAGGTTACAGTATTTGCTGAAGGATTGACCCTTTTTAGCAAGAGAGAGCTGGGTTGTTGCCACTCTGAAAGGTTGGGAAAATATGTGTCTAGAGTCCAGAGGATTCCCTAGGGTGCCTCTTAGTATCCCAATGTCTCCATAGTGAAAGCTAGTGAAAAACTGGAGAAACCCAACAAAAAACTAAACTAATAAGAATTAGACACTCTAGGACTGATGGTTCTGGCATTTTGCCACATATAAAGTCAAGAAAAACGGAAGCTAAAGACAAAGGACAAAGGTGATGTACCTATTTTACTGTATAGTAAAACCCAGTAAATTTACTGGGTACAGTATCCAGTAAAAATGGAAATAAACACACAATATAGCCTTACAATTAGCTACAGAAATGATAAAAATATGACAATTATAGCAATTATATGCATATAATTGTCACAGAAATTGTGGGGGGTGCCTTATATTGATTGACATAGATAATATAATTCCTCTCTTTTCAATTTTTTTGCATATTACTTTATATAAGAATAGTTGGTGATACCATCATAATTGAATGTTTGTGATAAAGAATATCCAAATAATTCTGTGACTGAATTAAAAGAAAAATTGTGCTGCGATTCATGGGGTCACAAAGAGTCAGACACGACTGAGCGACTGAACTGAACTGAACTGAACTGACCTCACTTTGTGATTTGGTTCCTACCTTGGTTAGAGGTGTGATGAGAGCATCTCCATGTATCCAAAGAGATTTACATCTTATTTGGCAGAGGAAGCCTCTTATTTTGTTATTCAGTTCAGTTCAGTTGCTGCCGACTCTTGGCAGCCCCATGGACTGCAGCACACCAGGTCTCCCTGTCCATCACCAACACGCAGAGTCTGCTCAAACTCATGTCCATTGAGTCGGTGATGCCATCCAACCATCTCATCCTCAGTCGTCCCCTTCTTCTCCTGCCTTGAATCTTTCCCAGCATCGGGGTCTTTTCCAATGAGCTGGATCTTCATATCAAGTGGCCAAAGTGTTGGAGCTTCAGCTTCAGCATCAGTCCTTCCAATGAATATTTAGGACTGATTTCCTTTAGGACTTGACTGGTTTATCTTGTTGTATGAAGAGTCAAATATGTATAGTATGACATGTAAGTTTTCTGAGCAGCCAAGAAGGTATAGACTGTGCTGGTATACTTACCTATTACCTCTGATGCCCAAATTCACTGACTCAATGGACATGAGTTTAAACAAGCTCCAGAAGTTGGTTGTGGACACGGAAGCTTAGTTAGCTACAGTCCATAGGGTCACAAAGAGTTGAAAATGACTTGAGCGACTGAACCAGACTGACTCTCCTTTACAAAACTGAAACCAGAATTCTGGAAGCTATGCATGCCAGACATGGTTGCTAACTGCTTTGCTTTTAGATTTTTCCAGCAGAGGAACAGAATATAGGAGAAAAGTGGGGGAAAGGACACCCTTGCTAATGCACACATACACGTGTATTTGGCGTTTGTCATTTCCATCAGTGATGCCCCATTAGTGGCCACTGGCTTCAACTTCCAGCTTCTTCTGGTGCTTCTGTAACCAGCCTCACTGCGTCTCAAGTCATACCAAGAGAGTCAGACAGAGCTCCCTCCTCAAAACCCGATAACATGCTTTGTCAGGCCCTCTATTCAGATCCTAGAATACCACCTAGAGATAAGTAGCACTTCCTTCCCAGAGGTCTGAAAACTCAAGAACTTTTAGTCTAAACATATAGGTCCTAGTGACTCCCCATTCGGTGGAACAAGTGTCTAGTTGAGGTAATGGGCTCATAAAAGAAGTTACTTAAATCACTCATGAGACATACCTTATGACTGGCAGTACAGAAATGCAGTACTTGGATGCAATCTCAAAAGAGACAGAATGATCTCTGTTCATTTCCAAGGAAAATCATTCAATATCACAGTAATCCAAGTCTATGCCCTGACCAGTAATGTTGAAGAAGCTGAAGTTCAATGGTTCTATAAAGACCTACAAAACCTTCTAGAACTAACACCCCAGAAAGATGTCCTTTTCATGATGGGGACTGGAATGTGAAAGTAGGAAGTCAAGAGATACCTGGAGTAACAGGCAAGTTTGGCTATGGAGTACGGAATGAAGCAGGCTAACAGACTTTTGCCAAGAGACACACTGGTCATAGCAAACACCCACTTCCAACAACACAGGAGAAGACTCTACACATGGACATCACCAGATGGTCAATACTGAAATCAGATTGATTATATTCTTTGCAGCCAAAAATGGAAAACTCTATACAGTCAGAAAACACAAGACCAGGAGCTGACTGTGGCTCAGATCATGAACTCCTTATTGACAAACTCAGACTTAAATTGAAGAAAGCAGGGAAAAATCACTAGACCTAAAACAAATCCTTTATGATTAAACAGTGGAAGTGACAAATAGATTCAAGGGATTAGATATGATAGACAGAGTGCCTGAAGAAATATGGAAAGACGTTCATGACACTGTACAAGAGACATTGATCAAGACCATTCCCAAGAAAAAGAAATGCAAAAAGACAAAATGGTTGTCTGAGGAGGGCTTACAATAGCTGAGAAAAGAAGTGAAGCAAAAGGCAAAGGAGAAAATGAAAGATATACCCATTTGAATGCAGAGTTCCAAAGAATAGCAAGGAGAGATAAGAAAGCCTTCCTCGGTGGTCAATGCAAAGAAATACAGGAAAACAACAGAATGGGAAAGACTAGAAATCTCTTCAAGAAAATTAGAGATACCAAGGGAACGTTTCATCCAAAGATGGACTCAAGGACAGAAATGGTATGGACCTAACAGAAGCGGAAGATATTAAGAAGAGGTGGCAAAAATACACAGAAGAACTATACAAAAAAGATCTTCATGATCCAGATAATCACAATGATGTGATCACTCACCTAGAGCCAGACATCCTGGAATGTGAAGTCAAGTGGGCCTTAGAAAGCATCACTATGAACAAAGCTAGTGGAGGTGATGGAATTCCAGTTGAGCTTTTTCAAATCCTAAATATTGATGCTGTGAAGGTGCTGTACTCAATAGGGTAGCAAATTTGGAAAGCTCAGCTATGGCCACAGGACTGGAAAAGGTCAATTTTCATTCCAATCCCAAAAAAGGCAATGGCGAAGAATACTCAAACTACCGCACAATTGCACTCATCTCACACACTAGCAAATAATGCTCAAAATTCTCCAAGCCAGGGTTCAACAGTATGTGAATCATGAAATTCCAGATGTTCAAGCTGGATGTAGAAAAGGCAGAGGAACCAGAGATCAAATTGCCAACATCTGCTGGATCATCGCAAAAGCAAGAGAGTTCCAGAAAAACATCTCCTTCTGTTTTATTGACTATGCCAAAGCCTTTGACTATGTGGCTCACAACAAACTGTGGAAAATTCTAAAAGAGATGGGAATACCAGACCACCTGACCTACCTTCTGAGAAATCTGTATGCAAGTCAAAAAGCAACAGCTAGAAATGGACATGGAACAACAGACTGGTGCCAAATAGGAAAAGGAGTATGTCAAGGCTGTATATTGTCACCCTGCTTATTTAACTTATATGCAGAGTACATCATGAGAAACACTGGACTGGAAGAAACACAAGCTCGAATCAAGATTGCGGGGAGAAATATCAATCACCTCAGATATGCAGATGACACCACCCTTATGGCAGACAGCAAAAAAGAATTAAAGAGCCTCATGATGAAAGTGAAAGAGGAGAGTAAAAACATTGGCTTAAAACTCAACATTCAGAAAACTAAGATCATGGCATCTGTTCCCATCACTTCATGGCAAATAAATGGGGAAACAATGGAAACAGTGAGAAAATTTATTTTGGGGGGCTCCAAGGTACTGTAGCCATGAAATTAAAAGCCGCTTGCTCCTTGGAAGGAAAGTTATGACCAATCTAGATAGCATATTAAAAAGCAGGGACATTATTTTGCCAACAAAGGTCCATCTAGTCAAAGCTATGGTTTTTCCAGTAGTCATGTAAAGATATGAGAGTTGGACTCTATAAAGAAAGCTGAGTACCAAAGAATCGATGCTTTTGAACTGTGGTGTTGGAGAAGACTCTTGAGAGCCCCTTGGACTGCAACATCAAACCAGCCCATCCTAAAGGAAATCAGTCCTGAATTTTCACTGGAAGGGCTGAATGTGAAGCTGAAACTCCAATACTTTGGCCACCTGATGCGAAGAGCTGACTGACTGGAAAAGCTGATGTTGGGTGAGACTGAAGGCAGAAGCAGAGCGTGGCAGAGGATGAGATGGCTGGATGGCATCACCGACCTGATGGACATGCGTTTGAGTAAACTCTGGAAGTTGGTGATGGACAGGTAAGACTGGCGTGCTGCATCCCATGGGATCACAGAGTTGAACACAACTGAGTGACTTAATTGAACAGGATTTTCCCATCTTATTCCTTGCTGCAGTGACATTGAAAATGCTCCATGCAGCAACAGGAGAGACGGCAGATCCAGTCCAGCTCAGCTCAGTCGCTCAGTCGTGTCTGACTCTCTGCGACCCCATGAATCGCAGCACACCAGGCCTCCCTGTCCATCACCAACCCCTGGAGTTCACTCAGACTCACGTCCATTGAGTCAGTTGATGCCATCCAGCCATCTCATCCTCGGTCGTTCCCTTTTCCTCCTGCCCCCAATCCCTCCCAGCATCAGAGTCTTTTCCAGTGAGTCAACTCTTCGCATGAGGTGGCCAAAGTACTGGAGTTTCAGCTTTAGCATCATTTCTTCCAAAGAAATCCCCGGGCTGATCTCCTTCAGAATGGACTGGTTGGATCTCCTTGCAGTCCAAGGGACTCTCAAGAGTCTTCTCCAGCACCACAGTTCAAAAGCATCAATGAAGAGTCTTCTCCAGCACCACAGTTCAAAAGCATCAAATGTTGAACCCCTTCATATCGGTCAGTTGCTGTAGAGAGCTGCCCTAAATTGATGTGAATGAAGCAGTTTCACGTGGTTGCTGACATTTTGTTAGTTAACTGCAACATGACTAGTCTCTCCTGACGAATATAGAAATCAGCCAAAAGAGAAAGACACGCAACCACGACAAACATTAAAATATGCAGTGTTGGCATGGTGGACCTGGAGAGGAAACTGACAGGAAACGCGTGCTGGAATAATGATGACCCATGTAGTGCCTTGGCAAAGCATGAAAAAAGTACGGCCTGCAACAACTTGAGAAGCAAACGCTTCAGGAACCTGCAGTTTCAAGGTAAGAGATTAGGAAACAGAACTTCTCAAGTATGTGTATGTGTTATTTGTTATTGTGTTTTGTTATATTGAATGGAATACATATATAAACATATATGTTTTCCCATACAATATGATGTGTGTATATATATGTATATACATATATATGTCTGTATACAGCAAGCATTTATCATATGAAAATGTCTAAGAGATAAAAGCTGAGGCTATAAAGATGAATGAGATATAACCGGTGCAATCCACAAACTTTCATTGGGTCTGTCTATCCAATTACTTGCCTTTAATACAGTCGGCTTCCTTGAGCGCCATACCATAGCAAGAATATAAGGACCAGCCACAGATAGATAGGTTCTCTCTCATAAATTTTACCAGAATTTTACAAAAGCTTGCTCTCCGCTGCCTACTCTTGTGCCTGTAGTATTGCGGTGTCTTGGATATGCTAGCCTTCTGCCCAGTGCGTCTGCTCCTGAACACTGCGTTTGTGTAGGTCACTGGACTGCACTCTGAATTAGCAACTTTGTTTCCCTACTCAGCTCCCAGCTAGGTAGATGTCATTACTTTGGGCAATTTTCAGAGAATCCAGACCTCTGAGTAGCATACCTTCTGCCAACTCCCCCAGCCTTCTGTCAGAGGGAATTTTTTAAAAGAGAGTATGAGCATGCTTTTCACACAAATATGAAATGAACTGTTGTCAAAGATTTTGCATAACCCACTCACTAATGAGGACACTGGTAAACGTTAGAACCATCCAAATGAGGATCTGACTTACAGAGTTTTATCTTGTCGACCAGAAAAGATCTTTCTGTACTTCTATGAGTAGCAGTTATTTGTAAATAACTATGGACAGCAAACACGTGCATAGCTGCCAGTTTTCAGTAGTTACCTTTTCTCTCGACAGAGTGGTGGAATAACCTGGTCACACAATCAAAGGCAAAGAGAGCTGTAGAATCAGATAATTCCAGCACAGCCCACTAGACAACACCCAGCACTGAAGTAAAGGAAGATGCAATAATCTCTTTCGCCTGCTTCGAAGTCTTCCACATTTATTCCTGATGCACAGTTAATTAAACTCTTGCCTCCGTGAGTCACCTCTTTCGCAAAAGGAAATAAAAATTTACATATAGCAAAAGAGTCTTATGTACAAATAAATATTTGAACTTTGGCGATCTAGAAAAGGAATTTTATGTTCCATGGGTAAACATATTTTTGAGTGAGTTGGATTTACTAATATGTTATCAGGAAACAGCTATTCTTTTCCACTACTGCTTATTTTAGTTCACTTTTTAAATCTATCCTTCCTCCTTCCTAACTACGGATGGCAGCTTTACCAATGACTGTCAGAAAATCTGCGAAGACTCTTTCTTCTTCTGGTAATAAAATCTAGATTCCGACATCACAAAACCTCTAAATGTCATCAAAATGAAATGTTTTTCCCTTTCCTGTATCAGGCCTGATTTTCAGTTGGAAATCTCTGGAAGAGAAACAGAAAGTGATCAGTTTTACCTCTATTTTCTGCTCCTCTTTCTCTTGTATTTGGTAGGTGATGCTTTGGGTCTTATGTGTCGAAGGCAAGGAAGCTCAAGGAAGAAGAAGTGCGCCTGACTGATAAGAACTGGAATCAGGTGTTGGAAAGTTGTGGGCATGATGCATTGCAATTTCGCATCTTGTGATGGGGGTCTTGTCACTTCCCCTTTGCCTCTTTTGCCCTCTCCAGTTCTTGGTTTCCAGAAGTTTCCTTTTATTTTAGAGGCATCCTAATTCCTAGATGTTATTCTAAGGAAGAGACCCTCTCAGGAGACAAGCCCTTCGCTGTGATGGCCACATCTGCCTTCCTGGAGGCCAGTGCAGTATTCAGAATCCTAGTACCATTCTCAACGCAAGCCCTTCTCTCTGCTGTTTCCAAATCGGGTTCTTTAGCCACACCTTCCTACCATTAGGCTTCTCGGACAAATGGTAGATGCCAGATTCTCTGTCTTTCAGTCTCCAGGGAAAGCATGTCAAGCATTCAGTTCTTTTGAAAACCCCACTTACACTGACTTGAAGTGGCCAAAAAAAATAACAAGCACAATTTTTTGCAAACGTGCAGTAAGGCATCCTAGCCCAATCCCTTCACTCTCTGCCGGTGCACTAGTAATGCTTGTTCGTGCTGCTAGGTTGTGAATGAGGAGCTAGTCTGCGGCCAATTCCACCACAAGTGCTGAACAGATGATCTAGGTAATCTCATGTTAGGATGAGAGCATACCAACTGTTTTGTTCTTGACTGTTGAAGTGTTTGTTAAAATACCAATGCAACATGAAGAGTTACATCTAACAGCTTGTTACATATATTATCCACAAAGACGATGGTGTGTGTTAGGAAGCTATGCATGCTAAGTCGCCTCAGTCCTGTCTGACTCTGTAGGACCCCGTGGACTGTATAGCCCACCAAGCTCCTCTGTCCATGGAATTTCTCAGGCATGAATACTGCAGTGAGTTCCATTTCCTTCTCTAGGGGATCTTCCCAACCCAGCGATCAAACCTTTGTCTCTTATATCTCCTGCCCTGCTAGGTGGGTTCTTTACTACTAGTGCCACCTGGGAAGGCAGCTATGTTTGAGCTCAATATGACATATGATGTTTTAAAGGAAGAAAGCTAACCAAATATGACATAGGCTTCCTCATGAGATGATAGATCTCCTGTGAATTGTAATGTTTAAGCAGAGACAAGATGACTATTTATTCAAATATTATTAAATGTTCATTGAATAAGTTGACTTCCTACCCTATATGTTATGAGTATTGGGGTTAGATAGCACACCCAGCAAAGGTCCATATAGTCAAGGCTGTGGTCTTCCCAGTGGTACATATGGTTGTAAGACCTGTATCGTAAAGAAGGTGGAGTGCCAAAACATTGATGCCTTCAAACTGTGATGGTGGAGAAGACTCGTGAGAGTCCCTTGGACATCAAGGAGGCCAAACCAGTAAATCTTTAAGGAAATGAACCCTGCATATTTGTTGGAAGGACTGATGCTGAGGCTGAAGCTCCAGTATTTTGGTCATCTGGTGAGAACAGCTGACTCATTGGAAAAGTCGCTGATGCTGGGAAAAATTGAAAGCAGGAGGAGAAGATGGCATCAGAGGATGAGATGGCTGGATGGCATCATCGATGCAATGAATATGAACTTGGGCAAACTTTGGGAGATGGTGAGGGACAGGGAGGCCTGGCGTGCTGCAGTCCATGGGGTCACAAAGAGTCGGATGCGACTGGGAGAGTGGACAGCAACAACAAGCATACCCAGCTTTGTTCTATTTTGTTTTGTTTTTACGTATTTAGAAACAAAAGTCTTGTGAAATCAAATACCACTTAATATGTACTGTTCATTCAATTAGACTTCCCTGGTGGCTCAGATGGTAAAGCGTCTGTCTACAATTCGGGAGATCTGGGTTCAGTACCTGGATCAGGAAGATCCCCTGGAGAAGGAAATGGCAACCCACTCCAGTACTATTGCCTGGAAAATCCCGTGGACAGAGGAGCCTGGTAGGCTATAATCTATGGGGTCGCAAAGACTCAGACACTGCTGAGCGTTCATTCAATTACACTCAGCAAATATTTTTTGAGGGCCTAGTATGTGTAAGGCACTCTGCTAGGCACTGAAGAAGTTGAGAAGGAAGATGTTGTCCCTGTGGTCATAAAACTCATAGTGGCAGGATGAGGGAGAGGGCTGAACCTCCCCTGGGAATTTCCACTCCACAATACTATCTTATCTCGCCTACTTAAAGTTCCTCATTTGAAATGGACCATAAACCAAAATAATTTTTTTCCATAGATAATTTAAAATGACAAATCACTGGCAATTTAATGTAAATCAATTTAGTAACAGTAATTAATTCATACGTGTCACATTTCATATACTAGAATGTAATTCACTTATTACACGTTGTCACGATTCAAAGAGCTGCCTGCACGTGCAGTTTCCAGTGAGCTGTACCCCGTCTTAATGGAAGTGCTCTTTTTTCAGTCCTGGAGAAAACAGAAGGCACACCAACGTAAACTTAGCCTGAACTGCTCAGGACACAGCATGTTAAACCCTATGCACTTTCTATTTGCAAAGTATTCAAATGCCTTTACCAGGAAAGTCAGTAAGGAAGAAAGGACTGCCTGCAGAATTAAGAGCAGAGTGTAGCTGTGCATTTTTCTTTCAGTTGGTTAACTGAAAATCAATTTCCTATTTTAAAAGCAGACCCATCAAAGGCAAGTGTCCAATTTTAAGCTAAGCTCTACACTATGCTTTTCAATAAAATGTCTCTCTGCCTCTTTCCCTTTTCTCATTTCAACGTCCTGTTACATATTTCTGAAAGCCTGCCTTTCAAAGTTGGTGTATGCTATGATTGTGTGGAATGAAAAGCTCTGAAAGGCCACAAAGAAAAGTATCACTTGCCTCCATCTCTGAGGAGACGGCCCTTTGAATTAAGACTGATTCCACCTGCGAAGCCTGATTGAGCCTGAATTGATAATGCCTGCGTGTTGTGGGTTTTCTCGCTTTATTTCCCTTTGCATTCTTTTTCATTCCAGGATGTATTGTGGGCCATTATCGGATTTTCTTAGCAGCATGAGTGATTACTAACATGCTATGAAAGAGAAACTAAATCCTTAAAAAGAGGCGTTCATCGAAGGCTCCTAGGAATCATACGCCAATATTCTCTGCTGATTGTTGGAATTCAAAACAGAACATCAGAAACATCCAAAGGAATTTAACTGTACCTCATGAAGACTTTTATTTTCCTTTCCTTAAATGCTTAGAGTTCTTGAGACTGAGGGGTTTCCATTTAAGTTTATGTCCTCACTGTCATTCATCTTTACTTTTATGTATTAATGCAATGTTGTCTGGCAAAAGAACAAGATAAACATAGGTAAAATTTTACTCAAATAACTGCTCTTTCTCCAACGCCCCCCAAAATCCATATCTAGACCTCACCTCTGCAAAGCATGTGGCCTTTGCACTAGGAATTGTAAAGGGTGAGTTTTGAGCAGACTGTGACTTAAACAATCTGCCAGTAGTAAGTGCAGCATTAAAAAAGTGCAAGTGGCTAGAATCAGTGCAAAAAATGGAAAGAGCCTGTTTAGAAGTCTGGTGGCTTCACAGGTGGTGCACAGGTAAAGAACCCACCTGCCAGTGCAGGAACAGAAAGAGACACAGGTTCAATTCCTAGAGAAGGAAATGGCACCCCCCTCAATATTCTTGCCTAAAAATTCCTTGGACAGAGGATCCTAGCGGACTACAGTCCATGGGGTTACAAAGAGTCTGACGCAACTGAGTGACTGAGCGTGCACACACACACAGCCTGTAATTACTGATGATCTGGCAGAACTAGGCTACGGGCATATAAAAGTGAATCAGACACACGTCTTTCCCTGTTCATGATTCACGACTATGTCACATGCTGTAAAGAAGTAGGTGTAGGTGTTATATGAAAAAGATGAATATTAAGTTATTATGAAAGACAACCCAAATGCCCATACACATTTAATTGCACAAAAACAAAATGTGACATATCCACCCAATGGGAAAATATTCAGTGATAAAAAGGAACAAAGTTCTAATGCATACCACAGCATGGATGAACCTCAGAAGCATTGTGGTAAGTGAAAGAAGCCAGACACAGAAGACAATGCAGACTGTGATTTCACGTACATGAAGTGTCCAGAAAAGGCAAACCCACAGGAACAAGAAATAGACTGCTAATTGTCTGTGGCTGAGGCTGGGAGTGGGAATAACCTGGGAGTGATCAGAATTATCCAAAACTAGTTTACAGTGATATTGCATAACTTGGTAGATTTACTAATAGCCATTTAATTGCACATGCTCAATTTTATAATATATAAATTGCATGTCCGTAAAGCTGTTGTAGACATTACCTTGCCAACAAAGGTCTGTCTAGTCAAGGCTATGGTTTTTCCAGTAGTCATGTATGGACGTGAGAGTTGGACTATAAAGAAAGCTGAGCATGGAAGAATCAATGCTTTTAAACTGTGGTGTTGGAGAAGACTTTTGAGAGTCCCTTGGACTGCAAGGAGATCCAATCAGTCTATCCTAAAGGAGATCAGTCCTGGGTGTTCATTGGAAGGGCTAATGATGGAGCTGAAACTCCAATACTTTGGCCACCTGATGCAAAGAGCTGACTCACTGGAAAAGACCCTGATGCTGGGAGGGATTGCGGCAGGAGGAGAAGGGGATGACAGAGGATAAGATGGCTGGATGGCATCACCGACTTGATGGACATGAGTTTGAGTAAACCCCGGGAGTTGGTGATGGACAGGGAGGCCTGGCGTGCTGTGGTCCATGGGGTCACAAAGAGTCGGACACGACTTAGAGACTGAACTGAACTGAACTGAAAGCTGTTGTAAAGTAAATTTCCACACGAGGTAGGGAAATGGGGAGGACAGAAGAAGGAAGAACTTTTAGAGGGCATCGGCATCATGTTCATAGCGCTGTGGGAACAGATTAACGCAAATTTGGTTTCATTAGACAACATAAATGTACTCATTTCCACTGCTGGTGTTCAGAACCTAAAATCAGTGTCATTGCCCTAAACTCAAGATATTGGTAGAGTTGATTCCCTCCAGAGGCTCTGAGGGGAGAACCGACTTCCGTGCCTTTTTCGGCTTCTAGCGTCTGACTCTATTCTTTAGCAGATGGCCCCTGCATCCTTCCTCAAGTTGCATCACCAATACCTGCTTCCCTCATTATATCCCTTTCTCTCTGACTCTTTCTGCATCTTTCTTATCAGGACGGCTTCAATCACATTAGACCCACCTGGGGTGATCTCTGCATCCCAAGATCCTTGGCTTCTGCAAAGTCACTGTCGTAACATTTCCAGGTTCTGGAGATTCAGATGTCAACATATTTGAAGACCTATTTTTCAGAACAACATCAGGCCCATTTCTTTTTGGATAGAAATTTTGAATTGGATCTTGAAGAATGGATGCTTTTCATGTAGGAAAAAATGAAGAAATTCACTCCAAGTAGATATAATGTTGTCAGGAAAGGAATAAAGAAAGAAAGCTGCATATAACCTGTGCGATCAGACAACAACAGTTGGATTTGGTTATTCATCATCTGTTTCCCAATTAGCCGGTTAGATTGAGATTCAAATGTGTTACAATATTCTCCAGCCTTCAGATATTCTTCCTCGCCTACACAACCTCCCTCAGTTACCACCCAAATGCTTTGTTTCCTTATTACAATATTTTCACAAACGTTTCAACAGTGTTTCTACACTCAGTGTTTTCTCTTCCTTTCTTACCAATATCTCTGAAATTCATACCATTTTGGCTTTGCCCTTACCACTCCACTTTCATTGCACTACAAACTTGGCAGTGACCTCAGCATTCCCAAATCCAGGGGTCCACTTCATCTTTATCTTATGTGACTCATCAGCTGTGAGTGACTTACCTGATCATCCTCCTTTTAGAGAATATGTCTTCTCTTGGACTTCCCTGGTAGCTCAGCTGGTAAAGAATCCACCCGCAGTGTGGAAGACCTAGGTTCGGTTCCTGGCTTGGGAAAATATGATGGAGAAGGGATAGGCTACCCATTCCAGTCTACTTGGGCTTCCCTGCTGGCTCTGCTTGTGAAGAATCTGCCTGCATTGCAGGAGACCGGGGTTCAATCCCTGAGTTGGGAAGATCACCTGGAGAAGGGAACAAGCTGCTACCCACCCCAGTATTCTGGCCTGGTGGACTCCATGGACTGCATAGTACCTGGGGTCACATGCAGTCGGACTGAGTGAGTTTCAATTTCATTGGCTTTTAAAACAATACTGTCCCTTGCAGTTCTGCATCACTGTATCTTTCACGCTTTCCTTATCTCCAAATATAGGTACTCCACTTCTTTGGTCTTCATCGTTTTCTCTCTCTACACTCTTGTCCTAGATTATATCAGCCAACTCATGATTCTAAATGCTGTTTTCACTACAATGACTGCATTTGTAATTTTACTACTCCTATTTTTATATCTACAGCCTCAACCCTTCTCCTAAAACCCACACTTGTAATTCAACAACCTCTCTGACTTCTCTACTTGGATGCATCCAGAATACTAGATTCCTCTTGCTCCAAATTGGCCCCTCTACCAGTCTTCTCTTTCTTGGTGTTACCACCATCTATTTGGTTTCTTAGGCCAAACTTAAGCCTGCCTTTAATTCCTCTAATTCTCACAGTTCACCTCTGCTCCATCAGGTTATACCTTGAAAATATGCATATAGCTTGATCACTTATCACTTCCCTGGTGGCTCAGATGATAAAGCGTCTGCCTGCAATACAGGAGACCTAGGTTTTATCCCTGGGTTGGAAAGATCCCCTGGAGAAGGAAATGACAACCCACTCCAGTATTCTTGCCTGGAAAATTCCATGGACGGAGGAGCCTGGTAAGCTATAGTCCATGGGGTCGCAAAGAGTCGGACATGACTGAACGACTTCATTTTCTTTCATCACTTATTAACACCATAATTTCTACAGCCCTTGTTCAAGTAACAATTTATTATCTACTTCTCCAATTTCAGCAGCCTTGGATTTGATCTACTTGTTTGCACTCTTGATCATCTCCATTTTATTTTTCACAAAGCAACCAGTAGGGTTATTATGTGTATGTAAGTCAGCTCACCCTATATACTTGCTCAAAATTCTTCCTGTGCACCCCCGCAGTGGTCCCCAATAATGTCACACCCTAGTCTTTGCCCCTTTGTAGGATTCCTTCTCATGTTGCATCAAGGTCTGGTTCATGTGACCATTAGTGATGGTACATCACATCCAAAATAAGATTATATTGATAAAAGGCTATGGATTCTGTTTGATAAAAGGCGATGGATTCTCTCTTTTTCCTCCTGCTCCCCACTTCCCTTCACCTCTCTCACATCACCCGTCTGAGGGGAGCCAGGCCATAGACAGAAGTCCTAGGCAGAGGCACAGATGTTGAGGAATCATAACCTTCTCTTAACAGCCGTGTGAGTTCAGAAATTGATTATCCAGATCCAGTTAAATCTCAGATGACTGCAACCCTGGCTGAAACCTTGATTGCTGCTACATGAGCGATCCTGAGAGAAGACCATCTAAATAACTGCCCCGACTCACGACTCAGCTGGGAGATCAGAAAAGAAAAAGTACCCATTGTTTTAAGCTTTTTAAGCTGCTAATGTTTGGAGCAACTTATTATGCATCAGTAGATAACTAATTTCCAGTAAATGGAAAAATTATGGCTTTAGATTTTCCATTTGGAAAACAAAACGGAAAGGTGAGATATATTTGCCATCTGATGTTTTCCCATCTCTGATGGCTTCTCGTGAGTTTTGGAGAACTCAAACTCACTTTTGAATTAATGGCTGAAATAAATGCCATTTAGGAGACTTCTATCTCAGGACTATTTAAAACACAGCCACGGAATAATTGTCTATTCATTTAGTTTGGTGACCCAGTCCAGTAAATTAAGTATGTAGCCAAGAAGAGTAAAGTGGAATAGAGGCGTGCAAGAGGCCACTTTTTGTAATTAGAAGCAAGGCAAGAAGAGTGGATCTGTGGCCCCTCATTGACTCATTTAGTCCTTCTTTCTGTTAATGGATGAGTATGACGCACTATTTTGGAGCTGACACTGAGGGTCTAGTAGTTAACAAGGCATAATCCTTATCCTCAAGGTAGAGAGATATAGAAAGGCAATTTTGAAACACCACAGTAAATACATGCCACTGTGAACTACTCAATATAAAGACCAGTTTTCATTAGAGTCACAGCAATCGAGGGACATGAATTTTTTAGATTGTGCAGTTGATGTTTCAACATAAGCAAGACATAATCATACTAGGAGAAATCAACCCTCTTTTAGACTCCCATACACTTACTGTATGATTCAACATCATTTTCATTTTTAAATTATACATGATGATTTAGCATGGAACTGTACACTTTCTAGTGCTTGAGGCTTCTAAGATCCAAATCCAGAAATAAGTATGTGATCAGAATAAGTACACACTGCATGGGGCAAAGATGTATAAGAAGTGAAAGTGAAGTCATTCAGTCGTGTCCCACTCTTTGCGACCACATGGACTATAGTCTACCGGGGTCCTCGATCCATGGGATTTTCTGGGCAAAGGTACTAGAGTGGGTTGCCATTTCCTTCTCCAGAGGATCTTCCCAACCCAGGGATCAAACCCAGGTCTCCCACATTGCAGGCAGATGCTTTACCCTCTGAGTCAACAGGGAAGCTCAAAGAAGCTGCCAACCTCCCCATCATGAAATTGAACCCCAGTCTCCCGCCTGACAGATGGGGATACTAACCACTATAAAAAGGCCACTGTTAGGAGATAAATAGAAGTTATGTTATTCTAAGGAAAAGAGAGAAAGAGAGCAGTCAGTCAAAAATTTGTAAAAGGGTATTCTAGGGAGTACAACATTGACAAGCAAAAGAAAGATGAGGAAAGTCCTAAGCTTTTAATATCTGGGCAGTAATAAAATAGTAATATTGACATATGAGACCAGAGAGTGCACAGGGCCAGATAAACAATCAAGCGTGTGTGCTATGCTTTGTGGAAGTCGTATTGTATCCTGAGACCAGTGGGAAAGATTTGCAGTAAAAGAGCAACATGATTAGATTTGTGAGTTTGGGAATATGCATCTGCTACTCTGTTTGTAGCATGGGGCGGGGGGGGGCAGGTGATGAGAGCAATTATAATAATACAGAAGAATAACTATGATGGCTATCTTGTCTTAAATAGTAATGTGGAGGATGGATAAAAATGAATATATTCCGTGCATATTGAATAGGTCTTAGAGCAGTTTGTGATTTAGTACAAGTGACATAGGGAGGGTGTCTTGAGAGTTATGGATAATATCCATGTTTCTCCCTCATGCAACTTGGAAAGTTTTTGCACTTTGTTGAGATAGGGAACACAAGAGGCATAAAATTGCATTATTATATAGACTTCCCAAGTAACCAGTTCAAAGCATACAAAAGCTATCATCACACTAGTTTTAATGGTTCAGTTATGTCCAACTCTTTGCAACCCCAAGGACTGTAGCAAGGAATTCTCCAGGCAATAACACTGGAGTGAGTTGTCTTTCCCTTTTCTGGGGATCTTTTTCAAAGTGTGATGCCCAAATTATAGACCTGGCTTAGCAATCTACACTGGGAGGAGGCCAGGGAGGATTAGAAAGACACAACCAAAAGGTCATCGTATGCTTCACAAGATGCCCACTTCAGTGTCTTTCAGGAAAGCAATTCTTATTTTTAGTTTAGTTTTTTTTTTTTTTTTAATAATTTGTGCTTCACTGGGATGACCCAGAGGGATGGGATGAGGGAGGTAGGAGGGGGCTCAGGACGGGGGGCACATGTACCCCCGTGGGGACTGTTTTTGGGGGTTTTTTGTTTGTTTGTTTTCAGTTTTGCATTTTTAATAAGGCATCATTGATGCACATTGCAGGGCTTTGCCAAACAGCCCAAATTGTCTACATTACAATCATGAAACGTTCTTGTTTAAAAAATAATAGTAATAGTTTGTGCTTTGTACACTATTTGTGTGTGTGTATACATCTGTTTGTCAATATTAAGTCACAGTGACAAAATGAATGTCAAATAAGCAACCCTCTTCTGTGAAGTTAGACTGCTATCAGTTACTTTCATGTATACAGACTTGAGTACTACGTCCATATCCCACCACTTTTCATTTTCCTGAGGAGAAGAAACTTGACAAGAATCTGCCATTCACTTGTTCATAGTATTTCCATATATATCTCATGACAGGCTTGTTTTGAGACTTATAATACGGGTACCATATTATAAGCAACCTAACAATGAAAACAGTGACAGACTTAATTTTCTTGGGCTCCAATATCACTGCAGATGATGGCTGCAGCCATGAAATTAAAAAAACCTTGCTCCTTGGAAGAAAAGCTATGACAAACCTAGACATGTATTAGAATGTAAAGACATTACTTTGCCAACAACGGTCCATATAGTCAAAGCTATGGTTTTTCTAGTAGTCATGTGACTGAGGATGAGATGGCTGGATGGCATCGTTGGCTCAATGGACATGAGTCTGAGTGAACTCTGGGAGATTGTGATGAACAGGGAGGCCTGGCATGCTGCGATTCATGGGGTCGCAAAGATTCGGACACAACTGAGCGTCTGAACTAAACTGAACTTATGTGTGGATATGAGAGTTGGACCATAAGCAAGACTGAACACTGAAGAATTGTTGCTTTTGAGCTGTGGTGTTGGAAAAGACTCTTTAGAGTCCCTTGAACTACAAAGAGATAAAACCAGTCAGTCCTAAAGGAAATAAATTCTGAATATTCATTAGAAGGATTGATGCTGAAGTTCAAGCTCCAATACTTTGGCCACCTGATGAGACAGGCTGATTGATTTGAAAAGACTCTGATGCTGGGAAAAATTGAAGGCAGGAGAAGGGGACAACAGAGGAGGAGATGGTTGGATGGTATCCCTGACTCAACGGACATGAGTTTGAGCAAAGTCTGGGAGATGGTGAAGGACAGGGAAGCCTGACATGCTACAGCCCATGGGGTCTCAAAGAGTCAGACACGACTGAGCAACTGAACAACAACAAAAACCTGCTTATTTTCTTCATTCTAGCTTTAGCTGTTGTCTGTTAAGAGCAACCTTTGACATGGTTCTAGATGCCCAAGAATAAGTGTTTCTACCTACATATGGAGTCAAGGGATACACAAAGG
Organism: Ovis aries; assembly: GCF_016772045.2. Lineage (NCBI taxonomy): Eukaryota > Metazoa > Chordata > Mammalia > Artiodactyla > Bovidae > Ovis > Ovis aries. The sequence continues at coordinate 97,032,393 of NC_056060.1, forward strand.
GATATGCAAATGTTCAACTTTGCAAGATAGCAGAAAATTATTTTCCAAAGTGGTTACACCAAATTATAATCCTTCTGGTACTGTGTAAAAGTTCCTATTCATGCCAGCTCTTGGGACCTTGAGATTTCTTTGTGTCCACCTGCAAATGCTGGGTGGTATCAGCTATTAATACATCAGGGAAGCTGGGACAAATGTTGGCTTGCCCTTACCTGCTGTTTCACTCCAGACAGTGGTGGCTCATGCAGTAATCTTGATCTTGATCTTGTTTAAATGTTTTTACTTCTTCCTTGCCACACTTCTACTATTCCCTCACCCTTGTTTATCTGGGACTATACCCACTAATAAAACATTAGGTCATCAGTATTTTTAAGGAACTAAGGTAAGCAATGGATAATCTTATTTTTCCCTGACAATGGAAACAGAGACAGACTTTATTTTCTTGGGCTCCAAAATCACAACAGATGGTGACTGCAGCCATGAAATTAAAAGATGCTTGCTCCTTGGAAGAAAAGCTATGACAAACCTAGACAGCACATTAAAAAGCAGAGACATTACTTTGTAAAAAGGTCCATCTAGTCAAAGGTATGGTTTTTCCAGTAGTCATGTATGGATATGAGAGTTGGACTATACAGAAAGCTGATTGCCACAGAATTGGCGCTTTTGAACTGTGGTGTCAGAGAAGACTCTTGAGAGTTTGGACTGCAAGGAGATGTAGCCAGTCCATCCTAAAGCAAATCAGTCCTGAATATTCATTGGAAGGAAGGATGTTGAAGCTGAAGCTCTGATAATTTGGCTACCTGATGCAAAGAATTGACTCTTTGGAGAAGACACGATGCTGGGCAAGACTGAAGGCAGGAGGAGAAGGGGACAACAAAGGATGAGATGGTTGGATGACATCACCAGCTCAGTGGACATGAGTTTGAATAAGCTCTGGGAGTTGGTGATTGACAGAGAAACCTGGCATGCTGCAGTCCATGGGGTCACAAACAGTTGGACACAATTGAGCGACTGAACTGAACTGATTCTTGGGGTTTGTTCTTTTCAATGTATTTTATATTCAGCTTATCCTCAAAACCATGATTGATTTCTATTGAAATTGAATGAAATCTATGAAGTTATTGAGGGAGAAAGGACAATTATTCATATATTTTGTCAGTCCATGTTTACACGTGATCATGATAAAGCTCTCATTTGTTTATGTCATTTTTACCTTTTGAGTTAATTTGCTGCAAAAACACATATTTTGTTAGCTTTTTTAAGCACTTTAATTGGCTTTATTATATAGACTATTCTTCATAGATTAGGTCCAGAATCCAGGCATTCTTTTTTTTTTTTAACTTGATTCTATTTTCATATGATACATTTTTCTAGGAATTTGAATATTTCCTTTAAATTTTGTTTATTGGCCACAAAGAGACATATTCAGATTGGTGACCAATATAATATTAAGGGAAATAATAGGAAATCTGCTGAGCATTGCAGCAATATTTCAACATAATCCTCTGTAATTTCCAACCACATTAATTTGTAAGTAATTATTAACATATTCAGCCAAGCAAATATATCATTGATTATAATCACTGTATGTATTATAATGTGATACAGCTAAAGATTCAACCCTAAAGAGATTAGAGTTCAATTAAAAACAGATTAACAAATAATTTCAAATAACTAAAATTTAAAGTAGAAGATGCCTCATGGTCTCTGAGGGGCACAGAGAAAGCAGCATGAACATTGGCAGGAAGATGGGTAACTGTCAGATGAGGGTTTGGGGAATTCTTTGATCTGACTTCCTGCGGTAGTCACACGTAGTCCAGATCTCACTGTTTCATTAGCGTTGCTTCTAGGCTACGATGAATATTCATGGCCAGAACTGTGACAACAGTGCCCTGGAAGTGAAGCCCCAGGCCCACTGGGCTGAGGAGGTGTGTTTGGCCAGCAGCGAAAGCAGCCAAACAGCTCCCGTAAAACGAGCTGGCTCGAGCCAAACATGAGCAGGGCTGGTGGCAGTGTTATAAGGAAATGATTAAACAATAAGGAAAATTATCTGCCGACTCCTGAAGGAGCAGTTTGATGCTTAGAAAGTAGCTGTTTTGAATAAGGACATGAAAACTGGCAAATAATAACAAAACTGATTTGTTGTTGTGATGCAGGTGCCGGCTAGGTATTTTATAAGTAGAATTTCATTTAGATGGAAAGGAGGTAGACGTGATCATCTCATTTTACTAAATGGATATACAGGCATGTTTTCAGTGCCAGCCCAGGAAGCCAAATCTAGTTAACTTAAACAGCAAAGCAGTTGGCAAGAAAGCTGGGAGAACGTACTCTAAAAAGTGGATGGAAATCAAAAGTGTCTAGATGTAAGACCCAAAGCAAAGTTTACCCCACAGGGTAAGCGTGCCCCTTTGCTGAACACTTAGGCCCCTAGAGACATTTCCAAACTTCCCTGGTGGCTTAGACAGTAAAGTGTCTGCCTACAATGCAGGAGACCCTGGTTCAATCCCTGGGTTGGGAAGATATTCTGGAGAAGGAAATCGCAACCCACTCCAGTACTCTGGCAGGAAAACCCCATGGACAGAGGAGCCTAGTAGGCTACAGTCCATGGGATCACAAACAGTCGGACACGACTGAGCGACTTCACTTTCTTTTCTTTCACTTTCATGCCCCTAAGCTCTGGACAATCACCCCAGCTGCCCCTGAACACTAGGCAAGGAAATTATCATCAACTGTTCCTTCATCTCACTGACACCCACTGAGGATCCAGAATGATGGGTGAGGGTGTCTGATAATCCATGGGGCTGTTGGCCCAGAGTCAGGAGGAAGGGACTATTAGCTCTTCTTCAGCTCTCCAATAGGAAGAAGCTTCATGCCTCCCATATAGACTCTTAAGAATTGCATATCCACCCCAGTTTAGAAGAGATTTCAGATGGTCATGAGCATGGAAATGGACGTCATTGTCAAGATGTCAGGACTAGTGAGCAGAGGCTTTTCAGGCTCAGGTCTTGTCTGAATCAAAGTTACACAATCTTTACACAGATCTCAGTCAGTGGTAATACATTCTACAGAAAGTTTCATTATAGAAATGCATAATTTTTAGAGCAACACGGTCTGAATAGGTCTCCCACTGAACATCTATACAGTATAAGAAGATGCTAAGCAAGATAGACTAGGGGATTGCACTCTTATATTCTTAGAATTTATGGTCTATTAGAAATCATGCTTAGAAAAAAAAAGAGTACTCATTGCCCAGTGAGTGTCAGGGCTGAAAGAGATATGGTCATTAAAGTTTGGGAGATAATTGTGTGAGATGAGATACTCCAGAAAAATTACAGGGAGATGGCTGGGATCCAGATATACAGGGGATAATATTTTGGGCAAGGGAGGATTTGCTTATGCAACAGTGTTTGTAGGCACAAATCCATCAGATTGAAATGCAGAACTTTCTGGATTAAATGCATGATACCATTAAGGAAACAAAAGAGCTAATCATTGTAGCTGCTGCTCTTTACCTATAAACCAAAACCCAGTCATCAGAATAATAGATAGGATTATAGGAAGTCAGGAGCTAACTGCCAAGTTTTTAATTTTTAAGGGATCCTCTTTCTGGAGGAAACAAGAATTGAATGCAAGCCTGCAGTGACTATAAATACCCATGAGGAAAATGGGAAGCTGTATCTCCAGCCAAGATATGCTCTTGTTATCGACCCAGAGAGGAGGTTGTTGACTGACAAAAGAGAATGGGCGGCTTTGGGTGAAAGTCACTTGTGACAGGTCTGGAATATAAACACATCTAAACCCTGTGTTTTGTTGCTTCAGGCTAGAGTTCCATTTATACTGGCTTTGACCTTATGAAAACATTGTGAGTGGCCTTGGAGCAAAATGAAGTAAAGCCAAGAATGATGTTTCAATAAAGAGCTGTAACACAAATTCTCAACCAAGGCTGAATCTTAGAAACGTGGACAGTAATTCAAATCTAAAGACATCAGGAGGTCACCTGGTAAAGGACATGCCTTGCTGGACCAATGACGCTGGCAGCAGTATTGAATTCCCTACATCTTCTATAGGGAAAGCTTTCCTTCCTTTACAATTAACTAAACATAAATATCCTCACTTATCAGAAGTCCTTTGCTGCTGGGCTGCACAGTTGCAAACCAATATGAGCTTGTTGAAAGGAGGATCAACAGCAGTAAATTTCAGACAACATTAACTTCTCCTTCCATTTGCACACATTCCCTGCTCTAGTATCATGCAGGTATCCACTGCTCACCGCTGCCCTCCACCCCACAGTCTGTACCACCCTTCATCCCTCCCCGGGTACAGCTCTCTCAGTAGCCCCCCACAACGCTAGCTTCTTTCTAGTTTTAAAGTCTTGATTTTAATGGCACCTTCTGAGAGACGCTTCCCTGACCTGTCCAGCTAATACAGGTTGGATTTTTCTATCATAGAATCTTATTTCCCCTAGAAAAATTTTCTTGTCGTTTACTATTTAATCGCTCAGCAGTGTCCAACTCTTTTGTGACTCCGTGGACTGTAACTTGCCAGGCTCCTCTGTCCATGGGATTTTCCAGGCAAGAATACTAGAGTGGGTTATCATTTCCTTCTTCAGGGGATCTTCCCAACTCAGGGATCAAACCCAAATGTTTCCTACACTGTAGGCAGATTCTTTACCACTGAGCCACCTGCGAAGCCCAAAATGCTTACCAAATATTTGCATTCATTTACTTATCTCCTTGTTTATTTCCTGCCTGTCTTTCCAGACTGTTAATTTCAAAAGTCTCCTTCATTTGCCACTGCGTCATCCAAGAACGGGCCAATAGAAAACACCTAAAAATGGAACAAACAAATGAGGATTTGAAATATTTCCTGAAGTTTTCTTTTGAAGCCCTCAAACAGATATTAGTAGATATCACATAGGTCTTTTCTTTCCTTCGTACACAAAGAAAAAGTAGATCCAAAGGGATCTTAGGAATCTGACTTTGAGCCAAGTAGTCTGGTTCTCTTGATTTTTGCATTACGAATGCAAATGAATGGCAGAAGTGTTTTGCTATTTATGTAACTTAATGAGTATTGCTATCCAAGGAACAACTCCACTTTTCAGCATCACACAGTACACTGTTTTAGATAACAAGCTATTGGTATTATTTATTGCATAGATATTTGAATGATTAGATGATTACATAAATGACTAAAATTAAGAGTTATATAATAATGCACAGAATCAAGGGATTTTCTTTGGGCTATGTATCAAATAACCAAAGTGCAAGTATGAAAATGATCTTGCTCTGAATATGGCAGGGTTTAATTAATATTTATTAGATAGGGAGTAGAGTCTCTGGCTGGGAATTTAACAAGCAGATGGTTTCTCTAATGTTGAAAGTGAAGGCTGGAATTTTTTAACCCAGTTAACATCAGTCAGCTCCATAGGTCCATATTCTATCTACGTTGTTCACACAAAATTGAGATATTTTTGCTACAAGCAGTACTAGAAGGGGCAGGCTGCTGCTTCAGTTGTGTTCAGCTCTGTGTGACCCCATAGACGGCAGCCCACCAGGCTCCCCTGTCCCTGGGATTTTCCAGGCAAGAACACTGGAGTGGGTTGCCATTTCCTTCTCCAATGCAGGAAAGTGAAAAGTGAAAGTCAAGTTTCTCAGTCGTGTCTGAATCTTCCCGACCCCATGGACTGCAGCCTACCAGGCTCCTCCGTCCATGGGATTTTCCAGTCGAGAGTATTGGAGTGGGTTGCCATTGCCTTCTCCAATGCATAAAGTGAAAAGTGAAAGGGAACATGAAAAGCTTTATCACAGCCTGGGGACAGCTCTTTGTTCATTGTTACCCTGACATGTAGGAAATCAATGCTGTAAAGATGAATTTAAGGACAGTACTATTTTATTCTGTATGATAAAATAACTGTGGTAAGTTAAAAACTTTTGTTATGTTTTAGCCTTCATGAAACTCTGCTAGGAAGCCTAATGCATTTATTGCATTTTCACTCTAGGAAAAAGAATGTCTGATTATTTCTAAAGTCTTATTGAAGCTTTACTTTGATTGTGTTATGGATGTAAAATGCCTTGCACATAATGCTTGGAATGTAGTAAACTCTTGATAGAAGTCCATTTCTTTCCTCCCCATAACACTTAAAAATGATAATATGCTTATGAATTTTAATAGTTATTTATGAAGCACTCAGTTTATCTCCTACATTGTCTGAGTGCTTTACAGGCATTATTCTGGTTAATCCCCATCCATTCCATGTGAGACAGGGACCATGAGTCTCCCCATTTTTTAGTTTACAGAAGTAAGTCACTCATCCAGGATCATAACAAGTAATCCATGTCTGTCTTATCTCAAAATCTATGCTGGTGTTTTACTACTAAATTAAGCATGTTCACCACTTTAAAAGCATCAGTACTTTTAAAGCCCTGATTACAAGAATTTTATTGTGATTTAGATGAGTTTGTGTAAAGTACTTTATATTTTTAGTTAGTGACAAACTCCATAAGAATGAGAACTGTTTAATTCATATATCCTAATTTTCTCCCCAATGCTTGAGATAGAAATTCTGTTTGATAGATATTTATTTGGTGAGATAGTGAGTGTATGATTCCAGAAGAAATACAGAACAAGAACATGCTGCTTGTGAAATCTCAGTCTCTCCCTCTTAGAACTGCTCAGGCTGAAGCTGTGTGGTCACCTGTCATGGATGATTTAGAAAGAATTACTAAATCATGGGAAAATTTGTCCTGGATGAGGATGTGAGCAATTTGTGCAAATGAAATTATTGTCAACTTGTTTCTACAAGTGTCGAGAGATTTAGAATGTTACTTATGTATCCTCAAGTAACTTTTCTTACCCTAAAAAGCATAAATATGAATCTGAGAGAAAAAGAAAAATCTGTGGTATCATCCCATTACTCTTTCAAACTTCAGAGAATCTTTTTCTGTTCCCCAAACCCTACTCCAACAAAGTATAATCTCCCACCTTGTTGTTTTAGTTTGTTTGAGTTGCTATAACAAAATACCACAGACTGGATGGCTTATAAACAACAGAAGTCCATGATCAGGGTGCCAGAATGCTCAGATTCTGGTGAAGGCTGTCTCCTGGGTTATAAATTCCTAACTTTTCACTTTATCCTCAAGTGATGGGAGGGGCTGGAACTTGGTGAGGCCTCTTCTATAAGACTGGTTCAGTAGTAAAGAATTCACTCGCCAATGCAGGACACACAGGAGACGCGAGTGCATTCCCTGGGTCAGGAAGATCCCCTGGAGGAGGAAATAGCAACCCTCTCCAGTATTCCTGCCTGAAAAATCCCATGGTCAGAGGAGGCTGGTGGGCTATAGTCCACAGGGTCGCAAAGAGTTGGACATGACTGAGTGACTTAGCGTACACTGCTATAAAGCACTAACCCTTTCAAGACTGTCCACACTTATAACTTAATCACCTTCCCAAAGCCCCACCTCCTGATATATCACACTGGGGACTAGGATTCCAACTTGTTGATTTTGAGAGGACCCAAACATTCAGACCATAGTACCTGTCTTGGGAAGTGACACTCTTATGGACATTGTTTCTAACTAAATTGTGTGAAAGAAATGTACTGGAACAATCTCAGGGTCTTTGATAGGAAGCGCAGAGGCCTCACCTCCGAACTATTAAAGTGGAATCTACGGACGTAAGGCTCAGAAAAGCACTTTGTACCCTACTTTCAAGTTGGGATGATTACTATGGTCTAAAATAGCTGTGCCCAGACTATCCAGGGACCAGAGTAAAACTTCAGGCCCTAATTTTCCCCCCCGCACCACACAACAGACACAGAAACATATACCAATGTCCGTCCACCTTCAGTGTATTAGTCAGGGTTCTCCACAGAAGCAGAAGCAACGGGATGCATGTATAGACAGAAAGAGGAAGGGAAAAATAGAGAGAGAGGTTTATTTCAAGGAACTGGCTTATGCCATTGTGGGGGCTGGCAAGTCAAAAATCTGCTTGGCAGGCCAGGAGGCTGGAGACTGAGGGAAAAGTTGACGATGCAGCGTAAGTATAAAGGCGTCTGTACACAGAATTTCTTCTTCCTCTGGCAAAGTCAGTCTTTTCTTAAAGACCTGCAACTGATTGGATGAACTCCACCAATATTAGGGAAGATAATCAGCTTTACACAAAGAATACTGATGTAAACATTAATTTTATTCACAAAATAATCTTACAATGACGTCTACACTCTAATCAAACATCTGGCTATCGTGGCTTGGCCAAGTCAGCGTGTACACTTGACCATCATTCTTGGTAACAGCGCATGAGACTGCTCATCAAATTGTGTTCATCGTGAGATCTCTTCTGGACAGAGAGCTCCCAGACCCACAGTTTCACACTGACACTTTATGTGGAAAGTAAGGCCAGAGATTGGATGTGTGTTGTTCTATTTATCTTCATGGAAAAATGTCCAGATGAATCCAAAGAGCAAATTCTAACAGATTTTCATGATGGTTTTTAATATTATTCACACACACATACACACACACACACACACATAGATTTACTCATACAGATAGATTTGGTTATTTAATATGTCGGTCATTGCATTCAAGATTTGGACTCTCTTTTTTGTTGTTGTTGTTCAGCTGTTGAGTCATGTCTGACTCTTCGTGACCCCATGGACTGCAGCACGCTAGGCTTCCCTGTCCTTCTCTCTCTCCCGGATTTTGCCCAGTTGCATGTGCATTGAGTCAGTGGCGGCATCTCACAGTGTCATCCTCTCCCACCCTCTCTCCTCCCACTTTCAATCTTTCCCAGCATCAGGGTCTTTTCCAACGAGTCAGCTCTCTGCATCAGGTGGCCAAAGTATGGGAGTTTCAGTTTCAGCACCAGTCCTTCCAACGAATATTCAGGACTGATTTCCTTTAGGATGGACTGGTTGGATCTCCTTGCTGTCCAATGGACTCTCAAGAGTCTTCTCCAGAACCACAATTAAAAAGCACTGAATCTTTTGTTATCTCCTACCAAAACAAAATGGGAAACAAGAAGCGTAGGCAGCAATAGTAACCTATCCCTCCGGTCAATGTCAAACGCAAGGGGAGCTAAATTATTCCCCAGTTCATTTGACCACAGAGTGAGCTTTTCTTTCCTCTCGGTCCTGATTCAGTCAATTTTGCTGACAAGTTGGAATTCTACAAGAAGGAAAAATATTCCAGGTAAAGGTTTCAGTCCTCATTTTTGAGCCAGAGAGCTTATTTCCCTGATTCACTGGAGGAGAGAGAGACTTGGCCATTCCTCTCACGGGCCATCAGGTTTCCGCCTTGGTGTGCCAGTAGGGCTACAGGAGAGCTCGAGTCCGAAAACTGCACCCTCCCTGAGATGGCTGCTTTTGCTCACAAGGGCTGCATAATCCATCTTGCTCTGGAACTTTTCTTCTGGCATTGATTTGGTGGAATAAGTCGGGAGATGTCAAGATTCTCCTTGTTATAACACATGAAGTCTTCTTAATGGACCTTTAGTTGAAAGTCCTCACGTTGGTTTCCTTTTACTTATTAATGGTAAAGTGGGAATTTTTAAAGTATATACACAAAATTCTTCATTAATTTTCTTCTAACTTGGCAAAGACAACCAATTTAATCACTTTTATAACTTTGCTAAACTAATCTACAGGAAATTATTTCACGGGATAGCATTTCATTCAGAGTATTCTCATGGGATGCTTTTTAGAATAGAGCTCAAGTACACATGCTTTTCAACCTCATGGGGTTAGAATTTTGGCTTCTTTTCTGTTGGTTTTACCATGTGGCTTTCACTAGAATTCATCTATGTCTTTTTGGAGGTGTTTATTTTCACCCAGCTTCCTCTTGGACTTTCTCTGTGACTAAGAATAAATCCTGGGTACAGAAATCTCAGCACTGAATGACTGGCCTTGTAGAAGAGATTGCAAATATTTGCCCTCAAGGACGCCTTACAGGCCACTGCCTTCACGTTTCCTTCTTAAGCCCTTTTCTGTCCGTCATCAGACTTGGAATATTAGTGTACTCTTAGACGGGTAGATAGATGATAGATAAAGAGACACACAGAGAAAAAACTTTTCTAAAATATTTTTTCTAAAGTTGGTATATTTTGGAAATGTATTCCACGGATTTGAGGCCCCATTTACCACGTGAAATTACTGCCTCAGGTAATCAGTTGCTTACTCCCCCAAATTCTCAGTGGCATTCCATCCTCTCTGAGTCTGTGAAAGCTATTGATAGCTTTTTCTATGATGTTCTCCATCACAGCCTTTCTACCCACTATATCCTACTCATCCTTACAAATCTAAGTAAAGAGATCTATTACCGAATTTCCTCCCGCTCCTTAGGCCTTAAAGTAATCTCCGCAATCTTCTGATTGCCTATTGCTCATACTGTCTGTACTATAGACTTCGTACTTCTTTTCTTTCTCTTAACTAAATTAATTTATTTATTTTAATTGGAGGCTAATTACAATATTGTCGTGGTTTAATATAAGGTATTGTCTCTTAATTGTACTGTGTTTATTAATCTTCCCAAGGTGCTTATGACCCTCATGAAGTGTCTAGTTACTCACAAGGTATTCAGATTATAGGTGAATTGAAAAGACAACAGACTGGTTCCAAATCGGGAAATGAGCATGTCAAGACTGTATATTGTCACACTGCTTATTTAACTTATATGCAGAGTACATCACACGAAACGCCGGGATAGATGAAGCACAAGCTGGAATCAACATTGCCAGGAGAAATATCAATAACCTCAGATACACAGATGATACCACCCTTATGGCAAAAAGCAAAGAAGAACTAAATAGCGTCTTGTTGAAAGAGGAGAGTGAAAAAGTTCACTTAAAACTCAATATTTATAAAACTAAGATCATGGCATCTGGTCGCATAAGTTCAGTTCAGTCAGTTCAGTTTAGTCGCTCAGTCATGTCCGACTCTACGACCCCATGAATCGCAGCACGCCAGGCCTCCCTGTCCAACACCATCTCCCGGAGTTCACTCAGATTCACGTCCATTGAGTTGGTGATGTCATCCAGCCATCTCATCCTCTGTTGTCCCCTTCTCCTCCTGCCCCCAATCCCTCCCAGCATCAGAGTCTTTTCCAATGAGTCAACTCTTCACATGAGGGGCTAAAGTACTAGAGTTTCAGCTTTAGCATCATTCCTTCCAAAAAAACACCCAGGGTTGATCTCCTTTAGAATGGACTGGTTGGATCTCCTTGCAGTCCAAGGGACTCTCAAGAGTCTTCTCCAACACCACAGTTCAAAAGCATAAATTCTTCCACATTGTCCAACCCAGAGGGATTGTACGGGGAGGGAGGTGGGAGGGGGGTTCAGGATGGGGAACACGTGTACACCCGTGGTGGATTCATGTTGATGTATGGCAAAACCAATACAATATTATAAAGTAATTAGCCTCCAATTAAAATAAATAAATTTAATTTTTTTAAAAAAAAGCATCAATTCTCCAGCGCTTAGCTTTCTTCACAGTCCAACTGTCACATCCATACATGACCACTGGAAAAACCATAGCCTTGACTAGACAGACCTTTGTTGGCAAAGTAATGTCTCTGCTTTTCAATATGCTGTCTACATTGGTCATAACTTTTCTTCCAAGGAGTAAGCATCTTTTAATTTCATGGCTGCAATCACCATCTGCAGTGATTTTGGAGCCCCAAATATAAAGTCTAACACTATTTCCACTGTTTACTCATCTATTTCCCATGAAGTGATGGGACTGGATGCCATGATCTTTGTTTTCTGAATGTTGAGCTTTAAGCCAACTTTTTCACTCTCCTTTTTCTCTTTCTTCAAGAGGCTTTTTAGTTCCTCTTTACTTTCTGCCATAAGGGTGGTGTCATCTGCGTATCTGAGGTTATTTATATTTCTCCTGGCAATATTGATTCCAGCTTGTGCTTCTTCCAGCCCAGCATTTTTCATGATGTACTCTGCATGTAAGTTAAATGAGCAGGGTGACAATATACAGCCTTGACGTCCTCCTTTTCCTATTTGGCACCAGTCTGTTGTTCCATGTCCAGTTCTAACTGTTGATTCCTAACCTGCATATAGGTGTCTCAAGAGGCAGGTCAGGTGGCCTGCTATTCCCATCTCTTGAAGAATCTGGTCCCATCACTTCACAGCAAATATATGGGGAAATAATGAAAACAGTGAGAAACTTTGTTTTCTTGGGCTCCAAAATCACTGCAGATGGTGACTGCAGCCATGCAATTAAAAGATGCATGCTCCTTGGGAGAAAAGCTATGACCAATCTAGACAGCATATTAAAAAGCAGAGACATCATCTTGCCAACAAAGGTCCATCTAGTCAAAGCTATGGCTTTTCCAGTAGTCACGTATGGATGTGAGAGCTGGACTATAAAGAAAGCTGAGCACTGAAGAATTGGTGCTTTTGAACTGTGGTGTTGGAGAAGACTCTTGAGAGTCCTTTGGACTGCAAGGAGATCCAACCAGTCCATCCTAAAAGAAATCAGTCTTGAGTGTTCATTGGAAGGACTGATGCTGAAGCTGAAACTCCAATACTTTGGCCACCTGATGCGAAGAACGGACTCATTAGAAAAGACCCTGATGCTGGGAAAGATTGAAGGCGAGAGAAGGGGACAACAGAGGATTAGATGGTTGGATGGCATCACCAAGATGACCATAAGTTTGAGCAAGCTCTGGGTGTTGGTGATGGACAGGGAAGCCTGGTGTGCTGCTGTCCATGGGGTCACAATGAGTCAGACACAACTGAGTGACTGGACTGAATTGAAAAGATAACCTTAGTCAAATATACTCTCAAATTATGTCACTGCGTTTGTTGGTAGAAATGACACCTCAATGCCCTGCACATGGTAAGGGTAGAGTATGATTTTTTCTTTTGAAAAAAAAAACAACAACAACAACAATGTATTCTGATGTCTCTAAATAAAGACAGATTCGTGACTTCTGTTTCATAATCATTCTCCATCTCTTTTTCCCTGGTAGTATGCAATTTCTATTCTTTTCATTATTGAAAAGCGAGATAGTTAAATTAGAGATATATTATTCACTAATCACGTGATTTGGTGTTATAACTATTAGTAATAAGTTGCTAACCCTAAGTGAAAGTGAAAGTGAAGTCACTCAGTCATGTCCAACTCTTTGCGACCTAGTGGACTGTAGCCTACCAGGCTCCTCTGTCCATGAGATTCTCCAGGCAAGAATACTGGAGTGGGTTGCCATTTCCTTCTCCAGGGGATCTTCCCGACCCAGGGGTCGAACCCAGGTCTCCTGCATTGGAGTCAGACGCTTTAACCTCTGAGCCACCAGGGAAGGCCCTGGTGATAACCCTAAGCCTTACATTTTTCTTTCTCTCTACCTAAACTTGGAGAACCTCAGCAGAGACTCAGCATCTATTTTCCTGCTCTTTTTTCCCTACTGTCTATGCATAAACATAGCACAGGGTTAAGTCGGCAAATGCCACTTTTGAGTGGTGGGGGGGGGGGGAGGACAATGGTAGCAGACGGAAAATTTTAGATTTTGCATGGTTCATGAATTTGGCTCATAATTATGAAAATTTAGGAAGAGGTCCCATCAAAGAATTTTAGTTTTAATAGGTACAGTGACTGAGAAAAATGTTGAAACTATGGTGTGGTTGGGTTTTTTTTTTTTTTTTTGGATTTGTAAATATCACAAGTGCCCATTCATTCATTTACATATTCATCTGATAGCATTTGTGATCTGTGACTTTGATGGCCTTCCCCCAACTGTGAAGGGAGCTGTGGGGATCTCCAAAAGTGCCTATGATATGACACCTGTTCCATGAAGTTTTCTCTCACCAGAAGCAGAAAGGCATAACCAGATACTTTCACGGAATGGGAATCACAAGTCAAATGAGACATCAGGCTCGCGCTCATGCCTCATTTGCCAGTTATGCTGACTGAACAAAGCAGACATTCCAAGTTAAGCACTGGAGAAATTGATTTGTGACAAGGCAAGAGTTTCTTTTGGAAATTCTTTTCTTGGCGACTGCTTTTGACATGAGGAATTCCCATTATGAATTAGGAAAATTCATACAACAGAATTCATTTTGTTCCTCCCTAATGTACATACTTTTAGAGCTGTTTCCTTAGAATAGTATATTTCCTTTCCCTTTCCATGACTGGTTCGTAGCTTCTACACTGTGATGAAGATGTGTGCCATCTTTTGGGAGAGCTGAGGTATTCCTATAAGAAGCAAACAACGATCGCTTCCCCTCATCTTAAAAAGAATTGTGCCTGTTATATCATAGTTAGAAATGAAGGCTAACTTCTTATATACAAGAGTTTCACAGTTTTTTTTTTTAATTACAATATCAATGAGTTGGCCTTGGAATATCTTGAGAAAATTTATTCTGAAACTATTCAGATTGTTTATAAGAGCTTCCTGGGTTCAACTGTGAACATATATCTGGCTGACAGGATTTGTCATATTTTTAGATACCTTTACTCAAAGTAGGTCAGTATGCTATTTTGGGACACTTTTCTTTCTGGCTTAATGTACATGATAAGAGATCTTCACAGAAAATGCAATGACAGACTCATAGAACAATTTTTATCTTAATAAATAACATTGATGCCAAAGCACGGATGATTGGTAAGCATGGTACAGTATTGCTACACACGGTTTTCAGCTGGGACAGTAAGTTAGTCTCTGGAATGAGGCCACACAGTTCTCAAAAGCTGAGATTATAAACTACAGAGGAATTCAAGGTAACACTTGAAAACATCCTATTTTAGGAAAGTTAGATTTTGTCCCCAAGCAGTGTGAGTCTTTGAAATACTCATCTGAAGAACAAAACTGAAGTTATAGACCCTTTGCTTCCCCATTAATCTGCCAAAAAATTGTAGAGAGAGAAAACAATTTTAACACATTAAAAATGGAAATAAGTTTTGGTTGATTTATACCAAAAAGGATTGCTCATTTTTGACACTATCAGAAATATTCTTAATTTTAAAAATAACAGAGGGAAGAATTTATTAATAAATAATTGATTGCATTATAAACTCAGCACCATTAAGAAATGGATTGAATTTCAAAATATGCTAAGAGGAATCCTAGATTGAGGTATGGTTTAAAACAATCAATATAAATCGTGCCATTATAAACAAAGCTCTATCCAAAACTATTTCCCAATACACCTGAATTTCATCTGATGCAAAGGAATCATAATTCTAAATTTTATTTAGTGGAAACAAATGATATACTGCAGAATTTTTTGATGAAAAAACTATATTTTGATGAAATATACTGGAACAGAGGCATGGGGAGTGATGATCTATTTTATAGAGAACAAAATAATGTGAATAATATTAAATTGATGCAGTTTCCCTGATAGCTCAGTTAGTAAATAACCCACCTACAATGCAGGAGACCCTGGTTCAATTCCTGGGTCAAGAAGATCTGCTGGAGAAGGGGTATGTTACCCACTCCAGTATTCTTGGGCTTCCCTTGTGGCTCAGCTGGTGAAGGATCCAACTGCAATGCCAAAGACCTGGGTTTGATCTCTGAGTTGGGAGGATCCCCTGGAGAAGGGAAAGGCTACCCACTCCAGTGTTCTAGCCTGGAGAATTCCATGTACTATATAGCCCATGGGGTGGCAAAGAGTCAGACACGACTGAGTGACTTTCACTTTCACACCTCCTTAGTAAAGAATAATTTTTAAAATAATAATTAGTGTTACATTTTTAAAATCTCTACCTATGTTATTTGGACCCAATCAAACTATAATTCATGTGAATTGTTAAAGTAGTCTTCTAACTAGTGTTCCTATTTCTGCTCTTTTTTTCCCTGAAATCACTCCTTTAAAATGTGATCAGAGTTGCCGATATAAAACACAAAGCATATCTTGTTTGCCTATTTAAAAGCCTTCAATGTCTAACTGTTTCCCATAGGATGAAGTTTAGAATTTTCAGCAGGGAAAAGAGGCCCATCATAGTGTATTTGCTTCTTTTCTAATTTTATCATCTATAGCTCCTTACATTTATACAATTCCAGCTTTTTCCTTCAAAATAAAGTCCATGCTACTTATCCTGAAAAGCAGGGATTTCCATGATGAACTGACTCTCAAATTTCTCTTTAATGTAGTGTTAGTTGCTCAGTCATTTCTGATTCTTTGTGGCCCCACAGACTGTAGCCCTCTAGCCTCCTCTGTCCATGGGATTCTCCAGGCAAGAACCCTAGAGTGGACTGCCATTCCTTTCTCCATAGGATCTTCCTGACCCAGGGATCAAACCCAGGTCTTCTGCATTGCAAGCAAATTATTTACCTGCAATTTTAATTTTAATTCATTTCTCTCTAACTCATTTTTATTCCTCGGTGTTTATCCTCCAGCCATGACACACGCCTGCTGGTCTCCCTCTCATCATGCTCTTTCATCCCACTGGGCCTTTATTCATGTTTTCCTTCTGCCTGGGTTTCCAATCTACCCCATTCTTCACTTGGCTAACTTGTAATCATGTTGACTTCCAGGAAGCTTCTCTCATCTTCTTCTGTAGTCTGACTTATTTTCCCTTCCTGCATTCCCATAACACCTAGTCCAGATGGATAAGAGAAAGATTACTTCACTATATTGAGATTTCAAGTCTATTTCCCTTATGATAATGAAAACTATATGAGGGCAGGGCTGACTCATCTTCACATTCCTGGTTTCTAACAAAATATTCTAATGCAATAATGCTTGGCTTATTCTAAGCTCTCTGTAGTACATTTTTAAAATGAATGTTATCTTTACAGGGTTCAAATCATCTGAGATCATGCATTGGACAGACTCCATGTTTTTAGTAAAAAGACAATCTAACGGAGTTTCATAATGGTTTATGATGCCTCTACTTTTTATTTCAATACAAAGATGTATGTCCTAGTCAGAGTTTCTGCAAATTGCTAAAGTGTTAAAATTATCCAAGCATTTGAGATTCTTGTCAAACAAATAGCATGATGAATCATGTGAAAACTTGGGTTTGCATTTGAAATATTGTAAAAAATGTCATATAAGCCTGGGGCCCTACAGTAGGTTCCACACCAGTGTTAGAGGTGTGGAGAAAGGAGAGGGGATGCTTGGACAAATCTGTTCACTGAGTTGTAAAGGGAGGCAGTTGACTAGTATTAGAATTGAGGGGAAATAACATTGTCTCTTAGAGAGAAGCACAGATGAATAGATCTCTATTGTGTTACCCATCAGCCCCAATAACAATTCAATTAAAGGAAAAAAAATGAAAATTATGCAAACATGCATTAAAAGAAATTACAGACAAGTCATTCCTCTGGTATATGGCTGTGTGCCTGAAAACAGAGGCAACACAGTGACAGTGTACACATCGGTGTGTACACGTAGAGTGAAATATTCCACTGCTTTAGGCAGACAGTCCTCTGAGAGTCCATTCATTCAACAAACATGTTTTTTATTCAAAATATTTCTGGTCACTGCGTGGTAGGGACTGTGCCAATCTTTAGGGTTATGAGTGTGAAGAGACTCTTCCTATAGAATTCACTGTGGAGTATGGAGAATTGGGAGCACATAACTGACCATAAATCACCTTTAGGGAAAAATATGCTGATTTTCTTTTCATTGTATTGACCAACAAATATTCACTGGAGACATCTCTACAACACAAATTCTGAATTAAGTTTCACAAAGCTGTATGGAATCTCTTTGAGTCCCAAAGAGTAGGAAATAATATAGAAAAAGAATACTGGAGTGGGTTGCCATGTCTTCCTCCAGATTGAAACAGAGCTGATGCAAATCTAACGAGTAAACAGTCCATTTAGAGGTACGAACCCAAGGCAGCCAGAGTGAGGCAAAAAAGGAAAAAGCTGAGAATAGAAATGAGGAAACGCAAGCGGAGGTGGCACATTCTCACGCTGGCCTCTACCTTTCAGCAAAATCAAAGAGAACACATTATTTGGCTCTATGAGACAGACCACCCAGAACTTCCTCCTATACCTGGTAACAAATCTTTCTTTCTTCTTTACCTTCCTTTTTTTTCCTCTTTTTATATTTCTTTTTTCTTCTTATTCTTCTCTTTTTTCCCAGCTGCCTCTTGATATTCAGTCTTCCTCATGGGATGTTAGCTCTCACGGTTTTCTTGTGGTGCAGTCAACCCCCTTACGGCAGACTCTGGGGAAACAGGGCTACTATAGATCTAGTTAGCCCAGTCTTTGGCCTTCCCTGGTTGCTCAGCTGGTAAAGGATCTGCCTGAAGTGCAAAAGACCCAGGTTCGATCCCTGGGTCAGGAAGATCCCCAGAGGAAGGCTAGGCTTCTCACACCAGTATTCTTGGGCTTCCCTGGTGACTCAGATGGAAAAGAATCTGCCTGCATTGTGGGAGACCTGGGTTCCACCCCTGAGTTGGGAAGATCCCCTAGAGAAGGGAATGGCTACTCACTCCAGTATTCTCTCCTGGAGAATTCCATGGACAGAGGAATCTGGCAGGCTACAGCCCATAGGGTTGCAAAGAGTCAGGCACACTGACAGACTTTCAATTTGGCCTCATAGGGAGGTTCTGCCGTTGCTGGTCCCTGAACTCAAGGCAAGGGGTGCTGGGGATGTACTACCAGGGGAAGAGAGGGTTGAGTGGACCTGCGGTGGCGCATGAACTGGACCCAGCACATGTGGGATAGATGCCATTCAGAAAAGGTGGCGCCTTGTGATACATGAGCAGGCATTAGTTAATACTGAACATAGTGAGTACATTTTCCTTTCACAGTCCTTCTCAAGATATTAGAAAGTCTCAGCTGGTGCCATTATAAAAAATAGTACCATTATTTTTAGAAGCACTACTTTTCCAACACTTACTCATCTTATTTTTTTAATAGACAAGAAAGATTTAGTTCAAAACTACTGCAATAGGGGAGAGAGCTTGAACTCAAATTTGAATACAACAGAGAGAGCTGTTCCTCTTAAGGGGAACTTGGCTACATATCAAGAGTGGAGGAAGGGAAACTTGACTGGCTATGAAGGGTGGATGAATTCCCTCTAAACTGGCCTAACAGGATTCTTGCTAAAATCAGGCTCAGCTCTGATCTCTTTGGTAAAAAAAAAGAGAGAGAGAGAGAGTAGGTAAAGAGGATCTATTTAGAATTTAATTATATTGCTTTATTTTCATAATATTTCTAGATATTTTATATATGAATATATGCATGGTATGTATTATGACTTTGTTGTAATACAACAACAATGCATTAGGGAAAGTGGCACTGATGTATATTTACTAAAGTGAAGAAAGATTTCCTTCAAAATAAATGTAAGTATAAAAAGACATCTTGTCAAAAGAAATCATGAAACCAATATGATATAACATATTAGTATGAAGATAAGGAAAAAAGCCAACGGGAAGAACACAAATGATAAAAGGTTAGGAAGTGACACATGGTATGATTGAACCTGATGTACATTCTATGAATATACATAGGATGACTTTGTTGCAATACATTTTCTAATTAAATATCTTGTTCTTAAATCTGTATTTAAAAATATCAGGATGCACAGGCCTGGAAAATGGATTTAATTCCATAAAACTAGTATGCTTCCAAACATATAGTTGGCATTCTATAAATGTTTTGGTCATTTTACTTTTACTGACATAGCAGTGCCCTTAATTTAGGAAACAGGAAAGAAAAGGATGAACAAGCAATCTGGTGCTAGGACAGTGACATGCTTCTTCCATTTGTTTTGAGAAATATACTTTAGATTTTCAGGCTTTTAGAGCCAAGAAGTTGAGAGGTAATTTGACTAACTCCCTCTTTATATAAAGAAAACATAGAGAGGCTAAGAATCTTCTCAAAGGCCACGTAGCTAGTTACTTAAAAAGACTAAACTAAAATTTCAGTCATGAGGGGATCCACTTTTCTAAAACTTGTGCAGTGATATGATAAACTGAAATAATCCCCAGTTAGATTTCTACACCCAGAGAGCACAGGAAGAAAACCGTAGTTAAACCATCTTCCCTGTAGAAGCGGAAGGTCGCAAATGAGCTGCATTTCCTGAAGCATTTAAAAGTTATCTGCCTAGGTCTTCCCTGATTTGGTCCAGTTGTTAAGACCCCATGCTTCTATTGCAGGGTGCATAGGTTCAATCCCTGATTGGGAAACTAAGAACCTGCATGCTGCAGCACAAGATGGCCAAAATAAATAAATAAAAATTTGAAAGTAATTAAAGAAATTCTGCCACTTTCAGAAAAATAAGATAGAATTAAAAGATAAAAATAAATGCATCTACCATTGCCCTCTCTTTGGGACACACTCCTTTCATTCCCTTATATTCTAGGACACCCCTGTCTTCTGTCTGGTCCCATATTACTTGTCAACTTTATTGTGCCCTCATTTTCCTCCTGCCTTTTAGGTTTGTTTATGGATATTTTTCTAGTCTTACTCTAAACACTTGAGGAAAGAAGGCATTATATGCTTCCAAACATAAGTGCAAAATCCTACCAATGAATCTTTATTGCAAGGAAGAAAAGCACTAAAATTACACTTGAATCTGGTCAAACCTGTAATTCTTACTTGAAATTAATAAGAGACAGGAGACAAGGTTACATGTTGACCAACACCACAGACATGCAATGACCCATTTAGAGACTATGGGAAATTTTAAAGGACAGCAATCTTGATTCTCCAACAAGCTAAATGCCAGGACAAAATGTGAAGAAGAAACACATCATGTATTGTAATTTATATAACTTATTTGGAGTCTGTTTTTTTAAATGTACAGATTATAAACAACTAAGAAGATATGTGCAATGTCTAAATATTTGATGATATTTTAGAATTACTATACATTTTCTTAGGTGTGGTTGTGTTACTGGAGCTTAACCTTGAAGAGAAATACTCATATAAAGTTATATAGTGAAATATTTACAGGTGATTTAAAAACAGACAATGAAGACATAGACCCCAAAATCCTTATACAAGAAAACTTTTCAGGACAAATGACTCAGTTTTTTGAACAAATAGATTGCAAGGGAAAAAATAATTAAGAAAAGACTATAAAAAAGTATACAAACAATAAATGCTGGAGAGGGTGTGGAGAAAAGCAACTCTTACACTGTTGGTGGGAATGCAAACTAGTACAGCCACTATGGAGAACAGTGTGGAGATTCCTTAAAAACTGGAAATAGAAGTGCTATACAGCCCAGCAATCCCACTGCTGGGCATACACACTGAGGAAACCAGAATTGAAAGACATACAGGTACCCCAATGTTCATCGCAGCACTATTTACAATAGTAGGACATGGAAGCAACCTAGATGTCCATCAGCAGATGAATGGATAAGAAAGCTGTGGTACACATACACAATGGAGTATTACTGAGCCATTAAAAAGAATGCATTTGAATCAGTTTTAATGAGGTGGATGAAACTGGAGCTTATTATACAGAGTGAAGTAAGCCACAAAGAAAACCACCAATACAATATATTAATGCATATATGTGGAATTTAGAAAGATGGTAATGATGACCCTATATGTGAGACAGCAAAAGAGACACAGATATAAAGAACAGACTTTTGGACTCTGTGGGAGAAGGCGAGGGTGGGATGATTTGAGAGAACATCATTGAAACATCTGTATTACCATATCTGAAATAGATCACCAGCTCAAGTTCAGTACATAAAACAGGGCATGCAAAGCTGGTGCCCTGGGACAACTCTGAGAGGTGGGATGGGGATGGAGGTGGGAGGGAGGTTCAGGAGGGGGGACGCATGTACACCCATGGCTGATTCATGTCAATGTATGGTAAAAACAATAGCAATATTTTAAAGTAATTAGCCTCCAATTAAAATGAATAAATTAATTTTTTAAAAGTGGCAAAAGTAACACAAAATCAAATTGTGTCAATTTTAGTAAGACTCTGGTTCAAACACACTGACATAAGTAAATATTTGAGGAACAATTGGGATAATTTGAATATGCATCAGATATTTTAAAGTTATTGTGAAATTGTTGATTTTCTTGGGTGTATGCAGATGACACCACCCTTATGACAGAAAGTGAAGGAGAACTAAAGAGCTTCTTGGTGAAAGTGAAACAGGAGAGTGAAAAATTTGGCTTTAATCTCAACATTCAGAAAACTAATATCATGGCATCTGGTCCCATCACTTCATGGGAAATAGATGGGGAAACAGTGGCTGACTTTATTTTTCTGGGCTCCAAAATCACTGCAGATGGTGACTGCAGCCATGAAATTAAAAGACTCTTGCTCCTTGGAAGGAAAGTTATGACCAACCTAAACAGCATATTCAAAAGCAGAGACATTACTTTGTCAGCAAAGGTCCATCTAGTCAAGGCTATGGTTTTTCCTGTGGTCATGTATGGATGTGAGAGTTGGACTATAAAGAAAGCTGAGTGCAGAAGAATTGATGCTTTTAAACTGTGGTGTTGGAGAAGACTCCTTTTTTTTTTTTGAGATCTTTTATTTTTTATTTGTTTTTTATTTATTTCATGTATTTATTTTTTTGAGTGCCCCTTGGACTGCAAGGAGATCCAACCAGTCCATCCTAAAGTAGATCAGTCCTGGGTGTTCATTGGAAGGACTGTTGCTGAAGCTGAAACTCCAATACTTGGCCACCTGATGCAAAGAGCGGACTCATTGGAAAAGACCCTGATGCTGGGAAAGATTGAGGGCAGTAAGAGAAGGGGACGACAGAAGATGAGATGGTTGGATGGCATCACCAACTCAATGGACATAAGTTTGAGTAAACTCTGGGACTTGGTGATGGACAGGGATGCCTGGTGTGCTGTGGTTCACGGGATTGCAAAGAGTTGGACATGGCTGAGAGACTGAGCTGAACTGAACTGATGAGACAATTTAGGAAATGTGAGACTAATTTAATTATCTGATGTTATTAAAGAACAATAGCTAAGTTTTAGGTAGGATAATAATGCTGCAGTTGTATTTTTTGTTGGAGGCCTTATCTAATAAAAATATTTGTAGATTAAAATGCTGTGGTTCTTTGAATTGCTGAAATGGAGCAGTGGGGAGGCAGTGAGGATAACAGAAATGACATAAACATTTGAGTCAACAACTGTTGAAACTAGATTCTGGGCAATGTGTATCCTTTGTAGCCTTCTCTACATATTTTATACATTTAAAACTTCCATGATTAAAGAATAATGATGGAAACAGATTTAAATACATGTGATTTATTAAAACTCATAAATTCATAAAAAAAATTTTTTAGAGAAGAAAAAGAAACAAAACTCTGATTATTGGAGACTGCTAGGGTACCTGCTTAATACTCTGAAATTTGATGAATTAAAGGAAAATAATACAGATATTTATTTTTACTTTCTGGTTTGAACTGTATTTCAAGGCAACTAAATGTATGTCTCCACATGTGCTCAGTTGCTAAGTTGTGTCCAAAGATTTTTGCAACCCCATGGACTTTAGGCCACCAACTTGCTCTCTCCATGGAATTTTCCAAGCTAGAATACTGGAGTGGGTTGCCACTTTCTACTCTAAGGAATCTTCAGTGTATTAAAAAACAAACTTCTGTATAGAATTCCAGCTAATAACACAACAAAATTTTAGAATTAGAAAAAAAGAGGCAATCCTGCTTTCATCCTTGGTGAAATAACTAATTCAGTCAACAGTCATAAACAGATGGCAAAACAATTAGGTCAAAGTTAATAGGGACCTCTATAATAATAGAGACTTTTTATCGGCTGTTATCCACCTGGGCCCATTGACATTTAAATTTCAACCATTATGTGCTTCTGAAAGTAATGAGTTATGAATATAAAGTCACAGTACCTTATTTATTTATTTTTTCTAAAAGCAAGTTTGCATGTAAACACCAGGCTACAAAGTGTATAGACAAGAGGAACAAATTCAACAATATCAAGAACATACAAGTTAAAGTAAAGGACACTTACCCAATTTCTTCAACAATAATCGCATGAAAGAAGTTCAAGAAGTATAAGAATCAAATTCAGTAAGTGGACAGATTCCTCCTGTCATTGTCTCTGTTTAGTATCTGTTTGCTCTTCAAACTCTGCCAAGATGTTTAACAACATTTCAGCTGCAACTGTTCTCAATGTAGAAATGAGTTGGAACATCTTGAACTGAGGCCAGATCTTCGCCACCAGCAACAATCAGGTCCCCACCATCCCAACCATTCAAACAAGATCCTTATATCCAAGAGCGTCAGTAGGTTCTGAGAGGCTGTCCTGACAGACTGCTATGCCACTAGGGAATCCAAAATCCCCATCAATTTTACAACTAGAGGTCTTCCTTTCTGAAGGTTTCTCTTTGGGTAAAATATTTAGGATATTTTTATTTGATCTTCTTTTTAGCAGGTATTTAAAAGAGGTTTTGAAAAATCCTTTCTGGGCCTTCCCTGCTGGTCCAGTGGTGAAGGGTCCATGCTTTCATTTCAGGGAGCATGTGTTTGACCCCTGGTCAGGAAACTTAAGACCCCAAACGTCACACAGTACAGCCAAAAAATAAAAAGTTACATTTAAAAAGTAAATAAAAATAAAATGGTTAATTTTATTTTTAAAAAGTCCTTTCTGCATCTTTTCTTTGGAACGTTGACTGCTCAACTTTAAAGCCACTTTAGACCACCTATATCTATTTGACTTATTGATCCTTTTTGTAGTATGAAGATTTTTGTTACATCTCCTAGAAGTTGTGGTAACGCAGTCAGCCCCTTCCCCTAGCCTCATTTTGTTTTCATAAGTCAGACAAAAACCATAATGTTCTTTTTTCTCCTTAATAATTCAAGTTCATATCATTTCCACTATGTTTTTATATCCTTTTAATCATCTTATATATCTCTAAGTCTATTGATCTGTTCTATTTGCTGCCCTTAAAAAGTTTCCCTAAACCATTTTCCCTCCAACATTATATAAATCAATCTTAAAAGATATATGTAAGGAAAGCAAATGGAGAAAAGTTTATGATTCTTAAGTTCTAACTTGAGCTTGAATTTCCAGTTTTCCATCTAGCTTTCCAAAGATTTATTAAAATGTTTACATTCTTCTATGTTTCATTCTTTAACGTTGCTTATACCAATGAATCGGAGAAGGCAATGGCACCCCACTCCAGTACTCCTGAATGCTCAATGTGTGGAAGACCTTATCTGGATCACTATCAGTTTCTATTAAGGTGTGATTTTTTTTTTTTGCATTATTATTAGTACTCAGTAATAGTCCTGATTCATTGAGTATGTGTGAGGTGTAATACTATTATCTTATAGGTAAATGAACTGAGATTTCAGTTACATGGTATGAGCTCTTTCACACTCAACTGTGCAAAGCACAGACAACATCGATCTCATTGTTACTCAGAGTAGCCAAAGTGTTAGGGGAAATTATATTGTACTTATTGACAAGTACCAAGCAGAGAGTCAAAAGGGAAGTCACAAGAATGGGAAAATGAGAGCTATACAGAAAATGAAAAGGATCAAGGAAAATCATTCTGAGGAAAATCTTAGTCTGTAACTAAAGCTTTACTTTGAGTTTGTGAAAAATTAGGTCATTGACAATGTTTGAACCGAAAAAAAAAAAAAAGCAGAGAAAGTAACTCTGATATTACTCTTTTATCCTTGCTTCTAACTGCCTTAATCAAACACTCACCTCTGTTCTGTGTCTGGTCCTGTAGAAAAAAAGCTCATCGTATTGGGGCGTTGCTATGGAGCTTTCATTTTGTTTACAATATGGCTTCCAGAGTTTCATTTTGCTTTCTAAAGCAGCACCAATCCTCCTCTTATCTCATGCCAACCTTTCTCAGGAACAAAGAGACTTGTTTGGGGATACTTGGAAAAGTGTCTTGGAGGATGAACACTTCACCTTCCTCAAGAAAACCCCCTGATCCAAAACAGAGCATTGAGATGCTTCAGGAAAAAGCAAACTGATTGATATGCAAACACAAGCACTGCTCTGATCTAGAAGTTGGGAGTGATGTCTCTTGCCTTGAAGTCATTTTTTGAGAACAGTTGCTGGAAAAGAGAAGGCAGCATATGGCAGGTGTGACCAGCAGAGATGTGAGTGTTGCCAACCCAAAGTCCAAAATAGACACCCCTGCTTTTCCTCATCTCCTAAAATATTTGAGCATGTAAATCACCCACAACTATGTCAGATCACAAGACAGTTGAAGTTACATTTAATTATATTTAGATAGAATCACAATGAGCGGGATTTAGAAAGATATGTCAGCAGGAAATACATTTTATTCACAACCAAGTGTTTTGTTACAGGATGAAGCTCTTAGGAGACATCAAACTAAATAGAAAAAAATAAGTTTTTAACTAGGGAACAATTTTTATTAAAAGCAAGTTATAATATTTGATGTTGGTAAGTTTGAAGAAAACTCAAAAACTTAATTCTACTGTCAAACAAAATATCTTATGCAGTTTTTTTTTTTAAGATACTTAATAGAAATGAAGCAGCAGGAAGCAGATTCCAATAAGTTAGTACTAAATCACTGTCAATATTCACATTTCACTCACTAATAGGTATATATAGCATTTAGTGCATTCCACATACTGTGATAGGAGCTGAAAATTCAATGTGAACAAAAAACATTTGGTCTCCATTGTTTTAATATATGTTTTATTAATACATGGGCATAACAAGGCCAACAGATCTGGAGACAAGTGCAATTGAAAGGACAGATTGTTATACTCGCATATCCCAGGAGAAGGGGGCATGCCATGCTATGCAGGGCCACAAGGGAAAGCATCGGAGTCCGTCAGGAAGCAGAGGAATTGGGAAGAAAACAGAGAAGCAAACTTTTGTTTATAGTGTCCATGAAACAGAATGGATGAGGTAGAGTAAGTAGGTTTAGGATTGGTTAGTTGAAATAAATTCAGCAGACTATGAGAACAAATCCTAGCTCTCTGGTACCTAGTCTTGGGTGGTGAGTGCAGAGGAATAGTTGCCCTGAGTTTGAGAGCCTGATGGAAGTGGTGAGGGACTGACCCTGGAATGGTGGGTTTGCAAATAAAAGGCACACTCACAGGAATTGTCTACTATCTCTAGGAGCTGCCTAGAGGCAGGAAAAGGGGATGACAGAGGATGAGATGGTTGGATGGCATCACCAACTCAATGGACAAGAGTTTGAGCAAGCTCTGGGAGTTGGTGATGGACAGGGAAGCCTGGCGTGCTGCAGTCCATGGGGTCACAAAGAGCCACACACGCCTGACCCACTGAACAACAATAACCCTTAAGAGAGGCAGCCTTCAGTGTTGGCAAAGGACTAAATATCAAAGCAGGAAGGAATACAAAATAAAAAAGACATAATTTAGACATCTATTTGCAAGGATTTTGCTGCATAACAGAGTCAGAGGATAGATAAGCCAGCAATTGCCATAAAATACAACAGTGAGAATAGTAGGGAATTCTATATGGAATTTATAGAAGAAGACCTAATCTAGACCAGAAAGCAGAATGCTTCCTTGAAATACCATATAAACTGAGTCCCAAGAGTTGAAAGAGCCAAAGGTAGGATAGGGAATGAATAGAGGGGACGGCAGAGCTCACAGCACGTGTTACAACTTAGATTCAAAAATATGTCTGAGAAGTTCAGTGTCAAAGGGGGTTTGTTATGAATGGGGTGCACAGCATGGAAGGGTTTGAAGAGAAAGACAACTGGACAGACACCAGATATCTACTGATACTTTATTCCAATCCCAAAGAAGGGCAATGCCAAAGAATGTTCAGACTACCACACAATTGCACTCATCTCACATGCCAGTAAAGCTAAGCTCAAAATTCTCCAAGCCAGGCTTCCATAGTATGTAAACCATAAACTTCCAAATGTTTGAGCTAGATGTAGAAAAGGCAGAGGAACAAGAGATCAAATTGCCAGCATCCACTGGATCATAGAAAAAGCATCTACTTCTGCTTTGTTGATTACGCCAAAGCCTTTGACTGTGTGGATCACAATTGTGGAAGATTGTGGAGATTCACAATTGTGGAGATTCTCTCTTCAAGAGATGGGAAGACCAGACCACCTTACCTGCCTCCTGGGAAATCAGTATGCAGTTCAAGAAACAACAGTTAGAACTGGACATGGAACAACAGACTGGTTCCTAACTGGGAAAAGAGTATGTCAAGGCTGTATATTGTCACCCTGCTTATTTAACTTATGTGCAGAGTACATCATGTGAAATGCTGCTCTGGGTAAACACAAGATGGAAACAAGATTGCCAGGAGAAACATCCATAACCTCGGATACTCAGATGACACCACCCCTATGGCAGAAAGCAAAGAGGAACTGAGGAGCCTCTTGATGAAAGTGAAAGATGAGAGTGAAAAAGCTGGCTTAAAACTCAACATTCAGAAAACTAAGATCATGGTATCCAGTCCCATCACTCCATGTCAAATAGATGGAGAAACAATGGAAACAGTGACAGACTTTATTTTCTTTGGCTCCAAAATCACTGCAGATGGTGATTGCAGACATGAAATTAAAAGATGCTTACTCCTCGGAAGGAAAGTTATAACCAACCTAGACAGCATATTAAAAAGCAGAAACATTACTTTGCCGACAAACGTCCGTCTTGTCAAAGCTATGGTTTTTCCAGAGTCATATATGGATGTGACAGTTGGACTATAAAGAAAGCTGAGCACCAAAGAATTGATGCTTTTGAACTGTGGTGTTGGAGAAGATTCTTGAGAGTCCCTTGGACTGCAAGGAGATCCAACCAGTCCATCCTAAAGGAGACCAGTCCTGGGTGTTCATTGGAAGGACTGATGCTGAGGCTGAAACTCCAATACTTTGGCCACCTGGTGTGAAGAGCTAACTCATTGGAAAAGACCCTGATGCTGGGAAAGATTGAGGGCAGGAGGAGAAGGGGACGGCAGAGGATGAGGTGGTTGGATGGTATTACCGACTAAATGGACATGGGTTTGGGTAAGCTCCAGGATTTGGTGATGGACAGGGGGGCCTGGTGTGCTGCAGTCCATGGGGTCACAAAGAGTCAGATATGACTGAGCGACTGAATTGAACTGAGGTATCTACTGAACACCTCCTAGGTATCCAGTCCTCTGCTGTAGAGGCTGATAAAGTGGACAGGATGTTACCATGTGCAGTCTTGGGATCCAGGTAAAGAAGTTCAGATTCCATCCTAGGTGGAGTAGGGATCCACTGAGTGGTTTCAGGATACGTTTGAGGAGGGTGGAGGAGGGGATGCTTGTGTTTCAAAATAATTTTATATTTTCATATAAGTGTCATCTAGAATAAAATCTGAGGTTCATTGGGGAAGAAGAAATAATTGATAGCAGATGGTAAGGCAGAGGTTTACTTTGAAGAATTTTGTATTTTACGATTTCATATACATGTTCTGTAAACTGTGGATTCATAATACATTCTAAAGTATTTTTCAGGAGAGTTGAAGCTGGGATGGAGAGCATCATTGTAGTTGCTATTTTCCAAAAAGGAAATGAATTGTTCTACAGGCTTTTTCATTATGTTACACATTCTCAGTCCAAGTGGGAAAAGGTAAATTAAAAATCATCCCTCAATGCTGTGAAACTGATTATTGCCTGTTTGCTATAATGTTGTTTTTTTATTTCTTATAAGAAGGGAGGAATTGAATCAAAATCTTGAAAACCACTTAAGATGAATTTTGAGGTTTGCTTTTGAGGCATCTAAATAAAGTTGGGAGTTATAACAACCTTATACTCACAACCACTTGCTGAGGATCATGAAAAACTTTAAATGCATTACCACATTTGCAACTACATGGGTGGAAGGCGCAGGTGCGTGCTCGGTTGCTTAGTCATTTATACTCTCTCTCATCCCATGGACTGTAGCCTATCAGGCTCCTCTGTCCACAGGATTTCCCAGACAAGAACACTAGAGTGGATTGCCATTTCCTACTCCAGAGGACACTCCCGACTCGGGATCAAACCCACGTTGCCTGTGTCTCCTGCTTTGGCTAGGTGGATTCTTTACCACTGAGCAACCTGGGAAGTCCACACAGGTGGATACATGACTGCAAATAACAACTTGTTATAAAGCTTCAGGACAGTTAAATAGGCTGCCCAAGATGAAGAGCTACTTAGTAGGTGAATTTGGAGGAGTACTAACCCAGCTCAACCTGACACCAAAACCCAGACTCTTAACTACCATGCCATAGAGTCAGATCTTCTCCCCCATTCCCTGGCACTGCTCTGTGCACCACATATTCCATCATTCAAAAAAAAAAAAAAAAAAACAGAAAACCTCACAGCTGGGAATCGTCTAGCATAATTCGGAACACATTGAGGGCATCTGTTAGGACAGAGCACAGTTCTGGGCTGCCCCACTCTTGCAATATTCAATTTGACTGGTTCTTCCCAGTGTCAAGCATGGCCTGTCATTTGAGCCTTTGAAAGCATCGTCTAGCTTCCTGTGTGAGCTACGGTCCCTTCCACACAGATGAACAGGCTCTGTTCACTAGGACTGCAGAACAACTCAGTCCTTGTTCCACACCTACTGAGCCTGTGCTCCAGAGCCTGGGGGCTGAAGCTACTGAGGCCTGTGTTCCCAACAAGACACCACCTTCAGTGAGAAGCCCGCCTACTCCAGCTGCAGAGTACCCCCGCTCACCACACCTAGAAAAAACCCACGCAGCAACAAAGACTCAGCACAGCCAAAAAGAAAATGATTTTTCTTTAAACAAAACAAACCACACAATATTAATATGAGATAAAACGTGAGTGCAGAAGAATCTGATCACTGTTTACATATATTTCATCACATGGTATTTCACAAAAAAGTTAAATATATTTTATTTCTTAAATCTTACAACACTAAACAAAAGCACCAAAGTTTTGTGCAGTGACTATCTTGTTTCACTTATAGTTCAAAAGTGCTAGAAATAAAAGGGGCACTCATATGAAGAACACTGAATGGGATATTTTAATAGATCAGTGTCAAGATGAAAGAACAAAATAATGTGAGCTAACAATCGACAAATTAAAAAGAATAGATATCAGAGATATTCATGAAAGTTTGCATCTTCAATAATATCATTGATACAACGTCATTAAAATTCGTATCGTTTCAAAAAGTTGTACGAGTGATATGTTGTATTTACAATACAATAAATCCAGGCTGAAATCATTTACTTTAGCATCAGAAAAAAATAAATAAATAACAATGTTGGGTCAAAGAAGTCATGGGGAAAAATATCACATAGTCAATCTGAAGAATTTCACTTTGTGTACAACAAATATCAACTGGTACCTCCCTATCAGTTCAAACTTTCATTCCCCAATGTAACTATCTTACTCTTCTGTTCCCACAAACCTTTCTCCTCTTATATATATATAATACTCCCATTCCAGCCTGTAATACACCGTTGATGACTATCATTCATATTTTGTTGAGAAAACAGAAGCAGTTAGATGTAATATCCTCCCATCTCATTCTACTACAATGCAGAAATCTATCTCCCTGTCTCCAGTTAAAATAGATGAAATATCTCAGCTATTTAAAGGAAAAAAACAAAAACAAAAACCTCCACTTATGCTGTATCCCATCCCTTCTTGCCTCCCTCAATCATCTCACCCTCTTGAGGCTCATCAAACCCCTAGGTCTTCATTCCCACACTGGCCTCCTGTTGCCCAATTTCAGCACTCGCTTCATAGCAGAAGCTCCCAAACAGCTTGTCAATGCTCACAGGCTGTACTTGACTCCAATTCATTCTTCAGTTCACTCTCATTCTTCCTTCTGTTCTCACTATGCCACCAAAACCCCTCCTAACAGCTCCCTTCATTTCTTACAATGTACTCCTCTTGCTATGCCAATCAGAAACACGAGACACAATTAACCATTCCCTCTTTCAAGAAATATCCTCTCTTGGCTTGGCTTTCCTCCTGTGTTATCTCTGAAGGCTTCTCAGGTTACCTCAAAATGTTTATTCTTCAGGATTCCATCCTGAGCTTGATGTTCTCTCTCTGCCCTTTTCTTTCTAGGCAATCTCTCCAATTCTCAAACTTTATAAATCATATATATCTTGTGATAACCACTTTACAAAGAATATCTCATGCTCACCACAACCAAGTCAGGTAGAAATCGTTTTTCCTTGCTGCACAGATAAGGAAAGGTGATCAGAATGACTGCAAACCTAAAGCAGTGGTGTATACAGTGGACTGCCTTTCTAGATCTGATTCCAAATAGGAGTTCTTTTTTATTTTTCTTAGTCAATCTGAATCTTTTTTTTAATTTATTTATTTTAATTGGAGGTTAATTACTTTACAAAATAGGAGTTCTAATCTCCTAAGAAAATTTTATCAAGAAGTGTATACTTTGATTCTTTAAACTATCTTAGCATTAATAAATCTGATAAATTTTAAAATGTATCCTAATGATTTAATTTTGCTGATATATAACAAACTTCCCTGGTGGCTCAGATGGTAAAGCATCTGCCTACAATGTGAGAGATACAGGTTCAATACCTAGGTCAGGAAGATCTGGAGAAGGAAATGGAAACCCACTCCAGTATTCTTGCCTGGAGAATCCCATGGACAGAGGAACCTGGTAGGCTACAGTCCATGGGGTCACAAAGAGTCAGACATGACTAAGCAACTTCACTTCTTCTTCTATATATAACAAAAGGGAGGAAAAATGGAATTACCCTTAGCAGAGTAAGGTACTCCTATTATTATGTATTTATATAATTCATGGGGAAGGAGGTGGGAGTGGGGTTCAGGATTGGAAACACGTGTATACCCGTGGCGGATTCATGTTGAAGTATAGCAAAACCAATACAATATTGTAAAGTAAAAAATAAATGAATAGATTTTTTAAAATAAATAAAGTGGAAAAAAAAAAGATGAAAAAAAAAATCTCTGCAGACGATGACTATAGCCTGAAATTAAAACACGCTTGTTCCTTGGAAGAAAAGTTATGACAAACCTAGACAGCGTATTAAAAGCAGAGACATTACTTTGCCCACAAAAGTCAAAGCTATGGTTTTTCCAGTGGTCATGTATGGATGAGAGATTTGGACTATAAAGAAAGCTGTGCACTGAAGAATTGATGCTTTTGAACTGTGGTGCTGGAGAAGACTCTTGAGAGTCCCTTGGACTGCAAGGAGATCCAACCAGTCCATCCTAAAGGAAATCAGTCCTGAATATTCATTGGAAGGACTGATGCTGAAGCTGAAACTCCAATAGTTTGACCACTTCATGCAAAGAACTGACTCATTGGAAAAGACCCTGATGTTGGGAAAAATTGAGGGCAGGAAGAGAAGGGGACGACAGAAGATGAGATGGTTGGATGGCATCACTGACTCAATGGACATGAGTTTGAGCAAGCTCTGAGAGTTGGTGATGGACAGGGAGGCCTGGCATGCTGCAGTCATGGGGTTGTGAAGAGATGGACATGACTGAATGACTGAATTGAACTGAACCAGAACTGCTGGGGAAAGGCAAGCAAAGAGAATCAGTGAAATCCAGATATGGTAAAGATTGGAAGTGACTTCCTGGCACTCACCATAATTTCTAATTTCTTTTGGAGGAGAAATAAGATGTATTTTAAATATTTACTTTCAGGCACTCAAATGACCCTTGTTCTTTAATTCCAATGCCCTTGATGTGGTGACAAACAGAAAAATCATCATAAAAGAAATTAAGATCCAGAGGAAATAAAATAAGCCCCTTTAAAAAATATAATCTGGTATGTCAGAGTGCTAAAACAAAAAGGTACTAATTAGTAGCCATTTGTGTATTTTTTATCTTTTCAAAATATATTTTCCTGTTTTTATAACAGTCACTTCATAAACTATAAGGAAACAAACTTTAAGGGAAAATAAGGAATAGAAAGAATAAAAGATTAATAAAAATCCATCTTTTTAAAAGCATTTAATTTATAATGCTTATTATAAAAGTTTTATTAGTTCATGTTTGTTTAGGGGAAAATAAAAAAGGTTATTTACCTAAAGTTAAAAGTTGTACAGAATAAGCAGCTACTTATTTGAAAGAGAGAAGGTAATGATTCTGTCTCAAAATACCTTCCCAGCTGCACTGACAAGTGGCCTAACTTTGTACCCTGTGTAATTTTAAAGGCTATAGTCTGGAAAGCACCACTTAAAATGCTGCAGTAGCCCATTAAAGCGTGACTCAGCCCTGTCTCGAGCGCCAGCCGCTTCAGATCCTGTGTGCCTCCCGTCCATCCGTGGCCCCAGCTCCCTCTGGGCGCCCTGCTCTGCGTGAGCTCCAACTAGCGTCAGGACTGACCCCACCTCGCTTCCCGCTCAAGCTGCATAACTTCCTGCCCTCCTGTTGATTCCAAGGTGTGGGCATCAAGAAACAAGACTGTTGGCGTCCACACAAACTCAGCCTAGAAACGGTAGCGACTTGACATCCCAAAGGGTAAAAGTGTACCCACCGGAAGTTGGCAACGGATTACTGCTTCACCCACCCACTCCACTACCCTGAGATGTCTGTCCAGAAGACAGTCCTCAGCATCCAGCAATCAGCTACCTCCTCTGCCCTCACTCATTCCTGGCCTCATTTTCTTTGTCCTCAGGCCTGCTCCCTAACCAAGCAATAGAACGTAACACTTGCTTCAGGCTCTGTTTTCTGGGAAATCGAGGCTAACCGAGACATTTCCATGCTGTATTAATTATAATCTATTTGGTGTTTTATGGTTTTATAATTTATAAAAGTACTTTCAGAATAATATTTCATTGAAACGTTTAATATAAGGTTTTTGGGGGAAAAAAAGAATGGCTAACTCATGCCCTTGATAATGAATAAAACAGTTATGCCAAACAGATACCTTCAAGCTTTTCAAAGTTGTGTGTATCTAATCCACACAGCTGTCACTGGGCTTTAACCACTAAGCCTTTCTTTTTTTAGGAATTCAGTTAAGGTCTCCTCAGCCTTCTATTCAAAAAAAAAAAAAAAAAAATCTGCTATTTCTCATCCTTGTTGTTTTCACGTGTCCTTCTCATTCTCTTTATTTATATATATATATGTATATTATATATATATATATATATATATATATTCAAGAAGCTTTGCATTGATTTGGTTTATGCTTATTGCCCTAGACATATTCCTGTCTTAAGTGTACTATACGAGGGCTATGACCACTGGCATGGAGAAAATCTACCTGGGTTTACAGTTCCAACTCTCCCAATTACCAACTTCGTGATTGTGCACAAGTTGCTTCATTTCTTTGGATTTTTGTTCACCTGTAAAATTCAGATAAAAATAATACCTATATCATAAGACTATAAAGGACCAAATGAATAATTGAAATTAGAGCAATGGCTAACAAACACTAAACATGTAATCAGAGACACGTTGACTTCTTTCTTTTTTGTTACTATAATTATTTGAAGAGAGGGAATTCTCACAAGGCTGGAGACAGAAAGATTTAGATGCAAACCTTGGGTTCCCAGATGAAGAGTTGCTTGACCTGAGCAAGTCTTTTAATCAACTCTCCAAATCTACTTAAAGTCTAGATCCTGTTGTGAACTTCAATATGTCCACAATTCCGTATCTGAAATGGAGTGAGAAAGTGTTTAAAAATTCAAAATCATTTTTACTTTAGAAATATAGTAAGGCACATATATGTACAGTGTATTTTAATATTAATAATATCCCCAGTTGGGGACTAGTATAGTACTTAGTAGTCAAACACATAAACATATCTACTGAAAATTTCTGAAATACTTATAGGAGATGGAATAAATTTTAAAATGAATTCAGAGGAATCTGAGCAGGCTTTACCACTGAAAAAGCTTGTCCCTATGTCTGCAGTCTCTTTGTACTCCTGAATTGCAGAAAATGAACTTTGGAACTGAATTTCCAAGACCTCCAGGACACAGGGCTCTCACTGTGACACAGCTGACCTTGAAGGAGATGACTCTTCTTCCTAAACCCCTCTCTCCCCTCCTATATTTCTTGAGATGCTCATGAGGCAGAACCAGGTCCTTGCGTTTGCATATACTACTGCTCCACCAGAAAATCCCCCTTTCTTTATCCAGATCTTCCACCTAGTCCATACGTAAACACTGATTGAGCACCTACAGAATACAGTGCAGAATACAAACCACAGGAGGAACACAGTAGCAAAAAACACGATTTACTACCTGAGAGACAGAAATGAATAAAAGTGTTGAAAGAATTAAAATATTCTACATAGCTGGTCTGCTAGAAATAGGTGGATTTTTTCACATGTCTCTCTCTTTCTCCCCCCATTATATGCTAAAACTAAGCCATTTTGGGAATAGCATGGTCTTATTCATGAATAAGTACTAAATACTTGTCACAAAACTGCAGACAGTTGCTTCTTTTAAAATGCTATGCTCTCAAAGATTCATTTTATGATGTCTCTAGGCTTCTGCGCTTTAACAAATAAAAAATATTACCTATTAAATTACTTGCAAACATAAAAATAAGAAAGGATTCCCTTGTGATGCAGTGGTTAAGACTCCACGCTTCCACTGTAAGAGGCACAGGTTCAGCTCCTGGCTGGGAAACTAAGATCCTGCATGCTGTATAGCCATGACTAAAGATGAATAAATAGACAAATTTTGTGTTAAAATTCTTGCATTTTCACCTTTTATTGGCCTAAGAGTCAATGTCCCTGGGAGTGTGAGCCTGACACTGAACTTTATTACCATTGGGAACCCCTTTAAATCTCCATACTTCTAAAAGGAGAGAATGTTCCTATCATTTGGACCTTCATATTGCCACCAGATGCAAAGAGTTGACTCATTGAGAAAGACCCTGGTGCTGGGAAAGATCGAAGGCAGGAAGAGAGGGGATGACAGAGGATGAGATGGTTGGATGGCATCACCAATTCAGCGGATATAAAGTTGGGCAAACTCCAGGAGACAGTGAAGAAGAGGGAAGCCTGGTGTGCTGCAGTCCTCGGGGTCAGAGGGAGTCGGACAGACTTAGAGACGGAACAACAACATAATAGAGTTGGTCTCTAGGGATATTCTTTCATTATCCCCCGTACGACAAAGTTCACTGATGTCCGCAAAGACAAAACCTCAGTTCACTCAAAGAAAACGTCAGTCAAATGCCCTCATTCCTACCTATTAGAGGTGATGGCCAGTTTGTGAGGTTGCAGTATTCAGTCTTCAGCTCGCCACTGTTTTCTATGGTGCTAAAATCCATTCTTTGGATTTTATCTTTTTTTTATATATATATATCAATAAACATTTACCTCTGTGTGTGGTTCTCCCCTCAGAAGTGTTCA
Organism: Ovis aries; assembly: GCF_016772045.2. Classification (NCBI taxonomy): domain Eukaryota; kingdom Metazoa; phylum Chordata; class Mammalia; order Artiodactyla; family Bovidae; genus Ovis; species Ovis aries. Next base: position 97,069,551 of record NC_056060.1, read on the forward strand.
AATATTTGTTCTGCCATCATTGCCCATAATCGTTATTTATTGAGCGCGATGCCCAGTCCCTGCACGGCGCCCACCGGCACCCAGCCTGCCTCCCAGCTGGTGACGCGGCTCCCTGTGTTCAAACCTAGTTCCCGCTCCCAACGGTCATACGTCACACAACACAAAGAATCGTTGAAAGCCCAGGCCGGTGTCATTATTGAAATACAAAAGATGTGAATCATCTCAATATTCAGTTATTTTAGTTTCTTTCCCCACCCCTTGCAAACCAGTTCAAACCAGTTCACTTGTTAAGTAGATTAAATAGAAATAGAATAAACTCATTTGTAAGAAGCAGGTCAATTCCATTTTTCTTTTTTCATTGAAAAATCAACCTAGAATTTGCAGCATTTCTTTCAAGGCTTTCCTTCTTTTTTTTTTTTTTATAACATTTTTTTTTTAGTTTTTTTTTCATTAAATTTTATTTTTTAAATTTTAAAATCTTTAATTCTTACATGCATTCCCAAACATGAACCCCCTCCCACCTTCCATTTCTTTCATTGCACCAAAGCATCAATCCATAGAATTTTGATAGCATTTCATTCTCAAATCATTCTCCCTTCTGAAACTCCATTTTAAAAAAAAAGAAGAAGAAAGAAAACTAGAATTCCTAGACACCTATTACACTTTTATCCTACTTTAGATCTTTAATGTCAAGCTGATGCCTGGAGCAAATATTTAGTCAGGCAAATTATAATCTTATCAAAAGAGGGATTTATAAGAGGAAGACGAGCACAAAACACTCAGGTAATCATCTCTGTTCTTTGTGGGGCTATTTGACGACATCCTAGTCAGTGACAGCTGCTTTATCACTGCCTTTAATGACCAGGAATCAGGAAATCCTGCACAATTCACCAAGAATATTCTGAAGGCCTTTCTGTCTGTTTGAGGGTGTCTGTTTCGCTGAGCAGTTTTGTGTCCGAGGGATTTCTTGACTAACAGGTGCATCATTACACACACTAACAATTAGCAGAGTGAGGAGCTCTGCAATTCCGTGTGCACCGCCTTATGATAACTACATAAAGAAATGAACTTCCTTTAGGAAGGAAAAATGGAGACTCGCTTAACTTGTCCAAATTCATTCAAGCTGAGGTTTTAGGGAAGACTATTTGTATACTAAGTGGCTTCCCAGGTGACTCAGTGGTAGGGAATCTGCCTGTCAAGCAGGAGACCAGGGTTTGAGCCCTGGGTGGAGAAGATCTCCTGAGGAAGAGAATGGCAACCCACATCAGTATTCTTGGCAAGAGTATCCCCATGGGCTGGTGGGCTAGTCTATGGGGCCATAAAAGAATTGGACATGACTTAACGACTAAACAACAATTACAATTTGGATTCTGAACAAGTATTTGTGGTTCAATCTCAATCCCCTTTCCTTGCAGTTATGGTTTTTGCTCACACAAGAACGACTATGGGCAATGTTGTTTTTCCTTTCGCAGACTTGTACTGTTCCTAAGTTATTGCATATGGGAGTGGCTTAAAATACTGATTAAGTTAAAAAATCATTCCTTGAGAAACTTTATTCAGCCAAAAAGAAAATAACACAAAGATTTTACCTATGAGAAACTCAAAATAGCTATAGTATTAATAAGAACATACTCATACTTGATTTAAAAATCTAATCTGGTTTAAGGGCTGAGTTCATGGCATTGGGAATACCTCATCATATCTTTGAATTTTTACCACTGAAAGTAGGAGCTGCAATTCCCAAAGACTTCTTTAGATAACGTGTCTTTTGAGAATTTGGAGAGACATACGAGAGTACAATACTGAAATATTTAATAGCACACAGAATGTAGAATAATATAGTTCGCAGATTATTAGCACACAAAGTGTGAAAACTGAAGTTTGAAAGTCTCATGACAATCAAGAAGTTAAGGTTCTGACCCAGGAAAGACTTTAACTTAGCTTCATCCCCTGAATTCAGTGACCATGATAATGGCTATTTCATCTACCAGTTATCACAAGGGCTTGTAGGAATCAAATGGAACAATGCAGGATGCCACTTAATAAAGAATAAGATGCTATAGAAGAATGGAATTCTGTTGTTGATGAAGTTATATTGATACTATATTAAAAACTAAAGTTGTCATTGATGATTGACTTTATTGAAGTCTCAAATAAAGTCCCTTTCTGAGCAGCCATTGTGGATGTTAGACTTCATGATCATTTGCAGTGGTGCTTCCGAGGTTCCCTGTCTCTAGTGTTCCAACACTTGAAGTCTGTCTGACCTCCACCTGGTTGCAATTCTGGTCACAATATTCTCTTTCTTAAAACACGTCTGAAGATTTCCCACTGCCCAGTCCAATTGCTAGCAAGTTAGAGAGAATGTGAGTACTCCATCAACCAAGCGAAAGTGATCAGGAAGTGATTACAAACAACCCTGGCAAAACCCTCAGTGGCTTCTCGACCATGTGCTCATTGCTACCCCTCGAGTACCTTGGAAAACTTGGTGAATCCTTGACCAATCAGTTTCTCCTTCTCAAGCAGTGCTGGTGATTCCTTCCTCCAATTCTCCAGCCAGCAGGATGCCCCCAACATAGCACTTGAATTTTCATTATTTATTTCTAAGACTGCCTTCCATGCAAAGTCACAAAACATAGTATGAGCCTTTTCTCTTTGGGTAGTGCTATTGGTCGGGAATGAACTGGCATGAAATACTTAGTGTTTGCTGTATGAATGGACACACTACCCACCATTATCTGCTGCTTCCTGTAGCACAGAGGAAATGCTGTGGATACAAGCGGCACCTGCCTTCCAATCTCACTCTTTTCTCTTTGACTCCCTCAAACTCCAAACAAAGCTCCAGTGAATCTATTTATGAACACATATCATAGGGTTTCCACAGCTACCTACTGAATTAAGGAATGCATGAAAATGGCAGTGATTCTTTGGCCCTTTCTTCTTTTCCAATTTACTTTAGTTAATTTCTAACGACAGCTTATTCTGACCTTATCTTCATAATATTTTATGTTTTCATAACATTTTAAAACCTTTTTAGAGTACTTTAATTCTGCTCACAATGACCAGACATGCCCTCTGCCTTGTAGCCTCCATTCTCTTGCCTAGACGATCCATTCACCATGAACCTAGTAACCTACTCTGGTCCCATCTATTTTTTTTTTTTCCTTTTCTAAGTGGGATGATATGAGCTGGATGTACAATTTGACAGTATCTCCTTTTGTCAGGAAATTTTATAGCGGGGGATAGTGGAAAGAATACTGACCTTGCTTTTAGTTTAGAAGACCTGATTTTTGTTCCTCTTCACAGAATTGGCTACATAATTTCAAGGACCAATGAAAACTGCAAGTGAAATAATTTTACCCTTTGATCAAAACACAGGGAAAAAGCTTTTCCTTTTTTCCCATGATCTCAGCCCACCAAAGGCAAATCTATCCAGTGCCGTACCACCTAAGGTCTAAGGCCACTCTCAGAGTGACTGCAGAGTCTTTCAGATGTCACTGATGGCATACACCCAGCCCAGGTCCCCAGTACCTATGGCCAGACCTCTGCCAGGGACTGAGGGCTGTGGTTGTTATTGGGTAAATTTGGGGAAGCCAGAACTGAGAATCAGTCCTCAAGAGCTGAAAAAAAGGTAAGAGGTGGGATCACACATAAGCAGAGGCTCCAAGTGCCCTGCCGCACTCCATTGCCCCATCAGTCTCCCTCCACTTAAAAAACGCAACTTCCAATATACAATTACCAAGAGCTTCAAGATGGCAACACTGAGCATTTAACTGCAAACATGGTACCTGCTTCGGAACAGAGGGTCCTGTGGGATTGCACTAGCTTGCTTAGGATAACCTTGCCTCTTCACTATCAGCACTGCACGCCTACTCTTGGGACAAACATCTACTAAGAATCCATCTTATGAGACACCCCTCACAATTTTGCTGTAGAGCTAAATTATGTTTGTAATTTTTTATATTTGTTGTGAATTACCACTCATAATAAGTGCTTGATGTGTCAGTGGTTATGAGTACAAATTCAAATCCCAATTCTGGTTCTTGCTAGTTAGGGAAACGAGACCATGACACTTGCCATATACTTTAAATTGCTTCATTTATTTTAAATTACAGACTTTGGCCTATATAACAAGACAGCATATGCATATGCTAGTCAAATTAAACCAATGCCCAGGTGCTATCCGAAAAGGTGCACTTGACAAATAGTCAGCCATCACATTATTATGAATGCACAGTCCGGAAGTCAGCTAGCTTTGCTTCAGAAAAAAACCCTTTTCCTAGCGGCCACTAGAAACATTCCTCTTATGCCCATCTTCTATTAATAGCTAATGCTTTGCTGACTACTGATACTGTATGTCAATTTAATTATTAAAAATAATGACATGCTAATCAACATGATGGAAATTAGATATGGCCACTCGGGTGAAATTAAATGCACTCAGGATAGTCAGATTGCCTTAAAAAAAATTTAGGAATACTCACCACTCTTGATGATCAGGATACAAAAATCCAGTGCAACCCACATACTTAGAGATGGTACATCAGGCTACATCCCTTAACTATATGGTAGGGCTTCCCTTGAGGCTCCGTTGATAAAGAATCTGCCTCGAATTCAGGAGACCCAGGTTCCATCCCTGGGTTGGGAAGATCCCCTGGAGAAGGAAATGGCAACCCACTCCAGTCTTCTTGTCTGGAGAATCCCATGGACACAGGAGCCTGGTGGGCTACAGTCCATGGGGCCGCAAGAGTCGGACACAACTGAGTGACTAAACCCAGTCCCCCCAACCCGCCCGTGTGGCAGCCAGCTACAAACTCTGGAGTTTGGGACTGTATGTGTGATACAGTCTTTCTGTGCTCTTTCGGTGTTTGCTTCAGGAAACCGGTCCTGAAAAGTAACAGTGGGGAAACGTAAAAGGATTGGGACATACTTGAGTCAATAGGAAAGATCATAGGAATTAATTATTTTCATGTATGTGAAGAAATATTCAACTGACTTGTGTAATTAAAAGACACTTGCTCCTTGGAAAGAAAGTTATGACCAACCTAGACAGCATATTAAAAAGCAGAAACCTTACCTTGCCGACAAAGGTCCATCTCGTCAAGGCTATGATTTTTCCAGTGGTCATGTATGGATGTAAAAGTCGGACTGTGAAGAAAGCTGAGCGCTGAAAAATTGATGCTTTTGAACTGTGGTGTTGAAGAAGGCTCTTGAGAGTCCTTTGGACTGCAAGGGGATACAACCAGTCTATCCTAAAGGAGATCAGTCCTGGGTGTTCATTGAAAGGAATGATGCTAAAGCTGAAACTCCAATACTTTGGCCGCCTGATGAGGAGAGTTGACTCATTGGAAAAGACCCTGATGCTGGTAAAGATTGAGGGCAGGAGGAGAAGGGGACGACAGAGGATGAAATGGTTGGATGGCATCACCGACTCGATGGACGTGGGTTTGTGTGGACTCCAGGAGTTGGTGATGGACAGGGAGGCCTGGCGTGCTGTGATTCATGGGGTCACAAAGAGTCAGACACGACTGAGTGACTGAACTGTACTGTGACATATATATAACAAAATATGATCTGAGACTTGTCCATTAGTTTGCTGGAGCTGCTATAACAAAGTCCTACAGATTGGACAACTTAAGGAACAATCCACTTTTCTGTAATTCTGGAGTCTAGAAGTGTGAGATCAAGATATTAACAGGGTTGGTTTCTTCTTGAGTCCTAGCTCCTTGGCTTGAAGGTGGCTGTCACGTCCTGCATCCTCATGTTGTCTTCCTTCTGTACATATCTGCTTCCGAATTTCCTCTTCTAATAAGAACACTGGGTTTCCCTGGTGGCTCAGTCAGTAAAGAATCTGCCTTCAATGCAGGAAACCACCTGCAATGCAGGATACCTGGGTTCAGTCTCTGGGTTGGGAAGACCACTTGGAGAAGGAAATAGCAACCCACTCCAACATTCTTGCCTGAGAAAACCCAAGGACAGAGGAGCTTTGTGGGATACAGTGCATGGGGTCATAAGTGTCGACATGACTTAGCAACTAAACCACCACCACTAATAAGAACACCAGTCACGCTGGGATAGAGTCCACCCTAATGACCTCATGTTAACTAGCTGACTTATTTGTAGTCCCTATCTCAACATACAGTTACATTGTGAGGGACTTGAGGTAGGAATTTTTGAGATGAATTTTCAGAAGACACAGCTCAGCCCACAGCACCTGTTTTCATTACATACCACTAGGGAGATTAAGAGAATAAGTAAATTTTAGTTCTTGAACTTTTTGGCCAGTACTACAATTTAACAAAAACCTGAAATTAAAAGATGCTTACTCCTTGGAAGGAAAGTTATGACCGACCTAGACAGCATATTGAAAAGCAGAGACATTATTTTGCCAACAAAGGTCCGTCTGGTCAAGGCTATGGTTTTTCCAGTGGTCATGTATGGATGTGAGGGTTGGACTGTGAAGAAGGCTGAGAGCCAAAGAACTGATACTTTTGAACTGTGGTGTTGGAGAAGACTCTTGAGAGTCCCTTGGACTGCAAGGAGATCCAAACAGTCCATTCTGAAAGAGATCAACCCTGGGATTTCTTTGGAAGGAATGATGCTAAAGCTGAAACTCCAGTACTTTGGCCACCTCATGCGAAGAGTTGACTCATTGGAAAAGACTCTGATGCTGGGAAGGATTGGGGGCAGGAGGAGAAGGGGACAACCAAGGATGAGATGGCTGGATGGCATCACTGACTCAATGGACGTGAGTTTGAGTGAACTCCGGGAGATGGTGATGGACAGGGAGGCCTGGCATGCTGCAATTCATGGGGTCACAAAGAGTCGGACACGACTGATCGACTGAACTGAACTGAAGGACTTCCCTGGTGGCCCAGAGAGTAAAGCGTCTGCCTATAATACACGAAACCCAGGTTCAGACCCTGGGTCGGGAAGATCTCCTGGAGAAGGAAATGGCAACCCACTCCAGTATTCTTGCCCGGAAAATCCCATAACAGAGGAGCCTGGTAGGCTACAGTCCATGGGGTCGCAAAGAGCTGGACATGACTGAGTGACTCCACTTTAAGAGCTGTGCATATTTAAGTTGGCTTGGGCCGGTTCTTGGAAAATCCATCACAATCCTTAGGAAATCCACCTACTGTCTTTATGGCTCAATGTCTTCATGGGTTATAAATTATCTACTTGTTAAGATTCTTTTAATGATGAAATCTATCGATGAATATGAAGTGTGCAAATCAAACACCTGGTGAGTACTATTTTCCATTACTAATGTTACCATTTATTGAATCAGTGATGAATTGAATAAGAGAAAGAAAGAATCAATCAATCAATCAATAGTCAGTTTTACTCTTTCATTAACAAAGGAGGAAATTAAAAGTAAGCAATGTTCCCTGCCCAAGTTTTGGGAGATGGAACCTGTATAAAAACTTAGGTATCCAGACTCAAAATTCAATTTTCTTTTCCTTCACTGTATCACATAATTCCTTTTAAGAACTAACTTCACAAATGTCCACTAAAGTTTGAATTCCACCCAGCCACACCAAAAAGATAAAGAGAATGTCTCGGACATTTTGTGAATTGAAAATGAAGAACACTCTATTTCAATCACTAAAGTCTCTTTGTATATTTGTGTATTTCTCAGTAATGTCTGACTCTTTGTGGCCGCATGGACAGTAGCCTGCCAGGCTCCTCTGTCCATGGAATGTTCCAGGCAGGGATACTGGAGTGGGTTGCCACTTCCTACTCCAGGGGATCTTCCTGTTCCAAGCCTCATGTGTCTCCTTCACTGGCAGGCAGGTCCTTTACCCTTAGCCCCACCTGGGAAGCACATCTGTGTATGGTTTAATTTCAAGTGTTAAATCAAATATTTTAACTGAACAATTAAATGAATAAAGTATTTAATAAATACTATTTGGGCCAAGAGTGTTATTGTTTAAAGAACGTCACATAATCAACACTGAAAAGACTTATCACGAACCAGTTTGAACCAATTTGACTGCACCCATCTATTAGGTTCTGTTTGGTGAATCTTAGTAGTCACCAATAAATATAGGCTAATTACTTCTTCACGAAACCTATTACTAGATTTCAATGAAATATAGCCTTAGACCATAGCCTGCAAAGCATCTCAACATTTTTTTTTTTTTTAGTAGGCAGAAATGGTCATATAATCTCTTTTGGTAGCTTGATGAAGTTTCACCTCTCTGTTCTCTTTATAGATGTCAAAATACTTTGCATACATGGCGAATCACCAGGTCAAACAAGGAATTCAGCTAACCATTTTTGGAGTGAGGCAACTATGATCCTCCCATTCCTATGACAGGACTCAGGATCATCCAGGGGACAAGCCAGGGAACAATTCCCAATGACAAAAGTAAAATGTCTGCTAGATTCTATCCCCCATCTGTTCATGGAAAGGCCTGAACTTTTTCTAATGTAGTTTTATCAATCCACATATTTTTGCACGCATGCTCAGTCACTTCAGCCATGTCTGACTCTCTGAGACTTATGGACTGTAGCCCACCAGGCCCTCTGTCCACGGAATTTTCCCAGCAAGAACACTGGAGTGGATTGCCATGTCCTTCTCCAGGGGGTCTTCCTGACCCAGGGATCATTCTCGCATCTCCTGTTTCTCCCGCAGGCGGTTTCTTTACCGCCCGAGACATCGGGGAAGCCCCCATATATTTTTAACAATACTAATTTTCACTTAGGTCACTTATTTCTAACATTTATGTGCCAGTTATTAAGTTATTATTAGTTATCTTTGAATTAGCTGATGTAAAGGAATTTTAAGTAGCTACTCCTGGACATGGGAGATTAATTCCGATTCATGGGAGAGGGTCTTTAGTGGGGTATGAATACTGAATAAAGGCAACTGACTGGCCCTAGGAGGTAGGTTGAAACTGACACAGAGGTTTTTATCACTCTTTCCATGCGAAAGTATTTTAAAGTAGATGACAGACACCACAACTACCATGCTATCAGCTGGCCCATGTGAAATTCACCAAGATGGTCTTTTTCAAAAAGCAAAAATGAAGTCCAGATAAATAATTTCTCCTTAGAAGATGGTCTTTAAAAATTTGTTCCATTCAGAGTAAGTGAAATCATATGCTTGAGAGGAAAGATGTTAAATATATATGAATGTATGTGTATATATACAAATATGCCCAGTGTGTGTGTACACTTCGACTTTCTTGCTTAAAATGATTGTCATCTATCTTAACTAATATTTCCTCAGCTTCGCTGGTTTGCAGAATTCTAGGCTTCAAGGTATGTAATCCCTTAGCACAAAATATATCAAGAGATCTAGAAAGGGATAATCACTCCCAAAGATCTAAATGCAATATTTATTAATGGTAGAATTTTAGATACATTATATGCTAGAGATGAGGTATTGTCTAGTATAATACTTAGATGTCCATAACTAGTCACATACCAAGCAAGGGATTCAAAAAGTATTTGACTTGTGTTAGAAAGAAAATAGCCCATTTAACAACAAAAACTTGCATAATCCTTTCAGTTATATAATAAGCACTTCAAGGCCACCCACTCTTGTAGGAGGAATTCATTATAGATGTATTCTAAGAACAGAAGAGGCCCTGTTAAAGCATGGCTCCAAGGTAACTTCTTGAAATATCACAAAAACATTGTTATTATTACCAGTAAGGGAGGACAATGACTCAAGTTATACAAGAATATAGCTACTTTAGCTAAAGACCATTTTAGATAAATGTGTGTATACCCGAAAAAGATCTGGCGCATTGCCACCTACATAAGAACTAGTGATTCTAACGTGATAACTGAATGTTAATGGCATTGAATTTTAATGTCAAGCCAGAAAGTTTCCTGATAGGCATGAAAACCACAAAAGGGAGAAAAAGGAACAGGTGTGACTGTATAGACTGAAGTTTGACTCTAGAGAGAATCCATCATTATGTTATACACTATGTTGTCATTATCTTTATTCCTGATATGGATTTGCATTCTGGAATCCTAAGAAGAATGCTTGGTTATACAGCCCAGTGGTTTTTTTGGTTTTTGATGTCTTGTTTCGTTTTGTTTTAGTGGTATTTCCTTTTAAAGAAGCAAAAGGCAAAGGAGAAAAGGAAAGATATAGCCATTTGAATGCAGAGTTCCAAAGAAGAGCAAGGAGAAATAAGAAAGCCTTCCTCAGTGATCAGTGCAAAGAAACAGAGGGAAAAGAACAGAATGGGAAAGACTAGAGATATCTTCAAGAAAATTAGAGACACCAAGGGAACATTTCATGCTAAGATGGGCTCAATAAAGGACAGAAATGGTATGGACCTAACAGAAGCAGAATATATTAAGATGAGGTAGCAATAATACACAGAACTATATAAAAAAGATCTTCACGAACCAGATAACCACAATGGTGTGATCACTCACCTAGAGCCAGACATCCTGGAATGTGAAGTCAAGTGGGCCTTAGGAAGCATCACTACAAACAAAGCTAGTGGAGGAGACGGAATTCCAGCTGAGCTATTTCAAATCCTAAAAGATGATACTGTGAAGGTGCTAAACTCAATATGCCAGCAAATTTGGAAAACTCAGCAGTGTCCACAGGACTGGAAAAGGTCTGTTTTCATTCCAATCCCAAAGAAAGGCAACGCCAAAGAATGCTCAAACTGCTACACAACTGAACTCATCTCAGATGCTAGAAAAGTAATGCTCAAAATTCTCCAAGCCAGGCTTCAATAGTACATGAACCGTGAACTTCCAGATGTTCAAGCTGGATTTGGAAAAGGCAGAGGAACCAGAGATCAAATTGCCAACATCTGCTGGATCATTGAAAAAGCACAAGAGCTCCACAAAAACATCTATTTCTGCTTTATTGAGTATGCCAAAGCCTTTGACTATGTGGACCACAAGAAACTCTGGAAAATTCTTGAAGAGATGGGAATACCAGACCACCTGACCTGCCTTCTGCGAAATCTGTATGCAGGTCAAGAAGCAACAGTTAACACTGGACATGGAACCTAGACTGATTCCAAGTTGGGAAAGGAGTACGTCGAAGCTGCATATTGTCAGCCTGCTTATTTAATTTATATGCAGAGTACATCATGTGAAATGCTGGGCTGGATGAATCACAAGCTGGAATCCAGATTGCCAGGAAATATCAATAACCTCAGATACACAGATGACATCGCCCTTACGGCAGAAAACAAAGAAGAACTAAAGAGCCTCTCCATGAAAGTGAAATAGGAGAGTGAGAAAGCTGGCTTAAAGCTCAACATCCAGAAAACTAAGATCATGGCATCCAGTCCCATCACTTCACGGGAAATAGATGGGGAAACAGTGGAAACCATGGCAGACTTTATTTTGGGGGGCTCCAAAATCACTGCAGAAGCTGACTGCAGCCATGAAATTAAAAGATGCCTACTTCTTGGAAGAAGAGCTATGACCAACTTAGATAGCACATTATAAAGCAAAGACATTACTTTGCCCACAATGTCCATCTAGTCAAGGCTATGGTTTGTCCAGTAGTCAAGTGTGGATGTGAATGTTGGACTATAAAGAAAGCTGAGCGTGGAAGAATTGATGCTTTTGAACTGTGGTGTTGGAGAAGACTTTTGGACAGCAAGGAGATCCAACTAGTCAATCCTAAAGGAAATCAGTCCTGAACATTCATTGAAAGGACTGATGCTGAAGCTAAAACTCCAGTACTTTGGCCACCTGGTGTAAAGAACTGACTCATGAAAAGACCCTGATGCTGGGAAAGTTTGAAGGCGGGAGGAGAAGGGGACGACAAAAGATGAGATGGTTGGATGGCATCACCAATTCAATGAACATGAGTTTGAGCAAGCTCCAGGAGTTGGTGATGGACAGGGAAGCCTGGTGAGCTGCAGTCCATGGGGTCACAAAGAGTCAGACACAACTGAGTAACTCAACTGAACTGATCTTTAAAAAGTAAAATCTCCATGTTGTGCCGTTCTATGCTCAGTCGCTTCAGGTGGGTCTGACTGCAACCTATGGACTGTGGCCCGCCAGGATCCTCTGTCCATGAGAGTTTCCAGGCAAGAGTACTGGAGACGGTTGCTGTGCCCTGCTCCAGGGGATCTTCCAGACCAAGGAACTGACGCCATATCTCTGGTGTTTCCTGCCTTGCAGGCAGGTTCTTTACCCACCTAGCCTCCTGGGAAGCCTAAAAATCTCCATAATATTATTTAAATATTTCCATTATAATTCTAGTGGCTCTCAGAGGACTGAATGGCGACGTAGATCTGAAGGAAGACAGTCCACTTCAGAGCTGTTGTGAGAATTATAACTCAGGTAGTAAGAATGAAGAGAAGACCATGAATTCAACAACGAATTGGCACTTAGACTCAGCCCATATGGATAAGGGAAAGAGAGACATTGAGTCTGAACTCCGGGCTTCCTGCCAGCATATCTGGTTTTGACTCTTGTGTGCTCAGCCACTCAGTCCTGTCCAACTCTTTGCGACCTCATGGACTGTAGACCACCAAGCTCCTCTGTCCATGGAATTTTCCCGGTTATGATAGAGAAGCAAATTTCCACAGGAACAAAACCCATCTGGAAGAACAAAATTAGGATGGGAAATAATGAGTTAAATTCACAAGGATAAGGGACAACAGAAAGTATCATTCATTTCTTGTGGGAATATAAAATGGTACAGTGACTTTGGAAGGCTATATGCAGGTTTCTTGCTAAACTAAACATACTCTTACCACACCAGCCAGCAACTGTGCTCTGTAGTATTTCTTAGAAGAGTTGAAAACTTATGTCCACACAAAAACAGATGTTTATAGGACCTTTATTCATAAGGTTATATGTTCATTCCAAATGTATAACCTTAACAAAAATTGTATAAATATTTATATTATTGAGTTTTAATCAATTAGATTTTAGGGAATTCTTTTAATACAGTTGACTTGATTTTCAAGCCTGTACATTAGCAGCATTAAGATGAATTTGAAATATTTATAACAAAAGGAAAATGTGAGATCATTAGCTTTATTCTCTATTATAGATCTAGCATACTTTGTAAATAAAAAGCACAGATCTCCTCAGTAATCAAGAATCATTCATTCTCTGTTAAAGCAACACACTTTTGCTCTTTTGGCATTATTATAATGAAGAGCAGTGTTTTACAAAAACAAGTCAAGCAAATACATTAAATCATGACCTTCTACTTTGCACGACTCTAGGCTGAGTGCCCTGAAATGAACTTTTTAGTTAATTAGCATTCTTATGTTTGTCACTTTAAGTAATTACTCTTCTCAGTTTAATTGGAGTGTTATATGTGAGGTGCTAAGAGCTGGGGAGCAGACCCACCTGATGAATTAAGTGAACTCCATGTTCACTTGGAACAAAGCAGATAGTGGCATTCAAGAGTCAAAGTAGCAGACTGTGGGGAGGCGTGAAGCAAAGTAATGGGAATAATTAACATCTCTTGCTCCAATAATTGTACTGGAAGGATGGATTTCAAATATCCATTAATTTAAGTGGTCTTTATTCTGTCATTATGTAAACTGCAGATTTGGCACCGACTTTTGCATGTGCTTAGCACAAATAGGCCGTATTGTGCTTGGGTGCCCTTGGGAGTGATTGTTACAAGAAATTGCAGGGGTTCTTCACTTTTGTGCCCCTGGTGCCTGATGCTGTAACCGGGGGTGGGCTGATAACTGGGCAAGGTCTTAAGGACACCACTACTTCTCGGAAGAGCAAAAATTAGATTTTCACCTCAGGGCTTAAACCTCAAGGTCTATTTGTTCAAGGATAATTTGTCCCTGAGAAAACTGCCTTGTTTTTGTTTTTTGTTGTTGTTGTTTTTTTTTTTTTCATGTTCTACTATTTCCAAAATTGGAATGCCTCTTACAGTCTCCATTTCTGCCTCTTCAAAGGATTTGGTTAAAAGGTGGAAGTATGCTAAAATGGATTAGATCTTAGAGATAAAAATTTTATATATAATGCTTCAACTCCATGGAGCTGGTATGATAAGCTGGACAGTTTGTTCTTGTCATTATAAACCTTAGTATACATCACATGAGGTATCCTGTGCTTTCACATGACTGATCTCATATAGTCTTCCCCACAAATGGATGGTTATTATTATCATCTTCACTTGGCTGAATAGCAAAGGACTGGAAAATGTTAAAGTCTGAATTCATTCATTCATTGACTCATTAATTATTAATTTGTTGATGTAATCAACCTACATCTGTTTTCAGCGCTTGAAATATAAATAACAACAATAACGACACTGATAAAACATGAATGTTCATGAACATGAATGTTCACTCGTGAATGAACACCGGGTGTTCATTATGGGCTAACCACTAGACTAAGACAGTAAAGAGAATGGTGAAAAGTAATGGTCGCAGATTCAAACCTGTTTCTGGCTGATCCAAAGCACAGGCTCTGAAGCCATGCTATCTTTAGAACCAAGTTTAAATGAAGGTGTATATGAGACATTCACCAATAAAAAACTCAGGAGGATAATATCTGCTGATTCGGTATGGTATGCAATTATCCCTCAAAGAGAAATCTGAAGACAATCAGTTTTTGAGCCCTGGCCTTGCTGCCTTGTTTACCAAATGCTGGGTGTATCCATATACCTTTCTAAGATACTGTTCCAATCTATAAGATCACCTGATGGCCATGTGTTCCAGTTAGGGCCACTGCTTTTCATAAGAGAGTATAGGTCCTGCCTTCCTTTGTAGAATGCAAAGGTATCACAGAAATAACGTCACTCTGTGTTTGTGTCCTTTTTTTTTTTTTTTTCCTATTTATTTCTTTTCTGCAGAAAATATAGCCTGAGTTTCTGGATGCCTCGTTTAGTCAGTTCAGTCACTCAGATGTGTCCAGCTCTTTGCAACCCCATGGACTACAGCACGCCAGTCCATCATCAACCCCCAGAGCTTGCTCAAACTCATGTCCATTGAGTCAGTGATGCCATCCAACCATCTCATCCTCTGTCGTCCCCTTCTCCTCCCACCTTCAGTCTTTCCCAGCATCCGGGTCTTTTCCCGTGAGTCAGTTCTTCCCATCAGGCGGCCAAAGTATTGGAGTTTCAGCTTCAGCATCAGTCCTTCCGATGAATACCCAGGACTGATCTCCTTTAGGATGGACTAGTTGGATCTCCTTGCAGTCCAAGGGACTCTCAAGAGTCTTCTCCAACACCACAGTTCAAAAGCATCAGTTCTTTGGCCCTCAGCTTTCTTTATAGTCCAACGCTCACATCCATACATGACTACTGGAAAAACCATAGCTTTGACCAGACAAACCTTTGTTGGTAAAGTAATGTCTCTGCTTTTTAATATGCTGTCTAGGTTGGTCATAGCTTTTCTTCTAAGGAAAAAGCATCTTTTAAATTCATGGCTTCAGTTACCATCTGCAGTGATTTTGGAGCCCCCCAAAAATAGTCTGTAACTGTTTCCACTGTTTCCCCATCTATTTGTCCTGAAGTAATGGGACTGGGTGCCATGATCTTCGTTTTCTGAATGTTGAGTTGTAAGCCAACTTTTTCACTCTCCTCTTTCACTTTCATCAAGAGGCTCTTTAGTTCTCCTTCACTTTCTGCCATACCTAATCACCATCAAAAACTCATTTAAAGAATTGTAGTAATGTATATTGTCTGAAACACAAGAAGTTTATTCATTACTAAAAATACAAATTTTGACCTTGAATCAGCCAGATGTAAAGAGCTACATGAATGAATCCAATGTTTTGTATTGCACTCTGCTTAATTATCATTTATTTAGCTTACATGAAAATGATATTTAGATAGATGACGATGATAAATAGCTATATAGATAGGTAGAAATTGTTGCTACTGTTCAGCCACTAAGTCGTGTCTAATTCTTTGCGATCCTGTGACCAGGCTCCTCCATCCATGGGATTTCCCAGGCAAGAGTACTGGAGTGAGTTGTCATTTCTTTCTCCAAGGTAGAAATGCTAAAATGTTGACTGTTGCATCATGTTACCCTTCTGAGGGAACCAATATCAGAAATTTTGGCAGCTGAGCACTAGGACAAACTTACGGACAGTAATTTGTAGAAAATACGAATGCCCTAATGCATCCTATTTCCACTTTTATGCTTTTGTTGCAAGAGTTAATTTACAGTCCAGGTCTGGTGATGGTGCAGCTTGCACTGGCGGGCATGTCTGTGTATTTACTCTGCCTTGCTTCTTCTTACTTCCTTATACTCATTTTCAGATTCTACCTCCTTTCCTTGCCTGCTTTATCCTATCATATTGCCAATATAAGTACCTCAGCAATTTATAAAAACAACCATTAAAATGTCATATCTGAGTAAAACTACAGTAGAGAAGCTTGACAAAATCAGCCTCATCCAGGTGACCAGGGAACCATATCAGTGATACATCCTATTGAATGTATGCTGCTGCTGCTGCTAAGTCACTTATAGTTGTGTCCGACTCTGTGTGACCCTATAGATGGCAGCCCACCAGGCTCCCCCTTCCCTGGGATTCTCCAGGTAAGAACACTGGAGTGGGTTTCCATTTCCTTCTCCAGTGCATGAAAGTGAAAAGGGAAAGTGAAGTGCTCAGTCCTGTTCGACTCTTAGCGACCCCATGGACTGCAGCCTACCAGGCTCCTCCGTCCATGAGATTTTGCAGGCAACAGTACTGGAGTGGGGTGCCATTGCCTTCTCCGATTGAATATATATTCCCTCACAATATGATGAGAATGGCATTTTACTTCTGTGGTCCTTTGCCCCGAAATCCATAACTTCAGTCTATTTATATAGACATGGTAGACTGAGTCGACTTAATAGTCACAATAGTCTCTTTACACAGACAAACCAAACTGTGGGACATTCTGCAACATACCTGACTAGGAAGAACATTAAAAGCGAGGGAAGCTTGAGAAAGTGTCACAGCCAAGAGGAGTTTAAAAAGACTTGATGACGAAATATAATGTGGTATCCTGGATGAGATCCTGGAAAAGAGAAACAGCAGTAAGTAAAAGCTAGGGAAATCTGAATAAAATATGGGTTTTAGTTAATAAGAATTAATAGGAATGCATCGATTATAGCAAACGGTTGTCATGTAGGATAATAATAATGGGAAACTCAGGGTGGGCTATATGTAAACTATTGTCATAACTTTTCTGTAAATCTAAAATTATTTTAAATTTGAGTGTGATGCTGTATCTTATAGGGTTTTGCAAGCTATGAAGTGCAACAAAAATGTGTTTTCTGTATCTCAGTGCAAGTAGATAACAGAGGGTGTTTCCTAACAGAGCAGACATGTTCTATAGCTAAGCTGGTTCAGAAAGTTGTTCTGAAAACCATGAAATCTAAGCTGAAAATAGTGCTGATGGTAGTGCCTCTAGGTCAGGTGTCCTGATGTGAAATCTCTCTTTAAATGAGGCAAGCAACTCCCGGGAAGAGGGAATGAGAAAGTAGTAAACAGAGAGCAGTATCTTTCTCCAAACCCGTCTAACTTCCACATCTCTTCTTCCCAGTATGGATAGAGCCACAGAACCCTACTGAGAAAGGGTCCCACAGTCAATGTGGGGTGTCTTTTTGAGTCTCTAAATATCTCCTCAGTGTGGGAAATCTGCCCTTTACCTGTCTGCTGACTACAGCTCCTTCACTCTAACGCAGTTTCGATAGCTCTCACGTGCCCCCTCACTCTGGAAAGCTGTCTACATGTGCTTCTTTACCAGTGTGAGTGGCCTTCTGGTCTTGATTCCATTTGCCAGTCTCTCTCTTCCAATCTTCAGATTTATTTTGTGTCACCTCAGGGACAAAACCTCTAATAGGTGTTATATTACCCAGGGCGAGGTTTGGTTATGGTAGAGACCTCGTCCAAGCAACAGCACAAAAGTGGTGGAAATTTATAATTTTTCTAATAGAGAACTTCAGAAGTGAACTCTCCATGTCTGGTATGATGCCTTTCCAGTTGTCTGGGATTCAGGATCTTTCAGTCATTTTTCCCCAACGTCCCCGTATGTGGTCTTCAAGGACGTGGTCCAAGATGGAGTTTCTTATTTCAGGAAGAAAGAAGAAACCAGGAAGAAATGAAACAAGGAGTTTGTGCCAGCTACGTTATTAGACAAATTCTAAGAAGACACTGCAGCTGAGGGGGAGCTGGGAGATGTTTTCACTGTCCTGGGGGTCACAAACTTTGGCAACAGAGGTTCTAATTCTAAGAGAAAAGGGGAGAATTGATATTGGGAGACACCTAGGTCCCTCTATCACAAAAGCAAGTTTTCTACTTGATACTTAATCTCATTAACTTCCAGCATTACAACATTGTCCTGGGAAGATAAGTTCTATTCTCAGGGCTCCTATGTACTAAGTAAGTGTGTGACCTTGTGTGTGACCTTCATTAAAGCATTTAACCTCTTTGAGATGCAGTTTCCTCATGTGTAAAATGAGGCTGATAATTTATCCTCTTTCTTCCTCAAAGGACTTAATTAGATAAGTATACAGGAAAATGCCCTATGAGCTGTCAGTGACTGTGCTGCACAAATACAGGACGATACCACGTCGTCATCGTTGTAGCTATCTCAAATAGATGCCCCCATCCACCCACCTTCCTTCCAACATGCACATACTAATCTGTGAATACTTGTTTCCAAGCATATACAACCTTGACTCTAAAGCATTTTTATATCAATAACATTTTCAAACATGAGAAATATTTGTATTATTTAATAAACTCACTCTAATAAAAAAAAAAAAAAAAGAACGTGATATGGTTAACGAGTGTCAGTGTTTAAATACCAAAAATAATTGATAGAAAGTAAGGGGATAGGTTTATTTGTTGTTGTTGTTCAGTTGCTAAGTCGTGTCCAACTCTTTGTGACCCCATGGACTACACCACTCCAGGCTTCCCTGTGCTTCGGTACCTCCCAGAGTTTGCTCAGATTCATGTCCTTTGAGTCAATGATGCTATCTAACCATCTCATCCTCTGACACTCCCTTTTCCTTTGGCCTTCAGTCTTTGAAATTGTGGTACTAAAGACGACTCTTGGGAGTCCCTTGGACTGCAAGACCAAATGGGTCAATTCCAAAGGAAATCAACCCTGAATATGCTTTGGAAGAACCGATGCTGAAGCTAAAGCTCCAATACACTGGCCACCTGAAACAAAAAAGAGAAAACTCATAGGAAAAGATCCTGATGAAGCGGACAGGTTTATTTGCTAAAAGGCAAACAAAGTGATCTAGTTTCATTCTTTTACAAGTGGTTGACCAGTTTTCCCAGCACCACTTGTTAAAGAGATTGTCTTTACTCCATTGTATATTCTTGCCTCTTTTGTCAAAGATAAGGTGCCCATATGTGTGTGGATTTATCTCTGGGCTTTCTATTTTGTTCCATTGATCTATATGTCTGTCTTTGTGCCAGTACCATACTGTCTTGATGACTGTGGCTTTGTAGTAGAGCCTGAAGTCAGGCAAGTTGATTCCTCCAGTTCCATTCTTCTTTCTCAAGATTGCTTTGGCTATTCGAGGTTTTTTGTATTTCCATACAAATGTTGAAATTACTTGTTCTAGTTCTGTGAAAAATATGGCTGGTAGCTTGATAGGGATTGCATTGAATTTGTAAATTGCTTTGGGTAGTATACTCATTTTCACTATATTGATTCTTCCGATCCATGAACATGGTATATTTCTCCATCTATTAGTGTCCTCTTTGATTTCTTTCATCAGTGTTTTATAGTTTTCTATATATAGGTCTTTAGTTTCTTTAGGTAGATATATTCCTAAATATTTTATTCTTTTCGTTGCAATGGTGAATGGAATTGTTTCCTTAATTTCTTTTTCTACTTTCTCATTATTAGTGTATAGGAATGCAAGGGATTTCTGTGTGTTGATTTTATATCCTGCAACTTTACTATATTCATTGATTAGCTCTAGTAATTTTCTGGTGGAGTCTTTAGGGTTTTCCATGTAGAGGATCATGTCATCTGCACAGTGAGAGTTTTACTTCTTCTTTTCCAATTTGGATTCCTCTTATTTCTTTTTCTGCTCTGATTGCTGTGGCCAAAACTTCCAGAACTGTGTTGAATAGTAGCAGTGAAAGTGGGCACCCTTGTCTTGTTCCTGACTTTAGGGGAAATGCTTTCAATTTTTCACCATTGAGGATAATGTTTGCTGTGGGTTTGTCATATATAGCTTTTATTATGTTGAGGTATGTTCCTTCTATTCCTGCTTTCTGGAGAGAATGCAAACTAGTACAGCCACTATGGAGAACAGTGTGGAGATTCCTTAAAAAATTGCAAATAGAACTACCTTATGACCCAGCAATCCCACTGCTGGGCATACACACCGAGGAAACCAGAATAGAAAGAGACACATGTACCCCAATGTTCATCGCAGCACTGTTTATAATAGCCAGGACATGGAAACAACCTAGATGTCCATCAGCAGATGAATGGATAAGAAAGCTGTGGTACATATACACAATGGAGTATTACTCAGCCGTTAAAAAGAATTCATTTGAATCAGTTCTGATGAGATGGATGAAACTGGAGCCGATTATACAGAGTGAAGTAAGCCAGAAAGAAAAACACCAATACAGTATACTAACACATATATACGGAATTTAGAAAGATGGCAATGACGACCCTGTATGCAAGACAGGAAAAAAGACACAGATGTGTATAGAGGACTTTTGGACTCAGAGGGAAAGGGAGAGGGTGGGATGATTTGGGAGAATGGCATTCTAACATGTATACTATCATGTAAGAATTGAATCACCAGTCTATGTCTGACGCAGGATACAGCATGCTTGGGGCTGGTGCATGGGGATGACCCAGAGAGATGTTATGGGGAGGGAGGTGGGAAGGGGGTTCATGTTTGGGAATGCATGTAAGAATTAAAGATTTTAAAATTAAAAAAATAAAAAAACTTAAAAAAAAAAAGTAAGCTCAGTTGTAAAAAAAAAAAAAAGGCAAACAAACAAGAGCCTATAAATAGTAATCAAAACATGGTACATTAATAGAGTTTAAGAATTGGACAAGAGTTCCAATCTCAACTCCTCCATGAAATATCTGTGAAATCTTGAGCAATTTTATAGATTTATCAGACTGAATTTTCCCATTTTTATTGGTAACCATGTTAAGGATTCTTTAAAAAATAAAGTGATGTAATCTATTTATAACTCCTAATTACAGTGTCTTGTGCATAGTTAGCACAAAAAAATGGGAATATAACCCCTACTTTCCTCTAGCCCCAATAATAGGAGGGGAGAGCAGATCGTGGTGATCTGATACTTGCATGTGTGTGCTAAGTTGCTTCAGTTATATCCAACTGTTTGCAACCTCAAAGACTGTAGCCCACCAGGCTCCTCTGTCTGTCTGATTCTCCAGGCAAGAAGAGTAGAGTGGGTTACCATTCCCTTCTCCAGGGTATCTTCCCAACCCAGGGATAGAATCCATATCTCTTATGTCTCCTGCATTAGCAGGCAGATTCTTACCACTAGCACCACCTGGGAAGCCACACTTGCAAGATAATTATATTTCACAGTACTTTGAGCATGTACTCTGTATTTCACTGTGTTAAGCCCATTGCATGAGCTACCTCATTGATTCATGCAATTTGTGTGCAGATAATTCCTTCATTACAATTTTATGGATGCAAAGATTAAAAGTCATAAAGGTTCACTTGCCAGGGTTACCCAGCTGCCAAATAGTGAACCTAAAGAGCAAAACGGAAGCTGAATCCAGCCACAATAGGTTAATGTTCTTAAAACTGTGTATTCCAACCTGAAATGGGGTAGTAATAAACTTAATAATAATGGCTCAAAGAAGCTGTGATCAGCTCCTGGACATTCTTCTGACAAGCTGGTAATGAGGTAAACGGAAGTCAGCATAGTCAACCTTTGGGTTCCAACCAGTCTGGGGTCTATGTGTCTATGGGCAGCATGCTGTTGTTAACCACTAACTTCTCCCACTTGGTGGGTGTTTCAATATCTGCCAAATAGCTCAAAGAAAAGTTATGACCAACCTAGACAGCATATTAAAAAGCAGAGACATTACTTTGCCAACAAAGGTGTGTCTAGTAAAAGCTATGGTTTTTCCAGTAGTCATGTATGGACGTGAGAGTTGGACTATAAAGAAAGTTGAGTGCCGAAGAATTGATGCTTTTGAACTGTGGTGTTGGAGAAGACTCTTGAGAGTCCCTTGAACAGCAAGGAGACCCAACCAGTCCATCCTAAAGGAAATCAGTCCTGAATACTCATTGGAAGGACTGATGATGAAGCTGAAGCTCCAATACTTTGGCCACCTGATGTGAAGAACTGAGCCATTTGAAAAGACCCTGATGCTGGGAAAGATTGAAGGCAGGAGGAGAAGGGGACAACAGAGGATGAGATTGTTGGATGGCATGAGTTTGAGTAAACTCTGGGAGTTGGTGATGGACAGGGAAACCTGGCATGCTGCAGTTCATGGGGTTGCAAAGAGTCAGACATAAACTGAGCGACTGAACTGACCTGATTCCTTGATGGGAAGCCAGGACTTTGCCCCAAGGCTGCACTATTGTTTCTCTTGACTATTCCTCCCAGTCTTGCATCCCCTTCCTTCCCTAATTAATAACTGCTTGAACCTGCTTGTTGGACCTCACGGAAGGTCATGGAAGCTGAATGAAGCTTATTTCCTATAATTAAAGAAATAGACAAAGAAAGACTTTTGTGCCCAGGAGCCCCACAGGGTCCTGCTAGTTATCAAAACCCAGAAGTCAATGTCAAAGGCAAACTCTTGGATTGTCATCAGTTCATCAAAACCTACTTCACTGAGAGTCAATTTGCCAAATATTAATTCAACAATGACTAATTTGCCAAAAACTATCAAACACAGGACTTATGTGGTTAGCACTAGAGCAAACAGCTTTCAGAAAAGATGTAAATCTGCAAGAGCGCACACAACCTTTAAGAAATAGCCCATCCATTCTCAAAAGCGAAGGACATTGCGGAAGTCAGCCACGCTGGTTTGAAAAGAGTCTTGTCAGCAGCAACACCTGAGTGAACTCAAACATTGGAGATCATCTCTAATGTGGTTAACTAATCCTACAAATTGATCATTTTCTGAGTTAGATTTTAGTTAATTGGCCAGTATCCCAATCTCTCAACCACCACACTCTACTTCCAGGTCAGGTTCCCTTTAAATGATAGAAGGCAGTCCACTTTTCCCCTATGCAAATACTTATGCATCTGTTGTTAATGTTCTAGGCATGTCATTTACCCAGAAGACCTACCAAAGCAAAGGAGTAGAATCCAGAACTGACTATATGAGAGCCGTGGAACAACAGTTAATGGATTGTTGAGTGAAAACAAACAAGCCTTTTTCCTCTTCCCCCTAAAAAATAATAATAAAAAAGTCTCTTGTAGAGCTGATTCACTCTGCTGTACAGTAGTAACTAACACAACATTATAAAGCAACAGTACTCCAATACAAATTTAAAAAAAAAAAAAAAAAAAAAAAAAAAACCTCTTCTGGCAGAATCATGAAACTCTCAGTCCAGAATGTGCAGGAGCATGAAAGGCAGAGGGCACTGCCATCCGTCTGTCTAAGAATCAGATTGCGTGTGTGCATGTAAGTCACTTCAATGGTGTCCAACTCTGTGTGACCCTATGGATGGTATCTTCCCAGGCTCCTCTGCCCATGGGATTCTCCAGGCAAGAATACTGGAGTGGGTTGCCATGCCCTCCTCCAGGGGATCTTCCTGACCCAGGGATAGAACTCATGTCTCTGGTGTCTCCTGCATTGACAGGTGGGTTCTTTATCACGAGCACCACTTGGGAAGCCTGAGAGTCAGCTTAGAGAACCCCAGTAGCTGGAGCAATGGAGATAATAGGGAGAAGAAAGGAATTATCAGAACATGCCTTCACTGTAACAGAGTAGCATCTGTTTTTCATTACAATGCTACTGTAAGGGCATTTTTGTTCTCATTTTATTATTGATAAAACCAAAGCCCGTATGGTTTGTCCTTTTTGTTGGCATGATATTTTAACTCATTTATTTCAGGTTCTGGGTTAGATTCAAGAATTTGAGAGACACGAAGTCATAAAAGCAAATTATGGGAAGAGTTGAGTTTAAAAATAAATGAATGGTTTATTTCATAATTTTGAATGAAATCTATTTATTAGTTTAAAACAAGAAAATCTTAGTCAATATTTTCTTACCCTTTGGTCCCAATTCAAGCAAAATAATCTGACATTTGTCAGGCAAGGGTGTGTTGATGGCGTCCATTCAGAGATATTATTTTGTACTTGTGTTCTCCAGTCAAACTTCAGAAGAGCAACCTTCCACATCAAGCCTAATCAATCAAATTAGGAAGACCAGGACTCAGCAAGGTCATCACCCACTCCAGTGGCGCCCACAGGACAAGGCTGGCATTAGAGATTGGACAGATGGATCCCCAGTGGGAATCAGGAGAGCTGGACCAGCTGCCGTAAGCGGTGTAGCCTTTTTGCAATGGGCAGGCTGATCCTATGAGCACAGTCTCCTCACAAGGCTTGCAGACCCCAAGGCAAGATTGCCAGACGGATCTGCAGACTAAAGGGAGAATGGTGATTTTGTAAAAAGCCCTGGGTGGCATTATATGGCTTTCCTTCCTAAGTGCTTTTCAGTGAATGCTCTTAGCCTATCTGCACTTATAAACCTGCTAAACAATAATTCTGGCTGAAAATCAATTTTTGCTCTTCTCTTATCTTTGCCAATTTCCTCTTCTTGTGAGCCCTTAATGGGCCAGGTACGGATATGTAAATATCATGCCTTGTATTGGTAATTAATTTCCTTAAGGTCAAGACTGACTGATAAGAATGCTACCTTCACTTTATAAATAATTCATTTCTTCTAAAATCTATATTTGTTCAAACTTCCTGGGAATTGCACAAACTTTTAAGTATACTCTCTGTGATCCTGTCCCAGTTCTGCCCTTATGAACTGAGTGACTCTGGGTAATTTACCTAATCTTTCTGAGCTTCTATGCCTCTGTTTAAAAGATGAGTTTTAAAAAGTGGACTTCACATTCCTGTAGCTTGTAGGAAGTTTTAAAAAATAAATACAATCACACTCCAATTAAAAATAATGATAATAATACTCTCTGGCTGCGGGTCTCTACTGTTCCTCTACAGTTCATTTCAGCTCCCTGCACCCTCCTGTCATCAACAGGCCTGGCCCGACCCCCAGTGGTCCTAACGTGGGCTCCTCAGGGCACTCTCCCAGCAAAGCAGTGGTGACCCAGGTGGCGGGATCTGGCAGAGGAAGAATGCCAGCTGTGGAAGAAGGAGCGCAGGCCGTGCAACCTCAGCGGGCACTGGGGGGATGTGGCGATTCTACACAGAGGATTTACCAGGGCTCAAAGTGGGCCCTGTTCCAGTATTGGTTATGAGTCTTCTGTTCATCGCTTCTGTATTTATGTTACACTCGTTCATAGATTCGGCTACATCCATCTGTCTGTCATCTGAAGAAGGAAAGAATCCCAACATATTTTGGACTAAAAACATAGTGATTTTCTGTTCATGAGGAAGAAATTTTCTGCAACTTACTGTTTTATAGGGAACTGAATGAGAATTAAAGGATCCAGTTTTTTTCCTATGGCTAATAAACTTTTTAATTAATTTTAATAATAATAATAATAAAAAGCAAATTGAGCTTCTGCTCTACAATAAAGAATAAGTTAAAAGAAATACCTATGAAAGATAGGTGTCCAATACGTGTCATTTCTTTCCACCTTACCATGCTTGAAAACAATAAAAAGTTTATCTAAATCAAGATATTTTAATCTAACATGAATGTTGCTTAAAAAAAGAAAAAGATGAACACTAATAAACTTGCCACATAAACAAAATAAGCAAGCAAGCAAAACCAACAGGACACATTTATTTGTTTAAGATTTTAGGAATTTGGCATTGATTATTTGCTGAACACCATGATAAATGCTTTATGTGCATTACCTTGTCTGAACCTTATAACATTCCAATAAAGCAGACAAATTCTTTTATTATCTCCATTTCACAGTTGGGAAAACTTCTTGTAGAGGTTAAGTTACCTGGCCAAGATCATCCAGGTAATAAGTGTCAGGTATAGATTCGCAATTTACCACGAAGGGAATAAAGCTTAAAATGCCTCACTTTCACAGTTTCCTTCCAGAAACTGGCAAAAGCCCCAGCAGAGTTCCCATGGTGATATGTCAGTTACTGTAAAATTTGCAAAAGTATTATATAAATTCTAGATAACACAAAATGTGGGTCTTCTCATGACATCCCCAAACTACTCTACAATTTCGACCTTCCTATGCCTTTTTTTTAATATTGTTGTCTCCTTAGCACTTGATACAATCTAACATACTATAATTTTATCAATTTGCTTTGTTTTTGCAAGTCCCTCCATTGAAATGGCAAATTTCAGAGAGCAGGTTTTTTGTTTTTTTGTTTTTTTCTGTTGCATCCAAGCACCTGGAACAGTGCCTAGAACATAGAAGTAATTCAATAAACATTTCTTGGATGAATGAGTAAATGAACAAATTGTTGTTGTTCAGTTGCTAAGTTGTGTCCAACTCTTTTATAACCCCATGGACTGCTTCACTGTCCTTCACTGTCTCCTGGAGTTTGCTGAAACTCACGTCCATTGAGTCGGTGATGCCATCCAACCATCTCATCCTCTGTCACCCTCTTCTCCTCCTGCCCTCAATCTGTCCTGGCATCAGGGTCTTTTCCAAAGAGTTGGCTCTTCTCATCAGATGGCCGAAGTGTTGGAGCCTCAGCATCAGTCCTTCCAATGAATGTCCAGGGTTGATTTCCTTTAGGATTAATGGGTTTGATCTCCTTGCTGTCCAAAGGACTCTCTACTTTTTATTTTGACCTTGCCATATGTCTTGTGGGATCTTAGTTCCCCAACTGATACCAACCAGGGTTCTTAGCCTTCCCCAATCAATAGAGATTGACTAGAGGCCAGACAAGAAATTCAGGCAAGGATTTTCAGGGGCCCCTGCTGCAGCTGGGGTGAGGAGGGGGTGAGAACACACAACAGGCATCCTTGCTTGTGTGCTGCCCCCAGTGGGTGGAGAGCTGTCTTTATACGGGGGAGGGTAGAGGTGTGTCCAGGGGCCAGGTTGGAGGCGTGGCTTAGGTGTTTTGCCCACCCCTCTATGGTGCTGAGGGCGGGGGTACATGCCCAGTGCATTGCTTTCGCTCCTAGCACTGTTTTATGCTCCAGATCTTCAGAAATGGCAACTGGTTTTGTTGGATTTTTTTTGTGTGTGTGGGGGGGGGTCTTTGTATTTTTGGTCCAAAATGTATCCCAACTGCTGCATGCATGGAGTTATTTTTAGTACCATATAATTTCTTTGCATTTTGTTGCTCGAGGAGAGGTGTGTCCAGGTGCAAGCTTTGCAGCACTGCAGCAAAGGGTCCCTGGTTGCAGGCCCATCTCATGACCAGGGATTGAGCCTGGACTTCAGCAATGAGAACACAGAGTCCTTAACCACTGAACCCCCAGGGAATTCCCTCCTCCTATTCCAGAGTCTATACCTTCCACCATAACAATGTACTCCCTTTCTGAGGGAGACATACACCCTCCATCACAGAAACCCCATCTCCAGGTGTACGTGAACAAAAATCCAACTTGTAAGGCTTTAAATTGCCTCCAAGATAATGATGAATTGGTTACCATTTAACTGGTGTCTAAGAATTATGGGACAGCATTTGAGATCTGTCAGCAACAGATGAAGCCCAATTAAAAGTGAGGCACTACCATGAAAAAGAAGCTAGCAACAGGAAAGTAAAAAATGGAAGCAACACAATTCCATGGACTGAGTGTACTCCCAGAATTCTTAAGAATCACGAGCTTGTGTGAGAGATCCTGTTAAGGACAAATCCTCCCTGTCTATGTCCCACCTAACAATTCTCCACCTATGAGATCATTTAAGATAAGAGATTCTTCTCATAAGTTACCTCTCTGGTTTGCATTTCTCATGAAATATCTGCACACATGCTAAGTCACTTCAGTCCTGTCCAACTCTTTGTGACCCTTTGGACTGTAGCCCTCCAGGCTCCTCTGTCCCTGGGGATTCTCCAGGCAAAATACTGGAGTGGATTGCCATTGCGGACTCAAAAAAGGTATACAACTTGAGAGTTGTGAGTTAAGTTTTACTTGGGCCAAAATGAGGACTGCAGCCCGAGAGGCAGGAACTCAGAGAGCTCTGAGAGACTGCTCCAAAGTGACAGTGGGAGAAGGTCAGTACATAAGGTCTTGGTGAAGGAGGAGTTCAATACCTTGAAGCATTCATTTTACAAAAGGTTTTTTGATAGTCATGAGGGTCTGATGTCACCAGGAAGGGATTTAGTGCTTCTCTAGATATGAGGAGATACAAGGATTGAGATAATAAAATCTGTTCCTAAAAACATCCAACTTATCTAAAGACCTGTCCTACCAGATTCCCTGGAGCACAGAGTGCCTCCCTCCACCCTGAACTCCCTCAGGGGTTGTTGAAGGTCAACAGCTATAGCAGAATAGGTTTCAATCTCCATAGAGACAGATGGCAAATGCCTTTGATGTTCAGTCATTGGCAAAGCTCTTGGTATGTGCCAATTTGTAGTTGACACCATGCCCTCTTCCAGGGTATCTTTCTGACCCAGGGATCAAACCCCTGTCTCCTGTGGTTGCTGCTTTGGAGGCAGATTCTTTATTGCTGAGTCACCAGGGAAGCACCTCAGGAAATATATGTCTGATAATATCAAAAGATATGAGCAGTCACTTTTGTAAAGATTAGGCACCTCATGCCCAGAGTTCCCTTCAGCATGGATGTATTATGACAAGCCATGGGGACATTAGTTTTTGTCTACATGTCAAATTCCATCCAACAGCATATGATTGGATACTTCCTCTTGTTATGCCCAAGTCGAGAAATCTCCCAATGACCACCAGGGAGCCGATATCCCTTGCAAAAGCAAGAGTTTTTATTACCAAGCTCGAGCTAGGGCTCCTACCGTTACCGACACAGCAGCTATAGGGAGGAGCCCCGGGTTTTGGGTTACATTGCTTATATAGGGAGTGTTCATGAAAAAAATAATTTGTAGGTAGGGGGACGTCTGATTGGCCACTTTCTTTTGAAGGGTTGTGTGTTGGTTTTTGATTGGTCCCTATTTCCTAGGTAGACCACAAGTTCCTGAACGTTAAGTCAGGAGATTCTGGTCTGGGGTCCGATTGGCTCGCGGGTGGTGGGGTGAGGTCAGGGGATTTCCAAAGGCTCTTTTCCCGGAACCTTACAAAATGGCGTTTTTCTGTTAACAAAATGGAGTAGCTTAGATTCTTCACTCTAAATATTAAAAAATTTAATTAACTGACTCAGAGTATTCTAAAGAGCTGAATATTCTATTATATATCTTTCTCTAGAGCCAAAGAAACACCTATGTTCATTGTTTCCAACTCTTCTAAATGTTTTCATGCTTTTTTTTTTTTCTTTAAATCTTAAAGTTGTGAAAATATTTCATTAATAATTAGCAGGCCAATATTAGGGGTTACATTAAAGATAAATGTCTAATCCAGAAGATATGAATGGTTGTTTCCACCAGATCCACCCTGGGAACTTTGTTTTCTGATGAGTGATAAATCCCAAATTCAAAGGTTTCACTGTTGATGTATGCAATCATAGAATTTTGAACCATAAAGATTTCCTCCAGTCTCTCATTTTATAGATAATTCTGAGACTCAGGGAGAATAAATGCCTTTCCCAACATCCCACAGACAGCTCCGGGTAATAACAAACCTTGCAATTCTGCTCCTATCAAGCACAACAGTGCACTTCATCAGATCCACTCGGCTGTGATCGCCTCTTGGACTTAGCCATTTTCCTGCCTGGGTGAGTCTTCCAGGCTGGCCCTCAGAATGCCATTGCCTCCTGCTGGCCCATGCTGTGTGGCCAAGACACAGCCAACAGTGTGTGTTTGTTCCCTCCCATCGCTTCTAGATGGGGATGAAAGCTGCATTCCAGAATGCAGAGCTCGGGGCTGTCATCTGGAGAGCAGCTGCCAGGAAGGCCAGATGGCGGTGTGAGGCACAACCTCTCCGAGTGGCATGCTTTAATCACTGAGAAGTGGGAGCTAGGATGGGTCTGGGTAAATGCATTCCTATGTTCCTCTCACCCACGGACTGTGTTGTAGTTTGTACTTTCAGCATATTTGGAAAAGTCCAGTCTGCCCAGAGAGCACCCCTGCTGAAGGACTTGCTGTTCCTCATCACAGCTTGCCGTGGAGTGGTGGCCAGCGTGACCGCGTTTCACCTTACATCACACCCTTCACGGCTCACTTCCCTTCCTCTTGAACTTGACTTCCCTGTGTTTGCATTTCCCTAATAAAGCATTACTCCATTCATCCTTGCCTTAGGTTCTGTTTTCTAGACAACCTTGGTAAAGCACCACCAGTTAGACTTCAAGATATATTCCGAGTCATGTTTTAAATCTAGAAGAGTGTTTAAAAGATAAAAGCTTTTAAATCCTTCAAGCATTTCTGAAAACCTGCTGCTAAAACACTAGAAAGAATAAATATAAGGCTCTTTCCACATAGTATGTAAGCACACAGAGAAGGCTTGGCCCCAGTTATCTCCTTGGCCAATTGGTTTTCTCCCAGGATCACTAGAACATGGAGACTGAGGTCAAACTGAGACTTCCTGTGGGACTGCCAGAAGGAAGGATGGATTAATTAAAGAAATGGGACTTGGTTTTTGCTTTTAAAAATGCATGTGTAATTGGTACAAATATAAATAATTTTCTGAACTATATTGGGAACCAGATGTTTCGATTCTGCTACTAGCAAGCAATTTGCAACTGCAATGATTTAACAGTCCTCGCTTCATTTGTCATTGAACTTGTTCTCCATAACACGCCCCTTTGAGAATATAACTTTTCTGAACTGTGGATCCCCTCTACAGGAATATGCACACAAAATCTTATCCAATTTGTTTTTCCAGCTTCTTTTAATCCACTCATGCATTCAAGCTAAAAACCCCTAATCTAGGTGACATTGATTATAAATGTGTAGCAAGATAGGCAGTAAGATGTTATTCAGAAAGGCTCAGTATGGGATAATATCACAAGCTTTGAATCTAGTTTCTTCTCCTCAATTGAATGAAATAGAGCTTTTAGGGAGGGGATGGAAGAAAAGTTAAGCTCCTGAAGGCAAAGCACAAACCAGATACACAGAAAGACTCTAAAAGAGAGGATGAGTTATACTCAAGTGGACTTCTCAGGGATGGATATAGTGCTTCAGTTCCCAAGGTTGCGATTGCTCCCTCTGTTCTGCAGGGGGTTGTCTCTTGTTGATAAGAAAATTGAAAATCAGGGAAGGGAAAAATATAACAGGGTTGTTGACTTTAAAAAAATGCATACAAGGAGGGAGGAGGGAGTGGGGTTCAGGATGGGGAACACGTGTATACCTGTGGTGGATTCACGTTGATGTATGGCAAAACCAATATAATATTGTAAAGTAATTAACCTCCAATTAAAATAAATAAATTTAGATTTTTAAAAATTGCATAACATGAGAGTTGCAAGTTGAGTTTTATTCAGGATAACATGAAGACTCTAGCCCAGGAGACAGCACCTTGGGTACCTCTGAGAAACTGCTTCAAAGACGAAGTGGGAGAAGTTCAATATATAAGATTTGGGTGAAGGGGGAGTTCCATGCAATCAAGCACTCATTTTACTGCTAGTTACAGGAGCGATGTCATCACGCAGGGACTTAGTGCTCTTCTAGACATGAGGAGGTGCAAGGATTCAGTTCAGTTGAGTCGCTCAGTCGTGTCCGACTCTTTGAGACACCATGGACTGCAGCGTGTCAGGCTTCTCTGTCCATCACCAACTACTAGAGCTTACTCAAGCTCAAGTCCATCGAGTCAGTGATGCAATCTAGCATCTCATCCTCTGTCGTCCCTTCTCCTCCCGCCTTCAATCTTTCCCAACATCAGGATCTTTTCCAATGAGTCAGTTTTCATATCAGGTGGCCAAAGTATTGGAGTTTCAGCTTCAACATCAGTCCTTCCAATGAACACCCAGGACTTATCTCCTTTAGGATGGACTGGTTAGATCTCCTTGCAGTCCAATGGACTCTCAAGAGTCTTCAACACCACAGTTCAAAAGTATCAATTCTTTGGCGCTCAGCTTTCTTTACTGTCCAACTCTCACATCCATACATGACCACTGGAAAACCATAGCTTTGACTAGATGGACCTTTGTTGGCAAAGTAGTGTCTCTTCTTTTTAATATGCTATCTAGGTTGGTCATAACTTTTTTCCCAAGGAACAAGCGTCTTTTAATTTCATGGCTGCAATCACCATCTGCAGTGATTTTGGAGCCCAAGAAGATAGTCTCTAGCTGTTTCCATTGTTTTCCCATCTATTTGTCATGACGTGATGGGACTGGATGCCATAATCTTTGTTTTTTGAGTGTTGAGTTTTAGGCCAGCTTTTTCAGTCTCCTCTTTCACTTTCATCAAGAGACTCCTCAGTCCTTCTTCACTTTCTGCCATAAGGGTGGTATCATCTGCATATCTGAGGTTACTGATATTTCTACCAGAAATCTTGATTCCATCTTGTGCTTCATCCAGCCCACCATTTTGCATGATGCATTCTGCATATAAGTTAAATAATCAGGGTGACAATATACAGCCTTGACATACTCCTTTCCCAATATGGATGCAGTCTGTTGTTCCATGTCTGTTTCTAACAGTTCTTGACCTGCATACAGATTTCTCAGGAGGCAGGTAAGGTGGTCTGGCATTCCCATCTCTTTAAGAATTTCCCACAGTTTGTTGTGATCCACACAGTCAAAGGCTTTGGTCAATAAAGCAGAAGTGGTTGGTTTTCTAAAACTCTCTTTTTCTGTGATCCAATGGATGTAGGCAATTTGATCTCTGGTTCCTTTGCCTTTCCTAAATCCAGCTTGAACATCTGGAAGTTCACAGTTCACATACTGTTGAAGCCTCATGTGAAGAATTTTGAGCATTTCTTTGCTAGCGTGTGAGATGAGTGCAATCGTGCGGTAGTTTGAGCGTTCTTTGGCATTGCCTTTCTTTGGGATTGGAATGAACACCAACCTTTTCCAGTCCTGTGGCCACTGCTGAGTTTTCCAAATTTGCTGGCATATTGAGTGCAGTACTTTCATAGCATCATTGGTCCCTGAAAATATCCAACTATTTTAAAGACCTCTTCCACCAGTTCCTCTAGAACAGAGAGTGACCCATTCTCCACTCTGAGCTCCCTTCAACGTGTTTCAAAAGTCAACAGCTACGGCTGCACAGGATTCAACTGAGGATACATGCATGCTTGGGTGCGCCGTCACTTCAGTCCTGTGTGACCCCATGCACTGCAGCCCGCCAGGCTCCTCTGTCCATGGAATTCTCCAGGCAAGAATACTGGAGTGGGTTGCCATGCTCTCCTCCAGGGGATCCTCCAGATCCAGGGAGGGAACCCGTGTCTCTTACATTACCTGCATGGGCAAGCAGGTTCTTTACCACAAGCGCCACCTGAGAAGCCCTCATTTGAGGAGACGGGTGGCAAATGCTCTTGCTGTGATTGTTCGGTCACTGGCAAATGCCCTTGGCAAGCACCGATTTGTAGTCGACAGAGGCTTTACATGCTTAGTTGCTGATTTTTTCTTTTTTCCCACCAAACATCCTTTCTCCTCCCCTGATTTCTATTGCAGAATGTTCCCTTTCCCACTGTATATGAGAGATGGAAATTCCAGTTTCAGACACTAAGTTCAGAACGTCCACTCTTTTCCAATACAGGTAGACAGTTGGGGCATGACCTAACCTTGGCCTAGCAGGCAGCTTTCTGGGGACATTTGATTCCTGAGTCTCTGATGGAGGGAACAAGGACTGGAGTCATTTATGCTCCGGTGTTCCAGGCAGAGTATGTGTGCTCAGTC
Organism: Ovis aries; assembly: GCF_016772045.2. Taxonomy (NCBI): domain Eukaryota; kingdom Metazoa; phylum Chordata; class Mammalia; order Artiodactyla; family Bovidae; genus Ovis; species Ovis aries. Next base: position 97,103,426 of record NC_056060.1, read on the forward strand.
GTGTCCGACTCTTTGCGATCCCATGGATTGTAGCCCTCCAGGCTCCTCTGTCCGTGGAATTTCCCAAGGAAGAATACTAGAGTGAGTTGCCATTTCCTCCTCCAGAGAGTCTTTGCAACCCAGGGACTGAACACACATCTCATGGGTCTCCCTCATTGACAGGCAGATTCTTTACCAGTGAGCCACCTGGAGAGCCACTTACAGCGCAGGCTGATGCCACATTAGCTATAGCAATTGACCAGGGTCTTTCAGATATAAAAGGTGGCTATGTTTCCTGATTCCCAGTTCTTGTTGAAGAATCATGGTGTGATTTTCACTCTCAAATTTGGTATATCGATTTCATGAATTTCCTGGTAACTTTTTCATAAATCATCTTGTTTTCAAATTAGAGTTGATTTTTGATTGAAACCAAGAATCCTAAGTAATACCCCTTTATTTATGAAGTTTGAGGGTTCTTCTGCCACAAGGTTTGAATTTTTTCCAGGAAAGTCAAGTTTTGGTATGGAAGGGTTTCGTATAGATGAAAACTATTACATTTAGAATGCATAAACAACCCTGTATGAGAGACAGCAAAAGAGGCACAGATATATAGAACAGTCTTGTGGACTCTGTGGGAGAGGGCAAGGGGGGGATGATTTGGGAGAATGGCATTGAAACGTGTATAATATAATTTGTGAAACGAATTGCCAGTCCAGGTTCGATGCATGATACAGGATGCTCGGGGCTGGTGCGCTGGGATGACCCAGAAGGATGGGATGGGGAGGGAGGTGGAAGAGGGGTTCAGGATGGGGAACACATGTACACCCATGTTGGATTCATGATGATGTATGGCAAAACCAATGCAATATTGTAAAGTAAATAGCCTCCAATTAAAATAAATAAATTTATATTTTTTAAAAATAGAATGTGTAAATAACCATATCCTACTATATAGCATGGAATCTATCTGAGATAAACCGTAATGAAAAAGAATATTTTTAAAATGTATATATATCTATAATGAAGTCATTTTGCTATACAGCAGAGATCAGCATAACATTGTAAGTTAACTGTAATTAATTTTATAAAGAAAAATGATCAGAGGAGAGATGAAATAAAGACAAAATAATCATTGTATTATTTTTGCTACTTTCAGATAGCTTTGAAAATTTCTGTAACAACAAGATTTTTTTAGAAAACACTGGAATCATTTCTTCAAATAAATCTCACATTGAAACAAACTATACATATGTATGTAAATATACACATGTATGTATAGCTATGTGTGTGTGCTTAGTTGCTCAGTCATGTAAGACTGTTTCAATGCTATGGACTGTAACCCAGCAGGCACCTCTGTCCATGGGAATTTCCAGGCAAGAATACTGGAATAGGTTGTCAAGTCCTCCTCCAGGGGATCTTCCTGACTCAGGAATTGAACCTGAGTGTCCTGAATCTTCACAAAAACCGGACAAAGATAACACAGAAAAGAATGGAACAGGCCAATGTCACACTAATGAATAAAGACGCAAAAATTCTCAACAAAATATTAGCACACTGAATTCTTCTATACCCTACATCAGGATCAAATAAGAATTGCCCAACTATTGCAAGGATGATTCAATAGCCACACATCTATTAATATGATAGGTATATTAGCAAACTGAAGAATTGAAAGTGTATACTCATCTCAATAGATGCAGAAAAAGCTTTTGACTAAATTCAACATCCACTTACTATAAAAGCTTTCAACAAAGTGGGTATAGAAGAAGCATATCTCAACATACTAGTAATAAAGAACATATAGGAATACACAGCCAACGTCACACTTAATGGGGAAAAGCTAAAAGCATTGTCTCTAATATCAGGGAAAAGACAAGGATGCCCACTCTCACTTCCCTTCAACACAGTGTTGGAAGCCCTAGTCACACGGAGTAGATAAGAAAAAGGAATAAAAGGAGTTCGAATTGGAAAGGAAGAGGTGAAATTGTCCCTATTTGCAGGTGACATGTTATCAAATACTATTACATAGAAAATCCCAAAGACACTGCCATAATACTATTGGAAATAAGAAATAAATCAACAAAGTTTCAGGGTACAAAATTAATATACTGAAATCTATGTTGTTTCTATACACTAATAAAAACTATCAGAGAAATTAAGAAAACAGCCTCATCTACAACTGCACCAGAAAGAATGAGAGTCTTGGGAATACATTTAACCAAAGAGATAAAGGACTTTTTCTCGGACAACTGCTATACAGTGATGAAAGAAATGTCAGACAGCACAAACAGATGAAAAAATATGCTGTGTTCATGAACTGAAAGAATTAATAAGGTTAAAATGCCATAACTCAAGGCAATCTACAGATTTAATGCAACTCCTATCAAAATATAAATGCATTTTTCACAGAACTAGAATATATAACTCTAAAATCACAAAAGACCACAAAGAGCCACAACAATCTTTAAAAAGAACAAAGCCAGAGATATCATACTCCCTGATTTGAAACTATACTACAAAGCTACAGTAATCACAAACCTGGACTCCATCAAGAGGTGAATGAATAAAGAGAAGATGCTGTCTCCCTCTGTCTATATATATGGCAAAATGTTTTAAGTGACTGATTAACTATATATATATATATATTTATAAATATAATATAATAATATGAAATTTTTAAATATATATTAAATATAGACATTTAAAACAGTTATCAGCCACTTAAAACAAATTTTGCCATTTGAAGCAAAATGGAAAGATCAAGAGGATATTATGTTTAGTGAAACAGACAGAGAAAGAGAAACACTATATGATCTTACTTATATGTGGAATCTAAAAAACAAAATAAACACAAAAGAAAAATAAAAAGACTCATAGATACAGAGAATGGATGGTTGCCAAAGGGAAGTGGGACAGGGGGGTTAGGGTAAAATAGTTAAAGAGAATTAAGAGGTACAAATTTCCAGTTATAAAATAAATAAGCAATGCTATATAATATAAAGCATAAAGAATCTGATCAATAACACTGTAATACTTTTGGGTAGGGACAGCTGGTAACTAGATTTATTGTGGTGATTATTTTATAATGTGTTGAAATGTTAAATCATTACATAGTATACCTGAAACTAACATAATACTGAATGTCAATGATAATTTCTTTAAAAAAGAAAAGAAACTGAAGGTAAACTAGGAGAAAACTACGTTTTTTGCCTCAGGTAGACAAAGTAACCTGAAGAGATGATTAAATTTGCAAGATCCTTGATTAAAATGAAGAAAGTTATAATATAATTAATTCACTATTAAGCTTAATTGGTTCATTTGTAAAAATTGTAGAGAGACACAGTAGAGTGCATAATCAAATAGATAATGAGATAGAATGGATTAGAAAAAAAGAATAGAGATAATTGAGTCATATAAAATTAAATTTGTTATAATCAAAATAACTAAATTAATATATGTTCATAAATGTTTTTTAAAAATAGATATTCTTAAAGGTAAGACTATTGGATCAAATAATTTACACATTTTAATTCTAATAATGATTACCAAATTACACATTCAAACCTACATATTGAGCTACAATCTAAGAAAATGCCTGTATTTTGTCAACATATGAAAATCAAAAAAGTGATTTCTCATTTTTACCTTGAGTTTGCTTTTGACATGTTGGGAAAGTGATGAAGTAGTTTTGTGCTGAGCCTACCATCTTGAAAGTAGTAGACAGGACTCAAGCCTCTATTGAACAGCCGTGTAATCTTTGCTGATTTTCCCTAATCTGTGCTTCATTTTGCCCAGGTGTGAAATGTTGGTAATCATAACACTCAATATCTGTTATGCAGACTAATAAACACGTGCATGGTTGAAAGCACTGTATCTGAAGCATTTTTAAACACCTTTATATACGTGTGTGTGTGTGTGTGTGTGTGTGTGTGTGTTGTCTTCTCCCCTCTTTTATTTCTCCTCTGTCCTAACTGTGGTTTACTTCTACCCAACCAAGGAGGGATAGTTTTGGTACTTTGAATAGACAACTCAGTGTTAATGTTTTTATTGCACTGTAAGCGATTCATTTTCAAGAATATCATTATTTAATTATCCTATAAGATAATAGTAATAGTTCTTCTCATTCTTCTTCATCTCTTTCTTCTCCTTCTCCTTGTTCTTATTTATTCTTATTCTTTTAAAGATGGAAAAGAGAGGCCCTGAGGATCTTCAGTATAGTAATTAATAGATCCTAGATCAGGTCAAGGATAATAATACACGTAACATAGAAACTTCTTCATCATTCATCGAAAAATCCACTCTCCAATTTCTGCTTGATGCCTGATAATATAAGTAAGGTAAAGGATAGAGGCAAAATATTTCTCAAAGTAATCAGGAGCTATTTGGAATTTTAATCATGAAACTTCCCAAGATTCTACTTTCAGTCCTTTGTCAATGGAATATAAGAAAGTGATTGGAATAATTCACAGCTTTAATAAATAACACCTCAAGTAAAATTTTTAAACCTAAGTAGCCAAGCCCTAAATATAGTGTTATTAGTAAATAAGAATAACAAATACCTGTGGTGAATACATGTTGATGTATGGAAAAACCAATACAATATTGTAAAGTAATTAACCTCCAATTAAAATAAATAAATTTATTTTTTTTAAAAATTTTTAATTGCATTAAAAATAAATAAATAAATGAGGTTTTAATTAAAAAAAGAATAACAATGAAATTAGTAACTGTCACAAATGAAACATATGCTAAATGGTGGGATTTCACACCAAGCACTTACATGGACTATTACATATAACATTCATAATATCTCTGCAAGGTAGGGATTATTTTTCTTCCCATTTTTTCAGGCCAAAAGGCATGAAAAGAGTAAAGAAACATGCCTAGGGTCACACAGCTAATAACAACAAAATCTGGAATTTAACTGTGTTCTATTTGAACACAGTCTACATAAAGAAATATCATTATGAAATAATTATTTCTTGGAGTATTTCCAGAAACATAAATTAAGACAGAAACATTTACTGAATGCTTGCTGAATGTCACATTATATTGATGATTTTTTTTTCCCTAATTTTACCTTGGACAAGCTCAGTAGTGTTTCCAAAATCACACAAGTAGCATGAGGACAAACCAAGTCGTAAATGCAAGGGTTTCCACATAATTTCATATGTTCCAACGGAATGTAGTACACTCCACATGACTTTACTCAGAGCTCCCAGTTTTAGTGGAAGCCTAAGTCAAATATCTGCCAAGAAGTATGCTTTACATGAAAGCAGCAATCTTCTCAAACCATGTTTTGATATTTCTATTTCTTGATCCTGGTAAGGCTCCCGGCTTTTGTTTATATTTTGTTTTGCTTTGGGTTTTGGTTTTGAAATGGAAGCACAGGGTGTTTGCAAAGGACAGTGGAAGAGAAGAGCCTTTGATCAGTGAGACAGTGCAGATGGAGAGGGGCTTGACTTCTAAACTCAGCACTTAGGAGAGTGTGGTGTCTAGCTCTAACAGGATTTTTAAAATGTGCCTGCATCCTATCATTGAACTGAACTTGGAGGCTGCAAGCAGTGGCATTTTCTTCATCTACGTTAATCTTTTATTTCTGTCTCTGACTCTCTGTGTGACCTTGATCTAGTCACTTAACCTTAGAGGGTATCAATCTTTTCATCATATGAAGAAATTTTAAAAAAAACCTACTGTTTTCTATTCTGATTTTTTTTAAGTTCTCCTGCTATGATTTTGGCAGCAAATATCATGCTGACACCCTAATTTATTCCTCAAAATTATCTGGCTTTTTTTTGGGTGTGTGCGGAAAATTTATAAAATTCAAACAAGAAGAGAATTTGGCTATAATACCACCACATATTATCCTTCCTAAAATACTACTTGCTACAGCCAGCCATCTGAGAAACAAAACAGGCAGAATTTGAGAATGTACCGTGCGTGCATGCATATTTAGTACTAAAGAAATGACAGTGAGTGGTGAAACCAGTAAAACTGGGAGTTTATCTCTAGACTAGACTTCCTTTCCGAAAGGCAATATGCAAGTGATATAGATTGACCTGTGTCCACTTGAAAATAAATTGTAGTTCTAATTGCCAGTACCTCAGTACGTGACTTTGTTTGGAATAAAGGACTGTAGAGAGTAGAAATGAGGTTATTAGTGTGAACTGTAATCTAATATGACTCGTGTTATAAAACAAGAAGCTTGGACAGAAAGACAGTCACACACAGGTGAAGACACACGGGCAGAAAACAGCTAGGTGACTGCAGTGATGAATGTACACGCCAGGGATGCTGAGGATGGCTGGCAACGCCTGAAGCTACAGAAAGCAGGGGAAGCCTACCCCCTCAAGAAGTCAGACAGTGCACGGGTTTGCTAGTGCCTAGATTTCAGAATTCCAGACTTCAGAACTGGGAGAGAATAAATTTCCATGGTACTCTGTTATGAAGCCCTAACAACTCGAAGAGCAAGTGTCTCCCCAAATCACTAACTGCAGTCTACACCCCACTCGTCATGGCTAAGTGTTTGCATGCTCTCACACATGCAATATCAAATACAAACAAATTGCTGTTGTTCAGTCGCTCAGTTGTGTCCGACTGTGTGTGGCCCCATGGACTTATAGCCCGCCAGGCTCCTATGCTATGGAATTCTCCAGGCAGGAACACTGGAGTGGGTTGCCATTTCCTTCTCCAACAAACACATCAAGTGATGCTTAACAGAAGAAACTGGTCTTCTGCTTTATTTCACTCCATTTCCAATGACCTCTGAGTTCCGCCCTCTTCTATGTGCTTATGTCTTGCACAGAAACGACAGCTATAGGGTCTACTCTGGATTGTTACAAAACAGCTAATAAAACCTTCAACTTAAATTCATTCATAAAATTGATCATATATAGCACGTATTACCCCCTGGAGGAGGTCATGACAACCAGCTCCACTATTCTTGCCTGGAGAGTCCCCATATGTAGAGGAGCCTGGAGGGTCGCAAAGAGTCAAACAGGACTGAGTGACTAAGCACAGCACAGCACATACTACAACAGAAACCTCATCATCACACATTTACTATCCTATGGCCTGTGCAGGTGTTGATACAGAAACACGCTGAAGATGGGGCTGATGGAGATGATAAGGAGGGAGACATCATTACGAGGGGAGGGCTGGACCCTGGGCCATCAGCCACTTCTGTGATGACACACCCACTGCCTTGTCTGGAGTGTCCTGCTTCTTTGGTTGACCAGCTCTCCGCTTTACAGCTCCTGGAACATCTGAGCCTCCTTGTTAACAGTGTTGCTTTGAAGAGAGCAGAATATTCTGTGGGCCAGGAATCGATGAATACATGGCATGAACAGAAGAAAGGGAAGACACTGGTGACCAAAACCAAATAATATAATCACCAACAAGATATCTAGATGTTCATCATGAAAAATGAAATGATAAACTGACCTATGAATACATATTTCTTGAATGATTCACAAATTGTTCCACTGTTTGATCTTTCTCCCCACTGCCCAGCTTCCCTCTTCCATTCAGATGACACACCTTGGACTATCGCTTATTTCTGCATGCTATTTTGTTAAGAAAATTCCTTTTTTTTTATTTAAATTCTTTTTTAATATAAATTTATTTGTTTTAATTGGAGGTTAATTACTTTACAATATTGTATTGTATTGGTTTTGCCATACATCAACATGAAACTGCCACAGGTATACACGTGTTCCCCATCCTGAAGCTCCCCCCTCCTCCCTCCCAGTACCATCCCTCTGGATCATCTCAGTGCAGCAGCCCCAAGCATCCAGTATCATGCATCAAACCTGGACTGGTGATTCGTTTCATATATGATATTATACATGTTTCAATGCCATTGAGCTGCATAAACTGTCAAGGTTGTATATTGTCACCCTGTTTATTTATCTTATCTATACAGAGTACATCATGCAAAATGTTGGGCTGGATAAATCTCAAGCTGGAATCAAGATTGCTGGGAAAAATATCAATAACCTCAGATATGCAGAGGCACCACCTTACTGGAAGAAAGCAAAAAGGAACTGAGGGCCCTCTTGAAGAAGGTGAAAGAAGAGAGAGATAATGCTGGCTTAAAACTCAACATTCAAAAAACAAAGATCATGGCATCTGGTCCCATCACTTCATGGAAAATAGATGGAGAAACAATGAAAACAATAATAGGCTTTATTTCCTTGGGTTCCAAAATCATGGTTGGTGGTGACTGCAGCCATGAAATTAAGACACTTGCTCCTTGGAAGAAAAGTAATAGCAAACCTAGACAGCATGTTAAAAAGCAGAGACATCACTTTGTCGACAAAGGTTGGTATAGTCAAAGCTACGGCTTTTCCAGCAGTGATGTATGGATGTGAGAGTTGGATCATAAAGAAGTCTGAAGAATTGATGCTTTTGAACTGTGGTATTGGAGAAAATGCTTGAGAGTCCCTTCAACAGCAAAGAGATCAAACCAGTCAATCCTAAAGGAAATCAACCCTGAATATTCATTGGAAGAACTGATGCTTAAGCTGAAGCTCCAATACTTTGGCTACTTGATGAGAAGAGCTGACTCAATGGAAAAGACTCTGATCCTGGGAAAGATTGAGGGCAGGAGGAGAAAGGACGACAGAGGATGAGATGGTTGGATGGCGTCAGCGGCTCAATGGAGATAAGTTTGAACAAACTCTGGGAGATGGTGAAGGACAGGAAACCCTGGCGTGGTGTGGTCCATGGGGTTGCAGAGAGTTGGGACAGGACTTAGCACTGAACAGCAGCAACCCTTGTCAGTCGAGTCACTTGCAAATATCCTCTCTCAATCTGTGGGTTATTGTTTTGTTCTGTTTATGGTTTTCTTTGCTGTACAAAAGCTTTATATTTAATTGTCCCCTTTCTAATTTTATTTTCGTTACTCTAGGAAGTGGATCCAGAAAGATATTGCTGGGATTTATATCTAAGAACCTTCTGCCTATGTTTTACGCTAAGAGTTTTATAGTATCTGATCTTACATTTAGATTGCTAATCCATTTTCCATTTATTTTTATGTACAATGTTAGAGATAAATGTCAAAAAAAGAAACCCAATCAGAAAAAAAAAAAAAGGCAGAAGATCTAAATAGACATTTCTCCAAGGGAGACACATGGATGGTCAAAAATCACACGAAAATATGTCCAAATCACCAAGGTATCACCTCACATTGGTCAGAATGGCCATTTTCAAAAACTCTGAAAACTATGGATGATGGAGAAGGTGTGGAGAAAAGGTAACCTTTCTGCACTGTTGGTAAGAATGTAAATTGATACAGCCAGTATGGAGATTCTTCAAAAATCTAAAAATAAACCTACTATATGATTGAGCAGTTCCGCTGCTGGGCATATATCTAGAGAAAGCCATAATTCAAAAAGACACATACGCCCCAATGTTTATTGTAACATTTTACAATAACCAAGACCTGGACGTAACCTAAATGTTCATCGACAGAAGAATGGATAGAGATGTGGTACGTATATACGATGGAATAACAGCCATATAAAAAAATGAAATAACACCATTTGCAGCAACATGAAGTGACCTAGAGATTACAGTCAGACAGACAAAGATAAATATATGATATCACTTATATACCAATCTAAAAGAGTAACACAAATGCTCTTGATTATAAAACAGGAAAGAAAAAAAAAAAAACTGAAACAGACTCACAGACTTAAATACAAACTGATGGTTACCAAAGAGGAAAGGTGAAAGGGGAGTGATAAATTAGGAGGTTGTAATTAACATATGCAAACTACTATCTGTAAAATAGATAAGGACTTACTGCATAGCACGCAGAACTCTACTCAACACTCTGTAATAACCTACACGGGAAGAGAATCTGAAAAAATACACACACATATATATAGATATATGGATGTATGTATAACTAAATCACTTTGTTGTACAACTGGCACATTATAAATCAACTATACTCTGACATAAAATTTAAGAAAGAAAACCCCCAAAGCAAAGAAAAAGAGAATACATGTGAGCTTCACTTGAGTTCAGGGGGAAAAAAAAAGTGAATATTTTGCAGACCAGTGTTTACGCCCTTTTATTGATTTATACACAAGCTGATGGAAAGACCCCTACCATTTTCTTTTCGGCTCAGAATGGCATTTAAGCCTCAACTGCTCAACTCCCTTGGGCCTGTTTCTGGAGCGCTTTTTTCTACCAGGTTTAACTTTTCTTTTTCTTCTGTTAATCTGCTATGTGGTGATTTGATTATTAGACCAGCCAGAAGAAACAGGAAGGACAGGAGAACATTTTTCCTCTCTAACAACAGAACTTTGACAGTTGGACATTAGTTAGACGGGAAGGTGGAAACTGCAACGCAAAAATTATCATTAATAAGGAGCACATACAAGAAGGATTCTCACAGTGCATCTGGCTGAAATGATAAATGCAGAACAACAATTCAGGGAATAGCAGTGTGGGGGCCATTCTTGAAATGAAGCCAGTGATAGAAACAATGACGCCACACCTCTAAAAAGGTCATGTTGAAAAAGAAAGTGAGAGGCTATGGATAGTCTCATTACCTGCTAATCAGGTCATCTGGCTCTAGTCTTCCCTAAAGCTGTTATCACCCCAAACATGAAGACCACTGTGCAGATGTCAACACCATTATCTTTCCAGCCCCCGAAGAGTTAGCAGTTCAGGTAATAAGTCATACAACAATAAAGTTGCACAGGTTCTATTGCTGAATTTAATGCATGAAGGCAGAGGCATGTAAATAAGTGTAGAGCAAAAATATAGCTACCCAAATGATTCCCTCAGAGGGAAGAGGCAGACTCACCATATATGCAGTTGGTAACTTTGCTCTTAAACTAAAAGCATTAAAGGAGAAATCCTTGTTTCAGATTTCTCATTCTGCCTTTTTAGGTTAAAACATTTCAAGCTAACTACCTAGTTATACAAATATAGCAGTACTTATTCTTAATAACCACTTATTTTTGTTCTTTTTAAGTAGTTATATTTTCTTTTACTTTTCCTATGAAAAGCCCAAGATGACTGACGTATTTGACAAACCTAGAACTGGTGGGATTTTCAGTTATGGCTAGAGTGCATTCCGTTCTTCCATACAAATGTCCAAAACAATGGCTGGTTTTGAAGCCAGACAGAATCCTGCCTGGAGCCCTCAGTACAAGGCCCTTCCATGTCTACTCTTGTTTATAGAAAATATGATATTTTCCAAGCCTCCCTAAGTCATGAAAGAGCACCTCAGGGAGTTAATGATTAGGACAATAGAGTCCCAGAATCTTTCAGTGGCTGATGCAAGTTCGTGAGTTGTTTTCCAGACCCTTTAACAGCCACCAGAGGGGAAAGGCTAATGCATGATGGCCAGACTACATCATGGCACAAGCTGCGCCACCTTGAGTAGTACTGGATCTATGAGCAGCACAATTCCAGGAACCAGCCTCCAGAGAGTGGGATCAGCATTATTTCTCATAATAATCTGCATCTTTGTGGGCATCAGAATAAGTGTAGCTTGCTCTGTCCCTTAAGGGCTTTCCTAACAGTTCAGTGGTAACAAATCCACCCGCCAAAGCAGGAGACGTGGGTTCCATCCCTGGGCCGGGAAGATCCCCCTAAAGAAGGGATTGTAAATCCACAGTTACCTGGGAAATCCCACAGACAGAGGAGCCTGGTGGGCTTCAGTCCACGGGGTCGCAAAGAGTCAACATGACTTACCAGGTAAAGACTGTCCCTATATATAAGCGAGCAATCAAAGTTATCAGCAGAGATCTGACGCACTCCTGTCTACATCTTCCTCTCTAAGAGTAAGGGGCCCTATGTCAGCATGAGGAAGCTACAGAAGATGGGCCTTTGTTGCTAATCACATAGAAATAGGAGGATGTCCAAGAGTAGGGATGTGTAAGCAACTCCTTTGCCTTCTTCCTGTTTGCCTATTTCTGTCCCCCCAAGATATTCGTTATAAAAATAAGGTCACTAGGGAGCATTTAACCTAATTCTTGACTTATGTTCTACTAAATGCACACAGCACTTTCCCTAGCCTGTTCATTCTTTCGCTAGGTTAAGAGAAGAGGAGTAAAGAATCCGAATCCGGTGGTTAAAGGACTGGTGCTCTCTACCCCCAGGGTCTCCCTCAGCAATCCCACAGGCAGACAAAGCAGACAGGTCTCATTGGAAGACGGACTGTGGGGAGTCCTCCAGCCTGCATTCAACGGTAAATGACACCGAGTTTGACCTCCTGCCTTAGTGACTCAGTGTGATGCTCTCCTCTTTTCCCTTTGAAAACTGTCATGACTGAGCAGAATCTTCAAAGCTGGTTTTGGTGACATGAGCCTCCCTCCTCCCCAGACTGCCAGCCCTCTGATTAAAACAAACTTTCCTTTCTACCGACACTTGTCTCTTGAGGATTGGTTTCTGGGCAGTCAGGAGCTGAACCCGAGTTCCCTAACAGTTTTACAAATATAAACTTTTTTTTGTTTTGCAGTGTAATGACTTCCCTAAAGACCTCAAATGTTTACAGATTTGTTGCAATAAGAAAAAAAAGCACTACCTTGATAGGGTCAAGAGGGAAAATAAGAGAAAATGTTTATAAAAGGGCTGAGACTGGATGATTTTAAGGCAGAATTTATGGTATAATAGCTTTGGATTGATGGGAGTGCCTGCCTTCTTTCCCTTTGAAGTCCCAAACCACTACCCCAAATCCCCTTTTGTCTGTAGTGGAAGATTGTTTTTAAGGTGATGTTTTATTTTGGAAAGTTACTCAGTTTTCCTAGGTCTCTCCCATGTATACATGATATTTAAACTTTGTTTGATTTTCTTTAATTAATTTGTCTCATATCAATGTAATTCTTTAGCTTTCCTTGTGGCTCAGAGGGTAAAGAATCTGCCAGTGCAAGAGAACCAGGTTCAGTCTTTGGGCCAGGAAGATCCTCTGGAGAAGGGAATGGCAATCCAGTCCAGTATTCTTGCCTGGAGAGTTCCATAGACAGAGGAACCTAGACTAGCCGGAAGAACCTAGGAAGGCAGAGGAAAACTGCTTTCTCCTCGACATCTTATTTTCTAGTTTGGTAATAAACAACTCTAAAAGCTTGGTTCAGTCTCATGATCTGATCCGGATCAATAAGTTAGTTGCCTCCCTCGTAAACTCGGGCTTCCCTGGTGGCTCAGATGGTAAAGAATGTGCCTGCAATGCCGGAGACCAGCCTTCGATCCCTGAGGCCAGAAGATACTCTGGAAAAAGGAATGGCTACCCACTCCAGTACTCTTGTCTGGAGAATTCCATGGACAGAGGAGCTTGGCAGACTGCACTTCATAGGGTCACAAAGAGTCAGACACGACAGAAGTGACTTAGGATACACACACAGAATATAGTATTTGAAATGCATTTCCCCATCCAATTTCCCCTGAAGGCTACAACCAAGAGAAAAGTGACTTGAGAAATTGCCCAAATCTGGTGCCAAAGTTTAGAAATATCTGCAAACATTCAACACACACACACACATTTAGTACACATTTTCTTCTGTCCTAAATGATCCCCCTCCAGGATCTCCTTCTTGATGCCTGCAGTGGGGTGAAAAAGATTGCCTGCCTCGCACCTCGTGCAAGTGAAGGTGGAGAGAGGAGCACAGGACTGAAATCACAGCAGCCACTGGGGGCGTCACTGACTGAGGGAGGTGGCTCCCAGAAGAGAAGAAAGGCGCTGTGCTCTTTTTCGCTACTTCTGGGTGGAAAGGAGTTGCTAAAGCTCATCCCGTTACATATCCATCTGCCCCAAGTCTCACTAAGGACAGAGATTTAAGACTGGCTCTCCCTTTCCATATCCACCATCGGGAGTTATATCTGCCTTTCCTACAATCACCAGTCCCTGGAAAGGATGCTTATTTGAATCTAGGTAGGGGAGAGGGTGATCAAGGCTGGAATTTGGCCAAGTGTCTTCTGGTAGCTGTTCTGGGATTCAGTCCTCATCTAGGAACATGCCAGGTAATAGTTTTCCACTTGTGCCAAACCTGGTACCCAGCGAAGCAATCGGCTTATCTTCTACCTCTGGCAACATTTATTCCATGCTTTAAAATCTGGATAAGCTTGGCTTTGGCTCATTACTAATAGTCATGGTTTGTATTTTGATTAATGCTTAAGCTCAATCAAATTCCTTTGGAAAAAGCTGAAGCTTAAATAAACAACAGGGTATTCTCAGACTTCAAAGAAGTATTACCTTAAGGGGACTAGCCAGGCTGTGAATGCCAGGCTTCTTTCTGTCTGGTCCTAATTAGCTTTGGGTCTGGCAAATCTGTCCAATCCCGAGGCACTCTGCTTCAGCCTCTGGCATGCTTTCTCAGTTACCCTCGGATCTGGACTTACCACATCCTTGGATCGTCATCTGAAGAAAACATTTCCTTCTGTTCCTGGCAGGTTTTGCCTGGGGAATATCAGCCCTTCTCCCCGCTCCTCCCTATCTTTTCTTTGAGATTTGACAAAAATAAGTTAGGCAACTAAGTCTTTTTCATCCCGAGGGTCCAGCCTTGAAGTTAATGATTTTGAACTTTAAGGGAAATTAAAGAGAAACAACACCTTCAAAACGTTGGGGAATAGGAGCTCTGGCTTCATCTCCATTGGGAGTTCCTCTGTAGCTCTTGAATTAGGATAAGCATTTCCCATTTCAATTGACAAGCCATGTAAAGTAACTCTCCAATGCCCTCCCCTGGGCAGCACTGGCTGTGCAGCCCTGAAGCTGAACTCTGCACAGTTGGAAGAAAGCAACCACGCTGAGGATAGAAAAGGAGGAGCTGGAGAAGGCTGCTCACTCTCCGTGGCCCTCATCAGGTCTTCAGCTGTGCTCTTCCAGGATGCCAACCACTACCAGCCTTGGCTGTGCCTCGCTGAGGCTGTGGAGCCTGTAGGTTAGAGGCTCAGTTCAGTTCAGTTGCTCAGTCGTGTCCGACTCTTTGTGACCCCATGGACAGCAGCACACCAGGCTTCTCTGTCCATCACCAAGTCCTGGAGATTGGAGCTTAGCAAACTACAGCCCATGGACTAAATCTAGCACAGTATTTATTTTTATAAATGAAGCTTTATTAGGACATAGCCACACTCATTTGTTTACACTCTGTCTGTGACTGGTTTCATAGACAGTGGAAAAGGCCCTGATGCTGGGAAAGACTGAAGGCAGGAGGAGAAGGGGATGACATAGGATGAGATGGTTGGATGGCATCACCGACTCCATGGACATGAGTTTGGGTAGACTCCAGGAGTTGGTGATGGATAGGGAGGCCTGGCGTGCTGCAGTCCACAGGGTTGCAAAGAATCGGACACGACTGAGCAACTGAACTGAACTGATGGCTATTTTCAAACAATGGTGGCAGAGTCGAGTAGTTGAAAACTAGGGCTGTGTGGTCTGCCAAGCCACAGCTCTGTGCTAACTGGATCTTTATAGGAAGTTTGCTGAAAGAGGAAAGACTATAGAAAGCCAGAGATAAAGCTGGTTTCAAAGTGCAATATAATTTCAGCTCTCCTTCATCTGGCCAGCCCCCCTTTTTTTTCCCATAGGTTCAGACATGGAACAAAATACCCTCAAGAATTATTCTCAGAAATCAATAAGGGTTCAATTGATAATATTCCCAACAAAACATGCATTTTTAAAGAAAAGTTCTCCATGGAAATTATTTTACAACATGTATAAGGAAGGCTAAGATACAACATATTTTCCATCATGGTTAAATCCATCTTCTTTTGTTATTCTAAGCAGATTTTCAGACAGACTTACATCTCCAGCTACATACTGCAAAGGACATCTGAAAGCAACCTTTATGAAACTGCACACAATGATACAGGGTTCTTCTAAACCCTTGCAGAGAATGCGCAGCTACAGAGAGGGCTTAGAAAGTAGATAAGAATAAAATACAGGGATATAGATCCCTGTATAAGACTCATGTTCATCAGAGAGAATTAAAACCCTGTTGGGTTGCTTGTCCTTACTGCCTGCTTGTAAAGCATATTCAATTATTCATTTTATTCACATGACTGACCACTTAAAAACGACGTAGTCAGTGCTTCAGCAATAATTTCATTTCTAAGTGTTCCGCCTGGTTATTTTTGCGTGTGTGCATACAATTAATTAATGACTACGGAGAAGTCCATAAATTTCAGCATTCAGTAGCAGTGGTGCTTGAATCTATTACCCATGAAAAGCAGAGCCTACAGTCACTGAGTAGGCACAAAGGAGATAAGTATTGATTTTATTTGGGGGTTTTAATTTCTTCTCACTGAATCTGAATGAGCGGATTGCATTTAAACACCCTCCGCAGAGCAGAAAAGCATGAGATGCACACGGCCGTTTCCTACTGGGTGGGCTCAGCCCACCAGCTGACGTTGTTTCAGAGGCTTCGTGTGTGTCACTGACGGAAGATCAGTGATAAACCATCTGAGGCCCTGAAAAAATGCAGCCAAGTCCTCTCTGAGTATTAGCGTCTTATTACACTGGGACAAGAGTATTAAGGAGACCCTATGTTCAAAATCTAAGACTTCAATCAAATTCCTGATGTGGTAGCATTTTGTTGATTCAGTTTCCCAGAGTATCACAAAGCTGGCATGAATAAGACAGCAGACGAACTCCCAGTGACGGGTGCGGCCCTAGACTCATCGATGCAAACCGCAAGCCCACTGGGGGAGGGAGGCCTCTGATGGACCTCGGTGCTGTCTTTTCAATGAAAACCTGAAATGGAATGCTAATCGCCCAGTCGTGTCCAGCTCTTTGCATCCCCGTGGCCTGTAGCCCATCAGGTTCCTCTGTCCTTGGGATTCTCCAGGCAAGAAGACTGGAATGGGTTGCCATGCCCTTTACCAGAGGATATTACCAACCCAGGGATCGAACCCAGGCCTCCCGCACTGCAGGCAGACTCTTTACCATCTGAGCCACTAGGGAAGTAGAGACGAGCAGTCCCAGGTCACAGATCTGTCCAACCACTATCCAAATATATAAACAGGAGGAATATTCCTACTTCTTTGATAAAAACTAACGCCTATAGCTAGAATCTCATGGACAGAAGAGGCTAGCAGACTACAGACCATGGGGTCCCAAAGAGTCGGATACAACTAAAGAGATTAAGCACGCACGTATGCAAAATCTTTAGCTACTGTAAATTCATAGTCAGATGAAATAAAAAAATTAAATAGAATGGATAGAAAAGAGTCTATTGCATTCTGAGAGCTGAGACTTACAAGGCCTGGAATCATTTTGTTTAATAAATATCACTATGGTGGTGGTGGTTTAGTAGGTAAGTTGTGTCCAACTCTTTCAACCCCATCGACTAAAGCCCAACAGGCTCCTCTGTCCGTGGGATTTTCCAGGCAAGATTACTGGAGTGGGTTGCCATTTCCTTCTCCAGGGCATCTTCCCGACTCAAGAATCCTGCATTGAACCTGGGTCTCCTGCATTGCAGGCAGACTCTTTACCAACTGAGCTACCAGGGAAGGCTCCTAGTAAATATCACTGTAGTGTGTATTATATCCTGATAAGTATAGTATTTTATAAAAATTAACATGTTTAACCCTCCTAACAATGATCAGACATGGGTATTATTATTACCAGCCCTGTATTTATTACAAATTAGGCAAGTGAAAGTGAAGTCACTTAGTCATGTCTAACTCTTTGTGACCCCATGAACTGTAGCCTACCAGGATCCTCTATCCATGGGATTTTCCACACAAGAGTACTGGAGTGTGTTGCCATTTCCTTCTCCAGGGAATCCTCCCACCCCAGGGATTGAACCTGGGTCTCCCGCATTGCAGGCAGACCCTTTACTTTCTGAGCCACCAGGGAAGACAGATGAGGAAACCAAGGCTTAAAGTGTTTAGTCCCAGAGCTAAAGTCACAGAGCTAGAAGGTGCCCCAGCCCTCAAGCTGGGCCAGCACTTGTCCTTCAGGCCGCCTCCCATGGAACAGAGTACAGTGCACCTTTCCACATCAGAGGCCTCAGAGGTAAGGACACAGTGGGAAAATGCTGGTCTAGTTGTGACTTTTTAAACCATGTGGCCATGTAGCCTTAGGGAAGCGGTTCATTACCTGGAAAGAACCACAGTCATTTGGAGAGTTGCTTTGGTTTGGTTTGTTTTCAAAACTGATTTCAAGACACCATCCCGAAGTCTCTAGGTGTTGTTTCCTGAAAATCTGCATTTTCCAAAGCTCCTCAGGGGATTTTGAGGCATCCAGAGGAGTGTTTAGTAATCACAGAAGTTGGGCCACCCCAGAGTGGCTGCATAACTTATCCTTACCTTCAAATGAGTCTAGAATCTAGTTTTACTGCTCTCTGCCAATCACAGCCTCAGTTACTCAGCTATAAAATGGGGGTCTCCTGGCTGTATAGAATCTGGAGTTCTCCATCTCTAAGGTGAGGGGGTCTAATAATCTAGCTAACACATTTCCTAGAAGAAGCAGAGAGACTGGGTTTAGCCCTGCATGTGGATTTTGAGGAACAGGATGATAGGGAAGGGACAAGACATAGAGGGGAGACAGTGTCAATGCCTCATCCTACCACTCCCAAGTCTTTTGAAAAATGCATTCTCACCCTTTTGCCTCAGATGAAGTATAGTGTGGAGGCTTCCTGGGTGGCACAATGGTAAAGAATCCGCCTACCAATGAAGGCGATGCAGGAGACACAGGTTCAATCCCTGGGTTGGGAAGATCTCCTGGAAGAGGAAATGGTAACCCATTCCAGTATTCTTGCCTGAAAAATCCCATGGATGGAGAAGCCTGGTAGGCTAGAGTCTACAGGGTCTCCAAGAGCCTGACGCAGACTGAGCAACTAAGCGCACACACACCTGCCTCTCTCAAATCTTTTAAAAATAAGTTACAATGGTCACCGGCGCCACCCACGCTCACAGACAGGAATAAGCTCTGTGGGAGCCCCCTTTGGTCAGCCAGAGTTCTTTGAGACAAAACTTTCTAAAAGGAATAAAATGTATGCTTGAGCAGCGGTAGATTTATTACAAATAAAATTACCACTGGTACAAGCATGGCAGTGATCAACGCAAAGGCAGGATTATATAGTGGAGAGAAAGAGGGCTTCGGAGCTTGCTGGTCAGGAAAGCCTGCTGGCATCTGTTAGCTTTACTTTTCACCATATGCAAAATGAAAATAATACTGGCAGGTTGCAAGCTGCCTCAAAAATAGAAAGGGGTGAATGTGTATCTTTCCCTATTTTGTTTCAGAAACAAAATCCATTCCTTTCCTGCTATGATGATCACAGTCTTTCATCCTCTTCCTTCTTTGGGGGTCACCTTCCCTGTGTCCCATTCCTGCCTGGACCGGAATGGCCGTCCTTCATTTGTTCATTTAAGAAATATCCTTTAGCCCAAGTAGTTGTCTAAGTTTGCAAATTAATATATCTGCAACATATCTTATGTGCTGAAAAAGCTTTTATCAACAAATCAATCATGTTTGATTTCATCCATTGCTTCTGGGAATTCTTCTGATCTCCAAGTAAAGTATTTACCTATGTGTTTTTTGAGTTGTTTTTTGGTGCTTTTGTTTTTGTTTGGTTTTCTTTGTTTTTAATTAACATGTGTGTTCAGTCACTCGGTCATATGACCCCTTGGAGACTGCAGCCCAAGAGGCTCCTCTGGGCATGGGATATTCCTGGCAAGAATACTAGAGCATGTTGCCATTTCCTCCTCCAGGGGATCTTCCCAACCCAAGGACAGAACCCATGTCTCTTGTGAGTCTTGCACTGTAGGCTGGTGCTTTACCACTGACACCACCTGGAAGGCCCACTGAGACCCATGTATACATCGAAATCCAATTTTAGTACATCATGGAATGTCAGGATATTACTTTATTTTTACTTTGATGTCTGATCCCGCAGATTTAATTACACACTCAAACACACACGTATCTCAACCTGCTTTAACTTGGAGAGTCTTATTACTCAGTAGTCCAGAGCATCACCAAAAGATTATCTTCCAATTTATTCTTTAAATCTGCATAGCTCACAAAGGTTTACAAAACAATTTACCCCCTCTGTGACGATGAAACGTGAATAGCTTGGAATAGAGAGGATTTTAAAGAATACTGTCTGGTTGTCATTATTGCAGACCTGAATGGAGGTAATGTTTCTAAAAGAAGAGACAGCAGGAAGAGGAAGTGAGAGGTGATGGAGCATCTCCTTCCGAGACTCTTACTCTGATGGGCACAGAGGGAAGCCGTCAGGAATGGGTACAATGAGCAGGTCTGCCTGATATGCAGAGTCTGAATCCAATGCCAGCTGTGACCAGCGCTCTGGAATTTGGACAGAGTAAAGAAATTCATAAAAGGTGCTATATTAAAATGTAGGTAATGTGCGTTTTAATTAGAGGCTGAGCGGTATCTTTCAAAGAGACAATAAAATGTTTCTTTTTAATTGAAAACAATATAAGTTTTACTCTTCTGATTAAATTGTGCTTGAAATACATGGTTTGCGTTTTAGGGCAATATTTATTTCTGTTAGACATTTATGTTGCATTTTTATTAACCTGTACTATCTTTTCATAGGAATTTTCAGTTGCTGCATTTAAAATAATTAGGACTTGGTATCATGAACACAGATAGAACATTTGAAATACCAGTGAATACACTCTCTACAAATAGAAAAACAATTCCATTCTAGGATTATGTTAATAGTTGATTTGATTTCAGTAAACTAAAATGCAATACAGCAGCATGGATTGAAGCACACACACGTTTGTCCCTTTGGCTAACTTTGCCCTCAGCACTGTGGGAGAATGCGGAAGGAGCAAGATAAACTTAAGGAGATCAACAAGCATAGAGTTTACCAGAAGCGATGTGACCGAGCCAAAGGAAGTAAGCTGGCTAGAAGGAATTTGAATACGCATCTAGGCTGGTCCTGTGTAAACTGTGCGGTATCGAATGAAAGGCCCATGGATATTTAGAACTGAGAGCTACAGCCCAACGTTTCCAAAACAGCCTACATTATGAAAATCATTCAACTGAGGCTAGGTTTAAATGTGACAAAACTGCTGAGCATTTTATACACTGTGAGGCAGGATTCACTTTTAACAGTGAACACAGCAAGGATGTGAGGAATCAGAGGCCCATGTGAGGTCATTTGAACCTGTCTCTGTCTCTTCCCTACTGCATGTCCTTGATAATTTTTGTTTTTTTTTTTCTGAAAAATCTGTCTCCTTCTCTGAAAAACTGGCATGTTACTACTAATAATTAAAACTCATTGAAAAATCAATGTATTTCACATTCCTTTTATAGTTAACAAAAAAAATCTCTGTAGATAGTAATGTAATCATCAACCTCATGAAGATATTGGAAGGATTCATATGAAAATGGGATAAAATACACAGAAGTCCTTCATAAATTGGAAAGTACTCTTTCTTCTTTGTTAACTAGTTCTCCCTTTTCCTTCTTTTTTTGTCAAAATGCTACTTGGGAAAATATTGCTTTTGAGCTGCTTTTACTGGACTTTATTAATTAAGTAAGCAGTTCCTCAAAGGCTAGAACATTAGGAGATGCAATAATTGCATAATCATGAGCTATATAATGATAGTTGTTTGAAGAAATATGAAAATCACCTCAGTATTCTCTTGTTAAGAATATATCTCAAAACAGAACTGAAACACCTGGAAGAATTGCAAGATGCAAATAACACAGGCTCAGAATGGGCACCTGGTGTCCACACATCTCCCAGAACCAAGCAGTGTGAATGCAAATCCATTTACGAACCAGAGGATGTGTTTGATTTCAATCCTCTCTCCCCTGATACTCTAAATTAGAAATTGAAATAAACGCTGAAGCAATTTGAACAATTCCAGAATAGTAGCATTTGAGCAGCAAGTTTCTTGTCATTTTCCTATTAATGCCAATTTCTGAAGTAAACCAGCCTATAATATTTTTGACAGGTCAATGGCTAGAGTAATAGAGAAATTTCAATGTATCAGTTTTCATTTCATATTTAGGGGAAAGAAGGCCGAACGTCATTCCAGCAATCCAAATTTTCTAACAAAACCCAGTGACACATGAAACTTTCATTTAACGGGTCTCCATTCTCAGGGGAAAATACATTTTAATCTTTTAATTCCATTTATTTATAATTGTAGTTTCATGTCCTAAAAAATTCTGTTCAATGAACTTTTATATTTTTTTCTTCATAGTCTACATAACTAGTTTTCAGTTGCAGACCATGTGATATTATTCAGGTGTTAAGACAACTACTTAATTGTAGAAACTTACGAAGCTCAGGGAGAGGTGGAATGTGCAGGTTTTAATTTTATACAAGTCCCCTCAGCTAAGCGAGAAAAATCTTGGTAGAGGAAATTAACCAATAGTCCGGGACAAACTCTTTTTCAGATCCCTGGATTAAAGCAAACTAGTGCTTACTCCTATGCCTGAAAGTAAAATAAAAGTTATTACAAGATCCCAGAAATCAAAGTAAGTAAATGAAAAAGAGATTTCATAGTAATTAAATGTTAAGTTATACTTTTGGTTTCTAGTGATCTTGGAAAAATATCTTTTGAAAGATAAAGAGGAACAAAATAGCAGAATCCAGATGAATGGTCTTTGGAATAACTCATGATTCAGAAGAAAGCGAAAAAAAAATTGCCAGATATACTTTTGAAATTAAAAGCTCAAGCAATTTTGTATAGCATACAGCTTCATCTGGGCTCAGGAACAAAAGAGACATAAAATCAATTTCCAATTCTTCTACCACTTAGCTTCAGGTCCCTTATTTGCAAAATGAAGATATTAGCAATAACAATGATAATATCAATCATGTTTGCAGTGTTGGGAACCTTGCGAAATAATGCACATCAAGTGTATATTACAGTGTTTATCCTGAATCAAGTAAAGGCTTAGTAGTAATTTATTGGCTGCACTGTTACTATTCTTTCTGTAACACAACCTCTCTTCATTTGGGGAAACTTTTCTCATCAGTAACCTTGAGGGTCAGCAACAAAGGATGACTTCACCTCCTGAGTCACCATCCCTACTGAAATCTGGGGGCCCATGGGTGTGTGTTTGAACCAAGTCTAGCCAATCAGCCAATTACTAGTCTGTTGTTTGAACAATCAGTAAAGAGGCCCTTTCTCCTTCCAGGTCCTGGATGCAAAAGCCATTAGGCCTGAGTTTCCAGAGGCTGCTTTGCTACATCCTGGAGAAAGCCTTCCTACCCAGCCCACCTAGAGCAAAGAAAAGCAAAGGGAACAGTAAACTCAGAACTCCAGTCCTATTGGAAGACAGCTTGGCATATTTGGAGCCGTGAATCCCTTTGTTTGGCTTTAGCTTAGTGCTTGTCACTCCTTGGGCCTTCTTGGTGGGTCAGACAGGAAAGAATTCTCCTGCAAATGAGGGAGACCCAGGTTCAATCCCTGGATCAAGAAGATCACTTGGCGAAGGGAATGGCAACCCACTCCGATATTCTTGTCTGGGGATTTCATGGACACAGCCTGGAAGGCTACAGTCCATGGGATCACAAAGAGTCAGACACAGCTGAGACACAAACACTCACTTTAGTGCTTAGTTGAAGCAAGACTACTGGAGTGGGTTGCCATTCCCTTCTCCAGGGGATCTTTTGGACCCAGAGCCAGATCGAACCCGGGTCTCCTGAATTGCAGGCAGATTCTTTACTGTCTGAGCCACCAGGGAAGCCTTTGGTTTAGGCTAGCCTCCCTCGGGTCTTTGTCATTAGCTGTCTCTACTCAGTCCTTAACAGTTTTTACTATTAGACTAATGGCAAGAAATTTGTGTCGATAGGGATTTCAGAAGGGAAGTAATATTTCAAATCTCTGAGCTACGATTAACATGTTGGCTTTAGGGCAACTCTACATTATGTCCTTATTGTCTTAGACTAGTGCACTACAAGGGTGAGACCCACCACATTACACCTCTTTTTAATTCTTCAGTTCAGTTTAGTTGCTCAGTCATGTCCAACTCTGGACCCCTTGGACTGCAGCATGCCAGGATTCCCTGTTCATCACCGACTCCCAGAGCTTACTCAACCTCATGCCCATCGAGTCGGTGATGCCATCCAGCCATCTCATCCTCTGTCAGCCGCTTCTCCTCCTGCTCTCCATCTTTCCCTACATCAGGGTCTTTTCCAAGGAGTCAGCTCTTTGCATCAGGTGGCCAAAGTATTACAGGTTCAGCTTCAGCATCTGTCCTTCCGATGAATATTCAGGACTTACGTCCTTTAGGATGGACTGGTTGGATCTGCTTGCAGTCCAAAGGACTCTCAAGTTCTTCTCCAGCACAGCAGTTCAAAAGCATCAATTCTTCGGAGCTCAGCTTTCTTTAGAGTCCAGCTCTCACATCCATACTGACTACTGGAAAAACCATAGCTTTGACTAGACAGACCTTTGTTGGCAAAGTAATCTCTCTGCTTTTTAATATGCTGGCTAGCTTGGAAACCTAGGATGTAGGGAACCAGGGTTTGATTCCTGGGTTGGGAAGTTCCTCTGGAGAAGGGAATGGCAGTCCACTCCAGTATTCTTGCCTAGAGAATTCCACGGACAGAGAAGCCTGGGGCTACAGTCCATGGGGTCACAGTCGGACACAACTGAGCAACTAACATGCATACCTAGGTTGGTCATAGCTTTTCTTCCGAGGAACAAGCATCTTTTAATTTCATGGCTGCAGTCACCATCTGCAGTGATTTTGAAGCCCCCCCAAAATAAAGTCTCTCCATGTTTCCATTGTTTCCCCATCTATTTGCCATGAAGTGATGGGACTGGATGCCAAGATCTTAGTTTTCTGAATGTTGAGTTATAAGCCAGTTTTTTCACTCTCCTCTTTCTCTTTCATCAAGAAAGCAAAGAGGTTCTTTGCTTTCTGCCATAACGGTGGTGTCATCTGCATATCTGAGGTTATTGATATTTCTCCCATAAATCTTGATTCCAGCTTGTGCTTCATTCAACCCAGCATTTCACATGATATACTCTGCATATAAGTTTAAAAAGCAGGATGACAATATACAGCCTTGACATACTCCTTTCCCAATTTGAAACCAGTCTGCTGTTCCATGTTTGGTTCTAACTGCTACTTCTTGACCTGTATACAGATTTCTCAGGAGGCAGATTAGATGGTCTGGTATGCCTATCTCCTGAAGAATTTTCCAGAGTGTTTTTGTGATCCATACAGTCAAAGTTAATTCTTTTCTTGCCCCTTTAAGAGCAATGACAGCACGCCTACTTTTTCTAGCGTACTTTGTGTTTCATTACTTTTTAATTTTATATCATTTTTCAAGAATTATCATTCTTCCCTTAAGGCTCTAAAGTAGGAGATTCTCTACATATCTGATAAAATTAAGGAACCAATGAAAATTTTACAGAATAAATTTTTTGCTATCCAGACCCATTTAGTTCTCTGAAAAAAATGCCATTTGTTTCTTGTTTAAAATATGTCACAAGTTCACAGAGGGGCAAACACGTATTTCCAAGTTCCAAACACATTTTTCTCTTCCAAAAAGAAAAAAAAAAAAAGCCAAAAAGGAAAAACATGAGAAAGACCCAATCCTCAAATGCCCAAAACACAAATATAAGAGGATCCTTCGAATGAGGAAACAGAAACATCGTGACTGTTTCTTGAATGGCATCTTGAATCAGCTAGTTGTTGTTACTCAAGGGTTATTTGAACAAAACAAGGCTATTGTGTGTGTGTGTGGTGTGGGGTGTGTGTGTGTGTGTGTGTGTGTGTGTGCATGTGTGTGTGTGTGTGTGTGTGTGCTGGTCACTCAGTCATGTCCCACTCTTTGTGAGCCCATGGACTGAGTTCACCAGGTTCCACTGTCCATGGGATTCTTCAAACAAGAATACTGGAGCAGGTAGTCATTTCCTTCTCCAGGGGATCTTCCCTGCCCCAGGATCGAACCCAGGTCTCCTGCATTGCAGGCAGATACTCTACATCTGAGTCACTAGGGAAGCCCAACAAGGCTCAGTTCAGTTCAGTTCAGTCGCTCAGTCGTGTCCGACTCTTTGTGACCCCATGAACCGCAGCACACCAGGTCTCCCTGTCCATCATTAACTGCCAGGGTCCACCCAAACCCATGTCCATCGAGTCGGTGATGCCATCCAACCATCTCATCCTCTGTCGTCCCCTTCTCCTCCTGCCCTCAATCTTTCCCAGCATCAGAGTCTTTTCCAATGGGTGAACTCTTTGCATGAGGTAGCCAAAGTACTGGAGTTTCAGCTTCAGCATCATTCCTTCCAGAGAAATCCCAGGGCTGATCTCCTTCAGAATGGACTGGTTGGATCTCCTTGCAGTCCAAGGGACTCTCAAGAGTCTTCTCCAACACCACAGTTCAAAAGCATCAATTCTTCAGTGCTCAGCCTTCTTCACAGTCCAACTCTCACATCCATACATGACCACTGGAAAAACCATAGCCTTGACTAGATGGAACTTTGTTGGCAAAGTAATCTCTCTGCTTTTTAATATGTTGTCTAGGTTGGCCCACTCCAGTATCTTTGTGTGGAGAATCCCAGGGACAGAGGAGCTTGGTGGGCTGCTGTCTATGGGGTCACACAGAGTCAGACACAACTGACATGACTTAACAACAGCAGCAGCAGCTAGGTTGGTCATAACTTTCCTTCCAAGGAGTAAGCATCTTTTAATTTCATGGCTGCAATCACCACCTGCAGTGATGTTGAAGCCCGAAAAAATAAAGTCAACCACTGTTTCCATTGTTTCCCCATCTATTTGCCATGAAGTGATGGGACTGGGTGCCATGATTTTAGTTTTCTGAATGTTGAGTTTTAACATTAAATTTAATTTAATTTAATTTAAACATTAAATCCAACAAGGCTACTGGAGTCTACTAAATCTTAAGAGATACGCTTTGGGCTGCTCAGAAGGTCATGTGTGGTTCCTTATGGTGCTCCTGATGGCCAAGGAAGGAAAACTCTGAGAGCTTTGGGGATGCCCCAAACCCTTGAGAGTTATAAGCGCCAGGGCTGTGAGTTGATCTGACTCTGCTGCCTCTCCCTCCCCACCACAGCTTTCCCAGGACGGTCATTCCCAGGTGGATTTCTGTGCATTGTCATCTTTGTGGAGTGCCTACACCTACTCCCACCGTCTCAGAGACGTCCTGCTGCTATATTCATGTATATCCTTCCCAGACTTTCCAAACTTCTTTATGTCTATTTTTCTGGAGGAAGGGAAAAAAACAAAGATTTCCCTGGTGATCCAGTGGTTAACAATCTGCCTTCCAATGAAAGGAACGTGGGTTCCATCCCTGATCAGGGAACTAAGATCCCACATGCAGCAGGACAACTAAGCTTATCCACCGTAACTGCTGAGCCCACAGTCTCTGGAGCCTGCACACCACAACCAGAGAAGCTCACACCACAGTGAAGATCCCAAGAGCCACAACCCTGACCCAACACAGCCAAACAAATAATTAAATATTTTTTAAAAAGACACGGAGTTCACTGCCTCCCACAAGCACACCAAACACAACTATTCACAGAGCAACTATTGATGAGACTTGAAGACTAGCAAAAAATGTGTTCCCACCAATAAAAATATAAAGCAGGAAGCACAGTGAGATCAGTAAAAAGGATGGAGGCCCATATAGTCAAGACCCGTGTTCCGTGGTAACATGCATGCAGTCATGTCCGACTCTCTGCAGCCCCATGGACGGTAGCCTGCCAGGCTCCTCTGTCTGTAGAATTTTCCAGGCAAGAATACTCGAGTGGATGCCATTTTCTACTTGGTAGATCTCCCGCAAACAGGAGGATAATCACAATTGTCGAGGTTCTGTACAAGGACCGAGTGGTCCAAGCCCCACATCAGGCTCCCCAGCCCAAGGATCTTGTACCTGGAAGATGAGCCCCCAGAACATATGGCTTCAAAGGTCAGTGAGGCTTGTGTATGGGAGCGCTTAGAGGGCCATACAAAACAGGGACTCTGCACTTAAAGGACAAACACAGAATTTCATGCTTCAAGACTCAACCCATTGCAGAAACAGTCTTTTGAAAGAAGCCTGAATCAGACCCACTTGCTGAACTTGGAGAGCCTCCCAGAGAGGCAGGAGGCAACTTGAACTCCCCCTGGGGGCATAGCTGCCAGCAGGAACCATTGTCAGGATCTTATTTGCAATGAGGACGCTGGTGCTGACAAGAAGCCTTCTGGAATCCTCCCTTGAACCTGCTTGCTATGGCTAACCCACACACAGGCTCACTAGCACCAGACCTAGGACCCCCACCTCCAGACCAAGCATCTAGCCACATAGGACACACCCACAGCCACCAATGGGCCCAAACCAGCCCCAGCACCCCAGGACCCAGAGCCAACCATCCCAGGACCTGGCTTTGAAGACCAAATGAGTGGTACCAGCCACGGAACTCCTAGGACTCACTTCTAGTTGCACTATGACCCAGCCTCCTGCATCAGTAGACAAGAACCAGCCCAGGGAGCCCTGGGGCTGTATAACCAATTACATCAGGGCCAGGGCCCCCCACCCATGGCTGGCACCATCATCACATGGCAGGGTCTGGCAGACAAGGCCAGAGTCGGGGGAAGACCTGCCTACCAATGCACCCCAGAAGTCAGCCCTGCCACAGCAGAAAGGTCCACAAAGCCCACACAGGCGACACCCAGAGAGCATACAGCTCTAGAGACAAGAGGCAAGTGTATACAGCCCTTTTGCAACCCTATGGTCTATAGCCTCCAAGCTCCTCTGTCCATGGGATTTCCCAGGCAAGAATACTGGAGTGGGTTGCCATTCCCTTCTCTAGGGGATCTTCCGGACCCAGGGATCGAACCGACATTTCTTCCACTGGCAGGTGGATTTTCTTTACCACTGAGCCACATGATGAAATATATCTAATCCCTATGTTGTTCACTGAGAACTAGCATAGTATTATAGGTCAATTATACTTTAAATAGAAAAAAAAAAGTCCCAAGTTCCCATGTTACTTAATCATGAAAGGAGGTTCTCCTTTCTTTAATTACTTTTTAAATTAGGTAATTACATTTACCAAAATATGCTTTAAAAATAATTGAAAGATTTAAGTTCATGGAAATATAACTTTTTAAAGACCAGCATATTATTTTTATAGAATATTGCTTAATTTTTAAGTAAGAAAAGAAAGGTGTAAAATGTGACAATAGGGAAGGGTAAGCAGATTTTTATGACCTTAAATGAATAAAGAATAGTCAAGTTATTGGAATATAAAAGAAGTAACATATGTTCAACATATTGCTGTTTATGAAATGACTTACCATCTAGCACCATCAGTGTCTATTTTTTATAATCAGTATTTTCAAAATGCAAGATTAAAATGGAAAGTTTATGTCTTTTCCCTTGAGTTATTTTCTTTTGAGGGGCTGGTAGTGGGAGAATTATGGCAGTATTTTGTTTCCAGTCTGCTTTTAAATGGTTGTCGTTTTTATAACAATCACAAAACTTTGAAGCATCAGTACCTTCAAAAGCTATCATCTCCTCAAGAGCTGACGAGCTCAAATTGGAGTTTTCATGACCCCACCTGGAGCAGGCAATAGCTGAAACAACACGCAAACTGTTTCCGGTAGGAACACGAGTTATTTATGTATTTTCATGCTATATCTTTTACAGACAGAACTTCTGAGATTAGATAGCAATGGGCCCTTATTCCGTGAGCAAACGTGTGTGAAAGTGCTGGTTGTGTTTGACTCTTTGCAACACCATGGACTGTAACCTGCCAGGCTCCTCTGTCCATGGAATTTTCCAGGCAAGAATACTTAAATAGGTTGCCATTTCCTCCTCCAAGGGACCTTCCCGACCCAGAGATTGAACCTGGGTCTCCCACATTGCAGGCAGATTCTTTACCATCTGAGCCACTGGAAAAGCCTTCCTTATTCCGCATTGGCCATTTCTGAACCAGGGTTGAAGGAATGTTTGAAGCTTAAGCTCATCTTAGTGTAATGCAGGTTTGACACCAAGAATGGAATTGCACATAGTGTCATCGGTGAAAGAGACAATTCCCAAGTATCTGTTTTAAGCTTTTCTTTCCCAGATAAGCTGATTTTCATGAATAGTGGCAGTCAAGAGCATGGACTCCTGAAGGAAAATCTGGAGACAGATCCGATCTCTGCTAACTCCTAGTGATATGATCCTGGCAAAGAGCCTACTTCTCAGTTTGCTTTTCAGGTACATGAGGATACTGAAGTCACAAGAGATGGTTGTGTAGGGATTAAACAAGGAAATCTGTAAAATGGGTAGCAAAAATAATTGATGATGACTGCTGCTGATATTGAGGGCTTCCCAGATGGTGCTAGAGGTAAAGAACTCACCTGCCAATGAAGGCAAGGTAAAGGATGTGGGTTTGATCCCTGGGGTGAGAAGATCCCCTGGAGGAGGACACAGCAACCCACTCCAGTATTCATGCTTGGAGAATGTCATGGACAGAGGAACCTGGTGGGCTACAGTCCATGGGGTTGCAGAAGTGTCAGATGCTACTTAGCAGCTAAACAACAACAGCAGAGTTATCTGCCCTGGCTAGTACAATGTCAGAGTAAAGACTAGTAGAAGTCATCATCAAACCCTGGTCCAAGTGACTCCACTGAAATGTTTCGTCTGCTAATCAACTCAAGGCTGGATTTCTGAACAATCAAACCCCTGGTTTCTTGGATTCCTTGAAACTTTACGTTTAATGCTGCAACATAGCAAGGTGGGCTGTATTAAAGTTAAGGAAATAGTTTAGAACAGTCAACTCTCCCCCAAGCCCACTTAGCATAGTAGTCTGTTTCTGTTGTGATAGGTAAATATGAGTTCCTATGGTTTCTGAGGGTAGGGTTGCCTGTGTTTACTCTGTGAAGTTCTGGAGTTATTCAGGAGCCCAGGGCATGGCAACGCACTTCTTGCCTGGAGAGTCCCATGGATTGAGCAGTCTGGTGGGCTATAGTCCATGGGCTCACACGACTGAAGTGACTTAGCACACAGCACACACTCGGGAACCCAGGCCAGAGAAGGAGACTCTGTCATCTTAAGCACGTGGCTTCCCAGAACGTCCTGACGTCTGAAACTCATCAGCTGGGTCCTTCTTACTCTCTCCTCCCGGAAGTGAAAGCAGATCGCTTGCACTTGAATTCTGCTGGCGTGAGCCAATTACACGGCCCCACCACTGGGAATAGAAAGCCCGGCTTCCAACTCTACCCTGTGAAACACAGCCTCTTTACTGCAGAGCTAGCTTTCTGTGCCACAGGCTAGCAATGTGTTTGGAATGTAAGGAAGAAAGTAAGTTTCAAGCGATCATTCAATCGGCCCACTCTCATTCTATCGCAAGTCAAGAAAGGTCAGAGAAGGTGGGCGGAACCCGCCGAGTGGGTTCACAGGAGTTGACCAGGCATCAGCAAGTGTTTTCCTTTCTGCTAAAGTTGTGGGACTGGCTGTTTGCTGCCTTCCAGCTGACGCTGAGAGGATGCTTCATCGTCACAGGCCAGTTAACTGCTGAGTTTATCCCAGAGTGTCTAAGTCTGATAAAACTCACAATAAGAGCCTAGGAACAAAGGCTGGAGCAAGCCCTATTGCCAGAAGTTTTCAGAGTAATGAATAGGCATGAACAGAAACTTCAAGGTGGCTGCAATGGAAACTCCTCTGAAAACTGTGTTCCAGGAACTCTAAGAGAAAAGAGTGAATTTCACAGCTTTTATGAATACCTCACAGCCATGTGGGACTGATCAAAACTGTCCCCTAGTTGTTTTCCCTAGGAAAAGGCTAGAACTGGCCATTAAGTCTATCTTTGCTTTGCTTCCCTCCCTGGATGGTGTCCTCTTTTTTTTTTTTTTCATATTTTAAATTAATTTTTTTTTCTGATAAGGGAGCCTAAAACATAACCTTCTGTGGGGGAGGGGGGCGGTGGAGAATAGCTAGGGTCAGGTAAGCACATTCCTTTATGAACTCATTCATTCCTATACTCATCACATGTTTACTGAATACCTGCTGTGTGCCAGGTTTGCTCTTGTTTAGTTGTTTAGTCATTTAATCGTGTCCAATTCCTTGAGACTCCATGGACTATAGCCAGCCAGGGTCTTCTGTCCATGGGATCTCCCAGGCAAGAATCCTGGAGTGGGTTGCCATTTTCTTCTCCAGGGGATCTTCTCAACCCAGGGACGGAACCCACGCCTCCTGCATTGGCAGGTGGATTATTTACCACTGAGCCACCGGGGAAGCCCACTGTGTGTGAGGTACTACGTTAATATTGGGAAAACAAAGGTGATACTAACAATAAAACAACACTAGCATCAGCAGTGTCTAATGTTTATAGAGGACCTGCTATTTGTCAGGCACTATGTTAGAAGTGTTATAAGCCTTTGATCCTTACATCTATTATGAATCCTTTGGATAACTAAGAAATCCAAGTTTTAATGAGATTAAGAGCCAGATAATGGTCAGAGGAGCAGGATTTGAAATCACATTTGCTTGACTCTGAGTTTCCCTGTAGATTTGATATGCACGCCTCCGGTTCCCTTTATTTGCCGTACAAGCCATCACGCCCTGCCTGATTTCTACAAGCTGAGCAAGTGCAACTTTCCCACCAGAAGAGAAAGTCATACACAGGGCAAGGAGTGACACAGACACTCACAGCTGGTAACCTCCAGGAATGTTAGAGCAAGGTGGGAACCATATGTTCCCTCCTCTGAAACCTGGATATGGGGTGACTTTTAACAATAAAAGAAAGTTTTCAACTAAATTCTAACAAACGATATGTATTGGCAAACAGGTCCTCAAACTGTCACAAAGAAAAAAAAAATTGCTTGGTAAGTTTGGGAAAATCCTGTTCTCTGGCTTCAGACATCCTGACAAGTGAGTGCCGAGAATGGAAATTTCACTTCAAGACAGATGGTGTGATGAGTCCACTAGGGAAATAGTCACTGCTATTGTTGGGTGAGGTTATTGAGACTGTTGGCACTCTGGAGCTCTGGACCAGAGGGGCTGCTGTCCAGGTGTGTGGCTGACGGAATACCTGAACACTTTCACTTCATTTTCACAAAAGGGTGGTGAAGCGAAGTGAAGTGAAAGCTGCTCAGTCATGTCCAACTCTGTGACTCCATGGACTATACAGTCCACGAAATTCTCCATGCCACAGTACTGGAGTGGGTAGCCTCCCCCTTCTCCAGGGGGTCTTCCCAACCCAGGGATGGAACCCAGGTCTCCCGCACTGAAGGCAGATTCGTTACCAGCTGAGCCACCAGGGAAGCCCAAGAGTGGCGAACTGCATTTAATTATCCTGACCAAAGCCATGTCTTTCACCTCACTTACACTTCATGAATTAAATTGTTTTGAGGATGCTTTAAGCTAAGTATGTCTTCGTCTGTTGATTTCTTTAAGCATTTATACATCACCATGTGTAAATCCAGTAGCTAGTGGGAATCCTCCGTACAGTGCGGGGAGCTCAGTGAGGTGCTCTGTGGTGACCCAGATTGGGCTGAAGCGGAAGGGAGGTCCAAGAGGGAGGGGATATGTTTAAACAGATGCTGATGCTGGGAAGGACTGAAGGCAAAAGGAGATGGGGGCAGCAGAGGATGAGATGGTTAGAGAGCATCACTGACTCAGTGGACATGAATTTGAGCAAACTGGGAAGACAGTGGAGGACAGAGGAGCCGGGCGTGCTGTAGTCCCTGGGGCTGCAGAGAGTCAGACATGACTGAGCGACTGAACGATAACAACGTGGCTGATTCACCTTGTTGTATAACAGAGACTAACACAACACTGTAAGGCAAATATGAGCCGATAAAAGGTACGTGTGGGTCCCCAGGAACTGGGTGTTTCAAGTGCTTCCTGACTCCCTCTAAGGAAAAGAACCAAGTTAACTGAAACATATCCCTGTGTATCCCACTCTTGATATAGAAGTACAAAGGACAAAACAGGAAATACAAGATTTCACCTTTACATGTTTATACCTACGTGTTTAAGACAATGTCTTCTTATAGAGCCAAAACAACAGTATCCTGACTATTAACAACCCCATTAATAATTCCTCAGTATTCACATTTTTCTGTCCCAAGAATGTCTTTGTTTCCATTCTGTGAAGATAGAATCTCACACTTCTTCCAGTATTCGACAGTCCCTTTGGCGATGGCATCTGCCTCGAGGAAGAAAGCATGACCGTTGTTTTGTAGAATGCCCCACCTTCTAAACTTACCTGAATGCCTCTTCATGATGCTATTCGGTTTATGTAATAATTATCTGCTGCTGTGTAACAAATTATCCCCAGACTCAGCCTTTTCAATGACAAACATGTATTGCTTCACGGGTTCTTTGCTTCTGACTCAGAGTCTCACATTGGACTACAATTGAGTTATCATCTGGGACTGCAGTCACTTCAGGGCTAGACTGGGGGAGGAATCCCTTTCAAGTTCACACGCTTGAATGCTGACGGGATTCAGTTCCTCCTGGGCTATCGGGGCTTAGAGTCTCAGGTCCTGGGTGAAGCTGGCAGGAGAGATGCCTCAGTTCCTCACTGTGTAGTCTTCCTTACATGACAACTCACACCGTGGGGCCTGTTTCCATGAGAGTGAGAAAGTGAGAGAGCAAGGAACAGAGGACAAGCAAAAAGCAAGCTAGATTTTTTTTATTTTATTTTTATGCATTTCTTTAGTTTTGGCTGTGCTGGGTCTTCATCGCCATGTGCAGGCTTTCTCTAGTTGCGGTGGGGACTGTTCTTCCTCCTGGGTCTCAGGTTTCTCTTTCTGAGCACAGGCCCTAGAGGGTGGACTCAATCATTGTGATGCACAGCTCTGTTGCTCCAAGGCTTGTGGGATCTTCCCAGACCAAGGACTGAACCCATGTCCCCAGCATTGGCAGATGGGTTGCTAACTACTGGACCAACAGGGAGGTCCTAGATGCTTTTTCTTTAGTTAGATATATTTGATTCTCAACATTGGGTTAGTTCTGTGGGT
This sequence comes from Ovis aries, assembly GCF_016772045.2. Classification (NCBI taxonomy): domain Eukaryota; kingdom Metazoa; phylum Chordata; class Mammalia; order Artiodactyla; family Bovidae; genus Ovis; species Ovis aries. Next base: position 97,138,275 of record NC_056060.1, read on the forward strand.
ATAGTACAGCGATTCAATTATTTATTTGAACATTCGTTTCTTCTTCTTTAGATCATCTTCCTTTATAACTTATCGTAAAGTACTCAGTATATTTCCCTGTGCTATACAGTAGGTCCTTGAGAAGCTAGATGCTTTTTGTAAACTAGTCTCAGAAATGACAACACTTTGTTGAGTTCCATTAAACAGAAGTGTGTCACTGAATCCAGGCCATACTCAAGGGAAGGGAATGAAGTAAGATATGGACGCCAGGAAGTGCAGATATTGAGAGCTGACTACTTTATCATTGGCAGTCCTTGCAAAATGAAAGTTAAATGTAGAAACTTAATTAGATTGATGATGAATATCTTGAACACAAATATAGGAAGGATAATGGTTTATACTTTGTATTGTATGACACCTGGAATAAATATATAATCATCCCACTATTACCAAAACTAAATTTGATCCCTGAATAGAGGTTATGGCAGCTTGATTCCTCCACGGTGAAATTATAGTTCTCTTTTTCAACCATAAGGTGATTTTTGGTGGATTTTATTTTGGTATCACCTAACTGTCCATCCACAAAGGGTTTTAACACTGTATGCCAGTGATTGCAAAGTATGTTTTTGCTTTTCAGCTCATAATAGTCATACTGTATTTCTATCAGAACCTTGGTCAAATAGATCTTTCCCTTTTGACAGAGACTATTCAGTTACCCTGAAAGATAGCACTTATCAGAAGGGCAAGAAAATTGTTCATTTTTTTTCTTCCCTCTAAACTTGGTTTTCAGTACCCAGAGTTTACTGACATCTAAATGCACATCTCTAATCCACTCTGTCCCATTAATATTCCTCATTCGCTGGGGTCTGTGATGGTTCTCCAGGAAAACTAATTAAGTTTTACCACCTCTTTTATTTGTTTCGTGTTGTTACTGAAATTCCCTTCAGTGTCTGTATTCCACAGGGCACTTTTCTTAACAAGTCTTATGTAGCCCCATGTAAGCATGTACTCGACTCATTTAATGCCACCTCTCTGCTGTGGTTTTCCCAAGATGCATCCTAAACAGTTCGATTGTACCATTTATTGGATGCTGGATTCCTGCAATTCTATAATATTCTAATCCTAATGTTCAGCTTGCTCTATCACTCCTAGTGCCATCTATGTAGGTCTGGCCTGGCCAACTCCTGTTCTTTCATACGGTCTCAAAAAGTATTTAGACAACCAATATTCACTAAAGCGTGCGTGCCAGAGGTATGGCGCACCTGCCAAGAAACCATCCCTGCAAAACCGCAGGATGGTCTGTTGTAAAATTGCCCTAAAATTGATATCTTTAGGTCTGTTGTTATGAGATTTTGTCTTTTTTTTTTTTTTGGAGCTTTGTTGAAAATCTAAATAACATGAGGTTTGCTCTCTAAACCAATCTAATACTCGAAACAGACTAGAATACGACAAGCAGAATCCATGTGTAAGAAGACTGTCACAAACTCTGCTATTTGATAAATCTCTATTGTTGGTGCCCTGCGTCACAAGGACAGGACTTCATAGAGAGCTGGGATTTCCAAGAAGTCCTGATTCCATCACAGTCCCACTCTACCACGCCACATGTCGTGGTACCTTTAAAAGACACCTATAAAACATGGGTTAGATGTCTGATCAATTCTGAGACTGTTAGGAGACTCAGAGTCCTGTAAATGAAATGATGTGAATACTATATACCTTGTTTCTACACTGAAAGTATTTAACTTCGTGAATTTTGCCTGTAACAATCCTGTTCTCAAAAGTGTTTTAATACAGAATACGGGCTTTTTGTCTACTCAGTCCTGAAACTCGTATGTTCCTGAAATAAACTCGTATAAATTTTGTCCTGTGAATAAACTGGTATACCCGTGGTTTAATACTCCTTCTACATTTAAGAATGGCTTTCACACCCATGATAATGCCACAAAAATAATAGTGGTTTACACAAGTCTTAATTTTTTTTCTCTCATTGTAAGTGCCATGATCAAAGTGGGGAGTGGAGGCCAATTGTCTTTCAAAGATCCTCACCTACTGATCTCCTGTTAGCCAAATTTCCGTCACAGGCATCATCATTAACACAATCCCTAGAGGAATTTTCCATTTATTTCCATTATATATGTTAAGATTAGATTCCTGTCATCTATTTACTGATTAGAAGTATCCAGATGAAGCATTTCTGCATCTGCATATGCCTTTTCTTTTAAAAATAACACCACTTTCTTCAGCATGCTGTGCGTGTGCCCACTGGCTCAGCTGTGCCTGACTTGTTGAGAAAAAAAATGGGCTGTGTTCCACCAGGTTCTTCTGTCCGTGGGATTCTCCAGGCAAGAATACGGGGGTGGGTTGTCATTTCCTCCTCCAGGGGAGGGACTGAACCTGTCTCCTGTGTCTCTGCTTCAGCACCGCCACCTTCTTCAGGACCCTGCTCAGTCTTCTCTTCAGCATTTCCATCCACAAGCCATCTCCCATGTATTTCACATCAGTGTGCACACGTGTATTGTCCGTCTCCTACTTACTAGAATACGACTTCCATCAGGCAATTTCTGTCTTCTTCCTGTGTAGTTCCCAGTGCCTAGAAAAGTTCCTGGCTCATGGATCAGCATGCAGTATACTTTTTAGGTAAAAGAAAATGTTGAACAAATAAACAGGACTATATAATATTGTTTTTATCAAAATGGAGTGAGGTTTTAACATAGCAGGCTCTGAAATCCCCTATTGCCAGCATAAGGTGGTTTCTGGTTTAATGTCTATTTACAAATAAAGTCAGTTTTCAAAATAGTACTCAGAGTTGCTGAATTTCTTTAGCATTTCTCTTGAATCATTTATTTTTAAGTTTTGACTTGGTAATGACCCTGACCTTTCCATTTCTAATACAAGTTACCTCTGGATCACTCTATGACTTGAAGGAGAGTTAACATCCCAAACAGAACAAACCTCAAGACTACAAAAGGTATGAAGCTTGCCTAGCAAATTAGCATTGGAAGCAAGTAATATTTTGCTTCCTGACCGAAAAGCACAGAAGTTTTATACTGGTTCATGAGATGAGACTCACTTTTGATAAAGAACTAACCAGTAGAGTGTTTGTTCTTGACAAATTGTTATAACACACGAAGTTTGTTTTTTTCAACATGTAGGATTTTGTTCTTTGTTCACAAAGAATAGATAACAAAACTAGTTGCTGTGTTTATACAAACACCTGTATTATTGGACGCTATGTGTTGTTTGTGATGAAGATAGAATTAGGGCATTGACGTCACTAACACTGCATCTGGGTCATCGTATTACTGAGGGGACATTTGTATATATAGCTTTAGCAATTGTTACATAAGTCACCACAGTAAAAGTAATCCAGTGTAAGTACCCACAAACATAGGAATATAGTAACTTTGGGGTTAGAGTCATTCATCAAAAGTGAAGAATTTCTCAGTGAGTCACAAAGGTTGCTAAGAGATGCTATCACAACCATTCTCAAAAGTCAGCACCCAATTTATTCCAAAACGACAGTGTCCATTTTTACCACTCTTATCCGTGTTTTCCTTAGCTTGTTAATCTTCTCCGTGCGGAAACTGCCTGGTCTCAGTTGAACAGTATTTCTGCTTCTGCCTCTAGCCCTGGTACATCAGTTGTATTGCCATTTCCTTGGCAAACCTCTGTGTTCTTGTGTGTCTGAGTTTGTAACACCACATGACAGTAGAATGAGAGGGTACCTCTGGTTGGTCTTGATCTAGTGGACAGGATTTAATGCAATCTAAATAATTCTTCTTCACACGCCAGGATGTCTGGCTCTAGGCTTAAAGCTCAACATTCAGAAAACGAAGATCATGGCATCTGGTCCCATCACTTCATGGGAAATAGATGGGAAACAGTGGAAACAATGTCAGACTTTATTTTGGGGGGGCCTCCAAAATCACTGCAGATGGTGACTGCAGCCATGAAATTAAAAGATACTTACTCCTTGGAAGAAAAGTTATGACCAACCTAGATAGCATATTCAAAAGCAGAGACATTACTTTGCCAACTAAGATCCGTCCAGTCAAGGCTATGGTTTTTCCAGTGGTCATGTATGGATGTGAGAGTTGGACTGTGAAGAAGGCTAAGTGCTGAAAAATTGATGCTTTTGAACTGTGGTGTTGGAGGACTCTTGAGAGTCCCTGGGACTGCAAGGAGATCCAACCAGTCCATTCTGAAGGAGATCGGCCCTGGGATTTCTTTAGAAGGAATGATGCTAAAGCTGAAACTCCAGTACTTTGGCCACCTCATGCGAAGAGTTGACTCACTGGAAAAGACTCTGATGCTGGGAGGGATTGGAGGCAGGAGAAGGGGACGACGAGGATGAGATGGCTGGATGGCATCACTGACTCAGTGGACGTGAGTCTGAGTAAACTCCGAGAGTTGGTGATGGACAGAAAGGCCTGGCATGCTGTGATTCATGGGGTCGCAAAGAGTTGGACATGACTGAGCGACTGAACTGAACTGAAATAATTCTTCTACTTTCTTGAGCCAGTTAATTTTATTGTGAGAAGATTAATTCTTCAAAATACCTTGTCATTAACTGGGAAAAATGCCACTGAAGCATATTGGCTAGAAACAAAATCACTTTTACTGGCAGACTCACAGGTCTTTTGATGGTGGTGGTTTACTTACTAAGTCATGTCTAACTCTTGCGATAATGCCATACTCCTCTCTCCATGGGATTCTCCAGGCAAGAATACTGGAGTGGGTTGCCATTTCCTCCTCCAGGGGAATCTTCCAGACCCAGGGATGGAACTCACATCTCCTGCACCGCAGGCAAGTACTTTCTTTACTCCATAGATCTTTTGGACATTAGTAAACAATGTTATTTGTGAGAGCAAATAGTATCCCTTTGATGGCCTTTTATTTGAATTCCTAACAGAGTTGAAACACATGCCCATTTCCTGTTAAATTGAGGACCCAAGTGTTTTCTTAAGTTTCTTTCAATAGAAATTCCACCTTTATAACATCAAGGTTACTTCATAAGGGTGTGAAAAACCCATTGACTATCCGTGTCACTTGCCCATTCAAGCCTGATTTTTGTCCTACAAGGAGTTGTCATAGCTGGATTCCAGTGTCAGAGGCTCTACATCTTGCAGAGAGCTTTTCCAACTCTTTTGATTGTATATCAATCATAATTGAAGAGCAAATGAAGCACCCTCACTCCACCCCCAATTAGAAGCCAGCGACAGCTGAGAAAACACCGACTTTGCTGCATTTAACAAAGGTTCTGTTTAACCCAAGCAGCAGTGGTTTCTGGGAATCAACCCTCTGGCACTTTGACTTCAGGTTTATCTTAAAATCTAACAAATTTATTGCACTGAGTTATTCACTACCGCCTTTTTAAAACTTCATATATATGAGTATAATCCCATTTCTTGCCCTCTACTCACTTAAAAAATGACTGAAAAATTAAATATATCATTGTCCTTACATATCTGTGAAAAGGTCTTAGGATGGCTCTATCTCAAATGGTGATAGGCAATTTTAAATAGTTTTTATTCAGTCCCATCACTTCATGGCAAATAGATGGGGAAAAAATGAAAACAGTGACAGACTTCATTTTCTTGGACTCCAAAATCACTGTATATGGTGACTGCAGCCATGAAGTTAAAAAACACTTGCTCCCTGAAGAAAAGCTATGACCAACCTAGACAACATATTAAAAAGCAGAGATACCACTTTGCCAACAAGGGCTCTAGAAGTCAAAGTTATGGTTTTTCCAGCAGTCAAGTACAGATGTGAGAGTTGTCACTGTCTGCATTGTTTCCCCATCTATTTGCCATGAAGTGATGCCATGATCTTAGTTTTCTGAATGCTGAGTTTTAAGCCAACTTTTTCACTCTCCTCTTTCACTTTTATCAAGAGGATCTTTAGTTCTTCTTCACTTTCTGCCGTAACGGCGGTGTCATCTGCATAGCTGAGGTTATTGATATTTCTCCTGGAAATCTTGATTCAGCTTGTGCTTCATCCAGTCCAGCATTTTTCATGACGTACTCTGCATATAAGTTAAATAAGCGGGATGTACTCTGAATATAAGTTAAGCAGATTTCTCAGGAGGCAGGTCAGATGGTCTCGTATTCCCATCTCTCTCAGAATTTTCCACAGTTTATTATGTTCCACACAGTCAAAGCCTTTGGTATAGTCAATAAAGCAGAAATAGATGTTTTTCTGGAACTCTCTTGTTTGTTAGATGATCCAGCAGATGTTGGCAATTTGATCTTTGGTTCCTCTACCTTTTCTAAATCCAGCTTGAACATCTGGAAGTTCATGGTTCATGTATTGTTGAAGCCTGGCTTGGAGAATTCTGAGCATTACTTTGCTAACGTGTGAGATGAGTGCAGTTGTGTGGTAGTCTGAACATTCTTTGTCATTGCCCTTCTTTGGGATTGGAATTAAAACTGACCTTTTCCAGTCCTGTGGCCACTGCTGAGTTTTCCAAATTTGCTGGCATATTGAGTGCAGCACTTTCCCTGCATCATCTTTTAGGATATGAAATAGCTCAACTGGAAGTCCATCACCTCCACTCGCTTTGTTCATAGTGATGCTTCCTAAGGCCCACTTGACCTCACATTCCAGGATGTCTGGTTCTATGTGAATGATCACACCATTGTGATTATCTGGGTCGTGAAGATCTTTTTTGTACAGTTCTTCTGTGTATTCTTGCACCTCTTCTTAATATCGTCTGCTTCTGTTAGGTCCAGACCATTTCTGTCCTTTATTGTGCCCATACTTGTTTGATATGTTCCCTTGGTATCTCTAATTTTCTTGAAGAGATCTCTAGTCTTCCCCATTCTATTGTTTTCCTCTATTTCTTTGCACTGATTACTGAGGCAGGCTTTCTTGTCTCTCCTTGCTATTCTTTGGAACTCTGCATTCAAATGGGTATCTCTTTCCTTTTCCCCTTTGCCTATAGCTTCTCTTCTTTTCTTAGCTATTTGTAAGGCCTCCTCAGGAAACTGCTTTGCCTTTAAGCATTTCTTTTTCATGAGGATGGTCTTGATCACTGCCTCCTGTACAATGTCCTGAACCCCCTCCATCCATAGTTCATCAGGCAGTCCATCAGATCAAATCCCTTAAATCTATGTGCCATTTCCACTGTATAATCATAAGGTCATACCTGATTTAGGTCATACCTGAATGTCTAGTGGTTTTCCTTACTTTCTTCAATTTGAGTCTGAATTTGGAAATAAGGAGTTCATGACCTGAGCCATAGTCAGCTCCCAGTCTTGTTTTTGCTGACTGTATAGAGCTTCTCCATCTTTGGCTGCAAAGAATATAATCAATCTGATTTCGGTGTTGACCATCTGGTGATATCCATGTGTAGAGTCTTCTCTTGTGTTGTTGGAAGAGGGTGTTTGCTATGATCAGTGTGTTCTCTTGGCAAAACTCCGTTAGCCTTTGTCCTGCTTCATTCTGTACTCCAAGGCCAAATTTTCCTGTTACTCCAGGTGTTTCTTGACTTCCTACTTTTGCATTCCCATCCCCTATAATGAAGAGGACATCTTTTTTCGGGGTTAGTTCTAGAAGGTCTTGTAGGTCTTCATAGAAACATTCAGCTTCAGCTTCTTTGGTGTTGCTTGTTGGTGCATAGACTAGATTACTGTGACATTGAATAATTTGCCTTGGAAATGAACAGAGATCTTTCTGTCATTTTTGAGATTGCATCCAAGTATTGCATATCAGACTCTTTTGTTGACTATGATGGCTACTCCATTTCTCCTAAGGGATTCCTGCCCACAGTAGTAGATATAATGGACATCTGAGTTAAATTCACCCATTCCAGTCCATTTTAGTTCGCTGATTCCTAGAATATCAATGCTCACACTTGCCATCTCGTTTGACCACTTCCAATTTGCCTTGATTCATGGACCTAATATTCCAGGTTCCTATGCAGTATTGCTGTTTACAGTATTAGCCTTTACTTCCTTCACCAGTCACATCCACAACTGGGTGTTGTTTTTGCTTTGATTCCAACTCTTCATTCTTTCTGGAGTTATTTCTCCACTGATCTCCAGTAGCATATTGGAAACCTACCAATCTGAGGAGTTCATCTTTCAGTGTCCTATCTTTTTGCCTTTTCATACTGTTCATGAATATTATACTGATTGCCTTAATTATTTCCATATGCAGAATTTTTTACAGTACTAGTATAAAAGCAGAAAACTAATTAACCTTATCATTGCAAGGATACTGCTTTCTCTAAACCAGAGTGTTTGTATTCTTTTAAATTATTTCAAAGAAGTCTAAATTAACAAAGAACTTTTCTTAAATCTTTAATTTACCAATGTAGAAAGCATTGTTTAAATATAGGGCCCATTTTATTTACTGTCCTTAAGTATAAAGTGGACATTCAAGTATAATGTGGGCATTTGCTTGGTTTGTCCCCTTCCCAGAGATACAGTCTATTTCATTTGATTAGGAAAAATTCTGAACAACTTTAAAGCCTAGAGTTTGAATAACACCATTTTGCTTCTGGAAGATTTATTCATATGGCCATAGGTACACGTTTTATTAGGTCTTGGTTTCAGAGAGACTCAGTTATCTTGGAAGCAGTTGGTTGGATAGGAGCTTTGAGCTGGCTGGTTTCATCTGGAATTTCTTGTATCCAGATTCTACTGGTTGTCATTGATTGTCATACTTGATTGCATAGAGATCACCTATGACCTTAATTGCAAAGTCCCAAATGACTATCACTTCTAAAGTGAATTCATGGTCCGTCGAAACTGATACAAAAGCATAGTCTGTTGTATCGTTATTTTTGTTTAGTTAGGCTCGTTTAGATTCCTACCTAAAATACTTGCCTGTTTTGGGTATTACCTTATAAAGTGATGTAAGTGATATCCCTAAAGGTTCGGTAATATACCTCTTCTTATAACTGAGTAATCTTGTAATCACCCCACTTATTTTTTTTATTTTACTTTAATTTACTTTACAATACTGCATTGGTTTTGCCATACATCCTTTTTTCTCTTCTTCCTCCTAATTTTCTTCTTCACCTCCCTCCACATTCTAATCTCAAAACGTATTGGCTAAAAATAAAAAGAACAGTGTGTGTGTGTGTGTGTGTGTGTGTGTGTGTGTGTGTGTGTGTGTATACGTGCTAGTCATTAGTGTCCAACTTTTTGCAACCCCACTGACTGTAGCCCTCCAGGCTGCTCTGTCCATGGGATTTTTCAGGCAAGAGTACTGGAGCCAGTTGTCATTTCCTCCTCCAGGGGATCTTTCCAACCCAGGCACAATAATCGTTTATTATCTCTTATAACCTCTATGAATCAAGAATTGAGGAACGGCTTGGTTGGACAGTTCTGGCCTCTATTATCCACAAAGTTGCAGTCATATGTTGGCTGCATTTATTTGAAGACTTGACTGGGACTGGAGGGTTCATTTCCAATGAGCTCACTCTTGTGGCTGGAACGTTGATGTTGGCAAGTGGGTTTCACTTCATTTGCACCTCTCCTTGGTGCTTGAGTATTCTCACAACATGGCAGCTGACTTCCCTCAGAGTAAGCAAACCCAAGATCCAGGAGAAAGTTGCAATGCCTTTATGACCTATTCCTGGAAGTCACACAACTGCGCTCCTTTTGTATTCTACTGGTTACATAGGCAAGAACTGATTCAATATGGAAAAGAGCTGGACAAGAATCTAAATATAAGAAGATCATCAGGAGGTTGGCTATCACACTTTTTCATTTATTTTCACTTTAAATGGAATATTATCAATATCAAATGGTTACATAAATGTCCTGGAAGACCATAATGAGCCTTCCATCTTATCAACACATTTGAATAGTTGAGGTAATTCAGAATATCTAGGCAAAGGTATATTGTGCTTCTTGCCGAATAAAAGAAAATTGTCTCTTATATACCTATCAGTGTTCTGATGAAAAGCAAAACGTAGAATTCCTCTGGGAGTAGTAGACTATGCAAATCTCACCAACCTAGCCACTGAAAAACAAGTAGAAAACCTGCAAATGAATAAAATAAAATAAACAGAAATATACAAATCTATGTATATATTATATATCAAGCTTCAAATTATATCTCTAATGTTTGATATATAAAATGCCATGCAATCAATCAGATATAGTTGGACATACAAGGAGATCAAACAGAACAACCAAGGAAAGAAATGACAGAAAATATAAGCAGAAACACTGATTAAGAGATAATGATGTTCCAATTGTGAACTTTGTCCTCACAACTATTTATTTTTATCCTGAGTATTTAAGTTTCCATTTGCACCATTTTAAATAAATGATATGTTCAAAGTAACAATGATATCATATTGGTAACACTAAGACTGTTGAAGATATTTTCTGCTTCCTTTTGAGCTCTCTTTGCTTGAATATATCCCACAGGTATGTGTAATCTTTCTATAAAGTCACTTACAGTAGTTCTTTCTCTGCCATACCTACTGTGAGAACGAAAACAACTTTCAAAAATATCTAAATGGACGTGCAATTGTTGTGACAGTCTCCAGAAAGCCTGCAGAGAGAATTCAGTCACTCAGCGGAGAACTAAATCTCTTTGGAAATAGAAAGATGAGGCTCTGTGTTTACAAATGCTGCAGGAAATATAAATAAAGAACTGGCTATAGTTTGATGATCTGTTTTCATGTACTAAACATGACATGGCTGTTACACTGGACTCTTGTTACAAGGGGAGACGTGTGTGATCAGTTTCTTATTAATGCAATTACGTTGGAGACAAAGAACTTTAAAAGTCAGTGTCTTGAATGGAAAATTTATCTACAGAGTTCACATAAAGCCAGGTATTGTTTTTTCAATATCACAATCCCAGAAAATTTATTCTTAGAGGACATAACTTAGATGTGAATCAAAGCTACCTTCCTTGATTCTGCAAGCCATTGCAGTTGAAAACAAACTCATATGACTCCTTCAAAAATCTTCAAAATTTTCCCAGCTGCTAAAACAGCAAGATGCTGGATGATACTCAATACCAATTTGTTATAGTTTTAAAGAATTAGAATAAACTGCATCTGTTCTTGGAAAATGTCTGTCTTTCTGATTGAATAGCCAAATCTATGCATAATTAGATTTCCTTCTGAATTCAATTTTTAGAAGAAGACATTTTCCTCAATTTGAATTTTCTGCATTTCATAATTATATAAAATACTTATATTGCAATCATTGGCCTGGTCATTTCTCTACTTAGGACTTTTCAACCTTATACCATAAAGGATGATTCTCCCAATTAACCTTGTTACTGGCTGTAAGGATATTGCCTTTCGTAAGTCACAGTTTTCATGTTCTCTTTTCAGATATATTCACACACACACATATATGTACATATATACAATATACACAATCTTCATATCTCTCTACATTGTATGGCAACTCATTTTCTCTTAGTTAACATTAAATCCTGGGGCTCTTTTCATATCATACATAGAGATCATCCTCATTCTTGTTTAAATTTTCAAATAAAATTTGTTGGGGTTAGATTGTTATTATTGCTGTTGTTCAGTTGTTAAGTAGTGTCCAACTCTTTGCAAACTCATGGACACCAGGTTCCTCTGTCCATGGGGATTTCTTAGCAAGAATACTGGAGTGGGTGCTATTTCCTTCTGGAAGGGATCCTCCCAGACCAAGGACTGAACCTGTGTCTCCTATATTGGCAGACAGATTCCTTACCCCTGAGCCTGACCAGGGAAGCCCATTTTCCCTCTTTAGGAAGCCCCATAAATAAGTTATCTGTTCTTATTCTTCTCCTTTATCCTGGAGAATAATGACTATTAGTCTAATGAATGTTAGAACCTACCATCACCTTTGGTGTATATTCTGAACAAGGAACTCTTTCCTTTTATTTTTCCCTGAATGCATTCTTTGCTTGCGTTTTGCCACTCCAGTTTGTGCAAGACTTTTCTTCTTCACTCTGCAGTTTCACTTTTCTGTATCATGTGGTATCTCCTGACCAATTTCTATATTCTCCAAGGGCGGGGTTCTCTCAGCCAGTCGACACTGTTAAAAGCCCTGGGCAGTGGGCCCACTGATTGGGGATTAAAAGGATGCCAGTCTTCTAACTGTTTTCACCTTGATTTTTGTAGAAGCTATTTTCTCCTCTCATCTTTTTTCCCACTTGTCTGTACTTGCAAACATGAGAGTATCTCTTTCTATCATCTTTGCTTCACATTTTAAACAAAGACACACCCCTTAGATGTTATATCAGATCGCTGCTTCCAACGATTCTTTTAACTTGTCTGCAAAGAAATACAGTGGATTTGCTTTTAAATAGCCCATTATTTTCCTTCATACAATCTACAGACTTAGGCAGAATTGGGGTGACAAGCACAGGGCATCCTAATCTCAAATACCCAATCCTGTTCCCCAGAGACTCAGATTTAATTGTGCTGGAGGATCCCAAAAGTGAAAGTAGCTCAGCCGTGTCTGACTCTATGTGACCCAATGGACTATACAGTCCATGGAATTCTCCAGGCCAGACTACTGGAGTGGGAAGCCTATCCCTTCTCCAGGTGATCTTCCCAACCCAGGGATCGAACCCAGGTCTCCGCCATTGTAGGCGGATTCTTTACCAGTTGAGCCACAGGGAAGCCCAGAGGATACCTAACCATTAACATATTTTGAAAACCCCATGAGTGATTCCAACTGTAAATCTGAATGAGGGGCTTCAGTGACATCTGAGTTCATGGTATGTTAGGTCTTCTGTGGACGTCTCTCTTCTGTGAGCCCAGAAATATCGGCAACCAACTATAAATGCACACTTATTATTCCTCATAATTCTTATCCTGATGTAAAATCATTTTGTGTAGGTTTTGGTGACAATATTTAAAGAACCTCATCAACTTCTGTTGCTGTTCAGTCGCAAAGTCGTACCTGACTCTGTGTCCTCATGGGCTGTAATACACCAGGCTCCTCTGTCCTTCACCACCTCCTGGAGTTTGATGAAATTCATGTCCATTGAGTCAGTGATGCCATCTATCATCTCATTCTCTGCTGCTCTCTTTCTTCTGTTTTCAATCTTTCCTAGCATCAGTCTTTTCAAATGACCCATGGACTGTAGCCTACCAGACTCCTCCATCCGTGGGATTTTCCAGGTAAGAGTACTGGAGTGGGTTGCCATTGCCTTCTCCAGGGGATCTTCCCGACCCAGGGATCGAACTCAGGTCTCCCGCATCGTAGGAAGACGCTTTACCATCTGAGCCACCAGGGAAGCCCTTCAAATGAGTCAGTTCTCCTCAGAGTATTGGAGTTTCAGCTTCAGCATCACTCCTTCCAATGAATATTCAGTGTGGTTTAGTTTTCTCTAACCGATAATGGTCTGGACCTAACAGACACAGAAGATATTAAGAAGATGTGGCAAGAAAACACAGAACTGTACAAAAAAGATCTTCATGACCCAGATAATCACGATGGTGTGATCACTCACCTAGAGCCAGACATCTTGGAATGAGAAGTTAGGTGGGCCTTAGAAAGCCTCAAGCATCACCATGAACAAAGCAAGTGGAGGTGATGGAATTCCAGTTGAGCTGTTTCAATTCTTAAAAGATGATACTGTGAAAGGGCTACACTCAGTATAACAGCAAATATGGAAAACTCAGCAGTGGCCACAAGACTGGAAAAGGTCAATTTTCATTCCAATTCCAAAGAAAGGCAATGCCAAAGAATGCTCATACTATCTCAAAATTGCACTCATCTCACACGTTAGCAAAGAAATGCTCAAAATTCTCCAAGTCAGGCTTCAATAATACATGAACTGTTAACTTCCAGATGTTCAAGCTGGTTTTAGAAAAGGCAGAGGAACCAGAGATTAAATTGCCAACATCTGCTGGATCATCTAAAAAGCAAGAGAGTTCCAGAAAAACATCTATTTCTGCTTTATTGACTATGCCAAAGCCTTTGACTGTGTGGGTCACTTTACACTCTGGAAATTTTTTCAAGAGATGGGAATACCAGACCACCTGACCCACCTCTTGAGAAACCTGTATGCAGGTCAGGAAGCAGTATTTAGAACTGGATATGGAACAACAGACTATTCCAAATAGGAAAAGGAGTATGTCAAGGCTGTATATTGTCACCCTGCTTATTTAACTTCTATGCAGAGTACATCATGAGAAACGCTGGACTGGATGAAGCTCAAACTGGAATCAAGATTGCCAGGAGAAATATCAATAACCTCAGATATGCAGATGACACCAACCTTATGGCAGAAAATGAAGAATTAAAGAGCCTCCTGATGAAAGTGAAAGAGGTGAGTGAAAATGTTGGCTTAAAGCTCAACATTCAGAAAACTAAGATCATGGCATCCAGTCCCATCACTTCATGGAAAATAGATGGGGAAATAGTGGAAACGGTGGCTGACTTTATTTTGGGGGGCTCCAAAATCACTGCAGATGGTGACTGCAGCCATGAAATTAAAAGACACTTTCCCCTTGGAAGAAAAGTTTTGACCAACCTAGACAGCATATTAAAAAGCAGACATTACTTAGCCAACAAAGGTCCGTAGTCATGTATGGATGTGAGAGTTGGACTATAAAGAAAGCTGAGCACTGAAGAATTGATGCTTTTGAACTGTGGTGTTGGAGAAGATTCTTGAAAGTCCCTTGGACTGCAAGGAGATCCAACCAGTCCATCCTAAAGGAAATGAGTCCCAAATATTCATTGGAAGGACTGATGCTGAAGCTGAAGCTCCGATACTTTGGCCACCTAATGCGAAGAACTGACTTATTGGAAAAGACCCTGATGCTGGGAAAAATTGAAAGCTGGAAAAGGGGATGAGATGGTTGGATGGCATCACCAACTCAGTGGACATGAATTTGAGTAAACTCCGGGAGTCAGTGATGGACAGGAAGGCCTGGCGTGCTGCAGACCATAGGTCACAAAGAGCTGGACACGACTGAGCAACTGAACTGAGCTGAACTGAACGGCTAATGATGTTAAAGCATAGATTCGGGTGTATACACACATATATTCTTGACGTTATTTTTCCTTAATTAGTTCTGAGGTAAATGACTGCAACAATATGACAAAAGTAACATGATGAGGAATGTCACCACCATTCCTATAACCGAAGGAAAGCTGAGAAGACAGCTATGATACCACTATAAGGGTTCATCTTGATATGCAACGACTAAGACTACTTCCTTTTCTAGTCCCTGCCAAATTCACTGTTTATAGTTTCCAGTCTACTACTGTACTGCATGGTCGATTGAACTTAATTTTTGTCAAGGCTGTTCTTTTGAAGTGTTTTTAATCTCTTCTACTTTCATATTAATGCAGTGTTTCTGTTTAGAAATATCTCTACCCATATCTTTTCTTCAAATATATTTCTATAATTGAATTTAACATACACACTTCAAAAGACTTCTAGTTTGCAAAAGCCTTTACCGAGAGGTCACTTTTTTACAGAAAAAAAAACCACAGGTACCAGAAATAATGTACAACTTCATACAAAATGGCATTTAGAATGATGACCTCTGCTCCTTATCCAAGGCAATACATTTGGAAAAGATAAGCTTTAGTTTTCAGAATAAGCTTTAAAAATAGTTTAATAGTTTTTACTTTTGATCTTTGTGTGTATCTAATAGCAGAGAACCAGGACAATTCTTTGTCATTCTCTAAAGGAATAAAATGCCTTCAAATGTGCTGTAATTGCACATAAATAGCAAAGACTATTTTTATGATAACCTGCAGTGACCCATGGAAACCAGTGACTCAAATCCCTCTGTGATTGTGTTTTAGGGCAAAAGAAAATATGGAGTAATTGAAATTCCAAGGTCTAGGAGCAGATGAATAAGACAAGAAGCACATAGGAGTGTCCACACCCACCAGCCAGAGACTACCAAGGACCACTTGTGCCACACAAAGCTGGCTTTATTACTTATCACCAGGGAAACCATGGGGTGCGCCATTATAAAGAGGTTAGGAAGTGTTTCTTACAGAATCTCAGCTTAGGGTACATGGCTTCGGTGGGGCGTTGAGGAGGTTCAAGGAAACATTTCACTCTAGGTACTAATCCCTGGAAATTGTAGTGTTACTTTACATTTAAAAAGGATCTTTGAAGATATAATTAATTTAAGGACCTTGAGGTGGGGAGATAATCCTGGGTGATTCGTATGGGGCCTGAAAGCAAGTGAGTGTCCAGAAAGAATGAGAGAGAGAGGGAGATTTGAGTCCAGACCCAAGAGGAGAAGGCTATGTGAATAGGAAGGCAGTGATTGACTTGATGTAGCCACAGACCATGAATGCCAGCAGCCACCAGAAGCTGGAAGAAATGATCCAACCAGTCCATCCTAAAGGAGATCAACCCTGAATATCCATGGGAAGGACTGATGCTGAAGCTGAAACTCTGATACTCAGGCCACCTGATACAAAGAGCCAACTCACTGGAAAAGACCCTGATGCTGGGAAAGATTGAAGGCGGGAGGAGAAGGGGACAACAGACGATGAGATGGTTGAATGGCATCGTTGACTCAACGGACATGAGTTTGAACAAACTCCAGGAGATGGTAAAGAACAGGGAATCCTGGTGTGCTGCAGTCCATGGGGCCACAGAGAGTTGGACACGACTGAGCAACTGAGCCACCACCAGAAGCTGGAGGAAACACGGAGGCAATCTTCTTCAGAGCCTTTGGATGGAACCCAGCTCTGCTCATTTCAGACTTCCAGCTTCAAGAACTGTGAAAGAATATGGTTTTCTTGTTTTAGGCCACCAAGTTTGTGGCAATTTGTAACCACAACTACAGGAAATTCATGATTTAAGCATCTTGACGAGTTACACATAGGAAGCAATTGTAAGATGTAGCAAGACCACTGTATTTCACTGGGAGAGGAGATATTTGAGCATCTCTCTGCTCTCCTGGGTGTTTATGTTTTGCCTGCGCTTAGACATAATCATGGGAGGGGTCTGATTTTCACCCCCCTCCATCATAGTCTCAGGGTGGCCTCATCTGACATTATATTTGGTAAAACTGCTTATATTCAACAGAACACCAAGACCTAGTTTTTCATGCCTGGTAAGTTCCCAAGTGACAGCTGTCAAGACTATGTTTTTCTTTCTCATTTCCAATTGAATGAGTGATATCAGTCGGCTTATTCAGCCCCTTTGGACATTTCTATTCACTTCAGCCCAGCAACTATTCACCACTAATATTTGATCCTACATATGGGGAATTCTTATAGATTTTGGGGATAAATCCATAAAGAAAAATTCCAATCCTCACTGAGTTGTAAACAGGAAAATAATTAAGTAAAAGTATGTGCTATGTCAGTGGTAAATGTTACGGAGAAAAGTGAAGTGAGGGGGTACTAGAGCAGGGATCCCCAATCCCGGGCTTCTATCTGCCCTGGCCTGTTAGGAACCAAGCCACACTGCAATGGTGAGTGGCCGATGATGGAGCCAGATTTTGTCTGCCTCTCCCCATGGCTCCCATCACCACCTGAACCACCCCCCACCCTCCACCCCAGGTCCATGGAAACATTGTCTTTCACAAAACTGGTTTCCGAGGGCGAAAAGGTTAAGGACTGCTGTGTTAGAGGATATTGGATGGATCACTGCTTTAAGGAAGGCAGCAAGGGAAAGGCTCATTGGTAAGGTAATATTTGGGAAGAAACCTGAAATAATTGTTGAAGGGAGCTAGGGGAAATCCTTCCAAACAGAGGGAACAGCGAGGCATCAGGAGATGCTTCTCATCCTCCACCAAGGGGGCTGCAGAAGTGAGAGTCAGGAAGGGAGTAGCTGGAGACGAAGTCAGTGAGGAAGTGGGCTGTGGGGGAGGCATGTTGGAGGTCTTCAACGGAGAATTCACTGGGGACGAAGGTTAACCAGAAGGCTGATATGCTCTTACTCTTCTTCACAGGAGAAATATAATATTTTAAAAAGAAGAATCGAATTTTACCATTTTATAACCAACCCCTAATAAAATAATGGGGCTTCCCAGGTGGCGCCAGGGGTAAGGAATCCACCTGCCAATGCAGGAAACACAAGAGCCGAGGGTCGATCCCTGGGTCAGGAAGATCCTCTGGAGTAGGAAATGGCAACTTGCTCCACTATTCTCGCCCATAAAATGCCATGGGTAGAAGAACCTGGCAGGCTACAGTCCACGGGGCCCCAGAGAGTCAGACACGACTGAGCGCCTGAACACAATAAAATAATACACCAGTGGATGCCTAATGCCAAGGCGAGAGGCTGACGGGAACCTTGATATACGCATGGTGTCAAAGTGGCATTGCTTCCTGATCATGAAGGGGCAGACTCAATTTTATGACAGGCAGCCACCACCTTCAACCTGGGATC
The DNA here is from genome assembly GCF_016772045.2 of Ovis aries. Taxonomy (NCBI): domain Eukaryota; kingdom Metazoa; phylum Chordata; class Mammalia; order Artiodactyla; family Bovidae; genus Ovis; species Ovis aries. The sequence goes on from NC_056060.1 coordinate 97,156,560, forward strand.
AAAAACAACACTGCTAAGAGCGGGAAGGTTAGACAGGACGTGCTTACTGATACTGCGCAACATGAGATATAAAACACAAACTCTCAGATGTGCTTGCCCAAAACGTTTAACCTGAACATAAATAAGCCTATAGACCTGGCTTCTCGTTTACAGGAAATTCAGTGAAAGTGACATCACAAAGAAACAGTTAAATTCTAAGGATGGAACTTTCTATAAGACAGCTAGTCTGATCATTTCAGTAAATCAATTATATCTTTTTTTTTTCCCAAAGTAGTTGATTTACAATGTTAATTTCTGCTGCACAGCAAAGTGATTCAGTTACATATAGATACTCACTGTATATTCATTTCCACTATGGTTTTTCACGGGATGCTGAATATAGCTCCTTGCGATATACAGTAGGAACTTTTTTATTCATCCTCTGGATACTAGTTTGCATCTGCTAATTCCAAACTCCCAATCCTTTCCTCCTGCTCTGTGCTCCCATCTGTCAGCAACCACAAGGACTGTTTCTTACGTCTGTGAATCTGTTTCTGTTTTGTATATAAGTTCATCTGTATCATATTTTAGAGTATCTATGTGAGTGACATCATATGAAATTTATATTTTTCTGATTTACTTAGTATGATACTCTCTAGTTCCATCCAAGTTGCTGCAAATGGCATATTTCATTCTTTTAAAGGCTGAGTAGTATCTCTGTGTGTGTGTGTGTGTGTGTGTGTGTGTGTGTGTGTGTGTGTGAATGGCATTTATACAGAGACAGGAGCTTCCCTAGATTAGAAAGAACTTGGGCTTCCCTGGTGGCTCAGATGGTAAAGAATCTGCCTGCAAGGCAAGAGACCCAGGTTCCGTCCCTGGGTTGGGAAGGTCCCCTGCAGAAAGGAATGGCAACCCACTCCAGAACACTTGCCTGGAGAATTCCAGGGGTAGAGGAGCCTGGCGGGCTACAGTCCATAGGGTGGTAAAGAGTCAGGCATGGCTGAGTGAGTAACACACTGAACCATTAAAAACCCCAAGAGTCCTTTTGGATGTAGATGTGTGGTCTAGATGAGTAGTTCTCATATTTTAATGTAAATCGAATCACTGATCCTGTAAAAATGTGATGATTCAAGCTCTAACTGTGGATATTCCGATTGGGTGATGATGGAGTTGATGCTACAAAAGTATGCCTTTCGTCTTCACTTTGAGAAACGTAGGAAAGCACATTTCAGTGTGAGCTAACGCTCTCCTGACTGTTCTCACAGAAAGGTTCAGGCCCATGGAGGGGGCGTGGTGGAGTTCTGATGCTCATAGCAGACAGACCACTGTGTGTGAGAGGTCTGCTGCCCACCCGCCTTCATCAAAATCACCGTCCTGACTCCCAATCAGAATCGCCTGTGGGGCTTTCAAACACATTAAGGGGCAGGCCTCCCTCCAGACCAGTTAAATCTGAATCTCTGGGAAAGACAGCTAGGAATGGTGTTTTAAAACAAATCTCTTTGAGTGACTATAATATGTGTTTAGGGTTGAGAGCTAGCTAAAATTTCTTTAACATGTAGGGCTATTTTGTATCTATTCAAATAGTAAAAGAGCTGATCTTGAGTTTTAATGAGAATCCACAATTTCACTAGTTACACCGTTTCAATTAGCATGACTCACATTCTTAAAGGAAAACCAAAGAAGACTCTTCTAAAAAGTTGTTACTGACCAGAATAATGAGGAAAGAAATGGAAAATATTAAAAGTTAACACAAGTTTGCATTCCAGGTGATGCAAAACTAACTAGTACCACAGTAACTAACTACTACTACCACTACTACCACTACTACCACTACTACTACTACTACTACTAAGTCGCTTCAGTCGTGTCTGACTCTGTGCAGGCTCCCCCACCCCTGGGATTCTCCAGGCAAGAACACTGGAGTGGGTTGCCATTTCCTTCTCCAGTAACTAACTAGTGCCACAGTAACTAACTAGTGCCAACTGGTTCTTTTCACAAACGATGACGTAGGTTGTCCCAACGCCAGGAGAGCATTGATGTGTGCAAAGGCAGAACCATTCTATCATCCGCTCCCAGGATTAGTTGGTTTTAGAGGAATAGCAGATGTAGAAAGGAAAATTCAACAACAAACGATTTTTACAACCAAGTAGTAACAAGATGAGGAGAAAAGTTATTAGAAACTTGGAAGTCAAAGGGGAAAATCTGAGACAAGTGGTAGGGTGGAAAATGGAGTCATCAGGTGAGTGAAATTTACGGGGAAAAAAAAAGGAAAACTGGCATCTTCTAACAGGGACGGTGAGAACCAAGCATCTTTACCTTGAGATGACTTGTCTACCCACAGAAAGAGCATACAGTCCTTTTTTTCAACAAAATTCTAATGGAAAAGACACACAACATGCATGTCTTGACAAGCAATGTGCTCTCTAGAAAAGTGTTGGTTACGTTGATTTAATTGTAACTCTTGCTGTCTCATCCTTGAAAGGACAATGTGGTCTAGAGAAAATAGCCCAGGATTTAGAGTCAGACACTTTCTGCATTCAAGTCCTGGCCTGAGTCACTGACTCTTCAGTGGCCCTAAACAAGTTACTTAACTCTTATCCTTTTTTAAAAAGTTGCCAGATTAAATTAACAAAATCTATGTAAAGATTTTTAATAGAAATTAAAATGTGGTTAAAGGAATTTTGTAAGCTGTAAAATTTTAGTAGTGGTTATTATGGCTGTCTGAAAGGATATTTCACCAGCTCTTAGAATTATAGCAAATGGAGAGATAATGGAACCACAGGCTGTTCAATAAATACTTACTGAATTCACAAAGCATGAATGATTGAATACATGGGAAAAAGAGGAAGGAAACAAGAAATAAAAGGAAAGAAGAAGAAGGAAGGGAGGTGGGAAGCTGTTCAAAAACACTTAAAGCATTTTATTTGAATAAAGAATCATCCATCGAGAGTTATGGAGACCTTTGCTGTGCACAGGGTTTGGTATTATGATGAAAAAGAAAAGGGAGAAAGACAGAAGGAGAGGATTCAAAAGGACCATAAACACCATCCAGCGAAATCCCAGTTTTATATATTGGGAGAGGGAAATAGGTGATTTGGTTTCCCAGTGTCATAGTATGAGATTATAGGGCCATTCTAATCTCTTTCAACAAGTACAGTGAAAGTACGCAGAGACAGGATGCTGATGCCAGGACTTTAATTCTTCAACATTTCCCAGATAAATCACCCTTAAAAAGCAGAATTCCACTTCTGCTTTCCACTTGATTGCATCAAGTGGTCCACCTCAAAAGTCACAAAAAAGTGGCCAGAGATGACACACCATAAATTTCCAAACACCTGATAAAAATTCTTAATCTCTCAGGGCAGACAAAATTAAGTCCATAACATACCCATTCTGCCAGAAGGAAAGCACACATATTTTTGATACTAGAAAGGAGATGTTCAGACAAGTCTCAAGGGTGAAATACACAGTCAAACAATTTAGCGAATCTAGAAGAGCAACCCACTGAGGTATAAGCAGGCAGACCTCTGTTTTCATCTGTCATGGAGCATTTTCTCTTTCCTGGAGTCCTTTCTTTATGAGGCTGACTCTTCTACGACCTACACTGTCAGATATCTTCCAGGCATACTGTTCTATAACAAGGTTCTGTTTGAACTTCAATAACGAGACACCTTGGATGAGGTGCAAAGATGACCCACTTTATATTAAACTCAATTCTATAAGAAATAATAAGGTCATTTCATGGGGTTGTGAAATATTTAAACTGATTGATAGACTCAAAAACCTTGCTTTGGCCCAGCAGGCAGGAAATGTATATTGGAAAGGACAAAGGATATGAAATCAGAAAACCCAAATTTAGGTAGTTGTGTCCTCTGCTGATGAATGATAGTATAATTGTTGAAGCAATAACCTCTTCTTATCTCAACTTCTTCACCTATTAATGGAGTATGACACTACTACCCCTTAATCATATTGTGGAATTGATGTAATGCTAATGCTAAGAAAAAATAATAATTTAGGTAATGAATCTTGCATGTGTGCTGAGTCATGTCCCACTCTCTGTGACCCCATGGACTGTAACCCTCCAGGCTCCTCTGTTCATGGGGTTCTCCAGGCAAGAACAGTGGAGTGGGTGGCAATTTCCTCCTACAGGGGATTTTCCTAACCCAGGAATTGAACCCGCATCTCCTGGGCCTCCTACATTGGCAGGCAGCTTCTTTCCCACAGCTCCACCTGGGAATCTTAGGTTAATATAAAGATAGTTAATTTCTTTTTTTGTAATTTATTTATTTCAATTGGAGGCTAATTACAATATTGTAGTGGGTTTTGCCAGAGAAGGGAATGGCACCACACTCCAGTACTCTTGCCTGGAAAATCCATGGACAGAGGAGGCTGGTGGGCCACAGTCCATGGGGTCGCTAAGAGTCGGGCACTACAGAGCGATTTCACTTTCACTTTTCACTTTCATGCATTGGAGAAGGAAATGGCAACCCACTCCAGTGTTCTTGCCTGGAGAATCCCAGGGGCAGGGGTATCTGGTGGGCTGCTGTCTATGGGGTCGCACAGAGTCAGACACGACTGAAGCGACTTGGCAACAGCAGCAGCAGCAGTGGGTTTTGCCATACATTGAAGTGATAGTTAATTTCTTATTGGGCTTCCCTGGGAGATCAGCTGGTGAAGAATCTACCTGCAATTCAGGAGACCCCAGTTGGATTCCTGGATCGGGAAGATGCCCTCGAGAAGAGATAGGCTACCCACTCCTGTACTGTCAGGCTTCCCTGGTGGCTCAGATGGTAAAGATTCTGCCTGCAATGCAAGAGACTTGGGTTCAATCCCTGGGTTGGGAAGATCCCCTGGAAGAGGGAATGGTGACCCACTCCAGTATTCTTGCCTGGAGAATCCCCGTGGACAGAGGACCCTGGTGGGCTACAGTCCACGGGGTCACGAAGAGTCAGGCATGACTGAGTGACTAAGCACACAGCACAATTTTTTTTATTAATTATTATGGGTTGTACATGTGATGCTTTCGGTGCCCATCACTCCTCGCAGGTTCTTGGAAACAGCAAGAGAATTGTTCCTGGTGCACCAGAAATCTTGATGAACCTGCACTGAGTTGGCCGTGTGCCATCCCTCTTGCCCATCACTAGTTTAAAGTCATCAAGTGAACTATGCCGTATGCACTTGTGTTGAAGGAAATCTATTCAGCTTCACTTTCTGGTCTGTTTCACATATCTTGGCTTTCTTATTCAACTGTTATGCTATTTCCCAGTTTTTCCATTTTCTACATAAAGACTGGGTAATTTTCAAATACTTTCTGTAAAAAGGGTGGGAGAATTAGAATGAAGGTATACTGGAGTGATGTTTTTAAAATAGTAAAGCCTATTATAAAGTAAGTAGAAGAAAATAGCACCTTAGCCCACAGAGAATTCATTCCACGAGGTATTATTTTATCAATAACAACGCCTATCCTAAACCAACATTGTAAATACTTTTGGGAAAAAAGTTATTATTAAGTTTTTACAATATTCATTTAGCTCAAAAAAGTCAACATTCCAATTATAGTGTCTTTTGGTAACAAATGACTGCAAGGAGATCCAACCAGTCCATTCTGAAGGAGATCAGCCCTGGGTGTTCTTTGGAAGGACTGATGCTAAAGCTGAAACTCCAGTACTTTGGCCACCTCATGCGAAGAGTTGACTCATTGGAAAAAACTCTGATGCTGGGAGGGATTGGGGGCAGGAGGAGAAGGGGATGACAGGATGAGATGGCTGGATGGCATCACCAACTGGATGGACGTGGGTTTGGGTGAACTCTGGGAGCTGGTAATGGACAGGGAGGCCTGGCGTGCTGCGATTCACGGGGTCACAAAGAGTCGGACACGATTGAGCGACTGAACTGACTGACTGACGCAAATATATGTTCACAGAATATCAATAATATTCAACTCCTCCTTGGTCTCGGGCTCTACTAGTAGAATTGGTTTAGTCGCTAAGTCGTGTCCGACTCTTGCAACCCTATGGACTGTAGCCCACCAGGGTCCTTTGTCCATGGGATTCTCCAGGCAAGAATACTGGAGTGGGCTGCCATTTCCTTCTGCAGTAGAATTAGAGACTGGTAAATTCTCTTAAGGAGATGGTTTGGAGTATATATCATAATTACTACTATATTTACCTTGTGACCTAGTAATTCTGTTTTACATCTGCCCAAAAATGCATATATAAAACTATTCTTTGTATCATTAGTTGAAGTAGCAAAAGGTGGGAAATATATACTCACTAGTAAATAAGTTATAGCACAAAGATTATATGGCATACTCAGAAGTCTAAGTATATGAACATGGCAAGATCTTCAAGACATATGATTAAATTATCCAAGTTCCTTAGTAATATATATCAGATCAGTTCAGTTCAGTCACTCAGTCGTGTCCGACTCTTTGAGACCCCATGAATCGCAGCATACCAGGCCTCCCTGTCCATCACCAGCTCCTGGAGTTCACTCAGACTCATGTCCATCGAGTCCCTGATGCCATCCAGCCATATCATCCTCTGTCGTCCCCTTCTCCTCCTGCCCCCAATCCCTCCCAGCATCAGACTCTTTTCCAATGAGTCAACTCTTCTCATGAGGTGGCCAAAGTATTGGAGTTTCATCTTAAGCATCATTCCTTCCAAAGAATTCCCAGGCTGATCTCCTTCAGAATGAACTGGCTGGATCTCCTTGCAGTCCAAGGGACTCTCAAGAGTCTTCTCCAACACCACACTTCAAAAGCATCAATTCTTCAGCCCTCAGCCTTCTTCACAGTCCAACTCTCACATCCATACATGACCATAGGAAAAACCATAGCCTTGACTAGGCGGACCTTAGTCGGCAAAGTAATGTCTCTGCTTTTGAATATACTATCTAGGTTGGTCATAACTTTTCTTCCAAGGAGTAAGCATCTTTTAATTTCATGGCTGCAGTCACCATCTGCAGTGATTTTGGAGCCCAAAAAAAATAAAGTCTGACACTGTTTCTACTGTTTCCCCATCTATTTCCCATGAAGTGATGGGACCGGATGCCATGATCTTCGTTTTCTGAATGTTGAGCTTTAAGCCAACATTTTCACTCTCCTCTTTCACTTTCATCAAGAGGCTTTTAGCTCCTCTTCACTTTCTGCCATAAGGGTGGTGTCATCTGCATATGCGAGGTTATTGATATTTCTCCCAGCAATCTTGATTCCATCTTGTGCTTCTTCCAGCCCAGCATTTCTCATGATGTACTCTGCATACAAGTTAAATAAGCAGGGTGACAGTATACAGCCTTGACGTACTCCTTTTCCTCTTTGGAACCAGTCTGTTGTTCCATGTCCAGTTCTAACTGTTGCTTCCTGAACTGCATACAGATTTCTCAAGAGGTAGGTCAGGTGGTCTGGTATTCCCATCTCTTTCAGAATTTTCCGCAGTTTATTTTGATCCACACAGTCAAAGGCTTTGGCATAGTCAATAAAGCAGAAATAGATGTTTTCCTGGAACTCTCTTGCTTTTTCCATGATCCAGCGGATGTTGGCAATTTGATCTCTGGTTCCTTTGCCTTTTCTAAAACCAGCTTGAACGTCAAGGAGTTCACGGTTCACGTATTGCTGAAGCCTGGCTTGGAGAATTTTGAGTATTACTTTACTAGCATGTGAGATGTGCGGTAGTTTGAGCATTCTTTTGCATTGCCTTTCTTTGGAATTGGAATGAAAACTGACCTTTTCCAGTCCTGTGGCCACTGCTGAGTTTTCCAAATTTGCTGGCATATTGAAGGCAGCACTTTCACAGCATCATCTTTCAGGATTCGAAACAGCTCAACTGGAATTCCATCACCTCCACTAGCTTTGTTTGTAGTGATGCTTTCTAAGGCCCACTTGACTTCACTTTCCAAGATGTCTGGCTCTAGATTAGTGATCACATCATCATGATTATCTGGGTCGTGAAGATCTTCTTTGTACAGTTCTTCCGTGTATTCTTGCCACCTCTTCTTAATATCTTCTGCTTCTGTTAGGTCCATACCATTTCTGTCCTTTATCGAGCCCATCTTTGCATGAAATATTCACTTGGTATCTCTAATTTTCTTGAAGAGATCTCTAGTCTTCCCCCATTCTGTTGTTTTCCTCTATTTCTTTGCATTGATCACTGAAGAAGGCTTTCTTATCTTTTCTTGCTATTCTTAGGAACTCTGCATTCAGATGTTTATATCTTTCCTTTCTCCTTTGCTTTTTGCCTCTCTCCTTTCCACAGCTATTTGTAAGGCCTCCCCAGACAGCCATTTTGCTTTTTTGCATTTCTTTTCCATGGGGATGGTCTTGATCCCTGTCTCCTGTACAATGTCAGGAACCTCATTCCATAGTTCATCAGGCACTCTATCTATCAGATCTAGGCCCTTTAATCTATTTCTCACTTCCACTGTAGAATCATAAGGGATTTGATTTAGGTCATACCTGAATGGTCTAGCAGTTTTCCCTACTTTCTTTAATTTGAGTCTGAATTTGGTAATAAGTAGTTCATAATCTGAGCCACAGTCAGCTCCTGGTCTTATTTTTGTTGACTGTATAGAGCTTCTCCATCTTTGGCTGCAAAGAATATAATCAATCTGATTTTGGTGTTGACCATCTGGTGATGTCTACGTGTAGAGTCTTCTCTTGTGCTGTTGAAAGAGGATGTTTGCTATGACCAGTGCATTTTCTTGGCAAAACTCTATTAGTCTTTGTCCTGCTTCATTCCGCATTCCAAGGCCAAATTTGCCTGTTACTCAAGGTGTTTCTTGACTTCCTACTTTTGCATTCCAGTCCCCTATAATGCAAAGGACATCTTTTTTGGGTGTTAGTTCTAAAAGGTCCTGTAGGTCTTCATAAAACCGTTCAGCTTCAGTTTCTTCAGCATTACTGGTTGACAGAATGTGGTCCACTGGAGAAGGGAATGGCAAGCCACTTCAGTATTCTTGCCTTGAAAACCCCATGAACAGTATGAAAAGGCAAAATGATAGGATACCAAAAAAGGAACTCCCCAGGTCATTAGGTGCCCAATATGCTACTGGAGGTCAGTGGAGAAATAACTCCAGAAAGAATGAAGGGATGGAGCCAAAGCAAAAACAATACCCAGTTGTGGATGTGACTGGTGATAGAAGCAAGATCTGATGCTGTAAAGAGCAATATTGCATATGAACCTGGAATGTCAGGTCCATGAATCAAGGCAAATTGGAAGTGGTTAAACAAGAGATGGCAAGGGTGAAGGTCAACATTCTAGGAATCAGCGAACTAAAATGGACTGGAAAGGGTGAATTTAACTCAGATGACCATAATATCTACTACTGCAGGCAGGAATCCCTCAGAAGAAATGGAGTCGCCATCATGGTCAACAAAAGAGTCCGAAATGCAGTACTTGGACGCAATCTCAAAAACGACAGAATGATCTCTGTTCATCTCCGAGGCAAACCATTCGATAATATATATAACATAATCTTATTTATGCTGTATATATCTATGAAAATACACACCAAGCACTGGAAAATTGATCATACACAGAATCACTGACAGTAACAGGGATAGAAGAAATGGGAATAGATAAAGAGATGGGGGAAATTTTGTGGGGGTTTTTTTTCTGAACATTTCTATATAAATTGAGCTGTGTATTATGAGAAAACATGTCTATATCATGCGCTTAATATGCTTAATCATGTGCTCCAATACTTTGGCCATCTGATGTGAAGAAGTGACTCACTGGAAAAGACCCTGATGCTGGGAAAGATTGAAGGTGGGAGGAGAAGGGAATAACAGAGGATGAGATGGTTGGATGGCATCACCGACTCAATGGACATGAGTTTGAGTCAACTCTGGGAGTTGATGATGGACAGGGAGGCCTGCCGTGCTGCAGTCCATGGGATCACAAGGAGTCAGACATGACTGAGAGAGTGAACTGATGCGCTTAATAAAAAACTGATATTTTAAAATGTATTTCATCATTCTGAAATATGAGTAAGTAAGAAAAATAAAAACTAAGAATGTGTTTGATTTCTATATGATTTCCTTTATATGCCTTTTGGTTCATTTTAGTTCCTGAATATACTAATATATACATAATGTATGTACGCAGTGTAGAACTCTGCTTGCTTGTAGAAAAAGTGAAAGTGTTAGTCACTCCGTGATGTCCAGCTCTTTGCAACACCATAGACTGTAGCCTGCCAGGCTCCTCTGTCCCTGGGATTCTCCAGGCAAGAATGCTGGAGTGGGTAGCCATTCCCTTCTCCAGGGGATCTTCCTGACCCAGGGGTGGAACCCAGATCTCTCGCACTGCATGCCAATTCTTTACTGTCTGAGTCATCAAGGAAGGCCACTTGTATGTAGAACTGCAATGCAAATGTCTGAGGCAAGGTCATATTTGCTTCATTCAATACTTATTTTTAAAGTAAACATCCAAGTAAATGAAGGAATTGATGGATGAAACTCAGGAGTAACCCAAAGTGTCAACCAGGTTACCAGCAAGTCTACATCCTGGCAGTGTTCATGCACAATCTCAGATTCCAAAACTTCTTGAGCTCTCTAAGGGATAGGATAGCTCACTGTGAATAGCCACAGGATCCTACATTTTGTGAATTTTTGATGCAGTCTCCTTGAGTCTCATTGATGCTGTCCCACGTTCCCTGTGCCTGCCTCACCAGTAGACCACGGGAGCCAGAGGGCCATCACCCGTGTTGCCCAGCGCTCAGCTTCTGCGGACCTCACATGGCCGGCTGAGTCCCCAGTAGGCCCTCCTGGGCCACCGTGTAGATGGAGACTGGCAGCCTTCACACAGCTGCCCTCTGCCCCGCCCTCAGCTCCCTCTAGATTTCCAGGACCCACTGATTTGCAGATGTCTCCTAACCTTGTGAACTTTGTCAAGGGGTGAAGCATCTGTTTTCTCAACTGCCACTGCCAGAAGCTTTTGTCTAGCTACTTCTGGACTTTGAAATTTCCACACACCCAAGAAACACATTCCCTTCTTCCACCCAGAACTTTCTATAAAATGAACTGGAGCTTCCATTGAGTTTTCTAGCTCTACGCTTACTTTACATGGCATCATGTCTTTGCGTTCTTTCTAAATTCTGCTGCTGCTGCTACTAAGTCACTTCAGTTGTGTTCGACTCTTAGAGACCCCATGGACGGCAGCCCACCAGGCTCCTCCATCCCTGGGATTCTCTAGGCAAGAACACTGGAGTGGGTTGCCATTTCCTTCTCCAGTGCATGAAAGTGAGAATTGAAAGCAAAGTCGCTCAGGCGTGTCCGACTCTTAGAGACCCCATGGACTGCAGCCCACCAGGCTCTAAACTCTAGAACTCTGCAATTCTATTATGACTATGGCTGAACCAATCCTTACAGAATCAAGCAAAATCAGGATGAACTGCACGGATTCCAACTAATCTCAGGTTAACATGATTACTGTCTCTCTGAACACAAATCTTATTTTCTGTTCTAATTATAATATTGTCAGATGATGACAATGATGGTGAAGACGGTCCCTGATATCTGTTGAGCCGTTCCATGGAGCCACCACTGTATTTCCACTTTAAAAACATTACGTCATGAATTCCCATACCAACCAACTTAGGCAAGTATTATCAATGTTTCCATTTCACTGCTGAGAAACAGCCTTGAGAGACTGAAGAACTTGTGAAGCAATCTGGTCCTAGAATTTGCACTCTCAGTCACCACCCTTTGCACCTTAGGAAGGCTTTCAGCTGAAATGTAAGAACACAAATAAGAACTGATTCTGCACCTTGAAGTTTTTAAGAACAAAGCCATTGAATAATAAATGATGTCACAAAACAGTTTATTTGTGCCATGCCAACATTTGCAAACCAATTGTACTTCAGTTGCAGAACATATGTCCACATGACTCTTTTGAATAGAAAGGGGCAGGGGTTGTTTTTTTTTTTTTCCCCAGAAACAAGTGTACAGCAGAAAATGGAGCAAATGATACATATGTTAAAAATCTTCCCTGAGGCTGGAACAGGTAGATAGGGACTCTCCATGCTCCTGAGGAAATAATAAGAAAGGAAATAAATACACTCCTAGCTTTTGAAAGTTTCCATCTCGGAAGCCTGCCGAATACACGCAGTATGCAGTCTTCCACCAGGCCTTGGCGAGGGTTTAATTACGTGGCTGTGGAGCATCATTACAGCTAACCAGGAGAACTTGCTAACTGAAAGAGAGCTGGCAGTTCAGTTCCTCCACAGATTTCAGATTTTTCTTTTTCATTTTTTCTTTATTAAGTTGGAACTCTAATGGAACCTTCCCAGGCACTCATCTCCTAGTAACTCTTTGAACTTACAACACGAGACAGAGGTGGCATTGACTGAACTTTCACAAAGGCAAACACGAGCACCGATTAATCAGTTCCCTTGAAAAGAAAATTGGAACAGGTAGAGCTGGAGACTGGCTTACAGACACAGGAGTTGGAATCATTATTCTGAAATAATCTCCTGCTTGATATACCAGCAAAGATTTTCTTTTTCCTCTCCCCAACAGAATGCAGAGATAATAATGCTTATTAATCTATTTAATGGGGATGTAGAAAGGTTTATATACTTGCTGTTTGTAAAGTGTTTGGGAAATGAAGACTGCTATATAAGTGCTAAAGATGATTATTATCCAACCTACAACTTTTATGTGAACATTCTGTTCTGGTTTCTTCCTCTGTTTCAGGATGGCTTAGGACCTCCACACAGAACCTTCAGAAAAGCTTCCACGCTGAGCCTCTTGAGAAGTCAAAAATCTCTAATCACCACAGAGAAGACAAAAATTAAGCCACAGATATAATTCACAGCTGTTTGAAGGCATCCTCAACACATTTCATAATTCATAACACAGGTTTCACTAATCTGAAAAAATCATGGTAAAATCAATGGAAGAGTCAAACAGAAAAATGAGCAATGTCATGACTTTGTCAAAAGAATCCTGCACTCCCGCATTAACCATGCCATGTGACTCCAGGAGGAAGGCCCCTCCTCAGAAGGAAGATGAAAAAGTAAAGCCATTTGAGTGTGCAACTCTTCATCCAGAAGTCTTCCCTCTACGGTTTCTGAAGGTCTTCAGGTTGGTCTCAAGTCTTCTAATTCACCCTTCTTTCAAACTTTCAGTGAGACGTAAAACCATCTCAGAGGCTGGAAGATATTTTAAAGGCATGAAGCATTATGAGAAAGAAAATGTCCTTTGGAAATCTTTTGTACCGGATATGCAACCTATCTCACAAATCTCAACCTTTCACATTTTACACTGTGTGACCTAGGAGCAATGTATTCATGGGAACAGTGGGAGACAGTTGAGTGCCTCAGTTGGTCTTGCTCTACTCTAATTTCTACATGTTAGTTAGAAATTCTGAGGAAAATAGTAGCAGGGCTCCCATCGCAATCAACATCAGCTGCCATGCAATCAAGCTCAAACAGTTTGCAGGTGTCTTAGGGACTTTGCTGGCAAATAGTTGACATTTCTGTATAACATGTCAAACCAGGGCAGGAGTTGAAAGAGATCAAAATGAAATGGAGAGTAAACTCTTAGAAATTGGCTAACATCGCAACCAATTAAACAAATGGCAGATGTTCACTAGAAACTCTGGGGGTAGGGAGCTATACTCAACTAAAGAAAACAAAAATAGCCATCATAACTTTTAAAATAAATCTGAGTTGGTTAGTGTGGGTGAATGTGCATGTATGCCGGTGCGTGAGTGTATGGGTGTGAGGCTGAGCAAGGTTTCTAACAAGACCTTTTCAAGTGGTTTTTGAAGAAATTACTATTCTATTACATCTCTATTAAAAGTATCTGTGTTTGTAGCAGTAGGTTTATTTTCTGTAACTAAATGCACTTTGGCCAGCTTTATTACAGAAAAGTAATGAGTATTTTAGCACAGAATTTAAGTCAGCATCAAAATTCCAGAGGGGGTTAATTAGAAACAGATCCTATGGCAAAAGGGAAATTGAAGCCAAGGTTATTTACCCTGGCCAAGTTCCAATCACTCTCTGTAGTTCTTGCTATAAAAAGATAAGATAGTGTTGAAGATGAAATTATTCCCACTCCCAGGTCTTCATCTAATTTTATAAAGTGTACAATAAAAATGTCCATTTTCTTGACAACATGGACTACTGACAGTAAGTAAAATAGTAAGTCTGTGGCAACCCTAAATTCCTATTCTCAACAGTCAAAAGATTAGTCTTACCTAGAAAAATTTTGCTCAAACTGGTTTCCTGTTAATTAGGCTGCAGTCCATGGGGTCACCAAGAGTCGGACACGACTGAGTGACTTCACTTTCACTTTTCACCTTCATGCATTGGGGAAGGAAACGGCAACCCACTCCAGTATTCTTGCCTGGAGAATCCCAGGGATGGGGGAGCCTGGTGGGCTGCTGTCTATGGTGTCACACAGAGTAGGACATGACTGAAGTGACTTAGCAGCAGCAGCAGTAAGAAAAATTATCCAGATCTTGGAAATAGGTAAAAGGATGATTGCATGCCTCTTAATATAGTACTGGAATATTCTTTAATAGCACATTCAAGGATTATTTATGTCTCTAAGGGATTTGCTTTTCTGATTTGCTGTTTACTATTGATTAGGGTCTAGAGTTTGCAAAGTGCATGCTAATTTATAGATTTTTGCCTGTTGAGATGCCAATAATTTGGTCAGATATAAAAAATAATCCCAAATAATATAGCTTTATTGCCTTGCATGCATGCATGCTAAGTTGCTTCAGTCATGTCCAGCTCTTTGTGACCCTATGGACTGTACAGGACATTAACTAGCTTCGGGGCTTCCCATGGTGTGGTGTTAACGGGAAAAAATAAAACAGTATACCACTGCAGGAGATATAAGAGACCCAGGTTCAATCCCTGGGTCAGGAAGATCCCTTGGAGGAGGGCATGACAACAAATTCCAGTATTCTTGCCTGGAGAATCCCACGGACAGAGGAGCCTGGTGAGTTACAGCCCACAGGGTCACAAAGAGTTGAAACCACTGAAGCCACGGGGCGCACACGCACGCCTTTAACTTAGCCAGCACTTTCAGTACGCCTTTCCTCGTTGACTCCTGTGTGCCCCGATTCTCAAAGCTTTTGTGAACCACTTTTCTTATTCTGGTTTACTCATACTTTTATTCAATAGTTATATGAGATTCACATTTTTAATTTTTTGAAAATTTCACATTGACACTTTTAGAGGACATCCCACTGAAATGCCCAAACAGATAAATGCCAAGGCCAATCAAAGGACATTTTCTGAGAAATGAACCTCTTGGGTTGTATAAACATAGGGAGACATTTCCTTGCTTGCAGGAGTGAATCCCAGGTGACACTAGGGTTTTATTTTTGTTGATTCTAACATGCTTTTTTGTTGTACTTTTTTTTTTCTTTTGTTTTTTTTGTCTAGTGGTCACCTCTCTCCTCCCACTTCTAATTCTGTTGGCTTTTTTTTCTGATTCTTGGTTAGTTTTGCTGGTCTGTCCACACCTAACTCAGGTTATTAGTCACTTTCATTTGTTTATTTGTTTATCTGTGAACTGAGAGAAAATACTTTTAAAAGTATGTTGTCCTCACCAGAACACAGAACTGTTCTTTGAGATCTGAACTGATGGATTTGGGTTTCTACAGTTACCTCTGGGCTCCTGCTCACCTCCTTCAATGGAAGCTGCATGCTTTCTGTGTGTCTGAAATTGAGAAAGATTCCATAATTCCATAAAAATTCCTCATGTAAATGGGAGGTGTTTCTTAACTTCTAAAGAGCATTAATAAATTAAATTATAAATTCTCCCAAAATAAGGGAGGTCTGAATAGATGCTTGTGTGAATCTAATACTCCCAGAATGCCAAGAAAATAAGGAAACTGAAGTTATAATACTTTAAATGTGCCATATATTTAAGAAAAAAATCCTTCTTGCAATAACAGAATATCTTTCAAAAGAATTTAAGTTCACCTAATCAAGATGAATCGCTGGACTAGTTTGTAACATTGGTTTATAAACAGCTATCTGTGTCATCTCTCATCAGTATGGTAAATAAAACAATTTTGTTTTCCATAAAATTTTACAATTTTATAAGATTGGGTTTATTTTAAGACTATAAATACGAATATCTTAAAGTTCTCATATTTATTTATTGCTCAGATAAATTAGTAGTATTTCCACTACATATTTAAAACTAAGAAAATATAAAACTATCTACTTAATCAGTTCTAGTCTTGACAAACATGTTTACATTACATTACATGTATTTATGTTCTAAAGCATTTTCTGATTATGATGCTCATAATCCATAGTTGATTTAAGCTCTTAATCTATTGTTCAGTTAAGTTCAGTCACTCAGTCATGTCCGACTCTTTGCGACCTTGTAGGCTGCAGCATACCAGGCCTTCCTGTCCATCACCAACTCCTAGAGCTTACTCAAACTCTAACCATCTCATCCTCTGTCATCCCCTTCTCCTGCTGCCCTCAATCTTTCCCAGCATCAGGGTCTTTTCAAATGAGTCAGTTCTTTGCATCAGGTGGCTGAGTTATTGAAGTTTCAGCTTCAGCATCTATTTCAGCCTCAGCATCTATTCAGGTTCAGCATCTATTCAGCTTCTAATCTATTGTTAAACTAAGTTAATTAATGGATAATCCTTGGATATATGGATAATGGGTGCAAGATAGAATACTGAGACATTGCCACTATTACAACTGTGTATACAGTACATGGAGTATATTTTTATTTTTGAAGAAATAGAGTAGTTTATCAAATTGTTCCAATATGATACTATCATAAAGGACAAACGAGTAAATTTACAGCCATTTTCAGAAGGTTTGAGTGTAGTGAATATTATTCATCTTGGTTCCTAACCATTGCAAATGATCATGAACAAAGGGATGAAACACATCAAAACCTTGCAAAGTTGGCTTATTTTTTAAAATTATTTATAGCTTGTTAATATTTTATTGCCAAATATTATATTAATATAGACTAGAATATTTTCTCAGTGATAAAATAACATGATCTTGTGGCATTTAATAGTCTCTAAAATCGAGTAAATACTAAATTTTGCTAAAGTAGAATTACTTTCTTTATAATTTACCCAGATTCTCACTAGAATCATTTTCTGTGCTATGGTCAAATTTTATGTCGATGATCTGAAAAAAAAAAAAACAAACAAACAAAAACAGAAGAACCAGAAAAGTTCTTCATTCCTGAAAGAGATAAGTTTCCTTGTAGTTGTTTTATATTCTATGTTTATTTAAAATATTGCACCATTACTTTGATGAACTAGTAATCAAGCCAACATTATCAGGACTCAAGAACCGATCTTAATCAAGAGACCAAATATTTTTTGATAAATCTGTTGATTTTTCCTCTTTAAGATCAGGCTTTTTATTTGTTAAGTGTGTGAAACGAAAACATCTCCTGCCATAGCAATAAACGAGAAATGTCGCAGCCATCAGCGATTTCTGGCCTCCAATGTGAATGAGGGCCCCCCAACTGAGCCAGGAGTGCACGCCTCCACCCCCAAGGTCATTGCTAAGGAGTTAGAGGGATGCAAGAAGCAAGGTGAAAAAGGAAGCAGGTTGGTCCCAGAGAGCTGAGGTGTGTGTGAAAGCAATGAATTCAGTGAATGCTAAATTCCTTAACTTGATACCTGACCTTTGATGTTCAGACTGCCTGCTCCCTTTGTTGCAAAGGTGAATAGCCTGACTTTCCCCTGCCTCCTTGGAGCAGTCTCCTCAGAGCTACTGAGATGCTGGGCTCCTGGGCTCAGAGTCCTAAACATTCTCACCGAATAAAATAACTACTTTCAGGTTGTGACTATATTTTTTAGTCAATAACTATGTGTATTAAATATCTTACATGTAAAACTAGATTTCGGTAGATACACACACAAATTTCTTCTTTCACTCTATGCAAAGAGAGATGGCAAAAGTAACTGGTTTGATTGATATATCTGTAGGTTTTATTACTCCAAAAATTATCATAAGAGCTACATGGAAAGGTTTTCTCCAATCAAAAAATTTCACTTATATCAGATTTAATTTTATGTAGGTAAGAATAGTAGTTACAAATATTTCACAGATTCATCCTTTGTCTTGCCAACTTTGACATGTTTTTACCTTCAGGAGAAATACTGATCAGATTCTTACTACTCGATGTCATTGGTTATCATAATAAATTAACCATGAGCACTTCATCAGCAGATACTTGAAAGCTTGTTATAAGCTATAGATTGGAAATTGAACTTTTAACAAAAAAAGGATAGTCTCAGAGCCTCAGTAAAAAGGACTTGATCAGGTGCTTTAAACTAATGATATTTCAAGAAATAAACTCAAGGAACCAAGCCTGGAAGCTTGAGCAGGCATCAATTGCCAAGTCTGAGATTTTCCAAATTAACTCTGAATTGAGTGAGGATTTCCAGGAGCCATTTTCATTCAGAAGCAGACAGCTTTCATGAAAGCCAACTATTGACCCTAAATTCGAAAGGTCAAAATTATAAGCAAGGAAGAGAAATCTAATCATAGTTGTTTGGGAATGTTTTTGGATTAGTTTTAATTTCTATTTTTCCAATGGTAAAAGAAGCTCTTTCTCTTCTTTTGAATATCTCTTTATTCCTTAATTTGTAAGTGGTATCTTGTCCCTGACACTTAAATTCAAACCCAAATGAGCAGAAACGCATATGCACAAAAACCATTCTGAGTCTCACTACTTTTCATGGAAGTGCAGCTATTTGCCAGACTTTGTCTTCCTTATGTCCACGACATAATTGGATAAATTGATTTTACAATCAGGGCTGTAATTGTAATAACAGAGTTGAGAATAAATCTCATTGTGATTAGACATGACAAACCCACCATTAAGGCCTTAGGAATTGTACTTCACGTGTAGAACTGTTCCCACACAGTCTTTCCAGGAATCTGGGACAATACCTGTCCTGTGCTTTACAGGGTCTTATACACTCAGGCTCTCATATCAGCAGAACCTAATCAGATTTGGCAGACTTTGAACTGAGATTTTCCCAAATTTATAGGAACTTCAGATGCAACCTGTAAGTATGAATGTTTCAGGTTTGGATTTGCTTTCCAAACCATGGTATAGGAGATTAAGCAGAAGCAATTTTTTTAAAGAAAGAAAAACTTTCAAGAATAATCATGCATCCACACATACTCAGTCTCATCCAACTCTTTGAGATCCCATGAAAAGCAGCCTGCCAGGCTCCTCTGTTCATGGAATTTTCCAGGCAAGAGCACTGGAGAGGGTTGCCATTTCCTACTTCAGGGAGTCTCCCTGACACAGGGATTGAACTTGCATCGCCTGCATTGGCAAGCAGATTCTTGACCACTGCACCACCTGGTAATCGAAAATAATAGATGGCATTGAAAATGCAATTGGAGATTCTTCATACATTTTTCAATCAGAAGTTAATTATCTGGCCATGGTACTTATGCAACCCTTTGAGCCTCTGGATTTGCTGAGTGGCAAAGAGGCTTACATGGTTAATTAACACTTTTTGATGCATCTCTGAAAATTAATCCATCAAAAGCAAAATGAGATCAGCATTTTCATAATCAAGAATAATCTTTCAAGATCTATTACTTATTTATGATCACCAGAAAAACTGCTAAAACATCCCAAATTTGAATTAGGCAAAAAAAAAAAAAAGACTGCATATTCTTTCAATGTCACACTTCATCACTGTTTAATAGACACTTTCAAGAAATATCTAATTCTCCAGGAATTTTGCCTTTATTTAATTTGCAATTTACTATTGATTGAGGCCTAGACTCCATGAGGTAATGAGTTAACTTGTCACTTTCCATCCTGTATACATGCAAGTAACATCAGTCCTAAAGAGAAAATAACTCCGAATACTATGCCCTCCAAGACTTACACAGGTTTTGCCCCTAAATGGACCAGCTATTTCAGCACACCTTTCCAGACTACATAAACCCCTGCTCTTCAAATGCTCTCCAGATATGCCATTCTTCTGGTTTTCTCATTAATGAATTAAAATTTTTGACATGGGTTCATCCTATAAGAAATTTATATGGATTACACAAGTCATTCTATGAGGATATGGACCATGATTCTTAACTTTTTGAAAAAACACACTTCAACTTAAGCCAATCTCTATTAATTGAGAATCAACTGAACATCACATCTCATTACAGTTCATTGGACCCTCTCACTTCCTGGAGATATCTGCAAGGCATTTGGTTCTAGCTAAGCTAAAAGATTTGGTTGATTTAAATCATAATTTATTTCCAATGTCCTGATTATGTTCCTTAATTCACTAAAATTTGTGTATTCTTGTCTATTCAGAGCAAAAATAAGCTAGGTGAGATAAGTAAGAAATGAGAGGGTAAGTCATTGTCTTAGGTGTTATATCAATGACTTTTATAGAATTATTATCTGAACCCTGGTGATTCAGATGATAAAGAATCTGCCTGCAAAACAGGAGACCCAGTTTCAGTCCCTGGGTCAGGAAAATCCCCTGGAGAAGGAAATGATTACCCACTCCAGTATTCTTGCCTAGAGAATTCCACAGATAGAGGAGCCGGGCAGCCTACAGTCCATGGGGTTGCAAAGAGTGAGACACAACTGAGCAACTAGTATACTTGGAGATTTACTCAATAAAATGTATTACAAAGCCCAATACTCTTGCCAAGATACAAGATCAAGTCTTCATCATCCCTCAGAAGGAGGTATGATAACTTAAATACCAAATTGAGACAAATATTTTATTTTGGCTACACTGTTATTGCTTTCTTGACCCACTATTTCATTTCTCTCCTGTCCATCCCACAGGTTTATATGAAAGGAACTCCAGTTGATATATATCAGCACTATGTTGATCCAGTTCATGTTTGAAATAAAATATGTTCTAACAACAAAGCAAAGACAGGACAAACAAATCCAGTCTATTCAACTGCATGGAATAATGCCATTCAGCAGGCAATATAAATGCAGTGGACTGGCTTGGCGAACATACATGTGGCTTATGAGTGGCCTTTTAGAGTATTCACATAAGAATATGATTGAAAGAAAACCTTGACTTAGAGCCAGATGTTATCTCAGATGGAATTACAGACCTGAAATTTTTATATATTTATCTTTATATTCCCATCTTCAAAGGAATCTCATATCAACTCCTTTGACTGTACATTTGAAGAGAAGAAAAGCAATATTAGATGAAAAGGGTTCCAGGGAGAGCACAGTATGTGTGACAGAGAGGAAGGGACTTCTGCAGGCAGGTCTCTGCCACTCCAGGTTTGGCCATCTTTCCTTCCTGAGTTATCAGTTACTGTTGAGGTCCTTTAATGGACCAGAATCTGGTGGTCCAGAGTTGACCAATAAGAAAGTAAAGGAGAGAGAAAGAGGCTGATATTCCTTGGTTTACGCAGAAAGCCAATAAAGCCCCTTCACGGGGTTTGCTCTGTTCATGAAGGCCTCAGGCACCCTCTCGATGGGGTGAAGGTGCAGAGCACCTTCTTGAGAGGGTCTTAGAAGCCAAGGCAAGAAGCTGAACTCAGAGGGCCTCTGCACTCCAAAGAAATAGCCTGAGAGACAGAGAAAGAAAGGCACTGGGACCAGAGCTCTGATGGAGCAAAGGTGTTTTAATCAACATGGTATGGGCATATATACTGTCTTACCAAGGTAGTTATTCTCAGCAAAGATAAAGATTAAAATTCCAGACTTACAAAACAGAAGCAAAAGAGAGGGAGAGTTGTAAACAATCACTTTTACCATATGGTTCACAAGAAGGAAGAGGGTACTTAACACCGTTTAGAAAAACTAATGAAGGAAATGCTTGGATTCCTCAGCCCCCGGGAGAGACTTGCCTCTCCTCTTAATTCCCGAGTATTCAGGAATTATTAAGGAACAGAGAATCCCTGACAGATCCAAAACAGCACACAGGAAGCCTCCTGTTAAATGCTTCCTGACAAGTTACCTGTCTCACTGCAGCAGAATTCTCAGCAAGAATAAGCCCCAGGGTACAACTCCAGATGGTCCTCGGGCATGCTCTGTAGCTTCATTTGTGTCCGACTCTTTGCAACCCTGTGGACTGTAGCCTGTCGGGCTCCTCTGTCCATGGGCTTCTCCAGGGAAGACGGGTAGAGTGGGCTGCCATTTCCTCCTCCCGGGGATCTTTCTGACCCAAGGATCGGACTCACGTCTCTTGCGTCTCCTGCCTTGCAGGTGGATACTTTACCCACTGAGTCACCTCCTTTCAGTCAGAAATAAAGCTCTCTTCCCATCTGTCCTGCAGTGTCCACCGCTTCCCCACCATTAGTTCAGAGCTTCAAGCACAAAGGACTTCAAAGCTCATAGAATAAGCATACTAAACATCCAGCTACAAGGCAAGTGGAAATAGTATGGAAGATGACTACATGTCAGGCTGGAAGACTTTAGATTCAAATAAAAAACAAGCATTAATTGTCACTGGGTTATATTTGACCTTCACCTCTCCATGGGTCTGACCTTGGGCTGAAGAGCTTTATTTCCTAATTAGCAATGGAAAATTATGAATTAGAACCAAGTTACCAAGCATGTCAATAAGACATCCCTGTTCAATCAATGCATGATTGAGCACTTACTGCAAAACATAGGCTGTACCACAATGCAGAAAATAATATTTGTCTAGAGCTTAATACAAACAAAACTACTTGTGCATCATCGCATTCTATATAATACAATAAGATTATTTTCTTTTATTGCTATTGGATTGCATTTAACTACCTCTAACACTAGAACTTGCCTGGAAAACCCCATGGACGGAGGAGCCTGGTAGGCTGCAGTCCATGGGGTTGCTAAGAGTCAGACACTACTGAGCGACTTCAC
Organism: Ovis aries; assembly: GCF_016772045.2. Taxonomy (NCBI): domain Eukaryota; kingdom Metazoa; phylum Chordata; class Mammalia; order Artiodactyla; family Bovidae; genus Ovis; species Ovis aries. The sequence goes on from NC_056060.1 coordinate 97,179,367, forward strand.
TTTGATTTTTCATTTTCAAGCATTGGAGAAGGAAATGGCAACCCACTCCAGTGTTCTTGCCTGGAGAATCCCAGAGACAGAAGAGCCTAGTGGGCTGCCATCTATGGAGTGGCTCAAAGTCAAACACAACTGAAGCAACTTAGCAGCAGCAGAAACACTAGAACTACTGCTACTAAACTTTTTGCTATGATTGTGACTATAAGTACAGAAGTTCCTGGGTTTTAACACTGTAATAGTATTCTAGAACTTGTCAGATAATAGAAATGGAAGTTATAGGAAGAAAATAAATTTATTCCAAGAGAATATGAACCTGCAATGCAAACATGACTCATTTTGTAGATATAACCATGATGTTATTTTTCTGCCACTAATACACAGTATTTACTTGTCATTTTCCTCCAAATTTATCTCACAGCCACACACCTTAAGTCTCGTGTGTGTCCAAGTCAAAGAGTCACCATTTCAGCCCACCTGTACTTTCACCTGTGTCTCAGTTACTTTGTTTGAGACCAATTCTCATTTTCAAAAATGAGAATTAACACTTTCTTATTTAAAAAAAAAAAAAAGTCAAATTTAAGACCCAATAAAATGTTCACATAATTTCACAAACCTCGGTGCATTCAAAGATGACAACGTGCCCCAACTGACACCTAGAAGGCAGACAGTGTCTCTGGAATAGTTTCAAGTACAGTTTGATCTTCTGGGGTTGAGAGTTTGATTTAGGTTTTATATAGAAAAGGAGTTTGGACTAGTCCAATACTTAACAGTAACACACACACACACAACTGTCTTCCTTTTTCTAATTCTGCCACAGTCAGGATCATGTCTGGGTGTTGAGAGTCACTGTTCTAATCTGGGTTTGTTCATCTCAAACCTGGTCTCAAACCTCGTAACCTTCCATGTTCCTCACTTGAGCCTATAAAATAGTCTGGCAAAAAAGAGTGAAATAGCTTGCATATTGCAAAAGATTTTGTTGATGTTTGCCAGCACATTGTGTGTGGATAAAGGTGAAACCCCCTGCACATTGCTTGAAGAGGGCATGCTGAGGATGAGAGCGTGCTGGTCTGTTTACCCCAGGTTGTGTGGGAGGAAAATCACCTTTTCTCTGTTCCCAGAGATGCTGTTTCTCCATCACCGTTGTGAACAACTTTATGACTGTTTTAGAACCTTGTTAAAAGTTAAATGTATGTGTAAAACTTATGATAGAGTAAATGTGTGTTATGTAACTTCAAGCCTTTTAACAGAAAGTAGTTGTATTAGGAAGCAGCTCTCAATTTTGGTCCTGTACCCGTTTATGGGAGCTCAGGGACTATCTGATGTAGATTAAGGATAACAAAAGACAAGGTCTCAAAAGACAATGAGCTGGCGGTCCTAAGATGGTGGAGGAATAGGACTAGGACGGGGAGACCACTTTCTCCCTTACAAATTCATCAAAAGAACATTTCAACACTGAGTAAATTCCACAAAACAACTTCTGAATGCTGTCAGAGAACATCAGGCACCCAGAAAAGCAGATCATTGTCTTCAAAAACAGGTAGGAAAAAATATAAAAGACGAAAAAGGAGACAAAGGAGATAGGGAGGGAGCTCCGTCAAGAAGGGAATCTTAAGAAGAGAGGTTTCCAAACACCAGGAAACACTCTCACTGCCGAGTCTGTGGCAAGCCTTAGAAGCACAGAGGGTAACATAAAAGGAAGGAAAAATAAATAATTAAAACCAACAGATTACAAGCCCAACAGTGACTCCCCCAGTGGAGAAGCAGCGCAGATGCCTGCATCCACCACTAGCAAGTTGGGGCTGGGCAGGGAGGCACGGGAGGTGCGGGCTGCAGTTCTTTGTAAGATTCGGGCCGGAACGCCCAGCGCGTAACCAGAGCGAACTAACTTGGGCTAGCAAATCAGACTGTGGGATAGCTACCACATGAAAAGCTCAAACATAAGACACCGCCAGGACCGCACACAGAACAAAGGACGGAACAGAAATAGCCGGCTGCAGACCATCCCCCGCTGGTGACAGGCAGCCAGAGCTGTAAGGGCTGGAAGGGGGCAATCGCAGCCCAAGAGAGACATTACCTACCAAAATGCAAGCAGGCTTCTTTGCTAACTAAGACTTCTGGGGGTTCCAGACAGTCATCAGCTGCCAGAGAAGGGACACCAGTGAACACCCAGAAAACTGAGCAGCAGAGACGGGAAAGGTGATAAGTTACAGCAACTGTGCTCGCCAAACACCTGAGCTACTCGGACCTGGGAAGGGCACAAAACACAGGCCCAACCGAATCTGCGCCTCTGAGGGCTACCTGAGCACCGAACCTGAGTGGCTTAAACCAGGGAGGTGCGCGCAGCCTAGGGCCTGCCTCAGATGGTTCCCGGTGGAGCAACGTAGAGCCTGAGTGGTGTGCGCTGTGAACAGGGGTAGGCCCAGCGGGGCTGAGACGGTGCAAGCACACACTAGTGTTACTCGTTTGCAGGATCCCTCCTTCCCACAGCGCGACTGAACAAGTGAGCCTAAAAAAAAAAAAAAGTGTCCACCACCGCTCCCCCCAACCCCGCCCCGCCGTGACAGGGCGGAAATCAACACTGAAGAGACCAGCAAACAGAAGAAGTTAAACAGAGGGAACCCCCTTGGAAGTGACCCCACACTGCTCACACCAGAGAAAGGGCCAGATATATCTTTACTATTTTTACGATCATTCTTTTTTGTTGTTGTTGTTGATATTGTTGTGTGACTGTTTTTTCTTTTCTTTTTCCTCTTTTTTTAAACCTTTGTAAATTTTTAAGTCCTCTATTTTTCCTTTAATTTTTATTTTTATAACCTACTATTACTTTTCAAAAAAAAAAAAAGACCCTATTTTTAAAGCAAACACCATATATACTCTTTTTGTGGTGGTTGTTGTTGTTTTTTTAATAATTCTTATGGCTTTGTTTTTTTTCTTTTCTTTCTTCTCCTTCTTCTTCTTTTCTTTAATATTGTATTTTTGAAAATCCAACCTCTACTCTAGATTTTTAATATTTGCTTTTTGGTATTTGTTGTCAATTTTGTACATTTAAAAACCCAATCTTCAGTACCCAATTTTACCTGAGAGCGAGATTGCTGGCTTGACCACTCTCTCTTTTTTTGGACTCTTCTTTTTCTCTACCAGGTGGCCTCTGTCTCTTCCCTCCCCCTTCTCTTCTCTATCCAACTCTGTGAATCTCTGTGTGTTCCAGACGGTGGAGAACACTTAGGGAACTGGTTACTGGCTGGATCTGTCTCTCTCCTTTTCATTTCCCTCTTTTACCCTCCTGGCCACCTCTGTCGACTTCCTCCCTCTCCTCTTCCCTGTATAACTCTGTGAACACCTCTGAGCGGTCCAGACTGTGGAGCGCACATAAGGAAGTGACTACTGGCTAGTTTGCTCTCTCCTCTTTTGATCTCACCGCATCTCATTCCAGTCACCTCTAACTACCCCCTCCCTCTTCTCTTCTCCTTGTAACTCAGTGAACCTCTCTGGGTGTCCCTCAATGTGGAGAAACTTTTCATCTTTAACCTAGATGTTTTATCATCGGTGCTGTATAGATGGAGAAGTCTAGAGGCTACTGTAAAAATACAACTGAAAACCAGAAGCAGGAGGCTTAAGTCCAAATCCTGAGAACATCAGAGAACTCCTGAATCCAGGGAACATTAAGCAATAGGAGCTCATCTAACGCCTCCATACCTACACTGAAACAAAGAACCACCCAAGGGCCAACAAGTTCCAGAACAAGACATACCACGCAAATTCTCCAGCAACACAGGAACACACCCCTGAGCTTCGATATACAGGCAGCTCAAAGTTACTCCAAAATCATTGACATCTCATAACCCATTACTGGTCACTTCATTGCACTCCAGAGAGAAGAAATCCAGCTCCACCCACCAGAACTCCAACACAAGCCTCCCTAACCAAGAAACCTTGACAAGCCACTGATACAACCCCACCCACAGTGAGGAAACTCCATAATAAAGAGAACTCCACAAATTCCCAGAATATAGAAAGGCTACACCAAATGCAGCAATATAACCAAGATGAAGAGACAGAGGAATACTCAGCAGGTAAAGGAACAGGAGAAATGCCCACCAAACCAAACAAAAGAGGAAGAGATAGGGCATCTACCTGAGAAAGAATTCCGAATATTGATAGTGAAAATGATCCAAAATCTTGAAATCAAAATGGAATCACAGATACATAGCCTAGAGACAAGGATTGAGAAGATGCAAGAAAGGTTTAACAACGACCTAGAAGAAATTAAAAAGAGTCAATATATAATGAATAATGCAATAAATGAGATCAGAAACACTCTGGAGGCAACAAATAGTAGAATATTGGAGCCAGAAGATAGGATTAGTGAAATAGAAGATAGAATGGTAGAAATAAATGAATCAGAGAGGAAAAAACAAAAACGAATTAAAAGAAATGAGGACAATCTCAGAGACCTCCAGGACAATATGAAACGCTCCAACATTCAAATTATAGGAGTCCCAGAAGAAGAAGACAAAAAGAAAGACCATGAGAAAATACTTGAGGAGATAATAGTTGAAAACTTTCCTAAAATGGGGAAGGAAATAATCACCCAAGTCCAAGAAACCCAGAGAGTTCCAAATAGGATAAACCCAAGGCGAAACACCCCAAGACACATATTAATCAAATTAACAAAGATCAAACACAAAGAACAAATATTAAAAGCAGCAAGGGAAAAACAACAAATAACACACAGGGGATTCCCATAAGGATAACTGCAGATCTTTCAATAGAAACTCTTCAGGCCAGGAGGGAATGGCAAGACATACTTAAAGTGATGAAAGGAAATAACCTACAGCCCAGATTACTGTACCCAACAGGGATCTCATTCAAATATGAAGGAGAAATCAAAAGCTCTACAGACAAGCAAAAGCTGAGAGAATTCAGCACCACCAAACCAGATCTCCAACAAATGCTAAAGGATAGTCTCTAGACAGGAAACACAAAAAGGGTGTATAAAACTGAACCCAAAACAGTAAAGTAAATGGCAATGGGATCATACTTATCAATAATTACCTTAAACGTAAGTGGGTTGAATGCCCCAACCAAAAGGCAAAGACTGGCTGAATGGATACAAAAACAAGTCCCCTATATATGCTGCCTACAAGAGACCCACCTCAAAACAAGGGACACATACAGATTGAAAGTGAAGGGCTGGAAAAGATATTCCACACAAATAGAGACCAAAAGAAAGCAGGAGTAGCAATACTCATATCCAATAAAATAGACTTTAAAACAAAGGCTGTGAAAAGAGACAAAGAAGCCCACTACATAATGATCAAAGGATCAATCCAAGAAGAAAATATAACAATTATAAGTATATATGCATCCAACATAGGAGCACCACAATATGTAAGACAAATGCTAACAAGTATGAAAGGGGAAATTAACAGTAACACAATAATAGTGGCAGACTTTAATACCCCACTCACGCCTATGGACAGATCAACTAAACAGAAAATTAACAAAGAAATGCAAACTTTAAATGATACAATAGACCAGTTAGACCTAATTGATATCTATAGGACATTTCACCCCCAAACAATGAATTTCACCATTTTCTCAAGTATGCACGGAACCTTCTCCAGGATAGATCACATCCTGGGCCATAAATATAACCTTGATAAATTCAAAAAATCGAAATCATTCCAAACATCTTTTCTGACCATAATGCATTAAGATTAGATCTCAATTACAGGAGAAAAGCTATTAAAAATTCCAACATATGGAGGCTGAACAACACACTTCTGAATAACCAACAAATCACAAAAGAAATCAAAATATGCGTAGAAACAAATGAAAATGAAAACACAACAACCCAAAACCTGTGGGACACTATAAAAGCAGTGCTAAGAGGAAAGTTCATAGCAATACAGGCATACCTCAAGAAACAAGAAAAACATCAAATAAATAACCTAACTCTACACCTAAAGCAACTAGAAAAGGAAGAAATGGAGAACTCCAGAGTTAGTAGAAGGAAAGAAATCTTAACAATTAGGGCAGAAATAAATGCAAAAGAAACAAAAGAGACCATAGCAAAAATAAACAAAGCCAAAAGCTGGTTCTTTGAAAGGATAAATAAAATTAACAAACCATTAGCCAGACTTATCAAGAAACAAAGAGAGAAAAATCAAATCAATAAAATTAGAAATGAAAATGGAGAGATCACAACAGACAACACAGAAATACAAAGGATCATAAGAGACTACTATCAGCAATTATATGCCAATAAAATGGACAACGTGGAAGAAATAGACAAATTCTTAGAAAAGAACAACTTTCCCAAACTGAACCAGGAAGAAATAGAAAATCTTAACAGACCCATCACAAGCACAGAAATTGAAACTGTAATCAGAAATCTTCCAGCAAACAAAAGCCCAGGTCCAGATGGCTTCACAGCTGAATTCTACCAAAAATTTCGAGAAGAGCTAACACCTACCCTCCACAAACTCTTCCAGAAAATTGCAGAGGAAGGTAAACTTCCAAACTCATTCTACAAAAAAAGAAAACTACAGGCCAATATCACTGATGAACATAGATGTCAAAATCCTCAACAAAATTCTAGCAATCAGAATCCAACAACACATTAAAAAGATCATACACCATGACCAAGTGGGCTTTATCCCAGGGATGCAAGGATTCTTCAATATCTGCAAATCAATCAATGTAATTCACCACATTAACAAACTGAAAAATAAAAGCCATATGATTATCTCAATAGATGCAGGGAAGGCCTTTGACAAAATTCAACATCCATTTATGATTAAAACTCTCCAGAAAGCAGGAATAGAAGGAACATACCTCTACATAATAAAAGCTATATATGACAAACCCACAGCAAACATTATCCTCAATGGTGAAAAATTGAAAGCATTTCCCCTAAAGTCAGGAACAAGACAAGGGTGCCCACTTTCACCGCTACTATTCAACATAGTTGTGGAAGTTTTGGCCACAACAATCAGAGCAGAAAAAGAAATAAAAGGAATCCAAATTGGAAAAGAAGAAGTAATACTCTCACTGTTTGCAGATGACATGATCCTCTACATAGAAAACCCTGAAGACTCCACCAGAAAATTACTAGAGCTAATCAATGAATATAGTAAAGTTGCAGAATATAAAACCAACACACAGAAATCCCTTGCATTCCTATACACTAATAATGAGAAAGTAGAAAAAGAAATTAAGGAAACAATTCCATTCACCATTACAATGAAAAGAATAAAATACTTAAGAATATATCTACCTACAGAAACTAAAGACCTATATATAGAAAACTATAAAACACTGATGAGATAAATCAAAGAGGACACTAATAGATGGAGAAATATACCATGTTCATGGATTGGAAGAACCAATATAGTGAAAATGAGTATACTACCCAAAGCAATCTACAGATTCAGTGCAATCCCTATCAAGCTACCAGCCACATTTTTCACAGAGCTAGAACAACTAATTTCACAATTTGTATGGAAATACAAAAAACCTCGAATAGCCAAAGCAATCTTGAGAAAGAAGAATGGAACTGGAGGAATCAACTTGCCTGACTTCAGGCTCTACTACAAAGCCACAGTCATCAAGACAGTATGGTACTGGCACAAAGACAGACATATAGATCAATGGAACAAAATAGAAAGCCCAGAGATAAATCCACACACATATGGACACCTTATCTTCGACAAAGGAGGCAAGAATATACAATGGAGTAAAGACAATCTCTTTAACAAGTGGTGCTGGGAAAACTGGTCAACCACTTGTAAAAGAATGAAACTAGATCACTTTCTAACACCGCACACAAAAATAAACTCAAAATGGATTAAAGATCTAAACGTAAGACCAGAAACTATAAAACTCCTAGAGGAGAATATAAGCAAAACACTCTCTGACATAAATCAGAGCAGGATCCTTTATGATCCACCTCCCAGAATACTGGAAATAAAAGCAAAAATAAACAAATGGAACCTAATTAAAATTAAAAGCTTCTGCACAACAAAGGAAACTATAAGCAAGATGAAAAGACAGCCTTCGGAATGGGAGAAAATAATAGCAAATGAAGCAACTGATAACTAATCTCAAAAATATACAAGCAACTTATGCAGCTCAATTCCAGAAAAATAAACAACCCAATCAGAAAATGGGCCAAAGAACTAAATAGACATTTCTCCAAAGAAGACATACAGATGGCTAACAAACACATGAAAAGATGCTCAACATCACTCATTATCAGAGAAATGCAAATCAAAACCACAATGAGGTACCATTTCACACCAGTCAGAATGGCTGTGATCCAAAAGTCTGCAAGCAATAAATGCTGGAGAGGGTGTGGAGAAAAGGGAACCCTCTTACACTGTTGGTGGGAATGCAAACTAGTACAGCCACTATGGAGAACGGTGTGGAGATTCCTTAAAATATTGCAAATAGAACTGCCATATGACCCACCAATCCCACTGCTGGGCATACACACTGAGGAAACCAGAATTGAAAGAGACACATGTACCCCAATGTTCATTGCAGCACTGTTTATAATAGCCAGGACATGGAAACAACCTAGATGTCCATCAGCAGACGAATGGATAAGAAAGCTGTGGTACATATACACAATGGAGTATTACTCAGCCATTAAAAAGAATACATTTGAATCAGTTCTAATGAGATGGATGAAACTGGAGCCAATTATACAGAGTGAAGTAAGTCAGAAAGAAAAACACCAATACAGTATACTAACACATATATATAGAATTTAGAAAGATGGTAATGATAACCCTGTATGCGAGACAGCAAAAGAGACACAGATGTATATAACGGACTTTTGGACTCAGAGGGAGAGGGAGAGGGTGGGATGATTTGGGAGAATGGCACTGAAACATGTATACTATCAGATAAGAAACAAATCGCCAGTCTATGTTCGATATAGGATTCAGGATGCTTGGGGCTGGTGCACGGGATGATCCAGAGAGATGATATGGGGTGGGAGGTGGGAGGGGGGTTCAGGATTGGGAACTCATGTACACCCGTGGCAGATTCATGTCAATGTATGGCAAAACCAATACAGTATTGTAAAGTAAAATAAAGTAAAAATAATTTTTTTTTAAAAGGCAAAAAAAAAAAAAAAGGAAAAGGCAATGAGCTGGGGCTAGCAGAGGTGGTGCCTCAGCTGGGAAAACCCCTTCTGATTGGAAAAGGACAACCGCTAGGAGATGTCATGCTAGTGGGCACACAGATTAGAGCCCCCTCCCCACCGATCTGTCTTTATCTCCCTCTCCTCGGCCTACTGCACATTCATTTCTTCCTCTTTCTACCTTTCAGAAGTCTATTTGGCTCAGTTCAGTCGCTCAGTAGTGTCTGACGTTTTGTGACCCCATGGATCTCAGGACGCCAGGCCTCCCTGTGCATCACCAACTCCCAGAGTTTACCCAAACTCATGTCCATTGAGTCAATGATGCCATCCAACCATCTCATCCTCTGTTATCCCCTTCTCCTCCTGACTTCAGTCTTTCCCAGAATCAGGGTCTTTCCCAATGAGTAGGCTTTTCACATCAGGTGAACAAAGTATTGGAGCTTCAGCTTCAGCATCAGTCCTTCCAATGAACACCCAGGACTGATCTCCTTTAGAATGGACTGGTTGGATCTCCTTGCAGTCCAAGGGACTCTCGAGAGTCTTCTCCAACACCACAGTTCAAAAGCATCAATTCTTTGGCACTCAGCTTTCTTTATAGTGCAACTCTTACATCCATAGTCTACTGGAAAAACCACAGCTTTGACTAGATGGTCCTTTTTTGGGTTCCAAAATTACTGCAGATGGTGACTGTAGCCATAAAATTAAAAGATGGCTTACTCCTTGGAAGGAAAGTTATGACCAACCTAGACAGCACATTAAAAAGCAGAGACATTACTTTGCCAACAAAGGTTCATCTTTTCAGCTACTTTAATAGAAATATGGAGGAGGCAGGCTTTTTTTCTCTTTTTTGACGATGACACAAAGAAAGCAACTAATGAGTGTTGCCTCGCTAATAAATTTCTAAATAAATGGAAGGGTCTGTGATCCAAGCAAGGGTTTTTAACAACATATTGTCCAGAGATTCTGAGTCTTGAGGTATCAATTTTAAAATAGAATATTCCAAGTGGGAAAATGCTACAACAGTATATACTTTGGAGCTAACTTGCCGGGTTTCAGTCTAGACTCTGCAGCGGCAATCTAGACTCTGCCGTCCTGTCCAGCTGTGTGCTCTTTAGCAAGTCACATAACTCCCTCTGAGCCTAAATTGTGGTAACCACCTATATAGTTGGTGTAAGCGTTAAATTAGTTATTACTATTAAACTTAGGATGGTGCCAGCCACATCATAAGTGCTCAACGAATATTGCCTACTTCCCAGATCTGGATTAGAGCCTCAGGATTTGATTTATTAGTGATTATTAACAGTTTAGATTTGTTAATAGAGAAAAAGACTTTCAATTGCACCAGAAGGATTATATTTTTAGAAACCAGATATAGGTTGGGTACACTCTTTAATGTGGTTCATAGGATTTACTAACCCACAGATACCAAGGGAACATTTAATGCAAAGAAGGGCACAATGAAGGACAGAAATGGTATGGACCTAACAGAAGCAGAAGATATTAAGAGGTGGCAAGAATACACAGAAGAACTATATAAAAAAGATCTTCGTGACCCAGATAATCACAGTGGTGTGATCACTCACCTAGAGCCAGACATCCTGGAATGTGAAGTCAAGTAGGCCTTGGGAAGCATTGCTATGAACAAAGCTAGAGGAGGTGATGGCATTCCAGTTGAGCTATTTCAAATCCTGAAAGATGATGCTGTGAAAGTGCTGCACTCAATATGCCAGCAAATTTGGAAAACTCAGCAGTAGCCACAGGACTGGAAAAAGTAAGTTTTCATTCCAATTCCAAAGAAAGGCAATGCCAAAAATGCTCAAACTACCACACAATTACATTCATTTCACATGCTAGCAAGGTAATAACCCAAATTCCCCAAGCTAAGCTTCAATAGTATGTGAAGTGAGAACTTCTGGATGTTCAAGCTGGATTTAGAAAAAGCAGAAACCAGAAATCAAATTGCCAACATCTGTTGGATCGTAGAAAAAACAAGAGAATTCCAGAAAGACATCTACATCTGCTTCATTGACTATGCTAAACCTTTGATTGTGTGTATCACAACAAACTGTGGAAAATTCTTCGAGAGATGGGAATACCAGACCACCTTACCTGCCTCCTGAGAAACCTATATGCAGGTCAAGAAACAACAGTTAGAACAGGCCTGGAACCATGGACAGTTCCAAATTGGGAAAGGAGTATGTAAAGCCTGTATATTGTCAGGCTGCTTATATAACTTATATGCAGAGTACATCATGCAAAATGCTGGGCTGGATGAAGCACAAGCTGGCATCAAGATTGCTGGGAGAAATATCAATAACCTCAGATATGCAGATAACACCACCTTAATGGCAGAAAGTGAAGAAGAACTAAAGAGCCTCTTGATGAAGGTGAAAGAGGAGAATGAAAAGCTGGCCTAAAACTCAACATTCAAAAAACTAAGATCATGGCATCTTGTCCTATCATTTCATGGCAAATAGATGGGGAAACAATGAAAACAGTGACAGGCTTTATTTTCTTGGGCTCCAAGATCACTGCAGATGGTGATTGCAGCCATGAAATTAAAAGACGCTTGCTCCTTGGAAGGAAAGTTATGACCAACCTGCTGCTACTAAGTCGCTTCAGTTGTGTCCAACTCTATGCGACCCCATAGACAGCAGCCCACCAGGCTCCCCCGTCCCTGGGATTCTCCAGGCAAGAACACTGGAGTGGGTTGTCATTTCCTTCTCCAATGCATGAAAGTGAAAAGTGAAAGTGAAGTCACTCAGTCGTGTCTGACTCTCCACAACCCCATGGACTGCAGCCCACCAGGCTCCTCCATCCATTGGATTTTCCAGGCAAGAGTACTGGAGTGGGGTGCCATCGCCTTCTCTTTTTTTTTTTTTTAATTTTTATTTTTACTTTATTTTACTTTACAGTACTGTATTGGTTTTGCCATACATTGACATGAATCCACCACGGGTGTACATGCGTTCCCAAACATGAACCCCCCTCCCACACATACGGATGGCTAACAAACACATCACCTTCTCTGATGACCAACCTAGATAGCATGTTAAAAGCAGAGACATTACTTTGTCAACAAAGGTCCATCTAGTCAAAGCTATGGTTTTTTTCAGTAGTCATATATGGATGTGAGAGTTGGACCATAAAGAAAGCTGAGTGCTGAAGAATTGAGCTTTTGAACTGTGGTGTTGAAGAAGACTCTTGAGAGTCCCTTGGACTGAAATCAGTCAATCCTAAAGGAAATCAGTCCTGAATATCCATTGAAAGGACTGATGCTATAGCTGAAGCTCCATAATTTTGCCCCCTGATGCGAACAGCCAAATCATTAGAAAAGACACTGATTCTGGGAAAGACTGAAGTAGAAGAAGGGGATGACAGAGGATGAGATTGTTGGATAGCATCACCAACTCAATGGACATGAGTTTGGGCAAGCTCCAAGAGACAGTGAAGGACAGGAAGCCTGGTGTGCTGCAATCCATGGGGTAGCAAAGAGTCGAACATGACTGAGCTAATGAGCAACAAAAACAAATATTTGTACAAACAAGCTGCAAATCAGAAAAAATAATTCATAGCCTCTCTTTTTCTTCTCTTTCTTGTTAGCCTGCTCCAGTGGAACTCAATATTACCAAAATGCTAGTGTAGATACATATCTTGGAGAGAATAAGTTATGTCTTTTAAGCATTAAAAACCCTAAGGTGTGATGGGGAAAAATTTGTAATAATAGATTATAATTTTCCCATTTGGATATGTGGCTAAGAAATAGAACAAGGTTTAATCAATACTCGTTCTTTTGCCAACTGTATAGAGTATTTCCGGCCATCACCCCAAGAGTCTGAGCTTGTTTGCAGCTCAGCTTCCTTGTCTTGAAGTTCGATGAAAGCCCTGATTTGGGTAACCTACCAGCTTGATCAGCGGATTACAGATGACTTTCCCCAGGCCCAGTTGTGATGGGACATCTGGCACAATTCCAATCAACGTTTAAAGATCCTTTCGGGTCCCAGTCGTCTCTGTCATGGTTCTGCTGTTATTTTTATCAGAAGCTCTCTTCTTTGGTGCTTAGAATTTAAACGACCCAATCAAAAAATGGGCCAAAGAACTAAATAGACATTTCTCCAAAGAAGACATGCAGATAGCTAACAAACACATGAAAAGATGCTCAACATCACTCATTATCAGAGAAATGCAAATCAAAACCACTGTGAGGTACCATCTCACGCCAGTCAGAATGGCTGCTATCAAAAATTCTACAAACAATAAATGCTAGAGAGGGTGTGGAGAAAAGGGAACCCTCTTACACTATTGGTGGGAATGCAAATTAGTACAGCCACTGTGGAGAACAGTGTGGATATTCCTTTAAAAACTGGAAAGAGAACTGCCATACAACCCAGCAATCCCACAGCTGGGCATACACACCAAGGAAACCAGAATTGAAAGAGACACATGTACCCCAATATTCATCACAGGGCTGTTTACAATAGCTAGGACATGGAAGCAACGTAGATGTTCATCAGCAGGTGAATGTATAAGAAAGCTGTGGTACATACACACAATGGAATATTACTCAGCTATTAAAAAGAATGCATTGGAATCAGTTTTAATGAAGTGGATGAAACTGGAGCCGATTATAAAGAGTGAAGTAAGTCAGAAAGAAAAACACCAATACAGTATATTAACACATACATATGGAATTTAGAAAGATGGTAACCATGACCCTATATGCAAGACCGCAAAAGAGACACAGATGTAAAGAACAGACTTTTGGACTCTGTGGGAGAAGGCAAGGGGGGAATGATTTGAGAGAATAGCACTGAAACATGTATATTACCATATGTGAAGCAGAGCACCAGTCCAGGTTTGATGCATGAGACAGAGTACTCAGGGCTGGTGCACTGGGAAGACCCTGAGGGGTGGGATGGGGAGGGAGGTGGGAGGGGGGTTCAGGAGGGGGGACACATGTACACCCGTGGCAGATTCATGTTGATGTATGGCAAAAACAGCCACAATATTGTAAAGTAATTAGCCTCCAATTAAAATAAATTTAAAAAAAAAAGAATTTTCCCATTTCAGCCTCCTATAGATAGCCAGCCTTTTACGGAGCTGTGACCCAATTGTAGTTGGTCATTTCTGTTACAATAAGCATAACCCCAGTTGGTGGATGGGGATTCCCTCCAGGTCTTACTTATAAATGACCTTTGCCTGTCACTAGGCATTAAGTAAGTGTCTGGGATGGCAGTGATGAAACCATGTGCAAGCTGAAGTGGATGTTGACAAGATCCTGAGGTCCGACCTCAGCAAAAGCTGTTGAGTGAACACCACTGATCTATGGTACTTTTAGTCTGACTTGGAGCTTTACACAACTTTTACTACCTTTGCCAAATTTTGTTTAAAAATATTTCATCTAATTGAGCCCTGTTTACGTGGATTTTGGCACAAAGCCTTTTGAAGAGCATCAGAACATGATGCAATTTCTATCTAATATCACATCCTTTCTTATCTCCCAGGGGACATTGCAGGCTCTTTTATTTGGGGATGTTTATTTTGGAAATCACTGACTAATGGGCTCTAGGCTGTCTGTGTAACAAACATTAGTGCTAGTTCTAACTTGCACTGATTTCTCTGGAAATATTTGTCTATGATTCCGCTTATCATCAGACCTGTTAGCAGTCTATAGTTGTGGTCGGTCTGTAAACTAGAATTCAGCAGTTAAATCCAGTCTATTGCTTTTTTCTTTCTTTCTTTCTTTTTTTTTTTTGGTAAAAATGTTTTATGAAACACAGCAGTGACTTTTCATTTACAAACTATCTGTGATTGCTTTTGAATTACAACTGAGTGGTTGCCACAGAAACTTTGGTTCACAAAGTCTAAAATATGTACTCTCTGGCTCTTAAAAAAAATAAAATTTAAAAAGCTTATCCAACCCCTGGTCTAGAGCAAAATGCTTTGTAAATAGGGCAGGCAAAGATTCGCCAAAGTGTGCAAGTGTTCACTAAGTTTTCAAATTTCCTTTTCCAGATTCTCATGGACTTTCCTAAAGGCCATCCTGAGAAAGCCTCTGAAGAGCCTACCTCTTTCTCGGAAGGGAAGGAGAGAAAAGAAAAAGGAAAGAAAGAAGGAAGAGTGGGAGGGAAGAAGGAAGGAAGAAAGCGTCACGTTTCCCCAAAAGGAGCAAACGAAGTGAAAGTTCATTTTAATGACTGATCAAGACATTACATTCCTGCTTTGTAAATAAGTCCAGTGAATTTATTGAAGGGGAGAAAGGGGATTGGGGCAAACGGACAGACTGAGATTGACATATGTACACTATTTGTATAAAATAGAGAAGCAGTGAGGACCTGCCATACAGCACAGGGAACTCTGCTTAATGCGCTGTGCTGACTTAATGGGAAGAGGATCTAAAACAGAGTGGATATATGTATATGGACAACTGATTCATAGCGGAAACTAACAAAACATTGTAAAGCAACTCTACTCCAATAAAAAAAAAATTGAACTTAAAAAACAAAAGCAAGACATAACAAAATGTCCTTCAGTAATTTTCTGCCTGGTAACATTACTGTTGGAGGCAAAACTCCTTTTCAGATGGGCATTTTGGACTCAGAATATTCTGAACTGAGATGAAGGGATAGTAGAGTGAGATTGTGGGTTCAATGACAACCTATACTTAGCCACTTTAATTAGGCAATCTCCTTTGCCTCTCAGGACAAAAACAAAGCCCACCAAAATCACTATGGTGAAAGAATGCATTTCTCTTGAGGAAAATCTTTTGAGAATAAAGCACAAATCACTGATAAGAGATGTTGAACTCTAAAATAAATACCTGCATTTATTTGAATAAAAACAGATGTGGATTTACCTTGAAGCTACTGAACCTTAAGCTTCAAGGAACTTTGCTGGCCTGAGGCCCTTCCAAGGCCCTGTGCATCGGGAAGGCGCAAGCAGAGTTCACAGAGTCGTGTGTTTTTGTAAAAATGGAAGTAAACCATTTTCACTGCACATTGTTAAAGCTATTCTTCGTGTCCATGCTAGCTTGCCTGCTCCATTATGTAGATGTTTTTGAAACATTTAGAAAGTACGGTCAATTGGAGGAGGGAATGACAACCCACTCCGGTATTCCCGCCTGGGAAATCCCATGGACAGAGGAGCCTGGCAGTCTCCAGTCCATAGGGTCACAAAGAGTCAGACATAACTTAGCAGATAACACGAACACTTTCACACTCAGGATGGATTTTCTAGCTCCAAGTCACTCTTTGGGGAACCATCTAATTTTGCACTGCTTTGTGAAAATAAAAATTGTTGTTTCAGACCAAAAAAAAAAAGTACCATCAGAGTCATTTTTTTAAAAGTAACTTCTAAAATATATCCATTGGAAGCTAACCATAATTACTATAGACATTCAGTGATCTATTTAAAAATAAATGAGCAAGCTTTAGCTTAATATTTAATTTTATATCTTGGGGACTTCCTCGGTAGTTTAGGGGTTAAGGCCCCATGTTCCCAATGCAGAGGGGCTTGGATTCTGTCCCTGATCTGAAAATTTGACTCTGCATGCTGAAACTAAAAAGATCCCACATGCTACAACTAAGACCCAGCACAGCCAAATAAATAAATAAATATCCAAAAATGTATATCTTAGCTATTTCTCGTTTGACCCATATTTCCATTACTGTTTTCAGTGAAATTTTACCCTAAATGTATTTCAAAGCTTAAATACTTACTCAAACTATTAAGTACGTATACCTAATATTTTAGAAGGTGAAAGTGAAAGCTTAGTGGCCACTGAACATGCCCATCACTTCCCAAGTCAGGGATGGATTCACAATGGCCAGAAAGGGTTTCACCTCCTGTCCCCAGCTCTTTGGGCTTTTTGCTGATTTCTCACTCCCAGGGACATGATATGGAGGCTACAAACCCTAACTCCATCAATCATCAGATTTCATTTAATTCATAGTAAAGGAAGAATCCAGAGAAAGCAATGGCAACCCACTCCAGTACTCTTGCCTGGAAACTCCCATGGATGAAGGAGCCCTGTAGGCTGCAGTCCATGGGGTCGCTAAGAGTCGGACACGACTGAAGCGACTTAGCAGCAACAGCAGCAGCAAAGGAAGAATCATCTACATGCATTTAAAATGTGACTCAGGTGAATATCACTATCCTGTATAAGTACTTTCAATGGTCTTTAACTCTGAGTGAAATGTGAGGTAGGCAGAAGAATGACTCCCAGATGTGTCCATAACCAAGTCCATGAAGTCTGACTCTATTACGTGGCAAAGAGATTTTGCTGATGTAATTAGGATTATGAATTTTAAAATAGGGAGATGACCCTGGATTATCCAGGATGCCCCAGTCTGTTCACAAGAGCTCTTAAAAAGCCTAAACATTCTCCAGCTCAAAGCAGAAAGAGATGGAGCAGAAGGGGAAGTCAGAGAGATTACACGTGTGTGGTCCTAAGATATGGGCCCAGGTGTGAACACCAGGGAGACAATTCTAGGAGCCAAGGGCTCCCTCCAGCTGACAGCCAGGAAGGAAGTGGGACCTCACTCCACCAACTGCAAGGAACTGAAGTCTGCAGTCAACCAGAATGAGCGTGGAAGCCCATTCTTCCTTAGGACTTCTCATAAGAGCACACCGTTGGGCACTTTGACATTGGTCTTAGAAGATCTGGGCCAGAAAATCCAGCTGAGATATACTGTGTTGATTTCTGACACACAGATATGGTGCAATAATAAATGGGTTTTCTTGTAAGCTGCTGAATCAGTGCTGACTTGTTTCATGATGATGGGAAACTAATACAAAGTCCAAATTTTCTGCAGAGCCCTACGGTCCTGAACCCTCATCTCCCTCTCTGATTTCAGCTCCCGCCATTGTCCCCTTGCAGATTTGGGTCACTCCTGTTTCCTCTTTCTGAAAATTGCCTCTGACAGTTTCCCAGAGCCTCCTACCCTGTTCCCCCCAACCCACATACTTCACTGGCTCTCTGGGACACCCTCACCAGTATGCTTCCCCTTCCTCCCCACCCAGAAGGACACGCCACTCTGCCTTGCTTAAATAAAAGAGGGCATTTCTTCTTCACTAGGTTATAATTTTCTATAAGAAGGGATGGGACTTTTTGTCATAAGTGTTTAAGAGAATCACGGGCAGTCATCAGTGATCAATAAATATTTGTTCAATAAGCAGATAAATAAAACACTAAACTATACTATCACTGAGCTTCCTGGGGGCTTTATGAACACAACTGAGGAGAGGAGTATGTCAGCCCAAGGTCCATATCTCAGGACAGCTGCCCCTCCCCGAGGACTGTGGCTAGTCCACTCTCCCCAGGTTCATCGACTAGGGAAATGACCCCAAGTCACCTACTTTATCTTCACTAAGTCTCCCCATTAAATCCTCCTGCAATCATGCAATGCAAGCATGCCTTTTGTATCATTTATCACTAAAAACTAAACATTTGTACAGCACTGCATAATTTACAAAGCATTCTGAGCAGAGGCTCTTAAACAGTTGACAGCGCATCACAAAGTGGAGAAGAGCCGATGCAAACACATCCCCTGACTCTCTGACGTCTGTGCTCCTTATCCTCAGCGCCGCCGAGGGCACTCCAGGGCCTTATTCACCACCTGATCCACACATGCTTATCTCCTATCTAGACCTTCCTCTGAGGCTTCGGTCACAGCCCCGGATGTTTCCTTGATACTGTTCCCAACACACTGGCCACCCCCACCAGACCTGCTCCCCTCCAGCTTCCCTTCACAGGAGAATGATAGGAAGGGGACTTGTCGTCACTCTGGGTCCTGCAGGAAGGGTGGGGCCAGGCATGTTCTGTGGGGGATGCCTCTGTGAGAGCCGTGAAGGACTGAGATACAGCTAAACACAATGGGCGTGAGTATGGTCCTTTCAGAGGCTTTGAGTATGCAATTCTTACCCATCACTCTCCTTTCTATCCTGCCCCTAACCCACTTTTTCAGGTGCTGGTGGCTAAAATTAACCAGCTGAAATCCATTCCTTTGACAGAGGATTTCCTACCCTGTTAGAGAATAGATAAGTTAGGAGGGGATGCTTATTTAGTTATTATTTATACTTCATTTTTTTAGAATCTGCATGCGTGTGTGAGCTAAGTCGCTTCAGGCATGTCCGACTCTGTGTGATCCTATGGACTGTAGCCCGCCAGGCTCCTCTGTCCATGGGATTCTCCAGGCAAGAATACTCGAGTGGATTACCGTTCCCTCCTCCAGGGGATCTTCTTGACTCAGGGCAAACCTGTGTCTCTTAAGTCTCCTGCATTGGCAGGCTGGTTCTTTACCACTGAGCCACCTGGGAAGCCTCTTTTAGAATCTAGTTGATCATAATTTGTCCTATGGATTGGAATCACCTTGCTCCCACTCTAGCTCTCCCCTTTGGCTACATGATCACAGCCAAGTCCTGTAGCCTCAGTTTCCTGAACTGGGAATTGGAGGTAATGTTAGAATCTATGTCTTAGATTGTTGATAAGTAACATAAGAAAATACATTTTTTATTTATTTTTATTTTTATTATTGTCTGCATTTTATTTATTTATTATTATTATTTATTATTATTATTATTTTAACTTTACAATATTGTATTGGTTTTGCCATACATCAACATGAATCTGCCATGGGTGTACATGAGTTCCCAATCCTGAACCCCCCTCCCACCTCCCTCCCTATACCATCCCTCTGGTACCAGCCCCAAGCATCCTATATCCTGCATCGAACCTAGACTGCTGATTCATTTCTTATATGATATTATACATGTTTCAATGATATTCTCCCAAATCATCCTACCCTCTCCCTCTCCCACAGAGTCCAAAAGACTGTTCTATACATCTGTGTCACATACAGGGTTATTGTTACCATCTTTCTAAATTCCATATATATGCTTTAGTATACCGTATTGGTGTTTTTCTTTCTGGCTTACTTCACTCTGTATAAAAGGCTCCAGTTTCATCCACCTCATTAGAATTGATTCAAATGTATTCTTTTTAATGAAAATACATTTTAAAACACTAAACAGAGGACCAGTACATAGCCTATGTCTAGTTAACTCCATATTTGGAAACATTTTTGTCTGCTTTATTTACTATTGTTTTTCAACAAGGAACACAGTGCCTGGCATACAGAGGGCACTCAGGAAAATCCAAGAATGGGTGAATGACTGAATGGCTGCTGACAAGCGTTCAGTCATGTCCAACTCTGCAACCCCATGGACTGTAGCCTGCCAGGCTCCTCTGTCCATGACAAGAATACTGGAGTGGGTTGCCATTTCCTTTTCCAGGGGATCTTCCCAACCCAGGGATCAAACCCGGGTCTCTTGCATCTGTTGCACTGGGAGGAGGATTATTTATCACTCACTGCCACCTGGAATTTTTGACTGAATTATTGGATTATAACATATTCAGACACTGGTTTTGCAAAAGAAAAAATAATAAGGAAAACAGTGAACATGCTTGCAGCCGGAGAGGGTGCTAAAGGAGCAAAGAACAGAACCAAAAGGAGGAGGCCGCACACTGCCTCCATTAATACCAAGTATCTCTGGATGCTTCCAAAGACTGTCTCTAGAAATGCGATCAGAAATGCAGCTTCCTGTGTTTGCTCTGGTTGGGATCTGTTCCCTTCATTTTCTTCTGTGCTGGATCCTTCCTTGTTGCTTATTTGTTTTGACACAAGCAGGAGTAACTCTGTAAGATAAACCCTGTGCTGCGCAGCCAGAAGGCTGTCAGAAAAGAACAGCCCTAGAGAACCGGGAGCCACCAGCTCTCCAGCTCCACGGAATAGGCGGCTTGATCAACACGCTTCTCTCTCATCATTCCATGCATGTCTCTCCAATTTAGTCACACTGTTTACCTGAAGGGAAGCAAAAAGGAAGACCATGCTGTGAGTTACAGGGAGCGACCAATACATGGAGCCCTCAGCAACAGTCATGCAGTGATCTGCTAGACACACGGTCTCTGACAGGGGTGACAGGTCAGTATCAGGGGGCTGGGTCCTTAAACTGGGGAACAGAAATGATGGACATGGTTTTTCACTACCATGACGAAGGCAAACACATGGGGTTTTTTCACACAGTATATTCAGATCAACAAGGTTTGATGTTCCCCACCTTATGGGAGAACAGGAAAAGTAAAAGAGCGGGAGAGAGTGTACATCTTAAAAACAGAACTGGGGTTAACAGTTTTAAAGCTCTAGAAAGGGAAAAACGTCCAATGCGGGGAACGTGGTTTTGATCCCCTGTAGGGGAAATGAGATCCCACATGCTGTGGGGCTGGCATGCCGTGCCACAGCTTAGACCCAACACAGCCACAGATAAATTCAGTTCAGTTCAGCCGCTCAGCCGTGTCTGACTCTTTGCGACCCCATGAATTGCAGCACCCCAGGCCTCCCTGTCCATCACCAACTCCCAGAGTTCACTCAGACTCACGTCCATTGAGTCAGTGATGCCATCCAGCCATCTCATCCTCGGTCGTCCCCTTCTTCTCCTGCCCCCAATTAAAAAAAAATGTTCTAGACATATCAACATGTAGAAATTGTTTCTCAAAGGGTGGTACACGGGCCCCTGGGATCTGAATTGCTAGTCTGCAAAATTACATACTCCTGAGTCCCACAGCAGAAATGTTGCATTAGTATCGATCGGGGTTGAACCTAGGAAGGTATAATCTAACCCTCTCCCCAGGGGATTCAAAAGCAATACAAAAATACTCCAAAACTAAAGGACCACAGTTATGGGATATCTCTGACTTAAGAAAAGGGAATAAAGGGAGAAAAACTATAGAACAGATTCCAATATTCTCAGTCTGTGATGCTTTTAGTATACCAGTCTATTTTCATGACCAAAGGAAATACTTAACAGTTACACTTATTAAGCAGTTAGGTACAAACAACTTTATAAGTCTAACAACTTAGTAACTATTAAAATAATAGTAAAAAATTTTAAAAACCAGTATTTAATACTTTTCCACAATTACTAATTATAACTACTAAATACTGAAAGTCAAAGTGTTAGTCACTCAATTGCGTCCAACTCTTTGAGACCCGTGGACTGTAGCCTGTCAGGCTCCTCTATCCATGGAGTTCTCCAGGCAAGAATACTGGAGTGAGTAGCCATTCCCTTCTCCAAGGGATCTTCTTGATCCAGGGATCAAACCCGGGTCTCCTGCATGGCAGGCAGATTCTGAACTATCTGAGCCATCAGGGAAACCCTTGATTAATTACTAATGGGCTGAAAATACAATATCTATTGTTTACTGTTTAATCAAAGAAGTGAGAAAGAACAAGAAATCAAGCAAGAGAAAATAATACTTCAGTCACTAAATAAAATCGAAGGCCTTTGTTTTCCCTTCAAGAGTTGCAGATAGTTTTCTGAGCCATGTTCCTTGGAGCTGTTGTGTAGAAACTGAAATCCCCACTCGGTGGAAAAGTTAGCATCATGATCAGAATGTAGCCTTGGTCTGCTGCTGCTGAGTCGCTTCAGTCGTGTCCAACTCTGTGCGACCCCAGAGACGGCAGCCCACCAGGCTCCCCTGTCCCTGGGATTCTCCAGGCAAGAACACTGGAGTGGGTTGCCATTTCCTTCTCCAATGCATGAAAGGGAAAAGGGAAAGTGAAGTCTCTCAGTCGTGTCCAACTCTTAGCAACCCCATGGACTGCAGCCTACCAGGCTCCTCCACCCATGGGATTTTCCAGGCAAGAGTACTGGAGTGGGGTGCCATAGGCTTGGTTTAGGCTCCCACAATTCTGAGAACTGGCTTCAGAGAAAATGGAAACAAACAGACCCTGGAACTAAAGATGAATTGTACTGAGAACAATCCATATGATACTGATCAGACCACCACAAGACCCATTTCAAAATGATCGCCAGAGTTGACCTTGCTGTTCTGCACATAGCCCCCTGCCTCTGCCTATATATCCCTGAAACCCTTTAAAAGCTTTACCCTCAGATCAGCAAAGCAGAGTTGGTTCTTTGGGACCTAAGCCCACCCTCTCCCCAGGATTGCCAGTTTCCTCAATAAAGCTGTGTTTCCTTTTGGCCAATATTTGTCTCTCAGTGTTAGATACTTGAGCAACAAGTAGCCAAACGAATCTGGCAGCATTCACCTCTTGAGAAGGAAGTGTTCCAGGCCCAAGGTGCATCCATGAGTGGCTGAATAGGACTAGAAAGACTATGCCCGTGAGACTGTCTTTCCCAATGCATCTCTGTTCATTGAGAAATGTTTGCACACACATGAGGAATGCTTTTACCTGTGTAGCATGTGATAAAGATTCTGCCAAATTGGAAACTAGTTATTCTGGCATCCCTCTAGCTGCACTGACTGTCAACTGCCCGCAAGGACCGTGAAGGAAATCTGCTGCTATGATCTGAAAGCTTGTGTTCTTTCATAATTCACCAGGGATCTTGACTCCTGATGTAATGGCGTTGGGAGGTGTGAGTCTTAGGGAAATGATGGTGGAACCCTTATGAATGGGGTTAGTGTGCTTATGAAAGAGACCCCACAGAGTTCCCTAGCCTCTTCCAGCTCTGTGGAAACATAAGGAGTCTCTGATCGGAAGAGATCCCTCAACTGGCCATGCTGGTACCTTGATCTCAGACTTCCATCCTCCAGAACTGTGAGAAACAAATTTCTATTGTTTGTAACAGTTCATCCCCAGGCTATGGGATTTTGTGCCAGAAACTAACTTTGATGGCACCTTGATCTTGTACTCCCAGCTTCCATAACTGTTAAGCCACCCAACCTGTGATACTCTGTTTGACAGTCCAAGGTAATTAATAGACCTTGAGTATCAAAGGCAGATCACCCTGCCACTTTAAAAAGGAAGTAGGAGTATGGAAAGAACAGGCATGAACTCTTGTTATAACAAAGCCTTTATTAAAATTCAGTGAAAATTATTACCACCTAGGCAGGACCACTATGAATTGAGAAAACATGTGGATTTCCCAGCTGGGTAATTCTCCTAACAGCTGAATACCTCATCAAGAATAAGAGAAGGAACAAAAGAAAGAAAGAAAAGAAAAAAAGGTTGAAGACGAAGGAAGCCAATTATAGGCTGCATGAATAAGAATTGTATCCTGTATTATTTCCTTGTTATCCTATAAGCTCTGGTAAGTCTTTGAAAAAACTCACTTTATCTTAATGGTCTTTTGTGTTAATAATGTTTAACCGTAGATTCCACTCCCATTACACTGAGAGCTAAGATGCATGGCATACATCTTCAGGAAATGCTGAGAAGTCTTCAGATGAATAAAAACTTTATGTGTCAAAATTTCAGAATATTCCTCTGGGTTTCCTGAAATGCTGTGGCATCTTGCATGGCAATTGCTATGAGTTTTGCATGTCACCTTGTAATAATCTTCACCAAATGACTGGACACTTGACTCCAAATAGCACTCTCCTTTAGCCTCTTCTGAATATTTCACCCAGAGTTGTCAGCCATAACAACAACAATAAAAGTAAACTGACTGATCCCTATGGTGCATATTTTTCATAAACTACAGTAATATAATGACAAGAACATTCTTTAAATCTTAAGGCCCTGCCTTTTCATGCTTTTATAGGTTCTGTTATTGATTTGCTTATATTCCATTTTCTTGTTAATGGTTTAGAAATACAATGTATAATACCTAACACACTATTATCGTATTTAACTGCCTTTTTTTTTTTTTTGTAGCAATATCTGTAGGGATTTCCTAAGAGCAAGATGGGAATGCAAGTAGTTTATCTTCAGTAGTGGTGAAGATGGATATTTACTAGAGTAAATAAATGGACAGACAAGAAAACTAAAATGTTGAGATAAACTAGGGTTTAAGCCATTGCTTCAGACAGGCTATAAACGTGTTATTATGGATTCGCTACAGAAACAAAAGCAAACTGTTGCTTCTAATTTTTTCTTGACTTAATCACCCACAAGTTTAGTAGGCTGTGTACCTAAATGGGAGGCAGATTTTACAATTGTGGGATAACAGTTTATATATCCTTTTGTATGTCTTTTGCAACTGAAAATATAGATCTGTCATTTTAATTGGGCTTCAGGCAGATGAAAATTCTTACTTTCTTTACAAATTGATTTTTTTAAGAACCAGGTGGAACAGTCACCATCAATGCATGGAAGCATTTTCAATTACTCAAGGGTTTATAATATTAAAGGGCTGCAATATTATTTATCTTTTCATCCTTCACTGGTCCAACTAGTGCCTTAACCAAAGTTCAGGGAATTTAATTGAATGCTCAGAGATGACTTTCCCTGTCTGCTCAGTTCTAAGATGCATGTATTTTTATATTTCAACACTGAATTAACTATAATTATGATAAGTTTTTCATCAAAGTGTGTTAATAAATCAATTGTATTTTCAGTTGATAATATCTCAGAATTGGAGAAGTATGAAATCTGGAAGGATAAAAATTCTCTGTTTATTCTTTCAGACATCACTCTACAACCTCAGGACCAAGTTGAGACATTTCTCCTTTACAGTCAATAGCATTAATATTTAGTGAGCCCTTTCCACCTGCCAGACACTGGACCAGATTTGTTGTTGATTGAGAATTTTCTTCTCTGCAATTGGAATATTGGGATGCCTAGGGATTTGGGATTTTGGTTGCTGGGGTTTTTTTTAAGATTAACAAAAGATGACCTCTCATGGGATCAGATTTGGTGTATTTCTGTGTGTATGTGTGTGTGTGTGTGTGTGTGTGTGTGTGTTTTAAGAAAAGAACATTCTCCAGAATTAGCATGCACTGAACCATTCAATGGTAGAACTCTTTGACCTTTGACTTTCGATAGTCACTCTGGATTCTCTGGGGTTTCCCAGGGGTCACTAGTGGTACAGAGCACATCTGCCGACGCATGAGACCTAAGAGACATAAGAGATATGGTTCAGCCCCTGGATCAGCAGGATCCCCTGGAGGAGGGCATGGCAACCCACTCCAGTATTTCTGCCTGGAGAATCTCATGGACAGAGGAGACTGGCGGGCTACCATCCGTAGGGTCACAAAGAGTCAGACATGACTCACGTGACTTAGCACACATGCACATTGGATTCCTTGGTGATTTACCCCAGTGGTTTTCAAAAATGTGTGCCAAGCTCAGCCAGACAGCACTCACTCTGAGGCTGCAGTGTCAAGGGCAGGTCTCACTGCGCAGCTGAGAGTCAAGCACTCCTGGAGCTGGATAAAGGAAGGCTCCTGCATTTTAGATTCAGAGGACTGCCCGTCTATAGCTCTGAGTCCTGGGCTTTGTGGTGTCCTGTGCTGCCTCAGATAGGAAGCAACCAACAGCCTTGGAAGTGTTGCTTAAAGCATCTGCTTAGATACATTGGTACTTATCTTTCCTTACCCACCACCTTTATAGTATCAATATTCTCTTAGTTCTTAGTAAACCTATTTAGGTGTGAAAAGAAGAAAGAAACAGAAAGTAAAATGACAGGCACCTATCAAAAGGATGGGCCTGCTTCCCTCACCAAGTTGGGATTCCACCATGATGATGCACTTGTAAGTTACTTTTCCCCAATCTGGCGGCTGTGGTTGGAACTACAGCTCTAGGATTTCCCAGCTGTGACCATAGCAAGTTACTCCATTGCCCAACATCTTGGCATCTCAGTTTTAACACAGAATACTGAGCAACACTTTTTTTCATGGAGTCGTTGTAAAGACCATAGAAGATGAAGAGAAGAGGACGCAAAGTGCTTCACAAGACTGATGCGTGGCACATGCTTGATAAATAAGCCACACGCAGTTCCTGCTTTTATTGTTGTGTTTTAGCTGATTGATCCCTTTCTACCAAATGTCTTGTCGGTAAGTTGCTGTCCAAAAAGAGCTCTAATTAAAAACAACTCAGCCAACAGGAGAGTGATTTTCTTTAGCTGATTGCAAGAATTAAGTTGTCACAAATTTCTCTATTTTCACACAGAGATAATGAGAGCATGTAAATTAAGCGTTCAATTTATAATTTAATACAATTTATCAAAAAAGCCACCCTTGCACAAATACTAAGTGATATTCACATGATTAGTTTACAGCATAATTAGAGATTTCGTAAGTCGTTAACCTGTTTTTGATTTTTGCCTCTGCCTGAAATTCTCTTCGTCTCTATTCCTCCATCCATTATTATGCACAATCACTCATTTATACACAAATCACACATAATTAATTTACTTATTCATTCATATATCCATTTAAATATCATTAGATTATGTGACTTTTTCCTCTCCAGTAATGCTTTTATTTATTCTTTAATTTTATAAAGGAATTTCCTAATTTTCGGTTTGTGGTCTGATGCTTAGCCTTTTGTATTTACTGCCAAACTTTGATTATGCAGTGTTTGCATTGCAATGTTGCTTGCATTCAAGGAAATTAAAATTGCGTAGATATTTACATATCGTAAGTGCAGTGCTACTTAACAGATACCTTAACTGCAGTGTAACTGAAATCTAGGCTTTGCAGGGTTCCCCCTCCTACCTATTCTTCTTGCCTTTTAAGTGCTCTTTATTTCTCCTCTGTATGAAACGTCCTTTTGAAGACATGCTACTTTGCTCTCCTTGGGTATAACCTGAGATAGCAGGAAGTCTTACTCAGATGTGAGCGGCTGATCAATGGATCTATAATATGTTCTTTTTGAGAATATTTCACAAACAAGTCAAAAGATAAATTTTGGCTTAATATTAGGAAAATGGCATAAAATGCTAAATTTAACTAGAATAGATTTTTTTAAGGTGGTAAAGTTCCTTTTAATCAATAGCTCTAAGTAGGGCTTGGAGTATTGTTCATCAGGAGTACTGAAGGTAAGTTTGAGAGAATGATTAAATTGACAACAGCTGTAGCTAAGGCTGAGCAAAGGACCATAAAGAAGGCTGAGCACTGAAGAATTGATGCTTTTGAACTGTGGTGTTGGAGAAGACTTGAGAGTCCCTTGGACTGCAAGGAGATCCAACCAGTCCATCCTAAAGGAGATCAACCCTGAATATTCACTGGAAGGACTGATGCTGAAGCTGCCACTCCAGTACTTTGGTCATCTGATGCCCACATACGACTCACTGGAAAAGTCCCTGATGCTGGGAAAGGTCGAGAGCAGGAGGAGAAAAGGGCGTCAGAGGATGAGAAGACTGGACAGCACATCCGATGCAATGAACATGAACTTAGGAGAGGGTGAGGGACAGGGGGTCCTGACGTTTTACAGTCCATGGGGAAGCAAAGAGTCGGACATGCCTGGGCGACTGAACAACAGCAACAATTGACACTGGACGTCTCCTGGCCAAACGCACCGTTCCTGTATCCGCCAGCTCACTCTGGAAACTCTTCCCTTAACGCAGTTATACAACGTGGCAGAGTTGTCTGCATGTGCGGCAGCATCTGGTCCCGTCACTTCATGGCAGGCAGAGTGGGAAAAAGTGGAAGCAGCAGCAGACTTTACTTTCTTGGGCTCCAAAATCACTGCAGATGGTGACTCCAGCCATAAAATTAAAAGACGCTTGCTCCTTGGAAGGAAAGCTGTGACAAAGCTGCTGCTGCTGCTGCTGCTGCTAAGTCACTTCAGTCGTGTCCGACTCTATGCGACCCCATAGACAGCAGCCCACCAGGCTCCTCTGTCCATGGGATTCTCCAGGCAAGAACACTGGAGTGAGCTGCCATTTCCTTCTCCAATGCGTGAAAGTGAAAAGTGAAAGTGAAGTCGCTCAGTCGTGTCTGACTCTTAGCGACCCCATGGATTGCAGCCCACCAGGCTCCTCCATCCATGGGATTTTCCAGGCAAGAGTACTGGAGTGGGGTGCCATTGCCTTCTCCGGTGACAACGCTAGACATCATATTAAAAGCAGAGACATTACTTTGCCCAAAAAGGTCTATATAGTCAAAGCAATGATTTTTCCAGTAGTCATATATGGATGTGAGAGTTGGGCCACAAAGAAAGCTGAGTGCCGAAAAATTGATGCTTTCAGATTGTAGTACTAGAGAAGACTATTGAGAGTCCCTTGGACTGCAAGGCTATCAAACAAGTCAATCCTAAAAGAAATCAGTCCTGAATATTCATTGGAAAGACATGCTGAAGCTCCAACATTTTGGCCACCTGATGCGAAGAGCTGACTCATTGGAAAAGACCCTGATGCTGGGAAAGATTGAGGGCAGGAGGAGACGGGGGCGACAGGATGACGCGGTTGGATGGCATCACTGATTCAATGAACATGAGTCTGAGCAGGCTTCAGGAGATGGTGAAGGACAGGGAGGCCTGGCGTGCTGCAGTCCATGGGGACACGAAGAGTCAGACACGACTGAGGGAGTGAACAGCAACAGCAACAGCTAAGGCACCTGCTCTCTCAGATAGTTTGTTGTTTCAAATATGCCCATTATGGAAAACTAGTCAGTAGAGAATCTGGTAGGACAAGATCTAGATCTCCAGATATATATTAAGTTGTGATCAGAAATAAGAAGAAAACATTTTAAGTTGGAAGCAGTAAGGAGCCTGACCTTTGTCCAAGCTGGGATGCTCGTAGTGAAAAAAGGAGATGACAGCCCCAGGTCAAGGTCAGGACGGCTCAAGACAGGGGAAGCTAATGATCCAGTTTAGGTCAACTGCACTCACTGCCCCAAGGAAACAGCAGCAGGCACACCAACCTAAGACACTGCAGAGAACTGCCTTAGAGTTTGTTTCACCCTGAAGTACAAATCAGAGACGAAAGGAGTGAAATATTTTGACCTGAAAATGAATGAATCTTTGTTTTTCTTTCTTTTTGTTTAAGAGAAATATTATGGATTTCCTCATGCTCATCAAATAATCTGCTTCATTATTCTTTTCCTGAGTGCCGTGTACTTTGAGATTTCCTTGCATTTGATCGTCACTGTTTAAGGTGAAATTTGATCATTCGTTCATTGGGATGATATTTGTGGCTCTCCGACAATGTGCCAAGCACACCTCTAGATGGTGGGGATAAAAAGATAAATTGGACATGGTCTCTGACTTCCAGAACCAACCTCTCAGACTGGTGAGTTAGTCATGTTAAAAAAAAAAAAAAAATGAACAGCATAGCAACACAGCATGATAAGTGCTGTAACTGAGCTATAAAGGAAAATGGAACTTCTAAGGAACCAATTCTTCACCAGTGAGCTATTTCTCAAGAAAAAATGTTACTCAAAACAGATATTTAAATTACCTAACTTCCTGAAGAAGTTCTGAGACCAGGGAATATAAAGCCATCTTATATTGCTGGAAGCCCAAACTGTTTATTGTTATGATACTTTTATAGAATTACCTTCCCATTACAGTAGTGACTTCATTAGAGTAAAAGAAATCAAACCGACTTGAGGTTAAATTGAGTTTGTTTTCTGTAATAATTCATAATTATTCAGTTCAGTTCAGTTGCTCAGTCGTGTCCGACTCTTTGCGACTCCATGAATCACAGCACGCCAGGCCTCCCTGTCCACCACCATCTCCCGGAGTTCACTCAGACTCACGTCCATCGAGTCGGTGATGCCATCCAGCTATCTCATCTTCAGTCGTCCCCTTCTTCCCCTGCCTTCAATCCCTCCCAGCATCAAAGTCTTTTCCAATGAGTCAACCCTTCGCATGAGGTGGCCAAAGTACTGAGTTTCAGCTTTAGCACATCATTCCTTCCAAAGAAATCCCAGGGTTGATCTCCTTCAGAATGGACTGGTTGGATCTCCTTGCAGTCCAAGGGACTCTCAAGAATCTTCTCCAACACCACAGTTCAAAAGCATAATTATTAGCTGCTATTTTTCCAGCTACATGAAATGAAACTATTTTGTATGTGATTCTTAAGCACTCTCTATTGGATGTGTCTCTTTAATAACTTGCTAAAGATGCTGTGGAATTGTTTTCAAGTGGAAAGACTTCTTCCAAAATTCAAGGGCTATAATTTCCAAATTTCTAAAATTGAGGATAGTAAGAAATAAGAAAAGCCTTGGCAGTGTTACTGAAGCAATACAGAAAGAAAAAAAAAAAAGAAACTTAAAAATCAGTTAAGGATATTTTTAGAATCCATAAATTTAGTAACTTTAAAGGAATCACTAACATTTAATATTTTAAAAGCAAATTAAGAACTGACATCTCAAATAGTCACCTTCTGGGTATATGGTCATAGGTTGAACTGACAAAATACTGCTTTGATTTCTAATGAAGAGTACATAGTTTGTTGTCTTTTTGCTTCCTTTTGTTAATTTAAAACATGCAGACTCAATTCATGACAGTTAGGGCTCTATGACAGTTGTCACTGATTTAGAGTTTTCATATTAAAAGTTTCAGTATCCACTTAGCTTACTTTGAAAGCTTTCTGAAGGATGTTGATGTTTCTGCAACTTGGTTGAGTCATTAAAACTCAGAGTAAACACCAAGATGATTTATACAAACAAAGGAAAACATTTTCTTAATGACACCCCCCAAACCTCATCCAGTTGAAATTGTGTTTAAGATTAAATAATGGGGGCTTTATTTAGATTAATTAGCAAGAAGATCACAGTAGTCAACAGGTAACTGAAAGACACCATCTGCTCCCTTTTCCAATTGTGTCTGTGAGCTTTGCATTGGTGTACCAGGGAACATGGGAGAATTAATTAGGCAGCAAATGAAATCTTGTCACAGATGGCATCCATTTGCTTCTTGCAAACACATACAAGCAAATGTGTGTGCTTTTGCTTTGATCTTGTTTGCCTCCTTGAAAGTTTTGAAGGATCAGTGGAATCTGACCATGAGTTGCTAATTTGGAAAAAGTGAAAAAAAGAAAAAATGTAGAAAAAGAACACGGAGCTTAGCATTGAAAGAAAATGCCCAGTTGGAAACTACAGCATGAGATCTTCACAAAGGCTTGAAGAGTTTAGACCAAGCAGCTTGTCTTCAATCTCAAGATTGCTGCTGTTCGCATTTCATTTCCACTGGATGGCTTTTAGTGTACAGTAAGAATTGTGTACACTCAGTTCAGTTCAGTTCAGTCGCTCAGTCATGTCCGACTCTTTGCGATCCCATGAATCGCAGCACTCCAGGCCTCCCTGTCCATCACCAACTCCCGGAGTTCACTCAGACTCGTGCCCATTGAGTCAGTGATGCCATCCAGCTATCTCATCCTCAGTCGTCCCCTTCTCCTCCTGCCCCCAATCCCTCCCAGCATCAAAGTCTTCTCCAAAGAGTCAACTCTTCGCATGAGGTGGCCAAAGTACTGGAGCTTCAGCTTTAGCATCATTCCTTCCAAAGAAATCCCAGGGCTGATCTCCTTCAGAATGGACTGGTTGGATCTCCTTGCAGTCCTTGGGACCCTCAAGAGTCTTCTCCAACACCACAGTTCGAAAGCATCAATTCTTCGGCGCTCAGCCTTCTTCATAGTCCAACTCTCACAGCCATACATGACTACTGGAAAAACCATAGCCTTGACTAGATGGACCTTAGTCGGCAAAGTAATGTCTCTGCTTTTGAATATGCAGTGATTTTGGAGCCCCCCAAAATAAAGTCTGACACTGTTTCCACTGTTTCTCTATTTCCCATGAAGTGATGGGACCGGATGCCATGATCTTCGTTTTCTGAATGTTGAGCTTTAAGCCAACTTTTTCGCTCTCCTCTTTCACTTTCATCAAGAGGCTTTTGAGTTCCTCTTCGCTTTCTGCCCTAAGGGTGGTGTCATCTGCATATCTGAGGTTATTGATATTTCTCCTGGCAATCTTGATTCCAGCTTGTGTTTCTTCCAGTCCAGAGTTTCTCATGATGTACTCTGCATATGAGTTAAATAAGCAGGGTGACAATATACAGCCTTGACGTACTCCTTTTCCTATTTGGAACCAGTCTGTTGTTCCATGTCCAGTTCTAACTGTTGCTTCCTGACCTGCATACAGATTTCTCAAGAGGCAGGTCAGGTGGTCTGGTATTCCCATCTCTTTTAAGTTCTCTAATCTCTTTGCATATCAATACAGAGATTTGATTTGCTTCATAAAAGTTGTCTTCAAAGGTTGAGGTGATTTAATTTAGGAAACCTTTAAATGTAGGTCTAGATCTTTGTGAATCACTCAAGAAAATAATAAGACCTGAAGTAGTTTTATTTTAGAAGATGCTTCCTCAAAGGCACAAGACTGTGGTTTAAAGAAAAATGTGTTTTTCTATCAATTATCCCCATAGGGAAAACACTGCCATTTTTCTCTTTCTTTCATTTCCCCATCAATCTTCTGGAAATAGTTCCCTAAACTCTCCTTTCCAACTCACACTATCTCACTTATTCCTTTACCTACTGAAACTGGGCTTGGGGCCCCCCCTACTCTATTGAGTTACTGTTTCAAAAGTCATGAATGATTTTTAAACTTTAAATTCCATGATTTCCCTCAGTAGCATTTTACCATGGTTCTCTTAATCTTTTGAAGGGTTAATAGGGTAGCAGAGATGTGCCTGCAAACGGGTCTCTCTGCTCGGGCTGAGCGTCCTTGCATACGAGGCATTCTGCCAAAGAGTCCGGACACAGCCTTGAGTTTAATGGTCCCTTGCAAACGAGGGAGCATTCCCTTCTTGAGATAAGGAGATGGGGGCTTTGGGCAGACTCTGCAGTAGACAGAGATTTCACTCCCCTTTGCTGTACGATAACATGTATGCACCTGCACTGTACTGGAAAGGCTTATTCATACAGTCTGGAATTCTGCCTGGGGCTTTATAATAATAAATGGCAATTAGTTTTTTGCCCAGTTCTGTTCCTCTGGCCAGAGTGGTGTCCTGTCTATCTCTTGTGTGTCTCGTATGTTCTGTGTCATTTCACTCGTAATCACCAGTAATCAACAGTCTTTCACTGACTTTAAAACATTACTGTCTTCTACAGCGTATTTCAACCAACCCCGCTGGCCTTTCTGCATTTCTATTGGTTCTACTTCTTTCAAAAGGTCCTTGGAGGTACATACTTCATAGAAATTTTATCACTTGCCCCATAAAAGGCAGAATTTTAAAGATGTCCTCCAATTCCTGTCTTCTGATAATTCAATCAACTATTATTCTACATACTGCTGTGAAGAGAGTTATTGATATAAGGTCACTAATATAACAAAATAGATTCTCCTGGACTATCTGGGTGTGACTGATATATTTGCATAAACTCTTAAAAATGGAAGAGGAAGATGGAAGATTTGTTTAGAGAGACGTGATGCAAGGGAGATGCAGCTGTTCAGGGGAAGTCAGACAGATGCCAACCAAAATTCCACGTGTCATCTCTTGCCTTGAGATCTAGGGGTCCAAGGCCTTTAGGAGTTAGAGAATTCCCTGACTCTCAGACAAAAAGAGAGAGACCTCAGTCGTACAGTGGAGAGGGACTGGGTTCTACTAACAATGAGCGAGCTGATAAATGGATTCTTTCCAGAATCTCTCTCTCAGTAAAAACCCAGAGTATCAACAAGCTAATTTCCACCTTGTACAAACCAGAACCCATCCAGACTTCTGATCTTTGGTGCTCTAAGGTAATAAATCTGTGTTGTTTTGAGTCACTAATTTGGTGGTGACTTGTTATGGCAGCAATAGAAATGTAATAGTTCTGCTTGACTTGAGATGTGTTCTCCCTGACTTTATTTTTTGTGTGTGTGTTTATTTTTGTTTTGTTTTACTTTACAATACTGTATTGGTTTTGCCATACATCAACATGACTTTATTTCCTTATATTAATACCAATGACCCCACATCTGTATCTCCCTCTTCTCTGCTCTAGTGAGTTTCACAAATACATGCGCAATCTCTACTTGAATGTCCTGCAGACACCTCAAACTCACTGGGTTCTAAAATAACAAATATCTTTTTTGTTCCACAATTTATGCTTCATCTGTTATTTCCTCTCTAGATCAAGGTATCACCATCCATCATCTTGTGGGCCATTCTCTATCCCAAACTATTTATCACAACCCTCATCCAGCTGAGGGGGTCACCATTCAGGCACCCCTCAACGTGCATTTAGGTGCTATGGTTACAGACAGACCAGATCCTTGCTTTAATAGGTCTTTTGTCTAATGGAAAGTGAAGTCACAAAAATATATAAAGTACTTTCAAATATTATAATTGCTAAAAATATTTTTTTCATGATGTAAAGTAACTAAAGGAGCAAACTTTTATTGCTAAATTCTGACCAAAAATAAAAAAGAGACAATCGATGCATGATACTGGATGCTTGGGGCTGGTGCACTGAGAGGACCCAGAGGGCTGGTACAGGGAGGCAGGTGGGAGGGGGGTTCAGGATAGGGAACACGTGTATTCCTGTGGTGGATTCATGTTGATGTTTGGCAAAACCAATACAATATTGTAAAGTAATTAACCTCCAATTAAAATAAGTAAATTTTTTTAAAAAGAAAGAGAAACAATCATTGAGGGAAGGAAGAAATCTATGTATTTAGAAAGAAGAAAGCAAGAAAGACAGCATGAGATGATGTGAATTTGGAAAGATAACTCAAAGTGAAGTATTCAGAGCTACATAAGTCACAGTATTGAGAAAATTGTTTCCCCAGAGCTAAATAGGAAGCAAGTAAGTATTTTTAGCAGAGTAGTAACGTGATCTGATCTACCTTTTCAGAAAGGTGGAGAATGGATCACAGAAGCTTAAAAGGGGGAGGGGCAAATCCAAATACAACAACATTCATTCCATAAATGAACTTGTGGAGGTCCTGCTGTATTCTAGCCACCTTTTCCAGGCTTGTTGGCTCCAGAATGGTGATAGTGATGCTAGAGGGAACTGTAAGGACATAAGATACGTTTTGAAGCTTGAATAGTCAGAACTGTAAGAAGAATCAAAATGAAAGGGAAAGAAAAGAAGGAAGGAAGGGAAGGAGGAAAAAAAGGAATAAGTGCCTTCTGGGTTCTTGGCTTGAGCAACTGAATAAACGGTGCTGTCTTTCTATGGACTAAAGACACAGAATTAAGCTAGCGGCCATAACAAGGAATTAAGGACTCTGTTCTGTATATAACAAATGTGAGATGCATATCCAGCAGCTAATTCAAATTTTAGCAGTACTAAAATTTAGTATACTGTCACCCTGCTTATCTAACTTACATGCAGAGTACATCATGAGAAACGCTGGGCTGGAAGAAACACAAGCTGGAATCAAGATTGCCAGAAGAAATATCAATAACCTCAGATATGCAGATGACACCACCCTTATGGCAGAAAGTGAAGAGGAACTCAAAAGCCTCTTGATGAAAGTGAAAGAGGAGACTGAAAAAGTTGGCTTAAAGCTCAACATTCAGAAAACGAAGATCATGGCATCCGGCCCCATCACTTCATGGGAAATAGATGGGGAAACAGTGGAAACAGTGTCAGACTTTATTTTGGGAGGCTCCAAAATCACTGCAGATGGTGACTGCAGTCATGAAATTAAAAGACACTTACTCCTTGAAAGGAAAGTTATGACCAACCTAGATAGCATATTCAAAAGCAGAGACATTACTTCGCCAACTAAGGTCCATCTAGTCAAGGCTATGGTTTTTCCAGTAGTCATGTATGGATGTGAGAGTTGGACTGTGAAGAAGGCTAAGTGCTGAAGAATTGATGCTTTTGAACTGTGGTGTTGGGGAAGACTCTTGAGAGTCCCTGGGACTGCAAGGAGATCCAACCAGTCCATTCTGAAGGAGATCAGCCCTGGGATTTCTTTGGAAGGAATGATGCTGAAGCTGAAACCCCAGTACTTTGGCCACCTCATGCGAAGAGTTGACTCATTGGAAAAGACTTTGATGCGGGGAGGGATTGGGGACAGGAGGAGAAGGGGACGACCGAGGATGAGATGGCTGGATGGCATCACAGACTCGATGGACATGAGTCTGAGTGAACTCCGGGAGTTGGTGATGGACAGGGAGGCCTGGCGTGCTGCGATTCATGGGGTCGCAAAGAGTCGGACACGACTGAGTGACTGAACTGAACTGAACTGAATCCTTAACCAAGAAGTCAGAGTCGATGAAGTATAATGGGAATATTCAGCATAACATGGGTTTTTAAAGTACTGGAGTAGAGGCTCCTATCTAAATACGCCATATGCCTTAATTCTGCTTCTGAAATGTTCATGGCATTGCCTTCTGCAACATTTTCCTCACCACCTGGTCCTGCCTTATTTTAGGCCCTCAGCAAAGCTTCCAAGACTGCCTCCATTACTATCAAACTTCATTGATTTTTTTTTTTTTTTCCTTAAAAGCATGAGATAGACTGTGGCTGCCAGTAGCAAGACAAGAAAACTCATGAAAATTATGTGAATATATATGATCACTGAGGAGGGCAAGGCAACCCACTCCAGTATTCTTGCCTGGAGACTCCCATGAGAGAGGAGCCTGGTGGGCTACAGTCCATGGGGTTACAAAGAGTTGGGCATGACTGAGCGACTAAGCACACACATCCCTCTGCCAAGAGAATGTCATGACCCAGATAGATTCTTTTCCAGCCCTGATTCCACAGTGAAGGGGTTTGATGGGATAGAGCAGCATCTGTCCCACAGAAACCCAGCTCATATGCAAGATTTAAAGCTTAATTAGAACTTAGATTTGTTGCTGCAGCATAATTTAGTAAACCTACTTTTCCCCAGGAACTTTCCTGTTTGGTTGAGGGTAAAACAAATTTCAATTTGAAATTTAATAAATAATAAAAACACAAAACAACTTTCAAGAATTTGGCAGTAATCAGTGGCACGTTGATCTTAATTAATGCAAATGAACTGTGGTGGTTTAGTTGCTAAGTCATGTCTGACTCTTGTGACCCCATGGACTATAGACTTCTAGGCTCCTCTGACCATGGGATTCTCCAGGCAAGAATATGAGAGTGGGTTGCCATTTTTTTTCTCCAGGAGATTTTCCTGACCAAGGAACTGAACCCAGGTCTCCTGCATTGCAGGCAGATTCTTTACCAACTGAGGTAGAAGGGAAGTTTTGTTCAATTCTTGGCTTAGATCTCCTGACACTTTCCTGAGTTGAGTGGATGTAACTTTTGCACTGACCTTTTGCAAACCACCACTCAAGAGTATATGGGAAGGCAGTACATAAACCAAAATCCAACAAATCAGATAATTAAAAAACTAAAATGATTCTAAATTCTGATGATTAGATTAACTATTTTTGGAAATTTACTGATTGGGTCAAGATGCAAATATTTTTGAAACATTGTGGTATTTCCAGGAAATTTTAATCATTTATGTATGAAATGTGCAAAGCTTATTTATTTCATTTAGTAAAAGCTTTGTGGACAATTTCATGATTTTGACCACCCTGTAGGCCTATTGATTGCTCATATAGTCAGGTCACTATTTTTGATATGGTGAAGTTTTCCACTAAGACTAGCATCTTCATTATTGAACAATATTAGTTTAGTTATTTCATGATTATATTTTTAAAATTAGTATCAGATTACTAAAGCACCATTCTGACAGTATTTTTTTACTAAGATAAGCACACATTTTCCACAGTTGAGGTCACTTGACTTTTTTTTTTAACTATACAGAGCTTTTATTCCTTACCTAGCTGTGTTGGCTGAACTTTAATCCATAAAATTCTTTGCAGACTATTACATATCCAGACTACATCTAATAAAATAGTCTTTGGAAAAATGTTTCTCTATGCATTTTCAAAAATTAAATATTACTGTTTAATAGGTCTCAAAAAAAAAAAAAAAGAGAGTACATACGTGGCTTCCCTGGCGGCTCAGTGATAAGCATACACCTGCGAATGCAAAAGACATGGATCTGATCCCTGGGTCAGGAAGATGCCCTGGAGAACGGAATGACAGCCCGCGCCAGTATTCTTGCCTAGGAAAACCTGGTGGGCTACAGTCCATGGGGTCAAAAAGAACTGGACACAACTTAGTGCCTGAGCAATGTACACACATCCGTGCTCATGGTCAAGCGTGTCTGACTCTTTGCAGCTATAGTCCATAGGGCTGCAAAGAGCTGGATACAACTGCGTGACTAGGCACAGCACAGGGAAATACATACATGTGCATGTATACGCACGCGTGTGTGTGTTGTATCTTTATCATTTCTTCATGTGTTCAGGACCTGAATTTGGCAGTCCATCTGAAGCAAGGTCATTCAGGAGTGGATGTTGCCATCCCTTCCAGAGTCGGGCGTGGTGGTGTCTTGCAGCTAGAACAGTGGGAGCAAGCCATGGGCCCAAGGGCACTAGCCACCACCTCAGATTCCTGCGCCACCCCCCTCAGACTCCTCCGCCGCCCCCTCAGGCTCCTCCGCCGCCCCCTCAGGCTCCTCCGCCACCCCCTCAGACTCCTCCGCCACCCCCCCTCAGACTCCTCCGCCACCCCCTCAGGCTCCTCCGCCACCCCCTCAGATTCCTCCGCCACCCCCTCAGATTCCTCCGCCACACCCTCAGATTCCTGCGCCACCCCCTCAGATTCCTCCGCCACCCCCTCAGGCTCCTCCGCCACCCCCTCAGGCTCCTCCGCCGCCCCCTCAGGCTCCTCCGCCACCCCCTCAGGCTCCTCCGCCACCCCCTCAGGCTCCTCCGCCACCCCCTCAGGCTCCTCCGCCACCGGCCCCATTTCCCCAGAGCACTGAAGAGCACTTCGACTTCGATTTTGGTCAGCAGTTGGGTTCCCTTGTAAAAACCGTAACACTTCCGAAAACTTCGGCCATCTTAGCTCAAGTTCTGCCTCGTCAATGCCAAAGCCCGTTCCCTGGAGCCAAGTCCTGCTCTGTTCCTATTGGATCAGCTACTGTTCAAAATCTTGCTGATAAGCCTCGTTTGTTTATGCTGACTTCAAGAGACATGAAAGTCAAAACAGACTGAAAATGTGATACTCATTCCTGAAAGAGCTTAAAATTTTGCAACAAGCTCATCGATGTGTGTCACTTTCTTCTCTCTCCCTCTTCTTCTATGTCTTGTGAAGTAGTAAGTATTGGGGACAAAATATGAAAAGGTGTAAATAATGCTCATATTTTTAACTGCAGGAACTAATTTTTATGAGAGGAGCACTATAAATAGCCTTTAATAATTCCACCAGAGGCAGAAATACATCCCTTATAATTTCCTAGTGATATTGCATCCCAACATCATTAACACTCCCTCAAGTGAGGCAGACACTAAATCATGTATTTGATATTCTTCTTCAATACCATCCTAAGATGCAATGGTTTAAAAAAGAAAAAACTAAAATTCCTAGAGCAATGCTCTGAAACATTGTAGATAGTAATGTGACTATTTAATTAAGGTCATTGACCAGTTAATTATCAAGAATATTTTTTCCATTTGATCTAATGGCTGCTCAATATTCTTTCTCATTTCATCACTGAACTTGTCTCATCAATTAATCCCTGTTATTGGAGTATGAAGAACAAATCTGATTAATTCCAGTTAGGTTTTGCAAACTGAATAACATGTCAATACACTTTTTAAAATCACACTCATCTAAAGTACTGCAGCAAGTTACAAAGTCCAGTAAAGAATATCTAATAAGTTAAAATTTGGTAAATTGCATCACAGTTTATGAAGAAAAATAAAGATTTTCTGAGTATCATGTTTTAAAATAAATGCCTTATAATGGAGCTGCCTGGAGGAGACTGAGTGACATATATTTAGAAAATAAATAGTTGTAAGATTTAAAATATCGTAAGTAGTGCAAAACAGTAATAGACATTTATACCATAATGTCATTAAAACATGTTCTCTAATGTCCTCCTTGATATCTGGGGTCCATTTATAGACACACATAGCTCCATGGGAAATTTGCACTATCATTTGCCTTGGATTATTGCCAAAACAATGTCTCATGTAATAATCCATTCTTTTGATGCCTCTGTCTCTCTCTCTCTCTCTCTGTTACATTCTCTCTCCATCTTTTCAACTCAGAAAAAAAAAAAAAAAAGATAGCCAAAATTGTGTGGTATACTTTTAAGAACTTGTAACCAGTTGTATGATTTCAATGTTATTTTTAAAATTTTATAGCTAAGGAAAAAGTACTAACTCCCTCTTTATCACCAGATTAAGAAAAAGTAAAAAAATAACCCTGATAATACCACTTCTGCCATTTTCTTTATATTAACATTTTAAAGCTCATTTATCCACATTTTCATATTCCAATTTGAAATAACATCACAACAGGGCAGATACTGAGTACCCATATTAGAAACAAATAAACAGATTAAATTATATTCCTTAAATCTACTGAGAATTCTTTCCAAACCATATTAATGAAAAGACAATATGCAGCTGCTTACATTGATATTCTTATCTTTTCCTCCATGAGGGTAACATGTATAGTTTGCTTATTTACTATTGTGTTGAGCACAGAGCTTGGCATATACAAGCGCTCAATAAATTAGTTGCTTGGATGATGACTAAGTAAATATAATCTACTGATCAGTTTTTGTATTACATTAATGCATCACGTGTGTAAACAAGCTTCTAGCCATTGTCTCCTTGGGTCCTGGAATGTAATAAGCACATTTTATTTATCATTTTTACTGGGATGACCCACAGGGATGGTACAGGGAGGGAGGGGGGAAGGGGGTTCGGGATGGGGAACACGTGTATACCTGTGGTGGATTCATGTTGATGTATGGCAAAGCCAATACAATATTGTAAAGTAATTAACCTCTAATTAAAATAAATAAATTTATACTTTAAAAAATAGATATTTTGATGTGGACCATTTTGAAAGTCTTAACAAATTCGTCATAGCATTACTTTTGCTTAGGTTCTGGTTTTTGGCCTAGAGACAAGTCAGATCTTAGCTCCCAACCAGAGATGGAACTCACACTCCCTGCATTGGAAAGCAAAATCTTAACCACCCAATCACCAGGGAAGTCCCAGGAAGCACATTTTATTTTTCTTTGTATTCTAAATGCCTTGTATATAGGAAATACACAATAACCATTGGTTAAATAAATGGTGATTTTCAACAAACATAACTGACCAAGTGATAACAGACATTCATACAACAACAGATATCACAAGTAGAAAGTGAGAAAAACGAGCTTGTGGCATCTTGAGGCTTTACGTGATATTGGAATGCACGTCTGTGTGTTATACGTGTGTACTGATATGCCTTAATACATTGATATTTTAATAGATGAGCACATGAGCCAACATATGTACTACTTTGTTCTTTCATTTGTTTGATAAATGAGCAAGTTAAAATCAGAAATACTTACTTGAATAGGTTTCATTATGATCCTGAAAAAATGAAATAAATAAAATGTTTTACCACACTGTGACATTGTATACCCTGAAAACAAACAAACAAAACCCACAAAACTGTGATGTACCTGTCCCCTTGCAATAGCCTTTTTTCAGGAGTGGTGATGTGAAAACTTATCTTTGAAATTCCAGTTCCAGGTTTTGTATAACCATGTGTTTTACAAATAAACGTTAGAGACATAAAGTGTATTATGATAGAGCAAGGCTTTCCACAGGTAGTCAATTTAAGGATGGATTGAGCATTGGAAAGTACAACGTTGTGTTTTTCATGCTGACAAAATGTAAGACCTATTTGGTAAAGAACAAAACTGACATTCAGTGATTTGTGAATGGGTTTAGCTAATGCTGCTGCTGCTGCTAAGTCACTTCAGTCGTGTCCAACTCTGTGCGACCCCATAGACGGCAGCCCACCCAGCTCTCCCGTCCCTGGGATTCTCCACTACGGTAGCATTATTATAACAGTAAATATTTGTAAGCAACTGAAGTAACCAACATCATATCTTGATTACAAATAAGCTATATAATCCATATAATTAAACATAATTTTTATATAAGTGAAAATATAAATATATGTTTTGATATGTTGGTTAGTATAAAAATGCCACCTATAAAACTATACCGTATAATCTTTTTGCTTCCAAGTACATAGCAACAAAAATATATATAAGAACATACACAAAATTATTAAATAGTAATTGTGTTCAGTCCTGTCTGACTCTTTGTGACCCCATGAACCAGGGCAGCCAGGCTCCTCTGTCTTTGGGATTTTATAGGCAAGAATGTTGGAGTAGCGACCTAAGGATTGAATCTGCATCTCTTGGGTCTTCTGCATTGCCAGGTGAATTCTTTACCACTAGCTCCACCTGGGAAGCCCTTAAATAGTAATTACCTCTGATTGATTATCTGTATTTTTAATATTTCCAAAATTAGCATGTTTTTGTATGTGATTAAATGCAAGTATTT
The DNA here is from genome assembly GCF_016772045.2 of Ovis aries. Classification (NCBI taxonomy): domain Eukaryota; kingdom Metazoa; phylum Chordata; class Mammalia; order Artiodactyla; family Bovidae; genus Ovis; species Ovis aries. The sequence continues at coordinate 97,222,609 of NC_056060.1, forward strand.
TAAAGAGGAAATGCATTTTTTTTAGAGCAGATTTGAAGTATCCTGAAAAAGACATGGAGTAAAATTAAAAACCATCCCTAATGTAACTACCCAGAATAAACACAATGTGTCATACATTACCTCCAATCTTTCTACTGTTAAATATATATATAAACATAGTGAAATAATACATTATCCTAGATTATATCTACTCTATAAGGATTTGTCTCAAATAATGTCCCAAAGTATAAGACTTATTGAAAACATGAGTTTTACTGGCTACATAGTATTTTTACATCATTTTATAAATCCTTAAGTAACTCTGCCACCCCATAGATGGCAGCCCACCAGGCTCCGCCATCCCTGGGATTCCCTAGGCAAGAACACTGGAGTGGGTTGCCATTCTAGGGTTAGATATTTTCATTGCTTCCAGGTTTTCACTACCATAAAAAAAAAATATTTAAAAAGCTAGAAACATGTGCCCCAATGTTTATTGCAGCACTGTTTGCAACAGCCAAGACATGGAAGCAACCTGAATATTTATCTACAGAATGGGGAAAGACAGTTTGGTACATTTATACAATGACATGTTACTTAGCCATCAAAAAGAATGAAATAATGTCATTTGCAGCCTCATGGATGAACCTGATTATCATACTAAGTGAAATCGGTCAAGAAAAGAAAGACAAATGCCATATGATATCACTTTTATGTCGAATTTTTAAAAAATGATACAAATGAAATTATTAACAAAACAGAAACAGACTCCCAGACTTAGACCATAAATTTATGGTTATTGGGGGGAAGGACAGAGGGGAGGTAGAGATTGGGAGTTTGGGATTGACATGTAAACACTGCTTTTTAAAAAATAGGCAACCAACAATGACCTACTGTAAAAATAAATAGATGAATAGAAAAATATTAAAATGAGACCCCTTATAATGACAGATACTTTGTTGCTAATATAGTCTCAAAGTAAGTGTCTAGACAGGGTTTTGTTAGCTCAAAGAATGAGGCTTTAGATTCGTATTAGCAAATCACTCAACAGGACACTTGCTCTGCACAGCAGGAAGGAAACCTTGGCCATGCTTTTTAATCTGCATTTTAAAAATCCTTAAAAGCATTTCTAAGTAAATATACCTTAGCTTGACTTAAAAGAAAATACGAATTTAGTGGGCCTTTCACATGTTTCATAATCACAATCTGCAACCACCATTAGAACTTTCATAAACATTTAGAATTTTTCTTAAGCCATGAAATTAAAAGACACTTACTCCTTGGAAGAAAAGTTATGACCAACCTAGACAGCATATTAAAATTACTTTGCCAACAAAGGTCCATCTAGTCAAAGCTACGTTTTTTCAGTAGGCATGTATGGATGTGAGAGTTAGACTATAAAGAAAGCTGAGCGCCAAAGAATTGATGGTTTTGAACTGTGGTGTTGCAGAAGACTCTTGAGAGTCCCTTGGACTGCAAGGAGATCCAACCAGTCCATTCTAAAGGAGATCAGTCCTGGGTGTTCATTGGAAGGACTGATGCTGAAGCTGAAACTCCAATACTTTGGCCACCTGATGAGAATAACTGACTTATTTGAAAAGACCCTGATTCTGGGAAAGATTGAAGAGAGAAGGGGACAACAGAGGATGAGATGGCTGGATGGCATCACTGACTCGATGGACATGAGTTTGAGTGAACTCTGGGAGCTGGTGATGGACAGGGAAGCCAGGCGTGCTGCAGTCCCTAGGGTCGCAAAGAGTCGGACACAACTGAGCAACTCAACTGAACTGAAGCATCTATCCAATAATTTTCCGTGTAAATGATGCATTTATTTACATTATGTAGATGTCAATTTGCACATGTTTACGTGTGTATGCATACGTGCATATATGTTTGGACATACGGGTCCACGCAAACATATTCCCTATTACATATGTCTGTGCGCATGTCTGTTTCTTTTACAGAGGAGAGCGTGTTACCTCCTATTCTGATCTTTCCTCTCAGTTAATAATAGTTTTGCCTCTCTATATATATCAGCGTGTGAATCTACCTCATTCTTTGAATGACTTTTAAATGTCACTTAGCATTTTAATCTTTTTTATGCTGTAAAGTATTTCACGGTATGGATGTACATGATTTAACAGTTCCTTATTTATGAACATTTAGGATTCTTCTAGAAATTATTTTTAATACATATAAGAAAATACACAAAAAAGGAAGCGAATTTTATTTTGCTTGAATTGGCAATGGGATATGTTCAGATTTATTGGTCACTGAATTCTTTCATGTGTGCATTAATTGCCTGTTTTTGTATATTTCTATTTTTATTAGGCTATTAATCTTTTCCTTTATTTTATGAGTTCTGCCTGTACTTGGAATAACTTTTTGACACATAGCTAAAATATATCTTGTCATGTCTATTTTAATTTTTTCCCAACAATATTAATCTTTTTCATTAATATTTTGGGGTTTTATTGCACATATAAAACTTTCTCTACCCAAATTGTGTTGTCATCTATATTTTCTTGAAGTTCTATTATAAATGACTTAAATAGTTCATTAAATTTGTTTGTAAAGCCACTTTTTAAAGTTTCCATATCATAACATAGCAAAAATTTAAACGGAAACAAATGACAGATTTCATGTTATAAAAGACGACACAGAGATAGTGCCATTTCTCTGTTGTGTGTTGGGAAGAGTGGTTTTAATCTGCTCTTCATTGCCGATGTCAAAAAAAATGTAGATATAGTCATTGAAAGGGTCATGTAATTTTTACTGGGGTAGCCTATAGTCATGTCCAAATGCCAGCTGAAGTAATTACATTTCGCTTATAAGCAGTTGCCAGTATAATTTCAATTAGAATGGCACAAATGGACGGATACAAACCGGAGGGTTTGAAACCTATTCAGGTCACTAGAAGATAAATGAGACATGTGACTGGAGATACGCTCAGAGGCAGAATTAATTTTTAGGCTGTTTCTAATGACCAAAAGCCAGTGACTTGTTTCCAAGACAGATAGATATGAGAAATAAGTAAGGGGACGGTGAGGAGAAGAAAAATGATATATTATACAAAACATAATGGGGGTTTCCCCAGTGACTCAGAGGTAAAGAATCCACATGCAATGCAGGCTACCTGGGTTCAATCCCTGGATCAGGAAGAGTCCCCTGGAGCAGGTCATGGCAACCCACTCCAGTATCCTTGCCTGGACAATCTCACGGACACAGGAGCTTAGCAGGCTGCAGTGTAGAGTCCCAAAGAGTCAGACACGACTGAAGCAACTTAGCATGCACACGCATACACAGAATACAATTGCATGATTCATAAGGTCTATTTCATGACAAACTCTATTCCGAGTTCTTTACACAGAAAGCCCATAAGAGCCCATGTTATTTTTCTCATGAAGCAGATGAGGAAAAGCAATATGATCAGGAAGATAAAACGGTCACCCAGCTCACACAGTCATTTAGGGGCAGGGGTGGCATCTGATTCCAGATATTCAGACCTGAAGCTCTGTCACCCTCCGCTGAGATATACTTTCTTGAAAGTCTCATTTCTCCCCATTCTGAACAGCATTCTCAGAAAGAAGTTCTTGACAGTTGGTTTTCAGTTTCCCAGTCTCCTCCTTGTTTCCTATTTTCTTATTCAATAATTAAATGAGTTAATATTTATAAAGTACTTAAAACAATGCTTGGCACATAGTAAGCAGCATGTAAATTTTATTAATGAATAAAATAAAGAGCTCAATTATCTTTATTGAATGCATATTGTGTTGCAGGCACTCTGCCAGATACTGGAAATACAAAGTTGAACAAGGGATATAAAATCCCTGTTCCCTTTGACCAACAGTCAAATGGGAGGGAAAAAAGACAAATTATAATTTCACAAATAATTTCATAACTCTTGTGGAAAGTGCATATACAGAAGTATGATGTATCTTGAGAGCACCCAGGTTAAGAAGATGCTAAGGTTCTAACCATTGGTCTGAGAATCAAGTGATGAGAAGAAGGTAGGCAAAAGAAAACTGGGGAGAGAGTCTTCTAGAAAGAGGCAAAAAGTGAAATTGAAGTCACTCAACTGTGTCCGACTCTTTGTGAGCCCATGAACTATAGCCTGTCAGGTTCCTCCACCCATGGGATTTTCCAGGAAAGAATACTGGAGTGAGTTGCCATTTCTTTCCCCAGGAGATCTTCCCAACCCAGGGACTGAACCCAGGTCTCCCTCATGCAGGCAAATGCTTTACCATCTGAGCCACCAGGGAAGTTTAGGTGCAAAAGCCCCGAGGCAGAAAGGAGAGCAGCAACGACAGTTCAGTGCACACTGAACAAAAAGAAGGGGGGCATTTCAGGGGAGACCTCAGCTTTCCACAGGGCTGCCTCTGCGCACACCTCAGCTTTTATTTCAGCTCACCCCTCTGCAATACCCGCTGCTTGGGACCGCTCACTCCCTTTCTCACCAGCCCCCCTTGCTACGGCTCCTTCCTGGAGCACCAGGTGGAGTTCTAACCACACCTTGTCTCCCTCTACGTGTCGGGCTTCCCAAGGTTCCATCTCAGCCCCTTTCCCTTACACAGTAGATGTGACCCAGGTGAGCTGAACTTTACTTCCATCTGTTTCCCGGTGACTCCCAAATCTGCACGTACTTAATTTTCTGCACAAATTCCAGAAACTTTATCTATCCAACTCCCTAATGCGTGGTGTCACCTGTGTGTCTCCTGAATAAGTGCAAATCAGTGTGTTCAAACCTGAACTCCTTCAGCCCCTGCCAGGCTTTCTCCTCTCTGTTTTGGTTTTTAGTAAGTGGTACCACTGTTTATCAATTGCATAAGCCAAGGCAGGAGGAGAAGGGGGCGACAGGGATGAGATGGTTGGATGGCATCACCTACTCAACGGACATGAGTTTGAGAAAGATCTGGGAGATGGTGGAGGACAGGGAGGCCTGGCATGCTGCAGTCCATGGGGTCACAGAGTCAAACCCGACTTAGTGACTGAACAGCAACAATAAAACCAAGCACCTAGAAGCTACATCTCACTTGCCTTCTCTCCTGGATGGGTTATCAGTCACCAGACACCAGTGCCTCTACTTTCTTCCTATCACGGAACCTCCTAACTTCTGTCTATGCCCTCAGTTCAAGTTCTCCTTTTTTTTTTTTTGCCAGTATTGGGTATTGGCCATCTAAATTCGTTCCCTCTCACCTGCTTTGTCTCAGTCTATCTCTCACATCGTTGCTGGAATGATCTTTCAGACCTGTAATAAGTCCACATATCCCCCCCCCCCCCTTCAGAAACCCTTTTGTGACCCCACTGACTATAAAAGTCAATCAGGACGTAAGGTCCCACGAAGAGGTCCCAAGAAGAGGCTCCACGTGTGGGGCTCCATTTCCCTCTCTGCCCACTCCTCCTCTTCGTCGATTCTCATCCGGCACAAAATTTCACCCTGGTTCTAACCCCAGTCGTGGCCTTCCTCCTGAATCCCTTTGTAAGTGTCTCCCTCTGTCCTTCCTCTGAATGCTCCCTAGCCTAGTCTCTTCAGTCTCGTAAAGCTGCTGCGATCGTGTCCCAGAGCAGGGCTTCATCCTTCACTGGAGGCACCGCACCTTTTCTCTAGCAGGGCTGCCGTGGTGATGCTTTGGGTCCTCAAGGGTTGGTGACAACTCTGACCCAGATCCAGCAGTCCCAAACTGACTCCGCGTTTCCCTTCCACAGTGGACCAATGTAGGTGTTAACAGTTGTCCTTGGGGAAGGACTGAGAAATTGTGTTCACTTGCCGCTGTGTTGCAAGTTCAAGGATCCTTCTGGATATTTCTCCAGCACCAGCTCCTCAGTGGGTTCTGAGCTGGAAAGCTATCTCATATACAGAAACTGGAAAGTGTAAAATATATGGAGCTAGCATTTCTAATATATTTTTTTAATCAGGCATATTATTAACATTTTACAAATAAGAGAAGCAAGATTCAGTGAGCTTATGTAATCTGCCCATGTAATGAAGCAAGTAGACAGCGGCACTGTAGAATTAAGGTCTACCTTCATTCCCCTTCCGCCATTCAATTTAGGCCCCATACAAGCAACATAATCTGACTCAAAAAATACCTTCACCTTTAGGATTTCATCCGTATTCCCTAGAGATCTAAACCTGTCCCCTTGTATTAGTATATAAAGACTGTTTTGGTTCAAACTCCTGCTTTATTACTAATTAGTTTTCTATCTCAGAGTAAATCATCTTTCTATAGATGTTTCACTTATAAAATACCAATATCAACAGTGCCTGTATAATAGAGTTGGTATGAAGACTAAATGGGCCAAAGTGTATAAAGGGCTTAACAGGATATGGGGCATGTAATAGCCTCATTAAATGTTAGCTAGCATCAATGTCACAAAATTATTATTGAATTATTACATGTTATTACTAATTAAATAATAAAGCAATTAACAGTATCTGGAACAAAAGCATTATCCATTGTTATATGATTTTAATATTAGTAATACCATTAATAATATACTTGTTTTTCGTGTTTGAGAAATATATAATGCATGAAGAGAGCTCCAGTCCTACCAAGAGTTTTCAAAAAATGTTCATATTTGACAGTTCTCTAAGGCATACAGCCCCTGGAGAAGGGAATGGCAACCCACTCTGGTATTCTTGCCTGGAGAATTCCATGGACACAGGAGGCTGGTGGGCTACAGCCCACAGAGGGGCAAAGAGTTGGACACGACTAAGCAGTGAACACACACATGAGGTATACAACAGTAGTACATACATGGCTAAAACTTGAACATGTTCCTAAACATATATATATTTCGCACTTTCCAGGGTCTTAGCGGTTAGAAGATCATCACTGCGCCACTGTGCAAATCCTCCTCTCAGGGGTGGTCTCCAGTTCAGTGTCTGTGCACATTTAATTAAATCACCTTTGAGCTCGTGCACCGTCCTTCACATTCCCCAGTTGGTAATAGCCCAACCCATCACCCCAATTCACCGATGGGAAAGCAAAATGATGCATCCACTTTAGAAGACCATTTGGTAATTTTTATGGTACTAGTAAACACACACTTACCCAGAGTTGACCTAGCAAAGCCCCTGCTACAAATTCACACTAGAGAAATTAAAACATATATCCACACAAGGCTGAACATTTACAACAGCTCTGCTAATAACTGCCAAGCACTGGAAGTGACCACAATGCCCATCACGTGGTGAGTGGATATACAATTGCCAGATCTCTGTCCAGTGGAAAACTACTCAGCAAAGAAGGAAAAACTGCTGAGATATGGGACAAAAAGGATGCATCTCAAAGCATTACCTTCAGGAAAAGGATAACGACTGAATGATTCCCATTGTATATCATTTAGAAAAGATAAAACTACAGTGGCAAAACTCAGATGGGTGGTTGCCGGGGGCTGGGTGTTGAGGCAGAGGTTTCCTGACAAAGAGGCACAGGGAAATCCTGAAGGGGATGGACTTTGAGAACGGTTATGTCTGTACAAATTTGTTAAAATGCATTGGACTACACACTTCAAATAGATGGATTTTAATAAACCATAAACCTGACATTTAAAAAGTACAACAAAAGCATCCTTTTATGAATCACAGCTAGAAAAAAGGCATATAAAACTCTTTTAACTGCAATTTGAATATGATGTTGGCACAGTACTATTTAATTACACCATCTCTTTGTGCTTCAACAATTTCATTCATTTGATACATATTGAGTTTCTGAATGTACTAGGGGTATAAAAATCTACATAATTAGAAAGGAAACAAGACACTATAAAGACTCATGACTTAGACTTATTGGTCTAGCAGGCTATCTCTTGACAGAGTCCTGCTTGGATACCTGTGCCTTGTGAAGGATGAGACAGAGGAAGAAAAACCAGAGAAAAGAAGATGGAACTGAACTATGGACCATTCCTGACTCTCAGGATGTTTTCAAAGTGAAAATCCCTTTGGTTTCTTTCTCTTCTTTCAAGTTTTCTTCCATGCTAAGTTTCACTGCCTACAGATAGAAATTCAGGGAGGCCTACGATTTTCTTTTTTGATTATGCTAGCATAACATTTTATGATCACTCTATGTTGAAAACTGTAATAAAAATTTATAATATCCAGTATGATGCACAAACCAATGCTTCAATTTTAATCCAGAGGCAAAGTTTCAGATTGCAGCCATCTATAGATTTGCTTCCTGCCCATCAGAGCTTCTCATCCACCTTCAGGGAAAGGATTCTCACTGACTTCTTTTTATCCACATTCACTTTCACACACCTAAATGTTATAACTGATCCCTCCCTGGTGGGATCCTGTGGGGAAAATGAGGAAGGAGGTGCCGTGCATGTTTATTTCAGTCTCATCAGTGAATCAAAATGAAGCCAAACAAAAAACAAGAATAAAATCCTCCTGTTAGCTGAGAACTCTCAGGTAGCTGGCCTGACAATACCTGGTGCTGATCCTCAGTCATTTCACATATTGTCAATTTCAGAAAAGTGTACCCTGTAACTACAATGGAAGGAGACACAGGCAACCACAGAAAAGTTCAAACATCTTTGTTTCCAGGCTAACATGAAGGACCATTGTTTTTTCTATCAAAGAGAACTCTGTCTAATTTTATTACCCCTACCTCGTTTGCAAGGGCCTTCCGGTGTGGCTCAAATGGTGAAGAATCTGTATGCAATGCAAGAAACCCTTGTTCAATCCCCATGTCAGGAAGATCCCCTGGAGAAGGGAATGGCTACCCACACCAGTATTCTTGCCTGGAAAATTCCATGGACAGAGGAGCCTGGCAAGCTACAATCCAGGGGGTCACTGAGAGTCAGACACAACTGAGCGACTAACACACTTCCTTTGCAAAAGCTACTCAGAGGCTCAACACATAACTATGCCTTATTTTCTGATAACTTCTAATACAGAACAAGCCCTTACTTTCTTAAACCTTCGCAGAGCCACTCATACAAACCCAAACCTGATCACAAACACATTCTCAGTCCCTTATCTGATTGGCTCCATAGTTCTTCACGGTATAACATTTTGCTTGCTCTAGCAAGTTAATAACTTTATCATCATTTGATTGCATTCTTTCTTGGCTGGGTTTTATTACTTGTAAAATGGCTTTGCAGTCTCTGAGCTTGCCAAATGTTCAACAGCTGATTCTTTCTCCTATGACCATCTCCATGAGGTCCTTGGATTTCATGTGGGGTCCCTGCAACCACAACACTTGTTCCATGGGAGATGTATTCTGCTTCCCCATTGCCCCTACACATAGTGCCTATTATTTCAGAGTTCTCTGTCATATAAACTCTCCACTGGGCTTCCAGAAGTCTTCCTAGGAAGAAGTTGACTCTAAGATGATGAAAGGCCAGCTCACTCACATCACCTATGTGTCTCAACTCTGATCCAAGGGAAGGAGTCATGCATCCTTGTTTCCAGATACACTTGGGCAGAGAAAGCCAGTTCCAAGGCACCCACTGCTCTTCCTTACCCTTCCAGCAAGGTTGCCTACCTGCCCGAATATCTTGCAATCTGGATCTCTCAGGTGAGAGTCAGGCATCATTTCTTTGTGCATCCCAACTTCAGGAGACTCAAAGAATAGCTTATGCCGAAGAAAAACGTCTCACTCTCTCTAAAATCTCACTCTTTGGTGCAGTTTTAGGCTGTCTACCAGTTCCTAGGAATCTTGACATTTCTAATTGTTAGCCAGCCACGTCTCTTTTAGGATGCCCACATTTACTGTGCATAGCGGCCGGTGTCTTGGTCAAGACTGCTAACGTAGAGTGCTGCCTCTTCCTAAATACTGTGACCATCCTGATAGTCTCACTTTCCAGGAATTCTCTCGCAGTCCAGTCGTTAGGGCTCCACGCCTCCACTGCCGGGAGCACAGGCTCCGTTCCTGGTCAGGGAACTAGGATCCCACATGCAGTGCACCACAGCCAGGAAGGAGAATTGAGGAAACGCTTATACGTATCTTAAAAAATGGTTTCACTTTTTTACAACGTATAGAAGCCCCAAATTCAAAAATAGAACTTTTCTTATTCTTTACTCTCAATTCCTATGTCCAATGGTGGTAGAACTCTTATAATCTAGAGGCTTTCAAGTGAGTTTAGTGCCATACAACAACTATTTCTCAGTCAGATCAAGGTTATTGGTTCTGTCCCAGTCAGATCCGTGGATGCCACATGGGTTGTCCTTCCCTGGACCTCATCGAATCTCTCTCCCCAGTTCTGCACAACCTTTGCCCACTGGGGAGTAATGTGCTTACATGACAGTCGGCCCATTGATAGAGTTCTTACCACCCGTTCCTTCTCAATTTTTCTTCCTCATTTTTGGCAAATGTCAGGGTGCCTCTTAAAAGCAGAAAAGGCTATGTAGATATTTCTTTTTTGTTTTAAAAATTAATGTTTGATTTATTAAATTCAGTTAAAGCTTTTAGCTCCTTATCAAGCTTTTAAGTCCAATTTGTAAATCCTACTCTGCTAGTGATTCTAGCTGATTTTGGACATCATTTTAAAGAAACTTTTGAATAACTTTTGGTTCCACTTGGGACCTTTTAAAGCAAAGCACTTTCAAGTATTTTAGTTTTCTTATTTTAATATGTTTTAATTCCCTTTAAACATGTTACTTGACTTAATAGTAGCAAAGCTTGTTTGACAACTTATAGAGCCTAGTAATTAACAGCACTGATAAATTTAAAAAGTCCACCATTTTATATATTTAGTGATATAAGAAACAATGTGTTATTTTATATTCACCTAATCCATCATTCATGGATTAAATATATGCAATTCACCTATTTGCTAAAATTTAATTATAACTCCAAAATCAGTATTTGTGGCATGTTCAAAGTCATTCACAGGCATGTGAATGCATAGAGCAGAGAAAATTTTTGATTGTCTTCCTAGTGAAGTCAAGGAAGGTGGTGTTCTTTTTTCTTATTTCAACTCATAATAGTAAACAAGTATCTTTTCTACAGTTTATTAAGTGCTACATTTTTTTCTGCATTTTTGTGTTTTGTTGGTTATTTCTCTATTCATAAATGGATCCTAAACACGATGCTAAAGTGCTGGGTATTGTCTAGGTAAATAGGACTGTGATGTGCCTTACAAAGAAAATAGGTATATTGGGTAGACTTTATTTAGCCTGTTCATTCATGGCTATTGGCCATGCATGAGTTCAATGTTCATGAATCAACAATATATATTAAATAAGATGTCTTATCTATAAAACACACATAAAACAAGGGTAGATATTGATTTGTTAATGAAAATGTTATGATCAGGCGCTCACAACCTAATTCTATATTTCCCCTTGAAATAGGAATTCTGTATTCTCTAATTTGGGTTTCCCAGTGGCTCAGTGGTAAAAAAAAAAAAAAAAAAAATCTGCCTACAATGCAGGAGACAACGAGACAGGAATTTAATCCCTGTGTCAGGAAGATCCCCTGGAGGAGGAAATGGCAACCCACTGCAGTATGCTTGCCTGGAGAAGCCGGTGCACGGAGGAGCCTGGTGGGCTGCAGTCCACGGGGTTGCAAAAAATGAGACAGGACTGAGCGACTAACCGCAGCAGAGTACTGCACTTCCAAATGTGTCCCAGGGGGCTCCAGAGTGTTCCTGAAACTGTCCAGCAAACCCCACAGAGGGAAAATAGGTGGAGTGACCAGGACTCCAAACAAAGGAGCTCTGCTTTTACAGACATTGTTTGTTTAGGCTTCAATGTTAGTATTCCATTTGAACAAATAGTCCAAAATCTTAGGAATACAAATGTTAACAGTATAAATTATTATACCTGTTCACTCTCAACAATAATTAAGGTCTTTTTTAAATTTGACGTTGGATTATAGCCGATTAACAATATTATGATAGTTTTAGATGAACAGCAAAGGGACACAAGCATACATATACATGTATCCATTCGCCCCCAAGCTCGCTTCCCAACCAGACTGCCACATAACACTGAGCAGAGTTCCCTGTACTACACAGCAGGTCATTGTTGGTTTTCTGCTTCAAACATAGCTGTGTGCATATGTCCATCCCAGACACCCTAACTACCCTTTCTTCCCATCCTTCCTCTCTCGGGAACCATAAGTTGGCTCTCTACGTCTGTAGGTCTGCTTCTGTTTTGTAAATAAGTTCATTTGTGTCATTTCTTTTTAGAAGAGCTGGGTGTTTAATTTAAGGAAATAAGAATGACAGACATCCTCAAGTTTAGATCTGATTACGGTCGGTCTATGGTGATTACTTAATACACATTCAAAAACTATGTAAGTCCTACAAAGCCGAAAGGATTTCTATGACTGCAGTGATTGATATGGGTAGTTCTTAGAATGCTAGAAAAAGAACTGGGTTAATAGGAGGAAGGTAAGATGTATTTCAATAACATTAAAAAAAAACAACTGCGGAGTACTCTTATCTTTTTACAGCTTTCAAATCATAAGACAAAAAAATAGAAATTGATATCTGTTTTCTTCTGAGTCCTCATCCATTAATACAACCAGCTAAATACAGACATCAAATAGTTTTGAGTGAGGGGGGAAAGCCTCATACTACATCCGTAGAGGGAAAAAGAGAGAGAGAACAATCTTGCATGTTAAATTTTAATTTAAAAAGTAGATAGAGGTTAAAAAGTGCTTTAAAAATAGTTCCCAATAAGTTAAGTTGTTAAATTTAACAATGACCCATACTACCTCTCGCCTTCCCAGAGCTGTCATCCACTTTCGCTGTCTTCTGCCTCTGATTAATGCAACATTTATAATACATGGCCCTATAGTGGGCCTACAGCACTATAATGAGTTGAGATGCCTAACTCTTGTAAAGATTCTATAACCAGCAGCTGGAAACTAAAATTAGGATCAAATCATTTAAGTTCAAATAATGTAAGTTCCCCTAACATCTGTCAAAGACTAGGCCTTTTATTACCACGTGAACAGAATTGTCCTGGTTAATCCAGTCATCAATGTTAAAGTGAAGCTTAAGGTGATTTTAATTCTCTGAAGAGCCCACCACACAGGGACAGAGGCAACACCTGAAAAGCAGGATTTTTTGTTTTGTTTGTTTTGTTTCAGGCTGCTGTGTATTATCTCAGTGAGTTCTCTAAAGGAGGGAAGTATTTCTCAGTTTCTGTATGGAATGATCAAGATTTTTGCTCTGAAGAGGCCAGAAAGGGTCAAGGAAAGGTTCTCTGAGACCAGCAAGTGTCGTCATGGAGATACTTACCTTTCTTGAATGATATCTTTCCACCTTATCTTTTCTTTCTTCATTCTGCATCTCCTGAAAATCTAAAAGATTGGTGAGGACCAGTGAGATGGAGACACATTGAAATGTCTTCCTAAGGTTAGGGGATTAAATACAAGGTGCATATTTCAGATTTCAGGTAAACAAAGAATAATTTTTAGCATCAGCAGTATTGGAGATAATGGAAAACTATGTATTATCCAGGGTTCTCCAGAGAAATAGAGCCAACAGAAGATAGACTTGTGGATATATATGAGGTTTATTATACGGCATTTGTTCGTGTGATTATCTGGTGTGAGAAGTAACATGACGTGCCGTCTTCAAGGTGGACACCCGGCAAAGCGGGTGATGTAAATATGAAGGCGTGAGAACCAGGGAGTCAGTGTAGATTCCGGTCCAGATCCGAAGGCCCAGAAGCAGAAACACCAAGGGCATGATTGACGGCTCAGCACAAACAGTCAAACAGAGAACATGAATCCTTCCTTCCTCCACTTTTTATTCTAGCCAGGCCCTCAGCAGAGTGAATGGTGTCCTCCCACACGGTGGAGGTCAGGCTGCGCTGCTTCATACCTGTGGATATGCTCAGTTGCGTCTGACTCTTTGCGACTCTTTGGACCATAGCCCACCAGGTTGCTCTGTCCATGGGATTTTTCAGGCAAGAATACTGGAGTGGGTAGCCATTTCCCTCTCCAGGTGATTTCCTCCTCCATGGGATCTTCCTGATCCAGGGATGAAAGCCATATCTCCCCCATTGCAGGCAGATTCTTCACTGCTGAGTCATCAGGGAAGGCTGTGATGCCAACCCAAATGCTAATCTCTTCTAGAACCACCTAGAAATTCTGCTCAACCAGATACCTGGCCATCCCATGATCCAATTAAGTTGAAACATAAAATTAACTATCATCTTATATTAAAAACTTTGTTATTTTTCTGAAACTCAGATTTTAACTGGGTATCTTTTTTTTTTTTTTTTTAAATAAACCTGATAGCCTTACTAGGCACATAGATAGTAAACTATGTTTGTACATTTGGGGACACATTCGTTTCTGAAGTTCAATTACAACATATCTGACTGTGTCTCTGTAAGAAAGATTTTGCTTTTCCTAAAAAAAGAGTGAATTTAGAAATAAATTATGATTTTTAATTATTGTTGGTTTTTCATATTAATATAATTTCTCCCTCTATTAGTTCAAAAAGCAAGCAGCTTGATGCCATTTGACTTCTTTGGATGATACAACTTGGGATGATTAGAAATAAAGCACTGACAATGGTTCATTGACATTATAACTAATATTTGTAAATGACTTCAAGATTCATAGCTAGAAAATATGTCCAAAACCTCCAATATTTTCATTGTATTTTTTCTCTACTTTCATATAAATATCATTATACCTTAGCTCAGAGAAAAAAGATTGTGTTCTCAAGCTTGGGGGCTGCAAAACTTTATTTTTCCAATAGAGAATGCATTTATAAATCATTCATTAAACCTTAATAAATCTCTTTTCCAATACTCTCTGCTCCATTGGGTATCAAAATCTTGTAACAGCTAATTATAGAATGTGAAGGTTACATATTTTTCAGACCAATAACTTTAAGATGCTAAAGAAAAGATCAAAAGATTATTTTTAATAAAGCTCAGTAAACCAAAAAGTGTAAATAGCATGGGTGAAGAAGCTTGGAAATGTCAATATGGTTTCTATATGAGACTATACTTCTTTTGTAAGTAAACAAGAAGAAGAATTTAGGCAAAGCAATTTTTGCTAACATTCACTTTGGTTTAAATGGTGACATATGTCTTATTAACACAGGTTAAAAAATAGAAACTAATTAGGAAAATGTTTCATAATTTTTTTGTTTCTAAATGATTTTCCTCATTTAAAATTGCAATAAAATGTTTCAAACATGTAAAATATCTAGCTCCCCCATATTAAGTGACCAAGAAAAATAGGAAAGTAGAAAAATTAGAATATTTTTCACAATAAATGTTGTTTAGTGTCTAAGTTGTGTCCGACTCTTTGCTACCCCATGAACTATACATAGCCCACCAGGCTCCTGTTATGCAGAATCTTCCATGGGATTTCCCAGGCCAGAGTACTGGAATGGATTACCATTTCCTTCTCTGGAGTCTCTTCCCTACCCAGGAATTGAACCCCCGTCTTCTGAATTGGCACATGGGTTCTTTATCACTGAACCATCAGGGAAAGATAAGAAAAAGAAGTCTTAGTTGCTTAGTCATGTCAGACTCTTTGTAACCCCATGGCCTGTAGCCTGCCTGGTTCCTCTGTCCATAGAATTCTCCAGGCAAGCATATTGGTGAAAGTCACTCAGTCATGCCCAACTATTTGAGGACACAACTGTCTAGTCCATGGAATTAGAGTCCATTGGGTTTCCCTGGTGGCTCAGAGAGTAAAGTGTCTGCCTGAAATGTGGGAGACTCAAGCTCAATCCCTGGGTCAGGAAGATCCCCTGGAGAAGGAAATGGCCACCCACTCCAAAACTCTTGCCTGGAAAATTCCATGGACGGAGGAGCCTGGTGGGCTACAGTCCATGGAATCGCAGAGTCCCACATGACTGAGCAACTCCATGGAATTCTCCAGGCCAGAATACTGGAGTGGGTAGCCTTTCCCTTCTTCAGTTCTCCTGCATTGCAGGAGGATTCGTTACCAGCTGAGCCACAAGGAAAGCCCAAGAATACTGGAATGGGTTGCCATTTCCTACTCCAGGGGATCTTCCCCATCCAGGCATTGAACCTGGGTCTCCTACACTACTGGCAGATTCTTTACCATCTAAGCCCCCAGGGAAGCTTGGGCCACCAGGGAAGCCCTTAATAGTCATTAGGAGCAGGTAAATCTACTTATTAAAAAATCCAGCTGAATTTTGCTAATTACAGAACCAGAATTTAAAGAGAAAATATTTTAAATTTGAACTTAAATAGACCAGTCACAAATAACCATAATTCTCTTTAAATGGACTAGCATTCTGAGTACAGCTTTCTGCCGTGTTGATCCTAGCTCCATGACAGAGGGCTAAGCTACACTTATCCAGTGACGGGCCACACTTCAGAGTCTGCTGGATTTTTATTGACACGATGCACATACCTCCAGCTGGGGCCAGGAATGCACCGAAGGCAGGCAGAGTGCAGATGACGGGGAAGCGTCACCGCTCTCCCAACCACAGAGAATCAGTGGAAAACAAACCCAGGGAGAAGGAGTGACTTCCTTCCTGTTACACCCTGAATGGATCTCCTTGTCTTTGTTGTTTTGTGGGGGAAATCATCACGTGGGAGCCCTCAGCATTGTCTCAGCTCTTAGCAGGCGGCCGGCACACATGTGCAAGCCTACTGGCGAGAGTAAACTGAGTGTAACCGAAGTAGGAGGAATTTACGCAGGTTGGCTGGCGCATGCTCGGTTTGAAGCAGGGACTGTTATATGTTTAAAACAGGTCCTACTCTTTTAAACTCTCTCTTCCTCCTAATGTTCCGCTAAGTAAACCGCGTCCTCTGTATTATACAAAGCAAAAATGACAAGATGGCTGTAAAAACACTTTTTAGCCACTACAATCACTGTTAAAAAATCTTTTAAAATGTATCTTGCATTTTGAAATGAATGTAGTATTGTGATATTTTATTTAAATTGTATTTTTAATTTTTTTAAACCATGAAGTGACAACAAAGGTCAATACACTTTTCCTCTTTGAATAAAATTGTATTAAGCTTTAATAAAGTTTTTGATTGTTCTTTATTTCTCTTCTTATAGAATCTTGTAGAAATAAATAGTAAAATAAAATCTTTTTGGTTTTAGCCAAAACTTCTGCTTTTTTTCTTAATTAAAATGTAAAATTGACCATATATGTAAGGCTTTGTGGAATTTAACCTTCTTAAAGCCGAAAAAATAAAGATCAAAATAATTCAGTGTAAACATGTAAAAATAATACAACAATGCTGCATTGCATATTTAAAGTTTGCTAAGAAAATAGGTCTCAAATTACATGCTCTTATCACAAAGTAATAGTAATATTGATAATAATAATAAGAGTGGGAAGAAACTTAGGAAGGTGATGGATATATTTATAGCCTTGACGGTAATATCAGTTTCATAGGTGTGTACTTATTCCCAAACTCACTGAATTATATACATTAAATACAAACAGCTTTTTATCTGTCAATGTTTCAACAATATGGCTTTTAAAAATAATATCAATTACAGTTTAAATTTGTATTATCATTTTATTATTGTTTTTAACTTATTTTTTTAAAAAAAAGCCTTTCAAAATAAATCACCATGATTTGAGATTAACCATTAATACCAGGTGGTACAATGGTAAAGAATCCATCTGCCAATACAGGAGATGTAAGAGACATGGGTTAGATCCCTGGGTCAGGAAGATCCCCTGGAGTAAGGAACGGCAATCCATTCCAATATTTGCCTGGAAAATTCCTTGGAGAGAGGAGCCTGGCAGGCTACAGTTCATGGGGCTGCAAAGAGCTGGACACAACTGAGCACATACAAGCACATAGATTAGCGCACTCAGAGGTGTCTTACGTTACATAACATAAACAGGAGGGCTAAGCTTTACTTAGGAAAGACAAGGGGAGCGTCAGAGGGAAATGACAGCAGTCTTCTAGGTAGAATATGAATTTGGGTGTGAAATGGCTTGAGAAGACCTTGCCTCACAGCTACAAAGGATGATTGATTAAGCAGGGACTTAGGGCTTCTGGAAATACTGTGGATTTAGAAGAAGGTAAGAGAGTTAGGGGGTTTGGGGGCAGGAGGAGAAGGGGACGACAGACGATGAGATGGCTGGATGGCATCACTGACTCGATGGACGTGAGTCTGAGTGAACTCCGGGAGATGGTGATGGACAGGGAGGCGTGGCGTGCTGCGATTCATGGGGTCGCAAAGAGTCGGACACAACTGATCGACTGAACTGAACTGAAGAGAGTTACAATGTAAGTGACTCAGAATGAATCAAAACTAGAAGAGGCTGAAAGGCATGCAAACCTGGTTTTCATTCTCAGCCGTCCCTTCCATCTTAGGTTAATTCCTAACCCACCTTTTAATACTCTGCTCATCTTACTGGGCTTCCCAGGCAGCACAACAGTAAGGAATCCACCTGCCAACGCAGGAGATGCAGGTTCGACCCCTGGGTCAGGAAGATCCCCTGGAGAAGGAAGTGACAACCCACTCCAGTATTCTTGCCTGAAAAATCCCATGGATAGAGGAGCCTGGTGGGCTAACGTCCCTGGGGTTGCGAAAGAGTCAGTCACTCATGACTCAGGGACTAAACGTCTTTCATTACCCAATTCTTTTGTTTCCAGGAAGACTTTCACTTTATTTGCTTCCAGATAGAGTCAACAGTTTTTCCTCAGAGCAACTTACTTATACCCCATTTAAACCTACAGTATTAGTGTCCATAATTTACTCAACGTTTGTGGAACTGTGGTCCCATTTCACAATACCCTGTACAGACCTTTGGCATCCTTGAATTTAAAATTTGTTACTTGTGAGTTATTGCAAAACAGTATGGTTCATAATAATATACTATTTTAATGCTGTCCAAAAGATGATGTGTGAGAAATTCACTTAGCCAATGATCCACTGTTCATGTTATAACAGCTCCTAGGAAATTACAAAAATTGACAGATTAGGCAAGATCCCCAGGATGTACCCTTCACAAAACTCCAGAACCCTCTGTAAAGACACGTAGTGTTGAATTGACTGGATGTTTACTAAGTGGGTTAGAAACTAATATTGACAATAACTGATTTCAAAGTGGACGAAGGTGCATATTTGGAGCAATCATGAAGCAAACGTTATGTTTTCTTCGCTAATATTACCCCTTAAAGTTGAAATGGAAACCATTTTTTTTTTCTGGATCTAAAAAAATATCTACATTTCAATGTATAAAAGAATATCACATCTGAATGTATGCTAAGTCTGTTCAGACTATTTGGCTATCATTTTTTGATGTATCATTGAACCAGGATTTAAACCACTTGATTTCAACATATAATTCAACGATAACAATGATCAAATACTTTAATAAATTTCCTCAGTGCATCCAGGAAAGTTAATAATTTGATTCAATATGAAGATCTAATTAAATTCAGTAAAATTTGAGCACTGTTAAAGGACGTATACTTAACAATATATTATGTCAGATTAAAAAACTACATGAATGAATGAAGCACAGTCTTTTTTTTCCCCCCAAGTGTTTGACAATTTAACAAGGGGAAATGAGGCAATTACAAGAGGAAATAACCAAAATAAAATATTTTAAATAGTAAGTATCCTAAGAAGTGTAAACATTTAATTCAGTTTTCAATAAGAACTTAGGGGGAAAGTCTTGAGAAAGAAGGTGAATTTGTAGGATGAG
Organism: Ovis aries; assembly: GCF_016772045.2. Taxonomy (NCBI): domain Eukaryota; kingdom Metazoa; phylum Chordata; class Mammalia; order Artiodactyla; family Bovidae; genus Ovis; species Ovis aries. The sequence goes on from NC_056060.1 coordinate 97,242,178, forward strand.
CAAAAATGTAGCTGCTATTGAGGGAAAGATAGAAACAGAGGCGGATAGTCAGGGAGAAATAAGCAGACTAGAGAAAGAGTCTTCTTGCTCGGTTCTGTCAGGTTGAGTACTAACTAGGGAGGTGGTCGGTCCCTCCCCACCAGGTCTCTCCCCAGTGAAGATGGGAACACACTAAGTTTCAACCAGTGACGCTGTAAAGCACCAATCTTTTCTAAACCGCAGTCAAACCTCACTCCAAGGATCTGATATGAGCCACGTACTCCTTTCAGACATGCAAGTCAGTATCCTTCTTCTCTCGTTGAATATTTTTATTTTATTACCATTTGTAGAGAGCTGGTCTTAGCTCTGAATAATTATCAAGCAGGCGAAACTGGAGCCAGGTTCTGAGCAGGAGCAATTTCCCCTGAGGATATCTGAAATTACAAAATTATATCTTCTAGTTAAGTGCCCTGCTGCTGCTGCTGCTGCTGCTGCTGCTAAGTCGCTTAAGTCGTGTCCGACTCTGTGCAACCCCATAGACGGCAGCCCACCAGGCTCTGCCGTCCCTGGGATTCTCCAGGCAATAACACTGGAGAGGGTTTCCGTTTCCTTCTCCAATGCATGAAAGTGAAAAGTGAAAGTGAAGTTGCTCAGTCGTATCCAACTCTTAGCGATCCCATGGACTGCAGCCCACCAGGCTACTCCACCCATGGGATTTTCCAGGCAAGAGCACTGGAGTGAGGTGCCATTGCCTTCTCCAGTTAAGTGCCCTATTTGTTTTTAATTCAATGAAACAAGGGATGGAAAAGGAAGAGCTTGACACAGAGAGTTATTGTCAAATGAAAAAAGACATACTATGTGTTTGAAGAGAAATGATGGCAGATGTTTTTTCTGTTTTTTGACTGACCTTGAGAGAAAAAGTCCTCAAACAGTGTATCTCCCAAGAAAGAGTCAGTGAAGTTTGCACTTCACCCCAGGTGGACAGTATCGGGGCATGCTTCTGCAGCTCAGTGGGATCTACGTGCCAGCAGTGAAGTCCGATTGATTACTCACCCCAAGTGGACATGGGCCTCCCTGGTGGCACTAGTGGCAAAGAAGCTGCTTGCCAAAGCAGGAGACACAAGAGATGCGGGTTCATATCCCTGAGTCGGGAAGGTTTCCTGGAAGAGGTGATGACAACCCACTCCAGTATTCTTGCCTGGAGAGGCCCATGGACAGAGGAGCCCCGTGGGCTACAGTCCACAGGGTAGCAGTCAGATGCGACTGAAGTGACTTAGCACGCACAGCGGATATGCGAATATGTCCTACCAGGCTTCTTCACAGCAAGGCTGTAATGCTTGTCAGACAATCCTTCCCACGAAATGAAAGCAATTTCCTAAAAAGATGGAGAGGGAAGAAATTTCACAACCCAGAGAATATGTTTTTAGGAAATCAAAATGTCTTTAAGGTCAAAGTAAAGTCATCACAATATATCAATGTTACCCACTATTTGGCTATAAAAATGATTTTTCAAAATTTAAAATTGAATTGCAATATCATCTTTGATTGGAAAGAGGCATTGGTGCAAAATATGACCTTTCAAGTTAGAAAGATCTGAGTCCTGATGCTCAGTATATGAGCATGGATAAATCTGATAGCCTTACTGAGCCTGTTTTGTCCTCTGCAGAATGGAGGGAAAAAATACCTATATCATAGGCTCACGGTTATTAAGCTATGTAATTTAAATTACATAGTCTAAATTAAATGTTATTTCCTTTTCACTGATTTCCAAATTGGAAAACATACTTGGCAATGCTTAGTAATGCAGCCTGTGTCAAAGGTTTTTTAAAAAGTAAATACAGAAAGTCACCTGGATTTCATCAGTCAGAACAATGTTGTGATGTTATAAAGTACACTGATATTAGTCTTTAATTCCACAAGATGGGAAACTTTTCTTGAGAAAGAGCATGAGAGAGAAAAAGAAGCAGATAACAGGAAATCATGGTCAGAAAAAATATATATATATGCAAAAAAGAAAGTAAAAAGAATTTCCTGAGGTACAAACCCTTTTCAAAGTTGAGAAGTACTGAAAGTACAAAGTATTTCCAGTACTGAACTGAGTCACACCATTCATGCATTCACCTGTTCACCCACTCACTTATTCTTGCCACCAATAAGCGTCCAATGCCTCCGTTATGACAGACACTTTACTAGTCCCCGAGGATTCATGATGACTAAGAGAAGATTCCAGCATTGGGCAAAAGCATGGCCAAGGGACCCAGCAAACGAATGAACATTGAGTCTTCAAATTCATGGTAGAGTGACATTTGCTTGGAGGAGCCAGAAGTTTTAAATCAGTTTATGTAAAAACCCAGGTTGACATCTAATCCCCTTCCATATTATACAGCTATTTATTTTATAAGAACATCCAACAATACTTAAAGCTTTTCCAATAGCCACATTTTCTCATTATGCCCTCTTACAAAAGTTGAGGAGATGGATGACCAAGATTGTGCCATCAAATCCATGACAACCACCCCACTTAATCCATCAAGGATGGGTCCCTTATGTGCCTTCTACTCTGTTGTTCATGGAGCATAATAGCTCAGAGTATGAGGTTCCCACTGCTTCCTTTGCATAAGTCTGAAGAACAATAAATTTCAGAGTCGAGAAGTAGATCTTGCTGTAAATCTTCATTAGTCTTTCTTTGCTTTGCGTGAACTTGTGAGTGAGTGCATTCATTTGCCTAAGGATACATAAGCCACAGTCCATTCTTTCCTTGAACGGAACAGCACTAGTCTGCTTTCTTGCCAGGATTACAGAGTCAAGTAACAAACACTAAAAGAATGTTAGTCTCACTTGTGGATATTTCAGTTAAACCTCATCTCTTCTGGAGATTCTAAATATGCAAGATTGGCTAATTCCACAGGAGTTCACCTGGACACCTTAAAACAGGGCCTGCAGGGTGTAGAGTCTGACAACCATAAGCCTTCAGACCGAAGAGAATGTGGCCTTTGGAATCATTTATATGATTATATTGTTGCATAAAAAGATTTTTTAAACCACTGTGTAATTAACTTATATGCAGAGTACATCATGTGAAATGACCATCTGGATGAAGCACAAGCTGGAGTCAAGACTGCTGGAAGAAATATCAATGACTTCAGATATGCAGATAACACCACCCTTATGGCAGAAAGTGAAGAAAAACTAAAGGGCCTCTTGATGAAAGTGAAATCTGGCTTAAAACTTGACATTCGGAAAACAAAGATCATATCTGATCCCATCACTTAATGGCAAATAAATGGGGAAATAATGGAAGCAGTAAGAGAATTTATTTTCTTGGGCTCCAAAATCACTGTTGATAGTGGCTGCAGCCATGAAACTAAAAGACACTTGCTCCTTGGAACAAAAGCTATGACAAACCTAGACAGCATATTGAAAAAGAGAGACATTACTTGGCCAACAAAGGTCCTCTAGTCAAAACTATGGTCTTTCCATTAGTCATGCATGGATGTGAGAGTTGGACCATAAAGAAAGCTGAGCGCTAAAGAATTGATGGTTTTGAACTGTGGTGTTGGAGGAGACTCTTGAGAGTCCCTTGGACTGCAAGGAGATCCAACCAGTCAATCCTAAAGGAAATCAACCCTGAACATTTATTGGAAAGACTGATGTTGAACCTCCAATAATTTTGCCACCTGATGTGAAGAACTGGCTCATTGGAAATCACCCTGCTGCTGGGGGAAATTGAAGGCAGGAGGAGGAAAAGGGGATGACAGAGGATGAGATGGTCAGATGGCATCACTGACTGAATGGATATGAGTTTGAGCAACCTCTGGGTGATAGTGAAGGACGGGGAAGCCTAGCACTGGGGTCACAAAGAATCAGAAGCAAGTTAACGACAGAACAACAAAACTCGTGGATTGGAGAAAGATTAAAAATATGGTTAATATTAATGGAAATTTGGAAAGTCCTGAATGACAGCTGCCCAGAAATTCCACCTCATATCACCACCAGTCTCTCTTTCAGTTCACCAAACATAGTGAGACTCTGAGGCTGATTAACAAATCTCTGGATCTTTTTATTAGTATTTTTAAACACACATTGTTTTTGCGATGTTAAGGATCGCTGTCGTGTAGGTGGATGGAATGCCTGTCACAACAGGTCCTGGTTCAGTAAATAGCATCTCCATTCTTGCTGTTGCTCAGTCGCTCAGTCATGTCTGACTCTTTGCCACCTCGTGAGGTGCAGTTCGCCAGGCTTCCCTGTCCATCACCGTCTCCCAGAGCTTGCTCAAACCCATTGAGTCAGGGATGCCATCCAGCCATCTCATCCTCTTCTCCTCCCACTTCCAATCTTTCCCAGCATCAGAATCTTTTCTAATGAGTCAGCTCTTGGTATCAGGTGGTCAAAGTACTGGAGCTTCAGCCTCAGCATCAGTCCTTCCAATGAATATTCAGGACTGATTTCCTTTGGGATGGACTGGTTTGATCTCCTTGCAGTCCAAGGAATCAAGCACCACTGTTGGAAAACATCAGTTCTTCAAGGTTCAGCTTTCTTTATGGTCCAACTCTCACATCCATACATGACTACTGGAAAAACCATAGCTTTGACTATACAGATATTTTTTGCAAAGTGATGTCTCTGCTTTTTAATATGTTGTCTAGATTGGTCATAGCTTTCCTTCCAAGGAGTAAGTATCTTTTAATTTCATGGCTGCAATCACAGTCCTCAGTGATTTTGGAGTCAAAGAAAATAAAATCTGCCATATATCTTTATATAAGGTAGACTTCTTATCATGTGCCATCAACAAGGCAGATATTATTTTAATCTCTGAAAGTGAAAGTGCATCTTGCTCAGTCATGTCTGAGTCTTTGTGACAGCGTGGACTATACAATCCATGGCATTCTCCAGGCCAGACTATTGGAGTGGGGAGCCTTTCCCTTCTCCAGGGGATCTTCCCAACCCAGGGATCGAGCCCAGGTCTCCCGCATTGCAGCCAGATTCTTTACAAACTGACCCATAAGGGAAGCCCATTTTAAGCTCTAGGCAAGTGTTTTTGAGGATTTATAAGGGTGGGAACTTAAATTCTCTTTGGGTGAGAACAAGTAGATCATGCTTCTTCCCGTGCACAGCTGCAGTGCAAAGTGCAATGCTATTCCAAGTTCTATGCCGAGTCCAGGGGAATAAGGCAACGACAGTCCAAACTGGCATGCTGTCTTCCCCAGTTATGTAGATAGTGTTCATGGAGATTAGGAAGAGCATCTGCAGAGGAATCAGATGGCCCTAGAGAGAATCTGTGTGTCAATAGGACGGTAATGTCAAGGATTCCCCACCTATGAAATGGGAATGGTAGGAGCCACTATTAAAAAGTAGAAGCCCTATTTCTCAGGACTGCTGTGAAGATGCCTGCAAAAAATAATGCACAACGCTCAAGACAGCATGGAACCAAAAACGTAAGTTGTTGTCATTATGATTACATTATGATGTAAACACCAGACAGAAAGTGACTAAGGAGTAAGAAAGACTGGATGAGGGGATGCATTTGCTACCCAGAAGATTTTGAGCAAGTTGAGAAAGAAAGCATGTCTTACCTGTAACTATCTCTAGAATTCAAAGTTATAGTACCTTTTGCAGAGAAGACACAAAATAACTACGTATTAAATCGAAATCACCTACATCAATGTGTTGCAGATTTTCATATTAAAAATGACATAATGAGCACTATTTTGTCCTTACAGTTAGATGGTCTGGAAAATATAACCTGTACATAGCAGCAAAGCAAGGGAAACTCTCATCCTGACTCTTCTTGAAAAAGAACACTCTAGAAACACCGGGGCTGACTTAGTATTCCCCCATCACCTGGCACTGAAGTCCGGTTTCCACCCTTTTCAAAACAGACGCCGCACCGGTTACTGAGTCCAGATTCTTTCTCCTCACCACCGCATGACAGGCCAGTAAGTCAAGAGACAAGCTGCTGGGACAAGGAATAACTACTTTATTCAGAAACTCAATAGATGAAGAGCCAGACTACTGTCCTAGAGAACCATCTTATCAAGTTACAATGTAGGCTTCTTGTATAATAAAAGAGGAGGGGATGTGGTTGTTGCAAACTTCTTGCTGCCAGACTCCTTTGTTCTAGAAGCTGTCCACATAGCTCTTGTCACATAAACCTACAACAAGACAAATATTACTCTATAATCTGCAACTTTTTATCACTATATGACTCAAACTACCACACAATTGCACTCATCTCACATGCTAGTAAAGTAATGCTCAAAATTCTCCAAGCCAGGCTTCAGAAACACATGAACCATGAACTTCCAGATGTTCAAGCTGGTTTTAGAAAAGGCAGAGCAACCAGGGCTCAAATTACCAACATCTACTGGATCATCGAAAAAGCAAGAGAGTTCCATAAAAACATCTATTTCTGCTTTATTGACTATGCCAAAACCTTTGACTGTGTGGATCAATAAACTGTGGAAACTTCTGAAGGAGATGGAAATACCAGACCACCTGACCTGCCTCTTGAGAAACCTATGTGCAGGTCAGGAAGCAACAGTTAGAACTGGACATGGAGTAACAGACTGGTTCCAAATAAGAAAAGGAGTACGTCAAGGCTGTATATTGTCACCCTGCTTATTTAACTTCTATGCAGAGTACATCATGAGAAATGCTGGGCTAGAAGAAGCACAAGCTGAAATCAAGATGGCTGGGAGAAATATCAATAACCTCAGATATGCAGATGACACCACCCTTATGGCAGAAAGTGAAGAGGAACTAAAAGCCTCTTGATGAAAGTGAAAGAGGAGAGTGAAAAGTTGGCTTAAAGCTCAACGTTCAGAAAACGAAGATCATGGCATCTGGTCCCATCACTTCATGGCAAATAGATGGGGAAACAGTAGCTGACTTTTTTTTTGAAGGCTCCAAAATCACTGCAGATGGTGACTGAAGCCATGAAATTAAAAGATGCTTACTCCTTGGAAGGAAAGTTATGACCAACTGAGACAGCATATTAAAAAGCAGAGACATTACTTTGCCAACAAAGGTCTGTCTAGTCAAGGCTATGGTTTTTCCAGTAGTCATGTATGGATATGAAAATTGGACTATAAAGAAAGCTGAGAGCCGAAGAATTGATGCTTTTGAACTGCGGTGTTGGAGAAGACTCTTGAGAGTCCCTTGGACTGCAAGGAGATCCAACCAGTCCATCCTAAAGGAGACCAGTCCTGGGTGTTCATTGGAAGGACTGATGCTGAAGCTGAAACTCCAATACTTTGGCCACCTGATGCGAAGAGCTGACTCATTTGAAAAGACCCTGATGCTGGGAAAGATTGAGGACAGGAGGAGAAGGGGAAAACAGAGGATGAAGATGGTTGGATGGCATCACCAACTCAATGGACATGGGTTTGGATGGACTCTGGGTGTTGGTGATGGACAGAGAAGCCTGGTGTGCTGCAGTCCATGGGGTCTCAAAGAATTGGACATGACTGAGCAACTGAACTGAACTGACCTGACCTGACCTGAATGAATAGAACAGTGTTATACTTTTAAAGGTAGAGCCTTAGGAATGGGCTGTCCTATATATTTCAGTCTATAGGCAACATTCTTTTACAGAAGGTGAAGAGCCAGCATGACTAAGCACAGTCAACAGAGCCCAGAGTTTAAAATAAAAGAAACAAATCCAACATGGAGTCAGATTTGTTCTTCCCTAGTCCATCGCCAGTGTTTCTCAGATATCACCCTGCCTGACTCACTCACCCTGTCCCCTGCCTGACTGCTATAGACATTTTAGATTGAGATTGCTGTCTCAGAGATCAATGATGTGGATTCCATGCACCGTGAGGATGAAGAGAAGTAATATAGAAAGAGTAATGTTTCCTTATGGAGCTCACAAAATGCCAGCTGCAAAGATAAACAGTTTGAGATATAAGCTAATAGGTTAGGCACTAAAATACAGCACAACTTGATGATCTAAGTTTTTTTTTTCCTCTAGCTTTAAAAGTCTATAATTTTACACTGTGTGAGAAGGAGAATAGTTTCTATTTAATGAGGTAAGTTTTAAAAATTATTAAACATGTTTTCTTAAATATATGCCATCTTCCCTTTACTATGTCATAAACAATCTATATTACCTAGTCAATGTTATGAGACTAACTTATGGGCTTGAAATGCAGAAAATGTGCACACAATGATTTTGTGAAATTTTTATGCTTCTTTTAAAGTGATAAAATAGACTAATATGTGTATCTCCATTTTCACTTACCTAATAGGATCTTCCTCATAACCATTTCTTTATACACAGAACAGAAGATACAATAGGGTAGAACCTGCCAGTGAATTTGCAAATGACATTATTGAGCTCTGCTAGGGAGAGCATTACAATCTAATAGGTATATTTAGAAAATATTTATTCAGGACCTGATACTTTCCACAGTGAAATGACAGTGTTGGCAAATAATCATCCAAAGACATTCTTTGGTGGTGTTATATGAGATATCACCTTGAACTTTAAAGCCATTGCTCAACCAAGGCCATTTTGCAAAGAAATCTTTCACGTGGCTACTCTGTAGAGAGACGTTTGAGTCTTGATCTTTTAAAATGCTACTTTTAAAAATTCAACAAAAGGACAAGTGCTGTGTGATTTCACTTATCTGAAATACTTGAGAGTAGTCAGACTCATAGAGACAGGGAGTAAAATGATGATTGGCAGGTCAGAAAAGGGGTTGGATGAGGGAAGGGCTACTGTTTAATGAGGACAGAGCTTCAGTCTTCCAAAGTGAACATTATGAACTAATTTATACCATTGAATTGTATAGTTAAAATGGTTAAGACAGTAAGCTTTATAGTTATATATATTTTGCCACAATAAAGGTTTTTTTTTCTAAAAAAAAAAAAAAGAACCAAACATATCTGAATCATTGGAGCTAGGATACTCAAATAATGAATACTGTAACACTGAATTTAAGCCACAACTATAAATCATCATGCGTACTCCAAAAAATAAACTGGCACCAATTAAAATATGATATACTAAGTTCATTACTTTAAGACTGTATTTTATGTGCACTGAGATAATTCTTCTAGATTTGCTCTGAAATGGATTCTGATAATATAGCATGATAATGCATACTTAAAGGTGAAACTCCAATACTTTGGCCACCTGATGAGAACTGACTCATTTGCAAAGACCCTGATGCTGGGAAAGACTGAAGGCGGGAGGAGACGGGCATGACAGGATGAGATGGTTCAATGGCATCACAGACTCAGTGGACATGAGTTTGGGTAAACTCTGGAAGTTGGTGATGGACAGGGAGGCCTGGCGTGCTGCAGTCCATGGAGTCACAAAGAGTTAGACACGACTGAGCAACTGAACTGAACTGAAAATGAAAATTCAACTGACATAAATTCTTTTAAGTTTTCCTTAACTTTTCCTCATGCTCAAAATCTACCTCTTCAAATCACTTTTAGACTAACGGTCATGACTGTATTTTACTATACAAGGCAGTCCTTGGTGAGTTCACGAGCATTTGTAAGAATGCATTAAAAACATTGTGTTTCATTGGTTTCCTAGCTCTTAAGGCAGGCAAAATCACTGCAGATGGTGACTGCAGCCATGAAATTAAAAGACACTTACTCCTGGGAAGAAAAGTTATGACCAACCTAGATAGCATATTAAAAAGCAGAGACATTACTTTGCCAACAAAGATTAGTCTAGTCAAGGCTATGGTTTTTCCAGTGGTCATGTATGAATGTGAGAGTTGGACTGTGAAGAAAGCTGAGCACCGAAGAATTGACGCTTTTGAACTGTGGTGTTGGAGAAGACTCTTGAGAGTTCCTTGGACTACAAGGAGATCCAACCAGTCCATTCTGAAGGAGATCAGCCCTGGGATTTCTTTGGAAGGAATGATGCTAAAGCTGAAACTCCAGTACTTTGGCCACCTCATGTGAAGAGTTGACTCATTGGAAAAGACTCTGATGCTGGGAGGGATTGGGGGCAGGAGGAGAAGGGGCCGACCAAGGATGAGATGGCTGGATGGCATCACTGATTCGATGGACACGAGTCTGAGTGAACTCCGGGAGTTGGTGATGGACAGGGAGGCCTGGCATGCTGCGATTCATGGGATCGCAAAGAGTCGGACACGACTTAGCAACTGAACTGAACTGAACTGAAGGCAGGCAAACAATTATCAGAGTTAAGCTTAATTTGGCCTCTGGCTTTGGGACTGTTCTGAACTTGGGAAATCCATCCTTTCTCCTACCTTTCCCCCAACACTTTGTTTCCTAGTAATTAAAAGCAGGTCCTTAAGTGCGTCATGAAAACTGCCGACACCCATTTCTGCCAAGTTCAGGAGCTACTATGGATGTGCCTCACTGGCAGCCATGCTACCTTTTTCTGGACGTGTCCTGATTTCTGAGATGTTAAAAATGTTGGGGGGGAAGAAGCACTGCATTCGTTTTCTAGGGCTGCTATAGCAATGTATCACACACTGGGAGACTTAAAGGAACAGAAATTTACTCTCTCTCAGTTCCAGGGGCTAAAAATCTAAAATCAAGATGTTGGCAGGGCCATGCTCCTCTGAAGGCTCTGGAGAAGAATCTTCCCCTTCCTCTTACCCAGCTTCTAGTGATGGCTAGCATTCTTAGGCACTGCCTGCCTGGAGAAGGAAATGGCAACCCATTCCAGTATTCTTGCCTAGAGAATCCTGTGGACTGAGGAGCCTGGAGGGCTGCTGTCCATGGGGTCGCGCAGAGTCGGACGCGACTGAAGCGGCATAGCAGCAGCATTCTTAGGTGGAATGCAGCCATTGGTGTTAAGGTTTAGTGGGTCTGGCTCATCTAAGACCCATAATAATACATAGTTGTTCTTGTTCGGTTCCGGAGTCGCGTCTGACTCTTTGTGATCCCACAGACTGCAGGACGCCAGGCTTCCGTGTCCTTCACTATCTCCAGGAGTTTGTTCAAACTCATGTCCACTGAGTCGGTGAGGCTTTCCAACCATATCATCCTTTGTCACCCCTGTCTCCTTCTGCCTTCAATCTTTCCCAGCATCAGTGTCTTTGCCAATGAGTTGGCTCTTTATATCAGGTGGCCAAAGTATCAGAGCTTCATATCAGTCCTTCCAATGAATAGTCAGGGTTGGTTTGCTTTACGATTGATTGGTTTGATTTCTTTGCTGTCCAAGGGACTCTCAAGAGTCTGCTCTAGTGCTGTAATTTGAATAGTAAGTTGTCCCAGATTTAAATACATTTCCTTCTCCAGGGGATCTTCCAGACTCAAGGATTGAACCCGGGTCTCCTGCATTGCAGGCAGATGCTTTAACCTCTGAGCCACCAGGGAAGCCAGAAAGGAAGCCATTAACTTGCCCAGAGTCACAAAGTTAATCGCTAGAGAACCCTAGACTTGAATGCGCATTTGTTCAATAAAACAGTCCATACCTTATAGTTTCCTTGTGCTATGCGTGGCACAACTCAGAATGGTGCTCTTATTTTCCATTTACTGCCCACCTCCACACTTTAGGGACCCATCCAGGCTCTCAGAGCTAAGCTCTTTAATCTGCATTACCCAGGCAGCCCTTCCCTCACCCCCAGTCGGGTTCTATCAGTGGGGGATATCAGCAGGAGAGAGGAGGGTGGGGGCAAGAGAGGGAAGCACAGGTGTACCGAGCGCCTGTTCTGCTGCCATGGACCAGCAGTGGCCGCATATTCCCGCAGAAGTCTCTTATTGAGAGGCCCATCCCCAAGCACCACAGGTCTACTTGGGTTGCAGTGATGCTTCTTCCAGGTAGAGGCTGGCTCCTGAGTCCTTTACAACCCATCTTTGATCTTTAACCCTGCTCTTACTTTGTAAAAAAAATTGACTAAATTTTCTTCAGTCACCCATGAGTATGCCATCTGTTTCCAAACAAAGGAAACAGACGGAATTTGCTTTCACAAACTAGCAGGATAGGTCAAGACTCTTTCAGGTAGATGGAGCCCCCTCACTACTTTACTTTTCAAGAACGAAGAGAGATTATTTTCTGGGGAGACTAGAGGCAGAAATGCTAAAGGCAAAAGTGAATTGTCTAAAGAGCAGGACTTAGAACCATTAGCAAGAGATTGAACCCAAGTCGAAGATAGGCTATTTGTTTTGAGAACAGTGGTTTCTTATCTTTACATCTTTAATTATGTATAATTCCCATGCTAGAGAGCCCAAGATTTTGAAGATCTGTTTCAATAATGATGATAAAATAACTCCTTTTTCCATTAGCCGATCTGGAATACCAAGCTCACTTCTGTAATGTGACCAAAAGCAAGAAAATTTTTTAAAAAAGTAAATATTTTAAAAGACTCCATGGATTAGTGGAAAGAAAAGCATTATAATGATATTATTCCCCCAAACCACCATTTTTTCCTGCCTCTGTCCTGAATCTACTTTATTAGACTTTATGAGAGGCTACAGATACCTGATTGAGGACCACTTGTTAGATAACTACACACGTGCTGAATGTTCAGTCAAATACCTTCAGAGAACACTAGAAATTAGTTTTTAAATTACATTTTATATATTAAAGTCATCTTTCTAAGATGTATTAAATTATTCTCATTGTGACACTCACTAAGAAATGGATTTAAATGTTTTCGATATTCACCCTTACTGCAAAACTATTGATTCCTTCTATGTCACTAGATTTAAAGACAATCATTTAAACTAAGGCCAATTATACTTTCAAGCAAATTATCTACCTTGGACAGATAATAGGATTCTATGGATTGTGAGATGCTGAATGTCAAATAAAAATAATTGTATGGATACATTTTCATGATAATAATTTTAAAAGCTCTCCAATGTAACCCCAGTTTTGTAAATCACCCCATAGTTTACTTGCTTTACCCTAAAGTTGTTCTCATAACTCACTACATTCTTTCTAAAGTTTTTTTAAGCAACATCGCTAAAACATACTTGAATTGTACAGAAAAGTTTCGGGGGAAATTTACTTTCTATTGCTTATTTTTGGGTAAAATTCTACTTCAACTCTCAGCTGGCAAGAAGTTTAATTAATTAGATGTCCCTTGAAACTAATATTCTCCAATCCTGAAAATTCTCCAAGCCAGGCTTCAGTAATACGTGAACCGTGAAATTCCAGATGTTCAAGCTGGTTTTAGAAAAGGCAAAGGAACCAGAGATCAAATTGCCAACCTCTGCTGGATCATGGAAAAAGAGAGTTCCAGAAAAACGTCTATTTCTGCTTTATTGACTATGCCAAAGCCTTTGACTGTGTGAATCACAATAAACTGGAAAATTCTGAAAGAGATGTGAATACCGGACCACCTGACCTGCCTCTTGAGAAATCTGTATGCAGGTCAGGAAGCAACAGTTAGAACTGGACATGGAACAACAGACTGGTTCCAAATAGGAAAAGGAGTCCGTCAAGGCTGTATATTGTCACCCTGCTTATTTAACTTCTATGCAGAGTACATCATGAGAAATGCTGGGCTGGAAGAAGCACAAGATGGAATCAAGATTGTCAGGAGAAATATCAATAACCTCAGATATGCAGATGACACCACCCTTATGGCAGAAAGTGAAGAGGAACTCAAAAGCCTCTTGATGAAAGTGAAAGAGGAGAGTGAAAAGTCGGCTTAAAGCTCAACATTCAGAAAATGAAGATCATGGCATCTGGTCCCATCACTTCATGGGAAATAGATGGGAAACAGTGGAAACAGTGTCAGACTTTATTTTGGGGGGGCTCCATAATCACTGCAGATGGTGACTGCAGCCATGAAGTTAAAAGACGCTTACTTCTTGGAAGAAAAGGTATGAGCAACCTAGATAGCATATTCAAAAGCAGAGACATTACTTTGCCAACAATGGCCCATCTAGTCAAGGCTATGGTTTTTCCAGTGATCATGTATGGATGTGAGAGTTGGACTGTGAAGAAGGCTGAGTGCCGAAGAATTGATGCTTTTGAACTGTGGTGTTGGAGAAGACTCTTGAGAGTTCCTTGGACTGCAAGGAGATCCAACCAGTCCATTCTGAAGGAGATCAGCCCTGGGATTTCTTTGGAGGGAATGATGCTTAAGATGAAACTCCAGTACTTTGGCCACCTCATGCGACGAGTTGACTCATTGGAAAAGACTCTGATGCTGGGAGGGATTGGGGGCAGGAGGAGAAGGGGACGACCGAGGATGAGATGGCTGGATGGCATCACGGACTCGATGGACATGAGTCTGAGTGAACTCCCGGAGTTGGTGATGGACAGGGAGGCCTGGCGTGCTGCGATTCATGGGGTCGCAAAGAATCAGACATGACTGAGCGACTGAACTGAACTGAACTGAAACTAATATATGACTTTCACACACCTGTGTAAAAAGAAAAAATCAACTCAGGCTACAAATAGAATAAAACAAGCTGTATAAAAACAAATAAGAACTTTTTGCAGGTGTGAGACAAGTGTCTAGATTCACTTATACATAGATTCTCAGGAGGAAGAGAAGTTAAATTCCTAAAATCATTATCCCCTCTGAAATTATTTGATGTTTACAAGACAGGCAAGGAAACTGTTTCTAATGCTTCATCACAGAGTCAAGTATCTGTTCAGTTCAGTTCAGTTCATTTCAGTTGCTCAGTAGTGTCCAACCCTTTGTGACCCCATGAATCGCAGCAAGCCAGACCTCCCTGTCCATCACCAACTCCCAGAGTTCACCCAAACTCATGTCCTTCGAGTCAGTGATGCCATCAAACTATCTCATCCTCTGGTGTCCTCTTCTCCTCCTGCCCCCAATCTCTCCCAGCATCAGGGTCTTTTCCAATGAGCCAACTCTTCACATGAGGTGGCCAAAGTATTGAAGTTTCAGCTTTAGCATCAGTCCTTCCAATGAACACCCAGGACCGATCTCCTTCAGAATGGACCAGTTGGACCTACTTGCAGTCCAAGGGACTCTCAAGAGTCTTCTCCAACACCACAGTTCAAAAGCATCAATTCTTCAGCACTCAGCTTTCTTCACAGTCCAATTCTCACATCCATACATGACCACTGGAAAAACTATATCTTTGACTAGACGGACCTTAGTCTGCAAAGTAATGTCTCTGCTTTTGAATATGCTATCTAGGTTGCTCATAACTTTCCTTCCAAGGAGTAAGTGTCTTTTAATTCCATGGTTGCAGTCACCATCTGCAGTGATTCTGAGCCCAAAACATAAAGCCTGACACTGTTTCCACTGTTTCCCCATCTATTTCCCATGAAGTGATGGGACCGGATGCCATGATCTTCGTTTTCTGAATGTTGAGCTTTAAGCCAACTTTTTCACTCTCCTCTTTCACTTTCATCAAGAGGCTTTTGAGTTCCTCTTCACTTTCTGCCATAAGGTTGGTGTCATCTGCATATCTGAGGTTATTGATATTTCTCCTGACAATCTTGATTCCAGCTTGTGCTTCTTTCCAGCCCAGCATTTCTCATGATGTATTCTGCATAGAAGTTAAATAGGCAGGGTGACAATATATAGCCTTGATGTACTCCTTTTCCTATCTGGAACCAGTCTGCTGTTCCGTGTCCAGTTCTAACTCTTGCTTCCTGAACTGTATATATGTTTCTCAAGAGGTAGGTCAGGTGGTCTGGTATTCCCAACTCTTTCATAATTTTCCAGTTTATTGTGATCCGCACACTGATTTTCAAAAGAGGTAGTCCAATAGAGACTTCATGAAAAGCTGCTTATTAAAATGTTATAACATCTTTTATATTTTTACACAGCTTTCTGTACAAATGTTTCTGACATTCCAGAGATCACACCAAACTTTCCGATGACCTTCTTGTGATTAATCATTGTCTAATTTTGCTTGGCCTCTGTGATGACCTTCACTAACTTCCCTGTAAAAATGATAATCTAGGCCCTTGGACTTGAACCTGTTTTGAGTCTTTCATCAACACTGGGTTTTTCTCACCATACTGCACCTGTGGTAACACAGAGGACAGGAGTCTTTAGGAAGCCTACATCTCTCCTGAAATTCCGGTAACAAGGTTCAACAAGGTCCACACAAATACATTTATTAAATCAAAGAGCATTTACCCACTTATTCAGGCATCACTTCCATTACCAAATAAGGGACTTTAAGGGATAGACAGCATAGAAAATGAAATGGTACCTTGGTTCGTATTCTGTCTGTATTTAAGATCCTTGCCTATAACTCTTGATAGTTGTTGCCATTTCTAGAGCAATATAGTAATAGTAAGCAGTAGGCTGACATAACCAAGTTGTGTGTGTGTGTGTGTGTGTGTGTGTGTGTGTGTTTTCCTCCAAGGCAGAACAGAGATACCTTGAAGCTGCAAAAATCGAGTAATCATATACTCCTCCTCAGTTCAGTTCAGTCGCTCAGTCGTGTCCAACTGTCTACAGCTCTATAGACTGCAGCACGCCAGGCCTCGCTGTCCATCACCAACTCCTGGAGCTTGCTCAAACTCATGTCCATGGAGTTGGTGATACCATCCAACCATCTATCTCATCCTCTGTCCTCCCCTTCTCCTCTATATATACTTCTATGTCGGTAAATATATTTCAAATATATATGCTGAATTTCAAGTATATATATATATATATGCCTATAAATACTTCTCCTATTTCAGCCTAAATGTGAATTTTAGGAACATTCATCTTTGAAAATTCTTCCCTTTGTGTATTTCTTGGCTTGTTCCAGAACTACCTTATGCTGTGTTTCTGCTGGTGTTAGTGTCCTGACTACAAAGGAAATTGTTGTCTATCTCTCTAAACACTCTGGAACAGGAGAAAGGTGTCACAGTAAACAAAACATGAGCAGAAGATAACAACCTGTTAAGATTATTTTTTAATGTTTACTCAACAACCACAGCATGCAAAATTACAAATAAAATTTATGCAGAACATACTTTTAGTTAAGAAATACACTTCTGGAGAAAGAATCGCTCTCTAGTGCATAAATAAATTACACCATATGCTTATGAGAAGTTATACCTTCAGCAAGACACATCTTAATTGGAACATTCACTGCTGAGTACTATGAAAGGTATACAGTAGCCTCGACAGAGCACCAGGTGGGGTGAAGAGCTAGGTCAGTCCCTTCTCAAAACCTGGGGCCAGTAGTGCTTCCGTTTTTGTTTCCTTTTTAATGTTGTTTTGAAATTAAACAACAACTATGTATTATCTACACAGCATGTTGCATAACGCTTGCAACGGAGACTGGAGGAGAAACTCCTGGGTGAACTGTCACTATTTCTGCAGATTTAAGTGTCAGTATTCACACCAAACAGTACAAGCACAGCCTATAAATACAAGTTTCTGTCAGTCTGCCAACAAATTAGTTTACAAAAAATTAAATCGTTTTTTGAAGATTGGGGAACTTTGGAACTATGGATAAGGAAAGATCTGGGGTTTGTAATATTAGCAACTGCAGAAATAGTAGGAGCAGTATGGTAGCTGTCACTCTTTTTTCTTTTTTTTTAAATTTCCTCCATGTCAGGTATTTAAGGGAAACAGTTGTGTCCATGATCAATAATTCTTTTTTTTTTAAATTTTTATTTTTACTTTATTTTACTCTACAGTACTGTAGTGGTTTTGCCATACATTGACATGAATCCATCACGGGTGTACATGCGTTCCCAAACATGAACTCCCCTCCCACCTCCCACCCCATATCATCTCTCTGGGTTGCAAAGTTGGTATTATTGCCATTTTACAGAGAAGAAAACTGAGAATCAAGCCGGTCTGGTTATTTACCCAACGTCAGCTAGATTGTGATTCAAACTGAACCTGGCTTCTCATTACTGTGCCTCTCATTACTGCAGTAATTTATACCTCTCACAGTAATTTATGCATCTTACTAGATGTTCGCAGATATAACTCTCTCATGCACTGAATGTGTGATAAGCTACCAAGGAGTAGTCTTATATTAATTCCTCTCCCAAATCCCCCAAAACGCTATCCAACATGTAAGAATCAGCCATATTTATCAAATGAATGAATAAATGAGTTGATCGTCATTATTTTAAAATTTTAGTGATGATCATCATTATTTTAAAATTTGATATCAATTCATAATGCTACTATTAGATGGTTTGGTTTTCATTTGTTAATACAGTTATCACCAGAACTGCCTATTCGATCAAACAAAGCCTCCACCCTAGGTTCCACATCTCGGGGGACCCCACGCTTCAGACTGTCTGCCTCAAAACTTTCTAAGCCTTCCTGCTCTGCCTGGCCCAGCAAGGGCAACCAGCTACAAAGGTGGCCCTCGCCCTTATGCAATTTTAAATTATTTTTATTCAAAGTCATACTCATTTGTTTCAATTATGGGTATTTGGACAAAGGACAAGAAGTAGGAAGAATATCGATGTGGAAAAACAAGTTAATGAAAACTACTAATGAAAAAATCATTTTGCAAATATGCTGCAATGTCATCTTCATCATATCTGTATTCAGAAAGCTGGAATTCTTCACGAGCAAAGCAAGATGTTTCTAGAGGTTCACTTATTACTTTTCTTAAGAGAAATAAATGGTAAGAGCGCAGCTTTTTCATCTTTTGGGTAGAGACTAGCAAAATCTGCAATGAGTTGATAAAAACTTCTACAAGACAAAGGCTTCTGTCTTCAATCACATGACTTAAAAACAAATACACAAATAGAACTAATATGACTGGGTATCTAAAGAGGAAAATGGAAACCCTCCCAAAAGAAGGTAATAAAACAGATTTTTATTTAAGAAGCTGTGATAAGCCTTTAGCTTCAATTTATATATGGATATATCTTGGGTTATTTTTCAATAATGTAATTTTTAAAATTTATTTGTTGACAAGTCATGCTTTCAGTGTGCCACAATCGAATAGAGAAAACAAATAGTGTATCAGCACAGGATGAATACTATCAAATATTGCATTAAAGTGGGTTTTATAAAATTACTTTTAAACCATGCTAACATTTAATATAACATTTTAAAAATAATTAACTAAAATCTATACCGAAATGTAAAAATTATACTAAAGGCATTCATGAGCTTATGTGTTACATAGAAGTAGATCTTAAAGTTTGTGGAATCTTAGCTCAAAAGCAACTGATAGTAGATGGGAATCTTCTACTATTCTCAATGTGTTCAACATAATGGCTCATTAAGGTGAAAAGGCTGAATGTACAGTAAAGGGTTTTACTATTTCAGAAAAGGAAGCAAACAGAGATTAATGTAAACATTTTCTTAACATCTCTTTAAAATGTTTTTTTAATGAAACACCCTATTGTTTAAATAGATCCCACTTACTTGTGATTATTTCTATTGCCTTTGGATTAAGATTTATATGTTCAAGCCTGGGGTTTCGTATGCAAGTGAATGCCATTTTTGATGAATGTCAATCAAATGGACATAGGAAGATGACACATATTGTTCGATGCAAGTACCAACCAACATTTCATCTCTTTAAAATCATGCCAGAGAGGCTTCGCCCTTCTGAGAAGGGATAAAAGCTCAGTGGAACAGACTGCACCAGCCATGCTATGGAGCATTCAGGACTGCGTATCTCCAGGGTGGATTTATGGGACACAAGGCTCTGTGTGTGATGTTTGCAGACTGATACTCCCTCGGTCCGCGTGTTGTTGGAACTCTTTAGTTAGCCTCCCTTGGACTTGTTTGGTCACTAAGTCACGTCCGACTCTTTGCAACCCCAAAGACTGCAGCACGTCAGGCTTACCTGGCCTGCACTGTCTCCAGGAGCTTGCTCAAACTCATGGCCATTGAATCAGTATTGCCATCCAGCCATCTCATCCTCTGTCACCTCCTTCTCCTCCTGCCTTCAATCTTTCCCAGTATCAGGGTCTTTTCCAATGAGTCGGCTCTTTGCATCAGGAGGCCAAAGTATTGGAGCTTCAGCTTCAGCATCAGTCCTTCCAATGAATATTCAGGGTTGATTTCCTTTAAGACTGACTAGTTGGATCTCCTTGCAGTCCAAGGGACTCTGAAGAGTCTTCTCCAGCACTGCAGTTTCAAAGCATCAGTTCTGCGTCACTCAGCCTTCTTTACGGTCCCACCCTCACATTCAGTCATGACTATTGGAAAAGCCATAGCTTTGACTATATGCACCCTTGTTGGCTGCTTTTTAATGCATTGTCTAGGTTTGTCATAGCTTCTTCCCAGAAGCAAGCATCTTTTGATTTTGTGGCTGCAGTCACCATCTGCCTCATTATCTAGGGATAATAATATTTTTTCATAGAACTGTTGTGATAAGTAGCATAGTGTGTATTAAGCTCATGGCACAGTTTCTGATACATGGCACATGTTAATAAATGTTAAATATTACTACTTTCAATGTATCATTGGAATTATTAGTTGTTATTGCTCATTTCTTTTTTCTCAAAATAATCTGCCTACCTTAGACCCAAAACTACCTCACCCAACCAGTTCTTCTCAGTATATGTGATGCATTTAGTCTTAGGCACTTCCACTCAAATATTTCATGATCAATGGTTTCCAAGAATAAGAAGAAATACGTTTATGACATCCAATGCCAGTCAATCCTTGAGCAATTGGCAAGATTAAAAAAGTAAGTGAACAAATAGATAAGAAGTGTGAATTATTAGAGGAGAGATTGGGAAGCCAGAAATAAATCTCCCAACAAAGGCCATTTGACAAGGTAGTAAAGAAGCCAGAGTTGGAATAATCATATTTGCCTACTTGGGTTTTCTCACAGTGACATTTTAGGCCAGAGCGTAAAAGCAGTCATTTGACAAGCAGTGTAACAGCACACACATCAGAATGATCTCATTATAAGGAGTAGCTCTACCGAAGAGGAAACCAAGGCTCAGAGAAGCTAATACGGTTGCTAAACTCACATTAGCAGTTAGTGAAATTCAGAACACTTAAAAGAACATAACCCAGGAGGATTTAATTTTCTAAAGTGACATACACTGTTCTTCAAATTTTCAGTATTGAAAAATTAGGAAACCAACACTGAGAACAAGCAAATTACCAGAAAAGCCTCTCATTTGTTAGTTTGACTTTTGTTTTAACTGTATTGAATTATTAATTATCCCAAACATATAGACGAAAGCACAGACTAATATGAATGCCAATGATTCATAACCCTGCTTCATTAGATCTTAAGGTTTTGCCATATTTGCTTTCTATTTCTTCCAAGTAATACAGCAACATGGATGGGATTGAAGCCACCATGTGAATCATCTCTAATACCACCCTCTCCTTTCTTTTCTCCCTCCCCAAGGAAAATATCTAAGTAGCTTCTAGGTGGAGATTTGAGGAAACGCAAGCAGAATGCTGATAGGACGCCCTAAGCCTCCCTTTGTGCCCACAGCCCCTCGGTCCCTGGAGTGATGGCCCATGCTGCCTTGTCTGTTTCCTATGAAAGTGTCTTCAGTTGGATCTTCTGCTTGCTTTTTTTTTTTTTCCCAAAGCAATCTGGTGCTTATCTTATTTTCGTTAGTGAGTTAAATCTCTTTCTACTTATTGTGGTTTCTGATGTATTTTACTTAAACCTTACGATATTTTTTTCGCTTACTCTTTTTCCTATTGCTTAAATTAATTTTTATTGGCATGTAGTTGCTTTACTATGCTGTGTTAGCTTTTGTGGTACACCAAAGTGAATTAGTGAATCAATAGTTTTTTATACCTGTCTCATCTTTTCCACAGTTTATTGTGATCCACACGGTCAAAGGCTTTGGCATAGTCAATAAAGCAGAAATAGATGTTTTTCTGGAACTCTCTTGCTTTTTCCATGATCCAGAGGATGTTGGCAATTTGATCTCTGGTTCCTCTGTCTTTTCTAAACCCAGCTTGAACATCTGAAAGTTCACAGTTCATGTGTTGCTGAAGCCTGCCTTGGAGAATTTTGAGCATTACTTTACTAGCATGTGAGATGAGTGCAATTGTTCGGTAGTTTGAGCATTCTTTGGCATTGCCTTTCTTTGGGACTGGAATGAAAACTGACCTTTTCAAGTCCTGTGGCCACTGCTGAGTTTTCCAAATTTGCTGGCATATTGAGGGCAGCACTTTCACAGCATCATCTTTCAGGATTTGAAACAGCTCAACTGGAATTCCATCACGTTCACTAGCTTTGTTCGCAGTGATGCTTCCTAAGGCCACTTGACTTCACATTCCAGGATGTCTGGCTCTAGGTGAGTGATCACACCACTGTGATTATCTTGGTAGTGAAGACCTTTTTTGTACAGTTCTTCTGTGTATTCTTGCCACCTCTTCTTAATATCTTCTGCTTCTGTTAGATCCATGCCATTTCTATCCTTTATCGAGCCCATCTTTGCATGAAATGTTCCCTTGGTATCTCTAATTTTCTTGAAGAGAGCTCTAGTCTTTCCCATTCTACTGTTTTCCTCTATTTTTTTGCAACGATCGCTGAGGAAGGCTTTATCTCTCCTTGCTATTCTTTGGAACTCTGCATTTAAATGGGAATATCTTTCCTTTTCTCCTTTGCCTTTCACTTCTCTTCTTTTCTCAGCTATTTGTAAGGCCTCCTCAGACAGCCATTTGGCTTTTTTGCATTTCTTTTCCATGACCAGACCACCTGACCTGCCTCTTGAGAAACCTATATGCAGGTCAGGAAGTAACAGTTAGAACTGGACATGGAGCAACACACTGGTTCCAAATAGGAAAAGGAGTACGTCAAGGCTGTATATTGTTACCCTGCTTATTTAACTTCTATGCAGAGTACATCATGAGAAACTCTTGGCTGGAAGAAGCATAAGCTAGAATCAAGATTGCCGGGAGAAATATCAATAACCTCAGATATGCAGATGACACCACCCTTATGGAAGAAAGTGAAGAGGAACTCAAAAGCCTCTTGATGAAAGTGAAAGAGGAGAGTGAAAAAGTTGGCTTAAAGCTCAACATTCAGAACACGAAGATCATGGCATTTGGTCCCATCACTTCATGGCAAAAAGATGGAGAAACAGTGGAAACAGTGTCAGACTTTATTTTTTGGGGCTCCAAAATCATGGCAGATGGTGATTGCAGCCATGAAATCAAAAGATGCTTACTCCTTGGAAGAAAATTTATGACCAACCTAGATAGCATATTCAAAAGCAGAGACATTACTTTGCCAACAGTGGCCTGTCTAGTCAAGGCTATGGTTTTTCCAGTGGTCATGTATGGATGTCAGAGCTGGACTGTGAGGAAAGCTGAGTGCTGAAAGATTGATGCTTTTGAACTGTGGTGTTGGAGAAGACTCTTGAGAGTCCCTGGACTGCAAGGAGATCCAACCAGTCCACCCTAAAGGAGACCAGTCTTGGGGTGTTCATTGGAAGGACTGATGCTAAAGCTGAAACTGCAATACTTTGGCCGCCTCATGCAAAGAGTTGACTCATTGGAAAAGACCCTGATGCTGGGAGGGATTGAGGGGCAGGAGGAGAAAGAGACGACCGAGGATGAGATGGCTGGATGGCATCACCGACTCGATGCACATGAGTTTGGGTGAACTCCGGGAGTTGGTGATGGACAGGGAGGCCTGATGTGCTGTGATTCATGTGGTTGCAAGCAGTTGGACACAACTGAGCAACTCAACTGAACTGAATTAATTGGTAAAGAACTTGCCTGCCATGCAGGAAATGCAAGAGACATGGGTTCGATTCCTGGGTCAGTTAGATCCCCAGAGGAGGGCATGGCAACCCACTCCAGTATTCTTGCCTGGAGAATTTCATGGACAGAGGAGACTGGCGGGCTACAGTCCATAAGTCACAAAGAGTTGGGTAGGACTGAAGCGACTTAGCCCAGAGCAGAGCTTCTGCTTCACAGAAACACCCGGGGCATCAAGGGTGCAGCAGGCAAGCCATGAGGGGCCTGATTCAAGCCCCAGCTGTGGCTGTGTGTCTGCTTTCCCCACATCCTAGGCCAGAACTTCCTGTAAAACTGTCGCCCTAGCAGCAGGAACCCCAGCGCATCCCTCTGTTCTATATCTCAGTGAAACGTGTCTCACACCATCTTTCAAGTTCAAATGCCAAGCCTGGTTTGGCCCCCACTCAAGAGGAGCATTTTAAATTTCCGGTAACACTCGGGTCTCCCGCAACCATTTGTGTGGTTGTTCAGTCACTCAGTCGTGTCTGACTCTTTGCGACCCCATGGACTGCCCACCAGGCTCCTCTGTCCATGAGATTCTCCAGGCAAGAATACTAGAACGGGTTGCCACGTCCTCTGTCTCACAGAATTTGCTCAAATTCAGGTCACCGTTACCAGCTTCCAACCCAAGGAAACAGTTTGCCTCAGACTCCCATTCCCAATCAGGTTACATTTGCATAAACCAGAGAGCACTTTTCATGTTTTCAAGTCTTCCTCTGTGTTTTCATATCTTTCGATGCTTCCTGTTGATTCCCTATGTTTGGAGCAAAAAGATATACCTAATTGTGAACTCCACCAACTTGACCTGAAGTTGATTTTCTAAATACGCTGCACAGTTATCAGAACAGGAAAATGATAAAAAAAAAAAAAATCCCTTATCAGAATTTTTTTTCAAAAAAAGGCAGCTTCAGGAAAATATATTCAGGCCAACTCCTACACCTGTCAGATTCAGCAGTCTTTGCTGATTTTGCCAATCTGTGCAGCTTGTCGATGATGTTATTCACTTATCCATTCATTTATTCATGAAAAAAGTAAATACTGAGAACTCATTACATGTGCTTGGCTAGGTGCTCATGATATGGCTGTGCACAAAGCAACAGCCCCCTGGCACTCAGATCGAATGGATGCATGGCCAAACAGGGTCAGGACACGAAGGAACAACATGATCACTGTCCCAGTGATAGCATTAATACATTAGCGTTTATGCACTGACTATTATATTCTTGGAGAAGGAAATGGCAACCCACTCCGGCTCAAACACATGTTTATGCACATGTAATTTAATCCTTACAACAACATTATGGTTAAAGTAGCATTATAATCCTCTTTTTATGAATTAAGAATTAGTCGGAGAGATCAAGGACCGTGGCTAAGGTCACATAGCTAAAAACCGTAGGGCAGGAATATGATTCCAGGCAGACAGGCTTCAGACTCCGTGGTGCTAACCCCTCCTCACAGAGGCAGAGCTTCCTGACTTTGGGATCAAACCCATGTCTCCTGTGTCTCCTGCATTGACAGGTGGGTTCTTTACCACTAGAAGCATCTTATTTTACTCTAAATCTGCCTGTGGCTTGAATGTCTGCCAGAAAGTGTGCTGGCTGTTGGACTTTCAGAGTTAAGAAAATACTGAGTTTGCCCTCAAGGAACTGTTGATCTACTGCCTGGCCCTATGAATTAGTTTTCTATCATTACTGTACCAACTACCATTTAACAGCTTAAAATAATGCAAATGCATAATTTTTAGCCCTGCAGTTCAGAAATCCAGTGGGCTTGATTGATTTCTATGATCCAAGTCTTTCAAGGTTTTGGAAGACTGGGATCCTATCAGAAAGCTCTGGGAGGAATCTGCTTATAAGAATGTTCAGATTGTTGGCAGAATTCAGTTCCATGTGGTTGTGGGACTGAGATTTCTGTTTCCTTGCCACCCATTGGTCAGGAGTTATCCTCAGTCATCCTCAGTCATCCTCAGAGACCATCCACATCCCCTGGGTAAAGCCTTCTCACTCAACTGTCTCTCCTTCATCCTCATCTTTCCTCTGCCTCCTTCCTCTGCCACATCTTTTTCTTTCTTTCTTCCCCCTTCCTTTTCCCTGATTACCTTGAAACAGTCTTGATAAACCAGGATAACCTTCCCATTGTAAGGTCCATCAATTAGTAATCACTACCTTAATTCCATCTGCAAAGATCAGAGTACTTAAACTAGGGTTGCCTGATTACAGTCTGGGGACAGGCATCTCAGGACATCTTTACAGCTCTGCCCTCCACACCCTCACTTGGAGAGCCGTCAGTGTACCAGTATCTTTCCTGGTGAGACTGCCTCACATCCAGCAGGAGAGCACCTTCTACAGGGGCAGGAACAGGAGAGTCGTTGGGTACAACTCCCAAGCAGGAAGCACTGAACACATAGGGCGGAACTGTAGGCAACTAAGAAACAAGGAGGAGTCAGGGATGTCCCATGAACCTGGGAGGCAACGTCAGTGTAACTGAGGCAGAACTGGGGGAGGGAGGGGGATATACGAGCTTTCAAAGCAGAGAAGTCAAAAACACGGCTCAATGGAATTCACTGTTTTGCCCCAGGTTGATCAAAATCAGGACTTTGCCGTCAACCATCGTCAGACTTTCTAGGAAACTGGATTCTGCCGCCGCTCCTTCCTGCACCCCGCGTTGTTCTTCAGAACTTTAAAGGCTGAGGAGTGTACGTACAGACTGGGTGTGTGTGTGTGTGTGTGTGTGTGTGTGTGTGTGTGTGCGCGCACGCGCACGCACTAAGTTGCTTCAGTCATGTCTGATTTTTTGTGACCCTATGGACAGTGGCCTGCCAGGCTCCTCTGTCCATGGGATTCTCCAGGCAAGAGTACTGGAGTGGGTTTCTGCACAATCCTCCAGGGGATCCTCCCAACCCAGGGAGCGAACCCTGCCTCTTACATTTCCTGCATTGGCAGGCAGGTTCTTTACCACTAGTACCACCTGGGAAGCCCCCGGGAGCTATAGAAGATGTATATTTGACTAGAACAGTTTTGTTTTGCTTTAAATTAACTTTATATCACAATACATTCTCAATTTTGCCCCACTTTCCAGCATTCCCTATTACCTAGAGCAGCCCAGTTTCCCTTATTCCTATTACATGCCAAGTCCTATAGGCACTTCTGTCGTTTCCTACACAGCTGCACACTCCACCTCCCAGGGTAAAGATGAATCTACCAACCAAGGTCACGTGAGGAGGGGGGACTCTATGCCCCCGAGCTTCAGTCTGCCGTGCCACTGGCTGTCCTCACACTTGAGACATCATCTTTCTCCTAATTTGTTCTCACTTTTCCTTTGCCTCCAGCCGTGTTCTTTCTTGCAAGCGTTTGCCGTTGATACCTAGCTTTTGCCTTCCTTATCACCATGGCAACTTGCTGCACCACAGGTATTACTTGGTCCAGCTAGTTGCTCTGGCATAAAAAGAGTAAGCATCCCGTTCCCATGATCCAGGGAAGGCTGAGCCTTTGCGTTGATTTGTGTTGATGCCATTTGCATTCAATGAGCTAGAAGAGAAAAGCAGAACAGAACAGATCCAAACATTTGTTTGTTTACATTTTTTTTCACTCACACTTGCAAACACTCTTGTCTGTGTTCCATATTAACCTTCCTCATAGTAACTATTCTCCTGAATACTCCTCCCTGTTAAGTGTAATAACCAGACATCCCAACTGCATAGGATCATTTCTGTTTATGCTTGTTGCCACGTGTAACTATTTATAGCATACTCTTCCCTGGTGGCTCAGATGGTAAAACGTCTGCCTTCAATGCTGGAGACCTGGGTTCGATCCCTGGGTTAGGAAGATTCCCTGGAGGAGGAAATGGCAACCCACTCCAGTATTCTTGCCTGGAGAATTCCATGGACAAAGGAGCCTGGTAGGCTACAGTCCATGGGGTCACAAAGAGTCAGACAACACTGAGCGATTTCACTTTTTCTCTTTTTTCTTTTAGTCTCAGAAATGTCCTTATTGGGGTAACAAATTGTATGGTCACCATAAGCATTAGCCAAGTCAGAGCAGCATCCCTGGAAAAATACCAGAATGCCAGATCCCTCCTCGCTTGTTGTAATTTGCTGCAAAAAAAGAAAAAGAAATTAAACTTTTCTAGATCTCGCTTCCCACACACCACAGTTTAGTTTGTTCTTTTTTGTGAAACTCTCAGGCCTAACCCCCTTACCACCCTCTCTTCATGTGCTCTTTGTTACCTTATAATTTTCACTGTTACATCTTGATGTCCTGTTCTGGTTTGGTCTCATATTCTCTTGCCACTCACATATTGATATTTCATTATTTTCCCTACACCTTGGGATTATAGGTTTCTTTTTCAGCTCAGTTTTGAATTAATATACCCTTCAGATGGCTTCACAGAGGCTGAGTTCCCATTAGCCTTCATTTTTGAGTCCATTAGATGTATCCACTGACGCTGTGTGTAGGTTTGACTCCGCTTTCATAGTTATTTTCTCCTTTTGGTTCTGGCCCTTCCCTCTCCATTCTCAGTCTGATAAACTCCATCATTTTATGATCAATCGTACTTCAATTACCTCAGCTTTTAGTGTCAGACTTTAAATGGTCCAAACGCACACCTTTTCTCTCTCTTTAGCAAAAATTTGACCTCTGCTTGGCTTTTTGTTTATCTCACCTATTCTAATCCCATCCAGTTTTATTTCCCAGGGACACCTCCCTAATCCTTTAATTTGCAAAAACAGACCCATGACCTTCCAAATATTGTGTTGGAGCAGGAGAATAGCGCGTAGATGGTTGGTCCTTCAACGGGATTCTATGTGGGGGTGATGAGAAAGGGATCCACTTTGGGGGAGCCCAGTTCTAAGTCACTGTGTGGGCAAGCACCTTTATTCAAACGGGAAGTAAGCCACCACAGTTTTCCAGGCACACAGAACATTCCCCTTTTCCTTGCCCTCACATAAACAATCCAGTGACGAGACAGCGAAATCTATTTCTGAAACTGTCCTTATATGTGGATGGTGTCTAGACCAGCAATTGTACTGGAGAAATTCTCTCTCTCTGACCAGTATAGACGTGGACCCCTGTACATCTAACCACATGAGTCCCTCTCAGGACTTATGAACCATCGCAAGAGGGGCAGCCACTTCAGAAAAAAAGCTTTTCTATCACACCCAGTGCCCAGGGCACCAGCCCTTATCTTTACCCATTTCTTATAACAGATTTAAAAGCCTTATTAATAACCACTATTCTGCAGTGAAAGTGAAGTCGCTCAGTCATGTCCGACTCTTTGCGACCCCATGGACTGTAGCCTACCAGGCTCCTCCATCCATGGGATTTTCTAAGCAATAGTCCTGGAGTGGGTTGCCATTTCCTTCTCCAGGGGATCTTCCCAGGCCAGAGATCGAACCTGGGTCTCCCGCATTGTAGACAGACGATTTACCATCTGAGCCACCAGGGAAGCTCCAATTCCTCATTTCCTTTGCATTTGTTTCAGCAACCAACACCCATCCGTACTCCATTTGGATCTCTCAGAATCCAAATAGAAAGCAGAAATGTTTGCAGGTATTTCAAACAGAGAGGAAGAAATACAGGTATTGGTTACATGTATGGGCTGGAGGAACAAAAAGGGAAGACCTGATAAAAAAAGCCCAGGGTCAGTTTCCACCAGAGGCTTTTGCAGAAGGACATCAGCTCCTGAGTGAGATCCCAGGAGCCTCTGCAATCACAGCCCTGCTACTGCCACCAATATCGTCACCCTCTCTGTGGCTGCCGTCACAGTCACTGCAGCTGGAGAGCAGGAAAGCCCAAGAAAGGAGAGAGGGGCTCCTCTCCCCTGTCTGCCAGGATCCCTCCCTGGGAGAGCCAGCCTTAGGCCAGGTGGCAAAGAAATCCAGGAATTTAATATGTGGAGCCCCAACCCTTGCAATGACTCAGAAGCATCCAAATGTAGCTATAAATAGGCAGTGACTTGCACAGATCCTGTGTCATCCCCAAGCCCATTTTTCCTGTCTTCTTTTGTTTAAGAAATTTGATGTGGAATTCTAACACTTAGTCAAAACTATGACTTTTCCAATAGTCATGTGCAGCTATGAGAGTTGGACCATAGAGAAAGAAGGTTGCCAAAGAATTGATGCTTTTGAACTGTGGTGCTGGAGAAGACTTTTGAGAGTCCCTCAGACTGAAAGAGATCCAATCGGTCAATCCTAAAGGATATTAACCCTGAATATCCATTGGTTTTTCCAGTAGTCATGTATGGATGTGAGAGTTGGACTGTGAAGAAGGCTGAGTGCCGAAGAATTGATGCTTTTGAACTGTGGTGTTGGAGAAGACTCTTGAGAGTCCCTTGGACTACAAGGAGATCCAACCAGTCCATTCTAAAGGAGATCAACCCGGGGATTTCTATGGAAGGAATGATGCGAAAGCTGAAACTCCAGTACTTTGGCCACCTCATGCGAAGAGTTGACTCATTGGAAAAGACTCTGATGCTGGGAGGGATTGGGGGCAGGAGGAGAAGAGGACAACAGGACAACAGAGGATGAGATGGCTGGATGGCATCACTGACTCGATAGACGCAAGTCTGAGTGAACTCCGGGAGTGGGTGATGGACAGGGAGGCCTGGCGAGCTGCGATTCATGGGGTCGCAAAGAGTCAGACACGACTGAGCGACTGAACTGAACTGAACTGATCCATTGGAATGATTGATGTTGAAGCTGAAACACCAATACTTCAGCCACCTAATGTGAAGAACTGACTCATTTGAAAAGATCCTGATGCTGGGACACATTGAAGGCAGGAGGAGAAGGGGACGACAGATGGTTGGAAGGCATCACTGACTCGATGGACATGAGTTTGAGTAAGCTCTGGGAGTTGGTGATGGACAGGGAAGCCTGGCATGCTGAAGTTCATGAGTTCACAAAGAATCAGACATGACTGACTGGACAGTAACAAATCCATACATAATTCCAGTAAAAACAGAGTACGCTGGCAGAACGGGCTCGGGGGTGGTCTGGAGCCACACTCACTTAGTCTGGCCCTCCCCTTCTACCATGGCCTGTAGGAAACTGTCTGAGCTGCAGGTTCACCTCAACCCAGACGGAAAGTCCACCATTTATGGTTCATGTTGTGAGCAGAGTATTTTGGAGGTGGTTCTACAGAGGCTAAGAAGAGATAGGGGCGGCTTTCCTTCTATGAGTGAAGACTTACTGTAAGGATATAAGGGATTAGGAGAAGCTCCTTGGTTTCTAGCATGGTGCACGGGGTGTAGCAGATATTCAATATGTATATTTGAAAGAAGATACATCAGGTCACCGTTCCTTCCTAAGATATACGGTCACATTGGGTCTCAGGTGTTCTAATACTAGAATGCACAGCTTATCAAAGCCTCAAGGAGAATGAGAACCAACAACAGCTCCATGCAGTCTGCTGTGCAGGTTGGCCCAAGAACCTCTTCACTTTTCAAAGGGAGGCTGCAGAAAGTTGAGTTGTCTCAACATTTTATTGTTCTCTTGCAGCTCAGAGGATACCAAACCTGGCAGAGATCATTCTCTGTCTACTCCAGGTCATTTCTGGATTCTCCTGCCTCTAACAATGACCTCAGGGTCAATCAGTAAAGCTCAAGATCAAGTGAGTCAGTTTTTCTTGCACTGTAGGCAAAAGATTATAGCAACCTCAAGCATTAATATCCACTTAGGCCAGATTCCTTCAGGGAATAGGAGCTTGGCAGAACTTTATATTATCATGGGCTCATCTCCAGGTAAAGATGGGTGACTTTGTACAGGGGGTTAGCTTGGTGATAGGGCAACAGTTTGTGCTTAGGATCTCAAAGTGAAAGTGAAAGTCAAAGTCACTCAGTCATGTCTGACTCTTTGGGACCCCCTGGACTGTCACCTATCAGGCTCCTCTGTCCATTGAATTCTCCAGGCAAGAATACTGGAACAGGTTGCTATTCCCTTCTCCAGGAGATTTCCTTGAGTCAGGGATCAAACCCGAGTTTCTTGCATTGTAGACAGATTCTTTACAATCTGAGCCACCAGGAAAGCCCCATGACGTCAAGCCACAGTTCAGCTCTGTCCTTCCTTATGCCTTTTTGCAGCTATCAACCAGGACTAGCTACCCCTCATGCTCCTACAGCGCTTGTGCCAGACTCTTCTTACATCCCATGTATTGTGTTGAAACTATCTGTCTTAGCTCCTGTTTCTCCCACTAAGCCATCAATTCATCGAGAGGAGGAAATACCTTACAATATTGTATCCTTGGGGTATACTCAGTGTCTGGTTGGCTCCTCTTGAACTAAAATGAATCTCTGGCTTTAAATTAGTCACCTACCAATGACAATTTTTCTCTACTTCCATAGTAATAGAAAGTCAGTGGGGTACATTCCTGCCCAAAGAAAAATTAAACATCCCAGCATTTCTGTCACCTAACTCCAGCCATGAGAGGTAATGCCTATGCAATGTGAGAAGTAATGTGCTTCATTCTGGAATCTTTCTCTTAAAAGGCTAAGGCGTGAGACTTCCCTGGAGGTCCAATGATTAAGAATCTGCCTTGCAATGCAGGGCATGTGGGTTCGATCCCTGATCAGGGAACTAAGATACCACATGTCTAGGAGCAACTAAGCCCATACACTTCCCCTACTGAGTCCAAATGCCACAGCCAGAGAATTTACACGCCACAATGAAGACCCTGCATGATGCAACGGAGATTTAAGGCAAGACGCAGCCACATGAACAAATAATCACAAGATAAGGAGTGACCTCCTTCGGGTGTTTTACTCTGTAATGCTGGCTGGAAACCGTGGACCAGGGCAGCTAACTAGCATCCGCGTACCCCGTGGAAGATGTCTGTCAGGGAGGGCAGAGCTGCTACCAGCCCTGCGACCCCCACTTCTCTCTGATGGAGAATTTCTCCTTATGAAGGAGAAATACAATCCAACATTTTTAAGTCCCTGGACACTGAGTTTTTTCATTAGTTTATACCTTAGCTAATATAACTCTCTAGTTCCAAATTCTGAACGTAAAAAATATCAGCCAGCGGTGCAACAGGAAACAAAAGACACACATACAAGTTGGGACACCTCGAGAAGGTTCGTTTATGAAATGACTATCATCCATGTGGGCTTGTAGAGGAATCAAAGAGACAGTATAGTACCTGGCTCTACTGGGACCTGGGCTTTCACTGCTTCTAGGACCTAAGAGCTGCGCTAAGGGAACAGTTTGTCAGCTCTTGAGAGAGAGATGGTTATAAAGAATTAGAATTCTTTTTTTTTATTTTAGTTTTTTATTTTTTAAATTTTAAAATCTTTAATTCTTACATGCATTCCCAAACATGAACCCCCCTCCCACCTCCCTCCCCACAACATCTCTCTGAGTCATCCCCATGCACCAGCCCGAAGCATGCTGCACCCTGCGTCAGACATAGACTGGTGATTCAATTCTTACATGATAGTATACATGTTAGAATGCCATTCTCCCAAATCATCCCACCCTCTCCCTCTCCCTCTGAGTCCAAAAGTCCATTATACACATCTGTGTCTCTTTCCCTGTCTTGCATACAGGGTCGTCATTGCCATCTTCCTAAATTCCATATATATGTGTTAGTATACTGTATTGGTGTTTTTCTTTCTGGCTTACTTCACTCTGTTCTTAATTGCAGTATTTTTTTTTCTTCAGTCAAGTAACCACCCAGTCCAAGACTCTGACATCACTATTTTCCCCAACTTCTCCATCCCTGAAGGCTGCCCTTCCAAAGGACAGAAATCCAATAGAAAACTGAGCACCCAGGAATCTTACTGATGTTGCCCCTGAGGCCAGCCTCTTAGGGTAGAGAAGGGCAAAGAAGGCCTGTAAAGAAGCACATGGTATAATAGGTTCAGCTCAGAGAGGAGCTCTGCCAAAGAAAGGAGGAAAGTATAGGTGCAGAGAGAAGAGCACCGTGTTCTGCTTCTGTCCTCATATATGTTTAAATATGGCTTCCGTTAATTTCTAAGAAGTCACCTAATTAGAATTTCAGTGGGCTTAGCCCTTCCCGTTGCTGGTAATGCAGTGACATAGTCAACAAATAGTTCAATACACATTCCTTAGACATCAGCTCTGAACCAGTCCTAGGCAGCAGAGACCAGAGTCTTGGGACTGGTCCCAGAAGAGCTGATGGACCAAGCTTATTTTCCTCCTGATCTTTTCTAGATGTTTGACTCAAGATATCATCAGCGGTCTATGCCATCTATTAACAAATTTCTTGAATGATGAAGCACCGTGATGACAGCTATCTGCATCTAAATTCATATTTAGTAAATGGGGGTCCATTAAGAGAAAAATTAGTGCCCGGCAGTCACTAAATAAATCAGCAAAAACAAACAAAAAATGTGACTATTACAGCAGAGGCTTCAGGACAAGCTAAAAGCACTTTAAATAATACAATGAAGAAGACCATATCAGTCAGAATTCTCAGCGCCAAGCAATAAAACCTAAATTTGACTATCTTAATCAAAATATAGTTTATTGAAGGCAAATCAGGAGTACACAGAATTGAAGGAGACTGAAGAATCTGGTGTTTTAAAAAAAAAAAACTGGGAAGATTCTAATTATATAAAGTAGAGACTCCACATCTATAATAAGGAGGCGCCCCAGCATTACAAATTATGCGTGCTGGACTTTATTCTCACTTCAGAGTCATGCTAGTCTGTTTAAGCATGACGTTCCATAGAGTCAACCAGGGATCCAGTTCCCTCCGTTTTGTTGTTCTGCCGCTTCCTAAACCGTTGTCCTCTTTTGCAAGGTCAGGACTTCATTGCTACAACAGCCTCATCGAAACCTGCAGAAATAGAGACAGAAGAGAGCGTCAGGGCAAGAAAACCAGTGTTTGAACTGCTCACATCCCATTATCTGAAACATAGTCAATCAGCCATCTCTAGCTACAAGGAGGGGTGGAAGTTTGCATCTGAATGTGTCAGTCACTCACCCTGCTTAAAATGTACCAAAACGAATAAAAGAAGAATGTGGAGTGGGCATTGTCTCAGCCACATTAAGAGAACCCCAAAGGATTAGCCAAGCAGGAGCCTCAGCAAACCATCCTGCAGAAATAGTCTGGCCCATGTGCCTCCGCGACCCCTGCAGTGATTCAGACTTGTTACTGCCTCCTATATTTACATCATCCACTAAAGTCTCAGAATATCAGGAAAGAGTGACTTACTGGCTTAGACAAAATCAGCAAGTGCCACCTATGGATACACTTGGGCAGGCAGAGAGGGGATCCAACCTCTTTGAACTCCACAGCAGGACCCAGCATTGACACCATCAAGAGTTAGCATGATACAGAATTCCCCAAACTGGAAAACCAGAAGGAAGTGCTTGATATTAGAAAGCTGGAATATACTATAAAATATATTATGATAAAGAAGCTCTCACCTTAAAATCATTCTACAATCTATTTTCTTTCACTTGCTTCATTTGTCCATTCTGGTTCTATGTATTATAAACTCTGCAAATTGTTGGTGGCACAGTACTCAGAATATCGCTGTAAATACCTGACCAAAATTTCTGGTCACTCTCAAAAGAAAAAATGTGATGATTTTGGAGAGCTAGGGGGTATTCTCATTAATTGATAGTTCCTAGCTAACTGGAAATAACCCTCAGGTTCAGTTTCAGGGTAGTGGAAAATCTGTGAGTTGGGAGTCAGGTCAACCTGGGTTTAACCCATGTCATGTAGTCTGGTCAAATAAGTTTTCCTCTTTGAATTTCATTTTCCCATCTGTATAGTAGGGACAACAATCTTACTATGGGGAGCTATTTAAAAGGCTCAATTAGAGCATGAATAACAGCTGCTTCACATGTGGGAAGCACTCAGAATGATCAGTTTCATTCTCGACCACTCGCATCCCCCAAATACGCTTCGTTGAGTCGCCAAGATAATGTGATGCCTGCTTTAGGGATGGATACAACATATACCCCAGTTAAAAGGCATCATTTCCGGCCAGAAAACATATGGCCAACACACATGAATAGCTTGAATTGCCTAGGCAGTTTTTCTAATGAGTACTTCTTCCTCATCCAAATTATAGTTTAAGCCTGTCTGGCATTCTAAGCAGTTAATAGTGTGAGATCTGATTGCTTTAAAGAGGTGGATCAGAGAATGTAGCAAAGATTATCCATTTGATTGGGACCCCAGTGTTATTTTCAAAAAAGATTAAAACATGACTCTCATGCAAACATAGAATAACCACATGCCTAATGTTTTATTCAACTCATTAACTAACAAGAATCTCAGTAAGATGATAAAGGTAGTTCAAAGCCTGTTAAGAATGGTGATGTATACTGTCAGTCAATCAAAGGAATACTGGAATTTATTTGGTAATAGATACAAAAGCAATTGATGCTCTACAGAGCAATAAAATTGTACCCTTTGAAATTATCTCTCTTATTGGAAGATATCTTCATGTTAACATGTAACTTCTTGATGTGGACTCTAACCAAATAGTAAATAGCTAAGCCCTGGGATTTCTTTGGAAGGAATGATGCTAAAGCTGAAACTCCAGTACTTTGGCCACCTCATGCGAAGAGTTGACTCATTGGAAAAGTCTCTGATGCTGGGAGGGATTGGAGGCAGGAGGAAAAGAGGACGACAAAGGATGAGATGGCTGGATGGCATCACGGACTCGATGGACGTGAGTCTGAGTAAACTCGGGAGTTGGTGATGGACAGGGAGTCCTGGCGTGCTGCAATTCATGGGGTCGCAAAGAGTCGGACACAACTGAGCAACTGAACTGAACTGAACTGAAGTCAAACAAATATGCATTCTGCTAGATAATTAAGTAAAGTGTGTGTGAGCCTATTTACAAAATCCTAAAATAACATTGAAAAGGCATTGAATCATGCTTTTGGCTTTATTTTCAGATTTTAGATAATTTTTCTTAAAAACACTAAGCCCATTGTTGACTGGTTATAGCTCCTAAATGTAAATACTGATTAACAGCCTTACTGGGGTTATTAAAAAATGATCAATTAAGCACCTCAGCATTTCCAACTTTGAAATGAATTGATGCAAATATAATCAAAACATCACATTTCCTCTCAAATCATGTTTCTAAGAGAGGCAAGAGCTCCCTATTTTCCCTTCCCTTTCTCGACCATAATTTCGCAATTTGCTAAAAAAAACACAAATGATAAAGAAAATGACATATGGGCAACAGATTTCTTTGAGCAGCAACAAAAATCATTACATTTCTACAAAGTTATTAATCTTGGATGAACTTAAGAAGCTACATGTGAGAAAAACCCTCACTTGCCCCATTGCAAATGGAAGTAAAGAGACATTGTAAGGTTCACATTCTCTTAAATAAACGAGGAATTCAGATTTTAAATGACAATCAAAACTGCCTGGTAGCTCCAGGCTGGCCTGAGGCGAAAACTGTAAAATCTGCGAAGTGTGGTTTCTATTTCTCTCGTCCTCCTCCAGGAACCTCTCTACCCTTTTCTACCCATCTGTCCATGACAATATTCACTCATCTCGGCTCTTCTATCTGATCTCCCACGATACTGCCCATCTCAGAGACTAAGAAATTCCTAAGCCCCTGTATATTCGATCCATTGTGCACACACAAACCCTTTTGGAGAGAATTGCTGCCCAGTGCCAGGAACTGCTGGCTGCTGCCCTGTCTGTTTGCTCCCTGTCTCGTGTAACAGTGTGTGTGAGCATTTTGTGTAATTTACCCAGCATCCGGTGGTGAAGGGCAATCAATACAATTCCACAGAGGCAAGCTTCTCGGGATTCTTTTAAAACCAAACTTGTAGAGCTTTATTGCACGGCCCTTATTGACTGATGCTGACTGTCCATGTTCAGGCTGACATTGTCTCCACCTTCTTTAATAAAAATTTTATAGTCCGTGAGTCGGATGTAAGGTCAAATACCTTTTCTTTTTCCCCTTCATCTTGTCAGACATGTAAGAGTCTGGATATGTAAGAGAAGTGATATGAAAGGTAATTTAAGAATGACGTATATCGTGGGGACTATATAAGGCAATACACTTGCATCTCATAAACAGTGTGCCTTGCATAGCACCATGGATGTATAAATATCCATGCTTGCTGTTTTATTTATTTTGAAATCTTTCAAATATTTTATTTATGTGAAAGAGAAGCAAATTCTAAGTAAACTCACCGTATACCATGAGCATAATTTATTTCAAATTAAAAAAGTATTGACTGAATATACACTGAGTAGAGCACTCTGGGTGTTTGCAAAGAATACAGATATCATACAATATAACAAAGGGTCCCAAACTTTCTTGATTCACAGCACCCTCAGTGTCTCAATAATTTTTTTCACAGCACTCACTTAGTAAAAGTAAACACTTATTTCATTTATTAAGTAATTAGGCTCCACTAACTGTTCTATCATAACCAGTTACTAGCCATTTGAAATTAATGCACTAAAACTCAGAAATATACAAATATTTTACTTTATTTGTATTTACTAACAAGATGCATATGCCTGTTGAACACAGAACAAATTCTCAAATATTGGTATTAGACTGGACCTGATTGCCTTCATTTATTGCCTCACATTCGTTTTTTGCATTTTTAAAAATCAAACAAAACCCAGCTTTGCAGGTCATGAAAAGGAATATAAAGTGATCCAATATTGAAACTACCAACTACTTCAAGCTTGTAGTTCAGGCAGTGACCAACAGATGTCAGCTGTCAGTGTTTCCCTGCAAAATCTAAAATACCCAGCAGCACCCTGGTAAATTCCCTGTGGGGCCCCATAATGCCACGGCAGGCGCTCTGGGAACCACGGTGGTATGTGTTACAATTTCTATCCTCAAACAAGTTATAAGTTATTAAGCATTTTAATATCCTCAAAAACTATCATGAAAATAGAAAACACATTTCTTAAAACCACATTTGGAAAGATGAAGCCTGGATCTAAACACAAAAAAGAAAAAAGAGAGAAAAGGAAGGAAATAGAAACAAAGAAAGAGGAAGAAGGAAAGAGAAAATGAAAGAAAGATTAATTTCAAGAGAACCTTGGAATTTGGGTAACATTTTCACAGGTGAAAATGGAGACCAGAGGCGCTGTGATGTCACAGCCGCAGATCGTTCTGAATGTTTGGGTGCAGGTTTTGAGCAAGAGACTGTGGATGAAAAGGGAAGTAAAACACAGCCAGAACCCAGACAGATGTTCACTCATCCTCCAGTAAAGGAAGCAGAGCCAACTACCTTTTCTGATGCAGAGTTCACAGCATGAGGAATGGCGTGGGAAACAGTTGTCAAAACTAAGGCTTGCATATGACTTTAGTCATATTTGGAACACCTTCCGGAGAAGCCAATGACACCCCACTCCAGTGTTCTTGCCTGGAGAATCCCAGGGACGTGGGAGCCTGGAGGGCTGCCGTCTCTGGGGTCGCACAGAGTCGGACACAACTGAAGCAACTTAGCAGCAGCAGCAGCAGCAGCAGCAGCAGAATGGAAACATCACCTGTACAAAAATAAGCAGTATTCATTTCTTTTGGAGCTCAGACTAATGAGAAACTCACTGAAAATTCAGAAAAATCCCCTACTTATTATTTCCCAAATGAACATCAAAACTACTTATTAATATAATAATTTCAAGTGCTTGTAATCATGCTAAGCTCTTCAGACTTTAATGACTGCAGAGGCTCTTCTGTCTATAGATGAGCAAAAGTTCTCCAAATCCAACCTGAGAAATCCTCTGCATTGCAGACAGAACCCTTTACTTTATAATTTTTTATTGATTTGAGCTTAAATAGAAATTATACTCATATATCTAAACTTTACTAAGACTATCAGCTCTCTACTTTTTTTGTCCCAAAATATAGGAAAAATAGTATAATTATCATCTGTTCATCAAGTAAAATGCTAATCCATAATAAAACATAATTTTGTCTCAGTTTGTCTTAAAATTAGAATGAAGTTCTTTTAAACAAATCTATTGCATTGTGACCAAAGTGCAACAAACATCCATACCCCGTGGACTGCAGCCCACCAGGCTCTTCTGTCTATGGGAGACTCCAGGCAAGAATACTGGACTGGGTTGCCATGCCCTTCTCCAGGGAATCTTCCCAACCTAGGAACTGAACCAGCGTCTCTTAATCCTCTGCATTGCAGACAGGTTCTTTACCACTAGGGCACCCTGGGAAGCACTTTTGTAACAATAGCACCATTTATAATTTGGCAGCTACTGGCTGAGATGATTTTGAGCTTAAATAGAAATTATTATACTCATATATCTAAACTTTTACTAAGACTATCAGACACCCACACAACCTAGAAACATTCGCAGACTGAGTAAGAAATTAAAGTTGTCCACAAGATATAGTAGCACTGCACTGAAAATAGTCCTTTTTAAGGTAATTATCATCTGTTCATCAAGTAAATGCTAATCCATAATAAACATGGCAAATATTGTCTCAAGTTTGTCTTAAATTAGAATGAAGTTCTTAAAGGATTAAAGACTTCCAAATATTCTATTGAAAAAATATCCATTGGAATCCCAAAGTGACCTTGGTGATTCTGGTTTGAAAAACTTACAGGAGACTTATTAGTAACAAACATCAGTATAACTAATATATATATATATATATATATATATATATATATATATACATACAATTTTAAATTACAAATAGACTTCTATGCGGGCTCACATTGTAAAGAATAAGCCTGCAATGCAGGAGACAAAGGTTCCATCCCTGGGTTGGGAAGATCCTCTGAAGAAGGGAATGGCAAGCCACACCAGTATTCTTGCCTGGAGAATCCCATTGACAGAGGCGCGTTTGGGCTACAGTCCATGGGGTCACAAAGAGTCAGACATGACTGAGCAACTAAGCACACACACATAAATTACAAACTGACAGTGAGGGCTAATCTCCACCATCACCCATAGAAGTCGTATTGATTATATTGCTTTTATTGATAAGGAAACTAAAGTTCAGGAAAACCAGTGATGGCTAAAGATCACAGTGCATAAAAGATGTTCATCTCTAATTTAGGGCTTCTGACTAAAGTTCAGAGAATTTCAGTAATGGCTAAATATCATTGTCTATAAAAGATACTCATCTCTAATTTAGGGTTTCTGACTCATATTTTATATGCTTTATAATAAATACCTTTCCAAGGATAAAATGGATGATAGACCACCAGATGTGATTTGAGAATCTCCATGTTTTGTAGCCAATAAAGACACCCTCTCTCCCCTGCTGGGAGCCTAAAGTTCTGACATTTGGGCCATTTTCTTGGGTTAAATAATTAGCTAGCTTTCAAAATGAAGATGTTAACTTGGTTGGAAGTAATACATGTGAATGCTTTTAATACATTTCCTGACATATAGAAAGCATTGAATGAATGCTTGTTATTACTTTTTAATGAATGCATTAACACTCAATCTATGAGTAAGGAGTCGTTTGTCAAACTGACTGTCACTTGGCAGAGCAGACCTGGAGAATACAAGACAAGGAGAGATAAATCTGACTGGGGCAGGGGAAGGAGAAAAAGGGTCAGTTCCCGCCTGAACCCTGAGTCAGAGGCACTGGCAGATGGGTTCCTGTGATTCTGATTTTGATGTTAAGAAGAAGAGGAAGATTCTG
The DNA here is from genome assembly GCF_016772045.2 of Ovis aries. Lineage (NCBI taxonomy): Eukaryota > Metazoa > Chordata > Mammalia > Artiodactyla > Bovidae > Ovis > Ovis aries. Next base: position 97,283,286 of record NC_056060.1, read on the forward strand.
CAGACAGGCGTCCTCAGATGTTTTCTTCGGGGCAGCCATACGTATAATTGTCATCCTTCCAGGCTCTCTTCTTTTCTGCATTCTCGCCCTGGCAATCTGCTCTTAGCTGCTGGCTGAATTTCCAGTGAGTGGCAATTGGAAGACATTGTTAGAACTGAGAAAACAAATGATCTAAGAGTCACACTAGTGAGGGCTGAGTTTCCCGCCTCCGTTGGATCACCCGCGGTTAGTTTTAGGGTTTCAAAGTGTCACCTTGAGATGGCTGCAAAGTTTTGTGTGTATTTTTCATGCAGTGGAGTTGCCTAAACTTCCACTCCTTCTTGCTCAGGCAATATTTTCCAGGGAAAAGTCATAATCCGTCTTCAGCTGCGATCTCCTCCGTGGCTTGCGGTTCCTCGTCCCAGCTGTCAGGACCATCTGCGCTCTTTTTGCGAGGCAGGGCTCTGGGTGCCAAGTCTTCCTCCCCATCCCATGCCTCACTCCCTGGAAAGAACGGACAGATATAACTCTGAATTGGCAGGCAACTTTAAAACACGAGGGTTTATAATAACTCGAGATGAGATGCTCTAAATCTGGTTTATTTCAAATAGCAGAGAGCCAGAAGAGCTACTAATGAGTCACATAACCCAGAACCACAGGTTTCACTTGGACAAATCTCCTGCAGATGCAGCCCTACAGAGGCAAACTTTTTTTTTTTTTTTTTTCAGAGGCAAACTTTGTATTAACAGATGATGTGGTCTCGGGGAATATTACTGTTTTGTTTCTATTAAGTTCAAGTGAGCACACCCTTTTGCAAAGGGCTCGGTTCTCTAAATTTAGGATTCTAGTATTCATGGGGGATATATCTTCTTATTCTCTACAAAGAATAATGGAAAGATGCTCTGCCAATCTAGAAACGTCATCTCCCCTCCTCTTCCTCCCCAGATCCGTCTCACCCTCAAGTGCTTCAAACAGTCGGCTTCTCACACATACAGAGTGTATCTATGTGAGTGCGTGCACATGAGACATCCAGCTTGGTTACTTTATGTAGAAACTGAGCATTTCACCCAGGAATTTCATTCTGTTCATTGATGACCCAGAGTTACTGAGCTATGAAGGAATAGAAGTAATTGTCAAGTCAAGAACCTCATTCAGAGATTCCCTATTTTGACTGCACGTTGAAATCACATGAGACATTTTTAAAAGTGCTATTGCTCTGATCCCTCCCACGGAGATTCCAGTGTAACTGCACCAGGGTGGGGCCCACACATATACATCTTCCTTGGTGATTCTATTATGTGGTGGAGATTGAGAGCCTCTGTGTCAGAGGGAAGCACCTCTGCTACGTGCCTCATTTCCCGTGGTGGACACTGGCACATACCAGACTGCTGTTGACATGCTACATGTTTGAAAACTAGGGCAGATAACATGCATACCTACTAGGGCCAGCAGCTGTACCAAGGATGTTGCTTTGCCTCATTTCATTCTTAAGACTATCAAATAAAGACTATATATTAAATTGCTATTTTTCAGATCATTGTTGTCAATCGCTAAGTGGTGTCCAACTCTTTGTGACCCCTTAGACATGCCAAGTTTCCCTGTCCTTCACTATCTCCCAGAGTTTGCTCAGAGTCGTGTCTATTGAGTCGGTGATGCCATCCAACCATCTCATCCTCTGTTGCCCCCTTCACCTCCTCCCCTCAATCTTGCCCAGCATCAGGGTCTTTTTCAATGAGTCAATTCTTTGCATCAGGTGGCCAAAGTATTGGAGCCTCAAGTTCATCATCAGTCTTTCCGGTGAATATTCAGGATTGATTTCCTTTAAGATTGACTGGTTGGATCTCCTTGCAGTCCAAAGGACTCTCAAGAGTCTTCTCCAACACCACAGTTCAAAAGCATCAATTCTTTGGCACTCAGCCTTCTTTATGGTCCAACTTTCACATCTGTACATGACTACTGGAAAATATTTTTCAGATAGTGAAGCGTATATATTCCTGTCAAGAGGATGAACTAGCAAGAACTATGGATTGCTTCCCTTCAGAATAAACCCCAAGGAAACTACTGGAGCAAGAGAGGGTTATGGTTCTCAAGGAAGAACAAAGCCAACTGCCGGAAATTTGGGGAATTTGAAGATTCTTGTGAGCTGGAGGGTGTCTGATAGAGACAAGACAGGAGGGGCTCTGCCAAGGTCTAGAGTGGAGGGTGGAGAGAGGGAGCAGAGAGGAGTGAGTTCAAAGCGTCCTCAGTTCTGCTCTTGCCCCTTCTGTAAATGTTCACCTACACACACTCTCAATGGAACACTCTTTGGCTGCACTTTAGTCTCAAAGGACGACCATCGAAGTCCACAGGGTAACAACAGAGCAAGACAAAAGCCCTGCTGGGATGGCATATTCATGGACCACATACTGGTGGCCGTTGTCCCTTGAGCTTGTATTTCTCCACCTACAGGCTTCCAGGGTTATAGAAAGCATGCGTCTTCCAAGGCTGACTCCTTTTCAGAAGTTAAATCTGTGATCCTGACCCAAGCAGACGTCCAGTGGTCTGACTGCAAATAGGTGTTGGCAGGAGAGGTCAGTGATGACCAAAGCTCAGACAATTTTCTTTCCTTAAACCAAGGATTCTTAGCCTAGAGTTCAAGGACACGTCCTTCAGTGATGAATGTCAAAACCACGGTAGCGTCCGTAGTATCTGTGATTTCCATCACCAGCTTAATCACAGTTATTTTCTTATCACAGTACGGCTGTTGCAGCTAGTTATTTGTTAGACTTGATGCTGCTGCTGCTGCTGCTAAGTCGCTTCAGTCGTGTCCGACTCTGTGTGACCCCATAGACGGCAGCCCACTGGGCTCCTCTGTCCCTGGGATTCTCCAGGCGAGAGTGCTGGAGTGGGGTGCCATTGCCTTCTCCAGTGCATGAAAGGGAAAAGTGAAAGTGAAGTCGCTCAGTCGTGTCTGACTCTCAGCGACCCCATGGACCGCAGCCCACCAGGCTCCTCCGTCCATGGGATTCTCCAGGCGAGAGTTCTGGAGTGGGTGCCAGTGCCTTCTCCAGACTTGATGCTAAATTGTTATTTACTACATTAACAAAGCATTGATGGTTTTAACACAGCATATTTTAATATCTTTATAACTTAATTTCAGTATGATTGGCTTATTTTGTAATCACATAAATTTTATTTTATGTGTTTAAAAATGACCTCCTGAGAAGAGTTTCATGGGTCTTCCCAGTTTGCCAAAGGGCTCCATGGCCCAAGAGGATTAGGAAATTCTGCCTTATTCTCACCAGGAAGAATGCAGAAGGAACTTTGTGTCTTCCATAACACACATTATCAGACCGTGACAGAACGGTGAATTGACCTTCAGCACTTTTTCATACCTCCTCCTATTTTCTATGCTGCAGACTAGAATGCCACGAACCTCCATTGTTCAGACTTCAGGAGAGCACTTTCTAGATCATAAGACATGTGTGTGTGTTTATCAGTGTATTTCTATATCCTCTATAATCCAGATCTGTGTCTTTCTGCTAATGTAGGCACACACGGGCACACACGTGCAAACACACGCGTATCCTCAGACACTGCTCTCCAGAGCATGCACACCTAACCTCCTGCAGGTAGCGCATGAGGGTTCTGTATCCCTATCACTTGGAAATGTCCAGCTTCTCAATTTCTGCCAACCCAATAGAATCAGAGATAATTCAGATGCCCACAACTGGGAGGAGAGAGAGGGGAGATGCAGCGGAGGCAGAGAGTGCAGTAAACTGTAGCCATGTGAGCACACAGCTGGGACAGAAGCTTAAACAGCAATGGGTTGAGTATGAAATAAAAGACCGAGATCTGCAACACAACATAATCTATGCAAATTAGAACTACGCACAAACAAATCGATAATACTTGTTTTCTGAGAACATGTACAAATAAAAGGACACACACCAGCACCATGAAAAGTTCACCTATGAGAAGCAAGCGTAATGGGGTAGGAGTAGATATGAAAATGAAGTGAACAAACACAATGGGAGGACATTGCATGGACCAATGACGATGATGTCCAATGGATTGAGGGAGATGATTAACTCAGCTCTGTACCTGAGTGCCTTTTGTCCTTAAAAAAAGAAGAAAAAGAAGAAAGAAAGAAAAGAAAAACCTAACTCAAAGTGTTGTTTGTTTCCCAAAATGTATACAGACAGCCCAGGATGGAGATAAGTTGCAAGGACAAATCTTGTTTCTCAAATCACGGCTAGTGAAGAAGCAAAGAAACACAGAGGCACTAGTGTATTTACATGTATGCTCTTAATTTCCTCTCATAGGAGGGTTGAGAGACATTAAAACTAATGCCTGAGATATATGTAAGTATTCCTATTTTCCAGAAGAGAATCTTGAGACTCATAGACATCACATAACAAGGCACAGGGCCAGAAACTCAAGTTAGGTTTTCTGACTTCAAAGCTCATGGTACAACAGAGCCTCAACAAATCCCCCGCCGCCCCAGCACTGTTTAGTTTCATTGGCATTTTATATCAGGTGTGACATTCCATGTAGCTACACTGATAATTAAGTCTCTGTAGGCCTATGGAGTTAATAGCAGACAATGGTTCCTTGTTCTCTGTTTCCAAAACTTTCACCAACGGCAAGATTCTACTATAGTCCATCTTAGAAGTGAACTGCCAACAGCAGTTAGAGAAATATTTCTTTTAACTGCTGTGGTGTGTCCATACATTTTGTACGGATATGAATGTTAAAGAGGGTGTGCTCTTAGGAGAGTACTCAGAGAAGGGCTTGGGGTTGCTGGTACAGAATCACTCATTTCTATAAATGTGAAGTAAAAATCAGAACTTTCATTACACAAAAACTGAAAGATCAGAAGTGACTCAAAGACCAGAGACCTCGGATGAGTTGCAAAAATGGAGAAAAACTGAATGACAGAAAAAAAAATTAGTTTAGTAGATCTTTTTAAAATTAAAAATTCTTATCAGAGAATGGTTATTATAGAGTCCTAATGGCAAAAATCTCAAAATTAACAAGTGAACTTCTCAACAAATTGGTCTTCATAAGTAACTTTACACTCGGAGAGTTCTTTTCAAATTCAGACTTAAATTGAAGAAAGTAGGGGAAACCACTAGAACATTCATGTAAGACCTAAATCAAATCCCTTATGATTATACAGTGGAACTGACAAATAGATTCAGGGAGTTAGATCTGATAGAGTGCCTGAAGAACTATGGATGGAGATTCATGACATTGTACAGGAGGCAGTGATCAAGACCTTCCCCAAGAAAAAAAGAAATGCAAAAAGGCAAAATGACTGTCTGAGGAGGCCTTACAAATAGCTAAGAAAAGAAGAGAAGTGAAAGGCAAAGGAGAAAAGGAAAGATAAACCCATCTGAATGCAGAGTTCCAAAGAATAGCAAGGAGGGATAAGAAAGACTTCTTCAGCGATTAGTGCAAAGAAATAGAGGAAAAAAATAAGGTGGGAAAGACTAAAGATCTCTTCAAGAAAATTAGAGATACCAAGGGAACATTTCATGCAAAGATGGGCATAAAGGACAGAAATGGTACAAACCTAACAGATGCAGACGATGTTAAGAAGAGGTGGCAAGGATACACAGAAGAACTATATAAAAAAAAAAATCTTAATGACCCAGATAACCACAATGGTGTGATCACTCACATAGAGCCAGCCATCCTGGAATGTGAACTCAAGTGGGCCTTAGGAAACATCACTATGAACAAAGCTAATGGAGGTGATGGAATTTCAGTTCAGCTATTTCAAATTCTCCAAGATGATCCTGTGAAAGTGCTGCACTCAATATGCCAGCAAATTTGGAAAACTCAGCAGTGGCCACAGGACTGGAAAAGGTCAGTTTTCATTCCAATCCCCAAGAAAGGCAATGCCAAAGAGTATTCAAACTACCACACAATTATACTCATCTCACACGCTAGCAAAATGATGCTCAAAATTCTCCCAGTCAGGCTTCAAAAGTACTCGAACCGGGAGCTTCCAGATGTTCAAGCTGGATTTGGAAAAGGCAGAGGAACCAGAGATCAAATTGCCAACATCCGATGGATCGTCAAAAAAGCAAGAGAGTTCTGGAAAAACATCTACTTCTGCTTTATTGACTACGCCAAAGTCTTTGACTGTGTGGATCACAACAAACTGGAAAATTCTTAAAGTGATGGGAATACCAGACCACCTGACCTGCCTTCTGAGAAATCTGTATGCAGGTCAAGTAGCAATAGTTTGAACAGGACATGGAACAAAGGTGAAAGTGAAAGTCGCTCAGTCTTGCCTGACTCTCTGAGACCCCACTGAATTCCACACAATGCATGGAATTCTCCAGGCCAGAATACTGGACTGGTTCCAAATTGGGAAGGGAGTACATCAAGGCTGCACTTATTTAACTTATATGCAGAATACATTGTGTGAAATGCCAGACTGGTTGAAGCACAAGCTGGAATAAAGCTTGTCGTGGGAAATATCAATAACCTCAGATATGCAGATGACACCACCCATATGGCAGAAAGTGAAGAAGAATTAAAGAGCCTCTTGATGAAAGTGAAAAAGGAAAATGAAAAAGTTGGTTTAAAACTCAATATTCAAAAATCGATGATCATGGCATCTGGTCCCATCACTTCATGGTGAATAGATGGGGAAACAATAGAAACAGAGAAAGACTTTATTTTCTTAGGCTCCAAAATCACTGCAGATAGTGACTGAAGCCATGAAATTAAAAGATGCTTGCTCCTTAGAAGAAAAGCTATGACTAACCTAGGCAACATATTAAAAGCAGAGACATTGCTTTGCCGACAAAGGTCTATCTAGTCAAGGCTGTGGTTTTTCCAGTAGTCATATATGCATGTGAGAGTTGTACCATAAAGAAAGCTGAGTGCCAAAGAATTGATGCTTTTGAACTGTGGTGTTGGAGAAGACTCTTGAGAGTCCCCTGGACTTCAAGATCTACCCAGTCCATCCTGAAGGAAATCAGTCCTGAGTGTTCATTGGATGGACTGATGCTGAAGCTGAAGCTTGAATACTTTGGCCACCTGATGCAAAGCACTGAGTCTTTAGAAAAGACCTTGATGCTAGAAAAGATTGAAAGCAGGAGGAGAAGGGGACGACAGAGAATGAGATGGTTGGAGGGCATCACTGCTTCACTGAACATGAGTTTGAGTAAGCTCTGGGAGTTGGTGATGGACAGGGAGGCCTGGTATGCTGCAGTCCTTGGGGTCCAAAGAGTCAGACACGACTGAGCTACTGAACTGAACTGATAGAACACACACATAGAAACATACATTTCTATTCATGGAAAGGTTGAGAGGTTTCTTGGAAGGGACTTAACCATCTGCGAAAGTTAATGTCATCTCTTCTCTGATTAATGTGAAAGATGGAGTTGATTTCCAAATCTTGAAGGAATAAAAACAATTTCACTCATGACAGAAACAGCTGTCCTCATCTAACATCTACGAAGATAGATCCAGAAAGATTTGACTCTATTTGGCTTTGCAAGGCATCCTGAAAGAAACCAGAATGATGTGACTTTTCCAAGCTTGTTTCTTTATCCTTCCTGGTATCTTTTGCCTACCACTGTTCCAGCCTTCCTCCTCCAGTAAAAGCTCCAGTGTTTCGCTGTAAATACAGAACAGGTTGAATTATTCCACTTCTAGGACTAAGGTTATATTTGCGATTCCCAGGTGATACTTCTTTCCTTCTCAGGAAAAAGAAAATCTTTGTATTAACAGATGGGATGGGTCAAGTAGCCGATTTCGAGGCTGTGGAGGGTCATGGCTGGCTTCCGCAATGCTTCCCTCTATGTTAACCCCACAGTCCCTCACTTCAGTTAAACTGCCAAGAGTATAGGAACTGAAATCATTGAAATAATTCAGTCCATAAATAATAGCTAATCAGTTATTATATCCAAGGCACAGTGCTAGAGTCTTAGCATAACAAAAAGAAGACTACATATATAGTCTTGTCCTAACTGAGACTATTTTCTATCCAAAAAAAAAATAATCATGCAATGAATTTCTTAATGAAAAATTGAATGTGTCTGGTTTGTGCCAGACAGTGTGCTAATTAACCAAGATTATCTCCTTTCATTCTCATAGCAGCCCTTTGAAATACATACTGTTTACCCACTTTAAAAATAAAAAAAAACTAAGACTCAGGAAAAATACATTATTTCTCTGGACGTTGAAACATCAGTAAAGAGCTAGCTGATTCTGAATCCCATTTTTCTCAAGCAGAGCCAGTTCTTTCCACAGATAAGGCTTTTTGTTCATTCTCTCACGTATATTTTTGTTTGCCGAATTTAAGTCAGTAAGGATTATCCTGAGTATTAGTTGCTTGGTCATGTCCAATTCTTTCCAACCCCATGGACTGTAGCCTGCCAGGCTCCTCTATCCATGAGATTCTCCAGGCAAGAATACTGTAATGGGTAGCCATTCTCTTCTCCAGGGGATCTTCCTGTAGAATTCCCATTTATTTTTAACACATCTATATGTTCCTAATACTGTCTAAAGAAAACAGTATCTGAAAGACTGATATCTGAAACTCCAAAGCTTTTTCATAGGCTTCCCAGGTGGCGCTAGGGGAAAGCACCTGCCAAAGCAGGCAATGCAAGAGAGCTGGGTGCGATCCCTGGGTCAGGAAGATCCCCTGGAGGAGGAAATGGCAACCTACTCTGGTATTCTTGCCTGGAGAATTCCATGGCACAGAGGAGCCTGTGGATTGCAGTCCACACGGTCGCAAAGAGTTGGACAGGACTGAGCGTCTGAACATAGCAGGATCCCTTAGGTCGTGTTTTCATGGCCCACCTATAGGAACTGTTCGAGTAACATTTGCGCCTCTGCGATGGAGTAAAAGATCCTCTTCCTTCATCTTGCAGACTGAAGCAAGACTGACCAATTGAAGTGCTATTTTGTATGTTTAAATACTATCTCATTTCCCAAAGAAAAATGATGATTTATGAAACAAAGGCATTTTCAAGAATTCATCCTAATCTTTCTAAATTAACTGTTATTATGTGCAGAACATCCAAACAGAAGTCTAAGGATGGTCTACCATGATCTCATCTAAAAGTCATTCCATTGAGTAAAGAAAAAATACTGGTCCTTTTTCATCCAGTATGGACAACATAAGCTTGAAAAAGAATAATATGCCAAGGACTCAAAAAAAAAAAAAAAAAAAAAAACCTTCTTATATCTGCCCTAGAAATGCTAAGTTCTCTCCAGGCTTTGATCTTAATCCAGCAGTGGGCAGGCTCACCCACTGATTTCTCTCTTTGTTGACCTATGAGAGATGATTCATGCATTGATCAAGAAAGAAACAACCATCCATCAAGTTAAGAGTCCTTGGCTGCACAAAACACCAGCAAACCCAGCCCGTGGGCTCCCCATGTCGCAGAACTCCCACACTAACTCCAAGCCTGCACCCTGCAGATACATTTGGAGCAGTCTCGAGCTACTGTTACACAGACAAACAAATCACATTTAATCAGGACTGTGCAGCATCTGATATTATCCATTTATATGATCTGTAAAAATCATCAGCTTTGGGTGAATATTTTAGAAAACTTGAACCTTTTAGGGGTTCACATACAAACACACACACACACACACATGCACATATTAAACATAGTATTATTCTAGAAGTAGTATTCATTAATACAGTAGTATTGGTACAGCAGATTACACAACTGGGAGCATCACTTTAGTATTTAATAATAAAAAAATCATAGACTATTAATGTTGGGAAAGACCTTACAGCTTATTTTTTCTTGCTTCCTACCCAATTCAGAAACCGCTTCTGCAGTTTTAAAAAGCAAGCATCACTTGCCCTCTGGTTTAATTTCCCAGCGATGCAAATTACACTGTGTTATAAGGCAGTCTACTTCATTTTTAAGTAACTGTCAGAAGTGTTTTTTACATAATAACCTCCAAATCATCTTTTATATCTTTTATCTATTGACCTTAATTAGCCTACTAAGTTCATAGAGAAGAAAATCAAATCCCTCTCTTAGGTGAGAGCATGCCAAAATGTGACCACAATCATTACTTTGGCAATTTCTATGTTTTTTAACAAGGTCTTCCTCAATGTCACTCTTCTCAGCAACTCTAGTAGCTTTGTTCCAAAATCTGTCATCTCAAACAGTCTACCTATTTCCCCAAAAACATAGCCTATTTCCACATTGTCATCTAATTTACATTGGTTTAGAATTAATTTTAGGATTCTCATCTCCACAATTTCATGAATTCGAGAAAAAGTAAGGAAACTTCTTTTCAACTATCTATTTCAAGAATTTTTCACACTCTGGGCTGGGCTGGGGGTCTGGGAGGGAGGCTCAGGAGGCAAGGGATCTACGTATTCATACAGCCGATTCACATTGTACAGCAGAGACCAACACAAAATTGTACAGCAATTACCCTCCAATTAAAAACAAATTTTAAAAAGTTTTGCAGAAATAATGCAAAGGATCTTCTCACACTTTTCAACTGGATCCTCCAACTGTTAACATCTCATATAACTTTCAAAAGCAGAGAATTATTAGTAATACCACATTGCTATCTAATCTGCGCGCATGCTAAATCAAATCACTCCATTAGTACCTGACTCTCTGCGACCCTGTGGACTTCCCTGGTGGCTCAGAGGGTAAAGAGTCTGCCTCCAGTGAGGGAGACCTGGATTCGATCCCTGGGTTGGGAAGATCCCCTGGAGAAGGAAATGGCAACCCACTCCAGTATTCTTGCCTGGACAATCCCATGGACAGAGAAGTCTGGTAGGCTACAGTCCATAGGGTCGCAAAGAGTCAGACACGACTGAGCGACTTCACTTTCACTTTCTGTGCGACCTTGTGGACTGCAGCCCGCCAGGCTCCTCTGTCCATGGGATTCTCCAGGCAAGAAGGCTGGAGTGGGTGCTATGTCCTCCTCCAGGGGATCTTCCCACCCCAGGGATCGAATTCTTGTCTCTTAACTCTACCTGCATTGACAGGTGGGTTCTTTACCACTAATGCCACCTGGGGAGCCCACTAACCTATAAGCTTCTTTTTCAAATTTCATCTATTTCCCTATGGTCTATTTCTGACTCCAAATTCAATCCAGGATCATCCATTAAGTGAGGAATTTCTAAGTTCATAAAAGGCCCATAACATGTAAAAATAATTTTAGGCACCCTTCTCCACAATTTTTCTTTCTGCCTTGCCCCAAAACAAAAAGAATTCTTTAGTAGAAGTTTCATTTAAATAAAACATCACTCTGAGAATAGGAATGAGAAATTAGTTCAGAGCAACTGGCAGAGCCAAGGTGGCAACCATGATAAGCAACTTTTATATAAGAAGAAATCAAAGGCCATTTCATGAGAATAAACTCAGTGTCTCCCACTGCTCTTGGAACTAATTCACAAAAAGACTGTGATATTATCACGGCTGTACAGAAGGGCACAGAAATTTCAAAGAAACCCCAGGCATTAATTAAAGCGATTAAAACCTCCTTCTACTACCATAATTAAAGGGGAAAGGGCACCTTCTCTCTTAGTGTGAGCCTGTCCTTGCAGAAAGTCTCCCACCAAAACTGGCTGAAGGACTAGTGCTCCCATCATATGGATAAGGCAGGTGTACGTACAGGTATTTAAGTCAACGCACGTGCTCCAAAAGGAAACGTAGAATATTGATCTTCATGCAGTTTTCAACAACATGGTGTCCCTACTCTCCTTTGAAAATATTTCTAGTTAAAATTTCAGCAGGGTAGGAGCGAGTGTCAAGAGGGAAGAGATATATATACACATATAGCTGATTCACTTCATTGTGCAACAGAAACTGTGACAACCTTGTAAAACAACTATACTCCAATTTAAGTAACAATAATAAAATAAAAGCTAAAAACATAAAGTTAGCAGTGAACTTGCCAACTCCAATAAAATGGATAACCAACAAGGGCCTCAGTATAGCACTGAGAACTCAGCCTAATGTTAGTTAACAACATAAATGGGAAAAGAATCTGAAAAAGAATAGATATATGGCGATGCACAACTGAACCACTTGGCTGAACACCCGAAGTGAACACAGCATTGCTAATCAATTTATACTCCAATAAAAAATAAAGCGATACATATGCAAACACATATAATCGACTTTGCACACACACACAAGCTTGACTTTTCACACTCCCACATTCTAAGGATGCCACATGGACCTTGTGGACTAAATTTCACTCCATAGAAAAGGGGATGAAAGCAGAGAACAGGAGCAGAGCCAGGGATTTCACTGATGAAATTAGAAGCAGCCCTCACTAGCGGGGGGAAGGTATTTCTATTCCACACACTATTGTTTTGTTTTGTTACATCCTTGTGGCTTATTTATTTTGTGACTGGAAGCTTGTATTTCTAAAGCCCCTTCACCTGTTTCGCCCAATCCTCTCTGACAGCCAGCTCTTTTTCTCTGTATCTGTGAGTCTGGTCTTGTTCTGTCTCACTTGATTTCTCTTTAGATTCCGCATGTAAGCGAGAGCATTTAGCGTGTGTCTTTCTCTGTCTGACTTATTTCATTTAGTATCATATCCTCTAGATCCATCCACATTACTGCAAATAAGATCTCTTTTTATGCTTTTTAAAGGGGTTGTATTTTTTCCTTTCTTTTTTTTTTTTTAAATTGACGTTTAGTCGGTTTACAAGGTTGTGCCAATCTCTGCTGTAGGCAAAGTGACTCGATTATACACATATATTATTTTTCTATATTCTCTTTCATGACAGTTTATCACAGAATATTGAACACAGTTCCCGGTGCTATACGTTAGGAGCCTGTTTATCCATTCGAACGTAATAGCGCACCCTGGATGAACCGCCATACTGTCTTCCGTAGCGGCGGCAGCAATTTACAATCCCGCCAACAGAGCACAAGCGTTCCCTTTTTTCCATATCCTTGACAACACTTGTTGTTTGCTGTCACTTTGATGGTAGCCATTCTGAATGGTGTGAAATCATATTTCACTGTGGTTTTGATAAGCATTTCCCTAGTGATTAAGAGCTGAGCATCTTTTCATATGTCTGTTGGTTGTCTTCTTTGGGGGGAAAAAAAGTCTATTTGGGTTCACTATTCATTTTTTTGGTTCTTCTTCTTCTTCTTTTTTTTTTTTTAAGGGAGAGCACCAAATAATTGACTCCTTTGAACTATGGTGATGGAGAAGACTCTTGAGAGTCCGTTGGACTGCAAACAGACCTAACCAATCCATTCCAAAGGAAATCAACTCTGAATACTCATTGGAAGGGCTGATGCTAAAGCTGAAACTCCAATACTTAGGCCACCTGATGCGAAGAACGGACTCACTGGAAAAGACCCTGATGCTGGGAAAGATTGAAGGTGGGAGGAGAAGGGGATGACAGAGGATGAGGTGGTTGGATGGCATCACTGACTCAATGGACAAGAACTTGGGCAAATGTCGAGAGATGGTGAAGGACAGGGATGCCTGGTGTGCTGCACTCCATGGGGTCACAGAGTCAGGCATGACTTAGAAACAGCAACAGCAACCCTTTTTCTTTTTTTTTCAGTAGGCTGTTTGCTTTATTGGTGTTGAGTTGTGTGAGTTATTTGTATGTTTCGGATGTGAATCCTTTATCAGACGTGCTGCTTGCCCCCTTCTGCATGGCCTGAGGAGCCGAACTGCCAGCACCAGCCCTGGTTGGGGAGCCCCTGGCTGCTCTAATAGGCTACAAAGAGGACTTCAAAGTGCCTCTTGCCAGCTCCAAGGTCCACTTAGTAGCATGGACTCCCCAGATCGGCCATTGCCAGCACCTTCATCCCTGGTGAGTCCCATTTACATCCTGTCTCTCTGGGAGGCTCTTCAACATCCACAGGTCGATCTGACTCAGGCTCCTTTCAAACTCTCGTCTCTGAGCTGGGACTTGGAGCATCTGAGATTTTGTGTGCGCCCTTTGAGAGTGTGGGCTATTTCCTACAGACCCTCAACTCTCCCCATATGCAGTTCCCACTGACCTTCAAAACCAGATGTTCTAGGGTCTCCTCTCCTGGGTGCAGGACCAATGTTAGAGGGAAACATAACTAAGCACGGTTTAGCTAATGATGGATATTGATGACCAATATTCAGTTCTTTCTATTTTGCTGTGAATGGGCTCTCTTTCCTTATCAAAGGCCAGCATTTGTCTTAGCTACACATTCTGTAGCCTTTCATTTCTTCAAGGACATGGCTTCGGCTACTTCCTCTTTCCTGAATCAACAATATGGGATCAATCTCATTAGCATACAAACAAGCTATCATTTCCCCATTTCTCAATAATAACAGCAACAATAATGACTTCTCTTGACTGTGCAGTTTTGTTTTGCTTTTTTCTTCACTTAATCCCAAGCTTTTGTTCTTCTCTGAAAAACTTCTTGACAGAGTCACCTACTCTTGCTTTCCTCCATTTTTCTACTCCTGTTCACCCTCTCGTCAGGCTGTTAACTATCAAGACTACCAATGACCTCTCTGTTGTTAAAGCCATGGTCAGCTTTAATTGCATATCAGTACCTAGAGCAATGCCTGGCGCACAGCTGGTACACAAGCACTTTCTGTTAAGTACCTGAATGAATGAATGAATGAATGCAGCTAACATATAGCCAAGAAGATATTTTTAATCTAAACAACATAATTTGTATAACCATACCTCAGAGGTATTGTGGGTTCAGTTGTAGACCACCACAGTAAAGCAGTCGTCATAATAAAGCAAGTCACACAAAATTTTTTGGTTCCCAAGTGCATATACAATTCTGTTTATACTTTAAGGTAATAGTTGGACACGACTTTGCTACTAAACCGCCACCACCATTGTGTGCAGTGGCATCAGGTCTGAACAATTTGCACACTTTAATTAAAGATTGTTGTTGTTCTTTATTGCTAAAAACAGCTACCAATCGTCTGAGCCTTCAGTGAGTTATAGTAGCAGCATCAGAGATCGCTGATCACAGATCACCATAACAAATATGATAATGAAAAAATGAAATGTTCTGAAAATTACCAAAATGTGACCGAAAGACACAAAGTGAGCAAACGCCGACAGAAAAAAGGTAGATGTGCTAGACACAGGGTTGCCAGAAACTTTCCATGTGTAAAAATCACAGTATCTGTGAAGTGTGATAAAACGAGGTATGCCTGTACACGCAGAGGAAAGAACAAGCATGATACTTGCAATAAGTACCTTCTAAAATGACTAATGCATGAATCGAAAATTTAACTAACCAATCAACTTTTAGACATGTTGGCATAAAAAATGAGTCCTGCAACAAGCAATAGTAAAGAGGAAATTAAACGCCTTTCACGTTTAAAGAAAAATCCATAAGGACAAAATGCTATTTTAGACACCGAAATTATTTCAAACTCATCCCAATGGCAACCTGCTCCAGTACTCTCACCTGGAAAATCCCATGGATGGAGGAGCCTGGTGGGCTGCAGTCCATGGGGTCACTGAGAGTCGGACATGACTGAGCAACTTCACTTTCCCTTTTCACTTTCATGCATTGGAGAAGGAAATGGCAACCCACTCCAGTGTTCTTGTCTGGAGAATCCCAGGGACGGGGGATTCTGGTGTACTCCCATCTACGTGGTCTCACTGAGTCGGACATGACAAGCAGCTTAGCAGCAGCAGCAGCAGCAACATTAGTATTTTTAGGTTGATGTTGAAAATGATTCAAGAATACAAGACTCATGAAATGGAGAAAGAAGAGAGAATTGAAGGGTAAGAAAGGAGATTCTAAGAAGGTTTGTCAATAATGACAAAAAACAACAACAGTAATAATAGTACAGCTCACTTCTGAGCATTTAACTACATGTTAGGGAATTGCTTCATGCATTTCGTTTTTTGATTTTATTTAACCCTCTCACCAACCATTTTGAAGTAAATACCATTATTCTCCCTAATTTTGTGATGAGCAAGCCAAAGCCTAGAAGTTGAAGCAACATTTTCAAGATCCTGCAGGTCACATGCAGCCAGTATGAGGTTGACCCAGAATTCAATCCCAGAGAGACCAAGTACACTCAGATGACAGAGCTACTCCAGAGCTCAGATTCGCCGAACGCACAAAGGACTTCATAAACCCTCTCCAAGGCAGATCTCAGGAAAGCTCCTCAGTCTCTTCTCTGTGATGAGGCTCATTTCCTCTGAGTCTGCTGATTAAGTTAGTATCCGAACATACGAGTAGCACCTAAAACATGACGGGATTCACATAATTTATGGCTCTCATCTAAGTTACAACCTAGTCTTCATAAATGGAAGCCAATGCCATTAGCTCGTATCACCACCATAAAAGACTCCTCTAGCAATTCATCCAAAAACAATTAATTAGAGAAAACCAGCTAGTTCTTTCAACCTCCCCAAATTAAATTAATTTGTAATTAATAAGGTAACAGCAATCCACTATGCTATAATCACTTAAACCAGTAAATCATGGTAATAATGGTCAATTTTTATCTCTCATAGCAAAGAGGTCTTAACACATCATTTATTTATGTGAAAGAAGCATGGTCAGCCACCTGTAGGGAGTGGATGTAAGAAATGAATTAACCAAGGGGATCCTGAGGCCATAAATTCTCTTGTTTCAAAATCAAAAAAGGGTCTCTCCTTAGATGGGATTGGCATCCCTATCCTTTGACAGGTTAATATAGATCGATGGTACATAACCTACATAATCTCCATCTCTATTATAGGAAAAGATCATAAAATGTCCATAGTGTGGGCTTTAGTGGAAGTACGGTCCGTATCACTGTGAAAGTGTAATTTTGGAGGATACAATATTCCACAAAGAAAGAATTATTTAGTTACATCTGGACTTGGATTTAAGAGTTACGAGAAAGGAAGTAGGGACCATGGAAAAGCCAAATTTGTAGAAACAGGGTTAGAATGATGGTTCCTAAAGTCTGAAGTGTGGGAGGAGTGGCAAATGTTGGTCAAAAAGTATAAAATTCCAGTTAGAAGATGACGAAATTCTGGGCTCTTATGCACAGCATTGGGCTTGTAGATAAAAGTACTGCTCTACACACTTAAAAGTTGCTTAGAGAGTAGATAGTAAATGTTTTCATTACAAAAAAAAGGTAAATATTTGAAATGATGGAGGTGTTAGCTTAGATTATTATGCTAACTATGTTGAAATATTTAAGTATGCGAAACCAATAGTTTGTAAACTTTAAAGTTACACAATGTCATATGTTAATTATATTTCAATAAAGTTGAAAAACAGGAATCCATGAAAGAAGCTATTTTAGTTGTAAAAACTAATATATGCCTTAAGCATGGAAATAGTTGTGCCAGATTCAAGGGAAAGAAAAAGCAGTTCAATAAAGAGTCACACACCACCTCATGTTTTGAAACTACTGCTCTTTAGGAAGTTGAAAGCAGATGTTACTCTAAAGATAAATTCATCAGGAAGAAACCGAGAAAAATCTTAATGAAATATGATGTCATTAGTCATGGGGAGAAACTGTCTAAGATGTCAGACCCGGTGTCCACAGTCACATCTCAGTAAGCACAGTTCAGCGTTAGGTTGGTGCCACTCCAGAGATAGGAAAGGCTTCCTTTCTTCCATTCCAGATTCTTTGCCTGGTCTAATAATTAAGTCAACATAAGACAAAGTCAGGAGAAAGACAGATCTAATTTCATACATATGGAAGTCCATAAAAAATATGAGACTCAAAAAAGTGACCATAGCAGACAGCTTTTGTACTTTTTATACAAGAAGACAGAAAATTTGTGAAGAATTGAAAAGACAAAGAGGTAGATACCCAGAAGCTGACTCGGGTTTCATGGTAAATATATGTTTAACTTTTTAAGAAACAGGTATGACCTAAATGAAATACTTTATGATTATACACTGGAAGTGAGAAATAGATTTAAGGGCCTAGATCTGATAGATAGAGTGCCTGATGAACTATGGAATGAGGTTCGTGACATTGTACAGGAGACAGGGATCAAGACCATCCCCATGGAAAAGAAATGCAAAAAGGCAAAATGGCTGTCTGGGGAGGACTTACAAATAGCTGTGAAAAGAAGAGAGGCAAAAAGCAAAGGAGAAAAGGAAAGATACAAGCATCTGAATGCAGAGTTCCAAAGAACAGCAAGAAGAGAAAAGAAAGCCTTCTTCAGTGATCAATGCAAAGAAATAGAGGAAAAGAACAGAATGGGAAAGACTAGAGATCTCTTCAAGAAAATTAGAGATACCAAGGGAACATTTCATGCAAAAATGGGCTCAATAAAGGACAGGAATGGTATGGACCTAACAGAAGCAGAAGATATTAAGAAGAGGTGGCAAGAATACATGGAAGAACTGTCCAAAAATATCTTCGAGACCCAAATAATCATAATGATGTGATCACTCATCTAGAGCCAGACATCCTGGAATGTGAAGTCAAGTGGGCCTTAGAAAGCATGACTACGAACAAAGCTAGTGGAGGTGATGGAATTCCAGTTGAGCTGTTTCAAATCCTGAAAGATGATGCTGTGAAAGTGCTGCCCTCAATATGCCAGCAAATTTGGGAAACTCAGCAGTGGCCACAGGACTGAAAAAGGTCAGTTTTCATTCTAATCCCAAAGAAAGGCAATGCCAAAGAATGCTCAAACTACCACACAATTGCACTCATCTCACATGCTAGTAAAGTAATGCTCAAAATTCTCCAAGCCAGGCTTCAGCAATACGTGAACTGTGGACTCCCTGATGTTCAAGCTGGTTTTAGAAAAGGCAGAGGAACAAGAGATCAAATTGCCAACCTCTTCTGGATCATGGGAAAGGCAAGAGAGTTCCAGAAAAACATCTATTTCTGCTTTATTGACTATGCCAAAGCCTTTGACTGTGTGGATCACAATAAACTGTGGAAAATTCTGAAAGAGATGGGCATACCAGACCACCTAACCTGCCTCTTGAGAAATCTGTATGCAGGTCAGGAAGCAACAGTTAGAACTGGACATGGAACAACAGACTGGTTCCAAATAGGAAAAGGAGTATGTCAAGGCTGTATATTGTCACCCTGCTTATTTAACCTCTATGCAGAGTACATCATGAGAAATGCTGGACTGGAAGAAACACAAGCTGGAATCAAGATTGCCAGAAGAAATATCAATAACCTCAGATATGCAGATGACACCAACCTTAGGGCAGAAAGTGAAGAGGAACTAAAAGCCTCTTGATGAAAGTGAAAGAGGAGAGCGAAAATGTTGGCCTAAAGCTCAACATTCATAAAACGAAGATCATGGCATCCAGTCCCATCACTTCATGGGAAATAGATGGGGAAACAGTAGAAACAGTGTCAGAATTTATTTTTTTGGGCTCCAAAATCACTGCAGATGGTGACTGCAGCCATGAAATTAAAAGACTTACTCCTTGGAAGAAAAGTTATGACCAACCTAGATAGTATATTCAAAAGCAGAGATATTACTTTGCCGACTAAGGTCCGTCTAGTCAAGGCTATGGTTTTTCCAGTGGTCATGTATGGATGTGAGAGTTGGATTGTGAAGAAGGCTGAGGTTGAAGAACTGATGCATTTGAACTGTGGTGTTGGAGAAGACTCTTGAGAGTTCCTTGGACTGCAAGGAGATCCAACCAGTCCATTCTGAAGGAGATCAGCCCTGGGTGTTCTTTGGAAGGAATGATGCTAAAGCTGAAACTCCAGTACTTTGGCCACCTCATGTGAAGAGTTGACTCATTGGAAAAGACTCTGATGCTGGGAGGGATTGGGGGCAGGAGGAGAAGGGGCCGACCAAGGATGAGATGGCTGGATGGTATCACTGACTCGATGGACGCGAGTCTGAGTGAACTCCAGGAGATGGTGATGGACAGGCAGGCCTGGCGTGCTGCGATTCATGGGGTCACAAAGAGTCGGACACGACTGAGCGACTGAACTGAACTGAACTGACAAACTGTATCCAAACTGATTGCACCTTTTTTTTTTCAGTTGTTTGTTTGTTTTTGCCAACAGCAATGTAGGCGGGTTCAAATTTCTCCAAATAATTACCGAAACATGATACTTTTAGTTTTTTTTAAAGATGCCATTCTGCCCGTTATAAAGAGCATGTAAGTGTATGACTCAGTAGTTTTAATGCGCATTTCCCCAATGTTATTTGGGGAAATATGGGGAAACGTTATCCCCATATTTCATTAATGATATTTCACATGCTTATTAGAAAATTTTATATTTTCATATCATCTTTTGCAAAGTGTCTATTCAAATATTGTGTGCATATTTAATTGACTGTTACTCTTCTTCTTAGTGACTTGTAAACAGTTTTATATATTCTAAATACAAATTATTTTTCAAATATACAATTTTCAAATATCTCCTGCCTCTCTGTGGCTTCTTTTTCAGTTTTATTAGTGGTGTCTTTTCCAGAGAAAAGTTTTTAATTCTGGTCAAAGGAGTCAAATTTATCAAATTCTATTTCATGGGCATTATATGTAAGAATTTATACTGAAGTAAGGTCAGAAATATTTTGCTCTATATTTTATTTGAGGCACTTTATAGTTATGGCTCTTACATATAGATTTGTATTCCATTCTGGTTTAATTTTAATCAGGTGTGATTTACAAACAGAGATTCACGTTTTTGCATATGAATTTCTAGTCATTCCAGCACTATTTTTTAAAAAGACTATTATATCATATATGAAACGAATCGCCAGTCCAGGTTCGAAGCCTGATACTGGGTGCTTGGGGCTGGTGCACTGGGACGACCCAGAGGGATGGTACAGGGAGGGCGGAGGGAGGTGGTGTTCAGGATGGGGAACACATGTATACCTGTGGCGGATTCATGTTGATATATGGCAAAACCAATACAATATTGTAAAGTAATTAGCCTCCAATTAAAATAAATAAATTTATATAAATAAATAGACACACTAAGAATCCCCAAAATAAATAAATAAATAAAAAGACTATTATTTCTCCACTGAAAATATCTGCCCATTTGTTGAAGCGACTATGTGTGGTGTCTCTGTATCCGTGCATCTCTGGGCTCTCTGCCGTGTTCCACTGATCTATGTGCCTATGCTTTCTCCGTGTAATAGGTCTGGAATCCGAGTTCTATGCCTTCAGGTTTTCATTGCTCATGAATAGGAACTTCCCATCATTCACGGCTGTGTAGGGAGCTTGCCTAATCCTTCTATGGCTCGCTCAGCTCCTGGATCTCTGTTGAATTTGTAGCTGATCCAGGCCCCTACCTGGATTTGCAGCTTCAATCTAAACTGAACTGTGTGTATTCTCTGTTTTCTGTTTTTCACTATTTTTTTTTTCTTTTTTACTATTCTTCTATCAAGGGCAGTGGCCATGAGTTTTCGTTCTCTGATCCAAATAAAATTTGGCCCAGTGGGAGCAAAATTTCTTGTTTTCACAGCCAACCCCATCCCGATAAAACTCCTTTGTAAACTGAATCAAGGAGGAGAGGAATAGGAGCCATCTCAGGCAACAGCTATAGATTCCCACTTTCTATGAATAAACATTTCTGAATTGGTTGTTTGCCTAAGCTGATTTCCAGAATGGTAACATAGTGATTTTCCACACTTTTGCCCAGAGAAAATTTATATTTTGCAGCGAAAATTTACCAAACTCTTTATATTACCATGGCTGGAAATTCTACCCTCAAAAATGAATGTTTATTATATATATATATATATATATATATATATTTTAATTAAGCCTCTATCTAAAGGACCTTTAAGTTGCTGAATAGTGTTCCCAGGGTCCATTCTTAGTTTGTATTTGAGGGATAGGCTGCCTTCATGCAATCCATTCAAGCAACCTGAAGTGTAGCTTTATGGTGTAGCAGAGGTAAGAGTCCTCCATGAAATCAACTTGTTTTTTCTTTTTTCTTAAATATGAATAAAGGAACAAATATCACCAGGCATTTGACTTTTTAAAAAAGGAGCATCACAAATGGAAAGGACAAGGTTATTTTAAAAACTAACCAAGTGAACTACTTGCCTCAATAAGAAAGAAAGGGCTTAGATATGTTTTATTATATATTCATAGAGATTTGTGAAGATACTACATCCATGAAATAGGCTGGTATGAAAAACGAGAAAATATATATTAAGATGTCTTATTGGCAAAATTAAAACTAGATAAGACAGACAAAGATCAGGACTGGAGAAGGGGATAAAGAGAAGAATAACATGACAGAAAGCAAGAGCTGTGGAGGACTCACGTCTATACAGTAGAACTTCAGGAAGAGAGAACGGGAGAGATGGATGAGAAGTAATAATAAAGGAAGAATCAGAAGACCATCTTTCAGAGTTGGAGAAATAGGTGGGCCCATTGAAAGGGCCCACAGAGAGTAAGCAGAATAAATGAAAACAGTGGAATCAATTAAGAGGCCCCAAAATTATAGGACACTGGTAAAATTAAAGAACACCATAGAAGAAAGTTTCCTTACGATTTCCAAAGTTAGCAAAGGGAAAGTTGCCTATTCATACAAGCTCAGTTCAGTTCACTCACTCAGTTATGTATGACTCTTTGCGACCCCATGGACTGCAGCACGCCAGGCCTCCCTGTCCATCACCAACTCCTGGAGTTCACTCAAACTCATGTCCGTTGAGTCGGCGATGCCGTGCAACCATCTCATCCTCTGGCATTCCCTTCTCCTTCCGCCTTCAATCTTTCCCAACATCAGGGTCTTTTCCAATGAGTCAGTTCTTCACATCAGGTGGCCAGAGTGTTAGAGCTTCAGCTTCAGCATCAGTCCTCCCAGTGAATATTCAGGACTGATTTTCTTTAGGATGGACTGTTGGATATCCTTGCTGTCCAAGGGACTCTCAAGAGTCTTATCCAACACCACAGTTCAAAAGCATCAATTCTTTGGTGCTCAGCTTTCTTTATTCTTACAAGAAGAAGAAGAAGTAAATTCATATTTACTTTCTCATCAGCAGTAATCAGCAGATGGAAGACTGCATGTTGCCTTCAAAATTTTAAGGGAAATTTATTTAAACTTTTAAATCCCATCAAACTATGGTAAACAGTAAAAGCGAAACAAAGGCAATTTCTGAATGTCAAAATGCTTAAAATCTCCATCCCACATACACACATTGCTTAAGAGACTCTAGGTTTGGCTAGATGCCTTTGTTTTCACATCATCACTCTTCACACTCCAAAGAGACAACTAGGAAGGCCATTGCTCAGAAGATGGAGAAGGGAATGGCAACCCACGCTAGTATTCTTGCCTGGAGAATTCCTTGGTTCAGAGGAGCCTGGCAGGCCCCAGTCCATGGGGTGGAAAAGAGTCGGACATGACTGATTGACTAACACTACCACTATACTCACTCAGAAGAAAACTTGTATTGTGTGCCCACTTTTTCGGTTCATGGGTCAGGCAAACCAGTCTTCATATTCTCAAACAGTCTGTTCTTCTCTAATAGGAAAAGGGAAAACATAAAGTCTTCATAAAACTAGTATTTGAGGAATGCTGGTCAGGTTTCTTTCTTTTAAACTTTGTTTCAGATAGTCGATGAGGAATGCAATTCTGTTTCCAGGCAAACATTTAAAAGTAACACAAAATGAATCACTTATAAAGCTGTACTTCATTTGGCCGCTCTCAAAACTGTTAAAGATGATGAGAATGAAGACCTAAAATAGCTACAAATGTAGGGGGAAATTTTAAAACATCCTATTGACAAACCATAGCCTTTCACTCAATAGGAGAAGGATCAATGTTAACTTTATCTCATTTATTCAACTTTGGGATCCTGAATACATTGAAATCTGTACAGAAATATCACCCTTCACATCTGAGAGAATCATTTTTTTATCATCTATTATAGAAATATGTTTGTAGACAAGTTGTTTTGCCACTTTTCAGGGACTAGAAACTTTTAAAAGGCAAATTTTCTTAGAGATACCGGTGGAAAAGGAAAAAGCTATCCGTCAGCCTGAAGAAATAGTAAAGGCTGGCACTTGGCCCTTGTCAATCTTGGATTCTCAAGAAATATGTCACATTCTCATTCTAATAAAAAGTTAACACCTGATCTAGGTCCTGAAAGTATGTACTCAATTTTCAGCAAAACTTGAATTAACTTAGATCTACAAGCGTCTTTTAGGCTGTCATGCACCATAAGATACAAACACATAAAATACCTCTTGTATTTCAAAGCCATGGTTTCTCCAATAGTCATGTGTGAATGTGAAAGCTGGACCATAAAGAAAGCTGAGCACAGAAGAACTGATGCCTTTGAACTGTGGCGCTGTGGCAGATTCGTGTTGATGCATGGGAAAACCAATACAGTATTGTAAAGTAAAATAAAATTAAAAAAAAAAAAGAAAAAGACTTTTCAGAGTCCCCTGGACTCAAGAAGATCAACCCAATCAATCACAAAGGAAATCAACCCTGAATATTCATTGGAAGGACTGGTGCTGAAGCTGAAGCTCCAATACATTGGCCACCTGATGCAAAGAGCCAACTCATTGGAAAATACCTTGCTGCTGGGTAAGATTGAAGATAAAACGAGAAGAGGGTGGCAGAAGAAAAGATGGTTAGATAGCATCACTAATTCAGTGGACATGAATCTGAGCAAAGTCTGGGAGATACTGAAGGTCAGGGAAGCCTGGCATGCTACAGTCCACGAGGTCGCAAAGAGGTGGACATGACTTAGCAACTGAACAATAATGACAACAAAAATTTGAGGGGAAAAGGAAAGAAATTCAGTTAAGATTTACCTAGACAGTTAGCATGGAGCTGTTCACATGTGCTTGTTTAATCCTTGTAATATCTTTATGGTGCAAGCGCTCAGAGTTTTTGTACTTCCATTTTCATTTCTCTCAAGATATTTTTTCATTTCTCCTTTGAATTCTTTGTTGGCCAATTTGTTTCTCAGTTGTTTAATCTTCAAATATTTGTGATTTTACCAGTTTTCTTCTTGCAGTTGATTTTTAATTTCATACCACTATGGTTAGAAAAAGGTGTGTGATGTGATTTCAATCTTCTTAAATTTATTGAGAGGTTTGAGGCCGAACATATGATCTGCCCTAGAGAATATTCCAAGTGCGCTAGAGAAGAACGTACATTCTGTTGCTTTTGGATAAATATCCTGTTAACATCTATCTGGCATAAGGTTATCATTAAGGCCAATATTTCCTTATTGGCTTTCTGTCTGGATTATCCATCCACTGATACAGTGAGATATGAAACTCCCCTACTGTTGTTTTCTTGCTGTCAGTTCCTTCCTTTAGATCCATTAATATTTGCTTTATTTATTTAGGGGCCCCTACATCGAATGCATAAATATTACAGATGTTCTATCTTCTTGCTAGGTTCATGCCCTTATCTTTGTCTATGCCTATCTTTGTCTCTTATTACAGTCTCAATTTAAGGTCTATTTTGTCTGATATAAATATAGCTACCCTGTCTTACTGTTCATACTGTTCATGGGGTTCTCAAGGCAAGAATACTGAAGTGGCTTGCCATTCCCTTCTCCAGTGGACCAGGCTCTGTCAGACCTCTCCACGATGACCCACCCGCCTTGGGTTGCCCCACAGGTATGGCTTGGTTTCATTGAGTTAGACAAGGCTGGGGTCCTAGTGTGATTAGACTGACTAGTTTTCTGTGAGTATGGTTTCAGTGTGTCTGCCCTCTGATGCCCTCTTGCAACACCTACCATCTTACTTGGGTTTCCCTTACCTTGGACATGATGAAAAGGCAAAATAATAGGATACCAAAAGAGGAACTCCCCAGGTCATTAGGTGCCCAATATGCTACTGGAGATCAGTGGACAAATAACTCCAGAAAGAAAGAAGGGATGGAGCCAAAGCAAAAACAATACCCAGTTGCGGATGTGACTGGTGATAGAAGCAAGATCCAATGCTATAAAGAGCAATATTGCATAGGAACCTGGAATGTCAGGTCCATGAATCAAGGCAAATTGGAAGTGGTCAAACAGGAGATGGCAAGGGTGAAGGTCTACATTCTAGAATCAGCAAATTAAAATGGACTGGAATGGGTGAATTTAACTCAGATGACCATTATATCTACTACTGTGGGCAGGAATCCCTCAGAAGAAATGGAGTAGCCATCATGGTCAACAAAAGAGTCCAAAATGCAGTACTTGCATGCAGTCTCAAAAAACGACAGAATGATCTCTGTTCGTCTCCAAGGCAAACCATTCAATATCACGGTAATCCAAGTCTATGTCCCAACCAGTAATGCTGAAGAAGCTGAAGCTGAATGGTTCTATGAAGACCTACAAGACCGTGTAGAACTAACACCCAAAAAAGATGTCCTTTTCATTATAGGGGACTGGAATGCAAAAGTAGGAAGTCAAGAAACACCTGGAGTAACAGGCAAATTTGGCCTTAGAATGTGGAATGAAGCAGGGCAAAGACTAATAGAGTTTTGCCAAGAAAACTCACTGGTCATAGCAAACACCCTCTTCCAACAACGCAAGACAAGACTCTACACATGGACATCACCAGATGGTCAACACTGAAATCAGATTGATTATATTCTTTGCAGCCAAAGATGGAGAAGCTCTATTCAGTCAACAAAAACAAGACCAGGAGCTGACTGTGGCTCAGATCATGAACTCCTTATTATCAATTTCAGGCTGAAATTGAAGAAAGTAGGGAAAACCGCTAGACCATTCAGGTATGATCTAAATCAAATCCCTTATGATTCTACAGTGGAAGTGAGAAATAGATTTAAGGGCCTAGATCTGATAGATAGAGTGCCTGATGAACTATGGACAGAGGTTCGTGACATTGTACAGGAGACAGGGATCAAGACCATCCCCATGGAAAAGAAATGCAAAAAAGCAAAATGGCTGTCTGGGGAGGCCTTACAAATAGCTGTGAAAAGAGAGGCAAAAAGCAAAGGAGAAAAGGAAAGATATAAGCATCTGAATGCAGAGTTCCAAAGAACAGCAAGAAGAGATAAGAAAGCCTTCTTCAGTGATCAATGCAAAGAAATAGAGGAAAACAACAGAATGGGAAAGACTAGAGATCTCTTCAAGAAAATTAGAGATACCAAGGGAACATTTCATGCAAAGATGGGCTCGAGAAAGGACAGAAATGGTCTGGACCTAAAAGAAGCAGAAGATATTAAGAAGAGGTGGCAAGAATACACGGAAGAACTGTACAAAAAGATCTTCACCACCCAGATAATCATGATGATGTGATCACTCATCTAGAGCCAGACATCCTGGAATGTGAAGTCAAGTGGGCCTTAGAAAGCATGACTACGAACAAAGCTAGTGGAGGTGATGGAATTCCAGTTGAGCTGTTTCAAATCCTGAAAGATGATGCTGTGAAAGTGCTGCCCTCAATATGCCAGCAAATTTGGGAAACTCAGCACTGGCCACAGGACTGGAAAAGGTCGGTTTTCATTCTAATCCCAAAGAAAGGCAATGCCAAAGAATGCTCAAACTACCACACAATTGCACTCATCTCACATGCTAGTAAAGTCATGCTCAAAATTCTCCAAGCCAGGCTTCAGCAATACATGAACCATGAAATTCCTGATGTTCAAGCTGGTTTTAGAAAAGGCAGAGGAACAAGAGATCAAATTGCCAACCTCTGCCGGATCATGAAAAAGCGAGAGAGTTCCAGAAAAACATCTCTTTCTGCTTTATTGACTATGCCAAAGCCTTTGACTGTGTGGATCACAATAAACTGTGGAAAATTCTGAAAGAGATGGGAATACCCGACTACCTGACCTGCCTCTAGAGAAACCGGTATGCAGGTCAGGAAGCAGCAGTTAGAACTGGACATGGAACAACAGACTGGTTCCAAATAAGAAAAGGAGTACGTCAAGGCTGTATATTGTCACCCTGCTTAAATAACTTCTACACAGAGTACATCATGAGAAACGCTGGACTGGAAAAAAACACAAGCTGGAATTAAGATTGCCGGGAGAAACATCAATAACTTCAGATATGCAGATGACACCACCCTTATGGTAGAAAGTGAAGAGGAACTAAAAAGCCTCTTGATGAAAGTGAAAGAGGAGAGCAAAATGTTGGCTTAAAGCTCAACATTCAGAAAACGAAGATCATGGCATCCGGTCCCATCACTTCATGGGAAATAGATGGGGAAACAGGGGAAACAGTGTCATATTTTATTTTATTGGGCTCCAAAATCACTGCAGATGGTGATTGCAGCCATGAAATTAAAAGACGCTTGCTCCTTGGAAGAAAAGTTATGACCAACCTAGATGGCATATTCAAAAGTAGAGACATTACTTTGCCGACTAAGGTCCATCTAGTCAAGGCTATGATTTTTCTTGTGGTCACGTATGGATGTGAGATTTGGACTGGCTGAACGCCAAAGAATTGATGTTTTTGAAGTGTGGTGTTGGAGAAGACTCTTGAGAGTCCCTTGGACTGCAAGGAGATCCAACCAGTCCATTCTGAAGGAGATCAGCCCTGGGATTTCTTTGGAAGGAATGATGCTAAAGCTGAAACTCTAGTACTTTGGCCACCTCATGCAAAGAGTTCACTCCTTGGAAAAGATTCTGATGCTGGGAGGGATTGGGGGCAGGAGGAGAAGGGGACGACTAAGGATGAGATGGCTGGATGGCATCACGGACTCGATGGATGTGAGTCTGAGTGATCTCCGGGAGATGGTAATAAACAGGGAGGCCTGGCATGCTGCAATTCATGGGGTCGCAAAGAGTGACTGAACTGAACTGAACTGAACCCCGTCTTACTTGTGGTTTCTCATTTTCATTAAACATTCTTTATGTTTCTCCAGTTTCAGCCTCTATGCGTCCTTATATCTGAAGTGAATCTCTTATAGGCAGTAGGTAGATGAAACTTTTTTTAAAATCCATTTAGCTACTATATGTCTTTTGATTAAAGAATTTAGCATGTTTACATTTGAAGTAATTATTGATAGAATGTACTTATTGCCGTGTGGTTGTTTTTGTCTTTCTTCCTCTCTCTCCTTCCTTCCACTTGGTTTTATGACTTTTGCAGTGTTGATCTTAGATTCCTTTGTGCATCTACTACAGTTTTTGCTTTCTCGTGCCCATAAGGTTTATATACAGCAACATATAAAGCTGGTATAAAGAATAAAAGAGAAAAATAGCAAAATAAAAATAAACACTCTAATTAATAAAGGGGTAAACAGAAAAAGGATGTACAATGTGATATCAAAACATAAAATATGTGGGGTAGTAGAAACACAGAGTTTCAGATTGTGTTCACACTTAACTTGTTATCAGCTTAAGTTAGACTGTTTTTTATTCATATACATAGCAGCATGATATAACACTTTTATATATAAATATATTAATGGAACAATATATAAAATAGAACAGTTTTATATATAAAATATAAAAGTTTTGTATATGTTTATATTTTATATAAATATATATTTATATATGGAATATATATAATTTTAATATATTTTATATATACATTTATTTGTGAAATATATATTTTGTATATTTAAATATATAAATATAAACATATAATAGACATATATATTTATGTATAAAACAGTCTAATTTAAGTTCATAGCAAGTTAAGTTTGAACACATTCTAAAATTCTATATTTTTATTACCCCACATGTTTTATGTTTTTGGTATCACATTGTACATATTAATTTTTTGTTTATCCCTTAATTATGATGGTTATACTTATTTTGCTATTTTTGTCTTTTAATCTTTATACCAGTTTTGAAGTGAAGTGAAGTGGAAGTGGCTCAGTCGTGTCTGACTCTTTGCGACCCCGTGGACTATAGCCCTCCAGGCTCCTTTGTCCATGGAATTGTCCAGGTCAGAATACTGGAGTGGGTAGCTATTCCCTCCTCCTGGGTATCTTCCCAACCCAGGGATCAAACTTGGATCTCCTGCATTGCAAGCGGATTCTTCACCATCCGGGTCACCGGGGAAGTCCTTATACCAGCTTTGTAAGTGCCTGATTCGTGACGCTTACATTTACCTTTACTAGTGAGATATCCACTTTCATGTGATTTTGTTACTAACTGTTGCTCTTTCTTTTCAGCTTAAAGATGCCCCATTAACATATGTTGTAGAACCAGGTTAGTACAGACGAACTCCTTGAGATTTTGTTTCTCTTGACATCTCTTTACCTCACTTTGAATTCTTGATAACCTTGCCAGTAGAGTATTCTTGCTTTCAAGTTCTGTTTTCATTTTTTTCTGTCATTACTTCGAATATATCATGCCATTTCCTCCTGGCCTACAAGGTTTTTGCTGAGAAATTTGTTTATAATCTTAAAGGAGTTCCATCGCACTGAACAAGTTATTATTTTGTTGCTGTTTTAAAGATTCTTTCTTTAACTTTGAGTCTTTGGGGGTTCATCTTACTTGCGACTCCCTGGGATTCTAGGATTTGGACATCTGTTTCCTTCCCTAAGTTAGTGACACTTAGCCATTATCTGCTGAAGCACAGTTTCTTCCCCTTTTTCTCTCTCTTCTTTTTCTGGAACTCCTATACTGCAAATATTTTTCTATTTGATGCTTCTCATAGGTAGCTTACTCTATCTCCACTTTTTAATTTTTTTTTTTTCCTTTTTGATGCTTTGTTCAGATGAGTTTCTGCCTTGTCTTCCTGGTCATGGATTCTTTCTTCTGCTCTTCAGCAGTCAATGCAAAGAAATAGAGGAAAACAATAGGATGGGAAAGACTAAAGATCACTTCAAGAAAATCAGAGATACCAAGGGAATATTTCATGCAAATATGGGCTCGATAAAGGACAAAAATGGTATGGACCTAACAGAGGCAGAAGATATTAAGAAGAGGTGGCAAGAATACACGGAAGAACTGTACAAAAAAGAGCTTCATGACCCAGATAGTCACAATGGTGTGATCACTCACCTAGAGCCAGACATCCTGGAATGCGAAGTCAAGTGGGCCTTAGGAAGTATCACTACAAACAAAGCTAGTGGAGATGATGGAATTCTAGTTGAGCTATTTAGAATCCTTAAAGATGAAGCTATGAAAGTGCTGCACTCAATATGCCAGCAAATTTGGAAAACTCAGCAGTAGCCATAGGACTGGAAAAGGTCAGTTTTCATTCCAATTCCAAAGAAAGGCAATGCCAAAGAATGCTCAAACTACTGCACAATTGCACTCATCTCACACACTAGCAAAGTAATGCTCAAAATTCTCCAAGCCAGGCTTCAACAGTACGTGAACCATGAACTTCCAGATGATCAAGCTGGATTTACAAAAAGCAGAGGAACCAGCGATCAAATTGCCAACATCCGCTGGATCATAGAAAAAGTGAGAGAGTTCCAGAAACACATCTATTTCTGCTTTATTGACTATGCCAAAGCCTTTGACTGTGTGGATCACAACAAACTGGAAAATTTTGAAAGAGATGGGAATACAGACCACCTGACCTGCCTCATGAGGAATCTGTAGGCAGGTCAAGTAGCAACAGTTGGAACTGGACATGGAACAACAGACTGGTTCCAAATAGGAAAAGGAGTATGTCAAGCCTGTATATTGTCACCCAGCTTATTTAACTTACATGTTAAATACATCATGCAAAATGCCAGGCTGGATGAAGCACAAGCTGGAATCAAGATTGCCAGGAGAAATACCAATAACTTCCTATATGCATTTGACACCATCTTTATGGCAGAAAGCAAAGAGGAACTAAATACCTCTTGATGAAACTGAAAGAGGAGAGTGAAAAAGGTGGCTTAAAACTCAGCATTCAGAAAACTAAGATCATGGCATCTGGTCCCATCACTTCATGGCATGTAGATGAGGAAACAATGGAAACCTTGAGAGACTTTATTTTGGGGGGTCAAAATCACTGCAGATGGTGACTGAAGCCATGAAATTAAAAGACACTTGCTCCTTGAA
Organism: Ovis aries; assembly: GCF_016772045.2. Taxonomy (NCBI): domain Eukaryota; kingdom Metazoa; phylum Chordata; class Mammalia; order Artiodactyla; family Bovidae; genus Ovis; species Ovis aries. The sequence goes on from NC_056060.1 coordinate 97,315,044, forward strand.
AGAAAAGCTATGACCAAACTAGACAGCATATTAAAAAGCAGAGGTATTACTTTGCTGACAAATGTCTGGCAAGTCAAACCTATGGTTTTTCAAGTCTTCATGTATGGATGTGGGAGTTGGACTATAAAGAAAGCTGAGCTCCAAAGAATTGATGCTTTTGAACTGTGGTGTTGGAGAAGATTCTTGAGAGTCCTTTGGACTGCAAGGAGATCCAACCAGTCTATCCTCAAGGAAATCAGTCCTGAATATTCATTGGAAGGACTGATGCTGAAGCCAAAACTCCTATACTTTGGCCACTTGATGCGAAGAACTGACTCACTGGAAAAGACCCTGATGCTGGGAAACATTTGAAGGTGGGAGGAGAAGGGGGCGACAGAGGATGAGCTGTTGGGTGGCATCACCGACTCAATGGACATGAGTTTGAGTAAGCTCTGGGAGTTGGTGATGGACAGGGAGGCCTGGCGTGTGACCATGGGGTAGCAAAGGGTAGGACACGACTGAGGGACCGAGCTGAACTGAACTGATCTATTCTGCTGACAGACCCCTAGAGTATGTTTCACTTCAGTTCTGTGTATTTTAACTATTGACTTCTCTCTGTTACTCTTTAATGCTTTCTGTCTTTCTGTTTAAGTTCCCACTGTATTATTCCGTTCTTTGCATTTCATGAGCTCATTTATGATCATTACTTGAACTCTTTTCTGTTAAATTACTTGTTTCCCTTTCATTATGGGTTTCCCACTCTAGGGTTTTCTATTGTTTTCTTGTTTGAAGCGTATTTCTCTGGCTCCTCATTTTACTTGACTCTGTTTGTTTCTACATATCAGATGAAACAATACTCCCTCCCAGCCTTATGAATGAGATAAACCTTATCCTTTACACCTTGTCTCTCAGATTTTTGTGCTTGTGTCTTAGCAGTCTGGTTTATTCTCCAGGTCCCAGATGTTGAAGGTGTACCAAGACCTGTGAAGGTTCCAGAGAGAGGGATCTCTGTTAGCCCTTGGTTTCAGGGCTGATGGAAAATGAGAGTCTCCAAAAGCAGGTATAAAGACATGCAAAAGTGTACAATCCTGTTGGATCATAATTATAACCCCTCCTGGCCTCCAGGTCAGGCAGTCTAGAGATGTCTCTTCAGTAACAGCTCTCAAATTTAAGGCTTTACAGTAGTGATTGGGCTCCTTTCTGGGGGGTTGAGGGGGGTAGGTACCAGGGAGCTGAAGCAAAATCAAAAGCGAGCACAAAAATGGCATGCCCTGACCCACATTCTCTGAGAGCCCTCCACAGGCTCTAGACGTGTGGAAACCTAAAGCGTGCCCCCCGAGCAGAAATAAATAGGCCTTTTTATTATAGGAAGCCTAGGGGGTGTTTTAGTCTATCTGTGCAGTGCTATGGGGGTGGCATCTTGCAAGAAGTTCTCTTTCCAATTGCTTGGGGATGAGGTCACCAGGACCAAGTGTTTCAGAGGCATCCCCTGCGCAAACTGTGCACCCCAGCTGGCTTCGGTGGAACTGTGGGAGTGATGCAGAGACAGCGCACTTGCTTGCTGGCTGAGGAGGGTCACCGGGTAGCACATGGGGGCATATTTCTCACCCAGTGGTTTTGGAGGGGCCACCGGAGTGGGTGTGCTCAGTGGTACTAGTCCATGGGAGGGAGAGTGAAAAACGGTGCCCAGTAGCGTCAGCTTGTTAGAGGGAAAAGGCAAAATCGATGTCTGCCAGCTCCTCATCCCCAGAGACAGTCCCAGCAGGTTCCAGCCCCTCCAGCATGTGCTTTCATAGTTGCAAATGAGTCTCCTTCATGTACGGTCTGGGCATTTTTCAAGCAGCTGTTTTTGCACTGGGTTCTGGGGCAAATTAGTGCACATATGAGTCCTTTAAAAGCAAAGATTCTCTATTCCCTATATATCTGTGGTTCTGGATGTAGGAGGTTTGGGTGGCTCGTTTCAGGATTTCAGGTCCTAAAGGTTGCCTGAGGTGGACTGCACACACACACAAAAATAATAAGCTCCATATCTGTGAGATCTCTGCCAGTCGTGGGTAAATGCACTGGGGTGGAGATTTTGGCTAGAAGGCCTCTGCCTCCCCTGCGTGTATTAATGTCACTCTGTTACCCTTTGTTGTAGAGGAGATATGCAGCTGGTTTTCAGGTCCTTTTCACAGGGAATCTTTATGTATCTGTAGGTCATGTCTGTGAAGAGGTGAGATTGGGATCCTCCCAGGGTTCCGTCTTGGCCTGTCCCTTCTGAGTGGTCTTGATCTAAGTCTCTGTGAGCTTATGTGTCCAGTTCTATGGGCATATTCTTACATGAGGAATTTCTAGATCATAGGAAAGGCATCTTCAGAACATCCTTCTAAAAAGTTGTCCAAAGTGCTTGATGCTAGTTTATACTCAGGGCAGCCATGGATGAGAACTTCAAGTCCTCTTTGTTGTTATTGTTTAGTTGCTAAGTTGTGTCTGACTCTTTGTGACTCCATGGACTGCAGCACGCCAGGCTTCCCTGGTTTTCCCTATTTCCCAGAATTTCCTCAAATGCATGCCCATTGAGTCAGTGATGCCATCCAACCATCTCATCCTCTGTCGTCCCCTTCTCCTCCCGCCTTCAATCTTTCCCAGCATCAGGGTCTTTTCCAATGAGTCGGCTCTTTGCAAGATGTACTGCTCTATGTATTGTCAGCTCTTAGCATTATCAGACTTTTTGACTTGGCTCTTTTATCATCTGTTGCCTAGCGATATATAAATTGGTTTTATATTTTCTTTAGTATATAAGGTCACGAACATTTTCATATGTTTATTGGCTATTTGCATATTCTTTTTTGCAGATAATTTTTCCTTTTTATTGTTTTTTTTAAACTTTTGTAAATTCTAACAAATATTCGTGTACTCCAAGTTAGTGAATATATTTGCCTATGTTATTTTCTAGAAGCTCTATTGTTTTTCATGTTATATTTTGATCTATAATTTACTTGGAATTGATTCTTATGTATGATTCCTTTTATGTTTAATTTCATGTGTATTTATATGAAAGCATTCATAAAAACTCTGATACAATGAATAATAATTAAATGAGATAAATGTAAGAAATTTCTGTTAGTATAAACCTAATTCTATGAGGGTAGATAGAAGAAATAAATCTCAAATTAAAAAAAGATTTCCTCTGCATTCTTCTCATCTATAAGAAGAGAGATATTACTTACCACCTGAACCAAAAAAGGAACATTAACTTATGATGACAAAAGATTTCATTATATAATCTTAATGTAGCATCATGATTTGTCCAAATCCCAAACCTAAGGGAAGAAAATTATTCTTTATCAATATTTCTTCAATAAGCTTAAAATATTTTTGGTCACCCTGGAGGAGGAAATGGGAGCCCACTGCAGTATTCTTGCCTGGAAAATTCCATGGACAGAAGACTTTGGTGGGCTACAGTCCAAGGATCGTAAACAATCAGACACAAGCTGAGTGACTGAACACTTACTGAGCATACATGCTTGTGGGATCACAGTGCCCTTAATCTGCTTTTTCCTTTTTCCTCTTTTTTTTTAAGCTATCATTTGTATTTTTTATAATAAAAATAGCTAAGGGCATTGTCAGTTCTTAACAAGTCACAAAAAATACAGTTTTTAGGTTCAGTAAAATATTTATTCCAGGGAAACCTTAGTTTCAAATTACAAAAAGAAAATTCAATACTTAACTACAGTGAAACAGAGGGAACTAACTTTTAAAATATAGTCAAACTGCTCTATCACATACAGAGAAGGCTTTTTTAAAAAATAAACTGAATTCTTAGTAAAAGATGTAATACAAAGAGTAGAACTCTTTTCCTTAAAAAGAAAGAAAAGGAAAAACTTCCAATTAGCAGACTAAAATGTGAAGCTGGAAAAAGAAAACAAACTAAACATTTAGCCTTCTGGGAAAAGAAATCGCAAACAAACAAGAAAGTTTAGAAAGATGTATTTAGCCTTTGCCTTTTAAATAATGCCTTGGTATTACACTGCATTCAGTTCTCACTGTAAAACTTATCTGACCCAAGTTAATTACATTTCCAATGATAGTTGTAAGAGCAGTTGCCAAGATTTACTATATAAATGGCATATAAATTTAGTTGCAGAATAATTAAGTCAGAATTTGAGTCCATACATTAAGCAATGGAAGCATAATTGCATTCTTATAGATGCTAAAAACTCCACTTGCAATTCTTTAAAAATGGGTTCAACGCAGATTCAGACTGTGTTTTATTTAAGACTTTTTTTCTTTCAGCTATAGTAGAAAAAAACAACTCTAATTTGAGTAGTGCTTTATAGGCTATGCCACATTTTTAAAATATTGGGATCTTTGTACATTATGTGCTAACAGCAATCTCAAGGGGTGGCTCTGGATACTGGTGTGGGAGCAAGAGGTTTGGGCCTCTTAGTGAACTCCATCAGTGCCTCCTCTCTTGCCTTCTCAAAAAGCCTTTTACCTTAAAAATATGGCCTTGTAATGTTAGGGTGGTTTGAAAACTAGTGTCTTGAATTGCTTGCCAGATTTCTGCTCTGAAATTCTTCCTACATAAATGAACATTCAAGACTAACCTGTGGACTTGAGATCTCAATTATACCTATGACCTTGCATCCCCTTACTGATCTACAGATCAGCTTGACCCACTCTATTTTTAAAATTTGATATTTGTTTATATCATCTTTATTATTATCGTTATTTTCCAGATAGCAAAATCCATTTTACTATTCACCATTTTGATTTCAGAACAAGTAACTAACAAGTAATGAGGTTGCGTTCTCTTATCTTTGATGTTTCATCTGTCCCGTTCCTTAGTCCCATAAGATAGTCCACAAAACAGAGGTTTCTCACTCAGAATAGGAAATTTTAGAACATACATTGACTGCTATTGGTTGGTAACCAATTGCCTTTCTCAAAAAAAAAAAAAAAAAACTTCAGCCATAGCCATTTAATTAGTGTACAACAAGATTGATTAAGCAATGTAGTGTCAAATAACACATTTAATGTGGAGGAAGATGGTATCTAGCACTTAATTGATATCCTGTTATTCTTAAAAGTCGTATGATGAATAGGAATGAGACTAGCTAATAATTTACTTTTCTGTTCTTCTCACTTGACTACCTAACAGTTAAGTTTTCTATCTTCTCCTACTGTGAAGTCTCATTTACCGTATCCCCTAGCAACCAGTTTATACTTAATCATGTACAAAATCAGACTTATAGAAGGGAAAAAATAAATGAATCACAAGGTAGGAAGGCAAAAAGCCCAAAAATGAATTGATGGACCTCTTGCATGTAGAGCTGAGTGACTATTTGGGACTAAAATTACTTTAGCTTCGCTACTGAGAGCTGTGCCAGTGCTTTCACCCATGCAGGATTGCTGTTATTTAAAAGTGACTTCAACCCAGCAGCACAGACATCACTTCAGAGCTTGTCAGAAATGCAAATTCTCGGGCCAAACCCCAGACCTACTATGATATGGACTTTGACAAGATCGCCAAACGACTCAAATGCCCCCTCAGTATTTTTTTGAATTGAAAGAACACATTTAATTATCTATTCCTATGAATATATTATTTAAATTTAGAATTAATAACAAATTATATTTCAGGTTTCAACCTCAAAAGCAGTAACTGGATATGGAAAAACACAAATATAAGAAAATATATATATATTTTTTTTTACTGTGTCCTTTGAATATCTCTTTAATTCTCATATTTTAAGTATCTTTTTTCATCCATTCAGTTCAGTTCAGTCATGTCCGACTATTTGCGACCTGTGGATTGCAGCACGCCAGGCCTCCCCATCCATCACCAATGCCCGGAGCCTGTTCAAACTCATGTCCATCGAGTGGGTGATGCCATCCAACCATCTCATCCTCTGTCGTCCCCTTCTCCTGCCTTCAGCCTTTCCCAGCATCAGTGTCTATGATCCTGTAATAGTCAAAGGAACTAAAAGATATATACATAACTTGATGCCTTATCTTTAAAACAGGTCTCTTTACAGAATTTGACCTTAAAAGTAGGTTTTAGAAGAAGAAGAAAATAAGGAATACTTGTAACTAAACATAAATGTAATATTCAAAATAACCAACAGAAAGAGCTATTTGAAATTTTTAATAATGTTAAATTATTTAATAATTTTAGAAAAAGATATGTTTTATAGATATGGCATGCTGCTGCTGCTAAGTCACTTCAGTCGTGTCTGACTCTGTGCAACCCCTTAGACAGCAGCCCACCAGACTCCGCCGTCCCTGGGATTCTCCAGACAAGAACACTGGAGTGGGTTGCCATTTCCTTCTCCAATGCATGAAAGTGAAACATGAAAGTGAAGTCGCTCAGTCGTGTCCGACTCTTAGCGACCCCATGGACTGCAGCCTACCAGGCTCTTTCGTCCATGGGATTTTCCAGGCAAGAGTACTGGAGTGGGGTGCCGTTGCATAAAGGTATGTATATATCTTTTAGTTCCTTTGACCATTACCAAATCACAGACTGGTATAGTATGCTGTACAATGCTAGGTTATGTTACATTTTGTTGCATTATGGGAGAAAGCTTAAGATCAAAAGAATTCTAGTGGCTATTAGTTTTCAAACTAGTATACATATGATCACCACACTATAATGTTGGCACACTGCTCTGGAGTGCTGAAAATTGGTATCTCTTCCTTTCTCCCTGGAGAAATTTAACTCAAATATGAACATGGAGATCTGGCATCTTTGTTTTTCCCTCAGGATCCTACTTTCAGTTCAGTTCAGTTCAGTCACTCAGTCATCTCCAACTGTTTGCAACCCCACAGACTGCAGCACACCAGGATTCACTGTCCATCACCAACTCCTGGAGCTTGCTCAAACTCATGTCCGTCGAGTTGGTAATGCCATCCAACCAACTCATCCTCTGTCATCCCTTTCTCCTCCTGCCCTCAATCTTTCCCAGCATCAGGATCTTTTCAAATGAGTCGGTTCTTTGCATCAGGTGGCCAAAGTATTGGAGTTTCAGCTTCAGTATCAGTCCTTCCAGTGAATACTCAGAACTGATTTCCTTTAGGATGGACTGGTGGGATCTCCTTGCAGTCCAAGGGATTCTCAAAAGTCTTCTGCAACACCGCCGTTCAAAAGCATCCGTTCTTCAGCTCTCAGCTCTCTTTATAGCCCAGCTCTCACATCCTACTGGAGGACCTGCCATTTCCAGAAGCACTCAAGTCTTGCCATTCTGGATGCCTTACTCATGGGTCTTCCACCACAACCTACTGAGGCAGAAAGGCAAATGCTTGGTAGTCATTTCCCCATCAGCACTCAACCCACTGTGTTCTTAAGCATCAAATCCCCAAGTTCAATATTGTTCCTCCACAATTTAGTCATCACAGTATAATTATTCTCTGTTTTGACATTCTCTTTGTATCAGTGGAGTAGCAGACACTGAAGAGATGACTAACCCTGGAACTAAAAAGCAATGTGCGTTCCTTCTCCTTCTATTTTAAAATCTCTAAAAAGTCACTAGATGATTCATTTCACTTTAATTCAATACACATTTAGGGGCATCTGCTCTGGGCTGGACCTTATCTAGGGGTTGGATATCCCACCCTCTAGAATTCATCTACTGTAGTAAGCAACCTCATCAACAAAGCATCAGGATTCAGTGTGATTAATTTGCCTGAGAAGGAGGAGTTGAGGCTTCAGGGAAGAAATGCTATCAGAGCTAGAATTCTAGGAAGGCGTTCATGTTTGGATCAGATTGAGAGGGCCTTTCACGGATGGAGAAGCCTAGTAGGTTATAGTCCACGGGGTCACAAACAGTCAGACACGACTGAGCGACTTCACCTTCACCTTCACCTTCAGAGAGCACAGAGGCATAAAACAACTGGAGATGTTTTAGGAATTTCAAGTGTTATCAGGGTGGGTGGAAGTTTTAGCTAGAGAGATAGGCAAGGCTGACCCATGAGGATCGGGCTGACTAAATGTGCCGTGGTAAGCCGCTTCAGTTGTGTCCAGCTCTTTGCGACCCCATAGACTGTAGCCCACCAGGCTCTTCTGTCCATGGGATTCTCCTGGCAAGAATACTGGAGTGGGTTGCCATGTCTTTCTCCAGGGGACCTTCTGAATAATAGATTCCTTTTAGTTATGCCTCTAAAATTTAAAAAATTTTCCAGTGTAGAGAAAACTTAAGTACAGAATTAAACTCCAGAAATGGTTTTAGAAATGGTTCAGAAAATTTTCTATTCTTTATTCCCAGAAACATCCATGAAATCTTGCAATCTTGAAACAATAGCTTCTGACTTTTTAACCACTTAGAAGTATGTTTAATATTAAAATGTCCTATGTAGACATTTCTAGTATTTAAATGTTTTTGTATACCAAAAATATTGAATTCATTCAGTCAGTTCAGTTCAGTTGCTCAGTCATGTCTGCTTTGTGACCCCTTGGACAGCAGCACACCAGGCCTCCCTATTCATCACCAGCTCCCAGAGTTTACTCAAACTCATGTCCATTGAGTCAGAGGTGCCATCCAACCATCTCATCCTCTGTCATCCCCTTCTCCTTCCACCCTCAATCTTTCCCAGCATCAAGGTCTTTTCAAATGAGTCAGCTCTTAGCATCAGGTGGTCAAACTATTGGAGTTTCAGCTTCAGCATCAATCCTTCCAATGAGTGGTCAAGACTGATTTCCTTTAGGATAGACTGGTTGGATCTCCTTGCAGCCCAAGGGACTCTCAAGAGTCTTCTGCAACACCACAGTTCAAGAGCATCGATGCTTCGGTGCTCAGCTGTCTTTATAGTCCAACTCTCACATCCGTACATGACCACTGGAAAAACCAAAGCTTTGACTAGACGGACAGTTGTTGGCAATGTAATGGCTCTGCTTTCTAATATGCTGCCTAGGTTGGTCATAAATTTCCTTCCAAGAAGCAAACATGGTTTAATTTCACGGCATTCACTGAATTCATTAGACATAGCCTTTATAACCAAATGATGGATATTTGCATTGTTCACACGTGAATTTTGGAGATATTGATTGCCTTTGAAGACCTCAGGTCAGGAACCACTGATACCATCTAGTGCAATCACCATTCAGGCTTAGAATGCCCCCTTCAGCAATCTGAGCTGCTTAAGAGCTTCCCTCCTACCTCTCCCAGCTCCCTCACCTATCTCTACTGATGTCTGAGTCAGTACTTAAAGACTGATTGAACTTAAGCATGTCTACATTCAGCTCAACATTCAGAAAACAAAGATGATGGCATCTGGTCCCATCACTATATGGGAAATAGATGAGGAAACAGTGGAAACGGTGTCAGACTTTATTTTGGGGGCCTCCAAAATCACTGCAGATGGTGATTGCAGCCATGAAATTAAAAGACGTTTACTCCTTGGAAGGAAAGTTGTGACCAACCTAGATAGCATATTAAAAGGCAGAGACATTGCTTTGCCAACAAAGGTCTGTATAGTCAAGGCTATGGTTTTTCCAGTGGTCATGTATGAATGTGAGAGTTGGACTGTGAAGAAAGCTGAGAACAGAAGAATTGATGCTTTGTTTTTTTAAATAATCTTTCTTTTTACAACTTTATTTTAGTTATTTTTTAAATTACTTAACAATATTGTATTGGTTTTGTCTTATATCAACATGAGAGTCTCTTGGACTGCAAGGAGATCCAACCAGTCCATTCTGAAGGAGATCAGCCCTGGGATTTCTTTGGAAGGAATGATAAAGCTGAAACTCCAGTACTTTGGCCACCTCATGCGAAGAGTTGACTCATTGGAAAAGACTCTGATGCTGGGAGGGATTGGGGGCAGGAGGAGAAGGGGACGACCCAGGATGAGATGGCTGGATGGCATCACAGACTCGATGGACGTGAGTCTGAGTGAACTCCGGGAGTTGGTGATGGACAGGGAGGCCTGGCGTGCTGTGATTCGTGGGGTCGCAAAGAGTCGGACACGACTGAGCGACTGAGCTGAACTGAACTGAAGCATGTCCAAGGAAAGGGGTTAAAGAAGACAGTCGTCTAATATTAACAAAATGGCAGAAGCCCTGGAAGCAGAAAGGTACGAGTATCGTCACACCGATAGCATTTTTCCTCAGTCTTTTTAAATCTGTGCAGGTCAGTTTCCTGCACAGTCCTCTTTCAGGAAAGGTGTCTTAGGAGAAAGAATCTATTTCAAATCCATTTCTATATCTCCAGCATTTATCCCAGTACTTGACATGGTAACCACTTAGTGCTCTTACAGTAAGTTATTTGAATAATAAATGCATAACCTCACAATTCATATTGCTATTTACCTCTGCTTCTAAGTATTATTTGACAGGTTTACGTTTTTCTTTTTCTTTTTTATGTTTGTGTCAATTTCTTGGTTCTTGGCGAGAATATGGGAGGAAGAGATGTTTTTATCAGAATGTGTGATCAATAATAATTCCTGGAGGAGACGTTTTTAACCAATGTGTAACCAGTAAATAGACTAAATCCCTTGAGTTCTTAAGTCCTAAGAGAAGATGGAGGCTGAGACAAGAGTAAAACAGTCTTGAGTCTGGAAGAAAGACGAAACAAAGGAATGCCATGCTTGTAGGGAGTGATCTGAGGCATAAACAAGGGTCCCCCCGGGTACCAGCCAGTGCAGTGCTAAGAGGAGAAACTGGCCCTCCTATGGCTAAAATCACAGAGCCCAGCTAAACCGTCCTCAGAGGTCCTGCTTGGAGCTTAAGGAGAATTTTAGGGCAATTTCAAGAACAACTAAAGAGAGGCAATCTTACATAGCAGAAATGAATTTTTTGAATTGTTAAGCCCAGGAGACAGTACCACCCAAGAATATAAATAAGCTCAAGATTTAAGATAAAGTACAGTTGCTGCTGCTGCTGCTGCTGCTGGGTCGCTTCAGTCGTGTCCGACTCTGTGTGACCCCATAGACGGCAGCCCACCAGGCTCCCCCGTTCCTGGGATTCTCCAGGCAAGAACACTGGAGTGGGTTGCCATTTCCTTCTCCAATGCAGGAAAGTGGAAAGTGAAAGTGAAGTCACTCAGTCGTACCCAACTCTTAGCGACCCCATGGACTGCAGCCTTCCAGGCTCCTCCGTCCATGGGATTTTCCAGGCAAGAGTACTGGAGTGGGCTGCCATAAAGTACAGCTAACAGTACTCAAATATTTGCATCAGGACTCACAATCAAATTGCTTTCATGTTATCTTACTTGGATTCTAAGACTCACAGACTATCTAGAAGATGGATATTCTTATCTTCATTCCTGAGGGTGAGGAAACATAAGTTAAAAAGGGGTAGAGAGCTTGCCCAAAATCACCTATGTTTTAAGAGGCAGAGTCAGATGAAAATTTGGGTTACTACCATTAATCAATTGTGTTGAAAGAAATGGCTGAGGAGGAGGCCATGAAGAATCTACAGAAATGTGAAAGGAAAAGAGATATTCTCTTCCTAATTTTATGGTCAGTTTAGGGGAAGATGACCATTCTCAAGCTTCAAGCTGGCTCCATGCAGACAGCTAGTGTCCTGGGAGATATTCAGAGGTATTTCACTGATGAAAGAACTCCATATCAAAATGATAGTAATTTAAATAAATTTAAATGATGTATTTATTAACTCTAAATCTTTAAAATGCAAAATACATTGTGTGTCTCCAGGAGGCTAATATGTCATGCTCAGCATTTCCTAAACATATGTTTTCATAAATGGTTAGGCTGCTCCAGAATTTCCCTTTGTAATGAACTTTACTGGAAATGGTCTATCTTTTCCTCTCCAGCCAATGGCTACCTGTATCAGACACTATACTATGTACCTTCAGCCAAATCCCAGATTTTCCAAGCTGAGGAGCTATAACCTCATCTAGCTTTATTCCCCACACATATAGTTCATGAAGAAATTAACATGTACTGTATAACCACTACCTTCTCTGCCTCTGAACAAGATGCCCCCTCACACAGGAATTCAAAAGTGAATGAACAAATAAATGTCACTGTGGCTAGATAAAACCCAGAATTAAGTCCTTGACCATTTGTGATCAACTTAAAACTGCGAAGATAATTTTTCTTTCTCTTTATTTTAAAAGACAGAAAAGTCGTCAATGATGGGAAAGTTTTCCCAATAATCTCCGGCAATTTTCAGTCTTAGGAGTTAGTCACTATTGTATGGGGTCCCCCTATACAATTCAATTTTAACTTAATTTATGACTATATTTCTTTGTTCAGGAACAGAAAATAGCATCCAAAGACCGAGCACTATGCGTAAGAGCAGCAGTTCAGGCCCCATGCTAGTGATGACCTGTACTTTGCTGCCGTATATCACGTGCTCCAAGCACGGACTGTGGGGTGTTCATTGCTTGCACAGGAGTAGTGATGACACCTTGTTACTGGAATAGTCAGCCGTTTTTTGAAGATAACCAAATCCCAGTCCCTGTTCTAAGCAATGTGCTTGTGCTAACTCATCTAATCTTCCCATCAGTCATGAGGAACTAGCTGTTCATCCCTTTATGGAGTGAAGGAAGCTGGAGATTAGTGCTGAAGTAATTTTCCCAAGGTGTCTCAGCTCATCGATGTTGCCCACAGGCTGATGCCCCCCAAAGGCCAAATGCTAGAGCCCAAAAAGCACCCATTACAGAGCCAGGGGACACTGGTTTTGCCTTGATTCAGCCTCAGCTACACCCAGTGTCTGCGTCTACAACACGAAGATGCCCACACAAGAATGAGATCCTTTAAAATCTAAAAATCAAATGAATCTAGATTGAAGGGCCAGGGCCAAAAGAATTAAGCTGTAGGGGCCATGCTCCTGTTGAGAACTCCTGATAGGAGAAAACCGCAGATTTCCTCTGGGGCTTCATTTTTTTATGATTCTTACACTTTAAGAAGGTGGGATTTGTTTTCTGAGTCTTATTTTTCCCAAATAAAAACAAATGAAATGTCTATTGTAACAGGTGGCCCTTTGTAGAGAAAGCAGCAAAACAGAAGCAGCAACAGCTGTGGAAGAGAGAGTTTCAAGCCACATATTAAAACGAAGCATCATTTGTTTTTATAAAGAGATGTTTATTTTGTGATAATGGATACAATTAATAGCAACATATGCTGCAGGGTGCATACCCACCAGTAATTAACGTAGCTTTAATTTAGATGCTTTTAAGAAAATGTAATAAATTCACACAAAAACAGCCGAGCTCCCAGACTCCTCTCCAGCGTAAGCTGGCTCCGTGTAATCACCAGAGTCTCAGCCTTGTTCTGGTTTCTCGTGCCCTATGCAAATTCTTCAGCCTGAACCTGATCCTAATAACAGTGATGGAAAAAGCGCTCTGTGCTCCTAACTGAATCCTGCAGGCATAGCAAGCAGAGACCCAGGGGAGGGAGCAGGGATCATTTACCTTAGGAACAGCTGTGAACTGACACATTAATGTTCCTCTACCTTCATTTACACTTGCAGCAATATGGCTGTTTTCAGCACAATTTAAATTAAAGAAAACTGGATTTAAATATGAAAGTAAAGATCATCGCATGAAAAATGATACTTGCGCTGGTGACAATAGACACCTCCCAGCTGGACAACTTGGGCTTTAAAAGTGTCACTCCATAACTCACAGGCAGTGGGACACAGGATAACTAACTCAGGGCTCAGCAGTGACCTGTCTTCCTGTCAGAACCAAGGCCTGGAACTGGCCTAATAGTTGTTTCGTTTTAATACCAGAAGCAAAGCCTCTCTTCTCTGCTCTTCCCCGTTCAGGTTTTACCAATGAACTCTACCTGATGCAAACGTGCCTTTCCTTCAACCCCAGGGGCAGGCGCTCCCAGACTACTGAGCAGAGCAAGCTTCGGGATAAGACACCCACGATTTAGGGACTTCCCTGGTGGTCCTATAGTCCATGGGTGGCAAAGAGTTGGACACGACTTAGCAACTAAGCACAGGTGGCCCAGTGGTTAAGAAGCTGCCTGCCCCTGCAGAAGACGTGGGTTCGGTCCCTGGTCTGGGAACTAAGATTCCACATGTCTTGAGACAACTAAGCCTGCACAGCCCAACTACTGAGCCCTTGAGCCCATGCTCTGCAACAAGGGAAACCCATACACCGAAACTAGAGAAACCCCACACGCTGCAATGAAGAGCCCACGTGCAATGAAGAAATAAGAATTTGAAATTAATGATTATAAATAATTAAATATGCCTGCTTTGGCTCATCCTTAAAAAAGTAAAAAAGCTGCTCATAATTAGTGTTTATATACCTTTGCCTGTGTGCACGTCACCTGAGACTCTTGCATTGCAGGCAGATCATGTACCTCTGAGCCACCGGGGAATCTGTATGCATCCAAATTTGCTTGGGGTGTGGCAAACACTGGACTCCAAGCCAGGAAACCAGGAGTCCTATTTTATTCCGATTCCAGATGGAGGTTTTCTGGCGTGTGTCAGTTCCCTTTCTGCCAAAAGCCGTGGTTTCATCATCTGCAAAAGGGATAGTGCAATCTTAAGACCTTAAGGGTCTACTTCCCTCCCTGAAAGTCCTAAGAGTAAATGTCTTGACTTGTCTGGCCCACTCTTAGACTTTAGATCTAGACTCAAGAGGATTAATGACCAGACATCTAAACAAGGAGACAGAAAACCTGTTCTCTAGTCTCTCGATGCTCAAAATGCGTCCTGAAGCAGCAGCAGGGACATCGCCTGGGGGGATGTTAGAAATTCAGAACTCCACCACCGTTTCCACCAACCACCACCACCAGCACCAGCACTACCTCGGAATCTGTAAGATCCCCAGGCGACTGCAGTGCACGCTAGAATCTGAGCAGCACTGCGTTCATCTCAGCCCTGCTCCCAATTAATGAGGAATTTTGAAGTTACATAGATCTTTTAAAATACCATTCTTAATTTTAGAGACGAGCCCTCATTGCCTGTGTTGCCCACCAGACCTTAATTCTAATGAGATGATGTACATGAAACGCTTAGAAAAATTGCCAAGGGCTGGACTGATACAGAATGCTATTTAATTTTTCTAAAGAAAATGAGCTGTAATATTTCGTGAGATTATTTCTGAGATTCAGGTATGAGCTCACCAACAGTAAGGAGGTCCCATAACTTTAGAACTGACACTTTCACCTGCTCCAAAATTTGAAAATTACCTTTAAATATGCTCACTCTCCCCCCAACTCCTGCATCAGTCTGGATCTCTATGTCCTGGTTTCTAAACTCATGCATTAGACTGTTCACTGGACACCTATCATGTCTTCCTGAACCTCTTCAGACTCTGCACATCTGCAATGGAACCTGTTGTCATCACGCTCCAATCTCTTGCCTCTGTAGATGGCTCACCTTTACCCACTTTCTGTCAAAACCCTGGGGTCATCCTTCACTCCTTTCTACCTGTCCCCCAGCCCCTTGGCATCCCAACTATACTGTCTTCTGATCTACCTCCTAACATCAGATCTTCTTATCTTTCTTTTCCCATCCTAGTCTGCAAGTTACTATTTTCTGAGTGCCAGGATGTCTGTAACAGCCTGCTCCATGGGTCTTAGCCCACGAGCTAGAATGATCTTTCTCAAACACAGACCCGACACTATTCGTGAATAAATAGTGTCAGCCCCTTTCGTGGCTTCTCACACCTGGACAAGACCCAGACTCCTTCACGTGGCCCAGAACTCACTTCCCATCACATTTTTTATTTCATCCCTCATTATGCTTTGTAATAGAGAAAAACGGAATCCCTTGCAGTTCCACGAAACAGACCTGGCTCCCTCTTCTTTCCTCATCCTCTCCTGCATGGCTCCCATTCCTGGCATCCTCCTCTCCCAAGTCTTCACCTGGCCTGATGCTGCACAACCTTCAGAATCCAGCTCAGCCATCCCCTCTTATACAATCCCTTGTCTAACTCTTCCTTCCCTGTCTAACCTAATGTTAACACGTGTTCTTTCTAGTTACAGCCCTTGATTATCCAAATCACAATATCAGAAGGAGACAATGAGAAAAGGTTAAAAGTGCAGCTATGGGGCCAGACTGCCTGCCTCCATAACTTGGTCCTGTCCTTCACCAGCTATATGAGTTCAAGCAAGTTCCACAACCACATGGTGCCTCAGTTTCCCTATGTATAAATTTAGGATAATGACAACAGTGTCCTCTTCAGAGACAGAGAGTGAGTATTGAATGAAGTCAGACACATAAA
The DNA here is from genome assembly GCF_016772045.2 of Ovis aries. NCBI lineage: Eukaryota > Metazoa > Chordata > Mammalia > Artiodactyla > Bovidae > Ovis > Ovis aries. The sequence continues at coordinate 97,331,153 of NC_056060.1, forward strand.
ATCCTCAGATCGATGCTTAGAACATAAGAAGTATTCAGTGTGTATTATCCATCTTATTAAACATTTTTATTGTTGTCTTCCTCATGAGAGCCCATGCTCTTGGAAATCTGGAACTTAAGCAGAGGGAGGAACCAGAGCCAGAACTCTTTTCATTTCTATCCTTGACCCACTGTCTCTGTGACAGTTGGTAAGTTTCTTAACCAAATTCTAAGCCTTGATTTGCTCAACTGCACAAAGATGCAGAAATAGCACCAACACCATAGACTCACAAGAATAAATTAAGTAAAGCACTTAGATCCTCACCTGGAATTTCCTAAGAGCTTAAGGGAGAAAAATTAGCTATTAGCATTGCTTTAATTTTTTTCTGTATTCTTGCTAATACAGTACCTAATAGATGCTCAGTAAAATCTCCTGAATGAACATGAACAAACGAATTAGCCAATCCATGGGATTAAGTCTAACATAGACTCAACTTTGGCAGTTCACCTTCCTATCGTCTCTACTACCATTTGTAGCGGACACTAGTTGCTGAGTCTGAAACTATTTCACTGCTTCAATCCACACTGAGGCTGTTAGCACTCTTCCATGAGGAATCAGACTTGAAGATAAAATAACTAATATCTGGATCCCTGGACATGGTTGGCTCCTAGGGGGCCAAAACCAATATGTAATCACTAATCTCCATAAGGCTTCCCTGGTGGCTCAGAGGGTAAAGTGTCTGCCTGCAATGCAGGAGACCTGGGTTCGATCCCTGGGTCAGGAAGATCCCCTGGAGAAGAAATGGCAACCCACTCCATAAAGACTCCATGTCTTATACTTTTCCTTTTTGAAAAGCATCAGCAAAATAAATTACCACATCCATAAAGCTTTACAGTCTTACTTGTGAAAATAAACTTAAGGAGGCCTGGAAAATCTGCTTGGAAAGCTAGGAGAATGAACTTCTTTACAGGAAGATGGTAGCTCTCATCCACCTGGTAAGACAACCAATTCTCTTATCAAGTCCAAGTTCAAACTGCGTGACAGGCCCAACAAAGAAGATACAAGTTGATGGGACAAGGAACAGAGACTTGATTCACAAAGTCAGCAGACCAGGAAGATGCTACAGTGCTGTTCCAAAGAACTGTCTTGCCTGAATCTGGAAGCTAGTTTCTTTTATGGAACAAAGAGGGGGAAGATAAGGAGGTAAAGTAAAAAGGTGATAAGTCATTGCAAAAAATGTCCTCCTTTTGGCCAGACTCCAGAGATGATGTGTTAGTGTCTTCTTCCCTGCAGCCATTCATAGGCAGGCCTGGTCAGAAGGTTTCCTGTGAGCTAAACAAAATTTGTTGTTGTTTAGTCGCTCCAGTCATGTCCAACTCTTTGCAATCCCATGGGCTATAGCCTGCCAGGTTTCTCAATCCATGGGGTTTTCCAGGGAGGAATCCTGGTATGCTCAGTCACTCAGTCATGTCCAGCTCTTTGTGATCCTACGGACTGTAGTCCACCAGGCTCCACTACCATGGGATTTCCCAGGCAAGAATACTGGAGTGGGTAGCCATTTCCTTCTCCAGTGGATCTTCCTGGACCAGGGATTGAACCTGTGTCTCCTGCATTGGCAGGCAGATGTTTTACCACTGAGCCACCTAAACAGAAATTAATGCTCTGATATTGGAGGAAGATGGGCCATTATGCATGCTCAGACCTACAGGCAACATCCCTTTGCTCATAAGAAAGCAATTGAACACACAGATTCAAGTAAATGAATCAGATGTAATTCTTCCCTATTACAATTCCACATCTGGGTACCTCCAAAGGAAAACTCTGGGAATTTGTCATAACACTGCTCTGTGTGTGTGTGTGTGTGTGTGTGTGTGTGTGTGTGTGTGTGTGTGTGTGTGTTGTAAGGATGGAGAAGGAAGAGAGTCAATGGCCAACTCGTCCCCAGTGGAATGTGTATTTTTATCTTTACAGGTTTTAGTACTTGATTTGCACCACGCCCTGGCATCGCACCCTTTCTTTGCCTTCACTAACGGCACACAATTTACACATGATTGCTGTTGTCATTCTTGCTGCGATTATTAATGGATATGCCTTCCTCTCCAGACTGGAAGTTCGGAGAGGCCGGAAGCTGCCAGCTGTCTTTCCCTGTGTGTGCCACAGTGGCTAGCACAGCCTCACAGCGGGTGACGGAGTGAATAAATGAACGCGTCCGCACGTCTGCTGCCTGTGTCCGCCCGCGACGCGCAGAGCAGCTCTCCGGTACAGGCGTCGCTGCTATGGCAACCAGGACACAGGAAGCACCTGGGCCTGAGAGGGGCCACACGAGACTCCGTGGAGGAGGGCACATAGGAATTCCACAGATTTCAAGACACTGAGACTGGATTTGATGGCAGCTGGCCGGTTGGAGGTAAAGTAGGTTCAGCAGATCAGGTCAGCGCCCCCCAACCTTGTCATTACAGAACACGCTGCCCAACGTCCGCTTGCCTGAGCGTTTGTGCATTTTTGCCTGAGGACTCTCTCCAGTTACCAGCTCTGCCTGTCTAGCCAAGACAGGAGTGTGGGAAATTGACTCCCAGCCTTCACTCAGTGGATGATGAGAGTTGGTGCAGAAATTTCCCAGCTCCCTTGACCCCTGTTGGGACAAGGTTGGGCTGTGTGTTCCCTACGGGTCCTCAGGGTCCCTTGCAGGGCTAAGCACCAGAGTGTTGCTCTGCCCTGAGCCTAAGGAGGAGCCTGCGTCTCCTCTGGGCCAACCATCGCGCACGCTGCTGCTGGGGTAAAAAAGTAGTTAAGACGCCAACACCGGCACTGTTGCCGAAGAATCCCCAGTCAGTCAGAGTGACAGACACACCAACAGGTCATTGTAAATGTGACACAGGGTAGCAAGGGCAATGATAAAGTCGCATCAGAAGACTTAAATTCCCAGCAGGTCACAGGAAGAATAGGAGGTTAAAACCCGAAGATCTTAGACTTATGGTGGGCACTTTCCATTTGGCATCCTTATTCCCAAATGCACAAATTGCCTGGTACTGGTTCCTTCTGATAATGAGACAGTGATGCGGGAAGAATGCTTGATGAGAATTTGAAACATTGCTACTCTTAGAACCTCACACAGCTCCCTGGGGCAGGAGAGGTTCTTTCCAGGAGAAAACAAGAATGCCAGTTTTATGTTATACAGTGTAAAATATCTGCCTTAGCTCTCTTGTCTACCTCATTGAGACAGCTGGAAATTTGCTTTCTCAGAATCAGGACATTTGACTCGTCTTGAAACTGCAATTCTATGATCAGGAATCTTTGGGGTATATAAAAGGTTCTGTGGTTCAAAAATTCAATGACAAAATCTAATTTGACATTGAGTAAATCAAATTTCTATTGAGGCATTTTGAAAGAAAGAAATGTTGTTGTAACCTACAGCTGCACACAGCATAAGCTCTACATAAATACAACCCAAAGGGATGCTTTTTCATGATTCAAACATCATGAAGTGCTTCTGAAGTTATCTCAAAACACAGCGATTGTTTCTAGATTTTATTAAGTTTCTGGGCTCCAGTTTCTGTTCTCCGTTTATAGCATTTGTCACAAAATTTGAAAGGAGCCTAAGGACATAAACTGAAACGGAGCGTGGGAACAGTGTTAGCTGTCTAAGGCTGCCGCTGCAAACTACAGGAAGTCCCCTGCGTATGAACGTTCAATTTGCGAACTTTCAAAGATGTGAAAGCGTGTTCACATGTCCAATCGTATGAGCTCACGTGTTTCGCGCACAGCGCCACGTGCCCGCATCCTCTACAAAGTGGCTGTGCTTTTGTGTATTTTACTACAGTAATACAATATCTTTATTTCAAGCCCAGGATGTCTGGAAGCATAAAAGCTTTCTTTTTGCATGTTTGCTATTTTTTTAATGCATTATTTGTGTGAAAAGTGTTGTAAACTCATTACAGTACAGTACTGTATAGGCAACTGTGTTAGTTGGGTACTTGGGCTAACTTTGTTGGACTTATGAACAGGTTAAACTTAGCACATTCTCTCTCAGAATAGAACTCGTTCATACAGAGGGAACATACTGCTCCGTAAACTGAGTGGCCTAAACAACAGAAATGTGTTCTCAGAGTTCTGGAGGCTACCAGTTCAAGACTCGTGTCTGCAGAATAGGTTACTTCTGAGGCTGAGAAGGGGAACCCAGCTTGGCGGCAATCTTTGGCATTCCTTGGCTTGCAGAAACATCACCCTGATCTCTGTCTTCATGTATAATGGGGTTCTCCCCTTTGCATGTCTGTTTCCAAATTTCCCTTTTTTATAAGGAAATGAGTCATATGGATTGGAGCCTATTCTAAGGAGCCTTATTTTAACTTGATTACCTCTGCAAAGACCCTAAGTCCCGGAGAGATTACACTCTAAGGAATAGGGAATTAGGACCTCAACATGTGAAGTTAGGGGAGATATGACTCAACCCATAACAGGAGCAAACATGTATTAAGTGTCTCCTCAGGGAGACCTGGTTCTAGATACACTATCGTTCAGTCGCTCAGTCACATCTGACTCTTTGGGACTCAGTGGACTGCTGCATGCCAGGCCTCCCTGTCCTGCAGTCTTCTGGAGTTTGCTCAAGCTCATGTCCATTGAGTTGGTGATGCCACCCAACCGTTTCATCCTCTTTCACCCCCTCCTCCTCCTGCCTTCAATCTTTCCCAGCATCAAGGTCTCTTCCAGTGAGTGGCCAAAGTGTTGGAGCGTCAACGTTAGTATCCATCCTTCCCGTGAATGTCCAGGGTTGATGTCCTGCAGGACGGGCTGGTTTGCAACAGTCTTTGAAATGCGTTTCATTGTCACCACTGTGTGGTTTGATTCTTCCATTTCTTTAACAAATATTTTTTGAGGATCTGCTTGTGCCAGGAACTCTATGATCTCTACAATTTGCAACAGATTTTCATTTTTTGGTCCACATTCCTAATATACACTCTTATTAGTTAAAATAAAAAAGGAAAAGGTCAAATGCAAATTTAAGAGGAGCATAATAATAATACATTATTCTTAAGATTAACATCATCAAATATAGAAATTCCAGTATCAAGTCAAATATTTATATGGCACCTTAAAGGTCTCTCATACTATAAAACACAATGATAATAGAGTAGATGTAATCATTTTTAACCTCTATCTGACTTTTTTTATTTATCAGAAACAAACCCTATCTATACTCAAAATGTGTTCATTGGAAAAGAATGCTTGCAAAAAGCCACTCATAATTTTATCTAGAGATAAAACATGAAAGTTAACTCTACCATGCTTGAGTTTCTTAGCATGAAATTTATTAAACCCAGTATCAGTTGGTCAAAGACATCTAGTAGTTTTTGGTGCTGCAATATACAGCTCTTCTTCAAGAAACATTTTAGCATACATTAGTTCCCAACATGAAAGAAAGTGAATGTCATTTCAAAACTGAGTCATTGACAAATCATTTGTCCGCAAACATAATGACTGCTAACATAAACTGAATCCATTATTTCTTGCATAGAAAAATGCATTCAAGTTTTTATAATTTAATTAAAATATAATAAACTATTATAAAGGTTTTTCTTTAAATGAACTGAACAATACAACATTAATGTATTGATATAGAGATGAAGTAAGTATTTTTAGTTAAAGTTATTTCATTATAAATCATCCAAAATCAGCCCCCTCAGTCAAGGGGTTGCTGATAGGTAGGGTAGAGATTCAAGGGTTTTTATACCAAGGGTTTTGAAAATGTTAGTGGGTCCAAAATATTCTGGGAAACATAAAGGAATGAAACATCTTTTTCTAAACCCTAATTGGATAAGTCAGTCTTCTCTAAAAGTCTTTACAAACATCACATCCACGACAGGTGATGAGCAACCTCCTTGAGAAGATGAAAGAGTTTGGTGTTCATGGTCTCACCCAGATTGCTCCTTTTCTGACTCCTCTCCCACCACACACACACACACACACACACACACACACACACACATACTACCCCACTTCCACCTCCATTAACTTCAACCTATTTCTGCTCTGTGGACTGAGCACTCTGTTTTTCACCTTCTGTATTTCATGGCAAGGTATTCCTGCTCTTTGAAGATGCTCATATACCTCATCTGCCTGTGAAGTTCCCCCATCTCCCCTCAAGCTTGACTTTCTCTGCTAAGCTTCCATTTCTCCTGCCCTTCACTCTCTCACCAGTAAATGAACCTTTTCCTCCTTCTCCAATCAACCTGTGTGCCAGCCCTGTGAAGAGTTCTCTGGGTGTACATATGTCAATATATACACTATTAGACCTACGCATAAGACAGATAACTAGAGAGAACCCACCAAATAGCTCAGGAAAGTCCTATCAATGCTCTTCTGTCTTAACCTAAACGGGAAGGAAATCCAAAAGGAGGGGACATATGTATACATACAGCCGATCTGCTTTGCTGAACAGTAGCGGCTAATTGTAAAGCAACTATACTCCAATAAAAACTATTTTAAAAAAGAATTGTATGGATGCAATTGCCCTCTTCCAGGAGTATGCCAATGCTTCTCTCTCCCCACGGTCTTGAACCCCTTGAGAGCAGGAACTAAAGCCAGTCGTGAGTGGGTGCTTGTGTGGTTGACTGAATGGATGGACACACAAACAACCAAGGGAATGTTCTTCAGTTCTTTCATCTGGATGGAAGGAGTATCTTCCTGCCAAACCACAGTGAGCTGTGCTGAGGATACGGGTGGAGGGTATTCACAGGAATGGCCACATTCCTTTCACAAAACACAGTCTCTGTCAGGCAATGATTGCTTGACATGCCTGACTACTGATGTCCAACCAGAATGCTTTCGTAAGAAAAAGTTCGTTTGCCCTAGATGGTATTCCAATTGGGAAATACTTTGAAATCCTCACAGTGTGACTACTTCCCATGCAAACATCCATAAATGTTTTAGTCAACAACTACTATGGACTCTGGATGGTGGTAATACAGTGTTCATAGAGACTGTAGTCCAAACAGGTAAAAAGAAACCTGCTCTTACCCACAGATTTGTTTCTCTGAGTTCTTTTCTCAAAGTACTTTTTTTTTCATTCTTTGCTCTTTTTCTCATTTAAAAAAATTGCTAATTTTAATTGGAGGATGATTGCTTTACAGTACTGTGATAGCCTCTGCCACGCATCAGCATGAATTGGCCATAGGCAGGCATGCAACCCCTCCCTCCTGAACCCCCCTCCCACCTCCCTCCCCGCCCCCTCCAGCCCCCCAGGCTGTCACAGAGCACAGAGTTTGCGTTCCCTGCATCATACGTCAGACTCCCACTGGTGATCTACTCTACATATGGTAATATACGTGTTTCAACGCCACTCTCTCAAATCATCCCACCCTCTCTTTCCCCTACTGACTCCAAAAGTCTGTTTTTTATGTCTGAGTCTTGTTTGCTGCCCTGCACATAGAATTGCGGGTACTGTCTTTCTAGACTCCATATGTATGTGTTAACACATGATATTTGTCTTTCTCTTTCTGACTTACTTCACTCTGCATAGTTCATGCGCCTGTTAGAACTGACTCAAACTGTGTTCCTTTTTACAGCTGAGTAATATTCTATTGTGTGTATGTACCACAGTATTCTAATCAGAGCCTAATTGTCAGTAATGAGTTGTATGGTAAGTGATTTGTAGCATATAATGACCATCTGATATTGTGTGCTAAATCTCAATTTTTTTCCATTTTTATGGACCAAACGCAGGGTTATGCAATACTCTTTATTCTGATTCACATTTGAGTTTCTTTGGAAAATGGCACCAACAAAATTCCAAATTAAAAAATAAAACAGGACATTTAAACAGCTGATAAAGTAAAGTATGCTTTTTAAAATTTCTTTTCATTGATTTTTTTATGTGTTTGTGCCATGAAAATGTTAGTCATATGGAATAAACTATATATTTTAAAAATCTCTTAAATGGGCTATCTCACAGATTATATATACACTGGTGTCTCTGGTAGCATTTTATATAGACATTTAATATAATATCTATATAAATAGGTACAGATATTTAATATAGATGGCCGAGTCCCAAGGCCAATGACTTTCTCCTTTGTTTCTAATGAGCAAGATGTGCCTAACATTTCATTGCACTAAAACCCAGAGTTTTATAAAATCTGATTAAATGATTCAGATACACTGAAATAAAGGGTCAGACCAAAATCTTTAGAATCAGCCCCCAGGTAATAACAAGAGACTTGACAGATTGTTACAGCACAAAATGAAGCCATTCAAGCTCTCAGCCAGTGTGTTCGATCTGTATTTGACGTTACAGACCACATGTCTAATTATTAGCAATGTGTTAAAATCCTAGGATTTTGTTTCACCAGTGAAAGTGGTGATTCTGAACTAATATCAACCCCAGTCTATCAGAATGAAAGGATCCATCGATCAAACATCTGGATTGTAGAGACAGACTGCTGGGGGAGGGAAGCAAACTTCTCCACATAAACCCATAACTGGATGGGATCTAGAGACAAGCTTCACATTTTCTCTCTTCATCTAAGTGTCTACTCTTACATATATTCTAATCAGTGTCCTACTATGTCTTTAAAATCAGAAAAACAAAGAGCAAAGATAATAGGTCATGTTTTGAAAAATATTGCCTATTTTTCAATAACTTTAAATAGTTATCTAATTGAGGAGACGACTTCTAGGGCCGAAAAGCAGGCTATTGATAAAGATAATGAAGGCTTTGTGGTAATTACAGGGGCCTGCGTTTGTACACATTTCTTTTCCTGCCCCTGAAATATATGGTGCAATTATTTATACATGAATTGAAATAAATGGTTATTAAACCTTTATTAAAGAGGTTAGAGACGGGTTATTCTCCCACTAAAATGGTGAATGGTTTTTAAACCAAACAACCTTTAAAGTATGGTGACAAATTGGTAGGCTAATGAGACTCAGTAAGATGACTTATAGGCTGGTAATAAATGGTGTGTCCCACCAGTCTCAAATGAATAGCTCTTTAGATGTAAACACCTTTCCTCCTGAAGAAATCATTTTTAAATGAGACTTTTCTGCACACATGCTTTCATTGATTGAGTTCCTATTATACGCCCAGCATGATTGGAGGGAAAGAATGAATTAGGTGTCTTGTGTCTGTGATCTGTACCTTGTTCAGGAGACAAAACCTCACTCTTGGACTAAACGAGGGCAACAAGCAGTGTGATAGAGCAAGGGCAGTCACCAGAGAAGAGGAATCAAAAGCCAAGGGGAGTGTTGGTGAGAGCCTTGCAAGAAAAGTGATTTTTTAAAAAAAAATGTATGAAATGAAAAGATGGGCAGAATTTGGGAAAAAACAGATAGTCCAGATGAGGGAAAAAAAAAAATGAGAAAAGCCTGTTCTCTTCAGGAGCTCAGTGTGCTCAATGAAGCCGAAAGGGAGGAGGGCGAGCTAGTTCACCCAGGAGGGCACAGGGCAGCAGAGGTGCCTAGGTGCTGATCAGACTGCAGAGGGCTCCTAATGACAAGCCAAATACTGACTGTTTTCACTTCTTTTCTTTTATTTATTTTTTTTTTTTTTTTGCTTATTTCATACAGTTTTCCAGATAAAAGAAAGCACACTGATTCAATTAATTTGTATGACCATGGATAAGTACTTCAATATGTTTGGGCCTCAGTGTTCATTGCATACTTACTGATCTACGAGCCTAAAGGTCCTTTATTTTTTTCTAAACACTTCATATTGGGGTAGAGCTGATTAGCAAGGTTGTGATAGTTTCAGGGGCACAGCAGCGGGTCTCAGCCACACTTACACGTTTCCGTTCTCTCCCAAACTGCCCTCCCATCCAGGCTGCCACATAACACTGGGCAGAGCTCCTTATGCTATACAGTAGGAGCTTATTGGTTATCCATTTTAATTATAGAAGTGTGCATATGTCGACCCCAAACTCCCTAACTTATCCCTTCCCCCAGACCTCCCTTCAGGCAACCATACATTCTATTCTCTAAGTCGGTGCGCCTGGTTCTATTTTGTAAATAAGTTCATTTGTATCATTTCTAGATTCTGCATATAAGGATGTCATATGCTATTTCTCCTCTTTCTGATTCACTTCACTCAGTATGACAATCTCTAGGTCCATCTGCTGCCACTGCTGCTGCTGCTGCTAAGTCGCTTCAGTCGTGTCCGACTCTTAGTGACCTCATGGACGGCAGCCCACCAGTCTCCTCTGTCCCTGGGATTTTCCAGGCAAGAGTACTGGAGTGAGGTGCCATCGCCTTCTCCAGTAGGTCCATCTAAAGACCCTTCAATGTCTCTGTCATCTCAAGAGTCTATGAGCCTAAAATTCAAAGAGTCTTGCCGATGAAAGATGATAATAAAACAACATCGGAGCCAACACAATTCAGATATCCACAGATCGACCTGATCCGGATGAAATCACTTAAATGTGTAAGATGGGTAAACTGTTTACGAATTCAGGGTCACACATGATTTATTCCCCCCGCCACGGCTCCATGGTGGTCTCTCTCGCTATTCACCAAACACCAAGTGCTACTGCATGTCAAGGACCAGTGTAGCCATTCGATGTGAAGTCAATGCTGTATTCATTTTTACATAAATAAACAAAGGCTCAGCGAGAACAACACAAAAGCTGTGCAAATCGTAAGGAGCCAGCAAGCCATTCAAGTCCAAATAAATTTCCTTTAAAAGCCTATTTATTGCATATCCTTTAAAATTTTCTTTAGTAAAGAAGACCTGCTGAAGTCAGTCTCTCGGGTTTACTTTTTAAACCTAAAATGTCCTATAAGTGCCCGTGTTGTTTGCAGATTTTCTGGGTCAACAATTCTAGGTCAAACAGCTGGTTTTTTTTTTTTTTTTCTTAAAACTGTAATGCATCAGTATTCTTCTGGTTTTCATCCTGCTGTTGAAGAGACTGTCATCAATGGGATTTTCTGTAGCTCTTCCTTTTTGTGTGATAGTCTTTGTTTTGAGTCTTCAGAAGTTTCACTATATTGTATAGGCATGAACTTCTGTTCTTTTCTTCCGTGGGATTAACATCATACTTCTGAGACATCAATGCTTCAATTATCACCTCATCCATGTTCCCAATTTTCCCATTCTGAAAATCTGACTTTAAGTATTGTAAACTTTCTCAAGATATCCTTCATGACTCTTAAACTCTTTTTCCTATCCTCTAGTCTTCCCGTGTTGAAGTCTGGATAGATTCTTTGGTCACTAGTATCTTCTTAATCTGTACATGACCTTCTTCTGTTAATGCGAGATGCCCAAGGCACAGTGAATCCAAACAAACGGAAACTTGGGAGTTTGGAGCAGAGAAAGGTTTGTTGCAGGGCCATGCGAGAAGGCAAGTGGCTCATGTTCCAAAAGCCCTGAGCTCTCTGAAGGGTTTTGGCAAAGCACCTTTAACAGCCAGGTGAGCGAGGGGCGTCACGGGCTCTGCGATCCGCTTGTGCACGTCTCTGACCAGCTGGCGAGGCAGTAGCAGGGCGGTGTTACAGGGGTTCATGTTATCAGTCCTTATGCTCCTGGAGGCCTGATGCTATGTGCTCTTGGCCATCAAGTAGTTAGCATCTTCCATTCATTGGAGAGTGTATTAGAGAGGGGGAGGTTTATTACATCTGCAAAGCAACTCAGGAAATGTGCATCAAATACTATTATCTAGGTACTCTAGAAAGGAGATAAAGCAGAGGATACAAGGGAAGATTCCAGGGGGTCCTGCTGGGTTACAATTCTCCATTCACTGAGTTTTCCACTCAACAGTTTTATTTATTTTTTAATATAAATTTACTTATTTTAATTGGAGGTTAATTACTTTACAATATTGTATTGGTTTTGCCATACATCAACAAGAATCTGCCTCTCAAACCTCCTTTGTAATTTTTAAAAGATTTTTGGTACTTTATTACTTTATATGTATTCAACTTAAATATATGTATTTGGATTTTAAAATGCTATGATTTTACAGATCTCATGTACAATTATTTCCTATATTTGAAGATTTTGAAACTTGAAATACTATTATTTTTTATTTTTTTTACTTCTATTGATTATAACTGACAGCAGCTTGTTTCCTTATGTGTTTGGCAAATTTTTATAATAGGTTCATAACTTATTGAACTTAAATTATGAAGGTATGTAGGGTTCATTGGGGATGCTCTTCTCCAAGAATGGTGATACTTTCTTCTGCCAAAGGTGAAATAATGTTTATTGACCTAGACCACATTAACTCCTCAAGTCAAGTCAAGTGAAGTCGCTCAGTCATGTCTGACTCTCTGCAACCCCATGGACTGTAGCCTGCCAGGCTCCACTTTCCATGGGATTCTCCAGGCAAGAATACTGGAGTGGGTTGCCATTTCCTTCTCCAGGGGATCTTCCCAATCCAGGGATCGAACCCAGATTTCCCACATTGTAGGCAGATGCTTTTACCGTCTGAGCCCCCAGGGAGTCTCCACCTCAATTTAATCTGGATGTATCAGCGCTTTAGCTGCTCTCATATCTGCAACACTCATTCGCTCCTGGTCACCAAGGTGATGTCTCTCTGCCCCACAGCCCAGGGCGTTCATTTGCTGTCTTCTCCTCTTAGAAGTGCTTTCGCCTTTCTTGTTCTTAGACTCACCTTCCTGAGACATTGTTGACTCTCTCACCCTCCATATTTGGTCAGCTGCCAAAATTTTATCACTATTTCCTTCTCAGTCGGTTTTTTTGTCTTTTCCTCCATAGAATCTGTGTTCCCCTTGCTATCCATATTGTCTTTCATAATACTCTGAATATTCTCAATGGATAAATCTTTTACTTAATTTTCTTAAGCCACTTATCACTCCTTTATCATCCCTGACACAGCACTAACAAATCATACTCTCCAAAGCACTTGTTTGTGAATTTATTGCTTAAAAATGAAATATTGCTAGCTTCAGCCGATTCTTATTGGAGTACAGCCTCACTGTTTCATTTACATGTTTTCTGTGACTGCTTTCACATTACAACAGAGCTGAGTTGTTACAATAAACATTGCATGGTCCTCAAATCTTAAAATATTTATTGTACTTTAGGAAAAGATTTTCTGGTTACAGAAAAACATCTATTTCTGCTTTATTGATTATGTCAAAGCCTTTGACTGTGTGGATCACAAGAAACTGTGGAAGATTCTGAACGAGATGGGAATACTAGACCACCTGACTTGCCTCCTGAGAAATCTGTATGCAGGTCAGGAAGCAATAGTTAGAACTGGATATGGAACAACAGACTGGTTCCAAATAGGAAAAGGAGTATGTCAAGGCTGTATATTGTCACCTTGTTTGTTTAACTTATATGAAGAGTACATCATGAGAAACACTGGGCTGGAAGAAGCACAAGCTGGAATCAAGATTGCCAGGAGAAATATCAGTAACCTCCGATATGCAGATGACACCAGCCTTATGGCAGAAAGTGAAGAGGAACTAAAAAGCCTCTTGATGAAAGTGAAAGTGGAGAGTGAAAAGTTAGCTTAAAGCTCAACATTCAGAAAACAAAGATCATGGCATCCAGTCCCACCACTTCATGGGAATTAGGCAGAGGAACAGTGGCAGATTTTATTTGGGGGGTCTCCAAAATCACTACAGATGGTGATTGCAGTCACGAAACTGAAAGATGCTTACTCCTCACCAAGAAAGTTATGACTGACCTAGACAGCATATTAAAAAGTAGAGACATTACTTTACCAACAAAGGTCCATCTAGTCAAAGCTATGGTTTTTCCATTGGTCATGTATGGATGTGAGAGTTGGACTGTGAAGAAAACTGAGTGCTGAAGAATTGATGCTTTTGAACTGTGGTGTTGGAGAAGACTCTTGAGAGTCCCTTGGACTGCAAGGAGATCCAACCAGTCCATCCTTAAGGAAATCAGCCCTGAATGTTCATTGGAAGGACTGGTGCTTAAGCTGAAACTCCAATACTTTGGCCACCTGATGCAAAGAGCTGACTCTTTGGAAAAGATCCTGGTGCTGGGAAAGATTGAAGGTGGGAGGAGAAGGGGATGACAGAGGATGAGATTGTTGGATGGCATCACTGACTCAATGGACATGAGTTTGGGTAAATTCTAGGAGTTGGTGATGGATAGGGAGGCCTGGTGTGCTGCAGTCCATGGGGTCACAAAGAGTCGGACACAACTGAGTGACTGAAATGAACTGAACTGAACTACAGAATGAAGCCCAAATACTTATCTTATTAATCAAGGATCCCAAGTACTTTTTCATTTTTCTCTCTCAACATTCTCCTAAAAGACCCAACAGCTTAGTAAAAAGCTTGTTTTAACTAAGCACATATGCTTTCTCACCCATGTTTTATCCTATCCATTTATCTAATATTCATATGTCCTCAAGGGCCCCATTTACCTACATTCCCTCCCGCAATGGTTTCTCCCAAGCATCTAAGCCCATCGCTTTATTATCTGAAGTTCACAAATTATTATCTCAGAGTATTCGTCTATACTGGTACTTTCTTTCTGATGCACTGGCCCCATTTCTCCAACAAGATGCCAAGTTATAACCTCATACCCTTTGAATGTTCAGCACCTAGGACAGTGCCTCAAACTTGGCAAAGTGGCTAGAAGAGGCAGAATTGGATTTAAAGTTATCTCTATCATATACTGGTTTGAACAAGATTCTTAGTCTAACTTCTTACTCTGTAAAATATGTATTACAAAAAAGTCACATTGCTTTGCTTCTTCCCCTCTCATCACATTACCTTTACTCATTCAGTGCCTGTCATCCCAGGTAGTAAGTTCAGTGAAGGAGGCTCCACAATGGACTTATTCACTGAAGTATCCTCAACTCTCCACGCAGAACCTGGAAACATTTGTTCAGCCCACCTTAAGAGGTTTACAACAAAAATCTGCCCTCATCAATTTTTTTTTCCCCTTTCGCTTTCCTTATATTATGTAATAGAAACTGAGTGACCATGGTGACTTCATACTGATTAGGATGCCCAGAAACACTGATACACAATTGATTTGTTAAGAAACAAGTTAATACAAATAAAAGGCAAAGAAAGTTGGATGCATTACATTTGTAATGTACTTACTTCAGAGTCTACAGAAGAGAAAGTAATCTTGTTTATAAAGGAAATCTTTTTAAAGTGTCCTAACTCTGGAAGTCAAGACTACATATTTGTCATCAAAACTAACTAGATTTTCATTAATTCTTAAAATATAAGGGGAAAAAAGGTGTTTATAAACCCAAAGTGATGCCTACGGCTTTCCAATCAAGTTTCCTTGGACTATGTCCCTGTAGTCATTTTTTTCTCATGCTCTATTCTTTTTTTTTTTCCCCCCCTTTGTGATGTATTCTTAAATAACAGAAAAAAAATGAGAAGGTATTCCACTTTTGCTTTATCTTTGTTCCTAGCAGACATTTGAGTACCAGATGCAAGTTATAAAATTAAGTGTGAAGGCATCTATGCTCACCAATATACAACAATAACAAAAAAACAAGCTATTCTAAAACAGAAATTAAGAAAGCAATCCCATTTACAATAGCATCATAAAGAATAAAATACTTTGGAATCAATTTAACTAAGGAGTTGAAAAATCTATGTGAGACTGATGAAATAAGACACAAATAACATAAACCTACCTTATGCTTATGGATAAGAAGAATTAATGTTGCTAAAATGCCCATACTGTCCAAAGCATTCTATAGACTCAATGAAATCTCTATCAAAGTTTCAATAGTATTTTTCACTGAAATTAAAAAAATAATAATCCTAGAATTCATATGAAACCACAAAAATTGTGAAAAGCCAAAATAATCTTGAGAAAGAAGAACAAGACTGACACTTTCTGGTTTCAAATTACGTTACAAATGTATAGTTATAAAAAACAGTATGTACACATTAAAAAACAGACCCATGGAATAAAATAGAAAGCCCAGTAACAAACCTATACATATGCTAACTGACATTCAACAAGGGTGCCAGTACTACAGAATGGGCAAAAGATAGTCTCCTCAGCAAACAATGTTGAGAAAATTGGATATTCACATGTGAAATAATGAACTTGGATCTTTATCTTACACAATACACAAAAGTCAACTCAAAAAGGATCACAGACCTAAACATAAGGCCTTAAATTGTTGCTGGCTAAAATCTTGGGTTTCCCTGCCCACCGAAGATGAAAAAAAAATATGGAGACAGAGTTTGGAGGAAATGGAAAAGCAATTTAAGTCACAGTCAGCGGAAAGGGGAACACTACTGTGTTCGTGCCTCAAGAACCGCACCCCATTCACGAGGAGTCTAGGGGCCTAGACAAGGTGAGGGCTCACGGTCAGGAGTCGGTGATGAGGAGCAAAGGTGTTAGGATCTCGCTTTCATCTGCTTGCATTGCTGCAAGGACAGTCACAGACTGGCGTCAGTGACCCAGTAATTGAGCCTGGCAGTTTGTTGGCTCTGCAGCCTTCTTTCTAATATTAAAGAGAAGACCTATAAAGGAGAGAGTATTGCAAGGGTAAACACAAGATATTTAGAATAGGTTCAAAGCAATACAGGAGTAAAGTATAACTCCTGCAGAGCTAGGGGGCAGAAAAGCAAACTTAGTTACAGACACTCAGAGTTAGGGGGAGTTAAAGCAAAACAAAACTAGAATATTCAGGCCTGTTCTCTTTTCTTCTTTGTTCTCGGGAAAGAGAAAGAAAGAAAAAAAATTCCTCCCTTTTCCCCCCTTTTCATTGCAGCAGAACCATAAAATCCCTAGAACAGAACAGCAAAAAATTTTCTTGACATTAGTCTTGTCAAAATTTGTTCAATATTACACCAAATGCACAGGTAATAAAAACACAGTCAAGTGGGACTATATCAAACTAAAAGTTTCTGCACAGCAAAGGAAACAATCAATCAGATGAAAAAACTAGGTATGGAATAGTAGAAAATATTTGCAAGCCATATATCTGGTAAGAGATTAATACGTGAAAAACTAATACAACTCAATAGCAAAAATAAGTAAATTAATATAACCCAATTTTTAAATGGGCAGATACCTGAATTAAAATTTTTCCAAGGAATATACACAAATGGTCAACAAATATAAGAAAATGTGTTCAACATCACTACACATCGGAGAAAAGCAAATTAAAACCACAGTGAGATATCAATTTATACCTGTTAGGAGGGCTATTATTTAAAGTAAATAACACAAACAAAAAATAAACAGTGATGTCAAGGATGTGGAGAACAGAAAACACTGATATGTTGTTGGTGGAAATGTAAATTGGTACCTGAAAAATCAATAACCTCAGATATGCAGATGATACCACCCTTATGGCAGAAAATGAAGAGGAACTAAAGAGCCTCTTGATGGAAGTGAAAAAGGCAAGTGAAAAAGCTGGCTTAAAACTCAACATTCAAAAGACTAAGGTCATGACATCTGGTCCCATCACTTCATGGCAAATAGATGGGGAAACAATGGAAACAGTGACAGACTTTATTTTCTTGGGCTCCAAAATCACTGCAGATGGTGACTACAGCCATTAAATTAAAACACACTTGCTCCTTGGAAGAAAAGCTATGACCAACCTAGACAGCATGTGTCTCAGCATAAAAGGCAGAGACATTATTTAGACAACAAATCTCTGAATAGTCAAGGCTATGGTTTTACCAGTAGTCATTTATGAATGTGAGAGTTGGACCATTCTTAGGCTGAGCCCCGAAGAATCGATGCTTTTGAACTGTGGTGTTGGAGAAGACTCTTGAGAGTCCCTTGGACAGCAAGGAGATCCAACCAGTTCTTGCTAAAGGAAATCAGTTCTAAATATTCATTGGAAGGACTGATGCTGAAGCTGAAGCTCCAATACTTTGGCCACCTGATGGGGAGAGCTGACTCATTGGAAAAGACCCTGATGCTGGGAAAGACTGAAAGTAAGAGAAGAAGGGGACAACAGAGGATGAGATGGTTGGATGGCATCACCATCAGTGGACATCTCCGGGAGTTGGTGATGGATGGGGAAGCCTGGCATGCTGTAGTCCATAGGGTCACAAAGAGTCAACAGGATTGAGCAAATGAATTGAACTGAACTGACACCCACTTTGGAAAACAAGGGTTCTTCCAAGATTTTTTAATGGATCTACTATGTGATCCAATAATTCCACCTCTGGGTATTTTTTCAAAGGAATTAAAGTCAAGATCTTGAAAAGATTCTTGTACTCCTACATCTGCTGAAGCAATTTTCACAGTAACCAAGATAAGGAAGCACCCCAAATGCCCATCCACAGATGAATAAATAAATAAAAGCTGGTATATACATACAATGGAATATTATTCAGTCTTACTAAAGAAGGGAATCCTACCATTTGCAACATATGGATGAACCTGGAGGATGTTAAGCTAAATTAAACAAGCAGCACAGAAAGACAAATACTGCATAATCTCACTAACCTGTGGAATCTAAAACTGTCTAACTCATAGAGGCAGCAAGTAAAGTTACTAGTCGCCGAGGAGAGGAGTGAACGGGAAATACTGATCAAGTACAAATTTTCAGTTCAGTTCAGTTCAGTCCCTCAGTCGTGTCCAACTCTTTGCGACCCCATGAACCACAGCCCACCAGGCCTCCTTGTCCATCACCAACTCCCAGAGTCCACCCAAACTCATGTAAATTGAGTCGGTGATGCCATCCAACCATCACATCCTCTGTCGTCCTCTTCTCCTCCTGCCCTCAATCTTCCCCAGCATCAGAGTCTTTTCAAATGAGTCAGCTCTTCGCATCAGGTGGCCAAAGTATTGGAGTTTCAGCTTCAGCAACAGTCCTTCCAATGAACACCCAGGACTGGTCTCCTTTAGGATGGACTGGTTGGATCTCCTTGCAGTCCAAGGGACTCTCAAGAGTCTTCTCCAACACCACACTTCAAAAGCATCAATTCTTCAGTGCTCAGCTTTCTTTATAGTCCAACTCTCACATCCATACCTGACTACTGGAAAAGCCTTGAACTTTCAGTTACACAAGGTGAATAATTTCTGAAACTCTAATCTATAGCATGTTGATTATAGGTAACAACACTGTACTCTATATTTGAAATTTGCCAAGAGGGTAGATGCTGAGTGCTCTTACCACACACACACAAAAGTTATTATGTGAGGTGATGGATATTTTAATTAACTTGTTTGTAGTGATTATTTCTGGCTTCCCTGGTAGCCCAGCTGGTAAAGAATTTGCCTGCAATGTGGGAGACCTGTGTTCGATCCTTGGGTTGGGAAGATCCCCTGGAAAACAGAATGGCTACTCACTCCAGGACTGTGGGCTGGAGAATTCCATGGACTACAGTCCATGGGGTCACAGAGTCAGACACGACTGACCGACTTTCATATACATATGTCAAATCATGAGGTTACACACCTTAAATATAGAAAAGCAAGCAAAGAAACAAGTAAATAATAGACAGGACTTTAGAAGTGGCTGCTTAAGAGGTTCAAGTTAACATTAAAGAAATATTATACCAGAGGTCAAAAACCAAAGACTTCTTCCTGATCTGAAAACCTAATGAGCAGTTACATAACAATGGGTTAAGTCATTTAATATCTCTGATTTCTTCACCTAAAAATGCCAAGTGGATTGTTTTGTATGATCTCTGATGTTTCTTCTGAAAGTACATTAATTGCTTAGTCCTGTCAGACTCTTTGCAACCCCCTGGACTGTAGCCTGCCAGGCTCCTTTGTCCAAGGGATTCACCAGGCAAGAATAATGGAATGGGTTGCCATTTCCTTTTCTAGGGGATCACACACTAGGGTCTCCTGTATTGCAGGCAGATTCTTTACTAATATTTCTTCTGGCACCAGACAAATCCATGAGTCTTTACAAACGCCCTAGGCAATTTAGATTCAAGAGTCATATTAGCCTTATTTTTCTTTCAAAACACTGTACCTCTTTTTTCCTTCACCAAGAAGTCAGGGAACATTTTTCAGTAGAGAAAATCCAAAAGTGCAAAGGTTTGCTTCCAGACAGATTTATTGAAGATGGAGAATCCCAAATACACAGTGGCATCAAGAAAATCAATGCAAGACAATTCTAAGAGTTTTAAGAAGCAATCTTTTCCTCCTGTATTTAGGTAGGAGGAATTTGTGGAAAAAAAAAAATCTGTTCTAGTAACTTTGAGCAATGAAGTAAATTCCCCTTCAGGTTATTTTTTTTCCTAATTTTATATATGTTTTTACATTCAACCAATCTCCTACAGTCATTTTATCCAATGATAAATTCTTTCCCTCTTTTGTCTCATTTCAAATTCCCAAAATTTCATTGCACTGGGGCCACAGTTGCCTTTTTCATCCCTCTTCCTGATTTGAAGCTTTGGTGGCAGTTCTTGTGCGTTAAAGTAAACCAAGGAGAATTATTCATAACTGCCTATAGCTGCCTCCCTCCTCCCCTTTCCCCCCTCTTCACATGATGATATTGGAGCTGGGACAGAGAGGAAGTCAGGTGAAGCAGAAAATAATTTATTATACTTTATAATTCCTCACGGAACATTTTATCTCAGCTTTCCTCCCACACACATTGTATCCACACCACTGCCCTGTGGGTCACTTCAGGCACCTGGAGCCGAGTCAGACAAAACATATATTACCCATAAATTATCTCCATAAACCATGTGAATCAGATAGCACAAAGGCAGAGCGCACATCCAATGGAAAGGCTCAGCCCTGTGATTAATGAATTGGAGAAACCAGAGGAAATCAAGTGAACAATATTAATGAACCTCTGACCCACCCCTAAGATGTGTGAAGAAGGAGTGTGCAGGCTATGAAAGAAAGCGTGAAGCAAGATGTGTACAGGAAGAGAAGGCATTGAAGAATCCAAGACTCAGCAAGGTACAGACAATTAGAAGCAAAATTAATTGCATCTTTGAAGCTATAAATTATAAAGGTTCTAACCCAAATATCCACACATTATCAAGTACAACTTGATAATGAAAACCAGACAAACAACAATAATTCAAAATTCAATTGATTGTTGCCTCTATCAGCTGGCACAGGAAGTCCAATGCATGCAAAGCTCCCTCTGTCTATAGACCCAGACATGTCAGTATTCCAGAGGATATTTTAAGTGTTTTCACAAATAAATCTATGCCAAGATTGACTAGGTTACTGCTTCATCACGTCCAGTCATGATCCTCTTGTCTCACCTGCTACTTGTCTGCCCCACCACTTCCGCCAGTAGCCATCATCACCCCACCAGTTACCACTACCCTCTAGCATTCTTCCACACCACCCAACAGGACTTGGCATTTTCCTGCCAATGACTGTCACTGGTCCCGGGGCTTGCAGTCTCCTGAAGTTGTGTATCCATCACTGATTCATTGGTTCATTCAACTAATGTTTGGACCTACTGTGTCCCAACTGTGATCCTGGTACTTGGAATACAGTGGCAAACGAGTCAGATTGCTCTTAAATTTAGGTAAGGTAAGCAGACTGAAAGAGATGGGAATACCAGTCCGCCTGACCTGCCTTTTGAGAAATCTATCTATATGCAGATCAGGAAGCAGCAGCTAGAACTGGACATGGAACAACAGACTGGTTCCAGATAGGAAAAGGAGTATGTCAAGGCTGTATATTGTCACCCTGCTTATTTAACTTCTATGCAGAGTACATCATGAGAAATACCGGGCTGGAAGACGCACAAGCTGGAATCAAGATTGGCCTTGAGAAGTATCAATAACATCAGATATGCAGATGACACCACCTTTATGACAAAAAGTGAAAAGGAACTAAAAAGCCTGTTGATGAAAGTGAAAGTGGAGAGTGAAAAAGTTGGCTTAAAGCTCAACATTCAGAAAACGAAGATCATGGCATCTGATCCCATCACTTCATGGGAAATAAATGGGAAACAGTGGAAACAGTGTCAGACTTTATTTTGGGGGGTTCCAAAATCACTGCAGATGGTGACTGCAGCCATGAAATTAAAAGACACTTACTCCTTGAAAGGAAAGTTATGACCAACCTAGATAGCATATTCAAAAGCAGAGACATTACTTTGCCAACAAAGGTCCATCTAGTCAAGGCTATGGTTTTACCAGTGGTCATGTATGGATGTGAGAGTTGGACTGTAAAGAAAGCTGAGTGCCAAAGAATTGATGCTTTTGAAGTGTGGTGTTGGAGAAGACTCTTGAGAGTCCCTTGGACTGCAAGGAGATTCAACCAGTCCATTCTAAAGGAGATCAGTCCTGGGTGTTCTTTGGAAGGACTGATGCTAAAGCTGAAATTCTAATACTTCGGCCACCTCACGCGAAGAGTTGACTCATTGGAAAAGATCCTGATGCTGGGAGGGATTAGGGGCAGAAGGAGAAGGGGACGACAGAGTATGAGCTGGCTGGATGGCATCGCCAACTCGATGCCCATGAGTTTGGTTAAACTTTGGGAGCTGGTGATGGACCCGGAGGCCTGGCGTGCTGCGATTCATGGGGTTGCACAGAGTCGGACTGAGTGACTGAACTAACTGAACTGACTGAAGCAGACTTTAAAAGTAAACAAAAACTAAACAAGATAATTTGAGCAATAGTGAAGTCTGATAAAGTAAAATATGATAATGTGATGTCCTTACATGGCTGAGCATGGCAACATAGAAAGAACTTGGGTCCTGACACCAAGGAACACTGAACCAGCCCTCCCTCTGTGACCTCCTTCCTTTGAGGTTCAACACGACTCTTTCCACTTTAGTCCCTGCGTCCCTTCTCATCAGCACAAAATACAACAGAGGGAGTTAAAGGACGGGGCCGTCACCTTTAAAGACACATCCTCAAAGTTGCGTGTATCACTCATCCTTTTATTCTACTGTAAATATCACTTATCCTTATAGTCTATGTACAAAATTTAATTACTTGACCACACACAACTCAGTAGTTATACGAGTAAAGTGCAATGTAGTCTGTATTCTAGTAGGTCACATGCCTAACCAAGAATTTGAAGTTCAAGTACTCCAGAGGAAATGGGTTAATAGATTGGAACAAACAGCCCTGTGATAGTTCCATAGGCAAATTTATTATTCACCTTTGACAAATGAGGAAACTGCAAGAGGGAGAGAAATGACTTGCTAATATGTGGTAGAGCCAGGACTTGCACCTAAGAAATCCAAGTCTCTCTGGTGTATTGAGATAAATACATTAAAATAAATGAAATAAAGAAAGCAAAGGGAAGAGGCTAAGTGCATTAGTAAAAAGGAGAGGGATACCAGTGATAACCTCCATAATTTGAACAGCTTTAATTTAGAAGAAATATGTTAAGAAAGAAAAGTCTAATTCCTGGGAGTGAAAGTTTCTTACCTTTCTTCTTTGAAGACTCACCTGCCTCATGAGGGAGACCACAGATGTGGACAAGACCAATTCTGACAGTAAAGACAGGATGCAATCTTCAAAGTCACTTGGGGACAGAAAGAGAGTGGTATGTGGGCAGTGGCAATTTAGTGCCACTAATTAACCAATGCGTCTCAGCATTAAAAATAAGAAAACTAACTCTTGGCTGGCCCATGAGCTACGAGGATCTCACCCACATTCTTGATGTACTAAACAGCAAACAGAGGAGCAAATGGACGTAAGCAGGCAGGAGTTTGCCTTCAAAAACACTCACCCAGCAATAATTCTAAATGCTCACAACCATTAATAATGTTTCCAAATTATGTAAATATTTTGTGGAAATAGAGGGCTCAGGAAGCTACTGATTCGGGAGTGTTTATGTTTTCGTCCTTTGATCATTGCAAGGCTTGGCATTTTCAAGAATGCAAGCTCATCAAGATGTTAAATGAAGGATACTGGACTGCGTCTCCCACAGGTCCAGGGTGAGGCGGGGGAGGTAAGTGCGGGGAACATAGGTTCAGCGAGGTGGTTTGAGAACAAAGGCTCTGGGGACAAGGCACACGAAAGGCAGTCACGATATAACCTCTCATTTCTTTAGTCACTGCACAAGTCTTGCTTATAGCTACAAAATTAAGCAAGTGTTTTCAGTGATTTCTTCTGGAAGCTAACAAGTGCCTGATGGCTGAGCTGATGGGACCCAAATAACGGTCAAGAATCCAAGGGAGCCCTGAATAAGTGAACTCAGGAATTCACCCAGATTCACAGGAAGTCATGGTCTTGTAACTTTTGCATAATTTTCAACCAAAGGTTTCTAAACCTCTGAGGAATAAAATACCCAAGTGACTTGTAGATTGCATCAGAAAGCAAAGCACAAGATCTATACTGATAAAGGACTCAGGCACTCTGACATTTGGGCACAGGGTGAGAGAGTTAAACAAGTAGCTGCTAGACACTGCATTAAAAATGAAGAGAAGCTGCAAGAAGAAGAAGGTTAAGAAGGAAGGAAGCTAAAGTTGTCTACCACGAATATGCCAAGCTGTGTGCATCCTATATTTTCTCTCATTTAATTCTCACAACTGCTCTGAACCAGGTTGCATCCTAATGAAGAAACGTTGAAACTGAAACTCAGAGAAGATAAGCTTCTTTCCAAGGGGCACCTTGCTTTGAAGGGAGGCACTGCATAAAGAAGAGTATATTTTGGTTTCTGACTCAAGGTTCCAACAGAGCCTTGGGAACTCTCACCCTCCAAAGCCCATGGCCAACACCAGAGGTGAGACATTCATTTCAGACGGCCAAGTCTCCACAATGGTGTGGTAAATCAGAACAATAGCATCCAGGTCACTCATAAATCCTCCTGCTTCCAGCCAACTCAAGAAAATCCAATCTTCTGGCACTAAAAATTTGAAGAAGTGTTCAAGCTCAATTAAGACTTACCAGATTGGCTTGCCCTGGTTCTTTTGAAAAGGAATAAAATGTCGAGGTAAACTAAAGTGCTTAGAGCTGTGGCAGCGTTGTGGCATCAAATCGTCCTTGGAGTTCTTTGAGAATACACAAGTCCAGACCTTCCCTTCTTGAAATTCTGATTCATTAGGTTTGAGATCAGACCCAGATAATATGCCTTTATAAAAGCTTCTCGTGGGATGCCTCATACATTTCATTGTGAGTCTAATCTTTGCGACCCTATGGACTGTAGCCTATCAGGCTCCTCTGTCCATGGGATTTCCCAGGCAAGAGTGCTGGAGTGGATTGCCATTTCCTTCTCCAGGGGGTCTTTCCCTACCCAGGAATCGAACCTGGGTCTCCCGCATTGCAGGCAGATGCTTTACCATCTGAGCCACGAGGGAAGTCCCAGTGAAAGCAACACATTTGAGCCCTACTGCATTAACACAAACTAAGGGGCAGGAAGAGGCATCCAAATTAATGGGGAATCTGTCTAAAATATTAATAATGATAATAAATTGGGATTGATCAGAATGGGGGCTAGAACATACAATTTCCTCTCCAACTACCAATAGACCAAAGAAAGCTTTGAGAATAACCTCTCTGTATGTGTTAACTCCCAGATAAGTGTGTGCATGCTCAGTCATTTCGGTCATGTTCAACTTTGCGACCCCATGGACTGTAGCCTGCCAGACTCCTCTGTCTACGGGATTCTCCAGGCAAGAATACTGGAGTGGGTTGCCATGCCCTCCTCCAGGGGATCTTCCCAACCACCAAGGTACTGAACTTGTGTTTCTTATGTCTCCTGCACTGGCAGATGGATTCCTTCCCACTAGGGCCACCTGGGAAGCAGAGAAGTAGATGCTGATGTTCCTTTTATGACTGTCAGAAGAGACAACGTTGGCAAATGCAGCTTCCTCCCTTGCTCATGGCTGCTGCTCCTGTTGGTAGATCAGACAGTGACTACTTCATCTGTGGTTCTTCACTCGGAGAAGCCCCTGGAGTTTATGGCTGCACAAAGACACCCCCTCCCCAAACTTGTAGTCAATGACGCTTCATGATCAACTGGCTGACTCTCCACTCACGTTGCCCAGCTCCATTTATGCATGCCCTCAAACAGGAAAGCCACCAAATTATCACACACTTCTTACACGGTGATTTGGTGCCAAACCTTCCACATGGATATTCCAAGACTCTATCAGAACATATAAGGGAAACATCAACAGAAAAAAGTTATCATTATCATGATCATTAAACCGATTGTTATGGAACAGTGGGCAATTTAGGTGCTTTATTACCTTGTTTAATCATCACAGCCTATGAAGTAAGGCGATGTGCAGAAAGGAGCAGGTGCCAGCTTTGCCAGGGAGGTGGTGTGTGTCAGTCACCCAGCTGTGGCTGACTCTTTGCCTCCCCATGGACTGCCAGCCACCAGGCTCCTCTGTCCATGGAATTCTCCAGACAAAAATACTGGAGTGGGTTTGCCATTCCCTTCTCCAAGAGCTCTTCCCAACCCAGGGGTCAAACCTCAGTCTCTTGCCCTGCAGACAGATTCTTTGTCATCTGAGTCAACAGGGAGGTGGAGAGACCCTAATCTTATTCCAGGGGATGGGGGAAGCTGAGGCTTTCCTTAAAAACCCCGGCTTATTTGCCTTTATTCATTAGTGGCACCAACTTCATGCCAAAGTGTCACTTTATGACTGGGGAATTGAGCCTTCTCTCCCCATTTGTCATTTCATTTCATCCTGCATTTTGCATGAGATATTACTGTCTAAGAATCCAACTATAGTACCTTTAAAGAATTCTCAGACGTCATTAGCATGTAAGTAAAGGACTATCCTATAATCCTGCATCTTCGTTCAGTCAACAATTTCTGGTTAGAGAGTAAGGAGAAGCACCTTCTCAGAGCTTTCCCTTGATTATTGTAAATGTAAATTATTCATGATGGAGTAAATAATCTTAAACACACTTAGCACAGCCGTGGAAATGACAAATGCACCAGGTACACTCCGTAAGACGATTTTTCTACACACTCCCAGTAAGCTCTGAGAATTTGCTACTTCAGAAGCTCTTATAGAGGAGAAACCACAGGAGGCTAAAGATCATACAATAAAAGAGCCAGCTGGTTCTCCTTTGAGGCAATGGATACATTTCCAATATTTGCTCTACCCTGTGTCTATCAATGTATGATGTGGAGGAAAGCCCAGCTTGTCATATCGGAGGAGAAACTGAGCCACGGACAGTTCACTTCAAGGATGCCTGCCTTCTGTACAAATCTAGATGCCTGCGCTCTCTATGCTCCACCCCATCCTTAGGAGAACTTGCATCTTCAGGATAGACATCAAGAAGAAAGAAAGATGAGGAAGAGGAGGGTTGCAGTTGTTAAGTCATTCAGTTATGGCTGACTCTTTGTGACCTCATGGACTGCAGGCTTCCCGGTCCTTCACTGTCTCCTGGCGTCTGCTCAAGCTCATGTCCATAGTTGATGATGGCATCCAACCACCTCATCCTCTGTTGCTCCCTTCTCCTCCTGCCCTCAATCTTTCCCTGCATCAGGGTCTTTTGCAAGAGAAGGGTGGATGGGGGAAAAGAAAGAGATGGAAGGGAATAAAAAGAGAAGGAGGAGGAGAAAGAAGAAGGGAGATGAACAGACTTTTTCAAGTGCTCGTCACTGAAACCCAGACAGCCTCTCTTCAGTTTGGATCATTATCTGGGAATATACAATTATTTAGTTAAAAACTGTTGGGCAAACTATGGAGGAAAGCAAATGACTCTATACTTTAAGTGTTAAGAAAGACGACTGTTGTAGGGGAAGTTGACAGTATCAACAAGTCAAAGCATTTTTCTGACAATACATTGAAGGGCCAATTACTCCCTGATATGACACTACCGATTTGAACTTGTCAGTTTGATGGCAAGACATTTTTTCACAGTTTGCATTTTTGCTTTCTTGACAGATGAAATCTGGTCCCAGAGTTTCTGTAAACAAGGGAACACATGATCTGAGCGCCGTCTCCCTCCCAGTAATGCAACACTTGTTTGATTGCTTTTTTTTTCTTCTTATTTTAAAGGATGAGCTTTCTGAAAGAACATCCTTCAAAAATGACTGACTATATACACTGAAAAGAGTTGTTAACAACTGGACATTTTTCTTACAGGGGATGAAATAAAACATAAACATCACATAACTAGGCTTGCCATTTTTACTTTCTAACTACATCTTTTCAGCTTCGATATACGTGAAAGGGGAGTTGAAAGTTTGGCGAATATTGTATTTTAGTTACATAAACATATACATAGATGCATATATGTGTTTCTATACAGGCATATTTTATATAAATGTATATATGTATGTATGCATATATGTATGTATACGTGTGTGTATATACATGTATGCCTGAATATGTCTGTGTGTGAGAAGTAATAAATAAATAATAATAAAGTAATAAATAAGTATTTATTATTTAGAGTGTCTTTTAAAGGAGAAATATATCTGTTTAGGGAATCAGAATTATGGTCCTCCCCATCTTTATTGATTTTTAATCTCATATATATTATAAATACTGTTGTTGTTCAGTCGCTCAGTTGTGTACAAATCTTTGGAGCCCCACGAACTGTAGCCCACCAGGCTCCTCTGTCCAGGGGATTTCCCAGGAACCCACTGGAGTGGGTTGCCATTTCCTTCTCCAGGGGATCTCCTCGACCCAGGGATCGAGGCTGCCTCTCCTGCTTGGCAGATGATGGTTTCTGTGTATAGAAAGAGATCGGTTGTGAGGAATTGGCTCATGCAATTGTGGAGGCTGACAAGACCCAAGATCCACAGGTTGAGGCAGCAACCGGGAGACCCAGAAGGACCAATGACGTGGTTCCAATCTAAGTCTGAAAGTCGAAGAACCAGAGGACCCAACCGTATACACTTTCAGCCCAAAGCCTGGCAGCCTGCAAAGTCATGATGTTCCAGTTCAGTCACCCTTTACCCTTTCTCCCTCTCTCTCTCTCTCTCTCTCTCTCACACACACACACACAAACACACCACCTAGCAAAGGTAGCTCTTTTTCTTTGCATGCTTTTTAGCACCAACTACATTAGCTACTTTACTGAACCCTCTTTATTCATGATCTTGTTTAGTCCTCATAGCAACTGTGATTTAGGAGCTTATTTGCCGGGGTCCAGCCCAGGTGGATCCAGGGTGATTCAAAGGTGGGGACGGAGTCGGCGTCCTGGAAAAAACTTATTTAATTACAGATATAGAGGGAGATTAGAAACAGATAGTGTAGTAGGAGAATTAGTGGAGAAAAGAGGCTGAATAACTGGTTTACATAGGATATCGATCACCACCTACGTAGGCCACGGGCGTCTTTCCATTTTCCCAAAGGAGAGGAGGCACTGAGGCCTCCCCAGTCCAATCTCAAAAACCCAGGCAAAATTAGCAGGCTTGGTGAGTACCCACATTTCAGATGGGAATTCAGCCAGGAAAGTGGGGAGCAAGAAAGAAATGACACGGGGGAATCAGTCTTTCCAGAAACTGATCTGATCTCTTTATTTTCCAGGTTTGTTTATATACCTTTTTGTTATACATAGGGATGAATACAGAGTCACATGGGGGTCAGCAGACCTGACCCTTGTCACAATCAGGTGCTTCATATAAAATTATACAAAGGTCTTATGAGTTTCATCATCTTTTGGCCATGAGGTCTGCTGACATTTTATGGCTCTTTCTGGTCAGTTAACCAGAAAACTTATTTTTCCAGGGGTGATTTTTTCTTAAATCAATCAGGCGCCACCCTCCAAATAAAGTTGCATTCCTATAGGGTGAGGGTGTAGTGAGTTACAATCAAGAAAGGAATTTACTTAACCTAAGGTTTAACATGATTAATCTTAAAGGTTAATACTTATTTTTCTTATATGCTCGTTATATTCATTATAAGGGCAGGAATATGGAGATTTAGCAGCAAATATTGGCTTAACAAATTTAAACCCTTCACCAATGTTCCCCTTAAGATCTATTTTGTTTTAAGATAGAGATAAAGTTACATTTTTGCATAGCAAGGACACAGTGATTTATAGTGATTTATAACAAAGTACAGTGATCTATAACAAAAGAGAAGATTCATTAACTCAAAAAGTCTAGTATTGCTAACATCAAAAACTACTATATTTCCTTTTCTATATTTCAAATACATTGATTAATATATTCCCAGGTGCCTAAGGATATGGAGGCCTGATGGCAATCATTGACTCATCAATGAAAAAAGCCCTATGCTAATACTCCAAACTCTCTGCGCTGTTTATGGCTGAGAGGCTGTCACACAAGCTAGTCGGTCAGCAGAGAGGTTTGACCTGAGACATCCTTGTCACACCCAGGGCAGGGAATTAGCAGTAATTATTGGAAGAACAAATGAAAAAACCCTTCACCAATATAATTCCTAATCAACCTACTAATACTATACTAATGATCTTCTAACTTCTCAAAAGAGTCTGTATTTAGAAAGTTTTAAAACATCCCGTGCCTCTCACAGTTGGGAGGCTGTAAACAATCACATGCGGCCGGAGGAGCCTGATCAGGCAGGCCAGAGAACCTTCAGAGTTCGTAAGTTGAAACACTCTTGTCACGCCCAGGAATTTTTATTAACTGGAGCAGCAAGTTAACTCCTTCTCTGAGAGAACTGGTTATGGGGGAGAGCCCCCCGTAAAGTACTCTGGTTTGGGGGTAGATGCTGGGGAACAGAGGGTTTCCTGAGGCTTGATCACACCTTCGCGTATGCCAAGCTTCCTTCCTCATGACCTTTGCCATGGGTGGAGCTCCTCACGCTGGCTCCCAACACTTATTATTCCCTCTTTGGGCTTTCTTGGGGGCTAAAATGGTAAAGAATTGCCTGCAATTCAGAAGAGCTGGGTTCAATCCCTAGATTGGGAAGACCCCCTGGGGAAGGGTATGGATACCCACTCCAGTATTCTTGCCTGGAGAATCCCATGGACAGAGGAGGCTGGTGGGCTACAGTTCATGGGGTCACAAAGAGTCAGACATGACTGAGCAACTAACACCATTCCCTCTTTAAAAATGAAGAAATTGCGGTCCAGGAGGTTCATCTGAGGTCACAAGTGGTAAATTCAGAAACAGCACCCAGTCACACTTTCTCCAGAATGCTTTTCCCAGGAAGTCAATTCATTGATTAACTTCACTCCATGCAAGTTTATTGAACACTTAGTTCAGTTGCTCAGTCATGTCCAACTCTTTGGAACCCCATGAACCACAGCACACCAGGCCTCCCTGTCCATCACCAACTCCCAGAGTTTACTCAAACTCATGTGCATTGAGTCAGTGATGCCATCCAGCCATCTCATCCTCTGTCGTCCCCTTCTCCTCCCGCCTTCAGTCTTTTCCAGTATCTGTGCTGGGAAAGAGCATTCACTATGCTGCCATTTGAGGTCCAGTGTTGGGTGTGCAGTGGAGAATGGAAGAAGTAATGCCCTGACCATCACAGAGCTTACACTGAACTACATGCATCTTTACAGCAGCAGTCCCCATCTGTTTAAGCGCCAGTTTCCTGGAACACTATTTTTCCACAGACAGGGGGAGGAGAGGATGGTTTGGGGAAGATTCAAGAGCATTACATTTAATGTACCCCTACGAGAATCCCTGCAGGCTCAGATCGTAGAGAATCTGCCTGTAGTGCAGGAGACCCGGGTTCAACCCCTGGGTTGGGAAGATCCCCTGGAAAAGGGAATGGCAGCTAAGGATCTGTGTGGCCCTCTACAAGTTAAAAACTATTCTGGGGCAAAAGAGAGAATCTTACTCTTTTTATGTATACAGCACAGATGTTGCTGGTGCAGGAGGGCCGAGAGGAGCTACTCCATGTTCAAGGTCAGCAGGGGCGGCAGTGAGGAGATATCCCTCATCCAAGGTAAGCAGCAGTGGCTGTGCTTTGCTGGAGCAGCTGTGAAGAGATAACCCCACGTCCAAGGTAAGAGAAACCCAAGTAAGATGGTAGGTGTTGCAAGAGGGCATCAGAGGGCAGACACACTGAAACCATAATCACAGAAAACAAGTCAGTCTAATCACACAGCCTTGACTAACTCAATGAAACTAAGCCATGCCCTGTTGGGCCACCCCAGATGGGTGGGTCATGGTAGAGAGGTCTGACAGAATGTGGTCCACTGGAGAAGGGAATGGCAAACCACTTCAGTATTCTTGCCTTGAGAACCCCATGAACAGTATGAAAAGGCAAAATGATAGGATGCCAAAAGAGGAACTCCCCAGGTTGTTAGGTGCCCAATATGCTACTGGAGATCAGTGGAGAAATAACTCCAGAAAAAAAGAAGGGATGGTGCCAAAGCAAAAACAATACCCAGCTGTGGATGTGACTAGTGATAGAAGCAAGATCTGATGCTGTAAAGAGCAATATTGCATAGGAACCTGGAATGTTAGGTTCATGAATCAAGGCAAATTGGAAGTAGTCAAACAGGAGATGGCAAGAGTGAACATCGACGTTCTAGGAATCAGCGAACTAAAATGGACTGGAATGGGTGAATTTAACTCAGATGACCATTATATATCTACTACTGCAGGCAGGAATCCCTCAGAAGAAATGGAGTAGCCATCATGGTCAACAAAAGAGTCCAAAATGCAGTACTTGGATGCAATCTCAAAAACGACAGAATGATCTCTGTTCGTCTCCAAGGCAAACCATTCAATATCACAGTAATCCAAGTCTATGCCCCAACCAGTAATGCTGAAGAAGCTGAAGTTGAATGGTTCTATGAAGACCTACAAGACCTTGTAGAACTAACACCCAAAAAAGGTGTCCTTTTCATTATAGGGGGCTGGAATGCAAAAGTAGGAAGTCAAGAAACACCTGGAGTAACAGGCAAATTTGGCCTTGGAATATGGAATGAAGCAGGACAAAGGTTAATAGAGTTTTGCCAAGAGAACTCGCTGATCATAGCAAACACCTCCTTCCAACAACACAAGAGAAGACTCTACACGTGGACATCATGAGATGGTCGACACTGAAATCAGATTGATTATATTCTTTGTAGCCAAAGATGGAGAAGCTCTATACAGTCAGCAAAAACAAGACCGGGAGCTGACTGTGGCTCAGATCATGAACTCTTTATTACAAAATTCAGACTGAAATTGAAGAAAGTAGGGAAAACCGCTAGACCATTCAGGTATGACCTAAATCAAATCCCTTATGATTCTACAGTGGAAGTGAGAAACAGATTTAAGGGCCTACATCTGATAGATAGAGTGCCTGATGAACTATGGACAGAGGTTCCTGACATTGTACAGGAGACAGGGATCAAGACCAACCCCAAGGCAAAGAAATGCCTAAAAGCAAAATGGCTGCCTGGGAGGCCTTACAAATAGCTGTGAAAAGAAGAGACATGAAAAACAAAGGAGAAAAGGAAAGATATAAGTGTCTGCATGCAGAGTTCTAGAGAATAGCAAGAAGAGATAAGAAAGCCTTCTTCAGCAATCAATGCAAAGAAATAGAGGAAAACAACAGAATGGGAAAGACTAGAGATCTCTTCAAGCAAATTAGAGATACTAAGGGAACATTTCATGCAAAGATGGGCTTGATAAAGGACAGAAATGGTCTGGACCTACAGAAGCAGAAGATATTAAGAAGAGGTGGCAAGAATACACAGAAGAACTGTACAAAAAGAGCTTCATGACCCAGATAATCACGATGGTGTGATCACTCACCTAGAGCCAGACATCCTGGAATGTGAAGGCAACTGGGCTTTAAAAAGCATCACTATGAACAAAGCTAGTGGAGGTGATGGAATTCCAGTTGAACTATTTCAAATCCTGAAAGATGATGCTGTGAAAGTGCTGCACTCAATATGCCAGCAAATTTGGAAAACTCAGCAGTGGCCACAGGACTGGAAAAGGTCAGCTTTCATTCCAAACCCAAAGAAAGGCAATGCCAAAGAATGCTCAAACTACCGCACAATTGCACTCATCTCACACGCTAGTAAAGTAATGCTCAAAATTCTCCAAGCCAGGCTTCAGCAATAAGTGAACCGTGAACTTCCAGATGTTCAAGCTGGTTTTCGAAAAGGCAGAGGAACCAGAGATCAAATTGCCAACATGTGCTGGATCATGGAAAAAGCAAGAGAGTTCCAGAAAAACATCTATTTCTGCTTTATTGACTATGCCAAAGCCTTTGATTGTGTGGATCACAATAAACTGTGGAAAATTCTGAAAGAGATGGGAATACCAGACCACCTGACCTGCCTCTTGAGAAATCTGTATGCAGGTCAGGAAGCAACAGTTAGAACTGGACAACAGACTGGTTCCAAATAAGAAAAGGAGTACGTCAAGGCTGTATATTGTCACCCTGCTTATTTAACTTATATGCAGAGTACATCATGAGAAATGCTGGACTGGAAGAAGCACAAGCTGGAATCAAGATTGCAATGAGAAATAACAATAACCTCAGATATGCAGATGACACCACCCCTATGGCAGAAAGTGAAAAGGAACTAAACAGCCTCTTGATGAAAGTGAAAGGGGAGAGTGAAAAAGTTGGCTTAAAGCTCAACATTCAGAAAACTAAGATCATGGCATCTGGTCACATCACTTCATGGCAAATAGATGGGGAAACAGTGGAAACAGTGTCAGACTTTATTTTGGGGGGCTCCAAAATCACTGCAGATGGTGATTGCAGCCATGAACTTTAAAGATGCTTTCTCCTTGGAAGGAAAGTTATGACCAACCTAGAGAGTGTATTCAAAAGCAGAGACATTACTTTGCCAACAAAGGTGCATCTAGTCAGGGCTATGGTTTTTCCTGTGGTCATGTATGGATGTGAGAGTTGGACTGTGAAGAAAGCTGAGCATCGAAGAATTGATGCTTTTGAACTGTGGTGTTGGAGAAGACTCTTGAGAGTCCCTTGGACTGCAAGGAGATTCAACCAGTCCATTCTGAAGGAGATCAGCCCTGGATGCTGTTTGGAAGGACTGATGCCAAAGCTGAAACTCCAGTACTTTGGCCACCTCATGTGAAGAGTTGACTCATTGGAAAAGACTCTGATGCTGGGAGGGATTGGGGGCAGGAGGAGAAGGGAACGACAGAGGATGAGATGGCTGGATGGCATCACCGACTCGATGGACATGAGTTTGAGTGAACTTCGGGAGCTGGTGATGGACAGGGAGGCCTGGCTTGCTGCATTTCATGGGGTCGCAGAGTTGGACACGACTGAGCGAATGAACTGAACTGAACAGATATTGCACAGTACATAAACAGATGGATAGCATATTTATGGAGACAGGTGATTAGGAAAAAATGTCAACAAAACTCCTTAGAGGATGATAATGAAAAGCAGGTTGAGAAATGCTGCTCTAATATGACATGCATCTACTAAGCAAATAATTACACAAATAAATATGATGACAAACTGTCTCATATACTATTAAGCAAAAGGAAAACGTATCATAAAAGTGAATTTCTTCAAAAAGAGTGATCTCATATTCAGAAGGTCAGAGAAATCATTTCTGTGTAAACGACACTTAAGCTGAAAACTGAAGAGTTTCCCAGGGTAACAGCAACGCGTGTGAAAGGCTTTGGAGGTGCGGATTAGTCAGAGTTCTCCAGAGTAACAAAGCTAATAAGATTAACAGGATGTGTGTGTGTGTGTGTGTGTGTGTGTGTGTGTGTGTGTGTGTGTGTGTGTGTAGACAGAGAGAGAGAGAACAAAGATTCTAAGGAACTGGATCACTGAATTGTGAAGCCAAAATTTTTCAGGCATGCCAGCAGGCAACAGACCCAGGGAAGAGTCAGTGTTGCAGCTCAGACCTGAAGGCAGTGTTGGCAGAACTCTTTCTTGCTTAAGGGAATTCACACTTTGGTCTCTTTAAGGCCTTCTACTGGTTGAATGGAGAAGACTGTTGAGAGTCCCTTGGACTGCAAGGAGATCCAACCAGTCCATTCTGAAGGAGATCAGCCTGGGATTTCTTTGGAGGGAATGATGCTAAAGCTGAAACTCCAGTACTTTGGCCACCTGATGCGAAGAGTTGACTCATTGGAAAAGACTCTGATGCTGGGAGGGATTGGGGGCAGGAGGAGAAGGGGACGACCGAGGATGAGATGGCTGGATGGCATCACTGACTCGATGGATGTGAGTCTGAGTGAACTCCGGGAGTTGGTGATGGACAGGGAGGCCTGGCGTGCTGCGATTCATGGGGTCAGAGAGTCGGACACGACTGAGCGACTGAACTGAACTGAACTGAACTGATTGAATGAGGCCCACTCACACGATGAAGTGTAACCGCTTTTACTCAAAGTCCACTGATTGATACCTTAATCTCATCAAAATCTATCCGATGCAGAATAATACTTGACATAATATCTAGGCACCGTAATCCAGCCAAGTGGGCGCATAAAGTAATCATTACACTCTGTCTCAGTATTTTGAAGGATGGAAAGAAAGCAGTTTGGTTGAAGGAGGAGCTAGGAGGGGCATGGTGCAGGATGAAGCCTCAAAGGCAGCAGCAGCAGACTGAGAGGTCTCTGCAGTCGTCATGAGGGTCGGAACCAGAGCCTACATGTGATGGAAAACCGCTGGAGGCTTCCATGGAAGGGGGTGAGCTGATGTACTTTGTCGTCACTGTAACTTAGAACCACTGATGGGACAGATGAATGGAGAAAGAAGTTGTGGTACATATACAGATGAGGGAATATTACTCAGCCATAAAATGGAATGAATTTGAATCAGCTGAAGTGAGGTAGGTAAACGTAGAGCCTGTTACACAGAGTGAAATAAGTCAGAAACCAAACACCCGAGTAGCATCAGTTCAGTTCAGTTCAGTTCAGTCGTTCAGTCGTGTCCGACTCTTTGCGACCCCATGGACTGCAGCACGCCAGGCCTCCCTGTCCATCACCAACTCCCAGAGTTCACTCAAACTCATGTCCATCAAGTCGGTGCTGCCATCCAGCCATCTCATCCTCTGTTGTCCCGTTCTCCTTCTGTGCCCAATCCCTCCCAGCATCAGAGTCTTTTCCAGTGAGTCAACTCTTCACATGAGGTGGCCAAAGTATTGGAGTTTCAGCCTCAGCATCAGTCCTTCCAATGAACACCCAAGACTGATCTCCTTTAGAATGGACTGGTTGAATCTCCTTGCAGTCCAAGGGACTCTCAAGAGTCTCCTCCAACACCATAGTTCAAAAGCATCAATTCTTTGGCACTCAGCTTTCTTCATAGTCCAACTCTAACATCCATACATGACCACTGGAAAAACCATAGCCTTGACCAGGCGGACCTTTGTTGGCAAAGTAATGTCTCTGCTTTTGAATATGCTATCCAGGTTGGTCATAACTTTCCTTCCAAGGAGTATGTGTCTTTTAATTTCATGGCTGCAGTCACCATCTGCAGTGATTTTGGAGCCCCAAAAAAATAAAGTCTGACACTGTTTCCACTGTTTCCCATCTATTTGCCATGAAGTGATGTGACCAGATGCCATCATCTTCGTTTTCTGAATGTTGAGCTTTAAGCCAACTTTTTCACTCTCCCCTTTCACTTT
Organism: Ovis aries; assembly: GCF_016772045.2. Classification (NCBI taxonomy): domain Eukaryota; kingdom Metazoa; phylum Chordata; class Mammalia; order Artiodactyla; family Bovidae; genus Ovis; species Ovis aries. Next base: position 97,368,380 of record NC_056060.1, read on the forward strand.
CATCAAGAGGCTGTTTAGTTCCTTTTCACTTTCTGCCATAAGGGTGGTGGTGTCATCTGGATATCTGAGATTATTGATATTTCTCCCAGAAAACTTGATTTCAGCTCCAGCCCAGTGTTTCTCATAATCCCTTAAATAACCCTATATGCCATGTTACTATTTACTTTATATATCACATCTAATAATTGTCTGCTTCCCTAAACGAAAACAAAGCAGCAGTTTAAATACAAAAAAAAAAAAAAAAAAGCAGCACTGATGCTAAGTAATGATAGCAGATGTGAGAGAGCAGGCTGGGCCTCCAGGACAGACTTTGTGATGATTTGGACTAGAATAATAGACTTGTGGGGAGAAATGCTTGGGTCCCATATACACTTAGGTAAAGACTCACTGGGAGTCGTTGATAGATCTGGTGTGTAAGTTTGAGAGGGAGAATCAAAAGTTTATCCTCATATTCCTGGAGTTCTTCAAGAATTCTTGCACCATCACTGTCTCAGTGAAGCTCTCCCTGATTCCACCCACTCCTGGTCATGCAGCTCTGGCAAAACTAACTTGCAGTCTTTTGCACGTTTTTCCCTGTCTGCCTTCTCCACTGGCTCATTACTGCCTCAACTTATTTACCTTTGTATAACTGATTAGCACTGACCCAGGTTCTCATTAACTGCCAAATGAATGTGTGGCCATGGAAAGCAGACAGAATTAGGAGTCCTAATTCCATCTTTAACCTTTACCAGGGCCTAGCAATCATCTAACATTCACCTTGCCGTCACTGAGCTTCAGTCCCTTCCTTCTTTGGAAAAGTTAATTCCTGCTCTGGGTAACTTTCTGTGGCCACTGTATCACATAAAATAATACATGTGAAATGTACAGAAAGTACTGCTGTGTAGAAAAAAAATTGATATTTCATCATTTTAAAAATAAGCCAACAACAGTATGGATACATAATAGTCTTTCATTTCAACTTATTACATGGATAAGACATTAATTTAATGCTTTATAAAGAGCATTCTCTACTACGTATAAAAGCCATTGAGAAAAATAAGGATCAGAGTAACTGGGATTTTTCAAAGTGATAAAATGCACATAAATATAAAAAGGGTGAAAGCAGCAAATATGGTCTAATATTTCTGTTCATTAAGAACTATTCTGTTTCTGTTAAAATCAGGAGAGAAGCTCTAAAAATACTTAAGTAGAAGACAATTTTTTTCATATATATATATATATGTTGATCTTATATACATAGTGTTCAAGAGGTATTCTGTCTTTTTGATTTCAGTTACATATCACAATGTGATCAAAAATAGATCTATTTCTATTTTGAAATTTGAAAGATAAACCATATAATTTTCAAAAAGAAACAGGTCAATACCAGAGTTTAGACTCATAGTTTACTAATTCTCTGTTCCCAAATCTGACCATGAACATTATTATAAAATTTGAAAAGCACAGTTGTGTCTAGGTTGCCCTATTTAAAAGTTAGACCACAAAAATAAATGACACAAAAATTGAGAATTGGAGATGAAATGTAAGAATATTTTATTTCTTTGTATCTCTGCTCTTACTGAGTCATGTCCGACTCTTTGCGACCCCATAGACTGTAACCTACTAGGCTTCTCCGTCCATGGGATTCTCCAGGCAAGAATACTGGAGTGGATTGCCATTCCCTTCTCCAGGGGATCTTCCCGACCCAGGGATCGAACCCAGGTCTCCCACATTGGAGGCAGACGCTTTAACCTCTGAGCCACCAGGGAAGCTCTTATTGAGTAGTAAGAATTATCTAAAGGGAATATTTCTACAAGTGTTCTTGCTGAACAAGGCGTATCTTCTGGGTAACGTCTCTCTATATATATACTCATGATATGGGTGTGTAACCTACTATTGATTTAGCATTCACTGACTTCCCTGGTGGCTCAGATGGTAAAGCGTCTGCCTACAATGCGGGAGACCCAGGTTCAATCCCTGGGTCGGGAAGATCTCCTGGAGAAGCAAATGGCAACCCACTCCAGTATTCTTGCCTGGAAAATCCCATGGACAGAGGAGCCTGGTAAACTGCAGTCCATGGGGTCGCAAAGAGTCAGACACAACTGAGCAACTTCAACCTTCACTTAAATGTAAGTTAAAAAGTACTCTATATTGTTATAGACAAAAGAAAATCCAAAAGTAATCATCAAAGAAGACTATCTGCTCTACTCCCTAGAAATAATATATTGTCTATAAAATGCATAGATGTTATAAATCTGAAACTTGAGATGATTCTGTCTCTTCAAAGCTTCCTGTAAACTGACTGTATTAAATTCCTACTTATATTTCTCAGCACTCACGCATGCGCATACGCAGATGCACAGACAAATGTTCTATAAACAGGGGAAAGAAAAGTGAAAGCGGAAGGCGCTCAGTCGTGTCTGACTCTCTGCGACCCCATGGACTAAACAGCCCATGGAATTCTCCAGGCCAGAATACCGGAGTCAGTAGCTTTTCCCTTCTCTAGGAGATCGTCCCAACCCAGGTATCGAACCGGGGTCTCAACCCTTGTAGGCAGATTCTTTACTAACTGAGCTATCAGGGAAACTCCATAAATGAAAGAATCACCTAAATAATCACATAAGAAAGATATTTTAAAGCCCTCAGGATGTGTACTATCATCATATGTTTGTGATTTTTATATAATAGATTTAAATTCACCAAAAAAGCAAGATACCTCCATGATCTGTCTTCAGAAGCATTCTTAGAATTTAAAACTTTCCTAAACATAAAATGATTTACAGATCTCTTTGTTGCATGATTCTATTATCAGTCAAATCAGTCATACAGTCTATTGGGTCATTCCATTGGATGACTTGAATGATATTTTTCAAAGGCCAACTATCTAACCGAAGAAAGCAGGTGTGTGTGTGTGTGTGTGTGTGTGTGTGTGTGTGTTAGCTGCTCAGTCGTGTCCTACTCTTTGGACCCCACCAAGCTCCTCTGTCCGTGGGATTCTCTAGCCAGGATACTGAAGTGGGTTGCCATTCCCTTCTCCAGGGGATCTTCTCGACCCAGGGATCAAACCTCCATCTCTGACATCTCCTGCGTTGGCAGGTGAGTTCTTTACCACTAGCACCACCTGGGAAGCCTGTATTATACATATGTTGTTCAGTCACTCAGTCATGTCCAACTCATTGCGACTCCATGGACTGCAGCATGCAAGGCTTCCCTGTCCTTCAACATCTCCCAGAGCTTGCACAAAGTCATGTCCATCGAGTCAGTGATGCCATCCAGCCATCCCATCCTCTGTCGTCCCCTTCTCCTCCTGCCTTCAGTCTTTTCAAATCAGGGTCTTCTCAAATGAGTCAGTTCTTAGCATCAGGTAGCCACAGTATTGGAGCTTCAGCTTCAGCATCAGTCCTTCCAACGAATATTCAGGACCGATTTCCTTTAGGATGGACTGGTTGGATCGTCTTGCAGTCCAAGGGACTCTCAAGAGTCTTCTCCAACACCACACTTCAAAAGCATCAATTCTTCGGTGCTCAGCTTTCTTCACAGTCCAGCTCTCACATCCATACATGACCACAGGAAAAACCATAGCCTTGACTAGACAGACTTTTGTTGGCAAAGTGATGTCTCTGCTTTTGAATATGCTGCCTATGTTTGTCATAACTTTTCTTCCAAGGGGCAAGTGCCTTTTACTTTCATGGCTGCAGTCACCATCTGCAGGGATTTTGGAGCCCCCAAAATAAAGTCTCTCACTGTTTCACTGTTTCTCCATCTATTTGCCATGAAGTGATGTGACCGGATTCTATGATCTTAGTTTTCTGAATGTTGAGCTTTAAGCCAACTCTTTCACTCTCCTCTTTCACTTTCATCAAGAGGCTTTTAGTTCCTCTTCACTTTCTGCCATAAGGGTGGTGTCATCTGCATATCTGAGGTGATTGATATTTCTCCCAGCAATCTTGATTCCAGCTTGTGCTTCATCCAGCCCGCCATTTCATTTATTCATACAAGTTAAATAAGCAGGGTGACAATGTACTGTCGTGATGTACTCCTTGCCCAATTTTGAACCAGTCCTTTGTTTCATGTCCAGTTTTAAATGTTGCTTCTTTAAGTGCATACAGGTTTCACAGGAGGCAGGTAAGGTGGTCTGGTATTCCCATCACTTCAAGAATTTTTCACAGCTTGTTGTGATCTATACACTCAAAGGAGTTAGTGTAGTCTTTGAGACAGAAGTAGATGTTTTTCTGAAATTCTTTTGCTTTTTCAATGATCAAACAGATGTTAGCAATTTGATCTCTGGCACCTCTGCCTTTTCTAAATCCAGTTTGAATATCTGGAAGTTCTCAGTTCACATACTTGAAGAAGATTAAGCATACATTGGAGAATTTTGAGCATTACTTTGCTAGCATGTGAGATGAGTACAATTATGCAGTAGCTTGAGCATTCTTTGGCATTGCCTTTCTTAGGGACTGGAATGAACACTTACCTTTTCCAGTCCTGTGGCCACTGCTGGGTTTTCCAAATTTGCTGGTGTATTGAATGCAGCACTTTCACAGCATCATCTTCCAGGATTTGAAATTGGTCAGCTGGAATTCCATCACCTCCACTAGCTTTGTTCATAGAGATGCTTCCTAAGGTCCACTTGACTTCGCACTCCAGGATGTCTGGCTCTAGGTGAGTGATCACACCATCGTGGTTATCTGGGTCATGAAGATCTTTTTGTATAGTTCTTCTGTGGAGTCTTGCCACCTTTTCTTAATACCTTCTGCTTCTGTTAGATCCATACCATTCCTGTCATTTATTGGGCCCATCCACACATATATATTATATATTGTATAATACTCTGATCAATCTAAAATAAATTTTTAAAAATTTAAAATGTTTTGTGAATAGGATGCTTGAGCAGTTTCTTATCGACTACCATTTCATTTCACATCTGGAAGATGTGTCTTCTGTTTCTCTTTTTTGGAATCACTGTGCTGAATAAGTTTGGAGGTAGTAACTGATTAAAGAAAAACTAGAATGCCATTATCAACTTTAGGATTTACTTCCAATTTTATCTTATGAAACCAGAATCAAACTTCTATTGAGCAATAAAATTAATTAATCCTTCTGTATTTTCTTAAGCACAGTTATAACACTAACACAGAACAAAATTTTTCTGATTATTTCTTGCAGCACATTTTCAAAATTATAATAGATGTTGTGTTCTTTTTTCATTTTATTTTTTAATTAAATTTTTTTATTTTACTTTACAATACTGTATTGGTTTTGTTGTGTTCTTTTTTAAAGTCATAGGACTACCTAGCAAATTAAAAATCTTGTGCATTTCTTTTTGTCAAAAGAGTAAAGTCACTATCGCTAATATTCGGTTTGCAAATATTATTTTACTTAGCAATTTGGAAAGCCGGTCAACAAAAGACAAACAAAAATTAATTGCAAGCACATTTTATTGTCTTGTGCTTTGCAGATACTGTTCTTAACAAATTGAATGTTTGTGGCAACTTTGTGTGAAGCAAGATCACTGGCACTGTTTTTCTAACAGTATTTGTTCCCTTCATACTTCTGTGCCACATTTTGATAATTCTTATAATAATTCAACCTTTTTCAATATTATTATATTTGTTATAATGACTTATGATCAGTAATCTTTGATGTCACTATTGCAAACATATTTAACTCACTGAAGGGTGGGATGATGGTTAGACACTTTCAGCAATAAAAAAATTTAATTAAGGGATATACATTGTTATTTTAGGTATCGTGCTACTGTACACTTAGCAGGCTATAATATACACATGAGTTTAAAATGCGTTGGGAAACCAAAAATACCGTGTGACTCGCGTTATCATAGTATTTGCTTTATTGTGATGACTTGGAGCTGACAGACTTTCTTTCCTTGGGCTCCAAAATCACTGCAGACGGTGACTGCAGCCATGAAATTGAAAAACACTTGCTCCTTGAAAGAAAAGCTATGACAAACCTAGACAGCATATTAACAAGCAAAGATATTACTTTGCCAGCAAAGGTCTGTATAGTCAAAGCTATGGCTTTTCCAGTAGTCATGTATAAATGTGAAAGTTGGACTATAAAGAAAGCTGAGCACCGAAGAATTGATGCTTTTGAACTGTGGTGTTGGAGAAGACTCTTGAGAGTTCCTTGGACTGCAAGACGATCCAACCAGTCAATCCTAAAGGAAATCAGTCCTGAATATTCATTGGAAAGGTTGATGCTAAAGCTCCAATATTTTGGCCACCTGATGCTAAGAACTGACTCATTTAAAAAGACCTTGATGCTGGGAAAGATTGAAGGCAGGAGGAGAAGGGGACAACAGAGGATGAGATGGTTGGATGGCATCACCGATTCAATGGACATAAGTTTAAGCAAGCTCCAGGGATTGGTGATGGACAGGGAAGCCTGGCGTGCTGCAGTCCATAGGGTTGCAAAGAGTCAGACATGATTGAGCAACCGAACTGAACTGAACTGGAACTGAACCTTCCCAGTGTCGTAGGTCTGAATGTGCATGGCGTTGAAGTCCTATTCTATAAGACAGTAAAGCCAGTGAGTCCTGTTGCGGTGTAGGTTTGTCTCTCATTCTGTGTGAACTTTGCAACCAGCCAATTAATCCCAAACCACAACTCAAAAGTGAAGTGTGAAAACTAAAATGGGGAGTTGTCTGACTCTGCAAACAGGTAAAAATATACATTGTGTATGTTTTAAATATATTACATACGTATTTGTATTTGCGTTAATATACACACAGAGAGAGAAACACTTTCTGGGTATAGTTTTACTCATCCATTCATTTCCTAAATAGCTATGGAGTGTTTGTTAAATGTCACCACATATGCCAGTAAGTTATTGCTGCAAAGTGTAAACCATAAAAATGTAATCATTAAAATCATAGCCATTGACTATTACAGTGTGAGTGTCTCTAGATCACTGGGAGGTCTATTGCCGTAGGCAGGGTCTGTGGGCTGGCCCTGGGTCTGCGGGCTGGTCCTGGGTCTGTGGGCTGGTCCTGGGTCTGTGGGCTGGTCCCCTCCTTTGTGCACCTGTAGAGAAGCCGATGGCTCAGGACACCAACAAAGGAACAAGGTGGACAGGGCTGCACCACGATCCCGAGGGGCTGATGCTCAGAACAGGCAGCCATCCCCTCTGCTTCACTCCAGGGGCTGAAGCAAATGACATGGTGTTGGGAAACAGATTCCACCTCTCTAGTGAGAGGAACTACAAAATCAGGAGACTCAGGGTATGGACGCAGAGGCCCATCAAGAATTAAGGTCCTGGATGCCATCAGCTACACCTGCTAGAGGCAGGAATTCTCTCAGTTGTAGAAGTCCTCGGCAGGGATCGAAAAAAGCATAACGATAACCTGGAGGGAACAATACTTTAAAAATCTTCATTACAACAGTATTGGGACTTTCCTGGTGGTCAAGTGGCTGACTCCCCGCTCCCAGGGCAGAGGGCCCAGGTTCGATCCCCAGTCGGAGAACTAGATCCGACGTCCCATAACTAAGGGTTCGTGTGCTGCAACGAAAATCAAATATCCTGCGTGCCTCAACTAAGACTAAGTTGCAAATACATCAAGGAGAATAAACGTTAAAAAGAGCATTTATTTAACAAATAAAAGTATCAAAAGACATGGTTCCGGATCCAACCCAGCTGGCAAATCGTCCTGTGTTTACCGGTGGGAAGAGTCTCTCTTGGGGTAGGACACTGGGAGAGAAAGGGAGGAATCCTTCGTTCCCCTTTCATGCCTGATCCGTGAGTTGCAGAGCAGTGCAGAAAAGTGGGGTGCTTGGAAACAGGCAAAGCTTGCGTTCAGGGGCATCTGCCCCACCTCCTACTCATTGTTTGCACCCATTTAGGATGATAGAAGTACTTCCTGACCTTCTGTCATGATTTTTCTCTACATTTGAAAAGCAAAAAAACAAAAACCTGATCCCACACAGAGAATTCTCATAGACTGACCACAAAGATCTTTATCCATTTTAGGAACTTGACAGCTGATACAACAGAATGTAAATCCACATTCTTCTAGGATGAAACCCACCATACTTCAATCCTCCTTCCTCGCCTTCTGCTTAGGCTGAGCTCCTCTTGAGGGAAGCCGCTGGGGACCACCAGTCCCTGACTTCCCTTACGGGCAAAAGACGCCCCCCAGGATACCGCCTTCAGCTCCTGCCATAAAGCTTTGCTGTGTGCCACTTGACTTCAGATGAGCCATGAACCATTACTACATCCTCAAGAAGCGGAAGGACTTGGGCTGTTGGGCGGGGCACCCGCTGAAGTCCTAGAAGAAACAGCACACGTGGTCGTAGCGGATTCAGGGCTGTTAGTATCTTGGAAAACAGCTGTCACTTTGTGTTCAGGGAGTGATTCCAGAATATGAAGGCTGAATGTTACGGTATTGAAGTCAGAGGTTGTCAAAAAAAGAAAAAAAAAAGATAAGCAAGTTAGTTTCTGATCAGAGTGAAAATAACTTATAATAAATTGATACAACTCTTCTGGGTAGAAGTTTTTAATTGGCGATTCAACGTTCAGTTGTGAGTCTGCCAAAAATGGATTTTTTGTTTGGTATTTCTTTGCATTTTTCCAGCCTTTTGTGTTTGGTGTGTGTTTTAATATCTAAATTTAAAGATGCACGTGACATCCACTTACAGTGGAAAAGGCTTACCAGCTGGCCCTCTTAGCTATCAAATGCAAATATGAAAATTCAGCACAGCACACTTCTGATATTATAATTGGCGAGTGTGGAAAATGAATTCTGACTGAAGTTATCTGTAGTTCCAACAGAAGTTGATGAAGTATTTAATAGACTTTTAATACAGTTTCTGAGGCCCAAATCACAAAAAAAAAGCAGCTTGCCATGCAAACCATTCCCTAACTCTCCATTGGCAGGGCAAGGCTTCCAAGAAAAAGATTCACTGTGTTTTCTTCAGTGGAGTTGAGTTCATTTATAGTTCCAAGGAGAGGATCTTGCAGCTAACAGCTTTTGCTAATAGTTCCTCAGTAGAGAGACAGGGCTCAATAGATAGAGCCAAAAGGAATCTCGTAAAGGCAGGCAAGATGTTAAGAAGTGGTACAGAAAGCCCTTTAATGGCAGAAATGTGGATTAAGTAAATCCTCTGCATTCTGCTAGAGAAAAAGGAGCAAGGCACACTTTAATTAGGGCCCTAGGCTTCCCTGGAGGTCCAGTGGTGAAGCGTCCACCTTGCAATCCAAGAGACACCAGTTCGATCCCTGGTCCGGGAAGATCCCCCATGCTGCGGAACAAGTAAGCCCGTCTGCCGCTACTACTGAACCCACGCTCTCGAGTCCGCATGCCTAGAACCTATGCTCTGCAGCAGAAGAAGCCGCCGCAGTGAGAAACCCGAGAACTGCAAGGAACAGTAGAGAAAGCCTGGATGCACCAGAAAGACCCACCTCGGCCAAAAAGCCAAATAAATCACTGCAAGGAATAGTAGAGAAAGCCCGGATGCACCAGCAAAGACCCACCTCAGCCAAAACACCAAATAAATCACTGCAAGGAATAGTAGAGAAAGCCCGGATGCACCAGCAAAGACCCACCTCAGCCAAAACACCAAATAAAGCTCTGCAAGGAACAGTAGAGAAAGCCCGGATGCATCAGAAAAACCCACCTCGGCCAAAAAGCCAAATAAATCTTTTTAAAAAAAATGTGTGCCCTAGAATTCGGATGTGAGAAAATGCAGGGAAAAAATAAATTTTCTCTACTAAAGGGTTGTTCCCATTGCAGTTGGTTTGACTATAAGTTCATATAATCTCAAGACTGTATTTTATGCTGCTGATTAATAGAATAACGTCCCTCTACCCTCAAAGGTGTTCATGTCCTAATCTCTGAACTTGTGAATCTGTTGCCTGAAATGGCAGAAGGACTTAGCAGATGAGACTAGGGTTAAGTACCTTGAGATGGGAGATGATCCTGGGTTATCTGAGTGAGCCTAACCTAATCATACTTGTATCAGAGCACTCACATTCAGACCAGGAAATTGGCAGGCTGGAGATTTGTGATGAGGGGAAAATGGTCAGAGAGGTGCTGTGGTGCTGGCCGTGAAGACTGCTTCGGTGCGCTAGGGCTGCCATGACAAAATACCCCAGACCGAGTGGCTGAAACAACCAAATTTTCTTCTCAAGTTCTGGAGGCCGGAAGTCCAAGATAAAGGGGTCAGCTGCTTTCTCACGAGGCCTCCCTTCGTGGCTTGCTGGTAGCCCCTCCTCCCTGTGTCCTCACACGCCTGTCTCTGTGGCAAGACGTCACCCTGATATCTTATAAGGGCTTCAGATGGTAAACAACCTGCCTGCAATGCAAGATCCCCAAGTTCAGTTGCCAGGCCGGAAAGATCCCCTGGAGAAGGGAATGGCAACCCACGCCAGTATTCTCGCCCAGAGAATTCCATGGACAGAGGAGCCTGGCGGTCTACAGTCGCAAAGGGTAAGACATGATTGAGCAAACCAACACTTTCACTCACACTTTCTTCTAAAGACCCCAGTCGTGGACACTGAGATGTCTTGCAGGCAGTGAGTGAAGATCCATTGTGCAGTGCGTCTTCCCATTGGTTTTCACACCTGTATCAGTTTGGGAAAACGCTTTTTGATTCTTCTAGATGTTTGTAGCTCGACTGGCTTCTCACATGAAACATTAACAAAATCCTTGGTGTTTCTGAAGAGTGCTTCCACACATGCATTCATCTCCCGTTTCTATTTTCTGGCTGGATTTCATTTGTTAAGCAATTCAAGACCTGTTTAATGTCTTTGCAGGTATTCCCATCTGCAGCAATTCTAACTCCTGGTTCAATTTGTTAACTGAAGAGCCAGCAGAAAGATTGGGAAAGGCCCAAACCAGATTAAATAATTTCTTTGGTTATTTTTCTTACCAGTACATCACTAGCCATTCCATTTTGAAATATTAACCTCATATTAATATGCTTAATTACATCACTAGCTGTACTTTTAAAGCTAAAATTGTGTTTTTAATATGCTACTGCTGTCCAATAATAGAAACTTTATAGGAAACAAGGACAAGTGAAGGCTTCTCAAGTACAAATTCTTATCTGCATATGTTGTCAGAATCCAGCTGATGAAATTTGTCCCCCTACTCCATACCCTTTAAAAATAACTTTTTCCCCTCAAATGTGTACCCACGCACTCTCCTTCCTGATTTGTCAGAGTGATGGACTGCAGATTATAAAATTAATGGATGCCTCCCTTTTTCCATTCTCTCACCAGATGAACTGGGCAAACACGACAGTTTTGAGAAATTGATCTATTTTATTGTTCAGATAAAAGGGGGATCTTCTTGTCAAAAATTTTTTTTGCAACAGAAATTCCTTCCAGGATGAGATCATTGTGTGTATTTATCTTAATCAGTCCTCTTCCTTAGTAGGCAAATTTGATAGTGTATTAAACACAATGACAGGACTCCCTAGCTCATAATGTGTCCTTTTACTCCAAAGTGCGTGGGAAAATAAAGATCCAGAATATATGGTACCTTGGGGATCGTAGACCAAGCACTCCAGCAGACTCCAAGCTCCCTCATTTTATTCAGAGCTCTCCTTGCACGCAACACACAATGGACTCTGTCCCTCTGCTTAGAAACAGGCTTAAGGTTTTCCTTTACCCCAGAGTTAATCTTTCTAACCTTCAAATGATTTCAAATGAGTCCATGATTTGAGTCAAATGATTTCAAGAAAGAGAGAGAGAGAGCGAGGACAGAAGGATGAAAGGAGAGCAGAGGAGGGGAAAAACACTCTTTTTTAGCTTCTACCCCAAACCTCTTGGCTTTATGGCTGCCTTATTCAGATAGATTTTATTCTCAGGTGTTACCAATAGCAAATATAATAGCATCTCTGCAGCACAAGTTTCTCTTTTAATAGAGATAGCAGTCAAAGGCCAACAGGGTCACCAGAGTACACCCGTGAGGGTGGCAGACCTTAGGGAAATGCCAGGGACTGAGGTTCTTCCAACCCCAGCCTCTGTTGCTAGGTGAGCACTGGAGCAAGTACAGAAACATAAATACTGACTTTTATAGAAAAGACCCAATTTTTTTTTTTTTACATCTGTTTTCAAATTTTCTGTATGCCAGGGGATAGCTGAGTTGGCAAAGAATCCGCCTGCAATTCAGGAGTCTCCAATCCGATTCCTGGGTTGGGAAGATCCCCTGGAGAAGGGAAAGGCTACCCATTCCAGTATTCTGGCCTGGAGAATTCCATGAACTGTAGAGTCCGTGGGGTCGCAAAGAGTCGGACACAACTGAGTGATTGAACTGAACTGAACCCACAATATCTGTGATAATCTCCTACCAGATTATAAATTTCATGGGAATGAGGATTATATTCTTGAGTGAACAGGTCCAAGATAGAGCAGGAATGAAGACTGTGAATTAATGCACTGCTAATGCACTTTAGTACCGAACTTGACATCTAATAAGAACTGAATAAATATTTGATTAACTGAACAGATTTAAGAAGTCCCTTAACAGAGGTCTATGCAGGACACCATGAGAGAAGAAAATAAAGGAAGAGTACCTTTGCATGGGAGGGTCAGAGAGGTCTTTAGCACAGAGATAATACATTGACAGCAACTATTAGGCTCTTATTAAATCTATTTGTCTTCATTAAGTGAATTTATTATTCTTTCACCTTTGTTGCCAGGTGGAATGACTCAGCTACATGCCCGGCCTACTGAGGTCACAGTCAGAATTTACTATTCTTCTCTCCTTCACTAGGCTCACACAATTGGAACATATCTCTTTATCTAAAAATAACTCAATAGTGACAAGCAAGACAGCAAAGCCACCTCCTATCTGTGTTCCAGATACTAAGGTCTTGAAACCCTTACAGCGTTAAAAGAAGGTCAACCAGTAAGTCTGTGATATTCTTTTTGTTGTTATTTTTCATCGTGGATTTTTCTTTTGCAGTAGTTTTTATTTTTATGTATTTTTGGCCATGCCCTGCAGCAGGTGGGATCCTAGTTCCTCAACCAGGGATCAAACCCAAGCCCCCTGCAGTGGAAGTCCCAACCGCTGGACCATCAGAGAATTTCCTGTGATATTCTTACTATTTCCTAAATACCTGTCTTACTACCTCTGAGTAGTAATATCTTTGATCTGAGAGCAGAGATTCTTCATTTCTTGCCTCCAGCTTCTCCATTTTCTCACAGATTGATATGAATAAAGAATGCCACTCCACCTCAGCCTTGCATTTTCCTCCTGAATGATACCAGGATTGGGTAATCAAATCAATTTATTGTTAATCTGGAGGAATTTTCTTTCCAATGGGACTTGTCAGACACATTTATGTCCTTTGAAATCACTGTAATTGACCCAGTAGAGGTAAAATGTGGAGCAGCACCTGTCTGCTCAGGCAATCAATGGCAAAACAGGAGGTGCTGAGAGCAGAAATCCTGGCCCCTCATCCCTCCTGAGCACTTAGGCTGTGATGGATAGGAGGAGAGTCCCAGGAGACTTCCCAGCTCCAGCGTCAGCTAATGAATGCATCCCCATGAAGCAGCAAATGGATAGCCATTCAGGATGAAAGACAGCAGCTCATAAAAGGAACCAAAGCCATGACCGCTGGTCGCAGCTGCGCACTGCGCTGGCAGCTAGCACTGACTGCCGTCCAAGGGAAGGAGGACATTCTGGACCTTCCAGCCATCCCAGGGTAGTAACTGATACTATTTGATGCAGACGAAGTGCTTGGTCAACCCACAGGATCATGAGAAATAAGATCCTCTTGTTATTCGAAGCCCATATGCTTGGGGGTAGTCTGTTACACAGCAGGAGGTGCTGGGAAAATTGATAACCTCTGAGAAAAATGGGAGAGGCCCTGAGGACCATGAGGGACGGATACCAGGGTAGTAAGTGGTCCTGAGAGTTGCCTTGGTTTCCAAAGACTGTCCTTTTCTACTTTGGAGGTTTGTTTAGCCTCCAAGTAAACCCCTCTTTTTTGCTCTAGATGGCTTATCTCACTTGCAACAACTAATTCACCAAATCAGGAAGAAATAGGGCTCAGACCAAAAAGCTCAGCTCTGGATACTGGGTATAAGCCCGGGACTTTGAGGGTGAAGCAGGGTCTACTCCAGGAGGATCCTAGGTCCTGAGTAAAAGTCAAAAGAAGGGTTAAGAAAGAAGCGCACAGAGGCACCAGGAAAGGCCGGCAGACAACACCCAGCCTAACAAGCAGGGGTGCTCAGATATCCCGGCCAGAGTGCTAGGAGGGCCTGGAAGCAGGGAGGAGGCTGTGTCTGGAGGCGCGGTGGCCCTGTGTCCCTGAAGATGGCAGACAAGGACGGACACTGCCCCTGCCCACCACGCGGAGGCTGCTGGAGGGAGGACAAGAGGCCGAGAACGGCAATGCAGCCTCTGTCCGTCAGCGCCAAACCCACACCTGCCTTACCCTCAGCCTCAGCTCTCTGTGGGGCTTTCCACGTCCACAAGGAGCTTGAACGGTGAGCACGCAATGAGAGACAGGAAACGAAAGGAAAATGGAAGAAGGGAGGCTTCCCAGAGTCACCCTGGTGCAAAGGCCACCTGATGCAAAGAGCTGACTCCTTGGAAAAGACCCTGATGCTGGGGAAAGATTGAAGGCGGGAAAAGGGGAGGACAGAGGATGAGACGGTTGGATGGCATCACCGACTCGATGGACATGAGTTTGAGCAAGTTCTGGGAGCTGGTGATGGACAGGGAAACCAGGCTTGCTGAAATGAACTGAGTCACCCTTCTCAGCCTCAGCTTTCTCTATGTCTGTGTATTATAACTCAGTTTGAAGGTGAGAGCAGCTTAGAGTCTAAGTACAGTAGGTAAGGGGGCTTCGCAGGTGGCGCTAATGGTAAAGAATCTGCCTGCCAGTGCAGGAGACTCGAGAGACCTGGGTTCAGTCCCTGTATTGGGAAGATCCTCTGAAGTAAGAAATTGCAAACCACTCCAGTATTCTTGCCTGGAAAATTCCACGGACAGAGGAGCCTGGCGGGCTACAGTCCATGGGGTCACAAAGAGTCAGACGTGACTGACAGAGCACACCCACGTAAGAAGCAGCAGAAGACAGTCTGAGCAGGCGCGGGTCTAACCAAAGCATAGGCTTGCAGCCTTACTCCGCCCGTCTGGTTGTTATTAGCAGGGCAGAGCAACTTGGGAGGAAGTCGAAATCTACATAAGTTGATGGGGCAGTTGACAGATAAAGAGAACTCTAACTCAGAGCCAGAACTGGAGGGTAAGGCTGGTAGTAATCAGGATGGGTTGGGTTGTACCACGATAACAAACTTAGAAAGCCCTTGACTTAGAGTGGAAAAGTTTCTTTCTTACTCACAGTCTCTCTGTCACAGTTATCAGTGGACCTCAGCTCACCACAGTCACTCAAAAACTTAAGCCTTGTTTAGCTGCACCCTGTGTTAGAAGCTCTGCCTGGCAGTGGTACTCCAGGTTGCCTCCATTGCTCTGGTCAAGATAAATCACACGGCCGTACACACATCAGGAAGGTGGGCTACGTGATCCTCCCAAGAGCAGGGACTTCAACATGCGTGAAGAACCAAAGCCTGCCACGGGGCCCAGGCTGTGAAAGGACCAGGGTGGGACTCCAGACGTCTGCAGGCTCAGGTGCTCAGAATCTCACCAAGGGAGGGATTTGAGCACAAAGAGAGGCCAGACATGCTTCTCTGAGACTGTGCAATTAGGCTCACAGAGGACTGGTGAAAGCAGGCTCCTGAAGCCAGTAATAAAAATAGATAATAGCAATGATAGCAACTGTCATCCACTGAATCTCCCTTTTGGGGGCCAGAACCTTTCTATCTCTGAGATCTATCTTATCCTCCATCATACGCCATGCATGCATCATTCTATCCTCAAGAATTAAATGGGTCTAGTGCTTCTACATGGAGAAGGAAATGGCAACCCATTCCAGTGCTCTTGCCTGGAGAATCCCATGGACAGAGGGGCCCGGTGGGGCTGCGGTCTATGGGGTTGCAAAGAGTCGGACACGACCAAGCAACTAACACGCACACAGTGCTTCTACTATACTATAGAGGAAGACTGGGTCCAGAAAGATTCTATCACTTGATCACGGTCAAGTGCAGAAACTGGCAGAGCCAGGATCTGAACGTAGCTCTAGTTGCCTCCAAAACCCAAGATATTTGTTCTCTGCCCACAGTCCTATCCTGCCTCTCTCGGCACAAATGCGCAGTAGGGTCAGCAATGAGAAACACACCATCTGACCTGCCAAGCCAGTGGCCAAATCTACAGAGATGTTCACACGAGTGGCTTGAGTGTACTGTGAGCCCACAGTATTGTGGAGGGTGGAAGGAGGAGGGCGGGGTGGGGGGTACAGGGGAGCAAGTTTCTTCTTCCAGATTAAACCCCACTGCCTGTTATCCACAGCTCTCCTGATGGTTCCATAGTAAAGAATCTGCCTGCCAATGCAGGAGACGTGGGTTCGAGCCCTGGGTCGAGAAGATCCCCTGGAGGAGGAAATGGCAACCCACAGGATTCTTGCCAGGAAAATCCCATGGACAGAGGAGCCTGGGGGGCTACAGTCCACGGGGTCACAAAGAGTCGGACACAACTTGGTAGCTAAACAACAATGTGTTCCTTCCACATCTATCAAGACCCCAGTGCAGCAGAAAGCAGCAGCTCAAGAGTTATTTGTTGCAAGTCAGGGTCAAGCTTTTCTCTTCCATGCCTTCCAGTGAGCCTTTTAACAAACACAAATCCCCAAGTCAAACTGCACTGCTGAGGAGCAGCTGTGAGGCGTTCTGCCGCACAGAGTGCCGTCTCCACTGACTTCACAGATGAGGGGCTTTCACTTCGTTAGAGATTTACTCTGAGCATCGCTTCTGCTGAGCTGCACACCCATAATGAAGCCGGTCGGTGTTCTCCATCTCTCCTCCATGTCCCCATGTACTTGTTCACTTAATGTAAGCCTCAAGCCTGGTAGAGTTCAAATTAAAATGCTGTTTGTCATTGAGCATTAAAAATACATCCAACTATGAGACACAGTAGTTAAATTGGAATTTAATACCAGATGTTCCCCAGCTAAAGAAATAAGGCATCTCGGGGCATACAGACCACCTTGGTAGATGCCCCAGGCCTCCTCAGAGCACATCTGAGTTGTGTGCTTTTTACTGGATGATATAGGTCAAATAGTTGGAAGAAGATTTTGGTCATCTCTGGAGGCTTATCTCTCTGAGAAATCAAGAGAGTCAGAAAATGCATCATCTCACTGAATGATCCAAAGATCTTCAGCAACATTAAGCAATCGCATATCAAGTTCCCAGTGGGTTCCAGGCTTTCCGCTCAGCAACAGGAAAATAAAGGTAAATGAGACATCATGCCTGCTCGCAGAGACTCTGTCTGGAGGGGGCTACAGACACGAACGCTGTGCCACAGGAACAATGCAAGGTGCCAGGGAAACACTGTGGAAACACCAAAGTGTGGGGATTTACCTTTTCTTCCACGAAATTCATAAGCCAAATTAACACGACTGCTTTCAAATAAAGCAGGGTGGGGTTTTGATTACCTGTATGATTGCAAATAACCAGATAGCTGCTCTCAATGAATGAGGAATAACCTGATTGTTGTGACAGTTGTGTTGCTGTATTGGATGTGCTTTCTATTTTATTTATTGATGGATATTTATTTATTTGGCCGCACAGGGTCTTAGCTACAGCACATGGGATCAAACCCGGGCCCCCTGCATTGGGAGTGCGGAGTCTCAACCACTGGACCCCCAGGAAGTCCTGGGTGTGCTTTTTGTCGTTGTCATCCAGGTGCTCAGTCGTGTCTGACTCTTTGCAGCCCCATGATCTACAGTGTGCCAAGCTTCCCTGTCCTTCTCTGCCTCCAGGAGTTTCATGGGTGTGCTTTCTCGATGCTGCTAAATATTTGTCTCAAAATTCAGTCAGTTCAGTTGCTCAGTCATGTTTGACTCTTTGCCACCCCATGAATTGCAGCACATCAGGCCTCCCTGCCCACCACCAACTCCCGGAGTTCGCCCAAACTCATGTAAATCCAGTCAGTGATGCCATCCAGCCATCTCATTCTCTATCATCCTCTTCTCCTCCTGCCCCCAATCCCTCCCAGCATCAGTCTTTTTTCCAATGAGTCAACTCCCCATCAGGTGGCCAAAGTATTGGAGTTTCAGCTTCAGCATCAGTCTCTCCAATGAACACCCAGGACTGGTCTCCTTTAGGATGGACTGGTTGGATCTCCTTGCAGTCCAAGGGACTCTCAAGAGTCTTCTCCAACACCACAGTTCAAAAGCATCAATTCTTTGGCGTTCATCTTTCTTCACAGTCCAACTCTCATATCCATACATGACCACTGGAAAAACCATAGCCTTGACTAGACGGACCTTTGTTGACAAAGTGATATCTCTGCTTTTTAATATGCTATCTAGGTTGATCATAACTTTCCTTCCAAGGAGTCAGCGTCTTTTAATTTCATGGCTGCAATCACCATCTGCAGTGATTTTGTCTCAAAATTATTCAACTAAAATATCAGTTTCAGCTTGGATACACAGAGAGATGAAAAATAGCATCCAAACTTCTAACAAAAGACAAACTGCAAATTGCTGAATTTTCCGGGACTCACCAGAAAGTTTAGACTATGGAGAAAGAAAATAGACAATGTGACCTCTGGGAAGACAATGGTACCTGGAGGGAGAAACAGGAACCAAGGGTTTCTTTCCTTGGGGCAGAGGCTGCTGGACATCATATAAGCTAGTACAAAGAAGTGAGCTTCCCAGGTGGGGCTAGTGGTGAAGAACTCACGGGTCCATGCAGTAAATGTGATAGATGCGGGTTCAAACTCTGGGTCAGGAAGATGCCCTGCAGAGGACATGGCAGCCCAGTCCCGTGGACAGAGGGCCCAGAAGAGCCACAGTCCATGGGGTTGCAAAGAGTCGGACATGATTGAAGTGACTGAGCACACAGATGAAGAAGCAGCAAAAATATTTTAATTAGTTGTTAAAGTATAACAAATCACAATTAATTAATTGCACGAGTGTGAGAGTATGCCGCCTTCAGGAGCCACAGATATAAGAGGATTCACGCTCTCGTGCACACTGTCTGTCCACAACCCCACAGATGTTCAGAGGGAGACTGGGAGAATCCTGAGAATGTTTCTCAGATACGAATGTTCTGGGAAGTGGAACAGCAGCCACTACTGAGATTTTACCTGGACCCATCTCTACCATCGTCCCTAAATAACACAGGGAAGGGTAACTAACAAAGTCTGTTACCTTAGGATGCTGGTGGAAGGAAGAAGTCCACAAAGCCCAACGCTGGGGGGTGGGGCAGAATGCTTGCGGGTCCACGCACAAAAGCTGGAGCAGATGCAGGATCACAGAACTGAGAGCCAGGAGTGAGGGGTCTGCTTAGCACTGAGGCTTCCTGGGAGTCTCAGAGAATTCCTCTACACCCCCAACTCTGCCACCTAGAGCTAGCTGTCTCAAGCGAAAGTTACAGGAGCGTAGAACTGACAGAGGTATAAGAGATGTAATCTCTTCAGGGCAAAGCACAGAGGAAAACCCAAACCCAAGAGAAAGTGGAAATTGAGAAAATGACCTCTGTTAAACCAACCCACACCCCTAACACAAGATATTGTTAAAGGAAGTTGATGCCTGCGGTAAACTCGGGGTAACTATGGCAACAACAAGCCGCAAGCACAGCTTAACTCCTAACCAGACTAATTTACTCTTGCCACAACTTTAAAACCTAAGCACAAAAGGCATGTTTATTTCTAAACATAAAAAATATTTTTTTTACTAACTACTCTCCTAGATAAGATGTCTGGGTTTTACCACACATACTAAAAGGCGAGAGAAAAGACACTGCAAAGCAATAAAGCAATCATTGGAACCAGATTTTGGTATGAAAAAACATACTGGAACTATTGGACAGAGCATTTGAATAACTTATTAAGGTATTAAAGATACTAATGTAAAAAGGCAACATGTAAGTTCAGAGGGCTCGCTTCAGCAGAGTTGGTACTTCTAATAAAGAACCTAAAGTAAATGCTTTCGAAAAAAAAAATTGTAAATGGAGAGTAATTTCTATGGGTTTTAGTAGACTGAACATGGCCAAGGTAAGAAGTGATAAACTTGGAGCTAGAAATTATCCAAGCCGAAATGCAAAGGGAAAACGAGTGGAAATAAAAACAGTTCTCGTGAACTGTAGGAAAATATCAAATGGTCCAAGATATATATGACTTAAATCACAGAAGAAGACATTTTGATGGATATTAAGTATTTTGCCAAGATTTTTCCAAAATTAAGAACAGACATCAAACTCCAAATCCAAGAAGCTCAGAGAACACCATGTAGAATTAAAAAAAAAAAAATCTAACCAAGACATATCTTATTTGAACTGCTGTAAACCAAAAACATAAGGGCATCCAAAGAGCAGAGGTATATTACTGGATGGAAGAACAAAAGTTACAGGAATCTTCTCATCAGGAATCATATGAACAGAGGGACAATGGGTGATATCTTTAAAGTTCTGAAAGAAAAAGGTACTGTCAACATAAATTGTACACTCACTGAAAATACCTTTTATTAAAAACCCAAAGGAAAGATTTCCCTTGTGGTCCGGTGGTTGAGAGTCTGCCTGCCAGTGGCGGGGGACATGGATTTGATCCCGGCCCAGGAGGATTTCACACGCCTCAGGGGGCTGAGCCCATGTGCCACGGTTATGGAGACTAGGTTCTAGAGCCTTCAAGCTGTAACTACGGAAGTCCTCGCACCGAGAGCCTGTGCTTCACGCTGGAAGAAGCCACCTCAGTGAGAACCCCGGCACTCCGCTGCAGAGTAGCCCTGGGTCACTGCGGAGAAAGTCCGCGCTCGCAAGGAAGACCCAGCACAGCCAACAGACCAATTAATTAAACATACACACACGAAGGAGGGTTTTCTTAGGTAAACTAAAGCCGAGGGAAGTTATTGCCAATAGACATTTTCTTTAAAAAAAAAAAATAGTAAGGAAAGTTCTTCAGACAGAAGGAATGTGTCAGTCAGAAACTTGAATCTACAAAAAGTAATTAATAATGTTGGAAGTGGAAAAAAATGAAGGTAAAAATGAAAGAGCTTTTATCCCTATTTGTAGTTGTTCTAAAGGACGACTGTCTAAGTGGGTTCTTTACCATGCGTGCCTCCTGGGTCAGCCTCCACTGTTATCCTGACAGCACTGATATAACCACATGAGCCCTTAAACTCAGGCTGGAAGCGGAAGCTGGAGACACCTGAAGCAGGAAAACTCCAGGTAGCATTTCTTCTCTGGAGATGAACGGGACTTGTGGGATGGAGTGCTGGTGGTCTTAAACAGTCAAAGACAGCCAGCTATGGAGCAGGGAGGGACCTCAGATCCACAACCACAGAAAACTTCATCCCACCAGTTTCTGAATGAACTTGGAATCAGGTTCTTCCTCAGTGCCTCCAAGGGGGAGCCCAACCCAGGCAGGACTTGGAGCGTGAAACCCCAAGAATAAAAATGCCCATCAAGCCCACCCAGATTTCTGACTACAGAACTGTGAGATGAAACACGGGTGCAGTTTTAAGTTACTCTACTTGCGGTAATGTTTCACAGAGTGATAGAAAAATAATGCTTGGCCAATAATTGCAAGCAAACGAGAAATACACTTAAACCGAAATGGAGAAATTTTCCAGAAAATTATCTCAGGTAGGGGGAAATCTGAGCCATAGGGAACATTGCTCCAGCAAGCTAGAAATAACAAAAATTGTGGTCACCTTAGCTTTACAAAAGGTGGGAGAGAATCACCAGACATAGTTGGGGGGGGGCGGGAAACAAGAAGGTGACCATTTTAAGTATTCAGGGCAAATATTTTCATGCAAAATTCCCTCCAAGAAGACAAGAAAAATTCTCAGATAGCAATTTCTGATGAATTTTCTGAATAAATTTCAAGAGAAATTTACTCAATTGAAATAGTGACAAGATTTGGCTCCTGAAAGACGTGACTAGCAAAATTCAAAATGCTTTGGGAGCCATGAACAATACATTGTATGATGTAGCAAACCAAATGTCTGATTTACAAAATCAACTCAAGAAAATAAAGATAAAGAAAAAATAAGGAAAAACCAAGAGAATGATGAAGGACCCATCCCAGAGACCTAAAACATATAAAACCACAATTCCAGAAGAAGGGAACAAAGTAAATACGGGCTATGCCATAAACAACAAATATTAGACTATTTGTTTTGTAAAAGAAGAACATTCAGATTGAAAGAGTTCACTTGAATCCGGGCAAAATCAAAGAAAATGTGCATATGTAACTGTACACAAGTTCATTTTTTTTTAATTTATAAGAAAAAAAATACTTTAGAAATAGGAAAACAGGGGAAAAGAGGGTGGGAGACGAAGCAGACAAAATAGTTGCTGACAAAGACAAAAATGCTCTGACATCAAAACTGCAGTAACACTGGATGTCCTCATGTTTGAGTTCAAAAACTGGTGATCCAGGTTATATTCAGTCAGAAAATCTAGTGAAAATATTCCAAGTGTTTTTTAAAGTTAAAAAGTCTTACTACAACAAGCCTAAATGTTCTGTGACATTCCCTGGCAAAATGGGGACTTAAAATTTTTAGAGAGCCATCTATAAGTTATACATAACTCTCTTCATAATTGTGTCAATGGTCAACCATGTTTTCAACCATCCAAAGAGAATGCATTTATTCACACAAGAAACTGTGGGCACAGTTAACAAAACCCTGG
This sequence comes from Ovis aries, assembly GCF_016772045.2. Classification (NCBI taxonomy): domain Eukaryota; kingdom Metazoa; phylum Chordata; class Mammalia; order Artiodactyla; family Bovidae; genus Ovis; species Ovis aries. The sequence goes on from NC_056060.1 coordinate 97,391,078, forward strand.
ATTTGGAGCCATAATGCTGACTTGAGTCCAAACCCGGCCTTCTTCCTGCCTGCCAGGTGTGTGATTTCCGGAAAATGACTTTTTGTGTTTGGGGACTTTGGTTTCTTCTGCTATGACATGGGCATAGGAATGTGTGTTCTGGGGTCCACGTCACGCTCCCAGCACTTCTTATTAGGATGCATGAAGACCAAAAAACTGATGACATACGCAAAAATATAACAAGAGGTTAGAGTTTTTGAAATTTGGGGGTTAATCACCAAAAAAAAAAAAAAAACCCAAAACAGATAATAAAAGGAGCCACAAGATACTCTACTAAATACTGGTACTTCCTGCCTCAAGTTCTTAACAACTTATTAAAAGTCCACGTATATTCATGGAAAAGATTGTTATCTTTAGAAGCACGGGTGTAGAACATTCTAGACTTCACTTGTTCCTCTGTTTTCCTTTTCACCTATACCACCAAACAGTATTATATTATTCAGAGTAGGCATCTTCACAATAGACAACCCCAGATCTCAGGGGCTTAACGAATAAGCTGACTTTTCTCCTAAGTTCCATTGTGGGTAGAGCTGAAGGGGTCAGTCTCCCCAGTGCAGTCACTTGGGGGACCATTCTTTCCATCTAGTACCTTTCCACGAGTCCCTGGGGACCTCATGGTTCTCCACTGGACCCCCTGATTCTGCGATTTCAGAGAAGGAAGATGTAAAACATGGAACAACGTGCAGGATCTTTTATGGGCCAGGTTTGGAGGAAGTACATCCTCTCTGCCTACATCTCAGTGGTCAGAACACAACCATACAGGCACATATAGTTGCAAGAGAGGCTGAGAACCATCAGCTATCATTTTACCCAGAAGGAGGAGGGGATGATCTTGGGAAAATTTTAGTCAGTCTGTGCCTCACTTATCCATCTTCTGGAATTCAACTAAATCCCTCCTTATTATTCAACTGCTCCAGGCAGTTGGGGAATGTCTTCCAAATTTCTACAGAACTTGTTTTTCCATCCTTTCTTTTACATATCCCACAAATATTCTTATATATTGCCACTAAAGCATATGTGTTTGATTGTCCATCAGGAAGTATGATCACTTGTAAGACAATAGTCATACTATTCAATGTGTTGTGTTTTTTTAACTCTGTAAAGTCAAGATTGATTTTATGCTTGTGATAAGCATATTAACATGTTTTCCAATGAGTCAGTTCTACCCATCAGGTGATGAAATAATTGGTTTCAGCTTCAGCTTCAGTCCTTCCAATGAATATTCAGGACTACTTTCCTTTAGGATGGACTGGTTTGACATACTTAGAGTCCAAGGGACTCTCAAGTGTCTTCTGCAACATCACAGTTCAAGAGCATCAATTCTTCAGCATTCAGTTATCTTCATAATACAACTCTAACATCCACACACGACTGCTGAAAAAAACATACTTTTGGCTAGACAGACCTTTGTTGGCAAAGTAATGTCTCTGTGTTTTAAAATGCTATCTAGGTTGGTCACAGCTTTTCTTCCAAGAAGCAATTGTCTTTAGTCACGTTCTGCAGTGATCTTGGAGCCCAAAAAAATAAAGTCTGTCACTGCTTCCATTGTTTCCCCACCTATTTGCAATGAAGTGGTGGGACCAGATGCCATGATCTTCAGTTATTTGAATGTTGAGTTTTAGGCCAGCATTTTCACTCTCCTCTTTCACTTTCCTCAAGAGGCTCTTTAGTTCTTCTTTGCTTTCTGCCATAAGGGTAGTGTCATCTGCATATCTGAGGTTACTGATATTTCTTCTGGCAATCTTGATTCCAGCTTGTGCTTCATCCAGCCCAGCATTTCACATGATGTACTCTGCATATAAGTTCAATAAGCAGGGTGACAATATACAGCCTTGATGGACTCCTTTCCCGATTTGGAACCAGTCTGTTGTTCCATGTCCAGTACTAACTGTTGTTTCCTGACCTGCATACAAATTTCACAGGAGGCAGGTCAGGTGGTCTGGTATTTCCATCTCTTTAATAATTTTCTACAGTTTGTTGTGATCCACAAAGTCAAAGGATTCGGTGTAGTCAATAAAGCAGAAGTAGATGTTTTTCTGGAACTTTCTTGCTTTCTCAATGATCCAACAGATGTTGGCAATTTGATCTCTGGTTCCTCTGCCTTTTCTAAATCCAGCTTGAACATCTGGAAGTTCATGGTTCATGTACTGTTGAAGCCTAGCTTGAAGAATTTTGAGCATTACTTTACTAGCATGTGAGATGAGTGCAATTATGTGGTGGTTTAACATTCTTTAGCATTGCCTTTCTTTGGATTGGAATGAAAACTGACCTTTTCCAGTCCTGTGGCCACTGCTGAGTTTTCCAAATTTGCTGGCATATTGAGTGCAGCACTTTCACAGCATCATCGTTCAGGATTTGAAATCACTCAGCTGGAATTCCATCACCTCCACTAGCTTGTTCATAGTGATGCTTTCTAAGGCCCGCTTGACTTCACATTCCAGGATGTCTGGCTCTAGGTGAGTAATCACACCATCGTGGTTATCTGGGTCATGAAGATTTTTTTTTGTACTGTTCTTCTGTGTATTTTTGCTACCTCTTCTTAATATCTTCTGCTTCTGTTAGGTCCATACCATTCCTGTCCTTTATTGTGCCCATCTTTGCATGAAATATTCCCTTGGTATCTCTCATTTTCTTGAAGACATCTCTAGTCTTTCCCATTGTATCACTTTCCTCCATTTCTCTGTATTGATCCCTGAGGAACTGACCACTCTCAGTTCTGGTAGTCATCTTGAAATTGGTCTTCAGTGGCCTGACCCTCATCATCATGACTGTTTTAGGTGCAGTTAGTCTTCAGCAATAAGTGCCACTTTTCACTGTCTTTTAAATTAACAGAACACTTAAGGACCTTCATTTTACAGCATTCCAACCAAATAAGTGCCTGAATTAAAGTATGTGATGTAGACCAGCAAAACTTTCAAAATTAATCTTTAATGGTGGATCAACTGATAAAGAATCCGCCTGCAATGCGAGAGATCTGGGCTCGATCCCTGGGTTGGGAAGATCACCCTGGAGAAGGGAAAGGCTACTCACTCCAGTTTTCTGGCCTGGAGAATTCCATGGACTGTATAGTCCTTGGGATCCCAAAGAGTCGAAAGTGACTGAGCGACTTCCACTTTCACTTTTAATAAAGGAAAGAACTTTCAGCAGTGCGTTGAAATGCTTTCCATTATTTGGTTACTTTGATGAAAGATGGAGTGAGAACCCACACACCCCTGTAAACTCTCAAAGCAACAAGGAAATTGAGTTGCTTTTACTGTTAACTTCCTATTATGCTTTTCTATTTCCACTTAATCATGACATCTTTTCTTAAATGAATAGGGAGGGAAGTAAAAATATAAAGAGAAAGAAAATCTCCACCCCTGTCTTTCCTCAGAAACAGGGTATAAGAGCTTTAAATTTGCATTGTAATTACTTATAAAAGGAAATTTAATTCATTTTCCTCTCATAACTCATCTTTCAGATATAATTAAAATGACCCAGGGAAGCATGTTAAAAATAGCAGAGTCGATTTGTACAGAGTATATCCTAGACTTGTCAGCGTTCACTTCTTAAGAATTCTGGTTTTCTGAGAAGCAGAAATATCCTTATCACTCTCTTCTCAACAAGCACGGTTTTAGTTGGCTTCATTTTCCTAAAGTGAAAGTGAAAGTGAAGTCACTCAGTTGTGTCCGACTCTTGGCGACCCCATGGACTCCAGGCTCCTTCATCCATGGGATTTTCCAGGCAAGAGTACTGGAGTGGGTGCCATTTCCTAAAGTAATCTGGTCAAAAAGCCTACCATGTATGTGATGGAGGTTTTTGTCCCTCCAAGCAGGCAAAGCCTGGAATTACCATTCCACGGGCAGAAAGAATGCTGAGACTCTCAACCGTCCCCACACACTTGTCAGTTGCCCTTGAGATGCTTGAATTCTATAGGCATGTATTTCCTGCTTCCTGGAGAATTGCAAGCCCCCTTTGGAAATTTGACCTGATCAGCCATTTGTACCCTGTCAATGAGTTCAACAGGTAATTTTTCAGAGCTGGTATTGGTCAAGTGAAAGTTGTGTAAGTGCTGAAATCCTGGGACCTGGAGAGAAGGGATAAGACAGTAAAAAAAAAAGAAGGGGGGCCTGGGGGAAAATATCTGAAGTAATGAATCCATATCCTGAGGGTGGGTGTGATTAAGAGGAAGCTGACACGTGGAGCAGACAGGTTGGTAAACCGCTGATTTCTCACAGGGTCCCCATGAACAGCATCACCTCAAAACTGTCCAGGAAGCTTCAGGAATCTCTGAAAATGCCGACGCCTTGTTCCAAGGCAGCAGACACAGTGGCAGTTCAGAGTTGCTACATGCACGTTGCTCAGAGAAGGCCCCCAAGTCCCTCTAGAGTTCTCCTGTGATTCCCCGGATGTTCCAGCAATTAACCGTGGTCCCCAGGAACGCCTGGTATACCGCTCATCACAGTAGTCTTTCAAAAGTAAACTCTCCGGGCGAAATGAAAAGCAGGAAACAAAGCGTTAAGAGATAATTCACCAAGTTCAGCCCAGGCCCCAGAAGAAAAGGCCTGACATCCTCTGGCGTCCTGTTCCTCATTGTACTGAAATACTTTGATTTTCATAAATTCGCCCTGTGGTTCTCCCATGTCTGCCCCTGTGACTCTTCTCTAAAATGTCTTTAACCCTTTTAGAAGAGGCTCATTTTCTCATTCATCAACCAACAAAACATATTCTACAACGTATTTAGCATATTAATACCCAATAAATTACTCATGATTGAATATTCAAAGAACAAAAATTCAAAGCTAAATAAGACCTTCTATTAGCAAATATTTATTGTAGGACTATGTGTCAGGCACAGTCTCTATCCCCAGACTTAGTTGTCAATGCCCTCCAACCAAAGACCACCAGGAACATAACCTGTAAACCTGGGCTTATCAACTTGTTGCCACAGGGAGCCCACACACGTGGAGAGCCGTGGAGTATCTGGTTAAAGTGAAAGTGAAGTCGCTCAGTTGTGTCCAACTCTTTATGACTACATGGACTGTAGTCTACTGGGCTCTTCTGTCCATGGGATTTTCTGGGCAAGGGTACTGGAGTGGGTTGCCATTTCCCTCTGCAGAGGATCTTCCCAACTCAGGGATTGAACCTAGGTCTCCCACATTACAGGCAGACTCTTTACCCTCTGAGCCACTAGGGAAGCTCTGGTTAAAGGGCATCTGGTTAAGGAGCATTAGAAAGACCTCATCATTGGGTCTGGGCTTGTGATAGCTTTAGGGGGGAGAGGAGGTCAAAGAATCAGGGCTTTTTTCTGCTTGGATGTTGTCAGAAAGTGGGGATAATTCTATTCTTCAGTATCTTAATAATTGTTTCTGGTATGTTGATAATTCTTATCTAGAAGATAGGAGAAGCAAAGCGAAGTTAAAGCTATATTTGGTTTAAAAAAAAAAAAGCAGGAGCCACTCATATTAGCCAAGATTGGGGAATGCTTGGTCTTTTTTGGACAAAGTCTTATTTGAACAAATTCTTATCTTTGTCTGACTGTAGACGTGACTGCACAGTGGCTTTGTTCCTGTCTCAGTCTATCACAGTCACAGTGACCTTGCCTGATGCTGGTGTTTGGTGAGGTTATATTCAGTCGGAGAAAAGCAGGACCAAACTGTGACTGACAGCTTAGCTCTTAACAATACCAAGGTCCAGCGAAGAGTCAGGCCACTTCCATAGCATTTGGCTGTCAGACTGAAAAAAGATGCCTTTGCTAGATGTTTCCATAGCCCCAGAGATGGATCTGTAATCCGTACTCATATCTCCCTTCGTAAGTGAAGACCTCAACTGCTCGGGGTACTGTTAGTGAATAGCCTTCAGCTGTCGGCCGCATTCAGGGATTGCCTCAGCCAAAGTGAGTGGCCTCACCCAAAGTCATGCCCGCTTCGTGGAGAGACCTTCACTAAATCACTGGTTACCATAGGGGTACGAAAGCCCTGCACTCTTGCCCCAACTCAGAACAGTCCTGAAGGATTATCCTGTCATCAGACCATGCCAGCAGGTTACCCGAGGTTTCCAATGAAAGTCTCAGTTCAGCTCAGTCAGTCGTGTCTGACTCTGTGACCCCATGGACTGCAGTATGCCCAGCTTCCCTGTCCATCACCAACTCCTACAGTCTACTCAAATTCATGTCCATCGAGTCGGTGATGCCATCCAACCATCTCATCCTCTGTCGTCCCCTTCTCCTCCTGCCTTCAATCTTTCCCAGCATCAGGGTCTTTTCCAATGTGTCAGTTCTTCGCATCAGGTTGCCAAAGTTTTGAAGCTTCAGCTCTATCACAAGCCTAATTCTCTCCCTATTGGTTCCCACTTCCATCCCATCTCATCCTCAGGTGCTAATCCCAAAAGTCCTCTCTAAGCCTCTTGCAAGCTGTCTCTCTCATAGTCAGCCTCCTGGTAAACCTAGCCTGCAATAGCATCTCATACACATCTTTATTACTAGTCTTATAATTCTAGGCAGTAGTCATCTGTTACTAGGTGCAAAATCCTTAGCACCTAACAGAGCATCTTATTCATGGTGGTCCCCAATATATTATAAATAAACGAAAGCCCTGGGGAAGCAATCAGAAAGGTGTGCATTTAGCATCATACCGTATGCAGAAGGATGATGGGAATGGACAGGCAAGAAAAGGGAAGACTTTGGAAAGCTCAGCACAGTAAGCAGAGTGTGTGATTAGTCACTCAGTCATGTCCGACTCTTTGCGACCCCATGGACTGTACCCCGCCAGGCTCCTCTGTCCATGGGGATCCTCCAGGCAAGAATACTGGAGAGGGTTGCTATGCCCTGCTCCAAGAAATCTTCCCAAATCAGGGATTGAACCCAGGTCTCCCTCATTGCAGGCAAATTCTTTGCTGTCTGAGCCACTAGGAAAGCCCAGTAAGCAGAATAATGACCCCTAAAAATGTCCATGGCATTCAGAACCTCTGAATATGTTAGTTTACATGGGAAGGCAGAAATAAGGTTGCAGATAGAATAAATTTGCTAATCAAGTGAGTTTAAAGTACAGAGATTATACTAGATTATTGGAGTTGATTCAGTGTAATCAGAAGGGTGTTTAAACTTGGAGGACAGAACAGAGCAGTCCAGAGAAAGGTATGTGGTGATAGAAGCGGAAGCAGACAGACGTCACATTTCTGGCTTTGAAGACAGAGAAACACCACTGGGAACCTCTAGGAAGTTTCGGTCGCCTAAATTAGGTAGCTTCTAGAAAATTTAAGAGGCAGGGACGTGGGTTCTCTCAGAAAGGAATGAAGCATTCATAAAGGATTTTAGTCCAATGAGACTTCCGTTGGCCTTCTGAGCTCTAGCATCACAAAAGAATACATTTTTGCTATTTTAAGCCACCAACTGTGTAGTAATTTGTTATGGCAGAAAGAGACAGCTAGAGGCTTCAGAATTTTTACAGACATGGGCTTAAGGGGCTGTGGTCAGATGGCAGGGACTCTCCAGAAACAAGGCTGGCAAACTCATTGTTCTCTCCAAGACTGTGTGTTCATTTGGGCCACCGTGGCACTGCTTCTAGACAAGCACACTTATGGTTAAGCCACGAATGCAGTTCACTTATAACATGGGAGGTTTGCATGGTGATAAGGCGAAGGCTGAAGTCCTTCTTCAAGCCACAGCTTAATGTCACCAGATTGTTTCATTGCTGGCCAAAGCAGGAGGGGGGTTGGATGGATTTTGTGTTGTATGAGAGCTTACATGTGTGTACATGCTCAGTCATGTCAGACTCTTTGAGACCCCATGGACCATAGCCCGCACAGCTTCTCTGTCCATGGGATTTCCCAGGCAAAAATACTGGAGTAGCTTGCCATTTCATCCTCCAGGGGACCTGTCCACAAGGGATCAAGCTCCAGCATCCCAGGAAGTCTTTTTTTTTTTTTTTTAATCACTGAGTCATCGGGAAGCCCTAAGAGCTTACATAGGAATAGTGTTTTGTTGTTTTGTTACAAAACATCTTCCCACCTGTGTGTGTCTGAAAGACAAAACTGGGACAAGAAGATAAAAAGTAAAATGTTGCAGATCACAAATCAATGCAAAAAATAACAATTTACCTCTTCCCCAAATGAGAGCTCGGTTTTGAAGGAGTATAGTACACATAAAGGAGAGCTGATATCTAGCTGAGAAAGGTGAAGGAGGGCGTGAGATAAAAAATGAAAAAAGTTTATCTTGAGATTTCTTCCAATTTTAATACTATATAATTGGAATTGTTTTTAAACTAAGACAATCCTAATATGCTTTTCAGACCTTACCTGTGATATCCTATGAAAAAAAGAAAACATTCATGCATTCCTAAAAGGCAAAAGGAGCACTTTCATAGGATTCCAAGGATGGTGACAGTTAGTTAAATAAAGCAAAGCTCATTTGTAACATTTTAATGTCTCCCCAAAGTGGTGTTTATCTTTAACTTTCACATCTAGTGTAAACACCAGAAGTCAAACGGTAATAAAGATCCCTTTAACTGAAACTGTCAGCAAACACTCACTCGCCATATAGTTTATTCACGGGGGCCCAGGTTTTTTCTCCTTTTAAATTAGCTGTCCTAGTTACTATTTGGTCTCACTGCAAATTATAAAATGAATAAAATGCAATTTATAGTGTCTGTAAATGTAAAGAGCATCTGGTCAACCCTGAAAGATTTTTTTTTTTTTTTTTTTTGGTGAGGCAACACAGTCTAGCGAAAGTGCAGGAGCATTTGTATTTAGAAACCCGGCTTTGACTCTCAGCGTTTTAGTGGTTGTGACCAAGGCAAGTCACATCCCCTTCCTCATCTCAGTTTTCTCATCTGGATAACGGGTTAAAGAAAGTCATTTGGACTCAGAGGGAGAGGGAGAGGGTGGGATGATTTGGGAGAATGACATTCTAACATGTATACTATCATGTAAGAATTGAATCGCCAGTCTATGTCTGACGCAGGATGCAGCATGCTTGGGGCTGGTGCATGGGGGTGACCCAGAGAGATGTTATGGGGAGGGAGGTGGGAGGGGGTTCATGTTTGGGAACGCATGTAAGAATTAAAGATTTTAAAATTTAAAAAATAAAAACTAAAAAAATAAATAAATAAATTTCAGACATTAAAAAAAAAAAAAAGAAAGTCATGCTCTTCTTCCTTCAGAGAGTCCAACGCCTCAAAGGACATCATGGGTGTAAGAGTGATTTAAATGGGAATGTGACTCCCGATAATGACCCATTGAGTTTCTGTCCTGCTTGTCAAGTATTCCTCTGTCATGCTCCTTAAGGCTAATAAGGCGAGAGCTTCCATCCCACGCTAATACTATTCCAAGCTCTGCGGATCGCCAGTGCTGAAAGATTGCAAAATGCGATGATAATGTTTCAGCTCTGTGGAGGGAGGGAGGCTGTGTCCCTGCTTCATCAGCTGCATGCTTGCCCATCAGATTCTGAATATCATGAATAGAAATGTGTGCACGGGAATGCGAAGAAACACTTCCCTATAAAATTGCTAATGAATTTAATCCTTTATGCTCTTTACCACTTACAAGATTTGCAGAGGGAATGGAGGGAAACAGGATTATTCTGGAGAATCTGAGAGCAGAGAGAGGGCCGGAAATGAGGTATCATTTGGTCGTTCATATATGGTACACAATTCATCCACAATGAATTGGAAAATAAGAACACCCTGTATTTTTTTAAGTCTTTATTGAATTTGTTATAATATTTCTTTTTTTGTTTTGTTTTGTTTTGTTTTTTTGCTGTTTCGGCCATGAGGCTTGTGTGATGTTAGTTCCTTGACCAGGGACAAAACCCACAACCTCTGCATTGGAAGGCAAAGTCAATGCACTGTACTGCCAGGGAAGTCCTCACAGACGAGTCTACAGCTCATTTGAAGGCCATCTCGATCTTGACCTTCCTCTCAACTCTTTCTAGAGATAATCACCATTCAACTTCATATACATTTAAGTCTAAGACACTTTCTTCTGTGTTTGCATACATACATCACGTTTAACTACTCACAGAAGTCATATTGTGGAGAGGCTTTTTTTAGGACATAAATAATATCACACTGAATGTCTCATTCAGAAATATAAGAATGTAGACTTCAAGTTCAGACTGCCAGATTCAAATACCTTGACTTCATACATGAGTGACCTTGGGAATCACGTAGCTTCTATAACTCATGTATTCATCTGTAAAGTGGGGACAATAACACAACTCAGCTCAGGAGATTTTGATGAGGGTTAAGTAAGCTCATTCACGTGATAAAGACAGTCCAGTGCCTCAGTTCAGTTCAGCTCAGTTCAGTCGCTCAGTCGTGTCCGACTCTTTGCGACCCCAAGAATCGCAGCATGCCAGGCCTCCCTGTGCATCACCAACTCCCGGAGTTCACCCAAACTCATGTGCATCAAGTCAGTGATGCCATCCAGCCATCTCATCTTCTGTTGTCCCCTTCTCCGCTTGCCCCCAATCCCTCCCAGCATCAGGGTCTTTTCCAATGAGTCAACTCTTTGCATCAGGTGGCCAAAGTATTGGAGTTTCAGCTTCAGTCCTTCCAATAAACACCCAGGACTGGTCTCCTTTAGAATAGACTGGTTGGATCTCCTTGCAGTCCAAGGGACTCTCAAGAGTCTTCTCCAAAACCACAGTTCAAAAGCATCAATTCTTCAGCACTCAGCTTTCCTTACAGTCCAAATCTCACATCCATACATGACCACTGGTAAAACCATAGCCTTGACTAGACGGACCTTTGTTGGCAAAGTAATGTCTTTACTTATTAATATGCTGTGTAGGTTGGTCATAACTTTCCTTCCAAGGAGTAAGCGTCTTTAAATTTCATGGCAGCAAGCACCATCTGCAGTGATTTTGGAGCCCAAAAAACATAAAGTCAGCCTCTGTTTCCCCATCTATTTCCCATGAAGTGACGGGACCAGATGCCATGATCTTAGTTTTCTGAATGTTGAGTTTTAAGCCAACTTTTTCACTCTCCTCTTTCACTTTCAACAAGAGGCTTTTAGTTCCTCTTCACTTTCTGCCATAAGGGTGGTGTCATCTGCATATCTGAGGTTATTGATATTTCTCCCAGCAATCTTGATTCCAGGTTGTGCTTCTTCTAGCCCAGCATTTCTCATGATGCACTCCTCATAGAAGTTAAATAAGCAAGGTGACAATATACAGCCTTGACGTACTCCTTTTCCTATTTGGAACCAGTCTGTTGTTCCATGTCCAGTTCAGTGCCTAGCAGATCACAAACATCCCATTAATGTTAGCAGCTAGTTTGCTGTTACTCTTGGACATGTGAGCATATATATTTCTTATTAAAGATTTGACAAGTCTCTGTTACTAGGATCTGTAGTGAGCACAGCAGATGTGTTGCAAATATGGCTTAACCATATTAAATTGTTCAGATAAAAGATTTCTTTTCACTAAAATAGGTTGTTGTAAAAAGAAACCTGGTACCTCTACATACTAACATTGAGTAAACATTAGCTTCAAAGATGCATTTCACATGTAAAATCAATGAATGCCAGTGGAAATGTCTTAGGTAAACTTGTGTGAAGAGCCTATAATGACAAAATCCGAATATAGTATCAGAAAAAAAATAAAAACCCACACCTGAATGGCAAGAGGTAGTCAGCATGAGAAGATCTGAGCAACAAATAAAGGGGATATCAAAACCAAGCAGGACCAGATGGGTCCTATAAAATTGAAAAGATACATGCACCCTAATGTCCATAGCAGCTTTATTTACAGTTGTGAAGATAGGGACGCCATCAGTGTCCATCAACAGATGAAAGTATAAAGATGCGGTATATGAACATAATGGAGTATTACTCGATGGGATGGTGGGATGGCATCACTGACTCGATGGACGTGAGTCTGAGTGACTCCAGGAGTTGGTGATGGACAGGGAGGCCTGGCGTGCTGCGATTCATGGGGTCGCAAAGAGTCGGACACAACTGAGCAACTGAACTGAACTGAACTGAACTGACTCAACCTTAAAAGAATGACATTTTGCCATTTGCAACACGGACGTATTTGGAGGACGCTATACTAAGTGAAACAAGTCAGATGGAGAAAGACAAATATGGTGTGATATCACTTCCATGTGAAAACTAAGACACACAAGGAACTATTGAATATAACCAAAAAGAAGCCGACTCACAGATAGAGGTAACAAACTAGTGGCTCCCAGTGGGGAGCGGGAAGTCAGGGGCAGTAGGAGACAGGAGCAGGGGATTAAGAGGTACGAGCTATTATGTATAAAATAAGCTACAAGATACAGTGTAGAACACAGAGTCTATAGCCAATATTATATAATAACTATAAATGGAGTATAATCTCTAAAAACTGTGAGTCACTACACTGTACACCTACAATTTATATGATATGCATCAACTACACTTCAGTTCAAAAAAAAAACAGTTACATAAGTTTATGTGATATTTCCATTGACTACATCAAAAAAATTAAAATTAAAAAACAAGGGAAAAAATTTCCAACAGTTGTACAGCAAATGCTCCTTGAATGTTGAATAAACAAAAAATATTATGAGAAAAAAATGATATGGAGTCATATACACAGACATAATATGACCTTAATTAGATTCCCAATCTATGTGCTTGGGAAAATGAATTAAAGAGCACAGACTAAGACATTCAAAATGGTTAATTCTAGTAGGGAGAGGTGCTGATTGCACACAATTTCTTTTCTCTGCTTTAAGAGTCTTCTGTGCTCTCCAAGTTCTCTTCAGTAAGCAGATATCGCTCTTATAAACAGAATAATACTAAGCAAATATAAGTTGAACTGTGAAGGTGGGAACTTGCCCACCTCTCAAGCACCTTCTTTGGGCCCATTTATTGCCTCACGGTTCCTTCTGTGTTAACACCATGTTCATTTCATGCCGGGCTTCCAGCCTGTAGCATCTCCAGGGCTGTATTCGGACTCCGCTGAGCCTCACTGTCTCCACGGTCCCAACCACTTACCTCCTGGCATCCCACCTCCCAGACCCTGCCTTGCAGCAGACCCCCAAGGGTGCGCCAAGCCCAGGAAGCCCTTTTCTCTTAGGCTTCTCCAGCCTGAAGGGTCAAGACTCCCCATCCTGAGTCTAACAAAACAGGAGAGGTTGCATTTGTAGGTATGAAGGAAGCATTGTTTTCCCAAACATCTCCCTAAGTTTTTACCTGAAGTAGAACAACCAGGATTCTGTCTTACCTATCATATTAAATTGCAAAATTCAATCTCATAAACTATCTTAGGGAGCACATCCAACATAGTCACAAAATGAAGGTTATTACATGTAAGGAAAGTAACCGAGCAACAAAGTCCCAACTCCGGGGGAAAAGATATGAAATTTCATACACTATTTATCCTGGGAGACTTTCTCACATTGTAGAGTTACCTTGCAGTCAACAGAAGAGTAAAAAGGATAAATTATTTTTCTAAAAGATTCATCAGTATCTTTCCAATGTCTTAGATTGAGTTAAAAATGCCATTTCAAGCCCACTAAAATTTATTCTGATGGAGCATATAGTTACCAATAGGTGTTTTTATTTTATATTTTCACACACGTGTAAGTGTCAACCAAGAAAGGCCGAGGTTCACAAAAACAAAAGTATTTAGGATCTTGGAATTGCAATTTAGGAGACACGTTTTCAGATAAAAGTGTTCTGGGGAATAGAAAAAGTCAAGGGCTTACAAAGGTAAAAGCTACAAGCTTGCTAAACTTATCTGGCAAGAATAATGATCCACCCCGATGCAGAAAAGGAGAGTGTTTGTCCTCAATAGGTAGGCTGCCGTGAGTTATTTTAGAGTAAGGGATTTGATAAGTACTTCGAGCTTCTGGAACATTGGGCAGATGGTCTAGATGGTCGAGGCAGCATTAAGACAATAAGTGGTCAAAGGTCATGAGAAATGGACGATTTCCCACCGAAGCAGTAAACAAAGAACATCCCGGTCAACACAGATCGCAGCGGTCCAGTGAGAACCCGGGAGCCCGGGAGACTCAGGAAGGAGAACGCCTGCCATCCAGCCGCCTTCCGAGGCAGGTGCTCCCCCGGAGAGCACTGAGGAGCTCCGGGTGTGGAGACAGGACACTCGCCTCAGACGAGCTGAGGTGCACGTCGAGGGAATGAGCTCACTGAGCCCAGACTCCTGCTTCTTACCAAACACACAAAGTGCTGAATTCCTCAGCCTGAGATATCTGGTTTTCCGTAATGAACAATGATCCTTTGGCGTTCAGACTGCCTGCCCTTTCTTGCAAGGCTTCTGTATAACCCGGCTCCTCTGCTCACCGCCTCAGAGTTCTCTCAGGGTTACCTGAGGCGCTGCTGCCCCTACCCGCCCAGGGTAGAAATTATGAAAGTCTGAGCAGAATAGAACGGAGCTCTCAACTCTTAGGTTGTGAATGTTTCATGGCATCCGGTCCCATCCCTTCATGGCAAATAGATGCGGAAACAGTGGAAACAGTGGCTGGCTTTATTTGGGGGAGGGTGCTCCAAAGTCACTGCAGACGGAGACTGCAGCCATGAACTTAAAAGGCACTTACTCCTTGGAAGGAAAGATATGACCAACTTAAATAGCATATCAAAAAACAGAGACATTATTTTGCCAACAAGGTCCATCTAGTCAAGTCTATGGTTTCTCCAGTAGTCATGCATGGATGTGAGAGTCGGACTATAATGAAAGCTGAGTGCATATAGAGAACAGTGTGGAGGTTCCTTAAAAACTGGAAATAGAACTGCCTTATGACCCAGCAATCCCACTGCTGGGCATACACACCAAGGAAACCGGAATTGAAAGAGACACGTGTACCCCAATGTTCATCGCAGCACTGTTTATAATAGCCAGGACATGGAAGCAACCTAGATGTCCATCAGCAGACGAATGGATAAGAAAGCTGTGGTACATATACACAATGGAGTATTACTCAGCCGTTAAAAATAATACATTTGAATCCGTTCTAATGAGGTGGCTGAAACTGGAGTCTATTATACAGAGTGAAGTAAAACAGAAAGAAAAACACCAATACAGTATACTAACAAGTATATGTGGAATTTAGAAAGATGGTAACGATAACCTTGTATGTGAGACAGCAAAAGAGACACAGATGTATAGAACAGTCTTTTGGACTCTGTGGGAGAGGGCAAGGGGGGGATGATTTGGGAGAATGGCATTGAAACACGTATAATATCATGTAAGAAACGAATCGCCAGTCCAGGTCCAATGCAGGATACAGGATGCTTGGGGCTGGTGCACTGGGATGACCCAGAGGGATGGTACGGGGAGGGAGGAGGGTGGGGGGTTCAGGATGGGGAACACGTGTATACCCATGGTGGATTCAAGTTGATGTATGGCAAAACCAATACAATATTATAAAGTAATTAGCCTCCAATTAAAATAAATAAATTTATATTTTTTAAAAAAGAAAGCTGAGTGAAGAAGAATTGCTGATTTTGAACTGTGGTGTTGGAGAAGACTCTTGAGAGTCCCTTGGACTGCAAGGAGATCCAACCAATCCATTCTGAAGGAGATCAGTCCTGGGTATTCATTGGAAGGGCTGATGTTGAAGCTGAAACTCCAATATTTTGGCCACCTGATGCAAAGAACTGACTCATTTGAAAAGACCCTGATGCTGGGAAAGATTGAGGGCAGGAGGAGAAGGGGACGACAGAGGATGAGATGGTTGGATGGCATCACTGACTCAATGGACATAATTTGAGTAAATTCCAGGAGCTGGTGATGGACAGGGAGGCCTGGTGGGCTGTGGTTCATGGGGTCGCAAAGAGTCGGACACGACTGAGTGACTGAACTGAACTGAACTGAGTCAGAGTCCATCCAGGCCGAGAAGCACGTGAGTCTCACGTTCTCAGTGGATGCCAAGCCCACTTTAGAGAGTTCTCTCAGCAACAGCAGCTCCATTCTGATCATCCTTCTGCCGTAGTGACAGTAGTTTTATGTTTTATTTCTGCCTTTAAAATATGGTCTTGCCTTTGGTATTTAAATTGCAAATTACAACCCAAAGACAAAAGGGAAATATTCGGCAGCACTGAGAGAAGCACCCCTTTAACACCTACATACTCACGAGGCACTGCGTTTGTCACTGATCTCAGCAACCGGAATGTTTTGACAGCAGACCTCTCATCACCGGACGACTGTATTGCCGGTCATTCCTGATCTGAGAGACTGTGCAAGAGAAATTCCTATTTTCTCCTCACTATTTCCTACATTAGCGGGCACAAAGTCTGCCAACCTCCCATCTCATACAACCCTTCCAGAATCAGATTTAAAAAAAAAAAAAAACTGAAATAAAAAGCTCACAGAAAATTCCAAAATAAATATGAGATAGTGATGAGAACACTTGAGTAGAGAGTAACAAATCTCTACACTCTGATGGCAGTCCAATGCCTTCAAAAGAGCCACCCACAGCTTGGACAGCCTGCTTTAGGATAATGTTTACAAATGATTTTATCCAGTTTTAATTGCCATGCATTCACAACAATCTATCAGCTTTTAACCAGTGAGACATCCTCACAGTCGGAGAGGACCCTCAAATCACCAGAGAACTCAAAGGGGCAAGCCAGAAAAATATCTTTCCCCCTGCTGGTCCCAGACATACTGTGGGAAGAAGCATCCCTGTATAATTCTTGGCCTCTCCACACTGTGCTAAACAGCAGACACCCCCAGGAGTTCCACCAAGTAGTTCTCCGGGAGTTGTTGGTGAACAAAAACATTCCTCCTACCATTCTAGGTTCTTCCAGCTGTTGAAGAGTTAAACTGACACAGAAGAGATTAATAGGGGCAAATCAGACAAAAATTTAATAACATGTACACTTGTGTCTACCAAAAAAGATACCCACAACCCAAAAGTTGAGTTACGTTTCATTCTGTGGACAAGCTGAGGACTTCATGCCTTGGAGGCAGCATCTCAAACAACCCTGAGAAAACTTCTTGAGGTGAGGGTTGGGTGCGGGGGAGGATATATAGGAGTTTTGTGAGTAAGGGCAAGTGGAAGGAACAGAAGATATCTGTTAACAAAAGAAAGCTAGATATCTCAGGCTAGGGAGTTTAATGCTTTTCTAGGCATGAGATGATGAAAGAGTCTAGGTGCATGAAATCATTCCTTTTGAAAGAGATCAGGACCCTATGGTCCTTGCCTCCCATGTCCTCAGCCTGTGGAACAACTTTTGCCAAAGAGCACGTTTAATCAGCAAACTGAGAAAATGCAGAAACAAAGGGAAAGAGTCCAGCAAGACTGAACAGTATCAGTTTAGTTTAGTCATTAAGCATAGTTAAGGAATTTAGTTTCTTCTCAAGAGCTGTAAATAACATTCTGAGCCATCTCCTGCGATCTGTCTTGTAGACACTGAAACCTCCACCAAGAGAAAGAAGCTAACCGCGTGATGCCCAGACTGTAGCCATGATATACGCTGCTGCAGTCCCAGGAACCGGCCTCTGATGGCTGCTGGATGGCAGGTATTCTTTATTTCCCTCCTGAGCTGCCTGAGGTCTCACCAGCTCACCTTAGATGATGGTTGCAGTTGCTGATGACTGTCCTGTTGTTTAATCACTAAGTCATGTCTGACTCATTTGCCACCCCAAGGACTGTCCATGGGAGTTCCCAGACAAGAATATCGGAGTGGATTGCCATTTCCTTCTCCAGAGGATATTCCAATTCCCAAACCTAACACACTTTTGTTTTCCTTTATGGCAGACCCATCTGTTGAGTTCAGCCCATTGACTTGATCTTTGTGGATGAACCATCAGAAAATGGGGCAACAAATCAGACTGAGATTAGCATGGACTGTATCCGCATGCAGGACTCAGACCTGAGCAACCCATGTGGGTGAGTGGCATGGGCTTCCCCTCTAAATCTGTGGGCCATGCTATCCACATCTTCCATGGCACATGAAAAAGCAGGTGACTCTGAATGGTCAAGGAGGGCATTGGAAAGAGAGTCGCTGTGGTCAGCAGAGAAATAATTAAGAGCCGTGGACTCTGAGTCTGCCTCAGCTCTGCATGACACATATGTTTCCGCTGGCGTGGGGGAGAGGGTTGGAAGTAATTCCTTGCGTTCTTTACCTGAGATGCTCCTCCCAGTGTTTCACAGCTGATGGAGACAGAACCAAAGTCAAGACCTTCAAGACCTTAAACTGGGATTGAACCTGCATCTCCTGCATTCCAGGCAGAATTATTACTGCTGAGCCACCAGAGAAGTCACCCTTTGTTTATTGATATGTCAGGAAATATTCCGTTTCTCACAAGGGAAAGACCCCCAGAAACAAATTTCTAAAAGGGATGAAGTGAGTGAAGTGAGCACTTCCCTGGTGGCTCAGACAGTAATGCGGGAGACCCAGGTTCGATCCCTGGGTTGGGAAGATCCCCTGGAGAAGGAAATGGCAACCCACTCCAGTACTCTTGCCTGGAAAATTCCATGGACTGAGGAGCCTGGTAGGCTACAGTCCATGGGGTCGCAAAGAGTCGGACACGACTGAGCGACTTCACTTTTTTTTTTTTTCACTAAAATGGATGAAGGCACCGCCTTAAACCACCTTCAGTTAAAAGCGAAAGTAGAAGTGGAGGAGGGAGGCCAGCTCTAGGAGGAGACCAAGAGAAGTACAGTCAACAAGCATGAGACTGTGTGGAGGAGTCTGCCTGGTCAGTAGACAAAGGATGCTGAAGCCATCAGCCTCTGTGACCATGTCCAGCTGTGCACCCCGAAGGGATTCAGGATGAAGGAAAGCAGAATCCTAGGCTTGTACAGAGTTGGGCTACAAACAAAGCTGAGTGTCAAAGAACTGATGCTTTCAGACTGTGGCACTTGGGAAGACTCTTGAGAGTCCCTTGGACAGCAAGGAGATCAAACCAGACAAGCCTAAAATAAATCAGCAAGAAATATTCACTGGAAGGACTGATGCTGAAGATGAAACTCCAATACTTTGGCCACCTGGTATGAAGAGCCTACTCACTGGAAAATACCCTGATGGTGTTTAGATTGAAGGCAGGAGGAGAAGGGGGCAACAGAGGACAGAGATGATTGAATGGCACCATTGACTCAATGGACATGAGTTTGAGCAAGCTCCAAGGGATAGCAAAGGACAGGGAAGCCTGGCATGCTGTAGTCCATGGGGTCACAAAGGGTCAGACACAATTTAATGACTAAACAACAAGTCAGCTAAGATGCATATAAAAGGACTGATTTTAATGAATCCAGATGCTTACATCTTCCTGTACATAGAAAAGTACTAAATTCATTGATATGAGATGTCTGGTTTTCTCTAACTTTATCTGTTGATGTTTGACTACTCCTATATATTTTGGCTACTCCCCTACCTCTTGGGAGCAGTTCTTCAGAGCAATCTGAGAAGCTGTCTTCTGGACTTGAAATCCTCAGAAATCCACCAAATGAAGCATAATTCTCAACTTTTAGGTTGCTCTTTTTCTTTTCCCAGGCAACAGTTGCTTGGCACATTTAAATCCTTGTCTTCTCCACGTATGAGAGTTTCTAGAGATAAGACCAACCAAAGTCTGCCTTCCTCTGCTTGTCATTTGCAAAATTGGATCCTGTCTTTGTAATCCTACATTTCCCCTGGGCTCCATTTTCCTCGAAGTCTACTCCTAAAACTGCACAACCTGAACATCCTCTGGACACTCCAGGAGAGTTTGAATATGCCTACTTTCTCTCATTCTCATCCAGCGAAACCTCTTATAACACAGATAAAATGGGACTGGCCTTGGCGTGGTGTGATACTCATGGAAGATGCAAGCTGAACATAAAAAAAGCATTAATAAGCAATTTAAACTTTTACTGAAGTCTTGAATGAAAAACATACTTTATGCTTTTGTGATATGTGTGTATATGCTGAGTCACTCAGTCATGTCTGACTCTTTGCAACCCCATGGACTGTAGCCCACCAAGCTCCTCTGTCCATGGGATTCTCCAGGCTAGAATGCTGGAGTGGATGGCCATGCCCTCCTCCAGGGGATCTTCCAAACCCAGGGATAGAACCTGGGTCTCCCACGTTGCAGGCGGATTCTTTACCGTCTGAGCCACCAGGGAAGCCCTGGCTACTGAATAAGTTTGTTGGCTATAAGAATGCATGCTCGCCTATCCCCTCTCCAGGGGATTTTTCTGACTCAGGAATCGAACCAGGGTCTCCTGCATTGCAAGCAGATTCTTTACCAGCTGAGCTACCAAGGAAGCCCCAGAAAGCAACTAATGACTCCAGAGGCACCACTGGGAAGCCTATGACCTAAGTCAAGTCCCTTAAGGTTATGACTGGCCTCAGGTACTATAAACTCTCAAGAACAAAACCAAGACACATCGATGGTTGCTATAAGGCCCTTACTTTTTCAAAGGGTCTATAGTTTTCTGCTAAATTTCTGTAAACCAGAAAAGTCAACTAAGCAATTTATCCTTTAAGCATCCTGGTTTGTTGGAGGTTTTTGAAGTAATGATGCTGACATCACTCTATGAAAATAGGTGTCCCTCCACAGTCATCGTCCACTTTTACAAAGAAACCCACTTGCCTGGCCAGAATCACCCCGTCTTCTGAGTCACTTCACTTGCATTAGTTACCGAGCATCCAATAGCTTGCGATATTAGGACTTCAAATAGAATGAGACCAGCTCCCTCCACCCCTCTAGACACTCAGAGAAGTCTCCACAAGCGCTACCTTCAAAGTCAGAAATAACACATCCTCATCAAAACAACCTTAATTCCCTGCAGCCTCCAGGGCCCAAGTCCATCCACTCCAGAATCTATCCTGGACTAGAACGAGTGGCCGTTTTGAAATCAAAGCATGAACTTCAGGCCTTGGCTTCTTTAAAAAGCATCAAGAGAACAAAGTTTGGAAGAAGAGCGGAAAGAAAGTGTCTGAAAGGGATGAGAAGCGTGTGTGAATTACTGAAAATGGACCCTTGAAAGATTCTCAGTTGTCACCTCAAGACAGTGTGCAGCATCTCCTAGTGTGAGGGTCATTCCGGCTCCATTTCTGAGTGGCGTGGTGCTGGCGTGCCCACTGCAGGCTGGAGGAGGCTGTCCTGCAACGCGGCTGCTCCAGGCCTGGGGGTATTCCATCAGTTCCGCTAAGTGAAAGTGGAAGTCACTCAGTCATGTGCGACTCTTTGTGACCCCATGGACTATACAGTCCATGGAATTCTCCTTTCCCTTCTCCAGGGGATCTTCCCAACCCAGGGATGGAACTCAGGTCTCCCGCACTGCAGGCGGATTCTTTACCAGCTGAGCCACGGGAGAAGCCCACTAAAGCACTTCCCTTTGTCCTTGTCTGAAAGGAGGGGTGACACTCTCCCACTCTGAGCACTAGGGGCACTTGTCTCCATTTCTGTACCTCAATTTCCTCACTGTCCTCTCAGGACAGAAAAACTACCAGCAAGTGTTCCTGAGAGGACTAACTATGGCCCTTAAAGTGCTGTGAAACTGATGATTAGTTCTATTATGTTTGGCCTCCGTTATTAACATCACCGCCATTCGCTTTCCTGGACAGAGCTTCTATTCCCAAGCTTGTGAGGAGTTTAAAGAAAGCTCCAGCTTCGTTTCTCTCTTTTGTAGGGTTTATTTAATTTTTTAATTTAAAAAAAAAACTAATTTAATTTTTTAATTAAAAAAACTAATTTAATTTTTTAATAATTTTTTTTTAAATGTAATACCATTTTAAAGGTCACTTTCCACTTACAGTTGGGGCTTCCCTGATGGCTCAGAGGTTAAAGCGTCTGCCTGCAATGTGGGAGACCTGGGTTTGATCCTTGGATCGGGAAGATCTCCAGGAGAAGGAAATGGCAACCCACTCCAGTATTCTTGCCTGGAAAATCCTATGGATGGAGGAGGCTGGCAGACTATCGTCCATGGGGTCACAGAGTCGGACACAACTGAATGACTTCACTCACTTCCATTTACAGTTACTATGAAATAAGGGTTACATTCCCCATGTTGTCCATTGCATCTCTGCACCTATCTTAAACCCAGTAGCTTGCACCTGCCATTCTTCCCCAGCGTTGCCCTTCCCCCAGTCCCCATCGGGAACCACTGAGTCTGCTTCATCCAGACAACAAGTAGCCTCCACTTCTCTGTCTCCCTCTCCTTCACCCTTTCTCTCCTGTTTTTCTCTTTCTTGTTAATGGACAGAGCTGAAACTCTTTTCTATTTCTTCAATGCTTTGATTCCCTAAAGACTGTCATCTTTACTCGTGAATTGCCCCATCTACCCTCCCAATATCAACACCCTGGGCAAATCCCTTGAAGGTGCCAGAGGAAGATGTCCTTGCAGGTCACGTAAAGTCCATCGCAGTACAACGGTCGAAGGAAGACAGCCAAGGTCTGAGGAACTCTAGTCACTGAGGACTTGGTTCAAATCCTCTCTCACCACGGATGACTGAAATGGACGCCAAGAAAGGGCTCCTAGCTGGTAAAGGAAATAGTAACATACCCATTCCGTAGACTACCAGGGAGCTGTAACAACACGCTGTAAAATAAAATGAGCTATTTTATTGTTGAAACATGTGTTGTTTGAAAAATGTGTTGTTTAATATTCCTGTTCTAAAGACTGTTTGTATTAGGTAAATATAATATACACAGTGGCATCACCAACTCAATGGACATGGGTTTGAATAGACTCCAGGAGCTGGTGGTGGACAGGGAGGCCTGGCGTGCTACAGTTCATGGGGTCACAAAGAGTTGGACATGACTAAGTGACTGAACTGACCTGAACTGAATATACACAAATATGTAAGTCTTAATAGAAAAACACTGGATTCATCAAAATAGGAACACAGATAACTCTGGGAGATGGAACTGTGACATTTATGAACTTCCTAAATTTTTGATGGTAAGAATTCTGAAAGTACGTATTTGTAAACTTACTGCTGCTAAGTCACTTCAGTTGTGTCTGACTCTGTGCGACCCCATACACGGCAGCCCACCAGGCTCCCCCGTCCCTGGGATTCTCCAGGCAAGAACATTGATGCAGGTTGCCATTTCCTTCTCCAAAGCATGAAAGTGAAAAGTGAAAGTGAAGTCGCTCAGTCGTGTCTGACTCTTTGCAACCCCACGGACTGCAGCCTACCAGGCTCCTCTGCCCCTGGGATTTTCCAGGCAAGAGCGCTGGAGTGGGGTGCCATTGCCTTCTCCTTGTAAACTTACTACAACCCAGCAACTCTTTGCACCATATTGAAGTGCTCACACATGCATGCAGATGGCCAGAGAGATCCACCACGCGCACACAGGCTTATTCCATGATCCTTAGTTTTCTCTGCCCTGTGAGGTTGGGCTCAGTCTTCCCAGCCTCCCTGAGATCAACAATAAGGGAAGAAAGCATAACACAATCAGGTGAGATGAAGTTTAACTTGCCAAACTGCAGCAAGGTCCCAAAATCTCTCCTCTCTCCCTCCCTGGACAAATCCACAGCTGTTGCTCATGAGAGTTGAGCCGTCTATGGAAAACATCGGGTTCTCGCGCGGCAGGTTCCACAGTTTGCTCCAGGCCCCCAAAGTCTGAATTTGCAGGGCTGTTTTAAATTCTAAGAAACAGGGGCATGGTCCTCAACTTTTTCATCAAAGGGATTCGAATCTCATTCTTCCCTGCAAATCTGAGATTAGCAGCCTTGTTTGGACCAGGCTTCTTGAGAAGGGAGTCAGTCAGTCACATGCTAAAGGAGAATGTTGGAAAGTAGATTCATAAAGCTACTTATTTTTCCTTTGGTTTTCTTTGTAATTTCAGCCATGCTGAGTCTTCATTACAGTGCACAGGTTTCATTGGCCTGAGACATGTGGGATCTTAGTTCCCCAACTGGGGATCGAACCTGCATCTCCTGCATTGGAAGGTGAAGTCTTAACCCCTGGACCATGAGGGGGCCCTTCAGATAGATATTTGAACCAAATGAAAAGAGACAGGGCCTTGGAGCCTCAGTCATCCTACTTGAAGACGTTTGCTTTAAAAGGGATGTGTACTGGTTGAGAGCCTCAGCTTCAGGGTCAGACAGTCCAGAGCTTGATTCCCTGGGATCTCTATTGATCAGCCATGTGGGTTCTGATAAATTTGTCTGTTACATAAAATGAAACAATAATGGGAACTATCTCATTAAGACTATTGAGACCAAAATGGAGAGGGAGAGGGCGGGATGATTTGGGAGCATGGCATTGAAACTTATATAATATCATATAAGAAATGAATTGCCAGTCTAGTTTCGATGCAGGATACAGGATGCTTGGGGCTGGTGCACTGGGGTAACCCAGAGGGATGGTATGGGGGGGAGGTGGGAGGGGGTTCAGGAGTGGGAACTTATGTACCCCAGTGGCGGATTCATGTTGATGTATGGCAAAACCAATACAGTATTGCAAAGTAAAAAAAAAAAAAGAAAAAAAAATAATGTTTACTACCATGCCTGGCAGAGTCAGTAGGCCATATCAGTTACTGTTACCCCCATTCTAAACTTGTACACCCACAGCTTTAAGCATGCAAATGAACTGGGCATTGAATTAGGTGTGGTATAGGGCATATGAAATAAGATATGGTTTCAGCCTAAATAACAGCATAATCCAGCTAAATAGTCTCTTCTCTCTTACCCTCTTTTTCTCTGTTTTTCTGCCTCTCTTTCTGTTTAAAGAACATTATGCGCACACATGTATGTGTTGAAAACCAAAAGATACATAAAATTGTAAAACAATAGAGAAGCAGACAGGAAGAATTCAGGGGGAAAGATAGTGGTAAAATTCTCCTTCAAAAGCTGAATAAAATAAAACAAAAAACAAGGAAACAAATTGGTGATCCTTCTCTGACCCTCCTTGACCATCCTCTCTTCCCAGCTTCTCAGCCACCAGCTCTGTTCACATGTGCATCAAACAATTAAATGACAGAACAAGTGGGAAATACCCTTAACAAATATGGTTTCCCACCCTCCAAGCTTGTGCCCTAAGGAAATATTTGCACATTGCCCATGAAAGCAAAGAAGCAAAGTGAGATGCATCTAAGTACAGCTTAGGGGATCGAGAGGAAGTTCAGGACAGCACAGCTGACACTCAGGAGATGAACAACTGTGTTTAAATAAAGGGGGAGTGATATGCAAAGAACTGTTTACAAGCACAACAACAGAAAAGATGAAAAAGAGCAAATAGATGCCAATAAAGAAAGCAACCTTGGGAAGATGTACCTCCAGGAACGAAAAGAAATCTTTCAGCAACAGTGCTTTACGTCCTCAGAGAAATTAAAGGAACATATCCTCCATGAATTCAGATGGAAGAGGAAATAATAAAACAGTTTTTAATGGAGAAAGAGATGGAATTAAACAGAATAGTAGCATCAAAAACTGAATGAACACTGCATGAAAAGGAAAAATGGTATGGGCTTTGAAAAAAAATCACACACGATAGAAAGAAAATGGAAAAATTCAAAGTATTCAGAAGACGATGGTCCACATGGGGAACCCACTGTAGGGACCCAACATGTAACTATTTGACCTTGAAGAGAAAGAGAACAGAGGAGCCAGTGAACACACAGTGTTCAAAGGCGTAATGAAGGAGAATGCTTCTGAACTGAAATAACACGTGAATATAGATTCACCAGGGTGAAATCTACGTAACATTTACAAACATAAAGAATACTCCTTCATTCTTGAATAAGTAATTGAGTTTCAAAAGTAGCTTGCTTTAAAAAAAAAAATGTAGATACTGGAAAATAGTGGACCTAGTCTACTAAATTCTGAAAGAATAAAGGGAAATACGATCCAAAAACTTTCCCCAGTTTAGGTGTTATTCCTTACGGCAGAGGCAGAAAGAAATTCTCAATTATGCAGGGATTCTGGAAGCATAAGTAATATATAATCTTCTTTAAAATATCATAGCAACATAGCCCTGCTGATTAAGATGAAAATCAAAATAAATAATCACAGAAGTATACATTTCTATATGAAGGGACTAGAAAGACCTTTGAACTATTTCAGCAGAAGATTTAGTCCAGAAAGTTATTTCTGACTATGGTTAGAAGACTGAATGCAAATATCTTAATTCTTATTAAAAAACATTTTATTCCAGTTTTATATTATAGTATTATGTTATAGCTTATAATAGCATTTTAGTTTTATTAATGTATTTACTATACCATTATAGTTTATTAAGGTTCCATTACAGTTCATTGTAAGTATTTATCATTTTAATTATAATGAGCTATAATAAAAACTCTTGAGTCTACTAATACAGAACAGAAGGTAGAAATGGATAGCGGGTATATTATGGGCCATTAAAAGTAAACTGATTTTTCACCTTTCATGGGAAGAGTCAATAGTCACCAATAATTTCAGAAACTGAAGTTCAGTGTAAGTGTTTTAAATATTCAAATCAATAATATGAAGAACAATAAATTTGACTATGTGTTCCAAATTACTGGAAGGAAAATTATTACTAAAAAACATAACATCCAGTTAAATGTAAATGGAAAATAATTGTCAAAAAATATGAATTATCTTGGGATCTGCCTGTTTAAAGATAATTGGGGGTTACCCTGATTGAAAGTTATTAAATAATGTTTTAAATAGCAAATCAAAAGATAGTGATTGAGTACATTATTTAGAAGTAAACATAAGAAACAAGTGACGAAAAGGTCTGAAAAGGGTTACACCTCATACATGAAACTGGAGGCAGAATGGGGGCAGAGAAAACCAGAGACCAGCTTCCGTTATTGCTCTGTTTCACTTTAAATTAGCTTTGCAGAATGAGTTATTTTTATGAATGTATTGCCTTTTTTTCTTTAAGTGGAAAAAACTAATATATGCAAGTAAATTTAAACTTTTTTAAAAGGGATTATTATAATCACACCTGATAAAATTGAATTCAATGTAAAGAACATTAACTGAGCCTAAGATAGTCATAATTTTCAGAAGGATAAACAGAGGGGATAAAAAAGATTTGAAAACTTTTTGTCGAAAGAAGAAGACAACAAGGGGGAGCAGCCCTGCCAGGCAGGACTTCACCCCAGAGAGCAGGAGGGGGCTGGTTCGGAGACGCACGCCCAGAGCAGAAGGCAGAGCGGACGCTCACCAGTGGCGTCTAAACTCTGGGACAGCAACGGACTCTTGAGCATTCACGTATTTACTGTTCTGTCCCGGGTCTAAGTTGCTGCGCTTGCAGCTTTGACCTGAGTTGTGCCATGTGGGATCGAGCTCCCTGAGCAGGTGTCAAACCCAGGCCCCGCACTGGGAGCCTGGAGTCTGCGTCACTGGACCACCAGGGCAGCCCCACAGTGGACTTTTTAAACCAGTGGTGATGCAGAAACTGTGCCGCCACTCAGAAGATGACCCATGCCTCACAGCATACAGGAGAACAACCCCCAGTGGAAAAATGAGTCAGGGATCTGAATACAGGAAGGAGGATGAGAAATAGGAGGGGGCAGGGGGAGAGATGGGAGGACGGAGAGAGGAGGGCAGGATGGGGAGAGAAGGGGAGCTGCAGAGAAGAACACTAGGGAGTTCTCTCTTAACCTCAGTGCAGAGAAAAGCTTTCTAACTGTGACTCAGAACCAGCCACGAGAGAAGAAGCCTTGCAAAATGCGACCGCGCAATTTTTCTGTTTCTCACAGAGAAAAACACTATAAAAAAGCAAAGTCAAAATACAATTGATTCACCAGAAGAGAATTTTTGGAAAGGATATCTCGAACAGAAGACTAAATTCCCGAACCAGGGACAAACAAACTCTTAAAAACAGACAGACCAAAATCCTAACAGAAAAGTGAGAAAGAGACATCAACAAAAATACACACACACACAAGCAAGATTAAAAATAGTACTTAAATACACTTAAATGCACTGGAAATATTAAGCTTCATTTCTAATGCGAGAAACGCAAATTGAAACAACACAGGACCGGTACTTCTCACCTGTTAGACTGACATAGATTAGTGTGTGAGGACACATTCTTTGGGTAAGGTTGGGAGGAGAGGCACCCTCAGACACTGCTGGTGAAAATACCAAATGGGAGCAACCTGTGGAAAGAAACCTGGCAAAATCTAACAAAACTACATATGTATTTACATCTGGACTCAGAAGGAAATGGCAACCCACTCCAGTATTCTTGCCTGGAGAATCCCAGGGACAGAGGAGCCTAGTGGGCTGCCGCCTATAGGGCCACACAGAGTCAGACACGACTGAAGCGACTTAGCAGCAGCAGCAGCAACCCACTTCTAGGGATTGGCAGTACAAGTAAGCCTCCAACAATACAGAAGTAGACGTATTCAAAAGGTTACTTATTACAACAATATCTCTAATGTACAAAATGCTGGAAATAACCTAAATAATTATACCTTAGAGTATAAATAAAGCACAGGGTCCTGTTTGAATAAAGCACAGTGTTCTCATGCTGGAGTCCTTGACAACTGAAGAGTAGTAGAGAGGAGCGCTAAGAGCTGGTACGAGGAGATGTTTAGGATCTGATGCTAAATAGAAAAAGCACAGTACAAAATACAGTAGGACCTTCCTTAGCTGTGGGTTCCAAATCCACAGATTCAACCAACCACAAATCAAAAATATTTTCTCTTTCAATTCCAGAAAGTTTCACAAAGCAAAACTTGAATTTGGTGCACCAATAACTGTTCACATAGCACATTTACATGGTACTTACAACTATTTACCTCTCATTTATATTGCCTTTGGTATTATAAGCAACCTAGATGTTTAAAGTATGTGGGAGGATGTATGTAGGTTGTACGCAAATACCATACCATTGTGCATAAGGGACTTGATGTGGATATTTGGTATTTGGGGTGGAGGGGAGGGGAGGAGTGCCCTGGAAACCAATCCACCATGGATAGCAAGGAATGACTATAAATCTATAGTATATTGTTTTTCCAGTAAGGAAATGTATAAAAACATAAATGTATCCATGCACCTCTTAGGAAAGAATTATAAGAATAGCTCAGAAACTACTGAGATAAGTGCCAATAAACTGGGTGGGAATGAGGTGGCAAGATGGGGACTTGGGAACAGGGTAAACACTTCGCTGGTTTACTCTTTTAATAAGCAAATAAGCAACCAAGATTAATCATGATGTAGAACTCCAAATGGAACAGCAACGAATGAACCCCAATGTACTGCAAATGAGTAGCATGCCTCACCGGTGGAGGCGGGGAAGGAAACCCTCCTCTAAGTGACTTTGAAAAACAGCATTTGACCGCATCCTGTGAGGCTAAAGACTAACAGCACTGTACATCAAAACTAGATTTTAGTACATTTTTCACAGGGCATTGGGTTAGCGATTGTAAAACTACATCATGTGTCTGCCAGGACTGAGCAAATTAGTCAATATATTGTGGGTAATCGGAATCTGATTTTTATAAACCTTGGCGATGTGGTAAGAATCTGGTTTCTCACTATCACAGAAAAGAGTAACAAGTAACGGGGAAAGAACAGATTGAAATCTGAGGTATCAGTTTGAACTCAAAGTTAGGCAGATGGAGACAGATAATAGATCCATGGATGATAGACAGATACAGACAGGAGACAGAAATACATATGTGCACACATTATACCTTTTACTACTGCCTACTGAAAGCTTAAAAATGATGGTGGTGGTGTTTTGGTTTTAGTCGCTTAGTCCTGTCTGACTCTTTCGTGACCACGTGGACTGTAGCCCGCCAGGCTCCTCTGTCTGCGGGATTGCCCAGGCAAGAATCCTGGTTGCCATCTTCTTCTCCAGGGATCTTCCCGACCCAGGGATCACATCCGTGCCTCCTGCACTGGCAGGCGGATTCTTCAGTGCTGAGCCCCCAGGGAAACCCAGAAACTATGGTGCCTAGTGGAAATGAGCACACCTGAGATCCAGATTTTGTTTTCTGAATATCATCTTAGAAAAAAGGAATGAGAGCTCCTTGTGAAATCGGTTGATACCAGGACTAAAGCAAGCAAATTACATGAGGAACCCCTCAACATTCGAATTTGCGAGAACTTAATCATCAAATTAACTAGTAACAGTAATAGATTATAACCCAGAGAATAAAAATACGTATCCATGAGCCCTTACTCAAGTAAATAAGTGGATGAACAAATAAATAAATTGGAGAAATGGGGCAGCTTCTCCTTGCAACAGGATTCTAACTAATGGATAAAGGAAGAATGAAGGAAATACAAAGTCTCCATTAGACAAACACAGAGATAATGTCACAGGCAGGAGGCAACTGAAATTCCCTGGTGGCCCAGCGGTTAAAGCTCTATGCTTTGCCTTCAGGGGGCACAGGTTTGATCCCCGGTTGGGCTTCCCATGTGGCTCAGCTGGTAAAAATCTGCCTGCAATGTGGGAGACCTGGGTTCAGTTCCTGGGTTGGGAAGATCCCCTGGAAAAAGGGATGGCTACCCACTCCAGTACTCTGGCCTGGAGAATTCCATGGACTGTGTAGTCAGTGGGGTCGCAAAGAGTCGGCCACAACTGAGAGACTTTCACTTGTGGATCTAAGGTCCCGCGTGCCTCCTCAGTACAGCCAAAAACGAAAAAGAGGCAAACAGAGAGAGAACCAATGAAGGGTGCTAAAACCAGTGGGTGAAGGGTTGGTGAGAAATGGAGTCTTTGCGTAGTCCCTAATACCTCCCCGTGAATCATTTATTAATTTCAAAGAGAAAAATAGTGACTCACTAGCGGAGAAACCTGGCAGACACTATGAGAAACAGGTGATCAAAGTAATAAGTCCTCACTGCTGAGAAGACTTAACACCCTGTGCACTCTGACACCATACACTGAGAAGGGCACGTCCCTTCTGTGGGATTCCTGCCCAAATACATGACCTCAATTATCATGAGAACACATTGAACAAATACAACTGAAAGAAACACTGGAAAACAACCGGTCTGTCCTTTTGGAAAGTCTCAGGGTTGTGAATGATGAAGAATAACTGAGAAACAGAGTACAGAGGCTAAAGCCTGATAAAGTCTACAGACTGATTAACAGTATTGTAACAGTGTGAACGCCCTATGTTTGGGTTATGTGCCTTGTCAACACTAGGGAATGGAGGTGAAAGATAGACGGGGACTTATACTATTTTTGTGATTTTCTATTAAATTTTTTGTTTTTACAAGGACAAATGAAATGTTTAAAATTGTGACATAAAATAACACAGAAATAGATGTATTTACTATCTCAATTTAATAACAAAGAGTAAATTTTATGATTAAGTGCAATCAAAATGAAACATGAAGTTGGTGGGCTTCAGACAAAGTGGACAGAGTCACACACACACACACACACACACACACACACACACACACGAGCACGCGCGCGTGTGTGAGCCTAGAAAGACAAAGAAATGTGAAAGAGCGACTTCCAGTGGCTTGGTGGTCAAAAGTCCCCCTGCTGATGCTGGAGACCCAGGTCTGATCCCTGTCCCGCTGAGATCCCACAGGCCACGGAGCAGCTAAGCCGGGGTGCCACAGCTCCCCACCTGTCCTCCAGAGCCGGGCAGCCGTGGCTCCTGAGCCCAGGAGCCCAACCCTGAAGCCCGCATGCTCTAGACCCCGGGTAAGGCAACAAGGAAAGTCACCCCAGGGAGAGGCCTCTGCCCCACAGCTGGAGAGGAGCCCCCACTCACCATAACTAGACAGGGACCCTCTCTCACCACAACTAGAGAAGAGGCCCCGCTCACCACAACTAGAGAGCCCTCACTCACCACAACTAGAGAGAGCCCCCGCTCACCACAACTAGAGAGGGGCCTCAGCTCACCACAACTAGAGAAGAGGCCCCGCTCACCACAACTAGAGAGCCCCCGCTCACCACAGCTAGAGAGCCCCCCCTCACCACAACTAGAGAGGGACCCTCACACAGCACAACTAGAGAGCCCTCACTCACCACAACTAGAGAACCCTAGCTCATCACAGCTAGAGAAAGCCCTCCCAACAACAAAGCTCCAGAACAATCAAAATAATCAGATAAATTATTTTTAAAAATAGAAGTGTAAAGTAGCCAACAGTTTGTTTACAAACAAGACCTAGGCACAAGCATGTTATCACTGGTAACTTTAGGGTACAGAAGAGAGAAAATTACTAAAATATGAGAGTGGTTGGTTCCACTTCTCTTGATCAAAAACAAGTAGCTTCATGCTGCTAAGAAACAAATGGAAACGCAAGCTTTGTTTTGCCATGCACATCCATGAGCATTTTGATCTTCCAGTGATGCTTCCAGCCCATGTTGCCCCTCAAGGAAATGGAAACAGCAGAAGTCCTGCACACACGTTGCACGGAATTAGTGTTGGAAGCACACCACCATATGTCGTCTTTGAGCCTGAATGAGGAGAAACTGGAATTCTGTAAAAACTTGGTTCTCTAATGAATGATGGTCATACAAAACTGAGGATATAAAATGAGACAGGTCCCCAAAAGATCAATAACAAATACAATCTGCACTGATTACTGTGGCTTAACTTTCGTTTCCTGGTAGTAACCAGAGTGATGGCATCTTCCTGTTCAGTTAGTTATCACCATCAGCACTGACCTTGTTGAGTGAATTCCAATATTTTTTTTTTTTTGCAAATTTTAATGTGAACATTTTCAAGCACAAAGAGGAATTTCACTTAGATTTGACAAGTTATTTGCCTATCTGTTTATTCCTGTCCATCCATCCATCTATCTTATTTTTTGATGCATTTCAGAATAATTAGAAGACATTTCTACTTTTTCCCCTAAACATTTCAGCATGCATTTCACTAACCAGGAAGTTCCCATGGAGCCACTCTGCTCTCTGGGTCTTCTGGTTATGAAGCAGTTCACAGTTCCTGGATTCTCTCCTCACCTCCGTTTCTGACCTTGAGTGGAAAGGAAGCCTGATCTACAAAGATGACCATATCAAAAGTCCTGAAACCTCCGTAGTTGTCCCCAGTTGCCGGGCCAGGTGTGACCTTCTCAGGGTCATGAGAATCACCATCCTGAAAGAACCCACTCACCTGTCTTACTCTCAGGTGGGCTGTGAGAACAGGGAAGTGGTTACTTTTTCACGAACACGGGCTGTTCTCTGTCCATAGGAAGTGCTGAAGATAAAATTAAATATCGACAGCATATGGTGGTTAGGGTAGAATATTTACTGCATAGCAGTCAACTCAGATTTTTATAGTTACATGACTTCTTCTCAGAGAGTTTCATAGCTCACATATTTTCAAAGAAATCAGGGATGCTGGAGACACTGAGGGCCCCTGGTCTAACACTTCCCTTCCTCCAGATGCAGTGCAGCAGCGGTCTCAGGCTGCGTTCTCTCTTGTCTGCACTTCCCACCGTTGACTTATACTGAGCTTAATTCAGCCAAAACCCCACTTTATTTTCCCCACAGTACCCTTTTAGTGTAGATCATTTGTGTTTGTTTGTCCATCCCGGTGATTAGTGAGTAACGTTGTCCATTAAGCCGAGTTGGATGCATCATCAACCAGAGAAAAACACAGGTAGTGGAAAGTCAGTAGTTGGTGATATTTATGACATTCCTCAGAGGGTCAACAGAAGAAAGATGGCTCTGCCGTCATGACCATAAATGCTCTATGACTCGTTGTTTGGATGTTGGAAAATGACATTTTCCTGCACCCTTCCTGTGCAGAAATGTCCAGCAGGAAGTAGTAGGTACAGAAACGCATCTTGGATTCGTCCCATAGCTACAGATCCTGTGAGGCTGGATGCTAGACTGCCTCCACTACAGTGTCTAATCTCCCATGGAATCCGGCTCAATATTGTGCCCAGAGCACGGATTCCATAAGCCTGTTTTTACTGGAACATTCAAAGGAAGAGCCAGCTCGGAATTCAGCTTTCGGCAATGATATTAACTTCCTTGAGAACCAACATTTTGGGAAATACAAAACCTTAAAACTCTAAATCACATATGCTTACTCAGTTAAAGTAAGCGTTAGATTTAAAGGTAATGAAACGTATTTTTAACTATGCTATTTCAAACTAGCCTCCTGGCGTCCAAGAGGAAATAGCGTATTTAGGAAGCTGGTTCTTTAAGACTTTAATTCCTTCTCTCCTCGGTTCTGTGTGTGTTAGTCCCTTAGTTGTATCTGATTTTTTGCCACCCCATAAACTGTAGCCCACCAGGCTCCTCTGTCCATGAGATTCTCCAGGCAAGAATACTGGAGTGGGTTGCCATTTCCTTCTCCAGAAGATCTTCCTGACCCAGGGATCGAACCTGGGTCTCCTGCATTGCAGGCAGAAGCTTTACCATCGGAGCTACTAGGGAAGCCATCTCTCCTCAGGTCTACCATCAACTGACAATTTCATCTTGACAGCCAGGTCTCCCAGTCTCTGAAATACTGTCCGGGAGTGACTGCCTGCAGCTTTCGTACTGTAGGGAAGCCACTGCGGTCCTGCTTCTGAGCTCAGAGAGAAACAGTGTTATGAGTGATTAAAAAATCAACCCTGGACCACTTATCACCAAAAAAAAAAAAAAAAAACACCTCTAATTGCAAATTCCCTGAAATAGAATCATTAGTTTTGCAATGGCCATTTTTACTGAGGGCTTCCCAGGTGGCTCAGTGGTAAAGAATCCACCTGGCAATGCAGGAGAAGAAAGAGGCCTGAGTTCCCCCAGGGTCGGGAAGATCCCCTGGAGGAGGGCATGGCAACCCACTCCAGTAACCTTGCTTAAAAATTCCCATGGACAGAGGAGTCCGGCGGTCTACAGTCCACGGGGTCTCTAAGAGTCAGACACGACTGAGCGTGCACACATTGACTGAGCTTTGAGTGACGGTGGCTTTCCTCATAGCTCAGTTGGGAAAGAAGCCACCTGCAATGCAGAAGACCCTGGTTCAATTCCTGGGTCAGGAATATCCACTGGAGAAGGGATAGGCTACCCACCCCAGTATTCTTGGGCTATGCTTGTGGCTCAGACAGTAAAGAATCTGCCTGCAATGCAGACCTGGCTTCCATCCCTGGGTTGCAAAGAGCCCCTGGAGAAGGGAAAGGCCACCCACTCCAGTATTCTGACCTGGAGAATTCCATGGGCTGTACAGTCCACAGGGTCGCAAAGAGTCTGGCACAACTGAGTGACTTTCACTTCACTTCATATTGAACGACAGTAAACCTTTAATCCAATTTTCTGTTGATTGGCAGGGTTGTTGTTTGGCCTGAGGTCAAACTGTCCACCCACGCCTCTACTGGAGATACACGGACACTCCTAGGTAATCTGACTCAGTCTCTTGTGGGGTCGCTGCTCCTTTCTCCTTGCTCCTGGTGCACACAAGGCTTTGTTTGTGCCCTCCAAGAGTCTGTTTCCCCAGTCCTGTGGAAGTAATCAAGTCCCATCAGCCTCCAAATTCAGGTTCCCTGGGGGTTCTCATCTGCTCGGTGGCTAATGGCGACCTCCTCCAAGAGGGTTTATGCCACACACTATGTGACCCAGGTCTGCTGCAGCCAGAGACCCTCTCTAAGAGAGGCTTCAACAGTACCTGAACTGTGAGCTTCCAGGTGTCCAAGCTGGATTTAGAAAAGGCAGAAGAACCAGGGATCAAATTGCCAACGTCTGTTGGGTCATCAAAAAACATTTTGATGTTTGAG
This sequence comes from Ovis aries, assembly GCF_016772045.2. Classification (NCBI taxonomy): domain Eukaryota; kingdom Metazoa; phylum Chordata; class Mammalia; order Artiodactyla; family Bovidae; genus Ovis; species Ovis aries. Next base: position 97,426,600 of record NC_056060.1, read on the forward strand.
TTTGATGTAGATGTTTGAGAAAAACATCTACTTGTGCTTTATTGACTATTCCAAAGCCTTTGACTGTGTGGATCACAACAAACTGTGGAAAATTCTTCTAGAGACGGGAACACCAGGCCACCTGACCTGCCCCCTGAGGAATCTGTTTACAGGTCAAGAAGCAACAGTTAGAACCAAACATGGAACAATAGACTGGTTCCAAATAGGGAAAGGAGTCCATCAAGGCTGTGTATTGTCACTCTGATTATTTAACTTATATGGAGCACATCATGTGAAATGCTGGGCTGGATGAAGCACAAGTTGGAATCAAGATTTCCGGGAGAAATATCAATAACCTTGGATACGCAGATGACCTCACATTTATGGCAGAAAGTGAAGAAGAACTAAAGAACCTCTTGATGAAAGTGAAAGAGGAGAGTGAAAAAGTTGGCTTAAAACTTTTTTTTTAAGCTCAACATTCAGAAAACTAAGATTATGGCATCCAGTCCCATCACTTCATGGCAAATAGATGGGGAAACAATGGAAACACTGACAGACTTTATTTTCTTGGGCTCCAAAATCACTGCAGATGGTGACTGCAGCCATAAAATTAAAAGATGCTTCCTCCTTGGAAGAAAAGCTGTGTCCAACCTAAACAGTATTTTAAAAAGCAGAGACATTACTTTGCCAACAAAGCCCCATCTAGTCAAAGCGATGGTTTTTCCAGTAGTCATGTATGTGAGAGTTGGACCATAAAGAAGGCTGAGCACTAAAGAATTGATACTGTTGAACCGTGGTGTTGGAGAAGATTCTTGAGAGTCCCTTGGTCTGCAAGGAGATCACACCAGTTCATCCTAAAGGAAATCAGTCCTGAATATTCATTGGAAGGACTGATGCTGAAGCTGAAGCTCCAATACTTTGGCCACCTGATGTGAAGAACTGACTCATTTGAAAAGACCCTGATGCTAGGAAAGACTGAGGGCAGGAAGAGAAGGGGACAGAGGATGTGATGGTTGGATGGCATCACTGACTCAATGGACATGAGTTTGGATAAACTCCGGGAGCTGGTGATGGACAGGGAGGCCTGGTGTGCTGCAGTCCACCGGGTTGCAAAGATCTGGACACGACTGAGCAACTGAACTGACTGACTGACCGGATGACAGCCTTTTTGTGTTTATTTATAGCTCACAGCTAAATGAGTTCCGTACTATTACTATCCCCATTTTATGGATGAGAACACCGAGACTCAGGTTTCACAGCTAAAACTCCCTGAAATGGAAACCCCACAGAGTGCAGTCTGGGAGCAGGAGTCCTGACTGGCATATCTCCCTGAGATAAAGTGAGGGCCTCTCTCTCTCCCCCCTGATGAAGAAGATAGAGGAGGTCACCTTGGTGACCTGTTGTCCCTCCATCAGGAGCATCTTCTCCAAGAGCAGCTCTCTGCTGTCCTCTAGTGGCCACTGACCACACTGCTTTTCCTGGAATGTGGACCCCTCTCACTGTGTAGCCCTGGGTAGTGGGCTGGATGCACAGTCACTGTTACTTAAGTACACGGACTCCAAGAAGGATACAGAAATCATTTCTTCTGTCTTTCTCACCCCTACTAAGTAATTCATTAGGAGGGGAGGACAGTTGTTTTGTTGTTGCTGTTTTTAGGAAAATCAGTTATTTGAGGAGCTGAGACGTTTGCCTGGTCCTCATCTTTTTGACCTGACATGCCACATTCAGGAAAATGCCAAGAAAATCTTGCCCCCTTCATCCTCCATTTCCCATCAGTCTAAACTTAAAATTTCACCCTCCTCTGTCACTTCTCTCCATTCCTTTTTTGGCCCACTCGCATACTGGTTTGCAGAAAAGCAATCTTTCAAAATGCTTTCAATAGTAGCATTAGGCCATATGCAACAATACCACATACTCCCCCTGTTCTGATTTAAATACAAAGGAACACAGAAGTGTTTGATAATAATGACTAGCTTTGATCTCTTCCCCCGCCCCAAAAAAACTCCAAACATTCTGCAGCATTAAAGGAAATAAAAGGAACCAGGGAGAATAGCATGGTGACCTATAGTAAACGACAAGAGATAGTAAACTGATGGATGGGCGCTGGGAGAGATGGCTCCCTTTCAACTCTGTTCAAAGATGGAAGGCAAGAAAACGTAACATCCATAAGTTACTTCTTGCACCTAGAAATGTAGTGATTTTTTTTTTCCCAACTCGTGAGTAATAATTGGGTAAATATTAACCCATTGTTATAATCATTGATTAAATATATACCAGCTTTTATGAAGACCTCCAAGTCTTCAGTATAACCTTGTTAAAAAGTCCTCTATTTATACCCAAAATACCTAGGAGATGTTTCTGCCTTCCTCTAACCCAGCGGCATCTCATGTAATTTATCAACCCCTCTCCTTAGAGTTTTTTGAATTCACTTTCGCTTTTCACTGTCTCCCTGGAAACAAGGATGTCTGGGTATAGAACTATTTCAGTTAAGAGAGGAAACAAAGGAAATAAAATGCCTCAACTTTTCTGAGGAGGGAGAGCATCAGGCAGCATACAGAGGGGGTGTGATTGGACTTCTCCAAAGTTCGGGGTATGGAAGAAAGGATTGTCACGGCTGCTCCGTTAGCAGTCAGAGCAATTAAAGAAAAAGCAATTTTGCCAAGATGGCATAAGTCAGTAAACAAGCAGTTATACTGGAAATCTGACACATGGTTGACAGGTATGATTTTTCAAGTTCCAGAAAGTTTTACAGCCCAAACAAAATCTATCTTCTTGCTCCGTGTTGGTTCTTAAAATTATATCAGAGTGTGGCTAAGCCTTTTCCAGCCCAAGTCCCCTTAGAAAAAAAAAAAAAAAAAAACTTATCTCAAGTCCTCCTGTAATACTATTCAAAAGTTCAAGTTAAATAACTTACCTGGAAACCATGGCTCAGCTCTACAACAGGTAAGCCATAATCAGGATACTAGCCTCTCACTCTCTGAGGCTGGTCCTCCTAGAAATAGACATGGAAGCAGAGATCTGTATATGCAAGTTTACTGGAGGGTGTTTCAGTGGGAAGGGCGATGAAAAGAGCCAGGTGGCAACAGATTGTCGTACTGAGTGGAGAGTATGACAGACAGAAATTGAACAGCCGTGCAGACACCATAAGGGCCTCCGTCCACCTCCAAGACAGTCACGGATTGAGACAAACAGCCTGGGCCTTCATATTCTGGCATCAAAGGTCATGTGTACGTGCATGCAGGGCAGCAACATTGTGAACACAGTGGAGGCCAGCAGAGTGAACGGACTTGTGGATCCAGTTGGGGGAAGAGAGGGTGGACCAGCTGAGAGAGTAGCGTGGAAACGTACACAGCAGCGTGTGGAAAACAGACAGCCTGTGGGAATTGGCTGCATGACTCAGGGACGTCGAACCCGGGGCTCTGTGACAGCCTAGAGGGGTAGGATGGGGTGGGGAGTGAGTCAGGGTCAACAGGGAGGGAACAGGCAGCTACTGACGGCTGATTCGTGCTGATGTATGGCAGACACAGTATTGTAAAACAATTATCCTCCAATTAAAAATAACTACATTTTAAGCTACTTGTTGCCGTAAGCTCCTTCGCTAAGACTGTGAGTCTGTTTCTGTTTTGTAAGCAAGTTCATCTGCGTCATTCCCTTTTACATTCCGCATAGAGGGCGTGCCGCAGCATAGTTCTACTTTCCTGTCTGACTTACTTCACTCAGTATGACAATCTCTAGGTCAAAGTCATTGAATAAAGGCTATTCCTGGGGAAGGGGCATGCCCTTGAGCAAGGCAGCTCCCTAAAGCCAGGGGCAACTCCTGGGAGGGCCCCGTCAGTGAGCTGGCAGAGTTAGTGTTCCCAGCAGTTGGAGTGACAAGTGTCCCCTTCTACAGGGAGAACCTGGGCCAGGTATCGGAGCATCTCCTAAACTCACCAACCAGATTAGCAACGTTCCCTTTGGGGTAGGAAGCAAATGGGACCCAGATAAGCATCGTTCCGACAAAAGTCCAGAAAATATCCTTACTGCATCCTCTGAAGTCTGAAAGCACAAAAGCTCCCTAAACCAAGTTCACAACGGGCGTCCACAGAGGGAGTTAGGGCTGTCGCGGGGGACACCAAAGCCCCTCCCGGTTCTCGAAGCAGAAGACAAACGCTCAGCTCTTCCTGGTCGATTGCCTTGGCCTGTCGATAAATCCGGATGAACCCCCATTGATCCAGCCCCTCGAGGCAGGATTGAGTTTGCAATTACAGGAAGCCCCTCCATCTTCTGTGAACACTCTCCCACCATAATTCTCTGCTCTCCACATTCTGGAGCGAAGAGGAGATTTTGGTAAGAATGCAGATTCACTCATTGTGTGCATTTAAGTCAGTCAAAATTCTAGAGGATTCATTGCAAAAGAAGGCAACTCCAGAGATTAGGCTCTTCTCATAGGGTACATCGGCCTCTCAGGTGGCTCAATAGTAAGGAATCAGCCTGCCAATGCAGGAGACGCAGGTTCGATCCCTGGGTCAGGAAGATCCCCTAGAGAAGGAAATGGCAACCCACGCCAGTATTCTTGCCTGGAAAATTCCATGGATGAAGGAGCCTGTTGCGCTACAGTTTATGAAGCTACAGAGTCAGACACAAGTGAGTGAATAAGCGCCGACACACACACACACACACACAAACACACACACACACAGGGTACACGCAGTTTGGTACAGATGCTGGAAAGTGGTTATGGCTCTCAAAGCTTCTCCTGGATTCCATGCCCCGAGGGCTTGTCATCGGCTCTAAAGCAGAGGGTTCTGGAGCCCAGTTTCCCACCATGAGTGGATTCAAGCAGATATTTTTATATCCTGTAACCCACCTTATCTTTTGGCTATTTGGCACAAGGCAACTCACAGAAACATAACTCAGCTTTCATTCTCCACCTCCTCTCTGAACCTCTCTGAATTCCCTGGTGCTTACCACTTCATTGGAAACCCTCCGTCTGATTGGCTGACAGAAATTGTGTTTACCATCTCCTCCAAGAAGCACTGCTCCACGTACAAATTGGAACCTGACTGGCAAACTCGACAGGTTTGGGGTTTGTGTGTGTGTGTGTGAAAACGGGAAATCCGTGAGCCAGTTAATAGGATTTTAACAGACCAGGCCTTGCTTTGCGTGCCGTGCTTGTGTTGGGAATTCTCCCCATCGTTTTGACCTTAGGCTAAAATGTTCTATTCAGGAAAAAATGCAGAAGCAGCTTTCGTGCCCTCAGCAGGGAACAGAAAGTCTGGGACTCTGTTTGGACCTCTCGCTGAGCTGTGATGAACCCCTAATTCAACATCTAGAAACCAAATGTATTTAAAATTCATCAGTAGCAAGAGAAAAACAGCAGTGCGTTCTCCCTCGAACCATCCCCCGCTGTTTATTGACCCCATCTAGTTTTCAGTCAGAGGACCCGTGGAGGGAGTCAGAGTAATTTGCTTCTCGGTTCAAGTTCAGGTTTTGCCGGGAGAGACAGAAAATCATTACCAGCTGGAGAAAGTTCAGTTATTTATAGAAAATTATTAGACGCCCTCTACCCTGGTCCACGGTCAGCTGTCCGCAGTCCCCGAACCAACCACCCTCACAATTTACACTTCGGTTGGCAGAGGATTAAACCATCAGGGCAGGCTTTCCACCTTGCCACAGGGCAAGTGAGCGCAGAGGCCTGCAGTCCAGCGTGACTGGGGAAAGAGCTTGAGGACTGGGAGGCCGTGCAGGGTGGTGGGACAGTGGGGCCTCTCCCCAGGAGGGACCTAACTTCTCCGGAGGAGTGGGCAGAACATGCAAGGACCACACAGAGGCCACTGCGACACTTTCCAAGAGGGCAATGCATTCTGAGCAATTTCTCTTCTCTGCCCTCATTCGGCACAGATATATTTCTCCTAAACCCCAAGTATCATCTTTTGGTTATGCTGGTCTTTGCATCCCCACATATAACCCTTCCCACTTCCCAGGGACAGCATCTTTGGCAGTTCAAGCTCTCTCTTCCCTCTTCCTTCGTTTCTGAGATCATCTGGTCTTCCTCTCCTCTGATATCCCAAACGGGTTTTGTGTTTGGCATAGATGCTGACACTCAACTGCAGCCTCATCCTCGTCTCCTGAGCTCCGATTACTCAGGCCTCTAGCGCTCTGGCATCACGGGTGTGTCCTAAAGCCTGTCTCGGCCCCGTTACCCATGCCTGGCTGCAGGGTCTCCTCGGCTCTCACCCCTTCCACGGCCGGGGCCTGCGACCTCATGGAACTGGTTCTCTGCCCTTTCTCTCCCTGTTTGGGTCTTGGATTCTGCCAGATCTGATCGCACTGTTCGCTTTGCATGTTTCATACGCACCAGTGAATATGCAACATGTTGCGGGTAGCCAGTCACGTCCCCACGGAGAGCCCCTGTTGGCCCAGCTCTGAAACCAACACTCACTTAGACCGCATCGAGCCCCTTTGCGTTTGTCTTCATTCCTCTGAGCCATAGCCAGGATGCCAAGGCCACCAGACACCCAGAATGGTGGCCTGTGTGTCAACCGTTCAGACGGGGTGAGGGTGTGGGGAGCACCGGGCTCCTTTGGAAGACAAGGGCCCCAGTCTCCTTCCACAATCCCCACCCCTTGCATCAATGCAGCCCTTCAATATAGCTGGATAGAAATACATGATTTCAAGGCTTTGCTTGTTTTACTATATTGCAATTCATTTTGTGATAGACAGCCACCGCCATCACTGGTAAAATTAAATGTCCATTTTTTTTTAAGAATGTTAAATCTCAACACTTCTCTGTCCTACCATTTTCTTCTTTTATTTCTGAAACTAGAGTCCATATCTCATTCAAAACTTGACCTCGAATTGAATGTCTTTAGGATAGATTTCTTTGTTAAATATTTTGGCCAGTCATGTGGACTGCACGTTCAGTGAAGCCAAAAATTGTCGCGTGCTTGCCTAACTTCTAGAGGGCCTAGTGAAGTGGCTGCCACAGAGCAGGGGTCAAGCTTGTTGCAGAAATGAATTAAATTCCATAACCTTATGGAATCTTAGCATAAGAGAGAACCACAGAAGCTGTACTGTTCAGTCTTTAATTTAGTAGCATACCTGAAAAGTGATCATTCCAGCCCAAAAAGGACAATTCCAATGATGAGAAGATCAACTCCCAGCAGAAAACCTTTTGGTACATTGAGCCAAAATCCATCCTCCAGTAAAGTGCACTCACTTGTCTTCATTCTAAATAAGGTTCAACACAGAGAACGCTTAATTTTATTTTCCACATAAAAGTCTGTTAAATATTTAAAGAGAGCAATTGAGCATTTCCCAAGTGCTTTTCCCAGTCTAAATGTGCAAAATTAGCTGACTCAGAGAGACTTTCTACTTTGGTTTGGTTTTAACATAAGAAGTTACCATCAATTACAGTAGCAGTACCAATAGGAAACACCCAATCGTTCCATTCACACATGTCATGACAGAGTTCTTAAAATGTTTATTATCCACAGTACCCTTTCCTGGATGTACCATGCAATATTCCTTCCAATAACTAAAACATAAATCCCCATGTTAAATAGGGCTTCAAACAAAACAGTGAATGAAATTTGCGTTCAGTTATGTCAGCATCGCCTGGCCTCCTCCACCACCGCCCACGGTGGGTGGTGTTCATCTGCCAAGTTCATCACTGAATTCCCTGAGCTGCCAGCTCTATCTTCCTCATAGCAGCTAGCATGACAACCAGTACTAAATAGCTGGTAAGTGAAAATCCATGCTTAATGAATGACTCACAGCCTTAGCCTTTGGTCACGGGATAGTCTTGGAAGCCTAGGATACTCTGTCTGTGATTTGACTTCTAACTGACCTGCTGCTAAGTCGCTTCAGTTGTGTCCGACTCTGTGCGACCCCATAGACAGCAGCCCACCAGGCTCCACCGTCCCTGGGATTCTCCAGGCAAGAACACTGGAGTGGGTTGCCATTTCCTTCTCCAATGCATGAAAGTGAAAAGTGAAAGTGAAGTCACTGAGTCGTGTCCAACTCTCAGCAACCCCATGGACTGCAGCCCACCAGGCTTCTCCATTCATGGGATTTTCCAGGCAAGAGTACTGGAGTGGGGTGCCATTGCCTTCTCTGCTAACTGACCTTATCCATATTAAATTCCATCCCGTTAGAATGGGCTCTGATGGCAGTCTATCAGAATACTTTTGAATCATCCATCAATCACCCAAAGTTTTAGTTCTTCCGCCTAACAGTGCTTCAGTCGCATATTTGGTGATCAGGCCTGATGTTTCTTCCACGAAGGCATTCAGTTAAATAGGGAACAGGACAGAGTCAATAGCAAAATTCTCTGACCTGTCATTGGAATCCTTTCTCTCGCCTTCCCGAATCCATTAATCTAAATCTCTGAGTAGTTACTGAACTGACACAAATCTATCAGACTTACCATCTAGCCTGTATTTCTCCTTTTCCACAAAAGAACATAAAATAATAATCCATCAAATGATTCTCTGAAGCATTATGGGGTATATTCACTGTAGGCCCCTTCTTCAGATCCTTTAAAGCAAGAATTTCCCTATGGAGATATAAAGATTGTTTCTTCCAGAAGGTCTTTCCCACCTTATGACCCTGAGATAAATCATATCCATACAGAACTTGTAACTCACAGGGTACATTTATAAGCACCACATTACTACTTATTGAATGAATGCCTATCAAATATGAAGGGCTCCGCCCAGTGAGGCATGCACATTATCTTGTGAAATGATCTTTATACAAACCCATCCACAGGATATTATCATCTGCATTTTAGAGCTCAGGAAATCAAGGCTCAGAATTGCTAAGTAACATACCCACGTTCTTATATGTAACAATATCAGTTCTCCTGTGATTTATCACTATATATAATGTGTGGAGTCCAGGGAAAATTTAAAATGCAAGATCCCTTGTTAGGGACGAAACATCGGTGCCCTGCCCTCAAATGCCTGCAGTGAAGTCTTTACCTCCAAGGTGATGGTATTAGGAGGCAGGGCCTCTGGGAGGTGGTTAGGTGCTTCCTTCCTGAATGGGATTAATTCCCTTGTGACAGAGAGCTCCCTGGTCCCCTCTGCCATGTGAGATCATAAAAAGGAGACAGCCATCCATAAACCAGGAAGAAGGTCATCACCAGACACCAAGTCTGCCAGCCCTTTGATCTCGAACTTCCTAGCCTCTGGAACTGTGGGAAATAAACTTCTATTATAGGAGCCCAAATGGACCAATGGACTCCTTGTTCAAAAAAAGCAGAAAAGAAGGGGAAAAAAGAGTATACATAAATGTTGAATGTACTGCAATATGCCTCCCCTTCCTCCCACAGCCTCTCTCAGCCTAGAAGGATGTTTATTATTCACTATTTAATGTCATTCTCAGTCAAGAAAAATGAAAGTTTTAAAGTATTAGCTTGGGTTTTGCTGTTAATCCTTATGCAGTGCCAATGTTAAATGCAAATATGAGTGCATTTAATTGGTATGTGGAATCACAGAAATTACACAATTTATGTTCAGTCATTTATTTATGTATATGTATTTCATTCTTTTTTAGAACAAGCATTGTTTTTTGTTTTTTTTTTTTAAAATTTTGGGGCTGTGCCAAGGCACTTGTGGAGTCTCAGTTCCACAACCAAGGACCGAATCCAGGCAACAGCAGTGAGCACCGACTCCTAACTACCAGAGCACTAGGGAACTCCCCCGATCTTACTGAAAGGGTGAACGTCATGCCTAAAACTGAGCCATCTGTTACACTTCTGCTCACCTGCCTCGTGTACCAACACTCTCTGCTTTCGGCTGATGAGTAAGGAAGGCCTGAAAGGAAGAGAAGAAGGAAGACTCTGAGCTGCCCTGCTTTTCCCTTCGCTTCTGTGCCATCATTCTCCATCCATGTGGTTGGCTAATGCAGAGTAAAAACCTGAGGAAGGAAGGATATGTTTCCTTGTATCTCAGTGTTGCTTTGAACACCACTGCCTTCTTTCTGCCTCAGAGCAAGTTCTGATTCAAAGGAAATCCCACCGCCCCCGGGGACCACCAATGCACCCAGTCACCCAGCTGTTGATAACACAATGAACCTGCCCTTCCCTTGAGTCATGCTGGCCACCCACCCTGGATCTACTGGAATCCAGCCTTCCCGGGCCACTGTGACGCTCTATGCAGGTGGATCTGTAGGGGACAGCAGACAAATGTACTGTGCACACAGCCTCTGCTCACCCAGGCACTCCATTGCCTCATTAGACCACCACCAAGACACAAGTCCAGAGGTAAAATTGCAAAGAATTTCAAGACAGCAGCGTCAGAGCCTTAAAGCACGTGGAGCTGGCCCTGGCTGTCACCACCCGCCCCTGGCCTCCTGCCACCTCTGAGACCTCCTCTCCTCCACTTAATTCCTTGCTCCCTTACCTTACAGGCTCTTGAATTATTTCTCTTCGTTAAAAAATGTCAAGTAACCCCCTGCCTCCACTTCCTCTCATTTGCTGTTTTCTCTGCCTGAAAGCCTTTCCCCATGAAGTTCACACACTGTCCCCCTCAGCAGTCAAGCAGCAACTCCAGAGTCAGCTGTCCAGGCTCTCCCTGGGGCCCTGTCCAGGGCTCCTGGACTTCTCCTTCTGAGTGCACTCTTGGAAACAGCACAAGAAGCATCCATCAGCTTCAACTGGCCCTGCTTCATGAAAACAGGCTGTTGATGACTCAAACCTGGAGTTATGTTACAGAGATGGCACTGGGCATGTGTCAGAAGGGAACTCCTACCTTCGGGATGACCCCAAAACCAAGAGTTTTCTGTGTACAGAACTCAAGGAATAATGTCGCCCTGGAGGAAGCAAAATTCTCTGCAATAAGGAACACGCAGGTTCCAGAAGCACAAATAGCTTGATGAACTCATTCATAGCTAGCTAATCAGTTTCCAAGTGTGAAGTTCCCCTAAGCTCTTAAATATCACCTCAAATCCTGGATGGAGAGACAGTTTTGAGCCCTGTCTCCTGTGTCCTTGCTGGTAGACCTTCCAGGGGAGTTCTTTCTTTTCTTAAAAGCTGATAACATAATATTGGCTTCTATGCCAGCCCTTTGCTCAGTCACGTGGTTTATCTCCTTTGTGACCCATATAATCACCCGAGTGCATCTCATGTGTGAGTTTGCTTGTTCACTGCCTCACTCTTTACTAGATTGTGAGTTCCAGAAGAGCCACACCATTGTCCGATGCATTCACTGCTGGGTCCAACTCCCGAAGCCTTCTCTAGCACAATACAGTCAACGCATATTTATGGGACCACCCACGTTAATGAACTACGGTGCTGTGCTAGACCACGCCTCGTGGTTTCTTCTCAGTAAATATTAACTAAGTGATAAATGTGCAGAAGATGACACATTTAGTAGCGCTCAGGTCCTTGAAAGGAGAGAATTATGCAAAATATTCGCTACAGCAGGGGTGACAAGATAAATTGCTTTAAAATAGATACACAGAAATGGCCACATGTCCTCCAACATCCTTCACCCCCAGCTCATTCCTCTTCTTCTTTCCTTGCAGCAAAATCATAATATCAAGCTGGTAACAGCCCAGCTGTTGCCAAGGCAACAGACTTTATGGACACAAACTTTGAGCCGAGATGAAACCACATGATGGAGAAAGAATTGTTTGGCCAAGGCCTCTTGGAAATAACCACAAAGATGACAGAGGAAAGAATTAGCCCAGCAAACTGTCTGAGCAACGGCTTCCTCTTAGGCAGATAAGAAAACAGAAGACAGAGCCGAATCACACCTAGACTATATATCTGCAGCAGAAAGTCACACAAAGTCAAAAAAATTCTTGTGGTTTCCATATTGTAAGGAAAGTCTAAGCTAATCTGGAGGAAGGAGCGCTCTTCAGACACTCTGGTCACCGCTAATTCAAGTTGAAACTGAACTGGCCTGGCTGTGCCTGCATTTCAACATGCTTTTATGCAATTGAAGGGTTCTTGGAAAATTGTGGGTAAAACAAATATCTAAAAATCAAATCGGAATTCAAGTGCACTGCCTGGCTGGATGTTTAAAGGACTTTGGAAAAAATCCTTCTGCAAACTAAGCAACTCCTTTGCTACAGGGCTAGCCCTTCCTTTATGTACAGCCATCGCAAGTTTTTACAGAAGTCTTCTTAAAGACAAATTCTCCCAGTGATGAGACCAGCGTCATTTGCCTGATTATTTTCATATGGCATCACCTTCTGGGTCTCTGTTTGTCCCCATGAAAAATGGGGAAAAGAGTGTTTGCCAGTCACCAACTTCACCTTTGGAAAATCTTTGCTTTTTAATGTTCTCAGAATTTATTTCTTAAAAAACACACACAGCAAGTACCCACTGGAGGCCAAGTAGGCTGTCTGTTTTCTCTTACATTCCTCCTCCCTCCTGCCTTCTTTATCATTGTCAAACAGATCTCACTTTTGTGACTCTTGGAATATGTAGGGGTTTTGATTGCTGCCATTGAGGGGTTCTGCTTCCTTGCTTCATCCAGGAAAATTAAACTACACAAAAACCTCATTTAAATTGAAATGAAGTTTTCTGTAGGCAGTGTTTCAGAATTTTGGGGGGAAATGAGATGATAGAAACCCAATAAATATGTAACCACCTACAGCACATGTATTAAATTAAAATCTCTTTGGACAAGACTTTAAGCACAGAAGGAGCAACTCACACCTGGGTGTGTCCAGGTGAGGATTGTCTTCTCCTTTACCTGCTCCCAGGAAGGGCCTTTCCTCAGCTTTGCAATGGAAACATTACAAATTCCTGTATATATTTGTAGTATATTAAGTTTGTTTTTTGCCAAATTCTTCAAAAGTACTGCAGGATGATTCCCTTTTTCCTGGAAAATTCAAGGTTTATCTGTGTACATCTCTCATTTCTTACCATGTCTTCCCTTCTTCCCTACGCTAATAGTTTATGCCCATTGACCTGCAAGGCACACCTGGAAACCAAGCTTGGTTCCGATTCTGTTACAGCAGGCAGGTAGGAGAAATGGGGCATGAACCAGGTGCAGGAAATCACACATCTTCCAAACAGTGGGGGTCCACGGCAGACAAAGGAAACTAGGAGCCTCCAGAACCTCCGTGTTACGTGTTCTGTCGATAAGTGTCCTGGGAGCAAAGCATGGTGGGAATCTCTTGTGCCCGAATGTAGCCTGTTATTCATAATGCTCTCATTATAATAAAATCAGCCTTGTGGATAAGAAGTGCCCATCATGCCATTATACTCTGATCTAAACTAAAGGCAAAAATCACTCCTCTCCTTGGGAACACACAGCTGGGATGAAAATGGAGGAACACAACCACCAAACTCCTCCTTCCCCGATGAATATCCCATCCCTTTGTTTGTATGCCCCTCCCATTGGGCTTCTGGGCTCAGATAGCAAAGCTTCTGCCTGCAGTGCAGGAGACCTGGGTTCAATCCCTGGGTCAGGAAGATCCCCTGGGGAAGGAAATGGCAACCCACTCCAGTATTCTTGCCTGGAGAATCCCATGGACTGAGAAGCCTGGTGGGCTACAGTCCACGGGGTCGCAGAGTTGGACACAACTGAGTGACTTCACTTTCTCTCTTCTTTCATAACGGGCTTGCCAAAGAAACCCAGGGCTGAAGGCCCTCATCTGTCTGCCCTCTCTCCCTCTGAGAGCACAAATCAATGCTTAGTCACTGCAGTCATGTCAGACTCTGTGTGGCCCCATAGACTGTAGCTCCCCAGGCTCCTTCATGCATGGGATTCTGCAGGCAAGAATACCGGAGTGGGCTGCCATTCCCTCCTCCAGGGGATCTTCCCGACCCAGGGATCGAACCTGCATCTCTTACTCCTCCTGCACTAGCAGGAGGGTTCTTTACCACTGGCACCACCTGAGAAGCCCTATAAGAGCATACTTTTGCTTAAATAAACTCTCACTTTACTTTGTTAATCTCCCTGCTTCAAGTCAGAATTCTTTGGCAACAAAGAAAGAGTATTAAATTCACCAGGAACAATCCAATAGTTATCTATTTGTTTTCAGAGTATGCTTGGCCCTGAGGATAAAAGACAAGGAGTTACAAAGTAACGGCCTTCGAGGAGTTTATAATCCAACTGGAAAAAAAGAGTCACACTGAGACAATCACTAACATTCTAGTCCAAGATGGCTAGGAATGAAGATGGGAGACCAGGCTGTGGTTCAGAAATCTGAACTTCAGAAAAGATGGAATTGAGTGCTGAAGACACTGAGGTGGTGGAAGACCAGGGTTGGATCTTGAAGAATAAGAAGAACATGGCCCGTCAGGGAGGAATGAAAAATGTCTTCTGGATTGGGAGACTTATAAGAGGCAAGATCCAATGCTATTCACCACCCACCTGTTCCCAAGTCCAAGCTTGGTCTGCTCACCATATGACAGCTCGATAAATCAGGAGAGGAGGTGCTAAGGCAAGGAACAAGGTCTTTATTCAGAAAGCCGGGTGTCCAAAAAGATGATGGACTAGAGTCCTAGAGGACCAGCTTATCAGGGTCTGGATGCTACAGAACAGAGATGGGGAGAAGGTGAGGAGATAAACTAAGAAGCCGTAAGTCTTGCAGAACATCTCCTAGTTTGACCAGCCTTGGGGAGATCAGTTCAATCGCTCAGTGGCATCTGACTCTTTGCAACGGCATGGACTGCAGTATGCCAGGCCTCCCTGTCCATCACCAACTCTCGGGGTTTACACAAACTCATGTCCATTGAGTCAGTGATGCCATACAACCATCTCATCCTCTATTGTTCCCTTCTCCTCTTGCCTTCAATCTTTCCCAGCATCAGGGTCTTTTTCGCATCAGGTGGCCAAAAGATTGGAGTTTCAGCTTCAGCATCAGTCCTTCCAATGAATACCCAGGACTGATCTCCTTTAGGATGGACTGGTTGGATCTCCTTGCAGTCCAAGGGACTCTCTAGAGTCATCTCCAACACCACAATTCAAAAACATCAATTCATTGGCTCTCAGCTTTCTTTATAGTCCAACTCTCACATCCATACGTGACTACTGGAAATATCAAAGCTTTGACTAGATGGACCTTTGTTGGGAGAGTAATGTCTCTGCTTTTTAAAATGCTGTCTAGGGTAGTCATAGCTTTTCTTCTAAGGAGCAAGCGAGCAAGCATCTTTTAATTTCATGACTGCAGTCAACATCCGCAGGGATTTTGGAGCCCCCAAAATATACTTTGTCACTGTTTTGGAAGATAGTCTTCCAGACCTTTCAAAACTTCCCTCCCACCCATTATCCCCTTCTTCACAACCAAGGCAGACAAGAGAACGAAAAGTTCCCCTGAAGCAATCGATGAGTGGAAAGGCTGGGATAAATTTTTCCTGTTGTTGATATTCTTCAGCTAAATGTTTCCAGGAGCCTTGTGAATTAGATTTATTTAGTACAAATAAGGACGTGGCCTAAGGCCCAAGTTAAGAAGGGGCATAGGGTTTATCCTCCAATTCTGTTTGACCTTACACCTCAGAGTGCCATCCAGGCTAGGGCATGGCCTACCTCTGCCTTGCATCAAATGGGAGGCCAAAGAAGCGCTCAGGAAGCAGCTGCAGAGGCAGCTCTGAGGCCGTGGAGCACCGAATGCACTCAAGAGCTAAGTGGATTTTTCTGCACGACTGTGAGGCTGTCAGATGAGCCGGGAGGAAGCCCAGGAGTCCTGCCTTTGCTGCTTCCTCCAACAATTTGAACAGCTTTAGAAATGTTTCGCTTAAGGAAATTAGAGGCTTAATACCAGCAACACTGAATGTTTCTCAGGAGCTTGTCTCCCTAGAATCTGTAGCAGCTGTGTGCAAATTAATCAGTGGGTTGCAGGCTACACAGAGCTGAGATTGGGGAAACAGCTGGGCATATTTATGAAAGTTTGTCAGGGATGTACCAGCATGTGCGGAGGTACCTTTCTCGTGAAGTGTCATTTTGCTGGCAAAGAAAAGGAGAGAGCGCGACAGATCCCACCTATGTCTAGAGGATTAATGAAAGCCTGGCAGAATTCTGAAGCAGAATATCTCTTCTCGTCTAATTTAGGCGGAGATTTACGTGAGCGGGCCTGGGGAGCCAAAATGCATCAGGCACAGTGTTGATGGGTGACTTGTCTGATCATGACAGGGGCGTTCAGTTCCCACCAAGGGCTGCCAGCTGCCCTGCAGAAGCGCTGTGACATCCGCCAGTGGTCTGGGGTGGGGGACCAGGGCCAGGCCAGCCCCGGCTCTGCTCCCAACCCCCACCCACATTTAGAGAAAGGATAAAAGAAACTTGCCAGAGAATTGATGGAGAGCTTCCCTGTGGCTCAGACAGTAAAGCATCTGCCTGCAATGCAGGAGAGCCGGGTTCAACCCCTGGGCTGGGCGGATCCCCTGGAGGAGGAAATGGCAACCCACTCCAGTATTCTTCCCTGGAGAATCCCATGGTCAGAGGAGCCTGGCAGGCTACAGTCCATGGGGTCGCAAATAGTCGGACACGACTGAGCGGCTTCTTTCTTTCTAAGTGAGTGTAACACCTCCTGACTCCCCCCTCCCCCCTTTTTTTTTTAATCTTTACATACATACAGAGGCAGCACGCAGGATGGAAGTGAATCAACACACAGGGAGAGAAAGGAACAACCCTTCTGGATAACTACTTTTGGGGACTAAAAGCCCTGTTTTACGTTCGTTTGTTTGCTCACTTAGTTTGATGTATCTGTGTGTCTTTGTCATGACAATACCCTGGGTGTTTCCAGAGCCCTTCCCATTACCTATGACCTAGATAGCTTATGAAACTTGGCCCAGCTCACACGTATTAAATCGTTTGTTGGTTTGTTCTAGTCGCTAAGTTGTGTCCGACTGTTTGTGACCCCACAAACTGCAGCCCACCAGGTTCCTCTGTTCATCATGGGATTTCTCTGGCAAGACTACTGGAGTGGGCTGCCACTTCCTCCTCCAGAGGATCTTCCTGAATCAAGGATCAGTCGAACCTGCGTCTCCTGCAATGGCAGGCAGATTCTTAACTGCTGCGCCACCAGGAAAGCCCCACATGTATTGCCTATCTCCTAACATTTTCTTAGAGCCCGTCTGTAGGGCCCTTTCACTTTTCACTTTCATGCATTGGAGAAGGAAATGGCAACCCACTCCAGCGTTCTTGCCTGGAGAAACCCAGGGACAGGGGAGCCTGGTGGGCTGCCGTCTATGGGGTCGCACAGAGTCGGACACGACTGAAGTGACTTAGCAGCAGCAGCAGCAGGGCCCTGTAAATTGTTCCGCATTTCGTTCTGTTGCTGAACTCAACATTTTGCATGTATCAATTATTAAACCATCTCGTTTAGCATGGGGCGGGGGGTGGCTGTTACAAAGTAGCTAGCCTGCACCCAGGTGGAGAGACCAAAGACACGGAAGACGACAGATGGCGTAGCTTCCAAGGCCTCCCCACTGGATGAAGAAAAGCCACCTGTAGGGTTTGAGCTCCTCCAGTCCAGGGCACAAGGTGGAGGAGGATTTTTTGTAAGATGAGAACTTGAAGAAGAGAATAACTAGTTAACCATCTGAACTAGAGGGAGACTGAGGCATATACATAATGATGCTATAGTAACAGGATGCCCAGTTACATTTGAATGCCAGATAAATGATGAATAAATGTTGCCAGGAGTATATCTTATGCAATTTTTGGGACATAACTTGCACTCAAAAATCATTCATTGTACATCTGACATTTAAATGTAAGTGACCATCTATATTTTTCTGTTTCAATTCTGGCAACCCTACCTGTACGAAGGAAAATGGAAACTATCTGGCCACCACACCAAGCCCAGCCACAGCGGATGGCCCCTCTGTGTCCCTGCCGACAGCCTGGCTCCGCCACAAGCTTCTGTGCATGGAGCCAGCATTTTCCCCTGCATCAGATCTAGGTCTCTAGACAGCAGCTTCCTGTTCCCCAACATCCTGTCAGAGACATTCTCCAAACTTAGGTTTTACATCATTATTCTACAAAAGTTTGCCAGAGTTCATTGGGGGATTGCTTAAGTAAAGTTGGGTTTAAATGTGTGGTGCAGTTATTATTTTTATTCTTTTTTAATAATAAACTATACATTTATTATTTTTAAAAAATGTTTTTTTACTTTACAATATTGTATTGGTTTTGCCGTACATCAACATGAATCTGCCAGAAAGAAAAACGCCAATACAGTATGCTAACGCATATATAGGGAATTTAGAAAGATGGTAACGATAACCCTGAATGTGAGACAGCAAAAGAGATGCAGATGTATAGAACAGTCTTTTGAACTCTGTGGGAGAGGTAGAGGGCGGGATGATTTGGGAGAATGGCATTTTTAAATCATGCTCAAGTGTGTATACGGGTATTTGTATTACATTCCCATATTAGTTAGGAATCCACTCAGCTTCAACTGATGGACAATCCATTTTAAACAAATGGTGGTTTGCTTTCTCACGTAAGAATTTTGGAGCATTGACGGCATTGGTTCAACAACATTAAGGCCAACACTTCTGAACTTACCTTTGTGATTACAAGGTGGCTGCTGTAGCTCCAGCTCTCACATTTATAATCTGGCAGGGATAAGATGAAGAAGAGGTGCCAGCTCTATTTGTCCTTTGGTTCAGGAAAGAAGAAATTTCTCTAGGAACCATCTGGCCAGTCTAGGTCACATGGACACTCCTAACTACCAGAGGGACAAAAAAGGAAACCACAGGATTTCGTGAAAGGTCAATCATGTTCCACTGTCTGAGTCTGGGCATGTTACTGTCTGAATAAAATCAAGATCTTTAATAGGAAAAGAAGTGAAATAAAAAGCTGAGTAGATCACCAAGAGAGTCTGCATAATTCCATGTAATCTTTAGATATAATTCATCTTCTTCATACTGGAGATCCTTACTCTCCTTACAACCCAGGACTTCACCAGAAATTATATGCATATAAGTGATGTTGACTACAGAGAGTACATTTCATGATATTTGGGGGAAGTCCCAGTGCCTAGCACAGTGTATAACTTCCAAGCACTGAAGACTGAGATAAATGAAAAAATGTGACCCAGATAAATAACAAAGGAAGAGTTTTGGTGTCATTCCAGCAACGTGTGTTTGCACACACACACACACACACACACACACATGTCTCGTGGCCATTTTATGCATGTTCAGCATTAGAACGTTATTGCTTGGACAAAGTTGTGCAGTTTTTAATACCCGTGACTCCCAAGATGTATAACTCCCTGAAAAGTGAAAATGTTAGTTGTTCAGTCATGTCTGACTCTTTGCGATCCCATGGACTGTAGCCTGCCAGGCTTCTCTGACAATGGGATTCTCCAGGGAAGAATACTGGAGTGGGTTGCCATTCCCTTCTCCAGGGGATCTTCCTGACCCAGGGACTGAACCTGGGTCTCCTGCATTGCAGGCAGATTCTTTACCATCTGAGCCACCAGGGAAACCCCCTACTCTCAGTTAATTGGAAGAGAGGAGAAGAAACGAGAAAAGGAAAAGGAAAGAAGAGGAAAAACTGTTTCTGGTGAATTTTTCACGTGCAGAACTGTGAGTTGCCTATGTGCACAGGTTTTCAGAGCTTGGGTGCAGTCCTTTAGTCAGCATGGAAACTCAGTACTTGAATCTGACTTGTGGTGGGAAACACAGACTTCCCAGAAGGGAAAGGCTGTCTCATCTCCTTCTGCCTCCAGATCCTAACCCACAGCTTGACATTAACACAGAGCCAGACCTCAACGGCAAGCTGGCTAAATGCTCACCCAGCAGGTTTGCATTTCCTCAAATACTTTTAAGGCACCATGATGTGTGCTTCAAAACATCATGAAAACAACGTGGAATGCCTCTTCCAGGGGACATAAGGGGAAATCAATACATTCTGATTTTCTCCTCCGTTAAACTCTCAATGACTGAAACTGTAGTGTGGCTGGGGAGAGTTTAGTAGCTCAACAACCACATACTAAATTCTTCTTCTTCAAGATGATAGAGTTTTATTTAGGTTCCTACTGGTAGAGTTTTAGGGCTTTAATGGGTTCAAAAAAATGCACCAGTAATCAACAAAAATAAATCGAGCACACAAGTAAGTATGAAGGTAATTATTTGTGGAACCATCTGCCATAATAGCCTCCCTCATAGCGTGGCAACTAAATGCTACAATGCTATTAAGGTGAATAAACAAGAGATTGTTAAGGAAAACAGTGCCATGAAACCGGTGAGCAAGGATCCAGAGGCACTGGGAGTATTTCTCAGCTAGGAGACAGACCACGTGACAGGTAAGAGGGAAAGACACTCTCCAGAGCCAAGTCACCCTAGAACCTTGTCTTTCCCTACTCTGCCTGTCCAGCCCACCAGCAAATCCCAGTGGGTCAGCTGCCAAGATTCCTGCAGGATCTGTCTGTTCTGTTCATCCCCCCAGCCATGACCACAGCCCTTGCCAACATCACCGAAGAGCCAGATCCCTCCTAGTCTTGATTTCGAGTCTCCTTCTTCCTGCTCACTTTCAGTGTGCTCCTTACCAAGCAGAAAATGCAAGCATTAGTCCCTCAGTCATGTCCGACTCTTTGCGAGTCCACAGATTGTAGCCCACCAAGCTCCTCTGTCTATGAGATTCTCTAGGCGAGAAGACTGGAGTGGGTTGCCATGCCCTTCTCCAGGAAGAGAACTCTCCCAGAGACTGAACCCAGGTCTCCTGCATTGCAGGTAGATTGTTAACCGTCTGATCCACCAGGGAAGCCTTTACAAAGCAGAAGTCACCTTATAAAAATGTCAGTCTTATCCTTAATAGCTTAAAACCCTCCACTGCCTTCCTATCTATTGGCTTTGTTTTTAGTCATGTATGGCTGTCAGAGCTGGACTATAAAGAAAGCTGAGCACAGAAGAATTGATGCTTTTGAACTGTGGAGCTGTAGAAGACTCTTGAGAGACCGTTGGACTGCAAGGAGATCCAACCAGTCCATCCTAAAGGAGATCAGTCCTGAATATTCGTTGGAAGGACTGATGCTGAAGCTGAAACTCCAATAATTTGGCCACCTGATGTGGAGAACTGACTCATTTGAAAAGACCCTGATGCTGGGAAAGATTGAAGGCAGGAGGAGAAGGGGACGGCAGAGGATGAGATGGTCAGATGGCATCACTGACTCAATGGACATAATTTGAGTAAATTCCAGGAGCTGGTGATGGACAGGGAGACCTGGAGTGCAGCAGTCTATGGGGCCGCAAAGAGTCAGACATGACTGAGTGGCCGAACTGAAATGAAACATCACAATCTGAGTGGCATAAGATGACAGAAATGGATTGTCTCACAGTTCTGGAGGCTCGAAGCCTGAAACCCAGGTGTCAGCAGGGCCACGCATATTCCCCTGAAACCTGGAATGAACCCCTTCCTTGCCTCTCCCAGCTTCAGGGGTTCGCCAGCAGTTTCTGCTGTCCTGCGGTTTACAGACGCGCCATCCCAGCCCCCAGCCCGCGTGGTGCACGGCTGTGTCTCCACTCCCCGTCCGTCTCTGCATTCTTGTCCTGCGTCCCGTCTTCCCTTTTATAAGGACACAGTCACTGTGGTTTCTGGTCTGCGTGATAGTCTCATTTTAACTCAATCATCCCTGTCCAAATGAGGGCACACTCTTAGGTACTAGGGATGAGGATTTCAACATGTCTTTGGGGCACTGAGGTGGCCTGATCCAACCTGTAATCCCCACCTAGAGTGAACCCAAGGGCCTTACCTAAATGACGAGTCCCTACAGGGCCTGACCACTGTCCACCTCGATAGATCCCAGCCCCATAGACCTCCTTTACACCCCTTGAGTCTGTTGGCCTCTTCGCTGCCCTTTTCACAGTTGGCCCCTGTGCTTGGATGGCACTTCCCCTGAGTCTACATGGCTGACTGCTTCTTACTATAATAAAGTGGATCCTCATGAATCACCTGTCCAGAGTCTGTAAAGCAGGCACAGCTTCTGGGGAGCCCCCTCAAAAAGAAAAGCACGCAACTTCACCTTGAAGCAAATCTGAGGCCTTGGAAGGGACCCAAGAAGCGCCTTGATCCAAAGGAATCCTCACTACTTACTCTCTGTAATTACCATTTACCTGCTTCTCATCACACCTGTGGCATCCCTGACACTTGTGATAATCTCAAGTTGTCTTTAAAACATTTCCATTTTTTGCATTGTCTCCTCATACCAAAGTAAAATCTCTGTAGAACCGAGGTCCTACCACAGACCTGGAACATAGCTGGCGCTCTGCCTGTTTATTGCCTTTAGAAATGGATGAATGGATACATAATAGTGATATCACATCAGCCATGAAGTGTTTGCTGTCCCAGATACACCCATTATCGGCTCTTATTGTACAGGTGCTCCTGGCTGGCTGCCAAGAAGTGGTAAACCTGGGGATTTGGAGCCAGTACTCTGGGTGTAGATTCCATCCTCTTAACCCCGACGCTGTACTTGGGGTGAAGGCTGCTTGTTTGACTAATTCAATGGGCACCACTGTGCCCTAGGGGCAGCAAGTAGGAGATTCCCGTCTCACAGGGATGAGGGTTTGGCAGAGGAGAGTGAAGTAGCTTGCCCTCCACACCACGCTCGTGGAAAAGAAACAAGGAAAATCTTTTGTCCAGGGATTCTCCTAGAGGAAAGAAGGCCTCCTATGGAAACCAATTGCCCAGAATCATTCCCGCCTCTGCCAGTATTTCTTCTTGGATAAGATGTGTGTGTGGGTATTTATATATGTGTGTATATATATATATATATATATATATATATATATGGTGAATTATGGAAAATGTGGGTGATCAACTTTATGTCAAATATGCAACCCAAAGGAGCTTCCTGTGACCTAACCAAGGGTTCAGAGTTATTACGGAAGTGCTTGCTGTCGTGACGTACATGCCTCACTTCCTTTGCGTGGGTGTGTGCACACGTGTATAAAAGCAATAATAGCTGGTACGAGGTCTTCTTCAACTGTACTCACTCCTACTAACGTACTAAACTCCATTCACATCACTTCTTACCCAATGAGTTTTAAAATAAGAAAATACTTGGTTCTTAAATTTTAAAAAACATGTTTGCATTCTTCCTGGGTTAAATAAACTCTTCTTGACTTCTCTGTGATAAATCTGACAGCCTCTTTTTGTCTAGGCTCCTGCGATCGTAAATAACGCAGGAGGAGAAGTCTGCAGAGGTCTCCAGCTTTTCCTGGAGCAGCAGCAGCAGGCAATCAACTGTATTGGAAATGAGTAGATGAGATAACAGGGCAAAGTCGACGGGAGGGAAAAGGAAGGTGTATATTTTTAAGCAAAATTCTCCTGTATAAAGACAGGTCCCCATGGCGCCCCTCACTGAAATGAACCAGAGGAAAACCATCCTGGCCGGCACCACCTTCCCTGCTTGTTTAGTTCTGCTCTGCTTTGCAATATTTCTTTAATCCATAATAGCAACCTCGGATCTCAAATAAGTGAGTGAAGCACTCTCTCCCACCACCATCTGGGCCAAAAGGTGAATTTTATTCTCAGCGTAAACACACTCCCAGAAGTGATCCAACAAAGTAAAAAGCGTGGGACCCTGAGACCCAGTCCCCTCTGTTTTACATTTCCTGATGCTGATGACGGGAAGAAAATATCATTGGCCAATAAGACAAATCTGGTTTTTATATAACAAGAGGCAGAGGAAGTGAGAAAGGGAACATATATATCTCTCTTTTGCTTCAGCATGGTGTGTGTGTGTGTGTGTGTGTGTGTGTGTGTGCGCGCACGCTCAGCCATGCCCGACTTTCTACGACCCATGGACTGTGAGATTTTCCAGGCAAGAATACTGGAGTGGGTGGCCATTGCCTCGGTTAGAATTTCCTTTATTCACTGAGAGTTTTAGCTATCAACTACCTTGTAGAATTATTTACTGGCCACCCATGTATACCCATGTATACTCTCTCTGAACGTAGATACAGTATCAAAGAAGGTACAGGAAAAGATTTTTTTTTTCTTTTCAAATTGTTATAAGAAGTTCCCGGTGATAGAGAAGGTTTTGCTTCCTGTGGTCATGCATTTCTCATTGTTGGAGTAGAATGGTGCTTGAGGACCTGGGATTTTCTCATTCTTTTTAGGATGGAGTGTTGTTAGCTTACTGGAGTCACAGCTGAGGCATGTGGACTGCCCACACTCAACAACTTCTTCTCACCTGGCCCAGAATCCACGCAGATTATCACCAAGGCCCTGGTCTGGGTTTGGAATACAGCTGACCCTTGTTGTTCAATACCTTGAACAACACTGCTTTGAACTGCGAGTGTCCACTTATACATGGATTTTGTTTTTAATAGTAAAGCTACAGTGCTACACAATCTGTGGTTGGCTGAATCTGTGAATACGCAACCACAAAATGGAAGAATCAGGTTAGCTAGAAGGCCAACTGGGAAATTATATGTGGATTTTCCACTGCAGAGGGTTGGCACTCCTAACCCCTGCAATGTCCAAAGGTCAGCTGTATGTTAATTAGGTGGACACACACCATGGACCTCAGTTGCCGGCTTTGCAATGAATTTGATAGAAATCTTTCAGTTCTGAGACCAGGGCGCAGGTACTATACAGAAATTCCCTAGTAGGGTCGTTTGTACTATCCCTCACGCCACTTGCTAAGCGTTGGTGCAGATGGCTAACACATCTCTCTGTCAGTCAGAACTTTACAGTGTAGTGGTTTCCCATAAATTTGTGATGATAGAGCCATTCTGCCTGATATGTTTGAATCAGATCCTAAGACTGTTCAACACAGCCTGGGAAAATTAGGTCAAGAATGCTGTCCCCAGACTCTCTGATAGGTCTTAAAATAAGTCATGTCACTGCCTGTCAAGAACCAAAACAGAAAATAATGACTGGATTTTCAGCCTTTTCCTTTCAAGATTTACAAATTGATATTAACCATCCTGTCTTCTTCTTGGAGAAGACTCTTGAGAGTCCCTTGGACTGCAAGGAGATCCAACTTGTCCAAGCTAAACAAAATCAGTCCTGAATATTCATTGGAAGGACTGATGTCGAAGCTGAAACTCCAATACTCTGGCCATCTGATGGAAAGAACTGACTCACTAGAAAAGACCCTGATGCTGGGAAAGATTGAAGATGGGAGGAGAAGGGGATGACAGAGAATGAGATGGTTGGATGGCATCACTGACTCAATGGACATGAGTTTGAGTCAGCTCCAGGAGTTGGTGATGGACAGGGAGGCCTGGCGTGCTGCAGTCCATGGGGTCACAAAGAGTCAGACACGACTGAGCGACTGAACTGAACCGACTGATCCTGTCTCCTAAAAAGAGTGTGTCTTTCAGTCTCTCAGTTGTGTCCGACTCTTTGCGACCCCATGGACTGTAGCTCGTCAGGCTCCTGTGTCCAGGGAATTCACAGGCAAGAATACTGGAGTGGGTTGTCAAGCCCTCCTCCAGGGGATCTTCCCAACCCAGGCATTGAACCCAGGTCTCCCACATTGCAGACAGATTCTTTATTGTTTGAGCTGCCAGGGAAGCACTTCTAAAGAGTAGGTTCCTTGAAAGCAGGTACTCTTGGCTTGTCCTTGTATTTCCAAACTCTAATAAGCAAGACTTCAATAAATGCTTGCTCCTTCCTTCCTTCAAACAACACTTTTTAAAAGCCTATCATTTCCTAGGAAACAATGGTGATCAAAATAGGTTAAAAATTTTCCTCTGCTGAAATTTACGCGCCAAACTCAGTATCCATTTAAACGGTATATAAACCAGCCATTGCAGTCTGTCACAAGAATTCAGTTCAGTTCAATTCAATTCAGTCACTCAGTTGTGTCCGACTCTTTGCGACCCCATGAACTGCAGCACGCCAGGCCTCCCTGTCCATCACCAACTCCTGGAGTTCACCCAGACTCATATGCATCAAGTTGGTGATGCCATCCAGCCATCTCATCCTCTGTCATCCCCTTCTCCTCCTGCCCCCAATCCCTCCCTGCATCAGAGTCTTTTCCAATGAGTCAACTATTCCCATGAGGTGGCCAAAGTATTGGAGTTTCAGCTTCAGCATCATTCCTTCCAAAGAACACCCAGGACTGATCTCCTTTAGGATGGATTGGTTGGATCTCCTTGCTGTCCAAGGGACTCTCAAGAGTCTTCTCCACCGCCACAGTTCAAAAGCATCATTCTTCGGTGCTCAGCTTTCTTCACAGTCCAACTCTCACATCCATTTACAAAACAAGATACACAGGGCAGGGGGTGAAGGACTGACTGAAGATGCAGCTTTACTTCCAGGAGTGGGCCAGCCAGTTCAGGGCATGAGTTGAGACCTCACGCAGAAGAGCTCATGTTTTCACAAGTTCGGTACTTCATTTCCCAGGCCCCAGGAAACAGGTGAAGAATCCTTTTCCTAAATTAAATGCACATGCACTCCTCTCACTCCAAAACTCTTCCCAAAGGAAATAATGCTCTAAGACCTCATGGATGCGACTCCTTGCACATATGAAGGGAGAACACGTATTAAATTTCCTATCAAACTATTTTCCTTCGATTCAGTCTATAACTCAAAAGAGCTCCCACCAATATAACCTTTTTGCCAAATGGCCAAGATGAAATATATTTGGGGGGCATTTGATATGAAACGAACAGTTTCAAATAGCTTTACACATGTTGAAAGTTTAAAAAGTTGTTTATTAACTACTTTAGTTATAATTCATTTAAAAATCCCATTATGTTTGGTTACACAAGAGTGACTTTAATACACTTAAAGATGCGGTACTCCTTAGCTGTGACATATTTATAGTCTGAGCATTAAAAAGTTTATAAAATCAGGCCATATTTTCTCAGTGTCAAACATCCCTCAATGAAGACAATTATTCAGCCTGCCTATTTGTAATTAGGTATGAAATAATTTATGATTATGAAGATAAGTGAGCAAAAATTTTAGAAGGACTGCATATTGTATTTTATTATTAAAAGATTTCCATAATCTTTCTAGGGTTTGAGGAGTCATAAATTGCCTGGATCTGATTTCCACTGGATTTTGCTTGGAATTAATAAACATATGGGTCTCATCTAAGATCGTGTGTCAAAAATAATGAAGGGAACGGCTTCACACAAAGCTGAAAATGAAACCAGACTGACATGAGCTGACTTTGGTTTGGACAACTACCATGAGCTGCCTAAAGTCAACCCACGAAGAAAGAGTCTGGCAGTGCCAAGCGGGAAGGAACGCCCCACGGGGGCAGAAAGGCAGCCAAGGCTTAAATAACCCAGGGCTGCAGAGCTCCTCCTTTGCCACACTCCCTTCTTCTCAACAGGGACCAAGGACACTTGCAATGTGCTATTATAACACATGGTATCTATGGCTTCCTGGGGTACACAGGCAGCTAAAAACATGAATACTTATTGGAAGGACTGTTGCTGAAACCGAAGCTCCAACACTTCGGCCACCTGATATGAAGAGCCAACTCACTGGAAAAAAAAAGTCTGAGGGCAAGAGGAGAAGGGGGCCACAGAGAATGCGAGGGTTAGATGGCATCAGTGACTCAATGGACATGAATTTGAGCAAGCTCTGGGAGATAGTGGAGGACAGAGCAGCCTGGTGTGCTGCAGTCCCTGGGATTGCAAACAGTCGCACATCACTCAGCCGCTGAGCAACAGCAGTAACAAAAATGTGGGGAGGGCAAGCCAGCCTTCTCCTCAATCCCTCTCTCAAGAGGATGAGCAGACACAGAAAACATCGACCAATCTCTCGTTTCTCTTCTCTTCCATTCGAAAGAAGTCATAGGAATGGGGGGCTGCTACTGTTTCTTTTATGCTTTCCTTCTGTCCAACAAAATTCTCCTAATAACCCCTCAATTTATATCCATTGTTTTCTTCTGAAACCCAAGCAGGGATTGTCTAATTTGTATTAATATTTTGCAGCTCCTCAAGCTCCCCAAAATAGTCTGTGTAAAATGCATTGTTTTTTCAAAGTTAAAATGAATGAATGTAGGAAAATGCTGTAGAATAATTTTTGTGATGCCCCTAGAAATTCTTGCAATTTCCAGAAGTTAACCAGACAAATGAGGACTGGAACACAGAGTTAGACACAGTGCAGTCCCACTTTCTCATTGCCACATCACGCTGGAGAGAGTGCTTCCTTGGAGCCTAAACAGAAAAATTGCTAAGCCAATTATGTATCAATGAGTCTGAACTTTCGACACGGAAGTAGCCTCTGAACACATCCTTTCTGCTAACTCATATTCGTTGAGTCCAATGAGTGTTCACAGAGCACTTGGCCTGAGGCCACAGATGGAGATTTCACTACATGTGAAGTCAAAGTTACTAAGCAGCATACCTCTTGGTTGGCAGAACATAGCTGCTGTTTTTACCATCTTCTTGCACAAGTGAAGCTTGATGCTTTCAATTACACCAGCTCAGCAGGAAAGGCACACTGGAATCAACTTGCTGATTAAAACAAATCTGCCCTAAGATCCCCCAAAAGTTTGAAATTAGAATGAACTGAAAGGATGCATTCCAAAATGCTTTACAACCACAATTTTCTAAAAGATTCAACCAGAACCGCCAAACTAAACCCAAGCTCAGTTCAGTTCAGTCACTCAGTCGTGTCCGACTCTTTGCGACCCCATGGACTGCAGCACACCAGGCCTCCCTGTCCATCACCAACTCTCGGAGTTTACTCAAACTCACATCCATTGAGTCAGAGATGCCATCCAACCATCTTATCCTCTGTTGTCCCCTTCTCCTCCCACCTTCAATCTTTCCGAACATCAGGGTCTTTTCCACTGAGTCAGTTCTTTGCTTCAGGTGGCCAAAGTATTGGAGTTTCAGCTTCAACATCAGTCCTTCCAATGAATATTCAGGACTGATATCCTTTAGGATGTACTGGTTGGATCTCCGCGCAGTCCAAGGGACTCTCAAGAGTCTTCTCCAACACCACAGTTCAAAAGCATCAATTCTTCAGCGCTCAGCTTTCTTTATAGGTCAACTCTCACATCCATACATGACTACTGGAAAAACCATAGCCTTGACTAGAAGGACCTTAGTTGGCAAAATAATGTCTCTGCTTTTGAATATGCTATCTAGATTGGTCATAACTTTTCTTCCAAGGAGCAAATATCTTTTAATTTCATGGCTTCAGTCACAATCTGCAGTGATTTTGGAGGCCCCCCACCAAAATAAAGTCTGTAACTGTTTCCACTGTTTCCCCGCCTATTTCCCATGAAATGATGGGACCAGATGCCATGATCTTAGTTTTCTGAATGTTGAGTTTTAAGGCAACTTTTTCACTCTCTTCTTTCACTTTCCTCAAGAGGCTCTTTAGTTCCTGTTCGCTTTCTACCATAAGGGTGGTGTCATCTACGTACCTGAGGTTATTGATATTTCTCCTGGCAATCTTGATTCCAGCTTGTGCTTCATCCAGCCCAGCATTTCTTATGATGTACTCTGCATATAAGTTAAATAAGCAGATTGACAATATACAGCCTTGATGTACTCCTTTCCCAATTTGGAACCAATCTGTTGTTCCATGTCCATGTCCAACTAACTGTTGGACATGGAACTGTTCTAACTGTTACAACTAACTATTCTAACTATTGCTTCCTGACCTGCGTACAGATTTCTCAAGAGGCAGGTAAGGTGGTCTGATATTCCCATCTCTTAAAGAATTTTCCACAGTTTGTTGTGATCCATACAGTCAAAGGCTTTGGTGTAATCAATAAAGCAGAAGTAGATGTTTTTCTGGAACTCTCTTGCTTTTTCAATGATCCAACTGAGGTTGGCAATTTGATTTGTGGTTCCTCTGCCTTTTCTGAAACCAGGTTGAACATCTGGAAATTCATGGTTCATGAATTGTTGAGGCCTGGCTTGGAGAATTTTGTGCGTTACTTTACTAGTGTGTGGGATGAGTGCAATTGTGCAGTAGTGTGAACATTCGTTGGCATTGCCTTTCTTTGGGATTGGAATGAAAACTGACCTTTTCCAGTCCTGTGGCCACTGCTGAGTTTTCCAAATTTGCTGGCATATTGAGTGCCTCACTTTCACAGCATCATCTTTCAGGATTTGAAATAGCTCAACTGGAATTCCATCACCTCCACTAGCTTTGTTCATAATGATGCTTCTTAAGGCCCACTTGACTTCACACTCCAGGGTGTCTGCCTCTAGGTGAGTGATCATACCACATGTTTATCTAGGTTATGAAGATCTTTTTTGTATAGTTCTCCTGTGTATTCTTACCCCCTCTTCTTAATATCTTCTGCTTCTCTTTATGACCTAAGTAGGGGGTCATAAAGCAGAGCCAGTGACTCCCTGCTGCAACGAGCAGTCAATTTTACTATATGCTGAATGTGCTTAATCGCTCAGTCCCTTGCGCCCATGTGGACTGTAGCCCAGGAAGCTCCTCTGTCCTTGGGGATTCTCCAGGCAAGAAAACTGGAGTGGATTGCCATGACCTCCTCCAGAGGATCTTCCCAACCCAGGGATTGATCCAGATCTCCCATATTGCAGGTGGATTCTTTAGGGTCTGAGCCACCAGGGAAGCTCAATCATACTGTGTGGCAGGAAGCAAAAGCTCTCCTGGTCTGAACCCTCTGGGACCATTTGTTATCATCCCAATTTATTCTTTTTCTTGTTTTTTTTTTTTTTTTTTTTAATGTGGACCATGTGTTTTAAGTCTCTGTTGAATTTGTTGTAACACTACTTCTGTTTTCTTGTTTTGGATTTTTGACCATGAGGCCTGTGGGATCTTGGCTCCCCGACCATAGTCCAAACCCACACGCCCTACATGGGAAGGTGGAGTCTTAACCACTGGACCCCCAGGGAAGTCTCCCAGTTTATTCTTTTATTGACCTCTCTTTCGCTAGGCAATGCACAAAATGCAACCTGCAGTATCGTGATGGAGAACCAAGTGTGGGAGTCTTCATGCCTTTCTCCCCCAAGAAGGTGGCTGCACAGGTCAGAGGCACAGTCATGACTTGAATGAAGAGATATTGCCGTTTCCTCTCTGTTTCTTTGCTCCAATTTCCTTCCATGAAAGAATATGAAGCAAAAGTAAAACCACAGGGACATGGAGGAAATCAAGTGAATCCTGAGACTGAAGAAACTTAAGATATCTTCTCACCTAAGTCACCTGCCACGCAATAAACCTCTTTGCAACCACATCCATCAGGGTTTGTTTGAACATTTCTAGAAAAGAACACAAGTTGTTTGAAGAGATGATTTCCTTGTTAAGTTTAGTTCAGTTCAGTCGCTCAGTCATGTCTGATTCTTTGCAACCCCATGAACTGCAGCCCGCCAGGCCTCCCTGTCCATCACCAACTCCCGGAATTCACTCAAACTCATGTCTATCAAGTCAGTGATGCCATCCAGCCATCTCATCCTGTGTCGTCCCCTTCTCCTCCTGCCCCCAATCCCTCCCAACATCAGAGTCTTTCCCAATGAGTCAACTCTTCACATGAGGTGGCCAAAGTAACGGGAGTTTCATAGCAAGCTCTAATTATTTTAATGCTCCTTCTTTTATGGAGTCTGAACATCAGTCATCTTTAACCATGTCCCTCATTCACTCTCTCTGCTCAGTTGCTCAGTCATGTCCAACTCTTTGTGACCCTTGGGACTGAAGCCCACCAAACTCCTCTGTGATGAGATTTTTCAGGCAAGAGTACTGGAGTGGGTTGCTATTTGCTTCTCCATGTCTCTCATTAGGATCCCTTAAAGCAAAACATGTCGCCTCCTTTCCACAAGCTTTTAGATATTTGAAGACAGCTATTCTCTTCCCCAAATGGCCCTTTCTCCAAGCAAAGTCACCCCATTCTCTTCTATCACTCATTCAGTTATTAAATATGGTTTCCACACAACCTCCAGTATCCTGATCACCATCCAGATAGTAAATGACTTCTAAGAAGGCAGCACCCAAACCTGAAACCTGTACTCTACACGTATTCCTATGGTGCCATGGCAAATGGCAGGAATCTCTGCACACAGGGCTAATGTTATGAAACACCTTTTAAATTAGCCAAAGCAGGGGTCCACGTTTTCTGCTTGCTCTACGCTTTCTACTTAAGTTACAGTGTGGGCCACCCGCCATTAGGGAGGTGTGGGGAATGTGATTGTTGCCAATAATTGACCATTCCCTGGTTCAGCAGATGCATAAAACTCTAATGGAACCATTATTCTTAAACCCACAGGGTATATAACAAGAACGATAAAGTAATGCATTGGCAATATCAGCTTTCTTTTTCTTTAAAAAAAATATACACAATGAAAATATCTATGTTTATTTTATCTCAAATGGTGATGTACAAAAGCAGCTACCTTAAAATGAGACTCTTGTGCTAAATGTTAAGAGAACACACAGAGCCTTGCATTCACACACATTCCCAGAGCATGCTAACCGCCAAAACATTTCATTAATGCATCAGTGGCCTCGAGCTAGAGGACTTTGGTCATTGTAATATCGGCTCCCATGGCAACCCATTGTCCTTGCACACTTATTTGTTGAATTGTATGTCTGCCCATGGAGCTGCGTCATACCTAGAAAAATAAGAGTTCAATCACCAAGCAGCCTTAGTAATGAGATCACACAAGGCCCTTGAATTGAAGTAGTTTGGCCCCACGTCCAGAATATTCCACCTGCAAGCCTTTCATCTATGAAATAGGAGAATGAGAACCTTGCTGAGGCAATATGGACCAAACCTGCTATAAAACCCCTGGGTCAATTGTGACTTAGAAATGAAATGTGAATACACTAGTACAGAATGGGAGAGGTTAGAACTGAGGTTCAGGCTGAAGCAAGCCAAGAAAGAGCAATAATAGCCATAACAGTGGTGATGGTTATAAATAATAAGAGCGCGTTACAGACAGTAACTGATGTCATTGAGGATCCATTGTGTTTCTCTTCTGTTGCTCCATTTATTGCCATCACTTCATTATAACCTCATTGAAATGATGTTCGGGGAAATGGTTCATCTTTGGAAACTTTTAAAGAAGGTGTTAAGTACTTTTGATAACCCAAGGTTATCACTATGATTCCTTGTGAAGTGTGTCAAATTTACAAAGATTCTTATAGTAACACACGTTATCACATGTCCCTGGATAAATGGCCTCACAATTCTATGCTTTTTAAACTTCTGGTTTTCTTTTTGTATTTGTTCTGTCTTCCCCAGAGAGGTCATCTCTTGGTGCTCTTGGGGTTCCCCCTCTGGCGATCCATTTCTTTCCATTACTTCTTTCCTAAGGTCTGAAAAAACAGATAACCAGAACTAGCAGACCTATAAAGCAAAGGGAAAGCCTCTTAGAAAGCTTCTCTATTGATTAAGCACATGATCATTAATATCCAAACTTTTAAATATCTGTAGTCTCAGCTCTGGAGAAGGCAATGGCACCCCACTCCAGTACTCTTGCCTGGAGAATCCCATGGACGGAGGAGCCTGGAAGGCTGCAGTCCATGGGATCACTGAGGGTCAGACACGACTGAGCGACTTCACTTTCACTTTTCACTTTCCTGCATTGGAGAAGGAAATGGCAACCCACTCCGGTGTTCTTGCCTGGAGAATCCCAGGGATGGGGGAGCCTGGTGGGCTGCCGTCTATGGGGCCGCACAGAGTTGGACACGACTGAAGCGACCTAGCAGCAGCAGTCTCAGCTCAGGTGAGTTTTCCTTTCCCTTTCTACAATATCTATCAAAACATTCTATTACCTCTTATTGGAGTGTGCTTCATATATGCTGTACCACTCTACAATGTTCTGCTAGTCTCTGCTGCACAGCAAGGCAAACCCGCTATGCACACCACTTAGCTGCTCAGTCCTGTCTGACTCTTTGTGACCCCTTGGTCTATAGCCCGCTGGGCTCCTCTGCCCATGGGAATGGGTTGCCATGGCCTCCTCCAGGGGATCTTTCCACCCAGGGACTGAACCCCAGTCTCCCACACTGCAGGCTGTTCTTTACCATCCGAGCCACCAGAGAAGCGCAAGAATACCGGCGTGGGTAGCCTACCCCTTCTCCCGGGAAGCTTCATGACCCAGGAATCAAACCAGGGTCTCCTGCATGGCAGGTGGATTCTTACCCACTGAGCTACCAGGGAAGCTCCAAACCAGTTGTACATACACACATGTCCCCTCTTTTTTGGATTTCCTTCCCATTTAGATCACCACGGAGCCCGGAGTAGCGTCCCCTATGCTACGTAGTATGTTCCCAGTTAGTCATCTATTTTATAGTGTATATATGTCGATCCAATTCCCCTCTTTATTACATGTTCATATTGAGTTGAGACATGAATCAGGAGACCTGTGGATGTATGAAGGTTATTTATCTTTACTACATATCACTATTTATTCTAAGGCGAAGGTGAAGGTGAAGTCTTTCAGTCATGTCCGACTCTTTGCGACCCCAGGGACTGCAGTCTACCAGGCTCCTCTGTCCATAGGATTTTCCAGGCAAGAATACTAGAGTGGGTTGCCATTTCCTTCTCCAAGAGATCTTCCCGACCCAGGGATTGAACCCGTGTCTCCTGCTTTGTAGGCAGATGCTTTACCATCTGAACCACCAGGGAAGTCATTTATTCTAATGCCTGCCTTATTATTTCAGGTATAGCAATCACATTAAATAACCATCTTTAAATGAAAGCGTTATTAAAAGACTTCCTTTGATGAAAAGAGTTGAACTCCTACCCACCCCCACTTTTACTGAAGAATCCATCTGTATTGCCAAGGCTAGTGTTTCTCAGATTCTTTGAACATTGAGATTCTTACTTTGCAATTATAATTTTTTGATGGAATGATGAATTGTCACTTTTACAATGCACTTTGTTTAAGCAAATGGTCTTTAACTTCATTCAGTTCAGTTCAGTTCAGTTCAGTTGCTCAGTCGTGTCCGACTCTTTGTGACTCCATGAACCGTAGCACGCCAGGACTCCCGCAGGACTCCCTGTCCATCAGCAACTCCCAGAGTCCACCCAAATTCATGTCCATCAAGTCAGTGATGCCATCCAACCATCTCATCCTCTGTCGTCCCCTTCTCCTCCTGCCCTCAGTCTTTCCCAGCATCAGGGTCTTTTCAAATGAGTCAGCTCTCTGCATCAGGTGGTCAAAGGAGCTTCAGCTTCAGCACCAGTCCCTCCAATGAACACCCAGGACTGGTCTCCTTTAGGATGGACTGGTTGGATCTCCTTGCAGTCCAATGGACTCTCAAGAGTCTTCTCCAACACCACAGTTCAAAAGCATCAATTCTTTGGCACTCAGCTTTCTTTATAGTCCAACTCTCACATCCATACATGACTATCGGAAAAACCATAGCCTTGACTAGACAGACCTCATTAAGAAATAACAAACCAGAAAAAGTAAATCATTTTATAAAATACTAGGAACATGGGTTGAAATGATAAGGTAAATTACTTCTTTGAATAGATGCCATGCATTAGTTTAACTGGCAGTTGCTAAATTTTGCTCAGACAGCAATGAGTTGCTGAAACATCTCGCATAAATCCATCAGGTAATACCACTGGCAATTCTTTTTTGGGTCTGACATGCCATTATTTAATGGAAGATTGTAGCAGAAAATGAGCAATCATATACAAAGTGAAAGTGAAAGTGAAGTCGCTCAGTCGCGTCCGACTCTTTGCGACCCCATGGACCATTCATGGGATTCTCCAGGCAAGAACACTGGAGTGGGTTGCCAAGTGATTAACAAAAGTTGCTTGTTTCTTATCCATGGTGGATACACCCTAGGATGACCCCACTGAGTCACTTTGTGTATAATCCTTCCCCTTGAGGGCAGGCAACACCTGTGACCTTCTTCTAATCAACAGAATATGGCAGAGAGAGAGGAGTTTTTCAGATCATTAAATCCATAATCAGTGATTTTGAGTTAGTCAAAGGGGAGATTATCCTGGGTGGGCTTGAACTAATCCGATGAGCCCTTGAAAGAGGATTAATTTTCCCTGAGGTAAGAAACTCAGTAGAGACTACTTCTGTGTGGTCAGCTTGAAGAAGCAAACAGCCGTGAATCTGTAAATGAAATGAAAGAATTCTGCCCACAACCTGAGAGAGATTTGAAACAGATCCTTCTCTAGTTGAGAATCCAAATAAGAATGAGCACAGCTGATACCTTGATTTCAGGCCCATGAGACTCCAGGTAGAGAACTCAGTTAACCCATGCCTGGACTCCTGACCCACAGAAATTCTGCAATAATAGATAGATGTTTGTTTAGGCCACTAACTTGTGCTCATTTGTTACACAGCAATAGAAAATGAAGGCTTTACATGATAATGCTTTCCTTTTGTGTGCAATCTGCATTTCTAGCCAAGAACATTGCTGCGGAGAACATTGTATTTTCAGCTATACGTTTCCCAGACTTCTCTGAAACACAGTGAAGTGAAAATCACTCAGTCGTGTCCAACTCTTCGTGACCCCATACAGTCCATGGAATTCTCCAAGCCAGAATACTGGAGTGGGTAGGCATTCCCTTCTCCAGGGGATCTTCCTGACCCAGGGATCAAACCCAGGTCTCCCACATTGCAGGTGGATTCTTTACCAGCTGAGCCACAAGGGAAGCCCATCTGAAACATTGTGTGGACATCAATTAATTTGGTGTGTAACAGAGTTCTGCCTGGTGAGACTTAGTTGGAAATCATGTTGGGACGCTCCAGAAATATTTTTAAGTGATAACGTGTGCCCTTCTTCCACCCTTCTTTCTGCTTCGTGGAATGAGTTTGTGATGACGGATTCTAGAGCAGTCATCTTAAATCATGAGTATGGGAGCTTCATGCTAGGTAGAATGGTGAGCTGACAGAAGTCTGGATCACAGATGATTTCATGGAAATATCAGACTAGCTCTGCAATGCTATCTCTAACCTTCCATTATGTAAGAGAGAAACAAACTTCTACTTAAGCCACTGTTCTAAGAATCTGTATTGCTCATGGTAGAATCTAACTCTAGGATTTTTTATTTAAAAACACATAGCACACATATTTGAAATAAACTGCCACAAATATGGAAAATGGTAGCATACTTATTTTGGTTCAACCATTCATAGCCTCTGGGCGGTGCTGTTCTTAGTCCTTCTGTTGTGTCCTACTTTTCACAACCCCGTGGACTGCAGCCACTCTTTTGTCCATGGGGATTCTCCAGGCAAGAATATTTGAGCAGGTTGCCATGTCCTCCTCCAGAGGATCTTCCCAACCCAGGGATCAAACCCGGGACTCCCACATTGCAGGCAGGTTCTTTACCATCTGAGCAACCAGGGAAACCCAAGAATTCTGGATTGGGTAGCCTATCCCTTCTCAAGGGGATTTTCCCGACCTAGGAATTGAACTGCAGTCTCCTGCATTGCAGGCAGATTCTTTCCCAGCTTAGCTACTGGGGAAGCCCTTAATAGCATCTCAGTTCAGTTCAGTTCAGTCACTCAGTCGTGTCTGGCTCTTTGCGACTCCATGAACCATAGCATGCCAGGTCTCCCTGTCCATCACCAGTTCCCGGAGTCTACCCAAATCCATGTCCATTGAGTCAATGATGCCATCCAACCATCTCATCCTCTGACATCCCCTTCTCCTCTTGCTCTCAGTCTTTCCCAGCATCAGGGTCTTTTCAAATAAGTCAGCTCTTCACATCAGGTAGCCAAAGTATTGGAGTTTCAGCTCCAGCATCAGTCCTTCCAATAAACACCCAAGACTGATCTCCTTTAGGATGGACTGGTTGGATCTCCTCGCAGTCCAACAGACTCTCAAGAGTCTTCTCCAACACCACAGTTCAAAAGCATCAATTCTTCAGCGCTCAGCTTTCTTTATAGTCCAACTCTCACATTCATACATGACTACTAAAAAAACCATAGCCTTGGCTAGACGGACCTTTGTTGACAAAATAATGTCTCTGCTTTTGAATATGCTATCTAGGTTGGTTATAACTTTCCTTCCAAGGAGTAGGCATCTTTCAATTTCATGGCTGGAACCACCATCTTCAGTGACTTTGGAGCCCCCAAAGATAAACTCTGACACTGTTTCCACTGTTTCCCCATCTGTTGGCCATGAATTGATGGGACCGGATGCCATGATCTTAGTTTTCTGAATGTTGAGCTTTAAGCCAACTTTTTCACTCTCTTCTTTCACTTTCATCAAAAGGCTCTTTAGTTCCTGTTTGGTTTCTGCCATAAGGGTGGTATCATCTGCATATCTGAGATTATTGATATTTCTCCCGGCAATCTTGATTCCAACTTGTGTTTCTTCCAGCCCAGAGTTTCTCATGATGTACACTGCATATAAGTTAAATAAGCAGGGTGACAATATACAGCCTTGATGTACTCCTTTTCCTATTTGGAATCAGTCTGTTGTTCCATGTCCAGTTCTAACTGTTGCTTCCTGACCTGCATATAGGTTTCTCAAGAGGCAGATCAGGTGGTCTGGTGTTTTCATCTCTTTCAGAATTTTCCACAGTTTATTGTGATCCACACTGTAAGGCTTTGGCATAGTCAATAAAGCAAAAATTGATGTTTTTCTGGACCTCACTTGCTTTTTCGATGATCCAGTGGATGTTGGCAATTTGATCCGTGGTTCCTCTGCCTTTTCTAAAACCAGCTTGAACATCTGGAAGTTCACAGTTCACGTATTGCTGAAGTCTGGCCTGGAGAATTTTGAGCATTACTTTACTAGCATGTGAGATGAGTGCAATTGTGTGGTAGTTTGAACACTCTTTGGTATTGCCTTTCTCTTGGATTGGAATGAAAACAGACATTTTCCAGTCCTGTGGCCACTGCTGAGTTTTCCAAATTTGCTGGCATATTGAGTGCAACACTTTCACAGCATCATTTTTCAGGATTTGAAATAGCTCAACTGGGATTCCATCACCTCCACTAGCTTTGTTTGTAGTGATGCTTCCTAAGGCTCGCTTGATTTCACATTCCAGGATGTCTGACTCTAGGTGAGTGATCACACCATCGTGATTATCCATGTAATAACATCTATAGAGAACTAATAAATGTTTCATGCTGGCCAAAATACATGGGCTAACATTGCTAACAGAAATGAGACTCTTCATTAAAATACAACCTAGAATCAGACATGTTAAGATGGCTGTTCATAAAAATATGCAGGACATCCCATGCTTCCATAATTTGAAAGTGTCAATTTGCCCATAATTGAAAATAGCTATTTGAAAATGGTAGTTCATTTAATGGAACAGTGGTAAAGAATCCACCTGCCCATGCAGGAGGCACCAGAGACTCAGGTTCAGTCCCTGGATTGGGAAGATCCCCCAAAGGAGGAAATGGCAACCCACCCCAGTATTCTTGCCTGGAAATTTCTACGGACAGAAGAACCAGGTGGGCTACAGTCCATGGACTCAGACACAACTGAGCAGGCATACACACACGCATTGCATTTGGGCCGTTTAACCCAGCTGTTTTGTGACTGTAACAAGTGGATGTTTGTCCTACAGTGACTGGGTGATCACATCTGTGTGCGGTTGTAGGGCTCTAGGAAGGCACCAATGTCCAAAACCGTTAATCGGTACCTACACAGCAGGCTGACTGATGCTTGAAATACTACCAGTCAGACTTTCATCCTTTCATCTTAAGGTCTCTGCTCCTTGTTAACTGCAGGTCTCCGTGGCACAGGCACCTTTGTGTGATGCTGTAAATAGGTGGGCAGAGCTGAGTAGCGGTGAAGAGGTGGTACAATGGTACTTTTCAAGGAACCTCAAGCTCACAATTCACGGCGGTGAGCACAGAGGGAAAGAAAGGTCATCAGAGGTACTAGCACCTACTTCTCAGTGTTCACTACGCCATGAATCCTGTCAATGGGAGGTTCACTTAAAAGTCCCAAGCACTGTAGAGGCAGCAGCGAAAAATAAAGAACCCACCTTCAGGATCATCTTGGCTGCATGAGAGATGAGACATCACCCACAATCTCTAGGCTGATGAGACATAAGACTAAAAGATCCAAGTGAGTGCCTTTTTAGATGTCGAAAATCCAGATTTCAAGCGCTCAAATTGGTGGTCAGTTGATCAGTTAATTCAGTCAAAAATATTCAACCCTTTTCTGTCCCAGCAGGTACCATTTTTAGGGCGCATTTGCTGAAAGCGCACGAATGCGCTCAGTCTTGTCCGACTCTGTGACCCGTGGATTGTATCCCACCAGGCTCCTCTGTCCATGAAATTTTCCAGGCTAAAATGCTGGAGTGGGTTGCCATTTCCTACTCCAAAAAGTATAAGAAACCTAGAAGGGAAAATTGCTTAGAAGGCCCACACATGCCAGCGAAAACATCTCTTTCTGGCTGTTGATCAACTTGAAGAAAGTTTATCCTGACAGTATTTGAGGGAAATTATTATACCTGCTTCTATCAGAAAAGAGCATTCAACCGTAAATGTTACATTGCTATAAGATGCTATAACAGTCTGCTCCCAGGTCTACTGCATGGTCCTATT
Organism: Ovis aries; assembly: GCF_016772045.2. Classification (NCBI taxonomy): domain Eukaryota; kingdom Metazoa; phylum Chordata; class Mammalia; order Artiodactyla; family Bovidae; genus Ovis; species Ovis aries. The sequence goes on from NC_056060.1 coordinate 97,466,873, forward strand.
TGGAAGGTAGCATATTTCACAATTATACACACCCATGACAGACATGAGCGTTTATATGCTAATCACTGCAAAGTGGGCAGCTGCAGCCTTTCAGTAAGAGCCCCGAGCCTTTTAATCAGGAAAAGCCACTGGGGCACGATATATCACCAGCAAATGGGTCTGGCTGGCTGAGGTATTAGGGAAATATTCCTTTCTTGCCCGTGTTTTAAGTAGTAGCAGGAGTGCTCATTACGCCTTTACATCAGAAAAACAAATGAGTGTTTGGGTGGTAAGGAAATGGAAATACAAACAAAGAGGGGATTCTCAGGCTGCCTCCCCTGCTCCCGTCACCCTCGCCAGGAGACTTGGAGCCCCGTGTGAAGCGGGACAAACGTCACCGTGAACAGTAAAGACAGAAAAAGCCTGAAGTGTTCATGAGGAAAACTGCTACTATGGGATTGTTTTTTTTTTAATGACAGAAACTTTCATGTATTAAAATGTGTCCTTCAGTAATATGTTAGCATACATACAATATACACACTCTTTGACACACCTCACATATTGCCACCACAAGTTTATAACTTAGTTTTGAAGATTTACTTACTTGGTTTGGCGGTTTAGTCACTAAGTCATGTCCGACTCTTGTGACCCCACGGACTGTAGCCCACCAGACTCCTCTGTCCACAGGATTTTCCAGGCAAGAATACTGGATCGGGTTGCCATTTCCTTCTCCAGGGGATCTTCCTGACCCAGGGATCAAGCCCAGGTCTCCTACATTGCAGGCAGATTCTTTACCAACTGAGCTAGGAGGGAAGCCCAAAGTGAAAGTGAAAGTTGCTCAGTCGTGTCCCGCTCTTTTCAGCTCCATGGACTATAGTCCATGGAATTCTCCAGGCCAGAATACCGGAGTGGGTAGCCTTTTCCTTCTCTAGGGGATCTTGCCAATCCAGGGATAGAACCTAGGTCTCCTGCATTGCAGGTGGATTCTTCACCAGCTGAGCCACCAAGGAAGCCCTTTACTTACTTATTGTTTGTTTATTTTTGCTGTGCTGGGTCTTCATTCCGGCAGGCTTTCCTAGCTGCAGCAAGCAGGGGGCGGTTCGTTGTTGCAGCGTGCCGTCTCTTTGCAGCGGCTTCTCTTGTTGCAGAGCGCAGCCTCTAGGGCACACGGGCTTCCATAGTTGCAGCTTGCAGGCTCTAGAGTGCAGGCTCAGTAGTTGTGGCATCTGGTTATCTGCTCCCAGGCAGGTGGGATCTTCCCAGACCAGAGATCAAACCCATATCCCCTGCATTGCAAGGCAGATTCTTAACCACTGGACCACCAGGGAAGCCCACACTTTTTTATTCTTACCTTCCATGAGATTCCAGTCTATAGAAATATATTGTGTCTCATGATGTAAGATGATATATGTCTTGATGCAAGATTGATCATAGAACCTGACCACCGAGAGAGAGCCATCAAAAAATTTCCTCTGCGTCTTTAGAAATCCATTCTAGAGAAACCAGGAGTGTCACCAAAGGTGAGGGTAACTCTGTACATCATTTTGGTATTTAGGAGGCAAGTGTTCAATGCAAACAAGCTATTTCATTTTTACTTCTGTTTTGAAGCAGTTAGACGTGGGGTTTTCCTTCCATTTTCAACCAGTGTATGTTCTGCCTCCTGCTCTTTAACGTTAGGCAGGTCGAGAGACTAGTTTCTGGCAGAAACGGCATGAGCATTGTGGACCTATATGCACGCTTGCATGCTAAGCCACTTGAGCCGAGTCCAACTCTGTGCGACCCCATGGACTATAGTCCACCGGGTTCGCCTGTCCGTGGGATTCTCCAGGCAAGAACAGTGGAGCAGGTTGCTATTTCCTTCTCCAGGGGATCTTCTTGACACAGAGATGGAACCCACATGTCTGGTGCCTCGGGCATTGGCAGGCAGATTCTTTACCACTGCCCCACTTGGGAATATATCTTGCTAACCAAACCAATTGCACTGAATGTGTAAGAAGATGTCAGTTGCTTTTGACACACAAAACTAGGGAAGAATGTCTACAAGGCAAATCATTTCATTCAAACTAAGATTTTTGCATAATTTATTCTGGCGACACACTTCACCAGAAGGACAGCTGCAGGGCTCATAATTGTTCTTTCAAGATAAGCTGAGTTTTGTGGAAATGTCAAAAATATTTGGGAGACATCAGCTTCGGGGACTCATGATCAGTAAAAGGGTCATGTGTCCCAGGTCCTCTGGTGAGAACCCTGCTTTCCACATACCCAGAAGTGCAGGGCCCTCCACATGCTGAGCTTGGTTCAAGAATCAGAAGAGTTCGTTGTCTTTTTTTTTTTTTTAATGCCTCAAGTCAGAAATACATAATATTTTAGTGTAAATTCTTCCAAAATGGGGATGTAAACCTAAAATATAAGGCTGCTGCTGCTGCGAAGTCACTTCAGTCGTGTCCAACTCTGTGCGACCCTATGAACAGCAGCCCTCCAGGCTCCTCTGTCCACAGGATTCTCCAGGCAAGAATACTGGAGTGGGTTGACACTTCCTTCTCCCAAAATATAATGGGGACATCTGCAAAGGAAGAAGAGCTTTTGCAGGAGGAAGAGACCCGGTCTCACCTGTCAAGCGCTACAGCGAGCCCAAAGGTAAGTGAGGTCGCCTCTCGGCCCGCCCTCAGCTGTCACCCGAAGCGCTCACTCTGGGCAGAGGTCAGTCTAGACTTGTGGGCTCGTCATCTTTTTGAAACACTCCCCAGACCTCTATGACCATGTCTCTGTTTTCTGACAAGACTCTGAATGTTCCATGAGCGGTTTACGTTTCTCCTTCCCAAGCTACTGATGAATTCACTGCTCAGATCTCTGGTTCTGTGGGCAGAGAACCCTGCAAGGAACCACCGCTTGGTGCCAGAAGGGCATGCGATGTCTTACGGAACTGAGTGCTCAGAGGCGACTGTCTGGCAGGATAAAGTGTCGGGAGAGAGAGGTTGGTCACATCCCAGATTGCATCCGAGTCCCTAGGACGACCACCAAGAATCGGTTCTTGGCTTCATGCGGGAGAGAATTCAAGAGCAAACCAGAGGAAAGTGAAAGAAGCTTTATTCAGGGAGATACGCCCTCCACAGACAGAACGTGGGCCAGCTCCAAAGGCAAGAGGGGCACTGGAGTATGGGGCTGTTAGTTTTTATATGGAGGCGTAATTTCCCCCGGCATGCTGCAGTTCCAGGGGGTGCAGAGAGTCGGATGTGACTGGGGGACTGAAGGACAGCAACCGCAGTTTCATAGGCTAATAGTGGGAGGAGCATTTGGGGCAGGGGCAGGGTCTCCAGGCACTGGCACAGCCCGCTCTCATGGCCCTTGTGAGTGTGTAACTGAGCTTGCTGACATACGATAATGAGCATATTCTGAGGCTCGACGTCTAGGGGAAGATGGCCCACCTGCCATCTTGGCTCTAGATGCTTCCGATTAGTTTATGTCGTGTCCTCCGGCTATGTCATTTTTTTTTAAGGCTGTGCCCTGCCCCCTTCCCATCAACATGACCAATCTTCGTATCTGAGCAGAGAGCCTTTTCAAGGACTGTGTTCATACTGTTAGCTTCCAGTTACATCCACTGAGTCCTTTCCTAGTGGTTTCAATATAAGAGGCTTTTCAAAATTGAGGAGACCCTGGTTTGATTCCTGGGTGGGGAAGATCCCCTGGAGAAGGGAAAGGCTCCCCACTCCAGTATTCTGGCCTGGGGATTTCCGTGGACTGAATAGCCCATTGGGTCGCAAAAGGTTGGATATGACTTTCACTCACTCTTTGGTTTGAGCTACTACTCCTTGCACCCCCATACGCTGAGTATCAGAGGTTGCAAACTGGACGCCAGGAGGTGAGATTTCCAGGACGCGTTGTGTCTGGTTTGCCCAGTGTCCCCTTAAAAACATCACTCAGAGGCCACTGTGATCGAGTTGGGGAATCTGCATGAATAACCGATGCGTGAAATCACTGGTGCATGGGCGACCCTGGGCTTGAGCTCTCCCTGTCTCGCGTGGTTGAGCTTTGATCCGCCAGAATCTGAAAGACCTTGCTCTCTTCCACAAGTCAAGCACGTTTCAGTTTACCAGAACGTACTTTCTGGGACTTCCCTGGTGGTCCAGAGGTTAAAGTCCCCCTTGCAGTGTAGGTGATGTGGGTTCAATCTCTGGTCGGGGGACTGAGATCGCACGAGCTGTGGGTCAAAGAAGCCTGAGCCCCACAGTCAGAGAGACGCCGGCTGGCAAAACGTCCCGCGTGACGCAGCCGACCCGTCACAGACACATCATAAACAAATAAATAGTGGGGGGGCAGGGAAGCTACCTTCTCCTGACCCCGGAGACAGAGAGACGCCCGCGTGCTGACAAAACGTCCCACGTGATGCAGCCAGCCCGTTACAGACACATAAATAGATAAGTAGTTGGAGGGGGAAGCTGCCTTCTCCTGACCCCGGAGGCTCAGTCAGTTATGCGGGGCCCTGCTGGCACTTGAATTTGCAGACCCCAGCGATGACACCGGCAGAAAGATGTCCTCCAAATGTAGTAACACAGACTGGCATAACTCAGGGTATCCACCCTGAGGGTCCGGGCATCAGTTACACGTACCAGTGAGAGTGAAAGCCTGGATAAGAGTGCAAGAAGGCAGGTGTTGGGTGAGAGCCGCTGTAACAACTGAGAAGGAGGCAAGAGAGAGCAAGCCTGGCTTAGTTCCACGAGGAAGCTGTCCTCTTGCCCAGGCAGCCTTTTGTGTGAGTCCCATGATACTGAGAATAAATTCCCTGATTACTTAGCTGTGCCAACCACCTGCTAATTGATATCATGGTCTTGTACTGTTTGCTTTCCTATAGATAGATCTTCCTATCCCAGTGAGTTTATAAGCAGCGTTGTGTGTGTATGTGAGAGAGAGAGAATATGTTAAAAGATAACATGGACTGTTAAGAACGTTTTCCTCCAAAAAAAATTGGGCAAGGTTAATAAAAAGTCAAGAGGCCAATGTCCAGGCCCACACACTGACAAGATCTCAATCATCTGTCTCTCTCTCTCTCTCTCTCACACACACACACACACACACACACACACACACCTCAAACTCCTCTTCCCCAGGATCATCTCACCATTAGGAATTTTGAAAACAAATTTAACTCTGCATATAATACACAGATTTCTTAGCTAATAGAGAAAACACTGGTTTTCCACCATGATGGGAAAAGCCCAGGTCACCACCACACACTCTGGGACTTTGCTGATGGCTCTGTGCTGGTCTGAGTCCGTTTCTCAGCGTTTCTCATGTAGGGGACTGGAGTAGGAAGGACTCAGACTTCCTTCTCCAGTAAAGTATAAGGCCAGGGGAAAGTTCCATGAGGCCTGAAGTTACTTTTCTCCTAATCAAGTCCCAAGTCATAGAGAAAGACACATCAATTTGTTCTTCTACCAAGTAGGAAAATGGCCAGTGAAACAAACAAAGCAGCAATGTCCCCTCCGTTCCTCCTTCAGGGTGAGGTTCCAAGCCATGCCTCATCCCTGGGGCCACAGGGGGACCTCTGCCTGGCCAAGCCACGCTCCCAGGCAGGGGCTCCGGGGAAGGTGTCTCCTCCGCTGCCTCCAGCACCTCCCAGCCCATGCTCTCCAGGCAGGACGGGCAGCCAGGAGTGGACATGGGTGAACTCTGTTCCCGGCCCAGCTGTCCCATCAGACCCAGAGAGCAAGCCATGGGCAGTTGGCACGTAGAATAATGTTCACAATTAAGACTCGTACAATTCTCTGCACACAGTAACTAATGTCTTACAAAGCCCCAGAGGCGACTGAAGCAGTTACAGCCTCCACTGGATTATTCATTCCGTTTGTCCAGAGATACTGACTAAGCACTTCTTATGTAGCTGGTGCTGGACGGGCAGGGGGACACAGAGACGGATGAGGCCTGTCCGCTTGGAGAGCTTTCCAGTCCGGCCGGGGAGGTGGGGAGAGGGCTCATCTGGAAATACGGGTTCCGAAAGGCGCAGGGCACGCTCAGCCTCACGCGTGCGACACATCCTTCCTCCACACCCACACACATCCACGCAGGTCCTGAGCTGCCTGGCCATGTGTTAAGCTGGGAACGAAGGGGCAACCGAGGGCACGTTTTCTTGTGTGGGGACACGGACTGTGTGTGTGAGTGTGAACGCTGCTCAGTCGTGTCCGACTATTTGCGACCCCTCGGACCACACGGTCCATGGGATTCTCCAGGCCAGAATACTGGAGTGGGTAGCTGTTCCCTTCTCCAGGGGATCTTCCCCACCCAGGGATGGAACCCAGGTCTCCCGCATTGCAGGCGGATTCTTCACCAGCTGAGCCACATAGCCAGCTCTGTGCCTTGCTCTCCAGAGTCTCCTCTGCATGGACCATTCTCTCCTGCCCCTCCAATCACCCCCACTTCCCCCCTTACCCTGGGAACTAATATCGCTCCTCTGAGCTCTGATCAGGAGGAGGGAGGGCCCTCCAGTTTGCTTCCCCTGCGCTCCTAAGCATGTCTCTCTACAGCCAATCATGCCAGACTGCACCCCGGTGACGCGCCCACATCACTCTCCCAGCAGACTCCCTGGAGTCTACATCTCACTCACAGCATAGCACGCGGCACGGGAGACACAGGAAGCAAGCCCGCTGAGTGGACGAGCTCACACTGTCGCACACTGTGCCTGAATGGCTGGCAGGACTCCAGGGGAAGAGGTGCAGCAGGCCCGCATGACTCAAGGTCAGCCCTGGAAACCGAACCTGGGAAAGCCGCCAGGGCTGCAGGGATGGCTGCATCCTTGGGGGATGGCGACGTTAAGAAAGGAGACGGAAAGGATCCGTGAGAGGAGACCCGTCACGGGGTTGACTAACCAGTTGGTGGAGAGCTAAGAGATTGCAAGTGTTTGGGGAAGACCAAACGGAAAAGGCTCCAAGACGGAATGTGTGACCCAGCCTGGTGACATTCGGCACAAAGACTGGATAAACAGAAACTTTCTTGCATAAACTAGGTTGTAGCGAACTAGGGAACACAGGAAAGAAATGGCGCTCATGGACTCTTCTTCCAAGGAATGCGGTGAAGTCAAAGACTGATGGCCGGTGAAACACAGGAAAAGCAGAGTGCTTTGGGAGGAGATATTCTTCGGATGAGCACATTTGTAAGCTGGAGAGGATGAGATAAAGGTGATACGGAAATCAACAACAAGAATGAAAAATGATGTTGAGGGCCCCAGAGGAGGTGCAAAGAGACGAAATCCAGAGCTGAGGGTTAATGCTAAAGGGAGTTAGGGTATCTCTTACTCCAGGGCAGAGGCCACAGACATTTTTGAGGTAGTGGAAGTAACTCAACTTGACAAAGAGGCATTATCTTCGGCCGTTAAAACACAGACTCTTGGCCTCAAACCTCGACTCTATCACCGACAAGCTGTGAGATCCCAAGTATGTGTCTTTGTATATAACTTTGATCACGTGTAAAATGAGAACCTACCTCACTGGATTGTCATGAAAACTGATATGCCCACTATTCTTTCCTCTGCAAGATAAGCTAGTCAAAGAAAACAAGCAGGCGGGAAGTTTGAAGCTGCAGAAAGATTAGAGTCTGCTGGACCAGTATTCCAGAACAAGAGTGGGGAGTGAGACACGACAGTGTCTTCTGAATGGAACCGCTGGCCCCGGACAGGAAGTATGGAAGGTGGAATAAGGCTCCTTCCCCTAAAACCACTGCAGTGTAATGCCTAGAACCTATTAACATGTTTCCTTCATGACAAAAAGGACTTTGGAGTTGCGATAAGTAAAAATCCTTAGATGAGCAGGTGACCCAGAATTCTCTGGTAGGGCCTGAGAAAATTGTTAGGGTCTTTGTAAAAGGAAAGCAGGAGGATAAGAGTGAGCAAAGGATGCGTGATGAAGGAAGCAGAGGCCGGAGTGATGCTCCTTTAAAAAAATTATTTTTAACTTATTGGTGATTGGTTCACAATCTTGGATTGATTCTTCTTATGCATCCACATGAATTAACACAGGGGCACATATGTCCTTCCCTGATGTTCCTTGAGGATGGAGAAAGGGGCCGTGTGTCAAGGAATGCAGTAGTTTCTAGAAGCTGAAAAATACCAAGAAGTAGATTCTTCCAAGTTCCTAAAATGAGTGGAGCCTCGCTGGCACCTTGATTTTAGCCTCACAGGACTCACGTTGGATTTCTAACACCCAAATGTGTCAAATAACACATTCGTGTTGTGTTAAACCACAAAGTCCATAGTAATTCACTATGGCAGTCACAGGAAGCTCTCACATCTATGGAACCCAAGGGGCTGGCTCTGCTGAAGCGCCAGAGGTGCAGAGTAAAGCCAAGGAAGCGTAAGGTCCAGACACCAACCTTGGTGTACACGGAGACCTGTATGTTTGCACCGCTCTGTTCTTCAAGCAGTACAAACCCCAGGGGTGAGACTGAAGCTAAAGGGAAGAACTCATAAGGAAATGAACTTTGAAATCCAAGGCAAAACGGGAACAGACATTTTTCCACTCGGTTTACTTGGGCAGTGCCCAGCAACTTATCAGTCAGGCAGGATATTGTAATTAAACGCTAAATTAAACGGTGGCATTGCTTTATTCCTGAAAGCTTGATAAAGCCACACTTATCTCATTGCTAAATATACCAGGGAGCTACAGAGGATAAAAATTTGGCCCGATCTCCTAACCAGAAGAGAGGCATGCAGGCAGATGCTACAATGTGGATTTCATAGAGCTTATACATAAATATGAGCAGGTTCAGAGTCTGAAATGTCAAAAGCTCTGGAAAATCTGCCAAGCAACCTTATGTTTTCAGAAATAAAAGACCTCTTGCCTACAGGCTGGCCTAGCAGCAGAAACAGAACACAAAGTAGGCAGGACATCAACAGGCTGTTTACAGAGCAGGGCGGTGTGGCGACAGCTCCCATGCTATGGCTTCCAAGGTTGTGCGTTTAGATTCTGGAACTTGGAGCTCACATGGGGTGGGACAGATGCTCAGAACTGGCGCCCTAAGGCCTAGAGCCTCAGGTAGATTGCCAGGTAGGAACCCATTTGGCAGATGAGGAAACTGAGGCTTCCAAGGTAGAGCAAAGGACCCAAGACCACGAGGCCAATGAGAGTAGACCTTGGGCTTCTCTGGTGGCCCAGCGGAAAATGCAGGGGATGCCAGTTCGATCCCTGGCCCAGGAAGACCCCACATGCTGCGGGACGACCAAGCCCATGTGCCCAGCTGCTGAGCCTGCGTGCTGCGACTGCTGGTGTCCTGGCGCCCGAGAGCCTGCGCTCTGACTGCAGCTGGAGAGGCCACCGCAGTGGAGAGCCCACAAACCGCAACAGGGAGTAGGCCCTGCTCGCCGCAACTAGAGAAAGCCTCTGTAGCAGTGAAGATCTCGGGCAGCCAAAACACAGAATAAATAAACAATCCTGAAAAAAGAGCAGACTTTGATTCCCGGACGCACTCAGGCATGTGTCCTTTCACATGCTGTCTCCCTGGAGACTCCAGGGAGCATTACTTTGCACACAAAGGTCCGTCTAGTCAAGGCTATGGTTTTTCCTGTGGTCATGTATGGATGTGAGAGTTGGACTGTGAAGAAGGCTGAGTGCTGAAGAATTGATGTTTTTGAACTGTGGTGTTGGAGAAGACTCTTGAGAGTCCCTTGGACGTCAAGGAGATCCACCCAGTCCATCCTAAAGGAGCTCAGTCCTGTGTGTTCTTTGGAAGGAATGATGCTGAAGCTGAAACTCCAGTACTTTGGCCACCTCATGGGAAGAGTTGACTCACTGGAAAAAGACCCTGATGCTGGGAGGGATTGGGGGCAGGAGGAGAAGGTGGGCGACAGAGGATGAAATGGCTGGATGGCATCACCGACTCGATGGACGTGAGTTTGGGTGAACTCCGGGAGATGGTGATGGGCATGGAGGCCTGGCGTGCTGCGATTCATGGGGTCGCAAGGAGTCAGACACAACTGAGCGACTGAACTGAACTGAACTGTCTCCCTGGAAGAGACGTCAGAGCGCAGAGTGCAGTCCATGCCAGCAGCCCTGGAGGAGCGACAGCTCCCCTGTAGCAAGTGGCTGAAGCGCTCCCCCTGCTTTGCTTCCCTCCTGTTTGCTGGGGAGGACCCACCGCAGCTTTACCTGTGTTAACAGAGCAAGGAAGGACGGGAGACCTGCAGCCATCCCTTGAGGCTCCCTGGTCCGTGAGGAGCCCCGTGGAAGTCTGAGGACTGACTTGCCCAAGCACCGTCCCTCCAGGATTCCACTGACAGCCCCAGGTCCCGCCAGTGCGGTGCTTTGTGAGCCCCAGGGGACTCTGTGAGCTCTTCCTCAGCCTTCGAATTACAAGCGTGGCCTGGGTGGGAAGGACCGACGATCATCCATAGAAAAATCAGCCAGAAGGACTCTAGATTCCTCTCTGCCCTTTGGCAGGGCAGGGAAGCACAGTGACAGCTCCTGGGCTTGTGGCCTCCAAGGCTGTGCTTTTAGATTCTGGGACTTGGGGCTCATTGGGGGTGAGACAGATGAGGTTCAAGACTGGAGCCCTAGAGACTTCCCTGGCAGGCAAGGGGTTAAGACTTTGCCTCCCGGTGCAGGGGTACAGGTTCCATCCCTGGTCGGGGAGCTGAGATCCCATATATCTCATGGTTCAAAACCAAAACATTAAGCAGAAGCAATATTGTACCAAACTCAATAAAGTCTTTTTAAAAAATGGTCCATATTAAAAAAAAAAAAAAAAAAGACTGGAGCCCTTTGCTGTTCCCCATAAAGGCGATAGCAGGGAAGTGTTGAGTAAGAAGGTGTTTTCGACAATAGCAAGAGATCCAGCTAATTGGCTTGCCTATCCGCCATCATTCCAGCAACCCACACCTCTGTGGTCTAACTGGATTCATCCACAGGATAACATTGACAGTGACGAAGAGCACAAGCTTTGGAGCCAATTATATTTGGGATTAAATCCTGACCCTGCCACTCAGCAGTGTGGTAACCATGGACAAATCACTTCATCTATGTCTTCATTTCCTATTCTGCAAAATGGGGATAAGAACGCTCATTTATCAGAGTTGTGAGGATCTGAAACAATGAATCTATTTATCCATACTGGGTATTAAATAGGTGTTGGATGTATTACTGTTACTGTTGTTAGTATTACCTTCACGTTTCAAGAAACTTTTAAACACTTCCATTTATTTGGAACTCATTAATCTCTGTGATATGCAAGTATGTGTTTAACAAAGATGAAGCACAGTTAAAGAAATATGTACAAGTTTGAGACGAAGGAAATCCTATAATTTCTCTGGAGGGAAGGAGCCACAGTATTCCTCCTTGGGTAATGTATTATTAATGCTGATTTCCTTGAGATACATTAAGAGTGGATTCAGGACAGAGAGAGAGACTATGAGAATTTACCCAGTGCCGGCGCTCCGATTAATCAACTTCTGTTTCTGTAAATAGCCCTAAGTGAAAGAATCAAACTATTATGCTTTGTGGATGAACGATCAGAAATGCTCAGAAACTCGTCATCATGGTCTAGTTTTGCCGCCTGACAAGAATAATGAAGCCAGCATATTCTGAATTCATAAGAAGTCTGGGTTGTGGTTTACATAAAGTCCACATTTAATTAGGGTGGAACCAGGAGAAATGTTGAATGCTTCCCTGGCTTGGCAGCGCGTGGAAGGCTTTATCAACTGTCCTTCTCAGATGTGAGAGGTGAAAACGGTGTGATGAGGGGTTCCCAAGAGGAGCCTAATTGTGAAGCGCCTGCTTGGAATGGAGACTTTTTTTTCACCAGCAGACTGCATTTCAGAGGAGTCTGCTCTTGTTATTCAACATGCCCCTGATACTTCAAAAAACAGGGGTTTGGGGTTATTGGGGTTTCTTTGGTAGTGGCAAATAAACAGGAGACCTAACTCTTAAATGCTGTATATAATGGCATCGTATAAGACACAGGTATGTAACATCTATTCCAGGTCTACAAGGAGATTCTGAAGGGAATGAAATAGAAGCCCTGTGCCTGTTTTTGTAGTTGAGTTGGACATGATGCCAACGTGGTTTCCTATGGGCAAAAAGAGTTGTGTTTATTTAAATGTGAACTATCATGCACTACAGGCCAAAGGACTTCTAATCCACCTTAAAATAAAAGGCATAAAGTCACATAGTGGTCAGTGTTAGTCGCTCAGTGGTGTCCGACTCTTTGCAACCCCAAGGACTGTAGCCCGCCAGGCTCCTCTGTCCACGGGCTTCACCAAGAATGCTAGAGTGGACTGCCATTTCCTTCTTCTATAAAGTCACAGAGATGAAAAGAAACGGGCTGGTATTTGTGAACACTGATGGGAAGCGGGTCACAAAAACAATGCATGTGTGAGCAGAGGGCCCCCCAGACTGTCATGTTTCCAGAAACGCTAACGTCGGCCCTGCCTGTAGTTCACTGAGAAACACAAGTTACAAACCAGCCTACTGTATAAAACAGGGTGAGCTAACTCCAGACTGTAAATGCAAAGTAAATAGACCAGAAAAACTGGTATACAGGAAATAGCAGAGCCCAGTGGTAGGGCAGCAATAGTAAATGTGAGTTAACACTTGCGCAGACAGACAGAAAAGACCCTGATGCTGGGAAAGATCGAAGGCGGGAGGAGAAGGGGACGACAGAGGATGAGATGGTTGGATGGCATCACCGACTCGATGGACATGGGTTTGAGTGAACTCCTGGAGTTGGTGATGGACAGGGAGGCCTGGCGTGCTACAGTCCATGGGGTCCCAAAGAGTCAGACATGACTGAGCGACTGAACTGAACTGAGACAGACAGTCTTTGGAAAAGGCCACTGATGGCTCTGACTTTGAGGGCGGCCATCCTCTGCAGCAGCAACACCGTCTTCCACTCTGGTAAACTCCACTTGGCAATTCAATCTCTGTTAATATGCTTGTGTTTCTTTTCTTTGAATTGACTTTTTTTTTTAATTTTTTTAAATTTTAAAATCTTTAATTCTTACATGCGTTCCCAAACATGACCCCCCCTCCCACCTCCCTCCCCACAACATCTCTCTGGGTCATCCCCATGCACCAGCCCCAAGCATGCTGCACCCTACGTCAGACATGGACTGTCGATTCAATTCTTACATGATAGTATACATGTTAGAATTCCCATTCTCCCAAATCATCCCACCCTCTCCCTCTCCCTCTGAGTCCAAAAGTCCGTTATACACATCTGTGTCTCTTTCCTGTCTTGCATACAGGGTCGTCATTGCCTAAATTTTGATGATATTTGAATGTTTTCGAGAAACGCAAGTAATTAAATAAGGAATAAGAAGTAAATCTTACATGAGTCCTGTTCCTGGAAATTCACGGGAAATGAAGTGAACAGAAAGAAATATCCTGCTGCCTTTGGGTAAATTGTCATTTGTGTAATAATTACAAGGGTTCGAGTCTGGCGATGAGCTGGCTAAGGTGAGTTGAGAGGATTTTTCTGGAACTGTTTCTCCTTAAGATTCTGCAGCAGCCTTGCCATCGGCAGAACATGAATCTATTAAAGATGAAAAAAGAAGTGAAACACTTTCTATCGTATGTTTCTTTGTCGCTCAGGCACAAACATGAACCGTGTGAGGGTTCACCTCCTACGCCCTACAAGGTAGGGATTAGAGTTGTGAGAAATACACTTTGTCTCTGCCTTCCCCACCTCGCTCCCAACTTTTCCATGAAGGAGCCAAAGCGCTGACATTAAGCTCTCTGAATCTGATTAACAGAAGCTGCCACATGGTGAGACCCCAGGTGGCATCTCTGTGAATGGTGGTCACACTGTTGGGCAGGGAGCTACTACTTGACATCAGACAGCTATAGGGAACCCAAAGGACAACCCAGCAGTGCTGCCTGGGTTTAATCTGTCTCTGATTTCTATGGGTATATAAGGAAGCCCTTTCTCTTTTTCCTTAAGCCATCCCTTGCCTTCAATTTAGCAGACTCTTCTTCTGTCAATGAAACTGAACTATTTTCGACTGGTGTTTGATTATTGTTGGCCCCTCAAAATTCAGAGACCCAGATTTTACCATGACTTTCTACTTTTCATGGCATTGCAGTCATTTGAATACCTTCAATATGAATTCATCCTCTTTTTCCCAGCGTATAACTGCACAACCAGACTATACAACCGGGCCTTACCTGAAGTGTCCAGTTTGTGAATGATGCTTTTAAAACCAGGTATAGCAAGCCTATATTGGGGAGTAAGGGTTGACTTCCTATGCAGAGCCCAGGGCTGCATAATCCTCCCAAGAAAGCTGTCCTGGAAACTACACAGAGGACCCCAGCCCCAGATGTGGGAGGAAGGTCACTGCCAGGCCAGCCAGAGCCTTAGGAGACTTGGGAGACATCAAAGAGAGGAGTCCATCCAAATTTACAGCAACTGCAGATGAAATCTGATGGAGGGTCTTGGTTTTCCAGCCCTGGGACAGAAGGCTAAATGATATGGGCCTTGAATAGTCTAATCTGAGATTCACTAGGGAGATTTCCAGTGAGAGGTAATTCTCAGGCGCTAGTAGGTGTTCAATACTATATAGCTCTGGATTTGCAAAGTAAATTGGAACAAAGCTGTATGGCTAATTAACACACTTGTTGTATCTTTGTAAATAACCAGGCCAAACATAAGAGATCAGCCTCTGTGTGATCAAGAGTACTCTTTGAAGATGGAAGAGAGATGCTCAGGGAAAAAAAAAAAAAAAAACAACAACTCGCTTGGAAATAAGCAGAAAAGATTACTGGCCCTTGTTTCTGTGCAGTTCTGAGCTTAACTTTCTATTGGCTGGATTACTTGATAGCTCCATGGGGCCAAAGTTAGCCTGTAGATTTTTGCAAACAGATATGCAAATAATTTTCGACGAGTGAAACAGAAAACCCAATGGTCTTCTTAATTGCTCTGAGAGATTTTGACTCTAACTTAGCAATATTATCTTTTTGAGTGTGTATATATTTACATATTAATATAATAAGATAGGGGGCTTCCCAGGTGGCCCTACTGGTAAAGAACCCGCCTGCCAGTGCAGGAAACATAAGAGACAAGTGTTCGGTCCCTGGCTTGGGAAGATCCCCTGGAGGAGGGCGTGGCAACCCACTCCAGTATTCTCACCTGGAAAATTCCATGGACAGAGGAGCCTAGCGGGCTACAGTCCACAGGGTCGCAAAGAGTCGGACATGACTGAAGTGACTTAGCAGCAGCAGCATAATAAAATATATCATTTTATATATATTATATGCATAACATGTATAAGAATATATATACATATATATGTGTAAAAGCGTCTGCCTCCAATGCAGGAGACCCGGGTTCAATCCCTGGGTCGGGAAGATCCCTTGGAGAAGGAGATGGCAATCCACTCCATTATTCTTGCCTGGAGAATCCCATGGATGGAGAAGCCTAGTTCGTTACAGTCCATGGGGTTGCAAAGAGTCGGACACGACTGAGCGACTTCACCTTCACCTTCACATGTAAAACATTTATATGACTTCTCAAGTGCCTTTTGAATCACTTTATCTTATTAGTTCACTCATTCATGTAAGTGAGCTAAACAAAATTTTGACACATGTTTATTTTATATTTTCATGAGATTCATGCTTTTGTCCTTTGGAAATCATAATTTAATATCTGAATACATTTAAAATTGAATTTTAACCAATGGGATTCTATAAACTGCAGAAAGAATCTGGGCTCTCCATATGAAGACTTAGATATGAGTCCTGACACCAGCAACAAGTCTTCTTCTTTTAATATCTTTTTATTTTAGATTTACAGGAAAGTTGCAAAGATAGCACACAGGATTGCCATATACACCTCACACAACATTCCCTCCAGGTAAACCGTACATTGTCATGGTGCATTTGCTACAGCTGAGGAAGCAACATTGGTGTATCACCACTAATTAAATGTCACACTATTCAAGTTTTCCCGGTTTCATCCCAACCTCCTTCTTCCATTGCAAGATTCCACCCAAGACATCTCATTAGATTGAGGCCTCAATTCTTAGCCACCACTTGCTCTGCGACAGTTTCTCAAGCTTCCCTTGTTTTTGATGAGCTGGACAGCTTGGAGGAATACTCATCAAGTATTTTTCAGAATGCCTTTTAATCTGAGCATGGTTGATGCTCTTCTCATGATTATACTAGAACGCTGAGTTTTGAGGCCGATGACCCCGGAAGTGAAGCACGGTCTCATCACATCACATTGAGGTTGCTGCTTGCTTGCAACACGACTTATCAGTGGTGATGCTAAAGCTCTTATCTCTTGATTGAAACAGGGTTTGTCTGGTTTCTCCACTCGCCCGTCACTTCCCCCCATGCTCCATACTCTGACTGTTTGGAAACCAGTCATCAGGAAAAGTCTACAGGCGGTGGGAAGATTTAGGTGCATCCCCTGTATGGGAGAATAACCCACATAAATTCTTTGGATTCTTCTGTACAGCTGTATCTCTTCTCTCCCATTTAAGTGCTCATTCCATCATCTGTTTACAGCAGTATGGAATCATGGATATTTAGTATGTACTTTGGGTTAAATCCAAAGATACATGACTTAATTCATTGCTCAAATTGTTCCACTTTGGCCCACCGGATCTCTTTACAGTTGGTGTCTGGGTTCCTTTGATAGGGCCCCATTTTTGTTTTCTGAGTACAGCAAATTTTTAACCCTGAACTTCAAATTTCTCATCAGCAGAAGAGAGAATAGTAAAACTGCTCTTTTAATATCATATTAAGAAATGATAGCAACTGAGAATAATAATAATAATAACTCCACTCCCAGATGGCTTGTTACGCATCAGGCCCTCTCCTGAGCACTTAGCAATATCAACTTATTTAAAAGAATTAGTGTCTATCAAGTGCCTATTAAGTGCCTAACTCACTGTTTGGCACTTAACATATGTTCAGACACTGAGTTTTCTCACTGGGAGTGACCCAGATTCCAACTAGGCAGCTTTGGCTTCCCAGGTGGCTCAGTGTTAAAGAATCCACCTGTCAACGCAGGAGGTGCAGGAGACGTGGGCTCGATCCGTGGGTCGGGAAGATCCCCTGGAGAGGGTAATGGCAACCCACTCCAGTATTCTTCCCTGAGAAATTCCATGGACAGGGGAGCCTGGTGGGCTACAGCCCATGGGGTCGCAGAGTCGGACACGACAGTGACTGAGCGCACACACCCAGCGTTGGACACAGAGGCGCCTCCGTCGTGGTTCAACCCAGACAGCCAGCTGTGCATGACAGTGAGAACAGGGCCCCGGGCCCCACACTCCTGCTGATTAAGCAGGCTCCGCGCAAAGGTCTGCCTGCTCATCGACAGTTTCATTAGGCGAGATGTCATTACTCGTGGAGTCAGCATCCTCTGAGCACCAAGGCAACTAACCTTGGCCACCCTGAAGCTCTGGTCCTGATTAAAGATTTTCTGTTTAACAGCAAGTTCAGCCTGGCACCCGCCAACCTTTAAAATAGAACCGAATCTCTGAGAAGTCAGCTACATTGAATCGGATGTCTTCTTCCTCCATTTTCTCAAAGAGTTTTATTTGTATAAGATGTTTTATGTATTATTGATGTTGTATATGTTTATATGCTATGTGTATGTTTATATGTATATGTTTATATGTATATGTTTATATGTATATGTTATATATAATATATGTTATATATTTTAAAAGGTGTTTTACGTATTATTATTATTATTGAGGCTTTTTCTAAGGGACTTTTTTTAAATATTAGATGTTGAACAGTCAGAGATAGTATAAAAAGAAACCTTCCTCTCAACGTGAAAATATTAGATGGTGAAGCCGTTGCTACGGATCCAGAGTAAACACTCTCAGTAACATCATCCATCATCTTTACAAGGGATTAAAATTGGAAGACTTGGCCCTAAGAGGTGCAGCCATAGCCTCATTATTCGAGCACCAAACGTTAACAAAGGTGTTTTTACCACCTAGTGTCTGGGGTGAATAAAACGAAAAATGAACAGGCTTGCTTAAGCCCTACAAGATTCACCCATAGCAACATGTGCCTTCGGCAGGAAACTTAAAAGCAACATACAGAAAGAGATAAAATGCAATTATCTGCTGTATTCCAGCACAGAAGAAACAGCCAGGAGGCTGCTGAATAAGAAACGCCAGAGGCTCCTTCTGCTTGGGTGACGTCTGCGAAATTACACAGGGGATTTCAAAAGAAGACTCAAAGGTAACATGCAGACCAAAAACGATTTATCCTTTTCAACAAGTCCTTTGGAGGCGAGGAAATAGGATTCAGGCCTGGTTTGGTGCAGGAGTCTAAGAAAACTCACACCCTAGGCCTGCAAAATGGGGAAGGTAATTGTGTGAGATGAGAAACTGAGAAGGCATGGAAGACTTGGAGGCCAGGAAGATGCAGAAGGTGCCCTTAGAATAGGTTTCTGTCTCCCCCTCTCCATCCTCACCTCTGCTGCTCCCCGCCCTGCCCAGGGTGACGGGGCACCTGTATAAACAGGTGTGCTAAAGAGCAAAATGCTCACTGGGGTCGACATCTTTTCCTGCTGCCACATTCTGGAAAAGAAGGCTCCAGTGAGGTTTCTGATATCCATCAGACGAGGAGTGTGCTGGGGCATGCTGGCGCTGCTAGGAGGGAATGGAGAGAGGAAGCACTTTCATGGGAGAGCAGGGAGGTTTCAGAGCAGTGGGAGGGTTGGAACATCAAAGCAGGGCTGCAGATGAGGATTTCCGGTACAGCGGGGAACGTGCCTCTGCAGCCCAGGGAATACTTGCAAGGGCGGGAATGGATGGATCAGAACACCCATGCAAATCTACAGAGCGAAATGTCTGCCCGGGCCTCGCTCTCAACATCAGGAACCTGAAATAAAAGGAGCAGTCGCAAAGATGAAGCAAGATCTAGACAAAGGATCTGGTGCTTCCCGCTGCGGCTGACACCTTATAAATCCGGGATTGTTGTAGAGCCCACAGAGAAGGAAGAGAACCCCAACAATGATGGAGGTTGAATTTTCCCCCAGCAGATGATCGGGAGTCAAGAACAGAATGAAACTGACCTAGAGAAATAAAGAATGTGACATTACTTGCATGCTAGAGTTATGAACGAAAATTCATGATTTTTAATACAATATACAATTTCTCATCAGCAATGTACAGTACATGGCCCTCATTATTCTGGAACCAACATAACAGGGGGTGGAGCAAAAGGGCTTACGGCTCCTTCATGGCTCCACTCTTCTGCCTTGCCCTCTTGTGGTCCAGCTCTTACCTGGGATGTGCGGAGTCAGACCGAAGCAAGCCAACTGCATCTCTGATGAAAATGTGCTTCCAGCATCCCGCTTTGACGGCCAACCCGAACGCACAAATACGGACTAATGATGCTCACTCAGACAGTCACTGGTTGCGCATCTCCTGGATGCCGGGTGCTACGCTAGACAGTGAGGTAACAGAGACAGACACTCTCCCAAGTGTCCAGTCCAACAGAGGAAGCAGAGACTCGCAGAGCCTTGCTCCAGCCACAGTGTCCTAGCAGTATAAAATCACTTCTATATACTGGCGGGAGCTCGGGTTTCCAGAGTTTGACTTAAATGGCTTCAAAACGTGTTCTTATATGTACTAGTTTTGTACCTTTGATCACGACCTTTGGCTTTCCTGGCCCTTAATTTCTTCACCTGTAAAATAATGAAAGCAGCGCTTCCCTTGTAGCATTGCCGTAAGGATTAAGTGACGCGAAACGATGGACGATATTTACTCAGCGATCACCAGGCACTGTTCTAAGAACATCACGCGTTTCTGCAACACATGCAAGCTGCAAAATATCCTATGAGGTGAGCTTTACTATTACCCTCATTATACAGAAGAAACCGGGACGCAGAGAGATGAAGCAATTTCTCCAATCTGGTTAGAATAAAGGCATGCATATTAAGGACAGTGTGCTGTGAAAAAATTTATTGAAATAAATGGTAAATTTTTTCATAGACATTCAACAAAATTTTGTAGTAAACCAAAGGAAAGGCTAACTGGCCTATTAGTTGATTAGGTAAAGGATAACATTTGAGCTGGGTCTTGAAGGATGAAGAGGAATTTGCCAAATGAAGATAAAGAGGACAACCATTTCAAATAGAGATAAGAGTATTTGCCAGTCAAGAGGTGTGAAATAGCCAGAGATATTTACAGATGGGGGCAAGAAGCCCCATGGGGCTCCAGCAGAGGGTTTTGAGGATAATGAAGCAGCACTGGAGATCCTGGATTTTTTAAAGCTTAAGTCAATCTTATCTTACATACATAGCCCAGGCTCTGTACGCACAGTAAGGGCTAAAATCTCTAGGCCATGGATGTCCATTGGAATCTTTGAGCAAAGGAGGGACATGAGTACATTGTTTTGCAGGTGGGTAAGCAGAGGAAGCTGGCCAGGCACGCAGAGGTAAGGAGACACAAGCAGTGACAGGGAGACCAGCTGTTGTGATCGGAGTGGGGTGTGATGATGTCACCCATGAGTACAGCAGTGGGAAGGCAAAGACGTGATGGGGAAGAGGTCTCACTGAGGTAGAACTGGGGGGAGTTGGCATCAAATCGGATGCATCTACGTATTTACTATGCAAATTGTAGATGAGCGCCTGCTAACTGCCAGATGCTATGGATAGACCAAGGAACGGTATAGGGACCAATCATGGATGTGCTTGGTGATGGAGGAAAGAATATGCCTTCTCACAAGGGAGATTGTGCAGGAGTTTTTAATAGAGGATGTAAAGTATCGAAGGGAAGCAGAGCTGGGAATGGAACAGCTTGTTTGGGGACATATTTGACAGATCAGATCTAGCCAAGCCTGGAAATACGAGGCTAAAACTGGGACAATAACTCAAACTCAATCATGTAAGTCATGCTATTTTATAAGTCTAGCGTTTTCACCAAGAGTATATCACTTGACTTGGACATCCATTCAGTAATTTGGATGAGGCCAAGATGTGTTATCTCCATTTCACAGGCTGTGTAGACTTTTTGTGGCAACATGTCAACTGGGCAATTGACATCCCTCCTACAAAGGCAGGACCCGAGATGCACTGCGTCCACAGGGGTTCTGTCCAGGAGAGCTGGAGCCTCACACTTTGTCCTCCTTCCAGCCTCAGGATACATGACAAGCCCTGGAGAAAATGTGTCTCAAACTGATGCTCACAGAAAACAATCTTTTTCTTCCAAATTTAACAGCTGATTGTTTTCACTATGGATTTTGACATTTCAGACTTGCGTACGGGGCTTCCTTGACCCTTCTCTATAAGACTTGAGCTCTGATTATTACCAGGGTGTTCTCTGATAAAATACACTATAAATCTTGCTCTCCAGAATCCTGCAGTGGAATCTGAGCCCTAGTAGTCAACAGATTTCCCAGCCAATCAAATGCCATTTATACTGAGAGCTGGGAAATACGTTTGACTCTTACTGCTCCTCGCTGTGTTGACCCAGTGGTTCACTTTGCTTGTGAAAACGTATTTTCCTGTCAAATATTGCCTGAGCCAAGTCAACTGGTCAATGATGCATCCGTAAAAATATGTGCTCACCCGAACTCTTTGCTGAGGGCTACAAACCTACTTGCCTAAGTCTTGTCACACATTTGGGGTCCTGGAGCAGATTCCTTCAATCACAAAAAAAATGTACAAAGCACCACTTTCATAGCTCCCCTCTATGGGTTGGGAGAGATAGCAATAACAATCGCTAACCTGAGCACCAAACGCCATGTCTCATGATTTACCTGTCTTATTGCCATCAATCCCCACAATGTCTTTCGGTATATTTTATTTTCCAGTGTTTAATACTTTCATTTCTTTATCCTCTAACACAATATCTGGTACACGCTAAAATACTCAGTGAATGATTTTGGAACACACAGGTAAGTAAAGGAGTGGAGTGGAGCCTAAGCCTCTTTTGCAACAGAGTATTTGTTGGGCGATAGCATTTATTACTCCTCAGCTCAGGAAGAAGTTTACAGCCAGGTTGTAAATATAAAATAAGCACAAATGAAGCTGCAGAAACTCATGCAAAGCAATATAACACATAAATGAGCACTGATGGCAAAAGACAGACAAGTTAGCCAGGCACCCTGGGTACCAGAAGGGAAGGAGAGCTGGGGGCCTGATAAGGACAGTCAGCAAAAGGTGCCTGGAGGTGTGATTCAAGAGCAGCCAAGTTTGTCTGCAAGCCACGGAGTGGGGAAAATGACCAGTGACCACAGCTGTCTTGCTTCTCGGCTAAGGTTTACATCCCAGGGCACGCATACTGGCAATCAATAACCCCTTAACTGCTGTTCTCACATAATCGGAAGGCTCTAGGGGAACTCTGGGCCCACCTTTAAGGATGAGTCACGACATGACGGCTCTATAGAGAGAGGACTTGAATTTCCTCCAAAAAACACTGGTGCTGACACTCTGCGGCCCAGAGTCAGCCTTTCAGTAAAAACTCAATAACCTCTTGGGTATGCTTCCTGAAAGAGCAGAAGTGAGGGCTTTTTCTGACAGTTACTTAACCTCTTCTCAGAGCTGCCTCATCAGTAAAACAGGAATGTCCTCTGCCTCTCAGAGGTGCTGCGAGGAGAAACGAAAATTACCAAAGCTTTGTAGGTCCCTTGTGGGGAGTCTTTCTGAGGCTTTATTATCCGTGTCTAGAGAGATTTAAGAATCTTGATATTGAAGCATCTATCTGTGTGTAATACGGTGAGGTATAAGAATCCACATCAGGATTTCGTAACCTCAGCACTACTGATATTTTGGGCTTGGTCCTTCTTTGCCGTGCCGGCCGTCCTGGGCAATGTAGGGCTGTTACCAGCGTTCCTGGCCTCCACCCACTAGGTGTCAGCAGTGCCTCCTTAGTTATGGCAATGAAGGTGTCCACACAGTCCCCTCGGGGTGAAGGGGGTGGGGCAAAGCTGTCCCCAGTGGGGAACCATTGATCTATATAATTATAAAGTGAGATCTGTGTTCCTCGGTCTTTTCCTAGCTTTCATCATCAATGGTAAGGTAGGGCATTGGTCAGGTCTCAATAAATAGAAGCTAAATGTACGAATTAATGAGGAGGTAGACGGATCACTTAGGAAACTGAGAGACTTTCATATGTGAGACAACTGTAAATAAAGTTAGGGTGTCCTTCCACACTCCATGCTCAGATGATAAGAAAAACACATGCTCTCACGTTCCTGAAAGAAATAACCAAAAATGCAGTGAGAGATAGAGACTCATCCAGGAAAACCGAAGCCAAGTCTGACTGTGTGGATAATAACTAAAAGAAATAGACTGCATGTTCTCAAAGTAGACAATACAGGGCGTTCATCTTCTCCACCTAAACAACAGCTGGCACCTAATAAATGTCTTACTGCTGATAAAGGAACAGCGAGGAAGTGGTCCAGAAAGTCCATTTAAAGAAGGTGGAGCCTAAAGGAGTGTCTCAGGCAAAGATAAGAGCATTCCAGAGAGTGTGGAGGAGGGAATCTGCACACTGCACTTGGCATCACCCCGTGCAGCCTGTAGCCCAGGCGTCTACAAAATCAGGAAGGTGGTAGACACCATCGCGAAAGGGTACAGTCCTCCGTCACATTTGTACAACGCTCCTTAGTATTTAATGCAGCATTTAGAAGAAAATCAATACAGCTTTGCTGAACAGCAATGACAACAACAGAATGGATACGCTGAAACCGCAGAGTTCTCGGATAAGGGTTTCTGCTC
Organism: Ovis aries; assembly: GCF_016772045.2. Taxonomy (NCBI): domain Eukaryota; kingdom Metazoa; phylum Chordata; class Mammalia; order Artiodactyla; family Bovidae; genus Ovis; species Ovis aries. The sequence goes on from NC_056060.1 coordinate 97,490,519, forward strand.
AAAATAAAGAAGAGGCGCTGAGCTCAGCAGGTAGTTAACCGGCTGTATTCCCTACCCATAAAAGATGATAAAGGCTAAAGCTAACAGTGATACTAATCAGTTCAAGAATAGCACAGCCATTGACTGTGGAACGTAGATCACTCTGAGCAGGATTTGAACCTCAGTCTGCTGCTTCTTATGACCATGAGCACGTCATTGATCCTTCCTGGATACTTTCTCGTGGTATGTCAGTCGATGAGCGCGACTATACCATGCTTAAAGACGTCTTTGAGAGCTACGGCAGGCGTGTGTTACATCGGGTGTTCAGTTTCCTCTTTGGGAGGACAAACCCCTCTTTCCAACTCAAATCCTCTCATTCTCCTGGCTCTCTGTCAGCCTTACTGGCCATCATATTTAGTCTCAAGATTTGCACAGAACCCAAGTCGGGCCCTAGGAACTTTCAAACAAGAAAGGAGTGCACATTTTGTAACTGTGAAAATGAGTCCCAGCACTGTTAACATAGGCTCTAAAAATGGATATTATTATTACAACTATTGCTAGAATAGTGGACTATTAACATTTATACATTTATGCACTGGATAAATATTTACTGAGCTTCAACTAGTGTCTGGCACCATGTCATGTATTTTGTGTGCATTTTCATTAACTCCCAAGATAACCACAAGAATAAGGAGTCATTAACATCTCTACTATCCACATGAAGAAACTGAGGAGAGAAATGCTGATTAATTCTTCCAACTTCATCCAACTGCTAAGTGATAGGGTTGAAATTCAAATTCACATTTTTATGTATATAGTATTATTGTTGCTGAACCCTTCAGAATAAAGTACGCATATCATCCAGTTTGGGGCTTTCCTGGTGGCTCAGCCAGCAGTAAAGAATCTGCCTGCAATAAAAGATACCCAAGTTTGATCCCTAGGTCAGGAAGATCCCCTGGAGGAGGGCATGGCAACCCACTCTAGTATTCTTGCCTGGAGAATCCCATGGACAGAGGCGCCTGGAGGGCTACAGTCCCTGGGGTCGCAGAGAATCAGTCTCGACTAAGCAGCAGCAGCAGCAGCCCGTTTACCCCTAAATACCTCAGTGTATACTTCCTGAAAACACAGTCCTTCTCTTACACATCCACAGGACAGTTCACAATTTTTAACACTGATACTGCGCCATTGTATAATGGTTCATGTTCAGACTTCACCAGCTTTCCCAATACTATCCTTTATAGTTTTCACCCAGAATCCAGTGCAAGATCAAACATTACATACAGGTGCTGGATCCTTTTGGTCTTCTTCAGACCGAGAGTGTTCTTAAGTGGGTCCACTTTTAGGCCAACTGCATGATGCACCTAGCCTCTGGCTGGGCCATAGTTCCCATCCTCAAAAAATGCCCTCGTCTCCCTTTTCACAGTCAGAGAAAGGAGATACAAATAAGGAAGGGAAAAAACAAACAAACAGAATGGGTCCTTGGGGATCTTTGTGGTTAGATGCAAACTGAAGGCATTGGGGTGAACTATCGATGGTGAAAGATGGATAGACAGATAAAGTGTGTACTCACTGTGTCTACTGCTAGAGTTTAGAAGCAATGGCACCCCAGTGGTAATAAACACACCCTATACCCAGATTATGGTTTTTAAATATTACTCTCCACTGAAAGAGAACTGAAAGGCAAAGGAGAAAAGAAAAGATATGCCCATTGGAATGCAGAGTTCTAAAGAATAACAATGCAAGGAAATAGAGGAAAACAAAAAAAAATGGGAAAGACCAGAGATCTCGTCAAGAAAATTAGAGATACCAAGGGAACATTTCATGCAAAGATGGGCTCGATAAAAGACAGAAATGGTATGGACCTAACAGAAGCAGAAGATATTAAGAAGAGGTGGCAAGAATACACAGAAGAACTGTACAAAAAAGAGCTTCATGACCCAGATAATCACGATGGTGTGATCACTCACCTAGAGCCAGACATCCTGGAATGTGAAGTCAAGTGGGCCTTAGAAAGTATCACTACGAACAAAGCTAGTGGAGGTGATGGAATTCCCATTGAGCTATTTCAAATCCCGAAAGCTGATGGTGTGAAAGTGCTGCGGTCAACATGCCAGCAAATTTGGAAAAGTCAGCAGTGGCCACAGGACTGGAAAAGGTCAGTTTTAATAAGCTCCAGTACTTTGGCCACCTCATGCGAAGAGTTGACTCATTGGAAAAGACTCTGATGCTGGGAGGGATTGGGGGCAGGAGGAGAAGGGGACAACCGAGGATGAGATGGCTGGATGTCATCACTGACTAAATGGACGTGAGTCTGAGTGAACTCCAGGAGTTGGTGATGGACAGGGAGGCCTGGCGTGCTGCGATTCATGGGGTTGCAGAGAGTCGGACATGACTGAGTGACTGAATTGAACTGAACTGAAAGAAAGGCGATGCCAAAGAATGCTCACACTACGCTCAGTTGCACTCATCTCACACATTAGCAAAGTAATGTTCAAAATTCTGAACTTCCAGATGTTCAAGCTGGTTTTAGAAAAGGCAGAGGAACCAGAGATCAAATTTACAACATCCGCTGGATCATCGAAAAAGCAAGAGAGTTCCAGAAAAACATCTATTTCTTCTTTATTGACTACACCAAAGCCTTTGACTGTGTGGATCACAACAAACTATGGAAAATTCTTTAAGAGATGGGAATACCAGAGCACCTGATTTGCCTCCTGAGAAATTTGTATGCAGGACAAGAAGCAACAGTTAGAACCAGACACGGAACAACAGACTGGTTCCAAACTGGGAAAGGAGGACACCAAGGCTGTATATTGTCACCCTGCTTATTTAACTTCTATGCAGAGTACATCATGAGAAATGCTGGACTGGATGAAGCACAAACTGGAATAGATTGCCAGGAGAATTATCAATAACCTCAGATATGCAGATGACACCAACCTTATGGAAGAAAGTGAAAAAAAACTAAAGAATCTCTTGATGAAAGTGAAAGAGGAGAGTAAAAATGTTGGCTTAAAACTCAGCATTCAGAAAACTAACATCATGGCATCTGGTCCCATCACTTCAAGACAAATGGATGGGGAAACAATGGAAACAGTGGCAGACTTTATTTTGGGGGGCTCCCAAATCACTGCAGATGGTAACTGCAGCCATGAAATTAAAAGATGCTTGCTCCTTGGAAGAAAAGTTATGACCAACCTAGACAGCATATTAAAAAGCAAAGACATTACTTTTTGCCCATCTTGTCAAAGCTGTGGTTTCCAGTAGTCATATATGGATGTGAGAGTTGGACTATAATGAAAGCTGAGCGCTGAAGAACTGATGCTTTTGAACTATGGTGTTTGAGAAGGCTCTTGAGAGTCCCTTGGACTGCAAGGAGATCCAACCAGTCAACCCTAAAGGAAATCAGTCCTGAATATTCATTGGAAGGACTGATGCTAAAGCCGAAACTCCAATAATCTGGCCACCTGATGCAAAGAACTAACTCATTTGAAAAGGCCCTGATGCTGGGAAAGATTGAAGGCAGGAGAAGGGGACAATAGAAGATGAGATGGTTGGATCATCAACTCAATGGACACGAGTCTGAGCAAACTCGGGAGTTGGTGATGGACAGGGAAGCCTGGCGTGCTGCAGTCCATGGGGTCACAAAGAGTCAGACATGACTGAGGGACTGAACTGAACTGAACCAAACTCTACGGAAAGGAACCACACCTCCTTGAAGAAACGGCTAATTCCAGGTGAAATACAAGATGAGCCTAAAAATTCATAACATACCTGAAACATCTAGTTGTCCAGAAAGTAAGGAAGTACTCAAATACGGTGTCAAAGGAACAGGGAAATCAGCTTGAAAAGGCTCCCATAGCTAATGAGACATTTTGAGATTAAAGATAAGCACCCCACTCCAGAACTCTTGCCTGGAAAATCCCATGGACGGAGGAGGCCTGGTAGGCTGCAGTCCATGGGGTCACTGAGAGTTGGACACAACTCAGTGACTTCACTTTCACTTTTCACTTTCATGCATTGGAGAAGGAAATGGCAACCCACTCCAGTGTTCTTGCCTGGAGAATCCCAGGGACGGGGGATCCTGGTGGGCTGCTGCCTATGGGGTCGCACAGAGTCAGACACGACTGAAGCAACTTAGCAGCAGCAGCAGCAGCAGCAGCAGCAGCAGCAGCTTGGACAAAGCACCTTTTGGCATCCATCGTAACAATAGTTGATTCAGTTAGAAATTATTCAATGGGTGTTAAAATCAACAGATACAAGTTTTATGCCAAAAAAGATATATATGAAGTCTTAAAGTATATTCCCAAATACTTGAGTGGGTGAGTGAAGTTGCTCAGTCATGTCCAACTCTTTCTGATCCCATGGACTGTAGCCTACCAGGCTCCTCCATCCATGGAATTTTCCAGGCAAAGATACTGGAGTGTGTTGACATTCCCTTCTCCAGGGGATCTTCCCGACCCAGGGACTGAACCCAGTTCTCCTTCATTGCAAGCAGATGCTTTACCTTTTGAGTCACCAGGGAAGCCTCATTAAACACAAATGGAAAAATAGTAACATACAGCATAAAGAGACCTAAGCAAAGCCATCTTCACCAAGTGACAGAAGTTAACATCACCAGTAGAGACAAAAATGTCTGAAGAGCCTGTAGATAAGATGGTCGAAAAGTATTCATATTAATTTTCAGAATTTGTTGTATGTACTTTGGTTATGAAGTGAAAATATACACAGGGAATTTGCTGGTGGTCCAGTGGGTAAGACTCCATGCTTTCACTGCCAAAGGGCCCGAGTTGGATCACTGGTCAGGGAACTAAGATCCCACAAGTCATGCGGCGTGGCCAAAAAAAAGTACAAGGAAATATATGCAAAAGTATCTAGGATTAATGAGGCACTATATCTGTAACTTACTCTCCAGTAATCCAGGAAAAAAATTGTGTGTGTGTGTGTGTGTGCGTGTGTGTGTGTGTAGACAGAATGAAAGAGAGAGAGACTGGCAAAGAAAATGTTATAAAATGTTATCAATAGCTGGAAAATCTTAATATAGAATACGTGAGTTCATCTTGCAAAAATTTTGTGAAGTCTCAATTATTTCAATTTTTTTTATTTTTTTCTTTTTTTCTTTTTATTTTATTTTATTTTTTTATCATTTTATTTTTTTTAATTTTTACTTTATTTTACTTTACAATACTGTATAGGTTTTGCCATACATTGACATGAATCCAGCACAGGTGTATATGCGTTCCCAAACATGAACCCCCTCCCACCTCCCTCCCCATAACATCTCTCTGGGTCATCACCATGTATCAGCCCCAAGCATGCTGTATCCTGCGTCGGACATAGACTGGCGATTCGATTCTTATATGACAGTATACATGTTACAATGCCATTCTCTCAATTTTTTAAAAAAATTGAAGTCATCCTTAGATCTAAACAGTGGCATATTTTCTGAAATAAGGTTACTCCATAAAGTATTTCATGGTTCTAACTATAGGCATCATGTTTCTATCTGAATTTTATAAAAGGTTTAGAGTAGCGCAAGCAAATGCATGATCATAATAACAAAAAATTAAAAGAAAGATGAAGAGCATGTTTACTTTCAAGGCTTCCTATTTAAAGACAGGTGAGTTACAAAGAAAATTTTCTAGAGACACTGCAAAAAAACATAGGGATAGTAAAGTGGTCATTTCTTTATAACTAGCCATAACGTTTTAAAGTATGAAAGCTGAGAGAAAAGTCCCTGTAAATTCTACCACTTGATAAAAGATATCATTCAAAGCACTAAGTATCTTATAGCAGAGATGATGGGAAAATAGAAAATGCAGCGGAGACATAGTTCCCCTTTCCAGAAGCTTGCCAACTGAAAAACCCCATCTGGGAAAACTAGGAAGGAAGATATCCTCCAAATATAGCGGGGTTTCTCAGCCTTGGCAAGATGGATATTTTGGACCAGATAATTCTTTCTGAAGGGGCACTGTCCTGGGCATCCCTGTACCCCTGGCCTCTCTTACCCACTGCGGGTAGCACCTCTTAAACCGTAACAATCAAAAATGCCTTCAGATATTTCTAAAGGGTTCCTGGATTAGGGGAGGGGTGGGATCAAATTCATCCCTGTTCCACACCATTGAAATAAACCCAGATGTGTGAGAAGTAACACTCTCCTCCCTCCGGGAAGTAGTCCATTCTCACATCCTGGAATGCTCTCTCATGTACTTCTAGAACATGTTAGGTGTAATAGAGAAAGAAAGAAAAAAAGAGAGAGAGAGAGATTTAACCCAGAGAAAGAAAAGTAAGAGGTTTTGGCAAAAGTTTCCGCTGAAGTTGCTGCTAGTAGTATCTCTTTATCAGCGTTGAGACTGTAAGATAAGGACAAGACTATAAATAATAATAATAATAACCACCTGCCTTTGTAAAGCATTAGACATCTTAAAAGTGGTTTCCTGTGCACTGTCTCAAATTCTCTTGGTGATTTTATGAAAGAGGCTATTATTCCTCTATTTTACAGATGAGACAAATAAGGCTTCCAATTTTTTTTTTTTTTTTCATGTAGCAAATAAGAAACAAAACCAGGACTTGGTCAAGATCTTTATACTTTTTTTTTTTTTTTCTGGGCTTGTGGGATCTTAGTTTCCCGACCAGGGATCAGCTCAAACCTGGGCCCTTGGCAGTGAGAACATGGAGTCTTAGGCACTGGACCACCAGGGAGTTCCCTGGGTTGAGATTTTTGACTCCAGGTTCAGCAGCCTCCCCACAAGGCTGAGCTGTCATGGGGCCGAAGTGAGTCATTACATTTTTTGCAGTTGACAGGAAAATCCTAGACCAGTTCACTGACCGGGTCTTGCCAGAGTGCCCGAAAGTTCGCACTCGGGACATTCGCCCTGCAGGCTGACTGCGTCCCTCTTCAAAAACCGCACTTCCACAGCAGTCCCAGGTCCTGAAGGAAGATCCCCCACGGGGCTCAGCAAAGAAAGAGAAGCGGTGACTTCACAGAGATCAACAGTGCCACTTCCCAGCGCCCCGCAAGGCTCCCGGGACTTCAGCCCAATCCTTCCCCACGCCCGACACACACCCACCCACCCACCCACCCACACACACACACACGCACACACGCACACACACACGCACACACGCACACACGCACACACGCACACACACACACGCGCACACACACACAGAACTGCACGCAGCATCCCTTTCAGTCGTCATATCCAATATCCAATGCGGCTTTTACGTCTCAATTTATCAGAAAAGCTTGTAGCTGAAAATGGGAAGGTGAAGGGTGGAGGTGCAGGGACTGAGTTCGGAAAGCTGGTGAGTGCCAATAGCAAGGATTAAATACGTGCCCTCACCTCCTTTTAAATTTTTTTTCTTCCTCTCCTTTGGTTCACCTCTGTTGGGTTTCTCAAGGCTGCCCTGTAAAAATAAGTTGTCAGCACTTGAGTCTGTGTGATGCTAAACCTATACCCTTAGCTCTCTGGTTACCGGTAATAACTGGAAATGATATATGCATACACATGTGGGTGTTTTGAGTTTGCACAAGTGTGACAGAGGTTCTGTAGTGCTTGGATAGGAGCCTTATTCCTGTCTGCGTGGTTTATTCCTGCTTCTCAGTGGTATTTAGAAGGTCTGTTTGGCTAAGGGTTTTATCCTCATGCAGTGGTATTAAAGATTGACCAGCTGAGCTATCACTGCCTGTCAAACCTTCCACCTCACTCCCTCCACCCTGAGATAAATCAAGTGATGCGATAAGCAAAGAGAGTGCTAACTGAGTCCGCTGCCCACAGACGCCCTTGTGAAAAATGGCACGCACTTTTCTCCAACGTCGACAATAGGGTGCCTGCCGTAAGGATGGATTTAGCGTGAACACAGAGAAAGTGGGAATGTTATATGACCAACTGGAAGCAATTCTTTTTGTTCTTTTCAGTTTTTTGGAAGAGTATTTGATGACCTAAAAGAAACCCATTTAACAAAACAATGCAATTCAATAGTGATTAAAAGTAAACGGGCCTATATAACATACAAAATGACTGGTCAAGCCAAATTATAACTTCGAAAGGGATAATATTTATTGTGAAACATAGATCACTAAGGTAGCAGCATAGCACCATGAAGAAAAACGTTGATTATGATCTTGTCCTAAATAAGTAGGAACATCACATCTACTGTGCGTCAAATTATAATAACCGAATTCTCCTCGTTACCCACCGCGTTCCCTTTCTCTGACACCCAGCACTGTCCAAACAGAGGAACATGTGATCTCATCCTGGCCAGTCAGTGTTTCACATCTGTAGCTACAGTGATTGGCTCAAGAGTGAGCACATGACTCAAGTTCAGCCAATCAGAGTTCCTCCTCCAAATTATATGAATCAAGTCTAATGGGAAAGCGGCCTAAACTCTTGACAGCTAGAAACAAAGGCATTGGGAACTACTAACACAAATATTTTTCATGTGGAACTATATAATCAGCGTTTCTCCACAGCCTTCCTCTGAGTCTATGGGCTTCTGTAATATCCCTCTGCTGCCGCTGCTAAGTCGCTTCAGTCGCGTCCGACTCTTGGCAACCCCATGGACTGCAGCCTATCAGGCTCCTCCGTCCATGGGATTTTTCAGGCAAGAGTACTGGAGTGGGGTGCCATTGCCTTCTCCAAATATCCCTCTAGTAAATTATATATTTGACCTAAGCCAGTCTAGAATGGTTTCTATCACATGCTTCCCACATACGGGTTATTTTTGGACCCTTGAGATACTATTCTTGCTACATTCAACTATTTGATGTTGTTGCTCTTTTGTCCCTAAATCAAGTCCAACTCTTTGTGACTCCATGGACTGTAGCCCGCCAGGCTCCTCTGTCCATGGGATTTTCCAGGCAAGAGTACTGGAGTAGGTTGCTATTTTCTTCTCCGGTGGGGTTGTGGGGGTGGGGGGGGGTCTTCCCGACCCAGGGATGGAACCTGCGGCTCCTGCATTGGCAGGCAGATTCTTTACTGCTGGACCACCAGGAACACTCACATTCAACTGTAATCAGCCCCTTACTGAAGTCTCTAAATATCATTCTTTTAATTTATTATAATATAGGGAATGCCGAAGAGGCTTAGAAAAGGATGGTGAACAGGATCAGCCCTCTGGATCAGACTGTGAGGGAGTAAAATACACTAACCTGAATAGGAGAAAACTCCTGAATAGGAGAAAACTCCTGAATAGGAGATGCAAGATTGTTCTTGTACAGCTTAGAAGACAGTGAGTGACTGCGTTCGCCTTGGCAAATGTCCACGCACCTACGTTGACCATTGGCCTCTCGGTCATTCAATTCATTTGCCACATTTTCAGTGTCTGTCCTGTCCATGGGCTTTGCCAGGCAAGAAAACTGGAGTGGGTTGACATTTCTGTTGGACAGCCCCTAGTCTCCTACCTGGGAAAGTCCGAGAGAAGGAAATGCCGTGGATCAGTCCTGAATGGTCCATTCCCAGCAGGACCCAAGCAGAGAGGCAGAGAACCGCTGTGGAAGAAGCCAGCTGGTGAAGTGATCTCGCTCTAGCGCTCCAAAGCACTCCAGAGACAGCACTTGGGAGACTTTGCTTAAAAGTGCATTCCAGGATGTCTGACTCCCTGGTATCCCCAAGTAAGTGCAAGAACACCTTCGCCAGCCCGTGTTGACGGCTGTCTGCTCCCCTGTTCAGCCTCCATCTGTGCAAATTACCTAGGGACAGCTGTTGTCTGAAAAAGACCTTCTCCCACTGCTGTGTTCAATGATTAGATGCTTTAGACTAGTTAATGCATTATCAAAGCACTAACTACACCAGAGTAACAAAGGGGTCCTGAAAATCACCCATATTTTCAGTCTCCCAGAACTAACTCATCCCAGGTAACCGTGTCCACTCCTACCTAAATGCTAAACAGACCAGACTTTAAAAAAAAAAAAAAAAAACAAGGCTTATGTCCAAGAAACTTATTGCATACAAATTCCCCTTTCTCTGCCCATCCCTTCTTTCCCTGTCCACCATAACCTCCCTGCCTCCTCTCCATAACTCCCTCTGAAATCATTTCCATTAATATTAGCCTCTCCTAAGCCTTTTTTTTTTTTTCAGGAGTACATTAAATTTGAGGGTTTAACTAAATTGAATATGTCCCTTTAAATAAAGTCATCTCACCCTGTAAAAGTCAGCACAAAGTGACTCTCTTAAGTTTGGCTCTCACCTCCGGGGTTAAAGTGCCTGCTATTCAGAGGGGCTTCATGGAGGCTCCCCCAGAAGGCAAGCTCAGGAAGGTATTTTGGCGTGCTACACGCAAACGCAGCAGCCCACGGATCTCATCATTGCTAAATGTCAGCCTTCATATAATCCTTCTGACCCATTCCAAAGCTCATAGGTCACAGAACGTTTTATCTGGCAGAGGTTTATATGTGTGTGTATGTGTATATATATATATATATATATATATATATTTTTTGTTGTTGTTGTTGTTGTTGTTGTTGTTGTTTTCTTCCCAAGTTTACAGTGTTATCCATTTTCCTTTCCATTCCTCTCTGAAGGAGACCTGGCCCTTCTATACATATGGTGAGTAAGGCATCAAGGAATTCAAGTAGATGATAAAAATATGTCTGCAGGGAAATAAATTTCTTTTTCTGAAATTAATCATGTGCTACTCACACAAGCAGAAGAAACAGCCTGGAATACCCGCCTCCCTCCACTGTGGCATCCGTGCAAGGCCAGAGGCTTTCTTTCCCAGGCTTCTTTGTCCCCCAGCAGAAGGGACGGGAGGCTGAGGTATGGGGACCGCGGGCAGAGGGCATGGTCAGCCGAGATGCGGGGACCGCGGGCGGGGGGCGTGGTCAGCCCAAAGCAGGTGGCTGGCTGCCACAGCACAGATGGACGGGCCATCACCCTCTGCTGAGAGTGCGCTTAGCAGTCAGCCCCATGGGAAGAAGAGGCATCCTCTCCGCCACGGTTCGGAGCAGAAACGGGACCTCATACCTCTCCCACCTCCCCTGCGGCCTCGTTTTGCTTTGGGGCCCACGGCTTCTTGCTCTATGGGGAGCAGGGCTACCGCTGTAACTGGCACTTTCAAAACCTCTTTTCCAGTGGAGAGCAGTGATGTGGCCAAGCCACAGTTCTTAACCACCTCCCAGAAAGGGGAGCCTTGGCCCCAATTCTCTCAATGCCATGTTGAAGCCGGCCGTGGCCGGTCTGCTTGCGGTCAATCTTGCTCTGCTGTTTGCCAGCTGAGTGGCCACGGGGACACGTCCAAGCTTCTCCCGCCTCAGGTGTCAATACAGGTTGTTGTTTGAACGAAAGGAATGGTGTGTGCGAGCCCTTAACCAGCACGCGGCCCCTGGTAGTAGGTGCTTTTGAAAATTTCTTCCATAGTGTCTGGGTGACGGTGGGTGGGACAAATGCAGAGGCCACCGGAGAGGAAATCATGGCAGACTTCTGCAGTCATGCTGTGGAGGACCAGAGCTGCAGGGCGGCTGGCATCTGAGACAGCTTTCTCCTTGAGCTCACTTGGAAACGATATTTCTGAGACTAAGTCTACCTTTTGTTTTATACTTATGATTCCTACAGATTTCTAAGAAAAAAGAAATATTTACTTAAAATGAAAGTGTAGTGGGAATTCCTTGGCAGTCCAGTGGTTAGGACTTGGCTTTTTCACTGCAGGGGCCTGGGTTCAATCCTTGGTTGGGGAAGCAAAATCCTGCAAGCTGCCCAGAGTGGCCAAAAGACCAAACACACACACAAAAAAAAAACAAACAAAAACAACAACAAAAACAGTAATTAGCCTCCAATTAAAATAAATAAATTTATATTTTTAAAAAAATTTTTTAATAAAATTTCAAACAACAATAAGTGTGGTAAGAAAAACAACAGCAACAAATTCTGCACTTAACGGGACTCACACAATGACTGCTGATAGTCTTGTGTTTTCTGTATTAAATGAGAGGTATTTAAAATTAAAATAGTTCTTAAAAAAGAGTACTACTCATTTTGCCTTGTATTATGTAATCGTTTAAAATTAAGAATCTTTGCTGGATGGAGAATCACTTGTCTAGTATCAGTCTGGGACTATGCTAGGCTCGGGTCTATCATCCATCATCTGAAATTCTCATATAACCCCAGAAAGAAGGTATTACGTCGCCCATGTTTGAGACAGAGAAACTCAGAGAGGTTGCATGACTTTCCTGAAGTCACACAGTTGGTCTGTGACAAGTTCAAGCCTTGAATCCAGGTCTATCAGACTCTGAGTTCATTATCTGTCTACATGTAGTCTGTCTTTCCCTCCCCTAAGGAGCAATCCTTTAAGACATCTTAGGTAACTGAGGAAGGCATTTAATAGCCTGAAGCCTTGTGTGTGTGCATGCATGCTAAGTCGCTTCAGTCGTGTCCAACTCTTTGCGACCCCGTGAACTGTAGCCCACCAGGCTCCTCTGTCCATGGGATTCTCCAGGCCGGAATACTGGAGTGGGTTGCCATGCTCTTCTCCAGGGGGTCTTCCAGACCCAGTTTCCTGACCCAGGTCTCCTGCATGGCAGGCAGAATCGTTACTGTCCGAGCCACAGGGGAAGCCCACCGGCTTGTATTAATGCAAAGCAAACACCACCATGTCGGATGAAGAGAACCCTTCATTCCATCACGCAAGCCAGCATGGCCGTGAGGCGCTGGGTGTGCCCATCTGAACCCAGAATGAAGCTCTGGGCCCAAACTTCCCACTTGCCAGTCTTGGGGAGACCTTGCAGGCCTGACCTGAGGGCACGGGTTGTCATCATTCGTGTGTCGCCCAGCCCTGCTCCGGCGGGGGTGGCACTGAGCTGAGGTGGCGGCTGAGAATTTGCCGGCCTCTCTGTTGGTGAGCTCTTCCCGAGCTCTGCCCCCTCTCACCCCACGTCGTATTCTAATTATCTCCTTCCCTGTCTGAATGATCTTCCATTTATTTCATAAGAATATTTCTTATTAACCCTCCATCCATGTAATAGCTTTTTAATCCCCAGCACCTTTCGGAGTCTCTTTACGTGAACGCTCCCCTGCCGCCCTCTGCTTTCAGCTCCAACCAGCCCGAGAGGCACTTCACGAACAGGACTTCACTAGCCAAGCGCCTCTGTTTGGAAACACATCCTCCTCCAGTTTGGAGGGCGCGCTCAGGCTGACGTTGACGGGGCAGACTTAGGGAGCCGGCAGTACAATGACCTCAACACCATCCAAAGCTGGGACCAGCATCTCCACTGTGTACCAGTGAGAGACCTAACCCTTGAGGGGGCGCAGTTCATCCGAGGTCACACAGCTCACAGAAGGCTGGGAATTAAACTGAGATCTAAAAATGTGATCTAAAATCTTCAGTGTTCGGGCATCTGGAAGAAAAAAAAAAAAATGTAGGCTCTTTATCACCTGACCTGTAAGCTGGATGAGTTTGGGAAAGTTGGTTACCAAAAAGTCACTGTTCACTTCTGTATTGACTGGCTCTGTCCACCAGAATAGAAACCCCCATCAACCAGACACACTGTCTCTTCTTTTCTTCCCAGCCAGAATAAAGCCCAGCTGAGACTTGGTGTTTAATATTCACTGCCTGAATACAAACTTCTTTCCTGCCCCTTTTCTCCCAAGGTAATTACGTCAGGCTTATTTGGTTTACTGACCCTCTCCTGCACCACGCCCCACTCCAGCAGCCATCCATCCCTCCATCAATCATCATTCTCACCAGAGTTTCTGGTCTCTCGGGATTTCAGCTACAGAAGGATTTTGGTGCTGAGCTAAGCCATATATCTCAAGAGGTGCACAGTTATAATAATAAAAATAACGATAATGTTCAACACTTACAGGCACCATGTAAGAGTTAAGCAGGTAATTGGCATCACAAAAACCCATTTTAAAGGTGATAGAGTTAAGGCTTAGAAAGCATTTAAGAACTAGCCTAGGGTTGCACAGTGCAGGACCCGGATTTGTACCTGCAACTGATTAGTTCTGGAGCCCTGTCTCAACCATTAGACTAAGGGCTTGACAGACTTAGAGTGAAAATGTAAATCTTTCATACGAAACACAATGCTCTTTCCATGGCTTTGCCTGGAATCCTATGCCATGCTCTAATCCACAGGATGAGATTGAAGAATCTAATACAGCTCCTCTGGCTCTGGGACCAAAGGCATTTTGCCTCTTCTTGAAATGCAGAGAAAGTGCCTGTAAAGTCGCTGACCGCTTGTGTTCAAGCCGAGCTGAAAACCTGGGGACAGTTGACAGGCAGAGCACGTGGGCAGTGGGCAGTCCTCTGCGGCTGGCATGTGCCCCGAGCAGCTGCAGTGATTCCTCCTCTCAAGGAGGAGTGGGGGGTCGTAGCCCTCTTTTCAATTAGATCGTTCCAGGCCTGGCAGCTCTTGGTACCACTGCAGTCCAGACAGATGGTGCCTGTCTGTGGGCAGGTTGCTACAGCGTTTGCACCAGGCACTCCTATCAGCTGCTCCCTGCGAGGCCAGAGAATGACAATGCCCAGGCCTCCTGTAGCTTCAGCAGGGCCTCTGGATGGGTCACTGAACAGCTGGTACAGGCCTTGCTGTGTAGAATTCATGGGCAGGCAGGAGAATCTCTGAACTCACTGTTAATGTTCCCAACATTTCTTCTAAGGAATCTCCATTTCAGCTTCTCAGATGTTCATTTGAAAAGAAATAGTATTGTGATGTACTGCTTAGGATACCATTTCAGCTGCTGGAGCAGAGGCCAAGGTAATAGTGATTTTAACAGGGTAGCCTGTTCTTCTCTCATGAGTCAATGCAAAGCAGTCCAGGGCTGTGTAGGGCTCCACAGGATCAGAGGACAAGATAACTTACAATTTGGTAATTTGGCATCTTCAACATGCAGATTCTTTTTACTCGTAGTCCAATACGGCTGCTGCAGCTCCTTCCATCATGTTCATATTCCAGTCAACAGAAATAGAGAGGGGGGGAGTTGAAGGGGAGAACGTCTGTTTCTTTTAAAGCCTCAACAAAGAAGCAGCACCCAGACCTCCTGCTCCAGCACCCAAAGCAGAACTTTGTCAAGCAGCCGAACTAGCCATGGGAGTCTAGAAAATGGAAACTTTTAACTAGGAATCCATGAGGTGGGGTTAAATCTTAGGGAGTCTATTATCAAATAAGGAAGAAAATAGAAATAGGAGGAAACTAGCATTCTGTGATATGAACTTTCCTTTTTCCCAATCAACTATTTTTGCAAACTCTTCTTCCCAGACATGGAACACCCTCCCATCTTTCCCAAAAAGGCAACCTGAAGCTGTCATCAGCTCCTGTGGACAGTTCTAATCTACTAACCCTGGGTTTTGTGCAGCTCTCTCCATTAGATCTGTTATGGATACTCATCATTTGAGCTATCGGAAAGTCATCATCGCCATAGCAACATGGTTGAGTGGGATCCAGACCACAACAATGAAGACTCCCATTTAGGAAAGGAATGGATGAAACCATAGCAGCTCCTTTTCTATAGCAATTTTCATGTCCTGCTGAGCAGTGAAACCACTTCCTTGGATAGGCCATCTAGAAGTTCCTAGTTTTCTTGGAGAGGCATCCTTGCCCATTATCCTCCATGCTTCATGTGAAATGGTTACTGTAGGGCGTGCCTCTCTTGACAGTGAAAGAGAAAGTGAAGTCGCTCAGTTGTGTCTGACTCTTTGCAACCCCATGGACTATAGCCTATCAGGTTCCTCCATCCACGGAATTTTCCAGGCAAGAGTAGTGAAGTGGGTTCCCATTACCTTCTCCAGGGTGTCTTCCCAACCTAGGGACTGAACTCAGGTCTCCTTCATTGCAGGCAGACACTTTACCATCTGAGCCACCAGAGGCCTGCACAAATTTCTTATCTATTTCCTGGTCATAGATAAAGAAGTGGGGTTACTTTGAGGGCTGAATCATCACACACTTTTGTCAACCAGGCTTGCAATTACTTTGGAAATACTACTATTTCTTCAAAAACTTAAAGATACATTTGCTTCTGGACACTTTGTAAGTGATTAAGACCAAAAGTCTCATCTAGACCTACTTTTTGTGTATAAACTCTGGTGTTTACTGGCCTCCGTGCCCCGGCCAATTCCCTCTTCCTTCCTCTTTATGGTGACCTCTTCAAGGACATGAGAAACAAAAGCCTTTGATGGGAAGACGGTGCCTGTGGTACGGTATTGCAGTAGGGATGTCTCCCACTGTCTAGCCAAGAGCACTTACAGGGACCCCTGAGGAAGGCTGGGGACCACTGTGTCATCTCCTGATTTTGCTATTTCTTTATCCATTTGAGTTCACTTTTTTGGTGGCCCTTCAAATAGCAGAGGAAGCATTCAACACAGTCTAACATCCTGAGTTTTTCCAGCCGGTTCTACTGGAGCCATGAGCTCTGTTGGTATGAGGCCTGTCTCCCGAGATGCAGGAGGTTTTAACCAGCGCTTTCCCAGGCCACCTTCTGAACAGTGTCTATGACTCAGCCACCTACGGCTAACTGCAAAACAAAGGCCTCATACCTTATGTCCTACACCCCCATGTCTAGTCCCCAAACTCTGGATTAGTGAGGGCACCAGTCCAGCTGTTCAAGCAGGAGCTAAGATAAGAGAGACTAGAGCAAATGGGCATCCCTAGGGGCTCAGAGGGTAAAGAATTCGCCTGCAATGAGGGAGACTCGGGTGGAGCATGTGTGTTCCCTGGTGGCTCAGACAGTAAAGAATTCGCCTGCAATGAGGGAGACCTGGGCTTGATCTCTGGGTCAGGTAGATCCCCTGGAGAAGGGAAAGGCTACCCACCACAGTATTCTTGCCTGGAGAGTTCCATGGCAGAGGAGCCCTGGCCACAGTCCATGGGATCACAAAGAGTCGGGCACGACTGAGTGACTAACACTTCACTCTTCAGAGCAAGTAGCTTGTGTCTCTTTCCGGGACAGTCTGAGCTCACACAGCCCACGGCTGCTGCAGCTGGTCCATGTTGTCAGGAGCTCAGGCTCCATCTGTCTAGTTGCTTCCCATCCTCAATGGGTTGTTCCCACCTTGTGGTCTCCTTGACTTACAGTTACTACAGGATTCCAACCACCAGGAAGCAAGAAGACCACAGACAGAGCATGACCTTTATTTAGGGACTGACGATGAAATTTACATGGCTCCCTTTGGCTGACACCTCAACAAGCCAGAAATCAGCTACGCATCCCTGCTAGCTTATGAGGCCAGAAATGAATCTTGAGTTGGATAAGCACATTTCTAGGGGTCTATAACTAGGTGAGTGAAAGAAAGTTGCCTGCAGCCTGGAAAGGCTCTATTCAGGACTGAAAAACTGGATCAAGTTTAAGACAACTTTTGATTCAACTATGCATCTGCGTGCCTAGAAGCTGAGAAAGGTGGACAGAGCAGGATAGAGCTGATGAAGTCGGTATTTGCAATTCACAGTCTTTCTCCCTCCATGAAAGTAGTTTGGAAAGGAGTCAAACACCACACAGAGAAATCTCAACATCCCCGGCCAAACGAAGACAAAATTTCTGGGAAACACATTGATTCTCCAACTCTCACAAATCTGGAAGGTAGAGACGTCAATTCTGAGATGGTGACAGGCTGAAGGTAGACTCAGTGTGTTTAAAAAAATAATAGGGGACAGGGTAAATTCCGCTTCAATAAAAGCGAGCTTATCTTTATCAGAGTTGACAGAGATCATTAAAAAGTGAAAGCAGGAACCGATATATTGACGATGCCTCTAGAACTTGGCCTTACATCCACAGGCTGTATTCAGTGGAGGATGTTTTTTCCTGTCTCACACAGTGAAATCCAATTTCATATAGGTTTTTATTTGTTCAAAGTGATAGATAAGCCTCCTAAAGTATGGTTTAAATCAATATTCTATTCCTTAAGCTAACTGAAGCTGTGGGTTCATTTAATGAATAGGTGTACAGGCAACCTTATAAACACACAACTATAACAACAACAACAACAACAACATGGGAAGAAGGTGCCCAGAACAAGACTTTATTTGACAGGAAGTACTTTATTGGGTTTCTAATACTGAGATAAATAGTATATGAACACAGCCCACATTGTTGAATAAAATATATTTTATAGTCTTTTGGTAGCTGGCTTTATCAGCTAGCACAGAAACAGGAGACCTGAGATTAAAAAGAAAATGGTTCAAACAATAAAAAATAATAGTTCATATATATATATATATACATGCTTAGTAAACTCAGTTGATTCTTTCAGTAATCCTAATGGTACCATTATTTTTCCCATTTACAAATTTTTAAGAAGAAAAAAGCACAGAGATGGAAAGTAACTTGCCCAAGGTCACACAGCTGTTAAGTGGTGGCACCAGCCTTCAGATACGTTAATCAGGAGATCTTGAACACTCTTCTGTTAGGGGAATCGGGCCCTAACAGAGGTCCGTACTTACGTTATTTGGACAGGTGACAAATCAGAACAAATCAGGGTACTGCAGTACTTAGGGCTTCCAGGTGCTAGATACTGCAAAGAATGTTCGGCCCTTGGCGAGTACTCTGTGTCCATCTTCCCTCTCTTTTCCAAGTTCCTCTGTCCTAAAACTGTACCCTGTTAGAAACCAGTAACCTCCAAGTAAATTGCCTCAAGGCAATGCCAAACCCTAACATTGTTCAAATGATTCTTTTCTGAAAACCCCTCAAATACAGTTATGAGTACTGTCAATTATAGCTACAGTAATTCCCTAAGACACTGCTGACTCTGTCGCTGGTTGACTTAAAGTGTTCGGATACACCCTTGGGGGTGGGGGTGAGAGAAAAGCAGGTTCTAAATAACTTCCAGCAACAGGCATACTGTTGTTTTCCGTAATTTAAACTATGGAGTCATGTCCAAACCTCAGGGTCCCAGGCCCAAAATGTGGTCATAATAGACAAGATCGGGGTCAGCAAGCTGTTTCAGTAAAGGACCAGGAAGCAGCTCTGCCATTCCAGCACAAAAAGTTGCCATAGAGAAGCATAAAATAATTGATCATGGCTGTGCTCTAATAAAACTTGATTTATATACAAACAAAGGCAGCCATCAGGTGACGTTGGCCCCACATACCAAGCATGATGGACACATCTTGTAACTGGCTTGTGAACTCATCCTCCCAAAGATGGAGGAAACTTGACTTGAAGATGGGAAAACTTGGAATTGCACTTGCTATGTTCAAAATGGGGAATGGTTGTGAGAGGGCAACTATTCCCCATTTTGGGAATATTCACGATGCGAAAGCTGTAAGGTAAATTATGAGGATAATTAGTAATTTCACTGGCTGCATCCTGCCATCTCCAACTAGCACTTGGCACAGTTTACCTGTCTTTCAAGCCAAGTTCAAGGTCATCTCATTGTTGAAGCTTTTGCTCACCACCCACTCCCACCTTTTTCAGATGGCCTCTTCAGTGCCACATAACCACTTACGCATAAGAGACTCGAATTATCCGTTGACACATTTAGCCCCTGCCTGGTTAACCTTGCGTTCACTCACGTAATCCAGAGTCTAACACCCTGCTCTCTGAGACCGTGCAGAAGCAGCGCATGTGAATCAGGAGAGTGAGGTCAAAGGCAAGCAGCGCCAGGAGCCATCCCACCAAGTGCGCTGAATGGAAAGCCGTGAGATTGTGAATCTGAGTCATGAAGAGGGTGGTGGGTTAAGTGACAGATGCGGAGCCTGGAAGGGAACAGGTCCTGGGGGAGGGAATCTGACTTGTTGACTGCATGCCCCATGGGACAGTCAGGTCTAATCGTGCAGGTGGCAGTTGGACCCCAAAGGCCAAATTCAGAGGGTCGCAATTGGCAATGAGAGTTGAGGCGTCACCTACAGGGAGGCAGTTAGACAAATCGTGAGCAAGCAACACGTTTCCAAGGACAAGAATGAAAACATGCCTGGACTGTTCCATCTCATGTCGTGTTCCCCAGGTCAGCGGTGTTCCATTGAACACACAGGGTTAAATCTCTAGTCTTCATCAACATCAGGCTTCATTAGATCAAACACCGAGCTAATTTGCTAACACTATTAAATACATAAAGTCATCAGAAGCAATTTAATGCTTATCAGATATGCTTACTCCCTAATAAACCCTCACCTACCCCTTATTTCAGCCTAATGATCAAAAGGGATTCAGAAAATGAATATGTAATGAAGATCCCTTCCATTTATATCCATGAAAGAATGAGAAGAGGGTTTAGATGAAAAAGGGGATTGGCATTTAAGGGGGCATTTAGCTGCTTCATTGATTTCTATTTCATTTTGGAGCGTGTGACGCATAGCTGAGGTCTGTCAACCTTTCATTAGCCTGGGTAATTCATCATAGTTAAATATCAGATATTTAGGCTACAGATGCATTCTCACCATTTAGCATGCATAGAATATCCTTTAATTTACACAAGGAATCGCGGCCAAATAAAGGAGCAGGTTTATTCATCAGAGGGAGCCCTGCAGAGGAGAGATTAGCCGTGGAGCTGAACATCTTCCCAAAGGGCACTCACTGTCCTGTGCGCTGATTCACCAGTCATCACCCTGACCTTCTTTCTGCAAATCCATAGATGTCTGTCTCCCATCTATAATTATCTGTCTTCCCCCACTCTGTTGAGAATCCTGTAGCTGGAAAGGATGCTGGCAATCACCTTGATCAAGCCCCCAGTCTGCCACATTTTTCAAATGGAAACCTTGTTGTTGTTCAGTTACTAAGACTCGTTGTGACCCCAGGGACAGCAGCACGCCAGGCTTCCCTGTCCTTCTCCCAGAGCTTGCTCAAACTCATGTCCATTGAGGTGGTGATGCCATCCAACCATCTCATCCTCTGTCACCTCCTTCTCCTTGATGAAACCACGGTGTCTGCCACTGAGACCCCCCAGTCTTTTCCAGGATGATGGTCACCCCAGGAACCAGTATGATGGTCATCCCATCATCCTGGGATGACCCTTTCACTAAGGTTTGGATAAAAATAATACGGTCCTGTGTTGGTGGACACTCTCTCCAGGGCCCTTCCGTGGATTCCGCTGGCTGCCTAGAAATGCTCACTCTGGGTTTCTGTCCTCCAGAAGCGGGTTTCATTTTGGCTTCTCCATCTATAGATGTCTTGTGTCTTCCCTACATCAAGCCTACCGTGGACCACGTCCTCTTTCCCATGATCGCATAAAGCTATTCATGTATTCCTTCACTCTCGGCAGGTCAGGTCACCTGTGGGTGCCAGACACTGTGCTGAGCACCAAGTGCACAGCTAAATGGCAGTGACGACCGTGAAGCAAGGGTGCACACACGATGATCACGAGTCACGAACAATGGTAAAAGCAAGAGAGGACAAAAGGGAAGCATCAGACTGGGAGCCTCTCTCAGGCTGCGGATCTGAACCCTCGCGGAGGATCAGACATTTAGGCTGAGATCTGGACGCTAAGAAGGATACCCCACCCCGACTCTGACTCTGCGGAGGCAAAGCGGC
Source organism: Ovis aries (assembly GCF_016772045.2). Taxonomy (NCBI): domain Eukaryota; kingdom Metazoa; phylum Chordata; class Mammalia; order Artiodactyla; family Bovidae; genus Ovis; species Ovis aries. The sequence goes on from NC_056060.1 coordinate 97,511,893, forward strand.
AAAGCAAAGCCTGTGTGAGTGTGGAGGGAGAGGGGGTTTGGGGCTTGTGGGAGGCAGACGCTTGGAAGGAAAGAGTCTGAGAACTGGAAAGTGACGCTAAGGGAGGGCACAGTGAGAAAGGAAGCGCGTGATGCAAGCTGTGGCCAGGAAGGACCGCAAGCAGGGCGGGGCCTGAAATCATTTTATTTTTTTAATTTCATTATTCGTTTTCATTTTAGCAATTCTCATGGACGGGAAGTTGTTTTCCATCGCGGATTTTTTTTAAATTGAAGTATTGTTGATTTATAATGCTGTGTTAGTTTCTGGTATAAAACAAAGTGATTCATATTCTTATGAATCATATATATATATTCTTTTTCAGACTTTTTCCATTATAGGTTATTATAAGATATTGAATATAGCACCTGCTCCATACAGAGATCTGCCTGGTAACCTGGAGGACCATAGACTGAGGTGGACATGGCTTGTATGTCACTGAGATTTGACTTATCTTAAGAGGATAATAACAGCCCCCAGGACAACAAACCCTGGAAAGCAGACTCTTCCACATCACACCCTTGCCCAGGGCCCCCACCCCTGGCCGAGTCCTCCCCAGCTCAGCCTCCAGCTTGATTATCTTCTTCCTGTCCCTCGAATAGCTCCTTTCCCCTCTTCTCCAGCCTTAGCCTCGCTTCTCTCAGGATTCTTTAGAAACTCAATGTTCTTTTTTCCTAGATTCAGCTCTCTTCCCTCCTCAGTCTGGACCGCCCCTGGAGGTGGGGTAGACTTAACTTCTAGATTCCAGGAAGCCCTTCCAAGTCTAACCTCACTTCTGAGTTTACTTTGCCACATATTTTGTGTGTCTGGCATTGGTGTCATGGTGATGCTGCCTAACAAGGGCGCTGCTCAGCACAGGTGATGGAAGCAAATGCTAATTCGCAGCAAACGTGTGTTGTACTAGAAAAATCCCAGCGACAGGCAACAGTAAACATCTGCTTCTCACTCACCTGGGGTATTCAGCTCAGCATCTCTGCTGATGTTGGCTGAGCCCACTCACACATCTGGGGATTCTAGGATGGCCTCCGCTAGAGTGATAAAGCGACTCATCTCTTCTTCCTCCCAGGATGAGCGGGGTGTACTTTTTTCACAGCGATGGTAGAGAGCAAATGTGAGCAGACACATACGAGCACTTTTTCACCCTCTGCTTCGTCAAGCCTGGTAGCATCCACTGGCCAAAGCGCTCCCCATGGCTGAGCCCAGAATCAGAGATGAGGGGATTATAACGTCATACGACAGAGAATCTGGACGGGGGGAAAGGGACTGGGGCCTCTAAAGCCAGCCATCTACTACCCCTTACTTTAGACAGAAGAGGTCATGGTCAATTAGGCATTTTCTTCTTTCATCCCTGCATAATTGAACTCAAGGAATTAAAGTGACTTGCCCAGGGGCACACACCTTGGCGAGTCCAGCCAGAATGCAGATCTCAGCCAATCCAGCGCTCTTCCCATTCCAGTGTGCCAGAATGCAGATCTCAGCCAATCCAGTGCTCTTCCCATTTCAGTGTGCCAGTTCCCTGAAAGGCACCAACCACATAGACTTCCATTTCCCTGTGCCCACAGTAGGCCTGGTATGAAATAACTCAAAATCCTTGTACGTGAGCTTGGGGTCACACGGTGTGCTTATGAGCAGAGGGAGATGCACCGCTAAATTTAAGTCTATGCCACTACCTCATCAGAGGATTTTAAACAGCTCAATAATTATAAGCTGTTTGCCTAATTTCACTTTCCTGGGAGGTCGTGACGCAGGCTTGAAAAAGCTGAAGTTATTACACCTCCCCAGAGTCCCCATAAGGGTAACGTGTCTACATTTCTCTAAGTGCACATACATCGCTCCTATTTATGCTCAAGTCAAAGTAAGCCTATTTTTTTCTGCATTTCATGCTAAAAATCCTCCACTATTCCCCAATCTGTTTAGCCATATGCGTTGGATAACTAGGAACCTGGTGGCAATTCTTTATAGATTTTACTTCCCCCTTTTTTTTTGGTCTCCTGACTTGTCTCTACATTAAATCACTGGCTGTTAAATAGGAGAAATATCTGGAGACATTTTTGACTGTCTCATCTTGGGGATTCTACGGGTATATAGTGAGTAGGTGTTAAGGATGCTACTAAACATACTACAGTACAAAGGACAGTCCCCACGAGAAATGATTCAATCCAAAACGTCAGCGGTGCTGGTTCGAGAAATCCTGCATTAAATACATGTCAGTGCACGGATCGCTGATACCAACAAACTTATCACAGAACATCTTTTTTTTGTTTTTCTTTTACATTAAGACAATCTACTCTGAGAATAGTGCTTTGCTTAAACTATAGAAATAGTAACAAACCATGAATGTTGGTCCCAAGTTTCATCATTGCTATGTCTAGTACTTCTCTTCCCTTTAAATCACACAGTAGTCCCGGGGCAGTGGGGTACAGAAGGATGCAGGGAGCATGGAGGAGGCTGGACAGACCTGACTTTGGATCTCAGCTATGCCAACGGCTAGCTGGATGGTGTTGGTTGGATGGTTATGCCCCCTCTGCTGCAGTTTCTCCTTTTGGGGAAATGGGAATATGGCCAACTACCTCACAGGGTCACGGGGGAGATTAATTTAGAAGATCTATATAAATTCTCTGGCCCAGAGTAAGCACTCAGTAATTACCGATTCCCACTCATTCGTATCAAAACGCCTCTTAATTTCAAATCTGGGTCTCATATCCTGGTTTTTTGGGACCAGTCAGACATGGCACCCCACTCCAGTACTCTTGTGTGGAAAATCCCATGGACGGAGGAGCCTGGTAGGCTGCAGTCCATGGGGTCGCTAAGAGTCAGACACGACTGAGCAACTTCACTTTCACTTTTCACTTTCATGCATTGGAGAAGGACATGGCAACCCACTCCAGTGTTCTTGCCTGGAGAATCCCAGGGATGGGGGAGCCTGGTGGGCTGCCGTCTATGGGGTCGCACAGAGTTGGACACGACTGAAGCGACTTAGCAGCAGCAGCAACAGACTCTAGAAAGAGCCAGCAAGTACTTAGTGAGAAAAAAAATTTCTGCCAATGAGATCCCTGGCTTATATTTTCCATTCCCAAAGGACCAGGCTAGTTCACAGGGGGCTTCCAGGAGCGTCTGCACGAGCTCTGCCCACTCGTTACTGACAAGCTTGGTGCTTGTATGCCATATCGCTGGCATGTTGACCAGCCGAGAGTCCAATAGCCCTTCGAGGAACAGGGGCTTCAAGAATGGTTACGTGCAAATCTGAAAACAGCAGAAAACAGAAGAAGCTGGAAGCAAATATATTCTAACACAGCCAGAGTTTGTGATGCATTCTGGAAAATGACGGAGAATATAGTCCTAGGGCAGAAGCCACTGAGCCAATGTTGATGAGTCCAGGTTAGAACCAGGCTCACTTTTATTCTTCCCAGGGCCTTTTCAGCCTTCAGTGAAAATATAAATGCCCCTTAAATGTAGCTCCTCCAAAATCAGTCTTCTTCCAAATAGACTTCAGTTGAAGAGTTGATGTGATATTGGTTAGTAGCGTGTTAAGTATCAAATTCAAAAGCCTTTTCCTTGGTTTTAGTAGGAATGTGTACTGATGTATGATTTCAGAGCTATTCATTAGACTCCAGGTATTTTTGCAAGCCACACTGTGACATAAGCAAGCACTTTGGCCCAGCAAATCTAGTTCTAAATGTCTCTCTTGCTAAAATGCTCAGGCAGCTATGCAAGTATATACCCACAAGATTATTCACTTGTAATGTTATTTGTGAAACGGGAAAACTGGAAATAACTTGAATACCCATCAGTGGTAAATATGGCTAAGTAAATGATGGCCCATCTATTCAGTGGAATACTAAATTAAAAAAAAAAAAAAATGATGAGGTAGCTCAATTTACGTACACATACTCCAGAGAATGGTTATAACAGATTGCTACATCCAGAAAACAAACTTTAGAACAATATATACAGCATAATTCCATTTTTGTTCTTTAAAAAGGTAGAGAAAATTGAATCTATAGAAAAATTCTGGGAGAAGCCAACCAACAGCTGTAAAATTTTTACAGTGGCCAAAACTGGTAAGTGATTTTGAGAAATAAGGAGCTTATAGAAAGAGGCTTTCTTTTCTAAACGTATATATTGTTCGTTTTCACAGTGATGATATATTACTCTGTAATTGAAGGTAACTTTTTTCTTCATTTTGCACACAAGTATACACATACACTCACTACATATACTGCCACTCAAGCTGTAGTGGTTCATAGATATAATAGATATAATATAGTCTGTGTGTATATAGTATATATATATAATATAGTTCATAGATGCATAAAAATATAGTATAGTTCATAGATATAATAGATAGGCCTTTAATGGATCTTTAAATCAGCCAAAATCCATCAGAGTAACAGAAGTCATTTTAAGTATTCCAGAAACTAATGCTTCTAATACTGGAAATTTGGTACTTACCGAGCAGATGGAAGCGCCTAGGGAGCAGAGGTCATAGAAACCACACAGACATTCTAAGCCTGAAACCCCAAAGTTCTTAAGGGCTCACTGAGAAGCCTCTAGAGTTTTTAACACTTTCTGGAAATCTCCCACCAGGTTTTTCAGTCTACATCAGCAAAGAGAGTCGCCCTCAAGAGCTTGCTACAAAGTCTCTATATAATCCCACACCTCTGGACTGTAACTGCCACAGAATTACAATAGCCTATCCTTATTTTCTGTCTTACATATCTTGTCTGAGTTCCTCTCTTTGGCAAACTCAATCCCAGAACCACACGACGAAGGAAAGTACCACTCTCAGCTTCTCTTCTCTGGTACAGAAGAGAACTTGGAAGGAGATTACGGTGACACTGAGTTAACAACAGGTAATCTAATGGCACTTTTCACATATTAAAAAACTTGTATGGAACCACAAAAGCACTCAAATAGCCACAGCAATGTTGAGAAAGAACAAAGCCTGAAGTATCACATGTCTTATTTTCAAATCATGTTACAAAGCTACAGTTATCAAAACAGTATGGTACTGGCATAAAAATGAAACGTATACCAATGGAACAGAATCAGGGGTCCAGAAATAAACCCACACATATACAATTAGCTAGTATTGAGAAGGAAGCCAAGATCCCTCAATAGGAAAAGGAGAGTCTCTTCAATAAATGGTGCTGGAAAAACTAATCACGTGTAAAGAGAGAAATTTGGAGCAATCTTGCACTACACAAAAAAATTAACTCAAAATGGCCCAAGGACTTAAATCTTAAGCTTGAAGCTGCAAAAGTTCTAGAAGGAAACCTAGGGGAACTCTCCTGCTCATTGGTCTTGACAATAGTTTTTTTTTTTTTTTTTTTGGATATGACACCAAAAGAACTAACAACAAACAAACAAAAACAAATGATATTACATTGAATTCAGAAGTATCTGCACAGCAGGAGAAATGATAAACAAAATGAAAAGCCAACATACAAGGAAGGAAAAATACATATCTGATAGGAGCTATAATCATATCCAAAATATGTAAGTCAGCGCTGTTGCTGCTGCTATGTCACTTCAGTCGCGTCCAACTCTATGCGACCCCATGGACGGCAGCCCACCAGGCTCCCCCGTCCCTGGGATTCTCCAGGCAAGAACACCAGAGTGGGTTGCCATTTCCTCCTCCAGTGCATGAAAGTGAAAAGTGAAAGTGAAGTCACAACAATAATCAATAGCAAAGCAAATAATCCAATTAAAAAAGAACAAAGAACCTAAATAGACATTGTTCAAAGAAGATATGCAAATGGCCAATAGGTTATGTATACAGCATTATGAATCTTCAGGGAAATGAAAGTCGAAATCACACTGAGGTATCACCCTCACACCTGTCAGAACGGCCATAATTAAAGCGATAGCAAATAGCATGTTGGTGAGGGTGTGGAGAAAAGGGAACGCGTATGCGCTGTTGGTAGAAATGAATTGCTGTAGCTACTACGGGTGCAGCCGCTGAACAGTACAGAGGTCACTCTGAAACCTAAAAGTAGAACCTCTGTATGGTCCAGTAATTCTATTTCTGGATATATTTCTGAAAGAAATGCAAGCACTGTCTCAACAGAAACAGATAACCAGGCACAGCCCAGTCCTTTGTTCTCTCAGTAGGCCATGCCAGCACTGTAACGCACACTGAGCCCTTGAATAAAGGCGATAACAACGCCATGCCTCTGCCTTGTAACTAGTCCTTGTGACATTAAAGATGTACTCACTTCTTCACCTGAAGGGAAGACACACGTCCTATGTGTTAATTTATCCTTATCTAAGCATTATTTATTTCTTTTCTAGTTCAGTCACAATTCCTTGCTGATGGCTCATAACTAACAAAATATGAGTTAGTTACAATTAAGTCACTTTATACGTTAAGTCAGTGAGAAAATGGTGAAATAACTAATCGCAGCAGATAGTAATACATGCAAATATAATACCATAATGTGAACAGTTATCACTCAGCTCTTTCACTGTCTACTGTGTATCATCTTTGCCCTCACTCAGTACCTCAGCTGGTCATGGTGCTTTACCTGTCAGGCTGATTTAAAACCTTTGCTAATGAAGGATCTGTGCCTGTATTCGGTCACTGTATTTTTCCACTACTTTAACAAAAACAAATTTTAAAGTAGTTTTAGGCTCATGACAAAGCTGAGAAGAGGGTGCAGAGACTTCCCATTTACTCCGACCCCACACACTTGCATAGCTCCCCCCTTTATCAACACTCCCCACCAGGGAGACACAGTGTTCACAACTGATGAGCCGACACTTACTTGCACGATAGAATCATCCAGAATCCACAGGTTACACAACGGCTCACTCTGGGTGCCCCGTCACACAGTGGCAACCCTAATCTTAACTTGATAGTCAGAATCACCATCTCAGCAAGTTCAGAGGAGTAATCCCTTCCTTGCTTGTTGGTTCAGTAGCATAAGTAGCCCAAAGGGCCAGGTGGCAGTCAGTTTCCAGTTCAGTGGAATTTTTGTCACATATCTGGAGAAAAGAGGCCGCATTTTGGGAACCAAGACTGCCAAACCAGCAGAGCCCAAGCTGTAAGACTGGAAACAAAATGTTGGTCTTGGGTCATTAGGGAGAACGGTGATAGAGACCACTACCAGTTCTTCCCGTTTGGTCCCAGAACCGTGCATTCTACCCATGGAAGAAGAGGCATCGTATATTATATACAGTGTGATAACTGAGTGTTCAGCTGGCCATACCACTGCTATGTTAGGCCGGCTTCTTTGGGATGATGAAACGTGTATCAGTTCAGTTCAGTTCAGTCACTCAGTCGCATCCGACTCTTGGCGACCCCATGGACTGCAGCACGCCAGGCCTCCCTGTCCATCACCAGCTCCCAGAGCTTGCTCAAACTCATGTCCATTGAGTCCAGTGAATTTCACAGGTATGGACATGTTGCCATGAGTCTTTCATTCTAAACTGAGTTCCTGGTCAGAAGAGATGCTGTATGGAAGATCATGATGATAAACGTGGCATCTCAAAAACTCACACATGGGAGTGCTGGCAGAAGCGCTGTAGAGAGGACAAATTGCTGCTCTTTCCGAGGAGTGGAGCCCTAACGGGAGCTCAGGTTTAGTTTCTGTTGGCAGACTGGGCACGCGTGTTTCCATCTGATTGCTGAAAGCCTCTTCCTCCATGATTGTTCTTTGGTTGGCATCACATGGGCACAAATATATGCACACTCCGTGCCCATCCTGAGAGCTCCATCCTCATATCTCATTCCCCAGACTTCCTTGTTCCCTGTGTTCCAACCTTATTTTTTCTGAGTCCTTGACCACCAGCCAAATGATTACCCACAGCCCAGGTCTCTCCAGGCAAAGTGAATAGCCAGGTGCATGGCTCAAAGTCCTGCCCACTGGAAGGCGTTTCCTTCCATACTATTTTTTATGGATACTCTTTAGAATAAGACTCTAAATCACTCTTGAATGACGCTACCATACCATGCCATTTGCCTATCCAACAGTCATTCCATACATCTTTCTTGCTAAAATAAACCCAATATTGTTTAAATACTAGAGTTTTCAGGAAGGTAGACATAATCCCAGTGTAAGACTCATAATTGGTGTAAACACACCCAAGTAAACCCATTTTATAGGCTGGTGACTGATTTAGGGGTGGTCACATGACCTAGTTCCCAGCAGTGGGACCTGGAAGGAATTCTAGGACTTTTAGAAGTGATTTTTTTTTTTCCTGATAAACAGAAAGACATGGGAGAAAGTATCTCTTTTATGTGTCTCTTTGGATATCACAGGGTCAGTCAGTTCAGTCGATCAGTCTTGTCCGACTCTTTGTGACCCCATGGACTGCAGCACGCCAGGCCTCCTGTCCATCACCAACTCCTGGAGTTTACCCAACCTCATGTCCATTGAGTCGGTGATGCCATCCAACCATCTCATCCTCTGTCATCCCCTTCTCCTCCTGCCCTCAATCTTTCCCAGCATCAGGGTTTTTCCTAATGAGTCAGCTCTTCACATCATGTGGCCAAAGTATTGCAGTTTCAGCTTCAACATCAGTCCTTCCAATGAACACCCAGGACAGATCTCCTTTAGGATGGACTGGTTGGATCTCCTTGCAGTCCAAGGGACTCTCAAGAGCCTTCTCCAACACCACAGTTCAAAAGCATCAATTCTTCGGCTCTCAGCTTTCTTCACAGTCCAACTCTCATATCCATACATGACCACGGGAAAAACCTTGACTAGACGGACCTTTATCACAGGGTAAAGCAGTAATTTTTGAACTATGGCTTATAGCCACGAGAAGAAAGGCAGGAGGGTAGGAAAAAGCCGGCCAGAGCCCAGTTCTCATCCAGCTACTGAAGCAGCCATGCCTGCAACTGCCTCCCTGTTAGGGAAGTGGTATTTTAAGTCCATTTAGTCAGGTATTCTGATGCAATTGAACTGATCTCTGTTTAAAAATAACGTTTTACGGGTTCCATTTACAAGCCCTATTACTTTGTCATGAGAGCTTTATATAAACGTACGGTTAGCAGCTATGTATAATTTAAACACCTTTTTGAACAATAGCCATGAGAATGAAAATGTAGAAGAGAAAAGAAACCAAAAAAAAAATTTAGGGTGAACCTTTCCCCCAGGGATTAGAAAGAATAGAAGGTCACCCAGTGCATATCCCCAAACACGCGCGCGCGCGCGCACACACACACACACACACACACACACACACACCCCTTTATGTCTCATCTCTAGGTAGAACCTGGCAAGAATGGGTTTCAGTGGCTTCAGGACCAAGTCCAAGGCGAAGCTGAGGGCCAGGATTTTTAAAAAAAAAAAAAATGAATTTTGCAATCTGGGCAGAACCCAAGCAGGCAGGCATTCAGGCCAGTCAGAAGTTTGCATTAGGTGATTTACATGAAAAAACAAAGCCTCGGTCAGCGCCCTGGACCGGCTCCACACAGTGGTTACGGGTTAAACAAGGATACGCGGAAAGGCAGCTGTCAGATTCGGTAGGCTTCACCGTCTCAGGAGCTTTAGGGACTGCGCATATGGGAGAGATAACAGATGATGCCACTGCTGGGAGTTTATTTTTGCACCGCTCCTATATCACATTCCCCCGAAATGAGCTGATGAACACAGTTGTACAGTTTATGAATTTATCTTCCTCGAATGAAATCAATATGTCTTTTAGCAGAGGACGCGGCCCCGCGTTCGCCGGTGAACAGTTGCGTCCTGCTGGGCGGCGGGGGCCGGGAGCCGCAGGCAGAGAGCGACCTCTGCTGCCGTCTGGCGATGCCTGAGCGCGGGGCCCACGAGGACTCAGAAGCAGCAGGGAGCGCACACCGCTCTGCTCTGGGAGATGAAGATGCTCCGGGGACAGGCGTGGGGCTGGAGGCAGATCAGTCTCCTCGGAAGGAACAGGAACAGTTTCTCACCACCCCATCCCACTCCATCCTGCCTGGCTGGCCCGGGTGGAAGCATCCGAGGTTCCTCTGCAGTCATCAGAACCCAGGGTGAGACTCCACCACTTTCCAAGGGGTTTATAACTCAACTTAATAGGAATGGAAGCTTCACCTTCCTATTGTTTGTAGGGGCGGTGGGGGAAGCAGTTTTGGCTCAGTGCCCCCAAATGGTGAAAGGGATGAGAGTTGTTACCATGGGGACACTGTTATTCATGGGATCCCCAGTGTCCCTCCAAGCTGTGAAACCCGGGGATGTGTCTCCTACATCGCATTAAGCATCTTTCTTAAATCTGTTTTGCATCTGACCTTCCTCCCCTCCAAAAGGAAATCATTCCAAAGCCTAAACGTTTTCACTGGTGAGAACGGTTCCCAGCTATGTTCCCATATAAAGTTTCCCTTGGCTTATTTCATTTCACCCCCCTCTGCTCAAATTGCTGGCACTTCTCAGCTTTCCCAGTTAACAGTTGCTTGGATAAACTAGGCACATTTTATTATTTCAGTTTCAAACCGTAAGGCAGGGCCTGCATCCCATTCATCACTCTAAATTCTTCCTCTAACGCTCACATTTTTCTAGTCTTCTCTTATCTAATAGAGCTGAGCTTGGAGCTTTAGGGGCTTGCTTATCGACACTCCACGGAGAAAGCCAGTGGCTTTGCAGGGCGGGATTTCAGCTTTCTCTGCAGCTATAGTCCTTAGCATGGGCAGAGAGGCTAATCTCAGGCTGGTCAGTTGCCACAGGCCTGCTCTTGCTGTTGTGTTGGCATTAGATGGCTTTGATATCAAGCCTCTGACTACTGCTTCCTTCTTCCATCTCTCTCTCTGTTCCTCCCATTTGGAGAAATGTTTGGCTCTGTGTTTTTGGCCTCAGCTAAAGAATGAAGAAGGCATCCCATGCACCTCCCGGCTTCGGTGTCCAAATCCCCAAGCTTAAGAGAAGGGCGTAAGTGGAGGCATAGCAAAGACATGTTGAAAGATACGGAGGGATAAGGCTTTCCCTGAGAACAGGACCTTGAGGGGAGCAATGGCGAAGAACCAGGTGGAAGATGGAAGGATTCTTACACTGTTGGCAACAAAGGAGAAAGGTGGTAAATTTCAGAATAACCCTGCCTTCCTGAGGTCACTAAGCAAAGAGCTCTGCTGGTGTCTCCTCGTGTAAACCTCCATGGAAAGACGACAACCGGACAAAATTCCCTCCGCAGTGGGTGGAACTACCTAAGCCCCTAGGATTTTCACATAAACCAGGGGTAAATGGGTCTCCTCAAGTTTGTCTCGAGCCCAGTGAGATAGAAACTGGGAATCAAAGTTCAGTGGTAGAAAGTAAAGGCCATAGAGAGATGTCTGTGGCTGATGGCTGACGGCTCCCCAAATGTGTGTTAAATGCATCTTCCAGAATGGATGCATGCAGGCCTGCCCTGGTCGATTTTATGTTGCTGTGAAAATTCAATGAAATAACATGTCTAACATCATTTTGCACACTCAGAAGCCCTTCACAAATGTGAGAGAGGAGCATTTTCATTCTCTCCTTGATTTTTACTTTCCACTGTTAGCAACAAAAAATTGATTATCTATTAAGTGCTGAGTGAGAAGGTTAGCCTTAATAATTCCACTTGGCTTACATACAGAAAGCTCTATTCCTGTCTTTCCTTAAATGATCAGAGGCAGATATTTCTGCTGCTGGCTCACTTCTTCTGTCCATTCTAGCCCAAGTTGCCAAATCCTTCCTTCAATATATTGGATGTGCGATCCTTCAGGGTCAGGTCTGATTAGGAAACTGTCAAGCTGAAGGAAAGGAAAGTGGCTGTGTCTTTCTCTAGAGCTCCTGATGACTGTGCTGTCCTGCATTAGCAAATAATCCTTACATGTTATTTGAATTCCATCTTTTCATGCCATTTTCATTCAGGCGCATGCAAAGCTACTCCTGAGAGCTGAGGTCACGTAAAACTTCAGCATGTTCAACCCTGTAAAGTTTAGCCCAATCTGCACTAATTCAGGAAACTATTAATACGTCTTAATTGCTCTGTTAGTAACCTCTTATAAAAAGGCTCACCTGAGGGTCCAAGGGAACCCCCAAGTGTGTTGACATAGGAAAGGCACATTCAGGACAAGAAGAGCCAGGCTTCGAGCTCAGGCGGACTCCCCACACTTGGATCCACCCAGGGGCAGCACCACAAAATGCCATGACTCTGACCTTTGTATGTGACCCTGAGACATGAGGTCCACGGTGTAGAGCGGCCTACAACTTGGAATTTGAAGTCACCAAAGAGGATGGCATACAAGGGGACACATAAGGAAACATGGATAATATTGCTTTGGAAGGTAACTTCCAGAACAGAAAACTATGTTAATCACTTTCCCCAAAGTTGGCTCATTCATTATGCTATCAAACAAACATGTATTGAGCATCTATTTTGTGCCAGGAACTATACTGGAATTTGAGACAAAAATAAATAAAAGAAAGTCTGTGTCCTTATAAAGAGCTTAAAATATTGAGTTGGAGACAGACAATCTTGTCAAGGACGAGGTGTTCAAGATGGGAAGCAGAGAACCGATGAAGGGATAATGATAGGCTAACCTAGAAGACCACAGATAGATAAAGAAAAGGGGGCACCTTTTTTACTAATATTTAAGAAAGAAGAATCACCAATACTTGATAATTTATTAGATATGTTAGCCGCTCAGTCGTGTCTGACTCTTTGCACCCTATGGACTGTAGCCCACCAGGCTCCTCTGTCCACTGGGATTTCCCAGGCAAGAATATTCAAGCGGGCTGCCATTCCCTTTTCTAGGGCATCTTCCCAACCCAGGATTGAAGCCAGGTCTCCTGCACTGGAAGCAGATTCTTTACTGTCTGAGCCACCAGGGAAGACCCCTGATTATTACATATGGAGGATGATTAACTTCAAAAAAGCAGTGAAATTTGTCTCTCAGATTTCCAGCTTGGAGTAAAACCAAGAGATAATATAAATTTCAGGTATCTATTTCCAGTAGTCATGTATGGATGTGAGAGTTGGACTGTGAAGAAGGCTGAGTGCCGAAGAATTGATGCTTTTGAACTGTGGTGTTGGAGAAGACTCTTGAGAGTCCCTTGGACTGCAGGGAGATCCAACCAGTCCATTCTGAAGGAGATCAGCCCTGGGATTTCTTTGGCAGGAATGATGCTAAAGCTGAAACTCCAGTACTTTGGCCACCTCATGAGAAGAGTTGACTCATTGGAAAAGACTGTGATGCTGGGAGGGATTGGGGGCAGGAGGAGAAGGGGACGACTGAGGATGAGATGGCTGGATGGCATCACCGACTCGATGGACATGAGTTTGAGTGAACTCCGGGAGTTGGTGATGGACAGGGAGGCCTGGTGTGCTGCAGTTCATGGGGTCGCAAAGAGTCGGACACAACTGAGCAACTGAACTGAACTGAACTGATTCATCCATTTAAACATTTATTAAATACTTCTTAGATGCTCTTAAATACTTCTTTATCATCTTTTATTTAATTGAATCTATGTAATAGAAGAGACTTTTTTCTGAGGTTTAGATATTAAAAAGGAACTTAAGATATAATGTAACCCAACTATTTCAAATAAAGAATGGACAAACAGGTTCATATAACAAAAACGAACACCATTTGCCAAGCGGTATGTTAAAGGCTACTGCTTTGTAGCTAACACTCAGGATAACCCCCCAGGGTGACTTGTAGAATCCCTTTAAGAAACTGAGGCTAAGAGGGATTAAGAATCTCATTCACAGACTCACAGCTGTGAAGTGGCAAAGACCACATCCAAACCTAGGCCAAACGCCAGATCCCAAGTTGTTCCCACCAAGTCCTGATCCCTCCAAAGAGGACGGGTCTGCTTCCAAAGGTCACAATAGCAGCGTTGAGCCAGCACTCTTTTTCAGTTCTCTGGTTTAGCCCATTGGTCCTCAAGACAGTATCATAGCAACCCATGTCATATTTTATTTCTGACATGTTGATGTCAAAGACAGGGGACCCACAGCGAACACTTCTCTCCATAATTTTGGATTCACGTACATCATATCCTGGCTCACAAAGACCAACTCTGTGAACTTCTTCCCAGCTCCGCGTGCTCATGTTGTTGGCACTGTTAAGTCAGTAAGTTATATCCAACTCTGCCATCCCGTGGCCTGCATCATGCCAGGCTCCCCTGTCCTGCACTATCTCCCAGAATTTGCTCAGGTTCATGTCCATTGAGGTGGTGACACTATCTAACCATCTCATCTTCTGCTGCCGCATTCTCCTTTTGCCTTCAGTCTTTCCCTGAATCAAGGTCTGTTCCAATGAGTTGATTCTTCACGTGAGGTGGCAAAAGTATTGAAGCTTCAGATTCAGCATCAGTCCTTCCAGTGAATATCCAGGGTTGATTTCCTTTAGGATGGACTGGTTGGATCTCCTTGCAGTCCAAGGGACTCTCAAGAGTCTTCTCCAACACCATAGTTCAAAAGCATCAGCTCTTCAGCACTCAGCCATATTAATGGTCCAAATCCCAAATCTATACATGACTACTGGAAAAGCCACAGCTTTGACTACACGGACCTTTGTTGGCAAAGTGATGTCTCTGCTTTTTAATATGCTGTCTAGGTTGGTCATAGCTTTTATTCCAAGGAGCAAGTGTCCTTTAATTTCATGGATGCAGTCACCATCCACAGTGATTTTGGAGCCCAAGAAAATAAAATCTGTCACTGCTTCCACTTTTTCTCTATTTGCTGTGAAGTGATGGGACTGGATGCCATGATCTTAGTTTTTTGAATGTTGAGTTTTAAGATAGATTTTCACTCTCTTCTTTCAGGCTCTTTAATTCCTCTTCACTTTCTACCATTAGAGTGTTATCATCTGGTTATCTGAGGTTGTTGATACTTCTCACAGCAATCTTGTATCCAGCTTGGCATTTCACAGGATGTATCCTGCATATAAGTTAAATAAACAGATGAAAATATACAACCTTGTTGTACTCCTTTCCCAGTTTTGAGGAACCAGAGATGTCACACTGGTAGCTTGAAATTGGCCATGGTGAGTATTTATGACACAAAAACTGAGATAAGTGATAAATCAGGCCTTTTCCCACTTTGTTTTGGCCAAGCCAGTTGTGAAACATTTATAAGCAGGCCTCTGTGCATAAACATTTACAGATATGCATTTGATCCACGAGTCTATCTGAGGCTTTAGAATCACTTCCTTCTACTGAATGAACTCACATTTGGCCAGTATAAGATACTTTTATCATCTTTGATGTAGCCTGTTGAATTAGCAGAAAGCAATATTATCATTTGATGCTTTGTACAGAGTGAAATTAAGTTCACTGACATTCAGTATAAAAATATATTAACTTATTCCAGGGTTACTTTTTCGGTCCTGATTTCTCTTTATAATCACCTTGGCAAATTTTATGGTTCTAAATCATAACATGTTAGGGAGCTTCTTTCTTTAAGTGGATTTATGAGGTTTAGGGAAAAGAATCTTCAGTGATTTATTGGCAGTGAGATTCTAGGATCTCCCCCTTAACAGTGACTAAATTATCAGCATTTAGAACTTCACACACTCTGATCGTGACATATGACAATTATATATGATCATGTAGCTGGAGTGATTTCTCCACAGCCAGGACTGAATGACCAGAAGCATTTTTGAACAACATAACTCTAAGGCAGTGCAAATGTTTTACCTGAAAGCACATAGCTCATTGCTGGTGGCTGCATCAGTAACAGGGAAATTGTGTTTCAAAGCAACTAATGCTCCCGTCAAAAGAATCTTCCCATGCCTCAAGATGAAGAACTGAACTATAATTTTCCCTTTCACTGGGAAAAAAAATGTACATTTTGATGAACTATGCAGACACGCGTTAGCTGAGAGTGGTGGATTCGAGGAAAGCATGAATATTAATTTGCAATATTTCGAGAGGGACATGTTTATGGCAATTGGATGATTACTTACTGGTAATTGTGTCATAATAATGTTAGTAGTTTATATACAATCTCAAAAACAAATAACCCAGGGAGCTTAGCTCTGTAATATCATCAGCAGCCCTTCAAAGGCAAATCTTTCTTTGAAGACAAATACCTCAAAGAAAATAAAGTGGGAACTTCCAAAGAGTTCTGAATCTCGCATGTTCTGACTCTCCTTGAATCAGCAAGTAACCAGAGAAGGCTGGTCCCCACTAACCACTGCCATAGACACACACCATTTGACCAAAACCTCAAGCTCTGGATGCCAAAAAGTGCTGTTTGTTTACCTAATCGTTCCAGGGATAAGAAGGAAGTCAGAAATGGAAAAATGCTGTGGTTTGGGGGCCGCTTTGTGTAAAACCTGTAGGATATTTTAAATGGGGAATTTCAAAGCTGCTCTTTCCAGCCTCTGTAAGTCATCCGTGGGTACAATGAATTTTTTTTTTTAAGTCCAAGAAAGTAGGAGTACAGCTGTTAAAACAATAAATATTCATTTCCAGAAAACGGCATATTGACTGTGTTATAGTTCCCTGGAAAGGAGCCCGCAGCCTGCCACCTTGCATTTGGAAGGACGGGTGTCGTGAGGCACAGACGCAGCAGACGTGAACGCGTTGGGGGAGGCTGGCTTTCCACCGTGTGCTGCCAGTTTCCCGAACCGCGCTTCAAAGAAGGCATTCGCAACTCCTTGTGAGCGACCGCTCACAGGCTGCCTTCCAATCCTGTCCACTCCCCTTGGATGTGAGTTCTGCAAACAAGCATATGTTGTACATTAGCACACATGATGCTTAGGGCTCAACCAGCGTTTGGTTCTCTTTGATCCTGGAATTCCAATCTGTTGTGCTTTTTTTTTTTTTTCTTTTTTTCTGCTGTTTTCTCCTTTGCTTTTAAGCACATAGTAGGCACCCAGATTTACTACTGATGCCAAAAATCTCTGCATAGAGATGCCTGATTGAATCTCAAACATGGAGCTTGGGGTGAAATAGAAAAGAATAACTTTACTGCTTTGCCAGGCGAGGGGGGACACAGTGGGTTCATGTCCCTCAAAACTATGTGTCCCAACCCAGGGGAACTTGGAGAGGGGTTTTATAGCAGTGGTCCAAGGGAAGATTGGGGTGTGTGGGGGTCCACCTGGCCTCGGCGGTCTCCTGATGGGCTTCTGTGGGTCTCAAGGCTACCCTCGCTCTGGGATGGAGAATGCGTCATCGAGTAGTTAACGTCTTCCATTCACTGGGGTTTATTTGTGCAGAAGAGCCCAAAGATATGATGTGTGTCTCTGGAAGGACTGATGCTGAAGCTGAAACTCCAAAACTTTGGCCACCTGATGCGAAGAGCTGACTCATTGGAAAAGACCCTGATGCTGGGAAAGATTGAGGACAGGAGAAGGGGATGACAGAGGGTAAGATGGCTGGATGGAGTCACCGACTCCATGAGCTTGAGTTTGAGTGAACTCCGGGAG
This sequence comes from Ovis aries, assembly GCF_016772045.2. Taxonomy (NCBI): domain Eukaryota; kingdom Metazoa; phylum Chordata; class Mammalia; order Artiodactyla; family Bovidae; genus Ovis; species Ovis aries. Next base: position 97,529,264 of record NC_056060.1, read on the forward strand.
TTGGTGATGGACAGGAGGCCTGGCGTGCTGCAGTAAATGGGGTCGCAGGGTTGGACCCAACTGAGCGACTGAACTGAGCTGACTGAGGAGCCAGGACCTGCCCAAGGCCGCGCTGTGGTTTCTTGGCTGCTCCTCCCTTGTCTCTGCATCCCCTCCTTTTCCCGATTAGCAACTGTTCGATTTTGCCCTTGGGAACTCAGGGAAGGTCATGGAAGCTGCCGTCTGTTCCCTACAAAGCTTGAAAGATGGACACGAAAAGTTTTCTGCGCCCATGATGCCCACAGCATCCTGCTTGGTTTCAAGAGGGTGCTGAGGCGGTGGTGTGTTTGAGAAGAGGCTAGAAGGTCGGTGTGAGAGCTGGGGATGAGTGAGCTAGTGCCAGAGTGGCAAAGCGGTACAGTTACGTGGGGGTCCTGGGGGCAGGTGTCTCGGGAGGGGAGCACAGGAAGAATTGTCTGTCCATGCTGAGGATGATATGTTTTTTCTGGGATGGGATAGCATGAGAGGGTACAAAGCCACTCTGCTTTATTGAGAACAGACTTGAGGGAAAGACCACAAGGCAGAAAATGGAGAAGAGTCAAGAAGTCATTCCGCCAGCCCAGGACCTGGGGACCGGGGCAGGGGAGGTGATGAGAGGTGGCTGGACTCGGGATGTGTTCTGTAAGTAAAGCCACTAGGGCTGGATGTAGGGGTATGAAAGAAGGAGGAGAAAACAGGACGCAAGAAAAACTCAGAGAGAAGTGAGAAAACCTGAAGTCATTTTCCCAGGTGGGGAATCAAAGCAGGAGGATCTGGGGTTAACGTTTCGGACAGCTTAGGTTTGAGACACCCTTTAAACACTCGGGTAGAAAAATGGAGAAAATGCATCCACGGAGTTGCTCTGAGAGTTAGCTGAAGACAGCAGCTAACAGATAGAAACCAAAAGGAAGACTAATAATAGCTAACACTGAATGAGGCCCTTTGTGTCAAGAACTGTTCACTTGCTGTCTCATTTAATCCTCCCAACAATCCAACCAGGACTATTATTGATGTTATTGATAAGGAAACTGAGGCTAAATGCCCAGAGCTGGGAAGGTCCATGCCCTTGACCCTAGACTCTCCTGCACCATCTCCCCCCACCCCCCACTTTAAGGGGAGCTATGCCAAGATCATTGCGTTAAGAGGTCAAACAGTAACCCATGCTCTCTGTAGACTGATTCTCCACAGGTGGCCTTTTGACTTGGGTTTCTTTTGCCCCCGGGGGCATCCATGTTTTCAAGGACCAGAAAGTCCCGTCCGGTCTATCCATCTGCAGTTACCAGGCTGGAGCTCACCCAGTTTCCTCTAGTTTGTTGTTGCAGCAAAACCAGCGTATTAAAGAAGTGGAGGAGGAAGGACCTGAGCAGTGCAGAGAGCAAAAGAACATAGAGAATGTCGACACAGGCCAGGGTGGAGGCTCAAAGCCTCAGGTCCCTGAGAGCCAGGCAGGTGTCCCCCATGGGAGCATGTTCTTAAGCTCCTGCTTGTGCTCAGTTGCTGAGTCATGCCTGAGTCTTTGCGACCCCATGGACTGTAGCCTACCAGGCTCCTCTGTCCATGGGATTTTCCAGGCAAGAGCACTGGAGTGGGTTGTCATTTCCTTCTCCAGGGGATCTTCCCGCCCCAGAGATAGAACCTGCATCTCCTGCGTCTTCTGCCTTGCCAGGCAGATTCTTTACCACTGAGCCACCTGGTTCCATCTGGATTGAAATTAACAGATAAGCCCAGGACTCCACATAGAGGGCTGCTCCCCAGCCCCACCCCCTACCTGCTTGTCAACCATGGGAGAGGGCCCAGTAGAGGCAATTTGTCTTTTCAGGTAAGAGTTCCTGCCCCTCCTTCACTGTTTTCACACCATGCACTCATCCTCACACACATCACCCACGCAGGCATCAGGGTGGAGCAGGGGTGAGGTATCCCGGGCTGAGATGCCCCTTTGGTAAACCATTGCTGATTCTAAGAGGCCACCACGGAACACCCCCAACACCCCCACTCCCTGAGGCAGCATGCTATTCACAGGCGCTTGACCCTTGCCACGCAGCAGGACTTCCTGGGCCTGCTCATTTTCAGTTGGAAGGGTCCTTACTGCAAAGACCGTAAAACCTGAAGACAGAGATGTGTCGTGGGCTGTGCGTGGGTTGGAAAAGAATTTCCAGACATGAGGCAGAAATGAGAGAATGAAGTTTATTTGAGTGGGAGACACGGTTAGACTAGGGAAAGCGGAACACTTTCAAAGGCTAGCAGCCAAATTTTATAGCCTCAAGACAGGGAAAACACCTACTGGAACGGTGGCAGTAGGTGGTTGGTTAGGACGCTAGAGAGTGGGTAATAGGGTGGCTATTTTACCTAATATGGGGTCAGGGACCTGGCCAGTTTAGATCCGGGGGCTCATGGCAACCACTGCTAGGGGGCTTGATCAGTTCCAGAGATGTTTGTCCTGTGACCTTGGTATAGAGCTCCCTGAGATGGAGAGGAATGGATGGCCTCTTCCCACAAGGTCAGCAAGCTTCTGAGCCTCACTAGCCAGCTTCCCGCAGGATCTTGTCTAAGGCCACCCTGGCCCCCGGTATTTCACGTTCCCACCTTTTCCATCCAAGGGTCTCCACTGGGTGGAGCTCTCTAAAGAAAGGCGCCACTGCCCACTGACAAGGAGGGCAGCAGCCAAAGCTGGGCCGTTCTCGGAAGCGGCCTGATGAGAGGTTTCAACACCATTCAGAGCTGCTTCCTCGGGGCGTCCCTGGAGGCTCAGATGGTAAAGAATCTGCCTGCCGAGCAGGAGACCAGGGTTCGATCCCTTGGTCGGGAATATCCCCCAGAGGAGGAAATGGCCACCCACTCCAGTATTCTTGCCTGGAGAATCCCATGGACAGAGGAGCCTGGTGGGCTATTCCATGGGTTGCAAAGAGTCAGATATGACTGAGTGACTCACACTTTCACTTTCAGAGCTAGTACTGGGGTAGCTGAGAGTCCTTAAGCTCACCTGGGCAACACCCTGTGAGACCCCAGGTACCATGTCCTGCACCCCAGGAACGCCTTTGTAAGCTTGCCCCCAGATGGCTTATGCTCTGCACCAAGCCCCAGTCTCCAACCTTCACAGAGCACAGCATGCCCAGATGGTTGAATCTGGCATCAGACTCAGCCCCACGGGGTAACCCTGGGCCTGAGTTCTTTGCCCTCAGCCCTTCAGCTCAAAGAGAGCTCACAATGAGAGCCAGAAATGACATTTGAGCTTAAGCCTTTCCCAGGGAAATAAATCACTGTGGAAAGATTTACTTGGAAAACCGATTTGGCGTTTTTCTTTTTTTTCACCTGAATATCCCTTCAGAGGAAGAGAAGTTCACACCACAAAAGCTTGCATTTAGAGAGCTTTACGTTGGAGGCCAGATCGAAGGAGCAGAACTTTACAGCTAAGGATTAAGCCAGCAAGAGCTGAAATAAGAACCTAGCCCTGGGGAGGATCTTCCCTGCGAAAGTCCTTAACATAACAGGCTCTGACACCGCTCAAGCTGGGACTTCTAGGAGGTGGCTCCAGGTCTCCTGGGGCAGGGGGTGGGGGTATGAACTTCTCACAGTATTAATGTTTTTTAACATGAGAAATGCCTCTGCTGTGTTTTTGAGCATGAAATGCTTGAGAACACTTCCTTAAGGGTACTTCTTCCTGGATATGACACTTTTTTCTAGTTTCTTTGGAAGGTGATTCCAGGAAACAAATTAGGGAGTGAGGAGGTGAGCTGGAGGGAGGAAGGAAGGAGGTGGGAAGGAAGGAAAGAAGGGAGGTGATAAAAGGGCGCCGTCAAGCTGGGTCACCGCCGGGGGCAGTGGGAGCACTGGGCTGGCATGGAGCCTGTGCCCCGGCGTCACCCCCGTTGAAGAGCCATGAGCGGAGCATGAAGACTCGCTGCCTGTCATCGGTCCAGAGCTGCTTCTGAGGCAGCGAAGCACCACCCTTGAAGCTTGCCCTGCCCCCTGGCTCAGCAACACCAGGGGTCAGAGGACAGCCCTCAGCCAGAGGGTGGATCCACCTGCCTTCCACACCTCCAGCCCAAGGCAAGGAGCTGTAAAGGAATCAGAGGGCCCCAGGAGGGATGAATAAACAGAGAAATGCTTGTTTGTCTGTTTCTTCCCTTCTTTCTGATACACGGTGTTCTGCAGCTTGGAAATTGTTTCAGACCCGGCATATACAGACTTTCCTTCCTTTCAACTGCTGTACAGTTCACAGGATGATTAAACAGTCCACAGGATAATTTCCTTAGCAGTTACATATGACTGGGCGTTCCATTTCATTTTAGTCTTTATAACAAACAGCATTACATACCTCATTCTTTGCCTATATGCAGGCATGCGTGCATGCTAAGTTGCTCAGTCCAGTCTGATTCATTGCGACCCTATGGGCTGTAGCCCGTGAGGCTCTTCTGTCCATGGAATTCTCCAGGCAAGAATACGGAGAGGGTTGCCTGCCCTCCTCCAGGAGATCTTCCAGACTCAGGGATAGAACCCAAGTCTCTTGCAGCTCCTGTAGAGTAAACCTGGAGAAAACTTGCTACGTACACAGCTACTTCTATGGATACAAAGAGGACAGAGGTCCCACCAAGATTGCAGGGGCATCCCACTTCATGCTTCTCTATCACCCCTGCGCACTATAAACCTGGGGTTCCTGCCTTCTGTTCCTCTGACTTCCTACAAGCCCCCAGAATGGTGTGCATTAGCCCACCAGGCAGGTGTGATTCCAAGCCAGCTGCCGAAAGCCAGGTTAAAGAAGAAACCAGACGCAGGAGTGTGTGAAGGGTGGTCAAGATAAAGTAAGGACACACACACAATTACACACATACGCTTATACACACACAAACACACACACAGACAGCACAACATTTCCTGGACATTAGGTGGCTACCTGAGCAAAAGCTTCCTTTCAGACGTTTTAAAAACCATGATTTGCTTGGCCCTGCATTGATAGCTGCAAACAGGGTGATCCTTCTTCCCTCCTTGGAGACCAGCTCCAAGCAGCCTCATAGTAAAAGGCCCCCTAGCCGTGGCCTCCTCTCAACTCATGTTGATTCCCCAAGGCAAGCTGTATCTTAGGCTTTTTTATAGAACGCTTCCTTTCCTGAGGGGCTTATCTATTATAAACCCAGAAAAAAGGATATGCTTTTTGGAAAAATAAAGAAGATTTTTTCTGTCTTCTGGCACAGGTAAACTACTTCATCTATTCCCCGTGACTTATTAGAAATAAATGTCAGCTGTGATCTTGGAAGTCCTAAGAACAGGGGTGAGAATATGCCCACTGGTGATCCATCCTGCCCAACCCTGGCTGACAAGGATGAATCTTCTGTTTTTATGAATCACCTTAATGAACTCATCGAGGAGATTGGCAGCAGTGCTGGTCCATTTGTAAGGCTGTAGTGCTATAAAAGTTGCATTCCGACTTTGAAGTATTTATCATCTCTCTTCCTGTTTGCTCTGAAAATGTTAGATGCGGACTTGGATGTGAGATCGGTGTCCTCTCTCCTCCAAGGCAGAAAACTGTCCAAACACCCCCGAGAACACAACAGATGTGGAACAATGTGAAGACACGCGCTTCCTCTCTGAAGCTGCTGCAGAATTCCCCTAAAGATGGGGAAATACACTGCGTGTATGTTCTGTGTGTGACAGCACACTGCACTTGTTGAGGCTGCCAAGTCTGGGGTCTGGATTATGTGAAGATGTTGCCAGGGACCTGGGCAAGAGGCCAGGAACCACCTCCCGTGCCCACTCCCTCAAAACCTTCAGAAGTCTGAAATCACAGGGGCCTTGTTTCATGCATTCATGTCATAGCTCTGTTTTGAGTGCCTACCATGTGTTTCAGGCATGGATATAATGGTGGGAGATGGGGTCCCACTCAAGTCTGAGACCCTCATTGAGGACTGGAATGACAGAGATGCTCAAATCTTGGACACAACAGTCACTGGCTTCTTGGCTGTGGCAGCTGACATGGCACCTTTAGGTTTCCATTTCTTGACTGCTATAATGATATTAATAAAATCTCCCTTCCCTGGGCTGCTAAGAGGTTAGTTGTGCTGATGTAGGCCATGCATCCGACACCCAATAAGCCAAATCCCTCTCCAGGCCTCATTGCTTGAGCCGAGAGGAGCTGTTCAAGGGTTTTGATCAGGGTGGCACTCCTGCTAGCCAGATAACCAGGTGGCATTGTCAAGAAGGGATCAGCCTCCGAAAGCTATCCATGTCTACCATGGGATAAACTCCTCTCAACCTGAAAATGTCTTGCATATTGATAAATAAAAGATAGAAGCAGGCAATGAGGATGCTGCTCACTCAGTCCTGTCTGACTCTTGGCAACGCCATGGACTGTAGCCCACCAGGCTCCTCTGTCCATCTGATTCTTCCTGCAAGAATGCTGGAGGGAGGAGCCATTTCCTTCTCCAGGGGATCTTCCCAACCCAGGGATTGAATCTGAGTCTCTTTACCACTAGTGCCATTTGAGAAGCCCCAAAGCAGGCAAACCTGCAGTCAAATATTGTCTCAATGCTGTGTGTCCTTGGGCAGTTATTTAGCCTCTTTGAGCCTCAGTGTCTTCAGATTCTCACTGTTAATGGTTATAACTACAGAACACAAATGCCAGGCTGGATGAATCACAAGCTGAAATCAAGATTGCCAGAAGAAATACCAACAGCCTCACATATGCAGATGATACCATTCTAGTAGCAGAAAGCAAAGAGGAACTAAAGAGCCTCTTGATGAAAATGAAAGAGGAGAGTGAATATGTTGGCTTAAAGCTCTTCAAAAGTGAAGTGAAGTCACTCAGTCGTGTCTGACTCTTTGCGACCCCATGGACTGTAGCCTATCAGGCTCCTCCGTCCATGGGATTTTCCAGGCAAGAGTGCTGGAGTGGATTGCCATTTCCTTCTCCAGGGGATCTTCCCAACCCAGGAATCGAACCCGAGTCTCCCACATTGCAGGCAAATGCTTTACCATCTGAGCCACCAGGGAAGCCAGCTTAAAGCTCTACATTCAGAAAATGAATATCATGACATCCAGTCCCACCATTCCAATTTTTTTGGTCTCCAAAATCACTGTGGACAGTGAATGCAGCCATGAAATTTAAAAACACTTGCTCCTTGGAAGAAAAGCGATGACAAATCTAGATAGCATCTTAAAAAACAGAGACATCACTTGGTCCACAAAGGTCTGTCTAGTCAAAGCTATGGTTTTTCTAGTAGTCATGTATGGATGTGAGAGTTGAACCATAAAGAAGGCTGAGTGCTGAAGAATTGATGCTTTTAAATTGTAGTGCTGGAGTAGACTCTTGAGAGTCCCTTGGACGGCAAGGAGATCAGACCAGTCCATCCTAAAGAAAATCAGTCCTGAATATTCACTGGAAGAACTGATACTGAAGCTGAAGCTCCGATACTTTGGCCACCTGATGGAAGGGACAGGGAAGTCTGGCACGCTGCCATCCATGGGGTCGCCAAGAGTCAAACACAACTTAGCAATGAGACAGCAACAATAGAGCATATTCCGTAGGTTTGTGGCAAAGATTAAATTAAATGGGGAATTACACACACACACAAAAGAGTGCTTGCTGTATCACAAGAACTCAATTAGCCATCACTGTGGTTGTGCCATACAGGAAGCCCCCTTTTCCAGTCATATTTGACTCTAAGCCACACATAAAAGTACAGATGCATTTGCCTCCTTGATGGGAAGCTGAGAAGAAAGGAAGAAGTCGGGACTTAGTCAGAAAAAGTGAGCTGACGTCCTGACGCTGTTGCCACCTAATTCTGACACCTTAGACATTAAAGTTCTCCTCTCCTGAGTTAGCTTCTATACTGACCACTAGTCATAGGGTTCTGCAAGATGAAGACATTCGTAAGGGACACAGTGTGGTTGAGACCTAAGGTGGTGTAACTGGTTATACAAGGCAGACCGTGGACTTAAAGTCAGACAGACTCAAGCTAGCTTTCATGCTTTGCTACTCAGTGGCTGTGTGACTTTGCACTGGTTACATAACCTCTCTGGGGACTTCTGTTTCTCTCCATATCTAGAAAATGCACATACTCCAAGCTACCCTGCTGATCTCAAGGGGCTGCTAAGTCCCAAACCTGAAAAATGACTACCAAAAATCTTTGTCATTTGAAAGGCCATCCAGCTGTAATTTAAGATGATGATTCATCACAATGAAGGCTTTTCTTTGGACACCTGCTCAGCCCAACCACGTAGAGCAGAAAGCTGATGCCAGTGCACCAGAGGAAGCAGGGGAAATATCAGGAGAACAGACGTGATTTTTCACCCTGAAGTCTGAGCAGAACCCAGGACCTACTAGGTCAAGGGCAAGAGGGGTGAGTAGGGGGCTTCCCTGTCTGTGCAAGAAAAAGACTCCAGGTTGCCGCTGCAGTCTGGGATCCTGGGGGGGGGGCGGCGCACCCAAGGAAGGACCCGAGGTGCTGTGCCCCCACGGCCTCCTCCAAAGGCTCAGATGCTAGCATCCCAAACTGCTTACCATGGAGGGGAGTCCAGCTCTGCAACCAGAGGGCTGTTAAAGCATGTAGCCTTGTTGTTCAGTCGCTAAGTTGTGTCCAAATCTGCGACCCTGTGGACTGCACCATGCCAGGCTTCCCTGTCCTTCACTGTCTCCTGGAGTTTGCTCAAAGTCTTGTCTGTTGAGTTGGTGATGCCATCGAACCATCTCATTCTCTGTTACCCTCTTCTCCTGCCCTGAATCTTTCCCAGCATCAGGGTCTTTTCCAATGTGTTGACTCTGCATCAGAGGACCAAAGTATTGGAGTGACCTACATCCAGGACTGTTTCATCAAGCCTCACACATCTTCCCATCCTAAGTGGACTCCCTCTCTTCCATGAATAATGCTGTCTTTAAGTTTTGCTTCCAAAGCCATGTCTGGTCTAATGCACAAACATTAATTATGCTGTATTCCCAAATGTTTCTGTAAAGACAGTCAGCACCATCCCTATTGAGAACATGGAGGAGCAAAAAGGGGAAATCTCTGAAATCATCTGTGTTGGCTCTGAAATAAATGCTTTTTTATTGTTGTTCAGTCGCTAAGTCGTGTCCAACTCTTTGCAACCCCGTGGACTGTAGCCCATCAGGCTCCTCTGCCCATGGGCTTTCCCAGGCCAAAACACTGGAGAGGGTTGCCATTTCCTTCTCCAGGGAAACAAATGCTTAATTCATGTTAATTGCTGTGCTTTCTTTATCTCCTGATGTCATCCAGTGTCAACCTGACCCCACTGGGAGAAAAGTCTGTGCAAAATAAAAAAATGTCAGAAAGCAAAGCTATTCACTCTTCAAATGCTTTTCGCCCTTCCTCTCTCCTGTAATGCTTACAAAACAAAGAGGTGATGTTCAGGCTAAAGGTCCATCCCATCAGGCTGGCTGTTCTGCTATTTGTAGCTGCAGGATGCTCCGAACCATGCAAGAAGTCCCACTTTCAGGACTATTTTCAGTGCCAACGAGAAAGCAAAGGGCCTAAAGGCTAACTCTTACTATCAAAATGATGGTTATTATTTGTCTCTGTTTGCTATAGCCATTATTTTTTTAATCCCAGGAAAAAAAGCCTGCTACAGGGATATTTGATGTCTCCCCACTGTGTTCCTCCTCCCTGATGTCCATTCTCCCTTCTGCTCTGGGAGGGGCACCTGCCCCTTCGCTGAACCACACGAATCAATCAGCTGTGAGAAGAGGAAACGAAATGTTACCTCCCCTACAACCTCCAATTCCAGGGACAATAGAGGGTCACCCCCTCCCCAGCATAGGTGGCTGAGCGTAGCAGAGACCCCAGCTCCTGGACGATGCTGCCTGCCTGGGTCCCAGGTCCACTCTGACTCCCCGCCTCCTGTCTCACTTTTCCACAGCATCCTTTGGGGAGCAGAGCAAACCCTTCATTAAAATAAACCTGGTCCCACAGACTCTGTCCTGATTCAGAATGCATATTGCAGTTTTTTAGGAAAAGGATTTTAGATCTAGGATCTGGAGAGCTCTTGTTAGATTAGTAAATCCCTTCACAACTCAACATTCAGAAAACTAAGATCATGGCACCTGTTCCCATCACTTCATGGCAAATAGATGGGGAAACAGTGGAAACAGTGACAGACTTTATTTTGAGGGGCTCCAAAATCACTGCAGGCGGTGACTGCAGCCATGAAATTACAAGACACTTACTCCTTGGAAGGAGAGTTATGACCAACCTAGACAGCATATTCAAAAGCAGAGACGTTACTTTGCCAACAAAGGTCCATCTAGTCAAGGCTGTGGTTTGTCCAGTGGTCATGTATGGATGTGAGAGTTGGACCATAAGGAAAGCTGAGTGCCAAACAATTGATGCTTTTGAACTGTGGTGTTGGAGAAGACTCTTGAGAGTCCCTTGGACTGCAAGGAGATCCAACCAGTCCATCCTAAAAGAAATCAGCCCTGGGTGTTCTTTGGAAGGAATGATGCTGAAGCTGAAACTCCAGTACTTTGGCCACCTGATGTGAAGATTTGACTGATTGGAAAAGACCCTGATGCTGGGAGGGATTGAAGACAGGAGGAGAAGGGGATGACAGAGGATGAGATGGTTGGATGGCATCTCAATGGGCATGAATTTGGGTAGATTCCAGGGAGTTGGTGATGGACAGGGAGGCCTGGTGTGCTGCAGTCCATGGGGTCACAAAGAGTCGGACATGAATGAGCGACTGAACAGAACTGAACTCACAACTGACACTCATTTCCGAACAAGGACCAGCACCCTGGAGACTGAATGGCTGCCTCCCCTTTTCCCACGAATCCCTTGGAGATCTGGTCAGAGATGCTTTTCCCTCTCCCAAGCCTGATGGCTCAGAAGCAAAGGTTGGCCTTCTCTGGTGGTGCAGTGGTTAAGAATCCCCCTGCCAAGGCAAGGTGCACGGGTTCGACCTCTGGTCTGGGAAGAACTCACATGCCACGAGGCCACTAAGCCGAAGCCCCACAGCTGCTGAGCCTGTGCTCTGCAACAAAAAAAGCACCGTCATGAGAAGCCCGAGCTCCCCAGCCAAGGAGCAGCCTGGACTCACTGCAACTGGAGAAAGCCCATGCGAAGCACTGAAGACCCATGCCATCAAAAATAAACAAACTTATTAAAGAACAAAGCAAAAGTGGACGGCTGCAACCTCATACCAGGACAGGCCATGAAATAACCTCAAGCCTCGTTTAAGTCTGTCTCCTCTTGTGCCTCGAAACTGAGAAAAAGTGAGTTAACTTAGCGTTTCTCCGTGGAGTCCATGATCATGAGTACCTAGAAATTCTTCAATAAGAGGAAAGACATTTCTGGCCACCCCAACGCATGATCCGGCAGGGAGCCCCTTAAAACACCTGCGCTGAATGCAGGGGTTCTGCAACAACACTTAGCGACTGACAGTCCTTCCAAGAAAACCAAAAACACGCATGTCCTGTAAATACGTGAGCACTTAAACACAAACTCAATTTTAATTAAGTTGTACTTCTTTGAAACATTGAAATATTGCCTTGCATGTATTTTCTAATTATAAAAATTATACATGCTTGTAAAAAAAAAAAAAAACAGTTTAAACTGTGAAGCAATAAAGTAGAAAGAGAACATGCTTCAAAATTCTTCACCTCTGCAGACAACCAGAGTAACATTTGGGTGTATAGCCTTCTAGGATTTCCTCTAGGAAATGCACATTGTTTTTAGATAAAGCAGCAAGAATGCCTATTGTCAACTAAAAATGGAGTCACAACCTGAGAGAGTTATTTTATGCTAAATATTATTTATTTATTTTAATAAATGTATTTATTTAAATAGTTAAATATCTATTTTTTAATTTTATTTATTTATGTTTAGGACTCAGAGCTGGGGTCCAGTACTGACAGCATCTCAGTGGCTCTGAGAAAACTGCTCCAAGGAGGCAGGAAGGGAAGTCAGACTGTATACAAGTCTGCAGCAAAGGGAGCAAGCAGCCTGAAGATCAAAGAGCTGCTATCAAGTTAAGGAATTCAACATACCATGTGTGGGAAGATGCGAGCCTCTGGGCTCACCGGATCCGTTCCTTTCATACACACCTCAGCTATCTGGGGCTGGCCCTGCGTCCTCGGTCACCTGGCCTCTTGAATCCCCCGAGCTCCTCAGCAATCACCACGGGGGTGGCAGCATCTACTAGACTGCAGTTTTAGGAGCCCTCGTTGGAGCCTAGAAATCACTGATGGCTGGGACATTTCTTCTTTATTGATATGGCAGGAGATATCTTCATTTCACACTATCCAAGCCTTTTTTTTTTTTTTAATTCAGTGACAACTCAAACAACATGCAAGCCCATCAGTAAGACAATAGTAAATTAAATTACAAAGCATCTCTTAGTGGAATCCCTTGCAGCTACTAAGAGAAAGAGATGTTCTAGCTCCACCGACAAGGAAGGATGGCTAGAGCGTATTGCTAAATTAGAAAAGCAAGGTGTAGAGCAATGCATGTTGCTTGTTTTAAACTTATTTAAGCATTTGCCTGCCTGCGCCCTTAGTTCACTGCACATTCTTCACACTGCCACTGAGCACTTTACCTTGGTTTTCATTGTTTCTGTGTGGGTGAATATGACCCACCTGCCAGAAAGTCAATCTATAGGAGACCTGGGGTACTCGTGTTACCAAGTCCAAGCTTGACAGCCAATAAATCAAGAGATTAATTGTTGAGGCCAAGAATAGCGGCTTTATTCAGAAGGTCAGCAGACCAAGAAGGTGGTGAATTGGTGTCTCAAAGAGCCATCCTCCCCAAGTCAGAACCCAGGCTTCTTCAACACTACCAGGGGAGGGAGTAAAGTCCTGGTTCCGGATAGACTCCAGAGCAGATGGGCCAGTTTGCTCCTTCTGGCGGCCTTTCACAGGTGGGCCTGGTCAGCAGGTTTCCTGTGAGCCAGGCAAAGCTTAGTGGTAAAACATTCAGCCTCTCATGTGAAGAAATGTAAGCAAAGCAGAAATTAGGAGGAAAAGAAGAAAATATAAAGGGCTAGAATCCTGATCAGATTCTTCCTCAAAAGCCTAAAAAAAATACTGTGAATAAAAGAATTATCAGATAAATAATACATACATCCATAATGGAAACAATATGTAGCAGTTATCTCAAATGAGTTAGGACATCATGTAATAACGTATTTCCTCTCATGGAAAGATGTTCAAGACATAATAACTAGAAAAAGCAGTATAAACAGTGTAACTCTACTGCATATATTAAAAACAACTTATGTATGTATATAAAATTTTATTATATTTATATATATATCTTTTATATAAAATATTTGCAAAATTTATTTATATATATCTTTTATTTTTTTTATTTTTTTTGGCAAGAATGTTTTCTTTATATGGCAACATTCTGTACTTTCTTTTATTCAGATATTTGCATTTCTTTCTTTTTTTTTTTTTACTTTATTTTACTTTACAATACTGTATTGGTTTTGCCATACATTGACATGAATCCACCACGGGTGTACATGCATTCCCAAACATGAACCCCCCTCCCACCTCCCTCCCCATAACATCTCTCTGGGTCATCACCGTGCACCAGCCCCAAGCATGCTGTATCCTGCGTCGGACATAGACTGGCGATTCAATTCTTACATGATAGTATACATGTTACAATGCCATTCTCCCAAATCATCCCACCCTCTCCCTCTCCCTCTGAGTCCAAAAGTCCATTATACACATCTGTCTTTTTTGCTGTCTTGCATACAGGGTCGTCATTGCCATCTTTCTAAATTCCGTATATATGTGTTAGTATACTGTATTGGTGTTTTTCTTTCTGGCTTACTTCACTCTGTATAATCGGCTCCAGTTTCATCCATCTCATCAGAACTGATTCAAATGTATTCTTTTTAACAGCTGAGTAACACTCCATTGTGTATATGTACCACAGCTTTCTTATCCATTCATCTGCTGATGGACATCTAGGTTGTTTCCATGTCCTGGCTATTATAAACAGTGCTGCGATGAACATTGGGCTACATGTGTCTCTTTCAATTCTGGTTTCCTCGGTGTGTATGCCCAGCAGTGGGATTGCTGGGTCATAAGGTAGTTCTATTTGCAATTTTTTAAGGAATCTCCACACTGTTCTCCAAAGTGGCTGTACTAGTTTGCATTCCCACCAACAGTGTTGGAGGGTTCCCTTTTCTCCACACCCCTCCAGCATTTATTGCTTGCAGATTTTTGGATCGCAGCCATTCTGACTGGTGTGAAGTGGTACCTCATTGTGGTTTTGATTTGCATTTCTCTAATAATGAGTGATGTTGAGCATCTTTTCATGTGTTTGTTAGCCATCCGTATGTCTTCTTTGGAGAAATGTCTATTTAGCTCTTTGGCCCATGTTTTGATTGGGTCATTTATTTTTCTGGAATTGAGCTGCATAAGTTGCTTGTATATTTTTGAGATTAGTTATTTGTCAGTTGCTTCATTTGCTATTATTTTCTCCCATTCAGAAGGCTGTCTTTTCACCTTGCTTATATTTTCCTTTGTTGTGCAGAAGCTTTTAATTTTAATTAGATCCCATTTGTTTATTTTTGCTTTTATTTCCAGTATTCTGGGAGGTGGATCATAGAGGATCCTGCTGTGATTTATGTCGGAGAGTGTTTTGCCTATATTCTCCCCTAGGAGTTTTATAGTTTCTGGTCTTACATTTAGATCTTTAATCCATTTTGAGTTTATTTTTGTGTGCAGTGTTAGAAAGTGATCTAGTTTCATTCTTTTACAAGTGGTTGACCAGTTTTCCCAACAACACTTGTTAAAGAGATTGTCTTTACTCCATTGTATATTCTTGCCTCCTTTGTCAAAGATAAGGTGTCCATATGTGTCTGGACTTATCTCTGGGCTTTCTATTTTGTTCCATTGATCTATATGTCTGTCTTTGAGCCAGTACCATACTGTCTTGATGACTGTGGCTTTGTAGTAGAGCCTGAAGTCAGGCAAGTTGATTCCTCCAGTCCCATTCTTCTTTCTCAAGATTGCTTTGGCTATTCGAGGTTTTTTGTATTTCCATACAAATCTTGAAATTACTTGTTCTAGTTCTGTGAAAAATATGGCTGGTAGCTTAATAGGGATTGTGTTGAATTTGTAGATTGCTTTGGGTAGTATACTCATTTTCACAATATTGATTCTTCTGATCCATGAACATGGTATATTTCTCCATCTATTAGTGTCCTCTTTGATTTCTTTCACCAGTGTTTTATAGTTTTCTATGTATAGGTCTTTAGTTTCTTTAGGTAGATATATTCCTAAGTATTTTATTCTTTTCGTTGCAATGGTGAATGGAATTGTTTCCTTAATTTCTTTTTCTACTTTCTCATTATTCGTGTATAGGAATGCAAGGGATTTCTGTGTGTTGATTTTATATCCTGCAACTTTACTATATTCATTGATTAGCTCTAGTAGTTTTCTGGTGGAGTCTTAGAGTTTTACTTCTTCTTTCCAATTTGGATTCCTTTTATTTCTTTTTCTGCTCTGATTGCTGTGGCCAAAACTTCCGTAACTATGTTGAATAGTAGCGGTGAAAGTGGGCACCCTTGTCTTGTTCCTGACTTTAGGGGAAATGCTTTCAATTTTTCACCATTGAGGATAATGTTTGCTGTGGGTTTGTCATAGATAGCTTTTATTATGTTGAGGTATGTTCCTTCTATTCCTGCTTTCTGGAGAGTTTTTATCATAAATGGATGTTGAATTTTGTCAAAGGCCTTCTCTGCATCTATTGAGATAATCATATGGTTTTTATTTTTCAATTTGTTAATGTGGTGAATTACATTGATTGATTTGCGGATATTGAAGAATCCTTGCATCCCTGGGGTAAAGCCCACTTGGTCATGGTGTATGATCTTTTTAGTGTGTTGCTGGATTCTGATTGCTAGAATTTTGTTGAGGATTTTTGCATCTATGTTGATCAGTGATATTGGCCTGTAGTTTTCTTTTTTTGTAGTATCTTTGTCAGGTTTTGGTATTAGGGTGATGATGGCCTCATAGAATGAGTTTGGAAGTTTACCTTCCTCTGCAATTTTCTGGAAGAGTTTGAGGAGGATAGGTGTTAGCTCTTCTCGAAATTTTTGGTAGAATTCAGCTATGAAGCCATCTGGACCTGGGCTTTTGTTGACTGGAAGATTTCTGATTACAGTTTCAATTTCCGTGCTTGTGATGGGTCTGTTAAGATTTTCTATTTCTTCCTGGTTCTGTTTTGGAAAATTGTACTTTTCTAGGAATTTGCCCATTTCTTCCACGTTGTCCATTTTATTGGCATATAACTGCTGATAGTATATACATATCTTTTAATATATATATATATATATATATATACACTTTTTAATGGCTGAGTAATACTCCATTGGGTATATGTACCACAGCTTTCTTATCCATTCATCTGCTGATGGACATCTAGGTTGTTTCCATGTCCTGGCTATTATAAACAGTGCTGCGATGAACATTGGGGTACACATATCTCTTTCAATTCTGGTTTCCTCAGTGTGTATGCCCAGCAGTGGGATTGCTGGGTGATATGGCAGTTCTATTTGCAATTTTTTAAGGAATCTCCACACTGTTCTCCATAGTGGCTGTACTAGTTTGCATTCCCACCAACATTGTAAGAGGGTTCCCTTTTCTCCACATCCTCTCCAGCATTTATTGCTTGTAGACTTTTGGATCGCTGCCATTCTGACTGATGTGAAATGGTACCTCATTGTGGTTTTGATTTGCATTTCTCTGATAATGAGTGATGTTGAGCATCTTTTTAATGTGTTGTTGGATTCTGATTGCTAGGATTTTGTTAAGGATTTTTGCATCTATGTTCATCAGTGATATTGGCCTGTAGTTTTCTTTTTTTGTGGCATCTTTGATGAATACATTTGAATCAGTTCTAATGAGGTGGATGAAACTGGAGCCTATTCTACAGAGTGAAGTAAGCCAGAAAGAAAAACACCAATACAGTATACTAACACATATATATGGAATTTAGAAAGATGATAATGATAGCCCTGTATGCGAGACAGCAAAAGAGACACAGATGTTTAGAACGGACTTTTGGACTCTGTGGGAGAGGGAGAGGGTTGGAGGATTTGGGAGAATAGCATTGAAACATGTATATTATCATGTAAGAAACGAATCGCCAGTCTATGTTCAATACAGGATACAGGATGCTTGGGGCTGGTGCATGGGGATGATCCAGAGAGATGATATGGGGTGGGAGGTGGGAGGGGGGTTCAGGATTGGGAACTCATGTACTCCCATGGCTGATTCATGTCAATGTATGGCAAATCCAATACAGTATTGTAAAGCAAAATAAAATAAAAACAAAAATTTTTTTTTAATTTTTTTAAAAGTTAAAAAAAGATATATATAAACAGATGGGTTATAGAAATGGAAAGAACTGATGCTTACGGCAATCTCTGGAGGAGAAAGTGGGATCCGGTGGGATCATGAAAGGAAACGTCCACTTTGTTTACAGACTTGGTAACTATTTGAATACTTGCACTATTATATTTTATATCAGATACATAGAGCAATAACCTTTTAAAATCGCAGTAATGCAAAGATTAAAGACAATCTAGAGGAAGCAAAGTCCCCTTCCCTTCCCCTCTGACCCTCCTTCTCTGCACCCCTCGGAGCTAGTCCTGGGCACCCGCAGGGATGCCTCAGTGAGCAAAGGAGCAGTCCCCTCCTGCCAAACAAGAAGGATGGGATGAGCAGATACAGGCACGGGCATTTTCTCCCTAGAAGGGAGCGCGGGCTTGCTTGGTTCTCTGGCAGCAAGAAACCCACAGAGCAGAAGCTCCTTGGGACACTCCATGCCCTGGCAGGGAAACTCGGACCATAGCAGGTGCCCTGGCAGGGTCCCAACGTCCCGCCCTGTTTGCAGGGACAGCTTCCTCCTTTCCTATCCTGCCGCTGTCAGCTGAGCTTTAATTAGCAGCCAGTACATAACACCAGGCAAGCTCTAGAAATAGGCAGACAGTTGCCACAAGCAGCCAGCTTCCCTCTTATTATGCTAATAATAAAGATCCTCCCTGTAGTACCATGAGATGGCGTAGCTGATAAAAGCCAGCAGGACTGCATGTTCCAGACCCTCATGCTGAATAAACAGAGCAAGCAGAGATGGAAACAGCTCCGACACAATCCTTCACATGAATGCAAATTGGTGAAAGCGGCCATAAAAATCCCCTTGTGTTTGCTCTGTTAACTGAGCGCTCCCCCAAAAGTCCAAGATGAAAACAATGCCTGAATGGGGCCCAGGCTAGCTTATCCCTCTGCACAGCGGAGGCCAGAGCCTACAGAGGTTTCTTCTATGTGCCTCAACCTACCTCAGGGCTCATGGCACTGTTGACGTCACTGGCCCCTCCCCGAGCCCACAAGCAAGGGTCTGAACTGACAGGAACATTTATGGAGCTCCAGGGGATTAGCAGGTGTCAACCAAACCACCCATCTCAGACCTCACCCTGGTGGTGGCGATTCAAGACCCCCTCTCAGATCTGCAGACACATTACTAGATGAGCGAGCTATCACGGGCCACTGTGGGATAAAAGACCTATTTGTGGATTTTTAAAATATACAATGGAAAAATCAATTCAGCTATTCTTTAAAGTAAATTTGCATCTTGTAATCAAAACGAGGCAGACATGGGTGAAGTCTCTGCAGTCGTGTCCGACTCTTTGGGACCCTATGGACCGTAGCCCGCCTAGCTCCTCTGTTCGTGGGATTTCCCAGGCAGGAGTACTGGAGTGGGTCGCCATTTCCTACTCCAGTAAGCAAAACAGTATTTAACTATTTACAGTATTTTTTTGTGTACCTATTTTTGACACACTGTTATGGATTGAATGTTTTTGTTTCATGGCAAACTTTTAATATGTTGAAACCCCCAACCCACTATATGTGGGTCTTCAGAGGTATTTGGGAGGTAACCAAGTCATGAAGATAGAGCCTCCATGAATAGGATTAATGTTGTTTTAAAAGAGACTCCACCGAACTCCCAAGCCCTTCAGACATCTGCAACCTGGGAGAAGATCCTCCTTAGAACTCAGCCATGCCAGCTCTGTAACCTTGGACTTCGAGCCTTTTGAATGGCTTCTGTTGTTTATAAGCCACCCAGTCCATGGCACTTTGGTAAAGTCACCTTCACAGACTAAGACACATTATTCATCCAGTCCACAGACTACAGAAGCAAGCAACTCCAAGGATGCTCCAAGGAGTCCTCCATCCACAACTTAAGAAATTGCCAAAAGTGCAGGGTGTGCAAAAGGGAAAGTGATCTGGTTTTAGTCCTTGAAGTTCCTAACGTTTAAAAATGACGAGACCCAAGAGCGTCAAGTGAAGCTGGTGGGGGACCGAAGGGAGAGAGCCACTGGGGGCCTAGAGGAGATGATGGCAGATGTGATGGGTGAGGAGGGAAGGGGCCAAACCTGAAGGAGAAGGTGGGCCCCTGGAGGCAGAGAGGGGCGTGGACGGGGGGCGCCTTAAGCAGATGCCCCATGTGGGGCTGAGCCCTGGAGCCCTTCACCTGCCGCAAGCTGGGGCCCAGGGCACAGGACCGGGTCCAGAGGTCTCCTCACGCAGTTCTGGGCTTTCCAGAGCAACCCCTCCTCACTTAGGGGATGTTATCCTGAGTGCCTTCATGCCACAAAAGAGGTCCCGTTTCACTATTATCCAGAAATGAGTCCGTTTCAACTCCCAACTATTTCAACCCAGAATCCCAGAAGGAAACGTCTCCACGCGAAGCCTCCCCTTGAGAATAATTCCAGTGTCTGCATTCAATCCAGGCACTGACCCCCCTTCTCTGATTTCTAGTAAGGTCAATATACAAGAAGAAGAATAAAGTTGCTTTCTCTAAGCACTTTGCTTTATCATTTGCTCTATTACTTGGAAGCTGCCGAAAAGAGAATAACGGGGATAATTATAACTACCTCCAGGTTGCAAATTCCAATGAATGTAACAGAAATAAATCATTACACTTCTGTTTGTTAGCATAGCAATGGGTGCGGGGTTCTTACCTGCTGTAAGACAAGGGGCTACACAAGTCATATTCATTCAGCTCCTCCTTGGAGAAGTCTTCTGGGCCACCCAGTGCAAAGTAACCCCTCTCCCCCTCATTACATTCATGAATTATATTTTCTTCATAGTGCTTCCTATTCTATAATTATCTTCTTCCTGTTTGCTTTGTGTATCATATGCATTCACCTACTAGTCCATCACCTCCGTAATTACAGGCAGAACTTAGCACCTCTATGCCTAGAAAAGTGCCTGACTTCCAACAGACACCTTCTTTTCTTCATTTAATTCATAAATGATTGTCACTATTTATGGAGTAAGAGGGCAGCAGAGAATGAGATGGTTGGATGGCATCACTGATTCAACGGATGAACTTGGGCAAACTCCAGCAGATGGCGATGGACAGGGTGGCCTGAAGTGCTTCAGCCCTTGGGATCACAAAAGTCGGGTGTGACTTAGCACCTGAACAACGACGCTAGTAGAAAACTGACTTTTCTGAATATGGACCAAGTTCTTGCTCTACGAAAGGCAGTGCATCCAAAGCAGGCCCCACAGAGCTGTCTCTGCGAGTTACACAGAAAGGGCTGCGGAACAGGGATGAAGGCTCACACTACACGTCTCTCTGCCCAAGTCAAACACCAGTGTCCCAGTGGACTTGGCTAGGACTTGCAAACCCAGATGTCCAAAAAGGCATCCAGAAGGACTTGTGTGAAGAAAGGGAGAGCTTTATTGGGAAGACAGGGAAGAAAGGAGAGATTTATCAGTTACTCTTGATCCTTAGGACCCTTTGGTGTAGCTGGTAAACCTCTCCCACTGGCTGACTATTCGATTCTCCACCCACCAACCTCACAGGGCTGATGGGAGGAGGAAGTCAGCTTTATGAAAGCCACTGTGAGCCTGGTACACAGTTGGAACCCCCTGAATGGCAGCTGTCGTTGTTATTACAACTCTCATGGGGGCATCTGACGCTCTGATGGGTCTCAGAGCAACCCAGCTGACTCAGGGTACTTGTCTCATTGGGTTTCCGCAAACATAAAAAAGACATCTTCATCTCAGTCAAAAACCATCAGTGGGTTAAAGCTCATTTCCTCTGACACTGCTGGCAAGGGGAAAGAGAGAGATCAGAAAATACACACATTACAGATTTATTTGTATATGTTACTGTGTATGTGTGTTCATATGCTCACTCGATAATGGTTTAAAGTGAAGCTGTGATACAGACGTACAAGCTGAGCCTGGGAAATAAATTGCATCTGAATTGCTCACTGCCAACTACTTCTTGCTGCTTTGAGATTGCTACCTTAGGCACAGGATGAGTGCATGAAATAAGGTTCCTGTTCGTAAAAGGAAAAAAAAGCAGTTACTCTTTAATGGCCATGAATGGGATATCCCATAAATGGGATTCCCTTTATGCTGTCTGTTCAGCAAGAGTAAAGCAGTATCTTAACCAGGCTTTTCTCTTTCTCCCTCACTCATCTCACCCCCAGCCAAAGAAAAAACCTTTCCACCAGATGACTTAACCTTGAAAGAAAGCCAAAGTGTTAATAGCTCAGTCCCATCCAACTCTTTGTGACCCCATGGACTGTAGCCCGCCAGGCTCCTCTGTCCATGGGATTCTCCAGGGAAGAATACTGGAGTGGTTTGCCATGCCCTCCTCCAGGGGATCTTCCTGACCCAGGGATCGAACCCAGGTCTCCTGCATTGCAGGCGGATTCTTTACCCTCTGAGCCCCCAGGGAGACACCAAAGCTACTGGTGTACAGCTTCCTCCTTCCTGCAGAGGGAGCTCTGATCAGATATCCCAGCTTCTCGTTTATGAACCAATGTTATTACAAATGCGTATTCCTAAGTAGTCTTGAAAGGAGGGGTGGGGGTTGGGTACGTTTATAGCCTCTAAATATTCTGGTGCTGCTGCTGCTAAGTCGCTTCAGTAGTGTCCGACTCCATGTGACCCCATAGACAGCAGCCCACCAGGCTCCTCCATCCATGGGATTTTCCAGGCAAGAGTACTGGAGTGGGTTACCATGCCCTCCTCCAGGGGATCTTCCCAGCCAAGGGATCAAACCCAGGTCTCCTGCATTGCAAGTGGATTCCTTACTGTCTGAGCCATGAGGGAAGCTCTAATCTGCAACAAGTGCACAGAAAAGGGAAAGAGGAAGCAGAAGAGAAAGAGGAGGATGACAAAATCCAAATTAAAAGGCAGTCTGTAAGTGATGATAGCTTTGGGCTGGGAGATGGATTATCCAGGGGAATGTAAGTAAATTCTGCTGGACAATTTGCCATTATTCTGCCAAAGACTCTGATATTTATCAACGGAATGTAGTCACACTGGAATCTCAGAATGAATTGACAGGTTTGCAGTGAAGAGTAATGGATCACCCTGTGGATATGACAGTCTTCACTTCTGATGTTGCGACAGACACGCAGCTGGCCCAGAAGCGCTCAGCGGCCCTCCCCGCCGCCGCTAGTGTGACTTTCCCGGTCTCGCCAACGCTACAGGGCTGTTCTCCTGCAGCTTCGCTTTACACCTCGGGCAGATAGGACTTGGTCCATCACAGGACGGAAAACTGTTGGTAGGTGATCATAATCAGTTGACTAGTAAATCTCCGGTACTGAAACTTTATGGGTGCATGCGTGCAGTTGCTTCATGCCTCACTCTTTGTGACCTCATGGACTGTAGCCCCCCAGGCTCCTCTGTCCATGGGATTCTCCAGGCAAGAATACCGGAGTGGGTTTCCATGCCCTCCTCCAGGGGATCTTCCCAACCCAGAGATCGAACTTAGGTCTCCTGCATCGCAGACGGATTCTTTACTGCTGAGTTACTGGGGAAGCCCATTGAGACTTAATACCCAATTTAAAAGGTGCTCCAGCCCAAGGAAACTAGTGATATAGGCATCACGATCTGCAGCTCTGCAGACAGGCCCTTATATTGCTCAGGGGTCACTGGGGTCGTGATGGACAGATTATAAAAGTCTCACAAAGGTTGAAGTTAAGTTCATGATCTGTGAGGAAGGTGCTGGCAACTGCAAAGCTAAGCCAGGTGTCTGGAAACATCAAGTGCTTATGAAAATCAGGAAAAGAGCTAGGGGCCCATTACCAGAGAACTCAAGCGGTAGGCAGACAGACCTCACCTTAAATTGGGAAGGCAGTTTCATTCTCCCAAGTTAAATTAAACTTGAAATTGGGGAAAGCATGTTCCTTTCCAAAGGCTGGTTTTCCCTGCAAAACACCAAGTATCGTTACGAAGGAGAGAAAAATGCTCTGGGAAGCCTCTGTCCTCTATGATCTGGAGTCCAGTGGGTCACTCCACCTTTCTGGAGCTAGGAGGGGGACCTTAACGGTGAGAGAGTAGGTGAGGAGAACACGGGCTTTTTAGTCTAGGTCAAGAAAATGCCTGTTTAGTGGAATGTGAAATTCATGAGGATAATTATCTGCTGTATTCATAAGAACGGCTAAAAAGCTATTAAGTCTGCAACCATATTTAACTAAGATGCCTTGCAAAGCGGAAGCATTTTAATGCCTTTGTGGATATTTTCATGTATAGGGTTTCAGAATATCAAGGTTTTGTGTCAGTCACCTGACCCATCAGTTTAAAAATAGATACACAAGAATACCTACCGAATCCTAAAGTCTGTCTTATTTATATACTACTGTAGCAGCTTAAACTAACAATAAACATTTACTATCGCACACAGTTTCTAAGGGTTGGGGGTTCAGGAGCATCTTGGCTGGCTTGGAGTCTCTTAGGAGGTCATAGGCAAGCTGCCAGCCAGGGTTTCCCTCCCACAGCTGACAAGTCAATGCTGCCCGTTGGCAGGATATTGTCATGCCTTACTGTGCGGACCCTCCCATAGGATACACCAATGTCCTCACATCATGGAGACTGGCTTCCCCAGGTGGACACCGTGGCACATGGCTACACTTGCTTAAATAAAGGAGAAATGTGTCCTCTCACTTATAAAGCGTCCTGAGTAGGCAGTGCTTGATACGGCACAGTGGCTGCACCACGTTATCAGGCACCAGGATTCTTCTTTCATTCTTCCTACCATGCTTAGTACAAGAACTGGAGGTTGCCTCCTTTCCCAGCATGGCTGCTAGAGATCCAGCCATCTGTCCAAAATCCAACAGAAAGCAGAAATCAGGGAAAGGGGAAAAATGGACCAATACCAATTTTCTGTCTCAGAGTTGTAGTTTTCAGAGGATCTACCCAATAATGTCTGTTTCCATGTCATAATCCAGAACGGCCACATCAATTTGTAATGGAGGCCTGAAAATTCATATCTCAGGCTAGCCTATTGCCACTCCAAATGAAATCAGTTTTTATAACTAAATAAAAAATAAAAATATACAAGCGACATTGGACCAGCAACCAATGGTTTCTGTCATATCCGTTTTGTAAAGATCCCCAGAAAGTTGTGTAATGCTAGAATTCCCACATGATATTTTCAGAGACAGGCATATATTTCTTAAAACTAGTGATAAGAGGTCAGAGAAGAGAGGAATGGAGAACATGGGTGAGTGGGGAGTACCCAGAGTAAAAGAGATGTCTTGTTTTTGATAAAAAGCATAAATTACCCTGGAAATTATCTCATTGTAAGGGTAAGGAGGTTGACATGCTGCCTGAAGAGTTCTAATGGTTCCAAGAAAAGAAACAGAAAGGACATGTGCTTCATAGCACTAGCCACCATAACTGGATTATCTCTTTCTAAGATGACTGGGGACGCATTAGAACATTAGGCTGAAATCCAAAGCTGTTTTCCCCTTCCCTCTCCTAGACATTTACAGTAACAGGCTGAGTTCTCTGCCTAGCAAACTGTGAGACATTATCCACAGTGGGTGTTGGAAAACAGTGCAGAAACAAACAGATTATTCATGCCAGTGGAAAAAGTAAATCACCCTTCCTTTGCATCCAAATGACACAACCAGTACAAATCAAAAGTTTTCATGTCTCAGAAGGAAAATAATCCATGAGTTTCTCAGAGGACAAAATTACCTACCTGCCTATACAGTGCAATAAATGTCCCTTTTAAAGTGAAATAATTTCTAAGCTCCTCATCACAAAGCTTATGGTGAAAAAGACAGCGCCAATATTAAAATTTAATATACCCAATATTGTCATGTACCAGTAAATCAACCAGTAAAAGGCAGCAAGTATTTTTTTCTCCTACTTCTAAAAAGAGTTACAGTGCTTTAATTTGAATGGATGTTGGCTTACGATTATGGGTTACGATGGTGAAAAGTATGAAATTGTGTCTCTATAGCAATCAGATGGGCTTGCACAGAGCAGTTTCTATAATATGCAGTGTACTTCTATGTCAGTGTCAAGGAGTATTCGCTTCTCTCACTAATTCAATAGACTATACAGATGACGTGCAGAAGCTGAAATAATGATCAAGTGGATGCCTTGAATCGTTCAGTCTCTGTGGCTTCGTGGTGCTTTGCAAAGGTTGTCTAGCTTTACTCTTAAGGCAGTGTGTGTCTGTGTATAGATAGATTTGCCTTGTATTAGTCACAGAAGAAAACTATAAGGCTCAGAGGAAAAACCCTCTGTCTGGCAGCTTTTTCGTCGTCCCTCTGTTTGCATACAGACTGACCTTTTCAGACCGTCTCTATACACGATGGAAGCCTGCAGTCAGACAAAGTTGATTTAAATCCTGGGTTTGCCCCTTTAGTAACCGTGTGTAATCTTGGATGGTCTACTAAACCTTCTTGGATATCAGTTTTTACCTGTAAAAATGTAGGTAAGAGGTGACCTGACTTGCAAGGCTGGTGAAAGGAATATCTTGCAGGATACGGCTGAATTACTTTAAGTGCTGGATAATGCTACCCCCACCCCTTCCCAGGTGGCACTAGGGGGTAAGAACCCGCCTGCCAAAGCAGGAGACGTAAGAGACATGAGTTCGATTCCCAGGTCAGGAAGATCCCCTGGAGGCAGGCATGGCAACCCACGCCTGTCTTCCTGCCTGGAGAATCCCATGGACAGAGGAGCCTGGCGGGCTACGGTCCATGGGGTGGCAGAGAATCGGCCGCGACTGAGTGACTGAGCAGGTGCACAGCACGCCTTCCGAGCCTCAGGTCTCACACTCACAATCCTCTCTCCCACAGTCTGCAGGCGTTCTCACCAGACAGGTCTTTGACCTGCTTTCTTCGCTCATTATTCCTGGAAGAATGAGTCCATCCAGATGCAAAGTGATTAACAGGGCCGAGCACCTGGGAAGGTTTCATAAATGTTCACTCTCATCACCAACATCACTGTGAGGAGAGGTTGCTGGGTCTGCCTACGGCGCTGCTGGAGGTCGCCCAAGTAACCCCAACCCTGCAGACCTCTCATTGTGGCGTGAACGGGGCAGGGAGGGAGGGGAACCTAACAGAGTGTGACAATTTTAACTGCTACCATACTTTTGAAGACCCTTTTTCAATCCTTTTGTGATTATAATTAATCACAAAAAAGCCAAACTGAGACCCCAGGAAGCCCTGGCTTCCCGACCCCTGAGCTGTGCTGGGTTCTGATCTATGAGAGTTCCAGGACGCAAAGGAAGCAGCCGGGAAGGCACAAATCCATCCCAGGGCAGATGAAAATGCTGCCACCTCTGGGAGAAGCGAACCCTGGCGGTGCCTGGAGTCTTTTCAATGGAGCCCAGCTTTGTGCAAAGAAGACCCTCCCAAAGCCCTCCGGGGAACATCTCCCTGCAGTGATTTGCAGAACGGCCAGCCACGCCTTCCATCAGATGAGGAGCGAACAGGACAGCAGCAGCGCTGATTTGTTAACGAAAGATCAATCATCTGGCAGACAGAAAAGCAGTGGAGATTATCATACACGCGGCAAATGTGAGCGCCTTCCCAGCAAGGGAGGTGCAAGGGAAGGGTGGGAGAGACACATGATGGATAGGGCTAAACAGATAAACTTTCTTTAGTGGTGATGTTACATCACCGTTAGATAGAAACTGTGATTAATTTTCCCCAAGGCTCAGGGCAGGCAAGGCAGTGGTTTGGGAACCACTTTGTTGCTAAGCCTGCCTTCAGTGAAACGTTTTTCCAAGCCCTTGGGAAGAGAAAGAAAAGCAGCTCATGATGATCAGAAGAGCTCCTATTCATTGAGCGCCAAGCAGGGAACTGGATGCGTGCATTCCCTCAGCTCCTAAGAACAGGCTGAGAGTCAGTAACATCATCCTGATCATATACGTGAGGATACATTGAGAGCCAGCAAGTTGCAAAGTTCACAGCTCTTTTTTCTTTTTTGGCCTGCACCGCACAGCACGTGGGATCTTATTTCCCCGAGCAGGGATCGAACCTGTGTCCCCTGCATCGTAAGCACAGAGTCTTAACCACTGGGCCACCAGGGAGGTCCCCATGGATGTCTTTTGAGAGTCCATTATGGGTCAGGCACTGACATTCTGTGTGCTAAGGAAACAGTGTCGAATATGAAAGACATTGTCCCTCCCTGCAAGGAACTAAAGTCATAGTAGGAAAAAACATATAGAAACAACTAAATAGGCTATCTCAAGAACAGATAGCCACCATGAAGGGGATGGAGTCATCTAGTTTGATACACAGTGATTTTTTGGGAGAGGGGCCACTGCTTCAGCTCGAGGCTCTGGGGAAGAGACGGTGACCGCAGTCATGACAGTTCAGCCACAAGGACACGGTGGAGAGGGCACTGAAGCAGGATGAAGAGGAGGCGCAAAAGCCCAGAGAGGGAAGCAGAAGGACGCTGCTGAAACAAAGTGAGCGGGGCCAGGGCCGTGGGCACCGGGAAGGGACGGCTGAGGCTGCCTGACGGATCCAAAGTCAAGCCGGTAAGGAGGGTCACCCACAACTGTCTCGGAAAATCACGCACAGTCAGTCCGCTTTTGCACACCGAGATCAACACACAGAGACATCCGTTGCACTGCAGCTCACGGGTTTGGAGTCAGCCCTTCCCAGGTATGACGGAGCACCTAGTTTGGGGAAGCTACTTGACTTCTCTAAGGCCTGCTTCTTTATCTGCAAAAGAGAAAGGATCACAATATGAATTCTGTGCCCAGGGAGTGATTGTGAGAATTAAGGATAGACGTGTAAATGACTGGGTAAGCACTGAGCAAGTGTTATTTTTTCATACACATACTTTTATTCTGAAAAGAATGAACTTTTCTTTCTGCAAGGACATTTTTCTTTGCCCCAAGGTTAGGCAGGTCTTGGTTCAGCTGATTTTCCTGGTGTGGGAGGGCTGGGAGATGCTATGGAATAGCCCAATTCCCAAGAATTCTGATGCCCTGAGTAAGACACTCCTTGCTCTATGAAGTCCGAGGTATATTCGTCCCACACTACTTCTCCAGTTCAGTTCAGTTCAGTTACTCAGTCATGTCCAACTCTTTGTGACTCCATGAATCAGCACGCCAGTCCTCCCTGCCCATCACCAACTCCCAGAGTCCACGCAAACCCATGTTCATTGAGTGAGTGATGCCATCCAACTATCTCATCCTCTGTTGTCCCCTTCTCTTCCTGCCCTCAATCTTTCCCAGCATCAGGGTCTTTTCAAATGAGTCAGCTCTTTGCATCAGGTGGCCAAAGTATTGGAGTTTCAGCTTTAGCATCATTCCTTCCAATGAAAACCCAGGACTGATCTCCTTTAGGATGGACTCCATGGGACTCTCAAGAATCCTCTCCAACACCACAGTTCAAAAACATCAATTCTTCAGCGCTCAGCTTTCTTTATAGTCCAACTCTCACATCCATACATGACCACTGGAAAAACCATAGCCTTGACTAGATGGACCTTTGCTGGCAAAGTAATGTCTCTGCTTTTGAATATGCTATCTAGGTTGTTCATAACTTTCCTTCCAAGGAGTAAGTGTCTTTTAATTTCATGGCTGCAGTCACCATCTGCAGTGATTTTGGAGCCCAAAAAAATAAAGCCTGACACTGTTTCCACTGTTTCCCCATCTATTTCCCATGAAGTGATGGGACCAGATGCCATGATCTTTGTTTTCTGAATGTTAAGCTTTAAGCCAACTTTTTCACTCTCCTCTTTCACTTTCATCCAGAGGCTCTTTAGTTCCTCTTCACTTTCTGCCATAAGGGTGGTGTCATCTGCATATCTGAGGTTATTGATATTTCTCCTGGCAATCTTGATTCCATCTTGTGCTTCTTCCAGCCCAGTGTTTCTCATGATGTACTCTGTATATAAATTAAATAAGCAGGGTGACAATACACAACCTTAACCTACTCCTTTTCCTATTTGGAACCAGTCTGTTGTTCCATGTCCAGTTCTAACTGTTGTTTCCTGACCTGCATATAGGTTTCTCAAGAGGCAGGTCAAGTGATCTGGTATTCCCATCTCTTTCAGAATTTTCCACAGTTTATTGTGATCCATACAGTCAAAGGCTTTGGCATGGTCAATAAAGCAGAAATAGATGTTTTCTGGAACTCTCTTGCTTTTTCCATGATCCAGCGGATGCTGGCAATTTGATCTCTGGTTCCTCTGTCTTTTCTAAATCCAGCTTGAACATCAGGGAGTTCACGGTTCACGTATTGCTGAAGCCTGGCTTGGAGAATTTTGAGCATTACTTTACTAGCGTGTGAGATGAGTGCAATTGTGAGGTAGTTTGAGCATTCTTTGGCATTGCGTTTCTTTGGGATTGGAATGAAAACTGACTTTTCCAGTCCTGTGGCCACTGCTGAGTTTTCCAAATTTGCTGACATATTGAATGCAGCACTTTTACAGCATCATCTTTTAGGATTTGAAATAGCTCCACTGGAATTCCATCACCTCCACTAGCTTTGTTTGTAGTGATGCTTTCTAAGGCCCACTTGACTTCACATTCCGGCATTCTGGCTCTAGCTGAGTGTGAGTGATCACACCATCATGAAGTACAGTTCTTCTGTGTATTCTTGCCACCTCTTCTTAATATCTTCTGCTTCTGTTAGGTCCGTACCATTTCTGTCCTTTATTGAGCCCAGTGTGTGCATATAAGGGCAGGGGGAAAACAATGCTGATCTAGCCCATAGGTCCCCAGATTCTACTGATGACCTTCAGAAGTCTGTAAACTGGACCCTGTGTCCTCTTAGACTGTAACTTCCAGAGTTTTCTCCCTCATTTTGTGGGATGGTCCAAAAGGAAGCCAGTGTCCTTGGGCTACCTGGATTTCTCCGCTGCCGTCTTCATGTGTTGATATGTTTCAGGTAAACACATTTATTGTAGGATTCTTCTGCAGATGAGGGAGTGCGGGAGGGCCCTATAAAGGGAGAAATAAAGAATGGACATGGCTGCCTGTGAATGGACATTTCCATTAGGATCTTTCCTTTCTAATTTAATTATTTATATGGGTACTACAGTCACAAAAATATTCCAAAATAAAAGACAGCTATACAATAAAATGTGGTCCACTTCCAATCTTTACCATTTCCCAATTTATTTCCCCAACAGTAACTACTGTTACCACGTTCTCAGGTATCCTTCCAGAGATGTCTGTCTACATAAATCAAGGATCAGAGTCTTTCTATACACTGATCCATAACGCATGACTCATAGTAATCTTGAAAAGCGAACCTTGATATGGCCATGGAAACCACATCACATGAATCTGCCGCATTCAAATGGCGGTGCAACTGGCACCATTCACCAGAAAGAGCTTCCCCTGCTCATGGACACAGGGAGACCGCTCCTCCAGGCATATCGAAAGTTTCAGCGTTTGTTTATTGGGCACCTACTTTGCGGCAGGTCCTGAGCTTGGCACTTGTGCACACACCTGGAGGAAAGAAGCAGGCCTTCTGAGCCAGTCTGTGGACACAGCAGCACAGGGGAGCGGCTCATGCTAATACGTGAGACGAACGAGGAAAACGACAAAGATCTGTCTGCACCATCAGGGGGTCGCTCTTGGTTTGAAATGGGAAACCAGATCAAAATGCCTGGTTCCCTCCATTAAATGACATATGCTTCTTCCTGCAATCCAACTTTTTCTTGTCTACACTAAAGCATCAAGGGGTGCCCTGAAGGGTGGCAGGGTTTCTGGGTAGCAGGGATGGACTGGGCACAGGGCAGAGACAGCAGACAGCCCTGTTATTAGGCTGCTGGTACCCTCTTGCATTGGAAAAGGACATGGCAACCCACTCCAATGTTCTTGCCTGGAACATCCTACGGACAGAGGACCCTGGAGGGCTTCAGTCCATGGGGCCACAGAGTCGGACACGCCTGAGTGACTACACCACCACCGCCCTCCCGCATTTTGCCTGGCTCTTTGAGGGTCTCAGCTCTCCACAGGTAACCCGATCTCAGTTACTGATGACTGAAGAAGTGCTTTGGAATGGATGCAGCACATTTATTAAAAGAAAGAAGAGCCCTTGATCAACACTTTGACAAATGTGCAGTCAGATGTGTAGTTAGAAGAGGGAAAAGACTCTTTCCCAAGAGGAGCTAATCAGAGCAGACATCGTTAGGCAAAACATAAAGATTTCATAGCAGCAGCGTCAAGCCCAGGGCATCATAATCACATTCTCACTGGCTTTCAAGAGATGGATTTCTCCACGCATCACTCTTTATCCCTGCAAAAAAATATATGTATATATATATATATATATATATATACACATATATATTTTTTTTTAATTCACACAGATGGACTGGATTGGACAACTATGTTCTAAGTCTCCCCTTTGCCTGAAAGGGAAAGTCGCTCAGTCATGTCCAACTCTTTGCAACCACGGACCGCACAGTCCATGGAATTCCCCAGGCCAGAATACTGGAGTGGGGAGCCTTTCCATTTTCAAGGGGACCTTCCCAACCCAGGGATTGAACCCAGGTCTCCTGCATTGCAGGCGGATTCTTTACCAGCTGAGCCACAACGGAAGCCCCAGAACACTGGAGTGGGGAGCCCATCCCTTCTCCAGTGGATCTTCCTGACCCAGGAATCGAGTCAGGGTCCCCTGCATTGCAGGCAGATTCTCTACCAGCTGAGCTATCAGGGAAGCCTAGGATTTTCCAATTCTGTTGTTTTAAGACAGGTGTTATTTTTAGTAGGTGTTCAATAAACAAATGCTGAAACTTGTCATCTTTGCCTGGAGGAGCAGTCTCTCTGTGTTCATTGTGACGTGCAAGGGGAAGCTCTTTTCGGTGAATGCGGCTAATTCATGGGATGTGGTTTCCATTGTCACATCGAGGTTTGCTTTTCGCCATCACTATGAGTCATGCATTATGGATCAATGTATAGAAAGACGCTGATCCTTTATTTCTGGCCTCTATGCCAAAGCCATCTTCCAAAAGAAATTAACTTTGGGAAGTTAATAAATAAATATATCGTAAATCTTTGAAGGAAGCATTTTCCTGTTTGGTTTTCTTTTCATTTTTAATCAACACCCCTTCCCCAAGCCCCCGCCCCATTCTTCTTCCACACCCCCCAGCACCATCTTCTCCAGCACAGCTGCTGGTCCAACCCTGGAGTGAATCAGAGCAACGCGAAATACCCAGCTCTACTTAGACACTCAATACCCAGTAAAGAGAACTGACTCCCTTGAGAAACTTTGAAACTAGAAGCACAAGAGTAACACACAGCATCTCCTCCTCTTTATCCACCATTCCTGACGGCACCTGCACCATCCTGACTGGTTTGAGGGAGAGGGAGAAGAGGCTGTTTACTTGAATGTTTTAATTAGATCTAATGGGCTTTCCTGGTAGCTCATTGGTAAAGAATCCGCCTGCCAATGCAGGCGATCCACGTATGAATCTTTGAGTCGGGATGATCCCCTGGAGAAAGAAATGGCAACCCACTCCAGTGTTCTTGCCTGGAAATGCCATGGACAGAGGAGCCTGGCAGTCTATCGTCCATGGGGTCTCAAAAGAGTCAGGAACAACGTAGCAACTAAACCACAATAAGTGAAGAACGGAAGGCGGATTTGAAGTCACCTTCACCCCAAGGGCCATTCAAACCACCATCTCATAAACAGTGACCATCCGCTCTGTGCCAGGCGTGTGCCATAAAAGGGGAGTAACAAGTGACAAAGACCAAGTCCCAGCCTTGAACAACTTCTGCCCAGTGTCAGAATCAGCTGGAACACGTGTACACCCATGGCAGATTCCTCTTGATGTATGGCAAAACCAATACAATATTGTAAAGTAAAAAAAAAAATGATGATAATAAATTTTTAAAAAATAAAAAATAAAAAAAATAATTAATCAAAAAAAAAAAAAGAGAAGCAAGCATAGTGCCGTATATGGTGCCTGAAATCATCGCAGGAGTGGATAGAATTTGGGGAACGCAGAGATTTCTGTGGATGCTGCTAGCTCCTGGGGATCCGAAAGGGTATAAAATAGAGTCACAAAGAATCACAGTAGTTCATGAAAAATAAAGACGGGTGGAGCAACATGTATTAAGGAAAAAAGAGCTAGGAAGAGATACTGCGGTAAGAAGACCACATAGAATAAACCCGCACAGGAAAGAGAGTCATGTCAGAATGGCCACTGACTGAACAAGCGTCTGAGAGAGATGATGTAAGGATAATCATGGACCCACCTGCTGTAAAAGGAAACTCAAGCTGCAAGGTCTGGAGGCCCGGGATTGGGATCCCACAGGGTAAAGATGGGCCTGACCCCGCCAGTCAAGGGAAGAGGTGGGCCTCCTGAGTAGGTGGGTCCAGAGAGACCCCTCAGGCCTTGCTGAAGACACAAGGACCCATCACTGTGCTCAGGGAGGTCCCAGTGCTGATAAAGGCAGAGCATGCTGTTGCTGTGTTATAACTGGAGGCTGATACTGAGGCTGAGAGGCCTTGAGGTCCTGGAAGACACTCGTTATGGCATCTTACAGCTCTCTCTTCCTTACTAAACCTGGGCCACGTAGGGCAAAGACCAAGTCTTTGCTAATCTTGGAATTGTCAGGACCTGGACCCTGTAGGTATAGGGTTTTTCTCGCGGCTTAGACAGTAAAGAATCTGCCTGCAATGCAAGAGACCCAGGTTCGATCCCTGGGTCAGTAAGATCCCCTGGAGAAGGAAATAGCTACCCCCTCAAGCATTCTTGCCTGGAGAATTTCATGAACAAAGGAACTTGGTGAGCTACAGTCCACGGGGTCACAAAGAGTCAGACACGACTGAGCAACTAACACCCACACGCAGACCCTGTAGGTACAGGACAACAATATTAAATGCTGAGTATATGAATCAGTCCCTCAATTGTTTCCACAGGATTTCCATGCATATGTGCACATTCAGTGCCCTCATTTCTGTTCCATAAGTTGGGTTTTAAAAATTCCATTTTAGAGTCGGAGAACTGGAGGCTTCAAGAGCCTGAATGCCTTTGCTGAGACTAAACAGCTGGGAAATAACAAGCTCTAGCCACCCATCTTCCCCTCCAGCCACCATCAGCCCGTCCACTCTGTGCAAGTCTGTCCATGGATTATGAGAAGCCCTCCTGCTTGCCCCATCTCATCCCTCTCCCTCTCCACTCATTCTCTAAGCAGGAGTGCGAGAAGCTTCCTTGTGCCAGAGACTTGACATCATGATGAGTCAAAGTCCTTGCCTGCATGGAGCTTGCATTCCAGGAAGGAGACTGAAAATGAGCAAGAAAGGACATAGGAGACAAGAGCTACAAAGAAAACAAAACTCAAGGCTGTGACAGAGTGGGCTGGAGGAAGGCAGCGCAGCTTGGCAGGGTAGCCCAGAACGAAGGCTCTCAGAGAGACAGCTGAGCTGAGATCTGGTGAGAGGGGCAGCCAGTCCTGCAAAAGCCTAGGGAGGAGCCTTCCAGGCGGAGGATGGAGCGCGTGCATGGCCTCTCAAGCGGGAAGAGCTGGGCGCAGAGGAGGAGCAGGATGTTACCCCAGCTGAGCCAGACGCTTCTCCCATTCTCACGCGTGCCCTGTGCCAATGCCTGCAGTAGGCCTTTTCATGTTGTTCAGCCCTCACTGATTTTCTCAGCTCTCCATGGGCCTCTTTAACACGGCTCTCTTTCCCCTCTTCATTCCTGATGTCTGCCATAATCCCTGGCTTGTGGTTGACATCCAACTTCCCCTGCTATTGGGTCAAGGAGGTGATCTGAGCTCATTGGAACACACTCGTAGGTTCTGGAGCCAGTCAGCAATGGGTCTGAGGTCTTCAGGGATGCTCAGAAGAAATCAAAACAAAATCTGAAAGGGCTACAGAGTTGAGAAGGGAAAAAAAAAAAAAAAAACCCGCATCTGTAGCTACCTTCTGACAGATGTTATAAATGAGTAATTTATAAGTGTGTAATTTACAGGATATCTATGACAAAGCCCAGAGTGCTAATTCAGAGAAAACACAGGTGAGTAATGAGATTTTTATGGGATGTTGTGTACAGGTTTGTTCGGAATTTGCAGTCTTGGTTTCTGAGAAATCACGAATGG
Organism: Ovis aries; assembly: GCF_016772045.2. Lineage (NCBI taxonomy): Eukaryota > Metazoa > Chordata > Mammalia > Artiodactyla > Bovidae > Ovis > Ovis aries. Next base: position 97,564,591 of record NC_056060.1, read on the forward strand.
CTTCTCTGTCCATTCCCAACCCCTAGGCTGAAAAATATGGATTCAGACAGGAAACCAATAATACACATTTTAGTAATTATAATGCATATTATAATTATTTATCAGATTGCAATTATAACTGTTATATTATTATATATAATATAATTATAATAGTCATTTAAATAATTATATCATGCCTGACAAGACCATCTCTTTGGACTTGATGCCATGATCTCCTTTTCCCTGGCAGTCTCAGTAAACCCTGGTGGGCAGACAATCCCTTTAGAAGCTGTGGTATGTAGGGAAATCTATTCAGCTTCCACAGCTTGGCCCTTTATCCACTTCTGCCTCCCATTCTTTATTTATGAGGCCACATTTGCATGAAAACACGATTCTTGTTTCAGCCAGAGCCGTTGTTAGCCTTAGGTTTTCTGAAGACTTTTCTAATTATAGAGACGATCTTGGGATTCATGAAATGCTCAGAATAGAAATATAGCTCACCAAGTAAAGAAGTCAATAAGCTCAGGTTCTAGGGCCAGCTCCACCACCGAGCTCACAGTGGAAACCCCATTTCTGAATGTTTTCTCATGTGTAACGAAAAGATTGATCAAGACTAGTAGTTCCCAGCATAGAGTTCTAAGAGGGTCGAACTCCTCAAAACATGCTTTTGGGTTTTTTAAAACTTGGAAAGCACAAGTATTGCCTAAAAAGGCCTCCTACCTATCTAAAACAACGTTCTAAGTGACTTCTAATAGTCTAAACATATTCCAAACAAAATTCCTAGTATTTTCCCCTCCAAATCCATCTTATCCCAGCCCACTCACCCTCATACACTCACTCACGTAGTCACTCAAACTAAGAATCTACTGCAGCCGTTGACTTCTCTCTGGCCCTCACCCCCCACACGCATGCATGCTGAGTCACTTCAGTCGTGTCTGACTCTTTGTGACCCTATGGACTGCAGCCCGTCTGGCCCCCACCTCTCTCAGTAATTCTTCAGGAAGCCCTATCAGGTTGACTCTCAAAATGCATCCCAAGGTCATCCGTCTGTCTCCACCCCTGCTGTCTCTGCGCCAGCCTGAGTCACGACCGTCTCTCAGCTGGCCCTGGCCACTCACCTCCAGACAGGCACCCTGCTTCCTCAGCAGTGAATTACCCCGTGACAATCCCTTCTCCAGCCTTAGCCTGCGACTGCACCGCATCGAACCCTGGGGTGGCTCCTCTGCCCTTGGACACGAAAGCCTGCTCTCTAGGTGCCGTCCAGCCCTCCCGCCCAACCCCGTCTTCTTCTAGACCCCCCACTCCACTGTAGTCTCCCATGCTCACTGGTCTTCTTTCTAGTTCTAGAAAATGCTAAGTTCTGTGCATTTTGCCGCATCTTCCTGAATCTTTCCTCCATGTCTTAAAGAGCTAGCCTCTTACTGTTTTAGATCTCAGCTCAGATGTAAATTTCTCTCTCTCACTCTTTCTCCCTGTTTGATCTCGTGCTTTCTATCTAAAATTGAGAAAGTCAATTTTATTTGACATTGCCCACCACTGCCTTCTCATAGTGTTTATCTTCATTTCTTTTATGCCTATCTGAAATTAATTAGATAGTTTTAATTAAATGAACCTCTCTTCTTTTTTTTTCTTTTACTTTTTATTTCCTTTGACTTTATGTAAGAACAATGTCTGGTCAAAAGTTCTTGCAATTCAGTTATTAACACTGATTCTCTTGGGCTGCTCTAAGCTCTGGCAATAACGTATGGCTTTCATATTTTAAAAGGAGAAAAATATTTGATAATTAATAAGTATCATGATGACAGCTAAAATTTATTGACCACTTACCAAGTGCCAGGCATTGTGACAAGCATTTTATGGACAAGTCTCATTTAATCTTTATAACAATCCTATTACATAAATACTTTTATTATATACTCACTTTGTAGATAAAACAGCTTAAACAGAGATAGAGCCCAGTCAAATGCCTATGGACATTACAAAAAAAGGTAAGTAAACAGGGCTTGAGCCTATGTTGTCTGAATCCTAAATCCATGCCCTTCACCATCATAGTATTCTGCCTGTCTTAACAGTTACAAGTCAATCTTTTCCCCTTGTAAATTTTCCAAGCAATAAAAATAATGAATACATATTATTATCGTCAAAGAGCTCAGAAAAATTTTAGGATTATTTAAAACAGGAGTCGAGCTGGTGCCACACTGGAGTTTCTGTTTCTAACAGCCGACAGCTGAGTTGCCAGCCTCCCAGTTTCAGATCGGAGAAAACAATGGCACCCACTCCAGTGCTCTTGCTTGTCAAATCCCATGGACGGAGGAGCCTGGTGGGCTGCAGTCCATGGGGTCGCTAGGAGTCGGACACGACTGAGCGACTTCACTTTCACTTTTCTCTTTCATGCATTGGAGAAGGAAACGGCAACCCACTCCAGTGTTCTTGCCTGGAGAATCCCGGGGACAGGAGAGCCTGGTGGGCTGCCGTCTCTGGGGTCACACAGAGTCGGATATGACTGAAGCGACTTAGCAGCAGGCGGAGCAGTTTCAGATATCAATCCATCAGGTTCAGAGCCACTATGTTGCTAATTAGTTCACTTCCAGGAGAAAATAGCTATCAAGCAGATATGCCCGGGATGCTTAAAGATCAAGCTATTAATCCTCTGGAGACAAATCCACGTGGGAGAGCAAGATGAGAAACAGAATTTGCGTGGTGAGGATGGAACAAAGGAAGGGGGATGAGTGAGAAGATGGTCGTGGTAGTTGCTCCTGATTCCCTGGGACAGAGCTGGGAGGCAAGGTCTGTCCTGCAGGACAGATCTAGACAGGCACCGCCTCTCCCCACCGTCTTTCTCATACGTACTTTCTCTGTCTACATCAATGCCGACAGTCCGTTCATCACTATGTCTTAGCCTAGAAAATATTTTATTTCTAAGATGACATCGTACTTTCTCACACTGATCTAAGACAGTTTTATAGCTTAACTCCCAGAGGACAATCTTACCTGCCTCAAATTCTTGTGAGGCACTTTGCGATCCCTGTATTCTATCTACAGAAGGTATTGGTTGGTCCAGAAGCAAGAGAGAGGGACGCTGGAGAGCTGTCAACTGGTGGGCTAGGCCCCTTTGAACACTCCATTCTGAGCCTTAAATGAGCAATATATATATAAATATGTCATTCTCTTTTTCCCCTTTTCTCTTCAGAAGTTTAAGTCTGACACCAGGAATAGGGCATCCTCTGCTTGTAACTCTGTCTTCATTCATCATTTACAACAGCTGATCTTATAACCTTCCCTGCTTGTATCATAATGAAGAGAAAAATTGATGGGCAGTCAGGGTAAAGGTTTTGCCAACCGCTGTTGCTCTTACATCGGGATTGCCTGTGAGCATGTTTGGGGCTTTTTTCCCCTCCTCTCCCCCTAAACTATCACATGGATGACAAGCCACAGGGAACCTGGAAGAAGCATCTGATTTTCAGGGAGCCCCAGAGCCATGTCTTGGGGGGAGCCTCAGGGTAAATGTCTCTTGTCCTATTTTGGTCAGAAAATATTTTCGTGGTACAGGCAGTACGTGGAGAAATAAAATTCTGGAAAAGAGGTTACCCTCTGAGAATTAAACTAGTGAAATGCATGGTATCATTGTACTTAGCCATCTGTGAGCATAAAGCAAAAGACAGCCTGTAAATGTGTCACTGAAGAATTTGCAGACACCCAGACCTCCAATAAAGATGATGGGAGCAATCTCAGGGAGAGGGTCTGAAACTTGACAGCAATTTAGAAAGCAGAAAGCTAATCAACTGCAAGGTACTCTGCCCAAGAAAAGCTAGGGGAGCGGGTGAGACTGCCACTCCAGAGAGCAATCCACACACGCTCCCCAGGAGGATGGCCGTTCTGAGCCAAGGGAAGAGAGAACCCAGGGAAACACGCTGCACTTCTGAGAGCATCAATTTTACCCAAAGACCTTGCAGAAACTATATTCAAATAACCATGAATATTTCATAGAGGAGGCAACTAGAGGGAATATTTTGTGCACTTTGAAGTTTACAATTGACTAGAAGAGAATATTTTTCTACTGTTTTCCCCAAGATCCTTTCATACACAGACAGGCAAACCTCGCCTCAAATGTTTGCTCACTTGTTAGTTTCATGGTTTAATGCTGTCACAAATTTGCACATTGTCCCATATTGTCCCTCTCTCTTGCAAACACTGCACAGAATTGTCAGATCCAGAATAAGGACTTTCACCTGGTCCAAGTCACCCAAGCCAATCTGTTGTCGTTGTTCAATCACTAAGTCATGTCCGACTCTTTGAGACCCCATGGACAGCAGCATGCCAGGCTTCCCTGTCCTTCACTATCTCCCAGAGTTTGCCCAGATTCATATCCATTGAGTCAGTGATGCTATCTAACTATCTCATCCTCCGTTGCCCCCTTCTCCTTTTGCCTTCAATCTTTCCCAGCATCAGGGTCTTTTCCAGGGAGTCAGTATTGGAGTTTCAGCTTCAGGATCAGTCCTTCCAATGAATATTCAGGGTGATTTTCTTTAGGATTGACTGGTTTGATCTCCTTGCTGTCCAAGAGACTCTCAAGAGTCTTCTCCAACACCACAATTCGAAAGCATCAATTCTTTGTCATCCAGCCTTCATTACGGTCCAACTCTCATATCCATCCATGACTACTGGAAAAATCATAGCTTTGACTAGACGGACCTCTGTCAGCAAAGTGACATCTCTGCTTTTCAACACGCTGCTATGTTTGCCATCTCTTTCCTTCCAAGGAGCAAGCGTCTTTTAATTTCATGGCTACAGTCACTATCTGCAGTGATTTTGGAGCCTAAGAAAATAAAATCTGTCACTGTTTCCACTTTTTCCCCTTCTATTTGCAATGAAGTGATGGGACCAGATGCCATGATCTTAGTTTTTTTGAATGTTGAGTTTTAAGCCAGCTTTTTCACGTTCCTCTTTCACCCTCATCAGAAGGCTCTTTGGTCCCTCTTTGCTTCCTGCCATTTAAGTGGTATCATCCGCATACCTGAGGTTCTTAATATTTCTCCTGGCAATCTTGATTCCAGCTTTGAGCTTCATCCAGTCTGGCATTTCACATGATATAATCTGCATATAAGTTAAATAAGCAGGGTGACAATTTACAGCCTTGACGTACTCCTTTCCCAATTTTTCCATTGCTTCATGTCTGGTTCTAACTGTTGCTTCTTGACCTCCACACAGGTTTCTCAGGAGACAGATCAGGTGGTCTGGTATTCCCATCTCTTTAAGAATTTTCAACAATTTGTTGTGATCCACACAGTCAAAGCCTTTAGCACAGTCAATGAAGCAGAAGTAGACGTTTTTCTGAAATTCTCTTGCTTTGTCTATGGTCCGATGGTTGTTGGCAACTTGATCTCTGGTTCTTCTGCCTGTTCTAAATCCAGTTTATATATCTGGAAGTGCTTGGTTCACATACTGCTGAAGTCTAGCTTGAAGGGTTTTGAGCATTACCTTGCTAGCTTGTGAAATGAGCACAATTGTGCAGTAGTTTGGATATTCTTCAGCATTGCCTTTCTTTGGGATTAGAATAAAAACTGACTTTCTCCAGTCCTGTGACCACTGCTGAGTTTTCCAAATTTGCTGACATATTGCGGTGTTAGCACTTGAAAAGGCCAAGCCAATACCTTCCCTAGAATTTCAATGTTTTCTATCAAAATCCAGTCAGAAGGAGAAATCATAGCAGTAATTTTAGTAGTGAAAATGTATTTGTACTGTAAAGAATTAGTAACTAGCAGCATGGGCTTGATTACTTGGGACAAGGAGTGGGCAGTGGGCCAGTCTGCCAGGCCCATTCATTTATGGTTTGTCCACTGAGTTAGTAATTCCGAACCAACTCTATGGCCTGCAAACCCTAAGACACTTACTCTCTGGCCCTTTACAGGAAATACATGCTAACTCCTGCTCCAGAGAGTATGGGAATAGCAGACAGGACTGGATAGGAATAGGAGAGGAATAGGAGCGTCCTCCTGGAGAGGATTCAGAAATAGGATTGAGACAGAGCACCCAGAGAAAAATCATCTGAGAAAAAAATCCACCCACTATGCCAGGCTGAGATTCAGACCTCACTTGCGAAGATGTAGTTAGGGCCATCTGGATGGTGGGAAAATTCACTAAATGCTGGAGGCCAATGCTGGCAAGTTGGAAAGTGCTTTCTGGGGTTTACCCAGCCTCACATGGAAGCCCCTTCCCATTAGCCCCATTTCCACTAGGAATACACAGATGGGCATCTGCAAAACTCATTAAAGGGTTTTGTCCCTGGGCAGGCCACATGCCACGGGTAGCCTTGAACCACAGAACCCACAGATAAAATTACACTAGGGCACTGGCAGCTCATTTGCTACAGAATCTGACTGCAATGCAGGAGACCCCGGTTTGATTCCTGGATCGGGAAGACATGCTGGAGAAGGGATAGACTACCCTCCAGTATTCTTGGGCTTCCCTGGTGGTTCATCTGGTTAAAAAATTTGCCTGAAATGTGGAAGACCTGGCTTCAGTCCCTGGGTTGGGAAAATCCCCTGCAGAAGGGAAAGGCTGCCCACTCCAGTATTCTTGCCTGGAGAATTCCATGGACTGTATAGTTCATGGGGTCGCAAAGAGTCAGACACGACTGAGTGACTTTCACTTTCATTTTCAGAACCTGGAGGAGGAGTCCTTCATCCTGCAATGTCCCTCTAAAGTTCCCTGTTGACAAAGCCTAGTATCTAGCCACCTGGTAAACAAAAAAATGTTTACAGGATGCAGCTCCAACATCACAAACCAAGGCAAACAGCATAAATTTGTGCTGAGAAGCAACAAATCAGTATCAGTACTAAGAAGTATGTTAAAATAACTGTAATTTCACAGCTTCTGTTGAGTGTTTCTATTGCTAGGTTGAAAAGACCTGATATTTAGAAATAAGGCTTAAGTTAGAAATATAAGTACCTCCCTGGTGGCCCAGTGCTTAAGACTATGCACTTCCAATGCAGGAGACATGAGTTCAATCCCTGATCAGGGAACTAAGATCCCACATTCTGTGTGGCATGGCCAAAGTTTTTTTAAAAAAAATAAATAAAATAATGATAAGAATAATAAAATACTTAAAAAAAAATACATGTATAACTGTTCCTTCCCCTGAAATCCACTAAAATGGCAGTAAAACAAAATTTTAAGTACAAAACTCCAAAGAATAAAAACAGGAGTAGGAAAACAAAGAAATTTTTCTTAAGAGCAACAAACTTCAAGAAGATAGAAAGCAAGCCAAGGGAAGAGGAGTAAGTGACACAGAGTCAGGCAACATCCAATCCCAGATGCCGGCAAGTGGATTGGAGGCAATTCACCCCTCAGAACCTTGAAAGGTACAGAATGTGGGGTCGCCGGGTCTCACAAGAGTTCAGAGTGAGTAAAAAGGCTGAAAACACAGTATACTCATTTGCTCAGGCTGAGATAACCAAGTACCACAGACTGGGTGGTTTAAACAACAGACGCTTATTTCCTCACAGTTCTGGAAGCTAGAAGTCCCAGAACAAGGTGTCAGCAGAGTTTGTTTCTTCCGCGGTCTCTCTCTGTCTTGTAAATGGTTCTCTTCTCCCTGTCTTCACATAGCTTTCCCACTCTAATCGTCTGTGTCCACAATTCCTCTTCTTCTCATGAGGATGTGAGTCATATTGGATTAGGGCCCACTCTGATGACTTCATTTTAACTCAATTGCCTCCTTAAAGATTATCTCCTGATAGTCTGAGGTTCTTTAGCAAATGAATTTGTGGAGAGGGTGGCACCCAAGTCAACCCACAATACACAGGGGGTGGTAAAGGGTCTTTCTGCGGAGTGGTTGACATCTGTCTCCTCCTTCTCCTCAGGAAGCCAACCAACTGCCTAAAAGCACGTGGATACACACACTAGGGACCCGAGGCTTATTCTCAGGAGAAGCCAGGTGGAAAAGACACAGCACATTCTTCAAACTGCAGAGCAAAGAGGGGTTAAGAATCAAAAGCAAGAGTTCAAGTGACATTTCTGCTCCTATAAATAAGCCTTACAGGTGGGTGACTTGAGAAGTCTTTTGAGAAATCTAAGATCCCCAAATAAACGGTGCCAGACGTCAGGCTTCCCTGGTGGTTCAGGTGGTAAAGAATCCACCTGCAATGCGGGAGACCTGGATGCGATCCTGGGTCGGGAAGACCACCTGGAGAAGAGGATGGCCACCCACTCCAGGATTCTTGCCTGGAGAATCCCATGGACACGGGAGTCTGGCAGGCTGCAGTCCATGGAGTCGCAAAGAGTCGGACCCGACTGAGCGAATTTTACTTTCAGATACTGATGTCAGATCTACAGGTAGACATCAGTCCCAGCGCCTTGAAAACTATTCATGAAGATGTTTGATCTATACTCTCAGCGCTCCTGGTTAGTCTTTAGTCATCACTATTAAATGGGAATGAACAACCAGACTTTTAGAAAAAAACACAAAGCGTGAGAAGAGCACCCCCCCCCCCCCCCCCCGCCCAACCATGGTAAAATCTTCAGTATCTAGGGAAAGCCCAAAATGCAGTAGCTGAGAGAAGGAGAAGGAAGAGGAAGAAGAAGGGGAACAGGAGAGGAAGGAGAGGGAGAAGGAAAGGGAGAGGGCAGAGGTGCAGAAGGGAGCTCTCAGCTCACGTGAACAAGCTAGAAGGAACAACATTAGAGGGGTGAGGGGAGATGCCGTAAACACAAGGTGGGATGCTGAGCAGACAAGCGTAGAAGAGAGACAATTAGGAAAAACGGAAAATTGGTGGTCCAAGCAAAAAGTGAATGGTAGATGAAAATGAGACACACTTCATAAAGTAGTGCAGATAAAGCAAAAGGCTGAAGCTAGGAGGAAAAAAGATATGGCATCTAAAGTACAGGCCCAGGAAGCCCAAACACAGACTAACAAAACAGGCAAAAATGGAGAGGGGAACTTATTTTGAAATTCATACCCAAGAACATCTCCCAGAACCAAAAAATAAGAGAATCTTCCGACTGAAAGAACATCTCGTTGCATCGAGCACAATGAATGATAAAAGGCAAACGCATGGGCTCTTCACTATGAAATTTCAGAACACCAGAGAGTCAAACAAACAAAAATCCTATAAATTATTACCTGGGGATGGGGGCAGGAAACTTCATTGGCAAAGGGTATGGAATGGAATAATATCAGACTTCTTGACAACAAGCCTGGAGATTAGAAAGCAGCAGAAAAAATGGCTTGTCAAGTGTGAGGTACAATGATTTGCAACCGAGCATTACGTGCCGAGTTTAGTCGCTTCAGTCCTGTCCGACTCTTTGAGACCCCACGGACTGTAGCCAGCAAGGCTCCCCGTCCATGGGATTCTCCGGGGCAGGAAGACTGGAGCGGGTGGCCCTGCCCACCCCCAGGGGGTCTTCCCAGGGATCAAACCCAGGCCTCCCACATTGCAGACAGATTCTTTTACCAGCTGAGCCTCTCCAGCCAAATTATCTGCCAAGTATGGAGGCAAGGCAAAAACACTCAGAAAAACAAAATTTCAGACGTGTAATTATCACTGTGTGTACAGCTTCCTAGGAATCCAGGAGCATGTGTTCCAGCAAAGTGAGGGAGTAAACCAAAAAAAAAAAAAGAGAGAGAGAGAGAGAGTTTCCAGAAAAAGAGGGGATCCAGCAGAAGAACACAAACGGAACTCCACACTGCAAGGTGCACAGCAGGCCCACGGAGCCGCTGTCCAAAGAGACACACAAGAGGGCGGCAGTGGAGAGAGAAAAGCGCGCTGACTGCCCAGTCATGTCCGACTCTCTGTGACCCCATGGACCATAGCCCGTCAGGCTCCTTATCCATGCGATTCTCCAGGCAAGATGCTGGAGTGGTTTGCCATTTCCTTCTCCAAGGGATCTCCCTGACCCGGGGATCAAACCCAGGTCTCCTGTATTGCAGGCAGACTCTTTACCATTTTAGCCACCAGGGAAGCCCTAACCCAGTGAAAATAAGTGGCTTATGGATTGTTTTCGGACCATTTGGAAAATAATATGGATAGCTATAAAAGAAGTATAGTAGATCATTTAAAAAAAAGTATAAGCACACAAAAAGTAAGCAAAACACGAAATATTAACTCTAGGGGAAAAGTTACAAGAAAGAAAATATCTTTATTACATAGCTTTTGGCTATTAACACTTTTCTTACAGTAATAATAATGTCAGTCTTGATCACTGATTTGACCAAAATTCTTTCTATCATAAAATGATAGTATAGGTAGAGAAGGAAGGTGGAGTGGGGATGGAAGGGAAGTGAGAGAGCTACATCCTCATCCACCACAAGACAATGTCAATACATAATATCTACAGTTAATACATGGCAAAGCATGCATTTCATTTAGAAACATGGAGGGGAGCACAAGAAAGCTAGAGCTAAGAACTGAAAGCAGGTGTCGATGGGGAGTTGAAGTGTGGAGTTGGAAACGCTTAGTTGGGGACCTCTGGTTTTCCTTACACATCATTTACTATTTGGATTTCAAACTAGAGCATACAATACTTTATTTAAAAAATTGAACTTCAGAAGCAAAGAACTGGGCAAGCACCTTTAGAACCTGATAAATATTGGAGTGAGTATCGGACTTCCTGCAGGGCTATGGAAAGGGGCTCATGTTATTTTAACTGTATGTCAAAGGGGGAAAAATGAGATCAGCATAATGAAGCACTCAAAAATATTGGGGTTAAAAGCAGAACCCCAAATTCATGAACTTTAATAAATCGTAGGGTCTCTTTTGACTTAATCTTTGCAGAGGAGTAATCAAAAGTAACTCCATTCAAAAAAAAAGCATGAAAAGAAATTCAATTCATAATCCAGCACAACCATTTTTAAAACCCCTCCTCCTGTCTTCACCTCTCTTGCTGTTCACAATGGCCTTGGACCTCGAAATCAAACCCTCCTCTCTCCACACCACACACCTCTCCAGCCCTTGATTGTGAAAACTGACTTGGCTCCCCTCCCTTTTCTCCACGTCTGTGGCCTGACCCTCTCCACGTTTCCTTTCCGTTTTATTTTCACTAAGTGGGTTGGCAAGAGCTTTTCTTTAGTTAGCAGAATCAGAGAAGAGAGGAAGCCATAGCAAGGTAATAAATATCGTCCTTATTCTCACACCTAGAATTCTCTGGGTTAAAATCGAAGGCATGAAAAACATCTCACACACAATGCCCTTTCTTTAAGTTACTCCTACAAAGGACCACTGTGGTGCGCCTTCATTCTTGGGGTGAGTGTGCGAAGCTCTGAGCAGAGACAACAGAACTCCATACGCTGGCTGTTCCCAGGCGTGAGAGACCCAGACCTCCGGGCTAGGGACTAGAACAGGCGCTCTCCTGGAGCGCAGGGATCCGCTCCTGCTTGGTCCACACCGCTGTACCCCCAGTACCCAAACAGAGCCTGCCCTGAACTCTCGGTACTCAATCAATTGTTGAAAACTTGAGTCTCTCTTAGTGAGGTCATAGTCTCTCCATGCAAGTCCCTTCTCCCAGCAGTGACCCAGCCACAATGCAAAGTGGGGTTTCTCTTGCAAACAGAAACTGCACTGCCAGGGTCTGCCCCAGCCTCACCAGCTGGTGGGCATGAGGCCATTCCCAGCACCTTCTTGATATACTGAGAGAATCTGGTTTCTGAGCATACACCGCCAGGTATCTGACCTCAAACTCAGGTGAATTCACCTAGGAGATGCCCCTTAAGAGGGCCCCTTGCCAGTCTGCCAGCCTCCCCTGGTGATGCCTCCAGCTTCATACATAATCGAGTGTTTACAGAACTAGAGTGCCTGGCTGGGAACCAGGAGACCCAGAACAGAAAACGAAGTTCAGACCCCTCACTCTACAGAGCGTGGAATTTCATACACAGAGCTTGGGGAAAGTGGAAACACCCAAGAACACATACAACAGGAAAGCAGAATCAGAGAGTTGCCAGACAGTGTGCAGGAGACACCGGGGCTCCAGGCCACCGGGATGGAGTTCATGGCGGGACAAGTCAGTCAGCATGGGTGACGCTAGCAAGATGCAGCAACTCGGTTAGAAATGATCGGTAAGGACATATCAAAATGGCAGAGGGAAATACTTTGAGATTTTTTTGGGGGTCTTATTTTTTAAGTCTTTATTGAATTTGCTACAGTATTATTGCTGTTTTATGTTTTGGTTTTTTGGCCGCGAGGCATGTGGGATCTTAACTCCGTAACCAGGGCTGGAACCCGACCCCAGGACTGCTCCTCCACCCCAGAAGACATTTTAAAACACATTTCTGTACAAATGCAGGTGACTCACAGACGTATTCTGAAACAAGTTACTTGACATGGACCCCCTTTGACCATGCCCTTGCTGTTGTTCAGTCGCTAAGTCGAGTCTGGCTCTTTGTGACCCTGAACTGCTGCACGCCAGGCTCTCCTATCCTTTGCTATCTCCCAGAGCTCGCTCAAACTCACGTCCATCGAGTCGACGATGCCATCCAATCATCCCATCCTCCGTCCTCCCCTTCTCCTCCTGCTTCCAATCTTTCCCAGCACCAGAGTCTTCTCCAATGAGTCAGTTCTTAGCATCAGGTGGCCAAAGTATTGGAGCTTCAGCTTCAGCCTCAGTCCTTCCAATGAATATTCAGGACTGATTGCCTTTAGGGTTGACTGATTTGATCTTGCTGTCCAAGGGTGGACAGGGTATTGGAGCTTCAGCTTCAGTGGGCCGACCATGCCCTAGGATGACTCTATTTTGTTTCCAGAGGTAGAAAGAAATGCTACATCTCCTGGGGAGAAAAAGTCAAGGGAAATGGGTTTCCCGTTATAACTGGGTCTCCTTTGTTACTTTAGTGCCTACTGTCATCTAAGTCATTTCAAAAATCTGAAAAGCAGTCTTATTTTCCAATTCATAATGTTGACCAAAGAGACTTGCCTTTATTATGCTCATAAATCATTCATACCTCCTTCATAACAAAGAAATTATTTTTAATTTTTAGAATGCTTTTTTCTTTCTTCCCAACACGAGAGGAAATGAGAATAATATTTTATGTTAATAGGAACAAAATGTTCAAAATGTATGCACTGTATAGAAAATCTTATAAAATGTTTCACTGGCAACATTTTTTAACCAACAAAGGAAATGAAACACAAAAAGCCACATTAAACGAACCTGACGATTTTTGCTTTAACGAGGAACCTGAGAGGAGTGGATTATGGGTGGGTGGAGGGGAGTCTGGTGAGAAAATGAGAGTTCACAGGGCCCGTGTGGTTAGGGGCTAGGCTGGGTCCCAGCAGGAAGCCCAGACCAACTCTCAGGTGAACTTCCTTCCAGGGGGCAGGCAAGTCTTCTAGAGAGGGATCAAAATCCCTGAGCCCAGGATCCAGGAACTGAGGCAGATGCTGTAACATGGGAAACCCTTTCCTCTGCCAGAAAGATGCCGTGACTACTTGGACCACGCAGTTGCTCCACTGATAACCCAGGGATCACTTTAAGGCGTTGAAAGGTTAATAGTGCGGGGAGGGGTAAGGAAGTTGTTGTTATTGCTCAGTTGCTAAGCTGTGTCTGACTCTGCGACCCCACAGACTGCAGCATGCCAGGCTTCCCTATCCTCTGTTATCTCCTGAAGTTTGCTCAAACCCGTGTCCATTGAGTCAGTGACACTATCTAACCAACTCCTCCTCTGCCACCCCCTTTTCCTTTTGCCTTCAATCTTTCCCAGCATCAGGGTCTTTTCCAGTGAGTCAGCTCTTCATATAAGGAGGCCAAAGGATTGGAGCTTCAGCATCAGTCCTTCCAGTGAATATTCAGAGTTTATATTCTTTCGGAGGGACTGGGTTGGTCTCCTTGCAGTCTAAGGGACTTTCAAGGGTCCTTTTCAGCACCACAGTTTGAAAGCATCAATATTTAACAGTAAAAAGAAGGGAGCATCTCATCAAAACCCGCAGCACTAGCAGGAAACAAGGTTCAGAGGGGAGGGAGTCATTTCTTCGACGCTGATTGTGTGGCACGTGGTGGTTGCAAATAGGCCAGTAAGCGTGGAAGGGGTCCATCGCAGTGGAATTGTTGGCATGTGGTGGGACGGGATTCTGGGGTAACTAGGCTTCCCAGTATCCAGAGATTTGTGACCTACATTTTCAGATTTCAGCACTTTCCTGTGGGAACAGCCACCCTGAGTCCTACGGGCAAGCTGACGGGGCACTTGAATAGTTGGGGAAAGACCTTCACTCTCAAGGCAGGATAAACGAGACAAGCAGTTTCCTTTGCCAGGAACTCTGCAAATGGAGGCAAACCTCTCTTACCCGTCTTCCCAAATGCCCCTCACTGAGTTCCTAACATCTGAAGTATTCAAAATGCTTTGAATTAGTCTCATCCTTGTGAAAATGCATTTTAAAACAGGTTATGCAACAAATGAATCAGTTTCTGGAGAGCAAATTTTGATTAGTGAGAAAGGGGAAAGAGGAGAGTGAAGGCAAAAAAAAACATATTTTGAAGACCCATTATATGCCAATTACTTTGCTCGGGCGCTTACTCTGTTTATCTCATGTAAGTCTCCAAGTAGCCCTTGTAAATAGGCATAAGCTCTTGCCCAAAGGAACAAGGAGGCACTGGTCAGCATTTACATTTTATTAGGTCTTTTGTTGGATCTTGCTGGAGCTGAAACCCCAAAACTTTGGCCACCTGATGCGAAGGTCTGACTCGCTGAAAAAGACCCAGATGCTGGGAAAGATTTTTTGCCTTTTTTTTTTTTTTTTTTTTTGCACCGATTTCCCTTATTCTGTCTGCATCTCATGCCCTTTGGAATGCATTGGCCAGGCTCCCATTTCCGGTAGGGACCAGCCAGTGGGAGACACTGGTACAGGATCACAAGGTTGAGATAAAGAGAGAGACAGACCAAGGTGTCTCTTGATCTTGACTCTTTCCATCTTTCCAAGCTACATTTCTGCCTGCGGCTGTTCTTCATTATAAACCTCTTAATATTTGACTCAAACTATAGCTTGTGTTATTTTGATAAACAACAATTCTAAGAAACAAAGAACTGCACTAAGGGGAACAAACTGGAGAGAGAAGGGACTGTTGGTTGCGTGGGAACTGAGAGACACCCTCCCACCCCCCCAACCCCCCCACTCCGGGAACATTGAAACTCTCAGCCACGAAGGTGGGTGGGGACCGCGGTTCATTGCTCACAAGCTCCTCCGCCCGGAACCACAGGTAACCTGGTTGCGGGCACTTGTCTTCCATCATTGTTGTTGTTTAGCTGCCCAGTCATGTCCAGCTCGTTTGCTACCCCTTGGATTGGGGTTTTCCAGGCAAGAATATTAGAGTGGGTTGCCATTTCCTTTCTCTAGGGGACCTTCCCAACCCTGGGATTGAACCCACATCTCCTGGTTTGCAGATTATTCACTGCTGATCCACTGGGGAAGGCCTGCAGCTTTCTCCTAACTAGGATGGTTTTCCTGCTTTCTTGCTTGAGGCAGTGTTCATCTCTCCCCTTGTTTCCGAAGCTTCCCCTGTTCCTCTACCCTTCTTTCTTCTGCTGGGACCTACAGGCCAAAAAAGAAAACGCCTTCACTGTTTGCCTCTAGAAAAAGCCACTAGCTCTCTGACAACTGGGAATTCTGTGCCCAGCTCAGGTACCTCACCTTCGTCCAGATCCCCCCTCCACCATCACTCACGCTAGACTACAAACGACCTGCTGTTGTTGTTCAGTTGCTAAGTCATGCCCAACTCATTGTGACCCCATGAACTGTAGCACGCCAGGCTTCTCTGTCCTTCACTACGTCCCGTAGTTTGCTGAAAATCATGCCCATTGAGTCGGTGATGCCATCTCATTCTCTGTCGCCCTCTTCTCATCCTGCTCTCAATCTTTCCCAGCATCTGGGTCTTTTTCAGTGACTCAGACCTTCGCATCAGGTGGCCAAATTTGGGGGCTTCAGCTTCAGCAAGATCCAACAAAAGAGCTAATAAAATAGAAATGCTGACCACTGCCTCCTTGTTTCTTTGGGCAAGAGGATAAAATATTAGCCAAGTCATTCCTCGATTCACTAACAAACTTAAATAATGTTTAAAAGAACATAAAACATTAGACTTTTATTCCCCATGTAGAAATGTGTGTGCTTAGTCATTTCCGACTCTTTTCGACCCCATGAACTGCAGCCTGTGAAACTCCTGTGTCTATGGAGATTCTCTGGGCAAGAATCCTGGAGTGGGTTGCCATTTCCTTCTCCAGGGGATCTTCCCAATCCAGGGATCAAATGCACACCTCCTGCACTGGCAAGCGGATTCTTTATCAACTGAGCCACGAGGGAAGCCCCAATATCACCTGGGAAGCCCCCTGTAGAAATGGTTCAAAGCAAATATATCGCGCAAATAACATGAACATCAACTGTTTCCATATCCCTGGGGGTTTATTACCTAATGTGTGTTACACTGAAAGGGGATATTTAATATAAACTATGATCTTTCAGTTACTACACTCCTTTTGTTTTGAATTTCAGGGGTCTATGCTTTAAGACATATTTTTTAATGTCTGTAAATAAAGACCTTTTTTTAACCACACAATTCTTCTGACATTAAAGAGCACCTGTTCATCTGAAGAAATTGGCCCCTTTGAGGAAGCCATCAGAATTTTATTGTGCAAAAGTCAATCCTGTGCCCTGGCACGCAGTGAACCAGTGGGGCAATATTTCAGGATCCCTCACCTGGGACAGCCCCCTGCTCCAACTTTCTGAAAGTCAAGACACACCTGGGTAGAAAGTAAAATACTCTCAACGAGAAAAGAAACAGCAACAAATTCTCAACTTTGCTTAAAGAGTGGGACTTAAGAAGGATCACATTTCTCATCACTGTACCTGTAGAAAGCTTAAGAATCAAGCCTGCTTATCTTGTGCTTTGTAAGTATAAGGAATCTGAGATATACATTTTCTTAAAGAGCAGGCTTATTAAATGTACAGAATAAAATGCTGTCGAATGAGCTAGCATAGGCATGATTCCCCTGACACAGAAATATCTAAGCAAGCACTAATGTAACGCTCAGAAATAATGTTCCTAATGACAACCCGATGACCCAGAGGCAAACACGCGATCTGAAAGAGCTCTCTGAGCTTGCTTCCTATGGCATTACACCTGCTGGGTCTGTTATAGCCTCCTAGTTCTTGATGAAGTCATAATTCACACACAATGGGCACAATCCTACTTTCATACCAAACAGACTATCCTAATAATCTGTGCAATTATGTCTTGGTTGGCTTATAGCTCAGATGGTAGAGAATCTGCCTGCAATGCAGGAGACCCACCCACTCCAGGATTCTTGCCTGGAGAATCCCATGGACAGAGGGGCCTTGCGGGCTACAGTCCAAGAGGTTGCAAAGAGTCAGACCTGAATAAGTGACTAACAGACACACAGGTTCTTGACATTTTAATTTTGAAATGTTGCAAGAAGTTGTAGATTAAAGTAGCCAAGTTAAATCCCTTTCTGGTCAACGGACTCTCCTTTATGTTGATTAAATCTTCCCTGTGATGATATTTCAGCATAATTGTGATGGGTAACTTTGTATGTCAACTTGATTGTGTCATGAGATTCCCAGAAATTTAGTTGAGTAGTATTTCTGATACGTCTGTGAGAGCGTTTCGGATGAGATTAGCATTTTAGTTGGTAGACTGTGTGTGTGTGCTCAGCTGCTCATTCTGGTCTGACTTTTTGTGACCCCATGGACTGTAGCTCACCAAGCTCCTCTGTCCATTGAATTTTCCAGGCAAGAGTCCTGGAGCGGGTTGCCATTTCCTACTCCAGGGGATCTTCCTGACCCAGGGATTGAACCCACGTCTCTTGCATCTCCTACCTTAGCAAGTGGATTCTTTACTACCTGAGAAACTAAAAGTAGATTTTTCTTCCCAATGTGGGGAGGGGAAGCATGACCCAATCCACTGAGGGTCTGAGTAGAGCAAAAGGGTGGAAGAAGGGAAACTCTCTCCCTCTCTCCCCCAGGCAGGGCTGGACATCAGTCTGCTCCTGCCCTTGGACTGTGACTTCCATCACTGGCATTGCTTGTTGTCAGGACTTTCTGTTCAAGCAGTAATTTATGCTGTAAGCTTTCCTGGTCCCTCAGCTTGCAGATGGTAGGTTGTGGGATTTCTCAGCCTCCAGATCACACAGGCCAGTTCCTCATAACAAATCTCTCTTTATATGTATGCTGTTTCTCTTGAGAACGCTGACTTACACCCCCACTGTCATCGTCAGCACTGTTGTGAGTAATCCGGCAATAAATAGTGGAAGACTAACGCTAGCTAACAGTTCCCGAAAGCTTAACTCTGTGCCTCGTACTGCCATGTCAAGCTTATAAGGATTCTCTCAGTTAAGCATCACAGGATCCCTTAAAAGAAAGAGGAACTATTGTTATCCTAACTTTCCAAATTCAGCATTCTATATATTACGTGGGTGGGTGTATTTCACTTTTTATTTTATATTGAAATCCCATGAACAGAGGAGCCTGTAGGGCCACATTCCAGAGGGTTGCAAAGCGTCGGAGATGACTGAAGCGATGTAGCAGGCAGGCAGGCACAGCAGACTAACAATGTTGTATCAGCCATACATATACCCATATCCATTCCCCCCTAAACTCCCCACGGAGGCTTCCGTTTTGTCAGGGACAGAGAAAACTTTCCCATATAGAAGCAAAAATCGATGCCTCCTTTTTCTAATCCAGCATCTCTTCCGGGAAGTTATTTCAACCTAAATCTTATATGACCAATCCAAACAGACATCTCCTTTTTCTCTTCTTGGAGAACAGGAATCTGTCACGAGGGTCAAGAAACTGCTCTTTTGAGCACTTGTTGCATTCCAGGCACTGGCCTGCGTCTCCTGCTGGAAACAAGTCTGACGTGCAGCCTGTTTCCCACGGTGAGATGTGTAATGTTAAGTAAGCACAACAGATCAATAGGATGATTCAGAGAGTAAACATTTTCAAAATGATGGTAAAATGGGGTAATACGAATGAGAGTGACCGTGGGGGCCAGGAAGTAACTAGAGAAAAGTTCTTTGTAAAATGATGCTTGAGCAGAAGCTGGAGGGTAGAAAGTGGTCACCCGTATGAAGGTTCAGGGAAGATGGTTGATCGGCTTTGTCTGGTGTTAAGAATGTTTCATTGGATGTGAAATCTTGCATCTCATTCCATCCCAAACTTCAGCCTCCATCATGCTTTACAGCCAGTGCATTGTTAGCTTTTATATCCCTGGAGGATTATGTTGCTCTGAGATTTGTATCCAGCAGACTGGGCATTTACATGTCCTTCTCAAGCCCCTCCTCTCTAGTAATGCATGAGCAATTACATCTCTAACCTCCAGTTGCTGCTTTTATTATAATTACCTTTTCTTTCCAGTATCTAAGCATTTTAGTTCTAAACTGTGCAGGTTATAGCTACTGTGTGTTATCAGAACCAGCTGTTTGGCTCTTTTTGACTATTTTGGACAGACTGAGAAAGAAGAGAAGCATAAAGGTACTTCTGACGAAAAAAGAAAACACACACACGATCAGAGTCAGCGCTCAAACTAAACAAATCTGGCACAGCATTCATCAGCTCCATAAATACCAGGAACATCCATGTGCTATTTGTTGAGCATGATATATTTTTTCAAGAGAGATGCTTTAAATTTTCCGTTTTGTGCCAAGGTAAGTTTTATGCCTCCGTAATGTGCAACATATGGGTCTTATGACATTAGGCATTATTTGCACCCCAATAAAACAGCTCATTAATCAAAAGGCCTATTATAACCTCCAGCTGCAGAAACCACAAAACACACCCAAGAAGGAGGGTCATTTTTAACTCAGAATGTACCTTTTAAAATAATATTTGTCTGATCACGTTAAACAGTGGTCAAAGGTACAAGACATGTTAGTGTGTGAGGAAGGGGATGGTAGTACGGACACAGTGAGTCCTGAAACACACACGTAGTGAATTTCTTCTCTGCCTTTGGGCTGCATGTTTTGCTTTCCTCCAGTTGGTTTTGAGTGATGTTTTCTCATGAGGTCAAAGCAAGGTCTTCTGGTAGTAGGCAGCATTGGCTATAATACTGCATAGCAAATTAGGAGCAGGTCAATCACTGGAAAGCTCACTAGAGATGTGAATTGGAATTTTATCCCCACATCCGTGATTACAAACCCACCAAACCTAATGAAATACACAAACAGTGCCGTGAGTCCTAGCCTCCTGCTCCTTTCATGTCAGTTCTTGCCTCGTGTCCGCCAGGGTCCCGGTGGCAAGCAGTAAAAGCCAGCTCCAGGCAACTAAAGCAAAGGAGGATTTATTTGGAAGGATATCGATGGAGAGAGTGCTGCTGCTAACACAATCTGTGAGAATCTAAAGAATTGGACTTGGGATTAAGTAGAGAAACAATAATCTCCAAAGGGACCAAGGCTGGAAAGAAAATGCACACCAATCATACAATAACTAAAACTGCTTGATCAGGAAGCCTCAGCTGCCACGGAATGGTCTCTCTTTCTTCTGATTTCGCATCACTCTCTCCAGTCCCGGGAAAGATCGAGGGCAGGAGGAGAAGGGGATGACCGAGGATGAGATGGTTGGATGGCATCACTGACTCAATGGATGTGAGTTTGAGCAAGCTCTGGGAGATGGTAAAGGACAGGGAACCCTGGCATGCTGCAGTCCACGGGGTTACAAAGAGTCAGACACGACTGAGGGACTGAACAGCAACTCCAGTGCCAGGAGAGTGTGGCCAACAAGGTTGAGTCTAGGTCATGGGCCTGCGTGGAGTGGGAAGAGGATCATTCTCGTGGTTTCTCGGGTGGGAGAGAATTGCTCTCCCACTGGGACCTTCCCCATGGAAAAGAAATGCAAAAAAGCAAAATGGCTGTCTGGGGAGGCCTTACAAATAGCTGTGAAGAGAAGAGAGGGGAAAAGCAAAGGAGAAAAGGAAAGATATAGGCATCTAAATGCAGAGTTCCAAAGAATAGCAAAAAGAGATAAGAAAGACTTCTTCAGCAATCAATGCAAAGAAATAGAGGAAAAGAACAGAATGGGAAAGACTAGAGATCTCTTCAAGAAAATTAGAGATATCAAGGGAACATTTCATGCAAAGATGGGCTCGAGAAAGGACAGAAATGGTATGGACCTAACAGAAGCAGAAGATATTAAGAAGAGGTGGCAAGAAGAACTGTACAAAAAAGATCTTCACAACCCAGATAGTCATGATGATGTGATCACTAATCTAGAACCAGACATCTTGGAATGTGAAGTCAAGCGGGCCTTAGAAAGCATCACTATGAACAAAGCTAGTGGAGGTGATGGAATTCCAGTTGAGCTGTTTCAAATCCTGAAAGATGATGCTGTGAAAGTGCTGCACTCAATATGCCAGCAAATTTGGAAAACTCAGCAGTGGCCACAGGACTGGAAAAGGTCAGTTTTCATTCCAATCCCAAAGAAACGCAATGCCAAAGAATGCTCAAACTACCACACAATTGCACTCATCTCACAGGCTAGTAAAGTAATGCTCAAAATTCTCCAAGCCAGGCTTCAGCAATACATGAACCGTGAACTCCATGACGTTCAAGCTGGTTTTCAAAAAGGCAGAGGAACCAGAGATCAAATTGCCAACATGTGCTGGATCATGGAAAAAGCAAGAGAGTTCCAGAAAAACATCTATTTCTGCTTTATTGACTATGCCAAAGCCTTTGACTGTGTGGATCACAACAAACTGTGGAAAATGCTGAGAGAGATGGGAATACAGACCACCTGACCTGCCTCTTGAGAAATCTGTATGCAGGTCAGGAAGCAACAGTTAGAACTGGACATGGAACAACAGACTGGTTCCAAATAGGAAAAGGAGTACATCAAGGCTGTATATTGTCACCCTGCTTATTTAACTGATATGCAAAGTACATCATGAGAAACGCTGGACTGGAAGAAGCACAAGCTGGAATCAAGATTGCCGGGAGAAATATCAATAATCTCAGATATGCAGATGACACCACCCTTATGGCAGAAAGTGAAGAGGAGCTAAAAAGCCTCTGGATGAAAGTGAAAGAGGAGAGTGAAAAGTTGGCCTAAAGCTCAACATTCATAAAACGAAGATCATGGCATCTGGTCCCATCACTTCATGGGAAATAGAGGGGGAAACAGTGGAAACAGTGTCAGACTTTATTTTTTGGGGCTCCAAAATCACTGCAGATGGTGATTGCAGCCATGAAATTAAAAGATGCTTACTCCTTGGAAGAAAAGTTATGACCAACCTAGATAGCATATTCAAAAGCAGAGACATTACTTTGCCGACTAAGGTCCGTCTAGTCAAGGCTATGGTTTTTCCTGTGGCCATGTATGGATGTGAGAGTTGGACTGTGAAGAAGGCTGAGTGCCGAAGAATTGATGCTTTTGAACTGTGGTGTTGGAGAAGACTCTTGAGAGTCCCTTGGACTGTAAGGAGATCCAACCAGTCCATTCTGAAGGAGATCAGCCCTGGGATTTCTTTGGAGGGAATGATGCTAAAGCTGAAGCTCCAGTACTTTGGCCACCTCATGCGAAGAGTTGACTCATTGGAAAAGACTCTGATGCTGGGAGGGATTGAGGGCAGGAGGAGAAGGGGACGACCGAGGATGAGATGGCTGGATGGCATCACGGACTTGATGGACGTGAGTCTGGGTGAACTCCGGGAGATGGTGATGGACAGGGAGGCCTGGCATGCTGTGATTCATGCGGTCGCAAAGAGTTGGACACGACTGAGCGACTGAACTGAACTGAACTGAACTGAGGACCTTCGTGCCTGTGAACGAGCTTCACTGAGCTCTCAGGAGGGGAGTGCTTACTCAGTGGCACAGGACACTGAGCATCTATTATGTGTCAATTGCGCTAGAGAGTTTTCAACAGATGAGTCCTCCTTTAATTATGTTTATACTATATTTCTCATTTAATTAAAATCCCACAGCCATCACATGGGATGTTCCACTCCCTTCATAGATGGGGCAATGAGCATTAGGAATATTAAGTGACCTGGACAACTTGATGGTGCTTAGTAAGGTACAGGTCAGTTATCCCGTCTTGGCTTCCTGACTCCCAGTCAAGTGTTCTCTTTGCTGTTCCAGAGCTGCTTTGTTAACTGAATTCAACTTGACCTGTAAATTTCAATGTTCTCAGCCTTGATTATTTGTCTGTATGTATCTTAAGGATTAGAAATTTCAGAGTGAAATATTCTTGCCAAGAGCCTTAGGTTCAGAAAACCAGAGGTGTCGCTGAAAGTATGCCTTCATCTGTCCCACATCACGTGGCTGACCTTGTGTCATTTGGGGGGTTCCACTCTGGCCCTGAGTGTGAAAAGACACGTCACCTAGGCTTATCTCAAGAATGGATACGCAACTCCACCAGCACTGGCGTCTTTCCACTGCACCCATCAGAGAGTTGGTTATCACACCAAGAGCGCAGCACAGCAGGTGTCCAGGGGCCGCCACACACCCTGCTACAGTTACCCAAACACTGAGACGTGCAAGACGACGCTGCCAGTCACTCGTGCTGCTTGTACCCATGAGGGCTGCTGCTCAACCCCACACACCTGGGGCTGCCTTCTGGGAATTCTGGGCTGAAACACTGTGTGCTCTGTGTCATGAAGAGCAAAACCTATGGCGCCAGGCTGAGCTGAGCTCAAGTCCTTGCACTGCCTTTCACAACTGTGTTCTTGGGGAAATTTTCCAATTTCTCTGAAGCTCAATTTTATACTCTAATGACTAGCAATTATGATATTTACTTTGCAACATTTTAAAAATTATAAATAAATGTAAAGCCTTCAGTTTCAAGGCTAGCTTATATTAATGGATGTTTCATAAGTGGTTGCTCTTATAATTAATATTGCTTTGAGTGATACATGACCTGCAAATCTTTTCAAAGCATTTTTCCTAGGCAGATGATGTATGTTCTTGAGTTTTCAGTATTATGATTCCTCTGCGTAGCATTTTGCCTAATATAATAGTATAATAGTTTTATATTTCACAATATGCTTAACATTGCATATACACTCTGCTATTTCCATTAGCCAGGGTTATACCAGAGAAATAAAGTGAGTGAGATATATACATATTTTATAGATATAATTATATATTTTATATAATATATATAACTTTAAAGAATTGGCTTCCACAGTGTAGACACTGGCAAGTTTTAAATTTCTAGAGCAAGCCAGCAGGCTGGAAACTCTCAGACAAAATCTGATGCTGCCATCCAGAGGCAGAGTTTCTTCTTCGTCAGTTTTGCTCTGAAGGTCTTTCAACTGATTGATGAGGCTCGCCCAGGTTATTAAGACAGTCTCCTGTTTTGAAAATCAACTCATTGTAGATATTAACCACATCCAGATACCTTCACAGTAACACCTAAATCAATGCTTTATTGAATCACTGGTATTATAACCTAGCCAAGTGACACGTAAAATATCACCATCAAGCTTTCTCCAATGCTTTAGACTTTGCCTTCCAATGCAGGGGGTGTGGGTTCGATCCCTGGTCAGAGAATTAAGATCCCACATGCCTCGCAGCCTAAAAACCCCAAAACATAAAAACAGAAACAATATTGTAACAAATTCAATAAAGACTTTAAAAATGGTCTACTAAAAGTCTTAAAAAAAGTCACAGTCCACCCCTTATCAACCTAGCACCTATACTCACCTCTTTAAACAACACTTTTGGACAGCGAGGAGATCCAACTAGTCCATCCTAAAGGATATTAACCCTGAATATTCATTGGAAGGACTGATCCTGAAGCTGAAACTCCAATACTCTGGCCACCTGATGTGAAGAGCTGACTCACTGGAAAAGACCCTGATGCTGGGAAAGATTGAAGGCAGGAGGAGAAGGGGGCAACAGAGGATGAGATGGTTGGATGGCATCACCGACTTGATGGACATGAGTTTGGGCAAGCTCTGGGAGTTGGTGATGGACAGACAGGGAGGCCTGGCGTGCTGTAGTCCATGGGGTCGCAAAGAATCAGACATGACTGAGTGACTGAAATGAACTGAACTGAACCTTCAAGTAAAGACCAAAAGAGAGTAACGCTTCTGTCTAATATGATACAACTATCTTGTATGCAACCAAAAATGCACTAACCTTTTCCTTAGAAGAGGATGCAATGTGGGTATTATACTTCCCTTTGATATCCTAAGCACTTAAATACTATGATATAGACATAACTATTATGAGTGCATCTATGTTAGACAGAAAAGGAATGAGAGTGAAGACAACAAAAATACTATATATGCGAACACACTCCTATATACACACAAATGAAAATATTCATTAAAATTATATTAATAAAAATTACAGTCCTTGTTTCTTCAATTGGTCACATGGTCATAGCTGGAATTTGTAACTACTTTCTTCCACAACCCTCTCCATTTTCTCTTTGCCGTTGCAAACACCCGAGCTGACCTTGACTTTTAGCTTCCTTCCTAAAGGGTCTGGGCCATTAGCCATCTGGCTTGAATTAGTCATTGCGGTTTTCCATTGACTTTTATCACAGGTCATGGTAGTTCTGAAACACACCCTAAGAGATCTCCTGCACCCTGGACATAATCTTCCTTGCCTCCGCTGTGTAGTAGCAGCCCCATTTCCCCACAGGAGTCTAGATCGATAGACGCAGCCTGCACAGGACTCTCTTCTTTGTTGACTCAAAGGCATGAGGAACCAAAAATGACATGGTAGCAATGTTCACTTCCAGTTCACTGAAGTCTCTGTCACGTTCCTTAGTTGGAAGCATTCCTCTCCTCTGAAATAAGACCTCTAGAACCACAGAAAATAAGGACACGGGGACAGGAAGCAAAAGTTTTGCTGGTGGATCATCAGGGATAATAGTATTAGTAAATAATGTCCTTTCTATTTCTACCCCTGTTTCCTGGACATGTGAATACTGGTTCATCTATTAGATGCTGATTCAGTGCATATACAGCCTGCTGGATAACGCTGTTCCAAGTGTTCCAAATACCCACAAGATATTACCACCTCAAAGGTATATTAATTATACTATAATCTATCATCTTCAAACTGGTTCTCCTTCTCTGGTAGAACTCTGATAGATGCAGATTTTGGTAGCAAGAGTGGTTCTAGAGGCCTTGAATATGGAATATGAGCTTCTGAACTGAGTCGAGGTTCTCTGGAACTGGTTCTCTAATCTGATTAGATTGACCAGATTTAAAGGCATTATTATTATATTAATAATTCAGTCTTCAAAAAGCTATTTTACTGCTGGACCTGCTCTAGGAAGATGGGGAACATGGCAAAGCCGTGAATGAATTCCACAAGCAGAGGCCCATTGCTGCACTCCACTTACTATGAAGTGATTTTCTTGATCAGAAGCAGTTCTGTCTGGAATATCACTATGAGAGATAAGGAATTCTGTACGTCCACAGAAGCATTGTATGCAGGGAACACAATCCGTATCCAGAGTAAATATCTCTTCTTTTTTTCCAGCTTTTTTAAAAATTCTATTTTCCATTATATTCATCACAGGATAGTGAATATGGTCCCCCATGCTGTATAGTAGGACCGTGTTGTTTATCCATCCTCTATACAATAGTTTACATCTAATAAGAACACAGCACTGCCCCGTCCCTGATGGAAGTGGTCTAATGTAATCAACCTGCCACCAGGCTTGTCACCCGGGGAAAGGTCGTCCTGGGGACTCAGTCCTGCTCCTGGCAGACCAGGCCTTCAGTAGTGACCATAGTCAGGTCGACCTCGACGAGTGAAGTTCGTGTTGCTGAGTCCCTGCCTCCATACACCCTTTGTTCATGGGTCCACTGGGCAATGAAATGGATGGCTAAGAAAAGAGGCTGACTGTATCCACAGAACAGGTCATCCTGTTCAATCAGTTATTAATATTCTCCTCTGTAGATGTCAACCTTCAGCAAGCATTCACAAAGTAGCTTTATGTTCTTCAACCATTCAGAGACATTCACCCACATATGTCTTCCCCAGAGTGTCACTAATTTTCCAGTGATTTTCCTTCCAAGTCCCTGACCAAGCCAAACCACTGGCGGCAACATGTGAAATCTGCACAGACTCATTTCTCTGGCCATTTCTCTCTCCAAGCAAAATGAGTAACCACAGGAGGATTTCTGCTCACCACTGTCCCACAAGGACACGCCTAGAAAGGCAGGAGTGCTGCACCTCTCCACTTATAGCTGGTGCCTGATTATCAGGCTGAATCACCTATAAATTAGATTTTTTTTTTTTCTCTTCTTTGGTCAGTCGGCTCTAGGGAATTCCCTATGGGGCCACAGGTACAGATTTGAAGAAAGAAGGAGCTATAGCAGGAATAGGGAACATGGGCATTCGGGTCACTTCTTCATGTAACATTATGCCTTCAGGGTCTGATCTTGCAGAAATGGAATGCATTCCATCTTGGTTTCGGGGGGTCAGAAAAGAGAAAATTCATGATGTGCAGGTAAGACCAAATGGACACTTGGCAACTTATGGTTAAGCATTCTGGTGTTTTTAGGCTCTGTAGCACACCACACGCTCTTTGTCAAAAGGAGAGTAGTTATCTACAAAGGATGCCAAGGCTTGTCCCAAAATCCTAAGAGCATACACTGACCAATCAGCATAGGAGCCTCAGCGTGATGGAATAGCATGATGGAAGAAAAAGTTGGTCAAGGTCCCTGCAGACTAAAGTATGACATAGGGATGGAGAGTCGATGTACTCCTGAGGTGGGACAGTGAAGCTGCACCGCTGGCCTTGCCGACTGAAACCACACTGCATCCGATAGTCTCTACTAATGAGTCTCCAACATAGACGGTCACCCATACCCGTGTCCTTTATACGCACTTGATTGGGAGTATCCAGCGGCAGTATTTTGGGTATCTCTATTGCTACATCATGCCGTAGACCAGTGCCTCTTTATTACTGGAAACAGAGTTACTAGTGCCTTTAAATCTGGTCAATCGAATCAGATTAGAGAACCAGTTCCAGAAAACCTTGACTCAGTTCAGAAGCTCATATTCCAGATTCAAGGCCTCTAGAACCACTCTTGCTACCAAAATCTGCATCTATCAGAGTTCTACCAGAGAAGGAGAACCAATTTGAAGATGATAGTTTAAAGGAAGGAAGGAAGGAAGTGAGGAAAGGAGGGAAGGGGGAAAGAAAGGAGAGGGGGAGGAGGAAAGGAGAGAGAGATGGGGGGAAAATCAAGGGCTGGCAAGTCTGAAATCTGTATCATGGGCCAACAGATTGAAAACTAGGACAGGACCGGAGGCTGTCATTCAGTGGCATAATTTTTTTCCATCTCAGAACAAAAACCTCAGTTCTGCTCTTAATCTTTCAGCTGACTGTATGATGTGCCCCCAGATTATGAAGGATAATCTCCTTTCCTTACTGATGGACTAGCTACACCTACAAAATACATTCAGACCAACACCCAGGTCAGTGTTTAATTGAATAGCTCAGTACTCTTGCTTAACCAAGTGGAGACATAAAATTCACCATCATACTATTGTCTGCTCAGAAAAATTGGAACATTAGGACACACGACATTTAAAGAAAATGAAGTCCAGGGGACTGTCCATCATCCCAAGTGCTGTTCCGGCATTGAACTCAGTCCAGGTAATTCTGGAAATAAATCAAAATCCAATAACTGAGATGAAGCCAATGTTGATCTATCAAAGACACGGAGACCTGCTGCTTAGAATGGTTAAGCCCTGGGTGGAGGCCTTGGTCACTCAGCAGGTGAGAATTAAAGGGCTTCCTTGCCCCAAAGCAGTTCTGTAGCACTAAAGCACAATGTTTCAAGTCTCTTTTCAAAACTTTTTCTGAGAGTGTTCATATTCAGTTCAGTTCAGTTGACTTCAGTCTCTCAGTCGTGTCTAACTCTTTGCAACTCCATGAATAGCAGCACGCCAGGCCTCCCTGTCCATCACCAACTCCCGGAGTTCACTCAGACTCACGTCCATTGAGTCAGTGATGCCATCCAGCCATCTCATCCTCGGTCATCCCCTTCTCCTCCCGACCCAAATCCCTCCGAGCATCAGAGTCTTTTCCAATGAGTCAACTCTTCTCATGAGGTGGCCAAAGTACTGGAGTTTCAGCTTTAGCATTACTCCTTCCAAAGAAATCCCAGGGTTGATCTCCTTCAGAATGGACTGGTTGGATCTCCTTGCAGTCCAAGGGACTCTCAAGAGTCTTCTCCAACACCACAGTTCAAAAGCATCAATTCTTCGGCGCTCAGCCTTCTTCACAGTCCAACTCTCACATCCATACATGACCACAGGAAAAACCATAGCCTTGACTAGACGGACCTTAATCGGCAAAGTAATGTCTCTGCTTTTGAATATGCTATCTAGATTGGTCATAACTTTTCTTCAAAGGAGTAAGCGTCTTTTAATTTCATGGCTGCAGTCACCATCTGCAGTGATTCTGGAGGCCCCCAAAAATAAAGTCTGACACTGTTTCCGCTGTTTCCCATCTATTTCCCATGAAGTGATGGGACCAGATGCTATGATCTTCGTTTTCTGAATGTTGAGCTTTAGGCCAACTTTTTCACTCTCCTATTTCACTTTCATCAAGAGGCTTTTTAGCTCCTCTTCACTTTCTGCCATAAATGTGGTGTCATCTGCATATCTGAGGTTATTGATATTTCTCCCAGCAATCTTGATTCCAGGTTTTGTTTCTTCCAATCCAGCGTTTCTCATGATGTACTCTGCATAGAAGTTTAATAAGCAGGGTGACAATATACAGCCTTGACACACTCCTTTTCCTATTTGGAACCAGTCTGTTGTTCCATGTCCAGTTCTAACTGTTGCTTCCTGACCTGTATACAGATTTCTCAAGGGGCAGGTCAGGTGGTCTGGTATTCTCATCTCTCTCAGAATTTTCCACGGTTTGTTGTGATCCACACAGTCAAAGGCTTTGGCATAGTCAATAAAGCAGAAATAGATGTTTTTTCTGGAACTCTCTTGCTTTTTCCATGATCCAGCAGATGTTGGCAATTTGATCTCTGGTTCCTCTGCCTTTTTGAAAACCAGCTTGGACATCAGGAAGTTCATGGTTCACGTATTGCTGAAGCCTGGCTTGGAGAATTTTGAGCATCACTTTACTAGCCTGTGAGATGAGTGCAATTGTGTGGTAGTTTGAGCATTCTTTGGCATTGCCTTTCTTTGGAATTGGAATGAAAACTGACCTTTTCCAGTCCTGTGGCCACTGCTGAGTTTTCCAAATTTGCTGGCATATTGAGTGCAGCACTTTCACAGAATCATCTTTCAGGATTTGAAGTAGCTCCACTGGAATTCCATCCCCTCCACTAGCTTTGTTTGTAGTGATGCTTTCTAAGGCCCACTCGACTTCACATTCCAGGATGTCTGGCTCTAGATGAGTGATCACACCATCGTGATTATCTGGGTTATGAAGATCTTTTTGTACAGTTCTTCTGTGTATTCTTGCCACCTCTTCTTAATATCTTCTGCTTCTGTTAGGTCCATACCTTTTCTGTCCTTTATTGAGCCCATCTTTGCATGAAATGTTCCCTTGGTATCTCTAATTTTCTTTGAAGTGATCTCTAGTCTTTCCCATTCTGTTGTTTTCCTCTATTTCTTTGCATTGATTGCTGAAGAAGGCTTTCTTATCTCTTCTTGCTATTCTTTGGAACTCTGCATTCAGATGCTTGTATCTTTTCTTTTCTCCTTTGCTTTTTCTCTTCTCTTCTTTTCACAGCTATTTGTAAGGCCTCCCCAGACAGCCATTTTGCTTTTTTGCATTTCTTTTCCATGGGGATGGTCTTGATCCCTGTCTCCTGTACAATGTCATGAACCTCATTCCATAGTTCATCAGGCACTCTATCTATCAGATCTAGGCCCTTAAATCTATTTCTCACTTCCACTGTATAATCATAAGGGATCTGATTTAAATGGTCTAGCGGTTTTCCCTACTTTCTTCAATTTAAGTCTGATGTCAATAATAATTATATTCAATACTAAATAAGACTTTTGGAAAGCATCCAAGGAAATGAAACACAAGAAATTGTGCTTGTTTGTTTGTTTATCAAAGCAGGAAGGAGATGGCCTTGGTTGAACAGCTATTGAATTTTAAGGCTACATCACTTCACATTAATTCATCTTATCACCAAAATAACCAGGAGCAAATATTATTATCCCCATTTTAAGTAGGAAAATCAAGGTTAATAATCAGCAGTGCTGAAACTTTCTCCATCAGTCTGGCTAGGAATACCCTTTCCATTATATCTAGTTTCCATCCGATCAGAATATATCTCTAAGAATATATCTCTGTCCATCTCAGAGGTGGGGGAGTGGGGAGAGGAGAGGTCGGGAAGAGAGTTGGAACCTGTTTCACCTCTGCCTGACATGCACTGCTCTGCTGTAATTCCACCGATCTCAGAGGACAGGTAAGTCATCTTTGGGGATATCCAATCACCTCAGAAGTGCAGATGACACCACTCTAATAGCTGAAGAGGAACTAAAGAGCCTTGATGAAGGAAAGAGGAGAATGAAAAAGCTGGCTTAAAACTCAACATTCAGAAACTTAAGATCATGGCATCCAGTCCCATCACTTCATAGCAAATAGATGGGAAAAATATAGAAACAATGGCAGACTTTATTTTCTTGGGCTCCAAAATTACTGTGGACATTGACTGCAATCATGAAATTAAAAGATGCTTGCTTCTTGGAAGGAAAGCTATGAAAAACTTAGTATATTGAAAAGCAGAGACATCACTTTGCTGACAAAGGTCCATACAGTCAAAGCTATAGTTTTCCAGTAGTCATGTACAGATGTGAGAGTTGGACTATAAAGAAGGCTAAGCACTGAAGAATTGATGTTTTCTAATTGTGGTGCTGGAGAAGACTCTTGAGAGTCTCTTGGACTACAAGGAGGTCAAAGTAGTCAATTCTAAAGGAACTAAACCCTGACTATTTGCTGGAAGAACTGATGCTAAAGCTGAAGCTCCAATGCTTTGGCCACCTGATGGGTAGAGCCAACTCACTGGAAAAGACCCTGATGCTGGGAAGAGTGAGGCAGTAGGAGAAGGGAGTGAGAGAGGATGAAATGCTTGGATGGCATCGCTGACTCAAGGGACATGAGTTTGCGCACACCCCCTGGCAAGAGTGAAGGACAAGGAAGCCTGGCCTGCGACAGTCTATGGGCTTGTAGCGAGTTGGACGTGACGGAGTGACTGAACAGCAACAACAGTCATCTCCAGTTTAACAGCAGATGGGATTCTCAGAGCCTTCCATACCCTCCCAACTACACCCAGTTCCTTCTAGTCTCAGCCCTAGTATCTACAGGGCCTGCTGCAGCACTGGCACCCCACTCCAGTGTTCTTGCCTGGAAAATCCCAGGGACGGGGGAGCCTGGTGGGCTGCCATCCATGGGGTCTCACGGAGTCGGACACGACTGAAGCGACTTAGCAGCAGCAGCAGCAGCAGCAGCAGCACAAATGAAGGCCCGTGCACCGTACCTCTTGACTTTTAGGTATAAGGGACTAAGCTGGCAACTGTTATGTGAAATACATTTTGTCTTTCTACCTTCTCAAGCGTGCCTTCATAATGACCTAGAAGGTCCGTTCAGCTTTGCCTGTCACAGACCCTTGGGCAGCTTCGTACTAGAGCAGGGTGGCAGCATGGGGGAGCTGGTCTGGTCCTCAGCTCAGAGCACACCCCACTTTTTTTCTACCCCCAGCTGCCTGGTGCACAGGCTTCATGTGCGTATTTGCTGACAGCCCACCCAGAATCAAGGCTTTGGCCGCACCTCTCCTTACAGCTTCCCCTTGACCACATCAGGGACCTAAATATTTCTACCTGCAGAGTGACCTCACCTGCCCAGGAGGGTGGACTCCCAGAAAAGACCCTGTAAGGGGGGTTTGGAAGCTGGAAGAGGGAATTCCTCAACCAGGTTGCCTGAGCAAGTTTTAGAAGGAATGAGTATAGCGTAGCTCCTTGCCTCTGGAGCTCTGAGTCCAGTGGGGTTATCAAAGGACCAGAGCAGGGCCCTCTACAGCATGGGGGCAGGCGCCGTGAGCCCTGGGTAAGTCACGGTATAAAGACCCAGAATGGCCTCTCGGACAAGCTGACCGCACCTTCCGGTTCCTCAGCCACTTCCTTTGCCCAGCCCCCTCCCTTGCCCAGCCCCCTTGCTCAGCCTGCCCCTCTCACTCACTTTCAACTCCAGACCCATTAAGACAGTGTATTGTCTCAGTGTTCACTTCAGAGTAACATACACAAGGCATAACTTCATAGTCAGCAATTCTAAGTACACTCTCAAACCACTCATGCTCAAAGAAATGGTCTGGTGGGGTTTTGCTCAGTAATATTTATTGTGGCAATATTGCAGAGCCTCCTACCAAAACACACACACACACACACACACACACACACACACACACACACCGGCTTGTTCTCGAATCCAATAAAAGGAAGCAACATATAAAAAAAGAACATTTGATTAAAATTTCTAAGTATAGGCTTTCCTTTAAAAACAGAAATGGACAGTAAATAAAACAGTTGAATTTAGTTAGGTTTTTGTTTCTCTGGATCACAAGGCATAATTTTTTTAAATAGGATCTTGAAAGGTTTAGAAAAACTTGTAACTTTCCTAAACATTTCTGGGCTCCTAGAATCTCGGGTTGATTCATGATTCCTACCATCCTAACTAAGCATTCTAGCCTTGGACACTGTAGGAGCAGAATCTGCATCTTGAGAGGGGTGATCTGTTGATGTATTATGGGAAGTTACTGACCAGCGCCCTACAGATGTTCACAATACTCACCCACCCACCCACCCACACACACACACACACACACACACACACACACACATCAGGACATTTTTACACTTTTTATCTTTCTCATCACCTTGTCTGAATTACCTTTCATTTTCACCCATGATTTTCTTATCATACAGGATAGTCTCTTATTTTCTATTCCTTGCTAAGTTATAATGATGTTCCATTGTAAAATCTTTTTTTTTTCCCAAATTGGCCATGCCACAAGGCTTGTGGGGTCCTAGTTCCCCAACTGGTAGTGAAAGCTCGGAGTTCTACCATGAGACTGCCAGGGAATTCTCATAAAGTCATTTCACTGTCTATTTATTCACGTGTAAAGCCTACATATGGCATTTTCAAGTCATCAGCACTAAGATGTGTCCTATGCACAGGAGACAACCTGCCTCCATGTCTTACACCATAAAAATTACTTCCTTATTATAAGTAAATGCAACAAGAACTGGAAGCTTAGAAACACTGCAAAGAATCAATCATTCATTGGGTTAAATGAACTGACCCCGACCACTATCCATAATTAGGGTCACAAAGAATCGGACACAACTGAGCAACTGAACAGCAACAGCTGTCCAGAAGCGTTTTATCTTTGCTAATCCTCCAGGAATTAAAACGAATGAACACACAAGGTAATTCTTATACACGAATTTTTATTGCTTTGGGAAGTGAAATCATATAATGGGAAAAACTAGACCAGTTAAAATACCAAGTTCACACTACTTGCTCTATGACGCTGGGCAAAACCCTACCTGTCCAGAGTCTTCTCTATCAGTGCATGCGTGTTAAGTCACTCAGTCGTGTCTGACTCTTTGCAGCCCTGTGGACTGTAGCCCACCAGGCCCGTCTGTCCCTGGACTTCTCCAGGCAAGAGTGCTGGAGTGAGCTGCCATGCCCTTTTCCAGGGGCTCGTCCAGGCCCGGGGATCGCACTGGCATCTCATACATCTCCTGCCTTGGCAGGTGGGGTTCCTTGCACTAGCGCCACCTGGGAAGCCCTGTAGAGATAATTCTTACCTAAAAGAGTCATTTTAGGAAAAAGTAATGCATGCATTGGTATGAAAGAGACATTCAATGAATATTCGTTTCTTCCCTTCCACTAAAGCATGATTAGTTACATGTATGCTATTAGACTCGGCATAGGTGCTAGTGAAATCAGGAAGACCAGAGTTCAGATTCAGCTGGTTACTGTGCAGCCTCCCTGAGCCTCAGTTTCTCCATCTGTAAGATGGTACCCCCCTCAAAGGGTAAAGAGATCATGGGCATGGGATCCTTTGGTAAGTTCCGGACACAGAGTAAGGACTCAATAGATTTCAGTATAACTGGGTACATGGAATGACACAGACCAAGGGTGAAATCTGGCCCTATCACCAACTGTGTTACCTTGGGCCCATTTGCCTCTCCCAGAACCATTTTCTTGAAATAACAGTTCCCACCTCACCAGTTCACCTTATTATTAAATAAGATAAGGGCTTCCCTGATGGCTCAGACAGTAAAGAATCTGCCTGCAATGCAGGAGACTTAGGTTCCATCCCTGGGTCAGGAAGATCCCCTGGAGAAGGGAACAGCTACCCACTCCAATATTCTTGCCTGGAGAATTCCATGGACAAAGGAGTCTGGCGGGCTACAGTCCATGGGGTTGCAAAGAGTCTATGTTACCTTGGGCAAATTTACCTCTTCAAGAAACATTTTCTTGAAATAATAATTCCTACCTCACCAGTTTTTTTACAAGGTTTATCTTATTATTAAATAAGATAAGAAAGGTACCACATTCAGAATATGGACATGTTAAGTGTTAAAAAATGACTGCAATTATTAATACATTTTTAGAGGAGATATTAAAAGCTACCAGGGGAAGAAAACTATTAGGTCCCTGTACTGCACACTCTTATGGTTAAATCTGCAGCCAAGAGATTAAAAGATGTTTTCTCCTTGGAAGGAAAACTATCACAAACCTAGACAGCATATTAAAAAGCAGAGACATCACTTTGCCAACGAAGATCCATGTAGTCAAAGCTATGGTAGACTCGGACCATAAAGAAAGCTGAGCACCAAAGAATTGATGCTTTCTAACTGTGGTGCTGGAGGAGACTCTTGAAAGTCCCTTGGACTGCAAGATCAAACCAGTCAATCCTGAATATTCGCTGGAAGGACTGCGGCTGAAATGAAGCTCCAATACTTTGGCCACCTGATGCAAACAGCCGACTCATTGGAAAAGACCCTGATGCTGGGAAAAATTGGAGGCGAAAAGAGAAGGGAATGGCAGAGGATGAGGGAGGTGGATGGTATCACTGACTGAAGGGACACTGGTTTGCGCAAACTCTAGGAGACAGTGGACAGGGGAAGCCTGATGTGCTGCAGTCCTTGGGGACATGACTTAGACTGAGCTGCAGCAGCACGGTCAATTCAGAGAGAAACAGACACAACTCAGAGTCCAAAAGTAGAAATACTCTGAAAAGCTATTCCGGGAAAATGTCTGTCTGTTGACCCATTGATGTGTAGATATTCCATAATATATGTTTTATGTTACACACACAGAGCACTAATATCCTAGAATAAGCATTGAAGTGAATTGAGTGAACCCTGAGAATTCCCCTATCAAAGCCCCCACCACCCTGAGGGCTCAACACACATGCTTTCTCCCTGAGAGTTTACCATAGAGCTTGGCACAAAAAAACTACTCAGTCATTTTTAAATCAATGTTTCTGCCTCTTTAGGTCTGCTTTCCAATCAGAACATAAGTGCCTAGAATGCACACCTGGTATAACTCACGTCTGTATCTCTCGCATCTAATATAGAACCTGGCACCTAGTGAGTCTTTCACAAGCCTTGAACCATCCATTCATTCATTCATATCAATGAATTTAACTAAATTAGTGAAACTGACACCACAGCATGATATGTGGCATTGCCTTGGAAGCCCTGGAATCCAGCCCCGGGGTGTTCTTGTTTATAAACCTATCATTCAAACTCAAAACTGCTCGGCTGTACAGACAGTGGTAAAGCAGTTGCGTTATCGCTCTCTGCTCCTACTGTTTGAACAACCATCTCCTAATAGACGTCCCTTTCAGCAAACTGTCACATGCTGTGAGCGCACCAGATAAGCCAGGGTGATAATAGCAAAGCTCATCTTGCAGAGATTAAGTCATAGCAGCTCTAGAACGGAGGCTGTTGGGATGTCAGAGGCAGCGATCTTCCGTGGAAGGGCTTGAAAGAGGAGTGGGAGGAAAGGAAGGGGCTGGATAAGGATCCAGGAGAACCTGTCTCTGTGTTTCCCTGGCCCAGGAAGCCAGGAAGGCACTCTAGGGGGTAAGACCTGTGAAGCAGAAGGGCACAGTGTCTCCACCCAGACTCTTGTGTTGGCAAAAAATTTAAAAAGCAAAACTGTAACTTTTGTGAATCATCTTCATTTCTTTGGGACTCCCCTGGAGACTCAGACAGTAAAGAATCTGCCTGCAGTGCGAGAGACCTGGGTTCCATCCCTGAGTTGGGAAGATCCCCTGGAGAGGGGAATGGCAACGCACTCCAGTATTGTTGCCTGGAGAATCCCACAGACAGAGCAGCCTGGTGGGCTACAGTCCGTGGAGTCGCAAAGAGTTGGACACGACTGAGTGACTAAGCACGCATCATTTCTGTGATGAGAAATCTGATTTATTTCATGGCCTGGTCTGTCCTTCCCCCTCCCCCAGGACTGTGTCTAGGTGGTTTGCGCCAGCTGAGGGTGTTGGTAGGTTATAGAAATGTCAGCCCAGACCTCACCTTGGACCTGCCCATTCTGGCCTCGGGACATGTCCCTGTCCCTGTTGGGCATCCCGACTTCAGTCTACACTTGTCCCCCTGCACTGCCCAGCACAGCACGGGCCCCTGTTCCCGAGGCGAGGTCACTCTGGGCCTGCTCTCTTCTTTGCCCCAATCCTCTCAGAGGTGGCAGATCCCGCAGCCCTTCCATCGCTCTGGGGTCAGACAGCCTCTGAGAACCCGGCACCCTCTGTCTCTGAGAGCCTACTTTCGGGGCAGGGGAATGCCTCTGTTGATGCACGCTCTGCGGAGTGTGGAGGCCCGGGGGTTGAGGCTGTCCCAGGATCACCTACTGGCAGTCGGTGCAGCCGTCTGTGTCCTGGGGCCTCACGCCCCCCAGACCTCCACCCTGGATGCTGAATCTGGATTCCGGGCTTTCTCTCCCCGCTGAGATCCTCCAAACCCAGCCGGGCTTCATGTCAGCCCTCTCTTCCCTGGTTATAATGCTCAGTCCCCAGGGTGAGTCTTTCTCTTTTTTAACCTTCTACGCCCCTTCAGCCCACGACTCTTGAACAGCCAAGCCAGTCCGCTCTCTTTTGTGACCGAGTTTCCTCAAGCCTGAGGTCTTTGAGACTCAGAGGCAACAATTGATCTCCTTTGTCAGATTGGCTGTGATGACCTCCCTTTCCAGAAGCCAGAACCGCCTGCACGGTGGATCACACAAGGTGAAGGCAGGGAAGTCTGTGCTCAGAGATTTGGAACAGCGGCTCTGACTCGCCCGAGGGAGGGCGCAAAGCCATCCTATGCAAACTTCCCACCCAATCTCCCAGGGCTCATGTGTTTTTTGCATACAAGCAAGGTATCCCAGAAAGGATCTAGCTGAAGAATGGCTCTAAATCAGAGGCTAAAAGAGGATATGGATGACTAGGAGCCACTCTGGAACCCTGATGCTGAGGCTGAGGTCAGGCTGAAAGCCGCAGATACAGCCCTGAGGGACCCAGCCACATCTGCAGACTAGGGGGAGCAAAGAACCCCTGCAGATCTGGGGCCGGGGTGTGAGGCAGATGGTCAGGTGGGGCAGGTTCCAAAGCAAAGAAACTCAGGCAAGAACTGAAGCTTTAAAATGAGCAGGATCTGGAGTTGTGAGCCTGAGGCTGGGAAAGACCTCCAGATGAGCACGTGGATTCTGATCGTGGAGTAGGCTTCCACTTTGTTCTGCCCAGGAGTGACATGACCTTCCCGGGTGGACAGGAAGAGCTGAGGGTCAGAGCTCAGGCTCGGCCAGCAGAGAGCGGCATCACAGCTCTGCCCGGACCTAGGCAGGCTTTTCCCCTCCTGCTGTGTTGCTTCTGTTTCCTTATTTCTAAACTAATGTGGACTTTGCCCCCAGCTTGATGGTTTTAGTTGTCTCTCTCACACACACACACTTTGTACAAACACACTCAGTCATCTGTTCAGTTGTGTTCCTCTCTTCAGCAACTCAGGAGCTCAGTGGATGCTGAGGAAAATTAAAGAACTTCTTCTGGGCCTCTCTCATGGAGACATCAGCTGGTTTCTGCAAAAGAGTCACTTGGGCTCTCTCCCTCCTTCCTGATAACTGTCTGCAGCCCTTCGAGAAAATTAAACCCTCGATGTTATGCCTTGGCAATCACAAGCCCACCTAGAGCTATCATTTTATTTAAGAAGCTTTCCTAATCATCTGGGTGGCTACAGACTCCAGCCTTGCTCATGATCAATCTTGGACATCCGCTAATCATCATAAAAGATAACGACCTTGCATCTAGATGCAGAGGAGAGGCCCATGGTGGGGGGAAATGGCACATGAGTATTAACTCATCTCAGAAATTCAGGACACCCTTTATTTACTTCCTCTGTTTTTTCCGTAAGAAGACCCAACACACGGAAGCGGTATCGAGCAATGAACAGAACCTTGGGGTGGGAAAGGGGATAAAAGGAGATCTGGGTGCTGGGCTGGCTCTGCAACCTTAACAGCTCACATTTATACGGGGGGAGATGGGGCTGGGTCAATGATTCCAGGGTCTGATCCTCAGAATCACTTGTAGAATAATAACAACAACAAGATCTCTAGGCTATCTATCCACCTCAGAGCAACTGCATCAGAATTTCTGGAACTGGTGCCCAGAAGCCTGGATCTCTCAATGTTTTGCGGGAGATTCTTAAGATCTGTCATGTCTGAGAACTACTGGACTCTATGGATAAAGCCCAGACCACTTAAGCTTCAATAACCATCTTCTATTGTATTTTTCCTAGAGAAGGAAATGGCACCCCACTCCAGTACTCTTGCCTGGAAAATCCCATGGACGGAGAAGCCTGGTAGGCTACAGTCCATGGGGTTGCAAAGAGTCAGACACGACTGAGTGACTTCGCTTTCACTTTTCATCGTATTTTGAACTGTGGTGTTGGAGAAGACTCTTAAGAGTCCCTTGGACTGCAAGGAGATCCAACAGTCCATCCTAAAGGAAATCAGTCCTGAATATTCATTGGAAGGACTGACTGATGTTGAAGCTGAAACTCCAATACTTTGGCCACCTGATGCAAAGAGCTGACTCATTTGAAAAGACCCTAATGCTGGGAAAGATTGAAGGCAGGAGGAGAAGGGGATGACAGAGAATGAGATGGTTGGATGGCATCACCAACTCAAAGGATGAGTTTGGGTAGGCTCTGGGAGTTGGTGTTGGACCTGGAGGCCTGGCATGCTGTGGTCCATGGGGTTGCAAAGAGTTGGACACGGCTGAGCAACTGAACTGAACTGAACTGATTGCATTTACATTTTAGCGACTGCTATGATGAGATCTGGGGGCTTGTTACAAGTGGGTAGGGCGCATCAGTATTTATAGCAACTAACTCAAGTTAGGAGAGCCTGAATGGTCCACTTCATGTAACACAGAAGATATGCTGTGGTGCTTCTCAGGAACTTGAGCATTCATTTAGGGCAAAAAGATTCTCAAGAGGGATTCTATGGGCATTTTGAGCCCCTTCACCTTTTAGGAACCTGTTCCATGCATTTGAGGACATAAAGCACATTTGACTTCTAGTCCCTCGGTACTTATAACACCCTCAGATTTACTGTGAATATCAAACTTTTTTTTTCAAGTGAGGAAACTGATGCCCAGCTTTGGAGGTGTGGTGGGGGGAGTGGGAAGGGAGGCAGTAATAAAACTCTTACCTTACAGGAACATTGTGAAAATTAAATGAACAAATGCATGTAAGGCACTTATTAGCACAATGGCCTGGCACTAAGAAGTGTTCAAGAAATGTTTACTACTGTTATTGTGCCAGAAACAATAAATTTTTAAATAGATGAAAATGGAGCTATGAACATAAAATAGAAATTATAAACCAGTTGAAACTGATTCATTCTTCCAGGCTTACTCCAAAACAAAACCCTATTTTTCCATTCATACAAGAATCTTCTTCCTCTCAGTCCAGGCCCCTATCACTCTGTTTGCCACCATCAATCTAATAGAAAAGTATACACACACACACACACACACACACACACACACACACACACACACACACACACACACACATATACAGAGTAAATGTGTTTCCCAGGTAACCACCTTAGTAATAAGGGAAAGAAACAGAATTTTCAGTGTACCTCTGTATGTATTAACATCATATTTTAAACTAATTTCCCTGACTATAACTTAGCCTCCTTCCTATTTCCTTTGCCCTCCTTTACCGTGAGGAAAATTGCCTTTCACCGTGTCCACTACATCAGCACGCATATTTATAGAGTTATTTCTCCCCTGAGTCTTCTTGACACAAGGTTGAACATGTTCGGTTCTCTTACCTCCTCCTCAAGGGTCTTATTTTTTAAAACATTTCATCATGCTTGTTGCTCTCCACTGAGATTCTCTAGGTCTTTCACTATGAAGGAATTTGTTTCAAATTGCATCACTCATGAACAAGGACTCCAGCAGGGGAAAGCGGCCGGCCAACACGGAAAGCTCAGGAGGCTCTGCACGCCATCAGGGCTTCAGCTCTCATTTTGGGATGGCTGTGGATGCTCTTTTACAATCTGGCCCCAAAGGACCAAGAAGAGAAAATCCAATAAGCAGTAAAGCACTAAGGCTGTGAGAGGGAATCACTGCACATGTTAGCATTAGTTCAGATATTTAATAGATCACTGTAGGATGAAGACAAATTTGAGAACATTATAGGATTCCATTGAAATGGTTGTAATCTTTTTATCGAATTTGCACCAGTGAAAGATTGGCTCTGAAGTGTAAAATCAAAATGAAAACAGCAAGAATCACTTGCCCACAGCAAAAAGCATGTCTAACAATCAAAATCAAGGTAGTAGCATAATGAAGTTCATGGCAATAGCTCAGAACTGAGAGGTGGGAAAACTATTATATTCCGTTTAACATCCTAGAATGGATTCATAGTGGCCTGTGGCCTTGGGTCAGTTAAGCTAACTGCATGTCAGTTGCTTTATCTTAAAAGAGGAGGCGATAAGATTAGCCTGAAACTTGTGGGCTTGTTTTAAGGAGTGAAAAACACAATGGACACCAAGCAACAATGGCCCACAGTAGGGATTGCTATTATTGCTATCATAAGCATTTTCTGGCAATGGGAAAGTGAAGAGCACGAGGCATATAGTAGACGTGCACGCACGGTTCTCAACTATGAAAGCTCCATCTCATTAGCCACACAGGCTGCATTCAACCTCTTTACCTACAAGCGAAAAAGCTGATGAGATTCAATATATAATGTGTTAATATGCAATATTTGTTTTTCTCTTTCTAACTTACTTCACTCTATATGACAGACTCTAGGTCCATCCTTGTCTCTACAAATGACCCTATTTCATTCCTTTTAGTGGCTGAGTAATACTCCATTGGGTATATATACCACATCTCCTTTATCCATTCATCCGTCATTGGACACAAGTTTCCTGTCCCGGCTCTCGTAAATAGTGCTGTGATGAACACTGGGGTAAAACAATTATATTCCAATTTAATGAAAAAGAGAGAGAGTGATCAAACTTAAAAAAAAATAGGAAAAGAAAAAGCTAATAAGAAAAAAAGTAAGTTAAAAAGCAAGGTGCTTCAGAGGAGGCAGTCATGACGCCCTCTTACAGTGCTTGGAGAACATAAGTGAATCTCTGCTGTGCTCTCATTTTACCACGTCAGAGTTCAACCATCGGGGCCAGGAAAATGCGTTCTGCACTAGAAGCCGGACATGTCTTACTTCCAGTAGAATTCACTTTGAGTTGAGGTTTTATAGAGCTATGTCCAGGGTGACATCCCTGCAGGATCTTATTGTAAGATGACCTCATCTTTATCTCGAGACCACAGACAACTTCTCCAGTGCCATATTCTGAGGCTCCAGAGTACAACCTACATATTTCCTGACTGCCAAGGGATTTGGATCTTTTCCTGTCTCAAGTTGCTCACTAAACTAAATTGATTATACTACCAAGTCAGGCAACACCTCATTTTTTTTTATTAGGGCCTGGTCTCTGATCACAAATCTTAAAAGTATTGAAAAAAGTCAATAGGCATTTACACTGGAAACCACACAGTTTCGTCCCACACCACATTCTAAAAACTTGCTGGCAAGGTTAAACAGAAAGTAATGAGAAATGGACGGCGCAGGGGAAAAGTCCAAACCTTGGAATCGTTAGGTTATTCTGTTAAAAGCCCTTTGTTTTATTTGCAATTAAAAATATACTTTCGATTGTTTTTGTTATATTAAAAAGCAATGCCTGCTCTTTGCAGAAAAACAAATACAGATAAACAAAGACAGTGAAAGTCGCTCAGTCGTGTCGGACTCTTTGTGACCCCATGGACTATACAGTCCACAGAATTCTCCAGGCCAGAATACTGGAGTAAGCAGCTGTTCCTTTCTCCAGGGGATCTTCCCAACCCAGGTCTTCTGCACGATGGGCAGATTCTTTACCAGTTAAGCCACTACGGAAGCTCAAAAAAACCACTATCCAGACATCCTGGAATGTGAAGTCAACTGGGCCTTAGAAAGCATCACTATGAACAAAGCTAGTGGAGGTGATGGAATTCCAGTGGAGCTATTTCAAATCCTAAAAGATGATGCTGTGAAAGTGTTGCACTCAATATGCCAGCAAATTTGGAAAACTCAGCAGTGGCCACAGGACTGGAAAAGGTCAGTTTTCATTCCAATCCCA
This sequence comes from Ovis aries, assembly GCF_016772045.2. Taxonomy (NCBI): domain Eukaryota; kingdom Metazoa; phylum Chordata; class Mammalia; order Artiodactyla; family Bovidae; genus Ovis; species Ovis aries. The sequence continues at coordinate 97,608,210 of NC_056060.1, forward strand.
AAGAAAGGCAATGCCAAAAAATACTCAAACTACCGCACAATTGCACTCATCTCACACACTAGTAAAGTAATACTCAAAATTTTCCAAGCCAGGCTTCAGCAATACGTGAACCATGAACTTCCTGACGTTCAAGCTGGTTTTCGAAAAAGCAGAGGAACCAGAAATCAAATTGCCAACATGTGCTGGATCATGGAAAAAGCAAGAGAGTTCCAGAAAAACATCTATTTCTGCTTTATTGACTATGCCAAAGCCTTTGAGTGTGTGGATCACAATAAGGGGAAAATTCTGAAAGAGATGGGAATACAGACCACCTGACCTGCCTCTTGAGAAACCTATATGCAGGTCAGGAAGCAACAGTTAGAACTGGACATGGAACAACAGACTGGTTCCAAATAGGAAAAGGAGTACATCAAGGCTGTATATTGTCACCCTGCTTATTAAACTTCTATGCAGAGTACATCATGAGAAACGCTGGGCTGGAAGAAGTACAAGCTGGAATCAAGATTGCCGGGAGAAATATCAATAATCTCAGATATGCAGATGATACCACCCTTATGGCAGAAAGTGAAGAAGAACTGAAAAGCCTCTTGATGAAAGTGAAAGAGGAGAGTGAAAAAGTTGGCTTAAAGCTCAACATTCAGAGAACGAAGATATGGCATCAGGTCCCATCACTTCATGGGAAATAGATGGGAAACAGTGGAAACAGTGTCAGGCTTTATTTTTGGGGGCTCCAAAATCACTGCAGATGGTGATTGTAGCCATGAAATTAAAAGATGCTTACTCCTTGGAAGAAAAGTTATGACCAGTCTAGATAGCATATTCAAAAGCAGAGACATTACTTTGCTGACTAAGGTCCATCTAGTCAAGGCTATGGTTTTTCCAGTAGTCACGTATGGATGTGATAGTTGGACTGTGAAGAAGGCTGAGTGCCGAAGAACTGATGCTTTTGAACTGTGGTGTTGAAGACTCTTGTGAGTCCCTTGGACTGCAAGGAGATCCAACCAGTCCATTCTAAAGGAGATCCGAAAAAAAAAATAAATAAATAAATAAATAAAAAATAAAGGAGATCCGTCCTGAGTGTTCACTGGAAGGAATGATGCTAAAGCTGAAACTCCAGTACTTTGGCCACCTCATGCGAAGAGTTGACTCATTGGAAAAGACTGATGCTGGGAGGGATTGGGGGCAGGAGGAGAAGGGGACGACAGAGGATGAGATGGCTGGATGGCATCACTGACTCGATGGGCATGAGTTTGAGTGAACTCTGGGAGTTGGTGGTGGACAGGGAAGACTGGCGTGCTGCGATTCATGGGGTCGCAAAGAGTCGGACAAGACTGAGCGACTGAACGACTGAACTGAACTGAACTACACCGATTACCTTGGTTAGCCCTAAGGCGATGCATTATTTAAAACTGCTGTTTTTATCAAAACCAGAGAGGGCGCCAGAGAGAGGAGCGGAAAACAGCCATTTTCCGGTCAGGAGGAGGACGGGGGGCGGGGCTGCCCAGGAAGGCCCTTGGCCCAGGGATGGCTGTGAAGGCCTGGGCTACCAGACTCTGCTTTGTCAGCTTTATGCCTGTGATATGCCATCCCAGTGTTAGAGTGTCCTGCACCCAGCAGCCTTGCAGCGGGTGGCATCTGGAAAGCGTGGAGGGAGTCGCGGAAGGAAAATGGCCTTGGTGCCATGACTTTTCCTTCAAGACACAACGCTGGTCACAGCAACAACAGCCAGCAAAGGTGTTCACCCCAGCGTTCCAGCAGGTGACCAGCAAGGAGACACCCGCCCCGAGCATGGTGGTAGCGGTTCGGTCGCTCAGTCATGTCTCGTGACCTCTGTAGACTGTAGCCGGCAAGGCTCCTCTGTCCATGGGGGTTCTTCAGGCAAGAATACTGGAATGGATTGCCATGTCCTTCTCCGGGGCATCTTCCCAACCCAAGGATCGAACCTGGGTCTCCTGCACTGCGGGCGGGTTGTCTACCAACTGAGCACGGGGAAAGCTCCTGACCCGAAGCAGGAAGCAGCTGTTCAGACAGGAAAAAGAGGTCCTGCGGGCTGCAAGCTTGATGTGGAAAAAGCTAAGAAAAAACCTCCCCAGTTTCAAAAAACAAAGAAGAAACCGCTGAAAAGCAGTCATATTCTGAGGGTATAAAGAAAGGCTAAATCAATTAAATTTTTCTACTATCAGAGAATACAGCTCATTGAGGTGAACAGTGTCCGTGTTTCACGTACGTTTTTAAAGTTAACACTCAACTACTCCCTGTGAAGTGTGGTAGGTGGTTTCCAGAGATGACCACACCGGCCCTTGCACGCATATGCTGCCCCACCCATCAGCCAAGGCAGCCTGTCTCCCCTCGCCTTGAACCTGGGTGCCCTCGTGACTGGACGGAGAGAATGCAGTGCAAGTGACACTGAGCCAGACAGCGGAGCCAAGACCCTGAAACGAAGGCTATGAGGACTGCCTCTGGGGGCAAACGGGACTGGATTTGTTGACCAGCTGCAGGGACAGAGAGTGCGCACCATGGGGAGGCAAGGAATGTCTCCACAAGCAGGTGCTGTTGTGCTGTGCTCAGTCACGTCCCATCCTTTGCGACCCCATGGACTGCAGCCCGCCAGGCTCCTCTGTCCATGGGCATTCTCCAAGCAAGAATACTGGCGTGGGTAGCCAAGACCTTCTCCAGGGGATCTTCCCGACCCAGGGATCAAACCGAGGTCTCCTGCGTTGCAGGCGGATTTTTCACCATCTGAGCCACCAGGTAAACGGGAAGGGGATGTAAGGAAGATTTGTTGTAGAGGCCGGGCTCACAGCGGGTGGTTCTGGAGAGCTCAGGAACAGGGGTCTTTTCTGTGAAGTGGATGCTGTCGGGAATTGGGATAATTCCATGACTGCGGACCTTGATAATTCTTACCTGGAAGCCAGATAGAATGGAATGAGGCATATATCACAGTTGGAAGAGAAGTAGCAGTCAGTGAGCAGTCCCAGGTGCTCGCCACAGCGGTCTTAGCCCTGTCCGGGTTTAGGCATGATTAGATGGTGTTGCTTGGGGGTTTTATTTTGAGCGGAGTTGTGTTGTGTTGTTCTGTTCTTGCTCTATCTTGGTCACAGAATGACCTTGTCGAATGTTCCTCTTCAGTGAAAATGTGTATATTTAATAGGAAAGACCATGATCTAACTGAGTATAGGACAGTTCCTAGCAACACCAAGGTTTAGCCGAGAGTGCCCAGCTGACTCCCAACATAAGAGATGTTTTTCTCTCTTTCGAAGGGACATAAGCTTTAAGAATCCCGACCACTTCCACTGTTGCTTGAGATAAGCCAGCCGCCAGGTAAGAAGTTCCAGCGCAGGTACACCTCATTCTCATTTTACCGCACTTTGCTTGACTGTGCTTTGCAAATGTTGCGTTTTTCACACCTTACAGGCCTGTGGCAACCCAGAGTCAACCAAGTCTATTGGGCACCATTTTTCCGACGGCATTTGAAGCCACTTCATGTCTCCATGTCACATTTTGGTAGTTCTTGCAATATTTCAAACTTTTTTGTTATTATATTTGTTATTGTGATCTATGACCCATGATCATTAATGTTATTGTGGCAAAAAGATTATGACTCACTGAAGGCTCAGATGATGGTTAGCATTTTTCAGCAATAAATAAATTTTTAAAATTAAGGTATGTGCATTATTTATTTAGACAGAATGCTATTGCATACTTAATAGGTTACAGTATAGTGTGGCCATAACTTTTATATGCACTGGAAAACTAAAAATTCCTGAGCCTTGCTTTAGTATAATGTTTGCTTTATTGTCTGCTATGGAAACAAACTCACAGTACCTCCAAGATATGCTTGTACTTTGAGACCACCATGCTATATGGAAGCCCTTACTCATCACATAGCAAGAAAAAACCACAAAACCAGCTGAAAATAAGAGCTGTTACCCTAATTATATGACTGTAGTCAAGCTATCCCAGCCAGTGAATGTGAACTATCTTAGCTGATCTTGGAGCAGGGATAAGGTGTCCCTGCTATGACCTAAAGGAATTCCTGGGCCACAGAATTCTGAGAAATAAAATGGCTATTGCTTTAATCCACTATGCTTTGGGCTAACTAGTGATATAGCAATCTATAATTGAAATGAGTAGCAAGCCATGTTATATGATGCTGGGAAGATGGTCCTTGCTTTATCCAATTGAAACTAAAGGGTTGGACACTGAGACAACCGTCGTTTAAACTGTTTTAAAGATTAATCACAGGCTGGGCCACGTCCAGAGCCGAGCCTGTCCCCCAGGGCCGATCCAGAAGTGGTAGGATTGGGTGGCCCCCAGCTTCGCAGTCTTGCCTCGTCCACCCAGGGCACATCTATTACATCCCAAGAGCAATCCCACTTCATCCGAGCCTCTCCCAGCGCCCCCTGGGAAACTATGCCCTCCACACTCACGACTATCACTCCAGGGGGCCATGGCAGCCGCCTGAAAACCAGGCAGTTTCCAGCGCCCCTTCAGCTGGCGTGTCAGCTAGATTCAGGGGTGGCCAAGTTCTAATTACCGCAGAACCAGAGGGAAAGAGCACAGGCTTATTTTTCAATGTCAGGCTGTGTTTGCAATAAGGGTAGTTTGGGTGGGAGAGGTTCCCTTGTGCATGTGGACAAAATAAGTTGTACACGTAGCAAAAATGTGAAACTGGACAAACGCCAGATACTTCTTTGCTGTCGTTTCTTTGCTTCCCATCTCCCTCCTCGGGGCCTACCCTCGTTCCTTTCACGAGCACGAGCTCTTCGAAAGCTTGTTCCCCTTCTTACTTGAGTTCAGCATAATCCAGCGAAACACAGCCCAAGCCACAAATGTGAACCACGTATGTAATTTTAAATCTTATAGTAGCCACGTTGAACCAAAGAGAAACAGATAGAATTGCTTGTGATAACATTTTCTTTAGCTTAATACATCCAAAACTTTATCATTCCAATATGCACTCAATATAAAAACATTTAATGAAATATTTCACTCTGTGTTTTCTTATAAGAATCCAGTATGTGATTTACTCTGACAGCACATCCCAGTTCAAACGAGCCACATTTCAAGTGTTCAGTTGTCACATGTGGAGATGACTACCACCTCGGACAGCACAGGACACCTCTATCTAATTGAAATTTACCTGCCTAGTATTCCCTTCTCACTGACTATCTGGTAACTCTGTCCAATAAGCTAATCCAACTATGAGACGGGTACACCTTCAGTGAAATATATCGGCCTGAAAGGAGGTATAGAATGCCTTGACAAACGTTGCCAGAGTTATGGTACTCTTTCAAACGCTCAACCGCTGTAAACCTCAAATCACAAAGATGAGCTTCTATGCCTACATATGATGTCATTATGAAGGAGAAAATAAGAAGCCTAAGAAAAATTTTTACAGAACCCAGAACTGATCCTGATTTGGGTTAACTTCAAGACTTTTTTTTCTAGAAGAATTTGCAGAGTAATAGGTAAATAAATCCCCAAGAAATCTCTAAGCTACAACAACAGTGTACATTCTGAAAACTTACCTTTCAAAAGAATCAGAAAATCCTTAACAAATCCTCCTGAGCGAAGCGGCAATATCTGTAAAAAGCATAAATTAGAGAAGTGAAGTGAAAGTCGCTCATTCGTGTCTGACTCTTTGTGACCCCATGAACTATACAGTCCATGGAATTCTCCAGGCCAGAATACTTTCCCTTCTCCACAGACAAATTAGAGAAGGCCCATCAAAAAGTGTGGAAGACACGATGTGGCTGGAAAAGGGCACAGGCTCTGAAGTCAAGCACACTTGCTGTCACTACGCAAGTACAGATAGATGCCCGCTGGGTCCCGGTTCCCTTGGGTGGTAGAAAAATCTTATGTTCCAGGCCAATTCATGGATAGACTGACATAGGCCTAATACCACGTGAGACCCTAAGTAGATAATAAATGTTTCAGTTCAGTTCAGTTCAGTCGCTCAGGCATGTCCGAGTTTTTGCGACCCCATGGATTGCAGCACGCCTGTGTATCGTCAACTCCCGGAGTTTACTCAAACTCATGTCCATCGAGTCGGTGATGCCATCCAACCATCTCATCCTCTGTCGACCCCTTCTCCTCCCACCTTCAATCTTTCCCCGCATCAGGGTCTTTTTCACCCAATGAGTTAGCTCTTCGCATCGGGTGGCCAAACTATTGGAGTTTCAGCTTCACCATCAGTCTTTCCAGTAAACACTCAGGACTGATTTCCTTTAGGATGGACTGGTTGGATCTCCTTACCTGCTTATTATTCTAGAGTGAAGACTGATCAGCTTTCAGCCATGGATAGCTGTTGCTTCGGTCCATGAAAAACCCCAGAGTGAGAGAGTAAACCACAGTACACGGCCTGCCCATTGAAGACCAGAAGCTGTCGTCTGGGCCTCTCCAAGCCAGCTGCTCCCTGCGGTGACCCCATCCTGCAAGGCAAACGGGAAGGGTCGTCTCAGGATAGTCAGCTCCCTTGGGAGCAAGCAAGCGCTCACAAACGTTGGTGATCACAGTCATCACTGTGGTTCCAGGAGCCAGTATTTTCTGGTGGAGGGCCGCTCCTTGGTCAGGTGGCCTCCTTCAGCCAATCAGCTGTGGTGGGGCTGGGGCAGGGGGAGGTTCTGAGGTCAGTAGGAACTCATCCCAAAGATGAGAAGGCGGCAAAGCAGCCAGTCTCCCGAATTCTGTACCACGTCGCAGAGATGAGAGCACTGAGCTCAAAGTGCGTAAGTCTCTTGTCCCGCTCACTCCCTGAGTTCAGGGACTGCGGCTGGTTATGTTACAGAGCCCTGGTACCCACCTCCTCGCCCCACTCCCAGGGTTATCAAAGAGTCCTGCAAATATTTGTTGAATGAAAGTGAAAGTGTGGTCGCTCAGTAAGGTCTGACCCTTTGCAATTATATTGCCTGTATGTAGCCACCAGGCTCCTCCATCCGTGGGATTTTCCAGGCACGAATGCTGGAGTGGGTTGCCATTTCCTTCTCCAAGGGATCTTCGGGACCCAGGGATGGAACTCACACCTCCTGCATTGCAGGCAGACTGTCTGAGGCACGAGGGAATCCCACTTGTTGAATAAATAATCACAAAGCTGGTGCCTCCGACGCTAAAGAATCTGTCTTCAATGCAGGAGGTGTCCGATCCCTGGGTCAGGAGTATCCCCTGGAAAAAAGAATGGCAGCCCACTCCAGTATTCTTGCCTGGGAAGTGCCATGGAAAGAGGAGCCTGGCAGGCTACAGTCCTTGGGGTTGCAAAGAGACTGACGCTGTCGCTTTCAAGAACTCCCAAACTCAAGCTTGGTCTCCTATTGTTCCAGATCTTGGCTGCTCATTTAAATCACTGGGGGATTTTAAAAACTGCCACCCCAGAGATGAATCAAGCTTTGAGATACTGTAAAAGCCTTCCCAGATGATGCTGCCGTACATCCTGTGTTAGGAGCCGCTGCACTAGTTCAGTAGTTCTTAACCTTGGGTGTGCAGCAGCAGCATCTGGGGGCTTTATTTACTTTTCTGTTTTCTTTTTGGCTGAGCAGCAGAGCATGTGGAATCTTAGTTCCCTGACTAGAGATCACACCCACCCCACAGCCTGCGAAGCCAGAAGCACTCGGGAGTCTTAACCGCGGGACCACCAGGGAGGTTCCCTGAAGGGCTTTTAAAATCCCATTGCTCAGGCCACACCCCCAGGCCTATTGAATCGCGCTCTCCCCACCCCCACACATTCTGATACACAACCAAAGTTGAGCACCCTGTTCCCAGCAGCTCTTCTCAGATTTCAATTTGCACTGAATCGCCTGAAGATCTTATTAAAATGCGGATTCTGGGTCAGTGAGTCTTGGATGGGCCTGAGACTCTGCATTCTAAAAACTTCCCCTTGGGTGGTACTTCAGCTACTGGGGTGAGGACCACACTTTGAGTAGCAAAGCACTGCTTGGCAGCCACTCTAAGGTTCTGGGAAAGTCAAGAATGATCTGGAATTAGTTGCTTATCTGTCGATTGTAGCAAACGATTGCTTCTAAGCTGCAGTGATTGTTTTCAGGAACTCTCTTTCCCTTCATAGCTCTGATGAAGACGAATCTCATGATTTGTTCACGTAGAAGTTGGTGTTGCTGAGTGGTTACTTGCACAGATATCCTGGCTTGGAAACCTGTCACAGCCACTTAATAGCTGTGAACTTTGGGCAATTTCCTAAACTGTTCATGGCCTCAGTTTCTTTATATGTGCATTGGATATTATAGGCATATTATATGTTGAACATACTGACATGTTCAACATCACTAATTGGCAGTGATGATTAAGTACTGATCACAAATCAAAAACACAGTGAGATAATATCCCACCCCTGTTAGACTGACTGCTTATTGACAAAAACACAAGAAATAACAAATGTTGCTGAGAATGCAAAGAAAAGGGAAGTCTGTGCATTGTTGGTGGGAATGTAAATTGGTGCAGGCACAGTGGAGAACAGCATGGCTCTTCCTTTAAAAATCAGAAATAGAATTACAATATGACCTAGAGATCCCACTTCTGGGTAGATGTCTGAAGGAAGTAAAATCACTATCTTGAAGAGATATCTGAGCTCCCATATTCATTATTTATAATAGCCAAGATATGGAAACAGTTCAGTTCACTTCAGTCACTCAGTCGTGTCCAACTCTTTGCCACCCCATGGACTGCAGCACACCAGGCCTCCCTGTCCATCACCAACTCCCGGAGTTTACTCAAACTCATGCTCATCGAGTCGGTGATGCCATCCAACCATCTCATCCTCTGTCGTCCCCTTCTCCTCCTGCCCTCAATCTTGTCCAGCATCAGGGTTTTTTTTCTAATGAGTCAGTTCTTCGCATCAGGTGGCCAAAGTATTGGAGTTTCAGCTTCAACATCAGTCATTCCAATGAATATTCAGGACTGATTTCCTTTAGGATGGACTGGCTGGATCTCCTTGCTGTCCAAGGGACTCTTAAGAGTCTTCTCCAACACCACAGTTAGAAAGCATCAATTATTGGCATCCAGCTTTCTTTATGATCCAACTCTCACAATCATAGCGCCCACCAGTGGAGGAACGGAGATACGGATATACACATGGAATACTATTCAACTGTTAAAAAGAAGGAAATCCAACCACTTGCACTAACATCAATGAAACTTTAGCGTTCTGTGACAGTGAAATAAGTCAGACAAAGATAAATACTTTATGATCTTAGTTATACTAGATTTTTTTTTAAAGCCAAACTCCCAGAAACAGAGAGTAGATCGGTGATTGCCAGGGCTTGGAGGATGGGGTAAATGGAGAGATCTTAGTCAAGGGTACAGACTTCCAGTTATGAGATGAATGTTTTCTGGGGATCTGATGTGCACTAAGGCAACTGTAGTTAACAATACTATACAATGTCCTTGAAAGTCGCTAAGAGAATAGGTCTTAAATTCTCAGCACACACACACAAATGGTAATCATGTGAAGTGATGGATATGTTAACTGACCTTATTGTGGTAATCATTTATTTGGCAGTATATATGTGAATCAAATCATCACCTTGTATATCTTAAACAAACAGTGTTATGAGTTAGTTATATGTCAGTAAAGCAGGAAAAAAGTATCTGTGAATAAGTTCTTAGGGATATTAAACGAGTTAATACGTTGGACTTAAAACAGCGACACATTGTAAGTGCTTCAGTAACACTGAGTTTATTGTTATTTTTCACTGAGCATTTGCTGATCTTTCTGGAGCTTCAAAGGTCAAGAGCTCTGGAACAGGACTGCCTGGATTCAAAGGCCGCCTCCACTCAGCTGTGAGGCAGGGGCGGTGGGCCGCTCCTCTCTGTGCCCTGGATTTCTCGTGTGAGAATGGAAATAATGACGGCACCTGCCACTTACGGCCGTTGCAAAAAAAAGATGACGCGCCATGCTCTTCGAATAGGGCCAGACACAAGGTAAGCGTGCAACAACCGTCTGTGATTGCTGTTGTCGTTACTGATGCCACATGCTGGGCACAGGAGAGACAAAGGTAAATAAGGAAATTGAAGCAGAGCCCTTGTCAGAACTAAAGAGAAATTGCAAATGTAAAACCTTTGATTTAATGAGGTTTTACAGGATCCAGTCATCCTTGAAAAGAAAGTAGGAAAAAGGAAATTCTGTCAGTTAATATCTCCTGTATCTAGAGTCATTCTCTTGGTTTACAGCAGTTATTTTTGCTCTTTGCTTTAGGCCTCTCATTTGCTTAAAACTGATGGCTTGAAAAGGGAAATTCATCTGGATCCCTTCGCCGAGCTGACAGTCCTACACTGTTATTACGATGATTTATCGGTATTCTTTCTCCACGGCTTTTGACAAGCAAAGAAAGGAGTTTGCTGTCTTAGGCCTTGACTTTGATAGACACACTCTCCCAAAAAAGCAGCTTATGTTTTCTGATCTCACATCCTTAGAGCTCTATTCGTGCATCCAGCTAAACCAAAACCTCCTGAATTTGCCCTAGATAAAGCATAGATTCCTACTTATGTAATTATCAGATATGTTATACAGAAAAAAAAAAAAAAAGTCTATCAAATAGGTATCATATAGCAATGACTACCATGGATCAACCTGTCTCCTAAGCACCAGAATATTCATGATAGAGATTTGGGGAACACAAACTCCAATTCTTGGGAACACAGCCCCCAGTTCCTGGGAACATCTGCTTTCTACAGAACATTCTTGGCGATGAGCTCTCCCCAGGTTCAGCAGTGCCGAGAAAATAACCCTTATGGTTAGAGATGGATGCCAATAGGTGATTAGACGTTTTTTGTATTATTTGTATTTGCTAACATACATACCCATTCCGCTATGTAAACTGGCAAAAACAATGCCTTAAAAGGGAGCTGGGAATAAGCGTAAGCTGGAGTTTGAGATCTATCTATATTCATTTCCTAGGGTTACCGTAATGAATTATGTACCATAATCACCAAGCTACTAACTCGGTAGCTTGAAACAACAGGAATTTATTCTGTGGCCCTTCTGGAGGCCAGAAGTCAAAGTGCAGGCAGGGCACGCTCCCTCGGAGGCCCCGTGGGAGACCCCTTCTTCGCCTCCTTTCGCCTCCAGTGAGTCCCTGGCTTCTGGCTGCTCCTCCGCAGTCTCTGCCTTCCCCTTGCATCCTCCCTGTGCGTCCTTTCTGTGCATCTCTCTTTCACGTGTCTCTTGGTAGAGATGCTTCTGATAATTCAGGATGATCTGCCCAGACCCCCTTTCCAAATAAGGTCACAGTCACAGGTTCTCAGGATGCGAATGGAGACATACCTTTTAGGAGCTGCCAGTCAGCCCACGACCACAGCCCAGGAACAAAATCATGTGTTGCCGTGGTTCAGTTGCTGTGTCCGACTCTTTGTGTCCCCTTGGACTGCAGCGTGCCAGGCTGCCCTGTCCTTCACTATCTCCTGGAGTTTGCTCAAAACTCAGGTCCATCAGGACTGGCCAGGTGGCTCAATGGGTGAAGAATCTGCCTGCAATGCAGGAGATACAGGAGATGCGGGTTTAATCCCTGGGTCTAGAAGATCCCCTGGAGGAGGAAACAGTAACCCACTCCAGTATTCTTGCCTGGAAAATCCCATGGACAGAGGAGCCCGGCGGGCTACAGTCCACAGGGTCACAGAGTCGGACTTGACTGAGGCAACTGAGCATGCTCGCACACATGTCCATCGAGTCAGTGATGCCATCCAACCATCTCATCGTCTGTCGCCCCTTCTCCCGCCCTCAATGTTTCCCAGCATCAGGGTCTTTTCCAACGAGTCAGCTCTTCGCATCAGGTGGCCAAAGTATTGGAGCTTCAGCTTCAGCATCAGTCCTTCCAGTGAATATTCAAGGTTGATTTCCCTTTAGGATTGACTGGTTTGATTTCCTTGCTGTCCAAGGAACTCTCAAGAGTCTTCTCCAAATGATCTGTAATCATAATTAATTAAAAAGTAATTAAAATATCTATCATATGAAACCATGAAGTTATATAATCGTGGACAAAAAAGACTGGAGAACAAAAGACCCATCAGTCTCAGCTCTCTGATGTTGCTTCATTTTCAGATTACAACTGAACAGGAAGATTTTTTAAGTTGACCCTGTCACTGCAGATCAGAGCAGCTCATGGATCGTTTCTGCCTCAGATTTCACCAGGAACACATCTGCTTACTTCCCTGTGCATTACAGAGAGAACAGTAAAGCTGCTTAGACGCATCTTAGCATCCATGAGGTCTCCAGTTCTTCCATTATGGTGCACAAACCAGATTTTTAAAAGCTTGCATGTCCTTCTCTCTTTCCATCTATGTCTTCTGTCTTCTTTCTGTAACCTTTCTGCCTCAATCAGGAAATGAAAAGAAACAAAGAGTCCTCTAAGAAAGTCATGCAACTTCTATTCATTTGTGACTCCTAAGAATCCATGGAAGAAAATGCCACAGTCTGTTCCAGAAAGAGAAAATGTTTAGAAATTTAAATATAGGTTTCGGAAAATTAAAAATAAACCTTAGCTGTCAAGAATAGATGGTGATTACTTCTGCCCTCCTAGAGATGGAGAAAGAGCCTTTTAAGAGTCTTAGAAGGTTAAGTAACTTCCCCAGGGCACAGGGAGGCTGGGAGCTGGAAAGGGAACGTAGTCCACTGGGTCCCAAACCCGTTCCTTTGGCAGCTAACCTGACGCGTCTTTCTGAACTCCCCCTCCCTGTGGGTGGAAGCTTTCAGGCTGATTCTGGGGCGTGCAGGGGGAATAGGAGGAAGTGGACGGAAGTGCATCCTCAGGCATCTGAACAGGGGACGGTTTCCCCAGGGCAGAGAGCAGGGAAGAGGCTGGCTGGAGGATGCTGAGCAGGCTATGAAAATGGGAACTTCAGTCTAGCGGGAATCGTCCTCCTGGCTTCTTGGAAAGACCCACACAGTGCAGCCCAGAAGCAGTCACGTGACTTCCGGGACCCTGGACACCACCTGCTCTTAATCCCTGACCTCAACCACACGCTTCGCTGCTCTTCCAAGCCAGAGCCAGCTTCCCTGGTGGCCCAGTGGTTAAGAATCTGCCTGCCAGTACACGGGACACGAGTTCAAGAAGATCCCGCAGGCCACGGAGCAGCTCAGCCCGAGCGCCACAACTACTGTGTCTGCGCTCTAGAGCCCGGGGGCCTCCGCTGCTGACACCGGCGCGCACTAGAGCCCCAGCTCCGCAACCATGAATAGTCCCCAGTCACAACTACAGAAGGACCCAGCAGAGCGAAAAACCAATCAATTAACTCTTTAAATAGAAAAAAGAGAGGCAGAGAGAGGCTTTGGCATTTTCCTTCATGGCCACCCATTCACCAGGAGTGGAGGCTGTGATCCCAGGGGCCAGGTCAAGACTCAGCTGGGCACAAACTGTGTTGCCCCCTGACCCCCAGCCAGCTCGGGTCCAGGGACAGAAGGGACCCTTTCTGGGCAGCTGTCCACCTCCCAAATCCTCCTCTCTCAGCTGCTGGGCTTCCTAGGGGGCACAGTGGTAAAGCATCTGCCTGCCAATTCAGGAGATGCAGGAGACATGGGTTCAATCCCTGGGTCAGGAGGATCCCCTGGAGAAGGGAATGGCAACCCACTCCAGTATTCTTGCCTGGAGAATCCCATGGACAGAGGAGCCTGGTGGGCTACAGTCCTTGGAGTCACAAAGAGTCAGGCACGGCTGAGTAACTGAGCATGCAACAGCTGAACCCAGGTCAACCAGCCAGGAGTCACTTTTGCCCAATGGAGTACTTCTGTGCAAAAGCATTCCATCACCAAAATAACAACATTTACATTGCAGGGACCCCCGGGTGCAGGGACCTCTCTCAAGGAGGTGACAGGCATTTGATATCCAGAATCTGTTACTTTTTTTCTTTAAGAGAGCCCCCCCACCAAAATGTAGATGCTTCCGGTTACGAAAACGTGTTTCTGCCACATCTCTTATGCTACAAGCATACCTGGTTTTATCAGGCTGTGCTTTATTGAGCTTTGCAGATACTATGTATTTTCACAAAGTAAAAGTCTGTGGCAACCTTGCGGGGAGCAAACCTATCAACACAATTTTCCCAACAGCATTTGCTCACTTCCTGTCTCTGTGTCACATTTCGGTAATTCTTGTAATACTTCAACTTTTTCATTATGATTCTATTTGTTATGGTGATCTGTGATCAGGGATCTTTGATGTCACTATGAAGAATTGATGCTTTTGAACTGTGGTGTTGGAGAAGACTCTTGAGAGTCCCTTGGACTGCAGGGAGATCCAACCAGTCCATCCTGAAGGAGATCAGCCCTGGAATTTCTTTGGAAGGAATGACACTAAAGCTGAAGCTCCAGTACTTTGGCCACCTCAAGCGAAGAGTTGACTCATTGGAAAAGAGTCTGATGCTGGGAGGGATTGGGGGCAGGAGGAGAAGGGGACGACAGAGGATGAGATGGCTGGATGGCATCACAGACTCGATGGACGTGAGTCTGAGTGAACTCCAGGAGATGGTGATGGACAGGGAGGCCTGGCGTGCTGCAATTCATGGGATCACAAAGAGTCGGACACGACTGAGCGACTGAACTGAACTGAACTGATAGTAAAAAGATTACAACTTGAAGGCTCAGATGATAGAATTTGTCAGCAATAAAGTATTTTAAATTAATATATGTCTGCTACTGCTGCTGCTGCTGAGTCGCTTCAGTCGTGTCTGACTCTGTGCGACCCCATAGACGGCAGCCCACCAGGCTCCCCCATCCCTGGGATTCTCCAGGCAAGAACACTGGAGTGGGCTGCCACTTCCTTCTCCAAATATATGTCCATATTAATATATAGACATAAGTTAATTGAGCACTTAATGGACAACCGTATGGAGCAAACATAACTTTTATATGCATTGGAAAACCAAAAAGTTAGTGTCATGTGCTTTATTGCAATGCTCACTTTAATGCAGTGGTCTGGAACCAAACTCACAATACCTCTGAGGTCAATCTGAATATCCAATGGCAGTAATAATTTATAGAGCACATAATAGGAGCTTAATAAATATCACTGAAAATAATAGAGCATCTATTATGCAGCAAGGGGCACAATCTTGGCCTCAGTTCAGTCCAGTTCAGTCCCTCAGTCATTTCCAACTCTTTGCGACCCCAGGAACCATAGCACACCAGGCCTCCCTGTCCATCACCAACGCCCAGAGTTAACTCAGACCCATGTCCATTGAGTCAGTGATGCCATCCAACCATCTCATCCTCTGTAGTCCCCTTCTCCTCCTGCCCTCAATCTTTCCCAGCATCACGGTTTTTTCTAAGGAGTCAGTTCTTCGCATCAGGTGGCCAAAGTATTGGAGTTTCGGCTTCAACTTCAGTCCTTCCAATGAATATTCAAGATTTCCTTTAGGATTTAATAATTATGTAAATAAATAATGATTTCCTTTAGGATGAACTAGTTTGATCTCCTTGCAGTCCAAGGGACTCTCAAGAGTCTTCTCCAACACCACAGTTCAAAAGCATCAATTCATCAGTGCTCAGCTTTCTTTATAGTCCAACTCTCACATCCTATACATGACCACTTGAAAACCCGTAGCTTTGACTAGACGGCAGAGTAATGTCTCTGCTTTTTAATGTGCTGTGTAGGTTGGTCATAACTTTTCTTCCAAGGAGCAAGCGTCTTTTAATTTCATGGCTACAGTCACCATCTGCAGTGCTTTTGGAGCCTCCCAAAACAAAGTCTGCCACTGTTTCCATTGTTTCCCCATCTATTTGCCATGAAGTGATGGAACCAGATGCCATGATCTTAGTTTTCTGAAAGCTGAGTTTAAAGCCAACTTTTCACTCTCCTCTTTCACTTTCATCAAGAGGCTCTTTAGTTCCTCTTCACTTTCTGCCTTAAGGGTGGTGTCATCTGCATATCTGAGGTTATTGATATTTCTCCCAGCAATCTTGATTCCACCTTGTGCTTCATCCAGCACAGCGTTTCTCATGATGTACTCTGCATATAAGTTAAATAAGCAGAGTGACAGTGTACAGCCTTGACATATTCCTTTCCCCATTTGGAACCAGTCTGTTGTTCCATGACCAGTTCTAACTGTTGCTTCCTGACCTGCATACAGATTTCTCAGGAGGCAGGTTAGGTGGTCTGGTATTCCCATTTCTTGAAGAATTTTCCACAGTTGTTGTGATCCACACACTCAAAGGCTTTGGCATAGTCAATAAAGCAGAAGCAGATGTTTTCCTGGAATTCTCTTGCTTTTTCGATGATCCAGCGGATGTTGGCAATTTGATCTCTGGTTCCTCTGCCTTTTCTAAATCCAGCTTTAACATGTGGAATTTCGTGGTTCACATATTGTTGAAGCCAGGCTTGGAGAATTTTGAGCATTACTTTACTAGCGTGTGAGATGAGTGCAATTGTGTGGTAGTCTGAGCATTCTTTGGCATTGCCTTTCTTTGGGACTGGAATGAAAACTGACCTTTTCCAGTCCTGTGGCCACTGCTGAGTTTTCCAAATATGCTGGCATATTGAGTGCAGCACTTTCACAGCGTCATCTTTTAGAATTTGAAATAGCTCCACTGGAATTCCATTGCCTCAGAGAAGCTCACAGTACAGTGGAGAAGAGAGAAATGAACAAAAAATCCCAGCAGTTGTGATGCATGGGCTTGGTTGCCCCATGGCATGTGGGATCTTCCCAGACTGGATCAAACCTGTGTCTCCAGCATTGGCAGGCAGATTCTTCACCCCTGAGCCATCAGGGAAGTCCAGAAGAGGGTCTCTTTTCAGAGAGCTGTGCTTGGAGTCTACTCTCCCGATGGTAAGAGTGCTCCCTCACCTCCAGCTGGGGAAAGGGACTTCACTAGGATGACGTGGAGAGCTTGCTTTGTGTCCCCTACAGCTGAGGCCACAGGAGTCTGGCGTCTGATTCACAGCTGAGAAACACAAAGAAGACAGACCACTCTTTCGAGATGGGGGAGAGGAGAGGCACCCAGACTGGCCTGCACCAGGAGAGTTCGCTGGGGCAAAAGGCACCAGTGTTTCCTGTTGGCCAGGCCGCGGCAGCCTGCTAGAAGGGAGTAAGACCCTGGTCATGAGGACCTCAGAAAAACACGCTGGGAATGCCGCATACTGAGGAAGGAGCCATAAGTGACCAGCTGGAACAGAGGTGCTTTCACCCACATTCACCCACATAAAGCAGAAACTAGGCAAAGAGTTGCTGATCAAAGCTTGTTTTAAGAGGCTGGGAGGAAACGGTGTTGGAGGGCAGAGGAATTCTCTGGGGGGAAAAACAGGAGAGCAGCTCCATGAGAAGGAAAATCAGCTGCCAAACCCAAGAAAGGCAAAGGCCAGCTCAAGACGGAATTGGTGAGGGCCTTCCCTGGGAGTCCAGGGGTTAAGAATCGGCCTTGCAATGCAGAATGTGGGTTCAATCCCTGGTTGGGGAACTAACATCCCACATGCCAAGGGGCAACTGAGCCTGAGCACGGCAACTACTGAGCCCTGCAGAGCGACTAAACCGGAAAGATCCCACATGACATTCTGGGAGTCAGAAGTCTTCAGGGGTCTCAATGGGCTAAAATCAAGGTCTCAGCTGGGAAGGTGCAAACTTTCCAGGTGTAAACTTTCTAGAAAGTTTAAGGAAGACTCTAGAACTTCTTGCTTTTTTCAACTTCTAGCCAGCATTCCTTGGCTCCTGGTTCCCTTCCATCCTCAAAGCTAGCAATGGCCAGATGACTTTTGCCCAAGTCACGTCCCTTTGACACTCTCTCCTGCCCTCTTCTCCACTTAAAGGACTTCTGTGGTGACACTGAGCCAGCTGAACAATCCAGGATGACCTCCCACCTCCAGGTGAGTTGATTGGCAGCCTTAATTCCATCTATCACCTTAATTCTCTTATTTTTACTGAAGTATAGCTGATTTATAACACTGTATTCATTTCCGACGTGTCCCAGAGCCATCCATTATTTTTCTAGATTATATTCCGTTGTTGTTCTGCTTGTGCTCAGTCATGTTTGCCTCTCTGTGACCCCATGGACTGTATCCTCCAGGCTCCTCTATCCATGGGATTTCCCAGGCAAGAATACCAGAGTGGGTTGCCATTTCCTACTCCAGAGGATCTTCCCCATCCAGGGATCGAACCCAAGTCTTTTGCATTGACAGGTGGATTCTTTACTACCGTGCCACATGGAAAGCCCCACGTTTCATTGTTGTTTTTCCAGTCACGAAGTCGTGTCCGACTCTTTGCGACCCTATGAACAGCAGCCTGCCAGGCTTCCCTGTCCTTCACTATCTTCCAGAGTTTGCTCAAACTCATATCCTTTGAGTCAGTGATGTCATTCAACCATCTCATCCTCTCTGGTCCCCTTCTCCTCCTGCCCTCAATCTATCCCAGCATCAGGGTCTCTTCACATCAGGTGGCTAAAGTATTGAAGCTTCAGCATCAGTCTTTCCAATAAATATTCAGGGTTCATTTCCTTTAGTATTGACTGGTTTGATCTCCTTGCAGTCCAAAGGACTCTCCAGAGTCTTCTCCAGCACCATAATTCAAAAGCATAAATTCTTTGGTGCTCAGCCTTGTTTATAGTCAAACTCTCACATCCATACATGACTACTGGAAAAACCATAGAGTTGACTATACAGATCTTTGTCAGCAAACTGATATCTCTGCTTTTTAATATACTGTCTAGGTTTGTTAAAGCTTTTCTTCCAAGGAACAAAGGTCTTTTAATTTTATGCCTGAAGTCACCATCCACAGTGATTTTAGAGCCCAAGAAAATAAAGTCTGTTACTGTTTCCATTTTCCCCCGTCTATTTGCCATGAAGTGATGGGACCAGATGCCATGATCTTAGTTTTCTGAATGTTGAGCTTTAAGCCAACTTTTTCACTCTCCTCTTTCACTTTCATCAAGAGGCTCTTTAGTTCTTCTTCACTTCTTGCCATAAGCGTGGTGTCATCTGCATATCTGAGGTTGTTGATATTTCTCCCAGCAATCTTGATTCCAGCTTGTGCTTCTTCCAGCCCAGCATTTCGCATGATGTACTCTGCATATAAGTTAAACAAGCAGAGTGACAATACACAGCCTTGACGTACTCCTTTTCCTATTTGGAACCAGTCCGTTGTTCCATGTCCGGTGCTAAGTGTTGCTTCTTGACCTGCATACAGGTTTCTCGGGAGGCAGGTAAGATGGTCTTGTATTCCCATCTCTTTAAGAATTTTCCAGTTTGTTGTAATCCACACAGTCAAAGGCTTTAGTGTAGTCAATGAAACAGAAGTAGATGTTTCTCTGGAATTCCCTTGCTTTTTGTATGATCCAGCGATACTGATAATTTGATCTCTGGTTCCTCTGCCTTTTCTAGATCCAGCTTGTACTGATTTTGTATACTGTTGGAAGTTCTCAGTTCATGTACTGTTGAAGCCTAACTTGAAGGATTTTGAGCATTACCTTGCTGGTATGCGAAATGAGCACATTTGTGTGATAGTTTGAACATTCTTTGGCATTACTCTTCTATGGGATTGGAATGAAAACTGACATTTTCCAGTCCTGTGAACACTGCTGAGTTTTCCAAATTTGCTGCCATGTTGAGTGCAGGACTTTAACAGCATAATCTTTCAGGATTTTATTACAGGTTATTATGAGACACTGGATATAATTCCCTATGCTATACATTATATCCTCTTTGCTAATTTATTATAGATAGATAGATTTGCATGCAATGCAGGAGACCTGGCTTCGATTCCTGGGTCAGGAAGATCCCCTAGAGAAGGAAATGGCAATCCACTCCAGTATCCTTGCCTGGAGAATCCCATGGACAGAGGAGCCTGGCAGGCTACAGTCCATGGGGTCACAAGAGTTGGACACAAGTTAGCGACTAAAGAGAGAGAAATACATAGAGAAAGAGCAATTGGTATCTCTTCATCTCCTACCTCTAATTTATACCCCTCTCCTCTTTGGTAACTACAGGTTTGTTAATTCTCCTTTACTATGGATCCTCACACATTCACAGGCTCCAGTGATTAGTATTTGGCCTTCGTTGGAATCTTCCCTGTAGCTCAGACAGTAAAGCGTCTGCCTGCAATGCAGGAGACCTGGGTTCGATCCCTGGGTTGGGAAGATCCTCTGGAGAAGGAAATGGTAACCCACTCCAGTGTTCTTGCCTGGAGAATCCAATGGATGGAGGAGCCTGGCAGACTACA
Organism: Ovis aries; assembly: GCF_016772045.2. Classification (NCBI taxonomy): domain Eukaryota; kingdom Metazoa; phylum Chordata; class Mammalia; order Artiodactyla; family Bovidae; genus Ovis; species Ovis aries. The sequence continues at coordinate 97,628,349 of NC_056060.1, forward strand.
GTCCATGGGACCACAAAGAGTCAGACATGACTGAGCGACTAACGCTACTTCTTTGGAAAGCTATTACTGTGCACACTGCAGTCAGTGAGAATATCCTTGCCATTCTAACTGCTCTCTCTGTCTCAAATTCAACCCTGGAGGCAGAAGCAACCTGGCAAGTGTTGGATCAGGAGGCGGATAAGGAGAGAAGGAACATCCGTTTATCCAGGGCACCAGCACAGTGCCTGAAATGCCATGAGTTCCCAATGAAATTAATATTCAGCGAACATACACATTGACATCCCAGAGTAATTGGGGTCAAGAATGCTAGGGGGACCTGGGCTCCATCCCTGGGTTGGGAAGATTCCCCTGGAGCAGGGAACAGACACCAACTCCAATATTCTGGCCTGGAGAATTCCATGGACTGTATAGTCCGTGGGGTCACAAAGAGTTGGACACAAATGAACGACTTTCACTTTCATGATTCCTAGTGGAAGCAGCTCTCAGTAGGCATTCCCAATCCAATCTTCCGTCTCCCAATCAGGAAAGCTTTTTTGCCCAAACTCAATGTCTCTCTTATTCCCTTTTAAAGTATAATCATTGTTTTCATGCTGAACTCCTGAGTTGTATAATTATACCTCATAACATATAGCAAACACACCTCTTTCAGAAGAAGACCTCATCAAAGTTTATAAGGCAAAGAGTTTGCATCTCTGACTTTAAATCAGCTTCACTACTCAATTTAGAGTGGTTTTGCAACTCTAGAAAGAGAAGCACGCTCAGGAATTCCAAGAATGATCAGGGCAGCGATACTCTGCAGCCAATGTCAGATTCAATGTCTCCTCCACTGGAACCACAGGTGAAGTGGAGGTGTGTGGGGGCACTCTAAAGATGGGGGAGACACGGGTGTTTCCTCAGGCCTGATGGTGACTAAAGGTGGAGGACACTTGGGTGTTTGCTCAGGGCCAATGGTGATTAAAGATGGCGGCGACATGGGAGTTTCCTCAGGCCTGATGGTGACTAAAGAATGCTTTCATCTGGGCAGTTCCAGAAAGAAAAATAAGGCTGACTAGACAGTCTCTGTGTATCTAGAAAGTTGCTGCTGTTCAATCACTGTCATATCCAACTCTTTGTGACCCCATGGACTGCAGCACACCAGACTCCCCTGTCCTTAACTATTTCCTGGGGTTTGCTCAAATTCACATCCCTTAAGTCGCTGATGCTATCTAACCATCTCATCCTCTGCCACCCTCCTCTCCTTTTGCCTTCAGTCTTTCCCAGCATCTAGATAGGAAAGTCAAGAGCAATAATGTTTCAGGGTTTAGCCAGGGCAGAGAGACAGTGCTTAGCAGATGGGAGAGGTGGCTGCTCACCAAATAGTGCTCTGATTGCCAAGTTAGTTTCATGGATTTGAGGAAGGAGTTTGGAATAATCCAAGAATTAACAATTACTAGTCTCCTCTGTAATTTAATAAACTTGTGCTTTGGTTTATATATCTGATCTTAGGACAGCCAGAGTTACTCTCTAAGAATGCCTCTTGGGGGTGTGCTAAGTTGCTTTAGTCGTGTCCAACTCTTTACAGCTCCATGGACTGTAGCCCACCAGGCTCCTCTGTCCATAGGATTCTCCAGGCAAGAATACTGGAGTGGGTGGCCATTCCCTTCTCCAGGGGATCTTCCCGACCCAGGGATCGAACCCCCGTGTCTCAGGTCTCCTGCACTGGCAGTGGGTTCTTTACCACTAGCGCCACCTGGGTAGCCTAAGCATGCCTCTGGACATACTTTTGCCACCCATTGAGGGCCAGTCACAGCTCTCTCTCTGAACTCTAGCCTCAGTTCCTTGAACTTTGATCTCTACATCATTTAGAAATGCTAATACCCTGGTAACCACACACACCTCATAGAGAACCCCTACTTATCCTCCAAAGCCCAACTTAAATGTTACCCCATTGAAAGACAATTAGGGTAGGAAATATCCTTGTTGTGGTTTTTTTCTCCAAAGACCACAGCGATAACCCCGGGAATAATCAATCAATGAAAAGGATCCAGAAATATTTACTAAGACCATCTGGGCAAGAGTTAGCAGGTGAGAGAATTGAAAGACAGTCTCAGGCCTGAGGGAGCTTATCTGGGCCGCTGGACATCTGCTGTAGCGGGTGGCACCGCAGACTGGTTTGAGGACTGAGATGTAGGGAGGTCCAAGACTGGGAGGTGAGTTCCCCTGGCAGCGCCTTTTGGGTGGAGGAGGGGCTTATAAGCTGATGTCACTTCCGGAAGTCTGGACTTGGGTCTGCAGTGAACAAAGCTTCTTGCTGAAGCGAAGGCAGCACAGAGACTCTGAGAAGAGTGTTCTCAGAGCAGATCTAAATTCCAATGCCACTCTTGCTGCTTACAAGATAGATGTCCTTTGCTTTTCCTTCAACGCTCAGTTTTCCTTTTTCCAAAAGATAAAGAGGAGGAAATGGCTGGAAGAAACAGTGGGGAATGAGAAGTCTTTCATTTTCCAGAATATTCTATCTGTTCTACAACAGCCTGCAGAGTTGCATATGGTTCAACTTCCTGGAGAAGGCAATGGCACCCCACTCCAGTACTCTTGCCTGGAAAATCCCATGGATGGGGGAGCCTGGTGGGCTGCCGTTTATGCGGTCACACAGAGTCGGACATGACTGAAGTGACTTAGCAGCAGCCCAAAATTTAAAATGCTAGGAGGACGTGATTCTTTGGAACTGTCTCAGGTTTGGCTGATTCAAGGTTGAAGTGAAAAAGGATGACAGCATTCCAAATTCCGATTCTGGCTTAGCCATTCTAATTTTCTAAATATCCGCCTCTTCCTCGTTAATATTTGCTCTTGTATGAAAAGAAACGAATGTCCTTTCCAATCAGCAGAGCTGAGTTGCACATATCCGCTAACGTCCAGACCGCTCGCTCCCTGGGTCCTCTTGCACATTAACTGAAATGAAAAACGAGGAACTGAGCTCATTAGTTCTGTCTCCCATACTCTAGCTTCAATATTTCTGCCAGTCATTTTGGTTTTTTAATTTTGTAGGCTATGTTCACAAGCCTAAATGATGCATTTTTAGTCTTTGAACCAGTGACTTTACACAACATCTTGACCCACTGACTTCAGACAACGTGTGAGGATGAGGAAATCAGTGGCCCTGCATTCGCCTTAATATTCCCTCAGAGCCCCCAGTTCTTGCCTCCCCATCTGCTGCTTAGTCCAACATGCCATTAATTTCACATGGTCAGTGTCAAGGTTTATAACACTTACATCAACGTCAAAATATAATAAGGCTTTCATGCCTTATTTATAAGTTGACTCTACATTGAAAACCAATAATCAGTGTTAACAATATAGGATGTATATATTATTCACTATATACCATAAAATAAATAATTGAACCAGCAGAGAACATCACTAAACCTGTTCTCCTTAATATCAAAACCTCAGAGGAGTGTAGAAGGAGGACCAGTATATTCCAATTGTATATATAAAATACTTCAGTTCAGTTCAGTCGCTCAGTCATGTCCGACTCTTTGCAACCCCATGAATCGCAGCACGCCAGGCCTCCCTGTCCATCACCAACTCCCGGAGTTCACTCAGACTCACGTCCATTGAGTCTGTGATGCCATCCAGCCATCTCATCCTCGGTCATCCCCTTCTCCTCCTGCCCCCAATCCCTCCCAGCATCAGAGTCTTTTCCAATGAGTCAACTCTTCCCATGAGGTGGCCAAAATACTGGAGTTTCAGCGTTAGCATCATTCCTTCCAAAGAACACCCAGGACTTACGTCCTTTAGAATGGACAGGTTGGATCTCCTTGCAGTCCAAGGGACTCTCAGGAGTCTTCTCCAACACCACAGTTCAAGTTCTTAGATATACAAATAATTTAATGCTAGATTTTCAAGGTACTATAAGACCACCCAGTCTCTGGGTGAAAAGATAACCGTTTCTTCTTACAGATAATCTCCAGGAATTTTACTGTTCCCTATTTTCTCTTGCTCTTTTGTCTGGTTTGCTTGTTTGTTTAATCTTCAGAACTATCGATTGAATCACATCACCTGTTAACGTTCCTCTGCATTCTTTTGTCTTACATGGAACATTCATGGGTTTTGGTAAAGTTGTTGTTATTTCGCCTTTAAAAATAGTATTTATACTGGCACCCTTCTGAATCCTTAAAGTGGTTTCTGTTTCGTTGCTTCAGTGTTTTAATGGGTTAAGACACTACAGGATTTTCAGGTGTGCAGCACCATATTTCAGCGTCTGTGGACACTGCAGCAGGCTCGCCTCCGAAAGCTTCGTTTCTGCTTCTCGCCCTGGGGCTGCTTCCCCCGCGCGCCGCTCTCTGCGCCTTCCGCGCCCCTCCCCTCCGGCTGCGCCTTCCCCGCCTCCCCTCTGGTCGTCGCTGCTCTGCTCTCTGCCCCTGTGTGCTTGGTTCGCTTTGCTCATTACGCTTGCTTTGCTTCATTTGTTCCACAGATGACTGACATCACGCAGTATCTTTCTCTGCCTGACTTATTGCACTTAGCATAATACCGTCAAGGTCTCTCCATGTATGGCAAATAGCAAGACTTCATCCTTTCTTTAGAGAAGGCGATGGCACCCCACTCCAGTACTCTAGCCTGGAAAATCCCATGGATGGAGGAGGCTGGTGGGCTGCAGTCCATGGAGTCACCAAGAGTCAGACACGACTGAGCGACTTCACTTTCACGTTTCACTTTCATGCGTTGGAGAAGGAAATGGCAAGCCACTCCAGTGTTCTTGCCTGGAGAATCCCGGGGACGGGGGAGCCTGGTGGGCTGCCGTCTATGGGGTCGCACAGAGTCGGACACGACTGCAGCGACTCAGCAGCAACAGCAGCAGCAGCCTTTCTTATGGCTGAGTAATATCCCGTTGTATACACACCACATCTTGCGCTATGGGATCACCCATGGTACGCATGCTCAGCTGCTCACTCCAATCTAGGTGACCTCCTGACTGTAGCCCACCAGGCTCCTCCATTCATGGAATTTTCCAGGCAAGAATACTGGAGTGGGGTGCCGTTTCCTACTCCAGGGAATCTTCCTGACCCAGGGATCAAACTTATGTCTCCTGCATCTCGCATTGGCAGGTGGATTCTTTCCCGCTGCTTCACCTGGGAAGCCCCAGAGTATCACCTCCTGGAATACAAGAGAAAGGCCCTTACACCCTGTTTTAAAGTGAACTGACTTCAGGATTGCATAACCGTCATCCAAGGATTCCTTTTTGTTTTCCTGGGTTGTATCCACTTTTTCTTGCATCCATGTCTTCCATTTCCATGGAGTTGTTTTATTTTTTTATATAAATTTTTGTATTTTAATTGGAGGTTAATTACTTTACAGTGATTTTAAGATAATTGTAGATTTATATGCATGTAGTTTCCCATGTGGCTAATTTTTATTTCTTTTCTAACTTCCCCTTTGACCCATGTTTATTTATAAGTATGCCATTTAGTGACTCATAGATTATTTGTAAGTATGTCATTTAGCTTCCAAGTGTCTAGAGAGTTACATATCAGTTCCCTATTGAATTCTCATTTGATTACATTATGGTCAGAGAACACACTCCGAATGATTTTAATTCTGCTAAATTTGTTGAGGGCTGTTTTACGGCTCAGACTCTGACCTCCCTTGGAATATGATTCATAGCCACTTGAGAAGGATGTGCATTCTGCTGTTTGGTGAAATAAGTGTTTTGTGAATTTCAGATTCTGTTGGTTGCTGGTGTCAAGTTCTCTATCCTTGCTGACTTTCCATTTAGCGATTTTTATAAAGTCTCTTGATGAAAGTGAAAGAAGAGAGTGAAAAAGTTGGCTTAAAGCTCAACATTCAGAAAACGAAGATCATGGCATCTGGTCCCATCACTTCATGGGAAATAGATGGGGAAATAGTAGAAACAGTGTCAGACTTTATTTTGGGGGGCTCCAAAATCACTGCAGATGGTGATTGCAGCCATGAAATTAAAAGACACTTACTCCTTGGAAGAAAAGTTATGACCAACCTAGAGAGTATATTCAAAAGCAGAGACATTACTTTGCCGACTAAGGTCTGTCTAGTCAAGGCTATGGTTTTTCCTGTGGTCATGTATGGATGTGAGAGTTGGACTGTGAAGAAGGCTGAGCCCCGAAGAACTGATGCTTTTGTACTGTGGTGTTGGAGAAGACTCTTGAGAGTCCCTTGGACTGCAAGGAGATCCAACCAGTCCATCCTGAAGGAGATCAGCCCTGGGATTTCTTTGGAAGGAATGATGCTAAAGCTGAAACTCCAATACTTTGGCCACCTCATGTGAAGAGCTGACTCATTGGAATAGACTCTCATGCTGGGAGGGATTGGGAGCAGGAGGAGAAGGGGACGACAAAGGATGAGATGGCTGGATGGCATCACCAACTTGATGGACATGAGTTTGGGTGAACTCCGGGAGTTGGTGATGGACAGGGAGGCCTGGCGTGCTGTGATTCATGGGGTCGCAAAGAGTCGGACATGACTGAGCGACTGAACTGAACTGAACTGAACTGATCAAGCTTTTAGAAATGATGCTTTCAGCTGTGCTCATGAATTACCTATTTCTCCTTCCAGGTCTATCAGTTTTTACTTCGCATATTTTGAAATTCAGTTGTTTGGTGCATATGCATTTCAGATTTTTAGGCCTTGGTGGGCTGACCATTTCACAGTGAAATGTTCCCCTCTGTCCCTCGGAACTTTTGTTTGGTTATGTCACGCGACTCTGAATCTTATCTAAATGTTCCATGTTAGCTGGCTTCTTCAGACTCCTCTGGCATGGTAAGGGGAAGCATCGTCTTATTCTTGCCAACTGGAGGTGAAAGTCGAGATTTTCCACTCGGTCTCCTGTGACACCCGAGGGAGGTGCTCCTCATCCCTGCTGGGAAGGGCGAGAGACCCAGGCCCCCGCCAGCCTCCCTCCACGGGCCCTGTCCCAGTCAGGCAGTAGGAATGCCTTGCCACTGTTCCCCACACAGCGCTCTTAACTCAGAGAAAAGGGGTGCCCTCATCACCGTGTGATGATGGTAGAAGTCCTGGCTCTCATCTGGCCTTCTCTGACCTTGTCCTGATGGGCTACTGAGTGCCTTTAGCACGACAAAGGAGGAAGTCTAGACACCTCCTGCTGATTGTTGCTGGCGGGGCTAGAGGTGGGACCTGAGGATGTATCTGTGCTAGCTCAGGAGGAGCAGTTACTGTCTGAAACCTCCTATTTTGCTAGGCTTCCCCTTTTGGTGTCCTTTTGCTGAAGAGAGCAGTCTTTGCTTAGGGTTTTGTTTTGTTTTTGTCTCTTGTTTCCGTTACTGGATGGACTGTTGTCTCCTTCAATTCCTGGTATATATGCGGGGGAAAAAGGTCTCAAGGTTTTTTGCAGGTCCACTTGCTTTTCTCCAGCTTTCACTTAGTAAGGGAAATAGAGAAAAGCATGCCTACTCCACCTTCTGAGGAACAGATGTTCTCATCTCTTTGTAATTTCACTAGACCATACTTTTCTCCAGGCACTATCTCTAGGTGGTAAAACGTTTGAATGCTTGCATGTCAGAAATGTCTCTGCTTTTCTCTTCCTAGATACATGGTTCATCATGAGAATAAAAATACTTCTAGATTCAAGGATTTTCAGTTTTAGCTCCAGTATATGAAGAGCTTGAAAGCTGTCACCTCTCTTTACAATGTAAAAAGCTTGGAAAACTGAAATTTGATGACTTCTGGACCCACCAGAGAACTGAGGTCTCAAGCAAAATCGTACCCTAAAATCTGGGGAGATGGGTGAATCCAGGAAGTCAGAACAGAGATCTGCTTACCCAGAAGCCTCTGGAGCCATACACTGATAGAAACACTTCAATAATAAAGTTTCGGTGAACTGGTGGAGGCTGGATGTACTAGAGGAAAATGAGAAATGTCTTCAGGCCACAGTCAGGGGTGTCCCCAAAATTTATTGGGTTTTACTTCTTAGAGCTTAGAGGTTCTCATGGTGAAGAGTCAGAAAAGATCAGCTAGTTGTTCTTACAGGAAGAGGGGGAAGTTACCACTATCAAGGCACTCTGTAACATAGGCCAGGAGAAAAGACTTCATCAGAGTCTTATCCCACTTGAGGGAAGGATATTCTCCTAATCCAGCCATCTTATCTCACCCAAGCAGTGGAGGAAAGCTAAGGAAATTTGTGAAAGTCACATCCCTGAGACACAAGCCTACTATAACCAACTGAGATTTAATCATAAGATTGTGTGATAATTATAAGTAAGGAAAACCAATAGACCATTCAGGTATGACTTAAATCAAATCCCTTAAGATTATACACTGGTGGTAAATCGATTCAATGGATTAGATCCAATAGAGTGTCAGAAGAACTATGGACAGAGGTTCATGACATTGTACAGGAGGCAGTGATCAAGACCTTCCCCAAGAAAAAGAAATGCCAAAAGGCAAAATGGTTGTCTGAGGAGGCCTTACATATAACTGAGAATAGAAGAGAAGCTAAAGGCAAAGGAGAGAAGGAAAGATATACCCATTTGAATGCAGAGTTCCAAAGAATAGCAAGGAGAGATAAGAAAGCCTTCCTCAGTGATCAGTGCAAAGAAACAGAGGAGAGCAGTAGAATGGGAAAGACTAGAGATCTCTTCAGAAAATTAGAGATACCAAGGGAACATTTCATGCAAAGATGGGCTCAGTAAAGGACAGAAATGGTATGGACCTAACAGAAGCAGAAGATATTAAGAAGAGGTGGCAAGAATACACAGAAGAACTATACAAAAAAAGATCTTCATGACTCAGATAATCATGATGCTGTGATCACTCACCTAGAACCAGACATCCTGGAATGTGAAGTCAAGTGGGCCTTAGGAAGCATCACTACGAACAAAGCTAGTGGAGGTGATGGAATTCCAGTTGAGCTATTTCAAATCCTAAGAGATGATATGTGAAAGTGCTGCACTCAATATGCCAGAAAATTTGGAAAACTCAGCAGTGGCCACAGGACTGGAAAAGGTCTATTTTCATTCCAATTCCAAAGAAAGGCAATGCCAAAGAATGTTCAAACTACCGCACAATTGCACTCATCTCACATGCTAGTAAAGTAATGCTCAAAATGCTCCAAGCCAGGTTTCAGCAGTATGTGAACCACGAACTTCCAGATGTTCGAGCTGGATTTAGAAAAGGCAGAGGAACCAGAGATCAAATTGCCAGCACCCACTGTATCATCGGAAAAGCAAGAGAGTTCCAGAAAAACTTCTATTTCTGCTTTATTGACTATGCCAAAGCCTTTGAGTGTGTGGATCACAACAAACTGTGGAAAATTCTGAAAGAGATGGGAATACCAGACCACCTGACCACTGCTGAGTTTTCCAAATTTGCTGGCATATTGAGTCCAGCACTTTCACATATCATCTCTTAGGATTTGAAATAGCTCTACTGGAATTCCATCACCTCCACTAGCTTTGTTCATAGTGATGTTTCCTAAGGCCCACTTGACTTCACATTCCAGGATGTCTGGTTCTAGGTGAATGATCACACCATTGTGATTATCTGAGTCATATGAGTCATCCTGATAAATCTGTATGCAGGTCAAGAAACAACAGTTAGAACCAGACATGGAACAACAGACTGGTTCAAAATTGAGAAAGGAGTTCATCAAGGCTGTATATTGTCACCTTGCTTATTTAACTTATATGCAGAGTACATCATCAGAAATGCTGAGCTGGATGAAGCACAAGCTGGAATCAAGATTGCCAGGAGAATTATCAATAACCTCAGATATGCGGATGACACCACCATTATGGCAGAAAGTGAAGAGGAACTAAAGAGCCTCTTGAAAGTGAAAAAGGAGACTGAAAAAGCTGGCTTAAAACTCAGCATTCAGAACACTAAGATCATGGCATCTGGTCCCATCACTTCATGGAAAACAGACGGGGAAACAATGGAAACAGTGACAGACTTTATTTGGGGGGGGGGGCCTCCAAAATCACTGCAGATGGTGACTGCAGCTGTGAAATTAACAGACAACTTGCTTCTTGGAAGGAAAGCTATGACTAACATAGACAGCATATTAAAAAGCAGAGACATTACTTTGCCATCAAAGGTCTGTGTAGTCAGAGCTATTGTTTTTCCCAGTAGTCATGCGTGGATGTAAGAGTTGGACCATAAAGAAAACTGAGCACTGAAGAATTGATGCTTTTGACTGTGGTGTTGGAGAAGACTCTTGAGAGTCCCTTGGACTACAAGGAGATCCAACCAGTCCATCTTAAAGGAAATAAGTCCTGAATATTCATTGGAAGGACTGATGCTGAAGCTGAAGCTCCAATACTTAGGCCTCCTGATGCAAAGAACTGACTCATTGGAAAAGACCTTGATGCTGAGTAAGATTGAAGGCAAGAGAATAAGGGGATGACAAAGGATGAGATGGTTGGATGGCATCACCAACTCGATGGACATGAGTTTGAGCAAGCTCCGGGAGTTGGTGATGGACAGGGAAGCGTGCCATGCTGCAGTCCACAGGGTCGCAAAGGGTCGGACACGACTGTGCAACTGAACTAAAACATCAGACCCAAAGAGCTCCAATATAAAGAGCTGATTACAGCAAGATGCAGACTTTCACTGAGGAGGTGTGCTTATAGAAGCCCAAAACCAACAGGAGAGACAAAAAGAGGGATGCTAGAGGAATCTGAAGCCTCAGACACCTGCAGCTACAGCAGAAAACACAACTCAACTCCTCACCCAACTAGCATCAAATATCACTCTAGGCCTGTTCACCTCAGTTTCTATCACCCAAGTGTTGGGCTTTCAGCAAATGATTACATGGCCTGCTGAAAGGAAAAGAAAAACAACTTGAGCGACAAAGCATCAGAGCAAGACTCAAATGTGACAGAAATGTTGGAATTACCTTACAGAGTATTTAAAAGAACTATCATCACTGTACATGAAAGGCTCTAATGGAAAAAGTGGACAACTTTCAAGAAGAGATGGGCTATGTAAACAAGACTGACTATACACGTTCTCAGGACCTCCCTGCCTAATTATTTAGTGCCTCCTTTTGCCTTTCAAACCTTTCTGGATTAGGTGACAAAACTCATGGTCATCCTGCTTATATGTCACCCTAACAGATGTTTATCTCTAAAAGCACTTAGTGCCGTTTTGCTTTCTGAAAGCTCCTTGGAGAATACTGCTACCTGTTTGATCTCTATTTTTTGTAGCAAATTTTTAAACTTTCTAGGTGTCTTGATTATCTATTGTCTTGATCATAACTATCCTAGGATGCTCCCTAATTTGTAGGAATCAAATTTTCCATTGTTTTAGTTCTTTACTCGAAAGGCTAACAGTCCCTAACTGAAGCGTTGGACTATCAAAGGTCATTTTTATAAAAGGTATAAAAACTACTAACACAAGGTGCAGAGGATAGCAATAAGACTTGTTTGCTTGCCCGTCTTTATCTGGCAACTTCTTCCCTCCCACTCTTGCTATGAAAGCAGTTATTTTATACAACAAAGTCCTGCCTACTGGCTACAGTTGATTGGTCCAGAGGCAGATACTTGACCCAGTCTGGGCCAATCAGAGTCAACCGGAGATTTCCCAGAAATGTATTCATAAAGTGTGAAACTGAGTCACTTAGTCACGTTTGACTCTTTGTGACCCCATGGACTGTAGCCCACTAGGCTCCTCTGTCCATAGCATTGCCCAGGCAAGAACACTGGAGTAGGTTTCCATTTCCTTCTCCAGGGGATCTGCCTGATCCTGGGATCCAACCCAGGTCTCCTGTACTGCGGGCAGATTCCTTACCATCTGAGCCACTGGGAAGGCCTGGGAGCTCTAGGAGAGTCTGTGGTTTTCTGGGTAGCTAACGCTCCATGATGGACAGCTGTGGCTGTGGTCTGACCTGGTGAAGAGAGAGAGAAAGGAGGGGAGAAGAGAAGAGAATGAAGCCGAAGACAGCAAAAAGCAAAGCAGTGGCGGCAAAGGAAAGAGCCCTGATGACGCCCGAGTGCCCGCTGCTCGTCACTCCTGAGCCCAGCTGCCTCCCGTCCTCTGGCTGCTTTGATCCTCACAAAATACTCAGATTCTGTCATTAAATTCCCCCTTTCCTTCAGTAGGATGAGTTTGCTTTCTGTCACCTTTGATCAAGGAGTCCTAACTAGTACAAGAGGCCAATGAATGTGCCCCATTTAAGAAGATTCTTATGGCAAGACGTTCACAGAGAAGCCCCACAGTTAAAAGCCTTTACTTTTTGACTGAGATGCCCTTGGGCCATCGCCGCAATCTCTCTACTTAGTATTTAGGAATCTAAACACAATTTTTTATATCCTCTCCTCACTTTCTGTATCTCTAGAGTCATTCAACCATGGTTATCCTTTCAACTGTTTCCATTAAGGGAAATAGAAGACATTTGTAAAGAAAAGGGTGTTTGGCCTCATAATTCCCCTGACTAAAAATCTCTTTTTTTCTTTTCCTTTTTTTTTTTTTTTTTTTCTGTATAGATCATTTCCAGCATTTACTTTTAAAGCATCAAGTTCTGACTTGGAAGCTCCTGACTCCTTTACAGAGCGTCATTGTTTGGGGTTGAATTGTGTTCCCCTCCCCAAATTCATATGTTTATGACTTAACCCCCTGTTACTTCCTATTAATGTGAGTATATTTGGAGGTAGAGTCTTTAAAGAGGTAATTAAGTTAAAATGAGGTCATAGTGTGGGCCCCTCATCCAATATGACTGGTGGCATTATGGGAAGCGGAAGCCAGGGCAGAAGTGGACAGAGGAAGACGGTGTGAAGACAGGGAGACGTCTGCAAGCCAAGGAGAGAGGCCTCGGTGGAAACCGCCTCTGTCAGCATCTTCAGCTCAGTCCTTTAGCCTCCAGAATTGTGAGGAAATACATTTCTGTTGCTTAAGCCACTCCATCTGGCATACTTTGTTACGGCAGTCCTAGTAAACTGATGCCATCTCTGTTAGTCAGTGTTCTCCAGAGAAGCCAAACCAACAGGAGAGACAGGAAGGTGGAAGGGTGGACCGATAGACAGACACTTAGACGCGTAGATGTATAATGGATAGACGGCTGGAAGGCTGGAAGGATGGGATGGACAGATGATAGACCAGTGGGATTATGGAAATGGGTCGTGTAATCATGGAAGCTGACAAGTCTTGTCTTCTGATCTGCGGTCAGAAGGTGGAGATCCAGGAGAGCCAATGTTGTGGATGCCCAGAAGCTCAAGACCCAAGAGGAGCTGATGTTTCAGTTCAAGTGAAAGGCAGGGAAACAGTCAGGGTCCCAGCCCAAAGGCAGCTAGGCAGGATTTCTCTCTTGCTTGGACAAGGTCACACTCTGGTCTTCAGGCTTTCACGTCATTGGATGAGACCATCCCTTTGGGAGAACAATCAGCTTTACTCAGTCTACCCATTTAAATGTTCATCTCATTCAGAAACACCCTTAAAGACACACCTAAAATAATGTTTGGCCAAGTATCTGAACACCCATGGCCTAGTTAAGTTGACGTATAAAACTATCACACCATCTTATAAAATGAAATATATAACTTAATCTAGCCACCTAATGTCCCAAATTATTGCAACCAAGTTCTTTTCAAGTTGTTTATAAGTACAGTTGATGCTTGTCAACACAGGGGTTGGGGCACCCACCCTCTGAGCAATCGAAAATCCATGTATAATTGTAGCTAGCCCTCCATATCTATTGTTGTGTATCCACAGATTCAACCAACCACAGATTAGGTAGTACTGTAGTATTTATTGAAAAAAAAAAATCCATGTACAAGTGGATCCATGCTATTCAAACTCATATTGTTCAAGGCTCAACCGTATATTAGATAGTTGCTTAGAGTATAAAGTCATCTGATACCACCACAACCTGTAAATTAAGCCACCAAATTACATAAAGTTCCAAGAGAAATTGTCCAGTCCACCAATAACTTAAATTTTTTTATTCTGATCCCATCAGGATGTATCAGAGGTCACAAACCTGTGAGCAGAGAGCCCTCATGCAAAGGGAACTTCACTCTTTAAGAAACCTTTGCCTTTTTTCCCTTGAATCTAGTTGTCTCTTATGAGAAATAAATGGAGATTTCATACTAAAATCCTCAGCAGCAGCTTGGTCTCTGCCTCACTGAGAATCAGCAAAGCAATTCTCCATTCCCCTTGCCCTGTGGTTGGTCAGCACTTCTGTCCACTTATTTTTGACAGTCAGCTTCCTTCAGCATTGGCATGTATTCGGGTAATGGCAAATTATCAATCACAGCTCATGAAACATACCTAACTGGGTGTAATATGAGGGGCTGGATAAAAAAAGCCTTAGCTAAGAATTTTGTGAATTATCAGAAGACTACTACACCAGTGCTTTACAAACTGAAAATGCCAGAAAGTTTAGCAACATGGGAAAAGAAAGACCTGGCATCCACTCCTGGATTCATTATCTTCCATCCGCGAAGCATCCTGAACTTCTTTCCTCTCCACACATCAAACTACTTACTATTTCATCCTCAACATGCCTGCTCTTTGAAACCTCTTTAGGAAATAAGACAATGACCGGTTGTTAGAAATGTCCATTTTGTTCTCATATTCAGCACCATAACTCTATCCAATACAGAAATACCTGGGGAAAGGCAAGATCATTTAAAATAACTGTCAGCCAAATACAGGCAGGGATCAGAACTCGTTGAGAGAAAGAGAAAGAGTGGTTGAGGAGCCCACAGTGAATGAGTGAAAGTTGCTCAGTGGTGTCCGGCTGTTTGCAATTCCCTGGATTATACAGTCCGTGGAATTCTCCAGACCAGAATACTGGAGTGGGTGGCCTTTCCCTTCTCCAGGGGATCTTCCCAATCCAGGGATAGAACCCAGGTCCCTCAAACAAAAGGATAATTTGGGGAATCTCCTCAGATGGCTGCCCTTTAACAGCTGAGCCACAAGGGAAGCCCTGAGAAGTCCCTAAGCTCACCCAAAGGATCTTGAAAGAAATAGGGTAGTTTGGGCAAAATTTTCTCCTGCTCTGTGAACATACTGGTGTGTAGGTTGACCCTGAATTAGGTTTGCCTGGAAGAGGCCTGGCTGGCTCATGATCGCCTTGTAATTATTAAGAGCACTTCATTTCACTCCCAAAATGTGCCTTGATTTGGATGATAAAATTTGGGTGGTCCTATTGATTTGACCTTGTAATGGAGCCTCAAACAAAAGGATAATTTGGGGAATCTCCTCGGATGGCTGCCCTTTCCAGCCGTTCATGGGCTGGATGGGTCCTGCGCAGCCTCTGCCGGGATTCCCGAGCTCCTCCTCCCCTGCCTTCGGGGGCTGCGCGTCCTCCGGAGGCTCTGCCTCGCCCCTGGCCTCTCTTGCCTCCTCCGGAGCGCTCCCTGTCCGCACTGCCTGAGATGCTCCTCTCTGCATCGTTCCGAGCGATCTCCCCTAACCCACGAGTCCAGGGCGGCTGCCCAGACCCTCCACCAACCGCGCTCTCCACCGCACTCGCGACGGAGCGCGTTTCTCCCGCGGCCCTCCTTCCCTCGGAGCTGCTACTGGTCTAAACCGGCGTCCGCTGTCATTTCCTCTCCTCAAGAGGCCCCTCTCCTTCTACCTGTCACCCCACGCATCCTCCCAGCTGCTCTTCAGTGAGTTCTCCTACGCGTACGCTCTCTCTCTGTGGTTGACTGGCCTCCTGTTACCGTCACGACCTTCCCATCCCCTGACTTGTAGGCCTGAAGCGCTGTCTGACCGTGACCCCCTCCTGCTCTAAAAGTTCACCCATGAGCCCCATTTGTTCATAAAGCAAAGTTCAGGGGCTTCATTCAGGGAGCCAAGACCCATCATAACCACACCCCAGGCCGCCTTTGGTTGGAATTCCTAAAACTTCCCTCCCGAAGGGAGAAAGGCAATGACTTGTGTTAAGGGTGCTGCAGTTTACAAATCACTTTCCCAGCCGTGATCGTGGTAGCTGTGAGGACAGGAGATTCCAGGAGAACTCCCAGGTCCCTTGTCCTCAGCATAGCTCCCACCAACCATGCCGGAGAAATAATTAGCTCTTCACTGACATGGTACCAGCATTAACTATATAAGATGCACTGTTTAAAAACCATAACCTAAAAATAAGAGAAATTGCTGCCTGCTTCCTTGCCCCCGTATATCTACAGCTTCTCCAGCCTCAAAGTGTATTTCCAAAACACCTCCGATGTCTTCTGGTTATTTAGCCCAGGACCGCACATACGGGCACATGAATCGCAGCAAGTTTATGGAGAACTAACTAATGTCTTTAAACAGTTTTAGATTTACAGAGCACTGCAACGATGATAGAGTTCCCACACCCAACTTCCCCTATTCTTGGCATCACACAGTTAGTTATAATTAATGAACCAATATAAATTATTATTAAGTAAACCTATTCTTAGCTCAGATTTCCTTCGTGTCTTCCTGCAGGATACAGTCTAGGATACCACAGTGCGTTCGATCACAGTTCGGCTCCTCGTGACTGTGATGGCTTCTCAGAGTCTCCTTGTTTCTGGCAACCTTGACAGTTCAGGAGGGTGAGGAGTGCTAACCAGTATTTCCTCAAATGCATTTCAGCTGGAGTTTGTCCGAGGCTTTTTTTTTTTTTTTTTTCATGATTACGTGGGAGTTACGGGTTTTTAGGAAGAAGACCAAAGAGGTGAAGTAAGCTTTTCTCGCATCCTTGCTGCTGGCATGACTTACCCCTGATGGTGCGGACCTTGATTACTTGGCTGAGATCGCGTTCGTCAAGATTCCTCACGAAAGTAAGTCAGACAGAGAAAGACGAAAATCATACGATATTGCTCATACGTGGAATCTTAAAAAATGGTACAAATGAGCTTATTTACAAAACAGAAATAGGGTCACAGATATAGAAAACAAACTTATGGTTACCAAGGGGGGAAGGAGGAGGGGAGGGATAAATTGAAGGATTGGGACTGACATACACACCCTATTGTATATAAAATGGTGGTGGTGGTTTAGTTGCTAAGCCATGTCCAGCTCTCGTGACCCCATGGACTGTAGCCCGCCAGGCTCCTCGGTCCATGGGATTCTCCAGGCAAGAATACTGGAGTGGGTTTCCATTTCCTTCTCCAGAGGATCTTCCTGACCCTGGGATCGAACCCAGGTCTCCTGCATTGCAGGCAGATTCTTTACTGACTGAGTTACAAGGGAAGCCAGAGGGAACTCGTAAGAATCTAGGGTACAGCACAGGTATCTCAATGCTCTGTAATGTCCTGCTTGAAAAAAGAATCTAAAAGCAGTGGACATATGTGTGCACATAACTGATTCACTTGCTGTGCAGCAGAAGCTAACACAACGTTGTAATTCAACTATACACCAATAAAAGTTAATTTTTAAAGGCAGTTTCTCACTATAAAATGACTCTCTCCCCCTACGTTCTTGCCATGCTCTTTGGAAGGAAGTCACTCTGCACAGCCCCCTCTTAAGGATGGAGAGTCACACCCATGATCTTGAAAACAGAACCTACATAAATTCTTTTTAATTCTTCTGTATGCGTTGTCTCTTCCTCCCAGTTATTCGATTATTTAATTATTTAGTTATGTCAGTATGGACTCGTGGGTATTTATTGTATACTTTGAGTTAGAAAGCAACACTGTTTTATTATCTTATTCACATTGCTCCAGTTCTAGCCATCAAGAACTCTTTATGTCCCTTTAACATACACCCCTCATTAATGGCATTTGCTGTTTGTTTGTTTTATGAGCAATTCCTTATTCTCAAGTACTACAAAATGGTCCAGGCTCACCCTGTGTATTTCCTTCCCAGACCTAGAATCAGCCATTCCTCCAGAAAGCCCTGAATCCTTTTGTTGAAGAATACTATTAGAAAAAAAGATTTGGACACTAGATATATGCCAGCTGGGGCTTCCCTGGTGACTCAGATGGTAAAGAATCCAGCTGCAGTGCAGTTCAGTCCCTAGGTTGGGAAGATCTCCTGGAGAAGGGAACAGCTACCCACCCAGTATCCTTGCCTTGAGAATTCCGTGGACAGAGAAGCTTGGCAGGCTACAGTCCATGGGGTTGCAAAGCGCTGGACATGACTGGGTGCCTAACACAACACTATGGTCCAACTAAATTTGGATGAATCCAGATCCAGTTGAATTTTTAAGGAACCTCTGAATATAAGCTTCTTTCTTACACATAAGGGATAATCAGGAAAACTAACTTCCTTGTTTTATTTCCAAATATGAATCAGTTCTGGCCTTTTTATAAGAGGGCTTCAATCATAGCTCCTATTGACTGGATAACACTGGTGGGGTAAATAAAAATGATAATGATAATGATTATAGCTATGAGGAAGACATTCAGCTAAATACTATGTACACATTATCTTATTATATCCTAATGGTATCTTTGAGACTTAGGCATTGTTATTACACCATTTTATAATGATACAAGTGATACCTGCCTTGACTGTGATTGCGAGAATGAAGTAAGAAATCGTTGTAAACCCCCCAGCACAGAGCATGCAGCAGTTGCTCGGGTCATCATTATTTTCTCGTTCCTTTGCCTCTAGATAAAAAGAAAATAGGCAAACTTCAGTAACACATTAGCTATAAAAGTTCAGCTCAGTTATGTGAGGTGAAAAATATAGGGGCTGTATTAGCTCATTTGTTTTCTTTGTTGCTATATAAATGTGATCTGATTCCCAACAGCTAAAAGATCTACCTGCTCATACAAGATCTCAAACCAAATGAAAACATATTTTTCTGACAGTCAACTTTTTTGTTGTCTATCACGATCTCCAAATTCTCAGATACCAACAAAACCCATACAACAATGTTGTAGATATTTACATAGTCTAAGGCACTTTCCCGAAACTTTTATATTTGGATCATGATGGAGAAAACATTAAATAAATCCGCAACACCTCCTAAACGTATAAATGGTACAAAGTTAACAAATGCCTGCATGACATGCAAGAAAGGTCTGGAAGATTTGCCTCTCCAAGGGCATAATCTCACTATGGCTATAAATCTTGGGCAAGGAAGTTGAGCCATATGCAACTCTGCAGGCTTTTGTAGAACAGATAGAATGTTCTGGAAAATGAAAGACTTCTCATTCCCCACTGTTTCTTCCAGCCATTTCCTCCTCTTTATCTTTTGGAAAAAGGAAAACCGAGCGTTGAAGGAAAAGCAAAGGACATCTATCTTGTAAGCAGCAAGAGTGGCATTGGAATTTAGATCTGCTCTGAGAACACTCTTCTCAGAGTCTCTGTGCTGCCTTCGCTTCAGCAAGAAGCTTTGTTCACTGCAGACCCAAGTCCAGACTTCCGGAAGTGACATCAGCTTACAAGGCCACATAAGCCCCTCCTCCACCCAAAAGGCGCTGCCAGGGGAACTCACCTCCCAGTCTTGGACCTCCCTACATCTCAGTCCTCAAACCAGTCTGCAGTGCCACCCACTACAGCAGATGTCCAGCGGCCCAGATAAGCTCCCTCAGGCCTGAGACTGTCTTTCAATTCTCTCACCTGCTAACTCTTGCCCAGATGGTCTTAGTAAATATTTCTGGATCCTTTTCATTGATTGATTATTCCCGGGGTTATCGCTGTGGTCTTTGGAGAAAAAAACCACAACAAGGATATTTCCTACCCTAATCATTGGCTGGCAGCGGGCTCAGAAGGTACCCGCCCCCAGCAAAGTTTTTCTCTAAGCTGGCATTTGGGAAGCTCCAGAGCTTGGAGAATGTTCCTTTGATCCAATTCCTCTGCAAGGGAATAATGGAGCTTAAAACATTTTTTTTTTTAACAAAAGAGCATAAAAAGTGAATTTAAAAGCAAATGGGCCAAGAATTTTCCCTGGGAAGTCTTTCAATTTCACACATAGCAAATTCCTGCAGCATGGACCTATTAGAAATGCTTTTTTTAGTCTCTTTATGCATATTTATTATGTTCTTCTATAGCTCTGTTATTGCTTAATTTGACACCGAGCCTCCAAAGCCACATCTTCTTTCTTCTTCAGCTATTAAAAAGGGGCAAAATATTTTAATCATGAAGCTCTGTATAATTTAGAGATTATTTTCTGTCTGCGTGAGTTACAGCAATAATCAAAGAGAGGCTGGGGATTTATAAAACTAAGGCACTAATTTTTTGACAGGTGTTCCGTTTGCTATGGAATTAACCTCTCTTCACATCTTATACGTACATAAGAGCAAATCATTAAATACCCTTGGTACACACAGACAGCAAAGAAACTGCTACGCAGCACAGAGAACTACCCTGCTACAACCTTGAGCCAGACTGGGTTCTTCATGGATGAGAGGAAAACATGATGGACGATTCTACCAGCCAAAATGAAGATTGTGAGTGGTTCCTGGGACCTGTATTACCTTCCAGGGCCCAACCACCGTAGCATGCTGATAAAAAGCACAGCGCCTGGAGTCAGACTGAGCCAACTCTGAATCCTGGGGCCACAGCCTACTCGTTCTGTGTCCTTTGAAAAGTCATGTAACCTCCCAGACTTGTAGTATCTCCTTGTATATGACAGTGACGTCCATCGCATCTACCTATGGGTTGTGCAGATGAAGTAACACACAGATAGCAGCTAACACAGGAGCTGGCAAACAGCGATCGCTCAGCCAATGACGCTTCTCGTCCGGCAGCCTCACTGGAAACTTGTTATCCATTCATTTGTTTGTTCACTCATTGAACAAATAAGTTTGCAAGCCAAACACAAAGTGCCAGGAAGTGACTGTGTCTTATTAAATACGATTTTTCCCTATATTCATGGAACTCACCATCAGGAGGGGATATGTGCATGAAACAGTAAACAAACTTTAAAATTACATATAACTGTAATATATGCAGATAAAAGAACACTAAGTAAAGGAAACTAATGGGGGAGGGAGACCTATTTAGAGTACTGTTTCAGTCAGAGTCCTGGCAGGAAGCAGATGACAAACTCAAGCAGAGTAACTGAGGAACGTTTAGGAAGAGACTCCAGAGTAAAAATGTATGAGGAGGATGGAGAGAAGCTAGCAAAGAATGGAGAAGCTCTTGGTGGGGAAGGAAGAGGAAAGCTGCAGTTTACCTTTATCAACCCTAAAGGGCACAGGAGGAAGCGGTCCACGGTCACAGATAGCATCTCTTTGGCAGAAGGTCCCAGCTGACGGACACAGCCCAACCACGCGACCCATCACAGGAGGAGCTCAAGAGGTAAATCCCCAGCCCCTCTCCACCCTCTGATCTTCTGATCCCAGCAGTAAACCAGGGGGCTTGGGAGCCTGTCAGTGCATCTCAGAACCCAGGACTGGGTAGAGAAAGGGAGAAAGTGCATCTAAGCAATCAGAAATAGCCAATGTAAGCAATCAAGAAATGCTTCTCTAAGAAGGGGACCCACATGTGGAGGAAAAAAGATCGGAAAGGAACTAACCAAGCCGAGTCAGAGAAGGATAGTCAAGGTAGAAGTGAGAGCATGTGCAAAGACCCTGAGGGATGAAAGCTCGGTGGCTCAAGGGACAGAGAGAATGTCAGGGGAACAGGACTGCAACGGGGGGAGGGTAGGGGAGGGGCAGAGCATAAGGAGTGTAGAGGGGCTGTCAGGGGCCATGACTTACCTGGGCCCTAGGCCAAAGCAGGGAGATGTTCCTTCCAACCCACTGAGTGCCAGTCCCTGGGTTTTGGCCTCCCAATGAGTAGAAGCTGAATATTTGAACTTACGGTAAAGCTAAAACCTTAGAAAACCTCCTAACATTTCTATTTTCGAATAACATTCCATTCATCTGAAATACTGATTCTTCTCCTCCAATCTATGTCCAGTGCTGACTGAGCCGACTCCAGGGTCAAGCCTTGAAATCAGCCTGGATTAACTACATTGAAGAGAAGGATAGGTATCTTAAGCAACACCAAGTTGTGCTGAAAAAGCAGTCCAGAGAAGGCTGATTTAAGTATGCCCCGTCCTCCTTCAGGGGCAACCGGAGTAGCAGTTCAGAGGAGGTGACAGCTGGTTTCTGTCCCTACCATCTGAACGCCCGAATGCTCCCTGCTGGGGGTGGTATGAGCAGTAGCGGAGGGCCCCTCGAATTCCAGGTGTCTCCCCTGGTGGCACGGACAGGCCCTGAGCATGGGCCAGGGATACAGCTGCTGTAGCCAGTGCAGAAAGACTCAGAAGAGCAGTCACATCC
This sequence comes from Ovis aries, assembly GCF_016772045.2. NCBI lineage: Eukaryota > Metazoa > Chordata > Mammalia > Artiodactyla > Bovidae > Ovis > Ovis aries. The sequence continues at coordinate 97,650,452 of NC_056060.1, forward strand.
AGAGGCCGGAGCGGAAGTGGTGGAAGTAGTTGGTTAAGGATAGAATTGGATAAAGAAAACTGTATCTGAGCCAACCGAGCAACAGGTAAGCAGTGGAATGGCGATAACAAATATTGGAGTGTTTCCCGATTCTTCCTTTCCTCCCGTTAGAGAATTACACACCTGTGGTCTTTGTCATGTAACTTGACAGGCATCCTCCAACAGTGGAGGCTGAGGACACTTCTCTGCATCTCTGATGTTACACTTAACCACGTGAGTTGCTTCCATCAGTGGAGTATTAGCAGATATAATGGTAGCAGAGCTCAAATGCATGTGTGTGACTTGGCTTGATTTCCCGTAACCCTGCGATCTCCCCTGAAAAGAGCATGCCCCAAGATTCCACGTGAGCAGACTTGCACTTGGCTGGAGTCCAGCCTGGCTCAGCCTAATTCAGCCTAGATCCAGCAAACTGCAATTGCCCTGCAGATTCCTGTTCATCACACAAAGAGAATTGGTGCATCTGAATTGTGGTGCTGGAGGAGACTGCTGAGAGTTCCTTGGACAGCAAAGAGATTAAACCAGTCAATCCTAGAGGAAACCAACTCTTAATATTCATCAGAAGGACTGATGCTGGAGCGCCAATACTTTGACCACCTATTATGAACAGCCAGCTCATTGGAGAAGACCTGATGCTGGGAAAGACTGAGAGCAAGAGGAGAGGGGTGACAGAGGATGAGATGGTTGGGTGGCATCATCAACTCATGAGTTTGAGCAAACTCAGGAGATAGTGAAGGACAGGGAATGTTGGAGAGCTGTAGTCCATGGGGTCGCAAAGAGTCGGACAGGACTGAGCGACTGAACAACAACAATATATTGACTGATACTAGATTTCCAAAAATGTGTAGGGGCAGAGGCTGGGGTTGGGGAACAAATACGGGCAGGCTGGGGTGGTTTCTAGCATGTCTGCATGTCAGGCAACACAGGCTATTATCTCAAAAACTGATTGGCTACATCCTTCCTGGGGCTTCATCTATTTTCAGAAAGTTTGTGCGTATAAAAACACTGTGCTTCAACCAAAACGACTGTTCCAGAGCCAGAGGGAGTCTGCTGGCATCAGTCAGAACACTGGAGTCATGTTTCTCTTTTTCTTTGTTGTCTGAGGTGTTAATTCCAAGCCATATGATGTGCCAAGATCCTGTTCCATCCTTAGGGTTCCCACGTATTAGATAATTGCCAGTCTGTCTTCCCTCCCAGTGCTTTTCCCTTCCCACCCCATCCCCAGAGCCTCTCTTTAATAAACCAGACTGGCCTTCTTGTCCCCCACTCCACCCATCTGGCTACATCTGGCCCACGCTTCACCATACTCCTTCAGACATGATCTCACCAGAAAGACACCAGAAAGTCTCCGCTGGATGTTTGCAATAGCACACAACTCGGAGATGAAAATATCCCACACTTGCCTTTGAAACACCTGTGAAAGGAACTGGGAAACCGCTTAAATTAACCAGATCCTCCATTTCCTGACTGAACCCAAAATACAAATAGCAAAAGAAATGACTCTGAGAGCTTCAAAAGAACTCACAGTAATGTGCTGCCCACTGGTTGTCTAAAAGTCCCACCAGTCACCAGGCACTGTGCAAGGCACTAGGAGGAGATGAATGAATTCAATCATAATTTTCTGCCCTCAAAGAATTTATGGATTTTTAGCTTCCCTGAGGCTCAGGCAGTAAAAAAAAAAAAAAAAAAAAATCTGCCTTCAATACAGGGGACCCAAGTTTGATCCTTGGGTTTGGAAGATTCCCTGGAGAAGAGAATGGCAGCCAGTATTCTTGCCTGGAGAACCCCATGAACAGAGAAGCCTGGTGGGCTACAGTCCACAGGATCGCAAAGAGTCGGACACCAGTGAGACAGTAACACTACACTAAAAAGGTTTAAGCCAGCGCTACTGTTAAGGAAGACAGTAACTGACAGGAAACTGGCCAAGCCCATTTTTATAAAGAGTATGTTACTGAATCCTTGCAAAAAAACCTGCTATGGACCAAATGGCTGTGTCCCCTGCAAATTCATATGATGAAACTGTATTCCCAATGTGATGCCCGCTGCACACAACACCACTTAAGAAATGGGCAAGACACCCAACCCACCTCTCCTACTGGACACACCCCTACCCTTATTTATATAAGGAACAAGCTCACCGCCCCCCTCAGGGAAAGAGCAAGAAAATATGTTGTTTGTTCTCACCGACCCTCACCCTCCCCCACCACTGCAACAGGGGCCCCAGGAAAGCCTTGGCTGAATTTCTTGTCTGACCTCTAGTCAATCTCTATTGATTGGGGAAGGCCAAGAACGCTGGTAGGTAACAAGACAGTCATTCAGAGGAGAAAGTGGCTCTCTGGGGAGGAGAAAACCCTATGAAAAAAAGATGAACAGTGAGTGGAATATTGAAGAATTCATCCACTTTTACAAATACAAATAAAAGGAAAAGGCATTTGGTCAAAGGGGACAGTGTTTGCAAACTCATGGAGATGTAAAAGATCATAGACCACTCAAGGAGATTCCTGGGGGTGGGTGCTGGCAGTGCTGCTGAGGGCAGACAGCAAATAGGAGAGGATGACTCTATGACTCCAGAAGGAGAGAGCTAGGTTGGTGACCAGCTAGAAAGAACTCTGAAGCATCTTGCAAATTAAGTTCATAGTGGCCTTCTAGGAATCATTTTTTTCTTTTATTTCCCCTTTCCCGATCTATCCTAGTTTGCATTTTTTGAAAATGAATCTCATTTTGCTGTTTATTACCCATATATTGAACCTGTCTATATCTCTTGGAATAAATTCTATCCATCATTCTTACTGGATTTACTCCAGCGCCACCCCAGTTTGGATAATTTGCAAATTTCATTAACATTCTCTTTACTTTCTCTTGGAAACCATTAATAACATTGTTGCATATGATCAGGCTTAACACCAATCTCTTTGGCACCCCTACTAATCAACTACCTCTGGCTGGGTGTCATACTATTCATCACCACGCCTTGTTTACAGACCTCCTGAAAATTATCAATCCCGATGACAGCGTTCACATCCAAGCCAGTGTCAATTAATTTCATAAGTAAAATTTTGTGACGTGGTATCAAATACATTACCAAAATCAAGATGAATTGTGGTAGCTTTGTTCCCTTCCACTGTGAATTTTAAACAGCTTTCAGATGAGTCCTGGATGATTTATTTGTGGCAACACCAAGCTGCTTATTCACTCATGATTCCATTACTTGTTGGATGTTCTGGGCCATTTTTCTCCATACATTTAAACTTCCTAGAGGTAATCTCAGGGATCATTCCTCTTTTGAAAAGATAGGCGAACACATTTGTTGCTGGCCTGAACTCCTGTGATCTCTGCAAATGTATCAAGTCGTTTAAAAAGCAATTCCTTTTTTCCTCATCTGGCAGTTTTATGAAGTAGCTAGGTGGCTCCACTAGGCCTGAGCTCTCACCCCGTTAAGCTGGTGTTTTGCCTCACCAGCTAGGGCGATGAGCATGTGTTATCGCTCGTGGAGAAAAATCACAGCCCCAGGGGCTCCTTCCGGTCCACCTGCGTCTCCATTCTGGAATGTACTCATTCACTTAGCCCTGGGTGCAAATCATCTACAGCATGAAATACACCCCTGGTGGCTCAGATGGCAAAGGACCTGCCTGCAGTACAGAAGACCAGGGTTTGATCCCTGGGTTGGGAAGGTCCCCTGGAGAAGGAAATGGCAGCCCACTCCAATACTTTTGCCTGGAGAAGCCCATGGATGGAGGAGCCTGGTGGGCTACAGCCCATGGACACAAAGCGTCAGACACAACTGAGCAACTAACTCTTAGCAGACTTTGAAATATACCCCACTGCCAACCAGTATGCCCCAGATGCTGAGGGCTTTGGAGACAAAAATTCAAAAGTAAACAATTAGGAGTATAAATCTTTACAAATCAGAATGTATCACAAAGCTGAATCCAAGTTGAGTTTTGGCACCAAGAACATCTCATTTGTTCCTAAATGTGACTCCCACCTTCACGTTCATTGACAAAGGTAACCGACAGACAACAAGATCTAAGAATGAGCATTAACAATTTCTATCCAAACGTCCCTTTTCTCTCAAAATAAAAAAGGAGAAAATACAAGTGAGGAAAGCTTACAAAAGAAAGGAAAAAGGGGCCATTGGCCGGATACTCCTGTGAGAAGAAAGTTTACAATGAATCACTTCAAAATTCAAACAGGCTCAGGTAGGGCTTCAATAATTTTCAATTAAATGATCCAGGCTGTTATCTCCCAAGTGTTTACGTGACCGTTTTGCTGCTGACTCATCCTGGCAGATACAAGAGACAAAGCTTCCACTTTGTACAGCGTTCACGGCTGAGACCGGGCTCTGCAGGCACTTGGTAAAAGCTGAGCTCAGTGATCTTCTGAGTAAGGCTGGCCTTCCTCTCATATGTGATTTAGAGCCCGGGGCCTCAGCCCAGCACCGGGAGACTGTGACATGGGTCAAGTGCGTCTTTAAAAAATTAAATACGCGGCCCCACGACTGTATGTGTGATGCGCGCGCATCCGTGTGTGGTTCCTCTGAATCAGTGTGATTGTGTTCGTGGCGGCTGACCGTCTACCGGGTCAGATACACAGACATGAGCCTCCCTCATTCTGCTGCCTACAGCGTGTGGCTTTCACTTTAAAGCAAATCCTCGAGGCTGCCTCTCTCCCGGCACAGGCCTGTGCCCTCCCGGTGGCTGTGCCCCTGGGATGCCTGTGGCCACTTCGCGAAGCGGGAGTTACTGGACCCTCTCTAGGACCACCTGGCACACCTCACACGTGAGCTGCTCCGACCCCAAACTCCACCAAGAGGTTAAACCACCTCATTTTCCTCCATGTATTCACTTGCCAGGTATGTAGCAAAGGTTTCTATGTCACAAGACACTTTTGAGACGGGCTAGGACCTGAGACCCTTGGCCGTAATGCCTGAACCTGGGCACATGCTCCTCAAACAGCAAGATACAAGGAAACTATACGGGACTAAAAATTGCTGCACATGTTTGCGGTTGGGGCAAATTCTGGGCAAAAGATACAGAGAGCAAAAACTCAGCCGCCGCTTCTGAAGAGCCAGGAGTGAAAACAGATTGTTGGAAGCAAAAGCGGGGCACCAAGTGTACACGCTGCACGCAGCACCACCAGAGGGGTGCGCAAAGCGCCTAAGTCATCCCTCCTGCCTGGCCCGTGGGCGCACGCCCACCCTCACCCCATACGAGGAACAAGCTTACCACCCAGGGGAGCAAGCAAGCAGGGGAACCTGCGGTTTGTTCCCATTCCCCCCTGTTGCGGCTGGGGCCCCAGTAAAGCCTGTGTGACACCAGATGTGGAATCCAAATCCCCTTTAGACGCACGATGCACGAATATCAGCGGGAAATGAACATCGAAACTGGCCATGGCACAGTGGGTCTCCTGGGTTACATACCAAAATGCCAAACCTGTTCTACAGAAGACAGTCCCACAACTCAAACACTTAAGATTCCCACAGTCCTCCTGAAATAAATTCACAGTCAAAATTTTTAAATCACAGGGAGACACATACTATCCTAAGGAGAATCAGCAGTTGTGACCAACAGTAGAATTAGCATTCCAAGAACTAGAAACAGCTACAATATCTAAATACTAAAATTTGGTATTCTTTTTTTAAAAAAAAGAGGGGGGGGGAACCAGAGAAAGCATAGAAACACTGATGGTAAGATAGGATACTAGGATTTTAAAAATGAATTTTAGAAAGAACTAAATAAGACTGAAAAAATGGAAAACACAGGAACTGAAATAAGAGATGCAATGGACAAATTAAATTACAGATTAATAGAACAGAAAACATTACTACAGAAACATCCAGAGTGGGTACAGGCATATAGAGATGAACAATATCAGTAAGACATTCAAATGATAGTGAAAAGAATGAGACATTAGTAACATATGTCCAATAGAATTTACAGAAGAAGAAAATAAATATAAGAAAATAGCAACATTTGAATTTCCAAGAACTGAAGAAAAATTTAAGTTCCTAGGTTGAAAGATCAAATTGATTTCTATTCTTCACGAATAAAAACAATTAGAGAAAATGATTCTTTTAAAGAATATATTGATCTAATAATTTTTAAAAATCATTGTGTACAAGTCCACAAAAGTTCAATTCAATTTAGTCGCTCAGTCGTGTCCAACTCTTTGTGACTCCATGGACTGCAGCATGCCAGGCCTCCTTGCCCATCACCAACTCCTGGAGCTTGCTCAAACTCATGTCCATTGAGTCAGTGATGCCATCCAACCATCTCATCCTCTGTCATCCCCTTCTCCTCCCGCCTTCAATCTTTCCTATCTTGACAAATTCCTAAAACTCAACATCATACAACCAAACTCTTTATATGCTCTTTGGCAATAGTATTTAAAAAGAAAGTAATGGCAAAGAGATAGTTGAGGGATTAAGAATTTATACCAAAAGTTTGGACAGTCATGGAAGGTATGAAACTGGAAAGTAATAGGACCAAATATCATGTTTTAGAAAGGATTCTTCATCTGCAGCACGGGGGTGACTCTGAGAATGGAGGTCTGATTGGAAGTGGTGGTGGTTTAGTCTCTAAGTCATGTCCAACTCTTTGCAACCCCATGGACTGTAGCCTGCTAGGCTCCTCTGTCCATGAAATTCTCCAGGCAAGAGTACTGGGGTGGGTTGCCATTCCCTTCTCCAGGGGATCTTCCCAACCCAGGGATTGAACCTGGGTCTCCTGCATTGCAGGCGGGTTCTTTACTGTCTGAGTTTAGCAACCACAAAACCAGTGAGAACCACTGTTTGACCCCAGCTCAGAACACTGCAGATACTGTCATATGTTATGTAAGTGGTAAGTAAAGTGAGTTCAGGTGAGATTTCCTGGCAGCTTTTCTTCTTTTTTCCTTTTCTTTACTTCTTTTCCGATGAGATTACCTGGGAAAGCACATGGAGGAAGGGCACAGACAAACACGACACTCACAGTCTCAGCATTCTTAAGAGAGACTGAGAAGGAATCTCCCTAGATTCATGAGTAAAAGCGAGATTTCACAAGAGCAAAGAACAGGTGAGAAGGAGGACCACATAGATGGGGGATATTGTCAAGGGAAGTCAGGCAATCCCAGGAGAGAGTGTCCATTGAATTTCCAATTGTGAGGATCTTGTTGAACTTGGCAGAACGTCAGGAGTGGTCATGGGAAGGGTGTGGGTTGAGGAGTACGTTTGAAGGTGAGGAAATGTGCCGATAATGGAGGCTACTCTCCCACGAAGCTCAGCTCTGCAGAGAACGAGAGAGACAAGGCTGTAGCCGAAGTTACCTAACTCCAAAGGACACCAAGCCTTTCAAACAGGTGAGACAATGTAGTAATTTGTCGGAAAGAAGGAATGGAGGGAGAGTGGGAGGGAGGCTCGTTTCACTGAGATTTAGGTCCTGGTAGAATTTTGTTTCTGCAGATAAATTTGTATCTTTCAGAAAACTTGTATCATACAGCTCTCGTTCTCATTCTTACCTTGGTTTTAAAAATGAAATTGGAATCCTCCTCTTTCAATGTATTCAGGTATTTTCAGAGTGGGTGCCTGCAAGCATCTATTACTTAAGCTTCATTCAGATCTTCTGATCTTCCATTGGGTTTTCAACAGCTATTCTTGGAAACACAAAGTGCGCAGCAGAGTTCAAGCCAGGGAAAGGACCACAGTGTTTCTCTGTTGTCACTCCAAACGAGAAACAATTCCTCAATGGATTAAATGAATTTTACTAAACTTCACCCATCCTGGGGGTAATTGAATTGTAAGGATACAATATAAAGTGACTTATCTGATGATCAGTTTCAGATTCTTTAAATAGGTAAATGTAAGGGCTACCTTCCTTTTATACCTAAGTCTTTTCCATCAATTCAATAAAAGATGACACCTTAAAGTTCAGGGAACAGTTTTAATTTTTTTTGTTTTTGCTTATTTGTGTTATAAAAGTATCAAAATGCTTATAAAAGTGTTCACCCCATCCGATTGTGACTAGTATTTATTCATAAATACAATAGGGGCTTGGGGTACAAGTTTTAATGGGAAAAGCAGAAAAATACAGTATAACAACCCCATTTAGAGTCATGATTTATTTCACTGATTTGGATTTTCAGCCCTTTTCTGGAAAAAAATTATAAATACAGTTGAAAGCGTTTATCAGCTGAGATGTACCATTTGGAAAAGAAAACAGGAGAACGTATTTTTAAGCCATAAATTTCTACCATGTTCACCCCTCACATAAATAAGCAGCCCCAGCCTTTGCAAGAAATATTAAAGTTCATTTAAATTGCAAATCTGACCTTATTAAAATGGCTTTCGCAAAGAGCCATAAACAAATAGTGTGCGTTAGTAATACTGCCAAACAACAGAATACATTCCCAACCAGTTCTGTAATTAAAGTGGAAAATAGAATTTTCACAGTTCTGAATGACTCAGAGATGAAGAGAAAACATGTTATGACAAAAACTTGAGGTGGAAAGAATTCACCCATCTGGAGGATCCCTCTAAAAAAAACCTATCAGCACAATTACTCTTTGAAAGCCAATATAAGTTTCTATGAACAGCTTGGAAATGTTATTATCCTGCTCCTAATTTAATGTGTTTTGAATACTTTTTTTTCCTATAGCTACCACATTGCCTCTTAATGTTAGAAGCATAGCCATTAAGATTTACTATGTTTAGGGTAAGAATAAGAATGAACAATTAAGAATGAGCTTGTATCTGCAAATGGCTAGGAAGAGCTAATAAATTTCAGAATTAAAAGCCAAATGGGCTGGGCTGGTTACCAGGTTTATGGAAAATCCATACCTGAAGGTATATTTAAATTAGTGCCTTGTCAGCAAGCAAATGGTTTCCTTTTACTTAGGAAAATAATCCAAGGTGCACTAGCTCGCACAAATCCGATGGAGCTGAGGTGAAGCTTGACTTGGTTCTAGCTGAGTAGCAGCTGTGGAGTTGTGGCTAAGTGCTTCCAGACAGGTCCAGAGCAAAGTGATGAGTTGTTTTTTTGTGTTTTTTTTTTAAATAAAATTGAGGTGCAGATTGGACCACTAACACGTGAAGATCTGCACTGACTTGAAATGAATCACCACCAAAAACACACTGACTTCTTTAAAAGTCATTATGTCTAGCACAAGGAGCTCAGCTGGGTGCTCGGTGCTGACCTAGAGGGACGGGATGGCAGGGAGGGAGTCGGGAGGGGGTTCAGGAGGGAGCGGGTGTATGTGCACACATAGCTGATCCGCAGTGTCGTACAGCAGAAACTAACACACCGTGGTAAAGCAGTTATGCTCTCAGTCATGTCTGACCCTTTGGGACCCCATGGACTGTAGCCCACCAGGCTCCTCTGTCCATGGGAGTCTCCAGGCAGGAAGACTGGAGGGAGCTGCCATTCCCTTCTTTAGGAGACCTCCCAGACCCAGGTGTCAAACCTTCCTCTCCTGCATAGGCAGGTGGATTCTTTACCACTGAGCCTCCAGGGAAATCCCAAAGCAAATACATTCCAATAAAAAAGGGAGAAAAAATTAAAGTTGACTATGTCATCTTTAATTGTACTTTTAAATGCATTCACTGACTCATTCACCAAACGTTTATATAATATCTACTCTGCTCTCGATCCAGAGTTAGGTACTAAGGATGTAACATGAGCAGAACAGTCACAGTTCCTCCCCTCACAAAGTTTAAGGCTAATTTCATGTGATCTGTGTAAGGAGGCAGGATAAGTCTCACCTCATTGTGTAATTTAGGCATTCCTGTCAAAACTGGCTAACATAAGTTTGATACTTCAGCTGCTCGCTTTGTGTTGTGTATTTAAGAAGTGAGAGGCATGTTGTGTGTCTATGTGTGTGTATTTCAAAGGTATTTTCATCTGTGGATATTCTCTGAGATTTTAATGAATCCAGATCCCTTTCTCAGAAAGCAGTTTGTCTCAGACAAGCTGGTGTCCACCCAAGCACCTGAGCACCAGGGTGAGGGAGACGCACCTGAGATTTTCTGTGGGTCTGTCCTGGCGTGCCTGAACACAGGCCCACGGTGTCACAGGTGGACAGAGACGGAGCACACACACCCTCACACACAGCTGATCACAGCACCGCTTGCTGCATGTGTGGGAACTACACACACACACACACACACACACAAGCACAGCTGATCACAACACCGCTTGCTGCATGTGTGGGAACTACACACACACACACACACACACACACACACACACACGCACGCACTGAAACAGGGTCCGGAACCCAAAAGAGGTTGCAACCACGCCTCTCGGCAGGTTTATCCGTCTGACACCAACATAGCTGAAGATAAACCAAGAGTCCTTCCCAGAATTTCCCGAATACATGCTTTCACGCGTGTGGAGTGGAGGCGTCATTGTTTCAGCCCACTCAGTTCAATCATCAAAGGAAGAGTTGAGTGCCTCCCTTGAATCATACAAGGGAGTTAGATTTTATTACAGGTGCCACAGGGACCCATTGGAGAGTTAATATAGACGCATGTGTTCCCAGCCCGGTATGTGTTCAATTACTCACCGTTCCCACATAGTAAAAGATTTGAATACAACAAAGCCACTAAACCAGAAATAGAAAATAGAAAAAGAAGGAAACCACCAGGCTAATCGAGTTACTGAGCTTAAGCATCTCGTTTTGTTCTATATAAGCAATTCAGAGCAAAGAATGTGCTTTAGTTCTCGTCATTTTTTTCTCAGTAACACCAGGAGAGAAAGTTTCAAATGACTAATGACTGAAATGGCCCCAGATTTCTCATTCAGAAAGGAGCGTTTTCTATGTTTGAAATGTAATGAGAAAAATATCCATCACTGCTGAGCACTTGAGTGTGCCTGTTCCCAACTCATAAATCACAAGCCTTCGTCAATCTGTTGATCCCAAAGGCTGACCTGAGAGAGTGCACACTCCTCCCACATCTACTCTGTTCCCGCCTTTCCACACAGGCCCAGGCCTCACAGGCGACTGCCACCGTGGCGCCCAGGCCCCAGGATCCCTCCTCCATGCAGTGGTGCTTGCTGCTCAGCCGCTAAGTCGTGGCTGACTCTTTGCCACCTCATGGACTGTAGCTCACCAGGCGCCTCTGTCCTGTCTGTTTCCTGCAGTTTGCTCAAATTCATGTCCACAGAGCTGGTGAGCCGATCCAACCATCTCACCCTCTGTAGCACGCTTCTCCTTTCGCTTTCAATCTTTCCCAGCATCAGGGTCTTTTCCAATGAACTGACTCTTCGCATCAGGTGGCCCAAGTATTGGAGCTTAAGCTTCAGCCACAGACCTTCCCATGAACACCCACGTATAAATGGACATAAATATGACTCGTGGCACTGTGGCTAAATCAAATTACTACCAAGTTATAACCATCCTTCTGATTTAACAATGCCTTTTTACAGGGTTAATTATATTTTTAAAATTTTTTACTTTACAATATTGTATTGGTTTTACCATACATCAACATGAATCTGCCACAGGTGTACACGTGTTCCCCATCCTGAACCGCCCTCCCTCCTCCCTCCCCGTACCATCCCTCTGGGTCGTCTCAGTGCACCAGCCCCAAGCATCCAGTTTAATAAATAAATTTATATTTTTTAAAAAATTTTATTGGAGTGTCATTGCTTTACAATGCTGTGTTCATTTCTGCTGTTCAGCAAAGTGAGTCCGCCGTACACTCACGTGTCCCCTTCCTGCGGACTTCCTTCCCATTCGGGTCTCCAGCGGGATTAAGCCGAGCCCCGGGCCATGCGGTCTGTTCCCATCAGGCGTCCGTTTCACGCGCGGCATCGGCAGTGTGTACGTGGTGGTCTCCGTCTCCCAATCCCACCCACCCCCATCCCCTCGGCATGCATACACCTGTTCTCTGTGCCTGTGTCTATTTCTGCTCTGCAAATAAGATCCTCTCTACCACTTTCCTAGACTCCACTCATATGCATTAATAGCAAAGCCTCTTACTATCACCCCCAACTCAGTCCTCTCAGTGCAACCCGTAATGTCAAGACTCCAGGACACCAGGAGGCAGTTCACCGTGAGAGGAGGCTGGGGAAGCTGTTTGAACAGAAGGCCAGGAGATCCGATGATTAGCGGTAAAGGTGAGGGAAACTGCTTCTGCCGCGGTTTGCCCAAAAGCTGTGGGCGAGTATCCGAAACTGCAAGAGTAACGGAGGCTCGGTGCGCATCAGGTACCCGGGTAAACAGCCTGTTGACTCCACTCAGGCTGAGAACACGCCCTTCCTCCTGCAAATTCCAGCTCAGGAAATAAAACCCAGAGCCTGGACTGAGGGACAACAAGAGGCAAACTTGATTTAAGCTTCAACTTTCCATATAACACAGCTTGAAAACAGCAAGCTCTCTGACTCCTTGAAGGGATAATAAAGGCCATGAGGCATTTCTCTGAAGCCTTTAGGAAAGGGCTCCCGAGAACAGTGTATGGTTTGTTTTTCAAGAAATTGTGAAGACAACACCCTTCTCATCCACGCTGCTATTTTTCTACAACTTATTCCACTTGCTAGAAATGCCAGCTAAGCAGAAGCGCTGGAAGGACTGATGCTGAAGCTGAAGCTCTAAGCCTTTGGCCATCTGATTCCAAGAACTGACTCATTGGAAAAGACCCTGATGCTGGGAAAGATTGAAGGCGGGAGGAGAAGGGGGCAGAGGATGGTTAGAGAGCTTCACGGACTCGATGGACATGAATCTGAGAAACTCTGGGAGATAGTGGGAGACAGAGGAGGCTGACGCCCTGCAGTCCATGGGGTCACAACGAGCTGGACACGAATTAGCAACTGAACAAGAAAGCAATAGCTACAGGACAGGGCTGTGATCCCCTTCAAAAGCCAGCTGAGTCGGCAGGCGTGTATCAGCTACCGCATGCGGCGTCCGGTGCCAGGCAACGTGTAACTTAAGGAAAGAACTCAAACATTCTTCCCCGTGGAGAAGTTAAGTCAGGGAGGCGAAGAGCACCTACACGTGTCTACACAGCGACTGAGAGAGAAACGCGCAGAGTCCAGTACAGGCGATCCCACAGGGGGTATGTTTCAGTAAGGCCCCGGTGTGCCAACCTTCAAGCTGCAAACTTTCAAAGATGCAAACGTGTGCAGTCACATAGTGGAGCTCACAGATCTGGCGCGGATTGCCACGGGCGTGTGTCCTCTGTAAGAGGCTGTGCTTTTGTGTACTTCACAGTAGCGTATACAATGCAGTTGTCCAGGATCTTTAGTTCAAGCCCAGGGTATCCAGAATCAAGCGTAAAAGCAGAGGTGATGTAGCTGCTGCGGCTGAGAAATGGCTAGCGGGACAGTACTACTGTACTTTTCAAAGGACTGTAGTGTAAGATTTTAAATGTTTTCTTTATTTTTTCGTGTTTGTTATGTATTATTTGTGTGAAAAGCGTTACGAGCTATTACAATACAGTACTACATAGCCGATCATGTTCGTTGGGTATCTAGGCTACCTGTGTTGGACTTAAGAACGCACTCTCAGCACGGAACTTGCTCACACACAGAGGACCCGCTGCAGTAGGAGGAAAGACAGCCAGGAAATAATTGAGGCGAGGGGGAAAGCATCATGGGCAGGGCAGGTCTGGGCAGGACCATGCCTAAAGATTCAGCAATGTCTATTTTTGTATACATAATGAAAAATTTGAAGCAACATAGAAAACCCAGAACAGGAAATCCATTAAGAAAATTACATTACATTGAAATGATGTATTAACACTATTTAGCTATCAAAACGGAAACAGATAAATAAGCATTGATGTGAAAAGATGTTCATGACATATTATATTAAGCATTCTACATAATTTTCTGTATGATATGACTCTAATTTTACCTTTTTTTAATTTAAATTTATTTATTTTAATTGGAGGCTAATGGGAATCTAACACACACACACACACCCTCCACTATTCTGTGTCCTTGTGTGTATGTGCTTATGACTGTGTACGCTCAGTCACAGTCGTGTCCAACTCTTTGAGACCCCAAGGACTGTGGCCCGCCAGGCTCCTCTGTCCATGGGCTTCTCCAGGCAAGGATACCGGAGTAGGTTGTCATTTCCTCCTCCAGGGGCTCTTCCCAACCCTGGATGAAACCCACATCTCTTGTATCTCCTGCATTAGCAGGCAGATTCTTTGCCACTGAGACACCTAGGAGGCCTGAGTTATAACTGTAGATATGATAAAATACCAACATAGTTATTTCTGGATTGTGGGATGAGGGGCATTTTATTTTATTTTTTAATTATCTTTTTACTTAAATGCATTGTTTATATTATTTTACATCTATATTTTCTTACTGTTTCACAATCTATATTTTATAATTTTTATACCTGCACTGCTTTGAATATTAGAAAAAAATTGCTTTTTATTTTGAAAGAAAGCAAACTCTCAGGGTAAATGAATAGATGTACCAAGTCTTAAGTCAGAGTGATGAGCCCGCAATATGGTCCGTGGGGGCCTCTGTACGCGTGTGATTCTACTCCAGGCAAAATGCAGCAGCAACAAAGAAACACATTTTATTTCACGGTCGGTCGCCTTGCCCATTTTATCCAAGGCACCACCCCAAAGATGGGCTGGGAAATAAAGTTCACAGCCACTCGAAGTCCGCAGACAGGAATGGCTTCAGGTAATTGCTTGTGAGACAAAGACAAGAAGGGAGGCAGCAGGGGCCTGTCGGGCGGGAAGACGGGGGTCAGGCCAGAGTCTGCCGGACTTGAGAGCCTGAAGCATGTCACTTACTCCGAGTGATCAGACAGGGAGAGGGAGACAGGGAGCGCCCCCGCCCCAGGGAACCAGCTGGAACCTTGGTGGATGAAACACTCTGTTGCTACAAAGCATAATAGCATTTTTAGATGAAAGACAGAAAGCACATTGAAACCTCATTGCTGGGTGAATGGGGCGGGGTGGGGGGAGGTGCGGGGAATAAACAAAGCAGAGTTTATGAACTGAGGGAGAAAATTATTAGAGGGTAAATAAAAATGACCTGGGGAAACAGAGGTGAGGGGATATGAGGGAAGAAAGATCGTTCAGCCAAAGAGGATATGCGGAAGGAGGCGGGAGGGTGAGCTGTCACTGATGGAGCAGGGGGGCGGGCTGTGACTCAGAATGAAAACCCTCAGCACAGCAGTGGGCAGAGCAAGAAACCAAGAACCCGGGGACCCTCCTTGGTGGCTCCGTGGTGAAGGTTCTGTGTTTCCACTGCAGGGAGCGAGGGCTGGATCCCTCATCGGGGAACTAAGATGCCGCGTGCCGCAGGGCCAAAATAAAGAGGAAATCAGACTTAGAGCGGCCCAGGAGTGGCACATGAAGGGGTGGAAGCCTTTATGAGAAAGAGTCACTGGAAAAGGCAAGAAGCAGACTGTGCGGAGAAACTGAATGGCTCCTTCAGGTGGCTTTTACACACCTGCCTGCTCGGACCTGTGGACCATAAGCTGAGTGGAGACGCAAACCCCGCGGAGCCCAACCACCTGTCAGCGCTTCCGAGGGCTGCTGTTGCTGTTCAGTCCCTCAGTCCCTCAGTCGTGTCCGATCTCTGCGACCCCATGGACTGCAGCACGCCAGGCCTCCCTGTCCATCACCAGCTCCCGGAGTCTGCTCAAACTCATGTCCATTGAGTCGGTGATGCCATCCAACCATCTCATCCTCTGTCGTCTCCTTCTCCTCCTGCCCTCAGTCTTTCCCAGAATCAGGGTCTTTTCCAAGGAGTCAGCTCTTTGCCTCAGGTGGCCAAAGTATTGGAGTGTCAGCTTCAGCATCAGTCCCTCCAGTGAGCACCCAGGACTGATCTTCTTTAGGATGGATAGGTTGGATCTCCTTGCAGTCCAAGGGACTCTCAAGAGTCTTCTCCATCACCACAGTTCAAACACTTCAATTCTTTGGCGCTCAGTCTTCTTTACGGTCCATCTCTCACATCCATACATGACTACTGGAAAGACGGTAGCTTTGACTATCCAAGGGCTGAGGTCTTGCTTTTCCTTTATGCATATTCCCGTCCATCTCCAAGGCTATTGCAGAAGAGATTCTCTGGAGATAGACAGTGTCTGCAAAAGTCCCATCAGAGACACTGACCCAAATCTGCTGAGGGCTTATTGCTGCAGACACAGGGTTCTGCAAATTCTTCCTCCACACGATATATCTCACTTCCAGCATTTTGTCTCAGATCTTGTTGGTGAACAGAATAATATCATGCCCCAGTACAGTCCTTCCAACGTTTCTCTCTCCTTCACTTGGGAAACACTTTAGTTTCTGTAATTTTCTGGTGCATAGCTCATGAAAAATACTCTGTTGCCCGTAACAACCAGGCTTTTATTTTTTTAAGATATTTTTTCTTAATGTGGACCATTTTTTTAAAAGTCTTTATAGCATTTTATACAACATGGCTTCTGTTTTTTCCCTATGTTTTGGTTTGCTTTTTTATTTTATGTTTTGGCTACGATGCATGTGGAGTCTTAGTTTCCTGACCAGGGACTGAACTTTCAACCCTGAGACTGGGGTGCAATCTTAGCTGCTAGACCACCAGGGAAGCCCCTACAACCAGGCTCTTTTATGACTCTGAACCTGTGAGAGGACACTCCCTTTTTAAATGACCACGTTCCGCATACTACCTCACAGACTAAACTCCAGTGGCATTTCCTCCCTGGAGACTTCTGGACCAGCCCCTCCCTACTCTGGGTAGTGTTTCGCTTTCCCTTTTCACTTTCATGAACTAGAGAAGGAAATGGCAGCCTACTCCAGTGTTCTTGCCTGGAGAATCCCAGGGACGGGGGAGCCTGGTGGGCTGCCGTCTATGGGGTCGCGCAGAGTCAGACACGACTGAAGCGACTCAGCAACAGCAGCAGCAGTGAGCTCTCTCCAAGACCGATCTGACAGCTCCTTGAACTGTCAGCCAAGCACTTAGACTATGCTTAATAGATGCTGATAAATGAGGAAGCAATTGAACATCCAAATAGTTTCCTCTCAAGACACAGTCTCCCTCCTTTGGGGCTTGTTTTGGGGAGAAGATTCCAGGGAAGGAATGAGAGGCATATTCTTGCACCGGTGGTCTCCTACGCTTCCAGCTCCCTTGCTACCAACTCATCCACAGAGTATGTACGAAGCGCTTGCTGGGGGCAGGGCCTCCTTTGGCACCATGGATCCCAACGGCCTGCCCTTTAGAGTCTGTAATAGAATTCTACACTGACGGCTCACAGAGCTCATGCAGGGTTTAAAAATCAGCCCGCATTTATTTAACTCCCGCTGCTCAAGCCCCCTTGGCTGCCCTTCAGGCCTTGCCACTCCGGGGCCTTTTGGTCTCCTGGTTGCTGGTGGGTAAGCCCTGCTCTGTGACCCCTGTTACTCTGGTTGTTGTTGCTGTTCGGTGGCTAAGACACGTCCGACTTCTGCAACCCTGTGAAATGTAGCTCTCCAGGCTCCTCTGTCCATGGGATTTCTCAGGCAGAAATACTGGAGTGGGTTTCCGTTTCCTTCTCCACCAGTACCTTCATGCTCCTTCATAAATGGATATTTTATATGAAATACTTCCCTCCAAGCCAAGCAGCATTATAATTCCTTTTTCCAGATGAGAAAACCAAACACATAAACATTACAAAACTCACTCAGGGTGCCTGGTTAATGAAGACCTGAGCTGGAATCAGAACTACAATCTCTCTCTCTCTTCCCACTTAGATCGCTTAAGCTTTTCTTTTGTGACTTCTTTTAAACATTAAAGAAAGAAAGTGGAGTCACTCAGTCATGTCTGACTCTTTGTGATCCTATGGACTGTAGCCCCCCAGGCTCCTCTGTCCATAGGGTTCTCCAGGCAAGAATACCGGAGTGGGTTGTCATTTCCTTCTTCAGGGGATCTTCCCTGACTCAGGGATGGAACCCCTGTCTCCTGCTTTGCAGAGGGATTCTTTACCACTGAGCCACTGATATTCCATAAGATAGAATGGTAGGTAGTAAAATAAAGCCCAAGCTAGTGGCCCAGGTAGTAATAGCTCTGTGTTCTCAAGCTGGAGAAATCACTTTGGCCAAGGGATGGGGCTGATCGCTTTATGAACTAGTTTATGAGCTCTGCACTTAGAGCTACACGGTCAGGGCCGGGAGGGATGGCAAACTGCTTCAGAAGGAAACAGATCAAAGCGGAGTCCCTGGAGAAGACGTGTGATTTGTTGCATCTTCATGAAAAGAAGTGCCCCAGTGAGGAGTTGATAGTCCAAGATACTGAGATGCTTTCTTTGGTAAAACCGACATATCTGCAGAGCAGGCTGAAATCCTTGAGTCAGCCGCCATCCGGCAAATACCTGAGAGGACACTGGAGTCAGCGTGGCGTCCCCTCCTATGTGACTGCCACTCAGCCAGTGAACGAGCTCGTTTCACTCTGCTGCTTCATACTGGCGGGAAGCTCATGCGATTTGAGCCACTGGCTATTAAAGCAAGATTTGGGGAACTGCCTGCTTAGCCACATGCATAAACAAGGGCCCTGTGATTACTTCTATCTCATTAGCTTGGGTTCTCCAAGATGTAGATGCCAAAATGCGATAAGATGAGCAAAAGATTTATTGGGGGAAAATGCCAGTGAGGGGAAAAGGGAAGGGAACATGTAGAGGCCAGGAGAGCCACTGGACCACAATGCAGGTCTGATCTGCCCAGGAAGAGAGGGCAGGAAATTGTGTGGGTGAAGACTCTGCCTGCCACACAGCCTAAGGAAGCTTCCCTCAGGCCATCAGGGAGTCCCTAAGCCAACGGTGCCCATCAGAGGAGCCCCGAGACTTGCAGAAATGGGGCTACATCTGTGGCCCCAAGTACCACCTTGCAGCCTCAGCCTCTGACCTAGTATCCGCTCACGCGCAGGCACATAGCTGAATGACTAAAGGAACGCTGAGTTAAATCTGATGCACGTGAAATTAAACAAAAATTAGATGCATGTTACAGCCCCTAGTCTAGAGCCCAGCCTATTCGAGATGCTCAGTCCATATTAGTTTCTTTCCCCCTTATCCTTGGTGTTTGAAAGCAGCCAAATCAACTTGCCCTTCTCCTTGCGGGCTGTTGCAGTTCCACAAGCTTGTCATGCTAAACACCAAAATGCCACCTGCTGAAGTTTCATAAACCCCAGGGAAAAGAATAGAGTCAAAAGCTGTTTCCTTGATAAATTACCCTGGGTGTTTCTTTCAAAAGCTGTTTGCCGATGACATAAGCATGCATGAGAACTGACTCGCGCTCTGCGCACCATTCTCAGACGCGATGACTTACTTCCCCGGGAAAATTGAAGAAAGAAAAGTGTGCCTTCCTTTTCTGCAATTCCTCATGAAGAACAGACATTCTCCTTTTTTGGTGTTGTTTTTTATTTTCAACCAGAAAGATTCTGAGCACAGTGATCAAAAACTGGTAACTCACATGGTCTGGTCTCGGAGGAGCAGGGCTGAAAGAATGAGCGCAGGCACTAAGACATACTTCACCCTGGCTTCCATTCTCTGTGTGAGCTTCCAGAGCCCTTGCAGATCACAGCCAACTTCCCCCAAACCCGCCTCTCCTTCTTTCCATTTCCTTCTCCGATTGCAGCTGCTCCCACGTCTGTACAGATAAGACCAGAGGTACCTAAGTTTTACTTGTTCTAGAGGTTAAAGGGAAGACCTGAAAAATTAGTGGCTTCTCTTCCCACTTCCCCAGTAGATCAGCTGGTAAAGAATCCACATGCAGTGGAAGAGACTCCCAGTTCAATCTCTGTGTTGGGAAGGTCCCCTGGAGAAGGGAACGGCTACCCACTCCAGTATTCTGGCCTAGAGAATTCCATGGACTGTATAGAACATGGGGTCGCAAAGAGTAGGACATGACTGAGCAACTTTCACTTTCAACTTTCTATCTTCCCACTTACCAGCTGGGAGACCTTGGGATAGCTGTGTAACTAACCCAGCTATGTCACTCCGATTTTCTCATCTGCAAAATGGGCATCAGTTCAGTCGCTCAGTCGTGTCCGACTCTTTGCAACCCCATGAATCACAGCACGCCAGGCCTCCCTGTTCATCACCATCTCCCAGAGTTCACTCAGACTCACGTCCATTGAGTCAGTGATGCCATCCAGCCATCTCATCCTCTGTCGTCCCCTTCTCCTCCTGCCCCCAATCTCTCCTAGCATCAGAGTCTTTTCCAATGAGTCAACTCTTCGAATGAGGTGGCCAAAGTACTGGAGTTTCAGCTTTAGCATCACTCCTTCCAAAGAAATCTCAGGGTTGATCTTCAGAATGGACTGGTTGGATCTCCTTGCAGTCCAAGGGACTCTCAAGAGTCTTCTCCAACACCACAGTTCAAAAGCATCAATTCTTTGGCGCTCAGCCTTCTTCACAGTCCAACTCTCACATCCATACATGACCACAGGAAAAACCTTAGCCTTGACTAGAAGGACCTTAGTCAGCAAAGTAATATCTCTGCTTTTGAATATGCTAACTAGGTTGGTCATAACTTTTCTTCCAAGGAGTAAGCGTCTTTTAATTTCATGGCTGCAATCATCAACTGCAGTGATTTTGGAGCCCAAAAAAATAAAGTCTGACACTGTTTCCACTGTTTCCCCATCTATTTCCCGTGAAGTGATGGGACCAGATGCCATAATCTTCGTTTTCTGAATGTTGAGCTTTAAGCCAACTTTTTCACTCTCCTCTTTCACTTTCATCAAGAGGCTTTTTAGCTCCTCTTCACTTTCTGCCATAAATGTGGTGTCATCTGCATATCTGAGGTTATTGATATTTCTCCCGGCAATCTTGATTCCAGCTTGTGTTTCTTCCAGTCCAGCGTTTCTCATGATGTACTCTGCATAGAAGTTAAATAAGCAGGGTGACAATATACAGCCTTGATGCACTCCTTTTCCTATTTGGAACCAATCTGTTATTCCAGGGCCAGTTCTAACTGTTGCTTCCTGACCTGCATACAGATTTCTCAAGAGGCAGGTCAGGTGGTCTGGTATTCCCATCTCTCTCAGAATTTTCCACAGTTTATCATGATCCACACAGTGTCTGTACCACGAACTGCCGCAATGAACAGATAGGCTAATGAGGTATATGTGTGAAGTGCTAATAAATTGCACTCACTAACTAGGGGCTTATTATTGTGTCTAAAAATTATGTTAATGGTGTAATTTGAAGCAATCTCCGTTTATCTAATAATGAAAGTGAAAGTGAAGGTTGCTCAGTTGTGTACTGACTCTCTGTGACCCCATGGACTATACACAGTCCATGGAATTCTCCAGGCCAGAATACTGGAGTGGGTAGCTGTTCCCTTCTCCAGGGGATCTTCCCAACCCAGAGATCAAACTCAGGTCTCCAGCATTGCAGGCGGATTCTTTACCAGCCAAGCCACAAGGAAAGCCCAAGAATACTGGAGTGGGTAGCCCATCCCTTCTCCAGCGGGTCTTCCTGACCCAGGAATTGAACCAGGGTCTCCTGCATTGCAGGCGGATTCTTTGCAAACCAAGCTTTAAGGGAAGTCCAATAGTTTTCACCAATTGAGAGATTACTACTGGAAGACCTCAGAGATATTGCACGTTCAGTTCCAGACAACTGCAAAAAAGGGAATATCAAAATAAAGTGAGTCTCATGTGGGGACTTCCCTGGAGGTCCAGTGGCTAAGATTCCACCTCCCAGTGCAGGGGCCCAGGGATCCATCCCTGGCCAGGGAACCAGATCCCTTATGCCGCAATTAAGAGTGCTCCTGCTGCTGGTAAACCACTCCAGATGCCACAGTAAAGAACCTGTGTGTCACAACGGAGATGGGAGATCCTAAGGCCACAGCTAGGGCCCAGGCACTCAAATAAATACATAAATAAACTTTTTTAAAAAGTGAGCCCTGTGAATTTTTTGTTTCCCAATGCATATAAAAATTATGTTTATGCTATACTATAGTCTATTACGTGTATAATAACTTACACACTTATTGTCAAAAAAATGTACATACCTTCATTTAAAAATACTTTATTGCCAAAGATTGCTAACCACCATCTGATGGTGGAGGATTTGAAATACTGCAAAGAATTACCAAACCATGACACAGACATGAACTGAGCAGCTTCTATGGGAAAACAGCGTGGAAAGACGAGGTCAACATGGGCTCTGCCACAGACCCTCAGCTGATGGAAACTGCAGTGTCCAGGAAAGGCAAACAGAGTCTGGCGCTATGTTGTAAGCACTGTTCTGGGAGTTTTTCCATGTTTTTATGCTATCCTTGCAACATACAAGAGAGAGTTTTATAAGCCCCACTTTACAGAGGAGGAAACTTGGCTGAGTTTACCCATAGGTGAGTGCTGGCATTTGAACAAGAACTGTGCCTGAACACCGGTCTGGACTGCTCACCTTGGAAACACCGCTGTGGGTTACAGTCCAGAGAGACTCATAGAGACACGGACTACCAACAGGACAGAGAAAAAATGTGCTGACAGCAATAGCATGTCTTCTTTTTAAATTTTTTATAGTCATTGGCTCTGATTCTCAGAAAGGTGAGCTCCACTCCTTGCGCACACACTTCCAAAAGTGATATTGTGTATTAAAATATAATACAACCATGAAAAACCCAAACTCTAAAATAAAAATAGCATGGATAAAAAGATGGAAAGAAATACTCCAAAATGTTAACAATGGTCATCTTCTAAAAGATGACTAATTTCTATCTTTCCATATTTTCCAAGTTGTCTATATATTCTTATGCAGCACTTTTATGAAGAAAAATATTATTTCATAAAATGAATATCCTGCATTTTATCAGTTGATTTCACAAAACCAGCATTTCTCTTATTAACTGAACTATATTGTTGTTGTTCAGTCAGTAAGTTGTGTTCGACTCTTTGCGACCCCATGGACCGCAGCACACCAGGCCTCCCTGTCCATCACCAACTCCCAGAGTTTACTCAAACTCATGTCCATTGAGTCAGTGATGCCATCCAACCATCTCATCGTCTGTCGTCCCCTTCTCTTCAATCTTTCCCAGCATCAGGGTCTGTGAAGTCAGTTCTTCACATCAGGTGGCCAAAGTATTGGAGTTTCAGCCTCAGGATCAGTCCTTCCAATGAATACTCAGGACTGGTTGGTTCTCCTTGCAGTCCAAGGGACTCTCAAGAGTCTTCTCCAGCACCATAGTTTGAAAGCATCAGTTCTTCAGCACCCAGCCTTCTTTATGGTTCAAATTTCACATCCATACATGACTACTGGAAAAAATATAGCTTTGACTATACAGGCTTTTGTCAGCAAAGTATTGTCTATGCTTTTTAATACACTGTCTAGGTTGGTCATAGCTCTTCTTCCAAGGAGCAAGCGTCTTTTAATTTTGTGGCTGCAATCACTGAACTGTATAGAGGAGGCCAATTGCGCTTGTTTAAATACTTCAAAGTTCCCTTAAACACATTTAAAATTAACATTTTCTTCTATTTAAATTCAACAACCTATTCTCTTCCACTATTCGCATGTGCTAGTTTAACCCTGACATTTGGAAACTGCTTGAAACCATTTCTGGAGTGGAATCCTGCCAGAAAAATAAAAGTTTATTTTCTCTCTGGTTTGATGCCACTGGACTACTTTGCCCTCTTTTGTCCAGGTGTTGTACAAAATTCTTGCATGTGTTTGCCAACCATTACGGTTGTGCTAAATACTATACAAAATCACACTGATAATAGAGACAAGGAAACTATAAAAAATGCCATTCGGCATCAGACCTAAAAGCCAGCAACACCCGACATTCAGAAAGCTTTGAACAGTCATCTTCTTAAATGTGCCGAGAGTGGGACTAGGTACTTTCTCAGAATGTTAGTATTCTGAGAAGCCTGTTGTGCTCGTCAGGGTACACCAGAAAAACAGGACCAAGAAGATATATGGATAGTTGAGAGAGAAAGAAAGAGAGGGGGTGGGGGTTGACTTTAAGAAATTGGCTCAGACAAGTATGGAGATACAAGTCCAAAATCTGCAGAGTAGGCCAGCAGGCTGGAAATGCAGGGAAGAGTTATTGTCCAGCTCAGAAGCCTTTTGCTGGCAGAGTTTCTTCTTGCTCAAGGGAGATCAGCCTTTATCTTATTTGTTTCTCCAGTTGACTTGATGAGCCTCCCCACCCCCACCCCTGCCATCATGGACAGTAATCTGTTTTACTCAAAGTCAACCAACTAATGTTAACCTCAGAAACTCCAAAATGTTTGACTGAAGTCAGAATCAAGCATCACACCTATGATGGCAGCCAACGGTCAGAAATGGGTGTCAAAGCGTCTCTAATTCCCCTTCCTTACAAAACTCTCCTATTGTTGCCGTTTATCGATACTTTCAAAACTCCTGTGTCATCTGTTTATATTTCTCAGAATGAAAATTCTTGAAAATAAAATTTAAACATATGAAAAGAAAGTTGTCAACAATGAAGCATAGAGCAATCTCATTAATTAGATTGATTCTGCATAAGGTCATCAGCGAAAATAATCCTGAATATTGGATATTCAAAGATATGCAGGCTTATTAAGTATGACTATATATTTCAGCCTAAACAAGATGGCTACAAATTAGCAAGTCAATTTTCTTTCAGGATCTGCTTTAATAATCAGATTTAAATGATCAGTAAATAGCACATCAATTACTGATATGGAAATAGGTGCTGAATGGACTTTCAAATAAAGTATTCTTAGCAGAGGTGAACCATGTGCCCTACAGCTTAGTTTTGGTTATTAATAAATGTAATTTTTCAAGCTTATGTTTAACTTGAAGTAAGTTCTATATCAGTGAAGTCCAAATTGTTCATGTTTCTTTTAAGCAGAGAACAAGTAGGGTTTGTCTAACAATTTCACTGGGTATCTGAACGTTTCTTAAAGACATAATCCTTTCCCTTAGTGCAAATGCAGAGGAAAAGCCAGAAAATGCCCCTTGTCTTCCACTGAGAGGGATGTTCCTGCTGGTGTGGTCAGTGGAGTGCTCATTTATTTACGTTTGATCGCTCTGGGTCTTCACTGCTGCGAGCTGGCTTTCTCTAGCTGCAGCATTTGGTCTTCCCATTGCAGTGGCATCTCTTATTGCAGAGCCCAGACTTTAGGGTGCCTGGGCTCAGTAGCTGAGGTGCTTGGGCTTAGTTGCCCCTCAGCATGTGAGGCCTTAGTTCCCATACCAGGGATTGAACCTGTGTCAGTCAGCAGGCAGATTCTTAACCACCAGAGAAGTCCTGAAATGCTTGGGGGAAGGAATCTCTCAGAAAGACACAGGAGCAAATGTTTCATGCTGGACCTGAATAAGTGCCTGCTGGATCAGAACCTGAGTCTCCGACAAGGCTGAGGAATCATTTGCAGATTGATTCAAGTGGAAAACGGTCTCATGATAGGTTCAAGGGAGACAGAGTAAATTAAGGCAGTTTATCAAATCAGGAGTGAAGAGTTATTCTAACAATAAGACTAGATTGATGGAGTCTTCTTCCAAAGAAGTTTTCTTTCTAAAATCCCAAAGCTCTTTCACAAATGTGACTTCGTTCACATGGAGTCTGTGGTCCTCCCCACCCATTTTAATAGCAGAGAAGTAGTCAGATGAAAAACTCTTTGAACTCTCTTAGCACACTGTATGTACAGGACGTGTCCAGTCTTATGCCTTGGCATCACGACACTTCATGCTTTTCCTTGACAGCCAATCACTGTCTATTCAAGACTCTATTATTCTAAAGCTTCAAATAAATAGCATTGTCAATAGAGTTGGCCACACACTTTTTGATTCCAGTTTATCCCATTCTTCATCCTTTCTGCCTTCAGCTGCACTGACTGATGACGATCAGCCTCACATCTTCTCCCCTAGCATGTTGGCAAGGAGACTGAGATTCCATTTCCTATGAAAAATTGCTGAGTGAGCATGGGTGTGGTTTGAGGCCCTCTGCAATGAGGCTGCCTCCCGACACAGTTCAGAGCTAAACAGCTTTGAGTATATTTTTTCAAACCCCCACACACACACCTGTTCAGAAGTAGGGGTTTCCTGGGTACCTCCCAGAAATTAGACTGGGGGGCCAGGAAAAGCTTGGTCCAAACACTTGCTTGGGCACAGAGAGGTTAGGTGAAGTTGGTAAATCGGAGCCTGTTTTATCCCTTCTAAAATGACAATTCCTCATGTCTTGCAGACCTAACTAGAGCTAATATAAACATAAACAGTGGAGCACAGTGCCTGGCAGGAAGTGGGTATTCCATAAACATCAAATCCTCAGCCATCGAAAAGAAAAACTTTGGCTATAGAATTCAAGTAGTTTGAGGGAATCACTGTGGGAAGAGATACACAGAAAAGAAAATAAGTAATTTATTCTTTATACTGATGCAAGCGTTTTTATAAGAAGTTTGACAAATTCACTTTTGGTCTTAAATAAAGAGAAGAAAGACATTAAACTGGCTCCTGGGGTTCAGCTCAGCTCAGCTCTGTCCCTGAAGACCATCTGATTCAGAAAGACCCAGCACCTCAGCGGTCCTTCTGTGCAATGCCCGTGTCCTCAGATGGCTAAGCCGCCGTGGTCTCGGAGAAGCCCTTGCTGACACTGGCACCAATGCCATGCTCAGCCCACTTTTCTTCAAGGCATCACCTTCCTCTGACCCAGCAGGTGACTGCTCAAGGTGCCTGGGCAGCCTAATTCCATGGAACTGTAAAGTAATTAACCTCTGATTAAAATAAATAAATCTATATTTAAAAAATAAATAAATAAAAGTGTCTGCCATAAGGGCTCAGAACATCAAGGCGACCCTAACTTGGGCCTTCCTCTCTGATGGTCAGGACGTGTCTGCCCACCTACTCTCAACAGCAGAGTGAAAAGAATCACCCAGCAAAGGCAGCTCCCAAGAGGGAAGAGCCCTGCGTGCTCCCAAAGCTAGACGATCAATTGCAGGGGTAGCTGATGAAATGGGCTTTCCTGGTGGCTCAGCGGTGAGGAGCCCGCCTGCCAGTGCAGGAGACACAGGAGACGCGGGCTTGTTCCCTGGGTCAGGAGGATCCCCTGGAGGACACCCACTCCAGAATTCTTTCCCTGGAAAATCCCATGGACAGAGGAGCCTGGCGGGTGACAGTCCATGGGGTCACCAAAGAATCGGACATGACTTAGCAACTAAAGAACAAGATGCTGAAATTTGATGTATTCATGGCACCTATTCTGTTCGTTGCCTTCACAGAATGAGATGGCCAAACAACATGAGGCTTCCTCATAAATGCACTGAGGCCCCAACTAATGCACACATAATTTGACATTTCTTTGACATTTACTGGCTTCCTAGAGGCCCATGGGATATGAAAGACGGGCCCCTTGAATTTTAAACAGTATCCTACTGACACCATTTGGATTGTTGTTGAAAAATGGCTTATCTACGGACTCTCCCCCGAGTACAAGCGAAATAAACGAGTATTGAGGAACAACACACACAGATATTGGCAGCTGCTTACAGGCTGATGGGGACAGACGCCCACTTCTTCCCGAGAGATGGAGAGGCAGCCCTGTAGACGGTGATCCCTCCTCCAGGAGTCTGACACTCAAGGTTTAATGGCATCCACTTCATCTGGGGTGAGTTTAACAAACTGCATTAGGCTGTACCTAAAGGCCCTCCCTTCCTAGAGGTGACAACTGCGCTAAGAATGACTAACATTACTTCAGGGCCCAGGGTCAAGGTTTTCCACTGGAACCCCCTGCACCAATAGCTAACCTAACATCCCCCCAGGAGAAGCACCAGGCCGAGCCACTAACATGCTTCCTTTTGACATCTTGCAGTAACATGCTCCAGCCCATCGTGGAAGCCACAGCCCATCTTCAAATGGCTGAGCTTTCTACTGCAGCTCCTAAGAAATGCTATTTGTAATTGTAACCAGATAGTCCCCCACAAGTACGCCGTAGAATCTGGTAATAAAGGTAATGTTCTTCGATAAAACAACAGTTTCATAAAATGATCAGAGCCTGGCCCAGTGTCCGAAACACTTACCTACCCCTTTAAAATGTTGGATTAGATTAAAGTGCCAGGGGAACATAACTGATGTAATGTTTCAAAATCATAAATGCAGAGGGAGGGATTTTTAAAGCTGGATAATGGAGAGGATGGAATAATGCAATAAAAGCTGGCTCTAACGCTGAGCCTGTGATACTTGATTTATTGTTTTAATATAATGCTGTAAAGGCCATGCTTGAATATACAGCAGCATTTCATTTATCCAATAGCCGTGATCCTAACAATGGGTGTTCAACAATGGCTTTGTACCAGGAATGGTGGCACACACAAGCTGGTTTCAGGCTGCTCCCTGAGAAAGGTAACAGTGGCAGAGAGGGGTCCTTGAGAGCCCCTTTGGAAAACGTAATTCCTCGTGTCTCCAGCATAAGGGTTCTGTGACTTTAGAGCTGCCCCAGCACCCCCAGAGCTCAGCAAACTGGACACAAGATGAAGACCGGGTGAATAGTCACAGCCCTGGCCCTGAACTTACAGTTCTGGGTCCTCCCTAAGCTACCAGCGGGGAGCACACACAGCAGGGGAAGAGGGCCCGGATGGGGGCAGAAGGCGGCACCCCTTCTTCCCCATCTCCCTAAAGACCCAGCTCTGCCCTCGTGGAGTGTGCAAGAGAAAATGCCGCCCACGGAGACAAAGTCCCACTTCATTCCAGGGAAACTTTCAGGCTGTCCTCAGCTGAGAGGTGGTGGATCAGGCTTGGTACATCGGCTGACATCTTTCTTAAACAATCTAAAACCCACCACCCACAAGCTATTTCCATCAGTTTTCTGTCCAGCTGGTGGGCTCTTTGCTTCCTCAGTAGCATGGCACAGTGTGGTCATTGAAGCTCAGGCTTCAAACCCGTGAGCCTCCCAGCCAGTTTTGTGACCTCATGCTGTTTAGCAGAAACTCTCTAAGCCTTAACTTCATCTTTCAGTGCAGATAAGAAGATCGCCCACCTCAGAGAAGTCTAAATGAAAAACCATTTAGAACCAGTATTGTTGGAACAAGAGTAGCTCAAGGGTTATTATCCAAACTCAACATTTCTCTTTAGAATGTATTTGGTCAAGGAGGCTTTTGTAGCTGGTGGAAGTCTGTCTGAACCCTGGCCCACAACCAGTGAAACTCACATGATTTGAAAAAAAAAAAAACCCTCTAGTCACTTTCAAACACAGTCTCAATTCAGACGGGAAAGTCTAGCTCAAGGCAATTGTCACACGTGACTTGTCTTCAAATCTTCTTCTCCCGCCAAGGGTCTATTCTGCAGGGAACTCAGACCTCTAGGGGGGGCCTCTTAGGCTGTCTCCTTCCAAATGGTCTTGGCCCAGTGTTTCCACCATCTGCGCCTCTGGCCAAACTTTCATGTGCCTTTGACCTGCTTCCTCATTTCTTCCTCCATCCCCTCTCCCTGCCCTTCATCTGCCTCCTCTCATATGAGACCCACCCAATTTCAGTGAAAGTCGCGCAGTCCAACTCTTTGCAACCCCATGGTCCATGGAATTCTCCAGGCCTGAATACTGGAGTGGGTAGCCTTTCCCTTCTCCGGGGGATCTTCCTAACCCAGGAATTGAACCGGGCTCTCCTGCATTGCAGGCAGATTGTCCCCAAACTGTCAGCCCTGACAATCCACTCTCCAAGTAACCCCACTGAAGCTCCCAGTTATCAGGGAGGAGGGGGCAGACTTTGGCATCAGCTGTCTCCAAAGAAATCGTCTTCACAAAGGCACTCTTCCTGCTCTTTACATCCTATGGGCAGGTGTTCACATCATGCAGCCCCTGCTGCCTTGAAAATCTGCATCTGGTCTGGCATCTCACTTTGGAAGTACACGCCTATAATGGAGTTATACGCCTACAGTGCCCTGAGTCCTCTGCAGCAGTTTTTAGTCTACTGCCCAGCACATGTGTGCAGAGTTGTTAGCAGAGGCCTAGCATACAGTAAGTACTTAATAAATGCATCTATCCATACTAATAATGCAAATCCTACATCACAGCACATGGAAAGCACAGTAACACCAGGTGTGAAACACAATCGGGACACACTGGCCGACCTCCACTTGGCTAAAACCTGCAGTGGGCGCTCGTGGCTCTCAGGATGAAACCCACTCACTCCCCCTCCAAACCCTGCCCCAAGCACCCTCTCCTTCTCCTCCCCTCTCTCCCCTCTCCCTTCTCTGTGCATTTCCTGGGGTCATGCTGGGCTCTTTATCTGTTGCTTCCCCAATGTCCCAGGCTCTTCCCCACCTCAGGGTCTTCACCCTCTCACTCCCACAGCCTGAATCCTCCCCCTAGATCCCTGCTCTAACTCAGATCCCAGTCCAGAGAGCCCACCTCTGCTCACCCAGCTTGAGTAGGTCTCTGTCCCACCCAATCCCAGGCACAAACAAACCCATTCTTATGAACCATTCTCTTCCTGACATTGATCACATTCTGAAACTATCTCTTACATTTTCTGTTTGTTAATAGTGTGGACTGAATGTTAGAGGTCTCCCAAATGTTTATGTTGAAGCCCTAAACTCTCAGTGTGATAGTATTAATATTCGGAGGTGGGCCTTTGGCCTTAGAATTATTACAACTTGCTGCTGAACAACCATAAACAGCAGAATGTGGGCTCCCACCAAAAAGAGATACCCCACGTCCAAGGGCAAAGGAGAAGCCCCAGCAAGATGGGAGGAGGGGCAAAATCGTATTTAGAATCAAACCCCAGAGAATCAAATCGCCAGAGACCCTCAGAGGGCTCCAACAGACCTTGTGCACCAGGACACAGGGACCCACAGAGGCTGAGACAGAACTGTGAGCGTCTCCTGTGGGGTCCAGGTCAGCAGTGGACTGCCACGGGGGCACGGGCTCTGGGTGCAGCAGACCTGGGTTTGGCATAAGCCTTCTTGTAGGAGGTCGTCATTAACTCCACCAGAGAGCCACCAGAACTTACACAGGACTGGGAAACAGATTCTTAGAGGGCACAGACAGAACCTTGTGTGCACCAGAACCCAGGAGAAAGGAGCAGTGACCCCACCAGAGACTGTCCCTGACTTGCCCGGAGTGTCCAGCAGTCTCCGGCAGGGCATGGGTGGGCGGTGGCTGCTGCAGGGCTGGGGGCACTGAGTGTGGCAGTGTGTGCACGTGACCTGTTAAAGGAGGTCGCTGCCATCCTCATCGCCTCCACCACAGTTTGGTCTCAGGTCAAACAACAGGGAGGGAACACAGCCCCACCCATCAACAGAGAGTTGGATTAAAGATTTACTGAGCATGGCCCCGCCCATCAGAAAAACACCCAGTTCCCCCCAGTCAGTCTCTCCCATCAGGCAGCTTCCATAAGCCTCTTATCCTTCTCCAACAGAGGGCAGACAGAATGAAAACCACAATCACAGAAAAACCAACCTGATCACATGGACCACAGCCTTGTCTAACTCAATGAAACTATGAGCCATGCCATGTAGGGCCACCCAAGACGGACAGGTCATAGTGGACAGTTCTGACAAAATGTGGTCCACTGGAGAAGGGAATGATCTCTTCAGTATTCTTGCCTTGAGAACCTCATGAACTCCCCAGGTGGGTAGGTGCCCAGTATGCTACTGGAGATCAGTGGAGAAATAACTCCAGAAAGAAGGAAGAGACAGAGCCAAAGCAAAAACAACACCGGATGCTCGGGGCTGGTGCACTGGGACGACCGAGAGGGATGGTGCGGGGAGGGAGTGGGGGTGGGTTCAGGGTGGGGAACACGTGTACACCTGTGGTGGATTCATGTTGATGTATGGCAAAACCAATACAATATTGTAAAGTAATTAGCCTCCAATTAAAATAAATAAATTTATATTTTATAAAAACAACACCCATTTGTGGATGTGACTGGTGATAGAAGTAAAGTCCAATGCTATAAAGAGCAATATTGCATAGGTACCTGGAATGTCAGGTCCATGAATCAAGGCAAATTGGAAGTGGTCAAACAGGAGATGACAAGAGTGAATATCAACATTTTTAGTTCAGTCACTCAGTCGTGTTCAACTCTTTGCTACCCCATGAATCACAGCACACCAGGCCTCCCTGTCCATCACCAACTCCCGGAGTTCACTCAGACTTATATCCATTGAGTCAGTGATGCCATCCAGCCATCTCATCCTCTATCGTCCCCTTCTCCTCCTGCCCCAAATCCCTCCCAGCATCAAAGTCTTTTCCAATGAGTCAGCTCTTTGCATGAGTTGGGCCAAAATACTGGAGTTTCAGCTTTAGCATCATTCCTTCCAAAGAAATCCCAGGGCTGATCTCCTTCAGAATGGACTGGTTGGATCTCCTTGCTGTCCAAGAGACTCTCAAGAGTCTTCTCCAATGCTACAGTTCAAAAGAATCAATTCTTCGGTGCTCAGCTTTCTTCCCAGTTCAACTCTCACATCCATATATGACCACTAAAAACCATAGCCTTGACTAGATGGACCTTAGTCAGCAAAGTAATGTCTCTGCTTTTGAATATGATATCTAAGTTGGTCACAACTTTTCTTCCGAGGAGAAAGTGTCTTTTAATTTCATGGCTGCAATCAACATCTGCAGTGATTTTGGAGCCCCCCAAAATAAAGTCTGACTCTGTTTCCACTGTTTCCCCATCTATTTGCCATGAACTGATGGGACTGGATGCCATGATCTTTGTTTTCTGAATGTTGAGCTTTAAGCCAACTTTTTCACTCTCCTCTTTCACTTTCATCAAGAGACTTTTTAGCTCCTCTTCAGTTTCTGCCATAAGGGTGATGTCATCTGCATATCTGAGGTTATTGATATTTCTCCCGGCAATCTTGATTCCAGCTTGTGTTTCTTCCAGTCCAATGTTTCTCATGATGTACTCTGCATATAAGTTAAATAAGCAGGGTGACAATATACAGCCTTGATGTACTCCTTTTCCTATTTGGAATCAGTCTGTTGTTCCATGTCCAGTTCTAACTGTTGCTTCCTAACCTGCATACAGATTTCTCAAGAGGCAGGTCAGGTGGTCTGGTATTCCCATCTCTCTCAGAACTTTCCACAGTTTGTTGTGATCCACACACTCAAAGGCTTTGGCATAGTCAATAAAGCAGAAATAGATGTTTTTCTGGAACTCTCTTGCTTTTTCCATGATCCAGCACATGTTGGCAATTTGATCTCTGGTTCCTCTGCCTTTTCTAAATCCAGCTTGAACATCAGGAAGTTCATGGTTCATGTACTGCTGAAGCCTGGCTTGGAGCATTTTGAGCATTACTTTACTAGCATGTGAGATGAGTGCAATTGTGCAGTAGTTTGAGCATTCTTTGGCATTGCCTTTCTTTGGGATTGGAATGAAAACTGACCTTTTCCAGTCCTGTGGCCACTGCTGAGTTTTCCAAATTTGCTGGCATATTGAGTGCAGCACTTTCACAGCATCATCTTTCAGGATTTAAAATAGCTCCACTGGAACTCCATCACCTCGACTAGCTTTGTTCGTAGCGATGCTTTCTAAGGCCCACTTGACTTCACATTCCAGGATGTCTGGCTCTAGATAAGTGATCACACCATCGTGATTATCTGGGTTATGAAGATCTTTTTGTACAGTTCTTCTATGTATTCTTGCCACCTTTTCTTAATATCTTCTGCTTCTGTTAGGTCCATACCATTTCTGTCCTTTATCGAGCCCATCTTTGCATGAAATGTTCCCTTGGTATCTCTAATTTTCTTGAAGAGATCTCTAGTCTTTCCCATTCTGTTCTTTTCCTCTATTTCTTTGCATTGATCGCTGAAGAAGGCTTTCTTATCTCTTCTTGCTATTCTTTGGAACTCTGCATTCAGATGCTTATATCTTTCCTTTTCTCCTTAGCTTTTCCTTCTCTTCTTTTCACAGCTATTTGTAAGGCCTCCCCAGACAGCCATTTTGCTTTTTTGCATTTCTTTTCCGTGAGGATGGTCTTGATCCCTGTCTCCTGTACAATGTCATGAACCTCATCCCATAGTTCATCAGGCACTTTATCTGTCAGATCTAGGCCCTTAAATCTATTTCTCACTTCCACTGTAGAATCATAAGGGATTTGATTTAGGTCATACCTGAATAGTCTAGGGGTTTCCCCTACTTTCTTCAATTTGAGTCTGAATTTGGTAATAAGGAGTTCATGATCTGAGCCACGGTCAGCTCCTGGTCTTGTTTTTGCTGACTGTGTAGAGCTTCTCCATCTTTGGCTGCAAAGAATATAATCAATCTGATTTCAGTGTTGACCATCTGGTGATGTCCATGTGTAGCATCTTCTCTTGTGTTGTTGGAGGAAGGTGTTTGCTATGACCAGTGAATTTTCTTGGCAAAACTCTATTAGTCTTTACCCTGCTTCATTCCATATTCCAAAGCCAAATTTGCCTGTTACTCCAGGTGTTTCTTGACTTCCTACTTTTGCATTCCAGTCCCCTATAATGAAAAGGACATCTTTTTTGGGTGTTAGTTCTAAAAGGTCTTGTAGGTCTTCATAGAACCATTCAACTTCAGCTTTCAGCATTACTGGTTGGGTTATAGACTTGGATTACTGTGATATTGAATGGTTTGCCTTGGAGACGAACAGAGATCATTCTGTCATTTTTGAGATTGCATCTAAGTACTGCATTTCAGACTCTTTTGTTGACCATTATTCTACACATGGATATAACCAGAAGGTCAATACCAAAATCAGATTGATTATATCTTTGCAGCCAAAGATGGAGAAGCTCTATATAGTCAGCAAAAACAAGACCAGGAGCTGACTGTGGCTCAGATCATGAACTCTTTATTGTCAAATTCAGACATAAATTGAAAAAAGTAGGGAAAACCCCTAGACCATTCAGGTATGACCTAAATCAAATCCCTTACAATTATTCAGTGGCAGTGAGAAATAGATTTACAGGACTAGATCTGATAGACAGAATGCCTGAAGAACTATAGATAGAGGCTCATGACATTGTACAGGAGACAGGGTTCAAGACCATCCCTAAGAAAAAGAAATGCAAAAAGGCAAAATGGTTGTCTGGGGAGGCCTTACAAACAGCTGAGAAAAGAACAGAAGCTAAAGGCAAAGGAGAAAAAGAAAGTTATACCTATCTGAATGCAGAGTTCCAAAGAATAGCAAGGAGACATAAGAAAGCCTTCCTCAGTGATCAATGCAAATAAACAGAGGAAAACAATAGAATGGGAAAGACTAGAGATCTCTTCAGGAAAATTAGAGATACCAAGGGAACATTTCATGCAAAGATGGGCTCGATAAAGGACAGAAATGGTATGGACCTAACAGAAGCAGAAGATATTAAGAAAAGGTGGCAAGAATACACAGAAGAATTATACCAAAAAAAAAAAAATCTTCATGACCCAGATAACCACAAGGGTGTGATCACCCACCTAGAGCCAGACATCCTGGAATACAAAGTCAAGTGGGCCTTAGGAAGCATCACTACAAACAAAGCTAGTGGAGGTGATGGAACTCCAGTTGAGCTATTTCAAATTCTAAAAGATGATGCTATGAAAGTGTTGCACTCAATATGCCAGCAAATTTGGAAAACTCAGCAGTGTCCACAGGACTGGAAAAGGTCAGTTTTCATTCCAATCCCAAAGAAAGGCAATGCCAAAGAATGTTTAAAGAATGTTCACACAATTGCACTCATCTCACACACTAGCAACGTAATGCTCTAAATTCTCCAAGTCAGGCTTCAATAGTACATGAACTGAGAACTTCCAGATGTTCAGGCTGGATTGAGAAAGGGCAAAGGAACCAGAGATCAAATTGCCAACATCCACCGGATCATAGAAAAAGGAAGAGAGTTCCAGAAAAACATCTACTTCTCCTTTATCAACTATGCCAAAGCCTTTGACAGTGTGGATCACAACAAACTGTGGAAAATTCTTAAAGAGATAGGAAAACCAGACCACCTGACCTGCTTCCTGAGAAGTCTGTATGCAGGTCAGGAAGCAACAGTTAGAACTAGACATGGAACAACAGACTGATTCCAAATAGGAAAAGGAGTACATCAAGGCTGTACATTGTCACACTGCTTATTTAACTTATATGCAGAGTACATCATGAGAAATGCTGGGCTGGATGAAACACAAGTTGGAATCAAGATTGCCAGTAGAAATATCAATAACCTCAGATATGCAGATGACACCACATTTATGGCAGAAAGTGAAGAAGAACTAAAGAGCCTCCTGATGAAAGTGAAAGAAGAGAGTGAAAAAGTTGGCTTAAAATTCAACATTCAGAAAACTAAGATCATGGCATCTGGTTCCATCACTTCATGGAAAATAGATGGGGAAATAATGGAAACAGTGGCTGACTTTATTTTCTTGTGCTCCAAAATCAGTGTAGATTGTGACTGCAGCCAAGACGCTTGCTCCTTGGAAGAAAAGCTATGACCAACATAGACAGCATATTAAAAAGCAGAGACATTACTTTGCCAACAAAGGTCCATCTAGTCAAGGCTATGGTTTTCCTAATGGTCATGTATGGATGTGAAAGTTGAACTGTGAAGAAAGCTGAGCACCGAAGAATTGATGCTTTTGAACTGTGGTGTTGGAGAAGACTCTTGAAAGTCCCCTGGACTGCAAGGAGATCCAACCAGTCCATCCTGAAGGAAACAAGTCCCGAGTATTCATTGGAAGGACTGACCCTGAAGCTGAAACTCCAATACTTTAGCTACCTAATGCAAAGAACTGACTCATTGGAAAAGACTCTGATGCTGGGAGGGATTGGGGGCAGGGGGAGAAGGGGACGACAGAGGATGAGATGGCTGGATGGCATCACCGACTCGATGGACAGGAGTTTGGGTGAACTCTGGGAGTTGGTGATGGACAGGGAGGCCTGGCGTGCTGCAGTCCATGGGGTTGCCAAGAGTCATACACGACTGAGGAACTGAAGGGAACTGAAGAGGAGGAAGAGAGACCAGAGCTCCCTGGCTCTCTTTCTTTCTCTCTGCCATAGGAGGACACAGTGAGCAAATGGCCATGCTCAAGCCAGGAAGAGGATGCTCACCAGAACCCAGCCTGCTGGCGCTTTTATGTGAGACTCCCGCATCTGGAGCTGTGAGAGATGAATATTGGAGATTAACACGGTGTTGGAACACACAGCATGGCATTCTGTTACAGCAGCCCAAGCTAACTAAGACAGCTTGCTCTCTGTCTCCTTTTCTCCCCCCGAGCAATGAGCGACTCCCTTACAATTTGTATCCGAAGAGAAATGTCTCCCTCTTCACAGAGCTGTGATCATCTCCCAAGCCTATTAGCTGTGATAAGGGGATAAGGCCAGTAGAAGGTTAACCAGCCCCGTCAGTTTAATTCCCGAACGACAGGAAAGCTTGAAAAAGAAAAAGTATCTCCTGAGGGAACACCCCCTACTAGGAGAACCTGATTTTGCTCCCTGCACCTCATGACATCGGCTCCCCAGGTGGTGCTCGTGGTAAAGAATCCACCTGCCGATATAGGAGTTGTGGTTTCAGTCCCTGGGTCAGGAAGATCCCTTGGAGGAGGAAAATGGCAACCCACTCCAGTATTCTTGCCTGAAAAATTCCATGGACAAGAAGAGCCTGGCAGGCAACAGTCCACGGGGGTTGCAAAGAGTCGGACACAACTGAGCACAAGGGGATAACAATAACTATTAACCTGTATTGATGCAGCCATGAAATTAAAAGATGCTCACTCCTTGGAAGAAAAGTTATGACCAACCTGGATAGCATATTCAAAAGCAGAGACATTACTTTGCCGACTAAGGTCCGTCTGGTCAAGGCTATGGTTTTTCCCGTGGTCATGCATGGATGTGAGAGTTGGACTGTGAAGAAGGCTGAGAGCTGAAGAATTGATGCTTTTGAACTGTGGTGTTGGAGAAGACTCTTGAGAGTCCCTTGGACGATAAGGAGATCCAACCAGTCCATTCTGAAGGAGATCAGCCCTGGGATTTCTTTGGAAGGAATGATGCTAAAGCTGAAACTCCAGTACTTTGGCCACTTCATGGGAAGAACTGACTCATTGGAAAAGACTCTGATGTGGGGAGGGATTGAGGGCAGGATGAGAAGGGGACAACCGAGGATGAGATGGCTGGATGGCGTCATTGACTCGATGGACGTGAGTGTGAGTGAACTCTGGGAGTTGGTGATGGACAGGGGGGCCTGGTGTGCTGCGATTCATGGGATCTCGAAGAGTTGGACACGACTGAGAGACTGAATTGAACTGAACTGTATTGAGTACTTACGTGGGAAGCATATGGCCATGTGAGTGTTAACCATTTAACAAAACCTTAAAAGGTAGGTACCATTTTATGCCCATTTTCTCCTGAAGAAAGTAAGGCGCAGAAAGGTTTAGTAAACCTGGTCAGAGCTAAACAGGGGTGCAGAATCGAAACATGGACCATCCAGCTCAGAGCCTGGATTTACCCCAATGCAGCTTGCCACCTTGTACTTATCACCTCTGAGAGCAGAAAGGAGGTCCGGCAAAGAGCAGACAGGCACGAATACCTCCCACCACCCCACCACCCACCCTCCACCTTCGCAAAGTCTCAGCACAGCTACAGATTCAAGACAGAATTTTTACACAAAGGCACAGAGTCGTGATAAATTTGTAGATGTAAGACGCTAAGTTTTTCCCATTCAAATTCTTTTTCACTTAATCATCATCTTCCGATGTTTCTCTGAATTTTTTCTATCAACTTCTGCTCGGCACTGGTTTGAAGGTTAGACTATGGAACGTGTTAATCGCTTGCTTGTGATGTCATGCACATCCGTGTGGCTCTCCCACAGGATGGATGTGACTCCCAGGTCAAGTCAATAAGAACTTCTCCCACTCACTTCTCTTTCCCTTGCTTCTTTCTTTTGCCGAGAGAAAGCAGAGCAGAAGTAGGGGAGTCAGGCTCCAAAACATTTATTTCTGGGCTCTGTAAAAACAATAGTGACTGTTTACTGAGGACTTTGTGCAGAGAGACAGTGGAGGGCAAGGGTTAAAATTTTGGGCTCCTGAGCCAGACATGCTTTAAGCACTCACCTGAGGCTTTGAGCAAGTTATACCTTCCCTCAGTTCCCTCAACTGTAAAATGGGGATATGTCCATCATAGAACATTTTGAAAATTAAATGAGTCTGTATATGAGGTGTTTAGAAAAGAGATGGTATGTAAATGCTATATAAATTAGTTTGGGGCAAGTGAGTGTAAAAGAGGGGAGTGTCAGAAGAATGGGGAACCCTCAAAAAGGCAGGAGAAGGGCTCAACTGGCTTGTGGATTAGTGCAAGTTGGATGAACGAGAACCTCAAGAAAATGCATTTCCAGATAAAGATTTGCTGAGTTGAGATTAAACATTCCAGCACAAGGCAGAGCGGGAAAGAGATTCCTTCACTTAGGGGTGGTGCGACTTTCCCTATTGCCTCTCAGTTATCATCAGAGACGCCCACCAGTCCCTCCCAAACAGGCATCCAGCTAGGATCCTGGTCTGCCATTCTCTGCCCCCGGGGATGTCCACGCCTGGATCCCCTTAACCTTCGAATGTCACTTCATATGGCAAAAGAGGACTTTGCAGATGTGATGAAGTTAAGGAGTTTTAGGGGGGAGATCACCCTGGATCATGCAAGTGGGCCTGAGCATTCACAAGCATCCTTATCAGAGGGAGATCTGAACATGGAAATAGGAGATTTGACGATGGAAGCAA
Source organism: Ovis aries (assembly GCF_016772045.2). Taxonomy (NCBI): domain Eukaryota; kingdom Metazoa; phylum Chordata; class Mammalia; order Artiodactyla; family Bovidae; genus Ovis; species Ovis aries. The sequence goes on from NC_056060.1 coordinate 97,690,006, forward strand.
GAGATTAAGTACCAGGAGGAAGGGGTCACAAGTCGAGGAAAGCAGGTGGTCTCTGGGAGTTACAGAAGGCAAGAAAAATGGGTTCTGCCCTAGATTCTCCAGAAGGAATCAGTTCTGCCAAACATTGTGACATCAACCCAGTGAGACTGATTTCAGACACTTGGCTTCCAGAACTTTAAAAGAATAAATCTGTGTTAAGTCACGAGGTATACAGTCATTTGTTACAGCAGCAACAGGAGACTAATACAGACCGAAGCACCACTGTGATTTCTCTTGACAGTGTTTCTCCAACTTTGCACCTGCAAAATGCTGATGCTCGCGAACCTAGATATTCAACAGATAAAGTTGAATGTGGCTCTGTGGTTCAGTTCAGTTCAGTCGCTCAGTTGTGTCCAACTCTTTGCGACCCCATGAATCGCAGCACACCAGGCCTCCCTGTCCATCACCGACTCCCAGAGTTCACCCAAACTCCTTTCCATAGAGTCGCTGATGCCATCCAGCCATCTCATCCTCTGTTGTCCCCTTCTCCTCCTGCCCCCAATCCCTCCCAGCATCAGAGTCTTTTCCAGTGAGTCAACTCTTCGCATGAAGTGGCCAAAGTACTGGCTCAGTGGTATTCACCTGCTCATGCAGGAAATGCAAGTTCAATTCCTGGGTCAGGAAGATTCCCTGGAGGAGGAAATGGCAACCCACTCCAGTATTCTTTCCCAAAGAATCCCACGGATATAGGACCCTGGTGGGCTGCGGTCCATGGGGTTGCAATCAGTCAGACATGACTGGGTGACTGAGCATGGACACATGCAAAGCTGGATAATGAATAAAGTTATTATAGAAAACAGTAACATTTATCAATTTTTGAAAATGAGGTACCTTGTCTTCATCCATACAGGCTGCTACAACAAAATACCACAGACTAGGTGGCTTATAAACAGCAAAAGTATATTTCTTGTAGTTCCAGAGGCTGGAAAGTTGCCTTCTGGTGAAGGTCCCTTTCTGGCTCACAGCTGGCTCTTTCCCACTGTGTCTTCACGTAGTGAAAGGGGGTAGGAATCTCTCTAGAGCCTCTTTGATAAGGGCCCTAATCCCATTCATAAGGGCTCCACCCTCATGACTTAAACACCTCCGAAAGACTCCAGTTACTAATACCATCACCTTTGGGGGTTAGGATTTCAATATACATATTTTGAGGGGATGTATTCAGACCATGTGTATATACAATGGAATATTTTCCAGTCTTATAAAATAACAAAATCCTATCATATACAATAACATGGATGAACCATAAGGAAATTATACAAAGTGAATAATAAGGACAATACTGTGTGATTCCTCTTATATAAAGCCTCCTAAGTAGTCATGGTAAAAGCATCTGGCTGCCGATGCAGGAGACACAGGTTTGATCTCTGGGTTGGGAAGATCCGCAGGAGAGGGAAATGGCAGTCCATTCCAGTATTCTTGCCTGGGAAATCCCACAGACAAAGGAGCCTGGTGGGCTACAGTCCATAGCATCACAAAAGAGTCGGACGCAACTGAGCGACTAAACAACAATGTCCAGGCCATAGCAACCGTTAAGCTTTTCTTGTATAATTTCATTGAATTTAATCCTCACAACAATTTCTTTTTTATAGATGAGCAGGCAGCTTTAAAATGGTTCAGTAATTCGTCCAAAGTCGTAAAGCTAATTTATAGCCAAATGAGAATTCATACCCAGATTGAGCTCAAAAATAATTACATTGAATTTAACGTATAAAAATATGTAAAACTTCAATCTTCTCTCAGTGGTTTTTATTTTACTTTGGAAATGTACTACCACTTGTCAGATTACAACACAAAAGAGCTAGAAAGAACTGGTATCAATAGCAAAACTCAGGATCCTCAATGCCTAAGACACAGTTGCCTATTTGAAAACTCTAGGTGTTTGGGCCTGTAATTGTCATCTCCTTTTATGGAATGCACACTTTAGTGATATTCAGCATGTCTAAGCGTTGTAAACAGAAAACAAGTAAGGGGTGTCGTACATGCTCATCACGGCTAATTATCAGAGAAATGCAGAGGATGGGATGGGTGGATGGCATCACTGACTCAATGGACACGAGTCTGAGCTAAATCCAAGGGAGAGTGAAGGACAGGGAAGCCTGGCATGCTGCAGTTCATGGAGTTGCAAACAGTCAGAAGCAACTTAGCGAATAAATAACAACAAATCAAAACTCCAATGAGGTGCCACCTCAAACCAGTCAGAATGGCTGTCATTTAAAAGTCTATGAATAATAAACGCTGAAGAGGGCATGGGAAAGGGGAGCCCTTCTACACCACTGGTGGGATTATAAGTGGTCGCGTACTGGAGTGTCCAGGAGTCTCCAGCGATGGAATTCCAGTGGAGCAATTTCAAATCCTAAAAGATGATGCTGTGAAAGTGCTGCACTCAATATGCCAGCAAATCTGGAAAACTCAGCAGTGGCCACAGGACTGGAAAAGGTCAGTTTTCATTCCAATTCCAAAGGAAGGCAATGCCAAAGAATGCTCAAACTACCGCACAACTGCACTCATCTCACACACTAGCAAAGTAATGCTCAAAATTCCCCAAGCCAGGCTTCAACAGTACATGAACTAAGAACTTCCAAATGTTCAATCTGTATTTAGAAAAGGCAGAGAAACCAGAGGTCAAATTGCCAACAAAAAAGCAAGAGAATTCCAGAAAAACATCTGTTTCTGCTTCATTGACTACATTAAAGCCTTTCACTTTGTGGATCACAACAAATTGAGGAAAATGCTTCAAGAGATGAGAATACCAGACCACGTTACATGCCTAGAGAAACCTATATGCAGGTCAAGAAGCAATAGTTACAACCAGACATGGAACAACAGACTGGTTCAATATTGGGAAAGGAATACATTAAAGCTGTATATTGTCACCCTGCTTATTTAACTTATATGCAGAGTACATCCTGCAAAATGCTGGAGTGGATGAAGCACAAACTAGAATCAAGATTGCCGGGAGAAATATCAATAACCTCATTGTGCAGATGACACCTCCCTTATGGCAGAAAGTGAAGAGGAACTAAAGAGCCTCATGATGAAAATGTACGACTGAAAAAGCTGGCTTAAAACTCGACATTCACAAAGCTAAGATCATGGCATCTGGTCCCATCACTTCATGGAAAATAGATAGGGAAACAGTGGAAACAGTGACAGATTTTATTTTCTTGGGCTCCAAAATCACTGCAGATGGTGACTGCAGCCATGAGGTTAAAAGACACTTGCTCCTTGGAAGAAAAGCTATGACCAACATAGACAGCATATTGAAAAGCAGAGGCATTACTTTGCCAACACAGGTCCATCTAATGAAAGCTATGGTTTTTCCAGTGGTCATGTATGGATGTGAGAGTTGGACCGTAAATAAAGCTGAGTGCTGAAGAATTGATGCTTTTGAACTTTGGTGTTGGAGAAGACTCTTGAGAGTCCCTTGGACAGCAAAGAGAGCCAAGCAGTCCATCCTAAAGGAAATCATTTCTGAATATTTATTGGAAGGACTGATGTTGAAGCTTTAGCTCCAATACTTTGGCCACCTGATGTGAAGAATTGACTCATTGGAAAAGACCCTGATGCTGGGAAAGATTGAAGGTGGAAGGAGAAGGGGTCGACAGAAGATAGGATGGTTGGATGGCATCACTGACTCAATGGACATGACTTTGAGCAAGTTCTGGGAGTTGGTGATGGACAGGGAGGCCTGGTGTGCTGCTGTCCATGAGGTCGCAAAGGGTCAGACACGACAGAGCAACTGAACTGAACTGAAATTGGTGCAGCCATTATGGAAAACAGTATGGAGGGTCCTCAAAAACTAAAAATAGAACTACAATATTATTCTACAATCCCATTACTGAACATAAACTCAGAGAAACTCCAACTTGGTAATTTGAAAACATACATGAACCCCTATGTTCATAACAGCACTATTTACAATAGCCAAGACATCAAAACAACCTAAATGCCCATCAACGAATGGATGGAAAAAGAAGATGTGAGATACACACACACACACACACACACACACACACATACATACATACACACACTCATACACACACATACATACATACACATACATACACACACATATACATATGAAACGGAATACTACTCTGCCATAAAAAAGGAAAATAATGGCTTTTGCAGCAACACGGATGAACCTAGAGGTTATCACGCGAGTGTAGTAATTCAGAAAGAGAAAGAAAACTCCTGTGCGACATCACTCATGTGTGACACCTGAAGCACGACACCGATGAACTCATCTATAAGAGAGAGACAGACTCCCAGACAGAGAGCACGGGCCTGTGGCTGCTGAAGAGGAGGAAGACGGGGCAGGACTGGACGTGTGGGATGAGCAGACACGAGCTGTTGTGCAGAGGACGGGCGGACAACAGGGCCCCCGTACAGCACAGGGGACGATAGTCCACGTCCTGGATAAACCGTATCAGGAAAGAATGGGGAAGAGAATGCGTATATGTGTAATTGGATCATTTTGCTATATAGCAGAAATCAACATAACATTCAATCAACTGTGCTTCAATAACATTTTTTAAAACGAAAGTAAAAAGAATACAGGGTGTTTTTTCAGGTTGCCACTTTCGTGTGTACAGAAGGCACCTGCTGCTAAGTCACGTCAGTCGTGTCCGACTCGTCGCGACCCCATGGCTATCTCCGTGGCTACCTACCAGGCTCCTCCGTCCATGGGATTTTCCAGGCAAGAGTACTGGAGTGGGGTGCCATTGCCTTCTCCATAGAAGGCACCAGGCCATGATAAAAATTTAGTTATAACAACTACATTATTATACTGGTGAGTTTTGTTTTCCTCATTTTCCAAATGGTGAAACTAAGGCTTGGAGAGCTTAAGTAACTTGCCTAAAGTTGCCCAGCGTGTGAGTGACAGGCCAGACTGGAACCAGTGGCAGTCTACTTTGAAAATCCACGTTCTTCTCTGCAAACCCACTGAGAGGGCAGAAAACTGTCAGATTGCATCCGCCTTCCCCTCAAAAAGCATCATCCAGAAGAGCACCTAAGCCCATCTTTGACCCCTTATGACTCAATCTGGGGGCCGTGTAACAGGTGACTCTGGTGGGGAGAAGGGGTGGGAACCAGAGGCTCAGTGAGAGCTGCTCAGCGCCTCGCTCTGCCCTGCTCTGCAAAGAACACAGAAGCTTCTAGGTATGAAACCCCCTGCACTAGGAAGGCATTTGTCTCTCGAACCCAATTCTGTTTGCAGGTGACCTCAACCCCTTCCCTCGATCTCACCTCTGGGGCCCCAGAGAATAAGCCCACGCACCCTCCAGCTGATGAAGCTCGTCTCCTGTTTTTATTTGTCTCTGAGCTAGACACATTCCTCTTCTTCATCCACCCTTGAGGAGAGCAGGTTTTCTGTGTTAGGATCTGTCAGACTCAGAGGTGACTCCCCAGCTGACTGCTCCCTAGACTTGAGTCCTGTCATTTCAGCAAGACGGACCCCTCAGGACACAAGCAGAGAGAGAGGCCGGTCAGAGACTGGGAGGTGTGTTTCTTTTCCTTCAGTTGCTACTCAAGACAGCGCCACGCAACATTCCGCACTTCACTGCCTTCAGCCCTCGGCCAAGGGAGCGATGACTCAAGTGAAGGGCAGCTGTGGCCCCCCAATCTGGCCCTGCACACGGACACACGGGGGCGGCCCCCAGTGTTGGCCCACACCCTGCCGCCAACCCCAAGCGCGACCAGGAGCCTGTTTCAGTGGCTGGGGTGGGGGTCCCTTTGGTTTCGCCCCCAGGCCAGAAACATTCTGGTCTCATCCAAGGCAGAGGTCCCTCTCCATTGCCAGAAGCACAAGCAAGCACAGCTTCCAGAGACAGAGCTTCTTGTCACAGGAGATGCCGTAAATACCCCAGGGAAAGGGCCCTGAGCACAGGGACAGGGGCCACCCTTGGTTACACCGAGCTGTTCTCATGAAAAAGGCACCATTCTTCCCTCCAGCTGAGCTTCGCTGGGGTCTCCAGGCCCCCCTGGAGGGAGTCTGACCCATGATGTCTTGTGGCAGTTTCCACTTTCACCATTTTGGATTTCCTCTAGATAATTCCATTAAGGGTGATTCATTCACCACGAAATGGAGGTGTTTAAAAGATATCTGATTGGCCAAAAAGTTCATTGGGGTTTACCATAACTAGCTGAAGGAGCATTCTTCTCTAAGAAAGATGGCACAGCAGAAAGACCTCACCACCTCCTCTCAGCCGAAATCCCCTAAACGTGTTTGTGCTAAAAGAAAAGAGCATGGACTTCACCTGGATTCTACAGCAAAACAACCTGTTTAAACCACATATTAACCTGGGGTGATGCTCCCACGTTGCAAACCAGACGAAGCTCCATCCTGACTTCCCGACAGTGCACTTCGGGCCCCAGGACCCTTCTGGACTTGGGTTCCGTTACCATCTCCACCAGGATGTGGGAGCCCTGTGGTCTGTGGGTCAAGAGTGGTGATCTCAAGGTTCAAGTCCCACCTCTGCTTGTTTCTCTTCTGGGATTTTTGCACAAACCCTTCAGGCTCCTGAGCTTTGATGACCTTGTCTGTGGAGTCATTTCACTTCCTGCAGCAACACCCGCCTCTGGGCTGTTGTGAGAGACGACAAGGGAAGTACCGCGTTCCAGGAGCATCACTCGCGGGTTGGGTCACGGGGCAGCTTCAGCGCTTGACAGCACTATGGGTTCCTCTCCCAGAACTGGCTTTTCCTTACCCCTGTGTCAGACTGAAGGCAAGTCTCATGATTCTTCCAGACACTTTAATCTAACAAGTCTCGGTTGGGTAATTCACATCTTCGGGTCTGAATGAATAAATAAAACTTCCCACTGCTTTGTTCACTCACTGCCTTTCTGTGTACACAGAGGGCAAGCAGGTGGGTGCCCGCCTGGGAGGAGGTGGTGTCTGTCTTCTCTTTCCCATCCTGCACATCCAGCCCTTCTCCTCAAACTTGTTAATCCTGGTTCCTGACCCTTGTGGATCAGAGCGTGGGGGAGGGAGAAAGGAAGACCATCTCAGGATGACCCCGTGTGGCCCCCAGCTTCCCTCCCGGACTCCCCCCAAATCTCCGATACACGCCCTCCCTCACCCCACTGCTTGGGGTTAGTTTCTTGCAGTTCTGTTCACTTGGACGGATGCCTCTCTTCCAGCTGACACTTACACATCATACTGCAGCCCCTGGAAATCCAGGAGCGCCCCCTAACTCCCCTCTGGTGGGTGCCTCCTCACCCCTGCTGCCAGCCACCCTGGTCAGGATCTAATTCAGCCCTACTGCCCCCAAGCCCGACCCTGGCTGCTCCCAGGACACACCTCTTCTGCCCAGAGAAACACGCGGCGCAGAGCCAACCCCGAGACAGCAGCAGCCTCTCCATCACACCATCCTCTCCATGGCCAGAGAGTCTCTCTTGCCCTCAGGAATTCTAGAAATGAGTCGGGTACCAGTTTGTGGTTCCCACCAAACTGCCAGAGACACACAGTACATTCCCTGGGTAGACCCTCCACCACCCCGTCTCGGGACCAGCTCATCCCACCAACAACTCCGTCTTCTATTCTCTTCCTCATCTGCCCTCCTGCCCGTCTTTCCAACTTCTTTGAGGCTGGAGGAGAGTGGTCAGGAGGGAGTCAGAACCCACGTTTTGTTCACAGCCTTGCCCGTGGTTTTGCACCTCAGCTTGGATGGTAGCCTCTATTAGAAATAATATTAAAATGGCAGCCAACATTGATAAGTCACCAGGAAGTCCTGCATGGGCTTCCCAGATGGTACAGGGGTAAACAATCCCCCTGCCACTGCAGGAGACACAAGAGACGTGGGTTTGATCCCTGGGTCGGGAGGATCCCCCGGAGGAGGAGGAAATGGCCCCCCATTCCATTATTCTTGCCTGGAAAATTCCAGGGACAGAGGGGCCTGGCCGGCTATAATCCATGAGCTCACCTAGGATCGGACACGAGTGAGCGGCTGAGCACTCCCTCAAAAAGCGCTGGGCGCTAAGTCAAGTGCGTTCAGAGCACTCTCTCGTTGAAACCTCACCACCACCCATGAGGAAGCTGTGATGCTTGTCTCACTTGACAGATGAGGAAACGGAGGCTCAGGGAGGACCAGGTGACCTGACTGGGATCACGGGGTCCGTAAAGCGCGACGGTTGGACTCCAGAGCTGGGGAGTCTGATTCTGAGGCCAGGGCCCCAAACGGGCTCCTCGTCAGACACTAGAAGGCTTGTGTAACCGTGACATCAGTCATTTACCTGGTAGTCTATGCAAAAGCCTTTTGTAAAACGATCAACTATTCTTCAGTTATTTATATTGTTATTGTAGTTATGAAAAACAATACTTTTTATTATTCCATTCTATTTGGTATGGCTTTGGGCTGCTAATATAAAGCACATTAAACACTCCAAAGCAATTTAAACTGAGGCTGGGGATTGGGAGGTGATACAGTAAGTGTTACAGCAGCCATTAAAATGTCTTAAACATTAAGGTTCCTAAAAATGGGATATTTAGCTATATTAACATCGCCAAGTTAAACTGGCTGCTTTCCCAAGCATGAGCTCCAGTAATTGCCACTTGATAGAACAGCGAACCTAACGAACTGGCGTGTAAGCAACAGAAATGATGTTCACGTGCCCCCCACACACACATGCACCATCAGGTACACGGAGCTTCACCGATCGGTCACAAAACGGAACTCCTGCCCTTTGCTTTGGACTCATACAAGCATCAGAAATGTTTGCACAGGTTTCCCCTCCACTTGAAAGGATTTAAAAAGAAATGAAACCATTGCGTGGGTGCAAAGGATAACAGCGTCAGCCACTAGGAGAGAATGCATCACTGCTGCTCAGTGCTGGGCACTGGCCTGAGTGCTTCACAAGAAAGGCTTCCTTCAACCTTCTCAACAACACTCTGGAGCAAACTCAGGTTCCCAAGTTACAGAGAGAGCTTAGGATAGAGATCGGAGCAGGCAGAAACCACCCCCCCGACCCGGAGATGTGCACATCCTCATATGGGACCTGGGGGAAGCTACCCTACAAGGCAAAAGACTCCTGATGAGCTTCAGTTGAGATGTTGACATGGAGAGATGATACTAGGTGATCCAAGTGGTAATCACAAGGATCCCTGAAGTCACAATGGAATCACAAGGATGCTTAAAACATGGAAGAGGGAGACAGAAGGTAAAGTCAAATTCAAAGAGCGATCTGAAGGTATTAGATTGCTGGCTCTGAAGATGGAGGAAGGGGCCACGTGCCAAGGAGTCCAGGCAGCCCCTGGAGGCTGGAAAAGGCAGGAAGTGGGTTCTCCAGCAGGAACACAGCTCTACTGACACCGTGATATTAGCCCAGTGGGACCCTTTCTGGACCTCTGACCTCCAGAACTCTAAGACAGAAGAATTGTGTTGGCTTAAGCCACTAAACGTGTGCCGCTGTGACAGCAGCCATGGGAAACTAACACAGTCCCCGCACAGCGGTCAGTGACGGCGGCTGGACTTGCGCTCTGGTGTTCGAGCCTCCAAAGCCCATCCTGTGATTTCCCACTGTTGTCAGTTGGGTGTCTCCCACCCTCCCCACCCTGGGAGTAAAAAGCTGAAATCCTAACCCTGAGTGTCTGTCAATGTGACCTTAATCACAAATAAAGTCTTTGCAGACGATCCAGTTAAGTTGAGGTCGTTAGGGTGGGCACTCATCCCAGGGACTGACGTCCTTATAAAAGCAGGAAATCTGACCACAGACGTGCACCAAGGGAGTGTGAGAAGAAGAGACACAGGAAGAACAGTCGTTTACAAGCCAAGGGATGCCCGAGGCTTCCAGAAGCTGGCAGAGGCGGAGCGGTCCTGCTACCTCCAGAGGGAAAATGGCCCTGCCAGCACCGTGGTTGTGAGCTTCCAGCCTCCTGAACCGTGAGACAATAAAACTGAAGTGCTGTAAGCCACCTGGCTTTTGGGACTTTGTTTCGAAAGCCCTAGGCAAAGAGTGCACTCCTGATGAACAGCAACCTCGCAGCGCTTGAGTCTACAGTCTGAGTGAGACACACCCTTCACAATCAGCACGAAGGAGATTATTCAGAACAAATTGAAAACAATACCACCTTACACGCGCATGTCAGGTTTTCATTTATACACACGTCTCACCGGTAAAGACTTTTCTGAGCATCCCATACTTACGTAAGCAGGGCAAGGACTCTGTGTCCAGCATGGCTTTACCGTAGTAGCTTGTGTGTTTCAGACACCAGCCTGAGACTGCAAATGCCCCCCAGTCACTGACTTGGAAAAGTTACCAACCTCTGATAGTCCTCTGTGTCTTCATCCGTGCAGTGTGAATTACCATAATTTTTCCTGCCTCATGTGGTTCTTGAGACGATTAAATTGGAGAACACCTGTGGAGTTCTTCATCCAGACCAAAATAAGCCCCCAGAAAACCCTTTCATACATCTAGCAAGACTCAAAGCTCAGAGAAGTTAAGTGATTTCCCTAAGGACATTTGACTTCTAAGTCACAAAAGTGAAGTCGCTCAGTCGTGTCTGACTCTTTGCGGCCCCATGTACTGTAGCCTACCAGGCTCCTCCCTCCATGGGATTCTCCGGGCGAGAGTACTGGAGTGGGTTGCCATTTCCTTCTCCAGGGGATCTTCCTGACCCAGGGATCAAACCTAGGTCTCCCACATTCCATGCAGACACTTTAACCTCTGAACCACCAGGGAGCCCCTCTAAGTCACAAAACCAGGACTCAAAAAAAATGCAAGGTTTCTAAATACTAAGGCAGGACTCTTTGTAGCATAATATCTTGTCTATTACCTTTCATTTTCATTATTTTGGGGCCTTAAATAAATCTGAACCCTTTTATCCTTTGAGCAATTCTAAATCTCATTCTGCTTCCCATGTCCACCCTATTCAGTCAAGAAAGATTAGTTTCTCTCAATGACTAAATCTTCTTACTCGATCCTTTTATGAGACATCCCAAGAAGTAAGTCATCTTATTGCCCAGTGGCGAAGCAGTTCTCTCAAGACAAGGCCTTCTCTAGATAAAATACCAAGACATAAAAAGATGGAAGACAGGGCAGCCCCCGCCCAAGCTAGCCCCTGAACGGCTGATGCCCCTTCACCTGCCATCTCATGTTCTAGAGTCCCCATCACTTGTTGAAGCTACCCTGGTAACTCACTAGTTCTGCTGGTGTTTGTAAATAAACTCAACACCCTGCAGGTTTAAAAGCTGCCTTGGGACCTCACTTTCCCCCTTATGATATTTTCTCCATTTATCCAACCATCTCAGAAAGTGGTTCTCCTTAAAATTATGAGAGGCATAATGAAAAGCCCGTCAGGATTTAATGACCATATTTCAGCATCTTACCGCTTAAAGGAACTTGGCTTTTTCAGTGCCTTTGCAACTGTGCAAACTGGAAGTGGATCAAGAAAGGTGGAGCGAGAGTTTGAATTTTTCTTTTTAACCACCACAAACCATCCATCAAAGTTAAACTATTGATAGGGAGAAGGGGGGAAGGTAGGAGGAACCATGGGTGAGGAGATTGGAGAATATTAAACAGGACACTCTCCCATTCCAATAAAATACAATTAACTGAATTTCATCAAGGCTTCCATAAAAAATCCACAAAGAATCAATATTAGGCATAAAACCCAAAAGAAGTGGGTTGTTATCTCTAAACCAGAGAAAACATTTCATTAGGCTGAAGGGTTTTATACCCCCATTGGGAAAATTGCTTTTTCCTCACCCCCCACCCTCCTTCACTTCTTACTACAGAAACTCAATTGAAAAGCCAATCATCAAAATCACTTAGCAAATGTCACACGGCGCTGCCACTTTCTAAATGCATTCGTTTCTTTATGGAAACTCCAGGCCCAGGAAACCCTGGCGCCTTTTCTCGGTCCTCACCCACACTCTCCCGTCATCTTGCTGCTTTTACTTTTTCGCAGTTTTCTCTTTCTGTTTGCTCATTCCTGTTGTTGTTGGAAATAGAAAGCCCGTTTTATAAGGTTATGGCAAACAGCTTTTCCCGCTAACATTTCGCCGTTCTTTAATAGCCACTGCACCGCTGAGCCCTCCCATTACCCCGAGTTATAAATAAGCTTCACTCTTAAGTCCCACTTGCCACAGCAAAAAAAAAAAAAAAGCCTTTTTCAGCCTGCTAATCACATGCAGGGTAGTCGTTTCACATTTCTTCTCTGGAAAAGCCTGTCGCTTAATTCACCCTCTGCCAGCGACAGTGCTGGTCTGGTTTACCGTCCTGCCGGCCCCTGAAGGAGGAGGCACACCGTCTCCTCCCACGACCCACCAAAACACAAGTGGAGCAAAGGCACAGAAACCCCAGAAATGGAGTGTGATGATCAGACACACACACACACACTCACACACACAACGTCAACGCTGGATCTTAGCGAATCACCTGGAGATCTCGTCATTAAGTCTTAGACCAGAAAGAGCCTGATGTCAGGGTGCAATGCCTGGAAACCAATGACCTGACTCCTAGTAAATAGTGGCCACAGTAAAATGTGATTGATGGGGTGCCTCTGATGGGCACTTGACAGGTCTTATCCCCCCGCCTGCGAATTCTCTCTCCACTGCCTAGCTGCGGCAACTGGGGCTGGCCACTGCATGCTCGGGGCCTCGCGTTGGTAGCCTCACGTGTAATAGATCTGAGTGCGCTTGATCAACCATCAGGGGCTGCAAGACAGGGAAGAGTTATTTTGCCTGGCACAGTGACTTCTGTCCCCCACAGTCTGCGCGCGCATTTGTTTATTTAGATGCCTGCGCTAACCAGCCTGTCCACGGACTTCTCTAATGTTTTGCCTGGTCCGTGCGGTGTCTCCTAGAGACAACAGACGGTGACGATGGCAGACGGCCACGGCATGGTCCTAAAGAAATGCCTGGCTTCGGTCTCCTCCTAATAATCCCTGGATTTGGAAACCCACCTCGGATCCCCTGCGGTCCTAACTCTTTTCCCGATCACCCAGCTCTTTCCAAAAGAATTTTTCGTAACCAACAAAGTATCTAAGTCTTAAGAGGACTCATCAAAAGGAATTTACTTAGTCCTGAAGGATGTTCTTTCCCTATGTCTTGTGGTATATTTCATTAGTGTGTAACCATCATGAAAACCTCGGCGAGCATTGCCAAGAGCTCACACATGGCCTGGCACTCAGTGAAAATATAATGATCTAACATATTGCATCATTGAAATATCAAAAATCAGACTGTAGTTCATGTTTAATTGTGGTAGGAAAAGAAGCGATTGACCACCTCACAGAACTGAGTGAAAATCATAACCAACCAGTGATTGCCAGGATCACAGCTGTGAGGCTAATATAGAGTGCGCCGCTTATAAGTACATACGCCCTGCCCTCTGAAGAACCAAAGCAAATGCTGGGATTAGTCAGCTAAGAGCGGTGGTAGCTAGCAAAGGACTTGGGCTTTCCTGGTGGCGCAGATGGGAAAGAATCCCCTGCAATGCAGGAGACGCGGGTTCAATCCCTGGCTCAGGAAGATCCCCTGGAGAAGGGAATGACTAACCACTCCGGTATTCTTACCTGGAGAAATCCACGGACGGAGAAGCCGTGGTTTCTGAGCAGAGAGTCGGACGGCTGCATGACTAACACAAACTCAAAATCACACATGGATCTGAGTAATGACAGGAAGAATTATGGTTAGAAAGCCAATATGATACTTCACACAATAACAGGAAGAATTATATATTAAATGTGTAGTTTCATTTATAACATTTTAACAGAATATTCGTATCCATAAAACCTTTGGGTTCCAACCTCTGATCAAAGAAATAAATCCACTTTTCTGCCTCAGAGAAAGCAAATAGGAGACTTTAACCATAACCATGCTGCCATCTAGTGGACAACCCTTGGAACTGAGACCTTCCATCTCCGGGAAATCGGCAAGCAAGGATTTGAAGACCTAAGGGTCATGTCGCATACCTCTTTTCCTTTAGGAGGCTAATTTGTAGAATTCCTTGATAGATTTCTTTCAGTGTATATCAGAGCATTTTTACACTATTTCTACCACCTGTCTTGGTAGAAAGACATTTTGAAATATGCCAGTGACCCTTGGTGAGCCAGAATAGAATTTCTGTTTATGTTTTTGTCTAAAAATGAGATGCTTCTCACAAGAGGAAATATGTCCCCTGGAAAGAAGTGCCATCAGGGGGGGCAATCGCTTGCCTTTGGTTTAGCTCCAAGGCATGTCTTTGAGGAGCTAGACCTCAGACAGAAACTGTCACCAATCACTTCCTCTTTTTTCCCCCTTTTTGCTGTTGTCCTGAGACACTGATGAACACTGCTGCCTGACAAGCATGCTACTGTTTGGAAAGAGACATTTCACTGGAGCCCCTTTACCGGCATGACTGCAGCACTGAGATCACCCCAGGGAGGAGGAGGACATGAATGGGAAAGAGGCGGGCTCCTTCCTCAGCTGCACCAGGTGAAGGAGCCATTCCATCTCTCCAAGCCTGTTTCTCCCTCTGCCCCAAAAGCAAGGGCATTAAATGATGCAAGTAACTCCTCCCTCAAAAGCACATTCAGATATATCTACATCTGTAGGCTTAGCTGCTCTATGAGCAAAACAAGTACTGTGCCAGGGTTACAAACATATATATATATATATAATTGTATAATATGAGTAAATAACATAACATGGACAATGTATTAGTTTATGTATTACCTGCTATACATAAAATAACATATAATGTATAGATATTTTGGCTTCCCAGGTAGCTCAGTGGTAAGGAATGTGCTCGCCAATGAAGGAGATGTAAGAGACCCAGGTTCGATACCTGGGTGGGGAAGATCCCCTGGAGGAGGAAACCGGCAACCCAGTCCAGTCTTCCTGCCTGGAGAATCCCATGGACAGAGGAGCCTGGAGGGCTACAGTCCATGCGGTTGCAAAAAGTCGGACACAAATGAGCCCGCATGCACATAGTATAGATATTTACACATGCATTCGCTAAAATGATAAGCCAGACAATGCCGTCTTTTTATTATTTTAATTAATCTGCATTTTCATGATGCCTCCTGTGCACAGCAGCAACGCGAGTCACGTGTGATGAGCATCAATACAGTGTGGCTGACTCCATGCTTGGGAGCGAGCGCCAGCAGTGGCTGGCTTACCGCTGCAAAGACCGTTCTCCGTGGCTCCTGCCGGCTTCAGAGGAAGCACTGTTCTCCTTGCACACCTCGGGGTGCTCCGTTCGGAGACGCCCACCTTCCAGGGCCACGCTTTCGAGCACATGATCAGCAGCTGCGAAACTGCTGGCAGCCGCCTTGTCCCCGGTTTGCGGTGTCCCCATTCACTGGGCAGGAAGGGTGAGCTTTTGGTTTTAACTGCAATATGGAGCTGGGCCTGATCTGGTCTAAAGTGGATAGCAGGACTCCTGGAGGCACCCAGATGTGTGCCCCTGAGGGTCCCCCAGCTCCCAGCTCCAGCAAGTTGGCGAGCCACCCCTCCCACCACCCCAAGATGCTAGCCTCTTTTGTTTTGGTTTTTTTTTGTTTGTTTGTTTGTTTTTGCCGCGCTGGGTCTTGGATGCTGCCCACAGATTTTCTCTAGTTGCAGAAGCCGAGGCTGCTCTCCAGTTGTGGTCCACAGGCTTCTCGTTGGGGTGAGGTTTCTTGCTGCAGAGCATGGGCTTTAGGGCGCAGGCTTCCCTAGTCTAGAGGGCTGCCAGGGTCCAGCCCCAGTGGATCCAGGGTAATTCGAAGGGGAGATGGAATCGGCGTCCTAGGAAAAAACGTATTTAATTACAGATATAGAGAGAGATTAGAAATGGATAGTGTAGTAGGAAACATTAGTGGAGAAAAAGAGGCTGAATAACTTGGTTTACATGGGATACCAACAAAATTCCAAGACAAGGAATTTGCACCATCTACGTTGGGCCACCAGCGCCACTTGAATATCAGAAGGTGCCCCTCCTTGGGCTCCTTCTCGCATGGAACTTAAAAGCCGGGGCAAGTAAGTAGACGTGGCAAGCACCCACGCTCCAGATGGGAATTCAGCCAGAAGGGAAAAGAAAGAACGACACAGGGGAATCAGTCTTTCCAGAAACTGATCCAATTTCTTTATTTTTTAGGTTTGCTTATATACCTTTTGTTACACACAGAGACAAATGGAAATTTTAAAGTCATGCAGGGGTCAGCAGTCCTGACCTTTATCAAAATCAGGTGCTTCACATAAAAGTATACATAAAGGTCTTAGGGGTTTTACATCATCTTCTGGCCATGAGGCCTGCTGACATTTTATGATCCTTTCTTTCTGATAACCAAAAAGCTTATTTTTTCCAAGGGTGTTTTTTCTTAAACCAGGTGCCACCCTCTGAAGGTACCAGATAAAGTTTCATTCCTATAGGGTGAGGATGTAGTGGGTTACAACTAAGAAAGGAATTTATTTAACCTAAGGTTAACATGATTAATCTTAAAGGTTAATACTTATTTCTCCTATATGCTAGTTATATTCATTATAAAGGCAGGGAATATGGAGATTTAGCAGCAAACATCAGCCCAACAAATGAAAACCCTTCACCAATATTCCCCTTAAGATCTATTTAGTCTTAAGATAGTGATAAAGTTACATTTTTACATAGCAAGGACACAGTGATTTATAACAAAGTACAGTGATCTAAGAGAAAATTCATTAACTCAAAGAGTCTAGTATTGCTAACATCAAAAACTACTATATTTCCTTTTCTATATTCCAAATACATTAATATATTCCCAGGTGCCTAAGGATATGGAAGCCTGGCGGCAATCATTGACTCAACAATGAGAAAAGCCCTATGCTAATAAAGATTTTCAAAATACTCCAAACACTCTGTGCTGTTTATGGTTGAGAGGTAGTAAACAATCATATGCGTAGTGGCAGGAGTGTGGATAATCCTGTCACACAAGCTAGTCTGCCAGCAGAGAGGTTTGACCTGAGACACCCTCGTCACGCCCAGGAATTTTTATTGGCTGGAGCTGCAAGTTTACTCCTTCTCCGAGAGAACCGGTGGGGAACAGCCCCCCATAAAGTCAGAGGTGTAGGTGAGAGCATGAAACAGGAAAGTAGACAGACTCTGGTTTTGGGGGTAGATGCTCGGGAACAGGGGGCTTCCTGAGGCTCGATCCCGCCTTTGCATATGCCGAAGCCTCCTTCCTCATGACCTTTGCCATGGGCGGAGTTCCTCACGCTGGCTCCCAGCAGAGGGCGGACTTAGCTGCCCCATGCCATGTGGAATCTTCCTGGACCCAGGCCTGAACCCGTGTCCCCTGCATGGGCAGGTGGATTCTTAACCAATGGACCACCAGGGAAGCCCCCAGCTCCTTGACCGGGGACGCTGGCGCCATCTCTCTGCGTTGTCCTTTCCGCGAGTAGAACTTTCCAGGGTTAAACGCACTCACCATGAGAACAGAGTGGAAACAGGGGCTGTTCCCAAGAGGCTGAGCCCTCTTCTCCCCGCCAAAGGGGACTTCCACCCCGTTCCCGGGGCCCTCCCCTTCCCCGCCGGGATGAGTAGGCCCACCCCGAGGCAGGCCCCAGGCCCCCTGCCCGCCTCCACAGCCTGCACAGCTTCACGTGGCTCACTGGGGTCCACTCCTCGGGGCTCCCCACGCCTGCCGCTGTGTCAGGGAGCGCTCAGGAGCCACACCCGCCTTCTCCAAACTCTCCGTCGGGCCCCAAGCTAAAGGACCCAGAGCCTTAGTTCTCCAGATCTACAACCCCTAGACCCTGCTACTCCGTGAGGTCACAAAGAGTCGGACACAAAAATATTTATCATTTCCAAAGCACTCAGTACATGCCAGGCCTAGCTCAGTGATACAAGCATCTTCTCATTTAACCTGATAACAATACTCACAGGATTAATTGACCCAGTTTCACACATATGGAACTTGCAGCCCCAAGAAGGGAAGTGGTGTGTGCAAGGTCAGCCCTGTTTGCCTTCCAACCCAGCGTAGGGGAGGGGCGGGGTAGGTTCACTGACATCTCATGATCCATTCCTAACACGGCCAAGCACCTACAGAGTGTTAACAGGAAAGTTTGGTCAAGTATTCTGCTCTGGTTAGCAGTGCGAACATGCCCCAATCCTTCGTTTGGGTAATTTATACTAGTGGAAAATGCTTACAAGCAGACGACACTTCACTTTACCTGTCTCTAAACTGACTACACGTAAACTATGTGATTCAGATTAAAATGGACTTTCACTGCTTCCTAAGTCGCTGGGACGGCTTCGCTGTGAATTTTAAATGTGCACTGCCTTTATTTCCACTCTGAAAATACAGTTTATATGATTCCTTGCTAATCCATTTCTTATCTGATTAGTACTTGATGACTCCAGTTCAGCAGCTGACACAAGCTAATGATTCTGTCTAGTGGAATTGGCAAGGGGAAGTGTGACCCAGGAGAAAAGAGAGCTATCTGCAGAGCCACTGAAGACTTCAAGAAAACACTCTGCTCATGTTCTGTCATTTAGCCACTTAAAACCTTGCATGAAATTATAATTCATCTTACACAATTGGTGTCCTAGATGTTCCAAGTAAAACAAGTTACTTTTATTGAATTATACCTTTTAGCCCTTGAATAAAAATCCTATTGCAAAGCTGCATTGAAAGCCACCGCCAAAGACCATACCCTCATTTCCAACAATCCTGTCTGCTAAAATCAGGTTAAAGTGCCTTTGATAAGCCTGGAGAAGGAAATGGCAACCCACTCCAGCATTCTTACCTGGAGATTCCCATGGACAGAGGAGACTGGTGGGCTGCAGTCCATGGGGTTGCAAAGAGTCAGACACGACTGAGCGCGCGCACGTCCCTTTGATAAGGGAAGAGACAGAAAGTTTCATAAAGACGATAAGCAGAGAGGAGCAATCCAGATGATGTGCTTTGTGGAGAGTGGAGGGCAATTGTGGTTAGATTATCAGTCTTTTAACCCCTGGCTTTTATAGGGGACGACAGAGGATGAGACAGCTGGATGGCATCACGGACTCGATGGACGCGAGTCTGAGCGAACTCCGGGATTTGGTGATGGACAGGGAGGCCTGGCGTGCTGCGATTCGTGGCGTCGCAAAGAGTCGGCCACGACTGAGCGACTAACACGCTAACACTATCAGTCTTTTAACCCCTGGCTTTCATATTCTGGGTTCCCAGGTGGCCCTAATGGTAGAGAATCCACCTGCCAGTGAACGATGCAAGAGATGCAATCAGATCCCTGGGTCAGGAGGATACCCTGGAGGAGAAAATTATTCTTGCTTGGAAAACTCCATTATTCTTTTTTTGGAAAATGCCATGGACAGAGGAACCTGGCAAGCTGCGGTCCATGAGGGCACAAAGAGTCAGACACAACTGAGTGAGTGGGCACTTTGTGAGAGTGAAAGTCACTCAGGCGTGTCCAGCTCTCTGTGGCCCCATGGATGGACCATGCAGTCCATGGACTTCTCCAGGCCAGAACACTGGAGTGGGGAGCCTTTCCCTTCTCCAGGGCATCTTCCCAACTCATGGGTCGAAATCCAGGTCTCCCGCAATGCAGGCAGATTCTTTACCAGCTGAGCTATGAGGGAAGCCCATGAGTACTGGAGTGGGTAGCCTATCCCTTCTCCAGAGGATCTTCCCAGCCCAGAAATCAAACCGGGGTCTCCAGGTGGGCACTTTATATTCTACCAAAAGCTAGTGGAACTTTCATAACACATGGAGAACTCATCACTGGCATCACCATGCCCCTTCTCATCCAGACAAGAGTGGCTGTAACTCCCACTTCATTTCAACAGTCCACGAGGTGTCGGGATTCCCGCCTTTCCGCTGATGACGGAGGGTCCTGCTTGGGCTGCACTCGCTGCGTTTCTGAGTTATCTCCTCATCCAGTCCCCGTTCTGCTCTGCACAACCCTCCCTGGGGGCACGTCAGTTTCCTCCATCTGCACAGACCAATCTGTCCCTGTCTTTTTCAGTTTCTCTCTCTCTCACACACACCCTACTCACACACATGCTTACAAATATCATACATGCATACACACAACCATGCACACGTGTGAGTACATGCACACATACAGTCACACAAGCTCATCACTCAAGAAAAGTCATGGGGCGCCCCTGGTGGCTCAGTGCTAAGGAATCCGCCCACCAAGGCAGGGGACACAGGCTTGATCCCGGGTCCAGAAGATCCCACAGGCCCACACACCGCAGCTATACTCGTCAACTAAAGAAAGAGCCAGCCCAGAAACCAAGAGCCAGCACAGCCAAAAATAAGTCAATAAACGAAACCACTTTTAAAAAGGCATACATTTGGGTGCACCATATACCTCACTAAGGATGCCAACAAACTGGGAGGTGGGAGAGCCACGCCCCTAACCTGCGGCCCCGTGGATTGGCCACTTGTCACCTCTGCTGCATAAAACTCCTTTGAGCTCCTTACCAGCGGTTGCACCAGGGACACATTGTTTGTGGCAAGCTGACAAGGTCATGAGATGCCCAGAAACCTCATTAAGCATTATCTGGGGGCGTGTCTGTGAGGGGTTTCTCAGAGCTTAGCGTTTGAACTGATGGACTGCCTGAGGCAGACGGCCCTCCCCAGTGGTAGGTGGGCATCACCCACTCTGTTGAGGGTCTGAACAAAACAAAAACGTGGAGGAAGGTGGATTGAATTCACTCAGCCTGTTTGAGCTAGGACACTGGACTTCTGCCTTTGCTGCTCCTGGTTCTTAGGCCTTCCGACCTTGTCTCCATCTTGCAGACAACAGGCCATAGGATTTCTCAGCCTCCATAATTATGGTCTGGCTGCTGGCTGCGAGCATGCTCAGATGTGTCTGACTCTTTGCAACCCCATGGGCTGTAGCCCCCCAGCCCATGGGATTCTCCAGGTGAGAGCACTGGAGTGAGTTGCCATTTCCTCCTCCAGGGATCTTTCTGACCCAGGGATTGAACCCACATCTCCTGCATTGACAGGTGGACTTTTTACCACTGCACCACCTGGGAAGCCCAATTACAGGAGCCAATTCCTTATAACAAATGTCTTTCTGGATACACATATACACCCCCATCCTATTGGCTTTGCTTCTCTGGAGAATCCTGACTAGTAGAATAGAAGCACTTCACTCCTCTTTGGCCTCTGGCCCCCTCTGCAATTCCATGCCCCCTTCTCCTTTGCCCGAAGTCTTGGTATCTGCGTGCAGCACTTGTGAAATTCCTTGGATCGTCTTAACTCCTAACAGCACTCAGTGCTTCCCTTCTATTCCCGGATGACTTGTCAAAGTACTTTCATAAAGTAGCCCCCTTCCTGGGAAGGTTTCTGGTAACAGATACTAATATAACGCATTCCCTGCTTCTCTCCCCACTGCCTACTTTTTTCCTGTCTTCTTTCTCCCTGACCTACTTCGCCCTGGTAGCCTGGACAATAAACAAAGGCTGTATTATGGATTTGACAAAGCCTAGTAACACAAAGAATCATTACATACGTTTATAACCATTCTATCTTTATGGATATCCCACTAACTTAAAGGACTTTTCTGGCCTTTGCTGTGTTAAACACACTGGGCTAACCTGTATAGCCCTTGAGTGGAGCTTCGAATTATTAAGAATCCCCATCAATTCCATGGCTCTCAGCTCTATTCAATGACAGCAGGTCATCCCCCAACAACAAGAGTTGAAGCCTAGAAGACATGTTCAGTAATCCAATAAGAAAGATAAATTAGGAAAACGATCATATTTATAATTGCATCAAAAAGAATAAAATACCTAGAAATAAATCTAACAAAGTGTTTGACCATAAAGAAGGCTGATTACTGAAGAATTGATGCTTTTGAACTTTGGTTTTGGAGAAGACTCTTGAGAGTCCCTTGGACTGCAAGGAGAGCCAACCAGTCAATCCTAAACGAAACCAGTCCTGAATATTCATTTGAAGGACTAACTGATGCTGAAGCTGAAGCTCTACTACTTTGGCCGCCTGATGGGAAGAACTGACTCATTGGAAGAGACCCTGATGCTGGGAAGGATTGAAGGCGGGAGGAGAAGGGGACGACAGAGGATGAGATGGCTGGATGGCATCACTGACTCAATGGACATGGGTTTGAGCAAACTCTGGAAGAAGTGGAGGACAAGGAGGCCTGGTGTGCTGCAGTCCCTGGGGTCGCAAAGAGTCAGACATGACTGAGCAACTGAACAAGCAACAGGGCGTGAAACTCATGCCCGGGGAAGGCTGAACGATGCACCCCACGCAGGCCCTGCTCTGTGGCGCCTGCTCACCCAGAAACAGCCGCGCGAGCCACGGCCGCCTGGGGTCCTGCTCCAGGAGACTCAGAGGAAGCTCCTCTTGGAAACTGACAGTTGTGCTTGGATCCGAGGACAG
Organism: Ovis aries; assembly: GCF_016772045.2. Taxonomy (NCBI): domain Eukaryota; kingdom Metazoa; phylum Chordata; class Mammalia; order Artiodactyla; family Bovidae; genus Ovis; species Ovis aries. The sequence continues at coordinate 97,712,345 of NC_056060.1, forward strand.
AGGCTGCCCAGAGCAGCACCAGTAAGTTTTGGGAAAGGAGAGGAGGAGGACCCTGCTATTTGTTAGCTGCAGTTTCCTCTGCTTCGGGTCTTAAGGAAGCGAAACTGTCCTCTTATTTATAGATCTGCTTAAACTCAGGTCAACAATATAAAAAAAAAAGTCATCACTGAGAAAATGAAAAATCAAGTCACAAAGTGAAAAAATATTATATATAAATATATGTACATATGTCTGTATATGTGTGTGTATATATAATATATATATATGACAAAAGACTTTTATTTCTGGCAAAATTCTTACAACTTAATAAAAAGCAAGCAACCCAATAAAGAAAGACACTTGATTGTCTTCTGTGATCACGTTTGTGCTTTTTCGCTTTCCTGTTCTATCATCGGAAAGTTGCCCGCAAACTCCTGTGAATTCTCCATCTCTGACTAAAAATCTAAACACATCTCTGTTTAAAAGAAGTAATTCCCTCTGTCAATGCCTACAAATTGTATTAAATACAAAAACAAACAAACAAAAAATCCAAGATGACTGTTCGAGAGGGGATGAGCCAAGGGCATGGTTTCACATCAAAACAGAAGCCGGCCCCAAGCTCCTCCGGGCAGGACCAGGGGGCCACGCCGGCGAGAGGGGTTTCAGGGTAGTCCAGCAGGAGTGGGCACAGAGGGGGCAACCAGAGTGTGGCTTTCAAACCTCGGTCCCTGCTGCCAAACACTCAGAGAGAACAGAGCAGGGAAAACATAGAACAGAGGCCTGAGCAGATGTGAGCTGGAAGCCAGCTGTCGTCTTTGCTGGGATGGGGAAGGAGCGAGGAGGAGGTGACCGGCTTCCCGCGTCCCGACCTCAAGCCTGGAGCCAGGGCCAGGTCACAGGGCTGAAGACGCCCCGCAAAATGAACGCTGCTGCCTCCGGCCTGAGACCTCCTCCTTCTGCAGGCCCTCAGGCCTTCGCTCTCACCTCTGCCCACCCTTCCTCTTCCACACTATCACGGCCTGGGGAAAGCCCATCCCTGGTGCTTCCGCCTCCCTGGGAAAGCCAGGATGCTCCCCCAGTTCTCGGGGTGGGGTAGGGGGGTGGGCTGCGTTTTCCCTGCAAAGGGGGAAAGCTGCTCTCTTGGCCAGGACAACGGGGGTGGGGGGATAGGGGGTGGGGGGTGGGAGGGGGTCTATGATGGGCCTGTGTTTGTGTTCGAAACGGTTGCTTTTTGTTCCAGAAGTCATTCTCTGACTCTGCTGGCTTCCCCTTTCAGCACAAAGGGAGCCGCTTAGCCAGGGATTATGAGCAATTTGGGAGGCACGATTTCCCCACCAAATTGCAAAGAAAAGGGGAGGGATCAGGGGAGCGTGATGGCCTGGGGGTTCGCTGAAAGCAAAGCAGCAGGAGCCTCAAGGGGACAAGAAAGGCGGGACCAAGAGGCAAAGCAAAGGGCTCTCCAGCTGAGAGGGCCGCACCTCCCAGCATCTCGCTGCGGGAAGACCCTTCTCAGCCCGCCAGCTCGCATCCAGCAGCATCCTCGGACCCCCGCCCTGAGCCCGCACCTCGCTCCTCTCCCGCGGCCGCGCCTCAGCCTCCCTGGACGGCTCCTCTGCTCCCCGCCCTCCTCTTCCCCACTCCAGATCCAGAACCTCCCAGGCTCCATCCTCGGACCTTCCTCCTGACACGGCTCTCATTCCCTCGCCAATTGCATCCGCGCCACCGCGAGGACCGTCCGCGTGCTGTGTGTGTGTGTGTGTGTGTGTGTGTGTGTGTGTGTGTGTGTGTGAGTTGCTCAGTAGTGTCCGACTCTCTGCAGCCCCATAGACTGTAGCCCACCAGGCCCCTCTGTCCACGGGATTCTCCAGGCAAGAACACTGGAGTGGGTTGCCATCTCCTTCTCCAAAAGGAACTATAGAAAGAGAGAAAGTGAAGTCGCTCAGCCATGTCGGAGTCTTTGAGACCCCATGGACTGTAGCCCACTAGGCTCCTCCATCCATGGAATTTTCGACACAAGAGTACTGGAGTGGGGTGCCATGTCCTTCTCCTATCCACGTGCTGAGGATGCACGAATCTTTTCACCAGGTCGCCCCCCCTTCATTCCAGACTCATCCATCCAGCCGCCTGCATGGCAGTGTTATCTGAACGTGTCCCAAACAGAACTCTTGGTCTTCTGCCCAAACCTACTCCTCCTCTCTAACTTATCTCAGTAGATGAAAGAGCCATTCTTTCCACTGCTCAGGCTACAACCGTAGAGTCGTCCTTGAACTATTTAGACCCTCAGCCAAGCCTGTTGGCCAACCTCTAAATCCATCTAGAAGCCATCTAAATCCCATCCTGGTACCAGCCACTCTCCATCTGCCTGGGGACCTTCCAGTTGGGGTCCCCAAGTTTCCACCCTTCCTTCAGGCTGCTCCACTGCAGCTGGGAGTTAGAGTCGACCGTTTCCCTGCTGAAATCTTCCAGGGATTTCTAACCTCACTCTGCATAAAGTCCTGCATGGCCCATCCTCTGCTGTCCACCGGGTACTTTTTTATTCTTAGCACCTCGTCATACCTGCCATGTGATGTATCTGTTTCATTGTCTAGAACAAGCATCAACAAACCGCCGCACCCAGGCCACCGTCTGTTCCGTAAATAAAGTTCTCTCTGAGACAGTCATGTCCACTCATATATATTTTATCTATGGAAGCTTAAGTGCTAAAACAGTAGTGCTGAAAGTTGTACCCAGAGACCCATGGCCTGCAAAGCCTAAAATATTTATGGTCTGACCATGTACACACACAAAAAATTTGCTGATCCCTGATCTAAGAATGTAAACTCCACGGAAACAAGGACCTTGTAAATGTTCAATGAATACTTGTTAAATTAATAATAAGCAAGTGTAAGTCCAAAGTAGTGACTGGGTTTCTAAGAAAGGTATCAAAAGGCGACATCCAAATGAGGGTTATCCTCCAAAAGACAACCATTGTAATGATGAGGTAACGGGGGTGGACCTCACTGGAAAGAGATCCAAGTCTTTCGATGCTGTAAATGGTTTCTGTCTCCTAAGGGAGGGGCCTTGAATTTACTTTCAGGGGAAACCATGTTTCGATTTACGAAACTGTATCTTAGCAGCTTCCCACCTATTGGCCCTGGGGAAGACCTTACATGCAGCAGAGCAACCTGAATGCTGATGTCCCAAGGGGACTCATTTAATAATGCCAATCGGCTGTGTCTTTCAGCGGACGGATGGGCTTTATATTAATGTTAGGCAAAAACAAAATTCCTCTTCTCTTAAGATGCCAAGATAAGCTTGTCCTGGACCCTGATGGAGGCAGACACCAGGGCCTGCAGGCTACCCCCTCTTAGGAGGCAGCCGGCCAGGAGGTGGACAGGGAAGCGGCCCTCAGAGGGACCCCTGGCCTGGTAGGTCGCAGATAACGACACATGGAGGTTTTAAGTTATACTCTGTGGCTTCTGGGTCTCTGATGTTCTCCTAGAAGTTAGAGAAAGATGTTGGCCCAAGGCAAGAGAGAAGAGAAAAAGAGAGGACAGTTTATGCTCCTGAAGCGTGAAGGGGGAGCTAGAGAGGCCCACCAAGACAGGGAGCCGCGCCCACTGACTGCCCCCTCCCAGGACCCCGTAACGAGCACCTCACAGGGGACGCTGGGCACCAGGAAACAGCACAGAGAAGCGGGCACAGCTTTCCTGAGCCCCTTGAGGGAAGCCCTTTGGACAGCTCCCAGAACTCCCCTGCGGAGGGGACTCGCGCTGAGACCCCGCAAAACCACAGTAAGGATACTTCAGGGGAAAACGGGAGCTCATGCGGGTCACAGCTTCTTGAGAGGGACATTTAGCTCATGATAAAATTAGCAATTTAAAGAATATTATTTTGATGGCCCCCTCTGAGTATTCACATGCTTATTCACTCAGCATACACTGCACGCCCACCCCATGCCCATCAGTGGGCTGGCAACAGAGGGGAGTGAACCGAACAGACACGGCTGGCTTTGGAAGCTTGTGGTCCAGTGGAGAAGGCCGATGATAAACAGCAGGTAAACCAAGGTTTAGTGGTCGTAGTGAGTCATGTCCGACTCTTTGCGACCCCGTGGACTATAGCTCACGGGGCTCCTCTGTCCATGGGATTCTCCAGGCAAGAACACTGGAGTGGGTGGCCATTCCGTCTCCAGAGGATCCTCAATGACCCAGGGACTGAACCCACGTCTCCTTCATTGCAGGTGGATTTTTCATCATCTGAGCCTTCAGGGAAGCCCAAACAAATGTTTATGCACTTGTAAATTTTTCAAAGCGGGAGCACATGGAGCAAAACACAATGAAAGAGAGAGCGGAAGGAAGGGAGGAGAGAAGAAAGAGAGGAAGAAAGGGAGGGCAGGCGGGAGGCAAGAGAAGGCGAGGAAGGGAGGGGAGATTAAGAAACAAAGAAGAGGGTGGATTCTCCAACTTCTTCACACTCCTAAGTCCATCCCACCCACTGCAATTTTCTGCTCCAAGGAGCACGTCCTACTCATAGCTGAGTGGCTTATGAAGCTCCTTCCTGTGATCAGAAAAGGAGCCCCCAAGGCCTGCTCCACACGATCATGACACCACAGATACAGGAAGGAGAGGGCTTCCCTTCACAGCCTCATTCATCAGACCCCGGTGACTTCCAGGCAACTCGCTAAAAACGGAAAGATGGTCCAGCCTCCCAGCAGCCTCCCTGTCCATGGTGGTCCAGTTCCATGGATGCGTAGCCGTTCTATAAACATAGTCAAAGAAGCCGATTTGCTGCTGGTCCCACTCGGTGGTGATAAAAGCACGCAACGGACTCTGTTTCTCCAGTAACTTCCCTAAAGAAGAATCCCTGCCCCAAAGAATCCATTCTGCAAATACCTCCCTGATGGCGAGAGGGGGATTATAGCAATATCTCAACCTGTTCCAACACTTTTTGGTCACTTTTGATCATTAGAACAGTGTAGTTCCAGCTCCTGAAGACCCAGTCTTCATTTTAACTCTTCAGACCCATACTTGATACAAAGTCCTCCCTGCAGGGCAGGCTAGACCTTCAGCCGCGCAACACCCCAGCTCTGTTTCGCTTCCTGTCACCGTGGTGTTGGAACAGGAAGACTGAGAGTTGCCTGGGGTGGAGACCAGCCCCTCTCAGGTGGAGGCCCCTGTCTCTCTAAATCTGATTAGACATCAGTCCCCTCCATGAGCTGGGGCTTCTAAATGGACTCTCAGGAGAGGGGGTGGTCCTCAGGGTCTCTGCCCCCAGGAAATCCTGCTGGGTTGGTCCTTGTCCCAGCTCCCTCAGTACCCCCAGCTGAGGCTGTAGCGTCCTGTCTCCAGTAGACAGTCTCTCTCAGGGAGAAAGGAAAGGCAGCGGCCACCCCTTCTGGGGCGTGTCCTGGAACCTGGAACAGTAAAAAAGGCTGAGCGCCGAAGAATTGATGCCTTCAAACCGAGGTGCTGGCAAGGACTCTTGAGAGTCCCTTAGACAGCAAAGAGATCCAGCCAGTCAATCTGAAAGGAAATCAACCCTGAATATTCATTGGAAGGACTGATGCTGAAGCTGAAGCTCCAATACTTTGGCCACCTGCTGTGAAGAGCTGAGTCATTGGAAAAGACCCTGATGCTGGCAAAGACTGAAGGCCAGAGGAGAAGGGGATGACAGAGGATGGGATGGTTAGATGGCACCACCAACTCAATGGACATGAGTTTGAGCAAGCTCCGGGAGTTGGTGATGGACAGGGAGGCCTGGCGTGCTGCAGTCCATGGGGTTGCAAACAGTCGGACGGACACGACTGAACAACTGAACAACAGCTAGAACCCAGGACGATCTGAAGTCCTGCCAGGCCCAGGAAAGTTGTGCAGGCAGCTTCCACTGCACAGCCCAGCGGCGTAGGGGCCTGGGCAGAGGAAATGGAATGAGCACCAGCTCCCACATGAGTGGAAAGAGGGACGGTTTAGGCTCCCTCTGTGAATTTGGGAAGTGTTCATCTCTTGTTTGCAGGGAAAGCAAAAGGGATAGGCTCTCTTCAGCACCAGCACACACATACTCCCCAAGAGGGTGCCTCCCTCCCCACTAACTGTGCATCAGGAGACAGTTAGGGTAACAGGATAAGCCCACTTCTCCAGCCGGTGCCTCTCAGAAAGCCTTGCAGAGAGGGGCCAGGTCCACCTGCTGGCAGCTCTCTGAACTCGAAACACAGGATCCCTTGCATTGCTGGGTGTTGGCTGTGGGGCTTTGCAGGTGATTCTGGCGGGAGGTGACTGTGCTCCACGCCCAACACCAGCTTGTTACACGATTTAAACAGCTCAAGACCAAACAGGGTGAGAGCGTCCAAATCCAAATCCATCACACTGAAAAGACGGGGAAAGCCCAAGGGAGCACCCTTCCTGGTCCCTGCATGTTGCCCCTAAAGCTCTGGGGCATCGCAGTGGGTGAGAGGTCATCTGTCAGCAGCTCAGCCACACACTCACTAAAACCCAGCAGGGCAGGAAAGGAACGTCATCTTAGGTGGCGCCAGTCATGGGAGCTTATCTCCCTGTCCTCAGGAGCATGTACCAGCCACACTGAACATTCGACAGTTATCGATTCCCAGAGTCAGATGGGCGCTTGGGACTCAGAGACGGACAGCAGCCCCTCCTGTGATCCTCGGGGAGGAGATCAGTCTGACCACAGACCCCCTCGCCATGGGGGAAGAAGCCGCAGCAGAGGCAGGCAGCCCCCAGGAGAACCAGGAAGCCTTCCCAGAGGCGTAGCATCTGTCCTGATGCTTCAGCACAGCTAGATCAAGACGGGAATGTCGGGGAGAAGAGCATACGACACCTTGTCATTTCAAACAAGGCTGTCCGTAGGTGTCTGCTTCACCCTCACAGGCCCAGGACTGGAGGACCCCGGAAATCCCCTCCATAGACAATAATCACACATCGCTTTCTAAAGCAGTCCATGTCAGGGACCTTCCTCTGTTTGAAAAGCTTTGAAGTGAGACAAGAATTTCACTTTCTGGGAGTTGATTCTGACCTAAAATTAGAATCACCTTTAAGGGCAGATTTGGGGCTCAAAACAACAAAAGTTATATGTATTTTTTAATAATTTCTAACTCTTCGTGGCCCCATGGACTGTAGCCCACAATGGCCTGTAGCCCACCAGGCTCCTCTGTCCATGGGATTCCCCAGGCAAGAATACTGGAGTGGGTTGCCGCTTCCTGCTCCATGGGATCTTCCTGACCGAGGGATCAAGCCCACATCTCACGTCTTCTGCATTGACAGGTGGATTCTTTACCACTAGCGCCACCTGGGAAGCCCCTGGATGCGTAGGAACAGTTATCAGAAACAGGATCGGACAGAAGCTAAACTGCTGCAGATCAGAGCTGCAGAAGTGGGTGATCTCCTCTAGACTGGAAGCACCTTCCAAATAACTCAAAGGTGTGCTAGTTCTGTTCTGAAGAGGGTATCACTCATTTGGATGCCTCATTTCCAACACATTTATTGAACAATAATCTCCACAGTCCACAGGTCAGAATAGGAAAAACTTACCAAAGAGCGCTGCTTATATAAAGAGCTTACATGCCGAATTATTCATTATTTGTCTGAACCTGTATCCAAAGGACTGGAATTCTTACTCTGAGACTTCAGTGATGGAGGAAAGAAGGCTGCTGTCAAAAATATTTAAACTATAAGCTTCTTATTTTTATGCCACTAATGATAAAGAAAAGTGCTTTCTTCCAGCAAAACCATTTTTTTTAAACTTTCCATCATGGTTGCCATGGCGACCTGAGCAGATGCCTGACTCAGGCTAGGAAACCCGACTCCCCGCTGTGGTCCAGCGTGTTCACGGCTGAAAATGTGAATTTTCCATAGTGTACCTAGGCAGACAAGATCAGCATATTCATGGGTAAGTCTCCATTTGCCTTACTTTCCTAGGTAATGAAACCTCATGATTTCTCTGCTTCCGCACTTGATGAGTCCCTCATGACATGTATTATTATTGGCCAGGCAGGTGGATGTGATGGAGTCAGAGAAAAGGGCACCAAGTGGGATGTGAAGATCCAAGAAGCAGGGACCTGCAGGGACCTCGGAGCTCTGTCTGCCCATAGTGGCAGGGCCTTACTCTAATCAAAAGAATAAAAGGGGCAAATTTAAACCCTGGCCTTTGGGGTTTTTCTTTTTAATAACTTTTGGTACATTATAAAGGGCTTCCCTAGTAGCTCAGTTGGTAAAGAATCTGCCTGCAATACAGGAGACCCAGGTTTGATCCTGGGGTCGGGAAGCTCCTCTAGAGACGGAAATGACAACCCACTCCAGTACACTTGCCTGGAGAATTCCAAGGACAGAGGAGCCTGGCGGGCTATAGTCCGTGGAATCACAAAAAGAAGTCGGACACAACTGTGCAACTAACTTTCAGTACATTATAAACACATACTTGTGAGTGTGTGCTCAGCTGCTTCAGTCATGTCCGACTCGTTGTGACCCCACGGACTGTAACCTGCCAGCCTCCTCTGTCCTGTTCTTGCCGGGATTCTCCAGGCAAGAACACCGGAGTGGGTTGCCACGCCCTCCTCTAGGGAATCTTCCCGACCCAGGGATTCAACCTGTATCTCCTGCATTGCAGACGGATTCTTTACCGCTGAGCCACCAGGGAACCCCTAAACACATACACGTATACACATTTGCACAAAGACAGTGCAAAGAAAGTAAAACCGCTGAAATCCCATTCAAAGAGGACCTCCGTGGATATCATAAACTCTGGAAAATTCTGTTGCTGCCTCTGTTATTAATGTGTGTGTTCTCACAAGTACACTGCTTTTTACATAAAACAAATCATGATGTACTTGATCTTTTGAAGCCTTAGTTTGTCACTTGAAATGTCACACAACGGTCACTGATCTTGAGGAGCACACATAATAGCGTCTAATATTCTCTAAGAGCTCAAAAGGAAACATCATATTCACTCATTTAATTCTCAGAAAACCCCAGCCAAGAAGGCTTTATCTATTATTATGTCTACTTGGCTGATTTATCTCTATTTTCCAAATGTCAAAACTGAGTACGTTCCAAGACCCCACAGCTAGGAAGTGGTAGAATCGGGGTCCAAATCCAGGCCCTCTGGTTCCAAAGGCTGTGCATTTAACTGCCTCATGGCACTGTCCCCCAGCATGATCCCTCTATTTCAGAGGCTATTTCATGGTGTAAGTACCGCCATTTGTTTCCTTGGTCCCCACTCGACGAGCATTTAGATTGTCTGCAATGCTTGGCAACTAAAGAACAATACTCAGAAAGCAATATTCTGATGCTTGAATGTGCCTCCTGTTACCTCATGAAATGATTATTCCTTTGGCAGAGACTCCTCAAGGCAGCATTGCTGGACCCGTGTCTTGACTTGCCCTGTACAAGGGTTTTCTGACCTTACAGTGATGAGGGTGCCTCTTGCCCCCACATCTGGGCCAATAGCAGTTTTGTCACTGATGACTTCAGTTGCAGTTCTTGACTATACTAAAGTTGACAGCTTTTCATTTTTGTTGACCTCCTGGTCCTCCTCACTTGAGTTACGTGTCTTTTCCTTTGCCCGTTTTTAAAACGTATGATGCTCATCTTTTCCTGGTTAGCTTCTCACAGCGCCCACAACGTACACGCCAGGGTGCACAGTCACGGGAGGTAGACTGGCTCCTTCAGCACCTGCCCAACCCTCCTCCACTTCCAGAAGAGCCGAAAACCACGCTTGCCAGACTCCCTTGCAGCTAAGCTCTCAAATGTCATCTGACCACTGGGGCCTGCTGGCAGGAAGCTTGAGAAGCCGGGTAAGCACAGCAAGCACACATGACAGTCATGTTTGCTGCTGTGGGGTCAGTGGGCTCCATGGGGCTCATGCGTCCACAGGGCTGGCTAAAATACCCCGATCTCTGGCTCACATCGGTGAGCCTGGGACCCAACAGTCATGGGAGGAGACAGCAGCTTCCTGGATGAACAAGAGCAGTACTTGCCCTGGCAGACCAGCTCTGAGGTCACCTCCTGCCCTGCCGACAATTCAGGAACCTCTTCCTCCCTTCGTTAAATCCCATCCTGCTTAACAAGCCAGTGTGGCCTCTGTAATGTGCAACAGAACCACTAAATATCAAACCATCTAAAGATGTCTTAAAATTTTTTTTCCGAGTTTGCCATTTAGCTTGAAGTATTGTTTCTGCTGTTTTCTTGCCATTTAAACATCTTGTTTGTTTGTTTGTAGTCATATTTTAACACTCTTTCTTCATCTCCACTGATGGCATCCCTGGAAAAAGTTTTTCCACAGCAGGTTGATGAGTGCTCTATTTTCTTTCAGTACAGTTTTTACCTAATACTGGCCGTTTGTATGTGTATCCTGGAGGAAGAGGGGCACAGGAAATATGACAACTGCTATAATTCAATAACCCCAGTTATTACTGTTATTTTGGTCAGTCCTGGACAGTCAGGGAATCCCCATTCCCAGTGATTTACTTTGCTTCATTTATTCATTGCTGTCTGGGTCTTCCTGGAGTGTGCAGGCTCTCTCTGGCCATGGTGAGCAGGCTTCTCACTGAAGTGGCTCCTCTTGTTGCAGAGCACGGGCTCTAGAGCACGGGCTCAGTGGCTGTGGGGTGTGGCCCTGGTCGCTCCGTGACATGTCGGATCTTCCCGGACCAGGGATCGAACCTGCATCTCCTGCACTGACACGTGGGCTCTTCACACCTGGGCCACCAGGGCAACCCTCCCATTGATTTCTAAATGCCATCTACAGGCACTTGATGCAGACTTTATTCTGTGGCCAGGGTTGGCAAACTTTTCTCTGACAGAACAGACAGTGAATATGGCTGAACCCGTCAAATGGTCTCTGGTGCAGCTACCCAGCTCTGCTTTCGTGCCGTGAGAGCAGCCACGGGTAGCGTGTAAAAGGATGTGCATGGCTGTGTTTGGCCTGCTGTCCCTAGACTGCTGACCCCTGTTCCACACCCCCCACCGGTTGATTCCGGGGAAGTTACCATGCCAACTTCCACGCACGGCTGCAACTCAATGATCCTCCTCACTAAAGTCTTTCCAACACGTTATGTTGGAGTGCAGTTGACTAACAGTGTCGTCTCAGTTTCAGCTGGATAGCAACGTGATTCAGTTATACATATATTAATACACGTATCTACTATTTTTCAAATTCTTTCCCCACTGAAGTTATTACTGAATACTGAGCATAGTTCTCTGCCACCACACAGTAGATCTTTCTCAGTCATCTATTTTAAATACAGCCATGTGTGCATGTCAGTCTTAATTCTCAATGTGTCCCTCCTTCCCAACATTAAATTGGGTTGGCAAAACAAACAAAAAAAAAAATATTTGTTCTTCCATAAAATATTACAGGGGTTCCCAGGTGGCTCAGGGGTAAATAATCTGCCTGCCAAGGCAGGAGATGCAGGTTTGATTCCTGGATCAGGAAGTTCCCCTAGAGGAGGAAATAGCAACCCACTCTAGTATTCTTACCAGGAAAACTCCACAGACAGAGGAGCCTGGTGGGCTACAGTCCACGGGGTCACAAAGAGTTGAGCACAACTGAGCAAGTGAGCATGCATACAAGATCCCAAACAAAAACCTGAGGGGACATTTTGACCAACTGAAAACTTCTTTACAGATCTTTTCTGGCTATTCTTGAATATCCATTTCTCTAGTGGAAAGTGAAAAGTGAAGTCGCTCAGTTATGTCCAACTCTTTGCGACCCCACGGTCTGTAGCCTGCCAGGCTCCTCTGTCCACGGGATTCCCCAGGCAGGAAGGCTGGAATGGGTTGGCATTTCCTTCTCCAGGGGATCTTCCTAACCCAGGGATTGAACTCAGGTCTCCCACATTGCAGGCAGATGATTTACTGTCTGAGCCACCAGGGAAGTCCCATTTCTCTAGAGGAACTTCAGAATTGGTTTTTCAAGTTAAGGAAGTTTTATTGGAATTACAATCTGAGAATTTCTTAATTCATTAATAAGTTTAGAGGGAGTGCCATCTTTACAAACTTATCTTCCAGTCTCCATTTATCCGAGTCTCCTATTATCAAGAATTTTCTTCCTAGAGGACGTGCAGGCACAGATTCCAGTTCCGGCTCTGTCACTCCCTGGTGGGGTGACCTTGGGCAAGCTACTCCTCTATGCTTTTACTTTCTCATCAGTAAAATGTGAATAGTATAGCATTTGTCTTTCAGGATGTTGGGAGGATGAAATAATTTGCCTGCCACATAGAAACCATTGTTCACTTGGTGCTCTAAACTTGTTGTTACATCTGTTCAATCATAGTGGTTATTGCTGTAGGCATCCTGTCTATTTCCAACTTTAAAAACTGGTTCTAGCGTTTCGCCATTAAGCATAATGAAAACCTATGGAAATTTCCCTGAGATGGTCTATTTCCATTTTACTGTTTTGTTTTTTTTTTTTATCCAGGCCATATATTGACTTTCGTCAAATGCCTTTGCCACGTCTCGTGAAATCATGATACCTTTCCCCCTCCTTTACCCATCAAAACAGAAAATTCCTTCAGCAGATTTCCCAAACTGATCCATTTTTGATTTGTTAAAATAGCTTCTCTACACCACGGTGCTAACATTTCCTGCATTGTTCTGCTTTATTTGCTTATGCTGCATCTAGGATTTTTATATCAATGTTCTTAAGAAAAATTAAATTGCTTACCTAATTGTTTTCAAGTGCTACCTTCACTCATCATTGTTTATCAATGGTGTGTCTGCTTCATAAAGATAATTCAGAAGCTTCACCTCTTCTTCTGTACTCTGGAACACTTTTAAACCACCTTAGAAACCATCTGACCCTCAATAATTTCAAATCATCCAAGTGGACATTATGTGTGTGTGATGTTTTACGGCAAATGGCTCAATTTCTTCCACGATAATTGGTCATATTCTTTTTCTTTTCAATTCCTGTTGAGTCCATTTTATTTAGCCCATTTCTTACAAAAGCATTCATTTACTCTAATGTTTCCACTTGTTAGAAGGCAATCTGTGCTCAGATTTACTGGTTACAGAAGTCATAAAAATTTTTCCAGTCCACATTTGTTTAGTTTTAATTCTTTCTTTCCTTAGGTTTATTCATTAACTTTTAATTAAAAAGAGAAACAATCCATTGTTACACACACCTCACCCTATGTGTTTCATAGAAGCCTTCCTCACCTTCCCCTCACCCATTCCACAGCCCAGTCAAATGCAGTCTCTGACCTTCCTTGTAAATGCCCTCCAAACACGAGCAGAAGCCCCCAGGCCACATGAGTCAGGGCGTGGGAAGGGGAGACAGGCAAAGGAAAACAACGGTCACAGAGGCAGGAGCTTTGAAAGGCCACGAGAGCGACCCATAGCCCTGACCACACGTCAGAATCACCTGGGGTGCTTCCATCGTCAATGCCAACGGCCGGACCACTCTCCAAACCAGACCCTTCGGGACAGAGCCTGGCATCAGTGTGTTAGGTCTCCTCAGGCGGTTGTATGATATATGCATCCACAGTTAAGACAACCACGCTCCCGAAACATGCAGGAAAGGGAAAAACGAAACCTTTAAAGGAATGTGGCCTCACTGTCTCTAAGCCGCATCTGCTCAAAGACTTGGTCCTTGCACTGAGGCATTCCCGTGGGTCAGCTCTGGGGATTCTGTTCCAGACACAATGGCTTAGGTCTCTCTGCAGGGCTCTGAGAAACAGGAACTCATCCTCACCACCTAACACAGGCTTCCAGCAGCAGCAGTCATGCCTCAGGTGAAAAAAGAAATCCATACACAGAAAACATAAAACTTCTGTCCCAACAAGGTGGAAGAGCAGTGCCCGAGGCATTGAAAGCACAGAGTCCGTTCTTGCAGCTCACTGCTCCACTCCGCACCTGCACAGACGCACCGTTTCCCTGGGAAGATTTAGCATCATGAGCACAGAGCCAGGGGATAAGGTTTCAGTGTCTCTCATCTGTGACCTAGAAGTGGAACCCCACAGGATGGCATGTTCAAACTGAATGTATGGTTCAGAGGAAAGCCCCTTGACTCTCAAACTAGGTAGAAAATTTATTGCATAATTATTCTCCAGTCAGTTAGTTAGTTCATTTCCTCAGTCGTGTCGGATTCTCTGTGACCCCATGGACTGCAGCACGCCAGGCCTCCCTGTCCATCACCAACTCCCGGAGTTTACTCAAACTCATGTCTGTTGAGTCAGTGATGTCATCCAACCATCTCATCCTCTGTCGTCCCCTTCGCCTCCTGCCTCCAATCTTTCTCAGCATCAGGGTATTTTCCAACGAGTCAGCTCTTCCCATCAGGTGGCCAAAGTATTGGAGTTTCAGCTTCAGCATCAGTCCTTCCAATGAATATTCAGGACTGATTTCCTTTAGGATGGACTGGTTGGATCTCCTTGCTGTCCAAGGAACTCTCAAGAATCTCTTCCAACACCACAGTTCAAAAGTATCAATTCTTCAGCGCTCAGCTTTCTTTATGATCCAACTCTCACATCCATACATGACTACTGGAAAAACCATAGCATTGACTAGACGGACCTTTGTTAGCAAAGTCAACCTCATTCTGTTCTTCCCAAAATACCCAACCATCTTTAGCTAACCTGGTAGGTCAGTCTTTTCCTGTTTCATTCTTCCATTTTTTAAGGCTAAGTAACTTAATTTTAGTGTTGAATAACATGTCAGTAGTCAGACTTTTAAAACTCCCCCACACTTAACCTAAGAGTAGTTTTATACATTTCAAATGATAATCAATGGTAACCCTGGAGTCAGACAGACTATGTTCGCATCCTTGGGCACTTTTTCAATTTTCAGTTTTAAGTATTACCTACCTCGTGGGATGGTTATGAAGATGAAATGAGAGAACGCATGAAAAGTGCTTGACGCAGTGTCTGCCACCTCATAAACACTATGGCCACTCACCCAACAGGTATTTACTTGTTATGTTATGTAGTACGCATCCACGGACTGGGCTGGGCTCGACGGATACGGTGATGTGGAAAATCAAACTTGATCCCTGCTTCCACAGAGCTTACAAACTAATTCTCAGTAGAGGCCGGCTGTTATTATTTCAAGATGCTAAGAATGAGAATGATCCTTTCGCTGCTAAAAATAAATACTGCAAGTGGTACAGCAAGAATTTGCAACCTTTTCCTTGGGCTTGCTGATTCCCAAATGGCAGGTATTTGTACAGTTAAGTTTCACGGAAAGAAACAAGTGCAGCCCTGAAGGGCTGGATAGCTTTCTGACTTTGATTAAACTTGAAATGCCAGGGATTAGGGGGGTATAAACTCAGACTGAGACAACCAACTTCCTGTTCCCAAGAAGTCTTCACGGTGCCTTATGACATTTATTTAAGTCACTTCCCCTCTCTGTGCTTCGGTTTCTTTCTCTGAAAACTGAAGATACTGGGCCAGATTATGTCTAAGATGCCTGCCAGCTCCAACATCTTCCAGTAATTTTAAGTGTGTGTATATGCCTTTTGTTTTTCCCTAAAAACAATGATGATTCAGGCCTGCCAGATTTAATATAGTACCGAAAATAACTAGGCAAAATGCTTTTCCACAGACTGAGATTTTAAATAAAATTAATGAGAAGCACAGAGCGGCAGAGGCCTGCCCCACATTCACTTTGCACTTCCAGCCTCTCTGGTGACTCTGGCTAGAATGTTACTGAATTCCAGCCAATGACGCGTCAATTGCTCTTTCCAGCACATCTTAAGTGGGAAGGGTCTGGCCCTCTTCCCCCTCCTGAACAGCAATCAACAAAAAGAATACGTGGGGAGAAAAATGCTACTGCAACAAGCAAGAGAGTCATTTTTTTCTTCCAAAGGCAGTGTTTTCAAACAAGCTTTTTACTTAAGCGTCATCATGTTAGCAAGCAGTGTGTACTCTCTCTGTAGGATTAGGCTGGTTCTGACGCCCTTTACACTGCTAGGGGAGGGGAACGCCGTCACAGACCAACTGTAGGCTCTTCATTCAGCGTCCGTTCAGAGATGTGTGTGATCGTTCAGCGTTTCCCGTGTGCTCTCTGTCCTCTATAAAAAATGGCCCAAACCCCTTGCGTGGTTCCATTTTTATTAGGAAATGTAATGCAGTAATCCAAATGGAAGATTTTATCTATATCCATTTAAGAATGCCAAAATGTACTTCTCTGATAAAGGCATCTTACTAGAGTTCTCCAGGGAAACAGGACCACCAGGAAGTACACATTTAGAGAGAGAGAGAGAAATCTATCTTCAGGAATTGGCTCACACGACAGGAAAGGCTTGGCAAGCCCCAAGTCTGCCGGGTCGGCCAGCAGAATGAAGACCCAGGGGAGAGCTGCAGTTCATGTCCAGAGTCCTGGCACGTCCCCTCTTCTTCCAGGGACGTCAGTCTGCTTTTAAATTAAGGCCTTCAACTGACTGCGTGAGGCCCACCCATATTATGGAGGGTGTGTGTGTGTGTGTGTGTGTGTGTGTGTGTGTGAGCTCAGTCATTCAGTCATCTCTGACTCTTTGCAACCCCGTGGACTATAGCCCACCAGGCTCCTCTGTCCACGGGATTTTCCAGATGAGAATACTGGAATGGGTTGCTGTTTCCTCCTCCAGGGGATCTTCCCAATGCAGGGATCAAACCCATGCGTCTTGCGTCTTCTGCCTTGGCAGGCAGATTCTTTACCTCTGCACCACCTGGGAATCCCAATGGAGGGTAATCGGCTCTAAGTTTACTCACTTAAATGTTCATCTCATCTAAAAAATATCTTCACAAAAACATCTGTAAAGGAGTATCTGGGTATCATGGCTTAGCCAAGTTGACACATAAAATTAAACATTTTAGCATCTTTAGGTAGTTTCAGTTTTATTTGCAAGCCTTAACTATTTGCAAAGGTAATCAGAGTGCAAGGAGATCTAACCAGCCAATCCTAAAGGAAATCAACTCTGAATATTCACTGGAAGGGCTGATGCCAAAGGGGAAGCTCCAATACTTTGGCCACCTGATGTGAAGAGCCGACTCATTGGAAAAGACCCTGATGCTGGGAAAGACTGAAGGCAGGAGGAGAAGGGGACGACAGAGGATGAGATGGTTGGATGGCAACACCGACTCGATGCACATGAGTTTGGGTGAACTCCAGGAGATAGTGAAGGACGTGGAAGCCTGGCGTGCTGCAGTCCATGGAGTCTCAAAGAGCTGGGCACAACTTACAAGTGAACAACGACAATCAGAGTTGGTGTAAATCTGTCACAGGGGTATGTAGGAAGGGATTTGGGGAGGCTCTGTGGCCTGGACTTGCTGGGGAAAACTGATCTTCAACTCACCCAGTCTTGCAGGAAATTCTCAAATATCCTGGGCTGTTACCAGCTACACATAAGGAGAAGCCATGTACACATCTAGTCTCCAGAGCAACTGGGCAGAGACAAGCGGGCAGAGATGCCCTGAATCCCATTTGCAGTCAGTCTGGCCATGTTCCTACCCCCGTTAGACAGTATCACAGGAAGCTAAGAATTCTTACGGGACTCAGGGCCAGAAACTGCGCGGCCCCGCCTGGGTGAATGCCACTGTGTCCCCCACATGGAAAAGCCACACACAGGCAAGCGTAGTACCACTTGCTCACCTTAAAGGGAATTGCACCCTCTGCCTGTACCTGTAACTGATCGGCTGACAGCCCATCAGTGTTAGCAAACAGAGCAGTAAACCCACTGCGGCGATGTCATAGCTGCCAAAGTCCACACTGATTCCCAAAGCACGTGGTGCACAGCCACCCTTAACACGGGCTTAGAAACACTGCCTACCGTGAGCTCAGTGCCTACCACACAATTCAAAACACTAGTCAGTGCAATCTGCAAAGCAGATGCAGAAAGTAGTAAACTGCCTTTTCAGTACAATCGTCCAGTCCCTGAGTTTCATGATGTTTCCCTCCCTCGGTGAGTGTGCAAATTATAACTATCATGTGGGAACAAAATCACCACGTTTCTTGCCCAGGGATCCCCACCATTCCTCAGAAGCGAGTGCATTTTTTCCAGTTGAGTTAATGATTGTCAATCATGTGGGACATCAAGTTCAATTCCATCAGAGCGGGAAGGAAAGAGGGAGGTGGAGAGAAAGAAGGTGAGAAAGGAGGGGCTGAGGAAGAAGGGCCACGGGGGTGAGGGGACGTGAGGAGAAGGAAGGAGGACTCGTCTAAAACCACTTCAGGTTATCCCCGTGCTTGAAGGACACTTCAGGTTATCCCCGTGCTTGAAGGAAGCACAGGGCTATTTTCAGAACGATCGGATCAAAGCATAATACCTCCGACATACCTGAAAGAAACAAATACTTCCTGCAAGTGAAAGAAAAATATCAACAAGACGAAAGGAAAAATCAAATGTTGTGACGAATCCATCTATGAGCAAAGTTGTGGTTTCTGAATCATGTGATCTCTGCATCTTGATTATGGCTTGATTCTAGTCTCACTTATCACAATGTTTAGACACCATGATAGCTTGAAATATTACTAATAGCTCTGTGAGAGTGATAAAGTGGTCTTTCTTAAGCAGGTCACATACCTCGAAGAATGGAATCTGCCACAAGGCTTATCTGTATTACTTTAGAATGAAGTAGACTAGCATTTGCAAAATGGTTTCACTTGATGAGGCCATTTTTGCCGGAGTGAAAATGTACAAAGCATTGTTTGATCATCTGCTCTATGGAAAACAATGGATAGCAAACGGTATCGATTTGGAAAAAAAATTACCCCTTCAGGTAAGCAAAATCTGAATCCAATAAAGACATGCAGATTTTACAAGGCACAGAATTACAGAGCAAGAGCTGGAAGGAGTCTCAGGGGCCAGCCTTGAGTCTTTGTTTTATAGAAACTGCAGCTTCAGCCCAGAAGGCTTAAGCGATTCAACCAATCAGTAAGTAAGAGCGCTGGCACTGAGCCCAGACCTTAGGACCAAGTTCAGCACTGCCGCGGTGCTCCTCCAGGTGTGACATTTAGGTGCGCCCTATGACCTGCATGCTTCTGTCCTCCACATTCCAGGATTCGTATGACGAAATCCTAACACCCAGTACAGTGGTGTTGGGACGTGGGGCCTCCAGGAGGCGATCGGGTCACGAGGGTTCAATTCCGTTCAGTCGCTCTGCTGCTGCTGCTGCTGAGTCGCCTCAGTCGTGTCCGACTCTGCGCAACCCCAGAGACGGCCGCCCATCAGGATCCCTCAGCCCTGGGATTCTCCAGGCAAGAACACTGGAGTGGGTTGCTATTTCCTTCTCCAATGCATGAAACTGAAAAGTGAAAGTGAAGTCGCTCAGTCGTGTCCAACTCTTTGCGACCACATGGACTGCAGTACGCCAGACCTCCCTGTCCATCTCCAGCTCCTGGAGTCCACCCAAACCCATGTCCATTGAGTCAGTGATGCCATCCAACCATCTCATCCCCTGTCATCCCCTTCTCCTCCTGCCCTCAATCTTTCCCAGCATCAGGGTCTTTTCCAATAAGTCAGTTCTTCCTATCAGGTGGCCAAAGTATTGGGGTTTCAGCTTCACCATCAGTCCTTCCAAAGTACATTCAGGACTGATTTCCTTTAGGATAGATGGGTTGGATTTCCTTGCAGAGAACCCCATGAGGGTAGGGGATTATTATTTTCATAAAAGGGCTCCAGAGGTCCCTAGCCCCTTCCACTGTCTGGGGACTCAGTGAGAAGGAGCTGCTATGAGCCGGAAAAGGAGTCCTCACCAGACAGCGAGATGCAGTGCCTGGATCCTGGACTTCCCCGCCTCCAGACCTACAAGAAATAAACGTCTGCTGTGAAAAAGCCGCCCCAGGGTGTGCTGTTTTGTTCTAGCAGCTCAAACAGCTCAGACAGTGTGTGAAGTAACTTCAGCCATTTACAGAGGGTTTTTATCTAGAGGCTTGGTGTCTACTTTAATCAATACAATTCATGGTCACCAGGAGCCATAAATAAGCACAGTGTATCAAAACAAACCTAAGCAGAAATCAAGTCCTTGCTGGGCACTATCCGCATGCGTGCGCCAATACATGGAATGAAGAAGCATCAGGCATTCTCTACCTAAAAAGTTGAAAGCCACTGGAGAAGATCAAGCTGCCACCCGAAACAACATCAAAGCCAACAGATACGGGATTCGTACCATTAGTGCTAAAAGATTTTGGAAAAGACTCATGAAGGCTAAATATCGAGCTGAATGAGTGGAGAGTTCCGTTTTTCAGCCATGAAAGAACACTAACTGGAAATGGACCTGTTAAGCAACAGTTTCAGAGTAGACAACACATCCCAGGACTGTGAGCCCTGAAAAAGGGGAAATCACTGAGGCAAGCCCTGTGTCCCCCAGTTTCTGTGTGGAGGCATTTAGCAGATTCCAGTACACAGAGGGGAAATACAGGGAATGCATTTTCCCCAGGCAGGGTCGTGTAGAGCAGTGGAGATGCGGCTCGAAGTCCAACGAGGCTGAGACACCTGCAGTCTGCAGTCCAGAGCATCAGAGAAAGCAGTTACGCAGGAAAAGAGGCCTAGAAATCTGCAGAGGGGCCCACTTGCATCTCCAGCTCCAGACCAATCTATGTATTCATAGTGCGAAATTCCATGGGCCAGGCAAAGAATCAGCAGGGAAAGAACAGTGAGCAAGGACCTGTGAGCTGGACAACTAGTAAAATTCTCACAGAGGTGGGAGGTGTTCAAGAGCCGAACAACAGTGCAGCTGTAGGGTGGAGAACTCATTCGACTCCTAGAGAACGCTGTGCCTGAGGAAGAGGAGTGCTCCAGACCAGCGTCGAGGCTACTCTGGACCTGCCCTGACAAGGCTCTCAAAGCTCCAAACCATCAAACTGTCAGAGCTGAAAGGGGAAGGAGAAAACACATAGTTGTATTTGGAGACTTAACACTCCTCTCTCAGTAACTGATGGAAAGGTGGACAGAAAATCAGTAAGGGCTTAGACTTCTGAAACCAGACTATCAGCCAACATGACAATTAATATTTTAAAACATCATAGCCATTCACTACACAATCTGTATTCTTTTCAAGGGTATATGGACCAAGATAAATCGGGTTATAAAGCCAGTGTAGATATATTTAAAATAACTGAAATCAAACAGCATATTCTCTGACCCACAACAAAATGAAGTTAAACATCAGTAACAAAAAAAGAAATCTAAAACATCCTCACATAATTGGAAATTAAACACCACGCTTCTGGAACTTCCCTGGCGATCCAGCAGTTAGGGCTCTGCCCTGACACTGTGGGGGTCACAGGTTCAACCCCATGTTGGGGAATGGGGACCCCACGCCACACAGCACAGCCAGGGGAAAACAAGAAAATACAAAGGAAATTAGACACCATTTTGACCTGAATGAGAATAAAAACATGACGTATCCAAATATGGGAGATGCCGCTAAATTAGTGTTTAGAGAAAAGTTTAGTATTAAATGCCTATATTTACGAAAAAGAAGATCCAAAATCAAAAATCTAAGCTGACATCATAAGAAGCTAGAAAAAGAGAAAATTAAACTCTAAGTTAAAGAAAATAAATAACAAAGGTACAAGCAGCAATCAATAAAACAGAAAATAAAGGCGCAAAGGAAAAAAAGATCTAAGAACTCAAAAGCTGGCTCTTTGAAAGATAATCAACAAAACTCCAACTATACCAGTAAAGAGAAAAGGCATAGACTGGCCGTATCAGGAATGTCTTATAGACAATAAAGAAATACTATAAACCAGTTTATGCCACTGACAACTTATATGAAATGTAGAAATTCCTTGAAAAACACAAACTGCCGAAACTGACATAAGAAATTTAGGAGCTGGAGAGCTCTGTTTCTGCTGTTCCTCAGCAAGTCGTCTTCTCTGAGCTGCTCTGCAACACTGGAACTGGGGCCTGAAAATGCTTTCTTCTGCCAGACAGCAAGGCGGGTACCACGGGGACATTCAGAAGCAAGGAGCTTCCATCCCCAAGACAGTGCGCTTTCTTCTTCCTGCTCCTGCAGCGAGCTCACCGCAGCCTCAGGGACACCCTGTGATGCCTCCCTTCCAGGGAGGGCTTGGGACAACCAGTGGCCCTCACCTGCCAGGTACTTTCACCAACACACCAGCAGTTTTCCCAGAAAAGTTCCACCGGCACCACAAAGGGGAACTTCCTAAAGTTCAACAGCCTTCCAGGAGGCGGCTTCCCAGTGAGTCTCAAGTCCACCCCCAAAGCCAAGTTGCTGCTTGCCAGCTGCAGCGGCGCCATCTCAGCAGTTCTGGGCCATCTGCAGAACCAGGGCCACGCCCCCGCCAGTGAGATTGGAATCTCGGCCTTGCATGGACACCCTCCTCTGGGTGTGCTCCTTCCTCAAGGACTCTGCCCAGCCGAGAGAGCGGCTGTCTCCATAGCTGCCATGTCTGTATTCTTCAGGGGTCTCCTTACCTCTTAGCAGTTAATCCTGTTACTAGTTAGTAACTCTCTACGTGAAGTTTTTCCTAGTGTAGCTTCTGCCTCCTCAGGGACCCTGACTGATACAACTGATGAACTCCACCTAAGATTTAAGAAACTCACAAACTCTTTCAAAAAATAAAGAGGAGGGAACACTTGCCAACTGAGTTTATAAAACATCATCCTGGTGCTAAAACCAGACAAAGACATTAAGGAAAAAAAAAAAAAAAGACTAGACCCATATTCCATGTAAACATTAACACAAAAACCCTGCACCAAATACCAAGGAATCAAATTCACTACTATATACACAGGGTCATAAACACCACTTTGTCATGATATATCTCAGGAAGGCAAAACTGTTTTAATATTTAAAAATCAAACATGAAATACCATCTTCACAAAATAAAGGAGAAAATCACATAACTGTCTTATTAGGTATATTAAAAATCACATAACTTTTTGATAAATTGAATCTCTGAGGTGAAAGTGAGGTGAAGTTGCTCAGTCGTGTCCGACTCTTTGCAACCCCATGGACTGTAGTCTACCAGGCTCCTCCGTCCATGGGATTCTCCAGGCAAGAATACTGGAGTGGGTTGCCATTTCCTTCTCCAGGGGATCTTCCTGACCCAGGGATCGAACCCAGGTCTCCCTCACTGGAGGCAGACGCTTTAACCTCTGAGCCACCAGGGAAGCCATTCACAATAAAATTCTCCGCACACTGGAAATTGAAGGCAGCTTTCCCTAAATAAAGGGAATCTACAGAAAAGAAACACTGTAGCTAACATCACAGTTAATAACAAGAGACACTTCTTCCCTACGGCCAGGAATACAGCAAGGACACCTGTTCTTACCGCGCCTTCCCTGCCTCGTATCAGAAGCCCTAGCCAGCGCAGTAAGACACAGAAACGAAGCAGACCAACTAGGAATGAAGAAGGAAAACGATCTGTGTTCACAGATGGTATTATCATACATGTAGAAAATCCTAAAAATTTTGTTTCTTTAAAAGCTACTAAAATAAGTGAAGCTAGTAATGCGGTGGGACTGCAGGTCAACAAAAGAAAATCAACTGTATTTTGATGCTCACACAGCAAAGAACTGAAAAATAAAATAAGGAGGAAGCACCATTTACAACAGCATCAAAAAAACAAAATGTTTAAGGATAAATACAACAAAATATGTATAAAAACTGTACAGTGAAAACTACAGAAATTGCTGATATTATAGAAAGCCTCAAAGCATGGAGATGGAACACGATCACAGATTGAAGGGTCGATATTATTAAGATATCCGTTCTTCCCATCTGTAATGCTGGTGTGATTCCACTCAAAATTCTAGAAAGGACTCTGCATAAATATATGAGTCGAAACCTTATGGAAATGTAAAGGGTCTAGATTATTCAAAACAATTTTGAAGGACAAAGTTAGAGCTCAAATTTTACTATTCCTCACCTCCACTGTATAATCATAAGGGATTTGACTTAGACCATGTGTGAATGGCCTAGCAGTCTTCCCTACTTTCCTCAAGTTAAGCCCAAATTTTGCTGATGATCTGAGCCACAGTCAGCTCCAGATCTTGTTTTTGCTAACTGTATAGAGCTTTTCCATCTTCAGCTGCAAAGAATATAACCAGTATGATTTCGGTATTGACCATTTGGTGATGTCCATGTGTAGAGTCATCTGTGTTGTTGGAAAGGGTGTTTGCTAATGAAGAGAATGTATTTGCCTAAAGACAGACATACCTATCAGTAGAACAGAATAGAGAGTCTATTATTGGTTGTACACATGTATGGTCAATTGATTTTTGACAAAGGAAGTCTTTTCAACAAATGATGCTGCAGAAACTGAATATTCATATAGGAAGAACATGAACCTCAATCCTCATCTCTCTTCATGAACAAAAAGTAATGTACAGGGGATCACAGATCTGAATACAGAAACTAAATACACTAAGATTCTAGAAGACAAGAAGAAAACATCCTTGTGAACTTGGGCCAAACAAATATTTCTTCAGACACCAAAAACATACCTATCATAAAAGGATAAAATGACAAATTGGACTTCCAAATTCAAATTTTGTACTTTTCAAAAGATATAGACTTGGAGAAAATCTACAAAATACATATCTGAGTTTAGAAAACAATTGCACCTGAAATGTATAGAGACCTCTTACAAGTCAATAAGACAAGGAACCATATTTTTTAAACAAGCAAAAGATTTGAACAAACATTTCATGAAAATATATGAAAGAGAAATAAGCCCTTGAAAAGATGCCCAGCAGCTAATGAACCTACTACAGAGTCACAAGAAAGGGTTAAAATTAAAAACAATAATAATAGGAAGCACTGACAAGAATGTAGAGCAACTGAAATTCTCAAACATTTCTAATGGGAGTATAAAATCATACAATTAACTTGGAAATGTTTGACAGCTTCTTATAAAGTTGAACACACACTTCCCAATAGGATCTAGCAATTTCACTTCTTGGCATTTACCCAGAAAAAATGAAAGCATATGTCCACACAAAAGCTTGTAGTCGAATGTTCATAACAGTTTTATTTGTAATTCTAAAAGCTGGGGGGACAACTTGTGGTATACCCCCTCAAGGGAGCAAATCACTGATATACATAGGACATAAACAAATGTCAAAAACTTCATGATAAGTAAAAGAAATCATTCATAAAAGAGTACAAAGTGTATGATACCATTTTTATAATGTTTTAGAACAAAGAAAACTTATCAATAGTGACAGAAATCAGACCAGTGATTGCCTGGGAGCAGGGTGGGGTGAGGGCAAATGACCGCACAGGTATAAGAGAACTTTCTGGAGTGACGAAACCGTTTGATATCTTGGTTTATCCATTTACCAAGACTCACTGAACTGTACACTCAAAATGCGAACATTTTACTATATGTAAATTACACCTCAATAAAGTTAATTTTAAAAAATATGTAGTGACCTAAACTGGAAATCACTTAGACTGGTTTCAATTTAAAAATTTTCCTCTGTAACCTGTATTCTAAGATTTAGTTTCTTGTCTCTAATGGTAATACAAAACTTCATGTTGGTTTAGCCTACATCAAATCATTATAAATTCCAAAACTGTAGAATTAGTTCAATGAACTTTTAAACCTTCATTATAAAAAAAAATTATTTTATCCACATGAATAACTAGTTTGCTTCAAGGGGGTACACTAATGATTAGATATAAATTATAATGCATGAGAAACATTCTCACCTACACTTAAACATATTTGTACTTCAATTAAATACACAACAAAATATTAGAGAGGATGATCCAGTTCTATAAACCAGCAAAAGGTTAGGTGATCATCTATCTTCCAGGCACAAGGAGACGGAAGTATTCATTCGTTACTTTAGTTTGTCACCAGTGCCAGAAGAGAAGTCAGACCAGAAAGGCACAATGAAATCAAATGAAAAATGTGCTACAATTCTACCTTTGGACCCACTAACCGCACTGGCTACATGCCAGGGAGCTTTCTTCCTCCTTCTAGCCACGTGGGAAAACGTTCACACAGTTGTAAGGGTCACAAGACTAAAAGCTGGATCCAAAAGAAAAAAAAAAATGCAGGTAACCCAATTAATCTGCTAATATTTATTACTGTAGAAATATCTTTAGAGGTAGTTATTAATGAGCTATTTTTCAAATCATCTCACTCATCATAATTCAAAAATATATCACTTTAAAAAGGAAAAGAAAAAAATACTTTCAGAGTGCAGGCGTAACATGTTGGAGTGGTTCCCACACAGCAGAACTTCCAGGGTCTTCAGCTTCCTACGAGGCAGTGTGGCCCGCGATGGGAACACGCAGTCAGTGTGAACAGACACATCGCCGTCCGAGCGAGTGCTGGCCATCTGCATGGGTAAGTGTGATGGCAAAAGCCACCTCGGCATTAGCACGAGGCATCGGGGTCTCAACACCCTAACCACTCCCAAGGATGGGACCTGCGTACTTCGTGTCCTATGTATGGGACACATCAGGTCATGTTAAAGCTTCATCTGTTTCCCCTTGGAATTAGTTCTAAAATAATCTTCAAGAGGATCAGCAAAAATATATTTTTCTCCCCATTTCCTCTTCATTATTTTTCGCCTCTGAAAGGCTCCTATATTGATCATCAAAACGAGAACTGGCTCTGAACCAAAAGCATAAAGAAGGACAATGCAGAGTGTCCCGCGGCCCTCTATGGATTAGTGCGAGGCTTCCACACGGAAGTTGTCAAACTGCGCAAATTCAAAGGAGTGAGTCCCAATCGCAGCCCAGCCGTTTTCTGGGAAGTTCACAGAGATGTTCTTCCAGAGGGTCTTGCCGTTCAGCTTGCCGGAGGAGAAACGACCCTGGAGTGGAGAGAGACACACCCCTTAAGAGACATGGGAAAATGGTCCTCTGAAGCCTGCTGCTCAATGAAAGGGCCACCTACTCAGTGTAGCAAAGATGTAGCAAATACTCTTCTCACACAAGACTCATCAAGGCAATAGGGTCCCACAACTTTGAGCAGAAGTTTGAAATGCAGGGGAAGTTTTCTCAAAGGAAATTCTCATCTATTTATATAAACAGTTCCCAAGGCACAAAATCCTCAATATTTCCTGTACTCCCCCAAAATGCTGTAAAATCTGTAGGAATGTAACACTTTTTATAACATCATGATAAAATTGTAAACAAAAGCTCACTAAAATAAAACATATTTCTTATTTACACGTAGTTGCAATTACGGCCTTTTAGCTACCAGCTCTTCAGACAGGACTGCAGGGGCCAAGATGTTTATTTAAAGTCTTCATGAAACAGAATCAGCCCAGCCAGGAGAAGAGTAATTAACCTTCATTTTATTGTTTTATCCTCATGTACAGAATATCACTTCGAGGTCATATCAAAAGCTCACCCTTATGTTAGGAAAATAGTAACCAGCATTTAAACTAGTGACTGGGAGGGGTGGGGGGAGTGGATGGAAGAAGATAGAAACACCCACAGGAACAAAGTACTGGTCACTGACAGAGAAAGATAAACATAATGCCTTGCTCAGACAGCTGCCCTTCCTACTTAGCTAAGTGCCTGGCACACAGCTCTTACCATTATTACAGCTTGCTTTCGAGCAAACATTCACAGCACACTCCTTCCGGCCCCATTTTAAACTAGCTAATTTCAAAAGGGTGAAGAGCAAAAGACCCAAAGCGCTGGGCGGAGTCAGAATAAAATCCGCTCTGGAGTCACACGCTTATCATGGAATGGGCCTTCGTTGAGCTCTTGTGTTTTATGGCTGCAGACATGGCGACGAGCGATCAGAATCACAGATTTACCAGCGATGCTCAGGCCTGAATTCAAGTTGCCCGACTCCACGTGCAGAGCCACGTACGCTCCCACTACTGCACACCTCAAGGCGACCCAGCTCCAGCTCTGACAGTGCTTGTTGAACCTCTTCCGCCACTGAGGCCCTGGTGACTATTACACTGAGCCCGGGGCTTGAGCACACAAATCCCATTAAGCACAGAAGCTCGTCTCCCCACCCCGCCCCCGGCATCCGCGGTCCGGTCCTCTGACTGCTGCTCCCACCCGGCCAGTCAGAGGGCGCCCTCCGCTCAGACCTCGGCCCAGCCACCACCTCCAAGAGGCCTTCCCTGGCGGCTATCTGGAGAATCTGGCAGGGAAGCTACTTTATCTCATTATCCCATTTTTATCTTCACGGTTTTATTTGCTTATTTACAGCAGGAGTCAGCCAGCTCTGGCCCACAGCCCAGCCATCTATTTTTATAAATTCAGTGGAATACAGCCACCCCTGTTCATCCACCTACTGTCAAAGGCTCCATTCTCCCTACAAAAGCAGAGCTGAAGAACTGCAAAGCACATCACAGGGCGCTCAAGGCCTAAAATAGCTCCCTCTTTGGCCCTTTACAGAAAAAAAAAAAAGAAGAAGCTTAATAAGTCCTGTCCCAGAAGAACAGAGGCTCTGAGCGAGCAGGAACTTTCCTGTCTCGTTCACTACTATATCCCTAGTATTTAGAACAGTACATATAGTAGACACTTGATAAAAATGTGTCGAGTGAAAAAAAATAAAAATCATCTAACTCTCAAACAGCCCACAGAGCTTGCTTCCATTTTAAAGATAAGGACGCAGAGGTTCACCAGTTGGGGTGAAATAACCCAGACCCAGGCTAGCATCCCAAGGACTGGCGGTTTGCTGGCTTCATGGCAGCTTCTCTGCCTGCTCTCCACTGCTTAGCACACTTTCCCCACCTCGTGTGATGACATAGAATGTTAAAAAAAAAAAAAAAAAAGACACAAGAAAATAACATTTTACCTCCAGAACTGGGATCGGCAATACTTACATTCAGAGTTAAAGTGAGTGTATACCATTTTTTTGCTGTAACATCAGCATGTCCTAAACTATATATGATCCATCCAGCTGTAACACAAAAAGATTATCCTAGTTGGCATATTTTTACAATCTAAATCACTGAATGACAGAACTCACTGGGGGTTCTTGGCTGCATCCGTATGCAGTAAAGTCAGTCATAATAAAGATCGACATTTCCAAGATTTAAATCTACAACTGATTTAAAACAAAAAACACCCTTCATTGAGGAATGCACCCAACATGCAGAGATCCTGCCCTGAGCCATACACAATACATGAGCTCCCAAGAGAAGGAGCAAAATAAGCTTACAAACCAAGCAGGGCACATGATGCCTTAGCATGTTTATTCAGGTCTGTATATACAGCTGACTGGACCAAATATGGAAGATAAGCAGGAACAGTCAAAAAACTACCATAAGATTTCCAGGTAGTGAAATGACTACAAGGTAATATTAATTGCATTAGAGAATTAGAAAATAATGTCAATTTTTGAATGTATTATATTTGAATGCCTGACAGAAACTCAGGATGAGATGTCCAATGGGCAGTTTAAGACACAGGGCAGTGGGGACTGAAGACAGAGATTTAAATCTCTGGTTCCACTACCTCATTTTGAGACCTTCAGCAAATCAGTTAACCTCTCTGGCACTCTCTTTTGGATTTGAAAATGCGAGGTACCTTCCAGCCCAGCCATGCTATGATTATGCAATTTCTATTCTAATATCCTTATTACCTACTCTCTCTAACTTCTATTTTATCATTGGAGCCCTTTAACCTAAGGAAGAAGCAAAGGGCAAAAACAATAGGAGAGAAGACTTTTTATTAATGCAGGATGAAAGTCAAGAGAGTTTGAATCAGAAAGAGTCGCCAATAAGATCTAGTTTCAACAGAGTGCTGTGTACCCAAACCAAAGTGAAGTGGGTGGAATTCAACTCGAACAGATTCTAAGTACCTATTCTAGATAAAGTACTATTATACATAAGACAGAGACTGTTAAGATGAATAATAAAGTCAAGCTGTTTTCAAGTTATTGACTAAATTAGGAAATAGGGTATCTCCATTTTAAGCAAGTTAATTCTTCCCTTTATATTTCCATAAGCACACCAGCAACATTCTTATAGTTCTGCTTTTTTTTTAAATTTCCTGAGTATTCTCTCTCCTAAATCTACCCCCACACCATACTCTAACAGCCAGCTCAAGGCTACAATACCCGAGAGACTTTGCACAATTTCCTCTTTCACTGAGCTGCCTCTGTACTAATTAATTAACACTATAATTTGGACTCGTTTGGCGTTTGCTTACACATGTTGAATCTCTTCCCAATTAGATGCTCAAACATGGTGAGGTATTTCATTGCTCCCATAGGTAAAAAGCAGACACTCACAGCAACATATCACACAGTAAATGACGTGCCACAGAAGAATGCACTTACCTAGATCGCCTGTGACTCTGTAGGTTCCATTTGCAAAAATCCAGAAGAAAATCCCCCTGGCGCTTCTAATCAAAATACCACCTTTATTGACTCTTCCAGCAATGAACACGCCTCCCTTCTCAGGGGTCTCTATGTACACATCACACTTTATAGTCAGATTGGACCTGCAGAATCAGAGTGTTAGCGCTTTTAATTATGTCGTTTCAGATGCAGCACCAGCGGCTCACTGCACAGCCACATGCTTCCCAACGTCTAACTGAGGGAAGGATGTGTTTCGCTAAGTCCACATTAATAGCAGGTATGGGCGTCAAGAATCTTCACCAATAATGGTTTTAAATTTCACATGACTAAAGTCAAGTCATTTCATCGCCTCTTTAAAATGACTTACTATTGGAAAATAATATTTATTGTTTTCAAGTTTCCTAAGAATATATTTCCTGTATTTCTATAATAAAATAACTTCTTATTCTAAGAATATAATAAGAATCCACTTTTTTCTAGGAATACATAAAAGACAGGTTTCCACGTAAGTCTGAGCAAAAAAGTTTATTATTTACATCAGCAAAGAGAAGCAGTGAAGGCTACGTATTAGGAGCCTCTGGGAAAAGTTACTTTGAGGCTAATTTTTACATTTAACCCTAACAAGACTTAAAAATGACAGGAGAAAGATCTAACATTATTTTCTCTGTCAAGTCAGAGTCAACTCTCCCTTAACTCTGCAGCAGGCGTTTTCAGACTTGAGCCTCATGGAAGTCACCCTGGAGGGCGTGTCCGATTCCGCCTGCCAGCCCCACTCTCAGGGTCTGACTCGGCAGGTATAGGGTGGGCCCTTGAACCTGCATGTCTAACAGACTGCCAGGTGACGCTGATGTTGCAGGTCCAGGAACCTCACTCTGAGAACCATTTTCCCCTGTAGGGTATCTCTGTCTATGAAGAGACAATAACTCCCGGGTTTTGGCAGTGCTGACTGATAGAGTATATCAAAGGAGGAGAAAGATTCAGCCAACCAGGAGCTAACAGGACATCATCAATGAGCTCTCCTCCAGGCTTCCTTTCACAAATGCTACCGGATTTCTTTTGCAGTGATTTGTTGTTGTTTAGCTGCTAAGTTGTGTCCAACGCTATGTGACCCCAAGAACTGCAGCCCACCATGCTTCCCTGTCCATGGAATTCTCCGGGCAAGACTACTGGAGTGGGTTGCCATCGCCTTCTCAAGGGATCTTCCTGACTCAGGGATCAAACCCGGGTCTCTTTGCATTGGCAGGCGGATTCTTTACCGCTGAGTCACCAGGGAAGCCCACAGTCAACCCAGTCCAACATGACCTCTGAAAACAATTCCCCTCCTACTCAAATTTTAAGTGCAAATGGGAAAGAATTAGCTTGCACACAGCCAAGCAATGAAGCAAGCAATTTATCTAAAACTAAGAATGCCAAGAAATATATTTTTTGAAGTGGGGAGAAACTGGATCTAGAATTATGTGGCTTTTACATTTCTCATCACTGAATTTTGCACAGGGCAATGTTACTTTGTAAAGAAAAATATAAAAAAGAAGCACCTACAACAGGTACATAACCATCAGGAAAATCCTAATTTAATCATTTAATCAAAGCTGGGCTACTTTACAGGAAGACCAAATGCTAAGTAACTAGAGCCCAGTCTCCTGTATGTTCCCCCCTGCAGAGAGTGCTCTTCTCTGTGCAGATCACCACCAGCATGAGACCACCTGGGACCAGACTGGTTCCTCAAATCCCTTACCTCTCTGCCGGTTCATCAGAACCTGTCAGCACCATAAACTCATTCTGTTTAGTGCGACAGTGAGAGAAGATCAAATGTTTTCTTTTTTTACATCACATTCCATAATAAATTATTCTTGCATCAGAACTTACAGGCAATTTTACAGATAAGGAATAAAATAGAATAAAAATGTGGCTTCATCTTCCACAGTCATAACCCCTCAGAAGTGCTGAGAGAATAAAAACCAGCCAACATATTAAGCAAATTTGATCAAAAGGATTCAGAGTTCAGGTCTGTTCAAAAAAAGATAATTTTGTGATTGTCCTCAGATCCCAGCCAAAGCTTACTAATAAGATGAAAGTTTGAAGTAGGTTTGGGAAAGTCCATCCTCTATAGTCAAATTACTGTGCTAACACTTAACTAAATCTAAACGTGAGGGAGAAGGCAATGGCACCCCAACTCCAGTACTCTTGCCTGGAAAATCCCATGGATGGAGGAGCCTGGTGGGCTGCAGTCCATGGGGTCGCTAAGAGTCGGGCACAACTGACCGACTTCACTTTCACTTTTCACTTTCATGCATTGGAGAAGGAAATGGCAACCCACTCCAGTATTCTTGCCTGGAGAATCCCAGGGACAGCAGAGCCTGGTGGGCTGCCGTCTATGGGGTCGCACAGAGTCGGAAACAACTGAAGCGACTTAGCAGTAGCAGCAGCAGCAAATGTGAGGGAAATTCTGTCCTAAACACAGTTCAAAAAACTGACGGCACCCTGCATGCACAGAGCTGACTGGAACAGCAATCTGGATACACTCTAACTTTTCGTTTCCTGCCCTCAGGGAGAAGACAGTGGTTAAAACACAGCTGTGAGAGGAAGTCCAAGAAGCAGGGGCTACACTGCAGGACAGACCTGGCCTCTGGCTCTGGTTCCGAATTTAAGAGTATGGGATCTTGAACAATCTTACCCCGACGCCCCTGTTTCCCAGTCTGTAAGGTAGGCAGAGTGCTGCCTTCAGCATAAAGCAGCCATCGGAAGCACAGACCAGTGTTCAGTGTTACCCAGCTTTCATTCCCTCCACTCCCTGCAATAAACCGGCATCGCAGCCGAGGACAGAAATGAACGTGGGATGCGTGTGCGTCTCTCAACAGCTCTGGCTCCCCTGCACCCAGAATAGGATAATGAGAAACAACACAAAGTAAACAGGATGAGAGCAAATTTTACAAGGTTTTGGAATCAGGCCCGGAAGTGTGGATCGGGTTCGGCAGCAGGCAGGGGTCGCGGTGTGTTCCTGAGCAGCGAAACGACAGGAGGAGTGGGGATCTAAGAAGGATGGAAGCAGTCCTCTCTCAACGCGCGCAACTGAGGTTTTCTGGTTCTTTTTCTTTCAGAATATGCCACTCTTTCCTTCTCTCCCCACTTCACTTCATCCTCCCCGTCCCTACCTCCTTCCCCACTGCAATAGTAAAGATTGAGTACTGCTATGTAAATACTGCAAAACCTTCAAAGTTACCAAGAGTTTTGGTTAATCCTTGGATGGGTTCTGTATCATCTCTCTATTAAAATGAAATTCTCTCAACTTTTCCAGATTCTCAGCCAGAAACAAAGCATTCGGGGTTCAGAGAGAACTTCATGTGGAATATTCACAGGCCTGGGAGATAAGGATTGCCCCACAAAGTGTCTATGGCGGCTGGCTT
Source organism: Ovis aries (assembly GCF_016772045.2). Classification (NCBI taxonomy): domain Eukaryota; kingdom Metazoa; phylum Chordata; class Mammalia; order Artiodactyla; family Bovidae; genus Ovis; species Ovis aries. Next base: position 97,745,898 of record NC_056060.1, read on the forward strand.
CCAGACCAGTGGTCAGAATATGACAGGGCCCACCCCTTAGACAAATAAACGCAGTCACCTGTCTTACAATAAGACCATCAGTAAAAAAAAAAAAAAAAAAAGGGAAATCACAAAGCCCACTGACATGACCAGAATATCCAGATAAAGTGTCAAGTACAGAGATCAAATTGCCAACATCCATTGGATCATCAAGAAAACAAGAAAGCTCCAGAAAACCATCTACTTCTGCTTTACTGACTATGCCAAAACCTTTGACAGTGCGGATCACAACAAACTGTGGAAAATTCTGAAAGAGATGGGAATACCAGACCACCTTACCAGCCTCCCTGAGAAATCTGTATGCAGGTCAAGAAGCAACAGTTAGAATTGGACATGGAACAACAGACTGGTTCCAAATTGGGAAAGGAGTACGTCAAGGCTGTATATTGTCACCCTGCTTATTTAACTTATATGCAGAGTACATCATGTGAAATGCCAGGCTGAATAAAGCGCAAGCTAGAATCAAGATTGTCAGGAGAAGAGGAACTAAAGAGCCTCTTGAGAAAGTGAAAGAAGAGGGTGAAAAAGTTAGCTTAAAGCTCAACATTCAGAAAACTAAGATCATGGCATCCGGTCCCATCACTTCATGGCAAATAGAGGGGGAAACAATGGAAACACAGAGAGACTTTATTTTCTTGGGCTCCAAAATCCCTGAAGATGGTGACCGCAGCCATGAAGTTAAAAGACATTCACTCCTTGGAAGAAAACCTATGACCAACCTAGATGGCATATTAAAAAGCAGAGACATTACTTTGCCAACAAAGGACCTTCCAATCAAAGCTATGGTTTTTCCAGCAGTCATGTGTGGATGTGAGAGCTGAACTATAAAGAAAGCTGAGCACAGAAGAATTGATGTTTTTGAACTGTGGTGTTGGAGAAGAGTCTTGAGAGTCCCTTGGACTGCAAGGAGATCAAACCAGTCAATACTAAAGGAAATCAGTCTTGAGTGTTCATTGGAAGGACTGATGTTGAAGCTGAAACTCCAATACTTTGGCCACCTGATGCGAAGAACTAACTCACTGGAAAAGACCCTGACGCTGGGAAAGATTGAAGGTGGGAGGAGAAGGGGATGACAGAGGATGAGATGAGTGGATGGCATCACTGACTCGATGGACATGAGTTTGAGTGAACTCTGGCAGTTGGTGATAGACAGGGAGGCCTTGTGTGCTGCAGTCCATCGGGCTGCAGAGAGTTGGACACGACTGAGCGACTGAACTGAACTGAACAGAGATGCTGGTATAAACAGTATTTCTGTTGTATAAAAAGATATCCACCAAAGTTATCCTAAATTAGGTAAGAATTCTTTATCCTAATAATTCTTTATGGTGCTATAATGGTTCCAGAAACTTTGGATAACTGAAAGTTTCTCAAGACTTATATCAGAGCTTGTGACTAGAACTGCATTTTATAACACAGATTAAGGCTCTGCAGAAGGGATAAAGACTTCCTGCAGCATTCCTCAAAGAAACAATTCAAGGCTCTCTTCCAAATTATCTTTCCTTCCCTGTCCGACTTCCAGGCTACAGATATGGCTATTTTGTGACTTCGCATTAATAGTTACTATCACTAAGCCTGAAATGCTTGTATTTTATGTCTCACGGTGGAAGTATACTAGTTAAATTCACTAGCCAACTGAACGATGATTTGCTTTTTACTATTGCCATCTACTGTCATCTTGTAAACAGATTTTGCACAAAGGCTAAAACAGTGTAATTCAAGTATGGGTCCAGCAGGTGGCAACACCAGATCAACACATCAACTCTCCAGCAAAAAAAAGCTTAAAAACAACATGCATATCACAAAGTCTGCTTATGCATAAATTTTAAATTATAATTGGGGCCAAAGCCCTCAGATTTCACATTAAAACCAATCTTATCCTGCCACGATTACTATTAAATTGGGGAAATCTGAGGGAAGGACACTGAACAACAGGAAAACGACTGGCTGGTTTGCACCCACTGTGGTATTCAATGGTTATTACAGGCCTGTTAGACTCCTGGACAAGGAGAGCTGTTGTGGAGTCCTGGCTTCAGAAGGTACCCGATGACATTACAAGGTTATTTCGCCAGATCTACAGTAAAGATGAGGTCAGTTTTACATACCATGTGTAATCCCCAATAACGCTGATGGTGTTGAACGCATCGGCAGCCCACGTGATGGGCCTCTGATTGAGGACCTGCCGCAGTGTGAAGCGATGGTCTCCGGGGTCTTCCATATTCACGTAGTATTCAAACACCCCAGTCTGGTCAGCAAAATTTGGAGCTTCACTAAAAAACGGGTAATCTGTTCAGAACACAATAAATTGAGTGTTGAGTTATCAAATCCTTACAGCATCTCTCCTCTCTAATGTTTTCTGGTCCATTCTGATATACTTTTGAAAAGTTTTAAATAGGCAAATGATATTTTTTATTGTTGTTCAGTCGCTAAGTCGTGTCCAACTCTTTGCGACCCCATGAACTGCAGCATGCCAAACTGCCCATGGGATTTCCCAGGCAAGAACACTGGAGCGGGTTGTCATTTCCTTCTCTAGGGGATGTTCCCGACCCGGGATCGAGCCCCTATCGCCTGCATTGGCAGGCAGATTCTTGAACACTGAGCTACCAGGGAAATGATACTTATAAATAGTCAAAGGGTAGGGTTAGGTAATTAAAGAGCTACTGACTTTATGTCATCCTTATTAAGTATCAATACGATCAGTCTGACACACAGACTTTACATATTCAATCCATGCAAATGCTTAAGAGGAAAGATCCTGAGTTCAGGAACACGCAGACCTGGCTTCAAAGTCTAGCTCAGTCAGTTCCCCATGCAAGCTGTTTAACTGCCCTGACTTCCAAGTTTTCACTGGTATGAAAGTGGTATGCACTCAGTAGAAACTGTACTTCAAATTTTGGATTTTGATGAGCACACCCTCTCACATTGCCTCTGTGGGCAGTGGCAGTGAGTAGCAAAAAGCCACAGCACCATCAGCCACACAATCTCGAGGGTAAACAACAGAGTCACTGAGCGCCATTCTGGACCCTGACGGCCGTCCTGGGCTCCCTTTCTTTACAGCATCAGGAGCGACAGGAGACGCACCACACCTTGTTGGGCTTTGTGTTAGAGGGTTCTGCCCAACTGCTGGGCCACGTAGGTGTTTGAAGCACACTGAAGGTAGGCTAGGCTGAGTTAATAGGTTTGGTAGGCGAAGTATATTAAAGTACATGAAGTACATTTTTTACTTATGATATTTTCAACTTATGGTGGGTTTATCAGGTCCTACCCTACTGTAAGTTGAGTAAGGTCTGTACAACTTTCATTCCAACAATAATCTCTAAATTTTTTCTGGAACTGAAAATTACAGGGCCCTCAAGCTGTGAGGTTACTTGGAAGCAACAGAGAAATTGGGTTCCTTTTACCACATAGAGATTTAGAACTAAATCAGTGTGCTTCTCACAGACCCTGTCTTGCACCAGTTTGATAGGTAGAAATCTATGCATTACTGCTGAAAATGGGAACCAAGTGAAGTGTCAGTACAAAGACCTACCAATGTTGAAGTTATCCTCATAGACAGAGGGGAAGCGCTGGGGCTTGGGAGGTGGTGGGAAGCTGCCTTTGCGGCCGGAGGTGAGCGTGGTGAGCGTGAACAGCTCGTCCTCCTGCAGTTCCAGCGTGAAGCTGCCACCACTGTCGAGCAGCTGAGAGAGAAACGATGCTGTGGTCAAGCCAGGCGCCTCGGCTCATCTCACGTGAGTCAAATAGCTTTTTAAAAAAATGAGCTTAAGAAATGCCAAAGTGATTTCTGTTGGAAGTCCCTAATTATTTGTGAATATGCACACTTAATACCAAGGCCCTGGACATCTTTTCTCTTCAGTTCTTTAGAAGACTTTGTACAGTTACATTCTAGAAAGGATATTAGGAGAATTTCACTTCATACAAGGAAGAAGGAACAGATGACCCCCAATCTGCTTCTATCAGTCTATGCTTTCCATTGGACTGTAAGGTCTTTAAAGCCTGTGTATAAATTCAATATATGTACCTAAGAGATCTGCTTACTTATTTTTCAGGACTTCACTAAGGTAGAAATATCGGTAAAATCTTACTGTTGACTCAGCTATTAAACACAGAAACCTTACTATTAATTTTTAAAAAAGTCCTATCTACTCATTACATGTTCAATACATATTTCAATTAGCAAACTAGGTTTATGTTCTGGCTATGTAATCTCTTAAAGCCATAATCGCTTCATCTCTAAAATGAGTAGAAAATACATACCACATAGGGCTGTTGTGAGTATTAAATGAGACAATATTCATAAAGTTCTAAGCTCAGTGAGTGACCCAGAAGAAACATTCCCCACATCATAGGTGTCCTACGGCAAATACAAGCCTCTAAAGACAGTGAAAGCTTTTGCATAATTGACGTTGGCAGTAAATGTATGTTCACTTCATGAAATCTGAGCAGTTCTTCTTTTCTACTTTGAATTAAAGGTGTTTATATCACACCTTTGCTTTAATAAATTGTTGGTCAGATCTATGAAATATCTAATACCATATTCTGTCTTAGGAGTAACCCCAAATGATACATTTTTCTTATGGGAAAATCATTTTCATGATGTTATTTCTAGCAATGTGTCATACAAAAAGTAGACGCTACACTAACTTCATTTATTGATAGTGACTAGTTGAGTCACAGAACATTAATAATTACCAGAAAAAGTAGGTTTGTGTCAATTAGGCAAAGTGATGTGCTTGCATGGACCAATTCAGTCTTTGAAACATTTACTGATAAGAAACCACCATTTACTAAGCTCCACACTAGGCACCTGGGACAAAAAGGCAGGGACCTTTAAGGATGTATAAGGCAGGAACTCAATCATTGAGGCATCCGGTGCAGCAGGGACGTGCTTACTAGGCAAACACACATCCCCAGGTGGCTATGATCCTAAGACTGGTGGGAAGGCTTCAGAGAAAGCCACACTTGGGGTGAGTCTTGAAGGATGATAAAAATACAAACAAGGCATCCCAGGAGGAAGAAAAATCATGTGCAAAGTCACAGAAGTAATTAACTTGGCATACCCATGCTCTGAAAACTGCAAGAAGTTTAGTGTGAGAAGAAAGATTAATTTAGAAGGACAGGCCTCTAGAAAAGAAAGCATTCTTTTACCTCGTGAGGTATTAATGAGGTCACATGTTACACAAGGAATGTAAACTGACAAAATCATTACGGCCTTTGAGCAAAGGACAGACAAAAGCCAGCTCTGGGAGCAATGTGATGTTTGGGAGAGAGACTTAAACGAGCAAGAGAGAGTTTCTGAAATCCAAGAGAGATCTAATGAGGAACTGAATACGCAGGAGCAGTAGGAATAGAGAATGAGGCATGGGCAGGAGAACTATGTGGGTGATGCTGTCTGTACTTGATCACTGAGGGTGTTCAAAGAATGGGTGGAAATGACAGTCTCAAATGAGACTCAAATTTCTGACCTGGGCAACCAAGTGATGGTACCGTTCACCAAGACAAACTAAATACCACGGGCAAACCCATCTACCAAAACATACTTCCTCGAAGAGGACTTCTATTTTTAAAAATGGGGGGGGCAATTTTATCTCTATTATGCTTCAGCCATAAATCAATTACGAAATTAAAAACTAATTCATTAATCAAATTTCTGTTCCCTACTGCAATGCTCAAACTATAGGAATTTATTTAAAACTACCCATAGAGAATCCAGTTGTTTGAAGAGAAATCTCTCCGATGGTTTTCCAAGTTTGGTATACCACACCTGCAGCTCGGGGATTTGGCTCTGAGGAGGAAACACAAAGAAAGCACTGCTGAGTGATTCACCATCTTCTCCTGGAGGACTTCTAAAACCTGTACCAGCAAGAATGAACCAAGGACAAGGTGCATTCTATTTCTACCTACCAAAAGACCCACCTCAAACCTTAGGCAACAATCATTTCAAGAGCAGGAGGACATTATTCAAGCAGATACTTTATTTCCTACAAACACTGCAGACTTTTGGCAAATGTTAAAAAAGATTGATATCTTTGCTTCAAAAATACTCATTATACCTATATAAAAAGCTTTATAAGAACTTTCTGGCATTAAAAAACAATGCTTATGCAATTAGTAGAAAGTGCACTGTATATATTTCTGTATTCAAATCTAACAATAGGTAGAAATAACAAGAATTTTGTATCTTTTAATATCGAATGTTGTAAAGAGCAGTGCTGGAAAGCTTCCTCAATTACACAAATGATGCTCTTCCCAAAAGAACAACCTTCTTGCAAGTGACTTTTGTTAGGATTCTTCAAAACCACAAAGAGCATTACCTCCTGGTGGCTTCTGTACTTCCTGACTAAAACCAGTCACCAAGGAGAAGACACCGAGGCATTTAACGATGCATACGCAAACTCTTAATAGCTTATAATATTTCACTTACAGACTCCTAGCTCATGATAAAATATATAAACTCTCAAATCAAAACCAAAATAAAAGTTCCACTTATTTACTTACAAAAGAACCCTTAAGATCGAATGTAGCAAACTGATGTGATACATTGAAATAGGGCAGAAGTGGTCGTATACACTGGGAATGTTTATGACTCTAAGGAGAAAAAAAGTCATGTAAGTTATTCAGATAAGACATAGGACATTTTAAAGAAAAAGTCATTTACTGCACCTAGATTCTACGGGGTCACGCAGAGTCAGACACGACTGAAGCAACTTAGCAGCAGCCGCAGCAGATTAACAGAAGTAACACACACTAGGTGACAAAGAGTGTATTTCAAATTTTTAAAGACTATTTCTAACAAAACCTTTGTTGAATGTCTGTTGTGTGTGCCTATGCAATATTGTTCTTTACAACATCAGACTTTTCTCCATCACCAGTCACATCCACGATGTGAAATGTCTGTTCATTTCCAAGGCAGACCATTCAATACCACAGTAATCCAAGTCTAAAACCCAACCACTAACACTGAAGAAGCTGAAATTGAATGGTTCTATGAAGACCTACCAGACCTTCCAGAACTAACACCAAAAAACGGTGTCCTTTTCATCATAGGGGACTGGAATGCAAAAGTAGGAAATTAAGAGATACTAGAGTAACAGGGAAATTTGGCCTTGGAGTACGGAATGAAGCAGAGCATAGGCTACCAAAGTTTTGCAAAGAGAATGCTCTGGTCATGGCAAACACCCTCTTCCAACAACACGAGAGAAGACTCTACACATGGACATCACCAGATGGTCAACACTGAAATCAGACCGATTATATTCTTTGTAGCTGAAGATGGAGAAGTTCTATACAGTCAGCAAAAACAAGACCAGGAGCTGACTGTGGCCCAGATAATGAACTGCTTATTGCAAAATTCAGACTTAAATTGAAGAAGGTAGGGTAAACCATTGGACCATTCAGGTATGACCTAAATCAAATTTCTTAAGATTATACAGCAGAAGTGACAGTAGATTCAAAAGATTAGATCTGACAGACAGAGAGCCTGAAGAAATGTGGACAGAAGTTCATAACACTATACAGGAGGTGATGGTCAAAACCACCACCCCCAAGAAAAAGAAATGCAAAAAGGCAAAATGGTCATCTAAGGAAGCCTTACAAATAGCTGAGAAAACAAAAGAAGCTATAAGCAAAGGGGAAAAGGAAGGGCACCGCCATCTGAATGCAGAGTTCCAAAGATTAGCAAGGAGAGATAAGAAAGCCTTCCTCAGCGATCAGTGCAAAGAAATAGAAGAAAACATTAGAAGGGGAAAGACTAGAGATGTCTTCAAGAAAATTAGAGATACCAAGGGAACATTTCATGCAAAGATGGAAACAATAAAGGACAGAAATGGTCTGGACCTAACAGAAGCAGAGGAGACTAAGAAGAGGTGGCAAGAATACACAGAAGAACTGTACAAAAAAAGAGCTTCACGACCCTGATAACCATGATGGTGTGATCACTCATCTAGAGCCAGACATCCTGGAGTGAGAAATCAAGTGGACCTTAGGAAGCATCACTACGAACAAAGCTAGTGGAGGTGATAGAATACCAGCTGAGCTATTTCAAATCCTAAAACTGATGCTGTGAAAGTGCTGCATTCAATATGCCAGCAAATTTGGAAAACTCAGCAGTGGCCACAGGGCTGGAAAAGGTCAGTTTTCATTCCAGTACCAAAGAAAGGTATTGCCAAAGAGTATTCAAACTACCACACAATTGCACTCATTTCCCACACTAGCAAAGTAATGCTCAAAATTCTCCAAGCCAGGCTTCAACAGTACATGAACCATGAACTTCCAGATGTTCAAGCTGGATTAGGAAAGAAGAGGAATCTGAGATCAAATTGCCAACATCCATTTTATCATCAAAAAAGCAAGAGAATTCCAGAAAAACGTTTACTTCTGCTTCATTGACTACACTAAAGCCTTTGACTATGTGAACCACAACAAACTGGAAAATTCATCAAGAGATGGGAATACCAGACCACATTACCTGCCTCCTGAAAAGTCTGTAGGCAGGTCAAGAAGCAATAGAACCAGACATGGGACAACAGACTGGTTAAAAATTGGGAAAGGTGTATGTCAAGGCTGTATATTGTCACTGTGCTTATTTAACTTACATGCAGAGTACATCTTAAGAAACACTGGGCTGGATGAAGCACAAGCTGGAATCAAGATTGCCAGGAGAAATATCAATAACCTCAGATATGCAGATGACACCACCCTTATGGCAGAAAGCAGAGAACTAAAGACCCTCTTGATGAAAGTGAAAGAGGAGAGTGAAAAAGTTGGCTTAAAACTCAATGTTCAGAAAACTAAGATCATGACATCTGGTTCCATCACTTTATGGCAAATAGACAGGGAAACAATAGAAACAGTGACAGACTTTATTTTGGGGGGCTCCAAAATCACTGCAGATGGTGACTGCAGCCATGAAATTAAAAGACACTTGCTCCTTGCAAGAAAAGCTATGACCAACCTAGACAGCATATTAGAAAGCAGAGACATTACTTTGCTGACAAAGGTCCATCTAGTCACAGCTATGGTTTTTCCAGTAGTCATGTATGGGTGTGAGAGTTGGACCATAAAGAAGGCTGAGCATCAGAGAATTGATGCTTTTGAACTGTGGTGTTGGAGAAGACTCTTGAGAGTCCCTTGGACCACAGAAGATCCAACCAGTCCATCCTAAAGGAGATCAGTCCTGAATATTCACTGGAAGGACTGACGCTGAAGCTGAAGCTCCAGTACTTTAGCCACCTGATGCAAGGAGCCGACTCATTAGAAAAGACCCTGATGCTGAGAAAGACTGAAGGCAGGAGGAGAAGGGGACAACAGAGGATGAGATGGTTGATGGCATCACTGACTCGACGGACATGAGTTTGAGCGAGCTCCAGCAGATGGTGAAGGACAGGGAAGCCTGGTGTGCTGCAGTCCAGGGGGTCGCAAAGAGTTGGACATGACTGAGCAACTGACCAACAACAACACTGTATATACCTACTCAAAATAAAACTTAATGTCATTTTGACTGAGTCAGACTTTGAATTCCAGAATCATCTGATGGCACACACAGATTAAACTTATACTCTATTTTCTAAGTGATATACATCCAAAGGAGAAGGCAATGGCGACCCACTCTAGTACTCTTGCCTGGAAAATCCCATGGGCAGAGGAGCCTGGTAGGCTGCAGTCCATGGGGTTGCTAAGAGTCAGACACGACTGAGCAACTTCACTTTCACTCTTCATTTTCATTCACTGGAGAAGGACATGGCAACCCACTCCAGTGTTCTTGCCTGGAGAATCCCAGGAACGGAGGAGCCTGGTGGGCTGCCGTCTATGGGGTCGCACAGAGTCGGACATGCCTGAAGCGACTTAGCAGCAGCAGCAGCATACATCCAAAAAAAGGAAATGCTTGGGATGTTTTCACCAAGAAGGCATCTCACCCAACTATAACCTTCAAATGCACAACTGCAGTCAGCTAAATATATACAACAAATCTCATTGTCAACATCACTTTTCCAAAATAATCATTATCATAAAGTAAAGGGAAAAGGGAAAGTGAAGTCACTCAGTCATGTTCGACTCTTTGCGACCCCATGGACCATAACCTACCAAGCTCCTCTGTCCATGGGATTTTCCAGGCAAGAGTACTGGAGTAGGTTGCCATTTCCTTCTCCAGGGGATCTTTCCAACCCAGGGATTGAACCCAGGTCTCCCACATTGCAGGCAGACGCTTTAGCGTCTGAGCCACCAGGGAAGCCATCATTACCGTGGTGTGGATCAAAAGAAGTCTGTGACGTCATTCCTAGTTTATGGGATTCAACAATCACAGAGGACTTAAAGGTTCTGGGTCGGGTTTTGTGGGAAATTTTTAAATTGTAATTAGAGATTTTAATACCTCCCCTCAATAACTGATACACAACTAGACTGAATATCAACAAAGATACAGATGATCTGAACAAAACTATCAAACAATTTGCCTGGATTAACAAGTATAGACCACTTCATTCATAACTGCAAAATACGTATTCTTTTCAACTGTATAAGGAACATTTACCAAAGTACACCACATTCTTAGCCATAACAGAAGTCTCCATAAATTCAAAAAGATCCAAGTCCCACAAAGTCTATTCTCTGACCACAACAGAATTATGTCAGAAATGAATAAAAATGTCTGAAAAAATTTGCAAATATTTAGAAATTAAATAACAAGTTTCTAAATAATCTATGCCTCAAAGGAAAAAATAAAAGGGGAAATTAGAAAGAATTTTAAATACGCAACACATCAGGATTTGTGGGATGCCACTAAAACAGAAACTTCAGCTTAAGACACTAGCGAAAGAGAGTAAATTAAAACCAAAGTAAGCACAGGGTGTGGGATTCAGAGATAGAAACCACTATGCATAAAGCAGACACTCCACAAGGGCACACTGTGAAGCTCAGAGAAATACAGACACTGTAATGACTTTAAAGGCAGCGTAGCCTGTAAGAATGCTGACTCGTCATGCTGTGTACCTGAAACTAACACAATATTGTAAATCAATTATATTCCGATAAAACTTTTAATTTAATTTTTTAAAAAACAAAGCAAGCAGAGGAAAGAAAATAATAGAGATGAAACGATAAATCAAACAAAACCAGAAAAACAAGAGTGTATAACTGAGAAACCAAAAAAGCTGATTCTTTGAGAAGATTAACAGAATTGAATAAACTTATAGCCAGACTAATCACGAAACCAGGATAAAAAGAAAGAAAATACAAACTGCGATTATGACCATTAAGAGAGGTGACATCAATACAAAATACATATATATATATATTAAGAGAACAGTGGGGAATAATAGCAGCAACTTCGTGCTGGGAAATTAAACACCTTAAATGAAATGGACAAATTTGCTTGAAGGCACAAAAACCCAAAGCTCACTGAAGAAGATATGGACAAACTGAATATCCCTTTATCTGTAAAGGAAGTTGAAATTATAGTTAAAAAACTTTCCCACAAAGAAAACTGCAGCCCCAGATGGCTTTACTGGGAAATTCAAGCCTCCCTGGGAGCTTGGCTCAAACAGGAAGCAAGAGCTGAGGCAGAGCTGTAAACCACCCGCCTGGGCATTGAAGCATGCCCCCATTACGCACACAGAACCCGTCAGCAAAGGCTGGGACACTTGCTAGTTCCAAACATGAGGAAAGCTGTGCCATCATGATCTGACCACTAAGAAAACTGAGCAGAGATTTCGGTGGCCATACATGATAAAGCTTACAAACTACAGAATCTGCTCGGAAAGTCACAAAGCAAATAAACAGCAACAACCATGACAGAAAGCAACAACCACAAACACTAGACGGAGAGGGAATCGGACGTCCAGAGTGTCCAGATTATTTTATGTAATGTGTCTAGCTTTCAACAAATGATATATATATGATATATGATACAACAAATGATAGATGATATTTGCAAAGAAACAGGAAAGAATGGCCCATATATGGAGATAAAAGTGGTTGACAGAAACGATGTCTGAGAAAGCCTAGTCATTACCTATTAGATATTATACTTCCTAGACAAAAGACATTAAATCAGGTATTTTAAAATGTTCAAAGAACTGAAGGAAACCATATCTAATGAGTAAAGGAGAGATCTGCTTCTAGAATGTCAGTGTGAGGAGCTCCATAAATATACTCCCAGCAAAACTGGTGAAAATTATTTAAATAATAATAATGCTGAAGTCTGGAAATGATCCTAAGGGTACACTACAAATACAGAAATATTCAAGAAAATCTACTAAAACTCAGTATGAGCATCAAGAGTATATGGCATTTAAACCACAAGCCACCCCTCCCTATCTTTCTCGGGCTGGACTGACAGAGACTCCAGGCCAAAGTAGGTACAGCCAAGAACACAGGGCTCCTTCCCTCCCAGTCCCCAGGTGAAGGCGACGATATCTTTGGGAGAGAAGCAGAATATCAGTATTTCTCGTGCCCTTTCCCTTCAGCTACTTGAAGAACTGGCAGAATTTCTTTACAACCAAAGCTGCAAGAAAGATTTTCACGTAGCTGGGTAGAATAGGGAAGAAAGGCATAAAGTTGGGTCCTTCACCCCTGGGAAGAATCGGAAAGGAAGAGCAGGTTCGCACAGGTGGACCCTTGGCCCCGAGAGTGACCAGGTCAGGCCACAGACTGGTCGTCCCAGTCCTGGGATCCTACACAGAAAAGAAAAGCTCCTTTTTTTTTTTAAGGTGTTCAGTTATGTTTTATGCTTTCCCGCCCCCCATACTAACAAAGCAAATTAATCCAATAAAAATAATAAAGAATTACCATAGTTTCAACGATGACAGTGAGGTTACCTAAGCCATCCGTCAGAGCTACATAGCTTCCTCCTCTCTCTAAATGGCCAACTGTCTTCAGGTAATACCAACCTGGTTGAGTAAACTGAGTGGTATGAGCTATAGAAAAGCAGAGAAAGACCCAAACAACATTAAAGTGGTAATAACGGGATTCTTCCAGAAATAAAAAGCTATCTAATTGCTTGAGGCTGAAAGAGAACAGAGTATGCCACCCCAGAATCTGCCACTTCAGCCTGTGTATTGTTTTGAACTGCTGGCGATCAAGACCCAGAAGACTAAAGAAAAAATTTCTCTCTCCTACAACTGCCTGAAAGAATCTAGACAGGACACCTGGCCCAGAAAGAGAGCTATTACCAACAATAACTTTTTATCTGAAAGACTTATCTTCATGGCACCGCAAATATCTGTTCTTCTCTTTCTATGAATGGTCTTCTTCCCCTGTGAAGCTCCAGGTCCCTATCTCTTTCCTTTGCTCAGGATGGCATTATAAAGCCTCAATTGCCTGACTGCAAACTTGAGTCCCATATTTTTATGTACAAAATTAAATGTGTAAATTAAATTTTTTTTTCCTGATGATCTGTCTTTTGTCAATTATTAGATTGACCAAAGAAACAAGAAGGTTAAAAGGAAAACTTTCCCAAGTATGACTGAGTCTAACAGCTAATTTCTATTTTGGGAAAAATATTTGCCAGCCGCATGTTTCAACTTCTGAGTAATTAGCCTAGTTAAATGGTATAATTATGGGAATATTCTTAGAATGACTGTAAAAAATAAACAAACCACACTCTGTTCAAGACTACTGAAAAACTGCTTTATGCCAGCAGTAAATAAAGTTATCTCCTCCCAGTTTTTGTTGATCTCTATTTAAACCACCTTAATATAACTACAAAGAATATGGTTTTCAAAAAGTTAACAAAATATTTCAAAAACTAAGCTTTATGGTTTTAAACAAGTTTATTTTCACAATACTTATTTATTGGGCACCTCCAAAGCTTGTCCTAGAAATGTACTGAGTGATACTCCTTGTTTCATTTTGGGAGGTGACAAAATTAACCCCCAAGAAACAGTGACAAAATTATAAAAGTACGTTAGTTCATTGAAATAATGTGGAACCAACTATTTCAACATTTAAGGAGTTAGCCAATCAGGATATACAAATCCAAAACTTAGCATTTTCATATTCATTAAAGAACAACCTGAGTTTAGAATAATGTCATGATTACAAGGTTAATGTCATGACTACAAATCTCTGTGAAAAATACATTAACTGGAAAAGAGAGCCTGGTATTAGAATAATCAAGAATGGAATACAGAGAGTAGCTTAGTTACCCGAAAGAGTCTTATAAAACACTAGGCCAAATCTTGCTAAGACAGAGATACACTTACAACTACCGTGTGTGTGCACACACATGCACACACACGCACGCGCGCACACACACACAGTGTTTCTACAGCTCCTCTAAGTGCTTTCTGCTTTGAACGGCAGGGGGTGAGAGAGGGAATCTGAACCATACCTGATACCCAGACAGGAGCTTCTACCACGTAGTGTCCGCTCCATGGCTCCTGAGCAGTCATCAGTCCACAATGCCCGTACGGCAACTGCTGATAGTAACTAGCCACCAAGTTCCAAGCGATGGTGCTAAAAGATTGTTTGATAAAAGAGAAACACCGAGCAGCTTGAAATAAAAATGTAAATCTCTAAAGCCTATAGTATAAAAGACCTTAGCAAAGTTCACACAAGTATATGCAAGTGGTAAAATTACCACCCGAAACAAGAAAATTTAAGTTGCCTAAGTTCACTCACATTTTGAAAAATCAAGTGAGGGATGCAACATTTTTAATAGTGAATCATATAATAAAAAATACAAGTGTATATGAGGTACACAATTTTTACTGCACAAAAGTATAACCAGAAAGAGAGTCACGACCTACCAGTACCACAATCATGAGTCAAATACAGATAAAGACTTTATCTATACCTGCTTTCTTTTTGACAGTCAGCCTTCTTAATGTCCCAGTTTCATGACATAATTTCATGACCTGACTCAGCGGCTGTAAAGTTTTACAATGAGAACTCTTAAGAGTCCGACTGCCAGGGCTCAAGTGATGGTGTAAGCAGACAGGGCAGGGGTCCCCAGAGGAAGAGAACCACACATAACTCTCTTGACACAGGAGGAGCCATTTAAGGCCTAAGCCACTTTGTGATCTAAGCCTGCCCACAATGCTTGCCCCTGCAGAAGAGGTCTCAGTAGTAACTGATTTTAAGGGAACAAAAGCATCTAAGCCAGAGAAATAACTTAACCATATCTGAGACGATATATCAGACCCCAAAATCTAAGCTCTATTCCTGTTCGCAGCTTCCTGCCTTCTCTTTCTAGAGCTGACACATGTTAGGTATAGGACGGATGAACGAAATACGGCAAATGCTTAAATCACTGAATTTAGGTTGTGAGATTATGGAAGTCCATTGTACTTTTTTCTACTTATTAGGCTTTGAAATTTTTCAAAATGAAAACCTTTAAAAGTTTTAATAACTTACGAAGTCATGTAGCCATTGACATAATTCTGATTCAATATGCGACCCCAGCAGCCTGCACCCATATCACTATTTACAGTGCTAAAATCTTCAGAAGACCAAAGCTTCTTCTTAGTCAACCTAGCATCCTTTACTGTAAGTGTCCCAGGGTAATGAGCCCTAGAAAAGAAAGAGGGGGAGGAAATGTAAAAAGTCAGAACAGGCACTTACGTATATTTATTGAGTAAATACCCTCCCTGGTAGTTCCACTGGGAAAGAATCCACTTGCAAGGCAGGAGACCCTGGTTAGATTCCTGGGTCAGGAAGATCCGCTGGAGAAGGGATAGGCTACCCACTCCAGTATTCGTGGGCTTCCCTGATGGCTCAGCCGGTAAAGAATCTGCCTGCAATCTGGGAGACCTGGGTTCAGTACCTGGGAAGGGACGATCTCCTGAAGAAGGGAACGGCTACCCACTCCAGCATTTGTGCCTGGAGAATTCCCTGGACTATTCCATGGGGCTGCAGAGTCAGACGCAACTGAGCAACTACAACTTTCATTTAGTGAACAAATATATGTGTCCTTGCCAAGGCTTTCCATCTTAAAACAACAGGTCACTTCCAGGTAGATGTCAGGCTATATGTAGGCATCTGCTTCCCACCCCTGGGTCTCAGGACACCCTGAGGATGAGATGCACTTATAACACACAGAAGCGGGGAGATCATCAGTGGGAAAGACCTCTTCCTGGAAACCGTAACAAGAAGGGAAGGATGTCGACAGATGGAGGCAGCAGAAGAGGCCTGGGACGTTCCAAGAGATGAATGAGGTGGAGACAGGATTCAGACCTCCCAGGGGACGTGGTGAGCTTCGGTAGAAAGTAAGGAGTGAGAAAGAAAGTCAAAAGTAAGACTTCCCCGAGCCCAGTGGTTAAGAATCCGCCCTGCAATGCAAGGGACGCAGGTTCAATTCTTGGTCAGGGAACCCACGTGCTGTGAGGCACTAATGACAGAAAGCCACAGGCCACCACTAGAGAAGTTATCACAAGGAAGACCCAGTTCACTTGTTATAAAGAGATACGGTATTTATTTTAAAAGAAAATAAGACTAATGAGCTTATTACATAAAGTATCAATAGTATGTCCTCCCCTGCTCTACTCCTCATACAGAGAAAGATACTTTGGCATTTACTCCCCAGGGGAAAAAAAAAACAAACACTAAAACAAAACCAACAAAAACCCGCAGAGGACTCTTCTTTGAATAAAAATAAGAAGTCATTATCCCAGAGCAGTGGCAGTTCTCAGCTTGGGTGATTCTGTCTGGTGGAGAAGGCACAGCAGGAGTTGCTACTGTTATCTAGTATGCAGAGGCCAGAGATGCTGCTGAACACCCTACAGCGCCCCTGACACGTCCCCACGACAAAGAGCTATCCAGCGAGAAATGTCAGCAGCGCAGAGGCAGAGAAGCCCTTCCCAGAGCAATGAACTTCTCCCTTCTTCTAGCATTTCAGAGGAGTCAGCTGGAATATAAATGTATATTTAGTGTTCCAACGGTAAAATATTGTCATAATGATGGCTGTGGAAGTGACTGATTATTGAATATAAAAACAATTAAGAACTTTCAAATGTAAAATAGAAAAGAGGCTAACAGTATGAGAATTAGCACATGAACTCTAGGGAGAAGAGTATATACTTCTTAAGCAAACAACTACTGACAAAAAATTTAACAAAAATACAAGCAAATTAACAGAGACTGAATCAAATCACAATTCTTATCTTTGTGGTTTGGAACAGTAGTATTCTTAACATTAAAAGAATGATTGTGAAGGCCTATTTTAGTCTGGAAAATTCTGAAGGAGATGGAACTACCAGACCACCTGACCTGCCTCCTGAGAAACCTGTATGCAGGTCAAGAAGCAACAGTTAGAACAGGACATGGAACAACGAACTGGTTCAAAATTGGGAAAGGAGTACATCAAGGTTGTATATTATCACCTTGCTTATTTAACTTATGCAGAGTGCATCATGTGAAATGCCGGGCTGGATGAAGCACAAACTGGCATCAAGATTGCCGGGAGAAATATCAATAATCTCAGATATGCAGATGATACCACCCTTATGGCAGAAGTGAAGAAGAACTAAAGAGCCTCTTGATGAAAGTGAAAGAAGACAGTGAAAAAGTTGGCTTAAAACTCAACATTCAGAAAACAAAGATCATGGCATCCAGTCCCATCACTTCATGGGAAATAGATGGGGAAACAGTAACAGACTTTATTTTCTTGGGATCCAAAATCACTGCAGATGGTGACTGCAGCCATGAAATTAAAAGACGCTTACTCCTTGGAAGAAAACTTATGACCAACCTAGATAGCATATTCAAAAGCAGAGACATTACTTTGCCAACAAAGGTCCGTCTAGTCAAGGCTATGGTTTTTCCAGTGGTCATGTATGGATGTGAGAGTTGGACTGTGAAGAAAGCTGAGAGCCGAAGAATTGATGCTTTTGAACTGTGGTGTTGGAGAAGACTCTTGAGAGTCCCTTGGACTGCAAGGAGATCCAACCAGTCCATTCTGAAGGAGATCAGCCCTGGGTACTCTTTGGAAGGAATGATGCTAAAGCTGAAACTCCAGTACTTTGGCCACCTCATGTGAAGAGTTGACTCATTGGAAAAGACTCTGATGCTGGGAGGGATTGGGGGCAGGAGGAAGAGGGTACAACAGAGGATGAGATGGCTGGATGGTATCACTGACTCGGTGGACATGAGTCTGAGTGAACTCCGGGAGACGGTAATGGACAGGGAGGCCTGGCATGCTGTGATTCATAGGGTCGCAAAGAGTCGGACATGACTGAGCAACTGAACTGAAATGAACATTTTGATGATCTGATCTAAGTCATTTCAAAGTCATGTCTGACTCTCTGCGACCCTGTGGACTATAGCCTTTCCAGTTCCTCTGTCCATGGGATTTTCCAGGCAAGAATAATGGAGTGGGTTGCCATGTCCTCCTCCTGGGGATCTTCCCAACCCAGGGATCAAACACATGTCTCTTACGTCTCCTGCACTGGTAGACAGGTTCTTTACCACTAACACCACCTGGGAAGCCCTTATTCTATATCCCAGAACTTCATTCTATGATCATAATATTCAGTTTTGACACCTCAAAGAAATGCTAATTTTAAGACTCATCTGTTATTACTCAGTCAAATGTATATCTGGTATGTCTCTGGTAAAAATAAAAAATACTCAATATAAAAAATAATACCCTGGAAAATAATATGCTATCATGCTATTAATGATCTCTAGATATTAAGATTATGAGTAAGTTCCAACTCTACAGTTTTCTACAGTTTCCAAATTTTCTATAGAGAGTATACATTATCTTTAAAATCCCAAAAAGCATCTCTTTCAAAGCTATAGAAATAGGTATTATATCTCTCATTCAGAAAATAAAGAAACTGTTACATTTTAAACCTGAGTGATCTATCAAATAATCTGAGAAAAGAGGGGTAGAACTGATACTAAAATCCAGGTCTCTTGTGATGCCCAGATCTACAGTTCAACAAAATAATGTAAAAGTTCTTTAAGAATATAATTTTTCAGTTCAGTTCAGTTCAATTCAGTCGCTCAGTCATGTCCGACTCTTTGCAACACCATGAATCGCAGCACACTAGGCCTCCCTGTCCATCACCAACTCCCAGGGTTCACTCAGACTCATGTCCATCAAGTCCGTGATGCCACCCAGCCATCTCATCCTCTGTCGTCCCCTTCTCCTCCTGCCCCCAATCCCTCCCAGCATCAGAGTCTTTTCCAATGAGTCAACTGTTTGCATGAGGTGGCCAAACTACTGGAGTTTCAGCTTTAGCATCATTCCTTCCAAAGAAATCCCAGGGCTGATCTCCTTCAGAATGGACTGGTTGGATCTCCTTGCAGTCCAAGGGACTCTCAAGAGTCTTCTCCAATACCACAGTTCAAAAGCATCAATTCTTCAGCGCTCAGCTCTCTTCACAGTCCAACTCTCACATCCATACATGACCACAGGAAAAACCATAGCTTTGACTTAAAGGCATATAATTAGGCAAAACATCTCTATCAGTTGATGGCATGATTTTTCAAACTTTAAATGACAAGATTAAGATCACTGAGAGTAAACCACAGTCCATCCTATCAGAAAAACATACGTGTATTACAGGAGAAACAGGGCCTATAGGCGAGGTGGACCAGAGTAGCAGCCCAGTTTCTGAAACTCCCCACAATACTCCTCCTGAAACCAAACAGACCAATCTGATGATGGAAATTAAAACCCACAGACAATATCCCCGTCAAAACCAGGTGACAGCGAGTCCCCAGGAGTCTCGCAGCACCGGGACCAGGCAGGATCAGCAGACAGAATGTGGGAATGGTGGAGGTGACAGGTGACCAAGAGGCACTCATTCCACAGGGGCAGACCCTACCCTGAGTGGAAGCACTGACAGCAACTGGCTAAAGGGGAAATGTCTTCACAGGCTGGAAATTGGGGCCAAGGCCCCAACAATAAATTCACGAGGAGGTTAAACACAATACTGTGACAGTTTAAACCAGATTGGTCCAACAGGAATACAATGTGAGCTATACAAAGTAATTTTAAATCTTCTAGTAGCTACATTTAAAAAAAAAATTTTAATCATGTATTTATGATTAAATACTATCATTCAACACATGTAATCAATATGGAAAATCATTACTAACTTAGTTTTCTATTAACACATCTTTAAAGTCCAGTGTGTGTTTTACACTTTTAACACTCCTCAGTTCCGACTAACCACATTCCAAGCGTCCCATAACACCTGTGGCTAGTAGTCCCCATACCGAACAATGCAAACTGAAACTCTTCACTGTTTCAGAAATAGGCAGGAAATAATCTAAGCTATGGATTTTCCAGAAGTCATGTATGGATGTGAGAGTTAGACCAATAGGAAGGCTGAGCACCAAAGACCCTTTTGAACTGTGGTGTTGGAGAAGGAATTTGAGAGTCCCTTGGACTGCAAGGAGGTCCAACCAGTCCATTCTGAAGGAAATCAGTCCTGAATATTCATTGGAAAGACTAATGACAAAGCTGAGGCTCCAGTACTTTGGCCACCTGATGCGAAGAGCTGACTCATTTGAAAAGACCCTGATGCTAGGAAAGACTGAAGGCAGGAGGAGAAGGGGACGACAGAGGATGAGATGGTTGGACGGCATCATTGCTCCAATTCATGTCCATTGAGTCAAACTCTGGGAGATAGTGAAGGACAGGAAAGGCTGGTGTGCTGCAATCCACGGGGTCACAAAGAGTCAAACCCAACCAAGAGACTGCTGCTGCTGCTGAGTCGCTTCAGTTGTGTCCAACTCTGTGCGACCCCATAGACGGCAGCCCATCAGGCTCCTCTGTCCCTGGGATTCTCCAGGCAAGAATACTGGAGTGGGTGGCCATTTCCTTCTCCAATGCATGCATGCGTGCTAAGTCGCTTCAGTCGTGTCCGACTCTGTGCGACCCTATGGACAACAGCCCCCAGGCTCCTCTGTCCCCAGGATTCTCTAGGGAAGAATACTGGAGGGGGTTGCCATAGACTAAACAACAACAAATCCTTTCTGGAATGGTAGAGTCTCACCATGAGAATAAGCTCCTTGAATCAGAATCCAAATAGAGCAGGAACACTTAGGGTGAGGGAGAGACAACACTGCCTTCATAATTTCTAAAATGTAAACACTACTCTGCCCCTTAATCTAAATAAAATCATGTTTTGTATTTCTGAACGTTGACACAACATTTCAAAAGTCATCAATACATTATTACATTGGCATAGAAAGATTCCCAAAATACATACCTTTCAAAGAAAAAAAGGAATGAAGTACCATTTATACACGCTTTGGTTAAGTAAATACAAGAGAGCAACCTTCTGAAAATATAATCAAAAGGGGAAAAGCAGGCAAAAACAAAGGTGCCATCGACTGTCTGAGCAACAAACCAGAAACTGTTCATTCTCAAAGTAAAACATTCCTTACCCTATTACATCAATCACCTTCAAGAGCTCAGGGTCAAGCAGCATAGAAGCAGAAATGGGCTCCCAGAGATTATCACTCGCTATGATTTTCACGTGCTGGAGACCTTGATGGTTCAGCATTCTTCTTAACACCTTTCAGAGAGAGAACCAGAACACAAGAAAGGTTAAAAATGAGTTTTCAGCTGCTGACTTATGACCAAGTGAGCTCAAGTGTCTTCAGATTCAACAAGCAGGATGAGAGTGTCTACACTATTTCTCAATAGAAATGTGCCCCATGTGGAGAGGTAAAAAGCACTATCACTAAAATAATCTACTTCATGGGAATGTAAAAAGAAAAAAAAAAAAAAACCCAAGAGGCAAAAATATTTTAGAGGGATTTTCCCTCTGACTTTAAAATCACGTTTAGCCATAGAAAATTTGGGTGCAATGGTGGAACTTTTTTTTTGAAAAATCAGAGCAGTAATATCCATAAAAAACCACTACTCTGATATGAATTCTTACAGGAATTTTCTTATGCAGACACAGTAAATTGGGGTCAAATTAAATACACATTGCCTGGTGGGCTCTAGGGGGTTGTAAAGTCAGACACAGCTAAACACACACACTAAAAATGCTTTAACTTTTCATTTTATTTTGAGCATTTTCCAATGTCTTTAAATATTCTGCCATTACTTAAAATATTACAAGTATCAGAATTCTGCATCATGCTGTAAGTAGAAATAAGAAATTTTCTATTTTTATCCTCAACGCTTTCATACGCATACACAGCACAGGCAATAAAAGCAGTCTGTAGGACGACCCACCCACCAGATTAAAGACAACAAGCTAAACTGTAACAGGAATAAATTCACAGAGCACAGAGCGCTTTGTTTTGTGCTTGGGCCCCAAGAGGGCCCTGAAATAGGCACAAGACAGGGTCCTCACCGTCCAGTGGCAAGCACACCCACCAGCACGCTAACACTAACAGGGTGTCCTAGGAAATCACAGAGTGGTCCATACTGAGATGTATGGACTGCCAATACATGCAGCAAGACCCTCGAAGAGGGGACATCATTTCACCAAGGAGCAGAAGATGCCGATTTCTAAACAGTAGTTCTCGATAGATGGCTGTGTGTGAACTTACTGCGACACCCCCATGTACTCTGAACTATCAGGCTCATGGCTGCAGGTGCTCAGTAAATATTCATTAAGGGGGAACAAAGAATTTCACAAGCTCTCTTTTCACATTCTGAGTTTTCTGAACTAAAAAAATTTCCAAATAATGTGCTCTCATCAATTCCACTCTGAAAGCAATCTGAACAGATCCTTAGAGATCAACTAACTCTAGAGGCGGACACAACTTGGCGTATAAACAACAAACAACTCAAGATTCAGTAGGACCGAGAATCCTGAGCCCCTGTTAGGAGACCAGCTTGAGTCTCATGACTCTGAGGTTCTGTCTTACTCTTACAGAGAGCAGGGAGAGCAACTCAGTCACATCTGTAGTTATCACGATGATGTATCTATTTTTTCTAATTCTATTCCTAGACCATCATCTCTAAAATCGCTTACTGTTTACTATGGTATATTCAAATAATATTCTAAAATATACAAATCTAGAAACTGTATTTTATACATAAATTGCCAAAATGAGGATGAAAGCAGCATTCTTTGAGCAAAGCTTTATCTAATGTATTCCAAATGTTTTTGCTATAGAATCTTTCCCTTTCCACCCTCCCTCTCCCCGCTCAAAAGTCTAGACAGAAATATTATTTATAAGATAAATGAAAAGGATGCTGTTTTGCGTGAACTGAACGAGGGTCCAGAGACATCCATTTCCATTCACTACACTCAGATCCTATAAGGGATTTTCCAGACACAACTGAAAAACAAAGTCAATTATAAATACAATGTAGTGAAGTTGCTCAGTCGTGTCCAACTCTTTACAACCCCATGGACTGTAGCCTACCAGGCACCTCTGTCCATGGGATTTTCCAGGCAAGAATACTGGAGTGGGGTGCCATGTCCTTCTCAAGGGGCCTTCCTGACACAGGGATCGAATCCAGGTCTCCCGCATTGCAGGCAGATGCTTTACCATCTGAGCCACCAGGGAATCCCAAATACAATGTAAACAGCAAAAATAAAAGAAAAAAATAGCCTTGCCATCTTCACATACATTGCTTATTTCTACTATATTTATTTCTACTCTTAAAGACAAATCCTTATTATTTCCAGGGGCCATCTTACTATACTATATGGAATACATATTCATTAAGCTTATTGAATCTGAATACCTGCATTCATGTGCCATTATTGAACTCTCTCTCATGGGCCTTTTAACAAACAGGACACAGATTCTAGGAAAATATCACTACAAAAATGGCAAATGCAAACTACAAGTTAGTTCCTAAGATGTGTTCCTGCAGGCAAACTATAGTTTGAGAGAAAAGGAAACGAAGTCTAAAACATTTAGAACACTGATGATGAGTCTTGGAATAGGAATTAGTCTTTCAAATCAGGCAAGCTGAATTAGAATGCAAAGGAATACGCAACAGGCTCTTAATAGTAAAAACAAATAAATAAAACAACCACCTTAGTTGCAGACCATTAGCTTAAAACAAAAATGAAACTAAATTCTAATGCTTTTAAAGCTTCTTTCAAATGAAATACACACAGCTAAAGAGAAACATATGGGCTTCCCTGGTGGCTCAGCTGGTAAAGCACCTGTCCACAATGCAGGAGACCCGGGTTTGATCCCTGGTTTGGGAAGATCCCCTAGAGAAGGAAATGGCAGCCCACTCCAGTATTCTTGCCTGGAAAATCCCAAGGACAAAGGAACCTCGTGGGCTACAGTCCATGGGGTCGCAAAGAGTCGGACAGGACTGAGCGACATCACTTTCACTTCTTTCAAAGAGAAACGTGTAATCCCAAGGTGGGGGTTGGTGGGGGGGGCGGGGACTGTGAAATGTCAAGTTTGGGAAGATGAGAGTCCATCACAGCAACGCGGTCTACCTGACTATAGGGCTACACGGCATATGGGCACTAACTTGGCTTCTGCTCTGTCTTCTTGCTGCTCTCATCAGACCTGTACTCATCCTAGCCCCAACTTGCCACTAACGACTCCTCCCCCTCCACAGCCACCCCCACCCCCACTGCCACACTCTCACCCCTTCACTGGTAATGCCTGCCCCTGCAGTTAACTTTGAGTTACCAGGCTCTGGCGGTATTCAATCCTCTCAATCTATGCCTTCTCCTCTGCACAACTAGTGACTAAATCGTGCCGCTAATCCAAAACACACCGGCCTACGGATGGCTCAGTGACCCTGCTGGTCTGATCCATCTTTCTCCACTTGCTCTGCCCCCAAACCCCTTTACTTCTCAGTCTTCACGTCTCCCCAGTGGCATGGTCTGCCTTAGCAACTTGTGGAGTTCCTATCCATCCCAGCTTAAAGATTCCAACTAGTCTTTAAATAGAATTCTCTAATCCTCAGACACAGGCATCACCTCCTCTCTGCACCCCCCTGACAAGCATAATTCTGCTAAATAAATCATGACTGATATTTCAGTTGGTCATATGGGACTCTACAGTCTCCAAATCTGAACTCTTTTTGGGTAGAAAAAACACGTTTTATCCTTGTATTCCAAGCACACATACGTTGTCTGACAAACTAGGTGTTGAGTAAATGCTTCCTGGCTGACTGATTGAATAAATAAATGAAATAAATTTAGTGGATATGACATGCTTAAAAGAATAAGACACTTTTCAATTTAAAGAAAAAAAATGTAACCATGAAATTCTATTTTTAAGAGAAAAGACATAATAAAACAAGACAGAACTATTAAGTAAACCAGAGAATATCTCCACTTGAAAAGTTAAACTGCCATGTTTTCCAGTGATGGAAAGGGCTATTACTCTCAGATTTTCCTTTCCTAAAAAACAGCAATAACAGTAGCTACCCCATAAAGGGGGCAGCAAGAATTAGAGAGAAATAAATATTTAGGGAAAGTACCTCTAAAAGAAACACACTTTGCAAATATTATTTGCTATCTATTTGCTAATCACAAATAGAAACATACAACACACTCCAATGTAACAGGAGAAAGAAAGAAACAAGAAAGAATTTCTTGTTTCCAACAAAAACAAGAATGAGATAATATACTACGAATTTGATACATGACAATGAAAGAAAAATCTGCATTTCTTGGTATTCTAAAAATCTAAATGATATAGTTGTTCCATAACAATTATCATAATTATACAAATAATGGATTTTTAAATAGGAAAATTCACCACAACTCTATAGAAAAAGGCAATTTGGGAATTAGAAGGAGTTATGTAATTTTACGTTACAACTGGCAAAACACATCACTGTGCTGTAAAAAATGCAGTGTTCCTTCTACTGATTTCCATGGAACTATAAAGGAATTTTTCACTAATAACTTAGAGATAAAAAGATTTTAAAGTTGTACAGACCTTGATATAATTAACGTCAAATGCCCTCTCATTCCAAATCTGCAAAAGAGAAAGTCAAAATATCAGAATTATAAGATTTTGTGTCAGAAAGAACACTACCACTAAGATGCCTCTTTTCTCACCATCTTTCATATTATCTGGAAAGCCATTTTTCTTACTTACTAGAATGTCCTACTGTTAAGTTTATAGATATTTACAAGAAAACATAATTTTTAATTAAAATAGTATTTTAAAAAACCTTAACATATTTGGAGGATATTTTTCAAAAAGTCACGTACTCCAGAGATTTCTAAAAATGGAATATTAAATCATTCAATAAAGATTGGCAAGACAGTGTATGCCAGGCACTACAGCAGGCACTGGACGCTTATCACTCAGGACTGTGGCAGTAATTCTTACCAGTCCCTACAAGCACACCTGAAAGCCAAGTGTTAGTAAGGACACTGCACAGGAGTCACGTCTTTAGCGCACACAGAGAATCACAACGATGTGTGACATCATGAAAGCAAACTCTTAATGAAGACAGATAAAAGGAACACGCACAAATCTCTTAGGCTTAGAATCACACAGCATGAGGTTTCGGGGGTGACACAGAACTTCGCTAAGACTTCCATTCTGCACCTGAGAGATGGGCATGGCTTCCCAATACCCTTCACTCAAGTGATTCTGGTAGTGGTGGTTCAGTCGCTAAGTTGTCTCCCACTCTTGCAGCCCCACGGACTGTAGCCCCCCAGGCTCCTCTGTCCATGGGATTCTCCAGGCAAGAATACTGGAGTGGGTTGCCACGCCCTTCTCCAGAGGATCTTCCTGACCCAGGTCTCCTGCACTGCAGGCAGATTCTTTACCAACTGGAAAGTGATCTTATCCAAGAAACTTCCTTACCATGGCGTGTGGTTAGAAGGAGTCCAAAACAGATGTGAATAACCCATTTTCTAACAGAAACATTTTCTGTGACTTTACCATAATAGAATGTTGCAAGACTCACGCCTACACTTAGTTTCACTATGGGTTAAACATATTTGGTATTTAAGAAAGTTCTCAAACACAACAAACTTTCAGTTATAATCAAGAGAAGCATAGCAAAAACAGTATGTCCTTACTTCTGGCCTCCTACAGCCCCTGGTTTGCCCTCATGGCCCATGTCGGGTCCTAGGATCCTGTAGCATACCTGCTGCAGTGTCTGCCCCTCTCACTCAGCTCCTCAAGGGCTTACTAATTGTGCTCTCCCCAGGATATATTAGTCACCATGCCTGCAACACAGTAGCAGCGCTATAATTGCTGGCTAACTGCATGAAAGCTTTTAAAATCAGTTTTGACAGCACATTTATTAGCTGCAGTGTATAGAGACCCACTGTGTGTGTATGAGGCTCCGTGGGGACACAGTGCAGGGTGGGGCATGCCTGCAGCCAGCCAACAGACCAGCTAGAAACGCAACATGTTAGGCCTCGCATTTTTAAATCATTAAAACGGGTTAAGTAACAGCTCAGGACAAGGGTAGGCATATTTCTAACAGCCTGCCTAATCAGACCCACCATTCGTATTTTTTACAGCCTGAAAGCTAAAAATGGATTTTACAATTTTAAGCAGTTACATTTTAAAGGGTTATATAATTACCAACATAATATTCTTCCTTAATATTGCCTTCTGATCCACAAAACTTAAAATATCTACTCTCTAGCACTTTTAGAAGTCTGCTACCCTCTACTTTAGGACCACGGAAGATTGAGGGAGCAAAATGAGACTAACCACTAAACTATAAAAGTAAACCCATTATTGTTGTAAGAATTATTAACAGAAAAACTAGGGAAAGCTTAGAAGAAGGAGAATTTGAGCTGGGGTGGTACCAAAACCAAAACAAAAACAGCGCAGGGAGGCATAAACTACATACAGGTTTCAAAAGTGGGAAGATTCGGATGGATGAAGAGGAAGAACCAATGATGACACGGAGGTAGTTTGTCAACAGACACCAACAGAACAATCAGTCTCAGAACACAAAGATGTCAACAAAGTGCCAGAAATTACTTTAAAAATTATAAATAAATGTTCAAAGCTTAATCATGTTCTGAAAAATATATTACTGACTCCGATGTAATCAATGTCCAGGTCGTGATAATGCTTGCACCCCACAATCCAGGTCACGATGTAGTAGGCGGTCAGCTGAAGATTGACGTACGGCCAGTTGAAGCCCTTCCCCAACCATCCAGGGAAGGACCACGGCAGCCCTGTGGAGACGAACAGGCAGAGCTGGAGCAGGTGTAAAGTACGGCACCACCAAAACCAAAGCAAAGCGAAAAGGCACCAACGCAGCCTGAGCACACAGCCAGCAAAGGGCTGACAACAGGGAGACGCGTGCCAGGCACGAATGCTCACACGCCTTTCCAGCTTCCAGGCACGGTGACTCCCTACCGATCCTCAGAGCCAGGTTCCGTGGTTCTAAGTGCTCTTTGATAAAAGAAATAAAAACAAACAAAAACCCCTTTCTCAATATTTACCAACAGAAACAAATGTAACATGTAATTTAATATCCCCACCCCTGCTAAAAAGATATTCGATGTACAATTTTTGTTCTCTGAAGGCATATCAGAGAGTTTTGAAAGGCTTATGCTTAACCTGGCGCCTCAGACAGTAAAGAATCCTCCTGCAGTGCAGGAGACCCTGGTTTGATCCCTGGGTCAGAAAGATCGCCTGGAAAAAATGGCTACCCACTCCAGTATTCTTGCCTGGAGAATTCTATGGACAGAGGAGCCTGGCGGGCTACAGTCCATGGGGTCACAAAGAGTTGGACATGACTGAGCAACTAACACTATGCTTAACTACTCTGTGAAGCAGGTACAGTACAAATTCCTCACTCACTAGTACATCTTCTTGCAACTTGAAGCTATTTAAATACTAATTAGTAAGTGCCGGGGGCCAGTGTGAGGAATTCCACCCATGGCAAAGGTCATGAGGAAGGAGGCTTGGCATACGCAAAGGCGTGATCAAGGCTCAGGAAACCCCCTGTTCCCGAGCATCTACCCCAAAACCAGAGTCTGTTTTATGCTCTCACCTACACCTCTGACTTTACGGGGGGCTCTCCCCCATCACCGTTTCTCTTGGAGAAGGAGTAAACGTGCAGCTCCAAGGCAATAAAAATTCCTGGGCGTGACAAGAGTGTTTCAGCTTACAGACTCCTCTGAAGGTTATCTAGCCCACCTGTATAGGTTTGTCCGGCCACATGTGATTGTTTACAGCCTCCAAATCTGAGAGGCATGAGATGTTTTAGACTTACTAAAGGCAAATTATTTTCAGGAGTTGGAAATTATTAGTATAGTGGGTTGGTTAGGAATTATATTGGTGAAGGGTTTTTCATTTGTTGTGTCAATAATTGCTGCTAATTCCCTGCTCTGGGTGGGACAAGGATGTCTCAGGTCAAACCTCTCTGCTGACAGACTAGCTTGTGTGACAGGATTATCCATACTCCTGCCACATGATTGTTTACTACCTCTCAACTGTAAACAGCACAGAGAGTTTTGGAGTATTTTGAGAGTCTTAATTAGCATAGGACTTTTTCTTCTTGTTGAGTCAGTGATTGCCGCCAGGCCTCCGTATCCTTAGGCACCTGGGAATATATTAATCAATGTATTTGGAATATAGCAAAGGAAATATAGTAGTTTTTGATGTTAGCAATACTAGACTTTTTGAGTTAATGGATTTTCTCTTTTATAATAGATCACTGTATTTTGTTATAAATCACTGTGTCCTTGCTATGTAAGAATGTAACTTTATCATATCTTAAGACTAAATAGATCTTAAGGGGAGCATTGGTGAAAGGATTTTCATTTGTTGGGCTGATGTTTGCTGCTAAATCTCCATGTTCCCTACCCTTATAATGAATATAACTAGCATATAGGAAGAAATAAGTATTAACCTTTAAGCATATAGGAGAAATAAGTATTAACCTTTAAGACTAATCATGTTAACCTTGGGTTAAATAAATTCCTTTCTTGATTGTAACTCACTACACCCTCACCCTATAGGAATGTAACTTTATTTGGAGGGTGGTGCCTGGTTTAAGAAAAAACACCCTTGGAAGAAATAAGTTTTTTGGTTATCAGAAAGAAAGGATCATAAAATGTCAGCAGGTCTCACTCATGGCCAGAAGATGATGTAATATCCCTAAGACCTTTTTTTTTACATTTATGTGAAGCACCTGATTTTGATAAAGGTCAGGACTGCTGACCCCCACGTGACTCTATTCATCCCTATGTGTAACAAAAGGGATATAAGCAAACCCCAAAATAAAGAAATCGGATCAGTTTCCGGAAAGACTGATTCCCCCATGTCGCTTCTTTCTTGCTCCCGTTTTTCTGGCTGAATTCCCATCTGGAGCATGGATGCTATTCCACGTAATCCAAGTTATTCAGCCTCTTTTTCTCCACTGATCTTCCTACTACACTATCCATTTCTAATCTCTCTATATCTGTGATTAAATATGTATTTTTCCAAAGACGCCGACTCCGTCCCCACCTTTGAATCACCCTGGATCCGCCGGGGCTGGACCCCGGCAAGTAAGGTAATCAAATTTTGCAAAACTAGTTTTTCTTTATGGCAATATAACTGCCAGTGACTCAGTAGGGAAATACCCCTTTGTTATATGATATTGAACAAATAATCCACATTCTTCTAATACCCAAGTTATTATTAAGTTTAAAAAAAAGGGAGAGGAAGAAAAGAAGCACTAATTATGATTCTAAATCCTAATTCTCTTACTAATATATTAAAATAAGGTCAACATTAAGTTCCTTAACTGTTAATATATGATAACTATCTAGTTTACCACTGGAAAAAAAAATCAAAATGACAAAATGCTTATTTTTCTAAACTCCAGAAGAATGCCTAAGCTGTATCTACACAAGAAATGTGACATTAAAATAATGAAATGTTTTAAAACAGTGAAATGCCAAATACATTCTGAAGGCCCGCCATGAGTAAGTCTTTGTTAGGACAGGGTTCAGCCTGCCAGATTTTCTGCATTTAAATGAGAACTGACCTTGAAAGCAGCCCAGGGGTTAAGTATGTACTGAAGTCAATGAGGCTTTTTACTGCCCAATTTCTGAAAACTCTTACTAAAGTCCATTTACACAGAACACACTGACTCCTCACTTTTTTTACTTAGAAAAACTTACGCTTGTCCTTTGATGGTTGAAAATGATTTTTAAAATAACGTGAAGTTAACCCCTATAAACTAAGACCATCAGCAAGAAAAACGCAAAAAGATTGTCTGAGGAGGCCTTACTAATTAGCTGAGAAAAGAAAAGAAGCTAAAGGCAAAGGAGAAAAGAAAAGAAGCTAAAGGCAAAGGAGAAAAGGAAAGATATACCCATTTGAATGCAGAGTTCCAAAGAATAGCAAGGAGAGATAAGAAAGCCTTCCTCAGCCACCAGTGCAAAGAAATAGAGGAAAACATTAGAATGGGAAAGACTAGAGATCTCTTCAAGAAAATTAGAGATACCAAGGGAACATTTCATGCAAAGATGGGCACAGTAAAGGATAGAAATGATATGGACCTAACAGAAGCAGAAGATATTAAGAAGAGGTGGCAAGAATACACAGAAGAACTATACAAAAAAAGATCTTCATGACCCAGATAACCATCATGGTGTGATCACTCACCTAGAGCCAGACATCCTGGAGTGCAAAGTCAAGTGGGCCTTAGGAAGCATCACTATGAACAAAGCTAGTGGAGGTGATGGAATTCCAGTTGAGCTATTTCAAATCCTAAAAGATGATGCTGTGAAAGTGCTGCACTCAATAAGCTAGCGAATTTGGAAAACTCAGCAGTGGTCACAGGACTAGGAAAGGTCAGTTTTCATTCCAATCCGAAAGAAAGGCAATGTCAAAGAATGTTCAAACTATAGCACCTTCACACTCATCTCACACGCTAGCAAAGTAATGTTCAAAATTCTCCAAGCCAGGATTGAACAGTACGTGAACCGTGAACTTTCAGATGTTCAAGCTGGATTTAGAAAAGGCAGAGGAACCAGAGATCAAATTGCCAATATTCACTGGATCATCAAAAAAGCAAGAGAGTTCCAGACAACATCTATTTCTGTTTTATTGACTATGCCAAAGCCTTCGACTGTGTGGATCACAACAAACTGTGGAAAATTCTTAAAGAGATAGAACACCAGACCACTTTATCTGCCTCCTGTATGCACGTCAAGAAGCAACAGTAAGAACCAGACATAGAACAGACTAGTTCCAAATTGGGGAAGGAGTATGTCAAAGCTGTATATTGTCACCCTGCTTATTTAACTTATATGCAGAATACATCATGAGAAATGCTAGGCTGGATGAAGCACAAGCTGGAATCAAGATTGCTGGGAGAAATATCAATAACCTCAGACATGCAGATGACACCACCCTTATGGCAGAAAGCGAACAGGAACTGAAGAGCTTCTTGATAAATGTGAAAGAGGAGAGTGAAAAAGTTGGCTTAAAGCTCAATATTCACAAAACTAAGATCATGGCATCCGGTCCCATCACTTCATGGCAAAAAGATAGGGAAACAGTGGAAACAGTGACTGACTTTATTTCTGGGGTCTCCAAAATCCCTGCAGATGGTGACTGCAGCCATGAAATTAAAAGACACATGCTCCTTGGAAGAAAAGCTATGACCAATATAGACAGCGTATTAAAAAGCAGAGATACTACTTTGCCACCTAGTTAAGGCTGTGGTTTTTCCAGTAGTCACATATGGATGTGTGAGTTGAACTATAAAGAGAGCTGAGCGCCAAAGAATTGATGCTTTTGAACTGTGGTGTTAGAGAAGACTCTTGAGAGTCCCTTGGACTGCAAGGAGATCTAACCAGCCCATCCTAAAGGAAATCAGTCAGGAATATTCATTGGAAGGACTGATACTAAAGCTGAAACTCCAATACTTTGACCACCTGATGTGAAGAACTGACTCATTGGAAAAGACCCTGATACTGGGAAAGATTAAAGGTATGAGGAGAAGGGGACGACAAAGGATGAGATGGTTGGATGGCATTACCGACTCAATGGACATAAGTTTGAGTAAACTCCAGGAGTTGGTGATGAGCAGGGAAGCCTGGCATGCTGCAGTCCATGGAGTCACAAAGAGTCGGACACGACTGAACAACTGAACTCAACTGAAGCCGTATAAAAAGGACCTCAATAAATCACACAATTTAGCCTGAATGTGTAAGCCTATTTGAAATAACCAAAGTCATTTCAAATGATAAAAGTGTGCTTCTGTGTGTGTTTGAAATCTTTTATAGGACTGTACACTGCTACAGGAGAACAGTACAAGGAGCACAGTCCCATGTGAGGAATCATCCTGCTACCAGAATTTAAGCTCCACAAGGAAAGGACTGTTCTAGGCACCCCCGCCTCGGGCAGTGACCACCACATCCTTGAGCTTCAAAACAAACAAGAACAAAAATCACTTCTCTATGCACCTCTTTTAGAAATGGGATCCACTGATGTATGTAACACACAATTTCGCAGGTTAATTGGGATATACTGCAGTTGACTATAAACTAGCACCTCCATCTACCTCTACAAGGATTAACCATGGGTGCTGTACTGCCGATTTTCAATATCCCCTGAAAGGAGTTCAGGGTGGAGAGCAGAAATGAAGCACTCTGTGATACATACTTTCAGGAGCCCATTTTGTGAGTCCAATTCTTGTATCTCCTCGTCTCTTGAAAAGCACTAAACTCCTCTATGGCATGCCTGCCCCTCGTGACCGGCAGAAACCTTCCACAAAAATGTAAGCCTGACTGCACGTGCTCCCCCTCACCAAAACCCCATACCCGCCGACCTCCCCCGCCTCTCTGGAGGCACCCTTTCCTCTTTCTCAAGTGCTGTCTCCCGGGCTGCAATCCCCATTTTGCCCCAGAGAAAACTTAGCTCTTCACTCTCACACTGTACATTTTTTTAAGTCGACACAGCTGCCTATACAATATACAATCTTATAAACACTGTCCTTTTACAAATTTTAATGAGACGTTCTGTTGAGGAAATCAGTATAATACCACACACAAAAAAGAAAAACACAGGACAGACTTAGGTTCTAAATGTGATTTTGACGGTTACTAATTTTCCAACCTTAAGTCAGTGGTATAACTCTCTCAGCCTCCACTGCTTCTGTAAAATGAGAACATAACGCCTCCCTCCAGAGGCAGGATAAGCATCAGACACAATGTACATGAGCGAAGGAAGACGCGTGGCTGACACATCCTTGGCTGTGGTAACCACATGATTAGCACTTCAGCAGCAACAGGTACTCCACACACCCAATTCCGAACTTTAGAATTAAAAGGAAGCAGACTACAAAAGTACAGCAAACTTCGCTTCCTACCTATGAGTGTAATATTAGGGTTCCGCTTCTTAGCTTCCTTCATCAACCACCATTCATATCCTCGGAAATAATTCTCATCTAATGCGTAGTGCATGTGGGAGGGCTCTGTGCCATCTGAAGGGGAGAGAGCAAACAGAAAGGAGACTCTTAATGGTGATTCACAGGCCACACTCTACACACACAAACATACTGCAGCAAAGTAGCTTCCAGATCCAATTCTGACCTGGGGCACATAAGAATAATCTTATATAACTTAAAGGTAGATGATCAGAGCATATTATTGCACTTTTCCATTACCCTGAGCATCACAAAGGTCTTAAATAATAAACCACAACTTTCTATCATAAGCCATGAGTGTTATCAGCTCACATAGCTGAAAATTTCTAGGACTAATATCCTGCTGGGAGTTGGTCTCTCGGGTTTTCAAATCCCCATGCCCAGTTCAGCCCACCCCAACTTCTAGCTTCTCAATCCCAGACATGAGTCCTGAGCTGCTAAGCCCCAGTTTCCACACCCCGTGCCTTGAGCCTATAACATGCCTCCTTAAATCAAGGCAACAGAACACTGAGAATATAGGAAAAAGCACACGTTCCCAGCGTGAGAAAAGTCTACAGTAATCTCTACAGGGTGTCCAGGTGGGTAAATAACACCAGTCCTCACATGTTACCACGCTTCACATGCATCGGGCCTGGGAGAGGCACCCTAGCCCTTTTCTTCTTAAACGTAGACATCAGAATTCACAAGAGCTACCTGCTTCTGTATCTCTATCTCTAATCCAGCTTCAGCAAATGAAGATGGCCAGTCATTATCTATTCTGCAAAAAAGGGTTTCACAATAAAATGCATGTCTTCCTATAACAGCCAGGGAATGGTTTTGTTTTGGGTTTTTTTGTGTGTTGTTTGTTTTTAATTTGCATTTTTTCTTTCAGCATAAATTAAATACCAATACCACCACGCAGATATATTTATTTAACAAAAATTACTTACAAGTCACTAACAGGAACACAGGCATATAGACAATACTCTAAGGTTCACTATAATGTAGTCTAACCCATGAAATAATAAGCTATATATAATCATTGAGACAATTTTCTTCTTCCTGAAAATCAGAGACCTAAAAAATTTTTAATTGACTACATGTATTACACAAGGCCAATCAAAATGATGACAATAAAGACTGCAAATTTACTGGTTAAAATTATTTTATTTTTAAAGGACAAAAACATTGTATCTTTGAAATACCAACTATTTATATTTTGCCACATATTTTATTTAAAGCTAATAACATCTTTTTTTACATGTTTAATACACTAAAAACTTACTATCTTAAAACTTCTCAGTAAAATTTCACTCTCTCCCTATTCTCTGTCTAGTGACTATTAGTTTATTTAAAAACTGTGGATTTATTTACTACTGATTCTTCAACTAAATAAGAAATCTAAAGTCCACAAGCTGCTCTGTATGAAAAAATACATGTTTTGATATAATATTTTTTAAATAACTATAATGAAAAAGGAAAATAAAGAACAATCTACACAGTAATCAACATCAGAAATGTTGGCATTATTTATATTCTGAAACCACAGTCTATGAGTTTAGGTACAGGTTCAAATATTGGAGGCAAATATCCCAGTCTCCAAATCCTCCTACCTGTTGTCTGCCCATCACCACCTATTTCAACTTTTAGAATATGCAGTGAGGCACCGAAGTTTGGCTGGGGAAAGAAGCAACAATATTAACAATATGATTCACTGTATGAAGGAAAACACTTCAAGACAATTACTAATCACTGCCTTTGATTTTACAGATGAGAAAACCAAAGCAAAACTTCAGATAGATAGTAACTTATTCCAAAAGTAATTTACCAGATTTTTAAAAACTAGAATTGTGAAGATGCTAAAGACTATTGCTGAAATACACCACAGTTTCTAAAATATCACAGATACCATTAAGTCATTATTTGTTCACTACCTTAAAGAGATAATCCAGTATTTCAGAACGGTAGGGCTCTGGGTAATTTACTAGAAGTCGGGAGGTTGCCTAAAAAAAACAAAAAAAAAAAGTTTTCAAAAGCATGAATAAAACAAATCTAATCATGATCACTTTTTCACAGTGTTTATGTGGACGTGCCATCTAGCATGTCCACAGTCAGCCAGCTCTTGGGCAGCACCAAGCTGTGGGAAGTCGTTTCCCAGGTTCTTTGTTCACCTACCTTTGTTTTGCTCATCGCTGGGTAAATAGGGCTGATGTCCGTCCAACAGCTAAAACACAGGTTCCCAACAACCACGTTTCCCTTCTACTGAGATGAGGGTTGGTGACGGTTGGCTGGGAGGTTAAGGTTGCTAAGTCTATTAATGAATCTCACTATTACAGATTTATCTTGAGGGCCTAGACTCAGAGAGTGGTTATTAGAAGAAATAAAAACAGTTTCTCTATCTCAAGACTGTTTGTCATCTACAATATCTGGGGGCCAAGAATGGGAAAGATGAATCTCAGGCAATTTTTCCCCTCAGCATCTTGTAGGAAAATATTACAAGCAGCAGTTCTTAAAGAAACCTCTACTCTTCAGTCTTATTAGAGATTTAGAGGTGCTATCTCTTGCTGTTAAGAATGACAACACAATGGTCCCCAGGCCAGGCTATACAGGAAACCTCACACAAGACTGGCATCAAGCACTGTTTACAATAGCTAGGACATGGAAGATGTCCATCTTCCATCAACCTAGATGTCCAACAGATGAATGGATAAAGAAGCTGTGGTACATATACACAGTGGAATATTACTCAAGCCATAAAAAGGAATGCATTTGAGTCTGTTCTAATGTGACAGATGAGCCTGGAGCATATTATACAGAGTGAAGTAAGTCAAAAAGAAAAAAACAAATATCATATATAATGCATATATATGGAATCTAGAAAGACGGTACTGCTGAACCTATCTGCAGGGCGGCAATGGAGATGTAGACAGAGACCTGTGGACACACTGGGGGAACAGCATGGAGACACATGCATTATCACACACGAAACAGCCAGCGGTTATCTGCTGCGACTCAGAGAGCGCAGACCAGCGCTCTGTGACACCCGAGAGGGTGGGGTGGGTGGGAAGTGAGAGGGAGGCTCCAAAGGGAGGGGACGTATGTATACCTGCGGCTGATTCATGCTGTATGGCAGAAACCAACACATTGTAAAGCAATTATCCTTCAATTGAAAATAGATATAATTTTTAAAAAGACTGGCATCAAAATGCATGGATGAAGAAAGGCGGAAGAATAAAGAGATGAAAGAATTTCCCTCCCCTCAAGAGCTTTCAGAATAAAGTTCAGATTGTTCAGTTTTATACCCAAATTCCTTAATTATTTGGATTCCAACTCACATCATCTATGTAGGTATGCTGCTGCTAAGTTGCTTCAGTCGTGTCCGACTCTGTGCGACCTCATACACGGCAGCCCATCAGGCTCCCCCGTCCCTGGGATTCTCCAGGCAAGATCACTGGAGTGGGTTGCCATTTCCCTCTCCGGTGCACGAAGGTGAAAAGTGAAAGCGAAGTTGCTCAGTTGTGTCCAACTCTTCGCAACCCCATGGGCTGCAGCCCACCAGGCTCCCCCGTCCCTGGGATTTTCCAGGCAAGAGCACTGCACTGCCTTCTCCCTATGTAGGTATAACAAACTAATATATCTTTCTTCTGTCTCCATTACTGCCTTGCAAATAGACTCATCAGTACCATCTGTCTAGAGTCCATAAATATATATTAATATACAATATTTGTCTCTTTTATTTACTTCACTCTGTATAATAGGCTCTAGGTTCATCCACCTCATTAGAACCGCCTCAAATGTGTTCCTTTTTAAGGCTGAGCAATGTTCCATTATATTTATGTACCACAGTTTCTTTATCCATTCATCTGTCAAATGCACTCTACCCCCTCATCTGGCCAAATCCAGTCCAAGCTTTCCGGTCAAACGCCACCTCTTCAAGGAAGACTTCCTCTGCTCTTCCTCAGCGATGTGACGAAGGTGCCTCTCCTGTGGACTGTGGCCTCAGGAACAGGTCCACAGAGCCACCATTAATCCCTCTATCCCCACACCCTCATCACTGTTTCACCTCTAAGATCCTTGGGGACAATGACTGGGTCCCACTCAAGTTCATATCCCCATTTATTTTTTTCAAGAAGCATTCATTTACTATCTCTTATGTTATCATTAGCTTCACCAGTACAGGCAACGTAACAGTAGTCTGAGTCCGTGGAGCTGGAATCCTGATTACATCATTCACAAGCAGGGTGACCAAGGGCAAGTCACCATCTGCAAAGGGTCGTCTTACTCATTCAGCTGTCCCAAGACTAAATTCAGACACAGGAAGGACTTGGCGCAGCAGCTGGCGCATAGGACGCTCTCAGGAGGTAGCAGGCGTTGCACACACAGACTGCTTCTGAAAGCACAGTCTCTTCCTCAGCGAGCTTACAGACTGGTGGAGGCTCGAACTGTGAAGTGAACGAGTGCTGTATACGCAGGCCAACCTCCTGACCCAAGGGAGACAATGCCGCCTGCTCTGTGTCATGCTAGCAACATACACTACAGCTAGAACAGTGTGTTTTGCTGTTTGGAGGCCGTTTTGCTCTCTATGCTCTTCTATCCTTAACAAAGAAAGGGCCAGCTTTGAGCCATCACACGTCATTAGGATGTTGCCAGCTGATAGTCACACCCAGTGCAGAAGCATTAGTTTTATCAATGGCAATAGCAGTATAGCCAAGTGTTGAAATGTACCATGAAGCAATAACAAATCACCTAATTATTGATACTAATCATGCTCCCTAAATAAGGCCTGTTATAACAGCCAAGGATGGAGCCTTAGCACAAAAATTGGAAAACAGTGATGTTCCCAATACATGGCAGGCACTGAATGTATTTTTCACTTAAAATCCTTGGATAACTTCCTCCCCCCTAATGTATGAAACAGAATGATACTAACCAAAATTATTCACATTGCAGATGCCATCCTTTGATCTTTGACATCTATCCTCACAATGTTCCAACCAGGCAGGTATCACTGTGTGCCCAGAAAAAAAATCTGAGATATAGAGAGGTTAAATAACCTGCCCAAGGCTGTACAGTGAGTGACAAGGAGGCCCAGAACAGATCCCTGACAACCTGGTCTTAAGTCCATGTGCACCATCCTGCTTTCCCCACCAAATATGCAGATTAAATGAGAATATTCCAAACACTTACTGCTACAAACTGTGCTACATCCAGGGACTCCAGAAAGGAGTGATGTGCAAATATAGCATTGCAATCATTTTCACTCAATCAGTATTTACTCAACTTCTGAGATGAGTAATACATTATACACGGGACACTATCATAAAAGAGTTTCCTGTTCTGAGTTATGAAACAAACCTCATTTTAAACAGAGTTAATAAACATACAACAACAAGAGTTCAACTTTGAACAAGTTAAACAATGGATTTAACATCAAAGGAAAGGTGTTAGGACATGATGAATCCTCATTTTATGAAATACTGGCTATCCTAGGTTTAAACCACCAAAATAAAAAGGAGAATCATAGTAGTAAAGGATAAATACATTAGCACATTCATCTACTGTTTATCTTTACCAGCACCTATGAGTAAGGCTACAACATCTGAAAATTAAAGCATAAAAATCAGCTGGTTTAGGGAAAAGATTTTTTGCCCAGAGCAGAAGGTCAGATCTGCTATCAGACTAAAAACTTAGTCATCCACTGTCTTTTCCTTTCTGGAGTGCAAGGGCCTAACTGAAGTTCCGATTGCCCAGGAATCCACTTTCCAAAAATAATTATGTTTTATGGTATGTCTACTTAGAAGTAGTCACCCAAATCTCATTGGTAACTTGAAACCTTAGAGTTTTGCTAAGTTAAATGATGAAAGTGAAAAATGAAATTGAAATGAAAGTGAAAAATGAAATTCATTACACACATAATTTCCAAATAATATAAAACACTGAAACATTAATACTGAACACAGGTTTATCTACTTTTGGTTTCTTATTACAGAGGAACAAAACATATTTAGATCTATTAGAAAAAACGTCCTGTCTCTAGAAATTAAGGTTTTTAAGGGTTAAGCAATCTAATTAATATGTGTAATTAAAATACTAGAAATAATATGAGAAACAATTCAAGAAAAGTAGGATGTATTTTGGCTAAGAAAAGGTATGAGGTAGGGAGATATATTTCTGTTAAGGGAAATGAAAGTAATTTTGTCCTAGAGTAGAGAAAATGAATGGATATAGAAGCTAGGAGAGGGAATTTTACCTTGTGTAGTCAAGCTGGCTAAAAATTAAATTATAAGGATTTTTTAAAATAAGCTTTAATAAATAGCATACTTATAAAAAACTAAGAATTATTCTTAATCTGCTAAAAAGACAAATTTTTGTTAGACTATTCGTCTGTTCTTGACAAGCTTAGGAAAGGTTCCCTACCTTTTAAGGAACCTACCTAGGAAATAAAGATTCAGATATTATCAAAATAATATTCTATGCTTCACATTATCTTTATCAAGTCTTTACTTAAAAAAAAGAAACCCTGAGTCTTCTCTATTAGAAGAGCTAAGGTTGTGGGTGGGGGTGGTTAAACTGGGTTTAAACTATGTAACTTTATACATTTGCCTGTGAAGTTCTTATCATTTTAATTAAATGGATAATTAAGTATTGTTTCACAGTGACCAATGACCCTATTTAATCAAGTGTTTTAACACCTTTTGTATTTTTGACAAACTTCCCCAAATAAATTCTAAATGAAGTCTTCTTGACCTCATATTAACTTCCTGAGATTTCTCCAGATGAGCCCTGGACATCTCAAAGATGTGTTCTTTCTCCTTATAAAAAGACATGAAACTAATTAGGCTTATTTGGCATGTTAAACTGCATAGTAAGCATTGTCAAGTAAGATGTAACACTAAACTTTCTTTAGTTGATACTTGTATTGATACATGTTATTAACATATGTGTTCCAGAAATTACATCAAATTCCTAGACATCTGCTATATCCTGGTATAATGCTATCACTTGTAATTCTAGTTATCTTAAAATGCTATACGTTACCGAAATAACCAAATTTCCTCATCAACTGAATTACAATGAACTTTATCAGATTTTTAATATGCCCGTGTTTAAGCCTTTTTGTCATTTACAGATAGTTATAGCTTTACTAATGTTTTGGCAAAAATGTTCTTCCAAAAGTGCTTCATCTTCAAGAATTTTGGAGAGAACTCTTCACTTAAAGTACAGGGTTCTTTCAGATCGTGTTGATGAACTGGGTAAGAATTTACAGAACTCTAAGGTCAAATCACTGCAGATGGTAACTGCAGCCATGAAATTAAAAGATGCTTACTCCTTGGAAGAAAAGTTATGACCAACCTAGATAGAATATTCAAAAGCAGAGACATTACTTTGCCAACAAAGATGCGTCTAGTCAAGGCTATGGTTTTTCCTGTGGTCGTGTATGGATGTGAGAGTTGGACTGTGAAGAAAGCTGAGCGCTGCAGAATTGATGCTTTTGAACTGCGGTGTTGGAGAAGACTCTTGAGAGTCCCTTGGACTGCAAGGAGATCCAACCAGCCCATTCTGAAGGAGATCAGCCCTGGGATTTCTTTGGAAGGAATGATGCTAAAGCTGAAACTCCAGTACTTTGGCCACCTCATGAGAAGAGTTGACTCACTGGAAAAGATCCTGATGCTGGGAGGGATTAGGGGCAGTAGGAGAAGGGGACGACAGAGGATGAGATGGCTGGGTGGCATCACTGAGTTGATAGATGTGAGTCTGAGTGAACTCTAGGAGTTGGTGATGGACAGGGAGGCCGGGCGTGCTGCAATTCATGGGGTCGCAAACAGTCGGACACGACTGAGCGACTGGACCGAACTGAAAGTAAAACAAGAATCATAAAACTGCTAACAAAAGATCAAAATCAACAAGAATTAATTATAGGGAACTGAATGAACTGATGATGATAATTATAATTTTTATGACTTATCCAAAACACTGTTGCTTCTTGAATGTTTTACTTTTTCCAGATTTGTGGAAAACCTTTTTCCTAACCTGTCTATGACTTGTATCAATTTGTTAAGTGTATCCTTGTAAACAAAGATAAAACAAATTTCTCCCTATCTGATCCCTCCAATATTCAAAAACTCTGAGTATTCTTATTTTCATGGTAATATAGTTATTTGCATAAGTTTACTAAGAATCTGTCCTCCTCCTAACAGGACACAATTAGAAACACTGGTTATATTACCAAGGTTTTAACTAACATGTCATATTTGAGAGAGACCTACATAGACTCAGATATAACCAGACAGATTTTAAAAATTTAGGTTGGCCTATGGAGCCAATTCTTCAGTGCTCAGCTTTCTTTATAGTCCAGCTCTCACATCTATACATAACTACTAGAAAAACCATAGCTTTGACTAGACAGCCCATTGTCAGCAAAGCAATGTCTCTGCTTTTGAATATGCTGTCTAGGTTGGTCATAGCTTTCCTTCCAAAAAGCAAGTGTCTTTTAATTTCATGACTGCAGTCACCATCTGCAGTGATTTTGGAGCCCCAAAAAATAAGTCTGTCACTGTTTCCACTGTTTCCCCATCTATTTGCCATGAAGTGATAGGACCTGATGCCATGATCTTAGTTTTGTGAATGTTGAGTTCTAAGCCAGCTTTTTCCCTCTCCTCTTTCACTTTCACCAAGAGGCTCTTTACTTCCTCTTCACTTTCTGCCATAAAGGTGGTGTCATCTGTCTATCTAAGGTTATCGATATTTCTCCCAGCCGTCTAGATTCCAGCTTGCACTTCATCCCACATGATGTACTCTGCATATAAGTTAAATAAGTAGGGTGACAATATACAGCCTTGACATACTCCTTTCCCAATTTGGAACCAGTCTGTTGTTCCACGTCCAGTTCTAACTATTGCTTCTTGACCTGCATACATATTTCTCAGGAGACAGGTAAGGTGGTCTGGTATTCCCATCTCTTGAAGAATTTTCCAGTTTGTTGTGATCTACACAGTCAAAGGCTTTGGCATAATCAACAAAGCAGAGTAGACATTTTTTCTGGAACTCCTGCTTTTTCGATGATCCGACGAATGCTGGCAATTTGATCTCTGGTTCCTCTGCCTTTTCTAAAACCAGCTTGAATGTATGGAAGTTCATAGTTCACATACTGTTGAAGCCTGGCTTGGAGAATTTTGAGCATTACTCTGCTAGCCTGTGAGATGAGTGCAATTGTGCAGTAGTTTGAACATTGTTTGGCACTGCTCTTCTTTGGGCATATAAAGAAATATGTCCAAAGCTTTCTATAAAGAAAGCTGAGTGCCAAAGAATTGATGCTTTTGAACTGTGGTG
Organism: Ovis aries; assembly: GCF_016772045.2. NCBI lineage: Eukaryota > Metazoa > Chordata > Mammalia > Artiodactyla > Bovidae > Ovis > Ovis aries. Next base: position 97,789,456 of record NC_056060.1, read on the forward strand.
TTGGAGAAGACTCTTGAAGAGTCCCTTGGACTGCAAAGAGATCCAACCAGTCCATCCTAAAGGGATCAGTCCTGAATATTCATTGGAAGGTCCGATGTTGAAGTTAAAACTCCAATACTTTGGCCACCTGATGCGAAGAACTGACTCATTGGAAAAGACCCTGATGCTAGGAGGGATTGGGGACAGGAGGAGGAGAAGGGGACGACAGAGGATGAGATGGTTGCATGGGATACTGACTCAATGGACATGAGTTTGAGCAAGCTCCAGGAGTCAGTGATGCACAAGGAAGCCTGGCATGCTGCAGTCCATGGGGTCACAGACAGACAGGACTGAGTGACTGAACTGAACTGATAGAGCCAATGTCAGTGAACTCTGTACCATCATTTTGGCTGCAGTCTTCAGGCAAGAATACTGGTAGCCGCTCCCTTCTCCAGGCGATCTTCCCAACCCAGGGATCGAACCCAGGTCTGCCACATTGCAGGTGGGTGCATTGCAACCCATTACAGTGGGCTGCAGGCAGGGCAATCCACTCCAGTGTTCTTACCTGTAGAATCCCCATGGACAGAGGAGCTGGGTGGGTTACAGTCCAAGGGGTCACAAAGACTTGGACATGACTGAGAGACTAAGTATGGCACATGGAGCCAATAAAGCTCCCTGGAAAAATCAGCCTGGTAACTTGCTTACAGGGTTCCCAGAAGCCTTACCAGGTAAGTAAGAAAGGTCACTTCTTAGCAGATGCACGAATCTCAGAATATTGGTGGACCTCGTGAAGAAAGGAATTCACCCAAATCCATCAGGATTGCAGAGAAAGTCTGATGATAAGTTCACGGCTTGGCTGCCTAGCCTTGACAGAGATTTTTAATAGCCCAATCTGTGATTCCTTGTGCAAATGTCCAACAGGGCACACTTAAAAGAACCTATATGGTCAATTATTATTTTGGCTGCACTTATATAATCAGGACAAGTTTAATAAGGCCATACTTATTTTGCAAGGAAATTACCCTTATTTTGGTTATCTCTAATAAAAGGTGGAAGTAAGGGGTGATGATAGAGAGAAAATTATATTTCAGTGAAGAACTAGAGTACACTCTGCAGATAATCAGACTGTAGCCTGCCAGGCACCTCTGTCCATGGGATTTTCCAGGCAAGAATACTGGAGTGGATTGCCATTTCCTTCTCCAGATCTTCCTGACCCAGGGATCAAACCACGGTCTTCTGTACTGCAGGCAGACTCTTTACCATCTGAGCCACCAGGGAAGCCCATTATCAGATTCTAGTCCTATTGACTGTCTTTGAGGTTTGTTTTCTACCTGTAAACTGGACCAAATACTGAATTCTTCTCATTTCTTCCAATATCTGAATACAGCTTGTCAAGCTAATGTTTCTTTTTCCCAACTTTCTGACTTTAAATTATTAAGAACTAAAATTTCCCTTTTCCTGAAGTTATGCAACCTAAAGTGTGATAACTTTATACAAACTCCAGAGAAATCACAACAGTTCATATCTGAACAACCTTCATGCCTGTTGCTCTGTGGACCACTCAGAAAGATCCCCAGAGATAGTCAAACTCAACTCAAGAAGATCTACGATTGCCACCGTCTGTCCCCACTCCATCTGAAGATGTTCTACATCTAGAAATCATGACTGGCTGCCCTCAGGATTCAGAATAGGTTTACAATCTGCTCCATTAGCCATCGTTTTCTTCTGTTTTCACTGAAATGTCTATTACATAAACTGAATCAAGTATTCGCACCATATAGACCTAACCTTGTACGCACACTTGCATCACTGTCTCCTGAAATGAGACACAACACTTTAACGGAACTGACCGTGGTTGGGTGAGATATGGAGCAATCCACCAACCCAGGACAGACTCAAACCCACTCATAACAGATGGCCCAAAATGTTAATTGCAGTATTACCTAATCTTTGAACAGATTCCTCGGGCCCCAAGATCACTGACCTGGTTTCAAGGTGTGACCTTTTAAGCTTAGGACAATGGCTACCAATTGGATTGCAAACTATTGACTGTAGTATAATTACAGGAGTGCTACTATAATCCTTTCTAAATTACAACAGGCCCTATCCCTTACTTTCAGTAAATCAGCTATTCAGGCAGTTTAAGGCCCTCACCACTTATGCTGATACCTGGGCATTAAGGGTGGCTTGTAGTGCAATCCCCAATGGCCAGGTTTTTCCTTTTTTGTAATGCAAATGCAAGACTCAAGCTTTGATTGCAAAGCATCCACTTCAAAGAGGGATCCACTTCCAAGATGGCTGTCTCAAATAAACAAACTGCAGCCAAAGAACCCAGAGCCAAGCTGAGGTTGGGGGGAGGGGGGAGTTCTTTGCAAGATCTTGGTCAGTTTCGCTAGCTGACCATCATTAGGGCCACTTTTTATTTCCCTGAACTTTAAGTTCCCACACTTAAGGTTTCAGTTCACCAATGAAAAAATAAGCCGCAAGGCCCAAGGCCTCCACCCTTGACCCTAATGAAAGCAGAACCGCAGGCCCACACCCTCTGTCTCTCTACCTACCATCACCAGGTGTGACCCAGGTTTACCATGTGCTTTCCAGGACCTATGAGTAATAAACTTTTGTTTTGTTCAAAGTTTTCCAATGGTTATCGCTGAGGGCATCTTGCAATCATAAGAACCACAGAGACCAGTGCAACAACAACACTGGTTATCAATAGGATGAGTGAGTGACTGAGTGAGTGAAGTCGCTCAGCCGTGTCCAACTCTTTGCGACCCCGGATGAGACCCACCCAAAACAGCCACCCAGCAGGCGTTCAAACTAGTTCTGAATTGCATCCAAGGACACACATTCCATCTGACTCAATTCAACAAACAACCCATTCAAGAGTTCAGCCTTGCCATTTTCAAATAAAATCAGCTCTAGCTCTGTCCTGGGGAACAAAAAGGAAAATCCCTCTCGTTCAAAGACCGGCCATCACAAACGCCATCAACTCAAAGGCTATAAACACAAGGGGATAAAACAAAGGCAAGACAAAGGTTACAAAGAAAAAGCTGACACGACTAAGCAAGCTGTTAGGAGCCAAGAACAATCATGCCACTGTAGCAAGCTCCCAGGCTTGGGAGCCACCTGTTAGCATAACTAGGGAACTAAGGAAATTATCAGCTGTGCCCACGCAGACTTTGCATTAAGCTTGTATGGCCCTCATGTCTCCCTTAGGAACTTCCCTGGCGGCTCAGCCAGTAAAGCGTCTGCCTGCAATGCAGGAGATCTGAGTTCAATCTCTTGGTCAGGAATATCCCCTGGAGAAGGAAATGGCAACCCACTCCAGTACTCTTGCCTGGAAAATCCCATGGATGGAGGAGACTGGTAGGCTCCCTTAAGTATTTTAGAATGCCTAGATAAGAGGAACTTATCCCAACTGACACAGCCTAGAAAAGACTAAGGAGACAAGCCAATTTAGTGTAATTAGTATCCTGTGTGGGATCTTGAAACTGAAAAAGAGCATTGGGTAACTAAGGAAATATGAAAGGAAGTAAGGACTTTCATTAAGGTAACCAACATTGGTTGGGACAAATGTCCCATACTATCCTGGGATGCTAATAATAGAAGAAAACTTGATTACAGGGTATATGACAACTCTGTATGGTCTTGGCAATTTTTCTGTAAATCTAAAACGATTTCTAAAGTTAAAAATTCATTAAAAAAAAAAAAAAGAAAAGAAAACAAGCTTGCTCCAGAGGTCCTTGAATCAATAAAAAAGTTCTCTCAATACCTACGAGTATCAATTGGTGCCTTTGTTAAAATTTGTTAAAATGCAGGTTCTCAGGCCCCACACCAGAACTCTAAAGTCAGAATGGGAGCTGGTGAGAAGGCCTGAGTCTGCGTTTAAACAAAACAGACCAGGTGATTTCTTGTGCACCTTAACGTTTCCCTCTCTTCGCACACATAAACAGCCACCAACGAGGCCTCTTCCAGAGGGCAACTCACCCCCTTAGGCCTTTGCCATCCAAGGGCAAAACAGTCCTCAAACAGTTAAACAATCCGAGAGTATCAGCTGTTACTGGTGTGCCCTGATATTAGAAAAAAAGACTTTCAAAAGCCCGTTTCTGGCTTCTCACCTTCCTAAAGAGGGCCTGAGGCACCTGTCGTCCCTTTAAACAAAACCTACCGGACGCCTGCCCCCTTGGGGGCACAAGCTGCAGTCCCGGATCCAGGACTCTCTGGCCCCCCGACCCCCAAAAATTACAAGCGCACTCAAAACATCCCTCAGGGGCATCCTCTTCGGCGGACGGACGCTCCTCGGGCCCCCGGCCATCTCTGGAGCGACCCTCCCGGAGTGCCCTCTTCAAGGTGAAGAGACCCTTCCCCTCAGGGACCCCTGCTCAAGTTGAGCCCTCCGCCCTGTCACTATCTAGACCTGTCACTTAGTTGGTGGACCTCCGGACCCTCATGTGTTTAACCTAACCGTCTCTATGGGGTCTGGGGTCCAGTCGCGCGACGGCGGCGTCGAAGCAGCCACGGGCGGGCGCCCGCCTCAGGCGGCGACGCGCGCGCATCGAAACGCTGGGGCCGCGCCGCGGGGGCTTGTGGGACGGGGCGGGACGGCCCCCCCCCCCCCCCCCGCGCGGCTCCGTTCCTCACCCCGCCGCCGCTGACCGCTCCGATGCCGTCGAACTCCCGGCCCAGCCCCTCGGAGTCGTCGAGCACGTACGCGCCGCTGGGTGCCAGCAGCGCGCACAGCAGCAGGGGCACCGCGGCTTGGCCCGCCAAACCCGCGGCGGCTGTCATGGCTTTCGCCCGGCGTTGCCGGGAGGCCTGAATTAGGCGCTCAGCCATTGTGTGACAGGTCATATGACTCGGGCGCCCAGGGAGGCGGGTCCGGTCGCCGCCATGATGGAGAAGGGCAGGAGGCCGCGGGTGCCGCCGCCGCCATATTGAGTGTGGGCTGCGGGTCGCTGACGCAGCCGCCTTCGTGTTGTGGGGGTGGGGAGCGAGCCTTTTCTAACGGGCCCTACGTCAGGGGTTGACTGCAGGTTTCCGCGTTTGTCGCTTCGGTGCCCCGCCTCTGGCATCACCTACTGGAGCATTTTATCGAAGAAAAAGATGGCTATCCAAGGCCAAGGGAGTCGTGCAGTGAATGGCTTACCATGGACCTCCCCAAGCATCAACATTCAGAAAACTGAGATCATGGCATCCAGTCCCATCACTTCATGGCAAATAGATGGGCAAACAGGGGAAACAGTGGAGACCGTGACAGACTTTATTTGGGGGAGGAGGGCTCCAAAATCAATGCAGACGGTGACTGCAGCCGTGAAATTAAAAGAGATTTACTCCTTGGAAGAAAGTTATGACCAACCTAGACAGCATTTTGAAAAGCAGAGACGTTACTCTGTCAACACAGGTCCCTCTAGTCAAGGCTCTGGTTTTTCCAGTGGTCGTGTATGGATGTGAGAGTTGGACTATAAAGAAAGCTGAACCCCAAACAATGGATGCTTTTGAACTGTGGTGTTGGAGAAGACTTGAGAGTCCCTTGGACTGCAAGGAGATCCAACCAGTGAATCCTAAAGGAAATTAGTCCTGAATATTCATTGGAAGGACTGATGCTGAAGCTGAAGCTCCAATACTTTGGCCACCTGATGGGAAAAACGGACTCATTGGAAAAGATCCTGATGCTGGGAAAGATTGAAGGCAGGAGGAGAAGAGGGCAACAGAAGATGAGATGGTTCGATGGTATCACCTACTCAGTGGACATGGGTTTGAGTGGATTCCGGGAGCTGGTGATTGACAGGGAGGCCTGGCGTGCTGCAGTCCATGCGGTCACAAAGAGTGAGACACACCTGAGCGCCTGAACTGAACTGAAGCCTCACAGGGCACTTGTACCATGTGCCAGTTGGTGGCTAAACTAGAAAGAGGACCCGGCTCGCAGCCTCTGTCATAGTCCGCATTCTGCTGTCACCTCCAGTGGGTCACTTAGCTTCCTGAGCCTGAGTTTCCCCGGTATGTAAGAGGAAACAAGAAGCCCAGCTGCAGAGGGGACATTTGATTAAATGGCATACAAACGAGGAAACAGACAATGCAGTAAATCCGAGCTGAAAGTTTCACCCACTTAGCAAGTGTTAGCTGACCAGGTACTTCATCCTGATACCTACTGTGTAGCTGCGTAGGGTACTTTCCGCTGCCAGTTGAAATGGTTCCCAAGAGATACCCCTGAATTGGTAGGGAAGTTGTGAATTGTTTGGGATCCCTGTCACATCCGGCACTGAACTGAGATTTCTGATTTCATTGGCATTGAAGCAAATTGGAGAGACTACTGAGAGACTGGGAGAAAATATCTCTGAGCCCAATCTCTCACTAGACAAAGCCATGGAGTTGGTTATCAGTGCCTGTGCAAACCTGGGATACCACAAAATGGCAGGGCGATGACCCAAAGGCTATTTAGGCCGAGGGAGACTTTGTCTACAGGGTTCTATTTGGAATCTGATTGTTTTGCCCCATTACTGCAAACCTAAATGTAAGTGTCAAGACTACAATTATATTAAGAGGAAAAGCTTATCTGAGCAGTACTGTAAACACACTCATCAGGCCCTTAAGGATATCTGTAGGTTCGTAGTGGACAGTATGCTTACTCAGCGTTTCCCTAAGTTACTGTCGATCTACTGTTACCAAACACTCCCAGCTGGTGTCTAATGTCCTAGCCCAATTATTAATAGTGTCGCTTTCACCCTCAAAAATGTTCTGGCTTGCATGGTAAGTTACATAATTCCCTGTATATTGTCACTTGTTTTCGTTCACGTGTTCTGTTTTCCATACAGCACTTATCTGACCTACTTTCCTTACAGTCACCCTTCTGTGTGATTCTGCTGTATTCAAGTGTGTAGCTATTCAAGTGCCATGGATTTCTCTTCCCAGAACGCTGATCCATCTGTTCTAATAAAGTTTTAAACATGGGTTGGCGCACCAGTGGATGCCAGACGTGGTTGATAAGTAAATGTTAAGCTTCCTACCAACCCTGAGATTTTGTATCTGTGATATGCACTCCCATGGACTGTAGCTCTGTCCATGGGAGTTTCCAGGCAAGAATACTGGAGCAGGTTGCAGTTTCCCTCTCCAGGGCATCTTCCCGAGCCAGGGATTGAACCTGAGTCCACGTGCATCTGCAGCACTGACAGGCAGGTTCTTTGCCAGCTGAGCTACGGGGAAAGCCCTAAAACATATGCACAATAATGTAACCAGAAGGGAAGTACCAAGGTAAAAATAGAGGGAAAATACCATACAAGCAAAACTGGGAACTTTCTTAGACAAGAAAGTTTCTAATAAAAAAGCAGTAAGTGCAAGCTAAGAAAGAGATACTTGGACTGCTGGGCGCAGCACTGCTGCTTGTTGAAGGTGTGAAATAGAGGGAGACAGCAGTTACCAGACCAGTGGCGGTGTGTTCGGCTTCCCTTGCTTCTCTTCTATCAGGATCCCGGAAATAGACAGTAAGGAACGAGGGTCTCTCAGTTCTCAAAAGTCAGATGAATTTTAAAAATAAGGAGTTTTTCTCTTAAACAAACAGTGTTTCTGAGTGTCAAACTGCACTTCAGCCCCAGCAAATTTCTCAGTTTTCTAAAGTGAAAATGTGATCAAATCAGATGATCTCTCGAGGAAAGTGAGCACAGTCTTGTCTAAAAGATGAAACGTTGCTGATAAAATCTGCTGTCTCACTTTCAGAAACGGTTTTACTTTTAGGAGTCTGAATTAGGCTGCCAGAAGTTCAGGGGTACAGACCAAGTCTTCTTCTTTGTACTTAAGTGCAGCAGTGCGCAACCCATGGTGGGTACTCAGTATATATGTTGAACTTAACAGAAACTAAACTTAAATTGAACTTAAACAGAAATCACTGGTGTGATGGTGCTTCAAATCACTGGGAAAGATTGCTTTCAAAAATGTGATATTGAGAGAAAGATCAAATTTTTGAACTATGCCTCATACCACATCTAAGTATAACTGCCAAATGGATAAAGGTCTAAATGTGTTTTTTAAAAAATGGAAACCTAAAAGTTCTATTAGAAAATACAGGCAAATTCCTGTATAACTTGGGGTCTGTACAAAACTCAATATCTTGACACAACAAAATAAAAGTTTGATTTTTAGGAAAGTCACTAAATAATCATATAAGAGGATAAGAAAAAAAAATTACTTCTAGATAAGTTGGAAGCATTTCTTAAAGTAAGAGTCCACCAGGGTCAAAAGTATGAAGTATTCTCTTTTCATGAGCTATCCTGTAACATCTGCCATTTATCTGATCTTTATGACTTGTGATTTCAGTTGTTAATTACATCACTCCCTGTTCTATGACTTCTCTCAGTTAACTCAGGGCCTTATACAAAGACAGTAAAAATAGTTCAATGGACAGAATCCACATAATGGAATAAATTATGTATTGTTTACTAAACATTTTCTTAAGTATAACTACAGATAAGAACTGCTAGAATAAGAAGCAATGTGGTAGGGTAGTTAAGCCAGTATGATCAGCCCTGGAGCCAGACTCAGTTCAGTTCAGTCGCTCCATAGCTTCAAATCTCCCCTTCCGCCTGTTAGTTGTGTGATTTCAGCCAGGTTTCTTTACATTCTTCAGGCTTCAGTAACCGTCCATAAATAGAGGTGATGGTAGAACTGTGAATATGAAATTTAGCTGAATTAATATTTATATAAAACTTAGAAGAATGATCAGCATATACTACAAGCTATTGAAGGGCGTATTATATGAACAGTAACATCAGTGGAATACAGATTTAACTAGAACATAGCTCTTTGAGTTTACTGCTCTCCACAGAACCAAGACAGTCCTGAGGGAAAGGATTCTTCCTGTCTTTGTACTGGTTTAAATTTTGTTGTCTACGGTCATCCAAATCCATGTCTTCCTGTGTGTGGCTGATCCCCCATCGTGTGAGTCTTGGTGGGAGGCAGATCCCACCTCCTCCAGGAGTTAAGGCACCGCACTCTCCCTCTTCTCATCCTCAGCACCTGAGCTCTGGAGCCCCAGTGACCAGGACCCCTCAGTCAGTTCCCCAAACATGGGGCTTTGTTCTTAGAAGCGCGATTCAATGTACAGGCCTCTGAGAAAGCAGCCCAGAGCAGAGTCCAGAGGAAGGCGGTGCTAGAGGCGCCCCAGAGGGACTGAATTCCCCGGGGCAGTAGAGGGAGGAGCGCCATCCTAAGGGCTCAGGCAGGATGGCTAGAGCTGCCTTTCTGGTCCTTTGCCAGGAGCCCACTTCACAAGGCTGATTCTGCAACAATTCTGTGCCATATCTCGATTTCTAAGTCTTTTCATTTTTTGCTCAGGGTTAGCCAAAGATGGTGCTGTTGCCCTCAGCGAAGAACCCTGACTGATACACCAGGTTATAATGAGACTGGAAATGATCACCACAAAGAATTCTCAGCCTCTATATCTGCATTGCCCCCACTTTAAACACTGCCTTCACCCCGTGTAGTTCTTTTGTTGGTAACTGTTGATGCGCATGTGTGTGCTAAGTCACTTGAGTTATGTTCGACTCTCTGCGACCCTGTGGACCATAGCCCACTAGGCTCCTCTGTCTATGGGAATCTCCAGGCAAGAATACTGAAGTGGGTTGCCATACCCTCCTCCAGGGCATCTTCCTGACCCAGGGATCGAACCTGTGTCTCTTACATCTCTTGCGTTGGCAGCTGGTTCTTTACCACTAGTGCCACCTGGGAAGCCCGTTAATGCCTGGATTAGCTCACGTGAAGAACGCCAGGAAGTTTTGCTGTCCTCCTCTGTCTCACCCATGATGCATCTGTTCGTCTTTGGATTCTCAGTATCTTTTTCTGCACTCCTGCATGGTATGAATTCTAGAGTCCACCTAATTTCAGGTCTTGGGCATGAAAAAAATAACAGTACCCATGGCCCAGAAGATTTTTTTTTAAACATCTAGTACAATTCTGTCCAATAAATAGAAGATAAAACATGTATATATAACGAAATTTTCTAGTAGCCACGTTCAGTTCAGTTCAGTTCAGTCGCTCAGTCATGTCCGACTCTTTGCAACCCCATGAATCACAGCACACCAGGCCTCCCTGTCCATCACCAACTCCCGGAGTTTACTCAGACTCGTGTCTATTGAGTCAGTGATGCCATCCAGCCATCTCATCCTCTGTCGTCCCCTTCTCCTCCCAACCCCAATCCCTCCCAGCATCAGAGTCTTTTCCAATGAGTCAACTCTTTGCCACACTAAAGTTGACCCCAAAAAAGCATATGAGATTAATTTTGATTAATATTTATTTACCTCAGTCTTCATGGGGGTCACAAAAGAGTTGGACACAGCAACTAAATAAAAACAAAAACCCCAAAATACCCAAAAATGCAGTCAATATAAACATATGTCAGTAAAACATTTTGCAGGGTTTTTTTATAAGAAGTTTTCAAAAATCTAGATTTGTGTTTTATACAGATTGTTGTTGTTTAGTCGCTTCTGACTCTTTTGCAAGCCCATGGACTGTAACATGCCAGGCTCCTTCCGTCCATGGGATTTCCTAGGCAAGAACACTGGAGTGGGTTGCCATTTCCTTCTCCAGGGGATCTTTCCCACCCAGGGATCAAACCCACATCTCCTGTGTCTCCTGCACTGGCAGGTGGCTTCTTTACCACCAAGCCACCAGCGAAGTTGTTTTATACAGATAGTGCATCTCAGTTCAAATGAGCCCCGTCTCAAGTGCACAAGAGCCTATGGGCTGTACCCGCCAGGGTCCTCTGTCCAAGAGATTTCCCCAGCCAAACTACTGGAGTGAATTGCCATTTCCTTCTCCAAGTGGTTCAGTTATAATAAGCTAGTACATGTCAGTAATACTCTTTCCTGGATGCTAAGAGCCATTCTGGCAAATTACTGACCCTGAGGAAGGGGGTGTGAGAGCCCCCAAATTACAGCCAGTTCGTCCAAAGTAGTGAAGACCCAAGTCTTGTGACTGGCATCTGAAGTGCCATCGGTCTAGTGCCGCTGAGCTCCTTCCTTGTGGAGTCTGATGCCATACTCCAGGTAATTAGTGTCAGAATTACGGAGTTGTCGAACATCTAGCTAGTGTCTGGAGGATTGGAGGATTCGTTGTTGGTAGAAAGGAAACCGTGTACGTGTTATGTCAGAAGTGTTCCTAGGCAGAAACAGAAACGATAGTGGCCAGTCCTCCCATGCACACACACGCACGCACACACACACACACACACACACACAGAGCAAACGTAACCCCACCGTGTGCAAGAATCACCTGTCAGTATTTGCTTCGCCTCCACTGCTCTGATCTTGCTCCCTAGATTTCAGATTTCGGGCTCCATAGTCCGACCGTCAGTATTGTCTGGGGCTCTCTGCCCCAATTCATAAGCTACCTCAATAGCCCTGGCTTCCCACTTTCCTTATTTAATCTCAACTCTGACAGTTTTGGATAAAAGATCTCCCCCTGGTGCATTCTGGCCCCAAGGAAGCCTGAAATGCTCTCAGGGTTCCTGCCCATCTTCTCAGTGTCAGCAGGTATTTGGATAAGAACATGCTTTCCCACCTCCGTCTCAGACCTTGAATCCTGCCTAATACTATGGGCTGAACTGATCCCCTCTAAAGTTGGTATGTTGAAGCCTTCAGCTCCATGGTGACTGGATGTGGAGATAGAAACTCAAAGGGGATGATTAAGGTGAAGTGAGATCGTAAGAGTGGAACCCTGCTCCAGTAAGAGTAGGGTCCTTATAAAAAGAGGCAGTCTTCTTCCCCCTTCCCTGCCTCTTCCTCCCTCCCGCCCACCCTGTCTCTTCCTTCTGCCACCCGCCCCCCAGGTGAGGATATACAGTGAGAAGACAGCTATCTGCAAGACAGGAAAAGGGCTCCTCCCAGAAACCAAATGGTGGACACCTTGATCTTGGATTCCAGCTTCCAGAACTATGAGCAAAGTTCTGCCGTCGAAGCCTCCCAACCTTGATCTTGGATTCCAGCTTCTAGAACTACGAGCGAAGTTCTGCCGTCGAAGCCTCCCAGTCCGTGCTGTTTTGTTACAGCACTCTGAGAACACAAACACACCTCCTAGCTCTCTGCACTGCTTGCATGTCCAAACCATCAGATTAAATTTTCTTTCTCCCAGACAAGAGTTGTTTAATCAGCAATGAGTTACCATGATTATTAGAAACATTTGCTTAAAAATGAGTTAAGAACATGCCATAAACCCAGAGAGTTAACAGGATATTTTAGTTATAAAAAGGGAAACATTCTCTCATATCTCTCTGTACTGCTTGCATGTCCAAACCATCAGATTAAAATTTCTTTTTCCCAGACAAGAGTTTTTTAATCAGCAATGAGTTACCATGATTATTAGAAACATTTGCTTAAAAATGAGTTAAGAACATGCCATAAACCCAGAGAGTTAACAGGATATTTTAGTTATAAAAAGGGAAACATTCTTGAAGATTGACACTTGCCTGAATTAATCCTGGGTTTACAATTTAATTTGACTTCAGACTACTGGCACCTAGACTCCACATCGTGACATGCACATCAACTCAACAATATATTCACTGAATCTGTTATCTGCTCCTGTGTCACAAATTATCCAGTGTTCTGCATTTGAAAGCAACAATAAATAGTTCGTAGTAGTAGTAGTTTAGTCGCTAAGTCGTGTCTGACTCTTTGCGAGCCCACAAACTGTAGCCCACCAGGCTCCTCTGTCCATGGGATTCTCCAGGCAAGAATACTGGAGTGGGTTGCCATTTCCTTCTCCAGGGCATCTTCCCAACCCAGGAATCAAACCTGGGTCTCCTGCATTCCAGGCAGATTCTTTACCGACTGAGCTATGAGGAAAGGTAATAAATATTTAGTCCATCTCAGTTTCTGTGGGTGGGGAACTCGGGACCACCTTGGCTGGGTGGTCCAGCTCAGGATCCCTCATGAGGCTCAGTAGAGATGTTAGCAGGAGCTGTCATCATCTGGAGGCTTGGAGATTCACTTCCAAGGTGGTTATTCAATGCTGTTGGCTCACTCAGATACCTGCCATGTGGGCCTGTTCTCAGGACACAGACTGACTTCCCTCAGACCAAGTGAGCAAAAAGAGAAAGTGAGAGAGCTTGAGGGGGAATTTACGGGATTGTTCTGACCTCGTCTCCAGAACAACGCAGCGTCACTTCTGCTTTATTTGCTAGGAGTGAGTCACTAAGTCTAGCCCACACTCCAGGGGAGGGAAACTGGGCTCCACCTCTTGAGAGGAGGAGTGTCAAAGAATTTGTGAATGTATTCTATTTTTTTAAAACTAATTTTATTGGAGAATAGTCGCTTTACAATGCTGTGGCAGTTTCTGCTGGAAGCAAAGTGAATCAGCTGTGTGTGTGTGTGTGTGTGTGTGTGTGTGTGTGTGTGTGTGTGTGTGTATCCGCATGCACGCACTCAGCCATGTCAAACTCTGCGACCCCATGGACTGAGTGGGGTCAGTCTCCACCAGGCTCCTCTGTCCATGGGATTCTCCAGGCAACAATCCTGGAGTGGGTTGCCATTTCCTCCTCCAGGGGATCTTTCCGACCCAGGGATGGAACCCAGGTCTCCTGCACCGCAGGCAGACTCTTTACCGTCTGAGGCACTAGACAACCCCTATGTATACATATACCCCCGCCTTTCTGGAGTTTCTTCCCGTTTAGGTCACCGCAGAGCGTCGAGTAGAGTTCCCCGTGCTGAACAGCAGGTACTCACGAGTTGTCCATTTCAGACATAGCAGTGTTGGCATGTCAGTCCCAGTCTCCCAGAATTCATCCCACCCCAGCCCCCTCCCCCATCCCCATGTCTCTGTGTCTATTTCTGCTTTGCAGACAAGTCCATCTGTATCATTTTCTAGATTCCTCATGTAAGTGATTTTATGCAGTATCTGCTTTTCTCCGACTTCACGCTGTGTGACAGTCTCTAGATCTGTCCACATCACCGCAGTTGCACAGTTTCATCCTTTTTTATGGTTGAATAATATTCCGCGTATGTGGAATTGTATGTATGTCTGTACAGATATATGTACCAAATCCCCTTTATCCATTCTTCTGTTGGGGGACATTTAGGTTGCTTCTATGTCCTGGCTATTGTAAATAGCACTGCAGAGAATATCGGAGTGCATGTGTCTTTTTGAATTATGGTTTTCTCTGGATATTTGCCCAGGAGTGGGATTGCTGGGTAGTATGGTGGTGCTATTTTCAGTTTTTTAAGGAAACTCCATACTATTCTCCACAGAGGCTGTATCAATTTACATTCTAAACAACGATGTAGGAAGATTCCCTTTTCTCCACACCCTCTCCAGCATTTATTGTTTGTAGGTTTTTTAATGGTGGCCATCCTGACTGGTAGGAGGTGATCTCTCGTAGTTTTGACCTGCGTTTCTCTAATAATGAGTGATATCGAGCCTCTTTTCATGTGTTTGCTGGCCATCTGTATGTTGCGAACATATTCAAAGTCGCATTTGCCCATGATGCATTTCAGCAGACCACGCATATGATATAGTCTTAAATATTGCAGTAACTAATATTTTGAAGGCTTCTTTATAGAAAGAGGTATTGTAAAACAACAGAAGGGATTTACCCAATTACAGCACATTTGCAAAGATATTTTAACATCCTCTAAAAAAAAGCACCAACGGGAATAAAGGTTCTAGCATTATTTTCTATAAAATGGCAGGCATTCCCATCACTCTCAGATTTTCACTGTAATCTCTGCTCTGTTCATTCTTTGGATTCTGGTATGACTCATAGCTTTGGGTAACAGAACCTGCCTTCACCAGTCCTGATGCCTCAGAATCCATTAACAATCAACCTGGCTTCCCATCCTCCCTGCTGTCTGTCCCTAGCCCCTTTGCCCCAGTTGACTCAATTTTTTGCCAATCATCTCTCCTCCTTCTCTGCACTATCCTTTGAATTGTACCTCCATAAATATTAGTGCATGTCTTGGTTAAACCTGAATTCATGAAACAGTTTTTGGATCCTAAATCTTAAAAGATTATCGGATAATCCCTAGCATAAGCAAACTGGACAGAACAGATAATTCCACAAGGACTTACATTTATTATCCTGACTTAAAAAATTAAGCTAATCATTTTGCACATTCCACAGTACTTGAGGAAACTATTTGGAGTTCATCTTCCTAAATGTGATTACTTCAATAAGTAAGCATAACACATGCATTAAAACTTACTTCTGTAATTTACAGACATCAAGAGATACAGGTTAGATCTTCTAAAGAGGTATTTGGCTTCCCTGGTCATATGGGGTTAATTTTGACTTCATACTGGATCTGCTATGATTTTTCCAGTAGTCACGTGCAACTGTGAGAGTTGGACCATGAAGAAGGCTGAGCACTGAAGAACTGATGCTTAATTGATGCTTGAAGGTTGGTGCTGGAGAAGACTCTTGAGAGTCCCTTGGACAGTAAGGAGAGCAAACCAGTCAATCCTAAAGGAAATCAACCCTGAATATTCACTGGAAGGACTGATGCTGAAGCTGAAACCCCAATACTTTGGCCAGCTGACTCATTGGGAAAGACCCTAATGCTGGGAAAGATTAAGGGCAGGAGGAGAAGGGGAAGACAGAGGATGAGATGGTTGGATGGCATCACTGCCTCAGTGGACCTGAGTTTGCAAAAACTCTGGGAGATAGCAAAGGACAGGACAACACGGTGTGTTGCAGTCCATGGGGTTGCGATGAGTCGGACGTGACTGAACAACAACTGGATCTGCTTCTGTGACTTTCACTTTTATCTTGCCACTTCTGTTATTATAGGCGAACATAATTGCCTGCCTCGGGGAGATAACCTGCCCCGCCTCCCTGTGAAGGCCTGTGGCATTCTTTGTCTATGGATAGGGAAGGCAATATTCCATTTCACACCACCTGTGAGATGGCTGTAAGCAAGTGAAACTAGCACATCTCCCATTCTAGGAGATATCTGCAAGAATTAAATGGTCTTTTTATTTTGTTTTCTCACCTCCCCCTAACTCTGATCCATAAAAAACCTGGCAACCAGCACCAGATAAGATTTTTTTTTTTTGAGACGTTAGTCTGCCATCTTTTCAGTCACCCAGCTCTCCAAATAAAGTCATATTCCTCGCCTCAACGTCTCGTCTCTCAGATTTATCAACCTCTCAAGCAGCAAGCAGAGTGAGCTTGAACTTGGTAACAGTGGCTCAGTGTAAAGAATCCGCCTGCCAATGCAGGAGATATGGGTTCCATCCCTGGATCAGGAAGATCCCCTGGAGAAGGAAATGCCAACCCACTCCAGTATTCTTGCCTGGGAAATCTCATGGACAGAGGAGCCTGGCGGGCTACGTCACAAAAAGCTGGACACGACTTAGCGACAAAACAACAGCAACAACAACAATAATGAGATATTAAAGATATTAAAGACTCCAGGCCTTAGTTTGATAACATTTCAACTGTTACTCTACTTATATTCTGACTTAAGCTTTAAGTCAAAATCATTTGCAAGTCTGAAATGAGAAGCTGTGTCAGCTTCAACTTTTTTAAAAGTTTAGAACCAAATGAACTGATGATACAATGATGCGGAATGGAATTTAAGAGCTGATGAAGAGATGATAGAGCTGTAAGGGAGCAAACTCGGCCACCCCGAAATGTGTCTCTTTGGTATAAGGATTTAGACAGATTATTTTTAAGAAACAGAAGACTTTGGAAGTTTTCCTTGTTACACTTCCCCTTAACTGCCTAAAAGAATTTGGATAAACGGCCTATTCCCAGAATAGAGTTACCATCAGAGAGATCTGCAAATAGGAACTAAGTGTGATGGGGAAACTTGGCAGAGTCTGGGCATCAGAGGGCACTACTGTCTCCATGTAAACCAGCACACATTTATTTACCAAACGTTTGCCTTCCCATCTCTATGTGAATTACCTTCCTCCCCTGTGAAGTCTCAAATCACTGCCTCCAATATCTTCTTTGTCCTTGCCTGAATATAATATTTAAAGTTTAATATTTAAGGATTTCAGCTATTTTTGGTGAGTTACTCAGTCTTCCTGAGCCTCTCCCATGCATCCATACTATTAAATTTTTGTCTTATTTTGCCCCATTAACCTATCTTGATAGGGACAGAGTAAAGGGACAAAGTAGGCAACTGAATAGCTTATCCCACTAGGGGATTGTATGTAGAAAAATATATGGGAGACCCCTGTAAGTTAATGGTGACTCCTGAAAGCAGGTTGGTTTAACCACAAAACCAAGCAGGCTTGCTCAGCAACGAAACCATGCAGAAGTACCAGCCCGGCCCCAAACAGTAAAACAGCAGTGGCATGAGCCCCACACCCTGCCCAGAGAGCTCAGTAAGTGAATGATCCCTAAGATATGCTCTCTGCACACACAAAGGACAATAATTTGTGAATTTAGCTTGACCATGTAGGGACAAGAAAACTCCCTTCCCCAGCCTGGAGGAGGAGCTGATAATGGAAGCATGACATCTCCTCAAGAAAGACAAAGGAGGTCTTCACCCTCTCCCCACTTTCCTTTTGGTTATAAAACTGTAGCCCACTGAGTTCTCGGGCATCTGCTTATAAGCCTCAAGCGTGTCCTAGTCTAATAAATCACTTCTTATCTATCCCGCAGCTTCTTGCTGAATTCTTTCTGCACTGAGACACAAAGGACTATGGAGCTCTTCAGAGCCCCTGGCAATGGCACCCAGCGTTTCAGCCTCATGTCAGTTTCACTCTTGGAACAGCCGGAAGAACCTAGAAGGATAGGGAAAACTTTCTTCCTCTCTGATAGGGTTAAAGTACCCAAACCAAGGAAGAATTTGAACAGAAAGTGTCTCCATACTCTTCTATTCTGTTTCTCTCCTCCTCCCCCCAGTCTCTTATCCAGGCAACCATCCTGTACACCAATTGTTCTCAAAATCTGGGGCATCAAAACCACTTGGGGGGCTTTTTATAACACACATCTCTGAGCTCCAGCCCCAGAGCTTCTGACCCCCTGGGCCTGGGGTGAGACTAAGAACTGTAATTCTCAAACATTCAGAAATGACATTAACACTGCTACTCCAAGAAGCACACTTGGAGAAGTGTGTAAATGGACCCTGGGGAGCTTTGTCATAGTGTAGACACCGACCGAGTAAGGTTTTATCTGACAAGTTAATATTCCCCT
Organism: Ovis aries; assembly: GCF_016772045.2. Taxonomy (NCBI): domain Eukaryota; kingdom Metazoa; phylum Chordata; class Mammalia; order Artiodactyla; family Bovidae; genus Ovis; species Ovis aries. The sequence goes on from NC_056060.1 coordinate 97,807,565, forward strand.
CCAACCCAAGTAATATATTTGCATCTTTAGAAAGGAAGCCTGATGATAAAACTTTCATTCGTGTGTACTGAGGCTTCAGTCCCCACCAGGCTCCTCTGTCCATGGGATTCTCCAGGTGAGAATACTGGAGTGGGTTGCCAAGCCCTCTTCCAGGGGATCTTCCCGACCCAGGGATGGAACCCACATCTCTTAAGTCTCCTGGCTTCAGCAGGCGGATTTTTTACTACTAGCGCCTAAAGCCTAAAACTTTCAAAACCCCTCAAATGAAAGTTATCTTATAGTTACATTTTAGCCCCCCTGACAAGTAATGAGAAAAATATTTTTGCTAGTCAAAGGCTTAACAAATGTTTGCTGAATTAAACACTTTAGGTCAAATGTGTGATCTTACAGTGCACATTCCAATCTCAGGCCATAATCAGAGATGCAAGAAATAAAACATTCTTTATCTTTTTGAAATTCAACTAAAATTCCATTTTAATACCCCATTCTACGAAACTGGTGGACGCTTGCTCACAGTCAATTCAGGATCTAACCTCTTCTTCCTCTGGATTGCACTTGTATTTATTATACTCTGCTAGGGCTGCTATAACAAAGCGGTGTTTATTTTCTCATGGTTCTAGAGGCTGGAAGTCCAAGATCAAGGTGTCAGTAGGGTTGGTTTCTCCTGAGGTCTCTCCCCTCGGTGTGCAGATGGCCACCTTCTCTCCCTGTCCTCACCTGCTCTTTCCTTTACGCATGTGCACCCCTGGAGTCTCTTTGTGAGTAATCAGATTGGACTAACAGTTTTATCTTAGCTTAATCACCTCTTTAAAGAGCCTATCTCCAAATACAGTCACATTATGAAATACTAGGGAGTAGGACCTCAACAGATGGATTTTGGCAGAGAGGTAAGGGGTTGAAAGTCAGCCCGTAACACCATGTAGGAACCGGGGAGTTTGTACGCTGCTAAGGCTGGAGGGATTTAGCTCAACCCTTGAGCCTCACGGCTGCCCTCTGCCCATGCTGGCCTCCCCTGGGATATCCTCACTCCCTCCTGGTCGTCAGCAGGTAGCCCACACAGGACTCAGCAGGGTTGTCCCCTGTTGGTGACAGCCAGGCTTCTGCTCTGACCCACTGGGCCACTGCAAGCACCAAGGGGAGGCCGATGCTCTCCATCACTTGAGCCGTCCTCACGTGCCTGGCCTGTGCTGTGCCAGGCACCAGGGAACTTGGTGATGCTGGCTCAGGCTGCCCACACATGTCATCTTGAGACAGCCTCCCATCTGGACTTCCCCCTGCACACGAGAAACAGGTCCACCCTCCTCCGCAGCTCATCAGAATCACCGTGGCCCCACCCCACCCCACCTCAGGGCTGGCAGGGGAGGGCGTACAAGCGGTCAGGACACAGGGCCCCTGTATCCGGCTACCACGTCTGACCTCTCACGACTTCCTTTCTCACAGCCCTAAGCCCCAGCCCCATCGGGCAGGAGAAGTCTCTGATCTGTTCTCGGGGCAAGAGGCTTTGCTTTATCTGAACAGATTCGCTTCCAAGCAGACTGTCTGCCTCTCGGTCCTTCCCATCCTCCCGCGCTTGGCCGCTCAGTCGTGTCTGACTCTTTGCGACTGTAGCCTGCCAGGTTCCTCTGTCCATGGAATTCTCCTAGCAAGGATACGGAAATGGGCTTCCATTCCCTTTTCTAGGGGATTTTCCCAATCCAGGGATTGAACCTGGGTCTCCTGCATTGCAGGCAGATTCTTTAGCCACTGAGCCATTCCCCTAGGTTGCCTAAAGCCTTTGAAATTCAAAACAGAATTGTCTTCTCCTCCCCATTCCATATTTTTCTGCCAAGAACTCCTTCTCTTGAGGCAATAAACAGTCAAAGTGGCTAATTGAGTGTGGGGGGGGGGGGCGGGTAGGGATAGGGTAAAAGGAAGTGGGGCTGGGGAAATAAGTCAGTATTTCAGAATGTCCCCTGCCATGTTGAGTTGCAGCTTTGACTAGTGAAATTGCACCAAATGGAAAATGCGGCGACAAAGGACACTTCATCAGCAGATTTGGCTCTTGCACTGTCTGCCCCGTGGAGAAGTTGGAGGCAGGGAGAACCACACTCTCTTCCCGTTTCCCCCACAGGCAGCCCACGAGTTCTGCCACAGGCCAGTGCTGGGACTCCATCCTGTGGCTTCAGAAAACCTGGACTTAATAAGCAGCAGAGTTATTTAAAAGTTCTCAAGACTCTTGTAATGTGGAATTGACAAATTTCAGCATAGGGCAGCCACAGTTTTTCTCCTAATTAATCAGAAGTGAAAGTTTGTGTTTCTTGTGTTTTTAAACAACATCCGTTTTTTTTTTTTTTTTTTCTTTTGAAGAGCAAAATACATTAAAACCTGATGTGGATGTGAAAATAGCATTTCCTTAAAAGCAGAAGTGTAGGTTATTTTGGTAAAATAAGAAATTGTGAGTATCATGAGATACCCATGTATAGAAGCCACAGATAAGTGGATGTGTGAAACAGGACAAAAATTTTGGATTAGAGTCATAAGAAAATGAAATCATTGCTTTCATTTTTGTAAAGGCTTAAGGCTGAGCACCGAAGAATTGATGCTTTTGAACTGTGGTGTTGGAGAAGACTCTTGAGAGTCCCTTGGACTGCAAGGAGATCCAACCAGTCCATCCTACATGGCATCAGTCCTGAATATTCATTGGAAGGACTGATCCTGAAGCTGAAACTCCAATACTTTGGCCACCTGATTCAAAGAGCTGACTCATTTGAAAAGACCCTGATGCTGGGAAAGATTGAAGGCAGGAGGAGAAGGGGACGACAGAGGATGAGATGGTTGGATGGCATCACCAACTTAACGGACATGAATTTGAGTAAACTCCAGGAGTTGGTAATGGACAGGGAGGCCTGGCATGCTGCAGTCCATGGGGTTGCAAAGAGTCAGACACGACTGAGTGACTGAACTGAACTGAAGGGTCTTACTATTAATTTTCTGCATTGTACTTACAGTTTCCATTATTTAAGTAAAAGATATTCTGAATTTTTAAGTTACTGTGTGCTATATTGCTTTTAAGTTGCTGCTAAGTCGCCTCAGTCGTGTCCAACTCTGTGCGATCCCACAGACAGCAGCCCACCAGGCTCCCCCATCCCTGGGATTCTCCAGGCAAGAACACTGGAATTACTTTGCAAATGTACCTGATAAATCTAAATGAGCACTTTTATTATTTTCAATGAAAGACCTTCAAAAGAAGTGTAGGAAACTGCACACCTATTACATCCTGGATAACTTCAAGGAAAAACATTTTTGGTTATATCACAAGGTGATCTTTTCCAATTCTGGGCAAAAATTTTAAAAACCCTACCAACAGGAACATCTAACCTCCTTTTACAAGAACAGACTCACATCATCATGACTGTAGTTTTTAAAATGAAGTTAAATTTTTCCACTTCAAATTAATTCTGTCCTTTTATAAAGTAAAAATTTCCCCTGCATTTGTAAATAAAAGTTCATTCAGTAGAGTTCAAACGTAGTGTTTCTGACTTTTTTAACATCTCAAAAGTTCTAGGAGCTAATTTTACTTCATATCAAATCACTTAAAATTTGGTAGCAACTGTCAACCTTAATATACTACATGAATTTTCACTGTAATAACCCATGTCTTTCTTAAATAAATTTTCAAGTTTCATAAAATTATTGATCTGTCTAAGCCAGTTAGGGGGTTTCCCTGATAGCTCAGCTGGTAAAGAATTCACCTGCAATGCAGGAGACCCCAGTTTGATTCCTGAGTCGGGAAGATCTCCTGGAGAAGGGCTAGGCTACCCACTCCAGTATTCTTGGGCTTCCCTTGTGGCTCAGCTGGTAAAGAATCTGCCTGCAATGTGAGAGAGCTGGGTTCGATAGCTGGGTTGGGAAGATGCCCTGGAAGGCAACCGCTACCCACTCCAGTATTCTGGCCTGAAGAATCCCATGGAAAGCGAAGCCTGGCAGGCTACAGTCCATGGGGTCCCAAATAGTTGGCCACCATGAGCAACTTTCACCTTCAAACCAGTTCACCTGGTTTTTAACCTGGTTTAGCAATCTCTGATGGACTCTTCTATTCCAAGAGGAAAATCAAAGGAGAAAGTGGTTCTATAACAACGTGAGAGTGAAAGTGAAAGTGAAGTCGCTCAGTCGTGTCCGACTCTGCAACCCGTGGACTGTAGCCTACCAGGCTCCTCCGTCCATGGGATTCTCCAGGCAAGAATACTGGAGTGGGTTGCCATTTCCTTCTCCAGGGGATATTCCTGATCCAGGGATCGAACCCAGGTCTCCCCCATTGCAGGCAGACGCTTTAATCTCTGCACCACCAGGGAAGCCCCTATAATAACATACTATGTACTTAATCCCATTCAGTTCAGTCACTCAGTCATGTCCGACTCTTTGCAACCCCATGAATCGCAGCACGCCAGGCCTCCCTGTCCATCACCAACTCCCGGAGTTCACTCAGACTCACGTCCATCGAGTCAGTGATGCCGTCCAGCCATCTCATCCTCTGTCGTCCCCTTCTCCTCCTGCCCCCAATCTCTCCCAGCATCAGAGTCTTTTCCAATGAGTCAACTCTTCGAATGAGGTGGCCAAAGTACTGGAGTTTCAGCTCCAGCATCATTCCCTCCGAGGAAATCCCAGGGCTGGTCTCCTTCAGAATGGACTGGTTGGATCTCCTTGCAGTCCAAGGGACTCTCAAGAGTCTTCTCCAACACCACAGTTCAAAAGCATCAGTTCTTCGGCACTCAGCCTTCTTCACAGTCCAACTCTCACATCCATACATGACCCCTGGAAAAACCATAGCCTTGACTAGACGGACCTTTATTGGCAAAGTAATGTCTCTGCTTTTGAATATGCTATCTAGGTTGGTCATAACTTTTCTTCCAAGGAGTAAGTGTCTTTTAATTTCATGGCTGCAATCACCATCTGCAGTGATTTTGGAGCCCCCCAAAATAAAGTCTGACACTGTTTCCACTGTTTCCCCATCTATTTCCCATGAAGTGATGGGACTGGATGCCATGATCTTCGTTTTCTGAATGTTGAGCTTTAAGCCACCTTTTCCACCCTCCACTTTCACTTTCATCCCATTAATACCTTTTAAAAAAATCTTTACCAAGTTGGCTACTGCAGCTCGCACCATTAAGAAATGAATATGCTTTTTATGTGGGGTTTCCCCAGTGGCTCAGTAGTAAAAAAAAAAAAAAAAAAAATTGGCCTGCAGTGCAGGAGACAGAGGAGACACAGGTTCGATCCCTGGGTCAGGAAGATACTCTGGAGGAGAAAATGGCAACCCACGCTGGTATTCCTGCCTGGAAAATCGACTAAGCATACCCGCAAAGCTCTCTATATACCCAATCTCCATTCTCTCTACTCTTTTTCTCCTAGGATGTTGATCACCCTGATCCCAGCTACAATCTCTTCTCCTGTTTCATACAGCCATATTTCACACATCCAACGACTCATCCTATCTTTCTGTATCTCTCTTGGAGTATTTATCCATTTTGGTGGTTATTATCTCCTTCACTAAGTGATAAGCCCCTTACGGATTAGAACCAGGTCCTATATATTTCCCAGCACAATGCCCTCAGAGTAGGATAGATATATGTGTTGACAGATAAATGAAAGAGGGAATGAACAAATGAATGAGATTCTAGTACATATTCTATTAAATAAAGCACATATAATATCAGTATACAATTGTAACTAAGACACAAAGAGAAAAGTGATTTATAAAAATTATATGACAGTAAATAATAAATAAAGCATCTTTAAAAATACATAGGAGACGTCTGTTGCTCAAACTTGGATAATGTACTTGCATCTCATTAAGATGCTGCTTCCTCATTGGTTTATGACGACATATGAGTTCAATTTCCTGTCCCCTCAACAATGCTGGTTTCTCTTCTGGGTGCAAGCAGATTTATCTGACTCCTCAATCAACAGAATCACCGTCCCAAGGAACATGGGTAAGTGTAAGATTAAAAAATAAAATTTTAAGTAGCTAACATACTTTTGAATGGTTGTCAGTGATATTTGCAACATTTGGCCAGTTTAGGCTGCATAAATGTGATGTTACAAGACAGGGAGACATGAGGATGACATATGGTTTCTCTACTTAGAGTGGTAATAAAAAATGTCAAAATTTTCGTGTAAAATAGTTAGGTAAAACTATCAAAACATAAAAGGGGAATGTTCATGCTCTACTTCCTCTATAGGAAACAGCATAGTGACAAAGTGGAAATTAAGTGGTTAGGAAGAAACGAGCGAACTCCTGGCTATAGAGCCGTCCAGCACCACTGTTTCACCAGCATAGTGGTCTATGGTAGGTTTCTATACCATCAGAAATAACGTGAAATTTGAAAATAATATTTCCAGTATGAGTGTTTCCCGTGTTATTAATAAAATTGAAAATAATATTTCCAGTATTAATTAATAACCTAATAGGTGACTATCACTTGTCTGACACATAGGAGAGTCTTAATAAGTAGCTTTTCAACTGATAAGTGAAGGCAAAGGTTTCCTAGAACTCGTTTTATCTTGGGATCATTGTCATCAATGGTTTGTATTGTTTTAGAAGCTGTGGGTTATCTTCTTTAGGCATTAGGTAGAAATTAAAGTCAGAATCAAAACCCTTAGCCCAAATTTCTCAGCACCGGATCTAAAGGCAATTTTCTCAAGATATGATTAAAGTAGTGAAAACAATATCTGAAAAGAAGCATGAATGATAAGAACTATGGGTTCCATTTTAATCTGAGATTCACACAAATTAATCTAACAGCTGTCCACTTGGGAGTTTGGTATGACACGTGAAGTGTTATTATGTAACTTGCACTCTGAGTGCCTCTGGCTTCTCCGCTATGCTCTGGATAGCTGGCCAAAGATGATCTCCACTCAGGAGGTGCAGGAGAGAACAGAGACTACCAGCGTTGCTGGGTTTCCCTAGGGGCTCAGCGGTAAAGAACTCAGCTGCCAATGCAGGAGGCGCAAGATCAGTCCCTAGGTCAGGAAGAATCTTTGGAGGAGGAAAGGGCGGCTCACTCCAGTGTTCTTGCCTGGGAAATCCCACGGACAGAGGAGCCTGGCGCTCTGCAGTCCATGGGTCTCAAAGGAGTTGGACACGACTTAGCAACTGAACAAAAACCAGTGTTGTCATCAGAACAGCTCGCGTGGAGTAAAGGCTTACCACGTTCTTAGTGCTGGGCTTCACGGGTCATCTCGTTCAGTCCTCACAAGAACTCTATAAAATGGTTGCTGAGTTACACCTGTGAAAACTGAAACAGATAAAGAAACGCACGTGGTCACAGTCCCCCATGAACTGTTGACGGCCTTTGAGTTTCCAGAGCCCACACGACGCAACCACAAGCCTCCGTAACCACCGCCTCTGTGCTCCCACCCAGAAGGCACTCAGGACCTGCTTCACCAAACCATGTAGTCTCGCAGCTGTTTTAGCCAAGGCAGGAAATGTTTCTGCAAAGAACGAAATGTATTCTGTTGAGAATTTTGTAAGTCGTCTCAAAATCATTTTTTTCCAATTGATCCTTCTTATCTTTTTTTCAAGACGCGTTTATCTTTGGCTGCGCCGGGTCTTTGTCGCCGCGCACCGGCTTTCCGTAGCTGGGACGAACGGGGTGGGGCTGCTCTGCAGGCGTGGAGCGCGGGCTTCGCACGGAGGGGGCTCCTCTCGTTGGGGAGCACGAGCACTCGGTGCGTGGGCTTCAGCAGTTGCGGTGCGCAGGCTTAGTTGCCTCTCCGAAGTGCATCATCTTCCGGGACTAGGGGCTGAATCTGGGTCCCCCAGCATCTGTAGGCAGATTCTTAACCGCTGGACCACCGGGGAAGTACTCCTTCAAAAAAAACAAAGATGCTTATTTGCTGAGTACCATGGACAAAGGAGGAAGGGGTCCCTTCCTGCCCATCACCCAGCTCCCCCAGTCCCACTTCTAAGGAAGAATATTTTCATGGTCTAAATTTCTCCCCCAGACCCGTAAGCCTGATCATGGATGTAATGTTGTGTAACCATGAGAATTCCATCCTTGGTAGCTTATTCTATTCTGGGCATCTGGGACATTTTCCTTCTTCTCTTACGTTCTTTAGAAGTCTCTTTAATGAGGATTGTGGGGTCAGTGGTCTCAGTGGTAGTTTTATCTTCAAACATCCTTATTTGTGCTCTCATTTTAGAGTTTAGTTCTGTTGAGGAGGCTATTAAAGGATGACATTTTTTTCATAGCAATTTGGAAATATCAATCCACTACCTTCTGGTTTCTGTTATCATTGCTGTTGAAAAGGTCTTGGTTGAAATTTCATCCTTCATAGGTAATCCGTTTTTTCTCCCTGGCTCATTTTTTTTTTTTTTCTTAGTCTTTGGTGATCTGAAGCTTGATTGCAACGCATCTAAGGAGAGATTTCCATCTCTGTTTGTTTCTAATCTTATTTGGGATTTGCTGAGCTTCATAATCTGAGGATGCCTTGTCCAGCATCACTTTCAGACATCTTTTCTAATGTCACCTCTCCCCCACTTTCTTCTGTCCTTCAGGAACTTCAATTATGCATATGCTGATCTTTTCACTTTATCCTCCTTATCTCTGTGTTATGGTATTTTCACATCTCTTTAACACTCTCATAATTTTGTCTTACTTCTTGAACTCTACCTTGCAACATACTAATTTTCTCTTCAACTGGAGTTGGTCAGTTGGTTAGTCCCTGTGTTGAGTTTTAAGTTATTGCAGTTGTTATTTCTGAAAAGACTCTTTCCATCTTTTATATTCTTAGTTATCTTTCATTGTCTCTGGGTCCTTATTCATATGTTCAGACCCCTTCTTTTATTTCTTGAACATATTGGGCCTGCTTGTTTTGTGCTGTATGTCTATTAATTTCATTAAGGCTTTTGGGGATCCGGGTCTCTTCTTTCCTGTTTGTTTGCTGAATCTCACACATAGTAGCTAATTTCTGTCTGTGTCTGTTTTCTCTCTGTGTGGTAGCAGGATGTTTGCTCTTTTTATCTATTTTTGAAATCGAGTCTGTGTGTCTGTGTGTGTGGACGGAGGGCATTTTAATCAGTTCATATTTGATAGAACCCTATCTGTGAGAATTCTTTAAAGCCTGGGGCAAGGGGGCTCTCCTCAGGGTATGATTTCTATTGGTTTCTTCCAGGACCCTAGTACACTCACTTTGCCATCTGGTAAGCCTTTGTTTTAGATGAATTCATTTTCAAATTACCTAAGTTACTGTTTTGTTGTGCTTCTATAAATTGCCTTTTATATGTGAGGAAAGGAGTAGAATCATAGCATTTCTTAGGAAGGCACGTCCGCTCCACCCACAGGAAATCCAGGTGTTAAGTGTCAAGATTCTCTACGTCTCATCGCACACAGCCTTTTGATTCCACTTTTTAACCTTAACCACAACATAACCCGTATGTGGAAAAAAATGCACGCATCCAAAGCTTACAGCCTGATGCATTTTTACGAACTTGCTCAAGCTTGTTACAAGCTTGTTCGTGTGCTGTGGTGCTGCGCTCAGGCGCTCAGGCGCGTCTGGCTCTTTGCGACCCGTGGCTGCAGCCTGAGGTTGTTCACAGCAACACTCACATCAAGAAAGAGAGCGCCATTCGGTTCTCAGAAGGCCTCTCGGTGCCCTCTTCCTGTCGCACCCCAGCCCCTCCCCAAAGGCCACTGCCACCTGACTCCTCTTTCTCAGCTTTTTACAACAGCTAAACGTTCAACGTGACATTCTCCATGGCTGCCTGAAGCAAGGCAGACGGGCGCTGTTGAGAAGAATGGGACTACACGAGGTTCCTTCCCACTCCCAGGGGGCCAACTTACATTTTCTTTATCACCACATTAGGAGTGGTGAAACATAATTCATTCCAACTTTAAAACAATTCACAGATGGTTCCTGATCTAAACAATAGACCCTTCAAAATTCAGCCTCCCAACTCAAAGAATTTTTTTTTTTTTAACAGTGTTAGCAGGATATTTGCTCGGTTTTAGCCATCTATTCCTAAAAGCAAATACAGGAAAAATAAAAGCCTAAATAAAATGTGTTGCCTCATAAATTGCTGAAAAGGAACACTTTTAATCTTCTGAAGAAAACATGTTGACAAATATAAGGAAACAAAGACGTGCTGTCACTGAGTGTGAGACATGACGTGAGATGATCGCTCTCACATGTTTATTTGAAATCCGCGCAGTTTAATAGAGAATATAAAAGTAAAGCCTTTTAGAAAGTTTAGGGTTATTTTATATCTAGTTTGCAGAAATTATTATTGACGTCATTTTCTTTAATTAGAAGAGCTATTATAGCTGGAAGACCCAAACCCTAAAAATACTTCAGATTTCTAAAGTACTTTTATATCAACGTAGAAGACAAAGTAGTTAAGAGTCAAGAGACTTCAGAATTACAACCTAGGATTGCAGCCAAGTTCTACCAAGAGCAGGCAGGTAACTGGGGGCTAATTGCCTAATACGTTGCTCAATTCTTCTTTGTAATACAGAATTGTAATAAACAGCAGAGTTGTAAAACATGTATTATAACAAATATACATGCCATTAACATGGAGTCCGGCATGCAGAAAGCCCTCAATAAACGGAGAGCTATCCTCATTTCTGAAGGCACAGATTAACACTACCTGGTTCTTAACCAGACAGCATGGACCCTTCGTGCCTGCCTTTTTCTATCCGTCTGCATTGTTTCCGAACTTCAGCTGCATCATTGCATGTAAGAGTGATTTGTTCCTTTTATTGATGTATAGATTTTTTGTTGTTGTTCAGTTGCTCAGTCGTTTCTGACTCTTTGCGACCCCATGGACTGCAGCATTCCAGGCTTCCCTGACCTTCACCATCTCCCGGAGCTTGCACAAACTCATGTCCGTTGAGTCAATGATATCCAACCATTTCATCCTCTGTCGCCCCCTTCTCCTCCTGCCCTCAATCTTTCCCAGCATCAGGGTCTTTTCCAATGAGTCAGTTAGCTCCATTTCAGTTAGCTAAAGCACTGGAGCTTCAGCTTCAGCATCAGTCCTTCCAATGAATATTCAGAACTGATTTCCTTTAGGATGGACTGGTTTGATCCCCTTGCTGTCCAAGGGACTCTGAAAAGCCTTCTCCAGCACCATGGTTCAAAAGCATCTTTTCTATTGCTATTAGGCATTCCAGTTGGGGGATATTACGAATAATGCTACTGTGAACATTCTAATTCTACCGCATGTGCCTTGGGAACCACGTTATGTCTTACTGTTGAGCACATACCTAGAAGTAGAGTTGCTGAACCGTAAGATTTGCGTAAGAGCCAAACAGTTTTCCACCCAACAATATATGAGAGTTTCAGATGCTCTGCATCAGCAAGGCTTGGTATTAATATTTGCTGTCTTTTGCATTTCATTTATTCTGGTGAATGCGTAGTTGTTTTAGTGGTTTTAGTCTGTAGTTCCCTGGTGACTAATGAAGCTGAGCACATAGACCCAGTATTGAGTCACTGTTGACCTTACGTTTTCAGAATGAAACTAGTAGTGTAGTCTCAGACTCAGATCCCAAGTGAGGACCAACCAGAGGCCATGGATAGAAGAGGGGTTTTTTTTCTGAGAATTCCTCAAAGAAATAATGCTAAGACAGGGAACTTGCCAACTTTCCCTGCGGCCTGTAAATACCTATGAAGTGTGTTTTCAGCTTCTTTATTTTGAGGGCAGAGGCTCCTGGACCCCAGCAGGTGTTGGATGGCCAAGCGCCACTTGCTGCCTGTGTGGCCCACGCTCTGTCCCTGGTTCTCTGCCATCAGAATTATTCCCTCCAGATCCACATACGCCCTAGGGTGCCCAGCTCACTTACCTCTCTGATCTTAGCTCTTGCTCCCCTTTTCCCTCTCTGGCAGGATTCCCTATTGATCTGAAAGGATTTGATTCATCTCTTTAGTGTGGAAACGCGAGGTGATTTCAGGAATTGCAGTTCTCCGTTTTGTGCTGTGTGATCCACACTCCAGGCTCTGGACCTGGTTCACTCTCTGGCTTACTCAGGAAGAGGGCATGACTTCCTTTCCCAGCGTGGTGACCCCACAGAGCTTTGTGTGAATATCCCCTCAGATAAATCAGTGAAGCAGCAGCAGACCTCACTACTTCCCGGTTTTGGTGTGGAGAGGAGGATGGCTTCCCTCTTTCTTTCTCTTTTCTTTCTGTAGATGTTGAATCTACAACATCAGATCTTTTTAGAAAACTAGGCTTGTAACCAATCAGATATAAATGGTAGAAACTGAAGATCATAAGATATTACCCAGAATCGAGAACATTCTGCCCTGTATTTCACAAGAGTATGAGAATGATAAAGTAAATTAGCCCTCAGAGAAAGGGAAGGAAAAACAAGTGAGGTAGTGTTGCTTAATTATTTATGAAGGCTCAACAAGCTGCTGTATTTTCAAATGCTTCATTTTGTCAAACCTCTTATGACAATTTTTTCTTGGCTCATAAGCTTATTTTGAAAATAAGTGCCTTATACAGAGATTGCATATGAAATTAAAAACTTGAAATGCTGTACTCACACAGTTTACCATACACTCAAAAGCATTTACTGATTACAAATAAATAACTGAATTTGCCATCTTTTTTAAAAAATTAGCTTCTACAATGACTTTTGAGTTTAATTTTGCATTCTTAGATTACGTCCAGTGGGAAACATAATTCCTTCTAACCCAGCGTCCTTTGAGTGATTCTTATTTGAAATAAGTCAAATATCCCCGCTTGATTTCATTTACTGAAGTCTGCTAGACCATTTTCCCTTTTTAAGCACCTTCACGGTGTGAAATTTAGTGCCTTTTGATATCCTCAATGAATGAAATGAGATTCTTTCAAAAATTATGGTCTCTTTTAAGCGTCCAAACTATTCTAGTTTGTTTTTCATTACAGAAACAAAAGCATTTTAAAAAGAGATGCCAACCTCTGTGAAAATGAAACCTCGTATATTCACATTTGCACCAATCTCCTCTGAGTTTTGTGAAGAAGACTAAACTGGAGACAGCACTCCATGAAAACTGCTGGATAACCTAGTTCATCGTCCAGAGCTCTTCGTCAGCCTTCTGTGATAATAAGTGTTCAGACTTCTGCACCTTAAAATCGACTGATTCCTTTCGTAACTGCCAGGAGCCTGAACCCTGACCTCCACCCATCGATACCTGTGTGAAAATTGATCTCCGTTCATCTTGAAGACCACCGATGAACCAATCAGGACATTTGAAAGCAAAGGAAAGCTGACACCGTCTTAGCAAAAGAGAATTAGGTGTTGAAAGCAAATCACCAAGAGGCAAGACTCAGTTTGCTATTTACTGTCTGAGAACAGATGTAATCGACCCCTTAAACAGAAGCAATGAACAGCACGTGTATCGACGAGCAGCATGACTTGGACCACTACTTGTTTCCAGTTGTTTACGTCTTTGTGGTGATAGTCAGCATTCCAGCCAACATCGGTTCTCTGTGTGTGTCTTTTCTGCAGGCAAAGCAAGAAAACGAACTGGGCATTTACCTCTTCAGTTTATCCCTCTCGGACCTGCTGTATGCCTCTACTCTCCCTCTGTGGATCAATTATACTTGGAATAGAGACAACTGGACGTTCTCTCCTGCCTTGTGCAAAGGGAGCGCTTTTTTCATGTACCTGAACTTTTACAGCAGCACAGCTTTCCTCACCTGCATCGCGATTGATCGCTGTTTGGCAGTGGTCTACCCGCTGAGGTTCTTTTTCCTAAGGTCAAGAAAATGCGCATTCGTGGTCAGCCTCACCATCTGGATTTTGGAAACCATCCTCAATGCTGTCATTCTGTGGGAAGACGAAACAGCTGTCGAATATTGTGATGCCAAGAAGTCTAACTTTACCTTATGCTATGACAAATATCCTTTGGAGAACTGGCAAATCAGGTTTAACTTTGCTAGGACGTGTATAGGTTATATGATACCTCTGGTCGTTATAATGACTTGCAACAAGAAAGTTTACCAAGCTGTGCGGCAAAATCAAGCCACGGAAAACAGGGAAAAGAAGAGAATCATAAAACTACTCATTTGTATCACGCTGACTTTTATCTTGTGTTTTACTCCCTTTCATGTGATGCTGCTGATTCGCAGCATTTTAGAGCATGATATGAACGTAAAAGAACAAATGTTTGACCATTCCAAGTCTGGGAAGCAGAGTTATAAGATCTATAGAATCACAGTTGCATTAACAAGTTTAAACTGTGTTGCTGATCCAATCCTGTACTGCTTCATAACTGAGACAGGAAGATCAGATATGTGGAATATATTAAAGTTCTTTACTGGGAGGCTTAATAAACCAAAAAGACAAAGAAAAAGCGTACTTTCTGTATCTGCCAGAGATACTATAGAATTAGACATGCTGGAATAGAAAGAACCAAGGTATATGTTTTTTAAAGATACGTGATATTATGCCATCGAGATTATATTTTGCAAAGGAAACCTAAACGTGTGTTCCCATTGAGGGACAATGTTAATCCTAATGGAAATATTTTTTTAAAGGTTGTATAGCTCCCTGACTTTTATTAAATGAGAATTAAATAAAACTGAATGTTTTCCTAATGACTTGGGGTCATTACTGTCCATGGCAGTTATAGGCGGTACTGGACTGTGAGTTTTCAAAGTGGTAACCGTGGTGTACGGTCATGGTGACTTTCCCACTCCTATGGATTTCAGACCATCACTCCTCCCAATCATATGGACCTGCCTCCAACAACAACTACTAAACACTGCTCCTATCTGTCTCCTTAGTTAACGAATATTTATTGAGCCCACTCTATGTACCAGGCTTTGTGCTAAGTAGTGAGGTTACAAGAGAAATGATCTAATAAGCTTTTTGAACCTTATACAGTCACTAAGTCACCAGCTTGTAAGAGCTCTTTATAAAAGTAAATTGTCTCTGAGTGAGAGTCTGAAGGCCTCATCTGCGATATGAAGGACATGAGCTTTGTAAAATTTCCTTCAGCTGCTCAGAGAACTTTTTACCTTTAAAAATCATCATTTTAAAAAAGTTTGGCTCTTTCAAAATTTCTTCTTAACTGAAGCGTTTTTTAAGAATTTTAAACATTTTCTAATCCTGTTCTTCCCTCTTCCTTCTTTGTCTTATCTGTTTCTTCTAGTACCCAAAATTGATCAGCTAGCAAATATCTTGGTATCATTTGTGTCGTCACATTAGGAAAAAAAAAAAATCCAATAACAAAAAAGACTAATAATTAACTTCTAGATATACACTGAAAAAAACCAGTTAGTGCCCAAACTGACTCCATCTTCTGTTAAAGCTGTCCATGACCATTTGGGTGCACAAGAGAAAACCACCTTGCTTTGAGGCCCCAGGTGCTTTCTCTGATCTTTGCACTTTTCTGATCAGAAAGTTTCTGGAAAATTAGCAGATTGTTTCTGGCCACCCTGAGGTACATTTATGTATGCTTACAGGTCAAAGATATGTCAGTGAAATGAAGAGTAACTAAAAGACTTTGGGCTGCTTCATTCATTGTTGATAAATTACTAGCAGCCGGTGCATTGAATATGTGTTAAAGTAAAAGATCAGGGAAATCTTGCCCACGTTTGGAAACTCAACATAGATTCTTGTCCAAGATCACATAGTTCCTTGGAAGCAGCTGTAATTCAGTTGCTAAATCATGTCAGACTCTGTGACCCCATGGATTGCAGCATTCCAGGCTTCCCTGTCCTTCACTGTCCTCCGGAGCTTGCTCAAACTCATGTCCATTGAGTCGGTGATGCCATCCAACCATCTCATCCTCTGTCATCCCCTTCTCCCCCTGCATTCAATCTTTCCCAGCATCAGGGTCTTTTCCAATGAGTTGACTCTTCACATCAAACGGCCAAAGTATTGTAGCTTCAGCTTCAGCATAAGTCCTTCCAATGAATATTCAGGCTTGATTTCCCTTAGGATTGATTGGTTTGATCTCCTTGCTATCCAGAGTCCTGTCTTAACGCCCTAGAATCCCAAATTCACTTCAGTTGCTTTTCCTCCTTTGTGTTTTTTAAAAAAACATACCATTTCCTTTTCTTGTTATTTTTATTGAAGTATAGTTGGTTTGCAATGTTATGAATTCCTATTGTACAGCAAAGTGATTCTGTTATACTTGTAAATATATACACACTATTTTTCAAATATCCTTTTTCATTATGGCTTATCATAGCATTTTTTAATTAGAGGATAATTGCTTTACAATGTGGTGTTAGTTCCTGCTGAAGAACAATGTGAATCGGATATACGTATATCCCCTCCCTCTATATCTACCATATCTTTCTTTAGGGATGCAAAAGGCGTATACACATGGAGAGTAGTTCAGGATAGTCATTGGATTTAGACCAGAATAAGGAGAAAACAAGAGGTATTTCATGAATCAATACCTTTGGAAATAAATCATACAGATAGTAATTAAGCTGATCTGTTAAAGAGAACTGATTAGAAATTGACCTCAATTGGTTATATCAAAAGACATGGCAAATAAAAATTTGTGGCCCCCTTAGAATGTTCTACTTCATGATTAACAACAAAATCACTAATTTAACATGTTATGAGATAAGTTCCAAAGTAAATCAGGCTGTCAAAACCTTTGATCGGGGCCAACCATGGAGAACACATGTTAGGAAGATGCTCATATGACTTAGGGCAAAGTCCTCTAGGTATCTTGTGGTTCAGCTGGTAAAGAATCCACCTGCCCTGCGGGAGCTCTGGGTTCAATCTCTAGGTTGGGAAGGTCCCCTGGAGAAAGGAAAGGCTACCCACTCCAGTATTCTGGCCTGGAGAATTCCATGGATTGTATAGTCCCTGGGGTTGCAAAGAGTCGGACACGACTGAGCGACTTTCACTTTCACTTTCATTCCCATCTTCATCAGGATTAGCGGATATCTACCCAAGTGATGGAATACCCAACAATGGAAAGTGATAGACTTTACTTTCTTGGGCTCCAAAATCACTTCAGATGGTGTCTGCAGCCATGAAATTAAAAGATGCTTGCTCCTTGGAAGAAAAGCTATGATCAACCTAGACAGCGTATTAGAAAGCAGAGATATTACTTTGTCAACAAAGGTCCATCTAGTCAAGACTATGGTTTTTCCAGTAGTCATGTATGGATGTGAGGGTTTGACCTTAAAGAAAGCTGAGCACCAAAGAATTGATGCTTTCCAACTGTGGTGTTGGAGAAGACTCTTGAGAGTCCCTTGGACTGCAAGGAGATCCAACCAGTCCATCCTAAAGGGAATCAGTCCTGAACATTCATTGGCAGGACTGATGCTGAAGCTGAAACTCCAATATTTTGGCCACTGGATGTGAAGAACTGACTCAATGGAAAAGATTCTGTGCTGGGAAAGATTGAAAGCAGGAGGAGAAGGGGACGACAGAGGATGAGATGGTTGGATGGCATCACAAACTTGATGAGTTCAAGCAAGCGTCAGCAGTTGGTGATGGACAGGGAAGCCTGGAGTGCTGCAGTCCACAGGTTGCAAGAATCGGACACGACTGAGCAACTGAACTGAACTGACCTGAATCAAGTGACTGATAGTCCCTGGAGGGACCCTAGGGGTAGGAATATAGCAACGTGAGCTGGTAAGGGCTGGGTCCCGTGGCTGTGGTTACTTCCTCTAGATGTTTCAACAAGTGCATTATGATAACCGAAGGAGCTTTGCTGTTGGTTCCACACTCTCAACAGAGCCTGCTTCCAGGAATTTACAGCTATGGTCATCACCGTAACAGAGAGGCAGAGTCCAGTTTTACTTGGCTTAAACTTTTTATTTTTGTTTCCTTTAAAAAAAATTTTTTTTTATTTGAATGAACTCAATTAGACATCTAGGATAGGCTAGTAAAGAGACTGAGAACAGGTTTTTTAAATCTCCATTTTTTCCCTACCTCGTCTGGGGGAAGCTTCACAGGTGATGTCTGAGTGCTAGTCGCTCAATCGTGGCTGACTCTTTGTGACCCCACGGACTGTAGCCCGCCAGGCTCCTCCTATACTGGAGTGGGTAGCCATTCCCTTCTCCAGGGGATCTTCTTGACCCAGGATCGAACCTGGATCCCCTGCATTACAGGTAGATGCTTTACCATCTAAGCCACCACAGGTGAAGAACAAGTTAAAAGACATAAAAAAATAACCACCCCATTTTGTTCAAATTACATACCGTCACCTCCCCAGGAGCATCCTGAGAAAATCTCCCTTTCCAACCTGATTTATTCCCTTTTCCCAATTTAAGCAAGACCTTCTCCCCAAGATACCATATTTCTAGTCTCTCGTGTCATGATCAAATAGGCAATCATTTGCCAATTACTTCTCTTGACTTTATCCACTTTTAATTAGAAAGTACCTATTTTAAAATGGAATTTGTAATACGCAGCATGTAGGCATTTCATTTTACAACATGTTTCTCTTATCCTGGGCTTCTGTTTTCCCAGTTATCGCTGTCATCGGTCATTCATGCATGGGGCTTCTGCTCTTTTCTGGTGAAACCCATCCACAGGTTGCTATGGAAACACAGCAGCTATTATAACACCCTGACCCAGGAAGGTCTTTGTGATAAGAGGCCTCTTTGTCTAGTTCATCAGGTGACCCTGCCGTGAATCAGAAGTCTGTTCCCACAATGGACACAACAGCACATAAATAATACATATTCATAGACACACACAAGCAACCCACATCACCTCGCAAAAACAAATGGGCAAAAATTCCCTGGGACCTTTCCCTCTATTTTTATACTGTTTTGGAAGAGGTCTAGCGTGCTGCAATCCGTGGGATCACAAAGAGTCAGACACAGCTTAGCGACTGGACAGCAACCACAACAAGGAGAACACATGCGGCCTCTTTGCCTCCTGAAATAACGCGCATGTGGGTGTTTTACTTCCTTGTTTACTGAATCAGCAGTGGGGAGACATCGCGAAGAGTCTTCCCTCCTCTTCCCTCCTCCCATCTTTTTCCTTCAACCCAAAGTGGCTGCCAAGGAGGCCATGGTAAGCAAACGCATATTCGCGTTGTTTCCATTGCTCTGCTATTCTGAAAATATCCAGTTCTGACTGGGAGATTTTATTTGCCATGTCCTGAGCAGGCAACCTTTGGGGGGAAATAATAGAAGGTCAGTTTAAAAGAAAGCAGGGGTGTCCAGTTTTATTCTCCATTCACAGTGTAAATACCTGATTCAAGTTAATTTTTTTTTCTTTTATTCTTTGGCATTTCATGCCGGTACTGATGGAGCGACAGGTTGTTTTTCAGTTGCACTAGGTGAACGCCCCTTTGTGCAGGAATAAGCTGACAAAGGCAACACAGGGTCAAGCGCAGGTGAAGGAAAAGTGATGTGGAAGTTAAGATTCCTCTTCTTTTTCCAAGATCCTTTTCTGACATCACTTGTTGCTGGCCAAGAAAATTCACATAGCATCCCTGTCTGTAGCCAGCAGGTGGTGATCGTGTTCTATTCAGGACCTCGTAGCTCACAGCTGCCACTCCCCAAAAGCTGAGAGGAGCTTAGCATATTTTTACAACCAAGAAACAAGCAAGATTCCCTATGAATTGGAAGTGAGTGGGGGCAAGTGCTGAAATTCAGTTTGTATTCTTTATTTCTTTGCTTTCTAGAGAGCTCGGTAACTATTAGATAGTTTTACTTAGTTTGGGTGTCCGTGGTGGCTTAGTTGGTAAACAGACCTCCTACAAAGACCTGGGTTCGATCCCTGGGTCAGGAAGATTCCCTGGAAAAGGAAATGGCAACCCACTCCAGTATTCTTGCCTGGAAAACTCCATGGACAGTGGAGCCTGGAGGACTAATGTCCCTGGGGTCACAAAAAGTCGGTCACAATTTAACAACAAAGACCAGACCAAATTCCCTATGTGATTCTAGTTTGGGGTTTTTTGTTTTTTTTTTTTTCCAAGCTGGTTAAATTGGTCAGTTTACACGTGAGAGAACACAGACTGAATTGCATAATTTCTGCATGATTGTGGCAGTAACATTGATGAGTTGTTCTAATTTAGTTATCTTACCCACTGAAGAAAATCCTGGCCACCTTTCACGTGAAGAGAAACACAAAATAGGAGCTGGGAGCCGCTTGCAGTTTTGTCTTTGGTGATGAAATGAAAATCTATGAAAGTCAAGATGTAATTCAGTATATGTGTGACTTTCCATTTCTAATTTATTATTGTTAGATCTCAGCACTAAAAACTTACATCTGCTATTTTGAATTGTTTAAGTCTGTTCTTCCCCAAAGAATAGTAATACAATCATGTTCTAGTTTAACAGTATTTGCATATCATTAAACATATTATGGCCTATAATTTACTTTTCCTCTGCCTACAATTTTCATAAGCTGTTTATGAAGCACAGCAGATTTTTACACATTTAAAAATAGATCATGATTCCTCGCATAATGTTACAATTAGGTGTTCAAAAAGCAAGTCAATAAAAGAATAGGCTGGAGAAGCCTCCATGCCGTCACTCAGGGCAAGCTTTAGAATAAATTATAAACGTCATTATCTATGAAATGTGTGCTCAATTAATTGCAAAATCAAATATAATCAAGAAACCTCACTCTGCAGTGACTAGACTTGCCGATGCTATGAAAAATATTAACTTTGGTTCCCAGAATTTCATCGATCCTTCTTGGAAATGTAATTGAACTTGTAAACATCCTCCTAAAAGAATCCTTTTCAAAATTACTGCGAAATTTTGGGTCTTGGCTCCAAGACTATTGACATTTCCTATCCTTGGAAGAAAAGTTATGACCAACCTAGATAGTATATTCAAAAGCAGAGACATTATTTTGCCGACTAAGATCCGTCTAGTCAAGGCTATGGTTTTTCCTGTGGTCATGCATGGATGTGAGAGTTGGACTGTGAAGAAAGCTGAGAGCTGAAGAATTGATGCTTTTGAACTGTGGTGTTGGAGAAGACTCTTGACAGTCCCTTGGACTGCAAGGAGATCCAACCAGTCCATTCTGAAGGAGATCAGCCCTGGGATTTCTTTGGAAAGAATGATGCTAAAGCTGAAGCTCCAGTACTTTGGCCACCTCATGCAAACAGTTGACTCCTTGGAAAAGACTCTGATGCTGGGAGGGATTGGGCACAGGAGGAGAAGGGGACAACAGAGGATGAGATGGCTGGATGGCATCACTGACTCGATGGACGTGAGTCTGAGTGGACTCCAGGAGTTGGTGATGGACAGGGAGGCCTGGTGTGCTGCGATTCATGGGGTCGCAAAGAGTCGGACACAACTGAGCGACTGAACTGAACTGAACAGATAGATTAACTTGGAAACCCTGAATTCTTTGGATGATTAATGAATCGAATCAAAGGCCTGCAATAACAGACTAAAAAGTGCCTCTGTAGGAATGTCATAGAGAGACATCCCAGCAATCTTAGACGCATGCATATAACAAGTGCCAGCTCTATGAAGCTTTCTTAGTGTTTTTAAATACGTATATAACAAAAAGCCCTCTGTCATACCACTCACCCACTCACGGAAATGACACGGATGCTAAGGAAAGCTATTTTGAACCTTTGGGGCAATGCCTTCCATGCTTGTCTGTCATTTACCCAAGAAGGGAGCTGGGACACCCTGTGCTCCAAAGGACTATAAGATGGAAAGACCTAGCGCCTTCCGGCACTCACCTGGCTCCCCTAGGGTGAAAAAATTGCCCAGCAGGGTCTGGAATAAGCAGAGATTCTTTCTCTTGCTCTACAAACCTTGCCCCAACCCCTAAAAGGACTGTTGCTAAGGGTGTTCTCTTGATAATTAGAATTGTTTGTTAAGTGAATAAATAATAAGTCAATTAGTGGAATCAACTAAAAATGGTACAATTTCACTCTTGATTCTAACTCCAGAGTTAGGTTTCTGAAACCCTTGGCACTATTTGTATTTTCAGTTGAAAATTCTTAAGATTATATGGAAAAATAAGGTTACGGAGAAATAGTTTTCTTTTAAGAAAGTTTCAATTAATATTTCTTACATTTGTTAAAGTGAAATAGAAACAAATATTAGCAATGATATTTTAAATTGGTTAAAAAAAATTGGAATTATTTGGATTAAATGGACTAAATTTTGTTGCAAACTATGAAATGGCTTGTGTGTCTCTTCTCACCCATTCAGTGTTACAAAACACTTAGTTAGAACACCCAGCCCACATACCACCAAGCTACAGGAAATTCCATTTCAGTCATCACTGGGCTGTCCTTTTTCAGGTTTAGGCCAGAATCAGAGAGATTTAATGATGCTAAGAAAATGAAGGAGGAAACTTGGATTTCCAGTCTCTCATGGTCTCCAGTGGCAATGACGTTATCTAAGCTTTCAATAGTTGTTTGAACCTCTGTTGTTCTTTGCTGCCTCCCTGACTATCGTGAGGCCCAGAGCTCATTGACAAGATGGACTAGAAGCCAGCCAATGACCCACAAACCTATCCATCAGGTAGACATTCTCTTCAAAACCCATGTGGTTCTTGGCTTCAGGGGTGGAGCCGGTACATAAGTGAAGCTGATCAAAGTCACTCAATCCATCGATGGGCCTCTAGGTTGCTTCCCTGACTATCGTAAATAGTGCTGCAGTGAGCCCTGGGGTACACGTGTCTTTTTGAATTATGGTTTTCTAGAGCCTGTTATCGGAGAAGGCGATGGCACCCCACTCCAGTACTCTTGCCTGGAAAATCCCATGGATGGAGGAGCCTGGAAGGGTCCATGGGGTCACTGAGGGTCAGACACGACTGAGCGACTTCACTTTCACTTTTCACTTTCATGCATTGGAGAAGGGAATGGCAACCCACTTCAGTGTTCTTGCCTGGAGAATCCCAGGGATGGGGGAGCCCGGTGGGCTGCCGTCTATGGGGTTGCACAGAGTCAGACATGACTGATGTGACGCAGCAGCAGCAGCAGCAGCAGAGCCTGTTATACACAGTGAAGTAAGTCAGACAGAGAAAAACAAATATAATATATTAATGCATATACATGGAATCTAGAACAATGGTACTGATGAACTATTTGCAGGGCAGGAATAGAGATGCAACTCAGAGAACAGACTTGCGGACACAGCAGGGGAAGGAGAGGGTGGAACAGACTGAGGAAGTGGCAGTGGCGTGCATCCACTATGGAGAAGGGGGCGACAGAGGGGGAGACGGCGGGTGGGCATCCCTGACCCAGTGGACGTGAGTCTGAGCAGGCTCTGGGAGCTGGGGATGGACAGGGAGGCCTGGCGTGCTGCAGCCCATGGGGTTACAAAGAGTCGGACACGACTGAGAGAAGGAACTGAACGGATGTGTAAAATCGATAGCTAGTGGGAAGCTGCTATATAACACAAGGAGCCCAGCCTTGTGTTCCGTGATGACTTAGAGGACTGAGGGGGTGGGAGGGAGGCTCATGAGCAGGGGATATGTATAGTTATGACTGATTCGAGTTGTTGTACAGCAGAAACCCACACGACAGTATAAAGCAATTATCCTCCAACTTAAAATTAATTTTAAAAAAAGTATTTCAATCCCCAAGAACAGCGATTGGTTCAGTGTGTCCAGGTGAACTCAGAACGCTGCACAAAGCCTCCTGCTTTCCCTCTGGAGGTAGGCTACCGTCCATGGCGTCGCAAAGAGCCAGACTTTACTCACTTACGTCACATGCAGACAAGTCTCCTGGAACCTCCGCGGCCATTCTGTGATCATGAAATAGCCAACACATGGAAGCCACGAGAACTCAGGGACTCAGAGCACTGGAGCTGGCTCTTCTCTCACTCTGAGTCTCTGCACATGGCAGCGACAGGAGCCACATCGGCTTCCTTTTTCTCCAAGTCCATCTGAGTCAGGCCTTTCTTGAACCCCAACACGTCCTAACAGAATGTGGCACGTGGCAGTAAGGGTGTTGTAAGTTACAGGCTAAGGCTGTCAGTAAACAGGGCTGCAGAGGTCTGAAGGAGAAGGTGACGGAACAGCTCCAGCTTATGAAATTAGCAGCCCTTGTTATTAAATGGCTGCAAAACAGCTACCTAAACTGTTTTCTGCTACTACCCAGGACTCAGGAAATGCCCACCAAGGCTCTCACATCAGGGAACTTTTAGGAAAACTTCAAGACATTGGAGTTTCTGGCCTTCTTTTTACACACAATAAGGTACCACAAGAAAAAGATACACTAATACAATTTTTTGTGAGAGCTTGCCTGATAGATTTTCAAATCTAGAAAATACTGCTACCCAAGGGACCTATCCACTGAAGCAATCAGTTTTCATGCTTCAGGAAAAGGAAGGTTGTGGGGGCGGAATTTTAGTTAGAAAAAGGAAGCCAGTATTAATTGTCTCTAGAGAGTGATGTCTCAATAGCCAGACATTATGGAGAAAGAAAAGAATTTTGAAATCCCCTGCGCTCCCATTTCATATCAAGAACCAGGCACAGATGACTTAAATTTGGAGTTTTCTCTAAGCCAAGGGAAGTGATGATACAGTTTTGATATAAACGAAAGTTCCTGTTACACAAGAAAGTGGAAAAGCCTGGCCACCTGACCCCACTGGGCCACAGGGAGGAGGCAGTAAAAAGTAGAATGAGAACCTCAGAGCAAATGTTGAACCTCTTGGCCTGGGGAGTTTCTGGTGAATCTCAGAAACTTCAGAGTGTGTAGGGAGAATAGTTAAGGCGAAGAATGTGCTTTCCCTGCAGGCAGCTGCAAGCCTCTGGGGGAAGTTATGTGTTCACCCTGATGCACAGCAGTGGGTACAAAGCTAGAGGTGAGCATACAGCTGTGCAGGCTGAGCACTGCTCAAGAAAACCGGCGTCTACAGGGCACCTCACGGTCCACGGACATCGTAGCTCGCACATTCATTGTGACAGTTTCCGAGCATATGGCAGCAATGTGTTCTAACCAGACCAGTGTGAAAATGTTCCACCACTGAATGGAAAGTGTCTTAAGGAAGACACTTTTTTTTTTTCTCGTTTGCATAGAATGCCATGTGAGAGGCTTAATCTTGCCTTTCTCCTGCCACTGCAAAATTATGTCAACCTCTTTCACTCCTGAGCCTTTATGGGAGGAACTGACAGAGATGGAGTGTATTTGAAAGATTCAGCATTCACCCCAAAGTAGCTGAGTTAACCCAATGAGACAGTTTAAGCAGGAAGAGGTGAAAATATCTTTTATTCACAAGCAAAATAATTTTTTTTGTAGCTTGCTACCCAGCAAGAGAAATATCAACAACCTCAGATATGTGGATGATACCATTCTAATGACAAAAAAACAAAAAGGAACTAAAGAGCCTCTTGATGAGGGTGAAAGAGGAGAGCGAAAAGGCTAGATTAAAACTCAACATTCAAAGAACTAAGATCATGGCATCTGGTCCCATCTCATGGCAAATAGATGGGGAAAAAGTGGAAACAGTGACAGACTGTATTTTCTTGGGCTCCAAAATCACTGTGGACGGTGACTGCAGCAAGGAAACTAAAGGATGATTGCTTCTTGGAAGGAGGACAATTACAAACCTAGATAGCACATCAAAAAGCAGGGACATCACTTTGCTGACAAAAGTCCATAGAGTCAAAGCTCTGGTTTTTCCAGTAGTCATGTACAGATGTGAGAGTTGGACTATAAAGAAAGCTGAGCACCAAAGAATTGATGCTTTTGAACTGTGGTGTTGGAGAAGACTCTTGAGAGTCCCTTGGCCTGCAAGGAGATCCAACCAGTCCATCCTAAAGGAAATCAATCCTGAATATTCATTGGAAGGACTGATGCTGAAGCTGAAGCTCCGTACTTTGGCCATGTGATGGGAAGAGCTGACTCATTGGAAAAGACCCAGGACTGAACCCAAGTCTCCCAAATTGCAAGTATGTTCTTCACCATCTGAGCCACCAGGGAAGCCCCTAGGACCCTCTGATTTGTAGTCAAATTGGTCAGAATTTGGGGGTACCCTGGGCTGCTCCTCCTGGCGACAGGCCTCTGAAGGAGCAGTGTTCTGGGACTGAGTCCTCAGCCTGTGGCCTCCGAAGCTGTGTCTCCAAGCAGATGGTGTCAGAATTGAGTTGAACTGGACGACACCCAGCTGGTGTGGCAGAGGATTGCTTGTTGTCAGTCTGGTGACCAGCAGTGCCAGAAGCGAAGTGTTTCGGCTGAGCAGTAAACAACACACAGGACACACACATAGCAAGGAAAAACCGGGTAGGTTTTATCTACAAAGCCTCATTCCCGGAGATTCTGATTCATCAGGACCGGGGGGAGGTCTGAGAATTTGTATTTCTGATGAGTTTCCCAGTACCCTTGAGGAGGGTGGGCCACTTGTTGAGATGTCTGCTCTCGCCAGGGTCCAGCCCCCGCAGGATCCAGGGAAACCTGAAGGAGGAACTGTGTCGGCGATTGATTTAGAGAGAGAAGGAAAGAATGTTATAGATAAGAAAGTAGAGGAGAGAAAGAGGCTGATATTTCTTGGTTTACATAGAAAGCCAATAAAACTCCGAGACAAGAAGTTTGCCCTGTTCACAGAGGCTACAGGTGCCCTCCCGGTCTCCCGAGGGAGTGAAGACGCAGAATGTCTTCCTGTTCAGGTCTTAGAAACCCGGGCAGATAAGTGAACGAAGGGAGCCCCTATGCTCCAAGGGATCAGCCTGGAAAAAAAAAAAGAGAGGGAGAGACAGAAAGAAAGATAGAGAGAAGAAAAAACACAGGGTGACCGAGCTGCTTCGGTGAGCGAGGCCCAAAAGCTTTATTTTTAAAAGGTATTTTTATACCTTGCCTTATACACAGAGGGAAATGAAAGACGAAAGGTCATACAGAGTCAGCCCAACATTCCAGCAGTTTTGCCCTTATCGAAACCAGGATTTTTTTTGCATAACTTTTCCACAGAAGATGTGCACAGTATCTTCTGGCCTTGGAGGCCTGTGAACATTTTATGACCCTCTTTTGATAAAGGCTGCTCTACCAGAAAACTTATTTTCCCTCAAAGTGGTTTTTTTTTTTAATATTTTTAATCTATGTCAGGCTCAGAAAATGCCAAACAGAGTTATGTTCTTCATAGAGCAAAGGTGCAGTGAGTTACAAGAAAGAACCAATTAGCTCAAAAGTCTGATGTGGTTAAATTCAAGGCTACCCTTGTTTTTCTAGCATTCTCACTATGTTAACTAACGCATTCCCAGGTGCACAGTGGATAAGAGACATGGGAACTTAGCAAAAAGCATTGGCCCAATAATGAAATCCTACATCAGCACTACTCTAATAACTTTTAACTCTTTCAAAGGCTCTATGTTTTAGGCTTTCTGTGCTTCTCACAGTTGGGAGGCTGTAAATAATCCTAGCTGTAAGAGTCTGGATATACCTGCCAAGCAAGCTAGAATGCTAACAGAGGGGGTTTGATTTGAAATATTCCTCTCATGTCCAGGCGACTTATTAGCTATAGCCCTAAGGTGATTTTTTTCCAGAGAAAGGTGCTCAGGGATAGCCTCCTGTTAATGTCAGAGGAGTTGGTGAAAGTCATTAAACAGTAAAACAGACAGATTCTGGTTCTGGGGTAGATGCTCGAGAAAGCCTAGGGAGCCCCTTGAGCTCTGAAGCCTTGCTTAACAGTTCTCTTCCACATGAACTTTGTCATGGGTGGGATCTCCCGTGGTGGCCTCCGGCACACTCTGATCTCATGGCACCCTCTCCCAGGCCTTTCTTCATCAATTGCGACCAACTGGGGCTTCCCTGGTGGCTTGGATGGTAAAGATTCTGCCTGCAATGCAGGAGTTCTGAGTTCGATCCCTGGGTTGAGAAGATCTCCTGGAGAAGGGAATGGCGATCCATTCCAGTATTCGTGCTTGGAGAACTCCTTGGACAGAAGAGCCTGGCAGGCTATAGCCCAGGAGGTCACAAAGAGCCGGACACAACTGAGCAACTAACACACCCAGATAAAAAATAGTGACGGTACAACTGCATAGCCACAGGCAATGAGTGAGTCTGTGGTCCCTCTTATCCCCAGTGCATATCCCTACCTGATCTGTGCTAAAAGACAGACATCTGTATCTTTCAAGAACTGCGTTCAGACAGGTTTCTGGCTATGGTTTTAACTTGCAGAATTGAAAGAAAGCAGTTGGACTGAACGCTGCACAATTTTAAGATGCTGTACAACCTCTCTGATCTCACAGCTCTGTGGTGCAAGCCCCACTTGGTTCTTCTGTGAGTGGTTCCACCTCTGTCTCCCTCCACCAGGCCAGAGCTGTCTGAGAGCAGAAACCACACTTTCTTCGTCTGTGTGTCTCTTCCAAGCCCACACTCAGTTCCCTTTCTAGAAACAAACATGAAGTTTTGCGTAGTCTTGATGTAACCGGAATCATTTTGAGAAGATATTAGATGAGTCCACTTCCCATTCTCATGTGAGAGATGTTCTGTCATCATTAAAGCCCAGTTTACTGTCCAGGAAAAAGGAAGGAGGTATCAAAGAAATACAATCTGCAAAAGAAGATATTGCTTGCTGATGCCCCACTGGGTAGAAAGATGAAGCAGATAAACCTTCCGATTCTAGGAGGAAGCCGTGAAGTAGGGAAAACTGGAGTGAGAGGGTGCGTGCCCCTGGGGTCAGATGGAGAGAAGTCAAGGAGGAAAGGCAGCAGCAGAGGGACCTGTCCTGTTCGGGACTCAGAGAGGAGACCACCTTCAGGGAACTCTTCAAAAAAAACTAGAAAATGGCAATGGAACAGAAACACAGACACGGAGGCAAGCCATGAGGGCGCTGAGAGAGGTGCCCTGGAGGTCAGCTCGGGGGGCGGGGAGGGCGTCCCAACACTGCTACGTGCTCCTGTTGGGGAAACACTGACCGAAACAGCCTGCCTGGCCAGGTGTAATAGTAACCATTTGCCTGAGTTGTCTTATGACAGGGAACAAGCACCACCAGCCAGGAGAATTCTGGAAAGTTCGAAAGGAGACACTGGTCCATATGTCCCACCTACCTCCCAGGATCTTGTGGCAGGAATCCACCCTGGCTGAGCAGGGTGTGCACCACCCGGAAGGACCCAAGTCAGAGTAATTGGCCAGAGACAATCTAGAAACCAGTCCCATCACCATAAAACCAGAGACCACGAGCCACACGGCAGAGAGCTCTCCTGGTTCACTGACTGTTTACTCCCAGGCACCCTTCTCAATCAAGTCTCTTGCTTTGTCAGCACGTGTATCTATGGGACAATTCATTTCTGAGTGTTAGACAAGAGCCCACTCTCCGACCCTAGGAGGGGTCCCCCCTCTAGTATCACTCCTAGAAGTGGAAAGGTGCAGGAGTGAGGAGGGCAATGGGAACACTGTGAATCGCTCTAGGGGCGCATGGGGGCGGGAGTGATCCCGGGGCAGAGGCTGGATGGTAATGAAGATCCAGAGGATCCCCAGGATGAAAAAAGGCGTCTGAGATCCAGGACACCTGCAGCTCTGGTGAGCACCTAGGTAAAGGAGAAAGCCTGGACCCCCACAGACCAGCACAGGACAAGTCACGCTGACTGCGGGGTCAGCGGTTCTACCAGGAGGGTCCCAGGGGATGGGCAGGACACCGCCTCAAAGGCTAGAGTGCACCAGGGGATGATACAGGACCAGCAGGGGAGCATCACCCTCCTCCTCATCACAGAGGACGCGGGAGCTTGCCTTCCACTCGGGAAAAAAGAGCAAGACCCTGTGGTCCAGTCCATCCCCACCACCACCTCCACCACTTCCTGTGCCAGCCTCCTGCCCACGGAAAAGTTTAGTCAAAGCGTAAGTTTAATCAGATAAATGAGAACATGCAAAAACGAAGGAAAGCAATCAAAGGAAACCAAATAATAACGATGTTCTCATTAAGTGCAGCCAAGGACTTTGGGCTCCTCCTCAAGGGCTCTGTGGGTTCCTCCAACCCACTGCAGTATTCTTGCCTGGAGAATCCCGTGGGCAGGGGAGCTGGTGGGCTGCTATCCATAGGGCCGCACAGAGTTGGACATGACTGAGCAACTTGGCATGCATGCACGCATTGGAGAAGGAAACGGCGACCCACTCCAGTGTTCTTGCCTGGAGAATCCCGTGGGCAGGGGAGCCTGGTGGGCTGCTATCCATAGGGCCGCACAGAGTTGGACATGACTGAGCAACTTGGCATGCATGCACGCATTGGAGGAGGAAACGCTGACTCACTCCAGTGTTCTTGCCTGGAGAATCCCAGGGACAGAGGAGCCTGGCGCACAGCAGGTGCAACTCTCTGCGGCCAGTTGAGGAAGTCCGTCTTTGGTCAGATGTCCACCCTCTCTCCAACCCCCAGTTGCCACCCTCTGAAATGAAGCAAGCTTTCCTGTCCACCAGCCTGGTTTATTGGCTTTTGGGGGAGCGAGCAGCCAAACCCCACCCTTTTTGCTAACACAAGTTACCGTCTTGTGGCTGTCTAAGACAAGTCCCGAGAAGAAGCAGGAATCTTGAATTTGACTGTTTATCCAAAAGATACTAATCAAATTTCTAAAAGACTGTTTGCCTTTATAGGCATAGGTGTCTCACAGTGTTGAACAAAGAAGTGAATCAGCTGTATATGTACATCTATCCCCTCCCTCGTGGACCTCCCTCCCAGCCCACCCTCATCCCATCCATCGAGGTCACCACGGAACAACACGCCGAGCCCCCTGCGATAGAGCAGGTTCCCACTAGCTATTTCACACACGCAGTGGACATTAAGCCAGCAGAGACTAAAACACCCTCAATGCAAAAATTTCAGTCTTCTTCTCACCCTCAGTGGGAATGAGGGGAGACAATGATAACAGTTTCTTCCCCACATCCACATGGTGATTAAAACTGTGTCCTTGAAATTCAACAGAAATTTGGCAGATGGGGAAGGATTTTGCAGTTGCATTCATTTTGAGGTTTTTTGTTTGTTTGTTTCTTCGTTTTGTATAAGCCTAGTTTATTGAAACTAAAGCGTCTTCCACTGGAAAGTGATAGCAGAAAATAGAGCTACTGGAAAGAGCCCAGAAACAGTATCCTGGCCATTGGGTGCTGCAAGAATGGATGGATAAATAATAAGGAAGATGACGTACTCCAAAATTTTCCATCCTCTTTGCTTCAAAACGCAACCCCCCCCCCAACCAGCATTCATTTGATGAAAATGAATTGTCCCTTCCAAGGAGGATGCACATAAAGATAGAATGCTAATGACCACGATACCTAGCACATCAGCTCTCCCCGGCACTGAAGATTTATGTGATCATCCGATGTGCTAATTAGATTTGAAGAGAGATATCATGAAAATTACATCGTGTACTTGGTGGATTTGAAGAAGGAAAGACAGATGGGAGCTCCTAGGAATATCAGCGGGATTGCCAAGGGCTGGGAGTGGTCTTTCTTTGCAGCAGCCTGTATTGTGTGGCGAGTAAGGCTACCTGTTCACTGTCAGGAATGTGCCGGGATGAGCTCACTTGGAGGCGAGACTTGCCTCTTATTTCTGAGTTGGAGGGTTGGCCTCTCTCACTCCTTCTCCATATTCCACTCTTGAAAGGCACTTGAAGAACACCTAGTACAAAGCCCTCCTATCATAGATGAAGAGCCGCAATGGTAAAACAGTCGATACGACTTCCAAACGACAGAGACTGTAAGAAGCTGCACGTCTCCCACATCAGGAGGTTCTGCCTCTGCGGCAAATCCTTCTGAAAAAGCTTGTTGGTCCAGAAAGTAAAGTCCAGGGGCAATTTCAGATGTGGCTGAATTCAAGTGCTCAACTCAGTGCACACCAGGAAGACATTTTCCACCATCTTTCCATTTCCCCTTCTGCCATTTTTAGCTTTTGCATCATGTCAGAGATGGCCACGGGCACCTCCAGGCTGAGGGTCCACAGCTTAGGAAGTCCAGGGGGAAGAAAGGGCTCTCTTTCCTGACTCGTGATTCTGGTTCCCCTGCCCTTGCTTCCCCGTATTTGTGGTTAAGAGTTTTTCTCATAGACAAGGCCTGCTCCCGGAGTGGAAGACAGTCACACCCTAAGCTCGGAGACTGAAGAGAGAAGAAAGAGTGGCTCCCCAAGGGAAAATCAGAATGCTAAAGAAAGGAGGAGGGAAGAGAGCGCTTCTGTGATGGCATCCTTCCGGGCTCTGGGGTCCAGGGACACCGGTGACACCAGACACGAGCCTTGTATTATTCCCAATCGAAAGAAAGGTTAGTTTCTTTAACCTTATAAAAGGGGAAGACTGGACTTCTTTTCAGAGAATAGACACCGTCAACAATGTTCGCTCCAGAAGGTGATGTCAGGAAGGAGACTGGCAGGCAATGGAGGGCTCACTCGGGTTCAGATGATCTGAAAGAGTCTAAGTGTTGCTGTCATTCAGCCGCCCAGTCGTGTCCAACTCTGTGAGAGCCTATGGGCTGCAGCCCGCCAGGCTTCCTGTCCTTCACCCTCTCCCGGAGTTTGCTCAAACTTGGGTCCACTGGGGCTTCCCTGTGCCTCAGAGGCTAAAGCGTCTGCCTGCAACTCAGGAGACCTGGGTTTGATCCCTGGGTCAGGAAGATCCCCTGGAGAAGGAAATGGCAACCCGCTCCAGTATTCTTGCCTGGAGAATCCCATGGACGGAGGAGCCTGGTGGGCTACAGTCCACGGGGTCGCAAAGAGTCGGTCACGACTAATGACTTTACTTCGTTACTTTACTTGGGTCCATTGAGTCAATGGTGCCTTCCAACTGTCTCAAAGAAATATTTGCAAAAGCGAGGTCAGAGGGTAGTGGCACCACGGGGACGGTGCAGCACCTGAGGGTAGCAACATCTGGGCCCCCTGACACCTCTGGGCCTGAGGGGCAAGGGGGGTGGTCCTCAAACCTGGAGTGCAGCGGCCTGGGGAGGGAGGCTGGGCTGAGGCTGTGACCTTCAGCGAGGGTGCAGCCTCAACACGGGAGCTGGGGAAGCAAGTCCCCAGAACTTCTCGCCCCTCCCTCTGCTTTTCCACAGAAGGTCTCTATTGGATGACCTACCAGGGGGCCAGAGGCAGAGCCTCATCACAGTTCATAAGGTCAGCCTCTCAGGGGACAAAGCTGCACAGACAAAGGTCAAGAAAGCAGTGTTTCATTTTCCAGTTATATTTACGCTCTATGCCTGGGCCATGAGATGTCCGACTGTCTGCCCTTGTCTAAACTCCTATACTGCAGCACTGCCTGCGAAACATCTTTCATAAAAATCCTTGGAAGCACATGGGATTGCGAATACACATGGCAACCACAACGATGAGGTCCACTGTGGGTTTATCTTGTTTTAGGATCTTGAGACTTGTTCCTTCCTTTGTTCACTAGCTTTGTGACCTTGAACAAATCAGATAACCTCTCAGAGACAGTTTCCCCATGTTTAATGTGAAGATGATATTTTCCTCGCCCATCTGATCATATTTGTCATTCGGTACAAATGAAATATTAGATATAAAAGTGTTTGGGGAATGACAAAGGACTAATTTCATATCGATCATTTCAGCCTTTGTATATGAGCGTAGGAAATACGATGTTTTATTTATGGGTGTGCATTTTTGTAATCCTTATATCAGGAAAAGTTCTAAAGCCTATCTGAGTCCCTCTCTGTGTGGCAGTATATTTTAACCATGGGAAAGTTGAAATGAATTAATGAGAAATTAACCTCCAGTTTACTCCAGGATTGCATTGAGGAAATTATTTACTGCAATTCTGCTTATTGCTGGGGGAAGAATAAAAAAGGTTAATCAAGTTTTCTGCCTGACATTGAGTCACTGTGCTTATTATCTCTTTATGAGTAGGCAAAGGCACAAAACATCCATGTGTCCCGGTGAGTTATGCAAACCCTTTAAAAGCTGTGCGATAGCCTTGGGTCTTCCTGCTATCTCTCCCCTGCAGTTTGCTGAGAATATTTTCCATCAAATAACTGGGCTTATCACAATTCATTTCTGTACTGCTGCATTCTAGGGTGACTGCCTGATCTTCAAACACCAGATCAGAAGCTCTGGTTTGATATAAACTGCTTTAGAGCAGGGCTTATGGTAAAGAACCCTGCCTAATACAGGAAACATAAGAGACAGGAGTTCGATCCCTGGGCCAGGAAGATCCCCTGCAGGAGGGCATGGCACCGCCCTTCAGTATTCTTGCCTGGAGAATCCCATGGACAGAGGAGCCTGGTGGGTTACAGTCCATAGGGTTGCAAAGACTGAAGCGATTTAGCACACACCTTAGAGACGATGGAGACCCTCCCCTCAGGCCCTCTTAAATCCCCCTTTTCCTCAAGCCCCAGCCCTCCGTGAATATTCTGGTTCCTAAGACTCTTTCCATCAGAGTCTCTTATGTTCCAGTTTTGTGGGAACTCAGCCGTGATAACTCCTAGGAGTACACTGAGAGTGTTGAGAACTCCACATCCGATATTTTACTCAATCTCCCCAACAATCATATGAAGCAGACGTTCTTATCCCCATTGTCCATCAAAGGACTGAAGCTTAGAGAGGTTTAAAGCAGTAGAATTTGAATCCACATGTCTGAGTCCAAAGCTTGGGACCCTAATCTCCTTACTATGTAGGCTCTGTGTCCACGCTGTGCTTTCTCCCAATAAACCCTGACTGATCCTCACTGAAGAACAGGCCTCACTTGGGTCAAAATGCAGAGGGAATTTTATTCCTCTCATTTCAGGAGATACTGATGTTCCCATTGCAGATATATTGCAGACACTTTTCTGGGAAAAGGACTGCCACTATCCCCTGAGGCCCCCATGCTAACAGCTGAGAAGGGAACAGCTGTATTGAGTTGCTGTTCTCTGTCACTCACTATGAAGTCTGAATTCTAATTATGATGTCACAAAATTCAAGGCCACCACCAAGAGTGTCAAGAAGTCAAGAGGCAGAGTGTTCAGCTTTGCAGTACACTGTTGTGGTAAAAATATAACTTGGGATTTGTGAAATATAAAAATGTCGGAGAATATTCAATGATTGAGAACATATATGTGGAATTTAATCTGTTTTTCCTTAAAGATGGCTATAAGAGGTTAAGTCCAGTGAAATAAACTTTACTCGGGTAAGGTTTCCCATCAGTTTCATGCCATTCATCTTCCATTTTATTTTACTTCTTAAGTACATTGGAGAATTGCATGAGAAAAAAAATGTACACTCATCTTCTTAAATGATATAAAGGATAGTAAACAATAGAAAAGAAAAATGCCTGATTCATTTATTATTTCTTTTCATTAATTCTCATCAGGTGCCTAATTTTTGCTGGGTTCCTGGAATATTGGGAAGTTTATAATCGAATAGGGATCCAGGGACAAGCAATGTGATATAGCGAGAAGAAGGGTGATGGGCACTCCAGCTACTGACTCAGTCCTGGAGGACCTAGGAGAGCATCCCGGAACACTAGGTGTCTCCTCTGAGGTCAAAAGGCTGAGTCGGCATTAATCAAGTCGGGAGAGGGGGTTTCAGGCTGAGAGGCAGCACACGGTCTGGCTCTATTTTAAGGAAGTGAAAGTAGCCCAGCACTGCTGGCGCTGACTGCCAGGAAGCAGTGGCAACAAAGAAGTGGAAAGAAGCAGAAGTCAGACCCCAGAGAATCTCTTAGCGCCAATAAATCATTTGGACTGTTCTGTTGAGGTCAATAGGTAGCTATTAAGAATTTTAAGCAAGCGAATGACAGGATCAAATTTGTGCTTCAGGAAGGTTACCCCTGACTCCACGTCCCAGAGGATCCTAGTCTAGGTTGGTGTCCTGGTGGGGTGACGCTGACCTTCATATTGGAAAACTGAGCCCTTCTTTCCCTTGCCTTTGTTGAGCCATAAATGTTGCAATGTGACTATGTATGTGTGTTAGTCATTCATCTGTGTCTGACTCTTTGTGACCCCATGGACTGTAGCCCACCAGGCTCTTCTGTCCATGGGATTCTCCAGACAAGAATACTGGAGTGGGCTGCCATGTCCTCTTCCAAGGGATCTTCCCAACCCAGGGATTGAACCTGGGACGCCTGCGTTGCACGCAGATTCTTTACCATCTGAGCCACCAGGGAAGTTCAGATGTTGCAACAGAACTATTAAATATGTTTAGAGTCTATACACAGAAAATTTGTATTAAGTATCAATCCCATAAGGACAAGTCTCTGTGCCCCCAGTGGATGATGCCTACTGTAAAGAGCCTGCTACCAAGTCCGGCTGATCTCGGTCTCTGCTGGCAGCAGTTCGGGCATTCCGAGCGGCATTAGCAGATGAGGGAGGACCTGTCACGTCTCTGCCGCAGGCCCACTCTGTTCTTGGCCCCTTTGTCCAGCACAGTCATCCTTCCCCGCTGGTTGCGGGGAGACCCCCTGCAGCGGACGATCCCTGATGGTCTGTGGATCTCTGTGCCATTCCTTTGGGCCAGTCTACATACCTCTTCCTCAGACTTTCTTGTCCTTAGTTTTCCAGTCCTGTACCTTCCAGACTCAAGACTAGCCGTCCATACAAAATGGATAGTCAAGTTTGAAGGTGGTGGTTTAGTCACTAAGTTGTGTCCAACTCTTTGGACCCCTAGGACTGTAGCCCTCTGTCCATGGGATTCCCCGGGTGAGAATACTGGAGTGGCTTGCCATTTCCTTCTCCAGGGGATCTTCCTGACCTAGGATTGGATCCCACATCTTCTGCAGATGCTTTACCACTGAGCCACCAGGGAAGCCCAACCAA
The DNA here is from genome assembly GCF_016772045.2 of Ovis aries. Taxonomy (NCBI): domain Eukaryota; kingdom Metazoa; phylum Chordata; class Mammalia; order Artiodactyla; family Bovidae; genus Ovis; species Ovis aries. The sequence goes on from NC_056060.1 coordinate 97,844,099, forward strand.
GTTTACTGCTCATCAATTTATTACTGAATAATTTCCTCTCTCTCCCTTGACTAACGAACAGGTCTACGAAGCAGTTTGTGTGTCTTCTTGGGGGATGGACGCACAGAACGGAGCAATCAGTCACCCCTAGTCACAGCCTGGTTACTAACAGATCCTCATACCAGCTGTGCTTACATCTACCTTCCTCCCATCCTGATCTCTGGGATTATTCTCAAGCCTTTAAGCTATGCTTTCAAGGGACTGAAATGACTGGCATCAGAAGTGACCCTAGAAATCAAACCATAAAAGAGCCATATAAATGGAATTTGCAAATTATATTATCAGTTGTAGTTACTACTGCCCTGCTCTGGGTGCATCAGAGCTGGATGAAAATTCAACGCAGGGTGTAAAGTTTTGGCTGTAGCATCACACCAGTGACAACTATAAAGAAATTGCCTTAAGTATTCTAGATGCATTTCCCCATTCTCACAAGCCAGGAGGGCAAGTGGCAGGAGCAGGGATAAATTCCTGCGCTGACACACTTTTCGGAGCATCTGGAAGGAAAGTCGTATGTGAAGAGCTGTAGGTGATCAGGTGGACCGCTGAAGAAGGGCTGTGGGTGGCCAGGTGGATTAGCTCCTTGAAATATTTCAGCTGCTCTTCTTTCTGATGATTTGGTTACCAATGGCGTTTTTCACCTTCATTGATTCCTCGTTTTAAACCAGTGAAACTTGACCCTGATGTGTGCTATTGAACTACCTTGGTGCTTTAAAAACTGATGCAGGCATGGACTCCCCCATTTAAGTCAGAATCGCTAAAAGTGGGGCCCAGAGGCCTGTGTCTTAAAAGTTCTTCAGATACAGTTTTCCTTCTGTCATAAAGCAACTACCCTCCAATAAAAATTAATCTGAAAAAAAAGAAGCTCCTCACATGGTCAGGATGTGCAGCCAGGGCTGATCACGGCACTCGCGGACCCGCAGAGCAGGGAAAGGGGAAGAGGACTTTGGTTCCCTGAGCCAGTTCTACCATTGGCTGCTTCTCTTTTTACACCTATGTGGCCTCAATGACAGTGCTCTGGGAAAGTGTGAACAGAACTCTTCTTGGAGGAATCTTGCATCAGTATGGCAGAAATGCTTGTAAATATTTGATGCTTCAGGTGAGTCCTCCCAAGGGCATGTTCCAAACAAAGCAGTTTCCAAAAATCGCAGGCATGGGACAAGGAGATGAACTGGATGGCCTTTGCAGGACTGGGGAAGCGAATGTGAGGGAGATGGGTGGGGAAGAAGAATGTTCTAAGCAGCCTGCCATGAGCCTTGAGATCTGCACGCCCAGGGCTTGGGGTCAGGGCAGCCAACTGACACAGCGAGGGCTCAGCTTTCAGCCCAGGGGACACGGTCAGCCTGGTAACAGGAGCTGGATGATCATGAATGCTTCTTCCAAGGTCCAAGTCTCAAGGTAGTAACAGTTATTATTCACCGAGAGTCATTCAGACATTCAAGAGTTGCAGAAAGAAGCGGAAAGATGCTGTTTGTCCCATTGCGACAGGGGAGAACCTGCCGATGTCAGATCGCCCTGGTGCTGGGCTCACAGCTGGCACTACATCTGTGAGGCTCCGCAGAGAGACAGTGGGGCCCAAAAAGGCCCTCCGGGTGGGAAGCTCCCAAGAGTTATCATGAACCAACACCTCCCAAAGGGTGTCCTGGGGAACTCTAGGGATGTTAAAAGAAAAAAAAAAAAAATTACAAGGGTTTCATGGTCAAAGAAATTTGGTAAAAGGGATACATGAAAAAACTTCCAAAGTCTTTCATTTTCTAAAGGAACCTGCTGAGGGTCCAAGAGGGGAAGCAAGACTGCATCTCTCCTACACATTCTCATGAAATATCTCAAAGACCCCAGTCGCCCTAGAGTCTTTTGGGCAAACGTTCCTACAGGCCTATGTATAAATGCCTGATGACAAATAGATGTTCTTGCAGGAAATGGCCAGAGACACAAATATAAAAGGACACACAAACATTTTAAATTTGCCTTCTTTTTCAATCGAAAACAAAAGTAAGTTGTTTTGCTGTTTTCTAGAAATAAACCTTTTCAAAACAAGCCATTAGCCTGCCCAAGGTATCGTGCACTCCATGGATGTTTATCCCCTAGTGGTTGCACTTGAGATAATGGCACTACATGGTTATGTCACAGACTCCTTGAAACTGAAATGCCCTGTTGAGAGTTGGAGTAATAGATGTGAGAACAGTAGGGAGCCCAAAGGAAAGAGTGCATCCTGGTGAATTTCTCCTATTGTACATTCATATTATGGAGTTCATACCATCAACTCCATAAGTTGATCACAAGCCAAGCAGCAGTTCACATTTCGTCGGGGGAGGTTGGAAGTAGATTGTGCTTCTGAGCCAAGTCCCCTTTCCTGAAGTGGAAAGCGTGTGATGATGTGGCTTTGGACGAGGAGGCAGGACATCTGAGTCATCGTCCCAGTGATACAGACTCCTGCTCTATGACTGAACCAAGTTCCTGGCTGTCTCCTCTGTAAAATGGGGCTTAGACACTCTTGCAGGTCTCTTCCAGATTGAATCTAGGGGTATCTGGATTGCTGTTGCTGTTTAGTCACTCCATGTCCAACTCTTTATAACCCCACCAGGCTTCTCTGACCATGAGATTTTCCAGGCAAGAATCCTGGAGTGGGTTGCCATTTCCTTTTCAAGGGGATCTTCCCCACCCAGGAATTGAACTCGAGTCTCCGGCATTGGCAGGTGGATTCTTTACCACTGAATGGAGAAAACTCTTGAGAACTCAGTGTGCAAAAAAAGGCTGTCCTTAGGAAAGACTCCTTAAGAGAGAGCTCTAGAATTTTCACTGCCACGATTATTGGTGGGCCTGGGTGCCAAGGTCTAGCCTCAGCAGAGTCCAGGGATATCTTCAGGATGGACGACGTCAGTGAATGAAGAAAGATAGATAAAGAGATAAAGAAAGAGACATGGGGTGACCAAGCTTCTTCGAGCGAGGCCCATTTACTTTATTCTTCTCAGGGCTTTTATACCCTGAGTTATACATACAGCAAGGTGAAAAATGCAGAGTCAACTCAACATTCCATCAGTAATAACTTTTATCGATATCAGGTTTCTTCCTGCAAAAGTCTTATTTTCTGTACATCATCTTCTATTCCGGAGGCCTGTTGATATTCCATGACCTCCTTTTGATAAAGGTTGGTCAGCCAGAACACCAGAACAATGGTTTTTCCTTAAAGTGTTTCTTCTTAAATTCTTAGCCTGTGTCACCCTTAAAGTACAGAGTTACATTCTTATGGAGCAAAGATTCAGCAGGTTACAGCAAAGAAATAACTTATTAACTCAAAGTCTAACATTGCTAATGTTAAGGCTATTACTTGCTTCTTCTACATCCTGACTATATGCACTCCCAGGAACACAATGGATAAGGGATGTGAGAACTTGGCAGCAAGCATTGCATAGGCTCAACAATGTTGCAGGAGTCTGGATAAAGCTGCCATGTAAGCTAGAATGCCTACAGGGGGTTTGAAACACTCCTTTCATGCCCAGGAGATTTATCAACTAGAGCCCTAAGTTAACTCTTTTGGTCAGAGACAGCCCCTTGCTAATGTGAGAAGAGCTGGTGAAAGACAAAATAGTAAGACAGACAGATTCTGGTTTGCGGGTAGATGCTCAAGCAGGTCCAGGGGGTCCATTGAGTCCTGAGGCCTTGCTCATCAGGACTCTTCCGCATGACCTTGTCATGGGTCGGATGGCCCAGGGATTCCTCGAGTCCTGCATGACCTTGTCATGGGTGGGATCTCCTGTGCTGGCTCCCGGCACCTGGGGGTAGAGATAGCAAGATGCTTAGTTTGAGAAAGCTTTAGTGATTTCTCAGGCTCCTTTTCTTACACTGTCGAAGGTTACATGATGCTGGGAAATTGCTGAGGGGTCTAGGCCCTGAGCCCCTATGTGACAACGCTGTCCAGCTCTGGCCCTTTACGTGAACGTCCAGCCACGATGCGCCTGCACTCAGCCATGGTAGCCAGGACTGTGGTCGTCCACACCTGCTCAGTCCTCCTCTGCTCCCGTGAAACTGCCCCTGACTTGAGGTTTATACCTTCTTTCCTCCTGCCCTTTACTTCCTCGTGAACTATTGGAGATCTGATGATAGAGTAAACATTTTTTCTGAGGGTCGTGAAGAGCTCAGTCTGTGTAAAAGCAGCAAGCTTTGTCCTATTGCCAAGAGTGGTCAGCCGAGCTTCTCTTCGAAGTAGTAAGACAACAATATGATTGAATTTTCACATGCGTGAGTGTGTGCTCAGTTGCTGAGTCATGTCCAACTCTTCGAGACCCCATGGAATGCAGCCTGTCAGCCTTCTCTGACCAGGGAGTTTTCCAGCAAGAATGCTGGTGTGGGGAGCCATTTCCTTTGAAGGGATCTTCCCGACCCAGGGATCGAAGCCACGTCTCTTGCATCCCTGCACTGGCAGGAGGATTCTTTACCACTGTACCATTTGGGAAGACTGAGTTTTCATATGCTATCCTGTTAAATTCCCAATAAGTCACCTAATTTTGGCCCCTGTTAGAATCTCCCACATCTCAACTGGAAGGTTGGAGTGGCCAGGATGGATGTAACTTGAACAAAGCTCTCCGAGTGAGTCTAGAGTTCTCTTCATCCCTCCACGCCTCCACCCAAGCGTGAGACCTCTCTGCTTCCTTGGTCTGTTAGCTCTAAACATAAAGAAATGAGACATTATTGGTGGCTTTAGCAACTTCTAGGGCTTTAGACTTCCTGTGTGAAATTACGGGAAGAACTGTAACAAAACACAGTTTTGTTCCTGTGATCATTTCCCATTTTAGGTACATCCTTCTAAACTGTCTCTCTCATAATACCGCAGTCCTCTCCATCACTCAAGACCCTGGACACCCAATAGAGCCTCCAGTGTGGTCTTTCCTCATCTTCCCATCCGTTCTTCACACAGCCGCTTAGAGGGATCTTCAGGAAGGCCTGATTAGGACACGTCCCACTGAAAGCCCTCTTGGCTGCTACTGCTCTTAGAATGGATTCTAAAACTCTTAACAAGGCGCACATGAGCTTTAGGGTCTGATACGGTCCTAACAATATTTCAACTCTCAACTCTGGCCACCTCCTCCTATTCCTTAAGCTTCCATCACACAGGGCTGTGATCCTTTCTGACTCAGGGCAAATACTGGTCCTTCAGCCTGGAACCATCTTTGCCCCACTTCTTCATGTTACCAATTATAAATCATCATGTAGGTGGATAAGTATGCTACTTTCTTAGGTTAGGGAGTCTATGGTTCATACTCAGAACCCTCTCTGAAATTTATTTTAATGAGTGGTGTGTATATAAAAGTTAAAACACCTTTTTTTTTCCCATAGGGGAAGCACATTTTTGACACCATTAATTGAATGACCATCCTTCCTGCGCTGTGAAATCCCATTTTTCCATATTTCTTAATTCTGGTATGCAGCTAAGTCTGTATCTACACCCTCTCCTCTTTTCTTGAGGATTTGTGCCTTTTTCTATACCATTACACTTCATCAAGCTTTTTGGACCAATTTAGCAAGTCTCTGAGGACACTCTATTGAATTGTTCATTATAATTGCATTGAATTTTACAGATACATTTTGGGAAATTTTACATATTTATGACTTCCCATCCAGGAAATTAGCATATGTTTCTACTTTTGTTAAATGTTTTTTATGGCCTTCAATAAAGTTTTATAATATCCTCCGTAAAGATCTTAGACATCTATGTTAGATTTATTGTTAGGTCACTTTGACGCTGCAAATAGCATTTTTAAAAATTCATCCTTTCATTGATTATTGATGCACAAGAGTGAGTTCATTTTTCATAAGATAATCTAGTATCTAGCAACGTTGATGAAGCCTCTTAATAGCTCTAGTTTTGGCCTTTAAATTCCTTTAGTTTTCTATGTAGAAATTAATATTTTGCTTATGAGTAGTGACAATTTGATTTTTCTTTACCTATCCTTTTAAATTTTACTTACTTTCATACATTACTTTGCTAACTAGCTCTTGCAGAATAATGTTGAATAAAATTGGCATAACAGACTTGTCAGATTTCACTATTACGTGTAGTATTTGCTTTATGCTTTCTTATGATTTCCTTTTTCAAGTCAAAAAAATGTATTATAAGTTTCTATTGCAGATTAGTATTAGCATTAATAATCTGTATTAGTATTACGAAAGCTTTCTCTGTACTGGAGATTGTTGTTGTTGCTCGGTCTCCCAGTCATATCCGACTGTTCGCAAGCCCATGGACTGCAGCACACCAGGCCTCCCCGTCCCTCTCCATCTCCCAGAGTTTACCCAAGTTCATGTTCATTGCGTCAGTGCTGCCGTCCAGCCATCTCATCCTCTGACACCCTCTTCTCCTTCTGCCCCCAATCTTTCCCACATCAGAGACTTTCCCAGTGAGTCATTTGTTTGCTTCAGATGACCAAAATACTGGAGCTTCCGCTTCAGCAGCAGTCTTTCCAGTGAGAATTCAGGGCTGGTCTCCCTTGAGATTGACTGGTTTGATCTCCTTGCTGTCCAAGGAACTTTCAGGAGTCTTCTCCAGCACCACAGTTCGGAGGCATCAGTTCTTTGCTGTTCTGCCTTCTTTACGGTCCAGCTCTTGCAACAGTATGTGACCACTGGGAAGACCGTAGTCTTGACTATGTGGACCTCTGTCGGAGGAATAACATTTCTGTTTTTGAACACGCTGTCCAGGGTTCTCACTGCTTTCCTTCCAAGAAGCGACATCTTCTGAGTTCATGGCTGCCATCAGCATCTGCAGCGACTGCGGAGCCGAGGAAGAGGGAGCCTGTCGCTGCTTCCAGCTTTCCTCCTTCGATATTTGGCAGCAATGGGGCCAAATGCCACGATCTTAGTTTCTTTTAATATTTAGTCCTAAGCCAACTCTCACTCTCCTCCTTCACCCCCATCCAGAGGCTCTTTAGTTCCTCTTCACTTTCTGCCGTTGGAGTGGTCTCCACATAGCTGAGGTTGTTGATGCTTCTCCCATCCATCTTGATTCTGGCTTGTAGCTCATCCAGCCCGGCAATTCTCATGATGTGCTCAGTGTACAGATTAAACAAACAGGGTGACAGCAGACGGCGCTGGCGTACTCCTTTCTCGACCTTGAACCCATCAGTCGTTGCATACAGGGTTCTACCTGTTGCTTCCTGACCCACACACAGGTTCTCAGGAGACAGGTAAGGTGGTCTGGTATTCCCATCTCTCGAAGAGCTTTCCACAGTTTGTCATGATCCACACAGTCAAAGGCTTTAGCGTAGTTGATGAAACAAAGATTACCATATGGCATAAAATGAGATGGAACAATTTCCCTCTTTTTCTGTATTCTAGACCGGTTTGTATCTTTTGAAGAATTGTTAGAACTTTGCCTGTAACATCGTCTGGACCTTTTATGGGTGTTTTCTCATTCCTTATTTATTTCTTACTTCTGCAAATTTTCCTTCTATGATGTGATATCTGGAAGCACACTTTAATTTTTTTCTGTATAGTATTCTGAATTTCTACATGCTATGCAAGTTTTTATATTAATGTGATCCACTAGCTGCCTAAAATCAGAGGTCTTGGATTATTCCTTTAAAAAAGTTTTTTTGCTTACGATTATAAAATAAGGTCTCTGTTTTATTAGCTGTCCTTGCCGGAAGCTCCAGTACTTTGGCCACCTAATGTGAAGAGCTGACTCCCTGGAAAAGATCCTGATGCTGGGAGAGACTGAAGGCAAACGGAGAAGGGGGTGACAGAGAATGAGATGGTTAGAGAGCCTCACTGACTCAATGGACATGAATTTGAGCAAACTCCAGGAGATAGTGGAGGACAAAAGAGGCTGGCGTGCTGCAGCCCATGGGGTCACAGAGTCAGACGCAACTTAGCCACTAAGCAACAAATAATTCTTGATAAGCAAAGCAATGTTGTTTAATCTGAAATATAATTGAAGTGTATTGTGCACTGTATTTTCCTTTCAAACGAGCCTCCTTGTTGTCATTTTTATTCTTAGTGCCTTTTCAAAGTGAAGGATATCTCAGCTTCTAGAAACAGAAAAGTCAATAATCTTCAAAAGATAGTTTTCTCATCTATTTCTGTTGCTGCAAACCAGACCAAATCAGATGAAGATTTTTCTTTATTAGGCACTGGTTTTAATGAATTGTGTCCATTGATTTTCTTTAATCCCTTAATTTAGCCCTTGGTTCCTTCTATAAACGTTATATATAACCTCCTCTAATTCTTCCCATGATGTCATGACACTTCAAACACATTAAGATGTTCTGTAGGAAGCATTGGGCTTACCAGGTGGCGCTAGTGGTAAAGAACCCACACGCCAGTGCAGGAGATGCAAGAGACTCAGGTTCAATCCCCGGGTTTGGAAGACCCCCTGGAGGAGAGCACGGCAACCCACTCCAGCATTCTTGCCTGCAGAATCCCATGGACAGAGGAGCCCGGCGGGCTGCAGTCTACAAGGCTGCAAAGAGTCAGAGGTAACTGAAGCGACTGAGCACACACACATAGGAAGAACTGGTCCCGTTTATTTGTCCTCACTTTTTATTACTGTGTGAGACAGAGACCACAAGCTGACCACCTAAATCCATTCCTCCCTCCTTCCTGGACTGGAGTACATTTCCTGATTTTCCTTTACAGTTGTCTTCTGTGACTAGGTTCTCGACAGTGGAAGGTGAGCGGAAATCGTGTGCACCCTGCCAGGGCAGGCGCCTTAACCCCCGTCATGCTCCTCCACGTGCTTTCCTTTCCAGTTGCCTGGGGAGGGAACCATAACGAAACCACGTGGGAGACAGCAGACTCACCATCACACTCGGGCCCTTGAGATCCTATGCCCCTGCCACCGCCCTGAGCTCCCTCAGTGAGAGAAGAACACATTTTTCGTCTAAGCCACTGGATTTCAGGGGCTCATGTTACCATATTCCCTAATCAATTACCTGAAATCATTACCTGAACCTGAGTACCATAGCAAACACCTAAAATGTATGGAATTAGTTTAGTGTTCAGAACAAAGGAAGAAGCAGGCACGTATCAGACTGAAAACCAGAGCTCACGTTATCCATGGGGGAAAAATAACTTAATAAAATCATCACCTCTGATCACTCAGAAGGCAGACCAAGAGCCTGTTAAGTCTGCAGCTCTAGCAGAAGCAATTAGAACAAGCAAGAGTATTAGTGTACATTGGCTGCTATTTATTGCTTTTAGCAAAGTATTACAAGAAAGAGATGATCTCAGGCAAAAATGGTCTAGTTTGCCAGCTGAAGTGAAACTAAATAAAAAGACTCTTAGAATTCAGAGTTTCTTAGGGCCGGGAAACCCGGTGTTTTCTGTACGTCAGATGCTAGAAGATAAGATTTGTAGGTCATAAGAAAGGACGGAGAGCCAGCCCAGTGGCAAAGATGATATCAAGCATGTGGCCTTGCCACCCGAGACGATCATTTCAGACGTCAGTGCGGATTCCGTGAGGGCCAAGTGGACGGGCTGAGAAAAAAAAAAAAAAAAAGACTGTAGAACCAACCTAGAAAAGAATTTGGAGCTTATTTACTTCCACACAAAACCGACTGTAACCAAGTAAGTCAGAAGCCTCTCATGTTTTTAGGCAAACTGTACTGCCTGGAAACCACAAGCTGTGTCTATAAAATTGCTCTCATACAGGAGCAGAAAGTGGAATTTGAAAAGTGTGTAACTCCTTATAACATACTCCCCAATATCCACCCCATACATAACCATGGGAATAACGGGTAAGAATTTTGTTGTCCTTCAACCACCAAGAACAATGGACAAGAAAGCCCCCCGAAAGGACAGACCCAGAATCTACCAAGACACTTTCTTCAAAGGGTTGAGGTCCCTAGAATATCCCCCCAAATAGGGTTCCATCATTGCTGTGGACTAGGGACTCCTCTGAGAGTCTTTACCATGAGCATCCTGTCCGCTTTGTGTATTAGCTGACCAGAGAGAAGGCAGGTAACTTGTCTTTTGGTTCAGAGCATGCTGGACCCTGACAAATCAGATCCGGATCGGAAGCAGTGGTCTGAGCCTCGCCTGGAGATCCCAGACTTTGAAACAGATACAATCATCAGATGAAACGTGGGGTTTTCTCCCCTAAAGATTCTGCATGTTTTGTGTAAGGGGAGGTGGTGACCAAAGGGGCTAACTGTGATACAGATTGCTAGGTGCCTACCAGAATCTCTTCTCCCCTTTCTTCTGGGCATGCAGCTGGACTTCACCTCTCAGCACCCCCAGCAGAGACATGGCGAAGTTCTCTTCAATCGAATACGATTAAAGGGATCCAGGCCACTCCCAAGCATGGCCCATAGAAGCCTCTGCCACTGCTCCCTCTATGCCTGTTCTCCCTGCCGACCAACTGATGCGGGGAGGTTTCGGATGACTCCCAGATGCCGTGTGTTGAAGCTGGCAGGGTTCTTCAGTAGCTGTGTGGCACAGAGAGGCCATCAACTCAAATCTTATCATAGTGACTCTTTGCTTTTCAAGCCACTGAAATTTGGATTTTGACTGCAGCTTAGCATTCTCTAACATGTCATGCTAAACAGTAGTAATGTTCATTTGTGCACAGGTGCTCAACTTTTCTAAGAAAGGCTATAGGTGATCCATTGGATCCAAGACCTTTGCACTGTCCCTCATCACCATCCCTTTCCTTTAGGACGAGGTGAGGGTGTATGGTCTCTTTATACTTCTTGTGATTCCTTTGGATGAGTCCACTCATCACCCCTTCTCCCTTTCCCCACCACTTCTCTCTCTCCCCTCCTTTCTTCTTGCCCCCCTCTCTGCTTCCATCCAACTGCCTGCCCACTCCCACAGTCACAATCTTTAAACCCATGACCGTTGACATAAAATCGGTCCTAGTTCAGTTCAGTTCAGTCGCTCAGTCGTGTCTGACTCTTTGCAACCCCGAGAATCGCAGCAGGCCAGGCCTCCCTGTCCATCACCAACTCCCAGAGTTCACTCAGACTCACGTCCATCGAGTCAGTGATGCCATCCAGCCATTTCATCCTCTGTCGTCCCCTTCTCCTCCTGCCCCCAATCCCTCCCAGCATCAGGGTCTTTTCCAATGAGTCAGCTCTTCGCATGAGGTGGCCCGAGTGCTGGAGCTCCAGCTCTGGCATTGGTCCTAGTGGCGCCCAGCAGTTCATTCCCTCCCCACAGCCCCCTCACTCATCCGGTCTCCCGCAGAACTACTCCATGTTTCCTTCTCTCCTCACAGCTCTCTAGCTCCTCTACCCTCCTCCTCACTCTGAGCTGAGGAGCTGGAATTCTATTTCAGTAAGAAAGCAGAAGCAGTCAGGGGAGAATTTCCAGGAGCTCCCACCAGGCCTCTGCTGCCTACCTTCATCTGTTCTCATGCGATTTGTCTTCCCTCCTGGGTGAATTGTCTGTGCTCCTTTCTGAAGCCAAAACCTCCATATGTGCACTGGGCATCCTTTCCTCTTCTCTACTCACAGATCTTACTCCAAACAACTCTCTCCTTTCTCTCCTGCATCCTCAAATTTCCCCTACACACGATCTTTCCCATCAACACACAAAATATGCTGTAATAGATCTCATTCTAAAAGACAAGAACCTGGACTCCATACCCTCTTTCAACTCCTATCTCATTTCTCTGCTAGTTTTTATATATCCCTGAAAAAAATTTTGTCTATATTCACTCTTTCTCTAATTTCATTCTCTCTTGAACACATTCCAAACAGGCTTTCTCCCTCACCATTTCACTGAAGCAGCTGATATCATGATCACCGATGACCTTCATGCTGCCAAACCCAATGGTCGACTAATAATCTCCGTGTTATTCAACCTGCCGCAGCATTTAATCCAGTCTACCACTCCTTTGTGAAATACTTGAGTCTCTTGATATCCAGGGACCTGCCCTCTCAGTTCTTTGCCCTCCTGACTGGACACTTCCCCATTTCCCCAGCCTCTGATGTTGGGGTGCCTTGGGCTCCATGTCTTATGTTCATTCTTTGCTCACTCAGACAGAGGATGAGATGGCTGGATGGCGTCACCGACTCCACGGACATGAGCTTCAGCAAGCTCTGGGAGATGGTGAAGGACAGGGAAGCCTGGTGTGCTGCAGTCCATGGGGTCGCAAAGAGTCAGATATGACTGAGTGACTGAACTGAACTGATGTACACTCATTCTCTAGACGATCTTGTCAAGTTTTGTAGTTTTTGACACCGTGTCTATGCAGATGGGTTTCTTGTTCTAAGCGAGATGTCTCCCTTTAACCCCAGGGCATATCCAACTGCCTTCCTGACATCCCCACTTGGGTGCCGAAATTAACTCTCCCCAAAATCAAACTCGATTATTCTTGCACGCATGCTTGATCAATTCAGTCATGTCCAACTCTCTGTGACCTTACGGACTGTAGCCTTCCAGGATCTTCTGTCCATTGAATTTTCCAGGCAAGAATACTGGAGTGGATTGCCCTGCCTTCCTCCAGGGGATCCTCCTGACCCAGGGATCGACCCCACACCTCCTACATCTCCCACATTGCAGGCAGTCTCTTTACCACTGAACCACCGAGGAAGCCCAAGTAAGTAAGTGAATGTTAGTCACCCAGTCATGCTCAACTCTTTGTGACCCCATGGACTGTAACCTGTCAGGCTCCTCTGTCCATAATTTTACAGGCAAGAATACTGGAGTGGGTTGCCATTTCTTTCTCCAGGGTGTCTTCCCGACCCAGGGATCAAACCAGGTTTCCTGCACTGCAGGCAGATTCTTTACTGACTGAGCTACAAGGGAAGGCCCCCAAGATTATCCTTAATCCTGTTCAATGTAGTAGCTCCATTTTTGAGTTGCTTAAGCCAAAGCCGCCATCCTCTTTCCATAACCCTCCACAACCAATGCATCAGCATGTCCTCTTTCCTCTACTTCAGACTATATCCAAAATCTGACCACTTTGTACCACCTCCATCACCATCATCTCTCACTGGATTACAATCATTGTGTCCTGGGCTCACGACTGTTTATTTCTGGGGCTTCCTTGGTGAGCCAACGGCTAAGACTCTGCACTCCCAGTACAGGGGGCCCAGGTTCAACTCCTGGTCAGGAAACTAGATTTCACAAGGCACAACTGAGAGTCTGCATGCCACAACTGAAGACCCTGCGTGCCGTCACAGAAGGCCTGGCGCAACCTAAACAAATTCAAAAATAAATTTTAAAAACCTGCTTATTTCCTCCCAATATCTAGATTCCCTCCTTCTACACTGATAGAATTTTTAACAGAATTTAGATTTTTCTAACACTTTTTGCAGCTTGGTGTAGCCAAGTGGATATAAGCAGAAACGTCTGTGTAGCCAAGAGGATATAAGCAGAAATATCTATGGAACTTCTAGGAAGCTTCCTTAAGAGATGGCTGTAAGGTACCTTTTATGGCTTTCTCTTTATCTTTTTCTCATCCTGCTTCCTGCTAAACAGTTGACTCTTTAACCCACAGATAGGCAGCCTTAACTTTGTTCGTTTCTATCTGCATTCGGGCCCTAGATAAGTCCTCAGAGCAAGGACTTGAAAGGTTTTTGATTCCCTGAGGACTTGGCAAACAAAGCTCCCATCAACCTCTAGATTCAGACCTCTGAACTTATGAATGAGAGAGAAACCACCTTTTACTTAGTGTGAGCTGTGACTCTTTGTGACCCCACGGACGGTAACCTGCTAGGCTCCTCTGTCCATGGAACTCCCCAAGCAAGGATACTGGAGTGGGTAGCCATTCCCTTCTCCAGGGGATCTTCCCAACCGAGGGACTGAATCTGGGTCTCCTGCATCTCAGGCAGATTCTTTACCATCTGAGCCAACAGGGGATCCCCACCCTTTACTTAAAGCCTCTCTCATTTGGGGGCTTCCCTCATAGCTCAGTTGGTAAAGAATCTGCCTTCAATGCAGGAGACCCCGGTTCAATTCCTGGGTCAGGAAGATCTCCTGGAGAAGAGATAGGCTACCCACTCCAGTATTCTTGGGCTTCCCTTGTGGCTCAGCTGGTAGAGAATCTGCCTGCAATGCACGAGACCTGGGTTTGATCCCTGGATCGGGAAGATCCCCTGGAGAAGGGCCAAGGCTACCCACTCCAGTATTCTGGCCTGGAGAATCCCTTGGACTATACAGTCCATGGGGTCTCAAAGAGGCAGACACGACTGAGTGACTTTCACTTTCACTATCTCTTATTTGGAGAACACTGTCACTGCTGAACTTCTTTCAAGACAATATGCCTTCTCATTTTTCTCCTGATCCTGCTCTCATTCGTTTTTAAAAAATAAACTATTCTCCCCATGACATCAGCCAGAAATGATTCCAGCTTGGCTCAAGTTACTCCTGCAGTCAAAGCTTCCCAGGGGCTGCCTGGTTGGCTCCCATCACGGGCTCATCAAGGCCCTCCCCAGACCTGTCTGGGCTCCCATGTTCTGCCCTCCCTGCTCCTCCTCTGCCGTCCTATCCACCCTCTCTTCTCCCCACTGGTCCTCTTCAGACTCAAGGGCGATTCTCTGGCTCACAGGCACACTGCGGCCAAAGGGCTGTGCACTCTTTGCCTCATCCTTTGTTATCTCTCGTGATTCACTCTTTCGCAATTTCCTCAAGACGGTACTCAGATGTCACCTTATTTATCAAGCAGGCCTTTTCTGATACCTAATCTAAACCACCATCGCCACCACCACCAGGATATTTCTCATAAAAATCGAGGTCAAGGCTGCGCCCAATTTTCACAGGGCTGCAATGGATCTGAGCCAGGAATAGCATCCTGGTGGGTCTTCAGAGACCTTTAGTTATTCTTTCCATACAATTTCTGTTTGTGCTCTGTCCCCACGCCTTGACATGAACAAAGGATGTTGTGTTTATTTTATGTAAATGACTATGCACACTTAGCTTCAAGCCCCACCACCGGCCGCCCCATCCCATCCCCAGCCCAAGTTGGGTTCTCATCCTTCTAAGTAAAGCTCTGAAGTTGCTACTGGGTAGAAATTAGAAGGCCTAAAGCTCAACATTCAGAAAACGAAGATCATGGCATCTGGTCCCATCACTTCATGGGAAATAGATGGGGAAACAGTGGAAACAGTGTCAGACTTTATTTTTGGGGGCTCCAAAATCACTGTAGATGGTGACTGCAGCCATGAAATTAAAAGATGCTTACTCCTTGGAAGAAAAGTTATGACCAACCTAGATAGCATATTCAAAAGCAGAGACATTACTTTGCTGACTAAGGTCCATCTAGTCAAGGCTATGGTTTTTCCTGTGGTCATGGCATGGATGTGAGAGTTGGACTGTGAAGAAGGCTGAGTGCTGAAGAATTGATGCTTTTGAACTGTGGTGTTGGAGAAGACTCTTGAGAGTCCCTTGGACTGCAAGGAGATCCAACCAGTCCATTCTGAAGGAGATCAGCCCTGGGATTTCTTTGGAAGGAATGATGCTAAAGCTGAAACTCCAGTACTTTGGCCACCTCATGAGAAGAGTGACTCATTGGAAAAGACTCTGATGCTGTGAGGGATTGGGGGCAGGAGGAGAAGGGGATGACCGAGGATGAGATGGCTGGATGGCATCACGAACTCGATGGACTTGAGTCTGAGTGAACTCCGGGAGATGGTGATGAACAGGGAGGCCTGGTGTGCTGCAATTCATGGGGTCACAAAGAGTCGGACACGACTGAGCGACTGAACTGAACTGAAGCATCTATGCCCCCCCACCGATTCCCTGTTGTCTTGTATCCTCCTAATTCTTGATTTTGACTGGCTGTCCAAGACATGATGGCTTAGAGTATTTAGTTCTCCCAAATTTATAAGGGAAAACTAAAAGATTAAGAAGCTTTTTGACACTCAAAGGATTGACTCTTCAGTACAGCAACTCAAGAGACAGTCACTGCATGTGACTTTCAATACCTGATGCTCTTAAGGCTGAGTTCTGTCACCAGATCATTTTACAAGGCCATATGGCTCATTCCTGCAGAGTTGTTTGATTTGGTTCAGAGCCCAACTCTGTTTTCCTTTTAAATGTCAAGACAGACCAACCAGGTTTTGAACATGTGCAGAGCTTGTTGCAAACAGATTAATCTTTCCTAGTAGGAGATTTAGCCTTGTGTGAAATAACTATTTCAAATGACTAAAAGGTGAGTTGCATTATTGAACTGGTGAAAGCTATACTTAGAAGTTACTAAAGACAATTGCTAGTTCAAGTGAAATTCAAATTCCTTAAAGTGAGTAACATAAGAAGTTTAGGTAGAGCTTGGGAGTGCTCTGTTACATACTTATATCAAGTTTGTATTAAAGAAAAGTGTTGATGTTTCCATGTTAATTTTACCATGTCTTTATAAAAATTTCCAAAATCAAATTCTTGGAAAATGGTAATCAAAACTGAATGAATGAAGCTCTTTTAACAGTTTGTTCAGGATTAGGAATGATAAAATAATTTCATTCATTCATCCAAAGTCAGGCAACAAACGTTTATCCAGCCATGCCAGTAGCTGTTCTGGGCACTAAATGCAGACCAGTGGACAAAAGAGCCAAGTCCGAAGTCTCATGGAGATTATAATCTCACAGAGCAGAGAGTCAGTAAGCAAGTGGCGGCGCCAGACGTCAGGTTACAAAGCCGAGTGTGCCCATGAAGCAGGCCGGGCGGGGCTTCCTCCACACTTACATCACCAGCATCTGAAGGGGCTGAAGAGGATGAATGGATTAATGACTTAATTTGATACACTCCTATGAGACAAAGCATTTGCCATGCAGCCATGGAACTTGGGCTCTGAACCAGGCGTTGGTTCACCCTCCCACAGACGGAGGCCTTGCGTGCGGCTGCAGGTGGTTCCCACGTGGAAAAGCCTGAAGAAACCAAGCCCTTTATATGGACTCTGAATGCAATCCCTTCCCCCACCCCCCGCCCTGGCCTCCCATACCAAGGTCTAGAAAGACTCATCTCCTCTAAAAAGTGCAGATTCTTGTAAAGTTGAGAACTTCCCAGTTTCTCTAAAACAAATTAGACCTTCCCTTAGAACAAAGACAGTCTGAATGGGAAAGGTGTCCCTAATTCAGGTGTTTCCTAAGAAGCTTTCTTTGTTCCTCTCAGTGTCCCTCTTGGGGAGGCAATCCTTACCCAGGCTCCCTGTTCGTTCCCCGGGGTGTCTTCACCCATCTGGTCATGAACAATAGTTGCTAATTGCTTCATCCAACAAAGTCAGCACTTCCTATTTCCAGATTCTGCCTGTGCTCTGTTGGCCATTTGGATGGTCTTTCTCTCTTCAGTTCCAGGAAGATGGTATCTTTGCTTGTAGACTTTGCTTACCCTGAGGGGAAACAGAAATCCGCAAACATGCCCGCATGCTGAACCCAATATCTGAGTTAAAAATCATAAAATACAGTTTTGCCCTTGGCCTTGTCAGGAACCTCTAAGACCTTTCCAAACCACAGTCTCTGAGATATCAGAGGATAAGCTTGCCTCCTCATCACATCAACCTAGGAAGCATGCGAGAGCTGAAGCTAGTAGGGGGCCAAAGGCCAAGAGAAAGAAGAAAGGAGGTGACCTGATTCATGGCAAGTTAATCTCAGAGGCAAGACTAGACTTCCTGAGGTCAGCAAAGTTGCCAGGGTGCATTGCAATTGCCGTGGGCTGGGGGCCCTTTTCCTAGAGGATCTCCTTCCTCTGTTAAATGATGTCACTGATTATATTTCTTGACTGTGTTGGTATAAAGAAGACTATCATCCAAGCATCATGAGTGTAGATTCATGAGGATTCTAGGCAGATTTGATTCTTCTTCTTAAAAATGAAATTAAAGCAATCTTGTGGGCTCCCACAGTACTGGGGGGTTCTAGACACTGCTTCTGGTGCCTCGTGGAGAATTCAGCCTAAGCTGCTGCCTTAGATCTTCTGCTGTTTCTTCCAGGCCAGTATCCTGGGCGTCTAGTACCTTCCTCTGTCCACTTCCTGTCCTGCCCGCAGCCCTCACAGGGCATCTTGGCCTGTCGTGGAGTGGGGGAAGATGCCCTAAACCAAGCCACTTCCTGTGTCCACTTTCTGCTACCCCATGAGACCTGAGACCACTTCCTGTGTCCACTTTCTGCTACCCCATGAGATCTGAGACCACTTCCTGTGTCCACTTTCTGCTACCCCATGAGACCTGAGACCACTTCCTGTGTCCACTTTCTGCTACCGCATGAGACCCGGCCTCAGCTGTCACTTCTCCACCGAAACTGCCCCTATTGAGGTCATTAGGGGCCTCTAGGTTGTCAGAACCCATGCATGATGGTCAATTCTCACATTAATACTTTAGATCTTTCTAAAACGTTTGACACCATTCTCCATTTAATTAGCTTGTATTGAGTGCTCAAATGCTTCCGGTTGTGTTGCAGATTTTGGAGGCATACTTCTCAACTAAACAGAAAAGCCTCCAGCTCTCACAGGGCCTTCTGTGTAGCAGGGAATCCAGACAAATAAACAGCAAGTAAAATTCATCTGGGGATGCTCTAGAATACAAAGGCCCCTAACTAGAACTTGAGAAGTCAGGAACTGCTTCCCAAAGCAGAGAAAACCTTACCTAAGACCAGGAAGGTGAATAAAATGCCACGGGAGAAGCACGTTAAGAAAGTAATTTGGGAGAAGGGCGTTCTAGGTGGAAAGAGTAAATTCACACACAGCTGGTGATAAGAGGACCAACTGCATACCTGAGGAACAGAAAGTGATCCCACAGAGCAGGAGTCTAGGTGGCGTCAGTGGTAAGGAATCTGCTTGCCCATACAGGAGACATGGGTTCGATCTCTAGATAGGGAAGATCCCCTGGAAGAGGGCATGGCAACCCACTTCAGGAGTCTTGCCTGGAAAATCCCATGGACAGAAGAGCCTGGTGGGCTACAGTCAATGGGGTCGCAAAGGGTCAGACATGCCTGAGCGACTGAGCACTCGGGAGTCTGCTCTGGGAGGTGTCATGAGTGTGTTGGCATCACAGGGAGACAACTCTGGAGTCAGTGAGGAGAATGAATTAGAGCACGGTGGTCTGGGGGTCAGAGAGCCAACAGGAGGCTGTGGATGGGATCTGGACAAAACACGTAGTTTCTGAACCACGGAAGAAGCAGAGGGAAAGAGAGGTGGACAGATTGAGATGACCCATCAACAGGACTGGGTGACAGACTGGATGCGGATGCAGGTGGGGAAGGATGGTATCCGCCTGGGTTCTTAGTGGCAGAAACTGAATCCTCTTTTCTGGTTAAGCAGAGTGAGTTTTGTTAATATGATATTAGGCTGTAACACAATCTTTGGGAGGGCCAGAAAACCCAGGTTAGAAGGCTCACTGCCAGGAGCAGAGCCGTCCAGTCATAGCACAGGGCTGCAGGAACAGAACCACAGCTGCTTCTGGCTTCGTCCTGTAAGAATGGGCATGCGTGCTAAGTCACCTCGGTCATGTCTGACCCTTTGTGACCCTATGGACTGTAGCCCACCAGGCTTCTCTGTCCATGGGATTCCTTAGGCGAAAACACTGGAGTGGGTTGCCTTGGCCTCCTCCAAGGGATCTTTTCAACCCAGGGATCGAACCCACATCCCTTCTGTCTTCTGCAGTGAGCCAGGCTCTTTACCACCAGCACCACCTGGAACCAGACTCCAGAAACTTTACCCCAGAAGAGTCAGATGCCTCCACACTTAGGATTGCCACAAGAGGCGACTCCCCTCTCCCAGTGGCAAAACCCAGACCTGAACCCAAGTCATAGTCCATCAACAGAGGAATGGGCCAAGGAGATGTGGTGAATGGGCATACAATGGACACGACTCAGCCTATAAAAGGGAATGAGATTCTGCCATGTGCAGCCATGTGGATGGACCTAGAGAGTACTATGCTCAGTGAAATAAGCAAGATCGAGACAAATACTGTAACACATCACTTATCTGTGGAATCTAAAAAAAAACAAGTAATGAGCATGGCAAAGCAGAAACAGACCCACAGACGCAAGGAAACAAACTCGTGGTCACCAGTGAGGAGGCGGGGGGTGGGGTGAGAGGCAAGATCCTGATAAGGGATCAAAGACACAAACTACTTTGCATAATATGGCAACAAGGATATGTTGTGTGGCACAGGGAATTAAAGTCAGTATCTTATAATGACTTTTAGTGGGGTATAATCTGAATCACATTGGAAGGACTGATGCTGAAGCTGAAGCTCCAATGCTTTGGCCACCTGATGGGAAGAGTCAGCTCATGGGAAAAGACTCTGATGCTGGGAAAGATTGAAGGCAAAAGAACAAGGGGTCAGCAGATGAGATGTTTAAATAGCATCACCGACTCACTGGACATGAATTTGAGCAAGCTCTGGCAGATAGCGAAGGACAGGGGAGCCCGACATGCTGCAATCCATTGGGTCGCAAAAAATCGGACACAACTTTAGCAACTGGACAACAACACAGTTGAAACTAATATTCTATTGTAAATCAACTGAACTTTCAATTTAAAAAAATAGAACTCAGGCCTGGCTGACTCTAGAGAGCTTTCTTGTTTCATAGACCACAATCTTCTCATCACTGAGACTGCTCTATCTGGGACTGTATGTCTGGGAGATTAACATTTCTCAGAATAATTAAACATCATCCTTCACAGGAACTGAAAAGAAGAATCCACTCAACCCAAACAAGAGAAGTTAGCAGGAAATCCAACCTTGAGACAGTAATTTTAGGGAACGAGAAGGCATGAGTCACGATCCAAAATAGAAAGACTAAAGCGTGGGATTCTGCTTATGCCAAAACAGATGCAGGGACTCAGTTTCAACTGTAGCATGTGGCAGGCAGAAGTTCTGCTGGAAGTTAGGCTGTCTGGAGAGAAATGGACATCCTAGACACATTGAAATCATTGTTTTCTAATGCTTCCTCCTTGGAATAAAAGCTATGACAAACCTAGACAATGTATTAAAAAGCAGAGACATCACTTTGCCAACAAAGTTCCATCTAGTCAGATCTATGGTTTTTCCAAGAGTCGTGTATGGATGTGAGAGCTGGACCATGAGCAAGGCTGATCGTCAAAGAACTGATGCTTTCAAACTGTGGTGATGGAGAAGGCTCTTGAGAGTCCCTTGGACTGCAAGATCAAACCAGTCCATCCTAAAGGAAATCAGTCCTGAATATTCATTGGAAGGACTGATGCTAAAGCTGAAACTCTAGTACTTTGGCCACCTGATGGGAAGAGCTGACACAGTGGAAAAGACCTTGATGCTGGAAAAGATTGAAGGCGGGAGGAGAAGGGGATGACAGAGGATGAGATGGTTGGATGCCATTGCTGACTCAATGCACATGAGTTTAAGCAAACTTCAAGAGATAGTGAAGGACAGGGAAGCCCAGTGTGCTACAGTCCAGGGGGTTGCAAAAAGTTGGACACGATTTAGCAACTGAACAGCAAAACATTTTCTAATTAATGCCTGAAAGAGATGTATATGCCTATTTAATAAATTCTTGTTATATTCTACCCTTAAAAAGTTGTACTTAGTAATTTATGCCAATATTGGACTCGCTCAGAAAATTAAAATTTGACCTTATTTGGCTTCCCTGGCAGCTCCGTGATAAAGAATCTGCTTGCCACTACAGGAGTCACGGGTTTGATCCCTGGTCCAGGAAGATCTCACATGCCTCAGAGCAATGAAGTCCATGCACCGCAACTATCGAGCCTGTGCCCTGGAGCCCAGGAACTGCAGCGACCGAGCCCACGCACCACAGCCGCTGACCCAGATGCCCTGGAGCCCGAGCTCCACGACGAGCGGCCACCCCAGTGAGAAGCCACAGTCCGCAACTGGAGAGTAGACCCCACTCCCCGCAATTAGAGAAAAGCCTGCTCGGCAACAGACACCCAGCACAGTTCAGCTCAGGCCAGTCGCGCAGTCGTGTCCAACTCTTTGCGACCCCATAGACTACAGCACGCCAGGCCTCCCTGCCCATCACCAACTCCCGGAGTTCACTCAGACTCACGTCCATGGAGTCAGCGATGCCATCCAGACATCTCATCCTCGGTCCTTCTCCTCTCCTCCTGAAACAGAGCAAAACTATGGCTCTTGCCCACCCCTCACCATGTTCTCTGCCTGCCTTCTGCCTGTAGACAACTTTAGTCAAAGAATAAGTTTAACCAGAGAAGAGAGAAATGCTGAAACAAAGGAAAACAGTCTCAGGAGACTAAATAATGATGTGGTCATTAAACATAGTCAAGGACCTCTCGTTCTCAAGGGCTGCAGATACTATTCTGAGCCACATCCTGTGAGCTGCCTTATGGACACCGAAACACCAGGTGGAGAAGGCAACTGCATGATCATCAGACTCTACCCAGGAGCGGCCACAATTCCCAGAACTGACTGCGAAGAAACGGGAACAAGTGCACCCCAGAACTGAAGGTTAACTGTGCCTGAAACCACCAAGATGATGCTAGTCGGACCACTGGTGACCAACTCAAGATGACGGTTAGAGCTGACGGCGCAGTTTCTGCGTGTGACCTCCCCCCAGCCCGGCACTCTGTCCATGAATGCGCTCACTCCCTGCTTGTCAGTGGGAGGGTGGGGAGCGGGAATCAGCCTTTGAACAGATGTCTGCCACCCTCCCCACCCCAGTTGCCGGCACCTGAAATAAAGCAAACTTTCCTTTCCACCAACCTGGCTGGTTTATTGGCATTTAAGTGGCGAGCAGCCAGACCTCCCATGCATACCTTTCGATAACACTCCTGCCTTCAGTCTTTCCCAGCATCAGGGTCTTTCCCAACGAGTCCGCTCTTCGCCACATATGCCCAAGTCCTGGAGGTTCAGCTTCAGCATCAGTCCTTCCAATGAATATTCAGGACTGATCTCCTTTAGAATGGACTGGTTGGATCTCCTTGCAGTCCTAGGGATTTTCAAGAGTCTTCTCCAACACCACAGTTCAAAAGCATCAGTTCTTTGGGGCTCGACTTTCTTGTCAGTCCCCAAATATCTGCAGTCATTATTTGGGCTAACATTTTCCACAGGCAGCTTGTGCATCAGGAACTGAGCTTTGAACTTTATATTATTTCATTTAATTTATATAACAATCCAAAGAGGAAAGTACGATTATTATCCTAATTTTACCAAAAAAAAAGGGAATTATAGATTTAGAGAGGTTAAAATCTGGTACAATATAACTCAGCTACTATGTGGGTAATTGAGATTTAAACCTATGAATAATTAATATATTGTAACTGGAAAGGATTAGTCACCAGACCAGTGCCCTTTTCACGTGAACCCAAGCCTTTAAGTTTCAAAGTGGCTGAAATCAAGCTGCACAAAATTGATTCAGTGTATTACTGAGTTCTGGACATGAAGATGAAAGGTCCTTCTAAAAGTGACATCTTAATAAACTGTTCTAAGAATCAGTGTCTCTAGGGGGCACAAGAAGATCTCATTCTTAATCACTGTGATTTACAGATAACTTGCCTCACTGTCAGACTGTGAAAGCCATCACAAGGAACCAAACCAACAGACTCAAAAGAGCATATCTTTCCAAGAACAAAGTCAGAATTCACTCTCATGGCATGGACTTGCAGTTAACCTGCACCACCTTGTCACCCTGGGCTGGAAAGTAAAGTGGTGAGAGTGCTATAGTCGCTCAGCTGGATCTGACTCTTTGTGACCCCATGGACTACGGCCCACCCGACTCCCCCGTCCATGGGGTTCTCCAGGCAAGACTACTGGAGTGGGTTGCCATTCCCTTCTCCAGGGGATCTTCCTGACCCAGGGGTCGAGCCCAGGCCTCCTGTGTTGCCTGCAGATTCTTTACCATCTGAGCCACCGGAGAAGCCCTGACTCTGCACTGAGCTGCAGGTCAAAGGTGACTGCATTTGTTTGGAACCAAGAAATGGACTTTATCCACCACCATGATTTCCTTAGGCCATCTCACACCATCTGACACACAGATACCAAAACTTGTTTCCAGCCGGATGGTTGAAAACTGAAACGAACTTTTGAAGAGGTGGAGGGCCAATGTATATCACAGCTGTGTCTTCATAACTAAGATCCTCAGTTCTGCCTGACCTAACGGTAGTGACGTTGTGTTTCACTTTTGGCAATTAACCTTCCTGGGCCTGTCTGCCTTAGCACAACAGTAGTCCTGAGACCTTTCACTCAAGGGCTTCTGATGGCTTTTTTTTTTTTTGGATCATATGGCAGATGACCCCCATTAAAACAGGAGGTCTCTGTTTACTTTAAAAACAACAGCAAAATCCATCTTCAGCCTTGTATGGAGACTTCCCTGGTGGCGCAGTGGATAAGAATCCACTGCAGTCAATCCAGCCAACGCAGGGAACAGGGGTTCAACCCCTGGGCCGGGAAGATTCTGCATGCCGAGGGTGACTCAGCCCCTGTGCCACAGCTCCTGAGCCCATGCTCTAGAGTCCATGAGCTGCGACTACTGAAGCCCACACACCTACAGCCTGCGCCCTGCAACAAGAGAAGCCACTGCAAGAAGCCTGTGCCCCCTACAAAGGGTAGACCCCCCTTATTGCAACTAGAGAAAGCTTGCGCACAGCAACAAAGACGCAGGGCAGTCAAACATGAATAGATAAAATTTTTTACAAAGACTCCTATGGGATTGAGGGATGTTTGTTCTCAAGAAAGCAGTGTATTGCCACCCACAGCGAGTGACAAGATGGTGTACTCATCTACCCACCAGGAGGGCAAACTCATCTGCCTTCCAACCCAGTGAAAGGCAGCAAAGTTCTTCATCCTTAATAATCACAGTGATATACTCACCAGGGGGTGAGATTTGCCCCCCACAGAGCAGCGGAGGGGTTCTCAAGTTACTCCTGGTGGTTTATCTTACAAGGCAGAAGTTGGAATTCAGCAAAGGCTTTCTAACGTTGACTCTGTTCCACTAATCCACAGGCTAAGATTCGTGCATGCCAGATTCGATGCTAATATTCTAAATTATTCAGACACGACCCCAAAATAATACCGTGCACTCCCACAGATCCTGCTCTGGTGATTCTCAGACAGAGATGAAGTAGCTCTTGTCTTAGGCTGCCTGGGGGTCCAGGGTCTTCAGTGAGTGCACTGCCTTCTAACACCCCGTAATGTGTCTGCTTCACGGCACTGTTAAAAAGCACCAGGGATCGGTATTTATGGTCCAAGGGACATTCTAACCACCTCATTCTCTACAGCAAACAGTTTCAGCCCAGACTCTTCTACCACAATCTAGATTTACATTCCTTACCTTGAGGAGAAAAACAGCTTGAACAATATAAGGTATTTAGAGATGCCACTAACCTGTCCTTGGCCATTAGGAAGGCTAATAAAGATCTTGCACTATGATCCCAATTACAAGAGTCAAAATCTTTGGATGGAACCTTCAAGCATGTAAGAAGATAGCCATGGAACTTCAGAGTGGGGTTTTTTAATTATTCGATTTCTTTTTTATATAATTTGTTTATTTTCAATTGGAGGCTAATTGCTTTACAATGTTCTGTTGGTTTCTGCCATACATTAGCATGAATCAGCCATAGGTATACACACCCTCTCCCTCTGGAACCTCCCTCCCACCTCCCACCCCATCCCACCCCTCTAGGTTGTCACAGAGCACCAGGCTGAGCTCCTTGAACTCAACAGAGTAGTAACTTGAGAAGGAAAAAGGGAGGGGGGATCCAGAGTGTTTTGCATCCCACATCCCTTATTCCTTTTTAAGTAACTGATTGATAACTTGATCGCATTCATGGGTCTAGTGTAGTAGTGCTAGTCACTTAGTCATGCCCGACTCTAA
The DNA here is from genome assembly GCF_016772045.2 of Ovis aries. Taxonomy (NCBI): domain Eukaryota; kingdom Metazoa; phylum Chordata; class Mammalia; order Artiodactyla; family Bovidae; genus Ovis; species Ovis aries. Next base: position 97,869,823 of record NC_056060.1, read on the forward strand.
GTGATCCTGCAGGCTATAGCCTGCCTGGCTTCTCTGTGCTTGGGCTTCTCCAACAAGAACACTGGAATGAGTTGCCATTCCCTTCTCCAGGGGATCTTCCCAACCCAGGGACCAAACCCGGTCTCCTGCATTGTGGGCAGATTCTTTACTGTCTGAGCTACAGGGAAGGTCTGTACTGAGCAATATAGTAGTAATTTTAAAAGGAAAAAGGGAGGGGGATATCCAGAGTGTTTTGTATCCCCGCATTCCTTTTTCCTTTTTAAGAACCGATTAATAACTTGATCCCATTCATGGATTTTTCATATCCCAAAAAACAAACAAGAGAAAACAAGCATTCCTTCATATCCGTATAAAATCTTCTCTTGAGAACTATGGGTCTTAAATAGGAAGGCTGTAGAGTAGCAGATGACCCCACAAGATAGTATTTGTCAGAAATAGGGTTGCTGCTGCTCAGTTAGCTACTATTCAAGCTGTATTCCTTGGTTTACTGCTTTCTCTAAATGCTATCCTGGTATCTTGCTAAATCATCAAAAATGCTTAGGCAACACCAACTTCATTCTGACAGAAATACCTCCTTCGAGTTACGATTTAGTGGGAGGTCCTTGGCCAAAGAGAGATTTTTTTTTTTCTGCAAATTTTATAGACATAAAACTGTGTTGATGACATTTTTGGTGTCTTTCGTCTAAGAATCCATGTTGTAAATTCCTCTTAGGATGTAGGGACACAAAAACTTGTAATACCCACAAATTAGTTTATAATAAAACATCGATGTGTTTCTCTTGTTTTTAGAAAGATGAAAAGGGGATGGAATCATCAACCAGTTTCCTCTTTCTAAAGCAATTATTTTCCCATACTCCTGAATGATCCCAATTGTTTCTTTTCTTTTTATTTAACTGTCTTGTGTGTATTTACGTAAAAAGCATGTTTCTATAACATATGTGTGTGTGTTTTGTTATGTCACTATAAACCCTATCTATGAAAGGATCCTATATGCCTACATGTGATAAATGAACACACACCTCCGTGTCACAGATCTGTGGTGTGTGTGTGTGCACGTGTGCTCAGTCCTGTCCGACTCTTTGCAACCCTGTGGACAGTAGACCGCCAGGCTCCTCTGTCCATGGAATTTTTTCAGCTAGAATACTGGAGTGGGTTGCCGTTTCCAACTCCAGGGGACCTCCCTGACCCAGGAATCGGATCTGCCTCTTGCCTCTTCTGCACCTCCTGCACTGGCAGGTGGATTCTTTACCACTGGGGAGTCTGCACGTGATAAATGCATGCGCATACCTAGATGGAATGGAGAGCCCACCAGACGCATTCCAGAAGCGGACTGCAGAGCCCAGCTCTGCCGTCAGCATCAGGGGGGCTTGAGGAGGCGGTGAAGATGTTCTGTGTCCTGGCCTCTTCGACCCCCCTCTGATGATCTATTGCTATGTCTCAAATCACCCCCCAAACAATGGTTTAAAGACAGTAACAGTCAGGTACTTGACTCACGAATCTGGGGCTGACTGAGAACAACCAGCCAGCTCGGGATGGCTTTTCCCAGGGAAGTGTCTGGAGACGCTTTGAGTTGTCACGACTGGCGAGGCGCTGCTTGCATGTAGCCAGCAGAGCCCAGAGAGGCACCGGACGAGCTGCGACACACAGGGCCGCGCCCGCAGGGAGGGCCTGTCCGCTCTGCGGCTGAGAAACCTCCCGCTGGGCAGTTCTCTTTTGAGGTCTCTCGTACAGTTGCGATTAGGTGGCCGTGGGACTGAGGTCATCCTGTGGCTTCTTCACTCTGCATCTGTGCCTGGGCTGGGAAGCCCCAAGCAACGGAGGACTGAAGTAGCTGGTGCGCCTCGGGTCTCTCTCCGTTTCTCTCTCTCTCTGTGGTTATTCGGTGTGGTTTCCCCACAGAGCAGCCTTAGGAAATCGCGCTTCTCACCTGAAGCATGGCTGAAGGCTTGCAGAGCGAGCACCATCAGGGATTCCTAGGAGCTGGGGGCCTTCTGAGCCCAGCCTTGGAAGCCCTTCACTGTCACTCGTGCAGTGACAAAATAACAAAGATGCCCTCCCCCTTGTTGTCCAAAAAGAAGGGGAGAACCACCCCCAAATCTGGCAGTGATGAAGCACATCAGATCTGGGAAAGCCAGCAAAAACCCAACATTCAAATGAAGATTCACATCCTTTCAACATAAAACCCCAAGGGTCCAGCTTTCAGTCAAACATCACTTATACCAAGAACTAGGAAGAGCTCAAACTTAATGAGAAAAGACAATCAACAGATGCCAACACCTTGATGACACAGATGATAGTAAAGGTTAACTGACAAGGATTATACACCAGTCATCAAAGAAATGCTTTAGTAAAAGCAATTATGAAAACACATGAGACAAATGGAGAAGCAGAGCATCTTAGCAAAGGAAAAAAAAAATACAAAGAAGAATAAGATGCAACTGGAGCCTATTACACAGAGTGAAGTAAGCCAGAAAGAAAAACACCAATACGGTATGCTAATACATATATATGGAATTTAGAAAGATGGTAATGATAACCCTGTATGCAAGACAGAAAAAGAGACACAGATGTGTAGAACAGTCTTTTGGACTCTGTGGGAGAGGGCAAGGGGGGGATGATTTGGGAGAATGGCATTGAAACACGTATAATATCATATATGAAATGAATTGCCAGTCCAGGTTCAATGCATGATACAGGATACTTGGGGCTGGTGCACTGGGACGACCCAGAGGGATGGTACGGGGAGGGAGGAGGGAGGGGGGTTCAGGATGGGGACCACGTGTATACCTGTGGCGGATTCATGTTGATGTTTGGCAAAACCAATACAATATTGTAAAGTAATTAACCTCCAATTAAAATAAATAGATTTATATTTCTTAAAAAAGAACAAGATGCATATTTGGGAACTAAAAATTGTAAAAGCCAAAATTAAAATTTGAAAGTCAGTGAAAGGGCTAACTAGAAAAATGGAGGAGACAGAGGAAAGAATCAGTGAGAATGAAGAGACCTAATTTGAAAAACAGAGAGAAAGCAGATTGAAAAAAGTGAACAAAACCTGTGAGACATTTGGGACTACAACAATTCCCAGAAGAAGAGACAAGAGAAAATAAGTCTAACTTGATTCTCAATGTAGGCAGAGGAAATATTTAAGACGAGGGAGAGTAAAAAGTTGGAAAAAAAAAAAAAAGTACGGTTTTTGCACTTCCCTCAAACTGATAATGGAGAAGGCAATGGCACCCCACTCCAGTACTCTTGCTTGGAAAATCTCATGGATGGAGGAGCCTGGTAGGCTACAGTCCATGGGATCGCTGAGGGTCGGACACTACTGAGTAACTTCACTTTCACTTTTCACTCATGCATTGGAGAAGGAAATGGCAACCCACTCCAGTGTTCTTGCCTGGAGAATCCCAGGGACAGGGTAGCCTGGTGGGCTGCCGTCTATGGGATCACACAGAGTCAGACACGACCGAAGTGACTTAGCAGTAGCAAACTGATAAAATGTTGATACCAGTAGACTATGATGAGTTGTGTATCTAATACCTAGACTAACCACAAAAAAAGCTGTACAAAGCTATACGCTCAAAGACACTATCAATAAAAACAGAATTCCAAAAATGTTCAAGCCAAATGAAGCCAGGAAAAAAAAAAAAGTTGAATTTATTGCTCACTTTGCAGTAAGGGAGAGGTGAGCTGGTTTGATACAGTCTCTCTGAGCGGAACAAAATTACTGGTTTTCTACTGGCTCTGGGGAAGCACAGAGTTCATTCACAGATCTGGGAGACTTGCAGAGGTGTAAGAGGTTGACTTCCTCTATAGAAGCATGGTTACATGCTGATGGGTTAGCAGTCCTGATATGTTTGCCAGGGTTAATCTGTCGCTGATTGACTTTTAGAAGCAGAAGACTGACACTGATTGGTTTATTTGCTGAGCACTGACCGCATGGTCACTGAGAGGTGGGTATTGCCTTGCTCTACGGGAACAGACTAGAGAGGGTGTGGAGAAAAGGGAACCCTCTCACACTGTTGGTGGGAATGCAAACTGGTACAGCCACTACGGAGAACAGTGTGGAGATTCCTTAAAAAAATGGAAATAGAACTGCCATATGACCCAGCAATCCCACTGCTGGGCATACACACCAAGGAAACCGGAATTGAAAGAGACACGTGTACCCCAGTGTTCATCACAGCACTGTTTACAGCAGCCAGGACATGGAAGCAACCTAGATGTCCATCAGCAGACAAATAGATAAGAAAGCTGTGGTACATATACACAATGGAATATTACTCAGCCATTAAAAAGAATGCATTTGAACCAGTTCTAATGAGGTGGATGAAACTGGAGCCGATTATACAGAGTGAAGCAAGTCAGAAAGCAAAACACCAATACAGTATATTAACACATATATATGGAATTTAGAAAGATGGTAATGATGACCCTGTATGTGAGACAGCAAAAGAGACACAGATAACTTTTGGACTCTTCAGAAGATGGGGGTGGGATGATTTGAGAGAGCAGCACTGAAACATGTATATTATCATACGTGCAATAGATCACCAGTAAGGTTGAATGCCTGAGACAGGGCGCTCAGGGCCGGTGCACTGGGACGACCCTGAGGGATGGGATGGGGAGGGAGGTGGAAGTGGGGTTCAGGATGGGGAACACATGTGCACCCACGGCTGATTCATGTCAGTGTATGGCAAAAACCCACTACAGTATTGCAAAGTAATTAGCCTTCTATTAAAATTAATTAATTAATTTTAAAAAACTGATGCCAGAAGCCACTTGCTATCATGGCTATTAAAAAAAAATCCATCTTTTCTTAAGTTTGTAGGCACTTTCTTTATTCTCACTATCATTTGAAAGTATGCATTTTAAACCTTATTTCTAAATTTGCAAGTCTTTTTACCCAGTAAAAGCATATTTGCTTTTATCAAAGTAGGGTAGGAAATGTTTATAAAAAGGGAGTCGGGCATATTCTCCCTTTTTCCCTGCTCATGACCAGTTGTCCTGCTTCTTCTGATGGCAGCATTGATTCCTCCACACGCATCATCCATCATATCTTTAGAGATATTTTTTGCTTTCCTACAACACGCCTGCGATCCTGATGAGCGCTGTCAGTCTCCTGGCCAGAGTGACGGACATGTGATCCAGGCCTAGCCAATCAGAACACCACGCTTCCTTGCTCAGAGTCATGTCCACAAATGAACTTGAGCTGGGCCCATCAGAGCCCTTCCTCGGCCATCGCACCCCTGGACCTTCATTACATGGGTGTTGCTGTGAGCTCCTGAAGGCACTGGCTGTGTCTGATTCACTGACGTATACCCAGCAGAGACCATAATGCAGGCATCTATTAGGTGCTTGGCAAACGCTTCTTGAATGAATGAGTAAATGCATGAATGGGTCATGGGTCAACAAGTGAATATTCAGCTGCTGTTTTTCAAATAAATGTAGAAAACTCTTAGGAAGAGTTTAGGGAAAGTCTCCCCACCTCCCCACCTTTCCCCAAGAACCCCCTTCCTGTACAGTTGCTGGAGTGGCAAGTCCTGGAGTGGCGAGTTCTGGAAAGGCGAGTCCTGGAGTGGCGAGTCCTGGAGTGGCTAGTCCTGGAGTGCTGAGTCCTGGAGTGCTGAGTCCTGGAGTGCTGAGTCCTGGAGAGCTGAGTCCTGGAGGGGCGAGTCCTGGCATGCTGAGTCCTGGAGTGGCAAGTCCTGGAATGCTGAGTCCTGGAGGGACAAGTCCTGGAGTGCTGAGTCCTGGAGGGGCGAGTCCTGGAGTGCTGAGTCCTGGAGTGGCGAGTCCTGGAGTGCTGAGTCCTGGCATGCTGAGTCCTGGAGTGCTGAGTCCTGGAGGGGCGAGTCCTGGAGTGCTGAGTCCTGGAGTGGTGAGTCCTGGAGGGGCGAGTCCTGGAGTGCTGAGTCCTGGAGTGGTGAGTCCTGGAGGGGCGAGTCCTGGAGTGCTGAGTCCTGGAGTGGTGAGTCCTGGAGGGGCGAGTCCTGGAGGGGCGAGTCCTGGAGTGGTGAGCTCAAGGAGGGAAGTCCTTGAGCCTGGGGGACAGCCAGGTGTGTTGTCCAAAGCAGCTCTATAGCTTCTGCAGACACGATGGCTGGTGCCCAGACTAGCCCCATATTTGTATCCATCGGTCATTCTGAGCATGGGTACAGCTGCTCCTCTAAGAACTCTCAAGCAAGTAAAGCAGTGGTAACATCTGTGGTCAGCGGGATAGACCTCAGGTGTCAGGGAATCTCCGGGACTGATGGCAGCCCAGGCAACCTTAGCTGTGCCCCAGGCAGGCTGGAGACAAAGGGACCTGGAATGACCTGTATCTTCCTAGGACCCTGGAAAAAAAGTGAAAGTGCCAGTCACTGAGTCGTGTCCGACTCTTTGCAACCCCACGAACTCTGCCAGGCTCTTCGGTCCACGGGAGTCTCCAGGCCAGAATACTGGAGTAGGTTGCCATGCCCTCCTCCAGGGGATCCTCCTGACCCATGGATCAAAGCCAGGTCCCCTGCATCAAGGAAGGCTTCTTCCTTCAGAGGTAAAGAATCCGCCTGCAAGCAGGAGATACGGGAGATGGAGTTTGATTCCTGGGCCAGGAAGATCTTTGGAAGAGGAAATGGCAACCCACTCCAGCAGTCTTGCCCTGGTAATCCCAAGGGACAGAGAAGCCTGGCTACAGTCCAAAGAGTCACAAAGGGTTGGACAGGACTAATCGACTGAGCACAGCACAAGTGCTGGAAAGCATCAATCCAACAGGAGTCGAGTAACTTGGTTTCTGGTACTGACTTTGTTACTTCCTCATCCTATAATCTTGAGCTAAAAATCCAGAGTGGTACTGCTTCTCGATGTCAAGACTGAAACATTCCTGCAGTCTCCAAGACTAATGCTTTGGCCAGAAACCACCCTGTGTGAGAGTGGTGGGGTTCCTCTCCTCCAGTCGTTTGTCTCCTCCCCCAGTGAGCGAAAGCCTTCAACCACTCAGAGCCTGTTCCCTTTAGAAAGCATCAACTTCAAGGTTATCACCTGGTGAGAGGTGCTACTTTAGCATTGATTGGGTACCTCAGTGACTGCCTGGCTGAAACGGTAAATGGCTCTGCACTTAGGATCTTTCCTTCAGATCATTTTGCATGAACTTTTCTGAAGCTGATATATAGAATATGTATCCTTTTTGAATTTTCATAAAATTTTCTGAATGTGATATACATAGCAGTATTATTGGCAGGGTAATTATGGAGGATTGGGACAGTCTTTTCATGATGTATTTCAATGGATAATGATGATAGATAATAAGAGTATTCACATTTTATGATCTTGTTTCCAGATGTAACTATAATTAGGAAGTAACGATGCTGACAGAAATGTATTTAAAAGTCAGTGAAGAAAAATGGAGTCCACAGACTCCAGCCCCACTCTCAGTTCAGTTCAGTTCAGTCACTCAGTCATGTCCGACTCTTTGCGACCCCATGAATCGCAGCACGCCAGGCCTCCCTGTCCATCACCTACTCCCGCAGTTCACTCAGACTCACGTCCATCGAGTCCATGATGCCATCCAGCCATCTCATCCTCGGTCGTCCCCTTCTCCTCCTGCCCCCAATCCCTCCCAGCATCAGAGTCTTTTCCAATGAGTCAACTCTTCACATGAGGTGGCCAAAGTACTGGAGTTTCAGCTTTAGCATCATTCCTTCCAAAGAACACCCAGGGCTGATCTCCTTCAGAATGGACTGGTTGGATCTCCTTGCAGTCCAAGGGACTCTCAAGAGTCTTCTCCAACACCACAGTTCAAAAGCATCAATTCTTCAGCACTCAGCCTTCTTCACAGTCCAACTCTCACATCCATACATGACCACAGGAAAAACCATAGCCTTGACTAGACGGACCTTAGTCGGCAAAGTAATGTCTCTGCTTTTGATTATGCTATCTAGGTTGGTCATAACTTTTCTTCCAAGGAGTAAGTGTCTTTTAATTTCATGGCTGCAATCACCATCTGCAGTGATTTTGGAGCCCAAAAAAATAAAGTCTGACACTGTTTCCACATCTGTTTCCCATGAAGTAATGGGACCGGATGCCATGATCTTCGTTTTCTGAATGTTGAGCTTTAAGCCAACCTTTTCACTCTCCTGTTTCTCTTTAATCAAGAGGTTTTTTTAGTTCCTCTTCACTTTCTGCCATAAGGGTGGTGTCATCTGCATAGGTATTATTAAAATAGTTTTTCACAGAAGGGGCTGAGTTAAAAGCCTTATCATCTTTACTTCTTTCAGATATATATGAAATATACGGCAAATTTTTTTTTTAATTTCTGAACAAATGAGTCACTTGTTGGAAGAAGAGGTTGATGCCGTTGCTCAGTCATTAAGTCACGTTGCACTCTTTGTGACCCCATGGACTACAGCACACTAGGCTTCCCTGCCCTTCACCACTTCCGGGAGCTTGCTCAAACTCAGGTCCATCGAGTTAGTGATGCCATCCAACCATCTCATCCTCTGTCATCCCCTTCTCCTCCTGCCTTCAATCTTTCCCAGCATCAGGGTCTTTTCCAGTGAGTCAACTCTTCACATCAGGTGGCCAAAGTATTGGCACTTCAGCATCAGTCCTTACATAGAATATTCAGGGTTCATTCCCTTTAGGATTGACTGGTTTGATCTCCTTGTTGTTCAAGGGAATCTCAGGAGACTTCTCCAACACTATAGATCAAAAGCATCTGTTTTTTGGCACTCAGCCTTCTTTATGGTCCAGCTGTCACATCTGCACATGACTGCTAGAAAAACCATAGCTTTGACTATACAGACCTTTCTCAGCAAAGTGATGTCTCTACTGTTCATATGCTGTCTATGTTTGTTATAACTTTCCCTCCAAGGAGCAAGCACCCAATAACTTCCCGGCTGCAGTCACCACCTGTGGTGATTTTGGAGCCCAAGAAAAGAAAATGTGTCACTGCTCCCACTTTCCCCCGTCTATTTGCCATGAAGTGATGGGACTGGATGCCATGATCTTAGTTTTTTGAATGTTGAGTTTTAAGTTTTAAGCCAGATTTTTCACTCTCCTCTTTCACCCCCATCCCTTTAGTTCCTCTCCGCTTTCTGCCATTAGAGTGGTATCATCTGCATATCCGAGGCTGTTGCAGACAAAAGCGAGAACTACAGTTCCACAGCCTCCAGAACAAAAACCACAATCACACCAAGAAGAAGGAGTGGTGTCACACATTTTTAGAGAAAAAAATAATTTTCAGCATAAACAAAATCAATTCTTAGTTTTGCAAATGAGAAGACTGGAGGTCCATATGGATGAGGTCCATATGTAAGTTGCTCAGAATCAGAAAGTTAATCAGTGGCTGTCAGATTACACATGAATCTCCACATATGATGTCTCTCCATCTCTATGTATCTAGAGCTAGATTCTTAATATCTATCCTGATACCTGATAGATACCTAGTAGATATGCCTATCTCCTCATCCACTATTTCCCAAATTTCAGGAGTTCACGATTCCCAGCCTGTGCCATACATACCTGCCAACTTACTATTGCGTGCTTTCTTTAAGTCAGCTCACATTTTCACTTAAATTTCTTTAAAAGCACCATATCACTAATGTAAATAAAAAATCGGTATCACTTGCCATAAACGGGTGATTAAAAAAACTCTTTTGTATCTGAGTGCAGGTAGACATTTACTTTCCAAACTTTGTGAAACTCTCCCAATATCACAATCCTTAAAGATCTGGAATCACTGGTCTAAGATAAAAGTCATTATAAGATACATGTGCAGCCTTTAAAAAGTTGTGACCTGTTGGAATATGAAAAAAAATGCTTTCAATTACAATATCTTCCTTTTTCAGCTCAGACAATTGGCTGTTGGCTTGTAGAAGTGATAGCCCTCGAAATCCTGCATTATATGAGGCAGGGAAAATAAGTCTTGGGAATAAGCTGTTGCATAAATAGAACCCAAAGTGAGGGAAGCATTTCTGGCTGGCACAATTCCGACTCTGCATCTTGCTAGCTGTGCAATACTGGCCTAGCTGTTTCAGAATTATTTTTTATTTGAGTATGGCCACGTTACATTGCTGTGTTAGTTTCCACTGTACGGCAAAGTGAATCAGCCATACGCACAGATACATGTCCTCTTCTCTGGATTTCCTTCCCATCTAGATCGCCACGGAGCTCTGCGTAGTTCCCTGAGCCATGCAGGAGGTTCTTGTTAGTCACCAATAGCAGTGGACACGCATCAATCCCAGTCTCCGAATTCAGCCCGCCCACCCCTTCCTCCTCTGGGGGTCCATGTGTTTGTTCTCTACATCTGTGTCTCCACTTCTGTTCTGCAAATAAGATCATCTATACCAGTTTTCTAGACTCCACATATATGCATGAATATACAATATTTACTTTTCTCTTTTGGCTTATTTCACTCTGTGTGACAGTCCATGTCTCTACAAATGACTCTATTTTGTTCTTTTTCATGGCTGAGTAATAGGGGCTTTCCTGGCGGCTCAGACAGTAAAGAATCTGCCAGCAATGCGGGAGACGTGGATTCGACCCCTGCGTTGGGAAGACCCCCTGGAGGAGGGCATGGCAACCCACTCCAGGATTGTTGCCTGGAGAATCCCATGGACAGAGGAGCCTGGTGGGCTGCAGTCCGTGGGGTCACAAAGAGTCGGACACGACTGAGTGACTGAGCACGCAGCCCAGCAGCCCGTATTATATACGGACACACCTTTCTTATCCATCCCTCTGTGGATGACACTTAGGTTGCTTCCTTTACTGTCTCGTGAAACATTTAAAAAGAGAGGTTTTCTCTGTTTTAAAAATGGGGACCATCAGTGCCTTTCAGGGCTATTGTGAAGATTAAGGAGGAAATATGCATATAGCAATTAGCATGGCACGAAGAACACAGTGGAGTCTCTATATATCGGACTAAATGGTAAACTGGGTTTTTGCTGTTTTCCCATTTCTGGAATCTGATGTCTTCAAGGTCTTTGTAATGTTCCGATATGAAAAGCAGTGGGAGTTTCTTTCAGTATTAGGAACTGCAGTCAGTTTTTTACCCCATATTTTAAGACAGGGAAACTGAGCCATAGGATGGGTCTGCTATGTGGTCCTAAGTGAAGGCAACAGTGTGTCCTGAGAGCTTAAGCTCCCGATGCTCTCCTCTGCGCCACTCACCAGGGCAGCTGAAGAGGCTGCAAACGTTTTGACACTCACCCTTTCTAATAAGAAGTGGGTTCCCTGCCCCCTCCTCTTGGTGCTGGCTTGCCTCTGCGGTTATCTAATGGAAGCTGGAGTGAGTGAGGCTCTGCCAGTTTCCTGGCCCAAATCTTCAGAGACTGGTAGCTTCTGTTTCCTGTTTCTGCAATTACTCATTCTGAGAGCAGAGTCTGCCTGTGAGAAATCAGATGGCCCTGATGGACAGGCCACGTGCAGAGTCTTGAGACTCCATGGAGGGGAAGAATGGCCCAATGGAGTTTCCACTTCTAGCCATCCCCCCCAAAGCCCCAGATGTGTGAGGAAGGACTTTTTGAACCCTCCGGAGAAAGCCAGCCACTACCCAAATACCAGCACAGTTTAGTTCAGTTCAGTTGCTCGGTCCTGTCCGACTCTTTGCAACCCCCTGGACCGCAGCACGCCAGGCCTCCCTGTCCATCACCAACTCCCTGAGTTTACGCAAATCACTGTCAATGCCAGAGGAGCAGAATAATCACCAGACACAGCCTGACCCAAATTCCCAACCCAGGGACTGTGAGTTGTTTTTTTTTTTTTTTAATTTACTTTTATTGGGAGCTTCCCAGGTGGCTCAGTGGTAAGAATCCAGCTACCAACTCAGGAGACACAGGAGACATGGGCTCAATCACTGAAGATCTCCTGGAGGAGGAAATGGCAACCCACGACGGTACTCTTGCCTTGAAAATCCCATGGACAGAGGAGCCGGGGGGGTGCTGCAGTCCATGAGGTCGCAAAGAGTGGAGCATAGTTGCTTTACAACGTTTTGTTAGTGTCCACTGTAGAGCAAAATGAATCAGCCACGTGTATACATCTATTCCCTCCCTTCTCGACTTCCTTCCCAACACTATTTACAATAGCCAGGACATAGCAACAACCTAATGGAACAGATACACAGTGGAACATTGCTCAAACATAAAAGGAACAAAACTGCGTCATTTGTAGAGACCTGGATGGACGTAGAGACTGTCACACAGTGTGAGTGGCTTTAAGCAACTACAATGGCTAAGCTTTGTTACCCCAGAAACTGGAGCACACTTACCATCTCACATGATTAGCATACAACCCTCTGAAGTAGGTAGCGCGTTTCCATTTTACAGAAAAGGAAACCATAGAATATTAAAGTGGCTTCCCTGAGATTCCATGGTACACAGTGGCAAAGCCACACTGCAGCTCCATTTCTTGACTCAGCCCACGCTTGTACCACTGGATGCCACTTCTGTGCGCTGAAGAGAAAGGATCTTCAGTGTTGCCGTGGCAACCCTGCCTCCCTACGGGTGTCCAAAGGAGAATGGTACTCGGGGGGCTCCAGCTGTCTCCAGCTTCTCTCTGCCTCATTTCTCATCTTCACAGCCATGCCAGCCCCATCACCCTGGACAAGCTCGTCTTTTCCTGTAGTAGCTGTGGGTTACTGAAGTTACTGAATGTTCCGGAACAAAGAAATACTTTAAAAGTATCAGCTGTTAGGGAACAAATGTATGGATACCAAGGGGGAAAGGGAGGGGTGGGATGAATTGGGATAATGAGATTGATTTCTACACAGTGTTGAGACTATGCATAAAATCATAACTAATGGGAAGCTACAGTTCAGCACAGGGAACTCGACTCCACGTTCTGAGGTGATCTACATGGGAAGGAAATCTACAAAGGAGGGGATTGCATGTATCTGTTTAACCGATTCACTTTGCTACACAGCAGAAACAAACACAACATCATAAAGCAACTAACCTACAATATAGATTGAAAACTAAAATGATTTTTTACCTGAAAAAAAATTAGCTTTCTCATGATTCTGAATTCCAAAATTCTTCTCACAGTCAAAAACATCATGAGGAATAAGAGCCCTTAGACCTAGAGGCTTTGGGGTCGACCATAAATTCTCCAAGCGAATGTAAACACTGTATGTGACCAGAGGCCCTCCAGTCAGTCCACACGTGTAATGTGTGACCCACCTTTGCTGGCGTGCACACACTTGGTGGGGTGTTTCGGATGTATGCTCAGGGCCCGGTGCTGCACCTCCACCAGTTTATCTATTGATAACGTGTCAGGATCTGTGCTAAACTCTTTGCTTGGGTTATCTCATTTACTCTCCACAAGAACACCATGAAAAGTATTTTTAGTGAATTCACATATGATTTTATGATTCCACCATCTCATAAACCACTCCAGGTGCCAAAGTCATCTAGAGCAAAAGACCAAGATGACTCAATGCTTCTCTTTGGATGAAGCTATTTTATAACAAAGAATCGGGCACGGAGAATAGTTAGAAACAGAAGAGGGCAAGAAAAAAAATACGATTTTTATTCTCATCGTTCCCCCAAAGATAGTGGAGACTATTTCCTGAAGACTCGAAATAAAACTCTTTTAAACTCATGTTCCCTTTTACTTCCTGAATAAAATTATCAAGTATCTCCTGTGTGCCAATGTGTTTTTTGGGTCCTGCAAGAAGCAGGCATCAAGACAGGCTGAAACATGCGAGAAGTGTATAAGGGGGAACGTGTAAGGCTTCAGGAGAGGCCGAGCGAGCCCTCGGACCATGGTGCAGGTCTGACTCTAGTGAAGGAGAGACGGAAGGAGAGAAGAAGCAGGCGTGGGTGGACGCTTCCTAGGTAGCCATGCGGTTCAAGGAAAGTTGGGCAAAGCCAAGGGGCAGTCTCAGAGCCCAAGGTGCCCATCAGAGGAGTCTCAGGGATGGGCCTGCTTCAAGTCTTGGCCCTGCACAGCCAGTGCCTGGGAGCAGCCCATGGCGAACACGGTGCAATCACGATAATGTCCAGAGCCAGGCACCTGGAGCCATCGGTCCCTGCAACTGGAAATCCGAGGGCCACATCCTCATGCAACCACAGACAGGAACTTTCCCATCCACCAGAAAAGGGAAGGACTGTCACCCAGCCTGCTCCTCGCCCACTCCCAGTGCCGCAGAATCCATTCTGCTGAGCCAGCAAAAGCCTGACTTTTCTCACCGATCCTCCCAAACCTGGAGACACGCAAACAGAATGAGGGAATGTTTCCTTTTGGCCACACCGAGAGGCGACCGGGATCCTAGTGGGCAGACCAGGGATCGAACCCACACTCCCCGCCTTGGGGAACTTAACCACTGGACCACCGGGGAAGTTCTCCCAAGAGAATTTTTTTTTTTTAACCTTTATTCAACTCGTTTGTTGATATATTCCTGGCTGGTTTGTACGTCCTTACTTGCATTTGGTAAAGAACCGCCTGACAATGCAGGAGACACAGGAGAGGTGGGTTCAATCCCTGGGTCAGGAAGATGCCCTGGAAGAGGAAAAGGCACCCCGCTCCAGTATTCTAGCCTAGGAAATCCCATAAACAGAGGAGACTGGTGGGCTACAATCCATGGGGTCGCAAAGAGCTGGACACGACTGAGTGAGCATGCACCCACACACTCTCATTGACCAGGTATTAGGTCAGGAAGCAACAGTTAGACCTGGACACGGAACAACAGACTGGTTCCAAATAGGAAAAGGAGTACGTCAAGGCTGTATATTGTCACCCTGCTTATCTAACTTATATGCAGGGCACATCATGAGAAACGCTGGACTGGAAGAAACACAAGCTGGAATCAAGATTGCCAGGAGAAATATCAATAACCTCAGACATGCAGATGACACCACCCTTATGGCAGAAAGTGAAGAGGAACTAAAAAACCTCTTGATGAAAGTGAAAGAGGAGAGTGAAAAAGTTGGCTTAAAGCTCAACATTCAGAAAACGAAGATCATGGCATCTGGTCCCATCACTTCATGGGAAATAGATGGGAAACAGTGGAAACAGTGTCAGACTTTATTTTTGGGGGCTCCAAAATCACTGCAGATGGTGATTGCAGCCATGAAATTAAAAAACACTTAACTCCTTGGAAGGAAAGTTATGACCAACCTAGACAGAATATTCAAAAGCAGACATTACTTTGCCGACTAAGGTCTGTCTAGTCAAGGCTATGGCTTTTCCTGTGGTCATGTATATAGATGTGAGAGTTGGACTGTGAAGAAGGCTGAGCGCTGAGGAATTGATGTTTTTGAACTGTGGTGTTGGAGAAGACTCTTGAGAGTCCCTTGGACTGTAAGGAGATGCGACCAGTCCATTCTGAAGGAGATCAGCCCTGGGATTTCTTTGGAAGGAATGATGCTAAAGCGGAAACTCCAGTAGTTTGGCCACCTCATGCAAAGAGTTGACTCATTGGAAAAGACTCTGATGCTGGGAGGGATTGGGGGCAGGAGGAGAACGGGACGACAGAGGATGAGATGGCTGGATGGCATCACTGACTCGATGGACGTGAGTCTGCGTGAACTCCGGGAGATGGTGATGGACAGGGAGGCCTGGCGTGCTGCGATTCATGGGGTCGCAAAGAGTCAGACACGACTGAGCAACTGAACTGAACTGAGAGAAGATAAATTATGTGAATTCAATTCACCATCGTAATTCATTTGTTTTTTACAATCACATCAGCTACTGTGTGAGGAGTGGATCAAGAAAGGCAAAATAAAAGCAGAGAGACCACTTAGCACCCAGACTAAAGAGGCCAGAATGGAGGTGGAGAAGAGAGGCCTGACTGAAGGTCTATTTGGCCGATATAACCAACAGGCCCACTGGTAGACCAGACGTCCCTGCCTTCAGCTATGGCACAGTTGAACACATTATGGAAGTGGAGGTTGTGAAGAGGCCATCACAAGGGTAAACTAATACACACTGTCACCCTCAGCGTCTCCCATGACCCTCCTATGGAGTGGCCATCTCGAAAGATGCTTTTAACTCCGCCTGATCATGTACCATCCTGCTGTGATTGCCACAGAAAGGCCCATCACTGTCATTTTTTATGACTAATATTGGGGTTTTTTAAAATTTTATTTTCCAAATGAACTCATCTATTAAGGGCAAATGAGAATTCAAACCATTTTATAATACTCTCTGGAAAATATTGTTAGAGCTAAGCAATTTTCAATTAAGTGGAGATAATACCTAAAATAGGAAATTCACCTGAAGGCTGGAAAGAAGTTACAAAAGCACGTATAAGTATCAACGTTATAGAAGCTCGCATCTTGAGACTTTCATGTCCAACAGCCTAGACCCCCCCCCAACTGAATTTTTCAATGAGAATCCAAAATTACCTTTAAAAATTGGATTTCCTTTCTGGGCACAATACCTGCCTCATTTAACCTACATGGAAGCTCGTTCTGTGAGACTGAGATCAACCTACAAACTTACCTTCAGGCTTCATTCCTGGAAAAAGTCTAGGGTGAGTGTGCAACAGGGTCTGCCCCCTCCCGTGCACACCCACCTTGATGCCATGCCCTTCCTGTGGGGGATCACTGAAATGTCTTCAGGGAGGGCAGGGGAAAGAGCTTGAGCTCCACGCAGGGGGGGAAGGACCTCCAGTGCTGCATAGTTGGAAAGTGAAAGTCGCTCAGTTGTGTCTGACTCTTTGCGACCCCATGGACTGTAGAGTCCATGGGATTCTCCAGACCAGAATACTGGGGTGGGTAGCCTTTCCCTTCTTCAGAGGATCTTCCCAACCCAGGGATCGAACCCAGGTCTTCCGCATTGCAGGCGGATTCTTTACCAGGTGAGCCACAAGGGAATCCCAAGAACACTGGAGTGGGTAGCCTATCTCTTCTCCAGCAGATCTTCCCAACCCAGGAATTGAACCAGGGTCTCCCGCATTGCAGGCAGATTCTTTACCGATTGACCTATCAGGGAAGCACGATTAGAGGAGATCCAGAAAGGAAAGTCACACCTCAGGAGGATGTTTAGGGAGGTCTGCTAACCCTAACTCCAGACTGGATGGTGGATGGCGCTGTCCTCTGTCTCACCTGTGAATTCCTCCGTGATGCCTATATTGCACATGGAAGCAATTCAATGAATGGACTGAACTCAGTGAGGATACAAACACGAACAGATTTATTTTTCTCCTTCCACAGCTTCCAGCACGTTCTGACGGATCTCCTTCCTTCCCCTTTTAAGGGCATCCCAGACAGATCTTGTGACCTTCTTTGGTTTCATGAACAATCTCCCTCTAGTGATAAAGATTCATTTTCACATTCTCTAAAGTCCTGTCCAATCTAAAACAAAACTTGAACCTCCTATCTAATCCTAAGCTCTACCAGCCTCCTAAGTGTTAGTCACTCATTCTTGTCCTGCTCTGTGCGACCCCATGGACTGTGTGTGGCCCACCAGGGGTTCTCCAGGCGCTCGTGTGCATAGCCATCTCTTTCTCCAGGGAGTCTTCCCACCCCAGGGGCTGAACTGCTTTGCAGGCAGATTCTTCACCATCTGAGCTTCTGTCCCTTCCCTATCTCCACACCACCTGCCTGCACCGTCCACTCCTTTCCACTCAGGCCTGACCCTTGACCCTGCGTAGGGGACTTGCAGTGGAAACTGAACATGGCTTTTGCCTCCACCTTCTGCCATCTCTTCTGCACTTTCAAGGTCAGTACATGGAAAAGACAGGTGAAGGGAAGAGTCAGAAGTCCTTTTATCCCTCTGGTCACTCTCACGTTCTCCTTTGACTGCAAGGCCACCACTTCTGTGCTGAGCGAGTGAGTGATGGTTGCTCAGTCGTGTCCGACTCTTTGCGGCCCCGTCGACTGGGGCCTGCCAGGCTTCTCTGTCCATGGCGTTCTCCAGGCAAGAGTCCTGGAGTGGCTTGCCATCTGCTGTTGCCCCTCCTTCAAAAGCTGCCTTTATGTGGGACACATGGAGTGTTCTTCCGAGTCACCACAGGAGCTGCTGTGTCGCTCTGTTCCCGAGGGAGTCATTTGCTCCTGGGTCGCTCTTGCTGGACTACCTCTGAGTTCCTGCCTCCCATGGGAGCATCCTGTGCACACTGCCCTCTCGGAAAGATTCTTTCTAAATGGCTGTCAGACTGTATATTTGTGTTCCTCCAAAGTTCATATACTGAAGCCCCAGTGCCCAGTGTGATGGTGTTTGGAGATGGGGCCTTTGGGAGGTGATTAGGTCATGAGGGTGGAGCCTCTGTGATAGGATTCGTGCCCTTATGAGAGACAGTAGAGCTTGCTTCTCTCTAGTCCCTGCAATGTGAGGCATGGTGAGAAGATGGCCATTTGCAAGTCAGAACCTGCCCACGGTGGCACCCTGATCTTGGACTTCTCAGCCTCCAGAACTGTGGGAAATAAATTCATGTGGGGTAAGCCACCCCACCTATGGTGTTATAGTCAGTCCAAGCTGACCTGGACAGTGGCTTACGCCTGACCACCACCTTCTGTGGGTGAGAGACACGCAGGCCAGACCCTGAGCCTCTCTTCCTTTCTCTCCGTCCAGCCATCGCAGGCTGCACCATCCACCCTCAGACCTCCAGAATGCTCCAGGTTGTAATGAAGCCTCCTTCGCCGTATTCAGGAAGCAGCCTAGACTCCAACATCAAGGGGTCGAGCCCTCAAGAGCGCTCTCCTCTGCCACCTGGTGGCAGGCTGCAAATGCGCCCATGCTTCTGAGCTCAGCCTGCACGCAGCCAGGGAGTGAGATGCCAGCTTCCCTTTCCAGAAGCATCCACCCCAAAACCCTGTGACAGTTCTCCAGGAATCTTGTCACTTGAATCTGGAGATGAGAATGCCGCAGTAGTCCCCATGTGACCAGAACTCTTCAGGTCAATGAACCCAGGGTGAGCTGCCTGCAGAAGTCACATGCCTGCTTCACACAGGATGTTTGGGGGGGGCGGGGTGCGAAGCAGGCGGTTATAGTAACGTGATCAGTAGATCACCTCTGAAAGCCATAAAGGGCACGTCTGCGAGCTCCCTGTCACTCTCTTGAGAACGCTGGGGAGCTTGTCTGCTCTCAGCTTTGGAGCTTTACGAGAAACTCTGAGGAAACAGAGTCTCACACATCAACAGGTTGTGGACCCCGACTGAACTGGCTCCATGGATTGTTCGCTGGACATATAAAGAGATGAGGAGGCTGTGTGTCAAGGTTGCAGTTAGCTGCCTGGGTCACGGGGCGTGCACAGTGAATACACAAACGGAGGTAAACTGGTAACCAGAGTCTGACCATCCCTGTGCTGAGTGGGCAACAGCACACTAGAGACACATAATGAGGGCATCTCTGGTCAGCCAGCAAACACTAGCAAGAACCTGGATGGGTTTGCAAATGAGACCTGTCCCCGCTCCATGACCAGGCACCGTGACTGGTGTTGGAGGAGTATTAATAGAAACGTTCAGGACCCAAGGGTAGTGGAGGGGGGCCAGGTCTCGTTTGCCCAACCATTCAGGTACCCAAAGGGTAAACGAAAATGAACCAAATCCCAGATCACACGCCTTCCTAAATGGATTTGCAATTGCATTCACTGGGAGCAGATTGCAATATCAATATACTACAGTATAATGAACTGACTTGCTATTCAATCTTCATGAGGAAGCTTGCAGCTTTTCCACTAAACCATGAATTGTATTTATTTGAAGATCAATCCCTCCCCACCCCCAGTATTCACAGGAAGATGTGCACTCATGGAAGAGACACAGTTAGCCCCCCAGTTCCCCAGCCTCAGACTCAGGAGAGTACTAAGCCTCATACATCATTGCCTCTGAACTGTTGCTAATTTCTCAGTGTTTTATGCACACTGAATGTTCCTAAACATTCCATAAATGGTTATCTTTAAAGATGCATCAAATTGGGAGGGGGAGGGGATGAATAATATCCTGGACATAGGATCCATCAATCCAATCAGGGAGCATTTCCTGCCACTGACTGGCTCTTCCATCACCAGGACTACCCACTTCCCACAGGTAATGACTCGGCTCCATTTACTTGCATAAGAAAAAGTGTTTTAAAATTTTTTCCCCATGTATTAACATCCTACTAAGTGCTGGGAACTCTATATAGATTTTCTCTTAAAACAACCATAGAGGGCTTTCTTGGTGTTAGATGGATAGGAATCTGGCTGCCAATGCAGGAGGACACGGGTTCAGCCCCTTGTCTGGGAAGATCCCACGTGCTGCAGGGCAACCAAGTCTATGAGCCACAACTATTGACCCTGTGCTCTGGGACCCGACAGCCACAGCTCCGAGGCTGGTGCGCCCTAGAGCCTGTCTCTGCAGAGAAGTCCCCGCAGGGAGAAGCGAGAGGGCCGCAACCAGAGAGCGGCCCCGCAGGCGGAAACCAGAGGAAGCCCACCAGCAGCAGCGGAGACCCGACACAGCCAGAAAAAAAAAAAAAAGCAAACAATGTGCTTCCCATTTAATAGGCGAATAAATGAGGCTCGCAGATGTTAGGTAATTTACCGACACTCATGGAATTAGCAAGTGTGGCAGAGAATTTCTAGCTAGGTCTCGCTAACCCAGAACCTACACCCTTCTCACCCACCACCTCTTTAAAGAAGATTAAAGAGAAATATTCTGAGAAACGTAGCCAAGTTGTGGGGAAAGAAAGCTCACCCACTTCTACTAAATAGATCCGTAGCAGCTACACCCACATTAGATATATTGTGGGCCAAATACTTGAGAGTTCTCTAAAAATCCCCAAGATGGATAACATAATTATGAAGTTTCTTTACCTTAATGGTGTAACACCAAAATAAGAATATCAGTTTCTCAGTCCTGCTCCATTTACGAGTCACCAAAGTCAGGGAATCTCAGAGTAAGGTTTCTGCCTCATCTGGTCCCATGGTTCCTTCTAGACTCCCCATGTCTCCTCCCACAGGTCCTCCAGCCCTTGCTCAGGCAGAGTCAAGAATGAGAACTCATTGACTCCCCAGGCAGTCCCTCCCATCTTTGCAAAGCTCGGGTAAAAAACACTTCCTCATTCTGAGCACGAGTCCCATGCCCTATGGTCTCCATCCACGGGTCTTCCTTCAGGGACACAGGAAAATTTGAATCCATCTTTTACATGGTAGCCCCATCTCATATTGAAGCATCCACACCTCTCCTAGCTTTCTAAAATACAAATACGACATGATTTTTAAACCCCTTCATTAGTCTAGTCACTCATTTCCGGTCTCTGCTGTTACCCTTTCCTCTGAGCCTGGCCAATTACAGAAGCTTCTTGACTGGTCTTCCTGAAAGCGAAAGTATTAAAGAGTTAGTTGCTCAGTTGTGTCTGACTCTTTGTGACCCCACAGACTCTACAGTCCTTGGGATTCTCCAGGCCAGAATACTGGAGTAGGTTGCCATGCAACCACTTCCCAACCCAGAGATCAAGCCCATGTCCCTATATTGCAGGCAGATTCTTTACCGTCTGAGCCACCAGGGAAGCCTGCTTCACTTCTAAACTCCTGGAGTCCAAACAAACTCTGCTCAGAAACTGGAATGTTTCTTTAAAATGTAAAAATGATTGATTGTGTCTCTCCCCCACCCCAAACCTTCAAAACAACTCACATGCAGAACAAAATTCATTCTTCTTTCACTGCTGTATCAGAAGCTCTTTCTTGTTCTCAGAGTGTGACGGACAGCCAAGCTGAAACAAGATAAGTTGTGCATTGCTGGGTGATTTTGCAATTGCTCTGTATTTGATTTCTTAATACATTGTGTGGACTATGAACAGAGAAGTACAAAGGTGAGTTTGGTTTGCGTAATCTGAAACACAAGCAGGTCTAAAAGTGAAAAACTTTCACCTCTGGTTCTGACCTTGGAAAGATTTCACAAACTTTTCAACTCCTTGTAGATTCCAGCTCTTCTGACAAAAACCCTGGCTTTCCAATGCTATGAACATCTAATATGAAGCAAGTTTGTTTTTAATTTTTTTTCTTTTTTTAAAATTAATTTAATTGGAGGCTAATTACTTAACAATATTATAGTGGTTTTTTCATTAAAGAAGGACATTCCCCAGTCATTCTTAATAAGCCCCAAATAATATAGCTGAAAATATTATTGAGGCATATTTCATGCTACAGCCTCTAAACCAGGAGTGTTCTGTGTAGAATCCATGGGCCCTGGAATGGCATTTGAAACCCCCTGTGTGTGTGGTGGGGCGAGAGGTTAGGAAGGCAAGGGAAGGAGGTGCACGTAATCGACCTGGCAACCTGCACTCTCTACGTGGACTGTACAAGGGTGTCTACTTGTCTGACTTCCCCAGAAACTGATTCTGTGAAGGCAGAGTTCAATTCTGCCCTCTTAGCCTCAGTTCTACCCCGTGGTCTAGGGTGGGGACTGGGACCTGCTGGGCATTCAGCCAATACAAGTTTAAAACATCATAAATTCACGGAAGGGTGACCAGACGCCCCTTAATGAAAACCCCCGAGTGAACCACTGAAGCCACATGGGAGGATCAGACGTGTTCACCTCTCATCCATGCCTTCATCCTCAACAAACGTCTCCTGAGTTTTTACTGAGAGCCAGCACCGTGCCAAGCAGAGGCAGTCGATGGAGAGACTGCAGACAGGCCTGCCTGCCGTGCGGAGTCTTCAGCCCCGTCTCGGACTGAAATTCACGTTAAATCGGTAATCATAGCAATGTGCAGTTACAGACTATGAAATTCTAGGAAAAGCACAGGAGAACCTAATTTAGTGACGAGGTCTTAGAAAGTCATCCTGGGAGAGTGATGTTTCAGCTAAGAGCTAAAGGATGAAAAGTATTATAAGTAACTAGGCAAAGATCTCTGCCAGGCTCAGCACAAAAAGGTCTCTGCTTCTCAATGGCGAGGTTTCTGGGAGACATTCCAAGAGATGGGACTCGCTTCATGTTGTAACTTGTCTCCAGAGATGATGGCCCCTGTAGCTCCCCGCTTTGTACCCACATGCCGCTCCATTGTCTTGAATTTGAATTGGCCTTTCATGGCTTTGGCCAATAGAACGTGGCAGAAGGGACGCTATGCTAGGGCGCCTTCCTCCCTCTTGGAGCCCTGAGCCGCCGTGTCCAGCTGCTCAGCTGCAGCGGGAGGTCAGGGAGGAGCACTGGGGCCCAGAACCGTGGTGGAGGAGGCCCTGCTGGACGTCCAGCCCACACTAGACCATGGCGTAGAACTGAGGATAAGAGGGCAGAATTGAACTCTGCCTTCACAGAATTCAGTTTCTGGGGAAGTCAAATGGCAGCTGACCATCCAGGCATGAGAGCCTCCAAACCAGGGAGGTCAAGCTGAGCCTTCTCTACTCACAGAACCATGACAGATAATAACAAATTATTGTTTTAAGCCTGTAAATTTTGGAGTGGTTCATCACACAGCAGAAGATAAGCACTCGCCTTGTTGAGACTCATTTGGGGACTTAAGCTAAGAGACCTAGGTTTCTATCAGCTGACAAGTCCTCCTGAGAATAACACGTTACAGGTGTTCCTACTTGCAAGACAGGAAAGAAGAGTTTGATCTTCTCAATGGATCCAGCCTCTATCTGCCCATCTGTTAAGCTTTTCATTTTTCTGGACTAGAGAGGAGTGGCCTTCGACAAGGCCCTACCCTGACCTTTGACCTCAGTCTCTTTTAGAGACTCTACCAGTTTCTGGCAGCTAATTACACTTCTGTGATTTCCAAACCTTCCCTAAAAGTCCAGCCTCAAGGCAGACAAAGGTGGTGCTTGACTTGCAGTTTCCGGGGCCCATGGATTCTACACTGGCATTTCCCTGTTGATTTCATCTCTTGCTTTACAGGACCCAGTAGCTGGTGGAAGCCACTTGCTTTCTGCTACTATCCTGTCCTTCAGGTAAGTCTGGGAGGGAGAGCAGGGCAGAGGAGGAATCATGCTTTGAACCCGGTTAGTGTTTTTGTTTGCACAGCTTGTGTTATTAATACTCATGTTTGGCATAAGTAGCTACCTTCCCCGTTTACACACAACCTGTGGTGTTTATGCCTCTGTTTGAGAGCTGAACCATCAGCAAAGGAGTCTAGTTCCCTAAAGGCTGAATGCAGGTGGTTCTGAATCCTGCAGGATGCCAGTTGTTCAGAAAATCCAGAGACACAAGCTTTAATTGTGGCTAAAAATACACTCACTAGAAGAATCAGTCTCCTTAGGACTGTTTGGAGTGGATAAAAGCATACACGGATTCAGCAGTCTTCAGAAAGCCCTGCAGAACAAAGAAGTGGGCAAGTGGAAACAAATGAACTTTATTAATGGGTGGGGAGGTGAAGATTGCTAATACAGGACAATATGACTTCTCTTTATTTGAATAACTGGCAGTCCATTTTACTTAGCCAGTGACCATTACCTCGGAATGTGATTTCAGACTCAACAAAGCAGTGTAATTTAAGTTCCGTCATGACTTGTCAAACTTCAGGCAGGCTGCAATAAATAATTCAGCATCCTTTATAGAATCACAGCCTATTAAGGCTGGCGGAGAGCTTAGAGATAGAATTATGCATCATGTGATATATTATTATTACATGATGTATTATTATTATATAATTATTTGTACATTTCCATGTATATTAACTGAGTTAATATTTTTCCATCAGCCACTAATTCACTACTCAAGAAAAAAGTTATCTGTGAAGGAAAAAAAAATAACTCATCTTGACTGGTCAGAACGAGTCGAGATAAACTGATACACGCGTATAAGCATAGGTAAAAGTGACACTCTCAAAAGCTGATTTGCAGAACACCACCCTAACACCCAGCAGGACCCAGAGACCCTGGTCAAACAACACTACCACAGTGTTCATCATGTGCTGGACACTATCCTCAGTGTTATCTATATTTAATTCATTTAATCTTTTCAAAGTCCCTATGAGGTAAATCGTAAGAGCGAGCCGTTTTCAAATTAAGAATAAGAATATGTCGTGAGCCAAGGATTGTAATGAACTCATTTCCATTTTGTTGTTCAGTCACTCAGTTGTGTCTGACTCTCTGCAACCCCATGGACTGCAGCACATCAGGCCTCCCTGTCCTTCACCATCTCCTGGAGCTTGCTCACACTCACGTCCACTGAGCCGGTGACGCCATCCAACCATCTCGTTCTCTGTCGTCACCTTGTTATCCTGCCTTCAATCTTCCCCAGCATTGTGGTCTTTTCTGATGAGCCAACTCTTCGCATCAGGTGGCCAAAGTACTGGAGTTTCAGCTTCAGAGTCAGTCCTTCCAATGAACATCCAGGACTGATCTCCTTTAGGATGGACTGATTGGATCTCCTTGCAGTCCAAGGGACTCTCAAGAGTCTTCTCCAACACCACAGTTCAAAAGCAGCGATTCTTTGGCACTCAGCCTTCTTTATGGTCCAACTCTCGCATCCATACACGACTACTGGAAAAACCATAGTTTTGACTAATGGTTTACATGGGCCTTTGTTGGCAAAAGGTCTCTTCTTTTTAACATGTTGTCTAAGTTGGTCATAACTTTTCTTCCAAGGAGTAACCATCTTTTAACTTCATGGCAGCAGTGATTTTGGAGCCCATTTCTGTACACCTGCAATAAAAATGGAAGAGGAGGAGGAAAGGCAAGAAAGGACAGGGGTCCAGAACTCGCTCTCTTCCTTGGACAGGGAGCTCAGGTTAGACTCTCCAGTCCAGTGTGTATTTCCACTCTTAATTCAAATCCTAAACACCTGGAGAACCTAAGAAGAGTTCAGAAGATAACGGTTAGGTTAAACTCTACGTAATCTATGAAACCTTGAATGAATCTACCCATTTTTTCCTCATGCCAAACCTTCCTAGTCACGCCTAGTCTTCTGCTACTATTCTTAGAGAAGAGTCTGTGGTGCCCGGAGAGACAGCCAGAACTACAGTCCCCCTAATTCTTCATAACCAACTACTCTGATCATAGCAGATTAATCAAGGGTGGTCACTGCTTCAAAGACTGCCATTGGTGATACTCTAGCCAATAATCAATAAAGAAGCCATAAGCATCAGTTGGACTAGACGGAGCAGTGAGACTTGGACGATATCTTCGGTGCACGTCCAGAGCTCATTCCATGTTATTTTGATAAGATATAGGAAAGAAGGGGCAAACGCTGGATTCTGTGTTTATGTTTTTGGCTTCATTCATAGGCTATAAGGAAAAAAGGAGAACAAAGAGAATACAGCAAGGACAACACGCCCCAACTCCCTTGCTGGGCATGCGTCCTGCTCAAAGAGACTGAACAAGGAACTGTACGGCAGAGAGTTCCTGAAGGGTGTGGCGCAGCCTACAGCGCTCCTGGCGACCTGGGCTGGGGAGGAGGGGTGGAGTGGTGGGTTAGGAGGCTCTGATCATCCAGAGACAGCGACTGGTACAAAAGCTTAACCCAGCTGGGCATTCAGCCCTGGAGGATATTTTGGGTTTCCTGCCGCTTCAGGCCGAGCCCAGTTCTGACTGATGCACTCTCCAATCAGATGCATCGTTCCATCTCCTCAGGCCCTGAGTGAGGAAAGGCGAGGTCAAAAGGCGGGGATCAACCCTGAGTGCTATACTGATTGATGTCCCTCCACACGGAAGCAAGCATCAGCAGGGAGAGAAGAGTTCCCCTTCTGACAAGTTATTCACTCGGCAAATGATTACATACCTCTTGCTATAGGCCAAGTCCTGCTCTAAGAGATACACAACAGAGTTTTATTTAATTCTCAAAACAGCCCTACAAGTAAGCAGGACTTACCCTTGGTGGGAACTGGCTGATCCCACCAATTGTTTGTATGGAGAAGACAATATTGTTGGTGGACAATAAAGCAGACATGCTCAGTCACCTTAGTCATGTCGGACTCTTTGCCACCCTATGGATGGTAGCCCACCAGGTTCTTCTGTCCATGGGATTCTCCAGGGAGGATTGCTAGAGTAAGTTGCCATTTCCCTCTCTAGGGGCTGTTCCCAATCCAGGGATCGAACCCACGTCTCCTATATTTCCTGCATTGGCAGGTGGGTTCTTACCACTAGTGCCACCTGGCAGAAATGTGTATCAGTTCAGTTCAGTTCAGTCGCTCAGTCGTGTCCGACTCTTTGCAACCCCATGAATCGCAGCACGCCAGGCCTCCCTGTCCATCATCAACTCCTGGAGTTCACTCAGACTCACGTCCATCGAGTCAGTGATGCCATCCAGCCATCTCATCCTCAGTCGTCCCCTTCTCCTCCTGCCCCCAATCCCTCCCAGCATCAGAGTCTTTTCCGATGAGTCAACTCTTTGCATGAGGTGGCTAAAGTACTTGTCAGCTTTAGCATCATTCCTTCCAAAGAAATCCCAGGGCTGATCTTCAGAATGGACTGGTTGGATCTCCTTGCAGTCCAAGCGACTCTCAAGGGTCTTGTCCAACACCACAGTTCAAACGCATCAATTCTTCGATGCTCAGCCT
Organism: Ovis aries; assembly: GCF_016772045.2. Taxonomy (NCBI): domain Eukaryota; kingdom Metazoa; phylum Chordata; class Mammalia; order Artiodactyla; family Bovidae; genus Ovis; species Ovis aries. The sequence continues at coordinate 97,897,162 of NC_056060.1, forward strand.
TCTTCACAGTCCAACTCTCACATCTATACATGACCACTGGAAAAACCATAGCCTTGACTAGACGGACCTTAGTCGGCAAAGTAATGTCTCTGCTTTTGAATATGCTATCTAGGTTGGTCATAACTTTCCTTCCAAGGAGTAAGCGTCTTTTAATTTCATGGCTGCAATCACCATCTGCAGTGATTTTGGAGCCCCCCAAAATGTGTATGTGTAGAGGGAAAAATGCAGAAGCCAAAGGCAGTAGAGGCATGCACAAGAAGATACCATGAGGTAGAAAGAAACTGAGTTGAAACTGCTGGTGGTTGAGTGTGATAGGAGGGCAGAAGCAGGACAGATACTGGCAGGCAGTGACGGAACCCCCCCAGTGATGGGAAAATAGTCTAGGAATGATGGATTCGACCCTGCTGAAGTGGTAAGCACAAGCCAGGGCATCTCAGGTGACCACTGAGGTAGCCTTTATTTCTCCGGCCTCTCTATCTACCCCAGCATAAACATCCTTCACTTGAGGTGACACAGGAGGGCCTCTGTACTTGCTCCTCGTAGGAAACTGCCTGGTTAGTGATGGAACGCAGAAGAGCTAGCCGGCCTGGGTTTGCATCCAAGCTCCATCACTCCCGAGCACTGCCATCTGGAGCAAGCTTCCTGACCTCTCTGGGCCTCTGTTACATCATCTGTGGAGGAGTTTATCATGGGGGTAGTACTACTACTTACCTTGTAGGACTGTTATGAGAATTAAATAAACTGCCAGGGCCTGAGGAGATGGAACGATGCATCTGATTGGAGAGTGTATCAGTCAGAACTGGGCTCAGCCTGAAGCGGCAGGAAACCCAAAATATCCTCCAGGACTGAATAATAATTAAACAAGACACAGGTCATCTCTCTTCCATAAATAAAGTCTGAGGCGAGCAGTCCAGCTCTGGCATGATGTCCCCAGGGTCCCATCCTCAGAATTCAGTTTCCATTTCATGGTCCACATGGACTCTTGCCAGAAGGAAGAGGAAACCTAAGGGGAGGAATGCAGACCCTCATTCATCCTAGAATGAGGCACAAACCCGTCCTTTTACTCCCACGTCCTTGAGCAGAGTCAAATGGCCACACCTAGTTGCAAGAGAGATTGGGGAATGTCGTCTTTATTCTGAGGAGCCACCAGGCCTCACTGAAAGATGGGGGCTGTATTACCATCGGGGAAGGGAAGAAGAGATTGAGGGGTAACCAGCGCCATAGTGAGTCTGTGTGGAGAAACAGAATGCTTCATTCATCCCTTGTTGGGGAAAAGCTTCTCTTCATCTAGCAGGGCTGGTGGATGTCCATCTGACTCTAGGCTTCAGGATTAGAAAGTCACCTTGACCACCAACCGAAACCGTGTTCTCCAGTATCACTGTTATCACCGCAAAGGTGCTATATTTATCTCCCCCGATGAAACACTTGGCCTTGTTTTTAGTTGTTTCAGAACCCTGGTGGGGAAGAAGCGAGACTGTTTAACAGACTCTTCCAGTTTCCGGGGTAGCTTAATGAGGGAAAAGACCTGCACAAGCTTTGTCTTCACACACAGGAGTCGTGTAGAATTCCATGCGTTGTGGACTCACGGCAGAGAGAGGAGCCAGGGTGATTTCTGGCTATGTTTCAACTGCACTCCTCCTAGATCCAAAATGTGCTTGGTGACTAAATATGTCTGGAAGCAATCTAAAAAAAAACCCTCCAGTCAAAGCAATGCCATTATACATATTCCATTCTGGGGAGATTTTCTGTTGAGTGGGATCCAGGGCTTTTGTGTTAATCTTTTAGCACAGTCGGGGTTTTTGGATCTAAACTGACTATTCTCTACCATGTACTCTTTTAACATTTAGAAAGTGTCCATTTTTAGCAAAAGCACAGCTGTGTGGATGCAGCATATTGGTGTAGAGGAGGGTTACATTTCAATTTTCTGTATTAGAGAAGTGAGAAAATCGCTGACTTTAAGATTTGGAAGGAAACTTAGGGATCTTCGAGCCAACCCTTCCTATTACAGATGAGAAAACTGAAGCCCAGAAAAGGAAAGAAAAGCTAATAAATTATAGATTTGGACAAGGGCCCAATAACTACCACTTCAATATACCTACAGGATACCTACCACCCAAGGCAAAACTCCCCTCCACTCTCTTCCACGCAACACCTTCCCTATAGTCACTACAACTGAGAAAGAGATGAGATGGGTTATTTAAACTAGTTCTCCATGCCTCGTTTTCCCACCTGTAGAATGAGAACCATGGCAACTGTTCTATCCATGACAGGGCTATCCTTAAAGGTTAAGTTAGATAACTATGCTGAAGCGTGTGTGCACGCTAAGCCTCTTTGGTTGTGTCTGACGCTGCGACCTCATGGATTGTACCCCGCCAGGCTCCTCTGTCCATGGCATTCTCCAGGCAAGAATACTGGAGTGGGTTGCCTTGCCTTCCTCCAAAAGCTCTTCCCAACCCAGGAACCAAACCAACGTCTCTTGTGTCTTCTGCATTTGCAGGCGAGTCTTTACCACTAGTACCGCCTGGGAAGCCCAACTAGGCTAATACTCTTACACAAAGTAAATGTGCCTCAAACCGAGTAAGGGCTCACAAGGAGTTTTTATTAAAAGGGAACATCATGTAAAAGGTTAAAAGCTCTAAGCAGGTGCCGAGGTCTTATCACTCCTGTCATTTGTTCATTCATTCATTCAATCGAGAGTAAATACGTAGTTATTGAGCTGCTCTGTGGCAAGCGCTGAGCTGAATTCTGGGGATATAAAGGTGAATCTCATCATGCTCATGGTGTAGAAGAGGAAATAAGTGATTACTGCTGCTGCTGCTGCTGCTGAGTCACTTCAGTCGTGTCCGACTCTGGGCGACCCCATAGACGGCAGCCCACCAGGCTCCCGCGTCCCTGGGATTCTCCAGGCAAGAACACTGGAGTGAGTTGCCATTTCCTTCTCCAATGCATGAAAGTGAAAAGTGAAAGTGAAGTCGCTCAGTCATGCCCAACTCTTAGCAACCCCATGGACTGCAGCCTACCAGGCTCCTCCATCCATGGGATTTTCCAGGCAAGAGTGACTGGAGTGGGGTGCCATTGCCTATAAAACCAAAAGATGGAATGAGTAAATACAGATATGAGGTATAAAGCGTGTCCAGTGAAGTCTCTTGATTAAGGCTGGGAGTAGAGAGAGTAACAGAAAATATTTCCTGAAAGAAGTGACTCCTGAGTTTGATTTTCAAAGAAACAGCAGGTGCAAAGGCACTGAGGCATGAGACACTATGTTACTCATGGAAAAATCACAGAGTTCAGTGTTAGAGAATAAGGTGCGAAGAGGACAGAAATAGGAGCTGAGGTGGACAGGAACCAGATCATGAAGACTGTTCAGTCCCTGTTGAAAACTAAGAGTTTATGTCCAGGCAGTCAAGAGCTTGGTACATGCTTTTGGAGCAGAAAGAGATGTGGCCAGATTGCTTCTGGTATGAGTTGAGTAAAAGGAGCAGTTTGGGAGGCAGGAAGCAGGAAAGCAAGTTAGGCAACGAGGTCAAGACTGCAAGCTGTTCACCAATATCCACGCAATATCTGTTTTGTCTTCTTACATAGGGGTGGAATTTTTCCCTGGGCATAGGCTGCCCAGAATGAAGACTACATTTCCTAGTCAACTCCTTGCAATGAAGTGGGGCCATGTGACTAATCCTGCTCAGTGGGATGTGATTCTAAATTACATGGGTTCCTAGTTAAAGAAAGGTTAAAAATATCCTCTCATTTCTCATATCCCCCTTCTTTCTTCCTGGAATTCAGGGATGGTGGCAAGCCATATTGCACCATGTAGATGAGAACACCACCAGAAGGAGAAGGAATTCCCTAGCAGAAGGAATCTGAGCTTCTGAAGAGGAAGAGGCTGCAGACCAGCCTGGATTGTTACGAGACAGAGAAAAACCCTTCTGTCTTGTGTTTTAAGCCACTGGCACTGAGGTCTTTTGCCAACAAAGGTCCATCTAGTCAAAGCTATGGTATTTCCAGTAGTCATGTATGGATGTGAGAGTTGGACTATAAAGAAAGCTGAGCACCAAAGAATTGATGCTTTTGAACTGTGGTGCTGGAGAAGAGTCTTGAGAGTCCCTTGGACTGCAAGGAGGTCCAACCAGTCCATCCTAAAGGATATCAGTCCTGAATATTCATTGGAAGGACTGATGCTGAAGCTGAAAATCCAATGCTTTGACCACCTGATGGGAAGAACCAACTCATTGGAAAAGACCCTGATGCTGGGAATGATTGAAGGCAGGAGGAGAAGGGGACGACAGAGGATGAGATGACTGGAAGGCATCATCGACTCAACAGACATAAGTTTGAGTTAACTCCGGGAGTTGGTGATGGACAGGGAGGCCTGGCGTGCTGCAGTCCCTGGGGTCACAAAGAGTCGGACACGACTGAGTGACTGAATTGAACTGAACTGAACTCTAGGTCTCGGTCACATGCGGTCAAACCTGTTTTGTCACAATTCCATGAGATGCTGCTGAGTAGATGAAGGGGGACTATCTAAGCTGAGGCAGACAGAAGCTGTGGGACTTACTCACAGAAGACACGCGAGGAAGAGGTGTCAACTGCAGCTCCCGAGTGCCTTTGCTTGAAGACTAAGTGCGTGATGACATCACCAAGGAGGAAAGACGGAAATTAAATGGCTTCCAAACATTTTAAAGACTTGGAAGTTTTCTAGACAAGATCTCAGTTTTCAGTTCATTTATTCATCTACTCAAAAATCCTTTACTGAACTTGCAGAAAGTATAAGTAACACATAATTGTTTCAAGTTATACATTAGCAACAGAGTCAGTTTTAAAAAAAAGGTGGAGATCTCTAATGCAACATCAATAACGTACAGAAATCTCTAGACTGTGCACAGATGTGTGAAATCCTCCATGACTTGAGCTATCAACAGAAAGGCATCTCTTAGTGAGTGTGGTGTTGCTCCAGATTTGTACAGGCATTGAGCCTGGAAAAGGGAAGTGTGCAAGGCATACTTTGAGCTGAAAGACTTCATCAAAGCCTACTTGTTTGGAATCGAGGTGCTGTGAGAAAAAGAAAATCCCTTAATCGAGGAAGATTCCAGGTAACCAACTCACTGAGTTGTGCCATAATCCCAACTATCCTTAGGACGTCCATTTTCAACTAAATTGTTGGCACCAAAGAAAATATGAGTATGTACATGCCCTACATCTTGAAACATAGCCTCGTTTAGATAGTCTGTGCACATTTTCACAGCAGACTTTGTGAAGTGTTTATCCTCCTACACAAGCAGTTTAAATGATCACCCCCATGTGATAGTCTGGACTTCCTCAATAGAAAAGCTTTTCTCATATTGATTAAAAATTCAAAGGATATCTAAAAATCAGGAAAGTCGTTTTACATTTGTGTTACCATCTAAAAATATTAAGCTGCCTCCAACATATCCTAAAATAGGTTTCTTAAATATAAAATATACAGGAAGGAAGATGAACCTGTCTTAATGGACTGTTGAGATCCTCCCATGTCTGTTGCCCTCAGAATCCTCTGTCAACGGTTAAATGAAGGTATTTCTCAACTAAGTCAGACGAAGGGAAAGTGTTGGTTTAATTAACTGGCATTCAGTGCAGTTCTCCAGGTTATTTCTTGAACACCTGCCAGAACCTGCCCTAGGCCTGTAGGATTATGTAAATTATGTATATTATGCAAAATTATGTAGAATTGTTGCTCTGTTACAGATGTAAGCAGAGAGCCCTGGGGTCTAGAGGCAAGGATGAATTTCTTATGGTTAGAATCAAAACACTTCCTAAAGATTCCTACATTTGAGCTGAGCTTCGGGAGGGAAGGGCTGGACCTGTCAAGGAGGCAGATCTGACATTCCAGGCAAAGGGAATTAGTTTCCATGAGTGCTGGATGATCAGTACAGAGCCTGGTGGGAATGGGCTGTCAGCTATGCAAGAGGTATGTTTACGGGCTGACTTGTGTCTCCAAAAACTCCTGTGTTGAGGTCCTAACCCATAGTTCCTCAGACCATGACTGTACTTGGAGACAGAGTCTTTGAAGAGGTAATTAAGGCAAAATGAGGTTGTAAGTGGACCTCCCCGGAGAAGGCGATGGCACCCCACTCCAGTACTCTTGCCTGAAAAATCCCATGGATGGAGGAGCCTGGTGGGCTGCAGTCCATGGGGTTGCAAAGAGTCGGACACAACTGAGCGACTTCACTTTCACTTTTCACTTTCATGCATTGAAGAAGGAAATGGCAACCCACTCCAGTGTTCTTGCCTGGAGAACCCCAGGGACGGGGGAGCCTGGTGGGCTGCCGTCTATGGGGTCGCACAGAGTCGGACACGACTGAAGCGACTTAGCAGCAGCAGCAGCAGCAGCAGTGGACCTCCCAGGTGGCACCAGTGGTTAAAAAAAGAAAAATGTGCCTGCCAGTGCAGAAGGCAGAAGAGACTTGGGTTCAATCTCTGGGTCGGGAAGATCCCCTGGAGTAGGAAATGACAACCCACTCCAGAATCCTTGCCTGGAGAACCCCATGGACAGAGGAGCCTGGCGGGCTACAGTACATGGGGTTGCAAAGAATCAGACGTGACTGAGCACAGGTGCGCACAGAGGGCAGACCTAACGCAATGAAAGAGTGGTGTCCTTAGCAGAGGGAGCTGGGACACAGACACTCACAGAAAGAAGACACGGGGAAGCCAAGGAAACAGGCCTCGGGAGAAGCCAGCCCTGCCAGCACCTTGACTGCAAGCTTCTAGCCTCCAGGACTGTGAGGAGATAAATCTCTGTTATTTAAGCCACTCAGTCTGTGCTACTTCGTGACGGCAGCTCTAGCAAATTAATACGAGGGTGACTTGTCAGAGTTTGTAAACGGCCTTCAAGCACATGCCGGTTAGTCCTCACATCATCCTTGCCAGGCACACATTGTTTGCACACTTAAGGGAACAGGCTCACAGAGGGTAACAACTTCCCCAACGTCACACCTCTGCAAGGAGCAGGAAAAGAATAGGTAGAGAATTGGAAGCACACTGCCCATGTTATTTGCTCACTTTCACTTGTTGGTATCATCCTAGACACTCTCCATGCTCAGTCGCTTCAGTTGCATCCCGCTCTTTGTAACCCCAGACAACAGCCCCCAGGATCCTTTGTCCATGGGATTTCCCAGGCAAGAATTCTGGAGTGGGGTGCCGTGGTTTCTCCAGGGCTCTTCCTGACCAGGAACTGAACCCACGTCTCTCAAGTCTTCTGCGTTGCGGGCACGCTCTTCACCAGTAGCACCACCTGGGGACACTCCCCATCTCAGTAAAAATCCAAGCCTGTCGATGTAGCTTTGCCTATCTCAACTTTGGATAAGCTGCCAAGGGATTCTACATAAGACAAAAACATCCCTGAAAACTACACTGGAAAAAGCAGAAATGAATCATAATCTGTTAAAACTGGTAAGGGATTTCGCGATCACTCAGGAAAGCAAACGTGTAGTAGATGAGAAGCGGGCCCCGGCACATCACGGAGCTGGAGAGGCAGTCCGGGCGTATGCAGATGCTCTGGGGAGGACGTCCTCATCTTCCTGGAGCTCAAGACCCACGAATAGCTGAATGAGTGGCTGATTCCCCCCCTCAGTCAGTCAGTCAGTTCAGTCACTCAGTCGTGTCTGACTCTTTGTGACCCCATAGACTGCAGCACGCCAGGCTTCCGGGTCCATCGCCAACCCCCGGAGTTTGCTCAAACTCGTGTCCATTGAGTTGGTGGTGCCATCCAACCATCTCACCCTCTGTCATCCCCTTCTCCTCCCACCTTCAATCCTTCCCAGCATCAGGGTCTTTTTCAGTGAGTCAGTTCCTCGCATCTGGTGGCCAAAGTATTGGAGCTTCAGCTTCAGCATCAGTTCTTCCAATGAGTATTCAGGACTGATTTCCTTTAGAATTCCTCCCTAACCCTGGATCTGATAAAACAAAAGGGATGGTGGTGTTAGTGCTCACCTCACAGTCCATAGAAGGAAAGAATGGTCCACAGGAACACTCAGGAAACATGAATTATGAACTCTACGATTTGCAAGATAAGAATCAAGAGTACTGTTCTTGCCTTTTGTCTCGAGATTATCCAGTTCATTCCTTACAACCATCTTTCAGACTGATGGGGTGATTGCTGCAAGACCATATGTCCATCTTTGGTGAAATCCATTGAAGAACTGGGATCACTGAAGGAGAAAGAAAACATTCATCACCCTCGTGAATTTTACTATCCGGTTGAAGATAACATGACAAAATCTTCTTTTAAAATTAGAAAGAAAAAAGACAGGAATATGCTTAAAGCAGCCTTCCAATACTTTCTCAATAACCTAAGGAGAATCTATGTGGTAGCTCCATTTGTGGTTTCTTGAGGAACCTCCACACTGTTCTCCAAAGTGGCTGTCCCGGTTTACATTCCCACCAACAGTGCAGGAGAGTTCCCTTTTCGCCAGAGCCTCTTCAGCATCTGTTGTTTGTGGGAGTTTTGGTGATTGCCTTTCTGACTGGTGTGAGGCAGACGCTCACTGTTGTTTTGATTTGCGTTTCTCTCACAATTAGAGAAGTGCACAGCTCCTGCACGGGCTATAAAGCATGGGATAATCCAAGGTAATCACGAACATTCATCTAGCATTACGGACTCTGGGTGTCCGTTCTGATCCTAGCAGCCAGGCCCCACAACTCCTGTGAATCACTGGATTCACTATAGTTTTTTGGTTTGTTTGTTTGTTTTTTTTTTTTTTGCTTGCCTTCAACAACCCCAAATAGGACATTTTATTACTTATTCATTCTTTTAACTCTAAGTGAACAAAGTTATGCTTGCAAATGATTGGGCCATGGCAAAAGTTACCTGACAATTTCCATGGAAGTCACAGTGGTAACCTAATGCAATGTGACAGGACTTTCCCGTTCCACATTCTCAAAATTTGATTATTCTGAATAAAAACAAATTCATCAGGAGCCTCACTTGGATTGCACAAGGCCTGTCCAGTATCCGAATGCAGAGGTTAGGCTGCAGGAGTGACAGCCCAGAGCAGCCAGCCTGCCCGTCAGTCATCTTTCTTGGGCTCCAAATGGAGCAGAATTTACGTGCACTGGTTCTGTTACCTTTTTCAGGATTTGGGGCTTTGCGAGTCCATGAATAATGAAATCCACCACTAGTCATAAACTGGAAGAGATAGTCTGTATTTTGACTCCAGGAAAGCAATTTGAAAGGATTTCCCATAGTCATACAGATGTGAAAGTTAGACTATAAAGGTTGAACACTGAAGAATCGATGCTTTCAAACTGTGGTGCCAGAGAAGACTCTTGAGAGTCCCTTGGACTCCAGGGAAATTAAACCAGTCCATCCTAAAGGAAATCAATCGTGAACATTCATTGAAAGTACTGATGCTGAAGCTGAAGCTCCTATACTTTGGCCACCTGATTTGAAGAACTGACTTTGGAAAAGATCCTGATGCTGGGAATGATTGAAGGTGGGAGGAGAAGGGGACAACAAAGGATAAAATTGTTGGATGGTATCATCAACTCAATGGAAATGAGTATGAGCCAACTCTGGAAGACAGTGAACGACAGGGAAGTCTGGTGTGGTGCAGTCCACGAAGTCTCAAAGAGTCAGACACGACTTAACAACCGAGCAACAACAAGGCCTCTGGCATGCTCCTAGACCAGGCACATTATAGCATCCAGAGTAGCTTCCACCCAGGTTCTTCATTCCACTGGTATTTGTTGCTTATTTCCCACAGGTGTCTAATTAGTAAATTACATAAAAGTGTAGGCATTTTGCATTACCCTGGTTCAGTTCTGGACTGGAAAATGCAGCTTCTCTTTTCTCTATTTTCACTTGGTGCTTCTCATTCTAAGTGTTTACCACCCCTCCAAGGCCCCCAGCCACCAGCAGGGCACAGTGAACGTTTAGTGCCGTAAAGACTAAGCATGGGATTTTCACCAGACCGAAAGGGCAGCAATCGCAATGAGGTAGGAGGGTGAGGCAACCTCAGAGCCACCTACGACATCATTCCAAGAAACCAGTGACAGGGCAGGACGCTGCTGCTCCCCAGCTCTCAGGATGTCTGAAATTAACGCAGGTGGTCCCATGTCTTGGCTGTTGTGAATACTTTTGCTATGACACAGGGGTGCTTGTGTCTCTCTAAATGATAGTTTTGACCAGATATATGTGTTCAGAAGCGGGACTGCTGGATCATAATGGAACTCTCAGTGCTGTTTTACATACTGGCTGCACCAACGTATGTTCCTCCCAACAGGGTGCCGCTATTGCTCTTTAGTCGATAGTACACGCAGGACTGCTTGCAACCCCAGGGACTGTAGCCCCCCCAGGCTCCTCTGACCCAGTGCACTGTAGCCTGCCAGGTTCCACTGTCCATGGGATACGCCAGGCAAGAATACTGGAGTGGGTTGCCATTTTCTTCTCTGGGGGATCTTCCTGACCCAGGGATCAAACCCGAATCTCCTGCTTAGCAGCTGGATTCTTTACCAATGAGCCGCCTGGGACATAGAGACGGCTAAGAGGAACGTGAAAAGATGCTCAACATCGCTAATTATTAGAGAAATGTAAATCGAGACTACAATGAGCTATCTCCTCACACCAATCAGAATGGCCATTATTAAAAAATTCACAAATAACAACTGTCCAACAGTGGAGGAGGGTTCATTTTTCTCCACACCCTCTCTAGCATTTATTTGTGAGCTTTTTGATGATGGCCATTCTCTCTGGTGTGAGGTAATACCTCACTGTAGTCTTGGCTTGCATTTCTCTAAGAACTATCAACGTTGAGCATCTTTTCATGTGTCTCTTGACAATCTTTATATCTTCCTTGGAGAAATATCTGTTTGGGTCTCCTGCCCATTTTCGACTGGGGCACTTGTTTTTTTGTTAGAGTTAAATGCACTGGTTGTGTATTTTGGAAATAAAACCCTGTTGGTTGCATCCTTTGCAAATATTTTCTCCTAGTCCTTATGTTGTCTCTTTATTTTATGGTTTCCTTTGCTGTGCAAAAGCTTGTAAGTTTGATTGAGTTCCATTTGCTTACTTTTGCTTTTATTTCTACTGTCTTGCTATTACTTCTATTGTCTAAGAAAATATTGGTACAATTTATGCTGAAGAATGTTTTGCTTGTGTTCTAGTTCTTATATACATACATGGAATTCTGTTTGTATTTCTTGGGCTGTGCTGGGCCTTTGTTGCTACACAGGGTTTTCTCTAATTGCAGTGAGCGGGGGCCACTCTCTAACTGCTGTGCACAGGCTTCGAATCGCAGTGGCTTCTCTTGTCGTGGAGCACAGGCTCTAGGGCACCCTGGCTTCAGGAAGGATTTGTGGTACATAGTTCAGTAATTTGGGCTTGCGGGCTCTAGAGCACAGGCTGAGTGCTTGTGGCGCACAGGCTTACTAGTCGCTCCGAGGTACGTGGGATCTTCCCGGACCAAGGAGCCGTGTCTCCCGCTTTGGCAGGCAGATTCTTCACCAGTGAGCCACCAGGGAAGCCCCCTTATGGGAGTTCTATGATGTCATCTAATATTTAAGCCTTTAAGCCATTTTGAGTTTATTGTATATAGTGTGAGGGTGTGCTCTGATTTTGCATGCAACTGTCCAACTTTCCCAACACCACTTGAAGAAACTGTCTTTTATCCATTGCATATTCTTGCTTCCTGTATCAAAGACTGACTGTAGGTGTGTGGGTTTATTTCTGGGCTTCCTAGTCTGTTCCATTGATCTATATGTCTGATTCTGTGCTGATACCATGCTGTTTTGACTGTAGCTTTGTAGTATCAACAATGAACTTTAAAAAAAATCCATATCTTATACACTGAATCTTTACTAAAAACTACAAAAGTATATCATGTTTTACAAGTAATAATAAAGTGTGCAATATTTATAGAGCATTCTATAGCTCTGTGAATACACTGAAACACCCCTGGTTCCTAGCTCTTAGGTGAAGTGAATGGGGAGTGGGAATAACTACTAATATGCGTGGAATTTCTTTTGGCAGCATTGAAAATGTTCTAAAATTATATCATGGTGATGACTGAACAACTGTGTGAACAAATCTAAAAACACCACTAAATGGAAAAGCTTTATACTTTCTGTCTCTATGAATTTGCCTATGCTCAACATTTCACAGAAATGGAATATAACAGTATATGTTTTTGTGACTACTTTTTTCAAATCATGAATTCCAAACAGCAATTGATTCCCACAGAATGTTCTCCTTGAGTTTGACTTGACCTCTGGTCGCCACAGATAACCAATATTACAAATGATCGAATGTAGTTCCAACATGGAATAATATTTTCATTATATTCAAGAGTAAATTGTGAAACAATGAAAATCTACATTAGAAAGTCAGTCATTCATCAAGGATAAGCCATAAGCACAACACACTTTTAGGTTCAATCTTGATTATTAACATTTTTCTCCATCACTTTTAAAGTCTAGACTCAGGATCAGCAAACTTTTTTTTAACAGGACACATAGCACATATTTCAGGCTTGTGGGTCATAACGTTTCTGTTGCAACTACTCAACATTCCCACTGTAGGATGAAAGCAAGCATAAGCAATATGCAAATAAGTGGATGTACTCCAGGAAGATCTAGTTTACAAAAACAGATCACAGACCCACAGGCCGTACAACAGGATAAACAATCAACAGAATTTATTCATAGTGTTCATCAGAGTCTGATATGTAAATACTTCCGCCACTCCCACCGGGATTTCAAGCTACCAGTGTGACTTCACTGAATGCAAAGTCATGAAGAGAGGCATCGCAGGGGGTGGCATGGTGCTCTGCTAATGAAAGGAGATAGAACAGCAGAGTGTCAAAAGCACGGTGTGCAGAGTATGAGATCCACTGACTGGGGGCTTAGTCTCTCGGTCCTGCCGGACTCTTTTCGACCCCATGGACTGTAGCCTGTCAGGCTTCTCTGTCCATGGGGATTCTCCAGGCAAGAATACTGGACTGGGTTGCCACGCCCTCCTCCAGGGGGTTTTCCCAACCAAGAGATTGAAACCAGGTCTGACCCACCAGGGCAGCAACAAGGCATCTTCATCTTCTGTTTTCCGTCATGATTACTAACGGCCTTTGCTCTGGCCATTTTCTCGAAAGATAAGGGAAAAGAAAGCTTCATGTATTTTCATCAAGCTCATAAGCAGTATTCTTCATTGATAGAAAACCAATTAATACTGTACGTGGCTGAGGATATTCTATTTTCTTATGAAGTAATAAACAGAATAGTCTACATAGATTTTAAAGATATAAGAAAGTAAGTTTATAATAAACACATGAACAAACCTTACTCCAGCAATGGATTTTTTGTGTGTGTGACTTAAAAGGAACAACAAAGAAACATATGTATTTATGAGGTTATATTGGATTTCAATGACAACTGAAATATTCACTGTCTTCAATAATTCAACAATATAGTTTATTTTTAAATTGTAATAAAAATTCTAAACTATTGTAAGATGTTGATGACACGGATATAACATTGCTTGACTTGAATTCCTTATGTACTAACAAGAATTTGATGAGTGCCTACAAGATGGTCACTCTGCTAAGTAACATGAAAGATGAAGAGATGAATAAGACACTCCGTTTCCATTTCTAACACTCTGATCCGGGTTCTCGTCGCTCATGTCAGGATGACTGCAGTTGTCTTCTAACTCATGTATCCAACTCATATATACTTCCTACTTCCTTTAATTCACCTTACACATTACCATGTCAAAATTCCTAAAATACTACTTTAGTAACACCACTTTCATGTTGAAAAATTTTAGTCTCCTTGGGGCTTCCCAGGTGGCTCAGTGGTAAAGAATCTGCCTACCAGTGCAGGAGACTCAAGAGACAGGGGTTCGATCCCTGAGTCAGAAAAACCCCCTGGAGGAGGAAATGGCAACCCACTCAGTATTCTTGCCCAGGAAATCCCATGGACAGAAGAGTCTGGCGGACTATTGTCCATAGGGTCACAAAGAATCAGACGTGACTTAATGACTAAACAACAATAATAGTTACAATAAAGCACAAACTTCTTAGCTTGGTATTCAAAGTCCTCAACAGTGAAGTTCCTCTTCAACCCTATCTCTTCTTACACTCTCTCGTCTCCAACTACTCTTTGTCTCTCAACTGTATCTTTGGAATTGGGACCATTGCCTTTTTACACATTCTATCATCCTGACTTGGAATATTATGCAGCAAAAGGCTCCTCCCCATCCATCTAAATCAAAGTTTCAGTCAATCACCTCATCTTATCTGCTCCTTCCCTAAGGATCTCTCTAACCCCTGACTTCCTATCATTTGATTCTTCCTGTCATCTGTACCACGTATGGAACAATTATAGTTATATGGACTATTGACTGTGTTGACTGTATTAGTCAGGACTCTTAGAAATCCAACCAGAGCAAGATTTGACCAAAATAAAATTTATTGAAAGAATCCTGGGGTAACTTACATTATTAAGGGATTGAACAATCCAATGGCAAGGTCAGAGGTTCAGCTGGAAGACAAAAGCAATTGAAAATGAGCAGTTCCTGGTCTCTAGGTCTTGCCTTTGCTTCTCACAGTCTATTTCCTTCCAAGGCAGATGATTTCTTCCACATAACAGAAAATAGGACATCCAACAGTTGCTAAATATTTCATCATGCCTCCTTCCCCCATAAAAGAAAGCCTTTTTTTTTCCTACTGAAGTCCGGTCAGAAAGATACTAGAGAAGGATTCAGGTTGGCGTGACATTGATCAGGCACCCAATTCCTGAGTTAGTCAGTTACAGCAACAGGCACAGCATTATTCGGTATTTGTCTGGCTACTGAGAAACCAACTGCAAAATATCAAGGGCTGTTCCTAGAGTAAAAAGAACATGCATGAATAAGACACTAATCCTGAAAAATGTCTCACACACTCCACATCTTGACTTCCCAATGTTTAAGTGCATGAGCACCCATGTGTGTGGGGATGTTCAACATGCACACACACACACACACACACACACATCCTGTTTCCAGGGGACCCGAGTGTCATAGCCATAAATGAAGACAGAGTTCTCACTGAAGTTGTCCAGTTGCCCAGTCGTGTCTACTCTTTGCAATCCCATGGACTGCAGCACACCAGGCCTCCCTGTCCTTCACCATCTCCCAGAGTCTGCCCAAGTTCATGTTCATTGCATTGGTGATGCCATCCAGCCATCTCATCTTCTGTTGCCCTCTTCTTCTGCCTTCAGTCTTCCCCAGCACCAGGGTCTTTCCAATGAGTCAGCTGTTCGCATTGGGTAACCAAAGTATTGGAGCTTCAGCTTCAGCATCAGTCCTTTCAATGAGTATTGAGGGTTGATTTCCTTTAGGATGGACTGGTGTGATCTCCTTGCAGTCAAAGGGACACTCAAGAGTCTTCTCCAATATCACAGCTCAAAAGTATCAATTCTTCAGTACTCTACCTTCTTCATGGTCCAGCTCTCACAACCGTATGTGACTACTAGAAAGACCATAGCCTTGGCTCTGTGGACCTTTGTTGGCAAAATGATGTCTTTGCTTTTTAATACGCTGTCTAGGTTTGTCATAGCTTTCCTTCCAAGAAGCAATCGTCTTATAATTTCAAGGCTGCAGTCACCATCCACACTGATTTTAGAGCCAAGGGAGAGGAAAACTGTCAGTACTTCCACCTTTTCCCCTATTTGCCATGAAGTGATGGGGCTGGAGGCCATAATCTTTGGGTTTTTTTTTTTTTTTAATATTTAGTTAAAGCCAGCTTTTTCACTCTCTTCTTTCAGCCTCATCAAGAGAGTCTTTAGTTCCTCTTTGCTTTCTGCCGTTAGAATGGTGTCATCTAGGTTGTTGATGTTTCTCCCAGTAGTCTGGACTCCAGCTTGTCACTCATCCAGCCTGGCATTTCTCATGATGTGTTCTGCATATAAGTTAAATAAACAGCATGACAATAAACAGTAGTGTCATACTCCTTTCTCAATCCTAAACCAGTTTTTCCATACAGGCTTCTAACTGTTGCTTCTTAACCAGTATACAGGTTTCTCAGGAGACAAGGAAGATGGTTTGGTATTCCCATCTCTTTAAGAGTTTTCCACAGTTTGTTATGATCCAAACAGTCGAAGGATTTAGTGTACTCAATGAAACAGAGGTAGATGTTTTTCTGGAATTCTCTTGCTTTCTCTGTGATCAAGCGAATGTTGGCAATTTGATCTCTGGTTCAAATTTGATCTCTGGTTTTCTAAACTCTTCAGCTTCAGTAGTTGGGGCGTAAACTTGAATGACTGTGATGCTGAATGGTTTGCTTTGAAAATGAACCGAGATCATTCTCATTTTTGAGGTTGCACCCAAGTACTGCAATTCAGGGTCTTTTGTTGACTATGAGGGCTACTCCATTTCTTCTATGAGATTCTTGCCCACGGTAGTAGATATAATGGTCATCTGAATTAAATTAACCCATTCCTGTCCATTTTAGTTCACTGATTCCTAAGATGTCGATGTTTAATTACTCTTGCCATCTCTTGCCATCTCTTGCTTGACCACATCCAATTTACCTTGATTCGTGGACCTAACATTCCAGGTTTCTATGCGATACTGTTCTCTACAGCATCGGATTTTACTCTCATCAGCAGACACATCCACAACCGAAGCGTCATCTCCCCTTTGGCCCAGCCGCTTCACTCTTTCTAGAGCTGTTAGTAGCTCTCCACTCTTCCCCAGGAGCACCCTAGACAGCTTCTGACTTGGAGGACTCATCTTTCAGTGTCGGATCGCTTTGCCTTTTTATACAGTTCATGGGGTTCTCACGGCAAGTCTACTGGAGTGGTCTGCCATTCACTCCTCCAGTGGATCACGTTTTGTCAGAACTCTCCACTATGACCTTGGGTGTCCCCACACAGCACAGCTCATGGCTTCACTGAGTTATGCAAGCCCCTTCACCAAGGGGCAGTGACCCATGAAGGGGCTCACTGAAGTACCTGTAGATACACCTTTGGATCTGAGCTGGTTGTCACCATGTCCCTGAGTGCCCAGGAGCCCTGACCTGTGAAGCCATTTGTCAGTTTCCTCAGCCTTTGTGCACTGCGTAAGGCTTGTAGACCCCTAGGCACAGCTGCTACTGCAGCCCTGTTTTGTCTCTGAACCCCCACTCCTACAGGGCTCCAGGATCTTGTCCAGTAAGCCAAACGAGGGCATGCCTGTCTCTAGTCCCACACTATTCAAGGCTACCGAAAACCTCCATTTGACCCCATGGACTGTAGCCTGCCAAGCTCCTCTGTCCATGGAATTTTCCAGGCAAGAATACTGGAGTGGGTGTCATTTCCTCCTCCAGGGGATCTTCTTGATCCAGCAATCAAACCCGCGTCTTCTGCATCTCTTGCACTGGCAGGCAGATTTTTTTAAATCACTGCATCACCTGGGAAGCCTTTGGCAGCTTTTGGCAATTCAGCTCAAGATGGTAGGGGAATAAAAGATTCTCTGAGCATAATTCATTGGAATTATGAGGTTTGTGCTGGCAATATCGAAGGGCTGCTTGCCTCTGGGTTCTACCCAAAGGATCAGAAGTGCTCACCCCTTGTTCCCCATGCATTCACCACCAATACTTCATTTTCTTACAGAAAAGAATCAGGGGTAACTGGATGACTATCCAGAAGTCATGCTTAGAAGAATCCTGGAATCCTGATGCAGCATCCTAGGACCAGAAACTAAATGGAAGTATTGGTAGGGGACAGACAGTCTAAAAAGCAGAAAGTCTAAGACAATATCCAGCATGAGGACTGAACCTGGGGGACTTCCCACTAGACCCAGGACGTAGGACTTGATACCACAGAGACATCCTGCAAAGAGCTAGATAGAACGGGGACCACTCACAAATCCTCCATCCCATCGTGAAGCAATGGATTCAAGAGGGAGAGCCAAACCTGAAGCAAAGACCTCTTGAAAATTCTTCTGAAATCTGGATATGTGTAACCTGCCAGGAGCTTAAGTTGCTTAATGCGGGGCTTCATTCTTCCCTTCCACCATGAAGAACCTAGTCCTCCTCCGTTACATTGTTGAGTCCAGGGTCAGCAGAGTCATCTCCCACTGCCGGAGTCAGTCATCTAGGCAGGCTGCCTCTCCGTGATTCTCCCATGAGCCACCTGGACCACCTAAATAGATGACAGCTAGGTAGGCAGATACATAGGTAGATAAAGGATTTTTAAACTAATCTCTTTAAATTGGGTTTTATTTCAAATGAACACTACCATAGTCAGCACAGACACACCTCTTTTTTTGTGTTTCACTTTATTGAGCTTCACGGATACTGCATTTTTTTGCAGATTGAAGGTCTGTGGCAACCCTGTCTCAAGCAAGTCTTTTGGTACTATTTTTCAGCAGCATTTGTTCACTGCATGTCTCTGCCACATTTTGGTAATGCTTGCAATATTTCAAACCTTTTCATTAATATATTTGTTACAGTGATCTCTGATCAGTGATCTTTGATGTTACTATTGTAATTGTTTGAGGGGAACCATGAGCTGCACCCGTGTAAGGCAGAGACCTTAATCAACAAATGTTGGATGTGTTCTGACTGTTTTACCAACTTGCCATTCCCCCATCTCACTCCCTCTCCTCTGATCTATTTCCTGAGAAACAACAATACTTAATTGTATTATTAAGCCTCACCTAGAGTCAGACAGTCTGGAATGTGAAGTCAAGTGGGCCTTAGGAAGCATCACGAAGAATCATGAAGAACAAAGCTAGTGGAGGTGATGGAATTCCAGTTGAGCTGTTTCAAATCCTGAAAGACGATGCTATGAAAGTGCTACACTCAATATGTCAGCAAATTTGGAAAACTCAGCAGTGGCCACAGGACTGGAAAAGGTTAGTTTTCATTCCAATCCCATTCCAATCTCTTTCGCGATACCAAAGCATGTTCAAACTACCGCACAATTGCACTCATCTCACACACTAGCAAAGTAATGCTCAAAATTCTCCAAGTCAGGCTTCAATAGTACATGAATTATGAACTCCCAGATGTTCAAGCTGGATTTAGAAAAGGCAGAGGAACCAGAGATCAAATTGCCAACATCTGTTGGATCATAGAAAAATCAAGAGAATTCCAGAAAAATTTTGCTTTATTGACTACGCCAAAGCCTTTGACTGTGGGGATCACCACAAACTGTGGAGAGTTCTTAAGGAGATGGGAATACTAGACCACCTGACCTGCCTCCTGAGAAATCTGTATGCAGTTCAGGAAGCAACAGTTAGAACCAGACATGGGACAACAGACTGGTTCCAAATTGGGAAAGGAGTACGTCAACGCTGTATATTGTCACCCTGTTTACTTAACTTATATGCAGAGCACATCATGCAAAATGCTGGGCTGGATGAAGCACAAGCTGAAATCAAGATTGCCGTGAGAAATATATCAATAACCTCAGATATGCAGATGACACCACCCTTATGGCATAAAACAAAGAGGAACTAAACAGCCTCTTGATGAAAGTGAAAGAGGAGAGTGAAAAAGTTGGCTTACAACTCCACATTCAAAAAACAAAGAGCATGGCATCACTTCATGGCAAATAGGTGGGGAAACCATGGAAACAGTGAGAAACTATTTTCCTGGGCTCCAAAATCACTGCAGATGGTGACTGCAGCCATGAGGTTAAAAGATGCTTGCTCCTTGGAAGAAAAGTTATGACCAACCTAGACAACTTATCAAAAAGCAGAGACGTTACTTTGCTGACAAAGGTCCGTATAGTCAAAGCTATGGTTTTTCCAGTAGTCATGTACGGATGTGAGAGCTGGACTATAAAGAAAGCTGAGCGCCAAAGAATTGATGCTTTTGAACCGTGGTGTTGGAAAAGACTCGAGAGTCCCTTGGACTGCAAGGAGATCAAACCAGTCAATCCTAAAGGAGATCAATCCTGAATATTCATTAGAAGGACTGATGCTGAAGCTGAAGCTCCAATACTTTGGCCACCTGATGCCAAGATCTAACTCACTGGAAAAGGCCCTGATGCTGGGTGAGATTGAAGGCAGGAGGAGAAAGGGATGACAGAGGATGAGATGGCTGGATGGCATCACCGACTCAATGGACATGAGTTTGAGTAAACTCCGGGAGTTGGTGATGGACAGAGAAGCCTGGCGTGCTGCGGTCCATGGGGTCACAAAGAGTCGGACACGACTGAACTGAATCCAGAGCAAGGCCTTTCACTCTCTTCATTTTTCTTGAAGGATAGAAATGAGGAAGCTGCGGAAGGAGAGCCTGGAGCTAGCGGTGGTCCCCACTCACATTAAAGAAAGAAGGCTTAGCAGTGAGTGCTGATGTAGGAGCTGCAGCCACTTACCCAGAAAATATCCCATTCACATTAAAAAAGAAGGCTTAGCAGTGAGTGCTGATGTAGGAGCACTGACGTAACTTATCCAGAAAATATAGCTAAGATAGTGAAGCGTTTGCTGTTCAATCACGTGCAACTCTTTGTGAACCCATGGACTACGTCCTGCCAGTCTCCTCTGTCCATGGAATTCTCCAGGCAACAATTCTAGAGTGGGTTGTCATTTCCTTCTCAAGGGGATCTTCCCGACTCAGGGATTGAACCCAGGTCTCCTGCATGACAGGCATATTCTTTACCATCTGAGTCACCAGAAAGATAATGAATCTAAGCCACAGATTTTCAGTGTAGATGAAATGGATTTGTAATGGAAGAAGATATCATCCAGCTGGAGAGAAGTCAACAAACTTCAAAGCTTGAAAGAACAGGCTGACACTCTTGTTAGAGGCTCATGCAGCTGGCAATTTTCAGTTGAAGGTTATATTTATTTACCATTCTGAAAATCCTAGAGTCCTTAAAACTCTACCTGTGTTCTGTGAATGGAATGGCAAAGCTCAGATGACAGCTCATCAGCTTACAACATGGTTTACTGAATAATTTAAGCCCATCGTCGAAACCTGATGCTCAGAAACACATTTTTCAAAATACTGCTACTCATTAACAATGCACCTGATCACCTAAAGGCTATAATGAAGATGTATGAGATTAATGGTTTCATGCCTGCTAACACAATATCCATTCTGCAACTCAGAGATCTGCAACTTTCAAGTCTTATTTAGAAATACATTTTGTACAATTATAGCTGCCGTGGAGAGAGACTGATTCCTCTGATGAGATCTGGGCAAAATAAATTGAAAACTTTCTAGAAAGGAGTCACCATTCTAGATAACATTAAAAACACTTGCAATTCACAGGAAGAGGTCAAAATATCAACATCAATAGGAATTTGGAAGAAGTTGATTCCAACCCTCGTGAATGACTTCGCAGAGGAAGCAAGTTCAGATGTCGAGCAAATAGCAATAGAAGTGGAGCCTGAACATGTGACTGAATTGCGGCAATCTTATGACAAAGCTCCAGTGGGTGAGGGCTTGCTTTACAGATGAGGAGAAAGCAGTTTCCTGAGATGGACTCCATCCCTGCTAAAGATGGTGTGAAGATTGTTGGACAACAATCTTCTTTGTTGAGCAGCAATCTTTGTCGTAAAACAACAAAGGATTTAGAATATTACATAGATTTTGTTGACAAATCAGCAGCAGAGTTTGAAAGGATTGACTCCAATTTTGAAAGAAGTTCTACTGTGGGTAAAACACTATCAAAGAGCATTGCACGCCACAGAGAAACTGTCTGTGAAATCAAGGCAGCAAACTTCACTAAGAAGCTGCCACAGCCCACCCCACCTTCAGCCACAACCCTGATCAGCCAGCAGTCAACATGGAGGCAAAACCCGTCGCCAGCAAAAGAACTGGGACTTGCTGAAGGCTCAGTTTTAGCGTTTTTTAAGCAACATTTTTAAATTAAGGCATGCACGTTGTTTTCTTTAGACACAGCGCTATTGTATCCTTGACAGACTACTGCACAGTGTAAACATAACTGCTCTATGCACTGGGAAACCAGAAACTCCAGGTGGCTCGCTTCACTGCACTCGTTACTTCACTGCGGTGGTCTGGAACTAAACTAAATATCTCTGAAGCATGTATACCTAAGCCAGAGGACTGAGACACACACAGTGGTCACACTTTTTGCTGTAAGGACTACTTTTCCAGAGGGAGGAAAATCAAAAGTCAACAAGAGCATAAGTCAGCTGCAGGGGTAGCACTGTCCTGGAAGCTAGGAGGACATAGACTCCTTGTCTATTGTTGCCGTGACAAATGACCACCCATTTGGTGACTGGAAGCAACAAAAAGTTCATTCCGTCACAGTTCTGTAGGTAGGGTGGGCTCACCTGGTTTCTCCTCTCCTCCTGGGTCTTAGGGCTAAAATCAAAGTGTTGGCCAGCCACAGCAGTTCTGTGGAGATTCTGGAAAGAAGGTGCTTCTGGGCCCATTCAGGTTGTTGGTAGAATTCAGTTCCTTTTCCTTGGAGTGTGACTGAGGTCCCTACATCCTCGGGGGCTCTCAGCCAGAGGCTGTCTCAGCTTCGACAAACTTAATCAGCTCTCTCCATTTTTAGAGTCACCAACAAGGAGTGAAATGCTTCCGGTGCTTAAAAAAAAACCCCACCTTCTCCTCCTGCCACCTTCCTCCATCTCCAGCGAGAGAAAGGTCACTGCTTTTAAAGGCTTGTGTGATTAGATCCGGCCCACCTGGACAATCCAGGATACCCTTGCTCTCTCAAGGTCTGCTACCTCAATTACATTTGCAAAATGGCTTTTACCATGTAATGTAACATATTCACAGATTCCAGGGATCGAGGCATAGACATCTTGGAGGACCATTCTGCCGACTGCCAGAGACACAGCCAAGTGCAGAGAAGAGGGCATTTCTGGCCAAGACTGATGCCACTTTCACGTGGGATTTGTTCTCGAGTTATCTTAATTCAATACAAATGAAAATGTTACAAAAATAAATTTGTTGATTTCAATATATGTTTTCTGATTGCATATAAATATATGATATACATTTAGAATATATGTATACGTATATATGTAGTCAAAGGGCTTCCCAGGTGACACTGGTGGTAAAGAACCCACCTGCCAACGCAGGAGAGGGAAGAGACCAGGTTCAATTCCTGGGCCAGGAAGAGCCCCTGGAGGAGGGCATGGCAATGCCTTCCAGTATTCTTATCTGGAGAATCCCATGGACAGAGGAGCCTGGCAGGCTACCGGACATGCCTGAGGCAACTCAGCACGCGCGCATATAGTCAAAGCCTTGGAGCTTCATATTTAGCTCATTCAATTTATGAAAAGTATCTAGCACATAACCTGCTTAGCAGAGCTACTCCTACCATCAGGAAAAAAAAAAAAAAAAGACCTCTGACCTTTACCCAAAGTAATGAATCATAAAATCCACAAATCCACTGAAAAAAAAGATGCAAATCACAATGGTAAGTTTATAAGACTGTAAAATAAGCTGCAAAAAGTTGTCAAAATTAAAATGACATAGATCTATTATCATAAAACTATAAACTTTTTCTAAGTTACAAAATCAACCATAAATCTTTTTGTTGTATTCAACTAGTTAAGGTATATTGTTGTATTCAACTAGTTAATGTATGGTTAAAATTGCACACTTTTTGGAAAAGGAGGCTTAGGATGAAAGGCAGGGTGCCATTCAGTCAGCTGGGCACATGTGTATGTACACGAACGCCAGGGTTTGGCTTTAGGGGATGCTGAGGAGATAATTATCTTGATGCAATGGTAACTTCCACCTACACTCTCAGGTAAGCTCTCTCAAAAGTTATAGAACACAAAGGTTCACCAACCAAATCAAAATATTTGAATTACACAGGTTATTTAATCAACTTAAAGCACAGCAAGAAGCCAGGGAAAGAGAAGAAGTAGGCTAACACACGTAGGATAGGATACAAGCAGATGGAACCAGCACAATTTTCCATCAGGAACTGCAGATTCAGTACCCAGGGTCCATGGCACTTTTAAAAGTCCACAAAACTGTTTCAACTTCTTTTACCAGAAAGAAAAAAACTCATCCAGCCTGGATTGTATTCACCTTTATAACAATGTAGTAGTACATGCAATTTTTAATACTTCTCAATGGAAGAAAAGGTCCCAGAAGGAAAACCCAAATGCTCAGGGTACAGGGCAGGTGTCTTGCAGTACACAATGGGATGACCACACCACCCACGTTTCCTGCAGTAACATTCTGCAGTGATGACTGAGGTTTGAACACAGGGCTTTACAGACAAAGTGCCTGGAGCCAACACAAACACTAGCTTTATCCAAGAGACTCAGACCAAGGAAGCCTGGGCATAGAAACAGCCTGGCAACTAGCCTGCTCCATAGCCCTGGGTCTTCACAAGCTTCTTAGGCAGTGGGCATGTAGGCCCCAAATAAGACCATAGCAGGAGCCTCCAATGGACCGCCAGTTTAAGGATGCTCAGAAGTGCCATCAGCTTACTTTAGGATGGCTTTTCCATGCCTTTGAACCTATAAGTAACCCTGTTATTTGTTTCATTACGCATTTCATCTATCCCATCTTCAACCTGTCTCACAGGTTACTTACTGTCTATATTCAACACATGTATTCTGCCTGTGTCTCACAAGCCGCTTGTTTGACCATTGTTTATCCCAAGCATGTCCTGTCAATTTTGCCTGTTATTTCATAAGTTACTAGCTTTCTTACTATGCTTAACACTTCTTATGAGTTTTATCTATCCCATTCGTTGTCTTGCTTTTTATAAAAGAACTGAATGTTCCCAAATAATAGTGAAAACATGTTACAGGAAAAGTTAAATAAGAATAATGTGGAAGGGTAAGAAACAGCACCCATTATTTCATGAGAGGACTTTCCTTA
Source organism: Ovis aries (assembly GCF_016772045.2). Classification (NCBI taxonomy): domain Eukaryota; kingdom Metazoa; phylum Chordata; class Mammalia; order Artiodactyla; family Bovidae; genus Ovis; species Ovis aries. Next base: position 97,921,926 of record NC_056060.1, read on the forward strand.
GACTTTGTGATCAAACATGTTTTATGTAGCTAAAGTCACAAATCTCAAAAGACTATGTGGGATTCTAAATGTCCACTGAAAATATCTAAATGGATAAAGAAGATGTGGTACAAATATACAATGGAGTGCTACTCAGCCTTAAGGAAGAACGCAATATCGCCTTTGGCAGCAACATGGAGGGGCCTAGAGACAATCATGCGAAGTGCAGTGAGTCAGAGAAAAGAGAGACCACACGTCACGTGTAGGTGGGCTCTAAAAGAGAAGACACAAATGAGCTTAGTTACAAAACAGAAACAGACTCGCGAACATAGGAAACAAACTTATGGTTACTGGAGGAGTCACAAACCGCTCAACTAGGAGTTTAGGATTAATAGAGTCACCCTACTGTATACAAAGCAGATGAACAACAAGGACCTACTGTAAAGCACACGGGACCACATTCAGCATCTTGTAACCTGTAATAGAAAATAATATAACAGTGTGTGTGTATATACACAGCTGAGTCACTCTGCTGTCACCTGAGAGTAACGTAGCATTTGTAAATCAAATATGCCCTGTGCTTAGTCACGCATGTCCCACTCTTTGGACCGTAGCCCACCAGGCTCCTCTGTCTATGGGATTTTCCAGGCAAGAATACTGGAGGGGGTTGCCGTGTTCTCCTCCAGGGGATCTTCCCACCTAGGGATCGGACCCAGGTCTCCCATGTTGCAGGCGGATTCTTTTACCATCTGAACCACCAGGGAAGCCCAAGAAGACTGGAGTGGGTAGCCTATCCCTTTTCCAGGGGATCTTTCAGACCCAGGAATAGAACCTGGAGTCTCCGGCATCACAGGTGGATTCTTCACTAGCTGAGGTACCAGAGGAGCCCTGAATCAACTATATTTCAATTTTTAAAAATGTTTTAATAAAAAAATTTTAAACACTGTGGTTTATAAACTTTTCATCATGCTTTCATCATGATGTTTCTATTTTATATTGGGAAGTAGATAAAATTAAAACGTAAGGTGAAGATGAAAATTTTCTGTAGTTTAAGCATCTATTTACCATTATGGTTATAATGCAGATTTAAACTATACAGAGTCACACAAAACTTTTATCAACAGGCTTTTCCAAGGTAACCTGGAAACTCAACAGTTCCTGAAAATGTTCCAGTTACAATTTTCACATTAACCATCTTTATTTAACCTGTCCACACAGTTGGACACGACCTAGTGACTGAACAAAAACCTACTCTACTTGTGCGCCTCACAGGTGTTTTACGTCCTCACAGAGACAAGCATTAACAACAGGTAAAAAGGATCACTTATGTGAAAGATGTTGATGGTGAGGGTTCCAAGGGGGAGGCCCATTTTCAGTTTTCCTTATTTATCAATACTTGCCTTAACCTCATCAAACTCGCAAGAGCTGTGCATTTCTTGATAATAGTCAGGGATTGTCAGGGAACATTTATCAGGAGGATTCCTGCATGAAGTTTTCTATTTCTCAAGGATTCTCTGTTCCTTATCAGTTCCTATTCCGAGAATGAGTAGAGCTGCACACAGTTCTCAGGACTGAGGTCACAGGATGAGACATGCAGTGACTTTTTTCAGCGTCAGCGACCTTGTATGTACTAGACTATCCATGTTGTGGCTATTGATAAAATTTCATCCAGTGTAATAGCTGAGTTTCCAGTGTAATAGCTGAGTAATCATCTTACTAAAGATATATAAGCCTGCGTTTCTGCTAATAAAGCACCCTTGCTCCATCACAGCTTGGGTCCCCCTGCCTTTCTTTCTTTCTGTCTTTCTGTCTCTCTCTCTCTCTTTCTATCACTCTCTTATCGTCGACTCCAGACCGCCAGGCTCTGGTCCATTAAAGGACCACAACAAGGGATGAAAGGGAAGGTCATGAAATAAAAACTAGACCCATGGTCTACTGTCAGTCTATTTCAGGACACACCAGCAAGGGCCAAAATGTCTTCATTTTCAGTGCCATGCTTCATCTTTAACACAAATATGTACAAGATAGGAAAGGAAAGAAAGATCGGGGTTGGGGGAGGTTCTTGATGTCTCCAACTGAAAGACTCTTCCCTCAAGTCAGTATTTCAAATTGACTGTGCCCTGTGGGGAGGGGGTGTTTTAAATGTCAAGTGTATGCCTTTCTTAGACAAAGCAAGAGATGGGCTATAAAAGGGGGGAAACGGGAAAGGACAACTCTCCTGATGATAGGAAAGAGGACCCCAGGGCTCTGATAGCCCAGTTGGAAAGGTACTTATCTGTAATCCACAATTCAGCTGATAATTGTTTACTGACATTACCATCATAAAGTGTTAAGAGTTGGGGGCCCCCATTAAGAGTTCAGGGCCATTTCTTCTACTCTATCCCCCATGGTTCTGCATATGTAATAAGGAACCAGTAATAACTATTTCCTTGGAAGAAAAGCTATGACCAACCTAGACAGCATATTAAAAAGCAGTGGCATTACTTTGCTGACAAAGGTCCATATAGTCAAAGCTATGGTTTTTCCAATAGTCATGTATGGATGTGAGAGCTGGACCATAAAGAAAACTGAGCACCAAAGAATTGATGCTTTTGAACTGTAGCGTTGGAGAAGACTCTTGAGAGTCCCTTGGATGGCAAGGAGATCAAACCAGTCAATCCTAAAGGAAATCAATCCTGAATCTATCAATCCTGAAGTTCCAATACTTTGGCTACCTGATGCAAACAACTAATCATTGGAAATAACACTGAGGCTGGGAAAGATTGAAGGCAGGAGAAGAAGTGGACGATAGAGGATGAGATGGTTGGAAGGCATCACCGACTCGATGGACATGAGTTTGAGCAAGCTTTGGGAGTTGGTGATGGACAGGGAAGCCTGGCATGCTGCAGTCCATGGGGTTGCAAAGAACTGGACTCGACTGACTGACTGAACTGAATAACTACTTGTTGTTCACCCCATTATTTATTCATGCACGCATTTGCCAAGAACCTGTTGTTGTATACCAGATGCTATATGACAATTAAGCCAACAAGCACTTACTGTCACTGACTCTGTGACAGGCACTGCACTAGACACTGGAGGGAAATCGTGAACAAAACTGTGTCTTGGAGAAATTAAATCGATTAGCACTTGGCTCTATAGTGGCTCAGAGGGTAAAGCGTCTGTCTGCAGTGCAGGAGACCTGGGTTCGATCCCTGGGTTGGGAAGATTCCCTGGAGAAGGAAATGGTAGCCCACTCCAGTATTCTTGCCTGGAAAATCCCATGGACCACGGAGCCTGGTAGGCTACCGTCCATGGGGTCGCAAAGAATCAGACACAACTGAGCTACTTCACTTTCCCTTTCTATACATTTATAGACTAAATTCCTGGGTCCCCTTTATTTACAGTCTCTCTGATTCTGGCCTTACTGCCCCTGTTTTTGCTTCATGTATGTATGAATTGAGGAGAGGTCAATATGAAACTATTCTCACCTCGCAGACCACACACCAGAAGAAGTAATGGGCCAGATTTGACCCATGCACCATAATATGTTCACCCAACTTAATAAAAGTAGAAAGAGAAAGAAAACCAGGGAGCAAGATTTCTACAGCAACAATGATTCGTATGTGCTGAGACACCGTGACTGGTTTTACATCATTGTCCAGAGAGCAAGCAAAGAACGATAGTTGTGATTTGGGGTTTATTTGAGAAGAAATGATTGAGAGGGACGTCAGTTTTTTGAGCCAGCTGCAAAAGTCAAGAGATTGTAGGAGGCAAAAAGGACAACAGAGATAAACAGGGTCATGAGTCATTTGATTGTCAGGATGTTTTAAGGCCTCCACCACAACCGGGCTCATTTCTCTTAATAGCTTGGCTGAAGAACACCCATTATCAAGGCAACTATTACAAGAAATTCACCGCTGAAACTGGTTGGGCTTAAAATTCTTTGTCAGAAATGGTTGTTCTGAGCTGAGTCTTTCAGTAGGAAAATGTGCATATCTATGAATAACGTGCTGTGTGTTTTTTTTTTTTTTTTTGCTTTGTTTTAGGCAAGGTACTGCAGATGGTGACTGCAGCCATGAAATTAAAAGACACTTACTCCTTGGAAGAAAAGTTATGACCAACCTAGATAGCATATTCAAAAGCAGAGACATTACTTTGCCAACAAAGGTCCATCTAGTCAAGGCTATGGTTTTTCCAGTGGTCATGTATGGATGTGAGAGTTGGACTGTGAAGAAGGCTGAGCGCAGAAGAATTGATGTTTTGAACTGTGGCGTTGGAAAAGATTCTTGAGAGTCCCTTGGACTGCAAGGAGATCCAACCAGTCCATTCTAAAGGAGATCAGCTCTGGGTGTTCTTTGGAAGGAATGATGCTAAAGCTGAAACTCCAGTACTTTGGCCACCTCATGCGAAGAGTTGACTCTTTGGAAAAGACTTTGATGCTGGGAAGGATTGGGGGCAGGAGGAAAAGGGGACGACCAAGGATGAGATGGCTGGACGGCATCACCAACTCTATGGACGTGAGTCTGAGTGAACTCCGGGAGTTGGTGGACAGGGAGGCCTGGCGTGCTGCGATTCATGGGGTCACAAAGAGTAGGACACACTGAGCGACTGAACTGAACTGAACTGAGCTGATGGGCTTCCTAATACGATAACGAAGTCTCCTCCTCCCTTCCCCTTCCCCCACCAACACCTGCACATTCTCCATCCCCGTCTCCTCCTGCTCAACATGGTTGCGGCCCTACTTATAAACATATGAGTCTATATGCTATTGATAAGTAAGACACGCAGCAAACTCAACTTGTTTTTTTTTTCTTTTCTGAAACCCACCTTGCTTTTTCCTGGAGCTAATTATTGTCTTCCTTCCACCCCTTTGTTTTCCTGTTTGTATCAGTAACTCAACTTCAGATTTTCTAGCAGGACCTTATGGCATGTATCCACCACACTGGTTATTCCATCAGTTTCATCTCACTGGGGGACTCTCTCCCAGAACCTTCAGACCTGTCCTGTCTAGACTGGAGACCTACACGCTTGGTCCACTCCATTCATCCTGGGGGTTTTGCATGCTTTACTGTCATATTGCATCTCCCAGTTTTTATACTACATTTCGTTACAGGAAGAAAGCTTCTCACAGTCAGTTGTAGCCATGTATCTTATGCTTGGTCTCCATTAAGTAGGCCATCTGTAACAAGGGCCTCCAAAGTTGCCAATGAAGAAGAGACGGCTGGAGGACTGTTAAGGGCCAGGCCTGGAAATGGTTTACATTACCTCTACCCGCCTTCCATTGGCCAGAACTCAAGTTATAAGACCTCAACCTATGAGGTATTGGGATACACAGTCTTCCGTGTGTCCGGAAAAGTGGTACATGGAACGTCTAGCTTTATCTGCCAAATCTGCCCAACTTATCACCAAGGCATTTCATTTTTCTTCCAGTGTGTGTACTGAAGACAGTCTAAAGCAATGATCTCCATTGGTTCCAACCCCCTTGGTTTGTTAATGAACTAAAATCAAAACTCATCAGTTGTATAAACACAAACTAGAAACTTAGCTTACAGACAAAAAGCACTTTTAGCAAAAGTGTGGAAAAGCAGACCTCAGACAGTCACCGCCCCTTACCAATTCTGAAATCCATTTCTACACTGCGAGGGCCCAACCCTGGGGAGAGGGGAGTTCCTGGCTGGAGCCCTGTGACTCCGCCTCTGAAAGGAGCTCCTTTAGCAATATTCTCTGTGGCCCTTTCCTCTGCTCTTTGGGAGACTCTTGATTTTTATTCTCCTTGGTCGTATCTGTTGTCAAGCGTGTCCCTTTGGGAGCCCTTGAGTCCTCTTTTCTGGTTGTGAAGTTTGTGCTGCAGAGGTTCTTTTAGTTCACAAACTGAGGTTTTTTTTAAAGCAAGTGAAAGTGAAAAGCGTTAGTGTTTAGTAGTGTCCGACTCTGTGACCCCATGGGCTGTAGCCTGCCAGTCTCCTCTGTCCATAGGATTCCCCAGGCAAGAAGACTGGAGTGGGATCAAACCCGGGTCTCCTGCATTGCAGGCAGATTCTTTACCATCGGAGCCACCAACTCACTGCCAACATAATTCCTTCCATCAAAAGCCAAAGTTTTTAATGTACTTGTTTTATGACCAAATTCATAGACGCAAACCGTACACAAAATTCTTTTCTAAGCATAGCCCTGCCTTCTAGATACAGACTTATTTCATTGCCTCCTCCCCCCCCCCCCGCCACATCTTTCTCCCAATTTAATGACAACCACATGGAGCCTATTAAACTTGAATGGTACCCCCACACTCACTTTCAACTTTGAACTTTTCAGCCAAATTAATAAATTAGTTTGGGCTGCTGTATTCCACATTAGAGCAAGTGATACTTTTTCAAATGTTTGCCACTGCATAGCGTGGGTCCCCATCTTCTCAATTTCTGTTCATTCCCTGGCTGCCCACCACAGGGCACTGAGCCACTGAGCAAACACCACAGAGTTTGTGTTACATTAGCATTCACTTTCTCCGAGAGTGGGAAAGCCACACTAGTTGCTACAATAGCCAAAATTAAAATCTCAATAGCTCAACGCAGTTTTTAATTTCTCACTCATTCATGTCTGTCCAGTGCAGATCAAGTGGCTCTCCACCCCATAAAAACCCACCCAGAACTCAAAAAGCCTCAGAGCAATAACCACCGAAAGGAAAGAGACCAGAAGACCATTCTGGACATTCCTATGCCCGGAGAGGTGACATCCCTTCTTCCCACCTTCCACTGTCCAGGATTCGTTCACATGGCTCCAACACAACCTCAAGGGATGCTGGGATATGTAATCTTCCTGTGTGTTGGGAAGAGGAAATGGTACCGTGAGCACATAGCGCTGACTGACACACCATGTCTTCTGATTAATTTTTTTTAATGGAACCCATTCTCCAATAAATTCTTGAGAAGCATTACAGAGAGGCAAGATTTGGGGGGAACTCCAACGTCTGAAAATTGCTTTCTTATAGCCTCACATTAATAGCATGTTTGGGTATAAAATTTTTTATTGAAATTTTTGGTTTCCTCCAGAATTTTGTAGCCTTTGCTCTAGTATCTTACAATTTCCTATATTTGTGTGTCTTTGAGAAGAGTCTCATCATTTTGATTCTTTTGTATGGGACTGAAGAGGTTTCTTCAATGTCATCTTCTCACCGGATTATCAAATCTTCTTTTTCACTATTAAGTTTTTATTTCCAGAAGCTCTTTTATAGTCTCAGTATATTAATTTATGGGAGACTGTTCTTCAGCCATGGATAGTACTATATCTTTTCCTAAAAAATTTTTTTCAAGAACGGTATTTGCTTGAAGTTTTTCATGCACAATTGGTTTCTTTTCCAGAAGGCTTCTTCTTGCTTTTACTATTACAAGTCTTTTTCCAGCATCTGCTAATTGTTGGTTGTCTGCTCCCATGCAGAACTAAATGGCTACCTAGAAGATTTGCCCCCATGAAGGAATCTATTGACTATGAAGATTCAATCATATTTTTCACAGAAAATACTCCTTTTTTTTTTTTGGCCTGGATTCCAGTATTCCTAAGCAGAATGGGGGTAGGCACCTGGAGGTGGGACAGGGACCTACATCCCATAGACATACTTCAGTAAAACCTTGAATTTTTCAGTTTGGCATCCTGCCTTCACTGACACCTGGCTGTTCCTGGTCCACAGACCTACTTTTTTCCCATTCCAGTTAAGAAGGGTGGTCTATTTCCTGAGTGAGAGAACGGTGGTTATCTCAGAAGTATGGGACAGAAGAAAGAATACAGGGGTCTCACCAGCTCTTAGACAACTCCTCTTTCTTATAGGAGATCTTCACCTCTGGAAGTCTCTGAACCTTTCAATTTCAAACCTTTTGGGGGATTTCATAGTTAAACCAGCTTGATTCCTCCTCTTCCCTGCTGTTGGCTCAAGAGTGAGGCTTCCTGTGTCTGCTAAATCTGTTACTGCTTTTTCATCTTGTTTTCCAGTTTCAGAAATTTTGTTACTCTGGGCTCTTCTCCGGTTCATCCCCATCAGTATTGCCTCAGATCTGGGCAAGAGGGAGACTGACTCTGAGCACCTCCCATCCCAAAGAGAGAAGAGCAAGCAGTATGCTCACTCAGGGCCTTTACCGTCCCCTTTGGGATCACATTCTGGGTATACAAGACCCCCAGATTCCCTTTCCAAGTAGCCCCAGAACATGTCTAGGACCTGCCTGGGTTCCCTTCTGGGTCAGTCCAGCAGGTGGCATTGCTAATGTGTTCACCCTAGACGTGAGGGATGCCAAGAAAAGGCTCTTTGCAAAGGCTGAGTATAGGGCTAGATGCGTTCACATGTGCACTACTGCCTCATCTCAAGGCAAGCCACGGCCTTGACAAAAGTGAAATGAATTTTGACACTGCACTTTGAGGCTATTTGGCATGAATATACAAATACATTCCAATTTTGTCACTATGAGGGTATATTTGTCAAGGCAGAAGGATAAACTATAACAGTCTGTTAGCTTGACTTGTAGACTTTTCCATATTTAAACATGTGACATAGCCCCCCACACTCTTGCCCTGGGGCTCCACAAGCATCACAGGCGTTTCAGGAGAGAGCAAGGTTAGGCACGTCTGTCCAATCCGCCGGCTGGAGCCACAAGTGTGCCCCTGCCTCCTTCCCTACTTGAGGCGCTCCTGTGATGCCTGATATTCTCACAGCCACTGTGGCTCTTCCCCTCCTTTGGGATATTTCATTGACACTCTCAGCACCAAGTATATAACCAGAGGAGTTTCATAAGGAATGTTTATTCTTATGCTTTTATTCAAGAATTCTGCTGCAGTTTTCCCTCATATCTGAGGAGGATATATATATATCCTTCTCAGGTAAATTCAGTTTTGTTTCTTTTTTTAAGTTTTTGACATCATTTCCTTTCACTGTATCTTATCATTCTGCTTCATTCATCCTTAAGTCTCATACAATGTTTAGCCTAATTCCTTGCTTGGAGTAGAAATTCAATAAATGTTTGTTCAACTGCCCTGCGCTGAATTGTAAAATCTTAGAGATCTACGCCAACAGATGTTATTTTGAGATGTCGCTGAATCTCTCCCTCCCCTTCGCTGACAGAAAACAAGTGACACTGTCCCTGGACTGCTTAAGGCGTGGTTATGTTTGTGTGCTTCCTGCTAAAGAGGGGCTAATTGTACTGACTGGTTGCTTCAGAATTGTGTGAGACATGAGACAGTCCCAAAGGTACACAATCAAAATAGCTGAAATTCTGCTTCTGCGCAGACTTCTTGTGATTCCTAGTGCTAAGGACCATCTATCCGATAGAAAAATTTCTGAGCTCTCAAAAATTACTGTTCACTAAATATTTCCTTCTAGACGTGTCCCTTACGTGTCCTTGCTCTGACGTGAGCAACACTGAGGCATACTGCATAGCTCAGCCACAGGGTAGTGAGGGCAGAGACCCCTACAACAACAGCAAAGGGGCCTCAGCCACCAGCCCAGCTACAGCCAGTAGAAGGGCACAGTATGAATCCAGCAAGGTCGTCCACCAGCACTCAACCCTCGCGGCCGTCAGGCCTGCTGGGAAGACGCTCCCAGAGAGCACGGCAACTCACATCCGGAGACCCAGCAGAGCAGCGAGTCTGCGGAGGCTATCGTTGCAGTGGGCCACTCTAGTGAGCGTTTAAAGACGCGCCAAGCAGCATATATCCCCCTGGAAGAATAAAAGTATCTGAGAAAGTCGTCCTCTGGCCAAGCAACTTTGAGGGTTGGGGCAAGATTCTGATCCTGGTAAGGCGACCGAGGGAGCTCAAGCATGAATCCAGCTTGACAGCTGACTCCAGGGACCTTTTGCCCTGACTTTGTGGCCATTTGAGACATCGCTGTTCAAAACACCTCACCAAAGCCATGGGTTTTGACTTCCCCTTCATTGTCAGTTGCTTAAAATGGAAGTGATGGTCCTGACTCCCTGCCTTTAAAAGTAACAGTGATTCATTAATTTGGGACAGTTGCTATGGAAATTCTGGGTATCAACTGTGAGTCAAAGCTAGGTGTAAGTTTGGTCAACCTAGCCTCTTAGAACCGTGTCTGAGTTTTCTCCAGGATGAGAGAAAAACAGAACTGAATCCTCAGTAGGAAATTCCAGTTACAAAAAAATAAAAAGCTTTTACAGGTTTTGTACTACAGCTCCTACAAAACCAGGGACCTCCAACCAAGATACCCACTGGGCCTCCTCCACTGTCTTTACTGGACACACACTGCTGTGCTTCCTCCAGTTGCTACCTTTTTCTACTCGGGAGCCCAGAGCATGTCTCCCATGCTTTTCTCACACCATCAAAACAGACCCCCAAAAAAGTTCAGTTCAATCTAAAAGCAATTTAAAAATATGAGGTTAGTAATGAGAGATCTGTCTCGCTCCAGAGGAAAAAAACAGTAAAATGAACAAAAGCCACATTTTAATGGTTGAGTTTGAAATTAAGGAAAAAGATGTTATGGACTAGAATTTGGGTGTTAGGCCCTGTCTCCTTCAGAAACAGAAGGCAACATAAACATAGCTTCCAGAAAGGCTCTAATACCCTCCATGTAGCAGGTCTCTCTGGTTTTAAATCACCTAATAATAAATTCAGCTTTGAGCCTTCCAACTTTTGTTTGAAGTCCATGGCAGCCCTGGAAAGAGAAGCCCGGACCCCTCGCTCCTGAAACCCTATTCACCTGTGTGTCCCTGCCTCTGCCTCTGCAGTGAGGAAGCGTGACTCAAGCGATGCTTTGTCATCCACAGAAGACAAGACTAAAGAAGAACAGCCCCACAAACAGTCCTTGAGGACCTTAGCAATGCCTTAGTATTCTTTGGAAAACATTCCCTTGAGTCTTTAATATGGAGTTGCCAGCACACACACACACAAAAATGGTCTTCAGGCTGGGATATGGTCAAGGAGAGCAATATAGGGAAGAGAGATCAACCAGGACCATTAACATAAATGACTGATCTATCTTTCACAGAGGAAGCTTCCATGATGTTGAGGCTTCCATATTTCTTGTTTACGTGTGCTTAAGTATGAGGTTCCTAAAGTGAACTCAAGAGAAGAACATGCTCTTGGCACAGAGGAGAAAACACCCTGCCTGCCTCTGATTCTTAATATGAATACAGATAATGAAAGAGAGTTTCTGGATTCTTCTTGAGGGGTTTTAAGTGGAAGGTGTCAGAAAAGTTCCCAAAGGCATCAGTGGCTCTTGTCCGTCATAGGAGCTCAACTTGATCCTTTTGACCCTTCAGAGTGAATCCTTCCTGTAGAGAAAACCGACTTGGCAAGCACTGAATTTTTCATCCTAATGCTGGCAAGGGGGGCGGGACAGAGGGAGGAGGAGTGGGAGTGGAGGGAGTGCCACAAGTGAGTCCATGGAGAAGGCTGAAAATTATCTTGGAAAAAGTTCAGTCGATCCCAGAAAGTGTCTTCTCCTGGCTCTTGAGAGGCTAGTGCGGTCTGGAATGGGTCTTCCCTGTGATACTCTTGCCTTGGAAAGCACTGCGGTCTCTTCCCCTTGGGCAAATTCTTGCCTGCCCTTAAATACCAGGTGGAGACAGACATTTCCCACCTGAAACTAACCACTCTCTTGGTTAGTCTTGAAAATAAAGCCAGTGTAGCTAACAGTAAGCTATATAACAAGCTGCACATCTGGAATACATCTGGAATACAGGGATTTTTTTGGTTTTCTGTTTTTGTTCTTTTTTTATACAGGGTTTAAGTGAGTATATGATACAATCAAGAAATTGTTTTTTTCCCCCACCAATGCCTGGGTCAGATTCCATCACTTTTAAGTCAGTTTCAGCCATTAAAATCTGATCCCATATTCAGAAATTTTAAACTCTAATCCAGACCATTCTAAGTCAAGGCTTTAAACTTGCGTTCACTTAAAACTTCTCCACTCAGCTCAGTTTTGAGTTCAGGCTTGGGGATCAGCCCCTGTGGAGGGGTCATTGCCTGGCCTTCTCTCGCAACAATACCTCCTGCCCCAGCAGCTCAACATGCCTGGCACCTGCTCTTTGGTTCTCCAGGTACAAAAAGGATGAGAAGGAAAAGATCAAAGGAATTTTTACTTAATTGGTGCTGTTTCAGTGCCTTGATGTGCTTCCATCACCTAAGTGCTGACTTTATTTTGCAGACAGCAAGCAGGTCAGGGTGTATGTACTTAAGACCACACCTAGGGCTCCTCCTTGGAGCAAGCTGTTCTCCCCCTGGCTGAGCCCCTAGGACCCCAGACTCATTAGCTCCTGCCCTGGCAGTGTATCTCTGGGGTCTGCTGACCCAGGAAAATAGGCTTCTTGGACAGGATCCCTTCAAGACAACTGAAGCCCAGATTTGCTTACATGTCTGCCTGATGCCTTGGGAATGCGTTCTTGCCCCTCAAAGCAATCAGTGCAAGTACAGCTCGCTCAGCCACTGAACTTGTTCCTGTAAGCTACCCTCAGCCAGCCTCCTCCCTCTAGACTCCTCCAGGAGACACCTGTCAATCTTTCTAGAGAGTTCTGTGCTCAGACAAGTAAGATAACAAGTTTCTGAACCCCAACCAATGTTCAGCAAGGAAATGTGACATGGTCACCCCTTCCAGCAGGTAACACTGAAGTCTAGCAGAAGTTCTGGTGGTTTTATTGAGTCTTCTTCATTTGGCTCATAAATGAGAGCAAAAGAAGTGACGCTTTCTCCTCTTTTCCCTTCCCTGAGGAGAAGACTCAAAGCTGGGTTACTCCTACAAATATCCCTTCAAAATAATTCACAGTAAATGCCAATCTTCCAATAAGATGGATGGAGCTGGTTTATGGGTGCAGGTGTTCAACGATGAGTCCTCTTTGGTAAATTCTGAATGAATGTGAAGCTATTTATTTAGCCCACTGCCCTCAACTTTAAGGCTTTAGCTGAGATTCCAGTGCAGAGAGAGGTCTCTTTTCATAGGTCATTTCACAGATTCTGCCTCTTTGTGAATGAGGCCGACTTCTACTAAGACAAAAACAGACATGAGGTGACAGTGACGTGCTCACTCCAGGTGTCTCCCCATCTCCCCACCTCCACTGGGCGTCTCTTTGGCTATGCCGGAGTCCTCAGCACTGACCCTCTGCTCAAAGTCACATGCTCAGCCCCAGTGTTATGAACTTGGACCCCTGTTCAGGAGGTTAGTTTTCCTTCCCCCCAAAGGCTCACTAACCAACTTTCAAGGAGCCTTCAGACACCTGGATGTGTCTTCAGCCTTTACTTTCCCCTAAGGCGCTGAAGCATCTTACTGGGAGAACTGGCTACTTACACGTGAAAAATTGAAAAAAAGCCTTAACCAGCAGCATATCCATGAATTGTTTCTTTGAACAAAGGACACCATCAGAAGTTGCCAACCCAAGGCACACCCAAAGATAAGTGATAAGACGGAGCTTTACAGTTAGCATCCCCCTTCAGCTCCCCACTTGCAGTTGATGGACAGGAAAATGCTCATCTTAACCAGGCTCAACTTAAGCACTGCTCACCTTCCTCTTGTGTTGCTGTGGCATCACAAAACAAAACATAACGTAATATCACTTCCCCGAAGGCAAGGAGACAGTCCATTTTGCTCAGGGGGGAAAAAACACATAGAACATCCTAAAGTCAAACGCAGATTGTTTATAGAAATTCTCTTAACATCGTCTGCAAGTAACCCAGCGAATGTGATAGGAAAACACAAAACATGCACAGGCTTGGATTTTTTTACACATCAAAGCGGATGGCAAGGAGAGTGAAAGACGTGAGGGATCACCGGTCCAACGCAGGGTCGACCTTCCGTCCTTCTGAGTTCCCAGCACTGACAAAGCAAAGGGCACAGGGTCATTTCCACTGGGGTCCATGCTGAACGCTCAGAGGAGGAATGGGGGCCATGCAGAGGAGGAGATGAGCAGGAAAGGGGGCGGGGCTGGGCTTCTCAGCCAGGGCACAGCCCTAGGAAGCAGTCCAGTCTGGGCCAGCTCTCCAGTATTGGCGCTAGAAAGGAGTTGGGGTGGGGTGGGGTGGGGGGCCGCTGAGAGGGCTGGGCACTCGGGCGCATCTGCCACCCCCCGGGGCCTCCAGGGCAGCTGGCCCCACAGGCCATCAGACGCGGGTCGATCGCGGCAAGCCACTCACGCTCCAGCTCTGCTCCCCGTGTCCCCTCCAGCATCCCCCTGGCCTCACCGTCCCTGTGAACTCCGGAACCCTGGCCTCACCTCCCTTTCCAGCCCACTCCTGTTCCCTAGGTCTCGTGGGTCAATGTGTCTTCCACCTTTGGACGCTTCCAGAAAGGCGCTTAAAGGTTCAGCTCTCTGACACCTGCTCGGGGCAGTCCAGTCAATTCCCCCCTCACCATCCTATCCACCTCCCACTGAGGACTGTCACACCTGGGACTCTTCCCATCTGAGAGTGTCACCTCTGACCCATTCACATCCTTTAAACTGCTCTTCCTTCCCTTCCCAGTTCCCTTCTGAGCCGGCCAAGCTGATGTTCAAAATATTTAACAACCGGTAGGGTACGGGCTCCAGGCAATCAGAACGGATTCCAACAGTAAACGATCATCCCAGGAGGGCTGGTGGGGCACCTCTCACAGAAGGAGCCCGAAGTGGGGATGGAGAAAGGCGTAGACCCGCATAGAACGCCCACGGCTGTTCTATCGCCAATCCTCGTGTCCTTGGAGAGCCTCAACCCCGTCTACAGCTGGACCAACCCCTCCTCACTCACAGAGGGGAAAACCTGCCTGTGTGGGAGCAAGAAGGGTCGTGCCTATGTTGGGGGGGTTCTGTATGCAGCGCTGGGGGGCTGTTGAGGTTCTCTTCTACACTTGGGCAATGTCCTCCCCACCCCCACCCCCGATAAATAAACATCTCCGTGCATAAATTTCAACATGTGTATCTTTCTGAAATCACGCCCCTTCCAAAGGACAAGCCCTCTCCATGTTGCCACGTGAACAGCTAGGAAATCCCAGGGCAACCCGTCCCTCTGAACAAGGGCTGCCTCTGCTTCCAGCGGCCGGGAAGAAGTAAGCCGGCTCTCACTGACTGTCCTTGGCTGCCGCCCCAACGGGGCTGGGCCAGCTGTCCTCTTCCTTTCCAAATAAAGTAGACCCATTGGCATCTGAGAGAGAAGCCACATCAGATAAAGACGCCTAAATATCAATTCTATTTTCATGGGCAAAGTCAGGTGTCACCAACCATTAAGACACCAACCATTTCCTGGAAATAAAAGCCCACCCAGAGGTGTTAGGGAGCTGAAAGTACCATCAACAGTAGCTGGCAGTCATCTCAGGGAACAGCTCCTCTCCTGTCTCCATTACAGGATAAATATACTCCAGATATATTTTAAATATAGATGTGCTATCTATTTCTGGCATTCCCTGGGGCTGCCAGCAAAAGACAAGGATCATCCCAACAGCCCAGGCCTCACAGGGTATTCACTGGGGAGACGCAAACATCTGCCGAACTGAGCTGGATTGAACATATTTAAGAAACACTAATTTCTCTTCCCTCCAAAAAATATTTTTCATGAATCTCTTGAATTATCTTTTACTATTGAATTGGTAAAGCAAAATGTGTTTAAATCAGGGCAGTGAAATCAGTTGCAGACCTGCAGTTATGAACCTCTGCTTTAGCCATGGGTGTTTTTTTTAATCACTTTTGAAGCTTTAGGCTGAAATATATATATATATATACACATACACACATAAATATTTAGTCAAAGTAGTTGAATAACCCTAAAGGCCTATGACTGCCAAAGGAGAGAAATTCAATACTTGTACTACTGGATGAATGGCCTTATCAGAGAGTGAGGGCATTCCTCATTTAATTCAGCATTGTTGTGGGCTTTTCTGGGGTATCATAAGAGGAAAGCTGTTGCATCAAAGAATAAGGGTGAAAGAGCAATCACATGACAAGAGTACTGGGCACAGTTTCCAATTTGCTCAGAAAACCCTGAAGTACGTCATCCGAGGCTAGCAGAGATATTGGCCTTGCAAGGAAGTAAACAAGGAAGAGGCCGCTGGAGTCTCAGAACACGAAGACAAATGCCAGTTCACACCAGTTTCACTTGCCCCAGTGAGCCAGATTCTATGGAGACTTCAAGAGCCTGATGCCTCTCTTACCCCTCTTTGTCTGTGCTTCTGCACATAGAAAACATATCCATGGTTTCAAACGAAAATGCTCTGACCCCAAGCTGTAAATCTCACCCTAGAGGCATAGTTATTATCCTTAAAACTCTCTGTTCATCCTAAGTTCCTCACAGAGGCCAGGTATACAAGATTGTGCTCTTGACGTTGGCTTTGAAACATGCCACTGATGAAGCTAGAGCCAAGAGCACAGTTTGGATCAGAGACAGACTGGGTCAAGCTGGGGTCAGTCCAGGACCAAGCGCCTTGTAGGGACAGGCATACAGAGGCAGATCAAAGGGCAGCCAGTGTGGGAAACGAGCACGCTTTGCGTCAAGGCTCTGGATCAGCTCCCAGGCTGCAAGGCACACAAGGCACAGGCAGAAACGTCCTCCCGGAATGGGCTGGGTTAGAATGAATCAAGATAGAGGGGCCAACGATTGTGGACCCAAGGTGTGTCAACTCCCGTCACCTCCCAGGCGCTGTGCTGAGCAGCCGGGTCGCAGACAGCCTGGCATCAGAAGGATGGAGGGTCAGCCCCGGTCCGAGGTGTGATCGGCTAACTCCCCTGACAAGTCAACTCTATCACCAGCCACCACAGGGCTAAGCGTCTGTCTTCAGGGGACGGTTTTCAGACCATGCGACTCTCAACCCAGATGGCGCCCAGCTCTGCACAGCGTCCAGCTATGAGGCCCCCTGCATGCCAAGCCCCGCTCCCCTGTACCCCCGCCACAGCTGGGCCCTGCACACGCTGTTACCTCACCCCGGTCTGGGTCCAAGCTAAGCCAGGCCCCAGGAAGGAAACGGTGGAGTCGCTTCAGTTCTCTTCCCTCCCGACCCTTCCTCCGACCCCCGCCCTGGCCTTGCCCTTCCTACCCCTCTGCCCATCTGGCCGGGCTTAGTTTCAGGGTCCCCTGCCTGCAGACTGACAGGGGAGGGGTGCCCACACTCAATGGCTAGGTCACTGGGCCACACAGCTCCATGCCTGGACCCACTCAGGCAGCTCTCCTGACCTCGAAGCCCCAGGACTGATCCCCAGGCTCCCACACATCCCCGAGGGCAAGTCACTCCCCACCCCCACCCCCAACTGGTGACCACACAGTCAAGACTTCTCATCCTGCACAGAGCTCCCAAATCGATCCCCTTGGGACCCAGGTCACAGAGCCAGGCGTCTGCCTTGTATCCTGGGTGCCCAGGTCCTGTGTTGGATGCTCCAATCTGGTCCTCTGAGTCTGCTGTTCCAATTTTCCAGATCGAAGCCCTGAGCCCTAATCACAACCAAGTCAGGCTTCTCCAGCCCAGCGGTGGGCACCCTCTTCTGGAAAATGACCTTCACTCGGGTTCTCCAGCCCCCACTTGGGTGGGATCCAGACCGAAAGCAGAACCCCCCTTCTCTGGATGCCTGTCCCAACCGCCACAGCCCAGCAGGGTGAAGGGCGTCGCCCTGCGGTTTCAGAGCCCCTCCCTCATCGTCGCTTCTCTCCAGGATCCTGCTTTTGTGTTCTGTTGTGTTCCACTACAACTTGACTGCTGTGACCTTAAAGTTAGAGATGAGGTTTTTACCATTTCCTATAACCAGGGATGCCACATAAAAGTGCAAATATGTTGCCTAACACAGAGAGAAAACAAAAGGTGTGCCAGTCAAAACAATTTTGGATGGATGAATGAGGAAATGAGTCTTCTTGTGCAGAGCAGCCAGCCCAGCTGACTCTCTCTGCACCCCCGCGAATTTTCACCACCTGGGTCCAGCTTCGTGATGAGAGTTCGCTAGACCACCCAGAAGACTAAGCAGCCCCACCCACCTGGCCGGTCTCAGATGTGGGGGCCGTGGCTGGGCTCAGCGCCCCAGGGGCCACCCCAGCCCAGCGGCGATGTTGGGGGGCGGCATGTCTAGAGCCGGCCCCCAGCCCTCCTTACTTTGACCATGTCTCACAGAAAGCCAATGGTCTGGCCACACTAAAATTCTGTAGCTCAGCACCCTTTAAGTGGTGGCTTAAACTGTTACCATTTTTAGAACAGCATTAACTCCTGTCTATTCTTAAAGAATATTCCTGCAGGAAGCCAGCTGATGTTTCAGAAACCACAAAGGATGGAAGAGGCTATGGAAGAGAAGAGAGGGAAAGCAAGGAGGGGCCATTTTTATAATTTACCCAAAGAACCACCTCTCGAAATTCACTGAATATCAGCACAGAGAGAACCTGCATTCAACCATGACTGCTGGCAAGCTTCGGAGTCTCCTGTGTTGTTTGTCCCAGCGCCTCATGAGAGTACACAGATAAATATTCAGGAGACTCAGGTCAAAAAGAGCCCATTCCACTGGGGGAGTGGTGAGATTTGGAGGGCCCCCGGGACCGAGGTGTGGGACCCTCCCCCGACCATGCTGGACTTTCCAGAACAGTCCTGATTTCAAATATGCAGTCCTGTTGTACAAATGTGATTTCAACATTTATCCAAACTGCATGTCCTGGGCACTCAGTGTGTAGCCCTGTCACTGGATAGATCAGAAAGGAGCTTCTCAAGCCTCTATGAGAATCATCAGAGAGTCTGCAGACTATGCCCACCTTCTGGCAAGGGTGGGGAGGGTATTAAAAAACAGAATATTCTAGAAAGAACCCCACACACCTGCAGAAGGTGGGCAGAGGATTTTCTCCTGAGACAAGGCTTGTCCAATGAGGCAGGAAACCAGGAGAGACCCCAAGCATTGAGAACCGCAGTTCCTGACAACTCCTGCGTTGCTGCCTTCCTGGGGCCACTAACAGCCTCTTTCGGATCAGCTGGGATCAAGTGCACCGCAAGTGTGAACCACTAGACTCTACAACAGAATGTACCCACAGAGTTTCCAAATTGGATCCCCCAGGCAGTGGGGAGGCCTAACGGCACTCTGGAGAAGATGGGACTGCTCCCGTCTCTTCCTTGGTGGGCTGCCTATCAGAGTCCTTATCAAAGTCCTTGTCAGAGTCCACGGTACTTTGGCATCGTCTGTGTCATCACGGTCCATCTTCTCTAGCCATCAATCTGACACTGTTAGCATTTGCGTATAAACCTCTGACTTTGCAGGAGCTCCCCTCAGCTGTGTCATCTTCCCCTCACGCGTGTGGCTGCCTCACGGCTAGGGAAGAGGCGATCCACCTTCCATCCATTTTGTCAGGGTGAGTTTGCTGCTAAGTTGGCACCAGCCACTGCCATTCACAGAGTCTCCAGTCTGCACTCGCCACACAGCTAGCACATCCCCAAGCCTAGCATCCAGTAGGTGGTAGAGTGTTAGAGCAGCTATTAAAGACAGGTATCCTTCAGTCTGTTCAATCTATCCATTGTCTTCCAGCCACAGCGCAGAGGAGAGATGAATGTAATCTGGGGAAAAAATAGAATCTTGCCACATGTCCTATGGAAAACAGTCTTTCCATGAAGAGGAGGCTCACAAAGCTCACTGTATCCCTCCACCCAGAAAATCCCCTTTGGCATAAGCTCAGGTCACATCCCTATATTCCCATCTTTACTTTGGCACCTGGCCAATGCCTTACAGAATTCCTATACACTCTCTGGTGTGCAAAAAGAAAAACAGACAAAAGCAGTGGTTTTTAAATCAGGGTCTGGGGTGGGAGGGAGAAGGGGTCTGGGGGCTGTCACCAAGGGGTCCATAAACACACTGGAATCATGTGTAATGTTGTCTTTCTGCAAATGTGACTTTCGTCAGCTCCCAGAGAAATCCATGACCCAAGTGACATTAAACTTCACTGCTCTAAGGTATGTTCCAGGCAAGTAAGAACCGTCATCTGGTGCAAAATGGAAAACACGCCATTTTCCTGTGCCAAACCTAGAAAACCACTGGCAGGAGCCATTTGACTTTTGACTTTGAAACCAGAGCCATAATCCCATTGCCTTCCTGTTCTGTCAACCTCTTTCCCCAGGCCTGTACCCCAAGTCTCCCTGGTTTTGACCATGACTGACCCCCCAAGTCTCTGCTCATGGCCACACACTGAGGGGGCTCAGTCCGGGGCCCCAGAGCTCACCGCTAAGGAAGCACCAGCCGGCACGGCCACCACGCTCAGCTGCAGCACCTATTCCCACCAGGAAGGGCACAAACCAGGAGAGCAATTTCTGGCTGTTCCCTTTCCCCACCTTCAGCACACCGTTCCATCAGGGGGTCTTGGAAACTGTCTGTTGTCATCTAGCAGTAGAAAGGGCACCCAAAGGTTTGGGATGGGGGTCTGGCTTGTCCCTGAACGCTTAAATGCAGCCAAGCACACCTCTGCGCTCCTCTATCAAGTACAGGTAGGTCATTACAAGCAAGGGTACCCCACGAGTGGTTCTCCCAGAACACTGCTCTGTCCTGCCAGGAACTACCTGACTGTGCATTCCCCACTACTTCCTGTGGCTCTCGATTTCAGGAGACACCCGGTTCAGTCAACTTCTTTGGCCCAATGACTTGTTCAGCTCTTGCTTTTTACCTGATGCCCTGGTTCTGGCCCTCGTCAAGAAAGAATATGCTAACCCTTTGGCCATAGAGAGCTTCTCCTTCCCAGTCTGGCTACACTCCCTCACTTTCCACTTCTCATCTCCTCAGATCTGCCTATGGAGGTTCCCCGAAGAGTTTCTCATATTTACCAGTTTTGCAGAGCCTTGGAGGAAAGAAGGGCATTTCAACCAGGGCTCCAGGCAGTCAATTTGTCCACGTTTTGTTCTTTGAAATTTCTAAAAGCGAAGAAACTGACTACTGTGCTGAAGCATCACTTTTCCCTCTTCTCTGATAGAAAGTGGAGCCCTGGTCCTCACTGGGAAGATGTTCAGATGCTCCCTTGCCATCACAAATGAAGCCACAACAAGGGGAAAGCCTTCCTTTCTCCTGCATTCTCGACTGCCTAGCTGGCCAGACCTCACCGTAAAGGTTATTACTTATTTGCCAGGTGGGCTTGTTGGTTCGGGGGGCTGGGAGGAAGTTTCTTGTGAAGTATTTTGTGGCCCTGCAGTGTGACCCCTTGCGACGTTGCCTGCCGCATCCTGGGAAGCCAGGAGGGGGAGTGCCGCCGCTCCCAGGGTGCTGTCCATGGTCCTGACCTGCATACTCCCTGGAGGCAATCTTACAGTCTTTCGTTCCTGAGAATCATCCAAAAACAGATCCATCTGGACTCGAGCTCCTAGATAAACTAGAGAGTATTGTTGGTATTTGGTTAGGGAAATGGGTCTTTTCGGCTGGGCACCCTCTGACCCTCTGTGGTAGGGTTTGCCCCCCCCCCCCATGGAGTGATGAGATTGGCTCCAACGGCCCCATCTCCCCAGGAATCTGAGCAGAGGAGGGCTCCTTCCAGCCTGGCTGCCCCTCTCCTGGACACCACCGCCCCTTGCCTCCTTTCCCTCCTGCCCCTTGGGCTCAACCCTTCTCATTTCCTTCCCCCTCTCCTCCTCTTCAGACAACGTTCAAGGGCAGATCCATCCAGAGAAGTCTGGGAGGGAAAGGAGGGATGCACTGGGTAAAGGAAGGGAGAGGATGAGAGCAGAGGCATCCTGACTCTTTACTCTGTTGCTGGAAACGCTGGCCCTCTGCGATTTTACAGAATGAAGACAGCAAAGATCTATGCCTCATAAATCAAGACTTGCAAAGCTGATTATGTCTTCTTCACCTTTCGACCATGAGGACACTGCCCACCTTTCACTCAGCAGGAAGAGTCATGCACAATCTGCTTTGCCCTCTGGTCAGAAAGGCAGACGTGGGGCAAGAGCCAGCACTCGGAGTCCCGGACCCGAGGCCGGGGTCAGCCTGTGCAAGCCTGTTCACAAAACCTCGGGGCCTTAGTTACAACTTGTGCAAAATGAAGACAGCCGCAATGGGCAGTGACCTCTGGACATTTCACAGCCCCTGTGGGCACCCAAGTGTGTCAAACCGTGGATTCGGAAAATGTCGTCTAAATCCAAAAGCACACAGATTTGAGCAGACGCAGCTGTAGTCCTTGCCTCAAGTGTTCCAGCGTTTTCTGGGTGGGAAAGCTGGGCCACCAAAAAACCAAGAGTCCCCTCAAAGGTGACAGAGCCCTTCTTCACCCAGAGACCATGAGAAGTCTTAGCAGCTATCTGCCAATCCCTGATATGCAGTGATTTTTCCTTGTATTTATTTCTTAAGGAAAGAAATACGATACAGTGCAATGAACTAACAGCATGCATGATAACAGGCGTAAAGACTGGAGGGAAGTTCTCTAACTTAATCCTTAATCTACTGATTTTTTTAAAGCCATTTGTACCACAGATGGAATCAGATGGACTAAAATTCTGTCCCCTCTCGGAGACTCTGTTAAATTATGCATCAGGAAAGGACAATCGCCCTTGACATGAGCCCTTCCAGTCTAGCCACACTACACCGTCCTTTCCAGCAGGGAGTGATTGGCTCTCTGAACTGGACATCTTAATAGACTGGATTCTGATTGGGTGGCTGGTGGGGAGTGTGGGTGGGGATGCGGGACCACCTGACTTCCAGTAAGGAGTTATGAATAGTGAGGGGAAAGCAAGGCCACAAAGAAGAAAAGCAAAACCCAAACTTGGAAGCAGCCCCGCACTCTGTCCTTTCAGCTCTCAGGAAGAGACTGTCCTGACACCTCCTTCGCCCAGTGCACACATTGTGTTTCAGAGGCAGAGAGGTGGCCAGTCCAGCTGTGCCATCCGAGGGCGAGGGCAACCCCCTGCAAACAGGGCAGTCATTATCAAGGGCAGGCTGCCGTGCTTCCATTTGTCCTGTTTGTCTAGGACTCGCCCAAGGTCACTGAGGGTTGGCCCTGAGATCTTGGATCACTAACTCCTCTCAGCCGCCCAAGTTTTCTCTTCAGTGAGGAGTACACCACCGCCAAGCCACTGGCCTCTCCCAGGACTGAGGCAAGAAGTAAAGCCAGGAGCAGACCTGATGCAAGCCATTCACGGCTCCTCTGCTGTCGGCAGAGCTGGGAGCAGGGTGTGCAGGTGTCTCCAGCCTCTGTAACACCTTGACTCTGTCCTGCATGCTCTCAACACTGGAGGAAGGGAAAAGGCCTGTGTTGCAAACACCCAGGAGTTACAACTTCTGCCCGCTAGGAAATGGCATGATCCATCTCTTTGCCAAGGTGGGTCATCTTTCTGTTGAGATGACTGGGGAGTGAGGCCACTGAGCTTCATCAAGTGTGTCCAGCCTGAGCCTGAGACACCTAAACTGCTTTGCTTTAATAAAGCACCCAGAGAGTCTTGGAGCCCTCAGGTGCAGATACCACTAGGGAGAGGGCTGGGGACTTGGAAGTAATGGAGACTAAGTGGGGTGCTTAGCAGCGATTGCCGGGAAGGGGCGGATGGCGGAGGAAGAGGAATAAGGGGAGAGGGACCGGCAGGAAGGCCCCCAGAGCCGGGGAGAGCTAGTGAACTTTGTCTCCTCTACTAGGCAGGGCTAAAATCCCCACTAACCCCAGCCTTCAGATACACAAGGAAAAGGGGCTACGTTTCATTCATCCTAAGGCAGAAAGAGAAGAGTTCCAAGAGGCTGGGAAGAGTGAAGAAGGGGAGTCAGTAGGCGCATGAAAATGGAAAAAGGAAAGAACCCAAGAAATTCAAGGCCCAGAGAGCATCCTTGGACGTATTTGGGAGAACAGCAGACCCCTCAGAGCACGGACTCTGACCTGGCGGCTGTGCTGTGCTTAGTGCCTCAGTCGTGTCCAACTCTGCGACCCCATGGACCATAGCCCATGAGCCTCCTCTGTCCAGGGGGGCTCTCCAGGCCAGAATACCAGAGCGGGTGGCCATGCCCTCCCCTCCAGCGATCAAACCCAGGCCTCCGGCATTGCAGGGGGAGTCTTTACCGTCTGAGCCACCACGGAAGCCCTGATCTGGCGGTGTGCAGCTACTAAAGGAGCGCGCCCAGATCTGGGGAGACAGGAAGGACGCAGGGCGTGCATCCGCAGAAAAGAGGGGAGCTGCCACGTAGCTCTCTCACTGCCCGTCTCAGGCGAGACCCTCCCAGCCGCCCTCCTGTCCCGTCAGAAGCCACTCAGCCTCCAGCCCAGCCAGAAGCCGGCTCTGTTTATTGCGCTTTCCAGACGTGGTCCCCGTCACCGTCTCTAGCGCTCGCCCCGCTTCCCATGTCCGGAGCATCCACCTTATGACTCTGTGCTCGATGCTGCGGCTCCCCTGCAGAAAACGCCTCCTCTTCCCTTCATTCGCTCACTCTCCTCTCCTAACAAACTCACTGGAAACAGCGCAGAGAAGCTGACCCCTCCCAATGCCCTTTTATAGCTGCTCTGTTCAATGCAGTTCAGTCAGAAAGACTTTCATTGGCACGGACGTCGTATCTTCTCCCAGATCTATTAAGTGGTGAAAGCATAGAAGATGATTCCTCATAAGATGTCCAATGCAGACTTTCTTTCAGAGTTTGTAGAAGGAAATGCCTGACACAGTCATCCATCTTTGTCCTTCTAAAGCTCTGTCCCTTAGACATTCAACAGTCGGGCAAGCCTAGTGCCTGCAGACTGGCTGATCCCATGGGTCACCAACTCACCCTGACTTGTACTACTTTCTAACGCAAAGTATATACTACCTTTTGTCTTGTTGCACATATCTTACCAGCCTACCCCAGCTGTATCCTGAATTAGTTTCTAAGGCTGTCACCTCTAAATATTCTGATCCATCTATGCAGGACAGACCCCACAGGAGTCAGGCCAGAAAAACACGGTTAAGTGTCAGGAAAAACTGGAAAGCCCCACAGAGCCCTGCCTAAAGCCTGCTCGTGCAAAATGCCCACTTGCTTCCCTCAGTCCCACAACCCAGCATGCTATTTTTACCTCCCTAGTCAGGACACAGAAGCAACATGAGTGTGTGAAGCTGCCCCTCTGCTTCCTGGTGCCAGCGAGGCTGGAGCTCTGCCACTCACTGGTCGTGTTTACCTTGGGCAAGTCCAACTGTTTTCTCTGAGCATCAGTTTCTGCATCTGTAAAGTGGAAATAATTACTCTACCTGGCAAAGTTCTTAGGAAAATTAAATTATGTCATGTAGGTCAAGTACTGAGCTGAGTATCAAGCAAAGAGTGGATCCTTCAGGAAGGTGACTGCCTTTCCCTTCACCTCCCTCCCTCTTCTCAGCTGACCAGGTTGCACTCTTTATCCTTTGACATGAGGACCATCTCCTAATGTGGGTGAAAGAATGATTGGGAACCAGCTTTGCCTTTTTCTCTCTGCCTTTTTTCTTGGCCATTTTCATCTCTAAAATGTCACATTCAACTCCATCCTTGGATACACAGGTAAGGAGAGGTCATTATACCTGCAAATGCCTGGCAGTCAACATGTGAGCTTATCTTCTAGCATATGGAAGCTTATCCTCTATTGGCAACACTTCCTGCAGCGCCACCCGTGTTTCCAGTGAGCTTCTAATAAGTCATCCGAGCTGTCTGCTTCAAGCCACCATGATATTTTTTGTCTGTATCAGCTGAGGTGGGCCATTACCCCCTCCTGGAAAAGGAGCGGCTTAACCGAAACAAGTCCTTTTCAGGTAGGCCGAATGCAAATACAAGTTTAGACCTCTTTGGAGCCCTGGGAAATTTAAGTAGTCCATGAAAATTGGGAGAGTCAAGCTGTTCATAGAATCAATCATAATGAGGAATCCTGGACTAGGTTTTTCTTAAGCAAACATGTCACAAGTTAACATCAACCCAGCTGAAAGGAAATGCGCCGTGCAGGGGACTCATGAGGGTCACCTCAACAAGTGTTTCTCAATCACCTGTTTTTCTTGGACCCTGGGGTGAGGGGCGGTGAGGGAAATGTGGGACAGAAGCATGAATTAAACAAGTGGTCTCTGTCCTCAAGAAGTTCTACGCTCTTAAGGAAAACAAACATGTCCACAAATAATTGAAAGGTTGTTGTTGAATTACGACGCCGGGATTCTTGGCCCCCGGAGGAGAAGAATTCAATCCGGGGCCAGAGACGAGGCTTGATCGCTCAGAGCTTTTGTGTAACAAAGTTTTATTAAAGTATAAAGGAGACAGAGAAAGCTTCTGACATAGGCATCGGAAGGGGGCAGAAAGAGTGCCCCCCCTGCTAGTCTTTAGCTGGATGTTATATAGTCATCGGCAGTCTGTTAATGAAAGAAAGGAATGTCTCAAAACTTAGAATGGCACCAGGCCCCTCACCCACAAGATGTATTTTGGGATAATCTTGGTTCCAAATGGTTCATCTTGGGCCATAAAAGAATTAACTTGAATCTTGAAGAAAGGCAGAGCACCGTACAAATAGTGTCGTTTACGTAGATTAGAGGAATGATATCGGAGTATAACATACTGGTTTATCAAGTAGGTTCTGAGCCAAAAGGCGGAACCGACTTGAAGACAGAGTTTGGGGTAAATGCATAGTACATTAGCATAGCTTAAGATAAACATTTCCAGAAGAAAAAGGCATCGGTTAACTTCAGGTGAAACCAGGTGTCATGGCAACACAGAATTTTAAGAGAAACCTCCTTTTAAATTTGTATAGAGAAGAAAAAAAAAAAATCTCTAGTTTGTTTCTTCCTGCCGCTTAAGGGAGATAAAAATGTCTGACACTTGTAGGCTATTCCCTCCATTTGGAGACCCTTGGCCTTCCTGTCTGTTACCCTCTCATAATGATAGCAACAGGACTAAATATTTCAAGTAGAAGAAAAAACAAAGTTCAGAAAGGTTTCCCCAGAAGCAGAAACATTCACTCATATGAAAGGAAAAGGCAGGTTCTCTACGGGCAGAGAGTTGGGCAGGTCGTTTTAGGAAAAAAAGAAAGAAAGAAAGGAAAGCAAATCCAAGTTCCCAGCAGGTGAAACAGCAGGATTCATTTGAGAAGGAAAAGAACTTTGATAGGACTGGATCCCAGGAGCCCTGGGGAACAGCAGGAGCAGGGACGGTTGCAGCCTCCCAGGCGGGGGTAGATGATGGAGAGCCAGAGGGGATAAGGGGTCAGCACCACCAAGGACTGCTTTAGCAGCGGCGTGGGGGGCGAGCTGAGGGTCGCACAACAGGGTAAGCACCGCCCCATCTCATCCGTGAGGTTCACACTTCAGACAGGGAAAGACCGTGAAACAAACGAATGCCCAGAGCTGCTCTGCTGTGTAAAACCGATATGGTCATCTTCAGAAAGCAAGGGCGGGGCAGGGTGGGGGGTGGGGTGAGGGGCATCTGTTCTGTTGAACTGGAAGCATTTTGAGACAAGATAGCATAGGTATATGGAGATATGCCACATAAAGCTTTGCCTGGAGAGCATTCCAAATGACGTGGCAAAACTAAGGGCTGTCTGGATAACTCAGGCGATGCCCGTATTGCCAAGGTAACACGCCACCCATCGGCCTGTGTTCCAGCTCAGTGTGAGTCCACAGGGATCTGCAGACAAGACTCCTGCCTCCGTGTGTTCCCGCCCAGGGCGAGGCGGGCAGGGGGCGGCGATGGCGGGGGCCCCGGCCTTTGGGGTGTGAGCCTCCAGGGAGTCACCAAACAAAACCGAGACCAGGCGAGGGGACAGAGAAACAGGAAGCTCTTCTTTTCTGAGCTTATTCTCTTATCTATATCTGGGTGGGCGGCGGGGGGGGGGGGGTGGACAGTGGAGCTGGGGAATGATTTTGGGTTCACAGAAATAGTGAAATAGTTCTTATTGGCTAGTACTTGATGCTCAGAAATGGGTTTGCGGCGGGGGCCACTGGCGAGAGAAACCAAGTCCTCTGCTGGGGAAGGTGGAGGTGGAGGGCGGGCAGCCTGGAGGGGCGCGGGTAAGAAGACAGGCAGCATCTCAAATAGAGGCATCAGTTTATTTGCACACACAACCAGCGCTACCACAAGGCTTAGCTCAAGGTTGTCAAGGGGGCTTGGCCCTATGTTCCTGTTCCTATGATGGAGCCTTTGCCGGCAAGGGTCTCCCAATGACTGTCCCCTGTGCCTACCTTATTAAAGAAGGCAGAAACTCCATATGGAAACGTGTGATCTTACATAAGTTTGTGTCTGGCAGGCACATACATGGGCTCCCCTTGTGGCTCAGCTGGTAAAGAATCCGCCTGCAATGTGAGAGACCTGGGTTCAATCCCTAGGTTGGGAAGATCCCCCAGAGGAGGGAAAGGCAACCCATTCCAATATTATGGCCTGGAGAATTCCATGCACTTTCCACACATAGGTATACATAATTACTATGCCTATACCACTGGAAGCATACTGGAAAAAGACACTCATGTGGTATTGTTCCTAATGCCTCAAGGCATTGGGCAGCTTCCATGCAAAGGGACTTAGTCCCAGTCACTACTGGGGAAAATAGGAAATAAACAGCAGGGTCCTATTTAGTAGGGTCTCACAATTTAGCTCTACAGATAGTCCCCAGGTTGTGAAATAGCCATGGGCAAATTTCCCCTTACACAAATGGTTCCTGAAGACACTGACTACAATTTAAGAGATGGGTAAAATTATGCCTTTCAAATAGAGTAGTCTTGAGCATAGAAGAAAACCAAGCAGAGAGAGGGAGGAGGGGAGGGCTTCCAGCCTCATGTTTCTGAATCATCTGACTCTTCATCAGCTTATGTTACTTCTGAGGTTTGTGTGCTATTCTCTCCCCATCAACCCCTGTGCAACCTGTTATTGCATTTTCATTATGATTGGAGATTACAGTTCAAAGGAAGGTACAAGTCATTTTGAAGACATAAGAAAACAGAGATCCTAATTTTGTGGCCAGTCATGGCCGATTCAAAAGATTTAAAATCCATTCCCATCTGTGATTTGTGAGGTTTGGGTGTGGCTTTCTATAAAATGAAAGCAAAAGAAATACATCTTTTTTGTCAACTGATGGGAAATCTGATTTGTACATAGAAAAGGGTTATCGCTTTAAGCGGGGATGCGTTCACACACATAGGTGCGTAACCAAGTTAAGTATGAGCACATGAACACATTATCACGTGGCTGAAACGCATGAGAAACATCAGCTGGGAGAAGGCCATCTGTGTCAGTAAGCTTCTTGAGCGAGGAAGCCCAGAGGGCTGCAACTCCACAGAGAACTGAGTCTTGAGTAAGGGGTAGGGCGGGATTTCCAAGGGGAAGAAAACTCCAGGAGGCTGCTGTCGGAGGAGGAAGCATGTCACGCATGAGGCAGAGGCAGAGGAGCCAGTCTCTGGATGTGAACAGACCCATTTGCATCTCAGATAAATACAGGCAAGCACCATGGATTTAAGAGTAGAGTGGCAGGGTGGGGCCTTAACGTGCGGGGCCAAGGATTTTGAAATTTCTCCAATGAGAAGCTAGTAGGAGTCACTCTGCAGGGGCAGATTCACAATAGCAGCTGCACTTCTGGAAGGTTCTTGAGGCAGATCCTAACAGCTATACAGTTTCAAACTTTCATCATCACCTACAGACCCTTTTCCGAAATGAATGCAGACAGAAGAAGGGCTGGTGTGTTTTCACCGAGAAGGAAGAACTAATTCTGTTTCCCTTTGTTAGCTTCTCTCCCTAACTCCATATTAGCTTATTTATCGATGCTCTGGTCTGGACTCATGAGGTATTTCCAGAGGCAGATGGAGAGACATCTGAGACTCTTAGAACAAGAAAACATCTGGGGCCCCAGACCATTTTAAAAAATGAGAGCTTGAGTCCAGTGTGTGCAAGTCATAGAACGCACAGAAACGAAACCAAATCGCTGTCCAGTCACACGGTTCCCCCATGGAGATGGGATCCCACTGCAGTGCTCCTGGAACTAAGGCTTTTCTGTTATTGTTGCTCTTGTTCCCTATTTGATTAGACCAGTAACTACAGTTATGCCCATTTCTTAGAGGAACTAAACCACACAGGAGGAAGCCACTGAAAAATCACATAGAAAAAGAGCACTAATGAGAGAAAATGTGCGCTGCTAAATGCAAAAGGACGGTATGGCAGCAGTTTTGTTAAAGCTGCATAAATACTGCACTTAGTATTCTGCGCTTATATGTTTGTATGTAAGTCTGAGAGGCAGAGAAACTATAAACCAAAATATTTGGTTTTCTTTGCATGAAGCTGACTTCAGGTGATTTTTTGTTGCTTTTCTTTCCCTTAATACCCTTCAAGTTTAATAATATTTAGCGTGTATTTTTAAACTAATAAGGAATTGTGTTGTTTTTTTTTTTAATTGCATAGAAATTTGGGTGAAGACCGAAGGATTACAGTTTCAATTAGAGGAGATTCCTGAGTCCTTTTCATTTCTCTTTCTAAGCTATCTCATCATAGCAAGGGTCAAAAGAAGCCCGTGGTTGATTTAAAGTGGTTACCAGTCCTCCACTACTTGCCAATGTAGGTAATTTTTTAGGGTGTCTCTCTGAGAGAGAAAGAATCCAGGCATTTCCGCAAGTGATTCAACTCATCTAGCTCGAGTGGGATGGAAAGTGATGGATGCCTACATAAAAGGACAAAAGATAAATAGTTCTAAAACGTTTGATCCAAGCTTTCTGTGTGTTCTCACAGGCTTCCCCAAACACTTAGTCACCTACAAGAACTATCTAAGTTTATGGCTGCCAAAGAGATGTATATTTCATTTAGATGATGAATCCCCTATTTCCTCAACTCCCAAATCATATCAGCAGTTGCAACGAATGCATCTCGCCACACTGCTCTGCAGTGCAGAAGAGAAGCCTTCCTGGTGAAAGGCAGCCCGTTTCCACACCAGGCATCACTCACCCAGGCCCTCAGCAGGAGACCACAGACAGGCAATGTCCTGCCAGCAGCCAGAACGCCACAAAACACAGTGATTTCTCTCAAAGCCTCCCCTTCCACTACTGTTCACAATGGAGCTGCCAAAACTTACAGGACTTACAAAGCCACAGCAGGTAATGACCGACCCACTGGTAATGACCATTATTGGGCTTCATCTTGCCTCCAAGTCTTAGAACAGAAGATGGCTGTCATATTTTTCCCTTTTCTACCTACCACGTGGTTTTCTCGTCTTGGAATACAGTGCCGCCCTAAGCTCACAAGAGATTAGCAGCAGCATAACAGACTGGTGTGCCAAGCAGAGGGGACAAATTGCCATAATGCTAGAACCTCCAACAGGTATAAAACTTCCAACATCCCCTGGGCCTTCAACAGACTCCTAAAGGGCCTCCATTTGTCTCCCTCGCTGGTAAAGGATCCTCCTGCAATGAGGGAAACTCAGGTTCAATCCCTGGGTCCAGAAGATTCCCTGGCGAGGGAAATGGCAACCCACTCCAGTATTCTTGCCTGGGGAATCCCATCAGAGGAGTCTGGCGGGCTATAGTTCATGGGGGTCACAGAGTCAGACACAACTGAGCAACTAATACTTTCATTTTCTGAATGAAAAAACCTAAAAAGCCAAGCAGCCTCTGAGATAGTTTAACCCTCAGAGTGAAAGGTAAGATAGTACTTGAGCCAGTCGGCTTCTCTTAACATGCCGCCTCAACAAGTGCTTTTCAGTCTTTACTGGGTGTCTGAATCACCTGGAGATCTTGGTAAAACACAGATCCTTAGGTCTGGTCTTGGGACCTAGAATTTCTAACAAGTTCTCACATGATGCTCATGATATGACTGGCTCACAGTCCATACTTTGGGACCCAGGCCTTTCTAACCATCTTCTGCATTCCACTGGCTGAGATAATTCACTGAAACCAACCTAGCCTGATGACCCAAGATAAGCAAAACTTAATCTGGGGTAAAGGGTTTACCCCTGACCAGGGAATATCAGGGAGGAAGTCCAGTGTCTGTGTGCTCTGAACATTCAGCCAAATATGGCAGGACGACGTGAGGGAGACA
Organism: Ovis aries; assembly: GCF_016772045.2. Taxonomy (NCBI): domain Eukaryota; kingdom Metazoa; phylum Chordata; class Mammalia; order Artiodactyla; family Bovidae; genus Ovis; species Ovis aries. The sequence goes on from NC_056060.1 coordinate 97,953,710, forward strand.
GGGCGTGAGGGAGACAGCACATAGCCACGGCCCCTCCAGGAGCTAATGGGGCCCAAGAGGGGGGCCCAGCACACTCTCCACTGACCCAGAAAGAGAAGGAGGCACCAAGCCAGCTCCAGAAATGGAGCCAGAGCAGGTCTGACACAGAGCTCCTGATTTTCTTAACTACCTCCTCTTGGAATCCAAAATGGGAAGGATTTTCAGGAAGAAAAGGGAGTCATGTTGCTGTTGCCTCCGTGACTGATGCCTGTTGACGGCTTTAGGAAACCAGTGATGAGGCTCTTTCTTCATTCAACACTAGAAATGCAATTGGACAAACAAATGAACTACAAGACAGACTAACTGTATAGGTTATGGTAAGGAGGCTCCTTCCGTCCTAATTTCCAGTGTTTTGTGACATACAGGAAGTACATGAATTAAGTACCCTGGGAAGGATACACTGACTTCCTTCCCAACGAATCATTCGCACCTGCACTTTCTCTGAGTCTATCAAAGATGCCCATTTCTGCACCATTTCCATTTACATAATAAAATGGGTAATAAGAGTGTACAGGTGTTCTCAGATGTCCCCATACCCACAGTGCACCAAGGGTAGAAGAGACCCAGACGTTCAAATCCACAGATGACCCTGAGGCCCACAGTGACTTGTCCAAGTCCAACTTCCAGTTGAAGGAATATTCTACCAGATCTGGAAAGGGGAAGTCACTCATGGAGGAATCAGAGAAGCTCCATACAGTCTAGAGTGTGTGGATTCCGTTTGGCCCAAATTCAGAATTCATTTATAGCTCCTTGGCATTTCCAATTTACAAGCTTTAAGAAAAGAGCAAAAGGCTCAAGAGGGAAATGTTCACAAGAATGTATCCTGTCTCCGCTGTGACTGCTCATAGAGAACAGAAGATTCCTGAAAGAGGTGCAGAAACTGAGGATCCAGCTATGAACCACAGTCCTGGGGAAGGGAGGTGGGGGGCAAGCAACAGGTCCCCATGGTGGATGAGGGACGGACCTCTGGCTCCCTGCTTCTACTTGAAGCCAACCCTTTCCATTGCCCCAGTTACCATCAGCAAAACCAAAACTTGGACCTGCCCACTTGGGCAAGAAGCCAAGATTTAAGGTAGAGGGGAGAACTGTCAGCTATGTATGGTCCCTAAAACTCCTTGTAATTGTTAGGGTGATCTTTTAAAAAAAAATCTACTCAACGTCGTAAAAGGAAGAGAAGAAAGACAAAGGGACTCAGAACCCTAAAAGTCAGGGGAAGAATGCGTGTCTGACTGTTCGACACGTGCCCCTTACCTCCACTGTCAAAAGGGATTTGGGGGAGCTGGGGCGGGGAGGCGGGTTGGGGGTGGGGGGCTGATACCAGCTCTTCAGCCTCATGGATAGGGCGGCTCCCTGCCTGCGCCTTCTCTCCCTGCCTCCTCCCAGCCAGTCCCTCTTCATAGCTTCTCTTCCAGTTCTGGAAGAACCCACCGTGAAGACGCACACAGGGAAAAGCCTCTCCCGTCCCCTTCAGACGCCCTTGCGTCCTCGCCCCTCAACCCCACCTTGCCCTATTCCCAACCTTGGATCGGTCCAAACATTCTCCTCCGCCACTGGGGTGCCTCCTACCTCTGTGCTGCTGAGCACTGCTTGACAGAGTCACACTCAGGCCCTGCCCTACCCTCTACCGCGGCTGTTCCCAGCCTTCACCACTCCCTCACCAAGGTCCCCTCTCACACCCAACTCCCTGCGTTCCACAGATGGGCGCACCTCCTACTTACCCTAGGAAGACAAAGCCCTCCCAAAGAACCAGGCAAGCTCCTCGCTGCCTGTGAATGCATCCAAGTCTACAAACCCCCACATACCACCCACTCCTTCTCCCTCAGAGAACCTTCTCTGTTCTTCCATCAGGGGCCTTCCCACCATCAATGCCCTGCACACACATCCCCGCCCCTCTCTCCCTGGCCCAGATCCTCCCCTGGGCTTCCCCACTCCCCTGCCTTCTCAACCTCTGTCGTAGGGTTCCTTGGGTACCGCTCTATGCCCCCAGCCCACCAGAAGCAGTCTTTTCTCTTACAGCTGGTTCTGTCTTCCCTGCCAAGCTCGTCAAATAAATCCACCATGCTTTTCCCTTCATGCTTGATCTCCTCTAGCTCTGCAGTCGCGCCTCCCACCGCTGCACCGTTGGAAAGGGTCTAGCCGAAGTTTTAGGCTCCTCTTAAATACACAACAAGGCTCAGTGGACATCGTGCAGGCCCTGTGATGTGTGAACGTCCTGCCGCTGTCTCTCTTGCCCTGCCCCAGCCCAGGCCCTGGCTTCTGGGATCCCCACACCCCTTCTGCTTCTCTCCCCTGACCCCGGCTTGACCCCTGGGCTGTTGGTTTCCCTTCCTCCTTCGGCAAGCCCCAAGGCTTTTCACTCCATGTGCTTAGTACTGAGAGGGCTCTTACCCGTCCTCGTGGCCTTATCCCCTGCCTGGACAAGTGGACCCAGAGTCACCAAGTCCTTTCCTCACTGCCTCCTGGTCCCAGTTTTCCAAAGAACCCACAGGTACCTCATTTCCTGACTGAGTGTTCCTTTCCCACAACTTCCAAGTACAAAGAGAGACCCACTAAATCCTCCATAAAAGAAAGGGTTTCACACAGTGAGAAAGTTTGTAGATGCAAAAGACAAAAGGAAGGTCTCCACAAAATCAGGAAAGAAGGTGATTGTTGAGGGTGCCAGTGGAGAGCTTAGCTTTAGAAATAGCACTTGTTCCTCTGAGGAGAGCTTCGTATTTATTGAGCGCCACCTGTAGGTGCCAACAAGGAGCAAGCATTTGGCTCAGTTCACACTCGTAACAATCTTATGAGATTAGGAATATCATTCCAGTTTTATTAGAAGAAAAACTGAACGCAAAACAAGGTTCATTAATTTGCCCAAGGTCACAAAGCTAGTAAGTGCCAAAGTCAAGACTTAAATTCAAACCAGGTGTCTCCAAAGTCACTGTCCCTCAGGCATGAGAGAAACAAAACAAGGATCCCAGAGAGAAAGAAAATTGCGAAGTTTGACAAGTTTCTGAATATGAATATAAAGAAAAAGATGTCACAAAATTGAATAAACTCAAAAACCTAGTAGACTATTTCCCTGTCTTCCCATCACCCCATCTCCCTTTCTCCATAAAATGCTATAGTCATCAGGCTCAACAGATTTCCCTTCCAGCTGATGCTTTTTTAAATGTGTTAAACCTGATTTGTGGTCTACTTATATTGAGTCAATGCTTTGTGCCTTATCTGCTGACTTTTAACTGCCTTTCGTCCTCCGATCTCATCTTTCCCCCCCCATCACCTATGGTGATGAGGAATTTTGTAGGCTTTGTTTAGATCTTGGCACCCTGGGGATTCAAACACTCAACAGATATTCCCTGGGAGCTTGGATACATTTTCCTGAGGCTTAGTTGCTGCCTTTCACCCTCATTGACTTTTTAAAAAATATTAACCATTTCTATAATTTGATTGGGCTCTGGTGGGAAGGTGGAAGGGGAAGATGGATAAGCAATCCATGTATCTCCTTGGATTTTTTTTTCTAACTTTATTAGGATTTCCTATCAGCCAAGACAATGATCCTTCCCTTTTTCTTAGCTTTGGGAATATTGTGTACATCAGCAAAAACTACACTGGATGGTTGGTGGGGGCATGTGACGTGCACGTATGCATATTTGCCTATTGAAGGTGGGCTGAAGGCATGACCACTGAAAACCACCTGTCTTGCAAGGTTATCATCCCCCCAGGGAACTTTAAAAGCCAGCACTCTCTTTATCAGAGTGAAACAGGGAAAATGATCTTGATCAATGGTATCAAAATCCCAACATTAGTCCAAATACTTGTTTGACTTCTAAATTTAGCTTCAGTTAGCTAGTTAAGAAACATCTCTGCAGTGCAAGAGTCTTTCAAATATTACTTAACTAAAGGGCACTGTGCTGATGTCCTAGTTTTTCTCATTGTCTAATAGATGCATCCAACTAGACTCAAAATCTTGGTGATCTACAGAGCCAGAACCATGGTCCTAGCACTACCTCTCCAGGCCCTGTTCGACCAGAATTTGCCTAGAGATTCACCCACATTTGTGCCAGCTCTTCAAAAGAGCTTTCGTCTCAAGCTTGTATTATAGAGCAGGCTACCTGTTCCCCTGGAAAATCTTTGGCCCCCAAGTCATCGTGAAAATCATACTGAAGAATGGAGCAGACCCCATTAAAAATCATGTGGAGAAGGGGAAAAACTGGTGGAAGTTGAAGAAATTGGATCTTAACCTTGAGATTCAAGGTGCAGTCGACAAGCACAGAGAGAAGACTGTGCTGGGTCTCTGAAGAACTCCAGGTGTGGACAGGAGCAGCCCCCAGAGCAGTTTAACTGAACAGAACCTTGGCGAAGGTTCCACAGCAACCCTCCAGTCTCGGAGAGGGCCTTTGCGGGAAGGGGTTCAGACTGTGCCTGCTCTTATATTCCAAGTGAACTCATGACTCTTGTTCCTCTCCCACCTGATTATAAGCCACTTAATTTATCTCAGAGCATCAGCCCAAACCTGGGACATCCTGAGACGCCAATGACTATGGAAGAATGGAAGGAAAGAGAGGAAGGGGGGAGGTGGGAGAGAAGGTAAGACAGCTGAGAAGCCTACATACAGACCCAAGTGAAACAAGAACTGAAAATGAGCAGCAGGACCAGGCTCAAGTGGACAGCTGCAAGACCCAGAAAATTTGGTGGAATCTCTGAAAAATTCAGTGGGCTCAGCTCAGTGGAGAAGAGGTCCAAAACTGCTCCAGTGGCCAAGACAGGAAAGCCTGAGGACGAGGAAGGGGTACAGAGACAGGGGCTCCTACTCTTTGTTCCCCTGAGGGCCAGGCCCAGAAGTGAGCACAGAGCCTGGCAAACAGGGAAACAGGTGTTCCCCAAAAACTATGTTGAATAAATGTGAAGCTCATTTACAAGGCCCCTTCCAGCTCTGACATTCTGGGACCCTGCCTTTTTCAGACCTCTCATTTCAGGCAGGTCCCTCTGACACCCCCATGGCTGGGCCTAGCAAAATAAGAGAAGGATAAAACTGCATTTTGAAGGACAGAACGAGGCAGAAGCAAAAGCCTGGCCTTGGGACATCACCTCACTTGACCCTGGGAAGTAACCTCAAGTTCCAGCTTGAGGAACTCCCCGGACTACTGACTGAACTACTTTTCCTGTTTTCTCCAAGGAAGAACACTGTGCCCATTGATGGCAGCAGATACTATCTCGTGGGAAGAGTCAAGGCACAGAAACCACCTCTTGATGACCCATTTGATTGATGGGCTTCGCTGCAGAACTCTGTTCCACCTTGTCCCCGCACTGGAGCCCTCCACACCCTGTAACTTAGAGAAGGGCTAGCTCCCAGCATCAGGCATATTCCCATTCTTCATTCCACTCCCTTCTATTCTTACTGACGAAGGAGCTGAGCCTGGCTGGCGCTTCCTAAGGCTGAACGATTTAGGGAAATTCTTCTGTGCCTTAACCTGCAGGCCACAGGAGGGGAGACTTCATGTGAGTTTTTGCCTGCATTCCTGAAGATCAGTCAATCAGTACAGAAGGAAAGAGGGAAGGAGAGAGGACAAGGGAGGAAGGAAGGAGGAAAGGTGGGAAAGGACAGAGGGAAGGAAGGGCGAAATACGAATGCAGATGAAACAAACACTGAGATTCGAAGCATCCCTGTCTTGAGTTCGCAGCTAAAAGTCTCATATTTTTGCTGAATTCGCTTCTGAGAAGGAAGCCAGTGGATCACATTTCTAAACGACGGGATTCGGGTTTCAGTGCTGCTGCTTTCTAGCTGGGTGAAGAAGTCCCTTTAGCCAGACTGTCCAATGTGTGAGCTCCTGCTTTTCTTGACTTCAAAGGGCTGGAAGCTTCCTGTCACTGCACAGAACCGTTCCTTCTCGTGTTTCTGGGTTTGTGTTCCTAGACCACACTTCCGCTGGGCCCTTCTCTTAGGCCTGGCTCTTGCTCACACACCCTCAAAGCCTGGAGGATAAAGTCCAAGTTCCTCAACATGGTATTTGAGGTCTTTCTGGGTCTGGCCCCCTCCCGCCCTCATGCAGTCTTTCCATTCTAGGACAGTGCGCATCACCCTTGATCCCCACCCCCACCCACCCCATGACCTGCCCATCTCTGTGCTTTGGCTCATGGTTCTGCTCTGCCCTGAACACTCACCTGTCCCCACCCCCAAACCAACTGCTCCACAGGCCTCTTCCTGGACCGTGCTGTGACCCCGCTGCCAGGTGGCGGTGGTGGGACCCCTTCCTCTGGGTATGACTCTTTCATGGCACTGGCCACTTTCTATGACGTTTATTGGCCTCATGGGTTTCACCCACCCTAGACGTTGAGGTCTTTTGTGCAGAAACACTGTCTCCCCTCTGTCACTGGATCTCCACCTTAGAGCCCCAAGCCAGGCACACAGTAGGCATTCAATCAATGTTTGTTGGGTGAAGGGGTGAATGAACCAACGATCACCTTCTCCCTGCACTTGAGACCCAAATGTCCTTGAGGAGGTTGAAAAACTAAGTCTGAAGCCACTCTGCTTGTCAGGCCCTCCCACCGTACTCCCGGCAGGCGCGTCATTTTTGCCCCTTTCCTCCTCGTGCCCTCTCTCGTTTCTCCCTTATTCCCCTTTGTCACTTTAACGGCATGCCAGCTCCCAGATGCCAAGCAGCATACACGGCTGGAAGTCTGGCACCAGTGACATAACCAGAAAGCATCAAACCCCACAGGTGGCCTGGGTCAGCGGGAGGCTCTGGAAGGCAGAGCCCTCCCTGAAATCTATTTCCAGGGACCCAAAGTGCATGGCCAGGAGACAGCGCTTTCTACTTTTGAGTGAACCAAGGAAAGCCTGGACTCGTCCCCAATCGTGCTGGAAGTGGGCAAATAGCAGCCACAGGGGCCATCTGTCAGGGTGACTGCAGAGGGGACGTGGGCTCTGCACAGTTGGAATACGTGACCTCAACATTCCCTGTACTGGCAGGTCTCAATCTTTGAGTGCAGTTTGGGAAAACTGGGATTGGGGCGTGATTCAGACCTGCTGTCTCAGCCCCCTACCACTCCTCCCCCAGAAAGGGGACCAAGGGTGGCAGGTGGGGAAGGGTGTCTCCAAAGGCCTGTATGGCCCTTGTCCTGGCCCCGTCCAAGAAAAGTCTGGTTCTTCTCCTCCCCCAGATTCTTTCAAGGTCTAACCTACGAAAAGGAAAGTGAAAGTCAGAGTCACAGAGAAAGACAGTTACCAAAATGCCACTGCTCCCTGGTTAGTCGGGGCAGTGTTGGCAGCATTGGGCTCCATGTTTCAGTGCCTTTGGCCCAAGCACCTCCCTGGGCCTTGACTTGAATATATGTGGTTCTGCACTAGCTCTAGAACCTTCTGGAACCTCCCAGAACTGATCTGCCAGTCTGAATATTGGCAGAAGCCCAGATCCCTCAGGTGAAGAGGACAAGGATGAGTACTGCGTGCGAGAGTCACTCTCAGGGACCATGAGAGGGATTTGAGAGCAACTTGAGGGGCTGGAGCCCCACAGGGCAGCAGTGGGGAGTGGTCAGCACCAGAGGGATATTGTTTTGTGGTCACTGCTGCTATTCTAAGCCCCAGCGAAGTGGGCAGTCTCCCACAGTCTTGCTGCATTCAGAACTACTGGACTAAGATGACTCCTGAGGAGACGTTTGGGAGTGAATAGAAATGACAACTCCAAGCCCAGAAGGCAGCCTGCACCGTGCTGTGGCAGCAGAAGCCTGCCTGGGGCTGGGCAAGGGGCGAGGAATCCACCGCCTGACAGCTGCAAAGGACAGAGGACAACATCCACAGGGGCAAGAGAAGGCAAAGCTGCCTCTTCTCATAATTATCCAGTGACTGTCAGGACAGGTTTTCCGGACCCACATGGGTCCAGGTCCAGGATATGGGGCCTCTGAGCACTGTGCCAGGCCTGGGGGCGGGGGGGGGGGGGGGGTGTGGCGGGCAGGAGAATAGCGGGCAAATTCTGTGCATGGTAGGGCAACAGGATGCCACCGTTCTACACAGCCCTGCTGGAGCTTGCAGCCTCTTCCATACCGCACCCATCTCTGCCCCAACATCACCACCCAGCCCCCTAGACCTCACCTGGCTCATGGGACAAACCTTTTCATAAAAATAAAAAAAAAAACTGGAACTGTCTGAGAGAGAGACTGAACTCCACACCAACAGTGTTAACAGCCCCAAGCTCCCTCCCCTTCCCCACACCAGCCTTCCAGGCCTATGAAGGCTGGAGGGAAGAAGGTTCGTCCAAGGTAAAATGAACTCTAAAGGCCAAGAGGCATTTTTGATTACCTATTGGAGTTCACAGGAAAACAGAGGAAATGGATAGAAACCGCGGTACCGCCAACAAGGAAGGAGAATCAGGCCACTCAGGCCGGGGGAGGGGCAACAGAACTCAGCACAAGAGGAGAGGGAGACAGAAAAAGAGGAAGGTGAAGACACCCCTGGTCTTTTCCATTCTGTACGTGTACCTATGCTGGACGGCCTGGCGCACTTTCTGACAACCAGAGAATTTTCTGACATTCCCTGGTGGGGTCACAGGTGGCCCCTCCCCCAAGCTTTCCCTCTGCTCCCTCCCCTAAGATGGAGGGGGCCGCCAATTCAGTGCTTTAGCTGAGACACAGAGAAATAAATGGGGGGGAGGTGGGGACCCTGGGGAGGAGGTCTCCATGGCAGACAGCAGCCCTGTGGCTTGCTGCTCAATCTTCCAACCCAGGGGTCTCAGTCCCCAAATCCCCAGGGCCTTGCCTTAGGAAACTCAACCAGGTGACTGTGGGAAGAGATGAGGCGCCCGGGCCCATGCAATGCCTTTGACAAAGAAGTGGCATCTCCCAGGGCTCCATGGCCTCTACTATGATGCGACTTTCACGTTTGCATGAAAAGCTTCCCTGCAGGGAGGAGCCAAGGAGGAACTGGGATCTGGAGCTAAGCTCTTCCTGATCTTATACACCACCCATCACCTGCCTGCCGGGGGTAGCTGTCACCTTGGGCAAGTCCACCCCGAGGCAAACAGGAACCACATTTCTTTACTACAGACCAGGGAGACCGTCAAGCTTGAGTTTCTCAAAGGGCCTGACAAGCCAGCAACTGCTGAAAGGCGCTCCAGTTTCTCTTAGGTCTAAAACATAAATAAAAAGACGTTGATAAGGGGAAACAGACTCCTGAAAACAAAGAGTCGCCAAGACCCAAACGCTGGTTCAGATGTTTTTTCCACCAGATCAATAAGATTCTTTTGGACACAGTAGCCCTGGGATGTTGAACTCAGAAAATTCTAATCTGATTTTTTTCTTTCCTCAGTCTTTGTAAGAGGCCACCTCTGGCTTTGCTCTAAACGCATTTGGGACATCTTCTCGGTCTCTCATCAGATCCCCATGGCCGAGAGCACAGAACGCTGTTTCCGTTTAGGAGGGATCACGTGTGCTTCTCTGCTCTGTGTGTCTGCTGGTTCTCCACGCTAAACTAGTCCCTGCCAAGGCACCACAGGGCACAAGACCTGGATAGCAAAGTCCCCTGGTGCTTCCAGATATGTGTTTACCTCTTCTGTAACCATCAACAAATCTGTTCGCCTCCCCTTTGACAGATGTAGCTGCTTGTGCAAAGGCACAAACCTGAACTCACGGCTTGGGCTTGGTGTGCAAGTCAGTGCCCAACAACCCCTGGGTCCTCACACTGACCTGAGATGAAGCCAAGCGTTCTCAGTGTCTGGCCTCAGATCTCCCCCAAAGATCCCCTGGTCGCAGGCAGGTGCTTTTGGCACATGTTTTCAGATGATGGTGGATGAATTGTTTTGTTTTAAACACACTGTCCAGGCCCCTAGGAACAGCCAGTCCCATGAAACCGCCTCGACTGCTGAGGGGGGATCACAGTACCAGGGCAGGGGCAGAGTTCCTGGGAGAAAACGATCTCCAGGGCCAGGCCCCCTGCCCAACTCGATCTCAAAGGCCCTCCCTCATCCCTTCTGCTCAGTTCCCTTTGGGCCCTTTTTTTATGGCCTCGGGTCACCTCTTCTGGCTCTAGACCTTTTCTGGGATTATTTTTCCAAAACTTGTCACCCGTTTAGTGTCTGGTCCCCTTCCAGCCCGAGGCTACCTTTAGCTTGTTGACCTGCCTCTGTGCTTCGGACAGGGTGGGGGTCCCCTCAGCCCCCAGGAGGTTTGGTTCTCCCTTGTCACTCCATCCCTAGAGGCCCGGGAATATGACCCCCATGCCTCTACCGGGAAGCAGACCCTTGGTCCCACTGCCCAGATACACTTTGCAGGCAACCCTCTCCCACTCTTGCCACGTCCCTCTTTGCTTTTTTCCTTCTTCTTTCCTCAGGTTAGAGGAGTCTTCCCCCCCACCCCCACCCCACCCCACCCCGAGAATGAATAAAATTATTCTCTTTGTTTTCGGAAGATATGTTTTACTGTATCCCCATACCTTTTCATCTTTAACAGTGTTCATTATTCTATTGGTCATCCCCTTCAAGGATTCAGAATTTTGAGAATATTAAAAAGTCAGGGGAAACACGAGGTTCTTTCTGCTTCCGTCTCTGTCGAATCCTCCTCTTGCTCGAATCGGGGCAGTGGAGGAGGAGGGTGGTGCACAGCGGCCAGACCGAGGAGAGGAAAGAGGAATATTTAAGAAGAGAGAAAAATGTTTATACTGCAGAATAATCATGCAGCTTCAGTCATAACAAGCAGTCAGTTTGGGGCAATAAAGTTCTTTCTTCTAGGAGCTCCCTCTAAAGGTCTGGGAAGGAGGGGTGGGGGGGGCATGGCCCCTCCCTCTCCTTGACATACACACACGCCTATTTTCTGGGGTAAGTCACCCCTCAAGGTGGCTGGAAAACTGGCCCTGGATCCCAGATCCCACCGTGCTAAGTGACGGAGACGCAGACAGCCCAGCGCCACTGTACAGACTGCCCGGGCGCGGGGGTCGGGTGTGGGCCTGGGGAGGTCTGGAGTTGAGTTCCGTGACCTGGTTTGGCCACGGAGCTGTCTGGCTCCCGCTCTCCTCACAGGGGGACCCTCAATTCTGTCCCTGTGCCCCCCGGCCTCCTCTCTCCCTGAGGGAGGAGACAAACTCTGCTCAGCCCCACCCGGCCATCCACCCGGGCAGGCAGGGAGCGGAAAACCCGCGCTCGGCTGAGGGCATTCCCCACCTCTCCTCAGAGGGAGCCACCGGCTTCGCCCCATTCTCCAAAGAGAGGCGCTGGCACACGTACACACGTACGCACGAAGCGTTTCCAGCATCAGGGTCCTGCACAAACCTTCCGTCCTCGCCTGAGACGCGAGACGACGCCCTTCGCTCCCAGCAGCCCTTGCGGCAAGATGGCGGCGCGGCGCTGCCGGAAGCGGCGGCCTGTGGCCGGCGCGGCGCCCTCAGAGCCCAACCGAGGGCGTCTCAAAGATGGGTGCCCCGGGGCTGAGGCCTGAGTCACACACCAAGCGGGACCGGGGTCACCCTCCTGGCCGCGAAGAAACGGGATGTTCTCGGCGAGAAGGGCCGGTGGGGGCCGTGCGCGTGGTTCCGAGGAGACCTGGCTTCTCCGAGGGCAGCACAGAGCGCTGTGCCGAGAAGAAGGCCAAAAGGGGTCTGTGCGCCCAGCCCGAGGGTCTACGTTCCCTCCTGGAAGGCCTTGCTGTGCTGCGGGTCACCATGGAGAGCGGGGCCGGAGGCTGCAAGGTCGCCATGTCTGGGAGGACTCTGAGGACAGAGGGCTGAAGCCGCCGTGAAGTCTGCGGACGGCCCGACGATCCGCAGTGGGGACCCTGTTCACTCCCTGTGTTGACAGCGCCGGCACCCTGTGCCCCGCAGACAGGGTGTGCCGGGCATGGAGGGAAAGGTCACGCCGGCCTTAGGGCCCGGCTGGTGAAACTGGCAGCCCCTGCCCGGTCACAGGAGCACTGTGGAACCCAAAGGTGACTGGAAGCCACCACCACCCTCATCTTGGAACCAGAGGGGTGGGAAGGCAGAGAGCCCCCTGCCATACCCCAGCTGGGTACCCACACCAGCATAGGCCGCCGGATCTGGAGTTTGCATATTGCCTTATAAAGGCCTTCAGTAAAATCTTTTTAAAAGAGCACAAGTCAAAAAGACAGAGAGATGATGATGAAGGTTCAAACCAAGAAGTTTCATTTAGAACAAGGGGAAAAAAATGTTTACGTGTGCAAGAAAGACGCCTTTTTTTTCCTCTAAAAATCAGTCCCATTTCAGTTTTAAGATCCATCCTACCAGGAATGTGGAAAATCTCTCCTTGGGTTGCTGGTCTGGGCTGGGATCCTGGGCACCGGCCCCGCCCCCGACCCCACCCCACCCCACACCTGCACATCACACCCCCAGCGCTTCCGGCGGGGCTGCCCCAGGGCGCCTCTGCTGAAGCCTCTCATCCCCTTTATGTAACTCCAAACTGTTCGGTCCCCAGCCTAAGAAAGTGTCTTTTGACTTGGGGAAACCTCATTCCCAAGCCTGCGCTGAATGAAAGTCCTCCCGTGGGTGTGACTTTTGAAACAAAGAAGCCAGGAATCCTGGCCATTGTATCCCTCGGGCTTGAGAAAAGGAGACTAGAACCTGGGAGCCCCTGGCGATGAGACAGAGGGAGGGGGAGACGGGAGAAGGCAGAGAAGCTGCTTTATCTACTGTGTGTTCCTCAGTCACGCTTGCTTTCAGAAGGAGTTACAATTCCTCTTGCAATTGGTGGTGGCCTGTAGAGCTTACCTTCTGTTCATCTTTAAGTTTGGCTTCGAGTTTGTGGTTTATTTCAGAAAATGTATTAAAGCAGCCCCAAGTGAAGACTCATTTGTGGTGTCCTCGGGAGAAACGGATTCATATGCTTGGGAGTCATTCCTGTTCTCCCGTTCCCTAACCAGTCTAGTAAGCCTTCTTAAAGATGCCACCTCTTACAGGAAGCCTGTTTTGACTGTCACCGTGTGTGCCAATCCTCACACTCTCTGAATTCCTAGCACTTTGGGGGTAATTTCTTGTACTTTTGAACAGAATCACACACAGTCCTATTATGGTTCTCCCTGCAACCAGATGGCAGGATTTTGCCACCCCACAGCACAGTGGGCACAGGGCTACTAACTGCAACCTGAGATGGCTGAGGGCAGGAATCAAGGCTCCGCCACACCCCGCAGCTCTCCCAGCACCTCACACAGAGGCGGGCTCCGTAAATATTTATTAAATGGATGGATGGATGGAACAGACTGATGGATTGCACAGTCTTAACCAGTTACTGTCACCATTGAAAAAGTGAAATCGCTCAGTCGTGGCCGACTTTGCAACCCAGTGGACTGTAGCCTAGCAGGCTCCTCCATCCATGGGATTTTCTAGGCAAGAGTGCTGGAGTGGCTTGCCATTTCCTTCTGCAGGAGATCTTCCCAACCCAGGGATCAAACCCAGGTCTCCCGCATTGCAGGCAGATGGCTTTACTGTCTGAGCCACCATTAGCTATTCACCACCACCCCCCACCACCACCAATTCAGTGGGAAAATTGTTTCAAATTTGCATTCACTCATGGAAAGAAACAGCCCATTACTTTTCTTCTTTCTATGGAATCAGGCAACCACAAAATGTTCTTTAAGGCATAGACTACTGTTCTATATACAATGTTGAGACTGAGAGCCATAGACTATGCTAGCATCCTGTGTGTTTCTGTTTCATACATTTGCAACACACGCTTTTGATTCTATAATGTTGGAGTCCTCCAAGTTTCTTTATTTTGAAACAAATTTCTGTCTCACTGAGGCCTTGCACTTGTTCTTTGCCTCAGGTGTCTGCAGATTCCAAAGAGTTGTTGATACAGGCAGCTTGTAGATAACAGATTACAATATTGGAAACCATTTTAAAGTTACCGCTTTCCAACTGAGGGGAAAAAAAAAATCTTTTCTTATCCTGAATGATTCCAAGTGATGAATCTTTAAACGACCTTTAAGATGCATTTAATAAACATAACTCTTGGGTTGTGTGAGACTATTTTTAAAAAAATTTTTTTAGAGTCTTGCAATATATTTTTAAATGTATTCCTTGGAACAAGTCATCCATAAAGATACAATGGATGTCTGTTGACCTGTGTGCTGTCTCAAATTCACACCGCCATGTGTGCACTAGCATTTTAACTGAATAGTTTTGCACTGAAGCTGTGTGCCTCACTCTGGTTCCTGCCCTTCATGTAAATTCACAGAAGTGATGAGGTAGAAGCTGCCGCTGGGGTCAGTACTGTCTCTAGACATCTTCCGTTTGCCTGGCCTGCCGCCATTTGCCCTGGCTCCCCTTACACACTGCATCCTTCCAACTTCCCCTCCAGCTCACCCCAGCTTTGGGCTCTCTTCCTTTGCCCCTACTCTCTGCAGAGGCCCTTACTCAACTCCACGTTCTTGGATTTGATATTTATTCAACAAACACCTTTCGATCTTTGACCGTGTTCCAGGCTCTGTGACAGGCCCATGAAAACAAGAAGGTAAGGAGATCTCTGTCGAGGGGCTCCCAGTGTGGGGAAGAGAGACAGTTACCCAAACGGAGAGGCTGCTGCTACCATGGGATCAACAGAGAGCCGTGTCGTCCAGCCCCGGAGAGGCAAGGAGCTTTCTGTTTAATAAAGAAGTGATCCCCACAGCACAGTGGCCAAGAAATTGAGTGTCCATGAGACTTCTGGGATTCGCAGGGCTAACTGGAAGGAATTTGAGGAGCTGGAGCCCACAGGGCAGCAAGCCCAGCCCACAGGAATATTGTTGTACGGCTGTTGCCATGATCCATTCCTGTGAGGCCAGGCAGAAAGCCCTTTTCAATAAAATCATAGCTAGCTACTTTGGGGTTCTCTAAGAAATGCAAGCTCATTTGCTAGCATTTTGGAAAGTTCTTAGTCTTCAATGAAGGTTTCTTGTTACCTTGCCTGTGTTCCCTAAGTGACCGCGTGTGTGCATGCGTGCTAAGTCGATTCAGCTGTGTCTGTCTCTGTGCGACGCTATGAACTGTAGCCTGCCGGGCTCCTCTGTGGAATTCTCCAGACAAGAGCACCGGAGTGGATTGCCATGCCCTCCTCCAGGGGATCTTCCCTGTCCAGGGATTGAACATCTCTCATGTCTCCTCCATTGGCAGGCAGGTTCTTTACCCCTAGCTCTACCTGGGAAACCCCTCTCTAAGTGACTAAGGCTACTCAATTCTAAGTGCTATGCCCTCACGAGAGAACGTGGGCAAATGATGTCTTAGTAGTATTCTGGGAAATAGTTCTAACCTTGTGGATACCATGAGAGAATCTCAGGGATGTAAGAAGGTCATTGGAGTTGAGAACTGTGGGTCTTGAGTACAGTCTTACAGTGAATTCTGAAAATGTACCTGGCTCAAGAGGAAAGGCATTCTATGACTGATGACAGTATCTGCCCTGGACAAAGGTGTAAGGAGTGTGGCCCATTTGTCATGTTTGACATCCCCACAAAAATAATATTTCCTAAGGTCATATACATTCAAACTATCAGTAATATTAAGAATGGTTTTAAAATAAATATTCCCTTATCTGTACCTCTAAATGAGAGCTTTCCATCAAAGTTGTCATCTTTAGAGTCTAGTTACTTTAACTATCACTGTGATCAAAATTTCAGAGCTCCCTGTAAACACCAAACACAGAAATTCTTTATTATTAGTATGAGGCAAACTTGAGTTTGACCAAGAGGATACTCAGGAATTGGATAGTCTTGGGTTCCAAATGACTTTGAATTCACAAAAAATTAAATCTCCCTTGAAGGATACAAATGTGCTGTCAAGAAGGGCACTAAAATCATTCCACCATTAATGTATCTATATTGTCTATCAGGCACAGTGCTCAGTCCTGAGAAGAGAAATGAGAGGCTGAGTTGTTGCACCGAGGAGCTTATCTCCTGCATCGACAGACTAGGCAACCAGCCGCTGAACCGTAGAGCTGTATAGCAGCTGCTCGAGCTGAGGGAAGCCCGCTGTGTAGAATGCAGCTAGCTCACAGTCGGGAGGGGACGAGGGAGGGGAGGTTCCCCACACAGGCCGCTCTTCAGCTCAATACTGAAAGACATGAGGGGGCCAGGTGGTCGTGGGATGGAGGAGGTGGCTCCTAAGGCAGGGAGGCCTCCCAAAAGGGACAGCACATGCAGAGACCTGGAGATAGCAGAAGAAATCATGGACCACCAGCAGAGCCGGCGAGAAATCCAAAGTGGTGGCGGCCGAGGTTGGTGTGCGATGAGGCAGAAATCCACATGGGGCCTGACCAAGACTAGGGCTGTGGGGTTTTTATCCCGAAGGCCAAGGAGATCCACGGGCCAATTTGCATTTTGGAAAAGTCACTTTGAATTCCTGCCATGTGCCATGCACTCTACCGCCATGCATGCAAGTGAACCCAATAAAAATAGGAACCAGATCTGTCCCTGGCCAGCCCACAACCAGTAGTCGCACTGGGTTAGCCTGGGCGAATTCTTGGCTTCGGCTAAGAATGGAAGTCACTTGGCCTTGCTCGGTCCTGCAGCCAGAAACTCACCCTTGACCTCACGGCACACCTCTCTCACAAACAGGGTGGGCGAGACAGTGCAGACAAATCAGAAAGAACCACAACCCCTTTACTAGACGAGTGCGCAGAGCACACGCTCCATGCAGCTGTGTGATCTGGTGAAAGAGACTCGGGCTTGGAGCTGATTGACTAGGGTTGGAAGTTTCTCATCATCTCTGAGCCTCAAAGTCTTCATGGACAAAATGAAGAAACCCAACTTTAGAAGACCCAGTGGCATGTTTGCAAACTGCCTAGCAGAGTACATCATACGTTACCAGGTACCTTCCCTCGTAGCTCAGTCAGTAACAGTCTGCCTGCAATGCAGGAGACCTGGGTTTGATTCCAGGGTTGGGAAGACCCCCTGGAGAAGGAAATGGCAACCCACTCCAGTGTTCTTGCCTGAAGAATCCCATGGACGAGGAGCCTACGATCTGTGGGGTCGCAAGAGTAGGACATGACTTAGCAACTGAACTACTGCTACTACTAAGCTGGTGCTCAAAAGTGGTGGGCATTTTATCTCTACCCATTTTGACAAGCCCATGGTTAGTGAACACAAAGTTAAGTGCAAAACCAAATACAGCTTGAAATCTGGATACCCAAGCAGTTGTCCATTTCATATGGGCAGACATGGCACAATGCCCAAATTCAGTGTCTTACCTAGAAATGGTGACATGCTGTCCAGTCCCCAGCAACGTGCAATCAGGATCAGATAAAAACAAGAAAGTGAAAGCGAATATGCAGTAACCATACTGGGTCAAGTTTCCTCCTCTTGGGTTGCTGTGGGCTCCCCCACCTGCCAGACAGTTAAGTTTGCACTGGCTCTCTGCTGATGAACGCCAGCCAGGCCAGAAGCCTAGCTCCGGATGACCTGTGGTCCTTAGCATACCTCCCAACCCAGTCTCGATAAACCACGTTTGGCCCCACAAATAAAGGAAAACAGGAGAGACTTTGTATTAGATCTTCCAGAAGGTCTTTGTTGCAATTTTCTCCATTGTTTAAAAATAAAAAATAAAAACAAAAAAACTTACATCACCAAAGACAGTAGCAGCACAGCTTATTGAAATGTTACAAGCAAAGTTGCTTTTGTACTTTTCCTAATAAGAACATTACGAAATTCCCTCCTCCCCCCACCCTGCTTTTTTTCTGTAAAATGCCTTTTTTTTTTTTTTAAAGCACCATGAAATCCTACAGAGAGAGAAATAGGTGAAACACCTCCACACATGGGTTTATCATTGTCACGGGGTCCCCTGCCTATGACGCTGCGGTAGGTAAGAAGTCGGAGGCTGGCGTGGTGGTGGCTTTTTGCATAACGCTTCTAGGCACCGCAGCTGCGCGTTTCACTTCAAGCTCGGCGCCCTGGTAGCAGAGGGAACGCTTCGCCTTGTCCCAGATAGCACGGGACTGCCGTGCAGATGGGGTGGAAGTGCTCGCAAGGAGTTTTGTCGCCTTTTTGGGGGGAAAGGGGGGTTTGTAATGCATACGGAAGTATTTGAGATTTTTCACTTAAGAACCGAGAAGAGAAAGTTTCCAGAACTCCTAGGCACCTGTGAAATAAATCGCTTTCGGTAAAGTCAGAGACACCCCTTATTTCTCCTCCGCACCACGGCACTGACGTCACGTGACCCGGGGACCGCTGGGTTTGGGTGGGAGGTGGACTGCGGGCTCGGGGGTAAAGTAAGCACGCAGCAGCGGGTTCCTCGCCCAGCGACGGAGGACGGGACTTTATTTACAGCCCTGGAGTTGGCATGCTACTCCAGAGTTTCCATAGGCAGCGTTCACAGCATCCACAAAGCCAAGTCAAAAATCACCTTTGTTTCCGAGAGCTGCCATTTTTATTTTTAAGGCCATTTACTAGCTACCTCTTACACTCTGCGGCCAGAAGCTCCCTCTGCTCCTGCTGTTACTGCCTTTGCACACAACTGCACGGGAACCTCGAGGAGGGATCACCCCTTAAAACCTAGGGGGGATGTAGGAAGCACAGACACGAGATGCAGTACTGGCTTTTAAAAAAAATTTTAAGAGAGTCTGCATGTCTGTTTGCTTTCACGGTTTGGACACCGCCGTACGCATTGGAATGGTCTACATTCTCACCCAATATAGTGGGCAAAAACCTGCCCTACCCAAATTCCGGCCACATTCTCACTAACCCCCGAAGCTAAGCGTCCAAATACACGAGCAGCATCGACTCAGCCAAGAAGCACCATCTCAGAGGGAGGGAAGGGGTGGTTTGCTAACACCTAGCCCAACTAGAACTTTCAGCATGGAACCATCCCCAAAGAACCCAAAGCAGCCATTGCCTCTGTACGTGTTCTGTGTGTCTGTGTGTGTAGGGATCTGAGTAAGAAACAACCTGTTTATAGTGTAAGAATTCATAAGTAACCAAATGAAACCCCTACTGCAATTGACTGCAGACCGTAATAGCTTAAAATTCTTTAGTCTAAACACCGTGCAAAAAATGCCCATATGGGATGAGCCACCGCCTCCCCCCCAGACACAGGTGATAGTGTGAGGTAAGGTGACAATGAGCCACACAGGGCAGGACCCTCATTTGGACACCAGGCTCCCAAATATATCTGGTCTCCATCCATCACCCAGGAAACAAATCCCAAGGGGCAAGAGACTAAGCACTTATCTTGCCTAAAGGAGGCGGGGCCCATTCATCGGCATTTACACATTGGGCTAGTGAAGTTCTTAGCGTGCTTAACTCATGGACCGCTTAGCGTTCGGTCAGAGCACTGCAGAACTAAGAGGGACCTTCAAGATTGACTCTCAGGTTCCACTCCCTTGATGTGCTGATGAGGGAACAGAAATGCAGGCACAGGGTCTGAGAGGCCCAAGGTCACGGGCCGGGTCAGGGAAGCACAGACAGTCCCAGTCACCTCAGCTGCAGGTCAGAACAGCCCTACCTACACACACATAAGGCCTTGTCCCAAAGCAGTAAAGTCCTAGGGTCGCCACCGGGTTCCAACTGGGCACCGAGCTGAAGTCTCTCCAAATTGTCCTTTGGTTCTCACCAGTAAAAACTCCCAGATCCGCTGTGGAGTAAACATTCAACACCCAGTTACCAAGAGAAACAACGGACACTGCCCACCAAAGCCACTGTCCCTGTGGTCTATCCATGCACAAAATCAAAACATTTTCTCCAGGTTTATGGTGGGGTGGGAAGTGCGGGCAGGGAAGGGGCTGTTCTGATGTGTGTATAGAATGTGTAGCAAGTTTGCCTTATCCATGTGAATTCCCGTGTTACTGGACCCCAGTTTTAAAAGGTAGCTTTCAAACAACTCCAAAACAATTGGCCTCCTCTTCCCAAATCTCAGCTTGTATACATGAAGTGGAGCCCAACCCCTGGATGCCCTCCCAAGCCTCTCCTCTGGAGAGTAGTTGCATGTGTGCGTACAGGCTAAGTCGATTCAGTCACCTCTTGACTCTTTGTGACCCTAGGCACTGTAGCCCATGAAATTCTCCAGGCAAGAATGCTGGAGTGGGTTGCCATGCCCTCCTCCAGGGGATCTTCCCAACCCAGGGATGGAACCTGCATCTCTTGTGTCTCCTGCACTGACAGGTGGGTTCTTTACTACTGGTGCCACCTGGGAAGCCTGGAGGGTAGGCTATAGCTTGTCAGACACTGTGCCCACACGTCTAATGGATCATCTCTTCTTTGATTGTATTCGTCAGGGCCTCAGTCCCATCTGTACTTGGGGAACTCCCGGGCAAGGGCTATTCTCGCTCCCTCTGTGTGACTGGGACCTGACTCTTCTGGCCGTGGGTCTGGGCTTCCCAGGGGTTCAGTGGTAAAAAGAATCAGCGCAACTGTCTACACACACATATACCAACATCTGGTACATGGTAGAGTGTGGTTCCATCTGGTAGAGTGTGCAGCTTAGAGTTTTGAACTGTTTTATTCCACCTGTATGCCGAGTTCCTCCAGGACAAGCAAGGAAAGTGCAAAAAGGTGCTTTCAAAGGGCATTTTTAACAGTACAGAAAGGGTGCCAGGAGGCACATTCCCAAAACCAAAACCGAAGCGATGTGCAATGATCATCTGTAAGGACAACGTGTTAGGCCATGTTCACAAAGACCTCATCCCATCTGGGCAGTAAAGAGCTTCCCCCTACCTCTGTATGCCACATCCAGGAAACTAGAAAGACACACACGCACGCGTGCACACAGACACACACACACAAGGCGCGCGGCACGGACACTGCAGCAAAGTCAGAAGCAGACTGTGGTCAGACAGGCTCTGGTCACTAGCTCTGCCGCCTTCCTGTTGTGTGCTCTTAGCTAAGTTACTCACTTGGCTTCCCTGAGCCTCTGTGTCATCACGTGTATAATGGGTTTGCAAACACTTCCCGCAGAGCGTTGCTGGGGCAGTTCAGTGAGCCCAAGCCCCTGAAGTGCCACATCTATGACAGGGAAGCCTCTTGGCCAGCTCTGCCTGTAGAGTCTAGAATTTTAACCCACTATTATAGAGAAAGTACCGAGTAACAGAGGATAGAAACCCAAATGAATGAGATCCCTGGACAGTTCAATCAGGAAGCTTTCAACTTGTCAGAATAAGAAAGTCCCAGTTCCCCGTGCTGTGCTGTGCTTTAGTCAGACTCTCTGTGACGCCATGGACTATAGCCCACCAGGCTCCTCTCTCCATGGGATTCTCCAGGCAAGAATACTGGAGTGGGTTGCCAGGCCCTCCTCCAGGGGATCTTCCCAACCCAGGGATCGAACCCAGGTCTCCCGCAATGCAAGCGGATTCTTTACTGTCTGAGCCACCAAGGAAGCCCAGTTAACCTACCAATTCCTTAGCACACTCTTTGTCAGACTGGAATGACTCCCGTAGTAAGAACCAAGGCCTACACCCCTGCATATACGTCATTGCCCAAGCATCTATCTGTTACTCTGTGGACACAGGATATCACCCGTGAGCCACAGCCCTGTGGCAGCACTAACCCAAACATACCTTGGACAGGGCAGGGGGCACTAATCAGACTTGATTCTTATTTGGCTCCTTCCCAAAAGCAATGCCAGTGCTTTAATCAGAGCTTACAATGACGGGGGTGGCACACGGGGGCTGCCTGTGCTCTAGACAAACGAGAGCTGTGCATTTGGGGGAAACAGCAGCAAAAAGTCTGCCACGGTAGAAACAGTCAAGGACGCGGTGGCCATCATTTTTCCCTGGAAGTCAGAAAAGCGTTAGATGGTTTCTGGAAGTCTCTGCTAGTCCTGTGACCTTTTGACAAATCCACCCTGCCTGTTAGCTATGTGACATCCCCAAACAGTGGTACTGAGCCCAGGAGGCCCATAAGCAGCAACTTTCGGGTGTTGCCAGGTCCAAACACTGAAGTATGTGGCACAAATAGCTAGGTTTGAACCAGGATAATGGCCAGCCAACTCTGAAAAAGGCCGAGGCACATGTGGGATGCTTGGCGTGGTACGTACTCTTTCCTTGCTGCTAAAAATCCACTTAGAGTCTTCCTCCCCAAACCTATGACCCGTCAGACCCCCACTTTCCTTCACCTGGTGTTCTAACCTCATGAAAAAGAAAATCATAATTATCACCACATGTTGGTTACTGTTCTCCTAGAAACAATCAATCACAGTAGCATTGTAACTTTAGTGGCTAGCAGGTACAAGAAATGATCAAGGAAAAGGAGCGATGCTTTCAGAATAAAGGAACACCCAAACATAAAAGTGAAGTCTTTCAAATACTTCTTTTAAGTATTATTTTTTTAAAAAAATGGCAGTAATGGCACTTAAGCTGCAAGCAATGAAAACAATTCAATCTTCTCGTACAAGGGTTGGTTTGAGGGAGTCCTTTTCCTTTTGTTTGCAAATAGCAGGATAGGACCTGGTGTCACTGTGTCTACCCTAAGACACCCAAAGGGACGAGAAGCCCTGAGAAGGAACGATGCCATGGTCCTCCTTGGTATGTCTCAGACATGCAGGACATCTATGTTTACAAACATTTAGGATCAGCTAGACAGGACAGTAAGCCACTGGCATCATGCAAGGCAATAGTTTTGGTATTTTTCCCCCTTTTATCAAAACCAATTGTAACAGAAGTTCCACTAGAAAAGTGAACATGAACATTTCAAAACCAGTTTGTTTTCACCATTGCACCCTTTCGGTGCCTTTTCAGCGCACCGTGCACTGAGGTTTGGTTTTTGCCTGTCATCACGCAGCGGCTGAGGTTGAGTGTTCACCAATGCTTGCGAGTTGGATTGGACCTGTGAAAAAGACAAAATTCAGCAGGCTTCTGTCATTGGTTAAGGTGATATCCACAGTGTGATGTGACTTTTTTTTCTCTTGTAATGAGGAAAGCAATTGCACCTTTTGATACGTGTGCTCTCATCTGCTTCCAACAAATTCTAGGTGCTCTTGGGTCCCAGGGACATTCATCTGGAGCTTAGAAAAGACTAGGGATGCACTGAACGGTTTTGTCTCAAAATCGGAGCTCAGAGCAACATTCCAGCATGTCCACTCTGACCCCAAGTGACAAGGACCAGTCCACCTCCCAGTCCAGGCCCCTTGTGCATGCGTGCACACATTACTGACAGTGGGTTCAGGAAACAACTTCCTTTAAAAGACACACCTGTTCCTTTCAGACGGCTGGTCTACAGAATAGCTGCCCTTTCGCGCCCTTCGGAGCGGGTCGGCGCTGCCCAGGGCGACCGCATCCATTGTCGGCATATGCCCTGGACCTCGGCGGCCATGACCTCCCTCTCCCGCGAAGGCGCCCTGGGTGTCCCGCGGCTGTGATCAAAAGCCAAGTCCTTGTTCTTTTGATTCCCTTTTGGCAGAGCGAGCTTGCTTTCTCGGTCGTTTATGGCACAGTGAAGTATCTTCTTCGACGCTATGTAATTTCGGACTAACGAGAAGTCTTAAGGCACGTGTCTCAGGGTGAATATATTTAAAAACAAACAAACGAAAGACAAGGCTGGGTCACGTCCACTGCGTCCTCCCCGCTTAGTTTCTGGCTTCGAGCAGCGCGCTGCTGTCACGCTCCGCGTCTTTGGCGTCGGCGGGTCCCACGCTGTCCCCCGCGCCGGCCGGCGGCTGGGCACAGTCGGTGAGCACAGCGGTGCTGGAGTGGCCCGAGCTGCACCCCTTGTCCGTGTCCTCCTCCTTCTTCTCCTCGTCCAGGGAGTAGTGGCGGAGGGTCCTGTAGAACCTGTGCACGTCCTCGGGCAGGGCCTTCCGGAGGTCCCGGTTCTTCCTCTTGGTGAGCCTGGAGGCGGAGCCCAGCTTGTTGACGATGTTGTCCTCGGAGGCGCCCTGCCCGCGCTTCTGCAGCGGCTCGGACGCCTGCAGCCGCAGGTTGTTGGGCCGGTGGTCGATGCTCTCCTGGGACGAGGCCTTGCAGCGGCCCGCGTCGAGCGCGGCGAACACCGAGCGCTTCTCGGGCGAGAGCATGTCGAGCGAGTGCGCCCGCTGGTCCAGGCCCAGGCGCCGGCGCTCCATGCTGCGGATGGTGGCGGCGCGCTGCAGCTTGTCATGGATCTCCACGCTCAGCCGCCGCCGCGTCTCCCGGAACTCGGCCGTCACGTTAGCCTTCCACTCGGCCGCGTGCGCCTTGATCTCGCCCACCTGGCGGAGAGACGGGGCGACGACCGGGCGCTGAGACACTGCCCCCCGCCCCACGCCCCGCGCCCAGGCGCCCGCCACTGGCCCCCCATCGCCGCCACCCCCGTCGCTGCCATCCCCCCGCGCCCGGGCACCCGCCTCCGCCCGCCCCCGCCCCCCACTGCACCCCCCTCCATCGCTACCACCGCCCCATCCCCCCACCCCCAACGCCCCCACCCCCCAACGCCCCCACCCCCCATCGCACCCATTCCCCAATCGCCACGACCTTCCACTGCCACCAGCCCCCCATCGCCACCACCCTCCCGTGCCCGCAGCCCTCGGGGGTCCTCGAGGGAAGGAGGCCCAGAGGCGGCGGCTTTGCGTCCGCCCCGCCAAGGGAAGGAGAGGCTACTTCCACCCTCGCCCTTCCCGCTCAGGACTAAGGTGCCTCCGAGAGGCGCACGTGCTGGGCAACCCGACCGCCGCCGGACACCTGGATTCGGGGACGGACCTGACTTAGCGTCTGTTGGGTTCACCCTTCCGTGGTCCGGCGTCATTCCTGCTGCATAACTCGGAGGCAGTCTTGTCTAGCTCAGAGCTTTTCCTGTTACGTGAGGTAGCCGGGCACCTAGCTCGGCCCTGGGCACAAAGCAGTATCCAGCGGGTCCTCTGCCCTGCCCTGTCCCTCCAAGACCTCTGTCTGGGTTAGAGTGCTCCACCCGTCCCCATTAGCCTGAAAATGGCCTAGTGCTAAAAAGGAAAGTCCTGTGTCGCCCCATATCTAGGCAGTGTTGTCTATGACCTTGTGCTGTCTGGCTTGCGCTGGTTTAAGACCACTCCCCCACCCCCACGCAGGGTACCTGATAACCAAGTTTCCATGTTCAGGGTGCAGGGAGGGGACATCTTCTGCCAAAGCCCACAGAACGTGTGCTTTCTCAGAGCAAAGTCTTGCATGAGGATCAAGACCAACTCTCTAGGCTTTATTGCAGCAGGACTGTTAGTATAAGACTCGACTGAGCGACTGACCTGAACTGAACATGCTTTCCTATGCAGAGGAGTAACTCGGATTTTTGCGCTGAGAAATGTCAATATTTATGTTGTTGAGTGTTCTCTTTTGTTATGGCTGATTTTCAGCAGGTCAGTTAGCTCTCTGGGGAGTCAGACTGGAGACTGCTTCTGCAAGCCAGGAAAATTAAACCTCTGCCCCAAGGAATGGTGTGGGAGATGGCGCCATCTAAGGCGGCTCTCCCAGGACACTCCGCTGGGAATGTCTGCACCCTGGGCAGGGAACGGTCGCCCTTAAACAGGCTGTCCCTCTGTTTCTTTAGGTTTTATCTCCTTTCCTTTCTTTACTGCTTTTCTTCTCTTTACCCTTCTTCTTTCTTATCTCTTTTCCTCTCTTTCCAGAAGAACTACATGGACATTCTTTTTTTTTTTTTTTTTAATCACAAAATCTACATTTGCTCCCTAGCCATTCCTTTTCTTGCCTGTGTGTAGGCTTCCATGCACATTGCTTTGAGGAAGGAAGGGCCGTTGTGTGTGTGCTGCTGGCCGAAGACGTATATTTGTTTCTACAGATCTGACAACCCAGAGGGGACATGAGTGAAAGGGAGCCCGTGAGTTCACCCCCCACGGCCGGCCACAGTTCAATAACTTCAGTCTCATATGGAATTGAGGAAAATGCACACGTTTGCTGATTGGGGGCAATTGCACACCTCCCCCAACTGCAGTCTACCTATGCTGACTATGTCTGGGTATTTTTTTTTTCACTTCCTTTTTTAAAAATAAGTTGCTGTTTACTAGTTTTTCCAGGAGCTGTGGGCTGGTGAGTCACCAGATTTTTCTCACCTGCTAAAAAAGAATCCAGAAATAACTGCTATCCCATTTAACGTGGCGTTTAAAACCATTCAAGGATTCAAAACAAGGATGTCTAGGAGGCCTCCACTTAGTAGGAGATAGTCTAGTCCATAGAAGAGAGACAGGTAATTCTTGAGACGAGAATGTTCCTGACCTCGGGAACTTTCAGAGAATCTGGAAGGAATCCTACCTCCTCTTTTGTCTTTTTAGATAAAACGCGTAGCCAATCTCCGATCATGCTGAGGACAGCGGCAAAGTAGGCGAGGCCAACGAGGATCCAGAACCACACCAGGGGCTTGTACCACTCCCGGTAATTGATGCCGGCGTTTCCCCCTGAAAACAAGCGCTACTTTAACCAGGATCTGGCAAACGGTCGTCGCAGACCAAACGCATCCCAGTCCGTGTAGCAGAGATGCGGTCGCATCACCATCCGACACTCAGCTGTCGGCCTGCTGTAGACGCGATGTGGCAAGGGTGGGAGGGCAAGGAAAAGTCGAGTCTCTTCCCCAAAAGAGCCTGACCTGTGGCTTCACTTATTTTGAATCTTGACCAATAATCTCAATACATCATGTGCTGCGATTAGTTGCTCAATCTTGTTCGACTCTGCGACCCCGTGGACTGTAGCCCGCCAGGCTCCTCTGTCCATGGGATTCTCCTGGCGAGAATACTGGAGTGGGTAGCCTATCCCTTCTCCAGAGGATTTTCCCAACCCAGGAATCGAACTGGGGTCTCCTGCCTTGCAGGCGGATTCTTTACTAGCTGAGCTACCAGGGAAGCCCTTAACACACAATACATAATAACAAAAAATATGTCAGTGACCAGCCTGATCCATCCAGTTTAAACTTGAGCTTGACAATGAATGGCTTGAATTAGAGGACAACAGAGCAGGCCCAGTTTCAAGTTTTGTGTTTTTTTTTTTTTTAATTTTCTTATTGGGGTGTAGTTGATTTTGTCAAGTTTTTCTTAAACTGCCTTAAATTTAATAAAAAATAAAAGACCGTTAAATAATCTCAAATGGTTTGGAACTCTTGGCACCATTTCCTCCTTAAGCACACGTGCATTTACCAAGACAGAAGTAGGTGTGTGGAAGTAAAGTCAGACTTGATGGTATCCCTGAGACTGAGACCCAGGCAATAGTGATTTAAGGCTGAGCAAATGATGGTGTTT
The DNA here is from genome assembly GCF_016772045.2 of Ovis aries. Taxonomy (NCBI): domain Eukaryota; kingdom Metazoa; phylum Chordata; class Mammalia; order Artiodactyla; family Bovidae; genus Ovis; species Ovis aries. The sequence continues at coordinate 97,980,807 of NC_056060.1, forward strand.
ACATAATGCTGATCCATAGGGTCAATTAGACCGAGTCAATTAGAATCACTGTGTGAGAATAAAAAGGGACCTTCAAGGCCAGCTAGTTCAATCCCTTTATTTTACAAATAGGGATTATAGTAAAAAATCCATCAAACCAAATTGACTAGTTGCCTGACTGCATTGACTGGCTGGCTGTTCCATTGAAAAGACCAGTCGTTTATTCCAAGTAAATAGCCTATTTATTCTAGACCTTCTGCAAGCCTGCCCAAGGTAGCCAAGCAACAGAGAGATTCTAAGCCCAGCCCCCTCTCATAAAGTGAAGACACTTCATGAAATACCTGTCTGTGAGATGTCATTTTCCAATGAAGCCGGCTTGTGGCCATTTCTAAGAAAATCGACATTAGCCATGGATTGGTAATTACTGTGCCAAATGGTGAATGGTCACTGGACTTTCCCGCTGGGTTGTGGTGGTAACCTCACGTAGCACCTTTGAGTCTGCACTGAGCTCTTATGGTATCAGTAATACCTCCCACAGGCGGCTGGGCAGGCTCTGTGGCTTGTGGTACTTCTCAGTTTGCAACAGAGCCCACAAGGTCTCCATAGATACCGCCACTTCTGAAAATTAGAATTCCAAACCTTGCTAGAGGGCTCTGTGGTAAACCCCACTTGGTTTGGTTTAACTGCCTTGCTTTTCCCTTTCAGGCAATTCTTGCCCTCTCCCTAGCTTTCTCTAGGATACTGTTGGACTTTCTGCAACATGAAGTGAGTCTTGAGGTTCATTTCATCTCTGCACTAGGCAGGAGAACTCTGCCACTTTTTCCTGGGAGCTCTCGGAAAGTAAATATTTACCAACCAATCACCATCGTCCACAAAAGATTGTCACTAGGGCGCGCTAGCAAACAAGGCAGGAAACACCTTCTGCCTGTTGGTTTATGAGCTGCTGGCCTGGAATTCAAGTGCTGTCAGTCAGGGTTGCAAAATGCTTGTTGGGTTGTTAGACTGTCCTAAAGTGAGTCAGCTACAAAATAAACCAGCACTTAATCCTGCGTGGTGATTGATGTTCTGATTCTGTTTCCAAGCTGATGCCTTGTCAAATCACAGCAACCATCAGCTCTTGTTAATGTATCTTTTTAAAAGATGGACAGCCTTCCCTCTCGCTCTGAGAGTATTGCCAAAAAGGCTTTGAAACACTTCCAGGGTTCCAAGGCAGCAGTGCTTCAGACTGGTCTCTGTAAGCTATGGAAATGGCAGCTTAGAAGGGCCTGGTCCAATTGCGGTCAGCACCATGAATTATAACAGACCCAAGTCTGCAGAGACTACGGGGCAAAGGAAATATGGTTCTGTAATCAGAGGTAGGTGAGGCAATTAAAACAGTACTACGCAGCTCAATATTCTGTGATAACCTGAATGGGAAAAGAATAGATGCATATATGTGTATGACTGAATCGCTTTGCTGTACACCGGACACTAACACAACATTGTCAATCAACTATATTTCAATAGAAATTTTAAAAAGTTTTTTTAAAAAGAAAGGTACTCTGCAGGAGACATATTTACATGTACAGTGGTTACTGTTATCAAAACCCACAGGAAAGCATGTCCATTTCCTCTGACCCAATTACAACCAAAATAGACTTTTAAACTTTCTAACAGTTCTTTGTATTTATCTATACACTTGGCCATTAGATTCATTACAATCTTCCATCGCTAAAGATCACTAAAAAACAAAAGAACAAAGCCATGCTATGTCTGTGGCTGTGGAGGTCACAGCCTTTCCAGGTAAGTAAACATCAGGCCAAGTGCCAGTGTGTGCTAAGTGCTCACGGCCCATCGTGGCTCATAAGGATAAATAATAAACTTATATCATAAGCAGTTTTATGAATCTCCTGTTCCCCAGGCTGTGCTATTTGTGACCCAGATCAACAGACTGAACGGAGCAACCGATTAGAGAGCAGGGTTTGCCCCACGTGTCCTCCAGAAGACAGTCCTCTGGACAGGCCAGAGTTAGCACAGAGGACTCTCTGCAGTTACGGCAGAGTGCAGACGATACTTTAGGGAACTTAAAGATGTCAGTGAAATATCTCCAAACTGCAGCTGGGATTGGAACCTCAGTGAGTTTCGCCACAGAGCAGCTATGGATGATGCTAAGGAATTGACCGGATGGTCGCTCTTGGTACTGTCCTCCTGTCTGTGCGCTGTCTGTCCAGAGATTCAGGCCTCTCCTCAAGTGGCACCAAGTGACTTCCTGCCCAAGCTGGGGAGCTGCTCAGCAGTTGAGCATTGAGGACAAGCCAAGACGGGAGGGGCCCCAGGCCTTGGGCTCTGTGTAAGCAATTCTCAGTCACTTTGACTTGGCGAGTTCTTAGTCCTTAAGACAGTCAAAAGGAAGAAAACATTAAAACTGCTGTTTCTACAAAGGCAACTTCGGCCTTCACCTTCCTAGCTGGAATAGCTGCAAAACTGCTCTTTCGGTTGCCTGTTTCCTTAGAATTACCATGGAGACAGCAACCTTCAACATCCTTTCCAGAATTTACCCTTTCTCCAGATTCCAGAAGAGGGGATCCCTGGCCTCTTTAAATATATAAAGTTACGACAGAGTTACTGGGTCAGAGTGTTCACTTCTGGGAGTAGAAACTGAGCATTTGTCTGACCACCCAGAACTAATCCATCTGGAAAGAGATCGGTGGCCTCCTTCTATCCCTACCTTCCCACCACCCTGGGAGAGCGAAACAGGTAAAACGTCAGGTTTCATTTCAGTTTCTAAGCTCCCTGTCCCTAGAAGAATTTGATGGTGATTTCTTTTTCTTCCTTAAGCACGGTTCATTGGCATTTATTTTGACAATGAAGGCTGTTGTGTCTATCTAGATTCATGCAGGATCCATTATAATATTAAATTCCCTTGGGGCAGTTTCCAACTCCAGGTGGTCACCTGGGTCTTTAGTCCTGCATCCGGACATGCCTGGAGCAACTTTTCCAGGGATGGTGACTCTGCCCTCAGCATCAGGAAGCTTCATCTGCAGGTCCCTGCAGGCTAAACTCAACGCTTATCTCTCCAGAGCTTCATTTTTGCCACTTGCTAATATAGCCTTTATTAGTTGATGCAAGGAGCCTTAATACAATTCAGAAGCCTGAAATCCAATGAGAAATTCATTTCAGTCGATGCCGGGAGCCAGCACGAGGAGTCCCACCTGTGGCAAAGGTCATGAGGTTAAGGGGTCCGACAGGCAAAGGCGAGTCCGGCCTTAAGGGAGCCTCTCTGGAATTTCTCGAGCATCTAACCCCGAAACCAGAGTCTGCCTGCCATACTGCATTATGCTTGTCACTTATGCTTCTGACATTAACAGGGGCTCTCCCCCACCACCTTCCTCTTTTAGAATTAACTTAGAGCTCCAGTTAATAAGTCTCCTGGGCATAAAACTAATGTCTCGGGTTAAATCCCTCTGATAGCTTTCTAACTTACCTGACCAGTCTGTCTGGATTTTTACAACTACGCATGTGAATTGTTTATGGCTCCCAACCTCGAGAGGCACGAAGATTAAAGCATCTTAAAGATATAGAGCCTTTTCTAAAAAGCTAAAAATTATATTGGTGATGGGTTTCACTGTTGAGTCAATGACTGCTGCCAGGCCTCCATATTCTTTATCTTTTAGGCACCTGAAGGATATTAATCAATGTAATTGGATATAGGAAAAGGAATATAGTAGTTTTGATGTTAGCAACACAAGACTTTTGAGTTAATGAACTTTCTCTTTGTTATAAATCACTGTATTCCTCTTTCTTTGTTATAAATAGTTGTGTCCTTGTTATGTAAGAATGTAACTTTATTTGGTGCTTTCTGAAAGTGGCACCAGACTTTGGAAAGAACAACACTTGTAAGGCAAATGAGTTTTCTGGTTGACAGACCCTTATCAGAAAAGGGTCGTAAAATGCTAGTAGGCCTCCTGGCCAGAAGATGATGTAAATCACCTAAGACTTGTGGATACAGCTAGGGATGCAGGGAGAAAGTCTAGTCTCAATAAGAGTCAGGGCTGCTGACACTGCATGATTTTGTATTATCCATTGATCTCTATGTATAACCAAAAGTATAAAAGCTTTTCTAGACAATAAAGGATGGGCCAGTTCCTGGAAAGACTGGTTCCCCCGTGTCTTCTTTTCTTTCTTACTCTATTTTCTGGCTGATTCCCATCTGGGGCATAGAGGCTCGCCATGTCTACTTATTTGCCTGGGCTTCTAAGACCCACATGAGAGGGAGCCCAAGGCAGGGCACCCTCCGCTATTCAAGTGGGCGCCTGGGGCCCTACGTAGACGGTTTAAGTCCCTTGTCTCTGGGCTTTATTGGCTTCCTATGTACACCAAGGAATACAGCCTCTTTCTCTCCTCTATTCTCTTAACTGCAAACTCTTTCCTTATCTCTCTCTAAATCTATAAATCTCTCTCACCACACCGTCCCCACTTCAAATTACCCTGGATCCACTGGGGCTGAATCCCGGCAAGTCATAATTCATACGATGATGAAGATAGCCTGCCTCCTGAGTCGGGGAGGAGAGAGAGTGGCTTCCTCCCCAGGCAGCAGCCGGCTGCTGTTCCCCCCACAGGGGACTGCAGGTTTGGAGCAAGCCTGTGCCCAGCAGCAGTGATGCTGAGCCTTTCCCACTTGTTCCTCCATCTTTCCCCGTGGTTTGGAAAAGCACTGACCACAGTAAATGCTTTCCCCACCAGGGCCCCGGTGACTGGGATATTCCAGAGTGCTTACCTGCCACAAAATCACCAAAGCCCACCGTGGTGAGGGTGACCACCACAAAGTAAATGGACTCCAGGGCCGTCCACCCCTCGATGTATTTGAAGATGACAGCAGGGATTGTTACAAACACGACACAGCCAGCCAAGATGAACAGGATGGTTGAGATGACCCGGATCTTGGTCTGACTCACTTGCTTTTTCTAAAGAAGAGCAAAGGAGAAAGAAAGACAGGGAAGTCAGCTCCATCACCCTGGATTCGGAAGACAAGAGGTAGAGAGAGAGGAAAAAAAAAATGTCAGTGGCTTTGGACCTTTCTTTGTTTGTGGGCAGCTTGGGGAGCATCTGATGAAAGCTGTGGACCCTCTCCTAGAAAAATGTGCAGACCACAGTTTTCAGCTAGTCTCAGTGGTCCTTGGGCAAGAGAACCCTTGAATGTCCTTTGCGTGGTTCCCTGACTACAACCCAAATGCTGACTTCCTAACCCCCTCACTGGTGTAAACGAGACTGCTTCCCAAGAAGGCCATTTTTGCCGCCATTTCTCACGTGGCTTCACTGACCCTCTGCAGGAGGCACAGGTTTGGGGGTTCCTTCCACAGTGGTGGTGATGGATTTGCACCTGGCTTCCCTCGAGTCAAAGGGCACATGCTGAAAAAAATGGCTCCTGAGACAGACCAGAAGGTTAGGATGAAAAGAAAAACACAGCTGACCTGACCCCACCCTCGGTTGGGACAGGACTCCAACCATCTGCCTGGGTGCTTCTTCACCTTCCCGTGCCCCTCGCCGAGATGGTACATTTATATCTTTTAAAACACATGTGTTTGAGTCAGTGCTGTGCTCGTCATGTTTGCTGGCTGTATAAGCATCAGGGGACAGGGCAGGAGTCCACGTTGAATGGCAGGCTCAGTGTCTACAATGAATAACAGAAGCTCCATCTCAAGTCAGCTTCTGAAGGATTCAGTAGCTAAGAGGTGAAGAGGCACCTAGACTGGGAATGACCCTGATATTGGGGTGAAGAAGTCATACCTATGGGGCACCAGAGGCAGACTGGAGGCACTGGTGTCCCCTTGAATGACACTCAAGACAACGTTGGCATCGCCTCCGAACTGAACAGTCTGTTAAGGTCTTCTCAAAGCTCCCAGTTTGCCATTGGAGACTGTCATCAGGGGACCCTGGCACCATTACTCGACCAAAAACTCAACGTCTCACAAATGTCTGTTTAACACCAGAGTGCCTGGACATTTGTACACTGCCTGGATTGAATCCCAGCAAAGCACACATTCAGGGAATCAATATGGAAATCTCTACCATGGGATCTATTAATATTTTCTAGTCATCGCTTTCCAGTGAATTAGAAGGAAGAGCAGGTCCAGAGTACAGAGTACATTTGGCATTCAGACACCGCATTTTATGGACACAAAAGGAGCTTGCATAAGATGCTGCTAATCAGGCAGAGCTGAGAGGAGAATGCAGCTGTGATTAGCTCTCAGTCCAGCGCGCAGGGATGGAAACCGCTTTTCAAATTACTCAACAGTTCACCAGTTCAGAGTCGCCAGAGCACTCCTCTAAGGAAAGAAACCGGACTAACCTCCGTGAAGAACAGGCCACCCTGTTTCCCCTTTGAGGAAGGAAGGCTGAGAATAAAACCTCATCACTGGGTGATCCTGTCACCATCCTGGAAATCCTAACCGTTCCTCACGGCAGGGACACCCCAGACAGGTTTTCCAGGCCAAGAGAGATTCTCCTATGACCAACCACACAGCTCAGACAGGAAATGACCGTGTTCTCCAGACAGGAAGGTTGGTTATGACCCTCTTTCTCTTCCTCCCACTCCCCTCTTCCTTCCTGACTTACGGAGACAAACCTCAGAACCACCTTTTCTCTGGGAAACGCAAAGGGACATGAGAGCTGGGAAAGGGTGGTGGGAGGCTGCTGTCCTCTGCAATCGAGACTCACAAGCACCAGTCCCACCTGCAGAGAGCCCTGAGTCCCGGGTGTGTTCAATATGGTGGAACTGTGGGCAGGTAAGTGACAAAGAAGAGCTATAGTGGAAAATATTTATCTTCATAGATCTCAGTCTGCACTGAGATCAGTATAAGCGAAATGAAAGTGTTAGTCACCAAGTGGTGTCTGACTCTTTGTGACCCCATGGACTGTAGCCCCTCAGGCTCCTCTGTCCATGGGATTCTCCAGGCAAGAATCCTGGAGTGGGTTGCCATGCCCTCCTCCAGGGGATCTTCTTGACTCAGGGATCGAATGTGGGTCTCCCACATTGTAGGCAGATTCTTTGACCATCTGAGCCATCAGGAAAGCTAGTCCCTAAATATTCATAGGAAAAGCTAAAGAAATACAATCCTTCATAAAAAGGAGTCAAGTTCTCTGACTTGTAAGAGAGTACTCAGGATACACAGTGGGAACAGGAAGAGATAAACTGATCCATGCTGTTATATAGTTCCCATCTCCTCAGAAGAGCCATCAAAACAAAGATAATTTATTGGTATTTTTGCATATGAAAATACACACGTTTCCCCACAAATGAAAGTACTGTGACAAGACAAACTACCTGAGAACCACAAAGAATGTTTTACCCATTTCATGCATTTCCATATTAGATCTTGTAGAACTTGGAGGGGGAGTTAAGACCCCTCTGAGAATCCAGGAACTTCGTTATTATTATTATTAGCCTACTTTTGTCTGTAAACACGGACAAAAGCCAAAGCCCAAAAGGAAATTTTTATCATAGATCATTAAGTTAATCTAATTGCTGGCAACGGAACATCATTTTCCCCCTCAATAAATCGTCCTCTTCAAATGCATAATGAAATTAAAGCGAATTAAATGTTTGCAAGACACTTGTTAAGTCAGAAATTCGGATGTGAACGCAAGTGCAATCCAAATGAGGCTGAGGCTGGCAGAGGAGAGTGGCAAGTGCGTGGGAAGCTGGAGCCATTCCCAGGCTCCAGGAGGTGGGCAAAAGAGATGATGGCACTGGGCAGCATTTGTTTGGTAGCAAAGGGAGGTGTGCAACAGAGGCTAGAGCGTGGCGTCTTCATGGCGTTATCTGTCAGAGAGTTTATCTGCAAGTTAGCATTTCACCACTGCTCACTGCCCAAGCCAACCAGCGTGTCCCTGGACCACTTCCCCCAGACATCCTAGGGTGATGCTCAGCAAATCCCCGGAGGCTTAATTCATCAGGGTATTTTAGGGACTTACAAAATCAAGTGTCTTGCGTGTGTGTGTAGGTGTATGAAATTGTGTGTACCCATACTTCACTATAAAAGGAAGAGGTATGGGCGTAAGGTTTTGATAGTATCTGTTATTCTGGAGACCCACATTTATGCTGTCCTCTAGACACTTAAAACAGTTGCCTTAACTGAACATTTTCAACTGCAGCTTCCACGATGGAACCACAAATGCGTCATCCAGAGATCTTTGGGTTTCTCATCCCCCCTAGCTCTGCACCCATTCACCACTACTGTAAAATGGTGCGTAAGAAGTTGGAGTCTTGGGGCAGCTTGCCTGACACACTCCATCCCCACTGCTAAGTGACTGAGCGACCTTGGGCAAGTTTCTCAACTTCTCTGGGCATCAGTTTCTTCCTCTAAAAATGGAGATAAGAGAGTCCGCCTCACAGGAGTGTTTGGAAGATTAAATAAGTGTGTGAAAGCTCAGCTCAGTGCCCGCTAAATGCTTGATGACTGTTACCGATCTTGTCTGATGGAAAAGTTCGAGTCTTTCCTTAGATGTGGGCAGTCCCACATTGAACGCTGCCCTCTGCTATGGAGGAACATTCCCTCACATCTGGCTTTAAGATAATCTCTGTCTAGCTTCGGGTGGTCACTGCTGGGTTTCCCTTCCGGGACACGTTGTCTCGTATGATGACCTCCTTTTTCAATAAGAAACAAGTCCTCATTTTCTCTTGGTTCTTCTGTGCTGACCCAGGATTGAGCCCTCAGACAGTCTCAGCTCACAATCTTGGAAGCTTTTCTGTTTTCCTTTCAGTTAGTTTCTCCCGCCGCCCCTCCAGCTTTTTTCATCATCCTTCTGAAACTGACAAGAATTGCAGATAATGTTTGGGGTGTCAGGGACCAGCTGCAGAGAGTCTCTAAAAGGCACCGCCCTTGTGTTCCTTGCCCCTCCCAACTCCCCTGCCACTTAGAGAGTCAAGCTGTGTTTCCACGGTGGGGTTGCTAGGCAAAAATCCCGTTGCTTATTTACCAGTAAGCAGAGCAGTTACCAGAAAGCTTTGTGAGAGCCCAGATCTGACTGAGTTAATGTGTTCCTAGGCTAACAAAACTGTTATTTGGGAAGAGATGGTTTGATATAATATTTGGGCAGAAGTGATAGAATACTTGGATGTATCTGTCCAAATCTTGTTTTCTCACTTTGTGGATTAGATGATGTGGTCTCTCTTTCTCCATATGCAAATGACATTATGCACAACTATTTCCCGCATCCCGCTGGCTGGCGCTAAGCGTAGGAATTTTTGAGGAACTCAAACCCCACCTCCTGTAGAGTTCTTTCAGTTGTCAAAATTATGTGCAATTATTCCAAAAAGCAAAATAAGCTTCACACACAGGAGACAGGGGAGCCAGTTCTCAGAGCGCTCCTTTGAGAGAGGATATACATACTAGCAATTCTGACAGCGTTTACCTGCTTCAGACCTCAGAGGGCGAAGCCACACACCCAGTTCCCATTAAGCACGGTGCCCTACCATGCTTGCTTATTTCCACAATCTCATTTTGGAGAACAAGTATATTTCCATTCACCTGTGGGCTATTTCTTTATTTTTTTACCCCTCTCTAACATCTACTCTTTTTTTTTTCGCTTTTATGCGATTTCTTACAATTCTGAGATTAGTGATCCAGATTGTTCTGACTGAGAACCTTTATTTGCTGTGATTTTTAGCCAGGGACATTGGAGATTTCACTGAATAATAAAGATACTGCAATAAAAATCTCAGGACGGGAGCTAGACGTGCAGCGCTCTAGTTTATGGTTCAGGTTTGTTTTGCTGAAATGCAAACACATCGCCATGGTAATACGCTTGAGCTGAAAATGATCTCTCCAAATGGGAAGATAATAGAAGCTGCCTCACAAAAGAGCCGACTTTGTTTTCTGATATTATTATGTTTTCCACAAAGACTCCTTTTCTAAAAGTCCAGTTCTAACTAACGGTTTCACCATCACAACAAATAACCATGCAATTGTATAAACTATGAGGAGAGCTTTTAAACACCATTTGCCTATAATCTCCATGGCAGAGATAGTATACACACACATTAGTGAGACTCGTGCAGTAAAATCTCCATGGAGCCTCCTGAAAATGTCCCATGCAAAAGCAGGAGAGTATCTACACACACACACACACACACACACACACAAAGTGGATACAGATTACACAAATGGATAGTATCTAACCCCCCAAAAGGTTGTATCTAGCATCTGCCTCTGAGCCACACCGCAGCGTCCAACAGATTTTTGGTCAGTTCAGTGCTTTGCTGGTATCACCAGGCAAAGTTTTAGAAAAGGCTTCTGGTATATGCAATTAAATGGTTTTTATCACTGTTTCAGACCTGGATTTTATCACTGTTTCACTGGATTTTATCACTGTTCTTATCACTGAGTCCCAGGTGCACCTGGGATGGAGACAAAATCCAGAAATAATAAAAAAAATTCTCAGCAGCTCCACTCCAGGATCACTTTAATTAAAACCTTTGAAAGTTTTCTTTTCAAAAATTCTGTGGCTTTTCACATTTGAAGAAAATACTCTATTGGAACACAAGATTTTGCACTCAAAACTCAACCAGGTAATTCATTCAGCACATAATTATTAACAACCTTTTACATATCAAAGGTTGTTCTAATTACAAGGGATATAGCAGTTAAAAAGAGAGAGAGAAAGAAGTTCCCTTCCCCGTGCACACAAAGTCTAGCTGGCTGGGGCAGGCTGGGAACATCTGAGTCTTTGGCTGAAGTCTTTATGGCGATGTCCATGGTGCCCAGCCCTGGTCTCACCATTGAAGGAAAAGTTTTTACCTAATGACATCCCAGTGATTAAAAACATCACCTTGTAGAGAAGAAAGGACTATTCTTGTAGCTATTGCAAGTGAAATACAAATAATTATGGCTGATTTGCATTGTCGTATGCCAAAACCAAACACAACATTGTAAAAATTTAAATAAAAAAGAAGCAACAAGCAAAGACATTTAAAAGAACTATATCAGCAATCACTTCAAGCCAGATTTTATTGGAACCCACTAAGCTATAGGTCAAACTCCAGCACATTTACTCTAGCATAGCATGTCGCTCCCTTCTCGGCAGGAGGAGAAGGGGATGACAGAGGATGAGACGGGTGGATGGCATCACTGACTCGACAGACATGAGTTTGAGCAAGCTCAGGAAGATAGTGAAGGACAGGGAAGACTGGCCTGCTGCAGTCCATGGGGTCACAAAGAGTCAGACACGACTGAGCAACTGAAAAACAACAGGAGCTTTGATACCAAATCAAAAGCAAAACTTTGTACAAGTTGTGATTTGTCTTAAGTTCAAGGAAAATCAGTAGGGTTCATCTAAGTTTGGGGAAGAAAATCACAGATATGCAGCAGGTTGACGGTTGCTTGCAAATGATTCAGCGTCTGTAAAACCTTACACATTATCTAAATAATAAATCCTAAAATTTAAAAAAAAAAAAACAGTGTACCTATAATAGAAGATCTATGGATCTTTGTTAGCTAAGCCCTCAGAAGCTATGTCCTAGAAATCAGAACAAGTAAGTGATCACACCAGTGCAGATGTAACCCTGGCTGAAGAGAGGTCCTCCTCTTTAGTTGAGGTATGATAGGCAGGGCCATGGGAAGGAGAGGACAGGGCCACTTCCTGATGAGCCGCGCCAACAGCATAACCGCCGGCAATCCCGACAGACGCCACACCCAGCTGCTCACCTAGCCAGCTTCTGAATTTGCTTTACCCAGATATCAGCAGCAAAACAAACAATGTTCCCACCCCACAATGCCCTCTCCACCATCACGCGCACAAGCAGACAATAATAATGCTGTGGAAACAAGGCTACAGACAGCTGAAAGGTGGATGCGCTCTTCTCTTGCTAACAAGGGTTCAAGGTCACAGTGCATCGGCCAAGCAGGCCACAGCAGTCAAGACAGGAGAGCACCCGAATAGAATAAATGTGCCTTCCCGTCCCTGATGCTTCTGCCCTTGTTCACGGGGCTCCACGTGCTGTAACACACGTGACCCCTCTCTAGCCTCTCACTCTGACAGAGGACCTGAGAACCCAGCGTCTTCCTCTCTTCTTCCTTTTGGGAAACAGCTGCCCTCAAGGCACACCCACTTGTGCTCTCCTGTCTAATGCTCAGATTGTATGAAGAAGCCCTTTTACCCTCAGACATAAGCCAAATTCTCCAGTATTGAGCGGACGTAACAGCACTGGATTTCAACCTGTTATCTGGTTCGCCTTATTTCTCAGTTGGCTCATACCTTGGGTGGAAAAAAGGGGATGCCCTTTACTTGCTTCTTTCAAAGACCCCAATCATCTCAAGTCTCCCTCCTCCAGTGCCCCTGGCCCCATGTGTTGGTTTATTTGTTTTAATTTTGGTGATAGCTGGCCACCTCATGCGAAGAGCTGACTCACTGGAAAAGACTCTGATGCTGGGAGGGATTGGGGGCAGGAGGAGAAGGGGACGACAGAGGATGAGATGGCTGGATGGCATCACCGACTCAATGGACGTGAGTCTGAGTGAACTCTGGGAGTTGGTGATGGACAGGGAGGCCTGGCGTGCTGCGATTCATGGGGTCACAAAGAGTCAGACACGACTGAGCGACTGAACTGAACTGAACTGATAAGGCAGAGAAAGAGGTCAGACCATGTAGTATGCAGCAAATTCTTTTCAATGGAAGGTGAATTCCCTACTTTAGATTGTGGCCCCTCACCAGGAAGGAACACATGTAGCAAAAAAGGAAAAGAAGGAGATTACTGTGAGCCTTTTGCTAAGAATGCTTTCCTGAAAGGAGATAAGGAATTGGGAAAGACCAGTCCTGGCTGGAGCTGTCAAGAAGAGACAAGAACCTCGCCCAGGGACTGGGGTGGGGGGCAGGTTTGGTGAGGGGGGAGCTGGGATCAGTGGTCAGAAGGCAGCCGCCTAGCACAGTAGGTCAGCCCAGTGGTCCTGTGCCCCACTGTGGCTCATGAAGGAGCTCTTCAGTCTTTCTCGCCTTTTCTGGCGTCTCTCAGCCATGTCACTGTTGCCTGGAACCAGCATCCAAGGGCATCTAAAGGGGATGGGAGAGAAGAAAGCCTTCGAATGCCCCCACCTTGGGTGTGTGTAGCCCAGGGAGAAGGCATTTGTGAGCTTCCTGAAATAACTGTCTACATGTCCAGGAATCAAGATAAGCAACAAGCAAGCATGTGTTTTCTGTGGCCTCGTTTATCTTACCTGTTGGAAGATTTGAAGAAAGCCCCCAAGATTAACCAGATTTAGGTTAACACCTTAAAAAGCACCTGAGTATTGTTGCGTCAATAAATGTAAAAATTCCTGGGTTTTATCGGGCAAGTAGTGAGCAATCCCCTTCTCAATAGTTACACTCTTTCTTTCCTTCTTTCTTTTTAGACACTTTCTAATGGAATCTCGTAGGAATGCCCACCCATATGAATCTACAAAAATAATGAAACAAGCATTAAAAAATCATATAAGGGAAAGATGTGTGAATGAGAAAGGAGGCAATGAGAAGCAAGAAAAATTAAGAAAGTCTTTGAGAAGGATGAGCATAGCAGAGAAAATGACTTAGGGGTTTAGAAAGCAAGACGGAATAATGGTTTTAGGGATCTAGAATCTTCTTGGAGGTATAAGAAGGCTTTCAGCTGGGTTTGTACCTCTCTGTTTGAGAGACAGAAAGAAAACAGAGGAGAGAGAGATGCTTGATCTTTCTAGTTAGACTGAGAACAGAGAAGTTTAAATAAGAATGGAACACAGTTTCATAGAAAGTCACACAGAAATAAATCTTAAACTGGGAAGCCCTGCACTGAGGGAATTTGACAGAAGCATCCAGAGCTGAGAATTTGTCTTTAACAGAATATTTCTCAAGCTGTGAATGAAGTCGAATCCTATAACTTTTCTATTCTTTCATTCAATAAATATTTATCAGGCACTACTCTTCCATCTGTTATAGAGATAAATCTACAGGTGAGTAAAACAGAACGGCCACCAGCCTCACAGACCTAGTGGAGCCAAGACAAGCATTAAACAATCACAGAAGCAAACAGATCATCACAGCTTGAGAGAAGCGAACAGCACTCACCAAACCACAGCATGGAGACCAGGTGATGCTATGTGCCTGTCCCGTCCTCCCACATACACAGCCCGAGATCACCCAAGGGGGCAGTACGAGGGGAAGGGATAGGTAGGGAGCTCGGGATCGACATGTACACACTGCTTTATTTAAAATGGATAACCAGTGAGGACCTACTGCACAGCACAGGGAACTCTGCTCGATGTTATATGGCAGCCTGGACGGGAGGGGAGATTGGGGAAGAATGGTTACATGCATATATATGGCTGAGTCTCTTTGCTGTCTACTGGAAACTATCACATTGTTAATCGGCTATACTTCAATATAAAATGAAAAGTTTTTTAAAAAGATCTACCCAAGAGAAAAAAATATTGTATATTATTAACACATATATGTGGAATCTAGAATAATGGTATAGATGAACCTATTTCCAGGGCAGGAATAGAGATACAGACATAGAGAACAAATCTGTAGACATGTGGGGGGGTGTGAATTGGGAGCTTGGGATTGACACACAACGCTATATAAAAATAGATCACTGACTGCTGTGCAGCACAGGGAACCCTAGTCAGCAATCTGTGGCGACCTGCGCAAGAAGGAAACCCAAGAAAGAGGGGATGGAGGTGCGTGTATGGCCGGTGCACTCTGCTGCACAGCAGCAGCTAACACAGCACTGCAGAGCAACCATGGTTGGTGGTCTGGTCACTAAGTCGTGTCCAACTCTTGCGACCCCGTGGACTATAGCCCGCCCGGCTCCTCTGCCCATGGGATTCTCCAGGCAAGAACACTGGAGTAGGTTGCCATTTCCTTCTATACCCTGATAAACATTAAAGAAAAAGATTCACCCATGGTAGTAATGAGGCTTCCCTTGTGACTTAAGTCAGTAAAGAATCTGCCTGCAATGCGGGAGACCCGGGTTTGATCCTGGGTCAGGAAGTTCCCCTGGAAAAGGAAATGGCAACCCACTCCAGTATTCTTGCCTGGGGAATCCCATGGACAGAGGAGCCTGGTGGGCTCCATGGGGAGGAGTCGATGGGGTTGCAAAGAGTCGGACACGACTGAGCGACTAAAACCACCATGGTAGTGAAGGGGGCTACTGCAAGTGATTCAAGGCAGCAGACTGGTGCTGGACACAGGCGGCCCCGAAGGAGGCCCAGGAGGCACTAATGAACTCAGACGTGACATACTTTGGTTGGTTCCCCCTCCTAATGCAGTTTTCATTGACAGCCTCATGGCAATCATCCAAGGTGGGTATCCTGACTCCCTGATAGATTTGTCCTCTTTGTATCAAAATTTACATAAATGCCTCAAGGACCTCCCAAGTGTGCATGCATTGTGGGCAAATAAATTCATAATTCATCTCTACTTATGCATCGACCATTCTCCCACAATTATTACAAAGCAGCATTGTTCTTTAACTTGATTAGAACGGATTCCATTAGAATGCGGACTTGATTAGACACGACCAGTCAGAATCCTATTTGTATTACTACGTGAACACACACAATAAATGTCCCTGTTGTTAGTTCATTCACATGGCTTTTCCTTTTAAGAGAATTAAGTTATATACAAGCCCTTTAATGGAGCTTAATGTAAGGACAAAAGTATATTAATTCCTTCATCTTTCATGAAACGATGAGGCTGTTTAGCTATGCAAATGATAGCAGGCATGAACATCACAGGCTCCGTAAGAAAAAGTAATACATAGTGGTCCACGCTTAGGTAGGGGCTGTGTCTCTGCAGATGACAATTTCTTTAGAAACGTATTCTCCTTCACATACAGTTTTAGATGACTTCAATCCTGCCAAGTGTTGAACAGAGATGTGCACGCTCTTATGTGAATAATTCTCCTGAGAGAACCAGAAATGGAGACATACCCTCCCCACCCCCCCGCCCGCCGCCAAAGACAATGTTTAAAAAAAGACATCCAGGCCTTCTGATGTTCTCATGTTGAGAAAAGACTAGAAAATGGAACTGGACCCACCCTGGTGACACCCAACTGGAAGTGTGCTGTTCAAGACCATCGTGACTCTGTTGAAGGCCAGCTAACCACCCTACTATCACATCGTGATGGAATCAGATCCTAGGACATGACCACATTAGAGGGTACCGGCCACTCCTTTTTGTCTGCCCATCATCTGAGCCCTCTTCTTTGGTCTAGTGAAAGACAGAGGCCTCTTCCCAGCACAGAAGCTGAAGAATGCCAGCGACTCACTTCCCTGGTCTCCCTACTGCAAGGACAGAAGCATGCAACCCCAGCTCATCCAGCCAGAGAGACGGAAGCCAGACCCTGAACCAGGCAGCAGTGAGCAGGTGTGGCAGAGCGGGTCCTGAAGTGTTCATCTGAAGGCTGTTTCCTGTGTCCTCCCGCCCCGGAATCCCAAAGGCCATTCTTAAATGAGAGGTGAAGATTCTCAGAGGCATGTAACCACTTCTTCGTCTCCCAGAGACTGGATAAGACTTAGCTAGGGATGGACCCAGAGAAGGGGTAGAATGTCCACTCAGCCTGGAGAGGAAGGAAGCTGAGAGGGACTGAGTCTCCCTAGGTTCTGCCAGGCAGGACCCCCAGAGTGCAGGACCAGAGGCAGGCAGGCAGGGAGGCAGGGGTCTGATGCAGAGCTCTCCCCTGGGGCGGGACCACCTGCTTCACCACCTGCGCACAGCCCACCCCGACGAGTCCTGGATCCTCCTGCGTCTCTTCAGTGAAGACTGGGGGACCGAGACACTGGGTGGGGTAGAGATGAGGAGCGAGAGCCTTGCCAAGATCAAGGTGGAGCTGAATAGGACCAGACAGGCGCTTCCATGAGGTCGAGGGGCAGGAGGGCGGGGCAGGCAACAGGCAGCACACCGCTACTGGTGTTACAGAAAGAGGCACAGACCATGCGGACTCCGTTCTGGGACTGGTGGCCCCAACGGTGGTATTATATCCCATTTCCAGGGATGGTCACAAAGGCAGGTGTAGCAGCATCGGGGACCCAGAATCAGGGGGCAACAGGGCTTGGTGCTGTCTGCCAGGCAGACACAGTCATGGCTTCTTACAGGTCTAGTTCCGCGGCATGACTGGGTCATGGCTCTTGCCTGGGTTCCTCCCAAATCTAGGTCTCCATCCATCTCAGGAATTCAGTAGCTATACAATAGCTTGAAATTTGTTTTTATTTTTATTTTTTGTTTAAAGTAGCCATTTTTGGTGTCTCTTGATTCAGTTAAACTGCCACTCCTGGAGGTCAGGGTACGCTGGCTTCAGCCACTTGGAGGCAGGTCAGGGATGTGGCTTGGAATGGGTTCCCCACTGGAATCCTGGACTCTTAAGATCAGGCAGAACTACAATCAGATGTGATTTAACTACTTTAGGTAATATCCCTCTGACATTCCTAAATCTTAAAAAAAAAAAAAAAAAAAGTTTCAACTGTGGTGTAGAAGAGGCTCTATCCACTCCTGGGATGGATATTTACAGGAAGGGTGGTGCCAGCCTCCAGGCCTGTGGGGCAGGAGCAAGTACCAACCAAGGCAGAGGAGTCTGCCACCTGCAGAGGGGCCAGCAGCATTGCCAAGAGAGGTTCAGGGTGAGAGGAAAGACGTAATTCGGAGGAGCTGACGCGGAGGATCAGGCTGCCGCCAGGACAGACACGGGCACTCGTGTGCTCAGTTGCTTCAGTCAAGTCTGATTCTTTGTGACCCTATCGCCTGTAGCCCGCCAGGCTCCTCGGTCCATGGAATTCACCAGGCAAGAAGACTGGGGAGGGTTGCCATGCCCTCCTCCAGGGGACCTTCCCAACTCAGGGATGAACCTGCCTCTTACCTCTGCCTGCAGTGGCAGGCCGGTTCTTTACCGCTAGCTCTACCTGGGAAGTCCCGACAGCAGCACGCAAGAGCGAAGATCCTTGCAAGGACCAGAAGAAAAGACAGCTGGGGGGGGGGGGGGGGGTGCCTGCTGGGGCACCAGGCGTCGAGGCGACACCGAAATGCAAAGAGAGAAGCCTGGGACGAACCATCATCCACTTGTTCCTGACGGTCTCTCTGGACAACAGAATTTCACGAGATTTTTTCCCCTCCTTAGTACCCTTCCGTGTTTCCAACGTCTCTCCAGCGACCGTCTACCTCTTTTGTAATCTTTGCAGTGAAAGGAAAGGAGGCGAGGTGGAGAGAACGAGGGGGACAGGGAGAGGAGAGGCAGAGGGAGAGAGAGGAAGGGACCCCCATGCTACAGACGCCTGTGCTCTAGTCGTCCCCAGAGAGACTGCACGAAGGCCCTGGAAACCGTGCACCGTGTCTTCCTCTCTTGGGGGAAGCGGGTGAGGACCCTGCCTTTGCGGGAACACCAGAAAGAGCAGGGGCAGTAGCTTTGGCCCAAGGTCAAGTAAGAGAGACGGGCCCTTCTGAGACGGCCTTCCGAACCCCGGGACCGCTGGCGGAGGCGGTAACTGCGGACGCAGTAACTGCTCCAGTAACCTCGCTCCAGAGCAGTAACTGCGCCCCCCTGCACCGCCTCCTGCTCCCCGGGACGCGGGACGCGGCGAGCCCTTCCCGAGCAGAGCTGCTGGCAGCCCCGCGCCTGGCACACACACGCCGCCCCCTGAGCGGGTCTACACTGCGCGTCTCTGTGAGGCACACGCCGCCCCCTGAGCGGGTCTACACTGCGCATCTTTCTGAGGCACCCGCCGCCCCCTCAGTCGGGTCTACACTGCGTGCCTTTCTGAGGCACACACCGCCCCCTGACTCGGGTCTACACTCTGCGTCTTCCTGTATCTTACTCTCCAAGGGGTTGATCACATATCGGTGCCCAAACCCTGCACCTCCCCACGCTCCTGTGTCTTTTTCCAGGCTGTCCCATCCGCTGGGATCTCCTTCCCCTTTCAGGCTGGCAGAGCCCCGTTTACCCCACCGAACGCCCGAACGCCCGTAGGCCACCTCCGCCGGCTTGGTTACCGAGCCCTGCTCCCTGCCATCCGCGTTCCTTGCGCAGTCCCCTGTCTCCCCGAACTGCCGTCTTCCTGCTTGTTGCCCCCCTAACCCTGCATCCAGGGGGCCCTGCAAGGTGTCTTTTTCTACGCTTGCTCCCTCTTTCTTAGCACCTGGAGAAAAGGGAAAAGCAACTGTTTATATTCCTGAAAGTTATACAGGCGCTTCCTGAAATTTTTTTATAACCCCATTTGCTTTATAACACCCTAGGAGGTGACTCGGAGAAGGCAATGGCACCCCACTCCAGTACTCTTGGCTGGAAAATCCCATGGACGGAGGAGCCTGGTGGGCTGCCGTCTGTGGGGTCGCACAGAGTCAGACACGACTGAAGCGACTTAGCAGCAGCAGGTAACTGGCAAATCTGTGAGGATGTTTGTGGTTGTCACCAGTGGATTGAGCCCTCCTGGTACATAATGGGTGAGGAGTTAGGGTCGTAAATCAAAGGATTATCTCAAATCTAACGTGAATAACCACGGAGGAAAATTCAGGAGCTGAGAACATAACTCCCTTCTAGGTAAACAAACACTCGCACACACAGTCTTTTTGCAGTTTTGATACAGGCTGAATTTCCTAAGACCATGACTCCAACGTAAAATCCAGCAAGAAGGCTGAATTTTGACAGGTTGGACCCTTGCCAACAACTGCTCTCTATCTTGGAAAACCACAGTCCTGGCAAGAAAGTCCCCGTGGCAGCTTAGTCACTGATGTAACACACCTGGCCTGGCCTCTGCATCTGACATGTATTAATAGATGCAAGGTCTAACCACATCCGTGTGTCTCCCAGGGATTCATGACCAAGCACCTCTTACAAAAATACGATTCCTTTATTATAAATTACCTTGCTTTTATTTTTCCTTCATCTTGCAGTTAGAAAATGGTGTGTAGGTTAAGTTGTACTACGTATGAAATTCGTTTGCATGTAGTAAAGAAACGGTAATAAATCGTTGTTCTAAAAGGGGGTGTTGGGTGATTTAAGGTGAAATAAAGGCAGTAAGAATATTGCCTAGCACTTTGAAGAAGGAGAGGTCTGATTCAGCATTGGGTTTACTGAACTGTGTAGGAGGCTTCCCAGGTGGCTCAGTGATAAAGAATCCACCTGCCAATGCTGGAGACACAGGAGACGGGGTTCAACCCCTGGGTTTGGGAAGATCCCTAGAGTAGGAAATGGCAACCCACTCCAGTATTCTTGCCTGGAAAATTCCTTGGACAGAGGAGCCCTGCAGGCTACAGTCTGTGGGGTCGAAGAGAGTCTGACGCCACTGAGCGATTGAGCGCGCACACAAACACGCAGAAATCTGGAGATGAAAGACGGCTGCCCTTTGGGCCAAACACACAGGCCTTTGGAATTTCCCCTTCCGCAGAGATTTCTCCCCAAACACTATCATCAAGGATCTTACTCTAAGAAAGGATGTTAACTGTGAAAAGCTTTTAAAAAAATTTTTTTAATGAATTTTTGAAGCATAGTTGACCTACAACACTTACGTTAGTTCCCGATGCAGAATACAGTGGTTTGATATTTCTGTATATTACAAAGGGGTCACTGCACCACATCTAGTTACCATCTGTCACCACGTGGAGACATTCCAGTATTACTGACTGTATTCCCCCTGCTGTACATTTCATCTCCATGACTCTTAGTTTGGAAGCAGAGTTTCGTACCTTAGTCTCCCACACCTATTCCACTCATTGTTTAAAACAATTTGACCAAGATGAACTTTCCTCATCCAGTTGGTGAGTTCTTTTTCTGTTGCTGTTTCCCTAATAACTGGAGAGAATCTGAATTCAAGACATTTCTCAAAATATTATTAAAGCTAACGACGTGATCACTTTTTTAAAACAGTAGAAAAGGGACAGAAGCAACATGCCCATTTTTCAGGCAGAGAGCGGTCTCATCTAAGCCTCCAACTACCCCCCAGAGAGGCTCCTAGAAGCAGGTGTCACATGTTTATCCAGCCATCTGGACAGGTCTTCTTCCCCTTCTTCCCTGGAGGAAAAGTTGACAGGCCTCCAAAGGGAAGGTAGGAGAAAAAGACACCCACCGGACATACAGAATCAAAGGGATAAGGACGACTGAGACTTGTTTTTAAAGAGCAACAGAGGCAAGAAGCTGACAGCGATGTCAGGAAAAGGATGAAAGCCAAAAAGAAAATGGTGCTAACACTGCCAGCACGCCATATGGCCCTTAGATGGCATGCGTTCCATTTCAAATGTTGATGTTTGCTTTCTTGTTAGTCTTGGTGCCAACTCTGTTACCGTCCTTGATAAAATTCATTTTGAAAAAAAAAAAATCACACAGAAGCTTCTGTGCTATCCTGTGCTATCCTTAAAAATCACACATAAATTCCTTTGCTTTTTTTTTCTTAACTGTAAGCTCTAGATCCCTGTTTCTAAGTGTTCAAACTAAAGTGCAAAGCGTTGATCGAATTGCAAGGGAAGACCCCGGTAACTGATACGAGATGCCGATCACGTTGATCTGTATCTATTTAACGTGAGACAGAAGCGAGGTGGGCGCAGAATGTGGATGGGGAGACAGCCAAATATGAATAATAACAATCTAACACGAGCCCTTCAACCATTCCCCAGGCTCAGGTAGAAATGGTGTTGATGTTGTTTACAGTAAAATTTACTTCTTACAAGGGCTGGAAAAAAACGAACCCAAGGGACATTGCTCAGTCTAAGTGGAGCCCTGGTGGCAAGAACGCAGTCTCTGAACAGCAGCACCGCAAAATCCATCTTCTGGGGGGGTCCCCAGGTGACATTTGAGGAGCCAGGCATCTTTGGGGAGGAAAGTCTTGGAACTCCTTGCTGCTTTATAAAACATATATGAGGCCCTGTGTGTCCCAGATCTGGTAAGAGCACATGCGAGTGAAGAGGCCACCAACGTGTAGCTGACATAAATTCATTTTCCCCCTTTCACTTTCTTTCCCCCCGCATCTCTCCATGCTCCGCGGTGGAACACCATGGACGCTCTCCGTGCTCCGCGGTGGAACACCATGGACGCTCTCCGTGCTCCGCGGTGGAACACCATGGACGCTCTCCGTGCTCCGCGGTGGAACACCATGGACGCTCTCCGTGCTCCGCGGTGGAACACCATGGACTCTCTCCGCGCTCCGCGGTGGAACACCATGGACACATCTGCCTAAGCAGCTGCAACTAATGAAAGGCACAACCTCCCCTCTCGCTCAGACGAATGGCAGGAGCTCGCTCAGACCTTCTGGATTCTTCCTTTGCCGATTCATATGCCCAGTGCATCTTTTCCTCCTAAGGTAATAACTGATGCTGGAACTCCGTCCCAGGCCCAACTCCTCCTGTCCATCAGAGTCCCTTTGTCTGTTACTGCTCAGCCACTTCTTTTCCCCAGCCCCACCCACCTCCACGTCCGTCCCTCAAAGGGTAGCACCGAAGGCTGCCTTAGTAAGCGTCCCTTCTTCAGTCGGGTTCCCTGGGGCCGCTGCATAGCCTGCCCATGTTGGGTGTGTGGAAAGGAACCTGTTTGTGTCTCTTTCCAATTCACCATCAATATGTGCTTACCGAATGCCTCAGAAGCACTTCCCAGGTGGCTCAGTGGTAAAGAGTCCGCCTGCCAGTGCAGAAGATGCAAGAGATGAGGGTTCGATCCCTGGGTTTGGGAAGATACCCTGGAGAGAGAAATGGCAACCCACTCCGAATCCACCTGCAGTGCAGGAGACCCGGGCTCAGTCCCCGGGTCAGGAAGATGCCCTGGAGAAAGAAACAGCTACCTTCTTGCCTGGAGAATCCCATGGACAGAGGAGTCTGGCGGGCCACAGACCACGGGCTCACAAAGAGTTGGACGTGACTGAGTGACTACCCGGGCAAAGCACTTGGCTCAGCAGGTGCCAGAGGCAGACAGGAAAAGAAAGGCTGAGGAGAATCCTCTGCCAGTCCAGCGGTTAGAACTCTGCACTTCCACTGCAGGGCGCCTGGGTGCAATCCCTGGTTAGGAAGCAAAGATCTCGCAGAAAAAGAAGAAAAGTAAAAGAAAGGCAGAGTATCCCTTAGCTTCAAAGCCTTTATGTTTTAATTAAAGAGAATAATCCATTAGCTACATAAGACAGGTGCATCACTGAAGACGTGTGACGTCAAATACACAAGCTGGAATTCACAAGGCCCCACCCTGAGCTCCCGAAGCTAAACAGTAAGTAACATCTACTAGGTGCTACTCAGATGCCAGGCATTGCTCTCATGCGTCAACTAAGTGCCCAAGGCAGTAGCTTCTGTTTTTAATCTCCATTTTTCAAACAAGGAACCTCAGGCATCGCCCGGGGTCACATGGCTGGTGAGTGACAGCTCAAGGCTTATGCCCTGAGGCTGAATGACTTCTGAGGCCATCTGCCCGACCCAGGCCTCATGATGGACACTGGTCTTCATCAAGTCTGTTTCCTCCTTGGGAGAAGGGACTGTCTGTCTTTATTGTCATATACCCCCGCCGTGTGGAGAACACAGGCCTTATTTGATTACTGATTAGGCAGCTGACCTGGGGACAGGTATGAAGGAGCGGGCACGGTGGGCAGCTGGAGACTGAATCCCTACAAGGCGAAGGCAAGGCTTTCAGAGCAGCAGGGCCGGGCAGAAACCAGGCGTCAGCAGCCCACAGAGGCCCAGGCGGGCGGGCCAGGGCCAGGGGCACTGGGTGGGGACACGCTTGGGGGTGGAGACTCGGCTGGAGGGGAGGGTGGGGGGCAGGTGGGAGGGAGGCGGGTGGGGCCAGCCTGTCCACTCTGCCCCCCACGACTGAAGGGGACAGCCAGCACGTCAGTCTTTGTGTCCTATAAAAGTTAAAGGAAAAAGAAAGAACAAGGGCTGGTGAAGATGTGCAGCAGCTGGCAGCTTTCTGCATCGCTGGCGGGAAGGGAAAAGAGTGCAGCTCCTCGCAAAATAAAACAGAATCCCCGTATGCTCTGGCCATCCCGTCCCTGGCTGTACCCCCAAAGGAATTAAAAACAGGGCCTCGAACAGACACTTGCACACCCACAGTCAAAGTGGCATTGTTCCCAATTGTTGAAAGGCCAAGCAACCCAAGAGCCCACCAACAGACGGATGACTGGAAAAGCAGGACATGGTCCATATCTACCGGGGAACACATTCAGCCTTTAAAAAGGAAGGTAAGGCTGACGCCCGCCACAACATGTGCAAATCCTTACAGATATCGTGTTAAGTGAAATAAACCGGTCAGGAAAGGACAAGGACTGTGTGAGTCCCTTGGGAGTTTCTAGAGCAGCCAAACTCATAAAGAAAGAAAGTGCAGTAGAGACTGCTCGGGGTTGGGGAGAAGGAGGAGCTACTGATCAGCAGGCAGAGTTTCGGTTACAGTGGAGACAGATGGTGATGCCGGCTGCACCACCACGCCAAGGCACTTAATGCCACTGCAGCGCCCATTAGAGATGGTTGGAATGCAGAACTTCCACTGCAGCCTGGCAGTTAAGACTCTGAGCTTCCCCAGCACGGGGCACGGGCGCAATCCCTGATCAGGGAACTAAGATCCCCCTAATGTCGTGTGGTGTGGCCAACAGACTTTTTTTTAATTAATTTTAAAAAATGGTTAAAATGGCAAATTTTACGTTATGTATAATTTACCACACCAGAACAAAACAGGCATAAAGAAAAAGTTAAAGGAGGCTCTAAAGAATCCAACATACTCTTGGGGTCACCTTAAATGAAAAAAGACCTTCTCTGAAACAGTGACTATGGCCAGGACAAAACTGTTAATTCTATAGAAATGTGCTGATCTGAAAAGACAGGCTTGCTCTCTACTTTTATAGTCAGCTTTTCTGATGATGGAAATCCCTTGTAAACATTAAAAAAAAAATTCTCAATTCCCACACATTAAAATAGGACATTAGGTGCCACTGATGAGATGGCTGGATGGCATCACCAACTCGATGGACATGAGTTTGGGTGAACTCCGGGAGTTGGTGATGGACAAGGAGGCCTGGCGTGCTGTGATTCATGGGGTCCCAAAGAGTTGGACACGACTGAGCGACTGAACTGAACTGAACTGAACTGAGGTGCCACTGATTATGAAAACATAAAGAAAAAAAAGGAACTATGAATCCAGGAATCATATTTTTAAATGAACTTCTGTGGATTACTGATGATTGCCTGATTTCCTGGTGATGGTAAAGAATCTGCCTACTAAGCAGGAGACCAGGGCTCAGTCCTTGGGTCGGGAAGATCCCCTGGAGAAGGGACAGGCTACCCACTCCAGTATTCTTGGGCTTCCCTGGTGGCTCAGCTGGTAAAGAATCTGCCTGCAATGCCGGAGACCTGGGTTCAATCCCTGGCTTGGGAAGATCCCCTGGAGAAGGGCATGGCAACCCACTCCAGCATTCTTGCCTGGAGAGTCTCCATGGACAGAGGAGCCTGGTGGGCTACAGCCCATGGATTCTCAAAGAGTTGGACACGACTGAGCAACTGTGCACAGCATTATTCTGTCTACCAACAATGCTTGATGCAAGGAAAGATTCAGGGAACTGCATCCCCAGGGTGAGAACCACAGCTCTGTCTTAAGAAGAGACTAAACTCAGCAGTAAACTTTCAAGATACAGTGCAAAATCATTAAGTCAAAATGCTATGATGCATAAATGCAGCTCTTCTCAGAAAATATCAATAAAATTCAAGTATCTTCTCCCCCGAAATAAAGTGTACTTCCTCTAACGAGAATGTACATTTCCTGGGCTCCATCAATTCAGGCAGCCCTTTCTTACTCAACGCCATCAGAGCCTGCTCAGCAGGGCGACCACACCATAGCTAGCCTGCTGTCACCCCCAAGGGAACAGCCTCTTTGGGGTTAAGTTCAAAGCACCGGCACACCTCTCAGTAATGACGTATCCTAAACACTCTCCCTCTCCTAAAACAAGAAGTTCAGAAGTGGCTTGGAATTTATCAATGACTACTGACATACCAGTCACAGACCACACACCCTGCTCTGCACTGGGCAGACTCAGGTCAACCATGGCATCCCTCAATTTTTAGGAGCCTAATTTGTCAGAGACCCTGATGCTGTGAAAGACTGAAGCCAGAAGGAGAAGAGGGCAACAGAGGATGAGATGGTAGGATGGCATCACCGATTCCATGGACATGAACTTGGGCAAACTCCGGGAGGTAGTGAGGGACAGAGAAGCCACGGGGTTGTAAAGAGTCAGACATAACTTGGTGACTGAACAACAACTTGTCAGAGGCTATTCTAGAGTGTTTTATTACTTGCTTGGTTCACAGAACTAGCATGAGGCTAAGTGTAAAAGAAAAAAATGTGGTTTTTTTTAATATTGATAAATGTAATATTAAAAAAGAGGAGAATTCCATGGGGTAAAGGATTATTATTCTACTATATAAATGTCCTCCAAAGACCCAAACCCTCCTGTGAAAATTGGTGATGAAGGGTGAACATGGGAAATCATCCATCTATTAGGCTGCTTTTATGATACTAATAAAAATATGAGTACTGATAAAATTCTTGGATTAAATTCATAACTCAGAAGTGCCTGGAAGTTTTAAAAACCAGTTACCATACACACTAAGGCACTACTGGACTGTCAGTACTTTCAAAATGCAAAGATATAAAATGTTTCTGTGGGACTTTCCTGGTGGCCCAGAGGTTAAGACTCCATGCATGCAATGCGGGGGCGGGGGGGGGCCAGGTTCGATGCTTGGTCGGGGAACTAGGATCCCACATGCTGCGTGACTTGGCCAAGAAAATAAACAAATAATATAAAGTTTTCTTCCCCACATCCCTGGGATTCTAGGAGGCAGCCATCTCTTTCATGAGCTTGACCCAGCAGGTAAGGAATACCCATACAAATATTCCAGAGACTTTCCTCAGTCGGAGGGTGGTTTAGGAAGAGCTTCTTCCACCACTCTCCTGGAGTTTGTCCTTGTTATTTGGTCACTAAGTCATGTCTGACTCTTCAGCGACCACATGGACGATAGCCCACCAGGCTCCTCTGTCCATGGGATTCTCCAGGCAAGAGTACTGGAGGGGGCTGCCATTTCCCTCTCCAGGGAACTTTCCCAAACCAGGGATCGAACCCATGTCTCCTGCGTCTCCTGCATTTGCAGGCCGATTCTTTACCACTGAGCCATCAGGGAAGCCCTTCCATGAGTTTAAGACTGAGTTAAATCCCCAGTGGGAATCAAAATCTTGACATTAATGCCCTCAAACCCCCAGCTTCTCAAAACCACTGAGGCAATCTGCTGAATCCAGAAAAAGGAGAGTTGCCTTAAGAAGACAAGACCAGCTGCCAAGAAGCTGGGCTTAGAGCTGTGTGTTCCTCTTACTGCCAACATCGAGTGGGTCGCACACAGGACAGAAATGAATGGAAGAGCGGGGAATGTAGTCTGCCTGGCAACCCCGCTTGCAGAGGCGGGCCCAGACCAGTCAGCTGCCAGGACAGTACAAGGCCCTCTTCTACAAGTTCACCTCCGCATTAATCACACAGCAGACACGAGCAAGGGGGCTTCAGCCCTAGATTAATCTGCAGGAGAAGAGAACGCCAAGCAAGAGATGTCTGACAACAAAGAGCCAGGTTCGGGAGCTAGAGCCAGTGCAGAGAGAAGAATCTGAGACAACAGGCCAATTCAAAGTGTCCACAGATGAGATACAGCTGGAAAACCAAAACCCTTTGATTGTAGATAAAGACAGGGCCAATATTAAGGTTTTTTCTCAACTAGCCATCTTTGTATGTCCCCAGGTCTTACTAAAGCTTTCATGAAAGACTCTTCTGAACCATCAGACACTATCCCTGCCTTACAAGAGAAAGAGGGAAGGAAGGATGGTGGGAAAGCGAAGTCTACGTGTGCTCATTGGGATGGGAGATTTGGTTTGGAATCTCTGTTGTCACTTATAGACTGAGTGATCCTGGAGAGCTCACAGAACCAGTTCAAGCTTTCCAATCTCACAATTAAGAAGGTAAGAATGGTCCCTTGAGCGCTTCAGTTCAGTTCAGTCACTCACTCATGTCTGACTCTTTGCAACCCCATGGACTGCAGCACGCCAGAATTCCCTGTCTATCACCAACTCCGGGAGCCTGCTCAAACTCATGTCCATCATGTCAGCGATGCCACCCAACCATCTCATCCTCTGTCGTTCCCTTCTCCTGCCTTCAACCTTTCCCAGCATCAGGGTCTTTTCCAGTGAGTCAGTTCTTTGCATCAGTTGGCCAAAGTATTGGAGCTTCAGCATCTATCCTTCCAATGAATATTCAGGACTGATTGATATCCTTGCAGTCCAAAGGACTCTCAAGAGTCTTCTCCAACACCACAGTTCAAAAGCATCAATTCTTCAGTGCTCAGCTTTCCTTATGGTCTAACTCTGACATCCATATATGACTACTGGAGAAACCATAGAGCTTAGTCTGAGACCTTGAGAGCATACTCTAGGTAAAGCCCACAACCCAGTGTCCAGCATACAGTAAATTCTCAAAACACATGCATATCTTATTTCCAGACTTCCATTCTGAGTCCCACAATACTCAGCCTACCTCAACCAAATCCCACTGGACAAATGACAAGTCTCCCTACAAAGATCCTTGCATACAGAAGTTTGTAAGTGAATGCCCATCCCAAAGTAGCAGTCAGATTCCCAGAAGCTTCCTGTGATCAAAGCTTGCCAGAAAGACAAAAAGAGACTCTGTTAAAGCTACCTTAAAAATGTTTAAAAGGTAAACATTATCCAGGCAGTATTTTAAGTAGTTATATTTTAGGCAATTTGATAGTCTTGCTGTTTTCAGAAACTGGGAAGATGCATCTTAAAGGCCATTAAAATATTCATCTCAGATGGCAACAGGAGACACCTAAGGGACACTGGCCAGTTATAAAAGATTGACAAGAAAGAGGAAAAATCATACATTAGATTAATCCCCGGTGGGCTAGCTAGAGATAGTGCTAAGATGGTCTGCTATTGAAGAATAGTGGAACCAACTATCTTTGGGTATATCATCAGAATCAAGCCTCCAGGCATGTTCCCTTATTAGCTAGAATGATCTTATTTCTGGGCTTACCAGGTGATGCCAGTGGTAAAGAGCCCACCTGCCAAGCAGGAGACCTGGGTTCAATCCCTGGGTTGAGAAGATTCCCTGGAGGAGGGCATGGCAACCCACTCCAGTATTCTTGCCTGGAGAATCCCATGGACAGGGGAGCCTGGCAGGCTACAGCACCTGGGGTCTCAAAGAGTCAGACATGACTCAGCACACAGACAACAATCTCATTTGCAGAGTACACAGTTTCTAAAGCCCTCTTTAAGGACCCGTCTGAGAGAAGAGAATTCTGAGCGGCAACAGCACTGGCCCTGAGGAGCTTGTGAGGAAGCTTCAGCCAGGGGACCAGGACGTGCCCCTTGGGGCTTGTGGCACAACTGATCCCTTAAATCCAGCAGAGTCAAGTTTCTTAACTGGGACAGTTTTGCCCTCGAGGAGACATTTAATAATGTCTGGATACATTATTGGCTCTCACACGGGAGACACTGATGATACTGCCATCTAGGGAAGCCGGGGGAGCTGCTAAACAACCCACAGTGCACAGAACAGATCTCAAGACAATCTCCAGCCCAAATGTCCACAGAGCTGAGGCTGGGCAAGACTGCATCAGAGGAAGGGAGAAAAGAAGGACCATCCAACCATCATGGACAAGGGCTTTCCTGGTAGCTCAGCCGGTAGAGTATCTGCCTGCAGTGCAGGAGACCTGGGTTCGATCCCTGGGTTGGGAAGATCCCCTGGAGAAGGGAACGGCTACCCACTCCAGTATTCTGGCCTGGAGAATTCCATAGACTGTACAGTCCATGGGGTTGCAAAGAGTCGGACCCAACTGAGCGACTTTCACTTTCTTTCGTCATGGACAAACTGTGTCACAGCTGTCATTAAGGGATGCTGTGTAGTCTGTTTGGTGGGTGTCACTTATATAGTTTGTGCCCAGTGAACATTAGGGACAATATTCTTAAATGATTTCAGCTGTTCTGAACCTAATCAAGAAAGCTTTAAAAATATATGCCTTCTCTGCATTTAAAAACAGTTACCAGCATTTCCCCGGTGGGTAAAGAGTCCGCCCGTCAATGCAGGAGACACTGATTTGATCCCAAGTCCAGAAAGATCCCACATGCTGCAGAGCAACCAAGCCCGTGAGCCACACACGCTTTGAAGCCCCTGGTCTGCAGCAAGAGAAGCCACCGCAATGAGAAGCCCGGGCACCGCAGCGGAGAGCAGCCCCGCCCGCCACAGCTAGAGAAAGGCAGCAATGACCTAGGGCATCCGTAAGTAAATCAACAAATCTCAGAAAACATTTAGCTCCCATCCCCTTCCAGCCCCTTAGGAAAAGTAAGAAAGCAAACGGTTCACATTAAAACCAGGGTCTTCTCTCTGATCAAAATCCATGTAACAGGTGGCTCAGACAGGGAAGAACCTGCCTGCAATGT
Organism: Ovis aries; assembly: GCF_016772045.2. Classification (NCBI taxonomy): domain Eukaryota; kingdom Metazoa; phylum Chordata; class Mammalia; order Artiodactyla; family Bovidae; genus Ovis; species Ovis aries. The sequence continues at coordinate 98,011,210 of NC_056060.1, forward strand.
GGGGGACCTTCCCTAAGCTGGGAAGATACCGTGCGGGAGGGAATGGCAGCTCAGTCCAGTACTCTGGCCTGGAGAATCCCTTGGACAGAGGAGCCTGGCAAGCTGCAGTCCACGGGGTCACAAAGAGTCGGACACGACTGAGCAACTAAGCACTGCGGAGCACTGCATGCGTGTAACATCAGTCCCACTGGGTTATTTCCCAGGACTGCACTGTGCACCCGGCATGCACTAGTGCAGGCATGTCACAGAGGCGGACAGACACACGTTCACACACACAAACACCCACACACCGTCAGGCACTCTCAGCCCACCATCTGGCCCTCCCCCACTCCCCTGACTATTCAGGCAAGATGCTGGTGCGCATGACTAGTACCCCAGTGACCTTCACCAGTAATGCTAAGAGCTGGAGATCATAGTTGAAGCCACAGAGCTGAGAATAACATGCAGTTCCCAAAACAAGAGCTTTTATCTTCTTGAAATAATAATTATTTTGATCACCCCACTGCTGTGGGGACTAGCTCAAAGACACCCGGAGAGAAACAAAAGCCCTCCTGCCAAAGGCACTCTTTAAAACCCTTCCTTGATTCATTCCAGGCACACGGCAGAGGTCTCTGGAGCCCTTGGCTTTCACCACCAGCCCTTTTCTCCAACCCAAAGTAACTAATTTGCCCACAAACTGAACATCATTGCCAGCCTGAGACTGTCATCACCGTGTCTTAAGCATTTAGCAGGTTCTAAAGTCCCGCCCAGTCGTGTCCGACTCTTTGTGACCCCTTAGACTGTAGCCCACCAGGCTCCTCCATCCATGGGATTCTCCAGGCAAGAATACTGGAGTGGGTTGCCATTTCCTTCTGCAGGGGATCTTCCCAACCCAGGGATCGAACCCAAGTCTCCCGCAGGGGATCTTCCCAACCCAGGGATCGAACCCAAGTCTCCCGCATTGCAGGCAGACGCTTTAACCTCTGAGAAAGTCCCCAAGTGATCACCGCATTGATAAGCCTGCTGCTAAGCTGCTGCTAAGTCGCTTCACTCGTGTCCGACTCTGTGCGACCCCATAGACGGTAGCCACAAGGCTCCCCCGTCCCTGGGATTCTCCAGGCAAAAACACTGGAATGGGTTGCCATTTCCTTCTCCAATGCATGAAAGTGAAAAGGGAAAGTGAAGTCGCTCAGTCATGTCAGACTCTTAGCGACCCCATGGACTGCAGCCCACCAGGCTCCTCCGTCCATGGGATTTTTCAGGCAAGAGTACTGGAATGGGGTGCCACTGCCTTCTCCTAAATTATTCCTGCTGCTGCTGCTAAGTCGCTTCAGTCGTGTCCGACTCTGTGCGACCCCATAGACGGCAGCCCATCAGGCTCCACCGTCCCTGGGATTCTCCAGGCAAGAACACTGCAGTGGGTTGCCATTTCCTTCTCCAATACTGATAAGCCTAGGGTAACATTATTTGTCAGCTACAGCCAAGTTCCTTTGGTTCCAAAGACAAGTAAACATTTCTGCTGTTTCCTTGGGAGGGAAAGGCCAAAGAAGAAAAGTGTCCCTTGGTTTTAGAGGCACTATCAGAAAGCCAGTGGATCCGCCAGATGAAAAGAGGCAGTTGCTCTTTACCAGAGGCCAAAGTCCAACTCAGAGCAAGAAAATGAGATCCAGTCCAAAATCTGACCAAGTTTCCTACAGCGTCCTATCAAGTGATAGTCAGCCCAGCCCAGCAAGAGCCAGCCCACCTCTGAGAAGGGAAAGGCTGCCCACTTCCAAAAGCTCCTTTGGAACCAAGGTCAGCCCTGCTCAATCCCAAGTAATTATCCTTCCTTGCTAACTGCTCAGATTTCCTGCTGGAAACCGAGGAGGAGTTACTTTTACTCTACGTGTCGTTGTTTAGTCGCTCAGTCGTGGTCGGCTCTTTTGTAGCCCCATGGACGGCAGCCCACCAGGCTCCTCTGTCCGTGGGATTCTCCAGGCAAGAATACTGGAGTGGGTTGCCATTTCCTTCTCCAGGGGAACTTCCCCACCCAGGGATGGAACCCATGTCTCCTGCATTGGCAGGCGGATTCTTTACTGCTGAACCGCCAGGCTTTCCTTATGTTATATAAATATTTACAAATCGTCCCAAGTCCAGGCTCACTCACTCAGCTCTTTGTGGTTTTAGGCAAGTCACTTAACAAATCACGGGCTCCATCTTTGTTGGATGCAATATGAGCATCACTAGAGATGTGGTCCCCAAAGAGCAAGTCGTAGGCCACCTGCATCTAAATCCCAGGGATGCCTGTCATCCTACGGAGCCAACAGGTAGTCCGGGGGAATCTGCACATGACATGACTCATCAATTTAGCTACCCCCTCGCCTTCCTGGAGATCAAGCAGTGCATTCCAGGCCCTCTTCCACTGGGTGGGGCAGGGTTGTGACTGGAGGCCAAAGCTCTGAAGAGCAATGTCCTGTCTGTCCCCCTAAAAAAACCCTCACGTCTGGAGAAACGCCCAGGTGGCAGCAGCCTCGGAGTGGGTAAGAGTAAGCTGCTGGTGTTTGTGACCATCGTACGTAAACTAACCTCCTCTGACAGGCTTCCCAGGTGGCTCAGTGGTAAAGAATCTACCTGCAATGCAGGAGACATGGGTTTGATCCCTGGGTCAGGAAGATCCCCCGGAGAGGGAAGTGACAACCCAGTCCAGTATTCTTGCCTGGAAAACCCCATGGACAGAGGAGCCTGGCGGGGGGTCGCAGAGTCAGACACACCTTAGCGACTAAACAACAACAATATTGACTATACCTCAAAAAGTAAATTTTTAAATGTGATTGAGTGAAAACATGCCATCTGGTCCTGAGGCAGCCATCTTGCAGACCATGCGGTAATAAGTCTGTGGATGAAAAGCTAATGTGCCAAGGAAACTAGAGCAGAAAGAGAGCAAGCCTGGGTATATGTGTATAATACTGTGATTCAGAATAAGAAAGATGTATTTGGTCACGGTCTTATGGACCGTCCCTGGTGGCTCAGACGGTATAAGCATCTGCCTACAATGCGGGAGGCCCGGGTTCGATCCCTGGGTCGGGAAGATCCCCCTGGAGAAGGAAATGGCAACCCACTCCAGTACTCTTGCCTGGAAAATCCCATGGACGGATGGAGGAGCCCAGCAGGCCACAGTCTATGGGGTCGCAAAGAGTTGGACACGACTGAATGACTTCAATTTCACTTTCACTTTCCTGGCACAGGGCTCCTAACACCCCTGGAATTTCCCAAGAGCCATAAAGCTTCTGTTACATTAATGAAGTGGCTTTGGGGTCATCTAAGGATGGGAGTTGGTTACCAGGGAAACCAGAAACCAACCAGGAACAGAGTGCCAAACTTTCAGCCACACCCTCACTGCACCCCCAACCCCTAATTTCCAGTAGGGCTGGGAGAGGGGCTGGAAATTGAATCAATCACCAATGGCCAACGACTCAATCAATCACACCCATGGGATGAAGCCGCCATAAAAATTCAAAATGGAGGAGATACAGAAGGCTTCCAGGTTGGTAAACCAGATCACTGCACATGCCAGCAGGCCAGGCCCCAGATCCCCTGGGGAAGCACTGCTGCTTTGGGGCCTTGCACTGTGTAGCTCTGCGTCTCACTTTTGATCCACACCCTTAAACACTCCTGGTGATAAAGCAGTTGTCTAGTGAGTAAGTGGGCCTCCTGAGTTCTCTGAGCCACTTTAACAAACTATCTGAACCCAAGGAAGGAAGGGGTTGGGGGAAACCTCTGATTCATGAACCTCCACTCATCAGAAACACAGAAAGAAGCTGGACTTGCTCCATCTAACATGCTGAGCAGGCCTGTGGGACCTGATGCCGATTCCAGGCAGACAGTGCCAGACTTAAGTTGAATTGAAAGACATCGAGGTGGTGTCAGAGAATTCCATACGGGGAAAAAAATCCACACTCTGGAACTCGCACCAGAATCCTTAGCGTGTTACTGGGAAAGGATGCCTGAAGCCTGAAGCAACCTCGCTCCAGGATTCTCCCTATGAAAGCTGTGTCGAATTCTTAACGCTCTGTAAATCGGCATGGGGGCAAGGCCCATTTTCCTGGCCTCGCGTTCCACACAGAAGAACGCCAGCCAGGGTAACATTCCTGTGCCTCCTCGTGCCACGTGCAGCTGGGCAGGGGCTCACCCAGCGGGCTCGGCAGCGGGCACCGGGTCCCCTCACCTGGTGGGCTCGGCAGAAGGGACCGAGTGCCCTCATCGGGCAGGCTCGGTGGGGGGCACTAAGTTCCCTCGCCCGGTGGACTCGGCAGAAGGGACTGAGTTCCCTCGGCTCGGCTCGGCCCCTTTTCTCTCTTGTTTGAAACCTTCTTCAAAGATTTCTTTTGTTTGAAACCTTTCTTCAAGGGAACTGCACTGCTTCGCTCTCTCTGGTGTAGCGAGTAGAGCAGACCCTGCCCTCACCAAGAAGGCCTGTGCCACCAAAGACCAAGATGGGGTGGGGGGCAGGGTCTCTGAAATGGCCAGAGACACAGCACCCCGAGCCCCAGAACCTGGACCACGATGAGCGATCACTCCCGTGGCTTAGCTTACACGGCACAGCTGACCTTCAGAGATAAGGTGAGATATCTCATCTCTCATCCAACTGTGGGCTTCTCTGCTGGCTCAGATGGTAAAGAATCTGCCTGCAGTGCAGAAGAACCAGGGTTCGATCCCTGGGTTGGGAAGAGTCCCTGGAAAAGGGAATGGTGACCCACCCCAGTATTCGTGCCTGAAGAATTCCATGGACAGAGAAGCCTGGCAGGCTACAGTCCGTGGGGTTACAAAGAGGAGGACGTAACTGAGCAACTAACACACACGCACATCTAATCACGTGAGCTCTTAATCCACAGTGCTTTCTCCAGCTGACAGGAGAGTGCAGAGGGGAAGTCACTGAGATAGAAGAAGGGGTCCATGCTGTTTTCACAGATGAGGGGACCTGTGCCAAGGGAGGTATGCCACCTCGGAGGTGAGAATGGCCCCCACCCTATGATCAGCAAGGAAACTGAAGTCTCAGCCCTACAACCACAGGGAACTTATGCTTTGCCAAGACTTGAATGAGTGTGTAGGCAGACTCTTCCCCAGATCCAGAACACAGTCCTGGTCGACACTCTGACTTTTTAGCCTTTGATATCCTGATCAAGAACCTTTGCCAAGCCCGTCCTGATGTCTTACCTACACAACAATGATGTGATAAACCAGTGCTGCCTTAAGTGCCCATTAATCCGTTACACGGCGATATAAAACTAATAGGGCATGGAAATCCTTCTAAATCAGGGTGAAAATGGTTAGTAAGTCCTCCTGGCATCAAAGCTAAAACTACATTCTCTGATAAGCTTATTAGCACGAAAGCTGGCCTTTTAATCTCCATCTGACTTCTGTGTCTATTTCTCAATTAGTTCATAACGCCAGAGGGGGAAGAAAGAGTTTTCATTTATTCACCCCATAAAACCCCCAACAGTCGGATATTTAAGAATACTTTTGGCATTTCTACATAATGTTAATACAATAACTCTCAACAGTTCTTTAAAATGAGGCTCAGACCTGGAATGGGATAAAAGACTCCAAACCATGTCACCTCAGAATCTAGGCTCCTAGATTGTATATCTTACCTTTACTCCACTAAAAATCCTCTGTTTCCACAGGTGAAGGAAAAGGCTACATCACCAAGAAGTGAAAACTAAATAGGTCACCCTCGTGGGAACCAAAACTTCACACCCCCAAGCTTTGCTGCTTTATACAATTTTCAGTTCTCAAAGTGGGCTTCCCTGGTGGCTCAGATGGCAAAGAATCCACGTGCAGTGCGGGAGACCCAGGTTCAACCCCTGGGCAGGGAAGATCCCCTGGAGAAACAAATGGCTGCCAAACTCCAGCAGCCCTGCCTGGGAAACCCCATGGACCGAGGAGCCTGGCGGGCTGCAGTCCATGGGATCGCAGAGAGTCAGACACGACTGAGCGACCAGCACTTCCACTCTTCGAGAGTAAGTGGCCTTTTAGATGTAGCTCAAATGAATAGCCAGGCTTTGAGACTTTCCACCAAAAGTGCACACAGCAAGCGACCTGAGGCAGAATCACTTGTTTGTAGATTGAGGAAGCATGCTCATAGTCTTCCTGGAACTCAGACACCCATCCACAGCACCTTCCAATGTTCTGCAAAGGCATACATCGTGTGCTGCCAATTCAGTAATATACCGCCAGCTCCTTCCTGAAAGGCTCCCGATCTTTGATGGCACAGCAAGGAAGTGAGAAGGCCATCAGCATAAAATGAAACATGAGATTCTGAAGGCTCTGTCCCAGAGTCCTGGTAATGATCCATTTGAGATGCAGCTTTAAGGGGAAGGAGAACCGTCCTCTCTACTTGCAGTAAGAAATTCATTAGGGGAACTAAGTCCCCAAATTCAGGAGCAGATGCCGTCAAAATGATTGCAACCTCTTCCCTCATTTAGAATACAGTTTCCAAATTTTATTTTTGCTAAGGGGGAATTTCAAAAGCTTGCAGTCTGATCTTTCCTTTCCACAAATAAACTCAGATCTAGAAAAGCGATATAAAAATAAAAACACCAGATCAGACATTTCTCCACTTGAATTCTGTTCTTCTGAGTGTTCAAGCCACCAGATTCATTTTCCCCTAACTCAGATGGCATGAGGCCATGGCTAACAGGCCACCTTTGAGAAGTTCAAAACAGCCCTTGGAAACAAGGTTGCCATGTCTGGTAGGAAGACCAGAGCATCTGATGGTTTCCATGGTGACCACGGAGCCCAGGTGCACACTCTAATGAGGCTGGCTGGCCAGCCAGCAACTCAGACCAAAGGTTGTGGAATGTTCCAGGAAGACCCCCATGTCACCGAGCCACTCATGAAATTCTAACGGGCGGCCTGCTTGCCAACAAGTGCCCCCTTCAGGAGACAAACACTCAGCGGCACTGAACTCTGTGTCCGGCCCTGTGCCAAGCTCTTTTCCATACATTATTCCATTTCACCATCACCAAGACCTTACAAAGTAAATTCGAATTCCACCCCATTTTGCAGATGAGTAAACTGAGGCAAGGGCTTCCACGGTAGCTCAGTGGTAAATAATCCGCCTGCAGTGCAGGAGACATAAGTTTGATCCCTGGGTCTGGAAGATCCACTGGAGGAGGGCATGGCAATCCACTCCAGTATTCTTGCCTGGAGAATCCCCATGGACAGAGGAGGCTGGCAGGCTGCAGTCCATGGGGTGGCAAAGAGTCAGACATGACTGAAGCGAGTTAGCAAGCACACATGCAAACTGAGGCAGCTCATCCAAAGTCCCTGAGCTTACAGAAGACATCTCCAAGCCAGTTCTAGTGCCTCGTTCCTCCACTCAGCTCAGTAAGAATTTATGAAACTGCTCAAGGGGCGCACTCCCTTACATTCTTCTAAAGAGAAGTTTATGTCATGATTTCTTGTCTCAGAGGGGAAAACAAGCGCAGCCTTAGAACGGATCACTGACCTATTTCTGCCCATCATTTCCAGATTCTGATAAAGAGCTCAAATTGTCATTTTTAAATACGAAGGCATCATAAGAAATAATTCCCTGAAGGCAGTTTGAAAGACTTGAGAATTAGGTAAAGAGATGAGAAAGAGAGCAGAAATGATCTTACTCCGAAACAAGTGTTCTGTTAAACTACATGATCAGGTATGAGCTAAAGGGCAGTGGAAACCCCAGTCCACATGCCTGGCACTGATACTAGGAATGCCACCTCTAGTAAACAAATCCCTTGCACTGAGGCTTCTGTCCCTTGTTTCAAGGTGAGTATTCTCAAAAAGAAAAACTCACTAAGGCAATAGCAATCATCAACACCTTAGTATGAGTTAGTATGTGAGCAGACTATTGCTGAGGGAGCACTCAGCTGCGGGAGGAGAGGAAAGGGCCATGAGGAGACAGAGGCAAAACACAAAGCAACATCTGGAAACTGCAGGCGTCTGGGAGAGGTCGTAGAAGCCAGGATCAGCCTAAGACGCCAGGCTTGGAAATAAAACAGAGAGAAGGCGCTCCAGCAACAAAACGGATGGGCTTCTAATTCTCTACTTTATTGCCAGGCTTCCCAGGTGGCACATCGGTAAAGAATCTGCCTGCCAGTGCAAGAGGCGCAGGAGATGCAGGTTTGATCCCTGGTTCAGGAAGATCCCCTGGAGAAGGAAATGGCAACCGACTCCAGTGTTCTTGCCTAGAGAATCCCATAGACGGAGGAGCCTGGCAGGCTATAGTCCATGGGGTCGCAAAGAGTTGGACACAACTGAGCGCCTGAGCACCACTTTATTGCCAGTACACTAAAAAACACATCTTCCTTCTTTAACAAGAAGCTGAGTATGCCACATGCCTCCTAAATATGTGTTGGAAAATCCACACTTAACCCTCTTGTGTTGTGATTCCTGACAAGAGACAAGAATTAGGAACCGTACCTGTGACTACCATGGGTCGAAATTTAAAAATATGACCACAACATTGAACTACCCCATTGAAAATCAGAATGGCAGCATGAGTCCCTGGTAATTTCTTCTGGATCCAGTCAGGCTAAAGCCAATTGGATCACAGAGGTTAGGGTTTAAACAGACACAGTACTCACTCGAAAGACCTTCTCCACTCTTGCAATGCTTTTCCCAAAGATGGTTCCAAGTTGGTCTCCAATTCCAGCCAATAAGAAACCAAAGAGTGGGATTCCAAAGATGGCATATAAAATACAAAAGATTTTGCCTCCTTCAGTGCTTGGAGCAATATTCCCATACCCTGGTGAGAAATATTAAAAAGAGAGAGGGAGAGTGGTGAAGCAGCAGAGAAATTAGAGCACGGAACCAAAGAACCTGACTTCCTAGAGGGCTGCTTCATCCCCACCCTGAACCTCAGGAGTTTTAGGAGAGCTCCATTCTAAAGGCCCTACAAAACTGAGAACATCGTTCCATCGCGACTCTTCTTTCCCTCCCTGTATACAGTCAAGAGGGTCCAGGTTTCCAGGATCTGATAAGATGACATGTGTTTCATTAGATGACATTTTAGGAGACCTGTGGTCATCTACAATTGTGTTTCTGGTGGAAAATGGTACCACCCGTTTCAGAAACATCAGACATCTTCGGCATGTCTGGTTTAGGGACACTGGGCACCTGAGGAGGGTTTACCACTGCTTTTTTAGATTTGGAAAGAGCTTCTCCTATCCAGCCTCGTCCTGTGGCCATCCCCTCCACGGGTTGGACTGTGGCTGTCTCCTGCATTTGCCTTCTTAGGGTGATGGGTGTTCCACATTAAGGAGGATGGGTGGTCTAGGACGAATTCAGAAAGGACCCCTGGATCATACAACCCTGCCATGAGAAGCCTGAAAACTGTCAGGAGTGGAGGAGGAGAGGCTGAGCGCTCCTTCTCACGTGGACCAGGATGCTGAGCTCTGCCTGGGTCTCTCTTTCTCTTCCTTGGCAACTCCACGCCACCGGAGTCCTGCCCACCCCGACCCACACACTTCTTGCACCAAGAATCCAAGGATTCTTGGATTCAGGTGCGAACTAAAGGTTTGGTGGTGGAATGGATGTGTAAATACAAAACAATCCTCTAATAGCCCGATCTAGTCACTTGTTTCAAATAGTGCTTCAGAAACAACCACATCCGCATTCTCGAGAGTTCTGCAGTTAGGTAAGTAACTAGTGAATATTTGGCTTACTCTCTCTGACAGGACTGAAGACAGTGGTGCTGGAAGAAAAAGGCGTATAGCATTAACACGCATTATACAGAGACGAGACTCTAAATTACTCGTAGTCACACCAGTGAGTGTTGCAACATTACGCTAACTAGTGTCTAGCTAGTCACCTAACTTAACATTCTTTCACACAACACAGCTAAAGGGGAGTCTATCTCTAACCCACGCAGCAAGTGAGCTATTGGGCTCATGGTTATTAGCACGCAGGGAATGCATCACAGGAACGATACTGCTGACGGCCGGTCGGTCGCTCAGCTTCCTGTGGGCCTGGAGGACTCACTCTTGCTTCCAGCCTCTGGGTGCTGAGTCACCCGGTTATTTTCCTGTTCAGTTTTCCAAGTCAGAATCATTCAAACCTCTTATCACAAATCATCTAAATTATATAGCTTCCATTTTTTAAATGACTGTTCACGTAAGCCTTCTAATCTTGCCTTTTTTTTTTTTTTTTTGACTCACCATGATTTTTATTTAATTGTGAAAAAAAAAGGCTCTCAACTTTTTTTCGGGTGTTTTCAGGAACTTGGACAAAATCATTCTGTCAGCATTTCCCTCCAGAATAATCTGATTTACGTTAACACAGCCCTGGTAAAAAGGAATAAAGGTGCCCATACAGCTCCTATTCCTGGAGGATTATGGTGACACCTGGAAATATTCTGGTAATTTATGGAAACGTTTATGGCTCTGGCCATAAATTTACTGTCTCCCAATTGCCTGATTACTGTCAAAGAAGCCGATTATCTTTCAGTTTGAATATCTCAGAAAGAAGCACATTGCAGGCACAGGGAAACACACTGAGGCCTTGAATCTGCAGAGCTGGCATCTTATTAACCTTAACAAGTGCTGCACCCCTTCCGCCAGCTTTAAGAGAGGATCCGTTCCAACGCTTGGGTCAGGACTGTGCTCAAGGGACATTTCCATCATCTAAAGAGCCTGAGAGCAAAGCAGGAAGAGGAGGCTCCAATCCAATACCACCACCTTCACCTGGTTATCCTGAGACTCACTTAACATCGCCAAGCCTGGTTCTGGAGGGATTCAAGGAAAATGTGGGGGAAACCAGCCGGCCGTATGCTTCCAAAGCAAAGTAGTGTGGATCTTATTACAGTGGGCTCCTTCTTCTGGGTTTCAAAGGCTAGGACACTAAAGTTAGAGCAAAGCTCTCAGGCACTCAAGAAGTAATATGCAAATGAGCCTTGAATAGGGGATACTTTGGCCACCTGATGTGAAGAACTGACTCATTGGAAAAGACCCTGATGCTGGGAAAGACTGAAGGCAGGAGGAGAAGGGGATGACAGAGGATGAGATGGTTGGATCGTGTCACCGACTCAATGGACATGAGTCTGAGTAAACTCCAGGAGTTAGTGGTGGACAGAGAGGCCTGGCATGCTGCCGTCCATTCGGTCACAAAGAGTCGGACACGACTGAGTGACTGAACTGAACTGAGGGGCTTCCCTGACAGCTCAGTTGGTAAAGAATCTGCCTGCAATGCAGGAGACCCCAGTTCATTCCCTGGGTCGGGAAGACCCCCTAGAGAAGGGATAGGCTACCCACTTCAGTATTCTTCGGCTTCCCTGGTAGCTCAGCTGGTAAAGAATCCGCCTACAATGAGGGAGACCTGGGTTCGATTCCCGGGTTGGGAAGATCTCCTTGAGAAGGGAACAGCTACCCACGCCAGTATTTTGGCCTAGAGAGTTCCATGGACTCATAGTCTATGGGGTCGCAAAGGGTCAGACACGACTGAGCGGCTCTCACTTTCAAGCCTCGAATAGCCTGCTTAAGGCCATCACTTCACTTTGGATGTAAAGTGATTGCCTTTTCTGAGCTACGCTGTATCTTGTGTGAGTCCCCTGCCTCTGATGAACTATATGGAGAGGCTGTTCTCCAGCCTGACACTCAACCCTGTTGCTCTAAGAAAATTGCATAAGTTACTTTTTGGAATTTTGCTCTGAGGCAACAGGAAGGACACATTCCTGGATTTTTGCCTCTGTTTGTACTGGGCCCTCAAGACTTCCCTGCCCCTTCTTCCTGAAGGCTTGATAGAACTTTGAAGTAAGGTGTCACACGGCCTGAGAGCTCAGGAAGTTAAAATTCTATTCTGATCCTTCCACTTGCTAACTCTCAGATCTTGGGCAATTTACCTTTCTAGCTCACTTTCCTTGTCTGAATGAGGGGGCTATGAATAGCATCTACCTTACAGCTTCAAGAGCTACATGTGAAGCCTGAGGACCCTTTAGAGATTAAATCCACAGTGAAACAGGAGGCCCAGAGTAAGCATTCAGTAAGGATCCGCAATTATCACCTTGTCTGGGTTTTCTGCGGGAAGAAATCACTTTGTGTCTCCAGCAAAACTAAGTCCCAGGAGAAAAAAGAGCTGCTTCCTATTTTCTCCCCAGAAACTTCACCGTACTTCCACAGCACCAAGACAACTAACACAACGCCTGTGCCCCAGGCTGGACCAGCTGGGTGGCACAGGGGGCCCATGGCGGGACTTGGGGTGTGGGTCCTTGGGGCAGCAAAGGCTGGGGGGTGAGAAGCTGCGAGTCAGGCAGACGGAGCCCAGAGCATTACAAGTGGACTTCCTAAAGCGGAAGCCTCCAGGGATCCTCCACCAGCTGGCTTCTGATGACGCTTGGCAGGAGGAGACCAGCCTAGCGAGAACACTCTGCTGTGAATGAGAAAGCCTGCCGCAGCGCTCAGCGCCGGTCATCCCCTGGCTAGAAAAGAGCCCGAGTCCTTTCTGAAGACAACGCTGGTGTTTACACAGGACGCAGGCCTGAGCAGCACACACAGAAACCTCCCATTTGCTATTTATGTGCTGAAGTCAAACCTTGACCGAACCGTGTGCTGTTCAGCTCTGGGGTTTGGGTTAGAGCAAACGTTCTCAAGCCAGGCTGTGCGTTCATGGGTGTGTGGCAGTCATGCAGCGTTCCCCACTTAAAAGAGCCTCGCTCTTGGTCTAATGCTCCGCTGTTGTCATTTTGAGGCTCTTAATCATTTTTTTTGTTTTTTAACAAGAGATTGCATTTTCACTTGACAATAGGCTTTGTGCTTATGTAGCTGGTCCTGGTGGATAAAGTGGGGCTCTGTGGCTTACTAACCTTGAGATATTAGACAAGCTACTTAACATCTCTGGGTCTCAGTCCTCTCGTTAGTAAAATGAGGCAAATGAGAGTTACTGTGAAACTAAGTGAGATAATACATGTGGAGCACAGTTTCTGCACCTACTGCTGCTGTGCAGTCACCAAGCTGCATCTGACTCTCTGTGACCCCGTGGACCGCAGCACTCCAGGCCTCCCTGTCCATCACCAGCTCCCGGACTTTAACCAAACTCATGTCCATTGAGTCTGTGATGCCATCCAACCATCTCATCCTCTGTCGTCCCCTTCTCCTCCTGCTTTCAGTCTTTCCCAGCATCAGGGTCTTTTCAAATGAGTCAGTTCTTCCCATCAGATGGCCAAAGTATTGGAGTTTCAGCTTCAGTACCAGTCCTTCCAATGAATATTCAGGACTGATTTCCTTTAGGATGGACTGGTTGGATCTCCTTGCAGTCCAAGAGACTCTCAAGAGTCTTCTCCAACACCACAGTTCAAAAGCATCAGTTCTTCAGCACTCAGCTTTCTTTATAGTCCAACTCTCATATCCATACATAACTACTGGAAAAACCATAGCCTTGACTAGATGGACATTTGTTGGCAAAGTAATGTCTCTGCTTTTTAAATGCTCTCTGGGTTGGTCATAACTTTTCTTCCAAGGAGCAAGCGTCTTTTAATTTCATGGCTGCCATCCCACTGGCAGGCGGATTCTTATCCACTGTACCACTAGGGAAGTCCGACAACTCTTAATTAAGTTCCAGGAGAGGGACATGGTTACTGGTTACCACCTGGGACCTGAGGAGGGGCTCTCTAGGATGAGGGTCGAGTCAAGTGACCTAATCCAAAAATGCCTCAAATGGGGAATTTCCTGGTGGTCCAGTGGTTAGGACTGTGTGCTTTCCCTGCAAGGGGCATGGATTCGATCTATGGTCAAGGAAATAAGATCCCAAATGCCGAGTGGCAAGGACAAAAAAGAGCTTCAAAGAGGAAATCTAATTGGTTTCTAGAGCTGTTGGTGAGAACTCAAATCATTTTCTGTCCTTCCACAAATGAGGTTTTGTGGGAAGAATCTGCAGACAGCTTCCTCCAGCTGAGGAAAAGTAAACTTCCTGGGCAGTCAACAAATGAGAATTAGTTACTGAGAAAGGGGACAGGGTGCAAGGTGACCTCAAATAGGACAGCAGTCTAGTCTCCTCCTGACGTGACTCCTGGTTTGGAGAAGAGCTTGACCGTGTTCCCCTTTTGCCGCACATTTGTAGATCTTCCTGTATAGCTGAGCGCAAGAAAATCTTGTCAAAAAATAAAAAAAGTGCTTTGATATCTTCAGATAAAAGGGACCTCTGTTACTGAGTAGTATCACTGCTTTTCAGGAAAAAACTATTATTCCTAAGATCTCTGTATATGCATTCTACATAATGAGCACATTTTTTGTGTCTGAATAGCACATAACCTCACATGGCTCAGGAGAGTCTTTCTGGAGAGCAACTTGGCAAGCCTTGAAAAGGTTCAGGCCCTTTGACACAGCATCCCCTGGGGGATCTTGCCAAGAAACCAAGCAGAGATGAAGATCGTCCTTTGAGAACTAAGGTTTTCATTGTGGTATCACACTATCACAGAAGTAAAAACCACTTAAGCCTGCAACAACATGTGATTACAAGATTGATAGTAGATCCAACAGAACCCATCAAAGATGATGTTTTTCCAAAGAACCTTAGTAATATGCGGCAATGTTTACAGCATTACGTAGCACACTGTGTGAGCTCCAGCACGCATGCTAATATGTGCGTATTTCACAAGTAATAAAAAAGCTCCTCGGCTCCAACTGCCCTACTGCCTGAGTTCTAAATAATGGAAAATGTCTCAGAAAGAAGAAGAAAAATTAGCAGGCTCGTAGGGATTTCTCTGGAAGGAATGATGCTAAAGCTGAAACTCCAGTACTTTGGCCACCTCGTGCGAAGAGTTGACTCATTGGAAAAGACTCTGATGCTGGAAGGGATTGGGGGCAGGAGGAGAAGGGGACCACGGAAGATGAGATGGCTGGATGGCATCACTGACTCGATGGACGTGAGTCTGAGTGAACTCCGGGAGTTGGTGATGGACAGGGAGGCCTGGCATGCTGCGATTCATGGGGTCACAAAGAGTCAGACATGACTGAGTGACTGAACTGAACTGAACTGACTGTTCTTATGAGCCTTGCTACCACTTGTAATGAATGAATTTGCCACTAAATAATTATGAGAAAACATCATCTCCTCACCTTATTATTCTTTCTCATACTGTACTCCTGTTTTCTTTAGAAATTTCTAATGGTGTGACTTTCTAAAACTTTCCACCCCACAGTCAAAATTTAGCCAGCTAAATGGTGTTCAACTCACAACACATTATTTTTCAATTAAGACAGAGTGAGAGAAGAAAAAAAAAAAGCATTTTTTCCGTTGTATAGAAACGAACTCGATCCCTCATGCGAACACTGCGCCGTGAGCCTGAAGGGGCCTTGGGGTCTGGGTTGGCTTTTATTTTTGTCTGTTTTTGTCTCCTGCTTGTTGTGCAGTCATTTCCTGTTCAGGCTCCATCTTCCCTCAGATTCTGGGAAAGGACCCTGTCCTCTGCCCAAGTGTGACACAGCGTCCATCCTCCCGCTCTAGAGGCAACAGCATCCCAGGTTGCCAGGACACCAGCACACGGAAACCTAGGGGCTTATCCAATAGGAAGCTCCACCTAAGACTTGAAACCAAGAGCGAGGAGCCCACAGGAGGAGGAGGCGCGGCCGCAGTGGCCAGCAGGGTCCAGCCCGGACTCTGAGGTCAGAGGACACTCAGTGGCCCTCTGTGATCTCTTAGCCATAAGTGTGCATTTGTTAGGATTTTTCATTAGGTGAGAGAAAACTCAAAGCACGATAGAGCCCAGCGCAGGATGTTTAACACGTATTAACTCTCTATGGGCGGCTTCACCCCAGCTCAGAGGGGGCAAGTGGGACCTCACTTACGGCTCCTCTTCTGTTACTCGGCTTCTTCACTATCAGCTGAACTCTAGGCAGGAAAACCCCTCAAGGGAAGGAAATGGACAGCAGGGTCCTGGACCTACCTTTTCCCCGATTTACCTCCAGTAAGAAAAAGAAGTCATTTCCTCCAAAACTCACGTAAAAGCCCCTGCAGGAATCCACTCGCTTACTGGCCTAATCCAGGGAGCCTGTCCATCCCTGAACTCAGGACTGTGGCCATGCACATGCGCGTTACTGAATTTCTTTCTTTTTTTATGGTTCTAATTTAATTTTAATTTTAAAATTTAAGTATAGTTACTTATGAGTCTCCCCTGGTGGCTCAGATGGTAAAAATGTCTGCCTACAATGTGGGAGACCTGGGTTTGATCCCTGGGTTGGGGAGATCCCCTGGAGAAGCAAATGGCACCCCACTCCAGTACTCTTGCCTGGAAAATCCCATGGACGGAGGAGCCTGGTGGGCTGCAGTCCATGGGGTCACAAAGAGTCGGACACGACTGAGCGACTTCACTTTGCTTTGCTTTCGCTATAGTTACTTATAAGGTGTTGATTTCTGCTGTACAGCCAAGTGATTCAGTTATACATACATATACATACACACGTTTTTTTATATTCTTTTCCATTATGGTTTACCAGAGGATATGGACTAGAGCTCTGTGCTATACAGGACCTTGTTGCTCACCCGTTCCATATATAATAGCCTGTATCTACTGACCCCAAACTCCTCGCCCTCCCCTCCCCCCTTGGCAACCACATGCCTTTTCTCCGCGTGAGTCTGTTTCTCTTTTGTAGGCTCCTTTGTGCCGTATATTTGATTCCACGTGTAAGTGACATCATATGGCATTTGTCTTTCTCCTTCTGACTTACTTCACCGTAAATCCCCCAGCGACGCATGACACCTTTCCCCATCTTAACATCCAGACCGCTGCACACAGTTGAACCTGGCGTTGGTCTTCTCTGGTCTGCTTCAGCAATGCCCTCGGGGGGTGCTGAGCTGGATGGCGCTTTTCGCCCTTACATCAAATGGTGCCATGTAATCCTGGATCCTTTGTTGGATGCTACAGGATTGAGGACAAATATGATCTAATCCGGTCTGGAGTGTCTGAAAGGCTTCTAGGCCCCAGACTTCCAGGCATAATCTATACCACTGCTACTTGGAATAGTTGTCTTAATACACTTGCAGATTCATACGTGCAAACCCAGTATGCCAGAAATTATATTATGAGACTTTCCAAAAAGGAATGACAATTCTCTCTCACTCCAGGTTTCCTTATTGCACATAACTTTCTCGAATGCAACAAGGTAAAAATCATACAGGTTCTGAAGATGAGGTCTATAACCACAGACAAAAACCCGTGCCTCTAAAACAACCCAGAGCTTCTGAAACTTGCACCAATAGGAAGACAATCACCAAAGATGCATTCCCCTCAAAAAGGCACACCCTCCACCACCCAGCTAATGTGTGGCTATGAAAAGTAGGAGGAAAAACCTCACAGAAGGCCTCAGAGGGTTATGAGATTTGAGAGATTTGAACTATGAGAGAGATTTTTCTCCCACAAAATATAAACAAATGTCAATGCAAGAATCCTCCCACTGAGTACGGAAGAGTCTCCCTCTGTTTGGCCATCACTGCTATGAATTGGTGATGGCTATGTGTCTCCCATTCTTCTGAAGGAGAGTTTTTATTGCAATGTGATTTCACTACTAAACAAGGGCAAATAACTCTCAAACTCTTTTTCAGCAGAGCTGGGAGAGGGATGCAATCTACAGATTCCACCATATATGTTAGGGTTACCCAGAAGCTGAGATTGCAGAGGCAACATGGGAAAGAATACAGAGAAGCACAGAGAATAATTAAAGGGCCCATTGGTGGCAAAGCTCAGAAAGTGTCAGGAAAAATCCAACTATGAAAGTGAGGGTCTCACCTTGAACTTCAAAAGATACTTCCCTGTTTGCACCAAGTGTGAAACACAGTGTGAACAGGAAGAGCCACAGAAGCCTTCCTGAGCTTGACCTGGTCCAGAAAAACAGAAGAGGCAGCGCTATGCCGAGAGGAACACAGGTGGGCCAGGTCTGCAGGAGGCGCCCTGCCTCACTAGCAGAAAAGAGGGGCGTCTTGGCATGTGCGGTCAGAACGGTTACCAGCTTCTCCCTGCTCTCCTCTTCCAGCCCCCGGAAAAGTTCAGCAGACAGCTAGTCCACGGATATCCAGGGTGTTCGGCATCAAAAGAAACTGCCTCGGCATGAAGATAAAGCTTCCATTAAAAAAAAAAGTGAAAGAGCAGCAGAACTTACCAGTGAGTGAAAGATACTCGGCAGAAAGACACTGCCCCAACCAGACAAAACTGTAAACAGCCATGAAGTAATCGCCTCTCAGAGTCATCACAGAGAAACCACAAAGATGCAGGACATCCGGGAGAAGATGACGAGGTAACAAGTGTAGATGAGATGTGAGCTAAGCTAATGGAATTCAGGGAAAAAACAGCAAAGAAAAGAGTCCCCTGATGATCACAGTAATGAAAGTAAAATTGGAAGGCGCGCACGGAGGAGGCAAGCTCTGCGAAAACACACACGCTCAAAACAGAGAGAGGATGAAATCAAGCAAGTGGTATGACCCACCTCCCAGAGTAACGGAAATAAAAAGATGAACAAAGGGGACCTAATTAAACTTAAAAACTTTTGCACAATGAAGGACACTAAAAGCAAGGTGAAAAGGCAGCCTTCAGAATGGGAGAAAATAATAGCAAATGAAACAACTGACAAAAAATTAGTCTCCAAAATATACATGCAGCTCAACTCCAAAAAAATAAACGACCCAATCAAAAAATGGGCCAAAGAGCTAAACGGACACTTCTCCAAAGAAGACATACAGATGGCTAACAAACACATGAAAAGATGTTCAACGTCACTCATTATCAGAGAAATGCAAATCAAAACCACAATGAGGTACCATCTCATGCCAGTCAGAATGGCTGCCATCAAAATGTCTACAAGCAATAAATGCTGGCGAGGGTGTGGAGAAAAGGAACCCTCCTACACTGTTGGTGGGAATGCAAACTGGTACAGCCACTACGGAGAACAGTGTGGAGATTCCTTAAAAAACTGAAAATAGAACTACCTTATGACCCAGCAATCCCACTGCTGGGCATACACACCGAGGAAACCAGAATTGAAAGAGACATGTGTACCCCAATGTTCATCGCAGCACTGTTTATAATCGCCAGGACATGGAAACAACCTAGATGTCCATCAGCAGATGAATGGATAAGAAAGCTGTGGTACATATACACAATGGAGTATTACTCAGCCATTAAAAAGAATGCATTTGAGTCAGTTCTAATGAGGTGGATGAAACTAGAGCCTATTATACAGAGTGGAGTAAGTCAGAAAGAAAAACAATATAATATATTGTATAATATACAATACAGTATATTAACACATATATATGGAATTTAGAAAGACAATAACCCTATATGCAGGACAGCGAAGGAGACACAGATGTATAGAACAGTCTGTTGGACTCTGTGGGAGAAGGCGAGGGTGGGATGATTTGAGAGAACAGCACTGAAACATGTATATCATCATATGTGAAACAGATGGTCAGCGCAAGTTCAATGCATGAAGCTGGGCCCTCAAAGCAGGTGTACTGGGATGACCCTGAGGGGTGGAGAGGGAGGTGGGGGCGTTCAGGATGGCGGACACGTGCACCCATGGTTGGTTCATGGCGATAAATGGCAAAAAAAAAAATCACAATATTGTCAAGTAATTAGCCTCCAATTAAAATAAATAATTTAAAATTTTTTAAAAAGACATTGAAAGCCAATTTTAAGGGTTAAAAAGGAATGGAGGGGAAATACTAGCATAGAAGACATGGAAAGACGAAACGATAGACGTATGACTGGAATCTCTAAAGAACAGAACCAGAACCATACGGCCGAGAAAATGTTTCAAAATGACTACCAAGGCAGCTTTCCTGAAATAAAAGGGACAAAACCTAGTAGCTTTATCAGACGGATGATAAAGAAATAATCCTTTGAGCAGCTGAGCAAAAAGATCAAGTCACTGATACTGATAAAAGGGGGGAAATCACCTGGCATTAGGCTTCTCCACCACTGCATAAGCAGAGGGGGAAACAGAGTGACCAGCAAGACCCTTAAAAAGCAATGTGAGTCACAGATTTCATTTCCAGCCAAACCGCCCTTCAAGGGTAGGGCTACCATCCGACAACACAGACACCCAGGGAATAGCGCTCCCAGGAGCCGTTTTTAAGTTTCAGCCAAGCAAGTGAAGACTGACGAAAGCAGTGGGAAAACCATGATGTGCGCCACGGCTAGAGATGAGCACTGACGATATTTAACCGTAGAACTATGACCAACACAAGCGGGAGTGCCCAGGCAGCAGAGCAGACGTGGAGTAGACACCCTGAGGTTACAGAACGGCAGTGAGCAGTAACTGACAGCGGAAGAGGAAAAGGAGCTGAGATGCTGAGCAAGTTCCCTGACTGCAGTCTATATGACCGCTGAGAGCCAAGAGTCATTATTTAAAGTGGGCAAGTCGTCTGACAGAAGCTCAAGCATATTTAATAACGTAAAAGTAACCACTGATAGGATGGCCTCAACTAAAACTGTGTGGTGGAGAAAGAGATGTCATCACCCATAACAGAGGGCTAATTAATACTGCTTAAAGATTTGCACCCTAAGGTTATTATATGTGATTATAATTATAAAGTTAACCCCTACGACAAACCATTTAACACCTAGGACAAAAATACAAGACTCCCCGAGGATCAGATAAAAGACACAGAGAAACACAATGAGAACAAAAATTGGTGCAGGAAGTGAGTAATCAGAGCTCACCTTATGATCAGCTGTGAAGAGCATTTACCCAGCAAAGCAATGCAAACATTTACTTTTGATCTAATCAAACCACAGGGAAGGAAGGAGGATGGGAAGAGAGCCTCCACGGTGCGCAGGGAGGAAGAAAGGGAATTAATTCCTCATCTTCCTCAGTGGGAAGTCAAGAAATCATCACTAAAATAAAATTCGGGAAGTGCAGCACAAATGTGATATTTAAAGACATGGAGATGAATGTCAAAATAATCAAGCAAAAGAGATGAAAGCAACGTATCCAGGGGAGGTTAAAAAAAGAGAGAAGGGCAGAGACTGCTGTTTTTCGTAACAAACTTTGTAGAACAGTTTGGTTCCTTCATGAATAACTCTAATAAGTACAGTTTTTAAAAAGGAATTTCAACTCAGCTGAGCAATCTGAGTTCCATGACCAATTCAGAGATTGATTTTTTTCACTTTAACCTTCCCATGAGGTTCATTTAAACTAAAGGTCCCCTAGACTTTCATTTTGAAAACTGAAGCAGTTCATTCCACTTTGCCTTTCATTGAAAGCCACCGCACAAGTACTGCGATAATTTGACAGTGTTTGGGAAGCCTCCTCTGAACCCCCAGCAGTCATGGATTCTATGGGGACGATCTGTTGATTTTAGTGCCATTATTCAGGAGGGCCTGCCGGGGAAAAGATACTTGCAAACACATGGGTACCTATGGTGGTGATGACCGTTCCAGCAAAGAAAAAGGCACTTCCAAGGTCCCAGTGACTGCTGTTGTTGGAAGAGTTTCCTACTGGGCTCACTCCCGCGTTGTCGGCATCAAGAGCGTGCTGCAAGGAAAGTGAGAAAGCGTGAGACTCAGTTAAGGAGTTTATCAAGACGTCCTTGCTCAAGAACCTGCCGTGATCTCTAGACGACAGGTTACGTGGACAAAAGTACGGTCACAAAGTGAAATATTATGTTAGAGAGGAAAGCACGGCCCGGAACCGCACCGCCTGTGCTGGACCGCACGGTACCAAACCTGCGCTTAACACCTGACTTTACTGCAGCTCCAACCTGCTCCAGAAACGCGATCTTTTTAATACTTATTATTTTCTTTCAGTGAAGTGTCGTTGATTTACAATACTATGTTAGTTTCAGGGGTACAGCAAGGCGAGTCAGTCTTTTTTTACTGTATTCCATTACAGGTCATTACAAGAATACAGCTCCACGTGCTAAATGCCTCTGCTCATCTATTTTATGCAGAGTTGTCCGCATCGGTTAACCCCGCACTCCTCATTTGGCCCTTCAGTAACCACAAGTCTGCTTTCTGTGTCTGTGAGTCTATTTCTGCCTTATATATAGACTCTTTTGTATCATCTTTAGATTCCACATATAAATGTGGGCTTTTCAGGTGGTGCTAGTGGTAAAGAACCCGTCTGCCAATGCAGGAGACACAGGAGATGCAAATTCAATTCCTGGTCGGGAAGAGCTCCTGAAGAAAGAAAGAGCAACCCGCTTCAGTCTTCTTGCCTGGAGAATCCCACAGACAGAGGAGCCTGGTGGGCTATAGTCCCTAGGGTCACAAAGAGCAGGACATAGCTGAAGCTACTTAGCACACATACATAAATGACATGTGCTATTTGTCTTTCTCTGTCTGAGTTATTTCACTAAATATGACTTTTTTTTTCATAATAGTTATCTTGTCCTATAAAAACAGTCCGTTTTGTACAGACCCTGGGAGCATACCTCCAGATGCCAGATGAGATCTGCCCAATTCATGAATCATTGAGTAAAGCCAATTAGATCTTCAAATCTACCTAGCAGAATTTTTTTATAGCACTATACACTCACTTATTAAAAGTAAAAAATTAGTTTTAAATGGGAGGGGAACCTGATATATACTATACTGTCATTCATGTAAAATTTGCAGGTGTAGGATTCCCAGGTGGCTCAGTGGTAAAGAACCGACCTGCCAGTGCAGGAGACGTGAGAGACACGGGTTCGGTCCCTGGTCGGGAAGATCCCCCAGAGAAGGGCATGGCAGCCCACCCGGTATTCTTGCCTGGAGAATCCCACAGACAGAGGAGCCCAGTGGGCTATGGCCCATAGGATCACAAAGGTCGCAAAGGACATGAGTGAAGCGGCTTAGCGTGCACACAGGACTTACCCGGTCCTGGCACAGGTTACGCAGAACACATAGGTCTTGCGTATCCATGGAAAGCGGTCTGTGAGGACTGGCCCCCAAAGCGGTTGTTCTTGGAAGATGGGATTTCAGTTCCTTTCCGCTCTTGCCTGTTTTGTTGGACTGGTTTACCCTGAGCTGATTTTGGGAGTCGAGATCTGGGACCTCAGAACCTCGGGCAAGTTATGTTCACCCCTCTTAGCCTAGATTTCCTCATCTGCAAACTGGAGGTGATAATTCCTCCCCCCACAGAGTTATTGTGAGGATGAAATTAGATGATCAATGTAACACGCTTAACCGGGTACCCAGCACTGGAGCAAAGCTTAACAAAGAGCTGCCAATAGTGTGATTGTTATTTCACTGTCCCCCCAACACATACACACACACACACACACACACACACACACACACACACACACACACACCTCCTTTTAAAAATAAATGACAGTGACTCCTTACTGGCTACTGGATTTGGAATTTCATACACTTTAAAATTCCCAATGACTTGGCCACACTGACGCTCCAACCGCAGCTCACATGACTGGAAAAGCCTCCAGCCCCAGGCAGAACACTCTAGGAGACAGCCCCTCGTACTCCTGAACCTCTGCTTTGCTCTCCCATAAAGGTGCCCCTCCTTCAGGGTCTAATCTGGGCCCCAATTCTTCCAGGAGGTTATTTGTTCAGGTTCAGCCCCCACGGACGGCCTAGGCCCAGGACTTATACCTCCTCGTCACATACACGTCACAGGTCATTGATCATGCATCCGCTGCTTTAGATCCTTCC
Source organism: Ovis aries (assembly GCF_016772045.2). Classification (NCBI taxonomy): domain Eukaryota; kingdom Metazoa; phylum Chordata; class Mammalia; order Artiodactyla; family Bovidae; genus Ovis; species Ovis aries. The sequence continues at coordinate 98,034,785 of NC_056060.1, forward strand.
AGAGTCTCAGTGTGCACAGAACAAGGTGGACAGTCCTTCCACAGCTCTTCCCAAGCGGGCCCTGCCAACCTCTTTCAAGCCAGGGGAGAGGGGAGGAGGAGATTTCAACCAGGTGAGCCGTGGTGGAGAAGGGACAGCTGGGGGCTTCAGAGGGAGGCGGCAGAAACATAAGATACTGTCTAGAAGTATCTAGAAAGGAAGAAAGACTCCACTCTCTGCAGAAAACTGTAATAACCCCTCGTGGATACTGCCAGACGCAATTAACATTGAGATGTGATTATATTCATCCTAAATAATGGCCATTAAGCTTTGTTAACGGAGAAGGCAGTGGCACCCCACTCCAGTACTCTTGCCTGGAAAATCCCATGGATGGAGAAGCCTGGTAGGCTGCAGTCCATGGGGTGGCTAAGAGTCGGACATGACTGAGCGACGTCACTTTCACTTTTCACTTTCATGCATTGGAGAAGGAAACGGCAACCCACTCCAGTGTTCTTGCCTGGAGAATCCCAGGGACAGAGGAGCCTGGTGGGCTGCCATCTATGGGGTCGCACAGAGTCAGACACGACTGAAGCAACTTAGCAGCAGCTTAGCAGCAGCAAGCTTTGTTAAAATGGGCAGACAGTGGTTGCCGCAAATTAGATGACAACTGAAAAAGTCAACCATTGTTAGTCACATTTTGCCTTCATTGATCTGAGATATTTCCAACTCTTTAGACCAGGGATCAACACGTTTCCAGAAAAAGCCAGACAGTAAATATTTCTGGTTTTGGGGGCCACATGTGGTTTCTGCTGTGTAATTTTCCTTTCTTTTTATAGCCCTTTAAATATGCAAAACCATTCTTAGCTCACAGTTGTTCATAAACAGGCTACTGACTGGATTTGGCAAACTGTTCGACCCCTGGGTTGGGACGATCCCCTGGAGAAGGGAAAGGCTGCCCACTCCAGTATTCTGGCCTGGAGGATCCTACGGACTATTCCACTGGACCACAGAGCCAGATACGACTGAGTGACTTTCACGTCACACTTCACTAGACAATTGACAAAAGAAAAAAACTCTTTTGCTCAAGTCTTTGCTCTTTCCTGCCTCTAAGAACATGAACTATTACACTAGCCACTGTTTCTAACATAAACCTGGCAGCCCAGAATTTAAAATCCAGCTGCATGGAACGTGTCTTTGCTCGTGGTTTAAATCAGCCTAATCTACAAAGATCACTTCTTCACTGGTGGCTCTGCAATCCTCTGCTTCAGACAGAAGACAGAGGGTGAGTCCTTTCTGCTGGTAAAATACCCATTTTCACCCTCCTGTGAGTGCCATTAGACCAACCACAGGCCTTAACCTTTGTTTATCTCTTCATCATCGATTCAGCTCTGATGGGCCCACCTCAGGGGATAGCTCTAGAACCCAGTCACTTGAGTGGCCTCAGATCACACCATCAATACCTAATATGTACAACCTCTATGAAGCTGTGAAAAGACTTTGGGTTCAATCCATCCTCTCTGTGCTAAGGACAGCACGCTGACATCCAAAGCAGACCCAGAGCCGCGTACAGACAGATTTGCAGCAAAGACAAGCGGGGGTAATTACTGGCTTCGTCAAAAAAAAAATCCAACACAAGATTCCTTTTCAAGTTTCTTTTCTCTGAATTATGCAATTGATAAATATTTAATGTTTACATATGTAACCCTCAAGGAAAGGATCTATCAGTTGAAAGGAAAGGAAATTAACACTGGTTGAGTGTCTGCGTTGAGGCAGGTGCTCTAGAAGTGTTCTTCCCTTTAATCCCTTCCACAACCTGTGTGTTATTCTATTCCATTCTTTCTACACTTGCAAGCACGTCATATCACCTCTCTCTTTCAAGATACGGAAACAGGCTCAGGAATGTCAACTCCCCCGTCTGCGGTCACACAGCCAGGAAGAGGAGGGTTCAGAATTCAAGCCCAGTCTGATCCAAAGCCCTGGTTTTGCCCTTTCCTCTGCATATGGTACCCCGAACACAATAACACTCATCGACCGTGTGCTCACCTCCAGGCACAGAGGAGGGAGGAGGCTTGTCACTGTCCAAGAATTTAGGCAGAAGGACCTCACGAGGGGTCGTTTCTTTCTTCTTTTTTGGCTGCACTGCGTGGCTTGTGGGATCTTGGTTTACCGACCGAGGATCGAACCCGTGACCCTTGCCCTGCAAGCGAGGAGTCCCAACCACTGGGCCAGCAAGGAAGCCCCAAGCAGTCGTTTCTGACTAGACTGCCTCCTTGCACACGTCGACAGAGGCATCAGACTTGACGGGACTGCTGCAGCGGATGGCAGCTCCACGGCTCAGCGTTAAAAATTTAAAGAATAAATAAAAACAGGGAAAAGTGGGTGTTAGAGCCTGAGAGGGAACAGAGGAAAGAGAGAGGAAGCACTGGGGGAATAAAAAAGGAAAAGAGGAAAGCAAAAGAGACAAGTGTCAGCTGAGCTCAGTTGCTGCCACGCCCAAGGCTTCTAACAAGCAGGTCCTTTCCTGGCAGCTCAGTGGTAGGGCATCCGCCTGGCGACGCAGGAGACGTGGGTTCAGTCCCTGATCTGAAAGGGCCCCACATGCCAGCAAGCAGCTAAGCCTGTGCGCCACAGGCACTGAGCCACAGGCTGCGACTGCTGAAGCCCCACCCGCCAAGAGCTTCTCTGCAACAGAAGCCGCTGCGGTGAGAAGCCCACGAACCGGAACAGAGTAGCCCTTGCTCCACCAGAGAAAACCCGCACGGCAGCAAGGGCCCGGCACAGCCAGGAACAGGCAAATACTGTCTAAATAAAGCAGGTCCACCCAGTACCAAGTTTAACCTGCTTCAGATCTCGGATGTAAATCCCTCTCTTGTGCCCCCAAGTCTTCAGTAAAGTGGGCTCTACAAGCAGATGCCTTGGGGAAGTGAGTTTAAATATAAGGGTACAGAGGGCTGGAATATGATTTACAACCAGATGCAAGAAGGAGAAAAAGAAGGCCTCTCACAAGTCACCAAGCTCTTGGTAAGACTAGAGGATCCCCCAGCCTAGGAATGAGGTGTGATACTGTCTAGATCAGAAAGACTCCAGCAAACAACCAGGAGTAAAAGGAATTCACAGTCTATAGGTTATATACCTACAGGGAAAACCAGTACAAATGGACTTCTATCACTTGAATCAACAGCATCATTTTTAACTCCATATTACTGACTGAATTCATAATTCTAACTTTATTAAATTTCTAAGGTATTTTCTAATAATCTTAGTTGTTTGAACTCAAGTAAAGGCTATTAAAATGAAAAGCATTTGCTTTTGTTTTTTACCCTCTCCATTCAGGCTGCAAAAGTGAAGATAAGCCAGCTCATTAGAAATGTCCAAGCATGTTGCTAATGAAATGACAAAACTGAGCCACAGTCTGGCTTGAAAGATCAGTTATAGGTTAGAGGTACAAGCCCCATCAGCATCATTTAAAGCCACAATCTCAGACTCAAGGAGCGTCATGTGTTCACAAGTTCACCCCCAACCAAGTTCAGAGAGGTCTTCTGAAAATCACAAGGAGATAATATACTAGATGGGATGTGAGAGTTGCAAGGAAAACATACTATAAATTAGAAGGCATCACTTTAAGATTTAATTCTACATCTTTTTGAATTTCCTTTATAGCCTGTAAGTTAGAATTTCCAATACCCACCCAGTAAGGGATTCATAAATGAATGCTTCAGTCAATAAGAAATGAGTGATATTGTAGGCACATGGTATTCCCAGCAGTGTGAAAGGAAAGCAATTTATTTCTCTGTAATACAGACAAACATAAGAAAGCAACCAAACACCAAGAAATATAATGTTTGTTCTGTGTTTAAAGAGCAGGTGAGTGAAGAGGCGATGACAGCGGTTAGTGTGCTGACGTGAAAGAGGGAAATTGGTGCAGGATCCGTCTGCCAGTCGGGAGATGTGAGAGACGTGGGCTCGATCCCATCGGGAGGATCCCAGGGAATAGGAAGTGGCAACCCACTCCAGTGTTCTTGCCTGGAGAATCCCGTGGGCAGAGGAGCCTGGTGGGCTACAGTCCATGGGGTCACAGAGAGTCAGACACGACTGAGCATGAACACGTACGGATCTAAAAGAATCGGTTTCTAACTTATTTACAAAACAGAAGCATACTCACAGATTTGGGGATCAAACTTAAGGTTCCCAAAGGGGAAGCCTGGGGAGAGGTGATAAATTAGGAGCTTGGGATTAACATATACACACTACCGTATATATAAAATAATCAACAAGGACCCAGCGGACAGCACAGGAACGCTGTTCAATATTCTGTCATAGCCTATAGGGAAAAGAATCTGGAAAGAATGGAGATTCCTGATTCCCAGCAAAGTGGATCAGAGGCACGTATAGCACTGTGCGCAGATATGAGCGCTCAGTGATGCCCAACTCACGACTTCCCTGGTGGCTCAGACGGTAAAGCGTCTGCCTACGGTGCAGGAGACCTGGGTTCAATCCTTGGGTCAGGAAGATCCTCTGGAGAAGGAAAGGGCAACCCACTCCAGCACTCTTGCTTGGAAAATCCCATGGATGGAGGAGCGTAGTAGGCTACAGTCCATGTGGCCACAAAGAGTCAGACATGACTGAGCGACTTCACTTCACTTCAAGCCCAATAGGCCCCTCTGTCCATGGGATTTTTCAGGCAAGAATAGAGGAGTGGGTTGCCCTTGGCTTCTCCAGGGGATCTTTCCAACAGGGATCGAGCCCACCTTTCCTGGATCTCCTGCATCAACGAGCAGATTCTTTACCACGGAGCTACCTGGAAAGTCCATATATATATTACATATATAACAATATACATATCTCCGTATCGCCATTCTTTTGCAGATTCTTTTCCCATAGAAGTTATTACAGAATGTTCATATACACACTAGTGTATATGCATACTATACAGTGAATATTTCATACATCGTGTGTAATGTATTACACACACAATAGAGTGTATTGCACACATATATATAGTGTGCAACGGAGGTGTTAGCTAATGCCATGGGGGTCATCATTTTGCAATAAATTCGTGTATCAAATAAATACATGGGATGCCTTCAACTTCCACAACATTAAAATGTCAATTTAATCTCAATGAAACTGGAAAACAAGTGAGTAAAGAATCTCCTCCCTTCCTGCCCCCTCTCCTGCATCAGGAGCCCCAGAAAGGGGGGACAGGGAGACTGCAGCCTCTCACAGAGGAGGCAGGTCTGAGGCTGACGGGAAGGAAGGGGGCGTGAGGAGCCCCCGGAGGCGATCCACCAGGCTCCCCAGCGCAGGTGTCCCATGGGGTAAGGCCAGGCTGCATAAGTCAGAGTTTCAGGCAGTCCGCGATACCATCGTGAGCTTTAGTGCTGCTCCGGGATGAACCACGGCCCTCAGGGGACCACTAACTGTCTGCGGCTTTTCTCCTGTGATCTGTGCCCACCGTGAGATCATCTGTTTCTCTGTTTCCTCACGTGGCACCGGGAGGAAGACAAACAGAGGTGGAGCAGTAATCACTCGGCTTGTCTGAGACTGAGGAAGGCGACCGATTGGAGGCATCCGCACCGACGCCAATGACCGCGGGGACGGTTTGATTTAGTGTCCACACTCGCAGAGGGAAAGCGGCTTGGTTCATGAGTCAGCCCGGACTGCAGGACACGCTGTCTTCTTACTGATGCTTATAGCTCCGGGACAAAACGAAAGGACCTCGTCCCAGGGCACAGGCCTTCCGTGTTCTTCATGTCAGTGGGGCACAGCCAGCAAAGGGATTTAGGAAGGAGATATGCAGCCAGGGGTCGAGGCAAGATGGGGGGGGGGGGAGCGGTTTCATAAATGTCCTCAGAGCAGGCGCGCTTTCAGCCATTAGTGGAGAGAAGGAAAGCCACAAGCCCTGGGAGACGGAGAAAGGCGGTGGGTACCCACAGTCATCACAGCTCAGAAGCGCCCTAATGACTCCAAGCCCCACAACAGGGTACAGCATCCTCCCAGCGCCTCGCACAACTGCGGCGGAGGGGCCCAGGTGAGAAGGGGAAGTACGAAATTAATCTGTCTGCCTCGGTGGCTTTTTATTTCTCCTGCTTCAGAAGCATTTCACATATCAATATTTCAGCAGCAGAAGTGAACGGAAAGGCTGCTTCCCATCCCAGGGCAGAACCACACCACACAGGTCCTTCAAACAACAGCACAGGGGAGTATCAGAGAGGAGCACTGGAGCCACCTCCCAGCGAGGCATCTCTTGATTCCAAGAAGTCCTCAGCGCAGAAAAAGAGTATAAGCACTTCGTATATTCCTCTTGCAACGGGGAAAGTTTACGGGTAAAGTGCGCAGGTCTAGCCCGTGCAAGGTACTCGGCTTGCCCGAGCCTCGGTTTTCTCGTCTTTAAAATGAAGGAGGGTCTTCCCTGGTGGGCCAGTGGCTAGGACTCTGTGCTCCCAGTGCGGGGGGGGGGGGGGAGGCTGGGTTCAATTCCTGGTCGGGAAACTAGCGCCCATGTGCTGCAACCAAGAGTTTGCATGTTGCAACGAAAGATCCCGCATGCGGCAACTAAGACCCAGCACAGTCACATACGTCTATTAAAGGTCTTTAAATAAGGGACCCTGCCTTCCAGGGCTGCTGTCAGAACTTTCTGATGGATATATGACTTCAGACAGCCTTCCCAGTCATCTCGTACCCAATGATATTAATAATAACAGGAATCCTAAGTACTTGCCAGTGCATAGATTAATTCAGTGAACCTTCATGGTGACCTGTGACATAGGCATCCCCCAGGGACACACAAGACAGGAACGAGGATCTTGCCCATGATCAGACATCTGTCTGGCCAAGCCAGCAAGCGGATGCTCAGCCTTGGCACCTGGAGGATCATCACCCTAAATGCCAGGAAGGCAGCTTCCCTCCATCCTCTGCGGGCCTCTTTCTCCCTATTGCAGATCCTCTTAGCCCATTTCCCTACTTCTAGAGAGCAGGCTGCCCCCACCCTCCAAGAGGAGACACCCCAAAGGTCTACAAGAGGTCATGGGAGAGGGAGACTGAGGGACACGGTCCCCACCTCCCACTCGGGCAGACGGCCAGTGCAGCAGACGGACCTGCGCTGGCCGAGCAGACCAGCCATCCTCAGTGTCTCCCGTCAGTAAACCTTCCCCAAGACCTGCGTGTGCCGCATGCCCCATCAGTCGTGTCCGACTCTGTGCAACCCCACGGGCTGAAGCCCACCAGGCTCCTCTGTCCATGGGATCCTCCAGGCAAGAATGCTGGAGTGAGTAGCCTCCTCCTGGGGATCTTCCCACCCAGGAACCAGGCCAGCACATAAAAAGGCAGCGCGAGCACCTTCAGCACCATGGGCGATATGAGGGTGCTGTTTATTTCCCTTCTGCCCTGAGTATCCAGTTGTGCACAAATATTAGCCTTTCCTCGAGTCCCCAGGGGATCCAGGCAGCAGGCTTTCATCAGCGCTTTATTTACAGCCTGGTTATAAATGTACAGAGAGGGCCACCTGCAGACTGGGCAGCAGGAGCCGAGAATCTGTTTGAAGAACAAGAGAGAGACCCAACGTGCGCTGAACAGCCCATCCAGAGCTACGGTCTGAGCAAGCGAGCTTTCCTTGCTAGCACTACTAGTTATTTCTTTGGGGGAAGTTCTATAACTCGGTTCCTTAGCACCTGGGAATATATTGATGACTCACCTAGTCAAACACTGTCATGTGGGACCAAGATATATTGGGAGGAGCCCTTTTACCTTTCAAATTGTGCCTTACCACATAGAATTAGTTTTCTTTCTTTGACTACATGCAAGAATGAAATAAGAGAAATCTGAAAGCGTCCAGTACCCTAAGGAGGCAGAGATACGTGTGTCTGCTCTGAAAAGATCAATAAACTTTCAGACGAACTAACTGTCACTCTTTCATCTCAGTTTGGACTCAGCCTCTACAGACTGAGAAACAAATTTGCCAAGTGACGTTGAAAAATCACTCTGGTCCTAAGGACAATGTCTGAAGCATGCCCCACTCTCTGCAGTTGAGATTATTCCTATCAAAGATGAGTCTACCCAATTTCTGGGTATTAAAAATATATATATTTTTTCCCACTGGGCTAGAAAAGCAGCTCCTCGAATTCTGATTCATGGCTGTGTGACCAAAATCCAAGAGGATTACTCCTTCCATCACCACTGCACTGGAGAGAGCTTGAGATTTAACAGATGATTAATCACATCATGAAAAAGGGATGCTTCTGCTACCTTGCACTCATTGTAGCTTTGTGAATGGAGTGCTTCCTGCCATACCAATAAACAAGGATGTCACAGGCATCCTCGATTCCAGCCCTCCACAGGTGACTTTCTGAACCCAGGGAGAACCATGCTTGCTGTCAGGCAGCCATCAAGCTGCCACAAGCTGCCACCACTCCCTAAGGTGAGCAAGGAACTAAGGGTGTGAACGATCAGATCCCAGGATGCTGGCCCCAGAGAGCTGAGAGGCACATGAAAGGACTGATTTCAGTACCCCCAGACTCTTGTATCTTCCCATACACAGAAAAGCGCTCAATTCCTTAACTTGAGATATCTTGTTTTTGTTCAGTCACTCAGCCATGCACGACTCTTTGAGACCCCGTGGACTGCAGCTATCCAGGTTTCCCTGTCCATCACCAACTCCCGGAATTTACTCAAACTCAAGTCCATTGAGTCGCTGATGCCATCCAACCATCTCATCCTCTGTCGTCCCCTTCTCCTCCCGCCTTCAATCTCACCCAGCATCAGGGTCTTTCCCAGTGAGTCAGTTCTTCGCATCAGGTGGCCGAAGTATTGGAGCTTCAGCTTCAGCATCAAACCTTCCAATGAACATTCAGGGTTCATTTCCTTTAGGATGGACTGGTTGAATCTCCTTGCAGTCCAAGGGACTCTCAAGAGTCCTCTCCAACACCACAGTTCAAAAGCATCGATTCTTCAGCACTCAGTCTTCTTTATGAGATACCTGGTTTTCCTAAATTAGCGATAATCTTTCAGTGTTCAGACTACCTGCCCCCTGCTGCAAACTTCTACATAACCTGACTCCTCTTCCACCTCTTTGGAACAGTTCTCTCGGAGTTACTTGAGATGCCGTCTCCTGGGCGTGAAGTCCTAAAAATTCCCACCAAATAAAGCATAACTCTCAACTTCTAGGTTGTGACTACTTTTTAAGTCGACAGTTTTCTGCCTGGACTCTTTCTTACTCTTGAGTGCTCAATATTAATCACCAATTAATATTTCATTTCCTGTGCCCCTTAGAAAATGAATCAGCGCTTACCGGCACCTCTCTCGGATGAGCGGCTTGATGTGTGGGCAGACAGGGAACAGAAACAGCCCCAGAGCCTCTGAAGAAACCTCAAGAACGTTCATGAAAACATTCATAGGAGCCAGGATCTACAATATGCCTCCTTAGCTTATTCAACCCGAACAAAACCCCTGTAATAACAAATCCTATTATCATTCCCATTGTTTATAAATGAAGCGATAGAAATAAAGAAACGTGCCCACTTTGTAGTAGTTAGCAGGCAACAGAGCTGGCCATGGTTGCAAGCCTGACTTTGACTCTGGCCTTCTCCTGTCTCCCACAGACAACTCTCTGCCCACCTCGCAAACCTCTTTCCTAAAGCGTGTCTGAGACATCACCTTCTTCTACCTGAAAAAGGGCAGCATGGAGAAGTATGGAGAATTGCATCTCTGACCCTCCTTTTTCACAAGACAAAAGGCTAAACCCTACCTTCCTCGATAAAGCTAATGCTCATCAACCAGCTTTGCATCTCTTCTGCTCATTTCTACCAAGAAGGGAGGGAAAATGCATGTTCTCCATGAAGATGGATAAGCAACCCTCAACTTCAGACTTAAATGATACATTGAGTTCTGTGGTTCTTAATAGAATCTGTTGACTCAGCCCAACATCCTTATGTGCATATGCAAGGCCGTGTACCTCGAGAGCATGACCAACAGATAATCATTCCTTTCGGTGCTCTTCTCACAGGAGAATGAGGTCCTTCTGGGGCTTCCCCAGGGTGAGCTGGAGACTCCTGCTCTGTGAATAGGGGCCTGAGCACTTCCTTACCTTCCAGCACCAATCACACTGGACTCTTAACAACCAGCCTCAAGCCACCTCAGTTTCCCCAACAGGGACAGACCATCCTGGTGGAAAGGCAGGGGTTTTGGAGTCAGACTGCCTGTGTCCAGAGCCCAGTTCTACCCGCCTCTTAAGCTTGGGCAAATTATCTAACTCCTCTGCTCCTCAGTTGCTTACCCCTGCCTCAAACGATCACTGTAAAGCTAAATGACAACAAAACTTTAGAGCATATGTGGCCACAGTAATACCGTGTGAGTGAGCTAGTGAGACGATGAAGTCTGGGCTAGAAGCTTCTGAAGAACAGGGCGCAGGCATCTTGCATCGTGTTTTATTTTTCTAATCGTCAGAGTCTAACACAGCACCTGCAAAGTCACGTCCTCTGAGTCAGCGATGCTATCTAGCCATTTCACCCTCTGCCTCCCCCTTCTCCTCCTGCCCTCAGTCTTTCCCAGCATCAGGGTCTTTTCCAATGAGTCAGCTCTTCACATCAGGTGGCCAAAGTATTGGAGTTTCATCTTCAACATCAGTCTTTCCAATGAACACCCAGGACTGGTTTCCTTTAGGATGGACTGGTTGGATTTCCTTGCTGTCCAAGGGACTCTCAAGAGTCTTCTCCAGCACCACAGTTCAAAAGCATCAATTCTTCAGCGCTCATTGTCCTTAGGGTCCAACTCTCACATCCATTTCACACACTACTGGAAAAACCATAGCTTTGACTGTATGGATCTTTGTCGGCAAAGTCACGTCTCTGCTTTTTAATATGTTGTCTAGGTTTGTCAGAGCTTTCCTTCCAAGAAGCAAGTGTCTTCAGACTTCATGGCTGCAGTCACTGCCTACAGTGATTATGGAGCCCCAGAAAATAAAATTTGTCCCTGCCTCTACTTTTCCCCCCACCTATTTGCCATGAGTGATGGGACTGGATGCCGTGATTTGGGTTCTTTGAATGCTGAGTTTTAAGCCAGCTTTTTCACCATCCTCTTTACCCTCATCAAGAAGCTCTTTCATTCCTCTTTGCTTTCTGCCATCAGAGTGGTGTCACGGTATGTATCACTTATCACTTACACTTACAGTGATACATACGGTGTATCACTTGCGCATCACTTCGCCATATATCTGAGGTTGTTGATATTTCTCCTGACAATCTTGATTCCATCTCATGGTTCATCCAGCCCAGCATTTCTCATGATGTACTCTGCATAGCAGTCAAACAAGCAAGGTGACAATATATAGTCTTGTTGTACTCCTTTCCCAAATTTGAACCTGTCAGGTGTTCTGTGTAAGGTTCTAACTGTTCCTCTTGACCTGCATACTAGTTTTTCGGGAGATGAGGAAAGTGGTCTGGGATTCCCATCTCTTTCAGAATTTCCCATGGTTTTTTCTGATCCATACAGTCAAAGGCTTTAGCCTAGTCAGAGAAGCAGAAGTAGATGTTGAGTGTGAAGTCAAGTGGGCCTTAGGAAGCATCACTACAAAAAAAGCAAGTGGAGGGGATGGAATTCCAGCCGAGCTATTTCAATTCCTAAAAGATGATTCGGTGAAAGTGCCACACTCAATATCCCAGCACATTTGGAAAACTCATCAGTGGCCACAGGACTAGAAAAGGTCAGTTTTCGTTCCAATCCCAAAGGAGGACAATGCCAAAAAGTGTTCAAACTACCGTACAATTGCACTTGTCTCACATACTAGCAAAGTGATGCTCAAAATCCTTCAAGCCAGGCTTCAGCTGTACGTAAACCAAGAACTTCCTGGTGTACAAGCTAGGTTTTGAAAAGGCAGAGAAACTTAACTATACGCCACTAAAATTTTTTTTAATTACAAAAATTTTTTTAACCTTGTTAAGTGAGATTTTTGCTTCACTTTAAACAAGGTATAAACACGTGCACATCTGTAGATAATGTGGATACTACAGCATTCATTTCTGGGTTTTGTTTTATTTTTATGAGAGTGTTTTTAGAACACTGACTTCGCATTTGCAAATTCAGTTCCTAGTGTCATGCCAATTGCCATTAGCTCTTTAATTTCTGGCTTAAAAGCTTTAGATCTTCTTCACTAAACCGTGATGGAATCAACAACCCCAGGGATATAAACAATGATAGTAATGAAGTGGGAGCCTGCAGAGACAGGCCGGAGGCTGCAGGCCCTTCTTGCAAACGGCGAACAATCTTCCGCATGGCTGCGTGGCTGGAGAAAGGGCAGTGCCTTCTGACTTCAGGGCAATGGCTGGGAGAGTGGCTTCAGCTCATTCGAGCTGCATCTTTGGGCTCAAAGAACCCGATCCTGCACTCACCAGAGGTCACCTGCTGCCTTGGCTGTGGTCCAGACACCCTGCACAAAAGGCTGCTTGGGTAATGACTCGGAGGGGTGGGATGGCATGGGAAGGAGGCTCAACAGGGAGGAGATGCACGGATGCACACAGCTGATTCACGCTGCTGGACAGCAGAAACGAACACAACGCTGTAAAGTAATTACCCTCCAATTAAAAAAAAAAAAAAAAGGCCACTTGGAAGAAGGGAGAGCCCAGGTCACGGAAGGAGAAGGCTGATCCTGCTGTGAACTCGGCTCACGGCAAGGATTTCCACAGGCCGCTGAGTGCCTGTCTCAGGAGTCATTCTTTCCCTAAAACCGTCATGTTCCTAAGTATGTAAAACTCTGGGGCTTTCAACACCAAGGAGTCTGCTCATGCATGAAGAACACAGACATGTACTCTGGACAACCTGACTGGAAGGAAAGGTCTCTGAGTGCACAAAAAGAAATTCGCTTCTGGGAAGGTCCTAAATGAAGGGCTCTTGGTCTCCAAAAGAGATACATAAGCACCACTCGTTCAACTGCAAGCATCTGCCATGGACCAGCCACTGTGCCAGGCATAAGGGATGTATGGATAAAAGACATAGCCTCCGCCTCGAAAAGCTCACAGACCTGGAGAAGAGGCCAGTGGGAAAATGATGAAGAGCCAATAGAGTCTATAAGTGTTCGGCAGTCTTCGTGATCCCAGGGACTTTAGCCCGCCAGGCTCCTCTGTCCGCAGGATTCTCCAGGAAAGGATACTGAAGTGGGTAGCCAGCCCCTTCTGCAGGATTTCTTCTCGACCCAGGGATTGAACCCAGGTCTCCTGCACTGCAGACAGATTCTTTACTGTCTGAGCCACCAGGGAAGACCCATAGTCTAGCACAGAGGCAAATGTGAGTATCTGATGCTTCCAGGCCAAGCAGGGTACTACCACCATGGGGGTTCGTGAAGGGTTCTCCTCGGACCTAAGTTTCCTCACCTCTGAGGATAAAACAGTTCAGAAATCCAGAGCAGAACACTTAGCAAAGTGCCATAGGTGGCACTCCGTAAATGTTTAGCTGGTGAATGGATGACCGGAAGACTAAAATCCAGCTCATTACTGCGGCCGCTATGCTCCGGTTTTATGTGAGGGGCCAAAATGGCAATGGACTGATGGACTGGGTCGTGTCACCTGCTGCCTGAAACAGTCAGGGCTCTCACGATAAAATCCAACATCAGGCCATGTGGGGTTTCACCGCTACCTATCTCCAGTGCCCGTCTCCCGTTGCCAACAGAACTCTGGCCACAGCACTCCCCTCCTCCAGAGTTCCCAGGCATCCTGGCCTCCTTCCCCCACTGGGGCCAACCTTCAGCTCCCGCTTCCCATCTGCTGAGTCAGTTCTGCTCACATGCCTCCCAGCTCCAGCCGCTTTGCTTCTGCAGCCTACATCTGGTTTTTGTTGTTGTTCAGTCACTCCATCCTGGCCGACTCTTTGCAACCTAATCGACTGAAGTGACCAGGCTTCCCGGTCCTTCACCGTCTCTTGGAGTTTGCTCAAACTCTTGTCCACTGAATCAGTGATGCCATCCAGCCATCTCTCCTCTGTTGTCCCCTTCTCCTCCTGCCTTCAATCTTTCCCAGCATCAGGGTCTTTTCCAATGAGTCGGCTCTTTGCATCAGGTGGACAAAGTATTGGAGTTTCAGCTTCAGCATCAGTCCTTCCAGTGAACATTCAGAGTCAATTTCTATCTGTTTTTATTTACACCTATCTGTGTGACTATTGGCATAAGGTTGGCCTCTCCCATTACCAATCAGCAGGGTGACCATGTAATTTATCTTTCGAACAGAGAAACTTTTGAAAGGAAAAGGGGTGCTATTCACAATTATTCCAGGGCTACAAAAGCTGAGATGTTTGGCCATCCTAGTTATAAGCTCCAAGACATCAGGGATCATGTCTGCCTTTTATTCACTATCATGTCCCCAGTACTTAGCACTGAGTCTGGCATACAGCAGGCAATCAAAAGATTTGTTGGATTAATGAATGAGTGAGTGAGTGAGTGATTTGGGGCAGAAGAGAATGATAAATGTCACAGCCCTGGGGAATGTTCATGGGTCATGCAGACTAACCAACAGCTCCTGCTTGTGGGGAGGAAGTTTGACAGCTCAAGATCTCTGGCCTTCTGTCTAGAGAATATCAGCTTCGGTCACCATGACAACGTCAAAGGTCCGTGCCCAGGACCACAGCATCCTGCCCAGTCTCTCCTGCAGCTGCTCACACCACAGATTAACTCCTCCTCGACCAGAGAAATGAGTCTCTAGACCAGAGCCCACAGCCCCACCCCTGGCCCTGGCACGGATGCTCTCTGTATGTTGGGAGGGAGCTCTGGGTCGGAAGGCAAGCCCTGACTCTCAGGAAGGAGCTCTCTGATCCTGTGGCTTACGTGGGTTTTCCCTTAGTCAGGAGGAATTTCCCCCGATACAATTACACATTCTTCAACCCCGCTGGGTCAAGTCAAGGATAGGACCTGATTAGGAGAGCATGGGCTCACCTACAGGGACCTTATCTTTGACAAAGGAGGCAAGAGTATACAGTGGAGAAAAGAGAGCCTCTGCAGTCAGTGGTGCTGGAAACTAGACAGCTACGGGCACTAGGATGGAATCAGAGCCCTTCGCAACACCATACGCGGAAAGGAGCTCGAAATGCATACAGACCCGAACGTAAGAGCGGAAGCTGGGACGCTTAGAGGGAAACACAGGCAGCACACTCCTCGACACAGATCGCAGCTAGGTTCTCTCTGGCCCACCTCCTCCTCCTCCTCCTCCTACTACTACTAAGTCGCTTCAGTCGTGTCCGACTCTGTGCAACCCCATAGACGGCAGCCCACCAGGCTCCGCCATCCCTGGGATTCTCCAGGCAAGAACACTGGAGTGGGGTGCCATCTCCCTCTCCAATGCATGAACATGAGAAGTCAAAGTGAAGTCGCTCAGTCATCTCCGACCCTCAGCAACCCCATGGACTGCAGCCCACCAGGCTCCTCCGTCCTGGAGCGGGGTGCCATTGCCTTCTCCACCTCCTAGATTAATGGAAATAAAAACAAAAATAAACAAATGGGACCTAATAAAACTTAAAAGTTTTCAAATACCAAAGGAAGCCATAAAAAAGATAAAAAGACAACCCCTAGAATGGGAGAAAATAATTGCAAATGAAGCAACTGACAAAGGGTTAATCTACACAATATATAAGCAGCTCCCATAGTTCAATATCAGGAAAATCAAACAACCCAGTCAAATAATGGGCAGAAGACCTAAACAGGCATTTCTTCAAAGAAGACATACAGATGGCCAATAAACCCATGAAAACATGCTCAACATCATTCATCATTAGAAAAATGCAAATCAGAACTACAGTGAGGTATCACCTCACACTAGTCAGAATGGCCATCTTCAAAAAGTCTATAAACAATAAATACTGGAGAGGACATGGAGAAAAGGGAACCTTCTGCACTGCCAGTAGGAATGTAAACTGATACAGCCACTCTGGAGAGCAGCATGGAGATTACTTTAAAAAACTAGGAATAAATCAACCATATGACCCAGAAATTCCATTCAGTTCAGTTCAGTTCAGTTCAGTCACTCAGTCGTGTCCAACTCTTTGCGACCCCATGAATCACAGCACACCAGGCCTCCCTGTTCATCACCATCTCCCGGAGTTCACTCAGACTCACGTCCATCGAGTCCGTGATGCCATCCAGTCATCTCATTCTCAGTTGTCCCCTTTTCCTCCTGCCCCCAATCCCTCCCAGCATCAGAGTCTTTTCCAATGAGTCAATTCTTCTCATGAGGTGGCCAAAGTACTGGAGTTTCAGCTTTAGCATCATTCCTTCCAAAGAAATCCCAGGGTTGATCTCCTTCAGAATGGACTTCAGAATGGCAATCTTGATTCCAGCTTGTGTTTCTTCCAGTCCAGCGTTTCTCATGATGTATTCTGCATAGAAGTTAAATAAGCAGGGTGACAATATACAGCCTTGATGTACTCCTTTTCCTATTTGGAACCAGTCAAAACCACAATTCTAAAAGATACATATACCCCAAGCATGAGCTGGAATCAAGATTGCAAGGAGAAATACCAATAACCTCAGATATACAGATGACACCACCTTTAGGACAGAAAGTGAAGAACTAAAGAGCCTCTTGATGAAAGTGAAAGAGGAGAGTGAAAAAGTTGACTTAAAGTTCAACATTCAGAAAACTAAGATCATGGCATCTGGTCCCATCACTTCATGGGAAATAGATGGGGAAACAGTGGAAACAGTGTCAAACTTGATTTTCTTGGGCTCCAAAATCACTGCAGATGGTGACTGCAGCCATGAAATTAAAAGACGCTTACTCCTTAGAAGAAAAGCTATGACCAACCTAGATAGCATATTGAAAAACAAAGACATTATTTTGCCAACAAAGGTCTGTCTGGTCAAAGTTACGATTTTTCCAGTAGTCATGTATGGATGTGAGAGTTGGACTATAAAGAAAGCTGAGTGCCGAAGATTTGATGCTTTTGAACTGTGGTGTTGGAGAAGACTCTTGAGAGTCCCTTGGACTGCAAGGAGATCTAACCAATGCATCCTAAAGGAAATCAGTCCTGGGTGTTCTTTGAAAGGACTGATGCTGAAGCTGAAACTCCAATACTTTGGCCACCTAATGCGAAGAACTGACTCACTGGAAAAGACCCAGATGCTGGGAAAGATTGAAGGCAGGAGGAGAAGGGGACAACAGAGGGTGAGATGGTTGGATGGCATCACCAACTGAATGGGAATGAGTTTGAGTAAACTCCAGGAGTTGATGATGGACAGGGAGGCCTGGCGTGCTGCAGTCCATGGGGTTGCAAAGAGTTGGACATGACTGAGCAACTGAACTGAACCGAATGTTCACTGCAACAATATTTACAATAGCCAGGACGTGGCAGCAACCTAGATGTCCATCAACAGATGAATGGATAGAGAGGTTGTAGTGCGTTTATAAAAATGGAATATTATTACTCAGCCATTAAAAGGAACAAATTTGAGTCAGTTGTAGGGAGGTGGATGAACCTAGAGCCTCTTATACGGAGTGAAGTGAGTCAGTAAGAGAAAAACAAGCATATATTAACACATGTATATGGAACCTAGAAAAATGGTACTGATGGACCTAGTAGAGGATGGATCTGAGGACACCGCTGTTGGGGAAGGTCAGCGTGGGAGAAACTGAGAAAGTAGCATCGATACCCATACAGTATCATGTGTAAACCAGTTAGTGGAGAGTTGCTAAATAAGCCAGGGAGCCCAGCCTGGTGCTCAGCGACAACCCAGAGGGCAGGATGGCGGGAGGCTCGGGAGGGAAGAGATACGTGTATGTGTATATAGTGATGACTGATTCTCATTGTTGTACAGCAGAAACCAAAACAACATTGTAAAGCAGGCTTCCACCAATTAAAAAAAATAAATAAAATTAAAAGAGAGAGAAAGCATGCGCTCTGGAGTCAGAAAATCTGGATTCCATACCCACTTTTGCCACTAGCTAGTTGAGAGGACTTAACCAGGGCCCGTAGCGTCAGTAAATGTAGGCAGTAACAATAGCTACTCCTTGGGATAAAGAGGAGTGAAAATACGAGGTTAGGAACAGCCTGGCCGCGAGCCTGCATACAGTCAGAGCCTCACCAATGGTGTCAAACGGTAGCCACCAAAACGAGCCTGAGGCCTCAATACTGAGGAAACGAGCCAAGGCTCTAGGCATTTATTACCAAAGGATAAAAGACCCTCCGCAACCACAGAGTGAAACCCAGTGGCAAGGATCCCTCACCAACAGAAAAAGGCACTGAACCAGCCCAGGAGGGGGACACCCAGCAGGACGAGGAGGGACCCACCCCCGAGGTTCCCACTTCCGGAAATTCCAGGGCCAGCCATGGGAAGCTTCCAGGCCATGGGAAGCGTCCGTCTTTCTTCAGACAAAGAACCAGCATGCAGAGAAGGCCATGAGGATTCTGAGGGTGAAGCAACTCGACAAGACGAGGACTGAAGTGTGCCGGGGACAGAAGCCAACCTTCTGGACAGCGAGGTAACCTGCCCACTGAGGGTGGGATTCACACAAGTAGCCGTCAGGACACTCTCCAGAGAGAGACGGATCTTTCTTGCTTGTGCCATGACCAGGAAACTCCTAGGTCCTCCCTGTGAGCACCTCAGTTGGCCCCTCAGTCATGTCTGACTCTTTGTGACCCACAGACTGTAGCCTGCCAGGCTCCTCTGTCCATGGGATTCTCCAGGCAAGAATTCTGGAACGGGTTGTCATTTCCTTCTCCAGGGGATCTTCCTGACCCAGGGATCGAACCCAGGTCTCCTGCACTGCAGGCAGATTCTTGACCGTCTGAGTCATCCAACACTAAACCCACTCCCATGAAACACCGCCCCCTCCAGCAGGGCCACTTCCAGGAGAAACCGCAGCCCCGTGACCACACCAGACACGCTGAAGACACTCAAAGTCTTTAAAAGTCTGTGAATTCAAGGCCTGAAACGTGACCACTGCAGACCCTCACCCATGCAGGCCGGAGCTCCCTCCCGTCGGGCAGGGAAGTCGCTCCATGATTCTGCGCCTTGATGGCTCTAGAGGATGGATGTTCCACTGCTTCCTTCCCGACAAGTCACGAGGGGAAGCTTCCAGAACAACTCTGCTGGAGGCAGGGAAGTAAGCACTGGTGGTGTGCGAGAGCACAGAGGGTAAGATGCTCCTGCAATGAAGTGACTCTCCAACCGAGCTGGTGGGAACCACGACTTCAAAGACCTGCTCAATGTATCTTATTTACCTGCCAAAGCAAGGCAAGCCCTCCAGGTGGCTTATCATTCGCAGTTCCGTTCCCTGCACTTGGCCTTGGAGACGAAAGCTGGAACAGGGGGAGGAAATACTGTTTCCTAAATGCCAACTCTGTGCTGGGAGGTCTGCTGAGCACCTGTGTGGGTTATCTCACCCCCTCCTCCCAGTAAGGAGGAGCGGCCCCAGCCCCGTAACAGGAAAAGTAGTTCTAGGTTTAATGGGGTAAGGGGCTCCTGGTCTTTTCCTTCCTTGACACCTCCTTCTTTGAACACACAACAGGCCACATGTGGAGTGCTACAGTCCTGTGACTCACTGGGTCAAACTTGGGAGAGGTGTAGGAGAAGGCTGTACATGTCACCCTGCTTGTTTAACTTCTATACAGAGCACATCTTTCGAAATGCTGGGTTGGATGAAGCACAAGCTGGAATCAAGATTGCCAGGAGAAATATCAGCAACCTCAAACATACAGATGATACCACTCTAATGGCAGAAGAAGAATGAAGAGCCTCTTGATGAGGATGAAAGAGGAGCGTGAAAAAGCTGGCCTGAAACTCAATCAAAAAACTAAGATCATGGCAACTGGTCCCATCAACTCATGGAAAATAAAAGGGCAAAAAGTGGAAGCAGTGACAGATATTCTTTTCTTGGGCTCCAAAATCACTGCAGACAGTGACCACAGTCATGAAATTTAAAAATGCTTGCTGCTTGAAAGGAAAGTTAGGACAAACCCAGACAGTGTTTTAAAAAGCAAAGACGTCATTTTGCCAACAAAGGCCCATATAGTCAAAGCTATAGTTTTTCCAATAGTCGTGTACAGAGGTGAGAGTTGGACCATAAAGAAGGCTGAGTGCTGAAAAACTGAGGCTTTTGAACTGTGGTGTTGGAGAAGACTCTTGAGAGTCCCTTGGACTGCAAGGAGATCCAACCAATCCATCCTACAGGAAATCAGTCCTGGGTGTTCATTGGAAGGACTGATGCTGATGCTGAAGCTCCAATACTTTGGCCACCAGATGGGAAGAACTGACTCATTTGAGAAGACCCTGATGCTGGGAAAGATTGAGGGCAGGAGGAGAAGGGGACGACAGAGGCTGAGATGGTTGGATGGACAAGAATCTGAGCAGACTCCGGGACGCAGCGCAGGACAGTGCTGCGGTTCATGGGGCGGCACAGAGCCGACATGTCAGCAGCTGGACCGCAGAGCCACGCCAGCTGAAGATATCTCCTTCTCCCACCAGTCTTTTCCTTGGAGCAAAAGGTTTAAGAAAAAGCGCAGACAGAGTATGGAGGAGGCAGACTGTTGACAAGTGAGCAGTCTAGCACAGTGGTTAGACGTCTGGTCTCTGGAGCCCGGCATTCCGAGGCTCAAATCCCAGTTTAACCACTTATTTGCTGGGTGGCCTTGGGCAAGTTGCTTAACTTCTCAGAATTTATTTGCTCATCCAGGAAATTGAATGATGATGATAGATCCTACCTGGAGGTCTGGTGCCAGGGTTTAAGGATTAAAGCACTTAGAACAAGCCGAGAGGAAGGGAAACCACCAATAAACAGTAGCTATTTTTTATGGTGACCACAGCTCCGCAGGAAACCTCCCGATACTGTCATCTGCAGACCCTCTCACCGGGTCTCAAGGGCAGGAGTCCACAGATGGACAGGTCTTCTGTGTGCTCTGCAGACTGAGCTGCTGAGGCCCAGCTCGGGTTAACGGCCTTGCCCCGGGGCACTAACTAGAAGGTGGACGCTTCTCCCTGAGGGACGAACAGCCGTCAGGCCCAGAGGACCACGGCTCTCACTCAGGACCAGCGACTCTGCAGTCACCGGTCAGCCCACTGTCCCGGTGACCCGCTCCCCGGGGCTGCCTCCGTCTCCCGGCCCTGAGGTTCTCCCACGCGTGTCCCGAGCCCCACAGAGGAACAGTCAGGGGAAACCAAGGCCACAAAGCCAGCCTGGTGTCTACTGAATCACCTGAGGCCAAGTGACCCCACCAAAGCTGCGGGGAAAAGTGATGATCCTGGGGGTGGGGTAAGTCCCCAGGAGGACACACAAAGCTGCTAGGCAGCTTCCCTGGGCTCCGGCCACAGAGACTCAGCAAATGGACTCAGCAGCCCCGCTCAGTACTCGGAAGAGTCGTCTCTGTGACGCAGACTTGACAAGTGAACAGGCGAAGCAAATCAACACTGGTCAGTTAGGAAATTTAGGATTTGAAGCCCCACAGGGTGTTTCAAGAGCTTTCTTCTCTTTTCCTTGAACAGAAGACCCCCAGATGCACGTGGTTGAGGGGCTTTCTAAACTTCTTTTTTTCCTGCCTTCCCTAAGAAATAAATAGTAGCAGTCACCGTAGCTCAGAGTAGCTGAGCTTTTCTGTTTACTCCTCAGACCTCCCTAACAGGCGGACGCTATCTTCACCATCGTCATTCTACAGAAAGAGAAGCTTAGGCTGCGGTGATGCCGTCTCTCACCTAGGTCACACAGCCCGTGAGCAGAAAGAAAGCCTTAACACGAGAGAGTGACTTGAGTGTGGGTGCTGCCTGCCAAGCCAGGCGGTCTGCGTGGCCTCCGCTTGGAGAGGCAGGGATGCGGGCCCAGGACAGGCCCTCTAGACCATGGCTGAATGAGAAATGAGTCGTTTTCAAGTCGGCCTTGTCAGACTCCCTTAAATACGGCCTCATCCACTGTCATCTCGGCACGGCCCACCTGTGAGGGCCCAGTATTCTTCCAAACGACTCCTCCTTCCTCCAGCTTCTCCTTCCTCCAACCCAACATCATGGCCAAAAGAGCTATCTCTCCAACAGAAAACATCCGTCATGTCACAACTTTCTTGAATCTTTCAGCGAGTTCCCACTTCCCTGGTGGCTCAGATGGTAAAGCACCTGTCTACAATGAGAGAGACCCAGGTTCGATCCCTGGGTCAGGAAGATCCCCTGGAGAAGGAAATGGCAATCCAGTCCAGTACTATTGCCTGGAAAATCCCATGGACAGAGGAGCCTGGTGGGCTACAGTCCATGGGGTCGCAAAGAGTTGGACACGACTGAGCAGGAAGCCCGAACTCCTTGGCAAGCCTCTCTGACCACCTCTCAGGTCCAACCCCGTACCCATCAGCTCTCCCACACCTCCCCGCTCAAGGCATGCGGACCACCTGCAGCCCCCTCAAGGGGCCCCCAGGCTGGCGGGATGCCCTTGGGGCAAGTTCTGAACGGATCCTTCCCACCTTCCACGTCTCTGCTCCAACACACTGGGTATGAGAGAATGGCACGTGGGTCAGACTGCCAGGAGTAAATCTGGGCTCCTCCAACTCACTCGAGCATCAGCTGCACCTCGGGCTGCCTCAGAGTCCTCCTCTAGAAGCGGCACGACAGACAATCCTCATACGATCACCATAGGGACTAAAAGAGACAAACACCACCAAGCCCTTCCTGACCTCTGCTGGCCCCCCCCCCCCGGGCTCCCACTGTGCACACATTTCACGGAACTCCAGCCAGCCATCACCCAAAGGGTGAGGTGACAACGCTGGCAGGAATGCAGGGAAGAGGGACTCACGGGCTCGGAAACTGGTACAGCCGCCACAGAGAACAGTATGAGTTTCCTCAGAAATCAAAAATAGAATTACCATATGATCCAGCAATTCCACTTCTGGGAACGCATCCAAAGGTAACACAAACACTAACCAGCAAAGATGCCTGCACCCCCACGCTCCTAGCATCATTTACAAGCGGCGAGACGTGGAAGCAGTCTAGGCGGCCGGATAGATGAATGGATGCCGAAGTCCACACGGACAGATGCAGATGTCACGGAATATTATTCAGCCATCAAAAGACGAGGGAGCCCTGCCATTTGCGCAGACACAGATGGACCTTAAGGACGTTACACTGAGTTAAATACGTCAGATGGAGAAGAGAAATATTTGCATGACTTCACTTATGTGTGACATGTGTTTTTTTAAAAAAAACTCATAGAGAAAAATATTAGAGATGGGGGTGGGGGAAGCGGAGTTGGGGGAAGGTGCTGGAAAGCTGCAGACTTCCAGTTGTAAGTCCTCGGGAAGGTACAGTTTGATGGCTGCAGTGAACACTGCGATTCGGTATAGATGAGAGCTGTAAGAAAGGAAATCTAAGAGGTCTCACCACAAGGAAAAAAGTTTCTCTCCTATATGAGATGATGGATGCCCACTCAACTTTTTACAGGAGTCACTTCGCAATAAATACTCAAACCTTTACGCTGCACACCTTGAAGTTACTCAGGGATATACGCTAACTATATCTCAATACAACTGGGGGGATACCTCCGTTCCAGGGAGCTCCAGGTGCTGGCTGACACGCCTCTCCCTCCGCGGTTGCTCAGTCTCCTGCCGTGTGAGACTGGATGATCCGTCGTGATGAGTGGGCTGGGTCTTTAGCAGCATCCCCGGCCTCTTCCCACTAACCTCCTGCACCGTGTCTCCAGCGGTGACACAGAAAATGTCTCCAGACATTGTCAGATGAGCCCCCTCCCCGGAAGCAACCTACTCCCCATTAGGAACCACTGCTTACAATTCTAAGCTCCTTAAATAACACTATAAACAGCAGCAGTAGCAATACCTACTTTTTTTTTTTTTTTTTTTGAGTACTCACCACATGCCAAGCACAGTTCAAAGCCCTTCTCCTGAGTCACAGAATTTCATCCTCTCAATGCCCTAAGGGTGAGGGGTTTTCGGCACACTTTATTGATGATGAAACAGAAACATGGAAAGGTGTGTAACTTGCTCAAAGTACATTTTATTCTCCTGCTTCCTATCCTCAGCATCTAGCCTGTTACCTGATACAACAGAAGTTCAGTAGCAGTGTGAAGAATGCACAGATGAATCTATTAATCAGACAGTCTCCTCCACAACAGCATCGAGGTCAGGGATGGTGACCCATCTGTCTCCTCTGCAGTCCCCTGGTACCTCCAAAAAACTCCCCTCCCCAGCTATAGCTCTTTTAAGCTGTCCAGGCATTTCATGGGTGTTAGGCTATTCCAGTGGCTCAGATGGTAAAGAATCTGCCTGAAATGCAGGAGACCCAGGTACAGTCCCTGGGTTGGGAAGATCCCAATGACTGGCATCTTCACTCCAGGATTCTTGCCTGGAGAATCCCATGGAGAGAGGGGCCTGAAGGGCTACAGTCCATGGGAGAACACAGAGTCAGACACGACTGAGCGACTGCCACTCAAACTGTCCCAACTACTCTGTGTTTGTAATTATTAATAATATGAATTACACCTTCCGAATTAGCTCTGTGAGTGGTTCACTCAATTCAGCCAAGAGTCCCAACACCACCAGATAAATGCCATCAATCTAACCTTTTACCTATTAGATAAAAGTATCGCTGAGATACAATAATACTATTTTTCCAGCATCCTGAAAACCCTCCTACACTGCGTGCTTCTTATGAGCACTCCAGAGAGCGCTGCCCAGAGGACGCTCTAAAGTGAGAGGGTGCTCCCTGGTCCAAAGGTGTTGCCACTTACAGCCTATGAAGGAAGCAGTGAACCGAAGGACAGTGCGTAATAATTAGGTTCTCTATTGTTATCATTATTGGCTGCGCTGGGTCTCCATGGCTGTGCGGGCTTCTCTCTAGCTGCGGCGGGCCAGGCCTCCTAACTAGGACACGGGGGCTTCTCTTGCAGCGGAGCACGGGCTTCAGCAGTTGTCTTGCAAAGGCTCAGGAATCGTGGTCCCGGGTTGTGGGACACGGGCTTAGTTGCTCCACAGCATGTGGGATCTTCCTGGACCAGGGACTGAACCCGTGTCCCCTGCACTGGCAGGCAGATTCTTTACCACAGAGCCACCAGGGAAGCCCCAGTAACGTGATTCTTAATTGACATGGGTTCAGCATTTTAACTACTTAGCCTTCAAAAACTGCAGATAAACACAGGTATAAACCCTTATACCGCAGTAGATGGAGCTCTTAAAGTGTCCCATATCCAGGACTGACAGTCTATGCATATAAAGAGGGGGAAAAGAAGAAATGTTTTCTGTAGAGAGCAAGGAAATCCAACGCTTTTTGACTCTGCTAAAATTCTGGAAAGCGTTAAACATGAAGCAAATGTTTAAGAGAGAATTAAGCTAATCATCAAGCAAGAACTACTTAAAGGGCTAAAGACTCATTGGGTGAGGCAAGGAAGAGTCAGGCAAAGCTCACTTTGAATCTCAGCTCTGCCACTTTGATGGTTGGAAAGGTATTCAGCCTCTTTTAGCATCAGTTTCTTTGTGAAATGGGTATAGTAGTACCAACTTAGAATGTTATTGGAGAGATTAAATGAGAAGATGAATGGAAGGTGCCTAACTCACAATGGATACCTAACAAAGGGTAGGTTTTAAAATTGTTATAAAAATTATCTCATGGGCACACACACACACACACACACCCCTCATTTCACAGAGGAACTTTGAAGTCAAAGGACAGGTCTTAACGGCAACACCAGAACTACTCTCTGTCATCCTGCCTTCACTCTACCTCTGAATTCTTTCATAAAGGAAAAGACCAAAGAACGGACAATAGGGAACTACTGAGCCGATAAAGAAATGCACAAATAAGCTCAGATACCTCGTGGCATCACCAGTGTTAGAGATTTCATTTGATATCTCATTCCAAAAGCGTTTCTCTCTTGGGTAATAATCAGATGCAAAGCCATGCAGAGGCTACATGTGGATGCAAAGATAATAAGACATGATCCCTTTCCCCAGTATCTCACTGTCTAAGGAAGGAAAATTCAGGCATGAGTCCAAATTCAATCCAGGCCACCTATTAGATTATTACATGTACTGCAACTAAATAAAAAGAGTCTCATTACATAGCAATGCAGCATGTATAATTCCTTACTTAAAATTACTCCAGAATTATGTCCTCCATTCTTTACAGCAATTCAAGCCTTAAACCTGTGCTAAACAGATCAGCACAACACTCTCATCATCACAAAACTGTTAGTAGGTTTCCATGAAAGGAGAAAAAAAATAAGACAAGGCCATCTAAGAAAGAGTGGTATGAAACACTGCCCTTATCTCTTTAAATTGTAAGGTTTTATTTTTTTTTAATAAAAATTGTGGGACATAGTATGAAGTCATATGCATTCCCAGAAGGAAAATGTATATTTTTATTAAGCTTAAGAGTCAAGTCTGAGGTGGCTCAGTGGTAAAGAATCCGCCTATCAATATAGGAGATGTGGGTTCAATCCGTGAGTCGGGAAGATCCCCTGGAGAAGGAAAAGGCAACCCACTCCAATAATCTTGCTGGAAATCCCGTGGACAGAGGAGCTTGGTGGGCTACAGTCCATGAGCTCGCAAGAGTCAGACGCAACTTAGTGACTAAACCACCACCACCAAGTCAGATTACAGAAACATTTGAAAGATTATATACTAACAAAAAAAAAGAATACAATGACAATAAAGGGGTCAGATCATACGTGGCCCCAGAATTCCCCTACCTATCAGTGGAGCTGAAAATAGATAAAGAAGCCAGCCCAGACTTGTGACTCCTATAGCAAACTGATGTGTAGTGACCATTAGAATGTTTTATTGAATTATGCTTGCTTTACAATGCTGTGTCAGTTTCCATTATATGCATATATACGCCCACTGCACGCCACCCCACCCCCCTAGGCCATCACAGAGCCCCGGGTTGAGCTCCCTGTGTTACAGAGCAGCTTCCCACATCGATTTCACACACGGTAGGGCATGCATGTCAATCCTAACCTCCCACTCTGCCCCCCTCTCCTATCCCACCCCCCACCGCCAGCTCCCCACTGCTGGGTCTGCATCTCTATTCCTGGCCTGGAACTAGGTTCATCTGTACCGTTTTTCTATTAATGGATTCTACATGCATGCATTAAAATGCTGCTCATGCCCAGTTGCTAAGTTGTGTCGACTCTTTATGACCCCATGGACTATAGCCAGCCAGACTCCTCTGTCCATGGGATTTCCCCAGCAAGAATACTGGCGTGAGTTGCCATTTCCTCCTCTGGGGGATCCTCCCAACCCAAGGATCAAACCTACATCTCTTACAACTCCTGCATTGGCAAGTGGATTCTTTATCACTGAGCTGCCTGGGAAGCCCACCTGCACTGATATATGATATTCTTTTTTCTCTTGGGGTTCACAGGTAGCTCAGTTGGTAAAGAATCCACCTTCAATGCAGGAGACCCCAGTTCGATTCCTGGGTCAGGAAGATCTGCTGGAGAAGGGATAGGCTACACACTCCAGCATTCTCCTACCATTAGAATTTAATGTGGGTCACACCAGGGCCAAAAGGAACCATGAAAGCTGTCTCCTCCATCCCTCTGCCTTCAAAACTTGAGAACTCCAGAAACACGGGGCTCTCCCTTGCTTCCGTGTCACCACCCTCCACCAGTACGCCTTGTGGTTCAGGAGGGTGTGCAGGTTGGAAACCAAACCCCAGCCTCTACGCCTCATGGTTCAGGACGGTGTGCAGATTGGAAACCAAACCCCAGCCTCTACGCCTCATGGTTCAGGAGGGTGTGCAGATTGGAAACCAAACCGCAGCTCAGAAGCTTCACCCTCCGTCACCTCTACAGTGAAGCCCTCCAACTGGGCTCTCAGCGGCACCCCCGTCCTCTTCCTGAGACTCGGTTCTCTCCGCCTGAGGTGCTTCTCAAGCCTGCTGTTTCTCTCCCCACTCCACCTTAGATGACTCCCTGTCCCCCACACTCCCTTCCAGCGTCACTTCGCCCCCGCCAACTCCACCCCTCCTCTGCATCCTCTTCCTGGCAGGCAGGAGGCCAAAGTTCTCTACCTCCATTTTTTTTTTTTTTTTTTTTAGTATTTTTTCCTTCCTATCCAAAGTACAGA
Organism: Ovis aries; assembly: GCF_016772045.2. Classification (NCBI taxonomy): domain Eukaryota; kingdom Metazoa; phylum Chordata; class Mammalia; order Artiodactyla; family Bovidae; genus Ovis; species Ovis aries. The sequence continues at coordinate 98,062,778 of NC_056060.1, forward strand.
GAGGCCCCAGCACGGTGCCTGACACACAGTGAATTTTCGAAAAAGCGCCTTGCTCATCCCTGTTATAGATGTGCTTACTGCTTCATCCTCACAAAGCCACCAAAACCGCTCCAAGTCTCTCGTGGCCTCCCCATCCCACTTCTGGTGGCCTTTGCTCCATTCTCACTCACCTGGGACAGGTTAAGACATCCCTACTTGCTTAAAATTCTTTCTCTGACTTCCAGGCCACCCTCTTACCCAGCATCTCACACAGATGTAACGGTTAATCAGCCTATGTAAGGGGCCTTGAACGTGACAATCCAAAGCCCTCAGCCTGCTGCAGCCGCTGAGCACCGCATCCCGGAGCAGGTGATGCAGAACGCCGCCTGCTGCTGTGTGGTCTGGGGGACCCCTCTCCCGCACACTGTCACAGGTCTCCACTCAAACGTCACCTCCCAGAGAGGTCCCCCTCACCACCAGAAGCATCTCGACCAAAGGCAAGGCTCAGTGAGCCAGAAAGACAGACGTCCAGGCCGCCCTCTCCCCCCGCGGGCGAGGCGATGGCGCACCCCTCCCTGCTCACCTGGATCAGCGTCTCCAGCTCCTGGGGGCTCACACAGATATGATCCCGCAGGAATTCCGCCTTCTCCAAGGCGATAGTGTTCTTTTGGCTGCTCTCAAAGGGCTGCTCCAACGCCCGGAAGACGAGACCACCCGTGACGAGGTAGACCACCACGACCACGAAGATGGCAACCACTGTCTTCCACTTCATGACGGTCTGCAGGCCCCCCTGGGCCGCGCCTTCCATCCTGGCTACGACCGCGGCTCGGGAGGACACGGCGAGGCGAGGCGCCGGCGGAGCCCCGTTAGCGGCGGCCTTGGGCGGGCACGCCGGGGGCGCTGCTGCAGGAACGGCCACTGGGAAACGGGGCGGGCGAGAGGGAGAAGAGAGTTCGTTTATAAACACACACCCCACATCATGCCACCGCGCAGAGGTCTTTCAAGCCGGCTGTCAAATGGGAGGGCTCACCAAGCCCGCAGCGAGGGAATGCAACCAGTTGCTAGGTGTCTGCTTGAATGACAAAAGCTGAGCACCAGGGGTTCCAGGTTTCAATAATAATAATTGAGTCTGAAATGTGTATATTTCTCTACAAGGGTCCAAATCTGAAAGCCATGTCTCTGTTATTTATCGTTGAGCTCCTCCCTCAGTTTTCTTGTTAAGCAACGTGTGAGATAGACTACGGCTTCCCTGGTAGCTCAGTTGGTGAAGAATCCGCCTGCAATGCAGGAGACCCCAGTTTGATTCCTGGGTGGGGAAGATCCGCTGGAGACGGATAGGCTACCCTCTCCAGTGTTCCTAGAGTTCCCTTGTGGCTCAGCTGGTAAAGAATCCACCTGCAACGCGGGAGACCTGGGTGTGATCCCTGGATTGGGAACATCCCCTGGTGAAGGAAACAGCTACCCACTCCAGTATTCTGGCCTGGAGAATTCCATGGACTGTACAGTCCGTGGAGTTGCAAAGAGTCGGACACGACTGCGTGACTTTCACTTTCAACATAGACAGTAAACCACCATATTTGAGAAAGAAAAGTGTACTGTTCAATCTGGACAGGAAGTAGGAAAAGGATACCCAGCAGATTTGTCCAAGCACTGAGGGCTAGGTGATACCAAGTGTATAGAAGATATGAGCATCTGGCAAGTTTAAAAGTTCTTTTCTTGAAGTGTATGGTCACAAAAGAAGGGTGAGCTTCCTACACCGCTGCTGCTGCTGCTGGCGCTAAGTCGCTTCAGTCGTGTCCGACTCTGTGCGACCCCATGGAGGGCAGCCCACCAGGCTCCCCCGTCTTTGGGATTCTCCAGGCAAGAACACTGGAGTGGGTGGGTTGCCATTTCCTTCTCCAATGCAAGAAAGTGAAAGTGAAGTCGCTCAGTGTGGGACTCTTTGGGACCCCATGGACTGCAGCCTACCAGGCTCCTCCATCCACGGGATTTTCCAGGCAAGAGTACTGGAGTGGGGTGCCATGATACGGCAGAAGGCTCCAAACTCAAACACAGGGCCTCTCAGATCAAGATGCAGGAATAGGCGGAGGACATGGAACTCACCTCCCCTGTGAGCTGTGCCCCTGGGAGGGCGCTCAGAGGAGAACAGAGATTAAACTGGGAGAAGACTCTCCCTGGGAAGTGAGTGGTTCAAACCCCATAGTGGGGGCCCTACCCCTGCAGTTCTGCAGAAAAATGAGCTCCCCTGGAGGGCTGGCGGGGCTAACAGGAAGCCGTGGGAAGCCGGGACTGCACTCAAGAGGAGCACGCTGGGGCTGGCTCGTCCGGAGGCAGCGCGGAGAGGCACCAGTGGCCAACTGGTCTACCACAGCGACTTGGGCGTGTGTGCCAGCCTGAGCCGGGGGGACATTCCAGCCCGCCTGTCTCACGCCACAGCTCCGCGGTGGGGCGGGAGCGGCTGTGACCGAGGAGGACCTCAGCTGTGAGACAGCGAGGCGGCGCAAACCTGGAGCGGCGCCTGAGCAGGGCGCAGGCGGCCGTGGCCCTCCCTGACCGGCCACACGCAGACCCCCGACGGCAGCCGGAGCCCCGCAGGCCGCAGACCAGCCCTCACCAGGTGCCGGGACAGCCCCGCTCGCTCCGCCGGAGTGAGGGTGCCGGCGTGAGGAGGGAGCGAGCGCGCCCTTGAAGCGAGCCGAGCTAGCCCTGCAGCTCAGCCCGCAGCGACTCTGCTTTAAGAACCCGGAGGCTGACCCTGCCCCGCGCCCACCACGGAGTGGCGGCGGCACTCGCACAGGAGCCCCAGCCGGCCAGCCCCTCCGTCTCCACTCGCGCCTCCTACCAAGGCGGCAGCTGCCAGCACAACCCGAGGAAAGAGGTCACTTGCGTTCCCATCACATCCAGCACCTCCACCCAAGCCACTGGGCAGACACAGGTCCAACAGGAGCGCTCCAACACGAGCAGCAGTGGGCAACTACCTTCCCCAATTTCGTAAAGATGGAGAGATAAGGAAAGTGAGAGGGCAGGGGAGCTTGTCTCCACTGGAAGAGCAAGAGCAAAACCCCTGAAAAAATAATTCCTGAAACCAAAATAAATGATTTAGCAAATGAAAACTTCAGAGCATGAGTAATAAGAATACTAACTGAATTAGGGAAAAGAATAGAGGAACACAATGAGAATTTTAACAGGGAATGACAAAATGTGAAAAGGAACCACTCAGAACCAAAGAAAACAATAACTGAAATAAAAACACGCTAGGACGTAACAGCAGACCCGGTGGCACAGAAAAACGCACAAGGGATCTGGAAGGCAGAACAGTGGGAGTCACCCAGAACAGCCGAAGAAAAGCGCATTCTAAAGTGAGAGCAGCCTGAGAGATCTCTGGGATAACGTCAAGTGTACCAACGTTCACACTGGGAAGAGACAGAGAGAAGGGGGCTGAAAATACATTGTATGAAATTCTGACTGAAAACTTTCCAAATCTAAAGAAGGAAACATACATCCAACTGCAGGAAGAACAGAGGGTCTCAAACAAGATGAACCCAAACAGACAGACACCAAGATATAACATAAGTAAAACAGCAAAACAAAGAGAGAATTCTAAAGACAGCAAGCAAAAAAAAAAACAAACAAACAAACAAAAAAAACAGTCATAGACAAGGGATCCCCCAGAAGCCTATCGGCTGATTTTTCTGCAGAAACTTTGTAGGAAAGAAGGGAGCGTCATGGCATATTCAAAGTGCAGGAAGGGAAAAACCTGCAACCTAGAACACTCTACCCAGCAAGATTATCAGTTAGAATTGGAGGAGAGACAAAGAACTTCTCAGATAAGCAAAAACTGAAAGAGTTCATCAACACTAAACCAACCCTAAAAGGAAGGTTAAAGGGTCTTCTCTAAGCAGAAAAAGAAAATACTACAACAAGAAGTATCTATAGATAAGGGGCAGGGGGTGGAAATCTCATTAGTAAAGGAGAGTACATAATGAAGTCTGAGGATCAACCACCCAAGTAAGCTAGTATGATGATTAAAGGACAAAAAACCATTGTAAAATCAAGTATAACTACAATAATCAGTGGAGGGATAAACATGAAAATGCAAAATATTACATCAACAACAACAAAAAATGTGTGAAAGAGAAGTAAACAGGTTTTCTAGGCTGTGGTTGAACTTAGAGGACTATCTGTTTAAAACTCATAGACACAGTTGCAGGCCAACATATAAGAATCCCATGGTAACCACAAGGCAACACTTACCATACACAAAAACAAGAGAGAAAAGAACACACGCATACCAGGAAAGAAAATCATCAAACAAGCAAGGGAACTAAAAGAACGAGAAAGAACGGTCGAAACAACCAGAAAGCAAGCAATAAAATGACGAGTACATACACATCGTTACTATAAATGTCCCTGAACTAAATGCTCCAGTTGAAAGACACAGGGTGACTGATTGGATAAGAAAACAAGACCTATTTATAAGCTGCTTACAAGAGACTTACTGCAGAACCAAAGAGAGATAGAGACTCAAAGTGAGGGAGTCAAAGACAAATGTCATGCTAATCGCAACAAGCAAGTAGAGGCAGCAATACCCAGGTCAGACGAAATATACTTGAAAACAAAGTCGTAGGGAAAGGCAAGGAAGGGCATTACAGAATGATAAGTGAATCAATACAAGAAGGGGACATTACACTCATGGACATCCATGTACCCACTACAAGAGCATCTAAATATGTAAAGCAACTATTAATGCACGTAACAAGAGAAATTGACAATACTGTAATAGTAGGGTGCTTTAACCTAGACTGATACACAGATCATACAGATAGAAAATCAATAAAGCAACACTGGTCTTAAATGAGGGGCTTCTCAGGTGGCCCAGTGGTAAGAGAATCCACCTGCCAAGGCAGGAGATACGAGGGATGCAGCTTTGACCCCTGGGTCAGGAAGATCCCCTGGCATAGGAAATGGCAACCCACTCCAGTGTTCTTGCCTGGGAAATCCCTTGGACAGAGGAGCCTGGTGGGCTGCAGTCCATGGGGTCGCAAAGAGTGAGACATGACTGAATCGAATCAGCACACAGGCAACCTCCCCTAAAGACATTACACTCAGATTTGAGATTTGCACCTGCCCTTGTTGCCACAGAGATGCCCAGCCTTGTCCGGGGCCGCTTTCTTTCCATCTTGCCCTCATCTCCCATTCACTCGGCCTCCTCACTGTGTCTCCGTCCCTGGCACCTCTCCCCATCGCCGTGGCCACAGCCTCACCCACGCCACTGTCACACCCTGCTCGGTCCAATCCAGACGCCTCACCAGTGACCTCCTCGCTTCCACTTTCACCCACCTCCTGACCCATAAGTCTGGTGTTCCATATTGTTGCAATGAAAAGGAAGAAAGAGGAATGAGTTTTGCTTTCAGAAATGGGATTTTCTTTCTCTTCTTTCCCTTTATTGAGGACAAAGAATATAAAGAGAATAGGCCTCATCACTCCTAGGTTTTACTTTGTTCCTAATCTGTAGTCTATAACTAAGTTGGCTCTCCTCAAAACTAGCCTAACTCTGCGTTGAGCTGCATCCTGCACCGACCACCATTTACCTCCATGCTGATTTCATCCTGTGCCTTCCCTGAGCTCCCTTTGCAGACCACTCTTTGTAGCTTTTTGCATTTCAGAAAGAAGGCCACAGGACAATAAACCAGAGACAAATGAACCCAACCAGCTGACACCAGCTATGATATTTTAAACAAAGCAAGCAGAAGAAGAAGGGGTTTCCCTGGTGGCTCAGCAGTAAAGAATCTGCCTGCAATTCGGGAGCCTCAAGAGACATGAGTTCGATCCCTGGGTCAGGAAGATGCCCTGGAGGAGGGCATGGCAACCCACTCCAGAGTTCTTGCCTGGAGAATCGTGAACAGAGGGGCCTGGTGGACTACAGTCCATGGGGTTGCAAAGAGTCAGGCGAGACTAAAGCAACTTGGCACGCACACAAGAAGGTAAGACCTTCATTACTTTGAGCCTTATCGTTTTCCCTGAAGCCATGAGACCCAGGCTGTACACAGTGTCTCAGTTCCCCCAGGAGGGGGTCACAATTCTTAAGGCACTAACTAGCCTGCTGTGTTTCCCCCTCTGCCAGCTGAGGCCTAAAGTCATCTTTCTATTTCTTCCAAATTCTGTATCAGTAATTTTTGTTCAGCGCTGATGGGCAGAGAAAGCCAACATTTGGTGAGAACAACATCATTTCTTGAAGCACCTCCTCTATTTCTCCCCTGCTTGTTCTGTGGTCAGTAAAATAATACCCCCCAAAGATGCCCCTGTTCGCATCCCTGGGAGCAATGAATACACTACTTTACGTAGCAAAAGGAACGTTGCAGATATGATTAAGCTAAAGACCTTGAGTTGGAAAGACTGTTGCTGTTGTTCAGTCACTCAGTCGTGTCCAACTCTGCGTGTCCAACCCATGAATTGCAGCACACCAGACTTTCCTGTCCATCACCATCTCCCAGAATTTGTTCAAACTCATGTCCATCGAGTCAGTGATGCCATCCAGCCATCTCATCCTCTGTCGTCCCCTTCTCCTCCTGCCTTTAATCTTTCCCAACATCAGTCTTTTCCAATGAGTCAGCTCTTCGCATCAGGTGGTCAAAGTATTGGAGTTTCAGCTTCAGCATCAGTCCTTCCGATGAATATTCAGGACTGATCTTCTTTAGGATGGACTGGTTGAATCTCCTTGCAGTCCAAGGGACTTGCCAAGAGTCTTCTCCAACACCCCAGTTCAAAAGCTTCAATTCTTCGGTGCTCAGCTTTCTTTATAGTCCAACTCTCACATCTATACACGACTACTCGAAAAATCATGGCTTTGCATACGGACTACATATGTGTTGCATGCTAAGTTGCTGCAGTCGTGTCCGGCGCTGTGTGGCCCCATTCACTGTAGCCCACCAGGCTCCTCTGTCCTCGGGATTCTCCAGGAAAGAGTACTGGAGTGGGCTGCTGTGCCCTCCTCCAGGGGATCTTCCCAACCCAGGGCTCAAACCTGCATCTCAGGTCTGCAGCGTTGGCAGGCGAGGTCTTTCCCGCTAGCGCCACCTGGGAAGCCCCGGGCTATATATACAGACACCCACAAAGGATGCTGTCATTAACCCACCTGTTCTGCTCAGAAACCACAGCTGCTCTCGCTCTAAGTTGCCGTGTGAGCTGCGACCTGCCCTGGAGCTCTCTGTGCCCAGAGCCACCAAAGAAGCTAAGCTGGCCAGACGCGGGTGACGGCGGCGGTGGCGGCGCGGGTGCAGGAGCCCCTGGCCCTTCCTGCACCCTGGCTCTGCGCCCGTCGCTCCGATGAACACTGTTTACATCGTCCCATGCGGTACTCTCACCCTGCGTGAGCCCAGGTCCTCCTAGAAGCAGATGCCAAGCGGGGATTACATGGGCGTGGATTTTATTAAGGGAAACACAGTCAGGGGGCAAGGAGGGCTGGCAGACACACTGTGAGTCTGATCCCGCTGAGGCAGAGTGGGAAGGAAGGGTGGGTGAGGGAGTTCTGAACCACCCAAGGCCTAAGGAAGGCTGAGCACGCACCCGAGGGCTAAGGAAGGCTGAGCACAGCTGACAAGGAGCTCTTGAGCCCGAGTCAGCCATCCTCAGGGTCCTGCATCCTGAGAAGAGACCTCCATTAGAGTCCCTGCTGCCCTGACCCCTGGCTGGAAGCAGTCCACGGGAGGCAGGCCCGCAGCGTGTGTCAGAGAGCAACCGGGCCCTTGCTCAGTCATATGCCCTCCAGCTGGAGGCCTGCATGGGGTCTCACGGTGATCAGGCATGCCCATTTCACAGACAACGGAACTGAGACCCAGACAGCTTAAAGAGCAAAGCCCAGGTCAGGTGGCTAGACAGTGGCGGAGCCAGGATTCAAATTAGAATAACCTGACCTCAAAGTCAGTTCTCCTCTGGAGTGTAGGAACAGAAAGCTAGGAAAAAAGGAAATTCCAGGGAAAAAGTAAAAAAAAAAAAAAAAAAGTCAGAGACTTCACTTTGAAACATGTAAACAGTTTACATAATTCTAAAACAAAACTGTCACCCTGCTTATTTAACTTCTATGCAGAGTGCATCATGAGAAACGCTGGACTGGAAGAAGCACAAGCTGGAATCAAGAGAAATTGCTGGGAGAAATATCAATAACCTCAGATATGCAGATGACACCACCCTTAGGGCAGAAAGTGAAGAGGAACTAAAAGCCTCTTGATGAAAGTGAAAGAGGTGAGTGAAAAAGTTGGCTTAAAGCTCAACATTCAGAAAACGAAGATCATGGCATCTGGTCCCATCACTTCATGGGAAGTAGATGGGGAAACAGTGGAAATAGTGTCAGATTTTATTTTGGGGCTCCAAAGTCACTGAAGATGGTGGTTCCAGCCATGAAATTAAAAGATGTTTTCTCCTTGGAAGGAAAGCTATGACCAGCCTAGATAGTATATTGAAAAGCAGAGATATTTCTTTGCCAACAAAGGTCCGTCTAGTCAAGGCTATGGTTTTTCCTGTGGTCATGTATGGATGTGAGAGTTGGACTGTGAAGAAAGCTGAGCACCGAAGAATTGATGCTTTCGAACTGTGGTGTTGGAGAAGACTCTTGAGAGTCCCTTGGACTGCAAGGAGATCCAACCAGTCCATTCTGAAGGAGATCATTCCTGGGTGTTCATTGGAAAAAGTGATGCTGAAGCTGAAACTCCAACACTTTGGCCACCTCATGCGAAAAGTTGATTCATTGGAAAAGACCCTGATCCTGGGAGGGATTGGGGGCAGGAGGAGAAGGGGACGACCGAGGATGAGATGGCTGGATGGCATCACCAACTCAATGGACATGAGCTTGAGTGAACTCCGGGAGTTGGTGATGGACAGGGAGACCTGGCGTGCTGCGATTCACGGGGTCGCAAAGAGTCGGACACGACTGAGCAACTGAACTGAACTGAACTGAAAACAAAGTTAATGTTAAAAAATGAGTCTCTACCCTATATTATACATGAAGGAGTAAATCCTAAGAGTTCTCATCATATGGGGAAAAAAAACTTTTTTTTTTCTATTTCTTTTACGCTGCATCTACATGAGATGATGGATGTTCACTAAACTAATCGTGGTGATCACTTCATAATGTATGTAAGTCGCACCTTTCGCTGTGTACCCTAACCCCGCACAGTTCTGTATGTGAATTACAGCTCAATAAAATTGGAAGGTTAAAAAAATTAAAAGAAATCCCAGTTGGAAAAAGCACTTTCATCTAAAATGTGTCAATAATGGATGCTTCCCTGGTGGCTCGGTGGTAAAGCTTCCACTTGCGATGCAGGAGGCCCGGCTTCAATGCCTGGGTCGGGAAGATGCCCTGCAGAAGGAACTGGCAGCCCACTCCAGTGTTCTGGCCTGGAGAATCCCAAGGACAGAGGAGCCTGGTGGGTACAGTCCACGGGGCCACAAAGAGTCAGACACAACTGAGCCACTGACACCTAACATATAAAGTCATCGCCAGTCATACGTCACCGCTTCAGCAGAAAGGGATTTGGCAACAAAAGTGCCATCTAGACTTGATGAGACAGAAAATGCGGGAAGACAGCGTCCGTGCAGTTAATCTTCATAGTAAAATGCTTCCTCACAAATGGTAGCTCATGCCGTCTTTTTAACCTAACTGTGGGAGGATGCAGGGGCACACGTGGGACTCGCCTCGTCTGAACAAGTTCTTAGTAATTTTGTTTTATTCAGGCTTCCCCTTGCCGCATACACTTAACTGCATAATCCATTCATAGGTTCAGTCGACAAACACACGAGTCTGCCGGGCCCCACGCTTGGCACTGGGCATGGATAAATGAATAAGACACCTCCTTGCTTTCAGATCTAATGGGAGAGCGGACAGAGATCTGATGCCCACGTGAACTGAGCGCACCTTCACAAAACCTGTGCAGGGCAGGGGTCACGACCTATCCCCCACGGACAGGTGAGGAGCTGAGGCCAGGAGAGGTGACGCCGACGAGCCTGTCACAAGCTGGTAAGCAGGGATCCAGCTTCAGACCCCTAACCCCCAGTGCCTGCACCTGGGCCAAATGGCACCCAAGGCATTAAAAAAAAAAAATGCAGCCACCTGGGAGGTACCCCTGTCACGCAGCAACAGGACTGTGCCTGGCAACCCACACAAAGTGCAGCTGTGATCACAACACACGGGGTGCAGGCCGGGGACACCCGCTTCCCCTCTGCAACCACGACCCCCGCCAGGCCTGGCTCTGCTCCAGGGCCATCGGCACACGCAGCTCAGAGTTTCCAAAGAGCCCCAGGGAAAGCTGAGCCTCGAGTCCCCGAAAGGCTTCCCTGGCTGCACCAGAGGGGAGGGATGGGCAGAGGGGAGGAGAGAGGAGGAACAGCCGTCACAGCAGCCGGTGACCCGCCTCTGAGAAGAGCCAACAGGATGCGTGTGCTGCCTCTAATCTCAGGCACCCTGGCAGCCAAGCCTGGCTTGTCCTGTTCCCACGTGACAGCTCCACCTTAAACATGACCCAGCTGGCCCTGGTGAGAACGCAGCGATGATCGCTCTAACAGTCTTGGTTTTAAAGTCTAGTTACAAGAGAGGAGAGGGCAATGGCACCCCACTCCAGTACTCTTGCCTGGAAAATCCCATGGACGGAGGAGCCTGGTAGGCTGCGGTCCATGGGGTCACTAAGAGTCAGACACAACTGAGTGACTTCACTTTCTTTTTTCACTTTCATGCATTGGAGAAGGCAATGGCAACCCACTCTAGCACTCTTGCCTGGAGAATCCCAGGGACGGCGGAGCCTCGTGGGCTGCCATCTATGGGTTCGCACAGAGTCAGACACGACTGAAGCGACTCAGCAGTTACGCAAGAAATGCAGATCAAAACTACAGCGAGGTGCAACCTCCCCCCAGTCACAATGGCAATGGCCATCACCAAAAAAATCAAAGAGCAAATACTGGAGAGGGTATGGAGAAAGGGAACCCTCCTACACTGCTGGTGGGGATGTAAGTCGGCACAGCCACTATGGAGAACAGTGTGGAGATTCCTTAAAAGAAACTAAACAGAGAACCACCACACGACCCAGCAATTCCACTGCTGGGCATATGTGTGGAGAAAACCGTCATTTGAAAAGATACATGCATCTCAGTGTTCATTGCAGTGCTATTTACAATAGTCAGAACACGGAAGCAACCTAAATATTCATCAGCAGAGGAATGGAGATAAGATAGAAGATAAAAATATATGCAATGGAATATTACTCAGTCATAAGGAAAGAATGAAATAATGCCATCTGCAGCCACATCGATGGACCCAGAGATTGTCGTACTGAGTGCACTGAGTCAGACAGAGAAAGACAGATATCATATGACATCACCTATATGTGGAGTCTTTAAAAAGGGTACAAATGAACTTAGCTGCAAAACAGAAATAGAGGTACAGATGTAGAAAACACGCTTATAATTACCAGGGGTAAGACGGGGGACGGGATAAACTGGGAGATGGGGCCACAGACACTGCTATATATAAAAGAGACAACTAAGAAGAACCTACTCTAGAGCACAGGGAACTCTGCTCAGTGCTCTACAATGACCCACGTGGAGAAAGAAGCTTAAAGAAAAAGTTGGTAAATGTATATGTAAAACTGATTCACTTTGCTGTATGGCAGAAATGAACACAACGCTATATATCAACTATACTCCATTACTCCAATAAAAATTAAAAAAAAAAAAAAAAGACGTAGTGATGCTCAGCCTAGACACACTAAAGGACCAAGCCATGTCTCCAAAATCCTGCCCCAGACAAGGGTCTCACCCCAGGTCTAATCACTGCCCTCTCCTTCTAGTCCTTCTTGAAAACTCCAGCATGTGTTATCAGATGGAAGGGACCAAGGTGTTGTGACATTGGGATGACAGGAGCCAAGACGAGGAAGAAGCTTTGAAAGGGGAGGCAGAAGGAGGGAAGAACCCGCTGCCACCCTGACTCAGCTCTGTCCCTGCCTCCTCGCACCTGAACCCCAGCGGCAGCCTCCGGTCCTCCAGGGGGCGCTCTCTGGGTTGTGGCTCTGATCACGTCCACCGCACACCCAAGCTCCTCTCCAGGCACCACGGAGCTTCAGAATATGCAGACGCTGTGGCTTGCAGGAAGACTCCCTTCTGGGACCTGGTGCTTGCCTGTCTCCCTAGACTCTGGCTACCACACCCTACACACAACCTTTACCCCAGTCAAATCCAGCAGCACCCAGGCCCCTGCACGCCAAGCCCAGAGGAACAGGTCTTGCTTATCGATCCCTTTCTTTCCCTTGCTATCGATCCCCCACTCTTTATCTGGCCAACGGCCCCTCACACTTCAACACTCACTTCATGCATCACCACCTCCAAGAAGTCCTCCCTGACTGCCCAGCCCCCAATCGTTCCTCTTGAGACTTTCTCTGTATCTCAATGTGGAGTTTAGCACCGTACCTACAGCTGGAAGGCTCCACGTTACAGTTTGCTCATTTCTCAATTCATTCATCCATTCATCCATAAATCTGCCTTACACCAGCATTTATGACATCAAGTTCACACACGTGCCCAGAAGAAAGTTTAACCGTGGAATGCGTTGAATTTGGTACGACTGGTGGTGGTGGTGGTTGTATTCCCACAGACACACATTCTGAGTCAAGTTTCTCAAGTTCTCAGAAAGCAAGTAGTCCAAGGAGAGCTCTTCAAGGTTTGTTCAATTGCCAAGGGAGGACTAGAAGGGAGACAGAGAAGTATTCACTTCACCGTGCTCCAAATGCTCAGTTCTGAGCTTTCTTGTTCACTAAGGGCTAGAAGGTTCTCTTCTATTCATGCATGCAAAATGTTTTTGGGGTTAAAAACAACAAACCCTGTTGAATGCCATGAATCACCCTTGGTGAATCACCTCTCTGGTACCAGGCAGGCAGAATTTCTCTCCAGTCAGCCTTCCTGGGGCTCTCTGGCTAGGACCAAACAGCATACATTCGGGTTTCAGGACTCAAAGACCGACCCCTGCCCCCGTAGTGCACTCCCAGCCTGAGAAGAAAACAAAGGTTGCCGAACTCATTTGGGGCTCAGAAACCACTGACTTTCTTCTCAGGGCTAGGCAGCAAATCCTTTCTCCCCAGGCAGTTCAGATCAGTTCAGTCACTCAGTCATATCCAACTCTTTATGACCCCATGGACTGCAGCACACCAGGCTTCCCTGTCAATCACCAACTCCCTGAGCTTGCTCAAACTCATGTTCATCGAGTTGGTGATGCCATCCAACCATATCATCCTCTGTCATCCCCTTCTCCTCCCACCTTCAATCTTTCCCAGCATCAGGGTCTTTTTCAATGAGTTAGTTTTTTGCATCAGGTGGCCAAAGTATTGGAATTTCAATTTCAGCATCAGTCCTTCCAACAAATATTCAGGACTGATTTCCTTTAGGATGGACTGGTTGGATCTCCTTGCAGTCCAAGGGACTCTCAAGAGTCTTCTCCAACACCACAGTTCAAAAGCATCAAATCTGCAGCATTTAGCTTTCTTTATGGTCCAACTCTCACATCCATACATGACTATTGGAAAAGCCATAGCTTTGACTGGATGGACCTTTGTCAGCAAAGTGATCTCTCCTTTTTTTAATGTGCTGTCTAGGTTGTTCGACGCTTTTCTTCCAAGAAGCAAGTGTCTTTGTAGCATCTTCATGGCTGCAGTCACCATCTGCAGTGATTTTGGAGCCCCAAAAACTTAAGTCTGCCACTGTTTCCATTGTTTCCCTATCTATTTCCCATGAAGTGATGGGACCAGATGCCATGATCTTAGTTTTCTGAATGTTGAGTTTTAAGCCAACTTTTTCACTCTCCTCTTTCACTTTCATCAAGAGGGTCTTTAGTTCTTCTTCACTTTCTGCCATAAGGGTGGTATCATCTGCGTATCTGAGGTTATTGATATTTCTCCCAGCAATCTTAACGCCAGCTTGTGCTTCATCCAGCCAAGATTTTCTCATGATGTACTCTGCATAGAAGTTAAATAAGCAGGGTGAAAATATACAGCCTTGACGTACTCCTTTCCCAATTTGTTGTTTGAACAACAAACCAGTCTGTTGTTCCATGTCCAGTTCTAACTGTTGCTTCTTGACCTGCATACAGATTTTTCAGGAGGCAGGTCAGGTGGTCTGGTATTCCCATCTCTTTCAGAATTTTCCACAGTTTATTGTGATCCACACAGTCAAAGGCTTTGGCGTAGTCAATAAAGCAGAAGTTGATGCTTTTCTGGAACTCTCTTGCTTTTTCAATGATCCAGCGGATGTTGGCAATTTGATCTCTGGTTCCTCTGCCTTTTCCAAATCCAGCTTGAATACCTGGAAGTTCACAGTTTATGTACTGTTGAAGCCTGGCTTGGAGAATTTTGAGCATTACTTTACTAGTGTGTGAGATGAGTGCAGTTGTGCGGTAATTAGAGCATTCTTTGGCATTGCTTTTCTTCGGGACTGGAATGAAAACTGACCTTTTCCAGTCCTGTGGGCACTGCTGAGTTTTCCAAATTTGCTGGCATATTGAATGCAGCACTTTCACAGCATCATCTTTTAGGATTTGAAATAGCTCAACTGGAATTCCATCATCTCCACTAGTTTTGTTTGTAGTGATGCTTCCTAAGGCCCACTTGACTTCACATGCCAGGATGTCTGGTTCTAGGTGGGTGATCACACCGTCGTGGTTATCTGGGTTGTGAAGATCTTTTTTTGTACAGTTCTTCTGTGTATTCTTTCACCTCTTCTTAATCTCTTCTGCTTCTGTTAGGTCCCTACTATTTCTTTCCTTACTGGACCCATCTTTGCATGAAATGTTCCCTTGGTATCTCTAATTTTCTTGAAGAGATCTCTAGTCTTTCCTGTTCTATTGCTTTCTACTGATCTTCCCCAAATCTCTGGTTGTATTTCTAAGCGAGAGTAGCACAAAGTCAGGGAACTTCACCAGCAGACAGGCCTGAAGAATGAGGCTCTTAGCACTGAGGTCTAAACTCAGGCAGAAGCAGAAGGGATGGAGGGCAGGGCTCAGAGATAAGGAAGTAAAATCTATGGGTCCTAGTGATTGACAGAGATTGTGGAGATGCGGGGTTGAGGATAACACCCGGGCACCTGGTTTTAAGAGTGTGGTGTTCTCCAGCACAGAAAAGCCCTGTCTGCGGCTTCTGTGGTCTATCCAGGTTACCATATCCATTAGGCTGAGGAGACTGGAACTCAGGGGCAAAATCTAGCTGGAAGCCTAGGTTTGAGAGTGATGAGAACAGAGGTGGGATTGAAGACACAGACCTGGATGCAATGGTCCAGAGGGAGACACAGAATGAGAAAAGAACAAAAGATGGTGCTCGAGGGAGCAACATGTCAGACACAGCAGAGGAAGGGGATCAAAACCCCAAAGAAAATCCAAAACCATCTCCTGCAGATGGTGACTGCAGCCAGGAAATTAGAAGACATTGCTCCTTGAAAGAAAAGCTATGACCAACCTAGACAGTGTACTAAAAAGCAGAGACATCACTTTGCCAACAAAGGTTCGAATAGTCAAAGCTATGGTTTCTCCAGTCGTCATGTATGGATGTGAGAGTTGAACCATAAAGAAGGCTGAGCACCAAACAATTGATGCTTTTGAACTGTGGTGCTGGAGAAGACTCTTGAGAGTCCCTCGTACAGCAAGGAGATCAAACAAGTCAATCCTAAAGGAAGTCAACCCTGAAGACTCATTGGAAGGACTG
Organism: Ovis aries; assembly: GCF_016772045.2. Lineage (NCBI taxonomy): Eukaryota > Metazoa > Chordata > Mammalia > Artiodactyla > Bovidae > Ovis > Ovis aries. The sequence goes on from NC_056060.1 coordinate 98,078,482, forward strand.
ATGCTGAAGCTATAGGTGCAATACTCTGGCCACCTGATGGGAAGAGCCAACTCACTGGAAAAGACTATGATGCCGGGAAAGACTGAAGGTGGGAGGAGAAGGGGATGACAGAGAATGAGATGGTTGCATGGCATCACCGACCCAATGGACATGAGTTTGAGCAAGCTCTGGGAGATAGTGATGGACAGGGAGGGCTGGTGTGCTGCAGTCCATGGGGTCACAAAGAAATGGACACGACTGAGGGACGGAACAACAAGAGGAAGAACTAGAAAGAATCAGAGAGGAAAGGAGGAGCACCAAGGCACGGCTTCCATTCCCCTCCCAGGGTCATTGCCAAAGCCTAGCCTGCAAGATGTCTCAGCCAGCGTGTGTTCAATGAGCTGATTACTGTCACATACTATTATCCTGCTGCTCACTAATGGTCTTCTCATAGACCATTTTTCTCTCCCTGGCTTCCAGTAAGCTCTTTTCAACAAAGTCTCTGTTCCAGAATTCCTGGGCATCATAGGTTACTTCTGGTAGCAGGCAGGGTGCCTTTATTTCTGCAGGGAAATGAACTCTCACTCAGCCTCACAGCACGGAGAGCCGAGAACCAGAGCTATTTCCTGCACATGCTGAGCTGACCAGCCTGGGCATCTCCCACAAGCCTGCTCATCGTTTGAGAGCCAGAGCTGCCTACCTGCTGGTTCTCCCAACAGACCCCAGACTCCGCCGTGTTGGCAAGATGGACTCAGTTCTCTTGACTCCACGGTCAAGGCTGAAAGGTGCACAGCCATGCCTGGGGTTCTTTGGTTCTGAAATGCTTCTTGGGTAACACATGTTACTTGTCTCCTGCCCTGAGTTTTTCCCACACAATTTAAGTTAGCTAGAGCACTTTTTTTTTTTAACTGGAGGATAATGGCTTTCCAAGGCTAGTTTCTGCCATACAACAACATGAATCAGTCATAAGTGTGCATGACCCCCCCCTCCGACCCCTACGCCACCCCCGGGTCATCCCAGGGCACTGAGCCCCCTGTGCTGGGCAGCAGTGTCCCTCGAGCGCTCTGCTTCACGCACGGTGGGTACACACATCAGAGCTACTCCCTCCATTCGTCCCACCCTCCCCTCCCCCTGCAGTGTCCACAAGCCCCTTGTCTACGTCTGCGTCTCTACTCCCGCCCGGCAAAGAGGTTCATCCGGACCATTTTTCTAGATTCTGTATATATGTGTTAATATGCGACACTTGTTTCCCTCTGACTTCACTCCGCGTGGCAGACCCTAGGATCCTCCATCTCACTACAACTGACTCACAGCACTTTTAAAAGGGAAGATTTTTTTTCCCTCCCTTTAGGATTAAAAATAATATAAGCAGCTGCAGTTCCCAAAATATCTCCTTTATCTTGGGCCAAGTGCTTTAAATCCTATTGTCTGGACCCACTCCTTCAGGGTGGTTCGCCTCTCCCAGGTGTCATGTCAAAAGCAGTTACCTCTCCCGAAGCTTTCTGCAGGGGACCCCTCCCCACCAGGCCGGAGCCAGATGATCCTTCTAAAATTCCAATCTAGCTCCTTTTTGGATGCCTGCGTGCTAAGTTGCCTCAGTCATATCTGACTCTTTGCAAGCCTATGGACTGTAGCCCGCCAGGCTCCTCTGTCCAGGGGATTCTCTAGGCAAGAGTACTGGAGTGCGTTGCCATTTCCTACTCCAGGGGATATATCCTGAGCCAGGGATCAAACCCACGTCTCTTATGTCTCCTGCACTGGCAGTGGGTTTCTTACCATGGGGCTACCTGGGAAGCCCCAGCTCCTTCTTAAATCCCTGCAATTACTGAGAAAATCTCATGACTCTTCACATAGCCTCAGGGTCCCTGCTACTTCACCAGCTCTTACACACCCTACACAAGCAGTCCACCAACCTCAAAAACCCCCGCTTTAGCATCATCAGTCACAAACACAGAGGTCCTGAGTAGCTGTATTCACCTAACCGATTCTTTTTACAGATTCACAGTAGAAAGGAGAACCAAAAAATAGTGTCGATCCATCAGAGAGAGAGAGTCTGTGACTCAAGTCCACAGCCCACGCTGTCCCGAATTCTCTCGCCTTAGGGGTCCTTGCACCCCGCCTCGTGAGGGTGACAGAGGCAGCGAGAGGCACCCCACTAAGGTCCATAGTCATCAGAGCGTAAGGTACCTGGAAGCAGTGTCTGTGCTGCTGTTTCACAGTGACGAAAACGGAAGAGGCATTCAGAACCTTGGTGTGTCCTTCATCCACTTTTTCAGCCAGTGCATGCCAACTCTGTGCCAGCAACAGTACAAACTCCACACTCTGTGTCCAAGCTGCCAAGCCACCATCCCCCAGGAAGTTGAAGGGATCAGCCTTTTTGAGATGTGCAAAGCCAGCGAAGCCTCCCTGTAGCTTTGCTCTTCCGCCGTGTAGCTTTGATCTCTCCTCTGCTCTCCTTTCCTCTGCTCTGATCCAACCTTCCCTTCCTCTCCCATTCCAAACCTGTCCAAAGATATTGCAGGACCCGCTGCTACAAAACTGAAGTCCTCCCCTGCTTCCTCCACGTTCTTCCCTGACACGTGGGCTTCCCCTGAGGACACTGTTCTCGAAGAGTGCAGCGGGGAGGTGGCTCAGTCCCCGCTGCCCAGTCTCGGGACCAGGCTGTCCCCAAAAACCAACACTGCGCCCCTCTTGCCAAAGCCCCGGTTCCTCTGAGACCCACGCGCCTCTGGCCCCCTTCGTGCCTGCCAGTGGCAGACCTGACTTCTCCCCTTGCTTTCTGAAGCCTTCCACCATCCAGGGCCCACTTTCCTCCTGAATGGTTTCATATTTTTCTATGTTTAAAATCTTTATTGACTTTGTTACAACACTGTTTCTGCCTTTACGTTCTGATTTGCGTTCTGGGGCTGCGAGTCAGGTGGGATCTTACCTCCCCAACCAGGGATCAAACCCCACATCCCTCGCATTGGAAGATGAAGTCTTAACCACTGGACAGCCAGGGACGTCCCTCCTGAATGATTTTCACACCCCACAGAGAACCTACCCAATACTCCCGCCTCCCGTTTCCTTGATTTCAGCACCACTTACCATCCCGGTCCACCTCAACCACTGACTTAGGCCAGGTTCCCCAAAAGCAGACTCGGAGATACAGATTGACTTGTCAGCAATTTATTTAAGCAGTGTTTCTAGAAGAGCCCCCAGGGGAGTGGAGAAAGAGGAAAATGAAGGGAAAGAAGCCCAGCCCGGGGGGAATTACAGGTGAACCCCCACCCCACCCCTGCCTGAGCCCTGGGGAGGGAGTCTGCAGCCTAAGTTACGGTCCTCCACCCCCAGATCTACCGCCCCCTGGGGCAAGGGGGCTGGGAGTTCATGCCTACGACCGGTCACGAGCTACAGACACCCTAGGCTGGACAGACGTCCCCGAACCTCCCGAGAAGAAGCGCCGGGAAAACAGGGGAAGTCGTCTGAAGGGGCCGTGGGTCCGCGCTGCGAGGGAAGAAGCGCCGGGGCTCCGGAGGATGGGTGCGCAGGGCCAGGAGAACGCTCCGGGGGGCTCGCGGAGCATCGCCAGGACCCACGGCCCTGCCTCCTCCAGGGCACGTCCCGAGCCTCGGCGTCCCGAGGAACGTCCCCACCTCAGAATCCTCAAGCAAGGAGCCCACTGCTGACTTGAGAGTCCGAGTCTGCGGCTCTCTCCTTCAACTTCTCCCCCGTCACCCACCTCCCCTCTTCCGCCCACTCCTGGGCCTCCCCAGTCCTCCGCCCTGCCCTGCTCAGTGTAGACGCCAGGCTCAACGCTACCCACTTCCGCTCACAGACTCCGCTCCCTTCCCCGCATCCTTTCCTGGAGCTACCTGGACACACCGCCTTCCGCCTCCCTCCTGTCCTTTGCCTGGGGTCCGCATCCCGGCTGCTGAACCCCGCCAGGGAAGCAGACCCGGCCCGCGGAGGCCTGCCCGTCTGCACCCGGCGTTTCCTCCTCACCCAGCTCTCGAGGCTGCTCGCAAGTCGCCTGCCTCGTTGCTCAGAGACGGCAGTCAGGGTACAGGTCATGAAGACAGTCAGGTGTATCTTACCTATCTGACTATAGACAAACCTGGAGCTGTACAGGAAAATGCCTCTGCAAGGCAGATGTGGACTTTCCAAAACAATTTTCTGCAAAGAGCAAGTTCTGCGTGCCTCCAGAATGGGCTTCAGTGTATGGTCATCCTTTTTTACAAACAGTTGACGTAGAATAAGGTATGCCCTCCCTCAGCCCCTCTCCCGGGGTCACTGAGCCGAAGTCTCAACGCCCCCAGTACATTCTGCTTTGCAAGCTGCCTGAGCCGTCTTCACTGACCAAGAAGCTTGTTTCACACCCACTACAACCTCCTACAAACAACCTAGGCGGGGAAAAAAAATTTTTTTTAGATGGGGCTTCCTTCACTCTGCCTACTAAGTCGCAAAGATGAATGAGATCTGTCAAAGGGAGAAAACGGTCTCCCCAGAACACCGGACAAGATGGCTCTGCGTTTCAGCATCATCTTGCGGATGACTTTTTCTAAAGCGGCTCCTCTAAGGCCTGATCGGTGCTGCTGATGTCAGCAACATTTTGGGGATTTACTGCAAAAGCAGCCAGCAGGGGCTGGGAGGGAGGGAGGGAGGGAGAGAGGAAGAGAGAAACTGAAAGGGAAGAGAATTAGTCCTCCAGGAGCTGGGAGACAGCCACGCAGAAAACGTGCCAATCCAGGGCTCTGAAGAAGTGATTTGAAATATTTTTAAGTCTCTCATTAGTGAAGTCTTCAAGGGACCAGCAGACTTACTGAAAATCTGAGAGATCTTTAAAAAGCGGGGAAGGGAATCTTCAATAAACCCAGGTTTGGGAGGGCAAAATGGGTCTCAGGAAGGCAAGAAAGAGTGCTGCCAGGGAAATCCTGGGGCTAAACCAGCCTCCAGGGGAATCTTCCATTCCAGGGAGCTGCTAAACGTAGGTTGGACCTTCTTGCTAGACCAATACTCACTCCACCCCAGCGTCCCCAGAGGGTAAATGCCTCCAGACGACCCTCGAATGAACAGGGACCCTTCCATCTCTGAACTGTCCACAGTCCCAATCCCAGTGCGCAGCACACAAGGAGTGTTCAACTTACGTACACGAAATGCATTTAACAAATGTTTCTCAAAGCCTGTTGTGCTTTAGGCACGAGAGGGCACAAGGTGATGGAAAAGAATTCTGCTGTCTAGGAGCTAAGCAAGGCAAAGACACAAGTGAATGGGGGCGGTGGGAGTGAAGGTTATTTCACTTTCATTTCCACGTCATTCAGAAAAGGCTCAGCACTCAAGAATCTAGAGGTGTTCAAAACCTCAGAGAGAAAAAGGACCCTTGTATGGGTCACACAGAAATCTGCCAAGCTACCATGCTGGTCCATAAGCTGCTCCCAAAAAAACAGGTCATAAAACAAGGGTGGAGGTTTCCCTGCTGATCCAGTAGCTAAGACTCCAGCCCCCGGAGCAGGGGGCCCGGGTTCGATCCCTGATCGGAGAGCTAGGTCCTGCATGCCACAGCTAAGACCTGGCACAGACAAATAAATAAATACTAAAAAAAAACAAAAAACAAAGGTGTGCAAAGTTTGCTTTGACATAATTTTCAAGGGTTAAGTCACTCTTCCACACTACCACCCTCTTATTGACCCTCAGACCCAAATCTGTTACCCAGGCAAACTCTCTTTGTGATGAGTCAGCCACAACTAAGCAGCCACCACAAACACGCTTCCTTTGCAGGAGGGTGAGAGTGAGAGGGAGCCGCTCAGTCCTGTCCCACTCTCTGCGACCCCGGGGACCGCAGCCCACCAGGCGCCTCTGTCCATGGGATTCTCCAGGCCAGAATCCTGGAGTGAGCAGCCATATCCTTCTCCAGGGTATCTTCCTGACCCAGAGATCGAACCCAGGTCTCCTGCTTTGCAAGCGGATTTTTTACCATCTGAGCCACCAAGGAAAGTGAAAGTGAAGTCGCTCAGTCGTGTCCAACTCTTTGCGACTCCATGGACTGTAGCCTACCAGGCTTCTCCGTCCATGGGATTCTCCAGGCAAGAATACTGGAGTGGGTTACCTTTTCCTTCTCCAGGGAATCTTCCCGACCCAGGGATTGGACCCAGGGATTGAACCCGGGTCTCCCTCATTGGAGGCAGACCTCTGAGCCACTAGGGAAGCCCAGAAGCCCCTCCTTTAAAGGAACTGCCCAGCTATGAGAACCATGGGACATTATTAAAAACCCTATGACCAAACAAAAATTAGATATTGAATACTGGCACACAGTCAGGCTTGATAAATCAATTTAGAAGATAAGTGCTGCCTTCAGCTTGCCGTGTAAAGGAATGTTAATTGTGCGTGTGAGAATCTTGTAAGTGGCAAAGCTTGGGGAAAACCACAGAGAAAGAAAAAAAAAAAAAAAACATTTCATAGAGAGTTAAATCCAGGCTTTGGGTTCTCAGATTTTAAACAAGGAATAGGATCTTCACAGAAAATGCTAGCTGATATTTAATCCTTCATACGCTTTGGGTTCAGCCTGTACTTAAATGCTTAGAAACTGCCTCTGAAGAGGTCATTTGAAATACAGTCTTGTGGTGCTGACTTCTCCACCTCCCAGGGGAAAAAAGGGAAGGAGTAAAAAGTGGTCTGATTAATTAAAATAGCAAATGGCTCGACCCAGCTCTCTTGGAATTTGTGGGCATTTCCAAGAGTTCCCTGCCATTTAATGCCCTCTCAGGAGCCGGGTGTATTTAAGCTATTCTGACTTCAAGATGCCGACCTCAGCAAAGCCGTAAGCTCCACAGCCTTGGGGCTAAAGTGGGTTATGTTGTGAAGTCCTTGGTTCCTCAGGTACAGCCAGGGATACCACGCCACTTAACTCACTCAGAACTTCCATGGGAAGCCCACTCCATGGCGTTCTCTAAGGAGCATCACAAGTACAAGGGTAAGTTTCTTTCCATTCAAACATCACTGCACATAACGCAGCGTCTCACAAACCAGCATTTGATGACTGCCTACCAAGCGCAGTATGCAACCTGCACAGCTGTGCGTGGCAGCCCCAGCCCGCAAGGCGCACTTCAGCTAAGTTTTCGATCTCTCTACAATGTGGACATGAGCTAGAAATATTCTTGTGCCAGAAATTTCAAGTTTCCTTTTATCACAAGTGAACGCTTGCTGGATGCAGCTCTCACACGTTGCCGTCTGTTAAAGAAGAAAGAGGATGATCATCACATTTTAAGGTTATTTTAGAAACCACTTTCCATCAAGAAAACCCAATACGAAAAAAGTGAACTGAAAACAAAGATCACAATATGATCACTCTTTCTGGGACATATTTACGTACTACATCAGTCAAGATCGTCTGACAGACAGATGATCTCAATCAAACTGAACTTTTAAAAAATGGAATAAACTCTCCCTTTCTATGCCTTTTGGTTCTATGAGTTTGTGCTTGCATGAGCACTTTAAAGGTTATTTTCTGCAGCAGATGGGAATGCAGATTTTGCCAGCAGAAGAGATTTTAGCTAGTGACTGAGCTCTTGAGCCTGAAGTTAGAATAATGACAGCGATACCACTTACCGACCAAATCGTTAAACTAAAAATATCCAAGAGCAAGCAGTGGGGAATAGATTAGAAGTGCTCAAACTTTTGGAACAAAACTCTTCCTTCAGGGGGTCTCCAGAGCTCTTTGGGAACCAGAAGGTTCGTGGAACACGATTGGAAACCACAAACCTGGAGGAAAGAATCTGGAGAAAGACCACCAAGAATATCCAGAGCTTGGGTTCTACTCCCGGCTTTGCACCAACCAGCCATACCACCTTCAGCATCTACTGTGGGGCCAGAAGACCTGGGTACTTAGTGACTAAACAACAAGCCTTCTTCACCGGTGTGTGTGTGTGTGTTCAGTTGCTCAGTCGTGTCCAGCTCTGTGTGACCCCATGGACTGTAGCCCACCAGGCTCCTCTGTCCATGGGATTCTTCAGGCAAGAATACTGGAGTGGGCTGCCATGCCCTCCTCCAGGGGATCTTCCCACCCAGGAAACGAACCTCTGTCTCTTACGCATCTCCTGCTTTGGCAGGCAGCTTCCTTACCACCAGGGCTGCCCGGGATCCAATTAAATGGCCATAGGAAGTATTTAATAATTGCAGGTTATAATAATAGTTAATTAACAAATAAGGTCCACAGAATGAGAAATGTGGTCCCAACACTGAATGCAGTGCTAACTGACTACGTTTGCATTAAGCTCATTTTGTGTCTTGTTTTGACTAGCTCCACTGTAACCATCATTAGGGATTGTCACTTCTCCCCCTCCAGAGAATACTCCATTGAAAACCAAAAGCTTTCATCTTCACCTTTTAGCTTGTCGGCTTCCTGTGGTATCTCAGGTTGTCCCCACAGTGATTAGCACAGGGTCCTGTGCAAAGTCAGTCTCCCATCACTGTTTCTTAACTGAAGAGAGCTCCTGAGTCATAACGAGTCAACCCTCGAACGCCAGCACAACTTCGGTCAAGAGCAGTCAAGTCCTTTAATAAATACAGGAGACCCTGATTCCAGAGCATGTCCAAACTTTAGAAATGTATTGGATCCTCTAAGCCAGTCAGCCTCATCACGGGCCTCCTGGTTAAGCCTCAAGGCAGACCGTACTTTTTTCAAAACGGGCCACATCTCCCATCCCGAAAATTCTCACTTTGTGACTTTGATATCCTCCTTTCTGAAGGTGGAATCTATGTTCCTTTTCCTGGAATCTAGACAGGCTTGCGACTAAGGCAGAAGGGACGCCATGGGCCCTCCAAAGCTGTCTTAGAGGATCGCAGCACTTTTCCCGGCCTTCACGGACACTCACTGCAGGAGCCCAGCTGCCATGCTCTTGTTCGTTTTCAGTCCCTCAGTCGTGTCCGACTCTTTGCGACCCCGTGGGCCGCAGCACGCCAGGCCTCCCTGTCCATCACCAACTCCTGGAGTTTGTTCAAACTCGTGTCCATGGAGTCAGTGATGCCATCCAACCATCTCATCCTCTGTCGCCCCCTTCTCCTCCTGCCCTCAATCTTTCCCAGCATTGGGGTCTTTTCCAATGAGCCTACTCTTCACATCAGGTGGCCAAAGTATTGGAGCTTCAGCATCAAGCCCCAACTAGGCCATGTGGAGAGAGGGTGCAGAGTGGTCCTGTGGAAGTGCTCCAGCCAAGAGCCAAGCTAAGATCTCAGCTGAGACTCAGCATCTACTCTAGTCACAGGAGCAAAGATGCTTCCAGCTGGTTCCAGCCCCCACCATGGCCCTCCTGCCATTGACACCCTCAGCCTTTGAGTCTCCCCAGGTGAGGCTCCATCGTGGAGTAGAGACAAGTCATCCTTATGATTTTGCAAACTATGAACATAATAAAATGTTTGTTTCATGCCAGTAAGTTGGCGTGGTTATACAGCCATAGCAACAGAAAGTGGCTTTGATCCATACTAGAGACGAGGACGAGCTCATAAAACTGAACCATGGCAAAAACTAGCAACGGAACCCAAGCGTCTTATTCACTATACACTGACTAACAGACGAGTTGAAACAAGATTTTAAAATGATACTCTTAGTATATATAACACACCTTACCTGACTCTTCTATCTGTTGAATGTACCACAGCAAACAGCAACATTAAAATCACTACCATTCACCACGTGTTTATTATGTACAATTTGTTGTATGCTTATTATTATTAGGGATTCCCAGGTGGCGCTAGTGGTAAAGAATCCCTCTGCTTATACAGGAGAAGTAAGAGACGTAGGTTCAATGCCTGGGTCAGGAAGATTCCCTGGAGAGGGAAATGGCAACCCACTCCAGTATTCTTGCTTGAGAATCCCAGGGACAGAGGATCCGGGCAGACTACAGTCCATGGGGTTGCAAAGAGCCCAACATGACTGAGCACACACAGTATGTACCAAGCACTACTCCAGATGCTTCACACACGCTCAGTCCAGTCCAGTCGCTCAGGCGTGTCCGACTCTTTGCAACCCCACGGGCTGCAGCACGCCAGGCCTCCCTGTCCATCACCAACTCCCAGAGTCGGCAATGCCATCCAGCCATCTCATCCTCTGTTGTCTCCTTCTCCTCCTGCCCCCAGTCCCTCCCAGCATCGGGGTCTTTTCCAATGAGTCAGTTCTTCGCATCAGGTGGCCAAAGTATTGGAGTTTCAGCTTCAACATCAGTCCTTCCAGTGAATATTCAGGACTGATTTCCTTTAGGAAGGACTGGTTGGATCTCCTTGCCGTCCAAAGGACTCTCAAGAGTCTTCTCCAACACCACAGTTCAAAAGCATCGATTCTTCAGCGCTCAGCTTTCTTTATAGTCCAACTCACATCACACATATTAACTCATTTAAAATTCCTCCATGAAGTAAGTACTAGTATTACCCCATCTTACAGATTAGTAAACAAAGCACAGAAGGACTAGTAAGAGGCAGAGCCAAGATTCCAATCCAGCAGTCTGGTTCCAGAGTGGGTAATCTTATGCAGTGCCCGTAGGGTGTTTCTTGAGCCTTCTGTCCCGTGGCAAACACCGTATGAGAAGCGCCCAGCACAGTGCGTGTCACACAGTCAGTGCTCAGTGAACACTGCTTCCTTCCTTCCCCACCAGCGACGTAACTTAGATGCCACATTTTCTACCGCAAAAATGTGCCCTTCTTAAGCCAAACAGACACCTCTCACATTTTGTTTCACTCCTTGCTCATGTAACTGATGATTTCTGTGTCTTCATCCCCAGTCCTGACCTTACCCAGAATTCACAGATTTAGCCATCTATTCAGTCTGGCCAACTCCTTCCAAGAATACCTCGATTTTCACCGCGTCTCCCCACACTCACCCCACTGCCTGGTCCAAGGCGTAGACAGCATCCTAACCAGTCAGCCTCCTCCTGCTGACCCTGCTCACGCCCACTCCCCACACCCACGGCAAACCAGGAGACTTCTTTCTAAAATGCAAATTCAACCCCACCTCCCCCGGCTTAGAACCCTCCTGAGGATTCCCAAGTAGCCACCTGGCTCCCCGCCTCTCTCTCTCTCCAACCTTACTTCTGACCACAAACCCTCCAGCCTCCAGTTTTTTCCAAGTTAGCTCCCACCTCTGGGGCTTCCCAGCTGCTGAGCGCTATGGCTGGAACAGGCTCACCCCGATCCTCGCAGGGAAGCTTCTCCTCAACACCCTGCACCCTGCTGGATGCTGGATGCTACTGCCCCATTGCAGAAAGGCACCTCTGCACGCAAAGGACCACTCACCCTCCGGCCCACTTCCTGACCTTCTTGTCTTCACAGATGAAATTGTAGTCTGTAATTATTGGCTTGGCTACCACACGTCACCCCCACTAAGGTAAACCTCCCCTTCAACGGTATTAGATCCGATCTGGTTTGTTCCTTGCTGCATCCCAGCACCTAGATTAGTGCCTGCTACATCACGGATGTTCAATACTTGTTGGATAAAATGAATGAATCCATTTAAGGGACTATAAATCGCTGGCAGTCAGGGAATAGTCCCAAGTTCTAAACCCAATATCTTTCCCACAGTAGGTAGTGAAAGAAAGACAGCGGGGAGGGAGAGGAGAGAGAAAAGGAGGCAGGAAACCACACTGTGCCTTGAACGTTTCTGATCTGTGATTGTATCCATGTCAAGCTTGACAAATATCCAAAAATTAAGTCCCACACTACATGCATTTAATCAATCATCATTATTGAAAAATAATTCCTCAAAATCAAGACTGGGAACCTCCCTGGTGACCCAGTGGTTGAGACTTCGCCTTTTACTGTGGATTCAATCTCTGGTCAGGGAGCTGGGATCCCGCAGACCTCCTGACCGGAAAACCAAAACATAAAAAGAAGTAACACTGTAACAAATTCAATAAAGACTTTTTTAAATATTTAGGAAAAAAATCAAGGCTGTCTTAAAAAGTCAGAATGTACGGATGCCCTAAATCTCTCTGTCATAATTTAAAAAGCATTTTTTCTCTATTAGCCAATCTGTGAATGTGTCTACAATGATGTTAGATCTCCTAAGCTCAAAGGTGTAGTCAAATGGGTGGAGAGAGAGTTGCCCCGGAAGGAAAACGAGAAGGGTAAAATGACTGAAGCATGTATAATATCATATAAGAAATGAATCGCCAGTCTAGGTTCGATGCAGGATACAGGATGCTAGTGCACTGGGACGGCCCAGAGGGATGGTACAGGGATGGAGGTGGGAGGGGGTTCAGGATGCGGAACACGTGTACACCCATGGCGGATTCATGTTGACTTATGGCAAAACCAATACAGTATTGTAAAGTAAAAAAATTAAATCTGAAAAAAAAAATGCGACCCCGCCCAACCCCACACCGCCTGCCCAGCCGCAGGAAAGAATCCAGGGACCTGCATGCATGGTATCAACTCAGCCCGGGTCGGGGGGGCGGGGGGCGTGGGCAGACAGCACTCTCTTCTCTCCTGTCCCCAGCCCATCCCAGACTCTGGATGCGCCCTCCTAACCTTCTCCCTCCTCTAACCTACCCTGAGGGAGCTCACGCTGGTCAACCCAGCAGCTGGCTTGGACATTACGAAGTGGAGTATTAGTCACTCAGTCATGTCTGACCCCGTGCGACCCCATGGACTGAGGCCCACCAGGCTCCTCTGTCCCTGGGATTCTCCAGGCAAGAATACTGGAGTGGGTTGCCATGCCCTTCTCTGGGGGATCTTCCCAACCCAGGGATGGAACCCGGGTTTCCTGCATTGCAGGCGGATTCTTTACCATCTGAGTCACCAGGGAAGCCCATTATAACCCCACTCATTCTGGAGGTCAATCTTCACCTCTGCCTTTCACATAAATTTTCCATTTCCACTGAAGGAAATTCTGCAGAAGATTGAGAAGAATGTGCCTTTAGTTTTCAAATGTTCCCCTTCAGATGAGACCAAACGCACCTTCTTTCTGCCCTATAGAATCCCCTGGCCGTCTCTGCATGAGTCACTAGAGAGAAAGTCGCTGGGATCTTCCTTTTCTCGTCTCCGACCTCTTCGAGGTTGTCACACACGACCTCAGGTTGAAGCAGGACCCAGTGAGCAGAGTGTTAGACAACCCTGGGCAGGGACAGGTTCAGTGGACTGATTAACATATGCTATTAGATTCTCCTGAAGGCAAGGCAACATATGCCCAAATGTCAGGGCCATGAGCTCGCAGCTTCGGGCCCTAGCAGAATTGGGAGAGATATAGTGCCTTCCTCCCCTGGGAGTTCTGCCTGCTGCCCACTCACATGATCTGCTCTGCTGCAGCTGGTTCAACCTTTATTTACATGCAGACTAAGAAGGGAGCCAGAGGTGCACCCGAGCATCCTTCCAGGGGCACATGTGTGTGCACGCTCAGCTGTGTCCATCTTTGTGACCCCACGGACTGTAGCCCGCCAGGTTCCTCTGTCCATGGGATTCTCCAGGCAAGGATCCTGGAGTGGGTTGCTGTGCCCTCCTCCAGGGGATCGTCCCAACCCAGGGATGGAACCCTCGTCTCCATCTCCTGCATTGGCAGGCAGGTTCTTTACCACTGAGCCACCTGGGAAGCCCTCCAGGGGCACACAGCACAGGAATCAAGAATCAGAGGGAATGGACCTCGTGCCATCAACTCTTGGACGATTAGCTAACAGTGATTAGCTATTAGTGGCTTTAGAAAAAGCACTTAAACTCTCTAAAGCATCTTATTCTTAAAATGAGAATAACACCTTTCCCTTAATGTGATGTGGAGACATCAGCAAGTTAATTCACTTGAAGTGTCTCCCAAAATACCTAGCATGTAATAAATACTCAATACATGTCAATTAGTGTGGTTATCTCTAACACCATCATCATCATTATCATATGTCTATTTTGGTATAAACATTGTATCTTATTGGTTTTTTATGCCCAGCCCTAAGCAGAGGATCTGGCACACTGCAGATGCCCCAGTTCAGTTCAGTTCAGTCATGTGATTTTTGCGACCCCATGGACCACAGCACGCCAGGCCTCCCTGTCCATCACCAGCTCCTGGAATTTACTCAAACTCACGTCCATTGAGTCGGTGATGCCATCCAGCCATCTCATCCTCTGTCGTCCCTTTCTCCTCCCACCTTCAATCTTTCCCAGCATCAGGGTCTTTGCCAATGAGTCAGCTCTTCACATCAGGTGGCCAAAGTATTGGAGTTTCAGCTTCAGCATCAGTCCTTCCAATGAATATTCAGGACTGCCAACTTTAAAAATAATCAGTATGAAGATTTCCTTGGTTAAAAATCCTCCTGCCAACTCAGGGGACATGGGTTCGATCCCTGGTTTGGGAAGATCCCACATGCTGAGGGACAACTAAACCCACGTGCAACCCCTACTTAGCCTGAGCTCTAGAGCCCACGCTCCACAACTGGAGAACCTGAGCACCGCACCTAGAAAGAGTCCCCGCAGAGCAAGGAAGACCCAGTGCTGCCAAAAGTAAAATAATTAAATTAAAAATAACAGTAATCAGTGCATAGAAAGCAGAAAATACCCCCTAAAGATGTCCATGTCCTGGTCTCTGGAACTTTACATGGTAGAAAGATTTTGCAGATGTGATTAAGATAAGGATATTGACATGAGGAGACTGGGCATCCAAGGTGGTTCAGTGGTAAAGAATCCGCCTGCCAGTGCAGGAGACATGGGTTCAATCCCTGGGTCAGGAAGATGCCCTGGAGTTGAGGAAACAGCAACCCACCCCAGTCTTCTTGCAGGGATAACCCCATGGACAGAGGAGCCTGGCAGGCTACAGTCCATGGGGTCGCAAAGAGTCGAATATGACTGGGTGACTAAGCACAGCTCAGCACGGGGAGATCACCCTGGATTATCAGCATGGACCCACTGTAATCACAGCATCATCACAAGGTCCCTACAAGGCGGGACCAGAGACAGAGGAAGTCGTGTGAGAGCGAGGGCAGAGGTCGGGGTGATGCGGCCCTGAGCCAAGGAGTGAGGGCAGCCTTCGGAAGCCGTAAAGGACACAGGAAGGATTCTCCCTCGGAGCATCCAGAAGGAGCAGGGCCCTGCGGACACCCTGACACTGACCCCATAGAAGCCACTTTGGAAGTCTGACCTGCAGAAAGATATGGTCACAAATCTGGGCTGTCCTAAACCATCCAGCCTGCGATCATTTGTCACAGTAGCAACGAGTACACGTGTGCTAAGTTGCCTCAATCGTGTCCGGCTCTTTGAGACCCTATGGGCTGCAGCCCTCCAGGCTCCTCTGTCTGTGGGATTCTCCAGGCAAAAATACTGGAGTGGGTTGCCATGCCCTCCACCAGGGGATCTTCCCAACCCAGGGGTCGAAGCCACATCTCTTAAGTCTCCTGCACTGGCAGGCGGGTTCTTCACCACCAGCGCCACCTGGGGAGCCCAGGAACAAGCACACTCAGTGGCTCGTACTGGGCGAGTGAGCTGGGCCAGCTGCTGTGTGTGTCTTGTATGCTTTCATTAAAGCTCACTGCTGTCCAGGATGGAGGCTCCACTCTACTGTGAGTGAACAACACAGCCTTTACAGAAAAAAAAGAATCCTTACTGGAAAATTCTAGCTGACTTTCATACAAGGGAACAAAGCCCTAAGCTACACGGACACAAGAAAATAGCAAAATCGGTTCTGCAAGGAGGGAAGTTGCTATTTTCAGAGCCAGAGGCAAATCTTTTCCTCACAGAAAGGGCACCCACCAAGCCGCTTTATGCAGAAGCCTCTAGGTCAGTGTCAGACCAGAGGCAGGTGATGGCCTGACGGAACGGTGCCCTCTGTCACAGCCTGAGAGGTGGTCTTCTGCAGCCCAAACGGGCAACACTGAAGTGCCCTTCATCCCCACACCACGCACACAAGCTGTGTTTTTCACCAGAAAGTCCTGAGCAGGATGAACACTTCAGAGCTGTTAGGAGCGGGGAACGCGCCCCGAGGTGGACACGGAGGGCGGCTGTCCACGAACACCAGTTTCAGCCTGCACAGCAGCCAAACTGAGCTCCCCCTCCTCCAGACCACCCACTGCGGCACCAGCTCTGTCTGCTTTATGCAGCGCACAGCCCTGCAAGGTTTTACTTGAAGAAATGGTTTCTCTGCAAAAAGGCAATGTTAACTGGGGCCTTTCCTGCTTCCTTGGGATTCATACTGAGGCTGCAAGCCCTTAACCTACGCAGAAACTGCTCAATGAGGTAAAGCTAGTTCAGAAACCCCCTGCCACCTCTGACCCATAGAAGAAAGCTCTCATTGGAGAAAAGGCATCTCTCAGAAGAAATCCCACGGTGGGGGAGCACTGGGCAGATAGGCAGCAAGAGAACCGCTCAGGCAGATCAGGCGGTTGGCAGAAGAGCAGCCCTCCCTTCTCCTT
This sequence comes from Ovis aries, assembly GCF_016772045.2. Taxonomy (NCBI): domain Eukaryota; kingdom Metazoa; phylum Chordata; class Mammalia; order Artiodactyla; family Bovidae; genus Ovis; species Ovis aries. The sequence continues at coordinate 98,094,807 of NC_056060.1, forward strand.
ACAGATTCACCTGTCCGTCACTTGCGGCTTCCACCCCTACCTTCCAAATCCCAGGCTCCCATCTCCAGCTGTCTAGCTAACATTTCCACTCAGGCCTCTGACAGGTTTTCAAATGCCATGGAGCCGAAATAGCACAGCTGATTAAAAATTAATAATGACAAAATAAAAGGAAAACCCTCAAGTCTTCCAATCTTAAAAAAAAAAAAGGATACCACTGCTCTTCCAAGCTGCTCTGTCCACAAACCTGGCTGCCATGCTTAATTCTTTTCCTAATAACTCTCAACACAACCATCAGCAAATTCTGTGGATCCCACCTCCAGAGTACGAATCACACCTGCCCACCCCTCTCCATCTCACCTGCTGCCCTTTATCCAAGCCACCAGGATCCCTTGCCTGGACTTCAACATCCTACCCACTAATGTCCCAGCTTCCAGTCTCATCTGCCCTCTCCCTACCACAGCCACAATCAACATGTTGTAGCGAAATCACTCTGATTTTTTTTGGTGGGGGGCTGTGCTGCACAGTTTGAGGGTTCTTAGGTCCCAAAGCAGTGATGGAACTTGCGCCCTCAGCAATGAAAGGCCAAGAGTCCTAACCACTGGTCCACCAGGAGATTCCCCACCTTGATTTTAGGGCAACCGCTCCAGCCTAATTCTCAGCCCTTATGCTAGACTTCCCTACACAGGCCAATCAGAACCAAGAAAATTTAGACGTGAGACTTTTGTTCCAGCCTTTAGAGAATTTTATTTTTTCCTGAAGGACATGAATCTGGAAGCATGAAGCCTGGGAGCCAGTGGCAGCCATCTGATTACCACCATGAAGGAACCCGCCCAAGAACAGAGCAACTCAAAGAAGACAAATCAAGAAAAGAAGGAATGCTCAGTCCTGGATGCGTTTAGTCCTGAGCCCTACACTGAGCTCTGCCTTCACTGTTCAGTTATAAGACTCGCTAGTCCACTTTGGGGCTGGATTCCGCTGGGACCAGGCTCTCAGTCATCTGCAATAGACAATGATCCTAACAGACAGATCGGATTATCCAGCAGCTGTGTTGATGCCCATGAAGCTTAGGACTCAGTCAATCCTGACATGGAAACGGCCTCTTACCCACTACACAGACAAACCCCATAGGAGAGTTTGGCTGGTCTCCACCACATCAGTTCCAGCCCCAGCGTTGCCATTAGCACCGAATCCTGACCTAGGAATTTGCTGATCTTTTCCTTCTCCGCCTAAACTTAAGAAGCCACTTCAAGGATACTGTCCCAACTTTCTCTTCTTCAGTTCAGTTCAGTCACTCAGTCGTATCCAACTCTTTGCAACTTGCTGCAAATCGGGCCTCCCTGTCCATCACCAACTCCCAGAGTTCACTCAAACTCATGTCCATTGAGCCGGTGATGCCATCCAGCCATCTCATTCTCTGTCATCCCCTTCTCCTCTAGCCTTCAATCTTTCCCAGCATCTGGGTCTTTTCCAATGAGTCAGTTCTTTGCATCAGGGGGCCAAAGTATTGGAGTTTCAACTTCAGCCTCAGTCCTTCCAATGAATATTCAGGACTGATTTCCTTTAGGATGGACTGGCTGTATCTCCTTGCAGTCCGAGGGATTCTCAAGAGTCTTCTCCAACACCACAGTTCAAAAGCATCTATTCTTCGGCATTCATCTTTCTTTATAGTCCAACTCTCACACTTATACATGACTACCGGAAAAACCATAGTTTTGACTAGACCGACTTTTGTTGGCAAAGTAATATCTCTGCTTTTTAATATGCTATCTAAGTTTGTCATAGCTTTTCTTCCAAGGAGCAAGCATCTTTCAATTTCATGGCTGCAGTCACCATCTGCAGTGATTTTGGAGCCCCCCAAAATGGTTTTTCCAGTGGTCACGTATGGATGTGAGAGTTGGACTGTGAAGAAAGCTGAGCACCAAAGAATTGATGCTTTTGAACTGTGGTGTTGGAGAAGACTCTTGAGAGTCCCTTGGACTGCAAGGAGATCCAACCAGTCCATTCTGAAGGAGATCAGTCCTGGGTGTTCTTTGGAGGGAATGATGCTAAAGCTGAAACTCCAGTACTTTGGCCACCTCATGCGAAGAGTTGACTCATTGGAAAAGACTCTGATGCTGGGAGGGATTGGGGGCAGGAGGAGAAGGGGACGACAGAGGATGAGATGGTTGAATGGCATCACGGACTCAATGGACGTGAGTCTGAGTGAACTCCAGGGGTTGGTGATGGACAAGGAGGCCTGGCGTGCTGCGATTCACAGGGTCGAAAAGAGTCGGACATGACTGAGTGACTGAACTAAACTGAACTGAAAATAAAGTCTCTCACTGTTTCCATTATTTCATTAGAAAGACGACTTTCTGACCATTCAAGGGTGATATTTCCTCTATATTAATAACCAGCTACAATGTTCTGTCATAAGGGAAAATTAGAAATACACTTCGGTGAACACCTTTGAATTCTTCCCAGTTCCCAGATTTGAATAGCTACCCTTGGCTTTTGAAAGACTGGACTCTTTCTGATAATATGTAAAATTCCTCTTGGCTATTCAATACCTCTCAGCAAAATAACACGGTGATTTTAAATAATGAATCAAAACATCTCAAATTTCCTCAAGATCTATCTACATGGGATCCAAACCTAAAAGGAATCCAGTGATGGCAAAATATCTCCACAGATACTAGAAACATAATTAAAATTATTAATTATGCCCCCAATGATGGACTCTGAGCTGATTCCTAGATCCAGCTTCCCTTGGGATCATGGGCTTTATTAAAATATCCATCACTGAGTTCTGGCATCTTAGCTACAACAGCACTTCCACTCTTTGGGGGTTTGATTAGAATAAAGCAATAAATACTTGAGCCTCAGCACTTCACTCATACAGCTTCCAGGTTCTTCCGGGCCTGCCGGGCATCCGGCCCCTCCCAGTCCCGGCCAGGTCGTGCACCTGGGCTATTGCAAACAAGGAAGGCCCCACGACACTGGGAGAACCCTGCTCAGTGGCCCTAATCTCGGATTCTGACGCTACTACCCGTCACTGTTCATGTTCTGCTCTGACCCTGGTTGGCTTCCGGGACCTCTCGTGACTGGACATAAATTCACTGCATGTCCTAAGACGTTGGATGCATGAAACACGTTGAAGTGGAGCAGACTCTAATGCTCCATAGATCAAAGCCTGTATCTCAGCTCTATGCCTACTCACTATACAATGCTGGGCAAGTCCCTTACCCTCTCTGAGCCTCTCCGTTTCCTACAGGAAACAAGGATAACAGTGATGCTCAACGGATACCTATCTCTCAGGACTGTTGGTTTTTAAGTAGTGTGTTTGATTCAAAACCACAATGAAATAGCAGTTCACACTGTTAGGATATCTATTATTAAAAAGACAAGAGGTAACAGATGCAGGCGAGGATATGAAGAAAAGGAAATCTTTCTGCACTATTGCTGGGAACGTAAGCGATTGCAGCCACTACAGAAATCAGCATGGAAGTGCCTCAAAAAATTAAAAATAGAGCTACCATAGGATCCAGCAATCCCAGTTTTGGTATATATCCAAAGGAAATGAAATCATTATCTTGAAGAGATATCTCTACACCCATGTTCATTGCAGCTTGGTTCACAATAGCCAAGGTATGGGAACAACTTAAGTGTCCATCAGCTGATAAATGTATAAAGAAAGCGTGATGTACAGATACATACAGATGCAGATATACTATTAGCCCTTAAAAAGAATATCCTGCCATTTGCAACAACTTGTATGAAACTAGGAGGCATTATGGTAGTTGAAATAAGGCAGGCATGGAAAGATACTGCATGGTATTACTTAGAGATGAAGCAAAATTTTAAAAAAGTAAAACTCCAAACTGAGCAGAGTGGTGGTTGCCAGGGGGTGGGGGAAATACTGAGAGGCCATCAAAAGGGCACAAGGATATAAGAATAGATTTGATGATACTGTATTCTACAATTGAAACTAAGAAAGTAGTACTTAAGCGTTTTCACACGCAAAAAAGGTAAACATGTTGGCAGATGGATGTCTTAATTAACTCAATGGTGGGGATCCTTTCACAGTATGTACACATATTAAATCATCACATTGTACACGTTAAAAATATTATCATTTTATTTGTCAATTATAGCTCAATAAAAATTTTTAAAGCATATTTTTAAATTGATTTTTATTGGAGCATAGTTTCTTTACAATGTTATGCTCATTTCTACTGTAAGGCAAAATGAATCAGCCATACATACACTCGAGTATCCCCTCCCTTTTGGACTTCCTTCCCATTCCCGTCACCACCATTCATTAAGTAGAGCACCCTGAGCAATACAATACGTTCCCCTCAGTTACCTATTTTATTCATAGTGTCAACAGCGTATATACGTCACTCTCAACCTCCCAGTTCCTCCCACCCCACTCTCCTTTCCTCTGCTGCTGCTAAGTCGCTTCAGTCGTGTCCAACTCTGTGCGACCCCATAGACGGCAGCCCGCCAGGCTCTCTGTCCCTGGGATTCTCCAGGCAAGAATACTGGAGTGGGTTGCCATGTCCTTCTCCAATTCATGAAAGTGAAAAGTGAAAGTGAAGTCGCTCAGCTGTGTCCGACTCTCAGCGACCCCATGGACTGCAGCCCGCCAGGCTCTCTGTCCCTGGGATTTTCCAGGCAGGAGTTCAGGAGCAGCTGCCATCGCCTTCTCCTTTCCTCTCTGGTGTCCATGTTTGTTCTCTATATCTGTGTCCCTACTTTTGCTTCCCCGATGAGATCGTCCATACCATTTTTCTAGATTCCACATACATGGGCTAATTTAAACGGTTACTAACAGGATCCCTGATGAAAGGAGGGTCCTGATAAACGCTGCTGCCATCCTTATACCTCCCCTGTTCATGCCACAGTCACCAGGCACACGCTGACCCCAGCCTCTCCGCGCAAGCTGCCATCTCCCACGCTGCACTCCTGAGTGCTGGTCCCCATTTCCCCGGCTCAGCCCTGTCTGGCAGTGCCTCGTGCACTGGATTTACGTAGCAGAGCAGAGAGGGGAAGAAGGTGCAGAGACACAGGATGCTGGGGAATTTCTCCCCATCCTGCTGTTACTACCTCTGCAACTTGAACCCTGACCCTCCATAAAGCTTCCGACTCTTCTCTCTTAGATGTGGACATCTGGACGCCTGAGTTCTGACATCCCTGAACCAGCTTCAGTGTCTAAAACTAGAGGCTTAACAATAATACAGAACTCCAGATGGGTCCATGTGTGCCCAGTCACCCAGTCACGTCTGGGACCCCGTGGACTGTAGCCCACCAGGCTCCTCTGTCCCTGGGATTCTCCAGGCAAGAATCCTGGAGTGCGTAGCCATTCCCTTCTCCCAGGGATCTTCCCAACCCAAGGATCACACCCAGGTCTCCTGCATTGGAAGGGGATTCCTTACCATCTGAGCCACCAGGGAAGCCCCAGATGGGGCTAATCTTGGTCAAACCACGGTATGAATAGCAGTGTTGTGTAAATATCACCTATAAAATCTAATATGCCATCAGTAACAAAATACATCCTTATTTATGCACTTCTGAAAAATTAAAATTGCCAGTAAAGGATTGCATATCTTTGGTAGTAAGACAGAGTCTGATTTCAGATTAATAAAACAGATATGAATAACATATCTATATGTAGAACAAATCAGATATGTATAACAATCTGATTTCAGATATGATACTTAAAAAAAATAATGCTTCCTAGGATTAATGTTGTACTACGGAGCATTTCTCTTGGAAAAACATTAAAAAGTACAAAACACGGTTCTTGTGCGTACTTTCAAGAGTCCTGGGCACAGAGCCTAGCAGATAGTAAATAAATATTTGTTAAATGAATAAATACATACATGAATGAATGCCCTTTCTAACAGCTACATTATAACAAATGAAAGCCCTTGCTAATAGCTGCACGATGATGAGGTTCTAGCATTTAAAAAGAGAATTTGATGCAACAGGAAAATGGCGCGAAAAATTAAATACATCATGTCACCAAACCTTCCACTTAAATTCACTGAAACAACTAGGCAAACTTCACTCTGAACTGTTTGTTGCCTCTTCAGCAAAATGGAGACCTAAATACAGTGATGATTCTCAAAGTTTAGTGTCTGGCTAATTGCCAGTTTTTAAGGTAGGTGCTATTTTTAAGTGTGCTGTATCAGGACCATAAAACTTAGGACCTGTTTAGAAACACCTGGCATCATCCTCAGGGCACACTCCGGGTTTCTGGTAGCCCAGACACGGCATGGGCGTCTTTGATACCTGGGAATACAGATCCACTTAAGAGGGCCTTTTCCTTTCCTCTGTATCATTAAACTGGCTCTAGACTCCTTGGAACTCAACCAGTCCCTGAAGAGTGATGGGGATAAGGGCAAGTGAAGCAGGTTCCCTACACAGTTCCCATTAGGAGAATTCAGCCTCCGCTTCCTGTCCAAAGCAGCTCCCAAGAGTCGCTCTGTCCTATCTGTTGCAATTAAAATTGGTGCATTTCATTCTGGGCACCACAGGGATGGGCATTATACGAAGTAGAGAGACGAACAGCAACTGTAGGGACAAAGGTTGAATGAAAATGGATGGATTTTGGAGACTCATACATTTAAAAGGTTCTCTGGGGAAATCTGGTGACCGTCACCTCTAGCATCAGCCGGCCACCCTTCTGCTCTGCACATGATGACCGATCGGAGTCCGCTCTTGTTAATCCTTCATCCAAACCATCAAATATGGTTTGTCTCACCGTATTTATATTAGACTTCTTCCAAGCAGAAGCAGAACTGCACCCACAGTCACTGGCTATCAGATCCTTTTCAGGTGGAAAATAAGGAGTTGGGAGAGAAAAATCCTGTCATGTAAGGTTCCCTAAATCTACATGGATTGCAAGGGAAATGACTACCGTATGGATAAAAACGAGCCACTCAAATGACTCATCCAAGTTTCCAAGGACGTTTCACCCATGTCCAAGCGAAGAGCAGCAACGTCCTTTTCCAGGGTTGACAGAAATGCTTCCAAAATCCACACCTATATGATACAGCTATTTCTCCTTGTGCATAATTAAAGACAAAATAAAAGGAGGACAGAGCCTACACTGCTTCTGCTGTTTCACAGCAAAGCATTTTCTGCAGGACACATCCTTTCCCTCCCCCATACGTACCAGAATCGCAATCATTGTCTTCTTTCTGCTACATTCAATCAATATTCCCCAATATTCCGTACCTCGTGGGGGACACTGCTCTCCGTGTAATTTAAGAAAAATGACTGAGTCCAGTATGCCGACGGCCAGCAGATCCCCACACCTCTGCACGGACCCTCGGCCTAGACCTTTCTTCCTCACGTCCCCACTGGGTCCTCTAGCTTGACCTCTGTCCATCCCACGTGGCTGGGACTGGATTCATCAAGCCTGTATCTCCCCTTCTTTGTGATATGCCATTCGCACCCTGCCTCCTCCAAATCCATTAAGAGCAAAAACTGTATGTAATTCATATTTTCATCTCCTTCAGCCAGCAGGTAAGTGTTGAATAAGTGTAGACTGCTGCTGCTGCTGCTAAATCGCTTCAGTCGTATCTGACTCTGTGCGACCGCATAGACGGCAGCCCACCAGGCTCCCCCGTCCCTGGGATTCTCCAGGCAAGAACACTGGAGTGGGTTGCCATTTCCTTCTCCAAGGCGTGAAAGTGAAGTCGCTCAGTCGTGTCCGACTCCTGGTGACCCCATGGACTGCAGCCCACCAGGCTCCTCCGTCCCTGGGATTTTCCAGGCAAGAGTACTGGAGTGGGGTGCCATGGCCTTCTCCGAAGTGTAGACTAATCTCCATTTATTCAGTTCCATCATGCCACAACTAGAAAGCTGCAGGGCCCTGAGTGTTCCCGAAAGCACAGCACATGAACCACTGGTGGGAGATAAGACGACCGTGACACTCCAGTGTCACTTTATGTGACCTTTCTTCTGACCTTAAGAAGAAACTTCTCAACGGCCGTAGGTTTACTATAGTGCGCACTAGGGAAAATATGGAACTAATCACAATATCTATGATGTTGTACGTACTATTGCTGGGGGAAGGGCTACAGTTATTTAATTTTTAAATGAGGGTCTCAGAGAAAAGTATTAACAGTGGTAGATACTACTACTGAAGGCAAAGTTAAATTTAGGTTTTTAACAGTGAAATCTACTTACAGAAAAATAAACAGTGGTACAGACGATATCTACATGGAGCAGAAAAATTAAAAAGCAAAGGTGGAACAGGGAAGACTGGAATTAAGAGCCCTCGGCCTCACCAGTATTCCCAGTTCGGGTCTGATCTGCTCCCAAATGCCTCACGCCCACTGCAAGATTGACCCGTGACAGACATCCCTTCATGTCACATTGGGTCTCAGAAACCCCAGGAGCTCCCGACACGCAGCTACATCCTGTCTCCCATTGACAGCTCTCAGTTCTCTAGTCCTCTCCTCCCAGCCCACTCTGATCCTCGTGGGTGGAGACACATGCATGCCGCCCCTTGGGCAAATCCTGCAAATGGCCCCGTTTTGCTGAGATTCGTGCATACTCTCCCCAACTCTTTCCTCCCCACGAGCCACGTGCATCCCTCCCCTAAAGGGAAGGTTCAAAGCCATTTGCCTTTTTCCATCTCTTATCGCAATTCACCTTGTACCGCACACGTTTCATCCATCCCAGTAAGGTGCTCGCTCGTGACTTTGCCCTCGTCCACCCATATGTTCCATCGACCCGATGAAGCTGCGAAGTCGGCCAGGGCCGACAGTGTGTCCTCAATGTTGTGTAAAGTCTCAGTCCACCCACAAGAGTGCTGAGCAAAGCACAAGCACTAAGCATAGGTCCTGTAATAAAATAATCCAAACACTGACACATCCAGAGAGCACGGAACACCAGATACTCCGCATGTTTGTCAAACATGAACCTGGTTTAGAATGCGCCCACCCACAGCATCATCCAACTGGGATTCTCACTGCACCCGTCCCAAAGACCGAGTATTAAAAATTCCCTGCACAAAGAACCTGGCTTAACATTGGAACGCATCCCTGGGGTGTTTTAATAAGGAAGTCACTCTGTGGGGGAAAGGGAACCTTTGTACACTGTTGGTGGCTGTGTAAATTGTAACCACCGTGGAAAACTGTATGGAGGTTTCAAAAAAAAAAAAAAAAAAACAGAACTACCACACAATCCAGCAAACTCCACTCCTGGTTATCTGTTAAAAATATATATATATGAATTCAAAAAGATATATCTGCTCCCAGGGTTTATAGCAGCATATTTACAACTGCCAGATATGGAAGCAACCAAAAGCTGGCTTAAAACTCAACATTCAAAAAACTAAGATCATGACATCCAATCCCATCACTTCACGGCAAAGAGATGGGGGAAAAAGTGGAAGCAGTGTCAGGGTTTCTTTTCTTGGACTCCAAAATCACTGCAGACGGTGACTGAAATCCTGAAATTAAAAGACGCTTGCTCCTTGGGAGAAAGCTATGACCAACCTAGACAGTGTATTAAAAAGCAGAGACATCACTTTGCTGGCAAAAGGTCTGTATAGTCAAAGCTATGGTTTCTCCAGTCAGGTATGGATGTGAGAGTTAGACCATAAAGAAGGCCAAGCACTGAAGAACTGATGCTTTCAGATTGTGGTGCTGGAGAAGACCCCTGAGAGTCCCTTGGACTGCAAGGAGACCAACCCAGAATATTCATTGGAAGGACTGATGCTGAAGCTCCAATACTTTGGCCACCTGATGCAAAGAACTGATTCATAGAAAAGACCCTGATGCTGGGAAAGATTGAAGGCAAGAGGAGAAGGGGACAACAGAGGATGAGATGGTTGGATGGTGTCACCGACTCAATGGACAAGGGTTTGAGCAAGCTCTGGGAGATGGTGAAGGACAGGGAAGCCTGGCGTGCTGCAGTGCATGGGGTCGCAAAGAGTTGGGCACGACTTAGTGACTGAACAACAACAAAGTGTCCATTAACAGAGGAATAAATAAAGACGGTGTGGGATACACATATGATGGAATACTACTCAGCCATTAAAAAAGAATGGAATCCTGCCATGTGCAACAACGTGGATGCACTTGGAGGGTACTAAGCTAAAGTTAAATAATAGGGGCTTCCCTGGTGGCTCAGATGGTAAAGCGCCTGCCTGCAATGCGGGAGACCCGGGTTCGGTTCTTGGGTCAGGAAGATCCCCTGGAGAAGGAAATGGAAACCCACTCCAGTATTCTCGCCTAGAAAATTCCAAGGACGGAGGAGCCTGGTGGGCTACAGTCCATGGGGTCCCAGAGAGTCAGACACAACTGAGCGACTTCAATTTCACTTTCACTTTCACTTTTACATAAGTCAAAGAAAGACAAATACTGCATGGTATTGGTTATATGTGGAATCTAAAATAAAACAAACTTGTGAATATAACAAAAAAGAATCAGGCTCACAGATGCAAACTAGTGGTTACCAGTGGGAATAGGGAAGTGGGGAGGGCCAACACAGGGGCAGGGGATTAAGAGGCACCAACTATTATTAAGGGAGTCTGGTTTCTGTTAGACCTGGGTTAGACTCTCAGCTTTACCACATGGAGCCCCAAAACCTCAGGGAAATTCGCTCACTCACACAGCAAATATGCATTGAAAGCCGCCATGTGTCAGGCACAGCAACTGGCCTCCGTAAGTGGACATTCTCCTCATTAAAATAGGAATGATAACATTCCCTGAAGTAGAAACACTGTCAGGACAATGTCGGCAAAAGCCCGGCCCCCTGCCAGGCTCTCAGTGAAAACACACGGGCGTTGCCCATCACTGTCACTACAGGATCGTCAGTCCTTGTAAAACATCTAACGTGGCTCAGGATGCTCTCCTTCTTAAAACTCTCTCCCCTTGACTTCACAGAGATATCATTTTAGAGGTCTTCGTTTAGACTTTTTTTTGTTTTTACTTATTAAGCTCATAAGCAGAGAGAAAAACTTTTAGTGGCTGATAGGCAGGACACAGGGAATTAAAACAGAGACAGAGGGCGACCTGCACAAGCGGCTGTTAGAAACGCATCTCCGGGAAGGGCGCACTGGGGCTGAGATTGCAGAAGGGAGGGAGGAGCCCGCCACGGGAAAAATCCCAGGGAAGTGGACGTCAGGAGGAGAAGGCAGCCCAACAATAATCCCTGGGTGAGGAAGCGCCTGTTTATTCAAGGAGCGAAGATAAGGCTTCAGAGGACCATTCGCAGGGCAGGAACAGAGACATGACTTGTAGACACAGCGGGGAAGGGGAGGGCGAGGCGAGTTGGGAGGTGGCACCGAGGTGCACACACCGCCGTGTAAATCAGAGAGCTCGAGGGCGCTGCTGTGTAACACGGGGCTCAGCTCAGTGCTCTGAGGACCACAGGGGCAGGGTGGGGCACTGGTCAGGGATGAGGGGGCTCAAGAGGGAGGGGACATATGTATACGTGTAGCCGGTTCCCTGTGTCGTACAGTGGAAATTGACACAATATTGCAAAGAAAGTTGAAATGGATTATAGGCGGCAGGAGTACATAGGGAAACCAGTGAGAGGATCATGTCAGCCGTCCAGCGGAGGCTGCTAGAACCAGAGAGATGAGGCAGACGCAGAAACAGACTCTGGATGGACTTCAGAGGTCATCGTTGACTGGACTTGCTGATAAACAGTGAGAAATCCCAGAGGTCGAAAGAAAGGACTCGCGCATCATGCCTAGATGTGTCTTTCAGCAACTGTGTACACGGCGGAGCCCCGCGTGGAGGGGAGGGCACGGAGGCACGGAGGTTTGGGGTGGGAAGTCCACGGTCCTCTTTCAGTCTCCAGAGCTGAAGACAGACACGTGAGTGGAAATGTCGAGGAGGCAGGTGGATGTGGAATCTGGAGAGGCCCCCCTGGGGTGCACGATGGGCAACTGATGCTACCCGGGGAGAACCAGTCAGAGGCCAGGGCCCTCCAGTCCAAGCGCCTGGGCAGCCAGTCGTTTGGAGGGAGAGCATCGGAGAAGCTGAGGAGGTGAAAACAAACCCAGAGGAAACGATGCCCCCAAAGCAAGCAACAGAAGCGACGTGCTTCTGGAAGGAGGGCGTGGTCGTTGTCAAATCAGCCGTGAGGTGTCAAGGAAGAGCTGGCAGCTCCTGCCCCTTCCATGCCAACAGACCCAGTTTCACTTAAATGTTGGCTCAGTGGAAACACATTCAAAAAACGTGGGCCCCTGATGCAGGAGATAAATCTTAATTGCTCCAAGCCAATAGTAAGAATATCATTTCCCTTTGGCATGTTCAGGGATTGATGTAAGGAGAAATAGGTTGTGGGGTCCCTAAAAGGAAAAGATCCTCCGTGATAAAAAAAAGAGAGAGAGAGAGAGAGACAGAAGGAAGAAGACCACTCCACTTCCTATGCTGTGTTTAAACAGCATAAGGCCTGCTGGAGCATCTGCAGCCCTCTTACCACCATTAGGCAGCTTTTGCCAACATGATGAAGGGAGGCAAGGCAGGAAGCTAGACAAGCCGGGCAGGAAGCCATCCAAGCTCCCATGGATGGAGCCCCCTTGAGATGAGAACTCTTAACAGTAAATGTCCATACTGTTTAAGTCTCTTTTCATGGGACACTCTGCAACACGTAGCTGAAAGCAACCTCACTGACACTTCAGATGAAAGAACAGAAAGAAGATGAGACAGCCACTGGCAACCCCAGGAAGGGCAGCCCCTGTGATGTGGCGATGGTTAGAAAGAAGAAGAGGTGAGGCGGCGGGCCCCTGACTGCACACACTTCTTTCCGGCAGTTTTGCTGTGAAGGGTGTAAAGGAAATTAGGTGGTAGCTGGAAGGGACGTGGGGTCAAGGGGATGACGGGGACTCTGAAGTATGTTTCTATGTTAGCGGGAATGTTCAAGCAGACGAGGAGAAAGACGGGCTTTAGGAGGAGGAAGGAGAACCAAAAGCTCATAAGTGGTGGGGGCCCCAGCAGAAAGGGAGGGGTTGGCCTGAGACAGGAGACACGCTTCACGCATGGAAGGATAAACGCAAGGAGGCAGGCACAGGTGCAGGTGGGGGAGATGACAACCAACTGCTTCTCCTTTTTTTCAGTGATATAGCAAATGCTCCACGGAGAAGGCAATGGCACCCCACTCCAGTACTCTTGCCTGGAAAATCCCATGGATGGAGGAGCCTGGTGGGCTGCAGTCCATGGGGTCGTTAAGAGTCGGACATGACTGAGCGATGTCTCTTTCACTTTTCACTTTCATGCATTGAAGAAGGAAATAGCAACCCACTCCAGTGTTCTTACCTGAAGAATCCCAGGGACGGGGGAGCCTGGTGGGCTGCTGTCTACAGGGTCGCACAGAGTTGGACACGACTGAAGCGACTTAGCAGCAGCAGCAGCAAATGCCCCAAATGTGAAATGCCTCTTTAGACCGATCAAAGGAGGCTTGGCCTCCCCTGTGAAGTCCATCCTGTCCTGTATTCTCAAACCCACCCCTTCAAACTCCCGTGAGACTCTGTCTCTTCTGGAGTATGTGCCCTGTCTGGTGTCATAGTTTGAATCCCCTGTGCCACCAGAATGGAGACTCCTGGAGGGCCGGAAGCATCTCTTAACATCTCAGAACCTACCGCAGAGCCTGACACACATGTCTAATAAATACGCTGAATAGAAAGAGAGTCTTAGTGCACTGGGGTAAAGAAAGAAAGTCAACCCTTATTAGTCACAGATTCCGCATAGGCAAATTCTCCTACTTGCTAAAACATATTTATAACTCCCCAATCAATACTCACGGCACTTTCACAGTCGCTCATAGACAGGCGCAGAGCAGAAAAAAAAAAAAGAGTCTTGCAACACACATGTTCCCCACTGAGGTCAAACAAGGCAATCCTCTGCCTTCTCTGCGTCAGTTCTCATTCTGCAAGCAAGTGTCCTTTTTGTGGTCTATTTAGGGCCGCTTCTTTCACATTTCTGCGCTTTCCGTTGGTCATTTCATTGTTTAAAGTTGCACTCAAGCACACTGCTAAGTGTGTCTAGTGTTCCTAAGTGCAAGGTTGGCATTGCCCTCGCAGAGAAAATATGTGTACTAGGTAAGCTTCCGCCAGCCGTGAGTTACAGCACCACGGGGTGAGAGCTCAGAGTGAATGAGTCAACGATATATACTAAGTGAGACGTCTTTAAACAGAAACACACTTAAAGTCACGCATAGATCAGTGGGCGAGAATGTGGTGACCGGAGGCTTGCAGGAACCTGACCCCAGATTTCCCCTAGAAGCAATGGCTCCGTGTTCACTAATTCGGTGCTTGCGGAGGTTGTGCAGAACGCAAGTACTGCAAACGAGAACCAACTGTACTTCATCTTCTGAGAAAGGGAGTGACGGAGACAAACTGGTCTGATGAGGCTGAGATGAGGCTCATCAAGCCTTAGCTCTCTTTTCACGCTTTCTGGATTACTCACCAGCACCAGGATTTGCCGCTAAAGAGAAGGCTGCTGATTAGCTGTAGACAACGTCCCCTGAGAGCCATCAGCTTGCCTGAGAAGCACCTTGGGGCCTTACCCTACCTTCTCACTCAAAGCCAGCTGGCTGGGGAACCAGGTAGAGAAGGAAGGGGAAGGTAAAACCCTACCATACGTCTTAGTGTGGGCTCCCCCAGAAGCTGATCCTAAGATAAAAGATGTGAACACAGTGGTTGTTGGGAGGTGAAGAAAGCACCAGTTGGGAAATGGAAAAAAGAGAGACAGAGAAGGCAGCCAAGAAAACCGATAGAAAGTACAGCATCAAGCCAGCTGTCACTACGGAAGAATGGAATTTTTTCCGCTGCAGAACATAGTCTTTTTTTTAGAACTTATTTATTTGGCTGCTCCAGGCCTCAGTTGAGGCACCCGAGATCCATCTTCACTGCGGAATGCAGAACCTCTGACTGCAGCATGCAAACCCTTAGTTGCTGCACGTGGGATCCAGCTCCCTGACCAAGGATCGAACCTGGGCCCCCTTGCATTGGGAGCGAGGGGCTTAGCCGCTGCACCACCAAGGAAGCCCCATGCAGAATGCACTCCCGATTTACCCCACCCAGGCCCGAGGGAACTGCGGTCTCTACCTAACATCTCCCATCCGTCCCTGGTCAAGGGCTGCTCTTGGGGTGCTGTGACTCTCCTGTACTTTCTGCCTTCCATGGGAGCGATAAGTAGGCTCATAAAGCTGTTGTCATTGTTCAGTCACTCAGTCGTGTCCAGCTCTTTGCAGCCCCATGGACTACAGCACGCCAGACTCCCCATCCTTCACGAGGTCCCAGGGTTTGCTCAAATCCGTGTCCACTTAGTCGGTTAAGGGAAAAGGCCAAAAGCGTGAGGGCTGGCAGTCGTGTCATCCAATTTGCACTAAAAGGGTGAGGGTGGGCACTGATGTGCCTGCCACATCACACAAGGCTCAGAGTCTCACCCCAAACTGGCGTGGGGCCGCTTCCACGAGAAATCTACCAAACAAACACCCCGAGAGTCCTGGGGTCTCGGGCACGTTCAGCAAATTTCTAAGAAGAAGACGGTGTCCTCCTAAGTCAACATGAGGTTTCATGGTGTCTCTAAAGGAACTGGGCGGTAATTCATAAGGCCCTTTTCCTTCTCCTCTGGAGGAGGCAAGATGGAAAACTCGCTTGTACTTTCAGGGATCACGCAGGGCCTTTCCCTAGACTAGGACGGGAGAGTTCAGCAAGACAAGCAGTTTGGGGAAACATGGGGGTCCCACACATCACAGGGTGTGCTGTCTCATCACCACAGACTTGGTGGGCCCCCACAGAACATGCGGCAGAGACCCCCGGGCCTGCCCAGAGCCGGCTGGCACAAGGCCTCACCCTTCCACAAACAGCTCTGCCCCCAACCCCAGTGCTGCCAAGCATCTCACGGCTCAGCAACAGCCCAGGGCGGGGAGGGGAGAGGTTCGATGGCTCTCCTCTATGATCCAAGGAGGCAAGAAAGACGACCTCCCTCCCTCCCAACAGGTGACTGGGTTGCTGGGCTCTGAATCCAGAAAATACATTTCTCCCTTCGTTTTCACATCAAAAACTTTCCCAGCTCAAGTCACAACGCTTGAGAAATGGACCAAAGAATTAGACTGGCCAACGCAAGTCAAAGAAGCCACCCAGAGGGTGTTCAGCCGTGGAATCACGTCTTCCTCCATCAGGTGGGTGAAGAACAGCTGAGTCCTGGGAGGAGGGACTCCCGCGACCCCAGCAAGGAGCAGGGGCCAGGGCTTCCATCCTTGGCGGGACACATGCCTCTCCCTGGAGACAGTGTTCAGCATGATGCAGACGCTCAGTCAAAGGACAGCACGTGGACGAGCAGAGGACGGCCGTGGACACAGCACAGACCCGGGTGCAAACCCCAGCTCAAGCTCCGTCTACCTGGGTGGCCGTGAGCGGCTTTGGTTTCTGCATCTTTAAAATGGACCTAACACTACGTGTCTCAGATGACCGACATTCATTCAAAGGTAGACAGGGATGCCACGAACGAATCTTGAAAAAACTACATTGTGAAAGAAGCCGATCACAAAAAGCCGCATGTCATGTGATCTGATTCATACAAAATCCACGGAGACAGAAAGAAGGTCAGTGATCGCCTTCGACTGGGAGAGAGTGGGGGAAATTAGGGAGGAGCAGCTGACGGCATGAGGTTTCTTTTTCGAGGGATTTAGAAAACCGAAAATCATATAGAGGTAACCATCGCACAACAGAATAAAAACCACTGAATTGTATTTAGATGTCATTTTTATGGTGTGTAAATTACATCTTAATAAAGCTGGTCTGGGGGCCTTCCCTGGTGGCTCAGTGGTTAAGAATCTATCTGCCAATGCAGGAGCTACAGGAGACTCAGATTCTATCCCTGGGTCAGGCAGATCCCCTGGAGAAGGAAATGGCAACCCACGCTAGTGTTCTTGCCTAGGAAATTCCACGGACAGCGGAGACTGGTGGGGCTACAGTCCACGGGGTCGCAAAGAGTCAGACACAACTGAGCGACTAAGCATGCACACACACAAGGGTGTTAACTAGAAAAACGAGCAAAGTGACCCAGGCTGCAGCAAAGGATTTGCTGCACACCAAGGCGCTGCCCTTGACGCAGACCCTCAGTGACAGGCGCTGCCGGTCACGCCATCACCACCATCGATTAGCGGCCTCTTGTGCATCTGGCACTGGGCTCCACCCTTTCTGCACATCACCTCATTTAAGTCTCCCCAGACTGAGGGGATGGGTGCCGGAATCCTCCTGGTTCTCAGGTGGACAAGCAGGCATAGAGCTGGGCCCGGGGCAAGTCTGAGCTCTCGTACACGTTCTCATCACGCACCCCTCACCTCCAGCAGCAGCATGTTACCATCACCAGACATCACCAGGCAGGGCTCCGTCGATCGCTGCTGCTGCTGCTGAGTGAGTGAGTGAGTGAAGTCGCTCAGTCGTGTCTGACTCTTTACGACCCCATGGACTGCAGCCCGCCAGGCTCCTCCTGCCATTTCCTTCTCCAGGGGATCTTCCCAACCCAGGGATCGAACCCAGGTCTCCCACATTGCAGGCAGACGCTTTAACCTCTGAGCCGCTAGAACTGGTTTAAAACAGAGCAGAAAGCTCTACTAGCGGCCGCAAACTCATAACAAACCAACCAGAGCCCTAATTTCCCCCATTCAGAAGACACAGGCTTCCCTGGTGGCTCAGACAGTAAAGAATCTGCCTAGATGCAGGAGACCTGGGTTTAGTCCCTGGGTCAGGAAGATCCCCTGGAGAAGGAAGAGGCAACCCATTCCAGTACTCTTGCCTGGAGAATTCCATGAACAGAGGACCCTGGAGGTCACAAAGAGTCAGCCACAACTGAGTGACTAATTTTCACTCTGTTTTTCAGAAGACATGTAAATGTAGATACTTTGGAAATCATGCGCAGCAAAAAGTTCCCATCTGCCAGAGAGAAAGATTATTTAAGAATCGAACATTTCAATCTCTTGCAGTTCCTCTGAGATTAATTTACGTGTCGTCATCACCGGGGAAACTCACTCAGGTCAGGTTCCAGGGATCCACACACAAGCCACAGAGCCCTAATTAACAAAGGTGTTCTTAATAAAGTTTCCATACAAACTAGGCAGCTCTAAGACTCTCTTTGAAATCACTGCATGTTCTGATAAAATGTTGCTGACTTCTACAGGATCAACACTCATTCCCTAGGAAATTAACAAGCTAAACATTTTTTTCAAAGAGTAATGTTACATCAGAATGATCTTATTTTCAACCTACTGCATAGCACAGGGGTGAAAAAAGAAGGCCCAGTCTGTTTTCAGGACATATATTAAGTTAACCATAAAAATGCATTCCAATATACAGTAGGTATAGACCAAAAAATGCTTGATTCCACTTATAAGAGGTACCTAGATTAGTCAACAGAGAAGGCAATGGCACCCCACTCCAGTGCTCTTGCCTGGAAAATCCCATGGGCGGAGGAGCCTGGTAGGCTGCAGTCCATGGGGTCCCCAAGAGTCAGACACCACTGAGCTGGACTTCACTTTCACTTTTCACTTTCATGCATTGGAGAAGGAAATGGCACCCCACTCCAGTGTTCTTGCCTGGAGAATCCCAGGGACAGGGGAGCCTGGTGGGGTGCCGTCTACAGGGTCGCACAGAGTCGGACAACACTGAAGCGACGCAGCAGCGGCAGACTAGTCGAATTCGCAGTCAGAAAGAACATTGGTAGCTGCCGGGGGCCAGGGAGCAGGGGGAGGGGGCATGTCGACAGCTTCCGTTTCAGAAAGTGAAAAACTCAGGAGATGATGAATGTACCTGCTACCACTAAGCTCTACAGTTAAATGTGGTTAAAATAGCATGTTTTATATTACGTGACTTTTACCACAATTAAAAAGATAAAAAATAAAAGAAACACCTCATTTTCACCCTTAGCATAAAAAGTTTTAAGCCCTTCTGACTTGTGCCTGAGAGAGATTTCTGAAATGTGCAGGGAACTGACCTGAGAGTCTAGTCTGTAAGAAAGGTTGGGCGCTCTGGCCAGGCGGTGAGTTTCAGGAGGGCAGGAAATCTATGTTGTTCATCTCTTACCTCCAGGCCTGGAATAGCGCCAGGCACAAGGAAGGCGCCCAGTAAATATCACTGAATAAATGAATGGATGTCTTCTCCAAGAGGCTGAATATACACCCAGGTCCATACTTGTTATAGATTACAGAGGATTTAACTTGAAATCTCAGAACCAGTATGCTCCAGGCTCTGGAAGAGCTGTGTTGCTATTGTTCAGTCGCTCAGTCATGTCCAACTCTACAGTCCTGTGGACAGTAGCCCCCCAGGCCTCTATCTGTGGGAGTGGGTTGCCATTGCCTTCTCCAGGGGGTCTTCCCGACCCAGGCCTTCTGCACTGCAGGCAGGCTCTTTACCATCTGACCACCAGGGAAGCCTAGCTGCTGTTCAGTCACTCAGCCCTGTCCCTATAGCTCTTCATTAATTATTCTTCCCAAAAGGAGAGAAACAAAAGCCCCTCCCCTGGTGTTGCACAACGGACGTTAAGATACGGATGCAAACGCGCGCTTTGTTTCCTCTTTGCTGTCTGAGAAAATCACCTGACCTCTCTGGACGCCTCTTTTCCTTTGAGAAGCTGCAGAGAGTTTGTTGCTGATGTTTGGTCATTAACTCGTGTCCAACTCATTTGTGACCCCATGGACTGCAGCCTGCCAGGCTCCTCTGTCCATGGGACTCTCCAGGCAAGAGTACTGGAGTGGGTCGCCATGCCCTCCTCCAGGGGGTCTTCCCGACCCAGAGATTGAACTCATGCCTCTTACGTCTCCTGCATTGCAGGTGGAGTCTGTAGGCAGTCTGCTGGTCATGGAAAGCAGTGCTGGGGCTCAGCTGTAGACAGGGACTCAGGGGCTCCCCAAATCCCACCCCCCGGGGCTGTTGGCTTCACTTCTCTTTAGAACTGAGTCTGAATGCAGAGATTATTGCCAGAGAAGCAGGCATTCATGCCCTGCAGAAGCCGCGTTCTCACCCTGCCTGTTCATAGCCTCTCATTAATTCAGGCTTTGGGGAGGCCTTCCAAGCTGAGGCCACAAGGATTTGCCAAGCAGGGGGTCCCATTATAGTCAAAGGAGAAATACCCCAATGTCACGATGCCCCCCATGCTCCAGGAACAAAGTGGCAGCGGGTGAGGAGGACATGCTGGCAATTTTTATTAGGCCCATTATGCTAAACTGATGGCTGAGAGCTTCCAAGAGGTGTTTGAAGTACAAACTACTGGATGTGCCATGAGTTTCTGGTGTATTGATTCGCCGACTCCAGATATGTAAATGATCACAGAATCAAAAGCCATGTATGTAACAAAGCCCAGGAAAAGATTACATTCACAGAGACTGAAAATGCAGCTGCCATTGCTTTAAGATAGAATACATCCTCCACCCAAAAAAAAAATAGAAAAAGATACCCTTCTCATTTGCAAGCAGAAGTTAGGAATCGGTTGTTGTAAACCAAAGAGGCCAAAAAAAGCTTTTCTCCTATCTAAATGTTTTTCAAAAATTCCCATGATACCTATAAGAAGACAGAGTCCCCTGTGTAAGTTCGCCACCCTACGTGCCCAGCTCATAGCAAGGATCCTCTACAAACATTTGCTGAATCAATCATTCTATTACAAAGGATACTCATTTATAAGTGATTTAAATAATCTTTAAAAATACAAATCTGGGGACTTCCCTGGTGGTCCAGCGGTTAAGACCTTGCCTTCCAGCGCAGGGGGTGTGAGTTCAATCTCTGGGGAGATAAAATCCACATGCCTCAGGGCGAAAACACGAAGACTTCAAAATGGCCCACATCAAAATTTTTTTTAAAAAAGTTTAAAAAAAATACAAATCTGATCCTGTCATTCCTCCTACTTGAAACTATTCCGTGCCTTCCCATTATTCTCAGGAATAAAAACTTCCCTCTCAGGACCCACTATCCCTTGTGTAACCTGGCCACCACCCCCCTACCCATCCTCACGCACCCACGCGCCACCCCTCACACTCTAGCCAGGATCACGACCCAAGTCTCCTGGCCAGAGACTAGGGGTCCTTCTACTGGGCCTCACTGGCTTTCTCTGTTCTTTTATAACCCATCCCCCCAGACCGAAGATCTAAACCAGAAGGTGAGTGTTATTCAAAACACTGAGTGTCATGAGCCACCATCATTACACACGACTGCAATGAAATCTAAAATACATTCCCTACATAACTCTGCCTGATTTTTCAAAGTAAAAGTGGAAAGGAGGGGGAAATGATGTTGGTGTGGCTTGGTCTGGGTCGTAACGAATCAGCTGTAGGTCCAGAAGTTGAAGGTGGAGACTGAGAATGTGAAGGGTCCATCGGAAGCTAAAATCACCCATGTAGAATCACCCTGAACGTCAGTCCCTGATCAGGGGCGAGCCTGAGGGGCTCGAGGCAGAGGGTGGGGGCAGTTCCTGGATGAAGGAAAGGAGCGGAAGGCAACAGAGCCAGGAGCGGGACTACAGCATGTCTGCATCCTGAGAGCGGTCCAGCCCTCGGTTGCTATGGTTACAGACGCCCTGAGAGTCGGCTCCAGAATAAGACAGGCCCCTCAGGCAGCCTCATTCAATCCACTCCCACCCCGTCCAGGGCCCCTCCTGGCCCTATTGTGGAAGCAGTGATGGGCTCAACAAAGCCTATGGTGCACTCAAAAGACACGCCTCTGCCCAGACACACAAGAACTGTCCTCAGAATACAAAGTACCTCGGAGTAACCCGGGTGTTCGGCAACGTGGGAATCTCAAAGCCATCAGACGCATCCTGCTTCCTGGAAATCATTTTCCCTTCAAGAATGTGCAGAGAAAACAAGGTGGTTAAAAAAAAATTAATAAGTATGTTTACTCCAAATAAGTCCAAATAAGTGACTTCTCCCTGCGCGCCGGGTCCATCCCTGCAAGCACATTCCCCGGCACGTTGGCTATGTTCTGACTTGTGCTGCCCTCACACACACAGACACACACCAGACACCCATGCCCTGAGACTTCCACTGCCCAGCCTCAAGGATGTCCTGTCTTGGCTTTATCCAAAGTGAAAGTGTTGGTTGCTCAGTCCTGTGACCCCATGGACTGTAGCCCACCAGGCTCCTCTGTCCATGGGATTCTCCAGGCAAGAACACTGGCTGCTGCTGCTGCTGCTAAGTTGCTTCAGTCGTGTCTGACTCTGTGCGACCCCAGAGACTGCAACCCACCAGGCTGCCCAGTCCCTGGGATTCTCCAGGCAAGAACACTGGAGTGGGTTGCCATTTTCTTCTCCAATGCATGAAAGTGAAAAGTGAAAGAGACATCACTCAGTCGTGTCCAACTCTTAGTGACCCCATGGACTACAGCCCACCGGGCTCCTCCGTCTATGGGATTTTCCAGGCAAGAGTACTGGAGTGGGGTGCCATTGAGTGGGTAACAATTCCCTTCTACAGGGGATCTTCCAGATGCAGGGATTGAACCCGGGTCTTCTGCATTGCAGGGAGATTCTTTACTGTCTGAGCCACCGGGGAAGCCAGGCTTTGAACCTATGAAGAAGGCTGTCCAAGAAGGATGATCTGCTAAAGAAGTGGGTCCCGAGCTGCCTCCCTCAACCTCTGGTTTCACAGTGAGAAGAACTAGGGTGCATCGCAGTGTTACTTTTTGGTGACAACTTACTAGATCTACACGTAACATGGTGCCCACAAAGACAGGCTTTTTGTATCAGAAAAATCTGTATCTGTATCTGCGTGGGCTGGGTGGTATGCTGCAACCTACTGTAAGACCATATATTCGTATCTTATACAAATCATCATCAGGCTCGTTCTTTCTCAAATACCCTTTTGAGCAGTGGGTGATGAGAGGGGTAAATGGGAAATGCAGGGTTAAATACAATCAACCCAGTTTCCACCCTGCAGGCTTCTCAGGGAAGGCGGAGGAGGTGGACGGAAGAACTCCAGAGCTAACAGACCCCCAGCATTCAGCCCAGAGCTACGAGGTAACTTTGGGCAAGTTGCTTAAGCTCTGCAGGCCTCAGCCTCCTCATTCAGAAGGCAGGGATAATCATCTCATGTGTTTCTCTGGACCAGAGAGAGGACTACATGAGATAATGTCTCTCAAGCACTTTGCACAATGCCCGGCGCTCAGTAAGCCGAGCAGGAAATGCTTATGGTGATTTTTAAATATTTCCTCAAGTTCTTTGATACTCTCTCCTTCCAAAGTGCATTTAATCATCCCTCCTCCCAAACGTGGCAGCTCACATCTCATGAAAAGAAGGAGGCAGCAAATCCGTTTGCGGCCACACAGATGGACCTTGAGAACATTATGCTAAGGGAAAAAAGTCAGAGAAAGACAGGTACTGGGTGATCCAACTTACATGTGGAACCTAAGAAAGCCAGACTCAGAGAAACAGAGAAGAGGCTGGTGGCTACCAAAGGCAGTCGGGGGGAGAGGGAGTAGGCGAACTGAGAAAAGGTGATCAGAAGGTAAACAGAGAAGAGGCTGGGGGCTGCCAAAGGCAGTGGTGGGGGGGTAGGCGAACTGAGAAAAGGTGATCAGAAGGTAAACAGAGAAGAGGCTGGGGGCTGCCAAAGGCAGTGGCGGGGGGGTGGGGTGGGGGGAGTAGGCGAACTGAGAAAAGGTGATCAGAAGGTACAAACTTCCAGCCATAAGATAGATAAGTCCCCGGGATGTAGCAGACAGCACGCTCATTAGAGTTAACAATACTCTGATATATATTTGAAAGTTGCTCAGAGAGTAGACCCTAAAAGTTTTCTCATCATAAAAAATGAACAGTGTGAAATGATGGATGTTGACTAAACTTATTATGGGAATCATCTGACAATAGATAAATGTATCAAATCATTATGTTTTACACCTAAACAAATGCATGTTTATGTCAATTATATCTCAATAAAACTAGAAGAAAAAACAAAGACTATGGTAATAATAAAAATGTATGATTTATTTTTTAAATTTTACATGACTTTATATTTAGAACCATTTTATGATTTATTAAAAAAAACACTCACTCTGCTTTTAATATTCCTAAAAGCATGTTAACCAAAATCTTGATTTAGGAAGACTTAGGACATTGTGCATCATTTTAAATACTTTCATTCTTTCCATAACTATTAAAATGAGTTTATGATTAGGGTTTCAGAGGTCTTAATCATATCTAGTCTGTTCTCATTTACTATTTTATTAATTCCATTGTGTGCACACAGATTTCTGAGGTTAGGTCATGAAAGGCCTAACTGTGCTCTCTCTTGAAGGGCTTACTCTGGAGAAAGTTGGCCGTGTTGTGAGGATACTCAAGCAGCCTGCGGAGAGGTTCTCCCAAAGACAGCAGCAATCTGCAAGTCACATGAGCAAGTCACCTCAGAGGCAGATCTCCCAGCCCTAGTCAAGCTCTCAGATGACCGCCAGCCCCAGCCAACATCTGCCCACAATCAGCAAGTGACCCCCAGCCAGACAACCCAGCTACGCAGTTCCTGAATTCCTGATAGAGATCATAAACACTGATCACTGGCTTAAGTCACTAAACGCTGGGGCCATTTGTCACACAGCAATACTAACTCTCCAGGAGGGAATGAGAACAGGCCACTCGGCAATCTCACATGGCCAAGAAAACGTTTGCTTTTCCATGCGACATCTGGAAAGATCACTTGTGTCTCATCGAACACACTTTGAGAAATGTTGGCTGACAACTTAAGTTTATAAATCTTGTTCACATTTACCATCTCATTTGATCATCTCAGCATTTGCTGAGTGACACAAATGTTACTATGCTCTCTTTTTTTTTCACATAGGAGAAAACTAAGTCTTCAAAAGCTTAAGTGACTTGTCCAGGTTCACATAGCTACTAATATTGGGAAGAACTCAGACTGAGTATTATGATTCCAAGCCATGTTTTTTCTTTATTATTTTCTCTGGTTCAGTGAGAACAGCCTAAAGGTGTTTTAAATTCGGGATAAGAATATGAAAGCCTTGGGACTTCCCTGGTGGCCCCGTGGTTAAGACTTCACAGTCCAATCCAGGGGGCCCCAGTTCAACCTTGGTCAGGGAACTAGATCCCACATGCCGCAATTAACACCCAGCACAGCCAAGAGGGTTCCAGAAAAGCATCTATTTCTGCTTTGTTGACTATGCCAAAACCTTTGACTGTGTGGATCACAATAAGCTGTGGAAAATTCTGAAAGAGATGGGAATACCAGACCACCTGACCTGCCTCTTGAGAAACCTGTATGCAGGTCAGGAAGCAACAGTTAGAACTGGACATGGAACAACAGACTGGTTCCAAATAGGAAAAGGAGTATATCAAGGCTGTATATTGTCACCCTGCTTATTTAACTTCTATGCATGGTACATCATGAGAAACGCCGGGCTGGAAGAAGCACAAGCTGGAATCAAGATTGCCGGGAGAAATATCAATAACCTCAGATATGCAGATGACACCACCCTTATGGCAGAAAGTGAAGAGGACATAAAAAGCTTCTTGATGAAAGTGAAAGAGGAGAGTGAAAAAGCTAGCTTCAAGCTCAACATTCAGAAAACGAAGATCATGGCATCTGGTCCCATCACTTCATGGGAAATAGATGGGGAAACAGTGGAAACAGTGTCAGATTTTATTTTGGGGGGCTCCAAAATCCCTGCAGATGGTGATTGCAGCCATGAAATTAACAGACGCTTACTCCTTGGAAGAAAAGTTATGACCAACCTAGATAGTATATTCAAAAGCAGAGACATTACTTTGCCAACAAAGGTCCGTCTAGTCAAGGCTATGGTTTTCCCAGTGGTCATGTATGGATGTGAGAGTTGGACTGTGAAGAGAGCTAAGCGCCAAAGAATTAATGCTTTTGAACTGTGGTGTTGGAGAAGACTCTTGAGAGTCCCTTGGACTGCAAGGAGATCCAACCAGTCCATTCTAAAGGAGATCAGTCCTGGGTGTTCTTTGGAAGGACTGAGGCTAAAGCTGAAACTCCAGTACTTTGGCCACCTCATGCGAAGAGTTGACTCATTGGAAAAGACTCTGATGCTGGGAGGGATTGAGGGCAGGAAGAAAAGGGGACGACAGAGGATGAGATGGCTGGATGGCATCACCAACTGGACGGACGTGAGTCTGGGTGAACTCCAGGAGTTGGTGATGGACAGGGAGGCCTGGCGTGCTGCAATTCATGGGGTCACAAAAAGTCAGACACGACTGAGCGACTGAACTGAACTGAACTGGGGGAACCACAGGGCTGCTTACACATTAGAAACTCATTTCTCAGTAGTAAAGTTGTTGCTAGCCAGTACGACAGAATTACAAATACCAGCATTCTAGCCCATTCTGAAAGGTCGCCGTGACTTTCAGACTCCATCACGTGAGCAAATCTGCATTGACTCGTCAGGGATTTCTTTTTAAACTGCAAACACTACTGTTGCCCCTACATCGGGTAACTGGATGAATAAAGACTAGAATCCTTGGCATAAGAGATAGTAGTTGAGATCAGAGCTCTGCAGAGAACAGGGCAAGGTGGGGGTGTGGAGCAGGCAGAATGAACGAAGGAAGAACAGAAGGGGAGGCGGAAGGGGGAGCTCCCGCGATCACTCTACAAATTCTACACTTCGCCACCGTTCCACTTTGCTTCAAAGCTCCCCCCATGGAAAAAAGAAAGTAAAGTCATTGGTAGAACAGAAACTGGAGTTCCCCGAAATCCTGCCCACCTACCCCTCACACCGCCTTTTATGCCCACCCCCGTCTGCCTCCCTGGCTCTGGGAGTGAAGGAAAAGGAGCGTGTCATTTCCCTGGGCCCACCCCTCCCCGCGCCAATGGTTCTGGCCCTCAACCTCCACACCAGCTCGACATGGAAGACAAGGACACCAGCTTTCAAGTTTCAATTGACAGTACTCAGTCCCAGACACTTACAAGGGGAAAAAAGAAAAATTTCAAACCATGCCTGCAAACCACAAATAGACGTTTTAGGACATAAACACGAGGATTTTGTTTCTCCATCCAGTAATGAGCCTGACACAGTCAGGAGCCCACGGAGAGGACCTTTAGGAGCAGAGCCCCAGGGCGACTGATCCTTTGACCTCTGTGGGAAAGCTGCCAGGAAGGGGAGACCAGCATGTTCCTGGTGCCACATTGGGGCAGACTGCATAGCCAAGCCAGGCAGAGCTGAGCCCCTAACCAAGTCTAAACCCAGCCGGCTCACCCAGAAAGCGCCCTTTATAACAGAACCTGAGCAGAGCCAAAGACGTCACCTTTATCCACCTTCCAGCTTCAGCCAAGGGAGATGTCCAAACTGAGACTTCCTAATTGGCTTTCAGTAAAACAGTTTCATTCTATTTCATCATTAAACTCTCTAATTCCCCATGGACTAAAAGGAAAATGATTCCACTACCTCAAAAAAAGTACATATGAGACTTCACTGGTGGTCCAGTGGTTAAGAATCTGTACTTTCACTGCAGGGGGCCATGGGTCTGGTCAGGAAACTAGGTAAGATCCTTGCATGCCATGTGGCATGGCCAAAAATAAATAATTTCTTTAAAGTGTTAACAGACTTAGAGAATGAACTTACAGTTACAGGGGGAGGGATAGTTAGGGAGTTTGAGATCAACATGTATACACTGCTCTATTTTAAATGGATAACCAGCAAGCACGTGCTGTGTAGCACAGGGACCTCTGCTCAATTCTGTTCTGTGGCAGCCTGGATGGGAAGGGAGTTTGAGGAAGAATGGATATAGGCCTAAGTGCTGTGCACCTGAAACTGTCCCGACACTGTTAGGGATAAATCAGGTTACACTCTGATAGAAAATAAAAGTTTGTCTTTTTAAAAAGACAGACAAAGGTAAAAAACAAAAATAAGGATTAAAAACAAGTTTTGTTTTGCGTTTTTTTTTTTTTTAAAAAAAAGGTACAATTTACCTTTCTTGACCAACAGTGGGTCCCTAGCACTGTGCCGACTTTAAAAACCATTATCTCAGCTGTGGTGAAATTTCCCAGTTTGGGGCAAGATGTAGTTTGTATTTTTTAAATGCATCTCATTTAAGATGATGCTCATGAAAAGCCTGCTATGGACTGAACAGCATCCCCTCCCCCAAGAAAAAAAATTCATATGTTGAAACCTAAATCCCAAATGCCACTGAACTAGCAGTAGGGCCTTTAGGAGGTAATTAACATCAAGAGAGGTCTTAAGGGTGGGGCTCCCATTCAACAGGGCTGGTACCCTTTAAGAAGAGGAAGAGGCCTCAGGGCACGCTACATCACAGGAAGGCATGGCAAGGAGGTGGCCACTTGCAGCCCTGGAAGGGAGCACTCCCCAGACATCAGCCAGCTACTGCCTTGATCTCGGATTTCCAGTCTTCAAAACTGAGAGAAAATAAATTTCTGTTGTTTCAGCCACTCGGTCTAGGATATTTTCCTATGACGGCCTGAGCAGACTCACGCGGAGCCAAAGTGGAGATGTTTCAGAAGCAGGGTGGTGCAGCAAAGTGAACCTACCCCATCTTCATCCCACCCAGTGATCAACAGAGTCTGCAAGAGAGTGCAGCTCCTCCGGAAAAGAGCCTGAGCCAAACCTGGACCCGCGTCGGCTTTGGAACATCTTCCCTCTTTACTTCCTAGGATAATTGTGCTGATACTGGCATATTACTAATCCCATTTGGAAAGCTGATCTCCTGAAAGTTGGATATTAATTCAACACAGATTATTTTCTTTCCAGAAAATCTAAGCAATACAAATGTGTGTTTGGAAACACATTAATAAAGACTGCACTCCATCCATCTTACAGGTTGAGTGTGGCTCATATTCATTCACAAGGGACCAAAATCTCTTTTGAACCAAGAGCGCAGAAGTGAGATCCAAGGCTCCTCCTTTGAACTCATGGGACAAAGGGTGTTCAGCAGAACTCAGCTAGGGCAAGCACAACCTGCAGAAAACCACCATCACCCCTCAGGGCTCACTGACCAGCCAAAAGACTTCCGCCTCTAAATCTCCGAGAAATCTGTGAAGACACTTTTGGATCAGAAAGAATGATAGAGTGTGGAATGGACAAAAATCCTGGAAGAGAAGAAGGCGTGAGGGAAACTGCCCTGCACATAGGCATGAGGAGGCCTGGGCTGGCACTGCCCATCTGCAGCCTTGGGCCCCCAAAGAAGCCACTGACTTGTTCTATTCCCGTCAGTAGTAAATCTAAGACTCCAATATTGACAAAAATAGGGCTATTTAACGAACAAATGAGATCATTTGTAAAAAGTGTTCTGTAAACTGAAAGGCAATATACACATACGATACAGGCCTCTCTGGAATTTTGCGTTAAACTATTCACTAAAAATGCAGCTTAAAAAAAAAAAAAAAAACCAGCTCTGGCTCTAAGGCCTCGCTTCTTTCTTTGTTGTTACTGTTGTTGTTCAGTGGCTAAATTGTGTCTGACTCTTCTGCCACCCTCATGGACGGTAGCCTGCCAGGTTCTTCTGTCCATGGGATTCTCCAGGCAAGAATGCTGGAATGGGTTGCCGTTTCCTTCTCCAGGGGATCTTCCCGACCCCAGAGATTGAACCCCAGCATCCTGCATTGGCAAGTGAGTTCTTTACCACTGAGCCACCAGGGAAGCTCTGCTTCTTTCTCAAATCGATTTAAACACCCAAAGAGAGCTGCATGCCAATGGCCAATATGTGCTAAATTATTCCTGGGACACCAACCGAATCTGTGCCAGGCCACATCTGCCCACCCACCTGCGCCTTCCACCCCCACTCCTGGTGAAAAGGCAAACAGACAGAAACAGTTTGCTGGAGGCTCTGGAGAGCTGGGCGCTCGCCAGGAGGTGGGAATATCAGGTCCTTCCTGATGGCTCCTCAGTTAGGGACACTACTATCCTATCGGACTTGTCCTCTGCCACCTGTAGGTTACAAGAGTGCTGGGTAATCTTCCATAGCATCCATGGGCCACATCGTTTCCTTTCCTCTGATGATGGGCACTCAGATTGTTTCCACGTTCTGGCTGGTGTAGATGGTGGAATATTATTCAGCCGTGAAAAGGAAGAAAACTGTGCCATTTGCAGAGATGTGCATGGACCTAAAGACTCACACAGAGTAATCAGAAAGAGAAAAACAAGTATCGAATAGTAACACATACATGCGGAATCCAGAAAAACGGTACGGATGAACCTATTTACAAAGCAGAAATGGAGACACAGACGGACAGAGCAAACATACAGACGCCAAGCGTGGCTGCAGGGCATGAACAGGGAGGTGGGAACTGACATGTATGCTCGATTACGTATAAAATAGATAACCAGTGAGAACCTCCTGTGTCGCACAGGGAACTCTGCTCAGTGCTCTAAACGGGAAGGAAATCCAAAAACGAGTAGATGTGTGTATATGCATAGATGATTCGCTTTGCTGTGCAGCAGAAACTTACACAACAGCTACACTGCAATTAAAAAGAAAAAGAGCGCTGAAATCTTCATCACCCTGGAAGCCTTAGAGACCCTCTTTGATCCATCCCTGTATCCCTACATATATTCAGCAAAAGATTACTGAGCATCCACTAAGTGCTGGGCACCTCCCAGGGCCTGGGGTTAAGACAGCAAACAGGGCAGGGAACATTCCTACCTGTGGGGCCCACCCACTAGCCAAGGAGGCTGGCATCATGACACATGATGGTTTCAGCTCACAACAGGTACCAGGGAGACAACTCAGCCGGAGACACAATGGAAGTGATAGGGTCAGGGAATCAGAGGCAAGGTTTTTAGATGCAACAGGGAAATCCCCGCTAACAAGGTGATGTGTGAACTGAGGTTGAGAGGATGGAAAGAAGCCAGCAACGCCAACATACATTTATGAGCCACGGAAAGTGCAAGAAAGGCCCTGAGACAGGGGACTCATCTCATCTACTTGCAGAACAGAAGGAAGCCAGGGGGCCCAGCAGTCAGACCGAGGGGAACGTTGAAGAGACAGGATCAAAGAGGTCGTGTCAGGGGCCTCCTGGACGGAATGTGCAGCGCAGAGAGGCCAAGTGAGCAGCCCGAAGGCACACAGCTAATTTCTGCGACAGCTTCTTTTAGAAACTAAGTCTTTTGCCCCAAAACTCAGTTTTTCACACCATTATGATATGCTTGCCTCAAGCTGTAGAGATAGTGTTTGCTGATCTTGTTGGTTTTTAAAAGCCTTCAACATACACAAAAGCAGCCAGTCAATCCCAATTTTCAAAAGAACATCATCAAGAAGAGAACCCAACAATTTAAAATGTACGTAAGGTCTACTCTGAAAGCCAAGACTTAGAGCCCACCTCCTCCTGGGTAGGTCCTCCACAGTCACTGTGTCTTAAAATCAGTTCAGTTCAGTTGCTCAGTCATGTCCGACTCTGCGACCCCATGAATTGCTACACACCAGGCCTCCCTGTCCATCACCAACTCCCGGAGTTCACTCAGACTCACGTCCATCGAGTTGGTGATGCCCACCAGTCATCTCATCGTCTGTCGTCCCCTTTTCCTCCTGCCCCCAATCCCTCCCAGCATCAGAGTCTTTTCCAATGAGTCAACTCTTCGCATGAGGTGGCCAAAGTACTGGAGTTTCAGCTTCAGCATCATTCCTTCCAAAGAAGTCCCAGGGCTGATCTCCTTTAGAATGGACTGGTTGGAGATCCTTGCAGTCCAAGGGACTCTCAAGAGTCTTCTCCAAAACCACAGTTCAAAAGCATTAATTCTTCGGCACTCAGCCTTCTTCACAGTCCAACTCTCACATCCATACATGACCACAGGAAAACCATAGCCTTGACTAGATGGACCTTAGTCAGCAAAGTAATGTCTCTGCTTCTGAATATGCTATCTAGGTTGGTCATAACTTTTCTTCCAAGGAGTAAGCATCTTTTAATTTCATGGCTGCAGTCACCATCTGCAGTGATTTTGGAGCCCCAAAAAATAAAGTCTGACACTGTTTCCACTGTTTCCCCATCTATTTCCCATGAAGTGATGGGACCAGATGCCATGATCTTTGTTTTCTGAATGTTGAGCTTGAAGCCAACTTTTTCGCTCTCCTCTTTCACTTTCATCAAGAGGCTTTTGAGTTCCTCTTCACTTTCTGCCATAAGGGTGGTGTCATCTGCATATCTGAGGTGATTGATATTTCTCCCGGCAATCTTGATTCCAGCTTGTGTTTCTTCCAGCCCAGTGTTTCTCATGATGTATTCTGCATAGAAGTTAAATAAGCAGGGTGACAATATACAGCCTTGACGTACTCCTTTTCCTATTTGGAACCAGTCTGTTGTTCCATGTCCAGTTCTAACTGTTGCTTCCTGACCTGCATATAGCTTTCTCAAGAGGCAGGTCAGGTGGTCTGGTATTCCCATCTCTTTCAGAATTTTCCACAGTTTATTGTGATCCACACAGTCAAAGGTTTTGGCATAGTCAATAAAGAAGAAATAGATGTTTTTCTGGAACTCTCTTGCTTTTTCCGTGATCCAGCAGAGGTTGGCAATTTGATCTCTGGTTCCTCTACCTTTTCTAAAACCAGCTTGAACATCTGGAAGTTCATGGTTCACGTGTTGCTGAAGCCTGGCTTGGAGAATTTTGAGCATTACTTTACTAGCGTGTGAGACGAGTGCAACTGTGCGGTAGTTTGAGCATTCTTTGGCATTGCCTTTCTTTGGAATTGACACGAAAACTGACCTTTTCCAGACCTGTGGCCACTGCTGAGTTTTCCAAATTTGCTGGTATATTGAGCATTAGCTTTACAAATATGGAGGAAGGCCAAAAGCTCAACAGA
The DNA here is from genome assembly GCF_016772045.2 of Ovis aries. Taxonomy (NCBI): domain Eukaryota; kingdom Metazoa; phylum Chordata; class Mammalia; order Artiodactyla; family Bovidae; genus Ovis; species Ovis aries. The sequence goes on from NC_056060.1 coordinate 98,127,518, forward strand.
GCATAATCGTTTTACACTTAGGTCTTATTTCTCCACCTAAACCTCTTGACAGTGTTTTGTTTAATTCACCCAAGTGCAATCAAAACCAATCTGCTCTCAAACCTTCATCTTGTGCTATTAAGTTGTCAGGTAACAGGGCTGTAAGCAAAACAGGATTACACCTTCCTTCCAAAACCTGTGAGCAGAGCCACCTGAAAGTGCAAGCTTGTTCATACCCTGGTGGTGGTTTAGTTGCTAAGTCCTGTCCGACTCTTGCAACCCCGAGGACTGTAGCCTGCCAGGCTCCTCTGTCCATGGCATTTCTCAGGCAAGAATACTGCAGTGGGTGCCATTTCCTTCCCAACCCAGGGATAAAACCCAGATCTCCCGCATTGCAGGCGGTCTCTTTACTGCCTGTTTCTAAGGAACTTCCCCTCCTCATATCTATTATGACGCTAGATTCACCTTCATCTCCCCCTTGCTAAACACATTTGGTCTATATAAACCCTAGAGAGCATATTCAAAAGCAGAGCCATTACTTTGCCAACAAAGGTCCGTCTAGTCAAGGCTATGGTTTTTCCAGTGGTCATGTATGGATGTGAGAGTTGGACTATAAAGAAAGCTGAGTGCTGAAGAATTAATGCTTTTGAACTGTGGTGTTGGAGAAGACTCTTGAGAGTCCCTTGGACTGCAAGGAGGTCCAACCAGTCCATTCTAAAGGAAATCACTCCTGGGTGTTCACTGGAAGGACTGATGCTAAAGCTGAAACTCCAGTACTTTGGCCACCTCATGCAAAGAACTAACTCACTGGAAAAGAGCCTGATGCTGGGAAGGATTGAAGGTGGGAGGAGAAGAGGACGACAGAGGATTAGATGGTTGGATGGTGTCACCGACTCGACGGACATGAGTCTGAGTAAACTCCGGGAGCTGGTGATGGACAGGGAAGCCTGGACAGCTGCAGTCCATGGGGTCGCAGAGTCGGACACGACTGAGCAACTGAACTGAACTGAAACCCAAACTTCCAAAGAACAGACCCAATGCCTGTCTCGTGACCAGGGACTAACCCCCTCCCCCCCGGAGGTGGATGGAGAGAGAATGGTTAGATGGGTTAATGGAGAAAGGGATGAGGTACCAAGACTGACTCACTGCCTCCCTGCCTTCCTCCTCCTCCCCCTCGACCCCCTCATCCTCTTTTCTCTTCTTCCTTGAAAGATGCTTCTCCAGTCCCTGAACTCTGGGATCCTCACCAGGTAGGAGACAGAGGCCTCAGTAATATGAGGGACAGACGGGAAGAGTGTTTAAGGGCTCATATTTTGATCCAACCCACTAGCTGTGTGACCTCTGATAAGTTACTCAACCTCTCTGTTTTCCATTCCCTCACCTATAAAACTAGGATCGTCTCTCCCTTCTATGGGCTTACCGGGTGACTCAGTGGTAAAGAATCTGCCTGCAATGCAGGGGACTCAGGTTTGATCCCTGGGTTGGGAAGATCCCCTTAAGAAGGAAATGGCAGCCCGCTCCAGTATTCTTGCCTGGGAAATCCCATGGACAGAGAAGCCTGGCAGGCCGCAGTCCCTGGGGCCACAAAAGAGACAGGACAGCAAGTAGACAGCAACTTTCTTTTATGAGTAAAAAAGAAGACTGAATAAATGAATCTTCTGGTTAAACAACAATAAATAATTTAATTAACAATTTAATTAACCGTGAATAAATGTGCACTGGTTCTCTACTGGTATGCGAGTCACACCCAATTCTCCGCCTGCCTTTACCCCCTGGCTAGGAAAGACTGACACCCACACCTTCAGGAACAACTGTGCCTCAAGTCAGAATATACTATCGCAAGGCAGCTCAGTGGTGTCCCAGTGGCAATCAAGTGTCAAGTGGGGACAGTACCACTGTGCTAGCAGATAACTATTGTGAGCATAGCTGTGAAATTCCGTACACCTAACACCTGGCATGCAATGATTGCTCATTGAATGCGGTGACTTTTATTGCGGTCTTTTCATTTTTAGCACCACTGGTTGTGACCATAGGTGCTACTTGCTTGCTTCTTCACTGTTTCAGGCTGTAAAATATGGGATTCATCTGTGTTTATCACTGTGACATAAATAGGTAGAAGGATGATTATATAGAAATGCATTTTAAAAGCCATGGCAAGCTTCACAAAATCAGCCCTCCCTATCAGAGCTCCTTGAAAACGCTGATCTGATATTTTAGACGACGGCCCACTTGACCCACCTCCTGAATGACTCAAGGATGTCTCCCACGCGGCAAGACCTGCGCTGAACTCAGGAGTTTTCCCTCAAGACTGGCCCTGCCCTCGCTCTTCCCAGTCATTCCAGCCACCCCACTCCACACTTGATTCACACAAAGCCTGTGCCCTCCCGAGCTCCCCAGTCCATCCACGGCTCCATCCCCACAGCAACCACTCTGGCCCACTCCACTACTGTGTCTGGTCCCTCACACCCGCAAGAGCCAGATAACACTTGCTCCAAAACTTAGTGCAGATCACGTCACTTCTCAGCTTGAAACACTACAGTGACTTAAAATAAAAAATACTCTCCAACCCCGCAACCCACAATTCTCCCCTACCTGCAACAACACCAGACTTCGGCATCTAGGTCCATGGTTTCACCAGCCACACCTCAAAACACATGCTCTCTTGGTCTCTGCTCCCGCCGTGGAAGCCTGCTTTCAGTTCCACAAACACACACGCTCCCTCTGCCTCAGGGCCCTTGCACCTGCTGTTTCTTCTTCTGCAAGCTGCCCTATTCATTGGCTAGTTCATCCCTACGTATCCTGCAGGTCTCAATACACATGTCTGACTATCTTCCCTGACCACCCATCTCCCCTGGTTCTTGTCACTCTCTTCCATCCGACGCTCTCTCAAACCCTTGACGCTCTTTTTCACGAAACACAGGGAACAGTATATAAACTTGTAATTTACGTACTGCCCTGTGCAATGATTGATTTAAGTCTCGCTACAGACTCCAAAAAGACAGAGCTTTTTGTCTGTACCATTCTGACTGTATTTCCTGCACCTGCGACAGCATTTGGTTTGTAGTAGATATTCAACGAATATGTTTTGAAAGGATTCCTCTCCCCCAAAAAAGCAAACAGACCGAAAAAGGCACAATTCCGTATTTCCAGAGATGGAGAGAGAAAATAGCAGGTCTGGGTTGTATTCAAGATAGAACAGCCCTGGTGCTGAGAATAGGCAATTATCTCCTCACTCTGTCTTCAAGAAGCTGGTCAATTCCTAAGACGTGTCCTCAACAATGAGTGGGTTTCCTCTCTTCCAAACAGAAGAGAAGAAACGCACTGGTAATAAACACACACACACACACAGATACACACACATCAGGCAAATTTCAACCCCAACTTGCACAGAGGCCTTGTCTTGCCCAACTCAGCCTTCGGATGAACTAAGAGAAAGGTTCGTCAAAGACATGAGAAAAGCAAGAGCATTCTTGTCAAAACTGGACAGGAGGTTTCAACTTGTTCGGCTGGCAGAGTGATCGCTCAGGAGCAGCCTTACATCTGTATGCTAATTAGAGACGCAGCGGCCGACCCTGGGCACACACAAATCTGTCTAAACCGCTCCCTTTTGAGTCCAGGGAACACTGCCCAGCATTTATAAGAGCCTGTACGCTACACTACTACTCGGGCTGGGGGCACACAAAGCGCCCCTCCCCGAACCCTCAGCAGCCCCACCCTTCTGGAAAACCAGCCCCTCCCGCTCTCTTCTACTCCCACCGGAGCCAAACTCGCCGCCTGTTTGGTGATAAGACTAAGCAAAGATCGGAAAGGCCCCCAAGGGCTTCATTATTCCGCGCGCCCCAGAGAAGGGCCACCTCCAGGGGCTGCTGCTGCGAGGCGCAGCCTCGCTTGCTGCCTGGAAACCCATCCCGCTGGGGACACCCCGGCTGGCCGGGGAGCCCAGGTCCAGGGGAAGGCACCCCACCCACCTTTGCAGAGACAAAGATCACCAGAAACAAAGGAGACCCGCACACACTAACACACACCAAGTCAGAAGCAAGCACCGACACTTGCTGCAATCTCAAGCCAAACAGCCCGCTGGGTGTGTCTTTAGATAGACGTTGGAGCAGTCAAGGAGGGACAATGTTAGGGCTAAGGGCAGGCGCGATCCGGGCCCGGCACCCACGCGGCCTCCGCCCGCCGCCCACCCCGCTGCAGTCCCCAGGCGCGTTTTCCAGCCTCCGGACACACGCCGCCCGGAGCCTGGGTGCTTGCACTCCGGGATGCGCGCGCACACGCCGGGGATGGAGGCAGGGCCAGGGCGGCCAGAAGTAGGAAATACCAACCTTTAGGATCCCAGTTCACCTGCTTTCTTGGAGTCTCGATTGGAAATTTCATTGCTCCGTTGCCCGGGAAGGGAAAGAAAGGAAAAGAATCGAAATAATAATAAAAGTCCTGGAGCTTTACCAGCCTCGGTACGGCAGTCCAGCAAAACAATTTCCCAGGATGGGGGAGCCTCGGGCTGGCTCGTGGAGGAACCCCCGAGAAAGACTAGTGGAGCACTCTTGGCTGATGCGCGAACGGGAGGCTGCTTGGGTGTTTGCGCCGGTGGCGGGGCGGCCGGCAGCCCCCAGCCCCGGGTAAAAGGAAAAGTAAGACCGGAGAGGGGTGGACCGACAGGGAGGCTCGGGCAGATGAGGGAGCCACGCGGCTTCGCAATCGCGGGGCCGGCAGGCGTGGGGCAGAGCCGCCGGAGGGCGGGCGCCAGGGAGAAGCCCACTGCAGCGTCGCTCCGGCCCCCCGAAGGCGTGTGCTCACACACTCCCGCACGCGCGCGCACACGCACACTCGCACACACTCGGCCGGCCGCGCGCTCGGGCGGGCACGGCCGCCTCGCTCGGCCGCTCGGGGCGCACAAGCCCCACCCCGGCCGCGGCTCCGCGCCCCCCGGGCGACGCCCCCCACTCCCCGGCCGGCGAAAGCCATTGGGCAGAGGACGGGCGCGGCGCCCGGGAGCCTCCCCGCCGCGCGCCGCAGAGGCCGCGCCACGCGGGAGGGCGCGCCGCGGGTGGAGGCGCCCGGCGCGCGGGCGGGGGCAGCGGCCGGCGGCGGGAGGCGCCCGGAGGCGACGCGGAGCGGGCGGCGGGCGAGCGGCTACTTACGGGCCGGGCCGGCGCGCTCCGCAGAGTCGCCGCGGGAGCCACGCTCGGCCGCCCCGCAGGCGCTGTAGGCGGCGGAGGCAGGGCCGCGGCGGCCGCTCCGCAGACCGAGGGCTCGGCGGGGACCGCCTGTCGCCGCGTCCAGCCCGGGCGCGCCCCTAGCTGCGTTCCTCACTTCGGGTGTTCCCTCCGGCCCCCCGCCCGCACCCCGAGCCCGCGTCCCCGGCGCGCTCCGCGGAAGCCGGTGCCAGTCCCGAGCCTTTTGTTCTGGGGCCGCCCGGCGGCCGCCGCGCTCTCTCCCCGCCCGGGGAAGCTCGCTCCCCAGGCGCAGCCGGGCCCGGCCCCAGCTACCTGCCGCCTGGCCGCGGCCGCGGCTCGGAGCCCCGGGAGGAGCGGCGGGAGGGGCGCCTGGAGGGAGGCGCCGGGGCCCCTGCGGAGAACCGAGGTGCCAAGACCTGGCGGCCCCGGGAGCCCGAGGGCCGGGGCAAGGGAACCCCAGGGTTGTTCCCGGAAAGAAGCTGAACCTGGCGCCCTCCCCCTGCCCCCAAACACCCTCCCCCGCCTTGAAGCCGCCCCTGGGCTCGCGGTGGGACCTCAAGTCTCCAGAAGAACCTGGTGGTGCTGGGATGCTCTTGAATGGGCTACTCCAAGTACCGATATGGATAATGTTTACAAATTACTTTGGATGTCTAGCGACAGAGACTTGCACGCAGTAGATGCTCAATAAATACTAAATGAAGGCCTGAACTGCAGGGAGCAGCGCTGCAGCGGGACGGAGTTCAAGTTCCTGCGCACTCGCCGTCCATTCTGCCTGTCTTGAACCCTTCTAGGGGCCGTCACTACGCTAGGTGCTGGCGATATGACAAAGAACCAGCTTGACATGGACCCTGCCTTTACAGGGCTTACTGCCCAGTGCCATGAACTCCGGTTAGATCATTGTGGCCTTTACTTAAAAAAGAAATGGACGTATTCCCCAGCCTGCCTTCCGTGGCACTAACTGCCTGCTTGAGCGTTTGCTCTGGGAATGCATGCCTCTCTAGGGCACCTTGAGGCTTCTGGGGAGCCCTGTGTCAGCAGCTTCTTTCTCATCATCCATCTCCTGCCGTCAACCTCCAGGTTACTGAGTTCCAGGCCAAGATCCTCAGAGCTCACTGTCATCCATGGGAAGGGTGGGTAAGTGCTTTGTCACTGACCCGACAGGCGCAGGGGAGCTCTCCGCAGACCCAGTTCAGTAAGACGGGTACCAATCTGATGGCACTGCTCTGACTCAGACCTTCAGGCAGGTGCAGTTTCCTTCAGAGCCACCTTCTCTGGAACTCCCTTTCCACACTTTGCCTCCCTCTGCTAGAAGGCTGAGAGGATCCATGAGACTGGGAAATAAGACAAACGAAAAATTGCCCCTTCCCCAGCTCTGCCTCCAGCGTGTGCCCTGCTCAATCACTTCTGAGTCTTTCAGACCCCGTGCCTCCAGAGACACCAGTATATATGTAAATTCTGCTCCGAACCCCAAAGGGAGCTGCTTCTAAGCTCCTGTGCCAGCCTCCAGAGCCTCCTCTGTCCTCGCCTCCTCCACTGCTCATGGGCTGAAGGGCACCAGCCCAGTCACTGCAGTGCATTACCTGTATCCGAGTCAGAGAGGTCTCCACGAAGAAAAACAGTCCATCTCCTGAATCCAGGGGGTGGGAGGGGGAGGCAAGACTGACATCTATCAACTGCCACTTCACCTTCTCAGGCTTCCCTCCATCTTCCCTACATCACCGCCAACTGGCCTCACCTTGCAGATGAAAAGACCAAACCCCCAGAAATACAGGAACCCACCCAAGGTCACAACACAGATTCGGACCCGAGGGAACTCTTCTGATCCCTGGACAGGTGAGTCTGACCCTAAAGCTGTCATTCAGGTACTCTGGGATAACAAAGACCTGAATACAGTAAGTTTCTAAGACTCCAGCCCCTCCGCCTTTGCAAAATGACTTGGACAAACTTGGTGCCTTGGGATCTATCCATACTTCAGGGAATTAGTTCACTGCCAGGCAAATTTGCATGGCACGAAATGCAGCCTTAGGGTACCTCGTTCAGTCAATCAACAAACATTCATTGAACATCCCGTAGGTACGATACAGGTGGCAGGTTTTTATCTGAAGTTATTTTGGCCCCTGGAGAATCTTCCCCGGAAAAGCATCAGCAGAACGATAGCAGCTTGGGGTGGACATATTGGGGTGAGGTTGCAGAATCAGGGATCTGGAGTTCCTGATGTCGGTAAAGACTTCCACTAGTCTTCGGCTCTTAGGATCATCTCTCAGCTAAATCACTCCCCCCCCCCCCCCCCCACCCCCGCCATCTCCCCCTTCCCAACCTCTGAGGCTTCTCTCGCCTCCACTTTCATTCTCCCTTCTCAGAATGTACACAAAGACAAGTTTTTGAGGGGAAAAAAACATCTACCAAAATCAATGAATTCATGAATTCATCCCAGCACCCCCTCCTAAGGTGCCTGAAATCAAGCCCGACCGCTAAAGTGCGCACTTGGAACGGACTGCGGGGCGGGGGCTACGGAGAGGAGGGAGGGGTGAGTTCCGAAACGGAGAGGCGCCAGGAAGGGAGCCCCCCTCCCAAGAAGAGCAACTTGGCGCATTAACCGTTTGTGCTCCTGCGGTTCCCTTCCTTCGCCTCCAGTCCTTCCCCCTCGTCACTACAGACTCGATTACACTCACCCCACAAAGGAGGAAAGAAGTGGTCGATGCGGAGGAAAAGCATCCGAAGGAGGTGCCGTGCCAAGCGGTTCCCTCGCCTTCGGTTCCGCGGCAACTTCCACGGCTATTGCGGCGGGCGGGTGAAGTCTGGTGGGAAGGGGCCGCCTGCGGTCCCTGCGCTGGGAAAACAAAGCATGGTGGCGCCGGGTCTCCCCGCACCCGCTGAGCCCCGCCAGCGGCCCCCGCGCCCTGGGCGCCTTCGGGGGTCAAGGGCGCTGGTCCCTGCCCGGGGACGCGTTTCCGCGGGCCGCCCGGTCGCTGCCGCTCAGAACCTGCGATAGTTGCGGCAGCAGTTTATTGGATGCCGTGTGGCCCGGAGTGGAAGGGAAGCTGGAAAAGCCCAGTCATTTCCCGCGAGAAAGTTTCCCGCGAGTTGGTGGCTCCTTTCCCCGTCCCCGCCGCAGCCCCGGGCGGGTTGAGGGGCGCTGCCTGCCGCGGGGACTCCGCCTCTCCAGCGCCGGGCAGAGGACAGCTCCGCCAGCGAGGAGCAGGACCCGGGATGCGGGGAGACGCAGGGACAGTCCCGGACAGCGAATCGCAGCTTGCGGGATGCCGCTCGCTGCGGGTTCGGCCAGCGGAAGGGGAGGAGGACGGATGTGGTTAGCATCCACTTCGAATTCACGGATAATAAAGCGCATTCCTTGTTCTGCCTTGGATTATCTCCCTTTGGTTTCTCCATTCCTCCTTGAGGTCCTGAAGAGGTCCCCATCTTCCGTGATCTTCCCCACCCCCAAACACGTCCAAGCCCTCTTCTCAAAAGAACTGCAGAGAGATTTCCAGGTCATTTTGTGAAAATAGTTCCCCCACCCCCACGTCGGCCCCTTCACACCCACTCAGTGGTCAAACTGATAGGATTACGCGCTGAAGTTAACTTAAACTGCTCCACTGTTTTCTTTCCCCAGCAAAGTTTCCACTTTGTTCTCAGCATGTAATCATTCCTACGTTTGTCTTCATGTCCCAACCAGCATCCGCAAAAACACACCCTTAAATATATGTTGCTCTAATCTGAGGCTGTGCTTTTGGCTTGAAAAAGCTGGAGACACACCAGCAACTAAAGGGCAAGAGGGCTTCCTGTATCATCCTGCTCAACAGTAAACTCTGTGGGTAAATCCTGCAGACAATTCAGGTGACTCAGACCTCTGATTGGGGGCTAATGAAGACAGCGTACTGTGAACCCCGGGGAAGCTGTAACTAAAGCACCCAGGCTGAGGAACAGGTTTCATAACCAGGAACCACATCTGCTTCCCTTTTCAACTTCTCTACTTTAAAACCTTTTTTATTGAAATATAATTGACATGTAACATTATATCACTCAGGTTTACAACATAATGATTCCAAATTGGTATGCACTGTGAAATGATCACACAGTAAGTCTAGTTAACTAACACCCATCACCAGACACAGTTACAAAACTGTTTTTCTTACAATGAGAATTTTTAAAATCATCTCTCTTAACAACCTTTAAATGTACAATATAGTATTATTAACTATAGTCACCATGCTGTATATTACACACCCAGGACTCTTTAAAATTTTTAGAGAATATTATTTAAGATCATGCAAGGCATTGTACCAAACATTTTACCAAAAAGAGTACAGAGCCATAATCCTGCTTATTATAAAACAAGTTTTAACGAGATTCCCCCTCTCTGAGTTACCACTAAAACATAATCCAAGGTAATTTTTTTAAAGAGATGAAGCTGGATGTTTTGTTTTGGTTTGTTTTCCCCTCAAATTCTTATTTTGAAATTTTTCAGACACACAGAAAAGTTATAGTTGTTCAATAAAAACCAGAATCCAATCAAAGATTTCATTTGGTTATTATTGCTATTTACTATACTTTAGTCTAGAAAATTCCCTTCATCTTATTTTATGGCATTGATTTTTTTTTAAGAGAACAAATTCATTTGCTTTCTGGCAATGTTTAATGTCATGATGCAGCTAAAGATAAGTTGAGTCAAGGGGAGCGCAAACAATTTTCTGACCACAGCAGGTCATTAAAATAGCTCAACACCTTCTAGTTGAATTCAGTGACTCCACCAATATCTATGGAACAGAAGGCAGTTGCATCCTCAATCACTCCAGTCTCTCTCTTAGACTTAGCCCTAGCCTTAGTCAAAGAAGTTATTTTTGTTTCTTATCCCCAAATTGGCCATGTTTCAGGAATAACCGAGCATTTTCACGCATCCACACCAGTTGACAAGCACATATGGTACTTTTCTGAATTTAAAGACAAGAACTCAGCAAGGTTACACACCATAATGAATAATTTTCACGTCATTCTAGGAAGGTTTTCATGTGAACCGAAATTTGAAGGCATGTGGAAGGCATACATACTCTCAATAACCTGTTTATTTATGGGCAAATCATTCCCAGAGACTTTAAGCTTGACAAAAAGTTGAAAATCCTTCAGGAGGATCTATTGTCTCCAAATAGTGACAGGTGCTTCTACCAAGCAGCCAGCGAAAGACTTGGGATAGTCTGACTAACAGAAAAAGTTTTGCTCAGTAGAGACTGGGACATCGACTCAGGGTCCACTGGGAATGTTTGATACATGTTCATTTCATTTGTGTTGCTTTTAAAACAAGTATCTGTTTGGTTGAAAATGATTGAAACAAATGTAATGTTAGAATTTTCCTCTCCTACCACTAGGTCATCTAAATGTTTGCTGAGTCATAGAACCAGATTTGGAAGAGGTCATTGCAAGATACTGCCTAGTTCACCTTTCCACCTCTGAATAAGATTCCAGTTTATATGACCATCCAAGACTTCTATAGACCAGGTCCACATAGTCAAAGCTATGGTTTTTCCAGTAGTCAATGTACTACCGATGTGAGAAATGGACCATACCGAAGGCTGAGTGCCAAAGAATTGATGCTTTCGAATTGTGGTGTTGGAGAAGACTCCTGAGAGTCTTCTCAGGAGATGAAACCAGTCAGTCCTAAAGGAAATCGACCCTGAATGTTCACTGGAAGAACTGATGCTGAAGCTGAAGCTCCAACACTTTGGCCACTCATTGGTGAAGACCCTGATGCTGGGAAAGATTGAAAGCAAAAGGAGTAGGCAGGGGCAGAAGATGAGATGGTTCAGCAGCAGCATCAACTCAGTGAACATGGATTTGAGCAAACTCAAGGAGAGCGTGAAGGACGGGGAGGCTGGCACGCTGGGGTCTGCAGAGCTGCAAAGAGTCGGACACAACTGAGTGACTAGTCAGCAACAGGATTTCCGAATATAGCTAGTGATAGAGATTCCACATTTTGTATTGATAGACTTCCCCCAAATCTGCCAGCTTTGGGGAAGTCAAATCTTTTCTCGCTTCCAATCCAAATCTCTTCCTTCCTAAGTCTTCCAGTATGTAAGTGAAGATCAGCAAGACCCTCACAATAACTTTCATCTATTAGAGATTAAACTGTCCAACAACCTTGTCTTCATGTCAAGTGATTCTTTTTACCCCTTTACCAAGATGTTCAACTCACTTTTCTTAAAAACATCTTTTTTCCCATAAGTGTCAGAAAAGAAAATCAGAATCTCTCTAAGCCTTACTGAGTTTCTCCGTCTACAAAATAGGGATAAGTATTAAGTATTAATACAAAATATTTGGTCAACCAACACCAATCTTCTTCAGCAGGAAGCATAAATAAGCAAGTGAACTGTGCCAAGTTTCATTCCATCTCTTCATCTGTAAAATGGGACACTAAATGTCCGATGCCAAATGTAGTTCCTTCAGGGTGGCTTAAGGGGAAAATAGATAATAACGGTGCTTTGTGAAATGTGCAAGAATTCACAGATGTAAGGGATCATTATTACGATTCCTGGATCCACAAAGTTTTTCTAATTCTATGCCAGGCACACAGCGAGCACTTTGAAAGATCACTCCATTTATTTCTCATAACAATCCTAGAAAATGGTTCCTATTATCATCATGATTTCATTTAAAACAATGCCGGGCATGCATTAGGTGCTTAAATATTTTGTCAAGGAGGAAGTGGGAGCTTGGAGAGGCTAGTGGCCTGTCCAAGTAAATGTGCCTTGTTAGAGAAGGTAGAAATTGAACTTGGCCTCCACTCATTTCTAAATCAAAGTACCATTCCTTACGCAGAACTAATTACATAAAGTTACTTTGATCTCCGGAGTAGAGTCAATTCTACTTGAAATTGCAGCTGAAACTGTCTCTTCCTGTTCCCATCTCCTTGGCATCTACCCACCTTCTGGGTCTCTTGCATTCTCCACCTTACCAAAGTGTGCTCTCTTTCCTCTGAAAGAACTGAAGGATGTTCTTCCCACCCCAGAAGCATTTGCATTTCAACACTAGGTGAACCTTTAAGCCAAAATAGTGAATATGAATCTTAGACCATTAGAATCATCAAAGAAATGAACTGTTGGGGAAGAAGTGAGCAAAGAAAGTGAAAGTAGCAGCTGCTTAGTCGTGTCCGACTCTTTGCGACCCCGTGGACTGTGGCCCACCAGGCTCCTCCATCCATGGAATTCTCCAGGCAAGAACCCTGGAGTGGGTTGCCATTTCCTTCTCCAGGGGATCTTCCCGACCCAGGGATTGAACACATGTCTCCTGCATTGCAGGCAGACGCTTTAACCTCTGAGCCACCAGGGAAGCCTGCAGGGAAGGAGGTGGCTGCTGCTGCTGCTGCTGCTGCTAAGTCCCTTCAGTCGTATCCAACTCTGTGCAACCCCATAGACGGCAGCCCACCAGGCTCCCCCGTCCCTGGGATTCTCCAGGCAAGAACACTGGAGTGGATTGCTATTTCCTTCTCCAATGCATGAAAGTGAAAAGTGAAAGTGAAGTTGCTCAGTCGTGTCCAACTCATAGCGACCCCATGGACTGCAGCTTACCAGGCTCCCCCATCCACAAGATTTTCCAGGCAAGAGTACTGGAGTGAGGTGCCATTGCCTTCTCCAGAAGGAGGTGGGAAAGCCTTTATTTTGACTCTGAAATCACACCCAATCACAGCAGGTACATGGCCATCTTGAAGAATTCAGTCAGATAAGCAGTCTTGTTGGTATTACTTTGACTTTGCTAGGTCTTACCCAGTTCTCCACGACCACATGATATTGCTGGGCCATTCTTCTCTTCCAGGGGTTGGTTAATAATGCTGATTAGAGAAAGAGGATCTCTTTCCAATTTATGCAGTATTCCTATATTTAGATTCCGATATTATGCTACTTAAAATAGCCCTCTAATGTTACTGACACACATTGAAATATGGACCCACTTGGACCTGTGAAATAATTAATGATCTACACCACTCTCTTCATCAGGAATTAAAGTTAAGCTGACAACTATTTCTAGGAGTCTTATTGTATCTTTTATGGAAGATCATTCTTTTTCATTTCCAAATATGGGGTATTATTTTTTCAGTAAGGGAATCCAGAGGGCTGTATTACCAGGTTTCAAAATGCTGAGCGATCAGAAGGCAATGGCACCCCACTCCAGTACTCTTGCCTGGAAAATCCCATGGACAGAGGAGCCTGGAAGGCTGCAGTCCATGGGGTCGCTGAGGGTCGGACATGACTAAGCGACTTCACTTTCACTTTTCACTTCCATGCATTGGAGAAGGAAATGGCAACCCACTCCAGTGTTCTTGCCTGGTGAATCCCAGGAATGGGGGAGCCTGGTGGGCTGCTGTCTATGGGGTCGCACAGAGTCGGACACGACTGAAGTGACTTAGCAGCAGCAGCAGCATAACCTTTAGTTAGAATTCAGCATTTTTAGAAAACCTCCATCAATTATTACCCCATTATTCATCATAACAGGCTTCCCAGGTAGCTCAGTGGTAAATAATCTGCCAGTCAATGCAGGAGACACAAGAGATGTGGGTTCAGTCTCTGAGTCAGGAAGATCCCCTGGAGTAGGAAACAGCAAACTGCTCCAGTATTCTTGCCTGGAAAATTCCATGAACAGCGGAGCCTGGCGGGCTACAGTTCACAGAATTGCAAAGTTGAACATGACTGAGTGACTGAGGATTAAACACCACTAATCATTCCATAGTAAAGTCTTGGCTTGTCAGAACTTACCAGGTTAAATCTGCTCCCAGCAACACCCTGGACCAGTCAAATATTTCATTTGCTAGGGCTTCCCTATTCACTCAGATGGTAAAGCCCGCAATGAGGGAGAGCGGGGTTCTATCCCTGGGTCGGGAAGATCTCCTGGAGAAGGAAATGGCAACCCACTCCAGTACTCTTGCCCAGAAAATGCCATGGATGGAGGTGTCTCGTAGGCTACAGTCGATGGGGTCGCAAAAAGTGGGACACGACTGAGTGACTTCACTTTCACTTTCAGTATATAAAAAAGTCAGTGCAAGTCTAGGTGGACACTTCTATCCAAATGGTCACTAGCCTACATGCACAAGGCCCCTCCTGGCCTGTATGGCAACTTGTTGTTATTGCTGTTCAGTCACTCAGTCATCTCAGACTCTTTGCGACCCCATGGACTGCAGCACGCCAGGCTTCCCTGTCCTTCACCATCTCCCGGAGTTTGCCCAAACTCATGAGTCGGTGATGCCATCCAACCATCTCATCTTCTGTCACCCCCTTCTCCTCTTGCCCTCAGTCTTTCCCAGCATCAGGGTCTTTTCTAGTGAGTTGGCTCTTCGCATCAGGTGGCCAAAGTACTAGAGTTTCAGCTTCAACATCAGTCCTTCCAATGATTATCCAGGGTTGAGCTCCTTTAGGATGGACTCGTTGGATCTCCTTGCAGTCCAAGGGACTCTCAAGAGTCTTCTCCAACACCACAGTTCAAAAGCATCAATTCTTGGGCCCTCAGCTTTCTTTATGGTCCAGCTCTCACACCCATACATGACATTGGTAAAACCATAGCCTTGACTAGATGGACCATCGTCAACAAAGTAATGTCTCTGCTTTTCAACACACTGTCTAGGTCAGTCATAGCTCTTCTTCCAAGGAGCAAGCATCTTTGAATTTCATGGCTGCAGTCACCATCTGCAGTGATATGGCAGCTAAAGGAAAGCTACTCCCTCCAGTGGAAAAAGCACCATGTCACAGGCTTGATTTGCAGACAGTGCCTTTGTTCAAGCCAGAAGGCACTCCTTAGGGGTGGAGGGTGGAGGCTGGGGAGGACACACCGGCGCCAGGAAGCCCAGTATGTCCAGAACTTGGAGTGGGTTTCCATCCCCACTCACCCATCAGCCGGGTGCCCATATACGGTGCACAAACCACACCACCGCATGCTCCTGCTCTTTACAGAAGATACATAGATGGATAAACGAGCAGGAGTAGGGGATGGGTTCCACTGATTCCAGATCAGTTCGGGGGAAATTTTTAAGTACTTTGTCATTTATGAATTAAAATTAATTTTAGATTTGTTTTGTAAGATAAAATGTATTATTATGTTTGTCTTTGAACATTTCCCACTTCTCGTTTCCCTTATTTTTCCCAGAGGAAGACCAAAATATCATGGCTTTGCAACATCACAACCATGTTCTTTCTTGAAATTAATAAAATTAAGTTTGAACTTAATATTACAGTGATGGCTCTGCTGCTTTTGACCCATGAGTGATGGAGATTATAAATTTAATTCTAAAATATTAGGGAGAAAAATCCATGCTCCACCTCTGACCAGCTGGGTGACTTATTATTTTATTGGGAAAGCTCCTGAGAGGATATGAAGCTCATACGTTTACAGGAATGTTTTGTTTTCCGCTACTCTACTCTCTCCTTATAAGATAGCATCATCTATTATTTTCCTCTTTGGTGGCAGGATTTTATTTGTAATACAGACACATTGACTATTTTTCTGGCAAATAGAATTTTAAAAGGCGACATCAGAGAGCTCATCTATTAAATTTTACATTCAGGAGAGTAATCTGCAGTTAGTGCATTTATCCATTCTCCAGCTCTTTTTCCACGGAAAGCTACAGATCCTTGTCATGCATATGATATTTGCAGTGATCCCAGTCCACCAAACAGAGATGCAGTTGCTTTAGAAACTTTGAGCTTATTTCCGTGGGAAAGCTGAATTGTAGAATGCCATCAGTAGTAGAAGGGATTTCATAGAGATCTTATGGCGAAAGCCCCCCAACTTTCCAGACGACGTGAAGCAGATTCCAAGGACCGACTGCTGCTTCTTGAGACCCTGTTTCAGTAGGCCTAAGGCCGCGGGATTTCTTTCTTTACTAAGAGCCCCTGGTGATTCTTTCATGCGAAGTCTGGAAGTCTTTGATGTCCTGGAACGCTTTGTTTTACAGACACTGATCAGGCCCTGAGAGGTGAGGTGAATATCCAGACTCCGAGCAGCTAGTCCATGACAGAGTGGAGACAGGATCAGAAACACCCTGAGCGGGCCTCAAGGGGCACATGAAATGGACTAGCCGACCTGAGAAACGCTTCAACCTGGGGGCGGCTGGGCACTGTGGGAAACACACACACGCACACACACACACGGCCGCATGTCAGAAATGTCGGTTATCCTAAGCTCCTCATTTCAGAAGCATTCTGGTTAATCAAGCACTTGTGAGACCTTTGTCCTTTATTTGCTGAACACCTTCAGCAAGCCTTCTCTCCGACTGGCCCCCAGATGCTTGCATGCGCTTTGCCGGGCTTCCTTCGTGCGGGTAACTTTGGAGCTATCATCACCTCTGTCCTCGTCATGGCTTTGGTCAGTCGTCTTTTCTCCTTAACACTTTCATCAAACCAGGCGTGTGTCTCTTCACGTACAGTTCCTCCCCATACCATTAGCTTTATCATCCTTTCATTAATTTATTGCCCAATTTCTCTAGTTTTCCATGTCTAACTCTAGCATGGAGTTTCCCTGGTGGCTTAGACGGTAAAGCGTCTGTCTACAATGCAGGAAACCCAGGTTCGATCCCAGGGTTGGGAAGATCCCCTGGAGAAGGAAATGGCAACCCACTCCAGGACTATTGCCTGGAAAATCCCTTGGACCGAGGAACCTTGTAGGCTACAGTCCATGGGGTCGCAAAGAGTCGGACACAACTGAACGACTTCACTTTCACTTTCAGACTTGAGCAAGTCACTTAGCCTTTCTGAGCTTCTGTTGTTCAGTGAAAGTATTGAACCCTGAGCTTTCTTTCTATATGCACGCGCCATCTCTTTAACAAAGGAGGGAACCATCTTTTCTCATTTTATTTTTCTACCTACACTGAGCCTATTTCATGGAGCTACCTAGAGTTCTCGGTCATTCAATAGATACTAACGCTTCCCCCCTTGGTCTGGCTTGGCTTTCCCCCTCCCGTCACAGATGAACATGAGCCATATATCTGACCACGGCTGACGTTTGTTTGGGGTAAAGATTAGATTTTAACAAAAAAGTACAAACTGAGTGTCTTTCCAGTATCACCATTCCTTCCCATGAAATAGCTCCTCCTGTAGACTGGGCCTTCATATTCGCCACGAAAACATTATTTCCATGTGTCTCTTGTATCCGACAGATTTTTGAGATAAGTATAGCATATAGTATAGCATATACTATATGATATAATTATACTATATATATTAATATACATTATATTCATAATCCTGATGATCTGATCTGATCACCTCTTTCTTTAGAATTTCCATTTGCAATTAGGTCTCTAAGGGATTGACTAATGGTTCAGCAGGTAAAGAACCTGCCTGCCAATGGAGGAGACACAGGTTGGATCCCTGGGCTGGGAAGATCCCCTGGAGGAAGGCATGGCCGCCCACTCCAGTGTCCTTGCCTGCAGAATCCCATGGACTAAGGACCTGGTATGTTACAGTCCAAACAGTCACAAAGAGTCACTGTGGTTTGGATCATATTGGTTGATGGTTTTGGGGGCAGGTTTTCTGGACTTTATTTTTAGCCATGCCACGCAGCATGCAGGATCTTGGTTCCCTGACCAGGCATCGAACCTATGCCCACTGAAGTGGAAACACAGAGTCTTAGCAACTGGACTGCCAGGGAAGTCCCTCGTTTATGCTTTCGGGTTTGTCTAGAAGTTACTTGGTCTCACAGTCACAACCGTAAGCATGTTGGCTTGCTTTGATGATTTGTCTATTTATTTTTAGAAGAGTAGCTTTTAAAACATACAGCACTCTATCACATAAAAACGCTCTGTTCAGTCCATTGACCCACATTCAAATGCACTCACTTTAAACATACATGAGAGAGGATATGTTGCTGTTTTTCAGTTGCTAAGTTGTGTCCAACTCTTTGCGACCCCATGGACTCCAGCACGCCAGGCTTCCCTGTCCTTCACCATCTCCTGGAGCTTGCTCAAAGAGAGCATAACAATAAGGAAATGATGTCTGGTCACTTGGAATTCAAAATAATAAACAAGATTGTAGAATAAAAACGCGTGAGATTTCAGGACCTTGGACAGTCAAAAGTACTGTTGCTGTAATGCCTGGTGTGTGTGTCCATACGAAGTCGTTTCAGTTGTGTCCGACTCTGTGCAACCCTATGGACTGTAGCCCACCAGGCTCCTCTGTCCATGGGATTCCCAAGGAAAGAATACTGGAGTGGGTTTCCATGCCCTCCTCCAGGGATCTTCCCAACCCAGGGATGGAACCCGTGTCTCCTGTGTCTCCTGAACTGCAGGTGGATTCTTTACCACTGAGCCACTGGGGAAGCTGCAATGCCTGGTGTCACCCCACAGACAAGCTTGTGGTGCATCTGAAAATTTAGAGGCCGCATCAGACAAGGTGCTGTGAGACACTGCTCGTCCTTTTTTCAGAGACACAACAGCAAAGAGAATGTCCAAAAATAATGTAGAGAGAATGGGTGGCAATGCCAGATACTGTTTCCCTATGGTTTCCTCTGATTTTTCTCTAAAATTAACATAACAGGAAAAATAATTACTGGATATTCTGATGCATAAAGTTATTTGAACTCCAATCTGAAACCTAAGGGTGATCAAAACTCCAGACACTGGCAAGTGTAAATTACTGGACCACAGTCTGAAACTTAGATACTAAATTTGAACTTCCCTCTTTATTTCCCCATATATATTTCAGAAAATACAAGCAACAAGCTTTAAAACTGATCACGGGTGATTTTCTATGACTCATACCTTACAAGAAGAAAATAAAGACTCCTCTGATGAGAGCTATAAAGTCCAGGCTCTATTCTCAGGTAATACAAAAGAGTGAACATTTTTATCAAGGGGTTGATAGAACTCTAACCACGGTGTGATAATAGAGCTGTTACAGTGCATGCTGAAAGACTGACACAACTCTTCCTTAGAAAATTTGCCTTTTCTGTTTAAAATATGAGCAAACACTTTGAACTGCACAATTATGAAGAACTACAGGTAAGGAGTATCAGAAGCAAAAAAGCTCAACTTCACTGCCATCCAAGAAATGTAAATTGAAACAATGGTATGCTGTCTTCCATCCCTTGGGTTGGCAGAGATTAAAAAGATTTCGAAGGATGAAGGGGAAATGAGCACATTCAGTTCAGTTCAGCTCAGTCGCTCAGTCGTGTCCAACTCTTTGCACCCCCATGAACCGTAGCACACCAGGCCTCCCTGTCCTTCACCAAATCCCGGAGTTTACCCAAACTCATGTCCATTGAGTCAGTAATACCATCCAACTATCTCATCCTGTGTCGTCCCCTTCTCCTCCCACCTTCAATCTTTCCCAGCATCAGGATCTTTTCAAATGAGTCAGCTCTTCACAGCAGGTGGTCAAAGTATTGGAGTTTCAGCTTCAACATCAGTCCTTCCAATGAACACCCACGACTGATTTCCTTTAGGATGGACTGGTTGGATCTCCTTGCAGTTCAAGGGACTCTCAAGAGCACATTCCTGTATTGGTAAATTGGTACAAGTCTTTGATATGGTGATTTGGAAATATGGATCAAATCCTAAAAAATAATGATGAAGCTATACATTTAATAATATAAAAACAGATTCTCAATTCATTGTTATGTAGGAAAAGCAGTTATATAAGCAAGTTATATAAGCATATATTATATATAAGCATGGCATCCAGTCCCATCACTTCGTGTCAAGTAGATGGGAAACAATGGAAACAGTGAGAGCCTTTATTTTGGGGGGCTCCAAAATCACTGCAGATGGTGACTGCAGCCATGAAATTAAAAGATGCTTGCTCCTTGGAAAAAAAGCTATGACCATCCTAGGCAGCATATTAAAAAGCCGAGACATTGTCTTGCCAACAAAGTTCCACATAGTCAAAGCTATGGTTTTCCCAGTGGTCATGTATGGATGTGAGAGTTGGGCCACAAAGAAGGCTAGCACCAAAGAGATTATAATTTTGAAATGTGATGTTGGAGAAGACTCCTGAGAGTCTCTTGGATGCTAGGAGATCAAACCAGTCCAACCTAAAGGAAATCAATCCTGAATATTCATTGGAAGGACTGATGCTGAAGCTCCAATACTTTGGCCACCTGAAGTGAAGAGCCAACTCATTGGAAAAGACCCTGATGCTGGGAAAGATTGAGGGCAGGAGGAGAAGGGGACAACAGAGGATGAGATGGTTGGATGGCATCACCAATTCGATGGACATGAGTCTGAGCAAGCTCTGGGAGATGGTGAAGGACAGGGCAGCCTGGCATGCTGCAGTCCGTGGGCTCTCAAAGAGTCAGACGTGACTGAGGAACTGAACACCAACAGAAGCATATACTGAATAATGACATGCTGGTTTATGTCCTCTCCTTTTTCTGAAAAGACACAACCAACATGTCATAATCCTATAGGATTAAGGTAGTTGGGAAGATAGGGAGAGAGCGTCTACATGTTGTTTACGTGCGTTCTAATGTTGCTCTATACAGTCAACAAAAACAAGACCAGGAGCTGACTATGGCTCAGATCATGAACTCCTTATTGCCATATTCAGACTTAAATTGAAGAAAGTAGGGAAAACTGCCAAACCATTCAGGTATGACCTAAATCAAATCCCTTATGATTATACAGTGGAAGTGAGAAATAGATTTAAGGGCCTAGATCTGATAGATAGAGTGCCTGATGAACTATGGAATGAGGTTCATGACATTGTAGAGGAGACAGGGATCAAGACCATCCCCATGGAAAAGAAATGCAAAAAATCAAAATGGCTGTCTGGGGAGGCCTTACAAATAGCTGTGAAAAGAAGAGAGGTGAAGAGCAAAGGAGAAAAGGAAAGATATAAGCATCTGAATGCAGAGTTCCAAAGGATAGCAAGAAGAGATAAGAAAGCCTTCTTCAACGATCAGTGCAGAGAAATAGAGGAAAACTGCAGAATGGGAAAGACTAGAGATCTCTTCAAGAAAATTAGAGATACCAAGGGAACATTTCATGCAAAGATGGGCTCGATAAAGGACAGAAATGGTATGGACCTAACAGAAGCAGAAGATATTAAGAAGAGGTGGCAAGAATACACAGAAGAACAGTACAAAAAAGATCTTCATGACCCAGATAATCATGATGGTGTGATCACTAATCTAGAGCCAAACATCTTGGAAAGTGAAGTCAGGTGGGCCTTGGAAAGCATCACTACGAACAAAGCTAGTGGAGGTGATGGAATTCCAGTTGAGCTGTTTCAAATCCTGAAAGATGATGCTGTGAAAGTGCTGCACTCAATATGCCAGCAAATTTGGAAAACTCAGCAGTGGCCACAGGTCTGGAAAAGGTCAGTTTTCATTCCAATCCCAAAGAAAGGCAACGCCAAAGAATGCTCAAACTACCACACAATTGCACTCATCTCACATGCCAATAAAGTAATGCTCAAAATTCTCCAAGCCAGGCTTCAGCAATACGTGAACCGTGAACTTCCAGATGTTCAAGCTGGTTTTAGAAAAGGCAGAGGAACCAGAGACCAAATTGCCAACATCCGCTGGATCATGGAAAAAGCAAGAGAGTTCCAGAAAAACATCTATTTCTGCTTTATTGACTATGCCAAAGCCTTTGACTGTGTGGATCACAGTAAACTGTGGAAAATTCTGAAAGAGATGGGAATACCAGACCACCTGACCTGCCTCTTGGGAAATCTGTATGCAGGTTAGGAAGCGACAGTTAGAACTGAACATGGAACAACAGACTGCTTCCAAATAAGAAAAGGAGTACGTCAAGGCTGTATATTGTCACCCTGCTTATTTAAGTTCTATGCAGAATACATCATGAGAAACACTGGGCTGGAAGAAACACAAGCTGGAATCAAGATTGCCGGGAGAAATATCAATAACCTCAGATATGCAGATGACACCACCCTTATGGCAGAAAGTGAAGAGGAACTCAAAAGCCTCTTGATGAAAGTGAAAGAGGAGAGCGAAAAAGTTGGCTTAAAGCTCAACATTCAGAAAACAAAGATCATGGCATCTGGTCCCATCACTTCATGGGAAATAGATGGGGAAACAGTGGAAACAGTGTCAGAGTTTGTTTTTTGGGACTCCAAAATCACTGCAGATGGTGACTGAAGCCATGAAATTAAAAGATACTTACTCCTTGGAAGAAAAGTTATGACCAACCTAGATAGTATATTCAAAAGCAGAGACATTACTTTGCTGACTAAGGTCCGTCTAGTCAAGGCTATGGTTTTTCCTGTGGTCACGTATGGATGTGAGAGTTGGACTGTGAAGAAGGCTGAGCGCCGAAGAATTAATGCTTTTGAACTGTGTTGTTGGAGAAGACTCTCGAGAGTCCCTTGGACTGCAAGGATCTCCAACCAATCCATTCTGAAGGAGATCAGCCCTGGGATTTCTTTGGAGGGAATGATGCTAAAGCTGAAACTCCAGTACTTTGGCCACCTCATGCGAAGAGTTGACTCATTGGCAAAGACTCTGATGCTGGGAGGGACTGGGGGCAGGAGGAGAAGGGGACGACCGAGGAAGAGATGGCTGGATGGCATCACGGACTCGATGGACTTGAGTCTGAGTGAACTCCAGGAGATGGTGATGAACAGGGAGGCCTGGTATGCTGCAATTCAAGGGGTCACAAAGAGTCGGACACGACTGAGCGACTGAATTGAACTGAATGTTGTTCAGTCGCTCAGTTGCGTCTGACTCTTTGTAACCCCATGGACTGCAGCACGCCAGACTCGTCCTTCACTACTTCCCGGAGCTTGCTCAAACTCATATCCATTGAGTCCGAGATGCCATCCAACCATCTCATCCTCTGTTGTCCCCTTCTCCTCCTTCCCTCAATCTTTCCCAGCATCAGAGTTTTTTCCAATGAGTCAGTTCTTCTCATCACGTGCCCAAAGTATTTTGGAGTTTCAGCTTCAGCGTCAGTCCTTCCAATGAATATTCAGGATTGATTTCCTTTAGGATGGACTGGTTTGGTCTCTTCGCAGTCCAAAGGACTCTCAAGAGTCTTCTTGCTGGAGAAGACGCAGTTCAAAGGCATCAGTTTTTCAGTGCTCAGCCTTTTATAATGTACCTGTATTCAAAATGAGTTACTGATTCTTTGGGGGGGGGGGCAAGAGAGTGAACGGCCCCAGGCGAGTGTAGACAAACGGCTGGGGTCTGAATTACTCCCAGCTTTGAAGCCTCAGTGAAGACTTTGGATTTTACCCTGAAAGCAATGGACCACCTTTCAGAAGTGAAGTGAAGTCGCTCAGTCGTGTCTGACTCTTTGCGACCCCATGGACTGTAGCCTACCAGGCTCCTCTGTCCACGGAATTTTCCAAGCAATAGTACTGGAGCGGATTGCCATTTCCTTCTTCAGCGGATCTTCCCGACCCAGGGATCGAACCCAGGTCTCCCGCACTGTAGACAGACGCTTTACCGTCTGAGCCACCAGGGAAGTGGACCACCTTTCAGAGACAGAGCAAAGAGGCGATGACTAGATTTGTGAAGTTTTTGTTTTCTTGTAATAGAGTAATTTGTTGTAATTACTTTGGTTTCTCTGTAAAGAATGAAATGAAGTGAGTCAAGATTAGAAACCTTGAACATCAGAAAGGAGACTGCTGTAGAATAGATGAGATTAAATCATTGAGAGTTGTTGGAAACAAACAGAAAGATTTTATTTACATTTTGGAAGTAGAAACAGCAAGACTTACCGGTGTGGTAAGGTAGAAGGGAAGAAATCAAGGGTGTCTCATACATTTGAAATTAGGAATAACTCTGACAGTTATTCTTTAATATCAAATTTAGGAAGACTAAATCACCGTTTTGGTTATTAGTTTTCAAATGTTTGTATTGAAGTATGTCACTGCAGTCGGTTGAATGGTGACTCCTAAAAAGATATGCTCACGTCGCAATATTAGGAACCCGTGAATGCTACCTTGTTTGGGGAAAGGGTATTTGCCAATGTAATTAAGTTAAAGATCTTGAGATGTGATCATCCAAGGTTATCTGGGAGGGCCCTAAATCCAATGACAATTGTCCTTTTAAGAGTGGGGCAGAGAGAATTCCATGGACAGAGGAGCCTGGCGGGCTGTAGTCTCTGGAGTCACAGAGAGTCGGACGCAACTGAGCGAATCACACACAGAGGGAGACGACAGGTGGAAGGGAAGACAGCCTGACAGTGCCCACAGACACCTGAGTGATGCACCACTGGGTGAGCACGGCTGTGCCTGTCGGTCACCCAGTCGTGTCCAACACCCAGTCGTGTCCAACACCCAGTCGTGTCCAACTGTTTGTGACCTCATGGACTGTAGCCCACCAGGCTCCTCTGTCCATGGGATTCTCCAGGCAAGAATCCTGGAGTGGGTTGCCATTTCCTTCTCCAGGGGATCTTCCCAACCCAGGGATCGAACCCAGGTCTCCTGCATTGCAGGTGGATTCTCTGCCACGTGAGCCACTAGGGAAGCAAGTCTACCAGAGGCCAGAAGCTGGACAAAAGATAGATTCTCCATTAGCGGTGCTGGGGGCGGGGTGGGGGTGGGAGGGGCTCAGCCCTGCGGGATTTCAGACGTCTGGACTCCAGAACTGTGAGAAGACGTTTCTGTTGCTGCAGCCCAGCTTGTGGTAATTTGTTAGGAGAGCAACAAAAAACTAATTTAAAAAACACATGAGCATACAGTTTCATCAATTAGGTCAAAGTGTTCATTACTCTTTCCCATTTAGGAAAAAACGTTTAATCGTGGAAATGTTCAAAGATAACACAGAAGCAGGGAGAGTAATACAATGCATCTTCACGCTCCCCAAACCCATGTTAATCTCTTGCACACGCCTCTCTGCAGCGGAACTGCTCGAAAGCAAATCCCAGGCACTGTATTATTCCAACTAAAAATACTTCCTGGGGCTTCCCTGGCGAACCAGTGGTTAAGAAGAGTCTGCCTTGCAGTTCAGGGGTCAGCGGTTCAGTCCCTGATCTGGGAAAATCCCACGTGCGGAGAAGCAGCTTAGGCCTGTGCGCTGTAACCACTGAGCATGCGCCCCGGAGCGCACAAGCCACTCGACCACTGAGCTCACGTGCAGCAAATAAAGCCTGCTCTCCCATAGAGCATGCGGTCAACCAAAAAAGCCACGCAGTAAGATGCCTGCTGGCCACAACTCAAGAAAGCCAGCACAAAGAAACAGAGACTCAGCACACCCAGAAATAGTTAACTAATTAAACAAAATTATTTTAAAAATTAAAATAAAAATACTTCCTAATAAACCTCTAAAAGATGACTCCTTTTTGACATAAGCAGAATGCCATATGTCACAATATTCCTAAAAATACCGGATATCTAGTCAATATTCAAATTTGCCCCAACCATCTCATACACGGTTGCTTTTCTCAGGTGGCCTGTTGAAACGGGATCCAGGCACGCCTGCCTTCGGTCTGTGGCTCACAGATCCCTCGCCTCCTGGTCTGGGAGTGCTCTTCCGTCTTTTCTTTTTCCTCCTAATTTATCTGCTGAAGGAACCTTGTCAGGTCTTTTGCACAGTTGAGTTCCTTGGATTTTAGTCCCTTCCTGGAGTGTCGTCAATAGTTCCCTATCTCCCCTGTTTCCTGTAAACGAGAAATTAGATCTGGAGCAGAGTCAGCTTCACTGGTTTCAGCAGGGACACTTCATAAGTGAGGTTTTGGATTTGCATTGCATCGCATTAATGCCCCCGTGTCTTTTTGGGTGACGGTGAGGCTGATCAATGGTTTTGGGTGTCATCAACCTCATCTTCCCCTTATAAAGTTCCCCAGTAGCTTTCCTCTGTTTTCTGTTCTCTTGTGATTACTGCCTCGAGTGATCATTTGGGGTTGCAAAATGATGATGTTCTAATTCTTTTGCTCTTTTTGCATTTGTTAGCTGAAACTATTGTATAAAGAAGATCATTTCCTCATAAAGTGTTTAATTACTTTGAGGTATGGAGAATTCCATGGGCAGAAGAGGTTGGTGGGCTCCATGGGGTCACAAAGAGTTGGACACGACTAACACTTTTAGACCTTCAGATGGTCCAAGCAGGAGAGGACCTCTCCGCCAAAAAGTGTTCAATTTTTTCTCTTTATGAGCCAGTTTTCAGAATAAGGAATGGCTCCCTATCATACTCCAAAGATAACTAATGAGGTTTGTTTGTTTTGTCTTCTGTCATTAAAAGCGATGAATTTTGTTTTAGTTATTGTTTTATTTCTTTTGTGTGTGCATGGCGGGGTGAGGGGTGGGGGGTCGAGGCTAGCCAGAAGATACAAGTGTACTGTTTCCTTGTCTATGTCTCCTGGGAGCCAGTGTCTATGAGTGAATCCTAGACCCATTCACTCTTAAATCTATGGATTCACCACTGATTTCAGCACCCTTTGTAAGGGAGGAGACAGGGCCAGAGCGACCTGGCATTTGCAGAATATCTCACTTGACTAGTAGCAGGCTCCAGGTGAGGTTCCAAGTCCATGCTACAAATGCGCATTTTGGGACTCCATCCCTGGAATAAGGTTACTTTTTCTAGCCAAGTGTCATTAGAAGATTTCCAGGTCTTAATAAACATCAGTCTAAGATTCATAGTAAACAGAATACCTGAAAACAAAGAAATCCCTAGCATAAATACAAACACTAAAAAATTAGATTGTACTTAAGAAAATCAAGAAATTATCCAATAGATTTAAGGAACTCCTACAAATCAAAAAGAAAAGATAGACATCCAACTGGAAATTGGGCAAAAGCTCTGGACTGACATTTCACAAAAGCAGCTATCAAAATGACCGATACTCATGTGAAGGAGTGCTCAACATTTTAGTCATCAAGTAAATGCAGATGAAAAGCATAATGTGATACCACTACTCACCCACCAGAAGTAACAAATAACAAAAAATACCCAAAGACAGCCACCAGGATTCTCATCAGTTACTGTTGGGAAGATGCCCTGGAGGGGGGCATGGCAACCCACTCCAGTATTCTTGCCTGGAGAACTCCCATGGACAGAGGAGCCTGGTGGACTGCAGTCAGTGGGGTCACAAAGAGTTGGACAGGACTGAAATGGCTTAACACATACACACACAGAGTTGAGAGTGCAAACTGGTACAACCATTTGGAAAACTAGTTAGCAGTACCTATTATGTGCTTGTCCTATGACATGGCAATTTCACTCTTAAATGTATACTCAAAAGATGTGATCAAGAATGTTCATTAGGGCCTTCCCTGGTGGCTCAGTGGTAAATAATTCACCTGAAAATCTGGGAGACATGGGTTTGATCTAGGAGATCCCACAGGCATTGGCGCAAGTAAGCCTGCATGGGACCCACAACTCTTGAAGCCCAGGTGCCCTAAGGCCTGTGTTCCACAAGAACAGAAGCCACCACAATGAGGAGCCCGCACACTGCAGCTAGAGAGGAGCCCTTACTTGCCACAACCAGAGCAAAAGCTCTCGCAGCAGTGAAGATCCAGCATAGTCGAAGACAAATACACAAAATTACATGTCTATGTAAAAGCAACGTTCATTAGAAGCAGAGTCAATAGCAGTCAAAACCCAAACACTATCGAAATGCCCACCAACAATGGGATGGATCAATACACTGTACAGCTTCACAATTTAGTACTCTACAGCGGAGTGAACACGGACGGAGTGTCAGAAACATAAAGGTAAATGAAAGACCCCAGCCACAAAAGAGCGCATATTGTATCATTTCATTTACAGACAAGTCAAGACCACCCTAAACTAATCTATGTTAGAAGATGAGATAACAGCTTTTTTCAAATCCTAAAAAATGAGGCTGTTAAAGTGACCTGGAAGAAAGGCAGTGACTTGAAGACTTGGGGGTTTTCAGGACTATTCTGTTTCCTTATGAGTACTAGTTACACAAGTATGTTACATTTGTGAACATTCAGCTAGGTGACATTTATGTGCATTTCTCTGAATACAAAATACACCTTAAAGGTTAAAAATTTAAAAATGGAAGTTAAGTCTCCAGCCTGTCATTTCCAGCCTATTTCCTTCCATTACCAATTCCCTTGATGTTTTATTAGTTGACTTTCAGTGTTAACATACTTGCTCTGTTTTATCACGTGGTGGGTGGTTGATGTGATTTCCCTATAAATAGTTTGTAGAGTGGTTTTGGAAGTACAGTGCCAATGTTAGTTTTAAGCACAATATATTTTTCTCATAGAGATCACACTATAAATCACAGTACTTTTACTCAGCTTTATTGTATCTGTGGAGCACGGCACCTGGAAGCACCCACAATTTCAGCTGCAGATTGTACCACAGTTGATTCCTAGGCAGATTACAGCTATTAAGAGACATTAAGACAAGCATCAGATAAACTCTTCATTGTTGATCCTGAAATCTTGTCTGAAATACTGAAATTCTGAGATCTGCTGTCCTTTTTCATACTATTTCCCAGTTGTGATCTATGTTTAGTAGAAATGGAATAAAAATCATTTTTATCAGGTTTTAATAAAAATCATTCTGGAGTCCAAACTCCACTTCCTCCACAGGAGCCCTCAAGTCTTTCCTCCAACCAGAGCTTTTCTCAGCATTGCAACTTCCTCTCTAAATAAAAGCAAAAGAGTTCTGCATAAATACAGACAGAGGTTGGATTAACACTGAGAATAATCACATTACCCCTAAAAGCTGCATTCTGTTGTTCAGAATAATGGAGTTGGTGGGCTACCCAAAGCCATAAAAAAGTCTAAAAGAATATAAAAACTTTTAAATTATGAAACGATGAGTTAATGGCTAGATATTTACCCATCAAAATAAACACACACAGAGCAAAGGGAATGCATCAAGCAGCTGATCGCCTTATTGTAAGTTAAGAATTGCACCTGTTTCGCATTCAGTAAGGTTATGCTCAAAATCCTTCAGGTTAGGCTTCAGCAGTATGTGAACAGAGAACTTCCAGATGTACAGCTGGTTTTAGAAAAGGCAGAGGAACCAGAGGTCAAATTGCCAACATTCACTGGATCATAGAGAAAGCAAGGGCATTCTACAAAAACCTCTACTTCTGTGAGCCAGACATCTTGGAGTGCAAAGTCAGGTCGGCCTTAGGAAGAATCACTGTGAACAAAGCTGTTGGAGGTGATGGAATTCCAGCCGAGCTATTTCAAATCCTTAAAAATGATGCTGTTAAAGTACTGCACTCAATATGCCAGCAAATTTGGAAAACTCAGCAGTGACCACAGGACTGGAAAAGGTCAGTTTTCATTCCAATCCCAAAGAAAGGCAACACCAAACAATGCTCAAACTACCACACAATTGCACTCATTTCTCAAGCTAGTAATGTTCAATATTCTCCAAGCCAGGCTTCAACAGTACGTGAACCATGAACTTACAGATGTTCAAGCTGGATGTAGAAAAGGCAGAGGAACCAGAGATCAAATCACCAACATCCAGTTGGATCACAGAAAAAGCAAGAGAATTCCAGAAGAACATCTACTTCTGCTTCATTGACTATGCTAAAGCCTTTGACCGTGTGGATCACAACTAAATGTAGAAAATTCTTAAAGAGATGGCAATACCAGACCACCTTGCCTGTCTCCTGAGAAAGCTGTATGCAGGACAAGAAGCAACAGTTAGAACCAGACGTGAAACAACTGATGGTTCAAAATTGGGAAAAGTGTATGACAAGGATGCATGTTGTCATCCTGCTCATTTAACTTATACACAGAGTATATCATGTGAAATGCTGGACTAGATGAAGCGATGAATCGCAAGCTAGACTCAAGATTGCTGGGAGAAATATTCAACAACCTCAAGTATGCAGATGATACCACTCTGATGGCAGAAAGTGAAGAAGAACTAAAGAGCCTCTTGATGAGGGTAAAAGAGGAGAGTGAAAAAGCTGGCCTGAAACAACATTAAAAAACTAAGATCATGGCATCCAGTCCCATCACTTCATGGCAAATATATGGGGGGAAATTGGAAGCAGTGACAGATTTTCTTTCCTTGGGTTCAAAAATCACTGCAGATGGTGACTGCAGTCATGGAATTGATAAGACCCTAGCTCCTTGGAAGGAAAGCTATGACAAACCTAGACAACATATTAAAAAGCCGATAAAACTCCATATAATCAAAACTATGGCTTTTCCAGTAGTCATATACAGATGTGAGAGTTGGTCCATAAAGAAGGCTGAGCATCAAATAATTGATGCTTTCAAATTGTGGTGCTGGAGAAGACTCTTGAGAGCCCCTTGGATTGCAAGGAGATCAAGTCAGTCAATCCTAAAGGAAACCAACTGTGAATATTCATTGAAAGGACTGATGCTGAAGCTGAAACTCCAATACTTTGGCCACCTGATGGGAAGAGCCGACTCATTGGAAAAGACCCTGATGCTGGGAAAGATTGAAGGCAAAAGGAGAAGGGAGTAGCAGAGGATGAGATGGTTGGATTGCATCACCAACTCAATGGCCATGAATCTGAGCAAACCCTAGGAAACAGTGAAGGACCGGGGAGTCTGGCATGCTGCAGTCCACGGGCTCACAGAGCTGGACATGACTTGGAGACTGAACAACAACAAAATAATAAATAAACCTTGGGGAGAGGACTCACATCCGTGTTCCTGAAGGCCAAGTATCAGGAAAATCAAGACCATGGTGCTTATAACCCATAATGCTAAAAATCATAATTCCTGTCTTTTGAAAGTTGCTAGGCTTTATTTTTGTTGGTGTAGGATGGAGAGTCTAACCTTCTAAAAATTTATGACAGTATTTGTTGAGATTTCTCAGAACCATAGCCTGAGGTTTAAAATTGAATAAGATAAGAAAGCTTATCTTTAATATATCTTTGATATGCAGATCAGTGGTTCTCAAATGGTGCTCTAGGAAGCCCTAGGGGCCTGGGGCTGCTACTTAATATGTGAAGGGCGGGACCAGCATTAACAAATAACAACTAACCCCACTTCTCTGGTTTTCACAATCAGCTTCCACATGGGTTTTATTTAAAGAAACCATAAAGTGATTATTTAAAAAGAAAAAAAGTTTTAAGTAGACCACTCATCTTACTGAAGTATCCTCAAAAGGGAAGAGTTGACAGTTAAGGAAACTGAGGCCAGGCAGATTAAATGATTGATTTCCCCAAATCCCAGAGCCAGCCAGGGGCAGGACTGGAACCGGAACTCTGTTTTCTGATTCTGATCTGGATGGACTTTCCAAACTACCAGGTGCCCGTAAAGAGCCTCTGTGGTTTCCAAAAAGAGGGGTTGGACTCTTGAGTTGAAATTAGTACATGCCTTTATAGTTTCCTTTAATTTCAGTGTTAAAACCCTTGATACATATTTTTAATAACACATAGCATGCTACATGAAATAATATGGGTAACAGAACCAAGGATAAACTATTAAGGCTCCACTGCCTGTTTGCTCCCAAGTGCTTTTTGCAAACAGAAAAAGAAATTAGTTGCTAAAAATGTTTAATTGGTTACAGTCTAGAATCCTTCAAGAGTAAAAGTGTCATGGGAATCGATTAGCTCATTTTCAAGCTTAAAACAGGCCTTTTAAGTGAAGGGTTTTTTTTTTTTTTAATATCAGGGTGTTAGTTCAAAAATGCTACATATTTAAACACTAGCCTTCTCTCTGTCATGCCAGCTTTATTTTCTGAAGAAAATTCAATTCACTTCTTTTTCCAGTTTGGTAGCCAAAGGGTTAAAGATGGGGACCACTTCTTAGCCATTACTACAGTCAGGCTCCCATTCAATCTAAATATAGCCATGCCTTTGCACCATTTTTAACCCTACAAAGCTGAGATTCCTGTCTATCCAAATTAAGGATAAGCTTAAATAGCCCATCCTCAGTTGAAACCATGGCAACCAGTACACAGTACACATCCTGCATCTTACCCAGCAGTCCTTAAAATTCTTTAATCACAAGACAGGAAATCTGCTTTGTTTGGTTGTCACTCGACAGATTTACACTATAGGAGGGTCAACCATCTGCTTTTATTTAGGGGGAAAAATGGATTTATGACAGGATAAGCTTTAAAATTAGGGAGAAACAGAGTGGTTTTTATTTACTTATTTATTTACTTACTGCCTTATTCCAAAAAAAGGATCTATGGGAAGTCCTAGAACTTCCAAAATGGGAAATGGAGAAACTGAGAAGAAAGATTGGAGTGTGGGCTTTCTACAGTTATGGCCATGTAAACAAGTGGTCTGGCAGTTAGCTAAATAATAAAAACAAAATTCAGTTCTGCCCAGTGGCATCCACCAAGCAGCATGATTAACTGGTGGAACATGAAGGAATATTTATTTTTCTGACTTTTGTTTCAAACTGAAAATAGCTTTATGATTTTTTTCTGATTGCAAAACACATGCTCAAGTAGACAATCCACGCATCTTAGAAAGGAAGAAAGTAAAAAGCAGCCCAAATCACCCAGAGCAACTGTTTAAAACTGCGGTGACCCTCCCCCAGCATCCCTCTGTGCACGGATACGTGCATGCCTTAATAAATGTATATGAATAAAGAGCATTCTGGATGATGTTTTGTGACCTGCTTTCCCACTCAATTCACCGTGAAGACCTCTCCACACTGATTAGTATAGATTTGTTAGATATTCTACCACATAGATATACCCAGATTAATGTAACTAACACCCTAGTTAGGAGTATTTAGTGTGTCCAGCATTTTTCTCTTATGAGCAACATTGCAATGAAAACTTTTTACATAAATCTTTGTGCTACTGATCAATTATCTCCACAGGATAAATTTCTAGATGTGAAATTGCTAAGTCAAAGGGTATATGCACATGTTTAAATGTTTGGTCCATATCATGAGGACGGCACCCTGGAAATTGTATACATAAACAAAGCATGTGGGTAAAGCTTCTGTACTCCCTCACCAATATTGGATATCTCATTCTTTTCCTATTGGAATATCCTATTGGATATCTCTTTTCCTATCTAGTAGGCGAGATGTTATTACATGTTGATGATAACAGCTCTTCTCTCATCAATTCATAAATCGAAGAAAAGGAAAAATATAATTAAAATCTAGATGCCTAGATGGTTTTGAAATGTTCTTCCAGTTTAAACACCCTATAGTTATACAGAATGTCTTCAATTAATTTCTCTATTAAGCATCTATTATAAGCAAGAACGCAGGGGAAGAGAAGCTAACTGTGAGTGCCTAATGTCTATGAAAACAACCCTTTCAGATGCTTGTTTTAGTGATCATTTTATACAGTAAAAATATGGAGGTTCAGAAAAAGTTAAATAAATGTAGAATCAGAGCGAGTAATCTGACTAGAAAGCTGAGGGTTTTATCATGCTGTATATTATTGGGGTTCCTGTCCTTCAGGAATATATAGTCTATGCTGAGGCAGGGGTGGGAAGTGTAGGAGAGACCATTTTCACATAAAAAGAATTTTAAGTCATATCTCCTGATAACTCAGGTCAAGCCCTTTTCCTCCTCCACCCACCCCAATCACCACCTTGCATCATTCCCTTAGGACTCAAAGTGGCGCTTTATGGATTATAGATGCTCAACAAATAATGTCTCTGACCCTCCCCATCTGCCTGCCTATTTGTCCAGGAGGGTTAAAACGTTCTCACTGTAGATGGGGAGGTTCTACCATATGACAGTTGCCTGGCAGCTTCAGTCGTGTCCAACTCTGTGCGACCCCATAGATGGCAGCCCACCAGGCTCCC
Organism: Ovis aries; assembly: GCF_016772045.2. Taxonomy (NCBI): domain Eukaryota; kingdom Metazoa; phylum Chordata; class Mammalia; order Artiodactyla; family Bovidae; genus Ovis; species Ovis aries. The sequence goes on from NC_056060.1 coordinate 98,161,265, forward strand.
CCATCCCTGGGATTCTCCAGGCAAGAACACTGGAGTGGGTTGCCATTTCCTTCTCCAAAGCAGGAAAGTGAAAAGTGAAAGTAAAGTCGCTCAGTCATGTCTGACTCTTCATGACCCCATGGACTGCAGCCTACCAGGCTCCTCCGTCTATGGGATTTTCCAGGCAAGAGTACTGGAGTGGGGTGCCATCGCCTTCTCCGATAATTACCACTAGCCATGGGTAACTCATATCTTCTATCACATTTTCTACAGCTCAGTGTTAATTCAGAATGGCACATCTCAACCACCCTTACTCTAGCTTAGTTACTAGCTCTGAGAGCTAACAAAGAATATGAGCAACAGCTGAGGACCACAAAGTTGCTGAATTCTGACTGCTTACGTTCACTTGTGGTCAACAGGTCCAAAAGTCAGTGCCTGATGCACTCACGATGGTCTGGGATCTTGACTCTTCATAACCATTCTTGCAAAGAAATAATATTTCACATAGTGTGAAACAGCTTTTTAATTTGCATAAATATAGGACAAGCTGCAATTCAACTGTTTCTGCAGATTAAATATCCTCAAGCAACAGCTGGAAAGAGATACACATTTCCATTGCAAAGTTCACAGAAACCTCACCTAGTGTATAAAGCTGGGCTATATTTCCAGACAGTGACTAAGTGTTCCATGTGCCTTGGATAAGCTGCAGAAATGTTGACTTTAATCAGTTCCTGTGGTTTTTCTAGGTTCTTGGATATGACAAGTTTCGTTGGTGAGTGGTCTATCCCCCCTCTAAGATTAGCCTTTCTATGTGAGCGAGAGCACCATGGCATAAAGACACACAATGGTAGCCCATCCCAGGAATAAAAGTGGGCCGATAATATGTGCTGCATGCTCTTCTTTCTCATTTGCCATCTTTTTTCCCCAAACAAAAGTGTTATAATTCAGCAACAAAGGGTCTGACAAAATGCCGCAGAACTCATACTACAGAGCGACATAAAAGCCGGAGATGATGAATGTTAGGCGCATTCTGGCTTGATTTATCTTAAAGAGATCACTTCTAAGGCACACTTGGGATCAGTGCTTGGGGTATTAGAGATGTGTCCTCACAGCTGGGGTTTGTCGGAACATGGGTGCTTTGTTCTCTTTTACGTCTGTTTTTCCCCTTGCTTTTGTTGTCAGTCACTGCTCAGGGGGAGGGCAAAGCAAAAGATGACACGAGAGAGCAGCAGCTAAGAGGGGAGACATTCTCTCTGGCTAGTGCGGAGGAGGGCGGACTGGCTGCCCAAAGTTCTGCTTTTAGTAGTTGCTGCTGCGATCATTCCAGCCAGCCCAACACGTCCCTACAAATGACTTCCTGTTTGGGCACTGACGTACAAGCGTAGGTCTTCCCTGGTGGCCCAAAAGTTAAGAATCCGTCTGCTAATGCAGGGGATACAAATTTGATCCCCAGTTCAGGAAGATTCCACCTGCCTTGGGGCAACTGAGCCCGAGCACCACAACTACTGAAGGCCACACGCCCTGAAGCCCATGTTCAGCAACAAGAGAAGCCACCTTAACCGGAAGCTCGCTCACCACAATTAGAGAGAGCCCAGGTGCAGCAGCAAAGACCCAGTGCAACCAAAAGAAGTAAACATTTAAATATATATATCCAAGTGTACAACCAAATCCATAACCTCTTCCTCCTGTACACAGAGGCAGACTCAGCTTCTTAGCCTCCCTTGAGAACCGGATGGAATGTGAACGGAAGCTATGAGGGCCACTTCCAGTCCTGGCTCCCAAAATGTTCCGTGGATAATCCTCCTCTCTCTTCTCTCATCAGCCAGCTGGAGAGCTGTGCCCAAGTGACCGTGAAGTCATGTAGGGGAAATGGTGACACCCCCTCCAGAGCCAGAGCCTTAAACGATTGTTTGAAGATCAGCTGGCTAACACCAAGACCCCTGTCAACTGGAATTTACGAAAAGGAAATATAAACATCTATTATACCAGTTCAGTTCAGTCACTCAGTCATGTCCGACTCTGCGACCCCACAGACTGCAGCATGCCAGGCCTCCCTGTCCATCACCAAATCCCAGAGTTTACCCAAACTCATGTCTATCGAGTCAGTGATGCCATCCAACCATCTCATCCTCTGTCATCCCCTTCTCCTCCCGCCTTCAATCTTCCAGGTTTCAATCATCAGGGTCTTTCAATTGAGTCGGTTCTTCGCATCAGGTGGCCAAAGTATTGGAGTTTCAGCTTTGACATCAGTCCTTCCAATGAATATTCAGGACTAATTTCCTTTAGGATGAACTGGTTGGATCTCCTTGCAGTTGAAGGGGCTTGCGAGAGTCTTCTCCAACACCACAGTTCAAAAGCATCAATTCTTTGGTGCTCAGCCTTCTTTATGGTCCAACTCTCACATCCATACATGACCACTGGAAAAACCATAGCCTTGACTAGATGGACCTTTGTTAACAAAGTAATGTCTCTGCTTTTTAACATGCTGTCTAGGTTGGTCATAACTTTCCTTCCAAGAAGCAAGCATCTTTGAATTTCATGGCTGCAGTTACCATCTGCAGTGATTTGGGAGCCCCAAAAATAAAGCCTGCCATGGTTTCCACTGGTTCCCCATCTATTTGCCAGGGCCCCTGAACTGTGGGAGGAAGGGGATGACGGATTTTTAAAGTAGTTATCCTACCCTGACTATCACAGCATGGAGGAGCCCAGAGAAAGAGGAAGCCATGCTCGCTCTGAACAGGCCTGTTCTGACCTCCTGTCTGGTCACCTTTCCTTTGACCTCCCTGTCTGTTTGCTTGTTTGCTCTCTAATAACTGACCCTGAGCATGATGGGGAGGAACACTGGAAAAGACATTATGAAGATGGAGAAGAACACGCATTGTTGCAGAAAGAAATGCCATCCTAACCAGCAAATAAATGGATGTTGGACACGTTCCCTAAAGGAGGCATTCTGCTGGGTGCTGGGAATACAAAGGCATCACACCTCTTCTCTACCTTGGAATTAAGACAAACGTAAAAGGTACAATCCTGTCCCTCAGTAGGCTTACAAATTACTTGGGAAAACATGACTTCAAGGATAAGTTGCCTAATGAGAGAAGAACGCGTGTGAGTCAAGCAGAACTGATTTGCCATGCCAGAGATGGCTCTTATTTGATTTATAGAAAATGAATAATTTGTGCCTCAGTATCTTCATCTTTAAACTCAGAAGATGCCTGAGAAGCATGGTTAAGGTTTTCCTCTTTTTTTGGCCACACTGCACAGCCTGCAGGACCTTCATTCCCTGACCAGGGATCAACTGAACCAGGCCCCACAGTGGAAGCTTAGAGTCCTAACCACTGAGCCGCCAGTGAAACCCCTTAATTATTTTTAATTGGAGTAGAGTTGCTTTACAATGCTGTGTTAATTTCTGCTGTACAGCAAAGTGAATCAGCTATGTGTTTACATGTGTTCCCTCTTTTTCAGACTCCCTTCCCATTTAGGTCACTACAGTGTGTTGAGTATTAGACACAGTAGGTTCTCATTAGTTAACTATTTTATACAGAGCAGTGTGTATATGTCAGTTCCAATCTCCCAATTCATCCAGTCCCCACCATGTATTTTTAAAAAGTAGCTTTTTCCTAGTGTTTTAACAAAGACCAAAGTATAAAATTTTGGAGTGTATCAACATCCAAGCCCAACCTTAATTGAATTAAATTAGAATTGCTATGAGGGAGGCCTAGGTATTAGTATTTTTCAAAAGCTCCCCAGGAGATTGTTAATGAGCAGCCAGGTTTGGCCTCCAACACCTAAAGATCATGACTTAGCGACTGGTACTTTTTTTTTTTTTTTTCCAATTGGTACTTCCAAATTGTGGTGCTGGAGAAGACTTGAGAGTCCCTTGGACTGCAAGCAGATCAAAGCAAGTAATCCTAAAGGAAATCAACCCTGAATGTTCATTGGAAGGACTGATGCTGAAGCTCCAAAACTTTGGCCACCAGATGTGAGGAAATGACTCACTGGAAAAGACCCTGATGCTGAGAAAGACTGAAGCCAAAAGAAGAGGGTGGCAGAGGTTGAGATGATTAGATACTATCACCGACTCAATGGACATGAATTTGAGCAAATTCTGGGAGACTGCGAAGGACAGAAGAGTCTGGCATGCTGCAGGACATGGGGTCGCAAAGAGTTGGACACGACTTCTCAGCTGAACAACAAAATGCCAGCTGGTGCTAATGTGTGCTGTGCAGCTGGGAGATGTATTTGATCATGTCTGTGGTTGAAAAGGAAGCAGTACCTGTGGCCAAGCGCCTATCATCCTCACACATTATGTCAACTGTCCACTGACCGCAGGCCTTCCTGACTTCTGATTTAGACTGTAACCACTAGAGGACACCAAAGTATGGTACAGGGAATATGTAAAAACATATTTAACAGAGAAGAAGATAAAAGAAATCAATTTCTTTTCAGTTTAATATAAGATGCCTCACTCCAGTCAGTCAAGAAGATACCAGGCAGAATAATTTACTCCCTCACCCTGAAACTTTTCAACTTTTTTTAAGATGCTAGTGTCAACAATCTGTGTGCTTAAACATAATTTAAGACCATGAATAATTTTCTAAGATCAAAATACCAGTGGAATCACTAACACTAAATCTGCCATCTTCCATAAGCAGCTTGATAGCATGGGTTCTAAAATAACTCCAAAGTTTTAGCAATTTGGTCTTTATCAGAACACGAGGAAAAGGCTACTTTTTGAAAATACATGGTGTTTTTCACCAAATAGGGACTGGAAGTAACATTTATCACATTTTAACTCTTTTATTTTAAAGGTCAAGAAACTGAGGCTCAGAGAAGCTCAGGGAGGTATCACATACAAGTTCATACAACCAGTCAGCACCATGCACCCCAAGAATTTCCATTTCGTAAGTCTCCAACCTGTAATATTTTCATGCTATCGTAAGTGAAATTTTTAGACTTGTTAGAACAATTATTCAGCATAATGCCAAGAACAGACAATACTGTGGGGAAAGGCAACCTTTACATAAAATTTGAATATGAGTTTGATTTATTTCAAGTTAGTTCTCAAGTTGCTTTTATTATAAATAATGAGAATACCCATATAGAACAGTAAAAACAAAAATCTATGGTAATTTCTAATTTGGGGAGACATTTTGGATTGTCTATTCCAAGTGGCCAAAAAAGTTACTTTCTAGAAGAATCCATTTCCATAGTGTAGTTTGAAGTCTACAAAAATTCTGACTATGTTGGGTTGCTGCTGCTACTGCTGCTAAGTCGCTTCAGTCGTGTCTGACTCTGTGCGACCCCATAGACAGTGGCGCACCAGGCTCCCCCGTCCCTGGGATTTTCCAGGCAAGAACACCGGAGTGGGTTGCCATTTCCTTCTCCGATGCATGAAAGTGAAAAGTGAAAGTGAAGTTGCTCGGTTGAGTCCGACTAGCAGCGACCCCATGGACTGCAGCCCACCAGGCTCCTCTGTCCATGGGATTTTCCAGGCGAGAGTGCTGGAGTGGGGGGCCATTGCCTTCTCCGTATGTTGGTTAGGATGACGTATAATAGTGAGGAATAGAAAATGCGGGCACTTCCCTGGCAGCCAATTGCGTGCTTCCACAGCAAGGAGCACAAGTCGAATCCCTGGTCGGGGAACTAAGACCCCACATGCTACACAGCATAGCCAAAAAAACAATTGCAGAAGTTTAGTTTTTACTTTTATGAAAGTGTGACCCCAGGGTTGGACTCTACTAGGGTTGGACTCTACTCCGGGATTAATATGAAGCTCCACGGTATCAAGGTCTCAGGATCCTTCTAACTTGTCACTATGCTGAGCACTGCCTTCATCCCCAGGGCCACTTCATGGTCTGAGATGGCTGCTCCAAGACCTGCCATCACATCCACTTTCCAGCCCGGAGGAAGGAGGAAAGAGAAAAAGAAAGACATACTTCTAGCTTTAAGGACACATCCCTAATGTTGCGTACCTCTCTTCTCTTTTACACTTTAACCAAAATTTTGTCATATGTATCGGACTTCCCAGGTGGCTCAGCAGTAAAGAATCCGCTTGACAATGCAGGAGACCCAGGAGACATGGGTTAGATCCCTGGGTGGGGAAAATCCCCTGGGAGAGGAAATGAAAACCTGCTCCAGTATTCTTGCTGGAACCTTCCATGGACAGAGGAGCCTGGTGGGCTACAGTCCAAGGGGTCACAAAGAGTCAGACATGGCTGAACACACACACACACACACACACACACACACATTCTTGTTGCAGAGCGTGGGCTCTATATGCACAGGCTTCAGCGTTTGTGGTGCATGGGCTTAGTTACCTCCCAGCATGTGTGATGCTCCAAGACCAGGGATTAAACCCATGTCCCCTGCATTGGCAGATGGATTCCTAACCACTGGATCACCAGGGAAGTCCGGAGAAGCTGCTCCTTCTGAGGGGTTAATTCCCCAATGAAGAATGCTCCCAAACTCAATGTGAATGACAGATTATTTCTGGATTATGGTATAGTGATCATTTCTCAGTTCAATTCAGTTTAGTAGCTCAGTCGTGTCTGAACCTTGCAACCCCATGGACTGCAACATGCCAGGCCTCCCTGTCCATCACCAAATCCCTGAGCTTACTCAAACTCATGTCCATTGAGGCGGTGATGCCATCCAACCATCTCATCCTCTGTTGTCCCCTTCTCCTGCCTTCAATCTTTCCCAGCATCTGGGTCTTTTTAAATGAGACGGTTCTTCGCATCAGGTGGCCAAAGGATTGGAGTTTCAGCTTCAGCATCAGTCTTTCCAATGAATATTCAGGACTCATTTCCTTTAGGACTGACTTGTTGGATCTCCTTGCTGCCCAACAGACTCACAAGAGTCTTCTCCAACACCACAGTTCAAAAGCATCCATTCTTTGGAGCTCATCTTTCTTTATAGTCCAACTCACACATCCATACATGACTACTGGAAAAACCGTAGGTTTTTTTGGCTATGCTGTGTAGCATGTGGGGTCTTAGTTCCCTGACCAGGGATTCGACTTGTGCTCCTTGCAGTGGAAGCATGCAATTGACTAGATGGACCTTTGTCGGCAAAGTAATGTCTCTGCTTTTTAATATGTCATTTAGGTTGGTCATAGCTTTTCTTCCAAGGAGCAAAAATCTTTTAATTTCATGGCTGCAGTCATCATCTGCAGTGATTTTGGAGCCCCAAAAGTAAAGTCTGTCACTGTTTCCATTTGTTTCCCCATCTATTTGCCATGAAGTGATGGGACCAGATGCCATGATCTTCGTTTTCTGAATGTTGAGCTTTATCCACCTTTTTCATTCTCTCTTTCATTTTCATCAAAAGGATCTTTAGTTCCTCTTCGCTTTCTGCCATAAGGGTGGTGTCATCTGAGTATCTGGGGTTATTGGTATTTCTCCTGGCAATCTTGATTCCAGCTTGCACTTCATCCAGCCCAGCATTTCACGTGATGTACTCTGCATAGAAGTTAAATAAGCAGGGTGACAATATACAGCCTTGACGTCCTCCTTTCCCGATTTGGAACCAGTCTGTTGTTCCATGTCTGGTTCTAACTGTTGCTTCTTGACTGCATACAGATTTCTTGAGAGGCAGGTCATGTGGCCTGGTATTCCCAGCTCTTTCAGAATTTCCTACAGTCTGTTGTGATTCACATAGTCAAAGGCTTTGGTGTAGTCAATAAAGCAGAAGTAGATGCTTTTCTGGAACTCTCTTGCTTTTTCGATAATCCAACACATGTTGGCAGTTTAATCTCTGGTTCCTCTGCCTTTTCTAAATCCAGCTTGAACATCTGAAAGTTCACGGTTCATGTACTGTTGAAGCCTGGCTTGGAGAATTTTGAGCATTACTTTGCTAGCATGTGAGATGAGTGCAATTGTTCGGTAGTTTGAGCATTCTTTGGCATTACTCTTCTTTGGGATTGGAATGAAAACTGACCTTTTCCAGTCCTGTGGCCACTGTTGGGTTTTCCAAATTTGCCAGCATATTGAGTGCAGCACTTTCACAGCATCATCTTTCAGGATTTGAAATAGGTCAACTGGAATTCCATCACCTCCACTAGCTTTGTTCATAGTGATGCTTCCTAAGGCCCACTTGACTTCACATTCTGGGTTGTCTGGCTTTAGGTGAGCGATCACACCATCATGGTTATCTGGGTTGTGAAGATCTTTTTTGTACAGTTCTTCTGTGTATTCTTGCCACCTCTTCTTAATATCTCTGCTTCTGTTAGGTCCATACCATTTCTGTCCTTTATTGAGTTCATCTTTGCATGAAATGTTCCCTTGGTATCTCTAATTTTCTTGAAGAGATCTCTAGTCTTTCCCATTCTATAATTTTCTTCTATTTCTTTGCATTGATCACTAAGGAAGATTTTTTTTTATCTCTTCTTGCTATTCTTTGGAACTCTGCATTCAGATGCTTATATATTTCCTTTTCTCCTTTGCCTTTCACTTCTCTTCTTTTCACAGCTATCTGTAAGGTCTCCTCAGACAACAGTTTTGCCTTTTTGCATTCCTTTTTCTTGGGGATGGTCTTGATCAATGCCTCTTATAAAGTGTCATGAACTTCTGTCCATAGCTCTTCAGACACTCTATCTATCGAATCTAATCCCTTGAATCTATTTGCCACTTCCACTGTATAATCATAAGAGATGTGATTCAGGTCATACCTGAATGGTCTCGTGATTTTCCCCACTTTCTTCAATTGAAGTCTGAATTTGGCAATCAGGCGTTCATAATCTGAGCCACAGTCAGCTCCCGGTCTTGTTTCTGCTAACTATATAGAGCTTCCCCATCTTTGGCTGCAAAGAATGTAATCAATCTGATTTGGGTACTGACCATCTGGTGATGTCCATGTGTAGAGTCTTGTGTTGCTGGAAGAGGGTGTTTGCTATGACCAGTGCAGTCTCTTGGCAAAACTATGTTAGCCTTTGCCCTGCTTTATTTGCTACTCCAAGGCCAAATTTGCCTGTTACTCCAGGTATCGCTTGACTTCCTACTTTTGCATTCCAGTCCCCTATAATGAAAAGGATATCTTTTTTGTGTATTAGTTCTAGGAGGTCTTATAAGTGTTCATAGAACCATTCAACTTTAGCTTCTTCAGAATTACTGGTTGGGGCACAGACTTGGATTACCATGATATTGAATGGTTTGCCTTGGAAACGAACAGAGATCATTCTGTTGTTTTTGAGACTGCATCCAAGTACTGCATTTCAGACTCGTTTGTTGACTATGATGGCTACTCCATTTCTTCTAAGGGATTCTTGCCCACAGCAGTAGTTATAATGGCCATCTGAGTTAAATTCACCCATTCAGGTCCATTTTAGTCCACTGATTCCTAAAATGTTGATGTTCACTCTTGCCATCTCCTATTTGACCACCTCCAAATGGCAACCCACTCCAGTAGTCTTACCTGGAAAATCCCATGGATGGAGGAGCCTGGGAGGCTGCAGTCCATGGGGTCGCAAAAATTAACTTGCCTTGATTCATGGACCTAACATTCCAGGTTCCTATGCAAGATTGCTCTTTACGGCATTGGACTTTGCTTCCTTCACCAGTCCCATCCACACCTGGGTGTTGTTTTTGCTTTGGCTCCATCTCTTCATTCTTTCTGGAGTTATTTCTCCACTGATCTCCCTTAGCATGTTAGGCACCTACCGACCTGGGGAGTTTCAGTGTCCTTATCTTTTGCCTTTTCATGCCCATCTCTAGGGCAGGAGAAAAACTGGGCTCAACTGGGCTTGCTCTCATTCTGAAAGAATCATGTGAGTTGGTCTTTTAGAAAAAATGTATGACTTTATACATATTTCTCTCAGACAGCTTAGAAAGAGATTTGCCTATGACAAAGGAATTAAGCAAGTTCTCATTTACCTTTTCCATTTTACGTGTCCATGATTGCACAGTAAAATAAGATTTCTGTCTTATGGGGTGGTGCATGCATAGACACTAAACATACAGGATGAAATCTCACTGAGATAATTGTCTCCCTGCCTGTTTCCTGACTTAGTGGGATGAGCACTGAATCGGGAGTCAGAAAGCTGAGTCGTGTGGGCTGAGGGTGTGCTCTGGGCTCCAGCAGTCTTTTCTGCAAGATGAAGATTTTGGCTTGGTGATTACTGGCATCCTTCTGGCCCCTACATTTTCTGATGTACAAGGGAAAGTATTTGTTTGCTGTTAGCCTTGTTTAGAAAGTAAATGAATAAGGCTCAGAGCATCACTGTCCTTTAGCTTATTTGTCCAGTTATCTTATATAAGGATCTACTCTGCGTGTTATAAATGACATGGAGGAAATCATTCTGTGCCCAGACCATGACCAAAGTTTCTAGACTGTGCCTTCACTGTAGGCTGTGTCTCCTGGACGTATTTTTTAACTCACAACGCTTTTCTTTAATTTGAAGTTTCCTATGGGTACACATTTCAGTGGACACTTAATATTAGGTAACAAGAGCTGTTTTCATTATGTATTTTCATACTGTTGGAAAAGTTAGATTGAAAAAAAATATGAAACAGTGGACACTGAAAAATTGTTGCAGATAGGAAATGAAAGGACTCAGAGAAGGTTAGAGAAACCCATATTTCAGTCAATAAAGGCAGAGACTGACCATGTCTGGGGGAGTCAGCAATCCAGTCTCATCTCCAGCATCTAAGCTTCGTTATCGTTCAGTCGCTAAGTCGTGTCTGACTCTGCGACCCCATGGACTGCAGCATGCCAGGTTCCTCTGTCCTCCACTATCTCCCAGAGGTTTGCTTACTTGCTCAAATAGTATAAAGCAGTAATTAATGCAGTCTAAATTTAAATAGTCCTGAATGTCCTTCATTTCTGTCCTTAATTTTCTTTAGAGTGGAGATTAGATCCCTTAGGGCATTAAAAAGGGATGGTTGTCATCGGTGGCTTACAAACTCAGGGTTTTTTATTTGATTGCATGTGGCTACTCGTGATTCATAGGAACACCTAGAGGAGCTTTATTGCAACTTCCCAGAAATCCACTAATCATTAAAACTTCAGACTCTATTTTTTAAGTGAAAAAAATAATATCAGGGTAAAGTAACACATCAATTATGCTTTTTGCTTTGCTTTCTTTTTAATGCTAAAGACACTTAAAAACAGAGAATGCATTAAGTGGAGATAACCAAACCTTGAGGTCAAGCATCACCTTTGATGTATTGTGGCAACTGACTGGCAGTGGAAAAAGAGATAAAATGCTCTTCTTAAGCTATAGGGACAGCCTACCTAGTAACCACAGAATGATTAAGTTCTGTTCATGGAGACTTCTCTTAATTGGATGAAAAGATTTAAGGAACACACCTGGGAGACATGGAGACGTATGATAGTTACTAGTGGGGCTTAATACATGCACTTCTACGAGTGATTCTTTTCTTAGTAGCAAGAAATCAGCTAAGCTCCCCCCAGAGTCATAATCCTGTGCTCTTTTAAACTGTAGGAAGGGAGTTCCTTGGTGGTCCAGTGGCTAAGAATCCACCTGCCAGTGCAGGTTCAACCCCTGGTTTAGGAAGATCCCACAGGCCACATGCCACATCCCGCAGAGCAACTAAGTCCATGCCCCTAACTACTGAGCCCAGGTTCCCGAGGCCACACGCTGCAACAAGAGAAGGCACCGCAAGGAGACGTCCCCGCGCCAGAGAGCAGCCCCCCTGCCCACAACGAGAGAAAGGCTGCCCGCGGCAAGAAAGACTTAGTACACCCAACAGTAAAATACATGAATCAGCTTTAAAAAAAAAACCTTTTAGAAATAAATAAACTGTAAGGAAAATAAAAACTTAAGTGTGGAATGGAGCATAATAAAAAGTGCAGTGACCTCTGTGTAGTGTTACACAATTGAGAATAATTTTCTATGGACAAGATGATATTTGTGTTCAGATATCAGAGTTCTTTTTCCCACGGGAACTCAAAATGGTCTTTTGGGATCAGTTTATCCTATTATCACCCTTTCCTGTCTTTTTTATTTTCTGTTAGGGTCATGTTGCTTTATTGAGAATTATGGTCGTCACTGTTCTCTCTAGCTTTAACAATTAAATTAAGAAAACTCAAGTTATAGGTTGACAATGATGACAGTTTTTTACTCATGAAGGGCCCTTAGATAATACAATAATTTCTTTCTGTGCTCAGGAAAGAATTCGGTATGCATGCCACTACTATTGGAGAAGTTCTACCTCGGAGTCACGTTTCAAAATGCTTTTCACTCCTTACACTCCTTGAGTAAGATTTGTAAGTTAATATTGTCTCCTGTGGGTTGGCTGTCCTCACAGAGACGCAGTTTAAAACTTTCCTAAAGCCCCCTCTAGTGACAAACAGCAAATTAGTCCATTACTTCATAACATTTAATACCATCAAGTTCTAAAGTTCCATTTTTTCTTCTATTTATTAGATAAATGAATAAGCTACAGTATTTTAATTGGAGAATGGTTAAGATATAGTCAATAGCTCGAATTTCCAAGGTTCCCACCAAAACCTAGGGGATTTTCTTTTGAAATGAAAACCAGCATCATTTAATTCCATTTCTTTTCTCTGCCCTGAAGGGTACACCTTAAAAAAATCCCCTAAAAAATGTCCTTCATTTTTATCCTTCAGGGACATTAAAGATGAAAATATGTTTATAATTAGCCACTGAATGGGAAAAGATTATCTTGGCCTTTACCTCTTGGTGTCTCCATTACATTCACTGGATAATTTTCATTCATAAAGCTGAGCATGGCCAAACAGAAAAACATAAATTCTCTAAATTATGAAAGCAATGGTAATCTATAAAGGTATAAATTAAATGTAAATGTAATAATACAATGTTTTAAAATAATAAGTAATAAAATACAATCAACTATACAGTATATGTATTGGACTATATATTATGGTGTGTAGTAACATATTATGGTATGTAATAATATATAGCTTATTTCATTTGTATCTCTTTTTCCAAAGAGCTTCAAACTCATCTAATTAAAAATAGGCTTGATTAAACCATTCAATAAGAGAAGAATAAAAGCCTTGGGTCGTATCTGACTCTCTGTGACCCTATGGACTGTAGCCCACCAGGGTCCTCTGACTAGGGGATTCTCCAGGCAAGAGGTCTAGAGTTGGTTGCCATTTCCTTCTCCAGGGCATCTTCCTGACCCAGAGATCGAACCCGCGTCTCTTATGTCTCCTGCATTGGCAGGTGGGTTCTTTAACTGCTAGCTCCACCTGGGAAGCCCATATAGAGTATATGTATTAGGCTATATATTATGGTATATAATAATATATAGCTTATTTCATTTGTGTCTCTATTTCCAAAGAGCTTCAAACTCATCTAGTTAAAAACAGGCTTGATTAAACCATTAAATAAAAGTAGAAGAATAAAAGCCACCTGCATAATATAGGGAATTAAAGAGATGAATAGAAAAATAGGCTATGAATAGTTATTGCAGCAAAGCATGTCTTAGTTTTGAGCTGACATGGTAAGACAAAAAGAAGGAAGTCAGTAAGAAAAGTGGACACTCCAGTGCATTAAGGGAGAAAACGGCTTTCCTTCTGAAATACAGATAGACAAGCCTCTAGATAGCAGTGACGAAAACGCATCATCGGAATGATTCCTTAACAATGAGAAATTCATGTTTTAATATTCAACAAGAAGTCTCAGGAATGTATGTGCTCCAAGGACATTGCAGTTGGTGGTGATTCCCCATTGGAAGCGTGTTCCTGGGAGCAAACTCGACAATAAACCCAGGCCAGCTGCATACATTTACCCATGATCGGGGTTATCTCTGGGAATAGCAACCAGAAAGGATCTTCTCTCTCTTTTTTATACAGAGTGAAGACAAAGGATAATTAAATTAACTGTCATAAAGGGACTCATGATATGTTCTCTGCTATGGTTGGAAAGAAAAGGACTCTATCGTGCACTTCTTGAAAGAACTGGAACAAAATACTTAAAAATCATGAAATGAGGATGGTTTCAGTTGAAGTTGGCTACCAAGCAATGTAGTCTTCACAACCCTCATTTTGTTGTCTCTCAATGGTAGAGCCCCTTTCCTTTTGGAAGCCAAAATTTCCTTTTGATACCCAAAGCCTACTTTCACAAGAGAAACTGGCATCACCCTTGAGTGAGTCAGGTCAGTGTGTTGCCTCTCCCAGGGCTGTTTGCCCTCTATGCTTCAGTTCTAATCCAATTCAACAAATGCTTACTAGAGGTCTAGTATATGCAAGATATTTCCCAGATGCCAGTACTGGAATAAAAGGCTTCCTGTTCTTAGCGATTTCAAGCATTAATGAGTAGGTAGGCGAGAGTGTCTTTGTTCTCTAGGTAACACCTGACTCTGCCCTTCAGTTCAGTCGCTCAGTAGTGCAGCAAAGTCCATGGACTGCAGCACGTCCCTGCGCCCCTGGGCATCCTGCCCCTGTACCCTTCTAAATGACTTTTTGTCGTTGGGGCCACAGAACCGTCACACACTTCCACATTTCTCAATTCTGAATCTAATTTTCTCCTTTCCCTGGAGTCTTAGAAAATCAGGAATTCAGGTGAGTTTCTGGCTATAGAAATTTCCTTTTCATAATGTTCCTAATTTACTCCTTTGTGCCTGAATTCCCCTTCTGAGACAAAAGTCTTAAAAGAGAGAAAACTGTTATTTGCTGAACATCTCTTTCTGCCAGGCCCTGCATGTGTTAATCCTTACAACTACAAAGTTAGTAGCATCTCTTGCATCTTAGACAAGAGGGGCTGCAGGCTTGGAGAGGTTTGCAAAGCAGCTCAACAGATGTGGGAACTAATTGCAGCAGCAAACTGACAATTAGACGTTCCACATATCTGCCTTCAAAGACAGTACTTTCGCCATCACAGAAGAGATGCTGGCGGGGGCTGGGGCTGCAATTTTGTGTCTCAGAGGACCTTTGGCAACAGCTGATGACCTTTCCTGGCACAACCAGGGGTGGAATAGGTGGGCTGCTCCTGCCATGCCGTGCGCAGAGGTCACGGCTCGCTGCTAAACACGCTGCACTGCACAGGACAGCCCAACAATCATGCATCCAGCCCCGAATGTCCATAGACCTGCTGCGGACAAAACACATTACAGAACGCTGCCTGGCCCCAGTCTGTCCTCGCGTCCAAGGATTCAAAAGTACCTCCTTCGAAATTAAATTGTGGAAAGCCACGGATAATTCAACGCCTTGTTCATGTTACAACTCTTTCCCATCATAAAGGAAAACTGATGACTTAAGATTTTATTATTTTTTAATATAAATTTATTTATTTTCCTTGGAGGCTAATTACAACATGGTTTTGCCGTACATTGACATGAATCTGCCACGGGTGTACACAAAAAGGCGGAAGGTGGTGGTGGAAGAGGAGGGGGTGCGGGGAAGCTCAGGAAGCAGAAAGGAAATGTAAAGTGATTACCGGGATTAAGAATTAAGATAATATGTAGATGCTTTCAACCCCAGGATTTTCACTGATCCAAATGTTCAAGTACTACTGCTTGTAACTTTAATTATTTGGGGCTTCCTTGGTGGCTCAGATGGTAAAGCTTCTGCCTGCAATGCAGGAGACCCGAGTTTGATCCCTGCGTCGAGAAGAAATGCAAACTGATTATTGGGGTTAAGAATTAAGATAATACATAGATGCTTTTCATACACAGGATGTTCACTAATCCAAATGTTCAAGTACTGCTTGGAAATCTAACTATCTGGAGCTGGTTAACTGCTACCCTGAGTTCAACCAACAATTCTTTCCGGGACCCAGGAGACACGGACGCCCGATGAGGCCGGCATGTTTTCCTGCTCGTCCCGCACAGATAAGGCCTGCCCGGTGTTGGGGGCGGAGTGCCGACGCGCCGCAGAGCCGCAGGGCCGCGGGCCGGCGCTGCACCCCAGCGTCTTCACGTCCTCCACTCCCATCTCGAGACCCGCGGGGCGGGGCGGTGGGGGCGCGTCCCTGCGCGGTGACGTCACAATCCGGCGCCTCGGGGCCCGCCCTCAGGCGCCCGCCGCGCGTGAGTCTCCGGCCGCCTCCGCCGCCGCCGCGCCGCCCCGCCCTCCGGGTGCATCTCGCCGAACCTCTGCCGCGGGGAGCCGGCCCGGCCCCTGGAAGGGCTGAAGGGGATGCCACAAGTCCCCGCGGTGTGGCCGCAGGAGGACCCGAGCATGGACGCCAGCCGGAGAGGTAAAGGGCCGCCGTCGCGGGCGCCCGCCGGCTGCCCGGCCCCCTCAGGTGTGGGGTAGGCGTCGCGGCCGCGCGCGCGCGCTCCCGGGCCCCTGCCTGGTCGTCGGCGTTGCCTCCGACCCTTCCACAAGCTGTCTAGGCCTCTTGCCGCCGAGGAAGCCCTGCTTGCGGGCTCCCCAGGTGCGCTCGTTGGCTCAGAGTTTATTACCCCGGCTCCGGGAGGCCCTGTCCCCCTGAAGTCGGGGTCGGAGGCAGATCTCCCTGAGCCCCGAATCAAGTCCCCCCTCACCCGCCCCCTGCACTTAGGGGTGATAGGGGTGAGCTTCGGTCTCTTCATCTCGAACGTGGTTGTAAAACCACCCATGTCTTGGAGTTCTTGAGGATTAAATGCAGATAATACCTACAAAGCTCTTGGCACACTGTGAAGTACTTCAGTTCAGTTCAGTCGCTCAGTCGTGTCCGACTCTGCGGCCCCATGAATCGCAGCACACCAGGCCTCGCTGTCCATCACCAACTCCCGGAGTTCACTCAGACTCACATCCATCGACTCAGTGATTACATCCAGACATCTCATCCTCTGTCGTCCCCTTCTCCTGCCCCCAATCCCTCCTAGCATCAGAGTCTTTGCCAATGAGTCAACTCTTCGCATGAGGTGGCCAAAGTACTGGAGTTTCAGCTTTAGCATCATTCCTTCCAAAGAACACCCAGGGCTGATCTCCTTCAGAATGGACTGGTTGGATCTCCTTGCAGTCCAAGGGACTCTCAAGAGTCTTCTCCAACACCACTGTTCAAAATCATCAATTCTTCAGCGCTCAGCTTTCTTCACATCCACACATGACCACAGGAAAAACCATAGCCTTGACTAGATGGACCTTTGTTGGCGAAGTAATGTCTCTGCTTTTGATTATGCTATCTAGGTTGGTCATAACTTTTCTTCCAAGGAGTAAGCGTCTTTTAATTTCATGGCTGCAGTCACCATCTGCAGTGATTTTGGAGCCCCAAAAAATAAAGTCTGACACTGTTTCCACTGTTTCCCCATCTATTTCCCATGAAGTGATGGGACCAGATGCCATGATCTTCGTTTTCTGAATGTTGAGCTTGAAGCCAACTTTTTCACTCTCTTTCACTTTCATCAAGAGGCTCTAGGAGTCAGCCCAGCCCAGATAGTTTGCATCTTCACACTGTGAGCAAGGCAGATAAGGCAGCCTTCAGACTTCTTCCAATTCAGTGTTCCTATCTATTTTAAATTATACCTTTAAACCAAGCTGCCAGATGGTTCCTAGCAATGTCTTGCTTTGCATACAAGTGTGCCTTTATTATGTAATTATTGATCAAAATAAGTGCTGTTCTGAATGTAGGAGATAACTATTCATTGATCAGCAAGCTGTATTTTCTGACAGTTTACCATCTAAGTTCCAGAAAAAGCAAACAAAAGTACGTTTATGGTTTTCAAAAGTTTTACCACAGAAGTGAACATGACTCTTGGTGTATACTGGAAACTATTCGGAAATTATCTTGAGTTTTAATGCACAAAACATCTTGTACATTGATTTCACGGTGAATAAACTAAAAAGATCATAAATAACTTCCCAAGGTCCCAATAAGTGACACAACAGACTTTCAATCCAGGTATGATAAAGCAAAACCTTAGAGCAACTTAACCATCTCATGGTAGAAATGGGAGCATGGGCAAGGATATATGTAAAAATTAGAGTTATCGTAGACTTAGTAACTCTATTTGTTAATTAGGTTGTTTTTAAAATCAAGTTCATGTAAGAAAAAGTAGAAAGGTTTCTGTTTTTATAACTTACCCAGTTTAACTAGCTCCATTTTTAGGACATTATATGATGTATAGTATCAAACATTGCTTTTTATTGAGCTTTTAAGAAAAGTGTAATACTCGACAGATCTGGGGTAATTGTTAATAGAAAACCATAAATAGAGCTAAAATACCTAAGGAGACATGGAGCAATGGACTGGTTTAAAATTGGAAAAGGAGTATGACAAGGCTGTATATTGTCACCCTGCTTATTTAACTTATATGCAGAGTTTTTGAAGTCCAAACCCTCTATCTCAGAATTCGATGGTATTGAAGATAGGACCCTTAAAGAGTTAATTAAGTTAAAATGAGGTGGTTAGAGTTACCCTAATCCCACTTGGGGAACCCCATGGACTATAGCCCACCAGGCTCCTCTGACCATGAAATATATGCAGAGTCCATTATGTGAAATGCCAGGCTGGATGAATCACAAGCTGTAATCAAGATTGCTGGGAGAAATATCAACAACCTCAGATATGCAGATGATACCACTCTAATGGCAGAAAGTGAAGAGAAACTAAAGAGCCTCTTGATTACAGTGAAAGAGGAGAGTGAAAACTCAGCATTCAAAAAACTAATATGGCATCTGATCCCTTCACTTTATAACAAATAGAAAGGGGGAAAAGTAGAAGCAGTGACAGGTTTTCTTTTCTTGGGCTCCAAAATCACTGTGAATGGTGACTGCAGCCATGAAGTTAAAAGATGCTTGCTCCTTGGAAGGAAAGTCACGACAAACCTAGACGGTACATTAAAAAGCAGAGACATCATTTTGTCGACAAAGGTACATATAGTCAAAGCTATGTAACCATGTATGGATGTGAGAATTGGACCATAAAGATGGTTGAGTGCTGAAGAATTCATGCTTTCAAATTGTGGTGCTGGAGAAGACTCTTGAGAGTCCCTTGGTCTGCAAGAAGATCAAACCAATCAATCCTAAAGGAAATCAACCCTGAATATTATTGAAAGGACTGATGCTGAAGTTCAAATACTCTAGCCACCTGATGCAAAGAGCCGGCTCAGTGGAAAAGACCCTGATGCTGGGAAGGAAGGAAAGCAAAAGGAGAAGGGGGCAATAGAGGATGAGATGGTTGGGTGGCATCACCGACTCAATGGACATGAGTTTGAGCAAGGTCCAGGAGATGGTGAGGGACAGGGAAGCCTGATGTGCTGTAGTCCATGGGGTCACAAAGAGTTGGACATAATTTAGCTACTGAACAACAAAATTGCACCTTTTAAATTGATTAGATTTCATTACCTCTGATGATTTTGAGAGCGCAGGGTACTAAGACATCTAAAGTTATTTATCTTTTGTCACTTACGGCCTTTGACATTGTGCTCTCTCACTTCTCTGTATATACCTGCTTTTTCTTTTTCTGTGAACTGTAGTGAAACGTGTTCATTAGGAAGGAACTTGGAAGGAATAAACTGCATACAGGGAATAAACTACATACTTCTTAGCCTGTTTCATATGATATAATAGTAGCATGCAGCATGATTTGAGTACTAGCAATTTATATTGATCAGCACAGTGTAATGGTCAAGACTCAGGAGCCAGACTGCTGAGTTCTTGGGCAGATGACATGTCTTACATCTTTGTGCTTCATCTATACAGTGTGAATAACGATAGTACCAATCTCATAGGATTGTTTTAAGGATTAAGTGAGTTTCTAGCTACAAAGTGGTTAAAAGGTTGCCGGGTACGCTTAGCAGTATTCAGTAAGTGAATACAAGTGAAGAAATCCAACTCAAATTGGTTTAAGCGAAAGTGGGAATTTTTGAGCTCCTGTGGAGAAAAGTCTAGGGAGGGTAGAGCTTCAAACATGGTTATATCCCAGTGCTCAAGCAGTGTTACCAGTGATCTTTGGTCCTGGTTCCGCTTACCTCTGTGTAAGTTTCCTTCTCAGACAGGTTCCCACCGTGTGGGGCAAGATGGCCACCAGTAGGGTCAGGCCTGTTTATGTTCTAGGGGGTTCCTAATAGTCCTGGTAGACGTCCCAGGACTGTGTCTCATTGTCTGGACTTGGGTCACCATAACTGGCCAGTTTGGGATGATATGCGCACCTCCAACAGTGGGATCCTCTTGAACCAGCTAGGCTAAGCGAAGGGAGGAGTGGTTCCTCAAGCAGGTTAAGGTCCTGTTTTCCTCAAAGGGGCACTGGATTCTGGGTAGGCAAAAAGTCAGCAGTTTTTTCCTCTGGAGAAATAAGATTTGTTTGAGAGTTTGGTGGTTAGTTTTCTCCCTTTGTATTTCCATGTGCTCCTTCATGACTGTCTTTACTACCAACTCAAGTGTTCCCTCCGTGACTTCTCTTGTCCTAAATAAGTCAATGGTTTTCCTTCTTGCTCTGACTTACGTAGATGGAGCTTCTTGGATATTCTTAGGTGGTTTTTTTGTTTGTTTGTTTCACTGTGTTCTAGCAGGATTTGTTCTCTCATCCTGGATTTTAGTTCTATTGACTTGGTACGTCTTTTTCTGTTTTCAGACATCCATATTTGTTTCAGACTTTGACTGTTTCTTCCCCATACCTTGATAGCTTATAGAGCAGACTGCCCATGTACCCATTTAAAAGATGTCTTGGAATACACTATATTTGCTTGTTGAATTCCATTAAACTCTGTGACTCAGCCTTCCTATCTTGGAGGTTACCCCTCAAAACACAATCACTTTGGGGGGACAGAAGTTGTTTTGTGATGAAGTATATATCTAGTTTTCTGACAGTGCATCTTGTCTGAAAGATGAGACACTGACGTTAGGGGAGATACTAGTTTTCTGTGCCCCAGTGTTCATTACAGCACTATTTGCAACAGCTAGGACGTGGAAGCCACCTAAATGCCCATTGACACATGAATGGATAAAGAAGCTGTAGTACATATATACAGTGGAATATTACTCAGCCATAAAAAGGAACACATTTGAGTCAGTTCTAATGAGGTGGGTGAAACTAGAGCTTGTTACACAGAGTGCAGTAAATCAGAAAAACAAATTTTGTGTACTAATGCATATGTATGGAATGTAGGAAGATGGTCCTGATGACATTATTTGCAGGACAGCAGTGGAGACAGATGCAGAGAGCAGACTTGGTGTGGCTGGGGGCGGGGGGGGGGGGGGGGGGGGGGTGTGTGGGGAGGGTGGCGTGGGGACACGCGCTGCCACCTGTGAGATGGACAGCCAACGAGGGTTTGCTGTATGCCACAGGGGACGCAAACCAGAGCTCTGTAACAGCCTAGAGCGGTACGATGGGAGGTTCACAAGTGTGTGCCTATGGCTGATTCATGCTAATGTCTGGCAGTTTGCAATTGTATAAAACAATAGTATGATTCATGTTAATGTTTGACAGTTTGCAATTCTGTATAGCAATTATCCTTCAATTAAAAAATAAATATAAATAAATATAAAATAAAAATAAATAAAAAATTAAATATAAGATGTTTAGATAGAATCCAAGCAGGAGGGTAAATAGATTGGACTAGATGAAGCTTAAGACATCTTTAATCATTAAGTTCTGACATTCTTATGTACTTTTATATAATAATTTTATAGTATATAATTTTATAAGTTACTAAATTACTCTGTGAGAGGATCACTTTCTTAAAATTATTTTTAAGGACAGACCAGCCTATGATGTATACAGGTCAGGAAGCAACAGTTAGAACTGGACATGGAACAACAGACTGGTTCCAAATAGGAAAAGGAGTATGTCAAGGCTGTATATTGTCACCCTGCTTATTTAACTGCTATGCAGAGTACATCATGAGAAATGCTGGACTGGAAGAAACACAAGCTGGAATCAAGATTGCCGGGAGAAATATCAATAACCTCAGATATGCAGGTGACACCACCCTTATGGCAGAAAGTGAAGAGGAGCTAAAAAGCCTCTTGATGAAAGTGAAAGAGGAAAGTGAAAAAGTTGGCTTCAAGCTCAACATTCAGAAAACGAAGATCATGGCATCTGGTCCCATCACTTCATGGGGAATAGATGGGGAAACAGTGGAAACAGTGTCAGACTTTATTTTTTGGGCTCCCAAATCACTGCAGATGGTGACTGCAGCCATGAAATTAAAAGACGCTTACTCCTTGGAAGAAAAGTTATGACCAACCTAGATAGTATATTGAAAAGGAGAGACATTACTTTGCCGACTAAGGTCCATCTAGTCAAGGCTATGGTTTTTCCAGTAGTCGTGTATGGATGTGAGAGTTGGACTGTGAAGAAGGCTGAGAGCTGAAGAATTGATGCTTTTGAACTGTGGTGTTGGAGAAGACTCTTGAGAGTCCCTTGGACTGCAAGGAGATCCAACCAGTCCATTCTGAAGGAGATCAGCCTTGGGATTTCTTTGGAAGGAATGATGCTAAAGCTGAAACTCGAGTACTTTGGCCACCTCATGCAAAAAGTTGACTCATTGGAAAAGACTCTGATGCTGGGAGGGATTGGGGGCAGGAGGAGAAGGGGACGACCGAGGATGAGATGGCTGGATGGCATCACGGACTCGATGGACGTGAGTCTGAGTGAACTCTGGGAGGTGGTGATGGACAGGCAGGCCTGGCGTGCTGCGATTCATGGGATCTCGAAGAGTTGGACACAACTGAGCAACTGAACTGAACTGAACTGAATATATATATATTAACTCAAAATCTTATTGATTATATCTCAAAATCATTTAAAAACCAATAGGTCCAGTGATTTATGGAATAAACTCAGTACATCCTCAAGTAACATAATTGAAGTGTTTATCATTTTATCCAGTGAAACTTAAGTCTCAAGCAGAACTTTTTAAAAAATAACTTATTTTCTTAAAAAAGAAAGCCTTTTATCTATGGCAGCAGGATTTTTATGTGATATATTATTGCTGGTTAGTAATTGATTGAATAAATTTTAAACAATTTTGGTAAAGATAAGCTTATGATTTTTTATGTGTTCAATAGTGTCTTTGTGAGAGTTGTGTTTCATTTGTCCTAATTCATGTTTTTTTGTTAAAAGTCAGAGCAGCCTCTGTCCTTCCCACATTTGATCCATCATGCCTATTTAAAGGACACTTGAGCACCAAAAGTAATGGTAAGTGAGGTACTTAAAATGGTAAGAGATGGTTAAAAGATCGACCAATTGTGTTTCCTTTATTTGTAAATTATATAGCATGATGAAAAAATACTTCCTTTAATCAATATTTGAGCTTCATACTCCTGCTGGGCTGTGCCCAGTCGTGTGCTGCTCCGTACGACCCCATGGACCATAGCCCGCCAGGCTCCTCTGTCATGGGATTTTCCAGGCAAGAGTACTGGAGTGGGCTGCCATTTCCTCCTCCTCCATACTGCTACTTAGGATTAAATATTGCAAGAATTCCTGAGACTAGAGAGTGTAGGAGTCCATCCTGCCCTGGATGTGGCCCTGGTCGGTCGCCTCCTGCCCCCTGTGGCAGCTCCAGCCCAGCTCTTCTGTTGCTGGCAGACTGCCCTGGCTGAAGGCTTGCCTTCCTTGTTAAAATGGTGATTAGCAGGTGGTTAAAGACACAGCACTGAAGAGGAAAAGCCAGGCAGAGAAAAAGAGAAATGCCCTTGAAAAGGCCATTTTGTATCAGGAACAAACGCTTGTCCAGCTGGGCGTCTTTATCCAG
Organism: Ovis aries; assembly: GCF_016772045.2. Taxonomy (NCBI): domain Eukaryota; kingdom Metazoa; phylum Chordata; class Mammalia; order Artiodactyla; family Bovidae; genus Ovis; species Ovis aries. The sequence continues at coordinate 98,184,814 of NC_056060.1, forward strand.
TTGGAATTTCTAGATCTTCTAAAAGGAAAATCAGTATTCTCTAAGATGTTCTCTAAATCTATATTCTGTAAGATCAAACATCTTAATGTTTTCACATTTTAAGGACTTTAAATTTTAATGTATATTTTAAATATTTTATAATTGTAGCTTAAAATTTTTAAGCCTGGGTTTTTGGTCAAAATAATTGAAAGTCTTTTTTTCCTTATTTACATGAAAAATCTTTGATGCCGATCCTCCAAATGTGAAAGAAGGATCATTTTCAATTACTTATTTCTTGGTAATAAAACATATATATAAACATGGAACCAGAATCATAAACTTTGAAAAGTAATTTTTAAATAAAAATTTTGAACTAGTTTTAAAAGATACTTACATAGAAAAACAGACTGAAGAGCAGTATGTCATTTACTAACTTTTTTTTTTTAAGAATATGTTGCAGAGCTGGTATACAAACAGTGATTGTAAGTATGAGATTGCTTTGGTTCACATCCAAACTATGTCCTTTATCAGCTGTGTGACCTTGAAGACGTTCCATTCCTGTGCCTCAGTTTTCACATCTATTAAATGGTGATAATGACTAGATGAGTTACTGCATGTAAAGAGCTCTGAACAATATACGCATGGCACCTATTCAATAAACGCTTTTAGCAGTAGTTGTAGTATCCGTGTCAAGGTTGTCATTATTGCGTATGCTTTTATTATGCATAGACTTCCCTTAGAAGGGGGCATTAAAGCAGCAGCAGAGTTTACTTCAGTGAGAGAACACTCAGGGTCAGGGCAGGAAGTTCCCTCCTTTTCAGTGTCTGTGCCCTTTTAGCTGCAGATTTTTAAACTGCAAGTATGTATTATTCTCAAAAACTTTACTATTTGAAAAAGTTATGCCTGTGTTTATGTTTATATTTTATATGTTTATACTAGTATATGCATGCTTAATTCTAAGAATTCTTTTAACAGTTTAGATGGGGTCAAGAAGTTTAATGTCATCTGATTTCTTTGTGATTGTACTTGTCTTAAGGTTGTCCTAATGCTTCCAAAAGAATGCAGTAAACTGATTTGTAGGACTTGTTTTCAGGTATAAAATTAGAAATTTTCATCTCAGAATAGAATCTTCACCTGTAGGATTTGTTTGATTTCCCAGACCAGTATATTCAAATGTTAAACATGATAACATTATTTTATCATCAGGCAAGCAGCTAAGTATTTTTAGTTAGGAGATTAAGAGCTGTCAATAAGAAGTAGTTTTGTAAATGTAATGGTAGGTTATCTTCCCCAGTCTCTTCCCGAAACTCTCAGGCTTGTAGAATTTAGGGAGGTTTGAGCCTGGAGTGGTCAGGAGCTTGTCAGGTGTCACTGCAGGGTGACAGCTAGGACACACTCAGCATCAGACACAGTGCCAGCATCTCCATGGGCAGAGTCTAGAGCATTCTGTAAAAATGTGCTTAATACTGAGTAACGTGTTTATCTCATGATGGTTTTTAATTTTAAATATATAATGATTAAATGTGTTTTAATTTTTAGCTTTTTGCACTGACTCCTCCTCTCTCAGACTAAGTTCCCTCCAACTGGTCAAGAATCACATGGCTGTTCACTATAATAAAATCCTTTCAGCCAAAGGTAAACACGTGCAAATGTTACTTTCTGTACCCAGTTTTAACCCTTCTCAGCTTCACTTCTGATGTGTGTTAATCTGTAGCAAAAATGAATACATGATGTACCAGTGGTTTGTGCTTGGTGTGGAAAAGCACCGACTGCAGCCTGGTACACCTGGCGAGTCCGGAATGCCGTTTTAACAGCTGTGTTTGAATATAATGTCTCTGTCTCATTTTACCTGTGTTATTCCTAATATATTTTGTGATTAGATGCTGGTCTTAATATTGTGACTGACAGTAATTTATAATCTGTTCTTTTTAACACATTCATTCTTCTACATACTGTCTGTGGTGGCTTATGCTAAAAGGCAGAGTTGACCAGTTATGATGAGGTTCTGTGATCCTGCGAAGCCTGAGAAATTTATTGTCTGTTCTTTTACAGAGCACGTTCGCTGACTTCTGGTACAGACCATTTCATCATTTCACCAAAAGCTTCTCCCTAGTCCTTGGCAGTCACTCTCTTCCCGCCAGTTCCTGGCGACCACTGATCTCCTTCACTGTAGTCTTGCCTTTTCCAGAATTTCATACAAGTGGAATTACACAATATGTGTCATTTTGGATCTAACTTATTTCAGTTAGTTAACGCTCTTGAAACTAAGCCATGGTCAGTATTTCTTCCTTTTTTTGCTAAGTTGCCGGGGTTTAGCCCCGGTGGATCCAGGGAATTCAAAGGTGGGGGGATGGCGTCGGCGTCTTTGGAAAAATACATATTTAATGACAGATATTGAGAGAGATTAGAAACAGATAGTGTAGTAGGAGATAGTGTAGAAAAAGAGGCTGAATAACTTGGTCTACGTGGAATAGCATCCATGCTGCAGATGGGAATTCAGCCAGAAAAACAGGGAGCAAGAAAGAACGACATGGGGGAATCAGTCTTTCTGGAAACTGATCCCATTTTCTTTATTTTTAGGTTTGCTTATATACCTTTTGTTACACATAGGGATGAATACAGAGTCACGTGGGAGTCAGCAGTCCTGACCTTTATCAAAATCAGGTGCTTCACATAAATGTAAAAAAGAAGTCTTAGGAATATTACATCATCTTCTGGCCATGAGACCCACTGACATTTTATGATCCTTTCTTTCTGATAACCAAAAAACTTATTTTTTCCAAGGGTGTTTTTTCTTAAACCAGGCACCACCCTCCAAATAAAGTTACATTCCTATAGGGTGAGGGTGTAGTGAGTTACAATCAAGAAAGGAATTTATTTAACCCAAGGTTAACATGATTAATCTTAAAGGTTAATACTTATTTCTCCTATATGCTTAAATGTTAATACTTATTTCTCCTATATGCTAGCTATATTCATTATAAGGGCAGGGAACATGGAGATTTAGCAGCAAACATCAGCCCAACAAATGAAAATCCTTTCACCAATGTTCCCCTTAAGATCTATTTAGTCTTAAGATAGTGATAAAGTTACATTTTTACACAGCAAGGACACAGTGATTTATAACAAAGCACAGTGATCTATTACAAAAGAGAAAATCCATTAACTCGAAAAGTCTAGTATTGCTAACCTTAAAAACTACTGTATTTCCTTTGCTATATTCCAAATACATTGATTAATATATTCCCAGGTGCCTAAGGATATGGAGGCCTGGTGGCAATCATTGACTCAACAAGAAGAAAAAGCCCTGTGCTAATTAAGACTCTCAAAATACTCCAAAACTCTCTGTGCTGTTTATGGTTGAGAGGTAGTAAACAATCATGTGGCAGGAGTATGGATAATCCTGTCACACAAGCTAGTCTGTCAGCAGAGAGGTTTGACCTGAGACAGCTTTGTCCCACCCAGAGCAGGGAATTAGCAGCAATTATTGGCACAACAAATGAAAAACCCTTCACCAATATAATTCCTAACCCACCCAGTATACTAATAATTTCCAACTCCCCAAAAGAATTTGCCTTTAGTAAGTCTAAAACATCTCGTGCCTTTCAGATTGGGAGGCTGTAAACAATCACATGTGGCCTGTGGCCGGAGGAACCTGTACAGGTGGGCTAGATAACCTTCAGAGAAGTCTGTAAGCTGAAACACTCTTGTCACGCCCAGGAATTTTTATTGCCTTGGAGCTGCACGTTTACTCCTTCTCCAAGAGAAACGGTGATGGGGGAGAGCCCCCCGTAAAGTCAGAGGTGTAGGTGAGAGCATAAAACAGACTCTGGTTTTGGGGTAGATGCTCGGGAACAGGGGGTTTCCTGAGGCTTGATCACACCTTTGCGTATGCCAAGCCTCCTTCCTCATGACCTTTGCCATGGGCGGAGTTCCTCACGCTGGCCCCCGGCACTAAGTATTCCATTTATTGAATATACCATAGTTTGTTTATCGACGTTCACCAGTTGGTGGACATTTGGGTTATTTTGACTCACTTTTGGCTATTAGGAATAAAGCTTCTGTAAACACTCATTTAGAATATTTGACCGCATGCTTCCATTTCACTTGGATAAATTTATTTACTAGGAGTGGAACTGTGGGGTAATGTAGCAAGTGTATGTCTAACTTTATAAGAAGCTGCCGAACTGGTTTCCAAAGTGGCTGTCATTTGCTTGTTTCCATCACTTCCACATCCTCACCAACACTTCCTATTGGCAATCCTTTTTTAGCCACTCTCTGGATATGTAATGGTATCTCATAGCATTTTAGTTTGTATTTCCCTAATGCCTGATGATGTTTGTGCTGCTGCTGCTGCTGCTGCTGCTGCTGAGTCGCCTCAGTCGTGTCCGACTTTGTGCGACCCCATAGATGGCAGCCCACCAGGCTCCCCCGTCCTGGGATTCTCCAGGCAAGAACACTGGAGTGGGTTGCCATTTCCTTCTCCAATGCATGAAAGTGAAAAGTGAAAGTGAAGTTGCTCAGTCATGCCCGACTCTTAGCGACCCCATGGACTGCACCCTACCAGGCTCTTCCATCCATGGGATTTTCCAGGCAAGAGTACTGGAGTGGGGCCATTGCCTTCTCCACCTGATGATGATAAGCAGCTCTTTTTTCCTTTTTTTAAATTGAGGTATAGCTGACATACAGTATTATGTTAGCTTCAGATGTACTGCATAGTAATTTGACATTTGCTTATGCTCTGAAATGATCAGCAAGGTGAGTCTACTAACCATCTTTCCCCATAAAAAGTTAATTACTGTGTTACTGACTCTTTCCCTTATGCCATGTATTACTTATTTGTGGCTTATTTCATAAAAGGAGGCTTGTACCTTTTAATCGCCGTCATTTTATTTTGCCCCACATTCTCAGCTTCCTCTTATTTGCCAACAGCATTTACTCTCTGTATCTGAATCTTTTCATTTTGTTTGTTTTTCAGCTTCCACGTGTAAATGGGATCATACTGTATTTGTCTTTTTTGTCCAGCTTATTTCACTTCCAGTAAAACCCTCTAGATCCATTAATATTATAGCAAAACACAAGATTGCATTTTTTGTAGCCAAGGAATGTTCCGTTGTGTATATATACCTCGCCTTGTTTTTCCATTCATCGATCAAAAGGTACTTAGATTGCTTCTATATGTTGGCTATTGCAAACAGTGCTGCAGTGAACATGCAGATTGGTGTTTAATTTCCTTCCGGTAAATTCTCAGGAGTGGAATTACTGACTCGTACGGTAGCTCTATTTTTAACTCTGAGGAGCCTCCATAGTGTTTTCCGTAGTGACGGTAGCAGTTTAGAATCCCACCAGCAGCGCATGAGGGGGTTCCTTTTCATTGGGCAACTTTTCTTATTCTTATTTTCCATCTACATATCTTCTTTGGTGAAATAGCTATTTAAACCTTTTGCCCATTTTTTAGAAAATGGGTTGTCTGTCGTCTTGGTGTCAAGTTGTGGGAGTCCTCCTCATGTAAATACAGTCCTATGTCAGGGACATGTTTTGCAAATATTTTCTCCCAGTCTGTGATTTGTCAGTTCATTTTCTTGATTTAAGTTTTTATTATGAAATAAATTTAGACTTAACAGAAAAGTTGCAAAAATAGTACAGAATGTCACAGAAACCCTTCATCTAGCTTTCTCTGATATTAAGATTTTATATAGCTATAATACAATTATTAAAACCAGAAAATTAATATTGACAGCATACTATTAACTACAGACCTCATTAGAATCTCAGTAGTTTTTCACTAATGTCTTTTACAAAATTATTTATTTTACCATTTGAATAATTAAAGTTTTTAAAATTTTGGTTAAGTTTTAGCTTCTACATTGTTTCTGATCCATTTTGAATTAGTTTTTGCACAGGGTATTATATAAGGACCATTTTTTTTGCCTAAAAATGTCCCAAGTACCATTTGTTGAAGAGATTGTCCTTTCCTCATGGAAATGCCTTGGCAGTTTTTAAAAGATAATTGACCATATGCAAGGGTCTGTTCTAAATTCACTCTTCAGTTCTGTTGATCTGCATGTCTGTTACAACACCCCACTGCCATAATCACAGCAGCATTACAGTGAGTCTTGAAGTCAGATAGTGTCGCTGCTCTCATTTGCTCTGCTTTCTCAGCTTGTTTTGGGACTCCGGTTACTATGTTAAGTGAGTGAGACAGGGAGGTTAATCAGTGACACTCAACACACTGGTTTTCTGCTGTTAACTGTTTCATGTTGAATAGTTTGCACTGCTGTGGTCAAATTCACTAATGTTTCCTTCTACAGTATCCGACGAGCTGTTAATCCTAACCAGTGTGTTTTTTATCAAGGATATTTTTCATCTCTAGAAGTAGCATACATATAAAAACAAGGAACTTCAAGTGCTGGAACCTCTTGTGATTTTGACTTTTGATAGTTATTGTCATTTATAAATATTAAGAATAGTATTAAAGCAAGTGATTTTTCTCTTTCAGCTGCAGTAGACTGCTCAGTTCCACTAAGCATGAGTGCCAGCATCAAATGTAAGCAATTTTTAACATACTGCCTTTTTAAAAAAAATATGGTAAACTGCACACACAACTTAAAATTTACCTTCTCAACCATTTTTAAGTCTACAATTCAGTGACATTAAGTGCATTCTTCTTGTGGTACAGCCATAACCACTGTCCATTTCCAGAATTCTTTTCATCTTGGCAGAACTGAAACTCTGCCAGGTTTGTTGGGATCAGTGTATCCAGGGCAACAGCAAGAAGAGCTGCGTAGCTGGTGTGAAATAAACCAGCTGGAGTGACAGGTGATGAGGTCATTGAGATAGGTCAGAGAGAGGCAGACCACACGGGGTTTGGCCATGTGCAAGCAAGTGAAAACTAAATGACATTGGAAGCCATTAGAAGGTCTTGAGAAGAGGAAGAGGAACAGCCAGTTTAACTTTTAAAGTGTTTCTCTGGCTGGGAAGTTGAGAGCAGTCTACAAGGGGCAATGGTGAAAGCAGAATGGCTAGTTGGGAAACAGCAGTTCAAGTGAGAACTATGGGTGGTCTGGATCAGTGCTTGTAAGCAGAGGATGGGTGTGTGTGCTTGCTCAGGCACTCAGTCCTGTCCAACTCTGCGCCCCCCGTGGTCTGCAGTCCACTAGGCTTCTCTGTCCATAGGACACTAATGGTGCTTGTAAGCAGAGGGAGTCTGGAATGGCTTCATTCTGGAAACTTTTCAGATGTCTGTCAACAGTATTTCCTGATGGACTGGACGTAGATAGAATAGGAGAGAAAAAGCGGGGTGAGTCAAAGATGCCTCCCAACGCTGAAAACAGCGTTACAATTCACTGACGTTGTAAATAGGAAGGTATCTAGGGGAGGAAGTGAATCAAGTGAGTTGGGAATTCAATCTTGGTCATTATAAGCTAAAAATAAATGCCTGTTAGAAATCCAAGTGGAGGTGCTGAGGAGGCAGTTGGAATGCAAAGCCTGGAGCTCAGGAGGAGGTTCCAGGGTGGAGACAAACATTCAGAAGTTGACAGCATACATGGATTACTTGCAGAGTTGCTCCTATTTTTTGTTCTTAGAATTTAGACTTAGTGCTTATTTATCCCATGATACTTTCTGCCTTCAGTCAGTTGGGACAGGAGTTTTTCTTTATGATCATGTAAATGAAAAAAATTGTGATGTCTTGAAGAACCGCAAAGATTATCATCACCACACTGAAGTCTAGTTAATAATCATTACTTTGTGTGTAACATAGGTGATATGCATTCTAATCAATACAAACTTACTTAGAAGTAGGCTTTATAGACATATTTTCAAAAAGAAATAAGTCTCTGGTCTTGAGTCATCTCTGTTTTAATAGTCTTCTGTCAAAGCAGACAACTGAATTGGTAATTTCAGTCATTGTCTGAATTAGGATATCTCTATACTTTGTTGAATTGTTTAAGTAATGCCATATTCTAATGCATTAGAAAGGCTTTCCTTTTTATGTTCTTAGTTTGGGGCTGTGCGTGGGCTTTCTCCAGGTGCGGTGCGCAGGGGCTGCTCTTAGCGCGGTGCTCGGGCTTCCCTTCGCTGTGGAGCACAGGCTTGGGAGGTGGGCTCCGTCGTGGCACATGGGCTGAGTTGCCCCGCTGCATGTGGAATCTTCCTGGGCCGGAGACTGAAGCCGTGTCATCTGTCTTGGCAGGCAGATTCTTAATCATTGGACCACCAGGGAAGTTCCAAGAAAGCCTTTACCTTTTATAGCAGTTTTATTGACAAATAATTTTCATACCATAGAATTTATGGATTTTTACCAAGTTTACAAAATTGTGCAGCCATCACTACAAACCAGTTTAGAATATTTTCATCATCTTAAGAAGATCCCCAGAATGGTAGCTTTGCAGCCGTTTCCTCATCCCACTCCTAGCCTTGAAAACCGCTGATCTCTTTTCTTTCCCTGTACACCTGTCTACCAGTCGGTTGACACTTTCACTGCTTGGTTTTTGTCCGTGATGAGCAGTGCTTCTGTGAACATTCATGTACAAGTCTTTTGTGTGAATGTGAAGTTTCATTTCTCTTGAGTATACACCCGAGAATGGAATTGCTCGGTCATGTCATAAAATTACATTTAACTTTTTAAGAGACTCCCCAAACTGTTTTCAGAAGTGACCATACCATCTTACATTCTTGCCTCCGACATATTAGGATTTCAGTTACTCCGTGTCTCTGCTAACACATTATCGACTCGTTTTTTGATTGATGGCCATTTTAATGTGTGAAGTGGTATCTCATTATTTTAATTTGCATTTTCCTCATGATTAATGATGTAGAACATTTTTATATGCTTATTGGCCATTTGTATTAAATATATCTTTAGTAAAGTTCTTTTCAAATGTTTTGTCCCATTTTCCCCCCAAATCAGGGTGATTTGAAACTTGAAATTATCTTGTCCATCAAGTTGAGATACATTCCAGTTAAAAAGCATATGTTAAATTTAAAATTTTACATGAAAATACAAGTCATTTAATTTATGGTTAGCCTCTTTAAGTTTTTTATTTTTGCCTGCACTGGGTCCTCATTGCTTTGTGCAGACTTTCTTTAGATGCCGTGAACAGAGGCTACTCTTCGTTGCTGAGCGCAGGCTTCTTGTTGCGACGGCTTCTCTTGCTGTAGAGCCAAGGCTCTAGGCCCATGGGCTTCAGGGGGTGTGGCTCACGGGCTCTAGAGCACAGGCTCAGTAGCTGTGATGTCAGCACAGGCTTAGTTGCTCTGCGATGGAATCCTCCTGGACCAGTGCTCGAACCCATGTCCCCTGCACTGGCAGGCCGCTCGCTATCCATGGTGCCACCAAGAAAGCCCCCACCTGCCTTTCAACTCTGAAGCTGGACTGGCTTTCATTTTGCTGTTTTCAGTCTTCGAAAATGACTTAGTACCTGACTTAAAGCCCACTAAAATATGAAACCACTCTTTTCGTTTGTATTTTCAAATGAATAGCAGTTAAGAAAAATGGAAGTCAGTTATCCTAATTAAAAATAATATTTTAAAATTTAATGTCATTTTTTGTCATATAAAACTTACATTTTTATAACATGATATTGACAGTAGTATTTCATTTATAGGGGAGTATATGAATTATTCAAGCTCTGCATTTCTAACCTTTGTATCTCTGTATCTGCTAGCAGTTGCTCCCTTGAGCCCTTAGGCTTAATCAGTTTGTCATATCTTGTTTGTGCTCTTTAAATAGTTAATCCATTTGAAGTTTCAGGAAACCCTATGGATTTTTATTTACATATCAGTAGTGTAAACATTTTTAGCAAGGAGAAAAGTACTCTTTCTTAGTCTTCAGTCATCAAAAAATTATTTTTTCTATTTTACTCTGTATTTCAATATTTTTTCCCCTCAGATGCAGACCAACAGCGAAGAGAGAAACTCAAAAAGGAATTAGCAAGGTGTGGGAGGGAGCTGAAATTTACTAAGACTACAGTGCATCCTAAAAGTCATTCCAAATCATTACTTAACACTCTACAAAAGGTAAGATAGTATTTTTACCTTTTCAAAGTAAATGTTTCTAAGATACTTCATTGATGGTGCAACCTGAGTTTTTGATAATGTTTGCTATAGGTCAGAATTGGTAACCTTTCCTGTTAACAGTCAAATAGTAAATATTTTAGGCTTTCAAGGCCACACAGTCTCTGTTGCAACTGTTGCGCCACTGGAACGTAGCTGTAGACAGTACTTAAGTGAATGGATATTGCTTTGTTCCAGTAAACCATTAGTAACAGTAAAAGGTGGTGGGCCAGATTTGATCTGTAGTGGGTATAGTTTCCTGACCACTGCTTTAGGTTTTTTGTGATACCCTTTATCATCTGATTAACGAAGCTCTTTTCAATTCCTCATTGCTTAGAGAATTTTGAATATATGTTAATTTTATCAGCTGCTTTTTCTGCATTCTTTGAAATGGTGGTACAGTTTTTCTTTTTAATCTATTTCAAATATAGTGAATTAAAATTGAGTTTCTAATGTTAAATCAGTTTTGCATCCCTAGTATAAATATAGCTCTGTCATGATATATTACCTTTTTTTTACGCATTACTAAATACAGTTGCTAAGGATTTTAGCATCTGTGTCCATTATTGATATTGACCTGTCATTTTCCCTTTTTCTATGTCAGGTTTTGCTAGCCTCCTAAAATAAACTGGGTGCTACTTCCTGTTTTTCCATGCTCTAGAGTAGTTTATGTAAGTTTGTAATTATTTGTTCCTTGAATTTGATGGATTTCAACGTTAAAATTATTTGGGCCTAGAGTTTTCTTTGTGAGGTTTTTGACTGATTCAGTTTTTGAAATTGCTATAGAACTATTTTCATAATTTGTACATATGTAGAAAGTTGTCCATTTCATCTAAATTTTCAAATTCTTGGCATAGACTTACTTGTAATCTCGTAAATCATATCATAATCTCTCTTGAATATGTATTATTTCTTCTTGTTATCTTAATATTGCTTATTTTTGCCTTCTTTCTTCTTTTCTTTATTATTCTCACCAGAGATTTGTCAGTGTTATTAACCTTTTTAAGGGCATGTTTTTTACTCTGTTGATCCTTTGATAATTTGCTTTCTAGTTCAGTAATGTTTATGCCTATCTTTATTCTTCTCTTTTGGCTTTCATTGAGTTTATGTTGCAGTATTTTTTCTGCATTTGTTTAGCTTATTTTCAGCCTCACTTCTTTTGTAGTGTGAACATTTTAAGGCTGTGTATTTTTCTCCAAGTACTACGTTAGCTGCATTACTCAAGTTTTGATATGTGGTATTTTTATTGCAGTTTAATTCAAAGTATTTTATAGTTTCCATTATAATTTTTTCTTTAACTCATTGTCTTTTAGAAGTGTTCCTTAATCTCTATGTCTGTTTTTTCTCCTGGTTTTCCCTTTGCTACAGATTGCTAGCCTAATTGTATTTTGATCAGGGAACATCTTTTTGATACTCATTTCTTGAAATCTGTTGAGATTTGTTTTATGTCCCAATAGGTGAACAATTTTTTTTAATGCACTGTCATTATGTGTTTGAAAAGAAAATATGTTTTATAGCTCTGTGCAGTGTTTAATATATAGTGTATTCATTAGACTAACTTTATATGTTCAAATCCTATTGATTTTTTTGTCTGATTAGTCTGTCGTGATTATGTATTTAGGTATTTCTCAAAAAGTTAGCACTAGCAATTTTTGTTTTATATATTTTCAGTCTGTATAATTACATACAGACAGACTTGTTCTTGTTTAGCTGCTAAGTCATGTCAGACTCTTGCAACACCATGAACTGTAGCCCAGCAGGCTCTTTCTCTCCTTAGGATTTCCCAGGCAAGAATACTAGAGCAGGTTGCCATTTCCTCATCCAGGGGATCTTCCCAACCCAGGGATCAAACCCACATCTTCTGCTTTGGCAGGCAGGCTCTGTACCACTGAGCCACCAGGGCAGCCCGCATAGAGACTTGGAGACGATATATTTTCTTGGTGAATCAGACCTGTTGTCACTGTGCTTTGAATTTCTTTACCTTGATGCTTTTAATGTTAATATTGAAGTGTTTTCTGATAGTAATATGGTTAAACTAGCCTTCATTTCATTGGTATTCCTTTGGTATATCTTTCTCCATTTTTTAATCCTAGTAATTTAGGTGGGTCAGATTATTCACTGGTAATTTTTATTCTTTAAAGTGGAGTGCTTCGTATATTTTTATTTCTTCTTATTGTGTTGTGTTTGACCACGGAAGTAGACAGAATTCTGAGCCCCGCAGGGACGCCTCCCTTTAAACAATCCCCTCCTCCCGCATGCAGGCAGGACCTGTAGCTTGCTGCTAACCCTGGCACGTGGCAGAGGTGATGGGATATTGCTTCCATAGTTGTTAATGGCAAAGTGAAGGGAATTTCCCCCTGTGACCGAGAGAAAGAGAAAATAGGTCTGGGAGTAGTTTCTGTAGTGGTTGCGGTTCCCCTCTCCTAGCCATGACAAAGAACAAGAGGAAGGGGCTCCTTATGCTCCCCCCCGAGAGCGTTTGGTGTGGTTCCTAGAGGAAGAGGCTTGCAAGCGGTACAGACTCCCCAGGTCGCAGAGGCTTCCTGCACCTGCGCGGGTCTGCACTCGGTCTTAGCAGCTAGCTGAAGGCGTCTCGCGCAGTCTTCTCAGCAGCGGGTGTGTCATTCCACAGCTTCCATCGCACATAAGCACTCGCTCTGGTCCTGTTTCTCCTTGTAAGTGCCTGTCTCACTCTGGATTTCAGGTTAGTTGTTTGCTCTGTGACCTTATTTCTCTCATGAGTTCAAGAAAAATTATTAATTTGCAGGGTGTCCAGTGTTCTTCTTGTTGAAACAGTGAGAGCTATGTTTTTACCATCTCTCAGGTGAAACTACAAATCTTTGTGTGTATGGGATGATCTCTTTAAACTTTTTAATTCTGAGGATTCTTCGTGTCTGTGGGGACAGGGGGATAATGAGCCCACATGTTCTTGTCCCCCAGGTGCAGCCCTGGTCAGTTCAGGGCCAGACTTCCTCCACATGTAGCCTCATTCAGTGCCTCCTTCCCAGATTATTTTGATGCAAATACCAGATATATATTTTTTATCTATAAATATTTCTATATGTATCTGAAAGACCACCATACCATTATTGTGCCTTTAAATTAATAATTCCTTGATATCATCAAATATCCAGTGTCCAGATTTCCCCATTGTCTCTTTCTTTTTAGTTTGTTAGAATTGGCATCTAAATAACTTCAACTAATTGATAAATTTCTTTTAATCTCTCCTCCTTTCATCTTTTTATCCCACTGCAATTTAGGTGTTGGGAAAAACCGAGTCATTTGTCTTGGTTTAGGGTTTCCGTGGACCATCTGGGCAATGCAGATTTAGGCCGCAGTCTTGTATGGAAGCAGCATGTGATTTCAGATTCTCAAAGGCCAGTGTTCCCTCACTGCCAGTGCTAAGACGGGCAGGTTTCCTTGCAGGTCACTCCCTGGGGTGTAGCAGTGGAGAGGACCCCAGATTTGTGAGCATAGTCTCCTAGGCTGTCTGGATGAGGCCCTGGGCTTTGTTTCCTGTCCCCCAGCAATAACATCGCCTGTTGGTAAAAGCCACCGTCACAGCTGCCCTTCCTAGGCACCGAGTGGCGTTTTTTAACTCCAGCTCTTGGCATTGTACATGAGGGTGTGACATGTCAGCAGGCAGGGGGCGTGAGTAAGGGCATTTATAAATTAGTAGTGAACCTGGGTCCTTATTATGTGAGGAGTGTGGGGGAACCAGAGACCACCTCTTAGTTGGGAAGTTATGTCATCATATTGACTCATTATGTGACAGTTTGCAGTATGGGGAGGGCTTCCCTAGTGGCTCAAATAGTAAAGAATCTGCCTGCAGTGCAGGAAACCCGGGTTCAGTCCCTGGGTTGGGAAGATTGCCTGGAGAATCCCATGGACAGAGGAGCCTGGCGGGCTGCAAAGAGTTGGACAGGACTGCGACTTTCACTCACTGCAGTGTGGGGAAGAAATGATTAAAACATGGTGCGTAAGACAGCCGAAGGGGCACAAGGAATGTAAAGTAGAATCCCTAGGACTTGGTGACTGGCTCGATGAAAAGCAAGAGGCAGGAATTACAGAGTTCCCAGCTTTCTGTTTGGGCAGCGGAGAGGATGGTGGTCATTCACTGAAAGAGTAACAGGACGAAGTGCAGGGTTTTTGGGGGGGGTTGGGGGAGGCAGATAATATAAAGTATAAGTTTACTTGTTTAGACGTGCTTGATTTGAGATGCCTTTGGAACATCTAATATATTCAGTAGAGAGCTGGATAGAAGTATCTGTGTCATGAAAGAGGTGTGGGCTGGAAATAGATTTGGGAGTCATCAGGAGAGCTGTCGCTACGCTGGAGAGCCCCAAGGCTGTCACACTGATGAGAAAGGACTGGAAGTGGAGCCGCTTCCTTTAGAGTAAACGTGCTGTGCACTGTACCATCTGGGGGTGTGCTCGTCATATTTGACTCATACATGTATTTCCATTTTTAGTGACTTTTTAAACTGAAAATTTTAAATCCATTTCTGTTATCTAGCATTTTGAATATCAATAATTATATTTTGAGGTAAGAGTGGGACTTGTTGAAAACAAAATATATAATTAAGTCTGTAAGTGTAGGACTGACTTACTCATTAATTTTTCCTTTAGTCATTGTAACTTTTTTTCTCTAAAAAGTTAGTTCACTGTTCTTTTATACAGGTATATTTTTTTACTCCATTTAGACATCACAGTAATTTGCAATCTACTTACATTTTTCTAAAACTTGATAAATAGTTCAGTTCAGTTCAGTCTCTCAGTCATGTCTGACTCTTTGCGACCCCGTGAATCGCAGCACGCCAGGCCTCCCTGTCCATCACCAACTCCTGGAGTTCACCCAAACCCATATCCATCGAGTCGGTGATGCCATCCAGCCATCTCATCCCCATGTCATCCCCTTCTCCTCCTGCCCCCAATCCCTCCCAGCATCAGAGTGTTTTCCAATGAGTCAACTCTTTGCATGAGGTGGCCAAAGTACTCGAGTTTCAGCTTTAGCATCATTCCTTCCAAAGATACTCAGGACTGATCTCCTTTAGAATGGACTGGTTGGATCTCCTTGCAGTCCAAGGGACTCTCAAGAGTCTTCTCCAACACCACAGTTCAAAAGCATCAATTCTTTGGTGCTCAGCTTTCTTCACAGTCCAACTCTCACATCCATACATGACTACTGGAAAAACCATAGCCTTGACTAGATGGACCTTTGTTGGCAAAGTAATGTTGTGTCTGCTTTTGAATATGCCATCTAGGTTGGTCATAACTTTCCTTCTAAGGAGTAAGCGTCTTTTAGTTTCATGGCTGCAATCACCATCTGCAGTGAATTTGATACATATTTAGGTACATTTAAATTAAAATTATTTCAGGCATAATATTTTGATAATTGGATGGGTTTTATGGGTAATAGATGCCTGTGGTTATAATCTGCATTTACTGAAAAGTTTGCTACGATTAGAAAGTGGTAACTTCAGCCTGTGGACATACTAGCTGTTTATATACATGAGATCAAGTAGTCAAAAACCTTTTCTTTAATTTCCCACACTCTTAATATGGGCTACTTTTTTTCTGTCACATTTTGACTCACATGCTGTCACCTCAGATACTTAAATCTGCACCCTCTACCCTACACACAGATTTCACCATTCACTCACATCATTGGCGTAGCACATACTATGTGCTATTAAGATTAGTTGAATATATGAATGTGATTATGTTCTTAAATAAATGTGTTTTAAAAGCACTATAAAACAACAAAAATGAGAAGCTGTTGGTTTGTCTTATAAAATACAATTTGAAGCTTTTTGCAAAACAAGTGTAATCAAATTTTTAAATTGTACCCATCCTGTTCCACACTTGAATTGATTCCTTAACTGTTTTAATACCTGACAGTTGGAAAATGTCTGTATACTGTTTTTTCTGACATTATCCCTGAAAAATATTGATTTAATACTCAGTTGTTCCGTGACTATAAAATTGACATAAGAACGTGTTTCTGTAAACTTTCAGTGATTATCACTCTACATAAATTCTTAAATCACAGGAACAATTTATAACGAATCGCACTAAACTAGAAAGGGACGGTAGTCAGATTGTCACCAGAATGTTTCCCACTGGCGTGTAATCGATGAGCCCTTTTCTGATTTTAGAACTTTGCAGTGATTTACTGTTTTAATTTCGGTGAATTTACCAGTGTGTTACACATTTTCTGTGAAAATTATATCCAAGCTTTCTGATATTGACAGCTAAAAATTATATAATCTGAAAAAAGCAGATGGGTATAGTTGATTTTGCACTGTGTTCTCCTGGTTTCCGAGAAAAGACAAGCTAGGATACATGGTAGAGATTATAAGATATAAAGATACAGAAAAGTTTCATGCCTTCAGTTGATTCAAGAGCAATTTCCCCAGCCCATTTCAGGCACATGAGAGTTTATTTCTATCTTTAAAGACGTCAGTGTTTCATTTTGTTTATTAAATAGCCATTACTGATAAGAATTTTCTTACAGGCAGTCTGATGCTTTATGCATCTCTGCCTGCTATGATCTCAGTTTGTACTGTTCCCCACGTGTAAATAATTCCTGTGATTATTATTTAATAGCCCCTAGAAGACTTTTCAGATCGAACTAGAAATTGCTTTCCAGGGATTCAGACTCCTCTGATACGTAAGCTGCAGTGTGAACCTAGTTTGGTAACACTTTTTACAACTAACATATTAAAGTCATTAACTAAATAGTACCCTAGTAACTCACAGTTTAATGCCAGAATACTTCATTGCTTTGAGTCATTCTGCCTTATGTTTGGATATAGTTAGAAAGCACTTGGAAAGGAAATAGGTAGATTTGCCCTATTTTAGGCTGTAATCACAATATCCAGTTATCTGCAGTTTCCTTACGAGGCAGATCAATACTTGAGTTAGCTGACTTGTTCACTACCACGAAAGGAGTGGAAATCAGTTTAAGATTCCTGAAGGTATAAAAAATGAATAATTTTCAAACGAGTCTGTAAAATAGCATGACACAGTGGGACGAGTTCAAAGCTGTGAGACCCTGCACCTCAGTTTCTTCATCTGTGAAGCAGAGGAATAATCGTGCCACCACCCAGAAGGTGATGCAGTGATTAAATGAGTCGTGCATGTCTATTAACTGGGACAGAGCCCTGCGCATGGCATGTGCTCCATGCCTGGTAGTGAAGTGATGGGAGTCATTACTCCTCTTCCGCTCACGGGCAGTAACAGTGTCCTGTGCACTGAAAGCACTTGGCTCCTCCTCATTCAGTGTGTCTTCCTCTTATTTTCCTCCTCG
The DNA here is from genome assembly GCF_016772045.2 of Ovis aries. Lineage (NCBI taxonomy): Eukaryota > Metazoa > Chordata > Mammalia > Artiodactyla > Bovidae > Ovis > Ovis aries. The sequence goes on from NC_056060.1 coordinate 98,202,160, forward strand.
AGCTTGTAGGATAGATACAACTGGCTAAATCCTAGCCTTTTTCACCTCAGTTTAACTTGCATGTAACTTCCCCTGTACCGTTTAATGAAGTGTCTCAGAGTTCTGTTAAGGCTATACAGGTGTCCATAAAGTCTGGAATTATAGACAAGATTTCTTGGGCATCTTGTCTGTGAAAGAATGGAATATTACCAGTGCTCTTAAGCCTTATGAGCCCGCAGTAGAAACACCTCTTCCAAAGTTAAAGCACACACACATACACTGGAATACTACCGAGCCGTAAAAATGGAACAGTGCCATTCGCAGCAACAGAGGTGCAGTGAGGTCAGTCACAAAGAGAAAGACAACACTGTCAGTTCAGTTCAGTCGCTCAGTCATGTCCAGCTCTTTGCGACCCCATGGACAGCAGCACGCCAGGCTTCCCTGTCCATCACCAACGCCCAGGGCTTGCTCAGACTCATGTCCATCGAGTCGGGGATGCCATCCAACCATCTCATCCTCTGTCATCCCCTTCTCCTCCCACCTTCAATCTTCCCTAGCATCAGGGTCTTTTCCAGTGAGTCAGTTCTTCACATCAGGTGGCCAAAGGATTGGAGTTTTCATCTTCAGCATCAGTCCTTCCAGTGAACACCCAGGACTGATCTCCTTTAGGATGGACTGGTTGGATCTCCTCTCAGTCCAAGGGACTCTCAAGAGTCTTCTCCAACAGCAAGTTCAAAAGCATCACTTCTTCAGCGCTCAGCTTTCTTTATGGTCCAACTCTCACATCCATACATGACTACTGGAAAAACCATAGTTTTGACTTAGACAGACCTTTGTTGGCAAAGTAATGTCTCTGCTTTTTAATATACTGTCTAGGTTGGTCATAGCTTTTCTTCCAAGGAATAGGCATTTTATAATTTCATGGCTGCAGTGATTTTGGAGCCCAAGGAAAGAAAGTCACTCACTGTTTCCATTGTTTTCCCATCTATTTGCCATGAAGTGATGGGACCAGATGCCATGATCTTAGTTGTTGAGTGTTTTAAGCCAGCTTCTTCACTCTCCTCTTTCAGTTTCATCAAGAGGGTCTTTAATTCTTCTTCGCTTTCTGCCTTGAGGTTGGTGTCATCTGTGTATCTGAGGTTATTGATATTTCTCCTGGCAAGAATTTTCCAGAGTTTGTTGTGGTCCACACAGTCAAAGGCTTTGACATAGTCAATAAAGCAGAAGTAGATGCTTTTCTGGAACTCCCTTGCTTTTTTGATGATCCAACAGATGTTGGCAATTTGATGTTTGGTTCCTCTGCCTTTTCTGAATCCAGCTTGAACATCTGGAAGTTCTCGATTCACATACTGGTAAAGCCTGGTTTGGAGAGTTTTGAGCATTACTTTGCTAGCGTGTTGAGGTGAGTGCAAGTGTGTGGTAGTCTGACCATTCTTTGGCATTGCCTTTCTTTCGGATTGGAATGAAAACTGACCTTTTCTAGTCCAGTGGCCACTGCTGAGTTGTCCAAATTTGCTGGCATATTGAGTGCAGCACTTTCACAGCATCCTCTTTTAGGATTCTAAATACCATATGATATCACTTACACGTGGAATCTAAAATATGGCACAGATGAACCTACAGAAACAAGACTCACAGACACGGAGAGGAGATGTGTGGTTCCCGAGGCGGAGGGCAGGTGAGGGAGGGATGGACTCGGACTTTGGGGTGAGCAGATGGGAACTGTTCCATACAGAATGAATAAACGGAAGGGTCTGCTGTATCGGGGGAGGGAACTATACTCGCTGTCCTGTGATAAGCCATGGAAAAGAATATAAAAAAGTGTGTGTCTATAGCCGAGCCACTTGCTGTGCATCAGAAATTAACACAAACTTGTGAGTCAACTCTACTTCAGTTAACAAATTTTTTGTTAAGTTAAACCAGAAAGAAATAAAGCAGGCCAAAATGCCTTCCCTTCCAAAGCTTTCCCCCCTCATGGGAAGTTGATAAAGAAACACGTATGAACTTTTTCTGGCATAAATCTTTCTTAATCGTGTTTAAAATACCAATCACTTGAACTAGAGCTCCATACGTTGTGAGAGTACCTTGTCATTCCTTCAAAGTGTTTAAGTCACAGCAGAACCGCTGGCACTGAAGGTGGCCATGACGACAAGGCAGGGAGGGGCAGATGCTGCCGCCAGCTGTGGTTGAGAGGGCTAGTGCTCAGGGCTGATTTGGAAACTCAGATAAAACGGAGGAGGACAGGGGAGCCAGGCGTGCTGCAGTCCTTGGGGCCACAAAGAGTCGGACACTTAGTGACTGAACAGCCACCACCTCAGGACGCGAGTTCAAGACCACAAATATTGGTCTGTGTTATTAATCACTTTCTTAGTTTCAGAAAGAAAAATGATTGCTATCACTTGGCTTTAGAATGATATTTTTATATATAAATAATTAAAAAATGAGTATAACTTCATATATGAATTTCCAGGAACACAGACGTTATATTTGCAGGATGTAGCCCCGAGGCTTTGCATTTTTTAATGTGTAATCAGGAGATCCCCAATTATCTGAATTTGTAACTGTGATTGATCACTGTTAAACCAAATGTTCTTAGCCTTCAGGAGAACCACAGGATGAAAACGGTTTATTAATCGAAGAAGTGAATGAATTTCCATCTTTTACACAGTCACCAGTAATTTCTTCTGAGAGGCTAAGTCTACCTAAGTCTCAGAACGTCCTCACGAATTGTACTGAGAAGAACTCCAGCTGCTCCATGTCCAGCATGGATTACGCTGCCTCTGGGTCCAAGAAACCATCTTCTGGAACGTCCTACGGCAGAGGGCCCAGGGGCACATTCCCCGGTTCCCAGAAGTTTCAGTTAGTTATTTCAAAAGCACCCAGTGGGGACCTTTTGGACAAACATTCTGAACACTTTTCTAACAGACATTTGCCATTCACCCCACGCACTTTAAAAACAGAAGCCAAATCTTTCCTGTCACAGTATCGATATTATACACCTGCCAGAAGAAAAAAGAATTTTACAAATCGGCGGATAGAAGCTGAAACTCAGACTGAATTAAGCAGGTATCACACAGTAACTTACAGTAGATCCTTTAAGATGTGGTAGAAATTAGATACTCCTTGCGTGCTACCGTGTGCCTGCTGTGCCGGGCTCCGTGTCTGGCAGTGTCCTTTGATTGCAGTGAGACTAACGTAACTTTTCCTTCTGCATGAATCAGAACTATCAGAGTGATTGTTAAAAAAGAGAAATAGCTATTAAACTTGTGAAGCTCTTTAGAAACATGCATGTTATGTATTTTAATTTATTGTTTCAGACGTGGTGCTAGAACTTTTGTGTGGTTTTAAATATGCTTCTAGAAAATCCTTAAAATATGTCATCAAACAGCATTTGTATAAATATGTTCATTGCTTTATGTTAGAAATAGCAAAACAGTGGACTACGTGCGGGGAGAGAAAGCAGTCGTCTAACTACCCCTGTGGTCCCCTGCCTGCCGCTCTCAGCAACAAGTCCTCAGGTGTAATGTAGACAATTGGGATAATTTCTGGAAATTAAATATAATTTGCACCAATAATATTTTCATATACAGTAGTACCTGGCACATAATGAATATTCATTAAAGGTTGCCAAATGACTAAAGAAAGAAGCAAATCTTGTTAAATATTAAGTGTCAGCAGATTTGTAATTGTTTTTCCTAGTGTTCTGTAAATGAATACTTATTTGGTACTAGGTTTTAATTATTTTTAAAAGTAAAAATCAATTTATGACTAGTATCTTTTTCTCTGGGTAAATATAAGAGGTATAACAGCATCAGTCTGTATACATTTAAAGAATTAAGAAATTAAATCTAATGGTAGGATCTTCAAGTGAAGAGGAGATGATGAAAGCAAATGTTAGGTTGCTGCCAAAGTAATTGAGGTTTCAGACCTTGAATTTTAAATCATCATAACTCGGCTCACACACATCTTTATTGATCAAAATAAAAACTGTTACAGTCAACACATTTTTGCCAATGAAAATTAGTTTGTTTATTCCTATAGCCTAAAAATCCATGCCTCAGGATTCAGTGACCTCTTGGAATACATTTTCTGCCTCCTGCAGGCTGTGGAAGATTGTTCCTTGCGAAAAGGCGTCAGGTTGTTTAAAGAAGTGATAGTTGGCGAGAGGTCAGGCGAACATGGCAACTGAGGCAGAACTTTGTAGCTCAATTCGTTCAACTTTTGAAACGTCGGTTGGGCTTTGTCATGAGGAACTGCAGGCGTTGCGGTCTTCGTGCAGCTCGTTGATTTGCTGAGCATACTTCTCAGATGTAATGTTTTCGCCGGGACTCAGAAAGCTGTAGTGGATCAGACCGGCAGCAGAGCCCCAAACAGTGACCATGATGTTTTTTTGGTGCAAATTTGGCTTTGGGAAATGTTTTGGAGCGGCTTCTCCGTCCAACCGCTGAGCTGGTCATTGCTGGTTGTTATATAAAATCCACTTTTCGTTGTACATCACAGTCCGATTGAGAAATGACTCACTGTTGTTGTGTAGAATAAGAGAAGACGACGTGTCAAAATGATGTTTTTGATTTGTAGTCAGTTCATGAGGGCACCCCCTTGTCGAGCTTTTTCACCTTTCTAATTTGCTTCAAATGCTGACCAGCCATAGAAAGGTTAAACACTGAGCTCTTCAGCAACTTCTCGAGTAGTTGTAAGAGGATCGGCTTCGATGACGGCTCCCAGTTGGTCATTGTTAGCTCCTGATGGCCGCCACTGCGCTCCTCATCCTCAAGGCTTGGTCTCCTGTGCAGAACTTCCCGAGCCACCACAGCACTTGACAGGCGGCATCAGCTCCTGGGCCAAGTGCGTTGTTGATGGTGTGAGCTATCTCCACTGCTTTACAACCCATTTTGAACTTGAATAAGAAAATCACTCAAATTTGCTTTTTTGTCCAACATCGTTTCCATAGTGTACATATAAAATAGATAGCAAGTAAAAGTCATAGGCAAAAAAACATAAAGCAAGGCATGCACACTAAAAGGATGTGTGACGTAGCCACATTTGTGTAAGAATGCATTCCAGTATCAAATGGCAAATTTCAACAATGCAAAACCTGAAATTACTTTTGTACCAACCTACTAGATTGGGTAGCTAATATATTGGGTTGGCCAAAAGGTTCATTCAAGTTTTCCATACCGTCTTACAGAAAAACCTGAACGAACTTTTTGGCCAGCCCAATATCATACTTTTCTGATTATGTTTTTGACAGCTCTTTCAAGATAATAGTTTCCATTTCCATAGCCCCATTCTATCCAAGTGAAATCTAGCTGCTATTTGTAAAAGGAACAAGAGGCATATGTGATCCAAACCATATCTATTTCCCATTTGTATCATTAGAAATCTCTCTCATGTTTGAAGTTTTTTTCCCCCTAGATAGTAAAGTTTGTTTTCACAGTGTTTGTGTCTTGAAAGTTTAACAGTAATTTCTTTTAAAATATTACAGCTTTAAATCTGATTTTGAGACAGTTGAGATCAAGAACGCCACAGATTCAGAAATGAACATAAGGCAGGTAATAAAAATGAGACCTCTTTGTGTTACACATTAGAATTATAGCTGCCTTAATTGAATATGTGTAGCTCTTTGAACTGTGAAGAATAACCTTTGGTGACATTTTTTGCATGTGATATAACCAGTCTACAGAAGTATTGCCTGTTTCCCAATGGTTATAGCTCTCCATGAGTAGCCAGAGGGAGCCTGCCCAGTCTGCTAAGTCATTTGCTGTTCATGTGTTTTCCAGATGGTTGGCTGGCTGAATGGATGGATGGATGAATAAAATATCTTAAATTCTTTTTTTTTTAATACCTTAAATTCTTTTCAAAGATGCAGACTCAAATCACTAAAGGAGCCAGAAAAAATTGTGCAGAAGTTTAGTTTCTATGCCTGTTTTCTTTCTTTTTTTAAGAATTGCCACTGAGAATATATAAAAATAGATGGATATTATTCTCCTGTGCTTGCTCTTTTTTCTAGATCATAAAAATCTTTTTTAGTGTTTGTATTTTGAATATTTAGCAATCATTTCTTTTAAACTGTTACAGCTTTAAGTCTGACTTTGAGATAAGCTTTTTATTAATCATGTACTTGTTAATCATACACTTGTATCCTAATTTTCAAGTTATTGTTTGTGAGAATGCTTTGTCTATTAAAATCTCAAACAGATTCAGGGATAGAAGAATAAAATACAAGCACACTCAGCTTTTCTCCTTCCTTCTGAAAGTGGGTAGAGGATTGTGGGTTTGTATCTCGGCCATTAATAGCTGTGTGACATCGGGTTCTGCCACTTAAGGCCCAAGGACAGATCAGTTCCCCTGAGAGCTGAGTTACCACATCTAGAAAATTGTACTTTTAATGTTCAGGATCATTGGAAGGAAAAAGTGTTGTAGGTAAAATACCTAGTCTGACCTGGGCTCGATAAATGATGGCTATGGCTAGCTTGAGATATTGGAGGGTTACCTCCATAGGTAACTAAACAGACTAAAGCAGAAGTTCATTTCATGACATTGTGCTGCAAAGGTCTGTCTGTAACCCTGTAAGAAAATGGCATGTCCGTTACTCTCTAATCAGTACCACCAGCATCTACTTGAGTATCAGCAGCAGTAGATGGACCAGCATTCAAAAGCACTTTTAACACTGTCAAGCACTACACACAAATTAGCATTATAAAGGTTAAATCTGATCATCATATGCTTGGCACAGTATGTGGCCCCTAGTCAGGGTTCCATAAAAGTAGAAGTTTGTTAATACTGTTCAGAGTGCCAGAGCTGCCACTGCTTTTGTGTGTTAGATAACATTTGAAACAGATGGGCTATTTTGAGTTTCTGGATAATAGGATATTTACTCTCAAGTTAACTTAAAACTTGCACTTCATTTTCTCTTTTGATATATGTATGGTATTTAATACCATTTAAAATATTCCTCATTAAAGTATAAGAAGTTGTTTTATCTTTAAATAAATATAAGAAAAAAGTCTTGATTGTATGAGAAATGAATTCTAAAATATCCTTTGTCCTATAAGGCATCAGTCACTTTTTTTCTGCTGGATCTCTCTACTCTCTTTCATCAAATATTTTTGGACATTTGATGTTTTGCTTTAGCTCTTCTTTGATTATGTTTGAAGCAAAATAAAGATTTATTCTTCTCGTTGCATCTCCAGGCATCTGGTTGTGTGTCAGACGGTACCAAAGGAAGAAGAGCCCCTTTACCTTTACAAGGGCATGAGTTACTGTGGGACAAGATGAGAGACGGCGCCCTCCAGTGTTCCTCGTCAAGGTATTTCAACTGTTTATGTCTAACCACTTTCCTGTGCAACAGACTGAGAGCAACTTGGGTCCTGGTTCGTCGTCGACATGCACCCTAGTCTGGTTTGGTATTATGCAGTTCAGTTTACTAAGGAAATATTACAAAGTAGGTAGTCACTATAAAAGTTTAGATGGATTCATTTTGCTAATTCCTCACTAAAGGGAAAGGGGACCCTGGCTTGTACTATTTGCCATCACTATTCATCCAAGAAAGGATTTTCCCCAAGACAGATCCTGCAGCGCTGGTGCTCACCAGTTTACACAGCATAGGTAGTACTGGAGGACCTTACCACTTGAGGACTCATCATTTGTGATTTGAACACTCAACCATATGCTTTGTAGAGGAGGCAGTAATTTTTCAAATGATTCATCATGTTTAACAATTACGGAACACTGCCTGTAAATAAAAATGATAGGTTGTTGGTCGTATAGAACCTATGCCTCTGATAGCTTTAACTGTCAAATGTATTTCCCGTGTCAGAGTTTGGATATGAGATGAAGGTGGTAGAAGGGAAAAAAGGACTCAAAGATCAAGAATGAGACCTCCTAGTGGAGGTCTCCTTCCCTCGTGGTGCCCTGGTAGACACTGCCTGCCAGCGCAGGAGACATGGGTTCCCTCTCTGGTCCAGGAGGACCCCGCTGCCAGGGAGCAGCTAAGCCCGCGTGGAGCAACCTCTGAGCCTGTGCCTGGAGCCGGGAGCCACAGCTCCAGAGGCCCGCAGGCCCAGACCCGCACTCCGCAGGAGAGGCCACCGCTGTGAGCGGCCACCGCTGCAGCCAGCGTAGCCTCACTCTTGGCAACGAGACAAAAGAATCAAAGACATCCTGTAGCAAACTGCAAGCACATGCAGTCCCTGAGGGCGCAGGTCTTCTCTTGGGCCTTTCCTTGGGGAGAGCTCACCTATCAAGGCTTTGTGGGGGTTTGGGGGGAGAGGAAAGGAGGGTTATTGCTAACTGCTCTGTCTGGAAATTCCTGATGCTTTAGCTGTCATCAGTTGAGCCAGTCTGCAGTGAATGTAAAGAATGACCTCAAGAAAGCAGTAGTCATCTTTCCTAGTCAGTCAGTTTAGTCACTCGGTCGTGTCCGACTCTTTGCAACCCCATGGACTGCAGCACACCAGGCCTCCCTGTCTATCACCAACTCCTGGAGTTCACTCAAATGCACGTCCATTGAGTCAGTGATGCCATCCAGCCGTCTCATCCTCTGTCGACCCCTTCTCCTCCGCCTTCAGTCTTGCCCAGCATCAGGGTCTTTTCCAATGAGTCAGTTCTTCGCCTCAGGTGGCCAAAGTATTGAAGTTTCAGCTTCAGCATCAATCCTTCCAGTGAACATTCAGGACTGATTTCCTTTAGGATGGACTGGTTGGATCTCCTTGCAGTCCAGGGGACTCTCAAGAATCTTTTCCAACACCATAGTTCAGAAGCATCAATTCTTTGGCGCTTAGCTTTCTTTAAAAGAAGTAAAATATTATAATTGAACATACCTGTGAATAGAAAGCTTGGAATTAACTAATACTGATATAACTGAATAACTAACAGAATTTATCATAATGGGCAGCTTACAGTTTTTTTCCATAGAAAAATATGTTTCCAAATGTTTCCAACATCATTTATATTTTAACCTTATTCCAATTGATGATCCTTTTTACACGATAAGTTTCATAGTACAATTTTTAAAAGGATTATGAATTTATAATTAGAAAACTAGTTTCAAAAATCTATCTTTGCTACTTACTAACACATGACCGGAAGAAACACAAGCTGGAATCAAGATTGCCGGGAGAAATAGCAATAACCTCAGATACGCAGATGACACCACCCTTATGGCAGAAAATGAAGAGGAACTAAAAGCCTCTTGATGAAAGTGAAAGAGGAGAGTGAAAAAGTTGGCTTAAACTCAACATTCAGAAAACGAAGATCATGGCGTCTGGTCCCATCACTTCATGGGAAATAGATAGGGAAACAGTGGAAACAGTGTCAGACTTTATTTTGGGGGCTCCAGAATCACTGCAGATGGTGACTGCAGCCATGAAATTAAAAGACGCTTACTCCTTAGAAGGAAAGTTATGACCAACCTAGATAGCATATTCAAAAGCAGAGACATTACTTTGCCAACAAAGGTCCATCTAGTCAAGGCTATGGTTTTTCCAGTGGTCATGTATGGATGTGAGAGTTGGACTGTGAAGAAGGCTGAGCGCTGAAGAATTGATGCTTTTGAGCTGTGGTGTTGGAGAAAACTCTTGAGAGTCCCTTGGACTGCAAGATCCAACCAGTCCATTCTGAAGGAGATCAACCCTGGGATTTCTTTGGAAGGAATGATGCTAAAGCTGAAACTCCAACACTTTGGCCACCTCATGAGAAGAGTTGACTCATTGGAAAAGATTGATGCTGGGAGGGATTGGGGGCAGGAGGAGAAGGGGACGACCAAGGATGAGATGGCTGGATGGCATCACAGACTCAATGGACATGAGTCTGAGTGAACTCCGGGAGATGGTGATGGACAGGGAGACCTGGCGTGCTGCGATTCATGGGGTCTCAAAGAGTCGGACACGACGGAGCGACTGAACTGAACTGAACTGAACACATGACCTTAGCAGGTTACTTAGCCTTTCTGCCCCTTTGGTGATTTGTTTAGAACGGTAATGTCTTCCCAATGTACTTGACAGGGTTATCCTGAAGATTAGATAAAGATAATGAATATGAATGTGACAGGTGCTTTGAAATTCTGAAACCTGTTTATTACTAATGTATTACTGTATGCCAACCATTGCTTTGTTCAGATATTCTAATTTTCTCTTTCCAGGGCAGTATGTCAATATTCGCTGCAGCCACCTTCAGGGAGAAAAGTGTATTCTGAGTAAGAGCTCTTTGACTGCCTCATTTTACTTAGTGGAAATGGAGAATTAGGCTCACAAATTTTTATTAAATCAGTCAAGATTGAATGTGAATTTTTCTTTACAGTCAGCTTTGGGGTTTGGTCATATAGTACACACTAAATTTGAGAGAATTATTAATGATTCTTACTAATATTATTGATAATATTATCCTGAAATATCTGAAATAATTATCAATCACTTCATTTTTATGTCTAATGGAAATTGGTCCCTAGATTAATAATACTTGCTAATTTTTTATAATCAGTACCCATAATTTTTATAAGTAAAAATCATGAAGATGAGATTTAGAGAAGTGCAGCCTTTTGATAGCTCAGGATACCGTTCTTGGGCTTTTTTCACCTCACCAGTTTTTGTTGGTTTTTTTTTTTTTACAGATATTATGCTTCTGAACTTGAAAGTTGTTTTAGTTGGGACTGCATTTTTTCAGGGAAAGCAGTCTTGTTATAGCATTTCATTTGTTCTCAAATTTGCTGCCTGTGAATTGGTTTGAAAGCATAATTTTTATGCAGTAGTCTTCTGCTGGGTATGCCAGTCAGTGCTTCCCCTTGACGTTTGCTTATTCCGTAACTGAAGTAGATCTAGGCTTCCCTGGTGGCTCAGCGGTAAAGAACCCACCTGCCAGTGCAGGAGGCGTGGTTTCCATCCCTGGGAGGGGAAGATCCCCTGGAGAGGGAAATGGCAGCCCACTCCAGGTTTCCTGCCTGGAGAGTCCATGGACAGAGGATCCTGGTGGGCTACTTGCTATTTATATTTTCTGTCAATTCGCTGATTTTTAGCTAAGTAAGATCAGACTTGTAATAGTACCCTACTTTTTGTGTAATAGCTACTAAAATATATAACTCAGAGTATAACAGAGAACTGTACCCAAGTAATTAAAAACTACCACTATATATATGTACACAAATTTTTTCTGCTCGAATATTTTTCCTTATCTACAGACTCGTCAAGAAAAAAAATATTTTTTTCTGCTCAATAAATTTCTCCACCTTGAAACCAGATGCCCTCCTCGGAGCAGGAGAGGATTTCATCGTTTAGGTTCCTGCTTCTCTGGATGACCTTCCTCTTGCCCTTCTGCCTCACAGAGGGCTCTGTGGCTGGACCTGGCCAGGAGCCCGAGGACATTTAAAATGCTCGTTAGGAGCACAGCACGCCCACAGGGTCACCCCTAAGTTGCCCTCTTGCTCCTTTGCCTGGTTGCTTTCTGTTCTACTTAATCCCTGCTGCTTTTTTACTTCCTAATCAGCGTTACAGACATCTATGAAACATTACTCTATTAGGGAATACTTTCTCATCTTTAGTAAATATCCTTGCATAATTTGAGAAGGTAGGCATATATTTGTTTTATGATGTTCTTCTTGATAATGTGAGATGGAAGTGCGTTTGTAATAGTACAGATATTTCAGTATAGGTACTTACGTATCCTCTAATTTTCAGCGTAAATAAGCAGTAATTTTTTTTAATAAGCAGTAACTTTTATGCTGTATATCACTTTGCCTTCACAGTGAAGAAGAACTGTTGTATCTGAGTTTCATTGAAGATGTAACAGATGAAATTTTGAAACTAGGTTTATTTTCAAACAGGTTAGATTTTTTAAATTGTATTGTGGTCATTGAATTATACATTAAAAACTCTTAGTTTGGTGTTAATTTTATTTATTTTCACATATTAGGAAATGGAAATTATATTGCTTTCTTAGGGGACCATATTCTTATAATTGATACAAATTATAAAGAACATTTAATTCGTACTCTTCCAGGGGATCCCTGGTGGCTCAGATGGTAAAGAATCCACCTACACTGTAGGATACCTGGGTTCGATCCCTGAGTTGGAAAGATCCCCTGGAGGAGATTATGGCAACCCACTCCAGTCTTCTGGCCTGGAGAATCCCATGGACAGAGGAGCCTGGTGGGCTACAGTCCACGGGGTCGCAAAGAGTCGGGCATGACTGAGCGACTAAACACAGTTCATACTCTAAGGCAGGTTCACAGTTTAGGGGAGATAGAGAAAAGAGTAGAGATTTTATTCATCTAAATATGGTTACATCCCTTAAATACAAAGAGCAAATTGCCAGAGGTGGGGTGGTGGGCATGGGGGGAATGAGGCAAAACGGTTGAAGGGAGTCAGAGGTACAGACCTGCAGTTATAAACTAATCAAATCATGGGGATATAATATGCAGCGGTGACAGCTGTCGTTAACAACACCATATTGTATATTTGAAAGTTGCTAGAAGAATAGATCTTAAAAGTTCTCGTTACAAGAAAAAAAATTATTCTGTAACCATGTAGTGGTGACAGATGGTAACTAGACTTACTGTGATTATCTTGCAGTATATACAAATAATAAATCTATGTTGTATTCCTTAATAAAATGTCAACTATACCTCAATTTCAAAAAAATCTTATCACGAAAGAAATGGTATCCACATTTGAAGGAAAACCATAAAACTGTCTTTATTCAGAGATGACATCATACATGTAAAAATCCCATAGAGAGAGAAGACAAAAATACGATGTCTTTTAGTTTAGAATAGGCTAGCACACTAAATTGCTGCTGCTGCTTTGCAAAATTCCATCATCTCTTTTTACTATCTGAAACTGTCAAGATCAAAAGCAGGCTTTTTTTGTTATGACTGTTACTAGTAACGTGAGGACAAGTTAAAGACTAGGTTTGCACACAGCCAGTGAAAGGGGAAGTTTGTAAAACCATCTTGTACTATATATCTTAAGGAACCTGTTGTCCTGAACCAGCTTGAACTTTTATTTAGCTGAAATTCATGTAGATAGAACTTTATGACATGTATCAGAAGGCCCTACTGTGTATATGCTGCGTGCTTTCCCTGGCATGAGTATGTCAAGGGCAGACATTTTTAATAAGTTGTTTCTATTTAACAACGTTAATATACATAACACTACTGAACTGTAAATTTTAAAATTGGTTAAAATGGTAAATTATATGTTATATAGTTGTTGTTTTTTTTTTACCACCACCAGAACAAAAACACTGCCTCCAACTGTAAATCAAAAAAATAAGATTAGAAGCCAAAACAAAGTTGACATGAAAAATGCACATTCATGCTTAAGAGCATTAAAACTCACATTTTTCATTTAATAAGGCTTTTTACTGTGACAAGTTTTATAGTAGCACAATAAAATGGAATCAACCTGCATATTGAATAGTAAGGTTCAGTTGAATAAATTTTAGAATGTTTGTAATAGTAAGGTCTGTTCAGATATTTTAAATGATGTTGCAGAAGTGAATTTATTGATACATAAAGATGTTCAAAATAATATAACTGATTAGAAAACAGTGTAGATATCAAAACAGTATTATTTAATCCCAGTTTTCATAAAGAAATATATATGCATAGAAAAGTGCCCAGTAAACATCAATGATAGTTGTAAAATATAGTATACAGATTTCTTGGGCTTTTCAAAAATTTCAAAATCAGAAGAATAATTAAATCTAAGATTGTCTCATGACTTCACTGATAGTAACAAATGGTAACAAATGAGTAGTTTTCAAAACCCAATTGATATACTCCTGTGGTAGCTAGACAGGGCTGGTATAGCTGAAAGAATGTGCCTGGAGCCAGACACTCCTGAGTTACATTCTCTTCATGGCTTGTGACCTCGGGGAGTCAAAATCATCTAGACGGGCTGTTCTCTCATCTGAAGACGGGCTTTCTAATACCTTTCTCTGCCAGTATCGGCTTCCCAGGTGGCGCTAGTGGTTAAGAACCCGCCTGCCAGTGCAGGAGACACAAGGCCCCCCGGAGGAGGGCATGGCAGCCCACTCCGATCTTCTTGCCTGGAGAATCCCGTGGACAGAGGGGCTGGTGGGCTTCAGCCCATGTGGTCACAGAGAGGCGGACACGACTGAAGCAACTTAGCACACGTCTGTTGGTTATGATTAGAGATAAAATGATTATCGCGTGTCCAGCACAAACGGATCCAACCGGGTCTCCTGCACTGTAGGCAGACGCTTTACCGTCTGAGCCACCAGGAAAGTCCACAATAAGTGCTGACTTTAACTTACTATGTCAGTTTACCCTGAGTGGAATATCTTTTCAAGTATAATTTAGGAAACATTGTCAAGTAACGCTTTATAAGAGAGTTTTCTTTAGAGTTTGCCTTTGGAGGATGAGTGTATGTGACAGAGAAAAGGAGGAGGGAAGGCTTTTGGTGTTTGAGAGAGAGAGAAAGGATACAGGGCTCTTCAGTGGGGGGCGTTACAACCTCATGTCAAACAGTTCATTTCACGGAAATGTAAGCAGTGTGCAGTCTCAGAAGAGACATTGGCATCTATTAACATAACTGAGACATAGTAGAAGTCAGGCTAGCTTCCACACTGGAGAGCTTGAGAGAACAGAGGCGGATTAGGGTCTGTATCTGTGAAAAGAAAAAGGGTCTAAACTCTATGTAGTTGGTTTTCTGATTTTGAGACCATTAACATTTTTATTTATCATTTGTAGGTTTCTGGAACGACTGTTTGAGAGACATATAAAGCAAAATAAACATCATTTGGAGGAGGTTTGTCTTAACTTTATAAGAAAAATCCTAATATAGAAAGAATTTTCAAGTTTTACCTTTCTCTCAAAGAATGCATTAAAAGCAGACACTTCTTTCTCTTGCCCTTTCTGGGTATGTGGGGAAAGGGGAGATACAGGCAGGAGGAGGAGGAGGCAGTATTAACCCCACAGAGGTGAGCATCGCTGCAGCACCCTTGACTGGCCTAATTAATATAATTACTCTTGAATTTTTTTAATTCCAGGAAAAAATGCGCCGGCTGCTACACGTCTTAAAGGTGGACTTAGGCTGCACGTCCAGGGAAGGCTCAGGAAAGCTAGACAACGTGGATACGTTGCATTTACGTGATGTTGGAAAGGCTGAGAATTTAGAACAAAATGAAAATAAAAGTGAACAAGATTTAATCATTCAACAGGAACGTCAGGAATACCAAAAAGCTTTGAATATGTTATTGACTATACCAAAGGAAGAGAATGAGAAAGTCTCTTCGAATGAATTTTTCCTCCCCATCTATAAATCAAAGTATTCAGAAGGGGTTATCATTCAGCAGGTGAATGAGGAAACAAATCTTGAAACTTCAGTTTGGGATGAGAAAAATGGAAGCGTGTCAGACAGTTTGCTAGACCAGGAAACCTCCGTGAGTGTCATTGAAGGCGACAGTGACGCAGAGAGGGCTGAGACCTCCACGGAGCTGTGTTGCCTCAGCACGGCACTTGTGCCTTCTGCTCAGTTGTGCAGAATCAAAGACAGCCAGGAGGTGGAAGGACCAACTCTGAGAATCCTGGAAATGAGCATTGAGGACTGACCTTGGATGTCTGATCTTCACTAATAAATCTCCCAAATGGCCAATCATTCAATATTCCTTTTACTTTTTTTTTTTACTTTTATATAAGAGTTCTGTATTTGTCTTCTATGTTGTATAATAAATTGCTATAAATTTAGCAGCTTAAAACAACACACATGTATTATTTATCGCACAGTTTCTGTGGATCAAGAGTCCAGGCACCGCTTAGGCGGGTCCTCTCTGCCTTTGGTCTCACACACCTACCAGCCAGGGCTCGGCTGGGGTCACGGGGGTGACTTCTGCTTCCAGACTCTCCCAGGTGGTTGGCAGGGCGTCTTCCCTTGTAGCTTTCGGTTTGAAGGCTTCCGTTTCCTGCTGACTGTGCCCACTGGAGGCTGTTCCCGTTCCCTGCTGCGTGGCCCTCTCCGTAGACCGCTCACAGCGTGGCTGCCTGCCTCTCAGGCTCACAGGAGAATGAAGGAGGCTCTGCTAGCCAGACGGAGTCTCAGAAAACAGTCATGACGTGGTGTGTCCAGGAGTGACTTCCATCACCTTTGCCATATTCTTTTGGTTAAAAACACGTCGCAGCTGAGTGCACGTGTGTATTACACAGAGAATTTACTGTGTAAATTTACACAAATTACTGTGTAATTTCTCATGATAATGAGAGTCAGAAAAGTAAAAAGATTATCTGAATCAGGGTTTTCTGAATTAACACTAAGGATCTATTTTTAATTCTTCTGAAATGAATGCCTTTTTTGCTGATGCTAAATATACATAGGTATTTGTAAAGCTAAATTTGCTATTGGAAAAAATGATTCATGCTTGCTTGTTTGAATTGAAGCTAAATGCAGTGCTTACCTTTATGAAAGTGAAAGTGAAGTCGCTCAGTCATGTCGGACTGCGACCCCATAGACTGTAGCCTACCAGGTTCATCCATCCATGGGATTTTTCAGGCAAGAGTACTGGAGTGGGTTGCCACTTCCTTCTCCAGGGGATCTTCCTGACCCAGGGATGGAACCCTGGTCTCCCGCATTGCAGGCAGATGCTTTACCGTCTGAGCCACCAGGGAAGCCTTTATAGATAGAGGTAAAAGACAGAAAAAAGCGAGACCTTTTTTGTTTTGGCAGTTAGGCAGTTTACATTCATTTGGAACAGAGGCTAACCGCAGTCTATAATATACTCCTTGTCATAAAAAATGGTGCTCTGTAAATAGAAAACATTCTCTACCCTTGGGATCAGCTTATTCCCCATGTCACTTCTTAATTAAACTAAACCTTTCTGTCTGCCACTGGAGGAGTTTGGTACGACAAGCAAAATCATATCTGTCCATAGTATTCCTTAAAATTTTCTACCTCTTTTCCTGTATCTTGTGATTATTAAGAAATGGGAGCATTGTAAAGTCGGAAATTTATGATTGCATATTACTGATGCTATAAAATAAAGACGTTCTAAAAAAGGAAAAAACAAGTCACAGGTCTTGCCCACGTTAAGAGGCAGGATAGAAGGGTGTGAATGCGAGAAAGTGAGAATCACCTGGCTCCCCTTAGGGCCAGTGGACCACAATTTCTGAAGTCCCTTTATAGGGGAACGGATCTCACCTAGACATGAGTGGTTCTGCAGGCCCTGGGGGAAGGGCCTATAACCTGGAGCAGCTCCTAAAACATTAAGCGTCGTCTGCTGCCATCTTGGGGCTTCCCTGGTGGCTCAGATGGTAAAGAATCCGCCTGCCAAGGCAGGAGACCTGGGTTCAATCCCTGGGTCAGGAAGATTCCCCTGGAGGAGGAAACGGCAACCCACTCCAGTATTCTTGCCTGGAGATCCCATGGACAGAGGAGCCTGGCAGGCTACAGTCCACAGGGTCACAAGAGAGTCAGACACAACTTAGCAACTAAACAACAGTATCTCATTTCTTTCCTCTAATTTCCTACAGTATCTAAAGCCTCAAGGCCTTTCTAATAATCAGTGAGCTTGGATGGCCTGTTGGCTGAAACGCCATCCCTTGTGCAGATGAACATCTCCCAGGCCCAGTCTGGTACCCTCCCCTTGCCTGTACACTTCATGAACAGGATCCTTAACTGAACTCAGGTATGTCTCAGAAGACTCACCTCTACTTAGGTCTTTTCAACCACTCACAGTAATGGAAATATTTGAGTGTTAGATAACGGTTTCATGCCTGGGCACCATGGAGGATAAAAAGATGAATCAGAATATGGGTGATAACCCAAATGTTGTTCTAGAAATTTAGCAATTTCCTCCAAGTATCTCATTCTTTAATGCAGGCTTTTAGCATTCTTTTGCCCACACAAGTGTTTCCCAAAAGGTGGTGCATATCACTGGAGGTATTAGAACTGATTTCTGGTGGTGGGTGGGAAACTTCAGAACCCAGGCTCAGGGACAGCCTGCAGTACGGTCAGGCTGGGTACCCAGTGTCAGGCCCCAGATCATCCTGCTGCATTCTTTCCTTGGCCCTGCCGACCCTCTGCTCTCACCTGTGGAGTTTTATCTTACCCCCAACAGCAAAAGATGCGAAGTACAGATCGGGCAACTGTGGAAAATCTAAACTGCATGAAGATCTGTCAAAATTCCGAAATAAGGGATTTGCTTGGCTTTACGACTTCTAAATATACTGTTTTATCCAAGAAATTAGCCATTTTCTAAATCATAGAGAACAAATTTCAATATTATAAGTCTAAAAGACTGTATTTGCATAAGTTACTATTGCTAAGTCGCTTCAGTCGTGTCTGACTCTGTGCGACCCCATAGACGGCAGCCCACCAGGCTCCCCCTTCCCTGGGATGCTCCAGGCAAGAACACTGGAGTGGGCTGCCATTTCCTTCTCTTACTATTAATAAGAGATATTGAAATAAAGAATTATGTAAAAGCCATTCTTTGAAACATGTTACGCAAAGTACGTACATGGGCTTCCCTGGTGGCTCAGCTGGTAAAGAATCCGCCCGCAATGTGGGAGACCCCAGTTCGATCCCTGGGTCGGGAAGATACCCTGGAGAAGGGATAGGCTACCCAGCATGGTGTTCTGGCCTGGAGAACTCCATGGACTGCGCAGTCCGAGAGGTCACAAAGAGCGGGACACAACTGAGCGCCTTTCACTCCACGCTGCAGCCTGCGGTCCTCTCACCCGCTGTGGCCTCTTTCTTGGCGCCCGCCCGGGTCTCCCGTCACTCGCATGTCCCCCCCTCCATCCCGTCTGGGGCTGCCCCGCTCTCCCAGGTCGCAGGGCCCCTGCCTTCAGCCCCAGCCTCACCACCACGAGGCCCGCACCCCCTTGCCCTGGTCGGCCCCCCATTTCCCTCCTTCGCTGGAGCTTGCTGCCTTCCTGCTGAGCCTCCCCACCTGGGGCCCTGCCCCAGACTCCCTTCCTGCTCTGACACGTCCGTCTTCTCTACCTTGCAACTCTGGGTACAGCCTCTTGTCTGAGGCCTTGGCCCATCCTGACTTTCTATGTTTTAGGGTATTCTGTTGTTATCCTCAGGATTCCCTGTAAAATTTAAAGAGATGAGCTGGTTTAAAGTTTTTTATTTGTTTGTTTTTTGGTTTAAAGAAACATTAAAAGTGGTTCTCAGATGGCCAAAGTTCTGTAAAGGTGAAGTGAATGGTAAGTCTGGGAAACACTGGCTTAGTCTCAGATCAGGATATTAATTTCTCTTTCCCTCTGCTTCTCCCACGGCTCATTCTGATTTGCAGAGTCGTTGATGAGTGTTTTGAGCCCAGTTGCTCAGGTTTGATTCCTTATGAGCTGTGACTTTAAGCTGGTTACTAACCTTCCTCCTGCTTTTCATGTGTTGAATCGAGTAGTTACAGAGCCTTCACTGCAGGGCTGTAAGAAGTTAAACAGGTTCTTTGGAAAAGACTCACAGGCCGCTACTCTTACTGTCAAACAGACCAACAGACCATGTCACTCCCTTCTTTAAAACACAAGCCAAACTGAGTTTCTTCTTGCTAACCAGAAAAGGTACAGGCCCCTTTGCATTTGTTTATAAAGTCATGTTTTCCTCCCAATTCATCTCTCACCAGGCTCACCCAAGCATCCTCAGCGTCTTAATTGCTTCTTCCCAAATAGGTCCCTCCCCTCTTTGCACTTGCCGTTGGCTCCAAACACCATCTCCCCCCCTGGGGTCCCGTGGGGCCTGCACTGACGGCCCAGAGGGAAGGTAACATGCAAACCTTGAGCGGCTGCTCCGACAGATGTCCCCTGCTCTGGGTGAGACCTTCCACGTCTGCCGTGAGAATTATCATACTGTTTAGAATCTAGTTGGTCTCCCGTCCTGGCGCTGGGCTTCTCGAGAGAAAGAACCTGTTTCTCTTTGGATCCTCAAAGCACGGATGCATTTGTTCATGCACAGAGACATTTTTGACCTGGAGGGGATGTTTAGTTCTAGACAAGGTTATAGGGAAACAGGACAGATACTTCCTCCTCTGTTACACTCAGAGGGCAAATTCCCTATTTAAAAGGAGCAATGTAGCAAACTGCTAAATTACATGAAAATTTCCTCATTTGCTCACATTTCAAATGGTTTAAAATATAAATTAGCATTCTCCTAAGAAGCTTTAAAAAGCCACATTTTTTTCCCCCAGTGAAAACAATTAGAAAAAATCAGAATAGCTTTTACGAGGCAATATGACAATTCCCCAACTGGTTGAATTAGCTGTGTGGTCACCAACAAATTATTCTGGGCCTTTGTTTAAAAAGAGTTCAGATTACATGATCCAAAGATTTCTCTTAGTTTTGATATGCCAAAGTTGATCTTAGTTTAATTCTTAGGTTCTTTAGAAATTATAAATTAAATAATCTACACCTTGAAGTGGAGACCCCTCCATCACCCTTCATGTGCTAGTAGAGTCTTGGAAAGCCATCTGCTAAACTCACATTCTGGTGATCGGAGATGCTCTCAAGCGCGATGCCTTGCCCAGACCTTTTAAAAGCATCAGGTGCACCCGGTAATAGCATATCCCCACCAAAACAAAGCTGTGTGTTGAAATTCTAAGGCCAGGGAGAAGACGCTTTGAATTGGGGTAAAGAAAGCTTTGCTCCAAAGCCACCCTTATTCCCTTGAGAACTGTCCTGTACCAACATTCAAGTTTTGAGGCAAAAATGCCTAGCAGTCCTGGATGCTAGGGTTCCACACTCACCTTCTAAGATTTCAAAACAGGTGGGTTGAGGTGGGCCAAGATGGCAAAGTAGAAAGACCCTGACCTCACCTTCTCTCATGGGCATACCAAAATTACAACTATTTACTGAACACCTATGAAAAATACCAGCGCCTACAAAAAAAGATCTTCTCCAACTAAAAATATAAAGAAGGACTCACAGATGGGTAGGAGGGGTGGCGTTGCATATGATCAAATCGCATACCCCCAAGGTGGGCAACCTACAAATGAGAGAATAGTTACAATTTCAGAGGCTCTCCCCAAGGAGCAAGGGGTCGGAGCCTCACACTGGGTTCCCCGACCCAGGGGTCCTGCACCTGGAAGATGGACCCCCAGCATGTCTGGGCTTTGAAGGCCAGCATAGCTGGCTCTCGCGAGTCTCAAATTCAGTCCTAAATAGAACCCCATTTTTAAAGGGCTCATGCAAAATCTCATATTCCAGAGCCGAGGGTGGAAACAGTAATCTGCATGAAGTCTGGGTTGGATGTTCCTGCCAGTCTGGAGCGTCTCCTGGAGAGGCACGGGCCGCTGGAGCCTGCCCTGGGCACTCGGGCACTGGCGGCAGCACGTGGGGAGCTTGTTCAACCACGTGGGCGCTGGTGCTGGCCAGCAGCATTTTGGAATCGCCCTCTAGCTTATTTGGAGGCAGGCATGGCAACCCACTCCAGTGTTCATGCCTGGGGAATCCCATGGATAGAGGAGCCTGGCGGGCTACAGTCCACACCGTCTCAGAGTCGGAAACGACTGAGCGACTTTATCTACCTATCTGTCTCTAGCTTATTAGCCTCAGGACCCAGCTCTGCCCCTGCCCACAAGCCTGTAGGCACCAATACTGGGGCACTTCAGCCAAACAGCCAGCTGGGCAGGGACTCAGCCCCACTGACCTGCAGATTGTTGTTTAGTACGGAGTCCTGTCTGACTGGTTGCGAGCCCATGGACTGTAGCCCACCAGGCTCCACTGTCCAGGGGATTCACCCGCAAGAATCCTGGAGTGGGCAGCCACGCCCTCCTCCAGGGGACCTTAGGCAGGCTGCCTAGAGATCGCCCGAGCCCACAGCTGCCCCGGGGCCCAGTGCTGCCCGAGCGTGGGCCTTGTCCTGGCCCCAGCGCACAGCAGTGGACTGGAGCCCCAGGCCTTCGGCCAGAGGACTCGGGACTGAGCCCCCTCCACCAGCCCGGGCCGCGCCCCGGCCCCCGGGCCTCTGCTCTGGCCTCAGGGCCGGCCCACCCGGCAGAGGGCTCACCACGGGACAGCCACTGGGCCAGCTCTGTGAGCCCCACGGGCAGACACACGGACGGCCCGACAGCGGCCTCCGGCCCCGGCCCCCGGAGCAGGCCAGCGTCTCACGTCTGTCCAAACGGCTGTCTTCGAAGAAACCACAAACGACAGATGCCGGCGACAGTGTGGACAAAAGGGACCCTCGGACCCTGCTGGCAGGAGAGGACACGGGCCCAGGCACTGCGGAGGGCTGTGCGGAGGCCCGTGCGGAGGCCCTCAAGGACGGAGAGCAGGAGCGCCGCAGGGCACGGCGGCGCCAGCGCGGACGGCACACCCGGACACGAGGAGGAGCCGCGCTGCGGACGGCACACCCGGAGGGGAGCCGCGTGTTCACCACAGGGCACGGCGGCGCCAGCGCGGACGGCACACCCGGAGAGGAGGAGCAGCGCGTTTGAAAGATACATGTACGCCAACGATCATAGGATTATTTACAATAGCTGAGACGTGGAAGCAACTTAAGTGTCTATCAACAGATGCATGGATAAAGCAGATGTGTTGTGTGTATATATATATGTAATATGTATATGTGTGTATATATATATACATATGGGATGGAATACTGCTGCTGCTGCTAAGTCACTTCAGTCGTGTCCCACTCTGTGCGACCCCATAGACGGCAGCCCACCAGGCTCCTCCGTCCCTGGGATTCTCCAGGCAAGAGCACTGGAGTGGGTTGCCATTTCCTTCTCCAATGCATGAAAGCAAAAAGTGAAAAAGTCACTCAGTCCTGTCTGGCTCTTAGCGACCCCATGGACTGCAGCCCACCAGCCTCCTCCATCCATGGGATTTTCCAGGCAAGAGTACTGGAGCGGGGTGCCATTGCCTTCTCTGGATGGAATACTACTCTGTCATAAAAAAAGAATGAAGTTTTTCCATCTCCATCAACATAGGTAGACTTGGAGGGTTTTATGCTCAGTGAAATAAATCAGAGAAAGCCCATACTGTATATCACTTACATTTGGAATCTAAAAAATACAACAAACTAGGGAATATAACAAAAAAGAAACATATATGAAAAACTAGTGCTTACCAGCCAGGAGGGGGATGGGGGAGGGTTACGCAGGTGCAGGGGGTTAAGAGGCACAAAGTTCTGGGTGTAAATAGATGAGCAGCAAGGGTTTATTACACAGCACAGAGAATATACCCAGCGTTTCCTAATAACTATAACTGGAGTATAACCTTTAAAAATTGGGAATCACTGTGTTATACACCTGAAACATATATATTGTAAGTCAAGTACACCTCAATTTTAAAAAACTGGAAACAATTTTTTAAAACGTGAGTCAACCATTGTTTTTCCCATGAAGGGAATGTTATTTTATAAGTTTTCTTCTGCTGCTGTTAACAAGTTCCACAAACGCAATGGCTTAAAATAAAACCTACCAGCTTACAGTTCTGGAAGCCAGACGGCATAAAATCAAGATGTTGCCAGGGCTGCATTCTTCTTGGAGGCTCTGGGGAGAGTGTGTTTTTCACCTTTCCGAGTTTTCAGCGGCTGCCTGCATCCCTTCCCCTGGGGCCCGTGCCTCCATCGTCAAGGCCAGCAGTGTGGCATCTTCAAACCTCTCACCTCTGCCTCTCTCATCACGCCTCTGCTCACTGCGACCCTCCTGCCTCCCTCTGAGAAAGACCCTGTGGTTCCTCTGGGCCCACCTGGATAATCCTGGACAATCTCATCTCAAAAACCTTGATTTAATCGCATTTGCAGAGTCCCTTTTGCTATGTAAAACATTCATAACTTCAGGGGACTAGATCGTGGACATCTTTGGGGGCCCATCAGTCAACCACGACTGTAAATATCATTGAGTGAGTGAGTGAAGTTGCTCGGTCATGTCCGACTCTTTGCGACCCCATGGACTGTAGCCTACCAGGCTCCTCCCTCCATGGGATTCTCCAGGCAAGAGTACTGGAGTGGGTTGCCATTTTCTTCTCCAGGGGATCTTCCCGACCCAGGGATTGAACCTGGGCCTCCAGCATTCCAGGCAGATGCTTTAACCTCTGAGTCACCAGGGAAGAAAAATAGTCTAAATAAAGACATAGTCAACCTATTGACTGTAGCTTGGCTATGTCATGAATCCCAAGTTGCAGTCTGTATTGAACATTTATGACTCTTCCATACTGTTTCTGATTCAGAATTTTTAGACATGGGATATGCCTCAAGAATCTGGATTTCAACACACTTCCAATGTTGCTGTTGCTGATCCAAAAATAAGCCCATTAATAAATGAAGTGGACATTCGACTAATGACACGTTGCACTACTTTGTCCATCCTAATGGAAATCAACCCTAAATGTTCACTGGAAGGACTGATGCTGAAGCTGAAACCCCAATGCTTTAGCCATCTGATGCGAAGAACTGACTCATTGGAAAAGACCCTGATGCTGGGGAAGACTGAAGGCAGGAGGAGAAGGGGACGACAGAGCATGAGACGATTGGATGGCATCACTGGCTCGATGGACATGAGTTTGAGTAAACTCCGGGAGTTGGTGATGGACAGGGAGGCCTGGCGTGCTGCAGTCCATGGGGTGACAGTTAGACACGACTGAGCGACTGAACAACAAAGTAAGTGAGGTGGACACTCACCTAATAACAAGTTGCACCACAGGGATGATTCTGTGAGGAAAAGCTCTGCCAACCTGCAGGGAAGTACGTAAATATCTATTCTTCAAATATATTAATTGTTCAACAAATGTCCTGATTAACAAAGTTGGCTATTTTGACAAGATGCATTCTAACTTGAGCTTAAAGCTCAATATTCAGAAAATGAAGATCATGGCATCCGGTCTCATCACTTCATGGGAAATAGATGGGGAAACAGTGGAAACAGTGTCAGACTTTATTTTTTGGGGCTCCAAAATCACTGCAGATGGTGACTGCAGCCATGAAATTAAAAGACGCTTACTCCTTAGAAGGAAAGTTATGACCAACCTAGATAGCATATTCAAAAGCAGAGACATTACTTTGCCGACTAAGGTCTGTCTAGTCAAGGCTATGGTTTTTCCAGTAGTCATGTATGGATGTGAGAGTTGGACTGTGAAGAAGGCTGAGCGCCGAAGAATGATGCTTTTGAACTGTGGTGTTGGAGAAGACTCTTGAGAGTCCCTTGGACTGCAAGGAGATCCAACGAGTCCATTCTGAAGGAGATAAGCCCTGGGATTTCTTTGGAAGGAATGATGCTGAAGCTGAAGCTCCAGTACTTTGGCCACCTCACGCAAAGAGTTGACTCATTGGAAAAGACTCTGATGCTGGGAGGGATCAGGGGCAGGAGGAGAAGGGGACGACAGAGGATGAGATGGCTGGATGGCATCACCGACTCGATGGACATGAGTCTGAGTGAACTCTGGGAGTTCGTGATGGACAGGGAGGCCTGGCGTGCTGCGATTCATCGGATTGCAAAGAGTCGGACACGACTGAGCGACTGAACTGACTGACTGATCTAACTCGTAAGTGACTGATGATGGTGGAAATGTGTGATGCCTGTAAACGACTAAAAGAAACATCTATTGTCTGGAACATAATTTAAAATAACCCATTGGAGAAATGGGACTAATTACATACCTCTGCAATAAGAACTAAAATGGAAAAAAAATAGACAAAACAGCTGTAATTGTACTATTCACACACAAATAATATCTTGCTTCAATATTTATTTTATGGCAAAAATAGAATATAATATATTCACTTCACATATATTACATTTGTTCAAACTCTTTTGCCTATTAAATGTACACTTTTACAAACCAATGACAGTTCAGATTTAAGCTCTTCTACATTATATATTGTTTTTACATTGTTGATCACCAGACAGTAGCACATAAAATTGCTTTTTAAACTAGAAAATACTAGACAACTACATATACAATGTGATTCTGAAAAGGCAGAATTCCCAATGCATTGCTTGAATTATAGGGAACTTTCTGAGAGAATGTATTTCATAAAAATTGTCTCTAAATATTTAAGTTTCTGTGGACATTTGAGTCATATTAACAGCAGTTGGAAGTTTTAAATACATTATTATCCAGATATTCATTTTTAAACTATGCTTTGCTTGATTTGCTATGGGTGGGGTTTGGACTGCTTCAGTTTTTAACAAAGAAATACAACAAAATCCTGTCTTGTTGCAGTGCAGTCTTCATCTGAACTAAGTGGCATTGTTAGAAGTCGGAATCTCTCCCTCTTGAGCACAACAGAGTCAAACACTGAGGTGGTTTCATAGGAAAACATTTAACGTTTCGCATGATAAAAACGGTTTTATATTTTAATGTAAAAAATTACTTGAGAATACAGTAAAAAGCAAAAAATATATTCTAAAGGCCCAATGCCAACGTTCAGAGTAAGGTTTAACTGTTCAAGTTTTTTAAGGCTTAATACTTTAAAAAATATTTTTATTTTCTCCCCTCATTTTCAATGTGTTGCTTAGAAATTGAATACACTGGTAACTGTGTACTAGCTCAATTCTACAACAAGAAATTAAGCTTTTAATATAGAATTGAAAAAAAATCTAATATGGAGAGTCTAAATGGACACTAACAGAAAAATCTCCAAAAACGTGAAGAATCATCCCTGTGCAACTACTTCAACTTCTCTATTGAGCCACAAAACCAAACTACGCAAATAAAACCCACCAAAGCACTACTGATCTAGAAGTCGTCACAAGTAATAGCATTTTTTTCCTTTTGTTTTTTTCCTTTCATCTTTTTGTTTTGTGGGCTTAAGATTTTGGTGGTTTTTTTTTTTTTTTTTTTAAATCTCATTTTTATTTTGCCTGTTCTGAAAATGTTCGTCAGCCATAGAGAACATTTGCTTTTTTTCAGGCTATTTGTTAGGCTGACAGCACAGTGCGTGTGGCCAGTGGTGTCCGACTCTTGCGACCGCGTGGACGGCAGCCCGCCAGCCTCCTCTGTCCATGTGATTCTTCAGGCAAGAGCCCTGGAGGGGGCTGTCATTTCCTTCTCCAGGGGATCCTTCTGACCCAGGGATGGAACCTGCTCTTTTTTGCATCTCCTGCATTGACAGATGGATTCCTTAAGACTGAACCAGTATGGTAATTATTCCAGTAAAAGCACAAAACCATTAGGTCCCTTCAGGACAGTTAACTCTAACATTAAATCCTGTTTCAAGAAATATTTCTCATTCAATAGTCCATAAATTTCATGTGATTTCTAAATTTCTGGAAAAAGATGTTTGGAGACTCTCGCAGCATTTATGACAGAGCAGTTGGACCTGTGATATTTGCAACTCCTATGAAAAATGAGTGACCAAGCTTATCCTCCTCCTTTATTTGTTCAGTTCTCCTCAGCTGATAAAGGAGCGCATGGAGATGGAAGGCCATCACCATCACATCAGTCTACCCCAAAAAGTGAGGGCCAACAGACGCACGTCCGGGATAACCCAGATAATCCAACCGTCTGAACTTCCCTGGTTGGTACAGACCTGCTCCTGAGAGTGAATACATCTTTTCTTCACTAAGCTTTCAGAGCTTGAATTTAAAATACACATGAGCACTAAAAATGGTGGTGGTGACAACCGAAATAAAGGAGTGGTCTTTATACAGTTTAAAAAACCCCCCCTAACAGTCAGTTTAAAATTGCAGATTCATCACACTGGAATCATCAACAGCTATAGCCAGTGTGGGGGCACTATAGATTCAAAGCCAAGGCATCTTTGAGATTTTAAATGGTCCTTTTATACAACACGCCACAAAGATGTTTAATGGACGGAATCATGTTCAAA
Source organism: Ovis aries (assembly GCF_016772045.2). Classification (NCBI taxonomy): domain Eukaryota; kingdom Metazoa; phylum Chordata; class Mammalia; order Artiodactyla; family Bovidae; genus Ovis; species Ovis aries. The sequence goes on from NC_056060.1 coordinate 98,229,867, forward strand.
AGATCTACCTAATTAGTAATTTTTGAAAACTTTCCAACAGTACGTTAGCCATACTGTTAGTTCTATGTGCATGCTTGTGTGCTAAGCTGCTTCAGTCATTTCTGACTCTTTGCGACCTCACAGACTGTAGCCCACCAGGATCTCTGTCCATGGGATTCTCCAGGCACGAACACTGGACTGGGTTGCCATGTCCTACTCCAGCAGACCTTCTCAAGCCAGGGATCGAACCTGTGTCTCTTATGTCTACAGGTAGTTCAATTATTCCCTTCTTGTCACTCATTTATATTTATTTTTAATATTAAAAGCATAATTTAAGATAAATATATGGTTACTCATTGGAAAGGACCCTGATGCTGGGAAAGACTGAAGGCGAGAGAAGGGGACAACAGAGGATGAGATGGTTGGATGGCATCACCGACTCGATGGACATGAGTTTGGTGGACTCCAGGAGCTGGTGGTGGACAGGGAGGCCTGGCGTGCTGCAGTCCATGGTGTCGCAAACAGTCGGACACGACTGAGCAACTGAACAACAGCAACATACGCTTACTAACTCTTTCTGAACCCAGCAACATATTGGATAAAGTTCAGATTTACTTTTTTTAGAAAATGAGTATTTTACATATTTCTGGAAATACGCCACCAGCCAGGCCCACCTCACACGTGTGACCTAGAGACACTCCAGCTGTGGGAACACTCGCCATGGGACTCCTATGCCCTCAGCTGGGGGTCGCAGACCTCCTGCCACCTCCCTGGCCCAGGCCCACCATCCCCCCCTTCCCCAGGCGAGGACCACCCAAAGGCAGACACGCGGCAGAAGCAGACAAGGCGGGGATGTGTGTGCTGCCAGCTCACCCGCCTGTGGCCGGCGCCCTCACGGGGGTCTCGGCACCCCGCTCACCCAGCCCCGTCCCTGACCTTCACATGCCACTCAAGTTTCCCAGACAAACGATGGGACACTCGTGACGTGGAACTCCCTCACGAAACACTCGTCAATCTGACTTCAGTTGCTTGCTGAGGCTCAGGCCCCACTGCCGGGCAAACCAGAATTGCTCCTGTGCTCTGGCCAGCAGGGTGCAGTGGGGAGGAGAGTTGCCCTGTGTTTGTCTCGGAGTACTGATGGCGAGGGTGTGACGACCTTTTCAGGCCCCTGTGGTTTCAGTAAGCTTTGGGAGAACAAACCAGAGTTAGGGCCCACTTACAGTAATATTTCCCTTTGTAGACAATACTCTCAATAGTTTCACATACATCGGAACTTTTAGAGCATAATTTTTATTTGGGAACTACCTGTACTATGCCAGTTTAACAACCCAAGGATCCTTTCGATTATTTTCTAAAATCCTCTGTCCACACACCCCTAACACCTGCAAACCTTAAAGCACCAAACTTTCCGATTCTTTTCTCATTTTAAAAAAAATTATATTTAGGGTAAATGAAGCTCTTATTGCAGGACTTTGAAAAACTCATGTTCTTTCAAGAATTGTTTTCCCAGACAAATTCCTAATGGACCTAGCCCTCTTTTTGAAGTCTCTGTCTCTCAGTTCAAAAAAAAAGGGTCCCCTCTAATTTAGACCATTTTAATAAACTTTAAACTGGAGATATTAGCTTCTTCTACCTGAAATGTTGATAGAAAGCCAATTCCCTAAATGTCTATCCAAAAGAATTCCCTTTAAAAGTCTGATTTTTTTTTAATGATTTACAATAAACTGTAGTTCTTTATATTTTAATAAGACCACTGAAGTGGGGTCAACCCTGGGTCTCCTGCATTTCAGGCCACCAAGGAAGCCCAGTGTAAAGTTTTATATTACATGCAATGAGACCATTTATTAATATTTCCTTAATATTGTGAAATTAAGTTACCGACCCACTTGAAAGGACTATTTTCTTTTCCCGATGAAGCAGTAGAAAGGCTGCCATGCCACGCTGCTGTCAGCCCATCCTCGCTCCTCCTTGGGGCTTCTGTCCCGGCCTTGGTCTTCCCAGGAGCTTCTGGGCAAGCACAGCCTCTGTCTCAATCCTGCCAACACGGTTTGAAGACTACATTCTAGGGCTTACTGAATGTTTCACAGTGGATGTTCCAGAAGAAAAGAAGTAATGAAGATTGCAATTCCAAATGAGGTTCTAAAATGAACACTTCCTGTGTTCAAAGCATTTTATCTAAAGATCCCACTGATCAGGAGAACTGATGCCAGAGATGCCAGCACTCGTCACTGGAAAACACTGGTTTGTAACCTACTCTGTGTGAAAATGCACGCTTTGGTAATTTTGATTTGAAACTAAGAATATCAACAAACAAATAAAAGACACTAAAATACTGGAGCACTGTGCAAGTTTGGCAGAGACAGAAAATCCTCAGCTCAGGCATGGTGAGCCGATGAAACCTCAGCATTCTACAGTTTGACCTTGAAAATCATATTACTTCAAAAGTCCAGAAATGTAGATTTATTTTTATTCAGAAATACTTTCATATTCTCTAACTGTTCATCAAAAGTTTAAAATTTCAAAAGGGACACAAAAAAATTACATGGGTCTCAGAAGCTATGTCAAACATGCGAGTTTTAAGAGTGACATTTATACAGGGTAACTTAGCCCTCATAATTTTCTTATAATCAAATTATAGCAGGAACACAAACATACCATATATTACTCTTTAAAATTTTTGTTTTACAATGTGTTCTTGTCAATGGGACACTTCAAAATGTTTAAACCTGACAGAAAAGCATTAAAAAAAGATACCAATGGAAGAAAAAAGTATCAGAAGCACACCTGTCCTTGACCTGGTGTGGAGATGGGGAACACTGCAATAAGAAACGCTGAATCCATTCTCCCAGGGAGCGCGCACTGAACATCCACACTTGGGTCTAGTGTTCTTTAAAATCATTTTAGACTTAAAATCAATTCTTGCCCACTTTCAATATTCACTTTCATTGATGCTGTCTGCATTTCTTCTTAAGGGGTTGGTTTCTGGGACAGAATTAGGCAGGGACAGCTGTTTGAAGGAAACCCAGTCTCACAGCTGTGGTTAGGGGTGACCACAGTGAGCAGAACCACTTCAGGAGTGAACCCGGGCATCGGAATGTCCCTCGGATACCGTTCACTGGGGGAAGTAACCCTGGGTTTGACGTTTGGGAAGCTTGACGTGTTGGAGAAGCGGCCTTCGGAAGGAAGAGAGGGCTCCTCAGCTAAACGCGGGGCCAGAACTCCACCACCTCCTCGGCCCACGGGGACGAGCGCTTCGCAGTCCCCCTGCCCGCGGGGAGGGGCCTAAAAGGGGTCTGGGGGGCGCGGAGGAGGGGGAGCCCTGGGAAGAAGGAGAGGAAACCCCGGGACGTCCTGGACACCACGGTCATCTCCAGTGGCCCCACAGGTCTGGGCTGTGGTTTTGGAAGAAGAGGTGAGACTATTAACAAACTCCTCCCTTCTTTCAGGCAAAAGAAAACAAAGCCTCTTCATGGCTTCTTTTAATGATAATATAAATTTGATTTGTTTTTTTAAAAAAAAAAAAAAGAGTTTTAGGTGGAAGAACTTCAAGGAAACAGAGGGAGCTGTTGCCCATGACAGGCCCTGAGTCTCCCAGGGGGTACCTACGGCGGGGCGGGGCGGGGGAGTGTCACCATTCTTTCCGAACCCTGCTCCGCCCGCGGCTCAGTCTGAGTGCAGGTGACACTGCGTGCTCTGTAAAGACAAAGGCAACTTGCATTTCCTGCGCTTCCTCTGCACGTACTCTCCTCCTAGTCATCCTCAGTACTCTTACCCCTGATCCCTTCCAAAACACTTTCAATATGTCTGCTGTTATGTACTGTTTCACCTACAAAGCAACATATATATTAAAAACTCAGATTTGTTCGCAACCAAAAAAAGTGCTTAAAACCATCTTATGCAACTGTTTTTCACTTCATTTTCAACCAAAAAAAAAAAAAAAAACCACATTTGGGTTTATGAATACTGAAAAAAAAATAGTGATTCTGATTATTCTCATACACGTATTAAAAAAATGTGCCTTTATTCCCCATGTTAACTTACATTAACTGACTCATTTCCGTACCTTAATGAGTTAAACTCTTGCTTGGAAAATATAGAAGGTACAAATATAAAGAACTTTTAGGATTAAAAAATTTTCTGAATATAAAAATGCTTTCCATGTTTCAAAAATAACACTTTCGGATTCTTGTTGTAGTTTTGGGTTTGGTAACTTAACTGTTAAGTACCCAAGGCTTTTTTTAAAAATAACAAAATAACATGGTTTTAAATACAAAGTTATCCAGGAACCACTCACATCTGTGGATCAGCTCCACAGAAAGTTTAGTTTCTCAACAAGAAAACCCCAAATATTTTCATCATAAAATAAAATTCCATTATCAAAAACTAGCTTAAGATAGAAAACTATATGCCTTAGTGATTGCCAGAATTGCCCAGCACAGCTTCAGTAAAAGAGAGAACTGATCGAGAAAATACAGTCTCCACACGTGTGCAAGATCTGCAAGTCAGACAGAGGGGCGCCGGGAACCGCGGCCTTGCCCTCGGGCACCGTCCTTCCCGGCGGCCCCTCCACCTCCGCCCGGCTGGTTCCTCCGGCGGCTCCTCCCGCCGACGCTGCGCCCGCGAAAGCGCACGTCGGCCGGCACGTCTCCGTCCTTCCCGGGCCGTGAACGCCTCCGTGACCCGCCCGGCGAGCGCGGGGCCTAGATGAGCCGGGAGCTCCTGAGGAACTGGATGAGCACGCGGTACACGAACGTGTACTGGCACAGGGTCTGCACCATCAGCATCCGCTGCCGCCGCAGCATGTCCAGCACCCGCGGGACGTCCAGCGCCTGGGGGGTGGGGGGCGAGGGGCAGCCGGGTGAGGGCGCGGCTCCCCGAGGCCGCGGGCGGCGGGCGCTCCCGGGGGACCCTGGCTGCAGGCCGGCAGGCGGGCAGCCTCTTGGCGCCTCGGAGTCTCCTGCGGAGAAGCCCGAGCACGTGTGTGCGGAAAGCCCTGGCAGGCCCCGGGGGGCGGGGGCGCTCCCCGCCCGGCCCGCGCGCGCCCCCTCTCCCGCGCCCCCCTCTCCCGCGCCCCCCTCTCCCGCGCCCACAGAGGAGCAAGCACCTCGTTGTGCTCCAGGCAGGCGATCATGATCTCCGACAGAATGACGACGCCGGTCCGCCCCACGCCGGCACTGCAGTGGACCAGCAACGGGGGGTTGGGGCTTCTGGGTTCACTCGTGCTGTTTGTATGGCGTCGAACAGACTGGATCTCTTCGAGGTATGCTGTGAAACACGGAGGACTCAGACACAGAGGCACGGAGGCGCAGCAGGCCGTCCCCGCCGCTGGGGCGGCGCCGCAGGCGCGGGGCACCGGGAGCCGGGGAAGGCCCAGCCGCTGGCCGGCAGTCGGCCTCGGCCAGCCCCCGCCTCTGCCTGCGCTCCCGCGACACGCGAAACTCCTCAGGGACCAGAACCGCCTGCTGCCGAGTAACCGCGGCATACTCTCAAACCTCCTCCGCTACGCTTTCCCCTGGACGCTTGAAGTGGTCGGGTGAAAACCAGCCCAGCCTTGCATGCAACAATACGGAGGCGAGCGAGGAGGCTCCGGAAGTCTGCCTCCGCGCGGCCTTCCCGGCGCCGCGCGCGGGCGCTTACACAGAAAGCCCTTGAGGTCCTCGGGGCAGCCGTGCTCGGGCCAGTCGGTGTACTGCAGGTGCCAGATGGTCCGCTCCTGCCCGCTGAGCAGGTGCTTCATCTTCAGGCCCGTGGTGGCGTAGCAGCCGGAGTCCGTGCGGAAGCGCGTGGTGATCTTGAACCGCCCGTAGGTGACGGTGTTGTGCCTCGAGCCGAGGCGCGGCCAGTACCTGAAGCTCTTCTCCCTTCCGCCCTCCTGTCAGAGACAGAGCGCTCAGCAGCCCCTGAGCGGCCCTCACCGGGAGCCGCCTCAGAAGCGCGTTCCCTCACGGGGAGGCGCCTCAGCAATGCAGCCCTGACCGGCCGCGGGCGCCCCTCCCGGGGAGCCGTCTGGAGATCGGACCCGCGCCCCCGCCCCCTTCTCTAAAGTCAGGCCCGCAGCGTTCCCGCCACTGTCCGTCCGAGGCCGCGAGAAGACCTCGAGAAGAGGCCTCACCTCCTCGGCCGTCACCATGGCTATGATCGCGATGCCCTGTTCCCACACCATCTGCCAGAAGTCCAGGCAGGTGTTCTGCAGGGGTCCCTGGGTGGCGATATAGTCCCATTCGATTCCACTGACAGAGACCTGAAATTAGAACGGGGCTTTTACAAAACGGGAGTGTGTGTGTATGACCCACGCGCACACATGTGTTCATGGAAAAACTCACAAAGCGAACTAACTATTCAGGCAGAGACTTTCACCTTAGTCTTTCCTTATTGGTGTCATTTCCACTACTGGCACTTTTATAAGCATAAGCGTGATGGGTTTACATAATATCTATATGTGACCTGGGACGGTTTTCTTAACCTCTCCAAATCTCAGTTCTCATCTGAATAAGAATACTCCCTGCCCTCATGTGGTTGGGATTACTCAAGTCAACATATTCAACGCCCTGCACGTGACAGGGTCTCAATAAATGGCCGTCATTCCTGCTGTTACCTGCTGGTTCTTCCAAAAATAACATCAGCATCGTCACACCCCAAAGTTCGAAGCCAGCCTTCCCTCGTGAAGTACAATACACACTAGGATCAGGCGCAAGCAGTTAAGTCGAAAACCTAAGTCAAATGTCAAATTTCCGGGGGCGGGGGGATGGCGAGGGGGATCTCTTCCTACCTAAGGAGTTCACCTCTGAACTTCTGAGTCAGGATCACTCCAGATAACGATACTAAATTTCCACTTAAGATTGAAAACCTCCTTGAGAACATTCTAATAATTTTGAGAGTTGTAGTCAAGAAATGGAGTTAAATCTCAGCTCCCCCACTACTGAGTGATGGCCGTAACCGCTTCCGGGGTGCCTGGGTCAACCCTGGGACTAAGAGGGCAGCGGAGTCACGCTCCCACCTCCCAGGGGCCCCAGGCCCCACAGCGAACAAGGACCAGGCGGAGGGGCTCGGGGCCGGAGGGGCGATGCCTTCCTGACTCGGAGGTCAGGGCAGCGGCCCACACCGCGCACTACGGGGTGATCTGGGAGTTCCTCCCGCTGTGGCTGAAGATCTCGAAATACCACCACAGAGCCTCAGCATTCTTCTCTCGCCCATCCAGTCATGGGAGCCGGGATACCAAAGAAATGCTCCGTTTTTAAATACGTCACCTCAGTCACGTCCAACTCCGCACAACCCCATGGACTGCAGCCCTCCAGGCTGCTCTGTCCATGGGATTCCCCAGGTAAGAATACTGGAGTGGGGGGCCACGCCCACCTCCAGGAGATCTTTTCAACCCAGGGATCGAACCCAGGCCTCTTATGGCCCCTGCATTGGGGGGTGGGTTCTTTACCACTAGCGCCGCCTAGAGAGCAAAGTTTGTGCATGGAACTCTGCTCAGTGCTATGTGGCCGACTGCAGGGGAGGGAGTTTGGGGGAGAATGGATGCCTGTATGTGTCTGGCTGAGTCCCCTCACTGCGCACCTGAAACTATCCCAGCATGGTTAATCGGCTACACCTCAATACAAAATAAAAAGTTTTCTAAAATAAAAATCTTATGCACACATTCCCAAAGACTGTCAAGGGCAGACTGCTGGGTCTCCGGGAAGTCTCACTTGCAAAATGGCTCTCATCCAACATCAACTGCAAACTGAATAAAATGTGGGAAAGAAGAGAGATAACACCAAATCGTGGATACCTTCTCATTCACTCACTAGAAGGAAATGTCTTCTTCCCAGAGTAAGGAACGGACTGTGCAGCCAGTGTGAACAGAGGCTGCGGAGACGGAGAAGACAGAGCCTCTGGCTTTTCTCACCGTCCCTGTATGGACCATCCCTTTTTCCACTTTACTGGGTGTAAGGCTACCTCAGGTAAGTGGCATTACCCTGTTTTGGGGCGGGGCGGGGTTGGGGGAGGGAGCAGCACCGCTTGCCCACGGAACAAAAATGGTGTTTAAAAAGGAGAGAGTGGGCAAGGAGCGCAGACGGCTCCAGTGTGAGGGACGGTGTTGGTGACACCATCCAACACACACGTGTGTTACATCAAAATGCAGAGAGGTGCATAACAAGGAAAAACGAGCCATTCAGCCGCTCCTGAGAGAACCTGTGAGCTAGAGAGAGGGCTTCAGATTCAGAAGCACCAAGTGCTCCAGGCAGACAAACAAGCGGCCCTGAAGTCCTGGGCACCATGCTGGGGGCCGAGGGACCAAACACCGTCCCGCCCTGGGGTACGGATTTCCCAGCCTGCAGAACACTGTGTCAAAATGGTTCAAAACAAGGGTGTTTTTTGAAACCAAGTCTCACCACTCCTGTGTTGATGATTAACTGAGGACTCTGCCCCGCCATTCTAGCGCTCCCCTCACCTTGATGTGGGAGGCGTTGATGTAGCCGGTGTTGTTCTCCTTAGTCGGCACTAGCTCCACCCTGGCATCGTCGTAGGGAAGCACGTCCTGGAACCGATTTCTTTCTGCATTTTCAGGGAGGCGTGCTGTAGAGCACTCGCCATCAACTAGCCGTTTTTTAAGAATTCTTTCATATTCTGTGAATACCATTCCCTGTTCTAACCGCTGTTCCAGAATTTTACACTGGAAAACACAGAGTGAGAAATAATATGACTGCAGTCCCATGCCACACACAGCTGCATCTTGACTGCACGTCTGAAAACTCGCTTTCTGCCTTAAGTCTAGTGTTATCCAATACTGAAAATTCTAGATGAAACCAAAGTTAAACTTAACAAGTCATTACAATGAAAGGAGAAATGAAATAATCTTCTTGGTGAGAAATATAATGCAAAGTTCTGTTTAAACTTGTTCTAGGATAATTCATTGAATTCATTTCCTCTCAATCTATAGTCAATTACTTGACCCCCTTAGAAAGTTTGGGACTGACTTGTATACACTGCTATAATTAAAATGGATAATCGACAAGGACCTGTTGCATAGCACGGGGAACTCTGCTCAATATCAGGTGGCAGCCTGGATGGGAGAGGAGTTTGGGGGAGAATGGATACATGTGCACGGATGGCTGAGTCCCTTTGCTGTCCACCTGAAACCATCACAACATTGTTAACTGGCTATACTTCAATATAAAACATTTTTTTAAAATTACCCGACATCTTAAGAACAGAAAATTCTCCTGGAGAACAGTAAATCCTAGAGTAGGATAATTAATTCCAACTTCTATGAACAAGCGCTTCAACTTTGTCATATGATACATAAAACACTGAAAATAGTCAAGTTGGAAATTATCTCCAGGATCCAGGTGTAAGCAAAGTAACTTTTGCTTAGCATAATTCATGCCGACCTAATTTTGACAGAATAGAGCCTCACAGCAAATACATCTCAGTCACAAAGAAAGTTTTGAAAACCTCAGTAGTTGTTCACTGGTAAAAGTTTTCGATGTCAGGACAGCAGTCACTGTCTTTCTTTCCCATGAGTCCTCACATGCAACTGCTGATTTCCTCTCACTTTACGGCCACAAGAAGGTAAAGAACGACAGCCAGAAGCCAACAGACAAAAATCAACATTTAGCCTGAAATGATCTATCGAGGCATTAGCTATAAGCTTGCCCCAGTTTTGCAGTCCAGGTGACAAAGTTGCTAACACTCCTTTATGATTATCAAAGGGCTTAGAAAACCCAGGAGATTCTCAGGAAGGCAGCTCTGCAGCCTCGGCCGGCCCCGAGAAGGCGGGCGGCCTGGGGCCCCGTACGTACCCGCTCGTCGTTAGTAGCTCTGGCCGGCACGTCCTTCTCCTCGTCGGGCAGCGGCAGTCGAGACAGGGAGAGTCCATTTAGAGCAGCCAATTTGAGAGGACCGATTTTTTTTGCATCTCCTCGGCTCTTTTTCATTCCCTACAAAAATAGTTACAGGTGTATATATCAAATATACACGCATACAATCCCCCTGAGAAGAGATTTCAGTGGCCTGAAGATGAAACAAACAGGGAGGGAGGGCTCTCCTAAAGCAACAACCGTAGGAGCGATGACACTCCCACACACACATTTGTTTCACAAATAGGAGGAGGAAGACATTCCATTCAAGGCCAAAGCCCTGGTAAGTCTTCCAGGTAGAAGGTTTTGAAATGCAGCTGGTTTCAGGGCTCTGTTGTAATGGAGGGTGAGGTTCCGAGTGGACCGCATTCCTTCACAGGATTCACTGGACCCCATTCACTCGGGGTCCTCCTGAATGTCAAACTGTGACACGCATGAAAACCAGCTGTAGTCCACGAAAAGGGTTTAAATGTGGTGGCCTGACTGTAGTAAAAGCTCTCACACATTAAACAGTTTCTTTCCCAGTGCTTTCTGTGGCGGCTCTATCGTCTTCTACATTCTGTGGCAGACTTGCGTGACTGGGGTTAGACTACCACGCTTCTGGCAAACGCCGCATTTTCAAGTGAAGAAAACAGCAGGGCCGCAATCTCCATCATTACACCAGGAGAGGGTATGAGAGAGGGCATCCGCGGAATTCTGTCTTCTGAAAACTGGTGTTTCTTCAAGCCAGCAGTTTTGCTCTCGAGGGCAAACGAGCCCAGGAATGCTAAGTCCTCTTTAACAGTCTACACCTCCTGGGAAGCCACGGGATATAATCATGACAGCAGCCCTACTCGGACAGAGATGGCTTCCTCAGTTCTGTCTCATAAATGAGATCACCTTTGCCCCAGCTCTGTCAGCAAGGCAATGGCGACCCACTCCAGTACTCTTGCCTGGAAAATCCCATGGGTGGAGGAGCCTGATAGGCTGCAGTCCACGGGGTCGCTAAGAGTCGGACATGACTGAGCAACTTCACTTTGTCAGCCTTGGAGGGAGACGGAGGGAGGCACACAGACGACAAGGTTCCTGCTGGGGTGATACGTCAGGATTCTCAGGTGTGCGGGAGGTGGGTGAGCGGCTAACACTGGGCTGTGGGGGGAGCAGGGGCCGTGCTGACGGGTGGCGTCTGCCAGGGTCCAGGGTGCCAATTCTCCCACATGGCTAATGTCCATCTGCCCCACAAGAGCCCAGAAATGGAAAACTCAGGTCCCGACAGCCCGGAGAAGTGGCCCCAGCACGTCTCAGCCTGAAAAGGACTGAAATGCCCCAGCACCCATGAGCTGGGTGACTGGTAAGGCCAGCTCTAGAGCCAGTATTTGCAGAAAGGGGCTCACAGTAAAAACTCACCCCAAACTCCCCTCACTTAGCCCTCAGAGGACACGGTTTTAAATGTACAGGCCAAATGGTGGTTTCTCGCATGAGAACCACCACACAAGACTGAGGGTGAGACAGAAATTCTTCCTGTAAACACGTAAGCATTCAAACCAATCCACCTCTGCCTGACAGCAATCAAGTCCCTGCAGGTGGAGACGGGTGGAGAACTCTGGCATGTTCCTGCTTATCTGCAATCCATTTCACTGTTTTTAGTACTAAACCTCCACAACCATAATTCACACTGTGTGTTCATTCGCCTGTGGTCACCATTAAACAACAAAGGCAACCGGGAGTTACAACGGGGCGGGGGGGGGGGGGGGGCGGTGGTCAGAGGAGTAGCAGGGGGTTGGACTCCAGCTCTTGGGAAGTCAGTCAGTTAAATGTATGATCCAACCTCACAGTAATAAGTTAAACTTGACCGAGCACTTTCTATGAGCCAGGACCTCACTTTTCTCCCTCCAACAACTCTCTGGGGTTGTCTCAGTTACAAATGAAAAAACAGGAGTCAGAGAGATTAAGTTCTTGGTCCAAGGTCACACCAGCTAGCTGCCTCCTTGTATATGCTAAACAGGGTCAAAACAGTAGAAACCCTGCATTCCAGTCAGTCATGCTGCTCGACAGAACTCAGAAGCCCTTTCTGAGCCTAACCTTCCGTGGGACCTACCACCCCACCGCAGGAGACAGAGGAGGGGTGCCTGTCCCGGGTACGGAGGAGCCGAGGGGCTGGGTGTGAAGGGCCCGGCCCCTGGGAGAGAGCCAGTGAACGGCAAGGTCTGGACTCAGAGCCGAGTTTCCCACTCGTAGGTCCTGCGCCTATTCCCAGCCCACGGCTGCCATTCACGTTCTTCAAGTAAGAACGTTCCTTATTTGAAGGGGCGGGGGTGGGGGTGGGGGGGCTTCCCTGGTGGTTCAGTGGTTGGGAGTCTGTCGGCTGATGCAGGGGACACAGGTTCAATCCCTGGTCTGGGAGGATTCCACCTGCCACGGGGCAACTAAGCTCAGGGGCCGCAAACAAGGGGAGCGAGAGCATAACCCAGTCACATGGTCGACACCGGAGGCCTCCGTGCCAAGGAAGGGGGCATTTTGTACCTTTAGCGAACCCAAATCAAAGTCCTCAGATTCAGCAGAACTCCCTGGGCCCATTCAAAAACTACAGGGACAACGGGCTTGAATACTGGACTCTACTCATCTGGGGCCAGACTCAGGCCCCACATTAAGAAACAGGCACAGTTCTTGCTGTAATCAGTGAACAGTGTCAACTACAAGAGGGCCGGACCAGCTGGTGAAGACCCAGGCTGAGCTACCGCATTCCGCAGACACATCCACGACCTGTCCCGCCTCGAATCACTGGGCCACCCCCTCCGCTTCAGCCGACCTGAGACACTGGCCTTTACTGTTAGGCAGTTGAGTAAGGATGTACTCCCAGGAAAAATTAAAAATCAACTTAGAGGAGAATCCACCTGCCAAGGCAGGAAACATGGGGGCGTTCAGCCCCTGGTCCGGGAAGATCCCACACGCCTCAAAACAACTAAGCCACAGCGACCGAGACTGGGCCACAGCCACCAAAGCCCGCACACCCAGAGCCCCGAGGAGCCCCCGCCGCCCGCACACCCAGAGCCCCGAGGAGCCCCCGCCGCCCGCGCACCCAGAGCCCTGAGGAGCCCCCGCCGCACACCCAGAGCCCCGAAAAGCCCCCGCCGCCCGCACACCCAGAGCCCCGAGGAGCCCCTGGGGTGAGCAGCCTGCCCGCCACTACAGAGCGGCTCCTGCCAGCTGCCCCTGGAGAAAGTCCATGCACAGCAAGAGATTCCACGCAGCCAAATGTGAAGTCACTGATTTTCCAAGACAAACCTACAGTTCAAAGCCATTCAGAGAAAACAGATTTAAATCCTGGCACTGACTGTTAGTCATTCAGGTCTTCGTACATTCATCTATTTCATAACCACTGTAGTACCGTGCAAATTTTCCTCCTGCTCGTGAAGATGTTTGTGACGGCTCAGAGGATCTAATAATACACTAGGCCAGGACCACATCTGCGATGGGCCCTCAGGTCTGAGCATGCTGACCAGCAGAACCAGGAGACAGAGGCCCCAACTGCCAGGACATGGGGGACACCTGGGAGACGGAGTGCAGAGGCTAATGCATCACTTTCGCCTGGCAAGAGCCCTGGGCATGGGGAACGGAGGCCTGAGCAGAGCGGAGTCGGGCAGCCAGATGACCCAGAGCGGACACGCGGACACAAAAACGCTACCAACGCCTGGGCAACGCTGAGGGCCTCACAGCAAAAAGGCTTCAGCAGGAAGACAGACAGCAAGGCTGAGACAAGCAGTTGCTGCTTAACAAAACGTGTGTCAGTTGCTCAGCTGTGTCCGACGCTTTACGACCCGTGGACGGCAGCCCGCCAGGCTCCATGGGATTCTCCAGGGAAGAGTACTGGAGTGGGGTGCCATGTCCTTCTCCAGAGGATCGTCCTGACCCAGGGATCGAGCTCGGGTCTGTATACAATAATTTAAAATATACAATACAACCTCTATGCAGAACAGTGTAGAAGAGAGGAGAACCAGCTACAGAGATAAACACGGGTTTAAACTCCGATCCCTCACCAGCTGTGTGACCGTGGGAAAGTTACTTAGTATCGCAGAGTCCACTTTCTCATCTGTAGAGACAATAGGCCTGTTGTAAGCTGGATGCAGTGAAGCAGGAGTGCTCTGGGAACGGCCTTCACCAGCTAGAGATGACGTTATGCTGTTTCCTAGTTGGCCTCGAGTGGATAACAAAGTGCGTAAATCAGCGTGCTTCATCACACCGAGTGTGACGGAGCTGCATTTTCTACCAGGGGCCTTCCTTGGGCTCTCAGCTCCCTCAGCCTCTCTTTTACAGACATCTGCGGTGCTCGGGTTTTCCGTCTTGGTGAAGCAGCCCAGAATCACCCTCCAGTCCCTGGAGGTCACAGCGCAGCAGTTTAAGCCGCACCCACAGACCGTGACACACAGAACCCACTAAGGACACCTCAGGGGAGCTTCCCTGAGCCCACAGGAGCCCACGGAGCCGCAGCAGCCCTGGGCCTGCGTCACCAAAGGCTGCTTTTACCAGCGGCTCACAAGACAGTCTTGGACAGTGGTGAAATCCTCACTCCTCTTCCGTGGGGAGGCCTTCTGGAGACCGCCCACTCACTGTTCCTACCCCACTCCACAGAGCCTCCTACGTCCACCTTTCCCTGGGTCTCAGCCACTATCTCTAGAAATGTCACCAAGATTCAATCCCCATCATTTCCATAGATAATCAAACTCAGAGTGTTCCAAAAGAAAGCAAAATAGGGTAAAATGTGGGTGTCTACTGGGCTATGGGGCTGTTCAAAAGAAGTTCAAAAGAAAAAGATGAAAGACATTAGAACTCGTGGAAGTCAAAGACAAGATGGACAAAGGGCAGACGATGCAGAGAAGGGCAGGTCTGCAGGGGGGCACCACGCTCTGGGGTGAGGCCCCCACGCCCACCCTGCACCACACACGGCTCACCCCCAGCGGCGGAAGCCCTTCCACTGCGTTCTTCTTCGCGGAGAGGAGATCGGACGCTGGCCTCTTCTGCAGGGAGTCCCTCCGGGCGCGGTACCTCCCCGACGTGGTGAGGTCCGACTCGGACGCAGATGGCGACAAGAGCCCGTCCCTCCGGGGCCGCGGGCCCTCCCCAGGCGCGGCCCCCTGGGCCTGGGGCTCCAGGATGTGCAGGGGCCCGGGGGCCAGGGGCGCGGTGTGGGGGGCGTCTGGGGGGCGGCCGCCCCGGGGGCCGGGCGGCGGCGCAGGCCCCTCCTCGGGGTCCTCGTCCTCGTCCTCATCGCTGCTGTGGATCAGCACGGTGGCGTCGGACAGGGACTTCCCGTGCCCGCCTCGCAGGCTGCCCCGCGGCCCGGCGCCGTCCTCCGCTCGCGGCGCCCGCTCCCCCGCCGCCAGGGCCGGCGCGGCTCTCTCCGGCAGCCGCAGGCCCTCAAGGCCGTGCACCAGGCCGGCCAGCTCGAGGCTGCTGCGCTTCTGCAGCCGCGCGCGCCGGGCGGCCGTCAGCGGCTCGCTCACCTCCTGCAGCGAGTGCGCCACGGGCGCGCTGTCCTCCTGGAAGGCCTGCACTGCGTGGTGCACGCGGCGCGTGACGAGGTCGGGGTTGCTGCTGCTGACGGGCGGCTGGCGGGACAGGTCCGGGGTGCTGTTGGCCGGCCGCGGGTGCGGGTAGGGGGGCGGCGGGCGGTACACCTGCGTCCTCAGGATGCTGGGCGCCGGGCAGTCACGCGCCTGCAGCTGCGCGTTGGTCAGCTCGGGCACGCTCACGGCGCCCAACCCCGGGCGCCGCCCGGCCACCGAGGCGTAGGGGTAGGGGGCCGGGCTGTGGAAGCTGTGGCTGAGGCTGAAGGTGCCGGGGGCCGCGGGCGGGGAGCCCGGGCGTGCGTGCTCGCGGATCTCGGGCTGGCTGTACACCAGGCTGAGGTTCCGCAGCGAGCGGCTCTGCCGCTCGGCCGGCGCCAGGCCACGCTGCAGCTGCTTCATGACCGTCTCGTAGTCAGGGGTCGGGCGGTAGGACGGCGGGATCAGGGCGCTGTGCCGGTGCGAGGGCACGTAGTCGGGCCTCAGGACGTCGCTGCCCGTGATGCTGGGGTTCGAGGACCCGGGCGAGGGCTGCAGGTAGGGCTGCGGGCTATTCAAGGAGCTGGTGCTGTGCGCGCTGTACACGCTGCCGTTGCGGGCGCGCCCGCCGAGCTCCACCTGTGCGCGATCCAGGCTGGTCTGAGAGTGGCAATAGAAGCCGTTCTGGTTGGTCACGAAGAGGTTATCTGGGGGGCGGGTGGGACAAGCCAGTTAGCATGCATTCTATGAGGAGATCTTTTTTCTGAATGTACTTAGACCAATTACTCAAGACAAACACTGAGACGGCCTGAACGCTGATGACGTTTATGAAACTCCAGGCTGAAGGGACCTGGCTCTACTCACACCGCCGGACCCTGCACATGCGGTTTCTGGGCACCTCACCTCCTCACCTCCAGAATGGGGTGGTTCTGCCTGCTCCAAGAGTGGGATTCAGGACCTCACACCCAGTAAAGAACAGCCAAATCTATGCTCAGCATTAAGAGTACAACTATACCACAAAACACTGCCCTCTTCTGAAAGTCAAGAGCATGTGTTTTACTAGAGACAAAGCAGGCTTTCCAGAACTCTGGGGAGCTAAGAGCAGAAATACCCCTAGGTGTGTGGCCCTGCTGATGCTGAGTGAGTTCAAGCACCAGCTATCTGCAAACATTTCCTGAAATGAAACTCAAGGCGGATTGTGCGGATTCCCCCAGAATGAAGATAACAGGGCAAAGAGTTCAGCAGGATCTAAGCCTCACAAGGTCCTCAAGTGTCACTGGCAGCTGCACAGCTCAGCAGGGGCAGGAAGCCAAGAAGACCCCCACAAAGACCCCCGGCTCCGCCCCTGCCTGAGTAAGACTGGGGTCACAGTGGGCAGAGTCAGGAGCCTCATGTGTCCACGGAGGCTGTGTGTGTGCCTGCCTGGGCTGGAAGGAGGCCTGCTTCTTCAGTCCAGCCTGTAGTTCACCTGGAAAACTACTGAGGGTGACTTTTAACACTTCAGTGAAAAGACCACCAGAGAACAGTTGCCACTGATAAAAACAATCTTTTTCTGAATCAAAAGCCTCCTGATGGTTTTATCCAAGGGAATAGCAGGCCAGCAGCTCATGCTGGTTTCTATTCCGGTGGGGCACACAGCCACGGAGACACGCGCCTCAGAGGCAGCTCATGCTCTCCCTGTGGACGCACCGCGCTTCTCCCGCCTCGAGAGCACCCTGAGGTCTGCGTCTGTGGCGCCCCCTCTCCTCACAGCCGCCAACGCTCGCTCAGCCTCACCCCCGCCCATCTAGACCAGCATAATACCTGCTGGTCCTGCTCTGCGCACCCCCCAAACTATCCAATTATGAGTCTGCATGTGTAGAAGACTCTGCTAAGAACTAACAGGGCGATGAGGTGTAGGGAATGATTAGGATCCAAAGAAAAAGGGAAAGGTAAGCACAAAAATCACGGGAACCCAAGGAAGAAGTGTTGCAACTGAAGGAGGGAAGAGTCGCGAGTGAAGGAGCCCAGTGTCACAGGAGCTGGGGGAGGGAAGGAGTGCTTCCGGCTGGGGCTGAGCAACGGGGTCAGGGCCACCTCCAGGACACACGGCGCTCGGGGCCTGGAGAGCGGGCGGCTGCAGTTTCACCAGTCGGGCCCCCTGGCTCTGAGTGCTCTCGGGGTACCCTCCTCCCTGTGGAATCACAGTCAAGGGAATGTGAGCAGAGGGTACAGAGGCAGTCCCCTGCCTCCTCCTCCGACCACTCTGGCTAACCTTCCAGAAGAAGGGGCTCCCGCCCAGAGCCCTCCTGCCAGGGCAGGGGGCAGGCAGGGAAAGGGCGCCGAGGGTGACGGAGCGGGGTGGGCAGCCGGGAGACTCGGCAGAGAGAGCATGGCTGGAGAGGGCTCAGAGCGGGTGCAGGGGGTGAGGCCTGAACAGGAGCACGGAGGGGCATCTCAGAGGACGCTGAACACTAGACACGGACGATCGTCAGGGAAATGGGACGAGCCCAGCCACTGAGTGCCAGATGAACCAGGGAGGGTGGGAACTGAGAACGTCAGCGCCTGTGATGCTGCGACTCATGAGAGGTCTCAAAAAAAAAAAAAAAGACTGCATTGGCAGGAGCAGAGGGATAGGGAGGAAGAGAGATGGAACAGATGGTCCATGAAGTTAATCAGAGGCAAGAGGATTTGCAACTGTCTGGGTACCGAAGGCAAAAAAAAGAAAAGAAACAAATAAATTTTAAAAAAAATAAAAAAATAAAAAGCAATATTAAAAAAAAAAGAAAAGAAAAGAAACATTATAAGCAGTTTGCAATCCCCGGAACCAGGGGGTGACTCCAGCGTAAAGGAGCAGGGAACCTGGGAAAGGGCCTGGTGGAGCAGGTGATGAGCTGGACTCCAGGACGCCACTGCAGCAAGCGGTGGCAGCGGATAACATTCCGAGGGCTCCCACTCAGCCCGCGGTCCTGGGGGCCCCCTGAACGGCCCCCAGGCTGTTGGACACGGGGCGCGTGGGGCCGGAGCTCAGGAACGAAGGTGGGCTGGGGAACGCAGACAGTCCTCTTCGCTGAGACCCCAACTGCGGATGAGAGAGATCAACTGGATGCCTGCGGAGGGAGCGGGCCCTGGGCAGACCTTCGGGGCAGAGAGCACCAAGGGGGCAGGGAGCACCAAGGGGGCAGGGAGCACCGAGGGGGCAGGGAGCACCGAGGGGGCAGGGAGCACCGAGGGGGCAGGAGCGGAGAGCATCCAGCGCGCCGAAGAGGCTGGAACACCGTGGTCCACCGGGGAGGACGGTGGGCAAGGGCAGCTTGGCGGAGCAGCACAGACGGGAGGGGAAGGGGGAACCAGCAAGCAGAAGTGGCACACAGTGGCACCCTCAGAGGTGGGGAGAAAATGAAAGAAAAGATAGTTCACGCTGCAGTCTGGAGGGAGAGGAAAGACATTAGGAGGCTCGCAGATGGAGAAAAAGGGAGGACCGGGGAGGAAACACACTGCAGAGGAGAGAGACTTTTCGGGGTGCAGGGCGGGTGTCAAAGCCACAGGAGGGCAGTGTGGGAAGAGGAGAAGCCAGTGAGGAAGGGAACAGCAACACCCCGAGGTACACACTCTGGGACTCCACAGTCGACTCCATCCCCCGCGCCCGGAGACTCTCACCCAACACACACGGCACAGCACCAACAACGCGCCACCACCTGCCTCCTGGTCCCCTCACGCCGCCCTCCACAGTCCCCTATGGGCCTGAGTGAGTCCAAGCTCCCGCTTCGCCGTCTGTGCCGGGGCAGTCACTAACCCCCACAAAAGCAGGGGCAGCGGCCCCACCCAGGAGCTCGCCACTCCCCACCTTTCAAAGTCAGCCCTCTTTCCAGAAAGCCTTTCTCAGACTGCCCAGCTCACTCTCGTCACAACACGCCTGTTCCCTGTGTACCTAAGTCATCTGCGTACTGTGTCATCCTCCTCTGTTAGGTTCTAAGCTTCTTAAGATGTGGAATTACCTCTCTGCGTCCATCTCCCCGCCTTTATAGCAGAGCCTTGTGGACAGAGTAAAGTAATAATGCTTGTGAAATGAATGCTGGAGATACAGCTTCAGAGGCCCTGTCCTCACATAGCTCAACGTGCCCATCATTTGAAACATAAACATAAATAGAGGGAAATAATCCTTTACAATGGGAAGGTCCCAGGCAGGAAAACACACGAACAAGCCTGGGACCTCCGGGGCCAGAAATCACAGAAGTGCTCAGAGCCCCCGGGGCACATGTTAACAGGACTTGGGAGCCAGTTTGAAGGAGTGCCCATGGGCCAAATTCAGGATCAAATCTGAGCATCAGAATCTGATACTACATGTTTGCTATCCACATCCAAAAAAACAGCTGACTCTAACAGCAGCCTCTTTTATGAATCCAGGTTGGCTATCATCATGACAATAATTCTGTGAAGTTAAATTTTTAAGTTATTTGTGTGATAACTTCAGCCAAAAACCTATCCTGGCTTCAAGATCTCCAAGCCTTCATGACTTATTCAAATTACAGTAATTTTGTAAGACATTTCAGAAACGGTGCACTTTACCTAGGGAAGAGGCGTACGGTTCTGTGTAATGTCCATTATAGTGCAGCTGGGGCGGGGCGGCCGGCGCATAGGGTTGCGGCTTGGGCTAAGAATCGGAAAGTCGGAAACAGGATTAAAACACATCGTCTGTGGAAATATGTGTAAACAGTTCTTTTCTGGCTTCTTTCTCTTCACTGAGAAACTTCTGAAGGAGCCTGATATATTATATATGAAAAATAAATATCAAGACCCTGTAGCTCTTACCCTATCTATCCTTTTCAGGGTTTTCCAGAAAGGCAATGCTAAGCGCTATGCTCTATTATCAGACAGCAGACAACACCAGAAAGCAGGAACAGACAGAGATTTCCTGAATTCTTATATAAACAATCGATTAGAAGAAACTTACACGTACTACATTTAATCTTATTAGCAAAACCATCTAGTACTTTAAATATCTACTAACTTCTGATTACTCTTGGCTAATACTCAATATCTTTAGTATTAGGTTGGACCTAATACTTTAAAATATATAACACAATAAATGTTACATATATAAATATTAGGCTTAAGTTGTAGAAAATCACCATTTCTTTGGTCACATGTAGGCATACTTTAACAGTTCAAACTGAAAACCAACACCGCTAAAAGCCTATTTTATTAAGGAAAGCGAGAGAACTAAAACAAACAAAGGCAACTGCAAGTCTCCCTTTCTTACCAGAGACAGCCTCGAAGAAGACCTCCTCCTAACTGGGTTCACTATGACGGTCTGCGTTTGCCTGTAAAAATACGACACGTCTTTGAGAAACACATATACACATGCTCATATGCACACAATCTTCCTAAACATGCTAATAAGAAAGTAAAAGGATATATCTTCCCAAGCGACAAACTCATCCAGTCATCAATCAGAGAAAAGGCAGGCGGTCCCCCGCTGGACTCCAGGGTCTGAGCCTCGCGGAACAGCCGTCGGTCGCCTGGCTGAGCCCAGGGCTGGGCAGGAGGAGCTGTCCCCACTCCACGCAGGCAAGCCCTCTGGAGTGACCGGCAGCAGAGCGGAGGGGCACCAGGCGAGAGGGCCACAGACTCATCCCCAGGGAAGAGTCGGCGTAAATGCGCTTCTCCTGCGGGCCGGGCTCAGCGCTCAGGACAGACCGCCAGCTGCCAGCCTCAGAGCCAGAAGCAATGAAGTGCCTTTGATGGAGAGCCTGTGAGCCGTGGACCACACAAATGATCAAGAGACAAGCTGGGAACTTGGGAAACTTAGGGATATGTGTGTTAGCTGCTCAGTCATGTCTGACTCTTTGTGACCCCCTGGACCATAGCCCAGTAGGCTTCTCCATCGGTGGGATTCTCCAGGCAAGAACACTGGAGTGGGTTGCCATTCCCTTCTCTGTAAGAACATATATTTCCTCTAAGAAACTAAGGTAGGGAGAACAAAAGAGTAGGAACATTGGTTCAGTGGGCTGGTGGTAACTCCATTTACGTTCCTTTGCAAGAAACTTCTCTCTGGTTCTAAGTATACTTTTAAAAAAGAAATGAAAAGTATTCAGGAGTCCTGGCTAACATTTATCAGATAATTTGAGATTTTAAGCTATTCAGAGCAAGCTCCATCCTTGAATAAACATAGGTCACAAATAAGCAAAAGGAAATTCCTTCTGTCAGAATCTATCTTTTAAAGATAAAGGCAGGCATTTTTGTTGTTTCTGTGTGTGGTCAGTTTTATTGCGAATAAGATCTAGGAACCTACACACATAGGATTCTTGGGTTTGATCATGATGCAATTTTGTCAAAGCACTTTTTGAAAAAACTTTGAGCGTCTACTCCTGGCCCATAAGCTTATGTGACATGTAATTACAGATTACAAAAAATGTCATCCTTGGTTACAGTGTTCCTAAGGACTAACTACTAGAAAATCCATAATCACAAACTGAACATTAGTTCCATTTAATCAGTAAATTTACCATCTCAAGCTTAAGTCTCAAAAATTATTCTCAGCACTGTAACAACAAATTTCTTATATTAAATCCCTAAATATTAGTTAATTTTTATAAGATTTTTGAGGTAAAAGAAAATTATTCCTAATAGGAGCTGTCATGTAGCTGCAACTGCTTTTATGAGTTGACTTTTTTTGATTAAACACTTTTTAAAATAAGTTGTTTATCATTGGAACATATTAAGATTGCTGATGAAGAATAGATGTCTTTTTCCCAAAGGATACTCCTATTCTACCGGTAATTATTCCGCAACAAAAATAAAACAGACGTCAATTCCATTAGATTGCAAACATAGCCACATTAGTTGGTAAGACATTAGTAAAGTCAGGAGGGTGTATTGAGTGTTTTCCCCCCCTTAATTTATTTTTAATTGAAGAGCAATTACACAATTGCGTTGGTTTCCGCCATACATCAACATGGATCAGACACAGGTATACACAGGTCCCCTCCCTCCCCGCTCCTGCCCCTCTAGGCTGTCGCAGAGCCCCGGTCTGAGTCCCCCGAGTCACAGCAGATCCCCACTGTCTATTCTACGTGTCAGCATGCGTTCGTTCTCTTTTGAAACGCTCCCTAACTGCACACGGCTGTTGTTCTGTTGCTAAGCTGTGTCTGGCACTTTGCCCCTGGACTGCAGCCCTCCAGGCACAGAGAGCAAGCCCTGCTGCACTGGCAGGCTGGGCCCTTTCCCACCGAACCAACAGGCACACTCCTTAACTGCACGTTAATATAGTCCTCCACTTAGCGTCCAGGATTTGAAGACACTGCATCTTGCAGCCTCGAGGTTTACTTTCCCTTTATTCTCCATCGTCAGGCCTAGGTTTAGGCCATCCTAGTTGGCCTTTGAAGTTTATATTTGGTCCAGGGACTCACCAAATTGACTAAACCTTTAAAGGACTACAAATTCAAAACGCAGAGATGAGGAAAAAGGCCATTGATAGGATCTTCCAATGAGGTGTCCAGAGTTGCCCAGCCGGACACAAAAACAAAGGCTGTTAAACATGAAGCCCAGGGACGGGAGCTTTGGAGTAGGGGTGGCGCCCCCACACGGGGGTCTATTCTGGTGCCTGCTGGCGGCCCCCAGGGTGGAGGCAATACCCTACACGGGGGTCTATTCTGGCACCTGCTGGCGGCCCCCAGGATGGAGGTGGCACTGCAGAGGCCACTTCTGCTAAAAACAAACCAGCACGTCTTCCTTCTGCCCAGCTGACGTAGGCAGCCTCTCCGTCGGGTCTACATATTCTAACCTCTTTCTTCTTGCCAAAATCCTGAAGAATGCAGTTTTCTAGGAGACCAGCTAACCTTAGTACACAAGAGAGAATGGTTAACAGTTGGTAGTGTTTTCGGGCAGTTACTATGCTGGTGGGTGCTTCTAAAAACGAGACAGCTAAAGATCTTGTGGGGGCTGGAAATCACTGGAATGTGTGTATTGGAGAAGACACAATAAGAAAAGGTTGCTAGCCCAAGTAAAACAAATGACATTACTTATTGAAACAGTGCGAAAGGCTATACACGATTACCTCGGGGAATCCAAACACCAACCCTGAGAAGGAGGCTGGTTATTATACTGATTTTACAAATAAGAAAATGGATACTTAAGATTAAGTAAATTGTTCCTGGTCACATGGCAAATAAGCAGAACTGGCATTAGAACCGGGCAGGTCTGTCAGATTCCTGAGCACACGCTCCTAACAGCTGATTATCTGTCTGACACCCCCTCCCCACCCCAACAGATCCATGCGCTCCACCAAGGCAAAGGGCACACCATGGCACCACTGGCACCTGGCACACAAGAAAGCCACCGAATGTGTGCTGAACAAGTGAATGAAACAGCAAATGAGGACTACAACGGATGCTTAGGTTAAGCACTTATAGCTCGGGCTTCCCTGATGCTCAGCTGGTAAAGAATCCGCCTGCAATGCAGGAGACCCCGGCTCAATCCCTGGGTCAGGAAGATCCCCTGGAGAAGGTAAAGGCTACCCACTCCAGTATTCCTGGGCTTCCCTTGTGGCTCAGCTGGTAAAGAATCCGCCTGCAATGCAGGAGACCTGGGTTCCATTCCTGGCTTAGGAAGATCCACTGGAGAAGGGAATGGCTACCCACTCCAGTAGTCTGGCCTGGAGAATTCCATGGGCTGTATAGTCCATGGGGTCACAAACAGTCGGAGACGACTGAGCAACTTTCACTTGGGCTTCCCTAGTGACTCAGTTGGTAAAGAATCTGCCTGTAATGCAAAAGTCCTGGGTTCAATCCACAAGTCAGGAAGATCCCATGGAGAAGGAAATGGCAACCCACTCCAGTACTCTTGCCTGGAAAATTCCACGGACAGAAGAGCAGGACAGGCTGCAGTCCATGGACTCCCAGAGTTGGACGTGATTGTGCAATGAACTTTCACTTACAACTTACACTTGAGCTGTAAAGACAGTAAATTTCCAAGAGCTGACTTCTTTCTTGTATATTTCAAGCTATAGAGGAGTGAGATTTTGATGCACAAAAAATATATTGGCTAGTGAAAATACCCAGAAAATATTGACCTCAGTGACCTTCCTTTAATGGGACAGGGGCTTTCTCTTCTTCCAGGCTTCTCACAGTGTCTTCAAAAACCCTGCAGCAGGGTTTTTGTCCCCCAAGAAGGGGGACAGCCCCAGCTCCCTCCAGGCAGGGCCAGTGTATCTCCTGATCACAGAAGTCTCCAGAACAGACTGGCTGCTGTATTTGCCAGTAGCCCTAAACTGCAGGAACACTTGCCAATGCTGACAAGGCTGAGCAAGGAGCCCACTGGCGACAGGAATCCAACCTTCCCCTCTAGAGAAAGTCCGTGGAAACTTCTACCACTTAGCTTTGCAGCTTTGGGGACACCAGACTCCCCTTTCCCCTCTCTCCCCAGAGAGAAGAGAAAGAGCCTCACACACACAAAGAACCCTCTCAAGATTCCTTTTCCCTCTGATTCTTCTCATGCATGACTGGGTCTGGGGCTTGGGGTGGCAGAGAAGGGGAGAGAAGTCATTTGACTTAAGAAACTGTCACTACCTCATTTAATTCCTATTCCAACTCTAAAAAAATGCTAAATAAAACTCACATTATCCTCAACCTATAAATTTAAAAAGCAAAGAGAGGGACTGCCCTGGGGGTCCAGTGGCTAAGACTCTGCATGCAGGAGGGCCAGGTTCAATCCCTGGTCGGAGAACTAAGATCCCACATGTCACGGGCCAACTAAGTCCAAGTGCTGCAACAAAGGCCAAGCACAGTCAAAAAAAGAAAAAAAGAATTCATTTCTCTTCACCTGGGGATCAAGTGCTACATTCACTTCCTGTAGAATGAAGTGGGTATCTTCCATCATAAATTATTTCATAGCAATAGTTCATGAAAATGGACTTCCATGATTTAACATATAAGGAAATTAAAAGAAAAATGTAGAAAATAGACCTTTACATATAATTATTTCACTTTATAAAATACTCATTTTCCTTATACAAATGTAACATATGCAACTGAGGATCTAACATAAATGTGGTTTTATTTATATTTGGGAATAAATAGTAATATTACCAAAAAAAAAAAACAAAACACAACTGGGTCATTTACCCCCCCACACACACACACACATAAATTATTTTCCCTCTGAACCTTAAAACTATTACCAAGGGTGATTTGCCAAAAAACTATTTTAAAAAGGTATTAACCACCAACCAATAGTGATGCCTACTGGAAAAAGATTCTGTCTTATGGTTTATTTCAAATGACTGATTCTTCATTAATTTCCAGGGGGGGAAAAAAGTGAACTGAGGGGATGATGGCTCATTATTACAAATACTCTTATTAAACTTATGAAAGGCTTTACATCCACAAAAGGGCTGTGGCCCGGGAGACTGCGCACGCACCGCTTTGCACGGAACACAGGCGTCTGCACACAAAGCACTGCCACCCACGCCGGGCAACAGGCTCGGGAGGAGGAGCCCCAGACGCCACCGCCTGGGACGCCGGCGCCGCGGAGCCCGCCGCGAGGGGGCGCCCTCCTCACACAAAGGCGCCCGGAGCCCTGAGCCCCCGGCCGGCAGAGGCGGCGTCGGCCACGGGGAAGGCAGGGCCGCCGCGCCTGGCGGTTCGCGTCTTCCGCGGCCCCGGCGGCAGAGGCAGCGGGACTCACCTCATATGAAAGGACGGTGGAGGGAAGGGGATGCAGGGAGCCCGGGGCCTCAGGGCTGACTAATCGCTGGATGGTCCTCCCCAGCGGACGTCCTTCCAGCCCCAAGCCGGGCCCGCCTCTCTCTGCACCGCGGCTCCTTCTCACCGACCCCATGACCCGGAGAGCGCCTCTCCTTCCCGGGCCCTAAGGTACCAGCCGTCCTTCCGTCAGGAGCAAAAGGACGGCGGCGGGGAGCAGGACGGCTCGTCCCCCCGGACTCCCCGAGCCTGCTTCCGGCTCGTCACTCGGAAGCCGTCCCCGGCCCCGCCGGACGCCCGGGCCTGCAGACTCGCGGGAGGAGCCCTGCGCCCCCAGCCCCGGCGGGCGGACGGACGCGCCGGGCCCGCGAGGCTCGGCCCGGGCAGGGCCCAAGGCCGGATTCCCGCCCCGCTGCCAGCTGCCAGCCGCTCGGCAGGGCGCGAGTCCGCGCTTGTCCATCCCCACAGCGTCCCTGTGAATGGGCACCAGGACTGTGCAGACGGCGGCGGCGAAGCCAGAGGAGACGAAGGCGGGCCACATGGCACCTGACATAGAGGAAGCGCCGACTGAACCGCGTGATACGCGGCAGGAAAAGCAGCACTGAGCGCGGGACGGGACAGGCAACGCGGCGGCCCAGCAGCAGCGCTCAGGCTGGATCTGCACGAACGAGGGTGAGCCCGCCCGAGAACAGCAGGGCGGGCGCCCAGCGAAGGCCCGGGGCCGCAAGGGGCACCAGCCAGGCAGGGACCGAGGGCCCTGGGAGCCAGGACGGAGGCTCGGCGGGGCACTGGGCCCGGAGGAGGCGAGCTGGAGGGGAGGGCAGCGCAGACGTGGGCCTGAGCGATGACTGGGAGCAGAGCTGCGTCTTTGGCTCATCGGTTCTGGAGACTGACCAGAGCAGGCGCGACAGGGCCAGCAGGCCGGCTGGGGGGCAGCTGGTGAGCTGGAGCAGAGAGCAGGGCTTCAAGAACAGGGGTGGGGAAGGAACGGAACCGCTCTGGTTCACATGGCCTTCGGCCGGGAAGCCTGTCCGAGCCTGTGCTTCCGGTTAGGTACCCTTCTCCCAAGGGCTCCGACAGCACCACAGACATCCCGGGGCAGGGCGCGTAACACTCGCTTCTCCAGGTCCACTCTGCAAAGCCGTCAAGGCCTCGGGAAAGCGAGGCCCTTGCTCGGCACGGGGAATAGAGGGGTTAACAAGAGGGGAGCAGTCTGGGCTCTCCAGCCAGCGCCGAGGGGGGAAGCAGACCACAAACAGAGGGGGGGGACACCCAGATCCAGGGGCTGCGGGCCATGAACCGCCTGTCTGGGCCTTCCCTGGGGGCCCCTGGCTAAGACCCCCCACTTACAATGCAGGGCCCTTGGGTTCAATCCCTGGTCAGAACTAGATCCCACATGCCACAACGACCCGGCACAGCCAGATAAATATTTAAAACAAATAAACAAAAAAACCGCTGATGAAGGGCACCTCTGAAGAGGTCCTGATGCAATGAGGGGCCAGTACATGAAGACTGGCCTCAGAAAGATGAGGAGAGGGGGTCGGACGGACGGAGGGCACGCTCACAGACCAGAAAGGATGGTAGTGTGGCCGGAGTGGGGTGAGCAAGGAGGGCAGAGGGAACAGTGGAACCAAGCAAGCATAGAGCACACGCGGCTATGCACTTCCAAGGACGAGGGCGAGTCAGTGCAGGGCCTCAGGCAGAGTGAGAGGATTCCAGCTGACGCTGCAGGCGGCTACAGGCTGGGAGGCCCGGAAACAGCCAGAGAGCTGCGGCAGTATTCCAGGAGAGCGCCAGGGCAGCCGGCACGAGTTACCCGCTGAAGGAGCGGTCAAGATGGCCTGACGGAGAGAGATTCCGAAGGTGCAGAGCTCGCGGAGCGCAGGACGAACTGCGCTGGGAGGGCAGAGAAGCAGGAACGGCGGAGGAGCTCCAGCTCCGGGGCTGGGGCCTGTGCTGTGCCACCGCCTGCGCAAACGGGCAGGCGCGGGAGCAGCACTCGGGCAGGAAGGCGAGCCGTGGGCAGAGTCTGGCTCCAGGCGCGTTACCAAATCGGAAGCCCGTGAGGCACCCGAGTGGAGACGCCAAGGAGGCAGCCGGGGGTGCGAGTCCAGAGCTCGCGGGAAGGCAGGTTAGAGAGAGTCAGACGCGCTGCAGGCACGGATGCTGCCAGGAACCGGGTCAAGCCGAATCCCCTACGGAGTGAGTGTAGACGAGAAGAGGTCCGGGGGTGAAAGCAGCCAAGGGGATGGAAAAGAGCCTCAAAGCAAAAGAGCAGGAGAGGGGGGCCTGGCAGCCAAGGAGGGGGCAGTCCGGGCGCGGGGAGGAAGGGGCGGGCAGAGGCTGGGCGCCGCCAGCGCTCCAGTGAAGAGCTCAGAGGCCCGCCGGGTGAAGGTCGCCGCCACGCTGACAGGGGGCGCCAGTGAGGAGGTGGCGTAAGGGAAGCGCTGGGAGGGAGGAGAGAGAGAAGGATGACGCCACTCTTTCCAAGGGAAAAGAAGAAAGGTACAGCACCGTGGCTACAGGGACGTGCAAACGGAGAAAATGTGTTTAGAGGTAAAATGAGACAGCATGTTTGCGTCTTAACAGGAATGACCCAGCAGAAAGGGGTAAGCCCACGGGGCTAGGAAAAATGTACATTAAGAAGGGGTGTAAATTCTTCAAATGGCTGGATGAGCTGAATGAGCTTTTGTGACTCAAAGTGTTGATTAAAAAAAATTTTTTTTTTCCTTTTAGCTTTCAAGAATTAGAATAATTCTGTTACTAGTTGAAAGAAATCTTAGAGGCCTATTTGTAGATACTAGAGGTTGGTCCAAAGCTAAAATGAAAAATAACTGAGAAATAAAATTTTAACACACAAAAGCAAAGAGATTATTATAAAAATGTCATTCAGAAGTTATCTTCTTAAAAAAAATTGCCTTTATAGATGATACCCTGTAGCTCAAGATGAAAACTTGTAAGGTCATCGTTTCCCAGTACCCACGGGCAGGGTGTACTTACAGGCTGCACTGATTTAGTCTATAAAATTTATGTCGCGCAACACAGAGTCTCCAGACGTATTTTGCTGTTTCCATGTCTTCCTAGTAAACAAAAGACACACAAAGTAAAGCAAAGTACATCTACAACTTGATACAGAGCTTATCTGAGAACAAGACAGACATGGGTGACATGGTGCATCAAAGTCGCTTCTAACACACTGCGATTCTTGCATTGTCTACCACTGCACCCCGCATATGAATGCTGTAATTCGGATTCATTATGAAGACCACCTGGCGAAGGGAATGGCAACCCACTCCAGTATTCCTGCCCGGAAAATCCCATGGACTGAGAAGCCTGGTAGGCTACAGTCCATGGGGTCACAAAGAGTCAGACAAAACTGAGTGACTTCACTTTCACACTTTTAGGGGAAGTGTACATAGGGTGCTTGGCTCAAAGTGTGGTGTCTAACAAGGGTTTAATGAAAGTTTCAGCACCTTAAAAAAAATTATGAAGACTAACAAAAAGCTCTCAGTAGTACAATTCTTATATTATATATTAAGAGTTTCCAGATGACATAGAAATCTTTAAATTAATGAAAATGTCATCTAATTATGAAAATGTCATCTTTTAGTATTACTCAAAGATGTGACTAAACAAAACATTTTTATTATTAACAAATAGATACTCAAAGACATTTTTAAAAGAAGTAACTCAGACCCATGGCTTTCGTCAAGAGAGTAAAGGTAACTGTGAAACAGTATTTCTACAGAGCTGGATGCCTTTGAACTGTGGTGTTGGAGAAGACTCTTGAGAGTCCCTTGGACTGCAAGGAGATCCAACCAGTCCATTCTGAAGGAGATCAACCCTGGGATTTCTTTGGAAGGAATGATGCTAAAGCTGAAACTCCAATACTCTGGCCACCTCATGCGAAGAGCTGACTCACTGGAAAAGACTCTGATGCTGGGAGGGATTGGGGGCAGGAGGAGAAGGGGACGACCGAGGATGAGATGGCTGGATGGCATCACTGACTCGATGGACGTGAGTCTGAGTGAACTCCGGGAGTTGGTGATGGACAGGGAGGCCTGGCCTGCTGTGATTCTCGGGGTTGCAAAGAGTCAGACACGACTGAGCAACTGAACTGAACTGATTCACTTATCAGTGGGAGCCAAGATACAGTGTTTCCTTTCTTCCCTACTTGTGCTCATGCGTGCTTAGTCGCTGTGCGACCCCATGGACCGTACAGGCTCCTCTGTCCATGGGATTCTCCAGGCAAGAATCCTGGAGTGGGTCGCTACGCCCTCCTCCAGAGGATCATCCTGACCCAGGGATCAAAGCCCGTATCCTGCACTGCTACAGGCAGATTCTTTACAGCTGAGCCTGCGTACGTAATTTAAAGGTCATCTTAATCAGACAGTATTTATCCAAAGACTCAATTCATTCAACAGTATTTACTGAGCAACTTTGCTAAGTGCGATTATGCAAAATGTTATAAAGAATAAAATTTTATCTTTTATAAACTATGAAAAACTACCATTTTAAAGCTACTCCCCCAAACATGCACACAGAAATGTTAACTTTTAGGAAAAACAGTCCACGTAGATTCCTCATGTTTACTCACAGTTTGAAACTGGATGGTCTCCTCTTTATTTGCCAGCTCTAGGGCAAAAACGGACTTATTGTGGGACATGTTAGCAATATCATGCCACCTGAGAACAACAAGCAGAAAATGGTCATATAAGGACTCAGATTTTTACTAAGAGACAAGATTTTTTTCCATTTTGAGCTTAATGTATAACCTATTATTTGTTATTTTAGGAAGAAAACAGGGCTTTAATTGGTGAGCATGCATTTTATAACTGAAGTGACAACAGGGAGGTACAAAAAGTATCGCACGTAAACTAAACCAGAGGCAGAGCATTCAAAACTGTAAACTTGGGGACTTCCCTGGGGGTCCAGTGGTTGAGACCCATGCTTCCAATGCAGGGGCGAGGGTTTGATCCCTGGTCAGGAAACTAAGATCCTACATGCCACACAGCTAGGCCAAAATAAATACATAAAAATGTAAACTCTACTCATCCTTGTTTGCTGGACTAGTCTGATCAAATATCCCAATCTCAGCTCCCAATGCTCCTTCGTTCATTCAACAAACGCTTTAGCAGGCACCCACTGTGACGATACCAGGCATCTTGTGTTCAATCCTGAGGCACAAAGATGAGCGCCGCCCTCAGAGGGGCTCCGGTGGGGGGTGGGGGCGGGTGGAGAGCACAGACCTAACAAGCACTGTTACCTTCTGGTACACAGGGCAAAATAAGACCCAGCGGTAGAGC